>NC_134142.1:81335000-86335000 GCF_033958435.1 Carettochelys insculpta | reverse complement strand
CAGGCTTCATGGAGAAACCGAGGAGACTGCCCACTGACAGAATCCTTCCCAGGTTTGGTTTTACACTGAGCTTTGTGTGTGGGGAGAAGTCTTTGGGAAAGCTAATGAGTACCGCGTGAATGCTCATGTAGCCCAGATGTTATCAGTAGAGCTCACAAATATAATAAGCATAATGGACTTGGATTAACATATGAGTTTGAGAGAGAGGCACTCACTCTCCTCTTTTAGACTCCCTTGAAAATTCCAACCATAATGTAAATAAATCATATTAAGACTCAACAGTGCCTTGATTTAATGAGCTCCCAGGCACCTGGGGTATGAATATCATTATTTTACAGCAGTGTTTGTCAGTGACTGGACTGTGGACTAGCACTGGTCCCTGATAACTGCTTGATACTGTTTAGGAAGGCAGCAAATCAAGAAGATTGAGAAACACTGCTTTAAAGAGCACTCTGCAATGCATTTCCTAAGAAGACTTGGTCGCTTCTCTTTAATAAAATTATGGGATTACTTGACAAAGAGTACTGGACACCAGAAAGATATCTGTGTACCAGTATCCATACTAATAACATTAAGTGACATTGTTGGCTTATGATAGAAACCAAAGTCCTTAAAAAAGTATTTAAGTGAGGAACACCATTAACTAATCAACTAAATCATCATTCCCCTTGATGGGTACAATCTCCTACACCTAGTTAAATATTGCAGTGTGCTTTTGCACTCCAGATTTGTTTTGATTAGTCACAGATGCATTTAATTAGCAGTTTTTTGATCAATTAGAAAATGAACCCGAAAGTCACCTTTTTACTTCGATCTGCTTTAAGCAAGAATTTTAATCACAGTAACAACTCCTAAAGAAAAGAAGGGGAAACAACATAATTAAACCATTAGCACCTACAAAGTTTTTCCTCTCTATGCAAGATGGAAATCAAAATATTTTAACTCTAAAATATAGAGATTACCGAACAACACAGAAGGGCCAAAAGTCCAATGTATGTGTAAGGTAAATGTTTTTTCACCTCTTTTATCATTTTAGTTTGGATCTTGTCTAGGGCAATAATGATTGAGGATGAAAATTTCAGCAATATCTATCTACCTCTTGCTTGTACTTCCACTGATTTTAATAGGAGCCAATTTAGCGCAATGTCTGTTGGCTTTGGAAATCGTTAAAAAAAAAGTCACTAATATCTAATGGTTCTTTGGTCAAAGTGATATAAATTCGATGCATTTAGGCTTCTTTGAGAAGGCCAGCCCTACTTCCTAGTCAACAAGTGGGGAGGTGTGTTGGGTATGACTATGTAAAATGTTTGCAACAAACCATAAAACACTTCCAAATCCTAGTTTGGATTTTACTAGGAGCCAAGTCATCTAATCAGGCCTCCAGTCCTTCCAAGTAAACTGAAACTAGGTTTGAGTAGAGCTAAGACTAACTAACATTTTGCAGAAATGTGTGGTTTTGCCAGAGATTTAGGGGAATCTCAGCAATTAAAAACAGTCTGTCTCAATGAAATGTTGAATGTCAACTTCAAGTGAAACTCCATTCAGGGAATGGAAACAAAGGAAACATATGTAGAGACGCTTTTGAACAGTGAGGCCCTCACAGCTCTGATGACGAACTCGCATGCTGAAGAAAACCACAGGCAGTTTTAGGGGCATGCAAATCTATGACACTGCAGCCCCATTGTGATCAAGGTGCAGTTTCTGATACGTGGAGGCATAAAGGCAATTGTATTGTTGTTTTTGTACATTAATACAAAAAGAGAGAAGGGGTGAGAGTGGTGGGAGCATTGGTGGCTATCACTGCCCTTTGGTGGGGCAACGTAATTAAAGAAACTAATTAATGTAATTAATGAAACTAGGGGGCATGATTCTTATTTATTATTGCTATTATTCATTGGTATTATTGTAGCACCTAGAAGCCCTGAGACTGGAGCCATGTTGTGCTAGCCACTGTATAGATAAATCTCTGCCAAAACCAGAGTGAAATCTACACAACACAGAGAGTGGAGTGTACAGAGGGAATATTATCTTACCTTATTATTTTATAAATGAGGAAGTGAGGCACAGAGAAATGTAGGTCTCATTACAAAAGGGAATTAAACTTAGTTATTTACCACATAAACTATTCTTCAATAGCTGCCTCATCTGTTCTGGAATAAAAGTGATTGTATTGTGTGACAATTCTTTGAAAGATGAATAATTATTCTGGGATAAAGCAGGTCCACATTGGGCAGCTATTCTAGAAAAGCTATCCCCCATTAATTTCCCTTGTGTAAATAAGGCCAAGTGATATGAACACAGTCTCCAGCGGAGCCATGAAGTGATTGCAGATGTCTTAAATTCTAGTTGAGAGCCTTCATAACAAGATGGTCACTCCTCTGAATATCCAATTCTTCTGGCTTGTGTTTTCTCTACATACATGTAAGCCCAGTACAGCTGGGAACTGACACCTTCTCTCCCCAGAATTGGTGCATCCTTACCTTTGACATAATATTTTGTGTTGTTTCTCTGAACTGCTTAACCTTGGCTGTCCCATCAGTGAAGTATTGTTTTAAACTTCTGCAATTTTGTTTTTCTGAAAATGAAACTACCAGGTTCCAAAATTTTCCTACTCAAAATTTATCAACAAATACTGTACTATATAGCCACTGGAAGTTGGTCTAGCATAACAGTGTCTCCAGGATCCTGAAAGAAGACTTTCAAACGGCAAGGAATGGGGTGGGAAGCCCTCTGACCACAGCTAAAAATATGGTAGGACCATGGTGCAAGAAGGAGATACAAGTTGAAGGTGGAGTAGCATAATTTTAACTGGGATCACAGAATCAGTTATATATATCAGTTGAAATTGCAGAAAAAACAACAAGGTAGCAATCATATTTTGGTCATATTTTATTCTCTTTCTGTACATCTACTGTGGTGTTTCAGCTCTTTGACAATTCAGAGGATGCTTCCACTTGATGCGGCAGCTTGGGATGTTAAGGATTTGGACTGAATGAAAAGGAAGCTGCTGTCGGAGACCCCCACTTTTTACTTCTTTCTTTCTTTTTTTTTAGTAGCAACAATCACCGAATCAAGTACCAGAATGTCAAGAGAGTAATCATCTCCTAATGTGCACTCAAATATTAGCCAAATAAATAAGAAAACAGGGCTCTGAAGAGAATTTTTTTCAGTTATTTGAAGAGACAGAAACTCAATGCAAGTTGGAAAATCAAATAATATTAGACCTTTGTAACCCTTCTGCCAGAAGGATTCGGCAGGAGCTGGGGCTGGGTTCAACATCCGGGGTTCCTTTTGATCCATCTCGCAAAGAACTGGCTTGAGCCCACACCCAGTAGCCTGGGAAATTCACATGCCCCTGGGCACCTCGGAGAGGCAATTCTTCTCCACTTGCAAGCACAGAGTCTGAGGCTATGTCTACATTTAGGAAAACCTTTGAAATGGCTATGCTAATGGCCAAATTGAAGAATACTTATGTGGCACTGAAATTAATATGGGCTGATAGGAATAATGGAATTTCAATGTTTGCAGGGTCCTTTTGAAAAGGACCGCCTTGTAGATGAGCTACGCCTGAGCAAAATGTGAGACTTTCAAAGTGCTGTGGCTGTCAGTATGCTAATGAGGTGCTGAATATTCATTTCAGTGCCTCATTAGCATTCTTCGATTTGGCCATTAGCATCACCATTTTGAAGTTTTTCCTAAGTGTAGTCGTGGCCTGAGCATAGAAAAGAAACTTTTAATGAAAGAGGCAGAAAAGTCATATGGAACAAGCATGGGAAAATACCACATCCAGAGTTCATAACCAATCCTCAAGTAACTGTCCCAGCTCAAATGGATTGAGCAGTGTCCTTTGCCTCTCAGGCTCACCAGTCCACTACTGTAAACAGCCAGTCCACACACCCAAACTTTCTTTGGACCCCCCTTTCAAATGCCTCACTTACAACTTGGTCCAATCTATGGAGGCCCTGACACATCACCCTGATGCATTCCCTCATTGAACCCGAGGCAACACCATCTTTACGCTGGTCCAGCATTCTGCTTGCTCCCTTCCACTTGCCCCACTGGCCAGCTGCCGGCAGCCTGGTGCTCCTTCTACTGGCTGGCCACCGGTTGCACCTGCTGTCCATCTGCTGCTCCTCCTGCTGGCCATCCACCCATTGCTGTATACAGCAAAACCCTGTGATTCCAGCTCTCAGTGATTTCAGCTCATAGTGCTGTTCAGCTCTTGGCCTAACCAGAGCATCTCAGTATCCACCAAGGTGGAGTCTCACAGAGTAAACATAGACCCATCTTTAGGTTTACCTTTGAACAGTGGGGAGAGAACTAGTCAAACCAGTCTTACATCTGTATAGCCAAAAATCTTCCACTTCAACCAAACCACAGTTTAACCACTATGCCTCCCCGCTTTCACCCTTACAATGCTTTGAAGGGGGGAGTCCTCTGCAATCCATATCTTACACAGTAGCGATGACTTCCTTGTACCCCCGCAGAACTTCAAGCATTGTTGAGACTCCACAATTCTTACAATGGGTGATAGCATAAATTGTGACTTTACAACAACATATTTTTTACAATAGACAAAAATCATTGCTTTGCCAGCTCCCATCAGGCTTTGTTTACAAGGCATTACATACGCATACCTCTGTACTTTCACACAAATGATCTCTGAAGGACACATTCCCCAACTCCTTCAGCAGTATTGAGCTCCTGCTGGTACATTCCTTACTCTTTTATACATATACACATCAAAAAAACCCTGGTGCTAAATATGATTCCATCCATAGTCTTCCATGTCACCAAGGTTACTTGGAAACCTATTTCCTGAAAGAAGACTAAACCCCCTTTCTCACCTTTCTACATATTTCACTCTGTGATGTTGGTAGGATATGAGCTGTTTAGCAATGGAAAAGAGAAAATTGTCACTGTCTCCCCATGGTGACATATGTTTTACTCACATGATAGTAGTGAATGATGTGCTAAGAGGTATAGTCATGTAACATTATCATTGTTTACCCCAGTTTGAGGGTAATTGATGCAGCTGGAAAAGAGTGAAGAGGGCACTGCTGACCTTCTTACCGCCAATCTCAATGACTGAAAAATAAGGAGTCAACCCCACCCATATGATGAGATTTAAAATATGCATGTCTGAGGAGCAGTATGGGATGGTTTGGTTGTTATTGTAGTTGTTTATTCACTATCTGTTTTTGATCCTTTTTACCAACTGCTCACCCCCAAATTTGTGTGAGCATTTCAGGGTCCATATTCAATCTGATATCTTTGTGCAAAATGCAGACTTCTCCATTGGGTTATAAAAGTGGGCCTCCCCATACCTTCTCCTAGCCAATGACTGGAAGAGCTGTCATTCTTTACCTCTATTTCCTCCTCCATTATTGCTACCTTGTTTCCTTCCTGAATTCATGAGGGCTTCCTACTGTCTCCTGTTCCCAGGCAGCCCCTGCTCCATATGTCTCTCCCTTTCTCTTCATACTGTTGTCTTATATTTTTGCTTGCACTTCTGCATGTTTCCCAATACCTCTTCACTGCCCCTCTTCAGGAGGTCTCCCCTTTCAGTTTTCTATCCAGAGTACTAAGCATAGCACTGGGGAGATGATCGTCTTCCTTGAGGGTAGTCTGCTTCACTCTAATTTAAAATAACAAATTGGAGTGGCAACTTTTCTAGAAGTCTCCTTTCTACAGGCAAAGCCTGTATGAAGTGGTTGCTATGATGTGTGAGGGACTTTTGGCATTAGCCCCATTTAAAGAAATGGGCAACAACTATCATTTTCAGTAAGGGGAATTTCTTCAGGTTTGAACCTCAGTATTGTCAGAATTAAAAAATAATTGTTTAATGACACGGGGTACGTCTACACTTACCAAAACTTCAAAATGGCCATGCTAATGGCAAGATTGAAGACTACTAATGAGGTGCTGAAGTGCGTATTCAGAGGCTCATTAGCATGCCGGCGGCCACAGCAGTTCGAATTGCCGCGTTGAGCTCCCGTGGAGCTTGTCTACACTGGGGTCCTTTTCAAAAGGAGCTCATAGGAATAAGGGGATTTCAATGTTGGTGAGGTCCTTTCGAAAAGGACCCTGCTGTAGATGAGCCATACAGGAGTGAGAAATAGCCATTTTGATGTGCTGTGGCTGCCAGCATGCTAGTGAGGTGCTGGATATGCATTTCAGTGCCTCGTTAGTATTCTTCGATCTGGCCGTTAGCATGGCCATTTCATAGTTTTCGGTAAGTGTAGACACAGCCCCGATAACATTATGAGTTGGCAATTATGTTTAACTAATGCAGATAGCTCATTACCTTGGCATAACTGTAAGCAAAGAAAGAGGAATGCTCTGGGAAGACAGGATCTAGAATGTGGGCTGAGTCATCTTGAGCGAGGAAAACTGAGAGCAACTAACCTCAGGACAGAGTCTGAACTATACTATAGTATGTTATTTTCTATGGTATAATAAAGCCAAACTCGAGGAACAGCATGAATTTTGAACTCTACATATTATATGGTCTTTGTTTTGGAGCAGTCTGGGAAAGATGCCCAGTCCCACTGTATTACAAATAATACCCTAAATTATTAAAGTTGACAGAATTTTAAACAGACAGTTCACACTGAGCACTTGTGCTCTCTGCACTTTACTCAGCTTGGCAAGATTAGTCACTCTTTCTTCCTATTTCTCATGCACTAGCACAATGTGGTTATTTGGGTTCATAGCACTACATGAGACAGACGGTTAAAATGTTAAAACTTGTTTGTTTAAATTGTTTCTATTAACGATTGTCTTGTACAATCCCCTTTACTTAAAACAATGTTGTGTGGACTTTGTTGACCTGGAAATTAATTTCAACTCAGGGCAGCTACACCCTCACTCTTCTCAGAGTTTCTAGTCAGGGAACCCCATTTGTGAAAACCAAAAGGATTTCTCTTATTAGACTCTCTGGTTAATTTTGATGGGCCTGCTATGTTTCCAAAATGAGGCTCCAACCAAGTACAGACATCTTTATGTCTGCGACTGATTGGACACACTTTTTGCACAGTCACTTGTGCACATGAACAATAAACTTTAAAGATGCAAAACTGGTTTTCCTTTGCAGATCAAAGATAAATTGTGTTTCTGTAACAGTCACCTGAGTGAAACCACATAAAAATTATATGTGCACCAGTTGAACTCCCTTGGTTAATTTAGTGATACAGCGTTTGAGAACTGAACATTGACTTACAGTACAATTCAGGCAGTTTGAACAAGATTTTGTTGTTTTTGTTTTGTTTTGAGCCAGACAATTACAGGTAAGGCTGTAATCCTGTTAAATCAGTCAGAATCACAGATATGAAAGGGGAAAAAATAAAAGGCTCTGAATTGCACCAAAGATATGGCTGGTTTCTGACAAGAGGCTCAGATGAGGAAATTGGCAAACAAAGAACATACTGTTTACTGTTTAAATTCCTGGGTATTTTACTGAGGGTTTCCTGCTTTTTTCAAGAAATGATGCATTTACAAACAGGCTGTAATGTCCTTGTGATTATTCTGGGAATGAGCTTTGGGTGTTTTTCAGTTTGGAAGTAAAGGTCATGCATTTGTTTTGGAATAGGCTCTCAGAGGCTGGTATCCCTGCTATTTGCCAAGAGATTCAGCATCACTTCATACTGTGGTATTAGCACTTTGGGTCTATGTACAGATGAAAGCAGACACATAAGATGCATCTACACTAGCAAGTACTTTTGAAATTTCAGGCCCTTTTTTGAAAAAGAGCACAGTGTCTAAACACACTGCATGCTCTTCTGAAAAGAAAATTGAAGGAATATGCCTCAGCTATTGAAATCGCTCTTCCTAGCTGGAAAGAGGAACCCCTCACTACCACCACCTTTGAAATGTTCTTTTGAAAGAAAATGTGTGTAGATGCTTTGCAACCCGCTCTTTCAAAGGAGCAGGTCTTCCATGGCACCAGATAGCTGGGGCATGGAGATGTACTGCCCAGCACCTGTGGGATTCCATGGTCTGTGTGTGCACGGACCCAGAAGCTTCTTGCAGGAAGCTGTGTGTGTGCAGTCAGCAGCCATTGAACGTGCTGCCTCTGCATGCCCCAGAGAGACTCCCAGCAGTTCCAGGAGCACCCTGGACAGGAACAAGGCATGTGAGGAGCCCCAGGGCCCCCCCTCCAAGCATGCCCAGGGCTTGCAGGGGTCCAGCCAGGTGGGGGAAAAAACAATCCCCTTCCTGGACTGAGAATGAGCTCAGGGACTTCCTGGGCCTCTGGCAGGAGGATGATGTCGAGGTCCTCTGAGAAATGGGGACAAAGCAGCATAACATAGCAACTTTTGCCCAGCTGGCTGATGGCCTGTCCTCCCAGGGACACCCTGTCTGCACTCCTGACCAGGTCAGGAGCAAGGTTAAGGAGCTGTGGCAGGGATATGCCTGGGCCAGAGACTCTGCTAGTTGGTCAGCGGTAGCACCTGCATCCTACCCCTTTTATAAGAACCTGTGGAACCTTCTTGAGCCCAGGGACACCACCTCCCCACCTGCTATCCTGGACACAGCCACCAAAGAGCCCCACCCTGGGGACAATGAGGATCTGGGACCTGTGTCCAGCCCCACTGCACCAGGCCCAGAGGCACAGCCAGCTCCAGAGAGGACCAGTGAGGTGGGTGAGCTGGTCATCGAGCTCCCCTCCCACTCCTCCAGCCATGCCTCTGCCAGCTGGACAGCCCCTGACCTTGGCAGTGGATCCTCTGGTAAGGCCCGACAGGGCACACACCACGGATCACAGGGCAGGGGCTGCATACTAGCCAGAGGGCTCCCCACACCCCCTGTGAACCTTGGCTGTGGCCCTCAGGGCAGTGTCATGTCTGCAGTGGCTTTCAGCACCTGCTGTCATGGATAGCACCACAGCCTGCTCCGGAGGCAAGGGGAAGGTGGGGCCTGGCCTTGCAAGGGGGCCATCCCCAGGGGGGCTGGGGACCCCTTTGCCTCCTTGATCCCTAAGGAGCACCCCACCATTGGATGAGGTATGGGAACCTGCTGCCCATGAAGGATGGGGGGTGTGGTCCATGGGGCAGGGGTCTGGGATTCATGGCCTGCCCCTCCCTTCTCTTCCATTCCTGCAACTGCACCATCAGACGGATAGGAGAGCCTTGCACCTCCATGGTTCCAGACAGAAACCCCAGAGGCAAGAAGAAGTAACCAGGCAGCCCCACGACTGGCACCAGGGCATCCCCACTCCAGGAGGGGGCAGAGGTGGAGCACTGAGGACATGCACCTCACAGCCACCACCAGTGCCAGGTCAACGTTGTGGAGTGGCGCCTTCACCTGGAGGAGACCAAGGCACCCTGGCAGTGGGCAGCCTGGGGGAAGCTGAGGGGGATCCTCCGAGATGTGGTGGGCACCTTCTGGGAGCTCCTAGCCTGTCTGCCCCTCCTACTGAAGTACCCCCTGCCAGCTCCCCTGAAGAGGCCCCCATCATGGCTGATACCCCTGCTGAGGCAGACCCTGGCCCTACCTTCCCATCCCCACTGCCCCATCCCAGCCACGCCAGGGACCCTAAACCAGGGGAGGTCACAGATCTTGGGGATGGTGTGGCACAAGGCATTCCCCTTCCCTGCAATAAGTTCCCCCCATGAGGTGCACCTATGTCCCCTGTCCTAATGTAAATAGTTTGTCCCTCTTCCCCCTGTGTATATAATTGTATGGTTCTGTTTATGTTCATGTTAATAACTGCAGTTTTCTTAAACAGAATATACTTTATTTTCTCCACATCCCTGTGTTCTTGGGGGTTGGGGAAGGGGAGGGGTGGTGATGACAGGGAGTGTGCAGGGAGGGGTAGCAGAGTGTGCTGGGGACCTGCTGGGAGTGACTGGCACTGTGATCAGTGGGGGCCCTGAGCAAAGTGCTCACACTGGGCCTCCCATACGTGGACCTTGTCCCAGTGGATCTGGTGACTAGGGATGGCAGCTGGCTGTGTGTAGCCCAGGCCAGACTTGGCTGCCCACCCCTGCGTGAATGCATCCCCTTTATTCTCCACAATACTATGGAGAGTGCAGCAGGTGTCCACCACCTTGGGGACATTGAGGAGGCCCATCTCCAGGCGTGCCATGAGACTGCACCACTGGCCCTTCAAACTGCCCTAAGGTGTGCACCTCCACATTTTGGACGTGGTTTAAAGATCTCCTGGCTGGGGTTGGCGTGGCTCATATAGGGCCACATGAGCCAGGCCTGCAGGGGATAGGCAGCATCTGCTACCATGCACAGAGGCACTGTAGTGTCCCTGAGTGGGAGCTCCCTCTGGGGGATGTAAGTCCCTGCTTCCATGAGGCGGCACAGGCCAGAGTTTCTAAACACCCATGCATCATGGGTGCAGCCAGGTCATCCCACATAAATGTCCTGAAAATCACCCCTGCTGTTCACCAGGGCCTGGAGCACCATGCAGTGATACCTTTTCCTGTTTACATATTGGCCACTGCTGTGTTCCGGGCCACAGATTGGAATATGGGTCCCGTCGAGGGTGCCAAAACAGTTTGGGAACCCAAGTGCTGCGAAGCCCCTGATGGCTGCATCCAGGTCCTCCACACGAGTCGGCCTTTGCAGGAGCATGGCATTTGATGCCTGAACCACCTTCATGAGATGGAGGACATATGCACTCATGGGGTCATGCGGGGAGTGCCAGCCCTTCACCCGACTCCAGGCCCCTCCTGGCTCCCGGTCCCCAATGGGCACCCTTTCCTGGGATCCCCCTCCTCCTGGTGGATCTGTGGCCTGAGCTTGCCTTACTTCCATGATGACAACCCTGACTGTGGCCTTTCCCACACAAAACGGTGGCCCACAGGGTAGTAGCTATCTGGAGTGGCCACTTTCCAGACAGCTATCATGACCCTCTCTTCGATGGGAAGGGAGTACCACAGCTGGGTGTCCTGATGTCACAATGCAGGGGCTAGCCACTTGCAGAGCTCCAGGAAGGTCTAGCACCTGATCCAAAATTCTGAAGCCACCTGTCATTGTCCCATTCTTCTACGACCAGGCAGAGAACCTGGGGAGGGGGAGCTGGAGGATTTGTGGGTCCAGGCATTCCACAGCCATGCCGGTGCAGGGTGGCGGTTGACCCAAGCAGGAGATTCACCCTATTTAAGCAGTGAGGTGGCAAAGTTTGCAGATGACACCAAGTTGTTCAGGACAGTCAAAAGCAAAAGGGATTGTGAAGAACTACAAAAAGATCTCAGCAAACTGAGTGATTGGGCAGCAAAATGGCAAATGAAATTTAATGTGGGTAAGTGTAAGGTAATGCATGTTGGAAAAAATAACCCAAATTACACATACTACATGATGGGGTCAAATTTAGCTACGACAGATCAGGAAAGGGATCTTGGAGTTATAGTGGATAGTTCTCTGAAGACATCCACGCAGTGTGCAGCGGCAGTTAGTAAGGCAAATAGGATGTTAGGAATTATTAAAAAAGGGATCGATAATAAGACAAAAGATATCATACTTCCCCTATATAAAACTATGGTACGCCCACATCTCGAGTACTGCGTGCAGATGTGGTCTCCTCACCTCAAAAAAGATATATTGGCATTAGAAAAGGTTCAGAAAAGGGCGACTAAGATGATTAGGGGCTTGGAAAGGGTCCCATATGGGGAGAGGCTAGAGAGACTGGGACTTTTCAGTTTGGAAAAGAGGCGATTGAGGGGCGATATGATAGAGGTATATAAAATCATGAATGGTGTGGAGAAAGTGAATATAGAAAAATTATTTACCTTTTCCCATAATACAAGAACTAGGGGACACCAAATGAAATTGATGGGTAGTAGGTTCAAAACTAATAAAAGGAAATTTTTCTTCACACAGCGCACAGTCAACCTGTGGAACTCCTTGCCTGAGGAGGCTGTGAAGGCCAGGACTCTATTAGGGTTTAAAAAAGAGCTTGATAAATTTTTGCAGGTCAGGTCCATAAATGGCTATTAGCCAGGGATAAAGTATGGTGCCCTAGCCTTCATAACAAGGGCAGGAGATGGATGGCACGAGATAAATCACTTGTCTTCTGTTCTCCTTCTCTGGGGCACCTGGCATTGGCCACCGTTGGCAGATGGGATGCTGTGCTTGATGGACCTTTGGTCTGACCCAGTATGGCCATTCTTATGTTCTTATGTTCTTATGTTCTTATGAGATGGAGGGTGCCTGCCACTGCTGAGGACAGCAACTGGCCCAAATTGCCCTGTGTGCACTGGCATCTTCTGGGCTCACGGCAGCTCCGCAGGCCTCGTGCAGCGCAGGGCAAGGCTGGTGGGAAGGGGCCCTTTAAGGGGAAGACCAGCTGCAGCCCTTGAAGGGTTTGTCCACCACATAACCCCATCCGCAGTGTTTTCTGGCCCTTTCTGTCAAAAGGGCACTTGGGACAGTGTAGATCAGGTGTGTCCGACCCATGGGCCACATGCGGCCCTGGACAGCTAGTAGTGCGGCCCCACAAGATCGTAAACTTTTAACATTATTATGTGATTTATATACATTAACTATATTATATATTTTAGATGTGGCCCAAGACAATTCCTCTTCACTCAGTGCGGCCCAGGCAAGCCAAAAGGTTGGAGACCCACGGTGTAGATGCTCTCTTTTGAAAGAGCAGGTAGCCCTTGCAAAAGGGCGAACTGGAAGCTTCAGTCTCTGCTCGTGTGTGGATGCTGTATTTTGAAAGGGCATCTTTCCATCATCATTTTCGAAAAGGGGGCTTTCAAAATTGCACTATAGTGTGGGTATAGCTTCAGTGTTTCTGTGATTGGCAACTTCTGACCATTTCATGGGGAATTTTATTTTCTCCCTACTTTCACCCCTTGGCAAGGTAAAAGTTACAGTCAGTGAGGTCTATATATAATTTTTTTTCATATGCCATTGAGGAAGGTCTCCACTGCATTCTCTGTTATCTTGTATTTGAGACTCTCTTCAGAAAGCAATTGCACAAGATATGATTAAAACAAGCCCTAAAATGTTATCTTAGCCTAATGAAATTTCATCATCAAGCAACAGAGACCTGGCCCTTCTCTGAGACTCTTTAAAGCTCAGATTAAAAAGAAAATTAAACTGTAAATGGGGAAAAAGCAAAAACATTTTTGCCTTAATCTTGACAAGATTTGACTCCAGGGTGTTGATGATTCTCCTAAAACAGCTACCACACATACAATGAGCCTAAAGGAGAATGAAGAGCAGCTGCCTGCATTACATTAGGAGGTTCATGAAATTACCTCATGCTGCACTAAAAAAACAGACCCCTGAACTTGTCAGTGTTTCACATCCAAATAAAGAAGGAACTTATTTTCAAATATCATATTGTGGGGGGAGGAATGTATTGAGCCTTTCTAATATGGAACTCTCTCGTCCGGCAATATTCATAATCCAGCATGATTTAGTTAGTTGGACAACCACTTACTGTGGATGTGGCCAAATTTCCTGGCATCCCATAAAGTTTGTTTATAGCCACCAGCCCTGGCTCTGTGTTCTCTGCTGTTATTTAGTGATAATTTACCCCCAAATATCTTGTAAGAGCCCAGGATGCAGTGGAGGTGTTGGTAATGCTGCTAGACAACATTAACCTCCCATGGTTGGGCAAATTCTCTTGTCCTGTAGCAATTGGGTCCCCCTGGTGCCAAATGGGAGAGGTTCAACTTGCACTTGATTTAAAAAAAAACAGGAAGCCGTGCTAGTCTATACACTATCAAAACAAAAAGCAGTCAAGTAGCACTTTAAAGACTAGCAAAATGGTTTATTAGGTGAGCTTTCGTGGGACAGACCCACTTCTTCAGACCATAGCCAGACCAGAACAGACTCAATACTTAAGGCACAGAGAACCAAAAACAGTAAGCAAGGAGGACAAATCAGAAAAAGATAATCAAGGTGAGCAAATCAGAGAGTGGAGGGGTAGGGGGGGAGGTCAAGAATTAGATTGAGCCAAGTATGCAGACAAGCCCCTATAGTGACTCAGAAGGTTCCCACCACGATTTAAACCATGTGTTAATGTGCCGAATTTGAATATAAAAGCCAGCTCAGATGTTTCTCTTTCCAAAACGGTGCGATAATTCCTTTTCAGTAACACGTATACCTTTAGGTCATTGACAGAATGCCCCATTCCATTAAAATGTTGACTAACTGGTTTGTGGATCTGGAGTGTTTTGATGTCTGTTTTGTGCCCATTGACCCTTTGTCTAAGGGAGTTAGAAGTCTGTCCAAGATACAAAGCATCTGGGCATTTTTGGCACATGATGGCATATATGATGTTAGTAGAGGAGCATGAGAAAGTGCCCGTGATTCTGTGAGTAACCTGGTTAGGTCCAGTGATGGTATTTCCAGAGATGATATGTGGACAAAGCTGGCAGCGGGCTTTGTTGCCGGGAAAGGTTCCAGGACTGGTATTCCTGGGGTGCCGACTGTGGCTGTTAGTGAGGATCCTCATGAGGTTGGGAGGTTGTCTGCAGGAGAGAACAGGCATGTCACCCAGGGCCTTCTGGAGCGTGGCATGCTGATTAAGGATAGGTTGTAGGTCTTTAATAATTCGTTGCAGTGGTCTGAGTTGGGGGCTGTAGGTGATGACCAGTGGTGTTCTGTTCTTGGCTTTTTTGGGCCGATCTTGGAGTAGCTGGTCTCTGGGTATTCGTCTGGCCCTGTCGATTTGTTTTTGTACTTCTCCTGGTGGGTAATTCAGGTTTATGAATATTTGGTAAAGTTCTTGTAGTTTTTGGTCTCTGTCAGTTGGATCAGAGCAAATGTGATTGTACCCAAGAGAGTGACTGTAAACAATGGATCTAGTCGTGTGTGTAGGATGGAAACTAGAAGGGTGTAGATAAGTATAGCGATCAGTAGGTTTTCGGTACAGTGTGGTACTGATCAGGCCATCCTTGATTAGTACTGTAGTGTCCAGGAAATGTATCTCTTGCATGTTGTAATCGAGGCATAAGTTGATGGTGGGGTGTAGATTGTTAAAGTCTCTGTGGAATTCCTCTAGAGCCTCTGTACCATGGGTTCAAATCATGAAGATGTCATCAATGTATCTTAAGCAGAGGAGTGGTAATAGGGGACGAGAGCCGAGGAATCGTTGTTCCAGGTCAGCCATAAATATATTAGCATATTGTGGGGCCATGCGGGTGCCCATAGCAGTTCCACTAATCTGGAGGTGTAAATTGTCCCCAAAACAGAAATAATTGTGTGTGAAAACAAAATTACAGAGGTCAGACACCAGATTAGCTGTGGTGGCATCAGGGATGGTATTCCTGATTGCTTGTAATCTGTTTTTATGTGGAATATTAGTGTACAGAGCCTCTATATCCATTGTAGTAGGTCAGACTATGAACAGGAGGCAGCCAGACAACTCTCCAACACCACATTTTACAGACCTCTCTCCGCTGATCCCACTTTGGAATTCCAAAGGAAATTACAACAACTACTGAAGGAACTCCCTGCTGCTACTCGGGACCTCATTAACTGAGACACACCATCTGAGTCGCAGCCTGGACTATTCTATTTACTTCCCAAAATCCACAAACCTGGAAACCCTGGACGCCCTATCATTTCAGGTATTGGCACCCTTACCACTGGACTATCCAGTTACGTGGACTCCCTCATCAAACCCTATGCCACCAACGTTCCCAGCGATATCCGAGATACCACCGACTTCCTGAGGAAATTACAAAACATCGGAAAAGCGCCTGATAACGCCATCCTTGCCACAATGGATGTAGAGGCTCTGTACACTAATATTCCACAAAAAGACAGATTACAAGCAACCAGGACACTACAGTACTAATCAAAGATGACCTGATCAGTACCACACTGTACCGAAAACCTACTGATCGCTATACTTATCTACACCCTTCTAGTTTCCATCCTGCACACACGACTAGATCCATTGTTTACAGTCACTCTCTTAGGTACAATCGCATTTGCTCTGATCCAACTGACAGAGACCAAAAACTACAAGAACTTTACCAAATATTCATAAACCTGAATTACCCACCAGGAGAAGTACAAAAACAAATCGACAGGGCCAGACGAATACCCAGAGACCAGCTACTCCAAGATCGGCCCAAAAAAGCCAAGAACAGAACACCACTGGTCATCACCTACAGCCCCCAACTCAGACCACTGCAACGAATTATTAAAGACCTACAACCTATCCTTAATCAGCATGCCACGCTCCAGAAGGCCCTGGGTGACATGCCTGTTCTCTCCTGCAGACAACCTCCCAACCTCACGAGGATCCTCACTAACAGCCACAGTCGGCACCCCAGGAATACCAGTCCTGGAACCTTTCCCGGCAACAAAGCCCGCTGCCAGCTTTGTCCACATATCATCTCTGGAAATACCATCACTGGACCTAACCAGGTTACTCACAGAATCACGGGCACTTTCTCATGCTCCTCTACTAACATCATATATGCCATCATGTGCCAACAATTCCCAGATGCTTTGTATCTTGGACAGACTTCTAACTCCCTTAGACAAAAGGTCAATGGGCACAAAACAGACATCAAAACACTCCAGATCCACAAACCAGTTAGTCAACATTTTAATGGAATGGGGCATTCTGTCAATGACCTAAAGGTATGCGTGTTACTGAAAAGGAATTATCGCACCGTTTTGGAAAGAGAAACATCTGAGCTGGCTTTTATATTCAAATTCGGCACATTAGCACATGGTTTAAATCGTGGTGGGAACTTTCTGAGTCATTATAGGGGCTTGTCTGCATACTTGGCTCAATCTAATTCTTGACCTTCCCCCCCACCCCTCCACTCTCTGATTTGCTCACCTTGATTATCTTTTTCTGATTTGTCCTCCTTGCTTACTGTTTTTGGTTCTCTGTGCCTTAAGTATTGAGTCTGTTCTGGTCTGGCTATGGTCTGAAGAAGTGGGTCTGTCCCACGAAAGCTCACCTAATAAACCATTTTGCTAGTCTTTAAAGTGCTACTTGACTGCTTTTTGTTTTGATTTTAAAAAAGTGCTCTATCTGGTCCAGCTTCTTGTCTCTGAGGACACTGATATACTATCTGAGTTTCCATTAGTCTAGCTAGCTGTGGTGCCAGACCAGTGAATGTATAGAGTCCAGGCTTGGAAGTCCATAGTGCAGAAGTCCAAGTGTAGACAGCCATAGTGTTGCAGCTTTGCTGCTCTTATACCTAAGCTAGCTAGATTGATGGTAGGTTGGCTATTTCTATATGAGCTGCAATCACACTCCATGACTGCAATGCAGGCATCCCCCCAAAAGGGCCAATACCAGATGCTTTAGACAAAGGCAGAAATTCCCCATGGCTTATACCTTGTCTTGACTCCAAATCAGGCTTTCAGTCTCCTACATGAGCACTCCAGGACCTTTGACCAGTGCTAAATTGACAAAGAACAGCACAAAGAAATACGTTTCTTTGAAATACACATATCCTTTGGTCAAGAGCCTGACCAGCTTTTAGGATCAAATGAAAACAACAGTTCTGCTCTGAGAGTCCCTGCCCACCCCAGTATTTCTCTCTCAGCTGCTCAGACTCTGCTTGTGAGAGTTCAGATGCGATTTTGCATTGGGCATCAAGCCAATCTCTGGAACACAGAGAGAAGAGAGTTCAGGGCTGCTCTTTTGCTTCTTTTCATCACTGCTGAGTGTTGTTTTACTTTGTTCATTTCATAAGGAAACAGATCATCAAGTGTGTGGGCTGTCAGCAGCTCCCTGGCTCCCTCATTTTTTCCTGCAGCAGCCCTGGGGGGATAGCCAGCAATTCAAAATGTCTGCACATCCTAGCTGATGCTTTCTCCCCTTCCTCCTACATGCCCCCTCCCCATCCTTTGCCTGCAGTGAATATCCATAAATCCCTTAAGGCAGGCATGCAATTACACTCAATACAATCACTGCAGTATGATAAAGAGATCTAGTGGTGTGCTGCATAGGAGCATATCGGATTACATCATAGGATCATTAAGTCCAGTATCTTGCTTCCATGAAAGAAAGGCTACACCCCGGGTGTAAATGTTCAAGGCACAGACATGTTTCCAGAGTCTTTTAACAATGAGCAAATTACCTGAATTAAACTGATTACCCCAAGCCCCACATAGTCAGAAGTAGCACTGGTGACTGCTGAACCCAGGCTAGGACTTAAGGAGACCCTTTGTGATAGCACAGGTTGTGTGCAGTAAGTCTGAGAACTAAACAGGGAGAGCCACAGAGTTAGTGTGTGTGTCCACCTGCCTCTGTAAAGAATCCCCTTTATAGCCATTTCAGTCACATCTCTTCTGTAACAGGAGGAAGAGCACATGATGACATTAGTCATGAAACTGCCCAGCCTTTTAAACATCCCATCGTGGTACGTAACTCAATCAACTGCTGAGGCAGTCAGGAAAATCTTACCCTATCCTTGATCAGCCAGGCATAGCTCCAAGCCACTGGCTCTGGAGGGAACAAGATATCCATTTACACTGTCCCATCTTCTTTAACCTCCCTCTGACCTAAATAAACATTTTAAAAGATGCTACCTCCCCTGAAATACAGTTTTCACCTGCTTTATTTTCACTGGCTTTGTTTGTCTGCATTAAACCAAGGTTAATCAAAATTTTAGCAATGCTCTTGATTGGTTTCATAATGTGATCATTTAGCACAGTTCTGTCACGTCACATAAGCTGCTTTCTGCCCTTCCATAAAGCACGTGAGGCACCTGCACATCTCTACACAATGTATGTGAGCTATGAGGTGTCTTGCCTACCTCCATCTGTCTTAGGTCAGTGGCCTTCCCCAGCGTTGACCATCTCGTAATTATAGTCCTGCAGAATTTGGAGTGGGGGAATAAGATTAGTTTCTCTGTTGGTGGGAGGATCTTTGCAGGTGAAAGCACTGCACTTCTTCTTGGGTAGGAATAAAAGGATATCACTTTTGAGTCCTTCCAGGTAATAGTAGCGATAACTGCAAAAGGGAAATAAAAGCAAACTGTGCAAAAATGAATGATAAAGTTGCTCTTCAGCCACCTAAGACAAATCCGGTTGTGGGTGTAATGCTATACAATGACTGACATAGGGAGAATTACACCATGTTGAAAGTCTTTTTTTTTTCCTGTGATGTACATCTTTGTTATCATCCCAGTTGCTGTCACACTGCACAGCCAAGTGATCTTGTGCATCCATAAAATGAAAGCTTGAAGCAGTGCAATGTGAGCATGCCATTTAGCAGGGGGACATGACCTTGGAGTCTGGAAATCTGGAGTCAAGCTGAGCAGGCGATGACAGATGGAAGGCAGTACTGTCAAGAGACTGCATGTCAAGGAAGCTAGGTTTTATTCCTAGTTCTGCCACTGAGTTGTTGTGTGACTTTGGGTAAGTCATTTTAGATCTATGTGCCCTAGATTCCATGTACATCTCTGAGACCCTCAAAGGAAAGGTGTTCTATAAATGCAAGCTATTATCTTTATTTATTTAGGATGACAATTGAAGAACTGAGCTGCACCAGTCGGGGGGGTGGGGGGGCAAGGCTGCAGTGTGCACAATGCTTCACTCAGCAGAGTTGTCTAAAGACTCCTCTGACAAGCACATTGTGCAGACCGTTGGTTTTGATGACACATTCATAGGGACCATGACATCACATGAGGAGGAAAGGCAGACACATAATTAAATCCTGTTCCCACTAAACTAAGGAAAAATCTTCTTAAACTTCTATTGTAAAGGGTGAAGTTATGGTTGATTCGTTTAAATTACCCCTTTCTGGAGTCCTGGATCTTGTGCTAACTTAAGAAATCATTCTAATTTTAACTTTCTTGTTCCTGTTTCTTTGAAAAACTGCCTTACTCCCACACTTATGGGTTCCGAAGGAACAGAGGCTGAAGTATCCATGCACAATCATCTGTGTAAAGTCTCTTCTGTAATTAGTGTCTCAGATAATTACACAATTGCTTCACTGCATAGCACCAACAATAAAAACATAAAATATATTGTATTAAATCTTAGGTTTAAGAAAATAATTATTTGACTATAAGTGTTTCACCAAATCAAGAGGCCAGGCCTCCCTATAATTGTCCGCAGCTACTCAGAGGTAGGGAAGATTTTGTTGTTGATATACACTTCTTCAATTACATATTGGATTTCAAAAAGGAGAAGTGTAGAGTCCTGCACCTGAGACAGAAGAATTCCAAGCATTGTTATTGGCTGGGAACCGACTGGCTCAGCAGCAGTACAACACGACAGAAAGGGATCTTGGGTTTATGGTGGATGAAAGGCTGGATATGAGTAAACAGTATGCCCTTGTAGCCAAGAAGGCTAACGGCATACTAGGGTGCATTAGGAGGAGCATTTCAAGCAGATCTAGAGAAGTGGTTGTTCCCCTCTATTCGTCACTGGTGAGGTCACACCTGGAATATTGTGTCCAGTTTTGGGCCCCCCAGTATAAAAAGGATGAGGATGTGCTGGAGCAGGTTCAGCGGAGGGCGACAAAAATTATTAGGGGGATGGAGCACAAGACCTATGAGGATAGGCTGAGGGATTTGAGCTTGTTTAGTTTACAGAAAATAAGAGTTAGGGGTGATTTAATAACAGCCTACAACTTCCTGAAGAGGAGCTCTAAAGAGGAGGGTGAGAAACTGTTCTCAGTGGTGTCAGATGGCAGAACAAGGAGTAATGGCCTGAAGTTAAAGAAGGAGAGGCGTAGGTTAGATATTAGGAAAAACTAATTCACTAGGAGCGTGGTGAAACATTGGAATGCATTACCTAGAGAGGTGGTGGATTGTCCATCCCTCGAGGTTTTTAAGTTCCAGCTTGACAAAGTCCTGGCTGGGATGGCTTACTGGGGGTTGATCCTGCTTGAAGCAGGGGCCTGGGCCAGATGACCTCCTGAGGTCCCTTTCAACCCCATGATTCTATGATTTCCCCACATCCCTTACTCCATGTGACACTTCTGGCAGTATGGCATTCCTCCAAAACTTACTTGAGCAGAGAAGACTGAGTTGGATAGGCAGTAGGGAAATGCTGCTATTGCAACTATGATGAATGGAGTCTGGACAACTCTTCTCTTTTTTGTAACTGTCTGTCCCCTGGCCTGACTGTCTCCATGGCTGGAGGACTGCCTGACTCCCCATCTGCTCCCCCAGCTTCTGTGACTGTCTTGCTGGAACACACCTATCTTTAAGCCTGTCACACCTATCTATGTTTTGCTTTGATAACCAAGTCAAGTGTTAGCGAAGAGAAAAAATTGCAAAAATCTTGATTTAATAAGGACTCCCAGCCAGTATCACTCAGCTACTAAAACCATCTCTAAACTTCATTAGTTTCTTGTGACTGTTTCAATATACAAAATGGTGACAGAATAGTTCCCAAGTCGTTTGACATGATACCCAGTTCCTCCCATTAGAACTGATGCCCTGTCCCCATTAGAAGTTTGATGGGCCAGATTTTTTGATCCAGATTTTCAGATGATATAAAATTATGCCAGCAGTAGATCTGTCTTGAATGTATATTATATATATGTTATGACCTATAACCTACAAATTGACATCTGGGTGGGGAATATGTAAAATTACTTATATGAATATCTAAACGCTTAATGGAAACAAATATACACACATTTTTAAGATCAAATTGCCTCTCTGTATTATTGATATTAAAAATGTAATTATTTTTGCAATTATTGTTTTTGCTTGCTAGAATAGATGGGTTCTTTACTTTTAAAGCTCTAACACATTGTGAGAAGTGAAAACACAAATTCACTGTTATTTTGATTTATAGTTAGTTTCAATCTCTGGTGCTTATGCTGATGCCTTACAATTGGAAGGACTACAAGAGGATATTTAAATCCAAACAAGCAAAGAAATAACTACATTAACTCTTTGTTTATGTTTTAGAAGTATTTTGTTTTAGCTATAAATCTTCACTTTTATTATATTCTGTGAAATATTTGCAATATTGTAAAATCATCAACCTCAGAAAATTTTAAAAAATAATAAATGTTGGGTTGTATTCATGTGATGTATTGGTTATGGAACTTGGGGTGGTCATATATAGAAGCTTTGCAACTTACTGTTACTTAAATAGAAGATGAATTTTCACATAATGACATGATTTGAAAGCGTTGGGCTTTGACAAAAGTGCAATCAATCACAGGACTTCCAATGAAATCACAAGTGTTGAAAGTATTATGTTTACCTAATAGGAGAATGTATAAATTAAAAAAAAAAAGTCTTATAGCTATAGTCTACCTGTAAACATAATCTAGATTTTAAGATGGTAGGATGGAAGAATGAGTTATAAAACAAACTATTCCACATTTTCTGGTGTTTAATCCTATACTCATTAGAGTAAACCCTTGATTTAACAGGCTAATGTGGGGAAAGGGGTGTCTGTTACTGCTGAAAGTCTATTATATCTGAATGGTTATACTGTATGATGATGCATTGACCTTCCCAGCCCATCTCTCACTCTTGTCCTCTGTCCTCCTTCCCTTCCCCGCCCCTCCTGCCTCATTCTCCCCCTCACATCTCCATCTCCCTCTTCCAATTACCCAGAGAGGAGCTGAATTCCGGTTTGGCTCCTTCCACCTCCTGTAGCTCTCAGTGCAGCAGCTCTTCCAGCTCCCAGCTCTGAGCCACCCACTTGAAGGTAGAGCATGGCTGCCCCTTTGACACCATGGCTGCTGCTCAGTGCCATTGCAGACAGTTGTGTCCAAGTGCTGACATGCTCCATGCACACAGGGCTCAGGGAGGAGATTTCCTGTGCCCTGCCAAAGCCCCTCCCCCAGCTCCTCTGGCCCTGGTGGCCCCAGATGCTGAGGTAGACCCTCCAACCCAGTGGTCCCAGCTGCTCCAGCAGCTGCTTCAGCCTTGGCGGCAGCTGTGGTGAATCTCCAGCATTTATCTGGGGAGGAGGCAGGGGAGATGGCAGACAGCGTCCATTATTTCTGAAATTCATTATATCAGGGTCCATTAAATTGAGGGTTTACTGTACTTCATTCTAGGTGTGACAGAAGCTGGCTCTGTGCAAATCACTTAAAAAACTTGCATTCGACAGAAAAGAAGTTGGCATTGCCTAGGCCGGTAAGAACCAGAAACTAGCCACATTTATTGAATTATAGTCTACTTAAGCTGGGCTCTGAGCTATTAATGTTGTTTCATTACGTTTTATTGCTGATTTCAGAGACGCCTGTATGGAATACCATGTGTTCAGATAAAGCTCATCAAAAGTGCCAACTTATTGAAATAGTAGAGCCCTGATAGCACTGTGCAAGTTAAGATAACTTAATGGGTTGTAAAAGCATTGTTCACCCCTAGGCTATTCTTGGAATCTTATATTTCCTTGTTCTAAATATCATAAAGTGATTGTTGGTTTTTTGTTGGTTTTGTTTTTAAGGAAATGGAGAACTTCATGGATATTTTGAGTTGTTTTATTTTTTGTTGAAAAATATGTGCTAATTATAATTTGGTAACCATATGATTACAAGCTACAATCTCATTAAATGTCATTAATTAACCAGGACTGAGATAGGTCAATACCTATGTGCAAAACCAAATGGAAACTCTTGGGTGCTGCAGGTGCTAGTGTTGACTATACGTTAGGATGCAATGTTACTTCTTCATAGAGTCTAAGGCCAGACCATTATCTAGTCTATAAGACAAGTCAGAGAACTTGTGCAATTAATTTCTAGCACTTATCTTTTAGGGAAAAAAATCCTACTTTGTTTTTAAAATTACCAGTGATTAAGAATCCACCACATCCTTTGGTAAATTATCTAGGCTGTGTCTACACTATCACTCCCCTTTCAAAAGGGGGATTATAATGAGATACTTCAGGATATGCTAATGAATACGCATCATTGCATAATGGCAGCCATGGCACTTTGAAAGTGCCGCTTTCGATCATGTGCAGCTCATCTACACAGGGTCCCTTTGGAAACCAAATAGGAATAAGGGGATTTTGAAGTGTGCAGGGTGCTTTCAAAAAGGACCCTGTGTAGACGAGCCACACATGATCAAAAGCCACACTTTTGAAGTGCTGTGGCCACCATTATGCTAATGAGGCACTGCATAGTTATTGGAGTGCCTCATTAGCATATCCTGAAATGTCTCATTAGCATTGCCCTTTCAAAAGGGGGGTGCTAATTTAGACGTAGCCCTCGTGTTCAATTACAGGTTTGACCTCTTTAGTTGGGTAACCTTGAGATCTACCCAAGCAAGGGATTTTATCAGACCAGGAAAGGTCAATTCCATCCCCTCTGTACCTGCTTCCCTGCCTGGCTCCTCTCCGGGCTGCTGGCCGCCAGCTGCTGAACCAGCTCTGCTCCTGGCTCCCCAGCTGGCAGACAGGCTCTGCTCCCTGCCCCACATATGGACTCTTAGCCAACCCTGCTCTCAGCCCTCTGGCCAGGCTCCCATCCATCCCCAAGTCCCAGCCACTGGGGTCTCTGGTCTGGCAACATCTGTTGTCTGATGCTGCACCAGATGGGTTCAATCTGTACTTTCATTGTTAAAATGTATGTCTTTTCTCCAGTCTGAATTTGTCTAGCTGCAGCTTCCAGTCATTGGCATGTGTTATACCTTTCTCCACCACATTGGACTGTACTTTCTCATGTACTTGTAGACTTTGAGTGACTCCTCATCCTTCTCTTTGTTATGTTATAGAGTGAGTAACTTGAGTCTGTCACCATAAGGCATGTTTTCTAATCATATAGTCATTTTTGTGGTTTTTCTCTGTCTCCTCACCAGTTTATCAATATCCTTCTTGTATTGTGATGACCAGATACAATATTCCAGCAGTGGTTGTAGCAGCGCCAAAAACAGAGCTAAAATAACCTTTCTACTCATACTTGAATGTTCCCTATTTATTCGCTTCGGGATCACATTAGGTATTTTGGCCATAGTGTCATACTGGGCACCCATGTTCAGCTGAATATTAACCTTATCTGCCAACTCTTCATTAGAGTCCGTGCTTCCCATCACAAAGTACCACATTCTCATATTTTTTGTCCTCAGGTATAACATTTACTTTTAGCTGCATTAAAATGTAGATTGTTTGCTTGTTCTCAGTTATCAACTGGTATAAATGGTTCTGAGCCACTGACTTAATCTCGTCATCATTTACCCCTTCCCAATGTTTGTCTTACTTACAAATTGTGTTAGTGATGGGTTTATGTTTTCTTTCAGGTCATTTTTAAGGATGTTAAATAGCACAGGGCCAAGAAGTGATCTCTCTGGGACCCCCTTGAAAACAGACCTGCTCAGTGGGGTTCTTGTTTACAGTTATATTTTGAGACCTATTAGTCAGCCAGTTTTTAATCCATTTATTGTGTTGAAATGCTAATTTTAGATCATTTTAGGTTTTTTTATCAGCATGTAATGTGGTGCCAAGTCAGTCACCTTTATCATCAAAACTAGTAATCTCATAAATATGTCAAATGTTGTTCACATCATCTATCACCCATAAATGCCTGTTGATTTACATTGTTACCTTCTGTTAAGTGTTTACTACTTGAGTCCCACATCAATCCATCCAAATTAATATCCAAACATGGTGCTGGGGGATGCTGTTCTCTTGGGCTGGGTCTACATGTGCCCCTTCCTTTCGAAATGGGCATGTTAATGAGCAGCTTCAAAATATGCTAATGAGGTGCTGCAATGAATATGCAGCACCTCATTAGCATAATGGCGGCCGCAGCAATTCGAAAGTGCGGCTTTTGGAATAGCACGCCGCCCATGCAAATGGGACCTTCCGAAAGGACCCCCCCCAAGTTTTCAAAAGCCCTTCTTCCTATCTGTGATTGGAAGAATGGCTTTTGAAAACTGGGGGGGTCCTTTCAGAAGGTCCTGTCTCCACAGGCGGCGTGCGTTTCGAAAAGCTGCACGTTCGAATCGCTGCGGCCGCCATTATGCTAATGAGGTGCTTCATATTCATTGCAGCACCTCATTAGCATATTTTGAAGCTGCTCATTAACTTTCCCCTTTCGAAAGGAAGGGGCATGTGTAGACCCAGCCTTGGAGTTGTCATTTTTCAAATGAAATATGCAACCAAGACCATGCGTGGTCACTGAAGATCCCATGACAATTCCACAAAGGCAGCAATATCTTACTGTAAAAATAAAGAAAGTTCTCCAAGAGATTTGAAAATCTGAGGGCTGAGGTGAATTTTGAAGTGAATATGCAGAGTTTGGTCTCTTAGTTGATGGGCCTTTTTTTTTCTTAAAGACACGACTGCTTGTTATTTGTACAGTAACTAACGGTATGAACCAACAAGCTTCATTTTCTTAAAGTATTTATTTTTCAATCCCTTAAAAATAAGAATTAGGTACATTTTGTGAGGATTTTAATTGTGCCTGGACAATGAATGGATTATTTTGGCTCTGTTCTGATATAGCACACTACTAATTAGAAATATGTTCATTTGGTCCACTGTGAACAGATTAGCTGAATTTTGGTGAAGGCATAATATTGAGTCCTTAAATTAAAAATAGGTGCTGCAGATGCTTCTGCAGAGCAAAGCACTTTGATATATTTCCTTGGGTTTATAAGGTTCTGTGAATTTGTGCTTTGCAGTGGAGCATAATTAGATTTCAAATTAATAGGTTGCATGACTAACCTTGAACAAAGCTGAGCTATGGTGACTCAGTAGCTAAGTGACTTAATTTTCTCCTTTGAGGCCCTAATTCCAGTCCTTGACTCTTTGTTAGTATGTGTGCATATGTGCTCTGTATGTACTCTGTGTATTAATCCTTTACACTAATAATAAAATCTGCAATTATTGGGCTAATGTCTTCTGCATGAAGGAACAGTGCAAGTCAGAATTCATGCTGCGGTCTCCTGAAAAGTGTGGGAGCTGGAAAAAATTGTTAAGAACAAACACTAACAAAATTGGAATATATGACCACAGTACTCACTCTGCATCATAAAACATTGTTCTGGGACTCTCAATCCCAATTTTGGAAAGAGGCTAATGGGAGGAGCTTATGGCAGCAGGTTTCACCTGCCCCAGTATGTGCTCAGGAAGAAGGGATTCTAAAGCAGTTCTGCAGCTTCCCATATATTTTCAGCTGAAGTGAACAGCAGTGCATGGGGAAGAAAAGAAAGTCTAAGGATAAGAGAGATGTTATCCTAAAAATTACCTATTGGGTTGTGTAACTGGGCACAACTCCCTGCCATGGTGCCTCTTGCTGGTCACTTGGGAATTAGCTCAATCCAGCCTCCAGAGTATCACCCCTTTCTGGCTGGTGTCTCACCCACTGTTACCTGGCTTCTATTCTTCACCAACTTTTATCAGGACATGCAGGCCCTGGTGCTCTTCCTTCAAGGTACTGCCCTGCTGCAGTATCCACACTTTCTCTAAGGTTCTCCCCTCCTGGGGAACCCCAGACCTGCTATACCTGCCATGCCTCAGTGATCCTTTGCCGGTTGTCATCAGTCCCCTTAGCTCACGGGTAAACTGCAGTCTGAAATGGCCATGCGTCATTGGTAAGGGGTTGTGGAGGTGCAGAATTCTGGTGCTCCCTCAGGCTTGTATCAGGCCCTTCAACCTAGAAGCAGGATTGGGCCATATATCCCCAGCTCTGCCTGCTTTTCTCTGGCTCTACTTGGTCTCAGGAAGCCTCTGGAGCTTCCCTGCCAGCTACATCCCTCCTGCTCCACAGCTTGGGCAAGACTTCTCCTCTCCCAGAAGCCCTATTTATACAGCCCCAGATGGCCTGTGGCAGATAATTGTCTCAGTTGCCTCATGTCTCTCATGTGGAGTGGTGGCCATGGGTGTGGTGGGACATGTCCCGCAGAGAAGCTGTAACCATGGTGTGGTGGGACGTGCTGGCCCAGCTGCCTGTTGCTGCCTCTGCAGCCCTACACCTGACTACCCTTCTACAAAACAGCCTGGACTCCCTGCCCATTCCCCTGGGTGATGGCCATGCAACCTCCCTGCACCCCCTGCCCCCTCACTCCCTTGATTCTCCTGCTAACCTAGATTCTGCCCCTCATCATCCATACCTCCCCCTGTTCCTTGCACTTAGAAGGCCCCAAATATGTGGTGTGAGGAGATCCCAAGGCCAACACAGCTCAGGGTCCCACTCCCTCCAGGTTCGCAGCCAGCTACCCCCCCCATGTTTTAACCCCCTCCAAGCTCATTTTCCAAGCCCCAAATCACCAACTTCAGGGGACCCCTACCACTCCACAGTCCCAGTTACCACCCCCCTAATTTTTTTGTAAATAGTTTCAGCTGTCTGGTATACGGCTTCATCATCCTTAGCATGAGGAGGTAGGCCACATCCTTCATGGTGCCGACTGGCCTCTGCATGTCCCCAACTGCCAGCTCATGGAGGGAGATGAATGTGCCCATCTCCAGCTTCCTGTGCAGGCTGGAACTGTGGCTCACACAGGCAACATGTGCTCTGCCCAGCCACTCACCAGGGATGTCCATGAACTGTCCACAATGATTGATCAAGCCCTGCAACACCATGGAGAAGTACCCTTTCCTGTTGATGAACTTGGCTGCACAATGCTCCAGGGCATGGATCACGATATGGGTCCCATTGATGGCTCCGGCACAGTTCGCGAACTGCAAGGCAGTGAACTGGGCCATGACCTGGTCAAGGTCTCCCAAACAGATTTCTCTCCAGAGCAGGATTGAGTTGAAGGCCCTCATGACCTGCAGAGGGAGGCAACCGAACACACGACAGGGACTGAGGGGGAGAATATTAAGGCCCTTGGGAGTGCCTATCTCCTTCCTGTCCCCTCCCCCACCATAATTTTCCAAGAGTACCCTCGGGAGGCTGCCCCATCCCCCCAACAGCAGGGCTGTGTGAGGGTGGGATGGAACAATCCTCCAGGAATGGGGCTTCCCTCCCACCCCCACTCTACCCCTCATACCCCACAACTGTGCTTTCCCAAGGGATACCTCTCTTCCCTCCCTGCCCCCCCACCATGCAGGGACTACATCCTAAGAGTGTATTATCTCCTTCAGGAGGGCCCTGATGGTGGACTTCCCCACACCAAACTGATTGTTCACTGACCAATAGCTGTCGGGGTGGTGAGCTTCCAGAGGGCAGTTGCAACCCTCTTCTCCCAAACGATGGTGGTCTGCAGCTGGTGTGTCATCTCCAGAGGGCAAAGGCCAGCCAGGCACAGAGCTCCAAGAAAGTGGCTTTCTGTATGCGGAAGTTTTGGAGCCACTGCTGCTTGTGCCACCACTACATGACCAGCCAGTCTCACCAGTCCAAACTGGTGTGGTGCCTGGAGAACCACCTGTTTACCCTGGGGGCTGGTTGCCAGTGTGTAGCTCTGCAATGAGGACAAGGGCCCCTAAGATCATTTCAGTGTCAACCTTGATGAGGAGCAGGAAGGCAACTACCAGAAAGTTCAGCACAAGCTGCAACATGTATATTTGGAGCCATTGCAAACCCACGAACAGCTCCATCTGTATGACACTTCCAAATGAAAGGCAAGTACAGCAGGCACAGTAGAGGCTTGGCTATCCCTCTCGGGGTAGGTGTCTACAGCAGGGGCAGGGATTGGCTGTCTGAAGGGGTCCCTTTAAGCATGCGTATCCGCAGGTTCTGGAAAGATCTCTTGAGAGGAACTGGTGACCTGTAACCGTGGCTGAAGTGGTTCTGGGTGTTCATTTTGCTGAGAGAAAGCCCAGACTGTCTGGCCATGCCCTGTCAGAGCAGATCACTCTTTCAATGTGCTTTGGGGTCTGGACGTGTTCTGTTGACAGAGGTTTTGTCGGAAGGTTTCTGTCAACAAAAGCTTGCAGTCTAGACATAACGTAAGAGAAAGATGTGACCTGTTTTTTCCTGATAAAATCCCCTAATTTTTCATTGAAGCAGAAACATCATGGTGCTGTGGAAATCCAATAGGTTTGTACAGAAATTATTTTAAAATAAACAGGGTGACATCCTGGTCCTACTAAACCTAGACTTCTTCGAGGGCATCAAAAGTCGTATGGAAAAGGGTAGCCATTGAATATAGTGTATTTGAGCTGTCAGAAAGTTCGTTTCAAGGTCTTCACCAAAGGCTTTTAAGCATTGTGAGTAGTCAAGAGATAAAAGGACAGTTGTCTCACAGATCAGTAACTGGTTAAAAGATGAGAAACGGTAGAAATAAGTGGTCGTTTTTTCAACAGAGAGAGGTATCAAGTTGTGTTCTCTAGGGATCTGTATTAGGAAATGTGATGTTCAGCATATTCATAAATGATCTGAAAAAGAAAGTAAATAAGTGGCAAATTTTGATGACACAATATTACTCTAGATAGGTAAGTCCCAAGGGCTATGTCTACAGTAGCCTGTGCCTTTCGAAAGGGGGATGCTAATGAAACACTTTGGCAGATGGTAATGAGGCACTACCATGAATATGAAATGCCTCATTAGCATAAAACCATCCATGGCAATTCGAGAGTGCCAATTTTGAATCCCATGCTGCCCGTGTAGACGGGGACCTTTCAAAGAGATTCCCCCCAACCCCCTGGACTTTGAAAGCCCCTTATTCCTATTTGGTTTCAGGAATAAGGGGTTTTCAAAGACAAGTGGGACTTTCAAATCGCCGTGGCTGGCATTTTGCTAATGAGGCACTGCATATTCATCATAGTGCCTCATTACCATCTGCCAAAACGTCTCATTAGCATCCCCCTTTCAAAAGGCGGGAGCTACTGCAGACATAGCCCTTGGGATTTACCTATCTAGAGGGCTGGTGTAGATATAGCCAAGTAGACTGCATGGAGTTACAAAGATTGCTCACAAAACTGGGTGGCTGAGGAACAAAATGGCAGATGAAATTCAGTGTTGATATTGGAAAAGTAAAGCACAGTGAAAAACATAATGCCAATTGTATGTGCAAAATGATAGGCTCTTAATCAGCTATTATCCAAAAACTTCTGCTCAGTGGAGCAGCTGCAGTTAAAAAAAAAAAAAAAAAAGAAGGGGGGGGGCGAGGTTAAAAGAAGGTTAAACTTATGGTAAGGAATAGGTAAGAAAACAGTAAATATCATAATGCTGTTATATAAGTCCATGATATGCCCACATCTTAAATACTTATATTTAATTGAATCTAAACATTTCAACCTTGGAATTTAATTGGGAATAATCTGTTTTTAGTACCTTTACTGAGCCATCCAATACAATTTTTGAGTAAATTTGTCATTCTTTATTAAGACCATGGAATATTTAAAAACTATAGTAAAGTTTTCATTTTCTATTTAAAACACTACAATTCTATCCCCCAGGGGATGTGAAATGTTTTCTCCTGGCCTCTGTTCAGTTTCATATTACTCTAAGTATTCTGTGCATGGCATTGTTGTCAACAGTTCAGTAGGTTTTATTTGTGATTTTTTTTTGGGATGGGAGAACAAGGTAGAATAAAAAAAAATCTGAATCAAATTAAAATCAGATACATAACTTTCTGTTTACCAGCTCTGCTCTTAAATTATAGATAATGCAGGTGGGTCAAAGAGGTAATTAACAGTAAATCAAAGAGTCCACTTCTTTCATGATTATGCAAGAGGCTCTTTCCAGTGTACTCTGTTGATGAATAATCTTTTCAGTTGTCCTTTCACACCACATGAGTCAATGGTACTAATGAGCTGACATTGGCTATAATAATTAACTCTGATGAGACTTTTTTCATATTTATTTGACCCTTTTTAGAGGAGGACCATTTAACTCCATGATCTAGAAGCAGGAAGCTTCTTTCCTGAACTTCAAAATCAAATCAGCTTTGGCACCATTTTTGTAGTGACCCCCGGTATGTTTCGTCAGAAGGGCTTGAATCTGGAATCTTCATCACTGCCATACAGGCTTTATGTGTGCTAAAGAAGTCACTCCTTTAGCTGTAGCAAGAAGCAAGCTGTTTTCTCCTCTGTATAGTTCTCACTAGACAATGATGTGTCACATGCTACATAGGTATTGTTAGGTTTTGGCAAATAGTGGAGAAAATAGTCACAACAATATTTGCAAAATCAAATCAACATTTCATCCATCTATATATTTTTCATTATTATGCTTACATTGTAGTGATGTAATATTTGTTGATAATATTTGTTTCTTTGGAGGTGAGATTTTTATCTTGGCAAATCCATGCATGAATTATATATTTGCATGGAAAGCACTCACTTGTGTATACCTGGGCATGGAACAGACAGGTGACTATTGATCGGTTACACAGATCAGGTGGTGAATACATGACACTTCGTACCATACTTGGTGTGAACAATAATGAAAATCCATAAGCCTAAATATGGTTTATATATAGAAATTATGTATCATACATTTATTTGGGAAAATCACCTGCCGTTTGTAGATGCTTAGGGGACAAAAATAAGGCCAAATTCCATCCAAACATCTCTAGTTCAGTCTAATAGTATTGTTTTTAGAATTGGCCTCCTTTTTTATTCAATATTTGTTCTCTTTTTAGTGCCCTGGATAATTCCCTGCTGCATACATATCTGACTTCATTTTTTCAGGTATCACTTTGGAAAAAAGATGAAAAGATCATCAGCCTTAATTTTTTGTTTGTCCACTTCCCCCACAGCCAAGCTCCTGCTTGATTTCAAATCTAGCCCATGGTTTTTGAAATATCCCATTTACATTCTTCTAAGCCACTACCCACCAGTTCATTTAAATCACCCTTAAGTCTGACATCTCTCACAAAGCTAACAAATTGTGAAGCAATAATATCTATAGACAGAAATATAGGTGTGGGAATTCAAAGCAGTCTCAGGGATTTAGCTTCAATATCCCACCCATGAGAAATGGAATTTAATAATGCATAGTGTGGTTGATTCAAGGTACACTGGTGCCAACAGTTGTATGTCACTCAGGCACACGCATACATGGCTACTTGTATCATGTTTGTATGTATTCACTAGCAGTATGTGTCCCAAAGTTCCATCTATCCAACTATCTGGTACAGTGGCTTTTGTGAAATCTTTGTATTATGTTGTGGGATACAAATTACTCTCAGGAGCTCTTGCTTTTAATATGCTGACCAATATGGGCTCTCAAGAAAAGTCAGGAGATGTTTTTCCGTGTCTGTGACCCAGAACTCTAGAGTTTAAAATAGTGGCCACAGCTCTGACTTTCATAGGGAATGGGGCATTGTGGGACAGCTGTTAATAGACTGTTAGGATTAACACAGATCATGGAATTGGTGAGGAGGTAGTTTTACAGAGACGTTGTAACAGCTGGCTTGTAACATCAGACAAATCTGAGGGTAGACCCTCGTAAATATAGGCAAATGAAAGGCAACTTATGCTGACATAACTTTGTCAGGTAGACCAGGCCCATCTCCCTTATGCTCCTCTAAAAATCCCAGCCAAAACCCTGTATTTGTATTACTAAAGAATGTATGTATGTACTGAGCAGTTACATGAACTTTATGCCTCATCCATCGTTATCCCGTCCCTCCCGTACAGCTTCTTAAAGCCCATCTACAATTAGACTGCTGTTTCCTGGGGGCAGAACCACATCATTTTACATGTATTGTCAAGTGTCTAGCCCACATTATAGCAATGTTTAATAGCTTATGTAAGAGGAACAGTTTTGCAGGGGTACCTGAATCAAGCAGCCATATGGAGCACCAATATGGAAGGGACATTCTACAGCAGGTCTCAGTATGTGATGCAACTATTCCTTCCATTCACAGCCCCATAAGTACTGCGGTCGGCTATGGAGCCGAGAGGGATTGACTTTGTTGTATCTTCACCAGACCCTGACCAACTCGATCTTCCACTTAGTATAAACAAGTCCTGGGTGATTAGTGTAGGAGAGAATGGGCTTTTATTAGCATCCAGATATTCTGAAGTGAAGCAAAAATCTGACCTTTCATTTTGTTAATGAAATCCCCTGCTGCTATTAAAATACCTCCCAACAGTCATCCCATGAGATGTTATTTGCTATAATTTCTGACAGCAGAGCTATAGCTCACCTCGTGACCGTAACTATTTGATCAGAACAATTGGAACATAAAATAGGAATTGATTTAGAATGTACATATAGTTTTCACTTCTTTGTAAAGCTTTTTTGAAATTTGTGCACTGTGCAAGAATTTTTAATATTACCATGTAGTCGCTTAAATAACCAGTGAGTTAGAAGAGTTTCTCAGCTCTGTTTAACAGGGAAGAGCCAGGGTATGTCATTATCAAAAGTTTTGCATAGTTTCATTAAAGTTTTAAAAAGGCCTCCTACAAGCCTCAAGGCTCTTCCCACATTTTTAAGAGAAGAGCAGACTGAATAAAGGAAACATTTATTTGTGAACAGTTTATTCAATGACTGATTGGGAAAATTTCAAAGAAAATATTCACTTATGACAGTAAATTTTCATATCTGGCAGTTCCAGGTCTGTGAGGTTGCCAGATAGTCAAGTATTCTGGGTCATAGAGAGGTATACCTAGCAATGCATAACACTAAACTGCAGACCTTCAATCAACCCTAAGTCAATTTTTGAGCAACAGTCTCTTGGAAAACACTTGTAGTTTCCAAATTTTGCAACCTGGTGCTTTGAGCCATAGGAAAAATGCTATTAGCTCCTACTTGCATTTGTATGAATAAGAAAGGAATCAGAACATCAAAGTTTGTGGTTACCTTTTTAATACAGTCCTTCTATTTTTGCACACTTTGTTCTAATTCATTTGATGTGCAGTCAGACCCTATTAAGATCAAACAGTCAAGATAATGGAAAACTGTGATCTTCTCTAGTATGTATTGTTACCTCATATTTAAGATGAATTTGCAACTTCAAACAAGAATAAAGGTTTCTGTGCCTCACATAAGAGAATGGGATATTGGTAAGGTATATGACATTGCCTGGAAGTGGGGAAGAGGAGTGGAATATAGCAGACAGCAACTGAATAGAACCATGTGGAAGGAACAATTATCATTTCTGTTGTGGGCTCTCCTGAATCAGTCTTTGATAAATCAGCCATCAAGTATCCTTGAGAGACAATGGAAATGGGAAATCGAATCAGTTCATTTCTTTGACTCTTAACAACTGAAAAACGTCCCTTGCTTGTGAAAAGTAAACTGTATATTTGATGTGATATTTGATAGGGTTAATTGATGGTTAAAGAAAATTTGGACTTTAAGACATATGAAAAAAGTTAGTTTGTCACCTAGAAACTTTGGCAAGCCACATGGAATCAGCAGAAGAGGAAAGAATGGAATTCAAACGTTCTGATTCAGAATTTCCTGCTCTTATGGTTGTCATTCAGAAAAGTGGACCCTCGTTGGTTCCAAAAGGAAAAAAGATGATACAGGCCTGTGTCACCCATTCCCTATTTCATGGAACCCAAAAGCTTCGTATCACTGATTCTTGTGATGCAAGCCCAACAACCATTGCAACGGACTATGTAAAAGTGCTGTTGAGGTATTCAGGATAATATTGAAGGTCCTTCTGTGGTCTGAAGACCCAGCATTTGGAGAACCATTACTTTAGATAAAACTATCCCACACACAGTGAGTCGAATACTACTGGGTATCCAGATATGCTTAACATCAGAAGGTTAATTATGGACATTTAATAAGGACATTAAACTTGAACAAATAAAGGAAAAACATATAAAAGCACAACCCCATAGAACATCTCCCAACAATGAGAACTACTGGTCAAAGAAAAGGACGGTGGATGCATTTAATGTGGTTCTATCTGCTCCCAGTTGTTCTTAGCACATGGAGAAAACCACAAGAGTGTGTGACTGGACCATGTGAGTTACAGGCTGTTTGAGTGGATACATACAGTTGTATTGGGCACAGATCCATTGACGTCAGTAGAACTATAGCAATTTACACAAATGGAGGTTTTGGCTTGCATCTTTGACAGTAATTTCAGCAATGTTAAGATTAGTCGTATCACAAAACATTGGATGTGCACCCCAAATCCCCAAAACAGTTATGTTGTTTCTTCTGTGCCGACAGAAGGGGTCTGATAGCTTTCTTCTGTTTCAGTGTAATTCAATGGAAAATTATTATTTGAGACAGGGACCAGAAATGTCTCCAAACAGTGCAATTCCATGTGGAGACTGAGGGGAGGAATATAGTACCTTCTTATAAAATATCATAACATCGTGTTAAATTTGTTCTTTTTTCTGTGTGGAGGGCCTAATATGCAGATCATCCCATCTGGTGTGGGAGAGGACAGTCCATGCCCATGGGCTGGGTCTACATGTGCCCCTTCCTTTCGAAAGGGGCATGTTAATGAGCTGGTTCAAAAGATAATAATGAGGCACTGCAATGAATATGCAGTGCCTCATTAACATAATGGCGGCCGCAGCAATTCGAAAGTGCAGCTTTTCAAATCGCGCGCCACCCGTGGAGACGGGACCTTTGGAAAGGACCCACCCCCCAGTTTTTGAAAGCCCTTCTTCCGATCACACATATTCATTGCAGCTCCTCATTAGCATCTTTCAAACCCGCTCATTAACATGCCCCTTTCAAAAGGAAGGGGCACATGTAGACCCAGCCATGGAGTTTCAAGTATCCATTTGAGTGTGGTCCACTGTGAAATGAAGAGAATGGAATGGCCTCAAACAGCCTTGGAGTGCATGGTGTGTTGTATGGGATCCCTCCATTAACTCACACTGCTAAGGAGAGAAAGGAAGGATTGTATGCTCTGCAGACCTCTAGACTAACCAGCACATAGCTCTCTAGAATTTGTGTACCAGTTCATACTTCCTGTTCTCAGATTGGTGGCTGTGGGGGCCGGAGGGTGGAGAGGATACTGTACTCTTTCATTGCAGAGAGTTCCCAGATGGCATCGGCATAGTTCATTTGCAAGTTTTGAGGAAGATGCTGCAAGACCTGACACAGAACTCAGAGAACCCTAAATAATATAGAGGGAGTTTGTAATGGCTTTGGGGAGGTGTGTGGGGGTCGCAGTTCAGTTTCCCACCCTAATCCCTTTTGAAAATATCAGCCACTGCTTGTGCATTCCCTGCATGATATGTGCCTAAATTATGTCTCTCACTCCATCTTATCATCTTCCTTTACCTCTCAGTACAACCAACAAGATAAAGAGAAGGAGTGAAGTGTGATCAGTTTCAAGAAACAAACACCTTTCTTGCTCTTAGTTGTTGTTGGCTTAATTTGTAAAAAATGATGCTACTGTTACTGTGAGCATGAGGGAAGCTGGCAAGAAAAAAAGTTCCCCCAAACCATTTAAAACTCTATTGTATTTGCTGCTATGTGATTTTCAAGTGACTAAGCAATTTGTCATGTATTTGAGGAAAAGGTAAATATTGCAACTGAACTGACAACTTGGATGCCAAACTGCAGGGAAACAGAATTTTTAAGGGAATATTTAATATCTCTTTGGAGAAAAAAATGAGGTTTTAGATTAGAAATGTTTGACAAATCCTTAATTAAAGTGAAAGGTGCATAGCTTTGCTGCTGCAATGTATATATGGAGCAACTATTCCTCCCTGACTGCAGTATATTTTAATGTTACCCCCTTAGATGACAGCTGACTTCTTACACTGCAGTATACTGCAACTTTGCAGTTTTCCTTGATGTGCTGTAGCCCCATGTGCCATCCAGATACCAGAAAACTTTGCAAGTTTGGTCACAATTAAATGGCTTGAGCCAAAAGTTGTTACAGTTGCATTATGTTGCTTTTGTAACTGCCCAGAGCGAGGACTTGCACAGGTGCTGTAGAATCAAACCATTTTCAGCACAGGATAATAGCGTAATTACCACAAGTAATCCAGGTTGTGATTAACATCTTTTAATGGTATCTCCCAGATGACAGTTGACTTATTTCTTACATTGTTTAGAATTTTTCATGTGTAAGAAGAGAGAGAGGATGAAAAGTGGCTGAACAATTCTCACATAATCCCTCATCTTCTGGATTATGAAGATAGCTATCAGAGACTAGCCAGTTCACTTCTTTGTAGATTCTGAGGAATACAATATGTTTCTATTGTTTCCACCAAGTAATGGAATTGTGTTCACACCCTCTTTAATATTTTGTTCATCATGTACCCTAAACTGAGCAACACTGTCCTTGCACAGTACTTTCATAGGAGACATCCAAGGAAAACACAATGGAATCCAAGAACTTAATTTGGTGATAATAGGAAGAAATCTTTCTCTTTCATCTAGTGTGGAGACAGTGCTCCAACACTGTGCTATTGGAGATTCTATCTTTGAAGTGAGATGTAGAAGAGATGTCCTCTCCTCTTTGGTCTTTAAAGCTCCTATTGCACTTTCTACAATGATAGAGATGTAAATCCTATTGCGTTGGCTGACTTCCAAAGCATTGTATGGCCATAGTTTCCCTGTCTCCCTAATTTCCTAAATTCAGTTTGAATTTACTATGTTATTCTTCATCTCTTCCTTCCATGTTATAGTGCACTGTAAAACAGGTGCTTTGGCTTTGCCCAAAATGGCTGCATTTCAGTGGGGCCAAGGGTGTTCTTGGTACAATATATATGTTGTTCATCTGTCTGTTTTATAAAGGACACAGGCATTCTTCAAGATGAAAGATGGCATCTAAATGTAAGCTATTATTATCTATTGGTCAATTTAAAGCCTCCTAAATCCCTTGCACACCAGACACAACACATTATATAGGCTGCAGATAAAGACCTCTCTTGGTTCATCATAGTGCATGCTTGTTGTATATTATTTTGCAGCTGTTGTTGCAAATAGGCATCTCATGGTAAGAAGGAGTGGGAAGAAGATGGTTACTTATCATCTGATAAAAAGTAGTGTTCAAAGTTTATTTTTATAAACTAAAAATAAATGCAGCTTTCTGATGTGTTATCTCCCTTCCAGCATTTTAGCAATCTGAATGCTGATCTCTTTAATTAAACACAATTAAAATAAAAGTGTTTATATTGTCTTTAACATTACCGGACTATATTTATAAATGGTGCTTCATATTAGTAATTTATCTAAACATCTCAGTTTTAATTAAGGATGGGTAAACCCAGTGCAGAAAATAACAAGGCCTCACTCAGTCTCAGCTGCTGTATATTGGTAAATTTATATTGACTTCAGTGGAACAGTATCATTTTTATGAGCTGAGAAGTTGCCCAATATTTGTAAAGTCAAGGGGGAAAAGGCTCCCTTGCACTTCCTGGAGTGAGAGAGGGGAGAAATCAAATTTATGGAAGTGATGGCTCTGTGATACCCTTCTACACAGAAAGGCAGAGTTAATTATTTTTTTTAAGTGGTAGCCAACCAGGCTCGGGTTTCCCAGAAACAAGGCTGCACCCAGAAGGCGAGTGCTATATTTGGTTTATTGAAAGCGCGTGACACCCGTGACGGGAGTCCCGGAGACGCCGCAGTCACCAGTGGGGGAAAACCCAATGCATCGGAGCTTCGCTCGGGGAGAGGCTCTGTAACAGGCCTCCTAACACTAACTGATAAAGCTGAACTCATTAACATAAGATTGCCTAAAATTGCCTATGCATTTCTTATCACTATCTCTTGTGGCTTACTGCCAGCGTAGCCTTGAAGTCTTGGCAAGTGCGTCTTGTTCTGCAGTAGTTCCCATGGCAGTTATTTTGCAGCTTTTCACCTTGCACAGACTGGTCTGTTTAGATTCTCCTGAGGATTCACAGCGGGGTCGGACTGCACTCTTAACTGTTACAATGTTTTCTCGCACCCTACAAAGTTGTGCATGCAAGAAATAAGCTGAAAGAATTATAGGTATAACCTTACATCAAGTTCCTATGGCTTTGCCTGTTCCTCATTGTTGATACCCAGAAAACAGCCTGCCTTTGCTGAAATCTAGAGTTGTGGGTTCCAATGCAATAGTCATGTCTGCTATAGACTCCTCCCTTGGCTCTAGGTGCTGTTGTCATACCATGTCATCTCCTGGGCTTTCTTGGGTGTCGGAGCTTGAGGAAAACAATGCATTGTTGGGAGTAATGAGGAGGAAAACAAGGCAATGTTGCAAAGTTTCCGTAAGTCAGGCTTTGAGAGTGCTCTCTCATGTTGTTGCTGAACACCCATTGCCACTTACTTGCCAACAATGCCATTGTATTTATGTGCACAAATGCATATACCTGGGGATGTCAGGCACATGATGAAAGATACTTTAGGCTTATATGAACAAGTTTTGGTGCAACCAAAACAACACTTCTAGTGCTGATGACCCATATACCAGCCCTGTCAAGTTCTGATGTGCCATGTAATCAGCTGTACAGACCACAATGGGAAATGAAATATTTCCTCTTAACAATAATTTCATAATTGTAATGTCCACTGTATTACAATCTACCAGATATGAAATAAGTGCCTTATCTTATCAGTAAAGGCATCCATTGATTCCTTATCAGGTACAAGTCTCATTTTAAGTTTAAGCCCTAAGATATTGGACCAGTAATAAGTCCTGGTTTCAAGAAAAAAAAATACTGCTCATAACATTATTGATTTGGAATAAAACTGTGCATTTGGGAGAAAGAAGGAAAGATTTAGAGTCAGGTTCATCATCATCATCTTCTTCTTCTAACAGTGCAGTCCAAAACTGCTAAGAGCTTTATAACCATGACAGCGGGCAGAATACAGATGATACGACTAAAGCTGCATGATGAAGGTGGTAACCAAATGTCTTTGTCATTTGTCATGCAGATTTCATTGTGCTTGGTGGTATATATTTGAAAAATATTTAGCAAAATTTCTGGCTAGCAGAGTTGAAGACAATAAAAAGGAGAGATTTTACAAAAAGTAGGACGAAAATAACCCTCCTCAATTGTATTAATCCATAACTAGATAGAGATGGTAAAATTATCAGTTATAATGCAAAAAAGGCAGAAGTGTTCAATGACTGTACCTATTGTATATTTAGGAAAATCAATAAACAAAAGCAGATGATGTGGTCATTTCATATGATGAAACACTTTTTCACAGTAATAACTCAAGACAATAGTTACAGAGAGGTAGCCATGTAGTCTGTATTCTAACAAAGAAAACAGCAGCAAAGTAGCACTTTGAAGACTAACAAAATGATTTATAGGGTGATGAGCTTTCATGGGACAGACCGATTTCATCAGATCAATCACATTTCCAGTACAGACTGACAGCTATAATTACAGAGATAAAAAAATGCAATAAAAACTGACAAATCAAGTACATAGGACTGAAGGAGGGGGGTAGGGATGGGAGATGTTGTGTCTTTCTTGAGATAATTATGAGCATCAAAGGAAGGGTAGCAGTCCTTATAGCGCATAAGGTAATTGTTGTCTCCGTTCATACCAAGTGTTAGTGTCGAATTTGAATATGAACTCCAGTTCACAACTCTCTCTGTGTAATCTCTTTTTAAAATCTCTTTGTCCTAAATCACAAATTCTCAGATCTTTAACAGAATGGCCCGTTCCATTGAAGGATTCACTGACCAACTTACGAGTATTAAGATTCCTCTTTGGCAAAGAGTTTACCCAATCTGTCCAATGTACATGGTGACGGGGCATTGTTGGCACATAATGGCATATATAACATTGGTTGAAGTAAATGAGAATGTGCCCTTGATCTTGTACTAACATGGTTAGGTCCAATGATGGTGTCATAGGAATAAATATGTGGAAAAGTTGTTTGTTTCAAGGAAAGTTTCCGGGATTAGTATTACTGTGATGTAGCCTGTGATTGCTCTTGAAAATCTTTCTTAGGTTAGGAGAGTGTCCACAGGAGAGGACAGGCCTGTCACCTAGGGCCTTCTGGTGTGTAGCATCACGATGTAGAACAGTTTGTAGGTTTTTAATGATGTGTTGCAGGGGTTTGAGCTGGGGTCTATAGGTGATGACAAGTGGTGTTCTGTTAGGCTGGGTCTATACGAGCCCCTTCTTTTCAAAAGCAGCATGTTAATGAGCAGGTTCAAAAATGCTAATGAGGCACTACAATGAATATGCAGCACCTCATTAGCATAATGGTGGCCGCGGTGATTCGAAAGTGTGGCTTTTCAAATTGTGCACCGCACCGTGGAGATGGGACCTTCTGAAAGGACCCCACCAGTTTTTGAAAGCCTTTCTTCCTATCTGGTGTTAGGAAGAAGGGCTTTTGAAAACTGGGGGGGTCCTTTCAGAAGGTCTCGTCTCCACGGGCAGCATGCGATTTGAAAAGCCGCACTTTCGAATCGCCGCAGCTGCCATTATGCTAATTAGGCACTGCATATTCATTTCAGTGTCTCATTAGCATCTTTCGAACCCACTCATTCACATGCCCCTTTCGAAAGGAAATGACTCGTGTAGACACAGGGCTATTGATCTTCTTGGACCTATCTTGAAGTAGCTGGTCTCAAGGTATTCTTCTGGCCCTGCCAATCTTTTTTTCTTTTTCCCTTGTGGGTAATTAAGTTTTATAAATGCTTGGTAGAGGTCTTGAAGTGTTTGGTCTCTGTCAATAGGAACAGAGCAGATTCGATTGTATCTAAGGGCTTGACTATAAATGACGGATCATGTGGTGTGTGCTGGATGGAAGCTGCAGGCATGATGGTAAGGGGAGCAGTCAGTGGGTTTCTGGTAGAGAGTGATGTCGATGTGGCCATCAGTAATTTGTACTGTGGTATCCAGGAAATGTATTTCTCATGTGGAACAGTCAAGGCTGAGATTGATGGTAGGATGCAGGTTGTTAAAATCTCTGTGGAATTCTTCCAGAATCTCTTTTCTGTGGGTCCGAATGATACAGATGTCATTAATGCAGCATAAGTAAAGGAGTGGTAGTGGGATGAGAGCTAAGGAATCATTGTTCTAAGTCGGCCATAAAAATTTTAGCATACTGTGGGGCCGTGCAAGTGCCCATAGCAGTGCCGCTAATCTGGCGGTATAAATTGTCCCCAGATTGGAAATAAGTGTGGGTGAGAGCAAAGTTACGTAGGTCTGCCACCAGATATGCTGTGGTAACATCAGGGATGGTATTCCTGATTTCTTGTAGTCCATCTTCACGTGAAATATTGGAGTAGAGAGCCTTTACATCCATGATGGTAAGGTTTCCAGGTTTGTGGATTTTAGGCAGTAAATAGAATAATCTAGATTGGGGCTCAGATGGTATGTCTCAGTGAATTTGGTCTCGAGTAGATGATGCAGTTTCTTTTGGAATTCTAGAGTGGGATCTGAGGAAGGAGATCTGTAAAATGTGGTGTTAGAGAGTCAGGAGAATGTTAAATAGCACATACCAAACTTAGGTATTTTTTAAATGAGCAGCTTCAATTACTTTCATCCAAGAATTTTATAGAGAGGATGTTGCTGGGCCACTAGTGCTGGTTTTCAGTACGTCTTGGAAGACAGGGATGTTACAAAAGACTGGAAAAAAGCAAATGATGTTTCTATTTTTCACTTTCTTGGAGCTGTATGGATAATTATCTAGGCTACTATCCTTAACTGAGCCCAATGATTTCTGGGTGCAGTGGAAGATGTTCTTTCTGATCCTCAGGCAAGGTCAGACTTCTGCTCTAAAGTATGCTCATGACAAGCAGAGGTGCTACAACTATTGTATACTGGGGTGCTGTGTGCCATTGACCCAAACTGTAAACCTGTCTATAATGAAAACCACTTAAAGCCTGGGGGTGCTGCAGCAGTTCCAGCACTCCTATTTCCAGCACTTATGATTTTAGACCACCTATCAGCCAGAGAGGGGGCAGAGTTCACTGGTATTTTGGCTACATGCACGCATATGGGAAATTCTCACCTAATGAGGTCTGGAGGCTCTTTTTTGACTTCATGTTGAGGTCTGATTAAATTGCAAAACCCCCAAAATCACAGTTTTGAATATCATTGCTATACTTCGATAATTCTAGGCTAAAGAGTTCAGTTATATCCTAAAACTTATAAAAGACTAGTAAACATAAAAATTGCACACAAAATAACACAACTGAGCCGTGTCTACACGTGCACGCTACTTCGAAGTAGCGGCACTAACTTCGAAATAGCACCCGTCACGGCTACACGCGTCGGGCGCTATTTCGAAGTTAACTTCGACGTTAGGCGGCGAGATGTCAAAGTCGCTAACCCCATGAGGGGATAGGAATAGCGCCCTACTTCGACTTGCAACGTCGAAGTAGGGACCGTGTAGTTGTTGCGCGTCCCGCAACTTCGAAATAGCGGGGTCCGCCATGGCGGCCATCAGCTGAGGGGTTGAGAGACACTCTCTCTCCAGCCCCTGCGGGGCTCTATAGTCATTGTGGGCAGCAGCCCTTAGCTCAGGGCTTCTGGCTGCTGCTGCGGCAGCTGGGGATCCATGCTGCAGGCACACGGTCTGCAACCAGTTGTCGGCTCTGTGGATCTTGTGTTGTTTAGTACAACTGTGTCTGGGAGGGGCCCTTTAAGGGAGTGGATTGCTGTTGAGTCCGCCGTGTGACCCTGTCTGCAGCTGTGCCTGGCACCCTTATTTTGATGTGTGCTACTTTGGCGTGTAGACATTCCCTCGCAGCGCCTATTTCGATGTGGTGCTGCCCAACATCGAAGTTGAACATCGACGTTGCGAGCCCTGGAGGACGTGTAGACGTTACTCATCGAAATAGCCTATTTCGATGTAGGCTTCACGTGTAGACGTAGCCCTGATGTTTCAAAATCTAGCAGTTCACATTTGGAAAATGTCAGGAACCCGAGTGTGTGCATATCATACAGTCTTTAATTATCTGAGCACCCGCTAGTTTCTCCACAGGACCCCAGCCATTTAGTGCACAGAATGCACAGGTGAGCTTCATTCTGACACCTCCTGAGTTTTGAGAACTTCACTTGGCAAACTTAATAATGCTCCTTTAGCGTAGCTTTGTTGTTGTTGGGTTTTGTTTGTTTGTTATTTCCCAGCTTTTTGAAAAACCAAATTGATAAAAACACAAATTCCAAATCATAGCACTTATGGGCCCCCACGTGAATCATTAGCAGATTTGGAATCTTTTGAGCCATTATGCAAATCTGTTGCACTTGAGTTAATAAATTATCTGATGGGAGTAGTAGTTTGTCATGCTGTGCATTGACCGGCACTAGGGGGTTGAGACATACACACTTAGCTAGTATGTATAATAGATATACACTGACAGCGTAGGGATGGTGAGGCTCAGGAATCATGGGTTCTGTTCCAGGCTCTGGAGGAGGATGTGTTCTAATGGACACAGACTCACCCAGTCATCTTCAGTTTGACTCTTTTGGCCCCATTCCCTCAACTGGTTCTAGTCCTGTACTTTTGCCACCCCTGGTTCCTCATCCCAGGCTAATTGTCTCAAATAGAAAGTCCCAGTCTCCTGCTGTCATGATTTTCATCCCAGCAAGTTCTAATCTCACACCTCCAGATCTCCATTCCAGTCTCTCTTGCCAGCTATTCCCAATCTCCCCCTCCTATCCCCAGTTCCTTGTTTACAGTCTCCTTGCGTTGTCACCACAAGTTCCCCCTTGTCTAGTCTGTCACTCCCACCCTACAGGCACCCTCTCTGCCCAAGTGGTCTTTATACCCCTCCTCAGGTGCTAGCTGATTTTCAGTTTGTTTCCTTATGGTCCCTTGTCCTAGTCTCTGTGCAGCCAGTTCAGGTTCTTCCTTGAACCTGTGGCTCATTAGTTTTGTTTTAATTCCCCCTTCATTTCCTTGCTTCTACCCACTAGTTCTCAGTCCCAGTTTTCTTGAGCTGCCAAGCCCAGCCTCCTCCTACCTACTGGTTCCCATTTCAGTCTCTGAATCACTGCTCAAGTCTCCTTGTTCTGCCAACCCAAGTCTCATCCTCTCCCCAATTCCCAGTGCTAATCCATTGTTCTCTGATCTTCCAGTCTCCACTCCTAGTCTGTCACCTAAGCTTCCTTCTTCCAGTCTACTTCCTCCATTCCTACAAACCCGTCTCTTATCTTCTCTGCATTTGCATCAAGCATCTTCCTCCTCATGCTCCAGGCCTAGCAAGAGGTCATTCGGAGAATAGGCATACTGACAGACTTCTTACTTTCAGTTCAGATGTCTGGATCTGGATCTGCCATGGCTCTTAGTAGCACAGAGCTGCAATTGCAGGGAAAGTCTTGATCAGCCCCAGCATGGAATGTGCCTAGTATGCACCAAACCTTCTGGCATTTTAGCAACAAAAATCAGTCTCTTCTCAGCATGCAGAGCTGCAATTTTCAAAGGGTTAATTTTTGGTGGATTTTTCGTGGGTGGGCAAAGATACATATCACAAAGGCCATGCTTTGCCTAAATCCCTGTTCCAAAGCTTGTGTCCTACAGCTTCTAAAAGAAAAGGTCACTAGATTTTTAGGATGGACAAAGCAATAAATATTTTTGCTAGTCTTGTTCTCAATAAGACTTGTTTTTGGATGATTTTTTTTTCCTGAAAGTCAGACACCTGGCAAGCAAAACTTCACCCAAAATAATTAAAGTTTGGCAAAAATCTAACAACTGAAAATAGGCTTTATAACAGGAAATGTCTGGCAACCTTAGTAGAAGGTGAAGATTCCACTCCTGCATATAATAAAAATATCAGTATACAAACCAACATAAGTAAAGGAAAGGCTTGCTGCGTACAGGAATTATTAATAGTCATTCTAATAACATCAGCCATGAAATGTATACTTTTTCAAGTATGTATTGACCCATAAGCTTATTTCATTTATATTATATTCACATTTTAAAGGTCTAAAGCTATCAAACTTAATAGCTTGGAGCCTTTTGTTAATATTCAAAATCCAATATATTAATTTTTTAACAATTGTGAAATATTAGATCATTTATTATTTTATAGCGCTCTTCATGTATACCAGTTTTATAACTTGAGCTTCACTGAGTTTTGCCTCCTATTGTATTTTATTAATATTTATGTTTTAATTAAAGTGTTTAAACATTTTTCCCCACTAACTACATTCTTCAAAAAAATGGCACAAAACTATTGGAGCTTAAAGCAATTATATCACTAACTTGCAACTGGATCAGCATAGCTGAAACTTTAACTTAGTTGGTGGAAGCCTGGCTTCACTGGAATCAATGACAAACCCCCACTGACTGTTGTAGGGCCAGGATTTCATCTATCATCTTACCTCGATTGAGGCTTGAATCTGGGACCCGGCTGAAGTAAACTGTATTATCATTTGGGCATTCTGCACAAATGAGCAATAAGACTTAAAGCCCTCCCAGATTGCTGGGAACGTATGATAGGGATTTAATCATGTGCTTAACTTGATATTAGCAAGAGCACTCACACGCTTGGAGTTGAATATATGCATAAAACCTGGCTGAACTATGATTTAAGTTTTTATCGTATGTACCTTCCCTGTGGCCAAATGCAAAATGACATTACAGGTTGAAACTTTCTTGTCTGTAAACATCTCACATCTGGCAGGATATTGGATGTTGCTTGACTAGAGGGCACCTGGAGCAGAGAGATCCCGGTGTTCATAGTGCAACGGCAGGGAACCCACTAGCAGCACACTCTGGTGAGCTTCAGGGCAGGGACCCAGGATGGGGAGCCCCAATGTGGGGAGCCCAGTCCCAGCTGACCCTGCCAGGAGCCCTGGGGGGTGGGGAACCAGAGGGGAGCCTGACTATAGCATGGATCCTGATGGCAGTCCTGCAGCTGCAGGGACCCTGGTTGGGGCCAGAGGAGTCCCACCGCCCCACTGCGGAGCTGGTTAGTGTATGGAGCCCTGCTGGCAGCACTCCAGCCACAGGGACTCCAGCCAGGGTTGGGGGAGCCCCAGCAGCCCTACAGCGGGGAGCCCACTGGAGTGGGGAGTCACTCTGGCAGCCTTGCAGCTGCAGGGACCTTAACCAGGGGAGCCCCTCAGCCTGTCAGCTGTGTGGCAGGGAGCCCAGATGGGGCACAGAGCCCTACTGGTAGTCCTGCAGCATTGGGGAACCTGGCCAGAGCAGGGGAGCCTGGCAGTCCCATGGGGAAGCGCTGCACAAAGTGGGGCCCTCCCTCCCAGCAGCCTAAAGGCCTAACTTCCTCTGATCTGGCACATTTCCTCATTGTAAAACCTGTTCAGTGACTTCAATGAGCTAATTGCAAGCAGTATACCAGTAAGTGATTTTCTGTTTGTAAATTCATAACACTTCCATCAGCTTACCAAACATACGTACCTGTTCCTATTTAAGAATAGGTAGAAGATATGCCTTTTCATACGTACAATGTGACAAGTGTCAGAAGGGTAGCTGTGTTAGTCTGATTCCACAAAAACAATGAGAAGTCCTGTGGCACCTTATAACAGATCTATTGGGGCATAAGCTTTTGTTGGCAAAGACCGCTTTGTCAGAATGTTTATGCTCCAATATGCTTACAAAGTGATGTCACAAAGTACACTATCAGGTAAATGTGAAGTATCACAAATGTTGGAGATAGAAAGAGACCTAATGGTTATTCTACTTCAGTGGTTCTCAGACTATGGTTCATGGATCATATGCTGTCCATGACATGCGAGACAGCAATAACTACATTATGTAATTTACCGTATAAAAACTTCTGTTCATGAAATGAGGATGGAAATCAAAAATAGGTGCTCTTTGTGACAGTGAGGAAGTTGGGTTCACAGTAAAATGAATTAGTGGGGAGGTGGCCAGAAGCAAACCTGCCCATTAACACGTAGCCCACACTGTGAGAATATTTGAAGCTAGTCAGCATTTTCTCGGGATAGTCTAAGATTATGAACTGGACTCCCAGAGGAACTAAGACATATCTCAGCACATAACATTCCAAATGAGAGGCACACTTCTTCAGTCTTGCCTTGTCTGATATAAACATGTGGCAACATGTACGCATAAGCAAATAAAAATTAATAAAAGCTACCAAAATTGAACACTCCACTGCATATGCAAATTGTCTCTGGGGAGAGGAGTAGAGACAGAACAAACGAAGTGTGACATATATTCATCACATCATTGAATGCATTGTGGGAAGGTGCTCAAATGTGATGAGGATAGCCTAAGAACCTATGTCAAATAGAATAGAGTGCAGAATATTTGATGATAGTTTTACCAAGTTATATGGAATATCATAAGAAGATATCTTTAATGACAAGATAATTTGACAGCCTAATATCGATAAAACAAACCAGCAGTCATGTAGCACTTCAAAAGCTAACAAAATGATTTATATTAGGCGATGAGCTTTCATGGGAGGGACCTACTTCATCAGATCGGCTACCTAACTGCTGTTTTGTCTTGTTTTGTTAGAATACAGACTAACACAGCTACCTCTCTGTTAATATGGATAAAGTATGTTATTGTAGGAGTGAGAATCAGCAGAGGCACATTTCATTCCCACTATTTTCAGAGTCCCCAGTCATTATAATCTCTCCATGCCTCAGTTTCTCCAGCTATAAAATGGGGCTAATATTACTTTCCTTCTTTATAGGGATATTGTGAAGCTATAGTAAATATGTTATCTCATGAAGATCCTTTCTCAAGGGTGCTATGCAATGAAAACCATTATTTTAAGGTCTTAATATATGCCATCTTAATATAATATAATATATGCCATCATGTGCTAGCAATGCCCCACTGCTTTACTTTGGCCAAACTGGACAGTCTCTACGTAAAAGAATAAATGGACATAAATCAGACATCAGGAACGGTAATGTACGGAAACCTGTAGGGGAACGCTTCAATCTCCCTGGAAACTCAGTAACAGATTTAAAAGTAGTAGTCCTCAAACAAAGACATTTCAAAAATCAAATGGAGAGAGAAATCTCTGAGATGCAATTTTTTTTGCAAATTTGACTCCATTAACCATGGATTAAACAGAGACTGGGAGTGGCTGGCCCCTTACAAAAGCAGCTTCTCTGCCCTGGGTGTTAACAGCTCCACATTAGACTCTGACAACGGGCCACATCCCCACATCTGACCTGACTTGTTTTTAACTCTTTTGACACACACTACTGATAATGGGACATTTCTAACTTGATTGAATAGATGTTGTCAGCTCTGGCCCTCCCTTTTACTGGGACCCCACTCTTTAAATACTCTTCTGAAACCCCTCCCCGCCACTCATTGCATCTGTAGCAGGTCTTTGCCTACGGAAGCTTATGATCCAAAATATCTGTTAGTCTATAAGGTGGCACAGGACTTCTTGTTGCCCTCAAGGAATCCATCATGTAACACAGCCACTCCTCTCCTTTGGCCCAGCTGAGCTCTGCTTTGGAGCCTCCAGTGATTAGAACCCAACTACAAGGAAGGAAGGGTGGCATGCCAGAGGGATCAAGCCTTCCACTGGACTGCAGTGAAATGCACCATGCAGAGCTCACACTGGGACATTCTGAAAAAGGGCTGATCCTGCTCCCCTGACTCACCCAGGCTTCCCTTGGACCTCAGGGGAAGAGTGGCTTGAGTGCCAATCACAGGATTTTCTCCTCGCTCCCTTTTCTCTTGGGCACATCTAAGTCTGTACTCAGGATCCCAGATGGGCTCCCCGTTCATGTAAAGGTGAGCATGATGTTCTGCTCCCACCCGGACAGACTGCTCAAACACTACTGCAGTTCACTGACTGTGTGCTCATCCCTCCACCAGCGCATGGCAGCATCCCCACACCTGTAACAGAGCTGCCCTTACCATAGAATCATAGCCAGCTTAGCCTTACCATTAGCCAGCTATTTCTAATACTGAATACCTCTTCCTTCAGCAATTTCTTTCCTGGTACCTAAATTTATACTCCTTGTGAAGCCAAAACTCCCATCGCCTTCAAAGTACATTATAAACCCTGTGTCCATACACTCCCAGAAAGGATAGCGTGAGGTCAAAGTTTATTGTTCGCACCTGTGAAATTCTTGTTGGCTGTTGTTGTATTCTCCCTTAGACATTATGGCGCTTTACTCTTAATTTTATTTCACTTGCTACCTCTCACATACATTTGATTTTTTTCCTTGCTTGTAATATTTAAAGCTGTACATATATTGTGCAAGGAGTGCTTTTGACCTATTTGTTCATCAACAATGACAGATCTGGTAATAATGTGCTTGCTCTTCTGGCTGTGCTGCACTTTAGTAACACCGATCACTTAACTGAAAATACTATCCGATCTTGGTTTTGTTCATTGCACATAGAAAGGATGTAATTACTATATATCTGCTCAGGGATGCCATTGAGAAATGTGATACTGTTAATTTTGGCTTCCTGTACACTTTCTGAACCTCAGCTCCCAGCAAAAAACAATGTGTTGCAGTTGTATAAAACTCCAGTAAAATTAGTCATTTTCCAAAAAATTAACTTCTTGTATTTCTGTAGCTATTTATGGTATCCAAAATCCTATCACAGTATGATAATTGCATTGTCCCTAACAGTCGCATATTCCAACATAATTAAACAAACAGCTTGTAAGTTGCAGGCCATAAAATATCCATGTCCCATTCTTACCTTAAGGGGTTTCCGTAGTTACCAAGGACAAGAAGTTTAACCATCATTTGCTGGACTCCAGGCTATTCAGGACATTAAATTTTCTGTTGTCTCCTTTTTCTCCTTATTTTGTTTATTAACAGAACATGGGAGTAATTTGGACTCAGTTACTAACTGCAAATGCAGTAATGCAAAATGGACTCACATACTTCAGAGCAACGAAGGGTCCTGTCTGGCTTGTCTCATCTAGCATCTGAAGAAGTGAGTTAACTCACGAAAGCTCATGCTCTAAACTTTTCTGTTAGTCTATAAGGTGCCACAGGACATTGCTCTACAGATCCAGACTAACACGGCTACCCCTCTGATACTTCACATACTTCAGTGTCATTTCATTATTAGCTGGGTATGTTGCTCCAATAAATGTGGGAAAGAGGTTTTCTCAGGAGAAAGCATGCCAGGTAGATGTAGCCTGTGGTCATTAAGGCTATGTAATACTGTTATCCAGCAACAAATCAGCTCATTATAGTATACTCAAGATGTGAATCATAGGAGGACCTATTTCATTTGGTCCCATTCCTATGTGTCCTATCAATGTCATTAGAATAAGAGAACTGTCATAGTTAAAGATATGTCTGTAATAATAGGGTGGTGTGGTAGAGCTTTAATAATATAATACAATTGTGAGGGCCGTATAAGTACCTAAGTGGATACACCTTTTATTTCACATCTCAAAATTCTGACTTGTGTTTACATCTTAGTGTAAGTATGATACAGTAAACTCTTGAGAAGCACTATTTCAATTTGCACTTATATTGCATTTATGTGAGTTAAGAACAAATTGAAACCACCACCCTCCCCTCCGGCTCCTCCAGCTGCAAAAGCCTGGTGGGCACACAGCTGCTTGCAGGATGGTTTCTCCCAGCTGGGAGAAACCTCAGCACAAGCAGCTGTGTGCCCCCCTCCCACCCCCCAGCTGGGAGAAGCTGGGGGTCGCATGGCTGCCCCCCATACTTCCCCCAGCTGCCTGTTCCCTCAGCCAACCCCCCAATTTATGCAAAATTCAATTTGCATGGAGGTTGCCCAAGATGCAACCTCCATGTAAATCGAGAGATTATTGTAGAAGAGTATAGCATTGAAACCTCATTTGGGACCACTCAGGTCCCAAGGGTGCCCGATTTTTCAAAACATTCTTTTTCCCACATAATCAACTACTCTTCTTGTCAAAATAAATGATCATCCATTGAAAACGACCTTCAGTCAACTTGAGTGGAGTCAAGTTGTCTGTAGTTAGTCTCAAGATAATAAGGCTATGTCTACATTACCTCAGAAGATCGACATGCTCAGGGTCAATCTTCTGGGGTACCTTTTTGCACATGTGCAAAACAGTGCTTTCCGAGATCAATATTGACCCCTTAACTCCTTGTGAGCCATGAGGTTTAAGGAAGGTCAATGAGAGGAGTGCTCCTGTCAACTTTCTTCCATGAAGACAGCCATTGATTGCTATGTCTAGTGTAGACGTAGCCTAAGAAAGAAAATGATCTTCCCTTACCATCTCAAAGTTTGGTCAGAATATATCTGCTGCATCCCATATGTAAGATGCTATTAATTCATGACCACAATGTGTGTTCATCATTCTGAAATATCAGGCCTTAACATTTTTGTCTCATTCTTTTTTTAAATGTATTTTGAGCAGTAGCAAAGATTATATAGTTAACTGAGTTCAAGAGCTCAGCAAGGTTGCTAATAGGATTGGACCTTTATATGGATAATGAGAATGTCCAGAGTTATAATAGACAAGAAGGGAGGGATGGAGGGTAGGTGGTTGGGCCTTTTGGAAGGCATATAAGCTGACCTCTAACTTTTGGAGGTTGGGAAAAAACTTTTTTAGGGACAAAGTGGCCCATAACTGTCTTCTTTTCCTTGAAGCAACTTTTGTGGGCACTGTCACGGACAAAATACTGGACTAGATATCTGGCTTGTCTCATCTAGTATAACATTTACTTTCTTCCTAATGCAATCAGTTGTTAATTGAGTGAGTCTACTAAAGAACCAGTAAACTGACTCACAGTAGATTGATATCCACAGTTGCAATCTCCTGGTAAGTGTAGACAAGGCCTTAGAATACAATGTCACATTCATTGAGGATTATGTTTACATGTTTTTTTTGTTTAGGTTCTGAGGTGCCTTCCAACTTAGGAACCTGCTTATGTCTTTTGTCATCATTAAAAGCAAATGTGAACTGAGAAAACATCTATTTAAGTGCAAATTAATCATTATCGATAGAGACATTTTTGGGATAAGAGAGATAGAAGCCAGAAAGTGCTCATCTGACTGATTCATGATACAATTAGAAGATGAAGTGAATTAATACATTAGTGTGAATAATTACAAACTCTTTGTAGTCAGGATTATTACAGGATTTCTTGTTCATAAGTGCTTATTTTGATCTCGCTGTTTCCTTCACCATAAATGTCTTCCATAAGAATATGGAAAATGAAAAAATTAAAAAAGCCTTCACAACAACTGTATTCCATCAACAGTTATGGAAGTGAGAGAAGTGAGGTTGGACCTGAGTAACCTAGGGGATTAATAATGGGGTTAGGAAGCCTTTTACTGTTAGAGAACTAGTTTGAATCTTTCCTGGGGCAGCAGAAGTTAAAAGCTGCTTATCCCACCAAATAAGTGCCCTGTTCAAAATTAACTGTGATCAGTTCTTAGTGTTTGTTTCACCTATAGCCCTCAGGCTAAATCCCTCCAGTGCCTCATTGACAATCTACTTGTACTGATGATCCCTCACTCTCACAGGCCTTGGGTCACAGTCCTGTTTTCCCATACCCATCCAACCTCAAGAAAATACTCACCAGCAGCCTCACACTAGACTACAGAAATTTGAACCTGGGAACCTGTCCCTGCAACAAACCCTGTTCCTTGCTTTATCCACACATTTATACTGGAGACATGATCATTGTAGCTAACCATATCAGCCACACCATCAGGGGCTCATAAGCCTGGGTATCCACCAATGTGATATATGCCATCATGTGCCAGCAATGTCCCTCTGCCATGTACATTGGACAAGCTGGATACACTCTGCTCCAAAGGATGAATGGAGATAAATCTGACAACAGAAAGTGGAATACACATAAACCTGTAGGGGAACACTTTAATCTCCCTGGTCATTCACTAATGGATTTAAAAGTAGCCAATATTCTGCAAAAGGATTTTACCACAAGATTACAGAGGGAGGCATCGGCACTGGAATTCATTTGCAAAGTTAACATATTTAACCTCCAGCTTAACAGACATCTCAATTATCTTACGCATTACAAGGGCAATTTTCCCACCTTTGGTTTTCACAAGAATGGCACCCATCCCACTTTACTTCTTCCAATGGTCCTGTTAGTGACAGGCGACACCCCCCCCTCACCATTTCTGCTATATAGACCCTGGATTCTAATCATCTATTCCAATGTGAAAACCTGAGGAAGCGGGTCTTACCCATAAAAGTCGATTTTCTAAAAAGTAAATTGCTTAGTCTTTAAGGTGCTACAGGACTGCCTGTTTTTTGTGAAGCTACTGTTGAACCTGGCTAGGTCACACTGTTTGTGCAGTCCTAGATAGGCTTACTCCAGATCTGAAGGGAGCAGATGGGCTAACAAGGAAACTTTCAAATTCTTCCTCATCTACTTCTATGCCTGCCAAAATACATCTTGATTTATATGCCCCAACGTTCTTCTTCATGTTTGAAATGAGCAAATATTAGAAACAACAGAAACAAATGCAATGTGCAAGTGAAAACTGTGATTAAAAGAGAGGTGATTAGGAAATAGACACATATCAGACTGCACTGGAATCAATGCCTTACAGAGCTGCCCAGTGTCCCAACATATGGCTGCCAGTACTGCCAGACCCATGTGTACTTGGGCATCACTGGAATTAATTGGAAATGTGAGGGGAAACTTCATAAGAAATTAGGAAGATGTAAGGAAGATATCAAGAAACCCCAATGAAAAACAAAATTAAATAAACCTATTTACTGTAAAACAAATGGTAAAATGTGAGGAGAAAGAGAGACCCAACCAAACTCTTTTATGGAGTATTCAGTGGAGATTCAATAGGGATCAATTTCACCCATTGCATTCAGACCTTTTAGGGGAGTATCCTGCCTCAAGTGGCTGGGGTGAATGCTGGAGGTCGGGTGGGGAGAGAAAAGAATTTGTGGTATTGCTGTAGTTGCCCTAGGTCCTGTGCTCATACTCTGAGGCTGTGTATACGTGTGTCACATGCTCCGGAAGAAGATCTTCCAGAAGACTTCTTCAGGAAGAACTTCAGGAAGAGAGTGTCTACACACAAAGTGCCGTCCAAAAGATTTGCCTGGTCTTCAGGAAGATCGTGTCCATACGTGAGTGGAGGCTCTTCCAAAAGAACATGGCACAAAATGCCTCAGATGGGGTCATGTGGCTGGAGTTCCCTTCCAGGGCACTGGCCACATAGCCTGTTAAAGGGCCCCTCCCTAACAGCCACTCCCTGCACAAGCTGCTGAGGCCCATTGTGCTGCTCTCAGCGTAGGTTGCCATCTCGCTGCTTCTGCAACAGGACACAGGCTGGGCATGGACTCTGAGGTGCTTCCACAGCACAGGCTCACCCTGACGAGGGTGCTTGGAGGGGTCTACTGGCCACCCTCCTTGGTGTGCTGTGGGAAAGCAGTGTGATCTCCGAGGGCCCTCACCCTCCCCTGCCCCTGCTGGGCCCCCAACAGCCCATCCCCCACGTGTGGACCCATGCTGCCAGGATCAACTGGTGGGACTGAGGGGTGATGGCCCAGTGGAACAGTGAATGATGAAGGGGGAACCTATGCATGCTGAAGGGCACGTTCCATGTGATCTGCACCTGGCTGGCACTCTGCTTCGCCACCGGGACATGGGGATGTGGCCAGCCTTCCTGGCAGAAAAGTGCCTGGCCATTGCCATCTACAAGTCGGCCATCCTGGATAGCTACCACTCCATGGGACAGCAATTTAGGGTAGGCAAGTCAGCTGTTGGGGCTGTTATACTTGAGGTAAGCCACACACTGGGTCCCAGCCCAGTTCGGGGAGCAGTTAGGGGTGTACTGGGCAATGGGAGCCCTGGGAACCTGGCAGGGGAGGAACCAGACTCAGGGGCCAGGGAGGCCCACCACAAAGGACCCCGATGCCCCACCCATGCACAGACCAACTCCTGGAGGGGCACCCTGCTGGGGGAAAGCTGTAGGGAAGGAGAGATAGCAGAAGGGAGGGGTGGGCCAGGGAATGGCCCAGGGTAGCCCTGGGCACATCCACAAGCATGCACGCTCTCCATCCCCTGCAGGTCATGAGGGCCGCAAACGACATGCTCATGCAGCAGCTCATGGACCTCAGTGCAATTGTGATGGGCTTTGCCAAGCTTGGGGAATGGATGGCTTTGGGGAATGGATGGCACCTATATTCCCATGAGGGCCCCAGACCGCCACGCTGACCAATATGTGAACTGCAAGGGTTACCACTCGATCGTTCTCCAGGTGACGGTGGACACTTGGGGCTAGTTCACTGATGTGTATATGGACTGGCCCAGCTGGCACATAAGGCCTGCATCTTTAAGAACTCTTTCCTGTGCCACTGGATGGAGGTAGACACATACATCACACAATGGAGACTTGTCATCAGTGATGTCGCCATCACACTGCCTCATTGCCAACCTGGCATACCCCTGCAGCTGTGGCTGCTGCGCATGTGCATGGAACACCTGACCCCATCCCAGGAGCTCTTCAGTGCCCAGCTAGCATGCATCATGAACCCCGTGGATTGTGCCTTCGGGCATCTGAAGGCAAGAGTCAGATGCTTCCTCACATGCGGCAGTCCCCTGTCCCCCCGGGCACCTCCCCCAAGGCTGGACTCAAGGGATGCTCTTGTAGCTCAGGCACATGGTTTCTTCTGCAAGAATCTTCCAGAAGACAGTGCTATTGCTGTTACAGAACTAGTGTTAGGAATATGGAAGAAGCAGTGAGTTCTTCCAGATTCCTTCTGGAATAGCCCCTTGCAAGTGTGGTTGTCCCAGATCTTCTGGAAGAAGCCAGTGTTCTTCTGGAAATCTGACAAGTGAAGACACAGCCTGAGAGGCCATGGTTTCATGCAGCATGGCAGCGGATCTCCATATTCCCTACTCTCCTAAGTCATCCTTCTCCCCTGCATGACTGTGATCTGAAGCATGCAAGAGTTGAATTCCTTTGTATTTGACTCCAATTCTGGATTTACTCCTGGGCCAATGAGTAACACTGAATAAACCATAATAGTAATGGTGGGATCCCTTGATTTCAGTTATCAGGAAGAAGAATTTGTGTGGTAAATACAGAAGTTGCATCCTCTAGTCTCACAGGGAACATAAATCACCCCAAAGGTGGCACCAGAGGCCTCTCTCCCATATGGACTGTATAGTTCTGGGAGGAGAAAACAAGCTGCATTATCAAGGGATGGTGTATTATATGCATACACCTTGCAGACTCTACCATTCAGGGAATGGCTGTAGCCAGGGTTCCTTCTAATTTTTTTTTTCCATCTGTGAGCAGAATAGCAGCGGCTGCTATTCTGAAATAACATTGCTGTATAGAAACAACCCGTCAGTGTAACCCCATGCCATGTATAGGCCTTGTTTTTAAGACCTTCTCTTTAAAGAAACTCTGAATATATTGCCTACCCTTTGCACTTTTCAAAATATATCAACATGCCTTTTTCCCATGGTAAGACAATTAGAGCTCCCTCCTAACTCCCTTTGAAAATCTGCAACTGAATGTAGACAGAGTGATCACCCTTGGGGTCCCCATAAACAGTTTAAAGAAATGCAGATATCTTTGGCGTGTTTTTTTCTCGCTAAGCTCCTCAAGATAGCTGTGGTGTACACATACACCTATTGTGAGCAATTCATGGGATGCTTTTGTATTTGGTTAATTTTATATGAAGAGTAAACTGGAGGTGACTTTGAGGAATAAACCTTCCATGGCTTTCAGGAAGGGATACTGCCTTAATAACTTGATCTCATGTTAGTACACCAATTACACAGAATATACTCCTTTTTCTGTAGCCTGCATGTTGGCAACAAATCAGATATCACATGCTACTTTTTTGGATGCCAGATGCACAGTATTCACAAAAGCGGGCAAGGAGTACAGTAAACTATTTCATATCTGGCATTCTATCATCTGGAACTCTCAAATAACTGGCATTTTAACCATAAGTAAAGTTTAGTTCTGTTTTCCATATGTGCAGTATAGTGAAAGTAAATACAAGTAAATACAGTAGATACAGTATAAGTTTCCAGTGTACAATACAGCTGTTGGTAAATAAAGTACTCTGCCTACATTTTTGTTTCTCAATATCTAATCTTGTTTTTTCTTTAGTGCTATGCATTGCTAGGTATGCCTTTTATTAGCCAGAATATTTGAATATCTGGCAACCTCCTGGTCCCGGGGCTGCCAGATGTGAGTTTACTGTATACAGAAAATTGTATTAAGCAGCTCATGACCAATTAAGAAACTTGACATAGGCTGAAGAGTGCTGAGCACATCTGAGGAGGTTGGGATATAAATGTGCACTGGGCATTTCCATGCTTTTCACAGCGTGTCCATAGACCATTCATTCCCAACCTTTTCAGTGACCTGGCACACTTCAATGAGGAAAACAACTCCAAGGTACCCCCCTTTATTCAGCTGAAGTGATTGCTCAAATGTCACTGCCTCTCTACCAGCCCATTGGAGCTGTGACGTGGCATTTAAACTGGGTCCCAGCGGCAACAGAGTCTCATGGCTCTCCCTCATTGCCACAATGATTGAGTGTGTGCAGGCTCCCTGCCAGTCTGTTTGTGCTAGGAAACAGCATTTCAGCTACCTCTCAGCCTGAATGGGTTCCTGTGAGATTGGCATTTCTTCTTGCAGCAGCTGTGCAAAGAGCCGCTGCATGGATGGGATGGGGTGGGGGGGCAGAAACTGATCAATCCCATGCCAGCTGGGACTCAAGTCTAGCTTAGGGTCATCAATTCCCCATCATCCCCCTGGTGGCTCCTTCCAGAACCTCTGCCGGGGGAAATTGAGGAACCCTTCACCAGTCGAGACTCAGACAGCTTCGCTACTTGAGCCCCAGCTGGCATGGGGTTGTCTATTTCCCTGCCACAGGAAAGTGACAACATTTCCCAGCACACTTGGACAGTTCTCATGGCACACCAGTGTGTCATGGCACACTAGTTGAAAAAACACTGCCATAGACTCATATTAGATCAGCTTGCACTAGCTACTACTGCCTGCCCCTGACAGCTAGGAATCACTAAGTTTGGGGAAATCCCAACTACATCCCACTGCTTCTTTGATTCTTCCGGCTAGATTTTTGACATCATCAGCCAGGATAAAGAGTTGAGTAGGAGTGCCCCATAAGCACTCAAGGTCCCTTCCCCTGCTTCCTGAGGATGAAAATCCTTCAGGGACATGATTTGCTGGATTCATAGTCACTGTACACTGGGAGAGATGTGCAAAGTAACCAAAATGCAGGACAGGACTGCAGCCTATTTATATATCGCTGAGTAGCAGCGAAAATTTTACATCCTATAGAGGCCACCTACATGTATAGTGAAATTACTGTTACAGTTAACTGCCCTTCATGAGAGAGACAAGGCGGGTGAGGACCAACTTCTGTTGGAGCAAGAGAAGCTTTCAAGATTACATAAAGCTCTTGTTGAGGTCTGGAAAACGTACTCAGAATATATTACACTTGAGCAACTGTTCTGCATGTGTGTGCAGGTAGGTTAGCTTTGCAATTACTGTAACTGCCTCATCCCCTGAGTTGCACCAAAGGAAAACTATGCTGTGCATCTCTGCACAGATAAATTAGCTTAATCTTTAAGTGCTCCATTGCCTGTTTTGCAGGTAAAGAAGGTTGTGCTGGTAGCTCAAAAGAAAACATAAAATGTACAAGTTCTGGCTGAATTTTAACATAGATTCCTTAGGGAGAACACTTGTATAACAAGTCTATTTCAGTAAAGTTCTTCTGAATAATTGACAATGAAAATAATATAAATAGTCGTGAATGAAACAAAAATTTACAATCTGTGTATCTATGGCTGAAGAATAAATATTATGGGATTATAATACATTGTTTGACAAATAGCATGTAAGCCTGCAATTAGAGCAGTATCACATGCCATATACTCTGAGGGATGGCATTCAAGTGATGCATGCTAACTTAATCAACGATTTCCTAACCCTTTGTGGGGTCAACAGAGCAACAAGCATGTTCTCAGCATTTTAATGGAGTTTTAAATATATACAGCAGAGGCCAGCAGTGCTATTGAATTGATCATAGAGTTCGCACCATTGTTACTTGGAAAGAGATACAGAAAACTGTGGGTTTAGCAGGGGATCAAGAAGAACTGGAGAAAACGGTGGACTATCCAGGAAAGCTGCAGCCTTCTGAGAGAGGCTCCCTGCCTGCTGCACCCCAGAGCAGTCAAGCCCACTCCACATTGAACCAGACCTGCATAAAAATCTCTTCACTGCTTAAGTCCTGAGGTGAAGGAGCTGCCAGCAAAACAGGAAGGGCCATTTGTAACCAATATGAACTATAGAGGTAATTCTTGTGCTAATATATAGCCTGATGCAAAGGCAGTAAGCCAGGGTGAAGACAGACTAGAGGTGATTGCAGATAACAGTTGTTCATCTTACATACCACACAAGTGTGTTGACATGACTACAGCTGTCTTCCTGGCCAGTGATCACATGGGCTATTCTGTAGCATCGGACTTAAGTTTCAGGATTTGACCTTCCCACCTCTGTACTTCAACAGTACAGTGCCTAATTAGTGGCCTTATGATGATTATGCATTGCCCCTCATGTACTTGCAAAGAGCTAAAAGTATGGTTATATAAACAAGTCCAAAAATAAAATAGCTAAGATCCTTTCAAAGAAGATACTTGTTATATAGATCAGGAACACTTGCATGCTATAAAACTAAATAGAATCTAGACCTATTCAGAGGGAGAAACAAAATGAATAAATGCCCCAATATGCATTAAAACAACTTCACAACTTTTCTCCTCTTTATCCTCTCATTATAGACACTTGCTAAAAGTACCTTGCTCAGGAAAATTATATTTGCATGCCCAGTCAGTTGGACAAATTACATAGGATGTGATGCAATCATGCATGGATTTGAAGGTTGCAGAAGAATTGCTTAAGGTGCATTCAGGGAGCAGGGTCTCGGTGCTTGGGTATACATTATATGTTTGGCACAGGACCTAAGGGGGTAAGATAAAAGTGGCTGCAAGTTCTGGCACTGCCTTTGCAGGTTTGCAGGCAATGAAAATTTGAGCAGACCACATATAAGTTTGTTATGAATTAGAATCACCAATTCCTTAGTTCCTGAGCAGTGGCTGTCCTCTCATATTCACTTGAAGCAGAAATGGGAGAGTCCCTACGCATGTACCCAGACCCTGCTTATAGGAGATAGGAGAGGCAGCTGGAGAGTGAGCAGGACTTTTTAGCTGCATCTACACTAGATTGTTTTGTCAACAAAACCTGCAGAGTCCACACAAAGAATAGGTTCTGTTGACATACTGTCAACAGAACTTGGCACTTTTGTTGACAGCCTTCTACCTTTCCTTCGTGAGGCAGAATGCCTTTATTGACAGAATGCTCCAGGGGGCTCTCTGTCAACAGGCACCGGCAGCCCTGTCTGATGTGCTTCCGATTGGCTGTTCTGTTGAGAGAGGGCTACGCAGAATGGATATAAAGAGCAATCTGTTTTTGTGAGTGGCCGCAGTCTGTCGACAGAAGTATTGTCAGAAGAGATCTTCTGGCAGAAACTTCTGAGGAAAGTGTTCTTAACTAGGTGAGGATTAGGTAATGGAATTTGTGGGAAATGCCTTTTGTAGCTTGAAAGTCTTCTCTGGGGCACCTGGTAGCATGATTTAAAATGCCTGTGGTGGTGGGTGTGTGGGAATTAGTGGATGAGCATACGATAGTGGGGATGGATGCCAACAGTGCCAGCATTCTCGTCCTGCCATATCTTGACCTTGCTCCTCCCTCTTGTACTACTTGAACTGCTTTGATGCTCTTGCAAGCTGCCCAAGGCTGAGGAGGGAGAGCAAAGTAGCAAGAAGAGTGACAAAAAGAGCACTTGGCAGACTGCAGACCAGCTGCTGCACAGTGGATTCTTGATGGTGGGGGCATGAGGACTAACCACAGAGCCCACCCTGCAGCTTTTGTGGAGATATGGTAGTGCTCCTGACTGCTTGTCATGCCAGATGCATACAGGCCCTTGGGAGCTGCGGATATTAGATAAAATGGGCCAAGTTCTTTTCTCATCTCCATTGAAGTCCATGGAATTGCACCAAAACAATTAGGGAAAAGTGGTCTGTGGTTCTTTATATACTGAAGCCAAGATGTTAGGGGAGAAGAAAAAAAATAGTCACAATATTGAAAACACAAAATGAACAAATGAGAAAACTTAATAAAATCTTTCTCAGGGTTTCAAAAATATAATCATAATAGCAACATCTATTCAACAATATCAAATCCTCTTACACGCAATGTGAACATGATGCTGGTTCCATTCCTGTTTTACACAAGTGCAATCTATTGATTTCACTTATCACTTGGCTCTGAGTTTGTTATTAATGACCTTATTTCTGAAGATGAAAAAATTAAGACATGAAGAGCTAATGGGACATAGAGAAAGAAAGCAAAGTGATTTGTGCAATGCTGCAAAACACATTGGTGTCAGTTTCCTCAGTAGATACTATAGAGCTTGAGATCTATAAATAGCAAAAAATAGACTTGGTAAAGCAAATAAATTCAACCCAGATCTCCTGACTTCCAATCCTATGTTTTTGCCATTGGGCTATGATGATGAAGTTTTAAGACTGCAAAAGAAGACCCTTGGTAATTCTGAGATATTGTCACAAATTAATACCAAGCATGCATAATTAAATTCATAAATATATATTGTCCGAACATATGATTATAAAAATTGTTTTTTTCTAAATGGACTGCTCTGATGTAAAACATTTTTAACTCATATGGCTTTTATACTACAAAATGAAACAATTTAAGGTTTAAAGTGAAAAACCTTTAGCTGATAGTTTTTTTGTTCTGCTGAATACATGTATTATGCATTAGGGTGCTCAGGGTTATAAATGTGCTTTGAGCTTGCTGTAATTTATAAGACTTCACTTGTGGCTGATTTATAGGAAATTTCATTAATCTCTACAGCAGAGGGACCTTGCAGATAGCAGCAGATTGAAAATGAATTCAAAGCTGGGGGCTGTAGGAACTACCACAAACGAATCAGCACTGAAAAACTTAGAATGGTAATGATCATTTGCAGCGTGTAAAGGTCTTTTCCCCCCCTTACACTTAGATCTGAAGGAGAAATTTTGAAGGTAACAGTAAAATTAACAACCCTGCAGCAACTGAGATTTTTTAAAAAGACATTTAAACAGCTATTCTTTATTTCTGTGTTCAGCACACATTACTAATGAGTGTTTTTCTGTTGCTGTGCTGCTGCCAAAGCAGAGAACAGAGGAAGAAATATCATGAAATTGAATGAGTCTGTTTAATAGTGGGGGAGAGCTGATGCTCAGCATTTCTCATAAAGCTTTTTTTTTTTTTGAATCTGCTTCCCTGAAATAAGCAAAATGTTTTACTGGCATTTTTGTGACCTTCTGTATTCAATAGTAAAAGCTTTGCTTGCAAGAAGGCCCTTGTAGTCATATTCACACTGGTGTGAAGGTTCACAAATGCAGTTTTGATTGTAAAGTACTGAGCTGGGACCTTTGTTTGCACCTGGCAGTGCTTCTTTTTTAACAGTTCTTTTATTTACAATATATCCAGCAAGTTTAAAAACATGCATAATTTGGGGGTGAGAGTCTCTATCCTAACCATCATATCCTTGTATGGGCTTTTAGGGTTCTCTGGTACCCTTGGCTTCCTTTCTGAAGTCTGAGCCCTGACCGCTATACTGGTACTATGTATCTGCCATTCAGTTATCCACATTATAATCTAAAATGAAGTATGAGAAGAGAATCTAGTTTCTGGAATGGCCCAAGCTCCATTGCCAGTTACAGCCTGCAGAACAGCAAACATCAAAAACTCTGCCTGATGGGCCACGTCTACACATGCCCTCCCTTTCAGAAGAGGCACGTAAATGACATGGATTGGAACTCGTTAACAAGGCGGTGATATGAATATTCAGTGCCTCATTAGTATAATGGCTACCAGTCACACTTCAAAAATGCTGCTTCAAAACACAAACTTGCTGTGTAGACCCCAGACTTTGAAATTCCCATGTTCCCAAAACGAATTGGGAATAAGGGAATTTTGAAGTGTCAGGTTTATTTCGAAGCACCTGTGTCTACACAGCCAGTTTGCATTTCGAAAGCAGCATTTTTGAAGCGCGACTGGCTGCCATTATGCCAATGAGGCACTGAATATTTATATCAGCGCCTCATTAACCAGTTCCAGTTTGTGTCATTTACATGCCCCTTCCAAAAGGGAGGACTGTTTGTAGACACAGCCATAGACTAAGTAGCAATTGCTTGTAAATTTTGGGGAAATAATGATCTATGCTATGAAAATAATAGAATATTGGAATATTTTAAGTTAATGTTATTTTTCCCCTTTTCCTTTCTTTCAGATTATTCAAACTCCAGAAGGACCAACACCAAATAAATTATGAATGTTGAACAAGATGACCTTACATCCACAGCAGATAATGATAGGTCCTAGGTTTAACAGGGCCCTATTTGACCCCCTGCTTGTGGTGCTACTTGCTCTTCAACTTCTTGTGGTGGCTGGTCTAGTCAGGGCTCAAACTTGCCCTTCTGTCTGCTCCTGCAGCAACCAGTTCAGCAAAGTGATCTGTGTGCGGAAGAATCTGAGAGAGGTCCCAGACGGCATCTCAACCAACACACGGTTATTGAATCTCCATGAGAACCAGATCCAAATCATTAAGGTGAATAGCTTCAAACACCTGAGACATCTGGAAATTTTGCAGCTGAGTAGAAATCACATTAGAACAATTGAAATAGGAGCCTTCAATGGTCTGGCCAATCTCAACACTCTGGAACTTTTTGACAATCGTCTCACCACCATCCCTAATGGGGCTTTTGTCTATCTATCAAAACTGAAGGAGCTTTGGTTGAGAAACAACCCAATTGAGAGCATCCCTTCTTATGCTTTTAACAGAATCCCTTCCCTGCGTAGATTGGATTTGGGAGAACTGAAAAGGCTTTCGTACATCTCAGAAGGTGCCTTTGAAGGTCTTTCCAATTTGAGGTATTTGAACCTTGCCATGTGCAACCTTCGGGAGATCCCTAACCTCACACCTCTTGTAAAACTGGATGAGCTAGACCTTTCTGGGAACCATCTGACAGCCATCAGGCCAGGATCTTTCCAAGGGTTGATGCATCTTCAAAAATTGTGGATGATACAGTCCCAGATTCAAGTGATTGAAAGGAATGCCTTTGATAACCTTCAGTCACTGGTGGAAATCAACCTGGCACACAACAATCTAACACTACTGCCTCACGATCTGTTCACACCACTCCACCTAGAGAGGATACACCTGCACCATAACCCTTGGAACTGCAACTGTGATATTCTTTGGCTCAGCTGGTGGATTAAGGACAAGGCACCCTCCAACACTGCATGCTGTGCTCGCTGCAACACACCTCCCAGCTTGAAAGGAAGGTACATTGGTGAGCTGGACCTGAATTATTTCACGTGTTATGCTCCAGTGATAGTGGAGCCACCAACGGACCTCAATGTCACAGAAGGCATGGCTGCAGAGCTGAAATGCCGAGCATCAACCTCCCTGACCTCTGTATCTTGGATTACTCCAAATGGATCAGTTATGACACATGGGGCATACAGAGTTCGGATTGCTGTGCTCAGTGATGGCACATTAAATTTTACAAAGGTGACCGTGCAAGACACTGGCTTGTATACATGCATGGTGAGTAACTCTGTTGGGAATACCACAGCTTCTGCCACGCTGAATGTGACTGCACTGGACAATGGTTACACATACTTTTCAACTGTCACCGTAGAGACTATTGAACCTTCTCAGGATGAGGCACGGACCACAGAGCAGATTGGGCCCACACCAGTTATTGACTGGGAGACCACCAACGTAACAACCTCTCTTACTCCACAGAGCACAAGGTCGACAGAAAAAACATTTACCATCCCAGTGACAGATGCAACCAATGGGATCCCAGGAATAGATGAGGTTATGAAGACTACCAAAATCATAATTGGTTGTTTTGTGGCTATCACTCTGATGGCCGCTGTGATGCTGGTTATTTTCTACAAAATGAGGAAGCAGCATCACCGGCAGAGCCACCATGCTCCAACTCGGACTGTAGAGATCATTAACGTGGATGATGAGCTGACGGGTGATACAGCTATAGAGAGTCACTTGCCCATGCCGGCAATAGAGCATGAGCACCTAAATCATTATAACTCATATAAGTCTCCTTTCAACCACACAACAACAGTTAACACAATAAATTCAATACACAGTTCAGTGCATGAACCGTTATTGATCCGAATGAACTCAAAAGACAATGTACAAGAGACTCAGATCTAAAATATTTACAAAACTGGGGGGAGGGAAAATACATAAAAGACAGTTTATAATACAAGTGACACCAATGACTGGGCTAAATCTACTGTTTCAAAAAGTGTCTTTACAAAAAAAAAGAAATTTATTTATTAAAAATTCTATTGTGATCTAAAGCAGACAAAATTATGTGTATTCGTCAAAACCTCTTTTTTGCTGCACTTATTTACCCCTCTATCCTTTCTCCCTCCCCTACCTACCCCAAACCAATTTGCCATATTTTTCATAGATCTCGATTCCCTAAAAGAACTGGTCTAGGAAGTTTTGTAAGAAGTCTGTCACACTTTGGGAATTTTTATGGTGAACTCTAGTGGTGAGATTCAGTCGATTTTGACTCTTTTTTTCTGTTTTTTTTTTTTTCTTTTCTCATACCCTTCTTGAAACAGTTCTACAGGGAATGGAGCATTAGCAGTAGACTTATGAGTGAGAACAAGGAACAAGCAACAACAACAAAACAGCCAAGTCTTTTTTTTTTTTTAATTTTCCATGTAATGACCTGTTCTGTATTTAGCAAGAAGACCATTTTGCGGAAGAAGAAACAAATATCCAAGAAATTAATTTACTTGTGAACATCGACAAATCCCATGGTCTTTTAAAAAAATTCTAGAACCAGAATTTGTAGTTCAAACACTGAAGTAAGATTATAAATAAAATATTGTTGTTTTTTTCTGTACTTGGATACAGCTTATTTTTAGCGTGGCTTTAAAAATCAAAAGTTTGTTAGAAATTTTACAGATTCATCTGTCATGGTCTAAAACACAACAGCTTAAGAGTATTACTGCTGCATTTTGGATCATAACTGAAGAACAGCATTGTTTTTATTTTAGTGTGTGTATACACACACACACACACACACACACACACACACACACAGAGCATACTAGATGATAAAAATACCTGACTTTTAATATAAAATTGTAACTATACATTGTAAGCAGTGTAAGGAAACTTTCACTATGCTTAAAGAAGTATTTTGTAGTTTGTAAAAGATGTCTGCACAGAGTTTGGGTACAAATTGACTCGTTAGAAAATTGGTGGAAGTTTTATTCTTATTTTAAAGAAACGTTACGTAAAATGGTATGCGTGTGGGGGTGTCAACATTAATACTATTACTTTTAATCTTCAAAGCCAGACATTTTGATTGCTTTGAAAGTTATCCTAGCTGTAAATATAAAATTGGTTTAGATACCCAAGATACCTCTCTGAGTCACTGTTCCTGATGGTTGCAAAATGAGCTCAAAATGGTCTGAAAGAAGAGGATTAACGCAGAGGAAAAAATTCATCTCACACTCTGATTAGGTCACATTCAGAGATGGATCCAAGTTTCTGTAACCTATACCTTATTTTCATCCCCTTTACATGTATGTGTTGTCCGTGCTAAAAAGATTAATGCTGTAAGGTAGGGTGTGGAATCCTCAATGTTGCGAATTAATATTACAGCAGAAAGTCTAGTTTAAAGAGGAAACTGAGGTTGGGCAACACTGAATCACAATGTTCAGGGAGTATAAATATATTACAGAGGAAAAAAAGGAAGTTCTGTCATAATCTCAAAGAATATTTGGAGACATTACCCTTCAATGTTTTAGATATAATATCTCGTATACGAAATTATACATAAGGAAATTTCAGAAGAGGATGAAGAAAAAACTGGATTTGACATACTGGGGAGGGACTAGGTTGTCCTGTGGCTGCTTTGCTTGCTTAACATATACTGCTCCATTTTACTAACGTTCCTGTTGAAGTCCTTATGAACATTTTGGTACAGTCTACCCAGAAATACCGCGGATACATTTTCTTTAGGATAAGATGTTCACGTGCTATGGTGAAGAGAGTGGTATAAGAATCTACATAGAACAGAGTATTTAGTCTGTCCAGGAGGTTCATTTTGCCTAAGGTGCCTACTCCACCCCCAAGCACCAGAAATTAAAAAAAAAATCAATATTTTAAATGCTTTTTTCATTTAAATAAATTATGGCATTCTGAGTTGTGTGGTTGCAGATTCTCTCTAATCATGGTTTATTAAAGCAGACCAAAAAAATGGCAATAATTTTTCAAAGGCTTTTTGGAGAAAAAATTGTTTGTTTTCATCAGAATGTGCAGAATTTTTTTTGTTTGTTTTTCAACAAATAACTATTGTATTGAATATTTTGGTTCTAATTTTTCGTCAAAATTATTCATTGGTTAAAAAACCAAAATCAGCTAGCTCTACTGATCCATTTGGAACCACGCCAGTGCTGACACTCATAAGGATCTCTACATCCTTCTTAGACTTTCACAAATTCCTCTTGTTCTCCCTGGTTCTTTGCTTCCCAGCTGTGGCATTGTCATTGCTTTTCTAACTCAAAATAACTGCTCGGAGTCCTCTCCAGAACTAGTCAACTGCATATGGGATAATGAGAGAGGAGAAGTTCCTGACTTCTGCAGCTTTGCACTTCACAGTTAGAAGCTGGGGATGAAGCCTAGATATTCTGTAAGGCAGAGGACAGCAACCAGGTTTCTATGATGAATTCCCTTGAACTAGAAACATTCCAAATGAGTTATGAAATATTATTTCCTGCACAGAAGCAACAAAAGTAATCTTGATTATGAAGTGTTCAGGTATTTTAGTGCACAGGTGGAAAAAAAAACTTTCATACTCTTCAGTTCATCAGATCACTTTTAATAGAGTTAGTTGCTTTCTTCTCCAAATACAAAATACACTGGATTTTTCTCATGAATAATCTGCAAGTGCACAAAAAGAGGTATGATTATAGGGCCTTAAGCATGTAGGAGCTTGGGAAACAGGAAGCAGATAGGTTGCATTTCAGTTCCCAGAATAACACAAGCATTTTATGTTACTCTGAAATTCGCTAAATGTATGAAAAATGGTTATGTTGCTATATTTCTCTTTGTATAGGAAATAGCCCCATGCATTAAAGAATAATGTGGAACAGTTTCCAAGTTCCCTTTTACTGACATTATGGGTCAGTTGCAGTACAAGAGAAAGGGAAAATGGGAGAATATTTTATTTAAATTTCTCATTCTAGATTTGGTGTGTTATGACTACAGTGTTATGTATAACTTATGTTGCAGGTTTCACTGGTGTGAGATGTGAGCATTATTACATCCCTTTGAATAATAAGGATGATGAATTCCATAAAACTATTTTCGCAATTCTGCACCCTACAACCTGAAATTGCATATTCTTATATATTCTTTTCTTAAGGGTAGAATTTTCTATAATGCTATTCCTTTTGAGATTCAAAAGATAAAGGTCCAGGAAATATTAGAAGATGAAGAGGCAGAACCTGTACAATTTCACTGTAAATAAACAAATAAAACCAAGTTTTAGCCTCATCTACATGATGTCGAGAGAGATGATATCGGTTGTCTCAAATGTCTCTCTTACCCCTCTGTAAAAATATGCATGACCAAAGATGCTCTTAACCCAGTGGAACAGCTGTTCTAATAGGAAAATAAGCAGGGAATGGATGTTTTAATAAGTATTCGGTTCCAGTGATTATAGTCATTGTATTGGCATTAACTGTCAAATGCCTCCACTTCCACTGTTCTTTAGATAGTGCAGAACTAGTGAAAGGATTATGGACATGCATAACTCTGAGCAGATACAGGGGAGCCTACACAGTGCCTACTGTGCCTGTGCACCACGAAGCCTGTCTTTCAAAGAATCATAGAATAAAACAGCTGGAAGGATCCTCAAGGCTGTGAATTGAATATTCAGCACCTCATTAGCATTAGGACGCTTCCGACCACAGTGCTTCAAAAGCGCTGCTTTCGAGCGCTCGTGGCTTGGCTCAGCTACACGGGACACTTTTCAAAATCCCCTTATTCCCCTCTGCTGAGAGGAATAAGGGAATTTTGAAAGGTGCAGGGTCCTTTGAAAAAGGACCACCCAGGTAGCCGCGATGAGCCACAAGTGTTTGAAAGTGGCGTGTTCAAAGTGCCGTGCCCAGAAGCGTCCTAATGCTAATGAGGCACTGAATATTCAATTCAGTGCCTCATTAGTAATCTTCAAAATGACTATTTGCATGGCCATTTCGAAGTTTATCAAGTCGCGGCGCTCCTGGCAGGACCAAGCACCATCTAGACAATACCAGACAGGTGTTAGTTAAAAATATCCAGTGGTGGAAATTCCACAGCTATCCTAGGCAATTTATTCCAGTGCTTAACCACCCTGACAGTTAATAAGTTTGTCCTAGGGTATGTCTACACAGCAAAGTTATTTTGAAATAACAGATGTTATTTCAAAATAACTATCCCAGCATCTACACACTTAAGCCTTACATGGTTGGCTTATTTCGAAAATGATAAACCTCATTTTATGAGGAATAGCGCCTGTTTTGAAATAGGTAGTGTTAAGACAGGGAATAGAGCCTATTTTGAAATAGGCCATAGTGTGTTCAATGGTCCCATTTCAAAATAGGCTCTGTGTGTGAAGACTTTGTATATCAAAAGAACTAAGTGCTATTTCAAAATGCATTTTTGTGTGTAGCGGCATTATTTTGAAATAAGCTTTTCTAGAATATTCTTTGGCTATGTCTATGCTAGCACCCCCCCCTTTCAAAAGAGGGATGCTAATGAGACACTTCAGAATATGCTAATGAGGCACAGCAATGAATATGCAACACTTCATTAGCATAATGGTGGCTGCAGCACTTCAAAAGTGCCACTTTCGATTGCATGTCTCTCATCTACACAGAGTTCTTTTCGAAAGGACCCTGAAGACTTCAAAATCCCTTATTCCTATTTGGTTATAGGAATAAGGGGATTTTGACGTCTTCAGGGTCCTTTCAAAAAGGACTCCGTGTAGACGAGCCATGCGTGATTGAAAGTGGCACTTTCAGAGCTCCACGTCCACCATTATGCTAATATTCTTGGCAGCACCTCATCGGCATACCCTGAAGTGTTTCATTAGTATCCCCCTTTTGAAAGGGGGGTGCTAGTGTAGAAACAGCCTTCCAGGAAAGCTTATTTCAAAATAAGGTTTCTGTGTCCTAATGTCCAACCTAAACCTCTTGCTGAAGTTTAAGATCCTAGCTTCTTGTCATCAGAGGTTAAGGAAAATAATTTTCCTCACACCTTCTTTTAACATTCCCTCCCAGTCTTCTCTTTTCCAGACTAAATAAATCCAATTCTTTCAGTCTTTTCTCATAGGTCATATTGTCTAGACTTTAATCATTTTGGTTGCTCTTCTCTGGACTTTTCCCAAATTGTCCACATCTTCCCTGAAATGTGGTATTCAGAACTGAACCCAGTACTCCAAATGAGGACTAAGCAGCACAGAGTAGAGCAGAATTACTTTTTGTGTCTTGCTTACAGCACTTCTATAAGCACATCACAGGATGATGTTTGCTTTTTTGTTTTTTTTCCCCCAACGGTGTCACACAGTTGACCTAAAGCTTGTGGACCACTGTGACACTCAGATCCCTTTCTACAGTACTCCTTCCTAGGCAGTCATTTCCCATTTTTCCCTAAGTTGGAATTCTTTATATTTTCCCATATTGAATTTCGTCATATTTACCTTAAACCGTTTCATCAGTTTGTTCAGATAGTTTTGAATTTTCATCCTTTCCTCCAAAGTACTTGCAATCCCTTGCAGTTTGGTATCATCCACAAACTCTGTAAATTCACTCTCTATTCCATGATCTAAATTGTTGCTGAAAATATGGAACAGAGCTGGTCCCAGAACTGATTCCTGAGGAAACCCCAAGGGATATGCCCTTGCCGTATGACTGTGAACCATAGAAAACAAATCTTTGGGGGTGGTTATCCAACCAAGGCAACAACCTCCATCTAGCTCCATTTGGGTTGTATTTCACTAGTTTATAATGAGAAGGTCATGCAATACTGTATTATGTTCCTTACTAATGTCTAGATATATACCACATGTATCACTTCCCTCCTGTCTGCAAGGTTTGTTATCATGTCAAAAAAGCTATCAGTTTAGTTTGACTTAACTTGTTTTTGACAAATCCATGCTGAATGTTACTTATCGCCTTATTGTCTTCTAGATGCTTTCAGATGGTTGCCTTAATCATTTGCTCCATTTTCTTTCCAGGTGCTGAACTTAGTATGAATGGTCCAATTCCTTGGGTTATCTTTATTTTCATTTTTAGAGATGGACACTATATTTGCCCTTTTCCAATCTTCTGGCATCTCTCCTGTCTTCCATGACTTTTCAAAGATAATAGCTAATGTCTTAGATTCTCCTCAGTCAGTTTCTTGAGTATTCTAGGGTGCATTTCATCAGGCCCTGGTGACTTGAAGACATCTAACTTATCTAAGTAATTTTTAACCTGTTATTTTCCTCTTTTAACTTCTGAACCTACCTTATTTTTTCCAGCATTCACTATTCTAGGCATCCAATCTTCTTGGTCAAAACTGAAACAAAGAAGTCACTAGGCACCTCTGCCATTTACCCATTTTCTCTTTTGTTTTCCTTCTTCATTGAGTAATGAGCCTACCCTGTTCTTGGTCTTCCCCTGGCTTCTAATGTATTTATAGAATGTTTTCTTGTTACCCTTTATATCTCAAACTACTTTTATCTTGTTTTGTACCTGCTCTTTCTAATTTTGCTTCTGCATACTTGTATTATTTGTTTATATTCATTCTTTGTAATATGCCTTTGTTTCCACTTTTTGTAGGCCTTCTTTTTGATTCTTAGATCATTCATGACCTTCAAGTTAAGCCAGGATGGTCTCTTACCACACTTCCTACCTTACTTATACAGTGGAATAGTTTGCTCTTGTGCCCTTAATAATGTCACTTTGAAAAACTGCCAATTATTTTTCAATTGTTTTACCTTTTAGATTTGCTTCCCATGGGATATTACCTACCAACTCCCTGAGTTTGCTAAAGTCTGTTTTCCTGAAATCCACGGATTTTTATTGTGATGATCTCTCTCCTAACATTCCTCAAAATCATGAGCTCTGTCATTCATGATCACTTTCACTCAAGCTGCTTTCCACTTTCATATCTCAACCAGTTTCTACTATTTGTGAAAATCAAAATCAAATATGAAGCAGCCTCTCCCCTATTAGCTTTTTCCGCTTTCTGAAAACAATTTTTCCAATACATTCCAATGACCTGTTCGATAACCCATGTTGTTTTGTTTTGTTTTATTAGTTTCCCAACAGATGTCTGGAAAGTTGAGGTTCCCCTGTGTTTGTTTACTAGCACTATGAGTCCTTCCTGCTTTTCCCCCCATACTTCTTGCATTAGTATATATACTGATACTGATTTCATTCAGTCCCCAGTTCTGTCTTGTCTTTCCTTTTCCCCTGCTACTACACTCCATGCTACCCACCCCCAGCCCCATTCAATTTATGACCCTTCTCCCAGGTCTTTATATTTTTGACTTACTTGTTGGCTTTGATCACCTACCCTTGTTGAACCCAGCCTTTGGGGTGGTTTCCTGTGAACTATAAGACATCAAGAATCCTAATAGAAAAAGTGTTATTTAGTAGTTTCATTAGCTGATTCCTACCTTAGAGGACAGATACAGGAGTAATTAGTAAGTGACTAAAGTAATGCAACATCCAGCAACTGGAAGTGAGGGGGAAATTATTTCCTTCAACTCTCTAGTTAACTCAACTGCACCATTCCCAGCTCCTAAGCCTTTAGTTCAAGCAATGAGGTTTAAGCCTTTGTCAGTATGGCTGAATCCTTGCCCTGACTTCCACTGTCAATTTTTGCAAAGTGGCAAAATCATATATGTTGCTTCTGAGCAGTCTGTCATAGTGGGTAATGCACTAGAGTAAGAGGCAGGAGACCTGCGGTAGGGTCTTTTCCTGGCTCTGCTATTAGCATGACTAGTGGTTTCATACATTTCACTTTAGTTCTCTGTTTCACCATGGGCTACATCTAAACTAAAGAGTTTTGTAGACAAAACTGAGGTTTTGTGAATGAAACTTGCAGATCAGCTGCACTCAAAATGAGTTTTGTTGACAGTGTAGATACTACTTTTGTTGTCAAAGTGGATCAAAAGATCAATCCGCTTTTATGTGTAGATGTGATCTGTTGACAGAAGTTTTGTTGGAACATCTCTTCTGACAGTAACTTTTGTAGACAGATGCTTCAAGTGTAGACAGAGCCCATATGTAAAATGGGGATAGTGACACTGACCTCCAAAATCCTTGGAGAAGAATTGATCAAAAGTAGCATATAAGAACTAAGTATCATCATTATTGTGCATAAGAAAGACTGGAAAATCTTTGCAGAATGTAGATCTCATACCGACTCAGATCACATAGACAAGTAGCGATAACCCTTTGATAACCAAGAGGAATGCCCTTTGTAGCTCTTCCCTGGAGGCCAGAGTTGCAGAAATGAATGGGGAATCTTAAACAACAAAAAATAGGGATCATCTTACAATGTCTTTTCCTCTGGGTGGGGCAGGATCCTCTCTTGGCTTGCTGGTCTGGAGTCCTGTGGAGAATTCAGCTGGCTGTCAGTTGCCAGGCTTAATCTCTACCCCTCTGTCCTTTGTCGAGTTGGAATTGCCTTGACCCATGCACTAGGTCCCACATCACATCAAAGACTCCCTTTGGGCAATAAGAGTTAATCAGAATGCCTGAGTTGTTGTTCTTCTCTCTCATCTTCAACTCAAAACTGAAATTAAACCTGGTCTCTGTTTCTCAATCAGATAGTCTGCACTCACTGCAAGAATTGCTAGTTCATACTACCTCCACTTCTAACCCCAGTCCTGCTGGAAATGGTACCGTAGGTTGCCTGCAGCCATTACTGGCATGGCATAGTCCATAAGTTAGTACCTCCTTGTGACTCACTCCAGAGTTCCAGCAATTGGATTATTACAAGATGGAACTATACCTGTGTGATCTACATCAAGCAGGATTTTGCAAGTGTGTAGTCCACAACCTACCAGGGCACATATATTATTGTTTTCCTTCCTTCAGAGCTTATATCAGTATGTTGTATCCTGAGAACTCCTAAAATACTTTCAAACATCTGAGTAAGTGAACCTATCTTGAATTTGAATATTTTCTGATTCAGCAATGTGTGTTCCTGCTCTCTTCCAAATCCATTCCATTATTTTGGCTGAATGAGGAAACATTATGCAGAGAAGTGACTCTTGTTATTTCATATAGACAAGGATGGAAATATATTTTTTGCAGTTTTGGAGAATTTAGGGTTAAAATATGCTATAACACATTTTTGACATGAAGAAGGAATTTAGTGATTAAAGCATGTAGTAGTAGAATCCTGGGTTCTATTCACAGTTCTGCCACCAATTTGATGTATGAACTTAGACAACCCATGTAAACTTTCTGTGCATAGTTTTCTCCATTTCCAAAAAGAGGTCAGTTATGCTGTTCTTTTCCACAAGTGGCTTGTGAAGCTTAATTAACATTTTAAAAATGTTTTGCTGGCTATTGTATGCAAAAGTTGCTATGTAAATGCAAAGGATACACATTTGAAAGTCACATCTATCACGATGTCTTGGCAGAGACACCTGCTGTGGCTTTTAGACCTTTACAACCAGGCTGTGCAGAAAGGGGAGGTGTTTGAAGGGGATGAATGCCCGTGGAATGGGAGGTGCTGAGAAAGCATATGCCTCATGTCAGCCCTAACATTCTTTAATACTAATGAAAACGTTTCTCCACACTCAGGGACAGCAAATACAAGGATTCCAGCTGCCCTTTATCTACTGCTGATGTGAATGGACTTCCTGGACCATCTAATTTGCTCTGTGCACTCATACAGGAGCATCCAGAATCTGATCATTCAACTCTAAAATACTTTCCCAATGAGAACAGACATGGAAAACCTCTGTTAGGTTATCTAGTTCCTCTCCTCGTGCTACTTTCCCTACTCATCACAGGTTCACACCAGGGGTTGCTTAAACCTACTTTCAAGGGCTCAATAATGAAGTTCTTGCATTTTCTCTGATTCTATATTTCCATAAGAACATTTTGGAATGTACGCAGCTATTCAAAAGGCTGTTTTGGATTTTGTTACTGAACAAAAGAGTAAGGGTAAGTTAAATTGGTAGTTTGTGTATTAATTAATTAAATCAGATTATCATAAATACAAATGTACTTTGGTGCCCTGTCCAGTGGAGGCAATCTTCATTATAAATAATTCTACTATAATACTAGAAAGCAAACAAGAAAGCTCATTCACTGTGAAAAATAAACACACGCACCAGATTTGTACTATATATAGTATAACACATTATTATAATGTGAGTTGGTAGATACTGATACAGCTACCCTCCCTCTCAGGGGTCTCCTCTTTTTTGAGAGTTCATGTATCGCAACCCACATGTGTGCATGTGTGTATACACACACACACACACACGCTGGTATTATTTAGGAGTGGGATACTAGACATGGGATTAGAGAAATGAAACAAGACCTATCATTCCATCACTAACCATACTGGTGAAAAGTAAAAATGGAGAGAAAGAAACACGATGGCTACATAAAGTGAAAATGAGAGAGAAAATGTAGCACTGAAAATTTGCCCTCAAGTTTAGGGCTATGTCTGGACTATAGCATAAAGTTGATTTTAAGGCCCTTTGGTCGATTTTACAATGTAACTGTCTTCATTGCAAATCCCATTAGGTCAATTTTAAGGGGTGCTAAGGTCAATTTTCTTGCCCCAGCCCTCTGAGGCTACCTAACACCAAGTTCAAATTTAAAAGATTGAATTAATGCTAGTGTGGAAACTGTTATTTTAAAGCAATTTTATCTGCCTCCAGAGTATCCCACAATGCACCAAATGTGTCTTTTCTGGCCACTTTCACATCTGCTGCTCTCCAGGTGTGCAGGAAGTGGGAAACAGGAAGTCTGGCAATATGAATTCATTTTCTTTGTGGCCAGGGTGGCAATCACATCTAGCGATGACAAAGAGCCCCAGCATGGAGCCATGAGGAGAGACAGAATCTCGGCTGGTGAGCTATCCCCCACCCCACCACACCATGTGACAACTTGGCTTTGGAGACCAGACAGTGGCATGTCCTGCCCTGTGTGGGGTGAAGGCTTCTTTCCTGCATGGGATTTAGCAAGAGAGGCCAAGAACTTATTTTCTGCACTTCACATTTTCATGGGGCAGATCCTCCCCCAGGCACTATGTGGCTGGTGGGCTAGTGCCCCCCACACCACATGACTTACCTTTCCCACCCTCCCTCCCCCGGCACCATGTGCCTAGTGGGCGAGCCCCCACTCCACCTCACCATGTGGTGACTGAGCTGTGGGGACCATACTTGCAGATAGTGGCATGTCCTGCCCTGCTTGGGATGAAAGTTTATTCACTGTGCAGGATTTAGCAGGAGAGGCCAAGGACCCTTTTTTTCTGTGCTCCACATTTATATGGGGAAGCCCCCCATGCCCAGGCACTATGCTGCTATTAGGCTAGCCTCCACCCCACCACACTGTATGACCAGCCCATGCCCCATAATGTGCCAGCTGTGCAGTGGGGACCATGCTTCCAGACAGCAGCATATCCTGCCCTGCATGGGGTGAAGGCTTCTTCCCTGCAGGAATCTTGTTTTCTTCACTTCACATTGTCTTAAAAGCTTCAGCCTCTGGAATTTACACCTTGTGCCAGGGGTCTGGCCTCAGGCTGTAGATATTTTGGGGGGCTGGCCCTGGGCCACAGACATTTTATGGGGCTGGCTCCCCTGCAGACAAACAACTAATTTAACCATGTCCACAGGTTACTCATCAAGCCCTGGGATACAGATATCTTTGGGGGTGACCCTACCACAAGGCACCACAAGCCCAAAGTGTCAACATTCACCCTTCCCAATTGTTGTATGAAGGAATGGAGCTTGTAGGCTCTCTCTTTACTGGAAGAGGCAAAGGAATCACTTCATTCTCAACTTTTCTATCTTCTAATGCTTCCTTAATTTTTCCTTCTCTTCTCGAGCCGCTACTATTTCTGACAGAGTGACAGCTCCTTCCAGCAGCCACTAGACAGCAATGCCCTCTGGAATTATTTCCTTCTCTTCCGTTTAGCCATGGAGATTCATAATGAGTCTGGAGCAAATACTTCCAAAGGTCTCCTCATCTCATGTCAGAGATTTTAGTGTAATGGCCTCCCTAGAATATTGCTCACTTCTATGTGGTGACAACTCACAGATTTTTCTCTCTCAACTTTAAATCTGGCTCCTTCAACCAGATTCAGTATTTATGCTTGTGCTGCTTGTTTATTCCTTAACTTTTTGTCTTGGACAAAAACAAAGGAAAAAGATTAGTGAGTTTTGGTAATTTTTTAGTCAGTTTCTGATCAATTTATTCTGCTGCTTTGATGTTCCAGAGAAATGCTGCAATGTTACTGCCAATACACTACCACTTTTTCAGTGTATCTTCTTTCTTTGCGAATAATATGAAGTCTTTCCTGAGGCACATGGAGCCAGTTCATTCCACATTTAGGTATTATGGGATTCAGCGTCTGAAGCCTGCCTGTTTGATATGTTTTCACTTTGGGAAAACTAGCTGAGCGACCTGTTGACATGATACAGTCAGCTGGGTGCTCCCAGAGCACATTTGGTAAGGTTATTTTTTAAAGTCACTATTCTTTAAAAAGGGACAGGAGGAAACACAGTCCCAGCAGTGACCACTTAGAAATGTAACCATTGCAACTTGGTTTGTGGAGGGAGAGGGCCTGCCTCTTACAAATGTGAAGCAGAGAAAACTAGTTGAACAACATGTTGAAATTATTCAGTCAAATGGGAGCTGTCAGAACACATTTGATAACAAGGTCTGCAATGTGGACGACTCAAACAATTACTTTCCTGAGGGAAAGAGACTTCTGAAAAATGGCCTTTTGTTTTCAACAGGAGGGGAATGAGGGCAATGAAATCTTGGAGGCTGATGTCATGTACCCACAACCACTTGCAGGACATTTTTTTCCCATGCTGCACGAGCCAAAAAAAAAAAAGCAAAACATCATGCCACAGGGCTGAAGGAGCTGTTGGATAGGTTCCCACAATGCACTGCTGAAACATTTGAGTTTTAGTGATTTATGGGGGATGCACTAAGTCGACTTTGTGGGAAAGTGTGGACATTCATCTTTGACTGTATAAAATCTAGTGTTACAAAGTCAACTTTAATAAATTAAAATTTATTTCACAGTGTAGGCATAGCTTAGGTTATGTAAAATGTAAGGTTTTATACAACCTACAGCTAATAGGAACACGTCCTTATTATTTATTTATTTACTTATTTATTTTAGTAGTTTAGTGAGAATGAGGAACAATTTATGTTCCGTGTTTGCTGCTCAAACATTGCAGAATTTCTTTGGTGCATAAGAGCAGGAGAATAATTTGACCAGAAACTGACTAAAAAATTACCAGAAACTCACAGATCTCTTTCCTTTATTTTTCCCCAAGACAAATAGGAAAAGAATAAACAAGCAGCACAAGCATAAACACTGAAAATATACTTAGATTTAACTAATGACTTCATCTTTGATGCTGCTTTAGATCATTACTAAAAAGGAACAGTCACTGAGCTTCAGTCACATAATATTGAACTAGCTTGAGCTTTCACTCTTGTTCCTTTTATCTCACATCCAATGTGCCCCTTCTAGCAAAATAGATGTACTCAGGAAGATACAGATAGATATAGATATAGACATAGATTAGATATAGATATAGATATAGATATACGTGAATTTTATAATGTATACAAGATCAAACCATTTTTTCCCTTTTTCAAATCTGAGAGACAGGAGTATTGAAAGTGTTTTAGTGAGGCCACTGGGCAACTGGAATTGTTCCTCTTTTAATAGTGACACAGAAGCCTATCTTCTCAAAGTAAATACAAGGTGTATTCTAGCCCCTGTTCTTTATGCTACTTTTGTGCAAAACAGAAATGAAGAGGGGTTAAGCTGGGCTTTGAGGGCAGGGGACTGTTAACAGCCACCCACACTCGCTTTTTCACATGGCTCTTCTTTCTAGTTGAGCCAGTTTAAGAAAAAGTCTGTAGGGGCTGCAGCCAAGGGCCACATACAAAGAAGCATCCTCTGAGCCCAGGGCCCGGGGATGCAGACACTAAAGCCCTTGTATGCTATGCTCCTGGCTGGGTCTTCATGTGGGGGAGAAGGTGGCTCTGTTCACCGCCATTCCCTCTACCTCCAGACTGGAGCTGCATCACCATCTGCACAGGGAAGCTCACTGTTGCTGCCAGCTGTTTCCCTGCAACTCTCATTGGCCAGGAATCATTGGCCACCTGTCCTCCCTCCCCCACACCAAGTGAGAACTAGAATAGACAAGTACCCCAATCCAGTGGCTGTCCCTCCATCCCAACCTGAACAGGAAGGAAGGAGTCAGATATAAGTGGGAATTACTTTAATGAATATTGATAGAGAAGCCGTTTTTAATTAGCTTAAGAGCCCAGTTGTTCTGACGGCTGATTTGAGTCATTAAAACTTTGGTATATTATTTTTAGTCACTGAACCTTCTCATCCAGGGATTCTTAACCTGGAGACTGTAATTCCTTTGGGATCATCAGTGGTTGACAGGGGCCATAGCCTTCTTTCCTCTCGCTTCTTCTTAAATTGAAACGTGGTCCTGGCTTTAGCTTTACTAAAAGGGAGAGAGGCCCCTAGCTGAGGTGAAGGTGGGTTTGGAGTGGAAACTGTTGAAGGTCACAGCTCTTGATGTTTTTTTACCTCACATTAATTTGTAGCACAAAACTACGCTGGATGAGTTTGAGCAAGTGCTCAGCTACAGAGATGGGACTGAACCAAAATATGTGGTCCCACAAAAAACTTAACTATTTAGTGAATTGAAATGTGGACCCTAGATGGCCTGTGTGGCCTAAATCCAACTGACCTGAACTCGGGCCTGTCTCTGCTGTCTTTTTCAATGGGTTTTATCATTACAAACTTTTCTGCGATAGGCTCAGAGGGGTAGCCATGCTAGTATATAGCGTCACAAAAAGCAAGCAGTCCTGTAGCACCTTAAAGACTAGCAAACTTATTTATTTCAGTTTAAATAGCTTTCATGGGTAAGACCCACTTCTTCATATCTGGTTCATGAAATTTGGCAGCCAGTGCCTGGTATGCCCTTAATGCACTAGGATTTTTAATCCATTTTGTGCTACACTCCACATTGCTGTACATTAAAAGCTTCAGTTTACCTGTTGATTAAAGGACATCAATTAAATTGTGATGCAAAGGCATTGGTTTAGGTCACCCACCAGAGGTCCCTTCTGCTGTATAAAGCCTCCGCTCAGTCCAGTACGAAGACGATGAGTTCTATATCTTTAAGTCATTGCTAGTTGTAAGTCCTATAACTTTCTTTAGTTCTTGTAAGAGTAGCTTTGTTCTATTAGTTATATTTTGTTTCATAATCTTCATAATCTTTTTAGCAGCTACTTGGTCCACATTAAGTATTATAAGTTAATGAGAATTTTTTTTTCTAGATACCATATGTCTGGAAGAAATCCTGGCTGTTAGAAATTTAGGTGCGTCTGTGATTTCATTTAGAAGTGTGTGTGTGTGTGTGCGTGTGCGCGCTCGCCCATGCACAATGGAATCAGTCACCAAAGCCAGCCTGTCTGGACAGCCAGGTTTCAGCACCTTGATGGCTAGAGAATACTGAGACCAAAAGACTCACCCAAGAAAGAGAAAGAGGCCCTATCATCAAGGTTCCATCCGCTGTTATATGATGACTCATGGACATACAGTGTCCTGGGGCAGTGGGACAGGACAGGAACTATGGAGCGAAACACATAAAAGGATGGGTGCAAAGCTATGAAGGGGTTCTTATTGCAATCACCGCTGTGCAGGAATTAGTCACCTTTATGGGCTTAAGTCATGATGCTATTAATATAAACTCCCATCTTTACCGAATTCCTAGGGCTCAGGGTGTAATTCCCTGCAGGTATGCAGGATCAGTGTCACTGAAAAAGCCTTACTCAGTATTATTCTTATTCTCTATTTATTTACAATCACCAACCAAGCAGATACATGCTAAGCACACAGTGTCATGCTCATCAATTCTGATCAAATCAGGCAGCCTTCACCGATTGGACGGACAAAGACAGTCTCTCTCCATGCTGGTTGGTGCAGCTCTGAGGACGAGTCCTCACAGTTTTCTCTCTTCTTGGGCCCTGTCTACACTAGCACAAATCTTCAAAATGGCCATTCAAATGGCCATTTCTAAGATTACTAATGAGGTGCTGAAATGCATATTCAGTGCCGCATTAGCATGCTGTCTGCCACAGTTCTTCAAAATTGTCGCGTTTCGCTGCTGCGCGGCTTGTCCAAACAGAGGTCCTTTTCGAAAGAACCCCACCAACTTTGAAATCCCTTTATTCCTATCAGTAGGACCCCCCAAAAAGGACCCCCTGTCTAGATGAGCTGTGCAGCAGCGAAACGTGGCACTTTTGAAGAGCTGAGGCCAGCGGCATGCTAATGAGATGCTGAATATGCATTTGTCTATTTCGAAGATTTGTGCTAGTGGAGACATGACCCAAGAAGAGAAAAAATTGGGGAGGACTCTTCTGCAAAGACCAGAGCTGCCAGACCCTGAGGTGCACCAACCAGCATGCAGAGAAAATGCCTTTGTCTGTCCAGTTGGTGAAGTCTGCCTGCCTTTTTCAGAACTGATGAGCATGCCACTGTGTTCTTTGCACGTGTTCTGCTTGGTTGGCATCTGCTGATAGGAGTAAGGGGATTTCGAAGTTGGTAGGGTCCTTTCGAAAACTACCCCTCTCTAGACAAGCCACGTGGTAGTGAAATGCAACAATTTCAAAGAGCTAAGGTGAGCGGCATGCTAATGAGGGTCTGAATATGCATTTTTGTACCTCATTAGTAATCTTTGAAATGGCCATTTGCATGGCCTTTGCCAATATTTTGCTAGTGTAGACGTAGCCTTTGCCTGCATGAATTTGCTTATGTAAGTGTATGAGTGCAGGAGGTTATGAGTAGGTGTATGCTTGAAAGCTAGTTCCACTTTTTCCTTTACAGTGACATTTAATAAAATACATTAAGTATAACCCTTGGGGTGGTCTGTAGTGAAAATATGGTAGCACCTTCTAACCCACAGGTTGCATTGCAAAGATATACAGGGCCAGTCTCACCCCCCTCCAGATGAAATCTACTGAATGTGACCCATTGTGTGTGCAAAGACAAAGCTGTGTCTTGTCTTCTGTAGGTATGGAGGACCTTCTGTCAGTGAAACCCCTATTGTTTAACAACAGTGAGCAACTGGGGGCTGGAAATGTGTTATGGACAGATGTACAACAGATGTGAACGCCTTGCCTGGTGGAAAGCTACATTTTGTGGCAACTTTCCATGTGCTTTCAGGAACTGGGTGGGAGGATCCCCTGCTGTGCAAATCCTACTGTTTACTCCCTTGACACAAAGAGATTGCATTACAGATAATTCAAGATATTGCAACCTCGAGGCTGCAGTAACAGTTGCAGAGTTGGTCCACTGTTGCTTCTTAGCTTCTGGGTGTGTGTCTAAACAGCAAAGTTATTTTGAAATAACAGCTTTTATTTTGAAGTAACTTAGCTAGCATCTACACAAGGCACCTACTATTTAGAAATAATTTTGAAATATGTCAAAATAGATAAACCTCATTCCGTGAGGAATAGCGCCCATTTCAACCAGTTTCAAAACAGGGCTTTCAAAAGGGGCATGCAAATGAGGGAAATTGAAAATGCAAATGAGGTGTAGATTTACATATCTGGCATCGCATTTGTGTATTGTCCTTTTGGAAGAGCTTCTTTCAAAAGAAAAACAGTGTAGATGCGGCTCTTACAAAAGTAAACCCCATCTTTGAAAGGACCCTTCTCCCTATTTTGTTTCAGGAGGAAGGGTTCTTTCAAAGATGGGGCTTACTTTTGAAAGAGCCACATCTACACTGCTTTTCTTCTTTCAAAAGAAGCTGTTATGAAAGAAGAATATGCAAAAAAGGTGCCAGATAGGTAAATCTGCACCTCATTTGCATTTTTGATTTCCCTCATTTACATACCTCTTTTTGGAAGAGGAATGCCAGTGTGACACAGCCCGAGAGAATAGAACCTATTTTTAAATAAGCCATATTATGTCCAGTGGCTCTGTTTCAAAACATGTTCTATGTGTTTAGACAATGTATTTTGAAATATCGTCATCATCATCAACCATGGGCTCAGCGCCCGTTAGTGTCTGATGCCTCTCTCACTATTTCCTTCCATCTTTCCCTGTCCAGTGCAGAGTATCTTCATTTCTGAAGACTAGCTCTACACCAATTTACTATATCATCTCTGTGGGGGTCCGTCTCGCCCGTCTGAACCCTCCATTATGCCGAATATTAGGGTCTTGATTTATCGTTGGTTGTTCATTCTGCAGATATGCCTGAATATCTGTAACTTGCATTGTATAAGCTTCTGCTTTCTCTTTTGATTGTATCTTCCTATATAATTCCTCACTGGCAACTCAGGATCTTTCGATAACAATTCCTCTCAAATGCCAATATTCTTCTCTTCAAATCTTTCGTGATCACCCATGTCTTGCATCCATACAACATGCTGCTACATACATGTTTTCAAGATGCTCAGCTTCGATCCTACACTAATTGCTTTGCTTTTCCAGGTTTTATCCATCACCTTCAAACTTACTCTTGCTTTCGCTGTTCTAGGTGGTATTTCCTTCTTACAATTTAGATCATACATTATGTTGCTGCCCAGATACATGAATGTCTCTACCTTCTATAGTTCAATCCCATCTACTCTGATTTTCCTGTCTATTTACTTATCTCCAAATACCATTGTTTTTGTTTTACTGATGTTAATAATCAGGCCATACTGCTTCCCTTTCTCATTTAGCACTTCTACTGGTTCTCTAGCTTCCCCTCATCTTCCTCAATGATAACTATATCATCTGCAAACCTTAAGTTGTTAATTCTTACCCTGTGCACAGATATCCCTTCTACCTCTTCCTTGATCTTGTCCATTGCTCTCTCTAGCTTCGTGATGAAGATACTTTGAGATATTGGATCTACTTGTCTTGTACCTCTGCTCATTCTAAACCAACTTCCCAACTCTCTGCAGGTTGTCACTGATATCCTTCCACAAACTGTATCAGTCTGCTGTCCATTCCATATGACTCCACCACCACCCAAGTCACTTTCTGATCTATATTGTCAAATGCCTTCTGAAAATTGATGAAGATACCATAGGTGTTCTGTCATTGAGTTTTCTCCGCTATCAAGCTTTGTGCCAATATCTGCTGTATGGTATTATTATCTCTCCGGAACCCCACTTGCTCATCTGCTAGATGTTCTTTCATCTGCGATCTTAGTCTTTCCATTAGTATCATCATCAACACCTAGCCTAGATGACTTGTTAGGGCAATCATTCTGTCGTTCTTGCACTCCAGTGTGCTTCCTTTCTTGTGTATTGTCAGAAGCCTGGATCTTGTCCATCGCTTAGTTGCCTTCCCTTGTTCCCATGTTACATTAAATAGCCGGTATATTTTCTGAATCATACTTTCTCTGCCATATTTAATCATCTTTCCTGTGATCTTATCGTTTCCAGGTGCTATTTCAAAATGTACTTCTGTGTTTAGCAGCATTATTTTGTAATAGCTGTACTGGAATACCTTATTTTTGCATTAGGCTTCTATATAGACATAAACTGGACAACATACAACTTGATCTGAAGCACTGCCTTAATAAGAATACACAGAATTAGTCAAAAAGACACTTAAGCTACATTTACACTAGTAAGTAAGTTCAAGAAATCTGTACATCCTTCAAAAGGGGAATATGCAAATGAAGCACCAGATAAGTAAATCTGCTTATCAAATTGGCACACAAAATGTGCTTTTTTAGAAGAGCGTGCCTTTTGAAAGAGCTACTCCAATCCCCTATTACGAAGAGTGTCTCCTTTTGAAACTCTCTTTTGAAATAGAATGTATGTAGACACTCCATGATCCACCCTTTTGAAAGGACTGCATGGAGTCCATGGAGGACTGCGGAGATGCCCTTCACATTCACAGCAGATTTCTATGGTGTGCACATCTGGCAGTGTTTAAAGCCCCACAGTCCCAGAAAGGCCTTTGCAGGAAGCTGAGAGTGTGTTTGCAGTAGCCAAAACATGATCTCCTGCGGCAAGCCCCATGGCCACTCCCCAAGGAGAGACTTGCAGCCATGGCCAGCAGCCAGACTCTGCAGCAGCCTCAATGCCTCATCTGCCAGCCATCACAGGGCTCATGGGCCCCGGCCAGTCCCCCTCCAAAAACAGGTGCCTTCCTGAACTTAGTCCAAGTTACAGGATCTACTTGGCCTCTGGAAGGAAGAGGAGGTGCTCAAGCAGATGAGGGGCAAGAAGAGAAATGCAGCTGCCTTCTCCCACCGTTCAAGAGTGCTGGCAACCTGAGGACACCCTGCCCATACCCCAACCAGGTCCACAGCAAGGTGAAGGAGTTGTGGCAGGGTTACACTCCAGTCACGGACTCTGCTGGTCACTCAGGGATGGGCCCTGTGACCTGCCCCTTACTACAGGGAGCTCCACTGCTTGCTGGGGCCCAGGGACAGCTCCCCACTTCCTGGACATCATGACGGAGGAGCTACACCCCATGGCTGAGGAGGGACCTGAACTGGCAAACCACTCCATGGTAAAGGAGATGGAACCAACCTCTGAGGTCTCCAGTGATGAGGGGGCCTAGTAGTGGACATCCTGTCTCAGCTGTTGAGCCAGGCGATGGCCAGCCAGGTATCAGCGGACCTTGTGGAGTGACCCTTCAGTAAGTACATGGTGGGGCAAACACCACGGCTTGTGGGGCAGGGCCACCACAGAAGCCAGCAGGCCATTCACATTCTCAGTGTACTTGGGCTGAACACAGCACACATGGCCGTGGCTACCATTATGTTGCAATGGCTGCTGGCAACATCCAGCCCCAGCACCCAGAGACAGTATCGTAATCTGCACACGTGGGTGGGGCCAGACCACAAACTGGGTACAGCCTATATGGCTGTGGAACCTCACAGCACGCACGATACTCCAAGGCCACCTGCAGATGGAAGAGGGCTGGAGCCCATGGGGAGTGGGGAGCACAGCTGTGTTGTAACCAAGGATTGATTTTGTCATCCTATGCCTCATTGCAGCCGCACCTCCGGAGAGCCAGGAAAGCCCTGACCCCTCTGTGCTGCCAGAGAGCCAGGAGGAGGAGGGGGAATGTTCCCCACCCCAACAGCAACACAGGGTGCCCAGAGGAGGGGGAGTGGCAGCAGACCAAAGCTAACAAAGGGATCTGTTGCCTGTTGGAGGTTGTGAAGCAGCACCTCCAAATGGACTGTGGTCCCTATGCATCGCAGAGGCTGCTGTGGTCTGACTCCTGGACCACCTGACGGTTGACAGAGTGGTCCAGAGGGAGCACTCAGGGCTGCTGACATCCCTGCTTGCACACGCCCTCCTCTGTGCCCCTGTTGCCTCTCTGGCTGAGCCCACTCCTGCCAGACCTCCCCCCAAGGCCCTATCACCCCAGGCTGCTTGCCTCTTCTCAGTCCCCCTGGGGACCCTGGACCAGAGATGGGAGGGGAGCCTAGGGTCAATGGGGTTCATGGCCATCCACCCCTGCCTAGGAGTAGCACTCCCTATCCCCACTCCTAGTTGAAATCTCCCCTTCCCACTCCCATAATTGTTCCCCCCTCTCCCCTCCCAGTTAAGGTCCCAACCTCCCCGTGTCCCCGTTGAGGTCTTCCCCTCTCAGCTTAGTTCCCCCCCTCCAATTTCAGTTGAGATCCAGCCCTGTTTTCAGCCCCCCACTACCCCACCTGGGCCACCCTTGTACACAGTTTACCTCCATTCTCCACTACAGTATGTCCTGGCCTTCATGCGGCAGCAGAGCCCAGAGTTACAGAACGCACGGGTGGCATGTGTCTGTCCTGTCCAGCCCCCATTATTGTCCATGAAGTGGCCCTTGCTGTCTGCCAGGGCCTGGAGCACTACTGAGCAGAAGTCTTTTCTATTGATGTACCCTCTGGCCCTGTTTTCCAGGGGGCAGATGGAGATGTGTGTCCAGTCTAAGGAAGTGAAGTACTTTGGGAAGTTGAGCACAGCAAATCTCATGACAGCTGAGTCCACACCCCGCCCCCCCCATATGACCCTGTGCAGCAACATCACTTTGATGGAATGCGTGACCTCCATGGGAGGGAGAACATGCGGTCTCGTGAGGGTGTAATGGGACATGCCTTGGACACATCCCACCACCTCTTCCCATCTGCTTCCTCCCAATCTGCTCTGTCCCAGCCCCGTTCCACTTGCCTCCTCCCAGCTGCTATCCTCCCCTTCACTCTCTTGGTCCCATTCCCCCCGCCTTACTTTCCCTGTCCCCTCCACCGATGTCCCCATCCACCAGCATCCCCCTTGCCTGGGATCCATCACACCCCCCCTTTTGCTTGTTACATGAGCTGCGCATGCCTTACCTCCATTATGACAGCCCCAACAGTGGCCTTGCCCACATCAAGCTGGTAGCTGTTTGGGGTGGCTAACTTCCATAGGGGATTGCCACCCATTTTTCAAGGGATAGGGCAGGACTTATACAGGTGTCCTGGTGCCTCAAGGCAGGGCTGAGCCAGTGACCGAGCTCCTGGAACATCTGCTTGCAAATTTGGAAATGCTGTATCCATCAAGCATAGTCCCAGTCCCCCAGCACCAGCTGCACCTACCAGTCACAGCTGATGAGGTGGCCCCAAGGGTGCCAGGATGCTCGGAGTCAACACTAATGGGATCCCTGGTTGAGTTGCTCCAGGTGTCCAGCAGGGGGATTGCCTACATGAGGAGTTGGAGGGCAGCAACTGCTGGGGGTCCATCGGGACAGGCTTCCATGCACTGTCAAGTCTGTGCAGGGGCTTTCTGGGGCTTGTGACAGCTCTGGGAGCCTGAGCACATGGATGTCTCGTCTCTATTTTCATGAAGCAAGTATCACCTATGAGTGTCTGTGATAAAAAGATTTGTCCAAATTAGAAAGATTGTCACATATTCTGGTACATAAAATGGAACAAATGACTGTGTGAAATATTAAAAGAGAAACACCTTGCCATTGGGAAGTGAGAGCCAAATGGAATCAAAATCCTGTTACATTCCAATGCTTTCTATGAGCAGATTGTAAATGAAGATTTGAAAACCAAATTGTGTGAAAAATAAGGTGGGTGAGGGAATATATTTTGTTGGACTGACTTCTGTTGGTGAGAGAGACAAGCTTTTAAATTTATACAGAGCTGTCCTTCAGGAACAAAAAAGTATTCAAGCCAAAAGTGAGTTTTAAATAGAGCACAGTGAAAAATCCTTAGCAACTTCTCCTCCCCTTTTCCTAGAATGAGAGACCAGAAAAAAAGAGTAGAGGAGGTGTTGAAAGCCCAGGAGTAAAATCAGCTGAGTTGCCCAATTTCTTCTGAAAAGGAAATATCCCAAACTTTTACAGGGGAAGTAAGGGCTTTATGCTCCATGCCACTGCCTCAACAGCAACAAAATCCTAATCTGTTTGGCTATGTCTACACTGGAGAGTTTCATCAACAAAAAGGGTTTTGTCAACAAAACTTGCAGAGCATCTACACAAAAATGCATTTTGTGGACAGAAACTGTCAATAAAAAGAGCTGTGTGGTTGCTCCAGGGGACCCTTTTGTTAACAGAGTGACTCAAAAGATAGACCAGCTTATATGTGTGTCTCTGCCAACAGTAACTTCTGTAGGTAGATGTTTCTAGTGTAGATATAGCCTTTGAAACAAACTGCACAGAGATTAGCCAGAGATCTCCAAAAAGAAAGGTGCAGCTCATATCTCATTTGAATTGGAGGAGAGACTCTAACAATGCTCATTTTCTGTTAACACAACCTTTTAAAGACTCCTTCTGGAACATTGGCTGGGTAATGAAGAGAAATTGTGGTATGGTTCTCATTGGAGATAGATGGGTGGCTTTTCAAATTCCCTCCAAAGTTGCAAGCATATTTCATAAAATGTGAGTGAATTAAGCTGATGGGAAGGTGTGAAAAAGTAGCACCACCATGAGGGCCACTTACATGGACTACATGATAATCCATGATTTTCTTTAATTTGGTGCGTCAATGGATATTTTGTAGGGGGGCAAGTATCTGTATTAAATTGTATTTGCTGATGTCATAAATGTAACCAAATAGCAACCTTAGTCATTCCCACACTGTGACATTTGCAGTTGAGGATGGTTTCCACTTAACACATTTCTAAAGCTTTCTCAGGGCAATGCCTGCAGGCTTGAGAAGTCAAGCAATTTCAGCTCTTTCAGTGTTCATGGAAAAGGACAATTTATTTATATTGCTGATTTTTCCTGTTTTAAAACACTGGCTGTGGGTTCCATCTGTAGCAACTCTCTCCAATGGAACTATGGAAACAATGCATGAGCCAAAATATGTATGTACATAACTGGTGGTAATGGAGGTTTCAAACCCTCCTATGGATGAACCAACACTTTCAAAATGCATAAAGTAAGATAACTCTAAATTGCCGCTCAAAACACATTCAATTTGATGGTTGCAGGCTATTATGTTCAGAAAAGTAGCATGCGGAATATTTATTTAAAAAATATCTGGCTCTTCTTGCTTTGAGATGACAGAAGAAATGCTGAACTATCAAGGCTGGGGGCAAGCTGTCCTTATGTCATTTCCAGTGAGGCCAGGTTAGTATGCAAATGTCACAAGAAAGTCCACTCTTGCAGTAGTTCCATGTTAGGGCATGATCCTAAACCAAAAGATTTTTTTTTCCCATTGAGGTGAGTGCGACCAGTTCTAACCCCTAATGACTTTCTGGCCGTGTCGACAATAGCCCCAAACTTCAGAATGGCCACGTAAATGTGGATTACCATGTAGTTCATGTAAATGGCTATTTCGAAGTTTACTAATGAAGTGCTGAAATACATATTCAGTGCCTCATTAGCATGAGGGTGGCTGCGGCACTTCAAAATTGACGCAGCTCGCCGCCGCACGGCTCATCCAGACGTGAAAGGACCCCGCCTACTTTGAAGTCCCCTTATTCCCATCTGAGGCTGGGTCCTTTCAAAAAGGAGCCCCATCGGGACGAGCTGCGCGGTGGCGAGCTGCATCAATTTCAAAGTGCCGCGGCCGCCCGCATGCTAATGAGGCGCTGAATATGTAGTTCAGGGCTTCATTAGTAAACTTCGAAATGGCCATTTACATGGCCATTTTAAAATTTGGGGCTAGTGTAGACATAGCCTCTGTGAAGCTTCAGATAATCATTCAACCTCTGACTATTTTAAGGTTCAGATTCTGCTACTTGCACTCAACACAGTTTTGTTAGTACAGGTTGAATCTCTTTGATTCAGACTGGAACTCTCTCATCTGGCAATATCCATATTCTGGCATGATTTTAGTTAGCTGGATGATCACTTATCACGTGTGTGGCCAAGTTTCCTGTGGCTCCATGAAATTTGTTTACTGCCACCAGTCCTGGCTCTCAGTGTTCTGTGCTGTAATTTAGCTGTAATTCACCACTAAATGTCTTTTAGAGCCCACTAAACAGTGTAAGTATTGGTAATGCTGCTAAACAATTGAACTCTTGTGGTCTGGCAAATTCTCTCTTTTGGCACTGCTCAGGTACTGAGGGTGCCAGACCAGAGAGGTTCAACCTGTGTCAGTACACAGAAAGTGGATTGATGGCAAATGAAAATGGTGTTCAGGTCTAACACTTTGGTTAGTGCTGAGATGTTTCTGTTCACAGTAGGATTAGAGACTGACCAATGCAGGTATACTCATAGTAATACGATCATTTTGAGAATACTCATAGAAGGATTTTTACAAAATCCTGTCACATTCACATGCTTTCATACTTATGAGACTGTGTTTTCTGTGTCACACTGTGCAAACTTGAATTTTTTAAAGGTAAACACTGTAGATGAAATCCAGGCTTCAATAAAGTCACTGGGAGTTTTTTCCATTCATTGCAGGAGGGCTCAGAGTTTTGCCCTGCATATTATCCCCTGTAAATAAAATACTCTCAGGGCAGGTCTTCACTTAGTTAAAAAAATAATCTAAACTCAGCAATTTACCTCAAGGCAATGTAGCTTGGATCTACCTACTGCAGGTTCCACGGTGCACTGGGTCAATGGGAGAAACTTCGGGGTCAATTTCAAAGCGGGGTCAATTTTGAAGTGCTGCGGCCGCCCGCATGTTGATGAGGCGCTGAATATGTATTTCAGTGCTTCATTAGTAAACTTTGAAATGGACATTTGCATGGCCATTTTGAAGTTTTTGGCTAGTGTAGATGTAGCCAGAGTCTTGTGTAGTAGGATTAGAATCCCTTGTGTCCTGTTCCAAGATTACACAGATGTGGTTTGGCTGGTGATGCTGATATGTAAGTTCCAGGTCCTCTGCAGGGGTAAATCAAGGTAGGTCAGTTGGCTTGAAAGGAACTATACTAATTTGTTAGTTATGTACCTGGCCCCAAGCATCTAGTACATGATCTCAGATTCATGTAACTCCACTGCCTCGCTCCTGTTTGTATTTTTAAGCTCATTCTATTTCTTTAAAATAATGAGAGTAGATAATGGATTTTCATCAAAAGCAGGATACAAATTCATATGTGTTCTGAGTAGCTGCAATTATACACCTGCAGGATGGCGGAGGTCTGCCTCACAATTCCCTTGGCAACTGCAATCGTCCATATAGCACATAGTTTACATTATTCCCAATCCAGTGTTTTCTAGTCAGGATCACATCTGAAGTACAGCGAGACCATTCACGTCATGTGGAGAAGGAGCTCTGGGAAATCTAGGGAAATTATTTCCTCTAATGTAAGTGGATAAGCTTTATGCAAATGTTGAGTTTCCGTCACTGATGATTCCAAAGCTGCAACTGAATTAACAGCATATATTCAACAAAATGGCATGTGTCTTGACATTTTAAAACAAAATACATTGAGTACATTAGGTGCTGTGTGATCAGCCTTCTGGAGTCTGAAGAAGTGAAATGGGCTGTGATCAGCATGGAAGGATTTTTGTTGGTTTTAATATAATCAGATGCTAGCATACAAACATAATCCTGAACCCAAAATTTGATTATAATATTCATACAGCTATTGGGTAGCTATTGGTAGAGTAGAAAAAACAGCTGAATTTTCTACTATAGTTCCCGGTGGTTTCAACTGTTGCAGTTGAGAACAGAGCAATGTGTCTAGTGGCAGTTGAGTTCCAGATATACTTACGATTCAAATGAAATTAATGGATTCTATTTGCATTTCTACTGGTGAACTCCAATGTGTACAACTATGATGGTAATGTCTCTGTCCCTAAAAAAAGCTTGTAGACAAGACAGATAATGTACAAATTAGGTGTCCGTAAAACTCTCACTTACAGAGGCTGAGACTGGTCAACAGAGGATGGGTCACTTGATAAATTGCCCGGTTCTACTGATTTCCTCTGGAACACCTGGCCATTGTTGAGAGATGGGATAGTGAGCTAGATGGATCATTAGTCAGATGCAGTATGGCCGTAACTATGTTATTGAATGGTGTGGAAATGTGTGCAACGAAAGCAAGATGACTAAGTACCCATAAGGTTATCATGTGGCTTAGTGGTTTTATATTTTATTTTTTCCTGTTTTAATACAGCTTATATGTCATCTAATTTGTTAATGTTTTTTCTTGAGGAAGAGTTAGGGTTTATGTGCATTTTGAAAGAAGTTTGTTTTGAGAAATATCTTGAAGGTACAAATGGACGCAAGTATTTCCATTTTTAATTTAATGTAGATATGTCAAAAATCAAGATTTTTTTGTGAGAACATGTCAGTTTTCATTAAGCTTTTTTGGCAGGAGGTGTTATCAGGTCCTAGATGGAATTTCTGGTCAAAAGAAAAGACATAATACAGGATAGTCAGCCATATGGTTAGAGTATTCACCTTGGGAAGTGGAAGACCCAGGCTCAAGTGTCTTTTTTGAATCCAGCAGAATAAAGACTTGAACCTTGGTCCTAGCTGAGTTTCCTTGCAGATATTGAAGAGTGATCATTTTCCCCCAACACATCCCCCCCAGAAAAAAAAATTCAATGGTATAGTTCATTCTGATGTGGGAACAGAAGAATGTCTGAACTCTCAGAAATTGTTTCTGATTCAGTTTTGTTTCTAGCATGGGGGTTTCATGAAATGGTGATTTAGTTGTGCGTGCCACTTTGGGAGAGGACCAAAAGGAAAGATCATGATGCTCCCTCCTGAACTTAAAGTCTTTGTGAAAGTTTGAAAGTGATATATCAAGACCTCTTTGAAGTACTTAGGTTACCAGTTGTACATTTGCTCCATGGGAGCGCAGGAGTGAGTTTAAGGAACTGGGCCTGGCTGCCCAGTGAGACAGTGGCACTCTCATCAAAGTAAACACTTGCTGTTGGCCAAAATTTACAGTATGCCAGTTGACTGCTCTTCTCCATTCCACAAATGCTGTTGTCCTGTTTGAAATAAAACCTGAGCTAGGGTCAGGATTTCAAGATAGGTTCAGTAGTTTACCATGAACTTCTGGGATGAAAAGGTGTTATTAAATGTGCACTCACTCACTCGAATTAGTATTTTCTCACAGTGTATGTGAAGCTTTAGCTAGATATTTGGACTTGTCAGCCGGGACTAAGAAACACTGTTTATAACAGTCCCATGCAGCACTTATTTCTTATTAGGTACATAATCTTCTGACAACAGTGATTATTTAGCACTGCTGCATTTGTGCCCACATGGTAATTACTGTGAGTTCAATGAGCCTTTGACAAGAGCCGTATCTACACGTGCACGCTACTTTGAAGTAGCGGCACTAACTTCGAAATAGCGCCCGTCGCGGCTACAAGCGTCGGGCGCTATTTCGAAGTTAACTTCGACGTTAGGCGGCGAGACGTCGAAGTCGCTAACCTCATGAGGGGATCGGAATAGCGCCCTACTTCGACATTCAACGTCAAAGTAGGGACCGTGTAGACGATCCGTGTCCCGCAACGTCGAAATTGCCGGGTCCTCCATGGCGGCCATCAGCTGGGGGGTTGAGAGATGCTCTCTCTCCAGCCCCTGCGGGGCTCTATGGTCACCGTGGGCAGCAGCCCTTGGGCTTCTGGCTGCTGCTGCGGCAGCTGGGGATCCATGCTGCAGGCACAGGGTCTGCAACCAGTTGTCGGCTCTGTGTATCTTGTGTTGTTTAGTGCAACTGTGTCTGGAAGGGGCCCTTTAAGGGAGCGGCTTGCTGTTGAGTCCGCCCTGTGACCCTGTCTGCAGCTGTGCCTGGCACCCTTATTTCAATGTGTGCTACTTTGGCATGTAGACGTACCCTCGCAGCGCCTATTTCGATGTGGTGCCGCGCAACGTCGAAGTTGAACATCGACGTTGCGAGCCCTGGAGGACGTGTAGACGCTATTCATCGAAATAGCCTATTTCGATGTTGCTACATCGATGTTGCTACATTTCGATGTTGCTACATTTCGATGTTGGCTTCACGTGTAGACGTAGCCTGCATGTCCCGCAACATCGAAATTGCGGGGTCCGCCATGGCAGCCATCAGCTGAGGGGTTGAAAGACGCTCTCTCTCCAGCCCCTGCGGGGCTCTATGGTCATCGTGTGCAGCAGCCCTTAGCCCAGGGCTTCTGGCTGCTGCTGCCGCAGCTGGGGATCCATGCTGCAGGCACACGGTCTGCAAACAGTTGTCGGCTCTGTGGATCTTGTGTTGTTTAGTGCAACTGTGTCTGGGAGGGGCCCTTTAAGGGAGCGGCTTGCTGTTGAGTCCACCCTGTGACCCTGTCTGCATCTGTGCCTGGCACCCTTATTTCAATGTGTGCTACTTTGGCGTGTAGACATTCCCTCACTGCACCTATTTCGATGTGGTGCTGCGCAACGTCGAAGTTGAACATCGACGTTGCGAGCCCTGGAGGACGTGTAGACGTTATTCATCAAAATAGGCTATTTCGATGTCACTACATCGAAATAAGCTACTTCGAAGTAGGCTTCACGTGTAGACGTAGCCAAGAAGTCTATGCTACTCTAGACTCTCTCTACTTTCTCTCTTAATGTGTTTTGCCCATCAGCTATCAAATACTGAGTGTAAGGGCCATAGGTATTCGCTCGTATTAACGAAAAACAAAAAGTTCGTGCTGCAAACTAGCATGCCAGCTCCTAGCTAGCCTGCAAAGCTGTACCTGTTACCTAGCAACCGACAGGAAGCTTGTCAGAGAGCAAGAGGGATCTGAATCAATATGGATGTGTTGGCAGCAGCATTATTAGTTTAGGCAAAGTAGACTGGAGGTGGGAGGCAAAGGAAGATGATTTGCTAACTGTGAGAGCCTTTTTAGTGGATGAAAATAGCATGTAGAGCAATCATTTGAATGGAGGTCCGGCCGGGGTGTCTGCATGTGAGGGGTTCATAGAGTGATATGATCATTATTCTTTCTCCCCAAAACTTTCAGTTCTGTTAAAAATAGACGAAACTGAACATAGTCCCTTTATGAAAAACAATGGTGCCCTAAGGCCTCAGATGCTTTTTTAAGGCATCTGTATAAGCAGGTATGTTCTTTGGCTCTGTGAAGTGAGTACAAATGCAAGTGCTCTGTGGGCTGATGCTGTCAGCTACTCATAGGTGCTCTGCAGAATGGAAGATTGTGTGCCTACAGCACTCTAGGTCTATAGAAAAGCAATGTAATGGCAGCAGATGGATAGTAAATGCAAAGAAGCAGAATACAGTGCTTGGGCTGAGCTTAAATCAGCTTTTACTAAATGTACAAGAATCCATTTTTTACCTTTAAAACCAGTGTTTTGTATTGTGGAGGAAAAGACCTTAACTTTTAGGTGGTCACTCAAGGTACTAGGTATCACAAGGACTAAGACTTGTGTTCATTTGTTTAAACAAGATGAATTTCTTGTGTCTGCAAAACTAGACTGGCAATTCTATGAGAAATAACTTCCCAACATGATTTCAGTTGCTGCTCAGGCCATCAGAATGGCTTTTTAGATTATATTTCCGCATTACCTTGAATGCAGGATTGCCTGGTGAGAAGAACAGTGTTATATTTAGGAGATCTAAATTAAATTTCTGGTTCTGCCAAAGATTTTTAGGGAAAAAATAAACCTTTTGGTACCTCGGTTCCTCATCTGTAAACTAAGGATAAAAATCCTTTTTTTCACCTATCATTTGCCAGCCTTGGCCAATTTAGTTTATACATTCTCAATGTACACTCTCTTTCTCGTATCTTGTTTGAACAGATGTGCTCATACAGGCCCCAGTCTCTATGAAATCTCTAGAAACTTCCACCTACTAATCTAAAAATGATTAGAAAATTATATTTTTCATAAAGTTTCTTGAAGGATTTTTTTTTAATTAAGAAAATTGCAGCAATTTTCTGTTGGGTTAAGGTCAGGTTCTTTTATTAATAAGAGGTCATATAATTACACTCTCTCAGTATTGATTTATCAAATATGCTAGTCAAAGATTAATGTAGAAGTGAAGGCTATCAACTGTAGAAGTGAATTCAGTTCAATTCACTCCTAATTGCTATGAGGTCTGAACTGTATGAATTGGACAAAGGAAATTCCTTTCCCATAACTATTCTATACATTCAATTACTGTTACAGTACTGCATCATAATTAATCAATAAGCTAACGACATCTGTAACCATCATGGAATAGATTTGCAACAAGTATCCTTCATAAATAGTTCCTCTCTGTAGATATTCTCCATAGCCAGTGGGGACAGAGTAAGTGATTATACATCTTCCATTCTTTAGTGATATAGTAGAGTTGAAACTGAATTCTGGGTACAAGAATAAATACAAATCACTAGACTTAATACTGACTGTCACGCACAGAGGGTTTTGTATAGAAAAGATTATGAGACTACAAAGAAATATGGTGAGTATTGTTCACTTGCTAACACTTCCATTTTGTAATGGTAAACTAAAAACTTTCACATTCAAAAACTGAGCAATTTTCACCAGAAAATGAAAATGGGCCATTTTTTAATTTAAGAAAATAGCATTTTTCATTAAAAAATTAAAATAAAAAAATGACCTACTCTGGAAATAAGACCTGTGAACATTCATCCAGTAGATCTCAAGGGACTCAACTCTGAAGCCTAATGGTACAGTTAAAATATTAAATCAATAACAAATATCACTATTAATCTTTGAAATATCAAGTGCACCAGGAATATTTCTGATGACCTTATCAGAAAGAGCGAGTATGAAAATGTTTGGGTTGAATGGCAACTACTATTTTTCCTTATTGTGAACCAACTGAATTGTGTCACAATTGTATCTACATATTTAACTGTAGTGATTTTTAAACCAAGTCATGGTGATATAGTTAAAATGCTTTATATATATTTCCAAAACAAATTGCTTTTTACTTACAAAAAATATCGCTCATTGAAGTGCATCTATACATGTTACAAGCTAGGGCCATGTTTTCTTCCATGTACAGTATACGACTAGTAATCAGGGTAACTGTGTTTGTTGGTGGTTTTACAAATAATGTTATATGTTATTTTGTCTCTTCTGACTCTTCTTCCTGAGCTTTAAAATAGTGTAATGATACTGACCTTGCTTTTTAAATGGCTTTGAGATCAATGACTGAAAACTATTATAGAACAGTTAAACATCAGTATGAAGTTTCTGAATTGTTCCTGAGATGTTATTTCCCTTTTACAGATGTAGGGCTACCATATCTCCCTGTCTCAAAGACAGGACGGGGGATATGGGGGGCAAGGAGCGGCTTCTCCCAGCTTCACCAAACCCCAGGGAACTGGGAAGGAAGCGGCAGCTGCTGACTCTTTCCCTTGCCAGCCCCGGGGGAGTGGCAGCAATTGGTACGCACCCCCACCAGCCGCAGGGAAGTTGCAGCCACTTGCCCTTCCCCCCTGGAGCCCTGTGGAAGTGGTACAGATGCAGCAGCTGAGTGTTCTCTGGCTGGCACAGATGTAGCAGCTGATGGCGGAAAAGGTCAGAGGGTGGTGGTGGAATGGGAGCAAATGCAGCACAATTAGGCCCTTTTAAAAAATAAGTAGAAATGCCTTTTTGGAGTCCCAAATACGGGACCATCCCACCTAATATGGGACAGATGGTCACCTCGTAGAGATGGGAAAATGGGTTTGCTTTACACACACATTTTGTACTGTTATAACTATATATATATATATATGTATATATATCAGTAACAAATTAGTGCTGCTAACCAAAATAGTGCATGTGTGTGTGTGTGTGTATATATATATACATACACACACACACTCACACACACACACATGTAATAATTACCCAGAGAGGAAAGGGAACAATCATACTGACACAGTTGCCAATGGGAGGAGATGTAATGGTCTAAAGGACCTTTTTGTCAGGATGGCTGATCCACACAAGGGGGATGGTACAAATAGGGTTAAAATGATAGAGTGAAAGAGGTACAACTTTGGTGTTTGGATGGGGCCTGAAATATACACAGGAGAACAGACTCGCTCAGGGCACAGGAACTTAACCTTTGTCTACACTGGCAATTGAGTGACACAACTTATGTTTAAGTCCCCCTCCTCTCCCCTGCTTTTTGTCAGCACAAGTGCCCACAAACAGTGTTTACGCTGCCTGACTTTTGCATAGCCCCATCCCTAAAAGCTCTATAGTGCAGATATGCCCTTAGTGCTGGCCTGGGAACAGTGGACCTGCCAGACTCATGGAGCCCCTTGGCAAGGTGGTGGTGGTGGGAGGGGGCAGCTCTGCACTCCCAGAAAGGGCGGGGCTTTGAGCAGAAGGGGAGGGGCTGGGGGCAGGCATCCCTCAGTGCCACTCCAATTGTGACATACCCCCCTCCCTGTAGTCCTCAGCACTGTCCATAGTGCACTACACAGCATTCCAGTGGTCATTTAAATGGCTCAGGGCTCCAGGCCCTGCTGCTGCTGCAATAGCAGTGGTCAGGAGCAATAGGCCCTTTTGAAAGGCCGGGCCCCCAGGCAGGTGTCTCCTTTGCCCCTCCCCTGGCTGTCTCCTGTTGGTGGGCCTGACTGGGAATAATCCTGACTCCAATCCTCTAATCCAATATTGTCCACAAGACAATATTCCTTCCCATTATCATTCCTGGTAGAAGAGCAGGAACAGGCAGCCCTGCACACTCAGTTAAGATATTACCGCCGGGCAGGGATAGGCAAACCCAGCTGCCTGAGGCCTTGCCCCTCCAGCCAAGGGGCAATTGGAATCAAGCTCCCCCGCCCCTCTCTGCATTGTAGTGGCAGGCCACCTCTGCCAGCCACAGGCTGTGTCCCCAGCTGTCTGCAGGTTAGGGTGGGCAGTGCATAGCTCCAGTTTACCCCAGTCCTTGAAGCTCAGGGAGGTCTTGTAACCCCAACCTCCCCCAGCCCTTAGAACATGGGGAGGGATGCACAGCCCTAGTCTTTGCTAGATCTAAGAGCATGCAGTGGGCACAGCCCCAGACTTCCTTAGCCCTTAGAGCATGGGATGGGCATGTGGTCCCATCCTTTTCCCTGTCCTGGAGCACCGTGAGGACAAGCAATGTGCAGCTGCAGTCTCCCAGGCTCTGGGAAAACTGGCAGCCCAGCCCTACCCTTGGTGAGGCTGAAACCTGTGGAGCCGCACTGAAGGAGGAAGGGGGCAAGGTTTATAGTGACAGAGCAGGGGAAGAGCCAGCCAGGCAGTTTGGGAAGGCAATGCCTTCCCCTGCCTTTTACACTTTGTATACCCATGCCTCTGCATCTCTCCATTTCCCTCACCTCTTTTTTCTTCTCCCACTGTTCATAAGTAAAATTTCTCCTCCCCACTCCAACCTCTTGTAATAGATCCTGCCCCTTAAATACTCACAACTCCCGTAGCATGAAAGGTTTGACAGTTATTTTATGTTATTTAATGAGATGTCATAAACTAAAGATACAAGTGATCCCCCTCTAATCCTGCTCTGTAGCATTCTCCTTAGCCTGCCATGGTAAAACATTAAAAGCTTTCTGTACCTTGTGTTAATTGATATTAATGGGGTTAATCTTTGTAAAGCAGAGATTATCTTGCTTTTGGCTGATATGCAAGGAAAGACTTAATGAAGGGAAAAAAAAAGATCATGCGAGAGACTTACATACCGATGAAGAGCTATATTTCCCATTCCCTCTCTGTATCATGAAGTAACGCTATAGCTGCCTTGGCCATTTCTGGGCTCTGGCAAATCATTCTCAGGATGGTGGCTGGAGTGTCTGCCTCAGGAAAGAGATGTTTGCTTGGTTGATTTATTGTGTTTTTATACCATCCTGTAATTTTGGTTATATGGAATATTAATTTTCCTTTGTCTAAGGGGACAGTTCTTTCTCTGATGTTCCTGGTGACCCCCAGCTGAAGGAGAATCCAAAAGGAACGCTCTCAGAGAACAGTGTGAACTCTTTGATGTTTTCCTGTATTTTTCCACAAGCATCACTTTAAGGCAATGAGGTCATAAGGGTGTGAGATAAGTGAGTGTAGGAGCATGATGGAGATAAAGCAGGGATCACAGAGTAACAAACATTACTTAACTACAAGTTACACTTCTCAGATCTGGTACTTTCTTCTCTAGAGGGTCACAGATTTTCCAGGATGACAGAATATCGGGCTAAGACCTTTGAGGGTCCACAGGCTGTACTGGGGTTGGGGCGGTGGCTGGCAGGCTGGCTGGGGTCTAAGCCACAGCCCCTGCCTGTCCCACAGCAGCACAAAGACAAGAGCCATTGTCCCTGCCTGGGCAGCAGGGGCTGGAGGCTGGAGCCAGGGTCCTTTCCTGCCCTAAGTAGTGTGGGGCATGGGGGCAACCTCATGGTAGGCCATGGGTAGAGCCCTAAGAAAGCCATGGGGAACCCAGGCTGGGGCCAGGGGGGGAGGCTGGGGGCACAGCAACTGTAGAAGTGGGGCGCTGCCAGGGAGTAGAAGGTCTGAACCTCCCCTGGTCCAGCAAATTCACTTGTTCAGGTCCCAATCATGCTGGACCAAAGAGGTGCAACCTGTACAGTATGGTAGTTCAATGGCAACATAAAGCAGGAAATGTTACAACATCTCATAATCCTCAATAAAAGAGCCTCTGCACGCTTTTGAAGTACCAAGATGGGAGAAGGTTTGTTGAGGGTGAGGCAAGGAATCATGGGATTTGCTTAACCATATGGAACGGTGGACTGCTGGAAGTCAGCCCTACAAAAGAATGCTATTGATTGTGGAGCAATCTATCATTCAAAGCAGCGGATAGGTGTTGTTTTGTAACACTTAAAACTGAATATACTTTAGAAAGACTCCTTCCTTTGGACAAATAAACCACTTTGCCTACATACAACGTAAGCTAAATAAATATAAAAACCTACTAGGCCAGCCTAGCCCATGCCAATTAGCGTGTGCAAGTCTTCATCTAAGTTCCCTTGCAAGTTACACTCATTCCTATTATGCCCACAGCAATATACACAGAATACCTCGTGCCTGCTGTCTTCGGGGATGCCATTTGTGGGAGATGGTGGAGCTGCATCCTCCTCCCCCAACTTTCATATAGAAGGTATTCTCCTAAACAGATCTCTTATGGGCATGGCTCTTAGTGTGGAATTTGAGTTCTGCAGGAAATCTGTTTAGAAACAGATGCAGGGTGATTGATAGGAGAAAGGGCTGGTAATTGTCTGTAAAACAGGAATCTCTGTACAGGGGTTGGGGCTGCTGAGGAGAGAATGCAGGGGACTCAGAAGAAATACAGTCCAGCCCCAAATAGAAAGCCAAAAATAGAAGTTTTAGAAGTTTTACTTGACTAAGAACTAGAAGATTTGACACATCAACTTTCTTTCAAGACAAATTGTTACCTAGAGTTCCTATTCCTGTTTATTTTCCTTTCCTGCCTGCAGTGACCCTGAGATACCTCAGAAGTGCCATTTTTTTTCTCACTTTTAAAATGTGGAATTTTCTTCATGTTTGATTTTAAATATTCTCTCTTGAGAATTGAAATTCAGTCACTGTAGTGTGTTATTTAATAGCCTTCTGGAAAACAACTCTGCCTTTCTATGGAAGTGAAAGCAGTGTTGACAACTCTCACAACTGTGTTATGAGTCCTATCTTAACAATTGCTTTCCTTAAAGCCCCAGCTTCTGGAGTCAAATGGATGTGTGATGATTTTAGCCTTCATTGTTAAACAAAAATGAAGTTTCTCATCCTCACAGCTATGGAGAGTGCTTCAAAATGAGATTACAATGCACCCCAAGGTTCCAAAAGCTGAAGGCAAATACAAATGCAAGAACCCCTTAAACTATTATTTTCACATACTCCCATGATTTCAAAGTCTCATGATTTTTTGGTGGTCCTGATAGATGATTTTTGAATAATTGGGGTTTGCAATATTGTAAAAGTGACTTGAAAATCTCTGCTCCACTCAGGTTTAAAGATCAGTTTATAGTTTACTTTGTATGCAGTAGGATAACACCCCTAGAGCCCAAGGAAGGTGTAGTATAAACTCATTGGCTGTGGCCACACTTGGCCAAAACTTCAAAATGGCCATGCTAATGGCCAAATCAAAGAATAATAATGAGGGGGCAGAACTGAATATTCAGCCCCCTCATCAAAGTTCGCATGCTTCCGGCTGCGGCTCTCCGGGGCTTGGCGCAGCTTCATGGGTGGGCTCAGCTGAGAGGAATAAGGGATTTTGAAATGTGTGAAAAGGACTCCCGTGTAGCCGCACCAAGTCTGTGCGTTTGAATGCGGCGCTTTCAAAGTGCCATGGCCGGACGCGTGTGATTGTTAACGAGGCACTGAATATTCAATTCAGTGCCTCATTAGTATTCTTTGATTTGGCCATTAGCATGGCCTTTTCGAAGTTTTGGCCAAATGTGGCCACAGCCATTGAGCCTTGCCTAGGCGGACTGTTTCCAAAGGTTAAATAATCTGTTCTATGCTTGGAGAACTGCAAAAAAGTGACAGAAAGTAACCTTGATTTTTCTATGGTTGTTTCAATTGTGTTTAAGAATTAGTCAGAATAAACATTAACATTTGTAACTTAGCCACTGTCCCATAAGTGATTAGACACAGGATATGAAAATATCTTAGTATTAGAGCTGAGTGGGTCTCTTTTTTTATGTGCAAGAAACTCTTTCATATCTAGCAGCCTCATGACCGGAAGGTTGCCAGATAGTCAAATATTCTGTATACTGTGGAACAATGCATAACACTAAAGGAAAACAAGATTAGATATTATGAAGCAAACAAAAATGTGTGGAGAGTACTTTATTTACCATCAGTAGTATTGTACACTGTAAATTTATACTCTATTTGCTGCATTTGTTTGTATTTACTTTCATTATACTGTACTTAAGAAAAACAGAACTAAAATTTACTTATGGCTAAAATGCCGCTTATTTGAGAGTTCCGGAGGATAGAATGCCATATATGAGTTTACTGTATAAGAATTAGACACATTGCTTCTGTCAGCTAATTTGTAAGTATCTTCTGGAATCCTCCCCCTGCAATCTGAAATGGTGCCCCTGCTTCTTCCTTTCAGGCTAAGACATTTGCATTCTCTCTCTCAATCTCTACAGCCTCTGGTGATGGAATTTATGCTAATGCTTTCAAAAGGTAAGAGCTGCATCCTATAATCAATCCTATGAGACTTAAGTTGAAATTTGCCAAACTTTCTAACCCTTCTGAAAATTTTCTGAAATAGCTCTCCCTCAATAGCTGTTTGGAGAGGCTAATTACAAATAAGTGCATAGCACTGGAGCAAGGGGACTCTTAAATTAAATATGACTATTAAGTCCTTCAGTATCAGCTTTTTATACTCTTTTCCTTAGCAAGCATATTAAGTATGTTGATGACGAGTAGATCTTGGGAAACTGCACTGAAGATGAACTTGTGTCAATGTCACTCAGTTGCCATGTGAGATCATGTAGACTCCAAGTTTGACAGCAGTTACTAGACCTCATGTGTTGTCATACAAAGAGACGTCTGGACATTTACATCGTCCAAAACTGAAAAGTGCAAGAGACAATAATTTTATCCACTATTCTCTTCTGCATTAATTTCACATATGTGCTTTCCCAGCCCCATGATATTTAACTTTAGATCACCACTCTGCTTCTTTATAGAAGACATTTTAAAAAGCCCCTTATCTTAGTCACTTGTCCTATACAGGAAAAAAAAAAAAAAGCAAAACACAGAGAGATCATTACAATAAACTTAATGCCCAACCTTGTAAGGGGCTGAGTGTCCTCCAATAGCCAGTGATGTCAAAAATCAAGCCTACATTTATCTTCTGAGCTGCTGGTGTAGGGAAAAGGCACACATCTCATAATATTACTGATTAGTTCAGCACCATACATTAAAGAAAAAAAACCCATAAGCTTAAAAATGCATAACAAGCCATTAAAATGGCCAGATAACAGGTACAATGGCAAAGACAAATTCTATCACAAAAGCATCTCCTTTGCTTTGTAGGTCAAATCCTGGCAACCTGGTTTTTAAGCTATTTCAGAGTGTGGGTGCTAGGGCCAAATACTCAGAATGAATCACCAAAACTCCACTGAAATCAATTGACCTATGTTGTTTTTCACCAGCAGAGAATGGAATCCCTAATATTAATGTCTTAAATTTGTATGCATCTTCCCTGCAGAAAGATCCCACAGGACTTTGCAAGTTTTATCAAACCCAGTTGCAAACTATGGCCCTGAGCCAATAATCAATACTGAATGGGCAGCCCTTTTATCCATGTGATGTCCCATTCAGGGTTCCTCTAAGGGTCATTACATTCACCACTAAATTACATTCATTCCTGCATTAGGTGGCTTCCTCTCTGCTACTGTCTGAAAATTGTTTGACAATAGGATAAAGTGGATTCAAAAGAAAGCTTTTACAATGCATTATCTCACTGAAACTTACTATATAAAGCACACAAGGGGCAGTGATGCATTTGAAGTCAGAATTTCTTTGTTTTGTGTTCAGAGAACAGAGTAAAAGAACAGATATTGCACACAAGAGCCGCGTCTACACGTGAACGCTACTCCGAAGTAGCGGCACTAACTTCGAAATAGCGTCCGTCGCAGCTACACGCGTCGGGCGCTATTTCGAAGTTAACTTTGACGTTAGGCGGCAAGACGTCGAAGTCGCTAACCTCATGAGGGGATCGGAATAGCGCCCTACTTCGACGTTCAACGTCGAAGTAGGGACCTTGTAGTCGTTGCACGTCCCGCAACGTTGAAATTGCCGGGTCCTCCATGGCGGCCATCAGCTGGGGGGTTGAGAGATGCTCTCTCCAGCCCCTCAGCTCACTGGTGGCCACGTGGAGCGGCCCCTTAAAGGTCCCCTCCCCCTCCCTTCTTCTGCAGGAAGCTGAGGGAACGTGCAGGCTGCAGCCTGCACACGCGGCCAGCCTGCACCTACCTCAGACCCCCACCCAGCTGCGATGGCTGTCCAGCAGCCCCCTGAACGCCCCCAGGGGACCCCCCCCAAGGGGAGCCAGGGCAGCCAGCCCAGCCAGAAGGGCAGCCAGGCTGGCAAGCGGCAGCGGGGCCCCTCCTGGACGGAGGCCGAACTGCGGGACCTGCTGGGGCTCTGGAGCGAGAAGGAGGTGCTAAAGGAAATGGGGAGCAAGAGGCGGAACGCGGATGCGTTTGCTCGGCTGGCCGACGGCCTGGCTGCCCGGGGTCACCCTGCCCTCACTCCTGATCACATCAGGAGTAAGGTGAAGGAGCTGCGGCAGGGTTACACCCGGGCCCAGGATGCGGCCAGCCGATCTGGGGCCGCCCCCGTCACTTGCCCCTTTTACAGGGAGCTCAGGGACATCCTGGGCCCCCGGCACACCTCCTCCCCTCCGGCCACCCTTGACACCTCGGCCGACGAGCCCCAGCAGGCCCTGCAAATGGAGTCCGCCCCGGAAGCAAGCCCCGCACCCCGGGGGCCCCCCCCAGAGCCCACCCCCGGGACATTGCGGCAGAAGGAGGAGGAGGAGGAGGAAGGGGGCTCCTTCTCTGCAGAATCCGGGCTGCAGATCCTCCTCCTGCCATCCCGGAGCAGCAGCAGGCCTCCGCCCCCCAGGGATCTCCGGACCGTGGGAGCGGACCGACAGGTAGGTACCCCCCTCTGGTGGACACCCTTGGGCTTGAGGGGCGGGGGTAATAGATATGTGTCCAGGGCCCCCCACATGCTCACATGGCCATGGCCCCAAGGACAGCAGGGCCATGGCCCTCACAGCACTGCATCAGCCCCTGCCCCCGCACCCCGCATGACAGTGCCATGCCCCATCCCCGGGCCAGGGGGGAGCGGAACCTCGAGGGGCCCCCGGGAGGAGGGGGTGGGACACCCCGCAGCAGCAGCATGTGATGGAGTGGGGGGAGTGCCAAAGGGAGACTCAGGCTACATATGAGCAACAAGAGCCAAATAGCTCCCAGGGGCAAAGGAGGATCCTGGGTCTACAGCTGGCAGGTGACACCTCTGCCCTGAACAAAGAGGAGGGAGGAGCCGAGCTGGCTTGGAATTGGGGGGCAAGGGCAGGGCCCACAGGTAGAGGCTAGGGGAAGGGAGAGCTGGAAGGCAGCCAGCCTGAGGAGGGGGAAAGCTGCATCCCAGAGGGGCACCCCTTGGGGTCTTCTCCCCAGGATGGGTTGGAAGGACTGTCTCTTCCGACAGCTAGTGCTGTCACTCCTGGGAGAAACTGGCCATCTGTGGCCTAAGAAACCTCTCCTGCCGTCAGACCCTGGGGGGTGAAGTGAGAGTTGCTCCCACCAGGGGACGGGGTGCAGGGCAGGGGGACCCCTGAACCCCATCCATCACAGCAGCATCTCCCGGGGACGGGGATGGGGAACCTGCAGCACAGGGCTGGGGGGACAAAGGCCACAGCTCGGGTCCCACACTAACGCCTGTCTCCATTCTTCTTCACCCCCTCCTCTCCTGTGTCCCGCACCTGACCATCAGAAGGACCGGAAGAGAGCGCCGGCGAGGCATCAGTCGTCCTGGAGAGCCCTCCGGGACCATCGCTCCAGGCCAGCCCCTCGGCCGAGGACCGACCGGCCCCACGGCAGGCTAGACGGCGGATCCCGCGCCACAAACAGCCGACGGCGACGGACCCCCAGCTGCTGGCCATCCACCGTCGGCAGCTGGAGGTCGCGGAGCAGCAGCTGCAGCTGCAGGAGCGGGCGCTGTCCTGGCGCCAGGAGGCATGGGGGGCCTACATGGAGACATTTAACCGCTTGGTGGACTACCTGGCCCCCCCATGCCACGCCGGCCGCCGCATCGCCTGCCCTGCCTGCTCCTGCAGCCTCACCACCAGCTGCTCCGCCCATCGCCGTCCCGTCCGCCGTCGCCCCGCCACCCACCGCCGAGGGCCGGAGCGCCGAGGGACCCCTGGAGCCACCTGACACTCGCCAGCCATTGTACCTTCCAGTCCGGCCCGCCCCCACCCAGCCCCGGACAGGGCTGCGACCGCGGCGGGGCTCCCGGCCGGCCACGCCCAGCGCCGGGCTATAGGGGCAAAGGGCCCGGGACGTGGCCCCCCCCTTGTATATAGTTGGACCCTGTTATTTTCTGCCCCCAGTTTGCCCCGTCCCCCCCATGTAAATAGTTCTCCCCTTTATCCTCCCTGGTTTTCTTTTTATTAATGAGGACAGTTGTTTCTTTGTATTGTTTTATTTTTGTACATATTAGTTTTTTTCAACATGTTTGTACGTACTTTGTTTTTGGTTCTCATATTTACAGTTAAAAAAAAAAGGTTCAGAAAGAAAAAAAAAAAGTTTAAGTTCAGCCACAAGTGCGTGCTGTCATTTGTCGAGGACAAGTGGGAGGGGGGTGCGGTGGGGTGCTCCATTGTGCAGGTGTTGGGGCAGGAGTGTGGTGGAGGAAGGGGCGGGCAGTAGGGGGCCTGGGCAGAGTTCACCCCGCGGCCTCTTCATCAAAGTGGGCCCGCAGGGCCTCCCGGACCCGGGTCTCCTCGGGGTCCACCTGCCGACTGGGGGCAGCAGGTGGCTGGACATCTGCCCTGCCGGCCTCCGCAGCCCAGCCCTGGAAAAAGGTGTCCCCCTTGCTCTCCACCAAATTGTGCAGGGCGCAGCAGGCACCCACAATCTGGGGGATGTTGTTGGGGCCTGCATCCAGGCGGGTCAGGAGACATCTCCAGCGTCCCTTCAGGCGGCCAAATGAGCGCTCCACCACCTGGCGTGCATGGTTCAGGCGCTGGTTGAAGCGCTCCTGGCTAGCGGAGAGATGGCCCGTGTACGGGTGCATGAGCCACGGCCGGAGGGGGTACGCTGCATCTGCGATGACGCAGAAGGGCATGGTGGTGTCCCCCAGAGGGATCTCCTCCTGGGGGATGTAGGTCCCCGCCTCCAGCCGGCGGCACAGGCCCGAGTTCCAGAAAACCCGGGCGTCGTGTGTGCTGCCAGGCCAGCCCACATAAATGTCCCGGAAACGTCCCCGGCTGTCCACCAAGGCCTGGAGAACGACAGAATGGTAGCCCTTTTGATTCAGGTATTGTCCTCCACTGTGATGTGGGGCGCGGATGGAGATGTGAGTCCCATCCAGAGCCCCGAAGCAGTTGGGGAAGCCCAGGGTGGCAAAGGCCGCGATGGTGGCATCTGGGTCCCCCAGCCTCACAAGCCTGTGCAGGAGTATGGCGTTGATTGCACGCACAACCTGCAGAGAAAGCACATGGGACAGCACCAATGAGGGGTGAGCAGGGTGTGCGTGGCCCTGCCCTGCCCTGCCCTCCCCTGCCCTGGCCCCCCTGCCCTGCCCTGCCCTCCTCCGCCCTGGCCTCCCCTCCCCTCCTCCTCCCCTGCCCTGGCCTTCCCTGCCCTGCCCTGCCCTCCTGTGCCCGGGTCCCCCTTCCCTGCCCTGCCCTCCCCCCGTGGGTTCTCTTACCTCCATGAAGACAGCCCCGACGGTGGCCTTGCCGACACCAAACCGCTGGCCCATGGATCGGTAGCTGTCTGGAGTGGCCAGCTTCCAGACAGCGATGCCGACCCATTTCTGCACTGTGAGGGCACGCCGCATGGCCGTGTCCTGGTGCCTGAGTGCGGGGGTGAGCCACTGGCACAGCTCCAGAAATGTCTGCCGGATCATCCTGAAGTTCCTGAGCCAGCGGTCATCATCCCACTCCCCAAGCACCAGCCGCTCCCACCAGTCGGTGCTGGTGGGGTAGCTCCACAGCCGCCGGTGTGTGAGGCGGGCGGGGGCGGGGTGCTGCAGGGGTAGGGGTTGAGCCCTGATGCCCTGGGGGCAGCTCCTCCTCTGGGGCAAGGAGGTGCTCAGCTGCCTCCCGCATGGCACGGAGCAGGGCAAGCCCTGTTCCTGCCGGGAGGGCTGGGTGGACCTCTGGCTGCTGCTGCTGCTGCTGCTGCTGCTGCTGCTGCTGCTGCTGCTGCTGCTGCTGGGGGTCCATGACTGCGGCGCCCGGGGTCTGTGTGCCTATGGCTCCTCAGACCGTGTGCTGTGCAGGCTGCGTGTGTCTGGGAGGGGCCCTTTAAGAGAGCGTCTAGCTGTTGCCCTGGAAGCGCTAGTCCGCCCTGTGACTCTGTCCGCAGCTGTGCCTGGCATCCCTATTTCTAGGTGTGCTACTTTGGCGTGTAGACGTTCCCTCGCTGCGCCTATTTCGATGTTGGGCTGCGCAACGTCGAAGTTGAACATCGATGTTGCCGGTCCTGGAGGACGTGTAGACGCTATTCATCGAAATAGGATGTCGCTACTTCGAAATTAGCTACTTCGATGTAGCGTGCACGTGTAGACGTAGCCCTTTGTGTCTTCTGTATCAGTCTGCATGTCATCACAAAATGCCATCTGCTTCTGCAGCAGGGAGAGTGAAGCATCCCTCTTTAAAGGAGTGGTAGACAGAAACAATCATAACAATACCAGCCACACTCAGTATGAACACAATGGTCTTATCCATGTCCAGTTTCCAGTGAAAAATACTGTGAATTGGAAACTACCCTGATGATACTCAGTCCCATGGCAATCTGTAATATGCCAGCATTCAAAGGGTTACATTTCGGGGGAGGAGGGGATTTCCATTTTAAGTGGAGATATTGTGAGTTTTTAAAAAGTACTAAACAGATTTCCCCCCAGAATTTGATATTATCGCTTCAATAAATTCACAATATATTTCTCAGTGTGTGTAGACAGGGAGCCAATTATGGTGCTTTTGAATTAATGATAAAAAGCCAGCTGCATTTTTTTTTAAAAAAAAGCTAAGAGATATTTTGCCCTGGGAGAATAATTTGTTTCCTGTGTGCACTCTGAACAGATGCAGTGTGATTTTAAATACATTAACCATCTTAAACTATTGTGTTTTATGTAATGTACTTACCTGTGTGCATCTCGGCTGTCTGTCTGTCTCTCTCTCTCTCTATATATATATAATAAATAAAACCCCTACATCGACACATGTAACTGTTAGGCAATGCGTATACTAGAGGATTTTGTTGACAAAACTCAGGGAGCATCTCGATTCCCAAGGTGTTCTGTTGCCAGTAAATTGACAATGCAGCACTTTTGTTGACAGTCTTATCCTGCTTCCCACAACGCATAACGCCTCTGTTGACAGAGATAAAAAGCCAGTTTGGGTGTTCTGGGAGGCCCTCTGTCAACAGACATGGCTTCTGGAACACCAGGCAGACCTGTCTGGTGTGTCTCCGGCTGGCCATTTTGCCAAGAGAGCAGCCGAACAGTCTGGCTGCTCTCTGTCAAGACAGCAGATCACTCCTCGGTTACGCTTGGCAGTTTGGCTACGATCGGTTGACAGAAATTTTGTCAGAAGATATCTTCCAGCAAAAACTTCTGTTGCCAAATTGCTGTAATCTAGACACAGCCTTAGTGATTTTGAAGAGTGCTGGATTGACAGCCTTGCAGCTTGGAATCCTCTGGATTATCTTTGGAACAGGTAGAACATGAAGTGCAGCAGAAAAGTCTTCCTATAGTTAAACTGCCAATACTCTTTCTGCCCGGGGAAAGCCCTTATAGAAGATATGATTATCTTAAATCTTTGTGCTGATTCCTAAATTGCGTTCACTGCTGAAGTTGTCTCGACAGTGTTGATTTTTATAACGGCATTGTCTGCCCTCCTGGCATTGTCTTGAGAGTCAGCCCCTCTTTTCACAGAGGACAGCAAACACCCTTCAGATGGAAATGACTTCTGATCAGGATTCATATGGGACAATTTCAAGCCACTGTCATAGCAGTAAGAGGCCAGGCACTGAAATTTACCAGTCAAACCTATTAGTGGTTGAACATTTACTTATCTTGAAAGATAGTCTTTCTTTTTGTGGGTCTGCAAATAAAGATTTTTAGTAGTGATATGTTACTATGAGGGAAAAAAATGGCCACTAATCCTAATCCATCTTTTTAAAAACCATTCTTGTTGGTTATTTGCAGACACCAGTGTGACAAATAAAATCGCACACACTCCTTCCCTCTTTGAAGACAAAAAAGCAGTCAAGTAGCACTTTAAAGACTAATAAAATAATTATTTTGTTTGGTCTGTCCCACAAAAGCTCACCTAATAAATTATTTTTTTAGTCTTTAAAGTGCTACTTGACTGCTTTTTTTGTTTTGATAGTATATAGACTAGCACGGCTCCCTCTCTGTTACTCTGCCCTCTTTTGTGTGCTTTGTCTCTCACCTTCACTTGCATGCATGCACACTCACAGACTCATGGAGACAAATAAGCATTAAAATAAGGCTTATGTTCCATTGGTGAAACCCTTTTGGCAAGTTTTTGATAGCCCTAGGTGTTGTTCTGAGGACATTAAGAAGAAGTAAGATTCTGGCATGATTGCCACTCTCAGATGAGGCTTGCAACAGTGCCTGGCCTGAATTTGTGATTAGTCTTTTAAGAGTCTAGTTTATCAATGTTGGCATTAATTCTCTGAGATTATACAGAAGCAGCAAGAAATAGCAGCGCACAGTGTTCCCAGGGTCATGTTGGCATGTCCCATTACATTCTAATGGGACATGCCTATGTTGCTACTTTAATTACCCAATGTTGAACTGAAGGTTTTAAGAAGGAAACCATCCGATGTGTTTATGAATTCAAAACTCAGTCACAGAATTCTATGCTGCAGTTTTACAAACAAATCCATTTTAAAATGGTTTATTTTCTGTATATTGAGTAAATTTAAAGAGCTCATCTCAGAATGTTGAAGTTTCCCTGCATTATCTGATCTCAGGGTTATAATCGATCCCCCACTACCACCCAAAAGCATGTCTGATGTTGTGACTAATGCTAAAACAGCAGAAGGAGCACTGCTGCCTGTTATCAAACTCTTTAATATATGCCCCAATAGTATATGAGCACATGACAAACTTGTTAATGTTGTTTGAGATCACAATACCTGTGTCTAGACTAGCCCCCAACTTCAAAGGGGACACAGCGATTAGGGTGTTGGGAGACTACTAATGAAAAGCTGCCATGAATACGCAGCACTTAATTAGGCTAAATCTCCCTGCGGCAACTTGGAAGTGCCGGCTTGCGTGTAGCCACTGGTCAGCTTGAGGAGTAAAGGGACTTTGAAGTAGCAGGACCCGTGGCTGACCTGCAGCTACACACAAGCTGGCACTTCGAAATTTCACACTTTGAAGTTACTGTGGGGGAGATTTAGCCTAATGAAGTGCTGCATATGCACAACAGCACCTCATTAGTAATCGCCCGACACCCGAATTACCATGCCCCCTTCGAAGTTGGGGGCCAGTCTAGACACAGTCAAGGTGTTTGTGTGATAGGAGAGTGTTATGGTGTTAATCTCTCCATTCCCCAGTGAGGAATGGGGTTAAAAAAAGATGCCAGGTAACTTGCCTAAGATTACAAATAAAGCATATGACAGAGTCAAGAACTTTTGAAATGCTGCCCAGTGCTTTCACTACAAGACCATCCTTTCCTGATTTATAGCTCAGCTCTGTCAAAGGCAGAATATACCTTGAGAGTTGTGGAGTATCCTCAACTCCATTAAACACTCTCACTGGAGCCTGATGGAATTCAATACAAGATGAGGCTACTCTCAGAATTGTTTCTTATGGGTAAAATCCTGTTCTCATGGAAGAGAGTTTAGCTGTTTATTTCAACTGGAGTAGGTTCAGACCTATTAAGAATTGTTAAATTACCAAGACTGTAATTTGGGTAAGTACAAAATTTTTCAATGGCTATGTCTACACTAACCAAAAATGATTTTTCAGAATTGAGCTCTTATTGGCCATGTCTACACTAGCCAAAAACTTCGAAATGGCCATGCAAATGGCCATTTCAAAGTTTACTAATGAAGCGCTGAAATACATATTCAGTGCTTCATTAGCATGCGGGCGGCCGCGGCACTTCAAAATTGACACGGCTCGCCGCCGCGCGGCTCATCCAGATGGGGCTCCTTTTCGAAAGGACCCCGCCTACTTCGAAGTCCCCTTATTCCTAGGGGACTTCGAAGTAGGCGGGGTCCTTTCGAAAAGGAGCCCCTTCTGGATGAGCCGCGCGGCGGCGAGCTGAATCAATTTCGAAGTGCCGCGGCCGCCCGCATGCTAATGAAGCACTGAATATGTATTTCAGCGCTTCATTAGTAAACTTTGAAATGGCCATTTGCATGGCCATTTCAAAGTTTTTGGCTAGTGTAGACATGGCCAATAAGAGCTCAATTCTGAAAAATCATTATGTGCTGGAATAGCTCTTCGTGAAATGATCAGTCTCTGTTATGTCTATTGGAATATTTGGATAAATAAAGATTTCTTTTCAAGATCATAGTTGCAGTATAGAAACAGAGATGTGATGTTAAAAATGCATATAATATATTTTCTGGGAGCCTACAATGTAACACTACATTGTTTCTTTGAAGCCTGATTCCGAATCCAAAACTCAGAGGGAAACAAAACAGGCTGCACCCAGACAAGCAAAAGAGGGAGGGTAGAATGCCTCCACCTTGCCAAAGCCTGATCTTTAAAAAATGACCACTGAAGACTCACATTCTGAGCTGTTTGAAAGACTCCCGCCCCAGACTGTAAGCAGCAACAAGGCAAGTTCCTGATAATTTAAAGTGATAGCTTACCATTTGACCAGTTTTCATCACCTGAACAGGTAAGAATTGTAAGATGAGACATCTAACTTTTAAAGCAACATTGTATTGGGCTTTTAAATCTTGTTTTTCCAGTTCTTCTTGAGACAAATACTGTAGATCCAGTCTTTGCTCTTATTTTCTGCTCTCTGCATGACCACTTATTTTAATAGGGTTTGTAACACCAGAGCTACCCTGCATTTGCAAATTGCTTAGAAAATATGACTTTAAGGAAGGAGGAAGTCATTAGTAAATAGAGGTATTTAGAGACATAAAAGGGGTAAAATGTGCATTTAGAATGAAAGAGCAATCTCTGCTCCAGTAGCTTCAGGGTTATCTGTTTGCTGTTGGCAACATTTCCCTGTGTAAATGTTTTCTGATATAATAAGCTAAATGGGAAACAAGGTGAGTCTGGCTCTTTCTAAGCTTCTTATTTAGTGCTACTTGCTAATGGAGGGCGGGGGACATAAGTAAAATGCAATGGGTGCACTATAATTGACATTTTTAAAACAAAACACATCAAAAGTTTTACTTATTAAAACTTTCATCAGAATTGTAACAAATGAGCAGGGTTTTGTACACATTTGCAAATGTAGTAGAGCTCACTATATTAAGTTCTCCCTGTTTAGAGTTGCAAGTGGGTGAACTCTGACCCTTCTGCTTCCAACCAAGGCCCCGCCTGCCGTAAAAGGAAAACTCTTGCGGGGTCGGGGGGTGGTCCCCACAGACTGGAGGAGTCCTGGCCTTCTTGCCCCAGCCATATCAAGCCAAACCATTACCGCCCACCCTACACCCCTGACTTGCCACCCTCCAGCACCAAACCAAACTGCTTCCCTGGTCCTTGAGCATCAAGCTGTCCTCTGTGCCTGGTTGACACAACAGCCTCACTGAGCGCTGGTCTGGTTCCAGTGTCACCAGCTGAACTGGGCCACACTGCTGCAGCTCCCTATGTGCTGAGCTGGCCTCAGTGCCTCTCTGAGCACAGCTCCACCCCTGAGAAGGCCCTGCCTCTCTGCTGAGCTGCCAGCCCCAGTGGCAGTCTGACAGCTCACTGCATTGTCCTCACTCCTGTGTCCCCAAGATGTGAGCAGCAGGGACTTTCTGGGGTGGAGGAAGTGGTGTAGTTCTTGGGGAAGAGAGCAGGCACTGCACCCCAGTAGTCTGGTGATGGGTCAGCAGCAGTAAAGGCAATACCATCTCTGGCCTATCACCCATGCTATTTAGTATTGAAACATTTTGGTATGATCTCAGGATAACATCACAAATTTCAGCTGTCCTTGGTAAATTAAAAGATGGTTCCCTCTGTCTTGAAGCCTACAGTGCAAACTGGACTTAATGTACTTCCTATCACAAGGTTTCATGGTAGAAATATTTTGCATAACTTACTACTCTGAAATAATTCTCACCATTAATTTGCTGTGGACCATATTGGATAGTATGACTATTACTGTTACTGAATCCTTGTACAGTAAACCCTCGAGTTACAAGAGGGTTGTGTTTCTGAAACTCATGTATAATTCAAATTTTTGTGCAAGTAGAGGGGAAATGGGAACCAGGCTGCAGTCTGGTTTCTGGGTTCCCTGGGCTTGCAGAAGCCTGGAAACTGACCAGCCCAGCAGGACTGGTCAGTTTCCTGGCTCCCAGAGTGGCAGAGAACTGGGAACCAGGGGTTAGCTTAGTTCCTGTCTCCCTACTGCTTGCTGCTTGTGAGACCTGGGAAACTGCAAGTGGAGGGGAATTGGGAATCAGCAGCTGCCTGGCTCCCCTTTGCTTGCAGAGAGGGGAAACTGAGCAGGGCAGCACCCTTATTCAGTTTCCTGTCTCCAGCCAGTGGAGGGGAGTTGGGAACCAGGGGCAACCTAGCACCCAGCTCCCCCTCTGCTCCTTTGGAGCCAGGAAACTAACCAGGGCTGCTGCCCTGCTCAGTTTCATGGCTCTGCAAGTAGAGGGGATCTGGGAGCCAGGCAGCAGCCTGGCTCCCAGATCCCTGCCACTCCAGAGACCAGGCAACACTCCTGTCAGGGGTGGGAAGAGTCAGGCTGCTGACCCAACAGGAGTTGTTTGCCTGCTCCATCACGGATGGCAGCCTGACTTGCTTCTGCTGCGCGGCAGTCTCATTAACCTGAGACACGCACAATTTGATTGTGTGTATCTCAACGGGTTTACACTACTCCACTTGGAGAACAGGTCATCTACACGTTTCCTCCATTTCACTCTGTTTTCGGACAAAAGTTCTAGCTGGCTCCAGGATTACCTCTGTTGCTGCCCTTCCATCTCAGCAGACCTTCTCCTTGTTGATGGAGGTCTTCCTCTTTCGCATTTTCCTTGCGGGTTCTATGTGAGAGCTTGATGGACTATGCTGGATGATGGTTTTCTGAGAGTATGGCCTAGCCATCCCCACTTTCTTCTCTTGATTTCAGTGTCGATTGGTTCTTGTACTGCTCTGGTCCAAAGCACCTCATTTAGAATGAAGTATGACACTGACCTATTATCTGGCTATACCAAAAGAAGGATAGGAGACACCTGATATGGATTTATTTAGGATGCAACTTCACTATTACACATCTGGGACTACCTGGCAGGTAAAAGTGTACAGTGCAGGTACCGCCATGTTTATTCTGTAATTATGCAAGGGGCTTTCACCAGCTTGGCTTCTTTTTTCCATCCAGATCCCTCAGGCAAAATCATTGTGAGGCTCTTATCATCTAGGAAGATCAAGGTGGGCAAGATCAAGATCAAGACAGAGGGTTGCCTCCCAGCTATGCCAATAATAAGAGTCCCCCAAATGCCCCCCTTTTGATCCTTTACCAAAAAGCTATTTTGAGGTCCTTCCCATGCCATAAATCCAATCACTGCATAACTTTCTTACAGAGTACATCCATTGGACATTCACCCTACACTGAAATAAGTAGTGACAGCTGACCTTCTACCCTTCACGCCATGTATAAAATTAAAACTCTTTCTGAGCCCATTGTGGGAAAGAGAAGAACCCAAATTGCAACCAAGTCTATATGGTGGTAAGGGAAAAATTTCCTTCCCAGACCCCTTAACAAATGGGGAAGCTAGCATAAACCCACAGCAGGTCTCAACCAAACCTGGTATTTTGCCACCTAAACGGGAGGGAGGCTGGGGTCCTGCACGTTAAGGGTTGGGTCCTTACTCTGAAGAAAACGGAAACATGAGCTGCAGAGCTGTCTCTTTTAAGTCCTGTGTTTCCAGGAAATGACTCAACTATCAAGCTATACCTTTTAAAGCAGTTTCCCTTTATTCTGCTGTATTATGGCTCCTAGCCTGTCATGCTGATTTCCTTTGTATATCAGTATCATTACTTTCTATTGTTAAAGGTGTCACAACTGAAATTTAGGCACATAAGCTTTGATGGAAGTGGGGATGACTAGGGCACACTCTCAGAAAACCAGCATCCAACATAGTCCGTCAAGCTCTCAAATGGAACCTGCAAGGAAAATGCAAAAGAGGAAGACTTCAGACAATATGGAGAATATCTACTGAGATTGAAGGTTAACAGCTGGGGTGCTCCTGCAGACAGCTAGAAGTTTTGTCTAGAGACAGGGTGAAGTAGGGGAGACTTGTAGATGACCAATGTTCCACTTGGATACAAGGGTTTAAGAAGAAGAAGAAACTTTGGTTTAAGCTGCTTAAGTACCTTGTGAATCTATGCCCAATTCCTGTGTAATTTAGACTGAAGTAAATCAGGAGTAGTTTCATTGTAAACTGGGGAAACCAAGATCAAGATTTAAGTTTACCTAATCTCAGTTTTATATCTGATATATGGTATAAATTTTCAAATGTGGAGAGTACAGTTCCCAATAACTGAATTTTGTTTTTCTTCTTCTGCAATTTATAACATATATTATGGTTTCCTCAGAAGCTGTGTTGCATGTTGCATATAGTGGAGATTTATGTCTTATTTATAGTAGGTGAAATTTATTTCTGATTATTTCAAACTATTGTACTGAATCCTGACTAGCTTAATGGAAGGGTGGTAGCAAGGGACTGTACATTGCACAAAAGGAAAAGTGAATGAAGTGAAATGAGCTTGGCTTGCTCTAATTAAAATATGCCTTTACTTTTGGTTTAACTTGACTTCTACAGCATGTCCCAGTAATCAGCATGGTCTTCTGAATTCTAGTGACCAAAACACAGGATGAAAATTACTCTGATAAATTGTATTCTAAAATGCTTATTTAAAGCTAGATTCAGAAAGGGGCTTAGCATCTGTGAATTATACTAAAATAAATAGTTCCTTAGTGCTTCCCAGTTCTGTAATACTGTATTAAGGTTCACACATGGCACTGGAATTTGTGCATAATAAACTGTGAATGATATCCTGATTACTTGGCAGTCATTGGGACTTTTGCCATTGAATTCAATGTGACCTGGATTTTACCTTCTTTATGTAATCAAAATCTTTTGATTTACAAGTAGGGAATGCACATGATGTGTTTGGCAGATAGCTCCTGCATGGGATCTATAGATTAGTCTACAGACTACTTGTAGCTTTTCCATATTATCTGTAGTTAACTTTGCTTATTTTCATAATAGTCCTTTCTTGCCTTAGAATCTATGAATTTCTTGGCATTGCAAACATTGAAATATTACTAGAGAAACTGACTTTACAATGGACTCCATTCTTTATCATGCTTTTGTAAGTTAAAACTTTAAATGGAAGAAAATCAGACAGAGTAGAGGCATACTGCACCAAATGCCAGTTCAGGAAAAAAGAGCCAGATGAGAAATTTCACTTGTGTTTCCCTCCTTCTTTCTTATAACTTAACCAAATAATTACTTCTGACCAAAGATTTCATGTGACACCCTTCATCTCAGAGTGAAGTTTACACAGGGACAATTGCCTAGTGGTTGTAGACATGAGCCAAAGTCAGCTGAAAGATTACTAGGTATCAGAGTCCTAGGCTATCTGGAGCCAGAGCCCCAAATCTGAATATCCCCAAATTATAGCCTGAAGTAAAACCCCACTGATTAATTTTATGAAATTCTCATTCATATATTGAGCCTTAGGGTTTGATCCAAATCTAGAGTAGTGGAGCATATTTATTTGATTTCACTGGGCTCTTAGATCCTGAAATGACAAGCGTCTTGTAAAACGTTAGATGAATAGCACCCTGTCTCACAGATTCTGCGTATGTCAAAAGAATATCAGATCTACACATTTCATGGAAGAGTCACAGTAATCACTGTGACAAATTCTGGTGTTGCAGCTAACTTTGCACAGTGTTTTGAAGTCTTCAGGTGAAAGAGGATTTATAATGGACATGTTACTGTAATTAAGTCAGAGCAGTAAAATTTAACTCTTTTGGTGACATTATCATGATCAAGGTGGTTTGATTTGCATGCTCTGTGTGTCTCAAAATACAGTTCAGCCATGTTTTCAGAGAGTCTAACAAGTTCGGAGATGGTCTGCATAGTCATGAATAGGAGGAGATGCTGTATCTAAGCAGTTGAAAAAGGAGATCAGGTATTATGGTCTGTGTCATCACAAGTGTGAGGTGGTGGGACCAGAATAGAGAACAGTGATGGCCCATGAAATCAATAATGGTCTAGATAATGGAGAACAGAAAGAGGAGAGGGCTGCGTAATCATGAATAGGAACAGAGGTGGGAATAGTGGATAATGAATTGGTCTATGTAACCAGGAAAGAGCAAAGGTATATCTCCTAAATGATTTCTTATTTATAATGTGGACTATGCTGTGAAAAAGTTATAGAACCTGTGCTACAGTAATTTATTTTACACTCTATAAATAAATTTGATATAGTTTGTGGATAGAGAAGTTAAATATTGCAATGTGTGTTCACAGCCACACATAAAACAAAGAGCTGCCATAGTGATAATTAACCTTACTTTCACCACAGCTTTAAATACATTTTATGCTGGTCTATAAAGGGGAAGTCTCCTGGATTGCCTCTGTTATATCACTCTAGGTAAGGCTGTGTTCTTTTGCAAGTATAAAGCAGAAAGGATATAGAGCTTGACCTGTGAGAGTCAGTGATACATTTAATTAACTCACAGGTGCTCATGTGAATGTTCCTATGATACACATGACAGCTGTGTTAACTAATAGTTATTAGCGCCAATCACTGGTCATCATCAAAGTTTCATTTGTGTTTGTACTGTGGAGAGGAAGCAACAGGTTTTTCTATTCAGCTCATTGAAGTCATTCTTGTTCGCTCATTAATCTTTATAAAGGCACAGTGTTTAAGTTTCCTCGGGAGCAGTGGGCATTTTTCATGCTCTTTTGGAGTATGTAGCACTCTCTTTGTGAAGTTTCAGAACATGTTATATTTTGAAACCATGAACAAGGTAAGGACAACTGCTATTGTTTTGTGAACTTAAAGGATATAGATCACTGAATACCAACACAGTGCTCAGCATTGTAAAGAGCATATTTACATTCTCTGCTCAGGAAGATCTGGGCTTGATTTTCATAAGCTCTGGGCATCTGACATTCCCATTGATTATAAATATAGGGCAAAATCCTTGGTTGATATAGCTCCACTGATATCCATGTAACTTGAGGCTCTTGTCTTAAGCACATCGTGAATAATGTCTCAGTCTTGCCATGACATTTACATACAAACTGCATAAGGTTCTCTTCCAAGCATAATCAATAATCGTGTGTTACATTTGTATCACAACTTATTTTCTTAAGAGAAATATTATGTGATCCAATGATTGCATGTTGTTACTGTCTCCTTTACATCTCATCCAAACAAGAGTACCTTTGTCAGCATGCGGCTCCTCGATGCAGTTTGGATGTGGCCCATGGGGTTTAGCATCTTCAGGGAGGGCTGAGGAGTGATCCCACTTGCCATGGTGTGAGCTGGCTCCTGGGCCATGGAGCTATGCCTGATTCCACACTCTGGCACATGGGCTCATAGCACTGCTAAATTTTAGATATGTTTTTCACGTGTTTGTAAGCATTTCCAATTTTTTTTTACTTGAATTCACTTAAAACCCTATCTTTTGGTTAGTAAGATTTTTTTTTTATCTAAACCGATCCAGTGCTGTGTTTAAAGTGAACAGTTGGATTACAAACTGTTGAATATTAAATCTGTACAGGAGCAACAAACCTTAATTATCTGCACTGTCCAGCAGAGAGCTGGACGTTGCTGCACATTTCTTGGAAAATCTGGAACTGAAGGGCTACACCTGTAGTAGACATTTGTGTCAATGAAACTCGGAGAGAGTCTACGCTCAAAATGCATTTTGTCCAGTCTGTCAACAAAACTTGGCACTTCCACTGACAGCGTTCTTCCTCTTCATGCTGAAGAATAATGGCTGTTGACAGTTTCTTTTGCCAAAAAGCTTTGTAGATACTCCAGGGGACCCTCTGTTGCCAGACAGGGCTTCCAGTTCACAGGGCATCTCTGTTTGCTGAGCTTCTGGTCTGCCATTCTGTCAAGAAAGTGGAAGGGCAGTCTGCCTGCTCTCTGTCAACAGAGTGGATTGCTCTTTTGATCCACTTTTGTGTGTGGATGCACTCAGTCAACAGAAGTTTTGCCAGATGATCTTATCTGACAGTAACTTCTGCCAATAAATTGCTATACTGTAGACATAACCCAAGGGTGTTCGGGTCATGTTGCAAGTAGAAACCAAGGCTATTGAAAGCCAGAGTGTGACTGGTGTCTTGCTAGCATGATCTCTGGTTAGGGCCACAGCTGTACGCAGACACTCAATGTGACTTCTGTGCTGGTAGGCTGTTTGTGAGCAGCCTATATTGGAAGCTAAAAATGAAAAAAAAATATTTTTAAGCCCTTGAGTTACAGAGCACGTGGTGACACAGCTCCTAACTGGTCTGGATAGCATCTCAGAATGGGACAGTAATCAAGAATAGAATTTGTCTTGGTGTCTGGGTCAGCTATAATAAATACCTCTTGGAAATAGCTCAAGGAGCAGCCTATTACTATATTTCATTGATTTACATGGCTTTCTGAATCTTGGGCTAGAGGATATAGGTAGGCGCGCGTGCGCGCGCACACACACACACACCAGGGTACTGATACACGAGATATATAATCTCACTTTGTCATGACATTATTTATACTGATTTTATTGGTTCCAAATGTGACTTCATTAGTTTTCATCATCAGAATAATTGCCCCATGAGACACTGTGATTGTTTGTTTGTTTCTGTTTGGTACAACCCAGAAATTTGGGGCCACTGTGTCCTCATCAGCTGTCTCTCACAATGGTTTGCTAATCACACACTGCAAACCCCTACAGGCACTGTGATCACAAAGCACAAAAGCCCCTCACCCAGCTAAAGTGTATGAATATTCTCGGAGCCACTCATGAATCACACAGAGAGGTGCCAACCAGATTATCCCAGCACTGCACCTCAGGAATAGACCATCTTACACTGCTCAAGATGAGCAGTGAGAATTTATTACATGGTTTACCACTTCATCAATGGAAAGTCAATATATTTCAGCCTTTGGAAACCCTGGAGCAAATTTACCAAATACTTCAGCCAAACTCACTGGTAAAGATGAATACATAAGCTTACAACCCACATTCAACCAGCCAAATAGCTACATGTAGCTAGTGCAGGCCGGAGAATCTTTTTTGGGCTGGGGCCACTGAACCACAGAAAAGTCAGTCAGTGGCCACATAAAAGTGAGGGGAAAAAAATCCACAAAACCCATATTGATGTGACCCCCTGACTGAAACACCTCACTCCCTTCATATTCCAGCACCATGGGCAGGAGGGTAGAGAATAACTCTTCAGGAGGCCCAGGGTGGAATCCTAATTACCATGCCCCCTTTGAAGTTGGGGGCTAGTCTAGACACAGCCTATGAGCGGTAATAGCACCTGGAAGGGTTTGCTGCTTGTCACTAGAAAAGCAATGTACGAGACAGACAAGTCTTGAGTGTAAAAAGGGGCACAGCAGAGCCATAGTCCCAGGCTGCACCCTGGGATCATGTCAGAGAGACACTTTGACTTGATTGGTCTTCTGAAGCCTATACTGTAACAATATAGAACTCTTGAAAGGCAGAATAGACAATAGTCCTCATCAGCAAAACCCTTTTGTAATGGAATCATCTGAATGGGAGTCAGATGAAATAAAATGTGCAATTCCTTCCTCTGTCTTGTATGTTTTGATTTGTTTGGTTTTTTTATCACAATCTCTTAGAATTACTTTTGAGTAAATATGTGAGTTCTCCTGTCCATTTCTAATATACAGTCAAAACTGAAAAACTGAAACAAAAATCAGCTCTTCGGTGCTGGGATTAATGGGATTGCACATATATTAAGGTTTGAATTTTTCTTGTCAATGAACAGTGGATGCCCAGATAAAGAATTTGTAATGGTATCGCTTTAAGGACGTACATATAATTCACCCATTGATTGCAGTGGCTTTGTGCTTGTGAAGCAAAGAATGTATCCTGACCAGTGCCTTGGAATTCAGTATCATGCCACAATAACTAATCAGCAGTGAATTGTATATACCGTCTATTCCTGATTCAGTTATTAAGGGCTTGATTTTACACCAGGCCTTCCCTTCTACAGTCAGAGCTGTTTGTACCAGAATGAATTATCAAGAAAAGAATGAATGGCTTGTGGTGAATAATTGTGGACAGATTTCATTGCAGGTGCACAAGTGTGTCTACAAAAAGACAATTTGAAAGAGAGGTTGAAATTGACTTGCCAAGGACACACAGTAAGTCAGGGTTTGAATATTTGAGTTTTGGCTCCTCATTCCTTCATCTACCCATTAGCACATGTTCACTTGGTTGGTCCACATAAATCCTTGTTGTTTCAAATGCTGTTGACTGTCCAAGGTCCAAAACAGATGAATTTCTCTAGGAAGCAGGGTGAGAGACAGGGAGCTATTGAATGGAACTGAGAAAAGTGTAGTAATGACAGTGGCAGCAGCAAAATTTTCAGATACTTTAGCTGTCTGACTAAGCAGATAGCTGATGAATCAGAGTCCTGATAATTTCATTCCTTCACTTGTCCTTACTCCATAAAGGCAAGTAAATTAATGGAAATATGCCTAAGATTTAACTGGAACTTCAAGGATCAAAACCATTTTTATCCCTGGAGGTTCTGCAGGCTAGTGACCCCAGGTGTGTAAAATAACACGACAGGCAATTTCAAACATAATCTTTTATTCATTACTAGCAACATGACCCCCTGCTTTTCAACATGCTATCACTGTAATGATCATCATACATTACATATAGTTAGAATTTATTTCAGATTACATCTGGAGATTTCTGTTTACTTATTGCTTTTTTTTATTCCCCCATCAGCATACACTATGCACAGCTATTACTCATTTGGTTCAAAATGGCAGATGCAGAGCTTGTGATGGTAAAGTGCCTTGAGAGACACCACTTCGTTGTTAGAAGTAATATGATGTTTGTAGAAGATGTTTTAAAGAGAAAAAAGGATGATAATCTCTTCTTTTAGCCCTTTGAAACCTTCTCAAAACTGGTGTCTTACTCGTGTGCAGGTCTGTATACATTTCTCTGTATACAGCAAAGAGGAGTAACCGGCAAAGCTGCTAGATAGTAGCTAATACTATAGAAGAAAGAAGTGATAGTTACAGCCTACGGCATCAGTGTGACTATAAATACCAATGACTTTCTGAGAGGCAAAGGTGGGTGTTTATAAATAGATTGGCCTTGCTCACATGTTATAAGGTAGCCATGCCTTTTATCTGATCCACATATAGGAAAATGGCAATTTCATCCACACTGGATGAAGAAAAGGAAAAAGCTTTCCCAAGTTCCCCTGGAAATTAAGCCATTCAACAAAAGAGCTTAATGTATAAAATGGAGGAAAAATACTGGCTCCAACAAGACTACTTCACAGAGTACTCCGGAGTTTTTATGTTATAATCTTTAGCTGTGGGACAGCGAAAGGAAGAAAGATTCCTTCAGACTTCCCCATCATGAAACAAGTCATGGGGTGTATCCACAAACTCCTCAGATTCCCCTTTGCTCCCAGAGATCTCTCAGTGAAATGTTTCAATTGACCTGACCCAAACATTTTTCTTATTTATGTTTGGTTTGCAGAAATCAAGATTCCCACCGTTCGGACATGAGAGATTGAATGCTCTATTTCAACTGCTGTCCCTGGAAAAATCCAAAAGCCAGGAAAAATGTAGCTTAAATACCGTGAAAGACTGCATCATTAAAAATACCAGGAAAGATTAATTAGATAAATATGGGTAAATTTGTTACTCAAACTATCAGCATGAGAAAATTCCCAACATATCCCACTGACTGAACTCATTATGTTTGTAAGAGTGGCAGACTTTGCTAAGTCTCCAAATCCAAAATGAAGACAATCTAAATGAGCAAAGGAATGATGGACATTCATTAATGTTTCCTCTGGCTATGAAGAATCCGTAATTTTTAGTCAGAGTAGCAGATGAATTTATGATTTCTAATTAGCTGTAAGACTTAACAGTATGTGATTTTGCACAGGTAAATGTCCTCAATATGAGATGTAGTTTTATGTCTGATCACTTGGCCTCATGGTCAGTTGTTTCAGCTTCACTCTCCATCACTACCGTGACACACATTCCCTTACTTATCATGTTATATCACCTCATGGGGGTTCATCTTCCCAGTTTTCTTTCATTAGTCTTCACTGAAATTCCTGAAAGCAAACAGAGAAGCACTTGGGGTTTCTTGTTATCTTACCTGTTCTTCTTTGTTATATACTAGCATGCTTATGTGCCTGCGGAGACTTTCTCCAGCTTATCAGGCAATGTACAGCAGTGGAGAGGTGTAGGAGCCATTCATAAACATGTGCTTGCCTGGAAAAGGCAAGGAGTCATCAAGGGTTAGAAACCAGGCTGACAGCAATAAAAAGATTAAGCTGCCTGGAGAGACAACTGCATAAAAGGTCAAAAAGTCAATGATAGGAAAGAGAATGAGGTACCAAATAGAGTAGAAGTCCTTTCCTTTCCCTTATACCCAGTGAAATTGTATGATATTTTATTGTCCCTTGACTGTGGAGCTCAGGGAATTAGGGAGACTGTAATTTGCAACCTTTCTTTTTTCTCCATATATGCAATTTAACCTAGCTAGAAAAATGCATTCACAATAGAAAACCTACAGGGGATTTTTAAATCTGCAGTAAAGACAATGCAATCAACCTACACAAAAACAGTAATTCTGTGGGGACTATTAAAACTCAGCATCTCGTACTGCACAACAATTGAGGTACTGCAGGATCTACTTGTTTCAAATATACCGATGCCACAGTCACTGTGGTTGCCTGGGGTAAAGAATGCATGGGGTTTTTTTTAATGGCATTTATAGTAACTTGCTGCTGTAGCATTTCTGGTTGGTGCTGAGAAACTGATCTACTTGAGACCAAATCCTGCCATGAGCTCCTCTCAGGCGAAACCTTTCACCTATATGGTGTCCTAGTATCTCTCTATAAGCACAGAGAGATCTGTTTATCTGGAGCTCATTGCAGGTCTTGAACTGAAAAGACTCTGGGAACTTGTTAATTATTGGTCATGTTGTAAATGATCAATATGCAACTATCCTATGGATTCTCTCAGCTAAAATGTCACCTTTCCCGTGTGTGGGCTTCAACTGGTTCTGTCAATAAGATATCCAAAACATATATCGGCCTAGTGATGTCTGCCCTCTGTATTAAGAGCTTCCAGTTGTCATCTACCAGTGCTCTGGAGGTTTCATATCCTTGGCAAATAATTACACACCCTCAGTTACAGATTTTTAAATCCAGGTTCACAGCTCATTTGCCTGAATAATTCACAGTTAATTGAGTTGCTAATTTTGCCTTTTGCTAAAGCACCCTGGGATGTACGGTATTAAAGGTGCTATTGAAGTGAGGTCTGATTAACTGTTTGATTTGGCTTTTTATAGGAACCTCTTGGAAATAGGAGTACAACATTCCATCTTCTACAGGGAAAAGAGGAAACTCAGGCAGCAGGGATGCTTTGGTCTCCTTGTGTAATTAATTTAGTGCTCTGTGAAAAATCCAGATTGACAGTTCTGGAAAACAGATTTCTCTTTACTCATTGAACAGTTGCAACATAAGCAGTAGTAGTGCTAGCACCAATGAACCTGCTCACCTCATGAAATTAACTTCTGCCCACCAGCACCATACCACAGTCTCAATCCCTTGGTCAGGAAAGCAAAATTAACTGTGATACACTTCTAGTTCTTGTCATGTCTGCTGAGGCTGCTGACTATTGGCAATTTGTGCAGGTAGTGGTTTGTAGTGATGCGGAGAGTAGAACTGGCCTGAAACCAACCCAAACATTTTTTTTCCTTCAGAGCCCTCCCAATGGCATTCCAAGGATTTGCACGTTATCGATTCCATGTTTCCTGAAAGATGTATGCATCTCAGAAACAGATAATATTAAGGAATAACTAGGATTTGAAAAACCCTAGAGCATTTGTTTCGCAAGAAGGCTTGGGATATGTATGCTTGAAATTGGGGTTTGAAGGACTGATTTGCTATGTAGTGCTGGTTTATTTTAAGGTTTGAGTTTACAGACAGCTCTTCTTTTCTGTCTCCTTCTTTCCCTTCACAAGTAATATTTGCTTTCATCCTCTCAGGGGTGACTCTTCTGATGTTTAGATTGTTCTGTGGAAGACTGGTTTGTTCCTCCATCCAATTTGTCCCTCCTTCGGCCAGGTGACTGTCTTGGTCTTCCTGGAGCCACGTTCTTCTCTCTCCCTCCCAGTGTGATATCTTGAAAAGCTGCCAGGTCTCTGCTTTGCCCTATGCATAAATGGTCTTCAGGGGTGAGATTTAAGTGGGACATGGATCCTTCAATTTGTATGCAGTGTGATGAAAAAGAACACCCTGCCTATACTTCCCTCTCAGCTCATAGGTAAGGAAGTAGATTCTCGGAATCATGAGGCATCCCTTTCTGCATGCATTGTCAAGAGGCATCCCAAAGGAGGGATGCAGGATTTTTGCAGACTTTTGTGGTCCGTGTTCTCCAGCCTTTCCACCTGGGCTTCAGATTCATGGAATGTATGGCTTCTCCGCACAATAACTTGAGGTGTGAACAATACAAGTATAAGAGAAATGCTTTGGCAAGAAGCCAGAAAATTAAAACTATTTAAGTAGGGGGAGGGAAAGGATTAAATTCTAATTTGAGTGTTTGTTTCTTCAAAGAAGAAAACTCAGAGAAATAAACTACTCATTTGCATAAGTAACAATGGCCAAACTTGATACTGAGAAAGCTACTGGAGGCCTGTTGCTAGGGACAGCGATCAAGGAAGGCCTGCAGGAAAGAGGTAAGAATTATTACAAATTCATGTGAGCAATTCTTATTTGTGTCCTTATGCATGGATATGCAGACAGGTACTGTATGCCTGTGTTCAGGCTGTTATAGTTCAGGTTTCTCTGCACCTTTAATGCTCTAAGGGCAGGTCTACATTAGATCTAAAAGTTTGTTCTAGATACACAATTCCAGCTATGACAATTGCGTAACCAGAATCTACTTATCTACGATTGACTTGACTGGCAGTCCTCAGTAAAGGAGGAACTCTCCATCAACCTCCCTTACTCCCTGAAATAATTGAGGGTCAATTGTCATGCACTGAATATTTGATTTTGCTTGTTCCTATCAGGTGTGTGAAATTGAACCCTGGAAGATTGACCTTGACTGGTTTGATGTCCTGGCAAGTGTAGATGTACCTTAAGACTCGGTGTTAAGGTACCCATCAAGCTATCTGTATTTGAAGTCTGTACAGAACTAGTTAAATGCCCAAAGTATCCTGTTCTATTACAGCAGTTATCTTGTCCAGGGGTTATTTTTATTCTTGTTATTCCAGAGTCCTGAAGGCTACTGCAAATTATGCCAGCTGCAAACAGTCCCAGATGGCTGATAATCACAGAAATCACAGAATCCTAAGGCTGGAAGGGACCTCAGGAGGTCATCTAATGTAGCCACCTGCCTAAAGGAGGATCAACCCTAACTCAATCATCCCAGCCAGGACTTTGTCATGCCAGGACTTAAAAACCTATAAGGACGGAGATTCCACCACTTCTCTAGGTAAAGCATTCCATTGGTTTACCATCCTTCTGGTGAAATAGTTTCTCCTAATATCCAACCTACATCTCTACTTCTGTAACTTCAGACCATTGCTTCTTGTTCTGCCATCCATCACTACTGAAAACAGCCTCTCTCTATCCTTTTTAGAGCCCCCCTTCAGGAAGTTGTAGGCTGCTATCAGATCACCCCTCACGCTTCTCTTCTGCAAACCAAATAACCCCAAATCCCTCAACTTCTTTTCATAGGTCCTGTGCTCCACCCTCTAATCATTTTGTTGCCCTCTGCTGTGCCCACTAAAATGTATCCACATTCTTTCTATACTGGGGGGCCCACAACTGAACACAGTACTGTGGATGTTGCCTCACCAGTGCTGAATAGAGGAGAATAATAACTTCTCTAGATCTGCTGAAAATGTGTCTCCTAATGCACCCCAATATGCTGTCAGCCTTCTTGGCTACAAGGGCACACTGTTTACTCATATCCATCCTCTCATTCACTGTAATCTCCAGGTCCTTTTCTGCTGCACTATGTCTAAGCAACTCAGTCCCCAACCTGTAACAAGGCTTGGGATTCTTCCATCCCAAGTGCAGGACTCTGTACTTGTCCTTGTTGAACCTCATCAGATTTCTTTTGGCCCAATCATCCAATTTATCTAGGTCACTCTGGACCTTATCCCTACCCTCCAATGTATCTACCTCTCCCCCTAGCTTAGTGTCCTCTGCAGATTCGCTGAGGTTTCAATCCATCCCCTCATCGAAGTCATTAATAAAGATTTTGAACAATACCAGCCCTAGAACTGACCCCACACCACTTGAAACTGACCACTGACTAGAATAGAGCCACTGATCACTACTCTTTAGGCCTGACTGTTAAGCCAGCTTTCTGTCCATCTTATAGTCCATGTATCCAATCCATACTTCCTTAATTTATGGGCAAGAATGTTGCAGGAGACTGTATCAAAAGCTGTGCTAAAGTCAAGGTATATCACATCTATTGACTTGCCCACTACCCTACACTTACAGATTCCATGGATTTCCGAGTGTACGCTGTTGATTTATTGAGAACATAAGACCCACATATAACTTGCTTGTAAAGTGCATACTTTTAAAGTGCAAAATGACTGCATGTTACATGTAACAATGATATTTATCTGTACTTATCTTTTCCTGGACGAGTGAATGGATGACTTGCTTGATTGCATCGGGTATAAAAAATTCTGTAGTTGGTCAGCTCCATTGCCAGAAGTGTATACCTTGTGTATGTAGCTTTTACAAACTGCACTAAATAGTCAAAATCTAGAGTGCAGAATCACTCACTAATAAGGCAAAGCTGTCTTTTTTCCTCAGTTTCTGCAAGCACCACATTTAGATATAATAGAACAAATGGCATTTCTGATAAGCATCTGTAATTCTGGAGTTGCAAGCCTCAGAGCACAGTACTGGATGTGCATGCTTAATCCCATCTCTGCTGTTCCAGTCTACTTCCGCGCTGAGGTACAATGCCATTTCACGTCCTTGCCACTACCCCACAAAATGTCTTTCAGTGTGTGGCCTTTTTTTTTCTCTGTATAGTGTTGCTCTGCTGTTCAGATGCATGTCCACACACAACTGTCCTGTCTGGGTCTACACCACAGAATTTTGTTGACAGCAGGGGTATTCTGTAGACATATCTCAGGGAACATCTACACACTTAAAGCATTCTGTCGAGAGATTATCGGCAGAACTACGCATTTTCTTCGACAGTATTATCCCTCAAAAATTTGAGGCATAACAATGTCTGGACACGTCTGTCGACGGAGAGAAAGGGAAGAAGCTATCTGAACTTCTTTTCACTTGCGATGTGCTCGGATTTGAAAGGCTAAGCCAGTGAGTAATTTTCTCAACTGGAATCCAAGATGCAACTTTATACAGTTTTGTAATGAAAGTTAACTTTCTTTGGGAGAGTGGTGGGGAAGCCGGGTTGGTGTGACAGTCCCACCATATTAAGCAGTGTTGGGATATAATGGGAGATGGTGAGCAACAGTGTAAAACTGAAACCCACACACTCTTGAATTCAAAATATTCTCTTTTTCTTCCCAAGAAGGTTAAATTAATTCAGTATAGCTATAATGATCTGATTCTTCTTGTTGTTGTGATTAAACTGGGTTCATTAAAGTAAGCAATGATAAATTAAAAATACAGTAGGAATCATGGTGGGTGTGAAAAGATGAGTAATCTTAATTAGAAATAAAATATGCTCATTATGTTATACTATAAATGGACTTTTATATTATGAATTGCAGAGATAAAAAAATTGATGTGTAATATTCAGTGCTAATTGGAGATACATTTATTACAAGTGTATTAGGTAAATACTTTTTTTTAGACTATGAATGACAAAGATAAGCTTCCAGAATCTCTGTGTTACTTTTCTTGCTCTGTGTCTGCAAGAGAAAATACAAACATATGCCACGTTCAGTGATATGTAAGTGTTGGGTTCAAACACCCATAAATACTTTTTCCCTTGAAGTGATTTATGTGTATTTTTGCAGCAGGAAGCAAAATGATTTTATGAATTAGAATGACTCTAGAAAACAATCTTAAAATATGGATTGTTTAAGAAGGGACTCAAAGATTAGATTGGAAGTCAATTCAGCATTACAATTTTGGTTTCTTTTATGGAATAGAAGAGATAAGACTGTGCTATAGTGGATATACAGGAAATTGTTGATTCTGCTTCTCTGTTGATTTCTAGTTCCCAAACTGATTAACATGATCTCTGCTGCCTTGAGTCACCATGCAAAATGGCAGAAGTCTCAAGCAATCAGTTGCTTATGCTAGATTTCCACTATCTGGGCTCACTGGAGCAATTTTTGTTGTGAGATTTATACTGCATCCAAACTGAAAGAGGAAACTAGGCAACCATATGGGACAATGTAGAGCTGATGAATCAAACCCATTCCCAATCCCTGGAAGGCCAAGAGGTTGTTGTTCAAGCTTTTAGTTGAGATCCAACTCTGTGAAGTTTTGTGATCATTGTGTATGAATACAGATGGGACTGTGAACTTCTCAAACCAGATACGTGCATTCAAGCAAAATCTTCCTCTTGCCAGGTCACAGCAAGCAAGTGCTGGACACAGCAGTTCAATCCAGCTATAATTATTTATCATTTGTACTTTCAGCAGCAGTAACATAATTTATCTGTAGCCAAGTGATACCCCAAAGAATGATGAATTCTTGCTTGCCTTTGAAAGTATTAGATTCTGTCTAGATCTGCTCTGCTCAACTTTTTCATAATCCAGGTTTTCTGTGGGTCAGGGATACTTACTTCATAAGGCACTCACAGATGGTCCGGTACCATTGTAAGGAGCACCAGTGGTAGAACAAATAGGTAGTCCTTTGGCCTTTTTCTAGGGTGCTTAAAACTTGAAAAGAGAAGCCAACTCAACCAGCAGGGATTGTAAGACCCGGGAGGGTCTTAATCATCCTGTGAGTTGTGCTTATTTTATGGAGCTGGGAATTGAACCTGCCCAGGGACTCTCCAGCAATGATGGGCCCCCAAAAGGTGGTGGGAAAACCCTCACCACCTTTTAGGTCCCAGAACCCACGCCCACGGCCTTTGTCGGGGTGCGCCCCTAGGGGATGTGGACCCACGCTGGCACCCCCCAGGAAGACTGAGGTCGAGGAGAGCAATGAGGCAGGCAACAGAGATGTAAAACACAAGTAGTTTATTAATACGCTAGGAAGGAATGGGAAGTATTACTGCCAGTCCTAATCTAATATTAGTATACACTGACTTGGATTAACAGGAAGATGACCATTTTTAATACCAGACTGACGTGGTCTCAGGTAAATTCGGTCCAGGACCAGTTCAAAGGAAAGTAACAGGTATATATACACCTGTTTAAATAAAACGAGGGAGAGGGCGCTACTCCTCTTTACCCTTACCGGGGACCGGGTCGCTACTCCGATCCCAATAGTAATAGTGATTTTTTTGAAAGGCTCATGGAGGTTGTCACCTCTCTATCAAGCCGAATAGAAAAAACAAGGAGGGGGAGGCCACGCCTTCACCCTGGTAAGTATTCTTTGTTGGTACCAATATTTTAACAAGCTAATAACATCTTTCCCCCTAACTAGGTTATTAATAGACTAACAATTATCACTTATAATTTACTACTAAATGGTTTAACAATCCTATCTATTACCAACTTAATTAACAATCCTATCTATCTCTAAGGTTCCTATTAATAAAACAACTTATCTATTAAAACTAACATTTAAAATAACTATCTATGATAAACAAATTAATTGAAATGGTAACAGTTCCAAACTATAAGAAGTCTTAATAAGTGTCTTTTGCACTGGAATCCAGCCAGCAGCCAGCAAGGCCCAGCCTAAGGTTGGTCCTTGGGGTGCTGTTCCTGCCCGGCCTGACAGGCACAAGGCAGGGGGATCAGCCCTGCTCCCCTACTAGGGGTCCCTCACGCTACTGGTGGGAAAGGTATCGCCTTGTCTGCAGGCCCTGCGCAGAGCACAGGCCTGCCGGTAGGTTAGGATACTTGTTTGATAAAGATTTGTCATGTCCAGTAGTAGATCGCTGCTGGTTGAGCAGGCGATGAAGACGGGCGCTGCTGGACTCGTGGTTGGCCCTGGGGTTCGCAACACCAGAGATGCAGTACCTGCGCGGCTGTAGGCCAGTTCGACCCTGGTGTGCTTGCTCTCAGGAACACTGCCTTGCTGCCGAAGCCGCTGCCACAGGAACGCAGGCTGGTGACAGTCTTGTGCCTCTCTTGGGTCTTTGCCCTGAAGGGCTAGCCTAGGGACTTGGCGGACGCTCTTGAGAGCCATGCCTTCCCATCCAGGGCCGCCCGGAATAGGCTGCGTGCCCTGCTTATATAGAGATCCCTCATAAATATTGATGAGGTAATCTGCATAAGTCATCTGCATTTGGAATTCCAAGGGGGATCAAAAAGTGATCAATCACAACACTTGATTCTGCGTAGCTGTGACCTCACTGCAAGTCCTTATGAATTATTCATGAGCAGATTCAAATTCCCGGGGGAGCTACCGGTTAAAAAGAACTGTTACAATGTTGCCAATGGGCAAGCAATGACACTTTAAAACTTCATGTATCTGTGGGGATTTTTATCATACGGCCCCTTCCCACCAAAATCATGCTGTCCCTGACTCACGGGGGCAATAATGCCTGTGTAGATGGTTTATACATGACAGAACCTAGAGGGCCTTGGTAACTGCTTCAACCAATGGCTATGGAATATGCTGGGGTGGAGTTTTAATCAAGCTTCTCTATTGAAGAAGTTTGACTTCTTTTAACATATTTAAATACTGCATGAGTTCATTACTTGTCTCTCTAGCCCAATGGCTAGGTTTATGTTCCTGCTCAAGCCAATTGAGGTAGAACAAGGACTTGAGCCCTAATCCCTCCCACATGAATGGTGACATAGAGGAAGTTCTGCTTCCTTGGTTATTTGTGAGAAAGGACTTGGCTTAAATTCCTGACTCCAAGATAGGAGTAATGGCTGTTAATTCCAAGTGGTGAGAGATTCCTGCCCTTAAGCAACTTACCCCTTTTGAGCGGAGGAGCTTGGGCCTCATCCCTCTCTCTGGCATTGTCTATTTTTGGCATTTCCCCAGTCAACCTGTGAGTGTGGTATTTTTAATTTTTTTCATTTTTTTTTTTCATTTTTATCCAGGCATTCCATAGGGAACCTGGTTGCTTACCTTGGGGCACTTAAAATTCAGTGTTTCCATTCCTAAGTCTCCCTTGTGAATGTCCAAAAGGATTTTACTTATTTACAGAACTAAGCAGCAGCTAAGAAATTTAAGTCTGTCAGTGGCATCTAAATGTGGAAATTTAAGAGGCAGTTTGGGCTAGGTTAAGAAAAGGCATGGACATCTAGCTGTCTAAATAGGTATGTGAATCTAATTGACACGGGTTTGAGAAGCCCACCCAGTGCAAGATTTGCCCTCAGTTTAGATGCCTCTTTTGAAGTATTTACCCATAGTGATACTGATAATAATCATTTATACTTATATAGTTCTTACGTATATTTTGTAGGCGTGCCTTAGGTGGTAGGCATAGGTACTGATATTTGAGGAGTTATAAAGCAAAACATAAATGTTGTCGTCGTCGTCATCATCCTCATCATCATCATCATGAAAATAACGGATTAGTATGCCATTTCAGATCAGGTGAATTACAACCTTATATATGCAAAATCCAACAACTACCTTCAGAGATCATTAAAATGCTTCCTTTGTTTTGAGCCCCCCTTCATATCCTGCTTTTCTTCCCTCCCTATGAAATGAATTTTTATATGATCTGTAAATGTAATTATGTAAATTTAAATTGTAAACTACTCTTGCTCTTTTTTTATATTTGTGATCACCATGAAGTCTTAGTGTTTAATAATAACTATTAGTAATTAACAACATTATATTAAGCATAGAAGATGACAGGATATTACACCAATCATTGTGTTGATCTGATTTATCTCCAACATTACTTTAAAAATATAAAAGACAGGAAGTCATTTTCTCTTTCTAGAGACTTTCTGCTCTTGATTTTTCTGCTTTACTTTTAAGAGGAAAGGCAGATCCAATATCATAGGCTGAAAGCTCATGTCACATTTTCCCTGGATATATCTAAGGTTATAGTACACATGAATAAAATTCAAGTTGCCACCTTTGGGGAGCTACAAAGCTTAAGCAAATACTTATTGGCCCTTCCTACCCACAACTTCCCTAACACATGTATCTTGATCCCTATTTTTCATATCTCTCTGCCAGCTAATTACCACCATGTTAACCAGAAGGAGTTATTAACATTACGCTTTGAAGGAGATGTTTCACATAATATAGGACAACCTTATAAATGGGGAGAGGAGAGGACTGTGGATGTTTCTACCTTTTACCTGTAACTGTCACTCCCTGAAATTCCTATCCCTCCTGTCTAATAGCCACTTACCTGGAAATTGCACAATGTGCTACGTGGCGCTAATAAAGAGGATACCTGACCAGGAACCCCTTTTATACTTCTTTTCAGATCCCCCTTTTTTTTATTCTGCCAGGGATACTGAGGTTGTGTCCACATTATGAAAAAAATTGAATTTAAGGCAGTTAGGTCGATTGTACCACTTGAGTGTCTTCACTGGAAATACCAGTGGCTCAGTTTAGGGAACACTACTATCAATAGTGTAATATCATCGGAACCGGGTGGGTGTGGCATCAAGTTTGAATTTAACAGTTTGAATGAAGACGAGTGTAGAAGTGCCTTGTCTTTGAATAGAATTCATTAGCCTCCAGAGGCTGACTAGTGCTGTTGCACCTGGCTCCCAGCTGCCCGCCACTGGCGGGAGCTGGGAAACTGACAAACACAGAAGTTCTGGTCGGTTTCCTGGCTCTTGCAAGTGGCAGAGAGCTGAGAAACTGGTGGCTCTGCTGCACCTGGCTCCCAGCTGCCCATCATTCTCAGGAGCTGAGAAACTGACCAGTGCAGCACCTGGCTCCCAGCTCCCCCTAGCCAGGTGCAGCAGCACTGGTCAGTTTTTTGGCTCCCCCAAGCTGCAGGGACACAGGAACCAGGCAACAGTGTGAGCTCTGACAGTGGTGGGAATGCAGTAGAGCCTGGGAAGAGGGCAGAGTATGTGGGGCTCAGGGAACTGGGATAGGTTCCCACAATACACTGCTGCAACAGTTGATGTTTGCCCACTCTAGTGTGACAGCAGTACCTTGACCTTGTGTGGACTTTGTGGGAAGTGAGGATACTCAGAACTGAATTTATAAAACCCAGTGGTATAAAATCAAATTTAATAAAAGCAAATTCATCTGGTAGTCTAGACATAGCCTGATGCTGTTTAATACAACATAGTATTTACAAAGAACCCAAATTATCACCAGGGTCTCTGAGATAAGAAAATGGTAGCAATGGATGAGCCAATCAGGCTTCTGAAAAACTAATATATCTATAAATATAGTTAGCTTGATTACTCATTGGAAATAAGAGTCTTTTAAGAAGTTAGTTCAAAAAGGCTGCAGTTTATACTAATGTAATATGTTTACTACCTCACTAAAGGGATTCCCATTTTGGGCAGGTTTTTTTTTTTTTTTGGCAATCCAAGTTTACATAAAAAAAATTATCCAAATATAAGCCAGATAAATCCAGGTGTGAGGCTGACAAACATGGGTCATTGTCAAGAAGGAATGAACCTGTTACCTTAGGGGCTAAAGCCATGTGTGTTATCTACCACGTGAGATAAAAGCCAGCTCCCTCTCATCTAAGGCTGTAGAACAGAGACTTCACTCTCCCTTGTCAATGGTCTCAGTGCCTCTGGGGTTACGCAGGAGTCCCACACAATAGAGGCCAGGGGATCTCTATTAAAGAGTCCGCTGTTAAATGCTGGAGTGGTGTGCCAGCTACCACATAATGCTATTGTGAGCCCTATGAACTTATTCCAGCAACAGGGTGACATATTAGAGCTCTTTTTACTCTCGATATGTCATGGGAAAGTGGCTATAATCTACAGAAATGTCTCTGGGGCAAGATGGCAAGAAGTGATGCTATATTTATTGAGTCATGAGTTTCAGATAAAATATGCTCAGTTTGCAAACATAAGGATTTTTTTTCCTCATGTTCAGGACATCAAATTCATCTGAAGATTGGAAAGTCAAGCTGGGTCATTTCCTTCTCTTGAATGCTCGTAAGTATTAAAGATTCTGCTTTTCAGAATCTGTTTCCACTGGTACCTGTAAAACTACAATTGTATTCACAGTGTTGCCCTGATGGATAAATATGATTATTCCAATAAGGCATGAATCATATTGACTTGGGGCAGTAGTTATGAGAAGTTGGTATTGCTGCTGCAGATGCTGGTCCTGTTTTGTGACTCAAAAGATATTTAAAGTCCCCAAAGCTGTCAATCTCAGCCTTTTTTCTAGTAGTGAAATTCACATTAAAACAGAAAAAAGTAACTTAACAGAATAAATACCCAATGGTGTTCAATTTCAATTCCAGAACTACCTGCAGGAATCCTAGAAGAATCAGGCTGTGTGGTGTTAAAGGCATGCCTGGAAGCTTTCACTGAAAAGCTTTTCTTGTTAATAAATGCACCCCCCCCATTCTTTGGATCACTTCCCTTCTGAGCTCCAAAGCCACAATGAGAAAAGCACAGTAGCCTGGGTTTCCAGCTACTGATTAACCTATTAAAACAAGGGTCACCAATGTTTCCTTGCACGAGAGCTCCCATAGTTGTCCAAAGGACAACATGGAACCAGTGACCCACTGTCAGTTAAGATAAGTCAGGTCATGTTTGATACTAGCACATGCCAAGAACAGAAATCCTATATTGCTGAAGTCTACCGAAACAGAAATGTGGCTTTTTTGATATGGAATCTCCTTTTAACCTCACTGTCCTGTTTTTTTTCTTTTTTTTTAAACAATGGCACAGAATGTGGAAATTCTGATCTCAAAGGTATTATCTACACAGGAAATATAAGTATGATATAGGAATGTGTAAGCTAGTGTCTTCAACCATTATCTGAAAAGTACGGTGGGAGAGAGACAGAGCAAACCGTAAATGCTTTTACATGATGATATTAATACAGTGTCTTGGCTAAACAATGTTTTTCAAATAAGATATGTTATGTAATCTCTTCTAACAACATACCTTTTAACCTAACGTAGAAGGAGCTATAATGAGTACAGAATTATAGGTATAAAAAGTTAATGGCTCTGGAGAGGTAGCTGTCATTAACAAAAGAGGAACTCTGTGTTCACTAATATTTTTCACCAGCCTTTCATAATCTTTAAGAACCTTAAATAATAATGAATTAAGTGGGAAGGGAAGTATCTTTCTCCTTGTTTCATTGAGGAGCAAGCAGTGGTTAAAAGGATTTTCCCATGTTAGTACCCTAAATATGTGATAGAGCTAGGAATGGAACCAAGCAGTTTCCATAGAATCATAGAATCACAGAACAATAGAGGTGGAAGAGACCTAAAAAAGCCATTAAGTCCAGCCCCCTGCCCTAGGCAGGACCAAACACATCAGGTCAGCCCAGCCAGGGCTTTGTTGAGGCAAGACTTAAACACCTCCAGTGACAGAGACTCTACTGCTTCCATGGGTAGACCATTCCAATGCTTCACCACCCTCCTATTTAAAAAGATTTTTCCTAATGTTCAACCTGGAACTTCCTAATTGCACCTTGAGACCATTGGTCTGTATTCTGCCATCTGTGACCACCGTGAACAGCCTCTCTCCAGCCTCTTTGCAACCTCCCTTCAGTAAGTTGAAGGCTGTTATCAAGTCCCCTGCTCAGTCTTCTCTTCTGCAGACTAAACAGTCCCAATTCTCTCAACCTTTCTTCATAGTCATATGCTCCAGCCCCCTAATTATTTTGGTCACCCTCCGCTGGACCCTCTCCAGTGTATTCACATCCTTCCTATAATTGGGGGCCCAGAACTGGACACAGTACTCCAGATGCAGCAACAAAGGGTCCTGTGGCACCTTATAGACTAACAGAAAAGTTTAGAGCATGAGCTTTCGTGAGTTAACTCAAGAAATGCTGGTCCAGCATCTGAAGAAGTGAGTTAACTCACGAAAGCTCATGCTCTAAACTTTTCTGTTAGCCTATACTGTGTCTACACGTGCACGCTACTTTGAAGTAGCGGCACTAACTTCGAAATAGCGCCCGTCGCGGCTACAAGCGTCGGGCGCTATTTCGAAGTTAACTTCGACGTTAGGCGGTGAAACGTCGAAGTCGCTAACCTCATGAGGGGATCGGAATAGCGCCCTACTTCGACGTTCAACTTCGAAGTAGGGACCGTGTAGACGATCCGCGTCCCGCAACGTCGAAATTGCCGGGTCCTCCATGGCGGCCATCAGCTGGGGGGTTGAGAGATGCTCTCTCTCCAGCCCCTGCGGGGCTCTATGGTCACCGTGGGCAGCAGCCCTTAGCCCAGGGCTTCTGGCTGCTGCTGCGGCAGCTGGGGATCCATGCTGCAGGCACAGGGTCTGCAACCAGTTGTCAGCTCTGTGTATCTTGTGTTGTTTAGTGCAACTGTGTCTGGGAGGGGCCCTTTAAGGGAGCGGCTTGCTGTTGAGTCCACCCTGTGACCCTGTCTGCAGCTGTGCCTGGCACCCTTATTTCGATGTGTGCTACTTTGGCGTGTAGACGTACCCTCGCAGTGCCTATTTCGATGTGGTGCCGCGCAACGTCGAAGTTGAACATCGACGTTGCCAGCCCTGGAGGACGTGTAGACGTTATTCATCGAAATAGCCTATTTCGATGTTGGCTTCATGTGTAGACGTAGCCAAGGTGCCACAGGACCCTTTGCTGCTGCTACGGATCCAGACTAACACGGCTACCCCTCTGATAGTACTCCAGATGCGGCCTCACCAAACCTAAATAAGGAGGAATAATCACTTGTCTGGATTTACTGTCAATGCTCCTCTTGATGCAACCTAATATGCCATTAGCCTTCTTGACTACAATGTCACACTGACTCATGTCCAGCTTCTTGTCCACTACAACTCCCAGGTCCTTTTCTGCAGAACTACTACTGAGCCAGTCAGACCCCAGCCTGAAACAATGCTTGGGATTCTTCCGGCCCAAGTGCAGGGCTCTGCACTTATCCTCATTGAACCTCATTATATTTCTTGCAACTCAGTCTTCCAATTTGTCTAAGTCACTCTGGACCCTATCCCTACCCTCCAGCGTACCTACCTCTCCCTCTAGCTTAGTGTCATCCACAAACTTGCTGAGGGTGCAATCCAACCCCTCATCCAGGTCATTGATAAATATGTTGAACAGAACAGGACCCAGAACTGAACCTTGGGCAACTCAGTTAGAAACTGACCTCCATCCCGACATCGAGCCATTGATCACTACCCACTGGGCCTGACCTTCTAGTCAGCTTTCTATCCATCTTACCATCCATTTATCCAATCCACATTCCTTTAACTTGCTGACAAGAATATTGTGCGAGATCATATCAAAAGCCTTGCTAAAGTCAAGATAAATCGCATCCATTGATTTTCCCCTATCCACACAGCCAGTAATCTCATTGTAGAAACTAATCAAATTGCTCAGGCAAGACTTGCCCTTCATGAATCCGTGCTGACTATTCCTGATCATTTTCTCCTTCTCCAAGTGCCTCAAAATGACTTTCTTGAGGAGCCCCTCCATGTTTTTTCCAGGGACTAATGTAAGACTGATGGGCATATAGTTCCCTGGATCATCCTTCTTCCCTTCTTTAAAAATGGGCACAGCATCTGCCTTTTTCCAATCATCTGGGATCTCTCCCAATCTCCACGACTTTTCAAAGATAACGGCCAAGGGCTCATCAACGACATATGCAAACTCCCTCAGAACCCTTGGATGAATTGGTCTGGGCCCATGGATTTATGTACGTTTAGCTTTTTTTAGATAGCTCCTAACCTGTTCTTTCCCCACCAAAGGCTATCCACCTTCATCCCACAGTGCATCACTTGTCGCATTAGTCCAGGAGCTGTCCTTGTCCATGAAGACAGAGGCAAAGAAAGCATTAAGTACTTCAGCTTTCCCTACATCATCTGTCGCTGTGTTACCTCCCTCACCTTCTGCTTGCTAACATGCCTGCAGAAACTTTTCTTGTTATCCTTCACATTCCTCGGAAGTCGCAATTCCAGTTGTGCTTTTGCCTTCCTGATACCAGCCCTACATTCTCAAGCTATACATTTATATCCCTCCCTAGACATCTGTCCCAGTTTCCACTTTTTGTAAGCTCCCTTTTTGTGCGTAAGTTTTCCAAGGATTTCCCCATTAAGCCAGCCTGGTCTCCTACCATATTTACTTCTCTTGCTGTGCATTGGGACGGTTTCTTTCTGTGCCTTCAATAGGTCTTCCTTAAAATACTGCCAGTTCTCCTGGATTCCTTTTCCCTTCATGGTAGCATCCTGGGAGATTCTGCCCATCAGGTTCCTGAAGGAGTCAAAGTCTGCTTTTCTGAAGTCCAAGGTATGTAATTTACTGTTCTCTTTCCTTCCTTTTGTCAGGATCCTGAAGTCTACCATCTCATGATCACTGCTTCCCAGGTTGTTACCCACTTCTACTTTCCCTATTAGTTTCTCCCTGTTGGTAAGGAGCAAGTCGAGCCACGCACGACCTCTGGTTGTGTCCTGCAGCACTTGTACCAAGAAGTGATCCCCAACATTCTCCAGAAATTTCCTGGACTGCTTGTGTACCATTGTATTGGTCTCCCAACAGATGTCAGGGTAATTAAAGTGCCCCATGATAACAAGAGCCCGTGATCCGGAATCTTCTCTCAGTTGTCCAAAAAAAGCCTCATCTACATCATCATCCTGATTTGTCAGCCTGTAACAGACACCAACCACCACATCTCCAGTGCTGCCTACACCACTAAGCTTGACCCATAGATTCTCAACAGGCTTTTCTCCCTCTATGTACTGGAGTTCCAAGCAATCATAGTGCTCTCTTACATACAGTGCAACTCCTCCTCCTTTTCTCCCTTGCCTGTTCTTCTTGAACAGTTTATACCTTTCATGACAGCGCTCCAGTCATGTGAGTCATCCCACCAAGTCTCTGTTATTCAAATCAAGTCATAGTTCTTGGACTGGGCCAGGGCTTCTGATTCCACCTGCTTGTTACCCAGGCTTCTGATACTGGTGTACAAACGCCTGAGATAACCAGTTGATTTCCCTGCCCTCTCTACTCGAACCAGGGGTCCACTTTTATTGTACATTCCTCTTTGCATTTATTCCTGGACTCCAAGATCCTTTATCCCCTCAGGGTTTTGGTCACCATCCCCCAGCCAATCTAGTTGAATGTTCTCCTCACTAAGTTTGCAAGCCTACTTGCGAAAGTGCTTCTTCCTCTCTTGGGCTACGTCTACACGTGAAGCCTACATCGAAATAGCTTATTTCGATGTAGCAACATCGAAAGAGGCTATTTCGATGAGTAACGTCTACACGTCCTCCAGGGCTCGCAACGTCCATGTTCAACTTCGAAGTTGCGCAGCACCACATCGAAATAGGCACTGCGAGGGAACGTCTACATGCCAAAGTAGCACACATCGAAATAAGGGTGCCAGGCACAGATGCAGACAGGGTCACAGGGCAGACTCAACAGCAAGCCACTCCCTTAAAGGGCCCCTCCCAGACACAGTTGCACTAAACAACACAAGAGCCACAGAGCCGACAACTGGTTGCAGACCCTGTGCCTGCAGCATGGATCCCCAGCTGCCGCAGCAGCAGCCAGAAGCCATGGGCTAAGGGCTGCTGCCCACGGTGACCATAGAGCCCCGCAGGGGCTGGAGAGAGAGCGTCTCTCAACCCCTCAGCTGATGGCTGCCATGGCGGACCCCGCTATTTCGAAGTTGCGGGACGCGCAACAACTACATGGTCCCTACTTCGACATTGAACGTCGAAGTAGGGCGCTATTCCTATCCCCTCATGGGGTTAGCGACTTCGACGTCTCGCCGCCTAACGTCGAAGTTAACTTCGAAATAGCGCCCGACGCGTGTAGCTGTGACGGACGCTATTTCGAAGTTAGTGCCGCTACTTCGAAGTAGCGTGCACGTGTAGACACGGCTTTGGTTAGGTGGACCCCATCTCTTCCGAATAATCCTTGTGCCTGGAACAGCACCCATGATCAAAGAATCCAAAGGCCTCTCTCTGACACCACCTGCGTAACCATGCATTTACTTCCTCAATTTGACAGTCCCTACCTAGCCCTTTCCCTTTGACAGGAAGGATGGATGAGAACATCACTTGTACTTCAAATTCCTTAACCCTTGTTCCCAGCACCACATAATCCACAGTAACCTGCTTGAGGTCCTTCTCGGCCATATCATTAGTTCCCACATGCAGAAGTAGGAAGGGGTAGCATTCTGAAGGCTTGAGCAGTTTTGTAAGGCTATCAGTCACATCCTGAATTTGAGCTCCTGGTAAACTGGTCCGGTCAGCAGATGGATGGTGCAGTCCCTCTTAGGAGGGTGTCCCCAACCACCACCACCCATCTTTTTGTTATGGGGGTGGTGGTCATTGAACCCCACCCCTCGGGCTACACAGCCCATGTCTTTAGTAGAAGCAGTTCCCTTCCAATTTTTTCGCTGTGAGGCTCATTCTGAAGCATTCACCACTGCAGAACCAGTGGAGAGAGCCTGAAAGTGATTATTTATCTCTGTGTTGATGGGGGACTCATGTACTGGCCTTCTTTTTCTTCTAGAAGTTACATGCTGCCAGTTCTCTGTTTCATCCTTTACCACCTTCCCCTATTCTTCCACCTGCTGTGCTTGCAAGATTAAATGCTCCCTTCTGTCAAGGAAATCTTCATCCCCCCTGACTGAGGGTCGGGTCGACACTTGAGCCTCCAGTCCTCTATTTTTTTCTTCTAAAATGGAGACCAGCTTGCACTTGGTGCAGATTAAATCCCTTCTTTCCTCAGGGAGGAAGACAAACATGGTGCATCCCTAGCAGGTAACAACAGCAGTCCTGTCACTATCCATGCCTGCCATCTTAGAACAGGGATTTAAAAGAAAGGCAAGGGTCCCTGGCCCCTTTCATTCCGTTCTAAATTCCCTGTTTGCAGTCCCCTGTTTGCAAGCTCACCTGTTCGTATGGACACTGCTTTATAAAGCCCTGAACTACCTCAAAGGCCCTTCTCTTACTGAGGCTCAGCCAATCAGCAGAGACTTCTAGATTTCAAGCTTATTTAGAAGCCAATAGTTTCCAGCTTCCAGTCCCAGTCCACCATCCGTGGGGCGGGCGGGGGAGAACAAAACAACAACAAAAAACCACCCACACACCACAAAGCTGAAAAACACCCCAGCCACAGCCAGAAAGCCCCAAACGCAACACACACCCAGACAACCTCTTACTTCACAGTCCTGTATTTGCTTCTCCTTTACCGAGAGAACTCCCTCTCTAACTCCCTGTTCACAAGCTCACCAGCTTGGACGCTGCTTTATAAAGCCCTGAACTGCCTCAATGTCCCTCCCCTTACTGAGGCTCAGCCACTCAGCAGAGGCTTCTAGATATCAAGCTTTTGAAGTCCTAATTCTCTGTTCTAAGGTACAGCAGTTCATTTAACATGATGAGCCTCTTTCTCATCCTTGGGCATCAAATTCAGTGTTCCCGGTTCCTGGTTTAGGTCCTTAAATAGTAACATGGATCTCATTAATAAGGTGGAAAGTGAGCTTGTAAGAATATTCATTTCATTGCAGTTGTGGCCAACATAATAAAATACATATAGACCTGTCCAGTCAATGAGTTAGGATTTTCCATGCTATTGTGTAGAATGAAGGTCTACTGGTGATTATGACTCCTGATAGCAACTGGAGAAAAAGTACAGGTAAGTGGGAAGTCGCTTTCGAGTCCTGTGAAATTTTTACTATATAAATTTTTCCCATAATTTTGCATTGGGACAAAACTGAGATCTTTCACTTTTTTCTTCCATGACAGAGAGCGCCTACCCAGAATAGCCACTAGTCCATCACTAAACTATGGCTATTCTGGGGTTGGTTACTCTTTCACTCTCCTGTTGGATCCATTCCACTTTCTATAAATTAAATATGCAAACAGAAAGACACAGTAGGTCAGTGATTAGGGTGCTCACTTCAGACAGGGAAATACAGGTTCACAAAGCAGAGAAGGAAGTGAACCTGGTGTTCTACAGTAGGTAAGTGCCTTCACCTCATGACAACTGTGTCTTTGCTATCCAATCTGGTTTGAACACAAATTCCATGTGGGACCTGAGAAATCTTCCTCAACAAACATTTCATCAACACTGATACATCCTTGTGAAATATTTTAGTTTTAACTATCATGTTCCAAAAAAAAAAAAAGTTTTTTCAGAAGATGTTCAACCAGCACTATTACAGAGTCACTAGAGGAACAGGGTATATATTTAAAGTAAAGTGACTGAAAAATAATGTAGGTCAGAGATTGCTCTGGCATATGCACACATAACTCTGACTGTACTAAGTGTTGCGTAGGTGTATCCAAGGGACACAAACTTGCCTTCAAAGTTGGAAAACAATGGAGATGATAATGCTGTGGTTTACTGGACTCAAAAGATGTTGAATAATTTTGCAAACTTGGATGGACCTTTCATAAATCTCAGCAGCAGACATTTTATCCAGAATGAATGGAAATAATTAACGGATTGGAGATCTTCAGGAAGCGGGTATTTGGATTATCTTTGGATGATTTGTTTCCAGAGATGTTTTTTGTTATCATCCAATCTGCAGTATTTCATTCATACCTTTTTATTCTGTGGATGATTGCCTTCAAAACTAGGCTTATCCCCATATGATTTTGACTGTTATGTTACTGCTAGAGAATGGATACAACTTTTTCTTAGCATTATTTTCAAAATGCTCAGGCTCTTATTTTAGTTAAAATGATACTAGTTTCCCATTAGTTTCTGATTAGGAGCTTTTCACTTCACTGACCCCAAACAGACTAGCAATGTCTACCTTATATTAACCATCATAGTCAATCTTTTATGAGGAGCATCAATACCACAGGAGTATGTGGGAAAGTTCAGTGAAACCTAATTTATTCATGCATTGGCATCATCATGGTAGAAGAAATTCACTGCAGACAAGTTCAAGAAAATGCATATTGGAAAAGACTCTACTCATATATATTGCTAGAATTTTTTAAAAAAGATTGGCCATTCAGGGTCCTTACACTGATGATCACCCACGAGTAGTTGTAATAAAGTCAATGGGACTATTTGTATAAATAAATGTTTATGAAAATGACTGCAGGGTTGCACAGTCAAGACATTATGTGGATGATGAGTATAGGCTAAAAAGAGACAAGATACATGATCTTAAAAGTCACTGAAATTTCAGGCCACAAGCCAGGGCTAGGTGACAAGGCATGGGGAGAAATTTCCTCTATACGCATGTTTCTCCATCATGTATTGACTTGCAATGTCATCTGATACCTGTTAGTGTCAGAGACTGGACACTAGAACTTATTAGAATAATTCTCTAAACCTAAACCAGTATGATGATCAGGGCCATTCTTACAAATGTGCGTGCCCTAGCATCCCATATCCCCCACCAGGGAGTGGGACAGCAACTCCATGTGGAGGTGGGGAAGCTGAGTTCAGGGCAGGAATAGGGCAAGGAGACTAGTGAGGGAACAGGCAGAAGGGAGAGCTGTGCATCCCTCCAGAGCCACAGGTTGGGAGGTGGGGTGCAGACTGGGGGAGCTGAGCCAAGGGTGCTGATTGGTGGAGCAGGGAACCAGGGGAATGGGGCCACTAGAGTGCAATCAGAGCGTGATTCAGCTGCAGAGGCTGAGAGACAGAGTGGGGAGCCGTGGGATTTGGCCACCAGAGCCAAGAGACAGCATGGATGCCAAGGGGAATTGGGCTGCTAGAGGCAAAAGTGCCCCATATTTAGTGGCGCCCTATACCTCTGTGTGCTCTACATACGCTTAGGGTGGAAATGATGATGAGGAATGTGGAATGATGATCCCTATACTCCAAAATATTAATTCCATTTTTCATAATTAAGTGTTACTGCCTGTTCCCCCATCTATTTATAAGTGAAGTCCATCTTCTCCCCTGTCTCCTACAGCTGGAGTCATTGGTCCCCCTTGGCTCCTTACACTTCAGGTCCTGTTAGCTAATATTGTTGCTGGGGAGTTGATTCTCCATCTCCTCCTCTTGTCTTTTGTGTAACTGTTTTCTCCTCTAACTATATAAATCTTACAGGCTAGGTCTACACGGGACGTCTCTGTCGACAGAAGTTGCTGTCAAGGGATTTCCTGGTAAAACTGCTGGTAACAGATTGTGTTTACACATAAAAGCAGATCAAAAGAGCAATCAGCTCTGTCAACAGAGAGAAACTATGCTGCCTGTCCCTGTCTCAATAGAACGGCCGACTGGAAGCTTCACAAACAGGGCTTCCCAGTGAATCAGAAGCTCTGTCTGTCAACAAGAGCACCCCAGAGTATCTACTCAGCTGTTGTGTTGACAGAACGCTGTTGAGATAGGTGTGTTACCTGAATAAGGAGAGGTATAATGCTGCCAGTGGATGTGCCTAGTTTTGTTAACAAACTGTTGCCAAAGCACATTTTGAGGGGAGACACTCCGTGGTTTTTCCCAACCAAAGCCCAATTTTGCTGGAAACATTCTCTCATGTAGACATATCCACCGTGTCATTCTCCTACCCCCACTTTGCAACACTGGGCATTCAAGTTCTCTCCCTCCCTTCATACAGGTCACCATTTCAGTTTTAGCTCCCCAGTCACAGCTGGAGTTTCTATTTCTCTCCCACCTTCCACTCATCACAGCTTCTCCCCTTTTTTCCCCCCTTTTTCCTTTTCTTCATAGGTCTAAACTGTTCAAGAACTGGTCCTCATGATTCTCAGAAGTACGTGTAGCAATTGCCCATGTCCAAATGCTTCTACTTGTGTTTAAATATTAATGTTCGTATTTTTTTTTCTCCTCAGAAGCTGTTTTAATGGCTTTGTCTGGTAATCTGGGGGCCTTTGAATGAAAACCAAAGTACGTTGTTGTTACTTTTCTTTTTTCGGTACTAACTCAACAATCCATTCAAGTGGAACAAGAAACCGGCATACACAGTTTAATAACGTTTGTATTGATTAAGTATGAGATTGTTACTGCAACTGAACTGTCCGGAAGTAGAAAGGATTTCTGGGTTATTTTTATGAACTTTTTACTTTTGTACATGAGGAGGGGTATTGAATGAAAACAGCAGGGTTCTTTTAAGATCCCTGCTTCAGTCCATCTGACTCATTTTCTGATCTGCCTCTATTATTTGCTGCACAATGGACTCTTATTTTCACTGGCAATGGAATGGTAGAAATAGCCTTCTAATAAGATTTCAGTGCCTGTGCCTGGCCGTTTTTCTTTCTCCATTTTTCAAGAGCTGTAGGGTCATATGGATAAACATCTCTGATGAGCTGAGGTAAGTTCATTCCTTAAACCTAAGTTTATTCCTTAAACCTTAAAAGCTCATCCCATTTTGGCGATGTGGGTGTCTCATAAGATATGTTCCCAAATGGGAAACTTAATATGACTTGAAAAAACAAACAGACTTTAAACTATGCTTTTATACTCTTCATGCTAAGTTTTTCCATAACCCAGGTGGGTAAAATTTAAGCTTATGTACACATTTCTTCCATCATTACAAAAAGAACAAATAAACAAACAAAATAAACCTTGATGATAGTAACAGTACAAGGTAAGAAGCACATTCAAACTCACTAACATTCTAAAAATAAACCTTTCAGATTCTGGTGCCATCTTAACCAAAGTCTTTGTCCTCACTGCAGTCTAATTGCCAGTTGACCACACACAAGATAATGACTAAAACAAAATGAACTGCATGCCAACCGCAATGATCCATGGATGTTGCTAGTTGTGAGAGGCATTAAGCTTTCTGAATAGTGACAGAGAGAGAGCCGTGATAGTCTATATACTATCAAAACAAAAAGCAGTCAAGTTGCACTTCAAAAGCTACGTCTACACTGGGATGCTATATCGAAATAGCTTATTTCGATGTAGCGAAATCGAAATAACCTATTTTGACGAATAGCGTCCACACATCCTCCAGGGCTGGTGCTGTCGACGTTCAACGTCAACGTTGGACAGCACTACATCGAAATAGGCGCTTCAGGGGAGCGTCTGCACACAAAAGCGGCCCAAATCAAAATAAGGGTGCCAGGAACAGCTGCAGACAGGGTCACAGGGCGGACTAGCACTTCCAGGGCAACAGCAAGCCGCTCCCTTAAAGGGCCCCTCCCAGACACACTCAGCCTGCACAGCACGCTGTCTGCAGAGCCACAAGCACGCACACCCTGTGAAGCACCATGGACCCCCAGCAGCAGCAGCAGCAGCAGCCAGAGGCCCACACACCCACCCCTGGAGGACCAGTGGTTGCCCTGCTCAGTGCCACGCAGGAGGCAGCTGACCATCTTCTATTTGAGGAAGATGAGCTGCCCCCAGGGGATGAGGAAGCAGCCCCAGACCTTGCTGCCCTCCCAGCGCCGCCCCTCCCCCCCCGGCCGCACACGCTGCCAGCAGTGGAGATACCCCACGAGCACGGACTGGTGGGAGCGGCTGGTGCTCAGCGAGTGGGACAACAACCGCTGGCTCCGGAATTTCCGAATGAGCTGGCAGACATTCCTGGAGCTCTGCCAGTGGCTCACCCCTGCCTTACGGCACCAGGACACCCCCATGTGACGTGCCCTCACTGTAGAGAAATGAGTCGGCATCGCTGTCTGGAAGCTGGCCACTCCAGACAGCTACCGATCTGTAGGGCAGCAGTTTATCGTGGGCAAGGCCACCGTCGGGGACATCCTCATGGAGGTAAGAGGGCCTGGGGGCGGGGAGGGGGAGCCCGGGGAGGGAGAGGGGTGAGCCCTGGGGGGAGGGCCAGACACACCCTGCACACCCCTCACCGGTGCTGTCTCGTGTCCTTCTCCTGCAGGTCGTCCGCACAATCAATGCCCTGCTCCTCCACAGGCTCGTGTGGCTTGGGGACCTGGATGCTGCCATCGCAGGGTTTGCCAGCCTGAGCTTACCAAATTGCTTTGGGGCTCTGGATGGGACCCATATCCCCATCTGCGCCCTGGAGCATAGCAGAGCATGCTTCCTGAATAGGAAGGGATACCATTCCGTGGTCCTCCAGGCCTTGGTGGACAGCCTGGGCCACCTCTTGGACATTTATGTTGGCTGGCCTGGAAGCACCCACGACACCTGAGTGTTCAGAAATTCAGGCCTGTGCCGCTGGCTGGAGGCAGGGACCTACATCCTCCAGCAGGAGGTCCCTGTGGGGGACACCACCATGCCCCTCTGCGTCGTCGCAGATGCGGCGTACCCCCTCCGGCCCTGGCTCATGCACCCCTACATGGGCCATGTCACAGCCAGCCAGGAGCAGTTCAACACGCGCTTGAACCATGTGCACCAGGTGGTTGAGCGCACTTTTGGCCGCCTCAAAGGGCACTGGAGGTGTCTCCTCACCTGCCTGGATGCAGGGCTCACCAACATCCCCCAGGCTGTGGGCGCATGCAGCGCACTCCACAACCTGGTGGAGAGCAAGGGAGAGGCCTACTTCCAGGGCTGGGCTGTGGAGGCTGGCAGGGCTGACGTCCAGCCACCCGCTGTCCCCAGTCGCCAGGTCGACCCTGAGGGGATCCGGGTCCGGGAGGCCCTGCGGGCCCATTTTGAGCAGGCTGCGGGGTGAACGCTGGCAGGGCCAGCTTCAGGTGAGCCACCCACTGCACCCCCCCCATCCCCCACAACAATCCCTGCCCCCACGCCCACACCACACAGAACCCGAGAGCACACCCCCCCACACTTCTGTGCAATAAATGGAATTTTTTTTCAAACAAAACCATGCAACCTGTATTAATTATTAACAGAAGAAGGGGGGAACTATGTACATGGGGGGGCAGGTACAAAACAAAGGTATAACAAAAACTATTTACAAACAATGGGGGAATATGTCCAAAGGAGGGGGCCAGAGGGGGCCTTGAGGGGCAACGTCCTCGGCCACGCACCCCCTATTGTCCTGTGGCTGGTGTGGGGGGGCATGACCCACGTCTCGGCCGGAGGCCCAGTCGTGACTGGGTGGGGGCTGGGAGAACCGGCAGATAGGGCCAGGCGGAGTCTGGAAGCCCATGGTCCCCCTCGGTGGCAGGCCCCAGGACGGCTGATGGTGGAGGGATGGCAGGTGGAGCGGTGGGTGGAGTGGCGGAAGGGGTGGGCAGAGCGGCGGGGGGGGGGGGGGGCAAGTGCCGCGCGATGTCTTGGAAAGCGCGCATGAAGGCCCCCCCAAGCCTCCTGGTGCCAGGCCAGCACTCAATCCTGGAGGTTGAGCCACCAATCCTCCACCTGCAGGCACTGCTCAGACACCTCCAGCTAACGCTGGAGGGTGGCGAGCAGCTGGGTGTGCATGGACGCCTGCGGATGGCTCCACCGCTGTCGGGCTCGTCCTGGGGCTGGTCCATGCTCCGCCGAGGGGCTGGCCTGGTGGGATGGCCCCGGTGGGCTGTCTGGGACCACTGATGCCGCACTGGTGCTCTCCGGGCCCTCCAATGGTGCAGCTGTGGAACAGAGAGGGGAAGAAGAGTGGAGACAGCCGTTAGTCTGGGCCCTGACCCATGGCCCTTGTCCCCCCACCCTTCTGCTGCTGGTTCCCCATCCCCGTCCCCCCGAGATGCTGATGCTGATGATGATGGGTGTCCAACCCCCCCCCACCTGGGGGACCCTAGATTCCGCTCCCCCCATCCCCAGGGATGGGGCATGGCGCTGTCCTGCTGGGGGGCAGGGGCTGATGGACTCTTCTGAGGGACATGCCACTGCTGTCCTCGGGGCCATGGTCATCTGGGTGTGTGGGGGCCCTGGTCATGTCTCTTGTCCCCGCCCCTTAACTCCGGGGCTGTGCACCGGGGGGGTGCATACCTGACGGTCCGCTCCCACGGTCAGGGGACACCCGTCGGGTGGATGCCCTGCTGTAGCTGCGGGAGGGGAGGACGATTTGGAGCCTCCCATTGCTGGAGAACTCCTCCTCCTCCTCTGGTGTCCCAGGGGTAGGCTCCTGAGGGGGCCTCTGGGGTGCAGGGCTGGCCTCCAGGGCGGAATCCATCTCAGGGGCCTGCTGGGGCTCATCGCCCAAGGTGTCAAGGGTGGCTGCGGGGGAGGATAAATAAATCAGTTAGTCTTTAAGATGCCACAAGACTCCTTGTTGTTTTTTCAGACAGAGACTGGTGTGGCTACACCTTGATAATGAACAATGTGAGGGTGTTCTGGAGGTCTGGTCCATTTAAGCATGGGTAGGTGGATACATTATTCCCTGCTGATTGCTGAGTCATCAATATGGTATCCATGCTGGCTGTCTATATCCTCTGCTGCCCTAAGTGGCTGACTTATTCTGATTTACACCTGCCAGGAAGGACACAATGCATCTGCATGCTGAGCATGTGCAGGCCTTGGTAGAATATGCTTTTGGATGACTGAAGAAAAGAAGGAGCTGCTTACAGACTCATCTGGACTGTGGTGAGTATAATGCAACAAAAAAATAGTGAGTTGTGATCTGGAGGATGTGGGGATACAGGTAAATAATATAAGGCAAAATGGACTGAGGATACTGTTACCTCATTTTATACTGAAAGCCACCCCAGAGTTACACTAGTATATACATCAATAAATGCCACTGTTGGATTAAAGGAAAAAGGGGAACTAGCTCTCTAGCGCAAGTTCACATATATCCATACCATCCTGCACCCATACCCTTAAAACCCATGCAGATGAAGAGTTGCATAGGGAAACTGGAGGAACCCAAGGCATAGCAGCTTCAGTGTGTCTGGCTGCAGTCATGAATCCATGGCAGCAAGCTGATTGTATAGTCCCCTTCTGCCCGCCCCCACCCCCAGCTTTCTTTCTTGCCTAGTACTCAGGAACAGTCAGTAACATCCATCCTGGTGGAGAAGGAGAGATGCCCACGCCAGGGCTCTGAGCCTCTTCCTGCCTCTCCAGTCAGCTGAAACTGACTCCCACAGTGTGGTGATGGCAAGAAGAATAACTTCTACAGCTACGCATCCATCTTTTTTATGTGTCAGTTCAATACCCATTGCCCCTTTACCACTGTCCCAGGACTCTGTCTGACTACAAGTCATCAGCTAATGGCAGATGGGACTTTGGTCTTCTCTTGATGGGGTTGCTTTCTTTATCTTGGGTGGACTGTTTTGCAGGGCCCAGGTCCTATTAGCTCTGGCTGTCCATGTCCTTCTGGCAGCTGGTTGTCAGACAGGCTGACTTCAGGAACTGATTCCATTGCATACACACCAACATTCACACTTTCCTCACTCATACTAAGAAAAGCTTACTTCAGAGAGACATGTTTCTTTTACAAAAGGAACAATCACGATTTCTTAGACTTACAGCATCTATAAAGATATTCTACCAACTTATAACACTCAATATACACCTTGCAGCTGCTTACAGAAAGCTACAGGACTTAAAACCAGCAATGACTGAAAGTTATGGGATTTACATCTGCTTTTTACTGGACTGTGCCAAGCGCTTGGAATCTGCTTATAGACAGCATTGTACCTAGATCTCCTGTTTATATGCGTGCAGTATAAAAACTATTAGGGTTTTGGCACTGGCATGTCCAGCAATGGAATATTATGCCCAGCTCTGGAATCCACAGTTCAAGAAGGAAGCTAAAAAGTTGGAGGACTTCAGAGAAAAGCCACAAGAACGATTAGGAAGTTGCAAAAAATGTCCTGTGCTCAAGAAAGTCAGGCTATTTATCAGAACTAACTGAAACTTCTCTTAGTAAATGATTTGCCAGAGGATAATGTTGATACATCTAAATTAGATGTGTTGCAATTGTTAATTAACCTTATTGTTGAAAAGTTGGGTTTAATGTTATGAATTAGTCTAGCCTCAGCATCAGGCTATGGGATTTTTCATCTATTATTTTGAATAATACTCTTATTACCAAATTTGTATTCACCATGCTGATATTCGTAGATGTTGACTTAATCATCCCCTAACTTTCTCTTTTGTAAATTACACAGATAGAGCTACTTGGCTTTTTCACTGTACCACATATTTTCCAATCCTTTACCCTTTTCTTGGCTCTTGTAGGTGATCATATTGTTGCCTTTTGATCTTCAGTTCCGTGAAATCCCCATTGGTGTAAAAGTTTTCATCAAGATTGGACTTGTTTTCTAAAAGATATGCTCTATTTAAAATTGGAATGAATTCAAGCAAGTCCTATGGCCTGTGTTATAGAGGAAACAAAACTAGATTACAGTGAATGGTGAATGATTACAATTCTGACCTTAACTGGTCATGTATCTGCTCTTTTCCCTCCAGCATTTGAGCAGGGGAGAAAAGCATCTGATATTGCTTATAATGTGTAGTTCTATTGCTCATTGACTGGTGAGTTGGCATACAACAAAGTACCCAATAGGCTGTAGGACGTGGTTCTGTGACCCGAAAGCAATGGGATGGGGCAAGGATAGGCAAGTAATTTGGGCAGGAGAGCTGAGAGACAACAGGTGTATGATCTTGGAAAGTTACTCAAACGTGTTTCTCTGAGACACCACATTACCTTATTTCCTCACCATGATGAATGTGTTCTATGTGGAACTTCTTCTCTAAGTCCTAGTACTCCTTCATTCTCGTTGCATCTATCTATATGTCATTGTGTTCTTGGTGGTGCCTTTATAGTTTGTGTTCGAGCAAGATATATTTTGTCAAGGCTTTGGCTAGTAATGCATTTAAGTCTTTTGCACTCATTTTTCTCTATTAATGAATTGTGGCAGTTATCGATATAAGCTGCTCATTTACAATTTTCTTTTCCCTCCTCTGTCTGCTGTGTTGAACAACTTGGCTGTTGCAAGAAAAAAAGGAAGTAGCACGGGGGCATGTGTAATACAATGCATTGACCTGAACAAGAAGCAAGAATTGGAACTGGTACACACACACTGGTGGTGGATGGTTTTTCACCTGTGAGGGCATCCCATCCTCAAGGACTAGTTCCCAAGCTATCATAGCATCATAGAATTCTAGGGCTGGAAGGGACCTCAAGAAGTTATCTAATCCATCCCCCTGCCTAAAGCAGGATCAACCCCAAAATAAATCATCCCAGCCATGACTATGTCAGGACGGGACTACGTTATCATACTGTTGGACATTCCTCTTCTGGGTCCCAAAGTTTTAAATTTTGCTCACTTCAGCTCATAAGACAAACAAAATTTTGGTATTGCAGTCCAGTCTAGTGACTGTGTAATGACATGTAGTCTTCTTGCCAGGAATTTTTGTTGTCACAGGGACCAGAGATGATTAATGCTGAAAGCACTGTAAATAGTTTGGAACTCAGATCACTGAAAAGAATGACGTGAAGGTAGGATACTTCTGGTCAGTACACAGCCCAGATAGAAGGCAGATAGAACACAGGTGGTTAGTGTCCTGAGAATTTGTGGGAAGATGTTGGCAGGCCATCATCCACAGATCATTATGACTAGTTGTGGCCACCCTTTTCACTGCAAATTTTCAAGTTACCATAAAGTATGACACCCAATTTGATGTTTGCACTCTATCTCAGAGCAGGCTTATATGGCATGATTATAACCAAGGACAGTTTGTATTTGATTATGGAGTAAGTTAAAAAGAAGTCTCATGACTCACAGTGAAGTCAATCTCTAGTGAAGAAAAAACTATGATAGTATACACTCTTTGCATAACAATGAACTAGATAATCAAAATTTACATCCAAATGCAATATGTAATTTACTTTATATAAAGTCATAAAGAAACAGCCTTATCAGAATAATAAATCCGCATTTGTATCAAAACAAAAATATCCCCCTCCACTCGCTCCAGAAAGAGACTGATGTCTAAGGCCACTGGGAAGAGCATATCAAAACAATAACAAGCCAGAGTGCTGTAGATCCTTGTGCAAAACTTTCACATTATACTACTCCACAATGTGTGTAAAAGTGAGTTAGACTCTTCTAATGCAAAATCTGTATTGGGCACATAAAATCACAGCACAAACCAAGAGAGAAACATCTGAAACACCAATAGAGCAAAATTGAAAAGGAACATAATTTTCTACTCCAACTTCCTGAAGACAAAGAAGTGTGTTTAGTGAGAATAGCCATCCTTGGTCAGACCAATGGTCCATCTTGCCCAATATTCTGTCTTTCAACAATGCCAGTGACAGATACTCTAGAGGGAATGAACAGAACAGGGAAATTTATTGATCCCCTGTCACCCAGTCCCACCTTCTGGAAGCAATGAACTTCTTCAAATAATAAGAAATTATAAAATTTATTGTGGAAAAAGTAATTAATAAAAACTGCACAGTAAAAGGAAAAATGTGTACGGGGGTTAAGATTACATTATAATGCAAACTGCTGCTAAATCAAAAGGGGTCAATAATGACTGGAGTAAGACAAAGAAATATTTTATAAAGTACTAAAACTTGTAGGAACTTTTAGAGGTCACCAGACCCAGTGCCTTGCAATCATGGCAGAAGCAAGTACCATCTAGCCCATTCTTGACAGATGTTTGTCTAACCTTCCTTAAATCTCCATTGCTGGAGACTCCATGCATTCCCAAGGCAATGTGTTCCGGTGCTTAATCATCCTGACATTTGGGAACCTTTTTTCCTAATGTCCAACCTAAACCTCCCTTGCTGCAATTCTTTTCTTATCATCAAACAATAAGAAGAATGTTTTTCTCCCTCCTCCTTCTAATAACCTTTTCTGTATTTAAAAACTCTTATATCTCCTGTTTTCTCTTTTCCAGACCAAATAAAGTCAATTCTTTTCATATGCCCTCATACTTTAAGTGTTCTAGATCTTTAATCATTGCTCTTCTCTGAACCTTCTTCAATCTGTCCCAATCTTTCCTGAAATGAGGTGTCCAGAACTGGACCCAGTACTCCAGTTGAGGACTGATCATCACAGAGTAGAGCAATGCAATTTAAAACTTTGGGACCCAGAAGAGGAATGTCCAACAGTATGATAACGTAGTCCTGTCCCAACATAGTCATGGCTGGGATGATTTATTTTGGGGTTGATCCTGCTTTAGAGTAGAGCAGAAGAATTCATTCTCATGTCTTGCTTACAACACCTCTGTTAATACATCCGAAAATTATTTGCCTTTTTTGGAGGAGTCTCACAATCAGTCATAACCCTAACTGTTGTTTACTATGACCCCTAGATCCCTTTCTGTAGTACTCCTTCCTAGACAAACATTTCCCATTTTGTATGCATGAAACTGATTGTTGCTTCCTGCATGCATTACTGTGCAGTTTTTCTTTACTGAATTACATCCAATTTACCTCAGACCATTTCTCCAGTTTGTCCCCACCATTTTGAATTTTCCTCATATGTTCCAAAGCACTTGCAGCACCCCAGTTTGATATCATCTGACAACTTTACAAGTATACTGTCTATCTCATCTAAATTGTTGATGAAGATATTGAACTGAAACAGTCCCAAAACTGATCCCTGTGGAAAGCCTATATATGCTACTCCAGCATTACTGTGAACCTTTAATAACTAGCTGCTAGGGCTGCGCTACGGTTTCTATTTCGTGATACATTTTTATCCTGAACTAGAAAGTGCACAGTCAAACACCGTGTTGAAATACAGCAAAGCTATTTCAAGTAAGGTGTTTCATTCCTGGTAACACTTGTCATATGAGAGTTAGTGGGAAGTTTGACATAGATCTTTATTTTGAACACCAGTGCAAGGTAGCTTGACATAATTTAGCAATTTATGCAACACAAATTGTGTAAGTTATTTCGAGCTAGGGCTACAGTGTCAACCAGTTTTGCACCCACCTTATAGTAGTCCCATCTATGTAGTATTTCCCTAGTTTATTTATAAGAAGGTAATGTGAGACTCGAATTCATTACTAAATCCTAGGTATACCACATTCACTGTTTTCCCCTTGTCCACAATACTTGTTATCTTTCCAGAGAAAGCTATCAGGATGGTTTGACATGGTTTATTCTTTACAAATCCATGCTGACTGTTACTTGTCACCTTATCTTCCAGATAGATGCAAATGGATTCCATAATTATTTGCTCCATTATTTTTCCTGGCACAGAAGTTAAACTGACTGGTTGGTAGTTATCTGGATTGTCCCTTATTTCCCTGTCTATGAATAAGTGTTATATTTGCTCTTTTCAATCTTCTAGAATCTCTCTGGTCCTCCATGATGTTTAAAAGAGGATACTTAATCACTTATAGATCTCCTCAATCAGCTTCTTGAGTATTGTAAGATGCATTTGATCAGGCCCTGGTAATTTGAAGACATCTAACTTGTCTAAGTAATTTGGCATGTTCTTTTACTACTTTAACTTCTGAAATTACCTGATTTTTTACAGCATTCACTGTGCTAAGCATCCAATTGCCACCAACCAGCTTGCTGAAAACTGAAATAAAGAAGTCCCTACACACCTCTGTCATTGCCAGATTTCCTGTTACAGTTTATTCCCTCTTCATTAAGTAATGGTCCTATCTGGGGTCTTCCTCTTGTTGCTAATATATTTGTAGAGTATTTTCTTGTTACACTTTGGCCATGTCTACACTAGCCAAAAACTTCGAAATGACCATGCAAACGACCATTTCAAAGTTTACTAATGAAGCGCTGAAATACATATTGAGCACCTCATTAGCATGCGGGCAGCCGCGGCACTTCGAAATTGACGCGGCTCTCCGCTGCACAGCTTGTCCAGACGGGGCTCCTTTTTGAAAAGACCCCGGTTACTTCGAAGTCCCCTTATTCCTATGAGCAGATGAGCATAAGGGGGCTTCGAAGTAGCCGGGGTCCTTTCAAAAAGGAGCCCTGTCTGGACGAGCTGTGCAGCTGCAAACCGCGTCAATTTCGAAGTGCTGCAGCCGCCCACATGCTAATGAGGTTCTGAATATGTATTTCAGCGCTTCATTAGTAAACTTCAAAATGGCCGTTTGCATGGCCATTTCGAAGTTTTTGGTTAGTGTAGACATGGCCTTTGTCTCTAGGGAATTTGAGCTCGTTTTGTGGATTCGCTTTTCTAATTTTGTCCCTACAATTTTCCATTATTTGTTTATATTCATCCATTATAATTAGAACCAGTTGCCACTTTTTGTAGATGGAATAGTTTGATTGTGTGCCCTTAATAAAATGTGTTTTAAAACTGTCAGCTGTCTTCAATGTTTTTCCTCTTAGTCTTGCTTCCCATGACATCTTACCTACCAACTCCTTGAGTTTGCTAAAAATCTGCTTTCTTAAAACCATTTTCTTTATTGGGCTGTCCTTTCTACCATTCCATTCTACCACTTCGTGATCATTTTCACACAAACTGCCTCCCATTTCCAAATTCTCAGCTACTTTTTCCCTTTTTGCTAAAATTAAATTTAGAACAGTTGCCATCCTACCACCCTTCTCCATCTTCTGGAATAAAAAAGAATGGTCTCTGATACATTGTAAGAGCTTGTTGGATAATCTGTGCCCTGCTGTGTTAGTTTTTTGCAACAGATGTCTTGACAGTTGAAGGCCCTCATCACCACTAAGTACTGTGCTTTGGGTGATTTTGTTAGCTCAAAAAAAGCTTCATCCACCTCTTCTTCTTGGTTAGGTGGTCTGTATTAGATCTCTACTGTGACATCACACTTGTGTTTGCCCCTTTTCTATTTACCCAGAGACTCTCAACAAGTCTGTCTCCTATGTCCATCTCAAGCTCAGTCCAAATGTACACATTTTAATATACAAGTAAACATCTCCACCTGTCCTTCCTGAGCAAGCTGTACCCTTCTATACCAGTATTCCAGTCGTGTGTATTATCTCATCAAGTCTCTGTGATGCCAGCTATGTCATAGTTGTGTTTATTTACTAGCATTTCAAGTTTTTCCTCCTCCTTCCCCATATTTCTGGCATTAGTACGTAGATAACTGAGTTACTGATTTTATTTTACACCCCTCTCCCCAGCCAACAGTTCTGTCTTGTCTCTGCTTTAGATTAGCCAATCTGTATACAAAAACTCTTCACCTTCCTTAACAGGTGTATCTTAGCAATCTGCTTAGCAAAATCTGCTTAGCAAAAACTAGAAATGATGCAAAATATGGGGTGAGAGTATGCATATGAGTGGCTGGGTCAAAATTTTGGGGAGTAAAGGCCGTTCAAAGTAGTGTAGGCACTTCGAAGTGCATGTGGTTACATGCATGCTGGCACTTCAAAGATTGACACTTTGTAGTTGCCCCGAGGGGGAGAATTAGCCTAATGAAGTGCTGCGTATTCACTGCAGCACTTCATTAGTGATCTTCCATTGCCCTGATTAACATGCCCCCCTCGAAGTTGGGTGCAAGTATAGACAAGCCAAATATGTATTTACATATTAATAACTGTTTAAAAAACTCTAGTTAATTAATATTTGCTCAATTTCTTTTTAATTTCAAGAAAAAATAAGATAGCTATTTTTCCACATCATCCTCTCACCCCATATTTTGCAGTACTTCTAATTTGAGCTAGAAGTACATGAGTGGATGGATAGGTGGGTATACCTCGCGTAAGATCGTCATGTAAGTTAAGGAGGCTAACCCAAGGTACACAAACTGAGATATTAGTGTCTTCATTCAGCAATTGATGCCTATTGAGCAAACCACTTATTTGTCCACTAGTTCTGGAGGACTACACTGCTGGAGTTCCATTCCATCCTGGAACAGTTTCTCCATACAGGAAAATTTTGTGTTCAGTTATGGTGTCCACACTTCACAAAGGATAATAGATTTCTGATAGTATTTCTTCAGAATTTAGCAGAAGAAAGCCATAACAAGATCCAGTGGAAGCCATGCACATGCTTAAGTGTTTTTTCTGATTCATGCTAGAGTGTACAGCAATTTACAGAACTGAGCCATTCATCTGCTGAATAGGAAAGAAAACAGATGAGCATGTGATTAACTCCTTTGCTGATTTGCAGCCTAGACTAGCTCACTTCTCCAATGGAGTACAACAGACACTGCACATGATTCAGAGAAATGGGAGCCAAGTGTTTACCAAATTATATTTAACCAACAATAGCGTACATGCAGCAGGACAAAAGACAAAAACACATTGAAAATGCAGGAAACAGTTGTTTAATAGACAGGTGGCAAAAGACAAATTTCCCTTTGTTCTTCAGCTCTCGCTGGTGTTGCTAAACTGTTTTGTATTTGATGCTGAAGAGGTACAGTCTCTCTTCAAAGGCGTTTAAGACAGGAATAAACTTTGCACCATCTAAAGAATGGAAAGAACAATGAATAATGAGAACATACCCGGATTATTCCTCAGACTGAATGGAATATGAAAAATAGAGCAAAGAAATTTGTTTATGGAGATTAGTTTTTCAGTACTATTTGTGAGACTTTCCTCTTAATGTTATGCAACTGAAACTATTGTACTGCTGAACCTGAGCAAAATGTTAATAAGAAGTTGTCAGTATCAATGCATCATGAAGCTGATCTGGCAAAGTACTTCTGTTTGTTTAACTGACTAATTTCATTGGTTTAAATGGAACATCACATGTGCTCAGCATTAATTATATGCTTAATTGTTTCTTTGACCATGCTATGGACCAAGGACCAATATCAGACATCTATTCTTTAGCCACTGTCTCAAAAGAATTGATTGCCTTCATTTAGGATCCGACCCTGAAACTGACTGTGCTTGTAGGAGCATTTGTGTACAGGACTAAAACCACAGTTTACTAATAGGCAGATGTCCACAGCACAACATCACAACAGACCCTAAGTGACTTCCTTGTTTGTGATTTCAGAAAGAGGTTTCATAACTCTTCATGAACAGATATGCCTTCTCTGAGACATGAACAATGAAGGTGGACAGGAAGTGTATAAAGGTGCTACTCATGCTACCCCTGTTTTGACATCTATAGGACTTTAGGGCTATCAGTGAAATCCCTTTCAGTAGCACAAAATTCAACACAAATAAAACTAAAGGAGATCCATTGTGAATGCTGACAATGTCACCTTCTCCATAATGTCAATTTCATTTTAGTGTCTTCATTTTGTTTGTTGTCCTTCCTATTAATTTATATGTGTGTTTTTCATTCATGTCTCTCTTTGATCCCAACATACACACATGCCTCTGTTTTGCTCTCACTTCTGATCAGTCTTCTTGGAATGCATCGCTGTTTCTGCACTGACCAGAACTACACAGTGTCACATATGACATATTTTTGCTCTCCATATTTCAGTCTTTCAAAAGTTTTCCATTTAGTTTTGATTTTTCCCTTTACATGACATTTCACCTGACTTTAAATAATACATATTTTTCTCAGGTACAACTCTGTTAGCACCAAATCAATATGGATGCTTTCTTGAAAAATGTTTGCATCACAGGTGATGGGCATAGTCATACTTAGTCTGTAACCAAGTTATTTTTGATTAGATCTCTTGATCAGGAGTCATAGTAATTCAGCATAACAAGTTCATGCCAAATGCAGACCTTGGGTTGCTCTTCATTCTTAAAATACAATAGATGGAGTTATCATTAAGGGAAAGGGAAATCTCCTTATGTGGTCTTGCAGCTACATAGAACTTTATTTTACGGGCTGTTAATCTCCCACCTTTCACTAGCACTAATCTTTCTTTTCTTCTTTTTCATATCCATGCACCACACCTGCAATTTTGTTTCTCATTTTCCTACAATGTAATTAAAATAGAAGCTAAATCATCTTTCAGAACCCACTATATTTGAAACTGAATTCCCTTTTAGCACTTCAGCTGGATACTAAAAAAGGGTCACAGATATTCCTTTAATATCATTGGAATAAAAATATATGAACAAGTCTATGCATAGGAGCAACCAAATCACAATCTCTGGGCTCCTCTTCACGACATACTGCTATGATCTAAATTAGATCAATCCTAGATTAGTGAGTTTATTAATTTACTATAGAGTAATCACTCATATGGTGCATAACATGGACCAGTGCTCAATTATCAATATCAAAAATCCATCTTTATAGATTCCTGAACTGACGTTTGACATTAATTATTGCTATCAAAATACTGTTAAAATAATTAACATTAATAAAGGCAGATGGATAATAAACAGACATTGAATAGCTAAACTAAAAATTTAAATCAAGTTCTGTTCATTTGCTATGCTAAAATTATGCAGTTTCCTGTCTAAAATTTTCAGCTTATATTCTCTGAAAAAGTAAAGCTAGATAACAGCTGACCTTTGGATACACTGAGAATATTAATTGTAAATAAAAAAAAGTTAAAAATAGGGGAAAAAATAAATGTATAGGCATTTTCCTTATTTTTTCATCCACATTTTGTTTCATATTTTTCCTGTTCAAAATTATTCATGAGTAAATTATCAGGTGAATGTAGCTCTTTTCTGATTACAAATTATTAATGGATTTTTTCTGGTGGCTGGATATTTTCACTCACAAATACCTTTCAAATAATTTACACAAGCAGATTTAAGTCTATGAACTGGTTATCAATGTTTCAGCCTCAAATGTGTATTTTATTAGACATCTTTGAATAGATGACTTAGGCTGTGTCTACACTACAAAAAATAGCTTTGAAGTTGCTTACTTCAAAGTAAGCAACTTCAAAGTCAAGCGTCTACAGGCACCCTACTTTGAAGCTGAACTTCAAAGTAGGGCACTATTTCACTCCTGGGAATGGAGTAAGGACTTTGAAGTTGGGCTCCCTACTTCGAAGTTAACTTTCAAGGGAAAAAGTGTGTAGACTCTCTACTGGCTACTTCGATGTAATGCCTAACTTCAAAGTTAGTTCCTAGTGTAGACACACCCTTAGGTTTTTTAAAAACAGCAGAACAAAAAACTAATGGGAAATGCTGCTTCTGTGGATGAAGAATAATAATTTGTGAGACCAGTCATAACATGTTCAAGTTTTGGGAACATATTCTGGAATAAGGAGTATTTATCCTCCAATGCATGCATAACAAATAGTCTGACCTTACAGTGACTGTCCATGTGTATTATGAAAATACCCATAATTCAGGTTTTGAATTGTATGACCAGAAATATTCCTTTCATTTACGGAGGTTTTGCCCACTCAGGATGAAATCTTGGCTCCACTGAAGTCCCTGTGGGAATTCTCATCCACTCTAAGGGGGCCAGATTTCACCACCTGTATTTACTGGATTCTTCTAACTAAACTCATAAGGATATAGCCATTGCCATTCCATATCAGACAAGTTCATTTAGTTGAATATTGCCAGAGCCAGATGATTTTGTGGAATTTGCAAGAAATCCCATAATAGGCAATTAAAGAATTATTGTCCATAAGGAAAATTTCTTCTTAAACATCTTCAGGGCTTTTACCCTGAAACATCAGGGTTCATACGATTTCTATAGCTGTATCTTCTATATCTATAGCTTCATTTTTTGATAGGAGTTGATTAACTATTTTTCCTTGGGTTCTTAAAAGAATAAATGGGCACAAATCAGACATCAGGAATGGTAACATACAAAAACCTGTAGAACATTTCAGTCTCCTGAGACACTCAGTAGCAGATTTAAAAGTACCCATCCTACAACCAAAAAAAAAAAAAAAAACTTCATAAACAAACTCCAAAGAGAAGCTGTGAAGCTAAAATTCATTTGTAAATTTGACACCATTAACCAAGGATTGAATAGAGACTGGGAGTGGTTGGCCAATTACAAAAGAAGTTTCTTTGCTCTTGATTTTCACTCCTCCAAATTAGCTACTGATAATCGGCCACAACCTCCCTGACTGAACAGACCTCGTCAACTCTGGCCCTCCCGTGGACTGAAACTCCCTCTTTACATGCATCTGATGAAGTGGGTCTTTGCCCACGAAAGCTTATGCTCCAAAATATCTGTTAGTCTATAAGGTGGCACAGGACTTTATTTATTTATTTATTTATTTATTTTTAGATACAGACTAACTTGTCTACCCCTCTGATACTTAGGTTCATTGAAAACTATTATCTCTCTCTAGCTCCCCTTATTATCTATTCTATACAAAAATCTAATTCTTTCTTCAAACCTGTATTTTGGTCTTAATGATAACTTGTGTGAATCAGTTCCACAAACTGATTATGAATTGTGTGCAAAAGCATTTTTATGTGTTTTTAATTTGTTGCTTCAAACATTCACTACTGTTAGATACCTTACCATTTTAATACCATTTTATCATATTTATTCCTTTAAAAGCAGAGAAGCAGAAGTGTTTTTTGGCCTTGTTTCTTCTTCTTCATCATCATCATCATCATCAACCATGGGCTCTGTGCCCATTGGTGTCCGGTGCCTCCTTCACTATTATCTTCCATCTTTCCCTCACTAGAGTAAAGTGGCTCAGTTTCTATAGACTAGCTCCACACCTATATTCTATATAATCTCTGTAGGGTTTGCCTCTCCTATTTGAACCATCCATTATACCAGATACCAGGTTCTTAAGTTTTTGTTTGTCATTAATTCTGCAGATGTGTCTGAATAGCTGAAATTTCCATTGTATAACCTTCTGCAGTAGGTTCTCTTTCAGCTGTATCTTCCTATACAATTTCTTGTTGGTGACCTTCTGTATCCCTTCTATTCTCAGGATCTTTCTATAACAACTCCTCTTGAATGTCAATATCCTTCTCTTCAAATCCTTCGTTATCACCCATGTCTCACATCTGCTGGATAAACACATTTTCAAGGCACTCAGCTTTGTTCCTAAGGTTTGTTTGCTGATGTTATTTTAGCAGGCACAATTTGTGTTTCAGAAACTTTGTATCTGTTATGCAATGAAGGCACCACTCGTAGCAAATATTGCATGATTCCTCTGCTGGAATTATTTTTGTTGTTGTTGTTGTGGGTTGGTTGTTGTGGTTTTTACTTATATTTTTATTTATCTGGGGGCTCGCACATATTTCTAAAAATTATTTTTCTGTTTTACATTCTTATACTTGATTGACTAAAATGCCCTATAAGAATCTATCAATGACTCCAGTAATTGAAACATAAGGCTTCAACAATAATTAATTTAAATATTTGCAACTATTGGCATTTTAAACAGCAAGTTGCCTGTCAAGTGAGTTTGCCTGATTCTTTCAAAAAGAACATCTCCAAGCTTATCTCAACCAACAATAGTCCCCTCTAGGATTTTTATTGCGGAGACGAACATCTTCAAAGCTCATCCCCGCCATCAATAATCCTCTTGGGTCTGGAGCTCAGACTGCAGCAGACTGTGCCATTTGCTACTTCAGTTTTCAATACCATCTCACAGCAGCTCAAATAACCATGAAGTGTTTGCCCATGGGGGAAAATGGTAGAGTTGGATAGGGATGACTTGCTATGGGAGTGCCCCCTTCATCCTCCAACCAGACAAAACAAAAATGTAAAACCTTCTTCAAACTTTATATTAATCAGCACAAGCAACAAACCCTACAACATCTCATTTTGTAGACATCTCCTGCAGGGCAAACAGAATCATTTTAGGAAAGAAGTAAAAAGGAAGCAAAGGGAAAAAGAAAATGAGATGGGGGAAAAAAGAGGGAAAGAAAGCTGAAAACGAGAGAGAAATTAATTTAAAATAAAAAATCAGTAATAGAACGTTTATATTTAAAAATTAGCATTTAAAAGACAAAGTCCTTCACACAGACACACATAGCAAAATCTCTTTTGGGATCCGTGTGCCTTAAGAAGCAAACACTGCAGGCTTGCTCCCAAATGCAGTTAAAGACTCATTTCTCCTTTGTCTTCCAATATCTGAATGAATGGGGAACTTTGTTTTCCTTGTAACAGAATGTGACATCACTAATGCCTAACACATATACACATTCATTTTCAAATTGTAGTAATATCACCAACAGCAGCAGGAGAAACATAAACCCCCTGAATGTTGATTTTTGTCAGAAAGAAGTACTTCTGTACCATTCACTGTTCTGGGAAGAAAATCTTGACTCGAGTGATTTTGGTTGGGCCAGGGCTTCACCCCCTTAATGAGGCTCATGTGCTTCATGTTGCTACATTTTTAATGGGTGGCAAAAGTTGTAGATTCTTCCCCAGGTTAGGACTGTCACATAAAGGTCAACAGACTTTTGAAAAGCAAATTGCCAGAGGAATGGATGAGTTTGTTTGCAGTACAAACCTGAAAGAAAAGCAGAGTGCACGATCATTTGTACCTGAAGAAGAGCTTGGCCTGAGAAGACAACCAAGTAGATGAGATTCAGAAGTGTGAGTGAACATTAAGCAAGAAAATGTATCATGTTGTTTTCCCCTACAAAAGCATAAATAGCTACATAGTATTTCCTGTGGCTAAAAAAGCACCTTTGTGGATATCACTTTTCCTGGCCCTGTATTTTATTTTACACTAGGGCTATATCTACACAAGAGGCTTTTCCCAACAAAACTGGGCTTTTGCTGGAAAAAAATGCAGAACGTCTGCACGCAAAACATGAATTGTCGCCAGCTTGTCAACAAAACTTGGCACATCTACTGGCAGTGTTATACCTCTTCTCATTCAGGTATAACGCCTCTCTGAACAGTGTTCTGTAGATAAAACAGCCTTGTAGATGCTCTGTGGCCCTTCTGTTGACAGACAGGGCTTCCAGCTTATCGGACATACCTGTTTGCAGAGCTTCCGGTCAGCCATTCTGTTGAGAGAGGGCTGGGCAGCCTGGCTGCTCTCGGTTGACAAAGCTGATTGCTCTTTCAGTCTGCTTTTATGTGTAGAGGTGACATGTCCACAGAAGTTTTGCCTGGAAATCCCTTCCATCAGTGACTTGTATTGACAGAGGCTTCTTGTGTAGACATAGCCTAGAAGAATAAAGAATATAGTTATATCTTAGATACAACATTGGATTACGTGCAGGGCACATACATTTATAATGGGGATGATGGAATATGCTAAGAAATGGGGCTTCATATTTCATGCTTCAGGACATCATTGGCCATTACAATAGTGAGAAAATACCCATATATGGTATTGCAAAAGCTGCAAGGTATATTGTTTCTGCCTCCCTTTTGAATATCAGGCATAGTCCACTGTTGAAAGAAGGATACAGAGTCAATGCACTTGTGGCCTGCTCTGGTATTTCCAATAATGTTGCATGTTCCTATCATAACTACAGTGATTCATTGTGCAGGAAATGAAAGTTCAGTTGGTCCATTGTTTTTCAGTTGACAAACTCTCCCTTCTACTGCTTAATGTCTCATAGAAGTATTGACAGGCCCTGGAGGAAGCTGGATCTAATCATTGTCAGTAAGACAGAGAATTACAGTGTTTTGACAGAGAGTGGGAAGCATGTGGAGAAAAACATAGGGAAGGTTTTATAAAAATGACATCTGGGCACGTTGGTCACCTGATTAAGCGACTTGGAATGAAGAGACCTTAGTAACATTCCTGGATCTGCCAATGACTCATTGTTTAAACTTGTGCAACTGATAGACAGGTTACAATTATAGTTCTCTACTGTGGGTGCAGGGGGTTCAGTTGCAGTAGTAGAAATAATGAATGTTTCTAAAGGTCTTTCAGAACCTAGGATAATAAAGCAACACAGAAGGGGAAAGCATTACTACTGTTCAGTTTATTATACATTATAATACAAGGGTTCTAATTCCACTGTCCTTCATTTGCTCCTTGCTCAGACAAATCTAGAGTGAAGAAAAAAGGATGTTTGAAAGAGGGTGAGGATTGAATAAAAGACTGAAGGATATGGCACAATGTTTTTTTTAATTGCTTGCTTGGCCCAGCCTCTGAAATCAAGTAATGAAATTTCTTTGCATGTCAGCCCTACCAACTATTACCACAAGACAATATCGGAAATTGGAAATGAAATGGAAATTTTGTTACATGCTCATGAGACAGAATCAGACCCAGCTGTGCCCTTCTGCAGCTGCATTGACTCAGCGGTGCTGACTCTGGTTAAAAAATAACAGCAAAAACCCTTCTTTGTGTCAGGAACCTAAGCAAATATGACTCACAACACAAAAACAGCAAGATATGGGCAGTAACAAGGAACTATTTTTATAGGCTCTGTTCTGATCATAGCCACTTTAAAAAAAAACAAAACACAACTGTCTCTATTCTTGTTCTATTTTGGTGGGGAAAAAAGCAAAGGCTCTCCTGCAAGCAAGAAATCTCAGTACTTTGTGGTTGGGGATGGTGATGGGGGTTTAATTTTCTTTAAGTTGACCTTTTGTGTTTAGTGAATACAAGAAGGAAGGCAACATTCGTCAAGAAGCACCTGATCCTGAGAGTGCTGAAATAGTTGAATTTCACTGATTCAGGCTTAAGTGGAACGGAAGCAATGCACAGACCTTGTGCTCAGACTCTCAACAGGGCTGAATTTCATCATTTGTGCAGGAGCCGAGCAACCTCAAGACATGCTCAACTCTTGAGTAGGTGTCAGGGATCCTCAGCAGCTTGAAGAATATACAAAGTGTTTCCCAGGACTGAGCCACTGGAAAACTCTGTTGAATTATAATGTGAAAACGACACAATATCAACTGTCTGGTTAGGGAATGGACTTGTACTGTGTTTTTGTTGAGTTTGTGGTTCTAAATATTCCCAACTGTCCTGCTCAGTATTATCTTAAAAAAGAGTGAACACAGAAGACAGACATTCAAGATGGTCCAGCTCTACATGTTCAGTGTAAGTGAACATAGGAAAGATTACTGAACTGTAACGCAAGTCAATGATGCAAGACTACCCAAAACAGCACAGCAGTCTTTAACATCAATACTCAAAAATCTGGAATGGCTTTCATGCAGTGAAGGGAAATTTAGGAAAATGTAGACAGCATCTTGAGAAAGTACTACTAACAATGAACATATTTTAAAGCATGGGATATCCCCAACCCCTAAATGGAAATATGAGAAATTCACATCACCTGGGATCATTTCAAACCAAACTGAGGTGGCAGTGGGTTAAATGGAATCATTTATATACACAGTCTGCAGAAGGCTGTGTGAAGGCTTTGATGAACACCAAACGAGATTACATTTCAGATGGCACAATGTCTACCTGAGCTGTTCTGTTCCTCCAGGGTGCTTTCTGAGTATTCCTCTTACTGTACTGACCTCATGTTGCAAGGCATAACCAAACGGTTGAGAATGGCTGCTGTCATGATCTGTCCTTCCACAACTCACGGAGGCTGAGAGAAACTTTCTGAGTCCTCCCTCTGCATTCTTACAAGCCCAGGCCATCATCTGACCCGCTGTTGGTGGAATTAATCCTACATTCAGATAAACTAAATAGGTGTGTTCTATGTCTACTTATAATGAGTTTATTAAATGGATAACAAAATATTTGCATGAAAAGTCAATGAAGTGCAAAATGCAAGCACGTTGAGGCTAAAAGCTGGATAAAGATTCAGCCTTTTTTTTCCAAGACTTGTTCACCATTGTGAGCTAAGAAATGGTTTTAGGTGGTTGGAAAGTCAGGGTATATTTATTTCTTTAAAAAATACCTCCATTTTCACTGAAAATATTTGGAATTCAAACTTTTTCAACTATCTCTTGGTCTATTTCTGAATTACAGTGATTTGTTGATAGTGGATTTTGTCAGTAGATATCTTCCAACAAAAAGTCTGTCAACAGATCATAGACAAAATTACCAAGTGGATTGCAAGAATGATCTGTTCTCAACAGAGAGTGGCCAGACTGCCCAGCCACTCTCTCAACAAAACAGCCAGCTGGAAGCACAGGGTCCAGTGGTCCAGAAACACAGGGCCCCCCAGATCATCCAGATCAGCTTTCTGCTGACAGATCTCTGTCAATGGAGGCATTATGTCTTGTGGGGAGTGGGATAAGACAAGTGCAGTGTTCTGTTGATTTACTGTCATGGAAAGTGCATGGGAATCTGGACATTCCCTGGGTTTTGTTGACAAAACCCTCTAGTAGAACAAACCAGCAGTCATGTAGCACTTTAAAAACTAACAAAATGGTCTATTAGGTGATGAGCTTTTATGGACAGACCCACTTCTTCAGATCTTCTGTGCCACGAAAGCACATCACCTAATAAATCATTTTGTTAGTATTTAAAGTGCTACATGACTGCTGGTTTGTTTTGTTAGAATACAGACTAACACAGCTACCTCTCTGTTACTATAAAACTCTCTAGTGTAGACATAGCTTTGATGTGTTATATTGCTATGGGAAAGCCCTGTTTGGAAACAAAAGCATTGATGTGACAGGTTGAAAAAAATCCTACATACAGCAAAGAAGTTCCTAAAATTAAAATCTAAAAAAAAAAAAAATATTTAGGAGAAAAAGTGTGACCACTGTGAGGCATGACAACACAGACTCTTATCAGGAGTTAATGAGCTGCCTACAATATTGTACACATTGCTATTTAATCAATTACAAAAATTCAGGCCTATTTTTCTCTTATCATGTACATATAACTCCCCCTAATTTAAACAAATCTGATCTCATTCATGAATCTCTGAAACAAAACAAAGATGATGGAAGAGCAGAAATGTATGTAAGGACTTTTACACAATGGGTTATAGTGGGAGCAGGAGGTGCCTGGTTCTGGAGGAGGCATGGGGGATTGGGTTAGAGCAAAAGACTTGGGGTGCCTGGCTCTTTGGGAGGGAATTGGGTTATATACATTGAGTGTTCCAAGAAATAACAGGTGCTAAAGTGTGCCATGAGGTGATAATGGTTCCTGAGCTCTGCTCTAGATTATAGCCAATTGTGACAGAATGATCTAGTGGATAAAGATGTATATTATGGAATTAGAAAACCTGTGTTCTGTTTCTTTTGACCTTGTGCAAGTTTCATCTCCCTCTTTTCTCATCTTACCTCATAAGACTGCATGTTAAGTATTCTAGGACTGTAATTATACAGTAAAAAGTCTAAGAGGGGTAGTTGTGTTAGTCTGTAGCTTCAAAAATAACAAGCAACCCTGTATCACCTTAGAAACTAACATATTTTATTAGATCATGATCTTTCATTCCATCTGATGAAATAGGTTTTATCCTAAAAGCTCATGACCTAATAAATGTGTTGGTCTCCAAGATGCCACAGAAATGTGTGTTTTTTATAATTGTTATTTTTCTTATTATTCATTTGACCAATGCTTAAGATAATAAGGCATTTAGCTGTTTCTGTGTTTCGTGTCACAACAATCGTCTTTTTCTCATTGCATTTGTAGAATTTACATAAGTGCATTCCACCAAAACAGGAAAAAATATGAAAAGTTAAAAGAGTTACTGACATTTTCTGAAGTACAATTTGAACTCAACCAGTTTGAGACTGAAGCGAGAGCTGATTGCAAAATTCGTTGTGTGTATTCATGGTGAAGTGAACCATTTATTTAGGTCACTATTAAGTGCTGGAAAACATACTGGCTATGTCTACAATGCAAAATAACTTGGAAGTTGCTTCCACACACAAAAAGCATTAAGCAGGATCCTTCTACTTTGAAGCAAAGCATCTACATACCAATGGCCCCGACTTCAAAGTAAGGAGCCAGGATATGATGAAGTCAGGAGCTGCATGGCTGACAAGATCTTCCAGGCTCACAGCTAGCCAACCCTCATAATACCCCACCCTACAAGCGCTCAAGGCTGCCGGGCTGCACACAGCAAGGCAGACCATGTGCCTGGGAGCAGAGCTGCACACCGTGTCTGCCCAGACAATCCCCGAGGAGGACCTCCTCAGCACTATGGTCAGCCTGCTGGCCGTGCTGCGTACTGTGCTCTTCCAGCAGCATGGCCAGGGGCCTGGAAGGGCCCCATCCTCCAGATCCTGAACAGGACCCTGCTGTCCCTCCCCCAGATTCCCTTGATCCGGCGCTGATGGGCGTTTGCCACCAGCACCGAGTGATGGGACCAGCTGGTGTTGGGGGACTGGAAAAACAAGTAGTGGCTGAGGAACTTTTGAATGACATGGCAGATAGTTGAGGACTTCTGCCACTGGTTTTCCCAGTCCTCCAGCACCAGGACACCTGGATGTGGACAATGATTCCAGTCCAGAAGGGGATGGCCATTGCACTGAGCAGGTTGGGCACCCCCAACAGCTGCCAATCTGTTGGCCATTAATTTGGAGTTGGACACTCCACCCCAGCCCAGGACATCTTCAACAACCACCTCAACTATGCCAGGGGGAGAGTAGAGCAGGTGTTTGGCAGGTTGAAAGGGAGCTTTTGCAGCCTCCTCGCAAGGCTGGATGTCAGTCTCCCAAATGTCCCTGCAGTGGCCACTACCTGCTACACCCTCCACAATCTCTTGAAGGCAGAAGAGAGCCCTTCATCCAGGGATGGGCTGTGGGCCTTGAGTCTGCGTATGAACAGCCACCCTTTGTCCCATGCCACTAGGCCCATAGGAATGGGGTCAGGGTTCAGGAGGCCTTGTACCAGGCCTTTGCCCAGGGCCCACCCTGAGCCTCCCAGCCACACTCCGCACCACAGGCCCCCTCATTTCCCCATCCCTCATGCTCCCCCACTGAATGTACCCCCTCCCTCACCACACTCCCATGAGGCACCAGGGACCCAGGGTAAGGGTGGAAACATTATTGTTGGGGAATAAATGTATTTTACAAAACAAACCAGAATGTGTCGAACTATATACAGTGCACGGGGGCATCTTTCCATGGAGGAGAGGTGGGGGGAGGGGGGAGTGGGGAGATCAAACCTGGAGAGGGGCTGGGTGGGGGGACCAAACTTGGAGGGGAGAGGGCTTAGTCATGGAGTCGTGCAGCTGCCTCTACCATCCTGGGTCTGAGGCCCCCTGTGGGGCTGCGGTGGGGCTGAGTCCACAGGCAGGCAGGGATGAGCCACAGTGTCCAGGCTGCTGGCCAGCCACACTCACACCTCCTCCTCCATCACCAGCCAATCCCAGAGCATGCTGGTCATTTCTTGCATGACTGCCTTGTCGGTGGCCTTCTCCTTGTCCTGCCAGCAGAATGAACATGTGGCCTGGATGTGGTCACACAGGGATGCAGGCTGGGGTGATGGAGCAGCCTCCTGGCCCCCTGAGGCTGCAGGGTGCTCTGATGGGCTGGGATGGCTGCCCAACAGAGGACCTGTAGAGACAGATGGGTCAGCTGGATGACCCATGAGTGCCGGGTCCCAATCCCAGGGGACTGGGACCCCCGCTCCACTAGCCCCCACCCTGCTCCTCTGCCATCCAATGGCCTGTGGGCCCCCTGGGATCCTGGGTGCTGAGGAGTTCCCACCTGGTGAGGGTCGGTCTGTGTTCGGTGCCCCCCTTCCTTTGCCAGGTGGATGGGTTGCAGAGCTGTTCTGGGGGGGGGGGGGGCGTCTCCTCCTCAGGCCTAGTGACATCCTGACTGCCCCATACCTACCAGCTGCAATCTCCAAGGGCTCAGGCAAGGCTTGGCTGGATGAGGCAGGGCTGGGTGTCCTGGAGGGGAGAGTGATGATGAGGATCCTGTCGCTGCAGCCTTTGTCATCACCCTCAGTCTTGGTGAGCTGGTCCCCATGTGGGGAGCTTGTAGAGCCGGAGGGGTCTGCCTCCTTGTCGGTGTCCGTGGGAGGTGGGATGACGGTGCTCTAGGACAGCGACCTCCCTTGGCCCCAGAAGCCTATACAGCTCCCTGCAGTGAGGGCAGTGTGCGAGCTGTGACCCCAACCAGCTGGCAGTGTCACGTGCTTTGCAGTAGACCTGTCTTAGTTCCTTTACTTTGATGCACATGCTGCTCCCAGTGCAGCTGGTGTGGCCTTGGGCCAGCCAATTGTGCGCCTTGGCATTTCGCTTCCAGGTGCCTGTTTGGCGAAGGACTTCCCCCACACACACACTCCCCATAGAGTGAGGTTGTCCGTCAGCTCCCCCTGGGTCCAGGAGGGTCCCCTCCTGGCATCCCCCTTGCATGGGCACTGTGAGCCCTCAGACTCATCATCCAGGGGGACAGGGGGGTTCTGCCATACAGCCATGGTGGCTGGATAGTGCAGGTGCTAGCTGGAGCCTCTAGCAGGGGCAGTCCAATGGGAAGCTCATGCTGCCCCTGCTTGTGGCATGCTCTCAGTTTCCTGCCTCGGGTTGTCGGGGAGCTGGTTCCTGTTAGGTGACTGGCAGGGGCCATAGAGCTCTGCCTGGGCTGGCCAGAGAGTCTCTGTGCTCCAGTGGGAAGCACCACCATGGTGGACCCCTTACTTCAAATTAGTGAGTGCAGACCTCTTAAACTTCATAGTAGGACACTACTCCATTCCTGGGAATGGAGTAGTGACTTTGAAGAGAGCCTCCCTTACTTCGAGTTTAACAATTTATCTGTATTCATAGTCATCAGTATTTATGAGAATGTGAAGTCATCAATGGCTTATGCTCCAAGATGTAGGAGTGGAAGAGGCTTCCTTACTTAATCTGCCATTAATTAACAATGCATGTGGATGCTCATGGTGAGCACTACAAGTTCAATAGCACTGTTAACAGTAGGATGTTTTGGAGAGCAGCAACACATGGACAGCTGGTGCATGACGCGCTCGGGTTTTACAGAGTTATAGCTCAACTTGCCACACACTGTCTCCTTTTCCTTGTTTTCTGAAGTCTAAATTCCTTAGAGTTGCTTAGTAAAGCATTTTGCCAGCATATTTGTGTCCCACATACATTGTTTCAGCATAAAGAGTGTATATAAAAATTCTTTTATCCAGCTTCTTTAACTGGACAAACTACAGAGGTCTGATAGAACATGTTAATTACACAATAATGTCCATTATCTACTTACCATCTACAACAAAGATTTAACAACCATTTAAGACAATGCTTTTTGATTTCGTCTTCTATAAATTCAAGAAGTTATCAAACATACCTTGTGTCTAAAGATTGCATTGTCTCTAGGAGTAATTGGATCAAAACCTTAATTCCAAGAAAATATTTCTCAACTTTCTGTTTTTAAGCCCGATCCTGCAAACACCTGTGCATGTGCTTAATTCTAAAGACCATACATTGTATTTGTAATACATCAAATTGGAATGAGCGGGTGCTGCAAGAGCATCTATTAAATGGCCATTGCCAGTGTTCAAAACAAAGCTAAACCTGAGCTATTTTACCAGTAATTTCAGGTATTTTTATTTTTAAACAAGTTTCCATTAATTACGCAGAGAACATAGTTTTCAACAGCTCAGTTACATATGTTTCTTCATAGTGATCTCAATTAAGTAACTTGTTACTTTACTCGCTAAAGTAGTCCTACTTAAGTCAGTGGCAATGCTTTTGTAAGTGCTCATCATGCTACATAGAGGTTGGATATTTGGGACAATTAGTTTTTGTAATTCCTCCTAAAGCCTGCTTTCCATTTATAAAGCCTAAATTGTAGTTCTAAATTACCTGTCTAGGTCCATTTTACCTTTCACTTCTGGACAGCCAAGCCAAATTCTCATCTCATTCCTGCTGGTGCATTTGATCAATGACACACCTTAACTAAAGCCATCAGGTTCCTGGCGAGCCAGAAGGGGCTCAATCTGCTTTAGTTCAGATTGGAGAATATCAGCATCTTCAAATTATTTGGACTGGAAGGGAGTGGAAACTCTTATTTATTTAGTCTGTCCTCCCATAGAATTGTGATTTCAAATGCACCTCTAACAGGAGGGTGTCTATAGCCTTCTAATAGGTGGGTGCCTTTCCTTCTCAGGGACATCTGCCCCTTCAAAATCTACTGGACTATATGCCTTGATTGGTTATTTTTGACGATCAGAGGGGAAGAACATATGTCTCCCAGGCCTGATCAGAAGTTCACTATGGAGGTTTATGACTGATATCAATGAACTTCAGATCAGGCTACAAACAACAATGTAATTAAGCCCTTCCCAAACTTCAGACATGCATAATCCCATTGGCCTAAAGGGCTCATGAGGAAAAAGTGGTGTAGAAGATCAGAACAGAGGTTTCTTGGTGTATACTTCCAGGGGCCAAGGTTCGAATAACAAGGATGCTGCTGGTCATTGATGAGGTTAACATAAAAAGCATACATAGTGCATGTTTAATAAAGAGCATACATAGCAAATATGAAACGAAAACAAACTGTTAAAAAGCTTTGAAAAATGTTCAGTTTGAACCACGAATTTTAAACTTTATAACAGTTGTAGATGTTTAAATGATCAATGGTCTATCACAAAGGTCTGTTGGGGGGAACATTAAAACCATAACAATGACCACATGGAGAGACTGTGCAAGACTGGTCTCAATTATTAGTACAGCCCTATCATGGAATCCTGGATATTCTTGGTGCACTGACTATAAGCTGCATCAGAGGGAAATTAAAGGATTTATTTATGTTTACATGAAGATAAATCTAGTTAGAAACAGGCTTAGAAAACATCTTGACTAACTCTGTGCAAGTCAAACCTTACACAGTGCTGTAAGTCTGGTAGCCTCCTTAGGGAAAGTTCTGTTTAATAAGACTGTTTGCTGCTTTTTTGGTGTATCGCTTTGACAGCACCTTTGGAATTTCTGTGACTGAAGCTGAAATTGGAAAACAAAATGCAAAGAAAGGTAAGCCTGAGATTCTAAAGCTGGTATACCACATAAGCACAACAATTTCAGTTCCTTATCCCAACTCCCCCAGATCTCTGGTCTCGAATACAAAATGAGGCACATTCAGTTTCTGTCCAGGATCAGAAGTGTGTGTTGTGCATCTGCATCAGTTGATGTTACGCAGAGCATCAAGCAAAACGCAGAGCTTTCCATATGTATCACTGGTGATTCTTTCAAGGGATGAAATATCAAGAAATAGAGTTTAGTACCCAAGTTAACTCATGCTGTGCACAGCACAAGGATTCTTCTGATTTCCATTGAAGCAATGACCTTGTTTTTTGTTTGCTCAGTACTTAGGTAAATGTGGCCCCACACCTGACTGTGGCTGTTGTATGATGATGGCCGTGTCTACACGAGCCCCAAACTTCGAAATGGCCACGCAAATGGCCATTTCGAAGTTTACTAATGAAGTGCTGAAATGCATATTTAGCGCTTCATTAGCTTGCGGGCGGCCGTGGCACTTCAAAATTGACATGCCTTGCCGTTGCGCGTCTCGTCCCGACGGCGCTCCTTTTCGAAAGGACCCCGCCTACTTCGAAGTCCCCTTATTCCCAAGAACTGATGGGACTAAGGGGACTTGGAAGTAGGCGGGGTCCTTTCGAAAAGGAGCCCCGTCAGGACAAGACGTGCGGTGGTGAGGCGTGTCAATTTCGAAGTGCAGCGGCCGCCCGCATGCTAATGAAGCGCTGAATATGCATTTCAGCTCTTCATTAGTAAACTTCGAAACGGCCATTTGCGTGGCCATTTCAAAGTTTGGGGCTCGTGTAGAAGTAGCCGATGACACACATGTAGCTACTAACATTAATTACAAGTTCTTATATCCATGTGTTGGCAAGTAAATAAGTGAATTTCAGTACTCAGCAACTCTTGGGAGGGGAGAAAAAAAAAGAAAAACCAACAGCCCCGAAGTTCCAAATTTCTTCCATGGTATTTCCCAATCGGTTTTTTAGCATTTTTCTAAATTTTGCAGAATTCTACAATTAAGTGTCCTGTATATTCCAGACTCTCAGATGCTGGATTATCAAGCATTTCATCTCCATATCACCCTGAGTGAAACATAAATATAATTTTAACCCTGCTTTGCGAATGGGGAAACTAAAAGCATAGACAACAAACAACTATTGCCTTCATTGCTGGGGATGCCCTGACAACTGTGAAAATCCTTAGATTTACATAAAATAATTGGATTCATAGCTTATGAAAGAATGAGCCTACCTGAAAATTGTCAAGAGCCACCCACTTCCAATCACTTCTCCTTTCTTAAATGAAGAGTAAATTATAGAAATACTGTCTTGCATGACATTAAAAGATATGATACTAAAAAAATCCCACCCAAAAACACCCTGTATCTTTTTTAACCAATACAGTTTCCTGATGGACAGATTAATTATATCTACAAGACTAAAAGAGAGTGGAAGTTTTGGAAATGTGCGGGAAAGGAATGAAATCAGTTGATCTGAATCTATTTTAAAGCAGAATTTAAATATTACTCCCAGCTCTCCCTAGGTCTGGACTATTCATAAAAATTGCTGCAAACCCTTCTGTTCTGAATAATATCCCATTGTTCTCTTATGATGCTAAACAAAGCCCAGGCAATTGAACCAAAGAAGGCAGTTGTGATTGATTCATAATAGGTTTCTCCATTTTTTCTAGGTAATCCATGTTTCTCATAATACATAAAAATCTTTACAACTTCATCTGATTTTTTTGACGTATTTTCAAATGGAAGCCCACAAAAGAGCAAATATCTATGGCTACCTGCTGAATTTGACATTTCTGTGGCATATTGGTCCTAGATTTCTTTTTTTTTAAATATCTTTGTTTCTATAAATAAAAATAAATACACTGGAAATGAAATGAAATGAAATGGTTAATCAATTAAATAGTAGCTAAGGGTTCTGTGTAGCTGTGCTTCTTAAATATTTATTGATGAAATTTGAGGGAGGTAAGCTCTTTAGATATTTATTCTAAGTGTGAATAGATAAATAAAGAAAATATGTACCTATGATTTTTTCTTCTCTGAACACAATACTGATCAATATAGATAAATTTTAAATGCATTATAATATTCCCTACTGATTTTTGTATTTATTTTCTCCTTGGTTTGCTTTTGGAGCATGCAAGGGTGTAGTTTTCTCCTGTGATTAAATGTTCCCATTACTTGTCTTAAGTGCTGATAGAAAATTGTTTGGTTTGAATTTATTCAGAATAACTATAATATTCCATTGACTGTCAGTTCTTCAGAAATTAAGGGAAATATAAATATTACATAAATGCACCCAATGGGCCATTTCGATGACATCTGCTTTTAATCACTCATTACTATTAGGACTAGAACATGGACAAGCCATAGCTCGTGCATAGAAAGTAGCCAAATATTTTTCCTTTTAGAGTTGTATAACAGGATTTGTAATCAGGCACTATCATTTGTAGTGACTGTATACCTAGGATTTACACTGTACAAACTGAAACTGAGTGAAAACTATGATAGGAATGACCTTTCCAAGGTGCTTTGGTATTTATGTGAATGCATTTGTGATTTAAGAATCTTAAAATCTACACAGCCTCTGCATGGGTTCTTTCATGAAAAGGGCAAAATGATGATGATCTGCCATTTATTTTGCACACTTTCATTCACTAGAATCAGAAAATGCTCTGCACACATCACTGATTCAGAAAGTGCTGCATAAGCATGATCCTGATGTCCTTGGAACGTGTGTGTGTGTGAGAGAGAGAGAGAGCTTCCATTTCTGTTCTTGAAACATCATTAGATGTCAGATTCTTAGACATTAGATCAGTCAGTGTAAAGCACAGAACATTCCCCAGGGCAAACATTGAGCGATGGTCACTGGGTGGTCAAGAAATGGGATAGCATATATTTGGTGAAAAACAGAAATAAAAGTCTGGTGGCTAAAAAAATGGATGACAGTTGAAACTGCTTTGATGTTTGTAATATTAAAAGCTTCCATGACAAGGAATCCTTTGTGAAGTAATGCGGAGGAAGTAAACAACGCATTTTATATCTTGGTTCTGCAATTTATAACATGACTGGTACCATCATGCATGTGGTATAATTACACATATGCAATATGCATATATTGGATAAACTGGTAAATTTAAATGAAGGACTGAAGTATTAAATAAGTGCAGCTCATACAGTCAACTATGGACCAGATCCTCCACTGGTATACATCAGTATAGCTCCTCTAAAGTCAACTGAACTCTGTCAATTTACACTAGCTGAGGATCTGGCCCTGCATCTAATAGACCAGAGATAACAATCCTTTTCAACTTGTCGAAAGATAAGAAGAAAAAATTATTCTTTGGAAAAGATAATGTGGGGAAAACAAGGGGGAGTAGGAGGCCTAAAAAATTTGAAAAAAACATGAAATTAATCAATGTGAATAACTTGATTCTTTTATCCTTGCAGCACAAAAAAAAAAAATCAGTTCTATTTCTTGTGTGTTTATCTGTATGGTGCCAGGAAGAGCACCATATAGGCAGAGCCTCTCTCTTTCTAGTTTTTTTTCCCCCTTCTACACTGAAAACTAAGAATGAGAGCAGAAAGAGACTTCAACAGAAAGAGAGAACGTCACAGATAATAGTGAAGAAAAAGAATACATAAGAAAATCAGAAATAGATCAAATCCATGCCAGTATTTAAAGTCCACAATTCTAAAACAAGTGTTTCTTCTGTGCCTGGAATAATTATAGACATTTGGAAGATTAAAAAAAACAACTTTTTTTTTTTTCTTTTCATGTGACAGTTTTCAGGTATCCTTGAGACAGGTAGATGTAGATATTCACTTTCCACCTATAAGCTATATTTATCCAACTGAATCCAGGTATATCTACAGATATAACTATGGATGAAATAGATATATTCATCTATATGTATGTGGCTTGGGGGCGGGGGTTGTACAGAAGTATTGTTGATAAAACTCCCAGAATTTAACTAAGATTGCGAAATCTATAAGAAGTCAGCACAAAACAGAAATGAAAATAGAAATACAAGAAATAGTCTACCTAGTATTTGCCCAGCAACAAGAAGATACATGATAATTTTATTTATTGGGTACTATTGTCAGACTGAAGCAGTTTGTACTACTTGGGAGAAAATTCAAAACTATGGCTAGGGCAGGTTCAAAGCTATAAAATATTTCTTTAAAATGCTTCATTAAAGTTTGAATTTTCAAAGACGTAGGACCTGATCCAGCCTGCCAGCTACAAGACGTACACAGATCTCCTTAATTCTGCAGCAGCACTGCCTTCCCAGTAGAGGCTGTCAGGTTAAAATACTGAATGAGCACATCTACCAGATACCCTTGCCCAAATTTAATTTTGGTTGTGCTCGCCAGCCACAACAAGGGCCCTGAACGTTGTTGCGGTTGTGGGTGATACATCCCAGTGCATCTTGAAAAGAGCTTTTTGTTGTTCAGGCCCCAGATTCTGAGTTCTACACTGGCTCAGGGAGGCTCACAGTCTGAAGAGGACATAGACCTATATGCTGAAAAACAATGTTCCAGTGTTTTAAAATCTGGATTTATTGACTGCAACATAGAGCACAACACTGTATTTATTGACCTACCTTTGCTGATTCTCCATTTTATCATCTGTGCTGCTATGATATGTTATTCTGTGTCATTTGCACTAGAAGCTAGAAGGCTTTTGCAGTCACCCAAGTGTAATTCATATAGTTATGTGTAAAAAAAAAAACAACCCTAAATGTACTGTGTTGTCATGCTCATTGTTTGTGCATGTTCCCCCAAATGTTCACAGAATCTGCCCTAGGCTGGAGCCACAACTGCCTATTTGTTACGTCCTGTGGTGGTTACTTCTATCTTCTCTGACCAACAACTACACTTAATTTCCAACATAGAGTGATCATTTTGGAAGATTTGTGTTCAGTTTTTTATGGGTGATAAATTAAGGGTGTGTGCTGCATTGAGGGACTGTATGTGTTTTGCGTTATTGTGCGTTCTGGTTGTGTTGCTGTGTGGGTGGTTGTGAAGAACTGTGCAGCTGGACAAAGTAAGCCACAAGCTGTGCAGTACCCCTCAAACTACCAGTAAAACTGTTGCATGGAAATTAGCTGTAGACTAAGGCGGCCAATTGGTTGAGTTTCCTTTAATCTCACAGTGGTCTAAAATTTTTGGCGAGGCATACAGATATTTATTATTGTTGTAATTAAAAGAATTATGCAGGATTTGCGTAGGGGGATAAGATAAAATAGCACATTTATTGGTAATATGGATCTCAATCACTACTTTATCAGATGTATATGATATATTAGAGTAAACCCCCTACTTACCATACTAATAGGGGAGAATGGGTATCTGTTAATGCCAAAACTCTGTTCTATCTGAATGGTTATACCGTGTGACAATGAACTGACCTTTTCAGCCCATCACCCATTTCTGTCCTCTGCCCCCCTTCCCTTGTGTGCTCCTGCCCCATTCTTCCCCTTACACCTCCATCTCCCCCTCCCAATTACAGGGAAAGGAGCTGAAAGCCAACTTGGCTCCTTCTACTCCTCCAGCTTTCAGGACTGTGGCTCCTCCAGCCCCAGGGTCCAAGCCACATGTGTTAAGGTAAAGTGTGGCTGCCCCCAGCCTGCCAATGGCAGCAGACTTTGACACCATGGCTGCTGCTCAGCGCCACTGTAGATGATGGCAGCTGGGTGCCAATATGCTCCATGAACACTGGGCTGGGGGAGGAGAGCTCCTGTGCCCTGCTGCAGCCCTTCCTCTGTCGCTGGTGGCCCCAGCTGCTCTGGCAGCTACTACAGCCTTAACAGCAGCTCTGGCGAGTCTCCAGAATTTATTTGGGGGCAGGGCAGGGGCTGGCAGACAGTGTTGATTATTTCTGAAGTCCGTTATATCAGGATCCATCAAATTGAGGGTTTACTGTACATTCATGCACTCTCTCTCGCACACATGTGCGCGCACACACACACAGACACACACACCGTCTTGTTGCTATTGTTGTTACCTACTATTTGTTTCCCCTGTCTTCACTGATCAGGTGAGTCAGATAGGAAGGTGTGTTTATGGGCTTCTGCCAATGTGGATTGATGCTCTGATGTTGACAAGATGAGATTGGGGTTCCTCTGCAAAGACACCTTGCATTTACAGTGGCTTCCCTCTCATGAAAATCTTCACCAGTTGTTCATCATAAGCATACGTAAAATTGGTGTTGTTATACGCATATGTAGTTAGTCATTTGTGCTGCCTTCTTCTGGGTGTTGTCTTAATGCTGCCACTACATCTTCAAAAAGAAGTAACAGAGAGATAGCCGTGTTAGTCTATATACTGCCAAAACAAAAAACAGTCCAGTAGCACTTTAAAGACTAACAAAATAATTTATTTGGTGAGCTTTCATGGGGGAGACCTGCTTCTTCAGACCATAGCCAGACCAGAACAGACTCGATATTTAAGGCACAGCGAACCACAAATAGTTCTGAAGCTTTGACAAATATTTTTGGTTCTCTGTGCCTTAAATATTGAGTCTCTTCTGGTATGGCTATGGTCTGAAGGAGTGGGTCTATTCCATGCAAGCTCATCACCTAATAAATAATTTACTTGGTCTTTAAAGTGCTACTGGACTTCTTTTTTGTTTTGATCTTCAAAGAGAGTGACTCTAAAATAAGTTACTTGCTTCTGACACCCAAGGCCATCAATATATGTGATCTTTCACTGTGCCCGCTTGACAGGTCTTTACTTTCCTTGGATCTGGTTCTCTTCCCCTCTCCAGCTGGTGCTTGTCCTTCATGCTTTTCATTGGCACCCCTTTCATTGAACAGGGAAATCCACTTAGCAAAAGGGGCGAAATCTTACCAAAGACTTAATACAAAGTTTCTACAAAGAGTCTTAGTAGAGTCCTATCTATTCCTTTTAAAAGCCTTAATACAAAATTTCCACGTGAAGACAATGATACAGAGATTACAGACTTTCCATATAAAAAGACTTAATACAAGGTAATAGGAAAATTATAGAGAAATGTATTTATGTTATTGTAGCTGAAAGCCTATGTTGTCCCATTGCAGCAATTTGTAAAGTCAAAATGTTTGTGAATTTACAAACTAGCCAGTAACAGACTGCCAAACCTAATGTTGATATTGGGGCAAGGTTTAGTTGGAAAAGGATCAGCTGAACGGGGGAAAGAGGGGGAAGGTGTTAAGAGGGCAAAACAGGAAAGAAAAGGATAAAGGTGCAGGGGCAGAATTAAGGTGAGGTGAAGAGATACTGAGGGAAAAGGAGTAACCAGAATGGAAGAGAGAAACAGTCAAAACTACAGGACATTTTACTGGACTCTTTGCTTTGCCCTCTGCTCTCCTTACCATTTGGAAACTCTGGCTGGATCCTTCTTGCAGTTTGTGTCCAAAGCCACATGGCAGAGGAAGCGGGGGAAAAGCAGACACCACCTTGGTCCTAGTGTTCCAGAGCACAAGGATCTATCCTGCAGAATTCTGGGTCATATGGGAATGGGGATGGGGTAAAGGGGTGATGTTCCACTGAAGCCGGTGACCTCCTGACGTCTCGTCCAGCCCTAGGATTCTATGCAATTGCGGTGAAGCAATATGAATCTGCTATGGTTCAAGAAACAAAGGTGCATTTTGCTCGGTATACAAAATTCACAACTAAAACATTTGGGCTACATCTACGCAGTGTGCTGCTGCCAGCAGGGTCACGCAAATGAGGGCACTTGACAATGCAAATAAGGTGCTCATTTACAAATCACACACCTCATTTGCATACTCTGATGTGATTACTGTGCCAGCAGAGGATATAGTTGCCACAAAACCAGCCATGTAGATAAGGGTCTGTTGACCGAAACCCCCCTTTTTGACAGCTCCTTATCTCTGGTTGACAGACGTCCAGCTACCCGACTTATTTTGTGGTGACTGGAGCCTCTGCCAGGATAGTGATCGCACAAGAGTATGCAAATGAGGCATGCAATTTTTAAATGGGTGCCTCATTTGATGACCCTGCACGTGCTATGTAGATGTAGCCTTGCAGTTTTGCCTTTTGCTTCACTAAAGATACTGTGGTATTCACAGTATGCTGAGCACAGCAGGGATTCTAAATACTGCAATATAGTTCATGACTGTTGTAAGACTGTAAAATCATCTAGTCAGGTCCAGAGAGTGAGGACGTGTGTGGGTGCATTAGTGGACTGAGAGGCTGTGTGGACTGGGAAAATTACATAAGAAGTCTTTGGCACCTTCATACTATAAAGGGGTGTTTTGAGATTTAATTAACAGACTTATTTTCTCAGTGGAAAGGCACTCCTGAAGGACAAAGTAGTATGAGAGAACATGTGCCAGCAATGGAAAAGTAAATGAGCCTAATCATTTTGGGTCAGCTGCTGATACCTCAGGACATGATGAACAGCACCATACTCCCTAGACACACATTGACTTTCACTGTTATGGAATTTGAGTAAAGATATTAGAATCTGGCCCATTGAAATTAAGATCTGTGCCTTATTAAACTCAGATATATCAGACAGTATGGTGGATTTACACACATTTATACATCAGACTCCGTTTCTAAATCTATACATTCAAAGATTGTGAACTGCAGGAATATTAGAGAAGGAAGGAAAGGAAAAGAGAGACAAAACAGGAAATGATATAGCTAAAAATATTTTGCTTTACTCAGCCAATGGATAATTTGCTTGGAAAGATGATTGCAAAACAAAAATATAACTCATTGTAGCTAGGGTGAAAATGTTCTTTTAAGGAAACCACCAATGCATTAGTACTGAGCATCATGAAATAACGTTTACTCTCGAATAATGATAATTTCTTGAGAGTAGTTGCTGATAATCCCATGTTAATTCCATCACTTCTAAGGCACTGCTAGCAAAATTTCAATTTCAGTTCTATAGTACTAGATCAGCAAACCCCATGCTTCTGAAATTAGATGGCATGTCCCCACTAGCCAACGTCTCCATTTTGCATGTCATGCTAAAGCTTCTAGGCATAAAGTTGTTCAAGAAATAATCGAGATTATTTTATGTTGTGTTAGGGCCCAGGCATCCAGTAAAAGATGGAGAGAAAATAAGACAACTTTGCCAAAACATCTTTGTGGTGCTCTCCGCCCAAGTATATATTTTTAAACTCTAAATCTACATGAAAATTCTATCCAGTAGCTAATGCCCAGTGCAGTCTGAGTGCATTTGTTCCCCAGCTAGACAGGTCTGGGAGCATATCGCTGCACCATTTCTGGAAATGAAAGGTTCCTTTTCAATCAGCATGTCTGTATCCCCAAGAATTAATTTTCCAGGTGCCCTCTTAAAACACTGCAGTGAGTGTTTTCAAATGGTCTTTAAACTGACAAAAATATAACAAAAGTCTTCAAAATGATATCTTTCAGTAGCTGCGTCTACACGTGCACGCTACTTCGAAGTAGCGGCACCAACTTCGAAATAGCGCCCGTCACGTCTACACGCGTCGGGCGCTATTTCGAAGTTAACTTCGATGTTAGGCGGCGAGACGTCGAAGCCGCTAACCTCATGGGCTACGTCTACACGTGCACCCAACTTCGAAATAGCTTATTTCGATGTTGCGACATCGAAATAGGCTATTTCGATGAATAACGTCTACACGTCCTCCAGGGCTGGCAACGTCGATGTTCAACTTCGACGTTGCTCAGCCCAACATCGAAATAGGCACAGCGAGGGAACGTCTACACGCCAAAGTAGCACACATCGAAATAAGGGAGCCAGGCACAGCTGCAGACAGGGTCACGGGGCGGACTCAACAGCAAGTCGCTCCCTTAAAGGGCCCCTCCCAGACACACTTTCATTAAACAGTGCAAGATACACAGAGCCAACAACTAGTTGCAGACCCTGTATATGCAGCACGGACCCCCAGCTGCAGCAGCAGCAGCCAGAAGCCCTGGGCTAAGGGCTGCTGCCCACGGTGACCACAGAGCCCCGCAAGGGCTGGAGAGAGAGTATCTCTCAACCCCCCAGCTGATGGCCGCCATGGAGGACCCCGCTATTTCGATGTTGCGGGACGCGGATCGTCTACACATCCCTACTTCGATGTTGAACGTCGAAGTAGGGCGCTATTCCCATCCGCTCATGGGGTTAGCGACTTCGACGTCTCGCCGCCTAACTTCGAAGTTAACTTCGAAATAGCGCCCGACGCGTGTAGACGCGACGGGCGCTATTTCGAAGTTGGTGCCGCTACTTCGAAGTAGCATGCACGTGTAGACGCAGCTATGAAGAGATAGGAATAGCACCCTACTTCGACGTTGAACGTCGAAGTAGGGACAGTGTAGAGGATCCGCGTCCTGCAACGTCGAAATTGCCGGGTCCTCCATGGCGGCCATCAGCTGGGGGGTTGAGAGACGCTCTCTCCAGCCCCTCAGCTCACTGGTGGCCGCGTAGAGCGGCCCCTTAAAGGTCCCCTCCCCCGCCCTGAATGCAGGAGGCTGAGGCAACGTGCAGGCTGCAGCCTGCACACGCGGGCAGCCTGCCGAGCCCTCAGCCCCTGAGACCGGCGATGGCTGCCCAGCAGCCACCCCCAGCGCCCCCAGGGGACCCCCCCCAAGGGGAGCCAGGGCAGCCAGCCCAGCCAGAGGAGCAGCCAGGCTGGCAAGCGGCAGCGGGGCCCCTCCTGGACGGAGGCCGAGCTGCGGGACCTGCTGGGGCTCTGGAGCGAGGAGGAGGTGCTCCAGGTAATGGGGAGCAAGAGGCGGAACGCGGATGCGTTCGCTCGGCTGGCCAACGGCCTGGCTGCCCAGGGTCACCCTGCCCGCACTCCGGACCATGTCTGGAGTAAGGTCAAGGAGCTGCGGCAGGGTTATGCCCGGGCCCGGGATGCGGCCAGCCGATCTGGGGCCGCCCCCGTCACTTGCCCCTTTTACAGGGAGCTCAGGGACATCCTGGGATCCTGGCACACCTCCTTCCCTCCGGCCACCCTTGACACCTTGACTGACGAGCCCCAGCAGGCCCTGCAGCCGGAGTCCGACCCGGAGGCAAGCCCCGCACCCCGGGGGCCCCCCCCGGAGGCCATCCCCGGGACATCGCGGCAGGAGGAGGAGGAAGGGGGGGGGGGCTCCTCCTCCGCAGAATCCAGCCTGCAGATCCTCCTCCTGCCATCCCGGAGCAGCAGCAGGGCCTCCGACACCGGGGGATCTCCGGACCATGGGAGCGGTCCCACAGGTAGGTACCCCTCTCTGGTGGACACCCCGGGGCTGGAGGGGCAGGGGTAACAGAGATGTGTCCAGGGCCCCCCACACGCTCACATGGCCATGGCCCCAAGGACACCAGGGCCATGGCCCTCACAGCACTGCAGCCATCAGCCCCTGCCCCCCCCCACCCTGCATGACAGTGCCATGCTGCATCCCCGGGCCAGGGGGGAGCAGAACCTCGAGGGGCCCCCGGGCGGAGGGGGTGGGACACCCCGCAGCAGCAGCATGTGATGGAGTGGGGGGAGTGCCAAAGGGAGACTCAGCCTACATATGAGCCACCCGAGCCGAGGAGCTCCCAGGGCCAAAGGAGGATCCTGGAGCTACAGCTGGCAGGTGACACCTCTGCCCTGAGCAAACAGGGGGGAGGAGCCGAGCTGGCTTGGAATTGGGGGGCGAGGGCGGGGGCCACAGGTAGAGGCTAGGGGAAGGGAGAGCTGGTAGGCAGCCAGCCTGAGGAGGGGGAAAGCTGCATCCCAGAGGGGTCCCCCTTGGGGTCCTCTCCCCACGACGGGTTGGAAGGACTGTCTCTTCCGACAGCTGGTGCTGTCACTCCTGCCAGAAACTGGCCATCTGTGGCCTAAGAAACCTCTCCTGCTGTCAGACCCTGCGGGGTGAAGTGAGAGTCGCTCCCACCAGGGGACTGGGTGCAGGGCAGGGGGACCCCTGAACCCCATCCATCACAGCAGCATCTCCCGGGGACAGGGATGGGGAACCTGCAGCACAGGGTGCGGGGGACAAAGGCCACGGCTCGGGGCCCACACTAACGCCTGTCTCCATTCTTCTTTCCCCCCTCCTCTCCTGTGTCCTGCACCTGCACCTGCACCATCCGAAGGACTGGAAGAGAGCGCCGGCGAGGCCTCGGTTGTCCCGGAGAGCCCTCCGGGACCCTCGCTCCAGGGCAGCCCCTCGGCCGAGGAACAACCGGCCCCGCAGAGGGCCAGACGGCGGACCCCGCGCCTGCTACCAGCGGCGGCCACGGACCCCCAGCTGCTGGCCATCCTCCGCCGGCAGCTGGAGGTGTCGGAGCAGCACCTCCGGCTGCAGGAGCAGGCGCTGGCCTGGCCCAGGGAGGCATGGGGGGCCTATATGGAGACCATCAACCGGCTGGTCGACTACCTGGCCCCCCATGCCGCGCCGGCCAAGCCACCGCCCGCCATGCCCGCTCCTGCAGCCCTACCACCAGCTGCTCCAGCCATCGCCGGGCCGTCCGCCGTCGCCCCACCACCTCCCCGCGAGGGCCACCGCGCCGAGGGACCCCTGGAGTCACCCGAGACTTGCCGGCGCCGCTACCTTCCGGTGGAGCCCGCTCCCTCCCAGCCGCGGACCAGACTGCAGGCCCGGCGGAGCTCCCGGCCAGGCACGCCCACTGCTGGGCTGTAGGGGCGAGGGGCCCGGGACGTGGCCCCCCCCCTTGTTGGACAGACTTTGGGGACTGCTTTATGTTGGTGCCCCTGTTTGCCCCGTCCCCCCCCTGTAAATAGTTGTCCCCGTTCTCCTCCCTGCTTTTCTTTTTTGTTGATGGCGCACAGTTCTTTGCTTCGTTGTTGTATATTGTTTTATTTGTGCACATCTTGCTTTTGTTGAACGTTTGTCCCTCCTTTTTGGTTTCTGTTTCACATATTTATTTATTTACAAAAAAAAAAAAAAATTCGTTAAGACAAAAAAAACATTTACGTTCACCCACAAGTTCGTGCTGTCATTTCTGCTGGACAAGTGGGGGGTGGTGGTGGGGTGCTCCATGGTGTGGGCGTTGGGGCAGGAGTGTGGGGGAGGAAGGGGCGGGCAGTAGGGGGCCTGGGCAGAGTTCACCCCGCGGCCTGTTGCTCGAAGTGGGCCCGCAGGGCCTCCCGGACCCGGGTCCCCTCTGGGTCCACCTGCCGACTGGGGGCAGCAGGTGGCTGCACGTGTGCCCTGCCGGCCTCGGCGGCCCAGCCCTGAAGAAAGCTCTCCCCCTTGCTCTCCACGAGGTTGTGCAGGGCGCAGCAGGCACCCACAATCTGGGGGATGTTGTTGGGGCTGGCATCCAGGCGGGTCAGGAGACATCGCCAGCGTCCCTTGAGGCGGCCAAATGAGCGCTCCACCACCTGGCGCGCACGGTTCAGGTGCTCGTTGAAGCACTCCTGGCTGGCGGAGAGGTGGCCCGTGTAGGGGCGCATGAGCCACGGCCGGAGGAGGTAGGCCGCATCCGCGATGATGCAGAAGGGCATGGTGGTGTCCCCCAGAGGGATCTCCCGCTGGGGGATGTAGGTCCCCGCCTCCAGCCGGCGGCACAGGCCCGAGTTCCGAAAAACCCGGGCGTCGTGGGTGCTGCCAGGCCAGCCCACGTAAATGTCCTGGAACCGTCCCCGGCTGTCCACCAAGGCCTGCAGGACGACTGAATGGTAGCCCTTCCGATTGAGGTATCGGCCTCCACTGTGGTGCGGGGCGCGGATGGGGATGTGAGTCCCATCCAGAGCCCCGAAGCAGTTGGGGAAGCCCAGGGTGGCAAAGGCGGCGACAGTGGCATGTGGGTCCCCCAGCCTCACGAGCCTGTGCAGGAGCATGGCGTTGATGGCACGCACGACCTGCAGAGAAAGCACATGGGACGGCACCAATGAGGGGTGAGCAGGGTGTGCGTGGCCCTGCCCTGCCCTGGCCTGCCCTGGCCCCCCTGCCCTGCCCTGCCCTACCCTGGCCTGCCCTGCCCTGGCCTGCCCTGCTCTGCCCTGCCCTCCTCTGGCCCCCCTACCCTGCCCTGCCCTGCCCTACCCTGCCCTGCCCTGGCCTCCCCCTGTGGGTTCTCTTACCTCCATGAAGACAGCCCCGACGGTGGCCTTTCCAACACCAAACTGCTGCCCCACGGATCGGTAGCTGTCGGGAGTGGCCAGCTTCCAGACAGCGATGCCGACCCGTTTCTGCACAGGAAGGGCACGCCGCATGGCAGTGTCCCGGTGCCTGAGTGCGGGGGTGAGCCACTGGCACAGCTCCAGGAATGTCTGGCGGCTCATCCTGAAGTTCCTGAGCCAGTGGTCGTCGTCCCACTCCCCAAGCACCAGCCGCTCCCACCAGTCGGTGCTGGTGGGGTAGCTCCACAGCCGCCGGCGTGTGAGGCGGGCGGGGGGCGGGGTGCTGCAGGGGTAGGGGCTGAGCCCTGCTGCCCTGGGGGCATCTCCTCCCCTGGGGCAAGAAGGTGCTCAGCTGCCCCCAACATGGCATGAGCCAGGGCAAGCCCTGCTCCTGCCGGGAGGGCTGGGTGGACCTCTAGCTGCTGCTGCTGCTGCTGCTGCTGCTGGGGGTCCATGACTGCGGCGCTCGGGGTCTGTGTGCCTATATGGCTCCTCAGACCGCGTGCTGTGCAGGCTGAGTGTATGTAGGAGGGGCCCTTTAAGGGAGCGGCTAGCTGTTGCCCCGGAAGCGCTAGTCCTCCCGTTGATCCTGTCTGCAGCTGTGCCTGGCATCCCTATTTCGATGTGTGCTACTTTGACGTGTAGACGTTCCCTCGCTGCGCCTATTTCGATGTTGGGCTGAGCAACATCGACGTTGAACATCGACGTTGCCGGCCCTGGAGGACGTGTAGACGTTATTCATCGAAATAGTCTATTTCGATGTCGCAACATCGAAATAAGCTATTTCGATGTTGGCTGCACGTGTAGACGTAGCCAGTATGCTCCAAAAGCAGCAAACAAGGCTAACTGTCACAAGGTTGGAAGCCATCATGTTAAGCAGGACATCGCCTGTTTGTTTTGTTAATTGGTACAGATTGAAAGCACATTTCATTCGTTTCAGATATCATTATGAAGCAACATTCTTTCCCCAGCAGCCACCTTAATTTAATTAATGTTTCACCCATTACTGGATGAATTCATAACACTGGCAGCAGTACAGCAGTGACTGTAGAAACTTCAACTTCTGTGAAGTTCTTTAGAACAAATTAAAAAATAAATCAATGAAGCTTGATATATCAGGGATCCTGCTGATTTATTTCTTGGTTTTGAAAAAAAAAATAGCTTTATTTCATAGGTCTTCTGCAACTGCGGAGGAGAGGACAAGATGCAGAGAATGAAGAAGGACATTGAGTTCTGTGGGCTCCAGCAGAAGTATACATACTCATATGCTCTCTTCCCAGGAAAGTCTGAGTATCTCACAAACATTAATGTACAGTATTAACAATCACAACACGTTTAAAAGAACTGAGACAGAAAAGTACTACATGGAATGAAGAAATGTAATAGGAGAGAATGACCACACTGTTTTTATGGTGTCTTAAAACTGTTAGAAGTGAATGGTGTAGATGATTTGGCTTTTTTATGGTCTGTGTTGATGTGCTTCAGTTCTGATGTATAGCAGCATTACCCTTCAATTCCTAAATTGCCTGACCGAAGTTCCAAACAGTCCTGAGCTGCAGCTACAATTACTGCCTTAATTATTCCTCTACAGCAGCTACAAAAGTTGTATTTAATTTCTGATCTCTATTGCTTCTTGTTATTCCAGTCTTTCATCATCTATCCTATCTGATTTCAGTCTGCCACTCACTCTGTAACACTGAACAAATCTTCACTAAGGTCAACTATGACCTCACCTTGGTGGTCTTAAGATCTCATCCCTGTTCTCATTATTAACAACTTCTGTGCTGTCTCAGTAATTGTTGACTCACTGTCCCTTATTTCAAAATCTCTCTTGTTTGGGATTGCATGACTCATGATTGTTGTCTCGAGTCTCAATGCATCTCTTTGAATTGTTTTTTATATCTCCTGTTTTATTATGGTTACTAAGAAATTTGAGGACTTTGAACCCCCTTATATTCTCCTTTTATGCTTTATCCCAGTCAATCTTGCCTATGTTCATGGCTTTAATCATTCTGTCAGTTACTTGCAGGTCTACCCAGCTCTTCCTTTTCTCTTCAGTCATGTATCTGTCTGTCTAACATGTCCTGATTCATATGGAGAAACTATAAATGTGAACACTTCCTTGACTCCTTCAAGGTCACAACTATAGCTGTTCAAAAATACATTTGTCTTTTGTGAGAGGTTTTGACATTTCAGAATTACTTTCTGATCCAAAACAGAATGAAAAGTCAAAATTTAACCAATATCATAAAAGCATCAGAAAAAATTTCAAATGGGAAATATTGAAATAGCAAATTGCAACATTTCCAATTGAATCAATTCAACATGTAGAAGTGTACTCATTCTATGTGTAAACTTTTTTATTTGGAATTGATATTTCAACATGAAAATCATTTGAAATGCTTGTTTGAGATTGATGTTTTCAGTTCAGTGTTGTTAATTAGACATTAGGGAAACATATGAAAATTAGCAGTTCAAGTTCAGATCAATTTTGCTTAGTCAAATCTTTTTGTACAGCAGTACCATACTAGCAGGAAACATTACTGGTCAGAACTAAGTCTTTGAATAGACTAGAGGGATTTGTCAGCAGAAGCTTTTGTTGGAAGAAGACAAAACTTCTCTCGACAGATTGCAGCCAGACCGCAGGGTGGAATCAAAAGAGCAATCCCCTCTGTCAACACAGAGCGGCCAGTCCAGCTGCTCTATTGGCTAAACATCCAACTGGAAACATAGAAGACAGGATTGCCCAGTGTCTTGGAAGCTCTTTATGTTAACATAAAGCACCCCCCCACAGAGGCTGCGTCTACACGTGCACGCTACTTCGAAGTAGCGGCAGTAACTTCGAAATAGCGCCCGTCACGTCTACACGTGTTGGGTGCTATTTCGAAGTTGAAATCGACGTTAGGCGGCAAGACGTCGAAGTCGCTAACCCCATGAGCGGATGGGAATAGCGCCCTACTTCGACGTTCAACATCGAAGTAGGGACGTGTAGACGATCCGCGTCCCGCAACATCGAAATAGCGGGGTCCTCCATGGTGGCCATCAGCTGGGGGGTTGAGAGATACTCTCTCTCCAGCCCTTGCGGGGCTCTGTGGTCACCGTGGGCAGCAGCCCTTAGCCCAGGGCTTCTGGCTGCTGCTGCTGCAGCTGGGGGTCCGTGCTGCATATACAGGGTCTGCAACTAGTTGTTGGCTCTGTGTATCTTGCACTGTTTAATGAAAGTGTGTCTGGGAGGGGCCCTTTAAGGGAGCGACTTGCTGTTGAGTCCGCCCCGTGACCCTGTCTACAGCTGTGCCTGGCTCCCTTATTTCGATGTGTGCTACTTTGGCGTGTAGACGTTCCCTCGCTGTGCCTATTTCGATGTTGGGCTGAGCAACGTCGAAGTTGAACATCGACGTTGCCAGCCCTGGAGGACGTGTAGACGTTATTCATCGAAATAGCCTATTTCGATGTCGCAACATCGAAATAAGCTATTTCGAAGTTGGGTGCACGTGTAGACGTAGCCTAGACGTTCCCTCGCTGCGCCTATTTCGATGTTGGGCTGCGCAACGTCGAAGTTGAACATCGACGTTGCCAGCCCTGGAGGACGTGTAGACGTTATTCATCGAAATAGCCTATTTCGATGTCGCTACTTCGAAATTAGCTATTTCGATGTAGCGTGCACGTGTAGACGTAGCCAGAATGTTCAGACTGAATTTTTGTTAGTGTATCTCTGTTGACAGAGGCATTCTTCCTCATGGGTAGTGGGGTACAGATGTTGACAGAAGTGCTGCATTCTGTCAGCTTACTGTCAGCAGAATGCCTTAGGAATCTGGACAGTCTACGAGTTTTGTTGACAAAACAGCCATTTTGCTGACAAATTCCTTTAGTCTAGATGGCTACATCTATAATACAGCTGTCTGTCAACAGAAATTACTATTGGACGAGATCTTCTGGCAAAACTTCTATAGACAGCTCATGTCCGCACACAAAAGAAGATCAAAAGAGCAATCCAACTGGAAGCTCACCCAACAGGGCTGCCCGGTGAACTGGAAGCTCTCTCTGTAAACAGAGGGCCTCCCAGAACATCTACCATGGCTTTGTTGTCAACAGAAACTGTCAACAAAAGCCTTATTCCTCATCGCAGCGAGGCAGAAGCACCACATTTTGTATGTAGATGCACTGAGTTCTGTCCACAAAACTATGGTTTTGTTGGCAACACTTTCCAGTGTAGACATAGCCACCATGTCTAAGGGTTATGCCTAGACTAGAGGGTTTTGTCAGCCAAATGGCCAGTTTGTTGACAAAACCTGTGAAACATCCAGTTTCTCCAAGGCATTCTGTCAACAGAGTGCAGCACTTCTGTCGACAGCTGTACCTTGCTCACCATGGCCGTGTCTACACTAGCCCCAAACTTCGAAATGGCCACGCAAATGGCCATTTCGAAGTTTACTAATGAAGCACTGAAATGCATATTCAGCACTTCATTAGCATGCAGGCGGCCGTGGCACTTCGAAATTGACGCGCCTCGGCGCCGTGCGTCTCGTCCCGACGGCGCTCCTTTTCGAAAGGACCCCACCTACTTTGAAGTCCCCTTATTCCCATGAGCTGATGGGAATAAGGGGACTTCGAAGTAGGTGGGGTCCTTTCGAAAAGGAGCCCTGTCGGGACAAGACACGTGGCAGCGAGGTGCGTCAATTTCAAAGTGCCACGGCCGCCTGCATGCTAATGAAGCGCTGAATATGCATTTCAGTGCTTCATTAGTAAACTTCGAAATGGCCATTTGCGTGGCCATTTCGAAGTTTGGGGCTAGTGTAGACGTAGCCCATGAGGAATAATGCTTGGCAGTTTGGCCACAATCTATTGACAGAGGTTTTGTCAGAAGATATCTTTGAATGAAACCTTCTGTCAAATCCCTTTAATCTAGACATAGCCTAAGCAACGTAAGTAGATTTGCATAGGTGGGTGGCAAGATGACTCAGATTCATATGCTACATGCAAGTAAGGTGTGCCAGCACGGCCATGTCTACACGTGCCCCAAACTTCGAAATGGCCATGCAAATGACCATTTTGAAGTTTACTAATGAAGCGCGGAAATGCATATTCAGCGCTTCATTAGCATGCGGGTGGCAGGGGCGCTTCGAAATTGACGTTTCTTGCCGCCGCGCGGTGCTTCCTGATGGGGCTCCTTTTCGAAAGGACCCCGCCTACTTCGAAGTCCCCTTATTCCAATGAGCTGATGGGAATAAGGGAACTTCGAAGTAGGCGGGGTCCTTTCGAAAAGGAGCCCCGTCGGGACGCGCCGCGCGGCGGCAAGAAGCGTCAATTTCGAAGCGCCGCTGCCGCCCGCATCCTAATGAAGCGCTGAATATGCATTTCTGCGCTTCATTAGTAAACTTTGAAATGGTCATTTGCATGGCCATTTCGAAGTTTGGGGCACGTGTAGACGTAGCCCACCTGTTTATATAATGCTTTCTTATTCCTCAGTATCTTAGTTCCAATTTAAAGAGAAATATTTTTGTGTTATGGTTATTGAGAGAGCATTAAAAGCATGAATTGAGTGTAAATGATGCAGTGACATCTGCCTGTGTTTGTAAAATTTCAAATAATAATTCATAAAGGTTTGAACTGCCTCATTTATCTGAATGGATGCTAATTGGGGCACTCACTGATAACGATGTTGTCATTTAAAGAACTACCCATGTCACTATTCTTCAAGGAATGTAAGAAAGCTGAAGTGTTACTGAATTATGAAGATCTGCACAATATACTGAAAGTATCAGCATATTCTGACACTACTGCTATGTCTACACGTGCACACTACATCGAAGTAGCTAATTTTGAAGTAGAGATATCGAAATAGGCTATTTCGATGAATAGCGTCTACACGACCTCCAGGGCCGGCAACGTCGATGTTCAACTTCGACGTTGCACAGCCCAACATCGAAATAGGCGCAGCGAGGGAACGTCTACACGCCAAAGTAGCACACATCGAAATAGGGATGCCAGGCACAGCTGCAGACAGGGTCACAGGGCGGACTAACGCTTCAGGGGCAACAGCTAGCCGCTCCCTTAAAGGGCCCCTCCCAGACACACTCAGCCTGCACAGCACGCGGTCTGAGGAGCCATAGGCACACAGACCCCGGGCGCCGCAGTCATGGACCCCCAGCAGCAGCAGCATCAGCAGCAGCCAGAGGCCCACCCAGCCCTCCCGGCAGGAGCAGGGCTTGCCCTGCTCCATGCCATGCGGGAGGCAGCTAAGCACCTCCTTGCTACACCGGAGGAGGAGCTGCCCCCAGGGCAGCAGGGCTCAACCCCTACCCCTGCAGCACCCCGCACCCCCGCCGGCCTCACACGCCGGCGGCTGTGGAGCTACCCCACCAGCACTGACTGGTGGGAGCGGCTGGTGCTTGAGGAGTGGGACAACGACCGCTGGCTCAGGAACTTCAGGATGATCCGGCAGACATTTCTGGAGCTGTGCCAGTGGCTCACCCCCGCACTCAGGCACCAGGACACGGCCATGCGGCGTGCCCTCAGAGTGCAGAAACGGGTCGGCATCGCTGTCTGGAAGCTGGCCACTCCCGACAGCTACCGATCCGTGGGGCAGTAGTTTGGTGTCAGCAAGGTCACCGTCGGGGCTGTCCTCATGGAGGTAAGAGAACCCACAGGGGGAGGGCAGGGCAGGGGAGGGGGGCCCGGGCACAGGAGGGCAGGGGAGGGGAGGGGAGGCCAGGGCGGGGGAGGGCAGGGCAGGGCAGGGCCACGCACACCCTGCTCACCCCTCATTGGCGCTGTCCCCTGTGCTTTCTCTGCAGGTTGTGCGTGCCATCAACGCCATGCTCCTGCACAGGCTCGTGAAGCTGGGGGACCCAGATGCCACCATCGCGGCCTTTGCCACCCTGGGCTTCCCCAACTGCTTCGGGGCACTGGATGGGACTCACATCCCCATCTGTGCCCCGCATCACAGTGGAGGACGATACCTGAATCGCAAGGGCTACCATTCTGTCGTCCTCCAGGCCTTGGTGGACAGCCAGGGACGTTTCCAGGACATTTATGTTTGCTGGCCTGGCATCACCCACGACGCCCGGGTTTTCCGGAACTCGGGCCTGTGCCGCCGGCTGGAGGCGGGGACCTACATCCCTCAGCGGGAGATCCCTCTGGGGGACACCACCATGCTCTTCTGCGTCATTGCAGATGTGGCATACCCCCTCCGGCCGTGGCTCATGCACCCGTACACGGGCCATCTCTCCGCTAGCCAGGAGCACTTCAACGAGCGCCTGAACCACACGCACCAGGTGGTGGAGCGCTCATTTGGCCACCTGAAGGGATGCTGGAGATGTCTCCTGACCCGCCTGGATGCAGGCCCCAACAACATCCCCCAGATTGTGGGTACCTGCTGCGCCCTGCACAATTTGGTGGAGAGCAAGGGAGACACCTTTTTCCAGGGCTGGGCTGCGGAGGCTGGCAGGGCAGACGTCCAGCCACCTGCTGCCCCCAGTCGGCAGGTGGACCCCGAAGGGACCCCGGTCCGGGAGGCCGTGCGGGCCCACTTCAATGATGAGGCCGCGGGGTGAACTCTGCCCAGACTCCCCACTGCCCGCCCCTTCCTCCACCACACTCCTGCCCCAACGCCCACACCATGGAGCACCCCACCGCACCCCCCTCCCACTTTTCCTGGACAAATGACAGCACGCACTTGTGGCTGAAATTAAACTTATTTTTCTTTCAGAACTTTTTTTTTTAACTGTAAATATATGAAACAAGAACAAACTATATCCAAACATGTGGAAACAAACTAATATGTACAAAAATAAAACAATACTAAGAAGCAAGTGTCCTCATGAATAAAAAGAAAACCAGGGAGGATAAAGGGGAGAACTATTTACATGGGGGGATGGGGCAAACGGGGGGCCCCAAATAATAACTTTAAACTATATACAAGGCGGGGGGGCCACGTCCCGGGCCCCTCGCCCCTATAGCCCGGCCCTGGGCGTGGCCGGGCGGGAGCCCCGCCGCGGTCGCAGCCCTGTCCGGGGCTGGCTGAGGGCAGGCCGGACCGGAAGATATGATGCCCGGCGAGTCTCAGGTGGTTCCAGGGGTCCCTTGGCGCTCCGGCCCTCGGCGCTGGGTGGCTGGGCGACGGCGGACGGGATGGCGACGGGCGGAGCAGCTGGTGGTGGGGCTGGTGGAGCAGGCAGAGTGGGCGCTGGGGCGGCCGGCGCGGCATGGGGGGCCAGGTAGTCCACCAGGCGGTTAAAAGTCTCCATGTAGGCCCCCCATACCTCCTGGCTCCAGGCCAGAGCCCGCTCCTGCAGCTGCAGCTGCTGCTCCGCGACTTCCAGCTGCCATCGGTGGATGGCCAGCAGCTGGGGGTCCGTCTCCGTCGGGTGGTGTTGGTGCGGGGTCCGCCTTCTAGCCCACCATGGGGCCGGTCGGTCCTCGGCCGAGGGGCTGGCCTGGAGCGATGGTCCCGGAGGGCTCTCCTGGACCACTGAGCCTCGCCGGCGCTCTCTTCCGGTCCTTCTGATGGTGCAGGTGCGGGACACAGGAGAGGAGAGGGTGAAGAAGAATGGAGACAGGCGTTAGTGTGGGCCCCGAGCCGTGGCCTTTGTCCCCCCAGCCCTGTGCTGCAAGTTCCCCATCCCCGGGAGATGCTGCTGTGATGGATGGGGTTCAGGGGTCCCCCTGCACTGCACCCCGTCCCCTGGTGGGAGCGACTCTCACTTCACCCCGCAGGGTCTGACAGCAGGAGAGGTTTCTTAGGCCACAGATGGCCAGTTTCTCCCAGGAGTGACAGCACCAGCTGTCGGAAGAGACAGTCCTTCCAACCCGTCGTGGGGAGAAGACCCCAAGGGGGGCCCCTCTGGGATGCAGCTTTCCCCCTCCTCAGGCTGGCTGCCTTCCAGCTCTCCCTTCCCCTAGCCTCTACCTGTGGCCCCCGCCCTCCCCCCCCGCCAATTCCAAGCCAGCTCGGCTCCTCCCTCCTCTTTGTTCAGGGCAGAGGTGTCACCTGCCAGCTGTAGCCCCAGGAGCCTCCTTTGCCCCTGGGAGCTATTCGGCTCTTGTTGCTCATATGTACCCTGAGTCTCCCTTTTGCACTCCCCCCACTCCATCACATGCTGCTTCTGCGGGGTGTCCCACCCCCTCCTCCCGGGGGCCCCTCGAGGTTCCGCTCCCCCCTGGCCCGGGGATGGGGCATGGCACTGTCGTGCAGGGTGGGGGAGGGGCAGGGGCTGATGCAGTGCTGTGAGGGCCATGGCCCTGCTGTCCTTGGGGCCATGGCCGTTTGAGCATGTGGGGGGCCCTGGACACATATCTATTAGCCCCGCCCCTCAAGCCCAGGGGTGTACACCAGAGGGGGGTACCTACCTGTCGGTCCGCTCCCACAGTCCAGAGATCCCCGGGGGGCGGTGGCCCAGCTGCTGCTCCGGGATGGCAGGAGGAGGATCTGCAGCCCGGATTCTGCAGAGGAGGAGCCCCCCTCCTCCTCCTCCTCCTCCTGCCGCTATGTCCCGGGGGTGGGCTCCGGGGGGGGCCCCCGGGGTGCGGGGCTTACCTCCGGGGCGGACTCCGGCTGCAGGGCCTGCTGGGGCTCGTCGGCCGAGGTATCAAGGGTGGCCGGAGGGGAGGAAGTGTGCCGGGATCCCAGGATGTCCCTGAGCTCCCTGTAAAAGGGGCAAGTGACGGGGGCGGCCCCAGATCGGCTGGCCGCATCCCGGGCCCGTGAGTAACCCTGCCGCAGCTCCTTCACCTTACTCCTGACGTGATCAGGAGTGCGGGCAGGGTGACCCCGGGCAGCCAGGCTGTCGGCCAGGCGAGCGAACGCATCCGCGTTCTGCCTCTTGCTCCCCATTACCTGTAGCACCTCCTCCTCACTCCAGAGCCCCAGCAGGTCCCGCAGCTCAGCCTCCGTCCAGGAGGGGCCCCGCTGCCACTTGCCAGCCTGGCTGCCCAACTGGCTGGGCTGGCTGCCCTGGCTCCCCTTGGGGGGGGGTCCCCTGGGGGCGCTGGGGGGGCTGCCGGGCAGCCATCGCAGCTGGGTGGGTGGCTGAGGGACATTCAGGCTGGCCGCGTGTGTGGGCTGCCGCGTGCACGTTCCCTCAGCTTCCTGCACAGGAAGGGAGGGGGAGGGGACCTTTAAGGGGCTGATCCATGCGGCCACCGTTGAGCTGAGGGGCTGCAGAGAGCTTCTCTCAACCCCTCAGCTGATGGCCGCCATGGAGGACCCGGCAATTTCAACGTTGCGGGACGCGCAACGACTACACGGTCCCTACTTCGACGTTGAACGTCGAAGTAGGGCGCTATTCCTATCCCCTCATGGGGTTAGCGACTTCGACGTCTCGCCGCCTAACGTCGAAGTTAACTTCGAAATAGCGCCCGACGCGTGTAGCCGTGACAGGCGCTATTTCGAAGTTAGTGCCGCTACTTCGAAGTAGCGTGCACGTGTAGACACAGCTACGGTGTGCCATACCAGCACCTCCCAGCCAAGATCCTCGGGCAGGGGGCTGGCAACCCAGCTGGGGGAAGCCCAGCATCCCTGGGGCTGGTAGTTAGCTGGGGAGGAGAGCTCTGCCAGAGGATCCAGCCCCTGGAACCCTGGGCTCCTCTGTTTTCACAAAAAAAGCACTGCTACTAAGTAATACTACATTTAAATTAAATTGAAAGCTTATCTTTTTAAAATACCTCGTTCAAATAATTCCTGATCTGTTTCTTTGCCCTTCTTCCTATCCCCTGCTACCTTCAAAAAAAAAATTGGCAGCCTAACACAGGAGAGAATACTTTGTACCATACATATAAAAGCTGTGCGCTGTCACTCAAGGAACAATACCACCCAGCTAAAGATTAGCAGACAGTCCACAGTTAGATTTTGTGTTTCTATTGCTAGTATACATTTGCACATGCCTCAGTGCACATTAAAATTGCTCACATGGATGGAAAAGATTAGCGTGAACATTGTATACAACACTGTATATAACACACACTTACTTATTTATAGCTAAGACTTCAAGGCACAAAAATGTGCCTTACACTTGGAGAAGGAGGTGATAAGGTTTATGATCATCCTAAATTTGTGGGAGTAGTTCATTCAATAGTTGAGACCACTCTTTTTGCAAGAGCTGTTCACTAGGTCAAGGATCTGTGACTGAGCAGGGGTCAGGTCAGGGGTAAGTGTGGTGTTGGAGGATGCCGAGACACGCATCATTTCCTCGCAAATGCTCTGAGAAAACTATGCAAAAAAGGGTAATACAGCCACAGACTATCCTTATTGAGGATATTCCTGCATGATAGAGAATGCTCTTTTCCAGAGAATCTGTTAATACTCTCCATTGGATTTGATCTAAGAGCTGCTATGAAGGCTCAGGGATGCCACATGGATATCCCCCTTCTCTTTCAAATTCCTCAGATCTGTAGTAGTTATCTGGAATCTAAAGGATTTGGGCATTGAAGCCACTCCTTTTTTCACAGAGATGAAAGGGATAACGATGCTTGCAGTGTTTTCTTCCCCAAGATTACCCTTATGTCTGCAACTCTTATCCTCCATAGGAGGAGTGCTCTAGGCCTCAACTGTTCTTACACAGGACAAATCCCAGTTGACATCATTAGGAGCGTGCTTGAATAAGGACTCCAGAAAAAAATGAGTACACTGTCTCAGGAGTTGCCTCTTATGCTATATCTAAATGGTAATAAAACACCCATGATTAGCTCATATCAGCTGATTCTAGCTCATGAGTCTTGGCTGAGGGACTACGAAATTACATTGTCAACATTTGGGCTTGCACTGGAATGTGGGGCCATTTAGAAACACAGAGCCCGAGCTTCAGCCCAAGCCCAATGCAATCTATATTGCAAACTGACAGTCACAGAGCCCAAGCACAGCAAATCTGAGTCAGCTGATGTGGGCTAGTCACAGGTGCTTAATTGCAGTATAGCTATACTCACCTAGTCCTGCAGGTGCTCTTCACTTCCGAGGATTTGACCCCAGGACATGAACAAACCCATTTGATTCATGATTTTGAATTTCCCTCCAGATCATTGCTACAAATATTAAATTGTAAGCCGGGACCAGATCCCCCCATTAACAAATAATTTTGAAAGCAATCAAGAACCATGTTTAAATCCATGGATTATGTGCAATTTTATACATTGCTGAAAAACTATTCAGCTGTAACTGCCTCGGCCATATTTAGAGTTTTCTCTGGCATTTTTAAATATGTTTCCCTAATTATCTTACAAAAGTTAGTTACAAAATATTTACTCTTCTGTTATCTTAGCCTTTAATGTTAAACAGACAGCAAGATTAGTCAAGTGATTGTCATTGACATTTAGCCAACCTTGACCTCAACGGAATATGACCCCAGAAGGACAGTTCTACAACCTGTGGTCTCTCTCACCCCATTACTGCTCTAGTCTCCTAATTTTTTTCACTGTTGGAATTCACAATTAATGTGCATGATGCAACTATATCAGGGGCCTGCAATCAGTGGCTCTGGAGCCACATGCAGTTCTTTAAGGACTTCTTTGTGGCTCCCGACACTATAATTGCAAAGTTTAAAAAAAACAAAAAAAAAGCCTCTCATTATTTTCGTAAATAATATGTAAAAAGTTTGTAAATGTCCTGCAGTAAACATATATTGCATTACAAATCAGTAGGTACACGCTGTTCTTAAAATAGGGGTCACAAAAAGTAAGGTTTGATGACATTTATTAAGGACAATCTCATATTCACATGCATGGAGGCTCTTGAATTATTAAGTTTTTCTACCAGATTGTTAAAAAAAGGGCTCCTCTTGCTATTTTGGTTGATGATCGCTGAGCTATATGATAAGGTCACTTTAAATCATTAAAAGAATGTGGATTTAATTGACTGCTGTATTAAACTCTTCCTGGAAATGATAAAAAATAGAATTATATATATATTGGTGAAACTTTGATTATATTAGTATGCTAACAAGTATCTGATGTTTATTCCAGTTTAAAGATTTCAGTAAATAACTTTTAACTGAAGCTATCTGTAAAATGTCCCCAAGCAAAAATCTTATTTTCACATTTTCAGTTTTAATTAACATTTGCGCATCTGGCCCAGGGCCTCCTTACGAGGGGCCACCCAGAGAGGACTGCTGAGCAAGAATGCTTGAAAGTTAGGGAACTGTGTCAGGGCTGTGCCTGGGCCCAGGACCAGGCCAGCTCCTCCAGGGCAGCTCCGGGCATCTGCCCCAATTTCCAGGAGCTCCAGGGCATCCTGAGGCCTCAGGACAGCTCCCTACCCCTGGTGGTCCTGGATACATCAGTGGACGATCCACACCATGAGGCGGAGTAGCAGCCTGGACTAGGGACATAGGAGGGTGACATGACCACTAAGTGGTTGAGCCCTTTTGGAGGGATGCTTATGTGTAGACCCAACTTCAGTGACAGAGCCACAGGTTAGTTCTAGGTCTGCCGTTTGCGGACCAGGGTAAAGAGGCCCAGCGCTCCAACTGCCACTGCTCCTACTTTATGATCGGGGGGGGGGGGCAGTGCCATGGTCCAGAAAGCGCTGAGGTTTGCATGCATTAGGCTCTTCCCCTTCTGTCTTTAGCCCTGTTCCACCTTGCCCTGGGGCTCCTGGTGGTTGTCACCATCAATGGTTGCTTCTATAACACACTGTATCATGTCTCTGCCTAGCAAAATGGCAGATGTCTTGACAGAGACAGCAGACTCATTAATAATGTAAAGATACAGTTAAAAGGAAAAAAAATCATCACAGTAATGCAGCTACACATCAGAATTGCATTTGTGAGTGCTTTTTGGCTTAAGGTACCATTTTGTATTTGACAAAGCCCTTTCATAGCCCCACCCTCACCTGGAAGAGAATAAATTAAATAGCCAGAAAGAACTCTTATTCTGTGTCCATAGAATATCTTCTATCAGAGGGAAGTGGTCCAAATAGAGAGCTCTATAAAGCAGTAGAATGGCAAGTACAATGGAGTAGAATTGTTAATACCACCATCTTGCAGCTCACCATATCTAAAACAGGGACAATAAATTGCAGTAGCAGGGGACTAAACTTGATGACCCATGAGTTCCCTTCCAGCCATAGGATGTTATGACTATTAATAGTGCAGCTGTTGATTCTCCCTATTGCACTGGAGCACTGAATCCACTTTCAGAACAATGTCATCTTTGTGGTGTGCAAAATACAAAAGATCAGTTCTGATCTGCAAATGTGCACCAATGCTGATTAAGAAAAATATTGGATCTGCTAGGGTTCACCTGCTGTAAGTGAGAGCACTTGTGAGTTAGCACAGGACCTCCAAAGTCTAAGGAACATGTTTAACTTTGCAAAAGTAAGTGGTCCATTGAAAAGACAGGACTATTGACATGTGAAAAGCTAAGTGCATGAGTTCTTGAAAAATCAGATCCTTGAGCTAGATATAAGTAATTATTCAATAATAAGAACAACCGTGTAGAGCACTAGATTCCCATTAATGAATGATTCTAATTTATGGCTTTGATAATTTTGGCTTACATCAAGCTTTAAACTAGGTTTGTTGAGGGATGGTGACACAAGCCCTGAGGTAAGTGGGGAAGGAAGAAGGTACAACAAAGGAGAACCACTCGTTCAAAAGGAGAAAGTAAGCCCATCAGCTTATTATCTAAGGGGTTTGTATATAAATGTGAGGAGCCTGGGAAACAAACAGGAGGAATTAGAGGGGCAGGCACAGTCAAAGGAGTACGAGGTGATTGGAATCCCGGAGACTTGGTGGGATGACTCACAGAACTGAAGCATAGTCATGGAAGGGTATAAACTGTTCAGGAAGGACAGGCAGGAGAGGAAAGAAGGAAGAGTTGAGATTTATGTGACAGAGCAATATGATTACTCAGAGCTCCAGTACATGGAGGGAGAAAAGACTATTGAGTGTCTTTGGGTTAATCTTAGAAGTGGAAGCAACAGAGGCGATGTTGTGTTTGGTGTCTGTTATAGGCCACCAGACACATTAGATGAGGTAGATGAGGATTTCTTTGGACAACTAAGAGAGGCTTCCAAATCACAGGCTTTGGTTCTCATGGAGACTTTAGCGACCCAGACGTTTGTTGGGAGACCAATACAGCAGCACACAGACAATCCAGGAAGTATTTTGGAGAATGTTGGGGATAACTTCCTGGTACAAGTGCTGAAGGAACTGAGCAGGGAATGTGCACAACTTGACTTGGTGCTTGCAAACAGGGAATAAATAGTAGGAGAAATAGAAGTGGGCGGTAATCTGGGCTGCAGTGATCTTTATATGGTAGATTTCAGGATTCTGACCAAAGGAAGAAAGATAAGCAGTAATATACAGATCCTTGATTTCAGAAGGGCAGACTTTGAACACCCTGAGAGAACTGATGGGCAGGATCCCCTGGGAAGCTAATGTGAAGGGGAAAGGCATTCAGGAGAACTGGCAGTATTTTAAGGTTGTCTTACTGAAGGCACAGTAATAAACCATCCCAAGTCACAGAAAGAAAAGCAAGTATGGTAGGCAATCATCTTGTCTTAAAAGGGAAAGCCTTGGTGAGCTTAAACTCAAAAAGGATGTGTATAAGAGGTAGAAACTTGCACAGATGACAAAGGAAGAGTGTAAATATATGGCTGGCGAATGTTGAGGGGTAATCAGAAAAGTAAAAGCACAATTGGAACTGCAGCTAGCAAGGAATTTAAAAGGCAACAGGAAGGGTTTCTACAGCCATGTTAACAGTGAGAAGGTTATCAGGGAGGGTGTGGGGCTGTTACTGGATGAGGGAGGTAACCTGGTGACAGATGATGTGGGAGAGGCTGAAGTACTCAACGCTTTTTTTTGCCTCAGTCTTCACAGACCAGGTCAGCTCCACAACTACAGCACTAGGCAATGCAGTATGAGAAGAAGATGGGCAGCCCTCGGTGTGGAAAGAATGGGTTAAGAGCTATTTAGAAAAGCTACACGTACACAAATCCATGGGTCTGGATTAATGCATCCAAGGGTACCGAGGGAACTGGCAGATGTCTTTGCAGAGCCTTTGGCTATAATCTTTGAAAACTCATGGAGATTGGGAGAGGTCCCAGATGATTGGAAAAAGGACAATCCAGAGAACTATAGACTGGTCAGCCTTACCTCTGTCCCTGGAAAAATAATGGGGGAGGGAGTCCTCAAGGAATCCATTTTGGAGCACTTGGAAGAGTAGTCAACATGGATTCACCAAAGGCAAGTCATGCCTGACCAATCTGATTAGCATTTATGATGAGGTAACTGGCTCTATGTACAAGGGGAAGTCAATGGATGTGATATACCTTGACTTTAGCAAAGCTTTACATACAGCCTCCCACAACATTCTTGCCCATAAGTTACGGAAGTATGGATTGGATACATGGACTGTAAGAAAGACAGAAAACCGGGTTGATGGATGGGCCCAATGGGTAGCAGTCAATGGCTCAGTGTCTGGTTGGCAGTCGGTTTCAAGTAGAATGTCCTATGGATCAGTTCTAGGGCCAGTACTGTTCAATATCTTTATTAATGACCTGGAAGAGGAGATGGACTGTGCCTTCAGCAAATTTGCAGATGACACTAAGCTCAGGGGTCAGATAGATAAATTTGAGGGTAGGGACGGGGTCCAGACTGAGCTAGACAATTTGGAGGATTGAGCCAAAAGAAATGTGATGAGGTTCAACAAGAACAAGTGCAGAATCCCAAGCACTGTTACAGTCTGGGACTGAGTGGCTATGCAGTGATGCAGCAGAAAAGAATTTGAGGATTACAGTGGATGAGAGGCTGACTATGAGTCAACAGTGTGCCCTTGTAGCCAAGAAGGCTAACCACATATTGGGGTCCTGTGGCACCTTATAGACTAACAGAAAAGTTTAGAGCATGAGCTTTCGTGAGTTAACTCACTTCTTCAGATGGAGCATCTGAAGAAGTGAGTTAACTCACGAAAGCTCATGCTCTAAACTTTTCTGTTAGTCTATAAGGTGCCACAGGACCCTTCGTTGCTCTACAGATCCAGACTAACACCGCTACCCCTCTGATACTTCACATATTGGGGTGCATTAGGAGAAACATTTCCAGCAGATCTAGAGAAGTTATTTTTCCCCTCTAATCTGCACTGGTGAGGCCACATTGTGAGTATTGTGTCCAGATCTGGTCTCCTCATTATAGAAAGGATGTAGATGAACTGGAAAGGGTTCAGTGGAAGGCAATGAAAATGATTAGGGCTCTGGAACACATCATCTATAAGGAAAGGCTCAGAGATTTGGGCTTATTTACTTTGCAGAAAAGAAGACTGAGCGGCGATTTGATAGCAGCCTTCAACTTCCTGAAAGGGGGCTCTAAAGAGGACGGAAAGAGGCTGTTCTCAATGGTGACACACAGTGGAAAAGGAGCACTGGTCTGAAGTTACAGAGGGAGAGGTGTAGGTTGGATATTAGGAAAAACTATTTCACTAGGAGAGTGGTAAAGCACTGGAATGTGTAATTGAGAGAGGTTGAATCTCCATCCCTAGAGGTTTATAAGTCCCAGTTTCACATAGTCATGGCTGGGATTATTTAGTTGGTGTTGATTGTGCTTTAGGAAGGGGGATGCAGTAGGTGACTTCCTGCTGTCCCTTCCAGTCCTAGAATTCTATGATTCTATGACTCTATGATTCTATGATCTAGCTGTTGCCTTTAAAAAAACTAACAGTTTTACCAATCTTTTCCCAAAACATTAAAACCTACAATAATAATATCAATTTTATTTCTCAAATGCCCTTAAAAATAGAAGATGTGCAGAGAAATCCATATATTAATGCTGGATCAGCAAAGCAAAAGGGTTTCCACTTATGTGCATGAAGCAGTTACATAAAATTGATAAGTTAGAGGAGGGAAAGACAGTAAAAGCAGTTCAGGAAATATTGCACTCAATTTCATGAACTACTTTCAATTTCATGCCACAAATAGCAGATGCTCAGTACAAATTTCCTTAGACTTCTGTTGCTGTTCACTTTCTAAATCATTGAATATGCCCTTATGCGGCTCAAATCTACTGCTATATTTTGTAGTATTTTATATTTAAATAACATGTTTCACCTTGAAACATGCCTAAACATTTTATAAACATTCAGGATTCAATTCATCCCCAAATGTAATAAAGAGAGAAATGATTTACACCAGCAAGGTTTTTCATTGTTTTAAACAATAATAATAAAATAAAATAAAATAAGACATGGATAATTTCGCCTTATCCAATTAAAACGACAGAGTTGAGCCAAGTCATTGGAAATAATAACCTTACTGTAGCTAAAAAAATGTCATATTTCTTTTAATTACCATGTTGGAGAGATTTGTTTCTCCCTCAAGCACCATCACCTTTTCAGTCATTAGCCCCTAAAAAAAATTCCCCTTCAAAAGAACAGGCTGAATGTCTCTAATCTGGAGATGTCTCATCCAGCAACCTCCATAATCTGGCATGATTTTAGTTAGCTGGATGACCACAAGTTTCCCATGGTCCCATAATATTAATTTATGGCCAACGGTCCTGACTGTCATTGTTTTGCATTGTTATTTAGCTGTACTTACCTCTAAACGGCTTCTAAATGCAGTAAGCAGTTGAAGTGTTGGTAATGTGCTAGACAATATTGACCTCCAGTAGTCCAGCAAATTCTCTCGTCCAGCAATGGTCAGGTCTTGAGGGTGCTAGACAAGAGAGGTTTAACCTGTAGTAAAGTCACTATTTTATCTACTTTTAAATTCCTCCCTAAAATCTTCTGAGTGATGGTCAGAAGTTACTACTGCTTGAGTAGTCAAGTAGGAAGCTGAATGTTCTACTTCTATGCTATATTCTTATATTGTTACCTCATACATACAGTCTTCTACTGCATTTGTCTGTCTTCTTCATTGGTATTAACCTGATGAACACCTAGCTTGTAAGCTCTTAGAGGCAGGGACTGTCTCCTTGATTATTTGTTTGCTTGGTGACAAACACAAGGGTGCTTGATCTTTGCTCCTAAGCCAGGGATGATCAAAGTTTTGGCCTGAAGACCACATCTTGGGTTGTAAATTGAATGGTGGGCCATGGATATTCAGAAAATTGGGAACAGTGCTGTGGGAGAGGGTGAAGGCTGCAGCTGGATGTGCTGGTTCTGGAGTGGGGCCAGAACTGAGGAGTTCAGCTTGTGAGATGGGCTCCAGGATTGGGCCTGGGTTAAGATATAGGAGAGAATGAGGGCTCCTATTGGGCGTCCAGGCTTTGGGGCGGGGTCGGAGATGACAGACTTGGAGTGTAGGAGGGTGCTCTGGGTTGAGACCAAAGGATTCTGAGGAATAGAGGAGGATCATGGCTGAGGAATGGGGCTGGGTCATGGTAGGGGGAACGTGGGTTGCAGACTCCAGAGAATGCTTACAGGTGGCTCTTCACAGTGCTCTATCTGCAGGATCCTATTAGCTATGGCTCCTGCCCAATGGGAGTTGCAGAGCTGGTGCTTGGCTCAAGGCACTGTAGCACACCCCCTGGCTGCTCCTACACAGCTGGAGGAGGGCCATATGGTTACTTCCCTGAGCCCTGTAGAGCTACAGCACATGTGGAGCAGGGCAAGCCCCAAGCACCAGTGTGAAGATATTAATAACATTTCTCAATTTTGTTTGCTCTCTCTTGATTTGTGCTTCAGCCCTGGATGACCCCAGTTTTACTAACCTCGCAATCTACTCTTTAGGCTTACAGATGAGAAGTCTCTATATATCTGTACAAATCTGAACCTGACTCCCCTCTAAGGTGAAATCCACTTTAAAAGAAGGAAAAAAAAAGAGTTACTGAAAAATTGATTGCCTACTTCTTTAATAAAAGTAGGATTTTTTTAAGACTCCAGGCCTGTATTCCAAAAAAAGCAAAGGTCTATTGCAATGAAATACCATGTAATGATTGCCTAAATAAACATTAAATAATAGTAGACTCATACATATATCTTCTGCCCTGGAATATGTCAACACCCTGGTTGGACTGACTAATAGTTCTAATTGTGTTTTTAAGAAGACAAGAATAGTCTATGGCTGGAGTGGTCCCGCCTTTCAAATATATCCATCAGTAACAAAGTTACTTCTTTTTTAGTTCTCAGGCTATGGAGGTGTGTTTTAGACTGGGAAAGGAGGGATTTATAGAAGATTGGATTTTAAAAGGCAGTTTTCTGGCTCCCACACTTGGGAGGAAGCCCGGAGCCAGAAGCCAGCTCCCCACCATTCAGAGGTGCAGGGAAACTGACCAGTGCTTATGCACTGCTCAGTTTCCCAGCTCCTATAAGTGGTAGGCAGCCGGGAGCCAGGTAGCAGCTCACAGGAGAAGGGAACTAACCAGCACTACTGGCCAGTTTCCTGGCTCCTGTCCGTGGTGTCAGCTGAGAGCCTGACTCTTGGCTACCGCTACTGACTAGAGTAGGGAAACCACACTGTCCAGTTTCCCCTCTCCTGTCAGTGGCAGGCAGCCCAAAGCCAGACTCCCAGCTGCCCGCCCCTCACAGCATACAGGAAACTGACCAGCAGTGCTGCACTAGTCAGTTTCCTGGCTCCACTGCATTATGCAAATTTTGACTTATGCGGGGTTGTGCATGAATGCAACCCCCATGAAAGTCAGGTTTCTACTGTACATCCTGTTCCTCGGATAAGAATCTAATGAATTTAAGGTGAAATTCACCCCTTTGCAGACATAAAGTACAAAGCCTATCCACTACTTATATTTCATTTATGCCCTGGAATGAGAGATTAATTGAAATATAATTAACATATTGCTTTTGTGGTGGCCCTATGTGCAACGGGTGAATTTCACTCATTATCCATTTTAAAAGTCAGGTGCATAACTCTTTTCAATTAAAACTAAAAAGCAGTCATGTAGCACTTTAAAGACTAACAAAATAATTTATCAGAAGATGAGCTTTCGTGGCACAGACCCACTTCTTCAGCTCATAGTCTTACCAGAACAGACTAAATATATGGAACACAGAGGTTCAAAAATTATTATCAAGGTTGACAAATCAGAAGAGCAGAGGGACGTCAGGAGGGGTGTGTGGGGTGGGTGTGTCCCACAAAAGCTCATCACCTAATACATTATTTTATTAGTCTTTAAAGTGATACATGACTGTTCTTTTGTTTTGATAGAATACAGACTAACACGGCTATCTCTCTTTCTCTTTTCAGTTAATTTGCCTGAATTTATTCTACATTCCCATCCACTATCTAATGTTTAGCTGAAAGATTTAGGGGGCTGCAGCAAAAGGCAAGTCTCAAGCACTTCAAGTGTGCAGATGGGAAAACGGAAATAAGGGGTTTTTAGTACCCTGCCAACGCTGCCATTGTGAACCTTGGCACTCAAGAATTGTTACTGCTGGAGACTGAAATGGAGTCAGTCCAGGTCTTCAGATCCCAAATCACCCTATTGTTGACCCTTTGTTTATATATAAATCATATACTGAAGCAGAGGAAGTCAAAACAGAATATCATTTGTATGCACATGAAGGTCTGACTGATTTTGCTGAGAGAGACTCATGTGTAAGGAACATGAAGTACAGAAAGAGTCTGATACAGACATTCTAGGCTTCATTTCCAATTGCTTTGTAGTTTGCATCTTCATGTTTGCCTATGGAAAGAAATTATAAAATACTTTGAAGTCAAAACACACCTACTTAATACTTACTTAGAACAGAAGTAAATGACTGTGCAATCTGAAAGGTTGTAGACAATCCAGCTATTCAAATATGTCTTACACATCAATAGGAAGGACAGATGGAAATCATTTACTGAGCTAAGTGAGCCTAAGAGGATGTCTATTATGATTATGAAAATATTTTCTGTATTATTCCAAAAAAAACAGGATTGGGTTTATAGATGAATTTACACAGTGCATATTCAGTCTGCTTTCATAAGGTGTTATTGCAGCTTGTGTTGGCATACCTGACTTAGCTATATATTATATTGGGGCAGGAAAACCATAGTGCCACAAGTTTCAGTCCAGGCTAGCTGACTGAATAATTATCCAAGGTTACAGGTGGACTTTTGCAATCCATGCTGCTCGCACCAAGCTAAGAAAAATAAAGCAAACTCAGGTATGACCTTCAGTCACACCCTACGATTCCAACATATGCATATTCTCAGATTAGGCATATCTGCTTCACAAGCAAAGCTGTAACAGAGTATGAATTTGCCCTGGGTGTAACTTTAAACTGTTGACAAATGTGGCAGCCATACTATTTATTACTTATATTTTTTAAACACACAAACGACTCTACAGATTTGGAGCCCCACTGTGCTAGATGCTGTGAAAGCACAAGTGTTGATACAATTCCTGATTTGGAGAAAAACCTTTTATTTTTTGGATGTGTGTGTGAGGGGGAGGCCAAAACAGCCACAGGATCAACTGTAATTATTTGTAACGTGGTAGTGCTGAGAGATGTCACCTCTCCATGGATCACCGTCTTGTAGTGGTGGAGAGGCTTGAGTATTTCAATGACCCAAAGAGCAATGCAGCCTGTACAAATCCTGTACAAATCATGTTCTCCCTTAGGGTCACCCATGCCAGAGAGGTGAAGCACGACTTTCTGGACAAAGTGTGATCCAAGAAGTCCTCAGTGGCAAAGCAGATGGAGGATAACTGCACAATGGAGGTGAAAATGTTGTGTGCTGTTACAAGAGCTATGAAAGCACATGAAGACTCCAGGTCATACAGGATTTCAAATCACTGTGGTGTTAATGTCATTGGTTTCAAGCCCTCTGTCTGTCAACGACAGTGTGGTGACTCTTGAATACCAGTTTGCACACTTTAAAAGAAGTCCCACACAGTCATGTTTCAGTTTTGGGAAAACACTTGCACAAGTCACAAGTTCCATGGTGATCAGTGAGTGGTGATGGGAACAAGACATTGAGATCCAGAAGGTCCTAGTCACAGACTAACACACAGGCACTGGGTGTGTGATCACTCATCTTACTCAAGGACTGAGGCAGGTTGAACATTTCAGCAGCTGCATCCAGGTACAACATTCCTTTTTAGGAACACTTATGCTCAGCCCACATGGGGAACAGGCTAGCAACAGTGCCCTAAAAATAGTCTTGCCTCTGCTCCTCTTCACTGGATAGCTGCATCCTGCAGAATCACCATCTCAGCAGTCAAAAATGTAAGAAACTTTTAATTTTGAAACTTGAAATGTACATACCCAGATGGGCAATTCAAACAATGATTGACAAGAGAAACATACAACCATCGCTGCTCACAAAGGAGTTAGTTTAGCAGTATCACTGCCTTGTCCAAAACCAGAAGAACTGGCGATGGAAGAGAAAGGTGGGTACACCTACTTCTGGAAGGGAAAATCCAATAGCATGCAGTGGGCTTTGCTATAAAGAACAAGCTTCTAAGGTCCTGCCCAAGGTACCAGATGCATCAATGGGTAGCTCATGGCACCCCATCTGAGGCTCACTAAATCAACAGGCAAATATTGTAAATGTCTATGCATCAACTCTGGATGCCGATGAGGACGTAAAGAAAGACTTCTACCCTTCAAAACCGCTAAGAACATCTTTCTGGGGAATTTCAATTTACTTGTTGGATGACACTCTATAGCCGTGTCTACGCGTGCACTCTACTTCGAAGTAGCGGCACTAACTTCAAAATAGCACCCGTCACGGCTACACGCGTCGGGCGCTATTTCGAAGTTAACTTCGACGTTAGGCAGCGAGACGTCAAAGTCGCTAACCCCATGAGGGGATAGGAATAGTGCCCTATTTCGACGTTCAACGTCGAAGTAGGGACCGTGTAGTTGTTGCGCGTCCTGCAACGTTGACATTGCCGGGTCCTCCATGGCGGCCATCAGCTGAGGGTTGAGAGACGCTCTCTCCAGCCCCTCAGCTCAACGGTGGCCGCATGGAGCGGCCCCTTAAAGATCCCCTCCCCGCCCCTTCCTGTGCAGGAAGCTGAGGGAACGTGCACGCGGCAGCCCACACACGCGGCCAGCCTGCACGTCCCTCAGCCACCCATCCAGCTGCGATGGCTGCCCGGCAGCCCCCCCAGCACCCCCAGGGGACCCCCTCCAAGGGAAACCAAGGCAGCCAGCCCAGCCAGTCGGGCAGCCAGGCTGGCAAGCGGAAGCGGGGCCCCTCCTGGACGGAGGCCGAGCTGCCGGACCTGCTGGGGCTCTGGAGCGGGGAGGAGGTGCTCCAGGTCATGGGGAGCAAGAGGCGGAACGAGGATGCATTCGCTCGCCTGGCCGACGGCCTGGCTGCCCGGGGTCACCCTGCCCGCACTCCTGATCACATCAGGAGTAAGGTGAAGGAGCTGCGGCAGGGTTACTCCTGGGCCCGGGATGCGGCCAGCCGATCTGGGGACGCCCCCGTCACTTGCCCCTTTTACAGGGAGCTCAGGGACATCCTGGGCCCCCGGCACACCTCCTCCCCTCCAGCCACCCTTGATACCTCGGCCGACGAGCCCCAGCAGGCCCTGCAGCCGGAGTCCGCCCCGGAGGTAAGCCCCGCACCCCGGGGGCCCCCCCCGGAGCCCACCCCCGGGACATCGTGGCAGGAGGAGAAGGAGGTGGAGAAGGGGGGCTCCTCCTCTGCAGAATCCGGGCTGCAGATCCTCCTCCTGCCATCCCGGAGCAGCAGCCGGGCCTCCGCCCCCCGGGGATCTCTGGACCGTGGGAGCGGACCGACAGGTAGGTACCCCCCTCTGGTGTACACCCCTGGGCTTGAGGGGCGGGGCTAATAGATATGTGTCCAGGGCCCCCCAGATGCTCACATGGCCATGGCCCCAAGGACAGCAGGGCCATGGCCCTCACAGCACTGCATCAGCCCCTGCCCCTCCCCCACCCCGCACGACAGTGCCATGCCCCATCCCCGGGCCAGGGGGGAGCGGAACCTCGAGGGGCCCCCGGGAGGAGGGGGTGGGACACCCCGCAGCAGCAGCATGTGATGGAGTGAGGGGAGTGCAAAAGGGAGACTCAGGCTACATATGAGCAACAAGAGCCGAATAGCTCCCAGGGGCAAAGGAGGCTCCTGGGGCTACAGCCGGCAGGTGACACCTCTGCCCTGAACAAAGAGGAGGGAGGAGCCGAGCTGGCTTGGAATTGGGGGGGGGAGGGCGGGGGCCACAGGTAGAGGCTAGGGGAAGGGAGAGCTGGAAGGCAGCCAGCCTGAGGAGGGGGAAAGCTGCATCCCAGAGGGGCCCCCCTTGGGGTCTTCTCCCCACGACGGGTTGGAAGGACTGTCTCTTCCGACAGCTGGTGCTGTCACTCCTGGGAGAAACTGGCCATCTGTGGCCTAAGAAACCTCTCCTGCTGTCAGACCCTGCGGGGTGAAGTGAGAGTCGCTCCCACCAGGGGACGGGGTGCAGTGCAGGGGGACCCCTGAACCCCATCCATCACAGCAGCATCTCCCGGGGACGGGGATGGGGAACCTGCAGCACAGGGCTGGGGGGACAAAGGCCACGGCTCGGGGCCCACACTAACGCCTGTCTCCATTCTTCTTCACCCCCTCCTCTCCTGTGTCCCGCACCTGCACCATCAGAAGGACCGGAAGAGAGCGCCGGCAAGGCCTCAGTGGTCGGGGAGGGCTCTCCAGGACCATCGCTCCAGGCCAGCCCCTCGGCCGAGGACCGACCGGCCCCACGGCAGCCTACAAGGCGGACCCCGCTCCAACACCACCCGACGGAGACGGACCCCCAGCTACTGGCCATCTACCGACGGCAGCTGGAGGTCGCGGAGCAGCAGCTGCAGCTGCAGGAGCGGGCTCTGGCCTGGCGCCAGGAGGTATGGGGGGGGCCTACATGGAGACTTTTAACCACCTGGTGGACTATCTGGCCCCCCATGCCGCGCCGGCCACCGCAGCTCCCGACCTGCCTGCTCCACCAGCCCCACCACCAGCTGCTGTGCCCGTCGCCGTCCCATCCGCCGTCGCCCCGCCACCCACCGCTGAGGGCCGAAGCGCCGAGGGACCCCTGGAGCCACCTGAGACTCGCCGGGCATCATATCTTCCGTTCCGGCCTGCCCCCAGCCAGCCCCGGACAGGGCTGCGACCGCGGCGGGGCTCCCGGCCGGCCACGCCCAGGGCCGGGCTATAGGGGCGAGGGGCCCGGGACGTGGCCCCCCAGCCTTGTATATAGTTTAAAGTTATTATTTGGTGCCCCCCGTTTGCCCCATCGCCCCCCATGTAAATAGTTCTCCCCTTTACCCTCCCTGGTTTTCTTTTTATTCATGAGGACACTTGCTTCTTAGTATTGTTTTATTTTTGTACATATTAGTTTGTTTCCACGTTTGGATATAGTTTGTTCTTGTTTCATATATTTACAGTTAAAAAAAAAAGTTCTCAAAGAAAAAGAAGTTTAATTTCAGCCACAAGTGCGTGCTGTCATTTGTCCAGGAAAAGTGGGAGGGAGGTGCGGTGGGGTGCTCCATGGTGTGGGCGTTGGGGCAGGAGTTTGGTGGAGGAAGGGGCGGGCAGTGGGGAGCCTGGGCAGAGTTCACCCCGCGGCCTCATCATTGAAGTGGGCCCGCAGGGCCTCCCGGACCCGGGTCCCTTCCGGGTCCACCTGCCGACTGGGGGCAGCAGGTGGCTGGACGTCTGCCCTGCCGGCCTCCGCAGCCCAGCCCTGGAAAAAGGTGTCCCCCTTGCTCTCCACCAAATTGTGCAGGGCGCAGCAGGCACCCACAATCTGGGGGATGTTGTTGGGGCCCGCATCCAGGCGGGTCAGGAGACATCTCCAGCGTCCCTTCAGGTGGCCAAATGAGCGCTCCACCACCTGGCGCACGTGGTTCAGGCGCTTGTTGAAGCGCTCCTGGCTAGCGGAGAGATGGCCCGTGTACGAGTGCATGAGCCACGGCCGGAGGGGGTATGCCGCATCTGCGATGACACAGAAGGGCATGGTGGTGTCCCCCAGAGGGATCTCCCGCTGGGGGATGTAGGTCCCCGCCTCCAGCCGGCGGCACAGGCCCGAGTTCCGGAAAACCCAGTCGTCGTGGGTGCTGCCAGGCCAGCCCACATAAATGTCCTGGAAACGTCCCTGGCTGTCCACCAAGGCCTGGAGGACGACAGAATGGTAGCCCTTGCGATTCAGGTATCGTCCTCCACTGTGATGCGGGGCGCAGATGTGGATGTGAGTCCCATCCAGAGCCCCGAAGAAGTTGGGGAAGCCCAGGGTGGCAAAGGCCATGATGGTGTCATCTGGGTCCCCCAGCCTCACGAGCCTGTTCCGGAGCATGGCGTTGATGGCACGCACAACCTGCAGAGAAAGCACAGGGGACAGCACCAATGAGGGGTGAGCAGGGTGTGCGTGGCCCTGCCCTGCCCTGCCCTCCCCCGCCCTGGCCTCCCCTCCCCTCCCCTGCCCTCCCCTCGTGGGGTCTCTTACCTCCATGAGGACAGCCCCGGCGGTGGCCTTGCCGACACCAAACTGCTGCCCCACAGATCTGTAGCTGACGGGAGTGGCCAGCTTCCAGACAGCGATGCCGACCCGTTTCTGCACTGTGAGGGCACGCCGCATGGCCGTGTCCTGGTGCCAGAGTGAGGGGGTGAGCCACTGGCACAGCTCCATAAATGTCTGCCGGCTCATCCTGAAGTTCCTGAGCCAGCGGTCATCGTCCCACTCCCCAAGCACCAGCCACTCCCACCAGTCGGTCCTGGTGGGGTAGCTCCAGAGCTGCCGGCGTGTGAGGCGGGGGGGGTGTGGGGTGCTGCAGGGTTAGGGGTTGAGCCCTGCTGCCCTGGGGGCAGCTCCTCCTCCGGCGTAGCAAGGAGGTGCTCAGTTACCTCCTGCATGGCATGGAGCAGGGCAAGCCCTGCTCCTGCCGGGAGGGCTGGGTGGACCTCTGGCTGCTGCTGCTGCTGCTGCTGCTGCTGCTGCTGCTGCTGGGGGTCCATGACTGCGGCGCCCAGGGTCTGTGTGCCTATAGCTCCTCAGACCGCGTGCTGTGCAGTCTGAGTGTGTCTGGGAGGGGTCCTTTAAGGGACCGGCTAGCTGTTACCCCGGAAGCGCTAGTCCGCCCTGTGACCCTGTCTGCAGCTGTGCCTGGCATCCCTATTTCGATGTGTGCTACTTTGGCGTGTAGACGTTCCCTCGCTGCGCCTATTTCGGTGTTGGGCTGCGCAACGTCGAAGTTGAACATCGACGTTGCCGGCCCTGGAGGACGTGTAGACGCTATTCATCGAAATAGCCTATTTCGATGTCGCTACATCAAAATTAGCTATTTCGATATAGCGTTCACGTGTAGGCGTAGCAGTGACATACTAGCTACGTCTACATGTGAAGCCTACATCGAAGTAGCTTATTTCGATGTAGTGACATCGAAATAAGCTATTTCGATGAATAACATCTACACATCCTCCAGGGCCGGCAACGTCGACGTTCAACATCGACATTGCGCAGCACCACATCGAAATAGGCGCTGCGAGGGAACGTCTACACGCCAAAGTAGCACACAACGAAATAAGGGTGCCAGGCACAGCTGCAGACAGGGTCACAGGGTGGACCAGCGCTTCCGGGGCAACAGGTAGCCGCTCCCTTAAAGGGCCCCTCCCAGACACACTCAGCCTGCACAGCATGCGGTTTGCAGAGCCATAGGCACAAACACCTTGGGCAACGCAGTCATGATGGACCTCCAGCTGCAGCAGCAGCCAGAGGTCCACCCAGCTGCCCTTGCAGGAGCAGTGCTCGCCCTGCTCCATGCCATGCAGGAGGAAGCTGAGCACCTCCTTGCCACAGAGGAGGAGCTGCCCGCAGGGGAGGAAGACCCAACCCCCAACCCTGCAGCACCCCGACCCCCCCGCCGCCTCATACACCACCGGCTGTGGAGCTACCCCACCAGCACCGACTGGTGGGAGCGGCTGGTGCTTGGGGAGTGGGACGATGACCGCTGGCTCAGGAACTTGCTCATGAGCCGGCAGATATTTATGGAGCTATGCCAGTGCCTCACCCCCGCACTCAGGCACCAGGACACCGCCATGCGGCGTGCCTTCCCTGTGGAGAAATGGGTCGGCATCGCTGTCTGAAAGCTGGCCACTCCAGACAGCTACCGATCCGTGGGCCAGTAGTTTGGCATCGGCAGGGCCACTGTCAGGGCTGTCCTCATGGAGGTAAGAGGACCCACGGGGGGATGAGGGAGGAGGCAGTCCTGGCAGGGCAGGGGAGAGGAGGGGAAGGGAGGGGGGGCCCTGGCAGGGGAGGGCCACACACACACCCTGCTCACCCCTCATTGGTGCTCTCCCATGTGCTTCCCCTGCAGGTCGTCCATGCCATCAACGCCATGCTTCTCCACAGGCTCGTGAGACATGGGCTTTGCCACCCTGGGCTTCCCCAATTGCTTCGGGGCTCTGGATGGGACTCACATCCCCATCTGTGCCCCGGAGCACAGTGGAGGACACTACATCAACCGGAAGGGCTACAGCTCAGTGGTCTGCAGGCCTTGGTGAACAGCCGGGGCCGTTTCCAGGACTTTTATGTGGGCTGGCCTGGCAGCACTCATGACGCCTGGGTTTTCCGGAACTCAAGCCTGTGCCGCCGGCTGGAGGTGGGGACCTACATCCCCCAGTGGGAGATCCCTGTGGATCACACAGCAAGGAGTTCCACAGGTTGACTGTGCGCTGTGTGAAGAAAAATTTCCTTTTATTAGTTTTGAACCTACTACCCATCAATTTCATTTGGTGTCCCCTAGTTCTTGTATTATGGGAAAAGGTAAATAATTTTTCTATATTCACTTTCTCCACACCATTCATGATTTTATATACCTCTATCATATCGCCCCTCAATCGCCTCTTTTCCAAACTGAAAAGTCCCAGACTCTCTAGCCTCTCCCCATATGGGACCCGTTCCAAGCCCCTAATCATCTTAGTCGCCCTTTTCTGAACCTTTTCTAATGCCAATATATCTTTTTTGAGGTGAGGAGACCACATCTGCACGCAGTACTCAAGATGTGGGTGTACCATAGTTTTATACAGGGGAAGTATGATATCTTTTGTCTTATTATCGATCCCTTTTTTAATAATTCCTAACATCCTATTTGCTTTACTAACTGCCGCTGCACACTGTGTGGATGTCTTCAGAGAACTATCCACTATAACTCCAAGATCCCTTTCCTGATCTGTCGTAGCTAGATTTGACCCCATCATGTAGTACGTGTAATTTGGGTTATTTTTTCCAACATGCATTACCTGACACTTACCCACATTAAATTTCATTTGCCATTTTGCTGCCCAGTCACTCAGTTTGCTGAGATCTTTTTGTAGTTCTTCACAATCTGTTTTGGTTTTGACTGTCCTGAACAACTTGGTGTCATCTGCAAACTTTGCCACCTCACTGCTTACCTCATTTTCTAGATCATTGATGAACAAGTTGAACAGGATCGGTCCCAGGACTGACCCCTGGGGAACACCACTAGTTACCCTCCTCCATTGTGAAAATTTACCATTTATTCCCACCCTTTGTTTTCTGTCTTTTAACCAATTCCTGATCCATGAAAGGATCTTTCCTCCTATCCCATGACCGCCTAATTTACATAAAAGCCTTTGGTGTGGGACCGTGTCAAAGGCTTTCTGGAAATCTAGGTATATTATGTCCACTGGGTGCCCCTTGTCCGCATGTTTATTAACCCCTTCAAAGAATTCTAATAGATTAGTTAGACACGACTTCCCTCTGCAGAAACCATGCTGACTTTTGCCCAACAATTCGTGCTCTTCTACGTGCCTTGCAATTTTATTCTTTACTAGTGTTTCTACTAATTTGCCTGGTACTGATGTTAAACTTATCGGTCTATAATTGCCAGGGTCTCCTCCAGAGCCTTTTTTAAATATTGGCGTTATATTGGCCGTCTTCCAGTCATTGGGTACCAAAGTGGATTTAAAGGATAGGTTACAAACCACTGTTAATAACTCCGCAATTTCACATTTGAGTTCTTTCAGAACCCTTGGGTGAATACCGTCTGGTCCTGGAGACTTGTTACTATTCAGCTTATCAATTAACTCCAAAACCTCCTCTAATGTCACTTCAATCTGAGTGAGTTCCTCAGATTTGTCACCTAAAAAGGCTGGCTCAGATTTAGGAACCTCTGTAACATCCTCAGCCGTGAAGACTGAAGCAAAGAAATCATTTAATCGCTCCGCAATGGCACTGTCTTCCTTGATCGCTCCTTTTATATCTTTATCGTCCAAGGGCCCCACTGCTTTTTTAGCGGGCTTCCTGCTTCTAATGTATTTAAAAAACATTTTACTATCGTTTTTTGAATTTTTGGCTAGCTGTTCCTCAAAATCTTTTTTGGCTTTTCTTACTACATTATGACACTTAATTTGGGAGTGTTTATGTTCCTTTCTATTTTCCTCACTAGGATTTGACTTCCACTTTTTAAAAGCTGCCCTTTTCTCTCTCACTGCCTTTTTAACATGGCTGTTTAGCCATGGTGGTTCTTTGTTAGGTCTCTTACTGTGTTTTTTTATTTGGGGTATACATTTAAGTTGGGCCTCTAGTATGGTGTCTTTAAACAGTTTCCATGCAGCTTCCAGGGATTTTAGTTTAATTACTGTACCTTTTAGTTTCTGTTTAACTAGCTTCCTCATTTTAGTGTAATTCCCCTTTTTGAAATTAAATGCCAGTGTAGCTTTCTCCTTCCTCAGGCAGGCAGCCTTCTAGCTCTCCCTTCCCCTAGCCTCTAAATGCGGCCCCCGACTCAAACCCAGCTCAGCTCCTCCCTCCTGTTTCTTCAGGGCAGAGGTGTAACCTGCCAGTTGTAGCCCCAGGATCATCCTTAGCCACTGGGAGCTATTCAGCTTGTTGCTCACATCTAGCCTGAGTCTCGCATTTGCACTCCCCCCACTCCATCACATGGTGCTGCTGCTGCTGCTGCTGCTGCTGCTGCTGCTGCTGCTGCTGCTGCTGCTGCTGCTGGGTGTCCCACCCCCTCCTCCCTGGGGACCCTAGAGGTTCCGCTCCCTCCTGCCCCGGGGATGGGGCATGGCACTGTCGTGCTGTGGGGGGGGCAGGGGCTGATGCACTCCTGTGAGGGACATGCCACTACTGTCCCTGGGGCCATGGTCATCTGGGCATGTGGAGGGCCCTGGCCACATATCTATTACCCCCGCCCCTCAACCCCGGGGGTGTACACCGGGAGGGGGTACATACCTGTAGGTCCACTCCAACGGTCGGGGGACACCCAGGGGGCGGACGCCCGGCTGCTGCTCCGGGATGGCAGGAGGATCTGAAGCCCGGTGTCGGTGGAGGAGGAGTCCCCCTCCTCCTCCTCCTCCTGCTCCGGTGCCCCAGGGTTGGGCTCCAGGGTGGAACCCCGGGGTGCGGGGCTTGCCTCCGGAGCGGACTCCAGCTCCGGGTCCTGCTGGGGCTCCTCAGCCGAGGTGTCAAGCGTCGCCTGAGGGGAGGAGGTGTGCCGGGGGTGTCCCTGAGCTCCCTGTAAAAGGGGCAAGTGACAGGGGCGGCCCCAGATCGGCTGGCCGCATCCCGGGCCCAGGCGTAACCCTGCCGCAGCTCCTTGACTTTACTCCGGACATGGTCCGGAGTGTGGACAGGGTGACCCTGGGTGGCTAGGTCCTCGGCCAGCCGAGCGAACGCATCCGCGTTCCACCTCTTGCTCCCCATTACCTGGAGCACCACCTCCTCACTCCAGAGCCCCAGCAGGTCCCGAAGCTCGGCCTCCAGCCAGGAGGGGCCCCGCTGCCACTTCCCAGCCTGGCTCCCCTGGCTCCCCTTCGGGGGGGTTCCCTGAGGGCGCTGGGGGGGCTGCCGGGCGGCCATGAGGTCCTTTGGGGGTCTGGGTGGCTGAAGGAGAGCGTGCAGGTAAGCCGTGTGTTATTGCTTCTGTCTGCACGCTCTCTCAGCTTCCTGCACATAAAGGGAGGGGCTGGAGACCTTTAAGGGGCCGCTCCATGCGGCCACCATTGAGCTGAGGGGCTGGAGAGAGCGTCTCTCAACCCCTCAGCTGATGGCCACCATGGAGGACCCCGCAATTTCGACGTTGCAGGACGCGCAACGACTACACGTTCCCTACTTCGACGTTCAACGTCGAAGTAGGGCACTATTCCCATCCCCTCATGGGGTTAGCGGCTTTGATGTCTCACCACCTACCGTCGATGTTAACATCGAAATAGCGCCCAACATGGGTAGCCGTGACGGGTAGTATTTCGAAGTTAGTGCCGCTACTTCGAAGTAGCGTGCACGTGTAGAGACGGCTACTGTCACAAAAAAAAATGCTGCTCTAAGGGAAGTTCATGCTCAGAAGATTCATGCTGATTTGTAAGAGGATTAGAGAGGAAAAAGGAGAGAGAGAGAGAGAGAGAGTATTATTTTATATATTGAAAACAACCCCCCAAAATACCATGCCATGCTAAGAGAGAAGATGAAGCAACATGTGACGCATTTGCAGTCACATAGCTTCACACACATGTAGACATCTTCAGATATGATGGTGATAATTGATGTACAAAAGTAGATTCACATGAGGTATGAGGCACTTAAGAAGGGGATGATGGCTTGTGAACAAGGAACATAGCGCTTGATTAAATGACTTTATTGGGGGTTGGGGATTCTTAGCATGATTTGGTCCAATATTTAACTACTCAAAAGGTACAAATCAAACACAGTAATTTAGTTTTCTGCCCAAAAGAAAGCCTATAATCAGATTTGGACAAAATTCAGTTTAATATATCTCTACAACTTTTACTGAAAGTGTACATGTATTACTTTGTTTAGCTAGCTAGCTTGATTTTAATTTTTACCAGCGTGGCTACTTGTGAAAATTAACCTTAGAAAACGACAACTGCTCTTTGACATTCACAACCTCCTGTGCTTCATGCGTAAGTTATCACACAAGAAAGGAACTTAGTGTTCTGCAAATTGGCAATTGCTGTCTTCTCTGCAAATTATTGGTCTTCTGTTGCAGAATTCAGAAAGGGCAAAGTGATACACAGATGAAAGCTGCAAACACGTTATTTGAATCATTGGTGCAAGGAATGTGCCAAGCAGAATCTGCTGTAGCATCATGTAAACCAGAACTGAAGAACAGCAGGAACCTAAAAATGCTAACTTCTAATGTTTTGATTCTTCACCGTGTCATTCCAAGTTTTTAAATCCATTGAAGTCAAGTCATCCATAATGACATAAAACTGCAACAAGGCAGTAAAAACGTCAGGTGCATAGTCATTCCGGGGACCTAAAACTTCAGTGAATGAGTGTGAATGGTTACTGCCTCTGGCACTTACACTGTAGAAGCTGAACACAAAGAAACATAGATAGGGAGCACGTGAATTCAGATTTTTGTTCCTAATTTCGAGCATATTGGCTTTTGCAAACTTCTGTCAGCTCTTGAACTTGTAACAGAGAGGGAGCCATGCTAGTCTATATACTATCAAAACAAAAAAGCAGTCAAGTAGCACTTTAAAGACTAACAAAATAATTTATTAGGTGAGCTTTCATGGGACACACCCACGTCTTCAGACCATAGCCATACCAGAACCAAGTTCTCTTGAACTTGGTGGGTTTTTTGTATAACTTTTGTGTGGGTTTTCATGGCTAAGCTCTTACTGACATGAGAGTCACTGACTATCTCAGTTGTGAACATCTGTGATCTTTTGTCTGCTGTTATTTCCACCTGCACCAGTTAGAATGTCAGGAGATTGGTTGAAGGCAAACATTTTTTTTTTCTACAGAAAGAGGGAAATGAAGGGAAACCTGAATTAGTCCATGCTAATTAATATAATATTGTCCACTAAAAAAAAGTTTAAAGTTTGTTTTTTTCTTGACAACATGCATATTTATCTGAGGAATTCGGGTGTGGGGGGGAAACAGAGGAATAGGGGCCATAGATTTAGTTGGAGCATTGCTCTGCCTGAGTGAGCAGGAACAAGTGTCTGCCTTTGATAATTGTGCAGACATCAGACTCTGAATATTAAAGAGTGTTGGCAGCTACAACATAAACCGGGGTGCTTGCCATTTCAGAACAAACTGTGTTGTTCTTATTGGGCAGTCAGCTAGTAAATGCTACATAGTTTTCTCTCCTGTGTTTGTTCTCTGGGAAAAAGAAAAATGAATGGGGGAAAAAAGATGAATTGGGAATTATTTAAACTAGTTATTTTGAAGAGATGAATTTCCAATTTAGGCTTAAATGTGCTATTATTTAGTAGAAGGTCAGTGCTCAGAGGGAAGCTGATTTGTCAGAGGTCTACTGCAAGTATAATAAAATGCTAGATAAATTCTCAGATAATGGAGCAGTTTTCCTGTTCTAGTTGTTAGAAAACCTCCAAGTTATTTATTTGTCCAAGTGGTAAATCAGCCAGTGTTATCTCCCTGTCTATCAATATTAATCCAACCAATGGTCTGTGTCCAGTACTAGTATTTCAGGTATTTATGACTTCATTTAGGATACCCTTCTTGAACAGCCTATATCCTTAATTATGGTAAAATTACTGTTTATTTTCCATTTAGTTAGTATGTGTTCTAATCTTTGAAGTATCTTTGTTTGCTCTGAACCCCTGCCTCACTATGGGGATGGAGTCTGCAAGGAAATAGCAGATTGCTCACTACCTCCAGGTTGAGAACCTAATCCTGCCCCCACTGAAGTCAGATAACAAAATCTTACTGATTTTTGGTGGTTGCTCAGTCAGGCATTTAGGCTATGGTTAATTTCACAATGATTGCAATAGGTGGTAGGGCTGTAGTTACAACTGACTTCAGGTGGATTGCGATATACTACACCCTTATTAGAGCTTAAATGTAATCAGTAAATGCTTTGATTATTTGCCTGGGAAGAGGATGTTGGCAATTTTTAGCATTTTGTTTGTTTGTTTTGTTTTATGTCCTTGAGACTTTTTTGCCTTCGAATTCTCATGTAAAATGGTTCCCCTGAACTCAAGCTGACATCTTGCCTACATTGACAGGTTGGGTTAAATCTATTTCAAGCTAGTGGGTTAACAGCTGATTTCATTCAGGACAACTGTAAAAAGCAAGTGACTGTTTTATGGACTAACAAGCTGAACCAACAGGTGCCTCTCCTCAAAGCAAAGTGATGCAGAAGGTTGGGGTTGGAGGTAGTCTGGTGGCCCCAAATCAAAGACATTGTTATTTGATAAACTCATGGGGAAGAGATTTGCTGGATAAGAATAGGGTGTGAGAATATAAGAAAAAGAAACAATTCCCCACACCTCCAAATTACTGAAACATACAGAGAAGGAGAAAAAGCCAAAGACTCCAGAAAACAGATACTTAGGATTGGTCTACGTTAGGCAGGTAAGTTGATTGCAGATATGTAATTCTATCAATGGCAATTGCATAGCTAGAACTGACTTATCTGCAGTTCATTTACCTGGACATCTTCACACACTTACTCCTCGCAATATGAATGCTTGATTCCTTCTGAGTTGTGTGAAGCAGGAGTTTGCATATATTCTTTGTAAATAAGCAAGACTGCATCAAAGAAATACTTGACTCATGCATTTCTCCTTTGAACCAGAACAACCTGGAAGATATGCAAAACTGACTAACTATTCAGACCAAAAATTCACAACAATTATACATATATCCTGTTGTCTAATAGTGGAAATTCCTTCATATTTGAACAATATACTTTTGTTATGATTAGCTAAATGTGTGTGTTTCTTCAAACTATCAGTCTGACAGAAATTTATTTTCACTTTCATTTATTATTTTCCTCTTCCTGATATTTTGTTATACATCCCTTTCACTTTCCTTCAGCCTGACAGTCACAAGCTGCACCTACATTAGCCCCTTTCTTTCGGAAGGGGCATAATAATGAGTGAGGTCGGAAGATGCTAATGAGGAGCTGCCATGAATATGCAGTGCTTCATTAGCATAATGGCAACTGTGGCCATTCAAAAGTGCTGCTTTCAAATTGTGCACCACCCATGTAGACTGGAGTCTTTTGAAAGGAACCCCCCAATCTTCAAAAACCCCTTATTTCTATTTGGTTTTAGGAATAAGGGGCTTTTGAAGACTGGAAGGTCCTTTCGAAAGGCCCCCATATACACTGGTGGTTCGAGATTTGAAAGCAGCACTTTCAAATCACCTTTGCTGCCATTATGCTAATGAGGTGCTGCATATTCATGGAAGCACTTCATTAGCATCTTCCAACCTTGCTAATTACCATGCCCATTCTGAAAGGAAGGGGACTAGTATAGATTTAGTCACAATGACACTAGGGAAAATTATAGGGAAAAGCTGCAATTCTATTTCAAGCCTCTTGAAGAGCTGGAATATTTCTGAAGTCTCCTCTACACTCTTTAGGCTCTGTACACTAATATTCCACATGAAGACAGATTACAAGCGATCAGGAGTACCATCCCTGATGTTATCACAGCCAGTCTGGTGTCTGACCTCTGTAACTTTGTTCTCACCCATAATTATTTCCGATCTGGGGACAATTTATACCTCCAGATTAGTGGCCCCACAATATGCTAACATATATATGGTTGACCTGGAACAACGATTCCTCAGCTCTCGTCCCCTATTACCCCTCCTCTACTTACAATACATTGATGACATCTTTATGATTTGGACCCATGCTATAGAGACTCTAGAAGAATTCCACAGAGATTTTAACAATCTGCACCCCCACCATCAACTTATGCCTCGACTACTCCACGTGAGAGATACATTTCCTTGACACTACAGTAAAAATCAAGGATGGCCTAAGCGGTACCACAGACTATCAGAAACCCACTGATCTCTATACTTACCTACACCCTTCTAGCTTCCATCCTGCACACGTAACTCGATCCATTGTTTACAGTCAAGCCCTTAGGTACAATTGCATTTGCTCTGAACCTACTGACAGAGACCGAAAACTACAAGATGTTTACCAAATATTCATAAACCTGAACTACCCACCAGGAGAAATAAAAAAAAAAACCAAATCCACAGGGCCAGAGGAATACCCAGAGACCAGCTACTCCAAGATAGGCACAAAAAAGCCAAGAAGAGAACAACACTGGTCATCACCTACAGCCCCGAACTCAAACCACTGCAACACATAATTAAAAACCTATAACCTATCCTTAATCAGGATGCCACACTCCAGAAGGCCCTAGGTTATAGGCCTGTTCTCTCCTTCAGACAACCTCCCAAACTTATGAGTATTCTCACCAACAATCACAGTCTATACCGCAGGAATACCAGTCCTGGAACTTTTCCTTGCAACAAAGCACATTGACAGGTTTGTCCTCACATCTATTCTGGAGATACCATCACTGGACCTAACCAGGTTATTCACTGAATTACAGGCACATTCTCATGTTTCTCAACTAACATTATATATGCCATCATGTGCCAACAATGCCCAGATGCTATGTATATTGGACAGACTTCAAACTCTCTTAGACAAAAAATTAATGGGCACAAAACACACATAAAAACACTCCTGATCCACAAACCGGTCAGCTAACATTTTAATGGAGTGGGCCATTCTGTTTATGACCTGGAGGTTTGCATCTTACTGAAGAGGAATTTTCACAACAGATTGGAAAGAGAAGCTGCAGAACTCTCTCTTATATTCAAATTAGACACATTAACACATGGTTTGAAACAGGATGGGATTTTTTTAGGTCATTATAGGGGCTCTTTTGCATACTTGGCTTAATCTAATTGTTTACCACCACCACCCCACCCCTCTGGTCTCTGATTTCCTCACCTTGATCATTTTTGCTTTCTGATTTGTCAACCTTGATTGCTATTTTTGGTTCTCTATGCCTTAAATATTGAGTCTGTTCTGGTATGACTATGGTCTGAAGAAGTGGATTTGTCCCACAAACGCTCACCTAATAAATTATTTTGTTAAAGTGCTACTTTACTGCTTTTTTATTTTTGGTTCTCTGTGACTTAAATAGTGAGTCTGTTCTGGTATGGCTATGATCTGAAGAAGTGGGTCTGTCCCATGAAAGCTCATCACATAATAAATTGTTTTGTTAGTCTTTAAAGTGTTACTGGAATGCTTTTTTGTTTTCATAATATATAGCCTAGCATGTCTTTCTCTTTGTTACTACACTCTTTTATTTCACTTCACTTTCTTGGTTGCTTTGGAACGCTTTAATGACCATGGCAATATCTACTCCTCAGTTATTCCTTCCATGGCAGGTTGTGAAAATGTTTGGCAAACATTAATGAAGCTTCAGACTGGGAGGTTTTCACCTAAAATATATATTTTCTCACTGGAAAAGATGATTTGTCAAAACCAAACATTTTGTGGTAAATGATTAATTTTTTGACAATTTTTTAATTTTGGAAATACAAAAAGATGGAAAAGTTTCAAAATTGTTGAAATATATAATTTTGTCATTTTTGAAAGGATAAGTTCTAATTTTTGTTTCAAAACTACTTTTGTTGTGAAATGTAAGTTAATTTATTGGTAAAACATGAAAAATAAAAAAGTTAATCAATTAAAGAAACTTTTAACATCAATGAAATTGAAAGTTTGGCTGATCCAAACTGATTTTTTCCCCCAGATTTGTGATTCATGAACATTTTTGAGATTTTGACTTTTGGCTTTATTCACAAAAGGGGAAACATTCATAATTTTTTAATGGGATGCGAAAACAAGTTACTATTTTGTTCTATTGTGAAGTAGCTATAAGACCCTTGTACAGATGCAGAAAATGGAAGCACACAAAGATATGAGTAAGTCACCAAAATTCACAAGGCAGATAATAGTAGGGAAAGGAACAGAATCCAAGAGTCCCATTTCCTAACTCGGTGATATAAGCCCTATAACAAAGATAGTATACCAGAAGCAGCTGTACCATGTTGCCTCGAATACAATAAAAAAATATTACTAGAGAAAACATTTTTCTAACTTCTGATCATCTACAAATTGTATTAGATGAGGAAATTCATACAGAAAGATGATAAATAAGATACCCAGGAAGACTGGTAAACTCAGGTCTGCAAAAAGCAGTGTTTGTAACCTCTGATTCCTATCATGCTGTGCTAACCCACTTGTCCATGTTTCCTCCCATTGCTGAATGCCTTTAATTAATGCTAGATTAATCTGGGGTTAAAAATATCCATTTTCATTCACTACATTAACTTTTAAGTGAACATTTAAGACTGTATATATTTTGTAATACAATATACAAACACACAGAGACATGTAAGCTAGTTTTTAAAAGAAAAAGCATACTGAGTTGTGCTTGTTTTCATCAAGGTTTTGGTTTGAAATTGATCTAATCTGATAAGGTTTACAGCCAGATGACATCAACTCTAATGCTAGGAAGGAGACAATGCACAGTAATTAGTCCCAAAGCTGTTTTCTCAACCCCAGATATAGGCATTAATCCAGCATGGTGCTGCAGTCTCCTGGGAGGTGCTGTGAACATTCAGCTTTTCAATGGAAGATGAGCATGCTTAGCACCGCACAGTAGTGCTAAGCATCTATGAGAATCAAATCCTTAAAGATCATCATACACACTGGTGCATCAGAAATCTGATCCAATATTTTAATTTCATTTCTGTGCCCCAGAACCAGGAAGTTCATCAGTAAATTCCGCTGTCATTTGGCACAATAGGATTACAGAGTCAGCAATTAGATGTTGTCATGCTGACCCAACAGCTATCACTGGCATTCCCTTCCCCTTTTAGAAATTATCATCTTTGTTTAGCTGCTCTTCCTCAGCAATTAAGTTCATAAACTGTAAACTGGACATGGTTTCTTAGATACCTCAGTATTGCAGTTCATCTCCCCTTCTAGCTGGTGCCCAAATGGGGGATAAAGGCTTAGAGTAGGTGATTTAAGGCAGTTTTACATGGTGGTGAGTTGTATCAGTTAGACAAAAATAATTTTGCCCATAATTATATATGTGTATACATATTATACACACACATATATACGTACATACACATTTACACGCACACATACACCCCAATACAAATATTACATGAGATTCCTGAGTGCTCTAGATATTTTGAAGGTAAGTGGTATATTCAGTCCATTTGGCAGGATGATGTGTAATCTGCAAATCTGGAGACTATATTTTACTTAATCATTATAAACTATTATAATCCAAACAGTGTTTATGATCCCCAGGAGAGCAAATATTGGACACTTTTCACTGGGATTAAAATTATGTATAGTACAAAAAGAAAAAAAATATTTAAAATAATAAAAATGAGAGAACAAAATGGATTTGTGCAAAGGACATAAATTTACATTTAATGAGGGGCATTCTTTTTAGGGTTAAGATGTAATTTTATGATTCGCCTTATATAAGGGATGGTGCATAGATACCATTAAAGAAATGGTTTTATTGAAAACTGAGACACACTTCTTCCTCCAGAATTGAGGTGTATTATTTTTTGTTCAGAACTGTAACATATTTAGAAAGATTACACTGCAGGAGTGCAATGTAACATGATGCATGACACTTTCACCACACAGAAGTATTCTAAGGTTAAACTAATTAAGATTTGTAAAGTGCGTAGAAACCCTTGGATGAACAGAGATCAGTTCTTTTTCTCTACTGATACTTGCTGGTACTGAGTACTTGTACCTTGGCAGCCCCAGGTGTAGGATTGGTTGGGGGGGTATGTTGGCAGTGGGGAGCTGGCTGAATACTGGCTCCTCCTTTTTTTTTTTTTCTCCACAAAAATGGCATTGAAACAGATTATGAGGCCTGAGCTTTCCTGGAGCACCTGGCAGTGGGGAAGCTTCATTGCAACCTGATCCTTCCTAACCAACCAGGCAGCCACACCATGGGCCACCTAGCCTTCCCAGCTGGCTGGAGTGTGGGCAGTTCTTGGAAGGCAATACCTTCCCTTGCCTGCATTACCTTTTGTCCATGACAGTTTGCATAACTCCCTACACCAAACTGTTTATTATTTGTATTACATTAGAGTCAAGAGAGACCTACCATGTTGAGGGCTCCATTGTTCTAGTCATAGTAACAGCAATTTTAGTTGTCTTTCTGCGTTTCCCAGTTCTGAACATATTGCATTGTGTGACAGAGAGCTAGCTTGCAAGCACACCTGCATTGTTTGCTGTTTATAGAATTGGTAATTACGTAGTAATACACTATAGCTGCATCTACACTAGCCGGCTATTTCAAAATAGCTGGCTCAACTTCGAAATAGAGCGCAGCACGTATACTTGAGCCATGCGTGATTTTGAAGTTGAAATCAAAGTAAGGTGGCGAGACGCTGAAATCACTATCCCCATCAGAAGAAGTAGGGCATCTGTAGACCATCCACGTCCTGCTACATCAAAATAGCAGGTTCCTCCATGGCAACCATGAGCTGAGGGGTTGAGATGCTCTGTCAAGCCCCTGCAGGGCTCCATGGTCACCGCGTGCAGCAGCCCTTAAAGTTCCACGCCCCTGGATTTCCTGTGGCAGGAAGCAGCACAGACACGTGCACACCCTGCAGAGACGTGGATCCACCACCAAGCACCCATGGCAGCCAGCCAGACCCCTGAGAGCCTGCAGGGCACACCCCCCCCAGGGGGACCTAGGGCTCCCATCCGTCCAGCCATGGGGGAAGGGGCGGCAGGGCCACTCCTGGATGAACGCCAAGATCCGGGGCCTGCTGAGGCTTTGGGCCGAGGAGGAGGTGCTCCAGGTAATGGGGAGCAAGCGGCAGAATGCAGATTCGTTCGCCTGGCTGGCCGAGGGCCTGGCCACCCGGGGTCACCCTATCTGCAATCCTGACCATGTTAGGAGTAAAGTTAAGGAGCTGTGGAAGGGTTATACCCGGGCCTGGGACATGACCAGTTGGTCTGGGGTTGCCCCCACCACTTGCCCCTTTTACAGGGAGCTCAGGGAGATCCTGGGGCCTGGTACACCTCCTCCCCCTGGCCACTCTTGACTTCTCAGCCAAGATGCCTCAGCAGGCCCCAGAGCCAGAGTCTGGCCCAGAGGCCAGCCCTGCACCCCAGGGGGCCCCAGATGAACCCACCCCTGGGACAGTGGAGGAGGAGAAGAGCTCCAGTGATTGGGGGGAGGTCCTGAATGACCTCCCCTCCTGCAGCTCCAGCAGGGCATCCGCCTGCCGGGTGTCCCCCAACTGTGGAAGCGGACTGTCAGGTATATACCCCAGGTGCACACCACCAGGTTAAGGGGTGGGGGCAAGGGACATGCCCAGGGACCCCCACACACCCAGCTAAGCTTGGCCCACCACAGCCTCAGGACAGAAGCAGCACGGCCCCCAGACCCCATCTGCACCTGCCCCCCAGGACAGTGCCATGTCCTATCCCTGGGGGTAGAGGGAACAGAACCCCATAAGGGGGTCACCCACAGACATACCACATGCATCATCCTTGGGGATAGAGGATGGGGACCCAGCAGTGGAGAGCTGAGGGGGGCATGGGGCATGGGTCAGGGCCCAGACTAACAGCTGTCTTCACTCTTCCCTTCTCTTTTCCACAGCTGCACCATCTGAGGACCATGACAGCACGGGTGCCGCATCCATCGTGCTGGACAGCCCACTGGGGACGTTGAGCTGTGGCAGCCAGGTGATGGAGCAGGGACCAGCTCTGGGACGAGGCCACCACTGCCAGAACCAGCTGTGGGTGCCACTAACCCCCAGGGCCTCACTACCCTCCAGCACCAGGTGGAGGTGTCAAAGTGCAGCCTGCAAGTGGAGGAGAGCCAGCTCCACTTTCAGGAGTGAGCACTGTCCTGGCACCAGGAGGCCTGCAGGTCCTTCATGTGGACCTTCGAGCAGATACCTGGGACCCTGGAGAGGATCGTCAAGCAGATGCCACTTCCCTCTGCTCCAGTCGCTATCCCTCTCAGCCACCATCCACCTGCCCTGGAGCCCACCAAGGAGGAGGACCTCGGGGTGCAGGAGCTGGCCCGGACATACTTGCCAGTCCTCCTGGCCTCCACCCAGCCTCAATGATGCCTCCGGCCCAGGCATGGGTCATGCCCCCCCCCGATGCCAGGCACTGGACAGTAGGGAAGGGGGCCAAGGACTGGGCAACCCAGAACACCCTCCTTTGTACATAGTTCCCCCATTCCTGTTTAAAAATATTAATTGGTTTTGTTGGTTTCAATATGTTCAGGTTTATTTAAAAAAAAAAAAAGTGTTGTTGTGTGTTCTTAGGGCACAGTAACGTGGGTGTGGGGGCAATAGTGTGTTGTGGGAGGTGGGGGGGCAGTGAGTGGCCCACCAGGGATGGCTATGCCTGTGCTCACCCCACAGGCTGGTTGAAATGGGCCTTCATGGCCTCCCAGAAATGGATCCCCTTATGGCTGGCTTGATGCTGTGGGGCAGCGGCTGGCGGGGGGGTGAGGCTGTGCCAGCCTCCACAGCCCAGCCCTGCACAAAGGCCTCCCCCTTGCTCTCCACCAGGTTGTGGAGTACGCAGCATGGGCCCACAACCTGGGGGATGTTGGGGAGCCCCACGTCCAGGTGGCTGACGAGGCATCTCCAGTGGCCTTTGAGGTGGCTGAAAGTCCACTCAACCACCTGGCATGCATGATTCAGGTGGGTGTTGAACCCCTCCTGGCTGGCACTGAGGTGGCCCATGTAGGGGGGCATAAGCCAGGGCTGAAGGGGGTAGGCCGCATCTGCCACGAGGCAGAGGGGCACGGTGGTGTCTTCCAGAGAGATCTCCCTCTGGGGGATGTAGGTCCCCACCTCTAGGCAGTGGCACAAGCTCAAGTTCCTAAAAATGTGTCCTGGAAGTGGCCCCGGCTGTCCACCATGGCCTGGAGGACCACCAAGTGGTAGCACTTTCTGTTCAGGAAGCGTCCTCCAGTGTGTTCTGGGGCACAAATAGTGATGTGGGTCCCGTCCAGTGCCCCGAAGCAGCTGGGGAAGCCCATGCTGGCAAACCCCACAATGGCCACACCCAGATCCCCGAGCTGCATGAGCCTGTGAAGCAGCAGAGCATTCAGCACACAGATCACCTGCAGGGGGAGGACACAAGCACCTGTGAGGGATGTGCAGAGTGTGCCTGCCCCACTGAGCTGCCCCTGGGCTCCCCCCCCGGAGTCACCTCCACCCACCGGGTCCCCTCCCTGGGCTCCTCCCCAGCCCCTGGGTCCCCCCCCGGGCCTCCTTACCTCCATGATGACAACCCCAACAGCGGGCTTACCCACACCGAACTGGTGTCCTGCAGATCGGTAGCTTTCTGGAGTGGCCAGCTTCCAGACAGCGATGCTGACCCATTTCTCGATGGCAAGGACATGTTGCATAGTGTTGTCTTGGTGCCACAGGGCAGAGGTGAGCCTCTGGCAGAGCTCGAGGAATGTCTGCTGCTCATCTGGAAATTATGGAGCCAGTGGTTGTCATCCCACTCCTCAAGGACCAGGTCCTCCCACTGCTCTGTACTGGTGGGGTACCTTCATAGCTGGCAGAGTGCTCAGCATGGTAGGGGCCAGGAGGCCCCATGATGGTCTGGGGCAGCTCCTTCATCCCCTGAGGATGAGAGCTCATCTTCCAGGAGGTGCTGGGGGGCTTCCTGTGTGGTGCCCAGCAGGGCAGCCCCTGCCTTGGAGATGACCCTAACGGCTTCTGGCTGCTCCTGCTGCTGCTGCTGCAGCAGCTGGGGATCCATGCTGTGTGCATGGAGTCTGCAACCTGTTGTCAGCTCTGCAGACCTTGTGCTGTGCAGGCTGAGTGTGTCTGGGAGGGGTTTTTTAAGGGATCAGCTTGCTGTAGCCCTGGAAGGGCTAGTCCACCCTGTGACCCTGTCCACAGGCTTTCCTAGCCCCCTTATTCTGATTTGGGCTGCTTTTGTGTGTAGACACTCCCCTGCAGGGACCATTTTGATGTAGTGCTTTCCTACACTGACAATGAACGTCGGCAGCACAAGCCCCAGAGGATGTGTGGATGCTACAAGTCAAAGTAGCTTATTTGGATTTCACTACATCGAAATAAGCTATTTCGACATAAAGTTCCACTGTAGACGTAGCTTATGTGCACCAAGCCCAAAGCCCCAAAGGTACTTAGGTGCTTTGGATTCATTTAGATGGAATAAATGTGCCAAGGGTATTAATGTAACCCAGTCACTGTCCACACTAAGCGGTGTTTTAAAAGGTTTGGGACTGGTGTACTAAGACCTTAGCCTGGCTAGAACCATGACAAATACCATAAAAATCTGGTCTGGGCTGGTCTTATCAGGCTAGCCCCCAGGATTAGGACAAAGAAGGTCTAGGGTTTCTGGAAACAGTGAGGGTGGTAGGCATGCTAGTGAAGCTCATACCAATACTTAATTCTTATAGGAATCAGTGGGGGTATAAGCAATTTTCTGCACCATACAGCTATGATGAGTCAGAAAGTACATAAATGCGTGAATAAATCCCTCCCTATATAAGAAAGCACTTAAGCATGTGCTTAACTTTAATTCATTAAAGTTACTGATATTTAAGTGCTTGTCTGAATGGATTTGCTTTCTTCAATCAAAGGTTAAATATTAATGACGGGATGTACGCATCCTGCACTGGGCCTGCAGGGGTTGACGTTGGCTGCCTGGCTGAGAAGGACCTACCCCCACAGCCCTGCTGGACATGCTAAAGCTGGAGGTCAGCTATGAAGCCCTGTGGAGCAGCTCAGTCAGGCCAGATGGCTACCAGGCAAAGATGTGCAGGAAAAGCTCCTGGGGAAGAGCTACAGATGGATAGACTCATGGAGGTCAGCCAGTGAGGGACATATGAGAATGCCACCAGCCCCAAAGAAACTGCCAAGGAAGAGTGCAACAGTGAGTCTGGTAGGAAGTAGCCCAGGGCAGAGAGTTAACCTCCCAGAGAGCTTGGGGTGTTTCTGTCATCATCTGTCTTGGGCAGAGATCTGTATGTCTCTCTTTCTCCAGACTGTGGGTTTTAAGGCTGTTCAGCTCCCTGGATTATAATGTGATAATTACAGAAAGACAATCTCCCTAAAAAGGTCAGTGCCTGCACTTTGAAGAGAAAGCAAAGGCTACACATACTGGATATACCAGCTGTTACAAATTACCACATAGTGGGTTTTTTTCCTTTTTTTGGTTGGTTTTAGTTTCCTAACAAACATATATATTCTTCAGTTAAAAGCATTATAGAGACTTCATAGAAAAATGTTCCTATATGAGTGCTTACATCTTACCAGATATATCTTATGGAATTTTTACCAGTCTTCTTAGAACTGAGAAGGCAATCCTTCCATGAAGCTTCAGGGTCTCACTCGGACAGCCATTTGCTGGATCAGGATGAAGATCTTAATCAGTTTAAACTCAGGCAGTTCATCCTGCTTTTTGTTTGTCTGTTGGTCTCCGGAGAATCCAGTCTGAACCAGAATATGTGAGTCCCCAATATGTGATACCTCTCTGTAGGTGTTATAATGTAAGAGATTGGCCTTAATAATCCCTTTTTTTTTTCTGGAGAAGCTGTGGCAAGCCTTTCCTGATATAGTACATAACATCCCTGGTCCACACTGAAAGATAAACATTCACATTCATAGGACAATACACTCTCCCAGAGATACTGCAGAAAGCTGCACTATCTGTCACAGTATCACAGAAATGATGTAGCTGCAGAACCTCAGATTTGCAGTTTAGCAGGCAAGATTACCTATTAGTAGGGACATTCTGTCATACAGCCAGACCATTATAAAGGTCAACAACGTATCTTTTGGCTTATCAGTGTAGAATTGGGATGGGCGGACATTTTCTAGCTTTCCTAAGGCAGCAAAAGGCTAAGGCTGGGACAATCTGCTCTCACAAGCCTTGTGCAATTTTAGATGTCTTTCTGCTTTTCCCAGTTCTGAATATATTGCATTGTGTGACAGAGAGCTAGCTTGCAAGCACACCTGCATTGTTTGCTGTTTATAGAAGTGGTAATTACAATGACACGGTGTTGGAATAAAAAATCTGCTGGATAGGAATTAAATAGTGCAAACAATGATATATTCAAAACTATCTGCGTGTCAGTCATTCCATTCATCATGGCTGCAATTAATTTAGTCCCATCCAAAACCATTGTGGCTTCAACAAAGATAGATATCCTAGCATCTGGATAGTGATAGCCAGAAAGAATGCTTATAGTTGTGCTTTCTTTTTCTTTTTTTCTTTTCATAAAACTTTGTAACTATTGTGTTTATGAGGTGCTTAAAATTCTCCAGTGTTCAATGTTTTATCTTTATTGTACTCTGGACTCAAGAGAATTCCAGACCAGTGAAGAGCAGCAAAATGCTTGATTAAAAATAAACCACTTTAAAACAATTTATGTCTTTTTTTCCTCTGCTGTTTCAGTGGAATTCCTATAGTCAATTGACAGAGAATATGCTTTGGTTTTATGACTTTTTAAAATAACTTCACTTTAATATCAACATTAATTATATATTTGCTGGGCAGAAGAAATGGCTGGAATTTCATACGCCCTATTGCTGAAATGGAAACCTGACTCCCAACTTATGTCTCTGAGAGGTAGAGAAATAACAATATGAAGTGACAGAAGCACATTAGTTTTTTCAAAAGTTAGCAGAGGCAAAAGATCCTTTCAAGCCCCACCTCCCACTCTTATACAGTACTCGAGGAGTTCTTCCTCCCAGATCCGAACACTGACAGACTTATTGCTAACTCTGTCTACAGTCTTCTGGAACTTTAACCAGATATTTAGACTGCCAAATAGTGTGGCTTTGTCTAAATATGACTGTAAGTGGCTGCCTGTTGTGCTGTTATTAGAGGAATGAATACCAGTGACCGTGTTTTGAAGAACTGGGCTTATGTCCTCCTGTCAGCCACAAAGTTAAAGAGGCATGACCTAAACTGCCTTCTTCCTCTTCTCCACCTTCTGGGGATTATTTTACAGCATGGTTTTTCAGCCTCTCTTCCACAGCGGTTTTTAAAGAAAGATTCTATGATCAGGATTCATCTCAGCCAGGTACTTGATGCTGCTTTTAATCTGAGGTGATGATTGCATAGTAATGCAGTGTAGCACCTTCATGAAGTAAGATGACACAAAGACATTCTGCCATCACCTGCTAAGCCCTGGATAGTGTTATCCTGCATCTCTGATCACACTTCTTAGTTTTTCCTCCTGGTCCCATTCTGTTTCCCAGTAGTCCATTCTCAATGCTGAACTGTTGTCCTCCTTCCACTCCTCTCCCTCTCTCTCTGGCTGTCTCTCTTTCTGTCTACTACACCCAGCAGGAAGAGAACTTATTATTCCAGAGGAAAGTATAGAGAAGAAAGTTAGATCAAAATAATGTACAAAAATTCTTAGATTACTCACTGCTAAAGGGCTCCCCGTTCATTTGGCCATCTGCGTGTCCATCTCATCCCAAAATATCTTATCAATGAGAAAGCAATCTTCATGGCTATGTTTCATTTCAACATTGTTAACTCAATGAAAAGAAAGAAAATGACAATGATTTTGTAGTTCACTTTACAGAATGATGTGGCAATGCACTTGCATAAAGGGGCTGATTTGCCATTCGCTTCCATATGTATACCGGAGTTGTAATTATAATAGGGTGTATGGGGTATCCAGGGAGGGGTAGCATCTCTGGTAGTGGGGACTTGTTGTGTCTCTTCAAGGGCAGTTCATGCACCTTTGGTCCCCATCTGGCATTCAGCTTACCTGTGGCTCCAAGAAGCTGAAGCCTGCTCTGTGGCCAGACCACAATGAACTGCTTTGACAGGTAGTCTAAATCAGGTGAGGGTAGCCGACAGGTCTGAAACCCTTGGTGAGATAGAGACTTGCCTATCCCAGCATGCAAAGTTGTCTCAAGTGGACTGGACAAATGAGATCAACAGAGTGAACCGACTTCCAGGAAGGTGTCTCTGTAACGCTTTGTGGAGAGCAAAGGGCATGCCAAGGCACCAAAGATAGCATGACCATCCACTGCAGTCTAGGAAGTCTCCAGCCATGACTACTTTTCATACCACTGGAACCAGGCTTTTGAGGCTGAGAGAGTGGAACTGCCCCTGTGCAACGGCTTTTCCACTTTAAACATTTTCCCACCCAAGTTCTTTGCACATTCTCATCTCTCAAATCATTCTACTTTATTAGTCTACTTTATCCTTCTACATCTTCTGTTTATTTCAAAGTCCTGTGGCAATGCGGGAGGGGCGAAGCAGCAGGTGGAGGTGACCACTGTGAGTCGTAGCGCCAAACCTGCACATAGGCGGTCTGTGGATTTTGGTCTCTCGACTCTGACCCCATGACAACAGAGGAGTTTGGCAACATCCCAGGCGACTGAGCAGGCCTTTTTAGGAGAGCACTGCTCATCCTCAAATGATGGAGGGGACTAGAAAAGGTGTCCCAAAAATTGCTTGTCCCAACTGAACTGTACAGCATGCCACAGCTGGCAGTTTTACCCTCACAGTGATTGAAAAACAGTGAAAAGAAAGATGATATTTGGACCATGGAATGTTCTCACTGTCTTGGACAGAGAGAATACGATGAGGCCTGAGAGAAGAATGACCCTCATACCAAGAGAACTGGCATGATGTAACACTGACATAGCCACCGTGAGTGAGACCAGGCTGGCATAGGAAGGTTCAATCTGGGAAATCGAAAGGAGGTTACCCCTCTTTTTGGAAAGGCAGGCCAGAAAACAAAGACAATCCACAGAGTGGGACTTCCCATGAAGACATCACTTCTGCGCGGGATTCCTGACCTACCAACTTGTATTAGTGAGCATTTGATCAAGCTCAGCTTCCCCCTCAACTCCTTTCACAATGTTACAGTCATCAATCCTTACACCGCCACTCTGACCAGCAGCAATGAAGCAAAAAATAGTTTCTATGAGAACCTTAACCGTCTTGTGAAAACAATTCCTCCTAGTGACAAGCTTCTCCTGTTGGATGACTTCAGTGTCAGAGTTAGTAAGGACTGTAGGAACTGGAAAGGGGTGCTGGGGCATCACAGTGTTGGTAACATGAATGCCAATGGCCTTCTTGTGCTGAGCTTGTGTGCAGAAAGTATACTGATGATTACCAACACTCTCTTCAGGCAGGCTGACAAATACAAAACCACATGGATGCACCTGAGATCAAAACAGTGGCACCTGATTGATTATGTCATCAGCCACAAGTGGGACATTTGTGATGTTAAGATCACGAGGGTCATCCAGGGAGCTGAGTGCTGGACTTATCATAGACTTGTTAGATTTGTCCTTATGCTGCACATCACACCACTGCACCACAAGAAGCTCAGGGTTGTCAGACCCTCCTTCAACATTGCGAAAATGCAACATAATGTTGATGGTGAGTAATTTGCAGCCTGCCTTGATGACATGCTGACAGCCCCTAGACCTCTGACTGCAGACCCAACATGAAAGTGGGACCAGTTTAAATCTGCAGTGACAAAGTCAGCCAAGTAGACACTCAGCCTAAAAAAAAGCATTCACCAAGACTGGTTTGACAAAAATGATGAGACCATCATGACGATCTAAAGGAAAAACAAAATGCATTTCTGTTATGGCAAAACTGTCAGTCCTCAGTCTCTAACATGACCATTTCAAGCACCTTCAGAGTCAGACACAGACTGCACTTTGCAAAATGATGAGTGCTGGGAGAGAAAAACTGATGAAGTCCAATAGTACGCTGACACCAAGAACTCCAAGATGGTCTTCAGTGCTATCAATCCTGTCTATGGACCTTCAAAGCCAAGTACTACACCTGTCATGTCTGCAGATGGCATGACCCTCCTGAAGGAGAAAAGCAGCATCAACAATAGGTGGAGAACACACTTCAGCAAGTTTCTCAACAATCCCTCCATTGTCGACTCTGTGGCGCTAAACCAAATTCCTCAGAAACCCAGTCTTGACCTGCCCCTCTACAGGCAATCAGCCAGACCAGCTCTGGCAAAGCCCCTGGGATGAATGGTGTCCCTGTGGAAATTTTTCAGGCAGCAGGACCAGTGTCATTTGAATCCTTTCACAACATTTTGGCCAGCATCTGGGAAGAAGAAGACACTCCCAAAGACATTAGGGATGCCACAATCATCTCACTTGTCAAGAACAAGGGCAACAAAGCTGACTGTGGAAATTACTGGGTCATCTCCCTTCTCTGTACTGCTGGGAAGATCTTGGTTTGAGTCATCCTCAGCCATCTGATCACCAGCATCACCAGGAGAACCTACCAGAGGCATAGTGTGGTTTCTGCCCAGGCTTCAGCACCCTTGATGCGATCTTTGCTGTTTGTTGGGTCCAGGAAAAGTGAATAGAGCAGAACTTGGATCTTTACGGCATCTTTATAGACCTGACCAAGGTGTCTGACACCATCAACAAAGAAGTCCTGTGAGTTATACTGTCAAAATTCAGCTGCCTCAGAAGATTTATTAACCTCATACGCCTGTTCCATGATGACATGACTGGCTTTGTTCTTTTGAATGGCAAGTCCCCAGATCTATTTGAGATATCGAATGGCATGAAGCAAGGGTGCGTGCTGGCCCCAGTGTTATTCAACCTCTTTTTCATGTGTGTCCTCAGCCACATAGTTAGGAACCTGGACCATGGAGTCTACATAAAGTACAGGCTTGATGGGTCACTTTTTGACCTTTCTTGTTTGAATGCTAAAACCAAGATGCTTGGGAGGCTCATCCTTAAAACCCTTTTTGCTGATGACTGTACACTTATGGCATACAAGGAATCTGATCTCCAGCTTACAATCAACAAGTTTGCTGAAGACACTTGCCTCTTTGGTTTGACCATCAGCCTAGCAAAGACCAAGGCAGCAGCAACATGACAGCCAATGATGGCTCCCTTTACAAAGAAATCAATGCCAGTATCTGCCAGGCATTAGGACATCTGAGAACATGAGTGTTGAATCAGCACAATATACAATAGTCTGCTAAACTGAAAGTGTACAAGGCTGTAGTCCTGTCCAGTCTCCTGTATAGATTTGAATCCTGGACCTTGCACAGAAAACATGTGAAACTGCTGGAGCGCTTCCACACACGTAGCCTGCAGTTAACACTACACATCCAATGGCAGGACAGCGTCACAAACCTGGAAGTCCTTGACAGAGCCGGAACCACAAGCATTGAAGCCCTGATTCTGAAAGCCCAGCTTTGCTGGGCAGGGCACATCATATGAATGGAGAAGCCAAGAATCCCTAAGAAACTCCTCTGTGGTGAACTCTCCCAGGGCAAAAGGAGTCAAGGCAGGCCTTGAAAGAGGTATAAATATTGCATGAAGGCCAACATTGCTCATGCTGGATTAAAGCCAAAGCAGCTACAGCAGCATGCAGAAGACCGAACAGGCTGGCATGCTCTCATATGACAGGCATATGACAACTTTGAAGAAAAGTGAAGCATATGCCTGATTGATGCTCGTGAGAGGAGGAAAGCAGCAGCAGCAGCTGCACTGACAGAGCCAGGACAATTCCTTTGCCTCTACTATGAACGCCCATGCTGTTCAAGGCTTGGACTCCTCAGCCACATGCGAGTCCACAACCGATAAGCCTGTACAAGTTCAAAATGTCAGCATTGGACACGATGGACTACCAAGAATTATAACAACTTCAATTGAATTGATTTACTTATAATAATGTAGATGTCAGAATAATTCTACACAAACTGTATATGAGCGTTGTGCTAGGGATATTTTTCTAGCTACTTTGAAGAGTTTTTCATTATTGCACACACTGCCACAGGTCATTAACTAAGGGTTATCTGAAACCTCCAAGAATCGATCAAAGAGATGATCCTCCAACTGGGCAAATATTTTTAACTGCATCAAATAGTTTGTTTACTAGCTATCAAGGTAATTGTTGGCTACCTTTGTAACCATAAGAGCCTTCACTTCCATATGATGGTCATTCTTATCAACATAACAAAACTCACTACACCTAATGCATTCCATACATGATATCTAGCTATAAAATTGTTCTGTTAAGATAACAAATACATATCTATGTCATAGATGTCATCATAGGCATTGGGGGATTATATATGTGTGTATACAAAAAATGTGTTTAAAACAACATAGCCAAGTATGGTTGATAAATAAGTCTTCCCCAGCCAAGAGACTATTAAATGTTATCTGTCTGCCTATATATCTCTTGTGAATCAAGTATTGTGAATTCAATGCAACAGACTCCTCACCTGCATTTTAAGTCAACAGAAAAAAAGCAAACAATCAGAGGGGTAGCCATGTTAGTTTGTATCCACAAAAAAAAATCAAGAAGTCCTGTGGCACCTTATAGTCTAACAGATATATTGAAGCATAAACTTTCATGGGCAAAGAATGCATCTGATGAAGTGGGTCGTTGCCCATGGAAGCTTATGCTTCAATATATCAGTTAGTTTATATGGTGCCAAAGGACTTCTCGTTGTTTTTGACAAAAAAAGCAAATACACACTCAATTAAGAAAACAGAGTGATGTCAGCTCAGTGGAGTACAAAAAGCAGGGTACAAAACTTGTAGCTGGGGATACTCTTCAAAGGATTCCAAAGATGTATAGAACTATAAAAAGAGGGATAGAACCCCTTTGTCTTCTACCAAACAAAAACTGAAGAGAATAGTGTATCCTTGGCCATGGGGTGTAGATGACGCTGAAAGATTGCTCCCTGTAAGAAAATTATCTTAGTCAAGGGTTGTAGCCAGTTGAATAGAGTTTTTGTAGATGCGATGCATGATTATAATTTTTATTATAATCATTTTCAGCCTTCATTATCTCTGGTTTCACTTAAATCTCTGTTCTCTATAGTTGTTTTCTTTAAATTATTCTGTTATATTTAGGTGAAATGTGTCTCCTAAACTGAGCCAACGGAGCAGTGTGCATTCTGCCTCTTTGGAGACAGTGGATTTGGTAATTTTCATGGACATCCAGTAACAGAAGCTGGATGCTGCAGAGAAATTAACACACAAGGCTAAGTTACAGATCGTAGAGTCCAGAGGAGTTTGCTTGGCTTGCTAACAAACTGGGCTGTCACAGAGCTGTCGCACAGTTTAGCACTAGCAAACTCCTCTTTCAATGAGGCAGAGGGGTAACAGAGTGATTTTACAGTTCTTGATTCTTCTAGAACACACAACACCATTATTAAATCCCAAATTATTATTTTACTATGTGACGTCTCCACAGAGGCAGAGAGGAAACAATCATAGAGGAGTCAGGGAAATATCTTACAATTACCCCTTTCATAATTTGTCAGGGGATAAACTTTTAAGTCAAACTTCTAGCACCAGCAGTTAAATCAGAACTAATTATATTTGAGGAAAAGTGGTTCTTGAGGGTGTTGATTACTGATACAATTAGAGGAATCTTCAGTGCACACAAAGTCAGTCCAGTCAGTCCAATTGTATATGATTGAGAACTCTCACATTTTTTTTCATAGTGACTTGGTAGTGAAATTAAATCCCTGGGTTATTCCATACTATGCATTGCTTTTAAGCCAATTGATGTTGGCCCCAAACACTCAGTAATCTGAACTAGTGGCAGACCTGATTTAAGTGGAATCAGATCAAAACCTGAATCCAGCCCTTTTCACTCCAGCCCACCTTACGCAGATTTAATCAGACACCAAGATGAGCTTTGCAACAATAATACTCACAGGCCTTTTGCAATTTATCTGTGAGTTTGATATTGTGGTTCACAGGGAGAGTTTATTCTGAGGAGCACAGACACCAATGTGATGTTTCTTGAAATTCTATTCCTCTACCTTTCGCTGTGTGAATTTCCTACATAAACCATCAGTATCAGAAATCTGAATTCTTAAAACTATTTCTCACTAGAGAGAGAGGAAATTTTCTTGCTACGTTAGTAGTCTGTTTTCACTAGTCATAGAAAAATACTATTACCATCAGGTTTTCCCTTCTTTTTATTTTTTTTCAATCATTTTGGAGAGTCTGCTCTCTCGAGCATAAGTGCTTTATAGATTGGTGTACAAATATGCTTATATTTTGTCTATACAGATTATTTTTAGGCGGTTGAAGAAAATTGAAGGAGACTACAGTTCAGGTTCTAAAAGGCTGAAGTTGGAAGCTTAAGGATACAATTAAACCAGAAAGCCTTCATGCTGTTTCTCCCTTCTTCTCAATCTGACATAAGTGTTTATGAGTCAAGGTTTAAAGCCACCTAGTACTAAAATAACTACGTAACTTTTAATTATCTCTCTCTTTCAATCCTTTGTAATGGCTTTAAACTTCTGTTTCTTCATTAATTTCATTTCATGATACTGTTTGTTTATATAATTAAAAGACAGAGGCATACATTTTCTAAAGGGCTGAAGGATTTTGTTTGCCCAGCTGGAGATAGCTTCAAGGATCATGATGTGCACAAAATGCTGAGCATATGTACTTTAAAAATAAATCATCTTTAAACGACACAAGTTTAGCACTCCAAAACTGAGGCGTCCCAGGCCTCAAAGAATTTTTTTGTTACATGTTGCTTTTCTTAACCCACTTATCCACTAAAGGGGCTGATTTCTATATAGCTATAGATAAGATGAAGGAACTAAACAAGACTTTCTAGTATTTCAATAATGATCTATCATCTAATAAGCACAAGAGACATATTGGAAGTCCCTTCATGACAGGTGTTTTAAGCTTAAATGGAAAGAACGTGGAAGGATATAGTGTGAAGAACACTCCTACAAGGGGCAGGATTGTAAAAGAATATAGCCAAGATGAGGGCGGAAAACAATTTTTTTTCATTTAATTTCATGAATAATTTGAAGGTGTTGAAGTTTGGTTTGGGTCTTCACAGGAATAAAATTGAGACTTTCCAGAGTTTTTTAATAAAAAACACAAGAGATTGCTGCCCTCCCCCAGATGCCCAGTCGTCAGAGAGCTCTTATGGCAGAGTCACAGTTACGTCCATGCTCTGAAATGGATACATAAGAGATTTGAATCTATTTTTCCTACATTCCAGGTAAGTGCCCTAATCAGTAGGCAGTAGACTGAATCTCTCTTAAGTTCTCCTTTTGGAGCTATTCCTCTTTGTGTACACTATTAACTATGCAGTGAGCCAGTGAGAATATGTGTTTGAGAGCGACACTGTACAGTCTGGTAGTTAGTAGACTCATGGTGACAGTGACTGTTTAAGTAACTTCTCTGATCCAGACAGAGAAAATATTTGTTCAGAGGCATACCAGCTTGTAGTCAAGTTTCCTAAAAATTGGACTAAGATATTGCTTTAACAAAAAAAAAACAACTGGACCTAGTCAAGATAAGCTTTTAATGTTTTTTTTTCCCTTCAAAAAACTTCTGCTACTCTGACAACCATGCCTCTCAGCCAAAAGTTTGGATGCCAGCTGTTTATATTGACCCCATAAGTTAAAGGTGTTTTTTCATCACATTCAAAGTTAGGGCAGAATTTAGTCCTTTGTAGACGTGAATGTTTAACTCTTTCTGTGGAAAGAAAAAGCAACCAAATAATGGCTTGTGGGGAACAAATATCAATTGGCGCCCAGGAAGAAGGCCGATACAAAATGATAAGTCTATTTCTCTCTTTGCTTCCCTAAGAAAGGAGTAGCCACAGAAGTAAGGAAAATCAGTAGTTCACTGTTTATCAATAGGTCAAGCACAGTTTCCACTTTATTCTGAAAAGTCTTGATTTTTAAAGGAAAAGATTTGCTGATTCATGTTGCATGGAGAGTGCAAATGTCCTCAATTTCCTAAGAGTAAAACCATCAGCAATTTTTCAGCATGAGCAGGCAGGATGCTTGACTAAAAAAAACCATGAAAGCAAATTTGGGAGAAGCAGAAAAAAACCTAAAATTCTTTCTTGCATGAACAAAGCCTATTTAGGTGTCATAAAGCTGCTACCAGAATAAGTGGTACAGTATTTCTGTGGCTTTTATTAGTCAGCCATTAAGCCTGCTTTTGTTTCAGAAAGGCTGATACCTTTTATTTCTTTTTCCTTCTTCACAAGTCTATTCCTCCCTCACTCTCCTGCTGTAACCAATTTGTCATATGAATGAGGTATCTGTGGCAATTTCAGTCTGGAGATAGTTACAAGCTTGTATGAATATTTGAGTGAATAGGAGTAAGCATCCGACACACGGTACAGGCCACGTGCTACATCCTTTTTTCAGATAATAGTTTCTTTTTATGTTAGTGAGGATACACATGGGAGTATGGGCTACAGGACTGGACCCATGGCAGGGCACAGCCATCTTGAGGGATTAACATTCCCTTAACGGTGAGGGGGAGAGAGAAACCCACCAAAAGTCAAGCTTGGGTTGTCACTCAGACAAAAAAAATAATAATTTGGAGCTTAGTAATTCTGTTCAGCTATATAAGGCTCTCTGTGCCAGTGTTGCTTAATGTTGCATGATCACATTACGGTTCAGAACCACACATGTAAGCCAGAGGCACTGACTCTGTGGGTACCTTAGGGCTGGGAAGTCCATAGTGCAAAAATAGTGGATGTGGACCTACTGGCACCACCCCACCCCTTTTCCCCACACCTCTCGTGTGCTGGTGGCTACATGCTCATCAATTCCTCCTTCTCTCTCCCAAGAGTTCCAGAGTGATGTGAACAGCTAATTCAGAGTTCAAGCTCTGGGAGTGGGAGAGTGGAGAGGGATGGGGTGCACTCAGGGGAGGAGAAAGTCAAAGCAGGCCAGAGGTGGAACAGGGGTGGAAGAAGGGCTGGAGAGGGCACCAGAGCCTTGAGAGGAGGGAGGGGTTGTATGTGCATGCACGTGTGCGTGCACACACACACACATACACACACAGAGCAAATTAGAAATTGGTGCCTGTGGAGTAAGCTGATGTCAAAGACCCAACTGCCATAAGTCTGTAGTACTGCATCACAGCATAGCAGTATGATGTAGGTTCATGAACATCCCTGCAGTGCATTAGTCTTGTGGAATAGCATCCTAAAACTTCATGATGATCTTGCTTGCCAAAGGGACAGGAAATGGGTAGGGGAAGGGAGGAAATGCTGCTTCTTTGAATGGAATCTAGACAATTACCATGAATAGCATAAACAGGTTTTAGAGCCACCATACTGTGTATCTCAGTTCCCATCTTCCTTCCAGCTCTTATATAATCATGGACTCTTGTCATTTTCCCTTTTCATATTCTATTTTTCTCATAACACTATTCATCCATCCTGCAGCAATCGCTTTTGTGCTGTACCATCACTTGTTGCTCTTCTTTACTTTATGTATAGGGCACCAAGACCAGTAATCGAAAGAATATTTCGCTTTCCCTGGCAAAGCTTGAAAATGGAATCTATTTAGAAAGATTGGTGCTTCAGAATTTTTTTTTATATGCAGGAGCAAAGCAAAATGAATATGAGCAGGTAAATTTTCAGAATAATCTTGCAAAATGGGACTGACACCATTTAACTCCCAGGTACCTTTTTTCTCATCTTCATGTCCATAAAAAATCTTGGGGACTTTAAATGAAAGCCAATAGAGAAAGTCAAAGTAGTAGCAGTAGTAACATTTATTTCAACTTGCAGTCCCATAGTAATTAGAGAGAAAGCATATAATGTTATAAAGCCAGAGAAAGATATGCCAAATCATTTGTAAAACCAATATTTTGAGTCGCAAAAGTGCAGTAGTCCCTTCAATAGGAAAAGGTCCTGATATAGACATTTCCAGTGGTCACATTATGGCCTACTGTCCAAAACCCACCCAAATACACAGTTATTGGGTGCCATTTTACCTGACATTCTGCTTGTTCTGATAAAACAGTTTTTGAAACAAGTTGGTTTCATGCCAAACTATTAATGTAAAGGATTGTTACTGACGGCAAAATTCCTGATGTCTCCTTTTAATTGTTGGCATCTGTTAATGGCTTTCTTTCACAAAGAAAAAAAATATTTGAATTATCTCTGGGCACTGTTGGATATCTGTTCCAAGAATAAGACAACTCTGATATTTTAATTGGCAACAGAAATATAATGAACAGTGGAGGCCAGGGGGGCAAACTGAATGCATGCTGCTGTATTTTTTAAGTCAATGGCTGATTAGTTTGTAAATTCCCAAAGTGAAAATTATCTGGTTGAATGTATTATGACTCTTAAAAAAACCCCAAGCCCTAATCCCCTCTCCTTCGCAATTCTCTTATGTGTAGACAAACACATGACCTCTACCCTATGCCTCCTGAACACACAGTCACAACAAGCTGTGTAAATACAAGAAAATGGGAATGAATAGTGGCACAGCTCAAGGAGTCCTGTATCAAATAACAATTTGTCCACCTTGACAGATGTTTCAAACTAGGTTATTCCTTCAAGGTCTCTTCTTGGGGCATTAACTAAGGGACACAGCCTTCCATTCCAAAGAAAAACACTTGACTATAGTTTAATATGTATAAATGTCAATGGGTAAATTGAGAGACTGATTAGAGTACATTTATATACAAGTGAAAGTGTAGCAGTTCTAATATCTTCCAAAATATGCCACCCCTTTTCCTTGGTTTTAACTCTGTGTTGTAAATTGATGTGAAATCAATTTGATAACGTGACAGGGTTTCATCTAAAGAAAGCTTTGAGAGCTATACCTAACATGGAACTTTGAATAGGTTTAGACCTGATTTTTTTCTCAGTAGCAATATCCTCCCTCATTGCCTCCTATCTGACATGTAAGAATGATCATACTGGATCATACCGCTTGGTTATTGCAGGTCCAGCTGGCTGTGCACTGTCTGCCTTATTCCATGGCTAGTGCTTGAAGTGCTGGGAAGTGGGGTGGTGATGGAAAGAGAAACTCCTTGTCCTGCCCCTACTAACAGATCTCAATGGTCCTGGGTTCTCTTGGGCCCACCCACTGGCTGCAGCTGTGACTGTGAAGTGCTGATCCTCTCCATGAGCATGGGGCTGGGCACTGATTGGCCAATTGGTGTGGGAGCAGTGATGTTGAGCTGGCCATAGAGTAGGTCTGGGAAGAGATGGCAGTGGCAGTGGTGGGACAAGGTGGGACTGGGCAGAGTCTGGTCCCCCCTGTTGCTAGGTTCACTGTGGCGGGACTGCGCTGGGGTTGCAGTGGATGGCACGGTCAATGGGTTGAGCAAGGAGACACTTGGTCATGCAAGGAGCAAGGAGACACTTGGTCATGGCCAATGGTGCACTTTCCTCACATGCTTAAACCCAGCTGTGCCTGCTCTTTGCCGTGGCATGGTTTGGAGATGTTGGCCATCTGCTGCTCCTGTGCCACACGAGGTTTTACTGGCGTGTCCCAGTACTCAAGGACTCATCTGCACCGAGGTTGTGATCCGATCATCAGAGCAGTGCACCAGGGCCCATAAGCCTCTGAATGAGCAGGGCTGTGCATCTGGCTGGGCTCTGGGAAAGAGGGCTTAGCCACTGCCCCTCCTCATGTGCCTAGAAAGCTGCTCAGAAGCCTCAAATGTCCAGGTAGAGGGACTGGGAGGGACATCTAATGGATACAGATCTTCTAGGAGCAAAGCACCTTCAACAAGGCAACTAATCTGAACTAAACTGCTGCTATTAGGCCCTGGCTCCTGGTGTTGGGGAGAGGGAGCATTCAGACAGTAAATTTTGTGTTTTGGGGTCAGCGATGTGTTTTGGTTTCTTCTTCTTCCTCTCCCATTCTAGAATTAAATTAAAAAACAGCAAATTGGAGATGGTGACCTGTAAAAGTCACATCCCTACTATACCGCAATTATGTGAGGATAAATGCAGCAAAGTTTGCAAAGCAGTCTCCAGTAGCTTTAGTAACTGTCTGGTTTATATGCATGCTTATCACACACAGGCTTCTGTGCATTATAAAAATGCATCAAGGAGACTGCCTGGTGTCTCTGTCCATCAGGTATCAAACTTTCTTGACAGAAAATATAGGGAAGAGGCTGGTTTGTTGGAAATAGTCTAACTCCAAACCCCCCCAGATATGGAAAGGGGGACACTTTTGGTATAAAGCTCTCACCTGCAAGTTAATGACTCATATTCAACCCTATTATTATCTTCTCTTAAAAGCCTAAAAAATCATAGCCAATGGTCCAGCTGATCTCCCTCATGTGTGGATTTTTTCCATCCATGTGCAGAATAAACTTTTTATCTGCACCAAGGCATGTGGGAATCCAGACAATTAATATATGCACCATCAATAAAAACAAACAAACAAAAAGTCTAACTGCAGATGCTCTGCTAGTCAGTGGAGTGCCATTTGTAGCTCTCCTGAGTGACCACACAAGCACACAGCTTGCATGGGACACCTTTGGGGTTTTCTTTCAGTCCTAGTACCTGAAACTCAGAACTGCTTAATTTCACTTTGTTCTCTTGTTCTTTGGGCTCTGATGCCTTCCCTGCAGCCTCTACTGGTTCCACTGGCCTTCTCTGCCTCCCTCCACCCTCCTTGCCTCTGTTGGTACCGTCGTCAAGGCAATGACGCACATGACTTCTGGGTTGGGGGTCCTCTACTAATTTCAGAGATGAAACGTGGGGCCCGATGTAAAAAATTTGCTCATCCCTGGTCTAGCTGAAAAGATTTCGATAATAAAGAAATACATGAAAATAAATATTGAAAAATGCCTGTTGTGCTGTTCATCTATCTGTCTGGCTTGTGGGCATATGTGCTCTAAGGCAGGGGTGTGCAGAGTGCTGGGGGGGCGGGGCAGGCCCACTTGGAGGGCATGACATTTAATAAGAGGGCCCAGCAAGATTGACTGCAGGGTTTCAGACTCATCCATCTTATTAAAAAGGTTGAAATATGATCAGCTTTCAGACTCTTTAAATAAACATGAGAACTTGATCTTTGTTAAAAAAATAAATTAATAAATAAAATCACTTTGTATATAAGCTAAAATCTGCCATAGTTGTACAGGAGGGTCAGATGCTGGTGGGACATACAGGAAGAGGGAACTAAAGAAAGAGGAATCCTTTCCTATCAGGCCAATAGGGGAATACCCCACAGAGGTAACTTCAGACTAGTGGTAGCCTTGTCTTTGGTCTACGCACTCCCCACCTCTTCCAGCCACTCTTCTTGGCTGCAGAGTAGGGCTCCTTTCTATGGGATACAGTGCGCATAACCTTCATTGCAATGCTGCATTGAATCCCTTTTTGTGCACTGGAACTACCATGCCTCGAAATTTTTGGACACCAGGCAATGGCAAAAACAGCAAAACTAGAGACTCTGCTTCTGCTGTTCTTCCCCCTGCCCCCTTCCCCACAAAAAAAGTCTCGATTCTCAGTTTTGTGCTCTACCCATTTTAGGGACTATGCTTTACATTAATACTAGCATGACTAGTATACTGCAAATAACTAGATTAGAATCAATATATAACATTTCTCTTAACACGTGACCAGGAGTTGGGCTGCAAACATTTTTACCACATGTATATATTTTCTAATGTATTTCAAAAATAGCTAATCACATGTATAAAAGGGGCACATCTGCAGTAAAATATGTCACATGAAAGTAGTTAACCAACTTCAGTGTAAAATAAATAGACTTATCCTTTCAAGCCAGTCATAAAAGTGACGTGCGGACTTACCACTGCAAACCATAGAGCAAAAAGGTTTTGAGAGCAACGATGAACAAAAAAAATACAGTTTATTTCTTCTCAAACAGTGATTTTGTACATCTCAGATAAGTTACTTTATAGAATACAGTAGATGGGCCCAAATGAAGTAAATATCTGAATTTCCTTTGTTCCACATCTGTTTGTAAATCATTCAGTTGTGGTTATGTGACCATAACTGTTGCTTGGCAAGTTACAAGCTTCTCTCTTCACCCACCAAGCCAACTATAAGCCCAAATGTAATGCCTATGGATTTATATGTGACAGCTCTATTAGCACCAGAAGCACTGGTCTGTGAGTAATACTATTGCTATGAATATTGCAAGAATTAATAATGATTTACCATAGATCATAAAGCATTCATATTTTCACAATAGCTGGAAAGACACACTGCTTGACTATGAATTATATTTGTTCCTGACCCACAGTATAACTATTCAGCATCATCTTCCACTGAGTTTACTCCTTTCAGCCAATTTTTTTTTTAATTTTCCTCTGGATGCTTCTCTCATTTGATTGATATGGCTGTATCTGTTACCTCCATATTTTGTGTATGATTGTCTCCTTGGCAATTATTCAAAAGCTATGCAAAGCTAGGGTTTAGTATATGCATTTAAAACTGTGAATGGCAAGTAGGGATGCACTATGCTCCAGGACCATGACTAGTGGCTGGAATGTGCTGGTTTTCTTTGACTATCTATCTATCTATCTATCTAGGTGGCGGGCTCTATATTTAGCATCAAGAACATTATTTAGTCACTTCTTTGCTCCAATCAAGGCACACAACAATAATTTATCATTAAAAAGTTACTATTTTAATAATTTGCAGGACAATATGTCAAAGAACATTGATGTACACCAAACATGAGATACATTATATGCACGCATTTAATCTCTCTAAAATCCTAAATGAGCTTTTCTTCAACAAAGGTGCATTTCGTGCATCTAGAGCTAGGCAACTATTCTTGAATATGGAAAATTTATTTAATCATTTAACCATTAGGTATGGCTAGAAAGGCTTCATCTTTTTTAAGATGTGCTCGTTATATAATGGAATTTTTAATGTAACTGCACAAAAAAAGATTTTTGCAAAGTTATTCCAACAGATGATATTTTGGTGTTCATGACAGCAAGGTTTTTGAATATTGGGTGGGCCCTCCTATAGGGGTACGAGGGCAAAAGGGGCAGTTCCCCTGAACCCCTTTGATGTGCCATGACAGTGCTGCTCCAGCTGTGTGCATCTGTGAGAGGGTGCGGGGAGGTGGCGGGGGGGTTAGCTCTGTAGTCCAGGCTGTGCTGAGAGCACTCTTATTCTTGGCCATGCCCCTTCTCTCCACTTGTCCCATGGCCTGCGGTGGCTGTTGACACTGCTAATAGTGGGAATTCATTGCCACGTTTTTTTCCTCATGCTGCTCCATCTGTCTATATTCAGATGTTATCTATTGTCTTAGGCTTAAACTCAAAGACTTTGGGGGACAGGGAGTGTCTTTTTGTTTGGTGTTTCCGCAGTGTCTAGCACAGTGCAGTCTTGGACCATGATTGGGGTCTTAGATGACACTGCAGTTCAATTAATAACAACATAAATAACCTGCCCACCTAAACCCATGGCCAGGAAATGAAACTGCTGCTTGGCGAGGCAGATAGTCCCCAACCTGTGGCCCTGTTCATATTCCACCACTGCGCCTTCCAGGTCCCACCCTCATACTCTGCGTATGCCTTCCCCATCGTCTTCCTCTTCTCTTCCCTCTCTCTTTCTTCTCCCCTTTCCAGTCAAATCTCTGAATCCAAAAATACCAAATGATATTTGAAAAAAAACACAAAAAAAAAAACAACCCAAAACAGCTTTCTAAAATTTCTTTCTAAAGAAAACAGAGCTTGTTTTCCATCGCATGCCTGATTATGAAGACTGGACATGGATAAGCTACTTGTTTAAAAGCATTAAATGTGGGATTTTAAAAAAGTTGGCCACAGGTTATTTTGATACACTTGGTAGATATTTATTTGCTACAGCTTTTGTAGTCAGGACAGGTAAGCCATCATGGAGAATACAACATTAAATACTGTGTAATACATGATGCAGCACTTTCTGTTTTGCACTTTTTTCATCAGTAATTCTAATTATATTTTAACTGTACTCTTAAGCCTTCCTGAAGTAATCATTCCACATTGCTATAGATTTAAAGCACCTAAAGCCATTACTTTAATCAGTCAGAGTGATTTAGTGTGTTCATAACAAAGCGCATTGCTTCTAGAAAAAGGGAATGCTATTTTATGTGTTCTTTATAACAATAGGCATGTTTATGAATTTTTTTCTCTGTTTGTTAAAAATATTTTCCCAAGATTTTAGGTGTATATCTTAATGCTGGTTTGGTGGAGGGTTCATTAAAACTAGTTCATTACATACACAAAAACAAAGAAAGGGGATCTCATTTGACCAGCTATCTCGAAGCAAAGGAATGCTGTCCCTTTAAGGGCTTTGTGTGTGTGTATGTGTGTGTGTGTGAGAGAGAGAGAGAGAGAGAGAGAGAGAGAGCGAGAGAGAGAGAGGAGTCAGGAGGGATAGAAAGAACAGGAAACTTTGGAAGCAAATGTTTGTACTCTAAGAGTGAGTCTATACTCGCATTCCTCTTTCGAAAGAAGTATGCAAATGAGGTCTCAAAAATGCATATGAGGTATAAATTTGCAAACTTGGCACCTCATTTGTATATTCTAATTTTGAAACAGCTTCTTTTGAAAGAACAAAGCTAGTGTGGACACTGCTCTTTCGAAAGTAACCCCCATCTTCCAAAGAATCCTTCCTATTAAATAAAGGGAAGAAGGATTCTTTCGAAGATGGGTTTACTTTCAAAATAGCAGCATAAACATTGGCTTTCTTCTTTAAAAAGAAGCTGTTTTGATATTAAAATATGCAAATAATGTGCACAATATGCAAATTTATGCCTCATTTACATATTTATTTACCTCATTTGCCTATCTCTTTCAAAAGAGGAATGCAAGTGTAGACGCACCCAATAATGTGTATTTTAACTAAGGGTGGTCTTTTGAGGCATATAAAAAAACTGTGTTTGACCATACAAACATTTAAGGCTAAAGCTGAACACTCAGACTGTGCAATTAAAAATCAATATAAAGATTTTTAAGACAGCTGATTTTGTAATCTTCAGAAACAAAGTAATGAAACATTTAGAGGACATTTTAAGCGAAGGTCCTGTAGACATATATATGTCTCATAGAACTGGAAGGGACCTCTGGAGGTGATGGAGTCTAATCCCCTGCCCTCTTAGCAGGACCAAGCACCACCTGCCCCTTTTTTTAAATCTATTTTGTTCCAGATCCCCAGATGGCCCCCTCACAGATTGAACTCACAACCCTGGGTTTAGCGGGCCAATGCTCATACCACCATCTATGCCTCCCTCCATAACTCACAACTGTTCTGTCAGTAAATGTAGGGTTAGACTTGGCACCTGTGTGTTAAATGGCTTCATTATCACTTAATGACTCTTTCACAGGTTCAATGTTATGCTAATAGGTCTGGAAACCTGAAAGGCTTTCAACTTTGAAGTTAATAAATCCATTCCAGGGGAAGAGTCTTCAAGCTACAACAACCTGCTGTGGGAGACTTTTGGAACTATCAGCGTAGGACTATGAAGAGTGGAGAGGTTGAGCACTAAAACCCAGAGAAGTCATTGCCTTCCTTGCCTTGTATACCTGCCATCTCTTCCTAAATTGCATACTTTTATTCTGCTCCTTGAGACAGTGATTAAAACTTTGTTGTCAGGACGTATGCATTTGTGTTACGGGCAGAAACAGTAGTAAATAAACCACTTTATTCTTGTCTGCAGTGGGGTAAAACGTTGTTAAGTAATGGCTCTGAAATATGTAATCTGAACAAGACACTCAGGATGGGCTCCCAGAGGAATTTAACTGCCTAAATCCCAAATTTAGAATCCACTCTTATCAACAAAAGTGCATTGCTGCCCACCTAACCCTGTGGTGGCCTAAACTTCCTGAATGGTTAATTTTTTGCTTCTGCTCATGCAATCTAGTACCTCATGTCAGGTGCCCATATGTTTATCTCCCATCTGAAGCCCAAAGTAAAGCACAAACTCAAAGAAGATAGACATTTGGCTGCCCAAGTTACATGTAGTGGCCTGATCTGACAGGCAGCCTCTGAGGAATCTTCCCTGTGTGTATGTGTTTATATGATTAATTGTATCCTTGGCAATTGTTCTGAAGATACACAAAGCTGGGGTTTAGTAAATGCCTACACAAACATGACTGGCAGTAGGGGTACACTGTACTCCATCCCCATGACTTGTGCTCTTATTAGTTGAATGTATTTTATGAGTTTCCACTAAAGTTGCCAACTTAATGTCACCTTTCATGGCCAACTTTCATACACTGAGGCCTTGATCCATATGTTAACTTTGTGTAGTCCCACTACTACTACCACTACTAGTATTGGAAACAAGCCCATTTGGAACCAGAAACAGAAGAAAGATTAGAGGCAAAGACACACTGGCCTGGACATAGGGAAACTTGTCTGAGCACACTGGATTGCTTTGATCATAACCAGGCAGCACCAGACAGTTGACTGCAAGCAGTAGGTCCTTTGGAATCAAAATTTATGAGCCACCATCCCTTTCTGCAGCAGCTACACCAATACCAGAAGCATCCAGTGGAAACTGAGATATCACATCTGGCAACAGAACTGGCTATCCTAATAGTCCATAAACAGACATCATGAGACTGTTTATACCAACAGTTCTCCTGTCTCCAACCTCAATTGTTTACCACTTCCCTAGACCTTTTATTCAACTCCATTATTTGTTCTTATTAATTTTAGATATTGAGAAGGTAATGGTTGCACACTAGATAAAGGAACAAAGGCAAAATTTCTGAAGTGCCCTCAAATGTTAGGTGCCTCAGAGTTTGTGTATACTTTTGTGTCAGCACATGTGTGTCTGTGTAGGTGTGTCCACTTTTAGCTACTTCTAGGGCATGCTTTTTAGTTTTGTTAACTCACACAGCTCTTCAGCTGAAAATTAGGTCGCAAAATTGGTGACAGGAAGTCACTCTGGAAAAATGTAGGCCCAACAATGTTTTCCGCATTTAAGTTTCCTTTATTTGTGTAATAAAGATCTCTCTCTCACGCACATAGAGGTGTTGTGAGGTTTAATTAGTTAATGTTTGCATTCTGTCTGGAACAAGTGAAGTGTTAAGTATTATTATTACGGTGCTATGAAGATGTGGAGTGCCAAGTATTATTATTAACAAGGCACTCTCTTATTTTGCATTGTCTGAGAGACAAAACAGTAATTTCCAGGCTTCTGAATTTTTGGAACATATTGTGATTTGATTTCATTAATGTTTTCTATTTGTTTATTAATATATATCCCAACCTCTGTGGAACACCAATGATTGTCTTTACTGTTAAGGTCACCAAATAACCTGTACAATACCAACAGGGATATAAGGATCACACAGTACTTCATATGCCAGTGCCATATGTCTGTTTATTGACAACGGCTGAAGCACTACCAGTAAGAGAGGGCTGAACCTGTTCTGCCCTCAGTTTTCTTCCCGCAAGACATGATACCTAATTTGATAGATCTACATTTAGATATGACAGTTCCTGGATTTGGTATTTAAGGAACTAGCCAGAGGTAGTTACATATCAATCAGCCTTTTCACGGACAGAAACTATCCCTGGTTTGCAACTGAAGCCAGAGAGTGCTAAATGAGGCTGTGGAAATAGGGGTGGATAGGTTGACTTCACCCCATATTTCTTCTCCTCTGATCCTCAGACCCTATTGATACACACCCAGTTTCCATCCAGCTGCCTGTCTGGTCCCAGTGTGCTTTAACTTATGACGGCTGCACGTGGTCCTGAGGAGCTGTTACAAAAGCTATAGATCACTGGACACATGCTGGAAGCTATGAGGGGTTAATGGAGGAACTACAATCATGGGCAAACGACATACAAGGACCACATCCCTTGCACAATGGACAGTTAAGCTGGTTTTAGGACACCTTTGAACTGCAAGAGTCCCACCAGACTTCCCTAACATGTAAGAGGGTCAGAATATATGATAGATTGTGTAGTGGAAATGTGGAAGACAATTGTGATATCAAGGAGACTAGGTGGTGTATAGCAATCATTTCCTTTTATGCCTGATTCTCGTTTTCAGGACTGGATGCCCTAGTCATTTTGCTTTTCATTTTTTCTTATTTTTCTCATCATTCTCAAAGAATTAGCTTTTTGTTCCAGATGATAGCTTAGGATTGCACTGTTTACCTTCAACAAGTTCTGGGTTGGGTCCTAAGGCTATCTACCTGGTACTACCACATAATTATCTATGTTAACTATTTGATGCTTGCCAAAGCTTATTATTGGACCTGGGAAAATATGCAATGTATCAACAATCTTGTTGGGGTCTCAAAACAATAGGTGTGGTTAAATGTAGATCCAATAGTATATACATGCTGGGAGTAATCCTAGTATTGGAACCTCTTTGTAGGCTGGAGCCACAGGAGGTGGTACATGGCTATTGGGGTCCATCCGCCCATGCTGATATTTGCTTAATAAAATCTTTAAACCTGAACTCAATTTGTGTGCTTATTGCCTCAGAATCCATTAAGGAAAGAACTATTGCCTCTTGGCAAGTCAGAATGTGATCTCAGTTACAGCATTTGTAACTCCCAAACATCACCATTGAAACCAATGTGATTCCAAAATTTATAACAATGTAACTAAGATCAGAATTAGGCTGTGATGTGCATTTTAGGTAGCACTGTTTTAAAGAAAAACCTGCTTTTTACTTTAGTCTCAGTGAAATATCTTAATGATAAACATTGTCAAAAAGCCCTCAGCAATTACAGGCCTAATTTGACTGTCTTTACACACCTGCATAATTCTTTATATGAAAGCAGATTTATTGTGAAGCAAATGATGCAGGATTGTGTCTTACTCAACCATATGTTTTGTGAAAGCGCATAGTGAAAAAAAGCTCTCAAGAGAAGCTGGGTGAAAAAGTCAAAAGTAATTTCTTTAAAATTGTCAAAAACTTGGCATTCTTTGTATTGAAGTTTATGAAATGGCACCATTCTTTTTTTTAAAAAAAAATAGTGCCTTGAATTGGTTACCTACAGTTTTTAATTGACCAAAACCAGAGTATTTTTATTGAACTCAATAATTTTATTTCCTCAAAAGGTCTTTCTTTTTTCCCAGAACATTCTTCATTTTAAAGATTTAGACCTGATCTATTCACAAGGAACACTGTCCTGAAACTGGAATTTTTGGCTAATTATGCAGATTCAAGGAGAGCAGGTAAGATTCATCTAGACTTATCCTCAAATTTGCTAAATCTAGACATTTGCTAAATCTCTAGATATTTTTAACCAGACCTGACCTTAACTCTTCAAGCCTTATTGCTAATCTGAACAGACTCTCCATTTTCTGCTGTCTTTCACTATATATTGTGTGATTAGTTTGTTTTTCTGTGAGATTGCATAGCTTGACTTAAATCACATTGATTTGTTTGAGAGCCATGTTGGTCTTATCTAAAATACTGTATCATAAAGCTTTGTGTAGCCTGATAAAATTGAAAATGATGTTATGTAATTTATTATGTTTGGTGTAAATTATCATTAGCAAGTAGAACAGCCTAGTTTCTTATATGATTAATTGATGTTTTTTCTCTGTGATATATTTGTTGGATTGTTTATATATGGCATTATAGAACACTAATAAAGGTTGAACTTCACATGTTGACTTTCATTCTTGTTTTGGGGAAGAAAATATAAGGGCTCTTCTTTATGTGGTATGGATAAATGTACTGCAGTGTGCTCAATTTATTGCTGAAAGCTCATCGGTTGATATTACTGTCCAAATATCCACAATGATGATGATACAATTGATTGCTAGACAGGGCTTCTTGCACAGTCAAATGTGTCATTCATTAATTTATAAAGTGAGCACTCTCTGATAAATGTAAAATTCTTTCTTAATCGTGACATCTGCATATGTATCAGTCCATGAAGTTGCCCAAAAATTACTCATGGGAAAAACAAACTAAATAAAAAGAAACTAATACATCTTCTGGTTAGACGACTGATTCATTTGTGGGAGGGAAACTCATGTTAAAAAATAAAGCTTTGTGTGAGATATAGTCATGTGCACACCCACAAAAATCACTTCTCAATATCAAAATACAGGTACCCCTGGAGTGAAATGGAGAGTGATTCTGTACTAGCAGCACTTTAAAACACATGGGCTGCATCTACATCGAGCTGTGCTGCTGGCATCATGATGTAAATAAGCAGGCTCAAAAATGTAAATTGTCACTCATTTGCATATTCACATAGTTAGTTTGCATATTTGTGAGAGACCGCTCTGCCCACAGAGGCTGCTGCCAGCAGAAAACAAGCAGCGTAGATGTGGTTCTGCTGGCAAGGGGGCTTTGTTGGCAGCTCCTTATCTGTGATTTTGTCTACCAGAAGCAGACTCTGCATCAGGGCAATCTCATATGAATATGCAAATTAACTACATGAATACACAAATGATGTGTATTTGCATTTTCACAGCTTCTTCTCATTTGCATCAAGCTGATGTCACTGTGGATCAGTGTAGATGCAGCCATGAAGTGTAGAATGGTGTAGCTAAATGAATCCATAAGTGCAGAGTCAGGTCTACAGAATGTAATTACCCAGACTGATATTTGGTCAGAATGTTGTGAAGAACTCCTGTACTCATGGCAAAACGTGGGATTTATAATGGCAGTGAGTGTCTAAGCACAAATTTGCATCTGACCCAGAAGATGGACCTACAACTACACTGTCAGCTCTGGTAGGTTAATATTACAGGTGTTCAAAATTGTTCCTTCTTTTTTTTTCAGATAAAAGGCTTGTCTGAAAATGAATATTTTCATAGGAAATATTTCTTTCTAAATGTTCAGATGTGTGTGGCAGGGGGACAGGTTAAAAATAGAAGCTGAAAACAGACCAGTTACTGTTTTTGAAAAGGAAAATATAAAACCAAAATGTGTCAAAATATAAAACAAATACAGTAATTTGTCATTAAAATCATAAAAAGCTCACTTCATTTTAAAATATTTCTCTGAACATATTTACCATTTTCTAGCAAGTCCTAGTCAATGCTGAGGTGGAGGAGATATCACCAATACTTCAGGCAACATCTGGAATTGTTTCTTATCCAAGTACTGAACTGGAGCAACCCTGCTTTGTTTTATGAGATATGATGAACTGGTGGCCTGAGGTGGTATGGCAGCTGACAAAATGAACAGCTGGGCTGGCCATGATTTCTGAGAAAAATTAAACTGGGTGACAGCAAGCAACTAGGAATTAAATAGGTCAGAGAAGAAGAGAATGAATCGCTTAAAGTACTGAGTCTTCTCAGCAATTACCTTCTTTGATGGAGTTGCCCAAGAAATACATTTGGTAAATTTAATGATAATGTCTAAGGCTGTGTCTACACTAGCAACTTCTTTTGGAAATTAGGACTTATTTTAAAAGAACATGCAGAGCATCCACACACAAAATGCGCTCTTTCGAGCTGAAATCAGGATCAGGAAGAGTGCCTCCTTTTGAAAGCTTCATTTGGGAAAAAAATAAAAGCATGTGTAGAAACTCTGCAGGGCCTTTTTTCAAAAGAGCAGTCCTCCTGGCACTGGATTTTTCCATCCCTGGTCCATTCTTTTGAAAGAGCACGGGCTGTGTGGACACTCTGTATTGAAAGAGTGGATTGATTTTTTGATTCACTCTTTTGCATGTGAAAAGAACAAAAAAAGATCTTTCAGAAGCTCATCATTCAAAAGATCACTGTAGTGTAGGTTCAGCCTAAGATTTTGGGGTTTGAACATTTTTATCTATAGATATTATTTGTTCTTTGCATTTTTGTAGTAATTAAGAGACCCAGTTCTGAACCAGGACCCATTGTGCTAGGTGTTGTACAATACTGAACACTTCAATTGCACACTCTATGCCATGGAGTGCGTAATTAGAGGCTGTGTCTACACAACTTATGTTATTTCAAAATAATTTGGCAAGCATCTAGATGTTACACATGCTATTTTGAAATAAAATAAAAATAATGAACCAGTTATTTCAAACCCAGTAAACCTCAAAATTTCAGAAGAAAACACTTACTTTGAAATAGATATTTTGAAATAAGTGCCATATAGACAGAGGCAAAGGGCTGTTTCAAAATAAATAGCCTCCAGATCTTCCCCAGCATGGCTGTCTGGCCTCTGTGGCCCAGACCTGTGAGACTGTGGTCTTCCCTCAGCCTGAAGCCCTTAAAGGTGACAGATCACTCACAGGCTGCCAGTGAGCCAGAGCAGCCTGCAGTCCACACAAGACACGTGCTGCCAGCTCCGCCAACCCATGCCAACATAAGCCAGCCTGAGGGTGGTGAGCTGCTTCCCTCAGCTCCCCAGAGGGAGACCCCAGACTCCAGGGAGCCCACCCTGGGTAGGAACAGATGGGCTCCCTCTTGGCTAGGTGTGTAGATCCAGGACCTCGTCGAGGTCTTGTGGGAGGTGGCCAACATCCAGCATCTCCGCACCCAGAGCAGAAACACAGTTGTCTACAGCTTACATGGCCAGCAGCCTAGCAGCAGAGGGCCACATCTGCAACCAGGAGCAGGTGTAGATGAAGGTGAAGGAGCTCCAACAGGCCTATGCCAAGGCCAGGGATTGCCAGGACAATTCTGGGGCAGCAAGCACCAGCTGTTCCCATTATGCAGAGCTACAGTGCATCCTGTAGGGTGGAGCCATACAATCCCCACCCCAGGTAGTTGACTCCAGCCTGGAGAGGCCTGTCAATGCCCACCCCGGGGGGAACAACACTGAAGAGGAGGAGGAGGTTTTCGAAGGGGGCTGGAAGGAAGAGGAGGCCAGCCAAGTTATCGTGGTGAGCTGAAGCCAGGCACTGGAGCCATCCTTATTGTCATCCAATACGTGTGACGGACCATCTTTTGAGTACCATCACCATCCCCCATGCAAAGTAGGGAGGAAGGCTGGCCAGGTGTCATGAACCAGGGCATGAGTGAATAGGCTGCATTCCCCACCAGACAGACAAGCATGTCCACATCCCCAACCCTGGTGGTGCAGTCATTGAAGAAGGGCCCAACGTGCAGCCTGTGGGACAGTCTGGAGCACCTTGTGCCTTCCCCGGCTACCTGACAGAGATGTCTGTGAACTGTCTCCAGTCACTGGTCACAGTCTTCAGGACCACAGAGGAGTATCCCTGGCTCTTGATGTAGCGAGGTGCCCAGTGTTCTGGGGTATGGATAGGGATGTGTCCCCCATTGATTGCACCCTGACCCCACAGCTGGGGAAGCCCAGGGTGCTGAACCCTTGATGGCAGCATCCCATCTGCCAGGAAGATGACTCCGCACAACAGGATGCAACTGATGGCTCTGACCACCTGTTGAGGGGAGGGACAAAGCAGAACTCAACGGGTGTCAGGGCAATTGCCAGTTTCCACTCCCCAGTTCCTCGGTCTCCTTCACTGACAGTGATCCCCTGCAGTTGCGCCTGTCCTGTTCTCCCACACCCCAGTCTGGGCCAGTGGCCCAGGAACCCCTCACCTCTTTGAGCAGGAGCCCAACAGTTGACCTCCCTATACCGAGACAGTTTCTGATGGTAGCTGTCCAGTGCAGTGAGTTTCCAGAAGGCTATGGTGATGTTTTTCTGCAGTGGGATGATGGTCCTCATGTTCTTGTCCTGTTTCTTCAGGGCAGGGGCAAGCCACTTGCTGAGCTTGAGGAAGGTGACTTCCATCATGTGGAGGTTGTGAAGCCACTGCTGGTCTCCCTGCACTCGAGGATGTGGTCCCACCAGTCTGCACTGGTGCCTTGCCTTCCTCATCCAAGTCTTAAAGTTCAGCACATACTTTCTATTATCAATGGAGAGGAGTAGGTAAAGGAAGACCAAGAAGAAAGGCTGCACACTACCTTGGGGCTAACATAAATATGGTTTTTAAAAGTGCTATATCACTGTGGTGAGAAGAGTGCACTGGAAAAATGCTGCTGGAGAATCTCAGCTGAATTTTTTTCTGTGTGTGGGAAACACTTGTGTATTGTGTTGAAGAAAATGATTAATGAATTTCTGACTGTATGTTGCACATTTCAAAGACAGTAGCTACGTCTACACGTGAAGCCTACATCGAAGTAGCTTATTTCGATGTAGCGACATTGAAATAGGCTATTTCGATGAATAACATCTGCACATCCTCCAGGGCTGCCAATGTCGATGTTCAACATTGACGTTGCGCAGCACCACATCGAAATAGGCACTGCGAGGGAACGTCTACACGCCAAAGTAGCACACATCGAAATAAGGGTGCCAGGCACAGCTGCAGACAGGGTCACAGGGCGGACTCAACAGCAAGCCGCTCCCTTAAAGGGCCCCTCCCAGACACACTTGCACTAAACAACACAAGATCCACAGAGCTGACAACTGGTTGCAGACCTTGTGCATGCAGCATGGATCCCCAGCTGCAGCAGCAGCAGCCGGAAGCCCTGGGCTAAGGACTGCTGCACACGGTGACCACAGAGCCCCACAGGGTCTGGAGAGAGAGCGTCTCTCAACCCCTCAGCTGATGGCCGCCATGGAGGACCCCACTATTTTGATGTTGCGGGATGCAGATCGTCTACAGGGTCCCTACTTCAACGTTGAACATCGAAGTAGGGCGCTATTCTTATCCCCTCATGGGGTTAGCGACTTCAACGTCTCGCTGCCTAACGTCGAAGTTAACATCGAAATAGCGCCCAACACGTGTAGCTGTGACGGGCGCTATTTCGAAGTTAGTGCCGCTACTTCGAAGTAGCGTGCACGTGTAGACACGGCTAGTAGCAGTCAAACTGTCTTGGATCTGGACCATATGGACATATCTTAGCTGGAGGGAAACAGAACTCTGGAGCAAACTGAATGCAAGGAATCCAGGCATTCAAATCCTACCACCATGGAACACAAGCCAGCAAAATGCTGATGTTGGGGACAACAAATGCTTATTTCCAGCTGATATAAACATCCAGATTTTAGTACCAAGTTTGATCTCATTGGCTCCTGAACATCTTTCTTCTCTAGCAAATTCAGCAATTCCAGGAATAAAAAGGTGAATTATTTCATACCTTGTGTATCTGTAACACGTTAAGAGATTTACTCATTTTGTCAAAAGTTGCTATTTATTTTTCTTGTTAGCACCAATCAAGCAGAAGCACTTTCTAATGTATCATGAATTTGATAGTGTAAAATATAAATTATATTTTCCTTTAGCTTAAATGTTTGGGACTTATTACCTTTGTACTATAAGGGTCCGTTGTATTAATTCTAGCACTTTCCCACAGTTAAGTTCATAACTAGGGTAAACATACTAGCGTCTGGTTACAAGAGATGCTCATTATCACAATAAACTTCTGAAAGCCCGTGAGTATGACAGCTGTGATGTCCTACCTGGGCATGGTTTTGTTATTATTATTATTTGTTATATAATTATCATGATGTTAATATGCTCCTTTCATGTACTTAACTTTAAACTTGGTGTATACGACTTCCTTTCTATATTAGCGCTGTGGGATCCTGGGAAAAACAGCCTGGTGAGCAGTTTAGATTTTATTTCATAAATAAATGCATTAATTAATATAATTAAATAAAGCTTACACTCTCCAGGAAGACCTTAATTAGCCACAGGGGAGAAATTACAAGTGATTTATAACTGAAGCCAGTGAAAAATTACAGGGGAAGGAATATATTTCAGAATCAAAAGAAGTCCAGAGAGCTAGCAATAAAGCAATTTTGGGCTGAGCTGAGCCCTCACCAGCTATAGACAGACCTTAATGCATAAAAACAAAAGAAAGTCCAAAAGTCTGGATCTTGATCCAAACTCAGAGATGAACTTCCCACAAGTTTGGGGGTGAGAAGGACATTATATTTATAAGGGGTAGCTACATAGTTGTTCTGGAAAATGTTCAGTGCTATGCTATTGGTAGTGGCTGTTTAAGCTTACCACCCTCTGTCCTATGAGTGCATCTACAGCTTGATGAGAGAGAGGAAGCTACAACTTATATTCTGAATTGCGGCCTAACATCGGAAGTTCCCATACCCCTTTAGCAAAAATCCTTATCTCAGGACATGGAATTTTGTTATCTATTAGTTAGAAAAGGAGCCAGCAGTCCAGATATCCACTTTGAGATCTGCTTCTCATTGCTGTGTGGAGCTAAAAAAAATGATTGAAGCTTTATTGTTTATAAAATGTTTTGAGAGGCTCTAATACATTGTGCTTTTAGTTCAGAATGTAACTAATTTAGGGCCCATTCCTATGCTCTTTGCAGTTAATGAATGGTTTCCTGATGACTTCACTGAACTCTGGACCAAGATCGAGGCATCCACAGATGATCACAGTACACATTCGTGATCACAAATCACAAATGATAGTGCCATATTAGAGCATAATCTGAGCCAATTTAGACTTCTTGAGCCCGGGATTTCTAAATAAAAGAGCTTGGTTCATTTGTCATTTTGTGTCCCAAAATACACAAACACATTCCATTCTCTTTTGAACAATTGACTATGAAGTGAAATTTTAAAAATGATAGCTGCTGTCGAGCTTTTGGAACCTCTGAAACACAAACATCTCCATAATTAATTGGTTAAATAATTTCATGAACCAGCTATTTTGTTGAGTTTATACAGCTGTAGACATGATTTCACTCTAGACAGTAATACTGCAATATTACATTATCTCTAAACACCATCACAGATATATGTAGCAAGTGAGCAAGCATCACCCCTTCTTCCAAAACCATTATCCAATTTTTACATTAGTGTCACTCCTATGAAAGTTAACCTTACAGTAGAGGAGAAGTCAGTGACACAGTCTGGATATTTGAAGGGCTTGTGTACAAGTGAATTTTGCTGGTATCATTATACAGCTGCAGTTATATCGGTAGGCTATGTCTAGATGGGCAGCTTCTGTTGCCAGAGAAGCCCTGGCAAAACTTCTCTCGACAGATAGTGTTTACACATAAAAGCAGATTGAAAAAGCAATCCTGTCTGCTGACGGAGAGCAGCAAGACTGCCCTGTCCTCTCTCAACAGAACAGCTGACCAGAAGGTCTGCAAACACGCCTGTCCCAGGAACCAGAAGCCCTCTCTGTCTACAGAAGTGTCAACATGGCCACTCTGTCAACAAACCACTGTTGGCAGAGGGGCTATTTCTGATTGGGGAGAGGTATAAGGCTGATGGTTCAACAGCTGAGTTTTGTCGACAAACTCTCAACAGAGCACTTTAACCGTGCAGCCGCTTGGCAAGTTTTTTTGACAAAAACCCAGTTTTGTCAACAGAAGCTGCCCATGTAGATGTGGCCATACAGGATGACCCTCTCTAGACCAGCACCCTCAGGACCTGGCTGATGCTGAATGAGAGAATTTGCTAGACCTTGGGAAGTCAATATTTTCTAGTAGCATAACCAACACTTGTACTGCGTAATGGGCTCTTAGAAGACATCTAGGGGCAAATTAGAACTAAATAACAGCACAGAACACTGAGAGCCAGATGGTGGCTTTAAACAAATTTATGGGACCACAGGAAGCTTGGTCATGCCCATTACAACTGGCTATTCAGCTAACGAAAACCATGCCAGTCCATGGATGTTGAAGAAGGAGAGTGTGCTGGACTGGAGAAGTTCAACATGTTTAATTTGCTGTGTGGGCACTAAGCTGAATTCTCCCATACAGGAGGTTATGCCATAATAATTACAGATATATAGTTATACCCATAACCTTCACAGTGGAGACAAAAATCCCATAGAGTAATTTGATTTATTTACACATATACACCAGTCTAACAATAGATATGTATTCATAGTCAAAACATGAGATGAACCGTCCAGTTTCCTACAAGTCTGATCCCACACACAAATGTTCATTTCCTGCTTTGACTCCAAAATTACCTTTCAATGTACAGAATAGAGTAGATAGACTGTTTTCTACTGTCTTCTGTGGTTTCTTTCCCAATAGGACTTATGAGCAAACTAACAGCAATAGAACATTTCTTCAAAGATGAAAAATTTGCTCACTAAGAAGAACATTAGTAAATATAACAATGTCATTTGTTGAGTCCTTCCATAACACTCTGTCTAGGATTAAGAAAGAGAATGAACTGAGCTTGTCACATGAGGTTAGTCTGGTGTCAAAGGGTGACGTCAGTTGGAGCATCATCCAACAGCAGTCACAATGTGACAAATGCAATTGCCTCTTTTTCCCTCCCTCAGGCTATGTCTATATGGCCAAGTTAAACTAACTTTGGCAGTGTCTAAGTGAGGGACACACTATTTTTAAATACATTTGAAATAACCAGTATGTTATTTTGATTCCAGTAAACCTCATTCCCTGTTTTGAAATAGGACACAATGGGCTCCGATGACACTATTTTGAAATAGTGCTGTGGATCTGGAAATGCCATTTTGAACTACCTAGTGCTATTTCAAAATGCATTTTTGCATGTAGTTGAATTATTTTGAAATATCTTATTTCAAAATAGGGCTGTCATATAGACATAGATCAAAGTCCTCCGTAACTTAGCATCTTTTTTTTGCCTAATACCCTTCTTGGGAGCAGTTAATTACAAAAATGTGGTGCAAACAGTCCATAACATAAAACCCAAAAGGCCATTTAGGTACCTCACTTTATACTGTCCTTAGAATACAATGTGTTGACATCTCACATACAACATTGCAAATTTACCACACCTGAGCTCTTCTTCCTCTGTCCTTTTAGCTAACTCAACCTTTCCAGATGAAGTGCAATCCCAAGTTTCCAAAAAGAATACCCCTTCCTAGCCTCTATATTGGGAATCCATCCATCATTCCTTTTGGTCTTCAGCTTTTGCTGCCTCAGCATTCCAACATGGAGACATCAGCAGGTAAGGACTCTACGGCTACGTCTACACGTGAAGCCAACATCGAAATAGCTTATTTCAATGTAGCAACATTGAAATAGGATATTTCGATGAATAACGTCTACACGTCCTCCAGGGCTGGCAACGTTGACGTTAAACGTCGACGTTGGGTGGCACCACATCGAAATAGGCGCTGCGAGGGAACGTCTACACACCAAAGTAGCACACATCGAAATAAGGGTGCCAGGAACAGCTGCAGACAGGGTCACAGGGCGGACTCAACAGCAAGCCGCTCCCTTAAAGGGCCCCTCCCAGACACACTTGCACTAAACGGCACAAGATACACAGAGCTGACAACTAGTTGCAGACCCTGTGCATGCAGCATGGATCCCCAGCTGCAGCAGCAGCAGCCAGAAGCCCTGGGCTAAGGGCTGCTGCACACGGTGACCACAGAGCCCCACAGGGGCTGGAGAGAGAGCGTCTCTCAACCCCTCAGCTGATGGCCACCATGGAGGACCCCACTATTTTGATGTTGCGGGATGCAGATCGTCTACAGGGTCCCTACTTCAACGTTGAACGTCGAAGTAGGGCGCTATTCTTATCCCCTCATGGGGTTAGCGACTTCAACGTCTCGCTGCCTAACGTCGAAGTTAACTTCGAAATAGTGCCCAACACGTGTAGACGTGACGGGCGCTATTTCAAAGTTGGCGCCGCTACTTCGAAGTAGCGTGCACATGTAGACGCGGCTATAGTGGGCTAATGTTAAGATTGATTTTTAGTATTGGTAATATGCTTTGAGAGTCCCTAGATTGAATGAATGACGAAGGTGGAAAATATCACTGTTAGTAAGGAAGGTGACATGGCTGTCTTGGGAGCTAAGCAGCCTTGGAAACTCTAGCTTTTAGTTGTAATATCAAATACAAGCATCTGGAATGGGTCAGAGATTAACAGCTGTACCAGATTAACAGATCTAACCATGGACAGAAAAACTATTTGTTTAAGTAGACAAATAGCAAGATTTATTTTACTATTGTGCTGTTTACAATATAATCTCATTAGGACTTCAGTTCAGGTGACCTGTAAAACAATGAATGACTTTATTTTTGTTTATAACACACTAAGGCAATACTATCTTAACTTAATATCACTAGTGTTTAAATCTAATCAACCACTGTAAAAACAGATTTGGCATCTGAACAATTTACTGCTAAAATTTATGGTGGACATTTAGTAAAGGATTAAGGAGCAATGCACTTTTGATGGTAGTGCTGCTGCATTTTTACTGAGTATTTACCTAAACAGAATCTAGATAAAGATGTAAGCCTCTCAGTAATTTTATGTAAAATACAGTTTTCTTTATCATTTTTGTTGTTTAGGCAATTCCAACATAAACTGGTTTGGCAAAAGCACCTCTTTTAAAGATTTGCAATGGAGTACAATCGTGATTTCATATGGCACTCTTCGTACTCCAGGTACCTTGTATCAAGAATTATATAGTGAGTTAAATACTGTGCATGTAACAACTATGAAGGTTTTCAGAAGAGGTCTGAAACTGAAATTATTATGCATGGTTTGTGTATCAAGTTGTTTGCACCACAGTCTTTGGCAGTTGTCAATTTCCTGTCTACACTTCATCTGCATTTTCAGGTGGAGATGGAGCATTTTCTTCATTTCCTGCTTTCAAACTTACAGGGCAGTGCAGGGGTGGGTATGGAGGGGCATAGACAGGGAAGGGATCTGTCATGGGCACATCAGGGCGAGGAATTGGTGGGGCAGAGGGACTTGGATGGTGGCCCCTACCTCCATCCCACAAACCCCACCACCTATCATCAATGGTCTTTTGATTTGTAATGTTCTATAGATTTCAGGACTCAGAGAAAGAAATTGCTGGTTGAATAACATACAGCTTGTCATTTTATTTACTTGAAGTCTGTTTCTATGATACGCATTACTTTAATGAGGCTACATCTACACTAAAAGGTAAAGTCAAATGTATTAAAATTGATTTTGTAATTCTGTTTTTTTTTCAATTCTAATTTGAGTACCCTCACCTCCCCACATGCTCCACACAAAGTCAACTTATTGCTGCCCCACTCAATCGGCAAACATTGATTGTTGGAGCAGTGCATTGTGGAAACCTATCCCACAGTTCTCTCATCCCTGTAGCATCCTGGGTATTTTCACTGGTGCAGCGTGGGAAAAAATGCTCCACAAGCGGTTGTGGGTATTTGACATCATCTTCCTACATTGTATTGCCCTCAGTCCGCTCATGTAATAAGCACATGTCCATTTTTGAAGGCAGAAGGAAGGAAAAGTAGGGCATAAACAAAGTGCCACATTAACAGAAATCTCTGGCTCCTATAAATGAATTGCTTTTTAAAAATGTATCTGTATCTGAATGATCAAAGATTTAATACAAAGCAGCTGGTGTGTGTCTTCTCAACTGGCCCTCTCCCCACTGTTCCCCCTTCACTTGATTAGAGGGACAATACAAAGTTTGAAGAAAGAGTAGAGAGTAAAGTTTGTTGGTTTTTTTGAAAAAGAGAGATATGGTGAGGGACTGTTTTTGGCTTCCCAGTTGATTATACAGCTTCTGTGCCCTGGGATTTTCCAGCAGTCTGTGTCTTCTCAAATGGCCTTCCAACCACACTCTCCTGCATGAAGGAGTCCAAAGTTAGAAGAAAGACAAAAGAAAAGACTTGGAAAAGAGATTTTTGGCTTCCCTCTTTACTACGTACATTGCCAACATGGGGGGTGGGAGATAGGCAATGACATTCACCAAAGTTAATTGCCATTGTGGGGGGGTTGGTATTTGGGAGGCTGAATGGGCAGTTGACATGGTCCCCAAAAATCTATTTGGCCAGTGGGGTCTGGGGTCCATGGCTCGAGGGAAGCACCATTCCTTCCAGGTGGTAGCCATGCCCTGCACTTCATAGCCACCAGAAACTTCCCGCCCCACCAGCAATAGCTAGCCCCCAGTTTCCCTGTTGTGGCAGGAAGCCTGGGCGGGGTTTGATGGAACACCAGTTGAGGTGTTCACACCAGGCAGCAGCCAGGCCCTGCAAGTCTTAGCCACTGTGGGGGACTTCCCCCAGGTGAATGCAAGCCCCTGAAAACCTTAGCCATTAGGGGAGACTTAGACAAGTCTTAGACACCAGGGAAGATTTTCCCCAGCTGGCTGCAAATCCACAAAAATCTTTCCTTTTCTTGGAGCTCTCGCCACGGATAAGTGAGGACATCCTAGCCGTGTCTACACGTGCACGCTACTTCAAAGTAGCGGCACTAACTTCGAAATAGCGCCCGTCACGGCTACACGTGTTGGGCGCTATTTCGATGTTAACATCGACGTTAGGCGGTGAGACGTCGAAGCCGCTAACCCCATGAGGGGATAGGAATAGCGCCCTACTTCGACGTTCAACGTCAAAGTAGGGACCGTGTAGTCGTTGCGTGTCGGGCAACATTGAAATTGCGGGGTCCTCCATGGCGGCCATCAGAAGAGGGGTTGAGAGACGCTCTCTCCAGCCCCTCAGCTCAATGGTAGCCGTGTGAAGCGGCCCCTTAAAGGTCCCCTCCCCCTCCCCTTCCTGTGCAGGAAGCTGAGAGAACATGCAGGCGGCAGCCCAGATACGCAGCCAGCCTGCACGCCTCACAGCCGGCACAGACAGCCACCCCAGCTGTGATGGCCACCCGGCAGCCCCCCCAGCGCCCCCAGGGCCACCCCCCCCAAGGGGAGCCAGGGCAGCCAGGGCTCCCAGGCTGGCAGACAGGCCGGGAAGCGGCAGCGGGGCCCCTCCTGGCTGGAGGCCGAGCTTTGGGACTTGCTGGGGCTCTGTAGCGAGGAGGTGGTGCTCCAGGTAATGGGGAGTAAGAGGCGGAACGCGGATGCGTTTGCTTGGCTGGCCGAGGGCCTGGCCGCCCGGGGTCACCCTGCCCGCACTCCGGACCATGTCCGGAGTAAAGTGAAAGAGCTGCGGCAGGGTTATGCCCAGGCCCGGGATGCGGCCGGCCGATCTGGGGCTGCCCCCATCACTTGCCTCTTTTACAGGGAGCTCAGGGACATCCTAGGCCCCCCGGCACACCTCCTCCCCTCCGGCCACTCTTGACACCTCGGCTGAGGAGCCCCAGCAGGCCCCGGAGCCGGAGTCTGCCCCGGAGGTAAGCTCCGCACCCCGGGGGCCCCCCCTTGGAGCCCACCCCCAGGGCACCGGAGCAGGAGGAGGAGGAGGAGGAGGAGGGGGACTCCTTCTCCACGGAGACGGGGCTGCAGATCCTCCTGCCATCGAGGAGCAGCAGCCGGGCGTCCACCCCCCCGGGTGTCCCCCGACCGTGGGAGTGGACCTACAGGTATGTATCCCCCGGTGTACACCCCCGGGGTTGAGGGGCTGGGGTAATAGATATGTGGCCAGGGCCCTCCACATGCCCAGATGGCCATGGCCCCAAGGACAGCAGTGCCATGTCCCTCACAGGAGTGCATCAGCCCCTGCCCCCCCCCGAGCACGACAGTGCCATGCCCCATCCCTGGGGTAGGGGGGAGTGGAACCTCTAGGGTCCCCAGGGAGGAGGGGGTGGGACACCCAGCAGCAGCAGCAGCATGTGATGGAGTGGGAGGAGTGCAAATGCGAGAGTCAGGGTAGATATGAGCAACAAGCTGAATAGCTCCCAGGGGCAAAGGATGATCCTGGGGCTACAACTGGCAGGTTACACCTCTGCCCTGAACAAAGAGGAGGGAGGAGCTGAGCTGGCTTTGAATCGGGGGGGTGGGGGCGCAGGTAGAGGCTAGGGGAAGGGAGAGCTGGAAGGCAGGCAGCCTGAGGAGGGGGAAAGCTACACCCCAGAGGGGCACCCCTTGGGGTCTTCTCCCCAGGACAGGTTGGAAGGACTGTCTCTGACTGCTGTACTGTCACTTCTGGGAGAAACTGGGCATCTGTGGCCTAAGAAACCTCTCCTGTCAGACCCTGCTGAGTGAAGTGAGAGTCACTCCCGCTGGGGGACGGGGTGCAGTGCAGGGGGACCTGTAAACCCCATCACAGCAGCATCTCCCGGGGACGGGGATGGGCAACCTGCAGCACAGGGGTGGGGGGACAAGGGCCATGGCTCGGGGCCCACACTAACGGCTGTCTCCACTCTTCTTTCCCCACTCCTGTGTTCCGCAGCTGCACCATCGGAAGGACCGGAGAGCGCCGGTGAGGCTTCAGTGGTCCCGGAACTCCCTCCGGGGCCTTCACTCCAGGCCAGCCCCTCGGTGGAGGACCGACCGGCCCCACGGCGGGCAAGACGGTGGACCCAGCACCACAACCTGACAGCGACGGACCCCCAGCTGCTGGCCATCCATCGTCGGCAGGTGGAGGTCGCGGAGCAGCGCCTGCGGGTGGAGCAACGTCGCCTCCACCTCCAGGAGCGGACGCTGGCCTGGCACCAAGAGGCATGGGGGGGCCTACATGGACATGTTCAACCACCTAGTGGACTACCTGGCACCCCATGCCACGCCGGCTGCCACTGCGCCCACCCTGAGTGCTCCACCCGCCTCACCACCTGCTGCTCCGCTCGTCACCACGCCGTCCACCGTCGCCCCGCCACCTGCCACCGAGGGCCGGACCGCTGAGGGAGACCTGGGGCCAGCTGAGACTCGCCGGATGTATCTTCCGGTCCGCCCGGCCCCCAGCCAGCCCCGGACAGGGCTGCAGCCGAGGCGGGGCTCCCGGCCGCCCACCCCCAGTGCCGGACTATAGGGGCGGGGGGGCCCAGGACGTGGCCCCCCCCACCTTGTATATAGTTTGGACTTATTTATTTGTGCCCCCCCGTTTGCCCCATCCCCCCCCATGTAAATAGTTCTCCCCTTCCTTGCAATCCCTGGGTTTTTTTGTAAATATATGCATACTTTTTTATTTTTCACTTATAATAGTTAGAAGTTCTTGGATATAGTTTGGTATTAGTTAAAACAACAGTTCAAAGAAAACCAGTTTGATTTTACAAACCAGTGCGTGCTTTTGTTTGTCCAGGAAAAGTGGGGTGTGTGTGCTGTTGGGAGCTCCGTGGTGTGGGCGTAGGGGCAGTGAGTGTTGTGGAGGAAGGAGGGGACGCAGTGGAGGGCCTGGCAGAGTTCACCCTGTGGCCTCATCGAAGTGGGCCCGCAGGGCCTCCCAGACCCGGGTCCCTTCGGGGTCCACCTGGCGACTGGGGGCAGCGGGTGGCTGCACGTCGGCCCTGCTGGCCTCCACAGCCCAGCCCTGAAAAAAGGCCTCCCCCTTGCTCTCCACCAGATTGTGTAGGGTGCTGCATGCACCCACAATCTGGGGGATGTTGGTGGGGCCCGCATCCAGGTGGGTGAGGAGACATCTCCAGCGCCCTTTGAGGCGGCCAAATGAGTGCTCCACCACCTGGCGTGCGTGGTTCAGGCGCTGGTTGAAGCGCTCCTGGCTGGCATGGAGATGGCCCGTGTACGGGTGCATGAGCCAGGGCCGGAGGGGGTATACCGCATCTGATATGACGCAGAGGGGCATGGTGGTGTCCCGCACAGGGATCTCCCGCTGGGGGAAGTAGGTCCCCGCCTCCAGCTGGCGGCACAGGCCTGAGTTCCGGAAAACCTGGGCGTCATGGGTGCTCCCAGGCCAGCCCACATAAATGTCCTGGAAATGGCCCCGGCTGTCCACCAAGGCCTGGAGGACCACCGAGTGGTAGCCCTTGCGGTTTATGTAGCGTCCTCCACTGTGTTGCAGGGCACGGATGGGGATGTGAGTCCCATCCAGAGCCCCGAAGCAACTGGGGAAGCCCAGCGTGGCAAAGCCCGTGATGGTGGCATCTGGGTCCCCCAGCCTCACGAGCCTGTGGAGGAGCATGGCATTGATGGCACGCACGACCTGCAGGGGAAGCACATGGGAGAGCACCAATGAGGGGTGAGCAGGATGTGCATGGCCCTGCACTGCCCGGGCCCCCCTGCCCTGCCAGGGCTGCCTCCCCCCCCTCCGTGGGTCCTCTTATCTCCCTGAGGACAGCCCCAACGGTGGCCTTGCCGACGCCAAACTGCTGTCCCACGGATCGGTAGCTGTCTGGAGCAGCCAGCTTCCAGACAGCGATGCCGACCCGTTTCTCCACAGGGAGGGCATGCTGCATGTCTGTGTCCTGGTGCCTGAGTGTGGGCGTGAGCCACTGGCATAGCTCCATAAATGTCTGCCGGCTCATCCTAAAGTTCCTGAGCCAGCGGTCGTCGTCCCACTCCTCAAGCACCAGCCGCTCCCACCAGTCAGTGCTGGTGGGGTAGCTCCACAGCCGCCGGCGTGTGAGGCGGGGGGGCGGGGTCGGGGTGCTGCAGGGTTGGGGGGTGAGTCCTGCTCCTCTGCGGGCCGCTCCTCCTCTGTTGTGGCAAGGAGGTGCTCAGCTGCCTCCCACATGGCATGGAGCAGGGCGAGCCCTGCTCCTGCAGGGGCGGCTGGGTGGACCTCTGGCTGCTGCTGCTGCTGCTACTGGGGGTCCATGACTGCGTCGCCCGAGGTCTGCGTGCCTATGGCTCTTCAGACCGCGTGCTGTGCAGGCTGAGTGTGTCTGGGAGGGGCTCTTTAAGGGAGCGGCTAGCTGTTGCCCCAGAAGCGCTAGTCCGCCCTGTGACCCTGTCTGCAGCTGTGCCTGGCACCCTTATTTCGATGTGTGCTACTTTGGCGTGTAGAGGTTCCCTTGCAGCGCCTATTTCGATGTGGTGCTGCGCAACGTCGATGTTGAACATCGACATTGCCAGCCCTGGAGGATGTGTAGATGTTATTCATCGAAATAGCCTATTTCAATGTCGCCACATCGAAATAGGCTACTTCGAGGTAGGGTTCACGTGTAGACGTAGCTCCTGCTGCTTAGCAGCATGGTCAGCACTGAATGGCAGACACACCCTTTTATGGGGTTGGGTGCTAGTCACGTGATGGGGTTGGGCACGGGAAAGACTGCAACTGTGAGGTACTTGTTGGGGAGGGAGGGAGCCTGCACAAATGTAAACCTCTAAGAAGTTTCTTAGCCTCTCATATGAGAATGTCCTCCCACCCCAATAGTCTACCTGCCATTTGGTGTGGTGGCACAGCTGTTAGCGCCGTGCTGCTCAGGAAAAAATTCCAAGTGCTCAGCTAGCAGTGGTAGAGACAGAACCACAAAGTCCATGTTGGGGTTATTTGTATGGGTAGGTGCACTCACAGCACTAATAGCAAAGAAAGAAAGGGATTTCTCAGCCTCTCATACAAACATGATCCCACCGCCATAGGCTTCCTGGTCCCAAATTGAAATTCACAGTCTTCCTAATTCCTGAGCACTTGAAGAGCAGCAGAGATGGATGCAGCCAGAGCAGAGCACTGTCGGGCATAGTGGGGTACATACAGGACAACTCTGGAGGCTAATAAATTCAATTTAAAGGCCTAGCACTTCCACATTAGCTTTCATTTGAACATTTAGATTCAAACTTGATGCTACACTCAGCTGTTTTTGGCGATGTTATATCAGTATTAGTGCTCTCTAAATTGAGTGGTCATATTTTAATATGGTGCTGATTGTCTTTCCTTGGATTTTATCGTGTAGTATAGACATAGGCTTACTGAGCATCTCATAACCAGAACAGAATTTCACCTGGCAGGTTAGATCACCTCATGTTATGTGAGAAAGGTGCTTTGGACAGGTCATCTCCCTTCATCATCTTCTGTTTTAGGCTCATGCATTGCATAGAGCACCTGTGTTTCTAGTTTGAGTATGAGTGCACTTATGTAACAACCCTTATTTGTAAGTTGCATTTTCACAATAAGAGATTGCACTATATTACTTGTATGAGCTGAATTGAGAAACACTATTTCTTTTGTTTGTTATTTTTACAGTGCAAGTATTCATAATAAAAATAATCATAGAAAGGTGAGCACTGTACATTTTTAGTCAGCATTGTAATTGACAATGATATACTTGAAAATGTAGAAAAACACCAAAATATTTAAAAAAATAGAATTCTATTGTTTAACAGAGCAATTAAAGCTGATTAATCATGATTTTTAACATTGTGATTTTTTCATTGACCACGTGAGCTTAGTATGATTGCCAGCCTTAATGTACAGCTATAAATTCCCTTTTTATGTAAAGGTGATGGGTAGATCTGTTCTAAACAAAGAAATGCCAGTTTACCTCAATTTACATATGAGTTTCAAACAATATCATCAAGACAACAGGGGAAGGAGACATCAGAAAACAGAACATTTTACATTTTAGCTAACACCAGCAAGGGATAAAGCTCTGTAGATTCCGTGTCATTTTCCTCACAACTTGAATAAACTTCACTTCAAGGGGTAACCTTCAAAACATCCATTTTAGAAGTTCAATGGATTATAAATGAAAAGGTCAGAAAATTCCAAATTCTCTTTCATCTCAGAAGACGACAAAGGATTTTGTTTTCATGACACTCTGCTTTATGAAAATTGCTTAAGAATATTAATATGCAAAATTTGAAGACAATTTAGGCAAAATGTTTCTTGTATTATATCATTTTTTAAAATTACAATCTGCTGACTGTGTATATTTTACTGTTGTGCATGTATCATTTTTTTGTGTGTGACGTTATAAGCGTAGCTCTCTTTATAATTATAAATGTGCTAATGAGTGCCATAACTTACACTCCAGAAACTTAGTGGCCCAGTGCTCAAAGTAACAATCTGTGAATGGTTTTGCTTTTCCTGTATGTATGGATTACAAGTGGTCATGACAAGACATGTGACCATGCCACATGGTGTTGGAATCTATCTTGAATCTGGTATTTTTTCACAGGTTTGGGGAGACTAAATATAGAGCTCCTGCTCTGAGAAAAAGTCTGTTTAAGGAATGGAAAGCAATCAAACTTTGTCTTCAGATGGCTTTTGAAATTGTCTCCATAATTTAAGAAAATGCACATGAAGAAACCTGAAAACAAAGAACTCTAAAGACAGAAAGAGCTGTAGACCCAGGCCAGAAGTTAAAAAAAAAAAAGAAATCAACTCTGCCTTGAAGCATTGTACCTGGAACAGGGGTGAGGGGGTGAGGCATATGCCTTGAAAGTAACCAGTTTCTTAGGTCATGTCTACACTACTGCAATCTTTTGAAAGATGGAATTCCAAAAGATCTTCTTTCAAAACAACATGTCCACACACAGGCTACTTCTATGCTATAGTGATCTTTCAGAAGATGGTCTTCTGGAATATCTCTTCTGGAATATCTTCTTTCAAAAGAGTGCATCCTCACACAAAAAAAGTGGATTGAAAGATCTATCCTCTCTTTTGATAGAGAGCATCCATACAGCCCCCACTGTTTTGAAAGAATGGGCCAGGGACCCAAATATCTGGTACCAGGAGGATTGCTGTTTTGAGAAAAGGGTCCTCTAAGTATATACACATGCTTCTTTCTGAAAGAAGCTTTTAAAAGGAAGCACTGTTCCTGATCCAGGAGTAGAAGAGGGCTTCCAGCAGAAGAGCCACATTCTTTTCATTTCTGATCAAAAGTGAACATTTGGTGTATGGACGGCCACATGTTCTTTTAAAAAAGGGCCTGATTTTCTAAAAAAAACTTGCTAGTGTAGAATAGTGACAGAGAGCTAGCTGTGTTAGTCTGTATTCTATCAAAACAAAAAAAGCGTTCAAAAAAGTGCTACCTGGCTGCTTTTTTGTTTTGTTCATGCAGAGGAGGCCTTAGTGTATTAGGATTAGCTAGCATGTTTTGCTTATTTTGGCTTAGTTGCTTCTTTTGGGCTACGTCTACACGTGAAGCCAACATCGAAATAGCTTATTTCGATGTAGCAACATCGAAATAGGCTATTTCGATGAATAACGTCTACACGATCTCCAGGGCTGGCAACGTCAATGTTCAACTTCGACGTTGCGTGGCACCACATCGAAATAGGCGCTGCGAGGGTACGTCTACACGCCAAAGTAGCACACATCGAAATAAGGGTGCCAGGCACAGCTGCAGACAGGGTCACAGGGAGGACTCAACAGCAAGCCGCTCCCTTAAAGGGCCCCTCCCAGACACAGTTGCACTAAACAACACAAGATACACAGAGCTGACAACTGGTTGCAGACCCTGTGCCTGCAGCATGGATCCCCAGCTGCCGCAGAAGCAGCCAGAAGCCCTGGGCTAAGGGCTGCTGCCCACGGTGACCATAGAGCCCCGCAGGGGCTGGAGAGAGAGCATCTCTCAACCCCCCAGCTGATGGCCACCATGGAGGACCCAGCAATTTCGACGTTGCGGGACGCGGATCGTCTTCACGGTCCCTATGTCGACGTTCAACGTCGAAGTAGGGCGCTATTCCGATCCCCTCATGAGGTTAGCGACTTCGACGTCTCGCCGCCTAACGTTGAAGTTAACTTCGAAATAGCGCCCGACGCGTGTAGCCGCGACGGGCGCTATTTCGAAGTTAGTGCCGCTACTTTGAAGTAGCGTGCACGTGTAGACACAGCTTTGGTCTGTTTTAACTTGCAATCACTTAAATCTTGCTTTTTATACTTAATAAAAGCACATTTGTTTTTGATTAAGCCTAGTGTAAATAACTGTTACTGGGGCGGGGAACATCTTCTCTTTCACTGTTAAACAGGACATGATGATGTGGCACCCCAGAAAGCAACTTGGCAGGGTCAGTAGCATGGCCAGCATACCATGTGACAATCTCAAGGGTACACCTGTGATCCAGCTCATCAAACCTGTAATTTGGACTTTTGGAAGCAAGCTATTCTGGGGATCAAGGAATTCAGCCATCATCCTGCAGAAAGACTCTGAAAAGCCATCCTGAAGAAAGCCTGTGCTTTGCTAGATGATGGCAGGGAGGAGGCAGGAGCAGGGTTCAGGTGTGGAGTGGGGTGGCAAGGGGGATTCAGGAAGGGAGTGGAGGTCTGAATGAGAGGGGTGAAGAGGGCGTGGGGTTTGACTGTCAGGGGTGTGCTTACCTGCTCATCACCAAAAGCACATGGCTCTGTGTCCCCTCCCTCTACTTCCAGGCACTGCTCTCTGTTGCTTTGATTGGGCAGAATTCTGGACAATCAGAGAAGTGGTATGAAGTCTCTGGATAGTGCTGCTGATGCTCTCCCTCCCTTTCTTCTATATGGGGGAACAGCATCAAATGGCAGCAGACACCAGAGTCACTTCCTGCTCTCCCTGTCCCCTAGCAGAGCCCATAGTCTGAATCCAGTCCCAACTTGCCTGATTCAGCCTGTGAGGCTTGGGGCACCCAACCCTCAACCCTACCATGGGCCAGATGTTATGCAGGGGAGCCACAAGCCTCAGGTCTGGATCCAGACAAGCCATGGTCCAGATCCACATTTTGAGCCAGGGTTTCCCAACCATGCTTTAGAGAGACAAAGAAAGTGTAGTATCTTCCTGACAGGTCCAGGAAGGCCTGGAAACTACAGGGCATATGTCTTGGAAAATCTGGATGATTGTGTTGTCTTTTCAAGGTTGTAACCAAGACTGGTGTAAGCTAGAGTGGGGCTGAGGACTGGGTCAGAGCTATTGAGCCAGAACTGGCTGCATAGTACACAGATAGTGAAGGTGTGACCTTCATGCTTATTGATGATTTTGAGTGTTCCTGGCTGAGCATTACAGTAGTAAAGCATTGTAAAACACTGTGGGTAACAGGGAACAGGAAACAGACTCTTATCGGTCTGGACTGCATCTCAAAGTGTGGCAACCTGGGCACAACAGCTGAAGGGAAACTGGATTAATGTTAAAACAACGAGAAGACCTGTAGTGCCTTATAGCCTACCAGATATACTGGAGCATAAGCTTTTGTGGGTGAAGGCCCACTTGGTCAGATGCATTCTGGATTATAATATGCTATCGTAAATGTCAGTTGGCCTGTGATTAAGGCACTAGACTGGGGCTCATGAAATCTAGATTTATTTCCTGGCTGTGCCACAGACTTCCTGTGAACTCTTGCACAACTCACTTAAATGATCTGGTCTCCTGAAGTGTTGGGCATCTCTATATATCTCGTCAAAGTGAATGGGAGCTGCAGATACTCAAAATTACGCCATTAGTCACTCCATGTTTGGTTTTCTTAAGTGAGTTTGGCCAAGACATGCAATCCCTCCTGGACAGATAGTGATACCTTTCTTTATGTGAGCAATTCTTTCAAACATAAATAACCCACTGAAGTCAATGGGGCAATTTGTGGAATATGAACTGATTAAAGACATAAAACTCATCTGTAGAATGGAGATAATAATCTACATGTTGAACTGCGTAAATCCAAGAATCTCTGCTCTGGCAACTTCCGAGGTCTGTCATGGCCACAGATGTTACTGACTCAGAGAGTCCCAGCATCTGGGAGCAGGATCCAGCTGTGTATCCAGTGGCTGGGAGTCCCGGGTGGGGCTGGGCAGTCACAGCCAGACCAGTAACAGGGGGACAGGCAGCCGGAGGCCAATGTTGGCTGGGGATACACAACCAGGAGCCCTGACTAGGCCACTGTTGGGGGGACTGATGGTGGCCAAGGAGCCACAACTGGGGATTTGTAATCAGGCTGACAGCAAGGGGCCAAGTAGTTGGGAAACTTGCTGGATGGTGGGCAGAGCCCAATGTCTGGGACTGACAGACAGAAGTGGGCCAACAGCCCAGATGGGAACCTGGGAGCAGGGACCAGCAATAACAGGGGATAATTGACCTCTCCTGGTCCAGAAAACAACCTCATTCAACACCATCAGATCCCAAGGATGCTGGATTTGGAAGGTTCAACATTTGGTTGAAAGAAATCAATGTCAGGATGGCTATGTCTACATTAGCCAAAAACTTCGAAATGGCCATGCAAATGGCCATTTCGAAGTTTACTAATGAAGTGCTGAAATACATATTCAGCACCTCATTAGCATGCGGGGACTGCAGCACTTCGAAATTGACGTGGCTCGCTGCCACATGGCTCGTCCAGGCGGGGCTCCTTTTCGAAAGGCCCCCAGCTACTTCAAAGTCCCCTTATTCCCATCTGCTCATAGGAATAAGGGGACTTTGAAGTAGGAAGGCTCCTTTGAAAAAGGAGTCCCATTTGGATGAGCCGCGCAGTGGCGAGCCGCGTCAGTTTCTAAGTGCCGCGGCCACCCGCATGCTAATGAGGTGCTGAATATATATTTCAGCACTTCATTAGTAAACTTCAAAATGGCCATTTGCATGGCCATTTCGAAGTTTTTGGCTAGTGTAGACGTAGACGATAAAACAAAAATCTGACATCAAAGTACTTTAAACCGTATTGAGGGTAGCTGAAATCTTACTTTATTCTTACTTAAAATATTTATTTCTGATTGCTGTTTTGGAAATGATTCACTTTAGCAATGAAATGCATTCATTGAGAAGTAAATGCATGCTCAGTGTCATGTTTGCTACCTAGCAGCCAACACAACAGGAATATTAATAAAGAAAAATGCAAAGCCTAGACAGATAAAATACAAATTTGGCCTATTAAAGCAAAACATATCCATTATATTCCTTTATCAGTAAATTTCATTATTCTTCATTTTATGCAGTAACGTAGTGTGAAGTATGTTATTCCATTTGTTTGGATGTGGAAATTTATAGAAGTTGCTTACTGAAGAATAATGTAATCTGTAAAAAGAAGCAGAAGGTGCATACAACATGATAATTACCCATGTGCAATGAAAAATGCTTGCAAGAATTAATAAAAGTACATAAAATTTGTTAAAAGGGTGGCACTAATGTTTGCCACAACTCTTAAGGAAACCCATTAAGAAAGAATAAGAGGAAAAAACGGGAATGCATACGTGAAATTTGGAGCATTTGTAACACATAACGTTGTTTACACCAGGGAAGATTGGAATGACTGACAACTTTATGGAGACCTATGGGAAATGTAGTATAAGTAAGTGAATGAGCTTTTAATAACCTAGACAATTGTAATTCCCCTCCAAATTATGGATGTTGCAATATATCAATGATATTTAACAAACTGGAGAGCATTCAGATATGTCCAACTAGAATCAAACAATAATTAGGTGTATAGTAACAGACAGAAAGCCGTGCTAGTCTATATACTATTAAAACAAAAAAAGCAGTCAAGTAGCACTTTAACAAAATAATTTTTAAATGAGCTTTTGTGGGACAGATCCACTTCTTCAGACCATAGCCATACCAGAACAGACTCACTATTTAAGGCACAGAAAACCAAAAACAGTTACTTCAGATAACAAATAGTTACTATTTTTGGTTCTCTGTGCCTTAAATATTGAGTCTGTTCTGGTATGGCTATGGTCTGAAGGAGTGGGTCTGTCCCACAAAAGCCCACTTAATAAATTATTTTGTCAGTCTTTAAAATAATTAGGTGGTGTGGCACACAGAAGATGATGTGACCCACAGAAAGAGACAAGTAACTGGGCTGTATCTGAAATATACTGTGTACAATGAAATCAACAGGAATTCAATGAAGTCAACAGGAACTGAGATGACTTATTCCTTATTTTTCTGAACCTGTCACCCAGCAGAAGAGAAAAACAAAGAAACTATGCCAAAAGCTTGTATTATTCCCAAAGGTTGCATCTACACTTGCATTCTTCTTTTGAAAGAGGTATACAAATGAGATAGATCAAAAATGCAAATGAGGCATGAATTTGCATATTTGACACCTCATTTACGTGTTCTTATTTCAAAAGAACTTCTTTTGAAAGAAGAAAGCCACTGCAGATGCTGCTCTTTCGAAAGTAAACCCATCTTTGAAAGAATCCTTCTTCCCTTTATTTAATGGGAAGAAGGATTCTTTTGAAGATGTGGTTTACTTTCAAAAAAACAGCTTCTACACTGGCTTTCTTCTTTTGAAAGAAGCTCTTTGGAAATTAGAATATGAAAATGAGGTGCCAAATATGCAAATGTATACCTCATTTGCATTTTGGTTTACCTCATTTACATACCTCTTTAGAAAGAGGAGTGCAAGTGTGGACACATCCAAAGTCTGCGCGGCAAAATAAAAGTAAAAGTATGTGTTAAGTGTTAGGCATCTCAAAGAAGACCAGAGAGTATTCCAATAATCCCATCCCTTTATATATATATAACTGATTCACTGATATGTGTGTGTATATATACATATATATATCTATATCTATCTATCTATATAGATATAGATATATATAAACACACACACACACACACACACACACACACATTCCAATAAATCCCTTTGTATACACACACACACATTCCAGCACAGTTACCCAGTGTTGCTTGGATCCTTAATGGGGGCTGGGGTTGTGTGGGGCGCAAAAGTCAGGGTTGAAGTATGAGAAGGGGCTCAGGACAGGGGCTGGGAGTTTGTGGGAGTACAGAAGTCAAGGTTTGGGGCTCATGAGGAGCTCAGCTCAGAGGTCTGTGGGTGTCTGGGGTGCAGGAGTGATTGTTTGGGGGTGGGGAGGGCTTAGGACAAGAAGCTGTTGTGTGGAGGGGTTGGAGTGAGGATCTGGGATGAGGAGGGCTGGGTGTGGGTGGAGAAGCCAGTGTGGTCCAGGCTCCCCATGTGCTGGCTTGGTGCATCAGGGTCTGCAATTTCTGGGTGGCAGCTCCCTATGGGCGGCTGTAACAGGGGCTATGCTGAGTAGACAGCAGCTCCCCAGGACTTGCAGCAGTTTTGGGGGTGGCTTCTTGGGGCTCACTGCAATGGTGCTGGGTGAGGGGTGGATCGCTGGGGCTAGCCACGTCAGGAAGGTTTCCAGTCCCGTGCTGCCTACTTCCCATCTCTGTCTCCGTGGCTGGCCCCTATGGCCATAACACAATGTAACGGTGCCTCCTAGAAGTACCCTTCCTTCCTGTGCTATGGAATATAATCCTATTCCAGGCACATCCAATTTTACTTGTACAACCAAACTCTGACCATGCTTTAAATTAGGAGCAGAGTAACCTACATAGCAAATTTGGAGGTCCTAGCACTTAGCATTTGGAGTTCTTGAATAAATGGACTCACAGAAGGATGGACAGATGTACAGTCAGACAGACAGTTGCAGAAACTCTCTCAGATATATAGTAGATTTGACATCCATTCACTGAAGTTTTTTCTAGACAATTAGACAATATCCAATCAAGTGTATAAATCTGCTGAATAGCGCTGGACTGCAATAAGAAAATATGCGCCCTTTAAGTCAAAAACCATGAACCAATCCCCCCGCTTCAGCATTGGGAGTATGAGACCCAGGGATATCATACGAAATTTTATCTTTTTCAACCTTCGGTGAGACCTCCTTGTTCCAGGATGGGTCTCAAGCCCCCCTTTGGTTTCGGAATTAGGAAATACTGGGAATAAAACCTCTGTCTTCTGAATGTGGGAGGAACTATGGCCCCAGAACCCAGGAGACACTGCAATTCCTGACAGGCTGTCATGAGAGGGGTCCCTGACAGGGGACAGGGAAGAGGGTTGGGAAGGTGGTACAATGAGAACTGAGTAGCATATCCCCTCTTTACCATATGCCGGATCCACCGGTCTGTGGTGATGCAGCACCACATATGGTAAAAGGGGGATAGGCAACATGAAAAAATTGAGAAAAAGGTGGGGTTACTGGAGTGGGTGAGATCAACTTGATGCTCCTAACCATGCCATCAAAACTGAGGCTTGGGTCCCTGTGGGCCCTTTTGGTGGTCTTGAGGTTGTTGCCCTGAATGGCACCTGCCCATCCTGTTTCACCTCCTACTTCCGTCCCTTTATGGCTGCAGAAACTGTCTTTGGTGAGGATGGGTGTTAAAATGCCTGCATTGCTTGGCAGGTGTATGAAGACCCAGGGAGCAGAGGATGACCCTAGAGTCTTTCAGACTATTCAGTCTTTTGGCTGACTTATCTGAAAACAGGGTAGGGCCATCAAAGGGGAGGTCCTGGATCATCTGCTGGACCTCATGAGGCAGGACAGAAACCTGCAACCAAGCCCTCCTGCACATTGCCACTCCAGAGGCCATAACCCTCATGGCACCAGCCGCAGCATCCACTGCTGCCTTTCAGGGCCGCCTTTGAAACCAGTTTGTTCTCCTCCACCATGGCTGTGAAGTCCTGCTTGGCTGCAGGTGGCACCATCTCAGAGAACCTAGACAGGGCACTGACTGCATTATAAGCATACCTGCTGATCAGAGCCTGCTGGTTAGCAATTCTAAATTGCAGCTCTTCCTTTGAATAGACCTTCCTCCCATAGAGGTCCAAGCATTTAGCTTCTCCATTTTTCAGGGAGGGACCCTGGAACTCTTGGAGCTCTCTGTGATGTTTCCATAACCCATTTATGTAAGAAAATGTCATTTTTTTTGTAGATACATATCTGGTTTAGGGTGGGATGTGTGCTCAGTCAAAGCAGAAGTACTGGCAGCTGGTCAGGGTGCTCCATGTTAGATATAGAAGACTGAAGTTCACGTTGCTAGTCTATCCAATTCTTTCACACCCAATGAATGTTTAATAATTCTCTTCCATGACTCAGACAGAGCACAAACTAAAACCTTGATCTCCCACATCTCAGATTAGTGCCATTGTCCATTAGATTATTATTGGTTTATCTATCTTTGTTATTTACAAAGCCTCAGTTTCATTCCAATGTGGAACAAGACTAAATTGCAAAACTTAGACATTTTTCACATATTAGATATTTTTTTCCAGCCAGTCCTAGCTCTTTGAATTACCACCAGAGTTAGGTTAAGAGAGACATTTCTTCTGGGGTCATGCAAACCCACTTGAGTTGTCAGGAGCACTGAACAGATGACAGCCCTGCAGGCTTCCCTGTGTCCTTCTTCTTGTTATTGTTCTATAAACATAATGCTAAGAGGGTACTTTAGTCTTCATGGCCCATTTATTCTATGGCGTCTCTTCTGAGGCAGCCAATGACAAAGGGAGACAATTAGGACAGTATCTTTTGTAATGAAAATGCAAAATAACAAATGGTAAAAAGAAAGCAAAATTCTTAAACACTACAAGAAAGAAATTAAAACTTACTTTTTACACCCGGCTGATGCAGCAGATTATGCTCTAATGCATTTCACTCGCTGTCAGGGCTACAAAAGATAAAAATGGATTAATGATCATTTTGAACCTCCAGGTTCTCTCTTATGGGGTACTAAGCTCACCAGTGATTGATTCAGAAGCTTGGCAGGCAATGGCAGTATGCTTTTCCTGCAACTGTGCCAGTGAGAGTTATTCAGGCAGAGAGACTAATCTCAGACAAAAAAGCTGTGAGGAAAAGTCAAGGAGAGAGGGCAATATTCAGTATTTGCCTTTCAGGGACATATTTCTTAGTCCCCATCATTATGCTACATATTTGAGCCTGAGGATAAAGCAGGTGTATCTACATATTTTTATACAGTAATATAGTAACAAATTTTACTATCATTGAAAAGAAGAAAAAAAAAGTCTACTTCTTTATAAGATGCCATATCTGTAAGTTAGAAAATTATATCTTGGGTTAGATCCTGAGCTTGGGTAATTGGACCTAATTTATGGAGCTATACAATTTACTCCTGTTTAGAATCTGACACCTTTATTCTAAGTAGCACTTAAGAAATGTGATCATTACACATCAAGTGTTTCTTGAGTGCAGGAAAACAGAGTTTGAGCTGCTTGTGTTGCACTTGTTCCAGTTGAAAAATGATTCCTATAGTTGTTTCCATAGGTAAGAAAGTGACAGTGGCATGCCAAGGAAGTTTTTGAATTCTGTTGCATTCTGGAAAGCAGGAAGATGAATCAACACCTTCAGATGTAAGGGCAGGTAGCACATCCAGATTGAGAGACACCTGAGATCAGAGGCGACTTCACCCCATGTGAGCTGAATGCAAAGGTAAGAGGGAATTAAATCTGAGAAGTAGGTTATAATTCCCAACTATGTTCTGTATAACATTAAATTTTTAAGGAGTAAGAAAAAATAACCAAACTGATTTACCCATTACATTTACGTCTTACAAAGTTTTCTAAGTTAACTGGCTCTGATGTCACTCTTAAAAACACCATGTCTTCCTAACCTCCTTAGCACCCAGATAACTTTAATTCCAGTCATGTCGTGTTTGTTTTCTACAGCATTTTAAATAGATAGGAGCGTGTGGTTTTGTTTATTACAGAGACAGAGGTGTGGGTTCCTCCTGCCCCCTATAGTTATTTGGCAAAATAGTTCAAAGCTGTAAATCTTTTCAAGGGAGAAAAATAGAAAAGTGAAAGAAAAAAATTTCTCACTCCCACAGAGTGGTAGGAAGGAAATAGGTGTGAGGACTGATCCTTGAATCACATGGTGCCTAGCTAATTTAGAAAGTTTTTTATTTACTGCAGCATAAGAGAAATAATTAGGTTCATTTTCATATGTAAGTTTGAAATGTGACAGCTCAGTTAATGCTTTTTTGTCTTTTCAAAATACTGCGTGAAATTTCCTTGAATCACTTAGCATTACGTATTTTCTCCCAGTACAGCAGCAATTGTTGCATTATCCATAGCTGAAGATTAAGCTGTTCATTCAGTAAAGAAGATATGGTTTATGAGCTGAAACCCACGCTGTATGGGTAGGTACTGCTCCATGTAGTGTTTGAATAGTCTACTTCCTAAATCCAGGAGCCCACCTCATTTATTGTACAATCTCACATTTATTTTTAGTGGACCATCTTTGCATGGGAGTTTAGAAATATAATGAAACAGCCCATAAATTAAAAGAGTCAGTAGAGCATAGGTGGGAACACTGAAGATTTCAACAACAAATACACCTTTTCTGGTCAATTAGTGATTTTTGGCACTTATCTATTGAACCAAATGTTTTAACATAGAACTAAATATTAAAGTGTTTCCGACGTTACTGTGCATGGTGATACATTTCCCTCTTTCAGATTTACTCATATTTCCATTTTAGCTATAATTCCTAATGAAAATTCCCAGTGATCCAATATATTACTATATATTTATATGCCATTTCTTAATAATGCTTAATGATTAAAAATCATTTTCGAGGAATCAGTTGCTTTATATTTATAGATAATTGTGGGGTGAAAGGGAATAATGTCAGTTTTTCTTCCAGGTTTAATGGAATTAAATCTATTTCAGTTTTCATAAATCAGTACATATGATCTGCTTTTGGAATGGTAAAACTTTAAAGTTTAATGGATGGTAATTGTGGCATTGCTAGTGATTATTATGTTAAAAAACTTCTGTACCTGATTGTCCATTTTTCATTGGATTACCCTTGCCCATTTACATTCACTAAGAAGTTGGCCTAAGAAGTTTCCCTCTAATATAGTTATCACAGCAGTGTTTTGTTTTTTTGTTTTTTTTTCAAACTGACCAGTCTCACAAACTCATGCCTAACGTACATTTGTCACTGAACCATGGCAACAGTACCACTGTATCATTTCACATTAATACAGGTTGCATCTCCAAAAACCGGCACTCTCTGGTCTGGCAACAGGGTTCATCAGATCTGTGTCTGCTCCTGGACTAGAGAACCTGGAAGCTGAAAGGCAATGAGGTGGGCAGCCCATGGCAGGAAGGGGCCAGTCCACATCCTCTTTATACACTTGCTGGCCAGCAGCTGCGCCTGCACACTGGTGTGGGAAACAGGTCAGCCAGGAAGGGCCCAAATATGGGGGAATTAGCCCCTTTGTTCAAATAAATTGGGACATCATTCTGGCCCCCAAAATATAGGGCTCTCCTGCACAAAACAGGATGCATGGTCACCCTAGCAAAAAAGCTTTATGAGTTCCTTATGGAAACCTCTGACACTGCCCCAGAATTTCTAACTTGCAGTAGCCCTGCTATTCCACACCTGGGTCCTCCCACACATCTAGCAGTACTCTGAGTCCTGTAGTAACTCCACAGTTGTTCAAGCCCTGGCTATCTCTTGAGAACAAAAGCAACTGTGATACACTACATGTTTCTTATTTTGACAGTGTCCCTTTAAATCTATTTGACTGTTTCCCAAATGTGTTGTCCTGAATAAGTTTAAACATGTTACAAAAATCAAATTATCTTTCATCTAGCCATTCTTATGGCATCTGTTAAAATTTCAACATTCATCATCCCATGTAACTCAGTAACCACGAAGTATTTGGCCCCAAAATTGAAATTAGAAATTGTTCATGGGCCAGGGAAGTTGGAAAACACCTACATTGGCAACTTAGCCTTCCATTAATTTGTTCTTCATGGTTAGCAATGGGAAACACACAAAATCCCCCTTTCCCTTGCACAAGTGTGAGTAAAAGTCATAAAGCTTTTTATGTTGTTTGAAAGCAACACAGCAACCAGATTCATAAAATTAATTTTATTTCTAATTAGGCAGAAATGAATGCTGAAATTCAATGAAGCCAAGCAGTAACTGGGGGGACAGAGTGAGTTACCTTTCTCTGTTTGGCTATAATAATGTTATTTACTGTATAAACAGGCAATGATGACCTTTAGAGCCACTTCAAAATCTAATAAACAGCATTAGCCTTGGCTCTGTCAGCAGCATAGATTTTTATCAGGATAATGCTGTTTACTGTCATTTTCTTGGGATTTCAAGAGTTTTTATGCCATTTTTGTCTGATCACAAATTTTGAAATGCTCTAATGCTCATTTACATATCACATTTTAAGCAGTTAAATACAAAAATTACAATGTTCATTGGGCTTGTATCACTAAACTTATCCAGTGTATAAGGTTTTGTTTTTTTTTGTTAGTCTTATGGTTAATCTGAATCTACTTAAGTGTAGAGCTGGGTGAATGGTTTGCCTTTTTTCATTTGGTACTACAGAGACCTTAGATTCCATTACTGGGTATTAGAGGGGAATTGCAAGAGGAGAATTTAGGAGGGCTGAAATATATTTTTGGCTCTGGCAGTGACTCTTTAGGTAGCTGTAAGTAGCGGGGGTCATATTTCTCAATGCTCAGTATGGAACACCTGTAAAATTACTTGTGTTCAAGCAAGTTCAACAGCTATCAATCATACAAATGTTCAAATTACAATTAGCTTAACTGAGGCCCCCATAGAAAGAAATGCTGTGTAGTCTTTTTATGTACCTTATCATTAAGGATTTAGGGTACACACAGAGAGGGGTTACATACCCACATCTGCTCTCCCACAAGCATGGGGAGGTCACAACACTCACACCCTTCTATGCCTTTGTCACATGGGAGTGGTGGATGGCTGACACAACAGTCCCTGCTCAGCCCTCTCTGCTCTTCTTGCTTGGCTAGGCCACCAGGATGGATCTGCCTTTCCTGATACCTGGCACTGCATCTTCCTGAGGCAACATGAATGAAATATGGATGCACAGGGTCATATGCCCACCCACGCCAGATTTCTGCCATGGTTCACATCAGAATGTGGCTAGCAACAGTTTTACAGCAGGAAGGAAGGGATGGGGATTATTTCCAGCTGCAGTGGAGGAAGAATAGGGAATGGGAGGCCTGACCCATGGCTTTGCTGAGCTCCCCTCTTTTTCCCCATATCTTCCCCTCACAGAGGCAGTGGGGAAGGAAGGAGCCTGCCAGCCAGGCTGCTGGTAAGCTCAGCTCTCTGACTAGGGTTGGTTGTGGGATGCCTTTCAGAAGGATATGGAGAAGCGGCAAGGATAGGGACTGGAGGAAGAGATTAAGCAGGGAGAAAACAGCAAGGCTGTTTCTACACATGCTAATAAATGGCCCGAAACATGCTAATGAGGCATGGATGTAAAGAAGATCACATTCTTCATTCTACATTAATGTGATGTAATCTACATTCTACATTCTACACGCTGTTTGGAGTCCGGAAGGGCATCTTCCAGACTCCCACTCATGTGACCTTATGCTAATGAGGTGCAGGGAATTTACATCCACACCTCATTAGCATGTTTCGGGCCATTTATCAGCATGCCACTTTTGGAGAAAGTGGCATGTGTAGAAACAGCCCAAGAGAGGGACCGTGTAAAGAGTGAATGAGTGAGTAGCAGAAGGGGACACATTACTGTCTGGTATCTGGCCATGTTCACTAGACATTACAGCTCACAGCTTGCACCAACTGGAAATGGGACGGTTTAGGAAGAGGCCCTGCTGGCCATGAGCCAGCACCCAGTAGAGTCTGTATGGATGGACTGGCATCTTGGATCTTTTACCAACATCCTTACACATCCACTCCTACTGTGAGCCATTGGTCACCTGCTCACTCACCACTTTCTGGTGAGCAGGAATTTAGCCAGCAGCAGGATCCACCAGTACTGACATGGAAGAGGGAGACAGAAAATGTGTGACAATTTGCTCTTTTTCGTGAAAAACTTGGGACACCAGCCAGAGAGCTTAAATATAGAATTGCCCCTTTAGGCTATGTCTACACTAGCCAAAAACTCCAAGATGGCCATGCAAATGGCCATTTTGAAGTTTACTAATGAAGCGCTGAAATACATATTCAGCACCTCATTAGCATGCAGGTGGCCGCGGCACTTCAAAATTGACACAGCTCGCTGCCACGCGGCTCATCCAGACAGGGCTCCTTTTCGAAAGGACCCCACCTACTTCGAAGTCCCCTTATTCCTATGAGCAGATGGGAATAAGGGGACTTCAAAGTAGGCAGGGTCCTTTCGAAAAGGAGCCCCGTCTGGATGAGCCGCGTGGCGGCGAGCCACATCAATTTCGAAGTGCCATGGCCGCCCGCATGCTAATGAGGCGCTGAATATATATTTCAGTGCTTCATTAGTAAACTTCAAAATGTCATTTGCATGACAATTTCGAAGTCTTTGGCTAGTGTAGACACAGCCTTAGAAACAGGAAAAAATGCCGTGAAGTACAATTTTGGTTAGTTCACATTATGTGTTTTCTTTCCGATAGCCTCCCATTTTAGGCAGGCTAAAATAAAAGGAAAAGAAAAATAACTTATGGCACAAGTGAATTTGATCCATATTGTTACCTTGTTCACAGGCAACTGAAAGAATAAAGCTATTGGCCAAGATACTGACCAAATCCTTGCTACTCAAACTTCCATACAAGGACAATTTACCCACCCTTGAAATTCACAGGAGTGAGAAACATCCAGCTTAATTTGCTTCATTAACTGGTCCTACTAGTGACAGCTAACTTCCACGTCCTCCAACCCCCCACCCCCTCAATCTCTACTATAAAATTTCTGGATTCTGTATTTCCACTCCAAATCCCATCTGATGAAGTGTATTTTACACATGAAAGTTCATGTCCTAATGCATTTGTTAGTGTCTCAGCTGTATCAGGACTCCTTTTTATTGCCATACAACTGGCATCACTTTCACTTAAATTGCACGAATGTAACAAAAGAAAGATTCAGTGATATCAACATTTTAGGAAAAAAACCCACAATAATTCTTCAGGAATTACCATCTGGAATGACTCCTTTTTTTATCAAAGAAAATGTAACTACACAACCAATGGAGCAGTCAATGTCACATAAAAATAACTTGGAAAGTGATAATAATAAAGAACCTGCTTCTGCTACCAAAGAACTAAAACAATCATTAGAGTAAACAAGCATGAGAGTAAATTTCCTATCTTTTTCATTTGCTAATTAGTTTTATCTTCCATGGCTGTGTATTCCTGTTCCATTGCCTCGGTTCAGTATTTATGGTTACCTTTTGGTCTATTTGATTGCTGGCCATAGTGTTGGTCATTGCACTTGCTGTCTCCTGTGTCCTGCACGGAAATTAGATGATTGGTAAAACTTCAGTTAATGGTGGGTGAAAGGCTGCATATGAGTAAGAAGTGTGCCCTTATAGCCCAGAAGGCTAACAGCATATTAGGGTGCATTAGGAGGAGCATTCCAAGCACATCTAGAAAAGTGGTTGTTCTCCTCTGTTCAGCACTGGTGAGGTCACATCTGGAATATTGTATCCAGTTTTGGGCCCCCCAGTACAGAGAGAATGTGGATGTGGTGGAGCAGGTTCAGCGGGTGGCAATGAAAATGATTAAGGGGCTGGAGCACATGACCTATGAGGAGTGGATAAGGGATTTGGGCTTATTTAGTTTGCAGAAGAGAAGTCTGAGAGGGGTTTTGATAGCAGCCTTCAACTTCCTGAAGGGGAGCTCTAAAGAGGATGAAGAGAACTTATTCTCAGTGATGACAGATGGCAGAACAAGGAGAAATGATCTGAAGTTACAGAAGGAGAGGAGTAGGCTGGATATTAGGAAACATTACTTCTCCAGGAGGGTGGTGAAGCACTGAAACTTGTTGCCTAGAGAGGTGGTGGATTCTCCATCCCTAGAGGTTTTTAAGTCCTGGCTTGACAAGGTTCTGGATCGTATGCCTTAGTTGGGGTTGATCCTGCCTGAAGCAGGGTGCTGGACTAGATGGCCTCCTGAGGTCCCTTCCAGCCTTTGATACTATGATTCTATTTTTCTGTGAAAAACAGAGGTTCAAAGGAAAAAGAGCCTTAGGTATTTCTGTATCTGAACCCGAGTTTGAGTTCCAAGTACTGGGACAACTGTCAGTGCACGTGATAGATGTAGTGCAGAAAAGGTTCCTAGGGAGCAACATTGGTGCCCAGCACAAGTGGTAGGCAGTTATTTCCACCTGATGGTGGTCAGTGACATATGTGAATTGAATTTGTGATCTCAGTCCAGTCTGTACTGGATAAATGTATGTACAGGTTCACTGTCAACTCTTATTTTACTGTCCAGCCCTTATTAGGAGCCTATTCTCAAATAGCCAATAAGGTGGTAGCAAGAAGCATTTAATCAGAGATAATGTTTATTTCTAAGCAATGAAATTGCAAAGGCTCATACATTGTTTTATATATTAAAAAGTGTGTGTGCGTGAGAGAGAGAGAGAGAGACTGTTTTGTGTTTGTGGGGTGGACAAAATGTTGCAAGGTCATGATCCCTAAAAATAACTGTTATCCATACAAATGGCTGATGTAAATTCATCAGATAAGAATCCTATGTGGCATTCTCAAAAGCAAGAACAAAGACAGATTTGAATCACTAAAGTCAAACTACCATTCTGGAAATGTGTGCACCATTGCTGACTGCAATGTATCACTTATGGGAATATATTAAAAAAAGACAGTTTCCATGGCTATCAAAATACTATACTTGCCCACACAAGTGAATGGTATTTCTCATGTCCTTAAACCTAAGCACTTGCTTAAGCAGTTTGTTGGGTTAGAGACAATCAGAAGTGATGCTAGTTACTTGATCAGTTTTGAAGAAAATAAACTCAAATAGTCAAATGAATTTAAAATATTAAAAATAGCACTTAGGGTATATGTCACTTATCTGCATATAGTTTTTAACTAGTGTGTATGTTAGTTTAAAATTAAATGGGAAAAATCCTAAGATCACCAAACTGTACTTTCAAAAATTTAGGAAATGTCAGAATTAAGATTACGTTGAACCAGGCATCCCATGGAGGAATAATCTTATATAACAGTGTAATTAAAGGGTATATAATAATACATATACACAGTAGCTGTGTCTACAAGTGCATGTTACTTCGAAGTAGCAGCACTAACTTCGAAATAGCGCCCGTCGTGGCTACACGCGTCGGGCGCTATTTTGAAGTTAACTTCGACGTTAGGCGGCGAGACGTCGAAGTCTCTAACCTCATGAGGGGATCGGAATAGCGCCCTACCTCGACGTTCAACGTCGAAGTAGGGACCGTGTAGACGATCCGCGTCCCGCAACGTCGAAATTGTGGGGTCCTCCATGGCAGCCATCAGCTGGGGGGGTTGAGAGACGCTGTCTCTCCAGCCCGTGCGGGGCTCTATGGTCACCGTGTGCAGCAGCCCTTAGCCCAGGGCTTCTGGCTGCTGCTGCTGCAGCGGGGGATTCATGCTGCATGCACAGGGTCTGCAACTCGTTGTCGGCTCTGTGGATCTTGTGGTGTTTAGTGCAAGTGTGTCTGGGAGGGGCCCTTTAAGGGAGCAGCTGGCTGTTGAGTCCGCCATGTGACCCTGTCTGCAGCTGTGCCTGGCACCCTTATTTTGATGTGTGCTACTGTGGCGTGTAGACGTTCCCTCGCTGCGCCTATTTCGATGTGGTGCTGCGCAACGTCAATGTTGAACATCGACGTTGCCAGCCCTGGAGGAAGTGTAGACGTTATTCATCGAAATAGCCTATTTCGATGTCGCCACATCGAAATAGGCTACTTCGATGTAGGCTTCACGTGTAGACGTAGCCAGTGAGCTAAAGTAAACTTGAATGAGGAATCCTTATTTTGACGTTTTGTAACTTTTGAGTGCTGGATTTCCAGCATTAATCTACACACACACACGTCTGTCTGTGACTCCCTCTGTCCACACATCTATGAGTCCATTTGTGCAAGAACTCCTGCTAAACTGTAAGAAGTAAGACCACCAAATTTAATATGCAGCTTCCTCTTATCCTAAAGCAAGGTCAGGGTTTGATTGTGCCAGGAAAATGAGATGTGACTGAAATCTGATGGCTTTCGGGAACATGGAAAGGGAGGGGTTTCAAAGGTGGCAAAGCTCTAATGTACAGTGGCTTCTTGGGGCAGTGAACACAGGCAACAGCAGTATTGCAGAGTGATCACTGAGGACAGCTATACCATCAGGAGGGTGGCCTGTTCCGATGGGGGTTCGACATCTTGCTGGCCACTGGACTGGATAAGTGGTCCCCCTGCCCCAAGCCCCTCTCAGTGCTGCAGTGAGTGATGAGGAGGGAGAAAGCTTGGCCAGATGTCAGGGGAGGGAAAGAAAGACCTGTTGAATGGGGAAGGTGATAGAAATGGCCACTGGATGGTGGTGGGAGAAGAGGTGCCTATGGGCTGGGGTGAGAGAACCCACTCCCCAGACCAGGGCCAGGGTAAGGACAAAGCTAGATGGTGAGGTAGTGAGAATATTCTACTGTATCATAAGGGAAAGAAAGTTCTGCTGGATGGGCAGAAAGACCCTCCCCAACACCATCCCCAGAGGAGCCACAGCCTGTGTCCACCAGCACTGCGAGGCTGTTCAGAGAGCCTACCCTCACCAGCCTACCCAACCCCTATGCCATCCCAGGCCTGACCCATATTGCTCCAGTCTCTTGAGGACAAACTGGCAGGCAGGGAGTATGCCCTCACAACCCCACTGGCCCAGGGAGAAGCTGGCGGGTGTAGTGCATAGCCCCCACCTCCCTGGGACAAACCAGTGGGCAAGGTGCATGGCCTCTGCCATCTTGGGCCACCCCTATTGAGAAGCTGATGGCCTGCCCCACCTCCTATGTTAGCCCCCTCCCCAGCCAGCCCCTTCTCTTACCCTCACCTGAGCTTCCCTTCCTCCCAATCCCTTGCTCTGAATCTTCCTCCTCTACACACTGCTATGAGTCTCTCCTCACCCCTTCCTTGATCCCTGCACCCTACACCCTCGCATTATGAGCCTCTCCTGAACTCCCCCCTACCCTGACTCCTGCACTCCCCAACACATCCAGCCCCCTACCCTGGAGAACCCAAGCAATGCCATATAAGTCTTCTAAGCTGCGTCTACACGTGCACGCTACTTCGAAGTAGCGGCACCAACTTCAAAATAGCGCCCCTCACGTCTACACGCGTCGGGCGCTATTTCGAAGTTAACTTCGACGTTAGGCGGCGAGACGTCGAAGTCGCTAACCTCATGAGGAGATAGGAATAGTGCCCTACTTCGACGTTCAACGTCGAAGTAGGGACAGTGTAGACGATCCGCGTCCCGCAATGTCGAAATTGCCGGGTCCTCCATGGCAGCCATCAGCTGGGGGGTTGAGAGACGCTGTCTCTCCAGCCCGTGCGGGGCTCTATGGTCACCGTGTGCAGCAGCCCTTAGCCCAGGGCTTCTGGCTGCTGCTGCTGCAGCGGGGGATTCATGCTGCATGCACAGGGTCTGCAACTCGTTGTCGGCTCTGTGTATCTTGTGCTGTTTAGTGCAAGTGTGTCTGGGAGGGGCCCTTTAAGGGAGCGGCTGGCTGTTGAGTCCGCCGTGTGACCCTGTCTGCAGCTGTGCCTGGCACCCTTATTTTGATGTGTGCTACTGTGGCGTGTAGACGTTCCCTCGCTGCGCCTATTTCGATGTGGTGCTGCGCAACGTCGATGTTGAACATCGACGTTGCCAGCCCTGGAGGACGTGTAGACGTCATTCATCGAAATAGCCTATTTCGATGTCGCCACATCGAAATAGGCTACTTCGATGTAGGCTTCACGTGTAGACGTAGCCCTAGTCATGTGTGCAAAATAGTTTTTGGTGTAATTTCATGAACAAATTAAAAAATTAAGTATCAATTGGAATGATTTTGACCGCCAACTTAGATCAACAGCAGGGTTTGGCACGTCAGCTCCACAGAGCCCTCTATCACAAGAGCTAATGGTAGCCGTAAAAGGCTGTGACCATACGGGCTCATCTAGATTACCCTATTCCTTTGAAAGGGGCATGTAAAGGAGCCTGACTAGTGAATAGCAATGAGGTTCTTTGCTGCATATACAGCACCTCGTTAGCCTAATTCTCGCTGCACAAACTTCGAAGCTGCTACCTTCAAAGAGCCGGGAAGCAGTCTAGCTGCGGGCACTTCAAAGTACCCACACTACTTTGAAGTTCCATTACTCCCAAAATGACAAGTGGTGGTTTGGCTAACTAAACCATACTGGATTATGGATGTCGCCAGACAAGAGAGTTCTGAACTAGAGAAGTTCAGCTTGTATTAAAATGTACATTTTAGATTTTGTAGTATTTTATGTTAAAAGTATGAGCAATTACTTCACTGAACCTCAAATGTCATATAGATATGCCAAACATTTCCTAGCATCCCATTTCAACATTATATCCATCAGCTGATAAAATATGATTCATGTGTCACAGGAGTTCAAATGACAGGACATTAAAGCCTGCAAGGAGGAGACCCTCACCCTAACTTGCAAATTGTTTTCTAATACATGCAAGTGGATTTGACAAATGAAAAATCCATCTACCATTAAAGTTAAAATAGTTTTTTTCCAAAATGAGTACCTTGAAATTGGTGAATTTAAAGCCTGTTTTTTTTAAGAAAAAAAGAAAGAAAGAAAGAAAGAAATCACAATGACACAACATCAGCCAGATGCAACATAAGCCACACACAGGACAGCTCATGAGGAGGCATACAGGGTAACAAGTTCCACCAAATGCCATGGAGGGAGGAACAATGGGCCAGCAGCTGGTAGACCTGTCCTGTCCATGGAGGGGAGCCACTCTTTGGGGTGAGGGGCTGTGAGGCTCCAGAGTAGCCAGGGGGATAATCAGCAAGCCTGGAGCTGACATAGGAGTTGGATCTTCCCCCATACTCACCAACAGTGATAGGGAAAGCAGAGTGAATGGGCCCCAAGCCATTTTGCTCCACTCCGCCAGCTCTCAGTCACATTGCTTGAGGCAGAGGCCTTGGTGACAGCATGGAATGGTCTCTGGCATTTACTGGTGGTGGCAATCAGTACAGCATGGTTGAGAACCAGTGAGGTGGAGCTGACTGGGGCCAGGTTGCCCCAGTTCCTGCCACCACTGGAAGGGAATGGGGTAGGATTGGGTAGAGCAGTGACAGGAGGAGGCAGGGAGTGGGAGGAGTGGTGCATGAGGGGGACAGAGGGGGGCAAGAGCTTGGGGAAGGGGTGGAATGGGGGCCAGGTGGGGGAAGGAACAGATGGGCTACTAGCAGCGCAGGGAGGAGTCATGTGGGAGGGTAGTCATGTGGCCAGTGCCCCGCTTTGTGTCCCTCCCTAGTAACCACCTCTGGCCACACATCATTTACAGTAAAATACAATAGCACATTGGCTGTATGAGCTCAAATAAGCACTGAACTCTGTAAATGGTCTCTTCAGGCTCAGAAATCAGGTAACACCCTGACAAACTCGTTTCTGGGGAAAGAAAAACACACAGAAGAAGAGGACAGCATCAATACTTCGGAAATTGCTTAAGGTTTACCATGGTGTAAGCCAAAATCATCAGTGTCACTAATGCTGGGGACACAGGGTATGGTTGTCTGAAAGACCTGGAATTTAAAAGGGTCCATTTCTTCTAGCACCCATTACAACAGCAGCAGCCTGTCAAAGTTTGACTTAGACTCACAATTTATTAGACCACTCTGTTTTATTAGCAAAGCCGCTCTGCTAATACATTTAGAAGTGAGCCCCCCGAGTGGGGCTTGTGTCTCTTAATTTATACAGTTTTTTGGAGAACAAGTTACAGAGAAGTTACAGACAAAAGAAGAAAAAGATTTTAGTCACCACCCTTCGAGATCCCTGAGACCAGTTACGTATCTTTAATTACCTGCCACCCTTAACAATCTCCTTTAACATCTTCCAGTTAACTTAACTAATTGCCCTTCACACCTTTCATTCTGATGCCTGCTTCTTAGACGTGCTGGCTTCATCTTAATTGCTTCTTCATTTAAAAGCTAACTGTCCCTACGTGTGCTCCCTCAGATACTTTGTAACATGTTTTGGCATGCCCTTTTATATACAATGTATCCAGCATGTCCCCTTATACAACGTTATACTTATACAATGTTATACTTCCACAAGCCAGAACATCAAGTTGCCACTGAACACTGCATTTTACATACTGGTTTGTATTTATGGCATTCTAAAATGTTTGATTTGAAAATCGCTAATAATGTTTAAAATGTGTTTTAAAATCAAAGGTTACATAAAAAGTAGGAAAAGGGTCTGTTCTTGAATACTTTCCTATCTGTAAATTACTAGTAGTAAGTAGTAAAGTGGCTTTAATTAGGCATGTTTAGCCTTTTGTAAGGCTATGTTGTAGTTTTAAATCTAGTTGTTTTTTTTTCCTGCTAAGTATACAAAACATATACTGCAACTTAACATAGAATGACAAAACATGCAGCACTATCAGTCTTGTCTGCAAATTTATGTAACATACTATTAAAGGCAGTTGGGGTTTAGCAGGTGTACTGCACGTAACAGCTTATGTGCATGAAATACAAGGGGTGGAGGGGAGTGGACAGAAAAGGAATCCGTAACACTGTACTTTTCAAGATCCAGACTTTGCAAAAAGAACTGATAATCTTCCTTAAACTTTTCTAACCCTACCTTCAGAAATTGCTAATACCCACATGTATGAAGAACAGGAACAAAAAACCCCTGAAAATAACAGCACAACTTAAAAAGTAGCTTATGAGTGAAAGCACAATAGAAAAAAATCAATTCTGCTGTGGCTGATTCAATCAAACCATCTTTGTAGACTCTTGAGTTTCAATGGGAGTTTACAAGTGCTAAAGAAATTGAGCTGAACCAGCTTTTGGTCCAGTGATAGGCATTTCTTCTGTCTTTAATAGCGTGGGCCCAACATGGCTGCTACAGCACAGAAACAAAAGTTGAACCTCTCTAGTCCAGCACCCTTGGGATCTGACCAGTGCCACACGAGAGAATTTGCCAGACTACATGAAGTCATTATGGTGTAACGGTATTACTAACACTTCCACTGCTTCCTGAGATCTTAGAAGACATTTAGGGATAAATTAGAGCTAAATAACAGCACAGGACACTGAGAACCAGGGCTGATCGCTGTAACAAACTTTATGGGACCATAGGACACTTGGCAATGCCCATGAAAAGTGGTCAGCCAGCTAACAAAAATTATGCTGGATTATGGGTGTTGCTGGGCAAGAGAGTTACAGATTAGAGAGGTTCAACCTGTATAGAAGCTACATTATGTCACAACAACAGAGCAACAGGATGGAAGGATTACTGCTGGAAGATGACAATATCCATTTCCATTGTGATCTTTGTTTTGACAGTGGTTTTCTTTGCGTCTGAAAGAGAAGCCTAGAAAAATCCCATATGGGCTTTGTCTACACTATCCCCTGCCTTTCGAAAGGGGCTAAGGAGACATTTCAGCAGATGCTAATGAGGCACTGCCATGACTATGCAGTGCCTCATTAGCATAATGCTGGCCACGGTGATTCGAAAGTGTCACTTTCAAATCATGTGCCATCCATGTAAGGGGGGGGCTTTCAAAAGGACCCTCCAGTCTTCGAATACCCCTTATTCCTATTTGCCCCTTTCAAAGACTGGGAAGGTCCTTTTGAAAGGCCCCTGTCTACACAGGTGGGATGCAATTTGAAAGCAGCACTTTCGAATCGCCATGGTTGGCATTATGTTAATGAGGTGCTGCATATTCATAGCAGTGCCTCATTAGCATCTGATGAAGTGTCTCATTAGCATCCCCTTTTTGAAAGATGGTGGCTAGTGTAGACATAGCCATGGTGTCCTACTAAAGGAAGAAGAAATAAAAGAAAAAGAATCAAAAGATGCCTGACCTTTATACAGAGCTCTCATTGAAACAGTTACCATTTTGCAATTGTATGATCAGGAATTTCAGCAGTGCTGGGTGAAATAGAACAAATTGCCTACTCTGCAAGCAAAAAAGGCCTCAGAGTGCTTCTTTTCGAATCCCTCCCCCTACACATTTCTCCCATTAATCCACCCCTCCATTCTCCTGCTTGCTGTCTCCATGGTAACAGGAGCACTGTTACTCTGTTGAAAGTGTTTTGAAAGGTGCTTCCCTTTACTCTGGGAAGTTAGCATTTGACAATTCTGTCCATTCTTCCACTTCTGTCAAACTCAGCTAGTGTCTGGAGGCAGGAGAACTCACCTGTAGAGCTGTGTCTACACGTGCATGCTACTTCGAAGTAGCGGCACTAACTTCGAAATAGCGCCCGTCGCGGCTACACGTGTCGGGCGCTATTTCGAAGTTAACTTCGACGTTAGGCGGCGAGACGTCGAAGTCGCTAACCTCATGAGGAGATAGGAATAGCGCCCTACTTCGACGTTCAACGTCGAAGTAGGGACAGTGTAGACGATCCGCGTCCCGCAACGTCGAAATTGCCGGGTCCTCCATGGCAGCCATCAGCTGTGGGGGTTGAGAGACGCTCTCTCCAGCCCCTCAGCTCACTGGTGGCCGCGTGGAGCGGCCCCTTAAAGGTCCCCTCCCCCTCCCTGACTCTGCAGGAAGCTGAGGCAACGTGCAGGCTGCAGCCTGCACACGCGGCGAGCCTGCACAGCCCTCAGCCGCCCAGCCAGCAGCGATGGCAAGCCAGTAGCCCCCCCAGCGCCCCCAGGGGACCCCCCGCAAGGGGAGCCAGGGCAGCCAGCCCAGCCAGAGGAGCAGCCAGGCTGGCAAGCGGCAGCGGGGCCCCTCCTGGACGGAGGCCGAGCTGCGGGACCTGCTGGGGCTCTGGAGCGAGGAGGAGGTGCTCCAGGTAATGGGGAGCAAGAGGCGGAACGCGGATGCGTTCGCTCGGCTGGCCGACGGCCTGGCTGCCCGGGGTCACCCTGCCCGCACTCCGGATCATGTGAGGAGTAAGGTGAAGGAGCTGCGGCAGGGTTATGCCCGGGCCCGGGATGCGGCCAGCTGATCTGGGGCCGCCCCCATCACTTGCCCCTTTTACAGGGAGCTCAGGGACATCCTGGGCTCCCGGCACACCTCCTCCCCTCCGGCCACCCTTGACACCTCGGCTGACGAGGTCCAGCAGGCCCTGCAGCCGGAGTCCGCCCCGGAGGCAAGCCCCGCATCCTGGGGGCCCCCCCCGGAGGCCATCCCCGGGACATCGCGGCAGGAGGAGGAGGAGGAGGGGGGCTCCTCCTCCGCAGAATCCAGCCTGCAGATCCTCCTCCTGCCATCCCGGAGCAGCAGCAGTGCCTCCGACCCCCGGGGATCTCCGGACTGTGGGAGCGGACCCACAGGTAGGTACCCCTCTCTGGTGGACACCCCTGGGCTTGAGGGGCGGGGGTAACAGAGATGTGTCCAGGGCCCCCCCACACGCTCACATGGCCATGGCCCCAAGGACAGCAGGGCCATGTCCCTCACAGCACTGCAGCCATCAGCCCCTGCCCCCCCACACCCTGCATGACAGTGCCATGCCCCATCCCCGGGCCAGGGGGGAGCGGAACCTCGAGGGGCCCCCGGGAGGAGGGGGTGGGACACCCCGCAGCAGCAGCATGTGATGGAGTGAGGGGAGTGCCAAAGGAAGACTCAGGCTACATATGAGCCACAAGAGCCGAAGAGATCCCAGGGCCAAAGGAGGATCCTGGCGCTACAGCTGGCAGGTGACACCTCTGCCCGGAACAAACAGGAGGGAGGAGCCAAGCTGGCTTGGAACTGGGGGGTGAGGGCGGGGGCCACAGGTAGAGGCTAGGGGAAGGGAGAGCTGGTAGGCAGCCAGCAAGAGGAGGGGGAAAGCTGCATCCCAGAGGGGCCCCCCTTGGGGTCTTCTCCCCACGACGGGTTGGAAGGACTGTCTCTTCCGACAGCTGGTGCTGTCACTCCTGCCAGAAACTGGCCATCTGTGGGCTAAGAAAGCTCTCCTGCTCTCAGACCCTGCGGGGTGAAGTGAGAGTCGCTCCCACCAGGGGACAGGGTGCAGGGCAGGGGGACCCCTGAACCCCATCCATCACAGCAGCATCTCCCGGGGACGGGGATGGGGAACCTGCAGCACAGGGCCGGGGGGACAGAGGCCACGGCTCGGGGCCCACACTAACGCCTGTCTCCATTCTTCTTTCCCCCTTCCTCTCCTGTGTCCTGCACCTGCACCTGCACCATCTGAAGGATCGGAAGAGAGCGCCGGCGTGGCCTCAGTTGTCCCGGAGAGCCCTCCGGGACATCGCTCCATGGCAGCCCCTCGGCCGAGGAACGACCGGCCCCGCGGAGGGCTAGATGGCGGACCCCGCGCCTACTATCGGCGACGGCGACGGACCCCCAGCTGCTGGCCATCCTCCGCCAGCAGCTGGAGGTCTCGGAGCAGCACCTCCAGCTGCAGGAGCGGGCGCTGGCCTGGCACCAGGAGGCATGGGGGGCCTATATGCAGACATTTAACAGGCTTGTCGACTACCTGGCCCCCCATGCCGCGCCGGCCGACCCATCGCCCACCTTGCCCGCTCCTGCAGCCCCACCACCAGCTGCTCCGGCCGTTGCCGGGCCGTCCGCCGTCGCACCACCACCCACCCGCGAGGGCCAGAGCACCGAGGGACCCCTGGAGCCACCTGAGACTCGCCGGCACCGATACCTTCCGGTCCAGCCCGCTCCCACCCAGCCGCGGACCAGACTGCAGGCATGGAGGGGCTCCCGGCCGGGCAAGCCCAGTGCTGGGCTATAGGGGCGAGGGGCCCGGGACGTGGCCCCCCCCTTGTTGTATATAGTTGGACTCTTTTTTTTTGGTGCCCCCGTTTGCCCCGTCCCCCCCATGTAAATAGTTCTCCCCGTTCTCCTCCCTGGTTTTCTTTTTTGATGGCGCACAGTTGTTTGCTTTGTTGTATTGTTTTATTTGTGCACATATTGCTTTTGTGGAACGTTTGTCCCTACTTTTTGGTTTGTGTTTGACATATTTATTGACCAAAAAAAAGAAAAGTTTCTGAAAGACAAAAAATAAGTTTACGTTCAGCCACAAGTTCATGCTGTCATTTGTCCAGGACAAGTGGGAGGGGGGGGCGGTGGGGTGCTCCATGGTGTGGGCGTTGGTGCAGAAGTGTGGGGGAGGAAGGGGCGGGCAGTAGGGGGCCTGGGCAGAGTACACCCCGCGGCCTGTTTGTCGAAGTGGGCCCGCAGGGCCTCCCGGACCCGGGTCCCCTCGAGGTCCATCTGCCGACTGGGGGCAGCAGGTGGCTGCACGTGTGCCCTGCCGGCCTCCGCGGCCCAGCCCTGAAGAAAGGTCTCCCCCTTGCTCTCCACGAGGTTGTGCAGGGCACAGCAGGCACCCACAATCTGGGGGATGTTGTTGGGGCCCGCATCCAGGCGGGTCAGGAGACATCGCCAGTGTCCTTTGAGGCGGCCAAATGAGCGCTCCACCACCTGGCGCGCACGGTTCAGGCGCTCGTTGAAGCGCTCCTGGCTAGCGGAGAGATGGCCCATGTAGGGGTGCATGAGCCACGGCCGGAGGGGGTAGGCTGCATCTGCGATGACGCAGAAGGGCATGGTGGTGTCCCCCAGAGGGATCTCCCGCTGGGGGATGTAGGTCCCTGCCTCCAGCCGGCAGCACAGGCCCGAGTTCCGAAAAACCCGGGCGTCGTGGGTGCTGCCAGGCCAGCCCACGTAAATGTCCTGGAAACGTCCCCGGCTGTCCACCAAGGCCTGCAGGATGACAGAATGGTAGCCCTTCCGATTGAGGTATCGTCCTCCACTGTGCTGCGGGGCGCGGATGGGGATGTGAGTCCCATCCAGAGCCCCGAAGCAGTTGGGGAAGCCCAGGGTGGCAAAGGCGGCGACAGTGGCATGTGGGTCCCCCAGCCTCACGAGCCTGTGCAGGAGCATGGCGTTGATGGCATGCACGACCTGCAGAGAAAGCACATGGGACAGCCCCAATGAGGGGTGAGCAGGGTGTGTGTGGCCCTGCCCTGCCCTGGCCCCCCTGCCCTGGCCTGCCCTGGCCTGCCCTGCCCTGCCCTGCCCTGGCCTGCCCTGCCCTGGCCCCCCTGCTCTTCCCTGGCCCCCCTGCCCTGGCCTGGCCCCCCTGCCCTGGCCCCCCTGCCCTGCCCTGCCTTGCCCTTCCCTGGCCCCCCTGCCCTGCCCTGGCCTCCCCCTATGGGTTCTCTTACCTCCATGAAGACAGCCCCGACGGTGGCCTTTCCAACACCAAACTGCTGCCCCACGGATCGGTAGCTGTCCGGAGTGGCCAGCTTCCAGACAGCGATGCCGACCCGTTTCTCCACAGGGAGGGCACGCCGCATGGCGGTGTCCCGGTGCCTGAGTGCGGGGGTGAGCCACTGGCACAGCTCCAGGAATGTCTGCCGGCTCATCCTGAAGTTCCTGAGCCAGTGGTCGTCGTCCCACTCCCCAAGCACCAGCCGCTCCCACCAGTCGGTGCTGGTGGGGTAGCTCCACAGCCGCCGGCGTGTGTGGCGGGGGGTGGAGCGGGGTGCTGCAGGGGTAGGGGTTGAGCCCTGCTGCCTTGGGGGCATCTCCTCCCCTGGGGCGAGGAGGTACTCAGCTGCCTCCCACATGGCATGGGCCAGGGCAAGCCCTGCTCCTGCCGGGAGGGCTGGGTGGACCTCTAGCTGCTGCTGCTGCTGCTGCTGCTGCTGCTGCTGGGGATCCATGACTGCGGCGCCCGGGGTCTGTGTGCCTATGGCTCCTCAGACCGCGTGCTGTGCAGGCTGAGTGTATGTGGGAGGGGCCCTTTAAGGGAGCGGCTAGCTGTTGCCCCGGAAGCGCTAGTCCGCCCGTTGACCCTGTCTGCAGCTGTGCCTGGCATCCCTATTTCGATGTGTGCTACTTTGACGTGTAGACGTTCCCTCGCTGCGCCTATTTCGACGTTGGGCTGAGCAACGTCGAAGTTGAACATCGACGTTGCCGGCCCTGGAGGACGTGTAGACGTTATTCATCGAAATAGCCTATTTCGATGTCGCAACATCGAAATAAGCTATTTCGATGTAGGCTTCACGTATAGACGTAGCCTAGAATTCCATCATAACTGAAGGTCTGTTGAGATATTAAACACACTACAAAGAGCAGCTTCCCATATGCTTTACTGCTTCTTTTGATTGCAAATGGTTTCTGATGACAAGAGTTGAAAAGTTTTGTATTAGTCAAACATTGTGCAAAAAGATTAAGCATATGCAGGATTGTTTGTACAAGATGCTAGCAACTTAGCAAAAACATGCCAGACAAAGTGCTCTGTGAACTCTGCTTAAAAATACATGTATGTACAAATCTCTGATCTACACTCTGATCCCATTAATTTCAATGAGGGTGCCCAAGCGATAGCTCCCTGGTGGGTTTAACATGTGTAGCATGTGTATGTGGGGCCCAATCTCAGTGCTTAGAAAAGATTGTCAGAGCTGCCTCCCCATTCTGACACTCCAAGTGTAGAAAGTTGTCCTGCAAAAACCCTTAAAAACAACTTGCCTCTAAAGGCTCTGCTTAGAAAGCTCTCCAAGGTCACAGATTATCTGACTGTGGTAGACTGCCACCACCCAAGTGAGAAAAAAGAAACCTTTAACCCAGAAAGACACACTTGAGATGTCTCCCTGTGGGGTACCCCAGTCTCTTAACCCCTCCCCAGTAGAGAATTTAGTAACAAAGAACAGTACTCCGACAGCTGACCTTTGAGTCTAAGGCATGAATATACACAGACTCCTCTGTGGGACACAGGGGTCAAAGTATTGCCTTAAAAATGGTAATTTACTTCCCTGGGATTTAGCTTAGAAGTCATAGAGTACAGGGGAAAGAAGTAATTAACGAGAGCAACTCCACCCCATGTCCCAAATAATAAATAACCTGATTACGTCAAACGAAACATTTCCCTTCTACTTACATATCTATGAGACAGCCAGGATATTTACTGGATACAGTCCAGCTGCTTAGGAGCAATCATTTCTCTTTGTCTTCTCTGCAGCCAAAGCCCCGGTGGAGTGCAATTGTTCTCGGTTCAAAAGTGTTTCTCATCCTCCCATTCAGATACCTGAATACCCTGTGCTGAGAGCCTTCTGTTAACCTTTCACAGGCATTCATTCACGGCAATATCTCACTGTTGAGTTTAACATATGTGTAGCATATATATATGGAGTCCAAATTCAGAGCATGGCTTTCACAGGCATTTGCTGACCCCACACTGCTCCTACACTGGAAGAATTTCTTTGGATGCCTTAATTCTATACTTTGGCCTTTTTCAGGCCACATGAACAGCATAATGGGAACACAGAATGATCCAGAGACCGTACCTTTGTGCTTACATTTTGGGTCTTGATCCTGTGAGTCCCTAGTTTCCATTGACTTTGATTTGCATTACCTCTCAGTGTTCATCACCCTGCTGAACAATGAAGTATAAGGCCCTTTTGTAGGAATGTTTCCTATTATTGGATCATGTCAGAACAACAGTGCAACAGGATGGAAAGATTACTGCTGGAAGATGGCAACGTCCAGTTCCATTGCAATCTATATTTTGACTCAGTGTCCTCCATTGACTATGTATAGATGCCAAGTTCCACTGGGCAGTTTCTATTGACTGAGTAAATTAAGTACTAATGGGGACTATGTTTTCCTTTTTTACCGCTGTGTTCAATCTTCTCCAACAGTATTCTCCAATCACCACTAGCATTTTGAGTTTAGTTTTGTTGAGTCTTACAATCTTCCTAATTTTCTCCCCTTTGAAGGAGAAGAAAAACTCATTTGGCCCTGTAGATGGCCCCAAACAAAAAGTATATGTATCTGCATGTCTGAACTTAATCTTACATTGCTACTAAATCTGGAAAGAGAGAGACACAAATTCAGAACTCCTGGGCTCTATCTCAGCTCAGCTGAAGTAGGGGAGTGGGGTCTAGTGGGCAATAGCAAGGAGCAGATATATCTGGAGTCTATATTGGAACATTATAATTGTCATACTGGGTCAGAACAATGATCCTTCTAGCACAGTATCATGTCATCCAACAGAGGCCAATGGCAGGTGCTTCAGAAGAAATAAACAGAACAGGTAATCAGCAAGTGATCCATTTCTGGTTGCCCATTCCTAGTAAACAGAAGATAGGGACACCATCCCTGCCCATCCTGGCTAGTAGCCACTGATGGATTAATACTTTTTGAACGTATTTTATTCTTATTGGAACCCTATTATAGTTTGGGGGCTTTCCACCATCCCCTGGCAAAGAGCTCTACAGATTGATCGTGAAGAAATAGTTTCTTTTTTGTTTGTTTATTTTAAATCTGCTACGTATAAATTTCACTGGGTAACCTTCTTGTGGTATGTTACTGAAGGAGAAAATAACATTTCCTTCTGCAAAATTTCCACAAAATTCATGATTTTCTAGACCCCTAACATGTTCCACTGCCCCACCATTCATTCATTTCTCTTCCAAGATGTAAAGTCCCTTTCTTTTTAATCTCTCTTCAAATGGAAACAGTTCTTTGCCCTTAATAATTTCTGTTGCTCTTTTCTGTACCTTTCCCAAATGCAATATATCTTTGTTTAGTTTAGGATGACCAGAGCTGCATGCAAGATGTATGATGCATTGAAGACTTTATGTAGAAGCAATATGATATTTTCTGTCTTATTATCTATTCCTTTCCTCATGATTACCAATAATTTGTTAGTTTTTTAGATTGCCATTGGACATTGAGCAGATTTTTTCAGGGAACTCTCCAAGATCCCTTTCTTGAGCAATAATAACTAATTTAGACTCTATTGTTTGTATATTTATAGTTGCCATTATAGTTTTCCAAGTGAATTACTTTGCATTTATCAACATTGAATTCCATCTGCCATTACGTTTCCCAGTTTCCCAGTTTTGTGAGATTCCTTTATAACTCTTGGCGGTTAGCTTTGGACTTAACTATTTTTGAGTAATTGTGTATCATCTTCAGATTTTGCCACCTCACTATTTATCATTTTTTCCAAGATAATTTATGAATAGTTGAACAGCCCTGATTCCTACCTCTGGAGCACATTTTTTCTTTCTGCCATTTGTTTCTTATCTTTTAAGAGGGGTACCCAGCAATGTTGGCAAGATCATTGTAGTGAGGTGCTGTGGCCTCCTGCAAACTCAGAGGCGGAGGAAGCTGCTCAGAGTCCCTGGTGGGTGGGCCCTGAGCTGGAACACCAATGCCCTACCCCTCAGAGGGCAGGGCCCAGAGCCAGAAGGGTCGGGGCGGGGCTCAAGGCCCATTAAAGCCTGGGCCGCCACGTGGGGAGGAGGCGGCTGACCAGGCTCCTGGGCACCGGGGGGGGCCCTGCCACCACAGCCGCCGCCACCCAACCTGTCAGCAAGAGCTACCTGCCAGCTGCCCAGACAAGCCTAGGCAGCCACAGATAAGGATGCCATTGGGATACTACCTGGACTTCCCAGACCTACCGGGGTCTTCATGCCAGCGGAGGGTCCCCTCCCCCAAGAGCCGGCCAGGACTAGAGAGACTGCTTGGGGCTAGCTACCCGGGGACCCCAGAAGCACAAGATCCCAGAGTTCTGCCAGACGCCTGCAGTGCAGAGGCCTCTGACTGCCTAGAGCCCACAGTCCTGCCACCGTCGGAATACCCCAATGACATCGATATGTCAGACTGGCCAGAGCCACTGAGGCAGACTATCCAGATGAGACCTACCAGCTGGGACCAGCAGACCAGTCCGATTGGGACACCATGCCTATGGAGCTAGAGGTAGGAAGCAGCCCCCTGAGCCAATGGCGGTGTGTTGCGGTCTGGATCCCCACTGTGAAACTCAGGTGTGAGCGATACATAGGACCCTGGGCCAGGTCTCAGTGGAGTGGGGGGGACTGCAGCCCCCTACCCCCTTCCTGGTGGGGTATGCCCTCACCTGTCTAAAGCCAACCCCAGTTATGGGAAAGCATTGTGACTGCTGCTCCTCCCTGAACTAGGGGCTGGGCTCCCCAGCCTGTGTATCTAACTGCTGCCCCACCCTGAACTAAGGGCTGGGCTGCCCAAACTGTGTGTGACTTCTGCCCCATCCCAAACTGAGGGCTGGGCCACCAAGCCGCTGCTTGACTGCTGCCCTGCCCTGAACTGAGGGCTGGGCCCCCAAACTGCGCACTTACCTTCAACCCCCACCCTGAAGCAAGGGCTGGGCACCCAAACTGTTGGTGGAACTGCTGCCCCCCCCCAAGCAGAGGGCTGGGGCTCAACTATCTGTTGGACCACGGCCCTACCGTGAGCCAAGGGCTGGGCTTCCAAACAGCCTGTGTGACTGCTGCCCCACCCTGGGCTGTGGGCGGAGCTCTCCAGCTGGTCGCCGATCACCAGCTGGCTCTTAAGGGAACAAAGCCCTGGGCCAGCCAGTTACCCGGAGGGAGAGCTGTGTTGGCCCACGCTGCTCAGAGGGGGCGCTAACATGGGCCAGGGTCATTTACAATCATCTAAAGATCCTTCCATTATATGAACATCAAGCCTTTTGTTATCTTAATCACCGTACTTCCCTCTGTTTACTAATATACTCTCTGCTCTAAGGGCAAAGCTGGGAGCAGCACAAGCTCTGTTGCAGAAAAAGCGTATGCCCTAGCCCTGGGCACAAATCAAGGAGATGCCAATATGAAATTCAGAGGTTCAAACATTTCAAGCATTACAGCAGTACTCATCCCAAATGCATGGCACCCCTCCACCCAAGTGCAGCCAGGCCAGTCCTAGTGCTGGGATCGCTCTAGCCCCTTGGCAACTGTGTGATGAACCAGGATGGAATAAGAGGGAAGGCCTACCTGGGCTGGGCTCCCTCAGTTCCTGCTTGCCTGATGGGGTCTGGTCAAGCCTATGCACAACCAAGATTGGACCAGCCTCATCCCTGGGGAGGCAGGCAGGTTCCCTCATCCCTGGGGAGGTAGGCAGGGTCCCACAGGTGCTGGGTAGTAAAGACTGCTCAGAGCTGAATCTGTGTTGTGTAGGGGGCAGCTCCCTAGCAGGTGAATACAGATAGCCGATCTGAATAGGTTGTACTTGCCTGTACTGCAGCCAGCAAGCATGCCCATCATATGTGGCAGAGCCTGGGTGCACAGCAGCAAGTCCCCTATAGGCAAACAAACTTGCTGGTTGGTAGCTGTTCACACAGCAAAGCCAGGGCACTGAACTAGATCAGTAGGTGGTGAGGTCAGACCCAGCCATGTGAATGGGATATGGGTCTATAATATGGCCCTTCCTAGTGTGGGCCCTGTGCCACAGCACAATTGTAAACCAAGTAGTGATTTAACATGATCTCCACATCCTCTATGCCAAGGTTCTGCAACCTGTGGCTCTGGAGCTACATGCAGCTCTTTAAGGACTTCTTTGTGGTTCCCAACGCTATAATTGCAAAGCTTTTGTTTTCTCTCTTTTTTTTTTTTTAAAAAAAAATCACCCTCCAGCTTATTTTCAATAAATGGTGAATTTCTGAAAGCCCCCAAATGAATGTTTCATATCCAAATAAAAAATGACATATGATCCAAAAAAACTGGGTAACTCCCCTTAGTGTCCTCCAGAGAGTGAGAAGGTTTGGGGATGAAAGGTTTGAGGAAGATAGAGGTACAAACACGTGTGTGAAGAGTGAGGAAATAGAATATGTAAAAAAAAATTGTGAATGTCCTGTCGTAAACATGTATTGCATTATGAATCATTGTGTGTTTGCTCTTCTCAAAACAGAGGTTACAAAAAGTGTGGTTTAATGTTATTTATTAAGGACCATCTTGTATTCATGTGCATTGTTGACCTTGGATTATCGAGTTTTTTTCCTGAATTGGAAAAAAATGGCTCTTCTTGTTATTTTGGTTGCTGACTCTGCTCTGTTCCCCATCCTCTCCACGGTTTGTGATATCTATCCGCAGGAACTTTTCTATAATTAGATTTAAGTCAAGTACTGTCTATTACTATATAGTTGATCAGTTCAGTGGATGCCTGGGCACTATCACAACACAAATCAGATTAATAGTTAATCATCTCAAGCTATAGTGTTTAAAAAAATCACACACTGGCATTTCGTTTAGGCTTTTACGTATGCAAACACCAGTGAGCATTTATTCCTCAGCTGAAATTCCATACAACATGCAAAACAGTGAGACGTGAACTCAGCCAGTGAGAAAGAAGTACCACACACACACACACACACACACACACAGACTGATTGCAGTGATAATGGGGGTACATCAGGAAGTGGTTAGGCTGTCATTCGACATGCACCTGACTAGGAGTGCAGCATGAAATAGAAAAGCAGTATTGTAAAAAATGCTGCAGCCACAGCATTTGACTTTCTAATAGAGTCAATCTCACAGGAGAGCTAGGATGGAAATGAGAAAAGAGTGCACTTGTGATGCAGTCATTCTTTCTGTCACTGCTTTTATGGCTTTTCAGTAGGCCACAAAAGGCCAATCCTCTAGAATATGAATCAGATACAGTCAAAGCCCCTATAGACTAAGTAGGAGTCACAGTCTGGGTTCTAATAGCTTTTTCCACCTCAGTAACCTCCCTCTCTAAACAAAAAGCCACCCTTGCCTGTACGCACTTGTCCTTTGCTTATTATTTCAAGGAGTCATGGCTAATTGTCAGAGAATTAATAACCAAGGCAAATTCCATGAAGCAGCACCCTTTTCAAACCTTTGTTCCAATCATTGGGACTTATGTTTTTAACATTCAACATTATTACTTGACTAAGTGTGGAGAAATATGACAGACAGCAGGGGAATGTGTTAAAGGGCAAAGGGAGTTTGAAGCTCTAGCATTTTCACCACTAATTACATGACTCAAACTTCCTGGAACAGAGTGTCAGGGTGGATGAAGATATTTCATTATTAACTCTGGTGGGGCTGATGGGCATCGCTGTGCTATGCCACCTTAATACAAACAGTTGCACCCCAAATGCTGTCAACTCAACCCAGTATATAAGAAGCTCCTTGGATAACTAATTCCACTGCTGTCAGTTTTTTTCAAATCTCAGTATAATAGGGTCTGGTCAGTCAAACATACAGCACCAGGAAATTTAATTTAATTACGATGACCATTATGCTACCTGGTCTTAAACTGGGCCATTGGAGTGTGTGAAACTATGATGCCACAATTTCAATGTGCTTTACCTTTAACTATAAAGGCCTTGTGTTGATACATTACTGCACCAAGAGGATAACTTTACACTGCCCATGTGGTCAGTTGGGAGCAATGGGGCTGAAGAAAAGGCTGTTTCCCACCCCCTCGGGTGCTTCTACACTCTCACTCTCTTGTTGGAGGGGGCATGGTAATGAGGTAGTTCAAAGCAGGCTAATGTGCATATTCAGTACTTCATTTGCATAATAGCAGCCACATGAATTTCAAAGTGTAGACTTCGAATTGCAGATGGACAATATAGTTGGGGCTTCAACATAAGCGCCCCTCTATGACTTTCCCTTACTCCAATCTAGTTTTGTGGGAGTAAGGGAATGTTGAAGTGGGGTGTTTATTTCAAAGCTGCCCCCATCTACACAGTCAATCTGGAATTCATAATCTGCACTTTGAAATTTGTGCAGCTGCCATTATGCTAATGAAGGTCTCAATATGTACATTGTACCTCATTCGCCCACTTCAAATTGCCTCATTACCATGCCACCTCCAACGGGAGAGTGAGAGTGTAGAAACATCCTAAGAGATGACCGATGCCACAGTAGCTTCAGATATGGCTACAATCTGCTAAATTTGTATATCCTATTTTTGTGCGTGTATCTTTCCTGTATGTGAAGTTAGAAATATGAAATGAGAATCTGTTTTTAATTCTAGATGTGCTAATGAGGGCCATAAATAATACCTTAGGAACTTAATGGCTCAATACACAAACCAATGATCCATGATTGGTTTCATTTTTTTCCTGCACGTCCAAACTGTAGTTGGTCCTAGAAAGGCATGTGACCAAGCCATCAGGTGTTGGAATCCTTCTTAAATCTGGTACTTTGCATAGGGGTGTGGAGATGGAACAAAGGGTTTCTGTGCTAAGGAAAAATGTATTTAAGGAATGGAAAGAAATCAGGTCTTTAGATTCAGCTGGCTCAAGAAACTGCCTCCCCACCTATAGAGGATATAGATGAATAAACCTGGAAACAAAGAACTGTAGAAAAAGTGTGAAGGCAAATTTGCTGGGCACAGGTCAGAAAAGATTAACTCTGGTTTGAGTTAAGAACTACTGTTTAGGGTAAAACAAACAAGAAGTTATGTAGCACTTTAAAGACTAACAAAACAATATATTAGGTGATGAGCTTTTGTGGGACAGACCTGCTTCTACAGAATTTCAGACTTTTTTTGTTTTGTGAACATGGCTACCAGTCTGTGGCTGTTTAGGGTAAGACTTTCCATATAACAAGTTTCTTAGTATAATAAAATAATCTGGAACCTCTTCCACCATTTCCAAGGAAAGTCCACTGACTGATTTTGTAAATCAACTGATGTCAAATTAAGTACATCTTTGTTCTTATCAAAAGGCTTGAATTAGTGGAAGACACAAAACTTTATAGCATCGTAGCTCCAACTAATATTTCCTCCAAATGAAGGAATTACTCTTTATTGGCAAAGTGTATTTTGCATCTTCAAATTGTTTCATATAAACAGTACCTTATAAAAATAGTAACAGAGAGGAAGCCGTGCTAGTCTATACACTATCAAAACAAAAAAACAGTCAAGTAGCACTTTAAAGACTAGCAAAATAGTTTATTGGGTGAGCTTTCATGGGACAGACCCACTTCTTCAGACTATGCTCTTATAAAAATAGTTTAGGAATTATTATCCTTTATAGACTGAGCAGATTGTGGTGTACAAGAAAGTGAGTCATTTTTTTATTTTTTGACATGCACTGGCCTCAGAATTTTGGAGCTAATATGTTTGGTTAGATTCGATTAAGCTGTTTGACAAACTACATTTTTATACACTAGGGATATGGATTAAGATGATTTCTGCAGGATGAGAATCAGATGTGGTTTCTACACACTAAGCAGGGAGGGGGGAATAGAACAAGCAAACTGGTGAATTTGAATCAAACAGAGTCAGTGCTGTTCTTTGTGTTTATTTTGTGAAAGAATCAGGCTCTTCCTAGCATCCAAACTATGAAAATCTAGTCCAAAAATAATCAGAATATTTTGTATTTAAAATAAAGAACTTTCAAAGTTTCATGCCAAAAGCTTTCAGAGTGACAACTCATATGTTTAAAGTTATTTATGAATTTAAATACTTGTCTGCATCATTCCTCATTACTGACAAATCCGTTTTACATTTTGGTAAACTGAGGCATTGTGCTTTTCCAAGTGCTGAAGTCTGCATGTCTCCAGTAGAGTCAGGATATAAATCCAACTCTGTCTGCCTTCTAACCATACTTCTCTCCTACCATACAAAATAACAAATTCTGATTTTATTTACATTTTAAATCATCATTATCTGTTGTGCACTTATACTAGTTTGGGACTAGTGCACAGGATTCTGACCTGTTGTCTTTACTTTTTGCTGTATCCTAATTTTAAGATATTTATTCTATGCCTGACTTTCAAATTTCTTTCTGCATTTTCCAACATTGCTGCATTTTTAGTTATGCTATTCTTCCTCCAAGAAAGTGACAGTAGTTACACATTCTATTCTTTATTTTTGTCAGTGGCATGTGTACCAAAAACTTCATTTCCAAGGTAATATTACAGTATTTTAAGACTGAAAGTTTTGAGGTCTGGGTTTATCCCTTTAATCTCTCATCTTCTCTTATGAAGGATCACAAGAAAATAAAATAAAAGGATCACAATACAATGAAAATAAACAATAAAAGAGAGAAGCAGCCTCTCCAGACATCTGAATCACCCACACTAATCCCACTTTAACACCTGCCTAGGTGCTTTGTCAAGGCAAGAGTTCTTTGTAGGGCTGATTTTAGGCATAGAAAGCCAATTATGTAGAGTAATAATATGATGAGTAATTATCACAAATTCTCTGAATTAGCCTTTATGGCCACATCTGCACAAGTGTTTTTTCTCAACAACAGTGAGCTTTTGCTGGAAAAAATGCAGAGCATCTACACAACAAATACGTGTGGCACATCCGCAGGCAGCATTACGCCTCCCCCCACTTCAGATATAACACCTCTCTTGACAAGCTGGGACTCTTTTGTCAACAGACAGGGCTTCCAGTTCAGTGGATAGCCCTGTTTGCAGAGCCTCCAGTCAGACATTCTGCCTGGAGAGGTCCGGACAGTCAGGCTGCTCTCTGTCTATCTGTAGATTCAATCTGTTGACAGAAGTTTAGCTGGTAAATCCCCTCCAACAGTAACTTCTGTTGATAGAGGAGTCACATGTAGACATGGCCTAGCAGTCTTTTTTTACTGAGTATGAAAGAAGCATGCGTCTCTGCAATGAACTGTTACCACAAAGTCTTATGTACAGCATTTTCCATACACACAGCACATCCCTCAGACTAATACTTATCTTCCTGCATCTATTTCATTTGAGAACACCATCACCTCCCTCTCAAGTCCCTTTGGCCATTTCTACACAGGCCACTTCCTTTGGAAGTTGCATGCTAATACACAGAGCGAAAGATATTAATGAGGTGCAGATGCAAATTCCCCACACCTCATTAGCATAACGTCATGTGATTTGGAGTCCGGAAGACCATTCTTCTGGACTCCAAAACACCGTGTAGAAGTGCGGCCCTGGGAGAGCTTCTGGAAGGAAGTTCTTCTTCTGGAGGACCCTTCTTCTGGAAAAATTTTGGGAAGAAGGGGCCTCCAGAAGGAAGACTTCATTCCGGAAGCCCCCTGCAGGGCTGTCCTTCTACATAGAATTTTGGAGTCTGAAAGAACAGTCTTCTGGACTCCAAATCACATGACTTTATGCTAATGAGGCATGGGGAATTTGCATCCACATCTCATTAGCATCTTTGACTCCCTCTATTAGCATGCCACTTCTGAAAGAAGTGGCCTGTGTAGAAACGGCCTTTGAGTCATAGAATCATAGAGCTGGAAGGGACCTCCAGAGGTTATCTAGTCCAGCCCCCTGCTTCAAGCAGGATCAACCCCAACAAAGTCATCCCAGCCAGGACCTTGTCAAGCTGGGACTTAAAAACCTCTAGGGATGGATAACCCACCACCTCTCTAGGTAACGCATTCCAGTGCTTCACCACCCTCCTGGTGAAGTAGTTTTTCCTAATATCCATCCTGATCCTCTCCTTCTGTAACTTCAGACCATTGCTTCTTGTTCTGCCATCTGTCACCACTAAGAATAGTTTCTCTTCATCCCCTTTAGAGCTCCCCTTCTGGAAGTTGAAGGCTGCTATTGAATCACCCCTCAGTCTTCTCTTTTGTAAACTAAATAAGCCCAAATTCCTCAATGTCTCCTCTTAGATCATGTGGTCCAGCCCCTTAATAATTTTTGTTGCCCTCTGCTGAATCTGCTCCTGCACATCCACATCTGTTTTATACCCGGGGGCCCAAAACTGAACACAATATTCCAGATGTGGCCTCACCAGTGCTGAATAGAGTAGAACAACCACTTTCCTAGATCTGCTCTCAATGCTTCTCCTAACGCACACTAATGTGCCATTAGCCTTCTTGGCTACAAGGGCACGCTGTTTACTCATATCCAACCTTTCATCCACCATAACCCCTAGGTCTGTTTCCACTGTACTGCTGCTTAGCCAGTGAGTCCCCAGCCTGTAACAGGGCTTGGGATTCTTCCATCCCAAGTGCAGGACTCTACACTTCTCTTTGTTGAACATCAGATTTCTTTTGGCCCAATCCTCCAATTTATCCAGGTCACTTTGGCTCCTATCTCTACCCTTCAACATATCTTCCTCTCCCCCAGCTTAGTGTTGTTCGCAAATTTGCTGAGGGTGCAATCCAATCCCTCATCCCCTTTCCTGAAACTCTAAGAATAATTGTTTTGAGGCCTGGTGTTTTTGCTCCACTGAAATGTGCAATCTGCTGCTTTTGCCATGCTGTATCCCAGGTGGTGAATTTTTTGTTTCTGCACCTTTCCACCTATCTCCTTGATTGCAGCTGGGCCACCTGTCAGGGGGTGGGGGGAGAGCCAAGCACAAAATAAATGAAGCCAGATTTCATAATGAATACTTGAATGATTTTACCTGTTATTGATTACAAATCAGGGAGGAATGTTTAAAGACACATTTTGCTCTCCCAATATGATTTAACCATTGTAAGCAAAGAATTGATTGACAATTCTCCTTTCCTCAATGAATGAATCAATACAATAAGAGGATGCTGAAGCAGAAGAAACAATTATTTGATGTTAAAGGAAGATATTGCACATATCAAGAGAGAACTTTTAAGCATAAGGGTCCTTGTTGGATGCTCCTTTGGATACCCTTTTTTTTTCCCCCAAACCTTGTTCTTCTCTGTACTCTTTTCAGTCAATATTGCGTCCCTGGTAAATCAATTCCCCGCTCTGGCTGAGACTGTAAAAGTTAGCTAAGAACTTACTGGATACCAAATCAGATCACTTATAAATTAATATTGTTCAAAATAGGTATTAGTATTTACAAGCATTTCATAGAGTCTAATCACTACATTGCTGCACGCATTAATCTTACTTGTAAAGTCTGTATTACCTGTGATAAAGACATATAGATGTCTCCCCTCCAGCCCAACTCAAAAGGCCTATCATGAGGCAAAGGGGTATTAAGGGGTGTGACTAAAGGGAGTGACTTTATTACACCAATATTAGCAGTGGTGTGGACAGTGTTATGTTGTCAGGAGAACTTCTTCTAGCAATGCTCATAGAAATGGACTCATTCCGTCAATGAGAGCTGTCGCCAGTCAGCAGAGAGAGACACACTACAATGGCACAACAGCAGCAGTGTAAAGGTGCCACTGTAGCTGTATGTGCAGACGTGCCCTCCATGTAAAAGATAACACAGAATGACGAGAGAATTTTTCATCTCTCTGCTGTTTGAACTCTCTCAGGGCAGAGACTCTAAAGTTTAGCATGGTTGAAGTGTTCTGCATAATCAGGCCTCTCTTCTGAGACTGGGGTTGTGGGGAATATTTTAATAATAAATAATCATTACAAATCACTAAGGGTTGCAGGTGGCTACAAATCATTAAGGGTTGCAGGAGGCCACCTTTCTGGTGGTGAGTCTCCCGCTGTGCTGAAAGCCAGCTGGAAATAGGGGGCACTGGGCAGCAGCTGGCTGGGGGTACCCACTGCCTTCCATAAAGTGAATGGCCCCAGTGAATGGGAGCAAGTGTCAGAGAGGTAGCCATGTTGGCCTTTATCTTTGAGAGCAACAAGAAGTCTTGTGGCACCATATAGACTAACAGATCTTTTGGAGCATAAGCTTTCATGGGCAAAGACCCGCTTTGTGGCATTCGCGCATCTGATGAAGCGGGTCTTTAACCACAAAAGCTTATGATCCAAAATATTTGTTACTTTATAAGGTGCCACAGGACTTCTTGTTGTTCCCAGTGAATGGGTGTCGGTCTAGGGGACTCTACCCCTGCTCACCTCTTCCCATGAATGCCAGGCCAGCAGAGTGCCCAGTGTCCCACAGTGAGCCCGGGGAACTTACCATGTGACAGGGGTGGAGCAGCCCGTGTGCTGGCTGTGGGCAAACTTCCTTTCTCCACCCAAGATTAAGGCTGTCCGACCAGCCAGCAGCATCCACATCCAGCATCCACACCTGGAACTGCAGTCAGTGCTCCCACTCCTGCAGCAGCCTCTTTACTACCCTCAAACTCAGGCAGAGGCAGGATATTCCTGCAACTTTGGCCAAGCTGCATTGGTCCACTGTACAAAGAACATCTGTAGAATGGCTTTGAGCAACTTCTCAGCTTCATGGGGGAGGAGGGGCCAGCCAAGCTTCCACCTCGCATGCTGATGAAAACTGGCTCACATGCCACTCTTGATGTGTGCTGGGGGTTGCTGACCTCTGCTCTAAACTGAAGGTAAATTCCTCAGGCATTTTAAATTAACATCACTACAATTATTATTCTTAGTAGTTAGATTACAACTCATGTATGTGTATGTTTATTTCTCTTTCCTAGTTAATAACCTCTAGATAGCCACTCCCACAATAAACTACACACATTGTCTTTGGTTTAAGATGTAGGTTACCAGGTGATCTGAGGTAAGTGAGTGATCTTTTGGACTGGAAGTAATCTGGATATTTTGTGAATTTTTGGAGGGTGCTGGGGGAGGTGGGGGTGTAAACCACCATTTATCAAAATGGCCTGGGCTCCAGGTTAGAGTTTGATCGATGCAAAGCAGCTTATGCTGATCCTACCCTTGTAAGTATCTACACTAAAATTTAGCATTCACCAATATAACTGCCCAGCTACACTAAATTAATTACTCCACCTCCATGAGATATGTTGAATTGATGTTGATGTCATTAGGTCAAGTTAATTTCAGTGTAGACACTATGTAGCTTACATTAATAGTTAACGGCTTTCAGAATCTGTCCCACAATGACAGCTGACAGTGTAATCAATCAGTACAAACTTCCCTGTTGAAGATATGCACCACTGTACAAGAAGCAAAATGCACAAGTGGTGTAATTACTGCAGTAGCTGTAAGCTGACATAAGTTAGGTCAACTTCATTTTGTAGTGTTGACATGCCCTATGTCTAGCTTGCCTGGGTGGTAAGATAGAGTGCAGAGCTAAAAAGAGCTGTCTGTGATTCTATGAGAAGACCAATACGTTGATCCAGGTATTCACATTTGTTACTGGGTTCATGAAGTCTAACTATAGAATACAGCACCATTTGGGAAAGTCTACCCTGTTTTTCATAGTCTGCACTGTGGAAACAGTCATAAGCCACTTCGGAGAGCATGACAACACCTTTCTGAAAGTATGGCTCCAAGCACTGACGAGAGGACTCCATCTGATGCCTCACTGGTGCTGAGTTAAGTGGTACAATTATTGTCCATGTCTCACGTGCTCCACTCCTCTTAATACACAATGGAATACTATCCCTATTCGCAACTGAATTACACCAATTGTTCATAATTAAATTGGTCATCCACTACCCCCATCTCCTTTTCAGCAATACTACTGCCTAGTCAGTTATCCCCCATTTTGTAGCTGAACATGTGATTTTCTCCCTTCTATGTGTAGTACTTTGCACTTTCTGTAATAGCATGCAGTAATACAGAAAAAGTTGCTGCAAAACTGATAGTTTACCCAAATGGTACGTAGCTGTAAATATAAAACCCTTATACACATTGTCTTGCCTGCTAACATGACTTACTTCTGCCCACTTCTCATTCTCTCTATGCACCAAATTGCAGCTATCTCACTGCAGGCCATGCCTCTCATATTAGTATGTTTGTGTATCAGCCTCCTTGCATGCTGACCGAGTACCTTGCTGCTTCTAGTTGAGCAGACCACTTCCCTAAGTTTTATTTCTGTCACAGGCATCTTTTTAACATCTTTTGACCTCAGCCATAGCCTTGGGTAGAGGAAAAAAATCCTAATTTGGAAGGCACATTAGGTACGATACATAGGTTCATGGATTCTAAAGACAGAAGATAATTTAGTGTCTCCTCGGCTGCGTCTACACGTGCACGCTACTTCGAAGTAGCGGCAGTAACTTCGAAATAGCGCCCGTCACGTCTACACGTGTTGGGCGCTATTTCGAAGTTGAAATCGACGTTAGGCGGCGAGACGTCGAAGTCGCTAACCCCATGAGGGGATGGGAATAGTGCCCTACTTCGACGTTCAACATCGAAGTAGGGACGTGTAGACGATCCGCGTCCCGCAACATCGAAATAGCGGGGTCCTCCATGGCGGCCATCAGCTGGGGGGTTGAGAGATACTCTCTCTCCAGCCCTTGCGGGGCTCTGTGGTCACTGTGTGCAGCAGCCCTTAGCCCAGGGCTTCTGGCTGCTGCTGCTGCAGCTGGGGGTCCGTGCTGCATATACAGGGTCTGCAACTAGTTGTTGGCTCTGTGTATCTTGCACTGTTTAATGAAAGTGTGTCTGGGAGGGGCCCTTTAAGGGAGCGACTTGCTGTTGAGTCCGCCCCGTGACCCTGTCTGCAGCTGTGCCTGGCTCCCTTATTTCGATGTGTGCTACTTTGCAGTGTAGACGTTCCCTCGCTGTGCCTATTTCGATGTTGGGCTGAGCAACGTCGAAGTTGAACATCGACGTTGCCAGCCCTGGAGGACGTGTAGACGTTATTCATCGAAATAGCCTATTTCGATGTCGCAACATCGAAATAAGCTATTTCGAAGTTGGGTGCACGTGTAGACGTAGCCCTCCTGTATAACACAGGCCTTAGACCTTCTCCCAAATAAGTTTAGAGCACTGCTTTTAGAAAAATCCAATTGTCATGTAATAATTCTCAGTTATGCAGAATCCCAGTAACTCTGTTATATTGTTCAATTGGTTAATTACACTCAGGTAACACAAGGGATATTCTTTCCATAACTGATGAACAAGCTTTTGTTGTTTTATCACTTTTGAAGAACCTGAGAGGTGTTCTTACCTATGTCAGTTTTACCCTTCCTGAATGCTTTAAGCCCCCTTTGATTTGATACCATTCAGGCACAAATACAGAATTGAACAGAAAACAAAGTTGTACTTAAAATTCCCAGTTCGTCACAAAAGAATCTTGACAACTTATTTTTAGGTAATGTAAGTATATACAAGAAAGCAAGAGGGAGAAGAAACTAAAAGGAGCAGGGGAACAGGCAGGAGAGAGATGAAAAAAAAGAGGAAGAACATGGAAGGAGGGAAACTTGTGGAAATTTTAAACATACTTCATGAACTCATTTGCCCATTGCTGTGTATCTTTCCTCCTCCCTAGGTGAGCTGATAGCTACTGAAAAATATTGTATTATTCAGATCAATAACTAGCTAGCAAATTAATCTATAATGTCAAGAAAAAAGGAAAGGGCCCTAGCAATGACCACATCAGAAAAATAAACTATAGAGCAGTGACCCCCAATCTTTTCAGCAGCTCAGCATATTTCAGTGAGGCAAACAATTCCATGGCACAGCCTTTTTTTTCAGTTGAATCGTTTGCTCATAAACATTGCTTCTCCCCGCCAGCCCATTGGAGCCACGATGCGGCATTAAAACCATGACCCAGCTCCAACAGGCTCCTGCCGTCCCTCTCTTCCCTCTTGCCACACCAGGGAGCAGGTAGCCTTGCTGCTTGAGCCTCTGCTGGTATTGGGTCATCAGTTTCCCCTGCCCTGGCTCTGCAAATAGCTGTAGCAATGGGAAATTGACCAAGTTTCATGGCACAGTTGGACAGTTCTCATGACACACCAGTATATCTTGGCACACCAGTTGAAAACCACTGTTATAGAAATGGGCGTACAGGAAACAGAGGCACTAACATGTGCAGAGGCAACTAACGTAGGATGGTGCAAAAAGAACTCCAGCAGTATTCAGTTACTTGTAAGCCCCTGTACTGGATTATTTTAGAGGCCATTTTTTGGGAATGACAATCCTAAAGCATGTCTATTCTACAAAGTGAAATTGACCAATGTTAGGTCAACTTACAGTAATTACTGATTCTTTCAGTCAGTTATTCCTATCTTCACCAGGAGTATTTCTTCAGAAAGAAGGGTGACAGCCAGCTGAGAGACAAGGGTATGCTGGGGAGATGCCCAAGTTGCTCATCTGCCAACTAGGAGCTACAGACAAGCTTCCTGAGCTTCCTGCCCCCATGCTGAGAACCAGAGACACAATCATTGGCCAAACAGTCGGGAGTTGGAATGTGAGGGAACCTGGGTTCTAGGTGGAATCCACCAAAGAACCCAGCTTTCTTGTAAATTGCAGTTCCTTGGAAAGGGAGTTAATAGGGGAATCCTGCTGGAGAAGAATAGAGATAAGAGAAGTTCTCAAAGGTCCAGAAGAAAGGCCCAAGATGCAAAGGACTTCACTTAAGCCTTAAAGAGGCAAAAGTAATTATTAGTTTTGGCATTTGATTGCAATTTTCTGTTGAAACTTTTGGAAATCACATTTTATGTGAGTTGGCTGAAGAAACTGACCACAAAACACTGAAAGAGACACCTAGAAGAAGACACAGGTTAGGAAAAGCCATCAGAAGGCCTACAAAGAATCACAGACTCCTAGAGTCATAGCATACTGCAGCCAGAAGGGACCTTAAGAGGTCACCAAATCCAGCCTTCTGCCCTCACAGCAGTACCAAGCACCATCTATATCATCCGTGTTAGATATGTATCCAACCAGTTCTTCAATATTTTCAATGATGGAGATTCTTCAGCCACCCGTGGCAATTCATTCCAGTGATTAACCACCCTGAGAGTTAGGCATTTTTTTTTCCTAATGTCCAACCTAAACCTCCTTTACTGTAATTTAAGACCATTGCTTCTTGTCCTACCATCAGAGGCTAAGGCGAATATTTTTTCTCCCTCCTTGTAACCCCCTTTTAGATACTTGAAAACTGTGATCATGTCCCTGGTTAGCCTTCTCTTTTCCAAACTAAACAAATCCAATTATTTTCATCTTCTTTCATAGGTCATATTTTCTAGACCCTTAATCATTTTCATTGCTCTTCTTTGGACCCTCTCCAATTTCTCCACATCTGTTCTGAAATGTGATGCCCAGAACTGGATACAGTACACCCATCTCTCATTTAAAGAGAATTTCACTTATGAGTACTCACTAAAACAAAGGATATGTATACCCACCTATATTCACTAAATTTGTGAACTTCTCCCTCTCATATGAGCAAGCCCCAGGGTCCCAGAAGGTAACAGCTGTTAAAACCAATTAACTCAAGTGTTCAGCTTTTAGCACCTAGGCATAAGGTAATTTGTATCTCTAGTGATAGATATTTGCCCGAGGCAGCAGTGTTAAGAACCTGCAAATGGCTTCTTTAACAGCCATGTGCAGCTCGGAACTGACCAGCTAGCAATACTTAACAAATCTAGTGGTGACCCATGTTTGGGTACCAACCCATAGGTTGGGAATCCCTGCACTACATATATATACTGCATCCTATTTCTGGTGCCACAGTATTCAAGTACATCAGAAAAGTACCTAAACTCAACTGGTTTATGTCAAGTTACAAGCATTTGGAGCAAATCAGAGTCTTTTACATGTATTTTAAAAGGGGAATTTAGAGTTGCTCTTATGAGTTTTTGCTTATGAGCAGAAATTTGGGAACCAATTCTGCTCATATAGCAAGGGATGAGTGTACTCCAACTGAGACCAGATCAGTGAAGAGTAGGGCAGATGGTTTCTGCCAGGAGTTGCCAGAGGAGAGGATTTGTTTTACCATCTAATTTGATAAATTTTGATTATGAGATAAATATTTTGATTGTTAGAAGTGATAGTGGTGATGTTTTATATGCAGACATCTGCAAGATATTTGACTGGGCACTGAATGATAATTAAATGCTCAGGTGAAGACACTGGAAAGATATAAAATTAAGGTGATACACATTAAATAGATAACCAATAATTCTCAAAGGCTTTGTAAATGGGGAGTCATCATTCAATTGGCTTGGACCTGATGGGGTCCTGCAGGGATCTGTTCTTGTGCCTATACAATTAAAGAATTTTAAATACAACTTGGGAGGAAATATAAAATCATCGATAAACTATGATAGGCCCACAAAAATGGGGGAGTGGTAAGTAATGAAGAGGTAGGTTACTAATCTGGATAATTTGCTAACCAAGGCAAAAAAAATACAGAATATGGTATTAAAAGTGGTTCAGTATAAATGCGTGCATGTAGGAAGAACTACTGTAAGCCACATTTATATATCTACCCTGGGAAGCATTGTCTGAAAAAGAGTTGGGGGTCAAGATGAACATGAGTGCCTAATGTGACACTGTGTCCAAAAGAACTAATGTAACCTATGGGCTCATAAGCAGAGGAATCCCAAGAAGGTTATTTGATCTCTGAATTTGGCACCGGCTTGACAATTGCTGGAATACTGTGTCCATTTCCAGTACACAAAGTTTATAAAAAGATGCTGGTAGATTAGAGAGGTTTCAAAGGAGAGTCATGAGAATGAATAAAGGACTTAAAACATGCTTTAAAGGGACAGACTATTTATGGTTGTGAAGAAAAGGTTAAGATGTATCGATTACAATATATGAAATATTTTATTTATTTTCATTCTAACATAGAAAGGGAAAAACTAGATCCTAAAGGCTGGAAGTTGAAGCTAGACAAACTGAGACTGGAAATGAAGTGCAAATTTTTCACAAGTTAATTAAACACTGGAAACAATTTTCCAAGTGTCATGCTGAATTCTCCATCAGTGGTATTTTTGTAAATCAAGACTGAATGTTTTCTAGAAGTTACACTCTAGGAATTATTTTGGGGGAGTTCTATTGCCTGTGTATTACTGGAGATCAGACTACGTTATGACATTGGATTCTACTCATCTGTTCAGGTGGAATGAATTGTTTCAGACTGGTAAAATCCACAACCCACTCAGACACCTAGAAAAGAGGCTGCATTTCAGGCTCATAGCTCTAGCCTCTTCTACTCTAGTGTATGAACTATGGTACTGACCATATACTACTGCACTATTTGGATGATTCTTGAAGGCCACTAGATGTTTTTAAGTATGGATTCTGTGACTATTTCCTTACATCTTTCCAGAGAATTTTGGTATGTGCAGGGCGAATGTGGAGATTTCATGTTCTGTCAGAAAGATTAGTAACCCCATTGCATATATTGTCTACCAGCAGAGCATTACTGTGAGTTTAACAAATGTAAATTCTATTTCCTTTGTGCGTCTCCCTTCTATACAGTGTATTGAATAAAATCATCATAATTCATTTTAGTCAAATAGAGCAGATCAGGCCCTATGTCCTTAATCAGAAGTCTACTCTACCTAATCAGTCTGTAACTTTATGATTTTCTTGCATGGTCTTTCCTTTGAACAGAAAAGTTATGATTTTAAATATAACAACAAGGCTTTCTATCAGGCAAACAAGAGCTATCCTTGTAATACTTCAGGGGGGCGGGGGGAGAAGTGGAAAGCATGTTGAATTCAACAACTTAATACATCTCCTTTGGTGAATGTATGACTTGTCTTAGCACCATAGTACAATATTGTAGTCCTTTAAGAGATTGTAAGAAAGACACAAAAAGTCATTCTTCCACTCTACTCTGTATGGATTAGGCCTCAGTTGGAATATTGAGCCCAGTTTTGGACACCACATTTCAAGAGGGATATGGAGAAATTGGAAAAGGTCCAGAAAAGAGCAAGAAGAACGATTAAAGGTCTGGAGAACATGAGCTATGAGGAAAGACTGAAATAATTGGATTTGTTTAGTTTAGAAAAGAGAAGACTGAGGCAGGACATGATAGCAGTTTATAATTACCTAAAAGAGTGTTACAAGGAGGACGGAGAAAAAATATTCTTCTTAACCTCTAAGGATAGGACATGAAGCAATGGGCTTAAACTGCAGCAAGGGAGGTTTCAATTGGACATTAGGAAAAACCTCCTGTCAGAATGGTTAAGCACTGGATTAAATTGCCTAGGGAGGTTGTGGAATCTTTAACACTGAAGATATTTAAGAGCAGGTTAGATAGGCAGGGAATTGGACTCTGACCTCTCGATGCCTTACCAATTCCAATGTTCTATGGTTGTATGATTCAGTCTTGGTCAGTATGATTCAGTCATGTATTCATTTAAGTTCTTGCGTCTGTAACACAGTGGTGTAACACAATATCTTCTAATTGATTGATTGATTCCTGTCACATGGATTTTTTAAATTTAATCTAGTATTTAAAGTCAAAGTGACTGTGCCGTATATGGTTAAAACTACATATACATAAAGATATCCTTTAGATTCCCAAATCAATCCTTAATGTTCTTTCTTCAAATGCTATAAAGAGTATACTTGCATTGTTATTGCCTTCCTCAAACTAAGCATCCCCTTGGCAAATTCTTACTTCATACACCATACTCTGCATGCCAAATTATTACATATCTTTTGACTTTAAAAGGGCATAAAACATAAGCCATAAACCTTTCCAAACCCAGATATTGTCTTGGGTTCTGTTCCTGTATCAAAGCACATTTGTTTTAACAGGCAGCATTTTGATGAAAGAAGAGAAAAATGAATGATTTTAAAAGACATCTGTAATGAAAGCAAAGGAAAACTTAAGTTTAATGGCAAGAATCAGTGGGGTAGCTGTGTTAGTCTGTTCACAAAAACACTAAGTCCTGTGGCACCTTACAGATATAATAGGTCATAAGCTTTTGTCAGGCAAAGACCCATTTCAGCAAAGACCCACTTTGCACATGAAAGCTTATGTTCCAATATATCCATTTGTCTTTTAGGTGCCACAGGACTTCTCTTTGTTCTCACTTTAGTGGTCAGGGATGTTATGGTTCCATCTACATGTCCTGAAAGCTATAAAAATATATCAAGTGGTCTTTTTTTTTCTTCAGAAAACTCTGTCTAATGGCCTCAGAAAAGCACCAGAAAAATATAAAACTCCTTGGGTTATTTTTGTAACCATCAGCAAAGTAGCTGCTCTCCAGAGAAAGAGAAAAAGAGCCCAATGGCCCCTTAGTGGTCTATTGAGATGGAAGAATATCAACAAAAACATAAGTTGTTCTGGAAAGCTTTAATTATTCAGTACAAAAAAGTAATACATATTGTTAACGTATGGAAAAACTGAGAATTGTAAAAATAATTTAAAAAAAATCTTATTTCCCTTCTTCAAACCTCTCCTTTCTTTCTGTTTTTCTCCATAATTACCCAGTAGTAGTAGGGTAGTCTGTTGTGTCTGATGATGATGTCTTGACCTTGCACAGGCTCATCGGTTATGGACTCACATGTGGCTGAGGAGTCCAAGCTTTGAACGCATGGATGTTCACAGTGGGGGCAAGGGAAACATTGTGACTCTGTTGGTGAGGCTGCTGCTGTTGCTTTCTTCCTCTCAAGAACATCAGTGAGGCGTACGCGTTGCTGCTCTTCAAAGTTGTCGTACGTGTGTTGTACGAGAGCACGCCAACCTGTTCGGTCTTTTACATGCTGCTTTAGCTGATCTGGTTTTAAACCAGCATGACCAATGTTGGCCTTCATGCAGTCTTTATACCTCTTGCTAGGCCTGCCTTGATTCCTTTTGCCCAGGGAGAGTTCATCGTAGAGGAGCTGCTTTGGGATTCTTGACTCCTCCATTTGTATGATATGCCCTGTCCAGCAAAGCTGGGCTTTCAGAATCATGACTTTGATGCTTGTGGTTCCTGCTTTGTCCAGGACTTTCAGGTTCATAACTCTGCTCTGCCATCGATTATGCAATATTGACCTCAGACTGTGCGTGTGGAAGTGCTCCTGCAGTTTTATATGTTTTCTGTACAAGGTCCAGGTTTCACAGCCATACAGGAGACTGGTCAGGGCTACAGCCTTGTACACTTTCAGTTTAGTGGACTGTTGGCTATTGTGCTAATTCAATACTCATGCTCTCAGATGTCCTGGTGCCCGGCTGGTCTGGCAGATTCTGCCATTGATTTCTTTGTCAAGGGAGCCATCTTTGGCTATCACACTGCAAAGGTACTTGAACTCCTCTACTGTTTTTAACTCTTCCTTCAATAAAATTTGAAGGAGGGAGAGCAGCAGATCCTGGAGCAGGTTGAAGCAGTACCTTGGTCTTTCCTAGGCTGATGGTCAAACCAAAGAAGCGAGTGGCATCAGCAAACTTGTTGACAGTGAGCTGGAGATCAGATTCCTTGTGTGCCATAAGTGCACAGTTGTCAGCAAAAAGGGTTTCAAGGATGAGCCTCTCAAGAATCTTGATTTTGGCAATCAGATGACTAAGGTTGAAAAGTGACCCATCAAGTCTGTATTTTATGTAGACTCCATGGTCCAGGTCCCTAACTGCATGGCTGAGGATGCACATGAAAAAGTGGTTGAATAACACTGGGGCCAGCATGCACCCTTGCTTCACACCATTGGATATCTCAAATGGATCTGAGGACTTGCCATTTGAAAGACTCTTTGGGGACAACTAGTGCACCTTTAGTCCCTACCTGGCACCCAGCTCTCACCTCTGGCTCCAAGAAGCTGCAGCACGCAGCGGCCACACCCCAATAAACCGCTTTGACAGGCGGGCTAAACTAGGTGAGTGTAGCTGGGGAATTGCCTATCCCAGAATGCATAGTCAGCCCTGGCAGACTAGACGGATGAGATCAAAAGCAAGATCCAACAACCAGGAAGATGGTTCTACAACACTCTGTGGAGAGCGAAGGGCATGACAAGGCACCAAAGACGGCATGACCATCCACTGCAGCTGAGGAAGTCCCAGCTGTGATGACTTTTTGTACCACTGGAACCAGGCTTCTGAGGTTGCGAGAGTGGAACTGCCCCTGTGCACTGACTTTTCCACTTTAAACACTCTCCCGCACAGGTTCTTTGCACATTCTCGTCACTTTTGTGTACCTCAAAGTCCTACGGTGATGGCGGAGGGGCGAAGTGACAGGCGGATATGACCACTGTGAGCCATAGCTCCAAATCTGTACGTAGGTGGCCTGTGGACTTTGGTCGCTCAACTCTGACCCTGGGACGACAGAGGAGTTCGGCAGCATCCCAGGAGACTGAGCAGGCCTTTTTAGGAACATAACTGCTCACTCTCAAAATGAGGGAGCGGACTAGAAAAGGTGTCCCAAAAATTACTTGTCTCAACCAAAATGGCCGGCATGCCACAGCTGGCAGTTTTACCCTCACAGTTGTCGAAAAACAGTGGAAAAAAAAAGATGATATTTGCAGCATGGAATATTCGCAGCCTCTTGGACAGGGAAAATGATATGAGGCCTGAGAGAAGAACAGCCATCATAGCAAGAGAACTGGCATGTTATAACATTGACATAGATGCCGTGAGTGAAACCAGACTGGCAGAGGAAGGATCCATCTGTGAACCAAAAGGAGGTTACACCTTCTTCTGCAAAGGCAGGACAGAAAATGAAGATAGAATATCCGGAGTGGGACTCACCATCAAAACATCACTTCTGCACCAGCTTCATGACCTACCACCTTGCATCAGTGAGTGTCTGATCAAGCTCTGCTTCCCCCTGAATACCTGTTGCCATGTTACAGTCATCAGCGCTTACGCCCCCACACTGACTAGTAGCGAGGAAGCAAAAGAAAGTTTCTATGAGGACCTTGACCATCGTGTGAAAGCAACTCCTCCTAGTGACAAGCTTCTCCTGTTGGGTGACTTCAACTCCAGGGTCGGCAAGGACTGTAGGACCTGGAAAGGGTTGTTGGGGCATCATGGTGTTGGTAATATGAATGCCAATGGCCACCTTCTCCTGAGCTTGTGTGCAGAAAACAACCTGATGATTACCAACACTCTCTTCAGGCAAGCCAATAAATACAAGACCACATGGATGCACCCTGATCAAAACAGTGGCACCTGATTGACTATGTCATCAGTCGCAGGCAGGACATTCGAGATGTTAAGATCACCAGGGCTATGTGGGGAGCTGAGTGTTGGACTGATCATAGACTTGTCGGATCCCTCCTGATGCTGCACATCACACCACTGCACTGCAAGAAGCTCAAGGTTGTCCCTAAATATATACCGTTCACATAATTGTCAGGTTCTCATCAGTTATACATGGGTGAAGTCAAGACTAGCTCTCATATTCACTTAAAGGAAGTACAGATAAGTAAACGGCACATTAAATCTAAATGGACATTAAGTAAACTAGTCCAAGGAGGGTTCAAGGAAAAGCTGCACCAGCTGCCATGTAGGTAAATCTGTATAGTCATATCAGAACAGGAGATGAACAAGGGAGGTGGTAGTGTTGAGGCCTGTCTCAGAACTCTTTCTGCCAAAGTATGAAGTTTGATGACAAATCAGTACAATGGTTTGGGCTCAAATTAGAGGTAAAAGAAAACTGTTTTTCCAAAGAATCATTCTCTAATGATAGACATTCCATGACATCAGTAATTCTATGAATGTTTCGTTATTTTGGGCCTGATCTTTTTTGGCATGTTATGCTTAGATTATTTCATCTGAACTGGAATAAGAAAATAATACTGAATTCCTTCTGTGTTCACATCAACTCCCAAATCAAAGCCAGAGGGTGAAGTTTGGAAGCAAAGATTCAAATCTTACTTCCACCAGCCACACTGGAAGTGGCTACAAGTCTGGTTTCAGCCACTGTTTTTCTAAAACTTGTCAGTGATGAAATCATGTGATTACCTCCAGGGTGAGTTCTTTGACATCTGTGTGTGGCACTGACATGCGTATTGAGCCCACAAATGCCTCACTGAGAAACGAATTGCTTAATCCATGTAGTAAAGTGTTAAACCATCTCTGGAGCAATTCTTTACCTAACATGGCTGAAATGTATCAGAGCACAGAACTCTTTTTTACTAAGTGTATTGATCCGAGTGCAGGGAGTTCAGCAAGGGCAAAGCACACTGTTAACCTGAACATCTTATCTTTCTGGCTTCCACAGAAGAATGAAAACAGTATAAGGTGTCAACAAGAATCTCTCTCTTAGGGTGAATTATATCATAATGGCCTGGGAGAAAAGGCTACTGTTTAATTTCTTCAGTTCTTTGTTGTCAGTTGCAATCCAGTTTTTCCCAGTTTTTGATTGGTCGCAAGCTCAGCTTGTAGGATGAGAAAGGAAAACTATCCACCTCTCTACCATTTCCCACTCTAAAACCACCCCACCAAACTATGTCTGCCTCCCATTCTGGTCCCATGTCATTGAATTCCAACAGAGGGAACGTAGGCCACTGTATACAGCCTTTACTATAACTTTTTAGTTATGAAATATGTGTAACCCCAGAGGCACTGAGACCACATACTAGGGAGCGTGGTTTCTGCTTTACAGCCTTGGCTGCTAGCGAGCTGACCTTTAGCTCATATGGTAAGCATAAGGCTTTAAGCCCTAAGGTTACAAGTTCAATCCCTTTGGCTGATGACCCACATCTGTTGGTGTCACATGTAACAATGAAGATACATGAATGTAAGGGCACTTTATCATGGGAATGGATCACCAGGGACAATCAGCTGACCATGAGCTCCTACTGCAATGCTGTAGCCAAAAGGGTGAAAAGTGATCAATGGATAGATAAACAAGGGGATAGCAAGGAAGTTAGATTTCTTCTGTGTGTTTGGCACTGGTATGAGAATTCCTGGAATCTGATGCCTGGTTCTGGTGCTTACATTTCAAAAAAGGGTGTTAATGAACATGAGAAGAAGAATCATGTGATGGTGGTCTGAAGTAGTGGGTCTGTCCCACGAAAGCTCACCTAATAAATTATTTTGTTAGTCTGTAAAGTGCTGCTTGACTGCTTTTTTGTTTTGATAGTATATAGACTAGCACGGCTCCCTCTCTGTTACTATTAAAAATAAGGTGTGCATTTTAAGTTATCCATTGGAACAACTTACAAAGTTCCTTCATCACCGTGAATTTTAAATGCCATACTCTATTTTTTAAAAAATATTCTGTAGTTCAAACTTGAATTAATTCACAAAACTCCAGTGGCTCTTCTCAATGGACCCTTCAGGCTTCATAATATACCAAATGAATTTTTCAGACTAACTGTTATATAATTGCCAAGTTCAGCAGCATTATAGCTGTTTAAAACCCAATTTAATATTTTAATGTTAAGGAGTAATTGAAGTACCACATTTTAAAACAATTATTCTTTTTTTTTTTGGTTGTTTTACTTAGAATTTGAAGTAGCACAAACGGGAAATGGGAGAGACTGTTTGGGCATGAGCTATCTGCTGGCACATTGCAAAAATCTGAGCCATTAGTTTATTAATGGCAATGAACCAGTACCACAGGTCTTTCATATCATCTTTCACACATCTACTCATTTCAGTTACATTATACGTAGGAATAAAATAACCACAGAAGTCCTGTGGCACAGATTAACAGATATTTTGTAGCATAAACTTTCATGGGCAAAGACCCACTTCATTGGATGCATGAGCTGGGGAGGGGAGGAGGAGTTGGGGGGGGCGTTCAGAAGAAAGTTTAAAGAGAGAGTCTCAATCAAGGGGATGGCCAGAATTGACAAGATCTGCTCAGTCATGGAGGATAATGGGCCACATCGTCCCTGACTGAACTGACTCGATTTCTCCTCTCTTGGGCTACATCTACACTAGCCCCTTCCTTTCGAAAGGGGCCTGGTAATGAGTGAGGTTGAAAGATGCTAATAAGGTACTTCCATGAATATGCAGTTCTTCATTAGCATAATGGCATCCATGGTAATTTGAATGTGTCATTTTTTGAATCAGACTTTGCCCATGTAGACCGGGGCCTTTTGAAAGGACCCCCCCCAGTCTTCAAAAGCCCCTTATTCTTAAAACCAAATCAGAATAAGGAACTTTCCTCTCAAAACTAGGATGACAGGATTTTGAAATAACATCTCGATGTTTCGAAATAACCCCCCAGTGTAGACCAGGGCTATGAGTCCTACATATGCTTATTATAGCATGTGGTATATCTAATTTAGTGCATTATATGTCCCATTAACAGCTATGTGGGTGAAACAAGAAGATATTCATTGTACCAGGTATGGAACTAGCTCGCCTCTTGAGGTATTTTCCAGAACTAGGGCTGAGTCTACACTAACATTGCTCTTTTGAAAGAGGCATGCAAATGAGGGAAATCCAAAATACAAATGAGGTGCAGAGTTACATATCAGTCACCTCATTTGCATATTCTTCTTTGAAAAGAGCTCCTTTCAAAAGGAAAAAAAAGCAGTGTAGATGCTGCTCTTCTGAAAGTACACCCCAACTTCTTCCTTAAAAAAAAATTGGGAAGAAGGGTGCTTTGAGAAATAGGGTTTACTTATGAAAGTGCAGCATCTACACTGCTTTTTTTCCTTTTGAAAGAAGAACAGGCAAATGAGAGCCAGATATTTAAATTTGTACCACACTTGCATTTTCTATTTCCCTCAGTTGCATGCCTTTTTAGAAAGTAATGCTAGTGTAAACACAGCCTCGGAGTCTATGATCCTATGCTTCCAAACAAACTAATATAGAAAAAAAATTAAAAACAGAAGCCCTCTGTCATCCATGGATATACACTTTTCCAATAGGCCACGAATATCTGCATTTTCAGTCCAAAGAAAAACTTTGTTAGAATGTATTGCAGAAATATGAAAGAAGTTGGTATCAGAAAACAAACCTTATGAATAGTGTAAATTACTTCCTGGCTTTGTTTCTTTATGATGAAGTTCCACTGAATCCACTAGGAGTCCCAAATCTTGAATGATAGTAGAACTTAGTCTGTTGATATCCAAAGCTGACAGTGATTTGGTTTGTTAGGATTTGCAAAACTGGAGAACTTCACCTGGACTGGAGAACAGCTATCCTTTTAAAAAATAATAAAAATTTACAGGGTCTAAAATTATTTATTATTACTATTACTATTATTATTGTTGAAGGTTTTAAGTCATTACTATGGCAACAGTTTGGATCAGAATTCTATTTTTCTCTTGAGTTATTTCAGTCTCATTAAATACTCTCTAATACTTTATTATTTGCTATCTTTTAAGCCCTTGTGCATTTCAGCATCTAATTTACTTAACAAATTATATCTGACAAAAAAGAAAAATTATAGTATAATAAACAACACTATTAATTACTCTGTGGAGCAGGGAGCCACTAAGTTTGTCAGCAACATTATGGCTTCAGAATAATGGCACCCAATAATTAAGTTTGAATCTGTTCTATTATTAGGACATATATCCTTTTATTAAATGTATTTATTCACGACAATAAAGAAATGCAAAATTGCATTTATTACAGTGAAGCCTTTATCTTTCTAAAACAAAGAAGGAGAAAAAGAACAAAAAATAGCATTCAGTGTGACAGTAAGAAAGTATGTTGCTATGGCAACTGAAATGTAATTTGTTATACTTTACTCATTAGAGTATTGGAGGTAACTCTATGAAAGAAGGGAAAAATCTGAGCTAGTAAAAATAGTCATTTCTAGAAGTCTGCTTTTTTAGTTACCATTTATGGGGCAGGTCTGATATCTTTTATTTTTATAATTATCCTGCAAGTAGTTTCATTTGTACTTCTGGGACTACTTGGCTATGGCTACGCCTATACTTGCCCCCTACTTTGAAGGGGTCATGGTAATCAGGCTGATTGGAGAATACAAATAAAGTGCTGCATATTCATTAGGCTAATTCTCCGCAGTGGCAACTTCGAAGTCTCAAACTTCGAAGTGCCGGCATGCCGTGTAGCATTGCAGCACTTCATTAGTAATCTCCCAGCCCCCTGATTACCATGCCCCTTCAAAGAAGGGGGCAAGTGTAGATGTAGCCTAAGTTTATCAAAATCTGCCTTCTTGAAATCCATTGTATTTATTTTGCTGTTCTCCCATTCACCATTTTCTTCCAGTAAAAGAAGACAGACCACTCATTACATAATGTCTTGCATGAGCTGAGGTATACCTTCTTGATCCCAGACAGTTCCCAAAGACTTAAAGTGAAAGGTGATCTAGAAAGAGATGTCAAAGTAACATATATTATTTTATGTATTCTATTCTCTTCTGTTTTTTAAATGACTAGGGATAAAAGAACAGGAAGATGCTAGAGTGCACAACAGCAGAGCCCAAGCTTTTAGCCTTCCCCTCCTACTAGTAATGGACTGAATCTGCACCTCTGGGGATCAGGAGCATACCTGCAGGTTGCTGAGAGTGGGGGTTGGAGTCCAACGGCTGAGAGATTGGGCTTAAATATTGGGAGAGGTGGCTGCACTGCAGGTAGGAATGGGAGATGGGGACCAAGAATGGGGGCCTTTAACAAATAATGGGTGTGGGGGGGCAGGATCATGGGCTTGCGGGGACAAGACACTACTCTCTGGTTCAGAATTCTCCCATCTGGCAACATCCATGGTCCAGTAGAGACCTGTAGGGGTCAGCTAGAAGTTTTGCAGCAGAGGGGGAAGAGGCCCAGAACCCAGACTGTGGCTGTGGGCAGGGAGCCCAATCAGGGGGTGGGAGCCTGACAAAGGCTGGCAGCAGAGCCTGGGTGAGATTGGGGTCAGAGGCCATGAGGGGAGTCTGGTCAGGAGGCTGCTGCCCGCCAGTAGAGCCAGAAGCCCTGCAGCAGAGGCATCAGAATGACAATTCATGGTCCAGCAACTTCTCTTCCAGGATCAGCCAGGTTCAAAGGTTGCCAGATCAGGGAGGTCTAACCTGTTCCAGGGACCATGGCCAGTGGCTGGGAGCAGAGCCAGGGCCACAGCTGTGGCTGGGAGTGGGGTCAGAGCAGAGACTGTGGAGAGAGTGGGGGTAAGTTTTGCTCCCTCTTCATCTCCCAAGGGGGGCTGGCACTGTCCCAGACATGCCCCTCCAAACATTTCTCCACGCACATTCCTCCGAGGCCATTCCCCACAGTTTGGGGACCATTAGCATACTAAGTAAATGTGTATTGACTGTGTCACAACTTCTGTATACCACTAAGACAAGGAAACAGGAAGCCAGAAGTTTCACACCTTTGGCTATGTCTACTCTACAACAATCTATTCTGTCGACAGAGAGAGGCCAAACTGTCCAGCCTTCTCTCAACAGAATGGCCAACTGGAAGCCCAGCTAAGAGAGGGTGCCCTGGAGCATTTGAACGACATTTTGTCAACCAAAAATGTTGACAAAGGTGTTCTTCCTCATCCCAGAGAGGCAGCATGTTGTTGGCGGAAGTGCTTAGTTTTGTCGACAGACTGTCAACAAAATGCAATTCGTGTCTAGACGCTCTGTGGGTTTTGTCAACAAAGGCCCAGTTTTGTCAACAAAGACCTTTCACATAGACATAGCCTTTAGGTTGAATGCTGGAAAAGGGAAGTGTATAAGTTGGAAGGAGTCTGAAAGTCAGTGCTGTACCTATGCAAGCTAGACAGAGGGACAGGGGGTCCCATCACTTGCAGAAGGATGCCAGACAGCATATCTGTATCCTGAGAGTGTGCATAGGGATCCTCAGGTAGGGGAACTGACTAGACTTGATTGCAGTTCTAGATGCTTAGAACACGCTGATCCAGAGCATAGAAAACTGGATCATCCTCAAAGCAATCATAGTGGGAGTCCATGAGGTGGCTCAAACTAGGATTTGTGACAGACTTCTACATCAAGAAATTTGGAGCAGATACTTTATACCAGTCTAAATCTGGTATAATTTCATTGAAATCAATAAAGTTACTACGCTGTAATTGACATGCTGTAATTGACATGGGATTCTGAATCTTAGTGCAAGAACAAGCTCAATCCCGGTCCCAATGAAGTAAAATCAATAACACATTTTTCCTCATTTATAGCGGGAGCCCATGTTTGGATAGCCTATAGATCGGGGTGATCAAACTTAGTACCTCGTACCCCACTTTTCATCCCTGCAATTTTCAGGGCATCCCCAACCTGTCTAATGTAATCCAAACCACTTGAAATTTCAGTTATCTTCAGACTGGGGGGAGAGGGAGAAAGATTTTGGCATGTGTAAAGAAAATAAGCATGTAGAATGTGAAACCTTATTAATTGATATATAAATGTAAATACATTTCCATGAAAACAGTAACATATTTCAGCACTTTTAATGTGATGGATGAGCCAGCAGCTAATCATGCTACATCCCCCTTAGGAAATGTCACCAAGGGGACCTGCCCCTCATGTTGCACACCACCGCTATAAACAAATGTGGAATATTTAATTTGAATCAAATTCCTTGGCAAGACAAACAGAAAAAACAACAACAGCACTGTAATAGTGAATTTTCTTTCCAGATATAATGCACAGTGATATTTGATGGCTAATGTGATACCCATTTTATGTCCATGAAGCTCTAGCTTCTATCTGAACTAGTACTGTTGTTGCTACAATGGTATCCAAAGTGCATTTTTCCATGTATCCTTTTGAGTACCTACAAGCTTAGAAAGTGTCTCTTGTGTTTCAGTGTTAGTTCCTCAGCCCCTTAAATCTATTTGTGTCATTAAAAAAAAGGAAAACCAAACAAACAACAGAAATAAAGAAATAATTGGTTGCAGTTTCCGTGTTTATGGAGCCATTTAAGGCCAGCTCTCTCCCTTCTATCTCACTTGTAATAATATCACCCCACTTAGTTCTCTAGGGGCTAACTTGAATTTATGAGCCACAGAAGTATTTCTGCTTTGATGGTATAATAACAGTCCTAATGCACAGTATGTACAGTACGTCTGGACTGGATTTTTTATGTAAATCATTAACTTAGCTGCCAGCTTGCCAAAATGCTCTTGGTGATAACAACTTTGGCTCTTCTTTATACGATTTACCTGAAAACATTTCTTTCTTGGTAGAAAATGCCCAACTGCTCACTACTGGGGGGTTTGAAGCTGTACTCCATTGTTAGAAGTAAATTTTCAATGACATCTCTGTCCAAAACAGATCAGTAGAGTGATAAACCTTCTCAGCTCACAGACACTTACAGATTAGTAACTATGCTGCAATCCCTTGGCAGTATTGTATGTGCACATATGTAATTACAGGTGTGCTAGCTTTCATTCTTCTGTGTTATAAGCTGTTATAGGTAGCTTCTGACTCATGAAATACGAAACATTTTAAATACTGAATTGTTTTGTCCCCTTTGAAACAAAGGGGACACTACAGAGACCTTTTGAAAGAGGAGCTTCTGGAAGATGTCTTCCGGAAGATCTTCTTTCAAAGGAGTAGACCCACCCATAAAAAAAGTGGATCAAAAGAGTGATCTGCCCTTTCAAAAGAGAGCATCTACGGAGCCACCGCTCTTTCGAAACAATGGGCCAGGGATCAAAAAATCAGGTGCCATGAGTACTGCTCTTTTGAAAGAAGGGCCTTCTGTGACATCTATGGCCATTTCTACACATGCCACTTTCTTTGAAAGTGGCATGCTAATAAACGGTCCAAAATATGCTAATGAGGCGCAGATGCAAATTCCCCACACCTCATTAGCATAAGGTTATGTGATTTGGAGTCTGGACGACTTTCTTCTGGACTCCAAAACACCTTTTAGAAGTGTGGCCTTTGGGGGCGGGGCTCTTGTGGAAGGAAGTCCTTCTTCTGGAAGCCTCTTCTTCCCAAAAAATTTCAGGAAGAAGGGCCCTCCAGAAGAAAGGCTTTCTTCCAGAAGACCCCCCTGGGGGGCCACGCTTCTAAACGGCGTTTTGAAGTCCAGAAGAATGTCTTCCACACTCCAAATCACGTGACCTTATGCTAATGAGGTGAGTGGAATTTGCATCTGCACCTCATTAGCATATTTCAGGCCATTTATTATCATGTGGAAAGTGGCATGTGTAGAAACGGCCTACATGTTTACTTTTGAAGGAAGCTTTCAAAAGAAGGAGTTCTTCCTGAAAAGGGAATGAAAGAGTACTTTCTAAAGGAGTGCTGCATACTTTCGATTTACTTTCGAAAGAACTCTTTTCGTATATAGATGTTCCACTGGATGTTAAGAAAGACCCCCTTCTTTTGAAAATATTTTAAAATAACTTGCTAGTGTAGATTGAGCCCTACTGGCTGGAGTGGAGTGTGTTTATATCCCTATATGCAGTGATTAGAAATCAGTAGTTGGTATGTTTATAAACAATTGATTATTCTGTAAAAGCTGCTAGACATGTTCAATTTACAAAAGCAGTAACAAATGTTCATTTCAGTCCAGTGGCTAATAAAACAGTTTGAGAACATAACTTTAAAAACTGTTGACTTCTTGAAAGATGTGTCTGGACGCCCTTCTCTAGCATATTCCACTGCTGAAGTGATTCACAACTGCTAAAGGCTTTCCTTTTAAGGTGCCCTTTCTTTTCTAGTGAGCCACCTTTAAGAAACCTAATTTATTAGTTCAAATGCAAGTGTCCATCATTAATCTCTATTGCCAGCTTCACTGTTCAATGCACATTGCCAGACCTTTAAAAAAGAAGAAGAAAAAGTAATATCAGCCTGTTCTTTGCTACAAGGAAAAATGTTCTACTGTCAGAGCAGAACCATTATATGACTTGTGAATTATTAAACAAGACATATAAAAAAGAAGGGTAATTCCTTATTTTTTGCTCATGTGGCACTGCCCCCATGTTTACCACCCACACTGAGCTCCAGGAACATGTGGGAGTGCTGACAAGCTTGACCATGTGTATTCATGCAGATCACACTGTATTCCCTGCCTGCAGCTGGCAGTGAACATGAGGAGATGGAGGAAGAGCATGCTGACAGTGACTCAACTGCATAACATATTATGTTCTTGGCTGCCTGCACTCACATGCCCTAGGAGATGAGTTGTACAAACTCCACACTGGGCAACAAGGGGGCAAGGGCATATTTTGAGCTCAGACAGCCTTGCTTCATCACACCTGCAGCAAATGCTCTATCTGCTGAAAGAATTCAGATGGAGAATTAGCTCATTTGGATGAAGGTGAGAGACCTACAGCACACAGCTTCAGTAGTGCAGAGGGAAGCCTAATGGCTCTAACACAGCTGTCCAAAGGGTCCTCCTGAGGGACTAGAGGACCGACGTCAGAGACAAGTAGAGAAGGAAGTACTCCACCCTCCCCTCTCTGTGGACTTGGATGTTGCTAACCTCCTCTTATTTATTTTGGTTTGGATTTCCACAATAAGGGAAAGCCTTGGGCTAAGCTGACTAAGCGGGGAGAGGAAGAGGCCCAGGGAGGAGAGCCTTACTCAGCTTGGTTGCCAGACCTTGGTAGCCCAGCTGACCCTGGGTGGGAGATTGATGGAATGGGAAGGCCTGGGCTCTCCTCTCCATATCCCTTTGGCAGTCGGCAATGCTTTCCAACCAGACCCTAAGTGAAGTCCATTACACTGTGATCTTCCAAAGTAGATGGGCTTTTCCATGTGGGATAGTGCTTGAAACTCCAAGATTATTCTGAGCCCTCTAGGAGAGCTAAGTCTACAGCTGTTTGATCTAGCATGGGATAAAATTCTGTTCCAAAGATTTACTTGGGATGTGTAAGTAGAGGCACTGTAATTAAAAACACCTTTTCCCAGCTCCCAACAACTTAATTCTGGATTGTCAGTTTTATCATTCCTGGTGATGATAATTTTCATGGTAAGGTGTGATGGTAGTGGCTCTCAATGGTTCATTGAGGGCTTTAAAGGGAAAAAAAGGGGGGGCACAGTTCTTCACCTGCAGCTGAAGACAATATGGGGATGTCATGATCTTCAGACTACTAGCCATCAGGCTGTTCCCTGTTCTAAATTAAACCAGTTTGAAAATTGTTCCAAATTATACCATTGTCAATGATCCTAAGAGAATATTATGGCAAATGTCCCCAAATAGGCACTGGTGATGGCTTCTCTGATGGCTTCAGAGTAAGAGAGGAATAGCAAGGGAGTTAGTCAATATTCCTGGTCTGCCCCCACTCTGCTTCAATGATTCTTCAGTGAACTTCCTCCAGAATTTTTTGAAACTGTCCTTTGGAAGTGGCACAAGGTAGTGGAAATGGGGGTAGAAATCAACTGGGCTACAACTGTGTTAGCATAATAGTCTTGAGCCATTTCCTAGGGAGAGACAGACAAAGGAGTAATGCACTTAAAGGACAGCCCTCCCACAAAACCTGTCCTGGCTGGTGAAGATACTGACAAGTGGGAGATGCATTAGCATGCCCACATGCAGCCCTGGACAGACCAGAATGCAGTGGACTGATGAGTCATACTCCTAATCTTTTCTGTGCTTGTTATTCTTTCCAACTGATTATGGAACAGCTGGATCTCGCCACTACTTCTGAGTGAAAGATGCCCTTGAATGGCTAGCTGATGGGAGGGACAGTCAAGCAGGAGTAAAACATCTCCCAGCCCTGCTGTTCCAAGATTATGTCAGGGAAGGTGTTGGGTAGACCTTTCCTTGAATGTTCATTACCAAAGACAGCTGGGCATGTGGCATGTTTATACAATGTGCATGTAGGATGAAGAAAAGAGAACAAGCAAATGTGTGCAAATATTTCATTAGTTGGAAAGACTGCACAGATGTGCCAAGCCTTAAAATAATTGCAGGAACTGATAGCTTGTTGTTTTCTTGTATGCAGCAGTAGCACCTCAGTGTTCAAGTCAGGACTGGGATTCACTGTGCTAGGCACTGTGTAGATTCACAGTGATTAACAGTCCTTGCCCCAAAGAGTTTATAATCTAAAAAGTGAGACAAAACAGTTGCCTGAAACAAACCATTGACCAGGAGGGAAGGGTGCCTGGGTGGTGGTGATGATGATGATGATGGTGATGAGAGTAATAACATATTTTAATATAGACTAGCTATAGTTATAAAAAAGAGGTGAATTAGTTGAGTGAGATTTTTGTTCAACAGAACACAAAGAAAAAATTGTGAATAGACAGATAACACAGTGGCCGTTTCTACTCCAAAAGTGGCATTCTAATAAATGGCCCGAAATATGTTAATGAGGTGTGGATGTAAAATCCCTGTACCTCATTAGCATGAGGTCACAGGATTTAGAGTCTGGAAGAAGCTTTTCCAGACTCCAAAGTAGCATGTAGAAGCGCGGCCCCTGGGAGATCTTCCGGAAGGAAGTCTGCCTTCTGGAGGCCCCTTCTTCATGAAAATCTTCAGAGGGGAAATAAATATTCATTGATGCTAATGACGAACAAAAGGAAACAGTGCTAAAAATGATGCAGGGCTTATGGAAGTCACCAGTAGAGCCATGCAAAACTTTTTAGAACTACAGGAAACTTCAAAAACCAAAGCTGAAATTTTGGCAAAGTAGAATTAGATTTTGTGTTAGTCAGTCCCCCTATCCGCACAACCATACTCTCTTACTTCATCACTGAAATAGCGAAGTAAATGTCAATTAATGTTTTAAGCTAACTTGGAATAATTTGGGGTATGATCTACAATAACAACTATGTTTTGGCCAATAACTGGGGAAAATGTGTTAGTTTTGATAGATTACAAATTAGAAAGTTGAGTTCATTTAAAGATAGATTTCAAAGTGAAATTCAGATAATGTGAAGGAAATGGAACAAAAATGTTATAAGTATCCATGAAAATCAAAACCTCAGTTGCACACAGCTTTTAAAACAAATGGGTGAAGCAGATAGTGTCACTAGATGATCTTACTGTAGTGTGTTGATATGGTACAAGATATCAAATAAACCAGCATGTCAACAAGAAAACAAAGTTCTCATCCATTTGTCATAAATGTGTTGACTTTCCCATTTTAATTAGTATGAATGAAGTAATAAAATTAGCACTGCAATAAGAACCATCTGCAAGATATACATGAAGGATACTTTTTGAGGGTACACTTGAAACATTAAGGAAGTATTGGAATCCCTGGATGGTTTGTTTGTTTGTTTCTTGACAATCTGGAATCAGTGGGCCATGTGATGAATGAAGCAGTGTATGATGGTGTGACACTTCCCTAAAAACTAAAAAATTTCTGTCTCTTAGTAGAGACTTTGTGGGCCACTCTGGTGAACTGTTACATATACCTGAACCACAGGCTCTTGTAAAACTCCTTTCCAGTTGGTATAAAGGATTTACTGTCAAAGATGAGGCTATTTCCCATAACTTGTTAGGCATGGTGTAAGAGACAGTTTGTGCACCATAAATAATGGACTGATTACCTCCTGGCCAGAGGAGGTGGATCTGGTAAAGCTCATAGGACAATTGGTCTTTATAAGCCTCAGAGGGAACTCAGTAGGAAGGACAGCGAAGAAGAGAGAGCCTTAGAGTGCAGACTGGGCTTGATGGGGAGCTTGAAGTTACAAATTAAGGAGGCAAGCAAACAACCAAGAGGATTCACAGTGACCCAGTTAGGCTGCTGTGAGGAGGAATTGAGATAGGGTGGTTTAAAAGCACTTCAGTGGAGTGTGAGAGGGGTGGAAGTGTGGAAAATTCAGTGATGAAAGGAGAAACTGGAAGGATCTAGGTACCAGAAACACAAGCTGTGAGGAAGCAGCACAAGGAGACTTTGAGGTAGGCCAAGTTCCAGAGAAACAGCAGCATGCAGCAGGAAGCCGACTTAGCATGCCCAATATAAGATCCCTTGGTCAGAACCCAGAGTAGAGGATAGGCCAATGTTCCCCTACCAGACCAGGAGGAAGGGGCATACAAGCCCACTAGAAGAAATATTGAACCAAGCATAAAGCTCAGGACTGACTCCCCAGAAAAATCCTAGATGGGGACTGCTTTCTGTATAGTTTATCTGGAGGGCCAAGCCACAGAATATGTGACAAGGGTCAGGCTGCATGGAAAATGTTTTGGATCGTGGGTACACTACTTTTCCCAGTCAAATTGGGATTTCTAACACACCAGAAATTCAGAAACTTTTACAATACTTTTCTATTTAGAGGTTATTTCACTGAGGTCTTTCTTCACATTCTGTACCCAGGGGAATATGGCATAGCATCAGAAAAGATCTGACACCCTTGCAGTATCAAGAGTCTAATTCTTTTGCTGTCGAAGGTTGTCATGTAAACTTGAATTAGTCTGACTACATCACTGGTATTATTCCTTCAGGGAATTTCAATTTTTTTTTCGAAATGACAGGGTTAGATTGAGCCCTAGTTATGAAAAGACCCCAGGGAACAATGGTGTGTGGATGCATAGCAACGCAGAGATACTTCTCCCACCCTCTAATCATTTACAGAGACTGAGTACCATCACAAGTTTTGGGATCCCCTCCCTCTGCTGACTCCTCAATGTGTGTGGTGGTGACTGGACAGAAATGTCTCCCTTGTGTACCTGGCAGAAGACCTGTCATCACCTAAGAGCATGGGGAATATACTGCACCCCTTCAAATGTTATTGCAGTGGATATGTGCCCCTTACAAACCAAGAAGAATTGCATAAGGCTTAATGCCTTCTGGGATTTCTCTAGGTAAGCACTTCTCAACATATTTCCTTACAATAGTAGTAGGCATCCTTCAGTCTGCATAGACTATGGATCGCTCCCTTTATAGTTTCAATTGAGGACTTCATTTACAGCGTCTACTGTGACTATGAAGACCCACACGAGAGTGACAGTCCTTGCTGCATCTCTTGCAGATGTGGTGGGTGTCTGGCAAGTCCTTAGTGTGCTTTCTGTGCGCTCGCTTCTCCTCCGCTAGCTGTCTGATCCTCATCTCACCCTTCTGAAGGCCCTTGTGTAACCGCTGCCTCCATCTGCTGCAGTCGTCTGCTAGTTCTTCCCAGTTGTCCAGCTCGATGTCTACCTCTCTGAGGTCTCTCTTGCAGACATCTTTGTAGCGCAACTGGGGGCATCCGGGAGGTCTTTTGCCAGAGACTAGCTCACCATACAGGATGTCTTTTGGAATCCTTCTGTCATTCAACCTGTGGACGTGGCCAAGCCAGCAGAGCCAACGCTGCCTGAGGAGGATGTGCATGGTTGGGATTCCAGCTTGCTCGAGGATGGCACTGTTGGTCACTCTGTCCTTCCACGATATTCCAAGGATGCACCTGAGGCAGTGCAAGTGGAAGACGTTCAGCCTCTTTTCCTGGCGGGCATACAGGGTCCAAGTCTCGCTGCAATAAAGGAGGGTGCTGAGGATGCAGGATCTGTAGACTTGCATTTTGCTGTGAGTATACAGCTTGTTGTTATTCCACACGCTTTTGCTGATTCTGAACAGAGTTGTGGCCGCTTTTCCGATCCTCCTATTTAGCTCAGTGTCCAACGACAGGGTGTCAGTGATGGTGGACCCGAGGTAAACGAACTCATGGACGACCTCTAATGTATAGTTGTCAATGCTGATTGATGGGGATTCAGCAACATCCTGACCGAGTATGTTTGTCTTCTTTAGGCTGATGGTAAGCCCAAAGTCCTTGCACGCTTTGGAGCACTGATCCAGCAGTTTTTGAAGCTGGTCTTCTGTGTGAAACTCTACAGCAGCATCGTCTGCGAACAGCATGTCTCTGATGAGGACTTCTCGCATCTTAGACTTAGCTTTCAGCCTTGCAAGATTAAACAGTTTCCCATCAGTGAAATAGTTCCTTACAGTACACTTTACCTTAAAGGTACAATTTTGCCCAAAAAGATCTTTAGCCCCAATGCTACCATAAAGACAAAGATTAGATTGGGGACATGTTTTACCCCGGCTCAGGCAGTGGTGCCCCTGAAGGCTTCCTTAATTCCCCGTCACCTGCACACGCACCTGGCATAGCCCGTGTGAGGGAAGGAAGACAAAGAAAGTTGCCAGACCTGGGGTTTGCTTTCTATAGCTCCCAAACTGTTCAATCCTCTTCCAAGCCTACCCCCCAGCATATCCATGCTTTCTCACAAAATACAGCAGTTTGCCAGTTGCTGGTGTGAAGTTGGTCACAATCTATACCTGTGGTGTCCAATACGCTCCCCGTTCACCACATGGGGCGAACAGGAAAGCGGAGTGTGGCAAACTGTGGCTCAGGAGGGCTGCACATGTGGAGCACCCTTTTACTCCTCCAGATTCATACTCTCCAGCATATGGTAGGACAAGCATGTGGTGGCAGTGGAGGAGGCAGCCCATGCTGTAGTTTCTCCGGAACAGCACCCGTGGTGCCGGATGGGAGTTGCACAACTCTTTCGGCCCTGGTGCCTGTGATGCGGTATGGCCTTGGGGCCTTGTGCAGTGAGGCCTCAGAGTGTGGTGTAGCCTCAGGGTCCAGCATGGTGCCTGTGACCCCAGCAGGCCTGGATCCAGCAGTGGTGACTCTGGTGAGTCAGGTGGAATATATGGGCATGAGGTAGAGGTGCCTGGTTCTGAGGGAAAGCAGGAGAGCATTTACTTCGACTGTTGAGGCAAGTTGGGGAAGCCCGGCTCTGGGGAAGGAGGGAACCCTGTGGCAAATGTGCAAGGATGACAACGACAAGTGTGAGGATCCTTGATTTACTACTGGACTCCTCTGATCCATATCAAAACTACCAGGCTTCAGGGATATTTGGTTATGGGGTTGGAGGGCAGGTTCAGAACAAACCTTTTAGTCTTATGACCCTTATATTCCCACATTTAAGTCACAGCAGCAATTAATGAAGATTCTCTTCTCTTATTTCAGGTCAGGATATCCATTTCCATTACTTTGGTACCATACTGAATTTGTGAACTACTTATTGATACCTCCTCATGGTTAGAGCACATAATTTTGTCTCCAAGAATGTGTTAAAGTGAATGATCTTTCTGGTTTCTGCCATTATGAAGCAGCAAAGTTACCTCCCTGTATGCTTCCCACTGCAGAGGTTCAGAACTGGATTACACAGAACACATATGTTTAGTCTTTATCGTTTAACATTACTAATGATGTAATTTGTATTTACCTATGAATAATATAGGTATTGACAGAGAACATGGAATCCATTTCAAATTTTTGAGTTACTGCTACAATGGAACAAAATCCACCTGGGAATGCAGTTGAGCCTCAATGCCATTGATTCACAGCATAGATGACAGAGGCATGAAATGAAGTGCTTTGGTGCTTCTTTTATTATGCTGAAGGATTTGTGCACTGTAGTGCCCTCTACTTAAACACCATGGAGTGAAACCTCAACCATGGCAGAGCAGATGGTATAGCTGCAGAGGAGGACAAAAGAAAAGCTGGCTCGAAGATACACTTTTGTCTTCCTTGATTCTGTGATAGGGCATGAAACCAGCACATAATAGGAGTCCCAATTTCCTCTGGCTTTCAGTGGCCGTTGTGACAGACATGGCAATTTTCTTTGATAGCTTTGGGAGATCTAATTAAGTTCAAATAGCTTTGGAGTCAATTTTATTACAAATGCGGAACTTAGGTATTGTTGTAGAATTGTACACGATTCTGTATGAGACAGACACATGAAAAGTAACCACTGGGATGTGTTATGAGCATTAAAGGACTCAATGAAACAAGTAAGAATAAACTTATGGAACAAAAAAAATGAGGGGTGTTCCCTAGTAGATCTTGTAAATATAATACCTCAGTTTATGCAAGAATTCAGCTTTTGAAGCTTTTCACTTGAGAGGACTCATACATTTTATGGTCAAAAGGGACCATTACGATAATCTAGGCTGACACTCTGTGTATTTCAGGCCACATAACCACACTCACCAACTTCTGAAATAGACATCTAACCTCCATGTGAAGTCGTCAATTCATGGTTTAAAGACTTCCAAGTTACGCAGAATTCACTACTAGTGACCGGGGCCCTATGCTACGAGGGAAAGCAACCCTTGCTCTCTGCCAGTTTGAACCAAGGAAAAATTCCTTCCTGCCTCCAAATATGGTGATCAGTTAGACCCTGAACATTTGGTAAGACCCAGCAGGAAGACACCTGGGAAAGAATCCTCTGTAGCAGGCCCACCAATACTGGGAGGAGAGATGGGGAACATACCCCAGGACACAGAAATTCAAAAGGGCCCAGGGCTTCCAGTCATCATTGTCACTGCTACTGTGGAAGCACTTGTAGCCAGAGACCCAGGCCCTTTAAATCCTCACTGGAGCCCTGCATGACATGATCCTGGTTGGCTGCCTGTGGCCCCGCCCCTTCCAGGAGTATGGCACTGCCCCTCCACCTTGCCCAGGGACCCAGCAAGTCTGTGGCTCCCCTGCTCCATAATAACTCAGAAACCTCCCAGTCTAGTGTCTACTCTCCATTGTAGGCAGACCCATCATACCATCTCCTCCATAAGCTTATCGTCAGTCTTGAAGCCAAGTAAGTTTTTTTGCCCCCACTGCTCCTCTGGGAAGGTTTGTTCAGAATTTCACCCTTTTGATGTTTTGAAACATTTGCCCAATATCAAGCCAAAACTTGTTGATAGCAAGTTTATGGCCATTGGGTCATGTGTCTGCAATGATGCTTAATGTTAATAACTCCTGTAGCCAGACAGCCAGCCCCCTCTCAGACCAGCATTGCTGGGAACACAAGGGAGCCAAAACAACAGGGCACTTAACATAAATTCCAGCACAGCCTTTGAAGCTGTGAGAAGCACAGGTGTGCTGCTACAATGTGCCTCTGGGAACATATACAACGATTAGGCTCACAGCAGACAGAGAAGCTGTGACAGACATGGCTCTTAGCCCCTACTAAATAACGTGATGCACACACACCAACATCCTAGGTGGGAAAATATTTACCCTAATAAAAGGAATGTCCGGTAGTTGAAACTTATTGTTTCTCTCCCTTGCAAGTGTAAACTACTCTTGCGAGAGCTGGCGTCGCCCAGACAGACCAGCCCCAATTTGGCATAAGAAAGGAGAAAGAGAATAAAGGAGTACAGAGGTATAAGTATGGGACCTACAGCACCATGATTTTTGAGTGCTTTTCACTATCTATCTGCTGGTCAGATAAGCGACAGCCTCCCAAGGCTTCTGCAGCTAAAAGGGTCCCTAAGCCTTGTCCCTTATTCGTCTTTCCGCGGAATTGAGTGACCGATCCTGGCTTGGCACCGCTGGAATCGAGAGATGCAAGGAGGGTAAGAAGCACCCACACCTGATCTCCTATCTTTAGTATACACATATTTTGAAATAGAGCTCTATACTTTGTTTTCTTTCTTTGGGATCGTGGCTTCAGTTTTGTAACTTGTTTGTGTGTGTAACATCTATACATTTTAATAAGTAGGCACTAGCAATTTTGTAACCACATGATTAGAATCTAGTTTAATAAATTTTGGTAACCGTTTGTGCATAAGCCTGACTTGTTTCTCTGGTTTACTGTAAAGCAGCCAACACAATTAAAGAACCTCAGCCGTTTTGGCTATAAAGCCTGGCCATTAGGTGAGAGTACTAAGAGCCGAGCGTTGAGTTGTGCCGCCTCCACGGGGCAAACTCTCGGGGCTCCTGTCAGTCAATCCTGACTGCCCACTGCGAAGGGGCTCTGAGCTCTAGCAGTTAAAGTCACGGGTGTTTAGGACCTTGGGGCATCCGTCAGCCTAGCCCGGGCTGCCCGCCGCGAAGGGACAGTGCGTCCTAGCGGTTAAAGTCACAGATGGTATAAAACGGGCATAGCTGGAACCTCACCAAACATCCGTGGCCATCGGCTAACTACTCCCCTCACCCCCTCTCTTATTTATGCTGTTGATATATGTACAAAAAGCAATCATATCTCCCCTCAGTTTTCTTTTGGTTAGGCTATACAAGCCCAGCAGACTTTTGTCTGTGCTGAGTTCCCAGAGTCTCAATATCAAAGGCCAACCTGTGTGAAAGAATGACGCACATATTTAAGCAGGTCCTTGCTCTGAACTAAGATCATTTATGGATTTGTAACCACAAAGTAAAAAATACTTGGAAAGATTAAAAGTACTAGAGCCTACAGTGCCCTTGCTGAGCGACAGAGGGAGCATACAGGTGCTCTTCTCTGGAACTGTGACAGCCATTGTATTGGCTAGAAACTCCATTAGGCCCTGACAGACCTGGAAATTGAAATAATCTATTTCCGCACAGAATAGGGATGTTATGGACATTGATAATCCAAGATTCCACATTAACTTTAAGACCTGTTTTATTGATGAGACATTCTTTATGCTTTCAACTTTCTTGTCAATTCAGGCCCAGGCCTCCCTGATGAGTTAGTGTTATCTCAGGTATTATGTTTTGTGTTATGGCACCTGTCAATTAACTAATAGATTGAGACCAGGTCCACCAGATTGTGACTGTTGTGTTTGCTGATTAAAGGATAGAGCCCCAAAGGCATTTATAAATTCATATTAATGGCATACTTCCGAGAATCTGAGTTGGATTTGAAAGGGTGACCTAAAAGGCTTCACACTCCATTCCCAACTACTGAACCTTCCTGTCCTACTTCAATATATTTCCCAGTAAAATGCATTGTTAAACTATCTCTTCATAAAACAATATGATCTATTTGCACAGTCATCTCAGAGAGTGAGTCAATGTTATGTAACAGCTACTCCCCCAAAGTGGGCGAAAACCCAAAAGCAGCAGATGTGGTTATTAATAAAGACCTACAGAAATGATCAACTCTTGCTTTTTGTCAAAAATGATTTTTTCTACCTATAGAAAGTTCCTGTTCTCTTCTGTAAAATAATTTGCCTTAATTGATAGTCTTTATAATTTAACATCTTGTGCTTATTATTAGACTATGGGAAAGTATAAATAGTTCTTGCTCAGAAATTTCAGTCTGAACGACAAGCGGCATTAAGATGAGAGTTGTTTATATAGGGGGCACATTCTCTCGCTCTCCATCTCCCTCTTGTATTCTTTTAAAATGTTCAATCATCTGATATGGGGTGGAATCTGAGACCCTTGGGGAAGAAGTCAGGAGGCTGTTCTGTGTGTGAGTGACAGCACAGTAAAAAGTCCCCATGTGACTTTCCCATGAGAATAGAAGAAGGAAGCAAAAGGAATAGGGGTTTTGATATCACTGTCAGAGCGGAGGAAGTGAGGAGCGACACAATGAGAAAAAAAAAATCCCAGACATAGACTACTAGGCTACGTCTACACATGAACGCTACATCGAAATAGCTTATTTCAATGAATAACTTCTACACATCCTCCAGGGCTGGCATCGTCGACGTTCAACGTTGACAGTGGGCAGGACCACATCAAAATAGGTGCTGCGAGGGAACGTCTACACGCCAAAGTAGCACGCATCGAAATAAGGGTGCCAGGAACAGCTGCAGACAGGGTCACAGGGCAGACTAGCACTTCCGGGGCAACAGCTAGCCGCTCCCTTAAAGGGCCCCTCCCAGACACACTCAGCCTGCACAGGACATGGTCTGAAGAGCCATAGGCACGCACACCTCGAGCAATGCAGTCATGGACCCCCAGCAGCAGCAGCAGCAGCAGCAGCAGCAGCCAGAGGTCTACCCAGCTGCCCCTGTAGGAGCAGTGCTCACCCTGCTCTATGCCATGCAGGAGGCAGCTGAGCACCTCCTTGCCACACAGGAGGAGCTGCCTGCAGGGGAGGAGGATGCAACCCCCAACCCTGCAGCACCCCGCCCCCCCCCCACCTCATACGCCGCCGGCTGTGGAGCTACCCCACGAGCACCGACTGGTGGGAGCGGCTGGTGCTTGGAGAGTGGGACGACGACCGCTGGCTCCAGAACTTTCGCATGAGCCAGAAGACATTTCTGGAGCTATGCCAGTGGCTCACCCCCACACTGAGGCACCAGGACACCTTCATGTGGCGTGCCCTCAGTGTGGAGAAATGGGTCGGCATCGCTGTCTGGAAGCTGGCTACTCCAGACCGCTACCAATCCGTGGGCCAGCAGTTTGGCGTCGGCAAGGCCACTGTCGGGGCTGTCCTCATGGAGGTAAGAGGACCCATGGGGGGAGGGGGAGGCAGCCCTGGCAGGGGAGGCCCACACACACTGCACACCCCTCATTGGTGCTCTCCCATGTGCTTCCCCTGCAGGTCATCTGTGCCATCAACGCCCTGCTCCTCCACAGGCTCATGAGGCTTGGGGACCCAGATGCTGCCATCACGGACTTTGCTACCCTCGGCTTCCCCAATTGCTTCGGGGCTCTGGATGGGACCCACATCCCCATCCGTGCCCCAGAGAACAGTGGAGGACGCTACTTAAACAGGAAGGGCTACCACTCATTGGTCGTCCAGGCCTTGGTGGACAGCCGGGGCTGTTTCCTAGACATTTATGTGGGCAGGCCTGGCAACACCAACGACACCCGGGTATTCCAGAACTCGGGCCTGTGCTGCCAGCTGGAGGCGGGTACCTTCATGCCCCAGCGGGAGATCCCTGTGGGGGACACCACCATGCCCCTCTGCGTCATCGCAGATGTAGCATACCCCCCCGGCCCTGGCTCACACACCCTTTCACGGGCCACCTGTCAGCCAGCCAGGAGCGCTTCAACCTGTGCCTGAACCACGTGCACCAGGTGGTGGAGTGCACATTTGGCCGCCTCAAAGGGCGCTGGAGGTGCCTCCTCACCCGCTTGGATGCGGGCCCCACCAACATCCACCAGATTGTGGGCACATGCAGCGCCCTCCAAAACCTGCTGGAGAGCAAGGGGGAGGCCTTTTTTCAGGGCTGGAATGTGGAGGCTGGCAGGGCCGATGTGCAGCCACCCGCTGCCCCCAGTCACCAGGTGGACCCCGAAGGGACCCGGGTCCGGGAAGCCCTGCGGGCACATTTCGATGAGGCCGTGGGGTGAATGCTGGCAGGCCCCCCACTGCCCCCCATCCTCCACAACACTCCCTGCCCCTATGCCCACACCACAGAGCACCCAAGAGCACCCCCCCCCCACCTTTCTTGAAAATAAAAACAGACATTTGTTTGTAAAACCAGATCTATTTTGAACTCTCCTTATTAATATCTTAACTAACTATTTACAGGCTGAATAAATATTATATATATATATATATATATATATATATATATATATATATATATATATATTATAAGTCCGATAAGATGAAAGAAAAAAAGGGGAAGACAAGGAAGGGGAGAACTATGTACATGGGGGGAGGGCGGTATCAGCATCATAACAACAACATAACAACAGCGGTCTAATAGAAACTATTTACAAATGAACATAAAACTGAGGGGAATATATACAAAGGGGGGGGCCACATACAGGGCCCCACACCCCCTAATGTCCAGCGCTGGGGGTGGGCGGCCCCGATCTGCGCCTCGGCCTCAGCCCTGTCCGGGGCTGGCTGGGGGCCGGGCAGACTGGGAGATAAGGCCGGCGGGTGTCAGCTGGCCCCAGGTCCCCCTCGGTGGAAGGGCCCTCGGTGGTGGGTGGTGGTGCGACGGCAGACGGATCAGTGGTTGGAGCAGCAGGTGGAGCAGCGGATGGAGCAGGCAGGGCGGGCAGAGCGGCAGCCGGCGTGGCATGGGGGGCCAGGTAGTCCACGATACACTCGAATGTACGCATGAAGCCCCCCCATGCCTCCTGGCGACAGGTCAGCACCCGCTCTTGCAGTTCAAGGCGCCGCTCCTCCACCCGCAGAAGCTGCTCGGCGACCTCCAGCTGCCGACGGTGGATGGCCAGCAGCTGGGGGTCCTTGCCATCCAAGAGTGGGGCTGGCTCCACCGTCGTACCCTCCGTGGGGCTGGTCGTTCCTCCGTCGAGGGGCTGGCCTGGAGTGATGGCCCCGGTGGGCTCTCCGGGACCACTGACACCTCGCCAGCGCTCTCCAGTCCTTCCGATGGTGCAGCTGCGGAACATGGGGGGGAAGAAGAGTGGAGACAGCCGTTAGTGTGGGCCCCGAGCCACGGCCTTTGTCCCCCCCACCCCTTTCCTGCAGGTTCCCCATCCCCATCCCCGGGAGATGCTGCTGCTGCTGCTGATGGGTGTGCCACCCCCTCCCCCCAGGGGACCCTAGGTTCTGCTCCCGCCAACCCCGGGGATGGGGCATGGCACTGTCGTGCTGGGGTGCAGGGGCTGATGCACTCTTCTGAGGGACATGACACTGCTGTCCTTGGGGCCATGGTCATCTGGGCATGTGTAGGGCCCTGGTCATATCTGTTACCCCCGCCCCTCAACCCCTGGGGTGCGCACCGGGGGGGGTACATACCTGACGGTCCGCTCCCACTGTCAGGGGACACCCGGTGGGCGGACACCTGGCTGGAGCTCCTCGAGGGCAAGATAATTTGCAGCCCCCCCGTCACTGGAGGAGGACTCCCCCTCCTCCTCCTCCTCTGCTGCCCCAGGGGTGGGCTCCTGGGGGGACCCCCGGGGTGCGGGGCTTACCTCCAGGGCGGACTCTGCCTCCGGGACCTGCTGGGGCTTGTCGGCCGATGTATCAAGTGTGGCTGGAGGGGAGGAGGTGTGCCAGGGGCCCAGGATGTCCCTGAGCTCCTTGTAAAAGGGGCAAGTGACAGGGGCAGCCCCAGATCGGCCAGCCGCATCCTGGGCCCGGGTGTAACCCTGCTGCAGCTCCTTCACTTTACTGCGTACATGATCCGGAGTGCGGGCAGGGTGACCCCGGGCGGCCAGGCCCTCGGCCAGCTGAGCGAATGCATCCACGTTCCGCCTCTTGCTCCCCATTACCTGGAGCACCTCCTCCTCACTCCAGAGCCCCAGCAGGTCCCGAAGCTTGGCCTCCATCCAGGAGGGGCCCTGCTGCCGCTTCCCAGCCTGGCTGCTGGTCTGAGAGCCCTGGCTCCCCTTGGAGCGGGGTGCCCTGGGGATGCTTTGGGGGCTGGGGTGCGGCCATCGCAGCAGTGGGCAGCTGTTCTGGCTGCAGACGAGTGTGCATGCTGGCCGCATGGCTGGGCTGCCGCCTGCACGCTCTCTCAGCTTCCTGCACAGGAAGGCAGGGGGCTGGGAGCTTTAAGGGGCCGCTGCACGTGGCGACCATCGAGCTCAGGGGTTGGAGAGAGCGTCTCTCAACCCCTCAGCTGATGGCTGCCATGGCGGACCCCGCTATTTCGATGTTGCGGGAAGCGCAACAACTACACGTTCCCTACTTCTTCGTTGAACATCGAACTAGGGTGCTATTCCCATCTCCTGATGGGGGTAGAGACTTCGACGTCTCACCACCTTACATCGATGTCAACTTCGAAATAGCGCCCGCCACGTGTAGCTGTGACAGGCGCTATTTCGAAGTTGGCGCGGCTACTTCAAAGTAGCCGGCACATGTAGACACGGCCCTATTGTGCAAGGCCTCAAAGACAAAAATGAGAAGTTTAAAAAAGATATGATGGCAAATGGGAATATGACTGTACAGGGTTAGAAGAATGAAGTGATAGAGACTGATGGATGAAGGAAGTTCATAGCAGGAGGTGTAAACTCAAGGGCTACATCTACATTAGAGAGATTTGTAGACAAAACTGGGGTTTTATAGACAAAAGTCAAGGAGCATCTACACACAAAATGCATTTTGTCAACAGAAACTGTCAACAAAAAAGCCATGTGAAAGCTCTGGGGGACCCTTTTTTTGACAGAGAGGATCAAAAGATTGATCTGCTTTTATGCTTATATGCGATCTGTTGACAGAAGTTTTGTCAGAACATCTCTTCCAACAGTAACTTCTCTAGACAGATGCTTCTAATGTAGATGTAGCCAAGAGGCTAAATTTCAATTATTTGCCTCTATTTCAGTATGTGCAATTTTGTACCTGCAAACACGTGCTTGTTCACTTTCCAGTCTGTGTCACATGCAGAAGGTAAGAATAATGCACAGGATGAAATATCACGTGTACAAGTAAAAGAGCTGTAAAAGTGTACATGCAGTTTGCAAGTTGGTTTGTAGTCCCTTCAGAATTTGGGATGAGATCCTGATGGGGACATGAAATGTAGGAGCAATGGGGAAAAAAAAAAAAAAACCTTCAAAAAAGTGTGTATAGATAGCATACTAAAGTATTTGAACCTAAAACTGCAATAGTAAATTACAAAATTTGTATGACAACCATTATAATACGTTCCATTTATGAATGGAAAAGTGTATGTTTTGTACTGCTGTATGCTTTATTGATCTATTTATTCCTTCAGGCTGCAATATGTCTGAAGAATGGACGAAACATATTACTTGTTTTGTCACAGTTCATCTATCATACAGAGCCAGGTGGCTATGTAGAATTGATTCAATAAAAGAGGGACACACAAGCTACAAAAGTTAGTTTCTGATGTTGACTTTTTCCTTCACTCCCAAGTTGAGGCCTATTTGGAGCCAGGTTTCTTTCTTAAACTCATGTCTAAAATATACTAAAAATATCAAAATTTCAGTGGTTCTTAAAAGCAAAAATGGGCCAATTTAACAAGCCTCTCTGGGGGCTTGTCTACATTACCACCATCCTTCGATGGAAGGATGGTAATTAAGGTGCTGGGAGTTTACTAATGAAGTGCTGTGGTACATACATAGCACTTCAATAAGCAAATTCCCACCCCCCCAGCAGCAACTTCAAAGCTTTAAACTTTGCGTCAAAATTTTGAGCAGTAAAGGGACTTTGAAGATGCCCTGGCACTTCGAAGTACCAGCAGGTGAGCCGTGACTAGATGCGTGCCAGTACTTCGAAGTTTAAAACTTCGAAGTTGCTGCGGGGGGAAATTTGCTTAATGAAGTGCTATGTATGAACCGCAGCACTTCATTAGTAAACTCCCAACACCCTAATTACCATCCTTCCTTTGAAGATCTTCATGGTGGCTTCATCATTTTCATCAAACCGGTCTTGGTGAACTCTCTTTTTCAGTCCTAGTGTTGACTTGACTGACTCCGTCACCAGGGTTTGGAACTGGTCCCTCTTTTGTTATGGGTCTCCAGTCAGAGGTCGATGGGACATCAGCACTTCATCAAGGCAGTCTGCGAATTTCTCATAATGGCCAGTATGTTGCAGCTTCCTGATGTTGAAGGTGGGTCTGACAACCTTGAGCTTCTTGAGGTGCAGTGGTGTTAAAGGACTGATCTGATGAGTCTATGATCAGTCCAGCACTCAGCTCCCCATCTGGGCCTGGTAATCTTAACATCTCAAATGTCCCGCCTGCGACTGATGACATAGTCAGTCAGGTGCCACTGTTTTGATCTTGGGTGCATCCATGTGGTCTTGTATTTATCGGCTTGCCTGAAGAGAGTGTTGGTGATCATCAGGTCATTTTCTGCACACAAGCTCAGCAGAAGGCGGCCATTGTCATTCATGTTACCAACAACATGATGCCCCAGCAACCCTTTCCAGGTCCTATAGTCCTTGTCTACCCTGGTGTTGAAGTCACCCAACAGGAGAAGCTTGTCACTAGGATGTGTTGCTTTCAAGATAGTCAAGGTCCTCATAGAAACTTTCTTTTGCTTCGTCTCTACTGGTCAGTGTGGGGGCATTAGTGCTGATGATTGTAAAGTGGCAAGAGGTATTGAGGAGGAAGCGGAGCTTGATCAGACACTCACTGATGCAAGTTGGTAGGTCAGGAAACTGGTGTAGAAGTGATGTCTTGATGACTTTTCCCACTCCATGGATTCTGTCTTCATTTTCTGGCCTGCCTTTCCAGAAGAAGGTGTAACTTCCTTTTGGTTCGCAGATGGATCCTTCCTCTGCCCGTCTGGTCTCACACAGGCCAGCTGTGTTAATGTTATAACGTGCCAGTTCTCTTGCTATGATGGCCATTCTTCTCTCAGGAGTCATAGCATTCTCCCTATCGAAGAGGGTGCAAATGTTCCATGCTGCAAATATCATCTTTCTTTTCACTCTTTTTTGACTGCTATGAGGGTAAACCTGCCAGCTGCGGCATGGTGGCCATTTTTGTTGGGACAAGAAATTTTTGGGACACCTGTTCTAGTCCCCTTCCTCATTTTGAGGGTGAGCATTGCTGTTCCAAAAAAGGCCTGTTCAGCTGCCTGGGATGCTGCCAAACTTCTCTGTCATCCCGGGGTCAGAGTTGAGCAACCAAATCCACAGGCAGCCTACTTGCAGGTTTGGAGATACGACTCCCAGTGGCCACCTCTACCTGTCACTTTACCCCTCCGCCATCGCCACAGGAATTTGAAGTAAACAGAAGTGATGAGAATGCTCAAAGAACCTGTGCGGGAGAATGTTTAAAGTGGAAAAGCCATTGCACAGGGGCAGTGCCACTCTCTCGACCTCAGAAGCCTGGTTCCAGTGGTATGAAAAGTCATCACGGCTGGGACTCCCTAGGCTCCCTAGGTTGGCCATGCCATTTTTGGTGGCTTGTCATACCCTTCGCTCTCCACAGAGCATTGCAGAACCGCCTTCCTGGTAGTTGGATCTAAGTGAGACACAAGGAGAAAAACTTCCATTCTACTCTGTGCTGATTAGTGTTCAACTGGAGTACTGTGTTGGGTTCTGAGCGCCACATTTCAAGAGAGATATTGCCATCCACAGTGCTTTTTTTGGGGAAAAAAAGAGGATACAGTACTCATCCAGCTCCCCACCCCTACCACCAAACAATCCTGCTGATGGGGCTGCTGAGGTGCTGGTACTAAGTACTGGCAAGTACCAGCACATAAAAGAAAAAAAAAACCACTGGTTACCCACATAAAATTTTCTGTCACACCCACACTTTAGACACATACACACCCCTTTACCCAATTCCTAGGGCTCAAGGTGAAACACTTAATTTAAATACCAATGCTTGCCCATTTTCTAAGTCTTAAGGCATAACTTCTGTAGGTTTGCAGGGCCATAAACCAGCGAAAAAGCACCTATGTACCTTACCCTATATAGTAATAATCTTACTCTCTCTTTACTGACAATTACCAAGTAAGCAAGATATACATGCTAAACATACAGGACCATGCTCAACAATCCTGATCAAAGCGGGCATACTTTCCCCATTAACCACTCAAGATCAGTCTCATCTGGATTCTAGATGTTGCACATTATTGTTGTGCTGAGATTCTTGGCAGCTCTGGTCTTAAGCCATGTCTTGGATCTAAGCTCCTCTTCCAGGTTTTTCTTTCTTTCTTCTCCTACCTTTCCCCTGCTGGATCCCAGTTTATATGATGCAACTCAATCCTGCTTAGCTATGCCTTAATCAATTCTTTTACTGACCAGTCCTAACATGGTGTAAAAGAATTACCTAACCAATCATACCCCACCATCTTTATTGATTTATAGCTAGCAAAATTAATTATACAGCAGATTGAAACATTAAAAACCAGACAGAGATTGTATAAACAAACTATAGGAAAGTGAGGACCGTAATGATACAGTGAAGATTCCACAACCCCAAATATGGCCGAGAAGCTTCTTGACAGATGAAATGCTGTTAAACTAAGTTATCTCTAACCATCTTGAGATTTGTTTCTTTATCTGGTGATAGTAGGAACTCTCAGGATAAGGCCTCCTTTTTAACACGCAAGTATTGCATTATTTTAATACCATTTAGGTGTACTGTGAGGATGTGACCGCCCTGCTTTCTCAGTCTGTCTGCAGAGGAAGGCCTTCTCTAAGAGGCCTTCCAGTATGGCTACAGGCCTTTCACTACAGCTACAGAAAAAAGGCCACAGCCTTACAATGTGGACAACAGGGAGAAGGTCCAGAGAAGAAAAACTGAAATGATTAAAGGTCTAGAAGACCTGAGAGATGAGGGAATATTGAAGAAACTGGGTTTGTTTAGTCTGGAAAAGAGATGACTGAGACATACACTTTTCTATTCATAAATAGAAAACACATAATAGCACATAATAACAGCTTTCCAGTACCTAAGTTTGTTACAAAAAAGAGGGATTAAAACTATTCTCCTTAACCTCTGATGATAAATATAATACATAAGACAAGCATACAATACTTATAATGTATGATGATAGGAGAAGCAGCAAAGGGCTTAAATTGCAGCAAGGGGAATTAAGGTTGGACATTAGCAAAAACTTCCTAACTATTAGAATTATTAAGCACTAGAATAAATTGCCTAGGGAAGTTATGGAATCTCCATCACCGGAGATTTTAAAGAGTAGGTAAAACAAACATATGTGAGGGATGGTACGAATCAGTGGTTCTCAAACTTTTTGGCTCACGTGCCACACCACTCAACACAACCTTTTTGTGGACCACCATCCATCCATCCATGATAACAAAATGCTTTGACATAACTCTAAATATCTTAAATACTAAATTATTCATATTAGGCTACTCGACATGTAGAAACTTGTAAGAGAGGACGTATTATTTATCAAATCAAAATAATTAAACCTATTAAGCACTTAACTTTAAAATGTTAGTTAACCAAACCTCATTGTAAATAAAATAATATATTTATTTATGCTCAAAACAGAAGGTTTCAACATTATCTTTACTGATGGTAGGGGTGGGGAACTTTTCTGGGGTCAGGATCCACAGAAAAAGCAGTTGGGGGTCCACACAAGTGAAAGACAACCACCCCCCAAAAAACCCCAACCCACAACCTGAATTGACGTGGCTCCCAAATGAGAATAGTTCATTCCCTTGGCATTTCAGCACCATGGCAATGGGGATGTGGGGTGGGGCAAGGCTGGGCAAAGAAGGCTGGAAAGTTCAAGTTTCAGAGCTTTCCACGCGCCAAATAAGACTTTTGGGGTTCCATGCTGAGGAGAGATTTTGAGTCATCGTAGGCTCTGGAATGAGCCCAATAATGAAGGGTTCAGTGTGTGGAAGGGTGCTGCCTAGGAGTGGGATAGGGATGAGGGTGGGGGTGGGGGTCTGGGTGGAAGGTAGGGTGCTGAAGCAAGCTGAGAGTGGAAGTCTGACTGAAAGTATGGGTGCAGTGGGGTGAGGGTGTGAGGTTTAGCCAGGCAGAAGGGTGCAAGAGTGGGCTGGGGGTGGTGTGTTTGGCCATGGGAGAAGGTGCAGGAAAGGACTGAAGGAGGGAAGGTGCAGCAGTGCACTTGAGGGTAGGGTGTCTGGACAGGGAGGAAGGAGCAAGCGTTAGAGAGAGTGCAGAATCTCGAAGCGTATAGGCTGGGCTTTTTTTTTTCTGGTGGAACACACTGGAACAGAGTTCCAGCACCGTCTTCTGTTAGAACACCAGAACAATGTTCACCACCAGTTATGCAGCAGCACAGGAACCACAGCAGGATCCTCCGCCAGTTTCATAACTGCACGGGGTCTGGGGTAGGAGCCCACACCACCTCAGGCAGGAGCACACGCCACCCTGGGCAGCAGCATGGAGAATGGGGTAAGATCCCCTGCTACCCCAAGCAGGAGCCCCCACCGGACTGTAGCAGAACCCCCTGTCAGCCCTGCAGCAGCTCAAGGACCAGGGCGTTAAAATTGAACCCTTATGCTTTGGGGAATCATGAGACTTGAGTTCTGGCACCTTTTATTTGTTTTTTTTTCTAGAAAGAAAGCACTGAGTGCAGGAGCAGTCTAGGGTGTGGAGTTTTGGTTGGAGGGGGCATGAGGGAGATAGAGGTGGGGGGGTCTGGGCATAAAAGGAATGGTGAGGGTGCTTATCTGGCTTCATTCACCCTCACTCCCTCCCTCCAACACACACACTGCTCCCAAGTATTGTGACACAGGCATGGCCTACCCCTGCTCCCATTGGCCATAATTCTGGCCAATGAGAGCAGTGGAGAAAGCCTCCAGAGAGCATGGCCACGTTCTGTGGTTCCCTTAACCAAAGGAGGGGGAGTGGCAGCATTCAGAGCTGCTTGCTGCCCCAATAAGCGAGATTAATCAGTGTGGCTCTGGGCTTTCTCACCCCCAGCAGGAATCCAGTGCTGGCATGCCAATCTCATAGAGTCTGAGCATGAAACTGGGCCACCAGCTTGGAAACCCCCCCGTGGGGGTGGTGTTTGAGCTTGAACCATGGCCCGCTTTCAAGGACCACATTATGAGAACCATTAGTCCAGATGGTACTTAGTTCTGCTATGAATGCAGGGGACTGGACTTGATAGCCTCTCAATGTTCCTTCCAGTTCTATGACTCTGTGAACAGGGGCCGTGTCTTTCTGTGTGCATAGCACTTTGAATAATGAGGCCTCTGCACACAGCTATAATACAAACATTTAACAATAACCACACAATCTGACATTTTTATGCTGTCCCAATCCTACACATATACTTCTACCCAGACAGCTTAGCTTATGTATTATATGGGCGTGGCTATCACTTTAGCAACAAAGACAGTAACAGCTTTCCTGCTATGAAGATGTCACCATGTACACTTAATTGATAATGGGCCTCCGTGGCCTGAGAGCTACAGGTGACCTACTTCCAGTTAGAGGTTAGCAAGTGTATGCTTCTCTGAAACAATAAAAAAAAATGCAATTTGAAAACTTAGATGAAGCTGTCATGCTCTGAAAGGCAGAGACTACCCTTGGGACAAAGATAATATTACTGAGCAGCAAAATCCCTGTCTAGCGAAGAAAGAATCCATTCTCTTAGAAGAGTAGGCGGGGGATAAAGAGACTTTTAAGTGATTTTCTGATGGGATTTGTTGGCAATGGTTTTCTTTTTCTTTCTTTCTTTCTTTCTTTAAAAATACAGAGAACCAGGAAATTATCAATAAGACAGTTTCTAACAAACTTTTCAATTTGTCTAGTTTTCCACTACAGAAGGGCACGCTTTTGCTGTTTAACTTCAATTGAACATGTTGGAAATTTTTGACTAGCGTTTGAGTGGATTAATGTTCTGCTTTGGAGAAAGTGGGGAGAAAAGAGGAAATGGGAGGAACAGAAAACAAGTACAGGTTGAACCTCTCCAAACCGAAACTCTCTCATCTGGAAAACTCCATAATCTGGCATGATTTTAGTTCGCTGGATGATAAGTTATCAGGGTTCTGGTAAAGGTTCCTATGGTAATAAACAGTTTGTTTACAGACACTAGTCCTGGCTGTCAGACTTCTGTGCTGTTATTTAGCTGTAATTTACCCCCTAAATGTCTTCTCAGAGTATTGGTAACAGGCTAGGAAAATATTGACCTCCAGTCATTCGGCAAATTCTCTCATCGGGCACCAGTAAGGTCCCGAGGATGTCAGACAAGAGATGTTCAATCTGAACAAAGAGATTGCAGATAAACAGAAACAAGACTGTGATGCATTATAATGTATATCAACTATAAAGGCAATCCATTGAAGGACATTTGCATGAGTTAGTCTGCCTTCATGTGCCAGTATGGCTAGCTCAGGACTTTATGTCCCCAAACAACATGAACTGAAGTGTGAACATTCACCCAATGATAGTTGTAAACGCAGAATTTTTCTTCATGGGATCTTATGTACAATTGTGTAATAACTGTTGACAGAAACAAACTCCTTAATATTGCCCAGAGGTTTCCCTTTATCTTTTAACATTTTTTTAGAAATGAGCAAAAACTGTATTTTTATCCATGTTTCCCTAATTGTGATTACTAAAATTGGATCGAGATATGAACAGCTCCTAAAGTGAGTATTGTTTGTGACTAAGGAGATGTTTATGAGCACCCTCATGTTGATATCTTTTTATTATTGTGTGAATTGTACTCTTGTGTTAGTTATGGTGGACTCATGCTCATGAATGATGGGCAGATAATTTTACTTTTTCCTTTTCTTTAGTCTGCCTAGGGGTCTGCTTTTATTTTGCCTCAAGGAGATCTGATTCTGATCTGAATTATACCACTCAGTCTAATTACATTAGAAATATCTAATATTTGTCCATCACCAAATATTGCAAATCAAAATTTGGGAAAAAAGCACAAACTCACTTAATTAAAATAATATTAAGCATTTCCTTGAAACAGAGAACAAAGCATGGAAATTCCAAGGCAGAGCTGTCATTTACTTCTCTTCTGATTGCAGTTTGCCTTATTAAAACCCAGATGCCCTCTTGATCTTAATGCTGACTGACCACTGTTGTCCTCAGACTTAATCCTGTGTGCCACACACCTGGTTTACTAACTCACTGCCCAGGAAAACGTCCTCTTCATTTCAAAAGGAGTTATTCAGTAAGAACAGAGTGAAAACTCAGGTTTGAAGGATTGTGTAGCTATTTGTTTATATTTTTTTACTCTTGTGAGTCTTTTATACTTCATATAATAAATTTCTTTGTTCATTGTTGAGTCTAATACTACATGGTGTTGATTTCCCGCAACTCTTCAAAAGTGAAGGATGAAATTTGACTTTGAAGAACCACCGTCACTAGAATAGTATCAGAGGGGTAGCCATGTTAGTCTGGATCTGTAACAGCAACAAAGGGTCCTGTGGCACCTTATAGACTAACAGAAAAGTTTTGAGCATGAGCTTTCATGAGCACAGACTCACTTCATCAGATACATCTGTTATGCCTTGTGCATCTGATGAAGTGAGTCTGTGCTCACGAAAGCTCATGCTCAAAACTTTTCTGTTAGTCTATAAGGTGCCACAGGACCTTTCGTTGCCGTCACTAGAATGTCTATATTCCAAGTGGTCAGAAATATTTGAATCATTATACTGGGACAAAGACATAATAAGGTGTAAATTTTATGAATGTTTTTATAAATATACAATTATGTTTTGGGGCCTGACTCTAAGCCAAAATGTCTGAATATGTCAAGCAACACATTGCTTGTGCATTTTACAGAAAGGAGTTAGGCTGCACAAAACATCTGGTTAGATTAGATAGCCTGTAGGGTGGGAGAAGACATTGTAACGGTCAAGAGTGCAGTCCAACCCCTCTGTGAATCCTCAGGAGAATCTAAACAGACCAGTCTGTGCAAGGTGAAAAGCTGCAAAATAACTGCCATGGGAACTACTGCAGAACAAGGCGCGCTTGCCAAGACTTCAAGGCTACGCTGGCAGTAGGCAACAAGAGATAGTGATAAGAAATGCATAGGCAATTTTAGGCAATCTTATGTTAATGAGTTCAGCTTTATCAGCTAGCGTTAGGAGGCCTGTTACAGAGCCCCTCCCCGAGCGAAGCTCTGGCGCATCGGGTTGTCCCCCACTGGTGACTGCAGTGTCTCCGGGGCTCCCGTCGCGGGTGTCACGCGCTTTCAATAAACCAAATATAGCACTCGCCTTCTGGGTGCAGCCTCGTCTCTGGGGAACCCGAGCCTGGTTGGTTACATAGCCATAGATGCTATGAAATTGTCATAAAAAATAACTTTTTTTTCTTTTACGTCATACGCTTAGTTATTCATAATATGTATTAATAGAGTAGATCTTAAGTTATTATGCTTGATATAGTGTTTCAGAATGAATATTTTTATCATATAATTGATATATGAAGAATGTTGATGGAACTACCGAAATTATATAGAGTTAAGCTATTTAAAGGATTCTGCAGTAGTCCCCTGCAGTTTGCGGAAGTTCTGTTGCCAAGACAACTGTAAGAAAAAGTGTGACTGTAGTTTGGCCAGGATTATTTTTAAAATAAGAAATGTAATCAATGAGAGCATTTACCTGAATGATTGAAAGAGGTATAAAGATGAATTTTATTTTATTTTGTTTTACTTTGTATTATTTACATTTGTTTTTGTAATCTATTTAGTTCACATATGAAAAAAATTAAGCAAAATCTCTAAAGTATATCAAAATGTTGTTGTAAGTGAGCACAATATCTATTTAATTGTTTGATTACCATCTAAACAGGAGCAACTTAATAATTCTAACCTTACAGTTGAGGTAAAGAAAAGTTAGTAACACAGTGCTGTTTTGTTCTTGTACTTTATGACCAGTTGAATCATAATGATGATGGATCAATTAAATTACCCAAACTCTGTGCACCATTATGTAAATAATTACCAAAATAAGGAACTTAAAAAGATTGCTGTATTCTGTTGTTAGCTCATGGGAATATAAGCTAAGGCACTCCACTAACATTCTGGTTGGCTCATTTCAAATCTGAATAAGAAATATGAACTGTGTGCTGATTGGTCTGGGTAAATATTTTAAATGAGAACTTTTGATAAGACTATTTCAATTCTTTACCAGAGAGACAGCAGGTTCTCTAACCTGGTCCCATCAACAAGAAAAAAATAAGTTGTAACAACTGTCAGAAACTGCTTAAAAGACATTTGATTCCTTCAGAACTTCATTCTTGAGCTAAAACATTTGGACAAGAGACTGAGGGAAACTCACTGTTTGGCTGAAAATTGTACCTCTGTCTAGATAAAGCTAAAATCTTTTCCTAGATAAGTGCCTTTTCATTTTTCTTTTCTTGTCTTTCCTTTTCTTTGAGAGGTCCCAGAAAGATGTCTGTGAAATACAGATGTAAGTTCAGAAACTTTTTGGCATTTCTTAATTAACCATTTGTTCTTGGATTTATAACATTGTCAACCTCCCTACCTCATTCTGCCGACAATAACAGGGTCCATCAACCATTTGTCTACTTCTTTCTCAAGCACTTTCATGTTTTCTCCAACATTATCTTTATATGTTGAACACTGTCCAGATTTGGTGCTTAGATCCACATTAATCTCAAAATGCACACCATTCATAATAGCTATAGGAGATCATCAGCTGATAGCAACTAAATAGATGGCATACAGCCACTTAAGAACTATATTTATTTTATTGTTTATATGTAATCTGATTATTTCAATTTAACTGAAAACCACCCAACAGTGCACGTTCTTCACATACCTCTCATTAGTCCCAAGCCTGTTGTGACAAAAGCAACACGTGATCATAATTAGATTGTAAGGTTGTCAGGGAACCACCATTTCTCATCCTTTGTTTGGACAGTGTCCTGTGCTATTGGGCCCCAATTTTGATGGAAGCCAGTAGGCATTACAATAGCATAAATAATTCAGAAATGATAATATGTGCGGGAAATAAACACATTTTTACCACATCCTTTCCGTAATGCACCACTGCATAATACTGTTTTATCTGGACATGTGGTACTTGCCTATTTTCTATAAAGAGAGTATTTTCCATTTTTATTTTAAATTGCCTTGTGGCTGACTGACATGCTAGCTACTAATTATTTGGCATTTGACACTTCAGAAACTGAGTTTAAAAGGAAACATAATATACACTCTCCAACTTGCCACTTTCATTCCACCATACAATTACGTCCTGGACATGAAAACAAAGTGGCATCAGAAATTGTCAGCTCTCTGTCCACCCTGATCACATAGCTTGCACTGACCAGTGGAGAAAAGAGTGGAAGAATTATTGACAGAGTGAATAGTCCTGGAATGAAAGCAAAACGTTCTGACTGCCTCTAGTGAAATTATTTTTTTAATTGCAATATGGATATGTGGCCTTCTAAGTTGAGGGATGGGTCCTACTAATTAAAGAGATCCATACAGGGCTGCTGGAACAATTTAGATATTGTGAGTGCTGAGATCCACTGAAACAACTATGGACATTGTATATAGAGGAAGCCACTTCAAGCCAGGGTGAAGCATCATCATCAGAACCTAGTCCCAACATGCATGGGCTCAGATCATGAAAGCTCCCTGAAAAGTTGTAGGAATACTGAAGGTATGTCTTCACCACCCACTTACTTGACGTGGCCAGGATTGCACTTCTGGGGTTCAACTTCATGTACCTAGTAGGGTTACATGAAATTGAACTACCAGGTACCAACATTCAACCCCTGTACTCCTTAATATTATGACGAGTTAGTGAAGTCAACGGGAGAAACTCCCACTGTGAGGACAGCCAGTTAAGTTGATTGTAGATAAGTCAATTCCAGCTATGCAATTGCTGTAGCTGGAATTGTGTATTTACAATTGACTTTAAGGTCTAGTGTAGATGTGGCCTCAAAAACAGTGGTGAAAAAGTGATAAAACCATAGATAGAAATTTAAATATGATTTTGACTGCATTGGGGCTGTGGCCACACTAGCCCCTCCTTTCAGAGAGGCTATGGTAATGTGACACTTTGGAAGATGCTAATGAGGTGCTTCCATGAATATGCAGCACCTCACTAGCATAACAGAAGCTGCACATGCTTTGAAACTTCCGGTTTTGAAATTCATGCCACCTGTGCAGCCGGGGGCCTGTTGAATCAACCCCCTGATTTCGAAAGCCCCTTCTTCCCATTTGATTTTGGGTTTTCCAATGGGAGGAATGGCAAAGAGGACAATTGCCCCAGGGCACACTGATTTAAGTGCCTGGGGCCCTTTAAATCACTCTCATAGTACCGCAGCAGTACTCCACACAGATCAAGGGTGCCACAAGGGACGCTCCATGCAGGCCTGAGGGGAGCCTGCAGTCCAGAAGGCACTGCAGGCAGGCTGCTCTCATCCCCGCCCCTTCCACCTTCGACCCTGCACTTTCTGGGAACATGAAGACCCTCCATACACCTTGCCCAGGGGCCCAGAATGGTTTTTTGTTACCTTATGAGAGACAACGCCAACTATTACATTATGGAAAGACATCTACTTGTTGCAAAGGTTTGTTAGGACATCTGGAGATGTCTCCAGTTCCTGCTGAATACAAAAACTGGATCGAGATGGAGAAAACCATGCACATCATACCATAAAAATCAGTAAAGGGGAGAAAAAAAAAAACATGGCAAGGCATATTTAAGAACTGAGGAAGCTCTATATCTGAAGGTGTCCTATATCTGATGCCGGCTGACTCATGTAGCTAACACTACATTTGGACTGGATATTACCTCATATTCCTTAAATATTAAAAATCTAGCTGGAGAAACACATAAAAATACATAAAGCTGAAATCTGAAAAATCCTGAAGCCAGCAGAAAAAATAAAAGAATAACAGTTAAATAGCTTTTATGACATAGAAATTTTATGTTATCCTTTTTGTAGTTTAGAAATAAAAGTAAAATGTACCTTAGCACATGTGGACCTTGACTGTTCTGTCTTCAGTTATAGCAAATACTAACTAACATTTAGGCTACTTCTACACTAGCCAAAAACTTCGAAATGGCCATGCAAATGGTCACTTTGAAGTTTACTAATGAAGCGCTGAAATATATATTTAGTGCCTCATTAGCAGGCGGGCAGCTGCGGCACTTCGAAATTGATGCGGCTCGCCACTGTGTGGCTCATCCAGATGGGGCTCCTTTTCGAAAGGACATCAGCTACTTCGAAGTCCCCTTATTCCTATCTGCTCATAGGAATAAGGGGACTTCAAAGTATCTGGGGTCCTTTCGAAAAGGAGCCCCGTTTGGACAAGCCACGCGGCAGAGAGCCACCTCAATTTCGAAGTGCCATGGCCGCCCGCATGCTAATGAGGCGCTGAATATGTATTTGCTATGTATTGGCTAGTGTAGACACGGCCATGATGTTTGAGACATGTTAACTATTATTAAGACGTTTTGTCTGGGTTTCAGGTATCTACTAGTCCTTGCCAAGTCTAAGTACTTAACAGATAATTAATTTAAACTTCTGTGGCCTTACAAATTAGTTGGAAGTACCTTTGAAAGCAGTTTTCCCGTGAGCCATCTTCACCACTTCCAGTTTCATGTCTGTCAGTGCATTTATAGTTGACAAAAAATGGATTACTAATAGTAATATATTAATAGATGAAGTGGTAGTGATTAGTAAATAGAGTCTGATTAAGTGGATTTTAACCACAAAAGCCCATGACCTAACACATTTGGTAGTCTCTAAGGCTATGTCTACACTACAGGGTTTGGTCAGCAAAATGGCTTTTTTGCTGATAAAACACATGGAGTGTCCAGATTCTCAAGGCATTTTATTGACAGCAAGTCGACAAAGCAGAACTTTTGTCAATAGCTGTACCCCACACCCCACAAGGAATAACACCTCTGTCAACAGATCTGTTGACAGAAAGCTGGACTGAACATTCTGGGGGGCCCTCTGTTGACAGACAGGCTTTCTGGGACACTGGGCTGCACTGTCTGCTGTGCTTCCAGACAGCCATTTCAGCAATAGAGTGGCCAGGCAGTCTGGGTGCTCTCTATCAACAGAGCAGATCTCTGTTGGGATCCACTTGGCAGTTTGGCTGTGATCTGTTGACAGAAGTTTTGCGGGAAGATGCCTTCCAACAACAATATCTGTGGACAAATACCTGTAATCCAGACATAACCTAAGTTGCCACAGGACTGCTTATTGTTTTTACAGTTATAGACTAATACAGCTACCTCTCTGAGATAGCAACAGATTGTTAGTTAATGTTTTCATCCCCCTCAACAGTTCAAGATGTAGTTCCAGATTTGGCTAAACATTCAGATTAATTCTTAAAATATCCAAATGGCTTTGTTTATTCCTAATGTAAAGACACTGGCTCGAGTCATATTTTTGAAATCCCTTAAGGGTATGGGTATCAATAATCTTACTACAGAAGCAATGCTTATAGCTTACTCCATGGAAAAGATGAAAATCAAGCAACAGAGAACTGTAACATAATAAGAAGAAAATATTACCATGCATAACATTTTATGTGTAGAAATTACAAGGTGCTTTACAAAGGTAGAAAACCTTAATATCTCCATTTAATAGATAGAGCACAGAGTGGTTAAGAGCCACATTTTTCTTCAAGAGAAGTTGTGATTACTCCTGTAGCCCTAGATAACTAAATATTTAATTTAGTTTAGTGTTATTCCCCATAATTTAATTTAATTTAGTTTAGTGTTATTCCTCATAATTAAGAGCCTCTAATAAAAATGGTATTTTACATGTACGTACCTCACAGAGCTGGAAGGGACCTTGCAAGGTCATTGAGTCCAGACCCCTGCCTTCTTGGCAAGACCAAGCACCATCCCTGATACATATATACTAAATCTTATGATCCCAACCCTAGATTTATCAGAACAACACTCAAAGCACTGTGCTATCCTCCCATGACGTTTTAGCCTCAGGCTGAATCTACACTACAAGATAAAATTGACTTTAAGTCAATTTGCCTGATTTTTCCCAGTGCCTGTCCTCTCTGTAAATTCCATTAGCTCAATTTATGGACCACTAAAATTGACGTAATATCAAAATCCTAAAATCAAAGTAACCTAGCTGGTGTAGTGTTCTATTCGAATTTAAGAATCCGAATGAAGGGTAGTGAGGATGCAGCATGTCTTTAAATCAAATTCATAAGCCTCCACAGATGTCCCATATGCACCCCACAATGCACCACAGTTCTCTGCTCTGGCCTCTTACATCTCCACCACTCTCAATTGCATAGGAGTAAGACAACAGGAGTGTTACAATTTGGCACCTGCAAGCCCATGGCTGTAGGGTCATGAGAGGCTAAACCATCTTCTTTCTTTTTCTTTGCTAGGACTGCAGCTGTGTGGTCTGGAGTTTTGCGTATACCCCTGCTGGCTGACTTTGTTCTGTGCTGCCTGGTGCCAGCTGCTGGCCGCCCCATGCCACGTGTCAGCTAGGCTGTGGGTGGGGTCGTGCTTGTCTGGTAGTACGACAAACTTCTTTCAGCCATTTACATGTTCTCCTGACCCCATGTCCCTTCCCTTTCCTCCTTGCAGAGACACCACACATGAGTGGAACATTCCCGTGCCCAGTCGCATCATGTGGCTTGACCCCGAACCAATAAAAGGACATGCTGCACTATGTGCCAGTCACATTGTGCACAGTGAGGGTCATGATTTTTGAGGGCTGTCTGTAGCCAGGGCTTTTTTAGCCACCCAAGGGATGTCTGCCTCAGCATTCACAATTTTCAGGGACTGTCTGTAACTGGGACTCTTTTAATCACTTGGGGGACATATCCTTTGGCAGTCACGATTTTCAGGGGCTGGTTGTAGCCAGAGATCTTTTAGCCACCGGGGGGACATCTCACTCAGCACTCATGATTTTAAGGGGCTGGCAGGAGCCAGGGATCTTGTAGCTGCCCAAGACATATGTGTCTCAATGAAGTCAATGTATTGTCTATACAATTACCATAGTTGTTGAAATAAGGCTTACAGCAGGGAATTTTGTGTCCTAAGGGTCTTCTTTTTCATTTGCAAACCTGGCTGTAGTCTGGGGTATTTCAGCCTGATGAATCATTCAAGTTTCAATGTAACAACCATGTCTACTTTGACATAAAGGTTTTGTTTTTCAGGTGGCCTAAATCCAGATCCAAGTATGAGACAGCTCCCGTGGCCGGTCATGATTTGCATAGCTGTCAACTGAGTACTGTCTTTTAGCCGCCCCACCCATTACTGATGATTCGTTTGAGTTTTAGTGTCACAACCATGTCTAGTTAAACATACTTTACGTGGCAGAGGAAAGAGGGGAATTAAATGTGGGAAGGTAGTATAATATGCCCACATCTGCTTGTGGGACCAGAATGAAACAGGCCTCAGAAAACTGTGGGATAAGTTCCCACAATACACTGCAGCAGCACTTGATTTAAGCTACTTGTGTGTGGCAACAGTAAATTGATTTTTGCGGGGAGCATGTGGGAAGGTGAAGATGCTCAAAATCAAATGGATAAAACCCAGCATTAAGAAATAGATTTTAATAAAATCAATTTTATCTTGTAGTGCATATGCACCCTAACTGTCTTCCCCAGTATAATGCAACATATCTCGGACTAGAACCTGTAGTTCTAGATTTCCAGACCATTATTCCATTCCATAGCTCACAGTCATCTATTTGCATACATTTTTCTCAGACAATCTTAACTTTCCCAGTGCAGAACCACTTTAAAAGTAGAGATATGCCTTGCCTGAATGCCACTGTTTTCCCTTTTAGAAATAGCAAAGGCAGTCTTTGTAGAGACATACCAAAGCAAAGATTAACTTACCCCAAACTGGACAGGTGCAAAATGAATCATAGGCCATGTCTACACATGCCGGCTACTTCGAAGTAGCGGTGCCAACTTCGAAATAGCGCCTGTCACGGCTACACGTGTTGGGCGCTATTTCGAAGTTGACGTTGACATTAGGGGGCGAGACGTCGAAGTCGCTAACCCCATGAGAGGATGGGAATAGCACCCTACTTCGACGTTCAACGAAGTAGGGAACGTGTAGTCGTTGCGCGTCTCGCAACATCGAAATAGTGGGGTCAACCATGACGGCCATCAGCTGGGGGGTTAAGAGATGCTCTGCCCAGCCCCTGAACTCTATGGTCGTCACGTGCAGTGGCCCCTTAAAGCTCCCCGCCCCCTGCCTTCCTGTGCAGAAAGCTGAGAAAGTGTGCAGGCAGCAGCACAGCCATGAGGCTGGCCTGCACACTCCTCCACGCCCACACACCCCCACCCGCCGCGATGGCCAGCCCCCACCCCCCAAGCGCCCCCAGGGGACCCCCCCCAAGGGGAGTCAGGGCTCCCAGCACAGCAGCCAGGTGGGGAAGTGGCAGCGGGGCCCCTCCTGGACGGAGGCCAGGCTTTAGGACCTGCTGGGTCTCTGGAGTGAGGATGAGGTGCTCCAGGTAATTGGGAGCAAGAGGCAGAACGCGGATGCGTTCGCTCGGTTGGCTGAGGGCCTGGCCGCCTGGGGTCACCTTGCCCGCACTCCGGATCATGTAAGCAGTAAAGTGAAGGAGCTGTGGCAGGGCTACGCCTGGGCCCGGGATGCGGCTGGTCGATCTGGGGCCACCCCCATCACTTGCCCCTCTTACAGGGAGCTCAGGGCCATCCTGGGCCCCCGGCACACCTCCTCCCCTCCGGCCACGCTTGATACATCGGCCGACGAGCCCCAGCAGGTCCCAGAGGTGGAGTCCACCCCAGAGGCAAGCCCTGCACCCCGGGGGCCCCCCCAGGAGCCCATCCCCGGGGCACTGGAGGAGGAGGAGGAGGAGTCCTCCTCCAGCGATGCCGGCCTGCGGATCGCCATCCCATACCGGAGCTCCAGTAGGGCTTCCTCCCACCGGGTGTCCCCCAACCGTTGGAGTGGACCATCATGTATGTACTCCCCCCCGGTGCACACCCCCGGGGTTGAGGGGCGGGGGTAATAGATATGACCAGGGCCCTACACATGCCCAGATGACCATGGCCCCAAGGACAGCAGTGGCATGTCCCTCAGAAGAGTGCATGAGCCCCTGCACCCCAGCACGACAGTGTCATGCCCCATCCCCGGGGCTGGGGGAAGCGGAACCACTAGGGTCCCCCGGGGGGAGGGGGTGGCACACCCATCAGCAGCATCAGCAGAATCTCCCGGGGACGGGGATGGGGAACCAGCAGCAGAGTGGTGGGGGGACAAGGGCCTCGGCTCGGGGCCCACACTAATGGCTGTCTCCACTCTTCTTCCCCCCCTGTGTTCTGCAGCTGCACCATCGGAAGGACCGGAGAGCGCCGGCGAGGTGTCAGTGGTCCCGGAGAGCCCACTGGGGCCATCACTCCAGGCCAGCCCCTCGGTGGAGGACCGACCAGCCCCACAGCGGGGACAACGGCGGACCTAGCACCACCACCCAACGGCGATGGACCCCCAGCTGCTGGCCATCCATTGTCGGTAGCTGGAGGTCGCCGAGCAGTGGCTGCGGGTGAAGAAGCGCCGCCTCCAACTCCAGGAGCGGGCACTGGCCTGGCGCGAGGAGGCATGGGGGGCCTTTATGCAGACATTCGACCGTGTTACCAACTACCTGGCCCCCCCATGCTGCGCAGGCTGCCGCTGCACCCGTCCTGCCTGCTCCATCCGCTGCTCCACCCGCTGCGCCGTCCGCCGTCGCACCGCCACCGAGGGCCCTTCCGCTGAGAGGGACCTGGGGCCAGCTGACACCTGCTGGCCATATCTACTGGTCTGCCCGGCCCCCAGCCAGCCCCAGCCAGGGCTGAGGCCGAGGCGTGGGTCACGGCCGCCCACCCCCAGTGCTGGACATTAGGGGGTGTGTGGCCCAGGACGTGGCCCACCCCCCTTTGTATGTGTTCCCCCCAGTTTAACGTTCTTTTGTAAGTAGTTTTTATATTAGACCCCTGTTGTTATGTTGATCCTTGCTCCCCCCATGTACATAGTTCTCCCCTTCCTTGTCTTCCCCTTTCATCTTATCTTATCTATAATACAAATATATAATTTTGATTTTGCCCGTAAATAATTAGTCTTGATAATAATAATAAGAGTTCTACAGATATTTGATTTGACGAACAAATGTCTGCTTTTATTTACAAGAAAGGTGGGGGCTGTGCTCTTGGGTGCTCTGTGGTGTGGGCTTAGGGGCAGGGTGTGTTGTGGAGGATGGGTGGGGTGCAGTGGGGGGCCTGCCAGCATTCACCCCACGGCCTCGTCAAACTGGGTCCGCAGGGCCTCCCGGACCCGGGTCCCTTCGGGGTCCAGCTGGCAACTGGGGGCAGTGGGTGGCTGTACATTGGCCCTGCCGGCCTCCACAGCCCAGCCCTGAAAGAACGCCCCCCCCTTGCTCGCGACGAGGTTGTGGAGGGCGCTGCATGTGCCCACAATCTGGGGGATGTTGGTGGGGCCCACATCAAGGCGGGTGAGGAGACACCTCCAGCGCCCTTTGAGGCGGCCAAATGTGCCCTCCACCACCTGGCGCACGTGGTTCAGGCGCAGGTTGAAGTGCTCCTGGCTGGCTGACAGGTGGCCCGTGTAAGGGTGCATGAGCCACAGCCAGAGGGGGTATGCCGCATCTGCGATGACGCAGAGGGGCATGGTGGTGTCCCCCACAGGGATCGCCTGCTGGTGGATGTAGGTCCCCGCCTCCAGCTGGTGGCACAGGCCTGAGTTCCGGAATACCCGGGCGTTGTGGGTGCTGCAAGGCCTGCCCACATAAATGTCCAAGAAATGGCCCCGGCTGTCCACCAAGGCCTGGAGGACCACAGAATGGTAGCCCTTCCTGTTTATGTAGTGTCCTCCACTGTGCTCCAGGGTACGGATGGGGATGTGGGTCCCATCCAGAGCCCCAAAGCAATTGGGGAAGCCCTGGGTGGCAAAGCCCGCGATGGCGGCATCCGGGTCCCCAAGCTTCACGAGCCTGTGGAGGAGCAGGGCGTTGATGGCGCGGACTTCCTGCAGGGGAAGCACATGGGAGAGCACCAATGAGGGGTGTGCAGGGTGTGTGTAGCCCTCCCCTGCCAAGACCCCCCCCTTCCCTCCCCTGCCAGGGCTACCTCCCCCTCCCCCCATTGGGCCTCTTACCTCCATGAGGACAGCCCTGACGGTGGCCTTGACGACGTCAAAATGCTGGCCCACGGATTGGTAGCTGTCTGGTTTGGCCAGCTTCCAGACAGCAATGCCGACCCGTTTCTCAATGCTGAGGGCACGCTGCATGGCGGTGTCCTGGTGCCTCAGTGTGGGTGTGAGCCACTGGCACAGCTCCAGAAATGTCTGCCTGCTCAAGCGAAAGTTCTGAAGCCAGCGGTTGTCGTCCCACTCTCCGAGCACCAGCCTCTCCCACCAGTCGGTGCTGGTGGGGTAGCTCCACAGCCGGCGGCGTATGAGGTGGGGGGGGCAGTGTGCTGCAGGGTTGGGGGTTGCGTCCTCCTCCCCTGCAGGCAGCTCCTCCTGTGTGGCAAGGATGTGCTCAGCTGCCTCCTGCATGGCATGGAGCAGGGCGAGCACTGCTCCTACAAGGGTGGCTGGGTGGAACTCTGGCTGCTGCTGCTGCTGGGGGTCCATGCCTGCGTCGCTCGAGGTGTGCGCGCCTATGGCTCTGCAGACCACATGCTGTGCAGGCTGCGTGTTTCTGGGAGGGGCCCTTTAAGGGAGCGGCCAGCTGTTGCCCCGGAAGTGCTAGTCCGCCCTGTGACCCTGTCTGCAGCTGTTCCTGGCACCCTTATTTCGATGTGTGGTACTTTGGCGTGTAAACTTTCCCTCACAGCGCCTATTTTGATGTGGTGCTGCCCAACGTCGACGTTGAACGTCGACGTTGCCAGCCCTGGAGGATGTGTAGACGTTATTCATCTAAATAGCCTATTTCGATGTAGCGTGCACGTGTAGACATAGCCATAGTCATTTTAAATCTAGCAGTTGATGCTGACAGGAAGAGCAGATTGATGGTGCAGCTATATTTCTGCAAAGAAGGTTACATTTGAGTAACTGAAGATGCTTATTATCTCTTTTTGGAAACTATTTGCTAAGAGATACATGGTTCTCTGTATTAAGGGCCAATAAAAAAGAAGGTGGCTATTGTGTAAACAGGGATGCACAGTGTTCTTCTACAAGTGCAGTTGGTTGATATAGTTTTTGTGCTTAGTAATTTAAGGAGTGATTCGACAGCAAAGGTCTGAGCCAATAAGCATAGTGGGAGGTTGTGTGTTCAGCGTCTTAATCCGAGCTGTCAGTTATATTAGGCTGTGGTTGGTGAGTTTTTAAGGATTCATTTACACAAAAATTCTAATCAGTACAAAGCCAAAGCTTAGCCCAATGAGGCATCCATGTATTCTGTCACACCCAAGCATTTTGTTCTTAACTTTTTAGGATGGCAAATGAGTGTGAAGTAGGAATGGGATTATTGTTTTAGAGAAAAGTTCTACAGAACAGAACTAGAATAAAAATTCACTCCCAGAATTTTCCAAGGGACAGAAATAAATACAATGTTTTTCAAGTAGATTATTTTAAATTTTTCCTTTCCCTTCTGTAGTTTCTAGCAATAGCCAGCAAAAGCCAGATTCTAAGTCTGGGTCTACACGTGCCCCTTTGAAAGGGGCATGTTAATGAGCAGGTTCAAAATATGCTAATGAGGTGCTGCAATGAATGTCACAGATAAGAAGAAGGGCATTCGAAAACTGCGTGTGGGGGGATCCTTTTGGAAAGCCGCACTTTCGAATCGCCGTAGCCACCATTATGCTAATGAGGAGGTGCATATTCATTACAGCACCTCATTAGCATATTTTGAACCTGCTCATTAACACGCCCCTTTCGAAAGGAAGGGACATGTGTAGATCCAGCCTAAGTGTTTAAGGTTTGTTAATACTGACATTTTTTAATATTGGAACAGCTACAGGCTGTGTGTGGCAAATGTGAATTTACAGACACCCTCTAGAGGCTTTGTGACAAACTACTTTGCTTAGTAAATCCAACCTTTTGCACATGACTAATACGATATCACCAACAAAAAAAGTCAATTAATAAATGAGCAAAATCAACTATCCACTAAGATTGTATTCCAGAAAGTAGGAATTTATGTTCTGTACTGCAAGGAAACTGCTGCAGATTTTTAAAAGCAATCATATCCAGTACAGGTAGTTTTTTAACTCCATTGGCTCAGTTAGGTAATTTACACACATTTTTCTGAGATGGAATGGATCAAGAAGCACAGTCTGTCCTGAGATGACAGTCAATAGTTTAGATCAAATTATTCCCTGTCACTTATCATTGGCTCCATTTGGGAGATTGAGGAGGAGGAGGGCCTAGACTAATGTTTTTCCACCCCTGCATGGAGCAAGAACCAAGTAGTCACCTCTAACATGCTGCTATTATGCTCTGCATTTGAAGGATGAGTGTAGGATGGGGGAAAAGCTTCTTACTTTTTGCTAGTGCATTCATAAAAGGCATATCACACCCAACTGACTGAATCCTGGAAAGTTCTTAGCAGGCAATGAAGGGCCAAGGTAGAGCACTAGAGTTATTCAGTTGCTGCTGTTGCAGCCTCATTGCTGCAGCAGTCATTACAGCAGCTGATCAAACTGGCCTTAGCATTTAAGTTTTTTTCCCAAATCTCTCTGCTGCTGTGGGGACTATGAACAGAACACAGCTTTGTGATGTTTCATTGCATGGAACACCATGTGTGGTTTACAGATCCTCTTGTACAACACTGACTGGAACTAGAGCCATGTGCACTCATGGGGTAATGCCCATGATTAGGCTTTTTATGGCAATCAGTCATAATAATTCTTAGGACCCAATATTGTAATTGTATCAACCATATGGTGTTTTGTATCTCTGAGGAGCCTTGTTGATTTCTTCTGGGCTCCATGCAGGTGTAAAGGACTATACATGGAGATCCAATTGCCTGGTTGAGATAGTATTGGTTGCATAGTATTTTTTAGTTTCAGAGTGCAGTACAGCTATCAGTAGCCATTACTTCATTACAGTTTCCTCAGATAAATCAAATTTGCTGAGTGGTTGTGACAATTGGACAGAAACACAAAGATATTTGAGTACTGCCACGAGAGAAATAAAATTATACAAGATTAATATGAAAGTCAATTCGATTTTAATCCAAAATACATCAAAATGTTGTTTTTCTTCCATAGTGTGTAAATTCCCATGCCAAGTTAAACTGACTTAGAAAAGGACACGTGAATATTACAATATAGATAACCTTTTTAAAAAATGGGTATAACATTGAGGGGTGCAGTCTGGGTAATTAACGTGCTGTGACACGCTAACCTGAAAACTTGGATGCTTCATGTTTTGTTGCTTACAAACCACATGCAGGTCGCACTGTGTATATAGCTACTAACTGACAAGTTCACAGGATTCACACCCTTGCTTCTACCAGCCTTGGTTACCACTTTCAGGGTGATCACAACAATCTCTTAGTCCCAGATATTCCCCCAAATAGTCTAGGTAGTATTCTAGGTAGTCCAGATATATAAGATCCATTGACCCACTAAAGAGATCCGTATATAACAATTTGCTACCCTAAATGGATTTACCCACACTGTTCAACACAGTTACTTAATTTTTGATTAAAGAATGGCACAAGTTTATCTATGTTACTACAAAGAGTTTTTAAGTGAGTACAAATCTAAGGCATTAAAGTCAAAAATGGTTACAAGAGAAATAAAATAAACATTCTTATTACTAAAATGTAGCAAACTAGATTTGATTCAAGGTGAAGTCTTTTACCATATGTTCTCAGAAATATTTCTGACAAAATTCTAAGGCCAGGATCTCCTCCTAAAGTTTAACAGTTTCCTTTAATTTTCTCATGTGAAAGAGAGAGAGATGGTTAAAAAAATAGAGATGGGGGTGGGTTTTGCCTCTCTTCTTTATACTTCAGTCACACTTTGAAATGTGTTTTCCTAAGGTCTACTCCTAAATGGAGTTTATATCCTTTGTGAACTTGGAGACAGAGTCTTGTGGTGAAAAAGGTTTCAACCTGTCATTTGCTAAGATGCAGATCTGTTTTTCTTTAGCTATTCCTTGACAAATAATACCATCAGTTTGGGTTACACTTGCCTAGAGATGTGAGGTTGTCTTTTCTCACTGGGAAACTGGTTTACCCAGTCTTGTCTGCAGGCCCGCTTGTAACAAGAAGGAGTGGGGCGGAGGGGCAGTTGCCCAGCATTTCAAACGGGTGCAGAGATTTGGCCGCAATCAGCAGTGGTGGCCATAGTTATCAGCTCCTTTGAGTTGCTGTGGCAGTGCTGCTCTAGTTGTGGGTGGCTGTGAGGGAGTGAAGGGGGACACACTGCCACAGTCCAGGCAGCGCTGAGAACTGACTGCCATTAGACCATACAGGGGCATAAAGACCAGCCTCTCTACCACCTTGTCCCCCAGTCTGTGGAGGCTGTTGGCACCACATCTTGCCTGGGAAACACATTTCACATTTAATTTCAGCTTCCTGTTATATCTTCTCATATAATAGTGCCACACATATTTTATTATATTATTGACCTGAGAATTATGAGTTTTGAAATGTTATCTTCCAAGGTACATTTGTACAAAAATTATAGTAGTACGCAGAGTGCAAATATTGGGATGCATTCAATCACAAAGGGTGTGTCCAGCTATTATTTATGCACCTTTTTATGAAGTCACAGCTGACAACATTTCTTCATCAAATTAAAATACAATGCCAAAGGCTCATAAAGTCACCATAAAGAAAAGGAAATTGCTTTTCTGGAAATGGTGCAATATATGCTCCTGTGATACAAAGAGGAAATCTGTGTGCACGGTTGTCTGTATTTATATTTATATAACCACAGCTCAGACGTAGAGATCTCCAGATGAAATAAATGTCCCCTGCTGAGGACTTAATATAAAAATAATTAATTTTATTTACAAATATAACACCTAGCTGGTTACTTACTGTAGACCCCTAAAGTATTATCAGTCTTTGCAGAGAGGTATTCCATATGGAATATTTTTTCTTTATTCTTGAACAGCTAGTTGCAATCCACCAGGAATTTTAGAGTTTCTCTGTTTGATCAAGAACTCCTGAGCAGTTAGAGCTACAAACACCACCTTTAGTATACAGCTTCCTCTTTTCATAACCTGAAGCAATGTAAACATTTAGTTGTGCCAGGAAAATGGGATGCGCCTGGAGTGGGATTGCTTCTCATAACACCAAACAGAAAAGATACAGAATCACCAAATCAATTATAGACCTCAAATAAACATAACTGTGTGAACATTGAACTAAGATGAACTAGAAAAATAGGATATACGTGAAAGAGGATTGCTTTTAAATAAACCTGTCAGAAAAGAGATAAAATGGAGAAATTTGTAGTGGTGCTCTCTTTTGGCACAGCTAAATCAATGCTTAAGGTCTAAAAACTAAAAAAAAAAAATTATTCAAGCTAAATTGACTATAGCCCTTTTTTGTTAAAACATAGCAAACGATAAGAGTTTTATAGGGATGAAAAAATCACACTTGATAGCACTCCCATTTCAAAAAAAATTACTAAAATTAAATGGACAAAGTCTAACAATCCCTTTTCTAATAACTCCAAAATAAAACTGTAATTCTTTGAAATAACAGCATAGCTTTGAAAAAATGAAAACATGTAAATAAAGAATGTACATTTTCCTTTTATTTTATTTTTTTAAAAAACACCTTATTTGAGTTAAAGACCTAAGGAGTGCTATGGCAGATTTGTTAGTATGGTAAATTCAATTATCAACTGTGAGTCTAGACATACATCCAGTGTTAATATGTTATCGTTTGTTTAGAATTAAGACCACTATACGATATTAGGGTAATTTTCCTTGTTAATGGTCACCATCTCTCTCTGTCATTTTTTCTCTTTTTATAGTCTTCTCTGAAAGTGGATCATTTTATGTGTGTCAAAGGATTTAAGTGGGAACAGGAAATGGAAAGAAGTCTGGAGAATGGGCTTTAAAAATAAACAATAACATCCAAAAGGTAGGTTGACACTGTAATGCAGGAGATTTTGCTTACTGGAAACACTTTTATTATTCAGTAGAAGTTGATTTCACATTAAGTAAACACAGATATTATTACAGCTCTAGTCCTCCTTTTATCTACTAATTATCTATGAATATCAATTTTGATTACACAGATGATATTACTGGTAAATAGCACTTAGTTATATAACAGATCCCCAGTTTTCCATTAAAATTTGTTTGGACACATTCGTGGATCCCAAGGCCTGAAGTGATCGTTATGGTCATCTAGTCTGGTCTTCCCTATAGCATAGCTATAGAACTGCCTCAAAATAATTCATAGCTAGATAGATAGATCCAACCTTGATTTATAAATCATCTGTGATGGAGAAGCTACTATTTCTGGTCTGTATTTGTTAACATCAACTTTTAGTCAGTGGATTGTGTTGTATCTTTCTCCGCTAGGTTGAAGAGTTCATTCATAAATATTGGTTTCCCATGTGTTTATAGACTTTAACCAAGTCACTCCTTAACATTCTCTTTATTAAGCTAAGTGGATTGAATTTCTTCAATCTATCATCATGAAGCATGATTTTTTTAATCTTTTAATCATTCTTATGGCCTTTTTCTGATCTTTCTTAAATTTATCAATCTTTCAAGCAGTGTCAGCACCAATGCTACATATAATAACTGTATTATTCCTACTCAGGATTTCTCTACTTATTCATCTAAGAATTACATTAGTGCATGGGTCGTGTCTTCACACTGGGAGCTCATGTTCAACTGATAAAAGTTGCAGATGACAATAACACTTGGGAGAGTGGTAATGAAAGGACGAGGACAGATCATTGATACAGTACTATCTGGGCTTGTTAAGGTACACTCAAACAAACAATATCAACGTTAATATAACTAAAAGTAAATATATAAATCCAGGAATGACGAAAGTAGGCCATACCTGCAGTATGGTGCAATCATTCATGGAAAGCAGTGACTCTGAACAAGATTTGGGAATCTCAGTGGAAGCTTATGTTAACATTTTGAGACCTATCATTGAGCCAGCTTTTAATCCACTTAATTTGTGACATGTTAATTGAATACATTTCTAGTTTCTGAATCAAAATATCTTGAGGTACAAAGTCAAATACCTCTCAGAAGTTTACATATGCTATTTCGCTATTACCTATACTATTACCTTTCTCAACGAAATTTTGTAAGCTGATAAGAAGATATGTTAGTTTGACAGGATGTTTTCCATAGAGCCATGTTATTTCATCATCATCATCATCATCATCATCACCGTCACCAAGAACAACAACAGCAACCACGGGCTCAGTGCCCATTGGTGTCCTATGCCTCTCCCACAAATTCCTACCATCTTTCTCTGTCCAGTGAGGAGTTGTTTAGTTTTTGTAGACTAGCTCTGCACAAATCTACTATAACATCTACCCATTCTTTGTGGGGTCTGCCTCTCCTATTTGAACAGTTCATTATACTGAATACAGGGGCTTGATTTTTTGCTCATTATTCATTCTGAAGATATGGCCAAATAGCTGTAATTTGTGTTGTATAACCTTCTGCAGTAGATGCTCTTTCAGCTGTATCTACCTATACAATTCCTCAGCAGAAAGTTTTTGCATCCATCCCATTCTCAGGATCTTTCAATAACAACTCCTCTCAAATGCCAATATCCTTCTCTTCATATCTCTCATTATCACCCATATGCCAGCTCTGTACAATATGCTGCTGAACACAATTATTTTCAAGATGCTCAGCTTCCTTCCTAAGCTAATCACTTTTCTTTTCCAGATCTTATCCATCGCCATCAAACTTGTTCTTTCTTTTGCTATTTTAGTTGCTATTTCCTTCTTACAGTCTAGATCATATGTTATGTTGCTCCCCAGATATGTGAACTTCTCTATGTTGTTTAGTTCAAACTTGTCTATAGTGGTCTTTATTCCTATTTCCTTATCTCCAAATACCATTTTTTTGTTTTATCGATATTCATAATCAGTCCATACTGCTTCCGTTTGTTGTTTAGCACCAGCACTATTCTCACTAGTTTCTCTTCATCTTCTTTAATGATAATTATATCATCTGTGAGCCTCAAGTTGTTGATTCTCATCCTGTGCACTGATATCTCTTCTACCTCTTCCTTGATCTCAGCCATCACTCTTTCTAGTTGCATGAAGAAGATACTCAGCAATATCAGATCTCCATGTCTCGTACCTCTACTCATTCTAAACCAAATTCCCAACTCTCAGCATGTACTCACTGTTTCTTCCTTATTCTCGTTGATACTTTTCAACAACCATATCAGTCTGCTATCCATTCTGTATTACTCCAACACTGCCCAAGTCACTTTTTCATCCATACTGTCAAATGCCTTCTGAAAATCGATGAAGCAATTGTAAATGTTCTTGTTCTTTCATCAAGCTTTCTCTGCTGTTAATCTTAGTCCCAATATTTGGTACTTCTGTTTTTCCTAAATCCCACTTGTTCATCTGCAGGATGTTCTTCTATCTGCGATCTCAGTCCCTCCATCAGTATCATCTCAGCACTTTGCCTAGATGACTCGGGCATTTGTTCTGTAGTTCTTGCACTCCAATGTGCTTCCTTTCTTGTGTATTGCCACTTTGTCATTAGCACAGATCTTGTCCCTTACTTAGGTGTCTTCCCTTCTGTCTATTCTATATTACATAGTCTGTGTATTTCCTGAATCATACTTTCTCTGCCGTATTTGATCATCTCTCCCATGATCTTATTATTTCCAGGGCTCTTCTTGTTCTTTAGTCATTTCAATGATTTTCCTACTTCCTCCTTCAAAATACCAGTCTTACTCTTGATGCTTGGCAGAGATATCTCTTTCAGTTCTTCTGTTAGTCCCTCTGAAACACTCGGGTCCAACTGTGCTTAGCTCCAGTGCACCTAAGGATCTGGTCCAGCATCTAGTTAGAAATAGATATAAGACATGAATGACGTATTGGGTATTAAACAAATACAGTTCCACAGCAATTAAAATATGCATTCAAACTATTTATCTTGGAGGCTGAATATGGATAAAAAAGTGCACCAAAGAGGGGAGATGTAATAGAAACAGAGATGGGAAAGAGGATAAGGGCAAATACAAATAAGGAACAGGACAGAAAAAATATATAGAAAAAATAACAAAACCACTGTATACATACAAGAAGGAAACTCAGAACAGTATGATTCTACTGAGCTCAAGTGGGTTTTTTAGAAAAATAACATGTTGACCTTCTTGCAGTGACATGTACTAGAGTGGAAATGTTGAGGCTATGTTTTTAGTAAGCTTTGAACTGATGACTATTTAATTGAGAAATGTGAAATCATTAGCAAAAAAACTAGGACACAAAATATTTGGACTTCTATTGGAGGTAGCTAGGAACAAACTAATGAGTAATACTGGCCACTGACCCTAAACTACAGAATTTTAAAAAAGGGAGGGAGAGAATTATCACATACCTTTAAGTGAATTTTTCAATTTACAATTCAGTAGTACATTTACACTCCGATCTGACTAAACAAAACCAAAAATGCCTTTTTTTAGGCAGGCACAATATTTTTAAGAGGATTTCAGTTCCCTAATTGAATATCTTTGTCCTCATTTATATCAACATTTTAACTCTGTCTTACTAAGGAGATTTACATGCTTTGTCTGGGTTACTCTCTGCTAGCTAATTTATTACTCAACAGCACAATGTCCATGGAAAACTGGCACGGCACTAGAAGGCGAAAGGAGACAGTGTGTCATAAATATCTTTTTTTTCACCAGAAAGGGGAATCTAAAGATAGTAGTAACTCTGGGCTGCTCTTCTGAAGTTATAAAGAGGCATGATCCATCTCCATTGTCTTGCAAACAAGAGCACCTGAAATAAGATATGATAGGATGATATACTTAATGTACTTAAATATTTAATTTCTTGGCAAATGGCTGAATAATTTAACTCCCAGGCTCTGGCTCAGACTTCTTGTGTAGTCAAAGGAAAAAGAAGCATATGCAATTCACTAGATTAAGGGAACTCTATAATTGCTGGCTTCCTTCCCAAGAAACAATAGATAATGCCACAGCTTGTGTCAGAGATACAGTGAATAGCAGCTTCTCCAGTGTCTACAGCTACATTGGCAAAATCATCACCCCATCATGCTAAATTGCTGATGAGTTAGACCATCTTAAGAAAAAAAAACCCAAACATTTTTCTGTGCATATGTGTTTCAGACCATCTCTAATAAGGCAGCAGGAAAACTCACCCACACAATGACATATTCAAAATGTTGGGATGATTATTCGTCTAGCTGCCTAATTAAAAGTAGTCTGACATTTAAGCACAAACTTTTCCTCAAGAGAGGACAGTTTGGCAGGTACCTGGATGAAAGCTAAGACCTGTGTTATACAGGATGTTAGATTGGTGATCGAATGGTTGCTCTAGCCTTACATTTATCCAGTGCAATAAAGATTGCAAGGTGCTCAGATGCCAGAGTACTGGAGGCCATATATATAACTCACATATGCACAGTGTTGTTTCCTGCCAGTGTGGGGGAAATTTATTTTGTTAGTACTGGTTATGTGAATGATGATGATGATAATGATGGTTTCAACAAATTGATGAAGATTTTAAATTAAACAAAAAAACAGTAAAAAGCCCTCTGTGGCACCTTTTACTTTTTGACCATTCCTCTGGATTAGCAATTATGGAGCTGTATGGTCTACTAGTTGAAATAGTGGGTCAGGATATTAAGACTCTTGGATTCTATTTCTGGCTTTGATACTGATTTGCTATAACCTTAGGCAAGTCATGCAACTTCAGTGATTCTCAGTTCTCCTAAGTTTAGATTTTAGAAGCCATACAATAGTATTTTCACAAAGGTATTGTGAGGGGTTTTTTTAAGGAAAAAATTATATTGTGCTGCAAGATCAGTGATGAAAGAAAATTAGAATAGGACCAAAAAAAAAAAATTGATGTCCAAACTGGATACAAATCCCAACTGGAAACATCAGTAAAAATTTATGAGCATTTCAAAGTCAATAAAAAAAATCAGCCCTGATACTATGGATAGAGAAATACACAGACTTCCCTTACTCTCTGTATAGTTTCTTATTATAATTTCAGGAAGAGACAGTTTCACACATACAAAATAGGAAATGACAGCCTAGAAAGGAGTAGTGCAGAAAGGGATCTGGGGTCATAGTGGACCACAAGATAAATATGAGTCAACAGTCTGACACTGCTTTAAAACAAAACAAAACAAAACTATTCTATGATGTATTAGCAGGACTGTTATAAGAAAGATAAAAGAAGTAATTTTTTTCTAATCTACTCTGTGCTAATTAGGCCTCAGTTGGAGCATTGCGTCCAGTGCTGGGTGACGTGTTTCAGGAAAGATGAAGAAAGTGGAGAAGGTCCAGAGAAGAGCAACAAATATAACTAAAAATCTAGAAAACGTGGCCTATAAGGAAGGATTGAAAGAATTGGATTTGTTTAGTCTGGAAAAGAGAAGGCTAAGTGGGGGGTATTATGACAACTTCCAAGTGACAGAAATTGTTCTCCTTAAATTCCGATGATCAGACAAGAAACAATGGGTTTAGATTGCTTCAAGGAAGGCTTAAATTGCACCTTAGGAAAAATTTTCCTCTCAGGTTGGCTAAACACTGCAATGAGTTGCCTACAGAGGGCATAGAATGTCCAAGAATGGATATCTCTAATAGCAGGTTAGTCAAACACCTCCCAGGATATTTCAGATGGTGTTTTGTTGTGCCGTGAGGGCCAGAGACTGGACTTGGTGACCTATTGAGGTTCTTTCCAGTTCTAGTTTTCTTTGAGTCTATAAAGAACCCAGTGTGACAGATTTAGGATTCTCAATATTCCATAATATCCTTTGCCCTTAACAGGTAAGCAGTTAGATTGAGCCGGGGCAGACTTTGGGAAAATGGCTTGAAAAATGGCAGAAAAATGCCTTGGGTCAGCCATTTCTTTTCCAATGGCAGCAGGGGTGGGGACATTGCACTCTGGGATGATGATATCAGATGCCCACTAGCGCTTGCAGTGCATTTTTTCCCATAAGCCACTGGCACAAAAACCCATTATGCAATGGGGCAACAGACATTGTGGGCTAGGTTTGCACAATACACTGCTGACGCAATCGAACATAGATAAGGCAATGGGGACACACTATGTCAACTTTCTTGACATTTGAGGATACTCATCTTCAACTTTATAAAATCTAGTTGTAAAAAGTCAACTACAATAAATTCAACTTTATTTCATGGTGTAGATGTAGCCTCAATAGAGGGATCCCCTTTACTGACATACACATCCTGTAGAAAAGAGCAACATGTCCAGTTAGAAGCAGTGCAAGGTTGTCAGAATTTCATGGAAATACATAATGGTTGCAGATATTCACTGTTATGTCCCTACCGGATTGTAAAATAAACACGTGTACAAAATTAAGATATTTAAGATACTGCACTAAGATGAGGCTGACTAATTTAGATGAAGGGAAGCAGCTTGTAGCTAGCAATGGGCTGAACAGTGGGAGTTTTATGCCATCAAGAACAATTTACACGTGCTAATTACTGTGAAGAGATTTGAAGGCATCACTAGGCATGGCATGTATCCATTGTTTAGAGGCAATAATAAAGTACTCTCTTACATTAGTGATATTATGATAACTGAAACTTTCCTAGTAATCATCAGTTAAACATGTATGTCTTTTTTTTGAGATAGCCCACTATAGACCTCTAGAATTTGAAGACATTTGGGCATCTAAGAATTAAGTGAAGCATCAAGGGGCAGATTTGTAAACTCCAGTGTGCCCCTATTGCCATCCTTGAGCATAATAAATTCTTTTAAAAATACTGCTCCAGCCCCTTCAAGTTAGAGCACCAACTTAGATGCCCCTGCTGATTGCCACAGGAACTTTGAACCTTCAGAAAGATCACAGGTTCAGGTCTAAACCCACATTTATATTAAGAGGATAAGAGCTGCTATACTGGGTGAAACCATGTGTACACAACCATCTCAGCAGCCATAGCCCACAACCCCCACAACCCCCTCCACTAAAAATATTTTTGAGGACTTGCTGACTACTGCAGACACATGATATTTTGATATTTATGTTATAAAATCTTTTTCCTAACATTTCCAATCTTTCTTAATGCTTTGACCCACCCAAAAAACACAGGATGGAGGGCCGGTTGAGATTTCTGTTTCCATTATAGGTTCAGTGAGATTTCACTGTCATCCCCCGAGTTGGCAATGTCTATGTCACGAAGAGGGAGGACAAAACTCTTTTTTTCCTAGACTTATTTATCCTCTTTCTTTGAACTTTGCACCCCTCAGTCAGGGAAGAGTGGGTGGAGGACCAGTTGAGAATACAGTCTGTCCCTGTGTTATTTTCAGGGATTGGATGCAATCACAGGTGAGGGACAGTCAGTGGTTGGCCAGTTGAGAACAGCCTGTGCAGAGAAGCTGTATAATGCACTGGGATGACAAATACACTCTCCTCAGCAATTCTCTTTCCCCCCACCCCCCAAAAAAAATTTCTATCATCTTTTTTTTCCAAGGTTTTCAGGGTCCCTGTATTATTTTCAGGGATCAGATGCAATCACAGGAGAGGGGTTAGTCAGTGGATGGCCAGGTGAGAATTCAGCTACAAGAGATAGAGATTTCTGCTAACTTTGCCATGTCTGTGGATGTCCTTCTTTTCCTTCTTTCCAATGGGAAAAATGCACATTTGCTAAACATGGGAGGGGACTGAGGAAAATGCAATGTGGGAAGATGATGTGAAAGACCAGTGACCACACCCGGAATGCTACAGGGATGAGGGAACTACAGGATAGGTTCCCACAATTCACTGCTGTAACAGTCAATGTTTGCCAACTGAGTGTGTCAGCAATGTCAACCTTGTGAGAAGCAAGTGGGAAGGTGAGCATAGTCAAAACTGAGTTTATAAATTCCAGAGTTACAATATCGATATTAATAAATTTGATTTTTTTCTTAGAATTATCCATCTTTAAGCTTCACTACTTCATTATTCATTCCCCTTTTCTGGATCATAATGGAATATGTTTAACAGCACAGGTTCAAGCGCAGATACCTGGGATAACACATTGTTCACCTCTTCACATTCTGAAAACTGACCATTTATTCCTGCCCTTTGTTTCCTGTCTTCCAGTTGCTTTTCCCATGGCTACTTTAGGGCTGCGTCTACACATGCCAGATCTTCTGGAAGAACACTCTCTTTTTCTGGAAGATCTGTGGAGCATCTACACAGATTCCTAACTCTAGTCCCAGATCAGGAATAGTGCCTTCTTCCAGAAGATTATTCCAGAAAAAAAAGCATGTGTAGAAGCTCACATGGCAGCTCCCAGCTAGAGCCTGAAGACACTCTAGCAAGCCCCTGGGTGGGGGGGGGGGGCTGTATTGTGCCTGGCTCCAGCCGCTAGTAAAGCACCAAGGACCCAGAAACCCCAGGGCAGGAAGAAGAGGCTCTGGAAGCAGGCAGCACATGCAGGGCTGCTGTAACCAGCCTCCTGCCACCCCTGCAGCAATGCCTGGCAGCCTGATGGCCAACAGCCGGCCGTCACCCAACACTCTCCAGGACACCCCTGGTGACACTGATGAGGGCATCCCAGAGAGCAGCCGAGGAAGAGGAGGGCCCCAGCATGGACTGAACCAGAGGCATGGGAGCTCCTTGTGCTCTTGTATGATGCTGAGGTGCTCAGGACACCTTGGGACACCAAAGGAAGGCTCCCACCTGTGCCTGCCTGGGCAAGGCCCTGGCTGCACATGATCACCCCTGCCCAGACTACAGAGCAGGTCCAATGCAAGGTAAAAGATCTCAGGCAGGGCTATATGCAGGCCAGGAACAGTGCCCACTGGTCTGGTGCCACCCCAGCAATGTGTCCCTATTATAGGGAGCTATGGGACATCTTGACAGGAGGGTGACACATCCCTGCCCCACAACGTCATTGACTTGGCAGTGACAGAGACCACTGCCACACTGGAGAGGGAGTATAGATGCTCCTCCAAGGAAGCTGGGGAGGAGGGTGACCGCATAAGCCAAGTCCAGGGAACCTCAGATGTCCCCCACCGCCTCCCTTGCCCTCCCTATTGCTCCTGCCCTCCTGCTGCCCCTACCCCTGAGGCCCAAGCCATCCCTGCCCTGAGGCCTTAGCTGCCCACCTTCCCCAGAGACTTCCTGCAGTGGCCATGAGAGGCCTAGGAGTCTGGCTGTTGGTCATGGCAGGCCTTGCGGGGCCCCCCACCCTGGTAACCTTCCTCCCATCCCCTCCCCCACTGAGGCCAGGCCACACTACCCACCATGACCTCCCCATGCTCCCTGCCCCATCAGTGCCCCAACAGGGATCATGGGCCTGAGAGAGGAGAGGCAGCTGTGGATTCCGGGGCTCACAGCCCTTCACCCCATCCCCTTGAGTAGGGACTCCTCCCCTCCCATGCTCTTCTCCACCCAGGTTGTTATGCCTCCACTGCCCAGTCACCCCCACTGTTCAGAGTTGACATCTTTTCTGTTTCAAGCAAAGTTATATTTTATTACTACGCTACATTACTTTCCAAACTGTTGAAGAAACTGTTAACATTTAGCCACAGTTTTTGAATTGGTGCTGAATGCCATTTGTCCTTAGCTGTACTTGAAGCTAAAATGTATTCATTGCTGATTCAGCTATGCCTATTGCTGACACAGTGCAGGTAAATGTTTAAGTAGATTCTTCTGTACTGATGTCTTATGGATATATTCACACTTAAAATAGATGCTTTTCTTATATAGGCATAGCAATATCAAAATAGACAAATGGGATACCTAATAGTGTGTCTGGCCTCTGGCCCAGGTGTTTCAGAGGAAAGTGACATCCTCGTACAGGTAAGTATGCAATATTGAATCCAGGATGAGAATTATTTTTCTGATCCAGCTGATGATCAATTTATGCCCTGAATTGTGAGGACTGATAGCTTTTGTTATTTCATCCTAACTATAAGAGTACCACTGCAAATGATTTACCTGATCATATCCTAATTTCAGTTCTTAATTATCTTTAACTATCTATCTAGCCCTAATTTTCCTCTCTCTTGAGAAAATCCGATTTACCCATCCATGGAATTATAATAGTAATTTTGACGTTGTTTTGTCTGCTAAATTGTGCTACAAAATGGAAACTATCAAAATTGAAATAGAAGATAATCACAAAACTCCCTTTTTTTTCTTCTGAAGCAGTATGAAAAAGGTATATTTCTTGTCATAATGACAGGAGAGCTAGTGTTCCTATTTTCAGTACAGATGCCTCTCAAAGGTTAATGACCAGTTCCTTCCAAAAAAGGAATGTGTCAGTACAAAAATGAGTGCACTGCAGTAACCTAGGCTAGGAGTGCCTATCTCCTCTCTGAAATAAAAGAATTCCAGATACTTTTATAAAAATGAAGATGAAACAAAGGAATCAATAATTAACTCGTAGGTTTGTAAAGCATGGAGTATTGTAAACTGCAAGTGATCTTGTTTCTAAGAAAAGCCCATGTTTTTTAAGAAAAGACAAAAACAAAAAAGTGAACAAATGGAAGCTAGAGAGAAGACGTATTAGCTGATCCACTCTGTCTCGCTGCTAATTCCAGATTGTTCCCCAAAGTAATATCATAGAATGCTAGGGCTGGAAGGGACCTTGAGAGGCCATTGAGTCCAGCCCCCTGCCCCAATGGTAGGACCAAGTACTGTCTAAAGCATCCCTGATAGACATCTATCCAACCTGTTCTTAAACATCTCTAGCAATGGAGATTCCACAACCTCCCTTGGCAATTTATTCCACTATTTGACCACCCTGACCTGACAGTTAGGAACTTTTTCCTAATATCCAACCTAAACCTCCCTTGCTGCAGTTTAAGTCCTCTGCCTCTTGTTCTATCGTCAGAGGCCAAGAAGAACAACTTTTCTCCCTCCTCCTAATGATACCCTTTTAGATACCTGAAAACCGCAATCATGTCTCCCCCTCAATCTTCTCTTTTCCAAACTAAAGAAGCCCAATTCTTTCAGCCTTTCTTCATAGGTCTCATTCTCTAGACCTTTAATATGCTTTGTGAAGTCAAATTTTAAATTACCTGATCCATGGAGTTTCTCTATTTCGTTTAGAATTTATATACTAGAGTGTTTATAGCACTTTCCTTAGGTGAGAGAAAATGCACAAAGGTAAATCAATCATTTTTTTGAATTCCAATGAACAACTGTAAAGCATTTGTTGGAAGCCATGTCAGATGACTAAAAATAGTCATTGTGACCCCATTGGAGAGAGAGATGAAGGGAAAACAGAGGTAGGCTTTAAAGGGGCCCAAGTATGGAGAGAATAGTTTAATGACATGTATGGCTGTGCTGAGACCCAAATCACCACAGTCTCACCCCACAACCTCCTACCATTTCTCCTTCTTATGACCAGGAGCTGCGGAGAAAGGGTGTGGGAATAACTGATGAATTTTGTGTACGCCCAGATAGGTCTGGGAAGGGAATCATTTGTCCAGAGAATGTCAAAGTGGTTCATTCTCCATGTGACCATTTCAAATGTCTTGCACCATTCACAGTCCCCGGTATCTGTTCTCTCTCCATGCTGAGCCACTCTACAGAAGCTGGAATAAAACAAGAGAAGCATCCATTCCAGCAGTGTCCAGATTTTGTCCCTGTGCAGTGGAGAGGTGTTTTACTTTCAGTAGTAACTAAAAAAATTTGGGAATAAATGTGCTTCAGGATGCTTTGTCTCTGTCTTCTTCATTACTGTTCACAGGACAGCATGGCTGGACTCTCTGGCAATCCGAGAAAGGCTGGTGTGAATGGATGTTTTCTGTGGTCCTCTGTTCCCTTTCCATCTACTAGATTTTTGATGTAAGAAAAATTTAAGATGGTTCCTCTGGTTTAGCAGTAAGGCAAATGCTTTTTATGTACCTTTATAGCTCACCAACCCCCACCCCCCGCCCCCGCTCAGCTAATATGTAGAAAGATGCCCATTAGCAGAAACATCTTTCTCTATTAGTTGTCCAGCCGTACTTTGCAATACGTAAAAATCACTCCTCTTTTCCTTTCTGGCATTTCAAAAAATGCAAGATTTTACAAAACATGCTCAGTCCTTAAGGAAGATGATGATGGGTAATATTACCATTGAACTAACAAAAACACGCCACTGTAAATATTATGCCATTTTAATATTAACTAATAATATTTCTTACACTAAATGTGAGCACAGAACCATCGTATGTAATTGCACCTTGTCAAAGGAATAAAGTGTCTTCTTTCACCCTGCAGTAGAACCCCAGCCTCCCAGGCACCCTTACATTATGTGTATTTCTATGTCCAAAAAGTGCTTGAACTTGTCCATTTGGTCCCCTAAGCCTTAGAGAATCAATAAAAAATTATCCTTGTGGTCCATGTGTTCACTGGCTCCTTTTGATGGGTAAGAGATATGTGTTCAACCTACTACTTCTTTACTCAATCAACACCCTGACCTGCCCCTTCCCACTCATCTCTGCTGATCATGGAGTATGGAACGCACTTGGAGGGAGGGGAAGGAATTGGTTGGTAGGCCTGCGGCGATATGGCTGGTGCTGGGTTGGAAGGGGATCTCACTGTCAGTGGGTGCTAAAGTACTCACTGTTTTTAATTGGGTGTTCCAGACCTGGAGCATTCATGGAGTCGAGACCGTAGTCTACATGCATCTGATGAAGCGGGTCTTTGCCCACAAAAGCTTATGCTCAAAAATATCTGTTAGTCTATAAGGTGCGACAGGACTTCCCATTGTTTTTGCAGATACACGCTAACATAACTACCTTTCCAATACTTATCAGGAAATGGTGGCACTTCTGTGATATACCAAAGGGGTGATGTGGCTTTGTGCTTATGCCTGTGCAGGTCATGCCATTCTTGATTTGGCATATGTGGAGGGTTTGTGAAGATATGGGGAAGATGTGGTAGAATTCTTCAGACAAACACATGTTAACTACACAAGTATTTCTATAGCCTAACTTTATCTCCCTATTTTTCTATTTTTGTCTTGCTTCTTTCTCCTAAATCCCCCATATGGCTATGTCTACACTAGCACCCCCCATTTCAAAAGGGGGATGCTAATGAGACACTTCAAAATATGCTAAAGAGGTGCTGCAATGATTATGCAGTGCCTCATTAGCATAATGGCTCCTGCAGCACGTTGAAAGTTCAGCTTTTGCTTGTGCGTGGCTCATCTACAGAGAGTCCTTTTCGAAAGGACCCTGCACACTCTGAAATTCCCTTATTCCTATTTGGCTATAAACTTTGATTTCGAAGTATGCAGGGTCCTTTTGAAAAGGACCCCATATAAACAAGCTGTGTGTGATCAAAAGCAGTACTTTTGAAGAGCCCCAGCCACGATTATGCTAATGAGGCACTGCATATTCATTGCAGCACTCCATTAGCATAACCAGGAGTGTCTCATTAGCATCCCCCTTCTGAAAGGGGGGGGTGCTAGTGTAGAAATGGCCCATGTGTATCCATCTGTCCAATTTTCGTGCATTTTTCTAAGGCATCTAGTTCCTTGTTCAGACGTTTTATAAGGCAAAACTCATGTTCTGATTTCATATTAGGCCTAGGAAAATACTGCTTTCATTTAAACAGCCATGATTCATGTAGCAGCAGGGGATACAGGAGCAATACCCTTGCATCGGTTTTGCAAGCAACATTTGTATCCTTACTCTGGTAGCACAGTGGGTTGGCTGCACTTTTATACCATGTTGAGCTTTGCCTGGAAAGCATGTAATCTGCCTGTGCTTCACAAAAGAAACCAGGGGAAGTCGTGGGCTTCCTGAAGTTAAAACAATTTAAATTAGAATTGAATGTTTTGCAAATTGTCACTTGTTCATCTGAACAGAGTGCTGATAAAGCTTGATGGCCATCTGTCCCTTGTTTCAGTTGCCAGCAATCAGCCACTTGGCAGGGCTAAAGGAAAGAACATCTCTTATATTAAAACACATACTGGATATTGCACTGTGAGCTTCATGCCAGCAGTTATATACCTTAGAAAACTATCAAAAATTTAAAAAAAAGGCAAAACTGAAGGCAGGCTGACTGGTTCATACTCTAACCCCAGAATAAATCCGGAGCTAAAATGAGCCTGGGGGGAAATTTTGAAGATTTAAAAAAGATAAGTAAACTTAGTAATGGCTATCTTATGCCCCTGCAGTTCAGGACCTTGGCCAGATGTATAATTGCTACATGATCAGGAGAGAGTGTGCTTTCAAAGGATTCTCAGACTAGGTAAAAATTAGATAGGACAAAATATTTCTTGAGAAATTCTGGCTTATCCAAAGTCAGTTGAAGAGTCCCATTTACTTCAATAGGCCCATAATCCATCAAATACCCATGAACTGGGGGGGGGGGAAAAAGTCACTACCTACATGGGAAATATACTGGACCAAATTCACCCTTGGTGTAACTCCTAGAGAATCAATGGAGTTGTAGTGGAAATTGATTTAGTTTATTGAAGGCTAAATGTGTGGTCATGTGCAGTGCAGGGCCTTGACTTGTTCATTCAATGGAGATGTGAAAAGGAAATTACAGAGACATTCCACAGCAAAAAATTCACATCTGTTTGATCCATTAAAGATTAACCATTCTTCTACTAATTAAATGGCACCATGCTGAAACCACATCTATCTTGGGAAAATGAACAGCTTTCTTTTCTCCTCTTCATTCCTCACTCCCAGACCCATTTTTGGAGCACTTCATTATATTGTTAACGATTTCACTCCTGTTCAGTAGCAAGGCTAGCTGCCATATATTACCAAGATGCTTGCCTACCATGTGCAGTAAACTCTTTCCTATCCAGCATGCATGGGATCAGGAGGTTGCCAGATAACCAAATATTCTGGATAACGGAGAGTACTCACGCTGGGTGGAAGAGCAGAGGATCCTGCCAGCTGCATGTAGAAACATTCCAGAGACATGCAGGGCAGCACTGAGACAGCTGGTCCCCTCCTCTCCGGGGGTGTGTGGCATTGCTCTCCCTCTCTGTGCACAAACCCCAGCCCTGATGCTGCTTCTCTGCACTCCTGCCTGCTGTCCACTGATCAGGTCTGCCCACCTATAAGTCACGTCAGTTAGTCAGGGTGTACTGGTTAATCAAATAGTGGTTAAACAAGACTTTACTGTAACTGCTTGCCTCATCCTTTATCCCTTGGCTGTTATGTTCTATGACAGAGTTTGAATCTGTAACACTCACCTTTAAACACTGTGCAAAAAGTGTGAGTTATTGTCTGCAAAAAAAGCCCCACATCGTTCTGCTGAATGGTTGTGGGCTGACAGCCCCAAAGATGGAGGTTCATTTTTTTAATGCAGGTAAGAACACAGTATTGCAAACTCCTTCACATTGCTCTGCCAATGGGCTTTCACCCAGTCTTATAGGAGCTTCCAAAAGACCGAACAACTAGCTTGAATTTGTCAGACTTCCAGTTATTGGCCCCCCCAGCACAGACTATGACATGAGAATTTTTGCTGTGTGGGTACTTATGGACTAGAAAAGGGAACGAGACCACTGGCTTCTTTCACAGAGGGTCTGATGTAAAGTCAGTTGAAAGATTCTCATTTACATCTGATTAGGCCCCCTACTCCGTCAGGTACCCATGAATTAGCCAAAAAATTTCAGTTGCTTCCAGCCTCAGCTAAATAACCTCAGTGACCTAGAAGTGAACCATTCCATAACTCAACTATATCCCCAGGGCCATTGTTTAGCCTCTTAGTGACGATTTCTAGTTGAAGGGGAAAAAAAATCACCTTTTCCCCATTCCACCTCATATATGTTGAATTTATGGCAAAACAAAACAACCTGCCCCCCCAAAAATCCAAACATATTCAGTTTCTTTCCCCTCTCAGGTTGCCAGCTTAAATAAATCAATTTTGTCCTTGTGTCCTTTTAGCTCATCCATCATTCATTGCCCGTTTAGAGTCTGCACTTGTTTATCACTAGTTGACTATTCTGATGGTGATGTACTGGAGGAAACAGGGAGAAGACAGTCTGATTTTCATAAACACTGAAAGTAAGGAAATAAATTATTTTGTTTCTTTAAGAAATGGTTGTAAGTAAAGATGGCATGGAACTAAAGTGTGTGCTACTACAAAGTTTATTCTTCCAGAGTTTCTTTCTGTCATTCTAGGGAAATATTTTTAAAGAAAATAAATAAATAGATGTTTATCTATTTAGCCTAGCCGCAAGGCCCTTCCTACTCCTACAGCTCTTCTGCAGCTGCCTCGAAATTTTTAATAACAAAGGAAATTGTAGTTGATATTGCCAAGCATCCTACTGATTTCCATCAGTATGTTGATATCATACCCTTCACTGCACCTATATTTTAATCCCAGGTGACATCTGTAGGAAAGAGGTAGGTAAATTAACTTTAGAAGCATTGTGTCTGCGTGTCCTAACAGTAAATATAAACTTAAGCTGAAAAAGTAGATAATTCTTACTGTTTTTTGGTCATATGTCAGGAATAAACAGGGAAAACTTTTCCTGATCTCCTCCTCCTACGTCTTCACAGTTCTCCTACTTTCCCAAATGGAATCAGGTCAATGGTAGCTACTGGCATCTTGTGGTGGAATAACAATCTCATCATCCTGCCCAATCCATTTCTTTCTTCTGAATCTGTCTTCCCATTTGTTGTCTCCTATTCTGCAACCCTTTGACACTGTCTACCCATTTCCCATGTAAAAGCTGCTCCTTTTATAGGAAGCCTGCCAGAGTGGATTGACCATCAAAGAAAGGATAAGACTGTTCATCTTGTTATCTTCAACTAATGACGGATTTACTCAGTGCAAAGCGTTTGTTTCTACACTGACATGAGGTTAGTGGCCTAAATCATTGCTGCTTTTTCCATCTGTCAACTGGAGATAGGGGGTGGGAGAGTCAGAGGGCTAGAATAATTGTTTGTAGTGGGGATGCTGGGAGCCATTAAAACAAATTTTAAATGCACACTCCTAGTTTCAGAAGCTGTGGTTGGAGATGGTAATAAAACTATATGTTAGTTAAGCCAGCAAGACTCCTTTTGATTTTTTTCAGGATTGCTCAGCTGAAGAGGACAGTGCTTCTCATTCAAAATGCACAGTGTCTATGCAAAGTGGCTCTCAGCCTGGGGTAAGATCAATGGCAGGATGGATGTTAATTTTTCTAAAGGTTGGGAAGTTCAAACATCTTTGCGCTGAAAAACGGGACACTTTGGCTCTCAAGCTAAACTGGTTTTGTTTTGTTTTTTTTCTTTTTCCCAAAATCTTCATTTCACAGGGAACCGTCTGAACCTGTGCATTTTCATGGAGGATCCCCCAAAATCCCTACTCTATACGTTTGTTGCTTTCTCAGCCATTCATCTGTAGACATTATATAATATTATATAATATAGATATTATAACTGAGGTAAGGAAAGAGGTGGAGGAAGCTTGTTTTAAAACAATTTTTGCCAGCTCAGTTTTCTGCTATCTAGAAAGTTGTGCCAAAATGATTAGGTCATCTTTTTATAGAGATCGGTGTCCACCCCCCTTTTTTTCCTGTGTTTTCTAAAAATACCCTATGAGAACAGTATAGAGCTTCTGAGAATATGACACTTTACCATTCAAACGTGCCCATTACAGAGTGTCAATTGGGGTGATAACATGCATAATTTACCTCAGGGGAGTATGTAATTAGAAAAATAACCTTTTGCATTTCTCTCTTTAATCAGCTACAACAAATGACCTGAGTTTAACACATTAGCAGCTACATTTAGTGTATTTGGATTTTATTAACAAGAAACTCAATATGGCCAAATTAGGGAAAAAGGAGAACATAGTGTATGACCTTTGAAAAAGCTATGATTTGAAAGGTGACAGGATCATCCTTTCTGTACTTGTTTTCTTTCCTCTTTCTTTCTTCTTTGTAAATTTATGATTCATGAAAGGCAAATACAACTTAGATGCGGCTGCTGTAAGGTGGGTGCAAAACTGGCTGGATAACCATACTCAGAGAATAGTTATTAATGGTTCTCAATCCTTCTGGAAAGGTATAACAAGTGGGGTTCTACAGGGATCTGTTTTGGGACTGGTTCTGTTCAATATCTTCATCAACAATTTAGATATTGGCATAGAAAGTACGCTTATTATGTTTGCAGATGATACCAAGCTGGGAGGGGTTGCAACTGCTTTGGAGGATAGGGTCATAATTCAAAATGATCTGGATAAATTGGAGAAATGTTCTGAGGTAAACAGGATGAAGTTTCATAAGAACAAATGCAAAGTGCTCTACTTGGGAAGGAACAATCAGTTTCACAACATAAGAATGGGGAGATACTGTCTAGGAATGACTACAGCAGAAAGGGATCCAGGGGTTATAGTGGAACACAAGCTAAATATGAGTCAACAGTGTGATGCTGTTGCAAAAAAAGCAAACATGATTCTGGGATGCATTAACGTGTGTTGTGGACAAGACACGCAAAGTCATTCTTCCGCTCTACTCTGCTCTGGTTAGGCCTCAGCTGGAGTATTGTGTCCAGGTCTGGACACCACAGTTCAAGAAAGATGTGGAGAAATTACAGAGGGTCCAGAAAAGAGTGACAAGAATGATTAAACGTCTAGAGAATGTGATCTATGAAGAAAGGCTGAAAGAATTGGGCATGTTTAGTTTGGAAAAAAGAAGATTGAGCGGGGACATGATAGCGGTTCTTAGGTATCATAAAGGGTGTCATAAGGAGGAGGGAGCAAACTTGTTCTTTTTTGGAACAGGAGGCAATGGACTTAAACTGAAGCAAGGGAGGTTTAGGTTGGACATTAGGAAAAAGTTCCTAACTGTCAGGGTGGACAAACGGTGGAATAAATTGCAAAGGTAGGTTGCAGAATCTCCATTGATGGAGATATTTAAGAACAGGTTAGACAGATGTCTGTCAGGGATGGTTTAGACAGTACTCGGTCCTGCCTTTGGGGCAGGGGGCTGGACTTGATAGCCTGTCGAGGTCTCTTCGGCTGTGTCTACACGCGCCCCAAACTTCGAAATGGCCATGCAAATGGCCATTTCGAAGTTTACTAATCAAGCGCTGAAATGCATATTCAGCCCTTCATTAGCATGCGGGCGGCAGCGGCGCTTCGAAATTGACGAGCCTTGCCGCCGCGCAGCGTGTCCAGACGGGGCTCCTTTTCGAAAGGGCCCCGCCTACTTCGAAGTCCCCTTATTCGACACAGTAACACATGGTTTGAACCGGGAAGCAAATTTTCTGGGTCATTATTGAGGTTCTTTTGAATACTTGGATTAATCTAATTCTTGGCCTCTCCCTCTCCCCCTCCCACCCCTCTACTCTCTGATTTGCTCACCTTGATAATTTTTTTTTCTGATTTGTCAACCTTGATTACTATTTTTGATTCTCTGTGCCTTAAATTTTGAGTCTGTTCTGGTATGGCTATGGTCTGAAGAAGTGGGTCTGTCCCATGAAAACTCACCTAATAAATTATTTTGTTAGTCTTTAAAGTGCTACTTTACTGCTTTTTTACTTTCTTAGTGAGAAAATTCAAAGACAGTAGCAAGATGACGCCAACAGAATTCTATTTCTGTCTTAGCCAAGAGTAATTTTGATAAGTTCCTTCACCTCCATGAGACTCAATTTCCTTATTTACAAAATCAGAATAACAATTAGTCCCTATCTCATGGCGGTGTTCTTAGGCTGAGTTCCTTAATGGTTTTAAAGTGCTCAGATACCATTGCAAAAAGCATCAGGTAGCACTTATAAATAAACAGGCACTTTTCTAGTATCTGATTATCAAGGTCTAGCATGATTTTCTACCAATACTAGAAATGTCATGTACAGCATAAATACATCATGTACCCAATATTCAAATTAGGCCCAATTAACACCTCCTGCTGTACTCCCTGCAGATATAAAATGGATATGTTGTCAATCTTCCAAGATTATTCTATCTGCTTCAGTCTCTTGTTAGCATACACTGTCTCCTTTGCAAACCCTCATCATGCAGTAAGTGACTCTCCTGTGCATTTGTGTATGTGGGAGGGAATGGTTGTGTGAGGAAACATATAACCATACATTCTTATCTGTGATTTGCGCAGTGATGTATTTCCTTCTTCAATAACTAAAATTAAAATCAATCATAACTACAGCACACAGCTGTGGCAAAGATGAATACATGTTGAACTGCGCAAATATTAGGACTTGTGTATCTGAAAACAATCAGTCTTTGATTCATGGAGAGTAGAGGCTGTTGGGAAAGGTACAGTATGTGGGCCAATGAAATGAACTTTATGCATAATGCAAAATTTTATTTTAGGAGCACTGAAATGGGTATGATAATCTTAGTTGCACCCACAATCTTAGAGCAACCTATCAACTGTGACATTTAAAGAATAGATTAAATTTGTTCAGAATACTTATGCATCAACTTATCAGATAGTCATTCTTGTTACTTGACACTTTGTAGGTAATTCATTAATGTGTTTAATTTAGGTCAGGTGGTATTTTCTACTCTATAGCTTTGTCTACATTAGCCACCTTCTTCAAAGGGGGCATGGAAATGACAGACAGTGGAATATCAATGAGGTGTTGACATGCATATGCAGCACCTCATTAGCATAATGGCAGCTGTGCAAATTTCAAAGCTGCTAACTTTGAAGTGCTGAAAACTAGTCCAGACACAGGCATTTTGAGATCTGAGCCAACCTTTGAAATTCCCATACTCCCAATTCATTTTCATTCCCAATTTTGAAGCTGGGCACATATTTCGAAGCACCCATGTCTAGACTGGCTGTCAGCACTTCGAAGTGAGCAGCTTCGACATTCATGCAGCTGCTGTTATGCTGATGAAGTGCTCCGAATGCATGGCATAACCCTGGTCCATGATATTTCCATGCCCTCTTTGAAGAAGGGGTAGTGTAGACACAGCCGATCTGTGTTACATCTCCATGGGTTTGTCTACACTTGCCCCCAACTTCAGAGGCGGCATGTTAATCAGGGCAATGGGAGATTATTAACAAAGTGATATGGTGAATGTGCAGCACTTCATTAGGCTAATTCTCCCCTGCAGACGGTTCAATGTGTCAAACTTCAAAGTGTTAAATTTTGGGGAGTAAAGGCACTCCAAAGGAGCGTGGGCACTTCAAAGGGCCTGCAGTTATGTACATGCCAGCACTTCAAAGTTTGACACTTTGAAGTTGCTGGGGGGAGAATTAGCCTAAAGAAGTGCTGCATATTCTCCATAGCCCTTTGTTAATAATCTCCCATCTCCCTGATTAACATGTCCTCTTTGAAGCCGGGGGCAAGTGTAGACCCAGCCCATACAGAGTACACATTCTGGCCCCAAAATGGACTTAGTCTGCTTTCTGAAAGTTTCCAGAATATTATTTCATTTGGAGGGGAGATTGATATTATCAAACAATAGTGAGGGCACATCTTCTCTACACACCATGCAGATTGACGCTGCCATTGTCAATCTTCTGGAATTCAATTTAGAATGTCTGATAGGGATGGGCTAAATCAAATTCACAGAGCATCCTCACTGGCACTGGGATTCTTGTTCCTTGTAAGGAGTAAGAGAAGTTGGTAGAAGTTTGCTCCCATTGACCGCCCTCAGGCAATAGTGACAGTATGAGATAAATCCAAATTTGTTAATATAAATTTTGTAATGCTGGATTTTGGAAATTCGAATTTGACTATCCTCACATCCCCACATTTTCCTCACAAAGTCAGCTTATTGCTGCCATCTATTCCACAGTTCCATAATCCCCATAGCATTCTGGATATGCTCACTGGTATTTGACATCATCTTCCCACATTGCATTACCCTCATTCCCCTCCTATGGTAAGCAAATGTTCATTTTTCCAGTCATAAGAAAGGGAAAAGAGGACATTCACAGAGATGGCAAAGTTAAGAGAATATCTCTCTTCTGTAACTGAATTATCAAGGATTTCATAAAAATCAGCTGGTGTGTGTCTTCTCAACCGGCCGTCCACTGGCTGTCCCCCGTCCTTGGATTGCATCTGATCCCTGAAAATTGTACAGGGACAATGAAAAGCATGAACACAGAGTAGGTAGTAAAGATCTGGAAAAAAGAGAGTTGCTCAGGGGGTTCAGTTGGGGGTCAGTTGAAGTACTCCCTCCATTCGGCAGTGAGTGCCTGAAAATCTTAGCTGCTGAGGGAGGCTTCTCTCCTGTGGCAGAAAGGCCCCAAAAATATTTTTGGTGTGGACAGCTGAAGTAGCACCCCACTCCACTCCCCATGTGGCAGAAAGGCCATGAAAATCTTAGCCACCCTTTGAGCCCTAACTGCACACGTGCCAGGACATGGTGCTGACTGACAGCATGGTCAGCCCCAACAGCAGGCCCATCCTTCTATTGGTCCAGAGGCTAGCAACATGATGTGGTTGCGCGCGGAAAGCACCCTGACTGCATGGCACCCGTGGGGGGATGGGGCGTGGAGGACGTGCACAAATGTAAACTGCTGAAAAGAAGTTTCTTGGCCTCTTATGTAAGCATATCTCGGGCTCTCATACAAACATGAACCCACAACCACAGGCTTCCTGGTCCCAATTTGAAATTCACAGTCTTCCTGTTACATAATTGCTGTGTACCTGGAGAGCAGCGGCCAGAGCGGAGCACTGCAGGGTATTGTGGGTTACATACGGGACACCTATGGAGGCTAATAAATTTGATTTTAAGACACGGCTCTTCCACACTGGCCTTTATTTGAACTTTTAAATTCTAACTTGACGCTACACCCAGCAGGTACCAACGATCTTATAATATTGGTAGTAGCGCTCCCTAAATCGAGCGAATGGTAATTACAGTAAAGATAGTCACGTAGTAATATTGAGCTAACTGACTTAAATTTAAATTTATCTCATAGTGTAGATGTAGTCTCAGTGGAGATGGTGCAGAAGCTCTAATTAAGGTACATCAACTCTAGCTATGTGATTAATTTAAGTTTTCCCTTAGTGTAGAAATGGCCTAAATCCTGAAATGTTTTAAGGTATATTGAGTGGTGTCAGTCTGACACAAGAGAAGAAACAGAGCTAGTTAAGGAATTGAACTTTGTAGGACAGTTAAGACATTAATGGGATTTATAATGTTTTCTGTTGGAGTTAATTGCACTGAATTTTGGTTTCCTGATAAGGGCTCTCAGAACACAACACAATTTGATAACATTAAGTTTAGAATAAAAATGAAGATTTCACTCTGAGCATTGCACATCATGGCTGTTGTGTGCAAAAAAAATACCGGACTAAGTGCTCAAAGAGAGGAAGCAAAACGTAAAAATCACAGTGATCTCCATATTGGTTAACTCAGTGGAGCCCCTCACAAATCCACTGGTCCCTGCGTAGGCACAGACTTCGCCTGACTTCAGCATTGACTTCAATGAGATTCCATACAGGCATGAAGGTCAGTCCAAATTAAAATGCCTTTGGGGGCATAAAAGGGAACATTTACTTTACTAACTGCTATTTTCATAGCTCCATGGCCAGATTTATATGCTGTATAGAAAAACCAGGCTTTATGTATTTACATATCTTTAAAACAACACTTGTCCATATTGTTTTAATGTCTATAACATTGATATTATCATTATTTATATTATTTTTGTCATAAAATGTCTATTCAGTCAATAAAATTGTAAGCTTTTTTCATCAAATCAAATGTTGCTTGCTTGGAAGCTTATTCTAAAAGGACATGCCAGATAAATTTTATAGTTATTATTTTTTGTTTTCTAGTTTTTATTTTTATGATGCCATCTTAAAAGCTTGCAAATAACATTTCACCCCTGTTTTTTGTCTTTTTTGTAATTATTTTTTTTTCACCTCTGTTGTTCCTGGAGCACAGACCACACAAGTTCCACTTTATTAAATGCTCAGGAATGTGGTCTGATCTCAGTTACTTGCTACAGTGGAGGTAATCTAGATTTTCATCCTTGTATATGGGATCCTTTTAGCATTACCACATAGGGCTAAGAGCTTCAAATGTGACCTAACACTTTCAGGTTCCATCAAAACCAGTGATGTTATAGGATTGTAAATAAGACCAGACTTTATTCCAGGGTTACTAACTGTGCTTCAGCAAATATCTGATTTACTCATCTTTAACAAGGCAATATTTTATTGAATTAGACACCATATAATTGAAATCTATTTTTGTTATATCTCAGTAATGGAATGAAGAAGTTAACATAGATCAAAATTTTGGTTTTGACTATTTCACAGGCTCTGCCCTAAATGTAGAATAATGTGTCTAAAATAAACATCAATTCTGTTTGGTTGCAAAAAGCTCCATCCCACAGGAAATTGAAAGCAAATTTTTATTGTCATTTTCAATGATATTCAAACTACTTTTTTATCAGAGAGGGCAGAAAGGGTGGCAAACATGATTGCTTAGAAAGTAATTTTGTAGACACTATTTCATAATCTTTATGGCTTATTAGGAATTTGGCAGCTTTCAATGGAAAGCTTGTGCAAATAATATCCTTGTTTTTTACTATATAATAGGTGAACAGAAGCTTGTGTATTCTGCATTTGTGTTTCCATTCAGCCAACCGCTGAAACATGCTCTTACTGTTAAGCACACGCTTAAATCAATCCTTATTCATTTAAGCATTTAAGTGTATAGTTTTGCTTAAGTATTTTGCTTATTTAGTAATTTAAAAGGGTTTCATTTACAGTTACATAGCAGGAAACACTAATGCTACATCTTGATAGTATTGGAGGCTATTATAACTGGCCGGATATTTTGCCCTAGAAATCACAGGTTAACCACTAGTGATATGTTTGTTCCAGAGCCACTTTTATATTCTTTATTGAATAGACTTTCGTTTGTTTTTATTGGGACCTCATGCTGATTAGTGGTGATGTCTGGGAGCTTATTTACTAATTTGTTAGCACTCAAGATTTAGGAGTGCTAAGGAATGATATTGTTTAAGTAATTAAGATATAGGATAAGAAAAGAGACTAAATACATGCTTTAATACCTGCTGTTACAATGTACATCATGTTTCTCATTGTGCTTTCAAAGTACAATTCTCTCCTGCTGGTTGAGAAAATATACCTCTTAGATGGTGAAGACTTCAGAGAAACATCGACACTTGTTTCTGTTTGCAGAATTAGTTTGGAACTCTTTTGAAAAAGACTTGTCATAGTACTTTGAGCTCAGTCTGAGGAGCATAAAGTGATATAGCTAGAAATGAATATCAAAAACAATGTGCAACCACAAAGTTTCAGGGCAAGTTAGTAGTGAAATCTGGAGGACAGAGAACACTTCATTTATCCAAAAAATTTGAGTCACTTCTAGCCCCAGAAATAGTTATTATTGCTTTAAGTCCTCTTTTAGCAGTTGCTAACAAAACAAAACAAAACAAAACAAAACTGTAGAAATCTCAAAAACTGAGCAGTCTGCCTTGGGAGATGGTGTGGAGTTCCTCTGCAACAGCAGAATGTTTGGTGCCTATGTAAGAGAGAATGTTTTATGGTACTACATGGTGTGCAGTTAAGTCTCCTGAACAAAAGGCTATGGCTACACTATTCTTGCTGTTTTGGAATACACGTATCCTGAAATGCAACTCTGGGTCTGAACGCCATGCTCGAAATAGCAGCACTATTTCAAGCATGATATTCCATTTCCCTTACCCCTCGTCATAAGAAGGGAAGTGGAAGTCTTGAAATAACTGCTTATTTCAAACTTTTTTGCCATTTGGATGGCACCAAGTTCTAAATAAAGTAACTTGAAATACCTCACGCAATTTGCATTGTGCAAATTATTTCAAGTTATGACTATAGTGTAGCCATAGCCAAAGAGTCAGAGATAAGGAAAAAGTAACTATTGTCTACACGATTAAACAGAGTTACAGAATATCCAGCGAGTTTCAGAGGTGGACTAACAGATTTAACAGCAATTTCACTTCTATCCCAGAAATACGTTATTCAGTTTGTTTATTCTTAGTCTCATGGGCTAATGTAGCTTGAAAAGTGTAGTGATGTGTTTTACTTTTGCCTATACTAATTAAAATGAGCTTTTTACACAATTAAAAATGCAGATGTGGATCATGGTGTGTCTTCTGACTTTCAGAGAGCTGAGCAAAAAAGTTTCACAGCAAATTATTCAGGTTATTGAGATCTATTAATGATAATCACTATATAAATCTTAGCTTTGTTACTATTCAAGAAAGTGGGAAGGGAAAGACAGAAGGTACTTCTTGCTGTAGTGAGTAGAGTTCTTATTAAAAAAATCTCCTTTCAGTTTTGCAAAAATAAAGCTAAACCTAAGACGGTGGTTAACTTTCAGCACAGGTTAATTTTGTGCTGGCCTGTTTGTATTATCTGTAGTTTGAGTAATATTGATAAAAGGTTTCCAAGTTTCATACAGGGCAGAACCATATTTTAGGAGTGGGTCATCTAACTGAATAGATGAGAGAAAATAAAATACAATTCCCAGGGGTGCTGTTCTTATGCAAAAAGTGGTGTGTAACTCTAAGCTTTTGGTTTAGTAACATATATTTATTTTCATTATTTTGACTGTATTTCTTGTCTGTGATTTCTCAATATTTTATGGGTTGCTTGAATGCATTTTGACCGCCCAGGTTGTGATTTACTGGACTTTTACTGCATATCTCCAGTGAGACATTGTGTGGTCATTGGGTGTATCTAACTAAAGTATAGGGAAAACCCAGATCTTTGCTATTTTTCCTATTGCAAAATGAGCACAAAAATAAGTTCACATATGAACACTTTTAGTTAGAATTAACCTAGACCAGAGTATTCAAAATAGATTTCAAACAGTACAATTAAAGGGTAATCATAGCTGGAGTTTCAATTTGGAACTGATTCTAGATTATTAAACTCAGACATTGAGGCTGAATGGATATCACCAGCATTGGCTGCATTTCAGCCCTAAATGAAGTAATCCACAACTATATTAACTGCTTTGAGATCCTTCTGGTTAAAAGCCTCAGCCATAATAATCCCACACAAAAGTAAGATAGAATATTTCCTAACACTTGGCTATTGATCTTGAAACAAAGAGTACACACAGTGGGGGGAATGGGGGCATTGAATTGTAAAAAAAAAAACCTCTTGATAATACAATGCTATTACTCCAGTGGGGAGCAAGGATTGATGCTTACATTGTTTCCACTGTTTCCTTTTTTTTTTCATTACAGTTTCTTTTCAACTACTGGATCTCACCGTCATTCAGAATGAAAAATGGAATAACAACCAAGCAGAGGTTTTTTCCCTACAAATTGCAGAACATCTGAGAATAAGATCCATCTGTTACTTTCATGTAAACCGGCCAAAAGTACTAAAGGAAGGGAGAAAAAGGCTGGCATACTGGCTGCATGAGCTGAACTATGTCTCTGCCAAATCCTGGCCCCCGAGCCCCTGTCTACTGTTAAGAGCTGGCCTCTGGCAGTTCTTCACACTGCTTGCCAGCAACCTGCAAAACATCAATGAACAGATGCAGAGAACAAGGGTGGTGAAACACATTGTGCAATAAGTGATGGGCTGATGTCAGAGTCATGAGCTCTTCCTGATAAATGGATCACAGATTAAGTCGTGGTCCCACATATTAATTCATTTATTTTAGTTACTAGAGAGAATAGACCAACCAATTAACATTATGGGAAAAGACTAATATATAATTTATGGGCAAGGATTCATTCAGTACCTGCAGAGCTGTGTTTTACAACATACTTGCACTGAAGAGGTCTTTCCTTTAACTCTTCTCCAACATTTGAAAAATGATATAATCTATTACTACTCTATTAGAGTTCTTTGAAGGGGTTAACAAGCATGTGGACAAGGGGGGAATCCAGTAGACGTAGTATACTTAGATTTCTAGAAAGCCTTTGACACGGTTCCTCATCAAAGGCTCTTATGTAAATTAGGTGGTCATGGGATAAGAGGAAAGATCCTTTCATGGATTGGGAACTGGTTAAAAGGCAGGAAACAAAGGGTAGGAATAGATGGTAAATTTTCACAATGGAAGGGGTAACCTGTGGCGTTCCCCAAGGGTCAGTCCTGGGACCAATCTTGTTCAATTTATTCGTCAATGATCTAGAGAAAGGGGTAAGCAGTGAAGTGGCAAAGTTTGCAGATGACACCTAACTGTTCAGGACAGTCAAAACCAAAGCAGACTGTGAAGAACTTCAAAAAGATCTCAGCAAACTGAGTGATTGGGCAACAATATGGCAAATGAAATTCGATGTGGGTAAGTGTAAGGTAATGCACATTGGGAAAAATAACCCTAATTATACATACAATATGATGGGGGCAAATTTAGCTACAACAGGTCAGGAAAGGGATCTTGGCATTATAGTGGATAGTTCTCTGAAAACACCCACGCAGTGTGCAGCGGCAGTCAGTAAAGCTAATAGAATGTTAGGAATAATTAAAAAGGGATAGAAAATAAGATAAAGAATATCTTACTTCCCCTATATAAAACTATGGTACGCCCACATCTTGAGTACTGCCTGCAGATGTGGTCTCCTCACCTCAAAAAAGATATATTGGCATTAGAAAAGGTTCAGAAAAGGGCAACTAAAATGATTAAGGGTTTGGAACGGGTCCCATATGAGGAGAGGCTAGAGAGACTGGGACTTTTCAGTCTAGAAAAGAGGAGACTGAGGGACGATATGATATAGGTATATGAAATCATGAATGGTGTGGAGAAAGTGAATACAGAAAAGTTATTTACTTGTTCCCGTAATATAAGAACTAGAGGACACCAAATGAAATTAATGGGTAGCAGGTTCAAAATTAATAAAAGAAAGTCTTTCTTCACACAGTCAACCTGTGGAACGCCTTACCAGAGGATGATGTGAAGGCCAGGATTCTAACAAAGTTTAAAAAAACAGCATGATAAATATTTGGAGATTAGGTCCATAGATGGCTATTAGCAAGGGGTAAGGTATGGTGCCTAGCCTTTTGACGAAGGCGGGAGATGGATGGCAGGAGACAAATCGCTTGATCATTGTCTTCGGTTCAGTCCCTCTGGGGCACCAGGTATTGGCTACAGTCGGCAGACAGGATACTGGGCTAGATGGACCTTTGGTCTGACCCAGTATGGCCGTTCTTATGTTCTTATGATAGATAAAATTAATTATGATGGTCACAGTCCACAATTTCCTAATGGTGGGATCTGACGCAATGCAGAATTATTTCCCCTGTAGGAAACTTCCATTGTTTGGAACATATACAAGTAGATGGGACAAAATACTAGGAAAATACTGTGGACCATAATTCTGTTCTGGCTGAGAGAATGGAATCAATGCACACAGTTTTGCTTTCCAGTTCAAATATAACGAATTTTGTACTATACAGGGTTTCAGAGGAAGCAAGGCTAAGGATCTCAATCCTGCAATGTCAGTCTATGTACATTCCACATACAAATTATCATACCGCTTTATGAAAACAAAAGGAAAAGAACATGGAAATGTCATAAAGTTTAGCAAAGTGAATGACAGAAAGATTATCAACTTCAGTAATAAACAAATGGCCTAACTATAAAGTTGAAGGTATATTTTTCAAATAGAGTTTGGGAAAAAATGGTACCTGAAAGTACAATGTTAGTATATCCACCACAATACTACCCTGTATCTAATTTGTATGATTGGCCAGCCCAGAAACTAATGTTTTTTCTTAGATGAGTTTATTTTAGTATTAGTTGTGTGAGACGCTGAGCAAAATCAATAGGGACTAAAGGTTCACCATTCCTTGCAGAAGAGTAAGTTCATGTTAGACATTCCCTTCTTCCATTGATTTGCCTATTTAGATTACAGTTGGACTGAAAGGAGAACAACCTGCAGGAGCTACTGTATTCCCTACTCTGTGCATTTGGCATGATCAGTGATGGAGGCCAAGCCTTGACTTTGCCATCCCAAAGAATCAGCTAACATAGCTACACTGGTGTGCCGGAAGAAATACTCTTCACAAGGTATAGCTATAGCATGTGGTACTATCTTTTGGAGCAAAGGGAGACCCAGAACGCAGATTTTTACTTCCAGAATCTTCCTTCTTGGCTGCTTTATGGGTAGTGTAATAATGTGCAAGGATCATAGCAGTTATGCCTGGAGTCCATTATTTCTAAATGCCTTGTATTTGAATGCCCTACTTGATTTACTGTAGTGTCAGATTTCAGAGCTGAAGGACATTCTCAGTGTAGTCAGTGGGAGCTATGAGTGCTCAGCACCTCTGAAAGGCAAACTCTGTGTGTGTCATGTTGTGCATCAATATTAGTAATCACTTTTTAAAAGATGGACTTTAATTACAAAACATCCTATGACTTACTGAGAACACAGTTGAAAGTTTTCGGTACTTGGTCGTTTGCATTTCAGAATTTCAGTGCACTTAAGGGATCTCTTTAATACATTAAATAATAAACATCCAAAACATATTAAGAAGATTCAAATAAATCAAAGCAAAAAACACATTTAAGAAAAGCAATGTCTTCCAATATTACCAATTAAAATTTTTTCTTGGCTTGTTCAGCTTGTATTTGAGCCAAAATTTAATCTGTGTTTAGAAACAGTGCATTCGAGTGTTTCAGATACTACTGGAGGGAACGGACTATCCTCGAATTATCAGTATTAGGACATGCTATCATTCTTCCAAGTATGTCATTTATTTCCATGTCCAATCAGAATCTGATCTGTGTTCATGATAGGAAGAATGGGTGTAGAATAAGCAGTGTGGTTCCTTCTTTCAAAGGTAGGTTGGATCCTGGGGGCCTGAGTAAGGGGCTTATTTCCCATAGGTCTCACAAATCTGTCCCTCTGGCTTAATGGATGCTGTTGTAATGCTTTCTCAGATTGTCCTGAACCATAAGCCTTAGTGCTAACATTCTGTCTTGACTAGAGGGCGCTGTACTAGAGCTTAAAGTGCGTGTTAGCTTCCTGCTTCATCAATGCATTCACTTCACCAGCACATGCGTCAAGACTCTTCCAGTCTTAACCTTGCTTTCCAGGTAACATTGAGTGAACCCCACTCCCGCCCAGCCAGCGAACAGTGTTCCTCTGCAGCATTTAGTTCTTGTAACAGGACACTCTCAGAAATTCCTATGATTATTGCCTCCAAAAAGACAGCATACATGAGCCTCTGCATTAAGCCAAAGTCTTTACTTTAAAACAAACAGTTGAGATGATTTAATGGTAAAACTAAAAATAAGTTCATTAATAAAGAGAAAAGCGCAAGAGATCACAAGAAAGGATAAGGGACATAGAAAATGATTACAAATAAAGCAAAATAAAATACACTTTATTGTGTCTAAAATGTCACTAGATTACAATCCTGGTTTTTCACACACAGTCAGAGTTTTCAACATCTTCATCCCACATGGCTGGGGCATTCACCTTTCATAACTACCAAGAGCAGGTGCCTCCTTGTCCTTTAAATGATTGGTGCCACAATGGCTGGTGGTCTTCTTTTCCTGTAGACTTCCTGTCCCCTTGGAGACTTTTATGTAAATGGCATGTCCATTGTTTTGGTTCTTCAGCACTTAATTTACACTATAGACAGGGAGATAGACACCTTTCTTCATGCCCTTTCACAGATTTCAAACCATGATATCCACATTCTTTCTGTACTGGGGGGGGCCCAGAACCAAACACAATACTCCAGATGCGGCCTCACCACTGACGAATAGAAGGGAATAATAACTTCTCTAGAGCAGCTGGAAAAGTTTCTCCTAATGCACCCGAATATGCCATTAGCCTTCTTGGCCACAAGGGTACAGGTTGACTCCTATCCAGCCTCTCAATCACTGTAATTCCCAGGTCCTCTGCTGCTGCACTGCTACTTAGCCAGTTGGTCCACAGCCTGTAATGGTGCTTGGGATCCTTCTGTTCCAAGTTCAGGATTCTGCATTTGTCCTTGTTGAACCTCATCAAATTTCTTTGGCCCAGTCCTCCAATTTATCTAAGTCACTCTGGACCTTATCCCTACCCTACAATGTATCTACATCTCCCCCTCAAATCCAAGTCATTAATAAAGATGTTGAACAATATTGGTCTTATCTGGTCGTCTGACTAACTGTAATCATGCTGGATGTTGTCAGATAATAGACTGCCAGACTATGAAGGTTCAACCTGCATTAAACACAATGATTTGTTTCAATGGCTGAGTTCTTGATGTTCTGTCCCTGTGGTGTCAGCACACTTATTGTCACAGTTGTGCACAGCTGAGCCAGAGAAATAAACATGGCCATGGTTCTGCAGCTATGTAGATCAGTGATATTTTTGAATGGTGTACATGAGGGAGGCATAGGAGAGTTGTATTCTAGGGGGAAGGATCTTCAATGCCTGGTTTCTGGGTTGTGCATAAGGTTTGTCTTCAAGGTCTCTTTCAAGGCTACCTTCTTCATTGCAACTGAAATCTAACATGACTTGATAAGAAAGTAGTAAAAGACATCTAGCCTATACAAAACTGTAGTTTAAATACCCTTCTAGGATTTATGTAGCCTGGGCTTTCAGATGCTGCCTACAGTGAAAACTTGATATATTTCTCCTTCTTTTTTTCTTTAGCAGTCAGTGGTAAAGTGCTTTCTGGTTTTCTTGCTGGTGGCCCAAGTGGCTGCCCAAGCACTCAGCATAAAGACACCATTGCAAGGGATTGTATTTGGGCTCCATGGAGTAGATTCAGTGGTTTCCTGCAAGAATTACAATCATGGGGGAAGAGGAGTTAATACAAATCCGTAGGAATTCACCATCTAGGAAAAATTCATTGACTAGTTTAATCTAGTTCAGGAGACATGACAAACAAAGAACCAAATACTGTACGCATGGAACACCCTAAGACAGGGAGGAAGTTATTCTCACACATTCCAAAACTGATATCAGACTGAGATCAAGAAGTAAGCTGGCAAGCTAAGACCTTCAAGCTGTTCATTTTTTTTTCCAGCTAAGTATTTGGCTCTGTTAAGGTTATCTCCCCATGGTTATCCCTGTCATAAGATGACCATAAATCTGTTTTTAGTCAGGACATTTCCTCTTTTTAAGACCTGTCCTAACCATGCTCTTTTTTTTTTAGGGGTGGGGGGAAGTGAATATGGACATTTGTACCATTTGCTCTTGCCAGTTTGATCAGCTGACGTGTGGGGGCATGGGGGGGACTGAGGGGGACAAATGTACATGTCAGCTATGTACAGGGAAGGAGGCAGGGTTTGGGGCAGGGAAGCAAGCAGGATTGCAATATTCAGGGGACTGGAAGGGTCTGAGTTACCAATGACAGCCTGGCACAGGGGATGGCAGGATTTAAGCGAATGGCCAGGGGTAGTCCTACCAGGAGACTGAAGGGTTCAGGCAGAAACTGGGGTGAAGTGGGGGCTCAGGTCAGCCTCACATGATGTTCCATTTTCCTTAAAATGAACTTTCCTCTTAAAATTAGTGGCTTAGGATCAAGCTGAAAAATTCAGCTCTGAATACAGATTTTTCAAAACTCAGCTGGGAGTTCATATTTAGAGTTTGGTTCAATACATTAATTGGAGAGATGTCATTTACAAAAATCAGATTTACACTCAGATTTTGAACTCTCCCTTAGTACAGAGACTTTGGTTTAAGTTAGAGGTGTGGCCACAGACAGTCCTGGGTGGGCTGTGGCTCATGCACTTAGCATCCAGACCAACGCTCCCACCACTGGCTCTGCTTTTGCCCCAGCACTTACCGCACTCTTGACGATTTGCCCAATGCTCATTCCGGGGAGCAGAGTCAAGGGGCAGGTTCTTGCCCCACTCTGCTCACTTGGCACTTCTGCTGGGACCAGTGGGTGGAGCTGGGCAAGCCCTGTGCCCCAATTCTACTCCCAGGCTGGAGTGCCAGTTGCGTGAGTGTAGAAGAGGAAGCACTGGGTGGGTACAGTGGATGGTTGGGTGCAAGAGCAGCTATTTTTTCCAGGCCCCTGGGTTGGCCCAGTGGCCAATACACCACTGTGAGGATGGTGAGTAAGCAATTTAGTTGCTGGCAGTGACAGAGGAGATCTTAAGAAAGGGTCAGCCTGCTGCCTGTGGGAGTCTGATTTGGTGGGGGGCTTGAAAGGGATCTGCGAGCCACGTTCACCAAAGAGCATCCCTCCACAGAGAAGCATGTGCTCCCAGGGCTCTGGGGAGAGCCTAGCTAGAGGGCCCATCTATCACCCTCAGCAAGGATGGCTGCAGGGGGTGGACGTAGTCTGACACCCCATCCCTCCTGCCCTCTCATCTCCCCACAATCATCTGACCACCTACAATTGGGTCTCACTCACATACCCCATGCTGGCTGCATGGCTGGTTTAGGCCCATGCCTAATTCGAAGTAGTGATCTCCGTTAGGAAGTCAGCATGTGTTAAGAGAAGATATTGTATTTTATTAAGAAATGACAACATCTTTGTCAGATGGTGACTTGTTAATACCAGCTATGATACAGAGAAGGCTTTTTTTCCCTGAAGAAAAGCATGAAAAGGAAAATATTTTTTCTGTGATACATTCTGATTCTTACCTATTTTTACCATGAAATGTGGTGGAATTATGAAATATGCATATCAAGGGAAAATATATTAAAATGTTCCTGGCACATACCCACTTGGGGGTTCCATCGATAGGATGTCAGAGCAAAAGGAAAGACCATCTGGCCCAACATGTACACATAAGTTTTGTTCATCTTAATTTCACGTTCTCACTTTTCTTTTCATGCTCCTTCTTCAAAAAACAAATGTAGATGTCGCTTCAGCTCAGTTACTTGTTACATCCTAAAGAGCTTTCTTTTGTATTTCATTACTAAATTTTAAATGTAACGTGCTTGGACCTGATTCTGATCTCCCATATACTCTTGTGAATCAGCAGTAATCACAATGATGTCAGTGTTTTGACAATGGTGAAAAAAAATCTGAGAGAAGGCAGAATCAGGTGCTTAGATTTCATTGTACTATTACTCTTTCTTTGAATTATTTTGTTAATTTTTCTTTCTATGACATTCTGTCTTTCAGAGCCTTTCTAAACTGGCAAAAAAAGCTCATAAAATTTGTTAACATTAAATAAACATCCCTTCACTAGAGGCTGAACATTAGAGTCAGTAGTTAGTTCAAGAAGATTTATTTTAAGCCTTGAATTTTCTTACATCCTGGTAAGACCTACTAGACTGGAATGTAGCCAGTTAGTGAGCCAAGATGTGGTGAAAAGAAGCTAAAAAAGCCACCTAGATAGTTATATGTAATAATAAATAGGCTGTCATTTCCTAAGCTCCTTTTGTTTAGCTAGAAGCCTAAAGCCTCTTATTAGCTAGGTCTATGCTAGAAGATTACGTCAAATTTAGATGATTGATGTTGATTTTCTAAGCAATCATTCTGCACCACAGGGTCTGTTCTGTTCTGCCAGCTTTAAGGTGGGATTTGTTCTGCTTTTCACAAGGAGTAATACAAAATTTGACCTTGCATGGCCCACTTTAGGGTAGTGTAGACAGAGTATTGTGAAATTCAATGTTTTTGTCCTCCAGGAGGTGTCCCACAGAGCTCCAGTGGGCCAGTTCTGGTCACCACTTTCAGCTCCACTGTTCTCCCTGTGAGCAGGAAATGGCCCAGAAAGTTTGAATTTGATTTCCTGTTTGGCCAGCATGGCAAGGGGACAAAGCAGCACAGGTCAGTAGCACATATGGCTACAAACTCCCAGGGTCAAAGATAGGCTCCAGCATGGAGCTTTCACGACATTCAGGACCTCCTTGCTGTGCGGTTGGGGGATGAAGCTGTGCTGGCAAAACTGTGAAGCAGCAAAAGAAATATGGACATCTATACCAAGAGCTCACAGGCATGGTAGGCAAAGGATACATCAGAGAAACCCAGGAGTGTCATGTAAAAATAAAGTGGCTCAGGAAGGCGTACAGGAAGAGAAAGAAAGCAAACATCTGTTCTGAGTCATCCCCACAAACAAGCTACTTCTCTGAGAAGCTGCATACGATTTTAGCTGGAGGGGAGGGGCACAAACAATGTCCCCAAACAGTTCATGGATAGATCTCAAGAGATTCCTCAGGCAGCCTCTGGCAACAGTGAGGAAGACATGATGGATGAGGAAGAGGAGAATGACACTGGTCATCAGGCTAATAGAGCAACTGATCTAACTGACAGCCAGTAACTTTTTAAAATATTGGATATCTTCCCCTCCTTCCAGAAGGTTTTGCAGATGGACCCTAGTAGTGGGAAGGGCACCTCTGGTGAGTTCTCATTTTTAATCATGCTACAAGTGAGTTAAGGCAATTGAGTATTATCTATGGCTGGTGCTGTACCTACATAGCCTGGGGCCCCTTGAACAACTTGTTAATTTTTCTGCGGATGGAGCACTGATTGTCCTTGAACATCTCCATAAAGCTCTCAGACAGACAGTCTTTAACTCTTCTCACAATGCTTCTGGGGAGGCCTGCCTTATTCCATCCCCCCTTGATAAGACACCTTTCCATGCCAAGCTGTCAGTAAGTAATCTAACCTGATTGCACCACAGAGCAGGGTAGCCTTCTGCCTCCATTCAGTCAGCACCCATTTCTTATCAATTGTTGTTATTCGAGGTAGGCTGATATCTCTCACTGTTACATAGAGGAGGCAGGGGAAGGTGCACTAAGCTATTACAATAGCACAAGCTGCTCTGCCGTGTCTGAACCACCTCCTCCCCTCCCTTCCCTGGGCTCCTGGGGAAAACACAACTTTCACTCTTCCAGCAGAGCAGGGAATAGAAGAATGTGTCAACTGTGAGAGACACACAGCCCGAATACAGTGGCCTCACTTCCTTGGATCCCTGGGGCAGGGAGCGCTGGCAGCTGCCACTTCCCCACAGCTCCGGGGCCACAACATCTACAGTCACTGCTTCCTCTGTGCCCCGGGCAGGGAGCACTGGCAGCCAATGCTTCCCCGGGACCCCAGTCTGGTAGTGCCGGCAGCCGATGCTTCCCCAGGGCTAAGGGGCAGGAGTGCCAGGAGCTGACGCTTCCTGGAGCTCGGAGCACTGGAACAATTTTCATAGTGGAGATGCTGATAGCCCTGGAACCAAACTGTAACCCTTCATACAATGCTGCAGGCACTCCCACCCTCCATCCTTAGTTACAGTGGCTATGGCTTTTTATGTCAGACCGCACTTTTCATCACTGCAATTAGAAGCCCTCCAACCAAAACCAAACCAAACCAAACCAAACCTGTCTAATGTAATCCAAACTCAGAGAAACTTCAGTTATATTCATATGAAAAAATGTTTTGGCATGTGTAAGAGAGGAAGTGTGTATGTGCTTCACTAGGCTGCTGTTTTTCAGAAATAATTTGATTACATCATTACCATCTATCTCTTAAGTAGACTGGTCAGGGTTCTGCTTTGTAAATAACACTAACTAAAAAAGTGAGAACCCTGTGTGCCGCAGAATAAATAATAGGCCATTGTCATGGTTACTACATAGTTCTGTGTGTAGGGTTATGCTATTAAAACCACAAGCAAAAAGAATTCAAGCTTTTTGTATGCCATTTGGAAGTGCATTGTCGAATAAACAGACATCATACTGAACTCAGCGTCACACACGCACTGGATGCTGGACAGGCCTCATATTTTAAATATCCCTATCTAGTTTATTGGCTGTGAATCTTAAATAGTGAGTAGTGATCAGGAGAGAAAATATCTTAGCATATGTCTACACACTAAAGTTATTTCCAAATAACAGCCATTATCCTAGCTGCTATACAACACAACTGCTATTTTGAAATAAGTGGTTTATTTCCTTGATGGGAAGTGAGCTATTATGCCATGAATAATTATCTGTTTTAGAAGATTTTCTAAGGTTGAATAGGACATCCAGTGAGAAAACCGACAAGGAAATGTGTTTGCTCCAGGAACATAAATGATTAATAAAGTATGTGAGGGCTGAGTAACCCCTGCATGCTGGTAAAGAACAGTGGTACTGAAGTCAAAAGCCAGTGATAATTTTCACTAAGAACTATAGAAGCCATTCCTGCAAAATAAAATATTCTGAAGGAGGCCTCTTCTTTTATTGCGGATGCTGAAATTCAAAGTTATAATCACTCAAGAAGCACAAGCAGGGGGGAAAAGAGAGATTTTGTCTCATATATTAAAAATGGATATACTTGGTCTGAGGTCAAGCTGGAAATAGGAGACAGACATAGTCAAAATATCTGGGTAAGGATAAAAAGATTTAAGAAAGTGACATTATGGTTGGAGTCTACTACAGACCACCTGCCCATGAAGAAGAGGTAGACATAGTTGACTATAGACCACCCGACCATAAAGAAGACGTGGACATAGGTAACATCTATGGGTGCACAGGGGACTACATGAGTTCTTCTCAAATTCTGGCAGGTGCAGCTGCATGCTTTCCTCCTTACCTCCTCACCCAGAGCAACATGGCCAAAAAGCACTACTCCAAGGTCATCCCCCTTGCCATGGGAGACAGGAGTTCCCCTGCATCCACTGGAGGCGGCATAGCACTTCCATGGGAAGAGTTGGGCAGAGAAGCAGAATGGGTATGCCATGGGCAGAGAAGGGGACGGAAGTTGGAAGGGCAGGAACACTTAGCTGCTGCATCCCCTGACATTTCTGCAGAGGTAAGCTCTGGATGAGGCTTTTTTAAAATAGCTACAAAATAATCCAATGCACATGACTCCAGGGTGATGGGGGGACTTCATCTACTAACATACATGTTGGGAAAATGGCACAGCAGGGAAAGAAGTTTCAACAGGTTCTTGGAATGTATTGGAGATTTTTTTCTTTTTTTCAGAAGATGGAGAGAGGTGAAGCTCTTCTGAATTGTACTTTGACAGGTATGGAGAAACTGGCTACGAATCTGAAAGCTGAAGGTAGCCTGGGTAAAACTGATTATGAAATGATAGACCATGATTCTAAGGAAAGATAGGAGACAATAAAGACAATGGATTTCAAGAAGGCAGACTTTAGCAAACTCAAGAAATTGTTAGGTAAGAGCTCATAGACAGCAAGTCCAAGAAGAAGAACAATTGAAGACTGCTAGGAGTTTTATAAAAACACTTATTAATGGCAGAAGAGCAGCTATGCTACTAGATAATGGAGGAAGTATAGCAAGAGACCACTCTGGCTTAACCAGGAGATTTTGAATCTTCCAAAAATGAGTCCTACATGAAATGGAAACTAGGTCAACTTACAAAGGATAAGTATATTGGAAAAAAAAAACACCAGGAGGGAAGGGTAGCTCAGTGACTTGAGCATTGGCCTGCTAAACCCAGGGTTGTGAGTGCAGTCCCTGAGGGAGCCTTTTAAACATCTGGGGTAAATAGATTAAAAAAGGGATGGTGCTTGGTCCTGCAAAAAGGGTGGTGGACTAGACTCAATGACCTCCTGAGGTCCTTTCCAGTTCTATGCAGTGTGTATCTCCACACACATATTATATACTTATGGAAAAAATAGAAAGGCAACGGCACAAAATGAGATCAAATTACCTACAGACATAAAGGGTAACAAGAAAACATGCAACAAATACTTTAGAAGCAATAGCAAAATCAAGGCCAGGGTAAGGCCATTACTCAGTGTAGTCATAAAAACAACAGAAAATGTGAAACTGACAAAGATGCTTAATGGCTTCATTGTCTCAGTTTTCACAAAGAAGGCTGTTGGCAATTGCATGCCTAACATAACGAATGCCAAAAAAAGGGATAGGATCAGAAATGAATACAGGAAAAGGACAGTTTAAAAATTACTTAGACAATTTACATGTCTTCAAGCCACCAGGGACTGCTCAAATGCACTTTAGAATATTGGCCTTGTAAACCCAGGGTTGTGAGTTGAGGAGGCCATTTAGGGGTGTGGAGCAAACATTAAAAAAAAAAAAAAACTATCAGGGATGGTGTTTGGTCCTGCTGAGAGGACCAATGACCTCTCCAGTTCTGTGAGATTTGTATGTATAAGGAGTTGATTAAAGAGGCACCTTAGACATTAATCACGATTTTTGCAAAGTCATGGAAGATGGGAGAGATTCCAGAAGACTGGAAAAGGACAAATACAGAACCCATCTATAAAAAAGGAAAAAATGACAACACAGGGGATTACAGACCATTCAGGTTAACTTCTGTGCCAGGAAAGAGAATGGAGTAAATAATTAAGAAATTAATCTAGAAACATCTAGGAGATAATAAGGCCATAACTACTTATTAGTGGATTCACAGTCATGCTGGAAAGGTAAAATGAGTGTGGTTCATTAGGGATCAGTTCTGAACTGGTACTGTTCTTTATTTCATTGAAAATTTGGATAATATCATAGAGAACATGCTTATAAAGTTTGCAGAAGATACTACATTGGGAGTGGTTGCAAGTGCTTTGGAGGACACAGTTATAATTATAAATGATCTGGGCAAACTGGAGATGTAGTCTGAGATAATGCCATAGGAGTTCCAGAAATAACTCAGAAGACTGACCGTTTAAAAATCTCACCGGGTGAATGATTGTAAATAACCTAGTCAGGGAAAAAAAACTTGTTCATTGGGGAAATTTTTGATGGAATCATATTCCACTGGATTATGTAGTTGTGATTAAATTAAACTGCTTCACAAGATGAGGTCAATTTTGTTTGAATATCATTAAGGAAGAAAAATTTAAGCTGAAACATTTCTGTCTTGATTATTTCTTTATTTTGTATTCTGTTTTATTGATGTATATATGTGTGCACACACGCAAAATAAATTAAAAAAAATTGAAATAAAAAAAGTTCAATTGATCAAAAATCCTTCCTGTAGAACTTTTAAATTTTCAGTTTTCCCTCCATTTAGGAATGTATTCGTGTTTTGAAATCTCTAAGTCCCTTACAAAACAGAACTTCCATCCTCCATACAGCTCAAATATAGATGCCAAATATCAGAATTAGAAAAAGAAAAGAAATCCTTTTTTCAGTTACATTACATTTCATCTTCTGTTATGCTCCAAAATACTGCTTGAGCTTTCAGTGTTAGTCTAATTGCCATTTAAACAAAAACATATCTAATGAAATTCCTAAAAGCTTTAAAAAAATGATGAGGTTCTAAAACCATCCATTATTTCAAGACTGAATTGTAAACACCAGCCAGGGCACTCATCTCTTCAATGCCAAATCGAAAGCTGAGGAAGGTTTGCTTTATTGCCTCTCAGATTTAAAATTGATTGAAGTGCATACACAAATGGAAAAGCTGTCGAAAAACAGTCAGTGGTATGTTGCTAGCTCATCTTCTCATGCTGACCCAGGCTTTAATGCAATTCCTTGCTGGTGGGAAATGGCAGAGGCTGGTTTCAAATCCTCACAGTAGGACAGTAAAGTGAGTGCTGGTGTCTCATTGAATTCATTTTCTGTACATTTAATCCTTCCATTGGTTCTGGACAGACAAATATATATTACTGTCTAGAAAACAGATGATATGATGGCGTGAGTAGATTGTACCAGTTTACCTAGTAGATAATTTAGCCACTATAGTTTCTGTAGGGAGTGTTAATGTGTGACCTTTTTAAGATGGTCTGTAATAAATGAACCAGAGGTAGGATCATGTGTATCTGCTCATCAACCCTGGCTGCACAAATAATTAAATTTTCAAATGCAAGCAATGTAACTGCTGGCTAGGACCTGGTCTACACTTTAAATTTAGGTCAATATAACCACTATATTCAGGGGGTGTGAAAAAATTCAACACCCCCACCCCAGCCCCTAAGCACAGTAGTTAAGACAACATATTCACTATTATAGATGCAGCTAGGTCAACGCAATGATGCTACACCTCCGACAATTTTTTTCTGTCAACCTTGCCATCGCCACTTGGGAAGATGGATTACACAAACTGAGTGGGGAAAAAGAATCCATTAGCTGCTATAGGATGCAGCTACACTACAGAGCTACATTGTAGCTCTGCAGTGTAGATATGGCCTAAGAGTATGTGAGGCAAATTTATTGATTTTGAGTTACAATAGCACTGGATTTGACCTAGGAAGTCTAATGTCTTTTTTGCCATTAAAAAAGATCATCTGCCCTAAAAGTTTATCTTTTTTTATGTTTTCTATTTATCACTGACCATTGCACTATTGTAGCCTAGTCGTAACCATGGGCAATTGTTTTTTGTAAAGTGTGGAGCACTCTTGCCCTGGAAAAACTACAGTAAAATAAAGTTTTCCTTTAAGGCTCTCTTTCATTAAACATGCTGAATCTAAAATAGAAGCAGCTGAACAACAAGGTTTAATATCCTTTGTACCATATTGATTTCCTATGTAGTATTAACTTAAGCCCTGTTGAGCCATTTTATTCATCACATTTGTACTGATCGCCTCATCACATGTTGCTTGTAGCTGATACTTCTGTGTTTTTATTGTTTTTTCTTATGTTCATGAGCTCCTCATGACACTTTGAAACAGCAAATGCTTAAAAATAAACATTTCGAAAGGAAGCATCAGTAATGGGTAAACAGGGATTAGACATCAGGATTTGCTATTTCTCTTCCCAGTCCTTCTACTGACTAGTCTGATTGTGGACATGTCATTTAGGTATTGACATCTCCTCCCTGTGAGCGCATCCTCACGCACACCCAGTGCATGGCTAGCCACAGAACAACCACTGGGCTCTAATTAGATAGTTCCAGTGGAAAAGAATTTGGCCTTATGTTGAAGTCACAAAATGCAGAGTCAGGAGACTTAGATTTAATATGTTCTGCTCAGACGTCCTGTGTGATTTTTGAGTCAAACTGCATACTTCAGTTTCTTAGGGCATGTCTACAGTTGCAAACTTACAACAACACAGATGTAAGAATACATACCTAAGTCACAAAAATTTTGACCTAAGTACCAGTGTAGCTGTGACCCTAGATTTATTTTGATAACATCTTAGTTTACATTGAAGATCCCTAATTCTATGAGAATGAGAGCCACAGAATGATCCAGATAGCCAGACCCCAAGATTGTGTTTAGAACACAAAGATTAATCGTTTTCTGTCTGTGAAGTTGTCTTAATTGTTATGAAAGTTGTATTTTACTTCAGGGAAACTAAGAAGTGTGAACTATCCTGAGTTAAAAAAACTGGTGGAGACAAGTCACTTTTTATTACTGAGAAATAAACTAGCCAAGTTTAGCACCAGGGTGTTGCCTGAGGCAGATCTCAAATATTTTATCTCATGATAAAAATAAGTGGCTTGGCTTCCTTCTGCTTTTACATCAGGATAGCTCATGCCCATTAATATACTTTCTCTATTGTGAAGCAAACTTTTTTTCACAATGAAGACAAGATCTATGTCTCATTTTATTAGATCTATGTAATGGCCTGAACTTACAGACCTCATTGAGACTGTCCGTTGTACCATTGTTTTCTGAGAAATGACAGAGGCAAAGCAGAATTAGAAGCAGACTCTTTATCTCATTTACGCTTAAACCTTGATGAGCACCTTAACTGGGTCTGTGAAGGGGAAATGGTAGTAAACTGTTTACTACACCTTCACCTTGAGATTGTCTCAAAATAAAGCGGCAAGTGAATTCAGTTCTCATGAAAGGAACTGGAGTGATCGCTCGCAAATCTTCTGATTTTCTCAGGACATTTGAAGCATAAGCATCAGAACAATCTGCTTGTGTACCTCATTTCTGATCACCAAGGTAATTCAGATGTTCTGCAAATTAATTTTTTGGCACCTTTGCTGAGAATTACCAACAAGATCAGTGGTGGTACGTTTGTGGACACTTCCCCCACAAAGACCTAGTCTGAGAGCATCAATTCGTTTTATGCAGTCTACCATGCAGGAGTCTTATGATAATAACGTTCTCTCATAAATTATTGATGGTATGTCTATTTAAAGGCCAGAAGGAGCCATTGTGATGATGCATCATGATCTATTTTATTACACAAAACAAATAATACCTAGAATGTACCTTTTAGGAGACAAATGTTCAGTTTTGATTTAAAAATTGTCAGACATACACACTCAATCTTAAACCTTTGTAAATTGTTCCAGTGGTAAACTATGGTCACTGTTAAAAGTGTGCTCTTATTTCCAGTTTGAATTTGTCTACCTTTTATTCGCAGCCATTGAAACATGTTATATCATTCTCCACAACATTAAAAAGTCTATTATGAGATGCTTATTCACCAAGTAGACACATCAAATGTGATCAGGTTTGTCACCCATTAACTTTTGCTTTGTTAAACTAAATAGATATACTGCTTTGAGTCTGTCAGTATGAAGAATGTTTTCTCATTTTTAACTGCTCTTGTGTCTCTTCTTTGAATGCTTCCCAATTTTTTCAAGGTCCTTCTTGACCCTTATAAACCTTAACTTCTTAGTGTATTCCAGTTTCACCAGTGCCAAAAAGGAGGTAAAATAATTTCTCTGTTTCTATTTTAAAATTCCACTGTTATGCATTCCAGGATCACATTCACTCTTTTGGTCATATCACAACACGGGTAACTGATGTTCAGCTAATTATTTACCTTGATCCCTGAATCTCCTGCGGGTTGACTTCTTTCCAAAATAGCATCTACTCTCACATAAGTATGGCCTATGTTTTTTGTTCTAAGAGGTACATGTCTACATTTCGTCGTATTAAAATACATGTTGTTTGCCTGTGCCCAGTCTACTAAGTACTAATAGGCAGTTTTAATCAGTGACCTGTCCTTTTCATTATTTACATTTCCATCATTTTTTGTATCATTTGCAAACTTTGGCAGTGATGATGTTATGTTAACCGCCAGTCATGGATAAAAATATTAAATACTGTGGGTCCAAGATCTGATCCCTGCAGGATCCCCCTGGAAACTCCCACTAGTGGGCCTTCGCCACCATCAGTGAGTGGTGGTACCAGTTGGTGCTGGAGGACTGGGATGATAAGCAGTGGCTGGGGAACTTCAGAATGACTCACAAGACATCTGAAGACCTCTACCACTGGCTTGACCCAGTCCTCCAGCACTGAGACACACGGATGCGGCCAGTGCTCTCAGTGAAGAGGGTGGTCAGTGCCCTGTGGCGGCCAGCCAACCCCGACAGCCTCCGGTTCGTTGGCCACCAATTCAGCATTAGCAAGGCCACCATCGGAGCAGTGACAATTGAGTTACATCTGGCCTCCACCATCAACCTACCTGGGGAGAGGGCTACCAGGCAGTGGACAGGAGGCCCCCGGTGGGCAGGAGGCAGGGGGCCTCCCGGTCTGCCATTCAGGGATGCATCTTCCTCCCCCTGCAGGTTGTCAGAGCCATCAAAAGGAACATGCTAGAGTTGTGACCCTGGGGAACCTGGATGCCACCCTCATCAGATTCATGGACCTGGGTTTCCCCAATTGTTTCAGAGCTCTGGATGGGATGCATGTGGTGATCTGGCCTCTGGACCACAGCGGGGATGCCTAAATTAACAGGAAGGGGTACTACTTAGTGGTACTCCAGGCCCTGGTGGACATGAGGGGCTGTTCCCTGGATGTGTGCATGGGGTGGCCCAGCAGGTGTTCTGCAATTTGTGTCTGGGATGCTGGATGCAGGAGGGCACGTATGCCCCCCAGGGGAGCTCGCACTCAGGCACATCACTATGCCCCCTGCATTGTGGCTGACGCCACGTACCCGCTGCACCCATGGCTCATATGGCCCTATATCAGATGCACAATGCCGGCCCAGGACACCTTTAATAGTCACTGCAACCATGCCCGGGGCACAGTCGAGCGAGCATTGGAAGGCTGAAGGGGAGGTTTTACTGTCTTCTCACCAGGCTGGATGTCAGATTCCCAAATGTCTCCCGAGTGAATGCCTCCTGCTGTGCCCTCCACAACCTTGCAGAGGGCCAGTGAGAACACTTCATCCGTGGCTGGGCCACAGACCCGGGGGCTTGGTATGAGCATCCGCCCGCTGCCCCGTGCTTCACAGAGGGATGGGGTCAGGCCTTGTGCCAGTCTTCCACACAGGCTTTTCTCTGATCCTACCAGACACACACCATGCCACCAGCCCCTCCCCCCCCACTCCTCCACCTCCCATGCTGCCCACCGCCACTCTCCCACCAAGCACTGGGGACCCAGAGTTAGGGTGGGAGCATCATACTTTATTTTGGGGGGGAATAAACTCGTATAAGTGCTGGGTCCTGACCCTGGGGGGGGTCAAGAGCCCCTGCTCCACTTTCCCCCACCCCAATCCCTTGCTGCCTGATGGCCCATGATCCCCTTGGGATCTCAGGTGCCCAGAGGTTCTCGTCCAGTGAGGGTCAGCCTGTGTTCCCTCTCCATGCCCTGTCTCCAGCTGTGTGGGTTTCAGGGCTGTTCCAGGCAGGCCCTGTCCCTGGCAACATCCTGCTCATCCCGTATGTACCAGCTGCAATGTTCTGGGACTCGGACAAGGCCCAACTGGAGGAGGCTCAGTTGGGTGTCCCAGAGGGGAGGATGATGGTGAGGGTCCCATCACTGGAGCCCTCGTCATAACCTCTGTCTCAGTGAGCTGCTCCCCATGTTTGGGGGCGGGGGCTCCTGGTGCTGGAGGGGCCTGCTTCATCCTCACTGTCTGTGGAGGCGGGGGGAGTGGCAGTGTCCAGCACGTACTCCAGGGTGGCTGCTTCCCTCGGCCCCCAGATCCGATGCAGCTCCTGGTAGTGAGGGCAGTGGATGGGCCATGCCCCTGATCGATTGGCATCATTGTGGGCCTTGATGTAGGTCTGGCAGAATTCCTTGACTTTGATGTGGACTCTGCTGACAGTGCTGTCAGGGTGGCCTCGGGTGGTGAGGTCCTGGCCAGCTTGTTGAAGGCCTCTGCGTTCCTCTGCCAGGTGCCAGTTTGCAGAAGGATATCCCAGTCCTCCCACAGAGCGAGGGGGCTCATCCTCCATCCAGGAGGGTCCCCTCCAGCACAGCTCTTTCCTGGGCACTGTGAGCCTTCCAACTCCTCATCTGGGGCCCCAGGAGAGCAGAGGGTCCTGGCATGCTGCCATGGTAGCCAGGGAGTGTATAAGCAGGCTGGTGCTTGAAGCAGGGGCAGTCTGAGTGTGAGCTCTTGCTGACTCTGCTTTTGGCATGGTATCAGCTTCCTGCCTGGGGTTGCCAGGGAGCTACTTCCTTTAACGCAGGCAGCAGGGACCATAGAGACCTGGCTGGGCTGGCCAGAGTGTCTCTGTCCTCTGTGTGGGGGGGGCTGCCTTCTTGGCAGACTCCTTACTTCAAAGTAAGGAGTGCGGAGCATCTACACACACTTAACTTCAAAGTAAGCCAATACTCCTTTCCCAGAAATGGAGTAGTGACTTCAAAGTTAGCCTCCCTTACATCAAAGTTACCTCAAAGTAAGGGAAAGTGTGTGTAGATGCTCTGCACGCTACTTTGAAGTGGCAGCTTAACTTCAAAGTAAGTTTGTAGTGTAGACACAGCCTTGGTCTATCATTGATTTACCATAGCTGGCCCACACACCTAGACATAGTTAGAGAACTTTATCATTTCAGTGGGATCTGGTGAGTACTAACTAAATGCAGACTATCTAGGCCTAGTGCATTAGCTCAGAAAGAAGAACAAAAAAGAAAAAAAATCACCCTCGTGCAATAACAGCTTAAGTGGAATAAACCTATTTTTTTCAGAACAACTTGGAAATGATGTGCCATCACGTCAACAGTTCTCTTTTACATAAGAAACTGCAAGCAGGCAAAAATATTTTCTGGTCAATCTCACAGAATCAATTGAAGGAAAACTACAGTTTATCACTGCAATATTTACAAAACACTACTGTGTTTAGATCATTCCTTCCAATAATATGAATTTACAACTGTACAATTGCATAGCTAAAATTGCCAGATGTCAGATGTTGCTGAACCAAAGAGTGCTGGGCCAGAACTTTAACTTGTATTATAGAGGGTTTATACAAACTGCTCCTTACCCTCTGTATGTTAATTGTTGCTGGGGAAAGGACACATCAATATAGCATCTCTATGAAATGGCATCTTTGACTAACTAAAAGTTTTCAAAATAACTATTTCAAATATTTTACTTTGAAAAAAACATAGATACATCCAAAACATATTTCTAAATAGTAACCTACTATTCTGAAATAGCATTTATGGACACATAGCACTATTTTGAAATAGTGCTGTTGGGCACTATTATGGCTTAATTCAATATATCCCTATTGTGTGTATGTTTTCACACATGAATAAGAATGCGAAAAAAACATTCACTAAAAGCATTTTCATTGTCAGGACTACAAGTGCTGAAATTCAGCACTAGGGCAGTTCACAGGTTTCTCTGTTCTATTCAGCAAATTTGTTTTAGGGTTTCATTGAAGTGCTATGTTATGAAGGCTAAACTGGAATTTTCAAATTCCAGGTACCTTCTAACATTGTAGGGGAAGAAAGATAGACGTGCAAAGCACAGGCTGACCCTCTCAAGTCTGGCACTCTCTGTTCTGGTAACATATGTGGTCCAACATCATTTTAGTTACCTGGGCAATGACTTATGATAGGGGTGGCCAGCTTTCCTGTGGTCCCATGAAGTTTGTTTACTGTGCTTTCATTTAGTTGAGATTTACCACTAAGTGTCTTCTAAGAGCCCAGTAAGCAGTGGACATGTTTGTAATTTTGAGAGGCAATATTGACCTCCCATGGTTCAGCAAATTCTTTCATTTGGCACTGGTCAAGTTCTGAGGGTGCCAGATGAGGCAGGCTCAACCTACATTACAAAAGAAGTGTGCAATGCCACGTATATACCAACATTACCTCTCTAACGTCTTTGGCTGTATGAGAGCTAATATTGAAAACATAATAGGAGTGCTCTTTCCCTATACAGTATGTGCAGTGGAAGCAGATAAGAAAGTCTCACTTTGTTAAATACACTTTTCTGGTAACTTGAGTATGAAAAGCTCTACGGCAAACCATAATTCTAATCTGTTCTTCATAGTTTTGATACATAGATAAATAATTAAGAATGTGCTTTCTCATTTCAATGTCAAACAGCTGTGATCTTTTTAGTCTTGCAGCTTTTTAGAGTAATTTTTTTTTAAACTTTAGAGTTCGTAGAAGTGCCAGGCTGAGCACACAAATCCTGCAGAACTAGTGGATTCAGGGATGTCACAGTGACAGTGCAAGTTTCCTACTACCTCTGTCCAATTTGGTTCAACTGTGTCCTAGTAGGCTAATCATGCAGATATGTTTACACTCTTGAAGCATATGTCCTAAGGAGAACAGAGGGTGAACAAGCTAGTATGTCTGAGGGCAGTGAATAAGTAGATGCATAATCTGAGGCCTGGCCCCCATATCTATGCAAATCTACAGTGTGGATGGGGAAAAAGTTGGGACCCAGATCTTAAGCTTCTCTATTTCCCCTTCCCACAAATCGCTGAACTCTTTTCTTCCTGATCTTAATACAACATATAAAGATCCCTCTAGTAGCATTCCGGTCACTGTGGAGAGAAGAGTCAGTTATAGAAAGGTCAACATTTTTGAGCAAATTGCTCAGGGGATGAAGAAGAGCTGAATTTCATATTTGGAGCATCTCAACATTCATTTCGCATAGTGAATACACTGACAAAGGTACCTATGTGCATTTTCTCTGGACCAATAGCAGTGCCACTTGAAGATAAGTAGTTGTGGCAAGCATAGGTCTGGTGTGCACGTCCTGTCATGTCCCGGGGCCAGCGTCCTCATCCTCCCTTGCTCTTGGGTGTACTTGGAGGAAGTTTTCCCTTGGCCAGGGCTCCAGCTTACTTGTTAGGGCCTGGCTTAGGGAAGGTAGGCTGGTGACGCTAAATCCCAGAGGGCTGGGGCCTATGGCCATACCAGACTAAATGCCCCCGATCTCGTCTATCTCATCAGGTAAACCGTCCCAGGCCTGGCTAGTACCAGAAGGTCAACAACCTGGTTCCAGGACACAGACTTGCCACTTTTACAATAAACTGCATGCCATACTTAGAGAAATAAAAGGGACAGGTAATAGGGGGATCCAGCTGTGCAGTTACTTGTGACTTATTTTTGACTCCAGTGCAGTCCATTCACTCCTCCCTGATAAGCACAGCCCAGTTCAGAGTATAGGAAGAAACTTCAGTAAGTGCATAGATAGTTTCAATTATAGCGGTGGCATCCTCAAAGTAGCAAGACACATCTTTTGACTTTAAGTGACTGACTTGTCCTAAAGTAGGGGTTCAACCAAGAGAGGTAGACTTGCTATCTGCTTTTCATTTCCCTCTAGTGGGGAAAGGAGGCACACACCACAATTTAATTATGTCCATAGCGATGTACCTTGAATCTACCTGAGAGATCTTCATGAAACTACACGACAATACTTTGCAATCCTCTGCCAAAGTTCTCTGAGGAAGGCTGTCTTATTTCTTCCTCAGCAAGACAACACTGTCCCATGCCAATTCGTGATGACTTCAGCAAGTACCATAGTGATACAAAAGCTAGCACCCTTTTAGCTTTGGGATGGCAGCAGCCACTGTTTATTCTGTCTTTCTTACCCTCAGGAATGAGAGATCCATTGAAATGACCATCACCTATTGAAAATGGTGCCAGTATGCAGCGCCTTTGACCTCTACTACTGAAAACATAGAACTGAGCTCGTCCCTTCTCATTTCCCCAAAACCTATTGGGTCATGCTCACTGCCATGGGTTCTGTGACTGGCACCATGAACAAGCAATCCCAAGCAGAACGGATAAGATTATGCTTAAAATGTCTCAGGAACAAAGGAAGTGAGATCAGCCTCCAAAGTTTTGCTTTTCATAGAGAAGAAACTGACAGTAGGACCGCTGCGCATTTTGCCTGAACCTAATGTCAATTGCAGCTTTCAGGGTCTCACCCACCACACCCATGGAAGGCCTGAGCCAGATAAGGAGGAGAGCACAGGGCCTTGAGAACAAACATTGCTGACAGCCTTGAGAAGAAAAGAGTGGTGTGAGACCCAGGAATGGGGATTCTCAGAAAAAAAAACAAAGATGCTATTGTGTGTGGTGGACATGCAGGTTACTGTATATTGTCATAGGGTCAGATCCAACAGGTCAGATCCAATCTGCAGGGTATGTCCCTGGTGGGCCCCCATCTATATATTTAACTGTGCCTCCACATGTATCAAATGTTCACAGCTCTTGTGAACCAGGGATTGCCATTTGAGGCCAAAGGAAGAAGCAAAAAGTGATGCCCCAGTTCTTGCCATTTCCCACCACTCCCATTGGCTGTGAATGGTGATCCAGGGCCAATGAAAGATGCAGTCATCTGGTACTTGTGGAGGCATAGGTAAAGATAGTAGTGGTGACCTCCCATGGACTAACCCTGGCAAGCCACTGCTTTTTTGCTGTCCACCCCTGCAATAGCCTCATTCACAAACAAAATGAATAGGTGCTTTGAAGGTGTCATATTCTTATAGGTGCAGCAATCAGCAAACAACTTCTTTCAGGCCACAAAAAAGTGGGGCCTGGTAGAACACACTCTAACACCAGACACTATTCTAGCTCATCGTTAAAATGGTCTTTCAGAGCTTCATGTATCCTTATTGAGCTCTTGTAAAGGGCCTTGCATCTGGCTGTTCAAATTTGGCAAACAGCCATTCTACCTCTACTCCTGTGAAACAATCCCTCAGGTGCTTCATATTATACAAGATGCAGCAAATTGCTGTGGACCTCAGCTAGAAAAAACATCCCATTCTTGTAAGTACTGCCAGAGTCCTTTCAAATGACCAAGAGCACATTCAATTTTCATTCTGCACTTGTGGAGCTGGTGCTGTCAAAGTGGTCAGTCTATGTATTCATGACCCAGGACAGCAAGGGATAGGCTTAGTTCTCAGGACTTCTGGACAAATTCCTGGAAGCGGGGACATGACATTGAGAACCTGAGCAGTTCCTGTTGGAAAGACTAGTTGCACTGGGGCTCCAGAACCATTCCATCGGCTACTGCTTCAGAGATGTCGTTGAGTCTGGCATTGCTATTCTACACACCATTGCGAAAGGCCATTTTTTCTTCTGTAAACTTGACTTAATTATTCTTGTGGCACTTTGCTAGAAGATTTGCTTTCTACCTCATAGGTTTTGAAATAATTTCTGATTTAACTATGTGGCTCCGCCTTCCTCAGTATGGTGAACTGAAGGGCTTTTGGTTTTTGTTTTGTTTTACAATTCAGAAAAGGGACCTAAGCTTCTTCCCTCATGTTAATGAGATGCTATGTCAAATTATGGTGTCAAGGCAGTGGAGTCTTTTTGACTCTCCCAACCAAGGTATAGAAATATCTGAAGTTGTAGGGATACATGGGAGTGATGTGGAAAGCAGAGTGTATCTTTTCTGTGCTACTGAAACTACTTTGAATTTTCAACCTAGAAGAGGTCTTAAAAATAAGAAATAAAGCATGTCTCAATATCTTTCTTAATGCATTTATTGATGCTGAAAGATAAGAAAACAAAACCGAAAAACAATAAACACATACTAGCAATCACATGGCATTTGCCCCTTCCTTCAAACCTGAGCACGGTGAAGCAGAAAAAAAGCGGTCCTGTAGCACTTTAAAGACTAACAAAATAATTTCTTAGGTGATGAGCTTTTGTGGGACAGACCCACTTTTCAGATCTAGGGGGACTATAAGATATGTGACGTGTACTTGGCACAGGTGACAAATCTAAAGGACACGTCTACACATCCAGCATGTGCAATGGTTCAGTTGCATGGATAAAATTGTAACTGCAACACATCTCGTAAAGATGCTCTTTGCAAATGGGAGAAAGCTCTCCTGTGCACATGATAAAACCACCTCAGCAAAAGCTCTCCCCTGACAAAGCACTGTGCACAGCAGAGCTTCTGTCTATGTAACTTATATCACTTGAGAGGTGGTTTTATTTTATTTTTTTTACACCCATAAATGTCATAAGCTATACTGGCATAGCCTGAAGTATAAACATCACCTTAGTCACAAAATTAACAGACTGGAGCATTTTGCCGACCCTCAGAGCAATCCCTGGGTCAACACATTCAAAGGTGTAATTGCTCCCAATAACGGCTTCAAAAGAGATTTGAGCTGTGTAAAGCACTAATGGAATGAAACAGTTACACAGGCACATAAAGGCAATATTTGTCTCCATCGTGAGGGGATTGGGAAGCTCACATCTTAACAGCTCTTGAAAGGTTAAAGTTAGGGCTTTCACTCAGCAGTAAAATTGTGTTATTCTGTAAATTACTTAGAAACTTGGCTCCTCACAAAAGAAGTGCAAATGCGTCCTTCATCTATTCAATGAAAAACCAGAAACCATTGTGTAAATGTTCTGAAGTGGAGCTGCCCATCCACTTGTTAGCTTGTTTAAGAAGATGTACAATTTAATAAGAAGTTGTGTGTAACAATGCCTGTTACTGTTGCCATCATCAAATCTATCAGATCTATCCCATTAGCACTTTTTTAAAAAATGACTCACAATTGACAGCTTGGCTTATATTCATGTGTAAATAGAGACATGGAAAAACACACTGAACAATGAGTGTTTAACAGTACAGCTGCTAGCCTCCACAGCAGAAAACCAATGCCAATTTGTAAGCACCATGTAAGCGTCCTCAAATAATTGGCTTTAAAGAATGGAATATGACAAAGAAGATAGCAAACTTCAGTTACAATCAATCAAATGGAAACCAAACTCTATGAAACAGTGTAGCTTCATATATGTTAACCAGTACATATTTAAAGCAGCTGCACAGAAAGGATGTGAAGGTGTCCTTTGGCACAAGGGCAAGTCAAATATACATGTACTCTGACTCCCAGCTGTTCCAGGCTGTATGTACATATGATATGCCTAATTTCTCTTGCCCACTACAAATGGAACCAATACTTTGTTTGAAAATTACTTAATTTTTTCCAGCACCATTGGCTTAATGTTATGGTTCATCCAGCAAGGCAGGAGAAGCTATGCAATGTTTCCCCAAACAAGAGTGAGCAGAGAATAAAGACCCTTCTTTTCACATCATACAAAATCCTGATCTCTTTAGCACCTTCATTCCAGGATTCTGCATTATCCATTGATGAATCTTCCTCTGTGGTCCAGGAAGTCTTTCAGAATGATATAACTCTTTTTGGCTCACATTCTCTCTTTCCCCTGGTGTGGGCAAACTATTGCGATATCAATCCCATCAATAGCTCCTCCCGCAGTTGAGAAACTCAAGTCTCAAACTCAACTATTATTTCAAAAACTTTTCTTGTGACAACTACTCTGGGCAAAGAACCGTGTTAATTGCTTCACAGACCTACTACATGGCCATGACCCTTATAATGGATTTCCAACCCCCAGAGTGAGCTGAAACATACTTACAGTTGTCTGGGCTAGCCAGATTGCAGAGGGTAATGGCATCCTGCCTCAGAAGTAGTAGGGCTTCCCTATTTCAAGTGCTCTGGCATTGATGCAAGCTATTCACATTGTTCCAATAAGGTTTGCTTCCTCATGCAATTTGACAGAGCCTTCTGGTTCACTCAGGTCTCCAAGATGATTAATGATCCTACCACACCGTGTTGGTTGTCCTGCACCAGAAGTAACAGTCAACCTTGTGGCACAATGGGCACCTCTACTTGGAGCTGTTTTCTTGGCAGCTCCATGATAATGATCAGTCTTGCACCTGCAAATGGCTGCTCATTATCATAACCACACAGTTAGTTAGTATAGCCATGCTGGCATATTGAAGTTTGACACGGGGTAGAATTAGCCTGATGAACTGCTGCATATTCTCCACTGCACTTTATTAGTAATCTCTGATCACCCTGATTACCATGCTCCCTTCAAAGCTGGGGGCAAGTGTAGAAACAGCCTCAGAAATTTATTAATTGTAGATTCTTACCCTAAATAACATTTCTAATGTCAGCTAAAATGTTCAAACCAGAGCTGTTATTTTGCTCTGATTTGGGCCAACAGTCTCTCATAGTTTTTATATTTCCTCTTACGGTGCATCAGACAGATTCCAAAGCAGGCTGAAGACAAATACTGGTAGATTTCCATTGCTTAAACAGATCTCTTCATTGGGCTGGAAACCTTTACTTTACAACCCTACCTCCCATGGAGAAAAACATTGGGTCTAAATGGCTTTCAGTACCACTTGGTGTGATCACATGTCTTTGTAGCACCAACCACCTTCTAGATTTACAGGACGCATCATTAAACTGATCCATTGCTTTCAGTTTTCTAGGGACACAAATGAGTGCCTACGTAATCTGGAAATGCAATTGGCAGATGTGTATAGATAGGGAAGAATACTAGACACACAGCAGAGAGGTTCTTACATTGTCTACCAATGAGACACAGAATCCTGGAATACCACCTTTGAAATGATAGCACAAACTGGAGTGGTGGTGTGGATAAAGGTACATGCATGTGCACAGCATCACATGCATGTTCAGCATGTGAGCCTCCTGGACACTGACACACGCAGGACATGGAGTCATGACCGTGATGAAATACTCAGGTATGCATGCCAGTGTAGACATAACATAGAGATGCAAAGTCAGCACCTACTATTCTGGAATCTGAAAAAAAAATTAAAAAGAAAAGGAAGACAGGTTCTTTCAAAAACGCGGTTGGTTTTCGAAGGAACCCCGTCTACATAGCTATTTTTTGCTTCCTGAAAAGTATCTTCTGGAAGTGAGATCATGAGAGAATATGCAAGTTAAGCACAAGATACGTAAATCCATGTCTAATTTGCATTTCCAACTGCACTCATTTGCATTCCTCTTTCAAAAGGGAACATAGTGTAGCCACAGACATATACTTTCCCTTAAGGACCTGTGCAAAGAGAAAGAAAGTTGAAGCTAGTTAACCCTTTGATCTAATTACACTTCCCGTCCCTACATCTGGTTTCCATCAGAAAGGTTTTTACTCACTATCCAAATAGATCTTCAACTGTTGTTTGCATTGGTCACAGGATATTTTATTTACAGAAGAAAATGGCTTGTTTGTTTTATTTTTCCTTTAGAAAACAACAGACCAATTTGAATGATTGTGGATATTTACATTGCAAAAGATGACATATGAAACAGCCATCTATACCACAATGGTCTCTCTCTTTTGTAAAGCATTTAATTTGTGCCCATCCTCCCTGCACACTTTGAATATTGCATTCTCAGCTCATACAGGAAGGCAGGTCATCTCTCTTATCCATTCTAAGTGACACGCCACTTAAAATTAATAGGACTAAACAAACAGGAGGAGATACATCCTTTTGCTTAATGAAAGACTCCTGCGGCTGTATCACTTTATTTCCCTGCACATCTGTCACTCCAAAATCTGCTCTAGCTCTAAACTTCCAGCTGACAGCTAACTCCTGACAAATAAATGCCTGGACATTTTTATCCACACAGTTCCATTAGTCTATAAGTTAAGTGGAGAGCTTTTTGGATTTACTATTTTTAATTTCTGATAGCTAGGTTTTGGCTCCTTGTCTTTAGCTGGATTGAGTGTTCTTCTGATGAAAGGCCTATTAAGCAACCACAATAAATGTCAAGTAGTATAAAAAACCTGACTTGCAGCAGCTGTATATATTGTTCAGCTTTACCCTTGGGAGTAGCTGCTTGCCCAGGAGCTTGCAAAATTTGAGAAAGATTTCCTTTCTCACACTACCTATTGCCAGTTCCCAGTGTAAAACCCAGGTGATAGCACTTCAGCTGTTCATGAAACTGTATAGTGCATTCAAAAATAAAGCTTTATTTGGCAAAGATTCTTAGCAGGATGAATGGTAGAATCCTTTAAGTTTCCTGTGACCTGATGGCTGAGTTCAGCCTTCTTTGAAAAGAAACTAAAGTTTAAGAAAAAAAAAGTGAAGACACTGAAGTATCTTTGTGTTTCTGTAGGGAAAAAGAAAGCTGAAACCATGTAAATGATATGTTGCAGGGAAACAAACTATACCAAATTTCCCTTAAAATACTATTTCATCCTGGGGGTTACATGTTCATAAAGGAATTGAGCCAAACATTATTTAATACTGTGCTAAATACTTTTGAGGTTCTCTCACTACCGAGAACTTTCATAGAATCCTAGGGCTGGAAGAGGGCTCAGGAGATCATCAAGTTCAGCCCCTTCCTAAAGCAGTACCAACTCTAAATCATCCTAGTCAGGACTTTTTCAAGGCAGAATTTAAAAACTGCTTGGGATGGAGATTCCACCACCTTCCTAGGTAATCCATGCCAGTGCTTCAGCACCCTCCTAGTAAAACAGTTTTTTTCCTAATAGTCAACCAATACCTCCCCTTCTGCAACTTGAGACCAGTGGTCCTCTTTATGTGATCTGTCAGTACTGAGAATAGACTCTCTCCATCCTCTTCAGTACCTCCCTTCAGGTAGTTAAAGGCAGCACCCCATTAACCCCACTCTTCTGCTGATTAAACAAACATAAATCTTTCAGCCTCTCCTCATAGGTCATGTGCCCCAGCCCCCTAATAATTTTTGTTGCCCTCTGCTGGATCCTCTCTAATGTGTCCACATCACTTCTGTAGTGGGGGGCCAAGAACTGGATGCAATCATCTAGATCTGGTGGCAGTCCTTCTCCCAATGCACCTAAATGTCATTAGTCTTCTTAGATACAAGGGCACAATGTTGACTCATATCTAGCTTCTCATCCACTTTAATCTCCAAGTCATTTTCTGCTCATGGGAATAAGGGGACTTCGAAATAGGCAGGGCCCTTTCAAAAAGGAGCCCCGTCTGGACACGCCGCGCGGCGGCAAGGTGCATCAATTTCGAAGCACTGCTGCTGCCCGCATGCTAATGAAGCGCTGAATATGCATTTCAGCGCTTCATTAGTAAACTTCGAGATGGCCATTTGCATGGCCATTTCGAAGTTTGGGTCTAGGTAGACACAGCCATTGTGAGCTGAATTTAAAAAATGAATGAAAAATCATAAGATGTCACAATAACATATAAACCTAAATGTAGATGTGAAAGAGTTAAAAAAAGAAGACAAAAACCTAAATTTGTTAAAAAATAAGCGTCTATCGATATAATTCAAGGGCTGTGTTAAATTCATGCTGATACACAAGGATAATGAGACGAAAGATCAATGAAGCAAAACAGATGTGTTCAAAATTGGTCTGTTTGGTGGCCAGGTTATTCTACCAATCACCGCCTTTTGCTATAAGATGTTTTTAGTATGGTCCAGACTGGTTCCAGAGCGGCTGGTGAAGTGGACTTGAAAAATCCCATCTATGAAAAAAAAAAGTGTATAACAACCGGCATGTGTATGCACTGATATTCCAATGTGGGGACAGGGAAAAGAAGAAGAGCCACGTCTATACTCACGAAAACCTCAAAATGGCCATGCTAATGGCCAAAACAAAGACTACTAATGAGGTATTGAAATGAATATTCAGCACCCCATTAGCATGCCACTGGCAGGAGCACTTAGAAACTGCCACGTTTCACTCTAGCATGGCTCATCTACAGGGAGTCCTTTTCGAAAGGACCCTTGCAAACATCAAAATCCCCTTATTCCTACCAGCTGTTTGCAGGGTCCTTCAGAAAAGGACCCCCTGTGTAGACAAGCCATGCATGAGCGAAACATGCTGCTTTCGAAGTGCCATGGCCAGCAGCATGCTAATGAGGCGCTGAATATTCATTTCAGCACATTAGTATTCTTTGATTTGGCCATTCTCATCTCTATTTTGAAGTTTTTCGTAAGTGTATACGTAGCCAAGGAGAAGGGGGGGAGGGCATGGAGCGCATAAGGCAGGGTCCTGGGAAGAACAGGCTTGGCGTATGGGTGTAGCCACAGGCAGAAAATGAGGACTGGGTAGCTATTGGCTTCCTGAGCAGAACTTTCACACACCATGCAGGACAGTACCCTAAATATCCTTACATTGGCACAAGTTTGTGAGTCACAGTGGCTGATGAAATTAGGTATTATGCCTGCATTTCTCTAGCAATAAAGGCTGTGCGTGAAAGTCAACCGCAGAGACAGAAACTGCATTGCCTGTGTTTGCTTTCTTTTCTCTCCCTGTTTTGTGTTTGTCTTGCTTGGTCCTCTAGAAAATAGGATAACAGAAGGACAGTTATTGTCATCTAAAAGATTGTCATGCCTGGGGCAGCTGAAGAGGAAAGGAACAAGGAAGGTTTTTAAATGAAAGCCTTACTTACTAGTTTATACTTCATGTGCTTTTCTTTGGTTTTCTCCATTTTTTCCTGTATCTTTAATAAAAGATTTAAAGGACTTGAATGTCACACTTGCCATAGTACTAAGCAGGCTGAAGTCTTTGTACATAAATCCTAAAGCCTTGTTTAACCTGTTTAATCCTGGACAATTACTGGAACATGTTAACATCTTTAAGTTTTTGGAGAATAGATTTCAGCTAAATTAATACAACAGCACAGAATGATGAATATTATTCTGGATCTCAAAATATATTTTATGCACAGGATTTCTGAGAGGGAGGCTGGAAAAATCAGAGGAGCTGACAATGTCATCTCTACTCCAGTCAAAAAACTGGAATGATGAGCCCTTAAGAGTGATTGTGTCTAACAGAGAAACAATGGAGCAACCACTGTGGCGTTAGCTGGCTGGGCAAGTTACAAAAAATCAGTTAAAGGCAAAAATCTAAACTTTAACAAAGGCTAGTGCGCAATATGGTAGCTTAGGCACGCACAGGAAGTTTTCTGTGTATGTGCAGAATAGATAGGTTCACACACTCTCTGGACAGAAAACAGGTGACTGATCCCTGAAGGACCATGGAAGTTACCTCTGCCCATTCTCAATAATGAATATTTATTCTGACTTTTTGTTTCATGTCTTTTAACCAGTTACTGATCCATGCAAGAATCTTCCCACTTAAGCTATGGTTATCAACTTTGTTTAAGATCCTTTGGTGAAGAACTGTATTCAAAGACTTTCTGAAAGTCTAAGAACACAATACTCACCAAATCATCCTTGTCCACTTAACTGTGGACTCCTTCAGAGAATGCTGACAGAAAGGCAACACATGATTTCCCTTTACAAAAGCTGTTTTGACTTCCTGAACAAAGTATGTTCATTTGTGGGCCTGATCATTTTAATTTTTAATTACACTTTCAATTAATTTGTATAGTACTGAAGTTAGGATTACAAGTCTGTGGTTGACAAGATTGCTTCTGGAGGCCTTTTTAAAAGCTAGTGTCCTATGATTTGTTCTCCAGTTGTCAGGTACAGAAGCTGAATTTAATGACATTACCACAGTTAGTAGTACTGCAATTCTTTATTTGGGTTCCTTCGAAACTCTTGTGTGAATGCCATCTTTGTCCTGGTGATTTATTACTATTTAATTTATCAGTCTACTCAAAAACTTTCTTTATCAACACCACAGATTGGGACTAGTCCTCAGACCAGGTGAGGTTTAGGTTGGATATTAGGAAAAAATTCCTGTCTGGATGGTTGAGCTCTGGAATAAATTGCCTTTGGGATGTTGTGGAATCTCTATCGCTGAAACTTTCTAGCATCAGGATGGACAAACAGTTGTTGTGGGTGGCCTAAATAGTGCTTGGTTCTGATGTGAATGCAGGACTTGATGACCACATGAAGTTAATTTTTGTTCTAGTATTTTATGATTCTATGATTTCTATGGTTTGTCACCTAAAGGAAATGCCGAAAGTGTGAGACTGTCCCTTATCCTTTCTGCAATGAAGAATGATGCAACTAGCTCATTTAGCTTTCCCACAATGACCTTATCATTCTTGAGCACTCCTTTAGTGCCTTTTCTATCCAGAGGCCTCACTGATTGTTCAACTCTCTTCCTGCTACTGATATACTTAAAATATTTTTGCTGTTAATTTGTGTGTTTTTTTCCAGTCATTCTGAAATTGTTTTTTGGCTTTCTACATACTCCATTATTAGTAGCAACGGAAGAAAGTACTATGGCCTGCCATACGCAGGAGGTCAGATTGACTGTTCATAATGGTACCTTCAGACATGGTCAGTGGGCGATCACTGCCTTGGAGAGACAGTTTCCCCAACCCCACCCCTTCTGCCTGAAGCCTTGACCCTATTGTGTGCACAGACCCCTACACTCCCAATGTGGCTGCTGGGCCCTGCTTCCTGGCCCTGGAGTTCAGGGTAGCTAGGCAGTGTGGTCCCAGCCTCCCAGCCCCAAAACATAGGGAGTCCATGAAATACCTCTGCCCCAAGATATCCGTCTCCCCAGAGCCAGGTGGGTGGTGCAGTCCCAGCTGCCACCGAGAGCTGGAAAGCTGGCTGGGTGAAGTTGCTCCCACAAACCCCTGAGCAACGGACAGCCGGGGTAGCCCAGCCACGAGGAGAGTGCCAGAGATATGAGTGGGCGGTGCAGTCCCAGCCACTCGCAGAAAGCCAGGCGTGTGGCATGGCTCCAGCCACCACTGAAGTATTTGGGAACCAGATGGGTGGCACAGCCCTACCTTACCCCAGAGCACCTGGTGGGAGGCATGGCCACAGCCTCCCCAGTCACACCACCTGGCTGGCTTCCCATCCATGAAGCCCCCCACCAGCTGAGCCACTAGCCCTAGCACTGAGTAGCTGCAGCACACCAGCCCCCACCAACCCGCCCAATCTCCTTGCTCAGCCTCTGAGACATAGGCAGGGCCTCCTCAGGCAGACTGGGAAGGCATTGCCTATGACACCTGCCACCCATGCCCAGTGGCCTTAAGGTTTATGTGTCTATGGCTACGTCTACACGTGAAGCCTATATCGAAATAGGCTATTTCGATGAATAACGTCTACACGTCCTCCAGGGCTGGCAACGTCGATGTTCAACTTTGACGTTGCACAGCCCGACATCAAAATAGGCGCAGTGAAGGAACATCTACACGCCAAAGTAGCACACATCGAAATAGGGATGCCAGACACAGCTGCAGACAGGGTCACAGGGCGGACTAGCGCTTCTGGGGCAACAGCGCCCTTAAAGGGCCCCTCCCAGACACACTTAGCCTGCACAGCACGCGGTCTGAGGAGCCATAGGCACACAGACCCCAGGCGCCGCAGTCATGGACCCCCAGCAGCAGCAGCAGCAGCAGCAGCAGCCAGAGGTCCACCCAGCCCTCCCGGCAGGAGGCAGGAGGCATGCCATGCAGGAGGCAGCTGAGCACTTCCTTGATACACCGGAGGAGAAGCTGCCCCCAGGGCTCAACCCCCAACCCTGCAGCACCCCGCCCCTACTCCCGCCTCACACACCGGCAGCTGTGGAGCTACCCCACCAGCACCGACTGGTGGGAGCGGCTGGTGCTTGGGGAGTGGGACAATGACCGCTGGCTCAGGAACTTCAGGATGAGCCGGCAGACATTTATGGAACTGTGCCAGTGGCTCACCCCCGCACTCAGGCACCAGGACACCACCATGCGGCGTGCCCTCACAGTGGAGAAACGGGTCGGCATCGCTGTCTGGAAGCTGGCCACTCCCGACAGCTACCGATCCGTGGGGCAGCAGTTTGGTGTCGGCAAGGACACCATCGGGGCTGTCCTCATGGAGGTAAGAGAACCCACAGGGGGAGGGCAGCGCGGGGAGGGGGGCCCGGGCAGAGGAGGGCAGGGGAGGGCAGAGGAGGGCCTGCTCACCCCTCATTGGTGCTGTCCCATGTGCTTTCCCTGCAGGTTGTGCGTGCCATCAACGCCATGCTCCTGCACAGGCTCATGAGGCTGGGGGACCCAGATGCCACCATCGTGGCCTTTGCCACCCTGGGCTTCCCCAACTGCTTCGGGGCTCTGGATGGGACTCACATCCCCATCCGCGCTCCGCATCGCAGTGGAGGACGATACATGAATTGCAAGGGCTACCATTCTGTGGCCCTCCAGGCCTTGGTGGACAGCCGGGGATGTTTCCAGGACATTTATGTGGGCTGGCCTGGCAGCACCCACGACGCCCGGGTTTTCTGGAACTCGGGCCTGTGCCGCTGGCTGGAGGCGGGGACCTACATCCCCCAGCGGGAGATCCCTGTGGGGGACACCACCATGCCCCTCTGCGTCATCGCAGAGGCGGCATACCCCCTCTGACCCTGGCTCATGCACCCGTACACGGGCCATCTCTCCGCTAGACAGAAGCGCTTCAACCAGCGCCTGAACCACGTGCGCCGGATGGTGGAGCGCTCATTTGGCCGCCTGAAAGGACGCTGGAGATGTCTCCTGACCCGCCTGGATGCGGGCCCCAACAACATCCCCCTGATTGTGGGTGCCTGCTGCGCCCTGCACAATTTGGTGGAGAGCAAGGGGGAGGACTTTTTCCAGGGCTGGGCTGTGGAGGCCGGCAGGGCCGACATGCAGCCACCTGCTGCCCCCAGTCGGGTCCGGGAGGCCCTGCGGGCCCACTTCGATGATGAGGCCGTGGGGTGAACTCTGCCAGGCCCCCCCACTGCCCGCCCCTTCCTCCACCACACTCCGGCCCCAACGCCCACACCATGAAGCACCCAACCGCAACCCCCCTCCCACTTTTCCTGGACAAATGACAGCACGCATTTGTGGCTGAACTTAAAGTGCTTTTTCTTTGAGAACTTTTTTTTTTAACTATAAATATATAAAAGAACAAACTATATACAACGTGTGGAACCAAAGTAATATGTACAAATAAAACAATAGTAAGAAAAAAGTGTGCTCAGTAATAAAAAGAAAACCAGGGAGGATAAAGGGGAGAACTATTTACATGGGGGGGACGGGGCAAACGGGGGGCACAAAATAATAAGTCCCAACTATATACAAGGGGGGGGGCCACGTCCCGGGCCCCTCGCCCCTAAAGTCCGGCACTGGGCGTGGGCGGCCGGGAGCCCCGACGCGGCCGCAGCCCTGTCCGGGGCTGGCTGGGGGCGGGGCGGACCGGAACATATGCCCGGCGAGTCTCAGCTGGCTCCAGGGGTCCCTTGGCGCTCCGGCCCTCGGCGGTGGGTGGCGGGGTGACGGCGGATGGGATGGTGACGGGCGGAACAGCTGGTGGTGCGGCGGGTGGAGCAGGCACATCGGGCGCTGCGGCGGCCGGCGCGGCATGGGGGGCCAGGTAGCCCCCCAGGTGGTTGAAAGTCTCCATGTAGGCCCCCATGCCTCTTGGCGCCAGGCCAGCGCCCGCAGCTGCAGGTGCTGCTCCGTGACCTCCAGCTGCCGACGGTGGATGGCCAGCAGCTGGGGGTCCGTTGCCGTCAGCTGGTGGTGGCGCAGGGTCCGCCGTCTAGCCCGCCGTGGGGCCGGTCAGTCCTCGGCTGAGGGGCTTGCCTGGAGCGATGGCCCCGGAGGGCTCTCCAAGACCACTGATGCCTCACCGGCGCTCTCTTCCGGTCCTTCTGATGGTGCAGGTGCAGGACACAGGAGAGAAGGAGGGGAAGAAGAATGGAGACAGGCCTTTGTCCCCCCAGCCCTGTGCTGCAGGTTCCCCATCCCCGTCCCCGGGAGATGCTGCTGTGATGGATGGGGTTCAGGGGTCCCCCTGCACTGCACCCCGTCCCCTGGTGGGAGCGACTCTCACTTCACTCCGCAGGGTCTGACGGGAGAGGTTTCTTAGGCCACAGATGCCCAGTTTCTCCCAGGAGTGAAAGCACCAGCTGTCGGAAGAGACAGTCCTTCCAACCCGTCATGGGGAGAAGACCCCAAGGGGTGCCCCTCGGGGATGCAGCTTTCCCCCTCTTCAGGCTGGCTGCCTTCCAGATCTCCCTTCCCCTAGCCTCTACCTGTGGCCCCCGCCCTCCCCCCCCATTCCAAGCCAGCTCGGCTCCTCCCTCCTGTTTGTTCAGGGCAGAGGTGTCACCTGCCAGCGGAGCCCAGGATCATCCTTTGCCCCTGGGAGCTATTCGGCTCTTGTTGCTCATATCTAGCCTGTCTCCCTTTTGCACTCCCCCCACTCCATCACATGCTGCTGCTGCTGCTGTTGCTGCGGGGTGTCCCACCCCCTCCTCCCGGGGGCCTCTCGAGTTTCCGCTCCCCCCTGGCCCGGGGATGGGGCATGGCACTGTCGTGCGGGGTGGTGGGGGGCAAGGGCTGATGCACTGCTGTGAGGGACATGGCCCTGCTGTCCTTGGGGCCATGGCCATGTGAGCATGTGGGGGGCCCTGGACACATATCTATTACCCCCGCCCCTCAAGCCCAGGGGTGTACACCAGAGGGGGGTACATACCTGTCGGTCCACTCCCACGGTCGGGAGATCCCCGGGGGGCGGAGGCCTGGCTGCTGCTCCGGGATGGCAGGAGGAGGATCTGCAGCCCGGATTCTGTGGAGGAGGAGCCCCCCTCCTCCTCCTTCTGCCGCGATGTCCCGGGGGTGGGCTCCGGGGGGGGCCCCCGGGGTGCGGGGCTTACCTCCGGGGCGGACTCCGGCTGCAGGGCCTGCTGGGGCTCGTCGGCTGGAGTATCAAGGGTGGCCGGAGGGGAGGAGGTGTGCCGGGGGCCCAGGATGTCCCTGAGCTCCCCGTAAAAGGGCAAGTGACAGGGGCGGCCCCAGATCGGGTGGCCGCATCCCGGGCCTGGGAGTAACCCTGCTGCAGCTCCTTCACCTTACTCCTGACATGATCAGGAGTGCGGGCAGTGTGACCCCGGGCAGCCAGGCCGTCGGCCAGTGGAGCGAACGCATCCACGTTCCGCCTTTTGCTCCCCATTACCTGGAGCACCTCCTCCTCGCTCCAGAGCCCCAGCAGGTCCCGCAGCTCGGCCTCCGTCCAGGAGGGGCCCTGCTGCCGCTTGCCAGCCTGGCTGCCCGCCTGGCTGGGCTGGCTGCCCTGGCTCCCCTTGGGGGGGGTCCCCTGGGGGCGCTGGGGGGGGCTGCCGGGCAGCCATCGCAGGTGGGGTGGCTGGTTTGGATGGCTGAGGGACGTGCAGGCTGGCCGCTTGTCTGGGCTGCCGCTTGCACATTCCCTCAGCTTCCTGCACAGGAAGGGAGGGGGAGGGGACCATTAAGGGGCCGCTGCATGCGGCCACCATTGAGCTGAGGGGCTGGAGAGAGCGTCTCTCAACCCCTCAGCTGATGGCCGCCAAGGAGGACCCCGCAATTTCGACATTGCGGGACGCGCAACGACTACACCGTCCCTACTTCGACGTTGAACTTCGAAGTAGGGCGCTATTCCTATCCCCTCATGGGGTTAGCGACTTTGACGTCTCGCCGCCTAACGTTGAAGTTAACTTCGAAATAGCGCCCGACGCATGTAGCCGTGACGGGCGCTATTTCGAAGTTAGTGCCGCTACTTCGAAGTAGCGTGCACGTGTAGACACGGCTTATGAGTAGTTGGAGTAGGTGAGGTGCTGAACCCAGGTCCTGGAAGTGGGGTGGGGGGGATATGCAAAGAGATCTGAAAAGAAAAGTGTACTTGAGAGATTTAACTCAGAAAGGAGGAAAAGGTGCACTCAGAGAGATTTTCAGATTCCTCATGTAGGCATAGTTCTTCATCTTTTCTTATGTTAGACATATCAAATTGGCAGGGCCTGATGAGGTTCACAGTAGTGTATTTTAAGGACTTGAAAAAATCTCAGAACAGTTAGCAATTATACTTGGGAAACAATGGAGGACAAGTGGATGGAGAAGGGAAAACAGTACCTATATTTGAAAAGTCGGGGAGGGGGCACAAACACTATCTAGGTAATTATAAACCAATCAGACCAACTTCTATACCTGGGAATATTCTAGAACAAATTATTAAACAATCAGTTTGTAAGCACTTGAGGATTATTGGGTGATGAGCAATAGCCAGCAAGGCTTTGTAAGTAAAAAAAAAAAAAAAAAATCATGTTATACAAACCTAACTTCCTTCTTTGACAGTTTTAATGGCCTAATCCATGGGGAGGGGGAATCAGTGCCCATCATATATATTGATTTCAGTAAAGCTTTTGATGACATATCATTTGATATTCTCATTAGCCATCTAGGGAAATGTGGTCAAGATGAAATGACTATAAAATGGATGCACAATTGTCTGGGGAAAAAAAAACATACTCAAGGAATAGTTAGCAGTGGGTTGCTGTCAATTTGGTGGGTGTAATTAGAGAAGTTATAGTGGTCAGGCATGGAGCAAAAAAAGACAAACACCTTTCTGGGATGTGCTTATGGGAAAGTTATATTCCACCCAATTCAGCACTGACGAGGTCTCTGCTGGAATACTATGTCCAGTTGTGGACAATTTAGAGAGAGTCCTGGTCCACAGGACAGCAACAAAAGCAATAAAACGTTTAGGAAATCTGAGCTATGAGGAAATATTAAAAATACCAAAACTTAGGTTAAATGTTAAATAGTCTCGAGAAAAGGAAACTGAGAGTGGAGCTGACAAAACCATTACAAGAAGGTCTGTGATCAACTGGTCTCCATGACCACTGAAGTTAGAACAAGAAGTAATGAGCTTTGAAGCAAAAACAATTTGATTTAAATATTAGGAAAATATTTCTAACCATAAGGATGTTTAAGGACTAGGATATATTAGTAAGGCTTGTAAAATCAGCATCTGTAGAGGTTTTCATGAACAGGTTAGATAATCAGTGATGATCTAAGTATATTCTTCTCACTTCAAGATCCCTTCCAGATCTACATTTCTGTGATTGTATGAAGTAATTATTTGTAAAGCAATAGGAACACTTTTCTACATTTTTCTCTGTTCAGGACAGAGGTAGTCCTAAGATAGTCCTAAACAACTGTAGTGAAGAAAAAGTTATGTTAAAATGGCTCCTTACTTTGAAGAACCTTCTCAGTAGAAGAAATATTTTTCTGCCAAAAACCTAGTCAAATATTTATTCATCCACCATGCCACTCTCCTAGAGGAGCTAATTCCAGCCAGGCAAGCTCCTTCACTGTCACACTTTTCATTTTTTATTCCTTGCTACAATGATATCTATCTTAATATTATGTTGGGATTTTTAATTCAGACAGAATATTTTTCCCTGATAATGTAGTAAGTTAATGGATTTTGCAAGAAAAATGTGCATAAAATGTCAACAATAGATAAATACTGCAAATATTCAAAGAGACAGTCCTAGCAGGCACCTGATATACATCTCTTAATATCTAACACTGGATATGAAAGCCTGTTATTTTTAGGAAATCAGGTTATATATATGTTCATTTGACACCACCATCCTGGCAGTTTGGTTCTGTCTTTGAATACGTTCTATTTTTTCCCTTTACAAATGTGAAACATGAATCTACAGCAAACAGAATAAGATACTTTTAATGAAAAACAGGGTTTATCTTATAGATACAACATCTGCCTCCTTTTGTGCCGCACGTGTGCACATCAAGTCAGCCTTAGAGACAGGGAAGAAGCCAGAAAGTGGCAGACTATTTCACAGTAAATAAGAACTTCTTCCTCTTAAAATCATGATCCAAATGCCCAGCAGAACTGCCTATCCACCCAGGTTTTATGTAATATTAGTGCCCACCACTATAATGAATACTTTTTATGTTATTAAAAAGTAATCATCTATGCTAATGTGTTTCCAGAGATGAAGAAGTAGGTCTGCCCCATGATTGCTAATAAATTATTTTGTTAGTCTTTAAAGTGCTACAGGACTGCTTTTTTGTTTTGTGAATATACAGCCTAACATCGCTATCTCTCTGTAACTGTCTCTGAAGTGTCAGGCTTTCAAACCTGTTTGAGAGGGTAAGCTACAAGACAGGCTTTTAATTATAACAACAGGCTGTGAACTATGAGAATGGTGTAATACATTAATGAACAGCGGTGTCTAGTGGGTTTAAAGTAGTACACAGGGCTTTTGAACAGAAAGAACAAGCAAATCTTTAAAGGATCTAACAATTGTCTTGCGAATGGAATAGAATCAGACATTGCGCACACACACACACACACACGCCAGCACCCACAGATGGAAAATGAAATTTTCCTCCACTCATTCTATACTTGTGAGAAAAAGGAGGAACAGTGGTAGATGAGACTGGAAGGGATGTTGTATGGTTGTTTCACATTAGCATCCAGCATGAAACGAGGGGATACCTAAAGCAATATCAGCCTAAACTGTAACTAAAGTCAACTCATGAAAGCTGTAAGGAGGTAGGATTGAATCAATTTAGAAAACCCAAAGTGATGTAGGAGGTGCTTCTGATTCAGAAAATGGGGACTCAAGCAGAGGTCAGCAATTTTCTGTCGGAATGATTTTCCAACACAAAATGCCCTTTTCGCAAAATTGACAAACAAATCAGTATTCTGCTGCAAAAATGAAAAAGACATCACCCTGGCTGACTGTCTGGAAGGCTTTTGTCAATTGGTGAGGGGCAGACAAAGAGCTCCCAGGAGGCAAATAGAGTTCTCAACCACCCTCATTCCACCTGGAAGCCTCTTGCCAGTTCCATTTTCTGCCTGCAGGGAGAAAGAGTAATTCACAAGAGACTTCCAGCAGGTGTCCAGCGAAACAGAAAATTCTAGGTTGGTTCTCCCATAACAGATTCTGTTCCATGCATCTGCATCTTGAAAATTGTGAGAAGTTTTACTTTCACCCAAAACATGGACACTTTTCCCCTGAAGTCTCAAAATCATCAATAGTTTAGAAATTCTGTTTTCCTGCTAATTCTGGATCTGAGTCGGAGCTGAGCCAATAATGCAGAATGGTTCAAGATGTGCATGATTAGACTAGATTTAATTGGGATAGATGAGAGCCCCCTCCCATTTACTCTGCGACACAAGAGGAATGGTTGGCTTTAATTGAGTTAGTTTTTAGCAAATGTGTAAGAATGTGATATGACTGAGGGGTGAAAGGGAAGTGTCAGTCTCTCCTTTTCTCTCTCCCTACCTTGCCACAAATACCTGATAGTAATCAATAATAGCTCATTTCATGCACACCGCCAAACATCAATTAGTTTCATGCAGTTACAAACTTACATGGGGGAGGTTTTCCTGTTTCACCAAAGAGTGTTAATTAATTTGGGAAGGAAGATCATGTTACTTTGTGTTACATTGTCACCATGTATCCCTGAAAAATGCTAATTTAAGCAAAAAGATGTTAAACAAATCCAATTTCCCCATCAGAATTAATGTAATGGGAAGGGGGTTAGGTTCCAAGGCAATGTTTTTCATCACACAAAAGGCAGTATACACACAGGCCAGGTCTACACGGGCAGCTTCTGTCAACAAAACTCGCTGAGCATCTACACGGCTACAGCCATCTGTCAAGAGTTTGTCTACAAAACTCAGCTGTTCAGTTGGCAGCATTATCCCTGTTTCCATTCAGGTATAATGCCTCTGTCAACAGTGTTTTATTGACAGAGTGCCCTGGTAGACACTTTTGTTGACAGATAGGGATTTCGGTTCCACGGGCCAGCCATGTTTGCAGAGCTTCAGGTCAGTCATTCTATTGAAAAAGGGCCAGGCAGTTTGACTGCTCTTTGTCAACACAGCATCTTGCACTTTTGATCTGCTTTTGTGTGAAGACACAATCTGTTGATAGAGGAACTGCCAAGGTTCCTCTGTTGATAGTGACCTCTGTTGACAGAGGCTGCCCGTGTAGACATGGCCATACAGTATATCTCTTAAACAATTTAGTGCTGTACACAGCAATGATGACTGTGAAGATTGTCTGAGGTGGTGGAGTGCAAGGGTGAGATATTTCCCGGGGATTGTCTTACTATGAAATGATGAGCTAGTGGTAAGCTCAGACCTTAAGGGTTAGCCTGTTGTTAATGTAGCCTCACACTCCAGAGGCAGCATGGATGAGGCAGAAGGGAAGAAACAGAATAGAAATGTGAAATAAAAATTAACTATATGAAGATAACACAATTTTTGGAAAATACAATGATTTAAATGACACATGTATATTTTCCTTTTATTTAAAAAGAAAAGACTTAATTGAGTTAAGGACCTGAGTAATGTTGAGTAAATCTGTTAGTTAAGGTTATAAATATTGAAACTTACAAGTCAGCATACAGAGCTTCAGAAAGTCCTAAAATATATATATATATATATATATATATATATATAGTGTACCCATATAAACCTACTGGACCTAATGAAAAAGTTAAAAAAAGGCATAAAACAAAGTCACTGGGGGTAGATTCAGAGTAGCTAAATCAATGCTTAAGGTTTGAAAAATAGAAGAAAATGTTATTGGAAGCCAAATTGACTATAGTCCTTTTTTATTACAAGATAATGAAGGATAAGAGTTTATAGGGCAGAAATAAAATAAAAAAAATGGAATGCCCATTAAAAAAAAGCACAATAGAAATAAGGCAGTGACCTCAAACACTCACCTGCAGAAGCAGATGCGTTGAACAAAGCGGGTCTTTGCCCACAAAAGTTTATGCTCCAATAAATCTTTTAGTCTCTAAGATGCCACAGGACTTTTCGTTTTTGTTGGGACAAATGTGCTATCATCTAAGCAAAGAGCACTAACGTGAGCTTTTGCTCTGCTTCTTGCTGTATCCTTACACTAGTGTGAATAGATGTCCACCACAGCCAGTCTGGTGTCTGACCTCTGTAACTTTGTTCTCACCCATTCCGATCTGGGGGCAATTTATGCCTCCATATTTGTGGAACTGCTATGGACACCCACATGACACCCACAATAAGCTAATATATTTATGGCTGACCTGGAACAATGATTCCTCAGCGCTTGTCCCCTATTACCTCTCCTTTACTTATGATACATCAGTGACATCTTTATGATTTGGACCCATGGTATGGAGAGTTTAGAAGAATTCCACAGAGACTTTAACAATCTGCACCCCACCATCAACTTATGCCTCGATTACTCCACGCGACAGATACATTTCCTGGATGCTAAGGTACAAATCGGATGGCCTGATCAGTACCACACTACTGGAAACCCTCTGATTGCTATAATTACCTACACACTTCTAGCTTTCATCCTGCACACACAACAAGATCCATTGTTTACAGTCAAGCCCTTAGGTACAATTGCATTTTTTTTCGATCCTACTGACAGAGACCAAAAACTACAAAATCTTACCAAATATTCATTAACCTGAATAACCCACCAGGAGAAATAAATACAAATCAACAGGGCCAGGCAAACACCCAGAGACCAGCTACTCCAAGATAGGCCCAAAAAAGCCAAGAACAGAACACCACTGGTCATTACCTACAGCCCCCAACTCAAACCACGGCAATGCATCATTAAAGACCTACAACTATCCTTAATCAGGATGGCACACTCCAGAAGGCCCTAGGTGATAGGCCTGTTCTCTCCTACAAACAACCTTCCAACCTTAAGAAGATTCTTACCAACAGCCACAGTCTATACCACAGGAATACTAATCCTGGAACTTTTACTTTTAACCAGGCCCATTGCCAGCTTTGTCCACATATTTATTCTGGAGGTGCCATCACTAGGCCTAACCAGGTTATTCACAGAATCATGGGCACGTTCTCGTGTTCCTCAACCAACATCATATGTGCCATCATGGTCCAACAATGCCCACATGCTTTGTATATTGGACTGACTTCAAACTCTCTTAGACAAAAAATTAATGGGCATAAAACGGACACAAAAACACTCCTGAATCACAAACCTGTCACCAGCACTTTGATGGAGTGGACCATTCTGTTAATGACCTGAAAGTCTGTGGTTTACTGAAAAGGAATTTTCACAGCCATTTGGAAAGAGAGGCTGCTGAACTCTCTTTTATATTCAAATTCAACATATTAACATGTGGTTTGAACTGGGATGACAATTTTATAGGGGCTCTTTTACATACTTTGCTTTATCTAATTCTTGACACCCCCGCTTCTGCCCCTCTGCTTTCTGATTTGCTTACTTTGATAATAATTTTTCTGATTTGTCAACCTTGATTAGTATTTTTGGTTCTCTGTGCCTTAAATATTGAGTCTGTTCTGGTACGGATATGATCTGAAGAAGTGGGTCTGTCCCAGGAAAGCTCATCACCTAAGAAATTATTTTGTTAGTCTTTAAAGTGCTACTGGACTGCTTTTTTTGTTTCCACTTCATCAGGATAGTCTCGTATTTAAGCCCTCCTTCAGATGTCCCTACTATTTATTAAAATGGTCAAAGTGTCCTGGGTTTTCTGCGCCGTCTGATTGGAACTTGCAGGTCCTGCTGCTGGCTGGATCCCTGCTGGCCAGCAGCCCACCAACCGTCAGTGAGTGTGGGTGGAGGGTGTCCAGGGGCCAATGATGGGAGTTAATATGCAAATCTAGTTGTGGGGCAAAGCTGCAATGTGCCGTGCCTGGTGTTCACCCTGCTGGTCTGCCAGGACACATCATCTCAGACAGCAGAGACCCCCTTCCTCCCCTTATCACATTTCAGGATGTCACTTAATGATTGCTGCAATGGCTAGTAAGTGCAGGCAGGCACAGGCTGGTTACAAGTTGCCTATGTTGCCCACTCATCATCCCTTAACATGCTCCCTCTCTTGCTGTTCTTCCCTGCTTTGTTCACTCTAGCCCTGATGCGCTTCCATATCCTCCCCAATAGGGCACATCCCACTCCCAGCACTATGTGGCAAACCTTCCCTCACTCAGAGTGCCCTGTATGTGTCAATGCTGCACGGCACTGGCCTGGGGAAGCCTATCTGCCCCAGCTAAGCTCTGGAGTGGTGTGTTAGGGATGTGATTTCCAGCTGGTTCTTACACTAACCTGCTGGCTCCACAACAGGTCCCCTGGGAAGGAGCTTAGCACTTTCTTCCCCGCAACACTCCTGAGTCCTGTCCATTATGTACCTTCCCCTGCTGTGCCATCTCTCTGGCTGGGTTCTTCCCAGTTCCAGCAGTCAGGTTCCCTGTGTCCTATGCACAATACCGCCATAGGGCTTACCCCTTCCTGCCTGTGCTGTAGCCCAAGGACAGGAAGTGGCTGGGTTACGTTGGTGACCAACAGCAAGCTTGACATGTCAGCTGCCTTTCAGTGTATTGTGAGCAGGCAGAGACCAACTGCTTCTAGCCATAGGATAGGAGGGTGTGGGGATGGGGGAAGAGATGAGCTTTGCAAAGACATGACCCAGGTCACCTTTCCCTCTCCCTACCAACTGTCTGTGGCTGGAAGCAGCTTGGGAGGGCAGCCTGTGAAACCTTATGCTCCCGCAGACACTGTCTCAGGAAGATGTGGAGCCAGACACCAGGAGGCCTAGATCTGTCCCAGAGCCCACTCTGTCAGGGAAGTCAGAGGGTTGGGTCAGTAGTTCACCACTTCAGTGTGAAAGAGGTTCATGTGTGTCACAGCTGACACTCTTGACAGGCCCCTGGAGCAGGGATGGGAGCTGCTCTGTACCCTCAGAAGGGGCACGGTCTTAGGAGAAAGGGAAAGGGTTGGGATCAGCCAGCTCTCAGTACCACCCCAACTGCAGTGTGTCCATTCCCTAGCCCTCAGCACTTCTGGGAGCACACCATGCAGGACGCAGTCAGCTATTTAAAGGTCCCTGGACTCCAACCACTGCCTCTGCTTCAGTAGTAGCATCAGCAGCCAGGATCCATGAGGTCTTTTGTATCACTGGGCCCTCGGGCAGTTGCCCCCTTTACCTAGCCCACCCCATATCAGTGGGCCTGGTCACCCCTCCTTGCATGAGCCCTAAAGCCTTAACAATAAGAAGATAAATAAAAACTCCAACTGCACGCAGTCAATTTGATGCTAATTTAAATGTTTGTATTGCATAGTTCATTGAATTCACTTTAAGACAAGTAATTTTGCAGGTGTGCTGTATTCAGCATATGGAAATATAGTCACCCTCTCTGGGTATGCTCTCTCACTGGCTTATAATACAGAAAATGATTTTACTTTTGCTTCTGAATTTCAGCCAGAAAGTGCCATAAAAATGAAGAAATTGTCAAGTGCTGCTGCTGCCTGAAGAAAGAGGAGAGAAATGGGGAACAGTCAAATTTAACAGGCTTGAAATCACCTCAGCGATTTTTCTAAACTCTCCAGTCCATGTAAATTGTAAGCAAGTTCTGTTTTTGCACCAGAGATCTTGATCATTCATAAGTTGTATGAAAAACAAAACACTTCCTGATATACTCTCTGCTCCTGAGGGATGCTAACAAAGCTAGTCTCTCAGATGTTTAAAGATGTTCTTGAAAAGTTAAGCAGTATTGAGTCAACTAAAGAAATAGATGCTGAATGTCTCTCACCAACTGAACTCTGAAATATATTTTATATCAAATTAGTTTAAGGCAATTTTTCAAAAAATATACTTCAAGAATACTTAACCACTTCTTAAATTTATGTATGAAGATTACTAATTGTTAAAATAATAATTGTTTTAAAAATTAACAAATGCTGTTATGTAAAACCTACATATACAAGGCTACTTGCATTCAGTACATTTATACAGAAAGCCCTGACTCTTGTAACCGCTAGTAATAATGAAGTTAAAAGTCATGACTGACAGGTATATGCACATTACAATTACAGATGGTCTAACATGGGAATCTTTCAGTATAAGTCCTATTTCAGACCTAATTCATGGCTCTACATAGACCCAAGCCTGATTGCGAGAAACCCTTCATTTGAATTTGCAAAATCAAATTCCTGGTCGCACCATTTATAAAATTAAACCCAGGGCTCCGTGTGTAAACATATTTTCATGGATAAAAGGTATCAGATTAGCGGGAAGGTGAGTTCCCTAAAAACCTTAATTGGGTTCCAACATTGGCCATGCTGAACTGGTCTCCACGTGTACTATAGGAAGTGATTTGGGATAATCACTTTAGTTATTATGAGTTTGGATATGGAGAAGAAATTTAATGAATTTATAAAAGATGTTTTACTAAAAAGGTCAAATTGGCCACAGGCTGCAATATTTTCTAATCTTCAACAATGATTCATTTTTGTTCAGGAAACTGAGTGACAAGACATTATATCACCTAATTTAACCTGCACACAAAGGCTGATGGGTTTTATACAGTTGACCCTCTGTTGACCGCCATAACTTGTGTTTGACATCTTGAATTGAAAACTGCAAGTGATGGAGAATCTACCATTTTCCTTAGCAAGCTGTTCTAATGATTAATCAACCTCACTCTTAAACAATTGTGTATAGTATCTAATTTGAATACATCTGGCTTCAGCTTCCAGACAATGGAAATCATTCCTTCTTAATCTGCTATCTTGAAGAGTCATTTAGTATCTGGTATATTAAGTCATCTCTCAGTATTCTTTGTGGGGTACAACCTTGTTTTTAGCTGTTTTAAAATGTGTTTTGTTTGAATGGATACTTTGAATGAATATTCTTACAAAGTGATTCAGATTACTCTGCATAACTGCTTTGTGACCTCCTCACTATTTACTACTCTGCCAATTTTTATTTTACCACAAATTTTATCAGAAGTGATTTTACTTCCAAACCACTTAATGAAAATATTGAAACACCTCTGTCTTAGTACTGATTCCTGCAGAATTTCACTACAAATATGCGCATTAAATGAGGATTCCCCATTAACAGTGATTTTGTGATCTGTCATTTAACCAGTTTTTAATCCATTTAATATGCAAAACAGCAGTCACAGATCAACAGCTACACAAACGGAACATTGACATCGCTGCTTTCCAGGAAACCAGGATGGGAGATGATGGGTCAGTGAACGAAAACAACTACACTTTCTTCTGGAAGGGCTTGAGTTCAGAGGAGCATCACCTCTACGGAGTTGGATTTGCAGTTCTGAACAATCTGTGGAAATCTATCAATATGCCTACAGCTGAATCAGAACATATTATATCCCTGATGCTCTGCTCCAAGTCAGGATATGTTAACATCATCAGTGCTTATGCACCCATGTTGGCATCATGCATCAAAGACAATGACCACTTTTATTATAATCTTCATAAAGTTATTGACTCCTTTCCAACTGGCGATCAACTGTACATCCTTGGTAACTTCAGTGCAAGAGTTGGAGCAGCCATCAGTCCTGGCCCGTCTGCTTGGTCATCACAGTATTGGGAAAATGAATAAAAATGGTCAAAGGCTTCTCAAATTCAGCTGTCAGAATTAGCTCTGTATCACAAATGTGCCATATCTGCCTCTGGAACATGTAAATTCTCTAACAAAGACTGGATCAATGAAAATGCTGATATTCTTAGGCCTCTTCTTGAAGAAAAAAAGCACAAGACACATCCGAATAACATCTCAATGCAAAAGAGATCAACTTTGACATGTAAGATCTCTTCCTCAGAAGGAATCCAGGCAGTGGACAAACAGGTATTGAGCTGATCTATGTTCTAATATTCAAAAGGCATCTGATTTGGGTGATCTGAAAACCATGTATGATGGATTGAAGAAAGCACTCAGACCAAACATTAACAAAGTTGCCCCACTGAAGCATTCAAATGGACAGGTGATCACAGACAAAAAGCTGCAGATGTCCAGATGGGTGGAAGTCTTTATTGCCACAAGCGTACAATACAACCTAAGCTTGACAACCTTATCCCAACTCTTCCAGAAATGTCTGAGCTAGACGCAGAGCTGACAGAGGAGGACCTTTCTCTAGCTTTTGGTGCTCTCTCCAATGGAAAAGCACCAGGAAGTGACAGAATTCCAGATGAAGTCCTGGGAGACAGAGAAGGCTGTGTTTCTCCCCTTCCTTTATGATTTACTCCTAAAATGTTGGGGAGAAGGAAACGTCCCACATGACATAAAGGATGCACACATCATCAGTACCTGTAAAAACTAAAGCAATAAGGGTGATTGCAACAACTACAGAAGCATCTTATTACTGAGCATCACAGGCAAAACATTTGCCTGTGTCATTCTCAAACACCTGCAAAAACTCACAGATCGAGTCTATCTATCTATCTAGAAACACAATGTGGCTTCAGGGGTGGAAGGTCAACAATGGACATGATTTTCTCACTTCAACAACTACAGGAAAAATGCAGAGGACAAGGAAAGCTGTTATTCATAGCATTTGTGGACTTAACAAAGGTGTTTGACACAGTTAGTAGAGCAGGACTATACAGAGTACTAACCAAGATTAGCTGTTCACCAACCCTACTGAAGTTCATAACATCCTTCCATGAAAACATGAAAACAATAGTGCAATATGACGGATCTACATTGGATCCGTTTGTGATGAGCAGCACAGTCAAACAAGGGTGTGTTCTTTCCCCTACCCTCTTCAGCATGTTCTTCTCAGTTCTACTAAATTGTGCATTTCAAAATTCATGCAGTGATGTATTTCTCCACACAAGATTAGATGGCTTTCACTACAACCTGCAAGACTCAAAACCAACACTAAGGTCAAGAAAGTCCGCATTAGGGAACTCTTCATTGCAGATGATGCAGCTCTCGTTGCTCATAATGAAGACGCGCTACAGTCACTGATGAATTCTCTATCCAGAGCCTTCAAGTTGTTTTTCCTTGACATAAGAATGAAGAAAATTGTATTTACTCAAGGTATACCTCAATGACCCAATGTCATCTTGGATAAAATGCGGTTCAGCAATTCTTTATCTTGGATCTATTGTCACTGCAAACCTATCCATGAACGAAGAATTGACCATCAGAACTGGGAAGGCAGCTACTATTTTTGGCAGACTTACAAAACAAGTACAGAACAATCCTAAGCTGACAGTGAAAACAAAGATACTAATCTAGCAGGCATGTGTATTGAGCATCCTGCTATATGGTTCTGAGGCATGGACCACCTACTCAAACAGGAGAAAAAATTGAAGAGCATTCATCTTCACTGCCTCTGTGGAATTATGAATATCAACTAGCAACATAAGGTTTCAAATGCAGATGTTCTGTCAAGATCTGGCATATCCAGCCTCATAGTGATCCTCAAGAGCAGAAGACTATGATGGTTTGGACATGTGAAAAGAATGGGTGGCGAACGTCTTCCCAAACAAATCCTCTCCAATGAACTGTCATGTGGGTTGAGAACAACAGGAAGACCAAAGCTAAGATTCAAGAATACATGCAAAAACACCATGAAAAAATTCAACATTGATCCAAAATACTGGGAATCTGCATCATCAGATCAAAATACCTGGCAACAATTGCTACGACAGGGCACATCATCCTTTGATAGTATATGTGCAACCCATGAAAAAGCAGTTCATCTTAGGAGGAAAAAACTCTCAGACTCAAGAATTTGTAAACTGACTGACATGCAGTTATTGCAATTGATTGTGCAAATCCAGTGCTGGATGGATATGCCATGAGAGAAGTTGCAGACACCAGCACTGTCCATATATCCTCACCACCTCTGCTAACCACCATCTCTGAAGATGAAAGGGGCCATATATATTAGTCCATTTAATATTGGCTCTGTTCATATTTTATCGTGCTAGCTTTATAAAAATCAGAATAAGCATGTCTAGCGTATTACACCTATACAGTTATTTTATCAAGCAAACTTTTAATTTAACCAAAGGTTGTAATTAAATTTGGTTGGGCTAGCTCTAGTTTCAATAAAAGCCATTCTGACTGTGATTAATTATAATCCTGATCTTTAAAAGTTCAGCAAAAACATTCCACATCATTTTTTTCCATTATTTTGTCATGGAATGAACATCCTACTCAATTCTTGATTATATTGGCAGACCAGTAGCACTATTCAAATCTTCTTGAATTTTCCTGTTAGCTCAAGAGTTCTTAAAAAAAAAAACCAAACAGTGAATCAACTCTTTAGGTCTTGTGGGCAAATGTTATACAAGTTACTGATTTCAAAATGTTGATATGGAGATAATAATACGTAACATCTCCTCAGTTAGCAATAGACTAGAAAGTACTTTCACATGTTCATTTGATACAAAGGCATCACCTTGCTTTTTTTCCAAATATTAACAGAAAATTAACATTTGTTCCTTTTCTGTATTATTAAGAAGTTTACCATTTCCATTTGTAATGAGCTTTTTTCATGGTTAGGATTTTGTTCCTAATCTACTTGAAAACCCCAACTAATTACTTTCTTTAGACCTGCCAGTCATGGATATTTATTTGATGTCTTCAGCTTCCCTTATCGATTTTCTGCATTTTAGAACATCTGTTTTTATCTATTCCAAGCTCTTTCCTATCTGCCTTTATATCTCTACCTAAACAAATTTTAATTGCTGCCTCTACTTCATCTCATTTTAAGTTGTCTCTTTCTTGATTGTGGTATCATGGCTTTTTCACCAGCTAACACATCCCTTTTACATAATTACATTTTCATTACATTTTTTCTAGATACAGTTTTTCTTCAGTTGAGTTTCTCTTGTGGTGACCCTCAGCCTTGACAAATTATCCCCTTCTAAGCACTCTGCATATTTATTAATAGTTAAGACTGTCCTCTGCTTGCCCACATTGAATGTAATCAGGTCATGATCACTGGTCTCCAGGCAATCATGAATTTCAGGTTGAGTCATTAATTTATCTTTATCCAGCACAATAAAGTATCAAATAGTTCCCTTGGGTTGGATTCCATATCTCTTGTATTAGAAAATCATTTATAATTTTTAGAAACTGTAATGAGGTTTTACAAGTGGCTGCATGAGACTTCCATCATACATTTCCCAGACTTAGTTCCCCATAACAGTTTTTTGTCCTACACATAACCAGTTCCTGATTAATATTTCTTAGATATTACATACACAGTGCTTTTTAAAAAAAAGAGGAGCCAGTGCTCAGCTGGCTCCTCACCCACCACTCCCAGGCAATCCCATGGCAGGGGCTTCCAAGGTGCAGTACTCAGTACCGTCAACAACCGGAACAAAAAAGATACTGTACTTACATGACAGAAATGAGAGGACAGCTAACCATATTTGAATAAAATATGTCAGAAAACTTTGCTCAAGGCCCAGAAAATTGATTGATTGATTGATTATTTGCAGGATTCTAATAAATTTATTACCTCATAGAAACATTAATCCGTGTCAATTTAATGTTCTTATCCATGAGTAGGTGGGTATATATCATACCTATTGGCAGAAAAGTAAGAAACATAATTTCTGTTTGAAACACAATTATGATTATGAATATGATAATGATTAAATATTACTACAGTTTGAACCTCTCTAGTCCAGAATCCTCAGGACCTGACCAGTGCTGAATGTGAGAATTTGCTGGACCATGGGAGGTCAATATTGTCCAGCACATTACCAACACTTCCACTGCTCACTGGGCTCTTAAAAGATGTTTCGGGTAAATTACAGTTAAATAACAGCACAACACAGAGAGCCTGGACTGGTGGTTGTACACAAAGTTTATGGGACCATCGGAAACTTGGACACATCCATGATAAGTGGTCATCCAGCTAATTAAATTGTGCTTGATTATAGATGTTGCCAGATGAGACAGAGATGAATTAGTGAGGTTCAAACTGTACTAGTGCTACTACCATTACTACTACTAAAAAGGTGCCTAGTTTTGTGGAAACCTTTAGTTTTTTGATCAAACGACCCAAATCCCTGAAATCTGAACATATTATTTTTTTTCCCTGGAAACCAAACTAAACTACTGGAAATTTTTTGACCACTCTAGTATATATTTCATCATCTGCTGGTATTACTTTAAGAATTTCCCAACCACATGTATTTTAATGGAAAACAAACATAAAAGGACTCAAATCTGTCTGGATTATATTATCTATCAATCAGAACTAATGCTTATGAGAAACTAAATTTGCACTTCTGAACCTCAAAATTTGGATCTAGACTCAAACTTTTGTAAATTCTAGGGGTTTTTAACTCCTTGAGATCATATAAAATCTAGATCCGGATCATAAATATTCCATAAAAGTTTATTTCTGGCCTTCCACTAGAACAGCAAATGTGCTATTGCAACTAATCTAACCACAGTTTGATTTTCAGAAATACAAGCAACCCAGAAAACAATTTGACCTGTGTGCGCAGAGCAATTTTTTCAATGCCTGCTTGGAATAAATGTTGTTATATGCATTAAGGCACGTGAGGATGTGCACCACCAGTGGTATCACATGCTGCTCACTGTGGGTGCTCTGCTAACCAGCTGAGCAGCACCTGAATTTCCTGGGCAGCCACAAAAGTGCTCGGTTTACCGGGAAGACTGGTGCACAGGTCTTGTTCAAAATCTTTTTTTTTTCCTTCCATCAGTAGTTGGAGACACATTCTTGTTTTAATAGAGGAACTGTGGGACTGAATCACACAATCCAAGACCTATAATTGAGTAACTCTTCTCAGCCCTAAGGATACTGCCTCTTTGCTAACAGTTTAAAGAGTATACAAATTGAAATGCTGCCAAGAAAAGTGTGAAGAGATTTTTTTTTCTTGGAACTCTGAGGGACTACAGACAATTTTGTAATGTGGATAAATAGAACAAAGAGGAGAACAGAGGCATATGCCAGTTCTGTTCAGTTTTGATCATCTGGGCAAAGTAAAGACTCAGCTTTGAGCAAAACTTGGTACTCAAAGGTTCCAGGTTAACAGAGGCAAACAGAGGCCAAAGCTCAAGGATATTGCTTTGAAGAGGAAGATTTCAATCCTACACAAAATATTTCTGACAGGGAATCAAGGGTTGACATATGGAAAGTTAGGCAGAAAGACTGAGTTGTCAGAAGGAGTTTGCATGTTCTGTTGAGCCTAGGAGACAGTCTCCACAATATATATTGATATGATATTCATGTTTCAGGACAGCTAATGATTTAATGAATTTTGGAAAAACAAATTGTCACTGGTGATCATTGATTCAAAAGAATCATAGTCCTCCAGAATGCCCATCAGGCATAACTTGTCATTGTTTCCCTCTTAAATGTATATGTATAATAAGTAGATACTGATGACAAAGCCTGGGAGAGCAATATGGCATAATGAGAAGTGACTTCAAAATAGCATCCCTCTCTCAGGGATTTGGCAGGGTGATATTTTGGCTAAGAGCAGACAAAGTGATAGATGTGAGCTTAAGAAACAGCCACTCCCCGAGGACAGCTGTAGGAAGAACAACATTTCTGAACCACCTATGTCACAAATTAGCAGCATCATTTCTGTTCCTTTGCATAAAAGACAGAACAGGAAGAAATGAGGTCTCTCTCTTTGGGTATCAGTTATATAATGAGCATCAGAGTGCTTTCACTTCTATGTTCAAGAACAAATGGAAAATGTACTGCACAGACAAGTTATCGGAGCACTCACACTCTGTTTACTGGCTCAGCCATGAGAAAACTTAACAACCAGTAAGTAAAACCTGATTCAAAGCGTCCTCTCTGCCCATCATTGCACATATCCCACTGTCTTCCCTAATATACTGCCAATTTTTTGCAGGGATCCCAGGCAGGGCACCATTTTTCTTCCTTACTCGCAGCTGTCTTTAGATCTCATACAAACCAGGAATTTTCCAAGTCAGATATTAATTTTCATCTGTCTGACTCCCAAGGAAGCATTACAATAGCTGATTTTTTGAACAGTATCAGGCAAGCAGAGAAAACCTGTAGGGAGTTTGTTTAGGGGTTGGATTTGTAACTTTGACTCTATTTTGTACAAATCTTAAAATGATTTCAAGCCTTTTATGGTTCCCCAAAATCCATAGGAACTGGGATCTTAAAGAGATCTGTCTTTATGGTGGAAATAGTATAACAGCACAACTTCTGGTGTTTTGGCTTTGTAAATGCCTGTAAGGAGCAAAGTGTCTATGAGTTTGTCTACATTAGCTCCCTCCTCTAAAGGGGCATATAAATGAGCCAGAGTGGGGAATAGCAATGAGGTTCTGCACTGCATATGCAGCACCTCATCAACCTAATTCCTTCCATATGACCTTTGAAGTTAGCAGCTTCAAAGTGCCAGCAAGCCATGTAGATGTGACCACTTCAAAGTACCTATGCAAGTTCGAAGTGTCCTTACCCCCAAAATGTTTTGGGACTTTTCCTGTCTCTCCCGCATGAGGCAGAATGCATTTGTTGACAGATTCTGTTGACAAAACCATAGTGTAGATGTTCAGGGTTGCGGAGACTTTTGTCAACAGAAGAGTTCCCCATAGCAGCAGCCAGCTGGAGCCTGGAGATGCCATGTCCACTGTGATATTCACTGCGCCTCTGGCCAGTCTTAAAGGTGCAGGGAGTCCTGGGAACCCCATAGCAGGGAGCAAGTGAGCCACAGAGCCAGCTTGACACCTGCTGCCTTCTCCCCAGCCACTCCCTGTGCCCACAGATATCTATATAAAAAAAAGTAATTGAAGTCACACACCTCCTAGAACTGGAAGGGACCTCAGGAGGTAATCTAGTGTACTCCCCTGCCTTCTTGGAAGGACCAAGCACCCTCTCTGACATCTGTTTGCCCCCATTGCTAAGGGGCCTCCTCAGGAATTGAGCTCACCAGCCTGGCTTTGAAGAGTGGAGCTCAAATCACTGAGCTATCTCTCCCCCTTGATTACATGGGGTGTCTTCATGGCACCCCTGAGCCCTCCAGGGAGTGGGGGTAGTAGGGGGATCCACCCTGAGACACAAACAGGCAGGCCGTGTCATGGATGGAACTAGTGATCTGAGACCTGCTGGGCCTCTGGTCCAAGTATGCTGTGTAACTGAATCTGGCTGTGAAACGGCAGAATGCCCCAGGCTACTGCCGGGTCACCACTGCCCTGACAGAACACGAGTACCTTCCCTAGACCCTGGAACAGGTCTGGGCAAAAATAAAGGAACTGTGCCATGGCTATACCCTGGCCTGGGATGCCGCCCACCAGTTGGGAACATTATGGGCAAGCTGCCCATATTACAATGAGCTCCACAAGCTCCTGGGAGCAGAGGAAACCTCTCCTCCTGCAATCCCCCTGGATATAGCCAAGGAGGCCTGCCCCTGGAGCCAGAGTCCCATACGGGGGAGCAGCAACCCAGGTCCCAGGGCAAGGCAAAGTCAGAGTCCAACACAGACTCTGTCAGAAGCAAGGGGGACGCTAGACATTAGGTTGGAGTTGAGACCCTTCTCCAGCCAACGCACACTCATGCCCTCCCTAGGCCTATTCAAGACATACACCCTGGAGCATGGGAGGAAAGCTCACCATGTTGCAAGCCCAGCCAGGCTGGCTGGGGTGGGATCTCACCCTGCAGGCCTAGCACCTGAGCATGTGTGCAAAGCAGCATGTTCTACCCAGTCTGACCATGCAGTCTCAGGTCATGGGCATAGGCCCACTGCCAGCCCCACAAGAGTCCCAGGACCCCATGTAAATATTTATTTATTAGAAAAAAGTTAGTTTTCACACATTTTACCATGTTGGCTAGTAAAGGTTTTATTTCCCCACCACTCCCTTTCTGTCATTATTGGAGAGGGGCTGGGGAAAGGTGAGCAGGCAAAGAGAGGGACCATGTTGGGATTATGGGACTGAGGAGGTGGTTATTGGGGTCCATGGGAAAATCTCTCCCTCAGGGACTCAGGACCTCTTGAATCTGCAGCCCATACTGATAGGCCTGGTGGATGGGGGCCTCATCCAGCTGTTTATAGGTGTGACCAGGGACCAGCCCCCATGCCAGTAACAAGACCTTCCGCTCTTCCTCATAAGGGTGTGGAGGACACAGCATTCCCCCACAGCCTGGGGGACATTGTTCTCCCCAACATCTAGGCATGTCAGGAGACACTGAAAACATGTCTTGAGGTGTTTGAAGGCACATTTCAACTGGTTCTGTGCATGGTTAAAGTGGGTGTTGAAGAGGTCCTGGGGTGGGGGAGGGGCAGTCCAGGTGTCTGGAGTAAGGCCTCATGAGCCAGGACAGGAGGAGGTAGGCAGCATAGTACAGAATACAAAGTGCCATGTCAACATCCCTGATGGCCAGCTCCCAGACGGAGATGAAGGTGCCCATCTCCATCCTCAGGAACAGGCCAGAGTTGTGGAACATGCGGACATAGTGTGCCCAGATTGCCCACCTGAAGTACATGTCTAGGAAGTGTCTCTGGTGGTTGACAAGGGCATGCAGCATGGAGTAATACCTGCTCCTGTTGATGAACCATGCTGCACTGTGGCCTGGGGTGCAGATGGGGATGTTGGTCCTGTCAACTGCCCCAAACCAGTTGTGAAACCCCACAGCGTCAAATCTGGCCATGACTGCATCAACATCAGCCAGATGGATGAGCCTCCACAGAAGGTACAAGCTGACAACCCTCACAACCTGTGAGGGGAGGGAGTGGGACACATAGAAGAGGGACTGTGTGGGTTGATTTTTTGGTCCCAGGGGATACTCATCCCCCTCCCATACCCCCTCCCCAAGGTTTTCAGGGGTCCCCAGGAGGTCAATCTCCAGTGGCCAGGCTGTGTAGGGGTGGGAAAGCATGGTCCCCAGAGATGGGTCTTCCCTATCCTCCACCACCCCTTGAACTCCTGACCCCACTTCTTGTGGGTTTCCTGAGGGTGAGACACACTTCTTTCCCCTTGCCCCATTCCTGTGCGGGGCCTGCAGTCTGAGAGTGCCTTACCTACAAGAGGACAACAGCGATGGTGGACCTCCCCGCACCAAACTGTTTCCCTATGGTAGCTGTCAGGTGTGGTGACCTTCCATACAATGATGGCCACCTTCTTCTCCACCTTCCTCTCCATGGTGGGCAACAGGTGTGTGTCCTTTCATTGGAAGGTTGGGTTAAGCCAGGCACAAAGATGCAGGAAGGTCTCCTTCCTCATGCAGAAGTTCTGGAGCCACTACTGATCATCCCTCTGCCCAATGACCAGTCTGTTCCATCAGTTGGAACTGGTGGTATATCTCCAGAACTGCTTGAGCACATGAGGATGCCAACACTGGGGGTGCCCTGTGTCACCCTGCAGCAGCAAAGGCATCCTCTTCATGGGTGGTGTAAGCTCCACCTCTCCTGAGGAGGAGGTCTGGGATGAGATGCAGGAGAGCTGCAGCAGCTGTGTGTGTGGCCAGCACAAGTCTGGGGCCTGCTCTGGCACCATTGCTCACTGAACACAGAACTCTTTCCCAGCAAACTTGGGAGTCCTGCACTAGCTTTGCTGTCCCTCCAGGAGGTAGGCAGGCCTCACCATGGGCAATGAACACTAAGCAGGAGGGGAGGGGGTGGTAATGTGTGCTGAGCTGGGGCTCCAGGAAGAGTTTGCCATCCCTGCAAGTTTGTCTTCTGAGTTGCCAGGTCCCATCCTGTCTAGAGAGAGGCTGGAGGATGTTGACCCAGATTTTATGTGTAGACACATTTGGTCAACAGGAGTTTTGTGGGAAGATCTCTTCCAACTGTACCTCCTGTCAATAGCTCACTGTAGTGTAGATGTAGCCACTGAGCCAATTTCAAATTGAAAGGTGTGGGGTCAGTGACAGCTATTCATTTTGGTGAAGTCACTATTTCAAGTTAAATGCACTGTTATTCCAGAATAACAAATTTGCAATGTGGATGCACAAGGTTCTCCCCCCGCCCAAGAAAAAAAGGTTTATTTCAGCAAACAAACAAACCAATGTAGACAAGGCCAGTCTTATTACCCGTCTGTTCTAGGAAGTGCCTGTGGCATTCCAAATTCCAGTCTCTAGCTGTTAGCTGAAGGAAGAGAGGCAAAACCTCAGTTTAGGATTCATACTTTCTCCCAGTTCCAAACCAAAATTTTCAGTCTTTTCTCTCAGTGTTCTTTGCTGTTATTTAGGTCGAATTTACCCCTAAATATCTTCACAGAGCCCAGTAAGCAGTGGATGTGTTGGTAATGTTGCTAGACAATTTTGACCTCCTGTGGTTCTGCAAATTCTTTCATTTAGCACTAATCAGGTCCCAAGGATGCTGGACTAGAGAGGTTCAACCTGTAGTTACAAGTTACCAAAAGCCTTCCTAGGCAGGAAAATTTATTCTCAAGGTGAGAGCATGACAGAAAAAAATATTCAAAACAATAAAAGAACCCAGACACCCACTAAAAAGCTTACCAAAAGTCTGACTCAGATTCAGAACTAGAACACCCATGGATTGTTTGGTCTTTCCTTTGTAAGCTTGGGCAATCTTGACCTCATGCAGCATAACAACGGCACTAGACAAGGGTCCACTCTTCAGGTCATAGCTGCAAAAGCTGCAGTTTTTCCAAAATGGGGCTGGGGCATTTACCTCCCACCTAGAGATTTCCCAGCAAGTCGACTTCCTATGTCTTGTCCCAAAAGAAGACTCTTGTTTGCCATGTGGTTCAATATAGTCCTCTGATCTTCCAGATCCAGAATAATGCATGGCCTTGCATGTAACACAATGGATTCCAGAGATACTTAAATTTAATTCAGTAGAACAAGAAATTGCCATCTCTATCATATGGTCATCAACAGCATTTGTCTTCTCTTTTTATGGGTGGAACAGTCATCGTGAAAAAGCTACACTAGGGCACCAGGGGTTAACTAATGGAATCCATGCTCTATGATCCTCAATTACTTTCCCTCAAGTCTGTGCACGATCAGTGGCCCTAATTGATTTATTGATTTATTCCTAATGAGAAAACAGTGTGCGTAAAGCAGATGCTAAGCATAACGAGCCATCACTTTAAACCCAAATGGGATTGGTAGCATGGCTAACAGAGAATGATTGCTGTAATTTAATAAGTTTTTAAAGGTGCCAGCATGTTAGGAATGCCTTTCATTAGTAAACTCCACCGTGCATGAAGACAGCAGAGCCTGTTGCTTCCCCTGAAGTCTTCTGTGAGGGAAGGAGGAACAGGAATGTTTATGTAAAAGAGTCGAAGTCATGTAGGTCTTGTGGTGTATTCACAGTACGACACCAAGCTTATGGACAATACGCAGAGTGGAGCAATAGAAACACACTGTAGCAGTATTAACCTTATTGAATACTTTCAATTTCAGGGCCTCACTGGAAGTGGAGCTGGTACGACTCAGGAGGTCATGAAATGGATTTCTTTAGCAGTTACGGTAGCCTGTTTTGCACAATTATGATAAAATGTATATCCAGCAGCAGGCATTTTATTATGTACCCAAACTCCCCATCCTCAGGGGAGTTACATTCATCTTCTTGCGTGTATTTGTCTGAGCACTGCAAATCATGATTTTCTTTAGAACTGGGGCTGATCTGGATCTGACCCACTCAGTTACACTCAGATCCTAAAACTGGTTGGAACGTGAAATAGGTATCATATGCTTGGTTTAGACCTAACTCCAAAACTCAAATTTTCCTGAAGCTTGTGGGCATCAGGATACAGTATTTTGGTCAGGACTTATTTCTAACATTGTTATCTTCTCATTTAAAAATAAAACCATACTCTCCTTTTCAGCCATATTATAGGCAGTGCTCATAGACAGAATCAAAAGCTTGTGAGGCTCAGCTAGGGAGCATCACACACAGGGAGATGGGAAGCTATGTAATTCTACCATGTTCAGCTGAGCTGGGGTTCCGAGGCCAGGATAAGTCTGGAAAGCTTAGGAATTCGTATAATGTTACAGAGTGGGTCAGAGGATGCAGGAAAGAACACAGCACCACAGTTCCAGCCTGAGTTTTGAATAAGCCTCTTGCTTTTTTTCTTTCTCTTTCAATTTGTGCACCAGATTCTTTTTGTTAGTCACTTGAAAAGTGAACCACACCCCCACTTTTTTTTTTTCTTTAAGATACTGTGATAAATGACTGGCATTCACTGCTATAAAAATAAATTTGTGCCTTTGAAGTACAAAGATCCTCTAATTATAAACAGATATTTCAGAGGAATGGGAGCTGCTATGTGTGTGTTAGGCCTCTTTGTAGTTAGTGTAGTTACAGTAAGACTGTGGATTATGGAGTGTTTCTTAGCAAGGCACAATTCGAGGGAGGGAAGATATTCAAAATAGACATTGATGCTTGTTGTTATTTTCAATATGTGATTTGAAATACCTCCAGAAAGGCAGCTTAGTAAACCCTTCTCTACTATACACACATTTTACACTGATTTAAGTTTATTTGTTTATATACTGGTATTGTTCAGTGGGTTTAAAAAAATGTGTGTAAACCTGCTTGATGAAACACTAAGGATGCATCTACACTAGGAATTAACTTTGAAGTTAGTTTCAAAGTTAAGGGATAAGTCGAAGTAGCCTGCGGAGCATTTACACACATTTTCTCTTACTTTGAAGTTAATTTCGAAGTAAGGGAGCCCAACTTCGAAGTTCTTACTCCATTCTCAGGATACGTTCTTCCCTCATTTAAGTTAACTCCGCTCCATTGACTTTAGTGAAGTTGAAGCAGTTCACATCAGCAACAAATGTGGCTCATGCAGAAAAGCGCTTCCTGAAAGATCAGAATAAACAAGTTTGCATTTTTCCATCTTTCTTTAAAAGTACTAGCAGCGTTTTGCTCAGCCCAGAAATTTTCAAATTGTAGAGGTAAGAGGCATGTCTGGCCATAGCTGTGAAATGAACTGTGAAATGTATTTTCAAGATAACATTTTCAAATTGGCATTGAGCTTCCAGATGGTTGTGGCAGCCCTCTTGCTTAGAAGGTGACACTAGTAAAACCTGCTGCATCCTTTATGAATAGCTGCTAAACAAACACAAGACCCTGAATGCTAAATAAGAGTGCTTTTTTTTTTAAATGCTTCATTTCTCACAGGAAGCCAGGGGAAACAAAAGATGTTGCTCTATCAAAGCCAGGGCATGGTACTGTTTCGAAAGCGAACATCAAAAGATAGTCTTTCAAAATGGAGCATCTACACACACCAGAAAGGACCACTCTTTCAAAAGGCCCCCAGCACAATTTCGAAAGAGCATCCACACACACCAGGGCACTCTTTTGAAAGAGCAGGGGTATGAAGCACCATGGGCAGGGTCGCATGGCAGATGAACCCTTCCAGGGCTGCCACCCGCCATCCTCTTAAAGTGCCCCCCGTACCTCAGCCTGCACACTCCGAGGGCCAGCAACCCTGTCCTCAGGCAGCATGAGTGCAACAGAGAGAAAGAGAGAGAGTGAGAGCAAGAGAGACAGTGGAGGTGGCATCCTGGGCCCCCATGGACCCCGAGCAGCACCACCACTCCATCACAGCTGTGGCCAGCTCCCTGGCTGCGGTCCTGGCCACTGTGCTGCAACAGCTCCAGGCGGCCACCACACTAGCCATGCTCTTGGATGCTATCCTCAGGGCACAACGTCCCCAGCTGGTCCCCCGGGTCATCTGCTGCCCGTGGAGCTTCCCCACAAGCAGCGACTGGTGGGACTGGCTGATGCTGGAGGACTGGGGCAACGACTGGTGGCTACAGAACTTCAGGATGACCAAGGGGACATTCCTGGTGCTGTGCCACTGGTTTGCCCCAGCCCTCCAGCACCAGGACACACACCTGAGGCTGGTGCTCCCCCTGCACAAAAGGGTGGCTATTGCCCTATGGAAGCTGGTCACCCTGGACAGTTACTGATCTGTCGGCCACCAGTTCGGGGTGGGCAAAGCCACCATCAGGGCTGTCCACATTGAGGTAAGCCATGCCCAGCTCACACCCAGACTGCATGCAAGGAGGGGGGGCAGCCTGGAGACAGGCAGCATTGGGAGAAGGGCAGGGACCCTGGGGACAGGGGCGGGGATGGGGATGGGCACGGGAGGGCAAACCGCACCCCATCCCACACTCACGAGCACACACCCCTATTTCCTGCAGGTCATCCGGGTGATCAACAAGGTGCTCCTGAGGCAGCTGGTGAATGGCGGGCACCTGGATGACACCATCTGGGGATTCCAGGAGCTGAGCTTCCCCAACTGCTTAGGGGCCGTGGATGGCACCCACATCGCCACCTGGGCCCCGGAGCACAGCCGTGGGGCCTATGTGAATCACAAGAGCTACTACTTGGTAGTCCTGCAGGCCCTGGTCGATGCCAACAGCCGGTTCAAGAACATCTACATGGGCTGGGCTGGCCACGCCCACGATGCGAGGGTCTTCAGGAACTCATGGCTGGGATGTTGTATGGCTGAGGGGACCTTCATTCCCTGGTGGGAGCTCCTCATCAGGGACACAATGATGCTGTCCTGCATTGTGGCAGACGCAGCCTACCTCCTGCAGGCCTGGCTGAGGTGGCCATACACTGGGCACACCCAGCTGAACCAGCACCTTTTTAACAAGAGGCTGAACAGCACCTGGAACACTGTGGAGCAGGTGTTCGGCTGCCTCAAGGGGCTTTTTATATGCTTCTACACCAGGCTAAAGGTGGGCCTCCCCAGCGTCCTGGTGGTGGTTGGGGCATGCTTCACCTTCCATAACCTGGTGGAATCAAAACATGAGCCCTATATGCAGGGGTGGGCTGCTGAGGTGGGGTGTGGGGTATGAACAGCCCCCTGTTGCCTCATGCCACCAGGCCCAGCAGGATGGGGTGTGTATAAGTGAGGCCCTGTGCCAGGCCTTAGAGCAAGAGCCATGGTAACCCCCTGACTCTGCATACTCCCCACCCACCTGCACCCTGCACACACACTCCAGCCCCCGCACCCTGCACACACACACACCAACCAGCACACATGCACGGAGGACACAGGGTAAACCATAAAAATAAACTGTTTACTATTGGAAAAAACTGTTTCCCTCATTATCCAGGGGGGAACTATATACACATGTGTGGGGACAGTGAACAGGGAGAACTATTTACATGGGAGGTGGGAGGGTGAATGAGGAGAACTATTTACATGGGAGGGGGGGAAGGTGAACAGGAAGAACTATTTACATGGGAGGGGGAGGATAAACGAGGAAAACAGTTTACATGGGAGCTGGAAGGGTTAATGGGGGCCGGGGTGGGGGGCCTTCACACCTCCAGGGGGCTCAATGGCTGGCAGCCCCATCGCCCACGCCTGCCCCTTCCTCCACATGTCTGGGGATGGTGGCAAAACAGGTAGGGTCGCCGCTCAGGCGCAGTCCTTGCTCCTGTGCTGGACTCAGAACGGGTGGAGGCGGGGGGGCCGGTGGATTGGCCTCCACCTGGCCAGCCTTGGCCAGCAGGGTGTGGGCCAGGAGGATGAGGCTGGCCGGGGGGAGGTGGGGAGGGAGCAGATCCTCGAGGTAGTCCTCCTTAGGGAGGGGCTGTTGTGGGGGAGGCAGGGGGCTGTGGGATTGGGGCGGGGGGGAACCACTGAGAGGGAGGGGAGGGGATGCAAGGGTGAGGGGGGCATGGGGGTGGTGGGGGGCAAGGAGGGGTGTGGGTGCGGGAGTGACCCTTGATGGAGTGGCGGCAGGGGCCAGGTGGCCGACCATGGCCTGGGTGAGGGCATCCAAGTTGGACGCCACCCGGTCCCATGCCTGCTGCTCCATGGCAAGCCACTCATGCATGATACACCCCCAGCTCCATGAGGGCGGCCGTGTGGGCCATGTTCCCTGCTTCCTCCTCTCAGGCCTAGTGGAGCCAATGGACGGACCAGCACTGGCCCCGTGCTGGCCTTGTCTGATGCCTGAGCCTCTCCCCCTTGCCCTCAATCGTGGGTCTCCCTGGGCCTGTAGCAGGTTTGGTCTGGCTGCTTGCTGCTGGAGCTGTGGAGACAAAAGGGGAGAGGAATAGGCCATTAGTCCCAGTGAGGGACCTCCTGAACCCCGCCGTCCCTCCCAACCCATCTTGGCAGTCCTGCAGAGACTGTATCTGGGGTTCCCCATCTGGGCTGTGGGAGCACTAGCTCTCCTCTGCCTCCCTCAGTCCCTCTGCGGCCCGGCAGCCCATGATACTGTCCAGCCCGCATGGTGCTGGGTGCTACACGTCAGCCCTGTGAGTCCAGGGTGTTGGGGGCCGTCTGGCCTGCCTGTGGCCTGGGGCTGATGTCCCTGTGGGTGGGCTGCAGCTACCCCAGGTGGGACTGCACACCCCCTCCCCTGGCCCCTCAGCCACCACCATGCATGGTATATACCTGTGGGTCCCTCCAGGAAATCAGGCTTGGCGTGGTCAGAGGGGGCCAGGCTGGATGGGCCCGAGGGGACTTCGATGACGAGGGCCCCCTTGCTTGAGCCCTCATCACCACTCATGTCCTGGATCTGTTGGGGGTGCCTTGGTTCTCATCCCAGGCTCCTCCAGCTCGGTCGGGGGGTTGGTGGTGTCCAGGTATGTGGCCAGGGGTCCTGCCTCCTTGGGTCCAAGGAGGCAGTCCAGTTCTTGATAGTATTGGCAGCTGGTGGGCGCTGCCCCTGTCCATCTGGCCATTTCCTGAACCCAGCAGTACACCTGCTAGAGCTCCTTGACCTTGGATCTCACCTGGCCCAGGGTCTGAGTGGGGTGACCCTGGCCAGTGAGGCCCTTGGCCAGGCGTTTGAATGCCATGGTGTTCCAGCACTGGACCCCTGTCTGCTGCTGGACCTCCTCATCTTCCCACAGGGTGAGGAGGTCCTGCATCTTGGCCTCAGTCCAGGAGAGGGCGTGATGCTTGGGGGGCTGGCAGTCCTCCTGGGAGGACTCCCCCCGGTCCCTGGAAGGCCCCTGGGGTGGGCAGGAGTACCGGCTGCTGGCCAGGGTGCTGGATGTGCTGCAGCTTCCCCTGGGGCGTCGCGGCTGGGAGTGGTATGTGAGGCAGTGTGGTCTCCCTGCTGCCTGCATGCTCTCATCTTCCTGCCTGAGTGCTTCTGGGAGCCTGCGTGCTGAAAAGCAGCCAGACTCTGGAGCCATAGAGCTCCGCTTGTGCTGTGAGTGGCGCTGCTGCCTGCCAGCTGATCACGGCCATGGAGGACCCGCTCTTTCAAAAGAGTGAGCCGTGGAATGTCTACACTTCCTCTCTTTTGAAATTTGCTTTTGAAAGAGGGCGCTTTTCCCATCCTGGGAGCAGAGGACTGACTTCAAAAGAACCGGGGAGTTCTTTTGAAGTTAATTTCAAAAGAGTGCCGTGTCGGTGTAAAAACTCCACGGCTTTTTTCGAAAGAACTCGGTCTTCCGATCCTAATTTCGAATGTACTTGCTAGTGTAGATGCACCCTAAGTGAGCCTTCATTTGTCCTCAAAACCACTTTTGCATGTACCCGTCGCGGGCAATATGTCAATAAATTTATGCTGCATTTTATTCATGATGATAAACACTTCACACTTTAATAACAGCCAGATGGTTGGCAGAGCAAGACAAGGATTAGTTTCACAACTATTAACTATTTATTTAAAAGCAACAATGTGTTTCATGCTGCACATGATATGGAGACAGTTTCTACGCTTATAAGTTTACAGGCTAAGTCACCTTTCCTGTGTGATGATTCAGTATGGTCACAGAAAACGTCCTACCTGAATAGTTCCTAGGATAATCATTAATGAAAATGTTTATGTGATTCTTGCAGGTTTAATTTATCAAAACACTTATATGCTTACTTTTTTGTAGGATTGAACATTTAAACAAGACTATAAATGAGAGAAGTCATATGTGGGAAATTCAGAGGATTTGAATATTTAGAAGGAGGGATGTTTTCATTAACAAATATGAACATGAATTTTGAGATACTTATTTATGCTTAACTGTGATTGATGTGAGTATTTGCCTGAGAAAGGTTTCTGGGATTTTTGTTTTAATGTACTTTCACTCCATAAATTAATATGCACTAAATTGTATTGAACGGCAGATCTGAGGTCACACAGGATTCTTTTGCCTTCTGCTTCCTGACTTAGTACTCGTCAGTACTGATCAAGATCAGTTGGCTGTATCTTGTAGACTTGCTTTACAGTCATTGCAGAGTTCCTGTTGCACTGCTGAACCTCAGCCTGTTGCATTGACTATTTCTGTATCTCAAGGTTCTGTTGCATACTTTGTATGGAATTTACATCTTACTATCTAATGACTAGATTGTGCCTTTGTTTTATTTGGCTGAACAGAAGACTAAGAGAAATGCTTTCATGTCCTTGACTCAGCTACATACCTCTGCAGTGTAATCTCTGTTCTCAGGATACCCTGTCCTTTAGAACAAATAAGAAAGAAGCCTTGACTCCTCCCCCTCTACTTTCTAGACAGAATAGCACCATCTGGATGGTTGCAGTATCTTATTTTATAATATTATGAGCAAGAATTGGGGAGGAAAGGAGTTTTGCCTGGGAGGGGTGGGTATGACACATACTGCCTGCTGCTGTGGTATTCAGAGGCTTATAGGCCGTGTTTAAGGGCCGCAATCGCATCCTAATGTTTAATTTCCGCTTCTCTATTTCAATAATCATAAGCTTTCCCCACATTCCCTTTTGATGATAGGAATCTGGTATCTGTGCACCCTTAGCCATTAATGAATATATCCTCTGGGAGAACAGGTCAATTTTAATGTTCCTGTTTTAGCGATGGGACACTCGTTACCTTATTTCCACTAAAGACCTTCCCAGGATTACATTCTTATGTATGTTATTAAATGCCACTGTTGGATTAAAGGGAAAAGGGGAACTAACTTTCAAGCACACATCCACACACACTCATAACCTCCTTCATTCACACACTTACACAGGCTAACTCACACAGGCAAAGAGTTGCACAGAGACAGCAGAGGAAGCCAAGGCATAAGGGGTCTGGTGTATCTGCTTGCAGCCATGAATCCAGGGTGACGAGCTGATCATAGGACCTCCCTTCAGCATGTGCCCTCTTGACAGCATTGTACTCTGGAATATTCAGTAATATCTATCCTGGGAAGAGGGGAAGGGGCACAGGGCCAGGGCTCTCGGCCTCCTCATGTCTCCACAGCCAGCGGAGACTAACGCTTGCAGAGTGCTGATGGCAAGAACCCCTTTATAGCTTTGCACTCCTCTTTTTCCCTGTGTCTACACTTGCCCTTCCTTTTGAGAGGGGTAATGTTAATGAGCTAATGAGGCGCTGCAATGAATATGCAGCACCTCATTAGCATAATGGTGTTCACGGCGATTCAAAAGTGCGGCTTTTCAAATCATGCACCACCCGTGGAGACGGGACCTTCCAAAAGGACCCCCTCAGTTTTTGAAAGCCCTTCTTCTGATCACCAGGTAGTAAGAAGGGCTTTCGAAAACTTGGGGGGATCCTTTCAGAAGGTCCCGTCTCCACGAGCGGCGCGCAATTCGAAAAGCCACACTTTCGAATCACCGTGGCCACCATTATGCTAGTGAGGTGCTGCATATTCATTGCAGTGCCTCATTAGCATCTTACAAACTCACTCATTAACATGCCCCTTCATGTCCCTTTTGAAAGGAAGGGGCACTTGTAGACCCAGCCTTTATGTTTCAGGCCATAGCTCTTGTTCTCTCCCAGGGCCCCAGGATGCTGTATGACCATAATTCATTACCACTGTTACAGGACTCTGTATGACCATGAGTCATTAGCTACCAGCAGATGTGACTTTGATTGTTTCTTGAGGGGGCTGCTTTCTCTTTCTTGGGGGGAGATCTTTTCCAGGGCTGAACTCCTTTTCTCTGGCCATCGTGGTGATGCTGGCAGCTGGTTGTCCAGACAAGCTGGCTTCAGGCACTGATTCCATTGCACACCCTCCCACAGTCACACAAAGGAAGGCTCACTTCAGAGAAAGTAATTTATTTTACAAAGGAACAGCTAGGGTTTCTTACAGACCTATGGTATCTATAAACAACTCCCTACTAACCTATAATACTTAATATAGACCTAACAGCTACTATAAAACAAAGCTCACAGAAAGTTACAAGACTTAAAACCAGCAATGACTGAAATTTACAGAACTTACATCTTCATTATACTGGACTGAATGGAGGTTTTATCCAACAGTATTGAGGCAAAGAAAATCATATAATTTCCTCAAGGCCAAAGAGGATATCTATAGCAGAAGCAGGAATTAACCCAAATTTCCTGAGTCTAAGTCCAGAGCCTTATGTAACATAACATTCATTTACTGGAAAAATGCCATCTAATCACAGAAAACACACTTGAATTAGTGAGGGCTCTTAGTATTTTTTTTAACTAAAATGTTTCTATAATTAGTCTTTCCGTATTCTGATACTACAGGATATTTTGAACGGTTTGATTTATTATATTAAAGAAGTATGTCACTGACAGATCACAGAGACTGTTGTGTGGAAAGAAATGTAATTAGGGACACAGAAGTGCATCATATTTGAATGGCAAAATGAGCTAAACAACTTGATTTTAGGGTTATTTGCTGTCTGCAACAACCCTTAGATTTTGCAGCCTCTCAGATGACTGACACAGTTGGGATCCTGAGTTCTGTTTAAGAAAATATATTTCCTCCCATTAACCATGCCAGGGCGAATGACAAGGTGAAAAAGAGCATGCCACCTTTCTGCACAGAGCCTGCAGTAAGAGAATGAAGTTTCAAGTTGATATTTTATAGCCAGCCACTCCTGAAGAACCGCATTAATTTGAGTAGTAATCCTCATTGTATAGAGAAAGCTGTAAATCCTTTCTCATTTACACCATCCCACTTTACCATGGCACTGACTATTGATAGGCCTTGAATATGACATTCAGTGGATAAAATATACACTTCCTTACAAACACCACATTAGAAAGGGATTGACACATATCTGCTGTTTTGTTTTGTTTTTGGTTTTTTTGTCCTAGATAATTGTTCTGTAAAGCACAAAGAGCTCATGGAAACATAAAGATTCTGAGAATGGTTTCCATTTTTTTCAAATAGCATGAAGTCTCAAAAATATCTTTCTAAAGAATATGCCTTTCTTTACCAAGGAGTTGGGATAGATGCAGGAGTGATTGGGACAAATTCTATAACCTCTTATTCTGGAGGTCAGATTAGATTATCATAACAGACCCCTCTGGATTTAACATCTATGAAAATATAATGTACAGTGATCTTTTTTTCCTTCCTGAACAAGTCAGTCAGTTTAGCATTTTAGTTAAAAATGAGCAGCCCTTGAAAAGTTCAGAGGTTCAGTTCAGCTTGAAGAATAATAATATACAACATCTTTTGAGCTTTTCTTCTTAAAAGTGCTTTACAGAAAGGACCGGCAAATGTGTTGTCTAGTTTTATATTCATTTAAATAACATGAGCTCAAAATTTCAACCCTAACTTGAACGCCATTACATTTATATTTCTGCTTTGTTTTGATGTTATCCTGCCCTATTTTAAATTTGTAAAAATAATCGGTTACAAAAAATTTAAAAGAATTGCAGCAGAAGGTTATTCTTTCCCCTCACCTGTATATCCCCACTGACAACTTTGCACAAATAGCCGAGTGAATAGCATGTGGCAGTTGTTGGTCACCTTCCAATGAAGCATTAGGTATCTGTCAGAAAAGAAGATATTGGGGTTAATGATCAAATTATCTGATCTATTGGCCAACCCTTTCCATTGTGAATGTTTAGGTCAGCTAGAAATGGAAGTATAATGCAGACAGTGAAGGTTCAGTACACTTAGACTGCTCATCCCTGTCTACTTACCTTGTAGTACAATGATGTCTTGAACTGCTGCCCTGACTGTCAGGCTAATGGATTCACCCAGACATGAGAACAGAAGATTGCTAATTTAAGAATCTCAGAAACACCACAGGAGGGCAAGAGTTTCTACTTGTGGCTCAGTATTGTTGAAGTCCACTCACCTCTGAAGGATTTAAATTTGTGGTGGTCATGCATTAGAAAAATGGGGCATGTAAAGATGATTTAGACAACTGAAGGAAATGCAAAATGCATAAAACAAATATTAGGCATCCAATGAAATGACTTTCCTGATATGAAAAACTGGATAAAAAAAACAAAAACAAAAAAGCCCAACTTTTTGTCTGATAATAACAGCTTTTCAACTTCAATAAAACCCCTTTTTAATAATTGTTTATCTTATCAAAACAACTGTAGTATCTGACCTCAGACATGACTGGACTCTGAAGCTGTGTCTACAGCTGCGTCTACACGTGCACGCTACTTCGAAGTAGCGGCACTAACTTCGAAATAGCGCCCGTCACGTCTACACGCGTCGGGCGCTATTTCGAAGTTGAAAGCGACGTTAGGCGGCGAGACGTCGAAGTCGCTAACCCCATGAGGGGATGGGAATAGTGCCCTACTTTGACGTTCAACATCGAAGTAGGGACGTGTAGACGATCCGCGTCCCGCAACATCGAAATAGCGGGGTCCTCCATGGCGGCCATCAGCTGGGGGGTTGAGAGATACTCTCTCTCCAGCCCTTGCGGGGCTTTGTGGTCACCGTGGGCAGCAGCCCTTAGCCCAGGGCTTCTGGCTGCTGCTGCTGCAGCTGGGGGTCCGTGCTGCATATACAGGGTCTGCAACTAGTTGTTGGCTCTGTGTATCTTGCACTGTTTAATGAAAGTGTGTCTGGGAGGGGCCCTTTAAGGGAGCGACTTGCTGTTGAGTCCGCCCCGTGACCCTGTCTGCAGCTGTGCCTGGCTCCCTTATTTCGATGTGTGCTACTTTGGCGTGTAGACGTTCCCTCGCTGTGCCTATTTCGATGTTGGGCTGAGCAACGTCGAAGTTGAACATCGACGTTGCCAGCCCTGGAGGACGTGTAGACGTTATTCATCGAAATAGACTATTTCGATGTCTCAACATCGAAATAAGCTATTTCGAAGTTGGGTGCACGTGTAGACGTAGACGTAGGTCGCGGCTACACGCGTCGGGCTCTATTTCGAAGTTAACTTCGACGTTAGGCGGAGAGACGTCGAAGTCCCTAACCTCATGAGGGGATCGGAATAGTGCCCTACTTCGACATTCAACGTCGAAGTAGGGACCGTGTAGACGATCCGCGTCCTGCAACGTCGAAATTGCCGGGTCCTCCATGGCGGCCATCAGCTGGGGGGTTGAGAGACACTCTCTCCAGCCCCTCAGCTCACTGGTGGCCGCATGGAGCGGCCCCTTAAAGGTCCCCTCCCCCTCCCTTACTCTGCAGGAAGCTGAGGGAATGTGCAGGCTGCAGCCTGCACACGTGGCCAGCCTGCACCACCCTCAGCCCCACAGACCTGCGATGGCTGCCCGGCAGCCCCCCCAGCACCCCCAGGGGACCCCCCCCAAGGGGAGCCAGGGCAGCCAGCCCAGCCAGAAGGGCAGCCAGGCTGGGAAGCGGCAGCGGGGCCCCTCCTGGACGGAGGCCGAGCTGCGGGACCTGCTGGGGCTCTGGAGCGAGGAGGAGGTGCTCCAGGTAATGGGAAGCAAGAAGTGGAACGCGGATGCGTTCGCTCGGCTGGCCGACGGCCTGGCTGCCCGGGGTCACCCTGCCCGCACTCCTGACCACATCAGGAGTAAGGTCAAGGAGCTGCGGCAGGGTTACTCCCGGGCCCGGGATGCGGCCAGCCGATCTGGGGCCGCCCCCATCACTTGCCCCTTTTACAGGGAGCTCAGGGACATCCTGGGCTCCCAGCACACCTCCTCCCTCCGGCCACCCTTGACACCTCGGCTGACGAGCCCCAGTAGGCCCTGCAGCCACAGTCCACCCCGGAGGCAAGCCCCGCACCCTGGGGGCCCCCCCCGGAGGCCACCCCCGGGACATCGCGGCAGGAGGAGGAGGAGGAGGAGGAGGGGGGCTCCTCCTCCGCAGAATCCAGCCTGCAGATCCTCCTCCTGCCATCCCGGAGCAGCAGCAGGGCCTCCGCCCCCCGGGGATCTCCGGACCGTGGGAGCGGACCGACAGGTAAGTACCCCCCTCTGGTGGACAGCCCTGGGCTTGAGGGGCGGGGGCAAGAGATATGTGTCCAGGGCCCCCCACATGCTCACATGGCCATGGCCCCAAGGACATCAGGGCCATGGCCCTCACAGCACTGCATCCATCAGCCCCTGCCCCCCCCCACCCCGCATGACAGTGCAATGGCCCATCCCCGGGCCAGGGGGGAGCGGAACCTCGAGAGGCCCCCGGGAGGAGGGGGTGGGACACCCCGCAGCAGCAGCATGTGATGGAGTGGGGGGAGTGCCAAAGGGAGACTCAGGCTACATATGAGCCACAAGAGCGGAATAGCTCCCAGGGGCAGAGGAGGATCCTGGGGCTACAGCTGGCAGGTGACACCTCTGCCCTGAACAAACAGGAGGGAGGAGCCGAGCTGGCTTGGAATTGGGGGGTGAGGGTGGGGGCCACAGGTAGAGGCTAGGGGAAGGGAGATCTGGAAGGCAGCCAGCCTGAGGAGGGGGAAAACTGCATCCCCGAGGGGCACCCCTTGGGGTCTTCTCCCCACGACGGGTTGGAAGGACTGTCTCTTCCGACAGCTGGTGCTGTCACTCCTGGGAGAAACTGGCCATCTGTGGCCTAAGAAACCTCTCCTGTTGTCAGACCCTGCAGGGTGAAGTGAGAGTCGCTCCCACCAGGGGACGGGGTGCAGGGCAGGGGGACCCCTGAACCCCATCCATCACAGCAGCATCTCCCGGGGACGGGGATGGGCAACCTGCAGCACAGGGCTGTGGGGACAAAGGCCACGGCTCGGGGCCCACACTAACGCCTGTCTCCATTCTTCTTCCCCCCTCCTCTCCTGTGTCCTGCACCTGCACCATCAGAAGGACTGGAAGAGAGCGCTGGCGAGGCGTCAGTCGTCCCGGAGAGCCCTCTGGGACCATCGCTCCAGGGCAGCCCCTCGGCCGAGGACTGACCGGCCCTACGGCGGGCTAGACGGCGGACCCCGCGCCTCCAACCGCCGACGGCGACGGACCCCCAGCTGCTGGCCATCCACCGTCGGCAGCTGGAGGTCGCAGAGCAGCACCTCCAGCTGCAGGAGTGGGCGCTGGCCTGGCGCCAGGAGGCATGGGGGGCCTACATGGACACATTTAATCGCCTGGTGGACTACCTAGCCCCCCATGCCGCGCCGGCCGAAACATCGCCCGCCCTGCCTGCTCCTGCAGCCCCACCACCAGCTGCTCCGCCCGTCGCCGTCCCGTCCGCCGTCGCCCCGCCACCCACCGGTGAGGGCCGGAGCTCCGAGGGACCCCTGGAGCCACCTGACACTCGCCGGCCACCATACCTTCCGGTCCAGCCCGCTCCCACCCAGCCACGGACCAGGCTGCGAGCGCGGCGGGGCTCCCGGCCGGCCACGCCCAGTGCCGGGCTATAGGGGCAAGGGGACCGGAACATGGCCCCCTCCTTGTATATAGTTGGACCCTGTTTTTTTCGGCCCCCCGTTTGCCCCGTCCCCCCCATGTAAATAGTTCTCCCCTTTATCCTCCCTGGTTTTCTTTTTATTATGGCAGACAGTTGTTTCTTTGTATTGTTTTATTTTTGTACATATTGCTTTTGTTGAACGTTTGTACCGAGTTTTCTGTTTGTGGTTCACATATTTATTTACGTAAAAAAAAAATGTTTCGGAAAGAAAAACAAAACTTTACGTTCAGCCACAAGTGCGTGCTGTCATTTGTCCAGAACAAGTGGGGGGGGGGGGGGCGGTGGGGTGCTCCATGGTGTGGGCGTTGGGGCAGGAGTGTGGGGGAGGAAGGGGTGGGCAGTAGGGGGCCTGGGCAGAGTTCACCCCGCGGCCTGTTCATCAAAGTGGGCCCGCAGGGCCTCCCGGACCCGGGTCCCCTCGGGGGTCCACCTGCCGACTGGGGGCAGCAGGTGGCTGGACGTGTGCCCTGGCGGCCTCCGCAGCCCAGTCCTGGAAAAAGGTCTCCCCCTTGCTCTCAACCAAATTGTGCAGGGCACAGCAGGCAACCACAATCAGGGGGATGTTGTTGGGGCCCGCATCCAGGCGGGTCAGGAGACATCTCCAGCGTCCCTTCAGGCGGCTAAATGAGTGCTCCACCACCTGGCGCGCATGGTTCAGGCGCTCGTTGAAGCGCTCCTGGCTAGCGGAGAGATACCCCGTGTAGGGGTGCATGAGCCACGGCCGGAGGGGGTAGGCCGCATCTGCGATGACGCAGAAGGGCATGGTGGTGTCCCCCACAGGGATCTCCCGCTGGGGGATGTAGGTCCCCGCCTCCAGCCGGCGGCACAGGCCCAAGTTCCGGAAAACCCGGGCGTCATGGGTGCTGCCAGGCCAGCCCACGTAAATGTCCTGGAAACGTCCCCGGCTGTCCGCCAAGGCCTGGAGGACGACAGACTGGTAGCCCTTGCGATTCAGGTATCGTCCTCCACTGTGATGTGGGGCGCGGATGGGGATGTGAGTCCCATCCAGAGCCCCGAAGCAGTTGGGGAAGCCCAGGGTGGCAAAGGCGGCGATGGTGGCATCTGGGTCCCCCAGCCTCACGAGCCTGTGCAGGAGCATGGCGTTGATGGCACGCACAACCTGCAGAGAAAGCACATGGGACAGCCCCAATGACGGGTGAGCAGGGTGTGCATGGCCCTGCCCTCCCCTGCCCTGCCCTGCCCTGCCCTGCCCTGCTCTGCCCCCCCTGCCCTGGCCCCCCTGCCCTGCCCTGCCCTGGCCCCCCTGCCCTGCCCTGCCCTGGCCTCCCCTCCCCTGCCCTGCCCTCCCCCCGTGGGTTCGCTTACCTCCATGAAGACAGCCCCGACGGTGGCCTTGCCGACACCAAACTGCTGGCCCACGGATCGGTAGCTGTCTGGAGTGGCCAGCTTCCAGACAGCGATGCCGACCCGTTTCTCCACAGGGAGGGCACGCCGCATGGCAGTGTCCTGGTGCCTGAGTGCGGGGGTGAGCCACTGGCACAGCTCCAGGAATGTCTGCTGGGTCATCCTGAAGTTCCTGAGCCAGTGGTCGTCGTCCCACTCCCCAAGCACCAGCCGCTCCCACCAGTCGGTGCTGGTGGGGTAGCTCCACAGCCGCCGGCGTGTGAGGCGGGGGATGGGGCGGGGTGCTGCAGGGGTAGGGGTTGAGCCCTGCTGCCCTGGGGGCATCTCCTCCCCTGGGGCAAGGAGGTGCTCAGCTGCCTCCCGCATGGCACGGAGCAGGGCAAGCCCTGCTCCTGCCGGGAGGGCTGGGTGGACCTCTAGCTGCTGCTGCTGCTGCTGCTGCTGCTGCTGCTGCTGCTGCTGATGCTGGGGGTCCATGACTGCGGCGCCCGGGGTCTGTGTGCCTATGGCTCCTCAGACCGCGTGCTGTGCAGGCTGAGTGTGTCTGGGAGGGGCCCTTTAAGGGAGCGGCTAGCTGTTGCCCCGGAAGCGCTAGTCCGCCCTGTGACCTTGTGTGCAGCTGTGCCTGGCATCCCTATTTCTAGGTGTGCTACTTGGGCGTGTAGACGTTCCCTCGCTGCGCCTATTTTGATGTTGGGCTGCGCAACGTCGGAGTTGAACATCGACGTTGCCGGCCCTGTAGGACGTGTAGACGCTATTCATCGAAATAGCCTATTTCGATGTCGCCACATCGAAATAGGCAACTTCGATGTAGTCTTCACGTGTAGACGTAGCCTGAGAGTGATTTTGTTGCCAGTGTAAATGAATGAATTTGTGGCCTTTGCAATTCAGAAACCTGTACTGGTCTGGCTTAAACAAATTTATTTAACTGAACTAGAGAAAGTATCTGTGCAGACATTTCTATTTCAATTTGGCTAAAATCCTGAACAACTTGAGATAGTCTGAATAAAATGGTTTAAACCAATCTAGAAGGGCTACAGGGCCCTTTGAACAAGTCTAATAAGTCATTTTAAAATCTTACCTCAACCTAAACGCAACCTTATATGTCAACAAGCTGTAAAAGGCTGGTCTAGGTACAGTTTTTAAACTACTATAGCTATTTGGATTAGAAGGTGATTTAAAAAACAAAACAAAACAACAACAAAACAAATAGATATGTTGGTACAACATGTACCGAACATTCAGTTATACTGGCATGAAGGAAATGTATATCAATACTTCTCCTGCTTCATGTATTGGAATAGCCACATGAGTATAAAACATCTTTGTATCAAGGTATTTGCATCCAAACAACAGAGATTGTAACTGTTTTGATAAAAAAAATTACGCCTTTAATGGACATGATACAAAAACTTTGTACTATGCCAACATAGCTAAATTCATGTGTCTAGAGGAGAACCAGACTTAGAAGCCATGTCTACACGTGCCGGTTACTTAGAAGCAGCCGTGCCAACTTCGAAATAGCGCCCGCCACGTCTACACGTGGCGAGCGCTATTTCGAAGTTGACATCGACGTAAGGTGGCGAGACGTCGAAGTCGCTATTCCCATCAGGAAATGGGAATAGCGCCCTACTTCAACGTTGAACGTTGAACGTCGAAATAGGGCATGTGTAGTCAATACGCGTCCTGCAACATCGAAAGAGCGGGGTCTGCCATGATGGCCATCAGCTGAGGGGTTGAGAGACTCTCTCTCCAGCCCCTGAGCTCTGTGGCTGCCACGTGCAGCAGCCCCTTAAAGCTCCCTACCCCCTGCCTTCCCATGCAGGAAGCTGAGAGAGAGTGCAGGCGGAAGCAGTAACACGCGGCCAGCTTGCACGCCTCCCTGCAGCCCAAAGACACCCCCCCTGCTGCGATGGCAGCCCGCCAGCCCCCCAAGCACCCCCAGGGCACCCCCCCAAGGGGAGCCAGGGCTCCCAGCCTGGCAGCCAGCCCTGGAAGAGGCAGCGGGGCCCCTCCTGGACGGAGGCCGAGATCTGGCACCTGCTAAGGCTCTGGAGTGAGGAGGAGGTGCTCCAGGTAATGGGGAGCAAGAGGTGGAACGAGGATGCGTTCGCTCCGCTGGCCGAGGGCCTGGCCGCCCGGGGTCACCCTGCCCGCACTCCTGACCACGTCAGGAGTGAGGTCAAGGAGCTGCGGCAGGGTTACGCCTGGGCCTGGGATGCGGCCAGCTGATCTGGGGCCGCCCCCGCCACTTGCCCCTTCTACAGGGAGCTCAGGGAAATCCTGAGCCCCCGGCACACCTACTCCCCACCGGCCACTCTTGACACCTCGGCCAACAAGCACCAGCAGGCTCTGGAGGTGGAGTCCGCCCCGGAGGCAAGCCCTGCATCCCAGGGGCCCCCCCAGGAGCCCACCCCTGGGATGACGGAGGAGGAGGAGGAGGAGGAATCCTCCTCCAGTGACGGGGGGCTCCACATCGCACTGCTGTCCCAGAGCTCCAGCAGGGCATCCACCCAGAGGGTGTCCCCCGACCGTGGGAGCGGACCGTCATGTACATACCCCCCCAGCGCACACCCCCGGGGTTGAGGGGTGGGGACAACAGACATGACCAGGGCCCTCCACATGCCCAGATGACCATGGCCCCAAGGACAGCAGTGGCATGTCCCTCACATGAGTGCATCAGCCCCTGCCCCCCCCCCAGCATGACAGTGCCATGCCCCATCCCTGGGGATGGGGGAAGCAGAACTTAGGGTCCCCCGGGGGGAGGAGGTGGGACACCCATCCTCAGCAGCAGCATCTCCCAGGCACGGGGTTGGAGAACCTGCAGCACAGGGGTGGGGGGCCAAGGGCCAAGGCTTGGGGCCCACACTAACGGCTGTCTCCTCTCTTCTTCCCCCCCGTGTTCCGCAGCTGCACCATCGGAGGGCCCGGAGAGTGCTGGCAAGGTGTCAGTGGTCCTGGAGAGCCCACTGGGGCCATTGCTGCAGGCCAGGCCCTTGGCAGAGCACTGACCAGCCCCAGGGCGGGGCCGACAGCGGACCCAGCACCACCACCGGACGGCAACAGACCCCCAGCTGCTGGCGACCTTCCAGCGACAGCTGGAGGTATTGGAGCAGCGCCTGCGGGTGGACGAGCGGCGCCTGCAACTGCAGGAGCGGGTGCTGGCCTGGCACCAGGAGGCATGGGGGGCCTTTATGTTCACTTTTGAGCGCATAGCAGACTACCTGGCCCCCCATGCCACGCCGGCTGCTGCTCTGCCTGCCCTTCCTGCTCCACCCACCGCTCCACCCTCTGCTCCACCAGCCATCCCACCGCCGTCCGCCACCAAGGGGCCTTCCGCCGAGGGGGACCTGGGGCCTGCTGACGCCCGCTGGACGTATCTACCAGTTCGCCCGGCCCCCAGCCAGCCTTGGCCAAGGCTGAGGCTGAGGTGAGGGTCACGCCTGCCAACCCCAAGCGCTAGACAGTAGGGGGTGCGGGGCCCAGGATGTGGCCCTCCAATCCCCCTTTGTACATATCCCCATTATTTTGTATATAGTTTGTATTAGACCCCTGTTATTTTATGATACCTGCCCCCCCATGTAAATAGTTCCCCCCTTCCTTGTGTTCCACTATTTATCATATAAAATATGTAAAATATATAAATATATATTAGTAGTAATAATAAGAGAATTCACCGTTTTGTGGTTTCAAGAAAAACAGGTCTATTTTTATTTGCAAGAAAAGTGTGGGGGTGGTGCTCTTGGGTGCTCTGTGGTGTGGGCGTAGGGGCAGGGAGTGTTGTGGAGGATGCGGGGGGTGCAGTGGGGGGCCTGCCAGCGTTCACCCCACGGCCTGTTCAAAATGGGCCCGCAGGGCCTCCCGGACCTGGGTCCCCTCGGGGTCCACTTGGTGACTGGGGGCAGCGGGTGGCTGCAAGTCAGCCCTGCCAGCCTCCACAGCCCAGCCCTGAAAGAATGCCTCCCCCTTGCTCTCCACCAGGTTGTGGAGGGTGCTGCACACGCCCACAATCTGGGGGATGTTGGTGGGGCCCGCATCAAGGCGGGTGAGGAGACACCTCCAGCGCCCTTTGAGGTGGCCAAAAGTGCGCTCAACCACCTGGCGCGCATGGTTCAGGCGCATGTTGAAGCGCTCCTGGCTGGTTGTGAGATGGCCCGTGTAAGGGTGCACGAGCCAGGGCTGGAGGGGGTACGCTGCCTCTGCGATGACTCAGAGGGGCATGGTGGTGTCCCCCACAGGGATCTCCCACTGGGAGATGTAGGTCCCCGTCTCCAGCCGGCAGCACAGGCCCGAATTCCTGAATACCCGGGCATCGTGGGTGCTGCCAGGCCAGCCAACATAAATGTACAGGAAGTGGCCCCGGCTGTCCACCAAGGCCTGGAGGACCACCAAATGGTAGCCCTTCATGTTCAGGAAGCATCCTCCGCTGTGCTCCGGAGCTCGGACGGGGATATGGGTCCTATCGAGAGCCCCGAAGCAATTTGGGAAGCCCAGGGTAGCAAACCCCGCGATGGCGGTATCCAGGTCCCCAAGCCGCACAAGCCTGTGGAGGAGCAGGGCGTTGATGGCACGGACGACCTGCAGGGGAAGGACATGGGAGAGCACCAGTGAGGGGTGTGCACGGTGTGTCTGGCCCTCCCCCTCCAGGGCTCCCCTCTCTCCCCGGACTCCCCTCCACCTCCAGGGCTGCCTCCACCTCCCCGTGGGTCCTCTTACCTCCATGAGGACAGCCCCAACGGTGGCCTTGCCAATGCCAAACTGCTGGCCCATGGATCGGTAGCTGTCTGGAGTGTCCAGCTTCCAGACAACGATGCCGACCCATTTCTCCAAGCTGAGGGCATGCCGCATGGTGGTGTCCTGGTGCCTCAGTGCGGGGGTGAGCCACTGGCAGAGCTCCAGGAATGTCTGCCGGCTCATCCGAAAGTTCTGGAGCCAGCGGTCGTCGTCCCGCTCTCCGAGCACCAGCCACTCCCACCAGTCGGTGCTCGAGGGGTAGCTCCACAGCCGGCGGCGTGTGCGGTGGGGCAGGGGCAGAGGACAGCAGAGTCTGGGGTTGCTTCCTTCTCCCCTGGGGGCAGCTCCTCTTCCACGAATAAAAAGTGATCAGCTGCCTCCTGCATGGCATTGAGCAGGGCGAGCACTGCTCCTGCAGGGGCGGCTGGGTGGACTTCTGGCTGCTGCTGGGAGTCCATAACTGCTTCGCCGAGATGTGCATGCCTATGGCTCTGCAGACCGCGTGCTGTGCAGGCTGAGTGTGTCTGGGAGGGGCCCTTTAAGGGAGCAGCTAGCTGTTGCCCTGGAAGTGCTAGTCCACCCTGTGACCCTGTCTGCAGCTGTTCCTGGCACCCTTATTTCGATGTGTGCCGCTTTGGCGTGTAGACGCTCCCCTACAGCACCTACTTCGATGTGGTGCTGCCCAACGTCGACGTTGAACGTCGACGGCACCAGCCCTGTAGGACGTGTAGACGATATTAATCAAAATAGCTTATTTTGATGTCACTATGCTATTTCAATGTAACATTCACGTGTAGACATAGCTAGAGAGTCATAAGCTGAAATTATTGTTCCAGATGCTAAAGAGTACCCTAAATTTCACATGAGGTGAGAACCCCCCATCCAGTAAAACTGAGGAAAAGATGTCAATTTTCCTACTCTCACTGCTAATTTGCTTATAGCTAGAAGTGTGAGATTTGATTACCTTGACCTTGTTATTCATAAACTATTAATTTTTGTTATTTGCAGAATTAGCCATTCATTTTAAAAATTTGAGATTAGTACTGAATTCCCAAAATAAGGAACTCCCCAGGTTATGGTTAGATACCATAGGAAGAAATTTTATTTATTGGGATGTTTATTGTTCTAAAATTAATTACTTGTTCTTATTATCATAGTAGTCTTTTCTTCTTTTTATTTTAATTTTCCTGTCTGAAAACAAAATCCAAAATACAGAAGGATAAGCTCTATGACATACTGGATACTTATCTTTTCTTTGTCAACACTAAACTGCATTTTTTCCTGAAATAAACTTTCCATCCAAAAACTTTGCCCAGCTGTATTCACAAATGTGGTTTTGATCTAGTTCTGCCTGGTGTACAATAAAATTTAGATACTGGTTGGTACTAAATACCATCATGTCCTGGATGCTTTTAACTATTATTTACCTCCAATGTTTAACAAAAAAATAATTTGCTAAATCGCTGTAATATTACTGGACAAGTAAATACAGTAGATATGTGCAGTACTCGGGTGGCGGGGTGAGGGAGAGAGAGAGGTGGGAAACTTACTGAAATAAGTGGAAGTGGCTGTTAGCCGGTGGCCAGATAATGTGCGTTGAGGTACTCCCCTGGGTCCTAAGCAACCCAGTTTTTTACTGTTAGAGCAGGCAGCTCCTAGCACACTCACCCACGGCCAGGCTGTAGTAACCAAACGGTTAAAGTTCTTTTGTTGTGCCGGCTGTGTTGCAGTGACAAAAGGGTTAACGAAATGGTTAGGCTCAGAGCTTAACTATTTACAAGTTTATTTAAGCTACAGTTATAAGCGTGCGGTTACAAAAGGCTATTGTTTACTTCTTATATGCTAGCAAAGTACAGGTGTTAACAAGTTACGTTACAATCCAATACAAAGATATCTGTTATCATCTAACACAATGATATCTTGATACTAGTTACAGAGCTCTAATTCTTCAGCTGTGCACAAAAAAAAGTCAGAGACCTAGCATGGGTGTATCTTACCCTCTCTGCGTCTCTCGATACCAGCGTAGCCAAGACGGATTGGTCACTCAATTCCGCGGAAAGACGAATACGAGGTTGGGCGTCCCCAGTAGTGGACCTCGGGAGGCAATCACCTGACCCGACCAGCAGGAAGTTGGTTGAATGCACTCAAAGTTAGAGTTCTGCTGGACCCATCTTTTATACCCCTTTTGGGTTACGTATTCTCTTTCTTATCTATGGTGCCAGATCATACTGGTCTGTCTTTGTGACTCCAGTTTGTTACAAGGGCATTTCTACTTAGTTTGCACTTGTAAGACAAGAAATAAGCAATTTAGGAGTACAGGACATTCTTTTGTGCGGGCGGGGCACGTCCCCTTCTGGGGTGATTGTGTGTGTGCATCATATTGATCAGTGCCAGCTGGGGTGATAGCTGAGGGTCCCCCCCCTCTCATGTTGACAGTCTGGCCTGTTAGCCTTCTAGCTGTACTTTCTGCTTCTCAGGGTCACGATAAGCTAGCATATCTGGGCCTCAATGAGGGCATCAAAGACTGTGCTGTCAGCAGTCATTTCCGTGCCCTGTGTGCTCCTCAATGGTGGGGGGGGCAGCGAGCAAGCTGGCTTGTAAGGGGGAGACTTTGTCTGGCTACAGTGGCTCATGACCAGAAATGAAAAAGACTCATTTAATTACCTTTACTTAGGCTCCCAGTCAATTTTCCACTACAAAGTTTCAGCGTTGACATATGCCAGATAGGCTGTATTGATTTCATTGCAGACAGGCTTCTGCAAAACTGGGATAACAAAATGGTGTGTTGTACCATCAGAATAGAAATCCCGTTTAATAAAACAAAGACATTCTCAAGAAGACAATCTAGCCATACGTTTTATTGAAGACCTCAGAGTAACTAGAAAATGACAAGTTACAGTGTATGATAGGTTCCAATACTGGATAAATACACTTACAGCTGAATACACATCTGACCTAAAAGTGACACTCCTAACTTGGATTCATTCATTCAAACTCCTGAGATATTTTCAGCAGTGCTCATCCCTTTTTAATGTATTCCACTTGTCCAAATCAACCTTGCGCCAACTGTGTCTAAGCTTGTAGTTATGAACATCAGGGCTCTTGGAGCTGAACTGAGATGATCAGACTCCAGTCAGCACTTCCTTTTTTCATAACCAGCTTGTATTAATCATTCCCGTCTCCCTGGTCCAATTTCAATTAAGGTCTAAAGGTCAAAAGCTTTACTAGCCCAATGAGCCATCCACTCCCTAGATAATACCCAGTGAAACTCTGTATTTCTCAATTAGATGATTGTACTATACATCTTTTGGATTGAGAGGATTTATTGCAATAATCTAACTCTTAGTAAAGTCTATTAAAATGGAGGAATGTTAAAGGAACAATTAAGTTAGAAATACAGTAAAAGACCAGTTTTCTGGCACCCTGATAACCAGCACATTTTGTTAATCAGAATGCTGAGGGGCTAGTTACCTGTCCAGGACTGGTGGAGTGGAGCCTGATGCCTGCTGTAGGCAGAGTGGGGCTAGCTGCCTGCTGCCAGGTGGCCAGGGGTGGTGGTGGTGAGGGGAGAAGGGGGGTGGGTCAGAATGGGGCCAGCATCCAAATAACCAGCTTAAATAACCAGCACATTTTTTAACCTGGCATCCCTGGTTCCCTGCAGATGTTGGATAATAAAGCTTGTACTGCAGTGGGTTCTTTGTTAAACTAAATTGGTATTAATTCAGAGAAGCCCACTTAATAATCAGTGAAAAAAGAAATAAAATAAGAAACTTAATGAATTCATGACTGGGGAAAGGGCTTTGGTTTTCGTGGAGAGTTTTGCCTCTTGGGAAAGTAGACAGCTTGTGAAATGGGTACATCTTCACTGAAAACAGTGCAGTTTCCCATACGTACATCAGATATGAATGTTTCCTTAGATGCGCTTTTGATTGAAATTGTTGGTAGAATTCAAAACCAGAGCAAGGCTTAGTTAAAATTATTGAGTTTTGCCAATTTTCACCCAAAGCCATCACTTTACCCAAGAACTGGTAGAAACATGAACCATGCTTGCTCAAAACTCAGACACAGCTTGGTCCAAACTTACCATGGTTTGCTGGAACCTTTTGACAAACCAGGCCTGAGTGTCAGGTCCCACTATAGAAGCACAGTATAGTTCTTCTGAACCATGAAATGAATCACAAAATTTCTGCCTTACTTAGCAAACTGAGGAACAAGGGTGCCAGTGTTTGTGAAGCATGTGAAACTTGAGCATTTTCTGTTTGGGTAGTTACCAGAAGAACTGATTGCTAAGTGTTTAAATTCAGGGAGCACAGGGACAACTACACTTCACTGAATGGTACCAATTATTTGAGGTCTGAATTTGACCTGTTTTGAATCTATGAGCAAGAAATTTATCCTGATATTAGGCTTTATATCTTTGTGTGACATGAATCTCATATAGCTGCACTGCAGTGGCAACACAGTCAGGAGATATTTCTCAGCTTATGAAGGAGAAGCAGTGGTTGTTAGCTGTGGCTGTTTTTGGTGAAAATGTAGTGTAAAGTTAAGACTTCTTCAGCCGGGAGATAAGATTAAATACCAGAGCACAAATATGCCAGAATGGGAATACTAACCTATAACAACATACTTGTCAGAAAATGTAAATCTAGTAATCTAGAGGGAGGGAGAAAGAAGAAAGAGAGTTTCAGAGAGAGCAGCTATCTTGTCAATAGAGAAGTTAATTTTCTCTGAGACTGATGTTTCAGAAGAGAACTTGATCAAAAGTTCTATGGTCCTCTCTCTATGATGGTTTCATTGGCTATCAACAATATCGTAACTTTAGGGATCTTAGGATCTTCCTTGATAAAGAACTTTTGAGGTTTGTTTTTTATTTTGGTTTGGAAAGAAAAGAATATTTGGAAGATATCAGGAATTTCTGGAAAAAAATCAGGGATAAGGGGCTACTGAGAAAGCATTTTTTTTTTTTTTTTTGCTGGGAGAACCACTTCTTCACAGCTTGAGTTCTGCAGTGAATATGCAAATTAGCATCCTGAATATGCACATTAGCTGCATGAATGCACTAATGAACTGTCATTTTGCATTTTAAAGACTGCTTATTTGCACCAAACTGTCGGCACTAGGGCTCAGTATACACACAACCTATTATTTTTATACTTTCATAAAATCTACAATCCTTTGGGAGGAGGGGAAAGGCTACACAGGCACATTGTGAGAAAAGGAAAGGTTTTTTCTTGATTTCTTTGTTGCATTTTCTTGTCTCTGAACCTTTTATAGAAGGCAGTGTATGATAATGAGAAGATTTCAGGGTTCAAATGCATGGCTGGTGGGTGGATGAGAGTAATTTCACTCTGTCAGTGAAAATTGTCACTCATGCAGATGATGCCACATTTCTGGGGAGCATTAGAGAAGATAGAGGCTTATTTTTTCACACCTTATACAAGTAGGCTACATTTACACGAGAAGAAACTGTCGACAGAAGTGACTGTTGGGAGGGATTTCCCAGCAAAACTTTCTGTCAACAGATTACGTCTACGCATAAAAGAAGATCGAAAGGGTAATCTGTTTTGTGGACAGAGAGCAGTCAAACTGCCTGGCCCTCTCCCAACAGACCAATTGACTGGAAGCTCTACAAACAGGGCTGCCAATGAACAGGAAACCCTGTCTGTCAACAAAAGGGCTCTGGGGCATCCACATGGCTGTTTTGTTGACAGGAAGCTGTTGAGAAAGGCACTATACCTGAACCCTGCCAGTGGATGTGACAAGTTTTGTCAAAAGACTGTCAACAAAGCATATTTTGTGTGTTGATGCTGTGTGAGTTTTTTCCAAAAAAAGCCAAGTTTTGCCAGAAAAACCCTATTGTGTAGACATAGCTGTACTGGGTTCCAGTCTTCGCAGTTATCAACTTGAGTAAAAATAGGCTTCTGTGTGTGGGAATATGAGGATACTTTTTTAATCTTGGAGTATTCACACATCATGCTAAACCCTCCTCGGGCTATTGGTATTTTAGGAATAGCCTTCAGTAGTCATTTAATAGCAGAGTTGAAAGGGAAAAGCAGTTTGCTTCCTGCCAGATTAAGTCAATGAGGTGGAACAGATGAACCCTGACACTGGCAAAGAGGGGAATTATAATTAAGACATTTCTGTCACCTCTCTACATTTATGTGGCATATGTATATGTGAAGCCGTCTCCTGATTTTCTTAGTTAAATTGACTGGCTTATTTTTTGTATCATGTGCTGAAGGGTAATAGTTACAATACAGTGAAGAGAAATGTGGTATATCTACACATTAAAGTAAGCTTGAGGTTGGTGATAACCAATATCTGACAAAGCTGATCACTCACAGCTACACTACTGCTTCAGTGTAGATGTGTTCATGTAAATACAGTGTGCTCCTGATGTCACTCCCTTTTCTGAATTAGCTGTCAGGAGATAGGTCATTCAGACCCTACTTGCATAACTGTGTTGCTGGGTGTGGCTGACAGGTGCTTCAAAAGGAGAGGGAAAAGTCCACAGGCACACAAATAAATCCATATATAAGGAAAAAGAACTGCAGTTTCTGGTAATCCATCATGACTAAGTCTACACAGCACGCTGCTGTGAGCAGGAACATGCAAATGAGGACCCTTGAAAATGCAAATTGCTGCTCATTTGCATAGTTGTGTGAGATCACTGTCCCGACAGAGGCTTCTGCTATCACAAAACAAGCTGTGTAGATGGGATTCTATCATACAACGCCCCTTGTCAACAGCCCCTTATGCCTAATGTTCTTCAGGAAGAAGGTACTGCTGATATGGGTGGTTTTGGTCATCAGACCCCCGTCTGACATGGTTTATCTTGTAACAACAGTAGCCTCAGCCAAGACAGTGATCTTATGTGACTATGCAAATGAGGGACTACTTGCATTTTTGACTGGCTCTAGGCGGGGTGGGGGGGTGGCGCTTCTAAAGGCAGCGATGAAAAGTGGGGCCTGAAGTAAAAAGTTTGCTCATCCCGTTCTAGATCCCAAGTAAAGGCCCAGGTCAACTGGCCTACTGTGTACTGGGTGTGCTTTGTGCACATGCACATGCATGTATTGTGAAAAAAATAGAATTCTCTGTTTTGTTCTGATGCAGGAAAAAAGATAAACCTATTTTTTTTCTTCACATTTGAATTTTTTTTGTTTTTGTTTTTGTTTTTTCATCCAGATCCAATAAAAACTCTGTTAGGAAAGTTTTCCACATAAACTTATTCCACACTGAGGTCAAGATCCTTTCGAAGGAGAACACAGTAAGCATTCCACACAACATTTAGGTCAGTAGGCTCAGTCTAATTATGAACATGTACTTGCCTCCACCCATTACTATAGTGTTGGTGCATGTTATAACCTGTAACACATGTAGCCACAGAACATCTCTGTGAGATAAGGAATGCTATTTCACCAGGCGGGGGAAAAGAGAAGACACACAGAGGCTATGTTTACACTAGAACACCTATCTACAGAAGTTACTGTCAGAAGAGACGTTCCGACAAAGCTTCTGTCAACAGATCACGTCTCCACGTAAAAGCAGATTGATCATCTGATCCATTCTGTCGACATAAAGTCCCTGGAGTGTCTACATTTTTTTTTTTTGTCAACAGTTTCTGTCAATGAAATGTATTTTGTGTGTAGATGCTCCATGAATTTTGTTGACAAAACTCCAGTGTAGATGTAGCCAGAGAGAATAACTGACATGCCCAAGGTGGCTCAGGAAGTCTGTGTATCATGTCTTGTCCCTAAGCACTGGATCATCCTTCCTATAAGACGGTAATGTAGTCTAATGAAGTTACAGTGGATATTGAAGTTGATAGTTAGTGAACCTGGAATTTGGACACCTTGCCCTGGCTAATGCAACTTTATTTTCAATAACTGAAAGTGGTCAGTACTTTACTTTAAAAGCTGGCTTCAGCAATAGCAAAGCACTTCTGAAATGTTGAGCAATTTTTGATGAGGTGACTAAGATGACAGAGCAGCCATTCTCAGAAAACAAGCCCATGTATAGCAGCACCTAGTAATGCCTTCAAAGGCATTTAATGCAAACATCTCAGTATATTCAAGAAGCTCGGTATATTTACCGCTCTGATGCAAATACCATACAGTGTCCCTGGGCTTTTCCTTTCCATTTGTTGTTTCTTCCTGCCCCATACCTTCATTTTATCCTCCTTTGAAGCTCACTATGTCCGTCACTTCTATGCTCCTTCCTACTCAGTAGGCTTTCCAACTTCCTCCTGTCTTCCCTCCTACATGCCCATACCATTTCTCTAAGGTTCAATTCCCAGCTCTCCCTCTTCCTTTCTTTTACCATTTTCCTAAACAACTTATCTTTCCTCTTAGATGAATCACCTACTTTCACAAACCTTAACCTTTGACAGACAGCTTTGATCTGACTCCCTGCTCTTCCTCACGGATACCTTCTCACCCAGTCCTTCTTAAACACTACATTATTTCTGTTCTATGTGGCTTTGAGTATCCCGTGTCTTGTCCTTTGCACCATTATGTATACCAGTCAGAGAAGGCAGCTAACATTCTGACTTGGTAGTTTAATACCCACCCTGCACTCTCTAAACTACTGCAAAAACTAACAAAAATTGACAGGCAATGAAGTATGAGTCTGTCTCTCTGATTAGTTTTCTCCTCCTTCCCATCATGTTACTTAGTACTTCATAATCTTCTGTCCATCAGCCTTGAAACCTGCACAGAACTTGCAGGAAAGCATAGGTTGCAAGATGGAAGATGAACCAAACCTATCTCACTTTGGTGATCTCAGCTATTTCCTTTCCAATATTTTATTGACATTATCATCTCTACTTAAAAACCTTTCTTGTTTTATCTGCATAACTCCTAGATACAATTCTGGTGAGAAAGGACACTGATAATTTAATCAAAATTCCCTATTATAAAAAAGGCAGCCTCCCTGATATCTATTAATTTTAGTGCATATTGCCTCAATGATATAGATCCTTGATTATCAGCTCTCCCTACGGTGTCTGGGTAATCATGATCATTTTGTGTGGTATTATTGTGCAGAGTCAATAAAGCACTTCAGGGCATTTCATGAAAATAGATGAAATGTAAATGTAGAAGTATTGTTGGAAAAAAACAACAACAAATAACACCAACTGTCTCTTTAGGTTGAGAAAATGGCAAAGTAGCATTGTACAAGAAGAAAAGTGTTAGGTAATATCTTGTGGTGAATTCTATTCTAAATATAAAAAGCCAAACTAAAGAAGGTACCAGGACTTCTGTATTTTCAAGATGGAATAAAAGAAAGAAAAGAATGGATTTACTCTTTCCTGAGTTTGCATGAATCAAAAATCACTTTATTAAAGGACTGTGTGTCAGGCACTGGTGAACATTTTCAGGAGTGCTCTTTCAAGAGCATAGTGGCTCCCCAGTGTTCATTTTCAGTATTAATTAAGTATTAACCAATTAATTGATTAGTCAAATATCAATTATTTATCAAATATTGATCAATTATTTTAATCAATTATTTTTCAGGGGCTGAGCTGCAAAAGCAAGAGCTGAAGGTCAAAGAGGTATTTAAAAGTCTTACAAGGGAATAAGCTGAGCTAAGGAAAGAGTCCACTGCATGCCTATAAGCCAAGTGGAAAGTCTGAAAACCATTTTGCTAGCTTTAAGACATACATGGCAAACCTGGCTACTGTCGGTGATGAGTAAATGCAGACTTTAAACAAATAAATATAAGAGATTAATCTGCCTACCACTTTGTGCTGTTCTATGATAAACTTTATATTTTGAAATTACAACAAATCTGTCTTTTGTGTTGATATCACTAAATGCAACTCAGAAAACTGTGCACAGCACTTCACCCATCCTTGTACTGAGAAGGATCATCCTAGAAATGCACCTAAGAATGATAATTGTATTTGATGAAGTTTAAGGCTTAGCACTTCATTTTGGTTTCCTATATAAATCATTTTATAAATCCAGTTTACATACTCTCTCTGATTTCTTCCTTGGCACAAAGTCACTGAACATCATGTAATAGCACTAAAAATATGTAGTGCTCCTTAGTAGAAAATGATTTATTCAGCAACACTAAATTCCAACTTTAACTTCCAACTTTAGTGGTGAAGTGACTTACGAAAGTGTCTCAATTTAGCAGCTCTCCTGTCTTTTTATATAGGTCCCAGTGGACAGATCAAAGATCTAAAAATAATCCACTTTCATCTGTGAATGGCACTTTTCCCCCACTTTCTCATCAGTGATGCTGGCAGGAACTGAGAGGAGCTATTTTCAAGTGTCTGTATTTGGATATTACAGCTGTAAGATACACACTGAGCTTTTTTCAAGATGAAAGAAGTTCAGGGTGCATCTATACTAGGAGCTAACTTCAAAGTTAACTTCAAAGTTAGGCACTACTTCAAAGTAGCCAGCAGAGAGTCTACACACCTTTTCCCAACTTTGAAGTCCTCACTTCATTCCCAGGATATTGAATTCTACATTGAAGTTTAACTTTGAATTAGGGTATGTGTAGATGCTCACCTTTGAAGTTGCTTACCTCAAAGTTGTATTTCGAAGTAAGGAACTTCGAAGTTATTTTTGTCATGTAGACAGCCTCAGAGAGGGAAAATTCCCCTTTCGATTCACCTATGCTTTGTCTATATGACAAAAATAACTTCAAAGTTGCTTACTTCAAAGTACAACTTTGAAGTAATCAACTTCGAAGCTGAGCATCTAGACACATCCTACCTGAAGTTAAACTTCAAAGTAGGGCAGTACTGCATTCCTGGGAATGTAGTAAGGACTTCGAAGTTGGGCCCCCAACTTTGAAGTTAATTTTGAAGTAAGGGAAAATATGTGTAGACTCTCTGCTGGCTACTTCGAAGTAATGCCGAATTTTGAAGTTAACTTTGAATTTAGCTCCTAGTGTAGACACAGCCCTAGTAAAGTTTTTTCAATATGTAAGTGAAGAATCCACAGCTATGATTTTTAGGTTTATGTGGAATACTCTTTCTTCTCCATTCCTGATGAACCTCTTTGATCTATAAAATTCACCTTGAAATCTACTGAGAAAAGACTTTGTCATGAAATTTATTGCATCTTGTGGTATCACAAGATCAGCCTTCTTATTGTATTTCATCACTTTTGCTTCTACCCTCAACAAAAAGAAGAGTCAAAAGATTTTTTTCACTCAGAAAATTTTTCAGTATTAGCTTTTGTTGCTCACAAGATGTAAGTCAGTTTTATTTTTAAATGATGGCTTTCCCCCCTCCCGCTTCCATTCCCTACTGTCTATGAATTAGAATATAATTAGCTATTATCCTGAAAATTGTTATATGTTTTCACAGTGCCATTAGTGGGCTATAGAAATCATCATAGGATATCCCATGCACATAAAATCATTTAGGCCATACTTATAGGACTCAGCTAAATAGTTTCTGTCTATGGTCTTGGCAGGACATTTGAGAAATAGCTTTCAACCATTCTGTGGGCCATTCTTTTCTTTGTATTTTGGTTTCTTCTTGTTTGTGCTTGTGACAAATATGACAGGTTCCTATAATAAACTTAATTCAATAAGGTTTCTTAAGGATAATTATTTTGAAGTTCCATTATGTGAAATTCTTCATCTCTGTTTATCCAAAAATTCCTTATTTTTGAAAGTTCTCTCTGAGGACTGGGACTTAGGGCATTTATGCTGTCTTAGCCTCTGAATTGAAACCAAAGTACAGACTGTCTTTTAGGCAGTTTGGCTTGCTGGTAATGTCACAGTGTAAATAAGGAACTGTGCAGTCTGGAAAAACCCAGGTCAGAATGAAGAAAGATCTAAGCCTCTGCCCAAGAAAGATCATAGGTAAGGAGCGGGATTCTAGAGTAGGACCACTGAGGGGAATGCAGGTGCTGTTGAGCTATGACAGTTTTCACTTAAACCATGTCTATACTTAAATTACAATGGGCTGAATGAATTTATTAAATGTTTTAAGAACAGCAGACAAAAAAATACTGAAAAATAACATCGATGGACATTCAATGTTAGTTACAGGGAAATTTCCACTAACAGAGGCCAGCTCCTTAGATGCAGCCCCATTGAAAATATGATATGAAAAAACAGCTTATGTTCTTCTTTTGCATTCCCCAATGTTGGCAATACTCCTTGCAGACACAAAGCATCCTATAACTTTTGCCAGTTGCACCAAGTATAAGGGGCCAAAAGTCTAGTCCAGCCTCAGTGTGGCCTAGTAATGTCTCAGCCATGTACCCTACATTAGCCTATACCTTTGCACTGGAATGATTTAATTACATAACCTTTTCAACCAGTCTATGCTGTGGTATAGTGCAAAGAAACACTTCAACTACATGATTTTTCGTATATGTCTTAACTAACATATGCAGTCAGAACTGTTATCATGCAACTTCTGGAAGTGCACATTTAGAAATGTTCATCCTCAATTATAGAAGAAATTTGGCAATTTGTTCAAGATTCAAGCCTTGCCATTCAAGTGACATTATTGAGTCTATAACACATCACTGATGTGTAGTGATGATAAACAATGACACCGTTTTGTTTTGTTTTGTTTTTAATGGAAACACATTGAAAGAAGATATCAATGTATTGCTAAAGGCAGATATACTGAAAATAGAATACGTCTAGAACAACTGTTATATATTAAATTAGTATAGTTTCCTATTCATAACCAAATATAGGAGAATGTGTCTTTTGCCCTGGACTTTTTGTTTGACTTTGTAGGGGAAAGACCTCAGTATTAACACAAAAATTATAATGATCATAATGTTATATCATTTTTAAGTTGTTGCAAATTTGTTTGCATCTTTTCTGGAAATGCAAGTATGATATAGCCAGGAAACTTGGAAATAGAAGAATGTATATTATGTTTAGCTAGTTATGCTGCCAAACGTTCAAATTAGAGAAAACAGTGTTGTCACTGTGTGGGTCCCAGAATAATAGTGAAATAAGTTGAGTTATAGGACCAACCTGAAGAAAAGCTCTGTGTAAACTTGAAAGCTCATCTCTTCTACCAATAAAAGCTGGTCCAATAAAATATTACCTTAGCCATCATGTGCATATAATGCTAGTCATAGGAATTCCAAGACATTTCTATCATATGTATCAATGACAAAAAATACCAGGGAAGATACATATGGCTTTATACTTATAAAACATATATTATTTCTAGGTGTGTTTATTATCTCCAGGATGGAAAGCAGCTTGATAACTTTACTTCCCTTTACAACTCTATACAATTTTCCTCTTTACTATGTTTTGAAAGATTATAGAAATGTTAATTGTTTTGATTCATGCTTTTTATAGTGGAATATCTGATAAATCTAATTATATATTGCAAATGTACTGTGACTGGTAGATAGTAAATCTAGAATCTATTTGTTGGAAAAGCAAACAAAACTGTCAGAGTGTCTTATCAAAAATAATTATTGTCCCTCTTGTATAAAGTATGAGGTAAGTTTTATAAGATCTTTAAATCATAAAAACAGATTTTTCTTAAACATTCATTTTTTAAGACAACACCTGATTGCAAAAGGAATGTTGAGTGTGTTATCACAGCAGTAAATCTATGTAAACTCACACAAAGTAATTTTTTTCAGAATTCCAGAAATATCCCAGTGAAACATATTTTATAATAACACTAAAACTTTTAGGAAAGCCTCTAGGGAGTATATGTGTGATAGGAAATGCTCAATACTTTGTTGTTGTTTCTTAACTATATAAGATGGCATAAACAAGCAGTCTCGTGACACCTTAAAGACTAGCAATTTTATTTGGGCATAAGCTTTTGTGGCCTCGAACCCACTTTACAAAATGAATGAAGTGGAAAGGTCAGTTTGACAGAGATATATACATACATACAAACATAGATGGAGGTATAAGAATACTATGCAGAAGACCTGTGTTAATAAGGCCAATTCAATCAGTGTGGAAATAGCCTGCTTCCAACAACTGATAAGAAAATAAGACTACTAAAAGGGGGAAAATTACTGCAGAAGTCACCTACTATAGTACACACCCAACAAAAAAAAAAGGGCAAGAATGCAACTAGCCATTATTACTTACTGCCTCAACTAAAACCACTCCAGCGCATCATCTACAACCTGGGAGCTACACTGTACCCTAGATGACGATTCCTCACTCTCAAAGACTCTGTGAAGCAGGCCAGCCCTTGCTTGAAGAAAGACCTCCCACCAACCCGAAACAAATACTAACCACCAACTACACACCACAAGAAAAACATTGACCCAGAAACCAATCACTGCAACAAACTCCATTTGCCAACACTGTCCACAGTATCCTATCCTCACAGGATCTAGTCACATCAGCCATAACATCAGTGGATTATTTACCTGCACATCTACTAATGTGATGTATGCCAGCAGTGCCCCTTTGCCTTGCAAATTTGCCAAAAGGGACTGTCTCTGCACAAAAGAATAAATTGACATTACTCAGACATCAAGAACGGTAACATTCAAAGCCACTATGACAGCACATCATCCTCCCTGGACACTCAGTAAGATACCTGAAAATTATCATGCTTGCACAAAAAAACCTTCAAGAACAGACTGAAACATGAAACTGCAGGGCTGAGATTCATATGCAGACTATCAAATTGGGTCTAAATAGAGACTGGGAATGGCTAGCTCATTAGAAAATGTAATTTCCCCCCTTTTGATAGTCTCACCTTCTTATCAACTGTTGGGAGTGAGCCACATGAGCTGGCCTCATCCACCCTGGTCCTCTGCATATAAATATAACTCTCTCATCTCTGTATGTATGTATATATGCCTGACGAACTGAAGTTTCTACTTCATGTATCTAACAAAGTAGGCCCCAGCCCAAAGGTTTATGCCCACATAAAATTGTTAGTCTTTAAGTTTCCATATGACTCCTTGTCGTTTTTGTTGAAACAGACTGATGGATAACTCATTGGATCACAACATGCCATAAGTATCTTCTGAGATTCTATTTGCAATTTTTATATCTAAATGCAAGTCTTCATACAGGTGCCTGATATCGCTGTTATATGAATATATGACATTTGATATCTGAACATGACAGAGCAATTTGTTGCTAAAACTGATTGCTAATATAAGAAGCCATTTGAGTGAAGAATATCGATATTACTGAAATTAACTTCTCTCACCCCATTTTGAAAATAAAAGGTCATGTTTCAAAAAATTGTCATGTGAAATCAATATCTTACATTACAGACTTTACAAGAGTTACTTAATGTAACATGACCATTCTGAGAATTAAAATCTTATATAAAGGAGTGTATGAATATTTTGAAAACATTTTCTGCCAGACTCTAACACAATTGAAAGCATATCTCTGCCAAATGAAAAAGAGAAAGTTAAAATTAACTTACAGTGTTCTTTCCCACCACAAGATGAACAGAGATAATTCAGTAAATATTGCCTATTCTTTAGGTAGACTGCATAATAAGGAGGTAAACCAACCACAAACTCTTTGAGGAAAGACAGACAGCAAACAAATTGAATCAAAACAAGCCTCAGAAAGGTGTGTTCTCCTATGATTATGGATACGGGAAGTGGAAGATTATGAAAAACACCCAACCACTCAAAACTCTGAAGAGAGAGGCCTTCATGCACACACCTTCTGCTATGCTGCTCAAAACAGCAAGCACTTAACAACTCAACCTCTCTATCATGCCATGCAGTTTGTCAGGAAAAACAACAATAACAAAAAATCAAAACAAAGAAGACAGAAAAAAAATCTCCGAGAAACTTCAACCCATATTAGTGAGAGAAAATCTTTCTAACATGCCCAGGGATTAGATTTTAATACTCAATGATTTTACTGGGATAGGTGATTACTATTCTAACTTAAAGTACTACACATTTCTGTCAATTATTATGCAAGGCTAAACTGAGAAATAGCCCATCCTAATGAGATTTAAGATACTTAATATTCATAATCAGCCTGTCTCAAGACAGGTCTTTCAATAGCTTCTTCTAAGTAACTAATTCAAGTATTTTCTCTCTTTCCTAGGCTGTAGTTAGGATTGCTTACCTTGCCCAAGCAATTCAGTTGCTTATTTATAACCAACTGGTCCAGTTGCCTTGAAACAAAATTATTTTGCCATTATACAAAGATACTTAATCATATAATGATGGAGTAAAGTATAGATTCATGGAAATTTAGGGAAACATATACTTTGGTCTTAAATTACCAAAGTTACCCACTGAAGGTGAAAAGTCTAATATCTCTTCACATTCCCAAAAGAGAAACATTCAGAGAAAATTTTAATGAAAGTCACAAGCTTATCACTTGTATTTTCTCACTTATGCTGTAGAACATTTTCTTTAATAATCATCATGATTAATAATTGTAATTATTTTGCTTCAACTTCATCATGGTGTCCCCTATGTAAAAGGAAGCCCAGTGACTAAACACTGTGAATCACAACCCTGAGCTTGGCAGGCAGATAAACCATTAGTAAGAGCTGGCCTACTCTTTTGTGTTTTTCTAAATATTTTTAGTATTTTAAAATGAAAAAAGGACTTACCTTCCAACAGTTACACACCCCGTGCATTCCAAATGTAAGAATCATTGAGTAGTCAAGCAGTCTCCATATTTGTGGTTTTGTGAGCAATTTTCCAATGTGTATGATCAATTTGAACATTCAGAATTTAAAAGTGACTGGATCATTTCCAGGAAGGTCTCCTAACAATCGTTCACAACAACCCTTAAAAGTACTCCTCCCAATAAAGAATACAAAAGATGAGAGGTAAGAAACAGATATATGGAAGCCCACAGTTACAAAACAACTGTGCCCTGCTCCCCTGTCCCTTCAATGTCTAGGACAGCACAGACAGATGAAATTATTGCTTGTGAATTCAACTAAGAAGCTATTTGCATACAAAGAAAAATTCAGCCACAAGCCATCTCTGAGATTAATTTCTCTATTGTTAGTGGAAGTTCATTTTTTAAACCAATCACCCCAAAGAAAGGGAACAGATGTAAGAATATAGCCACAAAGTTTGGCTAAATGGTAATCTCTATGCCATTCTTTCCATTTATACAGGCACTAATTTTGTCCACTTGCCACACACCAACAGATTAGTTCCCAAATCTCAGAGATTTCCCCTGGTATCTTCAGAGATCAGTAGGATACCTGTGCTAAACTGGGGTACCTAGAGCCACCAACTTTCAGGCAGCATAGCTCCCTTGGAGCTTTCCCAGTTTAACCAGGTCTCTGCAGCATGGAAAGACATCATGGATATATAATAAAGCTTCTGGAATGTGCTGTGTTTCCAATATCACCTCAGAGGATCTAATGAGGGATGACAAACATTGACTCCATGCCCTCACACCTCCTGTCCATGGCCCACCTATTGCCATTATTTCATGGATGTTCCCTGGACATACGGGGCACCCATTGCCCTAACCAAGCAGATGAGCCAACAGCTTTGTCTTCTGCATGTATAGGTGGAGGAGATCCATCTACGAATGTTCCCATTCACACGTTCTCAGAGGCATGGTTGAGTCCTGGCGTGAGTACACAATATGAAGAAAACATCTTGGATTTGAGCCTGTCTATATTTATATTTCGATCTGGATCTTGTAAATTTGCCGTTGTAGCTTTTAATATTTTGGTCTTCTCTACCTGGCAATGAAATCAGAAAGAAACATCTTTGTTTCTTTCTCCCATTCTGATACTAAATTTCCTTCTATCTCTCAGTGAATTGTATTCCAGAGCAGCTGTTAATGTGAGATTGATGATCACATGTTTGTCCTGTAAAAAGAAATTCTTAAAATTATACCTGTTCTGCCTGATGCATGTTTCTCGTATACTCAGTGAAATTTACCTTGCACAGCTGGTGGAATGTTAAGCTTCTAGAACTGTGAAATGGTGTGAAGGATATGAAGGATGTGTGTAATGGGATGGATTTCATTCTTGGTGCATGTCAGTAGCACAGCTGAGTAACATGCATTCTACTGCTGTCATCTCAAAAATCTAAAAAAAAATTATTTCAGTACAAGTTCAGAAGGACTTTGTGTTTTCCAAATTTTGCATAGAGTTATAGTTTTTTTAAAAGATGGTACTTTATCAAAATACAATTTCAAAATGATAAACAAGATTTAAATTGTAATAGAAGAACTATCATTTGACAAAGCTGATGCATTTTCACTCCAATTTATCCCACTGAACAGCTTCATTTACAAATTCCAAAATGTTTCTAGTTACATGAGAAATGTATATTCTCCTTCTCTCTCACTGAACTGTGTGAATTTTTTTTAATTCTAAAATCATAACATTTAACAAAAAAAAGTGATATTTGTAGTGAGACTTTCTGGTTGGCAAAATATTTATCCTTCTTTAGGATCACTGCAAAGATTTTATTACAAAAGGTGCTATGTCTAGAAATATATACTGAAAATACAAGGTGGCAAAGGCAGCAGGAAACTCACTCCATTCACCTTTTTTTGAAAAAGAGTCAAGCTGCCTCAGAAATCATGCTAAATGGGGCCCTATTCTGCGGGACAGTCCATCAGTCCCATCAGTCTGGGATGTAATAACTGTCATTCAGGCAGCCTACAGGGAGGCAAATAAATGATAATATTCTTTATATTGTGTCACATGGCTTTGAATTATTATTTTTTATTTGTGTTACAGTTGTACCGAGAGGCTCCTAACATGTAAAAAACCCATAGTCACTGCGACAAGGAACTTTTTGTTATTCTGTAAGCACACAGCACTGTTTTACATTTACTAAACTAACCCAAACAATCCATATGCCATGTTACAAAAACAGTTGATTATTTTATACTCAGCAGGTGTTCTCATGTATCTTCATGATACAAAATCATAAACCATGAAACCAGAGCAATCCAATCCTAGAAGCAACATTGCTTTGGTTCCTTTTTGCAAGCTTGCAGACGGCTTCACTGTTAATTCTACAGCATTGTTGATCACACTGTGACCAGGTAAGGGATAAAATAACAACTTGACAGAAGCTTAAATGTAACTACTAATTTGGTGCCAGATTGTGCCCTCCTGTGAGTAGAGGGTGTGGCAGTCATGGAGCACTACAGGGAAGCTGCACTATCTAGAGCCTTGTGACTGAAGGCTCCTGTATTGTGCAGCTTACCCGGGCAGAAATCATTATATAGATAGATATGCCCGGGTAACTTTGTCTATAGCATTTGTCTTCAGCATCTGAAGAAGTGAGTTAACTCACGAAAGCTCATGCTCTAAACTTTTCTGTTAGTCTATAAGGTGCCACAGGACCCTTCGTTTGTCATGCCTGTTTGGTGAGAATCACTAACATTAGGCAGCAGGGACTAAAGCTGTAAAATACAGACCAAAGAAAAACATAAAACGCAAATAAATGAATGTTCACATTTTTCATCATTTTCCTTTCATAGGAAAATGCAGTAAAAAAAGAGAGGAGATTAAATACTGGTAACACCCAGCACCCAGTCAAAATGAGTCTCAGAATTGTATAAATAAATGCAAAGCTCCTTTTCTGCATGTAGGATTGTCTCAAATTCTTCAATGTTCTCCTTTCCTGGTCACTAAAAATACCAGTTCTTCCTCAATGCTCCTCATGGCTGATAATAGACAGCTTTGGGAGTATGAAGAACTGTGGCAAGAGCAAAGAGCAAAGAGCTCACCATCTGTACCCCAGACTTTGTCATGATTCATTTGGCTTTGGAGCAAGTACTTCTTCACAGGAAGACTGACTAAGGCTTTGAAAGCTTCTTGATATTCAAGAGATTTCACCACATTCACAGCAGCAGCCCGACTATACTGTGGTAGTCCTTCGACAATGTGGGCTTTTTGCTGATAGCTCTGAAGAGGCACTTGCCATCACCAACAAAATTATCTAGATTATACGGTGGACCGACTTGGCTGATTTCTTCCATAGCTCTTTGTTTGGTCAGGGAGTTGGAATCTGCAGCTTTTTATAGGCTGCTGTTCGCCAAGTAACTGAGGTGGAAATGAAGAGCTTGTCAGCAGGACTCTCACCCATAATTCTGACTTAAGCGTCTGCAGGATGCGATGCTTTTTCACAAGAAGTATCAGGCATGGGAATGACGGGCATGCCATCATGGCTGTCACTGCATGATATGTCAGTGTCTGTAGGATTTGATGGTGGTGGCGAGTTTGGAGTCTCTTTCATCTTGGGAGGGATTTTATGCTCATAAAAGTGGCAACATATTCTTTAACATTCTTTTTCATATTTTGCCACCAGAATTCTAAGCCTAATATTTTCCATATGGTCTTATTACAAGCAGTGTGCCCTCCCAGTGCCTTGGTCCTGTTTTGTTGTTCCTAACATTTCATGAGCACATTTCAGTGGTTCATATCTTTTCCCCTTGTCCTTAATAACCTTTAAAGTATCATGCAGCAAAGGTCTCTTCTGTTTCACAATATCATTGTACTGGTAATAGAGCTTCCCCGCTTTTTTGATCTCATCATCTTGGATTGTCTTGCCATTTTAGAAAGATCTCACCATTTTCAAAGGGGTGGGTCCTGATTAACAAATTGGAGTAATGGATAACAGAGAATAACTGTAACAGTGATAATTTCAAATAAATAAATTTGGTTTTAAAATTTAAGTGATCAACTGTTCAGAAACACCTGCTCCTCTACCATTCATGGTGGAATGCAAATTTTATAACTTCAATGGCTTTTCCGATGCATCCATTGCATGTTGTGTACCTGACTTCATTTTTCAGGCAGCACACGTTATACAGTGAAAGTCACCCACCTTTAGTCATTCTCACCCAGGAAAAAGTCACTAAATTTAGCATATGTTTCCTGGGACAGGAGCACTATATAGTGCTTACCACCAATTTAGTGCCTTCTGCCTTTTATAAGGGAGCAAAACTCCATGTGTGAAAGGGTCAGCAAAATAAATTTTGTGTGAATTCTAGATTTACTATCTACCAGTTACAGTACATTTGCAATATATAATTAGATTTATCAGCTATTCCACTATAAAAAGCATGAATCAAAACAATTAACATTTCTATAATCTTTCAAAACATAGTAAAAAGGAAAATTGTATAGAGTTGTAAAGGGAAGTAAAGTTATCAAGCTGCTTTCCATCCTGGAGATAATAAACACACCTAGAAACAATATATGTTTTATAAGTATAAAGCCATATTTATCTTCCCTGGTATTTTTTGTCATTGATACATATGGTAGAAATGTCTTGGAATTCTTGTGACTAGCATTATATGCACGTGATGGCTAAGGTAATATTTTATTGGACCAGCTTTTATTGGTAGACTCACTGTCAACGGAATGCACTTTGCAATCCGGACGCTTCGTGAGTTTTGCCAATAAAACAGCCATTCTGTTGACAGAACCCTGTAATCTAGACACAGCCCCAGAAAGAAAATAAGTCTGGCATTATGTTTAGTAGAAGAAGCTGTTTTCCTTTAAGATTGCCACATGGGCTCGTTTATGTATATGCACCTGCTCCTTTCCTCAGACTCAGCGCCAGCTTTTTTTTTTTTAAATAAAGCAACTGTTCATTACCTTATAGAATGAGAATAAGAACTCCTCTTTTTTGAAGAAGACAGTCTCCAAAGCTCATAAATAAGATAGGGTGCTGAGTCACCTGGCAAAGGAAATCTTCTGTCAGAAGGCATAGTGCACTCTATAGTTCTAACCCCTAATTCCCAGTAAGAAGGCTGGGAATCTCAAAATTTTGCTCTAAATTTGCAATGACGCAGGATCAGCAGAAAACTAGATAGGCAATCTGGATGGAAAAGAAGTTGGCATCTTCCAAAATAGTTCATTTAACGGGTGACATCTAAATTTGCAATCATTTGCTAGAGGAGGGTTGCAAAGTTCCCTGAGCCTCCCACGTATTGTACTGGAGGAGTAACATTAAGTGTAAATAGATTAGTTTGAGGAACTAGAAAGATGGTCCTTTCACCTGTAGTTTACCAGGTCTAATCTAAGCCAGGCTGTCTGATGTGCTACACAGTAGAAACCACCTAAAGCCAACAGTTGAAAGAGAAGAGCTAGCCCAGTTAAGACAAAAATTGGCAGTATAGCTTTCTTCTAGTTTTTCCCCATAAATACAGAGTGTATACATCAAGGTAGAAGCAAATAGTCAAGAAGCGTTGGAGTTGATTTTAACTGCTATTATGTCTGCTATACCTCTTTTGTGAGTACATTGGGTAATTTCATATCAATTTCTTCCCCATCAGGCATATCAAGCCATACTTGATTTATGGATGTATAAAAGAAAATTAAGGCATGCTCTTCTCCTGTTGGTTTGGATGTGGGTGGAGGGTTGAGTATGTAGTAGGAATCTCCATAAGGGTCACTCACTGTGGCTTTGGTCACAAACTCACATTTAATGCCTCTGACTTTTAAAGGGTCTTAAAGCTGTTTCTCACTTTCTCCTTCCCACCACCTTCCTCTCTGTGAGTGGGCTTCTTTTTAGAGAGGCATTGGCATGGCTGTTTTCCATTTCACTGCTGTTATGATTAAAAAACCTAGTCAAGGTATAAGGAAGCAAGAATGATTAAAGGAGCTCTGATGCAGTAAATCATTTTATACACTGCAAGTGGCCGAAAGGTCTATACAATAAGAAATCAGGAGGATAAAAATTATGTTACCCAATGAGATTTCAAATAGAAGAGAAAAATCTGTAACCCTTGCAGTTGCCTGGGTACTGGGAATTAGAATAAAGAAGATGTTGGTTGCATCTACACTATGAGATAAATTCAGATTTCAAGGCAGGAGCGCAATATTAAATCGTGACTGTCTTCACTCTTAATACTGTTAACTCAATTTATTGAGCCATCATACCAATTTCAAAATAGTGATATTATAGGATGAGAATAGCATCATATTCAAATTTAAAATCTTAAATCAAGGCTAGGGTGGAACCACCATGTCCTTAATTTTAATTTGTTAGCCTCCAGAAGTATCCTGTATGCATCCCACAAAGCTAAGTGGTGATCCTCCAAGTATGGCTACTTTGTTGTGCTCTGCTGTCAGGTGTGCAGGAAGAAGGTCATAGTAAGCCCGCTAAGTTTTGATTGAATTTGAATTACAATTTGAATTAGAATTTAGCAGCCCATTCCTGCAAATATAAAGGGCATCCATTATGAAAAAAAACTCCCTTTGCCTATCATGTTAAACTGCATTGGTAGCCATTGCACTGTATCAACAGCAATTTTTGGTAGTCCTGTACAGCAATCATGAGCACTCAGGGCAGCAATATGACTAGCACTTCTCAGGCTCACAAGAGAGCCCCAGCTAGGACCCACCAGGAGATTCTTGATCTCATTGCCATTAGGGGAAATCAATCAGTGGTGAAGAGACTTCAGGTGGCCAAGAGAAACATGGCAATCTATGATAAGATGGTGCATGAGATGACCTCCTGAGTTACTGCCAGGAGTCTATGCAGGGCCAGGTGAAGGTTAAAGAACTCCGTCAGTCCTACCAAAAAGTCTGGGAAGCCAACCATTGGTCAGGGATGGCTCCACAGACCTGCTGCAATTACCAACAGCTGCACATGCTTAGAAGGAGTGACCACACCATGGAGCCTGGACTGAATTATGACATTTATGGAGACCCTGATATGGAGTTTGAGATCAGCCTGGAGACACAGAATGGCCCAGAGGAAAAGGGCAACAGAGAGGAGGAAAGGAGCAATGAGCAGGGCACAATCATTCTGAAGCTCTTCACCATAGACCTGGAACCTGTCTCCTCCAAGGCAGGCCCCTCCACAGTGTTCTACTCCATGCTGGGACCCTCCACAGCAACCCCCTCCACACTGGTCACCTTCATGATGTCCCCAGGCTCCCTGGAGCAAGCAGTTCAGGTGAGTATTTATTCTGCATGCTAGAAGCAGGCTGAGGTTGGGTATAGCTATAGGCTTGTGCATAGATACAGGTTTGTTAGCTGTGGTTCTGTGCCCCTCAGAACACCATGTTAATGTTTCTTGAGGGGGAGCTCTTCCCCTTTTAGGAGATCTTCTCGAAGGCCTCATCCAGGCATTCTTGCAATTTTTTCCATGAGGCTCTTGGTCAGGCCTGACTTCTTGTGGCTTCCATGGTAGCACACCTCGTCATGCTAGTCAACTAGACAGCAATCTGGTGTCATGGCACCACACAGCATTTTACCAAATTTTCCAGGCTGAACACTTGAACTACAGGAGTAGCGGTTCTTCCTCCATTTCTGTTAGTTTTAGGAGGGTGATGCCTTCTCTGGCAACCTGCAGTAGCACAGGAATTCACTTTTTTTATTGTACATTGAACCCCCACATGCAGCTGTCTATTTTTCACTGCCACAGGACACCCAGCCAGGATAACTGACAGCTTCCCCTGCTTTGCATACCTTCCCATTCCCCCCAAAAGAGGACAATTGCGTATAGCTTACCATGTCCACAAAGCAATGTGTTGGATAAGTGATGGCAGGTGAGGTATTGTGAAATGCACACTTACTGTCCCATCCTTAATAACCCCTGTGCCTTTCAAAAATACACTCTCAGTGATAGTACACAGAAAGACCCGTTTGTTGCACTTCAAAGCACATTATGTGAATTGTATCTTAGTTTTGACTTCCATTTTCCAGACCCAGTGCGCAGCATTCCAGAGAAAATCAAAAGATGCAAGAAATGCAAACAAGAGCTGATCCTGCAGCACATGGAAAACACTGAGGCAGAGCACAAGAATCTGACAAAGGATGCTGCTCAGTGGTGTCACAGTACAGCTGAGAGGTGTCAGAGCCAAGTAAACACTTACGAGAGAATGCTTGATGTCCAGCAACATCAATTGTCAAAGATGAGTGAGAGCACAACAAGGCAGACTGAGGTCGAGGCAAAGCTGATGAAGGTCGCAACATTTCTGAGCAGACAGAGATCCTTCACTCCCTACTGCAGCCGCAGAGGGACTCCCAATCCAGCAGGACAGTAGCTGATACCTTCTGGCCGGAGGCCCCTGTTGAGAGGTCACCCACCCCCCATCTTCATGGACCCCCACATGCAGGAAGGGAGAACAAGCCTAGGCTGATGCTCCAGCCCCATGGGGCACTGCAAAAGACTATTCAAGCACCCTTGAGAATGCTTCTTTTCCCAACCACTTAGACATATCCTGCCTGCAAAATAAAATCATTCCTTTGAGCTTGGTGTGATTTCTTGCGCTGCAGGAGTCGGGGGGGGTGGGGGGACACAAATCAAAACAGGCAGGTGGGGTGAGGGAGAGTGCTGCAGAAGGCACAGCTTCCCACTGATATTCCCTGGTCCACAGCAGACATGCAGCTGAGGGAACTGAGTTGGTTGTGGGAGGGGGTGGTGCTGAAGGCACAGCTGCCTGCCACATGCATTCTATTTACTGCAACTTAACCCCCTCACACCAAGTAAAAACATTCATTCAGTATTGCAGAGAAATACGTGGGTAGCATGTGCACTACAGATCATTCATGAAGCTGCTTTTTAAATTGTCCCTTATTGCTGCAGCCTGACCACAGCTATTGGTGGATGGCAGCGTAGACAGCTGTGAGTAAGCCCTGACTATTGCCTCCACTTCAGAATTCTAGATAGACTGGAACTCCTCCCACCTTGATTCACATATGTTGTGCAAAATAGTGCACTCTGTAATAACAGTGGAGACGTTATTGTCCAAATGGGTCAATAAACATGTGGACCTCACTTTTAAACATCCAAAGGTGCATTCCACCACCTTTCTGCACCTGCTCTATCTGTGATTTTAGTTTTCCTTGCCGGGGTCCAGGGCTCCTGTGTAGGGTTTCATCAGGCAGGAAAGCAGAGGGTAAGCAGGATCACCCAATATAACAATGGGAATCTCCATGTCACCAATCTTGATTTTCTGATTAGAGAAAAAAGTCCCATCCAGGGGCTTTCCGGACAGACCTGAATTTCAGAATACGTGCACGTCATGAACCCTCCCTGACCAGCCAACATTGATGTTGGTAAAATGACCTTTGTTATCTACCAACCCCTGCATAAACCATGGGGAAGTTCCCCTTTGATTGATATACTCTGAGGCCACGTGGGCTGGGGCCATGATGAGTATGTGCGTGCTAACTCGTGTCCCACCACAGTTAGGAAAGCCCTGGGCAGCAAAGCCATCCTCTATGGCCTGTACATCTCCCAGGGTCACAGTCTTCCTGAGGAGAAGATGCTGACAGATTGCATGGGCCACCTGCATCACCACAGACACCACTGTAGATCTGCCCACCTCGAACTGATTTGCCACTGACTGGTAACTGTCAGGGGTTGCAAACTTCCATGGTGCAATTGCTGCTCACTGTTGAACCATTAAGGCCAGCCTCATTTTTGTGCTGCTGTGCTTCAGGGCAGGTGCCAGCACAAAGTTCCATAAAGTTGGACTTCCACATGCATAAGTTCTACACCCACTGCTGGTCATCCCAGGACTCCAAAACTATGTGGTCCCACCAGTGTTTGCTGGTCTTTTGAGTCCAAAACTGCCACTCCAATGTCAGCAATGCAGTCATGGCAGCCAACAGCTCTGAGTTCTTGGACCTCAGTTTGGAGATTTTCTTTCCAAACTATCCTCCTCCACCTCTTCCTCATCAGCACCAGTAGGATAGCCAAGCATCACTGAGCTTTAGAATTTAAGGACAAATTGCTTGACAGCCGCTATGGTTGCTGAAATCATCTATTCTATGAGTGGGAGCATTCATGGATCCATGCTTGGGTTGGAATGCTGCAGCAGGAAATGGCGTGGTCTCCACTTCTTTTTTCGCTCAGGTAGTGATGCAGTGAATTCTGAAACAGTGCTTGGAATTCTGGGATTCCAACATGAAAGACCACAAGCAACTGGGGGGCTAAGGCACTTTGGGAGGGGTACACACAATGCAGTGCTCACTCTGTTGAACTTGCACAGGGCAATGGTGACGCAGAGATTCGACACAGCAAAAAGGGGTGGGGGCGAATTTCAAGAAGCTTTGTGGACACTTTATTCAAATTTATAATAACAGTGTTATAAATTCAAATTTATTAAATATTAAATTTATCTCATAGTGTAGACACAGCCATTGTTTGTGACAAGTTGTGGAAGACATGCACAGAAGACTTGGCATAAGACTGCCTGTTTACCACAGACTAAGTAGCTAGGAGCTTGGGCTGTCAAACTCTCTGCTTTTTCCAGGGTTATGTTTTTAGCATGATGACTTGTGTCCCACAAAGCATCTCAATACTACCTTCAGGGACCAATATGGAGTGTGATGATGCCACATATTGCATTTTGCTGATGGAATATCATGATACAGTGTCACCCAAGAATTAACCAATGAAAGGAACAGATATGTTTCAGTGATACAGATCATACTATTTAGAAGAACCCCTTGTCTGCTAGTCATGATGGGTAAAGTCATCATTTGCACGTCAGTACTGTTTAGAGGCCTATTGTATTCTGCCCTGCACTGTGACAAGACACAACAGAGGGACGTAGACACAGTTGTAATAGAAGAAGGGAAAGGAAGAATGACAGCTATAGGAATAAACAGCAGCATATACTCAGATCTTCCCTGACCCCAAATGTGAAGCTTCTTTTCAGAGTGAAACATCTTGAGCACAATAGTCTCTTAAATGACATTTTACAATTGATACTCTTTACTGGGATTGAAGAGGAAAACATTTCAGTGTTCATCTGCAGTATGCAGTAGGCAGAAAATGACATCTACAAGAACAGTTTGGCTCAAAGTTGAAGACATATTACATTTGACTCAATAAGCAATTTTCAGTAGTGTTTTGAATCATTGTAAATAGGATACTCTAGCAAAATAGTTTATATTTTTCTTGCTGTCAAATTTTATTATTAATCACTGTATCTATTAACATTCCAAAGTCAGCTTGATTTTTTCTGCATCAAATACAGTTTCTTCTTTGTTCTTTCTCTTCTTTTTAGTTTTCTGTATTCTTTGGGGGGAAAGTCTCTTTGAAGCACATTCTCACTGATTGTTAATAATCGACAGACACATCTTTGAACCTATGGCTTTGAACCAGGATATATAAGACATTGGTATGATGGAGCCTGAAAATAGTAGTCATTAGAATAACTGCATAGATTTTTGTTAAATGTACCTCTGCAATGCTGTGGAAACAAATTTCAATCTTCATTAGTCCTAATGCCCTATATTATTTGCGTGTTTTCTAATACTGAAGCCATTTAATTTCCCTAATGCATGAAATACATAAACTATGAAAAAAATAGGAAAACTCTGAATAAATAGCTATGATTGGTTGCCTAGAAATGATAACTTCATTCACATTCTTATTCAGAAGTTTTAACATCTTTTGTCTAACAGTTGAGCGAAATAAGAATAGAGACTTGACATAGCATCTTATATCACAAAACATGCCAGAGTTCTTAACTAACACACATAAAACCCCGCAAATTATTCATCACCCACAAGCCCCCAGGATCGACTGAAATACAGTAGCAGTTGAACAGCATAGAAAAACCTCATACAACATTTTAGGGAGGAGTTCAAAACTAATACTTGTAGCAAGTTGAAATTGCAAAGGGAATATAGGAAGGCAGAATGTAATTACTGTCACGAGTGGATTTTTTATACGGGTTATGGAAGCCCTTTAATGTATCCAGCGTATCTATTGGCCCCAAATATTATGCTAGGGGGGTGATGTGAGGTGTCTAATGAAAGCTGGTGGTGCCCTGAATCTGTGTATGCTACTTATGTGTCTGTATCATGTATGTAGGTAAAGTTACAGATTTTAGCTACGTAGCTGTACAGTAATCCCTCGAGGTACATGAGGGTAGTATTCCACACAACCCTTGTGTACCTTGAATTTTGCCTAATCAGGGAGGGCTTGGGGGATGGGTTGGGGCCCTGGGAGGGGCTGGGAGGTCAAGCCTGGGGTGGGATAGGGCTGCAGGGGAGGTGGAAGGGTGTAGTTGCTTGCAGGGGGTTGGACGGGGCAGCAGGAGGGGGTTAAGCCCCGCCACAGTGTTGGAGCCAGGGCAATGGGGGTGGTGGGTAGGGGGGTTGGAGCTGGAGCCCCACATGTGTGCTTGACGGGGACTGGGAGCCCTGGGCTCAGGTTGAAACCGGAGCCTCACATGCCAGGGAGGTGTGAGCTGGGGTCACGGGGAGTTGAGTGTGGGGTTGAAAGGGGTGAACCAGGATGTGGGTTAGCTGAGGGGCTGGAGCCTCATGCCCCTGCAGTGGCTGACAGCTTGAGCCTCCCTGTGCACCGGGAGCAGACAGTCCAGCTTAAGAGGGGGCTGGGAGACCAGAGTGTGCCAGGGGGGTGAGCTGGGGACTGGTGGGAAGGGCTGAGCAAGGCAGGCGGGGATTGAATGGAAGTGAACTGGGGTGGGGGTGGGTTGAGCTGGCACGGGTGTTAGAGCCCTGCACATGCCAGCAGCGGCTGACAGCTGGAGCCCCACACACAGAGGAGGTAACCTGAGCTGCCAGGGGTTTGAATGAGGGGGTGTACCAGGGTGAGGTGATTGAGTTTTGGGGGGGCGGGATTGGACCCTTGTGCATGCTGAGCCAGCTGCTGGGGGGGGTGAGTTGGAGCCTCACAAGGGTTGGGGGGTTGGGTCCGCGAAGGTTGGAAGGGAGCCCCAGGCATGCAGCTGGAGCTCCATGCTGGGGGAGGTGTGCCAGGGCACGTGGGAGGGTGATCTGGGGCCATGGGGTTGAGGGGTTAAGCCTGGGGTGGGGAGGTTAACAGGGGTGAATCGGCTATAGGAATAAGGGGATTTTGAAATGTTCGGGGTCCTTTTGAAAAGGACCCCATGTAGACGAGCCACGCACGATCAAAAGCAGCACTTTGGAAGTGCTGTGGCTGCCATTATGCTAATGAGGTGATGCATATTCATTTCAGCACCTCATTAAAATATCCCAATGTGTCTCATAAGCATCCCACTTTTGAAAGGGGGGGCGCCAGTGTAGACACAGCCAAAATCTCTTCCTCTTAATTTTCTTACAAGGCAATGCTACACTACCACCAAACCAATACAGAAGACCATATCAACACTTTTATAGGAGGCATATGCTTATTCTGTCACTGTCACTTATTAGAATTGTTTGTGCTCATAAATGCTAGTTATATATGCTTACACATTAAAATTTTCCATTTAATTTAATTTTATTTCATTTTATTTACTTAAAACAAATGACTAACTCCATAACTTCATTTTATTAGTGTCACATTATGTAATCACTTGAGAAATTTAAGCATAAATTCTATTTTTATGAGATAATTACGTGGGTCAAAATAATTGATTAATAAATGATTCTTTGCATGACAATTTTGCAGAATTTGAGTAACTTTTCAAATTGTGGAATTAGTGCAGTAATATTTTTTTCATTCCTGTAAGAGTATTTTTAAACATAGGATATGCCAAGAAATCTCATTTATTCGAGTGTATTATTGGCTTGGTAGTGAATGAAAGTCATTACCATCTGATTACCGTTGTGCTGTGCATGTAAATAAGCTGCTTTTCTCATTTCAGTTTCTGAAGACCAAGGGTCAGAATCTCTGGCACATTGGAGCCAATTTCCACCATTTCCCCCAGTGTAAATATGTGCACGCACGCGCACACACACAGTGTAAAGTTGCTAAAAGGTTAAAGTAGCTAGTTTCTGGAGATTTCCCCAAGGAAAGGGAATGGATCTTTGGGTTTCAAAGAGCTAACACTGTTACTAGCATTGCTGAGCCTGGAGGCACATTCAGGGGAAAGGGTATTTGGCTTCTTATATCACAATTGTAAAGGGCAGCTGAGAGAGCTCTTAAGGACCATAAACAATTGCCATAAATTAGTGAAGCATGAAGGCTGCTTTGATATACTCTGAGAACTGAACTGACAACTTGACAGCCCAAGGACTTGGGGAGTACAACAGTGGTTTGAGATAGATTTGCACCACCTCCTGAACTGACTTCCACTATAGGTCTTGATCTGGGTCTAGGTATTCACATTTAATTAAATAAAACCAGTATCACAGATTACATTTGTTGATGTATTCACCAGAGTGTCTGAAGACTAAATGAGCTATGCAGATTAAATATTTTCCATATAAGGTTTGAGGTACATTTGTCTGTTTGGATGGTGGAATACTTTCAAAAATGTGAATATATTCATCATAAGAAGTGCCTTGTTTGTTTGTTTTTTTCTGTTATTCATGAGGTCATACTACTTGTTCATGAGCATTCAGAAAACCTTCAAATATCTGAAATGTTCATGAATCCCAAACTCTTGACACATTTTACCACAAATGTTTATCTATTGAAAATGCATTAGAAGAAGGAGTATTCCTCATCTTTTTTCTTTTTCTTTTTTTCCCCCTGCTTTGAAGAATTTCAGTCATCTATTCATTGACATGATTGGAACTTGAAAAGGTATGAAAGCTTTTTTCAGTGCTGTCTGCTTTCTAAATCATTTATTGCTTATATAGCCAACCAATCAGGGAGCAGAACTATTACCCTGTGACTTAAATAACCAATCACAGGCACCAGAAATGACCACTGTATGGCAAATGGACTAAATGGCTCATGAAAATCAGTGGCTGATAATTGTTCATCCGAGCTCTATAATACTTATGAAAGATGAAGATATTTATGTAAATCAGGATGGAACTGCACACAACTTTTGAACAGGATAAAGGCTGAATTAATCCCTGTTGTTGTTCATAACAAATGGTTGTTGTTCATAACAAATGTTTCATAACATGATTGTTGTTCATAACAAATAATCCAGCTAGGTTTATTTGTTGGACTTTATGATGGGAACTTACACTTCTTGCTTTGCTAATTCCCTTCAGTGGATAAACAAAAGTATATTTCCAAGTCTTTCAACACTTTTCAAGAGAGAGAATTCATTTTTAAAGCACTGAATTATAAAATACTTAACCAGGTAATATATAGGTTTTGTGTATTTAACGTCATCTACCTGGAATAAACTGGTGTGAATAACTTTAGCTGTATGAATTTCATTGGGGGAGAGTTCCCAAGGGTTGGCTGCGTAGTTCATAAATAAATAAGGAATTTTTTACTGGCTGTGAAGTGAGGATTTGGAGTTGGAGTCAGTGTTAGCTGATGTGGCTAATATTTTCCCCTCATGCTTGTTTCTATCTGAGGCTAGTCTGCATCACAGACTTCTGTCAACAAAACTTCTGTCAACAGAGCACATGTCCAGACTTCAGATCTTTCAGATCTCTCAAAAGAGACAAGCCAGTTAAGAGAATTCTGTTGACATCGCTGTATACCCCATTCCACAAGTAAGGGATGTCTCAAACAGGTTCTTTTTTTTTTTTTTTTTCCCGAAATTTGGCTCCAAGTGGACAGGCCAAATGTCAGAAAAGCCTCTCCCAACAGGATTGTCCACAAAAGATATTCAAATGCATTGCACAATTTTGCCAACAGTTCTCCACAATCTAGAAACAGCCTTGCCGCATTTACACGTGCCAGCTACTATGAAGTATCTGCGCCAACTTCAAAATAGCGCCCGTCACGGCTACACGTGTCAGGCACTATTTTGAAGTTGACATCAACGTAAGGCGGGGAGACGTTGAAGTCGTTATCCCCATCAGGAGATGGGAATAGCGCCCTACTTCGATGTTGAACGTCGAAGTAGGGAACGTGTAGCCGTTGCGCGTCCTGCAACATCAAAATAGCGGGGTCCACCATGGTGGCCATCAGCTGAGGGGTTGAGCGACGCTCTCTCCAGCCCCTAAGCTCGATGGTCACTGCGTGCAGCGGCCCCTTAAAGCTCCCCGCCCCCTGCCTTCCTGTGCAGGAAGCTGAGAGAGTGTGCAGGCAGCAGCCCAGCCACGCGGCCAGCCTGCACACCCCTCTGCAGCCACACCCCCCAACTGCTGCAATGGCCGCCTGCCAGCCCCCCAAGCGCCCCCAGGGCACGCCCCCCCGCAAGGGGAGCCAGGGCTTCCAGCCCAGCAGCCAGGCTGGGAAGCGGCAGCGGGGCCCCTCCTGGATGGAGGCTGAGCTTCGGGACCTGCTGGGGCTCTGGAGTGAGGAGGAGGGGCTCCAGGTAATGGGGAGCAACATGGATGCGTTCGCTCGGTTGGCCGAGGGCCTGGCTGCCCGGGGTCACCCTGCCCGCACACTGTTTACTCATATCCAGCCTTTCACTGCACCCCCCCATCCTCCACAACACTCCCACACCCTACGCCCACACCACAGAGCACCCAAGAGCAACCCCCCCACTTTTCTTGCAAATAAAAACAGACATTTGTTCGTCAAACCAGAATATATATGTTGAACTCTTATTATTATTATAATAACTAACTATTTACAGGCAAAATAAATATTATATATATATATATATATATATATATATATATATATGAATAAGATAAGATGAAAGAAATAAAGGGGAAGACAAGGAAGCGGATAACTATTTACATGGGGGGGCAGGTATAAGCATAACAGCATAACAACAGGGGTCTAATACAAACTATTTACAAAAGATGATAACTGAAGGGGATATATACAAAGGGGGAGGGGGGGCCACGTCCTGGTCCCCACACCCCCTAATGTCCAGCGCTGGGGGTGGGCGGCCGTGACCCACGCCTCGGCCTCAGCCCTGGCCGGGGCTGGCTGGGGGCCGGGCAGACTGGTAGATATGGCCGGCGGGTGTCAGCTGGCCCCAGGTCCCCCTCGGCGGAACTCTACACTTCTCCTTATTGAACCACATCAGATATCTTTTGGCCCAGTCCTCCAATTTATCCAAGTCCCTCTGGATTCTCTCTCTACCCTCCAACAACTCTACCTCTCCCCCTAGTTTTGTGTCATTTGCAAACTTGCTGGGGGTGCAATCCAGTCCCTCATCCAGGTCATTAATAAATATGTTGAATAACACTGGCCCCAGAACCGAGCCTTGCAGCACTCCACTCGAAACAGACCGCCATCCAGGTATTGAGCCATTGACCACTACCCGTTGGGCCCAACCATCAAGCCAGCTTTCTATCCATCTTATAGTCCAAGGATCCAATCCATAGTTCCTTAACTTATGGACAAGCATGTTGTGGGAAACCGTATCAAAAGCCTTGCTGAAATCAAGGTATATCACATCCACTGACTTCTCCATGTCCATAGAGCTTGTTACCTCGTCATAGAAGCTAATCAGATTGGTCAGGCAGGACTTGCCCCTGGTAAATCCATGTTGGCTATTTTTGATCACTTTGCCTTCTTCCAAGTGCTCCAAAATGGATTCCTTGAGGATTCCCTCCATTATTTTCCCAGGGATTGAGGTAAGGCTGACGGGTCTATAGTTCCCTGGATTGTCCTTCTTTCCTTTTTTAAAGATAAGTGCTATGTTTGCCTTCTTCCAGTCATCCAGTATCTCCCCGATCTCCAAGAGTCTTCAAGGATAATGGCCAAAGGTTCAGCAATGACCTCTGCCAATTCCCTCAGTATCCTGGGGTGCATTAAATCCAGACCCATGGACTTGTGCACATCTTGTTTTTCTAGATAGCTCAGAACTTGTTCCTTCCCCACAGATGGTTGCCCTCCACCTTCCCATACAGCATTGTCTAGGAGCATCATGTGGAAGTTGATTTTGTCCATGAAGACTGAGGCAAAAAAAGCATTGAGTACTTCAGCTTTCCCTGCACTATCTGTCACTAGGTTATCTCCCTCATCCAGTAATGGCCCCACACCTTCTCTGATAACCTGTTTATTGTTCACATGCTTCTAGAAACCATACTTGTTACTCTTCACATCCCTTGCCAGCTGCAGTTCCAATTGTGCTCTCGCTTTCCTGATTACTGCCCGGCATTCTCCAGCCTTATGTTTATATTCCTCCTTAGTCAACTGTACACGTTTCCATTTCTTGTATGCATCATTTTTGAATTTAAGCTGACTAAGTATTTCCCTGTTAAGCCAAGCTGGTTGCCTACCATGTTTGCATTTCTTACTATGAAGCAGAATTGTTTGTTCCTGTGCCTTCAGTAAGACTTCTTTAAAATTGTGTCAGTTCTCTTCAACTCTTTTCCCCTTCATCTTCATATCCCAAGGGATCCTGCTCATCCGTTCTCTCAGGGAGTCAAAGTCTGCTCACCTTTCTTACTTTTTTCCGGATCTTGAAATCTACAATCTCATGGTCGCTGCAACCCAGATTCCCTCCTACTTCTATTCCTTCTACTAGTTCTTCCCTATTTGTGAGCAGCAGGTCAAGTTGTGCACGACCCCTGGTTGGTTCCTTCAGCACTTGTACCAAGAAGTTATCCGCAACATTCTCCAAAAACTTCCTTGTGCTGATGTATTGGTCTCCCAACAAATGTTAGGATGATTAAAGTCTCCCATGAGAACCAGGGCCTGTGATTTGGAAGCTTCACTTAGCTGCCTGAAGAAAGCCTCATCTATCTCATCTCCTTGATCTGGCAGTCTATAACAGACACCAGCTACAACATCACCTCTGTTACTTTCACCTCTAAGCTTAACCCAAAGACACTCAACTGGATTTTCTCCTTCCTTACACTGGAGCTCTGAGCAATCATACTGCTCCCTCACATAGAGCTCAACTCCTCCTCCTTTTCTCCCCATCTATCCTTCCTAAACAATTTATAACCTTCCATGATTGTGCTCAGTTATGTGAATCGTCCCACCAAGTCTCTGTTATTCCAACCACCTTATACTTGTTTGACTGTGCCAGGGCCTCAAATTCTTCCTGTTTGTTCCCTAGGCTTCTGGCATTAATGTACACACATCTTAGAGAAGAGGCCAATTGCCCCACTTTCTCCTCTTCACCCAGGAAACCCACTTGATTGTTCCCTCCTCCTTCCCCACTTGCCTCAGGGCTTGTGTCACCTTCCCCCGACAAACCTAGTTTAAAGCCCTCCTCACTAGGTTTGCAAGCCTGCCCGCAAAGATGCTCTTTCCTCTTTTAGTGAGGTGGATCCCATCTCTTCTCAGCAATCCCTGGTCAAAGAAACCAAATCCTTCCCTGGTACACAACCTATGCAACCACGTGTTTACCTCTGTGATTCAACGATCCCTACACAGGCCCCTTCCTTCCAGAGGGATGATAGACGAGAAGACCACTTGTGCTCCGTATTCCTTGATCTTCCTTCCTAGGGTTACATAATCTGCCGTGATCTTGTCAAAGTTGTTCTTGGCTGTATCATTGGTTCCTACATGAAGGAGTAGGAAGGGGTAATAGTCTACAGGTTTAAGAATTTTTGGCAGCGACTCTGTAATATCCTGAATTCTAGCTCCAGGCAAGCAGCAAACTTGCCGGGATTCTAGGTCCGGGCGGCAGATGGATAACTCCGTCCCTCTTAGGAGGGAGTCCCTGACTGCCACAACTCGTCTTTTTCTATTGGGGTGGTGGTCATAAAACTTCCATCCCTAGGACTGTGCATCCCATGCCTTCTAAACCGTGGGGACTCTTTCAGATACCTCCCAGGGATTGTATCCGCCCCAATTATCTCCGCCGTATCACCTGTGGAGAGAGGCTGAAAGCAGTTTCTTAACTTCACTGGAATTGGAGAGACTTGAACTGGTTTTCTCCTCCTGGAGGTAACATGCTTCCAGTTCTCCTCCTTGTTTTGGGTAACCTGCTGTTCCCTCTTTGTATCTTTGTGTCTTATAATATTACTTTTGCTTGTCTGTGTTGTATAATATGCCCTGAGTCATTTATGTGCATGAGTAGGTTGCTGTCTTTATAAACCTAAAATGCATTTCACATAGTCTATGTGATGTGTTCTTTGCTGAATGATGGACTTTGTTTGCTGTTTGTTCACATTATTATTGAAAATTTTATTTGAGCTGGCATAATAAAAAACAGATTCATACAGCTCAGTTCTGATTTATAAATGCTTTTGGTATATCTTAATTTTAAAGGTTTGATTTACAAACCATTACTTTCAATACCAGATTTGCTTACCTGACTGTTAATTCATTCATTTGATTTACAAGGGCTCTGTATTAACAATACGGATCTGTGGGGAAGAATTTTTTAAAGCCTTCTGAGTTCACAATAAAGAGGAGAAAGGGCAAATTCTGTTTTCCATAGGTCTTCCATAGATCAAGTCAAAGACTTCTTCCACAGTTCTGTCAAATGGCATAATTATAAATTGCAATAAAATTATCATAATGTTTATTTCCAAAAATTCCCAATGTCCAAGAATATTGAGATACAAACTATATAGGACTCACTTCAGCCATCACTGAAGTGCCACTTTCTTTGGCACAGAATACAAACATTAAACAGTCTAAGACACACTATGAGAAAGGAATGCCATATTTAACTGAAACAATGGAATTTCAGTTAGACAGAGTGTGATTATCTGAATCTAAATTGGCCAGGACAATCAACCTGTCATCCCAGTTATACATAGGAGCTGTATCTACACTAGCCCCTTCCTTTCGGAAGGGGCATGGTAATGAGAGAAGCTGAAAGATGCTAATGAGGCACTGCCATGAATATGCAGCACCTTATTAGCATAATTTGAAAGCGATTTGAAAGCGCCTTTTTGAATCACGTGTCACCTGTGTAGACAGGGTCATTTCGAAAGGACTCCCTAGTCCTTGAAAGCCCCTTCTTCCTAACACCAGATAGGAAGAAGGGGCTTTTGAAGACTGGGGGTTCCTTTCAAAAGGCCCCCGTCTACATGGGCAGCACATGATTCAAAAGCAGCACTTTTGAGTCACTGTGTCAGCTATTATGTTAATGAGCCACTGCATATTCATGACAGCACCTCATTAGCATCTTCCAACCTCACTCGTTACCAAGCGCCTTCCAAAAGTAAGAAGCTAGTGTAGACACTGCTGGGGTGACCAAATAGCAAATGTGAAATATCAGGACTGGGGTAGGGAATCATAGGCCCTATATAAGACAATGGCTGAAGTATAAATAGTGTTCCTACAAAAATGAAAACATCTGGTTGCTATAGTTACACATTGGAGGGGCAGGGGTAGATCATGGACCCTTCAATAGTTAAAAGCAGTCAGAATCTCAGATTTATATCCTGTACAAAAGACAGCACTTCTGTTCAATATTACTTACCAAATCTTTGTCTTGGAATCATGCTTCAGAAGAATCCCATTTAATTAAATACCTAATTCTTCCATGTAGGCATCCTATTCAATATATAACCTGTCCTAACAATATATCTCAATGTCATCACATTTATAATAGAACAAAAGGGAAAACATAAAATAATATGTTAGGTACTGATATTAACAAGTCACTCTTTTCATATTATAAAAGAGGATTGTAATTATGTGGGGTTGAGTTTCCACTTCTGGGCCAGATCTGATGCACTTACTCTGGGGTCACTTGGGCCGTGTCTACACGTGCCCCAAACTTCGAAATGGCCATGCAAATGGCCATTTCTAAGTTTACTAATGAAGCGCTGATATGCATATTCAGCGCTTCATTGGCATGCGGGCGGCAGCGGCGCGTCCAGATGGGGCTCCTTTTCAAAAGGACGCCACCTACTTCGAAGTCCCCTTATTCCCATGAGCTCATGGGAATAAGGGGACTTCGAAGTAGGTGGCGTCCTTTTGAAAAGGAGCCCCATCTGGACGCGCCGCGCGGCGGCAAGGCACATCAATTTCGAAGCGCCGCTGCCGCCCGCATGCTAATGAAGCGCTGAATATGCATTTCAGCGCTTCATTAGTAAACTTAGAAATGGCCATTTGCATGGCCATTTCGAAGTTTGGGGCACGTGTAGACACGGCCCAAGTGACCCCAGAGTAAGTGCATCACATCTGGCCCAGAAGTGGAAACTCAACCCCACATAATGAGCTCATGGGAATAAGGGGACTTCGAAGTAGGTGGCGTCCTTTTGAAAAGGAGCCCCATCTGGACGCGCCGCGCGGCGGCAAGGCGCATCAATTTCGAAGCGCCGCTGCCGCCCGCATGCTAATGAAGCGCTGAATATGCATTTCAGCGCTTCATTAGTAAACTTAGAAATGGCCATCTGCATGGCCATTTCGAAGTTTGGGGCACGTGTAGACGTAGCCTTGATGTATAAGGGCTCTGTGCTCACTCCATTGATGTCATTGGAACTACTTGTTAAGTCAGACTTTACTTCAGGTAAACGAAGGTGACACTATCCACCCCTCTATTTTTTGGAACTTCAGGGATCTATGGTACAATAATTTAACCTTCCCACCTTTTTTTACTTTCAGTCCATCCATCTTCCTAGTTACTCTGATGTGGTTAGTGAAAACTTTAAAAATATTTCTTGTTTTCCTGCCCTGTATTTGGGTTCACCAGCCCCATGTGGGTTCAGTAGTGATTAATCCTGGTCTGTGAGATGAGGAGGCCAGACCCTCTGAGTTCTCCTGGGCCTGCTACAGCTGGAACCAGGAAGTAAAAGGGGGCATATCAGTTGAGTGCAGGCTGAACAGAGGAGGGAGTGGAGGAGGGGCACTGGAGTGGAGGGGCAGGGGGAATGGGGAACTATGCTCCCCCTATTTATAAAGGTTATACAGTCAAGCAATAGAAGGGAAGGGACAGAGAGAAGCAAGTAGTGGCAGGGTCTGAAGATGGGGAGATGTGGTGCAGGAATGGGACTAGGTGGCACTTAATGAAGGGCTCAGGGAAAAGAGATGGTATAGAAAGCAGGGCCATGATTTGGGCCCTGGTGCCCCTCCTCTTTTTAGGGACCTTGTGCCACTCCTGAATGGAGATGCTCTGCAGGTTTCTGTGGAAGGGCTACCAACATGTCAGGACACTGAGGCCACATAAGTGCCAGGCTCCTGACACTGCTGGAGAAGAGACTGTGAGAACCCTGAGATGACAAAACACAGATGAATGGGTGTAAAGTAATCCAGGGGAATTTAATGGGATATCAGTCACAGATTGGAAGGTCAGCTCAGCAAGTTTCAGCAGCCTCTTCAGTAAGCTGATGTTAGGCAGCCCTGCCACACCAGGGCTGTGTGTTGGGACCTAGTGGAGTAAGGATGCCTCTGTTCCTGTACCCTGCCCATTGCCCATCTGGAGGTTGTGGTCGACCCCTCCAACCACTTTGGTGAAGAGGCCATACAGCCCTTTCACCTCTCCCCAAAAGTGTGATGACATGTACATAAATACAAAACCATTTCCTTTACTATGCTTCCCTGAGCTGTTCTTTAGTATCACTTCTGAAGACTCCCCCTCCCCTTGGTAGTCCATTGTGTTTGACAATGACATCTTGAGCTTGCATGGGCTCATTGGTTGTGCACTTGCATGTGTCTGAGAAGTCCAAGCTTTGAATGACATGTGCGTTCATAGTAGCAGCAAGGGAATTGTCCTGGCTCTGTTGGTGCAGCAGCTGCTGTTGCTTTCCCCGTCTCACGAGCATCAATCAGGTGTATGCATTGCTGCCCTTCGAAGCTGTCATACACGTCGTAGGAAATCACATCAGCCTGTTCCATTGTCTCCATGCTGCTCTAGCTACTTTGGTTTCAATCCAGCATGAGCAGTTTTGGCCTTCATGCAGTCTTTATACCTCTTACGAAGTCTACCTTGACTCCTTTTGCCCTGGGACAGTTCACCATAGAGGAGTTGTTGAGGGAGTCTTGAATCCTCTATTCATATGATGTGCCCTGTCCAGCAAAACTGGGCTTTCAGAATCAGGGCTTCAATGCTTGTGATTCTTGCTCCGTCAAGCACTTCCAGGTTCATGACTCTGTCTTGCCATCGAATGTGCAGTATTGACCTCAGGCTATGTGTGTGGAAGAGCTCCAGCAGTGTCACATGTTTTTTGTACAAGGTCCAGGTTTCACATTTATACAGGAGACTGGTCAGGACTACAGCCTTGCACACTTTCAGTGTAGTGTACTGTTGGATATTGTGCTGATTCCACGCTCGTGCTCTCAGACATCCCAGGGCCTGGTTGGCCTGGCAGATCTTGTCACTGATTTCATTGTCAAGGAAGCCATCACTGGCTATTACACCACTGAAGTACTTGAACTTGTCTACTGTTTTTAACTTTGTTCCATCAATAGATATTGAAGTGGGTAGAGCAGAAGATCTTGGAGTAGCCTGAAACAGTACCTCAGTCTTTCTTAGGCTGATGGTCAAACCAAAAAGGCAAGTGGCTCCAGCAAACTTGTTGACAATAATCTGGAGATCAGAATCCTTGTGTGCCATAAGTGCACAGTTGTCAGTAAAAAGGCAGACTAAGACTAAGGCAAATAATTAATTTGTGTTTCTAGCAATATCTTATATTTTTAGCATTTCATAGAATCATAGAATTATAGAACTGGAAGGGACCTAAAGAAGTCATCAAGTCCAATCCCCTGCCCTCATGGCAGGACAAAGCACCATATAGACCATCCCCGATAGATGTCCACATAGCCTGCTCTAAAATATCTCCAGTGATAGAAATGCCACAGACTCCCTGAGCACTATGACCCCTAAATCCCTTTCTGCAGTACTCTTTTCTAGACAGTTCCTTCACATTTTGTATGTATGAAGCTGATTTTTCCTTCCTAAATGGAGTACTTTTCATCTGTCCTTATTTAATTTCATTCTGTTTACCTCAGATCATTTCTCCAGTTTGTCCAGATCATTTTGAATTCTGACGCCATCCTCCAAAGAAGTTGCAAACCCTCCCAGTTTGGTATCATCTGCAAACTTAATATGTGTATTCTCTTTGACAATATCTAAATCATTCATGAAGATATTGGGTAGAACCAGTCCCAATATAGACCCCTGCAGAAGTGCACTTGTGCTCTTCCAGCATGACTGTGAACCATTAATAATTACTCTCTGAGTACAATTAATCAGCTAATTATGCACCCACCTTATAGTAGCCCCATGTAAGTTATATTTGCCTAGTTTATTGATAAGATCATGCAAGACTGTGTCAAATGCCTTACTAAAGTCTACGTATACCACATCCACCACCTCTCCCTTATGTACAAGACTTATTATGCAATCAAAGAAGCTATCACATTTATCTGGCATGATTTGTTATTCACAAATCCATTATGGCTGTTACCTATCACCTTATTTACTTCCAGATGTTTGAAGAAGAATTCTTGTGTAACCCTTCTGTTAACGCCAGATGCCTGCCAGAAGGGCCGGGTTCAACTCTTGTGGGGTTTTCCTGTTAAGGATACAATCAACCGGCTCGAGCCCCCACCCAGTGGCCTGGGACAATTTCACCCCCGTGCTGGGTGCCTGTAAGGCGGTTCTTCCGCCCCCGGTCGCAAGCACAGAGTCTGAGATAGAAATGGCTTGTTTAATGACCATAACCTACCCCAAGATTACAGCGACAGATGCAGTATATCTCAGCACAGAAGAGACAAAACCCCTTTTACCCAGATACCATCCCCATATGCAGTAGAACTCAGTCTCTTGCTGGGGCTCTTGGCCCTTTTCCACACACACACACAGTTACAGGGTGTACCCTCTGCGGTGCAGTCCCAAACTCAAAGCCCACAGATACATCACCAGGGCAATACTAGCTGTCCACTTGTCTGTAGCCTCCCCTTGCTGTCACCAGCCGTCTGCCAGTCGCTGTCGTTCACACCGGCCGCCCGCTGGTCGCCGTTGTCTACCGCCGCCACCGCTCCTACCAGCCGCCTGCCGCCGCTCCTACCGGCCGCCCGCTGGTCCTGCTGTTGTCCGCCGGTCCTAACCCCACTGCTTGGGACTGCCCTAAGGCAGAACCCAGTGATTTCAGCTCTGTGTGGCCTCAGCTGCCACTTTGTGATTTCAGCTCTTGGTATCTCTAGTGTGGGGTTTCACATACACCCTAGTAACCAGCTCTATCTTTTAACAGGTGGGGAGGGTTAGTCAAGCCAGGCTTATAGCTATATGGCCAAGGCATAGGCAGGGCCAAGGCGCTCAGCAAGCTGGCTCAACCAGTACCCCTCCCCTTGTCTCTCACAATGCTTTAAACCAGGGAGCCCTGTGTAATCAATGTCTTACACAGCTAAGGCGACTGCCCTGTCCCCCACAACAACTCAGAGCATTGGTGAGATCTCACAACTCCCACATTAAGTGTCAGCTTAAATTGTGATTTTACAACTACATGTTTACAATAGACCAAATCTCATGGCTTACTTGCTACCCATTAGGCTTTGCCTGAAAAGGTATCACACATGCACACCTTTTGCATTCTCATGCAGATGACCTCTGGGAGACTCATTCCTCCCAGCCTTCAGCAGCACTGCATTCCTTCTGCCACATTCCCTACATCCTCCCCCCAGCTGAGAATTTGACGTCCTGGCAAAACACTGTTTTGATTATAACATTCACATGAATTCCCCTCTAATGGCCAGAAAGCTCACTATGGCTTCCACAAGTCTGTGTGCCAGATGTATTACATCCTTCCCAACTACTCCAGGTGCCTCATAAGTTAGTCTGTTTATGGGCTTTATGGCTCTATCTCGCCTATTGAGGATGGGGATAACAGGGGCAGGGTCCTCCTCTGGCAGCAGGGGCAAGGGGCATCCACCCGGGGACTCCCCCTCCACCCGCGTTGGTCCTTGTGTCTCTTGCTCACAGACTGGGATATCCTGAACAAAAATGTCTCCGTCAGCTTATGGGGGTGTATCTGCACATGCCTGGTTCTCCTTCAAACTGTCAGCAGTTGGGGCAGGTTTATTATCCCAGACTAGTCTTGTTGTGGAAGGAGGGTCCCCAGGCCGGGGCCTAAACACTTTTGCTCTGGGATTCAGTGCCAAAGGTGTTGCCCTTTTCCCAGGTTCCTGCAATAGACTCTGGGATCCAGTTCCCACTCTAGGGTGTTCCATGGGAATTTCATTTTCTTTAGAATCACTTTCGAAGGTGCTGTATAAGGGAAAATCATCTCCACTGCACCCACTGCCTGTGTTGGGTAATGGATGTGACCTTGCACCTGGTCGTATGTCATAGTCCATCTCTGCAGATGCACCAACCAACTATCCCACAGGCAGTAGGAGATTCCTATGTACGGTCTTTATTGGCCCTGATCGGCTCTCAGGTTTAATCTTGTAAACAGGTAGGTCCTTAAGTCTTTTCACCACCAGGTAGGGTGTTGCCTTCCATCTATCGGCAATCTTGTGTTTACCAGCAACCCCTAGATTCCGCAGGAGAACTCGGTCCCCAGGTTGGAGCTCCTGAGGGCGCACTCTTGCATCATACCGGTGTTTGTTACGATCTGTGTTCCTGCAGGCAGCTGCCGTAGCCAAACAGTAGGCATCCCGCAGCTTTTCCTTTAGTCGGGAAACATACTGCAAATGTGTCTTATAGCCTTCCCCATCCCCTGACACCCCGAAACACAAGTCTATTGGTAGTCTGGGCTCTTGTCCAAACATTAGCAAATACGGGGTGGTTCCCGTAGCATCATTCTTTGTGGCATTGTAGGCATGCACCAAAAAAGCAACATGTTGACTCCAGGCCGCTTTCTGCTCCGGGCGCAATGTCCCCAGCATATCCAATAAGGTTCGGTTAAACCGTTCTGGCTGAGGGTCCCCTTGCGGGTGGTAAGGGGTTGTCCTGGACTTCTTTATTCCTGCCAATCTTAGCACCTCCTTTAAGAGTTGACTTTCAAAGTCTCGCCCTTGGTCAGAGTGTATCCGAGTTGGGAGTCCAAACACTGAGAAGTACTTTTCCCACAATACCCGTGCCACAGTGGTGGCTCTCTGGTCCCGTGTGGGGTAGGCCTGAGCGTATCGGGTAAAGTGATCAGTTACCACTAAGATGTTTCCAATATTCTTCCTATCCAGCTCCAGAGACAAGAAGTTAATGCATACCAGTTCCAAGGGTTTGCTGGTCGTGATGCTCTGCAGATAGGCTGCTCTAGTGGGCAGAGTTTTGCGTTGAACACATTGAGCACACGTCTCACATTTCCTGCGTACATCCTCAGCCATCCGGGGCCAATAGAACCTATTACGGAGAAGCTCAAGTGTTCTTTCCATACCCAAATGTCCGAAATCATCATGCAGAGCCCTCATGGCCAGAACCCTGTACTTGGTCAGTAGTACCAGTTGTGTTCGTTGATTTTGCAATGGATCTACGGTGACCCGGTGCAGCACGCCTTGTATCAGTCTCAGTTTGTTCCACTCCCTTAGTAGTATTTTACTTCCCGGAGTGGAGGGAACAATGGTTCGAGGGTCTTGCCCCTCTCTTTTTGCGAGTAGGGTGTCACGGATGTCGGCATCTTGCAACTGGGCTTTTTGCCAGTCCGCTGCCTTGAGCCTAGGCAATGGCGATTGATCCAACGCAATATAGTTCACAGAGGCCGACGGCACACTCTCGGGTGGTAAACCTAGAGTTTCAGCAATGCAACTCTCAGGGGCCTGGGGCTTGTGATAACTTCCATTGCAAATGGCTCTTACTCCATCTAGAGGAATCTCAGCAATCTCTGGTGGCTGTGGGCATCGTGACAATGCATCGGCGTCAATGTTGCTTCTGCCCGATCGGTACTGTAGGCTGAACTCGTAGCTGGCCAAGGCAGCCACCCATCTCTGCCCAGTGGCGTCCAGCTTAGCACTTGTCAATACATATGTTAATGGATTGTTGTCTGTCCATACTTGGAACTTAGCACCATATAGGTAGTCACGAAACTTCTCAGTGATGGCCCACTTCAAGGCCAAGAACTCCAGCTTGTGGATCGGGTAATGGGTCTCACTGTCAGACAATCCTCCGCTAGCGAAGGCCACAGGCCTATGTTTGCCGTCCACGTCTTGGTATAACTCCGCCCCTAACCCTTCCAAACTGGCATCCATATGCAAGATAAAGGGTTTGTTTGGGTCAGCAAACACGAGGACTGGAGCATGAGTTAGGCAGTTAATGATCTCTTGGAAAGCTTTCTCACACCTGTCATCCCATTGTGATCCAAAAGGTTCTAGAGGGCCACGGCACTTCTGCCCTGGCAGTCTTGAGGGCCCCCCGCTTACCCTTGGTCTTAGCCTTGCTCTTGTTGAGCGGGTATCCACGAGTGAGATCATTTAAAGGCTTGATAATGGACGCATAACGTTCCACAAATCTACGGTAATATCCACTAAATCCAAGAAAGGTTTTAAGCTCTCGGTAATTGTTGGGACGTGGCCATGTGACCAGTGCCTCTATTTTGTTTGGATCAGTACTCACACCTTCCTGGGACACAATGTGACCCACATACTTCACCGATGTTCTACAAAACTGACATTTGTCAATAGAAAGTTTCAACCCATAGGCCTCCAACCGGTCGAGGACCTTAAGAAGTCTTTCTTCATGCTCCTCCAATGTTCTTCCGAATACGATCAGGTCATCCAAGTAAACCAAGACTTACAGTAGGTTCATGTCTCCTACAACTTTCTCCATAAGACGCTGGAATGTGGCTGGTGCCCCGGAAATCCCTTGCGGCATGTGTTCGAACTGGTAGAACCCTAATGGGCAGATGAAGGCTGTCTTCTCTTTATCTTGTTCCCCCAAAGGAATCTGATAGTATCCACTTCGAAGGTCTAAAACTGAGAACCACTGGCTTCCTAGCAGGCAGTCTAAGGCATCTTGGATCCGAGGCATAGTGTACTGGTTAGTCACTGTACGGCTGTTTAGGGTGCAGTAATCAATACACATCCGGATTTTTCCATTCTTTTTACGGACCACAACAATGGGTGAAACATATGGGCTGCGGGACTCTGTAATGATGTCATTCTCTGCCAGCTCTTGAAGATGCTGTCGCACATCTTCCATCTCAGAAAGGGCGATCTTCCTAGATCTCTCCTGGAAGGGTCAAGAATCATGCAGCCTGATGTTATGTTCAACCCCTTTTGCACATCCCACATCCCACTCATGCCGTGAGAATATCTTTGTTCTCTTGCAAGGCTTTTCCCTTAACCGTGTCTTCCATTCCTCAGACAGTGGTGAATCTCCAAAGTCGAATTTTTCTGGATCTATCATTGGGGCCGGAATACCACACTGGGGCTTTACCACTGCATCGGGCTCAAAAAGGTCTGCTATCTTTTGCCCTCGCTTTACAACAATATCACGACTCGTCTCTTTAGCGATTAGTATAGTCAACTCTTCCTGGGCTTCAGCGGGTAAGGCTATAACTCCACTGGGAACCAGCACTCCTTCAGGAAGGCCTCCATCAGCTGGTTGCTCTACCATAGCTAGAGTCCCTCCACTGCTCTTTAGCCAGGTACTCCTAGTGAGCACCTCTTGCTCTGTCCTTGCAGGCACTACTATGGGAGTTGTGCCCGCATACCTCAGGGTACCCATTGGTAGTTCAGGCAACTCCTGTTTAGAATCCTCAAATTTTTTGTAGGCTTCAGCACTAAGTGCATGAATCATCAGGGTGCTCAGGTATTGGTCCCTGGCCCGTCGTCTGCAATATTCTGCCAGTACTTTAAAGAGACTGGAGTTGGTCCCTATGAGCACCGACACGTCAGAGATCCCCTTGGGTTCAGGGCATATTAAGGCAACTGTGTCCACCTCCTCTCTTACCCCCGCCACATCTTCTGGGAACTCTAGATGCACAATGATATACCCCGCATAGGGGTATTCATTCAGGCTGAGTCCACACAGGCCGAGACCTGTCAATGGCTGGATAGGCAGGTGCCCAAGCCTTTGTTGATAGAATGACTGGAATATGATCGTCACTTGAGACCCTGTATCAAGGATGGCTGTACATTCCACCCCTTCTATTTTCACATTGACTTCTGCTCTAGGTCCTATTAGTCCTCGTGGGAAAGCCATGGGTCTGTCTCTTCTAGGGGAGCCCTCGCTTCCCGAGGGTGTGGGCGGCTCCTTTCCCAGACCCTGTAGCCGTTTCCTGACTTTTCCCAGGTGGCCCTCAGCTTTTGGTACACCAGTGTTGGATTTTCCTTATTTCGACATCTTGCTGCAGTGTGTCCTTCCTGACCACATTTGTAGCAGAAGAAGGATCCTATACTTGGCCGGCCTGCAGAAGTAGCTGTCCTGAGCCCAGTCTTATGGACCGCTGCTGCTAGCTGTTCACCACTCCCTGGTGCCCGGGCTGAACCTACAGCACCCCTCAGTTCATCCACCTGCACCATCAGGTCTTGCACTCTTTGGGCAAGCTCCTCTCCACTGTTCACCATCAACGTTTTGGGGAGTTGCGAGGGGGCCGTGCTGCCATGTTTGGATGGTTGACTGTCCCCGCTCTCACTGGTGGCCTGCCTTTCTTCCTCTTCTCGGATCTCTTTGATCAATCGCGAATAGCTGGGTGGGGCCGCCAGTCGTTCCCTTAACCGAAGGTGGAATAGGATTGGGTGCTGGTATTGCGCTCCCCTCACAATTTGGGACACTCGAGATCGATCCATGTGCTCCGCTGGGATGGCTCCATGCAAGACAACTCTCTGCAGTAGTTTCTCCAACCTCTGAACATAGGTTGATAACTTTTCGCCTCTCTGTTGTCTGGTGCTCAAGAATTTGCAATAAACTTCCTCCGAATCTTCAGTCCTCCCAAAGGCATGATTGAGAGCTTCTAAGCAGTCATTTGCACTAGCCTCCGGATTACCCAGCTTCAACGTGCGAATGACATCCAGCGCGGGACCCCGGAGACTCTCTATCAGTCGCCTTCTCTTCTCAGCTTCAGGTACTGCCCACTCTCGGAGCATTTCAATGGTATGTTCTAACCAGGGTTCAAACGCTTCTTCCCCGGGTATTGGGACCGCACCACCTGAAAATAAGCGTAACTTACGGTATGAACTAGATTCATGATGAGGTTGCAGGACCTTCTCCAATGCTTGTCCCAAAGCTTTGGCCCATACATCCATAGAAGGGCCAGGGGCCGATGGTTCAGCACTCAGTAGACTTGACACGTCAGCCATAGTCTTTCCTTCCTGTGCCAAAAAGGCTGTCATCTTCTCCTCAAATACAGCATGTGAAGCGGGGCCTGTTGCAAAGGCCTTGGCGATCACAACTTTCAAAGTGCCAGTGGGAATCTTTATCTCACTTGGGATCTGCAAAGAGTCCACAGCTACTGACAATTCACATAGCACCACAAATGCTTTGTCGTCCACTTGAGGTCTACGCCCCCGTATGCGACACCTCGTTAGAGAATCAATGGCTTTTGTTAGAAGGGCCTCAATTGGGCCATCTTCCATACCCTCAGGTATCCCTAAAACTAATAGACAATTTCTAGGGTCAATACCCAACTCCTCACACCACTCTTCTAGCATACGGCCAGCCATGGTATAAACTCTAGCTTATCCCGCAACAACAACTGCTTCTTAACAACTGCAATTATAGACCGATAAGTTTAACATCAGTACCAGGCAAATTAGTAGAAACACTAGTAAAGAGTAAAATTGCAAGGCACATAGAAGAGCACGAATTGTTGGGCAAAAGTCAGCATGGTTTCTGCAGAGGGAAGTCATGTCTAACTAATCTATTAGAATTCTTTGAAGGGGTTAATAAACATGCGGACAAGGGGCACCCAGTGGACATAATATACCTAGATTTCCAGAAAGCCTTTGACACGGTCCCACACCAAAGGCTTTTATGTAAATTAGGTGGTCATGGGATAGGAGGAAAGGTCCTTTCATGGATCGGGAATTGGTTAAAAGACAGAAAACAAAGGGTGGGAATAAATGGTAAATTTTCACAATGGAGGAGGGTAACTAGTGGTGTTCCCCAGGGGTCAGTCCTGGGACCGATCCTGTTCAACTTGTTCATCAATGATCTAGAAAATGAGGTAAGCAGTGAGGTGGCAAAGTTTGCAGATGACACCAAGTTGTTCAGGACAGTCAAAAGCAAAAGGGATTGTGAAGAACTACAAAAAGATCTCAGCAAACTGAGTGATTGGGCAGCAAAATGGCAAATGAAATTTAATGTGGGTAAGTGTAAGGTAATGCATGTTGGAAAAAATAATCCAAATTACACGTACTACATGATGGGGTCAAATTTAGCTACGACAGATCAGGAAAGGGATTTTGGAGTTATAGTGGATAGTTCTCTGAAGACATCCACGCAGTGTGCAGCGGCAGTTAGTAAGGCAAATAGGATGTTAGGAATTATTAAAAAAGGGATCGATAATAAGACAAAAGATATCATACTTCCCCTATATAAAACTATGGTACGCCCACATCTCGAGTACTGCATGCAGATGTGGTCTCCTCACCTCAAAAAAGATATATTGGCATTAGAAAAGGTTCAGAAAAGGGCGACTAAGATGATTAGGGGTTTGGAACAGGTCCCATATGGGGAGAGGCTAGAGAGACTGGGACTTTTCAGTTTGGAAAAAAGGCGATTGAGGGGCGATATGATAGAGGTATATAAAATCATGAATGGTGTGGAGAAAGTGAATATAGAAAAATTATTTACCTTTTCCCATAATACAAGAACTAGGGGACACCAAATGAAATTGATGGGTAGTAGGTTCAAAACTAATAAAAGGAAATTTTTCTTCACACAGCGCACAGTCAACCTGTGGAACTCCTTGCCCGAGGAGGCTGTGAAGGCCAGGACTCTATTAGGGTTTAAAAAAGAGCTTGATAAATTTTTGCAGGTTAGGTCCATAAATGGCTATTGGCCAGGGATAAAGTATGGTGCCCTAGCCTTCAGAACAAGGGCAGGAGATGGAGGGCAGGAGATAAATCACTGATCATTGTCTTCTGTTCTCCTTCTCTGGGGCACCTGGCATTGGCCACCGTCGGCAGATGGGATGCTGGGCTCGATGGACCTTTGGTCTGACCCAGTATGGCCATTCTTATGTTCTTATGTTCTTACAATGTTATATATATATATGTGTGCTTGCGAGGGGTACTACCCAGCAAAAGAGATCCCGGACGAGCCCCCACTTATGTAACCCTTCTGTTAACGCCAGATGCCTGCCAGAAGGGCCGGGTTCAACTCTTGTGGGTTTTTCATATTAAGGATACAATCAACCGGCTCGAGCCCCCACCCAGTGGCCTGGGACAATTTCACCCCCGTGCTGGGTGCCTGTAAGGCGGTTCTCCACCCCCCCCCCTCCCGCAAGCACAGAGTCTGAGATAGAAATGGCTTGTTTAATGACCGTAACCTACCCCAAGGTTACAGTGACAGATACAGTATATCTCAGCACAGAAGAGACAAAACCCCTTTTACCCAGATACCATCCCCATATGCAGTAGAACCCAGTCTCTTGTTGGGGTTCTTGGCCCTTTTCCACACACATACAGTTACAGGGTGTACCCTCTGCGGTGCAGTCCCAAACTCAAAGCCCACAGATACATCACCAGGGCAATACTAGCTGTACACTTGTCTGCAGCCTCCCCTTGCTGTCACCAGCCATCTGCCAGTTGCCGTCATTCACCGCCGCTCCTACCAGCCGCCCGCCATCATCTGCCGCCACTCCTACCGGCCGCCCGCCGTCGTCTTCCGCCGCTCCTACCGGTCGCCCGCTGGTCCTGCTGTTGTCCGCCGGTCCTAACCCCACTGCTTGGGACTGCCCTAAGGCAGAACCCAGTGATTTCAGCTCTGTGTGGCCTCAGCTGCCACTTTGTGATTTCAGCTCTTGGTATCTCTAGTGTGGGGTTTCACAAACACCCTAGTATCCAGCTCTATCTTTTAACAGGTGGGGAGGGTTAGTCAAGCCAGGCTTATAGCTATATGGCCAAGGCATAGGCAGGGCCAAGGCACTCAGCAAGCTGGCTCAACCAGTACCCCTCCCCTTGTCTCTCACAATGCTTTAAACCAGGGAGCCCTGTGTAATCGATGTCTTACACAGCTAAGGCGACTGCCCTGTCCCCCACAACAACCCAGAGCATTGGTGAGATCTCACAACTCCCACATTAAGTGTCAGCTTAAATTGTGATTTTACAACTACATGTTTACAATAGACCAAATCTCATGGCTTACTTCGCTTACATGGCTTACCCATTAGGCTTTGCCTGAAAAGGTATCAAACATGCACACCTTTTGCATTCTCATGCAGATGACCTCTGGGAGACTCATTCCTCCCAGCCTTCAGCAGCACTGCATTCCTTCTGCCACATTCCCTACACTTGCATTACTTTTATCTTTCCTGGCATAGTGGTTAAACTGACTTGCCTGTAGTTTCCTGGGCTGTCTTTTTTTCCCTTTTTATAGATGGGCACTATATCAACCCTTTTCCAGTCTTCTCTCTGGAGTCTTCTGGAACATCTCCTGTTCTCGAGTGATCCTATTGACTCCAGGCCTGGCTATTTACTAGTGATTTATTTGAAAAGAATATTATTTCTATGTACTATACAATTTAGTAAAAGCAAAATGCTTTAGACAATTGCTATAAGAGATGTAAAATATGATCTGACAAGTTAGTGAGGCTCAGACAAAGGAAAACTGCACCTCTCCAATCTGCCATATGTCTATGATCAAAACAACAAAATGTTAGAACTTAAGAGGGATCTAGAAAAGGTAGGTGAATACCAATAGGAATGGCAAATGCTGATCTTCTCTTGGGATCAGGTACTCTTTAGGTATTGAGCAGTTATTGGATATTAATCAGTAGATTTTTTTCACACACATAGTTTAACATGTGAAGTCATCCACTGAAGTCACAGGTCTTGACCCTGTACCACTGATCTGATATGAATTTTGCCATTGGCTTCAAAAGGAGTGTGACTGAGCATTAAGCAAGCCAAAATAACGATCTCTGTCCTGTTACGGAGAGGTAGGAATCAATGCCTATAGCAAATGGCAGACACAAACACTTGGGCATGCTGCTTGCATGCAATCTGAATCTTTCAAAAATCCATGGGAAGTATATTTTGGAAGTAAGATATAAGCAAGAGCCAAAAATAAAATAATAAGAAAGATGTTTATGTGGCAAACAATTCTCCTGAGATGCTTTGCCAAAAACAGAAGAGAGTACCAGTCAGAAAATAGTTAAAAAATCTTGAATAATAGAACAGTTTCACAGTCACTCTGTAATAATGAAAGTGATTTCTAAAAAAACACTTCTATGCTATTATTATATAACACTGAGAATGTTAAAACCATGTAGCATGATTCATGTAATTGTTAATATTACAGCTGAGCTATTTAGGAACAGAAATGCCAGGTGATGGAGCAAAGAAAAATAACCATGCATTATGCATTTTTCTTCTCTACTTTTCTTCTCCCACCTCTTATTATTTGTAAAAGTTATAGATGGGAGAGTTCACTTATGCTGATGATAAAAGATCATCCTGTGATTCACTTAGCCGCCCAACATCTGGGCTGAGCTATGGCCATGATGGGTAATTGCAACGAAAGATGAGATGGGGATTTTTCAGGAATTCAGGTCCCACTAGTTCAAAGGTCAGTTCTTCAGGGTAGCAATGAAAGAATATTCTGTGTATGCAGTAGTGGCCTAATTCTCAGATTAGAACAGGCGTGTCCAACCTGAGGCCCGCGGGCCACATGCAGCCCTGGACAGCTAATAATGCGGCCACACAAGATCGTAAACTTTTAACATTATGATGTGATTTGTATACATTAACTATATTATATATTTTGTGCACAGCCTAAGACTATCTTCACTCAATGCGGTCCAGGCAAGCCAAAAGGTTGGACACCCATGGATTAGAACCTTTAATTCTCTGTCCATGTTTTGAGGGCTCGCACAAAGTCAAAAGACCAATCACTTGTCCTCATCCTACTGTGTAATAATATTAAAATGTTGCCCAAATAGCAGCAATGGGATGCAGGGGGAGGGCTTTAGAAGAGCAGTTATAATTTAGTGATATACACTGCCTGCATGCAGCATCTTTAACCGGGTTTATATATAAGGGAATAGATCAGAGAGAGAGAATAGAACACTGAGCATTTCCTTGAGTGATTCATTGAAATGATTCAAAAATTGTATGCTCATAGTGGGATCCTTGTGTAGCTTTAAACATTTTCTTGAATTGGGGTGATATTTAAGCTTAGTGTACTAGTATATTGTTTAGGCAGAGCTCAGCATGTGGGGAGCAGGAAAGGACTAACGCAAAAGGAGATACAGTGTCTCAGGAGGCAAAATGCTCCTTGGAGCTCTCAGGTGTGCAGAAGGTGCATGGCTACATGTGAAATCTGGAGGTTAGGGTAACACAGTACTCTCAACATAAGATCATCTTCATTTAAGCCCCACTAGGATGTTCATACAGAATAGATCCCACATGGTACAAGCGGAGAGAGAGAATCCTTTAGCCAGTCCTTTCTCTAAGAGACACAAGAAGAATGCTTAAAAAAAAAAAGTCAGATCAGAGCAAAACAAATTAGACTCACTCTTTTCGCAAGCTATGGCTACATTAGAGAGTTTTTGTCAACAAAACCCTGGGTATGTAGACAAAACTTGCAGAGCATCCACACCAGAAATGCATTCTGTTGATAGTAAATTGACAGAATATGGCAATTTTGTTCACAGCCTTCTGCCTCTCTCGCACGAGCCAGAACACCTTTCTCAACAGACTGTGTCAACTAAAAAGCCATGTGGATTCTCCAGGGGCCCCTCTGTCAACAGACTGGTCTTCCAGATCACCAGGCAGGCCTGTCTACTGTGCATCCAGTTGGCCGTTCTGTCTAGAGAGCAGCAGGGCAGTCCAGCCACTCTTTATTGACAGAGTGGATTGGTCTTGTGATCTACTTGGCAGTTTGGCTGTGATCTGTTGACAGAAGCATCGTCAGAAGATATTTCTGACAAAACTTCTGTTGACATATCCCTGTAATCTAGACATAGCTTAAATGTTCTGCCAGTTTACCCCAGGGGGTGAAAAGTAGAACTAGCATGCATGATAAACTAGCAATGGACAAACTGCTAATTGTAAATCCAGAACAACACTTCATATGACTGCATGGAAATAAAGGAAGACATAACACTAAACTGTTGTGATTCACATTATGATATAGCCCTAGCTAGTGCAACTTCTTAGTAAATCTAGTCCTTTGTGTCTTTTTAATGCAATAATTGTATTTATAGATGATTGCTGGTTTATCAACAAAAACCTGATAATTCAGGAGCAGAAATTAAATTTATGCTTAAATTCATCAGATAAATTGCCTTCTATTAACATTTTTCTCAACTCTTTCCTAAAAATGAAAGCATTTTCCAAACAATAATTAATTATAAACTCATTTCACTCCATCATCTATGTAGTAAAGAAACATGCTTTATATCATTCTGAAGATGAAGAAAACTAAGGCAAAGAGACTTTTCTGTGTTTTCTATAGCAACTCAGTGACAGAGCTGACAATGGAATGAGTATTAGACACGTAACAAAAAGAGGTCAGACTTTGTCAGGACCTAGGCAAGGATAAGGGAGGTGGCAGTGGTGGAAGGGGTGGGGTTCGGGGGGAAGGGTTTCTCCCCCCAACCCTCAGCACCTCTCAGACCATGCTATTGAAGGCTTCAGCAGAGATTTAAAAAGCCCAGAGCCCTGTGCCCTTTTAAACCATCAAGCCCTGGGAAAGCTGCTCCCCTACCTCTGGCTCCCACTGGCAGGCCTAGGGGGTGCACTCTTTCTTTCCATGCCTCCTGTCCTAGTCAGTGTTGCTAAGAGCTGCTGCAAACACTGGGGCAAGTTGGCAGGAGGGTCCAGTTCCATGCCCCAGAAGTAGTTGGCCCAATGGGAGAAGGGGCAAGGCCTAGGGTATTACCCCCTCCGCCCAGCTCCATACGAGCTGCACTCACCCAGAGCTGCACTGCACTAGCCATTCAAAAGGAACCAGAGCTCCAGAGGTCACTGCTACTACTTTGGCAGCAGCAGCAGCTGAAGCTCTGGGCCCAGAGACAACTGTCTCCGTTGCCTCTCCTCCCCTCCACATTTGGCAGGCCTGGTCTCAGTGAATGTCACAGTGCTCTCTCTGTTTGTTGGGGGTCTTTGGTAATTTAGTGATTTGACAAGACGTACCTCCTCCTCAAGCAGTTCCCTTCCTGAAAACTCTTTGCCTGTCTGGTCTTCTTAGCCCCAACTCATCAGCAGGGCCACTAACAGAGTTCACTCCCCTTTCTGTGATGTAACAAATCCAGGCTACCTTGCCAGTGGCTGTTAAGAGAGACCCAGATCTTCCCTCTACTGCAAGTACCAGCCCAGGGTCCCTATAGAAAGCTGCCGTCTGTTACACCCTTTTAAATAAAATGCATTGCTACTACAATTCCCTGAGCCACTTTACCATGGTTTCAGCACATTCTTCAACTTATATCAGAGTCTTGTTTTGGTTGAGTCCCAGCAGGCAATTCACAACTCCTTCATGTCCCCAGTCTTCTCCTCCATCCCTCCTCCAACTCTGGACTCTGCTCTGTTCAGAGTCTTGTAGATACCTCAGCCAGCCAAGCACACAATCCATATTGCTACAGCTGCATTGGGAAACTAAAATTACTCTGCCCCAACTGCTTTTCTTTAGTAGCCTTCTGGGCCCTGCTCGACTACTTTCCATATAACTGCTCCAGGCACCTTGGAGGTGCTCTCTACTACACTTTTCCAGGCAGGCTGTAGTAGAGCTTTTGGGCCTTCAGCGGGGACCTGAAGGCTTAGTTCACACCATGACAGGTTATCATAAACATGCAACCCTATGCCAGAAAAGCTGTTGGATTCAACAATTTACATTCCTTTTTCCCTAAACACTTGTATGAATGGATTTGTTTCACACAAGAGTTTAGGGAAGGGCTGATCATTGTCCCCAGCCTTGTTGCCATGTAACAAAGTCATTTGCTTTGCATGACATTCAGTCCTGTGTAGAAGATCAGGCCAGAAACCATACATTACTGTCCTTTTAAGACTCTATTTTGAGGTATTTGTCTGTCACTGAGGGCTTCAGGATCTCAAGCAGGGTAAGCAACAATCTGGGTGCTCAGGCTATCAGGTAGGGTGGAATAGCAAAGATAGTCTGAGGTGCTCAGGCCCTCTGGTAAGGCAGAGCAGTGAACACAACATCCAGATAGTCTAGTGTTCTAACTAGACTGAATAGTAGACAACTGCAAGCCTCTAGGGTGGCACATCTGCCACCCTATTGAGGGCTTGGCAAGAGTTAGTTGGACCCAGTCCCAAACCCTCCACCAGCTAGTAGTTTATGACCTTACCAGTGATAGAGTGTTGTTCCACCACTTTGTCAATGGAGAGCTGCCCAAAACACACTAACTGATTTCTTGCTCTTATAGCCAGAATAGGATCTATTTCCCCTGGCCACTTCCTCTCTGATGTTCCACTGCAACAATCCATGGGTCCTCTGGATCTCTGTGGTCATTAACTGGCACGATCTGTCAGCAGCAACTCAGTCCCCCACCAGACCTTCACAGGCTGTCTGATGCCTGGGGCGTGATGTGCCTGGTCTCCAAAGACTGAGGCTCCTGCAGCTCCCTTGGGGGAGTTTACAGTATGTATCCTTCTGCCTTGGCAATCTTGCCAAATAAACTGGACTGCTTCATCTCATTCCATCCCCGGATTTGGAATTCCCAACCAGAATACAGGGGCATGTCTTCTTCAACCTGCAGTGCACCACAAACACCTACAGGATCAGTTCATGGTAGCTACACCCCATCACATCTATATAAAGATTTTTTTCTCCAAATAACTACCAATTAAATGAGATTGAAATAATCAGTCTCTTCCCAGATAATTCATGACCAAAAAAAAAAACAAAAACCTGCATAAATTCTATGACTGATTGTGTCTTCATAGAACCCAGAAATCCTGTCTGAGATTTCCATGCTCCAACCATTAGACCACAAGGTTTTGGCTAATGTGTGCATGTCACCTGCACAGACTGAAATGTAATGAAAATGAAATATGTATATGTCTCGCCCAGGAAAGTTCACTGCAATAATATCTACATAACTTAAATAGTTATATTACCCACGGATGTACTGTAATGTAATATGGATAATGTTAAAAAACAAAACTACACATGATTGTCTCATTTCCAGTGATAGATTGTCTTTTTATTTCCAAGAAGGAAGAATGGTGGATAAAAGAAAATGTAACATGTGAAACATGCTGGAAGTCATCAATGTAACAAGTGAAAAACCTCAGCATTCGGGTAATGAGATTACACTGTGCCCCTGGTGTACTCTATATGAATGCAGCATAAGTAACAGAATTAGTTTCTTTACTAAGCTTCCTGTCATGAGTAATATTCATTTCAAAACAGCAAAAGTTATTTTATGGATTTTGATCTGATTATACTTAAACATTAAAGCAGCTGACATTTCAAATGCACACTACCTATGATACCTAACTACTCCATTAAATTGCATGATTTTATACTGTAAAAGAAAGAAAGAATGAAAGCTGTCTTAATTGTACCTCATTTTATGAGTTATCATCCACTTTAGACTCAGCGCTGCCTAATTTCCACTCAAATATAGTATCCCCTCATTCTTACAGTTGAAAATTATTTACCTAATAAATAATCATGTGACTGATGTTTTAGAAAGTCATTTAAATGAGAGGAATAAATGATATTACATTTTAATATTTGTGACTGTTTTGTGTCCCCCATTTCAGTTTGTTGTTATTGCATCACACATGACCCTTTTCAAGTTAACATCAGTGGTCAGAGAGAGAGAGAGAGAGAGAGAGAGAGAGAATAGCACTGCACATTTAACACAAAATTATCTAGGGGAATTCTTGTCTTTGATAGTCTGATTAAACCATACATCTGGAAACCCCAGAGGAACTCACATGAGTTTAAAATTACAGAATAGTCAGAGTCAAGTTCTACCATTAATAATACAAATGTTCAACCAAAATATAACTAGTAATGAAATTTTTGAATCCTCAATACTTTTAATTAGCACAAATTAATTCAATAGAAAACCTAAGGTTAATTTGTTTAGTTTTACATGCTCTATTAGGAGCCTAATCCTCTGCAGTGGCTTTGGAGGGATGCAACCCTTACGATCAAATTTTAATTTTGAAAACTGCCACTGGGCCCATTCATATCTTATTTAAATGATTGGGTTATTAAGTATCTTGCATCTCCTATTTAAACCCTTCTGTTATTCTTCTTGTATTTTCTTTTATCCATGTCTTTCCTCATAGAGCAAACATTTTGCTTCAAAAATGTCAACATAAAATACTTTTCAGACTTCATAATCAAAGCAAATTAGCAAATCTGAATCTATGGGGGGGTGTTGCCAGAAACATATTGTCCTGCTCTAGGCAGAAAAAGGTCCATTCTAAGTTTTGTTTTGCAGAATACTCAGGCCAGGTCTGTGCTAGATCTTAAAGTTGACAGTAGATATGCAATTCCACTTGTAGCAATTGCATAGCTGGAATCAGCTTATCTACAATTGACTTACCTGAACATCCTCACTGAGGAAGGTCAATGGGAGAAACTCTCTCAACTTCACTTACTTCCTGGCCCCACGATTGAGGAATACAAGGGCAACTGTCAACCCCTGATAGTTCTGAGCATTCCTACTAGGTGTGTGAATCCAGCTGAAAGGATAATGAAGACACACCTTTATGGTGGAGAGATAATGTTGTTGGTTTTGTTTTTTGGCTGAGATCTCTTGCTGATTCTCATGTAGGAATATAGATAGTCAAAGACAACTAACTGAGAAATTCAAACAACTATTCTAAATATATATTTTTGCTATGTTAACTTACTAAAGACTCCAGGGCGGGGCTCCATAAATTAGAAAGTTATTACTGTAACTTGGTGTACATTGAAATTATTTTAGACATTCTATTTCAGTATAAACAGCGAACTTTTATCTGATTTCTGTATTATATGGTTTGGCTGAAAAACATCAGGAATCTCAGCACTCTGTGGGAGGGACAAAATTACTTTTATAACTATCAAGTAGTGTGGTTGCAATGCCACCTTTGCAAGTGGGTTTAAGAACTGACACAAAATAAAATGACAATAAGCAGCTAAATCATAAGCATTTTATGTTAATTTTGAATGCTATGTGGTATGTGTGATGATATACTGAATGGTGAAACCCTCAGTCAAGGATGCTCCCTTTACTAAAATATTGAAAAAAAGGTTAAAAGAGATGAGCCATATTCTACAAATTTATCATAGACATCCACAATATAGTCAGTCCTACTGAGAAACGTGGGTGGGGATATATCTTTGAGTCATCTTTGAGCTGGCAGTAAATATGTTGGGTTTAAAAAATAAAAAAAGGATTGCACTTGCTGGGGTCTGATAGTCATTGCAGATTCAAAGCACAAAAGACTTCCTCACAAAGAAATGCCAGAGGCTGGCAATTCACACTCAAGAATAGCTTCAGCTGAAGGACAACATTTTTATTAGAGTGGAGTGGAGGAGGAAGGAAGGATGAAATTAATGTATAGTCTTTTGAAGTAACACTTTCTATTGATCTTAGCATGGCTAGCCAGCTAAACTGAGTAACGTAACAGAAATGTTGAAGGTTGTATGATCATATCACCCATACAACAAATAAATAAATATTAAGTCACTTGGGAGTATTAGACTTAGAACTAGAAGCACTTATTTTCCCTCCCCCTGCATGATGCCAAGGATGCTTCTTACTCTGCACACCCTGTCTTCCCCCATGGTTCCCCAGGACAGATGCCAGCCCCTGGTATCCCTTTGATAAATGGAAAACAGCTGGTGTTCCAAGGATGGCTATTAATCTCCTCACAAGATGAAAGTAAGTAGAGAAGCTGAGAAATGCTTTGTAATTACTGATTCATGCACTCTCTTCCTCAGGATAAAAGATGTTTGAAAGCACTCCTACTTTGACCATGTATTAGTTTTAATTAACATATCATCACTCTAAGAAATTATAATAAAGTGAATTGTAGCAAACTTTAGCCAAACTGCTTATTTAGGAAGACTATTACCTAGAAACATGAATTTGATTACACTTTCAGCTTGCCTGCATTAGAAGATGGATGGATCAAAGAGGTGGAAGTGGCCTTGGGTTGTAGGTCTTATTAAGTTCAGTGCTTCTTTTTTTCCCCAACAATTTTTTTTATTTTATTTTAGAAGGTGGGAAAATGAGTATTTTAACATCTAAATTTTACAGTGATCACTGACAATGATATGATTAACATTTCTTTTTGATGATCCACTGGGAAATATGTTTAAGGGATTAACATAACATGTACGTGTCACTGGGGTAAGTACAATACCATAGGAGAGTCTGACAGCGTGCTAGCAATCTGTTCACAGAGGTTGCTGAAGCACGGAGAAAGATGCAAGGTTTAATTAGAATCAATCAACCAGTTACAGGCTGGGATTACAGATGCTTGGTGGCAATTGTTGGGCTAAGGAAGTAATTGGCTTAGTAAAGGGGGTCGGGGAGGACATATAATAGGAGGAAGAGGTAGCTCAGGAGGAGAGAGAGAAAGAGAGAAAATGAACGTACAAGGTGAAAGGCTTCTTCTGATGCATACCAACCTATATAAATTTTGAGTAAGAATAGAAAAGTTCCTTTACCTTTGTATATGCCAGTGTTATGACTGCTGCTGGAACACTGTGTCTGGTTCTAGTGCCCACATTTCAAGAATGACATTCCTAAACTGGAGAGGGTTATAAAAGGAATTGGAAGAATATTTAATCTGGCAGAGAAAGACATCACACCATTTAATGGCTGGAAGTTCAAGACGGGCAAATTGAGATTGGAAATACAGAATAAATTCTTAAAGGTGAAAATAATTAACCATATGGTACTGATTACTCTGGGTTGTGGTGGATTTTCCATCACTGACAAGTTTTAAATCAAGACTGGATTTTTTTTTTCCAAAGGACAGACTGTAGGAATTATTTTGGGGGAGTTTGGTGGACTGTGTAATACACTAAGTTAGTGCAGATGATCATAATGATCCTTTATGGAATTTATGGAGTTGCTGAAAGAAAGAAGCCAGAAGCCTCAGTCTGGCCAGATTCCACAGCATCAGAGTTGATTTGGGGCAGAAATTGGCACTATACCAATCTTGCACAATGTGCCAGGCCTATCTGAATTCTTCAAGGGGCTACCCGGGTCGCTGGTGAAAGTTATAGCTTCCAGAGAGCTACTATATGTTGGTTCCAGTTCTATAGTATGATAGACAGGAGGGGATGGTATGTACTACTGGCCCTTCTCTCAGGTTTGCAGATGTCTCAGGAATCAATTTCTGACCCCAACATATAATGCAGAAGAACAGTAAAAAATTGGTGGCATATATAGCCAGCTGACCTTTTACATCTATCATTCTTAGGCTTTTATCTTTAAATAGTGCTTCTCACCATGTTATCTGGGCACCAACCACAAGATAAAATGGAAGACTAGAAAGCTACTTGGCCTCCTTTACTTTATATTTCAATGTGCACATCCATTACCTACTGAGAGGGATTTTTCCCCCTTCCTAAAAAAAATCCATAACCACACATGACTCCATTCACTGGACCCACTTAAATGCCCTGAGAAGTCTTTTCATGAACTTCATTGGGAGCAAGATGGTGCTTTTTATATTTATACAGTTAATCTGTGGTATATTAATCTAACTTAATTTGTTTTAGAAATTCTACTTATTTTAGTTTACTCTTCCTTTGCTATTAATTTTTCCCTTCATCCTATTACACTCAAAGCAAACTAGAGAGCTAAAAGATTTTAAGTGTTGATAAGCACCCGATAATGCTAAAACATGTCAGTATGTTTAAAACATTCACACCCAGTAAATATTTTAAATATTTTTCAGAAGGTTCTGAAAATAGTAGATGCAGACACTGAAAGTACTGAAATACCATTAGAAAGTGAGCTTAGCCTGTCAACATTAAATAAAAGGCTGCTTATGCATAAACTGTTATGAAGGTGCCAGAATAATTCTTTGTTTTTAAGTGAAATACCTGAAATATGAACATTTCTGTCTTTTTTTCCCTTTTCTTTTCACTACTTTATGGTTTATGAATACATCTGGTGCCTAAAGTGACTGAGCATGTTCTTCTGTAACAAAACAAAGGAGCCGAGGAAAGTGATAATAGCGCTGAAAAAACACTTGAGAGATAATACAAGAGGAAGCAGAAGATTTATGCAGGGTTGACCAAAGATGTCTTCTATCTGATGAACTGGCCCTTACACTGAAGAAAAGTACACTTAGGCTGTGTCTACACTAGAGCAATCTGTCAACAGAAGTTACTATCAGAAGATATCTTCCAACAAAACTTCTGTTGACAGATTATTGCCAGACTGCAAATTGGTCACCTTGTTAACAGATAGCGGCCAGACCACCAGCTGCTGTCTTTTGACAGAATGGCCCCAGTACTCTGTCACACAAAGTTGCATGGCCATTGAGCCATTCCAGGACACCCAGCAAGATGTGCCTGTAAAGCCCCCAGCACACACACACACACACACACACACACACATTCCTTGCCCATGCTGAGGCTTGCTTACCTCGTTGAGGGACAGCATAGCTAGTTCAGAGCTCGCACACTTGCTCACCCCCAAGAGGGACCCCAAAAACACAGCAGGAGAGGATCCCAAGGCTGATGTCACTCAGCCCCCCCATGCTGTCCTTGGATGGATACCTCCAATCCCCACAATATATATAGTTACCTGTTACAGCACATTGTAAATAGATATTTCCAATGTTTATTTTGTGCATATTTTTCAACATTGGAGTACAAAAGTTATTTATTCACCACCTCCTCATCCCTCTTCACTGGGGAGAGGTCATGGGGCAGTGAGGGGGAGAAGGGAGCGGTCATTCTGGGGACAGGGTAGGTCTGCAGATCCAAGGCCCTGCTGGAACACCCAGTGAACAACTACGTGCCCAGACCAAGCTCTCAGAGATGGCCTTCTGGCTATGGGTCCACCCTCACTTTGGTAGCATGCCAGCTCGCACTGGTGCCAGTCCTGGGCTTCCTCACTCTGGAGCCAGGGTAGGGCTGGCTGGCCATGGTAGGGAGGTGGGGCGTGCCCAGCTCTCAGATGGTGCAGCTGTAAGCAAGACAAGGAGGCGGCATGGGAAGTCATTCATACAACACAGACCTGAAGGCCCTGCCTCCCACCCCCATGAGCAGCACCCACCACCCCCGGGCCAAGGAACAGTGATATTCTGGGAGCACAGGCATGTGTGCTTTGCACGGTGGGCCCTTCCACAGGTGATTCTGTAGTGTCTTGGGGACCAGGCTGACCATTGAGGGCCCCTCCCTCACTCAATGGGCTAGCAGCTGAGCAGGCATGTCCAGCCACAGAGGGGTCCCTGCATGAATGGTGGGTGAGCTGGGCACAGCCTGGCTGTCACTGGGCCTCCCCACACATACAGCTCAAAGCACTATAAGTGGGAGGGTGTGGTGACTGTCACCTGTGGGCATGCCTGCATGCCAGGAGATGCACTCCTTGGTGTGTCTGGGATCAGTTATGAACTTGTGTGACTGTCCTGTGGCAGGGGCTGGCAGATCACCCCTCCTCCAGGGCCTGGGACTCATCTGGCCTCACATGAAGCTGGCAGTGCGCTGACACCCATGCCCAGGGGATGCCTGCTGGGTCCAGGTGGTATACATTGTTCCTTGTTCCACGACCACACCACAAGGTCCCACTTGAGCTGTCCTGGTTAGCCTGTATCCACCAGCACCCCATACCTTGAGGTTTGTGATGCCTGGGATACATACTGAAAGGTCCCTTGAAAATGTGCAGGGATGCCCTGGAGGTGGCCTGGCTCAAGGAGCCCAGGTCCAAGGTGATTATGAGGTTGCTTCACTGGCCTCAGACCCTGTGTCCACCTCTAGGTCCAGTTGGACCTCCAAGTGCTCCTTCTCTTCTGGCTCCAGTGGCAAGTGTATGGAGAGGGGGACTCCTCGGTAGTGTCCACCACTGTGGGTGAAGAAGAGGTGTCTTCACCTCTCAGGAGCTCTAAGTAATAGAAGTTGGTGGTGGGTCCTGCCCCTGACCTTGTGCCAGCATCCTGGGACCAGACATGTCCCTACTGGAGCTCTGTCACCATTGTCCGCACCCTCCATGTTGTGGGTGGGGTAGCCCTGTGCTGCCAGGGCGATGGACAGTCAGAGCTATGCAGGAGTGTTGTGCCTTTTGGTAGAAGGGTCCAACGGGATCGCGGCCCAGAGGCTGAAGAGGTCGTTGACTGCAGGCCTGGTCCATGATGAGGCCCAGCATTTTGTGCTCAAGGTATGTGTGGGGGGTAGCTTCTGGGACCCCTCCAGCTGCTCCCCAGAGGACCCCAAGGGTCATGGTGACTGGCTGACTGGCTTGCCATAGCTCAGAAGAGCAATAAGGAGTAGATGTGGAGAGAGGTGCAAAGCAGTGTGCTGCTGGGCTGCTTCCTTGCTTTCAGCTTCCTGTCATAGGATTTCTGAGGCTTCCTGTGGCTTTAAGAATGGCTGGAGGCAGGGAGAATAGAGATGTGATTGCTGTGGACTGGGCATCTCCTGAGGTAGCTGGTTTTTGCCATGGAGGACTTTTCTGTTGACAGAAGGCCTCCTGGAGTTTCCACACTTGGTTTCTGTTGACAGATTTTATTGAGAGAGGCATTCTGCCTCCTAGGGGAATGGCAGAAGGCTGTTGACAGAAGTGCCACATTCTATTGATTTCCTGTCAATAGAACACATTTGCAACGTGGACACTCATAGTCTTTTTTTTGACAAAATGTCAGTTTTGTTTAAAAGACTGTCTATTTTAGACATCCCTTTGGATTAGGTGAAAGCAGTGTAACAGTTGTCAGGAACAGGCATCAGCAGATGGGCAGAGGTATGCATAAATACTTTTAAGGGAACAGCACAGGGAAAACCTCCTGTAAAATCCTGGTATGCACATGCTTAGTAGTCTGTCGTGTCTGACAACGAAGACTTGAGCTTGCACAGGCTCATCGATTGTGGACTCACATGTGGCTGAGGAGCTCAAGCCTTGAATGGCATGGGCATTCACAGTAGGGGCAAGGGAATTGTCCTGGCTGTGTAAGTGCAGCTGCTGCTGTTGCTTTCCTCCTCTCATGGACATCAATCAGGCATATGTGTCACTGCTTTTTGAAGTTGTCATACGTGTGTCATACGAGAGGACGCCCGACTGTTCAGTCTTCTGCATGCTGCTCTAGTTACTTTGGCTTAATCCACACAGTCTTTATACCTCCTGTGAGGACTACCTTGATTCCTTTTGCCCTGTGAGAGCTCACCATAGAAGAGTTGCTGAGGGATTCTTGAATCTTCCATTCATATGACATGCCCTGTCCAGCAAAGCTGGCCTTTCAGAATCATGGCTTCAATGCTTGTGGTTCTTGCTCCGTCAAGGACTTCCAGGTTCATGACCCTGTCCTGCCATTGTATGTGTAGTATTGACCTCAGGCTGTGTGTGTGAAAGCCCTCCAGGAGTTTCACATGTTTTCTGTACAAGGTCCAGGTTTCACATCCATACAGGAGCCTGGTCAGGACTACAGCCTCATACACTTTCAGTTTAGTGGACTGTCGGATATTGTGCTGATTAAACAGTTAAAACTGTAGATGAGTTCAAGTACCTCATCAGCTTGATAGCCAATGATGGCTCCCTTGGCAAAGAAATCAATTCCAAGATCTTCCAGGCCAACCAGACACTAGGATGTCTGACAGCATGAGTATTGAATCATTACAATATCAGGTATATACATACAGTGCAAAAAACATTCAGTAAGGTGAAAGTCTTCCAGAATCGCAGAAATGGGTTCCTCTCTTCCCCAGAGCAGCAAAGCCATAATTTGTTCAATGCCAAACTGTGACAGTAAATTCTCTGGCTCATGTCTTCTGTTTTTCTTAAGGAGAGTTTTGCCTGGTGGACCTGCTTACTGGTAGATTCAGTGACTGTCACCAATACCTCTTACAAAAAACACTGAACTTCCAGAAATAGAACAAAATATTGTTTGGGGGAGTAAAGCAATATGCCATGTTTACTCTGAATGCAGAATTCATTTACTTTCCCTAGCTAAAATTATCCACCACATATGCATACATTAACATCCACAGTTATACCACAGTTTCAGTGCAGGTGTACAGAACTGTATTCGCAGTTATAATTCATTAAAAGGGTGATTTCATTCTTCAGCCCTATATACATCTCCGCTGCTGTAGGTAGATACAAGCTAAACATGATACAGGAGCAGTGCAGTCCCTAAAACAGCTTCTCACACTATCTCCAAATATTCCATATAAAGGAATCAGGCTAATTTCCTTTGTCAGATAGACATTACTCAAAAGTACCTGAAATGATAGCACATGATATGCCCCTACATCCTCTACATCTCATTGTGTGCTTAACATTTGTTCATTCTAGCTAACACATTCTGATTTTCCCAGTTTTCCGAAATTCCTACACACCAGACTTCGTAGAAGTACACCAACAATTTTATAAAAGGAGTGTTTTTTTTAAGCTATGTCAAAGTATTAAAGATATACTGCCATGTTATGGAAAGATGGCCTCGCCCAGAGAAAATAAGAACATAAATCTAAGACTGATAAATAAAAGTAGACACATAGGGCAACATATTACATTTCCATGTACCTCTTCTTTTCTACCTTTCATTGGTGCATAGAAACAGCAGATCTGAAACATCAGGATAAAGGCTACTCAAATATTTTGAGTCCCTCTCAAATCCAGAAGTATCAGAAGTCTAATAATTGAGCATGTCATCAAATACCCACTACACATACTTTTTAAATCCACAAGATTCATATACACTTTAGAATTCCAAAGAGTCTGAACTTTTGAGTCCTTGCCCAGGCCTCTCAGGCTACGTCTACACGTGCAGCCAACATCGAAATAGCTTATTTCGATGTTGCGACATCGAAATAGGCTATTTCGATGAATAACGTCTACACGTCCTCCAGGGCCAGCAACGTCGATGTTCAACTTCGACGTTGCTCAGCCCAACATCGAAATAGGCGCAGCGAAGGAACGTCTACACTTCAAAGTAGCACACATCGAAATAGGGATGCCAGGCACAGCTGCAGACAGGGTCACAGGGCGGACTCAACAGCCAGCCGCTCCCTTAAAGGGCCCCTCCCAGACACAGTTGCACTAAACAACACAAGATACACAGAGCTGACAACTGGTTGCAGACCCTGTGCCTGCAGCATAGATCCCCAGCTGCCGCAGAAGCAGCCAGAAGCCCTGGGCTAAGGGCTGCTGCCCATGGTGACCATAGAGCCCCGCAGGGGCTGGAGAGAGAGCATCTCTCAACCCCCCAGCTGATGGCCGCCATGGAGGACCCAGCAATTTCGACGTTGCGGGACGCGGATCGTCTACACGGTCCCTACTTCGACGTTGAACGTCGAAGTAGGGCGCTATTCCTATCTCCTCATGAGGTTAGCGACTTCGACGTCTCGCCGCCTAACGTCGAAGTTAACTTCGAAATAGCGCCCGACGCGTGTAGCCGCGACGGGCGCTATTTCGAAGTTGGTGCCGCTACTTCGAAGTAGTGTGCACGTGTAGACGCAGCTTCACAGAATCACACAGAATCACAGAATCATAGGGCTGGAAGGGACCTCAGGAGGTCATCTTGTCCAGCCCCCTGCTTCAAGCGGGATCAACCCCTACTAAGACATCCCAGCCAGGACCTTGTCCAGCTAGGACTTAAAAACCTCAAGGGATGGAGAATCCACCATCTCAATAGGCAACGCATTCCAATGCTTCACCACCCGCCTGGTGAAGAAGTTTTTCCTAATATCTAACCAACACCTTTCCCTCTTCAGCTTCTGACCATTACTCCTTGTTCTGCCATCTGACACCACTGAGAACAGTTTCTCACCCTCCTCTTTAGAGCTCCCCTTCAGGAAGTTGAAGGCTGTTATTAAATCACCTCTAAGTCTTCTCTTCTGTAAACTAAACGAGCCCAAATCAACTAAACAAGCCCAAACTCTCCTCCAGAGTGTTTCAGATTCTTCCATGACTACCCAATACATTTTGAAAACAACATTTTGAACTCTTACCAAATGTTTTTAGCTTCCATTTGAGGTGATAGTGAGACTGCATTATTTCTCTCAACATACTTGCTACGTCTAAATTACAGACATCTTTCAAAAGAAGCTTTTCTGGAAGATCACTTCTGAAAGAGCCTATTTCAAAAAAGTGTGTCCACACAAAACAGGTGGATCAAAAGAGAGATCTGCTCTTTTGAAAGACAGAGTCCACACAGCCCCCACTCTTTTGAAAGAATAGGCCAGGGATCAGAAACGAAGACTGTTCTTTCAAAAGAAGGGCACTGAGGAGCGTCTACGCATGTTTTCTTTCTAAAGAAGCTTTCAAAAGGGGGCACTTTTCCTGAAACAGGAAAGAAAGAGTGATTTTGAAAGGAACACCAAATTCTTTTGATTTACTTTTAAAAGAATGCTTTTTCTGTGTAGATGCTCCCCATCTTTTGAAAAATCTTTTGAAAGAACTTGCTAGTGTAGATGCAGCCACTGTGTATGTTAAGTGAATTATAGAGCAAAATTAAAGGTGCTCCTTTCCCTTGAAATCATATTTCCATTATTAAGCTGACCTTTAAATGTACCATTTTGTTAGGCAAACATCATTATATGAAATTAGTCACAGCTTTCTTGTTTTGTGCAAGCAAATCTTGATTACCAGCCTTCCTACAAAGCTGCTACTCAGTTTAATAATTCATGCTTCTGTGCTTATCAGCTTTAGAAATCAAAATGGTGCATTCTGCTATAAATCATTTTCATTGCTGCATGGCAGCAAAACACTAATATAATTGATGCAATATGTTATTTACAGATATGTTGTAAGACACAGGTGGCAACATGGGTTTTGTGTAAGACGAAACAAGACTTATTTCATAACGTCAGTAATGTTCTAGAAATTGTAGCTGTGCTCCGTAGAAGTCACTCATCATCACTTGCAGAAAACTTTGAGGGATTTTTATTTAATTTGTTTCCAGGCTCAAATGAAACAACTTTATAGTTATGTAGGGTAATAGTAAGAAAGGTTACTTTGTACAAGATATTATAAAGATTAATTTTCTCACTCACACTACATAGCAAATTTTCACACTTTACAAAACAGATTATATGGTTTGACTATTATTGTATTATAAGAGGTATAAAATACTTTTGGGATCGGAAATTCCATTTTGATTTTTTGCTATTCTTTCCAGTGTGTCCACACACGGAGTTGAAAAGTTGAATAAGGACTTCGTTGTTCTAAATAATTCTAGATGAATACTGGGAAAAATTAATGTTTAGATGGTTTACCAATCGAGGTGGGGAAAGTGAAAAACTGATTTAATAAATAAAATTTGATAATCTGAAAAGATGGAAAAAGTGGAAAACTTATTCATGTCACTGAAAATGTGTAACAAATAATATGCAACTAATTATTAAACTCATTCTGGCTAACTGGACAATGACCAAATACTAGAGTTCTTAGTATTGACTTGGGACACGTTCCCATTAATGTAAGTGTGAACTTGACCCAAGAAAGACTGAAACTGAATTGCAGTATACGACTCTAAGAAAAGATTATTTTGAAAAGACTGAAACAAAGCCTTTAAAAATTCTTCAATACATGTACAAGCAACATTACTCAGACTGACATAGGGGATAAAATTATGAGTGGCAGGACAAAATTAAGATGAAGAAAATTTCAGGTGAACAGCAGATAAACACTCCCGACAATGAGATCTGTTAAACTGTCATCTCACCAAGGCAATAGAGTAAATTAGATCACTTAGGACTTTATAATAGAGCCTGAATAAAACATTGTAATACATGCTACAGAGAATCCTGCATAAGCAAGCAAATGGACGAGGTGGCCCAATGGATATTTTCCATCACTGATTTCTGTTATATTTTTAATATATTAATTTTATTTATTACATTTGATCTGCATAGCCAATTATATCATAAATGTTCAAAGAACCTCTGAAGTGCAGAGCTATCTAGCTACTTCTGTGTAGAGCATGGATCAAGGTCTTGATTGCCTATTTTATGTTAATGAAGATTTTTTTAAAAATGCTTCTCTTAAGTATTTATGAATGTATTTATTTAAGTCCTTATGAAACTGAGTCAGATCTCATAAAGAAAGAATATTTGACATTACATTAATACAGAATGAAAGAAATAACATCTTCCCCAACAAGAAAGCCAACAACAGATTGGCTTCATGACACTATGCTAGAGAATTACCTCAGAAGACATTCTCAACTCCCCCCAGGGATTGCTGATGCTAGCCCTCACTTTGCTTGCATTTGATTACAGCCACAGGATAACATCAGGGTAGCCACACTGAAGGCTTTAAAAGGAATCACTGTGGGAATGTTAATATTAATTGAAACATGGAGGTCTTTTTATTAACAAACTTCACTCCCAAACACTGCCAAAAGCTATACCTGTCCTGAAGGCACTGGCTCTGTTGCAGATGATAAGAAAGTGGGTGACCCACTATGAATTCTTCATTGCTTTTCCCTATGCTGTGGGTGCTGAAAAATAAAAGTGAAAATTGGATGAGGTTACTCGGATGCACTGTACTGAACGTAAACAAACTGATTGCACATAGGGCATAGAAACAGAATATGGCAGCAGCAATAAACTACTGAGATCTGTAAAGATTTAGGCCACTAAATGACGTAGAACAGCATTATTACAATACATGTAATGCAAAATATAGGGGAATTTTCGGAGTTAAAAAAAGTTAATGATCAAGTTGGACATGGTCACGGGACCAGGTTTAAAATCCAAAGCCTGGAGGGTTCTTTTAATGACTGCACATAGTCAAGGCTTCACTTTTTGTGTCTTATCTGAAAATCTTCATCTCCAGTTTGTTTGGTGTCTTCCAGGAAAGCATGCCAGCTTCTGAATCATTGATGTAAACTTTTACAATATAGACGTGGCTGCTGGAGATTTCCCATCCATGTAAGAATTTGGCCTTAGTGTATGGAATTTGACAAGATTACAGCATAGGGTAACCTAGGATGATGATTCTTCTGAAATTTACATATTCAGACCCCTGGAGTCAGCTTTGGCCAGAATGTGTCTTCAGAAACTCACTCTGTTAATGTTTTTCTTGTGAAAAGTCTACCACTTTGTAGCAAATGGTGAAAATAAATCAGTCATGCAGTCATGGCTTCTGGCTAAATCTGCTTGTGCTTTCCAGTAAATATCTCATTCTTGGGAAATTAATTTGTCCAACGCCAGGAGGAGCATGCCTTGTGAGCTACACGTTCTAGACTTGCCTGAGGACTGGAATGACCTTCACACATTGCATCACATCATTTAGGTAAGTGTGATGTCCAGAAACTGGCACCACTGGTTCATGTTTACTAGTTCTCCCATTATCTTTGTTTGACAGCCCTTTTTAGAGTTCTGAACCATCTGGGCTGCATACCAGATGCCTAACTCTTTCTGTGGTAACAATGGTGTTGATCCAAACTACTGATACTTTTTAACTTTACAGAGGGGTGAGTTCAGTAGCATTAGCAGGGTTTAACAGTGGTGCTGGCAGATGGGCTAGTGAAGATCTTGCTTAGGATGGTTCTGCTCACTAAATTAACCCTTTCATTTCCCATCCTGGAACTTATATATTCAAAATAATAACCATGAAGAATTTTGTGCTTGTTACAGCAGCATTTGATTAATGTGAATTCTATGTAGACGTGTGACAAATCAATTACCATCAACTCCACACAAGAGAGCTGATGGATTGTTTTCCACTATAGAGATGACTCTGACCTAGATGAGCGTTAGCAATACTGAGGGCTTAGGATAGAGAAAGCTCTGGCTAGGTCTGGTGTTTATAACCATCATGTTAAACAAAACTGGTCCTAAGCTAGTTTGACTAACAAGTTGGTCAAAAGGATGGAAGTTAGTGGATCCTGCTTCAGCTAAGTTTCCTAGAAATGCTAGCACTGGGTCAGCTCCACAAATAGCAGAATCAGAGAATCAGTGGGACGGTCTTTCGTAATTTTCCTGTTGTAGATACAGGCAACTACTGGCACAGAGAAGGAGATCAATTTTATTAAGGTGCCAGTTACGTTTTCCTGCTAAAATCTAACAAACTAAATTTCCCAATTTGATATATATTGTATAAAATATTAGAAATAAATCTATAGGAGAAGACATTTTATTGAGTCCAGGGATTGTTAACTTAATAATTTAAACTCCTCATTAGATCAGCTTTTATCTAGCTGTTACCTTTCAAATTAGGACTCTTGGTTACTCTTAACCAAGCAACGAAATAAACAATTAATCAGACACAACTGAGATTCCAGGTGTATATTGAGCACAAATATATCTTGCTAGCAATTGTCAAAGTCTAGAGTCAAGATTCAGAGATTACAGCAAGGACTTTTGCAGATGACCAAGACCTGATCTGTGCTACAAAAGCCCACACTTCTGAGAAACATAGTTATACCAACCTAACCTACTGAACAGACAGCACTGTGTCAACAGAGGTTTTTTTCCCCATCAATATAACTACAACCTACTGGGGAGGAGGGTTAATTTTATGAGTTAGGAGAAGCTCTTCCATCATGTAGCCAGACAGAATCCCCCTGCTTTACTCCATCTTGCCCCTCTTAGGTGCCTCAAAGCACGAAAGACAAAGAAGAAAACAGCACAGTCTTAGAATGCTTGAAAGCACAGATGTGCTTATCTCACACACAGTCTTTGATGCTTCAAAAACACAGGATGTGCTGACCCAGTGATGACCCTGGATAATGTAAGAACACAGATAAGAGAGCTAATAAGCCAGCCGATGACAACAGGGCCTTAAATTGCCCTTGGCTGGTATTTCTAATTGATGCGCCCACACAATCATCCCAGAAGAGGAATCTCGCACCCCTACAAAAGAATGTCCTGCCTTAATGATTTAATTACCTTTATCTTACAAGTGTAAATTAAATTGCAACTTTATTGTAAGAACTGGCATCACAAAGGCAAACCAGCATAATTGACATCTAACAGATAAGGAAGAGTGTGTGTGACCCAAGGGGTATAAAGAAGGGTCCGGCAGACCACTCTAACTGAACTGCATTTACCTATACCTGCCGGTCGGGTAAGGTCTTTGCCTCCTGAGGTCCCAGGGGATGCCTTCCTCGCCTATCTTCTCCCTGAGGGACTGAGTGATAGATGCTGGCTACACCGGAGTCGAAGGACGCGGGGTGAGAATTATACCTGTAATGTACTTTGTGCACATTTAATAGTAAGAGCTCTATAAACTGAGGTGCTTTGTCCTCAAATATGTAATTTTCATTTCTAATCTAATTGGTATACCACATGTATCATCCTACTAGTAGATAAGAAAAATAGAGCAATAACCTTGTAACCACTAGGATTCTTATTTCTTCCTTTTAATAAATAGTAACCATTTAAGCTTTCAGCCTGACTCCTTCCAGTTACTGTAACTTGGCCAAACACAAGACAAAGAACCTTAGCCGTTTGACTATATCAGCCTGGTCAGTGGTAAGGTGCAGTAAAAGCTGAGCGCTGAGTCATGTCGCCTCCTTGGGACAGACTCCTGGGGCACCTGTCAGCCTCCCTGCCTGCCCTCTGTGAAGGGACAGTCTGTCCTAGCAGTTAAAGACTCGGGTGAAATAAGCTCTCTGCACCAACATCAGGGGCACCCATCAGCCACAGTGGCTGCCCGCTGTGAAGGGACTGCCTGTCCTAGCAGCTGAAGACTTGGGTGAATCTCTGGGGCACCCGTAAGCCATTCTGGCTGCCCGCTGCGAAGGTACTGTCGAGCCTAGCAGTCAAAGGCTCGGATGTAACTAGGCTCACAGACCACTCATTTACCCGGCCACCGGCTAACACACCAGTATAAAAATGTCTTCACTGAAGGAATGCAGCAGCACAAGTGCAGTATTTTGCATGAAGACATGCCCCACGATTTCGTGTAACAATTACCTGTTGGTTCAGTCCTTCCCCATCCATCTCTAGGTCCATTCATAGTATGCAATGGGCCACTTTGCATTGGAAAAAAGGATGTTACACTCAGTAACTTGTAAGAATATATTTTAGATAAATTGGGATGTAGAAAGTGATTTTATTTATATGTCAATTATACTCTTCTTTTGCCATTTTAGTCTAACTCTTAGAGGGTGGAATGCCTAACCTTACCTTATCTGTACATCCTTAGACAAAGTCTCACATGATTTGAATCACTTTCTTTTGTTTTCACTTCATAGGTGGATCATAGTTCAGGATAAACAGCAGTGGATAGGTTTCTCAATTTTAGAAAGCAAGTAGAAATTAATAACTACTTAAGACATGTATCTTCTGTGTCTCTCACTCATACATGAAAAACAGAGAATACCACAAGTGTTAGTACTTATTGCTGATGCTTGTGTTGTGTCTTATGTGCTTGTGTTTAAACTATCAAGTGTGATGGAGTAAAATCCATTTTTTAAAATATTGCTGTTACATTTTATGAATTAAGGAGAACAATGTTGATTTAAATCACCAAAGACAAGAATGAAAAAAAAAATATTTCCAAAGCTGATTATTTTAGCATTAGAACTGGTCATCAGTGCAAAAACAGTATTAATGAAAATTAATTTGAATGATGAAGAGCCATTCTCTTCCCCTATGTTTGGCTCTACTGCCAGTAAATATTCATCCAAAAAAGTTCTTGCTTTCAAGAATATTTGAGGATGACTATTCTTTATGGCTATGTCTACTCTAGAGAGTTTTGTAAACAAAACTGGGGTTTTGTCAACAAAACTCGTGGACCATCTACACACAAAATGCTCAAAAGGATTTTCAGTCTGATGACCAAAGAATAAAAGCCAAGTTGACAGAAACAGTGAACCAAAAAAGCCATGTAGACACTCCAGATGGCCCTTTTATCGACGGAGTAGGTCAAAAGATTGATCCACTTTCATGTATGGATGCGATCTGTTAACAGAAGTTTTGTCAGAACATTTCTTCCAACAGTAACTTCTGTAAACAAATTATTCTAGTGTAGACATAGCCTATATGAATAGCCTTGTCCACATATGTTAATATTCAGACATTCTGGATATTGTTCTTATCCAAAATCTGGTGCAGTTACTGGAAGCACACTTGATTTGATATTCTTTAGTCTCTTTTTAAAAATGTTTTACTCATTCAGCAAGGAGCAAAAATGATACCATGTGATTTGGAAATGACTCATAAAAACCAAACAGTAAATAGTCACAGTAAGTAATTCATGGACAGCCTCTGCACTATTTGTGTAAACCAGCTGAACTATTAGTCTAAACCAGCTGAACAACAGAGCTAGTCAGGACTCTTTTATTGCAACATTGATATAAAACACTATTCCACAGCAACAAAAAATCACTTTAGTTTAAACATATCAATTAAAAATTATTGAGCTTTGGATAAAAAAAAAAAAGAAAAAAAGGTGGCAAGAATTAATAACCCGACTTTTCACTGAAAATTTCAAATATGTAATTGAAAATTCTTTTTTACAATGGATTTTTTTCTTCACTCATTCAAAAGCAGGATTAAGTTTCTTGTGTGCCCTTCCTCTGTGTGTGTCACACACATCACTAGCACATGATTCCATCCAAATGATTTAGTTCCGTAGCATTTACTCAGTTCAAAGTATGAATGGGAGATTTGTGTAAATAAGGACTGAATGTTGACTGCAGGATCAGATCCCACCACATCAGTAAAAATAAGTTACTTTCCCAGAGACATGTTGGAAAAATCATTTAATTGAACTTGGCTTTTATTGTTTGGTCATCAGGTTGAAAATCGTTTTGAGCATTTTAACCAAGTGAGATAGAGAAAAAAGATATTGTGCTCTTGATCCACGGCTATAGTTTTTACAAGATTATGCCATGAAAATTCTCTACACACCTGGTAATGTTATTTGTTTCTCCTTGTGCTTTCAGCAAGTTTTGTCCTCTTACAATCAATATTTTTGGAACACAGCCAGGAGCCAAGTGTAGTGCAAGCCAGGGACTTTATAAAACACATGCATGCATGCACGCACGACACAGTATCAGTCATCAGCTGGCAGGCTTGAGAGAGAGAACGGCTCATCTTGTTGGAATTCACTTCAAAATAGAGACAATATTACAGAGATCTATTGATAGCTGTACCCTTGTCTGAAAGGATCACTGAAAATCCAAGATGATTTTTTTTTCCTTTGCTCAATGATGATGATACTCAGGGACTTGGTAGCCTGTGAAATGTAATATCCATTTTTTTTTCTTTAATCTTCTACCTCTTCCTTGGCCTAAGATATGAAAAGTTTTTGCCAATATTTTCTCCAGGTCAATTTGAAGTCACATCGTTTCTTCAAACAAAGTCAAACTAAGACATATAAAAATATAGGAAAAGTAAAGATTCAATTCAAAGAACAGGAATATTGGCAGATGATGGGACAGCTGAGACCAGCCCCAGCTGCAAAATTTGTGAGTGTTGGGATTTAGTATATGGGTTAGACCCATCATTAGGACTTGATCTTGCACCATTTAAGTCACTAATGATATGTCTACACTAGCCCCAGAACTTCAAAAAGGGCATGCTAATGAACCTAATTGAAAGATGCTAATGAGGTGCTGCCATGAATATGCAGCTCCTCATTAACATAATAGTATCCACAGCACTTCAAAAATGCCACTTTTGATTGCATGCAGCTCATCTGTATGGGGTCCTTTTCTAAAGGATCCTGCACAGTTCGAAAGCCCCTTATTCCTACTTGGTTATTTCGAAGTGTGCGGGGTCCTTTCAGAAAGGGCCCTGTGTAGACGAGCTGTGTGCTATCGAAAGCAGCACTTTTGAAGTTCCGTGGACACCATTATGCTAATGAGGTGCTGCATATTCATGGCAGTACCTCATCAGCATATTCCAATTAGGTTCCTTATCATGTCCCTTTCAAAGTTCTGGGGCTAGTGGAGCCATAGCCTGGAAATATTGCAATTAATAACAGAGTGGGTAGCAGAGAGGTCACAGGTTTTTTTTAGGAGAAGAACTTTACAGAGAACACACTAATGAAAATGTAAATAAAGTGTGTACAGTTTAAAATATCTGTCTTTCAAGAAATGTATAATGTCCTCTACTTTTCCCATCTCTCTGGATTATACACACATGAGATGGCTTGTGTTACATTCTCAATTGTTAATTTCCTTTTCAAGAAGTCCACTTTCTTGTAGTTGTTACCTATATTTCAAAGCAGAGGAAGGTACACTTGGTAATGTGTAGCCATGTCTTGCTGTCAAATGAAGTTTCATTTTTGCAGTTTAGCTGTAAAGAGTACTCTGGTTTTCTCTTTTTGAGATCTAGTTATCTTTGGCTGATCTAGCTTTCTAACAAATGATCTTTTTAATTCACGTGGATGTGATATAAGCCTTCCTGCCATATATATGAAATACAGAATAACTAAACTGAATCTCAGAATTGAAGACTGTGTAGTTCTCACGACTCTCAAACTAAGCTTACAGGTACACTGCAATGAGAACTTGCAGCAGCAAGTTTCAGAGTCAAGGTCAGCAGACTTGAAATTGCAGGGCTTGGATTGCAGGGTTAAAAATTGCAGCATAAGAATTTAGACGTGGACTGAACCCCAGATCCTGAGATGCCATGAAGAAGGACTCAAAATCCAGACTACAGCCCAAGCTTAAATCAGCCGACCTGGGCCAGGTGGAGCAACACCACGAGTCCTTTTCTGAAGTGTAGACATGAACTAAACTACAGGTAGGAACTGACTGGTGCTGAACGACAGAATTTGCTGGACCAGTCTGCCGCCCCTCCCCATAGTAATCTCCACTTCTGCCATGGCTACCTGCCTGCTTCTTCCCTCTATCTGCAGCCCCAGCTGGCCCCCTATCACAGGTGAATTCATGTCTGAAAAGACCATTTGGAATAACTAGCCAGAAAATCAAAAACAGGGTAGAAGAAATTCAGCCCGCCTGGGCTAAAGCCCCCAAATGCCAGCTCCTAGATAATTAGAATCTCCCATGCGGGCTAGCATATTAAAAACCAAATTCTTAAATATTATATGGGATTCAGGATTATCATTCATTGTGCCTCAATTTCTGTAGATTTTTCTTGCTACAAAAATAGAATGCTTTGAAGCAAACCCTGACCTTATTCTCCAAAATAGAGCTGCTACATCAGCTCCAAGAAAACTTACCAGCAAGATTAAAATTGTGTGTAGTATGGCAGAAAGGACAAACAGCAGGAAACATGGTCTGCACGGACTTATAATTTGGAAATAAAACTAAGGCCCAGATCCTATCTCAGTTGTTGTACCAATAAGTTCATCCGTTGACACCACCTAAGGGAACTGCCCCCAAGACTATTGGGTGAAGATGCCATAATTGCCATCTTGAAAGTTTCTAGCATGGTGTGTACTGTGCTGCTCTTGATATGAACATTTACATTTTCCTCTCTGTCACCTCCACTCACATCCATTAATGTGATTATTTGTTGGACCATCTTTCTTTGGGTTTGAGAGGTTGCTATGTTTATTACAGTTGTCGAGTTAGCTATATTTTAAATGTACAATAAGTGTACTCAGACACCTGGACAGATGGTTCTAAACCTGACTATATAAATCTAAATGATTAAATGATCTTACCCAAATAGTTCCAAAGTATGAGCCTGTATCTATGGAGCAAAAAAAGATGGAAAAGTCTGGTACTCTGCTTAAGGGAGCTAGAGTTTTTCAACTGAATTTAACATGGGTAGCTGAGAAAAGCTCTTATTTTTTTTTCAAAATTACTTTCAGGATTAAACCTTTCCTGAAAAAAAAATCATGCCACCATAATATTTAAAAAACACACACATGCACACGGAGACACACACACTTGGCAGGGAGCATCTTGGGCTTTGCATGCCAATAACTCTCTTTACAATCCATTACTTGTTCATTGAAGAGCCAGCTACAATCTAAAGGAGCAGCTACTCACCTGAAAGCTGCCACTAGGGGTTAGCAATTGCCTGCAAATTGCAAGGCAGCAAGGAAGCACAAATTGCACAATCTAAGCAGCTGAAAATGCAGTATATTGTTCCATGGTAACCGTTTAAAATCATATTGTCTTTCAAGAGAAAGATTTCTTCATGTTCCATTTTCTAGACAAATGACAAGATATGACATGTCAAGCAGGAGAAGAATCTTCACTTAACAGCAGCTTGCAGAAATTACTTCTAAAGAACATAAATCATTCTGTATTCATATGTCTTTTTGGAGGGGGGCAGGGCTGAATTTTGATTATAGTAAGTTCTTAATACAAGAGCAGAACATCAGTTTATTTATTTATTTTTTGATAGCACCTGGCATCTGTGTGTCCTCCTGTACTGACATAAATTTAACAACAGCTCTGCACTGAAAAACTTACAGTCTAAAATACAAAACAAACAGAAATAGAATAATACCAAATAAGTTTAACTGTCAGAATCCCAGGTAACAAATTTAGAATTGCTTTCAAATTTATGTTCCATGGTGCCTGGTCAGGTCAGGGTCTGCTAACATATTTGTTTGCCTCAGTTATAATTCAGAGGCAAGGCAGAATGTTTCGCAGTGTTCCCTTTGAGGTATTGCAAATCCACTCCATCTCTTGTTATGGGCTGTGCCTAAAACACATGTTCTAGAACTGATTGATTGGTGCTGCAGCAATATGATATAGCAAGTTTTTTTTAAAACTAAAGAGTAAAATAAATTTGGCTTCGAGGGCTACCACATTGTCCTCATTTAATGGCCCTGCATATGTGATTCTGTATGGTGGTGTATATTTTCTTTCATCCAGGGGCCTTAAATCTCCTTTTTTTCACCATTAACTTCAGCGGCCTTTACCTCAGTCTACAAGTCAATTTGCGCTAAGCTCAGGATCTGGTTCTAAGTGCCATGCCAATGTTTACACATGAAACCATTCATAACAAACCCATAAAGTCTGCTTTCCTGATCACCATTTCTTCTCTCAACACATTAATCAGTAGATTAATCTAGAATTCTTGCAATAGTTGAATTGTTAATATTGGCTTACGATAAAATGTTTGCTGTTATTCAGATGAAGAAATGACCATGTCTGCATTTTATAGGTAAAAAAGGATCAAGCAAATTAAAAAAGGAAGAAACATACATTTGTAAAGGAATAATTACAGCTATAGGATCAAGGTAAGACCTGTAGTGATGTACTCCCTTTAAAAATCGCTATTGTTCAGAACAAAAAAAAAAGTGCATTTCTTATGTGGAAGGCTTCATAAAAATTAAATTTTATTGAACAAAACAAAAATATCTTTCAAAGGCCTTATGTTAGAAGGAGTTACTTTTATTAGCTTACAATCTGGCTAGTAAATTGATTTGAGTAATTGAAGGGTTTTACTTGTCTTTTCATTGAGCTGAGCAGGTTTGATACAGTTATTCTTGTTTTGATTCTGTTTGGTCACTGCTTTGACTTTTGTTGTTGTTCTGAATTCTTAGCATCAGGAATACAAATCTTTCTGAGAAATAAAGAAACTAGTTTGGGTTGAAAATTTAAGTTTTGCTATCAACATGTACGTTTTGTTGTTGATTTTAATGTCTTGTTAAAGATTGTTTGGCCATTTGTGAGTCATTCTTCCCCATCTCACATTCATGAAAATAGTTTCTGGGATATCTGTTTTTCCACTCAGAAAACTAAATCTAAAATTAGCCTTTAAAACAGTGGTCATCAACCTACAGCCCCTGGGCCGCACACAGCCTATTAGGAAAATCCATTGGTGGGCTGCAAGAGAATAAGCTGATTTTGAGACATTATTTCATTATTATGAAAACATGATTATGGTATAAAAGTCATAACTGAGGTATGCTTTATGTAAGATGGTGAATGTGTGTAATGATAATTGGAAAGTTTATAATTTACTGAATAACGTTGTCCTATTTGTATGCATGCATAACTTCTATTATTATAGTTAAGAATACCGACTATAGATTTATGTTGCCAATGTATTATATACCCTACCAGTACATGCACAAAAGAGCCCAACACTGCTGATGTATCATTAGTGAGAGTTGTAAAACAGCTTAGTCTTCCTGCACACATATGAGTCAGCCTGTGAAGAATGGCTATAGGGGCCCTACCATGACCACGTCACTTGATACCGTGTGGAACTGATATTGAATTCTTTACTTTTCCATGGGGGGATGGAGACTCAAACAACAGTTTACCACCTTATGGAAATTCTATATACTGAGGAAGAAGAAAACACTAATTGTCTTCAGCTTGTAGGATACATGTAGCTATATGCACCAGTGAAAAGTTGGCTGTTTTTGTTAGCTTCACTGGAAGGGTCAGGTAGCAGGCCGTCTTTCACTGTGACAGGGAATGGTTCCCTCAGCTTCCCACAGCTTCAGTTTTCCCTGTCATAGGGAAGTTTCCTGCAGCAGCCATTTGTTGTCTTCCAACTGGAGCTTCCAGACCCTATCCTTGCTTCAGGAAAAGATTTGTGCCATAGGTCTCTGGTAGATCCCCTTTGCATGTTTCTTTCCTTGGCCCTGATGTCCTCCTTTCCCCATTGCTGAAACTTTTCCATGAAGTAGGAAAAGACTCCAATAGGTAGTAAAGAACAGGACACTTTTCTGCTAAAATCACAGGGTAGGTGAGTAAGCAGAAACTGGATCAATAGAGAAAACTTGATACCTAGGTGCATAACCACAGGATGCAAGGACATTCTTTCTCACCTAGGAAGTGCTTCTATATCTGCTCTGCTATTTATACCCATGCTAGCAGGACACACAGTGTATGTACTCTGTAGACCGTCACAGATTTATGTAGTGTAGGCATACCCTCAGTTTTCCATAAACTCACTTTACACTGGCAGGGAAGTGCAAACAGCACTGGTGTAACTGAAAACATGTACAGAATCTGCATAGCTTGAGTTAAGGGCGTGACTCTGCTAGATGTAAGGAGTAACAATGTGATATCCAGAGACACAGAAAGGGATATGCGATACACATGCAACTTCATGCAACCTTTGAAGGATAAGAACCTTGAACTAGAACTCCTCCTGGTTGAGGAGTATCCCACTCAAAGGTAGAGTGAGGCTGCACAGGACTCAGTACAATGGGGCTCTGATCCTAATTGGGGCACCTGGGTGCAGCTATATTATGAATTACAAGACAAGCAACAAGAATGATTAAACATCTACAGAACATGAGCTATGCGGGAAGATTGAAATAATCGGGCTTGTTTACTTTAGAAAAGAGGAGACTGAGAGGGAACATGATAGCGGTTTTCAAGTACCTAAAAGAGGGTTACCAGGAGGAGGGCGAAAAATTGTTCTTCTTGGCCATGGAGGATAGGACAAGGAGCAATGGGCTTAAACTGTAGCAAGAGAGAAAGCTTAGGTTGGACATTAGGAAATAATTCCTAACTGTCAGGGTGGTTAAGCACTGGAATAAATTGCCTAGAGAGGTTATAGAATCTCCATATCCAGAGGTATTTCAAAGCAGGTTACATAGACACCTATCAGGAGTGGTCTATATGGTGCTTGATCCTGCCGTGAAAGGAGGTGACTGTATTTGATGACCTCTTGATATCCCTTGCAGTGCTAGTGTCCTATGAATGTATGAAATTATAAAGAAATCCATATCTGTAGGAACACACACTGAAATTAACATAGCTCCATTTAAATTATTCTTTCAAATAGAGGGAAGTTATTTATTGGAATGAATGATCTCATCCCACATGCTACCCTTGCTCAGAGTCAATTTTCCATGAATTTAAGCTGATCTAAATATATGTGCTTATAATGAAAGCTGAATTTTGGTGGCTGAATTAATTTATTTAACTTTTTGGCTTTGCTGTCCTTGAACTCATCTCACTGTTTATCCTTTATGTTTGCTGGTATCTCCAAGAGTTAAGGCATTATCCTCTCTTTTTTAAAAAAGGAGAAAATTAAATGGAAAACTAACATTATCATAATACTCTGGTTGAGACTGCAAAATCATAAAAGTCAGAAAATTCAGATTTCTCTCTATTTCCTCTTTCTGGCCATGTCTACCTGCTGATAGGAATAAGGGGATTTCAAAGTTGACAGGGTCCTTTCAAAAAGGACCCCTGTCTGGACAAGCCACGTGGGAGTGAAATGCGGTAATTTTGAAGAGCTGCAGCAGACGGCATGCTAATAAGGTGCTGAATGTTCATTTCAGCACCTCATTAGTAATGTTCGAAATGGCCATTTGCATGGATATTTTGAAAATTTGTGCTAGTGTAGATGTATCCTCTATGTCTCAAAATGTGTGCAAACGTATTCTACAAAAACAACTTGAATTGGCCCAGACAGAAGTAGCTGGCTCAGGAATAACCACACAGACAGTTAGGTAACACAAACAATTCCAGCCTCAGCAGATATGTAGGGATCGCCATTGGATTAGAAAGGATATATGCTAAACATCTGCACTGTTTATCCTAAATCCTATCCCTCTCCATCTGAATTCATGGAGTACCTGCGCAAGGTCCTTATGGGTGAGATTTTGTATTGCCCTTCTGAGAGGTGCAGTGCATGATTGGTGGCTCAGAGTCAGAGTGCTCCAGGGACTCAACCTCCAGCATAATTTTGATGGTCCTGGGGGACTTCTCTAAATTAAGAAGTCTTTCCTATTACCAAGTGTGCTGCAGCCGCCCCACTGACACACTCTTGCTGCCCCATCCTGACATGTCCCATTATGTGATGAACGTTGCCTGCAATAGTTACATCAACAAAGTCATCCCTAAATTACATATGAAGTTTCAGGACACACGTATGCATCTCTGGCTCCTTTATACCCCTATTTTGGGTCTTTTACAGGGTAAGGATTTCACCCCCTCACTCTTCAGAAGTTTCCTTGTTTCCTTTTTCCTCCTGCCCTGACCCCACATCCCCTGGACTCATGGCTTTCATAGGCTCCTAAATTTACTGTCTCTTTGGCTTTCAGGTCCTCAAATCTGTAGTGCTTATCCTGGAAATAGTCTAATCATATTTGGTATTCATCATAAAATCCCAGATCCTGAGATCACATATGAATCTCAACTGTCATTTGAAAGAATGAAAGAAAGAAAGAAAGAAAGAAAAAAACAAAGTAAGTTTCTAGCTTTCAGAATTGCAGAGGGGGAAAAAAACCCAGCAAAACCTAAAGAATCCAAATTTGGAAAGATATAAAAGATCCAACATTAATTAATTTTTAAAATCCTGTATTTTTGAGTCCCAAGTTCTTATTTCCAAATCCAATAGTGAAGACAAGCACATGTGTACTTATTTCTAAGGAACTGCTGCTATTTGAATTATTAACAAACTACGTAAAAACATTTCTATTTATCCTGAATCTTAAGGCTTGTTTTTTAGCAATTGTGACAGACTACTCTCCCAAGAGCCTGAGCCAGAGCTCTGTCGTGGCAGCCCCATCTTAAGAAGGTAATGGTAGCCGGCTGAGCAAGCCCAGACATGATGGCTGGCAGCTGTGAGCCCCTGGAGCAGAGGGGTTAAATAAGGCATCAGGTCAAGCAGGAATGTGAGAGTGTGTGGCTGTGGAAAATGCTGGTCTCCTGTAGCTGGGTAGTGATAAGGGTTACTGTGACCAAGTGTGTACAGCAGATGGTGGGACTTTCACCAGTAATAAAAGCATAGGTGCACTGAACTGGCATGGTCTCTGAGTTTTTGAGCAGAACAGAGGCCTGGGACCTAGGAGCATAAGAGGCCCCCGCTATACAATCTAAATTTGAATTGATAGAACCAATTGAAAGAAACATAACTTATGGAAGGATAGCTGCAGGTGAAGTTGTTCCTCCAGAAAGAAATTTTCCATAGCTCTCTGGGATCTTAATAGATTATATTATATGGAAAATGTAAGTTTGGACCATTAAACTGTAATACACAAGAAGGAAATTATACTATACATGTGAGTAAAAATTGGAAATGTCTGTCTATTCTATGCTTTAACTTTCTGTGTATTCTCATGAAAAAGGCACATCTTGGACTCAATTTAGGTCCCTAGAAACATACTTTAGCTGACAATAGGAAAATTCTGCCCGATCCAGAGGTATCCCTGGGTGGCACAAAGGTTGTATAGCTTCTTGCATCACTGCACCATGAAAGGGCTGTGTCAGAAACATGGTGGGAGTGTCAGGAGCTCAGCTGTAGTTCTGTGTACTCCACAGATGATCAGCTGTTGCAGCAGCTGTATACAGCCAGTGTCACTTTGGAGATGTGGTTGTTGGAGATATATTTGGTGCTGTTTTGACCCTCTGCTGGCTCAGCATAGGAGGGAGCGAAAATGTGATTTAGAATCAACTTCCCTCTCCAGCTCTGAGTGAAAGTTTGGCTCATTTGAGGACTGAGCCCCTTAAACAGACTTGTGTAAATGTAGAATTCAGAAGGCATTATTCTACTAATTCTGGGTTTATTTTTCTCATAGTTAACACATGGTGCTAACTGTTACATTGGGTCATTTTTCATTATTCCTGCTAAGATTTAGGAGTTTTCTGTAGCTATGAAGAGGATATGTGTGGAAGATGGGGAGGGGCATGCAGGTGTGACTATAAAATATAGTCAACCCCTCCATGGCACTTTACCACTGTATAAATGCTCACAGTTCTGTGACATTTCTGTCAATATTAGAACTGATGTTTCCCAAAGATGTGAACTGAGACACTAGGGAGAAAAAAAAAAGGGCAGTTGTCTAGGATACAGACACAGGAGCCTAAGCTACTCATGCTAAAATCAATGGGCTAGCTCTTCAGCTGGGGCAATGTGGTCTAGTACCATAACAGTCAATTTGTAGCAGCTGAGGACTTGAGCCAATGTCTTATTTTTTAAACCATGAACTTGAACAAGCAGATGGTAGTGCAGAGTTAGGATTAGAATTAGCTCATCCTCATGCACTTAGACAATTAGACCAAGTAAGAAGTTACCTTTCATCATCTGTATTTCAGTGAAGAATGGACAGAAAGAGAGACCATTAAATGACTGCTGAAATACAGGCCACCATTAGTAAAAGTGCATGTTCAACCTAGGAGGCTAGAGAGTACAAAACCCACATCAGCAAAAGAGGAAGTATCATGTATGAAGGATGGTAGGAAGACAATGGTCAATTAGGGAGATTTCTGGTTATATCAACTGCAGTTCCATTGTTGGAGCTCTCAGAAATCAAACTGCCACAAACACATGAGATCATTTTCCTCTATGTTTAGAGGGGGATTATGTTATTTTCTGCTAAATCTCAGACACTTTTAAGGCAAAATACCTCAGACTTTGCATAGCAACACAACCGTTTTCAGTTTCAAGGGACAGAATGCTTAACCATAGGCAAACACTATAAGAAGGGACTTGAGATCCCACTGGGCCAGACTAGGATTCTCCTTAATTTGTTGGGCAGGGAAATATGAAGGAAGTAAGACCCCACTCAGCTTTCCTAAATGTCTACATTAAGGATCTCCACAATGTGGGCTGAAGCATAGGTTAGAAGAACAATGGCTGTGTGCGAAACTTTTCTTTCTATTATTGGGTGGGCAAAGAGCGAGTGGATAGGGACAGATAGGAAGGAAAGCTTTGGTCATGCTATTTTCTCCAGAACTGACCTGACTCAGGAAAGGAAGCAAGCTACATCCTTTTCAAGGCTATGGTAAAATACTTCCACTCTGGATCCAGGCAGGAAATGTCAGTGTCAGAATTCCACCCCGGGTCACCAACTGGGGCAGCCCATTATTCGTGGTGGCCATGGCTACACTAGCCTCCACCTTTTGAAAGGGATATGCCAATAAGCCACTTTGGCAGATGCTAATGAGGTGCTTCCATGAATATGCAGTACCTCATTACCATAATGGCAGCTGCACACAATTTTGATAGTGCTGCTTTTGAAACGCACACTGCTCGTGTAGACAGGGGCCCTTTGAAGGGACCCCCTGTATTTTGAAAGCCCCTTCTTCCCAAAACCAAATGGAAAGAAGGGGCTTTCAAAGTCTGGGGGTCCTTTGAAAAGGCCCCTGTCTACACAAGCTGTGTGCATTTTGAAAACGGAACTTTTGAAACATGCGTGGCTGCCATTATGCTAATGAGATGCTGCATGTTCATGGCAGCACCTCATTAGTATCTGCCAAAGTGGCTGATTAGCATACTCTTTTCGAAAGGTGGTAGCTAGTGCAGCCACGGACAGCGTGTCCAAAGATTCAATCAAAACTTATAAAATCAGGTCCTTAGTGGTATGTCTCACCAGAATAAATTATCTGCTTAAAACACCCCCCCTCATTTCCTCCTGAAGAAAATGCAAATACAATATAGCAAGCTCTCAGCAAGAGAAAGGAATCATCATTGTTTGCTTTTTGCCCCTTCCCATTAGGAGCTGATCATCTCTATTTTGTTAACAAGCAATTAAAAAGACTATTAGGTATTTCTCATACTGCAGGTGCTGAGAATCACGTTGAGAAGCTATTTAAACAGCAATAAAAGAGACACTGAAACGGTACCTTCATGAACTTCAGTTATAACACAATGCCTGTTGAGTATGACTAAGGTGCATTTTTGTCCTTATAAAGTACCTCTGTTCTCACTTGTATTCCCTTTTTATACTCTTTATATATACACATATATTTACTGTACATGTGTTAAACAATGAAAATAAAGTGGCAGGGAACCTTTCCTGGCAGCTAAATTACTTTCCCACCATATTGCCCACCAGATTGGGAGAGGTTATATGGCTATGTCTCTTGCAGTGTTCAGCAATGTGATCAAGTAATAAATTGAGAGCACATTGCTGTTAGTGTACAGATATGAAAGATGAGGTATAATCTCACCACACACTTGCAGCATGAATATGCCTCCAGTCACGGATAATTTACTATCTTCTCATGCTACTGCATCCATGCCACTACAAGACAACTATGAGGCCATATTCTGTTGATCTTGACCTATTCAGTGATCTTGTCAGGGTTATGCTCAGCTGAAGGAAAACCTTGAAGTAAAACACAGGGTTCTGAAAGAGATGGTGTTAATGAATCAGCAGTCAGAGTTCCTCCCATTGAGGCAGTACTAAACTAGTGCCCCTGCACCAGAGAAATCTGACACTCAATAAGAAGATGGGACTTTTTATCCTGCTGACAGCATAAGTAGTACCTGTACTCAGACTTAACTATTGCAGCCATGAGAGTTTGACCACACTTCCTGTATAAGAGCCGTGATCAGGTATATGTTGAAGTCTCCTAAGGTAGCAGTTCAAATGATTCTAGTTCCAGGTGAGGCAAGAATTAATTCATGTATGTTCTTTGGCAAGTCATGTACAGATGGAGGCTTCTGAACGTTCCCAAATGTTGATTGTTAAAAATCTGCTACCAAATTGAAAATAAAGTCAGAGTTAGACCTAGTATAAAATTTTCTGACATGTTTTTCTGCTGTAAAATTTAGTTCCACTGAAACCAGACCTTTCCAGGCAAATGTGCCGATTTTGGCAAACACTCTAAATGCTTAATTTTTTATTTGTAAATCTTTTCCTTTCTAATGTTCATGTCATCATTTATATACATATATTTATCCTATTTAATTGGCAATATATATTTAAAGATGAAAACTTTGATGTAAATGGAATGGTTTCATTAACCCCAAATTTTTTCTTCTAATATTTCACTTTAGTTAATTTACATACTAATCCAGATTAAAAAATGTTCTTGAAATATTTTAAATTCCATAGAATAAAAATTCTGATTTTTTTAAGCTTGCCATAGAAAAAAGAGGACACACTCCCTTTCAGGTGTATCTGCATCAGTATCTACCAACTCTCATTACATTAATGTGTTTAGTATATGAAGTACATTAATAAGTGGACTGGTAGATACTGATACACTCCCTCTTGGGGTGACCTCTTTTTCTGAAAGGTCAAATCTGGTAAAACTAGATTTTTGACCAAGTCTAATTGGAGTTTTTCACTGCCTCACATAGGTTGAAACCTTGGCTCTACTGAACATATAATTTGACTTAGTTTGGTCTAAGACTACTGCTCAGTAATTACCCAGATATCTCTAGTATGACAGTCTCTCTGAGCAACATGCAATTTGCATTAATTTGTTAAGCTTTTATAATTTACTTTCCTCCAAATATAAGAAAGGTAATAACCAGAGGAAATCCATCATGCTATTAATAATACAATTCAGTAAAGATTAAAAATTTATTTTGGCTGTTACTGTAAACTTTTAATGTTCATAATGTTTCAACTCTAGAATAGTAACATCCACCTGAATCCGCTTGGGAGGTACTATTACAAAATGCCTTCAATAACCTCACTTAGCATAATTTTTTCAATTATTTCAAATCTCTGATGAAGCAACAAGATAAGCTCACGAAAAGGCATAAAAACCCACTCCACATATGCTTACGTTACGTCATTATAGCATTCATGTATTTGTAAAAACTTTCAGCTGACCTCTTTACCTTTTCCTACCCTTCCTTATGTTACAGCCATGAATTCTTTAGATTGCCGTTTCCTTTTTACTCTGTGAAACTTGTTCTATACATTTGTATGTGAGGAACCAATGAGATCATTTTTTTAAAATCTTGAGATCTCTCTAGCTACACGTGTGGATAGGGGGCTTTTTCCCTTTCCCTATGTGGATTTTATATACAAAGTCTGTAAATGTTTTACTCTTGTTACCTTTATTTTATCAGCTAATTTCACTCATAGAAATAATTTTTGCGATGTTACTGTATAGATAAGAATACTTATTCATAACTCCTCTGTTTTTCAAACACATTTGGCTATGGCAAAAATAAGCCTACTGGAGTAATTAATTTAGTCCACACAATTTAAATTGAGTTATGTTCAAATAATTAATCACTTTCAGCAATAATAGTATTTGATCTAGGTGGGCCCAATTCTTGTCTGTGTTTAAGCTGACTCTGGAGACAGTGAAAGAGGAACATGAAATGATTGATATGATTCAATAAGGACTTCTACAGAAGAGAATTTGGCCCCTCATAGTACTAGGAGATTTCCAACAATTAACTAATTTAGTGTTTGTATATTTGCAATAGTAATCCTAGGGACCAAGTGGAAATTTTGGTATCTACTGCTGGTGATTAGGCACTCTTCTGCAAGGTGTATAATAGTGTGATTTGCACCGCAGGTGCACCTTGGATTGTCTCAAAGCCCCTAGTAATGGTGATTGGCTGCAGAGAGGCTTTACGAAGGTCAGAAGTGGTAAGGAAGGATTAATGACAGCATGGCAGGTACAAGTCAGAAACAGGGTCTGTGACTAGAAGCTAAGCTCCGGTCTGAATCCCACCCCAGGGACTCTGCTGTCACATCTTTGATCACAGTGGCATCCTCGACCATAATGGATGTTGTGATGAAGGATGTAACTGATGGGCTAAAAACATCACTGAACAAGGAGCGAGCTAGGGTTAACATTCTTCTCAAGCAGCTTGCTGGCTGCAGTCTCCTTCTAGAAGTAATGGGGAGCAATGTGGCTCCGAACTAGAAGCCATGGAAGATGAGTTGATTGGAGAGTTCCTGTGTTATGAATTGTTGAGTTGAGTACCACGTCAACAAATTGTGTGTGTGTCAGCTGTCTCCATTCTGGTGCACAGTACTCTGACATTGAGTATGAGATGGCAAGGGCTAGTGCTCTTAGGTTTGGGACATCTGCTTTCCATGAAGAGCATGCCAGTTTGCTGAGAAGTTTGCATCTCTTGATCTTTGCTGCTGTTTGCACATGTTAATGTTTGGTCAACAGTGCGCTCTACGTAAACTGATATGATGATTCACGCTTCAGTCTCAAGTCATTCACTTTGATGTTTAGTTTCCCTCTTAGTTGTGACATGGTGAAAGTAAAATGTACTAGAGATTGTCTTGCTGGTTCTGGGCTGAAGGTGCCATGTTTTGCAGTAGTAGCTTTGTGGTGGTGTCATTCATGGGCTTCTCCCACTCAGAGAAAACTAGAGCTGAAGCAAATGCCTGCATAGATGAATTTCCAAGATTGGGTTGGTAGCAGGTCACTGATATAGATGAAGTGACATTTCACAACACACTCATTAGGAATCTCTTCTGGAATGGCTTATTTCAAAATAATGCTGCTTTGTAAATATAACCTCAGAGAACAGGAAACTATTCACCATGTGGCCAGCTTTTTTGCTGTCCTCTAAGCTCCCGTAGCCAAGTGCTCTGGGTCTGTCACTCACACAATCATATAGTATTACTTGTTTCATGTGCTTCTGTGAAGGGGAAAACACTGAAGTTGAAGTTTAAAGAGCAGATGTTGCCAATTCAGTATCATCACTATCAGGAAGCAGGACACAGCTGGAACAAGGACAAAAAACAAGCTGATTTGGTAACTTCTTAATTGGCCTAGAACTCACGTTTGTGTCTGAACTGACTTCTTTACACTGAATAGGCTGGAATATTGAAAGTAAGCAAGTGCATAAATGCTTCTGATGGCAGAGATTCAGTATGGGTATGCCAAGAAAATCTCAGTAGCTGTCTTTTCTGGGGTAAAAGACATGTATAACAGACTATGTTGATATATTAACAGAACCTCTAGCAGGCTGCAGTTAGAAGACACATTATTGTGACTTGTAAGTAATGTTACAATTGCTTTCCAGAGCTGTATGTTCTTGCAAGCAAGTTCTTCAAAGTTAATTACGTTATTGGGTTTGGTCCAGCCAATTCCTTATAGAAGTTAGAGTATATTCAAGACAAAAATGAAAACCCTTATATCACTGGGGCAGTGTGAAATTCCAAATTGCTTCTATAATTGAAGGCAGTGGGAAAATATGAATATAAAAGTTTCAGTGTACACTCAGTTGTAGTATGGATGATCTTGAAATTAAACTGATGGCTTTTAGTTAAAATTGGGGGAAAAAACCCATAATTGTACACAGAACACAGTTCTTTCTGGTTCCATGTACTGTGAAATCTTTTAAGCCTCTAATATTATAGAATAATAAAAATGTAGTCCTGAAAGGGACTTTGAGAAGTCATCAAATGCTGCGTTGAGGCAGGCGAAAGTAACCCTAAACCATTGCTGACAGATGGTTGCCCAATCTGTTCTTTAATTTCCAGCACAGGGAATTCCACAGCTCCCTTGGAAGCCTAATTTGGAGCTTAACTATACTCATAGTTACAAGATTTTCCTAATAGCTAACCTAAATCTCCAATGCTGCAGATTAAGCCCACTATTTTGCATCATTTCTTCAGGTGACAAGGAGGATAATCAATTACTGTCCTTTTATAACAGCCCTTAATATTCTTGAAGAAAATAAGTCTCCCTTGAACTCCCCCCTCCTCCAAGACAAAACATTCCTCTTTTTTACCCTTTCCATATGACAGTTTTTCTAAGCCTTTTAACAGTCTACTTTGTTCCCCTCTGAACTCCCTCCAACATTTTCCACACCTTTCCTAAAGCATGGCACCCAAAATTATCACAGTACTAGTGCTGAGACTTCAAAAGTGTCAAGTACACCAAGACTGTTACCTCCTGTGCCTTGCATAGAACATTCCTGTTCTTTATAAGAGTTATAGAATTCCAGAGCTAGAAGGTTCCCTGAGTTGAGTTCCCTGCACTCATGGAAGGATTAAGTATCATCTAACCATCCCTGACAGGTGTTTGCCCAGTCTACTCTTAAATATCTTCAATGGTGAGGAGTCCACAAACTTCCTAGGAAAAATTTGATCCAGTGCTTAATTGCCCCCCAGTTAGGAAATTTTTCCTAATGTCTAACCTAAATCATCATTGCTGCAATTTAATCCCATTATTTTTTATCTTATCCTAGGAGATTAAGGAGAATATTTTTTCTCCTTCCTCCTTGTAACTATTTTTAATGTACTTGAAAACTGTCATCATGTCTTTCTCAGATTTCTCTTCAGACTAGACACATTTGTTTTCAATCTTTCCTTTTAGGTGTGTTTTCTAGACTTCACTCATTTTTGCTACTCTTCTTTGGACTTCCTCCAGTTTCTCTACATCTTCCCTCAAAAGTGTTACCCAGAAATGTATACAGTATTCCAGTTGATGTCTAAACTTTCAAAGTGCTGTAATAGAATTATTTCTCATGTCTTACATACAGCACTTGTCACAACAAGTCCAAGAATAGTGTTTACTTTTTTTTTTTTTGAAACAGTCTCAGTGGTTGAGGCATAAGTTGATGGGGGGAGCAGATTGTTAAAGTCTCTGTGAAATTCAGATACAGGTCCACATCATCATGGTCCACCTTCAACTTATGCCTCGACCACACCATGTGAGAGATACATTTCCTGGACACTACAATACAAATCAAGAATGGCCTGATCAGGACCACACTCTACTGGAAATCCACTGACTGCTATACTTACCTACACACTTCTAGCTTCCATCCTACACACACAACAAGATCCACTGTTTACAGTCAAGTCCTTAGGTACAATCACATTTGCTCTGATCCTACTGACAGGGACCGAAAATTACAAGATCTCTACCAAATATTCATAAACCTGAATTACCCACCAGAAGAAAAAAAAAACAAATTGACAGGGCCAGACAAATACCCAGCAACCAGCAGCTTCAAGATAGGCCCAAAAAAACCAACAGCAGAACACCAGTGGTCATTACCTACAGCCCCCAACTCAAACCACTGCCATGCACCATTAAAGGCCTACAGCCCATCCTTAATCAGGATGCCACACTCCAGAAGTCCCTAGGTGACAGGCCTGTTATCTTCTACAGACAACACCTCCAACTTTGGCTGTGTCTACATGTGCCCCAAACTTCGAAATGGCCATGCAAATGGCCATTTCGAAGTTTACTAATGAAGCGCTGAAATGCATATTCAGCGCTTCATTAGCATGCGGGCGGCAGCCGCGCTTTGAAATTGACGCTCCTTGCCGCCGCGCGGCGCGTCCAGACGGGGCTCCTTTTCGAAAGGATGCCGCCTACTTCGAAGTCCCATGGGACTTATCCATGGGAATAAGGGGACTTCGAAGTAGGCGGCGTCCTTTCGAAAAGGAGCCCCGTCTGGACGCGCCGCGCGGCTGCAAGGAGCATCAATTTCGAAGCGCGGCTGCCGCCCGCATGCTAATGAAGCGCTGAATATGCATTTCAGCGCTTCATTAGTAAACTTCGAAATGGCCATTTGCATGGCCATTTCGAAGTTTGGGGCACATGTAGACACAGCCTTTATGAGCAACAACAGGCTATACCACCAATCGTGGAACTTTTCCTTGCAATAAGTCCTGTTGCCCTCTTTGTCCTCTTATCTATTCTGGAAATACTATCATTGGACCTAACCAGGTTATTCACAGAATCACGGGCCCATTCTCATGTTCCTCAACTAACATCATATGTTCCATCAAGTGCCAACAATACCACATACTTTGTATATAGGACAAATGGTAAACACACTTCGACAAAGAATGAGTGGACACACAATAGACATCAAAAAGCTCTTCACTCATGAGCCTGTCAGCCAGCACTTTAATGGAGTGGGCCATTCTGTTAATGACCTGAAAGTCTGTGTTCTCCTGAAAAGGAACTTTAAGAATCACCCACAAAGAGAGAGTGCCGAGCTCTCTTTTATATTCAAATTCAACACATTAACGTGTGGTTTGAACTGGGACTCCAGTTATCTAGCCCATTATAAGGACTCTTTTACATACTTTGTTGAATAGTAACAGAGAGATAGCCATACTAGTCTATATGCTATCAAAACAAAAAAGCACTCCAGTAGCACTTTAAAGACTAATGAAGTACATTATTTTGTTAGTCTTTGAAGTCCTACTGAACTGCTTTTTTGTTTTTACATACTTTGTTTTATCTGACTCTTGACTTCCTCACCCCCTCCATCCTACCTCCCCTCTCCTCTTCCCTTCTGATTTGCTCACCTTGATTACAGTTTTTCTGATTTGTCAACCTTGATAACTATTTGTGGTTCTCTGTGCCTTAAATATTGAGTCTGTTCTGGTATGGCTATGGTCTGAGGAAGTGGGTCTATTCCACAAAAGCTCACCACCTAATAAATTATTTTGTTAGCCTTTAAAGTACTGTTGGACTGCCTTTTTTTTTTGATAGAATATAGACTAACACAGCTATCTTGCTGTTACAGTTCTCATAAGAGATGTGTAAACTTTAACAGCTAATGGCTCAAAAATATTGCCTGCGGTGAGCATAGGTTAATCCAGGACTGAAAGAATTGGGCAGGACTTTCTGAGCAATTACAGTGCTTGGCTGCTGGGGAAGGTAGTGAACCAGGCACTAGAACAGAAAGCAGGGAGACAATCTCTTAGGTGCTCCCTGTTCTTTAATAGCTTTACTGCCCAGATAACATGGAGTGGGAAGCTGTCTTGCTTGAATGCAGAAGGGATAAGAGACAGAACTGAATGGGAAAACTGGAGGGAGAAAAGTAGGACGAAGAAGACTCTGACATTTTAAAAAGGATCTATTACCATTTTAAGGGTTTATAATGCATGTAAAACACTTTCCAAAGATGGAAGATGCTGTCATGAATAAATGTCTTTAAAGGAGTAAACCCATAAACAGTAGGTTCTGTGTTGGTCAGCAGCCAGGTGAGCCAATGGGAAGAAAGAGGCGTTCTCACACTTGAGAGATCACAGCTACCTCCCAAGGTCAGGAATATGTGACCCTGGGAAGCTTTCATGCAGAAGCCTACAGAGGCAAGGTAATACTAAAATCTTCTGATGGCCCCTGCCTTCTGAACTCAGAGGGTCAGAGAAGGGAAAAATCTTGCTGTGCTATAAAAGAAAGATATTCTACCTCATTATAGTAAATATTACAAACAAAAGTAGCAATGACTAATCAGCATCGAATTTGTAATCTTTCAGTATTGATAGATCTTGGGAAGGGCATTAATGCAAGGCTTAACATGACAACATTACAGATCAATGGATTAGCCCTTCAGAAGAGGAACTAATTATTTTAATGAGAACATTCCAGTTAGGTGGGTTTGAACTGATTAAGGAATCTCACACATTTGGAATATTAATGGGGATGTAATTGAGTAAACATCAGAATATACACCAAATGTATGACATCTGCTCCGAAGACCTATAGCTTTCTTTAGTGTATGTGCATGAATGGAGAGAAATAAAAAAAACCACGCAACATTTTTACAGTAGCCTGAGTTCTAAAAATTGGGACCATGTGATTAACAGTTGACTATTTTCAGAGATTTAAGGATTTCATATGGCATTCTACATGCTATAATTCATTATTAATGCAATTCTTATAAAAATCAAACATTTTATATTAAAAAGAATGACCTAAATAAAATTATCCCCTGTTTTTGGTGGGGATGGGTTGATCTAATTTAACTTTATTTAGAGAATTGCATTTGCAGAAGTATTTTCAGAAACGAGATGCTAATAGGCTTTATTTACTTTAGAGATAGGACAAGAGGGGAAGATGTGGGGGAGAGAAAGAGAAAACGAAGTATAATTGAATATTTTTCCTAAATTATTGAAAGTAATCCAATAACTGCAGATAACACTGTAGTCATTCATATCTTTGATATATTGATATATGATAAGTTTTAATTTAAGGAGATAATGGAGAAATGTTTTAATGAAAGTTTGAATTCAGAAACAGAAGCAAGCCATGATAGTAGTTAATTTTTTTAGCTATGTTTGTATTTCATTCCAGATACAATGTACTTGATGGTAAAAAAAATGAAACTGACAAGCCTCTGAGTACCCAATCTTTACATGTTTGTTCACTGCATCAGGCCATGTGGTTCCTTAGCTGTTTCATTAAATACAACACAGTAGTCTGATATCCTGCCCTTCTGTTTTTTTTACATATGGGATCAGAAGGACACTGAAAGGCCAGATTACTATAGTTGCTGATGGGTATCATCAAGTAATATTAAATCTAGATTATTTTTGCATAACAATAATCATAGTTGATTCAGTATAGGCCCTTTCCTCAGTAGTGCTACCATTGAAATGCAGCAGCATAGCAATTTGCATAATACTGAGGGGTAGAACCTTTGGGTAAAACCTTGATAATGACAAGCAGTGTCTTCAGTCATAAACATGGTAGAAACAATTCTTATGTAACAAGCCCTTGAGTAATTACAATGTCATGGTCTAGGGGTCATTTTGAATAAGAGGATAGCTCTGAGTTAACAACTGTCCATATACATAGCTTGAGATCCAGCTAAAGCAGGAAATGATTCAACTGATAGGCCACATCTACGCTAGCAAGCCCTTTCAGAAAATCAGGCCTTCTTCCAAAAGAACACGCAGAGCGTCCACACACAAAATGCACCCTTTCTAATTCCTTTTGAAAGAACACAGCTCTTCTTCCAGAGGCCCTCTTCCTCTCCTAAGTGAGGAAGAATGCCTTTTTCCGAAAGACTCGTTTAGGAAACAAAATGTTTGTACGCGTCAGGGGCCCTTTGTTCAAAAGAGCAGTCTCCTCATGGTGCTGAATTTTTCCATCCCTGGCCCATCCTTTACAAAAAGCAGGGGCTGTATGGACGCTGTCTATCAAAAGAGCAGATTGATCTTTCAACTGGATGTTTTGTGTGTGGACATGCTCTTTTGAAAGAAATCTTCTGGAAGAGATCTTCCTCAAGATCATCTTTTGGAAGTTCACTGTAGCGTAGACATGGCCAAAAGGTCACATAAGAATGTGAAGCATGTGTGAACTGAAAACTGACCCTAGTTGATCTAAAAGTCATTATGGGCTACTGTAGAAATCTTGTCTAATATTTTTATTTCTGAAGTTATCAGAAGATTATCAAATAAAACTAGGAACATTATATTACTTTTGTATTTTGCAGTGGTACACACAGTGCTGGAACACTATATTCAGCTCTATCCACAGTACCAGAAAGATGTTGATAAAGAAGAGAATATAAGTGATGCTGTGAGCTGCGAGCTATGAGAATGCTTAAGTCATTATAGTGGTAGTCTCAATGAACTCTATCTTGAGACACATAATTAGGTGTGATTTAATAATTGGTTGAGTAATTTGATAATTGACCCTTCACTCTAGCAGATCCATGTATAACCAGATCCAGTACCTAGAAACTGAAAATAAAGAAATTTAACTTTTAAAAAGGCATCATTTTAATAGTGAGGATAATTTACCATTGATAAGTTTATCAAGATTAGTGCTGAATTCTCCAACACCGATAATTTTAAAATCAAAGTTGGATTTTGTTCCTTAACATATATACTCTATTTCAAATAGGCAACAATCCTGGGAAGTTCTGGCTGTATAGTCTTTGAATCAGACAGACACAGCAACCATTCGCTCCAATATACATGGGTGATTATTTTCGCAATATGTAGGAGGCTGAGAGAAAAATAGCTTTCAGAACATTTTACCTTCCCTCAGAACGATCACTAATGATTGATACTAATAGAAAATGTATGCACGCATTTTGTATCTTTTATTAGCCCCCTTTTAGATTTCAACAGTTTCTTTTCTAGCACAACACCTTTTTTTAAACTTTGTACCCCCTACAACACTGAACATCACATTTTGAAAACTGTTTCTGAACCCAGTTTTGAGATACTGATTCATCCTTGACTGCCAGAGCAGCTAATTGCCAATTTAGAAACTCAAGGTAACCAAATTTTCCCCTAACTGGCAGACTATTCAGTCTCATTTGATTTGAAGAATAGCATTGCAGGAAGAAGTCTTGAAAAATGTCAGGGCTGCCCCTTTATGAACATGGAGAACCTGCTGGAAAGTGTCATCTTCCTTTTTGAGAAGGACAGAAAGCTCATTGTGTAGAAGACTCTGAAGGAGTCAGAAGTAATTAAAAGAAAGCAGTACTGAGTTATCCAATACAGATCTGGGGGAGCCTAGATTTATTTACTGACACTACTTATGACTATTAGTTTTAATTATTACTATTTCAAAGGATGGCTTTGCATCCATGATTCAATCTCCTTGATGAGAGAGTGACCCTTGCCTTTTTTATGTTAACGTAAGAGGTGCTTCTGTAGTGCAATAGTTTGATAGATTAGATAGTTATGAGATAAATATTTAGACTTGTGTGGTGGTTACTTTTATGTTTCTGACCAGCAGCAAGGAATGATGGGAACAATTGATAGATACACTTCTGGTAAGCTGTCGGTGCCTACTCTAATGTTGCAGTAGGAAAACACCATGAAGGTCTTTGTGATTTATCATCATTCTTTTATTTTAGGTTAAAGCTGTCTTGTTTCTCGATTATGTAGAAACCTTGTACTAATCTTATCTCTGGAATGTACTGTATTATTTTGTACTGTAAAGAACCTATGTATTTCTTTTTTTATGTGAGTGAGGAATGCATGTGTAAATGATGTGAGTATGAAGGAAATTGCTTCATCGAGATGGTAAAGGAAGGCATAAGTCTTGGAGTACCACAAAACTATCAATATCCATTGTACCTGATGCCTATGAGAGGCAGATCCCACCAAACTAGAATATGCAATTCCAAGAGAAAGTCTTAAAGTATTGATGAAGGATGACCATGAAACTATCTTGCGATAAAACTCTTAAAAGAATAAAGAATTACAATATGATGTTGTTTATCCATAGACTTGAATGGGGGAATCACTATTATGATGTTTTGCCGTGGGACTTTGGGTTCATCCTGCAAACCCTTGAAGCTTTGGATTGCAATCAACAGAACCTGACTCCTCCACATCTGCCCAATCTATCCAGTGATTAAGTTAGTCCAACCTACAGATTGCTGACTACAGCAATGGCAGCATGACTGGCGTGTGTGAGAGAATGAATGCATATGCCACTTATTAGCTACGTCTACACTGGTATGCTACATCGAAATAGCTTTAGCTACATCAATTTCTATGTAGCGAAAGCGCAATAAGCTATTACGATGAATAGCGTTGACACATCCTCCAGGGCTGGTGCCATCGACATTCAACATCGATGTTGGACAGCACTACATCAAAGTAGGCGCTGCAGGGGAGCGTCTACACACCAAAGTGGCCCAAATCGAAATAAGGGTGCCAGGAACAGCTGCAGACAGGGTCACAGGGTGGACTAGCACTTCCAGGGCAACAGCAAGCTGCTCCCTTAAAGGGCCCCTCACAGACACACTCAGCCTGCACAGCACGCGGTCTGCAGAGCCACAGGCGTACACACCCCGTGGAAGCAGCATGGACCCCCAGCAGCAGCAGCAGGAGCCAGAGGCCCACACTCCTGCCCCTGGAGAAGCAGTGGTTGCCCTGCTCAGTGCCATGCAGGAGGCAGCTGACCATCTTTTATTTCAGGAAGATGAGCTGCCCCCAGGGGATGAGAGAGCAGCCCCAGACCTTGCTGCCCTCCCAGCCACCGCCCCCGCTGCATACACTGCCAGCTGTGAAGATACCCCACGAGCATGGACTGGTGGGAGCGGCTGGTGCTTGGCGAGTGGGACAATGACCGCTGGCTCCGGAACTTCAGAATGAGCCGGCAGACATTTCTGGAGCTCTGCCAGCGGCTCACACTTGCCTTACAGCACCAGGACACCCCCATGCGACGTGCCTTCACCGTACAGAAACGGGTCGGCATTGCTGTCTGGAAGCTGCCCACTCCAGACAGCTACTGATCCATAGGGCAGCAGTTCAGCATGGGCAAGGCCACCATCGGGGCTGTCCTCATGGAGGTAAGAGGCCCCAGGGGGAGGGGTTGGAGCCCGGGGGAAGCCCGGGGGGGAGCCCAGGAGGGGAAGAGGGAGCCCATGAGGGAGGGCCAGACGCACCCTGCACACCCCTCACTGGTGCTCTCTCATGTCCTTCCCCTGCAGGTCGTTCGCACAATCAATGCCCTGCTCCTCCACAGGCTCATGTGGCTTGGGGACCCGGATGCTGCCATCGTGGGGTTTGCCAGCCTGGGCTTCCCAAATTGCTTCGGGGCTCTGGAAGGGACCCATATCCCCATCCATGCCCTGGAGCTCAGCGGAGGATGCTTCCTCAATAGGAAGGGATACCATTCTGTGGTCCTCCAGGCCTTGGTGGACAGCCGGGGCCACTTCTTGGACATTTATGTTGGCTGGCCTGGCAGCACCCACGACTCCTAGGTGTTCCGAAATTCGGGCCTGTGCTGCTGGCTGGAGGCGGGGACCTACATCCCCCAGTGGGAGATCCCTGTGGGTGACACCACCATGCCCCTCTGCGTCGTCACAGACGCGGCGTACCCCCTCCGGCCCTGGCTCATACACCCTTACGCAGGCCATGTCACAGCCTGCCAGGAGCGGTTCAACACGCACTTGAACCATGCGCGCCAGGTGGTTGAGCGCACTTTCGGCCACCTCAAAGGGTGCTGGAGGTGTCTCCTCACCTGCCTGGATGCAGGCCCCACCAACATCCCCCAGATTGTGGGAGCGTGCAGCGCCCTCTACAACCTGGTGGAGAGCAAGGGAGAGGCCTTCTTCCAGGGCTGGGCTGTGGAGGCTGGCAGGGCCGACATCTACCCACCCGCTGCCCCCAGTCGCCAGGTCGACCCTGAGGGGATCCGGGTCTGGGAGGCCCTGTGGGCCCATTTTGACCAGGCTGCGGGGTGAACACTGGCAGGGCCAGCTGCAGGTGAGCCACCTACTGCACCCCCCCCATCCTCCACAACACTCCCTGCCCCCATGCCCACACCACAGAGAACCCGAGAGCACATACCCCCACCACACTTCTGTACAATAAAAAAATTCCATTTTTTTAAACCAAACCCTGCAACCCTTGTATTATTAATAATATGAAAACAGAAGAGTAAGGGGGGAACTATGTACATGGGAGGACAGTTACAAAACAGGGGTAGAACAAAAACTATTTTCACCAACATAGTGGGAATGAGTCCAAAGGAGGGAGCCTTGGGGGGGCAACATCCTCAGCCACACACCCCTGCGCCTGGTATTGGAGGGCGCGACCCACGTCTCGGCTGGAGGCCTGGTCGAGGCTGCGTGGGGGCCAGGAGAACCGGCAGATATGGCCGGGCAGTGTCCGAAGGCCCATGGTCCCCCTCGGTGGCAGGCCCCAGGACGGCCGATGGTGGAGGGATGGCGGGTGGAGCGGCGGGTGGAGCAGTGGGAGGAGCAGCGGGCGGAGTGGCAAGGGGGGCCAAGTGCCGCACAATGTCCTGGAACATGCGCATGAAGGTCCCCCAAACCTCCTGGCGCCAGGCCACCACTCGCTTCTGGAGATGGAGCCACCAATCCTCCAACTGCAGGCGCCACTTGGACACCTCCAGCTGATGCCAGAGGAGGGAGAGCAGCTGGGGGTCCGTGGACACCCACAGATAGCCCTGCCGCTGTCGGGCTCATCCTGGGGCTGGTCCATGCTCCGCCGAGGGGCTGGCCTGGTGGGATGTCCCCGGTGGGCTCTCTGGGACGACAGACGCTGCGCCGGTGCTCTCAGGGCCCTCCGATGGTGGAGCTGAGGAACAGAGGGGGGAAGAAGAGTGGAGACAGCCGTTAGTCTGGGCCCTGACCCGTGGCCCTTGTCCCCCCACCCCTCTGCTGCTGGTTCCCCATCCCCATCCCCCAGAGATGCTGCTGCTGCTGCTGATGGGTGTCCAACCCCCACCCGGGGGACCCTAGGTTCCACTCCCCCCATTCCCAGGGATGGGGCATGGTGCTGTCCTGCTGGGGGGGAGGGGCTGATGGACTCTTCTGAGGGACATGCCACTGCTGTCCTTGGGGCCATGGTCATTTGGGTGTGTGGAGGGCCATGGTCACGTCTCTTGTCCCCGCCCCTTAACCCCGGGAGTGTGCACCAGGGGGGTACATACCTGATGCTCTGCTCCCACAGTCGGGGGACCACCATCGGGCAGATGCCCTGCTGGAGCTGTAGGAGGGGAGGGCGATCTGGAGCCCCCTGTCGCTGGAGGCCCCCTCCTCCTCCTCCTCCGGTGTCCCAGGGGTGGGCTCCTGGGGGCGCCCCTGGGGTTCAGGGCTGGCCTCCAGGGTGGACTCCATCTCCGGGGCCTGCTGGGGCTTGTCAGCCGATGTGTCAAGGGTGGACGGGGGGGAGGAGGTGTACCGGGCCCCAGGATTTCCCTGAGCTCCCTGTAAAAGGGGCAAGTGGCGGGGGGGGGGGCCCAGATTGTCTGGCCATGTCCCAGATCCGGGCGTAACCCTGCCGCAGTTCACTCACCTTACTCCTGACGTGGTCAGGAGTGCGGGCAGGGTGACCCCAGGCAGCCAGGCCCTCGGCCAGCCGAGCGAACGCATCAGCATTCCGCCTCTTGCTCCCCATTACTTGGAGCACCTCCTCCTCATCCCAGAGCCCCAGCAGGTCCCAGATCTCGGCCTCCATCCCGGAAGGGCCCCGCTGCCTCTTCCCCCTCTGGCTGGCAGGCTGGGAGCCCTGGGTCCCCTTGGGAGGGTGTCCTGTGGGTGCTTGGGGGGCTGGCTGGCTGCCATGGGGTTCAGGATGGTGGCTTGGGGCTGCAGAGGGAAGTGCAGGCTGGGCACATGGCTGTGCTGCTGCCTGCACGACCTCTCAGCTTCCTGCACAGGAAATAAGGGGGCGGGGAGCTTTAAGGGGCTGCTGCACACAGCGACCATAGAGCTCAGCGGCTGGAGACAGCGTCTCTCAGCCCCTCAGCTGATGGCCGCCATGGAGCACCCCACTATTTCGATGTTGCAGGATGCGGATCGTCTACACTGTGGAAGTATAAGATGTGACATTGTACATAAAAGAGTTACATTGTAAAAAGAAATTAAATCACACTATGATACAATGTTACTTCTGAGCTCAAGAAGGGGAAGTTATGTTGATACTGTGTGTAAGAATGTAGGGTGGGTTTGGATGGAGCCAGGTGTGCCTGGGAAAGCAGAAACCAGAGCAGTAGGTGCTAGACAGTAATTAATTAAGGTAACCAGGGAGTCATTGGCAGGGGATTGCTAAGGGTGATATGGAAATGAAGGTACGTGACTGGTCTCAGGGACTATATGGGGTGGGTGTGTGTCTGTTTTTTTCTTTTTTTTCCTTTGTCTATTAACTTGCCTTCTTGATCTGTATAAATTAAGAGACCTGAGCCCTGGGAGGGGACTCACTTTTCTAAATGTATTAGCAGAGCAGCTTTGCTAATAAACAGAGTGGTCTGACAAATTGTGAGTCTTGAGTCTAACTTTGACAACACGTACCCTACTTCGATGTTCAAAGTCGAAGTAGGGCACTATTCCCATCTCCTGATGAGGATAGAGACTTTGACATCTTGCCGCCTTACGTTGATTTCAACTTCGAAATAGCACTCGCCGCGTGTAGACGCGGCGAGTGCTATTTCGAAGTTGGCACGGCTACTTCGAAATAGCCAGCTAGTGTAGACACGACTATAGTGTTTTAAGAGTAATAAAAGCGGAATATTGTTTTTTCCCCTGAAAAAGACGTGGTGGTAGTTTTACAAGCATATCACTTTGCTGTTGTAGAACAATAAAATCATTTATCAGTTTGTAAAATTAAAGTGGTTAAAGGTATTTCTACATGAGAAGCCCCCCACATTTCTCCCTTGAGAATTTAGATCATCATGGTTACAAATAACTAACTCAGTTGAGGTTTTGTGTAAGACAAAGAAGCAATAGTTAATACAGAAGTATATCTGATTAAAAAAAAAAAAGAAACGTACCTACTAAACCTAATGCTGGAGAAGTGAGGACGACTATGTAAGTTCACCTATCTGATTAACTCCCCAAAACTCACCTATTTACAATGTTTTAAAAGAAAGAAAAAGCCTCTTGCTTGTTTTTGAAGCAGTCCTGTAGTACCTTAAAAACTAACCAAGTAATTTATTAGGCAATGAGCTTTCATGCGTAAGATCCACTTCTTCAAATTTTCAGATCTGAAGAAGTGGGTCTTACCCACAAAAGCTCATTGCCTAATTAACTGGTTAATCTTTAAGTATTACAGGACTGCTTGTTTTTTGTGAACCTACAGAGTAATGTGGCTACCCGCTGAGACACTCTGGCTTGTTCTTATTTTGAATCAACAAACCAATAATATCGACAAACTATTTCACAGAAAAGCGAAACAATGTTCAATTTATTTCTTTTCATAGCATCTGTTTTACATAATCGATGAGCTAAAGTCATGGATCCAACCATCCACTATTTTATCAATTACAAAAGATATCTGTAATATAGTCTTTATGACAGAAATAATCTGTTAAAGAAATTCTTGATAAGATAAAAAATCTTTTGATCATCTTATTGGTTACATAGCACCTGCTTCATATAGGTTGGAAAGTGGCTCCTTCCTGTAATTTCCCTAAAGATCAAGAGTATGGAGTACAAAGAATGCCAAATCCATTGTTTAGCAATATAAGGTCCAGCTAAACTTCAGCTTATCATAATATATTAGTGTTAGATAAAGTTCAGAGTAAAATAGAGTGGATAATAACATACAGGCCTACTAGAGCAAAGACATTAATTTGTCCAAATCAGAACCCTTTTAATTTTAGAATTTAGTCAGAACTGTTGGGCTACGGTTACACAACAGTGATCTGTCAACAGAAGTCACTGTCAGAAGAGCTTACCTGACAAAACTTATTTTGACAGTGTGACCACACATGAAAGCCAATTGGGTGAGGTCTCTGCTCTGTCGACAGAATGGCTGGACTGCCCGGCTGCTCACTTGACAAAACAGGCACATGGAAGCACAGCAGACAGGGCTGTCCATTGTCGTAGAAGCCCCTTCCCCTGTCCCCCACCCCCCAGCCCCGAGCATCTACACAGATCTTTTGTCAACAGGATCTGTCAACAAAAGGCATTCTTCCTCATCTGGCAGAGGCAGAAGGTTGTCAGCAGAACTGCTGACTTTTGTTAGCATACTGTCTACAAAATGCATTTTGTTTGTGGATGTTACATCAATTTTGTCCACAAACCCAAGGTTTTGTTGGCAAAATTCACTAGCGTAGCCATAGCCTTGATGAACCCAGAAAAGATTCTGGGATGTCTGAAGAAATCTAAATGTTAATATAAAATAATAAATCAAGATTTACTAACACCATTTTGACTCAATCAACATTTCTATTTATTCACACACACAGGTGTGTTTGTGTGCATAAACTTGTTCCCCTCTTTCCCCATTTGCCTCTCTCCCCCAACACACAATGAGGTGGGCAGAGTTTTCTTTAATGTTAAGACTAGGTTTAACAGCAAGAGTTATTAACAGAATTGGGTGCTATCAAGTGAAGATTAGATATGGGAATGTTTGAAATGGGGAACATATCTTCATTAGACAAGTGGAGTTATTTTTAAAAGACAGAGTCTGGTAACGACACTGGGTATTACCACTAAGTAAAGAAAGGAGCTTTGTTTCTCAATCCTGTTCTTTTAGAGCACAGGTAGGAGGAGATGAGTGTACTCGCATATGAAATGAAGGATCTGTCACAAAATGATAATTACCTGACCAGTCTCCAAGTTCTAAAGGAATGAGTTTGAATGAAATCTGAAGAAAATCTCATTCCTTTTTGTGGTGCCCCAAATTAGAGCTTCAAAAGTTGGAAAGTTATTGTGAGAAGCAGTTACTGAAGGTCTGTAAGGAAACGCTAAATATTCTGGTGCAATTGTGATGCCACTTACACAGGTTTTACATTGGTCAACCTATAACATTCTGTATGGAGTTATTTGTTTAAATGATATTTGAAATCAGGCCTTCTACATTAGGATAGGAAAAGAGCCACAATGAAAATTCCATCTCAGATATTTTTACTTATACAGAATTTTAATAATATACTACAAACTTGATTATCCTGAATCCTTGGGGAATGGAGGTTGCTAAATAATCAAATGTGCCGGACAGTCGGGCTGAGGCCGCTGACCCAGCAGATGCCAGTTAATGAAACTTACCTGTTATTCAGCTGCTGGATAACACGGCTTTTACTGTAGAAGTCTTACAATTTCAGCTGCCAGTTCAAATTGCATTACTGAAACACTCACCATGAGTAAAGTAAAATCAAGAACATACTATTAGTAAGACTGGTAGGAAAATAGCTTACTTTTTATGAAAAGAAAAGAAAAACACTAAACGTTCCTTGAACAAAACCAGAAATCTGATTGTAAGCACAAATTCTATATACTGTATCAATGGGCAATGTCATACAGCATATTCATGTAGAAACAGAAGAAATTTTATAAACGAGAATATTCTCATGAGGAGATAGAGTCACACTGAAAAAGTGAAAGAGTAAGCAAAAAATTTTCATGACTATATTTTGTATCACTGACAAGTCAGTAATTTAACCACCTTGCATTAGGATCTTTTAAGACCTTACAAGTTAAGCAGAATTCTACATAGTAGATATCTGTCTCTCCATATTTTCTTTTTAAATATAGTCAGATAGGGAGAAATTTGTCCTGCACAGTGGGCAAACACAAGTCCCATGCACAACTCAAGTCCTACTGAATCCCTTGAGGTACAGTCTCATACAGACTTCATCCCCTCTTCACAGAAGCATTTTGTACAAAGAGACAAATCTTGAAACGGTTACAGTTTTACTCCTCCCCTAACCAGACAAAACAACATTTGGACTAAAATCTGAAGTTCTGCATCAAGGTTTACTCATTCACTTCAGAGACAACTGAAACCCATACCCACAAAGGGATTTAGGCACTTAGAGCCCAAAAATAGGTGTTGTGGTGACCCATAAACCCTTCACTGAACTACCACTTACCCCTTTAAGTGCCTAAACTCACTTGGTATCTAAATTGTTGCTTTACAACCTGATAGGCAGGTAAACATATGCCCCTCTGCAAGCATACTCTTGCCTTTGTTGGGTACCTGAATGCCTAGTTTATGCCTAAGCACAAGTGCCATCTTGAAGCAAACTGAAAACAAAAAATATTGTCCTGCCTATCTCAACTGGGGCAGCTGGTCTGGTGCAATAACATCACAGACTTACAAACAGCCCAGTAAGTAACACACTTTATTCAGTAATGGAGATTCACAATAAGACAGCAAGATAGAACAAAAATGCACATACAGTTTGTTCAGTGTTACAAGCAACCTCCATTCCCGAGGTTTTGTAATGCTGAGATTCGAGTGTAGGTGTCAATTCAGCACACCTACTAAATACAAGATAGTGTGTGTGGGAGATAGGGGGAAGGCATCATTTTAAAACCTTTAACATGATTAGGGTAGTTACCTAGGATGTAGAAAATCCCAGTTCAATAACCCCACTGCCTGATAAGAACAAGCACTGCATTTACTAAGTCAGCTTTTGGCCTAAGTAAATATTAAGAAAAACCTCGGTAAGAACAACAAGGTCACACCCATTGTCTTTACTGAAATGAACAGATCTTTTTGCTAGAAAAAGTGAGTAACACAGAGTAAAATATTAGGATTTCATCCAAAGTATATTATTTGGCTTTTCACATAACTTAATGGATAAAATAATTTTGTATCTATTTATCCCGTAATGGTTTTATAATTAGTAAGCAAATTACCTGTGGCCTTATATGAGGATCCCTGCAGTGTAAGTAAAGGACTCAGAACATGGCCTTCCATCTGTTATAACTCATTTTCATAGAAATAAAAAGAACTTGCTTGACATTAGTACCCTACGAATTTGAAAGTACCACCATATCAGTTATTGCATGATTCCCTGTTCTTTGTAAAACAACAAGAACAGACATAATTTTTAATATATGCTTTTGTGGGCAGAAGAGGAATCAGTTATTAGGTAGAACAAAGAAATACTCTTTATATTAATGAAGCCTTTATTTATTACTCATTAAAAAGCTATTAGTAAAAGACTTAATGATAAACAACAACCACCATGCTAGTAAAACACTTTGCAACAGAAATCAGTAAATACTCTTTATTAATTGAAAACTGTCTGAATCCATCTGAAAAGGGGTGTTCTCTGTATGCCTCATCCAAAAAAAAAGTGCATGTATTCAGAATGGTAATACATAAATATACTTTTATGTGTGTTTATGAAAATTAAAGTATTTGCATACGTCTGTGTATACTTTCTTTTTTTCATAGTTTATATAACAGTATCACTGTACCTACCATTTGGATGAATATGTTGTCTTTGACCCTTACATAAAAGTTAACACATTGATTATTCCCCGCGCCCCCGCCCCCGCCACATTCACCTAGTCTTGGTGTTATGCCTCCCGTTAGTGCAGAAAAAAACTCCACCCGAGTTCAAAAATCTTCTTTGAGCCACTTATACCTATGCATCTTTTGGGGAGAAAATAAAAAAGCTCCTTGTTTTTGACTTTTATGAAAAAAGTGGTTTTCAATCTTAATATCTTTCAATCTTTTTCATAAAGAGACATTTCCATGCCCTGCAGCAGAGACCTAGCTAGGGATGCTTTCTCCTTTCACATAGCAGTATAAAAAGATAGAATAGAACAACCCACAAAACTTTGTTCATACCCCATCCCCAGGAAATAGGATATTCAGGTTGAGAATCCATATTATAAAGCAATAATCATAGTCCTAGGCTATGTCTACACTAGCACCCCCCTTCAAAAGGGGGATGCTAATGAGATACTTTGGGATATGCGAATAAGGTGCTGCAATGAATATGCAGCACCTCATTAGCATAATGGCAGCTGTGGCACTTAAATAGTGCCACTTTCGATGATGCATGGCTCATTTACCAGGGGTGCTTTTTTTTAAAGGACCCTGAACACTTCAAAAAATCCCCTTGTCCTATTTGGCCCCTGCACACCTCAGCCAGACCCCCAGCAACCACTGGAGTAGCATAGCCACCAGGCAGACACACGAGGAGTCCCAGGGTTCCCCCTCTGAGAAAACCCAGGGCTCCCAAGGGTCCAGCCAAGTAGTGAAAAAAATCACCCCTCATGGACAAAGCACAGACTCTGGGACCTGGTGGGAAGGAGGCGAAGGTGCTCTGAGTCATGGACATGAAGTGGAGCAATGCAGCCACTTTTGCCTTGCAGGCCCAGAGCCTGAGTACCCAGGGTCACCCTGCCTGCACTCTGAACCAAGTGAGAAGCAAGGTCAAGGAGCTGCAGCAGTATTATGTCCAGACTCAGGACTCAGGCAGCTGATCGGGGGCCATCCCCGCTTCGTACCCCTACTACCAGAAGCACAGGACCATTCTGGGCCCCCAGCGCACCTCCTCCTCACTAGCCTGCCTGGATATCTTTGCTGAGGAGCCCCAGATGGGAAAGGAGCAGGAGCCATGACCATCGGCCAGCTCCACAGCAACAGTTCCAGACACGGAGCCAGCCTTAGCTTGGGACCGGTCCAGTGAGGAGGGAGACCTGGTCAGTGACCTCCCCTCCCACACCTCCATTCAGACATCAGCCAGATGGCAATTTCCCTAGCCTTGCTGTTGGCCCTCAGGTATGTACCCAACAGGGCGCACCCCCCGGAACATGGGGTAGGGGCATCATACAAAAGTGGGGGCTCCCACACCCCCCAGCAGACCACAGTCTGCCAGGGCCCTGTCTGACCATGGCCCTGGGATAGTGTCATGGCTGCCAGCTCCCATCAGCACCCACTCCCATGGACAGTGCCATGGCCCGCAGGGGAAGGTGTGTGGGGGAGTGGACAGGGCAGAGGGGACACCCACAGGGGTACCATTTCCATAGAAGGGGGGCAGGGGAAGGGGACGGGGACCCAGCACTCATGGTGCTGGAGGGGGGGTGTGGGCCATGGGGCAAGGGACGATACTCATGGTCTGTTCCTCTCTTCCCCTCTGTTTCCACAGCCACACTATCCAAGGGCCGGGAGAGTCTTGCCCTGTCAGTCATCCCAGACAGCCTCCCCCAGAGGGAAGGGACAGTGACTGGCCAGAGCCACTACCAGTGCCAGGATTGTCCTGGTTGCAGTGGAGCCAGAGATGGCTGCACAAAGGCCTCCCACTTACCCTCTACAATGTTATGCACAGTGCAGCAGGTGCCCACCACCTGGGGGACATTAAGAACACAAACCTCCAGGTGGCCCAGGAGGCAGTGCTACTGCCCCTTCAGGTGGCCAAAGGTGTACTCAACCACTTGGCGAGCATGAATGAGCTGGCAATTGAAGCACTTCTGGCTGGTGGTGGGGTGGCCTATATAAGGTTGCATTAGCCAGGGCTGGAGTGTGTATCTCCCTCTGGGAGATGTAGGTCCCTGCATCCAGCTGGTGGCACAGGACCGAGTTCAGGAACACCTGTGCGTTGTGGGTGCAGTTGAGCCAAACTATGTAGATGTCCTGGAACCAGCCCTGGCTGTCCACCATGGCCTTCAGGACCACTGAAGGGTATCCCTTCCTGTTTATGAACTGTCCTCTGCTGTGCTGGGGGCATGGATAGGTGGCAGAGGTCCTGAAGCAATTTGGGAACCCCAGTGCAGTGATGCCTGTGATGGCCACATCAAGGTCCCTGATGCGGATGACCCTCTGGAGTAGCGTGACATTTAGGGCATGCACCACTGCGGTGGGTTGGGGGACATAGGCATCTGTGAGGATTGGCAGGGTGTGCCCAGCCCTCCCCAGCCCCCACAGACCCTCCCAGATGCCACCCTGGACCGCCACACCCCAGCTGGTACATGCCTGGACCTCCTTACCTACATCACAATGGCCTAAACTGTGTTCTTGCCCACACCAAATCGGTGTTCCAAGGAGCAGCAGCTGTCTGGAGTGGCCAGCTGCCAGACAACTATCATGACCCCCTTCTTAACAGGGAGGGCACGCCACATCCAGGTGTCCTTGTGTCTCAGGATAGAGGTGAGCCACTGGCAGAGCTTCAGGAAGATCTGCCACCACATCAGGAAATTCTGGAGACACCAGTCGTCGTCCCACTCCCCCATGACCAGTTGCTCCCATGACTGAGCAGGTGGAGTAACTCCAGAGCCGATTGAGTGCCCGGGGTGGGGGCAGAGGACCCCATGGTCTGGGATGTGCCCTTCTGCCCCTGGATGAGGGGGCCCTGCCAGGAGCTTCAGGGCAGCCACAAGTGCTGAGTCCAGCAGGCTGCCCACTCCACTGGCAGCAGCCAGCAGGATCTCTACCTGCTGCTGGTCTATGATCTTTCCTGCAGATTCTGAATCTGTGGGGCTTGTGGCGGATCTGCAGGCCTTATGCTGTGCAAGCCAAGGATGCTGGGGAGGAGCCCTTTAAAGGAGCGGCTTGCTGTGGCCCTGGAAGGGCTTGGCCACCCTGTGACCCTGTCCACAGTATTTCCTGCCCCATTCTTTCAAAAAAGGGTGTGGGTGTGTATGGACACTGTCTTTCAAAGGCCTGGATGGCCCCTTTTGATGGCTCTCTTTGATGGCGCCAGACCCAGCCTGTGGGTATATGCTCCCCTTCGAAAGGTTGTCTTTCGCCCATTCTCTTTCAAAATGCACACTTTAAAAAGAGCATTCTAGTGTAGACCTAGCACTAGACTGGCCTCCTTTATGTCACATGTCATTAATAACATGTAGCAACTTCTCACTCACCAACCACCAAACTCCTTCTTCATCCTGTTTGTAGATTCAGACAGGCATCACGCTGCTTGTTTACCTTTCATATTTCTGAGATAATTTCTGAAACAAAAATGGATAAGTGTTTTAGATTTTAATGAAAGGTCTAGAAAAGAGCTAAATGCCTCAATTCCTTTGAAACCTACTTTCAAACTTTGTATTTAGAGCTTTTGTTGCAAAAACTTATTATGGGACAGTTAAGTTCTATTAAGTTTTGCATTTGCATGGGTAAGAACATTGTGTTCTCACCCTTGGGATGTGACTGAAGAGCATACAGTGTTAAACAGAAGGAAAGGGTTGTGTTATAAAGCATTTTTGCAGTCCTCCTATCATGTACCAGTTGTGTGCTGATCAAGTCTCCTGTCACAAGTGAGAGCAGCCTCATGGCTTCTCTAACTGACAACGGCTGCCAATGGTTCCCCAAAGTTTTAAAAGGTAAATGAGTAACTAATGGATCTGACATAATTTGGATCTGCACCTGAGTATTATATGAGCTGAAAACAATCTTGAATATGATTTCTTGGTGCAAATGTTTAGTCCTATCAGTTTTAGTCTGAATGTTCCGTATCTATTGAATTTACAAAATGGAGCTAGCAATCTCATGAGAGTTCACTTGCTCATCCTATTTCTATGCATCTACTCAGGCTGGAAAAAGTGTGGCATAGCCTTTGTCATATATTTGATAACTTCCACTTTTGATCCTAGGAGTAAACTAGAAGGAAATAAATGACAACATTGATGGAATATATATTTTTCCATCACAAAATGTTCAATTTTATATAGTTTGCCAACAATGCTGGTGGAATTTATTTCTGCACTTTAGCTCTTTGTTTAAATAGGAAGAGGGTAAAATTGTAATATCGTGGAAGATGAGGCATAATTATAACCAGAGAAAACAGTTGAGGGCACATTTTATGAAAATTAATTGCTAAATTAATTAATCCGAAAGAAGTAATTCTACATCAACCCTGTGGCTGATGTGAAAATTATCTCAAATTATGGTGTTAAAATTTCACTATGATTCACATTAAATAACTTTCATTTCTGGTTTTGGACAAAAAATCTTTACATAAGGAATATAAGGGAGAAATAGCTGCTCAATAACATGTTTGTTGAGTATAAGAAAGAACATGAGCATGTCTTGGAGGTTGATGAGCGTCTCTTGGGAAACAATGCACCATGGACACTGGGTGAGATAATACTTCTTTAAATTTGTTGTAAACCTGATGCCTGTTAATTTTACCAGATGATCTCCAGTTCTTGTGTTATAAAAAGGGATAAAAAACACTTATTATTTCCCTTACATTGCTCATATTTTATAGATCACTATCATATCCACCTCAGGCAAGTCACCTCTTTTCCAAGCTGAACCATCTCTTTTCCCTCTCCTCATATGGAAACTATTCCATATCCTAATACTTTTTGTTGACCTTCTCTGCACTTCATCTTTTTTGAAACATGCAGACCAGAACTGAATGCTGTATTACATGTATAGTTGCGGTTGTTTTCTAATGCAATATTTTGTAGTCATCAACATTGAATTTCTTTTGCTATTTTCTTGTCCCTTCACCCAGTTTTGTGTTATCCCTTTGTAACTCTTCAAAGTCTGTTTAAAATTAAACTACTTTGAATAATTTTGTATAATCTTCATACTTTACCATCACTCTGTTGCACCCAGATGATTTATTAATATGTTGGATAGCAATGGTTCCAGAACAGATACTTTGTGGATCTTCCTATTTACCAGTTTCCATTGTGAAAAATAGTCATTTTTTCTACCCTTTGTTTCCCATGTTTTAACCAATTACTGATCCATGACAGGATTTTCTCCCACTTATTCCAAAACTGATTACTTTACTTCACAATCTTTGCAAAGGGTCCTTGTCAAAGACTTTCTGAAATTCTAAGTACACTATAGCCACATTGGATCACCCTTGTCTACCTAGCATGCTTGTTGATACCCTCAAATAATTCTAATAGCTTGGTAAGATATAATTTCCCTTTGCAAAGGTCATGTTGTCTCTTCTCCAACATACTATGTTTGTTTATGTGTCTGATAATTCTGTAGTTTACCATAGTTTCAACCAATCAGCAGATACTTATGTTCATTGGACTATACCAAATTTGCCTCGGGACTCTTCTAAAAATTGGTGTCATGTTAGCTGTCCTCTATTCCTGAGATACAGTAACTGATTTAAGTTTCATGCATAGTTAGTAGTTCTACAATTTCACATTTCACATTTGAGTTCTCTCAGACCTCGAGTGGGTATCTTCAGCTTCTAATGATTTATTATTGCTTAATTTATTAGTTGTTCTACTAATACTTCTACTAAAACCTCTGTCTCACATTGTCTCTCAGATTTTTCTCCTACAGAGTATCTTAGATGAAGGAATCTCTTTCACTTTTTCTGCAGTGAAACCAATTAAGAGAATTCATTTTGCTTCTCTGCAATTGCCTTCTTGGGAATATTCATTATGATACGATCCTCCCTTTTGTTCATTTACAGTCTTCCTGCCCACCCAGTTGCTCCTACTCTTAATCTTTTTGCCCAGTCAGTCTCATTTGCTCTCCCTTCTACCACCTTCTACTTACAGCCTCCCCTGAGCTCCTTGTTGTGCAGTCTACTTCTTTTATCATATTCAATTTTGTCTAGCTATTTTCTTGTCCTTGCATTCTAGTCAGAAAGTTATGTCTTTCATGCTACCTGGTTGCCAGTAGATTGAGCACTGAGAGCACAGGAAAAAGTCTCCATGTCTGATGTCACAGTGCCATGCAAAAGCTGGAAACAAGGAAAGTCATTTTCAGCCCACAGTGCTCATGCCTGTTTGGCTGGCATGCCAGCACTGTTGGGATGGAGCAAGCTTCCTATTTAAAGACTCTTCAAACACAATGCCACACTCTAATAAGTGTACTAAAGATAAAAAAAATGTCAAGGAAGGATTTTGTTTAAGCGCTATGTCTTTTGCTATTGTTATAAGAGCACCAAAACTTGGCCAAGAAAATCTAAATCTTTGCTGCGAAGCATGCACACATTAAAACGTTTAATGAAAGAATACTTTTTTAAAAATGGGCAAATTCACTTCTTTTTCCTAATATTCTTAGAAATCTCTACATTTTTGGAAGCTTTCAGAGAAATTGAACCACAGGAACACACCCTGCATGGGATAATTTAGCCCAAATGGCATGAATACCATTGAGACAACTTAATGATAGGCAGCATTTTCATTTACCTGTTATTGGTGTAACTGAAAGCACAAGATGGTCCATGGGCTACATATCTGTCCATGGTCCTGATGCAGCAAAAAAGCAAGATGCACCAAATTACACCGCTTGTTGATAGCTTTTTCTTTCATCTCTGTCATCGCACAGTCTGTGATATGTAAGGTCTTCAGACAATGCTCTTTTGTTTGTATTTGTCAGTAGAGCATGAAGAATCTTTAAGGGGATTCATAGACTTAGTCAATTAAAATAAATAGACTTTCACATTAGTATTACATTATACATTGCCATGAGGTGTTACTGTTTCTCTGAAAATTTTCTCTTTTGTGGACAGATGATTTTTTTTATATATATATGTTTGCTTAATACTACACTTGAGACAGCAACACAGTGCTCCACGAAACACCTCACCTAAGTCTTCTGCCTCAAGTGTAGTATTAAGCAAATTAAATTAAACAAAATAAAATATCATGAAGATAGCATTTCAAGCCACAGTAGCCTTGTTTAAAGTTGCAGTGCTTATTAATACAGTTTGGTGACCATTTGTAGAAAATTGTAAACTTCATCATTAATTTAAAAAAGTAACAGATGCACCCCATACAATAACAGATACACTGTTAAATTATATAGAGTTAGACCAATTGGGGTTTGGATGATGGCCAGGTTGTTTTACTATTTCTAAACCATCTCTGTGACATGAGTACCAAGCAATTTCATTTTTCTTTAAATTTCTCCTTAAAACAATGTCCCCATCAACACTGCAGAGTCAGCAGAGCTATGGGAAAGTAAGCTAATTTCCGTTGTGGTTTGCACATTATTACAGTTGTTAGCTTACATTAGCACAGCTAAATTCCTTCTTCAGCTACAATTGTTAAAATACACATTGAGAAAAACATTTGGGCAGATTCAAGTGAAAGCTAAATATACAGACAATGGTATTATACAGATATAATGTGTAACTGTAAAAGAAGACCCCCAGAATCTTTTTAATGGTTATGGGTGAGCAGGAAACAGCCTAGCTTGACTTTCAGTTCCCATGATGAATATGCATTCTGGTTATTATACAACAAAACATTTTACTTATAAACAACATGTGACACCAAGCTACCTACAGCCAATAAACCTTGATCTGATAACATATTTATAGTCCCTTTTTAGAGTAGAAATTTATATGTATTAATTACAGTTTAAATTAGAAGTAAGAGGTCTTATACAATAAAACTTATAAGTGGCTGTTATAACATGACAAAATAGAACCCTGTAAAAATGTTATTAAGGGATTGATCACAAGGTCATTTAAGTCAATGGAAATAATCCTATTGGCTTCAAGAGCATTTGATTAGTATTATTATTATTTATTTGTATAAGGTAGTACCCAAAACCCCAGTCAGGAAGGTGGGGGTTCCAGTCAAATATGATCTACACTGGATCATGGTTTAATATAACATACAAGTACAGTAATATTTTCTTGTATAGTTTGTATGCAGTCCATGTTACTTTAGATTAGCTACATAAATAAGAATACTCAGCAAGTTTGGCAACTTCATGTAAGCAATGGCTCTTAGACTCATCTGAATGGGTTGTTACTAGCCAAATAACGTATTCCATTCAATACAGTGTTATTGGGAGGCTTTGAAATTTGTTCATCGGTCTTCCCTGTACAAATTACCCTTTTCCTTCTGCTCTGTGAACAATCAAATAACCTGAAATAAAAGCACAATGAATGAATTAAACCTTATTGTCTTTTTTGGAAGTGGAGATGAACGATGTGCGTCCTGTCTAAGTTCTAAATGTGCAACATGAGAACTTGGAAGGAAAGATTTGGTGACTGATTCTTGGCTGATGTCCTATTCATTGCTGGCATCTGCAAAAAGAATTATGTTTTCAGCAGGCAGAAATTGACAGGGATACATAAGCTATGCTGGCAAGTGAGTTTGCTTTTGGCCTTTAGCAGTTCGTGCGTCAAGCTCATGGCTGCCAAAAATAAATTAAAACAAAATAAAATGCATTGAGTTTTTGTTTTGGTTTTGTTTTGTTTTTTTAAGAAGCTTGTAAGAGAGACAGCCAAACACTGAAGTGGAAAGAAAGTGCATGGAGAACAATAAGGTGGTAAACAGTAAGTAGTGGCAAGAGCAGCTCTGGACTCTTCAGTATTCTGCTCTTGCTCCTAACTTGATATGGTCCAACATTGCTTTTCCAGTTCCAATGATAGCGTGCCTCAATTAGTATCAGGCTCTTATACTCCCCACAAAGGACCTCTTTTTTTTATCACCTTGGGCAAACTAAATCCACATTTTTGGCCAGGAAAGACAAGGGAAACGGGAGGGAACATACTAATCACATCTGGCTCTCCACAGCCCATGGAACTGGTGATAAGAAACAACTTTTCTATTATTCTGAACAAACATTTCCTAAAGGTAGTTCCAGAAACAAAGTTCGAAAGTCTGAATGCTGAAGAACAGCAGTGGTAACATTTAAACAAATACTTCTGGGTGTTCTTGAAGAGAATGTTGTTGGTTGCTATAACAGGAACATGGGTACTAATGTAAGTTTATACTGATGAGTCAAATATTTCTCTTGCCTCCACTGACTTCTTCTCTGCTGATGGAAAAGACATTTAGGACCAGATTTGTAAAAATATTCAGACACCTAACCTGCAATGAGATCATTGGGAGTTCGGTGACTAAACACTATCACATATCTGACCCTTAACCCCTTGGCTCCTCAATTTTTTCCAGCTGCAAAATAGGTATAATTATTCAACCTACCTTCTACAGAGCTGTGAGTTTTGAATTCATTTTTCCTTCTCAATTTGAGGTCTTCAGATGAAAGGCACTAAGTAAACGCGTGGCAGTGTTGTCTGTGTGACGAAGATTAAAACTGGGTTCTTAGTATGCTATAAAAGGGTTTGGCTTGGGGAGTAAGTCTAAGTTACAACAGTCTAGCTTTTATAGCTTCTGTCATGAAAACTATCTCAAAATATTTTAAAGAATAAAAATGCAAGCCAGTAGATAGTAAATATCACAGCAGAATGGCATAAAACAGCAGGCAGGAGAGACAAGACAGAGATATTTAAAAGGAGTTGCAGGAGGAAATAATGAGTCAGGGAGATACAGGAATGGTGACTTACAAGATTGAAGATGCATAGGAGACCCTTGCACTGACAGTGATGTCAATGTAAGGAAGCACAGAAAAAAGTTGTTTTCAAGATTAAAAGTTCTCCTCTCCCTGCCCCCACTAAGTGCGTGCAATGGGAAATATGGTTTATTTGGTTCAAGTCAATGGAGTTAGTCTGGTATAACTACAATCAGAATGTGATCCCTAGTTTGTGAAGTGAGTGTTTTTAATTGGACTTTCGCAGTGTGGTAATCTACCTATGTGTTAGGAACTTTCCTAACATCAAGGAAGTTACGGCTCCTACTGTAAAATATGTGTAGTCTAAAACACCTGAGGAGTGAGAGGGAAAGAAATACAACAATACAATAAAGTGATCACAGGAAGAGGATAGGTACACAGCTAGGTTATGACCCTTTGTTTTGGGAGCTTACAGAATGTCTTCAGGGGGCCATGGAGAAATAATGTAAAATTTTGCAATGTGAAAAAATCCGTATGTTTAAAGCAATAAGAAATGTCTATGTAAAGCGAGCCCTGTAATCGTGTGTGGGGGGGGTCTTGTTTTGGCCACCATGTTGTTGTAAACAGAGTACCAGCTACTGCTGCATGTACCTCTTGGGGAGAGAGAGAATGGTGTGTTTCTTTGGCACTATAATTTAATCCCAGAACCCTAACTCACAGTTCATCATAGACATAGGTCTGTATAGCAGGATGACATACACTCTTCCACAGCCATTAAACCTGTAGCAGTGCGTGCTTCATCTTTAACTTATACAAAATGTTACACAGATCCCTTAAAACCAGGCTGAAAGTGCAAATACCACTGAGTGAGTTATTTGTCTTGACACAAATATAAAGCCATTGTTTTCCACATGGGTTCAGCTATTGACACAAAACTACACATTAAAAAGTTTTGATAACACCCATGCTCAAGTTAATGACAGAACATGTCAATGAACTGGAACACATGATGAGTCAGCCAAACATGAAGTCCCGAAGGCACTGCTGTCATTACCCTCAAACAACCATGTTGCCATTGCTGCCCAATCATTTTGCCAGTCACTTCAGGCCCACGGCAATTCAGAAACATGCATTTTATAATGAGGACACTGGTGGGCAGTTCCAATAAGCTACAGCTACAGCAAAGATATGATGTAAAGTTTTACAATACTTTTTTCACAATGTCAGTCTATAATGTATTCTGCAGTGCTGCTTGTGATATTACTTCAGCTGTATCTCTCTTTTACTTTAATTTTGTCCAGCTTCATAGTTATTTCTGATATGCGGATGGCTTATAAAAGATCTCTTACTTAAATGTCTTAAGAAGTTTGTGATATTCTGGAAGAAGGTCATCAGATGTAAGTTTGGGAAACCTTGCTGTGAAATTATTATCTGTTTTTCTTTCAAGACATATAATATTTTCTTTACAGAAATGACAAAACAGAACACTATGGAATTTAACTTTGAAACGGTATGAAGAATGAGTCCTCCAAAACCACTGAGTGCTTCTGTTGACTGGCGTGGGGTTGGATGTTTTTCATGAGTCGCTATTTTCTAGCCTATTTTTAAATCGAGCATTATAGTTGCCTGCAGCGAAACACTAACAGACCCTAAATGGAGTTTGCCATCCAGCTTTTGTGTTTAGTAATCAGGTCAAGAGTTCTTGGAGGATGAATTCTCGTCTGTTACAGAAACAGCAGGCTAAACTTGGTGTGAAGTACTGAAGAGCCTCAATTCAATGGTTAAAAAGAATTTGAAAGAGCTATATCTTGATCATCTTTCTGGAACAACTGCTTTTGAAGGAAATCTTGTAATTTGAAATAGTAGCTATCTCATGGAAGAAAACACTAATGCAGCAAATAGGAACAAAATGGTTGAATGTATTCACTTGTATCCATTTGAAGTGCTATTCTACAGTTAAATTTATAGACTGAGACCTTAAATTTGGCATATGAAATTCTGGGCATCCACCATCATTATGCAGGATTGTGCACATAATGGGTGAAAATCTGGCTCCACTGAACTCAGTATCATAATGATCACTATGTTTTGAAGACTTGTGGTGTTTGTGCCCATTACAGCTTGAACATTTTACTGTTCTTTAAGCTATTCTTTGGTTGGATTATATGCCAAATAATAGTAAATTGAGAAATATTATCTATGAAAAGAAACAAATATTTCCTTTTAAAGAGATTTTTTAAACAAAAAATATGAACATTTTCAGTTTAAATATTTTATTTTTCAAAGACCCAAAATGGGTATTTTTTACCGCAAGCAATTTCATATTAATTAAATTTGGAAAATAAAGACTTCCAAAAGTTAATTTCAAATAAAAAATTATTTTAATCAGAAAAAATGCTTTCATTGGAGAATTTTAACCAGCTCAGGTTTTATATCTAAAACCGTGATAGGGATACAGTAGCAACCCTAAAACTGTGGCTATACAGACAGCTCAGCAGCCAGTAAGTCTATATCTGCATTGTGAAATTAGGTCAAAATTAACTTTTTAGCACCCAAATTTCCAAAGTGTCTGTCCTCACTGGGTACGTGATGTCATCAGAGTGCATCCCTAGCAGTGTGGCTGTCTTCGACATTAACAGCAATGCATTATGGGTAGGCAGCCCACAGTTCCTGCTGCACCTTTGCATTGTGGGTTATACTCCCCGTGTGTGAGGGGACCAAAACATTTCAGTGGGTGGTTCTGGGTAAATGTCATCAGCTTCCCAAAATGAACGTATCTCCTTCCTGCCTGAAAGAAACAACAGTTAATCTTTTTGCACTCATTTTTCCCTTGATTATCCTTGAAGATGCCATAGCATGGCACATATGGCTGTTGCTTAGCTTCAAAATCGCTATGGCAAACATTGCTGACACTTCACACATTATTCTGCAGTTTCTCTGGGGACTACCCAGGAGTGGCCACAGTGAAGAAGAATGTGAGGAGGCCACAAACACCATCAGTAGTCAATCCTATTGATGCAATGGAACAACGATGCCTGACCCATGAGACAAACACAAATTGGTGGGACCGCATAGTTATGTGGGTATGGGACAATGATCAATGGCTTTAAAACTTTCACATGCATAAGGCTGCTTTCATGGAACTTTATGAATTGTTTTCCCCACCTTGAAGTGCAGCAATACCAGAATGAGACACCTTTTGAGAGTTGAGAAGTAAGTGGCAATAGACCTTTGAAAGCTCGCAACAACAGACTGCTACTGGTCAGCTGGGAAGCAATTCAGTGTGGGTAACTCTGCAGTGAGGGCTGTTGTCATCCTAGTAACCAGGGCAATCAATACCTTTCTCCTAGGAAGAATAGTGAATCTGTGAAACAAAGAATATCGTGGATAGCTTTGCTGTTATGAAATTTCAAATGCATCATTGAAAGCCCCTAAAAGTGAGGTCAGAGACACAGGGCAGCTGAACTTGGCTTGGTGGCAGGCATGGTAAGCAACAGGTTGCAGTTCTTGCTATATTTTTTTCCACTTTGAAACCATGTGTGACAGAGTGCTTGGCAAATACAGCCCTCATGGTTATCTTTTGGTGTCCATATTTGTGGGGCAGGGGGTGCACATTACAAGAAGCCCAGCAATGGGTGGGAAGGATGGGCAGATCCATCAGGGTTCACAAAATCAGTGTGTATTTGCCATCCCCATGTGCCTACAGACTGCAACTCTCCCTTCTCATAGTGACCTTCAAGGTGGCGAGGGGTAGGGAGTGGGCACCACCTCCCTTCTGGTAAGCCTGCAACTCTCCTTCTTGCATGGATTTGCAATGGTTGGTGAACCTGTTCTCTGGAACGATAACTTTAAGCCCTTTGCAAACAGGGCAGCAAACCTGAGGTTATGATTTTTTAGGAATGAGCAAATGAGGGTGGATTGTCTCAATGCCATCAATTACAGAGAGTTTCCCTTCTTTTATCGAGATTGCCAGGCATGATGTATCTTTTCTGAATCACAGAGTATAGTAGGGAGCAGATGCTGACCAAATGGCCCAGAACCCTGGACCTTTTGCTACCATGCTTTGTGCTGCAATGACAGAAGATCACTCACCACCAGCTGAGGGTGGAAAGATGTCCTATGTTGGAAGACAGAATAAGGGAGCTGTGGAAGAATCTGCACTCTCCTGCTTTGATCAAAGTGCAGCTGTCTAATCGAGCAAACCCCACTCCTGTTTCAAGCCTGATGCAGACACAGTCTTGCAGGCAGGGGTGGTGGCTCTGAGGCAGGAGTGTTCTTGCACAATCACCACATTCAGCATACTATAGTGTGATCATGCTTAGAACACCAGGAGGGGACTGGTACATTTTACAGATACAACAAAACCAGAAACAAAAATAAAAACAGATGCAGCCATAAAACTGTCGATAAGTCATATAATTTTACAACAGCCTGAATAGTACGGTTTACCCCAAAATATGGTCTTGTTTGGAATTGTAACAGTGTACACAATATGAAAGCACTTGTAGTTATTTTTGGAACAAACAAGCTTAATATAAATATAGGTGTAGGAAGGCTAACCAGCAGGAGGGATTGGGCAAGATACTCCCACATATCTTTCTCATTACATCTGGAAGTGGAGCCATTCATTTCAGCAAATGCATTGTGGCTGTCTCAACAAGTGGGGAAAGAAGGAGGCTGTGACCTCCTGACTGCCAATTGTATGACTATTGACAGTGTTATTTACAGTGAACTAAACTGTGATTTATAGAAATAAGTACAAGCATATCCATATCCTTAAAATGGATTATTTGGTGTATTGATCGGGGTGCGAGTATAACCATTCTGTCTATGCTATCTATCCCATCTATAGGCCTCGCTATACATAGATCTGTTGGGTTCTTTTTTTCCTAATTTGCTTGTACTGATGTTAGGATTGGAGCTTGTCTATGTTGTCCTCTGGCTCTCTTTGAATCTAATATTATGAACATTTGACAACAGGTTTCCCCAGAAATCTTTTGAGAGGATTAAAGAATACCTCTATGGCTATATCTACACAGCAGCATTATTCCTAAATAAGTTATTCCAGAAGAGGTATTCCAGAAAAGCTAATTACAAAATAGGGTAGGTACACACAAAATCCATTTCAAAATATTGTGCAGCTATTTCAAAATAGAGCATCTACACACAATGGAGCCTATTTCAAAATAGAACCATTGGGCCCACAATGACCTATTTCAAAATAGGCTGTATTCCCTGTCTACACATCCTCTGGGCACTATTCCTTGTTTACTGAGGTTTACCAATTTCAAAAGAAGGTATATGTTATTCAGAAATTATTTCAAAATAGTGGTTGTGTTGTACAGATGCTTGCATAGTTACTTTGAAACAGCTGCTGCTACTTTGAAATATCTTTGCTGTGTAAACATACCCCATGAGAGCTTTGCAGAGATGTGCATGGAGGATTCCCACACCATCTCCAGACATGTTAACAAACATTTCTGGGGAACCCCCACTGTGTAGGCAGAATGGCTGCCAGTGTTCCCCTCAGGACAAATTAAACAGATAAAACTAAATTACATGTATCCACTTAAGTATGATCACAAATGTGAACTCACCAGAAGTGCCCTTACTGTCATCAGGATCCAGAAATAATAAGTCCTGGGAGAGGATTAGCTCCAATGTTTTTTTTTTCTTTAAAAGATGGTGGCTGCTGGTAAGACTGGGTCTTCTATTCTCCTGCTGAGCATTCTCCTCTGCCTCCTCAGCTGCCAGAAAAGTCAGTTACGAGGTATCCATCTGGTTGCATAACCCCTAGAATCTCATGCAGTTTTTCATAGAAATGGCATGTGTGAGGGTCTGATCCAGACTGCCTATTTGGCTGCTTTAGTTCCTGGTATTCCTGCCTGAGCTACTTTATTTTCACATGACACTGCTGGGTATCCATTCTCTGTCCTTTTTTCCACTTTGCCCTGTTCAATTTTGCTTAGATATTTACATTTCTTTGGCTGCTTCAGAATCCTGCCTGCCAGATTCCTCTCACCACAAAGCAATCAGATACAGGATTTCCTTCATGCTCCATGCTGGATTTCATTTGCAACCCTAGGCATTCATGGTCAGCTGTGCTGTTAGGCTCATCATACTGGTCAGACAGGAAATTAAATTAAAAATTTCCTAGGACTTTTTCCTATGTACTTGGGAGTGCAGCAGAACAGAAAAATGCTGGTCAGAGTGGTCACATTGGGATAGTATGGGACACCTGGTGGAGGCCTAGAACATTTACCTTAACAGCACTGCTTCTGCACTATCTCAATGTCTACCATGTAAGGTTGAATTTAGTGCTACTCCTCTCATCAAGGAGAAGTACAGAAATCCACTTTAAATTTCCTTCAAGTAATTGCAACTGGCTTGGTGGTAAAGATTTATTTTTTATAAAATTGACCTAATATGACTAACTTTGACCTATACTTGTAGACGAGGCCTGAGTGACAAAGCTGGAATCTTCTATCACCAAAAATACAGGTGTCCAGAGGTTTTGATACAGGAAAGAGACCAAAAAGTAGGATTTTAGAGTAGGTAATATTAGCAACAGGGACCATCACACACACCAAGGCAGAGTACCACATAGTGTATTATTAAGAGTAGGGTTCTAAACATGATAGGATTGCTTAGGGCTTGGCCACAAAATACAATAATCTGAATCTAGCAAAGTTCAAGAATGATCCAAGTTATTGCTATCCAATGACTCTGAAATGAGATGATTAGTTTATTTTATTTATAGGATTTTCTATGGTCCCCCAACACCATATTATCTGAGCATTTCACAAATATGAATGGATTTATTGTCACAATAACCAGTCCTCTGGGGCTGGAAAGTATTATTATCTCTATTTCACAGATGAGGCAGTCAGGGAGAGAGGTTAAGTAATATACTGAAAATTACATAGAGAAAAACTGCAGCTGAGCCATCATTAAAAGCTAGACCTCCTAAATGTCGTCTACAGGGCTCTGACCACAAAAAAAAACACCCTCTTCTTCGTCCTTTTATCTGCTTTCTACCAACAGGTGATAACATCACAAGAACCAATATGACAACTGCCACACTACACTTGAGACTGGGATCAGCAACCTTTCTGAGGTGGAGTGCAGAAATTTGGCCTTTTGACCTCTATGTATTGTCCAAGTGCTGGTGATACTTTTTAAAGTCACTAATAGTCTTACTTACAACAGATGCATTAATAAAAAATTAAGATGAAGAACTTTACTATTTAAGTGGGGGTTGGTAACATTTGCTGGTTGTTTGTTAATCCACAGCATGGCTTTGAGCAAACTCCCCCCTGCAACAGGGTGGGTGGTGTCGCCAGGGTTGCCAACTGTCAGGAAATTTACAGACAGTCCATAAAAATTTAGCCAAAATCGGACATGCCTGTAAAGTCAGTAAAAAAAAATGTAGGTGTCCCTAAATTTTGTAAAAGTGCAATAAAATTAAAAAAACCCAGCAATTATTCTATACCAATTAAATTTCTTCTGTGCTGCTTCAGCCATTTTACTGTGGAGCAGCGGAAATTGGATGTTTTCGTTATTTGTTTTGCTCAATGGTTGAGGTGATGTAATTTGAAGCATGTGATGCACATGCTGTTATCATCTACATTATCCCGCCGAATTAGCATCAGCACATTGGTAATTTTATGTAATTAAATATTGTTTACCATCAAAGCTTACATTGTCAAAATCTATAAGAAGAGTGAATTGTGCCCAAGAGAATAACGAATCCAACAACTCTGGTGAATTATCACCTGATGAAGAGCCAGTTACTAAGAAATCAAAAGGTAAAGCATGCATGTTTTCTTCCAAATGGCTAGTGGATGGTGAGTTCAAAGATTGGATTTAGATAGCTAGTGCAAGCAAGACCACCACCAAATGCATTTGGTGTAAAAAGGAGTTCAGTATAGCTACTTGGCTCAATCTAATTCTTGACTTTCCCCCCCACCCCTCCACTCTCTGATTTGCTCACCTTGATTATCTTTTTCTGATTTGTCCTCATTGCTTACTGTTTTTGGTTCTCTGTGCCTTAAATATTGAGTCTGTTCTGGTCTGGCTATGGTCTGAAGAAATGGGCCTGTCCCATGAAAGCTCACCTAATAAACCATTTTGCTAGTCTTTAAAGTGCTACTTGACTGCTTCTGTTGAAGTGCAAAATGTTCAGAGCCATGCTGCAAGTGATAAGCACCAAAACATAATGTCTGCAAGGAGATCTAGCCCTGGAATTATGAGTTTCATTGCTAAAGTAAATACAGCAGTGACTAATCACCAGAAAATGGTCATGGAATGTAAACTAAAAGTAACAACCTTCTTAGCCAGACAAAACCTACCACTGAGTTTCCTGGATGAAATCTCGGACATCGTTGCTGATTGGTTTCCTGATTCTAAAATTGCAATAGATTTTGCTTGTGGAAGAACTACATAAACTTCCCACTCCTATGCTTTCAAGGATTAATAACTGTCAGAAATGGACCTGCGACAATTACTTCAGCTATGGTTAACAGCATCAGTGTTCGGATGTATGATCATAAATTGGAAAACTTCCAGGCCCATGACTATGTAAATGAAAGTGAGTTAAATAGAATATTGTTCTTGTGATGTATGAATTACAACAATTACTTTTAACTTTTGGACATTTATGTCAGATTAATATAGTATAAAAACTATGTCTGTAAAAAAAATTGTCAGTCCATAAAGTTTTTCTCATTTTGTCCGTAAATGAAATTTATTTGGGTTGGCAACTCTGGGCAGGGCTGAGCTCCTGCCTCACATGCTGATGAAAATTGGGTCACATTCCACTCTTGGCACATGTACTGGTGCTTGCTGACCCAGGCTCTAGACAATCACAGCAGAGAACAGATAGGAGTGAAACCTTGGACTCCTTGGTTCTCTCTCTCTCTCTTGATTTCAGTAGGACCAAAATAGTAGAATTCAAGTTTTTCCTCTAAAGTAGATCAATTTTAAGACACACAGGAATGACATTATATGGTAACTTTTTGGTGTATCATAGGATATTCTGAATTCAATATGTTGTTTCCTTTTCTCATAAGAACAAGGATTTTCCAAAGTTTTCATTACTGTTGAGATTTTCCCCTGCTATTCTTCTGTAAGGACAGACCAGAGGCAGATGTGAATAGCTTAAAAAAAAAAAGAGGATGAAACACTGCAGAAAATAAACAAGCAGGTTCTTCAAAACTGTTTTCAAGACACTATTGCTAATGCTTTAGACTTTAGATACCTTGTTTTGTTCTGAGGTATACTTTAAACCCTTGCTACTTGTAAGTATATGCTTTTCTTTCTGCAGGTCTCCGAAAACAACTCCTTGGCTACATTTCAAATACCATTTAGCTTTTCAAAAGAGCTTATTTAGCATATTGTCCTGCATCATTTGAGGAGATGCCAAGCTCACCATATTCAATTTCCATATAAAACATTTCTTTTAAAATATGAGATTTTTCATCTCCCATTATCATACATCAGAGAGTGTTATGCTGAAGACATGTACAAGCTAAACGGTAAACAGCATTTCAACAATAACATTAAGCAGCCACTTGCCTGCGTCTGGACAATGACTGGAAATGTGCATCGGAGAAATGGATAAATGTGGAAGGTAGATGCAGATGTAGAGAAGTGTATTACAGAGGAACAAAATATTCATTTTTTTTGCTACTTAACCTTACAAGAGGAGTGGAACTTCTCATGTCATACTAAAGGCACAGAGGGCCTGATCCTACCCCTGCCTGCAGCAGGACAGGTGTATTTCAAGAACATGGGAGGAATTTTGTCATGGTCAGACATGAACCAGGAAAATTTTGAGAACTATTTTATTTCAGTATTTTGGTCTTCTGTTTGGGATCCCCAACTAGAATAAGTACAAAGAACGTTAAAGAAATGTAATCCTGAACAATCATAATCTGAACTCTTTTGTTTCGGAGAAAAATGTCCTCTTCCTGCTTGAGTCTGGTTTAAACTTCAAGTGAAGTTTAATGTTAATGAGGATTATTGTTGTGGGTTTTTTCTCTCTCTCTCTCTCTTTTAATTTCTTTGCTTCAAATGGCAGAAATAAAGTAAGCAGATTTGTAACTAAAAAAAAAATCTAGAAAGGGAAGAAAAAATATCTTTTTTGTATGCCATGACCTGCTAGTTGTGGAGCAGAGTGAAATAGGGAGGAGGAGGAGGAGGAAGACAGCTCAGGGACAAGCATTTTAATGACTTACATGCCCTCTATTAGTCCTTTCCTCATCACAGACCGTTAATGTTAGAGAAAACAGTGTTACAGGCAGAATGCTACAAAAGCAGGTTGCTCATCAGATAATATAATCTACTATTAAAGAAACATTTGAAATGGCATCATAAACTATCCGAAGGTATGACACTGAATGCAACATTTCTAAAAATCCTTCCTGTGCTGCAAATTATTTGGAAATTGAAGTTTCTTTGAAAATCAAACTTCACAGAAACAAACTGACGAAGAAAAATTTTGATCAAGGGGAAGTGTAAACAAATCATTTATATTTTATTGCATTCTTGAATATGAGAGATTAAAGTACTGTTATAGTTGTGCTACATGAATTTTATATATATATATTATTTCAACATTAGAAAATCAAATTGGTTTTGAACATTCTGAAAAACTAAGATTCAGAACTTTTGTTTCACAGGAAATTTAGAATTTTTGACATTTTTATTTCAGATCAGAACAAAATACCATTATTATGTGGAACCAAAATTCGGATTTCCAATTAGTTTAAGTTGCAAACTTTGTGCACATGTATTTGAAAAGTATAAAGCAATTATGGGGACTTCAGCTAGGGCACATGCTTTGCTAAGCCCTTAGGGTAGGAGAACTGGCTTATGGAAAATAAGAGTAATCTTTTTACTCTTATTCTTCTAGCTGAGTCAAGTCCAAACAATTTTTCATGTTCAGATAATATATTAACTCCCAACAGCATTTTGAAAGTGCACATAAATAGGGGCATGCAGTATAAACAAATCAAGATAGTTCTGAATGAGTTACAAGCTAGACTAATTAAGGCCTCAGAGCAGTATGGATGACCACACCATGCCTTTAAGCAGTGATTGGAGCAAAGAAATTTGGCTGCTGGCTGAATAAAGGGAACAATGTTTTATTACTGTGGGTGAGGGGAGGTCAAACTACTGAAAAAAGGAGACAAGGGGGCAATGTGATGACAGTGGTTCATCCCTTGTAAACTGAATGGGTGGAAGGGTATAAAAGGGGCCACTCTGTGCATGAAGCTGTCCTCCCTCCCCTTCAAGGGTTGAAATACCAGATTTGGACAAGATCTGTTAGGTGCCTTTCACTAACCACCTCTTTTGTTAGGAGGGTGTAGTCAGACAAAGTCTCCCCCTTACAAGCCAGCTTGCTCGCTGCCCCCCCCCGCCACTGGGAAGCACACAGGGCACGGAGATGGCTGCTGACAGCACAGTCTTTGATGCCCTCATTGAGGCCCAGATGTGCTAGCTCATCGTGACCCTGAGAAGCAGAAAGTACAGCTAGAAGGCTAACAGGCCAAACTGTCAACAAGAGGCGGGGGAGACCCTCAAGAAATCACCCCAGCTGGCATTGATGGATTTGATGTCCACACAACCATCCCAGAAGGGGAAGTCCCCCGCCCACACAAAAAGAATGTCCTGTACTCTCAAATTGCTTATCTCCTGTCTTACAAGTGCAAACTAAGTAAGAAATGCCCTTGTAACAAACTGGCGTCACAAAGACAGACCAGTATGATCTGGCACCTTAGATAAGAAAGAGAATACGTAACCCAGAGGGGTATAAAAGATGGGTCCAGCAGAACTCTAACTTTGAGTGCATTCCACCAACTACCTGCTGGTCGGGTCAGGTGATTGCCTCCCGAGGTCCACAACTGGGGATGCCCAACCTCGTATTCGTCTTTCCGCGGAACTGAGTGACCGATCCGGCTTGGCTACGCTGGTATCAAGAGATGCAGAGAGCGTAAGATACACCCATGCTAGGTCTCCGATTCTTTTGTGCACAGCTAAAGAATTAGAGCTCTGTAACTAGATGTCGTTGTATCAAGATGTCATTGTGTTAGATGATAACAGATATCTTTGTATTGGATTGTAACGTGTTAACACCTGTACTTTGCTAGCATATAAGAAGTAGACAATAGCCTTTTGTAACCACACGCTTATAACTGCAGCTTAATAAACTTGTAACTAGTTAAGATCTAAGCCTGACCCTGTTATCCTTTTGTCACTGCAACACAGCCGGCACAACAAAAGAACTTTAACCGTTTGGTTACTACAGCCTGGCCATAGGAGTGCTAGCAGCTCCCTGCTCTAACAGTAAAAGTAACTGGGTTGTTTAGGACCCAGGGGAGTACCTCACCGCACGTTACCTGGCCACCGGCGAACAGGGGGTTGGGAAGGAATTTTCCCATACCACCACATTACTTTGGACGGAGGGTTGGGTTTTGTGCCTTCCCCACAGTAAGCTCCAGAAGGGTTTGTTTATGCATGAAATGAAGGACAGTAGGTTATATATTGCAACTCATTATAGAATGGTGGGATGGATGTCTTATGAAGATATTCCATAGGGAAGAGGTATAATCATTGAGAATTCAAAGTAGTATTTGGGATGTGCACCTCACCCAAAGTCCCTGCCAAAATTTTAATTGCTAAAATTTCCCCACATGCCTCTCCCTGCCCCCATACCGCTGCAGGCACCAATTGCTCCTGTGTACAGTGACAGGATGAACAACATGGAAGTGAATTCAAAAGGAGATATCTGTCACAGTAACAGAACAAGGGTCAGAAGCACTGGCATAGACAGACTTGGACACTTGGAGGAAAAATGACAGGAGGGCAGGGCGTAAGCCATCAAGGCACATCTCCCTACCTCCAGCACCCTGGGGGCCTGTGGGGGGTGAAGAAACATTCACCCCTAACTGCGCTGTTCTCCTTCCTGGTACTACAACGGGGAAGGCATTGCGGGGCATGCCTGGATGAGCCCAAGACTCCCTCTGGGGAGCACGGGTGGGGAAATGGGGCTTATTCAGCTCCAGCAGGGGAGGAAGGATGGGGCCACGGGTACTTGTCCCACTATCCCACCTGCCCATCCTGCTGGGGAATGGAGTCAGTCTGTGTGGACTTGCTTCACTCCATGCGCCTGGCACTTCTGCTTGGGATCAGGGTCAGGGAACAGGGGCCTGCCCCATTCTGCCCGCTTGGCACCCCTGCCAGGAGTGGGGTAGAGGCCTGGGTCTTGACACACTCCGGCACTCCAGTTGGGTTGTGGGGGTTGGTGTCTTACCCATGCCCCAGTCCTGCTCCCTGGAAAGACTGCCTTGTGGGAAGAGCAGGACAAGTTCCTAACTGGGCTCCATGGCCGGAGCACCACATAGGCAGCGCGAGCCAAGCCGCACACCCAAATCTTGGACCTTGGCAGGAGCACTGGGCCAACAGAGCAGGGCAAGTCCCCCAGTCCTTCTCCCCAGCTAAAGCTGGGCAACCCTAGCACCTCAAACCTGCTCACCAGCAAGAGTGCCAGACTGGCTCAGCATGGTAGGCACTGCGGAAGCAGCAAAACTAAGAAGTGGGTGGGTGGGTCAGTCTTGATGAGGAGTCTGAGCCCTGACCCCCTCATCCCACCTGTGGCAATGCCACTGTTTGGAGGAGGGCTGAGGGGGGTCTTATGAATGGTATGGCAGAGATCCAACCACCCCTTTCTTATAGCCCATCTTAAGCTTCTTATAAGAGAGCGTGAATGGAAGAGAGAAGGAGAGATAGTGGAAGCACCCAGGTAATCAGAGACTATACGGATACTTGCCAGGTAGTCCCAAACATCTACTTACAAAGCTGTGGTCTGAGTAAATCCATGTCAAATGCCACCTGCCCTTCTTTCAGTGTACCTGAACAGTGTGATTATTGCAGGACAAGCAATCAATATAAGATTAAGAAGGGTTCAGGTGAACAAACCCTGGCCAGACAAGGGTTGTGGAGTAACACAAGCTTTGTGAGAACCTGACAGTGCTTGAGTGAGGCTTTTAGTTGTCCTGGTGGTTATACAATTGAGCAAGACTGAAAAAGCTCTTACATGTGTGTGGTGTCAATAAGTACAGCATAACGACACTGATTAACTAAAGCCCTCAACAGCAGAAAAAATGAAATGAAAATTAAAAGTGAGTTTAAAATGTTTTAAAGATTTATGAAAAATGCTGAGAAAGAGAGATTTAAAATCTTGAAGTCTCATTATCCCAGCAGCTGCACACATAACACACGTTGAAATTATAGTTAACTGGTGGGCTGCTGGAGTTCCTGATCTCTGCTAGTTCAATTGCCTCTTATTGGATGCAAAGGAGCAGTCTTTATCCATGAAATCTTCAGGACTATGATTTTGCATCACAGCGAGGTGTATGTTTTCTGGTTTTCTAATGATAGAAAATGCTGTTTCTAGATGTGATTAGTCATGAGTCCTTACATTCTACTGCTGATATGAATCCAGATTTAAGCAGGTCTTTAAAGATGGGAAAAGATCATATTTGGAGGTCAGAGAAAAAGAGCTCCTGGCATATATTTTTTTTAAATTTTGTGTTTAAATGGCAGCTGTGTGAAGTTGTTCCAATATAGTTCTGCAGGAATTGGGGGAGGGAGAAATGTATAGATGAGGCAGTCAAAGGGTGTGCGCTAAATGCTTTTTATCACATGGCTCTGCAGTTTATTATGTGGTCTCCAAAGCGCTTTACAAATATTAGCAATTACAGGCATAAAAATGTTATCCCATTACAACTGTATTCAATACACTCCTGTTTTATATAGTAATTTTAGTCTTCAAAGCCCTTTAGTCATGTTAGCTGAACAACACAGTTACAAAATCTCTAGGAGAGACGGTAGACTTGTTATCCCTATTTTCAGTGAGAAGTTGAGGTAGTAGAGAATTGAAGTTACTTGCCTAAAGCCACAGTAGGTGTCAATAGCTACGGTAGGACTGAATTTATGAATTTATGGTTTTGCATGATGTGTTTAGAGAATAAATTTACTAAATCTAAAATATTTTCACTCTCCCCCTCAACTTCTTACATCAATATTTTCAACATTCTCTCGATGGGGAAGAAAGGACATTCTCATAGGACTCTGCTAACCAAACTACTTTATTTTTTTAACTCGTATTTACAAATATTTCAATTGGTGTAATGTGCTTCTTGATCTGTGTGGCACAATATCTCTTCCTTCTCTGCCCTCCGTCAAGCTCATGTGGCATTAAAATGAGCATTTCTGATCAGTGGTCACAATGGGGAAAGCGTATATGTAGGCTCAATGCCTGTAGCAAACTGAATTTGAACTTCGAACTTTATCTCCCTATCTCCTCTATGATCTGGAGTTTTGAGTTTCAATCATATGGAAATCTTTAAGCTAGCAGTGGAATTTCTGGCAGCTCCAAATAATTAGTTGTATTTAAATATAATCAGATTTTACTTTATGCGCATTTTCCCATGCTCAATAGACATTTACTTCTTTAAGACTCTTGTGACACTTACTGAATTATCCTAATGTAACTAATATTCTTTTTCCATAATTAGCATTCCTTTGTGATTCATTATTTACAATTAATAAAGAGGTTTATATTAAAAAATCCATTATTCTCATCAAAATATAAATTGGTCAGCTGACCCTTGTACGTTACAAATATTTGAGTCAGTCTCTTGTCCATGAAAGGATAATTACTATCATGATGAGATCATCAATAAATCTGCTATTAGAAATATGTGTTTGTGGCTGTGTCTACACTACAAGAATACACTACACTACAAAAAAGCAACTTCAAAACTGAGTCTACATACACCCTACTTTGAAATTAAGCTTCAAAGTAGGCCACTATTCCATTCATGGGAATGGAGTAAAAACTTCAAATTTGGGATCCCTACTTCTAAGGGAAAAGGTGTGTAGACTCTCTGCTGGCTACTTCGAAGTAGTGCCTAACTTCGAAGTTAACTTTAAAGTTAGTTCCCAGTGTAGACACAACCTGTGTGTTTTACTTTGCATAAGTACAACACATTGCATGTGATGTGTATCTGTCTAATTATACAAATATGCCAATATGAATTTGGAAAAATTAAGAATTTTGTGTGGTTAGTAGTTGATAAATGACGATTTCCTAACTACACTATGCAAAAATATCTTATACAAAAATGAGCACTCAAAGTCAGTATGTGGGCAATCTACTTCATTAACTAGGACAGTTGTGTGACTAACAGACAGATACACGGGTAATGTTTAAATTGTAGGCTACAACTTTATTAAGTACACCTTGTGGAGGAGGACTACACTGGCTTTAAACATGCTGTAGTGCAGGTTACAGGGCTTTTCCCATGAACCAAACAATAAGTTGGGAGGAGGCCATCCCAGTTCTACCCCCTAGACTCACTTCTGTTGTGAAATCTCTCATTCAACCTCCACTGCCCCACAAAGGGGTGGATGGAGTGACAGGGGCCACAGGCTAATAGATGGGGTGGGGGAAGCAGAAATCATGGGAAACCTCGAACTTCAAGGACTTCAGATTCCTCACCCCTGTCCAGCTGCACAATTCTGAATCTCATGGCTTCTGCAACCTGGCCCTGTTTACCTTTCCCTTCTTGGACACCAGCTACAAAATGCAGCAAGTCAGTAATCAGACTAGCATTATATGAACCTGGAATGTAACTGTTTCTACACCAATTGGTCATCTGGCAGGTTGGGAGGAAGATGGAAACTCCACTGGGCTACATGTCAGTTTGGCCCAGTGGGGAAATAACTCCTGACAGCTAAAACAATGGTCAGACCCATAACATTAAAAGTTATGTAGCTCCTAATCTACAAATAAAGAAAGAGAGGGTAGACCAGCCAAATGGACAATACCAGGCTTTTCAAAAGCTTGAGCTTGATTTAAACATGCCTAAGAGATGTGGCTCCATGACAGACAATCAGATGGTCCAATACCCCTTAGTTTAGTCAGTGACCCAACAGGGAATTGAAAGGAAGGTAGTGGTTGGGGGAAATTCAGTCCCCCAAATCCTGCCACTTTGTGTTTCTTTCATTCCCCGCTGTCCAAAGTACGTCCCTTATTAAAGTCAATAAGAAGGGATGTAAGCAATGTCTCTTGGAGCTACAAAAGCTTATCATACTTCTAGAGCTCTAGGAGAAATATCTACTCCTGTGATGAATTATTTATTCATTCTGTAATGATCGTTTCAGTGGGGACATAGTAAATGTAGAAAATATATATTGTTTCACTCTTTTCTTTGAGCATTTTTTTAGTTCTGTGTTACTGAAAATTGTAACTATGCAGAATTGTTGGGCAGGAAAGATTCTAACTCTAGCTTTACTGGCTGATTATAAGTACATATCTAATGCTGGATGGGAGAAAAGACAGTATTCAAGGTGACACCACTCATAGGGAAAGAGAGGTAAGGGAAAAGTAAGAAGAATCTGATGTAGTCTACATTGAAATTGACTTGCATAGCCATTCTGAAGCAAACCACATGTGGTAGTCCTCTCCTTGGACTAATAATAAGAGTACAGTGCAGGTAATACATTATATGTGGTGGTAATGCCTAAGGCATTCTACTTTGTGGAGAGACATGAAAATATGGAGATTCACATCACAAACTATCTGCTGGTATCCTGGGTATTTTGATGAGTTCTATATGCAAAAAGATAAAACAAATTTCAGCAAACCACTTTAAAAATTTGATGGAGTGGAGCTAAACTTTCTCTTTTCAAAATCAGGGACATCACATCTTCGTAAGCCCACAATTCACCTAAAATTACTGTATGTCAGGGCCCAAAATCATCCTTCAGGTGACATCAACAGAATCAATGGAGTTGGACTGGGGCTGGTTTGGCTTGAAGTTCTTTTGATGACTGAGTATCACCATATTATCAAGCACGTTGCTATGACATGTTATTAATAAAGGACACCATGGTACTAATACTATCTATTATAGTACTGCAATCAAACAGAGGCTGTCTATATCACGGTGCTTCAGCAGAAGCAGTAACTCACTCAGAGCAGTCACCTGCTAATTAGCCTCTTACAAACTATAAAGTTTGGCAGAAGGTCAGAATGAGCACTTCTCATTCTGATGCTGCAGACTGCAGACCAGCATGGGTCTCTCACACCTGTTAAGAGGTGACAGATATCTTTGTGATTCTTTTTCAGTTTTCGTGTGCAGATGGCTCTTCCATATTTCTGACAGGGCTGACACAACATTTTGAGTTAACAAGGTTTCTCTACTGCCATATGTGTTTTCTGCTGCTGTAAGGTTCCCATCAGAGATTTGTGGAGAAAAGAGATGATATACCCCATGGCTGCTCAGCCTCCTGCTGACAGCCCTCCTGGCTACCCCTGGTCCCAGCCACTGGGGCTCCCTAGTCCAGGATGATCCTGACTGTGGATGTTGCTGGATCAGAGAGTAAAGAAGTTGGACTTGCACTGGAATTCATCTTAACCCCTGTACTTTTCCATGAGAAGCTGGGAGACGATTGGCCTGAACTCCAATGATTCCTAATATTTAAAGGTTGGGAGTGAAACAGTCAAGGTCATCAGTTCTCCCTGGATACCCCCTCCAGGACAGCTGCTGTAAATGTCTAAGACTGAAGAGGGCAGGGAAGAGGAAAGAGGACTGATCTCATATTGGAAAACTTTCCAGTCTGTGAAAGAAGCTGATCAAAAGCTGGTGAAATATTACATGCATCCTATTTTGTATTGTATTGTTTAGCTTGAATGATCAGTTTTATTTTGTTTAGTAGCCAATATAGTTCTGTCTGCTATAGGTTATTCCCACTTAAATTCTACCTTTATTCTTAATATAATCATTTTTTATTAATAAACACCTTGTAAAGAATTGTTAGCTTGGGGAAATGCAAAGAGCCTGTGTATATCTCTTTACTCCAGGTAAAGATGGAACATGAGCTTACCTTGTATAAAACTTTATAAAGAGCAAGAGATATATCTGGGTTCAGGTCCCATTGAGGCTGTGTATTTGAGTGCTGTGGCAAACCCCTTTAGTTGAGCCTTCCCAGACCTGAGCTGATCTCAGCACCTGTACTTATTCAGTGACCTTTATGTCACTGCTGGAGGATACCTGTGGCCCTGACTCAGAAGGACAGAGTTGAGAGGCACCTATGAGAGCAGGAAGGGGTGCTCTGTGGTATTTCAGAAAATCAAGAGACAGTCCCAAGGGAATGCTAACACCTGAACCTGTCACAGTCTGAATCACTGGACATTCATGGACATTTTATGTACATTCTATCATGTTTTTGTTAGTCTAAGGGATAAAATGAGACAATTAGGAAATCATACATTTTCCGCTTAAGAAAAAACTGATTTCTGCTGAACCACTTGTTCTAAGGGAATGCAACCACAAATCTCATTAGATTCTTTGATTGCTTTTGTTACTACTTGGAAGAGAATTATTCTTTATCATGCAAATGGAAACAGACTTTTATTTAGCCTAATGGTTACCTAACATCCCTTAAAGATCCAGGTAATAAGTAATTAAACATGGTGTATTATATTTTCTAGAGCAAAGAGAATTAATATCAAATGGGAATTCACAATCTATCAAAGATCGACACTTGCAAAGACATCACATAATGTAACAGGAACTAATTGTGTGTCATGTTCCTAAGGAAGTCTTCCTCTGCTGAGATCCTGTTTCAGTGCTCTTAGCAGACCACTTTTCCATTTGTTAGCATGTGCCTACGTTCCTTTTTTTGGTGGGATTTCTCAATCCCACTACTCTCTGACTGGGTCCCCAAGCAAAGAAGGGATGCTAATAAGGAATACCATGAAGAAAGCTGAAGTGTTTAATGCCCAATTTTGGTTCAGTTTTCAGTAAAAAGATTAATCATAAGCAGCTATACAATACAATTAGTATTAAGAATAAGCAAAAAGAACATGTCAGAATATGGAAAGAATAGATCAAGGAATATTTAGATAACACAGATGTATAAAAGTCAGCATGGCTTGATGAAATTAACTTTAGAGTACTTCAGAAACTAGTTGAAGGAATCACTGAACTGTTAACGATAATCTTCAGGAACCATCCAATATGATGGCGCATTACCGGATGATTTCAGAATCAGGAGCAGCGTCAAACAAGGATGTGTGCTTGCTCCGACATTGTTCGGGATCTTCTTCACACTCCTCCTGAAGCATGCCTTTGGATCTTCAATACAGAGGGCATCTTGCTGCACACAAGATCTGATGGGAAACTGTTTTATCTTGCAAGGCTGAAAGCTAAGTCTAAGGTGCGAGAAGTCCTCATCAGAGACATGCTGTTCGCAGACGATGTTGCTGTAGTGTCTCACACAGAAGACCAGCTTCAAAAACTGCTGGATCAGTTCTCCAAAGCATCCAAGGACTTTGGGCTTACCATCAGCCTAAAGAAGATGAACGTACTCGGTCAGGATGTTGCTGAATCCCCATCAATCAGCACTGATAGCTATACATTAGAGGTCGTCCACGAGTTCGTTTACCTCGGGTCCACCATCACTGACACCCTGTCATTGGACAATGAGCTAAATAGGAGGATCAGAAAAGCGGCCACAACTCTGTCCAGACTCAGCAAGAGAGTGTGGAATAACAACAAGCTATACACTCACACCAAAATGCAAGTCTACAGAGCCTGCATCCTCAGCACCCTCCTTTATGGCAGAGAGACTTGGACCCTGTATGCCCGCCAGGAAAAGAGGCTCAATGTCTTCCACTTGCGCTGCCTCAGGCGCATCCTTGGAATATCGTGGAAGGACAGAGTGACCAACACCACCATCCTCGAGCAAGCTGGAATCCCATCCATGCACACCCTCCTCAGGCAGTGTTGGCTCTGCTGGCTTGGCCACGTCCACAGGATGAATGATGGAAGGATTCCAAAAGACATCCTGTATGGTGAGCTAGCCTCTGGCAAAAGACCTCCAGGACGCCCCCAGTTGCACTACAAAGATGTCTGCAAGAGAGACCTCAGAGAGGTAGACATCAAGCTGGACAACTGGGAAGAACTAGCAAACGACCACAGCAGATGGAGGCAGGGGTTACACAAGGGCCTTCAGAAGGGCGAGATGAGGATCAGACAGCTAGTGGAGGAGAAGCGAGCGCACAGAAAGCACACTAAGAAAGCACACTAAGAAAGCACACTTGCTAGACACTCACCACATCTGCAAGAGATGCAGCAAGGACTGTCACTCTCATGTGGGTCTTCATAGTCACAGTAGATGCTGTAAATGAAGTCCTCAATTGAAACTATAAAGGGCACTATCCATAGTCTATGCAGACTGAAGGATGCCTACTACAGGAACTCATGAAGGATGGTGAGGGAGAAAGAAAAATACTACCTTTAATAAAAATCTTGACTGACAGGTGAGTAAATAGGTGACCTCTTGTGGTACCATCTAGTTCACTATTTCTGAAGTTCTACAGTACTCATCAGTACTATTATAGCATTATTCAAGATTAAAAATCTAGTTTTTACCTTTTAAAGGCAGGACTCTTGACTTTTTATAGTGTCATGGGCTAGTAAATTCCTTTTTCTATTGAGTTTCCTAGGAACAGCTGTTATGTTCACCCCAGAGGCAACAGCACTTCAGTAATGGGCAAATTGTTCACTATATACAGTAATTTGGAAGATAAGACACAATGTAGTGCTGTATATTTAGCCACTTGGTTTTCCATGAGGGAGTCTTATATTTTCATTCTTCTCCTACATATGCATCCCCACCCCACATTCTGCTGTCTTTATTTGTAAGTTGATAATCAACAAATCCCTGAAACTGGACATTCTGGCCATTTCCACACAATTTTGAAGAAGAAGGGGTTTCCAGAAGGATATCCTCTGGGAGCTGCACCTCTACACATTGTTTTGGAGCCTGGAAGAGCTTCTTCTAGACTCCAAATCATGTGACTGTATGCTAATGAAGAGCCAGAAATTTACATTTGCACCTCATTAGTGTTTTTCAGCCTGTTTGTTAGCATGCTCACTTTCAGAAAAAGTGGCATGTGTAGAAATGGCCTCTGAGTGTAACTGACATTTACTTCATTTAAAATGTAACTTATGTTTTAGTACCTTAGTGTTTAAGTACTTTAAAATCTAAAAATAGGCTTTATCATATTCCCATATTATACTTCTTTGCTCTGCACTTGATTGTCACCTCTAGACATACCGTAGTTCCAGGGTATCAATAGCATCTGAACAAATTAAATAACAACATTAATCTTGACAGAAAAAAGAGAGATTCTGTTCAGCTTCAAACTCTTCTCTTTAACCTGCTTATATACAACAAACTGCTCCAGTGTACAGTGAATGCCTCCCTAAACATTGGATCCATGTATTATCCCAAAGGACATTTTTCTTAACAAAGGTAACATGCAGGTGAACCAGACAAGTCTCCAGCTATGCATTCTGTCAGTGTCCAGGGTAACCTGGGGATTTGGCATGGGCTGGCAACTGGTCTGTCAATGTCAGTCCTCTCCACAGTAAACCTGATTGTGATGCTAAGTGTGTGATATTAACCAAGCTCTTCAGTTTACCTGCTCTATCCAGCAAGGATTCAAGGGGATTGCCATTCCTTAGGAGCTAGTCTGTATATTTCTGTGCTAAATCTAGAGATGGTGTGTCTTCATCAGCATGATACTGTCTCACTAAAAAGTCATGTTGTCAGGAGACCATTTCCCAGTGACATAGACTGGCGTAGGCACCACTTAAAGCTGATGTATCTTGCAGCACTCAGAGGGTGGCTTTTTCATACTCCTGAGTGATGTAATTCACATAGACTTAAGCAATGCTGTAGACAAGCTTTAACCCACGTTAGATGAGACCTGGGAACGCCAAGGTTAAACTAGCATCATTAGACTGATTTTCTATAGTAATCCCACTTTTAAGAATTCATTAGGGAACATTCAGCATTGTTGCACCCTTATCTACCATGTCCTTAATAGCCCCAAATATGTTGGAGTAATTTGAGATGATTCTTTCCATGTTTCATCCATCTGAACAATTTCTAAAAGATTTTTCATGATAATCATTACTGAAGATTGCGCCTTAATGAATTCTGCACTGGAAAAATAGGCGCAATAGATAGGCAAATTAAAACCAGCAACTATACTACAGGATAATAAGCTATCAAAATGTATTGGAGATTATCTTGAGAATTGTAAAACAGTAAGCTTGACTTCATCAAGGATAAATCAGTTCAAACAATAATGATAAAAGACTTCATAAAACAACTAGATGGCCATGATAGGATGAGGGGTGGAGGGACAGCAGGATAGCTTCGCTACAGAAAAAAAAATAAAAAAAACTATGCTTTTCTACTCTGAATTATTTAAGTATGTCTACAAAACAGTAGGTAAAGGAGAATGGTTGACTAAATATATTTAGGCTTTCAAAATATCTTTCATAAAGTATTTAACAAGAGGCTGTTAAAAGATTGAATAGTCAACAGGGTCTGAGGTAAATTTCTGTCTAGATGAGAACCTGGATACAGAATCTAAAACAAAAAATAGACATAAAGGGCCAGTTTTCAACATGGAATCCAAATATTCTTTTCAACATGGTTTCCATAGATTGAATGGTGTTATTGAATGCATTTATCAGACATCTTGGAGAGCAAAAGTGCAGTGAAGCGGCAACACCTACATACAATTATGTAACTTGATCAAGAATTCAGAAAACTCTGGGATGCATCAAACAGACCTAACAAAACTAGATGAATGGGCAGCAAGACAACAGGTATTTGGCACCAAAAATGCAAATCAATGTCTACTCGAATAATTAGAACTGCTCATTTACATCCACTGTGAGCACTCAGGACAGAGGCCCCACTGTCACTGTCAACAGCTCAGCACAGACTTATGCTCAAAGTGATGGCCAAAAAATGCAAGCAAAATGCAATAAGTGGGTCATACATAAAGCAAAGAATACAAGAATCAAAGCTTTTTTTTCTCATATAATTTCACTGACTTCTCTATAGTTATTTCTGAATTTACACCAGTCTATTTAACACAGAGTCCATAATTTCAATTCCACACTGGGAAAACACCCCTGCTTGAAGATATTACCCTGTTCAGGAACAGTACATATTGCAACTGCACTTGGGTGAAATGTCTTAAACTTTTTTTATTTTTTTCCCAGAAACCCCTCTGAGATTTTATGTCATTTAAATATTTAAATAATTTATGTTGTTTTCACCTAATTATTTCATGAACAAAAATACCCCACAGAAATAATATATATATACACACACTGATTGTGATTGGCCCTCCCTTTTCCAGAGCCCTCAGGATCTGATCAACTCTGAACAAGGGAATTTGCAGGAAAAATCAGGGCTGCTGGGTGGGTGGGTTGGGGAAAGGGGGAGTGCCAGCCTCCCACTGATCTAAGGGCTATGTCAGTTCCCGCTTCACCAAACCCACTGCCCCAGCAGCCTCACTAGACTGCAGGATTGACTCCACTCCTGGCCGCTGGTAACCTCTACTACTGAAGCTCTCTGGTCCACGGACACTCTGATCCAGCCATAAGCTTGGTCTTGCTGGATGTGAGAGGTACAGCCTGTATGTAAATGCTTTGATTAGTCAATTCAAAACAACTTCTGCTTTTTGTTCAGACATTTAATGTTTTTTTTTAAAAAAAAACTGTTAAACATTTGAAATCAAACTGAAATGTTTTATTTTGAGGGAAATGTAACATTTTTTCCAACTTAAACAGTGTTTTTCTTTTACCAATGAGATTTGCTGAAATTGTAAAATGTTTTCAAAGTGACCCCAAAATGGTGTTTTTAATGTTTGGACTCTTATTTACACAGCTGTGGTTTCAACCACACCATTCATTGTGGTTAAAAACTTCAGCAGTTTCAATATAGTTTCTATTGGTCCTGGTTCATGCCACTAAATAAATTAACAATTTTGGTTATCCATAAAATGTGGCTGTCACTCCTGAGCAAGACTGAGGTATACCAGGCAGGACAGTGGGCTAGAATCTCCCAGGGTGCAGCTACACTGGGCACTAACTTTGAAGTTAGGCACTACATCGAAGTAGCCACAAGAGAGTCTACACACACATTTTCCCTTACTTCAAAGTTAACTTTAAAGTAGGAAGCCCAACTGCAAAGTCCTTACTCCTTTCCCAGGAATGATGTACTGCCCTACTTCAAAGTTTAGCTTTGAAGTAGGGTATGTGCAGATGCTCAACTTCAAAGTTGCTTCGAATTGAGTAACTTCGAAGTTATTTTTGCAGCGTAGACACAACCATGGTGTTATCATCTGTGGATAAACTCTGTATATTCATATTCCAAGGCTGCCAATTACTGGCCTTTCACTAGCATTAAGATCACAGATTCCTTTTCTTTTTAATTCTCTCCCCCAAACCCTTTAGACTTATATACTGCAAGAATACTGAAAGAACATCTCTTCAGATTGGCACAAGCCAGCATCTTTCCCTGCCTTCCCCTCTCATTTTCATACTAACTGTTCATTTCTGATGTAGAAACCTTTATCATTGGAAACAGCATTAGAAAAAAAAATAGAAAAATTAAGCCAGGGGCAGCAAATACAAATGAGTTGTGAACAGACGATATGCCTGTTCTATGTATGCATGGACTTAATTATAAAGGCTTTATCTCCTGTCAATATCTGCTATATGGGATGGCAGGTAGAAGTATTTCTGGAAGCTAGATTAAGAGAAAGGAAACACAGTGCATATGTTTTACAAAGCTGTGAAGAAGGCAATGCAAGTTGATGTAGACTTGGCTTGTTAAAACCTGAGAGATAAGATTAAAATATTTGAAGCTGTTATAAAACATGAACCTTCTGAAGGAATGTTAACAAGAGAAAATTGAAACTCTGGCAAATGAAATGTCTTCTTGAGCCCAGACACATCTTTTAAAAGTGAGTAAATATATTACTACATTGCTATCTTTAATCACTATTTTGCCCTTCTGGAGGGTTTACATTATGTGAAGAAGAAAATAACCCTTACATGCTTGAAGAGCTACCACAGATCGATGGCTCCTATCCATTTCCATGGGTGCAAATACCTGGAGAACCTGTCTAGTCTGGCACCCTCAAGACCTGAACAGTGCCAAACAAGAGAATTTGCTACACCATGGGAGGTCAACATGTCTAGCAGCCTTGCCAACCCTTCCACTGTTTACTGGGCACTTAGAATACATCTAGGGTTAATTACAGCTACATGACAGCACAGAACACTGAGAGGCAGGGCTGGAAGCTTTAAACAAACTTTATGGGCTCCCAGGAAACTTGGTCAAATACCCATGGTAAGTGGACATCCAGCTAACTAAAATCATGCAATATTATAAATATTGTCAGACAAGATTGTGCTGGAATAGAGAGGTTCAAACTGTATCAATAATTCAGAATTTTATTACTATTCTAGACATCCATTTTGCAAGAGTAATAACAATGAGTCTCTGTTCTAGGTTCTAGTGTGGGTTAATTTATCTTTGTTATATTTATTGATTCTCTTCTTCATTATATTAACTGTTCATTGTGTACTGTTTTGTATTAAATTCAGCAGTAATGCAAGTAATCTACTGGTTTATATCCTGCAAGGCGTTAGCTTTGGAAAGTTAGTATAAGTCTTGAGGTCTATAATACCTAATCAAAGATGTTTTATGCTAAATAACATCCAAATGGAATACCCTGAATGTTAGGGGAGGAGAACATAGAGGTTAAATACATTGTCATCATTCTTGATGAGGCTGAGGGTTACTTATCAGGAATTACTGGGATTATTTTAGGATACAAATCTAACAGGCATCAGCAAAGACCTATACTAGAACCACAGATTAATAGCATATAAGTATATGGTGTACATCTCAGAAACACATCAAACGTATCATCTTTATGATACTCCTCATCCACCCTGAGTGTGGGGAAATAGTGTTGAAACTGTCCCTTCTGACCACTTACATCCAGACCTGTGTGATGGGGTTCATTTTAAAATTTCACCTCATCAAAGCTAGGACAAGTAGCCTATAGGGCTGACCTATAGATATGAAGATTTATTGTTTCCTTGTTGTTTTGATTATATGTTTATTATAATAAGTTACAGGAGCTTTATATTGGCAATTTGGCTATAACCGATGGGACATACAGGCTACATCCTCTATGTGGAACTCAGACAAACCTAGAATGCAGATGCCAGGGCCTTTCCCTCAGATAACAAAGTCAACGTGCCAATATTCAGGACTTTTCATGTAGATAAAGCAATCTTCAATGGCATAGGGGCTTCCAAGAATACCCTCAGAAAAACTCAAAATAACCATTTAAGACCAGACTAAATAACCAGGTAGAAAACAAATAACTAGCATGATAGACAACCACTAATGGCCCATGGTAACAAATTGATGTATATGATAATAAGTTGAGATCAATGATATAGTGACTTATGGGGGAAAAATGTCAGCATTAATAAGGCGAGGAAATACAAATAAAGAAAAAAAAGGAAACATCTCCTACTGACTGTATCAAACATAACAAAGTCACCTGAACATATTATATATGCGACATCCCAGTTTAGGGCTGGAGGAGAAGATGATTTAGTTCTTAGGATGCACCTGAATAATGAGCACTGGTAATGAAGGGGAAGGTGAAGGTGATGAAGAAAATGATGGCTGACATCTCATGTTCTTTGAGGAAAAAAGGTGTGAGAATATGTTATATAAATATAGGTCTACATTCCCTGTCTTATGAAATTGGGATGTTTGTGAATGTACTAAAAGTATTAATAAATGATATTTGTAAATATACAATAGTTTCTACAATATGTGTGTTGCAACTGTGCACCTCAAAGTTCCCCATCAAAAAATAATTAAACACTAGGCTTGATCCTTGGGACAAAGGACCTGTCGAGCCTAAAACGTGGTAACTGAAAATTCATAAGTAATCTAAGATCAGGCAATGCTAGTGAGACCAGAACACTTCTCTTTATAGTTTGCAGGAGTGGGTTTCACCTAGCCTCAGATTTACTAACATGAGTCTGTGGTTTACGGCAACTGAAAATCTGCCACATTTCAGAGCCCTCCTAAATGAGGCAGCAGGCACAAGCTAGCACCAGTGAGGGCTTAGTGTGATAAACTGGTACTTTTTGTGAGGATTGTATTAAGGCTACTGATGATGTCCGGTGTTTAAAGTCTCTAAGTAGTTAAGTGCTCACTGTTAGTGCAGTATTGAGCTGAACAATGAGGCTTAACATATGTCTGCTGGCAGGTGAACTCATGACCAGGTGAACAGGAGTGGCAAATGGGAATTTCCCAATGGAATGTGAAAGGTTTGGTACTAGTATTTGTTACTACAATTAATATTGTGATGGATAGACATGGATGAGTGGTTGTGACCTTCAATGATTTTTTCCCTGCTGTGAGGCAGAAGAAATGTTCTCCTCTGAACTGCAAATGATAGCAGTGATGGAAGAAAAGATTTGTGGTCTGGAAAGATAAATATAGACTTTATGGACAACCAATTGACAAGAATCTTTCATCCAATTATTCACGTCTTTTTTCCTCCCCTTCCATGGGGGGAAACAAAAATCCAGAAAAATCAAATGTTCACATAGAAAAATCTGATTGAGCAAAAAAGGCATTTTCCATCAGAAAATTATTCTGGCAGAGACTTCCCAACAACCTCAGACTCAAAGTTAAATAGTGTTTATATAATATTCTTAGATTTTTAAAAGACTCAGAACCACATTTTGATTAATAAACTAGAACAATACGAAATCAAGTAGACACAATGAACCAATTAAAAGCTAGCTAAATGGGGATTAATATATTGACTTATTTTGTAAAGTGCTTTGAAATCTCTGGATGAAATGCATTATATAAAATGCTGCTGTTGTTATTAAATGAAAGATCTCAAAATGTAGCTGTACAGGGGATACCATCATTTCTAACAAGGACCTTCAGGGTCTTTGACTTCTTTACATTTGAAATCAAGGACCTGAAAGAAAACATAAAATCATTATTGATAGAAGTTTGTAAATGCCACATAGACTGAGGGAATGGTAAACAAGGAAGTGGACTGATCACTGATACAGAATGATTTGGATTGTCTAGTAACTAAGTGAAAGCAAGTAACATGTACTACTATTGGGCCAAATGAACAGACATATATTGATAAGCAAGGAAAACAGACCATACTTATATGATTGGGAACTCGATCCTGGGAAGTAGTGACTTTGAAAAACAGTAGAGTGGGGGAAGTCATGATGGATAGTCAGCTGAACGTGAGCTCCCAGTGCAATGCTATGATCAAAAGTTATCCTTGAATTTCTTCACAGCGGAGCACAGAGCTCATATTGCCTTTAGTATCTGTCACTGGCACAACCAGCAATGAAATTCTGTATTGAGAGATGAGCTACAAGAATGATTAAAGAAGAGGAAAACAAGTCTTACAGTGAAAGACCCAAGGAGCTCCTCTATTTAACTTAAAGATCAGTCTATATGTTCATACATGCAGAACAGAAATTTGATAAAAGCAGTCTCTTTCTTCTAGATGATAAAGGTGTAAAAGAGGCAGTGACTGGAAGTTGAAACAACACAATTTCAGACTGGAAATAAGGGGCAAATTTCTAACAGTTAAGATACCTAGCAATTTGGACAATTCACCAAAGACTGGGGATGACGTTCTGACACTGGAAATTTTTAAATAAAGATCTTTGGCTTTGCTCTAAGATATGATCAGGAATTAATTCAGGGAGGATCTACGTTCAGTGTTCTGCTGGGGGGCCTGAAGAAATCCCAGGGGAGGCATGAGGTTACCCAGCCACCCCATCATTCCCCCACCCCAAGAAAGAGCTGGTTCTTGTTTCCATATCTCAGCCCCTGTCATTTTACACGGGCAACCTGGCGCAGCTGCTATAAGAATCAGGCAATCAGCAAAGATCCACGTGGAGCTAGCTGCGTCCTGCAAAGGTGAGTGACTGTAGGTTGGAGGGCAAGGGGAAAAGGAGTAGGATGGGTTAGATGTGAGGATCTTGGGAGGGCAGCTTGAGGGGTTTAAGCTGGCTACAGTGGCTGCAGACAGGCAGCTGCCCTAGCTACTGGTGGGCAGGTGAGTGGGTGGCTGAGCCCGGTGTCTGGTGGGTGGGTGGGTGGCCCTCGCAGTGTGGCGTTTGGGCAACTCAGGCTGGTGGGTGAGTGGCTGGGCCCAGCAGTGTGGGGGCCAGGTGGATGACTTGGGTGGCTGGCCTGCAGCTCACAGGGCTTGGGCAGCTGGCCCTGTTAAGGCAGGACTCAGCCAGCTGCCAGGCAGAGGGGCAGCTGGCTCCGGTGGCTAGCCCTGACAGCTGTCAGGATGCTGGCCCCAAAAGGCAGGACTCAGTTAGTTTGGGTGGGCAGCTCTGGCAACATAGTGCTTGGGCAGGCAGGTGGGTGGTGCAGGCAGCTCTGGCAGCTGACATGGGGCTCAGACAGCTGGCCTGCTGGGGCTACACCAGGTACCCAGAAGGGGCCAAGAAAATCTATTTGTGCTTATTTTTAATTTTACTAACTTTTTATATCAAGTTTTTGCATTATTTTAAATTGCAAATTGATTTTTTTGTTAAACGAGGGGATTGGATAATTGTAAAGAATCATAGAATCATAGAACACTGGGACTGGAAGGGACCTCGAGAGGCCATAGAGTCAAACCCCCTTCCCCAATGGCAGGACCAAGTACTATCTAAACCATCCCTGATAGACATCTATCTAACCTGTTCTTAAATATCTCCAGCAATGGAGATTCCACAACCTCCCTTGGCAATTTATTCCACTGTTTGACCGCCCTGACAGTTAGGAACTTTTTCCTAATGTCCAACGTAAACCTCCCTTGCTGCAGTTTAAGCCCGTTGCCTCTTGTTCTATCCTCAGAGGCCAAGAAGAACAAGTTTTCCCCTTCCTCATTATGACTCACTTTCAGATACCTGAAAACTGCTATCATGTTGCCCCTCAATCTTCTCTTTTCCAAACTAAACAAGCCCAATTCTTTCAACCTTTTTTCATAGGTCACATTCTCTAGAGCTTTAATAATTCTTGTTGCTCTTTTCTGGACCCTCTCTAGTTTCTCCACATCTTTTCTGAACTGTGGTGCCCAGAACTGGACACAATACTCCAGCTGAGGCCTAACCAGTGCAGAGTAGAGCGGAAGAATGACTTCTCGTGTCTTGCTTACAACACACCTGTTAATGCATCCCAGAATCATGTTTGCTTTTTTTGCAACAGCATCACACTGTTAACTCATATTTAGCTTGTGGTCCACTATAACCCCTAGATCCATTTCTGCTGTACTCATTCCTAGGCAGTCCTTTCCCATTCTGTATGTGTGACACTGATTGCTCCTTCCCAAGTGGAGCACTTTGCATTTGTCCTTATTAAACTTCATCCTGTTTACCTCAGATTATTTCTCCAATTTATCCAGATCATTTTGAATTATGACCCTCTCCTCCAAAGCAGTTGCAACCCCTCCCAACTTGGTATCATCTGCAAACTTAATAAGCCTACTTTCTATGCCAATATCTAAATCATTCATGAAGACATTGAACAGAACCGGTCCTAACACAGACCCCTGCGGAACCCCACTTGTTATACTTTTCCAGCGGGCTTGAGAACCATTAAGAACTACTCTCTGGGTATGGTTATCCAGCCAGTTATGCGCCCACCTTATAGTAGCCTCATCTAAATTGTATTTGCCTAGTTTTTTGATAAGAATATCATGCGAGACCGGATCAAATGCTTTACTAAAGTCTAGGTAGACCACATCTACCTCTTCTCCCCTATCCACAAGGCTCATTATCCTATCAAATAATGCTGTCAGATTAGTCTGACAATATTTATTTTTTACAAACCGTTGCTGGCTGTTTCCTATTACCTTACCACCTTCCAAGTGCTTGCAGATGATTTCTTTAATTACCTGCTCCATTATCTTTCCTGGCACTGAAGTTAAGCTGACTGGCCTGTAGTTTCCTGGGTTATTCTTATTCCCCTTTTATAGATGGGCACTATATTTGCCCTTTTCCAGTCTTCTGGAATCTCTCCTGTCTCCCATGATTTTCCAAAGATGATAGATAAAGGCTCACATACCTCCTCTACCAGCTGCTTGAGTATTCTAGGGTGCATTTCATCAGGCCCTGGTGACTTGCAGACATCTAATTTTCCTAAGTGATTTTTAACTTGTTCTTTTTTTATTTCAACTTCTAACCCTACCCCTTTCCCACTAGCATTCACTATGTTGGGCATTCCTTCAGACTTCTCAGTGAAGACCGAAACAAAGAAGTAATTAAGCATCTCTGCCATTTCCAAGTTCCCTGTTACTGTTTCTCCCTCCTCACTGAGCAATGGCCCCACCCTGTCCCTGGTCTTCCTCTTGTTTCTAATATATTTATAAAAAGCCTTCTTGTTTCCCTTTATGCCTATAGCTACTTTGAGCTCATTTTGTGCTTTAGCCTTTCTAATCTTTCTCCTGCATTCTTCTGTTGTTTGCCTATATTCATCCTTTGTAATTTTTCCTTGTCTCCATTTTTTATAGAATTCCTTTTTTATTTTGGGATCATGCAAGATCTCCTGGTTAAGCCAAGGCGGTCTTTTTCCATATTTTCTATCTTTCCTACACAGGAGGATAGCTTGCTTTGGGGCCCTGAATAATGTCCCTTTGAAAAACTGTCAACTCTCCTCAGCTGTTTTTCCCCTCAGTTTTGCTTCCCATGGGACCTCACCTACCAGCTCTCCGAGTTTACCAAAATCTGCCCTCCTGAAATCCATTATCTCTATTTTGCTGTTTTCTGTTCTACCCTTCCTTAGGATTGTGAACTCTATGATTTTATGATCACTTTCACCCAAGCTTCCTTCCACCTTCAAGTTCTCTACCAATTCCTCCCTATTTGTTAAAATCAAATCTAAAACAGCTTCCCACCAGTAGCTTTTTCAACCTTTTGGAATAAAAAATTGTCTCCAATGCAATCCAAGAACTTACTGGATAGTCTGTGCCCTGCTGTATTAGTTTCCCAACATACATCCAGATAGTTGAAGTCCCCCAACATCACCAAATCTGGTGCCCTGCTTGACTTTGTTAGTTGTTTAAAAAAAGCCTCTTACACCTGGCTTGGCGGCCTGTAGTGGACGCCTAGCAGGACATCACCCTTGTTTTTTACCCCTCTTAGTCTAACCCAGATACTTTCAACACGAGAGAGGTGGGGAGTGAGGGTTTGTCAAAAATCAAAAGGGGGGCGTTATTCTGAAAAGTTTGGGAACCACTAGACTAGATGATCACAATGACACCTTCTATCCTTATAATCAATGAATTAGCACTTTGTCTGCATGCACGTCAACACACTTAACAAGGTTGGATCATAATTATTCCCATTTGAAAGAAAAAACACAGAAAGGTTAAAATAGCCTAGTGACAAAGTCAGGAATAAAAGTTGCAGGTCTTGCACTCTACCTGCTGAATTACACAAAGGCTGGGACTCTAAGATAAATTCTTCCAACAAGTCAAGCACACGGTACAGATTTGCACAAGATACACAGGAATAGTGTCTTAAACCTCAAATGCTCATCCTCATTTGGTTAGTTTTACTACTGCATTTATTTACTCTGTCAAAGCTCCATTCCCTTTGCGTAACAGTGGCAGGTGATTAATGAGCCAGAAAGGGAGAGCTATGATATTCTCAGGTGACAATCACAGAAAAGTATTCCAACAGGAGCATGAAGCGAATAACAGGATCTCTTTTCCTTCCTCTTCAGAAATAAATTAGAGAACTCTATTGAGGCTTCCACTAGATACACAGATGCAGCACTTGCCTGTAACTGCTGAACTTCAGAAGCGCGCTTGAAGTTATTACTGTTGTCGATTAAGAGAGTCCACTGAAAAACATAAAATAGTAAGAAGAAGATTGCGCGTTTTGGTGCTACCCTGGGCGAGGGGAGGCAGGAAGGGTCTTCCTAACCACAGGAATAGCTGATGGAGACACTGTGGATGACCCCACTAGCACAGTTTCCCTGATTCTCCATTGCTCTGAGGAATAGTAATTTACAGCATGATCACACTAACTGCAAATTATAATCCCCACCCATTCACCCCAAGCTAGCTGAGATGTGCTATTTTTGATATGGTGGAGGCAGAGCCAATACTTTGCCCACCTACTGCAGAAAGGGGAGAGAGTAGTGGGAGCACAGAGCTTGCCCACCTATCCTGTCCATATTCCATGTGATCCAGCTAAGGGATGGTTTTACTCCCCTGAACAGCTGTGTATTCTAAATCACACTCTAGGCTACTCAGTGGCTCTTTGTACACATGCCACTTTCTCCAAAAGTCATATGCTAATAAACAGCCCACAATATGCTAATGAGGCACGGATGCAAATTCCCGGCACCTCATTAGCATAAGGTCACATGATTTGGAGTCCAGAAGATGCTCTTCCAGACTCCAAAACAACTTGTAGAAGTGTGTCCCCCTGGGGTTCTTCCAGGAGGAAGCCCTCCTTGTGGAGGCCCCCTTCTTCCCAAAAAGGTTTTGGGAAGAAGGGGCCTCGGGAAGGAGGACTTCCCTCCGGAAGACCCCCTGCCGGGGGTCGTGCTTCTACACATTGTTGTGGAGTCTGGAAGAGAATCTTCTGGACTCCAAGTCAGGTGACCTTATGCTAATGAGGTGCTGTGAATTTGCATGCACACCTCATTAGCATATTTTGGGCTGTTTATTAGCATGCCACTGTTGAAGAAAGTGGCATGTGTAGAAACAGACAATAGGAAGTCAATGAAATAAGAAAAGGTACATTTAAAGTTACACATGTAAATCTATGACTTACTTGACTTAAACTCTTGTACTCTGGGTGGACCAGAGATCATGTACCAGTCTCCTCCACTTCATTCTGTCTTGAAACAAAACTTCTAGCTGCCACCAGAAGTACCCCAGTTGTTGTACGTCAGTCTCAGTAGATCTTCTCCACATTGTCTGAGGTCTTCTTCTTTTGTGTTTTCCTTGCAGGGTCCATTTGAGAGCTTGATGGACTATGCCAGATGATGGTGTGGTTTAGCCATCCCCACTTTCTTCTCTTGATTTGAACGTCAAGTGGTTCTTGTCCTGTTCCGTTCCAAAGCTCCTCTTTTGAAACCAAGTCTTGCCATTTGATGTGAAGTATGTACCTTAGGCATCTATTTTTGCATGTCTGTAGCTTGTGATTTGGAAACTTTTTAGTACATATAAACCTATACCCTCTCTCAATAAAGGAATTTTTTAATGAAACAGACTAGTTGATATATATACAGAGAGAGAGAGACAGAGAGTCTATACATGACTTGGGTCTAATGCTGTTCATGCAGAGAAGGCAATGAGATTTAAGAGAAAATAAGAAAATGTTTAATTTAACATGACATATTTTGAATTCTGTATGTGTCTTTACAGTCTAGCTTTCAGACTTGTCGTCTGGAACATGTGTATAATTATTGTTCTGCATAAAAGAGGAGGAATTTGTTTTGTCCATATTTGCAGTATGTCCTTGCCTTCAAATAGCATATTTAATCTCATTAAAGATCCACAATTCATGTCATGTATGCCCCATACCTAACAGAAATAATTCTCTTCCTATAATCAGGTTTGATTCATTTACTGATCAACCATTTGTTAATCTTTCTTGAAGTAATCTTTCAGTTAAGACCAATTTGCATCCAAATAATTGTTGTTTGTTGCCTATTTATCTCTTTATTAAGTTGTGAAAGATTTGAAGAAACAAAATAACCCGTTTGCTTCCTTAGACTGTCTTTTAAAGTGCTTACCATCACTGTGTTTATTTTCCATTGTAAGTTATTAATGTAATTCCTTAGTGTTTGCAGAGTGCTTTGAAAATGGAAAGAGCTAGGTATTTGGTATGTATTATTTCTGTGCAAAGAAAAAAAACAATTTCTTCACAGAGAATACATGGAAGGAAGTTCAGGTTCTGTTATCATTCAGAGCAGACACCTACTCATTCACCAAAGGTGAAAATCACACTGTGTGAAGTGTCAGCTTGCCATTTCAGTCTCACTTAAGTCTTAAGCTACCAACCCTATAAGGACTTAAGCATGCATGTGTTGGGAAGAACACCGTAGCGGTCAAACACTTTGGCATTTAATTTCAAAAAGGGGAATTACACTAAAATGAGGAAGCTAGTTAAACAGAAACTAAAAGGTAGAGTAATTAAACTAAAATCCCTGGAAGCTGCATGGAAACTGTTTAAAGACACCATACTAGAGGCCCAACTTAAATGTATACCCCAAATAAAAAAAAACACAGTAAGAGACCTAACAAAGAACCACCATGGCTAAACAGCCATGTTAAAAAGGCAGTGAGAGAGAAAAGGGCAGCTTTTAAAAAGTGGAAGTCAAATCCTAGTGAGGAAAATAGAAAGGAACATAAACACTCCCAAATTAAGTGTCATAAGGTAATAAGAAAAGCCAAAAAAGATTTTGAGGAACAGCTAGCCAAAAATTCAAAAAACAATAGTAAAATGTTTTTTAAATACATTAGAACCAGGAAGCCCGCTACAAAAGCAGTGGGGCCCTTGGATGATAAAGATATAAAAGGAGCGATCAAGGAAGACAGTGCCATTGCGGAGCGATTAAATGATTTCTTTGCTTCAGTCTTCACGGCTGAGGATGTTACAGAGGTTCCTAAATCTGAGCCAGCCTTTTTAGATGACAAATCTGAGGAACTCACTCAGATTGAAGTGTCATTAGAGGAGGTTTTGGAGTTAATTGATAAGCTGAATAGTAACAAGTCTCCAGGACCAGACAGTATTCACCCAAGGGTTCTGAAAGAACTCAAATGTGAAATTGCGGAGTTATTAACAGGGGTTTGTAACCTATCCTTTAAATCCACTTTGGTACCAAATGACTGGAAGACGGCCAATATAATGCCAATATTTAAAAAAGGCTCTAGAGGAGACCCTGGCAATTATAGACCGATAAGTTTAACATCAGTACCAGGCAAATTAGTAGAAACACTAGTAAAGAATAAAATTGCAAGACACGTAGAAGAGCACGAATTGTTGGGCAAAAGTCAGCATGGTTTCTGCAGAGGGAAGTCGTGTCTAACTAACCTATTAGAATTCTTTGAAGGGGTTAATAAACATGCGGACAAGGGGCACCCAGTGGACATAATATACCTAGATTTCCAGAAAGCCTTTGACACGGTCCCACACCAAAGGCTTTTATGTAAATTAGGTGGTCATGGCATAGGAGGAAAGGTCCTTTCATGGATCGGGAATTGGTTAAAAGACAGAAAACAAAGGGTGGGAATAAATGGTAAATTTTCACAATGGAGGAGGGTAACTAGTGGTGTTCCCCAGGGGTCAGTCCTGGGACCGATCCTGTTCAACTTGTTCATCAATGATCTAGAAAATGAGGTAAGCAGTGAGGCGGCAAAGTTTGCAGATGACACCAAGTTGTTCAGGACAGTCAAAACCAAAACAGATTGTGAAGAACTACAAAAAGATCTCAGCAAACTGAGTGATTGGGCAGCAAAATGGCAAATGAAATTTAATGTGGGTAAGTGTCAGGAAATGCATGTTGGAAAAAATAACCCAAATTACACGTACTACATGATGGGGTCAAATCTAGCTACGACAGATCAGGAAAGGGATGTTGGCGTTATAGTGAATAGTTCTCTGAAGACATCCACGCAGTGTGCAGCGGCAGTTAGTAAAGCAAATAAGATGTTAGCAATTATTAAAAAAGGGATCGATAATAAGACAAAAGATATCATACTTCCCCTATATAAAACTATGGTACGCCCACATCTTGAGTACTGCGTGCAGATGTGGTCTCCTCACCTCAGAAAAGATATATTGGCATTAGAAAAGGTTCAGAAAAGGGCGACTAAGATGATTAGGGGCTTGGAACAGGTCCCATATGGGGAGAGGCTAGAGAGACTGGGACTTTTCAGTTTGGAAAAGAGGCGATTGAGGGGCGATATGATAGAGGTATATAAAATCATGAATGGTGTGGAGAAAGTGAATATAGAAAAATTATTTACCTTTTCCCATAATACAAGAACTAGGGGACACCAAATGAAATTGATGGGTAGTAGGTTCAAAACTAATAAAAGGAAATTTTTCTTCACACAGCGCACAGTCAACCTGTGGAACTCCTTGCCCGAGGAGGCTGTGAAGGCCAGGACTCTATTAGGGTTTAAAAAAGAGCTTGATAAATTTTTGCAGGTTAGGTCCATAAATGGCTATTAGCCAGGGATAAAGTATGGTGCCCTAGCCTTCAGAACAAGGGCAGGAGATGGATGGCAGGAGATAAATCACTTGATCATTGTCTTCTGTTCTCCTTCTCTGGGGCACCTGGCATTTGCCACCGTCGGCAGATGGGATGCTGGGCTGGATGGACCTTTGGTCTGACCCAGTATGGCCATTCTTACGTTCTTATGTTCTTATGTTTATGTACGAGTAGTTCTATTGACTTGTGGGCAGTTCAGATTACTTGAGATAAGATGAAGGTCTTTTGGAACCTTATAGAGAGCTAACCCACATGCTGAGCTGTCTGAGATATAAACCATCCTTGATTTTTATGCACAATAGTTTAAATGAATCTTGAGGCAAGTACCCTCAAGGTAAAGCCAACATCTCTGACAGCTTATCCAATATTCAGTGAAGACCATAATAATATGTTGAATAACAGTAGTTCACAGAAATGAAGAATCAATAAGACCTTTGTTCTGCTCCCATCAACCCTATTGGCAAACTTCAGAGGAGTCAGAATCAGATTCTGAAACAGTCCAGTTCATTTAGTCCGTATTTCCGAGAGATACAGCAACAGTAACACAAAATGTTCTGCATCTGTGCCTGCATAAAGAGCAAAGACAAATACATGGTGGCTGCCAGTAGTGCAAAATATTATCCCAGTCAGCAACATGCTGTAATAAATAGGTTAATCATTATCAATGTCTTTGGGGCTCACCATAACAACACTAATCACGCTGAATTAATTTGGTGTGAATGTGCATTTCCATGGGAATTTATTGTAACTTCAGTTTATGAGAACAATCACAGATTGCATCTTTCACAAAACCAACCTTACCTCCTGCATCATTCCACATTGCCTATCATCTTCCATGCTCTAGTTGGTACCCATGCAGGATCTTTTCTCTCATTTATTTGAACGTCTAGTCCAATTCTCTATCCAATAGACCTTACCACCAAGTCATATATTAGGGACTGATGGGTGGTAGGGATGAATTTTTGCAGACCCATTCAGGAAGGATCCTGCTGTCCTTATTCACACAAATTGCCTAATGTATTGTATCTCAAGAAGTCAAAAATGCAAGTGATCTGAAACCAGAAACATTTTTGGTTGATCAGAATATGTGTTGACTTCTAATGTAAAGTTAAAAGTCTACTGACACAAACGGTAGAGTCAATGTATATGTATATTTAAACAAATAAACACCAGTGTCTAGCATTCTGCTTGTTTTCCTTTAAAACTAGTTAAAGGCTTTGTAATTAAAAAAAGTAATCACTTGTGTCAGATTCTAAATGAATGAAGCTGCAATTAACATCAGGCAGCTCTAATCAATCATCTTTCTTGGAGTAATTAAAATTCCTTTCATTTATGTCAAGCAGTTGCCAAATGGGAATATCAGACTTCTCTAACAGTACAATATAAAAAAGGTACATTAGCAGCTCTTCTGGAATTCAAGCTATTGTGTTTCTTAAAGCAAAGATCCTTGTTCCCAGATAGACAGTGGTACTTTTGATTCATGTGAAATTTCACAGTCACCATATAATTGACACTGAGGCTAGTATAACACTGCAGGGAGATACATTATGACGAGGAAATTCTGGTGCAGCATATCTGAAAGGGTCCTAACACAAAGAGGGGTCCCCATAGAAGGGTCCTAACACAAAGAAGCCTAAATAACTTACCAGTTCTGTCCTAAGGCTGGATGAAAGATATGCTGTAATGGAGTGGTATATTCTTATGTGGTGATGGCAGCTACCATGAAATCCTTTTTTGGGCAATGCAGAAACACCAAAGGAGGTTAAGAGAATAATCTGAGCTACACATAAAATAACCTGGAAGATGTAATCTTGAGGATGTTGTTGTATAAAGCCTCTGCTAGGTCCAGTACAATGCAGAAGTAAGTTCTGTAACTTTCAGTCATCACTGGTTTTAAGTCCTGTAACTTTCTATAAGCTTTGTAACAGTAACTTTGTTTTATAGATTTAGCTTTGCTCCCTACAGTTATATTTTGTTTCATAAACTTTGTTTTGTAGCAGCTACTAGGTCCACATTAAGTATTATACTTACTTAGACTTAGGTCCGCCTGTGCATCTGGGCACATTGGGCAACAAGCTTGCCATTGCCGATCATAAGCCCAGATGAAAAAGGAGGAAGGTTGGGCTCAGGCTCGCAACTCGATCCCTTAAAACCTACCAATTGCTACAGAAACAACAAGTAAGTATTATAAGGTAGTAAGGAACTGTTTATAGATAAGTCTATAAGAAATTTGGCTGTTCCTTTGTAAGGCTATACGCTACATGATACAGTCAAATTTAAGGCAGTGAGCTCCATTTTGCAAAGTCACTGTCTTCACTGTAAATACCATTACATCGATTTTAGGGACTGCTAAGGTTAATATTAGATATTGACTCAGTGTACGGTCAAGTTTGAATTTAAGAGTTCAAATTAAGGCTAGTGTGGAAATGCTACATCTTTAAATTGACTTTATTAGCCTCCAGAGGTGTCCTGTATGTATCTCACAATGCCCCACAGTTATGTGCTCTGGCTGCTTCCATCTCCAGTGTTCTCCAGGAGAGCAGGAATTAGGTAACAGCAAGCCCACAAATTTGAATGAGGCACCAGGAAGCCTGTGGCAGCTAGCCTGTGGGGTCCTTCTGAGAAACTTCTTTCTTTATTATCAGTGTGGTGAGCACATCTACCTATTTAAAAATAACTCCAAAACAGAGGTCATGGTTCTTTCTCTCCCTCTGTAAGCTGAACAAGTGGACTTTTTTTTTCAAAGTGGCACCAGCCCCTTCCCCACTGCACCACATGGCAACTAGGCTGTGGGGGGTCATGCTTGTATGAGAGGTCAAGAAACTTATTTTCTGTGGTTTTCATTTGTGCAGGCCCCACTCCCTCCTCCACAGGTGCTAAGTAGTCAGGGTCTTTTCCATACCCAACCACGTTATGTGACTAGCCCCCAACCCAATAAAAGGACATGCTGCTGTGTGGCATGAACCATGTTGCCAGACAGCATCATGTCCTGGCTTGCACATGGCGCGGGCTCCAAAGATGGGAAAGATTTTGGGGTGGGGCTTGCTGTTGCCATGGGAAAGTCTCCCCTCACAGCTAAGATTTGAGGGCTAGCAGTTGCCAAGGGAAAGCACCATTTCAACTGGCCCTTCAACAGACAACTGCCCACCCCACGACATCCCTAATAGAATGTGGGGAGAACAAATATGGCAATCCCATGCCTGGAGCAGTAGTTGGCTTATCAGGTAGAAGCCATACCATTCTGCCCAAGTAGGGGTGCTTTCAAGGGGAGAAAAAGTGGCTGGAAGGCCAGTTGAGATGGCACAGACATCTGGGTGATCCCAGGGCACAGAGTCATCAATACATGTGGAAAGTTTTCATGCTTCATCCCCATGTTCAACACTTCTGCGTAATGAAGTGGAGAGCCAAAAATCCAAGATCACAAATTGTCTTTTTTCCTCAAATTTACTATGCTTCTCTTTCTTCAAGCTGTGCTCGGTTCCTGTAATATTCTCAGAGATCATGTTTCTGGATTCAAAAGCTACGTCTACACATGAAGCCTACATCGAAGTAGCCTATTTCGATGAATAACGTCTATAAGCCTATAGGCTATTTCGATGAATAACGTCTACACGTCCTCCAGGGCTGGCAACGTCGATGCACCAAATCGAAATAGGCACGCAGACCTCGGGCGATGCAGTCATGGACCCCCAGCAGCAGCAGCAGCAGCAGCCGCCGCCAGAGGTCCACCCAGCCGCCCCTTCAGGAGCAGGACTCTCCCTGCTCCACGCCATGCGGGAGGCAGCTGAGCACCTCCTTGCCACACAGGAGGAGCGGCCCGCAGGGGAGGAGGACTCAACCCCTAACCCTGCAGCACTCCGACCCCTCCCCCGCCTCACACGCCACCGGCTGTGGAGCTACTCCACCAGCACCAACTGGTGGGAGCGGCTGGTGCTTGGGGAGTGGGACGACGACCGCTGGCTCAGGAACTTTAGGATGAGCCGGCAGACATTTATGGAGCTATGCCAGTGCCTCACCCCCACACTCAGGCACCAGGACACCGCCATGCAGCGTGCCCTCCCTGTGGAGAAACGGGTCAGCATCACTGTCTGGAAGCTGACCACTCCAGACAGCTACCGATCCGTGGGACAGCATTTTGGCATCGGCAAGGCCACCATCGGGGCTGTCCTCTTGGAGGTAAGAGGACCCACTGGAGGAGGGGGGGAGGCAGCCCTGGCAGGGCAGGGGGGCCCTGGCAGAGGAGGGCCACGCACACCCTGCTCACCCCTCATTGGTGTTCTCCCATGTGCTTCCCCTGCAGGTCGTGCGCGCCATCAACCCCATGCTCCTCCACAGGCTCGTGAGGCTGGGGGACCCAGATGCCACCATCGCGGGCTTTGCCACCCTGGGCTTCCCCAGTTGCTTTGGGGCTCTGGATGGGACTCACATCCCCATCCGTGTCCCGGTGCACAGTGGAGGATGCTACATAAACCGGAAGGGCTACCACTCAGTGGTCCTCCAGGCTTTGGTGGACAGCTGGGGCTGTTTCCAGGACATTTATGTGGGCTGGCCTGGCAGCACCTACGACGCCTGGGTTTTCCGGAACTCAGGCCTGTGCCGCCGGCTGTAGGCGGGGACCTACATCCCCCAGCAGGAGATCCCTGTGGGGGACACCACCATGCCCCTCTGCATCATCGCAGATGCGGCATACCCCCTCCAGCCCTGGCTCATGCACCCATACACGGGCCATCTCTCTGCCAGCCAGGAGCGCTTCAACCAGCGCCTGAACCATGCGCGCCAGGTGGTGGAGCGCTCATTTGGCCGCCTCAAAGGGCGCTGGAGATGTCTCCTGACCCGCCTGGATACGGGCCCCACCAACATCCCCCAGATTGTGGGTGTGTGCAGCGCCCTACACAATCTGGTGCAGAGCAAGGGGGAGGCCTTCTTTCAGGGCTGGGCTGTGGAGGCCGGCAGGGCCTATGTGCAGCCACCCGCTGCCCCCAGTCGCCAGGTGAACCCCGAAGGGACCCGGGTCCGGGAAGCCCTGTGGGCCCACTTCAATGAGGCCACGGGGTGAATTCTGCCAGGCCCCCCACTGTCCCCCCCATCCTCCACAACACTCCCTGCCCCTACGCTCACACCACGGAGCACCCAACAGCACACCCCCCCTCCATTTTTCCTGGACAAATAAAAGCAGACACTTGTTTGTGAAATCAAACTTGTTTACTTTGAACTCTGTTCTACCTAATACTAACTATATACAGGAACTTCTAACTAACTTAAATATGAAAAGTGTATGTATATATTGACCAAAAAAAACAGGGATAACAAGGAAGGGGAGAACTATTTACATAGGGGGGAAGGATCAGACTGGGCAAACGGGGGGCACAAATAAATAAATACAAACTATATACAATGCAAAGAACAAAACAGTGGGGGGAATATATACAAGGGGGGGCCATGTTCTGGTCCCCACGCACCTATAGTCCAGCACTGGTGGTAGGCGGCTGGGAGCCCCGCCTCAGCCGCAGCCCTGTCCAGGGCTGGCTGGGGGCTGGGCGGACTGGCAGATACGGTCGGCGAGTGTCAGCTGACCCCAGGTCTCCCTCGGCGGAACGGCCCTCGGTGGTGGGTGGTGGGGCGACAGCGGACGGCGCGGCAACGACAGGAGCAGCGGGTGGCGCGGCGGGTGGAGCAGTCAGGGTGGGTGCAGCGGGGGCCGGCGCAGCATGGGGGGCCAGGTAGTCCGCTTTGCGGGTAAAGGTCTCCATATAGGCCCCCCATGCCTCTTGGCGCCAGGCCAGCGCCCGATCCTGCAGGTCCAGGAGGCGTTGCTCCACCCGCAGGCACTGCTCTGCGACCTCCAGCTGCCGGCAGTGGAGGGCCAGCAGCTGGGGGTCTGTCGCCATCGGGTGGTGGTGCTGGGTCCTCCGTCTTGCCTGCCATGGGGCCGGTCGGTCCTCTGCCGAGGGGCTGGCCTGGAGCAATGGCCCCGGAGGGGATTCCAGGACCACTGACGCCTTGCTGGCACTCTCCAGTCCTTCCGATGGCGCAGCTGCGGAACACAGGATGGGGGGAAGAAGAGTGGAGACAGGCATTAGTGTGGGCCCCGAGCCGTGGCCCTTGTCCCCCCACCCCTGTGCTGCAGGTTCCCCATCCCCGTCCCTGGGAGATGCTGCTGTGATGGGGTTCAAGGGTCCCCCTGCACTGCACCCCGTCCCCCGGCGGGAGTGACTCTCACTTCACTCAGCAGGGTCTGACAGGAGAGGTTTCTTAGGCCACAGGTGCCCAGTTTCTCCCAGAAGTGACAGTACAGCAGTCAGAGACAGTCCTTCCAACCCGTCCTGGGGAGAAGATCCCAAGGGGTGCCCCTCTGGGGTGTAGCTTTCCCCCTCCTCAGGCTGGCTGCCTTCCAGCTCTCCCTTCCCCTAGCCTCTAACTGCAGCCCCCGCCCCGATTCAAAGCCAGCTCAGCTCCTCCCTCCTCTTTGTTCAGGGCAGAGGTGTAACCTGCCAGTTGTAGCCCCAGGATCATCCTTAGCCACTGGGAGCTATTCAGCTTGTTGCTCATATCTAGCCTGAGACTCACATTTGCAGTCCCCCCACTCAATCACATGCTGCTGCTGCTGCGGGGTGTCCCACCCCCTCCTCCCGGGGGACCCTCGAGGTTCCGCTCCCCCCAGCCCCAGGGATGGGGCATGGCACTGTTGTGCTGTGGGGGGGGGCAGGGGCTGATGCACTCCTGTGAGGGACATGGCACTGCTGTCCTTGGGGCCATGGCCATCTGGGCATGTGGAGGGCCCTGGCCACATATCTATTACCCCCGCCCCTCAACCCCGGGGGTGTACACCGGGGGGGTACATACCTGTAGGTCCACTCCCACGGTTGGGGGACACCCGGGGGGTGGACGCCTGGCTGCTGCTCCTCGATGGAAGGAGGATGTGCAGGCCGGTGTCGGTGGAGGAGGAGTCCCCCTCTTCCTCCTCCTCCTGCTCCAGTGCCCCGGGGGTGGGCTCCAGGGGGGGCCCCCGGGGTGTGGGGCTTACCTCCGGGGCCTGCTGGGGCTCCTCAGCCGAGGTATCAAGAGTGGCCAGAGGGGAGGAGGTGTGCCGGGGGCCCAGGATGTCCCTGAGCTCTCTGTAAAAGGGGCAAGCGACGGGGGCGGCCCCAGATCGGCTGGCCGCATCCCGGGCCCGGGTATAACCCTGCCGCAGCTCCTTGACTTTACTCCGGACATGATCCGGAGTGCGGGCAGGGTGACCCCAGGCGGCCAGGCCCTCGGCCAGCCAAGCGAACGCATCCGTGTTCTGCCTCTTGCTCCCCATGACCTGGAGCACCTCCTCCTCACTCCAGAGCCCCAGCAGGTCCCGAAGCTCAGCCTCCATCCAGGAGGGGCCCCGCTGCCACTTGCTGCCCTGGTTGCCAGCCTGCGAGCCCTGGCTGCCCTGGCTCCCCTTGGGGGGTTCCCCTGGGGGCACTGGGGGGGCTGCTGGGCGGCCATCACAGCTGGGGTGGCTGTCTGTGCTGGCTGAGGAACGTGCAGGCTGGCCGCGTGTCTGGGCTGCCGCCTGCACGTTCTCTCAGCTTCCTGCACAGGAAGGGAGGGGGCGGGGACCTTTAAGGGGCCACTCCACACGGCCACCATGGAGCTCAGGGGCTGGAGAGAGTCTCTCTCAACCCCTCAGCTGATGGCCGCCATGGAGGACCCCGCAATTTCAATATTGCGGGGTGCGCAATGACTACACGGTCCCTACTTCGACGTTGAACGTCGAAGTAGGGCGCTATTCCCATCCCCTCATGGGGTTAGCCGCTTCGACGTCTCGCCGCCTAACGTCAATGTTGACATCGAAATAGTGCCCAACACGTGTAGCCGTGATGGGCGCTATTTTGAAGTTAGTGCCGCTACTTCGAAGTAGCGTGCACGTGTAGACACGGCTAAAGTGCAGGGTGGGAAATGGCTGGAGAGTCAGTTGAGATGGCACAGACACTTGGCTGATCACAGTTCATTGTGACAGCTCCTCTGCCTGAGGCACTATACCTTCTGAAGCCAGCCTATTTGTTTCTCCTTTATCTGGGATTTCCTAGTTTTACTTCTTTCCCTCTGAAAAAAATGGGCATTTGCTTTCCACAGGAGGCAAACGAAGTCAATGCAATGTGGAAAGATGACATCACATACCCATAACCACTTGTTGGACATTTTTCCCAGACTGCACCAGCAAAAATACCAGAATGCTATCGGTCTGAGGGATCTGTGGGATAGGTTCCCACAATGCCCTGCTGCAACTGTCAATGTTTGACAATTGAATGTAGCAACAATAAAACGACTTTGTGGGGAGGTGAGGATAGTCAAATTCAAATGTATAAAACCCAGGGTTATAAAACTGATTTTAATAAAATTGAATTTATATTGTAGTGTAGATGTAGCTTGTGAGCTTTCCTTTGTGTGAGTGAGGAAAGTGTGAAGGTGTGTGCACATGCAATGGAGTCAGTCCCTGATGTCAGCGAAACTTGAGAACCAGCTGCTAGCTAGCACCTTGATGGCCAAAGAATAAAGAGAGCTGAGCCCTGGAAAAGAACCTACCCAAGAAAGAGAAAGTGTCCCCATCAAGAAAAGATTAAAGTCCCTTCTGTGGGAAGCTGATAACTCATTGTTATACAGAGGCCTGGGGCAGGACAAGAACTATTGGCCTGAAACCTATAAAAAGATGGGTACAAAGCTATGAGGAGTTTCTTCTTGCCATCGCCACTTTTCAGGAGCTAGTCTTAGCTGGCTAGGGAGGCAGGAGGAGGCCCAGGCCCCCCCCTCATTCTCCTGAGGGTGAATGGTACCATCTGCACTTCATTACTACACTGATAAGAAAGTCATATAATCAACTCACTCCTCTGGATTCATACTGCAGGCAGAATACCGGGGTCACTATCTCTTGGCTTCTTCTGTTGTCCCTATGCAACTCTTCACCTGCATGGTTTCTCCTGTGTAAGTGTATGAGTACAGGTATGAGTGTGTGTGTGAGCGCGTGCGTGTTTGAAAGCTAGTTCCCCTTTTTTCTTTAAGCCAACAGTGGCATTTAATAAAATACATGTGTAACCCTGAGGTGGCCTTTAGTGTAAATTAAAGTAACATGTAATTTGAGACCCCATATAGTTTTCACTTTTTTTTATACTTTCCCTTTGTTGCCAACACAATGCCTCCTGTCTCAGCTTTTCTTTTTTGTGTTGGTGATCGTTTTCCATGCTTGGAGCTGGTGTCTGTTATTAGGTTGCCTGTAACATAGATTTTGGGTTATACTGAAACGTACTCCATTCACACTACATACCTGCCTGATGTTTTACACAGACATCATGTATTAAAGACATGTTATTTTTAAGAACCCAGAGTGAATACCAGACTTACAATGCGCATCATCCTCCCCACATGGCAAAGAACTAGCAAATGGACATATGCTCTGTAATTCTCAGAATAGAGCAGATTGAGACTTAGGCAGTATAGGTGTGACTACAGCAGTCTGTATAGTAGGTTTTCTCAGTTCCTGGAGAAGTCTGCAACCGCTACTAGATGACAACAGAATACAAGAGGTGCAAAGTTAAAATGAATCCACCTTTGCTCAGCTTTGTTCCTAATGCCCATTGAATTTCCTGTGCTTCTAAGACCTACTTCCCAGAATTTTGTCCTCATCAATGGCCAGCCTGTTTCCCGTTCTGCTTAAGTAAATATTCATCTCCAGGAAAAATTCATGAAACAGCAAAAAATGCAAGAGCAAAAGTGACTGTTCTGTTTTTTCCAGATTTCTAGACTCATTATGTAAAGTAAATACAGATAATCTGCCTATGCACACTATTGCCTTAAGTAGAACCTTGTCCATTAAATTGTTCTTTGCTAAGGATCATTAGGAAGTTTTATTTCCAAAGAGAAAGCCAAGATTCTTTCAGAATAAAAATTAGAAAGTGTGACGTAGGCATCATTTTAGTATGTTAATTTTAGACTGTATTTTTTTAAAAAGGAAATAAGAGGTGCAACTGCTTTATAAAAGAACAGAAAGGTTCAGCCTCTCACCTCCCACTGTAGTCCCGAATTTCTGATTAGCCATGAAGAAGGTTCTTAATAAGTAGGCAACTCATACTGATTAGAATTAAAAAGACAGTAAAAATGCACCAATTATGTTGCATTGTTTTCATTGTTAAACACTTACAACTGTGGTGAGCATAGAGAAGGAGAATACATAGAATTGAAGTCAAAGTGAAATAGGAATGAACCCTTGGGAGTCCAAGAATAAATAACTTTTCATTAACATTATCAGACAAGAATAGGTTTGTGAATATTTCCCAAAACTTATTTGGTAAAATGTATATTTATCTATCTAGTCTTAATTTAAGAACCATACTGGAATGAACAGCTAGTATTTAACATGTTAAAATGTCACATTACAGTTTCACTACTAGATGCAGTATTGCCCATTAGAAGCTCATACTAGAGTATTTCCATAACTCTGATTGCTAGAGCCCTGTGAAGACACAAATTTTGTATCCACAGCCATATTCATATCTGCAAAAATGAGTCATGGATATCTGCATCTGCACCCACAGATGTGGACACGTGGATAGAAAGCAGATAACCACAAACATGCAGGGTTATAGATGATAAAATACATCTGCAATTGTATTTGCAAAAATGCATCACTTTTTCCGGGCGCTGATGAAAGGTGGGGGGGGTGGATGGGAGCAGTGCTATTCCAAGACTCAGCGGAGAGCTTCAGTGGCAGGACTGGGGCCACAAGGGCTGTGGCTTTATTGCTTGGCCCCAGTCCCAGCAACAGCAGCAGAGGTGGGTCTGTGTCTGGGCCACTTTCCTGGCCCAGCCTGAACTGGAGGGGACAGGAGCATCACTGGGGGGCTAATTGAAGTCGGGGGTATCAGGGCTTTTCCATGTGACACTGGGGCTAAGTGCCAGGAGAGGGGTTGAGGCAACCTGTCTGGAGGCTGGCAAAGTGGACAGCCCTGTCTTCTCATGGCCACTCTTTTCCTGCCCTGGCTGTCCTCAGTGGTCATTCTGCAGTATGACTGTTCCCTGTGCTTGCTGCCCCCAGAGGTAAGTCTGAAGTATGTTGTCCCTTCTCTTGGTGCCCCCACTTTCCATGTTCTGGAAAACCATGGAATTTCAAGCATTTCCCAAGTTCCAGGCACCACCAATCTCCAAGGTAAGAGGAAGCTCTATACAAGATTTTGTGGTCATAGCTCTTAACAGTTTAAGAGGAGTTTTTGAACAAATGGAGCACAGTCAGACTCTTGCTCTCTGTGTGTGTGTGTGTGTGTGTGTGTGTGTGTGTGTGTGTGTGTGTGTGTGTGAGAGAGAGAGAGAGAGAGTGTGTGTGTGTGTGTTATTAGTATTATGCTAGAGTGTCTGTGCTCTGTTTGACATTAATTTAAATATCTTACTCATAATTAACTCATTCAACCAAAAATCGGGATAAACAGCCTTATTTGAAGAGGTTTTCTGTCCATTATGCTGTTCCATATCCCTGAAATTTGTAGGATTATTATTATCATCTATGATTACTATTTGCAATTGTTCACATTTTTCAAAAGTTGAGTGACTTTGTTCATAAAAAAATCAAAAGACTTTTGCATAGCCTTTTGGTTTGCTGGTTTTCAATCAGGAGTATTTCTAAATTATATTTATGTTTCATCCCAAAGTTTGCCCTGCAGCAGCTCAGAGCTGCCTGGGAACCACACTGATGCATGAAACACACAGGCTATGTCTACACGTGAAGCCTACTTCGAAGTAGCTTATTTCGATATAGCGACATCGAAATAGTCTATTTCCATGACTAACATCTACACGTCCTCCAAGGCTGGCAACGTCGATGTTCAACTTCGACGTTGCGAAGCACCACATCGAAATAGGCGCAGCGAGGGAACGTCTACATGCCAAAGTAGCAGACATCGAAATAAGGATGCCAGGCACAGCTGCAGACAGGGTCACAGGGCGGACTAGCACTTCTGGGGCAACAGCTAGCCACTCCCTTAAAGGGCCCCTCCCAGACACACACAGCCTGCACAGCATGTGGTCTGCAGAGCCATAGGCACACAGACCTCGGGCGACGCAGGCATGGACCCCAGCAGCAGCAGCAGCAGCCGCCGCCGCCAGAGGTCCACCCAGCCCTCCTGGCAGGAGCAGGGCTCGCCCTGCTCCATGCCATGCGGGAGGCAGCTGAGCACCTCCTTGCCACACCGGAGGAGGAGTGGCCCCCAGGGGAGCAGGGCTCAACCCCCAACCCTGCAGCATTCCGACCCCCCCGCCACCTCACACGCCACCGCCTGTGGAGCTACCCCACCAGCACTGACTGGCGGGAGCGGCTGGTGCTTGAGGAGTGGGACGACGACCGCTGGCTCAGGAACTTCAGGATGAGCTGGCAGACATTTATGTAGCTGTGCCACTGGCTCACCCCCACACTCAGGCACCAGGACACTGCCATGCGGTGTGCCCTCCCTGTGGAGAAACGGGTCGGCATCGCTGTCTGGAAGCTGGCCACTCCAGACAGCTACCGATCCGTGGGACAGCAGTTTGGCGTCCGCAAGGCCACCGTTGGGGCTGTCCTTATGGAGGTAAGAGGACACACCGGGGGGGGGGGAGGGCAGGGGGGCCCTGGCAGGGCAGGGCAGGGCAGGGCAGGGCTGGGCCACGCACACCCTGCTCACCCCTCATTGGTACTCTCCCATGTGCTTTCCCTGCAGGTCGTGCGTGCCATCAACGCCATGCTCCTCCACAGGCTCGTGAGGCTGGGGGACCCAGATGCCACCATCGCAGGCTTTGCCACGCTGGGCTTCCCCAACTGCTTCGGGGCTCTGGATGGGACTCACATCCTCATCCGCGCCCCGCAGCACAGTGGAGGACGGTACATCAACCGCAAGGGTTACCACTCAGTGGTCCTCCAGGCCTTGGTGGACAGCCGGGGCCGTTTCCAGGACGTTTATGTGGGCTGGCCCGGCAGCACCCACGACGCCCGGGTTTTCCGGAACTTGGGCCTGTGCCGCCAGCTGGAGGCGGGGACCTACATCCCCCAGCGAGAGATCCCTGTGGGGGACACCACCATGCCCCTCTGTGTCATCGCAGATGCGGCCTACCCCCTCCGGCCCTGGCTCATGCACCCGTACACGGGCCATCTCTCTGCCAGCCAGGAGCGCTTCAACCAGCACCTGAACCACGCGCGCCAGGTGGTGGAGCACTCATTTGGCTGCCTCAAAGGGCGCTGGAGATGTCTCCTCACCCGCCTGGATGTGGGCTCCAACAACATCCCCCAGATTGTGGGTGCATGCTGTGCCCTGCACAATTTGGTGGAGAGCAAGGGGGAGGCCATTTTTCAGGGCTGGGCTGTGGAGGCCAGCAGGGCCGATGTGCAGCCACCCTCTGCCCCCAGTCGCCAGGTGGACCCCGAAGAGACCCGGGTCCGGGAGGCCCTGCGGGCCCACTTCGAGGAGGCCGCAGGGTGAGCTCTGCCAGGTCCCCCCACTGCGCCCCCCACTTCCTCCACAACACTCCTTGCCCCTACGCCCACACCACGGAGCTCCCAACAGCACACCCCACCACACTTCTCCTGTACAAATGACAGCACGCACTTGTGGCTAAAATTAAACTGGTTTTTCTTTTAGAACTGTTTTTTGTAACTATAATTAAAACAAGAACAAACTATATACAAGACATCTTTAACAAAAGTAACCTGTACAAATAAAACAATAATATTAAAAAAGTTTGCATATAATAATATGGGTCTGTTGTTCAATACAAAGAAAACCAGGGATGATAAGGAAGGGGAGAACTATTTACATGGGGGGGAACGGGGCAAAGAGGGGCACAAATATAAATGAAACTGTCCATCATAGTCCTTTTCTGGAAAGTAACTATATACGGGGGGGGTCACGTCCCAGGCCCCACGCCCTAAAGTCCGGCACTGGGGGTGGGTGGCCGGGAGCCCCGCCTCGGCCGCAGCCCTGTCCAGGGCTGGCTGGGGGCCAGGCGGACCAGTAGATATGTCCGGCGAGTCTCAGCTGGCCCCAGGTGTCCCTCAGTGGTCCAGCCCTCGGTGGTGGGTGGCGGGGAGACGGCGGACGGGATGGTAACGTGCGGAGCAGCAGGTGGTGCGGCGGGTGGAGCAGGTAGGGTGGGCGCTGCTGCGGCCGGCGCGGCATGGGGGGCCAAGTAGTCCACCAGGCGGTTGAATGTGTCCATGTAGGCCCCCCATGCCTCTTGTCGCCAAGCCAGTGCCCGATCCTGCAGGTCCAGGAGGCGTTGCTCCACCCGCAGGCGCTGCTCCGTGACCTCCAGCTGCCGACGATGGATGGCCAGCAGCTGGGGGTCCGTCACCATCAGGTGTTGCTGCGGGGTCCGCCATCTAGCCCGCCGTGGGGCTGGTCGGTCCTCCGCCGAGGGGCTTGCCTGGAGCGATGGCCCCAGAGGGGTCTCCGGGACCACTGATGCCTCGCCGGCGCTCTCTTCCGGTCCTGCCAATGGTGCAGCTGCGGAACACAGGAGGAGGGGGGGGAAGAAGAATGGAGACAGGCATTAGTGTGGGCCCCGAGCCATGGCCCTTGTCCCCCCACCCCTGTGCTGCAGGTTCCCCATCTCCTCCCCAGGAGATGCTGCTGTGATGGATGGGGTTCCGGGGTCCCCCTGTACTGCACCCCGTCCCCTGGAGGGAGTGACTCTCACTTCACTCAGCAGGGTCTGACAGGAGAGGTTTCTTAGGCCACAGATGCCCAGTTTCTCCCAGGAGTGACAGCACAGCAGTCAGAGACAGTCCTTCCAACCCGTCGTGGGGAGAAGACCCCAAGGGGTGCCCCTCTGGGGTGTAGCTTTCCCCCTCCTCAGGCTGGCTGCCTTCCAGCTCTCCCTTCCCCTAGCCTCTAACTGCGGCCCCCGCCCCGATTCAAAGCCAGCTCGGCTCCTCCCTCCTCTTTGTTCAGGGCAGAGGTGTAACCTGCCAGTTGTAGCCCCAGGATCATCCTTAGCCACTGGGAGCTATTCAGCTTGTTGCTCATATCTAGCCTGAGTCTCCCTTTTGCACTCCCCTCACTCAATCACATGCTGCTGCTGCTGCTGCTTCTGCGGGGTGTCCCACTCCTTCGTCCCGGGGGACCCTCGAGGTTCCGCTCCCCCCTGCCCCGGGGATGGGGCATGGCACTGTCGTGCTGGCGGGGGGGGCAGGGGCTGATGCACTCCTGTGAGGGACATGGCACTGCTGTCCTTCAGGCCATGGCCATGTGGGCGGCCCTGGGCACATATCTATTACCCTCGCCCCTCAACCCCGAGGGTGTACACCAGAGAGGGGTACATACCTGTTGGTCCACTCCCACGGTCCGGAGATCCCCGGGGGGTGGACGCCCGGCTGCTGCTCCGGGAGGGCAGGAGGAGGATCTGCAGCCCGGACTCTGCAGAGGAGGAGCCCCCCCCCGCCCTCCTCCTCCTGGCACGATGGCCCGGGGGTGGGCTCCGGGGGGGCCCCCGGGGTGCGGGGCTTACCTCCGGGGTGGACTCCGGCTGCAGGGCCTGCTGGGGCTTGTCGGCCAAGGTATCAAGGGTAGCCGGAGGCAAGGAGGTGTGCCGGGGGCCCACGATGTCCCTGAGCTCCCTGTAAAAGGGGCAAGTGACGGGGGCGGCCCCAGATCGGCCGGCCGCATCCCAGGCCCAGGCGTAACCCTGCCGCAACTCCTTCACTTTACTGCGTACATGAACCGGCGTGCGGGCAGGGTGACCCCGGGCGGCCATGCCCTTGGCCAGCTGAGCGAATGCATCCGTGTTCCACCTCTTGCTCCCCATTACCTGGAGCACCTCCTCCTCGCTCCAGAGCCACAGCAGGTCCCGCAGCTCGGCCTCCGTCCAGGAGGGGCCCCGCTGCCACTTCCCAGCCTGGCTGCCCACCTGGCTGGCCTGGCTGCTCTTGCTCCCCTTGGGGGGCGGGTCCTCTGGGGGCGCTGGGGGGGGGGCTGCCGGGCAGCCATGGCAGGTGCTGGCCCTGTTCTGGGTGGCTGAGGGACGTGCAGGCTGGCCGTGTGTCTGGGCTGCCACCTGCACGTTCCCTCAGCTTCCTGCACAGGAAGGGAGGGGGAGGGGACCTTTAAGGGGCCACTCCACGCGGCCACCATTGAGCTGAGGGGCTGGAGAGAGAGTCTCTCAACCCCTCATCTGATGGCCGCCATGGAGGACCCCGCAATTTCGATGTTGCGGGACGCACAACGACTAGACGGTCCCTACTTCGACGTTGAACGTCGAAGTAGGGCTCTATTCCCATCCCCTCATGGGGTTAGCGGCTTTGACGTCTCGCCGCCTAACGTCGATGTTAACTTCAAAATAGCGACCGACACGTGTAGCCGTGACGGGCACTATTTCGAAGTTAGTGCCGCTACTTCGAAGTAGCGTGCACGTGTAGACACGGCTACAGTGTGACTCAGAGCAAAGAACACAACCTAAGCAATCACCAGCTATGGCTCATACTGCTGCTGGGTTTTCCCTAGAGGACTCAACTAAATACTGATTACGCATAAGTCTGGTTAACTGAGACATCTTATGAAACTACTGTAGAGCTATGTTTGTAGACCATTATAATTTAGAGATGCTTCCTCATAAGAGACACTAGTATTAACACAGAATTTAGAAACGACCCCTGGCGGCAGGGGGTGGGGAACTGTACACTGCATGCAGCATTTCACTGGCAAGGCTGTCCAAATTGTTTTATTCAAGTTTTATTCCTTTCTTATTCACTGGTGTGTTATTTAATGAACCACGTGATCATTACAAGTACCATGAAAGGAAATATAACTGTTAGCTAACAATAAAAATAACTGGGAAATGTACACTAGGAGAATGTGGATCTTTGTCCTCCTCTAGTGTTAGGAAAACATGGTAAAGTTGAATCTTCTACTGCCTGTATGCTAACAGACCTGAATCTTTTGCTCAAGCAACCCAGTGTCATGTTTTTAAATCCAGAGGACCTGGGTTCCATCCTCATTCAGGAATGCCATCACACTCTGCATTAAAGGGTTAATTATCAAACAAAATGCTTAAAACTTTTACCTGAGTTCTCTAAAGCAAAACCCATTAAACACAGCAATACTGTTGAGTTAAAGCCCAAAACCCTAATTGTAAATCTTGATGTACATCTGTTCTCTCAGAATTTCCTGAGTATTAATTAAACCCAGAATGCTAATTAAGCATAGTGTTATTTAGCAGTTGCGTTTCAATGACATGATTATTTTAATTTAAAAAAGGAAATACATATTGGTATTATGCATTTTCAAAACAAACCTTGCTACTAGAATTAGGTTTTGCCTGTTTGAAACGACTCCTTTGGAGTTGCTAATGACTGTTGAGTAAATATATAATTTGAAAGCTTTTGAAAAACAGTAGATCAATCACATATTCAGAGAACTTATAATTAGAAGATTATAGATCTATCAGGCTGTTAAGACTTCAGAGTTCTATATAATCACAATTACTGTATTAGTTCTGCAACTATCTGGCTGCCAAGTGAAACGTCTCAAATTTCTAACTAATTAAAGAGGGGGGAAAAATTCTTGCTTCTTGTCTATTACTGGTCCCTAGAAATGATACACAATTTCCATCTCCCTTCTAAATATAGGGCATCATTATGAGCCACATGCACCAGGACAAAGAGGTAGAGGGTGAAAAGCAACCTCTTATTTCCTTGCATGAGTTATGAACATAATAGTTTGCAACACTGTGACAAAAGCAGCTTATTCTGGGTTTACTTCTCCTCATATGCAGGTGAGTGGATAGAGAATTTTCTTCTGAAGCAATATGCCAACCTGTGCAGCTGAGCTGTTATGTAGATGAAACCTATTTGCACCAGATATAAACCTGGCATAAATTACTTTCCTATCTGAGTAAGGGGGAATCACAGACAATAATGTGATTTGCTGAGTCCACAATATGGTCCCCAAGGTTACATCTACATTTTGAGATCAATTCAGATTTATTAATATTGGTTTTGTAATGCTGGATTATATAAATTTGAATTTGACTATCCTCATCCCCTCACAACGTTAACTTATTGCTGCCATACTTAATCGGCAAACATCGGCTGTTACAGCAGTGCATTGGGGGAACCTGTCCCACAGCTCCCTCATCCCCGCAGCATTCTAGGTATGTTTGCTGGGATTTGACATCATCTTCCCACTTTGCATTGCCCTTATTCCCCTTATGTGGTAAGCAAATGTTAATTTTTCTAGTTACAAGGAAGGAAAATTAGGGCATTCACAAAGATGACAAAATTAACAGAAAGGATTTTATAAAAATCAGCAACCATGTGTCTTCTCAGCTGACCATCTACTGACTGTCCCCTTTCTTGATTGCATCTGATTCCTGAAAATAACACAGGGACAATATGAAGCATGAAAAAGAGTAGATAGTAAAGACAAGGAATCATTGCTCTAAGTCAGCCATAAAAGTGTTAGCATGGCAAACTTAGAACAATGATTCCTTAGCTCTCATCCCCTATTTCCTTTCCTTTAGTTATGCCACATCAATGACATCTTTATCATTTGGACCCATGGCAAAGAGACTCTGGAAGAATTCCACAGATATTTTAACACCTGCATCCTACCATCAATCTTAGCCTTGAGAATTCCACATAAGAGATACATTTCCTGGACACCACAAAACAAATCGCTGATGGCCACGTTGACACCACCTTCTACCAGAAACCAACTGACAGCCACACTTACCTACAAACCACCAAAATTCTCTCCTGGACTTGGAGCCCTAACTGCGCACAAGCCAGGACCTGAATGACAGGTGCATCCTTTTATTGAGTTGGGGGCTAGCTACATGATGTGGTTAATCACAGGAAACACCCCAACTGTGTGGTGCCTGTGGGAAAGGGAGAGGGATGCACACAAATGTATACCACTGAGAAGAACTTTCTAGACCTCTTATGCAAGCATGACCCCCACAACAGCCTTGCTGCCACATGGTGTGGCAGGCCAGTGGCTGATAACTGGCAGCACAGAAAAACTATCCATTCTGGGGCTATTTGTAATGGGTAAATGCAATCACTGCACTAATAGTGAAGAAAGACATTTCTCAGACTCCCATAGAAATTCCATAGTCTTCCTGTTACCTAATTCCTGCTCACTTCGAGAGCAGCTCCCAGAGAGGAGCACTATGGGGCATTGGGGGTTGCATACAGGACACCTCTGGAAGCTAATACATTTATTACTAAGATATTGCACTTCCCCACTGGCTTTTATTCAAACTTTTAAATTCAAACTTCACCCCACACCCAGCAGGTTCCGACAATATTATGATATCAACATTAGTGCTCCCTAAATCAAGCTAATGGTATTCACAGTGAAGACAGTCATATGGTAATATCAAGCTAACTGCCTTAAATTTGAATTTATCTCAAACTCTGTGTCTACACAAGCCAAAGGAAGGGGCATGTTGATGAGCGGGTTTCAAAGATGCTAATGAGGGGCTACAATGAATATGCAGAGGTTGATTAGCATAATGGCAGCTGCGGTGATTCGAAAGTGCGGTTTTTTGAATCATGCACTGCCATTGGAGATGGGACCTTAAGAAAGGAACCCCCCAGTTTTTGAAAGCCCTTCTTCCTAGAACCAGATAAGAAGAAGGGCTTTCAAAAACTGGGTGGGGGGGCTTTCATATTTTGAAATATCTTATTTTGAAATAACACTACCACATGCAAAATGCATTTCAAAATAACATTTCTGGAACCATAATGCTATTTCAAAATAATGGCATTGGAGCCCATTATTTCCTATTTCAAAATAGGCATTATTCCTCAGGGAATAAGGTTTACCACAATTTAAATAATGCATCTTTTATTTCAAATGTATTTTAAAATATTATGTGTGGCATTTAGACAACGCCTAAATTATTTCTAAATAATTTTGAGATTTCTGTTTTTCTGTTATTTTGAGATTACTTGACCACGCAGACATAGTTCAAGTGTCCTCCAGATTTAATGCATCTATGTGTTGCACTTTAATTCAGTACTTGTGATAAAGCCCACCTCCAGGCCAGCCTTAGGGAAATGGTATCTTGGATGAATTTGCATTTGGAACACCATGATAAAGATGCCCCCATTACCTCTGGTCCCACATGGGCTCCCTAGGCTCCCTATTCTCCCTTCCTCCAAATCCAGCACTACCCCATGTCCTAAGCCCTAGAAGGCATAATTTTTATCCATGATACCTACACCTCCCTCCTGTGCCCCAAACCCTCCACTGTGCCCCCTTCATCCCTACCTCTTGCCATGTACCCTCTTCATCCCTACCCCTGCACTTCCTGTGCCCTGACCCCTGCACTGTGTCCCCTTCACTGCTACCCTCTGCAGCTCCCTCCTCTGCCCTAGCCTCTGCATTGTGACACTTTCACTTCATCCCTGCACTTCCTCTGCCTCTAACTGCTGTGCTATCCCCCCTCTGCCTACACGTCCCCCTCTGTCACAACCTCTGCAATGAGCCCCCATCACTTCTCCCTCTAGCACCTCCTTTCTGGGCCCTAACATCTGTACTCTGCCCCCAACTCCAGCACTGTCATTACTGCCCACCCACACTGGACTTCTGCTTCTTTTCCCAAGTAGCCCAAGGAAAGAGGCAAAGCATGAACTTTGATGCCTCAGCACAGCCTAGGTGGTGAAGTGACCTAACTATAGGGAGCCCTGGTGTGAGTTTTGGCAGGAAAACAGGAGAGAGAGTATGCCTGCCTGACTTTGAGTTTGCTGTCTCTTTAGGAGGTGCCTGGAGATTTGTTTTTAGACAAAAGCAATGGAGAGCTGCTCCCAGGCCACCAGAGAGGTGGCAGCACATGCAGATCCCCCAAGTCCCTTCTGCCCAGCTCGGAGTGGGTAGGGAGGTGGTCATCCTGACATGAGCCTTCCCACTTGTGCAGCAGACAGGATGACAATCCCAGTCTAGAATAGTCAGAGGTGGCTCTGGGGAGGAAGGTGTAAGGGGAAAAGAACAGTAGCAGCTGCAGCTGCGGAGGAGGCAGACAAGGGGCATGCTGCTCCAGATGGGAAGAGTCACTTGGCTGGGATGGCTGGTTGTCCAGCTGCCCCCTGAAGCCTGGGTCTCCCCACCCCCTGCACTGCTGCGCACTTCCTACCTGCTGCCTCTGCAAGCCCAGCTGCTCTTGACAGGGCAGGTAAAAATCCAAATCCAGCCCTTTGATGGGCCACCCTGGGTAGGGGCCTTCACAGACCACCCCAAAGGACAGCCCTCGCTGCCCTGTGTCATGTATCCTTTGGTCTTCATAGAATAAAACAGACAGAAAACTCCCAGGCATAACTGAGTTCTAAATAAAAGCATTTACTAAAGTCTCAGAAACATGCAAGGACCAACGTGTGCTGCTGATCTGATGGCTTCTACAGCACAGAACAAAGACGGTGCCATTGAAAGACTCACAAATTATTTGAAGAGAAACTACCCCATTTCTCTATACTACATTAGGAGCTTGTCTACACTGGCCCTCAACTTCAAAGGGAACATGTTAAACAGGGCGATGGAAGATTACTAATGAAGTACTGCAGTGAATATGCATTAGGCTAATTCTCCCCCCTGAAGCAACTTTGACGTTTCAAACTTCAAAGTGCTGGCATGCGTGTAGCTGTGGGCACGTTGAAGTACCCATGCTACTTCAAAGTACCTTTACTCCTCAAAATTTTGGGGAACAAAGGCAGTTCCAAGTGACTGCAGCTACATGGAAGCTGGCTCTTCAAAGTTTGACGGTTAGAAGTTGCCGCTGGGAAGAATTTACCTAATAAGTGCTGTGTATTCACTGCAGCATTTCATTAGTAATCTGCCCCTCAGCCCTGATTAACATGCCTGCTTTGAAGCTGGGGGACAGTGTTGACCCAGCCTAGATAAAGTAAGTTGGATGGTTTCAGACCAAGAAAGAAAGGGCTTTTATCACATCATTGAGAAACTGTTATTCATTTGCACCTTTGATTTCTAATTGTAGACTGATCTGTAGATTATTTTAATTGTACTAGTAATTTAAGAATTCCCAGTTATGACTCTGAGCTTTGACAGGTTCTTATTCCAAGATCAAGCCCAGTATTATTAAAATTACAGTTTAGTTGGGAACCCCAATGTACACACACTTTAGGAATTCTTTATTTGCAATAATTTATTAATGTATTAACAAAGTCACTAACACTCTAACAAAACAAAACAGCAGTAATGTAGTACTTTAAATTCTAACAAAATGATTTATTCAGTGAAGAGCTTTCATGGGACAGACCCACTTCATCAGCTCCAGCACAGACCACATGATCCATCGTTTACAGTCAAGCCCTTAGATACAATTGCATCTTCTCTGATCCTACTGGCAAAGACCTAAAACTTCAGGACCTTTACCAAGCATTTATAAAACTTAATTACACACTGGAAGAAGTTTAAAAAATAGATTGGCAGGGCCAGACAAATACCCAGAAACCAGCTGCTTCAAGATAGGCCCAAGAAGATCAAACAACAGAACATCACTTGTCATCAACTATAGCCCCCAGCTAAACCCCTGCAACACATCTTTACAAAATTTACAACCTATTTTAGATTATGATTCTACACTCTGGAAGGCCTGTCCTCTCCTATAGACAACCTCCCAACCTAAGAAAGGTTCTCACTAGCAATCACAGGCTATACCATAGTAATACTAGTCCTGGAACTTTTCCTTGCAACGAATCCCACTGCCAACTTTATCCACATATTTATTCTGGGGATGCAATCACTGGACTTAACCATGTCAGTTACAAGATCAAGGGCTCATTCTCATATACTTTGCCCAATATTATATATGCCATTATGTGCCAGCAATGCCCCTCCACTCTGTTCATTGGACAAACCAGGTAAACTGTTCACCAAAGAAGGAACAGACACAGAGCAGATGCCAAGAAACTCAATACACATAAGCTGCTCAGTGAACACTTCAATGGCCATTCTGTTAAAGACCTGAGAATCAGCGTGTTACAACAAAGAGTCTTTAAAAAAAAGATTGCATAGGGAGTTCTGGGAATTGGAGTTCATATTCAAATTTGACACATTAACACTTGGTATGAACAATGACAACAATTACCTCACACACTACAAGGACTGCTTCTCTTCCTTTGATGCTTGTAATTATCTCAGGCAAGACACTTAATATCCCCCACCCATCACATCATTCCTTCAGTCCTATGTACTTGATTTGTCAGTTATTGTAAGTTTTTGGACCTCTGTACTTACAGATGTCATTCTGTACTGAAAAAGTGATTGATCTGATGAAGTGGGTCTGTTCCACAGAAGCTCATCACTGAATAAATCATTTTGCTAATCTTTAAAATGCTGCATTACTGTTGTTTTGTTTTCTAACCCAGCAAGGTAAATAGAGAACACAGAATGCATACGTGAATATCCATATATGTGCAGAACAACCTGAGATGTTAGTCATTATCCTCCTCATCACGACCACTACCTGTAATAGACATCATCCTGGACCATCCCTTGGGCTACATATCTCTGCCACTGTACACAAGCTGGGATACAACCTTTATTACCTGTTGTACTGACCCCATTATATCTAAAGCATTTTCAGTAGGGGCTTGTATCTTGTTCTCCATTTCTATTTCCTCACCCTACTAAGTTGAGCTGTCCTTCTACTATAGGTTAGTATATTAATTAACTCAGCATCTTATCATTGTCATGGCACTCTGGTGGAGACACATTTGCAAATGTTCCAATGCTAAAAGATCCAGAAGATGGTGGGAACTCAGATCTCTGGTTGCATCATGTCATTATGTACAAACTTCCCCCTTAAAGCCCTCTACTCCCAGTTCTCCAAAATTTGGAAATGACCACTACCATTTGTTTGTGACAAAGTTTATAGGCCTCAAGCCTTATGCTAACTACTGAAGACAATGTCTTACAGGATACAGGCCCGTAGGTTCCTTGTGTTACTACTAAATAAAATTAATATTAAACATCACTATACAGACTGCAATTCTATTCTTTTTTGACTAGTTTACTTAGCTTCATGCATCACGGTTCTTAACCTGGCAACTAAATGCCATTTATTATGCCAAAACTAGAGACATTTTACATAGAGAAAATCTGTGAAAATCCTGTGATCTGAGCCTGGGCAGAATCCTGTTAATTTGTTGCTGAGAATGGTATGTTCACTAGTCAATATGATGATTTTTTAAGCTTTTTAATTAACTGATCAATTCTCAGTTCAGAAAATGATGGCTTAAATTTGATGTAATATGATTCATAAGGAACAGGAAAATTTCTTCTTAGGAGTGCTGACACATCCATGATGTGTAGTGCAGAGTAAAATGAATCAGGTTTTAAGCTGGTCATGTATGAGATAGCATTGTGAAGATTAGGATGAAGAACAAAGTGTATGACGTTGAATAAAATATATATAGACACATTTCTTGTTAAATTAGTATCAAATAAAGAAAGAATCAATTAAAATTGATTAATGAAGGTCCTGTGATATGCTAAAGAGGCCCATAGCATGATTAATCCTCTCCCTTGAGGATACATGAGTGTGTATGTTAAAGTTTCACTTGTGGACCATCCAGGTAGAGTTTATCTTTATTTTTGTCTCTGTATCACATTATAAAAGGAAATGTTCTCCCTTTGGGTATGCTTTGGAGTGCATGTAACACATTTGTAACACTGAAACATTGTAGAGATTGTGGATTGCCCATGCATTGCTAATGATGCTTCAGAGATACTTTGGGAGTGTCTACACTACCTCCCTAATTCGAGGTAATGAACTTTATAATAAAGCCATTTTTGATGTTGAACATTGAATGTTTCATTTGGCCATACTGAATGAACAATGACAGGACACCAAATTATTGATACCTCTTGAGGCTGATATCAAAATTTGTCAATTAGGACAAAGGTAAACACACAAGTTTGCTTCCAAGTGGCACCTTTCACTCCCTTATTATTTTAAAATGTTTTCCAATAAGATGAATTTGAAACTAGTGAGGTAATTAATTTACTCACTGTGAAGTAACTGTTACTTGCCTAACCCTAAGAACTGCATTATTGGGAACCCTCAAGTCTTATCAACTTCAGTTGTGACAGCTTTTATTTTTGTTCTTTAAAGACCAACTTTTCCCATTAGCTCACATTAATAAAAAACAATTGATTTTTTCAAAGTTTAAAGTTTCAGAAAAGTTGTTATAAGTACATTAGAGATCAAACTATTCAATATTCAATACTGTTTTTTTTTCTCCTGCTAGTATGAATTGGCACAGCCATTGAAAGTCAGTAAGGCTGCACTAATTTGCAGTAGTAGAGAATTTAGCTCAAAACACTCAAAATCTGCCTTTGCCGTTATAAAGCTACATAATAAGGGAAATTACAAAGTGCATACCTAGACCACTCACAGTTTCTCAGAGAGATTAAACCTCTGCTCTGAAGTAGCAACAGAACTCTTATCTCAATATTCCCTTCTAAAACTGGAGTGCAATTATCAGTGAAAATCTAATGAATTATGAGACAGTTACAAAGTAATTATAGTATATAGGCTTCTTACAGGGAAACAGAGAGAACAGCCTTGCTTCTAAGACAAGAAAACTCATGGCAGAAAGGTTTTCCCTTCTATCTGATGGGAAGAATGAAGTCAATCAAATATAGAACAAATGATTTACTAATAACTGGGGGGGTAAAGAAGGTAGAAATATCCTACTGCACAATCTGATTGTTTTAAAGACAAATTACACAAGAAAAATAAATATATAAGAGGTTCACTTTTTTGATACAGGTAAAAGTGAGAAATCAGCTAAATATTGTGTGGAAAACTAATCAGAAATGACCTGAAAACCTGATATCACAAGATGGGTACAGATAATCTAGGACATATGAAAGATACCACAGGGATTCCATTTTGTGACTTGCCCCATTTGATATGTCACAACAAACCAGACTAAAACTCAGAGGTGAATAATATTCATAATAATATTGTTACGTACATGGCACAAAAGCAGGTTTGCTATTAATTAAACACTTCTGTACTGTCACTAATACTGTGATCTGTAGCTATATTAGCTAATAAGATTGCATATGTAAATAAACATATCACTGCTTAGGAGCACATCAGCTCATGGAAAAAATCACATCTTGGGAAAGCAAAAAAAAAAATTATTGTTTTGTGCTCCAAATTTTATCTTCACTTTTGTTTATTTAAATACAAACAAACAAAAAAAGACACTATTCACCTCTGGAAATCCATTACCATAATTAATGATCTCTCCCATCTGATCCTCTGTTATAATGGAGAGATGTTCACATATTCCTGAAAAAGAATTCAAACATATATTCAACAATATAGCCAACATGTACATTTACTGCTTGTTTCAGTGTATGTGAAGATTTATCGTATTAGGAGATAAATGTTGCCGTGAACCTACATTTCATTGGAAGTAAAATTTCATTATTCCCATTTCATACCTCATTTTGTCTTTTAATGTGTTAAATGCTTGTCTTGTTGATATTTAAACGCATATAATAACAGAGAGGTAGCTGTGTTAGTCTGTCCTCTAAAAAAGTAAAAAACCCAGCAGAAATATAGCACGTTAAAGACTAACAAAATGATGTATTGGGTGATGAGCTTTTGTGGAACAGACCCACTTCATCAGATCAATCTCATTTCCAATACAGACTGACTGCTTTCAATTTTTTTTTAAATCCTCTGTACTTATAAATGTCACTCTGTATTGGAAATGAGATTGATCCGATAAAGTGGGTCTGTTCCACAAAAGCTCATCACCCAATACATCATTTTGTTAGTCTTTAACATGCTACATTTCTGCTGTTTTGTTTTGTAAGTGCATATAAATGTAAATATAAGATACAATTAATAAATATTATTTCTATTATCTTGTCTCATGGTGTTAGCTGCAAAAGTTTAACTTTAGTTTTGATTTATAATGCTATTTATTTTGTTATCTAAAAATAACAATTTAACTGGATATGTTCCCATTCTTACTACAACTGTACACTCAATATAATTAATATGTATAGCAGAAAGCAACCTTGCATTGTTTTTGTTAATACTTCATTCTTATTTAAGCATGTCTTTGAGATTTTCAGGTATTTGCTATTTAACCTCTGCTTCCAACAATTAAAGGGCAATTGCTAATGTACTCTATGAATAGTCCTTTTTTCCAAAACAAGCAGAAGAGTTGAAGCTCAAAAAACCACTGGAGCACACACATGCCTGAAGAGAAACAGACTCATTAACAAATCCATCTCTATCTGGTTTTGACAATCCAATTTTATTGGAAATAACAGTGGAAGGTTGTAAGAAAGGCTTTCAACCTGAACTTCCTTTTGTTTAACAGATTTATTTAGTAAACAGTTTTCACACTATTGTTATTTTAGGACATAAATCTTTCGTATGTCTTTCGGGAGATTAATTATATTTTCATCTCCCTTTATTATCCCCAGTGCAGCTGTGCTATACAGCTGTGTGTCATCAATCGTTTTAATCTTGGTTGGCTGATCTGGGACAAGCAGGGACTGAATCAGGATCATCAAATAGCAAGTGTGAAATATTGTGACTTATCATTGGTGGTGGGTTTTTTTTTCTTTAACTGGGGTGGGATAATTTCCGATGTAAGAGAAAGCCCTCAATATCAGGACATCTGATCACCTAGAGCAGTTGCAATTCTCACCTGTACTCAAAAGACATGAGTAGCTGAGGTAAATTCATACTTATAAAAGTATTGTCATCTGTGGTCCAGGCAGTTGCTCTTAAACTCCCTTGGTGAATTTGTAGAGATTCAAATCATTCTCTGTCATTTTGACATACATGCCATCAGAAATCAAAGAGGATCTGAAATTCAGAGCATCAAAGAAGGTATTTGCCAGATTTTTTGGAGGTGTGCAATGATTTCTTTAAAAGTAATGGATGGATTTTAACAACAAAGGACAAGAAACAAAATTTGTTGGATTTACTACATACTTAGCACATTTATTTTGTTTTTATTACACATTTTACAGGAGAAGCAAGAGCTCCATAGTTCCAAACAGATCCCCATATGGGGGAGAATTTTCACATATATTAATTTTACACATCACCCATTTTAATTTATGATGCTGTTCTCTCCCCATCACACCTCCTGTGTTTGCTTTTCCAATGAAACTCCTAGTAGATAAAGGTCTCCAGACTTCAGGGAGTGGCATAAAGAGTGGCAGGAAACTGTTGATTTTTATACATAGGCTGCTGCTTTGTTCCCAGATTTTTCCATCAAAATCTAGAGAAGAGGAAAATACTTTAAAGCGCCACTGACTTTTTGTTGGTCCCTTTGATGAATTCTCTTGTACATTCTCAATGGAACCTAGCCAGAGACAGTGTTGCTCCTTCAGGACTTTTAGAGAAAGGGATGAAGCAGAGTCAGGAATTACCCATGTGTATGTTCCTGTTTTCAAGACAAAGAAAGGTGCCCTACTTACATATTCTCTCCTTTGAGGGACCCTGGATTATAACTGTGAGGACACAAATATGAAAGGCTTTAAATTCCAAAAGAGAGAACTTGACAGTGACTGTACCACTTCTAAGAAACATTTAAGAGAAGTTGGTCAGTTTTAGAGCTGAGAACAATTTGGAATATCCATCCCACGAAAATGTTTCAACATTTTTTCCCTCCAAAATTGAAACAAATTCCATTTGAACATGTAACGATATTTTGACTGGAAATGTCAAATCGCAACAAAGAACTTCACTGTTCTCAAAATCAAAATGTTTTGCTTTGCTTCATGGAATTGATCCGAAACGAACTGACTTGAAACAAAACAAGATGAAATAGCAATTAACCATTCTGCCATATTGCTTCTCATGAATTTTGTTTTGGGAGCCAGACATCGCTATTCCCTCTCTTATGGGCAGGGCTCCTGACCAGAGTGCATCTCCCATGATGTTCCCAGAGTTATGTGAGTCATAGGCTGTGTCTACACTACAAAAATAACTTCAATGTTGCTAACAGACTATTTACATGCACCCTACTTCAAAGTTAAACTTCAAAGTAAGGCACTACTCCATTCTTGGGAATGGATGAAGGACTTCAAAGTTGGGCTCTCTTACTTCAAAGTTAACTTTGAAGTAGGGGAAAACACATGTAGACTCTCTGCAGGCTACTTCAAAGTAGCACCTAACTTCGAAGTTAACTTTGAAGTTAGTTCTTAGTGTAGACACACCCATACGGTGCAGGGAGCTGAAACCCTACTGGAGAATGTATAACTGAACTACAAATCCCATCAGGCAATATGCTAATAAAGTGCAGTTTAATATTTTGTTGAACTTTTTGGAAAAATACCCTGATTCAGGTTGAATTGATAGAGAACAAGTTTTTATATATTGTGCAAAATTCAATTTTTCCCCATAGAAAATATTGGTTTTCCAGAAACTTCATCTTACGTCTATGAATTATTCTAATGAAAACAATTCCTGACTATCCCAAGTCAATTTGGACTATGTTTATTTACCTATAGCCTGCCAGTATGATAATACTTAAAAAAAAAGACAAAAAACAAACAAACCAACCCAATTCACTCTTACACAGCACTGATCAGATGAGGATTTCAGATAACTTTATAAATATCTCAGATGCACATTACCTACATGAAGTTTATGAAATTCATTACAACCACTTTACAGAACAAAAGCTAAGTTTCAAGCAGTGAATGCTGGAGCTTAGAAAATTGGATACTGCTTTTTACTGACTCTATCCATCCAACATGAGATATCAGTTTACACCTCACAAGACCGAACTGGCAGAAATCAATGACCTCTTCTGAAAACTGTGGCCTTTTTCTCTGTATCTTATGCTCTGTATTATAAAACTGGTTTCAACAGAGCCAAAGTCAGTGGCCTCTTTTGAAAGTTTTGGACACAAGGTAAAATTTGCAGATGAACTAACTGAATAAATACCATTTTTAAAAGTAATTGAGGGAATTAAGTGCTCACAGCCCAGATTTTTAAAATTCTATTGGCATTGCTGTGCTCAGCATTGCAAATACTTGGGAGCCAAAATCCTAAGCTGGGTTTGGGTCTGACTAATAATCAGTAGTCTTCTTAATACCTTTAAAAATAGAACTTAGATACTTTTTGAAAATTTTACTTAAAGTGACTTGCTCAAGGTCATGTAGTGAATCAGTGACAGAACAAGGAACAGAAGCAAGAAATCCTGACTTTCATTCCAGAATTTTGAACAGCTGGACCTTGTTACATGAACATTTAGTTTGAGGCAAGCTGGGGATGTGAATCTACCTTGCAGTCACCCCCTGAGAAGTAACTTTCCTCATGGAGCCTAATAGCGTGCACTAACTGCACTAATACTGATAATACGAGACCATATGTACGAACTGTGTGGCAAGGGCACTTCTACCCAGGCCACTGCTCAGGTCAGTGTTTTACCCCTTTTGCCTCAGGGCTGGGGATTGCAACAGGTTTCTGTGGTAGAGAGTCCAGCCACTTCACCTGGGACTCCCTCCCCTACTGTCTCTGTGCTGAAGCTGGTATGACTCACTCTCAAAAACTTTTCCTGTCTTGCTCTCCATCTCTCCTATACCTCTCCTCCTGTCCTCCCACTCTCTTTTCAGCCTTCTAACTGTGCATGTTTTAAAGGCCTTCAGAAAGCCAACAGTGAGTTCAGCTGGCCCCAATTTGCCTGAGCCAGCTCTTTCCCAGTTGCTTCTAATTGTCCTGCTGTCTTCTGCTTCTATTTAACAGATCTTTCCCCCTTTTCACGCTGCCTTTTGCCCACTGTGAAGAAGCTCTCTGGCCTGACCCTGCCACAACTGTTAATGCTCATTAGCAGTAGTGTTGCCAGTTCAGTTTGACTAGATGTGTCATTGATCAAATGGCATCTGGTCCAAGACAGTGAGCAACCCAAGAGTCCATATGGACAATAGTCTACAGCAATGTAGTGTGGAACAGATTCACACTCCAGCTTGCCTAAAACTAAATGTTCATGCAGGCAATCCCCACACCATATTTCTTCACATTAAAGATTGCTTCACATAATGTATTCTTTATAGCCTCTCTCTATGTAAATCAGTTGTTCTCTGGGAATAATTTGTAAACTATTACAGGACTACTAGTTTTAGAGGGCAAAGCTCATGGCCTCAATTTCAGCAACATCTGTTACCATCTCCCAAAGGACATTAAGTTAAGCTTTTATATAAATCAGTAATTATAATATATTCCACACACGCTGATGCAGCCTGCACAATTTTTTACTGTGCACAATATCATATATAGTTTTGAAAACAAATTCTATATGAAAACATGTAATCAGTAATGATCTTATTAGAATTAATTATCTCTTAGTAACAGGCAAACCCTTCAAAAAATACAGGGTCAGTTCAAGTCGGGTAAACACGAAGAACTTTAGCAGCTGAGAGTGTATGTTGTATGCAGTTTTGCAGACTCTGCAGATAGTACAGACTCTTCTATGATAATAAGGGAGTCCATTGGAATCAGAAAGTACATAGACATGTCTGCAGGAGAATGAAATGTATCCCGTGGTATGGATGGAGAAATTTTGCTTTCGTTTCTCCCCAGGAAGTGGAAACATATTGTCTGCACCTGCAGCCCCCTGGGCCTTCAAAGGCAAGGATTTTGTTTTCAGCAGATAACATCCCTTCAATTAACCTAAAGTAAAGGGAATTTTGGTCCTTCCCTTAAAGTAAGTAGGGTTAAAGAAGTACAGATTCCATTCCAGCCCTACCACAAACTCCTTGTGTGGCCTTTGAGGAATCTCTTTGTGCTTCAGCTTGCCATCTGTAAAAAAGAGATAATACTTTTTTTTTGCCTATCCTTTTTCTGTCTTGATTATTTAGCTCAAACTCTTTTGGTCAAAGCTTGTCTCTTATTGTTCATATGTACCTCATAACTAGAGTCCTACCAAATTCATGGTCCATTTTGGGTCAATTTCACAGTCTGTGGATTTAAACATGGTAATATCATGATTCCATCAATATAAATCTCAAAATTTCACAGTGTTGTAAATGTAGGAGCCCTGACCCAAAAAGGAGCAGTGTGGGGAGTCAAAGGGTTGTTGTAGGGGAGACTGTGATACTGCTATGCTTACTTCTGCAAGAGAGTCTGACCACAATGGTGGGCCCAGTGCAAGGTGTATGGTGGAGGAATCCTGGCTCCAACCCCCAGAAGGGGGAAGAAAGGGCATTGCCAAGGGCAGTCAGCCCTTACCACTGCCCAGAACAGGGTGCTGGTCCCACCCATCCCCCAGACGCTGCACAGAGCAGCAGAGTGATGCCCCAACAGCATTTCAAAAACTCCCACCCAGAGCTCCCAGCTGCCTTCACTGTGACAGCTGGGAGCTCCTTTGAAATCCTTGGACCATATGAAGTTGGGCCCTTTGCACCCCCACACTCCAGCCCCAACCATACCCCATCAGCCTACTTGATTTCTGCACTGCTGCTGGTACTGCTGCCTTCAGAGCTGAGGAGCTGGAGAGCAGTGACTGTTGTCCAAAAGCCCATCTCTGAAGGCAAAGCCACAGCCACCAGCAGCATAAAAGTAAGGAAGACATAGCATGTTTTTTCCACCTTTTCATCTGTGCTGCTGCCTGCAGAACTGGGCCCTCAATTCTCAGTCACCATTCTCTGCCCAGTTCTGAAGGCAAAAATAAGGGTGTCAGTACCCTAACCCCCCTAAAATAACCTGTGACCCTCCTTGAAACTCCTCTGTGCATCAGGATCCCCACTTTGGAGCAATGCTGGTCTGCTCCCACAAAATTTGTAGAGTAGACAGTAAGAAAACAAAAGACCAGATTTCACTGGGGGGACACCACATTTCACAATCCATGAGACATTAGTCATGGTTGTGAATTTGGTAGAGCCCTACTCATAATTTCTTGGGCTTTTAAGAGCTACCATCACAAAAATAAAAGTATAATTTTGTTTGTTTGTTTCTTTTTACACTATTTGCAAACATCTCCTGAAAGAGTCCATGAGTAGCCGAGGTTCTCGGTTAATTTTTAAAGTGTTCCAGGTCACTTCAAAGAAGGATTTTCAAATCAAAAACTACTCAGAATCATGGAATCAAAACTACTTGTCCAAGCATTAACTTTTGGAAGGTGCTTTAGAGGCATTAATGAACTTCAAAAGTGTTATAGGAACTGGTTGGGAAAAAAGTTTCATTAAAGAGACATGCTGATAAATTCTGTTTCCAGTAACATCCCCAAATTTTTTGATTTAGATGAAACTTTGCTCAGAAAAAAAAAAAACTGAAATGGAGCTTTGTGATGTTGAAAGGGGCCATTTAAACATTTTAAGAACCAAATGTTTGAATTTTTCCCTGTCTAAACAATTTAACTGAAAATTATTTTTATATAAAAATGTTCAAAGGTAAAACAAAAGTCAAAATATGAAATGCTTAAGTTTATCTAACTAAATTGCTTCAATCAAGGCAAAATTCATTGTTGGGAGGAGGGGGTTCACTGAATAAAGTTATGGGCTTTTTTTTTTTTTTTTAACTTTTTTTTTCCAAAATGGAAAGGAAAAAGGTTTCAAAAAACTGTGGAGTTTCCCATGAAATAGATTATCCAGTTCCCGTCCACTTCTAGTGTTCAGTGGCAATGACCTAAAGCTCTGTAATTTGCACCTTCTATATGGCAATGTTTTGAGCTATTACACTACAAATCAGAAGGGGGTGGGGAGTTCTGATTCTTTTTCTCAGTTGAACATCAAGGATTTCACTGGAATTACTCCTTGTTTAAGATGGGATCCAGAGCCCTTTAAAATGAATGGAAAAAGAAGGTCATAAATTGGAGTAGGCCAGCTTGCAGTTTCCATTTCATAAGTGCCTAAATTTGTACTTTAATCCCTGATTTTACGGTATAGTTTTTGAATATCATGGTTTTGTATCATTATTATGATGTACCAGAATGTTTCTGTGCCTCATGTGAAAATCCCACTTTATGGAACTGCTGCCTTGAATTTCTCTGTATTCTCAGGACCCCACAGAAATTAATCACTTGTGGGATCAGTGCTTAAAATATCTGTGGAGGGCAAATGCTGATTTGCGAGGGAGAAGCACCCAAACAGAGCAGTAAATAAAAGTAATCAAAGTAGCGAAGGTAAACTATGCTTAGCTTTCCATCTAGGACCATTTTTGTTGAAATGCTTATTTGCTTGAATAATAAATAGATTCATACTCAGTGTTTTAAACTCAGAAATTAATATTGTTTGCTCAAGTAATGATAAAAATAGACCTTTTTGAATAATGATCTCTCCCTATAATGAGAACTGCAGGTTGTGCTGCTGCTTCAGTACAGCCAAAACTTACTGATTCAAATGAATATTGCATTAAAAAAGATTTAATGGTCCATGAGGATATACAAGTAATGCATTGTTCTATAATACGACTGGGCATTCTTAGAAGAAAGTCTTTCTATGCTCTGTGAATAGTTGGTAGTGAGGCCCAGGAAATACTTCTAAGTACAGAAATCAGCACAAACATTACAAATGGATCTTGGCACTTGTAATAAGGTCCCTGCTAGGTTAGGTGGCCTACTGGTTAGTTCTTCTAATGCCCACCCCTCCCGTTTTCAATTCAGTAAAATGGCTTCATTGAAACATTTTATTTGGATAAACTTAAGTGTTTCAGATCTTTACTTTTTTAGGTGGGTTGGTCCAGCTTACAGTCTTGATTCCTTTACTCAGAGATGTGGTGGGCAATACAAGTGGTTCAATTCTTTCCTGTACTAGACAGTGAATTTACTCATTGGGCTCTGATCTGCTCTCTAGGAGGATTGACATTATCTGGCTTTTGAAGGTGCCCTCTGAGTTACCCTGCCTGGATCACTGCCTGCCATTGCTTTTCCCTGTGTGTGTTCATTCCCAGATATGGCAAAAAGATACCTTGCCCTCTTTTCAACTTCTTCTCCAACTGGAGCACAATCTGCAGACCTGAAGGGGTGGGCCTACCTTGGACAGGGTGAGCAGATGTCCCATTTTTAAAGAGACAGTCCCATTTTTAAGCCCTCCTGCAGGTATTCCTACTTTAAAAATTTGCAAACTGTCCCATATTTTCTGTCTCTTCCCTTCACATCAGTACTGGTGTCTCTATTGCTGGATGGTTCTTTGCTTGCTACCCACAAGCAGTGAGGGGAGGGATCCCACTGGCTGACAGTAGAGGTAAGTGTGCAAGGCTTGTGATCAGGCAAAGGTGTGCAGGGATGGCAGGTGCCCTGGCTGACCTGTCAGGGCATTTCCTGCTGCATGCCAGCTCTTGGGCAGCAGGTTTCCTCCCCTCACTCTGTTGCCATCCAGCACTGGATGCTTGCTGTGGTGGTCAGTGGGTAGGCAGCAGATGTAACATGTAACCAGCCAATGTCTGCCCACGCAACCAGCAAGCTTCTCCTCTCACAGTCGTCTCCTTAATTTGCCCATTCACCTTCCACTCCAGCCTTGCTGCTTGTCCATATTTGTGCTCCCACCAGGCTGAGCCCTGATAGGGTGCATCTCGCTCCAGGTGCTGTGCAGAGAGACAGCAGCTGGTCAGACCATTCAGCTCACCAACAGCCTGGCTGGCAGGCTTCTTCCTTCTTCCACTGCCTCTGGCAGGGCTGGCACCCCAGGAGACCCTCTGGTTCAAGGCTTTGGCCAGGAGGAGCCACCAAAGCCCCTCACAGTGCTGGAATGGGAAATCTTCTTCACCCATCAGCTATGCTCCAGATGGTGAGGAGGAAGCTATTTCCACCTTGTTTTCTCCCAACCTTGCAGGTCCCCAGGCAGGAACACTTAGCATCCTCTTCACATGCTGATACCCACCCTGGGCCCCCCAGGGAGGATAGGGCTGCTCTGTCTGTTAGAGTCCCTGCCCTGTTGAGCCAACACTCTGCCTATGTTCACTGAGGCCCCTGCAGCCAGATTCCCTAGGCTCTGGTGCTCACTGCATCCTCAATACCTAACCTCTTCCTGCCTGTGCTGTAGCCAGGGAACAGGATGCATCTGGGTTACGTTAATGGCCAGCAGGAGCTTGGAGGTTTTACCCGCTTTTCTACATTGTGCAGGCAGGAGTAGGCAAGCTGCTTTTTGCCATAGCATAGCGGCGCTGGGGTTGGGGGCTGCTCATGCAGAAGCAGGAGGAGGAGAAGGAAAGAGATGACCTCCGTAAAAACAAGGGCCTGGTCATCCCTACCCTCCAGTTCAGCTGGAAGCAGCTCCCATCCCTGCCCTCCATCACAGTGCTAAAACGCTGCTGCTTGCCACTTTCCGGTGTGAAGCTGACAGCAATCTGGAGATGGAGGACTGTGACCCTGTGTACCCCCACACATTGTCCTAACCAGATGAAGCACCAGGTACAAAAAGAGGTGGGTCCATCCTTAGGGCCCAGCCAGCCAATGGGGGTTGCAGAGCACTGGGTATTGAGGCTTCTGTAAGGTCAGTTAGCCACCCTCATCCCTGTCTGTGAGAGGTGTATGGCATTTTGTGTGCTTGTGCGTGTCTATCACCTCTCCCCCTGGAAACCTTAAAGATAAAAAGGAAAATAATGAGTCTCAAACTATGCAGTAATTTTTTAACAGCGGCTCAGTCAGCCTGACGATTGTTTGAATATTTGTACTTCAGTGCTGATTGATTGCCACCGAAGTACCTTGAATATGAGTTACTGTACCAGTGTACTGTGTTTAGCATAGGCAAATATGGCTACCCTAACCTTGTTCCAGTACTGACCTCTAACGCTTTCCATCCCAGAATCAGGTGTGAATATAAGAAACGGAATCACCATACCATTGAATATAAATAGGATGATATACTAAACATGTACACAGTGTGATTGATGATGTGCCTTTTGGAAAATAACATTTTATCTTAATGTGTTGTCATCAGAACTAAATGCTCACAGAAGAGAGAGATTGATGACCTGGGTTAAAAGAAAATGAACATGCAAACCTCTTAATGAAATATATTTCTATCTCTGACAATGTGCCTTTTGCTACATTAACAGTTGCAGATCATGGGTTTGCGCCCCAGTTGGACTGATTCGAGCAGCATCTTCTGTGGCTGTGCAATCCAATCCAGGAGTGGCAGTCCTTTCTGCAGTGTGAGCAGCAGTAGGCAGATGTCGCTCTGGTATCACGGGCACAGATCTTCCTGAGGGGTCTCCTGTCTTCCGCTTCCTTCACCAAGGTAGTTTCATATATAACAAGAGCTTCCTTCACTCCGTTTCCAGGCATGCCTGTCTGAGGCGAGCAAATACCAGGTGTTCACACTGATAGAGAGAGCGCTGAGGTCACGCTTGCACATGTCCTTGTAGTGCAATTTAGGTCACCCTTTTGGCCTCTTTCCAGATGCCAGTTCGCTGAAGAGGAGGTCCTTTGGTATTCGGACATCCGTCATGCGTGAGACATGGCCCAGCCAGCGCATACGCCTCTGTTTGAGAAGGGTGAACATGGAGGTGGTGCCTGCCCTCTCAAGCACTGTGCTGTTGGGGACTATTATTGGGAATAATGGGTAGCAGTAAATTTTTAACATGTTTCCACCCCACCAAACAATTCTTGCTGTTTTCAGGATGATTCATCTCCATCTCATTAAATTACAAGTGAAGTATAGTGCTTGAAAAGTATTCACAGAACCTGGAGATGCTCTGCTGCATACATGTTCCATGACAGTAGGTAGCCAGAGCCTAGAAACATATCTGAACTTACTTCCAACATCACTTAATTAGACGAAGATGAAACAAAAAATTTTAAGAAATTGTACCAAATCTTTACCTCCACATGTTAAGGGTTCAGCTTAGTGTACCTGTGCTCAAGAACAATCCTGGTTTCAATTTTAAAGACTTCATAAAAATATTTGCAAAACCAGAATCTATATACTGACTATTCATCTCTTCTTTAAGTATGAACCCTACCCTCTACTGACTGTATTAACCAATGAAAAACTGCATGACCCTGAATCTATCCGTTACCTGTAAAAGTGTCCTAGGCTTGTCTACACTAAGGCTGTCTCTACACAGCAGCTTCTGTCAAAAAACTCATTGAGTATCTACATGGTTAAAGTGATCTGTCGAGAGTTTGTCATCAAAACTCAGCTATTCAGTCAGTAGCGTTATCCTTGTTCCTGATCAGGTATAATGCTTCTGTGCACAGTGTTTTGTCAACAGTGTGTCCATGTAGGAACTTCTGTCAACAGAGAGGGCATCTGGTTCTGTGGGCAGCCCTGTTTGCATAGCTTTCGGTCAGCCATTCTGTTGAGAGAGGGCCAGGCGATCTGGCTGCTCTGTCGACAGAACAGCTTGCTCTTTTGACCTGTTTTTGTGTGTAGACCCAATCTGTTGACCAATGTACTGCCTAGTTTTCTCGCTCAACAGTGACCTCTGTCAAAAGAGGCTGCCCATGTAGACATGGCCCAGGTGTCCTTGTCTACACTACAGACTAAACCAGCACTGATGCATTCAGAGCAGTGGCACTGATTTAGTGGGTCTCGTGAAGATGTGATAAATCTTCTGAATTAATCTACCTCAGTGAGAGTATGCCCCACACCCCCCGCCATCATGGACATAATGCAGCGTGGACATTTCATTAAGTCAATGTAAGCTACATCAATTTAGTAATGTCACTCAATTTAACAAGCATAAATTGCTTTGACTGAGAGTGCTAATGTAGACTAGGACCTACAAGCACATACAGCACAGAAAGCAGAGTGCATCGATCCAGAATTGTGATCTGAAGTTTCTTAATCCAGGTAATCCAGACTTGAGATAGCCAGTGTCACATCAGTCAATAGCAAGGCATGTGATGTAATCTTCTTTTGTGTAAGAAAGGCATTTCAGGAAAGATCCATCAGAGAGAGGTGCTTGGAAGAGAGAATGTTTAGTTCTCTAGTGATTGTGAGGACAATTATTGGTTGTGATTAAAACTGCTCCACATTCAGACTGCACATTCTTTAGTATTGGCTACCAAATGCATTCCGTACTGGGCAGGCTTTGCAAACAAAAGCTGTGAACAAAATAGATCAGATTAATCCCAAGTGCAGGTTTTCAACTGCTTATGTGCTTTTCTCCATCACTATTAAATGTTTCTTCCTCCCATGACTATAATTTGCATCTTGCAGCAATACCTACCTTAACACCTCTCTGACATCCGATTTTCAGTGTCTGTTCTGTATTGGTGACATGGCAGGTACTGCTTTTCCCTGTGGCATAATTTCTGTGTCTGTTATATAAGAATTTCCATCAAGTCCTAATTGCAAATGGTGATATTAACATGACAGATTTTCAGTGGGCTTTTAATAGCTATGTGAAATTTTGACTGGAAGGTTTATGAATGTCCTTCTCAGAAGTCAGGTTAAGAAAAAAGCAAAATATGTAGTAATGGCTGCTTATAGGGATCAGTACTAGCACCATCTCTTTTTTAACTTCTATACAAATGAAGTGTCTGAAATGATATGCCATAAATTCATTTATACTGATGACATGTCACTAATGACTTACATTGGAACACTCAAGGCAACAGAAGATGCTTTTAATGCATAGATATTGGTGGCTCATATCATACCATCAAATAATCTGTTGTCAGTATTCGGTCTCTAATTCTGAAGCTTAAAGGATGTTGAACAAATTTCTATGGCAAGGCAGTGGCTAGAATGCTAACCACTGCTACTTAGTAGCCATTCTACATGGCAGCTTACCTATCAGTCATCTGACGTAGGTGAGCCACAAAATAAAGGGTTGTATCAATTTAAATGAAAAGCCATCAGGTTCTAGCTGGAGTGGTGATGCTTGAGCATTATGAATCGAACAACTAGCTTTAGTGTATTTTATGGCTGAGTGCTGCACACCCATTTGGATGGCCGGATGTGCAGCTAAATGTGATATCTTGCCTCCCTCAAGTCAATTCCCCTAAGCTGGATTTCAGGTCTCACAAAAATTATTCCTACACTCATGAAGTGAAAGATGGCTACATTCCATGAGTACAAGAAAGCAGTGGCTAACCAAATGGTTCTACATCATGTTAACTGTTTTCTATAACCTAAAAATTGGCTTAAATCCAACCATTCTGGACAGTTGGAGAGGCCATTTTACTGTCCAGCTTCAGTCCAAAAAACACCACAGTTGGCTTTAATAGGCAGGCTGAGAAACTGTGAGCACATCATAGGTGATCCCACTATCAAATCATCCATTTTCTTGCTCTGTCGAAGACAGGATATGACATTGAATATTATTAAGATATAATATGGAAGATGTGTGAACCTGATGAACAAATGAAGAATCAAAGATTCTCTACCATGTGATCATGGAGACCTAGAAACCAATCAAATTCATTGTGAACAAGTGCTCCATCTTTTTATTTCCAGAAGGTAGCCCAAGAAAGGAGCACTTTGCATTTCCTCAAGCCCCATAATGGATTTCTGAGCTTTTGATCAACTTGTGAGTGTTGCTATTTACATAAAAAAAGAAGAAAAATAGCCAGGTGTAATTGAGAAGGATGTCTATATTCTATACCAGTCTCTCAGGCCAGCAGGGAGCGTTAGGCAATGCATTTGTAACAGCCTTCATATGTCTCTGTGGTTTAGACCAGATGCTCAGTGCCCCGCAATCAGCCAGGCATGCATAGAGTATGATTGAAAGGTAGCTTTATTGCTGTTCCTGGTACTTCAGCTTAAATGTACAGTAGAAAAAAGTGCTTGAATCAATAAACCAATTAAATGTATTATGGGTGTTTGCATTGTTACAGGTAGGCAAGCTGTTTGCCTTTCAGAATGCATGCTCTCTTTTGTAGTGTTAGATGTTGTCAAACCCGTACAAGGAATTGGACAGAATAAAGAGGAAATGAATGGAATCTGTCATATGGGCCTGACTCACAAAAAGTTCTCAAAATAAAGTAAACTATTTCTTGGCCCTGTCACTTGACCTGACAGATGTCACTACATACTGCAGTGGTTACTGGTAGGGTGTGTCTACACTAGCACCCTACTGTGAAGGGAGCATGGTAAGTAGGGTGTCCGGAGATTATTTATGAAGTGCTGCAGTGCATGTGCAGCATTTCATCAACCTAATTCTCCACTGCGGCAACTTCAACGTGTTCTACTTCGAAGTGCTGGCTCGCCTGTAGCTGCAGCTAACCTGCTGGTATTTGGAAGTCCCTTTATTCCATTTGAGGAGCAAAGGGACTTCAAAGTTGTCCAGGCACTTCGAAGTACCTGCAGGTTAGCTGTGGCTACACATGAGCCAGCACTTCGAAGTTAAACGCTTTGAAGTTACCGCACATGCACCGCAGCACTTCATTAACACTAACCCTGTTTAGCACTAACCCTGTTTAGCTCATTATGAAACAAAATAAATTACCTACTGGTAATGGAGCTTCGCTTTTTTTTAAGAAGTTTCTCTGAGTACTTGGGTCATAAGCTATTGCATTTAACAGTTGTGTGTCTGTGTGTATATGAATAATTAGGAAGAATTTACTCCGTTCAATTTTTGTTTCCTATTTAATTTTCCCAGAAGAAACACATCTAGAAATATAGGAAAGCTCCAAAACAATGTTTTGAGGACTTTTAAAACAATCCCTCCATTTATTCTGGTATTACACATTTTGAATGACAGCACACAGTATTTCTTCCCAGCACAGGATTATTATAAGATCAACACTGAAATTAATCAAACTCCCTTGATTAATCAAAATTACATAGTATCACCTTGATTGCAATCATCTATCAAAGAATCATTTCCCACTGTAATTTAAGAGAGACATAATCAGTGCCAAGGAACAAGAAATCCAAGGTCTAGGCAGCCAAAATGCAAGGTGGTAATTGCATGGTAAGTGAAAACATGAAGTGGACAGGCATAGACCAGAGTGCAATGGGTGTGCACGTCTCATCACTCACCAGCCCAGATATAGCATTTCCAGAGCCTAAGTAACACTTGAAATATATTTTCTTTCACATATTATCAGAACAGAATTTTATAGTCCAGCACTCCACTGGAGTGAGCAGAGTAAAGGGAGTGAACAAGAGAGTTTCTGCCAACAGCTCGCCACTGCACCAGCTTCACCCCCACCCCCCCCCACACACAGATAATAAGGACTCTTAGGTAACTCGAAGTAAGGTCCATCAACTCCAGCTATAGCAGAAATGTAGCACTTTAAAGACGAGCAAAATGATTTTTTCAGTGATGACCTTTCGTGGGACAGACCCACTTCTTCAGATCAAGTGCATTACCAGTACAAACTGGCATCTATAATTACAGTGGTCCAAAACCAACTGCAATAAAAACTGGCAAATCAAGTACATAAGACTGAAGGAGGGGGATGAGGGGTTGGGGATGGGCAAGAGAGTGTTAATCTGACAAGATGGGAAAGACAGCTTATGTACACGGGGTCCTTTTCAAAATGTCCCTGCAGACATCGGAATCCCCTTATTCCTATTTGGCTGTACGAGCTGCGTGCGATCGAAAACGGCACTTTCAAAGTGCTGCAGATGTCATTATGCTAATGAGGTGCTGCATATTCTTTGCAGTGCCTCATTAGCATATGAGGAAGTGTCTCATTAGCATCCACCTTTCGAAAAGGGAGTGCTAGTGGAGACATAGCCCTTGTGGTTTCATCTTTGTATCTAATGAAGGGAGGAATATAGGGATCCCAGAAGTACCCTAGGTACCTGCCTGGGGCCAAATGAGAAAATTTGCTGAACCACAGGAGGTCATATTGCCTAGCAGCAATACCAACATTTCTGCTGCTTCCTGTGCTCTTATAAGACATTTTTAGGCAAATTATAGCTAAATAACAGCGCAGAACATAAAGAGTCAGGCCTGGTGGCTGAACACAAGCTATATGGGACAACAGGAAACTTGGCCACACACATGATGTGGTCATTCAGTCAACTAAAATCATGCCTGATTACGGATATTGATGGATGACAAGGTTCCAGATTAGAGAGGTTCAGCTTGTATTATACACTTTGTGTGCATCTACACTGTGAACTAACTTCGAAGTTATTAACTTTGAAGTACAGAGCCCTATGTCAAAGTCCTTATTCCATTCCCAGCAATGGAGTAGTGCCCTACTTTGAAGTTAACTTCAGAGTAGGCTGTTTGTAGACATTCAGCTTCAAAGTCTGTTACTTTGAAGTTGTACTTTGAAGTAAGCAACTTCAAAGTTATTTTTGTAATGCAGATACAGCCTTGAAAAGGCTCTTGAAAATTTTCAGTCAGATAGGCTATGGCCACATTTGGCCAAACCTTCGAAATGGCCATACAAATGGCCATTTCGAAGATTCCTAATGAGGCACTGAATTGAATATACAGTGCTTCATTAGCATTAGGATGCTTCCGGCTGCAGCGCTTCGAAAGCGCCACTTTCAAACGCTCGCAGCTTGGCGCAGCTACACGGGGATCCTTTTTGAAAGGACCCCACACATTTCAAAATCCCCTTACTCCTCTCAGCTGAGGAATAGGGTTCAACTGAGAAGAATAAGGGGATTTCAAAATGTGCATGGTCCTTTAGAAAAGGACCCCTGTGTAGCCACAACAAACTACGAATCATTTGAAAGCAGTGCTTTCGAAGTGCCATGGCTGGAATCATCCTAATGATAATGAGTCACTAAATATTCAATTCAGTGCCTCATTAGTAATCTTTGACATGGCCATTTGCATGGTCATTTCAAAGGTTTGGCCAAGTGTGGCCACAGCCATAGATTTGTTTTGTTTTGTTTTAAATAAAAGCAAAATTTGTGATCCTTGAGCCTCAGCTTCGCACTGTCTCTAACATGCCTTTCTGGGGTCCTTCTTGGCAAAGTAAAACAGTATACTCTTACCACATCTTTTTTACTATAAAGAAAACATATTTCAAATAATATATTTTGATGTGCATTAAAGGATCAAATTAACTTAACCATATAACAAATGCTAGAACAGAATAAAATAAATCAATACTACATTATGTCCAAGATTTTTATATACTGAATCAAGCTTCAATATATGGGGAATATCTGTTTTTATGGGGGCTATAAAATTTTACTAGCACAATTTTGCATTGTTTACACCAGCCTTATTGTGCAGTTTGTTTATTACATGTGGTCAATGTATCAAAGATGGGGGGATTCGCCTGCAAGTTACGTTTTTTTTTTAAATGTCCTTCGCTATTGGCCCGTAAGAAATGTACATGATTCAAGCGCCAAACTGTGTAATTAACCTTGTTTCATGTTTTGTGTCAAACTATAAAATGAAACTGGGTTTGTAGTTTGCTAAGTGTCATGAACATTTTGAGAGACCAGAGTTTCAGTTAAAACAGGGTGATTAAAATAAGAGGTGTTGAGATTGAGGCAAGTGACTGACAAGTGGGTAAGAGAAACAAGTGTCCTTTTCAACTATTGTCTTACTAAAGTTACCTAAATGACAGCCTACTAGACTTTAATGCCTTGATTATTCAGATGCTTCATAACATGCTATTTTTTCTTTGGTTTTTTTAGCCTCTGTATGTACTCTGACATTTATGCAGCAATATAAAATTTATAAAAGGGTTATAAATATATTAAATGATCTGCAAATTAAGTAAGTTGGTGATTGTAATCATAAATGGCTCAAATCCTGCAAACCTTACTCATGTGACTACGTCATTGAAGTCAGTAGAACTGCTTGTAAAAGTAAGGCACATATGAAGTGCAAACAAATATGATTACTTAATTATTACAAAACAAAAACAAACCTCCTCTAATTTATCCTCATCTCAAAATTTCCAATTGTATTCCATCTTGTGTTTATCATTTTGATGGGCTATTAAAACTTAACCAACTCTTGTGTGTATTTTTTTCTATCTTTTGATTTTTTTTTGGAATATAGGTATCCTATGCACATTAATAGAGTTCTTACTGTGTTGAACAGAATGACAACTGTTACAGGAATGACAATTTGATGCTTCAGGTCAGCACCAAGGCCTCATCTACATGTGCACTTAGCACAGCACTGCTGCTGGAAGTGCTATGCTAATGAGGTTTCTAGACATTGCAAATGGTTGTCCATTTGAAAACTCTCACAACTAATTAGCATAGCCATGGGAAATTTTGCTTTTGACAGAGAGGGGTGCCAGCAGTACAGAGGCTGTGTAGACGTGCCTTTGCTGGCAAAACCCCCCTCTATCGCCAGCCCTTCGGTCTGAAGACTTTTTGCAATTTCTAGAAACCTCATTCGCATAGCGCTGCTGGCAGCAGCACTGTGCTAAGTGTCTGTGTAGATGTGGCCCAAGATACATTGGTCTTAAAAGGTAGAGGTCAACAAAGGCAAGCATACAAATAGAAGAGAATGTTTAATACAGTGTGTATAATGCTCAAGATAACGTTAAGTGCCTTGACTTTTAATGAGCTGAACAAGTGCGATTGCAATGAAGCTGTCAGCTTGCATGCAGCCATTTTGCCATTAGAAGTTGTTCACATGCACACAAACATAGACACTCTTGAACACAATAGAACTTTTTTTTTTTTTTTTTTTTGAGATTGGCTATTTTGACCAGAATATGGCTACGTCTACACGTGAAGCCTACATCGAACTAGCATATTTCAATGAATAACGTCTACACGTCCTCCAGGGCTGGCAACGTCGATGTTCAACATTGACGTTGCGCAGCACCACATCGAAATAGGCGCAGTGAGGGAACGTCTACACGCCACAGTAGCACACATCGAAATAAGGGTGCCAGGCACAGCTGCAGACAGGGTCACAGGGCAGACTCAACAGCAAGCCGCTCCCTTAAAGGGCCCCTCCCAGACACACTTGCACTAAACAGCACAAGATACACAGAGCCGACAACGAGTTGCAGACCCTGTGCATGCAGCATGAATCCCCCGCTGCAGCAGCAGCAGCCAGAAGCCCTGGGCTAAGGGCTGCTGCACACGGTGACCATAGAGCCCCGCACAGGCTGGAGAGGCAGCGTCTCTCAACCCCCCAGCTGATGGCTGCCATGGAGGACCCCACAATTTCGACGTTGCGGGACGCGGATCGTCTACACGGTCCCTACTTCGATGTTGAACGTCAGAGTAGGGCGCTATTCCGATCCCCTCATGAGGTTAGCGACTTTGACGTCTCGCTGCCTAACGTCGAAGTTAACTTCGAAATAGCACCCGACGCGTGTAGCCGTGACGGGCGCTATTTCAAAGTTAGTGCCGCTACTTCGAAGTAGCGTGCACGTGTAGACACAGCTTATAAGTGATATTTCTTAGTCTTCAAAAGCTGCCGTGAGCATGAGGCTTAAGAGGTGCTAAGCAATTTTCCCAGAAGGTGCAATTGCACCTGGAAGATATTTTGCAGCAAAGCCCCAGACAAAGAAATATTTGTTAGGAAACCGTAAAGCACCCTGAACAAATTACAGGCTTTTAGAAGCCACAGACAAACAGATTGTATTGCTGATTTGTTAAAATCTTCTGAGAATCTTTGGTTTCATCTGTGGATAATTGTATTTTTAGGAGTTTCTTGATGTTGTGCAATATGTTTACATAAAACTGTACAGCAGGAGAGCAGTGCTAGAAAGGACTGGTTCGCAACTGAGATGGTCTAAGAATCAGAGGACAGCTAGAAAATAGAAAACAATTTAATACAAATATAGACAGCCAGGGTGCCATTCTATCTGCAAAGCATCTCAGAACAGATGGCTTTTAAGAGGGGAGTGAAAATTTGACTTAAAGATACCAGTTTTTTAACTGAAAAGCTGCTTCAGATATATTGAGTAGCATGGAAGAAGCTATAAGACAGCACAAAGACATTGTCCAGGGAGATTAGCTGACATATCAGCTTGGGCTCAGTAGAAGCTCAGAAAAGCACGATGCTCAACAACCTTGGCACAGCTGCCTAAGCATGAGTCATCATCCCCTGCTCGAAAGGATATGGAAAGCACACTTTACTAGAGCAGAAATTAAAGCTCAGGTGGATCTATAAAAAGAACTTCTTTCTGCAACCGTAAGAGAGAAGCAGCCTCAAATCAGTTAAAACCCTAGCAAAGAGGAGGTAAAAAATGCACACTGAAGAAATGGAACAGGATGCATTAAGGACCCAGATGAAGAAAGGGGAGGATGGGAATTAATCAAGAGACCATTCCTTCTTCCCTTATTCATATGAATAATCCTATTAAAGTCATTTGTACCACCCACTTCAATTCTGAGTTTCTAAATTTTGAGCATCTGACCTTGCAACTTTAACATTCCGTTAACTGAGTGTGTAGGGGAAGGGGTGGTGGTATTAAATGATACATTGAGTATCATTATACTCATCGCCCCCCTAGCATAATATCTGGGGCCAACAGATACACTGGATACATTAAAGGGCTTCCACAACAGATGCATTATGTTAAAAGTATTTGTGAGTACTTTGGATAAATTATCATACACAATGTATCATTGAGCGTCTCAACCCCTCAGCTGATGGCCACCATGGAGGACCCCCCTATTTCGAAGTAGCAGGACGCTGATCGTCTACATACACCCATGGTGCATGTAGATGCAACAGGTGCTATTTCGACGTTGTGCCAGCTACTTCGAAGTAGCCGGCTAGTGTAGACACACCCAAAGGCTATGTCTACACTAGAGAGTTTTGCTGACAAAACTAGGGTTTTGTAGACAAAACACATGTTTCATGTACACACAAAATGCATTTTATTGATTGAAACGGTCAACAAAAAAGCTCTGCAGATGCTCTGGGGGGGGGCAATTTGTTGACAGAGTGGATCAAAAGATCGATCCGCTTTTCTGTGTAGATGAGACCTCTTGACAGAAGTTTTGTTGGACATCTCTTCCAACAGTAGCTTCTGTAGACAGGTATTTCTAGTGTAGACATAGCCAACATGTGTAGCGAAATGGTGTAGACATAGCCCAAGGCCACCTATTTAGAAACAGGAGGCCGCTATTTCAACATAGCTCCTCTTCCCTGTCTATACAGCTCCTATTCCAAAATATCTGTTCCAGAATAGGTGCTATTCCTCATACAAAGAAGTTTACCAAATTCAAAATAAGCCATCCACTATTTTGAAATTATTGTTTTAATGCTTGCAAAGTTATTTTGAAATAACTATGCTGTGTAGACATAACCTAAATATACGCTACATATAATCTGGTTAGCAGAGATGTCTTCTGGTGTCATCTCAGAGCAAACAATGCTATGAGATGGACTCAACCCAGAACTCCAGAACACCTTGAAACTTTGGGAAAATTTGGAACCAGATACATTGAATTTACATCTACATATACACTGCATATACAGCTGGATTTTTCTGCCTCTCACTTTTCTATATTGACTATTTTCTTTAATTTATTTTGTCTGTATTTGTAGCCCCTGTAAAGCCGCTTGCACACCAGCATAGTAAAATTGTCTTCTTTTGCCTAATTAATGTCAAATACCTTTCCTGGACTACGTTCATTGCTATGTAGAAAAATCACTTACATTTACACTGCCTTATTTATAAAGTTTGAGACACTTTTATAGCTAATATTTTGAAGCTGATGATTTGCATTTGTTATGCAAAAGCTTGCTTTTCTGAATTATTTCCACTAGCTTTAATGAAGAAGCAGTTAAGATATAAATTGTGCAGAAAAACAGACACTCAAACCATTTTCTCTTGTGTAAAGCAAGACCAAATCTTCTATTTTCTATTCCTGGCTGTGATACTAACTGACTCTTTAAGGCAAGAAGGAACCAGCATGATCACTGAGTTGACCTCCTGTCCATTGCTGGGTACAGAAGCTTATCCACCCACTCCTGTAATAGACTGATAACCTGTGGGTGCATTGCCAAAGTCCTCAAATAATGATTTAAAGATTTCAAGGTATAGAGAGTATGCCACTGGTACTAGATTAAATCTGTAAGTGACTGGTGTCCCATGCTGAAGAGAAAGGCAAAAAAATTTAAGTTCTCTGACAATCTGACTCTGGGGAAAATTCCTTTCCACCCCGCCCCCCCAAATACAGTTGGTCACTGAGCTTGTGGGCAAGACCCCTGCCAGCCAGACACATAGGAAAGAATTCTCTGTAGTAAATCTCAGACCTCCTCATCCCATGTCCCATTATCAGCCATTAGGAATATTTGCCAATAGCAGTTACAGATCACTGATTTGCCTCAGTTCTTCTCAAATGGATTTTACATTTACCATAGACAGATATCATGAGAATTCACTAGTTGGCATTTAAATGCATTTAGATTCTTAGAAGGAAAGCTCCATAAAAGTGTGAAACATGATTTTTACATGTTAAAAAAGAAACTAGTATTTGTTTGTGGCATGGTCTGATTTTGTGGGATTAGCACAGCATCCTGGTAGAAGCATCACAGAAATGCAGGGCTGTTTAAACCTGGTTACAGCAGTCTTCATTAGGATGGCAAGTCTTGATGTTGTCCCTTGACATTATCATGTGTTGTTCCCCCGAAAAATCTTTTCCAGCCTTACTAACTGACCACCACAGGTCCAGGTAATCTTAACTACCATAGTGCTTTATTATCTCCTTTCAAAAGGACACAACCTGAAATGTTCATTACAGTCAGTATCCAGTTTTCCCCACTTATGGGAAAGCATACTGTATTAGCAACAGTTAGTCCTACATACTCCTGTCTTCCTTCAGGTTCCCGACTCCCTTCTGCCGCACTTCCTTCCTACCTGCTCACAGAGTCTCAGATGCAGAAGTTATGTCCATTCAATTAACTCTCAGTGGATCTCCACTCAGTTAACTGGTGCACTTTCCCAACTGCATATGTTTCACGCAGGTCCCAGTTAAATGTATTTGTTGCTCAAATCCCCATCAGTATACACCACACTGGCCGCATCTACACATGCTGGCTACTTCAAAGTAGCGGCGCCAACTTCGAAATAGCGCCCGTCATGGCTACACGTGTTGGGCGCTATTTTGAAGTTGACATCGACGTTAGGCGGCAAGACGTCGAAGTCGCTAACCCCATGAGGGGATGGGAATAGCGCCCTACTTCGACGTTCAATGTCGAAGTAGCGAATGTGTAGTCGTTGCGTGTCCCGCAACATCGAAATAGCGGGGTCCGCCATGGCAGCCATCAGCTGAGGGGTTGAGAGACGCTCTGCCCAACCCCTGAGCTCTATGGTCACCACGTGCAGCGGCCCCTTAAAGCTCCTCACCCCCTGCCTTCCTGTGCAGGAAGCTGAGAGAGCGTGAAGGCAGCAGCACATCCACGCGGCCAGCCTGCATGCCCCTCCATGCCCACACACCGCCACCTGCCACGATGGCCACCCTCCAGTCCCCCAAGTGCCCCCGGGGAACCCCCAAGGGGAACCAGGGCTCCCAGACCAGCAGCCAGGTGGAGAAGCGGCAGCAGGGCCCCTCCTGGACAGAGGCCGAGCTTTGGGACCTGCTGGGGCTCTGGAGTGAGGAGGAGGTGCTCCAGGTAATGGGGAGCTAGAGGCAGAATGTGGATGCGTTCGCTCGGCTGGCCGAGGGCCTGGCTGCCCGGGGTCACCCTGCCCGCACTCCGGATCAAGTCCGGAGTAAAGTGAAGGAGCTGTGGCAGGGTTACGCCCAGGTCCGGAATGCGGCCGGCTGATTTGGGGCCGCCCCTGTCACTTGCCCCTTTTACAGGGAGCTCAGGGACATCCTGGGCCCCCGGCACATCTCCTCCCCTCTGGCCACTCTTGATACCTCGGCCGACGAGCCCCAGCAGGCCCCAGAGGCTGAGTCTGCCCCGGAGGCAAGCCCCACGCTCCAGGGGCCCCCCCAGGAGCCCACCCCCGGGGCACCAGAGAAGGAGGAGGAGGAGGGGGAGTCCTCCTCCAGCAACACTGGCCTGTGAATCGCCATCCCCTCCCGGAGCTCCAGTAGGGCGTCCACTCACCGGGTGTCCCCCGACCGTGGGAGTGGACCATCAGGTATGTACCCCGCCTGGTGCACACCCCCGGGGTTGAGGGGCAGGGGTAATAGATATGACCAGGGCCCTCCACATGCCCAGATGACCACGGCCCCGAGGACAGCAGTGGCATGTCCCTCACAGGAGTGCATCAGCCCCTGCCCCCCAGCATGACAGTGCCATTCCCCACCCCTGGGGCTGGGGGGAGCGGAACCTCTAGGGTCCCCCGGGGGGAGGAGGTGGGACACCCATCAGCAGCAGCATCTCCCGGGGACGGGGATGGGGAACCTGCAGCACAGGGGTGGGGGGGGAACAAGGGCCATGTCTCGGGGCCCACACTAACGGCTGTCTCCTCTCTTCTTTCCCCCCTCCTGTGTTCCGCAGCTGCACCATCAGAAGGACCGGAGAGCACTGGCAACGTGTCAGTGGTCCCAGACAGCCCACCGGGGCCTTCATGCAGACATTCGACCGTATCACCGACTACCTGGCCCCCCATGCCGCGCCAGCCACCGCTGCGCCCACCCTGCCTGCTCCACCCGCTGCGCCGTCCGCTGTCACACCGCCACCGAGGGCCCTTCCGCCGAGGGGGACCTGGGGCCAGCTGACACCCGCCGGCCATATCTACTGGTACGCCCGGCCCCCAGCCAGCCCCGGCCAGGGCTGAGGCCGAGGTGTGGGTCGCAGCCGCCCACCCACCAGCGCTGAACATTAGGGGGTGTGGGGCCCAGAATGTGGCCCCCCCTCCCCCTTTGTATATATTCCCCCCAGTTTAATGTTCTTTTGTAAATAGTTTTTATATTAGACCCCTGTTGTTATGCTGATCCTTGCCCCCCCATGTATATAGTTCTCCCCTTCCTTGTCTTCCCCTTTCATCTTATTTATAATACATATATATATAATTTTGATTTTGCCTGTAAATAGTTAGTCTTGATAATAATAATAAGAGTTCTACAGATATTTGATTTGACGAACAAATGTCTGCTTTTATTTACAAGAAAAGTGGGGGGGGGTGTTCTTGGGTGCTCTGTGGTGTGGGCGTAGGGGCAGGGAGTGTTGTGGAGGATGGGGGGGTGCAGTGGGGGGCCTGCCAGCATTCACCCCGCGGCCTTGTCAAACTGGGCCCGCAGGGCCTCCCAGACCTGGGTCCCTTCGGGGTCCAGCTGGCGACTGGGGGCAGCGGGTGGCTGCACATCGGCCCTGCCGGCCTCCACAGCCCAGCCCTGAAAGAAGGCCTCCCCCTTGCTCTCCACCAGGTTGTGGAGGGTGCTGCACGCGCCCACAATCTGGAGGATGTTGGTGGGGCCTGCATCAAGGCGGGTGAGGGCACACCTCCAGCGTCCTTTCAGGCGGCCAAATGTGCTCTCTACCACCTGGAGCGCATGGTTCAGGCACAGGTTGAAGCGCTCCTGGCTGGCTGACAGATGGCCCGTGTAAGGGTGCATGAGCCAGGGCTGGAGGGGGTATGCCTCATCTGCGATGACACAGAGGGGCATGGTGGTGTCCCCCACAGGGATCTCCCACTGGGGGATGTAGGTCCCCGCCTCCAGCCAGCGGCACAGGCCCGAGTTCCAGAACACGCGGGTGTCGTGGGTGCTGCCAGGCCAGCCCAGATAAATGTCCAAGAAACGGCCCCGGCTGTCCACCAAGGGCTGGAGGACCACAGAATGGTAGCCCTTCCCGTTTAAGTAGCGTCCTCCACTGTGCTGCGGGGGCATGGATGGGGATGTGGGTCCCATCCAGAGCCCCGAAGCAATTGGGGAAGTCCAGGGTGGCAAAGCCTACGATGGTGGCATCCGGGTCCCCAAGCCTCATGAGCCTGTGGAGGAGCAGGGCGTTGATGGTGCAGACGACCTGCAGGGGAAGTACATGGGAGAGCACCAATGAGGGGTGTGCAGGGTGTGTGTGGCCCTCCCCTGCCAGGGCCCCCCTCCCCTGTTAGGGCTGCCTCCCCCCGTGGGTCCTCTTACCTCCATGAGGACAGCCCCGACTGTGGCCTTGCCGACACCAAACTGCTGGCCCACGGATCGGTAGCTGTCTGGAGTGGCCAGCTTCCAGACAGCGATGCTGACCCGTTTCTCGACACTGAGGGCATGCCGCATGGTGGTGTCCTGGTGCCTCAGTGCAGGGGTGAGCCACTGGCATAGCTCCAGAAATGTCTGCCGGCTCATGCGAAAGTTCTGGAGCGAGCGGTCGTCGTCCCACTCTCCGAGCACCAGCCGCTCCCACCAGTCGGTGCTGGTGGGGTAGCTCCACAGCCGGCGGCGTATGGGGGTGGGGCGGGGAGCTGCAGAGTTGGGCATTGCATCCTCCTCCCCTGTGCGCAGCTCCTCCTCTGTGGCAAGGATGTGGTCAGCTGCCTCCTGCATGGCATGGAGCAGGGCGAGCACTGCTCCTACAGGGGCGGATGGGTGGACCTCTGGCTGCTGCTGCTGCTGGGGGTCCATGACTGTGTCGCTCGAGGTATGCATGCCTATGGCTCTGCAGACTGCATGCTGTGCAGGCTGTGTGTGTCTGGGAGGGGCCCTTTAAGGGAGCGGCTAGCTGTTGCCCCAGAAATGCTAGTCCACCCTGTGACCCTGTCTGCAGCTGTTCCTGGCACCCTTATTTCAATGTGTGCTACTTTGGCGTGTAGACTTTCCTTCACAGCACCTATTTCAATGTGGTGCTGCCCAACGTCGACGTTGCCAGCCCTGGAGGACGTGTAGACGTTATTCATCGAAATAAGCTATTTCGATGTAGCGTGCACGTGTAGACGTAGCCACTGTGTTACAGGCTATTAGCATTTCAGAAGTAGTGATGTACCTCACAGATGAGGCACAGCAGCAGATGTTTGTTTGATGAAGGTATACAGTGAGAAAACTGCCAAGTGATAAATATACATCCAGTCATCGTCCTATTGAAAACATTTCTATTAGCAAGCATACATCTGATGCTACATGCCTCACTCACATGTCCAATATTTTGTCATGTATGCACATAAAAATCAGAAAAGACAGAACCATTTAAGTCAGGGGCCAGCAAACCCCCAACACAGGTGCCAGAAGTCGGACGAAGCTTATTTTCATTGGCACAGAAAGCCGGAGCTCAGCCTTGCCCCTCCTCCCCAGTGCAGCCAAGAGTTTGCTCAAATACATGCTCCTATGGATTAACAAAAGACCAGTTGATGCTATCAACAACCACCTACATGGTAAAGCTCTTAATCTTAATTTCTGTATTAAGGAAGATGTTGTAATTAGGACTGTTATTGACTTTCGTAAGTATCAATGGCACTTGGACCATACACAGGAGCCAAAAGGTAAATTTTGGCACTCCGCTTCAAAAAGGTTGTTGACCCCTCATTTAAGTTATATGATATTGTGAAGATTTCACACATCTCCCTCTCTAAGTCATCTTCTGAATGTTTAAAATATTAGGGTCAGTTAGTGCAAGCATAACATGTAGGTTTTATTAAAAACAAAATATTTTCAAAAAACTAACATAGAAAGAAAAAAGTTTTCATGAAAGTTTTAAATAAAATAAAAATAATAAATTTGTACATTACAGCAATTTTAATCACCAATCTGAAAGTGCATTAGCATAATAAATAATTATCAAAATACCCTGAGAAGAAGTTATGAGATATACTGGAGTTTCTTAACTTGCAATTGTTTGCCAAACACAGATGTTTCTGTGATGGACTAGAGCGGGAGCTTAACAATGCATTAATAGGATAAAAGATAAGGAGGATGCTGTGCTGACGTGAAATAGGAAGAGAAATTTAGCAAAGGCAAATATAATCACGTATGCTAACCTTAGGCTGGAATATAGGTAGAACCTCTCTAGTCTAGCACCCTGGAGACCTGACCAGTACTGAACAAGATAATTTGCCAGATAACAGAAGGTCAATATTGTCTAGCAGCATTACCAATACTTCCACTATTTACTGGGCAGTCAGAAAACACTTGAGGGTAAAGTACAGCTAAACAACAGAACAAAACACTGAAAGTCAGGACTGATGGCTGTAAACAAATCTTATGGGCCCACAGGCAATGTGGTCAAACCCATTATAAGTGGTCATTTGGCTAACTAAAATCATGCCAGATTACAGATGTTGCTGATGAAAGAGTTACAGATTACAGAGATTCAATCTGTAAATTAGGTTTAACCAGAGTAAGCCACTAATATTCTGGAATCAGAACATCCATACAGAAATTTAATCTGGAACAGCTCTTCTGCTTTAAATTCACACTCTACATCTACTTAGTGTAGATAAACCACAAGATGGGAGAAAATTCAACTACTTTAAGGTAACAACCATTATGTAAAGGTAAGATTTATTCTATTCCTTTTTGATACATGCCTAACCTTTGCCTTAAGTTATTAGAAGGAGATGTCTGAGTGCTCTGTGAGCTGTAAATGTCAGCCTCGTAGTGAGCAGAAAGTGTCTTTTAGCAGACAGGTTGGAAGAGTAGAAAACAAGGACACCTGTGAGTAAATTGCTCCAGTGGCTATGAGCATTTCATTGATGTGCCAGTGGTTTTCTGTTTAAATATTTTATGACTTTGCAGAATTTCAACTCCAAACTAGCACTAAGGGAGACTTCAGATAGACAGGCTGTGTGTGAAATAATGATCTCAACAATGTGTATCACTGGTTTTATTCTGCTCAACTTATTTTACACCTGTGCAAATGGCTTATAAGACATAGGCTGTGTCTACACTATGAGATAAAAACAAATTTATATTGATTTTCTAATTCTGAAATTCATGTTTGATTTTGACCATCCTCATTTCCACTGTGCACCCCTGCAAAGTTTACTCTTTACTGCCACACATAAAATGGCCAACATCAACTGTTGCAGTAGTGCATTGTGGGAAGCTATCCCACAGTTCCCTCATCCCCATAGCATTCTGTGTGTGCTGGCTGGTCTTGACATCATCTTCCCTCATTCTCCTGATCCCTGAAAATATGTCTATCCCTGGAAATAATGCAGAGACCCTTAAAATTAGAAGAAAGAATTTTTGCTTCCCCCCCACACCTTGCATTGCCAACACAGGTGCAGTGACTACATTCTCAACTGGCCATCCACTTGTCCCACTTCCCATCATTGCGTGCATGTGATCCCTGAAATGAATGCAGGGGCCTGGACTGTTTTTTTAAGGTGAGAAGGAAGAGGATAGGAAAGCATAGGAAAAAGAATTTTTGGCTTCCCCATTCACTATGTTGGTGTTGGGGAAGAGTCTTTGGCTTTCCAATGCTCTATAACGCTTGCATGCAATGACTGTGTTCTCAACTGGCCATCCCACCTCCTGTCATTTCACGCATGTGATCCCTGAAAATAATGTAGGGGGTCAGACTGTTTTTTTAAAGTAAGAAGGAAGAGGACAAAAATTGCAGGCAAAAAAGAATTTTTGGTTTCCCCCCAGTGTGAACAAGCCCCAGTATGGGCAAAGGGCAGGGGGGTGCAGCAGGGGGCCAGTTGAAGTGGTCCTTCTCCAGCGGCAGCAAGCCCCTTAGCCGCTGGGGAGAGGGAGGCCTGGTATGGGCAAAGGGGGTGGGGGGTCAGTAGTTGGGAAGGCCAGTTGAGGTGGTCAATCCCCATGGCAGCAGCAAAGCCCCCAATATCTTAACCAGCGGGTGGGGAGACTTCCCCACAGAGGCAGCAAAACCACCAGTATCTTGACTGTCAGGGGAGACTTCCCCATGGCAGCAGCAAAGCCCAGAATATCTTTCCTGCCTTTGGACCCCGAAACGCACAACTGGCAGCTTGGTCAGCACTGAAGGGCAGGCACATCCTTTTATAGGGTTAGGTTGGCGGCTACCCACGTAATGTGGCTGAGTGCGGGAAAGACCCAGACTGTGTGGCACCTGTGGGGGAGGGAAGAGGGTTCGCAAACAAATGTAAACCACTGGAAAGAAGTTTCTTGGAGTGTTATGCAAGCACGACCCTCAGCACAGCCTTGTTGACATGTGGTATAGCAGGTCAGGGGCTGACACCAGGCAGCCCAGAAAAATATGGCAAGTATACAGACAGAGCTGCGAACTCCCTGCAGGGGCTATTTGAATGGGTAGATGCACTCATTCCGCTAACAGCATAGAAGGAAAGAAGCCATTTCTCAGGCTGTCATATTAATATGAGCCCACAGCTAAAGGCTTGCTGCTCTCACTTGGAAATTCAGGCTCTTCCTGTTACTAGGGAGCAGTGGCCAGAGCGAAGCACTGAGAGGGGCATTATGGGTTACATACAGGACACCTCTGGAAGCTGATAAATTGGCTTTTAAGACGTGGCGCTTCTAAACTTGCCTTAAAAAAAAAAAAAAATAAATCGAGCTGATCGTCTTTACAGTGAAGACAGGCATGTGGTAAAAACCGAGTTAATGGAATTAAATTCAGTTTTATCTTGTGTAACCCTTCTGTTAATGCCAGATGTCTGCCAGAAGGGCCGGGTTCAACTCTTGTGGGGTTTTCCTAACAAGGATACAATCAACCGGCTCGAGCCCCCATCCAGTGGCCTGGGACAATTTCACCCCTGTGCTGGGTGCCTGTAAGGCGGTTCTCCCCCCACCCGTCGCAAGCACAGAGTCTGAGATAGAAATGGCTTGTTTAATGACCATAACCTACCCCAAGGTTACAGCGACAGATGCAGTATATCTCAGCACAGAAGAGACAAAACCCCTTTTACTCAGATACCATCCCCATATGCAGTAGAACCCAGTCTCTTGCTGGGGCTCTTGGCCCTTTTCCACACACACACACACAGTTACAGGGTGTACCCTCCGCAGTGCAGTCCCAAACTCAAAGCCCACAGATACATCACCAGGGCAATACTAGCTGTCCACTTGTCTGTAGCCTCCCCTTGCTGTCACCAGCCGTCTGCCAGTCGCCGTCGTCCGCCGCCGCCACTCCTACCGGCCGCCCGCTGGTCGCCGTTGGCTACCGCCGCCGCTCCTACCGGTCGCCCCTACCGGCCGCCCGCCGGTCGCCGCCGCCCCTACCGGCCACCTGCCGGTCGCCGCCGCCCCTACCGGCCACCCGCCGCCGCTCCTAACCCCACTGCTTGGGATTGCCCTAAGGCAGAACCCAGTGATTTCAGCTCTGTGTGGCCTCAGCTGCCACTCTGTGATTTCAGCTCTTGGTATCTCTAGTGTGGGGTTTCACAAACACCCTAGTATCCAGCTCTATCTTTTAACAGGTGGGGAGGGTTAGTCAAGCCAAGCTTATAGCTACATGGCCAAGGCATAGGCAGGGCCAAGGCACTCAGCAAGCTGGCTCAACCCATACCCTCCCCTTGCTCTCTCACAATGCTTTAAACCAGGGAGCCCTGTGTAATCAATGTCTTACACAGCAAAGGCGACTGCCCTGTCCCCCACAACAACCCAGAGCATTGGTGAGATCTCACAACTCCCACGTTAAGTGTCAGCTTAAATTGTGATTTTACAACTACATGTTTACAATAGACCAAATCTCATGGCTTACTTGCTACCCATTAGGCTTTGCCTGAAAAGGCATCACACATGCACACCTTTTGCATTCTCATGCAGATGACCTCTGGGAGACTCATTCCTCCCAGCCTTCAGCAGCACTGCATTCCTTCTGCCACATTCCCTACACTTGTAATGTAGACGCATCCATAATCTTAGCTGAAGAGTTGTACTTCTTTTTTCTTCTTCCAGCCAGTAGGCATTTCAGTTCACTGTTAGTTTTAATATATTGAAAAACTATCTTAATACATCAGACCCAAATATTTCCATTTAGTTCAATCAATTAAGTGGGCATTTTTGCTTACTCTTGTGGATGTTACATCTATCTTTCCCTCCTTCCTTTCTGCTTTTTTCCCACCTTTAACTTTTAGTACCTGTGAAAGTTTGAGGATATAAATGGATAAAGTCAGCAGAATGCTAGCAGGAAATGCAGAAGGTGCTAAACCAATCACCACCTTTTGTCAGCATTTGACAGAGAAACTAGGAAGCTGAATGCACAGATACAAATATTTTATGGCATAAACGGAACTTAAATAACTTAAATATTCAGGGCCTGATTCTCCACTGCCTTTGACCTTGTATAATCAATTGAATATGGCTACAAATTTCTTCTATACCAAAATGGAAGCATTTTGCAAGCAGTTTGCATTGGTTGCAGTGATGACACATTAACATGAGGCAGTAGAAACCAGGCTAACAACCTCTGTTGCATTCCATATATCTTGATTTTGATTTTTGTGGCACAATACAGTATGTTTTGGCCTTGACTTTTTCTTCAAGTACATGGTTAGATCTTCAGAAGGCCTACCAGTTTAAGTGAAAGTGGATCAATACTGACTGAAGTCAGTGGAGCTGTACTTAGTTACACTTGAGGAGGATTAGGTCCAGTAAATCTGACTCTGCTATTGAAGTATTTAAGATAGAGAGAGTGGAATGTAATGAAATATCACAAGAAATCTCACAGGAGTTTTCTGAATGTACTGAAGTAGTTTGGGCATCATGGTAAATAGAACTGCTAGACACGTCAGATTTGATTTTTAGATTTACGGAGTCAAGGTTACAGGTAGCTTATATAAGGTTTGGCTGAAAATCCTAGTTTTTTGATGTGCATCCATTATTTGCTGTAACACATTGAATATGACTAGAAGGTTTGCCTTGCTTCTCTCTCTGGTATCTCTAAAAAGTTAGTTTGTGATAAATACGGAGTGTTAAATGGTGCAGCAAGAACGGAGCAAACACCAATGTGCTGATTTCACTTAGAGAAGAAGTCACCATTGATTCTAACAATTCCTGACAAGAATATTCAGGTTTTGTTATTTGTGTTGCTGACCTTTATAGAAAGGTATATGCTAAATACCATAGATAAATCAGGGATTATGTATTAGGACACTGTCAATGACCCAGTTCTCAGCGCAGCAAACTGACACTGACATTAATTGAAGTTTAACAGGGTAAAAATGATCTTTGTATCAGGTTCATTAAGAGGAATATGTACTGAATCACAATTGGTTTCAAGGCCTAATTCTTGTATTTTACTAGAAGATTTTGAATGATACTGCACAGAAGTTCATATTCTGTATATTTCACTAAGGCAAGGCCATGCAAAAATTGAGAGTCAAAACTTTTTTCTTCAGTGATATATAAAGATTTGACTACACCAAAAGGTTTTATGAACTCATGTTGGTTTTTCCAAATTGTGCTAGAAAAAAGATGACGTACTTAATTTTATATTTAAATAGCAGTTTTCATTTTTTGATTCAAAAGATTTTTTTCATTTAAAAATGTCCTTCTATTTTATTTTGCAAATTAAAATATTTAACACACACTGGAAATCAAAATATAATATTTTGGATTTGATCAGACTCAATGTCTCGTTCAGCCCAAATATTCTTCTAGCTTTTCAGATTGCCAAAAATAGTTTCAAGTAGACCTGAAAAATGTTTTTGTTTTTGGACTTGACACACAACTGAAAATTCAATTATTTACAGTTACACAAGTTACCTTTTACTAACAGTTTCTTTAAGCATAGGTCATTTAGTATAATTCTATTCTAGCTCCCTGAAAGATAGGTATTCTGCAGTCCCATACTTTCACCTAGATCTTCACGTCATGATTATAGGTCAGATGTACAACACTCACTTCCAGAAGATGAAATTCCCAAAACTAGTATGTTCAAAAAGACACTAAATCATAGCTGCCTGATGTGAGTGCTGGATGATACAACCTCAACCTATTTCTGGATCTGTTCAAAGAACACTAATGAGTAGACTGGCTGCATTCAAAATTATATCACACACCATGTTTTCTTTTTCGATCACTTCAGTAAACTCTCATTTATACAGTATTCATTCAATTGGAACTCTCAAATAACTGGCACATACATGCTGCTTCTGAATGAGTAAAGCCCCACCCTGCCCTGCTCAGCGCTGTCCTTCATCCCTCAGAGGTGCTGATAGTGCATCCAGGGCCAGGGCTGCTACAGTTCCCCCTGGAGTGCATCCAGCCCAGGCTGGCTCCCAAGGACTAGAGCTGCTGGAATTCCCCCCGGCCAGGTCCAGGTCCTTGAGGCTGGAGTTGCTGGACTTCCCTGCACCTGGGCTGGTGCTCAATCCCTGGAGCTGCCACTGGCACTCCACCCCATGAGCCAGCTCCCAGCCACAGGACTGTCACTGTTATATGACCAGTTTTGCTTACATAACGTGTGCTCCTGCCTGGAGAAGTCAGTGGGAATTTTACCATTGATTTCAATGAGCGTGGAAGTTGTTCCTGAGGGCAGTGGCTTGCAAAGTGTGGGTCATGACCAATGAGCAGACTGCAGAATGTAGAGCACTGGGTCACCTTGCTCATTACCTAGAGATCCTGAGGGCTCTGATCTGTACTGCTGGGCCACGGACGGTCCCTTTGTTGGTGCTGCCTGGCTAAGACTGGGCCACAACCCACACTTTTCAAACCAGTGCACTACTCCCTAGCTGCTCTGATACAATGCTGCACCCCAGAAGCAGCCAACAGCAGGACCGACTCTTAGGTTGAGGTTGGGGAGGGGGCTACAGGGCTCTGTGTGATGAACCTGTCCCTTGCACCAGATTGACACTTTATCCAATGGAATCTGGAGGGGCAGATCCTGTAGAACAGGGATTCATGTAGCCTCTTGCTCACTTCCACCTAGGAGCAAGATCTGCTGATGGCTGCTTCCAGGGCATAGTATGTTCCACAATGCATGGACTGGCAGGAAGTCTGCCTCAGTATCCCCCCCTGCACTGCTGACAAGGAACTGCCAGAGGTAAGCTTGAACAGCAGTCCTGAGCTCTAACCCCTGCCCAGCCCAGAGCCCCCAGTACACCTTGAATCCTTCATTCCCAGCTGTACCCTGCAATCCTCAAGTCCAAACCTTAACCCACTGCTGCTGCCCCAAGTACCTCTCCCAGACTGCAAATGCCTCATCCCAAGCTCTATTGGGTTGCAGGATCAACCATTTTCTCCAATTGGATCACCACAAGAAAAGTTTGAAAGCCTCTGCCTTAGGGGGAGATTTTTAAAGACATTTAGGTGCCTAAAGATGCATCTAAAAGCTTAGTGAGACTTTCAGAAGTGGCTAGCCACCTAACATTTAGCAGCTAACTGCTAGAGAACAGTTCTAGGACGGTTTGAAAATCCCAGTTGGTGCCTGTCTTCAGCCTCTTGCACTTAATACCTCTTAAAGTCCTGCCCTCCATCCATCTTTCATGATTTGCAGAAGTTCTGAGTAGTCACAGTATCATTCTAAGCAAGTGAAACTGCAAATTCTCAACATCCCTGAAAATCAGAAAGTACTTATTCCTTTTGAATCCACTGCCTGAGTCCTGAATGACACAGGACTGAATAATGGCTTTCGGATCTGATCCCCAAAATTTGCATATTTTGTAGTCACATTCAAATGGTAAATTAATGGTTCCCAATGTACTATTATAGACGTACACTTCAGCTTGTTTTTAAACTGCTACTGTGAGATCCCCATCTGATGCTGACATCTCTCAGCAGTGTCTGAATTTACATATATAACACAAAGACGAAAAAAAGTCTGTACCCTTTACTATCTTCATGGTAAACCCAGTGTTTACATCTAAAGCTTATCAGGCATTGGACAGCTCAGAAAAAGTAGATTAGTTTCAGCACACTCGTAAAGCAGATGTGAATTCAATAAGCAGTTAATTTGCAACTAACCTAAAGGAACCAGAGAGATAGCCATGCTAATCTATATACTATCAAAACAAAAAAATCAGTCCAGTAGCTCTTTAAAGACTAACAAAATAATTTATTAGGTGAGGAGCTTTTGTGGGACACAACCAAAATATTTTTGGCTCTCTGTGCTTTAAATATTGAGTTTGCTCTGGTATGGCTATGATCTGAAGAAGTGGGTCTGTCCCATGAAAGCTCACCTCATAAATTGTGTTGTTAGTCTTTAAAGTGCTACGGGACTGCTCTTTTGTTTCGATACCCTAAAAGAAGTTACCGTATGATTGGGATTGTCCATTTTTAAGTCAATGCTTCAAGTATCTTGCTCAGTAAGGCAAGGCAATTTTTTTAAGGAGTATTTTATAATTATTTAATAGATTGATGAGTCACAGGATCGTTATGTCTCTATATTGTAAAGTTCTAATGCCCTGTACAGAGGTGACTTATATGTTTGTATGCCCTCTTGCTTGCTCACCCTCTCTCACAAACTCCTTTACTTCTCAGAAAAAAAATTGCTTTCTGAATTTTCCTAATTATTTTGTGTGAAATCACTATCTCACTGCATCCAGGAGGAGTTTACTGTGTTGCACAATAGCAAGGCAACCAATAAGTTCTTTGTTGTGTTACAGACAATCTAAAAAGGATCTTTCAAAGAGATTAAGTGCACTAACATCTTTGTTTGAAAAGAACTTAAAACAAACCAATTCAGTGCCCACTCCATGGAAGCATATTGCCACTATAAAATAGCTATCAGTCTCTGCTCTGTAATGCAGACATTGTTAAGAAAAGAGAAGGTTTTTTTCCCTTTTCCATCCAAAGGAAGTGGAGCAAAATATGTTTCAAGACGTTTTATTCTTGTCATCATGATTGTCCAAAATCCAACTTTGTTATTATGTTAACTTATGTGGCATTTTTATTGTTGGTTATTGTTATGACTGCCAACTGATGACATGTCAGAGAAAGTTGTTCAGTCAATAGGTGAACAGACTCTAATCAGGAAAATAACTTAGACCCTCCCAGCCCATGCAGGCTGTGATTTTAACGAGTTGAAATGGGTGCTTGCCACAGGTGGAAGAAACCTAGAGGTGCAATGATATAGCTTTAACTGGAGTTCACTTGTGGTGTATCTTCCCTTACAGAGGCCCAAAACTTCAGAGGGCAAAAAATTCAAGGTCAGACTTCCCTCTTCCTCTGATAAATTTTCCCTATACATATCTGGTTATCAACCTGTCCATATTGAGTGATTCCAGTGCTTATTTTGTTGCAGTCCCTGCTGGTACCTATTACTGGAACCTCGGCAGGCCCAGACATTGGACTGGGGTGTGGGAAGGCAGCTTAGTACCACCTACTCTTTTTTTTTAAATGGCAGAATATTTTAGTGTCACTATTTGAATAATTAACATTCTAATCATACAATTTAATAATACATATTATAAGGCAGGAAGTAAAAGAAGTCTTTATATTCATTCCTTTATTTTAATGAAGCTTATTGAGTGTTGAATTGTACCTTGATCCACAATTATCAGAGAGATAAACATGTTAGTCTGTATCTTCAAAAACAACAAGAAGTCCTGTGGCACCTTATAGCCTAACAGATATTCTGGAGTATAAGCTTTCGTGGGCAAAGACCTGCTTCATCAGATACATCTTATGCTCCGAAATATCTGTTCGTCTAAAAGGTACTACAGGACTTCTGGTTGCTTTTGATCCACAATGGGACCGAAAGTGCAGAAAACTTCTCTAGACTGAATCTCAGTCAGGAATTATATCTCTGCAGCCTTCTAATGGGACAATGCCTCTTCACACGAGTGTATCAGATATCCAAGTGTAAAGGTATTTGCATAAACCCTACTCTTTCTTATCTTCCATTTACACCACCCAAAATGGGCTGGCTGTCTGCATTGTAGCGAAACACTTCCACCCGCATTGCTGACATTTGAAGATTTTGCAAGTGTATTGAAATGTTTTAAAAGGCCCTTGCTGCCAAGAAGGAGCAGTTTATCGAGAATGTTAACAAATCAATGTTCCACCAGATTTTTAATGTTAATACACAGCTCTAGAAGTGGACTTAGAATTAAAGGAGAATATGGTATTTATGTCTCACCCACATATTTTCCTTAGTTATGGAAGGTATGTGTTTAGTGGGAGGTTTGTATCTGTGTTCCAATAAGCTCTTTGATTGCGTACAGCTCTCTCTTGTTAATTCAAATGAATCAATTATTCCAAAGCATGCAGTTGGTGATTGCAGGTACAGTGGTTTATAGATCACCCAGATGGATTCTTCATCTCATCACAGCAGCTACTGACTTACTAATAGTTATGTTCTGCAAATACAACCCTGGCATTGAGAACTGAGGCATCTTCAGGTGAATTCAGTCACTTGTATTCATTGCATGGAACTAACTCTAATAATAAACTTACAGCATTGTTTAGGACTATGCTAATAAGTATTCAGATCCCAGACATTGCAACAAGCCAAACATCATTCTTCAGTGGGCTGTGTGGGTTCACAGCACCTCCCAGGATTAGGTTTTTGTATAGTCCTGTTAATCTACAAATTAAAGACTTAGATTTTTTTTTCTAGCTGAAAGATATTATGAAAGGCTGGAGAAGTAAGGAAATGTAAATGAGTTACAGAAGCAACAGAAGAGAAATGTCAGAAAATATTTTTCTTAGAAATGGAGGTAATTCATGAGTGATTTGTGGGCATACATAGGGTAGGGAGGTGGGGGAGAAATGACCAAATGAAATGGACCAATGAAATGGAAAGAATCTGAGAGAAACCAAGCTATTTTTAATCTGGGTGTTGTCTATTAGGAGCCAAGGATCTTGGTGTCTCACTTGTGTATAGTAGCATTGTGCCCTTTATTTCTGGTTCTGTGTAAAATGTAAATAATATTCATAACAGAGCCCAGAAATATATGCAGCAGGGCAGACAGTAGCCATTGGGCCAGAGGCAAGGTGGAAAGGGGAACCAGCTCTGTGGGCCAGAAGGGGTAGAACCAAGGACAGAGTGGGTGGGGTCTAATGCATTCAGTCCTCAGCACCACCCAGACTGTGCTGCTGCCACACCGCAGTCCCCAGCTGTACACAGCAGTGTATCAGCATTGCCATGGCAACTCCAATGGGCCTCAACTTCCAGCTGCCACCACTGCCAAAGCAGCTGTGGCAGCAGGTGGAGCTCTGGACCCCCATTGAAATGCCTGTGCCTCAGTGTCAACTGCCCCATTCATGTCCTGCATGCCCTGGGGAGCATCCACATTCCTTAGGTATTCTGTTGTCCATTAATCAATAGAACATGGAACTTTTGTCAACAGCATTCTGCTGCTGCTCCATCATTAAGCAGAACGCTTTTGCCAAGAGATCTGTCAAGAGAAAGCCAGTCTGGACATTCCAGGGGAGACCTTCTCTTTACAGACAGGGTTTGCAGAACACCGGGCAGCCCACTCTGCTGTGCTTCCAGTTGGCTATTTTACCAATTGATCACCCAGGCAGTCCAGCTGCTCTCTGTTGAAAGAAGATCACTTGTGTGATCCATTTTGCAGTCTGTCCACAATCTGTCAACAGAAGTTTTGTTGGAAGATCTCTTCTGAAAATAACTTCAGTCAACAGAACTCTCTAGTGCAGACATAGCCTTGGCCACAAGCAACTCATTTTTCACTACCTCTGTTTTAATCTATTATTAAAGCATTGCAACAAATTTTTCCGAGCTTCATCACTTCTGGAATTGACTCAATAAGCCAGAACTCTTTTGCATTTTAATTATGGGGAAACACTATGTTACTGTTTAAGTGTGTTATTTTCCCCTTTTCCAGAATAGCAATTTGCCTTTCTGTTGTAGCTTAGGTCAGGGACTGGTACTTTTTTTTAAAGTTATATTTCTCCGTATTATATAGTTAAAACTCCTGAGGATATGGTTACACTAATGAGTTTTGTCAACAAAGCTGAGGTTTTGTCAACAAAACTCATGGAGCAGATACACAGTGTCATTTGTCTACAGTTTCTGTAGACAAAAAAAAATCTGTGTAGATGCTCTGGGGACCCTTTTGTAGGCAGAGTGGATCAAAAGATCGATCTACTTTTATGTGTAGACACCATCTGTTATCAGAAGTTTTGTGGGAACGTTTCTTCCGACTAACTTCTGTAAACAGATCACTGTAATGTGATAGCTGAGAGAATGAAAAGGCCTTTAAAGATAAATGTTTAACTCTATCTCATGGACTATATAACAGTTTACTTCTAACCCTTGAAATAACTATGAAGAATCTCCAAACAACTTCCAACTTCCAAACAACTTCCACTTCTAACCCTTGAAATAACTATGAAGAATCTCCAAACAACTTCCACTTCCAGCATTTTCCCTCACCCTAAGTTTTAGAACTTATTACCACAAGGTCAAATGTAAATATACAGTCATTTACCAACACAAAAATGTAGGCTACCATGTAAGCACTTACCTAAATATATGTAGAATGGTATCCAAACATTCGGTAGGGCTCACTGAATTCTTGAAAGTAGGAAACAGTCATTAATACCACTATCTTTTTTAAAACTCCCTTTGAAGTTTTGTGAAAATATCTGCAATTTGCACCACCTGTTGTAAATTCTCGTTTTCTTTTCTAATCCTGCAAAATCTGAGAAACATGACATTCATATCAAACCCTTCTCCTTGTAGTGAGTTCTCCTTTGTCTCCCACATCTATTTATTAACTTCTCCTTCTACTCTAGCATTCCCATTGGTTCCACCTAAGAGAATGACTCTGGTTGTGTTCTATAAATTTCTTTCCCATAATGGAAGTCACCAGAGTACTTTTAAGGAGCTAATGGGTATGCCTACTTCCTGCCACACCCAATCTCTGGATGATTCTAGTCATCTAGCATAATTACTCTACCCATCTCAACAGGCATACAAAGTCCCCAAAACTAAAACATGGAACTGTGTAGCCATCTCATAACTTTTGCCATTATTTACACTGCTGTAAGGCCCTAGTCCTGAAGTCTTAGAAAATACAGAGCTTTCTGTGGTCCCTTGTTGGTGAAGTGGTAGGAGAGCAGCCCAGAGCTGTTTAAGAACAACAACTGAACAGGTAGTCCTTTGGCAAAGGAGCTCCCTGCTGCTGCAAGTTGGAGGACAATGGTAACTGATTGAAGGGGACAAACCTAATTTGAACTTAGTTATATGACAATTTGGGTGATTTTTGGTTAAATTTTGAGTTTGAGGAGAATAAAAACTCCTTGTTGGGAAATACAAGGATGTCAACTAAGCCTGGGGGCACCCTGTCCATGTCTGCTTCCAAGCATACTTGGGTAAGGGAGCTTATATATATGAAAAGAGTAAAACTGTGTGGTGAAAAAGGGCTCCTATCTTTTAGTGATGAATACTGGCAAGTGGCTTAGATATCACTGATTTCACTCTAAAAGCTAAGCGGAACTGAGAGTGCTTCAGACTAATGGATGGCTGATTTTTGAGGCAACAGACAGAACAAAACAGTGCAGTGTTGAGGCAGCACATGGCACAGAGTAACAGCAACAGGAGCTTCAATGTGAAGAAAAGTACAGAGTGGTGGCAGCTGGAGCACAGGTCAGGCAGTTTGGGCTGAAACAACAGAGAGTATAGCAACCTATCTAAGGGACTCAGCTACAGGCCTCCCTGCTCAGCAATACAAGCTGAATCATTCCATTGAAGCAAGTGGTGGAGCCTGGCCTGCCAGTATCCTCGGACTTCTCCAGTCCAGGAGAGCAATTTGTGAGGAAGAAACTGGAGAGTAAAAAGGTGTCTGTAATGCAACAGCCACACTGTTGCTAGGAAAACAGGAGGTAAGATTACAGTTAAGGTATTCTGAGTATGTGTAAGTCTTGTCTCCTAGAAAGTGTTTTCCCAGATGCATTTTTTTTCTCTCCACCTCTATCTGGATTCAGTGCTTGTTCATGAGGAAGTATTACCCAGCAAAGGCTCCCAGGGTATTTTATATGGCTTCCTAGGTTTCTGGGTGAAGGCTTGAGCTGGGGTTAGTTAACCCTTTAAGAAAAACCCTAGAAAATTGAGCCTGACCCATTTGTGCTGCCATCCACACCTGGCAGAAACATCACAGTTCTAAAAATTGCAGTAAAAGCAGGTGGCTTATATACAGTAAACCCCCAATTTAACAGACCAATGGGTGTCCATTAAATCTGAAAGTCTATTAAACCTGACGGTTAACTGACTTCAGACTTTGCCCTAGTGCCTACATGCTCTCAACAGGTTCCCCCACCCCCACCCTGGAAAAAAAATGCCAGCAACTCACCACAGCCACCATGGCTGGAGACTGCTGTGGCTTGGAACACTACCACAGCTGGAAACTCCACCATGTCTTGGGGTGCTGTAATGGCTGCAAACTCCACCACTGCCTGGAGAAGTCACCACCATCACTGCAGTCGCCACGCGCTCCTCCTGCTGTGGTAGGGTGTGTACGTGAATACCATCTGCGCATGCATCCCACCCCTGGTGGAAAGAGTGCGTGGTGGCTGCAGCAGTGGTCCAGGATGCAATGGAGTGTCCAGCCATGGTGGACCGTGGTGGCTGGACGTGGCTGCTGCTCCAGCTGCAGCAGCCCCAGCTCCGGTAACTCACCTTACTTTTTTTTGGGGGGGTGGAGGGCTGATTTAGGATTTTATGGGCCCTGATTACACGGACCTCGGGAACAACAGGGTGCTGGAGGACATCCATTAATCCTGAAGCCTGCTAAATCGGGGTCTGTAAAATCGAGGGTTTACTGTATAGAAGTCGAAATGAGAGGATCTACAACTGTCCATCCTCACAAAATACAAGCAGAGGAAGTGTGAATAGATATGGGCAAGTTCTAGTGGGTGGCAAGCATTTTTATTAGGTTTATCACTGACACACAGAAGATTATTTCAGAGTATATTGGCTAGAGAATACAAGATTCCATTATTTTTACACTCCTTGAATTTACAATAAAAATGTCAGATCATTCGTCTGTGTAAAGCTTGGTGGAAAAAAGGATGGTTTAGAACATAAAACAGATTTAATAAACTATTGCATTTCACAGCAGCTGAGTATACAACAAATGGTGCAGTCTGGGATTTATTGATTTATTTATTTACTTATGTATTTTGAGGCACTGTCAGGGACAGCACATGGTATGGCATAGTGCTTGTCATAGGGTTCTGTTCCTAGAAATTCCAGTCTGGATTGCTGACTCACATTAACATCTAATTATGTTGCTTATGATGCATATGTTCTTGTGCTGAAAATCACCCTACAGGGAGCCTTGGTACAGTTAAGTCAGTTTTAAAGGGATCAACTCATTGGTTCAACCCTAGCTGTAAAGTAGCATTAATTGTATTATTTAATATGACTCCTCAAGGACATGTTCTAACACACCATAAATTTTTTAGTGAATTGAAATTGTAAATGGGCTACCTGAGAGGGAATGATTGCAGGGGCTTCAGCCTTGCTTGTAGAGTTACAGAGTAGCTGTGGATTCACTCTGCAGCTCCAGGGCTGAAGTAGTCATGGCAACTGTTCAGAAATTCTCCCTGCTTCAGGGCTGATGTAGAGCCTTGAAGTCGGTGTCCAGGGGGCATTGGAACGCTGATGAGAGGAGGTCTGAGGTTTGACTGAATAACTTTCTCTCCCAACTGCCATGTGGACCTCAGAGAGGAACCAACTAGTTCCAGGGAGTCGACCTGGTAGGTGGAGTGGCAGCCAAACTACAGACCTTTGATCTTTCGGCCATTAGGTAGGGTGATCAGGTGTCTTGTCTTTTACAGAGACAGTTCTGGGGACATTGAGGGAATTTTTGTTATATAGGTGCCTATTACCCCCTCCTTCTGCCCTGATTTTTCACACTTGCTACCTGGCCATACTATTGTTAAGAGAATTTTTCTAGGGATTTGCTTGGGTTTCCTTGGCACTGTGCTGATTGGCAGTTTGCTCCCACCTCCTCATCCCACCCCTTCTCCAGTGTCTTCATCCTAAAAAGCTGTGAAACTAACCTACCATTGACTTTAATTCCATTGCTCACTGTGTAATAGACTGTCCCCCACCTGTGTCCATCTGGGCTATTTAAATAGCCAGTACTTTGGGATAGAGGCCATCTTCTGCTGTGTGTTTGTACAGTGCCTGGTTCAATGGAACACCCCATCTTGTTGTCCTTAGACACCAACAAAGGTGAAAGTAAGGTAGTGCACCACTCTGGGAAGAAGCCAGATGGTTCTGGGGTGCTCTCCTTTATATGGAGGAGGCACAATACACTCCCAGTCTCACTCTGATAGCTCTCCTGCATTCTGGTGCTGGCAGCCCTGAACACCGTGCTATGTAGCAAGCAGCCAGGCACGATGAAGCAGATGGGCTATAGGAGTTATGCATGCTCCCGGGCGGGCTCCTGGTGGAGCATTCACACCCCAGGCCATGCTACCCATGTCATCACACTGGCTGGGTGCAGGGTAGGGACCCATCCATCAGATAACCTGGCCATGACCAGGAGTGCTCCATGCCAGTTCCAAGTCCTTCCACCACCCCTGCCATCTGTCCAGAATTGCCCCATCCAGAGCCATCTCCCCCTCCACATATACCCAATCCTTCTGACTTGACTCCTGCACCCCCAACCCTCAGTCCCCTGCACTTCACCTTACAATTAAATTTTGTATGCATCACAACTCTCCTACCCTTCTGCCTGGAGCCCCCTCCCTTTGGGGAAGGGGTTAAGATACAACAAACAATACCTGTAAGAAATGTAACTTATTTTTACCCCGGTTATCTTAAAAAAGATGTTGAATTAACTGCATTTCTTTCCAGTTGTCATCTCCTATAGCCAATCTTAACTCCAATGCTCCAACAGTTAACATATTTCAATCAGAGCTCACTATTACCTGAGGTTTTTCAATGGCAGTGCTTAATTTGTGCCAGTGCTGAGCCTCAGCACCTCTGTGCTAGGCAGCTTATAGGCCCAACACCTCTGGACTTGCTGTGTCAGTTGATAGAGTTTTTAAAAAGTTGCTTGGCCCTGGCACCTCTTTCGTTACAAATTAAGCACTTTTCAGTAGCCTATTGGCTATGAACAACGGACACAGAGCAAAGCGCTAAGGAATTAAAGAGTTATTAAAGTGAACAAATGATATATTCCTTTGTCAGCATTTCATTTAACAGGTACAGATGACAAAGGAGAAGGAAGAGTATGGAATTTTGAATAAAGAGTCAGTTAATGGTTGATGACTTTGTCAGATATGTTTATAAGTGGCCAAGGGAAAACTTGGCATTGACGCTATTAATGGTGGGTTGTGAATACTTCTGCACTAATTGCATTGTTATTCCAACAATGTTATTATTTTGAACCTATTGTGATGATGTAAGGCCTCATATACATGTGGGATGGCAAAAGGCATATGGCATGGGGAAAATAATTTAGTGTCAACATTTATGACACTATGGCTAGATCTAGATTGCAGAACTGTTGACAAAACTCATGGAGTGCCCAGATTGTGAAGTCCTTTCTGTTGACAGTAAGTTGAAAGAACACAGTGCTTTTATCGACAGCCATATCCCACTCATCAGCTGTGTTTACACTAGTCCCAAACTTTGAAATGGCCATGCAAATGGCCATTTCGAAGTTTACTAATGAAGTGCTGAAATACATATTCAGCGCTTCATTGGCATGCGGGCAGCCGTGGCACTTCGAAATTGATGCTCCTCGCTGCCGCGCGGCTCGTCCCAACAGGGCTCCTTTTCGAAAGGACCCCGCCTACTTCGAAGTCCCCTTATTCCCATCTCCCCCATGGCCTGAGCTTTGATATGGGACTCAAAGCCCATGCTCCATTGCATCAGGAACCCCAGGAGGAGGTGAAGGGGAAGGAGGAGGCAGCCAAGCCCCAACCCCCATTGGAGCTAGACTTGGAGGCCAGCAGCTTGGTCATCACCCTGGACCTGGTTCCCAGCAGCCAGGCCACTTCCTGGGCATCACTGGACCTGGGTACGGGTCTCTCCAGTGAGTATCCTGAGTGTCGCACACCCTAGGGCATGGGAGGTGGGCACAGACAGGGCATGCTGTGAATCTGAGAAGTGGGAATCTCAATGACCTCGTCCTTGAGATCTCCTCCTGTTAAGGGTTTGCCAGGACCAGAACCAGGACAAGGGGGAAGCTCAGAGGAGGAGGGGCTGTGGGTTTCTTGGCCAGCTTTGGTGGGATCTCTCACTACAGTCCCAGCACATAGAAACATGTGCAAGATAGTGTGTGCTACACAAACCTAGCAAACCACCCCGGGCATGGGTGGCATCTTGCTGCCAGGCTCATGGAACACCAGACAAGCCTCAGGCCCCAGAGGTGCCTTTGGAGGGTCTATGAGGACCTCATGCAGGAGCACATTGCTGCCCTGTAAGCCATCCATGGGACCATGAAGTGCCGGCTTAGGGCTAACATGGAGTGCTGGTCATGGAACTGGAACCAGTTCATGTTCCTCTTTGATGCTGTCACCAGCATCTGATGGGACATGCTGTCTCAGCTGCTCACTGTCATCCCCACCTTTATGCACCTGCTGGCCCACCTGCATGGTGCCCTGGACCCCCACCTGATACTCTGGGTGGTGGCCATGCCCCCCAACCCCGACCTCCAGGCTACCCCTGCTCCCTCAGTCCCCAAGCACACACAGACCCTACCACAGACCCTCCTCTTCTGAACCTCCCCCTGATCCTCATCCCAGCCTAACCTGATGGAGGCCCCTCCCCCAAAGGGAGGAGATCTCAAGGACGAGGTCATTCAGAGTCCTTCTTCTCCTCAGATTCATACCCCCCAACCCCCTCCATGTTCTGAGGCCCTTCGTGCCCGTCCCAAGCCACCCCCCACTGTAAATAGTTCTTTTGAATGCTTCTCTTTCTTGTAAATATATTTGTATAGCACAGTCTCTTTTGCACAAGTTATTTTTTGTTCACTAAAACTCAGTTACTTGTTCACTGCACCCATGTCCCTCTTCATTCTGCAGATGTTGGAGAAGAGGGAGGGGGTGAAGTGAGGATTTGTGGTGGGATGGGGTAGGGCTGTGGGCCCAAGGCCCTGGGGAGGGTTATTGGTGTCCCTGGGAGATGCTTTCCCTCACAGCCTCCCAGATGCACAGCCCATCCTTCTGTGCTTGGAAGATGGTGGATTTGACTGGCTGCTTGTAGGCATGAAACCAAGCAGAAACACCAGACTCCACCATGAAGTCTCTACAACCTCCATGCCAGTCCCAAGCCTGGATGAAGGAGGAGAGTTGGTCAGATGAGTGTTGATGTGCTGACAGTCAAACAACAATATGAATAAAATCCGATGCCACTACAACTAAATGATAAAAGATGCCAGTTCAGACATCGTCTGGATAAACAATGTCCACGATACCAATCAAGTGATTGGGGCTGGGTTGATAAGTTAGCTAGCGAAAGAAAATGACAACTAACACATATACTATCCATTGGAACATGGAACATCTGAACACTGTGGGCACCAGGAAAATTAGAGCTGCTTCAGAAGGAGAGATACCAATGTAATATACTTGAACTGGCAGAGATGTGTTGGACGGCATCAGGAGACATATGAGGTTGCAAAGTCATTTGGTCAGGAAATGAAACAAACCACGAAGCAGGAGTTTTTAGCAAAACAGCTAGAAGAGCATTATTAGGATACAAACTGGTGAGTGCAAGAATGATGGTAGCAAGATTCAAAGCAAAACCATTCAACATCTCAGTCATTCAGGTGTATGCACCCACAGCGGACAACATGGAGGGAGAGATTGGGCTATTCCATGCAGACTTGACAAAGATGGTGGAGGAGATACCGAAGAAAGAAGTGCTGATCATCGGAGGAGATTGGAATGCAAAGGTTGGAACAGATAACAAAGGTTGGGACAGAGTCACGGTAAGGTTTGGATATGGAGAAAGAAATGAATGAGGTCAGAAACTACCAGGTTGCATCTACACTCGCATTTCTCTTTTGAAAGAGGTATGCAAATGAGGTATAAAAATTTGCATTTTTGGCACCTCATTTTGCATATTCTGATTTCAAAAGAGCTTCTTTTGAAAGAAGAAAGCCAATGTAGACACTGCTCTTTCGAAAGTAAACCCATCTTTGAAAGTATCCTCCTTCCCTTTATTTAATGGGAAGATGGATTCTTTCGAAGATGGGCTTACATTTAAAAAAGCAGCGTCTACACTGGCTTTCTTCTTTTCCACTAACTGTTGGATGTTGTACTTTCCCACATAGAGGCTGCTGAGTAGGCACCTGAACTATGATTTGAGGTAGCCGAAGCTGCACTTAGCTTGCATCCTGGTGCAGTTCAGGCAGGCATAGGAGCAGTTCCTAGCTGGGATCCAGCTGACTCATACAAGGTTTCATCAGCCATGGCTTAAGGAGGTAGGCCGTATCTCCCACGATACAGTGGCACCTGTACATCCCCAATCCCCAGCTCATGGTGGGGGACAAAAGTGCTCGCCTCAAGCCTCTGGCACAGGCTGGAGTTGTTTGGAACATGTGGACATCAAGTACCCAACCTGCCCACGCAATGTAAATGTCTGAACTGTCCATGGTGGTCGACCAAGACCTGCAGCACCATGGAGAAGTAGTCCTTGTAGTTGATGCATTTGGCTGTGCTAAGCTTGAGGGCATGGGTTTGGATGTAGGTCCCATTGATGGTGCCAGTGCAGCTTGGGAACCCCAGGGCAGTGAATCCTGCTAAGACTTTGTCAAGGCCTCCCAGATGGATGACCTCTGCAGCAGGATTGTCTTGATAGCCATGAAGACCTGCAGAGGAGATGACCAAACACACATGACAGGGAGTACCTGGGCCCTAGGGGCGGGGTCTGTGACCCCCTCAGGTCCCCTTCCCCCCAAAGCTCTCTAGGAGTACTCTCTGTGAGGTCAAAAGCAGAAGGGCTCTGCAAAGGTGGTACACCATAATCACTCGCAGATGTGGTTTCTCCCCAACCACACGCCTTGCACCACTTCCCAAAGGCTCCTCTTTGGTGGGACATCTCTACTCCATACAGGGAATTAAAGCTCAAGAGTTCATTGCCTCCATGTGGAGTGTCCCCATGGTGGATTTCCCCACAGCATAGTGGTTGCCAATTGAGTGGTAGCTGTCACAGGTGCCAAGCTTCCAGAGGGCAATTGCAACCCACTTCTCTGTGGTGATGGCAAGCTACAGTGGGGTATCAATTCTCCAGAGGGTGGGGGTGACCCAGACACAGAGCTCCAAGAAGGTGGCTTTCCACATGCCAAAGTTCTGGAGCCACTGCTGGTCATCCCACTGCTCCATGACCAGATGGTCCCACTAGTCTGAGCTGATGTGGGGCCTCCAGAGCCACCTGTGCACTGGGGGGGGAGGTAGTGGGGGAAGTAGGTTGCAGGTGTGCAAGACCTGCAGCCAGGAGGACGTCCCCAAATGTGCTCTTGGGCTCATCCTCAGTGACAAAGAGGAGGACAGCTGCCAGAAAGTTTGTCAGCAGCTGCAGTGTGTCAGTGTGAGGCCACTGGAGGGCAACAAAAGCTCCAGTTGCATGACTCCCAGGGACCAGCTATGTTGCCCCTTTAAGAAGCCCTCTCCACAGGGCTCTGGCACTGGCTCCTGGATGGACAGGGTGACCTTCAACACTGGCTGAAGCTACTTCCAAAGATGTGCTTGGGCTCATCCTCAATGAGAAAGAGGAGGGTGGCTGCCAGAAAGTTCAGCTGCAGCTTGTAGGTGTGGGTCCATCATAAGCTTAGGAGCAGCTCCTGTGGCATAGCACCTAAGGACTAGCTGTGTCACCACCACCACCCCCTGCCCCCTCCAAAGGCAGGGCAAGCACAGTGGGCACTGGGAGAGCTCTGCTGTCCCTTGCAGGAGTCGGTAAGCCTGCAGCAGGGTCAGAGACCAGCTGTGCAGATAGGTCCCTTTAAGGGCCATCTCCACAGGGCTCCAGCACCAGTTCTTGGAAGGAAAGGGTGACCTGAAACCCTGGCCGGTGTTTTTCTGGGCAGTAGTTTTGTCAAGAGAGTGCCCAGAATGTCTGGTCCATCTCTGTCAACAGAATGGATCGCTCTTTCAATGTGCCTTGATGTCTGGATGTGCTCTGTCGACAGAACTTTTCTCACAAGATATATTCTGATACAAACTTCTGCTGACAAATCCCTGCAATCTAGCCTATGTGGTTTAAGAGAAAAGACATCAGCATGGGAAAGAGAAACCTGGATTCTTTTCTTGGTTCAGATTCTCTTACTGACTCACTGTGGATCCTTGGGTAAGTCATTTCACTTCTGTGCCTGAAATTCTTTGGGTGGAAAATGGGATTATAAATATTTAACTTTCCTTGTAAAGTGCTTTGCTGTTAAACAAAGTTTTTCATCTGTAGATCTCAAATATGAGTACTATTTTTCAATGGAGCTAAAGGGAAATCCCCATTAGCTAGTAATAACATTAAAGGGTCAGAAATCAGCTGGTGTAAAGCTATACTGACTTCAGCACTACTTCATTCCTGTTTAAGGGCCCAATTATATAGGCTGAAGCAAAAATCACCTATTACACTGATGAGTGGGTGTGGATTTGTCCATTACAAGGCAGCCATGCATATAAATTGGAGCCAACATGTTACATAAAAGTCTCAGTTCATAATCAGCAACAGCCAGATATCAAAATGCTTGATCATTGAGTAGTACTAACCCCAAGTATTCAAAACTAATATCAGGCCCTATTAAATCTTGAGTATTCAAAATATCAGATTTTAACAATTAAAAATATTACAGTAAAAAGCACTACAATATTTGATTCTTTGAATTTGCTTTCTGGATTTTGAATGTTTAAGACTCCTGTTTCCAAAACTTCATTCTATATCCATGAGGGCTTGAACCCACCCCTTCTCTGCCTCCACAATGAAGGTGGAGATTTCACACTATTACATAATTTCAAAAGCTAAAGGTTCAAAGAAGCACCAAATATTACTTTACTCATGACAAAATTGTGAAAACTAGCACCACTGAAATTCATAGCCCTCATGGTTACTTAAAATGTGAACCACAATTGCTCAAAAAAAAAAAAAGGCAAGTCTAAGGCTGCTGCTACTCTACCATTCTCCCGTCAGAGGTGCCATGGTAAGGAGGCAATTTGAAGCAGGCTAATGAGGTGCTAACATGCATATTCAGCACCTTATTAGCATAATGGCAGCCATGCAAACAGACTTCAAATTGCAGCTTGACAATGTAGATGAGGGCAGCTTTGAAATAAGCTCCCTACTTTGACATTCCCATACTCTGACCTAGTTCTGTGGGAGTAAGGGAATGCCGAAGTAAGGCACTTATTTTGAAGCTGCTCCCATCTTCCCTGTCAATTTGCAATTTGAAATCTATTTGTGTGACCACCATTATGCTAATGAGGTGCTGAATATGCACATTAGTGCCTCATTAGCCTGCTTCAAATTGCCTCATTAACATGGCACCTCTGATGTGAGAATGGTAGTGTAGAAGCAGACTATAATCCAAGGCTGTATTTATGCTATATTACCCTTGCAGAAGGGGAATGCAAATAAGGCTGATCCGAAATGCAAATGAGCACCTCATTTGCATAATGGTGGTCACTTACTGTTCAGGAAGTGCTCTTTTGCAGGAAAAAAAAACAAGCAGTGTGGATGGGATTCATTCAGAAAAAAATGAGGAAGAAGGGTACTTTTGAAAGCAGGATTTCCTTTTGAATGAACCCCATCTACACTGCTTGTTCTTTTTCTGAAAACAGCTCTACCAGAACAGCAAGCTGCTGCTATTATGCAAATGAGGTACATGTTAGGTAGGTAAATCAGCACCTCATTTGCATTTCTGAACAGCCACATTTTCATTGCCCTTCCGAAAGGGGAATGTGGCATAGTCACAGCCCCATAGTTTATTATTTATAAGAGTTCACATTTGTAAAACTGATCTTTTTTTTTAAGGTCCTGACTCATGAGGTTTGATCACATAGATATGGTAAAATTGGTAAAATTCTGTTTTCATAAACACCCAGAAGTTTAGTAGTTTGTGCATAGTAGCCACATTTTTGGACTGAATTTATCCCTGTAGTAAATCCATAGATTTTTCTATGATTACATAAAAGTGGTTCCCTAAATATTTACAGTTGGCCTGAAATGGAAATTTGAAGAAATGAGATTACCTCATGAGTTTCATGTGACTTCATGTCTATTTTATCCCAAAAATATCTCCAAACAAGTAAAGGACCTTCAGAATTGAGTCAGAGCATAGAGGCAGAGGTGAAGGAAGGAAGAGTGGAGAGGGGTGCAAACTAGGGTAACATAACCTATTTTGTGTATTGTACAGGTTTACTCAAAATGAATGTGGGCTAAAATAGGACAAGATTTGGTTTATTTTCTATTTTCACATCAGTTCATACATCTTCCCCAGTTTTATCTGTATTTAAAAAAAAAATCAAAACACTGTGGAGCCTACAGCTATATGCTTTCTTCCCTCTTCTTCATACACAGTTCAAATAAACCACAAGAAGAAATGAGACAGGAAAGAGCGACAGGAATCTGAAGATTAATGGTGTTCCTAAACCACTTGTAAATTTTGTTCCATACAACTAAGTGTTGTACCCATAGCAAACTTAAATTATTACATGCATATTTAAACAGTCATTTGGTTGGTTTTTCCAGTGTAGGGATACTTTTAGTATGAATTCAAGTGAAATATAATTGTAGTCCATACTATTATACACTCTATTAAATTTCCCTTGATTCTTATTAAAATACCAGTAATCATATTGGTTATCCTCCTAAAAATTAAACATTTTATTGAAATGAGGAATACTGTTATTGATCAAAAGCCTCAGTGGATGATTTTGTTTAAAGAATCAATAAAATAATTAATTACTTGGCTATCTTTGTATAATTTTTTTTGACTTTCGCAGACCTTTCATAATGGAAGTTAAATGTCAGTTTTCTATGTTAGAGTTTAATCTCTAAAATATAACTATGAAATACTATGGACTACAATGTAATATATATATAATTTACAACCACAGAACTTTCAAAACGCACAGAAAATGACTGGGCAAGAACAAATAGACATAAACCACTCAGGAGTAAATTTAGGCTGGAAATCATTAGAAGAAGGCTTATAACCATCACAGGAGAGAAGCTCTGGAACAGCCTTCCAGTAAGAGAAGTGGAGGCAAGAGACCTAACTGGTTTTAAAATGTAGCTTGTTACATTTATGATTGTAATCACATGATAGTTGCCTGACCAAGAAGGTAACTGTACTGAATAATCTAGAACAGCGTGATGTCCTTTCTGGGGGTGCAAGACTTGCCAGATTTTTTAGAAGGTAAATCATCGAAAACACAAATTAAGCACAGGCACATAAGTACAACTACTTTCTTTCATCAAACCTATCTGTTTATTAACATTATACATTTTACATATATTTAATATGCATTTAAAAGTATACAGACCCCCCATCTACATTTTTGATTTTTGATATGGGGTGCAAGAACATATATGATTTTTGATAAAGGGTCTGAGAACATATTTTGAGAACCAAAAGGGTGCAGGCTGCAGCAAAGGTTCAGAATCACTGTCCCTTCCAGCCCTATATTCTTATCTTATTTCGGTACGTATTATGATCCTTCAAATAATAGGGCAGCAAAGAAAACTGAACTAAAATTAATTGAAGGGGGGATTATTTTGTCTGATAAAATGTAGGTATAAAACCTGTTTCAAGTTAGTTTGAACAAACTCAATGGAACATTGCATGCAAACTATTTTGAAGCTGAAAAGTTAGAGTATCTGCATGAGGAAGATTTTGGACCTGTTTGAGCCCATTCTCAAATAAAGGCATGGCTAGCATCTCAGGTAGTGAAAATCCTTGTAATGAAGAGGTCCAAGTTTATGTAGGCTGAAGATCTGGTCAATGGGATGATTGTGACAGTTGAATCTTTAAAACAAGAGTGATGGCTAAAACTTAATCTCACTAAAGGTAAAACTTATCTTTGGCTTCAGTGGAACTAGGATTTGACTCTAAAATTTGTTATTAAATTACAGGAGAAACAAGTTTGTTGAATACTCTTATTGTCCTGTGAGTTGGTAGGTGGAATTCTCTGATTCAAAAGGGGATTTCAGGGCTTTTGTACACAAGGGAAAAGACGATACCAGGTTGTATGCACTGACTAGTGAGAACAAATACTCCATATTAAGGACTTCACATAGACACCCTTCGTCGACATTATCAGTGTAATTGTGTGCATTATGTTAGTACACTTTTGGAAGTGACAGCACTCCTCAGGTTTGTCTACACTGTGCAGCAGGTTCAGTTAGGAAAGTGAGAAGAGCAATGTGCCCTGCAGCGCTGTGCTGCAATTCGCCGATGATATGGGTACAAACTAAAGGGTTCCTAGTTTGTGGTAATGTAGTTCGCTTCAAACAGGAACACGTCATTGCAAACTAGAAACTTTTGGTTCTAACTCACAGCCTCCCCACTGGGCAGACAGAGCCATTGCTTCGTTGATCACTGCTACTCACTCTTCTCCCCCACCCCATAGGCTAAACGAGAGGGAAGTGTAGACCCTGCATTGTTGTGTCCATATAGGGAGTTAGTGTAGAGTAGCTTTAAATTCATGCCCTAGCTTGCTGTGCACTAACTTTCCCCATGGAAACAAGTCCTCAGTTGAAAAAAGTGTTAATACAACATTCCTGGCAAGTGAGAGCTGCAGAGAGTGGTGGATATCAAGTCCCTGTAGCCTGTGCTGCTTCCTGCAGCTCCCCTGGGCCAGTAACTGCAAACTGCTGCCAAAGGGAGTTGCAAGCAGCTTTACCTGCAGACACCAGGCAAACAATCTTTCTGGTGGCCTGGAACAGCTTACTCTGATGGGCTGTAGCTTGCCCTCCACTGCCTTAGAACATACATTCTCTTGGGAGGTTAACTTGAATATGTTATCCTTCTCTTGACTTGACAACACTACAATCTCTACTTCCACCTTTAAGTCTTAATGTCAGAGGTGTAAAAGGTACTTAGGATAAGTATTCAAAGATTTCCTCTCATGGAATGTTCTAACTGCTAGACTGTGGAAAAAGCTCTTAAGGGAGAGACACATCATTGCATGAAGCATTTCAAGGAAGTTTGGGCAAACCTTAGGAAAATATAAAGTGGAGTAAAATCCTGTACTGAAGAGGGTTTGGTTGGGGCTCATTCAGTGATGACAAACCCTAAATGGAGAGAGACAAAGAATATTTAACCCTTGTTATCATATCTCTGACACTTAGGCTACATCTACATGGCATCCTAAACTAAAAAAAGGATATGCAATATATGCATATCTTATTTTGAGTTTATTTCAAAATAGGTTATTTTGGCATTTTGCACTGTTTAGACAGTGCCAAATGTTCAAAATGTTGAAATAATGCACTATTTTCAGGTGTCTCTTAGTTCTCCTGCAATGAGCACAGGGATGCTGAAATAGCACACTCATTATTCTGAAATATTTTTCAAAATAATGGACATGGGAAGATGCGGAGTAGACACAGCCTTAAAGTCTAAGCAACTCTTTAAACCCTGTGTTGATTTGTGCAGCAGTAATTACTGCTATTTGCCTACGCCTATGGCAGTTGATTTAAGACTTACGTGGAAGAGACAGGATCCTTTTCCTTTGTAAGGAACAAATTTAATTCCTTGTATGAAAAGTGCTCCCTGGGATGTTGTCCCTCTTCTCAAAAAACACACAATGGTAGCAGCTAGAAAGAAGAAGAACAAGGACAGAATTGGGGAAACGAGGAAAGTCTTATTCCCTGTGTGTGCTTCTATTCAAAACATGATTTTAAAGAATTTACTATATTCTTGGGTACTACCATATTTCATAATCTGCCTAAGATTCAGATCAACACTGAACAAATGAAGAACAAGATTCTGTCCTAGACTAATGCAATCTGGACAGATGCTGTAACAATGAATGCCCTGTGTTTGAATGAACAGTAAAAGATGCATTGTCCACAGATGTGCAGATGACAGATGATAACTTGTCTCTGAGTTACATCACAGGAAAAAAGGTATGTGGTTTTGGTTTAAGGCAGTATTCTCACTACAGAAGGTGGTTCATTTGTGTTCCAGAAAGAGAACTGTTGCTATACTGAGCTCCAAGTTTCTGAGTTCTGTACACAAGTAATGTTTTTTCACTGTGTGTCATTTTGGATTGTTGTAAGAATGTGATCTTGGCCATGTTAAAGCCAAGCATGTCAATCATATTTTATTAAACGTAGCAACAGCAATATCTTCCAGCTTGCTATCAGTCCATCTCTATTTAGGATTATGTTGGTTTTTTTTGCTATGGACGCTGAGTGATCAGTGAGGCATTAGGGCTGTTATATCTGTGACACATTCAGAACCTTGCAATTTCCATATCAGAGAAAGCAATGGTAAAACTGGAATGAATTTATTCCTAATTCAAATAGGTAGGAACAACAACAAAATCGCCTTCTGTAATCTACAGTTTAATAAAGATGTGGAAGATGCAAGGGCACACTAAAGTATTTATTGTTATCCTTCTTTAGGTTATACTGAAAACTATCATCTTTATAAAAGATGATCTGGGGAAAGTACTTTGTAAGCTCTGCAAGATTCTAGTCTGTCTTCCAAAAAAAAAAAAGTGTGAGTGGGTGGGTGTATTTGTAGATGTATTTAATCTCATGCACTTTTAAATGTAGCCCTGCAGTACATAAATAGGAAAATACTCCAAGGACACATTTTATACAGTGATTAGAGAACAGTGCTGAGAATCAGAAAACGTGAATTCTATACTGTCAATGATTCACTGTGTGACCTTGGACAAATCACTTTGTTTCCGTGCCTCATATCCCCATCCGTAAAATAGGGCTAATAATACTTATTTCACACATTTTTCTGCCTTGTCTATTTAGATTTCATTCCTACAAAAACTTGTGCAAGGGCCCCTATGTTCCGGCATTTTGAATTCAATGGACTACTTGTATTAACAAAGCTAAAGGTGTGCATGCAAGATAGTAGCTATATATTGTAAGCTTATGGGACAGGGATCATCACTGTGTACAGGTAAAATACATAGTACAATGTGGCCCTGACTATGCTTGTACATTGCTTAGAGCACAGATACAACTATGTGGTAACTCCTGATTTCTGTTCTCTCTGTAATGGTGACTGTTGCATCTCACAGTATCCTAGTGAGTCTTAAGAATCAGATGCATGTATAGTTCTGAGACACACAATTAAAGCATTATGGTAGTAATATTGTAGTTTGATTATGGGTAAGTCATTGCTCATTCATCTGGATACTGCAAAGACCACCTGTTTATTGCTTTCCTTTTGGCAAATAGAAGCCTCGAGTTTTTTTTTTAAATGATCTTTGCAACAACAGCAACATTTAATCATATTTCCAACACTTCTTAAGAACACATCCTCCCAACTTTATAGCCATTTATAGCAAACAGATGATTTTGCCATTTCTCATCTGAACAGCAAGGGGTAACTAAGTATCCATACCTACCACAAATGCATAGGCCTCTTCAATAAAATTGAAGATAATGCTCTTAAAAAAGGAAATCAAGAGATTTCTTATAACCAAAATAAATATAATATATAAAATTAAATAGAGGAATCTAATTTACTGCTGTGGCGAGGACTGTATATTCCTTCCAACATGTTATAACAACTGAAGAGTACGAGAACGTTGCTTTCTGTATGCCTATGTAGTGGGGCAGAATGGCCACCCCACTACACAGAAGGGGAGGAACCCTTCTGGGAGCCATTTTGTAGTGAACCTGGCCCCTCCCAGTCACCTGACTGGAAGTCAGGAGGTGGGGCCAGGACTCTAAACGTCCAGCCTGAGGATTCAGTCTGGGCTGAGCCTCCATTGGAGCCAGAGGATGGGTCTGGGTTCTCTGGCTGAGAGGTTGAGGCTCAGCCAAGAGGGGCTGAGGCCTGGATTGGGCTGCCTGGGCCCCTGCTGGTCCTGGAAACCTGGGGACCCCAGTAGAACCTTCCTGCAAAGACTAGCTGGACCTGGAGGACTGATCTGAATACCCACCTCAGCCTAGACTCTGAGACAGGCTGAGGCAGCAGAATCTATAGGCTATTTATGCTTGGACCAGGTCACATGGAAACCTGTGAGCCCTGAGAAGTTGATGGCACACTGGGTATGTGCTGGGGGAGGAAGGGGAGTCTGGGAGTGGCTGAGGGGGTAAGAGGACCGGTAAAGGGCCTCAGGTCAGTGTGTTGTGGTCTGGATTCCCCGCTGACCCGTGCAGAAGACCATGCTGCTGCAGCCAGGGCCCCTGGGCTGGGAAGCAGCAGAGTGAGCAGGCTCACATCCTCCCAGCCACCCACCTACTGGGTGGTAGCCTCCCCCTCCTCTGTCAAGGCAGGCAAAGTGACTGCAATCTCCTGAGTGAAGAGACGACCTGGATTCCTTTTGGCTGTTTTCAGCCCTGCCCTGAGCTAGGGCCTGGGCATTTGTAGACTGTTTGTTGCCCTACCTTCCCTAGGGCCTGGGTTTGCCCTGCCTTGCACCAAGGCTTGGGCTGTTTTTTGGCTGTTTGCTGCCCTGCCCTGCCCTGAGCTAGGGCTGGGGGCCTTCTAAGACTAGGGGCTTGCTGTCACCCTGACCTAGGCCTAGGCCTTCATGTGAGCTAATTTGCCCTAGTGCCCTCCTGAAGTAAAGCCAGGCTTTGACTATCATCTCTTACCTACCTGAGACAAGGTGGGAACCCCCCAAACTAGTGAGTTGGGGGTCGTGGTACCCATGGCAGCAGGGCAGAGGAACCCCTCTGGAAGCCAAACTGGCTACAGCCTAATATTGAGTGTTTTCTCTGAAGTGCTTGGAGTTGTGAAAAATGATTTTATATTTATAGCACTTTCACCATTTTACAAGGATAAGGCTCATGTGCAGGAGATAAATTACTTGGGGGCTGGTCTGAGACTATGGAGTGAACTTCCACAGAAACTGAGGGCCATGACAAAGCTTGCCACCTTCTGATTCAAGTGCAAGACTCATTTTTGACCTTCCTTCTCTGATATAAACACACAACATAAGTATATTTAAGAACATTTGTATCCCTCCCAATTTTAGAATCCTTCCTGTTATCCCTCTTCTGCAGAAGGCTTCAAAATCCTTCTGCCAGGTACTAAGCAGCAAATATTCAAATACATCCCACGTTTTGTTCCTTAGCTACTGAATCCAACTGCTTCATTTCTAACAAACATCTCCTGGTATTTCATTTGTCCTAGTCTCCACAAGTTCTCTACCTAGAAGATAGGTTTCATTCTCAATGTCGGATTAAGATTAAAAGGATGCCTTCCTCCCCGGGGCAAAAAAAAAAAAAAGGAGGGGGGATGCTCTCTCCAGAAGTATTCTTCTTCCCTTGATGCTCCTCCCCTTGACAAGAACTGTTGGCAAAAGATATGCAAATTGTGTGCTGCATTGGTGTATCTCTTGTCAACACTTGTCATCCACATGGTCTCACAACAGAAGCCTGCAGCTTATACATAACTTTAATTACTTTGTCTACTATCTTCATTGCCACCGAAAATAATCATCCTACTTCCTCTACCCTAAAAAGAAACTTCCTTCCTGTTCATTTCCACTTTATTCTCTAGTGTACACCCAATTAGTACTTGGTATAAGCAAAGTGAAATCAATGGAATTGTAGGTGTTGACTCTTTGGGTGGCCTGGTGCTGGAGCATCCAGCAGGAACAATTCATGGGTGCTGAGCACTCATTGACAGCTCACCTATCAGCTTGCTAGCTTGCTCTGTACCTCCAGTAGTTTCCACCCACTGTGTGGGCCTTGAGGAACAGCATCTTCACCTCTCTTCGCATACCTACCAGTTGTCATGATCAGCTGTTTTGTGGCATTCCAGAGGCTCTGTGGAGAAGGGAAAAAGAGTAAGGAGGTGGCATACTCAGGGGAGGAGATGAAACTGATTGGGGAAAAGGCAGGGGGAGTAGGGCCTTGGCGGAATTGATTGAGTGGGTGGCAGAAACATCGCAGCACTGGAAGTGGAGTATATTCTGGCCCTTTTCAAAGCCAGCATCTGTGAATGGAGTTGCTCCTGTTTATACTGGAAGTAAATTATACCTTAGCTTCTTTCTCATAGATATATTTGCCTGCCACACACAGCTGAGCCTCCATTCCAAGGACCTGCCCTTAAAAACCATGTAAAGGGCCATCTGATCCACAGTCATGACTGTTAGCCCCGAAGCACTTATGTTGCAATAATGCATAAACTAATAGCACTACATTTATGCTGTTTTAGGACATCCTCACTGAAGCACAGGTACACTATTCAGCAAATTAATAATTATTGTAATAATACAGCATAACATATTCTACCTGTATCAAAAAAATATGTGAGAACAAATGTCTACTAGTTTTGCATGCGTAATATGCTTGAATAAGGACTTTGAACTAATCTGTATACATGGGTTGTTTGGCAGGGATTGGATGTTTAATTGAACTTTGTATTCATTTACAATTAGTTTGTTTTGTTTACCTTCTCATATCATTAGCAAGCTTATTAAAAAGGAGATAGAAATAAACTTTGCCCCAATTAAAAAAAGCATAATTGGGTTTTATTTATTCAAGAACTAAGACAATCAATTTAGGAATTGGTACTCTGGTCTCAGCCACCTCATTATTCTTTACACTAATTAATCACAGATCTTAATGGCCTGCTTTGAAATGGGACTCTATATTCATTTACCCTGAACATGAGGTCCTTTAAAGATCTACTACTATTTACTTTGGGGAAATAGAATAAAGTATTTAAAAATAATGCTTTTTTTTTCAAATGAGAAGTTTGAGGAAGAGGCAGAAAGAATGGGGTTAATATCCACAAGATAATGCAGTTACTTAGTAAAGGCCAGTGCACAAGAAAATTGCCTTTTTTTTTTATTGCCATAAATAAATGTCTTAGCTGGATAATTTATCATAGGCTGTGTGGAAGAAGTTGACCTAATGGAAGAACTCTAGATCTTGGTTTTACCAGATGCTGAGAGCTTTCCCTTCCCCTGTAATTTAACATCTTTTAGGTTTGAGCCCTTAATGAGAAGTCATGTTATACCTTTGTGTCTCCATGCTCAGGAATAACACCTTTTGTCAACAGTTTCCTGCCTACAAAAAAGCTGTGTAGATGCTCCAGGGGCCCTCTGTTGAGAGACAGGGCTTCTGGTTCACCAGGCAGCCCTGTTTGCAGAGCTTCTGGTTGTCCATTTTGTCAAGAGAGGGATAAGCAGTCTGGCTGTTCTCTGTCGACAGAGTGGAATGCTCTTTCAATCCACTTTTATGTGTAGACACAATCTGTAGACAGAAGTTTTTCTGGGAAATCCCTTCCAACAGTTACCTCTGTCAACAGATGCTTCATGTGTAGATGTAGCCTTGCAGTCCAGAGCAGAGAAGACATTCAGTTTGTATGGGGAGGGTATCATACAGCAAAAAGGTTATAATAAGAAGCAGACAAAATGGGGTGCTACTCAGACTAGCATAATTGACACAGTAGAAGTACAAGAGGGACTGTGCTAAATGAAAGGGGTGATGCTGAATTCAGTTGAAGTTGAATAAGTGGAACCTTATTAGACTGTGGAAGAAGTAGTGGTGTGGGGACAGGGGGACAGCTGGGGATTGAGTACATCTTGGCACTTATCAAAGTCAGCGCCTATGAATGGCATTGTGAATGGTCTGCCCAACTATGAAGTTGTGTTGTTTTCACACTAACTGCCCATATTCCTTATTCATCTAGTCCGTAGTGATGGTGTCTCCAGGAAACATAGGCCCTTTGACTCCAGTTCCACTGCTGATGAGATATCTGTCCTATGTTACAAATATTTCAATATGAACTTTACAGACAAATAATTGATGCAAAGGTTCCCACCTCATCCTCCTTCAGCAGAGGCTAATAACACATCAATATGTTGGAGTCTTGTCTTTATCACAGGCTCAGATGATTACAGATTTTTGGAGACAGTGTAATCTCTTCAAAAGGCAATCATTTAAAAAGGGATCTGTCTCTGAATCTAGGAGACAGTCTCACTCTGTGGAGCGTCTTCCCTCCCTGTGCGGTTGGCCTCCAGATGGTTCACTGTCTCTCAGTTCTGATATGATCTTTCAGAAGGAAGAGGTGTCTAATCTCCAAGAACAGACATGAGGTAGTGGTGAATTTTGGATTGTTACAGACTTATTAGCCTAGTTCCCCAATAATAAGCTATACAGTAATTGTTTTACTTCTCTGCTGTTCTCTTGCTCCTGCAAGACCAGGTGTATGTATGGCTCAAACTCTTCCTTCAGCTGGATCCATAGCTGGGCAAGATTTCTGTCTGCACAATCTAGATCTCTGTCAAGCTTCAGACAATATTTTATGCCTCATGCTACTAGCTGCTGCACTATAGGTAACTTACAGTTGTGCTATCGTGAAGTGTGAAGCTTGATGCGGGTTTGGTAGAAATGTTTTAAACCCTGTGCATGGCTATGTCAGTGTGGCTGTATTGCTTCCAGTCTAACTCTCCCCATTACCTCTTTTTCTGTGATCTCATAAATAGATGTTTCCCAGAGAACGTAGGCCATCTGCCTCCAGTTCTACTGATGATGATACAAAAGTCAGATATGGGGGTTGGGGCAAAAAAATATGGAATTATGTGAAGAAACCACTGCTGTGGAAAAGGGGAAGCTAGTGGAAGGAACCAAAGGGAAGGAGAAGGAGGTTACAATAATGAAGACAACAGATGTTAAGGGCCAGGATAATAATTTTAGCTGTCTAAGAAAGACAGACAATGTCAGTCCTTAGAAATGACAGTGAAGAAGTAGTATGATTTTGAAACTTCCTATGGCATGTACAGAGGAATGGGAGACACAGAAATACATTCTCCAGCTAACAGTATTGAGTGACTAACAGGAAGGCTTTTTGTTCTATAGGTACAGGCTGTGGGGAGTGTTTCAGAGATGAGATTAGGAGTAGAGTTTGGAAACTTTTTAAAACAAAAGTGTTTATTCACGGACGAATGCAGCTCCAGTTGACCTAAAAATGTCCAGAAATTTGACAGAATTCACAGACTAGATTTGGCCAGAGCAGTTTAAGCCAAAGTTTTCAAACGGTTCTCTGCTGTTATTTCTCCAAGTATAAAATGTGGATGATAATTAAGGCTAAGATTGTCATGGTTATTTTTAGTAACTTCTGACACTGGTTATGGGCAATAAACAAAAATTCATAGAGCCCATGACCTATCTATGACTTTTAATAATTGTACAAGCCAAGGGGCTCTAGTGCACAGCTTTGTCCGCAGTCCCCTGCACAAGTTATAGATGCGTGGCCCAGCTGCAGTCCCAGCTGCAAGGCAAGGGAGCATAGAACCAGCTCCAGCCAGAGCTGCACTCATGGATGCAGATGGCAGGAGGCAGAATTTTGCAGTGTGTTCAGCTTCTGACTGCTGAAACTGAGGAAGTCACAGAGCTCAAATAAAATCACGGAATCTATGGTGGCAGACCTCAGTAACTAACTCATAGCGGTAATGATAACACAGTAGCTATATATAATACAGCCCTCCCTATGAAGAGTGGTGGGAAGATGAAATCATGATTCATGTTTGAAAAGTGCTTTGAGAGACTCAGATGGAAGTGCTGTATGAAATGCAAAGACTTTTAAAAATCTGAAAATATGACAGCAGAGGTGGGGAAAAAAGAAATTATAGTCGCTTCTTCATCAGGCTGACAGGGAATGTTCAAATGCATCAAGGATCATAATTAAAGCATCTCTGCTACTTCAATAAGTCACTGAAAGACACATGGGATGCCTGTAAAGGTGACCTGTAAAGTGGGTGCATGTCTTTCAGTTACACCGATTTTCTCCTCACCTCTTCTGGCAGACCTTGAGGGAACATTAAAGTTTCTTTGTGAGTTGACAATATGTATCTGTTTGAAAAACTAGAGTGAAGGTTAAAAAGAACAAATTTGTCTTTTCTCTGGCTTTCATCATTGCAGGTAGGACACTTGGGCTTTACAATATCAACTGAATAAATTTAAAAATATCACTGTATAGTAATTAATATTTTTATGAAATGGAGAGTTCTGCATAGTGCTAGACACTCCTAATTTGTTCCAGGATACACGTTTGTGGTCCATGTGTGTCCTGGAATCAACATTCTGGCGAATGCCTAACTCCTTTGCACTGATCTATGCTATCATGAGTGCGTAGTCAACCACTTGTTTGGGAGCATCTTTTCAATGTTCTAATTCATTCTCCCATCTGCAACAAATGCAAATTATTAACAGCTATCCTTTCTAGAGTACCTTTCATCTCAAAGATTCAGAAGTGCTTAATTTCACTTATATGCAGTGTATATCCAGCTATTGTTTCAGTCATTTTATCATTATGCAACAGCAATGCACATCAGTTCAGGACTGAAAGTGAAGAAGAATAACTGTAATGTCAGCAAAGGGAGTTTAAACAGGCAAAGCCCAATTAGTAATTTTGGGACTTGGCCACTAAAATAAGACTAATGTAATGCATTTGAAAAATTGTCATAGGATATTTGATGACATGTGCACTGGTGTGAGAGTGTAAAGGCAAAAGAGTAAAATATTTAAAAAGTTTTTATTCATAAATTAGACTCATTTCTCTGTTGGTGAGGCCAACAAAGAAAAATGCATAGTAGTGAAGACTGTTTGTCAGCTTCAGGGTACGCATCAAAAGTGAAGAAAAATACCAGAATCTGGTCAAATATCTCCTCCTCCTGTTATCTCCTAAATGTCCCTTTGGCCTTGGGAGAATGTGTACATTTTCATTTTCCATATGGGTTCCTGAACAACACTATACTTAAGTAACTTAAAGTTGCAAAGTAAGATTGTGACAGCCTGTCTTTAAAAACAGAATTGGCAGAGCTTATTAAAAATGGAAAAGCTAATCTTGATAAATGTAAATATATTTTGTTTCATCTTTAAAATTCTTGTTTCATTGAACATTTTTTGACTATCTCTATTACTTAGGCCAACTTTAAGATGGGTCCCGTGCATCTTTGCCAGGTACCTTAATCTTGATCAGTGGTGGGCAACTGGCAACCTGTAGTTTAAGGCTGCATTCAGCTCTTCAAGGCAATCTGATCGTGGAATGTGAGATGCTTTGCTAACATTGACCACGGGAAGGTACCGCCCTTCACAGCTTCCTGTTGCTGTGGTTTGTTGTTACCAGCCAATGGGAACTGTGGGAAGAGGTATTCAGTTCATGCCTGTGGGCCTTTCAGCTTCAAACTGTCCCCCACATCTTCTACTGGCCAGGAACAAGGCCTGAAGGTCCGGGGCACTGTTTGGGAGCTGGTACTTTCATATGGTCTAGATCTGCAAAACGTCTTGTGGGTCTCACTCAGATTACGCTGATGAACTGCATACAGCCCACAGGCCATAAGTTGTCCACCACTGATCTTTCTGGTGCCCATCTACCAGTATTGATTCCCAAGAGTTCCTGTCCCAAAAATATATTAATGCTATAATAAGAAAAAGGTCAAGAAGCAATGGGACATGTCAAGTTACAATAGAAAATTTTTTCTTTTCTATTGTTTGGACTGCCAGATTTTCTTTAAAAGTTTGCATAATGCCAAACACAATAGTACCTAAGTACTAGAGTGCTTCCTCCAGGCATTGCCTCAAAACACTAACTAAATAATAATTATGTTCCTTTTGAACCTTGCATGTTAACAGTAAGGAAATGTGATTCATATGAAAGTTACATTCCCTTTCAAACATTGCCACAAGCTTTAGTGAGGCGTTTATAGTGGTATGCCTAATTCATTACATATTTCTACATATTGTGGACATCAGAGAGCTTGAGCTATTTGGGTTTTTCTTTCCCCTACCCCCACACCTCTTCAATGAGCTGAGCATACTAATTCAAATTTTCCAGCTCAGATGAGCAAAGACAAAAATGTAAACCACCCTGTAACCACCCTGTTAATTCTAGTTGAATAACATTAGAGCAGAATTAAATCCATTTCTAACCACCCCTCCAAACCCCGCCCCCTTTTTTTTTTGTCTAGAAATGCATGACTAACAAAATTACTTTCCTCTTCTACCCCTTGGCACTTCTGAATTAAAAGACAACTCAAATGATGTCTCACTATGAGGGGAAAAAAAATTACGATGACAAACAGCAAAAAGACACTTTAGCCTAAATCTTTGGGAAATCAAAAATAATGCTTTGCTCTCCAAAAGCTGGATCTTGCCTGGGGGAAAGTCACCTGCAGCAATTTCTAGGTAAAAAATCAATATTTGAAGGAAAAAATGGATAACGGTCTGGGACTATGAGAACGATAATGAACTTTGGCACCCAATTAGGAAGGGAATATCTAAGCACTTCAAAGCTCCACCTATGTATAGATCACATCAAAGCTGTCTGTCAGCTGTCTTTGAAGGAAAAAAAAATTCAATGCTATTTTCCTTTCTGTTTGGCTGCCTTTTTTCCCTTTCCTCCTCCTTTCAGAGTCCTGACAACTTCTGATGACAACCTTTCAATCACCAAATCAATCGGTGTAATCTACAGCTTAGTGGTTAGAGGAAACACAACTTTTTAGATGGAAATTCAACTTTAAAGTCTGTCGTATTTGCTGGTATCCAATTATGAAGAACATTTGTTATTCTTGGTCTCAATTTGGGATGAAATCTTGCTAATACACTTGAAAACGATTCATAATGTTTTTCAATATAAAGACAAAAAGTTGATGCACATTCTGTTTGCCTATCCAGAAAAATAAAAATAAAAATTCTTCATAGAACAACATTTGGGATGTGTAGCTGCTGTGTTCATTTTAGTCTACGATTTGGATATTGTAAAATATGAAAATGTAAAACCTTTGTTTATTCTAACAAAACTGTGGTCAAATAGGACTTCATCATTATGACACACACCATGGGTGTTTAGAACTTGAGGACAGACATAACAGAACTCAAATCCCCTTTCTCAAAAGAATAGCCCCTCCTTCTTGAAATAAATGGACAATGAGACCAATTACCAACAGTTGGGTACTTACTACCCCAACCAACAGAAACCAGTATATTTAGCTGAATTTGAAACAGATAACAAGCCTGAAAAGATTTGATTTTTATATAATGCAAAGTTCAATATACAATAAAATATTTAAAAATGGACAGATAATGGCCTAGAGAGTAGACTTATGAAGCTTACAGGCAATACAAGCTGATTGGGGTTGCAAGAGCTTTGGAGGACAGGATTAAAATTTAAAATGATCTGGATAAATTATCTGAAATTAATAGGATGAAATTCACAAACTTAATATGGTCTGCTTAGGAGGGAACAATGAGTTGCATACATACAAAATGGAAAGTGGCCATCTAAGAAGGAGTACTCTGTAAAGGAGGTCATAAACTAAATGAGTCAACTACCTAACATGCTGCTACCAAAAAGGCAAAACATAATTCTGGGATGTATCATAAGAAGACACAAGAAGTAATTCCTTTGCTCTACTCTGCTCTGGTTAGGCTTCAGCTGAAGCATTGTTCTGCAGTTCTACATGAAAGGCTTTTCCCTGCAAAACTGGGCTAGAGCAGAGCATCTGTATGCAAAATGTGCTTTATCACAGTTGGTCAACAAAACAAAACCCAACAATATGTCTACAGAAGTTTCGACAGAAATGCCTTCGGACAGTGACTTCTGTTGACAGAGGCGTCTCATGTAGACATAGTCTTCAAGAAAGATGTGGATGAATTGTAGAAGGTCCAGAAGAGAGCAATATAACTATTAAAGAACTAGAAAAAATGACCCATAAGGTAAGATTTTTAGGCTGGAAAAGGAAAAATTGAGGGGAAAGCTGATAACTCTTTCGAGTACATAAAAGGCTGTTACAAGGAGGAGGGAAAAGAATCCTTCTTAACCTAGAAGGATAGTCCAATAGGCAATGGGCTTAACTTGCAGCAAGACAGGCTTAGGCTGGGCATTAGGAAAAACTTCCTACTTGTCAGGGTAGTTAAGCACCGGAATAAATTTCCGAGGAATGTTATGGAATCTCCCTCTTTGGAGATTTATAAGAGCAGGTAAGACAAACCACTCTCAGGAATGCCATGATTTCAGGGGACTGGACTAGATCAACTCTTGAGTTCTGTTCCAGTCCCATGATTGCACAGAAAGCCCCTTTGCCCACAGGCCAGCTGTAGGTGGCTAACTGCATTGTAGGCATACTATTAAGATCCATTATCATGAAATAATTGTTGTTCCCCATTATTTCCTTCATCTGTGGGAAAATTACTAATTAGGGCAAATATAAATACATTTCAATGTTTTTACAGCTAAAGATTCAAATAGATAAAAATACAACAAAGTTAATAAGCAGTGATAGTGTTCATTCAAATTGTAAAAGTCCACAAAAATACATTTAGGCCTAAACATACACAGTCCACATTCACATTTCTCTTTCAAATTCTTTATGGTCCTTGTGTCTGGAAGAAAATGTTTGAATTAAAACATTCTAATTAAAATATTTATTCTCTTATTTTATATTACAGTAGAGCCCAGAGGCTCCTGACTGTAGCTCGGAATTTCTCGTGTTACATAGTGCACAAACCTGTAGTTAGGGATAATGGCAATCCTTACTCCCAACCACTTCATAATCTAAACAGACAAGAGAAAGGGTGGAAGAAACAAACACTGACTATTACCATTTTACAAATGGAGAAGTTGTCTCAGGAAGTCTACAGTAGAACTAATAATAGAACACAGATTCTCTGAGTTATAGCACGTTGACCAAACCATCCTTTTCTCTTATCATATAAGACTATTCTATAATATAATGTTTAATGTAAACAAAGGTGAAGATATGAAAAATGTGCATTTCCATCTTACGTTGAAACAAATGACGGGACTACTGTATTGCCAACCCGGTCACTCAAAGGGCTACCACAAGGTACATAACGAGGGGCATTTGACAGGTGCTGTACTGTGTGACATTTAACACTGAATTGCCTGTATTCCATCATTTTGTCTCACTGCTGTGTTTCTGCCTGAGATAGTTTATAACATGCTGGACCATCAAATCATTCTTGTTCCTTGGGTTTGATGGTACGTTTACATATATGGTTTACCCTGAATATGTCAACAACCCTCTGTTTTGCAAATTCACAGTCAGATATACCTCTATTTTCTCTGGAATATTATCTTTGAACTTAAAAATAAGAGTAGAATCTGTATTACTTGGGAGTACATCTACACTTATGGGAAGATTGACATGCTGGTGGTTGATCTTCCGGGGTTCTATTCAGCGCACCTAGAAAGAGTGCACGAAATCAAACAAATTTACGGTTGTAAATAAGAAGTAAGGGAAGTCAACGGAAGAGTTTCTCCTGTCACACTCTCACCGTGTAGACAGCAGTAAAAATTAATTTTAGATAGGTACATGCCAGTTACGTAATTCTCCATGGCTGGATTTGAGTATCTAAAATTGACTTTTACCTTCCTAGATTATATCTGAATTTTTTTTCTGATATTTTCCTGTTGTACGACTTTGGGCAAAACACTTGGTCTCCATTTCCATCCAAACTTGTTTTCTCACCTGTCTACATAGATAGTAAGTTCTTTGGGGCAGGGTACTAGCTGTTCTGAGCACAAACGCACTTGGAACCCATGGATATGTACTTGGAGTGGCTAGCTCATGCTGACATTCACAGCTGCCTGTGCTACTGAGGCGGCTCTGCTATTTCTAGCATAGTAGTGCAATGAGACCTATCCCAAGAATGTCTTCCTAACCTGCGACTCATGCCACCAGCTCCAAGATTTCACATAGTCTGAGCAATCCTTAGTTGTAGAGTTTGGTGGGATTTTTGGTCATCCTTGTTGTGTGCTCTTCCTATTTCCCAATGACACACCTGTTTTCACAGGTGCAGTCATATGTTTCTCCACGTGTCCCCAGTATTTGCATTTGATGGTAACTTTAGAGGTTAGGGGATTTTTGAACTTGTTGAATAGTCTTGGCATTTGTTATAAATTCATTCCAATTAATAGATACTATTTTTCTAAGTCATTTATTTTTGAAGCCTTCAGATACCTTTCTGTACTTTTGGTGGATTTCCAGCTTTTCACTAAGAAGGTAGCAATATTTGAATTGAAGATTTGTAGTTTCATTTTTTAAGTGAGAGGTTTTAGATGACCAAATTTATTTAAACTGGAGAACAAAGCTACTGCCTTGTCAACTTCAATATCATTACTTATTATTTGTATTATTACGGTGCCTAGGATTCCATCGTGTAGGTAGTCATAGAACAAAAAGATGTCTCGGCCTCCCAAAACTTGTAATTTAACTCTAAAACATGAGACAATAGATGGCTACAGACAGTTAATATAAGGAAACAATGAGACAGTACTGCAGCCAGGCATGGGGTGGAGAATGGGATATAACACACAAGCAAACTCAAAGGTGTGGTGGTTGCAAACACCATGCTCATTCCACAATTTCTCTTGTTTTGGGTGGTGGTTGGAGTATTTAGGAGGAAATTAAGATAAATTAAATGAAATGGGAAGGAAAAGTAGAAAGCAGGCAGGAAAGGAGAAGAAAGGAAGGGCTGATCCTTTTTTTTGGAGTGAAGTTAGGGTAAATATAGACTTGCTAATTGGGGGGTGAGGAAGGAGGCGGTTTCCCCAAGCCCTGTCAATACAATGATGCCTGGTGGCCCTGGCCATTGCAGCCTAGGTGGCCATTGCAGCCCTGCCCCAAACCACCCCTTTCACCAAAGGCCTTGCCCCTTCTTGAGGGACTAGGTAGAAGGATAGCCCTATCTATGCCTCCTTTTTCCCCTTTTTTTCTCCCTTCCGCATGCAGCAGTTGCTTCTTTGGCTTCTCCTTTGTTTACTTGCTGTCTCCCCACAGCTCCATATGTGTGTGCACCTCATTACCAAGAGTGACCCAATTCTTGTATCCTTTGACCAAGCTGACTCACTTCTAGTATTTCGTTTCCTTTTAAAGTCATACTTGATTTAGGAGTTGTTTACTTTCTCATGAGATTAGTGTTTTTATAACTGATTATTAACCACATCTTACAAATTGGTGGTTTTGTCACTTAGAATTGAGTCATCATCAAAATCTTGATATTCTACTATTTTGGTACTGAGCAAGGTGATGCCTGTTCTTCACAATGATGTCAGTGGCAAAGTCAAACATTAGAATTGAGAAAATGAACATTTATTGGACACAGGAGTTGATGTTGAAACACACGTTCAGGTCTGTGGTTACTTTAACAGTGCAAGCTGTTCTCTGATTAAAAGTCTTGGTAACAATAATTATTTCTCTTGCCATTACCATAACACTTCCAGTTATTCTGGATTGAATTACTTTGGAGGCTATCAAATGCTGTATTTAAATCTTTGAAGTTTATGATTTATATTATATGTAAAATAGATTCTCAGCCTAGCGCATAATGGATGTTAGTCCACATCAGAAGCAGAACACTGCACACACAGAGGGTCCTTAAGGAATAAAAGATTTGCTACTAGAAAGGATCAATGACAGAAGTGTGGAGGGAACCCACATCCATCTGGCTGTAATTGTCACAAAACATAGTCCAAAATATGAAAATCTAGAAAAGTCTGTTAAGGCCACATATTTTTTTGAAGTAGTCATTTTTAAAGATGCATTTGGCATGGAATTGCTTTTATAAAATTCTGTGTTTACAGTTTCTTTGCAATAGCATGCATGACTAGGCTCCAGGTTTTCACAATTAATAATTAATTAATAATAAAGTTACTTCCCACCATCATGGCAGGGATTAAGGAGAGACTTTGGGCCAGCCTACCTCTACCACATTACACTTACAGTTCATGACAGGCCTAAAGGAGAGAGAAAAGGACAACGTCTGCCATTATTTGAGCCAGACTGGGGAAGAGTCAGGCGCTAGTTATTGCCCTGCATGATAGGAAGAATCACTAGTCTGCCAGCCAAGGCAGCCAACTGGGCGTACATTTTGCTTCCCAGCCAAGGGAGACTGTGGAGCAGTGTTATGAGTCTGGGTAAGTGAGGTACCTGCATGACTGCAATCCTTCATAATAACTTAATAAATAGCAGTGTGTGTAAAGTTTGCGCTAAGATTAAATGTTTGCAAAATCACAGCCTTGTTGCTTACCTGGGCAAAAGTCCTGTTGAGATTTCGCCAGAATATGGATTTCAGGATTTGCATCCAGGAGAACTTAACTAATATAAAAGTGAAAACTCTATGGTTTTATCATTCTAATTTTCTGTGTAACAAATGTTTGCTTTACCTTGCTATTTCATGTTTAACATTATTTTTACTGTTAAGTAATTTGTTGTTCATTTGTATCTCATAAGCCGTGTCTACACGTGCACGCTACTTCAAAGTAGCGGCACTAACTTCGAAATAGCGCCCGGCACGGCTACACGCGTCGGGCTCTATTTCAAAGTTAACATCGACGTTAGGCGGCGAGACGTCAAAGTCGCTAACCCCATGAGGGGATAGGAATAGCGCCCTACTTCGACGTTCAACGTCGAAGTAGGGACCGTGTAGTTGTTGAGCGTCCTGCAACTTCGAAATAGCGGGGTCCGCCATGGCAGCCATCAGCTGAGGGGTTGAGAGATGCTCTCTCTCCAGCCCCTGCGGGGCTCTATGGTCACCGTGGGCAGCAGCCCTTAGCCCATGGCTTCTGGCTGCTGCTGCGGCAGCTGGGGATCCATGCTGCATGCACAGGGTCTGCAACCAGTTGTCGGCTCTGTGTATCTTGTGTTGTTTAGTGCAAGTGTGTCTGGGAGGGGCCCTTTAAGGGAGCGGCTTGCTGTTGAGTCCGCCCTGTGACCCTGTCTGCAGCTGTGCCTGGCACCCTTATTTCGATGTGTGCTACTTTGGCGTGTAGACGTTCCCTCGCAGCGCCTATTTCGATGTGGTGCTGCGCAACGTCGAAGTTGAACATCGACGTTGCGAGCCCTGGAGGACGTGTAGACATTACTCATAGAAATAGCCTATTTCGATGTAGGCTTCACGTGTAGACGTAGCCATACAGATCTCTTTTGTGCTACATACCTCTCTCCATTAAGAAAAACTGGCCATTTATTTCTTGCTTTTTTCTTGTCTTTTAATGAATTACTGATCCATGAGAAGGCCTTCCCTCTTATTCCATGACAGCTTGTCAAATGCATTCTGAAAGTCCATTTACACTGCTAAATCACTCTTGATTGCACATTTGTTGACACCTTAACAGAATTAAAAAAAAATGCTAGTGAGGTATGATTTCCCTTTTCAAAAGCCCTAGTGAGGTTTCCCAATAAATTGTGTTAATCAGTCTGTCTGATAATTCTTTAATACAATTTCAACCAATTTTTCTGGTATTGAAGTTAGGCTTACTGATCTGTGAATACCAAGATTTCACTAGCACACTTTCTTTTTTTAGATAAAAATCAGCATTGCATTACATTACATTACATTACCTATCCTTCAGTCATCTGATATAGAGGCTAAGTTAAATAACATGGGTAGATCGTCTACAATTTCAAATTTAAGCTTCTTCAGAACTCTAAGGTGAATACTGCGTAGACCTGAGGTGTTATTAATATTTGTAGGATGGAAATTTCTGGGGCAGGTTATGGTATTCTGCCAAAGACCCCCTATTTGAATCCTAAAGTCTGGAGTAGGCCTACTGTTGTATAGTTCAGAAACCCAGTTAGCATAAGTGGAAGGTTATACCCTTGACACCACCCCCCGCTCCCCATTTCACTCTCAAGACGCAGTGAAGGTCATCCCAACTTGGACAGGGCCTTGAAGTTTGGAGGAAGAGAGAGCTGCCCCAGCAACCACATTCCAAGAAGAGGCCATGCAATTGAGAACCAGGATATAGCACCATCCCATTTGCTATCCCAGCCCGGTACTCAAAACAAATGTGTTATTGCTCTGTTCTGTTACTGTCTCTTTTGCTTTAATTTTCTGGATAAGTACCCTGGATATGCCCGTGTGAAGGCACCACCATTAGAGATAAAATATTCAATAAGCAAAGGGCAGGGATACTATGTAACTTTTTTAGATTATTGGTTTATTGTGCTCATTTCTTCTTGCTGCTAGGACCTATTCAGGCTTGGGTAACATCCATGCTGTAGTTTCCCCTGCCTATCAATAATCTATATAATCAATTGTAACCTATTGTCTGGCAGCGGTCCCCTGAGTCCTGATGGGTGACCACTGGTATGTGTAGTAAACCCTCCTGGTTGCTTCATACATGGGGTCCAGACTCTGTTCCAACAATATTGAATTTATTTATGTATTTGTTTCAAACCCTTCTCTAATGACACCCCAGTCTGGGACAATTCCTCAGATCTACCACATACAAAGAATGGGTCAGGAGTGAAAATCTCCATCTCATCCTTTTCAATGAAGACCGGTGCAAAAAGTCCACAAAATTTTTGTCATCCTTGAACATTCACTTAAAGCCTCAATCACCCAGTAGCTTCAGAAATGTAATTATAAATATTAACAGCAAAAATACTTTTTTTTTTCTATTTGCTCTTCACTTTTTTTCTGTTCTACACTTTTACACTTGACTTGCTGTGGTTCATACTCCTTTCCATGTTGCTCAATTGGATTTGATTTCCGATTTTTACATAATGTCCTTGTTTTGTTTCTCATGACCTTTTACATCTATTTAGTTGTGGTATTTTTGGTCCTCTTATCGATTTTTAATAGTTCCTATGCAGCTTGCAAGCATCTTATTTTCATAACTTCCTTCTAAGTTCCATCCATCCATGTTCTTCAGCTTTGTGTAGTTCTGCTCTTTGTAGTTAAGTGCTATCATGGTGGGATTGTTTGGAAACTTTATAAGGATCTATTTTAAATTATATTATGGTCAGTGGTTCAACTGTACTCAATTCTTGGATCAGAACCTATGCACCATTTAGGACTAAATGAAGAATTGTTTCTCCCATTTTGTTGCCTGATCTTTAGATTGTTTTAAATATATTGATTACTTATGAATTTCCAGTTACCACTTTACACTTGTCCCAGGATCAGTTGCAGTATTTAAATTATTCTATGGTTAGGAACCCTGATGAGCACGATTGCAGCACTCACACTATAGGAACTCTTGTATATTTACCAATATAGTATATTAATATATTTAGTCACAAAGACCATAATTTAACAAGATAGATATGGAATGTACATCTATATTTCCATATACTCAAATCCTTCCTTCTAGGACTGCTGTCACCTTCCCCATCATCACCTGTGGCCATCATTCTGGTATCTCCCAAAGATTACAACTCTTCCTACCACCCCTGGCTGGGATGCCTCTTTTATAATATATTACACTGATGTTGTCATGTTTGATGCATGTTCAGTAGGGGATGCTTCCTGTTCTTCTTATTTGTATTTCCTCCCCTTTACTAATGGTGAAGTTTCTTTCTTCCTATAGGTCAGTATATCATTGACCTAAATGAATTGACATATATAATAATGTTACCATTAAACCTTTTGTGGTTAAATATCACATTTGTTATTTCTATCCTACCCAGTTATTTGGTCTAGGTCTAACAAGTCACTTCATGTTATAAGTGTATCTGTTAAGTTTGAGAGCATTCTTTGAATCCTCCCATGCAATTGCTTTATAAGCTTTGCCATAGCTCAAAATACAGCATGTGGCCTATAGGTCCCTTGCATTAGAGTCAAACTACTTCAATATTTACCAATTGCAACCTATTATATCAAACCTATAATCAAACCATAAGGAAACATGAAATCTACAAGAAAATGTATCAGTATCAAGTAAGTAGGTTAGCTCTATAGGATACAGTTTTGCATTCCAGAGCTAGCTGTTTCAAACAGTAGCCATTAATGGTGACCAGAAATTTTATCTCTGCATCCCATCATAAGGTGAAGTGTTTTCACTCAAAATAGGGAGAGTTGAAATTGTCTGCTAACAGGTATTCTGTTTTTGTAGCCTTTCCAATCTCCCTAAGTATTTCAAAATCACCATCACCATGCTAGTCAGGTGGTTGGCAATATATTTTTACTGCTGCTATTATTAATCAAGCATACTTTGTCAGAGATTCTGGTACAGTTTGGTTCATAAACAATTATTATATTTGAGTTTAAGCTTTCTTTCTTATATAGTGGCAATCCATCACCAGCATGATCCTTTGTCATTTCTATATATTTTGTACTCTGAAATTATCTATTGATTATAATACCACCAAGTTTCTGTGATGTCTATTATATCAATATCCTCATAAATTATTATGCATACAATCAAAGTTGAAATAGCATGCCAGTGGGTGACAAGTCCATTGATGGAGTACAGACTTATAGTCTTGAAATTTAATGCACAATTTTGATTGTAAATGAAGCTCTCCAACAATTTGGCAAAACTATTTTCTCATAGTCCTTTATAATATCAATTAACATTAAACATCCCCTTAATTATACATCCGCTACCTCCTTAGTGGCTCTTTTCATTATTCAGTATTTAAATTAGTTTCTGGATGAATGTCTTTCCAATAATCTCAATCCAGATAGCATTTTAATAAAATAGTCACAATACTTTAAAACACTGATTAAAAACCTTGCTCAAATCAGTTTTAACCAAAACTCACTCCAACAATCTTTCATTATGTCCTTGCTAATATCACTTTTCCTGGCTAATTTTTCTGCAACTTCTCTCTTTCTCAGACAACCAACTTCAATTTTCCCCCTTAGATTCTCCTCTATATTTAAATAACTTCAATCCTCCTTCACCCTTAAAATGAAGCTTTTGCCTGCGTTCATCTACTTAACCAAAATCATCCTGTAGGCTACACCTGTATTTGATTTTATACTTAGATTGTAAGCTGTCTAGGCAGGAGCTGTTCATTTTGTTCTGTATTTTTACAGTGCCTAGCAGCGGTGGCTGATATGTAGGTGTCTAGATGGAGCACTGGCCAAGTGCCCCGCCTCAGCCAGGGAAAAGGCTGAAATAACCCCACTCCATCCTAAGCCCCACCCCTTATCCTTACTTTGCTCCACCCCTACCCTGTCCATGCTTCATAACTACCTGCCTTTTTCTCCTGCAGCACCGCACCACTTCTGGTGAGTGTGCGCAGGTATCACGCGCCACCCCTCCCCAGAGTGGCACAGCCCTAGAGCAGTGTGAGTTAGAGCAAGCTTATACTGCTCTTGGCCCATTCCATGCTTGGAATGGGGTACAACAGTCCCTGGAATTACCAGAAGCAGTGCTGTTGGAAGAAGAGGTGCAACGGGTCTGCCCTGCAGTCACTGGAAGTGGCATGGTGCTGACAGTGAGTGTGTGGGGAAGTGGGAGCTGCAGATGTACCTATCACAACAGGGTCCTGTTCCATTACTGGAGATCCGAAGTGCCACAATAATGCAATGCACAATAATTTTCACAGGTTGTAGGTGTTTGCATGGTTTGTGTGAATTTATTTAATCACAGAAGCCAAATGTGCTCTCAAAAGCCAGGATTAACATGCAAGTGAAATACAGTGCATAGAATCTTAGGGCTGGAAGAGACCTCAAGAGGTAATCAAGTACAGACCCCTGCCCAAAGCAGAAGCAACCCTATCTAAATCATCCCAGCCAGGACTCTGTCAAATTGGGACTTAAAAACCACCACTTCTATAAGTAACACATTCTAGTGCTTCACCACCCTTCTCATGAAATAGCTTTTTCTAATATCCAGCCTAGACTTCTCCCACTATAACTTGAGACCATTGCTCCTTGTTCTGCTGTCTGTTACTACTGAGAATAGCCACTCTCCATCCTTTTTAGAGCCCCATCTTCAGGAAGTTGAAGTCTGCTATCAAATTGTCCCTCAGTCTTCTCTTCTGCAAACTAAATAAAACCAAATCACTGACTTATATCTAGCCTCACATCCACTGTAATTTCCAGGTCATTTTCTACTCAGCCAGTCAGTCCACAGTCTGTAACAATGATTGGGATTTTTCCATCACAAGTGCAGGACTCTGAACTTGTCCTTGTTGAACCTCATCTGATTTCTTTTGGCCAAATTATGCAATTATTCTAGGTGATTCTGGACCCTATCCCTACTCTCCAATGTATCTCCCTGTCTCCCTAACTTACTGTCAACATCAAGCCATTGGGCCTGACCATCTAGCCAGCTTTCTATCCACCTTACAATCTATTTATCCAATCCATACTTCCTTATGGGCAAGAATATTGTGGGAGACTGTATCAAAGTCAAGGTATATTACATCCATTGATTTCCTCATGTCCACAGAGCCAGTTACCTCATCATAGAAGCTAATCAAATTGGTCAGGCATGACTTGCCCTTGGTGAACTCATGTTGACTATTTCTGATCACTCACCCTTCTTCCAAGTACCTCAAAATGGATTCCTTGAGGATCTCCTCCATGATTTTTCTGGGCACTGAGGTAATGCTAACTGGTCTATAGTTCCCTGAATTGTCATTTTTAAGATGGGCACTATATTTGCCTTTTTTCTAGTCATCCAGGACCTCTCCCTATTTCCACAAGGTTTTAAGGATAATAGCTAACGACTCTGCAATGACATTTGCCAACTCCAACAGTACTCTTGCATGAATTAAATAGAGCCCCATGGATTTGTGTATGTCCAGTTTTTCTAAATAGCTTTTAACCTGTTCTTTCTCCACCAAGGGCTGCCCACCTCTTTTCCATACTTCATTGCCTACTGCAGTAGTCTGAGAGCTGACCTTGTCCGTGAAAACAGAGGCAAAAAAAAGCATCGAGTACTTCAGCTTTTCCCACATCACCTGTCACTTGGTTACCTCCCTCATCCAGTAAGGGCCTCACACCCTACCTGATCATGCATGTATTATTAACATTCTTTTAGAAACCCTTATTACCCTTCACATTCCTTGCTAACTGACATTCCAATTGTGCCTTCACCTTTCTGATTGCTCTCTGCATTCTCAAGCAATATATTTATATTCCTCCTTAGTCATCTGTCCCAGTTTCCACTTCTTATACATGTCCAAGGATTTCCCTGGTAACCTGAGCTGGTTACCTACCATATTTGCTTTTCTTACTGTGCATCAGGATGGGTTGTTCTAGTACATTCCATAAAGCTTCTTTAAAATACTGCCAGTTCTCCTGGACTCCTTTTCTCTTCATATTAGCTTGCCAGCGGATCCTGCCCATCAGCTCTCTGAGAAAGTCAAAGTCTGCTCTGCATTTTACTGCTCACTTTTCTTCTTTTTGTCAGGATCCTGAAATCTACCATCTCATGATCGCTGCAGCCCAGGTTGCCACCCACTTATACTTCTCCCACAAGTTCCTCCCTGTTTGTGAGAAGCAGGTCAAGCTGCATGTGGCCCCTGGTGGGTTACTTCAGCAGGGCTCCTTCCTACCAGGAAGTCATCCCCTGAAGTTCCTGGATTACATGTGCTGCTATATTAGTCTGCCAACATATGTCAGGGTGATTAAAGTCCTCCAGGAGAACCAGGGCCTGTGATCTGGAAACTTCTCCTACTTGTCTGAAGAAATCCTTGTCTACCTCATCTACCTGATCTGGTGATATATAGCAGACCCCAACCACATTTCCACCTCTAAGCTTAACCCTAAGGCTCTGAATCTTTTCTGTCTATATATACTGGAGCGCTGAGTAATCATACTGCTCTCTTACATACAGCACAACTCCTCTTCCTTTGCTTTCCTGCCTGTCCTTCCTGACCAGTTTATACCCTTCCATGACTGTGCTCCTGTTATGTGAGTTATTCCACCAAGTCTCTGTTACTCCAATCCCCTCATACTACTTTCACTATGCCAGGGCTTCTGATTCTTCCTCTTTGTTTCCCAGCCTTCTTGCATTCTTGTACATATACCTTAGATAATTAGCTGATTGGCCTACCTTCTTTCAATTTGAGGTCCTCCTCTGTTGTTCCTTCATCCTTGCGTTTCTTTCTGATACCTCACTTCACCACTTACCATAGGCTTTGTCACCATCCCTCAACAACCTAGTTTAAAGCCCTGTACCCTAGGTTTGCAAGCCTGCCCACAAAGATACTTTTTTTCCTGTCTTTCTCTGTTATGCATGTCACAGTGTAATTAATTTTTATAGACTGGTGTTCCTTGTGGCATCCAGAGAGAGACTCAAATGCTACTTCCACTTTATTAAAGGACTGAGAGAGCCACTGACATCCCTTCATGGGGGAAAAATAAAACCTATTGATTAAAGTGTAAGTGATCAATGTAGGCCTTTTTCTGTTTTAATTTCTTTTAAAAACAAAACAAAAATTAAAGTGGTGCTCAGTGTAATAAGTATAATAAGAAATGTATACATCACCTCCATGTTTTTTTATCCAGTTTACTGATGTGCAAAATATTTATATAGTATTTATTCCAAATTAAACCCAAATCCCTGTGGAATTAAATGTTACATCCATCCACCTGTCTTTCTAAAGAAGCTATAATGAAAGTTATTACAGAAAATGCTATTCACACCTATTCTTATTCTGAATATGTTTGGATTCATAAACATTGTTAAATTACCTGAAAAATCATTCTGTATAGCATTTAGACAACAGTAAACTGCATTTATACTACTACTATGTTCTAAATGTTGTTTTCTTTTATTGCCCTATGAGTAATGCTGTAAATTATACAAGTATAAACTTGCAAATCACTGCATGTTTTAGATTTACTTTAATCACTAAAATAGTAATTACAATGAAACAGGCTTATGGCAAAACCCTAAGTTTGTTTCTAAAGGGCTGCCCTGTACTTCAGTGAAAATATGTCATTGAGAAAGAGAATGTTTGTACTAACGAATAACTTTGTATGGCTGTTGCAATATACCTGATTTATGTGGGTGTTTTTGTGGCTTTCTGTTTAAAATCTGGACTTAAGTACATGTTTAATTTTAACTATGAAAATACACCCATTCAGTAGGATTACTTATATTCTTAATATAAAAATGTGCTGAAGTGCATGGCTGGATTATGGCCTATATATTTGTGTAAGTTAAATATAAGTGAATTACACATTTTCTTGGCAAAGTGAGGATGTGTGCAGAGGGTGTCTGTTTATTGTTAGCGGATTTTAAAAGTGGGCTAAGGGATTTACCATTTAATAGCAGTGGGATTTAGACCCCTTAAAACCTGTAGAATTTGAACAACCCACTTTTTAATTAAGACTGTCCTATTCAGTTGCAGAAGTTAAAGCCACTACATAGATGAAACCAGTTACAAGAATAAGTGTTTTTTTCCAGAGCAACAGTTGCGATCCAGTGTGATAAAGCTCTTCACTGCTGATGAATTTCAAGTGAATGATCTTGAAATGGGAACTCCCAATGGCAAGACTATTATTGAAATATGTATTCCATTTGTTACATACACCTCTTCATTTTGGTAAGTGCATATCAAAAGATTCACAAGGAAATTATGTCCCTATTGAAGTAAATAGGAGGTTAGCCATTGAATTTAATAGGATGAGATTTCACTCTCCAAAATTAGACAATTTCCAGGGTATCACCCTGCCGAAATTTTGAATACATAATCAAGGCTTATCTAAACCCTTTTCTCTACAAAATTTACGTGGAAACCTTATGACAAAAAGCTTTCCTTTGAATGCTTTGGTATTTCTTGCTTCTGTATGGGACAGAACAAAAACATCTATTGCTATACATTTGGATGGTTGGGTATGTGCCCAGAATATCTCTAACTGTTCATCAATAATTTTCAATTCACCAAAATTCATCTGTTGTTTAAACACTCTTGAACTAGGATCCTGGGTTTGACATAAAAAGATAACTAGAAAAATATATATACTTCTTTTATTCCTGCCCACCAAGTCAGAAGCAATAATGGAAACAAATTAAGTCTTTTCACTACTCTCTCCCTTGTACCAACTTCACAGCTTCATCCATCTTTAAACTTTTTGTTTTGTCATTCTTCACTGTGTCTGTTCACTGCACCCTCTTTTGATAGTTCCTTGCACTAGGGTAAGTATCACCATAAATTGTATTTTTTCCATTTTCATTATTGATACGCATCAAAACCATCATAGCTATCTCTGCTGAATCTCCTGTAATAGCATAATTTTGTCCTAGACTTTTTCTTATATCTCCATTCTGTAGTCTTGAAACTCCTCTGCCAGTTTATTTCTGCAATCATTATTTTTAGGTTTCCTCATATTCCAACATTGTGACCTGCACTACTGGCATGATGTCTAATAGACACTGATGTATGTTTATCTATATTTCTTTAGCCTTCCAGATCTTGCAGAGTTTTCCAAATGCAACAGTCCCACCAGTTGTAATTTTTTGTCTTTAAGTTTTACTCCTCCCTCCTGTTTTCCAAGTGGCATAGTATTTGTCTTGTCTATACAGTCAATTGTGACATCATTCACATGAGCTACAGCTACACTAGCGAGATTTGTAGACAAAACCATTTTTCCAATAAAACTGGCAGAACATCTACACACAATGCCTTTTGTCAACAGAAGCTGTCGACAGAAAAGCTGTGTAGGTGCTTTGGGAGCCCTTTTGTTGACAGAACAGATAAAAATATTAATCTGCTTTTATGTGTAGATGCGATCTATGGACAGAAGTTTTTCAGAACATTTCTTCTCACTGTGACTTCTGTTGACAGATTGCTGTAGTGTAACTGTAGCCATGGTGAACAAGGGGAGATGATGGTCATGTAGTGATAATTCAAATTTATCTTCATGTCATAGTTTATGTTTAAGATCTTTTAGTGTTCATGGACTTTACACTGGTTTTTAAAGATACATTCAATTTTTAATTTTTTTCCTTGTACTGGTGTTGCTACAGGGAAGAGTTATAGTTTCTATTGAAGGAAAGACTTTGGAGAAATTGATAATTAAAATATTTGTATTTAACCGGTGAACAAGATTTCAATGAATTTTAGCAAAATAGGAATTTTGAAGAATATCAGGGAATATGCCTGAACAATCTACACTTATCATACTTTAGCATTCTTGTAGTTTACCTTAAATTTGCTCTTAACTGTAATTCTCATTGTCTTTATAAGGATTAGTTTTGAGAGATTACAACATCCATTTACAGTAGTCTTCCCTAAATAACTGACATGGATTTTCAACTTTTAATTTTAGTGTGCTTAATGTTTCTTAAGACACAAACTGATCTCTACTCCAGAATTTTGCTCTCATGCCTTGTGGAAGGAAACCATGTGTTGAAAATCGGACAGGATGTACTTTCGGCTGCATGTGCTTATATGTGGTATATATCTGCATCTTTTTGAGCACCTCTTCAATCCCACACATTGTCACTTTTTTTAATTACAGAGCTCTTAATAAAGCTTCTGGGGAAAGTCTGTAACTTTGATAGCTAGTATTGGGAGTAGCTTATGCTGAAAGCTACATCAGTTTGTCTAGTTAAACTGCATTCACACCTTGGCTAAGTCTACATGGGCAGCTTCGGTTGACAGAGGTCACCGTTGACAGAGCAACACCAGCAAAACTTCAATCAACAGATTGCATCTCTACTCAAAAGGAGATTGAAAGAGCAATCTGCTCTGTCGACAGAGCAGCCAGACAGAATGGCTGACTGGAAGCTCTGCAAACAGGGATGCCTGGAGAACTGGAAGCCCTCCCTGTTGACAGGAGTGTCTACACAGGCACTCTGACTTAAGACTGTCAACAGAGGTGCTATGCCTGATCAGGGAAGGGTATAATGCTGACGGCTGAACAGCTGAGTTTTGTCAACAAACTCTTGACAGAACACTTTAAAGCTGCGTCTACACGTGCACGCTACTTTGAAGTAGCGGCAGTAACTTCGAAATAGCGCCTGTCACGTCTACACGTGTTGGGCGCTATTTCGAAGTTGAAATCGACGTTAGGTGGCGAGACGTCGAAGTCGCTAACCCCATGAGGGCTACGTCTACAAGTGCACCCAACTTCGAAATAGTTTATTTCGATGTTGCGACATCGAAATAGGCTATTTCGATGAATAACGTCTACACGTCCTCCAGGGCTGGCAACGTCGATGTTCAACTTCGACGTTGCTCAGCCCAACATCGAAATAGGCACAGCGAGGGAACGTCTACACGCCAAAGTAGCACACATCGAAATAAGGGAGCCAGGCACAGCTGCAGACAGGGTCATGGGGCGGACTCAACAGCAAGTCGCTCCCTTAAAGGGCCCCTCCCAGACACACTTTCATTAAACAGTGCAAGATACACAGAGCCAACAACTAGTTGCAGACCCTGTATATGCAGCACGGACCCCCAGCTGCAGCAGCAGCAGCCAGAAGCCCTGGGCTAAGGGCTGCTGCCCACGGTGACCACAGAGCCCCGCAAGGGCTGGAGAGAGAGTATCTCTCAACCCCCCAGCTGATGGCCGCCATGGAGGACCCCGCTATTTCGATGTTGCGGGACGCGGATCGTCTACACGTCCCTACTTCGATGTTGAACGTCGAAGTAGGGCGCTATTCCCATCCCCTCATGGGGTTAGCGACTTCGACGTCTCGCCGCCTAACGTCGATTTCAACTTCGAAATAGCGCCCAACACGTGTAGACGTGACGGGCGCTATTTCGAAGTTACTGCCGCTACTTCGAAGTAGCGTGCACGTGTAGACGCAGCCGAGGGGATGGGAATAGCGCCCTACTTCGACGTTCAACATCGAAGTAGGGACGTGTAGACGATCCGCGTCCCGCAACATCGAAATAGCGGGGTCCTCCATGGCGGCCATCAGCTGGGGGGTTGAGAGATACTCTCTCTCCAGCCCTTGCGGGGCTCTGTGGTCACCGTGGGCAGCAGCCCTTAGCCCAGGGCTTCTGGCTGCTGCTGCTGCAGCTGGGGGTCCGTGCTGCATATACAGGGTCTGCAACTAGTTGTTGGCTCTGTGTATCTTGCACTGTTTAATGAAAGTGTGTCTGGGAGGGGCCCTTTAAGGGAGCGACTTGCTGTTGAGTCCGCCCCGTGACCCTGTCTGCAGCTGTGCCTGGCTCCCTTATTTCGATGTGTGCTACTTTGGCGTGTAGACGTTCCCTCGCTGTGCCTATTTCGATGTTGGGCTGAGCAACGTCGAAGTTGAACATCGACGTTGCCAGCCCTGGAGGACGTGTAGACGTTATTCATCGAAATAGCCTATTTAAAATGCAGCTATTTTGGAGCACTGTGGAGACTAGAAAAGCTATAGCCTATTTTTAACTGAAGTATTCAAACCATATAAAACTATAAACAAATACACTGTACAAGAAAATCCCAGCCAAACACCTTATCTGTCTAAATGCCTCAGGACTAAAATTAAAACACCACATTTCATTATTCCATTTAATTTGATAGTTTCCAATGGAGACAGTTGATTTGTGTTGACCATTGGAAAAAATCTCAGCAGTAAGTCTTTTATGAAAAAAATGAATGCATTGAATCATTTCTTTCTCAACCAGACTTAATTCTACCCTTCCTCAACCCACAAATGCTGTCTATATTACTCATTATCAAGTGATAATTATATATCTAAATGTTTAATATCTTCCATGCTGCACCATATACTGGACAAAGTAAATGATGCAACCTGAGCATGCAATTCAGCTTCTACATATTTAAAATATCACTGCCTTAGTGAACCAAATACCTTTGACAAAAGTTACTATGATGCAGATGTTGAATCTTGGGAGAGATGGTGTTATGCTAAGAATGGAGACAGGATACATGGGTGTTCCATTCTCAGTTTTATCACTGACCTGCTCTGTAATCTCAGGAAAGTCAGTGCATCTCTCTGTTTCCCCTTCCATGCTTTTCTGTTTAGACTTTAGTTTAAAAAATAAAGGACTGTACATGTTTATGTTATGTAGGACTTTAATAAAAATAATTTTGTCTGGTCCAAAACTGACACATATTCTCTTCTCTCCCCATTCCACCAGCAAGGTTTCTTTTTAAAGTAGATTTTTTACAATAAATATAAACCTGCAAAAAGTGAATTCTGAATTTCTTTCCTGGGGGTGGGAGAAAGATGGGTATAGGGAAGAAGCAAATAAAGAGTAGGGAAAAAAGGGGGCATGAGTGGAAACAAACCAATGTTTCAAAGTTTTTTAAATTAATAAATACAAATAAAAATCTGCTTTACAACAGAAAACTAAAAAAAACCAGCCAAATTTCTTTAAAAAGTTTGGCTGGCTCTAATAACACCAGTAATAGAACTTGAAGCAATGCTGTCCCCAGGAGCAGAAAATTATAAAGTAATTTACTAAATAATATTTAATTAGTGTGAGTCAGAGTACTTTAATGATTAAGCTGAAAGGAGCTTAATAAATTTTAAAATAAACAAAAACCCTGCAACTGTTTAAGATCCCAAATCAGTAACTGTAATATATTCAGATAAAGATAGGCAAAGGGGTTTCAATAAAATGTCTGTCTACCCTAAAAGCTTTGTGTATAATTGAAACCAAATACGAACCACACAAAGGCATGACCAGCACAAGACCTCATACTATCATGTCACTTGTGACCAAGGACTGATTCGAATGTAGTAGTAAAATTTTGCACAGTTTGGCCATGGCTACCCTAGCTGTTGCCTTTCTGAAGGAGCATGGTAACGAACCACTTCAGCAGCTGCTAATGAGGCACTGCCATAGATACGCAGCACCTCATGAATATAATGGCGGCTGCATGCATTTTGAAATTGCTGCTTTCAAAATGCATGCTGTCCATGTAGACGAGGGCCTTTCAAAATCACTCCCTGGACTTTGAAAGCCCTTTCTTCCCAAAACCAAATAGGAAGAACAAGCTTTTGAAGTCCAGGGGTTCTCTCAAAAGGCCCCTGTCTACCCAGGCAGCGTGCATTTCAAAAGCAGCATTTTCAAAACACATGTGGCCGCCAGTATGCTAATGAGGCACTGCATATTCATCTGCATCTGCTGACGTGGTTCATTACCATGCTCCTTCAGAAAGATGAGGGCTAATGTAGCCATGGCCAAACTGTGCAAAATTTCTCTACTGCATACTAATCAGTCCCTGGTCACAAGTGACATGATAGTACAAGGTTTTCTGCTGGTCATGCAAAGGCAAGTGCCAATGAATACTACATGTCTGCTGCAGGTCTGGAACCACTGCCATTCTGTTTGAATGCTAAAAGCTACAAAATTCTTCAGCCCAGTTGACTTTTAAATTCAGACATCCCTATGTCCTCACGGCCCAGGTCTTAGTTTTTCATGACTGCCTCTGGTGTTAGTTGTGAGAATTGATTGCCGCTGCCTAGTGTATCCACTAGGTATATCACAAGAAGGAAAGGATCTGTATAAACAAAAAATGAAGAGAAATTTGTGTCTACCCTAATCATGGTGTTTTGGTTCTCTAATTTCTGTGGTCTCAGAGAAACATCTGGTGTGTACCTTTATGCTGTAGTCTTCTAAATGAAGTAAAATCAAGCTCATGATTGTCTCCACTTTTTCTTACTCATGTCTGCAATCCAAAAATGTTCAAGTAAGTATCTGTAGCTTGGGTTGGTTTTATACAATGAATTGAAGCTTCTTTTAAAATCCATGCATAACCACTATTAAAAATTAAAAATTGCCCATACCTTCAGAAAACAATATTAGAAAACAGTCTTCTGCAAGATGTGAGTCTAGGATTATGTGTTTTCTCTGTGACACAAACTTTCATTGAAAGTAGAAACATGCATGATGGCTTCTTATGCTTGGTTATTATTCAGGGAACTGATATATTTTAAAAGTGCTGACCAGCTCCTTGTCCTTTCACTTAAGTAGGCTGAAAACAACTACTCCTGAAAAATCAGACCTTAACTGCTTGCAGCATTAGCAATTGCAGAATAAGAGGAAAATCTGAAGAGCAATCTTGACATGAAAGTGAAAAAGGAGACAATTTTTCATTCTTTTTGTTTTGAAGACACAGGTATTTGTCATTTGCAAGTCTAAACATATATTTTGTTACCTGTTTGGGATCTTAAGACTATGGTTACACTAGATTGCTTTGTCAACAAAACTCATGGAGCATTTGTACACAAAATGGACTTTCTCAACAGTGTGTCAACAAAACCTAGCACTTTTGCCAGCAGTATTCTGCCTCAAAACTTTGAGGAATAATGATGCTGTCAACAAAACAGCTGTATAAATGCCCCAGGGGGCTTCCTTTGACTGACAGGCCATCCACAACAATGGACAGCCCTTTCTGCTGTGCTTCTGGGTGCCTGTTTTGTCCAGAGAGCAGCTGGGAAGTCTGGCTGCCCTGTTGACGGACCAGAGTGCTCTCCTGATTGGCTTTTGTGTGTGCACACAATCTGTCAACAGAGATCTTGTCAGGAAAACTCTTATGACAGTGACTTCTGTTGATCCCTGTAGTGTAACCATAGCCTTAGCAATCTGTCTACAGAAGTTAGTGTTGGAAAAGATGTTCTGACAAAACATTTGTGAACAGATCGTGTTTACACATAAAAGTCGATCGATCTTTTAATCATCTCTTTTGACAAAAGGGGCTCTGGAGTGTATACACAGCATTTTTGGCAACAGATTCTGTTGACAAAAAAGCATTTTGCATGTACAGGCTCCCTGATTTTTGTTAACAAAACGTCATTTGTGTCTACAAAACTCACTAGTGTTATGGTAGCCAATGAGTTTAAATACATGATTTTCAGTTCAGCTTAAAGTATTTATACTACTTCGGTATTGAAGTTTACAGAAAGCTTTTCAAATATTCCTGGTAATCTTAGGAGTATGAGATGCCATTATTAAGGAGTAAATTGGTATTTTCAGAAAGTCATTCAGCATAATTGACATCAGTTATCTTGCATCAAAATATCTACGGTGTTATACTGCCAAGAAAGATAAATTGCATTCAAATCTAAAGGTCTCTCTATATTTTTGGCTTTGCCAAAAATAACCAATTTTGAACTGAGTCCCATAATAAAAGCTTTTACCCTTGAACTTACTGTAAGCTGTAATAGGGTTTGAGACATTGGGTTGTCTTGGCACACCAACAACCCCCAATCAAGTTGATGTACTAATATGCTAGGTGTAGAAAGAAGAGGGAAACTGCAAAAAAACGTGGTAAATTTAGATGAAACAAAGGTGTTAACGGTTTTAACATAAACTGGTTATTATTCAAAATTAAACAGTGTTAATTAATTTAACAGCGTTAAATAAAGTTTGGGGCCTGGTATACAGCCTGCTTGGAACTATAGCAAACTTAAAAATCTTTTCAACATTTTTCCAGAAGTAAATAACTAATGCTAATTGAGATGGGTGGGAACTGCTTCTGCTGTTTGTTGCTGCTGCTAAAATTCAATCTCATTTCATCCCAAGTGGGTGGTTGGGATTCTGATGAAGCTAGTATAAGTGGCAATGCTATCTTGGTCCCCTTTTCTGGCCAATTTGACCAGGATATTTCTTAGGAGTAGGATGGTGAAGGCAAAGAATCCCACAGGATGGTGGCAGCCTTGCTTCAATATCCTCCTACTGTATGTCTACTTCGACATTTAAAGTTGATAATATAGAATAAGTAACTCAGTAGAAGTGGTTCTTAAGGAGGGAGGTGAGGATCATGTTTCTATGACTTAGTTTAGGAGGATTTTCCATACATAAGAAATGTGTGGAACAGGATGTCAGAACTGTGAACGAAGTGAAATAGGTGATGAAAGCTGACATAATTGGCTGATAAAATAAGGTGATAAGTGCCAGTCAGAAGAAAATATATATGACATGCAGACCACTGTCAAGAAGGGAGCTAGGAAGTGAAAGATAAGTCAGTGGATCTTCAGAGGGACTCTTGCTCTGATAGCTGAAGATGGAGGTTTCCTTTGTTTTGAACTATTTATTTTGTTCTTGTTTCAGGTCATTGGCTGAGTAAATGCTATTCATCCTGTGACTCTAAGTAAAAAGGTACTTGTTTTGATTCTCTTCCTAAAATTATAATGAGCAAAATTCCAGAGAAAAGAAATATATTTTGTCTTTTTATTTTTTAAAAATAGTGGAACACAGAAAGCTGAAGTACAGGATGTTTCTCTTACACATTTATACATGTATAAATTAGCAATTACAAACACAATTATAGTTCCCTTTGTCTGACTAACAAAATAAGAGGGGACTCAAATTGAAATACAGCCTACAATTTCCTTACATTTACAAGGAAAATTAACATGCAGCCAAATTGAATTATTGTAAGGATCCAGCAACTTGTGTCATCTTATTAAAACAAGCTTTTTTGTTTCATACAGTCAGGACAGTCAATCCATTAACCCCATCTGTGTGTGTTAAATGCATATCTTTAAAAAAAAAACTTGCAGAAACAACTTCAGGTCAAAAACAAAATGCACCCAAGTGTAATAGCTTCCCCACTCTTACTAGTGGATTAAAGAAATAACAGCATGAGTGGAAGAGAAAAGGGCTATGCCATCCATCAGAGTGGAAATAACGGAGATCAGCATTAATTATATCAAGACTTCAATAACAAATTCTAGGCAAATTTATCTGAGCAACAAGTAAAAATAAAAGCTGAAAAACACTGGTATTCTGAGGAGTAGTTGCTATATGCTCATATAGACTTAAGCATGTCATTTCAGCTCCGACCTGTTGTATGATCTTTTTGTCGCACTATTCAAACTCTCTGGCCCTCAATTTTCTTTCTCACCTTTTGTTTTCACAATTTAGACTGTGAGCTCTTATGGTTGTGGAGTGTTTTTTACCACATATCCAGCATAATAGGACCGTAACCTTAATTTTAATCCTGTGATTGCTACTGGAACACACATTACATAAAATAATGAATTAAAATATCCAGAAATGAAGTCACCATTAAAGTGAAAACAGCAGAGCTGCGTCTACACGTGCACACTACTTCGAAGTAGCAGCACCAACTTCGAAATAACGCCCGTCGCGTCTACACACGTTGGGCGCTATTTCGAAGTTAACTTCGACGTTAGGCGGCGAGACGTCGAAGTCGCTAACCTCATGAGGGCTACGTCTACACGTGCAGCCAACATCGAAATAGCTTATTTCGATGTTGCGACATCAAAATAGTCTATTTCGATGAATAACGTCTACACGTCCTCCAGGGCCGGCAACGTCGATGTTCAACTTCGACGTTGCTCAGCCCAACATCGAAATAGGCGCAGCGAGGGAACGTCTACACGTCAAAGTAGCACACATCGAAATAGGGATGCCAGGCACAGCTGCAGACAGGGTCACAGGGCGGACTCAACAGCAAGCCGCTCCCTTAAAGGGCCCCTCCCAGACACAGTTGCACTAAACAACACAAGATCCACAGAGCCAACAACTGGTTGCAGACCCTGTGCCTTCAGCATAGATCCCCAGCTGCCGCAGAAGCAGCCAGAAGCCCTGGGCTAAGGGCTGCTGCCCACGGTGACCATAGAGCCCCGCAGGGGCTGGAGAGAGAGCATCTCTCAACCCCCCAGCTGATGGCCGCCATGGAGGACCCGGCAATTTCGACGTTGCGGGACGCGGATCATCTACACGGTCCCTACTTCGACGTTGAACGTCGAAGTAGGGCGCTATTCCTATCTCCTCATGAGGTTAGCGACTTCGACGTCTCGCCGCCTAACGTCGAAGTTAACTTCGAAATAGCGCCCGACGCGTGTAGACGCGACGGGCGCTATTTCGAAGTTGGTGCCGCTACTTCGAAGTAGCGTGCACGTGTAGACGCAGCTTTTGTGTTACAAAGTGTAGTTATGTAAACATTTATGTTGTGGTGTATGTGTATGGCTGCGTCTACACGTGCACGCTACTTCGAAGTAGCGGCAGTAACTTCGAAATAGCGCCCGTCACGTCTACACGTGTTGGGCGCTATTTCGAAGTTGAAATCGACGTTAGGCGGCGAGACGTCGAAGTCGCTAACCCCATGAGCGGATGGGAATAGCGCCCTACTTCGACGTTCAACATCGAAGTAGGGACGTGTAGACGATCCGCGTCCCGCAACATCGAAATAGCGGGGTCCTCCATGGCGGCCATCAGCTGGGGGGTTGAGAGATACTCTCTCTCCAGCCCTTGCGGGGCTCTGTGGTCACCGTGGGCAGCAGCCCTTAGCTCAGGGCTTCTGGCTGCTGCTGCTGCAGCTGGGGGTCCGTGCTGCATATACAGGGTCTGCAACTAGTTGTTGGCTCTGTGTATCTTGCACTGTTTAATGAAAGTGTGTCTGGGAGGGGCCCTTTAAGGGAGCGACTTGCTGTTGAGTCCGCCCCGTGACCCTGTCTGCAGCTGTGCCTGGCTCCCTTATTTCGATGTGTGCTACTTTGGCGTGTAGACGTTCCCTCGCTGTGCCTATTTCGATGTTGGGCTGAGCAACGTCGAAGTTGAACATCGACGTTGCCAGCCCTGGAGGACGTGTAGACGTTATTCATCGAAATAGCCTATTTCGATGTCGCAACATCGAAATAAGCTATTTCGAAGTTGGGTGCACGTGTAGACGTAGCCTATGTGTCATGGAGTTTTGTTCACATTAATTGTTTTGCTAACACGTGTTTGTGTCATGTCATGGAGTTTTGTTCAATGTTGTCTGTCTGTCTGTCTGTCTGTTTGTCCTGCTGGTGCATCCATAAGGAGGGGACGCCTTCCGATATGGACACCTTTCAATATAGGTATAAAAGATCTAAATCCCTTTAGTAATACTTAAAATGGTAATATCCAATAACATGTCACTTTGGAAAATAAGCGTGTGATTTGAGGTTAAGAGTAAGTGAGTAAGTCCTTAACTCTGAAGGGTCTGGAGAAAATTCAGAGTCAGTAACTTGCAGAGTTTAGAAAGAACTGAGCATATTTGTAAATGGAATATTCCAATATGTAACCTGCCACCCCAAAGGGGGTAGAAAAGTATTCTTTTGTCTTTCAGAAACACAGAGAAAAGCTGGTAGTTACTGAAGAACAACCTAAACATCATGAATCTCCTTTTAAAATGAAGAATGTGGTTTTGTATTTTATGTTTGTACTTATCTTGTTAATAGCATTATCAAATTGTCTATGTTGGTAAGTTAGAATATACATGGGCTCATGAAAACAAAAGTGATCTGTATATTGCTGCCTTATTAAATGCCTTGGCTGACACAGCAGCTAAAGCTGCAGACCTTTTCCCCTCTTGGACCACTTCCCTGTTTCCCATTTTTACAGATTCCCAGTCTCCTATTGCAACCCTTATTGATACTGCACTATTCCAAGATCAGGCCCTAAATTCAGAAGAAACTATCTGGAGACTGGATGAATGCCTTTTGCACCCTGAACACCTTTGGCGCTCCCCGGACGGCCACCTGGTTGCACCCAAGGTCCTTCTCCCTTATCTTGCTTGCATGCACCACAGCCTGACTCATGTAAGCGAAGCAGGGGGATGATTACTGCTGTTCAAGCAAATTGGTTTGCTTCCAAATTCTCCTAAGTAGCCCAAACTACTGTCTGGCTTGCCCTGTCTGCCAAGCCCATGACGTGGGCAAACCTGTAAAGACAGTTCTGGCAACCAGATCTCTGCCTTTAGGACTGTTCCTGAAGTTACAAATGAACTTCATTCAGCTACCCAAATGTAAATCTTTTAAAAATTGTGCTGGTTATTGTTTGTTTGTTCTCGGGGTGGGTAGAGGAATGTCCATGCTGGAAAGCTGATACCGCACAGAATTCCACCTTAATTAAGGAATCCCTATGGAAGGTGGGAATGCCTAGTGAGTACCACCATGCCACCCAGCAACCCTTAAGTATAGGACATGCATCAGCCCAGCAAAAGAATAACACCCCGGCTGCACAGCTAAGTAACCTGGCAGATGCAGCAGCCCAGATCTCTGCCACCCAAGTAGATTGGGAACGTTTGTATCTGTGGCTGCATGAGACTCTGGGGCACAGAGGGAGTGATGAGCTGGTGCGGCAAGCACATATCAGGGGGTGGCCTATCACCCACCAACAGGCCAGAGACCTGTTGCAAGCCTGTACTATCTGTGCTAAAACCTGAAAACACATAGCTGAAGGACAGCGATTTGCCAGACTAAGAGATGGAAAAACACTATGGGCAACCTGGCAGGTTGATTACATTGGCCCACTTCCTACTACCAGGCAAAGGTGTAAGTACCTCTTGACTGGAATGGAAGTTGTTTCAGGAATTGGTTTTGCACACCCTGCCCCATTGGCAACAGGACTTTCCACCATTATGGGACTAAACCGCTTAACAGCAATTGTCCCTGTACCCCAAGAAATCCAGTCTGACAACAGCTCACACTTTAAAAACAAAGCAGTACAAGAGTGGGCTACTAAGCATGGAATTCAATGGACTTACCACCGCCTTTGCCGACCCCCCTGTCCAACGGCATAGTCGAGCACTGGAATGGGCTGTTAAAAAGCCACTTGAAGCCCAGGGATGGCACTTGGGAAAACAGGCTGGATGAGGTGGTGCAGCGACTAAACAACGAGCAAACCCCTACGGGCAGTCCAATCAGCAGAGGATTCTTCCCTACAGGGAAAAATTCCTCAAACTTCGGCTGCGCCACTCAAGCACTCCAAATCTAATCCTGGAGATACTGTTGTAATTAAACACCCTAGCCTGGGAACACAGACTCATGTACTGCACTCATACAAAGGTGGGGGTGTAGACTGCTTTAGACTCTAAAAGGGAACCAATAACTTTTACCGAGGCTTGGATCACATCCAAGACCGGCTGACCTTGTGTGTTCTCTCCAGAAAAGAAGGAACCACCTGGAATACACACTTCCCTGGGAGGAAGCAAGGCAACGGCCACCTGTAACATCAGTACACACCAAAGAACTTTAATGTATATAATATATGCATGCTGCTAGATGCCATATTAATACTAATAGACTCTTGGTTAATTGCTATAGGCCTAGTTGTGTTGTAGCTACCTTCAACCCAGATGACAGCATGGCACCTGAACAGTTAAAATCTTACATGCTGTAACTTTCTCATGGTTAAAATGGTTAGCTCAACAATTAGAATTTTCTCTTGCTCCATTCCTGCATTCTATTGTAACCACTATTTTGATTGTTCTTATCATAGTAGTTGTGTTTTGCATAACACTGTGCATTGTTAGGAGACTAATTGATGTGGCTATCTCCTCCACGCAAATCCGATACATGGAGCTGACAAGTGATCCTAGCCAGTTCCGCGATAGCCCACATACTGATCGGATCATTGGGCACTTTTAGACTTCCCCCAAGGAGGGCAAAAGGTGCTGGCATCACCACCACCTTGCATTCTGGGATGTAGTGTGGTGCATCAGGGGGTGGAATGTAGCCAGACAAAGTCTCCCCCTTACAAGCCAGCTTGCTCGCTGCCCCCCCCACTGAGGAGCACACAGGGCACGGAAATGGCTGCTGACAGCACAGTCCTTGATGCCCTCATTGAGGCCCAGATATGCTAGCTTATCGTGACCCTGAGAAGCAGAAAGTACAGCTAGAAGGCTAACAGGCCAGACTGTCAACAAGAGCGGGGGGACCCTCAGAAATCACCCCAGCTGGCATTGATCGATATGATGCACACACACAATCACCCAGAAGGGGACGTGCCCCGCCTGCACAAAAGAATGTCCTGTACTCCTAAATTGCTTATCTCTTGTCTTACAAGTGCAAACTAAGTAAGAAATGCCCTTGTAACAAACTGGCGTCACAAAGACAGACCAGTATGATCTGGCACCATAGATAAGAAAGAGAATACGTAACCCAGAAGGGGTATAAAAGATGGGTCCAGCAGAACTCTAACTCTGAGTGCATTCCACCAACTACCTGCTGGTGGGGTCAGGTGATTGCCTCCCGAGGTCCACTACTGGGGACGCCCAACCTCGTATTCGTCTTTCAGCGGAATTGAGTGACCGATCCGGCTTGGCTACGCTGGTATCGAGAGACGCAGAGAGGGTAAGATACACCCATGCTAGGTCTCTGACTTTTTTTGTGCACAGCTAAAGAATTAGAGCTCTGTAACTAGTGTCAAGATATCATTGTGTTAGATGGTAACAGATATCTTTGTATTGGATTGTAACGTAACTTGTTAACACCTGTACTTTGCTAGCATATAAGAAGTAAACAATAGCCTTTTGTAACCGTACGCTTATAACTGTAGCTCAATAAACTTGTAACTAGTTAAGATCCAAGCCTAACTATTTTGTTAACCCTTTTGTTACTGCAACACAGCCGGCACAACAAAAGAACTTTAACCGTTTGGTTACTACAGCCTGGCCGTGGGTGAGCTGCCTGCTCTAAGAGTAAAAAACTGGGGTGCTTAGGACCCAGGGGAGTACCTCACCGCACATTACCTGGCCACCGGCTAACAAATTCCCATGGGAATTCGCATGTTCTTAGACCCACTCACTACCCTACCACTGGCTCTGCAGAGGGTGAAGAGCAATGCTATGGCTGTCAGTGCTAATACTTCACAGTGCTGTGGAACCTGCAACCTGTGTCATTTAAGCTTTTGTCCAGTGAATGACACTGAGAAAACAGTCTGTCAATACTACTAACTGTTCCTTTCAGATAACACTTACACAGCCAGCAGGTACCTTTCCAGAACTAAATGGGAAGAACAAATCTAAGATACAATGGAGTAATAAAAGCAAAGACACTTTAGCCAAAGGTGTTGATCATGTGTTACATACCAAACACTGTAACTGTGCCAACATTATAATAGTCCATACATTATAATCCTCCATACTGTGAGCCAACAGCCAAGCATAATTAATTGATGCTCAGGGTCAAAAGGATCAACTTACAGGGCACTGATTGAGTAATTAAACTTTTGGCCTTTAGCTACAAATTATGTCACCAAAGATAGTAGGTGACTATTTTTTTTAAAGTTTTAGGATAAGGAGATTTTGAGGCAGAAGGAATGAGGGATGGGTGGTAACCATCTGCCAGAGAATATTCAACTTCTTGCCATGACTCTGGTATTCTTTGTCCCCAAGACACCTGCTGCTTACACCTGCTGCTTCCCATAAGCCATGCACTTAGTATCCGGATTTGGGGGAGAAGAAAGCTCACTACTGCTTCTTATACATTTATGGTGACATATTATAAATAGCTCCCTCTATAAAAAGACCTGCTGGAGGGACCCAGTCATGGATAGAAACTTCACAACATTTCCAGATCATTTTGTTTGCAGGGAGATCATAACTTGTCTTGCAAGTCTGGCCTTTGTTCTTTGATATATATTTTTACACTTGGCTGAAATGAAATGTAGATTGCAGCCAGCTGACTAAATCATGCAGATTTCTCTGTCAGTGACCCATCTTTCCCATTATTTATCTCTCCCTCAATTTGGGTGTATTCTCCAAGCCTAATCAGTAATGGTTTCACATTCTCTTCTTGGTCATTGATAACAATTAATGAGTATTGGGACATAAATTAATCTCAGTGGAACTCCAAAAAACACATCCATGTGATGGGGTTCAAAGAGGTAGCTCTGGTATTGTGTTTCAGCAAAAATAACATTAAGACCTGTAGCAACTTAAAGACTAACAAGTTTATTATGACACAAGTTTTGTCCATTGCAGTTCACTTTGTCAGATGCATGAAGTGAAGATTCAGATGGCAAGAATTTACTCCTGCATACAGAGATGGGGGATTTGATCTTTAGAAGCATACATAGCTGGTTTTGTGATGGCCAGGAGAACTACACAATGACTTGCAAATGTTACAGATCTCCCTAGACAGCTAGAGAGGCTTACGTGTAGTGCTGGGGAGGAGCCAGTGGTCACAGCACATGTAGACACCCATAACACGGAAGAATAGAAGAGAAGTCCTGCTGACCAAATGTATGCCACTAGGTATGAGATTGAAATGGTAGCATTTTCTGAAATGTTTCCATACCTACTCTTAGGCACAGGTAGACAGAACTGCAGGATCTGCACGCATGAATGAAATGATGATGTAGGGAGCAGAGGGTTAGATTTATTAGGAACTGGGGAAACCACTGCAAAAGGTGGAGCTTATACAGGAAGGATGGGTTCCACCTAAAAACCAGAATGGAACCAGATTTCTGGAACATATAACTAAAAAAAAGTTGTAGAGAAGTTTTAAAATTAAGGTGTGGGGTAGAAGTGGACTGATGTAAAGGAGCAAATGGATTGGAGAGAGATATCCCTTACAGAAGGGTCTGTTAATAAAGATTATCTACTTCCTAGTAAGAGGAGGATGATGATAAAATATTGGTCAGAGCTGATGAGAAACAGTCAAATGAAAGAATCCCACTCAATCACATCATGTAGTGGCAGACAGCTAAGTAGTGACAAGTTTTTAAAGTGCTTATATACAAACACTAGCTGTCTAAATAATAAGATGGGTGCACTAGAGACTGTGGCCAATGACAGGTGCTCCAGAGAGAATGAACAGAACAGGTTGTCATCAAGTGAGCCATCCCCTATCCCCTTTCCCAGCTTCTGACAGGCTTCCCTGTCCTATTTCCTCTCTTTCCACTACTTGTGTGGTGAATTTCTTTCTTTCTTTAATCTGGAGTAGTGATAACACCCAAACCTGGGTATCCAGGAACTCTTCAGCTTCTCTCATTCTTCAGATGTGTATCTACTTGCCCTTCCAATTCAGGAATCTTTGTTTTCAGTGCAGCCACTAGCTTACACTTCATAGGTCAGAAGTCTCTTCTAGATTCAAGGGGGAAAGAAAACATGGTATATCTGTTGCAGGTCTCCACCACTGGCTGGTCACTAGTCATCACAGAAACAATTGCAGAACTCTAACAAATAGTAAAGGCCGCTCCCTGCTGAGATATGTCCCTTGACTATCAGAGGGCAATTAACTTCAGAGAAGAGGGAAGTGGGAAGGGGCTAATCAAAGGAATAAAGGTCAGAGCTATGTGGCCCTTATCAAGACCCCAGCATACAGACCTATCTCAACTGTTTTTTTTTGGGGGACCCAACTACAGAACGCATACACAGAAAATAAGGATATCTAGATGCAATGGAAGAGGGACGTGTCCATAAAAGCTGCAACACTGTAATGCATGTGGACAGATCTTTTCAGGTCAAATAAAGTGATACAGCTCATTTTAGAATTCAAACTTCATCTTTTATTTTGTCTCCCTTCCACCCCCCACCTACACAATGAACAGCCACACTGGTGGCTGGAATGCTATAGATTTTAATGGCTTTGCATGGTCATTGTTGGATGGAATACATTAGTAAAAATACTCAAATAGATTTGTTCCCCTTTTGTGTCCATTCCTGCAATAAGCCACACTAGAAATCAAGAGAGAAAAGAAACAACTTATCATAAAATTTGCAGTACGCTTTTCTTTTGCCCAGGAAGCTTGAATATTTTAAGGATATATCTGAATTTTGTGGATAAATACAAATCAAACCTCTAGACTAAGATCTGGCATGCAGTAGGCAGAGTCAACAATGGGAGAAAAGTGGTGACATATTTTCTTATATGAAAGGAGTGAAGTACAAATTCTGTGGTCATTATTTAAGGGGGGAAAATAAACTATTGAAGAATGTGGGAGTTCTTGGATTGTGGACTTCATACTTGGTCAGAAATGTAATAATTTGGGACCGAGTAAGGAACAGGATATGGAGCTTATATTTTAAAAACTTCTGTGTTCAATAAATCATTTTAATAAAATATTTGACTATTGTCTGTTTTTTTATTCTTTCAACCCATCAAACTGATTATTAATTAGAGGTAGGAGTTCAGGATTGCACTCCCTGACCTTCATGTTGTGTGTTTGAATGTAATAACGTAAAATATAACAGGATCAGATAGTCTCAACAATGAAAGATTAACACAGAAAAATGACATACCCTGAATGTACTGGTGATACCCTGGGGAAGAGATGGTAGTTTGACACATTCCCTTGTGCCTAGTGGACAGGATTACCATTTAAAAAAGAGGACACCCCTGAGAGGGGGTGTATCTGTATCAGGATCTACCAACTCATGTTATGTTAATGTTATAGTCCAGAGAATGCATTAATACAACGTGAGCTGGTAGATACTGACATGGATACATTCTCTTTTAGGCATGTCCTCTTTTTTGAAAGTTCAAATATGGTAACCCTACAGATGGAATACCAAGAGGGTTTATTTCCTCTAATTAATTTCCCATCCCTCTTTCCTTTTCTGTGGTATGAGACAAACACATTTGTGGAGGAGAAAGTCCTTTCCCATGATACATGTTACCACATGTTCCATTTTTCTAACAGATGGAATTCTGTTTATCTAAGTGCCAGTGTATAAGCTCATGAATTATATGCATACAAGATGGATATGAGACAGATAATGTGGATTCTGATCATATTTTAACCTTGCAAAAGACTCCCTGCATTGCCTTAAAATGTTCAGGTGTCACTGTTCCTACTGATGGCCAGTTACTGCTGAAGCACAATAATCCATTAAAGTACGTGATGGCACTTTGCTTCTGTAGATCACAAAAAGTGTAGAAGAGCTGGGGTCCTGACCACATGTGGTAATTAAAAATACCCTGGCGCGTTTAATAATAGTAAAGGTGTTAACCTCTCTATCCTGGCTATGTTCCATATCAGTTAAATTACATTGTGTCCCTGAGTTCCCTCTGAAATTTCAATCATTTATATTTAATTTCCTGTGACACACTGTCATATGCCGCCACTGGTGAAGAAAAGCGTCTGCAGCAAAATTAGAAAAGGAGTGGAACCAGTGCCTGGAATAGAAAAGAGAGAGAAAAGGAGAGGTAAAGAAAAAGTTGTAGAGAATGACTTAGAAGAAAACAAAAAGGCAAGAAGATGTCCCAAAAGCAACAAAGAAAAGACAGACAAGACTGTTAACATAAGCAGTTTCTGAAGATATATGGAGATGCACACATTCTATCTCATAGAAATGGAAGGTACCTTGGAAGGCCATCAAGTCTAATCCCCTGCCCTCTTGGCAGGACCAAGTAATATCTGTTTTGTTTTGTTTTTTTTTTTAATCTGTTTGCCCCAGATCCCTAAACGCACCCCCTCAAGGAATTAGCACTCAACCCTGGGTTTAGCAGGCGAATGCTCAAACCCCTGAGCTATCCCTCCCACTCAAGATAAGATAAGATAAAAGAGCTTAAAGTATGACTTAAAAAGTAGAGCAAGACAAAAACCTGGATGTAATCCAAACAAATGAATACCTACACCCAACAGCAGTCCAACATGAAACAAGGGGACAAGGCACCAAAATGTTGATGAAAGATTGATATGCATTTCCTGCTTCCAATTGTATAACATAGTTCAGGATTACCAAAAAGCAATCACCTGCCAAATTGGGGCGGGGGGGTCATTAGCCATTCACATCAGTAACTACCATTGGATTACAGTGTTATGAAAATTGAGCCTACAAATGAATCCAGACAGTCAACATATCTGTAAAAAGCATGTAAAACCAAGTGACTGAATTAAGTTAATGCCTTTATCCCATACACTACACAAGAAAGATGGAAAGTGAGCTGCAAGATCTTATTTTATTTTCTATTCCCAATGTTGACCCAGAATTTAATTAGAAATAAGCTTATATTGCATCTTTATAACTTTCCCTAGAAGAAATACATTTTGCCAAGAGTTTGCAAATATAGAAAATGTCTCTGCCCCTTTCCTCCTTCTATAATTAATTGAATTTTTAACAAAGCCATATTTTTACTACCTAGGGTTAGTGCTTCTGGAATGATTTATGAGAAATTTCACCAGTTATTTTTGCAAAACACTGAGCACATTGGAACAAAATTGCCCTCCAGCAGCAGTTATATTCTTTACTTTTAAGTCTTCTTTGAGCAACCTTGATATTCTAATTTCCCGTTTCATGGTTTACGTCATCATCATCATCTGTGTCTGGCACTATAAAGGCATTCTGGCAGCTGCTTCAATAATCTGCATTTGAACACCTGGCCAAGTTGGTTGGTTTATTTATTTATTTATGATTGTTTGTTTGTTTGTTTGTGGAAGAGAGGTAAAATGTAATGGTTTTGAGCCCACATACTCGAGGGAACATAAATAGTTGACAAGACAAGTCCTTAAAATTTGTTACTGAGTCTGTGGAAAATAGTGTTTTAATGTTCTCACACAAACCATGATTGACCAATGATCTAAAGCAATCTTTCCTTGCAGGGGCTGCAACAAGGATGGGAGCAAATGACTCTGTGGTATCTTGCAAACTTTGTGAAAGGCTTTAAAAACATCCATTTGGGCCTGCCTGACATTAATCATCAAAATACAATAAAAATCACACATATGCATTCAGTGCTAACTCCCAAAAATTGCAGATTCTTCAAATCTTCCCAGTAGGGTTTCCTATGATTTTCTCCCTTTTTCATATCTCATCTTGGTTTGATCTCAATACAGCTACCAGTGGACAGAACCCCCTATAAAAGGGATGGGAAGAAATATGTTTCAACTGACACTATAGTTCTCACTCTTGTTAGTTTATGACTTACATGGGAGAAAAAAAATCTAAGTTTATCAAGGTATGCTATGACTCAGTTACCACGTAAGCATTCTTTTTATTAGTTTAAAAGTTATCTTTCACTTTGGTTGCATCCAAAACAGCAATATAAGCATAGGCACCCTTATATTCTATATCTTAGCACCCAATTCAGTTATAAATGGTGGACAGACCCACAGACAATGGGAAGGGGGAGGGAGGCTGTGGGTGTGACATTACTGGGTTTTTTGTGTTGAACATATAAAGCATTGTAACAACCATTGTTTTAGGATTGCACCAAATCTTATGCCAAGTGGGCCAAGGCAGCTGTCTAATAAAAGCTTGTGATTTGTGGAGTCTGTTCATAATTATCTTATGTTTTCATTGTTTTTATATGTCGAGTTAAAAGTATTGGCTCTGTGCCGGTATTTGAAATGTTAGTTTTTGGAAAAAAAAATAAGAGGCATAGCAACCTATTTTGAAAGGGTTCATAGTCAGGTGAGGGAGTAGTTGACAGAAAGGGTCTTATCAGATTGCAATCAACATCTGGGGAATTTAGCTGTAATGTATGACCCAGCAGACAGGTAATATCTGACTGGCTAAAAAGATCACAGACAGGTGGCGGGTGCATGTGACAAGCTCCATCTTATATGTGTTTTCATACACAGAGGAACAATGGAATTCCCTCCACATGGGCAAGGGTATAAACAGGGCCCTGGGGTTCCTCCATCTTTGTCTTCAATCCAACTCATCACTTCAGGAACATCTTTGTTATGAACTGAGCCCATAAAGATTGCTCACCTAACCTACCAAAGGATGTACTTCAGAGGCTTCTAATATAACAACCTATTTCAACACTGCTGCAAGCCTGCATGAAGAAGTTTGTGATTAGTGTATGTAATCTGATAGCTTTAACAATTTTAGTCTCAGCCTATGCTTTCTTTCTTTCTTTCTTTCTCTTATTAATAATTCATTAATAAACCTTTAGATTTTGTCTTCTAAAGTATTGGACCAGTGTGCTCTTTTCACAAGATCTGAGGTGCACATTGACCTGGGGACATAGCTGGCCCTTTGGAACTGGAAGAACCTGTTCAGATTTATAAGACTGGTTTTGGTAACCTCTCACGTGTGTGAGGAGGGATAATGGTTGTGACACAAAAGAAGCTCGAGTGTGGAAGGCAATTGCTTATGTGACTTCTTGCTGGCCAGTGTGGCAACAGAAATGCTCTTTGTGATTGGTTTGGTGTACCTTATAGTGGAGGACCCCCAGTGCCTGGAAAAACCTCCAACATTACTGTGGGCAAAGGGAACAATTGTTTTGAGGTCTGGAGATTCAAAGGGGTGCAGAATTATCACTGGAGCACTTCTTTGTTCAGATCAGAAGGCTGTGCCACAATTTGGGCAGTGCTAAGGGCTGACTGCCCTTGGCTCCACTCCTGCCTGAGGCTCTGCCACTTCTGTGGATGCAGAATTACACACACACCCCCCAAACACACTTTGCCCTTGTGACAATGATGAATATCAGCCCCACTGGCTGTGTATCAATAGTTGCAGGTGCCGGCGACATCTCATAATGGCATGACTTTAGAAGAGTAAGGAAAGCTCTGACAAAAAGAACCCCTACAAAGGCTTGCTTTTGTGCACTATAGCAAACAAGTGATGACATTGCCAGTTACTGGATCTTCCCTAAAGTCAGCTGAAGCAATTTACACCAGCACTCAGCTCTAGTCAGTGTTTTTCAGCTTATCATAATTTACATATCGTCCTCTGGAGACTTTTGGACTAAGTATTTCTAACTAATTGTATACTGAACCAGGTACACGATGAATCATGTTACTTTGTTTCCCAAACATAAAATAAGATATGGCAGGTATCAAAAAGGTCACAATCCCTGTGTCTACACATGCCCCTTCCTTTCAAAGGAGGCATGTTAATAAGTGGGTTTGAAAGATGCTAATGAGGTGCTGCAATGAATATGCAACACCTCATTAGCATAATGGCAGCCATGGCGATTCAAAAGTGAGGCTTTTAGAATTATGCATCACCTGTGGAGACAGGACGTTCTGAAAGCGCCCACCCCGGTATTCGAAGGCCCTTCTTCCTATCTGGTGGTTGGAAGAAGGGCTTTTGAAAAAATGGAGGGGGCCTTTTGGAAGGTCACACACACATCTCCTAGAACTGGGAGGGACCTTGGGAGGTCATCTAGTCCAGTCCCCTGCCATCTTGGCAGGACCAAGCACCATCCCTGACATCTATTTGCCCCAATCACTTAATGGCTGCCTCAAGGATTGAGCTCACAACCCTGGGTTTAGTAGGACAATGCTCAAACCACTGAGCTATCCCTCCCCAACTTTTGAATTGGTGTGGGTGCCATTATGCTAATGAGGCATTGCAGTGCCTCATTAGCACCTTTCGAACCCACTCATTAACATGCCCCTTTCGAAAGGAAGGGGCATGTGTAGACCCAGCCAATGAGTTTAACATAAACAACCTTACTTTCTCATGAGTTCATTTTTTGTGCAGTAGAGGTGGGGACTGAAGGTGGTCTCATGCTTTGGTCTTGTTACACCTGCTCATATCCAAACTCAGTGTAAAAGCTCAGTTCATTCAGCCCGAGAGTGTGGTGGGGTAGGTTCCTACAGCTTAATTAAACTTAAACCCGTGAACCCCAAGTGGGGCATAGGTCATCCACAAGGCTTCTCCGCCTGGTTCTATCTTGGGCAATGGCTTCAATCTAGCCCCATGAATATCCCAGTTCCTGTGCTTCCGTGACTGTAGGTCTCCTCCATGTTATTCGGGGTCTTCCTCAGCTGCATTTCCCCTGAGAATTCCATTTTAGGGCATGCCGAACAATGCTCGGTGGGGGTTTCCTCAAAGTATGTCCAGCCATCCCCATTTTCTCCTTTTTATTTGGATCCCCACTGGCTCTTGGCCTGTTCGTGTCCACAGATGTTCATTCGTGACTTTGTCTTGCCATCTTATTTGTAATATGTACCTCAGGCATCTATTCAAAAATGTCTGCAGTTTGTGTGTTGAGGACTTTGTGGTGCGCCATGATTCACAGACATACAGCAGGACGGACTTTATATTTGAATTGAAGATTCTCAGCTTTGTTTTGACAGAGATGTTGTGTGATCTCCATACTGGACACAGAGTTTGAAATGCTGGTATGGCTTTGCCAATCCTGGATTTGACGTCCAGGTCAGTACCACCATCTTTATTCACAACACTACCTAGATAAGTAAATTGTTTGACGTCTTTGAGGGTCTCTCCCCCTAAAGTGATGTTGTCTTGTTTAGTGTGGTTGACCCTCATAGTTCTAGTTTTACATCTACTGATTTTCAGGCCTGCCTTTGAGGCAGCGCTAGCCAGTGCTGCAACTTTGCTGTCCATATGCTCGTGCCAATGTGCCAGGAGAGCAATGTCATCAGCAAAATTGATATCCTCTAATTGACGAGAGAAGGTCCACTGAATACCTCTCTGGTGTCCACTTGTTGTTTTTAGCATAATCCAATCCATAACTATAAGGAAAAGGAATGGTGAGAGTAGACATCCCTGTCTCACACCTGTTCGGACAGTGAAAGATTCCATCAGAGTGCCCTTATGTACAACCTGGCAAGTGGAGGGTTTGTAATTGGCTCGAATGAGATTAATAATCTTCTGGGGAATGCCATGATACAGCAACAGTCTCCACAATGTATTTCTGTCTACACTATCAAAGGCCTGTTCAAGGTCTACGAATGTTATATGCAGTGGGGAGCTCCATTCCAATGACTGTTCTATGATAATTCTCAAGGTCGTTGTCTGGCCTACATATGATCTCTCACTCCAAAAACCAGCTTGTTCATCCCTCAACAGCCTGTCAATCTCTGCTTTCATTCTCTCTAACAGGATCCTGTTAAAGATTTTCCCAGGAATAGACAGCAGAGTGATACCTCTCCAGTTTCTGCATTCATTCAAGCTTCCTTTCTTGGGTATTTTAATTATATGTCCATGTTCCAGTCTTGTGGTATTTCCTCAGTGTCCCATATTCTGCCAAAGAGTTTGTTCAGCATGTCTGTGGAGGTTTCAAGGTCCACCTTCACTGCTTCTGAGGGGATGCAGTCTGGCCCTGGAGCTTTTCCACTTTTCAGCAGAGAAATGGCCTTCCTTATCTCCTCCTTAGTTGGTCTGTCTGTATTTATTGGTAGTGGTATTGGAGCTGAGGGTAAGTCTGGTGGATCTATTGGTGCTGGGCAGTTTAAGAGATCTTCAGAATGTTCTTTCCATCGAGTAAGTTGTTTGGCTAGATTTGACAAGACTCTCCCATCCTTGTCTTTCACAGGATGATCTACTGTCTGGCTGCGTCTACACGTGCACGCTACTTCGAAGTAGCGGCACCAACTTCGAAATAGCGCCCGTCACGTCTACACGCGTCGGGCGCTATTTCCAAGTTAACTTCGACGTTAGGCGGCGAGACGTCGAAGCCGCTAACCTCATGAGGCGATAGGAATAGCGCCCTACTTCGACGTTCAACGTCGAAGTAGGGACAGTGTAGACGATCCGCGTCCCGCAACGTCGAAATTGCTGGGTCCTCCATGGCGGCCATCAGCTGGGGGGTTGAGAGATGCTCTCTCTCCAGCCGCTGCGGGGCTCTATGGTCACCGTGGGCAGCAGCCCTTAGCCCAGGGCTTCTGGCTGCTTCTGTGGCAGCTGGGGATCTATGCTGCAGGCACAGGGTCTGCAACCAGTTGTCAGCTCTGTGTATCTTGTGTTGTTTAGTGCAACTGTGTCTGGGAGGGGCCCTTTAAGGGAGCGGCTTGCTGTTGAGTCCGCCCTGTGACCCTGTCTGCAGCTGTGCCTGGCATCCCTATTTCGATGTGTGCTACTTTGACGTGTAGACGTTCCCTCGCTGCGCCTATTTCGATGTTGGGCTGAGCAACGTCGAAGTTGAACATCGACGTTGCCGGCCCAGGAGGACGTGGACGTTATTCATCGAAATAGCCTATTTCGATGTCGCAACATCGAAATAAGCTATTTCGATGTTGGCTGCACGTGTAGACGTAGCCTCTGTCTTGCACCTGCTAACTTCCTTATCTTATTATACAATTCTTTTAGATTCTTCTGTCCTATGGCTTGCTCAGCTTGTTGTGCTAGTGCTTCCACAAAGTTCTTTTTATCCCTCTTTATACTTTTCTTCACTTCCTTGTTAGCTTCTGCATACAATCGCAGCACTTCTGCCTTGATAGTTCTGGTCTTGCTGCTGTTGACAACTGCCTACTTGTCTTTTCTATCCTTTATCTTCCTTAGAGTCTCTGGAGATATCCATTATTTGTGCAGTCTTGGTTTTTTTGCCCAGGATTTTCTCAAAAGCTTCTTTCCATGCTGATTTAGAGCTGTCCCATACTTGCTGTGCCACTACATCTTCTGATCTTAGATCTCTAAGGACTGTATATCTGTTTAACAGTTCTAACTGGAATTGTGATTTTGTTATCTGGTCTCTAAGGAGTTCTATGTTATATCTCAGCCCTGGCCTGTGGTGCTTTTTCAGTTTCAGCCTGAACTTTGCTAAGACAAGGTGGTAGTCAGATACCACATCCACCCCTCTTCTTGCGCATACATCTTGCATAGAACGTCTGAAGGTGCTGCTGATACAGATGTGGTCAATTTGATTTTCTGTCCGGTGGTCTGGTGAAACCCATGTTGCTTTATGGATTCTTTTGTGTGGAAAGATACTCCCACCAATCACCAATCTGTTAAATATGCAGAAGTCACTGAACAGGTTGCTGTTCTTATTGGCTTTTCCTAACCGTTCTGTACCCATGTACTGCTCCTTTCCTGTGTTGTCACTTCGGATTTTGGCATTGAAGTCGCCCATCAAAATCAATATATCTTTCTTACCTTTCTTGTTAATAATACTTTGGAGAGTCTCATAGACCCCTGTTTTAATATTTTCATCAGCATCATTTGTGGGGGCATAGCACTGTATAATCTGAATCTTATTTATCTTGGTGTAAAACCTGGCTGTAATGATCCGTGCTGACACTGCTGTCCACTCAATTAGGGATCCAATTGCATCCTTGGACAACAGCATACCTGCTCCTTCAGTGTCTGGCGTTATCATCCTCCTCATGCCCTGAATAAATAAGAGTTTCACCTGTTGCTAGACGCAGTTGTCCTGATTGTATCCATCTTGTTTCGCACAGCCCCAAAACTGCCAGCTTGTATTGTCTGCATTCCTGCAGCTTAGTTGTGCATAACTCAGGGTTATCTAATACTGATATTTGAAATTTAAAGTACCAGGAAACCTCATTATTTAAAAGCTAAGCTCTTAGAGACTGTTGATCTGTCAATCTCTTGTTGCATCTTGTCTCTCTAAATTTTTATGCAATTTTCCTGTTTTCTTATATAACAACAAGAAGTCCTGTGGCACCTTATAGACTAATAGATTGTTTTCTTATGTGTACATACAGAGCCTTCCACAATGGGAACCCAGTCCTGAATGGAGCCAGTAGATAGTGCCACAATATAAGTATCTCTTCCTCTTCACAGAGGAAAGATTAAATGAGCCAAGGATAATGAAATAAATGTTCTCCCTACTAGCTATGGTGTACATGAGGTGTACTGGGGTAGTGGGATAGCCTGTACAAGTAATATGAATACTATTCTATATGTAAGAGACTTAGGCCTTGTCTACACACAGTAAAAACCTCAAAATGACCACTCTAATGGCCAAATTGAAGAATACTAATGAGGCACTGAAATGCATATTCAGAGCCTCATCAGCATGCCAGTGGCCATGGCACTTCAAAAGTGCCGCGATTCGCTCCTGAGTGGCTTGTCTACACTGGGCTCCTTTTCGAAAGGATCTCACCAAGCTTGAAATCCTAGGATAAGGGGATTTCAAGCTTGGTGAGGTCCTTTTGAAAAGGAGCCTGATGTAGACGAGCCACTCTGGAGAGAACCACCGCACTTTCAAAATGCTATGGCTGCTGGCATGCTAATGAGGCTCTGAATATGCATTTCAGTGCCTCATTAGTATTCTTCGATTTGGCCATTAGCATGGCCATTTCAAAGTTTTTACTAAGTGTAGACATAGTCTTACAGTATTTACAGATTGCTGAATTTGCTGTCCATTTCACACATTTTACCAGCAATAAAGTTTCATAGGGGGAAAATAATAATTCTAGAATGGATTTTAAGGTGAAGTGTTTGTTATTACTATGGATGAGTGTATTTTCTCTAAAGAGGGATATGGAAAATGACAGAAGGAAGGAGAAAGGCATATGTAAAAAGGGGTTGCCCTTGCAGCAGTCAGACAGTTGAGATGAATACTCAGATTCATTCAAGTATGTCACAATATTATATAAGTGCTGTAATTTGTATTGACAGCATCTGTTACTTGTCGTGGCCCAGAGGGTGTCAAACTAGGTATAAATTTAAAAATGCAAATTTTATAGCTTTCTCTCAAAGTTAAATTTTCACGTTATACCTGAAACCATGAATAAATTCCACAGATTTACTCTTCCCCCTCCACCTACGCAGCACACATTAAACACACACAGTTTTAGATAGAGCCATGCCTCTCTATTCTCTAGATTAAAAATATGGGTAAACAGCTGAGAGGTGGTTGAATTATAGATGGAACTGCTAGTATCATTAAAACACAGGGAACTGTTTCAGTCCCTGAATCACAAGGCTGTCTATCCTCACATTTTCCCATCTACTCATGCATACATTAATTTACTCTGGCAAAAACAATCTCCATTTAGCAGGGATCCACCTTTCCTATCTGAATACAGAAGGAATGGGCAAAGAAGTTTCCAAGATGATGTTTGCAATCTGAACTTTGGAGACAGAAAACTATATTAAAATAAACCTAGACATAATAACTTTTAGACAGCTAGAAAATCACTGGGATTTACAAAGCCCAGCTTACAACTTTACAACTTTTAGCTTAGTGGTCAAATCTCTCTGAGATAGTAACCTAGACTGTTGGAAGGCACCTTCATCTACTTGGGATTCTCAGCTGCAAACCTTCTCTTTGTTTTGGGAGCACTAACATAACTTTGAGCTAAGTGATTAGGGCACACACTTGCTGTGGAGGAGATCCACAGATCAAGTTTCCGCTCCACCTCAGGGGGTGAAGGAATTTGAAAAGGACCCAGCCACCTCTCAGGTATGTGGCGTAGCCACTGAGCTGTGGGATAGTCCCATGTGAGGGTCCTTCTATCTCGCCTATTGAAGCTCTTCCTTTGTAAATAAATATTTTTAAGAGCCATAGGAGCATGGAGACAGGAAACATGTTCAAACATCTCCCTCACAAGTGCTCTGACCACTGAGCTTCAGAGTTACTCATGTTTGCTGTGATACAACATTAAAACTATTTCACTGCAAATAAGTAATGGAATTAAGAAGGCCAGAGACAGCAAGCATGAGAATGACTTCACAACCTGCTGATGAGATACAGGATGCAGTTCTCATGCTCCAATGCCTTTTTTTAAATTATTCCATAGCTTAATAAGTAGGGCATGGACCTGTGAAGTGGCAGAAACCACTTTAAATCTTTTCTACCACTCAAATATTCTGTTATAGAACTCCCTCAAAATCTACTATTAGGCAAAGGGGGAAAATAGAATCTAGAGTAAAAGTTACAAGGCTAACTCAGTGACTATAAGGTGGGTGATAGTGGTACCACCTCCTTCTCCAGCTGCCATCTCATTTTCACAGTAGATGACTTAGGCACTTGGGCTACTTTGTGCCATTGAAGAGGTTCCCCGCTGCTGATCAGTTGCAGACATCACATAAGCCAAGATTTGCCTCACCTGATATCTTTGTTAGATACTTAAGTGTAGATACAAATAATACTCACTGGCTGCAACTACACAAGCAGTTTCTGTTGAAAGAACAGCCAATATGTTGACACAACTTGCTGAGCGTCTACATGACTAAAGTATCAGAGAGATAGCCGTGTTAGTCTGTATCTTTGAGAACAACAGAAGTTTTGTGGCAGCTTATAAACTAATAGATATTTTGTAGCATAAACTTTTGTGGGCAAAGACACGCTTCATCGGATGCATGAGTTGGGGGGGGTGTTCCAGAGGGGTATTTAAAGAGTGGGGTCCCAGTAAAAGGGAGGGCCAAAGCTGACAAGGTCTATTCAGCAAGGTGGAAATGGCACGTTATCAGTAGTATGTATCAAAAGAGAAAAAAACAAGTCAGATCAAACAGGGCGATGAGGGACCATTGTCAGAATCTAATGAGGAGATATTAACACCCAGGGCAGAGAAGCTGCTTTTGTAAGGGGTGAGCCATTCCCAGTCTCTGTTTAATCCTTGGTTGATGGAGTCAAATTTGCAAATAAATTGCAGTTCAAAGATTTCTCTCTCCATTTGATTTTTGAAATTTCTTTGTTTTAGGACTGATATTTTAAATGTGTTACTGAGTGCTCAGGCAAAAAAGCAGTCCACTAGCACTTCAAAGACTAACAAAATAATTTATTAGGTGATGATGAGCTTTTGTGGGACAGACCCTCTTCTTCAGATCAATGGATCTATCCCACGAAAGCTCATCACCTAATAAATTATTTTTTAGTCTTTAAAATGCTACTGGACTGCTTTTTTGTTTTGTTTTGATAGTATGTAGACAAGCACAGCTATTTCTCTGTAAGTATTCAACATGAACATCCAGGGAAATTAAGTGCTCTCCCACAGGTTTCTGTACATTACCATTCCTAATGTCTGCTTTATGTCCATTTATTCTTTTATGGAGAGACTGTCTAGTTTCGCCAATGTAAATTGTAGTGGGGCATTGCTGGCACATGATGCCGTATATTATAGTAGTAGATGTGCAGGTAAAGGAGCCCCTGATGGTATGGTTGGTGTTAGGTCCTGTGATGATATCACTGGTGTAGATATGTGAACACAGCTGGCAGCGAGGTTTGTTGCAGTGATTGATTCCAGGTTTAGAGTTACTGTGTTGTAATCTATAGTTGCTGCTAAGAATTTGTTTAAGGTTGGCAGCTTCTCTGTAGGTAAGGACAGGCCTGCCTCCTAAGGTCTGTGAGAGTGAAGGATCATTATCCAGGATGGGTTGTAGATCACTGATGATGCTTTGGAGAGGTCTTAGGTAGGGGCTGTATGTGATGGCCAGTGGTGTTCTCTTGTTTTCCTTGTGAGGCCTGTCTTGTAGCAGGTGACTTGTCTGGGTACCCGTCTGGCTCTATCAATCTGGTTTCTCACTTCCTTAGGTGGATATTGTAGTTTGTGGAAAGCTTGGTAAAGGTCTTGTAGATGTTTGTCTCTGTCTGGTGGATCAGAGCAAATACAGTTGTACCTTAGTGCCTGGCTATAAACAAAGGATCGTGTAGTGTGCTAAAGCACTCTGCCGAGAGTTTGTCAACAAAACTCATCTTTTCAGTTGCCAGCTTTATCCCTGTTCCTGATCAGTTATAATGCCTCTGTCAACAGTATTTTGCAGACTGAGTGCCCATGTAGACACTTCTGTCGACAGAGGGAGCTTCCTGTCATCCATTATGTCAAGAGAGTACAGAGCAGTCTGGCTGCTCTCTGTCAACATAGTGGCTTGCTCTTTCGATCTGCTTTTGTGTGTAGAAACTGTCTGTCAACAGAGGTACTTCTAAGTGAGCTCTGTAGACAGAAACTTCCTATGTAGATGTGGCCACTGAGGCCTGCAGATCACTCTCATGACCAGAGAAGGTCATTGAGTGGCTGAAAACATTCTCTTGTCTTCTAGATCTGAAGAAGTGGGTCTGTCTCATAAAAGCTCATTGACTAATAAATAATTTTATTAGTCTTTAAAGTGCTACATGACAGTTGCTTTGTCTTGTCTTATAGTATAAGTACTAGTACAAGCCTCCAGAGTACAGCACCTGAATCCTCTTTGCTTGCAACATATGTCTGACTGCATATGAGAGAATTAGCTTCTAAGATGAATGTGGATAGCTACCTGAAGGGAAAACCCCCAGGGAAGCTTAGTGCATCTGAACAAGTGGGTCTTTGCCCACAAAACTTATGCTCCAAAAAATCTGATAGGCTATAAAGTGCCATGGGACTTCTTGTTAATTTTGGTTTTCACTCCGCTACTTCTCTCTGTGGGAGATGTAGCTCTCAAATCCTCAAAATGGTGAACACAATAAAAAATGTCCTATGTATCATGTCCCTGAGGTTTCCTCACTTTTCTTCTCTAATTCTGCCTATAATATGCTATTTGTTACACTCCTGAGCTGCGTCTACACGTGCACACTACTTCGAAGTAGCGGCACCAACTTCAAAATAGCGCCCGTCGCGTCTACACGCGTCGGGCGCTATTTCGAAGTTAACTTCGACGTTAGGCGGCGAGACGTCGAAGTCGCTAACCTCATGAGGAGATAGGAATAGCGCCCTACTTCGACGTTCAACGTCGAAGTAGGGACCGTGTAGACGATCCGCGTCCCGCAACGTCGAAATTGCTGGGTCCTCCATGGCGGCCATCAGCTGGGGGGTTGAGAGATGCTCTCTCTCCAGCCCCTGCGGGGCTCTATGGTCACCGTGGGCAGCAGCCCTTAGCCCAGGGCTTCTGGCTGCTTCTGCGGCAGCTGGGGATCTATGCTGCAGGCACAGGGTCTGCAACCAGTTGTCAGCTCTGTGTATCTTGTGTTGTTTAGTGCAACTGTGTCTGGGAGGGGCCCTTTAAGGGAGCGGCTTGCTGTTGAGTCCGCCCTGTGACCCTGTCTGCAGCTGTGCCTGGCATCCCTATTTCGATGTGTGCTACTTTGATGTGTAGACGTTCCCTCGCTGCGCCTATTTCGATGTTGGGCTGAGCAACGTCGAAGTTGAACATCGACGTTGCTGGCCCTGGAGGACGTGTAGACGTTATTCATCGAAATAGCCTATTTCGATGTCGCAACATCGAAATAAGCTATTTCGATGTTGGCTGCACGTGTAGACGTAGCCCTTGTAATTTTCCAGTGCATATACCAGATATGAAATTAAACTCATGGATATAAAATCTAGAGTTGATAACTTAAATTCTGTTTTGATATTAATAAGTATTTTGGAAAAGCTCCATAATGATAACTATAATTGAATTTGCCATAAGATATCTATTACTCTACAATAATATGAGTGGAACACTGTAGCACATGTACATACATAGTGTGCATCTATCTATTTCTATATACATAATAAGCTCTATGAAAGTGGCCTGACATGCAAAGATGTCGAGAATTCATTTTAGGTGAATTTGTGATCATATAACATGTCTAAGAATAAGATCACTTCTATTAGATGGTCAGATATGTAGTTTAGGAGGTTGACAATAGCCATCCATGGTTTAAAGTCAGGAATTTAAAAGACTAAATTAAAAAAAAAAAAGAAAGAAAAAGTAGGAAATCTAGAAATCATTGGTTTTTTTCAATGAAAACCTTAATCTGCCCACTTAATTTCCTCTGTCCTCTACTTATTGGGAAAAGAACCCCACTGTTTTATCATATGCAAGAAACGAAAGGCTTCCAAATTGTGCATATACATTAGAAACATAGTCTGTGTTTCCTGTGAGAATTATTACTGAAATTCAATACCAGTTTCTCTTCCCTACATGAGCCAATAGGAAACAAATCACTTTAATCTCTGTGAAGCTATGAGTTTTGTCACATCTATTTTATGTGTACAATTTTGATCGGTATACCTGATGTCAACATACTTTTGAATTCCTTGTGCCCATTTGCCTGGTGAGCGTAGATGCTTAAATCCTGTTTAAGCTTAAAAGCATGGGAAAGAATACAAAATCACACGAGTAGAACAGACCATATTCATGTCTGCATCCTTTCTTATATTGGAGGTATGTTTTCCTATTTCCAAAATCAGGTAATGTGCAGAGAACTCTTTGGGAGGTACGATTATGTTTTGTCTTATACATTTAAAACACAAAGTTATTTTTCAAAGGATTGAAAATATCTGTTTCCCACTGACTGTCAGCATAGTGTGGCATATTGTAAATTCAGTTCAGAAAGCCATTTATCTGTGACATTACTATGACACTGTACACTGCAGCATATGAACTATTTGTTGCATTGTCATTAAGCCTTGCAGTAAGAAATATAGAGTCAGAGAAATACACCACATCATGCAACACTGGAAGGCTGTACTATTTGTAAATGAGCAACAGTTTACATCAGAAACCAGTAGTAGGCATCCTTCAATCCTGAGGGATCATGGGTTTGCCCCCCAGTTGGACTGATTCGAGCAGCGTCTTCTGCGGCTGTGCAATCCCATCTGGGAGTGGCAGTCCTTTCCGCACTGTGAGCAGCAGTAGGTAGATGTCGCTCTGATATCATGGGCACAGATCTTCCTGAGGGCTCTCCTGTCTTCCGCTTCCTTCACCAAGGTAGTTTCATACATAACAAGAGCTTCCTTCACTCCCTGTTTCCAGGCATACCTGTCTGAGGCGAGCGAATGCCAGGTGTTCACACTGACAGAGAGCGCTGAGGTCACGCTCGAACATGTTCTTGTAGCGCAATTTAGGTCGCCCTTTTGGCCTCTTTCCAGATGCCAGTTCGCTGAAGAGGAGGTCCTTCGGTATTTGGCCATCCGTAGTTCATGAGACATGGCCCAGCCAGCGCACACACCTCTGTTTCAGAAGGGTGAACATAGACGCGGTGCCTGCCCTCTCAAGCATTGCGCTATTGGGGACCTTGTCCTGCCATGAGATACCGAGTATGCGTCTAAGGCAGCACATGTGGAATGTGTTGATCCGCTGCTCTTTTTTTGAGTGCAAAGTCCATGTTTCACTGGCTTACAGCAGTGTGCTCAAAACACAGGCTGTGTAGACCTGCACCTTAGTGTGTACAGTGAGCTTATTGTTAGCCCATACTCTCTTCATCAGCCTGGAGAATGTTGTGGCAGCTTTTCCAATGCGCTTATTGATCTCGCTATCAAGTGACAAGTTGTCCGAGATCGTTGAGCCTAGGTACACAAACTCATGGACGACTTCCAGTTCGTAGTCTAGCACGTTGATAGATGGCTCATTACCCACGTTTTGGCCCATCACCTGGGTCTTCTTTAAGCTGATTGTGAGGCCAAATTCCATACATGCATCCGCAAAGCAAGTTATGAGTGACTGAAGTTCCTGCTGAGTGTGAGCAAAAAGGAACTCCCTTAGATGCTTCATAAGCACCCTGGTCTTCGGTCTAAGCCTCGACAGTTTGAAGAGGTTGCCGTCCATTCTTGTGCAGAGAGAGAAGCCCTCTGTAGCAGTTCCGAAGGCATATTTGAGCAAAACTGAAAAGAAGATGCCGAACAGTGTTGGAGCCAGCACACACCCCTGCTTCACTCCACTGAGAATCTGAAAGGGTTCAGATGTGGAGCCGTCGTATACAATGGTCCCCTTCATGCCTTCATGGAAGGCCCTAATAATGCTGAGCAGATTTGGGGGACAGCTGATCTTAGCCAGAATTGCGAACAGACCTTTTCTGCTAATGAGGTCAAATGCCTTGATCAGGTTGATGAAGGCAATATACAGAGGTTTGTTCTGCTCCCTGCACTTTTCTTGTAGTTGCCTAATGGAAAAAAACATGTCTATGGTGGACTGTTCAGCTCTGAAGCCACACTGAGACTCAGGGTAGACTCTCTCCGCAAGAACATTGAGCCTCTTCAGAACAACACATGCAAATAGCTTCCCCACGGTACTGAGAAGGGAAATGCCACAATAGTTGTTACAATTGCTTTTGTCACCCTTGTTCTTGTAGACAGTAACAATGTTAGCATCTCTCATATCTTGCGGTATGCTGCCTTCTCTCCAGCATTGGCAAAGTATTCCATTCAGCTCTGAAACTAGGGTACCGTTGGCACATTTGAGGATTTCTGAGGGAATACCATCTTTCCCTGGGGCTTTTCCAGAAGAGAGTGCTTTTAGCGCGTCGCTGAGTTCCTACAAGGTGGGCTCAGCATCGAGTTCAGTCATGGTGGGCAGAGGCTCGATGGCATTCAGGGCTCTCTCTGTAACTACGATCTCTCTGGCATACAACTGTGAGTAGTGTTCCACCCAGTGTTCCATCTGCTTGGTTCTGTCCTTCAAGACCTCACCTGCGGCCGACTTAAGTGGGGCAGTCTTTCTTTGTGATGGACCGATGGCCTGCTTGATCCCATTGTACATTCCTCGCATGTTACCAGTGTCCACGGCCTGCTGAATCTTGGAGCAGAGTTGGAGCCAGTAATCATTTGCACATCGCCGAGCAACCTGCTACACTTGACCCCGAGCAGACTGGAGTGCTCGCAGGTTCACCTCACTGGGAGAGGGCCTGTATGCAGCCAGTGCCTGTCTCTTCTTCTCAATCGGGGCATCAGCACTTCAGTGTGGGCTTCAAACCAATCAGCAGACTTGACTGTCTTCTTCCCAAAGGTAGTGTGACAAAGTCCCTTGTCAGCCTCTGTGGGTCCCTGAGCTTCCTGGCAGATCTGTGCTGCCTCAGAGACTTACGGAGGCCCCCCTTTTGCCCAGGCCCTTCCAAAGGCAGGGGTCTCCGCTTAGCGAGCCATCCTCATCATAGGCAGGACCAGTACAGGGAGAATAATACCAGTCCCCTTGCAGGCCCGCGCCTGCTCCAGTAAAGCGATCCCTTGGGGGAAGGGTGGGGGAGTCCAGACCCACCCTCTACCCTGGACTCCAGCCCAGGGTCCCTATGAGAACAAGAGGCAACCGGCAGGACCTTTACCCCTGCCCCAAAGTAGTAGCCTCACCCTGGGCCACTTCGCCCACCACTTCCCCATGGTACCTTTTTCACAGTGCTTGTGCTCGTGCTCCTGCTCTCGCTCTGCTCCTCTGGTGCACCTCCCAATACCTTCCACCCTGCTACCAGATGGGGAGCCTTTTATGGGGAGCACAGGGCCTATCTGACCAATGAAGGTCTGGGGCCTAGACAGGGAACAGAGACACTCTGTCCTCCAGGCTGCGGGGATCCCACCAGGGGAGCCCCGCAGTTGGGAGGTGAGTATTGGGGGACAGGCAGCCTTTGGCTGCTTCAGCCCCCTCTGGGACTGTCTTTTGGCCCCTTTCTTGGTCCAGCTTCCCTTTCCCTGCCTTGGGCAGGTTGCTTCTTTCCTCCCCTCACTCCACCCTTCCTGGCTAGTTTCCCTCTGGAGCTGCTGGGTGGGTGGCGTGTGTGGGGGACTCTTGCTGCCCTGCCTCTTGGCAGGGAAGGGGGTACCCTTCCCCCCCTTTTTTTTCCATCTTCTGGGGGGGGATTTTCTGGCGCTCCATTTGGGCCCACTCTTTCCATCTACTGGCTGCTGCATCCTCGCTGCTTTGGAGGAGGTAAGGGGCTTTTCTTGGGTGGTGGCTGGTTTTTTTCCCTCCACAGCTTGCTGTGGAGAGGCTGAGGGGGTGAGTTTAGGTGGGGTCCCTCTCCACCAGGGCTCCACAGGGGTGGCTTCATAGTTGGGGGTGGGGTATTAGGGTGTGGTCCCTGCCCCACCCCTGCAGCCACTGCCTCCTTTGCCACTCCCCGCCACACCCAGCTGCCGCTGGGACCCTCTCCATCTGGGCCCCACCCTAACCATCTGCCCCTTCCTCCTTCCTCTCTTTCTGTGAGGCTCTGCAGCAGCTGCTGTGGGCCCACCCCTCAGGCACCTGTGGACACATCCCTCCCTTTATACCCCCTGCCCCCCCTTCTGGTTAGCTCTGCCACCCCCTTTCTTCCTCCTCTTCTCCCTCCCCTTTGTGCCCGTAAATCCCCCCGCTTCCTCTGTTAGGTGCCTGAGCCCCTTCCCCTTCCTTGCACTCACCTCCCCACACACACACATCTTGAATTCCCCCCACATCCCAGTGCAGAAACAGCAGCCATCTTATCATCTTGTGTTGGGAGTTGTGGCCTTTTTGTGTTCCTTTTCCTTTGTTTTTCTTACCCTCCTTCCCCACCCCTGCCTGTCCAGGTCCTCAGCCTGGCTGGTCGGGGAGGTGCAGCCATTTTCATTTTCTCTTTCTTTTTCCCCTCTCCTCTCCTGCACTAGTTAAAGGACCCACTCTCATTTTTTCACGAATCCTTATACCTTATAAAATGGCCTCCCCACCCACTGGGGGGTTGTCCATAGATGCTCCCCTCCCCTCCTCCCCCTCCACTGTCACTCCTTCCACCTCTGCAGCAGCGGCCGACTCGTCCAGGGCTGCCGGGAACTCTGTGATGGTTGAGGGCGTGGGCGTGGGCTCTGGGGCTCCTGCTACCCCCACCGTGGCATCCTTTTCCGGTGACCCTGCACCAATCCGCCCCCCCAAAAAGGGCAGGAAGGGCCAGGGGACCAAAAAGGGTAAGAGCCCTGCCCGGAAGGCGAAACCTCCCATAGCTGGGTCCTCCACTCCAGCTGCCGATGCACATGCTGCAGCCCCTCTTTCCCTTCCCCCTGCTCCCACCACTAATCCTGAGGGCTCAGATCCCCTGGCCCCCAGGTCGTACACCCAGGTGGCGGCGGCTGCCTTGCACCCAGGTCCTTCCGCCTCCGCTCGGAATACCATCCCCGATGGTTGCAGCCCCTTCCCCGCCCTCACCAGGAGGCACGGAGTGCGCTGCCTCATGGTGTCGGCCTTGCTCCATGTGGAGACCTACATGTGGGCATTGGCGTGGGTGGTGGGGCCCGCGGCCATGGTGGTGGCCTCTCAAATGTTCGGGAAGATCGTCTTCTTCCTGGCATCGGAGGCCGCCGCGCAGGAGGTGGTGGAGAGGGGCTTGGCAGTCGGGGGCATCTATGTGCCCCTGGAGCCACTTGAGGGCCTGGGCGTGCGGGTGGTTTTCTCCTCTGTCCCTCCCTTCCTTCTTAATTCCACCCTTCTGCCTTTCCTCACCTCCCTGGGCCGACCCTTGTTGGTCCTGAGTCCCCTCCCTCTTGGCTGCAAAGACCCCGCCCTACGGCACATGCTCTCCTTCCGCTGGCAGGCGCGAATCCAACTGCCACCGGTGGCAGCACAGGGCGGGGTGGCCCAGGATGGGACTATACTGGTGCCTCATCAAGGGGCCCAGTAGCAGGTCTTTTACACCTTGGGGGAGGCCCGGTGCTTCATGTGTCAGGCGGCGGGGCATGGCTGGAGGGATTTCCCCCTGGCCCGGCCCGAAAGAGAAGAGCCCGGGACCTCCTCTGACCCGGGGAGTGCCAGCCACACGACCGGTGACACCCCGACCACGACAGGCCCTGGGACCGCCCCTCCTCTTCCCGGCCCGGACGGAACCATTACCTCTCGGGTGTCGGAGGATGCCCAGGCACATGGTGAGGGGCAAGAAGAGGCAGGCACCGGCGCCTGAGCGGGCATTCAAACCAGGTCTGTGGAGGAGAGGGAGGCAGGGCCGGCGGCAGGACCCGTCCAGGGCCCACCCCAGGGTGGACTGTCCCTCTCCCTCGCTGTCCCGTCCTCCTTCTCCTTCCCTCCCTCCTCGTTGCCTCCGTCTCCTGGTCCTTCCTCCTCTACCACTGAGCCCACCTCTCTGGAGGACTGGGTATTGGTAAGGGGGAAGCGCAAGAAAAGAAGTGCACGCATCCGGCACTCCACCCTGTTGGAGGACGGGGTGGATGTGCCACGCAAAGCATTAAAAAGAGCCGCCAGCCCTGATCCAGCTGCTGAACCCCTGGCTACTGACCATCTGCTGGGGGTGACTGAGGCTGCGGCAGCGGCAGCGGCAATGGAGAATATCACTCTTCTTGTCCCGGATCCCAAGCCCAAAGGGTCAGAGGGGGCTTGTCCTGAGCCCATGCCCTCCTCCGACACCCCTCCAGCCGCTGCCCAGACCACTGTCGTGGGGTGCCCGGAGGAGATGAGCCTCAGCCTCGCCCTCCTCTCACAGGAGGTCGAGGCCCTAGGCCTTATGCCGGCTTCTCTGGACGTAGGGGGTCTGCTGCTAGAGGGCTATGAGCCAGCCACCCATACCCAGCCAGCCCCCTCACCTTCTCTCTCCCCTCCTGCCAGCGATCCCCCAACCATTATCCTCCCTTGTTCTGGGATGTCACAGGGTGCGACCGCCCCTCCAGCTGAGGATCACCTCCCAACTGTAGCTGTCCTGCCCCTGGATATCCTGGAGGGATTTGTGTTCCCCTCATACCCTGCCGCCCCAGTATTGAAAACCCCAGCGCTGACTCCTCCACCTCACTGGTGCCTGCTGTTAGATGCAATGGCACCTCGCCCTTACCCCCACCTCCCCTCTTGCCGCCTGGAAAAGCCCCCCCTCCCCACACCCCTCTTACTCACACCCTCACTTCTACCCCCTCTTCCAGTCAAAGCCCCATCCCAGAAAGTGCTCCCCAACCCCCTCCAGACTCTCCTCCTCCTCCTCTCTCTCCTCCACCCCCTCTCCCTCCGCCTTCCCCTCTCCCTCCGCCTTCCCCTTCTTTCCACGACACACACCCTCCCCCCAATACATTCATCACCTTTGCCCCCATCCCCATTCTTTCTGCACCTCCCCTCGACCCTCATCTGCTCATAACTGCTCCCGAGGCTGCAATCCCTCGGGAGGCCCCCTTTGTCTCACCCTCTCCCAGCACCTCTGGGGCTGCTCTCCCTCCGCCACCCCTAGTCCTCCCAAAACCAAGCCCCAGCCACTGCATGACCTTCCCTGCTGGCCACGGAGCCCAAAAGGCTACGAGGCTGAGGTGCACTCAGGACCCCAAGGCCTCGGCACCCCATGTGCTGGAGGACGAGATGTGCGAGTTCTTGGAGGAAGTTTGCGGCTCCAAGAGCAAAGTAGCTCTCACCCTCCAGTGTTGGGGTGATTTCCATCTCATCCTTGAGTCCATGAGGGCCCCTCTGAAGGAGGGCAAGGGGACCGGGAGGAGGGATGCCGCAGCCTACCAATGAGCCCGCGGCTTCCGTGATGCCCTAATCACCTATGGCGTCGGCCATGGCTTGCAACTTGGCCCCATGGGCACCGCTGGCGTTCCCTTCGGGGAGGATCCTCCCCAGCCCTCTAAATGCCACTGATCATCTTTGCCACCTTGAACACCAGGGGCTGTGGGTCGGGTCTCCGCAGGTGCCAGGTGCTCTCCTTCCTCTGAGAGGGGGGGTACTCGGTCACCTTCCTCCAGGAGACCCACAATACTCTGGCCGCCGAAGCCAGCTGGTGGCTGGAGTGGGGAGACAGGGTCCACCTTAGTCACCTCTTGGCCCATCGGGCCGGGGTGGCAACCCTGTTCTCCCCAGCCCTGCAGATTGAGGTGCTGGGGAGTGTCGAGGTCGTGCCAGGCCGCCTGCTGTATCTCCGGGTACGGGTGGAGGGGCTGCCCCTCTACCTCGTCAACGTCTACGCCCAACATCTGGCCCGGAGAGAACATCCTTCTTCTGGCAGGCGGCAGCCTTCCTTGACTCCATCGATCCTCGTGAGTGCCTGGTCCTCGGTGGGGATTTCAACTGCACCCTTGAGGAATCGGACTGTATGGGGACAGAGCAGTGCTGGGCTGCTGCGGACATCCTCAGGGAGCTCATCACTCATCGTTCCCTGGTGGACGTCTGGCGCAGCCACCACCCGGATGAGGACACCGTCTTTACCTATGTCTGGGTGGTGGGCCACAAATCCATGCACTCCAAGTTGGACCGCATCTACATCTCTCGCTACCATCTCTCACAGGCCCACTCCTCCAGTGTGCGGCCGGCCCCCTTCTCGGACCACCACTTAGTGGCCGTGAAGGCTTCCCTCTCGCTGGGGAAGCGGGGGTCAGCCTACTGGCATTTTAATAACAAGCTGCTGGAGGATGTGGGCTTTGTGGCGTCCTTCTGGGAGTTCTGGCTGGCCTGGCATGGGCCACAGTGTGCCTTTACCTCAGTGTTGTGGTGGTGGGATCTGGGAAAGGTGCACACATGGCTCTTCTGCTGTGATTATACCCGGGGGGGCCAGCCAGCGGCGGGATGCGTTGATAGGACAGCTGGAGCGGGAGGTTCTTGAGTTGGAGAGGTGCCTGGCCACCAGCCCCGGAGATCCATCCCTCTGCAGCATGTACAGGGAGAAGCGGGACGAGCCCAGGGCCCTCAACGCCCTTCAGGCACAGGGGGCCTTTGTGAGGTCGTGGATCCAGCTCCTTCGGGAGATGGACCTTGGCTCCTGCTTCTTCTATGCCCTGGAGAAAAAGAGGGGTGCCAAGAAACATATCCTCTGCCTCTTTGCGGAGGATGGCACCCCTCTTACGGATCCGGCGGAGATGTGCGAGAGGGCTCGCGCCTTCTACACCACCCTCTTCTCCCCGGATCTGACTGACGCCAACTCCTGCAGAGTGCTTTGGGACCAACTCCCTTCAGTCAGCACGGGCGACCGGGACCGGCTAGAGCTTACTCTCACCCTGGCTGAGCTCTCAGAAGCCCTCCATCTCATGCCCACCAACAAGGCCCCGGGCATGGATGGGCTGACCATGGAGTTCTACCGCGTGTTTTGGGACGTCCTCGGTCCAGACCTGTTCAATGTCTGGGCCAAGTCCTTGCAAAGTGGGGTCCTCCCCCTGTCGTGCAGGCAGGCCATCCTCACCCTGCTGACCAAAAAGGGGGACCCCCGTGACCTTCGGAACTGGCATCCCATCTCGCTTCTCAGCACGGACTACAAGATTATCACTAAAGCCATCTCCGGTCGCTTGGGGTCCGTGCTGCAGGACATGGTCCACCCCGACCAGACCTACACCATCCTGGGCCGCACCATCTTTGACAACCTCTATCTGGTCCAGGATCTCATGGAGCTCGGGTGTAGGGATGGTCTGTTGTTCACTCTCCTGTCCCTGGATCAGGAAAAGGTGTTCGACAGGGTGGACCACGGGTATCTCCTGGGCACTCTGCGGGCTTTTGGCTTCGGACCCCGTTTCATCGGGTTTCTCCGGGTGCTGTACACTGCCTCAGAGTGTTTGGTCAAGCTCAACTGGATCCTGACCGCTCTAGTCAGCTTCGGGCGAGGGGTGCGTCAAGGCTGCCTGCTGTCGGGCCAGCTCTACACTCTGGCCATCGAGCCCTTCCTCCATCTCCTTCGACAAAGGTTGACGGGGTTGGTGCTCTGTGAGCCAGAGCTGCAGCTGGTTCTCTCAGCATACGCCGACGACGTACTGCTTGTGGTCCAGGACCCAGGAGACCTGGTGAGGTTGGAGGCTTGCCAAGCCATTTACTCGGCAGCCTCCTCTGCCCGGGTCAACTGGGTCAAGAGCTCTGGCCTGGTGGTTGGGGCTGGGTGGCAGGCAGGCCACCTCCCACCCGAGCTTCAGGCCATTTGGTGGAGTATGGGTCCGCTATCCTATCTAGGCATCTTTCTATCTGCTACGCATCCCTCTCCGCCGGAAAACTGGCAGGGTTTAGAGGGCAGGGTGGCTGAACGGTTGAGGAGGTGGGTGGGGCTGCTCCAGTGCCTCTTCCTACAGGGGAGGGCACTGGTGCTTAACCAACTAGTCCTGTCCATGCGCTGGCACCATCTCAACACCCTTGTCCCACCCCCGGGTTTCCTGGCCGCCCTCCAGAAGGTAGTTCTGGAGTTCTTTTGGCCAGGACTGCACTGGGTCCCTGCAGGGGTTCTTCATCTCCCCCCGGAGGAGGGAGAGCAGGGCCTGACCTGCCTACACATTCAGGTCCATGTCTTCCACCTCCGGACCCTGCAGGGACTCCTTAACAGCAATAGTGCAGATAGTCCTGCGTGAAGCACGCTGGCGCACGCTTTCCTCCGTCACTTCCGAGGGCTCCGATATGACCGGCAGCTCCTTTATTTGCCTTTGAGAGGCCATCCGCGAGACCTCTCGGAGCTGCCGGCCTTCCACCAGGACCTCCTCCGCACCTGGCGGCTGCTCTCAGTCTCCAGGTCTTTAGGGGCCGTGACAGGGGAAGACCTCCTCGCGGAGCCCCTGCTACACAACCCGTATCTCTGTGTGCAGGCGGCGGAGTCCCCCGCGGTGTGCCGGAGGCTGGTCCTCGGTGGAATCACCAGGGTCGGAGACCTCCTGAACTACGGCTGGGTTGACTGGATGGAGGCCCCGGCGCTCGCCCGGCGCATGGGGCTCTCCACCCTACATTCTCCCTGGCGCGTACTCAAGGAGGTGAAGGCTGCCTTGCCATCCGCTGCTCACGTCTACCTGTGCCGGGTCTTGCGAGAGGCTGCACCCCACCCCCCTCTCACTCCTGGCCCTCTGGATCTCTCTGTGGGCCTCCAGCTCCGTGAGCCTTCCCACCCCCCTCCCCTGCATCATCCCATCCGGCTGCACACCTTGAAGCCGGTCGTCTTTTGAACCGCACCCAGACATCATCTGTACACACTCATGCTTCACACGCTCCACTATCCCACCCTCATGTCCCACCCAGACCACAAGTGGCGGGACCTTCTACCATCTTTGGAAGGTGGGGAGCCCCGGTGGGCCAGCCTTTATTCTTCCCTGGTCCCTCGGCCCGCTGGGGACATCAGCTGGAGAATCCTGCATGGGGCGGTGAGCACAGGCGTGTACCTGGCATGGTTCACCCCCCTTCTGGATACCTGTTTTTTTTGTGGCACGAGGGAGACCCTGGCGCACATTTACATCGAGTGCGTCAGGTTGCAGTCCCTCTTCCGGCTCCTCCAGAACCTCCTGCTGAGTTTCTGGCTGCACTTCTCCCCGCACCTTCTCATTCTAGCACACCCCATCTGTGGCCCCACTAAGTCGCGGGACCTCCTCATCAGCCTCCTTCTGGCTATGGCCAAGGTAGCCATTTATAACGCTCAGGAGAGGAGGCTGGTGGCGGGGAGCCTGCGACTGTGGGGCCTATTTCCGCTCCGCTCTCCGCTCACGAATCCGGGCAGAGTTCCTTTGGGCGGCATCCCCTGGCTCTTTCATCACCTTTGAGGGGCAGTGGGCGCTGTCCGGGGTTCTCTGCTTGGTGTCCCCTTCTGGTTCCCTCGTTTTAAACCTTTGACCTCCACTCCCATCCCTGTTTTTGCTTCAGTTGTCCCCCGCACTCTGTTGGGGCCATGTTTTTTTTTTAAAAGGATCCCTCTTCTTGCCCTGGTCTCCAAATAGACCCAGTATACTGTCCTTCTAGAAGGCTCTGGAAGCTTCCAGGTAAGGGTCTACCACCAGGTTTACCACAGTAGATATCGCAGTATTACAGATAGCATCCCATAGTTGTTCCCATCTCTTGCTGATATCAGTGTCGTCTGGGTGGGGCAAGGCCTCTTCAAGTGCTTGGACAAACTCGCATACTTTTGAAGGGTCATGAGTCTTGTCAGTGTCAATGCGTGGCCTCCCTTCCTTTTTGGAGCGAAAGAATCTTCGGGGCTGGATGTGCACCTTACTACACATGAGCAAATGGTCAGTGTCACAGTCTGCTCTGTGGTATCCATGTGTCACCCAGACATTACCTAAACGGCTGCGTTTGGTGAGGACGAGGTCAAGCTGGTGCCAATGTTTCGATCTTGGGTGTCGCCACAAAACTTTGTGCTGGGGTTTGACGTTGAAGAAGGTATTGGTTATGCAGAGGTCATGTTGGGAGCAGAGTTCAAGGAGGTGCTGTCCATTTTCATTCATCTTCCCTATTCCAAACTGTCCCAGACAGGATGGCCAGCTGTGGTGGTGACCGCTAACTCTGGCGTTGAAGTCGACAAGGATGAATAGCGGCTCATGGGAAGGTACCTCACTGATAGCAATGCTAAGTTCATCATAGAACTTGTCCTTAACTTCCTGGGCAGAAGTTAAAGTAGGCGCATAGACGCTGAAGATGTTGACTACGCCCACTGGTGTTTGAAGCTGTATTTTCAGCATTCTCTCAGTTCCCACATTTGGTGATATGACTGAGCCAACTAGGCTGTTTCTGATTGCGAAGCCAACACTGTGTTCCCTGGTCTCGTCTGGAGGCTTCCCATGCCAGAAAAAGGAAAAGTCCTTCTACCTGAGACATCCAGAGGACAATAGCCTTGTTTACTGGAGGGCCACAATGTCCATCCACAGTCTTCTCAGCTCGTTGTTAATGATTGCTTCCTTCTGGGGGTTACTAATGCTCTGTAGGTCTTCTGTAAGGCCCGGAGTCATGGTCCTTATATTCCATGTGCCCAGCCTGAAGGCTGGATTATTTTGTTGCTTGTTTGTTTTGCCTGGTGTAAGGTTAACGATCCACCTGTCAGTGACTCCCTAAGCCCCACACACCCAGTGGAGCAAGTGGACCGTGGCGAGGCAGCACCTACTTGGCTGGGGGCTGCCCAGCTTGAGGCAGGCAGTAGCTGCCCAATGAGATCCGAAGACTTCTCCCACCGTCAGAAGCAACCCTTGGCGTCTGACTCTATGCCAATCGAGTGCAGTGGCTTCATACCGGTAACTGCTGCTTCTCGTGTTGTGTCACCGCTCAGAAAGCAATGCCGGAGTGTCCTCTCCAGGGCACAGGCCCGGGCAAGTAAGTTTGAAGAACCAGCTGATGTCCAGCAGCAAGTTCCCCCTCTCCACGCCACTGATGTAATCCAAGGGAAAGGCAAAAGCCAGTACAGCTTGGCACCAGTGTCGTCGCAGGAGCTGCCAGAGTGAGATTGAGTACAACCTCAAACTGCCTTAGGGGCTCCATCTCCGGATTTTTTCTCGGGGTTTACTCCCGAAGCCTTTCCCATAACTAGGTACCGCTGCAAGGCAACGGTGGTTTTAAATCAGAGTTTTCTTCTCCTAGGTGGGCGGCCTTCCCAGGCTGACAAGCCCCATCTGCCCGAAGCAGCTGGTTTTAAGGCACCAGTCACCCGCCTTCGCCCCTTCTCCTGTCAGTGCAAACAGTTTCGCCGGGCTTAGAAACTAAGCTACATGTGAAGGCCAGGCACTGGACTTCGGTTGTCAGAGGCTATTGGAGATGCACGCCATGGGAGCATTTTATAGATAGTGGGAGTTTATCCCCGCTACCATATTAAGAAATAATTTTACATTTTTACTGATCAGCTCATATATCCTTTGTCTATGGCCATCAAAGTATCCCACCATAGCGACAAGCAGCCTTAGGATGTAACAAGCTGATACAGTCAAATAGCACCACATTATATATTCTTTTGCTTTATACAACACCATCTCGAGTTTGCAGTAGATATAAGTTTAGCATCTCCCTGGAAATTGTGTTCTCACCTTTTTAATCACAGAACAATCTTTGTTAAAGAATTTCATCCTTCTCTCTAACTGTTTCTAAGCTGTCTGTTTCTTTGACAAAAATATTAATCAGTTTAACCTGATAGGTTTCTTTGACAGGGTAACAAATCTTGTGGTTGTGAAGTGTGTGTGTGGGAGTGGGGGAAGAAGCAGATGTGGTATACCTTGGTTTTAGTAAGGTTTTTGATACTGTCATGACTTTTTACACAAACAAACTAGGGAAATACAACACATAAGCCATGTCTACACTATCCCCTTCATTTTGAAAGGGGCATGGTAATGAGAGAGGATGGAAGATGTGAATGAGGCACTGCCATGAATATGCAGTGCCTCAATAGCATAATGATGGCCACAGCAATTGGAAAGTGCTGCTTTCAAATCGTGTGCCACCTGTGTAGATGGGGGCTTTTCAAAAGTACCCCCCCAGTCTTCGAAAGCCCCTTATTCCTATTTGATTTTAAGAATAAGGGGCTTTTGAAGACTGGGGGGGTCCTTTTGAAAGGCCCCCATCTATAGGGGTGGCACATGATTCGAAAGCAGCACTTCCGAATCGCCACAACCACCATTATACTAATGAGGTGCTGCATATACATGGCAGTGCCTTGTTAGCATCTTCTGACCTCACTCATTATCATGCCCCTTTTGAAAGGAAGGGATGAGTGTAGACATAGCCATACAGAGCTACTATAAGCTTGATGCATAACCAATTGGAAAACCATCCCAGATAATAGTTATCAGTAATTCACAATGATGCTGGAAGAGCATATATAGTGGGGTCCTTCACAGGTTAGTTCTTGGTTCAGGGAGATGAGATAGAAGAGGCTTTCTTCAGGCAGCTAAGTGAAGCTTCCAAATCGCAGGCCCTGGTTCTCATGGGAGACTTTAATCACCCGGACATTTGTTGGGATACCAATACATCAGCACGCAGACAATCCAGGAAGTTTTTGGAGAATATTGGGGACAACTTCTTGGTACAAGTGCTGAAGGAACCGACTGGGGGCTGTGCTCAACTTGACCTGCTGCTCACAAAAGAGAGAAGAAGTAGTAGAAGAAATAGAAGCGGGATGATACCTGGGTTCCAGCGACCATGAGATCATAGATTTCAGGATCAGGACAAAAGGAAGAAATGTGAGCAGTAACATACAGACCCTTGATTTCAGGACAGCAGACTTCGACTCCCTGAGAGACCAGATGAGCAGGATCCCTTGGGAAATGAAGATGAAGGGGAAAAGAGCTGAAGAAAACTGGCAGTATTTTAAAGAAGTCTTACTGAAAGCACAGGAACAAACCATCCTGTTGCATAGTAAAGAATGCAAACATGGTAGGCAAGCAACTTGACTTAATGGGGAAATCCTTAGTCTGTTTAAATTAAAAAAGGATGCATACAAGAAATGGAAATGGGGATAGTTAACTAAGGATGAGTATAAACATACGGCTGGAGAATGCCAGGGAGTAATCAGGAAAGCTAAAGCACTATTGGAACTGGAGCTGGCAAAGGATGTGAAGAGTAACAAGAAGGGTTTATACAGGCATATAAACAATAAACTGGTTATCAGAGAAGGTGTGGGGCCATTACAGGATGAGGGCGGTAACCCAGTGACAGATGATGCAGGAAAAGCTGAAGTACTCAATACTTTTTTTGACTCAGTCTTCATGGACAAAGTCAACTTCCACATGATGGTCCTAGACAATGAAGTATGGGAAGGTGGAGGGCAGCCATCTGTAGTGAAGGAACAAGTTCTCAGCTATCTAGAAAAACTGTATGTTCACAAATCCATGGGTCTGGATTTAATGCACCCGAGTGTACTAAGGGAATTGGCAGAAATCATTGCTGAACCTTTGACCATTTTCCTTGAAGACTCTTGGTGATCAGGAGAGATCCTGGATGACTGGAAAAAGGCAACCGTAGTGCCCATCTTTAAAAAAAGGAAAGAAGGACAATCCAGGGAACTATGGACCAGTCAGCCGTACCTCAATCCCTGGGAAAATAATGGAGGGACTCCTCATGGAATCCATTTTGGAACACTTGGAAGAGGGGACAGTGATCAAAAGTAGCCAACACAAATTCACCAGGAGCAAGTCCTGCCAGACCAATCTGATTAGCTTCTATGACAAGGTAACAAGCTCTGTGGAAATGGGGAAGTCAGTGGATGTGATATACCTTGATTTCAGCAAGGCTTTTGATGTGGTCTCCCACAACATTCTTGTCCATAAGTTAAGGAACTATGGATTGGATCTTTGGACTATAAGATGATAGAAAGTTGGCTTGAGGGTTGGGCCCAATGGGTAGTAGTCAATGGCTCAATATCTGGATGGCGACTTGTTTCAAGTGCAGTGCTGCGAGGCTCAGTTCTGGGGCCACTGTTGTTCAACATCTTTATTAATGACCTGGATGAGGGACTGGATTGCACCCTCATCAAGTTTGCAGATGACACAAAACTAGCGGGAGAGGTACATATGTTGGAGGGCAGAGAGAGAGAGAGAGACTCCAGAGTGACCTAGATAAATTGGAGGACTGGGCCAAAAGAAATCTCATGTGGTTCAATAAGGAGAAATGTAGAGTCCTGCACCTGGGGTGGAAGAATCCCAAGCATTTTTACAGGCTAGGAGCTGACTGGCTCAGCAGCAGTACAATGGAAAGGGACCTAGGGTTTCTAGTGGATGAAAGGCTGGATATGAGTAAACACCGTGCCCTTGAAGGGTGCCAAGAAGGCTAACGGCATATTAGGATGCATTAGGAGGAGCATTTTGAGCAGATCTAGAGAAGTAGTTATTCCCCTCTATTCGGCACCGGTGAGGCCACATCTTGAATATTGTGTCCAGTTTGGGGGCTCCCAGTATAGAAAGGATGTGGATTTGCTGGAGCAGGCTCAGCAGAGGGCAACAAAAAATGATTAAGGGGCTGGAGTACAAGACCTATGAGGATAGGCTGAGGGATTTGGGCTTGTTCAGTTTACAGGACAGAAGAGAGGGGTGATTTAATAGCAGCCTTCAACTTCCTGAATGGGAGCTCTAAAGAGGAGGGTGAGAAACTGTTCTCAGCGTTGTCAGATGACAGATCAAGGAGTAATGGTCTGAAGTTGAAGAGGGAGAGGTGTAGGTTCAATATTAGGGAAAACTACTTCACCAGGAGGGTGGTGAAGCACTGGAATGCGTTGCCTAGAAAGGTGGTGGATTCTCCATCCCTTGAGGTTTTTAAGTCACGGCTGGACAAGGTCCTGGCTATGATGACTTAGTGGGGGTTGATCCTGCTTGAAGCAGAGGACTGGACTAGATGACCTCCTAAGGTCCCTTCCAGCCCTATGATTCTGTGATTCTGTGATTCAGTTCTGTTAAAATCATTGTCATTGATTTAGTTGATGGCGTAGAATTATGAAGTTTGTGTCCAATTTCCCACTGAGAGGAGCTGCAAGTGCTTTGGAGGACATGATTAAAATTCAAAATGGTCTGGAATACCTGGAGAAATGGTCAGACTTTAGTAGGATGAAATTCAATAAAGACAAATGCAAAATACTCTACATAGGAAGATGGAATCATTTGCCCATATACAAAATAAAAAATAACTGACTAGGAAGAAGTACTGCAGCAAGGAAGCTGGGGAGCATAATGAATTAAAGGCTAAATATGAATCAACAGCATAATTCTAGGATGTATGAGCAGGATTGTTGTAAATAAGACAGAAGAAGTAAATATTTTCTTTCATTCCATGCTGATTATGTGCCTGTGATTGACCACATTAAGGATGCCACACCCAGGTCAGCTTGCAAGAAATTGGGCAAACAACCCCCAAAATTGCTGGCTTATTGTATAATTAGATTCACCAAGTCAGGAAGAAAAGAGCATCTGCAGTACCATACTAACTAACCTCTATTAGCCATTCCAAGCTTTAGCTCCCATCTTGTGACCAATTTGTAATATAGTGAAGGGGTTTAAAAAATCCATTTTACCATTTGAAGGGTTACCTTTGAGGGAAATAAAATGCAAATGAGGCACAGGTTTACATATTGGGTGCCTAATTTGCATATTCTTCTTTTGAACAAGCTTCTTTCGAAAGAAGAAAAGCAGCGTAAATGCGGCTTTTTTGAAAATAAACCCCATCTTCGAATGAACAATTCTTCCTAAAATAAAATAGGTAGAAGGGTCCTTTTGAAAAGGGGGTTCATTTTTCAAAGAGACACATCTACACTGGTTTTCTTCTTTCCAAAGAAGCTCTTTTGAAAGAATATGCAAATGAGCTACCAGATATGTAAATCAGCACCTCATTTGCATTATCAATTTCTCTCATTTTCCTGCCTCTTTCAAAAGAGGAATGCAAGTGTAAACACAGCCTAGATGTATTACTATAAGAAGAGTTATACATGGGTAATAGGATACATATATACAAATGTTTGCAAAGTCCTATAACAGTTTGCAAATATCTTTCTGAAAACTTCAGAAGATTGGAAGTCCCACAGGCCATGGTTCAAGGTGTACTTTTTATCTGTAAATTCACAATCCGCAGAAACAGAGCACGACAGAGGTAAAATGGAGATAGCTCAAAGGTCCTTTTTATTTGCTGTGTGCATGGAATTTTACTGTCCCAAACAAGCCCACAGGCCAAGCACATGGAAAGTTTCTGGCCTCATGGAAGCTGAAGGGTGACATTTTCTTATCGGGGCCAGTCATTGCCCATATATTTTTAGAGGCACCCGCAGGAAAATCTTACAGGGTTGGAAGAATTTATTCAGTGGTACATTGTGAGCTGAGTGTCCTTAAAGTGGGCCATCAACAAATAGCTTTCTAGCTCTGATATAAATCTGTCTGGGATGTATCACCCAGCAAAACAACATACGTATGTATGACATAGCAAAACAACAAAGCCAATATTCATAACTTCAGATAAAAAGATGATGTATGCTCATAAACAAGATAATCACACTTAGCAATATATAACTTTTCTAGTGATATTTTATATGAAATACTGTGTACAAGACCTATAGAAATGGTTAACAGTGGAAACAACCATAATTTAAATGGCCTGTCCTTTTATACACAGCATCACAGACCCATATGGAATATTGTGTTTAGTTCTGGGTGACACATTTTAGGAAAGATGTGGGAGTTTTATGTTGAAGGTTGCTGATTTGTTGACATAAAAACATTTTTCAGAGAGATTTTGATCTTGACAAAGATTTTGTGGAACACAAGTTGGTTTCAAAACCAACCATGTTTTCCACCACCTCACCGATCTGAATGTAAGGATGACCATACTGAAACAGACCAGAGATACATCTAGCCCAATATCCTGTTTTATGAGAGTGGTAGGTGCCAATTGCTTCAGAAGTAACAAACAGAAGAAGGCAATTACCAGCTCAGGCAGTCAGAGACTCTAGGACAGGCGTGTCCAACCCGCGGCCTGCAGGCCGCATGCGGCCCTGGACAGCTAGTAATGTAGCCCCACAAGATCATAAACTTTTAACATTATTATGTGATTTATATACATTAACTATATTATATATTTTATATGTGGCCCAAGACAATTCCTTTTCACTCAATGCCGCCCAGGCAAGCCAAAAGGTTGGACACCCATGCTCTAGGAACACCCAGATCTTGAGCTGCACTCCTGACCATCTTGGCCAGAGATATTAATAACATCCTTCATCAGTGTGCATATTTTTAACATGATTATATTTTTGGCTGCACAACAACCCTTGGCAATGTGTTCCACAGGCTGACTGGGCATTTTGTTAAGAAGTCCTGCCTTATGTTTAGTTCAAACCTACTTCCTATTAGTGTCTTTGGGTGAAACCAGTTCTTGTGTTTATGTAAATGAAAAAGTCACACTTCCTTATTCACTTTCTCTACACTATTCATGATTTTATAGACGTTTAATCTATGCTCCTTCAGTCATCTGTTTTCTAAGATGAACTCTCCCAGTCCATTTAATCTCTCCTCAGGTGGAACTTGTTCTATACCCCAATCATTTAGTTAAAATTCTCCATACATTTTCCAATTTTAATATATCATTTCTGAGATGTGGCAAACAGAACTGCACATAGTAACCAAGGTGTGGGCATGCAAGGGATTTACAGAGTGGCATTATGATATTTTCTGTCTTTTTATCTATCTCATTCTTAATAGTTCCTAACATTCTGTTAGTTTTTTCTGACTGCTGCCTCACCTTGATGAGATGCATTCAATCCACAATGACTCTAAGATCACTTTCTTGAACAGTAACAGCTAATTTATACCCCATCATTTTCACAGATATCTGGAATTATGTTTTCCTGATTGCAGCACTTTGCATTTGTCAATAGATTTCATTTAACAATTGGTTGATCCGTGGCCCTGTTTAGTGAACTCAAAGTTCAGTTTGTAGTTAACTAACTTGAGTAATACGTTATCATCTACATACTTTATCTACTCAGTATTTGCTTGTTTTTCCCAATCTATTAAGAATATATTAAACTGCACTGGTCCCAGTACAAATCACTGATTCCATAGCAACCTACCGTGTAGTTCATCTTGGAGCTTAGAAGGTCTGCAATCTTGACACCTCAAAGCCAGAGACCTTGTGGCTTTCAAGATCCAGGGAAGCCTGCCAAGCAGACCACATCAGGAGTAAACCTCTATTTTCCTTTAGACAGTAAACTGAATTTAAAATGGAGCTAAACCAGATTTTGTATTATCGAAATTGTCAAACAGAAGTGTGCTGACTAGAACTGGTCAGAAAATAAAACTAAAAAGTTAAATGGATAGGTTCGGTTCATACCTTCTTGAAGTTCAGTCATCTGAGTATTTTATTTTTAAATATAACAAATATTGGTGTGGTTACAGAAACATATGTTAAATGTCATGCTTTACAATATAAACCAATCTGAAACCTCTAGAAAGTAGGAAGTTTCTTGTATCGACATCTGAAGCATCAGTTACTGACAACCTTTGGAGAAAGAATAGTAGAATAGATGAACTGTGGATCAGATCCTTAATAACAACTCCTATGTTCCTAACATAGTAAACAGAGTTATAGGCTGTGTAGCATCAAGTTTCCAGAACTGGCAAGCACCAGACCCTGATGGAAGAAGCCTGACAGTGTGAGATGTGGGATAATACACCTTCTATTAAAATCTCATCTTAATAGAGATTGGTTAAGATCTCAAGGATGAGGTCTTACATTTCTTCTATTTTTTTCTAGCATTACAGTTATAACGTTTGGACATTTTTATGGATAACAAGAATATATGTTAGTTAAATCTTGCTAAATTCTTGGCCTCAGTAGTAATCCTGTGATAATGAGTTCCACAGTCCAATCAGGTTACATGAAATAGAATTTCCTTTTATTAGTTTTGAATTTCATACCTTTTAATTTCAGAGGGTTCCCTTGGTCTTGTTTTAATGCATAAAGAAAACAAAAGATTCCAATCTACTTTCCCTATAATATCAGTCATTTGATGTGTTTTATCTTGCCTCTGCTTATTCATATGCTTTCTGACATGAACACCACCAGAATTTTCTATTTTTCTTCTCACTAGAATTTTCCAATGTTCCTATTAAGTGTTCTCCCTGTCTTTCTGAGCACCATCTAGTTCTGCAATAGCCTTTGTGAGATGGTGTAGGATGGAAATTTCTGAGACAGGTTATGGTATTCTGCTAAAGACCTCCTATTCAAATCCTAAAGTCTGGAGTAGGCCTACAACCCTATAGTTCAGAAACCCAGTTAGCATGAGTGGAAGGTTAGCCCTGCTTCCCACCCCACATCTCACTCACAAGACCCAGTGAAGGTTGTCCCAAGGCAGGTAGGGCCTTGGAGTTTTGGAGTTTGGAGGGAGGGATAGTTGCCCCAGCAACCACATTCCAAGAAGCCATGCAAGTGAGAACCAGAATATAGCACCATCCCATTTGCTATCCCAGGCTGGTACGCAAAACAAATGTGTTAATGCTCTATGCTGTTACTGTCTCTTTTGCTTTAATCTTCTAGATAAGCACCCTGAATGTGCCCATGTGAAGGCACCACCATTACGCTTGTCAATGCATCATCCATCCAATTAGACACATAGATGTTACTGCATGTGTGTTTTGTTCAAGTAACTTGTTAAGGAAAACCACTTGTACTGGAGGTAAAACTGTTCTATAAGCTGTGGGTGAGGATATTATGTAACCTTTTTAGATTTTTGGCATATTGTGCTCATTTTGTCTTGCTGCTAGAAACTATCCAGGCTTGGGTAACACCCATGCAATAGCTTTCCACCCGACCACCAATAATTTATATAATCAGTTGTAATCTATTGTCAGGCAGTGCTCCACCGAGTCCTGAGGGGCGAAGTGGCACACCACCAGCACTGTCTGTAATAAACCCTCCTGCTTGCTTCATATACTGTGTCCAGACTTTGTTCCAACAGATGGAATGGGATATTCCAGCTAATACATCAGCTTTGATTTATATAATTACATTTATGTATTATTGGGAGAAGTCTTTTGCAAAAAAGATAAAGTAAAAGGATTTATGCCTCCTTTGGGTCAGGCCTAGGTTTACATGGAAAATGTCTCATCTCCAATATGGCCCTGTTTCTTAGAACCATTGCATTCATGAGGGACATTAAAACTTGAATAGCCAAGAGCAAGAATAATGGGCGTTGCAGAAAGGGTATTTTAATCAAAAATATCAATGCGCTCTAGCTTCATTTCCTTCACAGACCAGCACAAAACCACTGAAGACTGAAGACCACTAGGAATCCTTGGTGCCTTCTACCCCCTGTTCTGCATGTTTACTTACAATTCTTCATGTTAAGGTATTTTCCTCTTTCCAGTTACAATTGTGACTTGGAAAGGTGGCAGAGTCTTTGGGCTCCCTGGCTCTTAAAGCACCTAGGGATCTGTCCCGAAGAATCCAATTGCAAGACAGGGTTCATCAGTACCTAAAGCCAGAGAGCTGGTGGGGTAGTAAATAAAAGGACTGAAAAGGGAGTGTTTGAGTGAAAGATTGGTGGTGCCCATATATTTCTTTAATTGGCTATCTCTCAGCAAAAGGGAAATGTTGCCATAGTTACGTTCCAGGATAAATACTTAGATACTATTTTAACGTACTTTGGGTTTGATCTTAGCCACAGTGAAGTAAATGAGAGTATTTCCACTGATTTCAATGGGCTTTGGAACTGGACCTTTGTGATCCATCTAGATGAAAGGATGAACTATAATTGTATGATCATTATCAAGTTAAACATATTAATTATAAAACTGCTAAGGAAACCCCACTGAGTCTTTATCAAATTAAAAATGCAAAATTGAAAATATTTAAGTTTCCCCCATTGAATATTTTCTCTCAGGATTCTGTAAAGCAGAAATCAAATATTTTAATAGATAAACTTAATAAGATTTAATTTGTTTGGCTTATGCCACAAGAGATCCAGAATTCCAGTGCGTCTGAGTTTATGGAAGAGAACAAATGTAATATCAATTCTAGCAGTACTACAGTCTTCCTCTGTACCCTTTAAAAAACAGATGAAGTAAAAATGAACCTTTTTATGACTTCAGAATGAGTTTATTTCTACCCAAAAGAAATAGCATTTAATATAAAAAAGTTATACATGTCAAAGTTTTAACTTCCTTTTCAGATATTGAAATAAGTGTTCTGTTTGGGCCTGATAAGTGTTCTGATTTGCTTCAGAGTTTTGAATATAACCAGTGAAAGTGATGGTATTATAAAGCCTCCTAGGGTCAAAATGTTACCATGTAAAGGGTTCAGTTAAAACCACTAGGTTTACTTTCCAGGGAATGGTGATCCTATGTTGGTCTGTCTTGCATAGTGAAATGAAATACCAAAGTTGCATGTACTATTACATATATTTCAGATTCACCTGTGGTTTATTAATTCTGGCAGAAGAAAAGCTTCCTTCAGATCACCGTTTGCTACTTATGATTTGGAAAAGACTGAATATGATGCAAACACAACTTGAGAAAAATAAGAGAAAGAAGCCAACAGAAGAATAAACTAAGTAACTATCCTGGATAAATTAATTTTAATCAGTGACCTGGCTTCTGTTTGTTTGTTTGCATGTTTGTTTTTCAAATAAACAGAAACTTATTATGGGTAATAGTTCCCCAGACTATATATTGTAATAAACAGGTTTGTGCTTTATGTGAGAAGATTGTGGTCCATTCTCAAAAAAGCCTGACTCAATGATTAACAGTAGATATTGTCTTTGCATTTTCATGTATCTGAGCACACACAGTTCCAGTCCAACAGACCTTATTCATGGTAAAATGTAGATTTCTTAGCACAACAAGGGCATATTCTTACATGGTTATCATGAGACCTGTAGACTTTCTTGTTTGACAAAACAAAGCATCATGTCCTTCTAGATACTCTACTTTTGTCTCTAATATCAGACCAGAAATGCTAGTAGCTGGTGTTTGGAGTTGAATTAAAGTGGTCCCAGTTGGAAGACACTGATGTCTTCTGGTAATTAACTCATCCACTCTAATGCATTTATCATTATTATTTATTAGCATTGTCCCAGAAACCCCATCAAAACTGGGGCCCCATTTATGGTACTGTATCAAGGGCTCGTTCTGTGCTGGCATGGATCACTTTTGTACGACCTTGTTTAGAGCAAAGAGATGCAAGCACACCCCCTACTCCATAAGGGACATCTCCATGGCAAGTATAGATTTAGCTATTCCATCTCTGTTGCAACCCCACAGTAGCCATTAATTCAGGCAGCTTTCTCAAGCAGTCAGGGTGTGAAGTGGAGGAAGCAGTGGTGCATGTGTGCAGGGAGGAGATGGAGGAATGACCTTTGTTCCCTCCTGTGCAAGAGATCCTGCATCCCTGAGAAGGTTATTACAATAAGGGTACCAATTAAAGTAGCTCTTGGGGCTATAGTAGTAGGCATCCTTCAGTCTGCATAGGCTATGGATCGCGCCCTTTAAAGTTTCAATTGAGGACTTCATTTACAGCATCTGTTGTGACTATAAAGACCCACATGAGAGTGACAGTCCTTGCTGCATCTCTTGCAGATGTAGTGGGTGTCTGGCAAGTCCTTATTGTGCTTTCTGTGCGCTCGCTTCTCCTCTGCTAGCTGTCTGATCTTCAACTCGCCCTTCTGAAAGCCCTTGTGTAACCCCTGCCTCCATCTGCTGCGGTCGTCTGCTAGATCCTCCCAGTTGTCCAGCTTGATGTCTACCTCTCTGAGGTTTCTCTTGCAGACATCTTTGTAACGCAACTGGGGGCATCCGGGAGGTCTTTTGCCAGAGGCTAGCTCACCATACAGGATGTCTTTTGGAATCCTTCCATTGTTCATCCTGTGGACGTGGCCAAGCCAGCGGAGCCAATGCTGCCTGAGGAGGGTGTGCATGGTTCTTGGGGCTATACCAGCCTGCAATGGGACTGACCCAACATCAGGCATACCCTGAAAGAGGGAGTTAAAAAAGCCTCTCCCATGTGTATTTGTATGTGTGTGTTTGCAGGATTTAAATTGGAATAAGAGAAAGTCCTCAAGAGTTTATGCTAATTAATCACTCTAGGTATTTCTGTAATGCCAGTCATTGATGCACCATTGATGCACGCCACATGAATGTTGAAACATGAACTGCACTGATGACACCTCCTTTTTGCATAGCTAGCTATTGAAGGCCATGCTGGACAACATGTTTATAAACAACAGGGTTTTGCAAAAGAGTTTATATTGTAATGTTCAATGATTAGCTTAATGCATTCTAGGATGAAAGTGGCAAAATTCACAATACTGAAATGTGTATTCCACTCTTTTTCTAGTCTACAATGATTTGATAATTGCTTAGGTGTACAGTGAAAGTGGTGGCTTTTTGTTTCCCTGGCAACTGTCAGATCTCACTTTTTGTAAATTAAAGAACATGGGGGTGGGGGCATGGGGATGGAAGCTTGCTGTTTAGTTACCTAATTTCACTCTCTCTTCTGTGGTTATATGGCATGTGAAGGGGAAAGAAATATAGGAGTGGGAAGTGTGTGGGTAACAAGGTGAGGAAAGAAAATTTAAAAAACAGCTCTCACCCATCGTTCCAGAACAGGTTTTTCAGAGTCCCTGACTGTGCTTCCTTGAGAAGAGAGAAGCTGATAGAAGCTCCCTTGCTAAAATGGTCAAATATAGCTAAGCCTAGTTAACCTTGGAACTAGGGAGAAAATGCCTGGATGGCTTTTGGAGTCCAAGAGAAGCCTATTCAGACTGAAAGGCAGAAAGGGAGTTGAGGAGAAATGCTAAGACTGCCCTATTCACATTGTCTGTTTTGTTTCTTTCTGTGTATGTCAAACTTGTCATCCCTGGCTTGGTCACTGTTGTGCATATAGTTTTGTTTTGTTTTGTTTTGTTTTTTGTTTCTGTGTATTTAAGATGAAAAGTGTGGAATGCCTCTTATACATCTGAAAGGTTTTCATTAGTAATTTGTAAGTGTTTTTTTCATCAATCTTCACCTAGACACATAAATAAATTTAAAAAGATTAGCATGGCTGTTTGGTAGGTGACCAGTAAGGAACAAAAGATAACATGGGATAATGCTGTTACTATGCATGCTTCCTTTACTTAAAATCTGGCTATGCATATTTACTGGAGACTGATCTTTCATTCTTGCTCAAATGATTACTTTTTAAAATTATCGGGTAACCTGAAATATGTCTATACACAATTAATCAAATCCTAACCTCATAAAGATTGAAAAAAGAATTAATGAATCATATCTCGAGACCTATGCAAATTGTATCAGTTCCACAGATTGAAGAATATTTGAATCTCTCTGAATAAATACCATTCTATGAATTTTGTCAATTGGCTAAATTAAGAGGCAGATGCTTGCATGAGAATAGTCACACATATGGTCAGTGCCTTAGCACAGAATTTGATCCAAGAAGACAAGACTCTTAGACTACAGTTACATTAATGAGTTTTGATGTCAAACCCCAGTCTTGTCAACAAAACTGGTGGAACATCCACACACACACAATACATTTTGTTGACAGTTTGTCGCCAGAACTCAGCAGTTTTGCTGGCAATGTTCTGCCTCTCAGCCATGAGGATTAATGCTGCCATCGACAGATTCTGTCAACAAAAAAGCTGTGTCACTGCTCCCAGGGACCTTCTCTCAACAGACAGGGCATCCAGAACAATGGACACCCCTGTCTGCTGCTGTTCCGGGTGCCTATTTTGTTGAGAGAGCAGCCGGACAGTCCGACCACTCTTTCAACAGAGCAGAATGCTGTAGGGCAAATACCTGCTCGTGAACAACTGTACGTTTTGGGTGACTTCAATGCAAGAGTTGGAGCTGATCGTGACTCATGGCCCTCTTGCCTAGGTCACTTCGGTGTGGGAAAAATGAATGACAACGGACAGCGTCTCCTCGAACTTTGCACATACCACAATCTGTGCATCACAAACACATTTTTCTGAACCAAGCCACAGCACAGAGTGTCATGGAGACACCCACGCTCAAAACACTGGCACCAATTAGATTTGGTCATCACCAGATGTGACAACCTCAAAAATGTCCTCCTGACACACAGCTACCATAGTGCTGACTGCAATACAGATCATTTGCTAGTCTGCTCCAAGCTCAAGCTGAGACCCAGGAAGCTGCACCATTCTAAACCTACTGGAAGGCCCCTCATTGATGCCAGAAAGACAGTAAACTCAGAAAAAGCCGAAATGTTCAGAGATACCCTTGAGGAGAATCTGCGCAGCAGCCTTTTGGGTGCTGATGTGACATCCAGATGGCAGCATCTGAGGGACACAATCTACAATACAGCCTTGTCAGTGTTTGGAAGAAGATCTGAAAGCACAAACAACTGGTTCGAAGCTAACTTTGATGAGATAATTTCAGTCATCGAAAAGAAGCGTGCTGCACTTCTGGAGTATAAATGCTCACTGAGTCAGAGTACCCAGCAAGCACTCAGGGTAGCCAGAAAAATAGTACAGCAGACAGCCAGGCGCTGTGCCAACAACTACTGGCTTCAGCTATGCAGCAGTATCCAGAAGTGTGCTGACTCTGGTAATCTCAGGGGAATGTAAGAGGGCATAAAGAAGGCAATGTGACCCATCCAGAACAAGACGGCACCTCTGAAATCCAAATCTGGTGAAGTCATCACTGACAAAGCCAAACAGATGGAGCAATAGGTCGAGCACTACTCCGAGCTGTACTCATATGAGAACATTGTGGTTGATACAGCCCTCAACGCCTTCGAGCTCCTGTCAGTCATGGTCCCAGAGCTTGAGCTCCAGCATAAGCATCTTCTACAAGTCACGGGACCTCTTCATCAGCCTCCGCCTGGCCCTCACTAAAGTGGTCATCTACAACAGCAGGAGGAGGATGCTGGAATGGGGTGTTCTGTGACTGTGGGGCCTATTTCCACTCCTCTCTTCTGTGAAGCACATCTCAATCTGAAATAGCCTTTTTGCAATGGAGTGAGACTGGGTTCTCAGTTTGCCACAGTATTCTACATGAAGATGCAGAATTAATTTATATAATGGCATCATAACATTTTTCCATATTATTCATAATTCCATTCCTGAGGCTACCGCTAAACTGCTCACATATACATACTTATATTGCTGCTCATTGAGCCAAGAGGAGGAGGAATAGCAGAACAGATAGTGGCAGCAGAGCCACGGCTGAACCAGGCTGACTGTGTGCCCACCAAGATAACCAGGCTGACTGCATGCCCATCAATATCAGGTACATAGTGGGGGAATTACGATCCTAGTTTATAGTGTAGGCACAGCTTTAGAGAACTTGATGGTTTGAAAGCCAGAACCTCTTTTTTAGACATTAACAATTCTTAAATTGTGGTTATGGGCTAACAGTGGCCCACTAAACTCATTCTAATGGCCTGTCCTAAACCCCTTCTGTTAATGATGCTACAGGTTCAAAGAGAGGGCAACCTCTCAAGTGCCAGAGAAATCAATTCAGCAAAACATCATGGTTAAATGGAAGTGGTTCCACAATAAACTCATTTAAGATCTCATAAACATACCTGCCACAGGCCAATTAACTAATGTAGAAGTAATTGAGTGAGACACATTTAAAAAAAAGTAGTGACTTATGTACAACATAGTTACCAAAAAATTAATTATTGCACAAGTGATTTGATGGGACCTAAGTAGTGACTTTTGGGTGCTAATAGATAACTTGAAGATGGCATCTGCATTTTTGTGGTGAGTAATCCATACATGGATTTATGAAGCATTTTTTCACTTTAATCAGAATATTGTGAAGGTCAGACATAAGCACTTTGTACTCTATGGAGCACTTCACAGGAGAAAGGCTATCTAATTCTAAATTTCTTCACTTTAAGATTGAAAGGATGAGTTCTGTTAAATGTGTGAATTTTAAATCAAACTATAATAAATAAACAATAATAATATTAATTAATTAATTAATTAATTAATTAATTAATTAATTACTTGTACTCTCTCCTTGCTTAGACCTTTCTCGTGTCTGGTTAAAATACAGCACAAATCTCTCTATACTAAAGGTAGAAACATTTTTTTTCCACTTAGTACAATGCAATTATGCTTGATGAAATAATCCAAAGCACTCTTCATCACACAAGGTTCCTATCCTCTCCTGCTGCAGCTGAGAGCACTGACTTTTGCAATGCTCTTGATCTCTACATCCTCACCCAAGTGCAGGAAGCTGGAGTTAGCTTTAATGCTAATCCACATAGAACCCTCGTGAAAGCTTTGAGTAATGCACTGACCACATGAAATATTGTATCAATAAACTGTAGGTGGTCCCCAATCTTCACACAAAGACATTTTTGAATAGCAAATTTAGTTAACCTTCACATCACTTAGTTGTTAACATGGGTTTTGATTATGCAGAAAATGAAAACAGATGGGTTGATGGAGATGATCCAAACATTCCTTTTTTCATCCTTTGTCCCACTGTACCTCAACTCCAGCTACCCAGGTCAGTATGGTTCAAGTGGAAATTAGCATAGTACAAAATAGGACATGACTCCGCAAAATGTATCCAATGTCTGAGTTGCCACAATACTTACTTTGAACTTTAATGGAAGTTTTGACCCTCTAGGTGCCCTCTTATATGAAAATCTTTCACAAGATTTCACAAATGTCTTTCTAAAATTAAATTTCTAATGGTAAGTAGTTATTACGGTATTTTTTTAATTAGTGTAAAAGGGTACCCTAGCCAGTCCCGATAATTATTCTGTGTGGATGTGCAAATCATGTCTGATTACTAATTAAACCATTTGATTTAGAACTGTGAAGCTAGTATCTATTTGATAAAATAGTCTTTAATTTACAAAAGTCCATTTAGAATAAACCATGACATTTTGCTAAAAGAACGTTAAGGTTGCAAAGACAAAAATTAATGTTGCCTTAACAATCTTAATCCAGCACACTTGTGCATGAACGTTATGATATTATTTAATTGTATGATCACATACTATTTTTCTTCCACAGGGTCCCTGCCTCATACATTACACAGGATTCTTATCTTTCTTGTTGAAGAAGCTGAAATATTTAGTGAATGAGGCAGGGGACTCCAGAAAGGAAGGTCCTTCCCCTTTAGCATTTGTTTTGTTTTGTTTGATTTAAAAAAAAAAGTTGAACACACCACAAAACCAGACACTGCCTAAGGTGGAAGCATATAGAATCCTACATCAATTATCAGCGTGGCTGGGATCTCTAGATCCATGACAGCACAATCATCCATTGCTTGGGTAATGGAGACAATATGATAGCAATAAAAGGCTGCAACTAGAAGGCAATGGAGATGCCCTTTGACAGTGACTTTCTCACCTACTTGTTGACAGCAAAGAAATGTTGAGATTCAGACATCATGAGTTCATTCCCAGTTTCTAGTGGTTGCACATCATTCTGACTCCCCTCCCCTTTCCTTGCTCTCTGTTCTTCTTTGACACTGTTCCCCATCTCCCCATTTTGCCGCTGCATATTCTCCACTACTAGCCCTCCTGATTCCTCCCTTTTCCCACATTGTCTGACTTCTGCCCTGATCCTCCCTGTTTCCAAGCTGCCCCAGTTCTTTGCTCTTCCTTTTCTACTGCTTCTGTCACTCTCTATCCAGTTCTGGCTTCTCTTTGTAATTCGCCTTTCCCACGCCACTTCTCACCTTTCATCATTCAGCTGAGTATGCTCCTTCCCTGTGTTTCCTGCGTGGCAGCAAGGAGATCCACTGAGAGCACGAGATAGACTGTTCCTGCTATCACTTCCGGTGCCAGGCCCCACAGAGGCTTCCAATATGTTAGAGAAGCAACTGCAAAAAACATGCTGCAGCCCCAGGCTGGAGTATGCTCAGTTGTTTGTAGGGAATGGTGCATGTACAGTCTAGTTAGCACACAATAAATGTGGAAGAGATCCAGCATGTTCAGTGAAGATGAAATCTTCACATGTTTTAGCTGATAAACTCGAAGGCTATGTCTACATCAGAATTTTATTTTTGTTTGTTTGTTTTTTTGCCCCCCCTCTTTTTTGACAAAACAGGAGTTTTGGTCAACAAACCCCATGGAGCATCCACATTAAAAATTCATTCTGTTGACATACAATCCACAGAACTTGTCCCTTTTGTCAACAGCCTTCTACCTCTCCCCCATGAGTCAGAATACCTTCTCAACAGAATCTATCGACAAAAAGCTGTGTGGATGGTCTGGGGGCCTCCTCTTGACAAACAGGCCTTCCTGATCACTGGTAGCCCTGTCTGCTGAGCTTCTGGTTGGCTGTTTTGTTGAGAGAGGGTCAGGCAGCCCAGACACTCTCTGTCAAGACAGTGGATTGATTTTTTTATTTGTATTTATGTGAAGACACGTTCTGTCAACAGAAGCTTTGTCAGAGTGACTTCTGTTGACAGACAGTTGTAGAGTAGACATAGCCTAAATATTTACTGACAATGTGCTAATTGCACATTATCAGAGCCTTTGAACTTGGCCCATTTGGATGAATATTTACAAGGATGACAAATAACTTATCCCTTGTGCAAAGGTAGTCCTCTTACCATATTTCAATGAAAAAGTATGACAATTTCTTTTTAACATGATAAAAGAATATATTTTTTCCTCACTAAACTCCCTTAAACAGCTGAGCTGTTTAATTGAAATTTTCTGAAAATATTCAGACAAAGGTAGAGATACTTAACATGGAAAATGTCAGCCCAAACAGTTTTAAGGTCTTAGAAAAGAAAGTCTCAGGTAACTGTAACTGTAGGTGTCACCACTTGCACAACAAATAGTATATCCAATTGCATTTGCCAAACCCTCTTTCATTCTAATCTCTCGGACACTCTCTCTGCTTGTAATATTTCTCCTTCAAAATTGTCAAAAATGATACAATATGTTAATTGGGAATGATACTACCTTCTAAGAAGTCAATCAGATGAGTAACTCCTCTTTTTTTTTCTTTTCTACAGTATTTCAGAGGTGATTAGATGACATTGCTTCCTTTTCTTGAGGATCTCCATGTGTGGGTGGAGTCATAACAAATCTGTTCGACATGAGCATGAAACTGGAAGGGAGAGACAATAGTCCTAGTTCTACAGTTCATAGAAGAAATGATCAATGAGCTTAATTTAATTCTAGATTTACAATCATAATTTAAATCAAAGCATATTAAACATACTTGAAAAAGTTATTTTCTCCCTTCTTAGAAAGATGACTGTGACAAATACTTCTAAAATAAACATGAGTGAAGTATAATAATTAGGAAAATTTATACTTTATCAAGCTCTATCAGATATCAAGTCAAGAAAAGCATCATTATAAAATACACCAATACTGTCACAGTATTTCTAATGCAATGTGGCGGCCTACTGTGACAACTTTCTTTTTTCTTTTAGCTTCTTTGCAAGTCCTCCTCCCCTTTTGCTTGCTGTGATACATTTTGTTTTCAGGTGGATTCCTTTGACTCATTCTACACCATTTTTATGTTCTGATTTTGGATTTTTTTTTAAAAATTACTTCTAGACCATCTTGAAAATCTTGATTCATTTTTGATCTTAAGAGAACCCCCCTACAACCCATATGTTTACTGTTGCAGAGCCTTTTTACACGAAGCTTGAATGTGATGGCTTACACAGAATATTAAGGGCTTCTTGTGATGCTTTTGTTTCGTTTTGTGTTGGTTATACTGTTCTTTGTGTTGGTTCAAGCAACTCCCAACACAAGAGATGGCACAACAGCTGCAACATGAAAGTGACATTTGGAATAAAAACAGAGCATTGTTATCTGAGCCATGTAGCACACTTTTAGGAGCATGAAAATAATTATATCCTAACTTATTGGAACAGGATATTTTTTCTCTGTCATTTATAAGACATTTCTTTAGAGTTTGTGTCTGGATAATAATTTTCAAAGGAAGAGGGGGAGAAATGAGAGATAGAGGATGATATAGCTTAAACTTTATTAAGAATCTATAAACATTCTTGTCAAGGGTCTTGCCAGAAGAGACAGCACACCACATCAAAGACCTTTTTCCCTACACTTTTACAAGTCTTCTCATATTCCACACCAGTTCAATCAATTCACTAGTTTATCCAATTTCCATCTCCTTCTCCTGCAGTGCAGCAATGATTTTCCATCTGACTTACTTGCTTTGGCAAGGTTCACTTTGCTAGGTATTTAGGGAGAGAGACAGACTGTGTACTGCAAAATGAAAATTGCAAAAGCCAGTCAGTCTGTCTTTGAAGCATGCTGCAAACTCCTGAAAAAAGAGCTAAGAGAATGGAGAGGAGAAGAGGAGGACAAAGAGAGCAAAGGAGCAAAGACCTCTGGTGCTAAAAGATGTATGTATCAATATTTTGCAAACTATACAAATTAGAAAATGTTCTGTCGGTAAAGAACTGATCATGCAAATACTGGATTACTGAACGTGGTGTGACACTAGGCAACACTGTGGCTTACTGCGGTGTCAGTGACTTTGTCATTTTTTAAAAGCCTGACTTTCTGCACATCCACTCTCTGCTCTACTCTTGACCATTTGTATTAATGTTTGTTGTGCTGACATTGTGACTGACCCTTATTAACCATTTAATAAAAATATAACTAGCTAGCTACTTGGTTTCTCAATTTCATCATCTTCAGTTGCTATATCTGCCCTTTTTTATTTTATTTTATTTTCACCACATGCAACAGCAGCATAGATGCATCACCATGGTAAGATTTTAAATCACTTGTATATCTATAATAAAAAAAGTTGTCTAGGTAGATTTTGGGCATAACTGGTTGTAGAGCTACCTAGTGGATATGCAGCTGTGTTAACTTTCAGGAGGCTGAGATTTCTAGTCCTGGTACTGAAATTATGATTTAGCTGGCTGAAAGGAAATGACTTGTAAGCTGGCAATCCTGCCACCCCGCTTCTTTCTTTGGTCTGACTGTACCACCCTCTAGCCCTGCCCATGCAATTCTACACAGCTGTATCTCCTCTGTCTGGTGTAGCTGGAGCTGTCTCTGTATACAGCTGGATAAAGCTGGAGTCAGTGTAGTTGCTGGACAAACTACTGGCATGCTCCTTCCACACATCCCCCGGCCCTTTGCCCACAGCAGAGAAAGGAATTAGTACCTCAGACCTGTCCTCTGCCATTTCATGGAGCTATGTCTCTGTACAGCAGAACAAGGCTGGGGAGTGGGGCTGGGAGTTCTTCTCCTTTTCCTTCTGAAAGAGGCAGTGGGGAACGGAGCACATTGGCTGCTCATTCAGCAGGTGTACCGCATCCAGTCCTGTCCTGACAAACAGAGATGGAGAAACAGCTCCATGCAAGTGCAGGGCTGGAAGTTCTTGCTCCTTATACAAGCATCCAAATCTCCACAGAACCTGATAATACCCAGACAAAATAAATTGGAAAAAAAAAAAGGAGCGAGGGATTTGTTCCTGGGGCCCAAAGGGATAAAGTCCGTGTAAATGGACTGTAGGAAAGGGGCCCTAATGTCAGGAGGCTTAAAGACAGAATCGTGGTGTGATTTGAACCACAGTAGATGGACATAAGGGGAAAGGCTGGACATGACACCTGTCAGCACCTGACACTTGTCAGCATGTTGCTGCTTTCACTGTTGCAACTCCTTGTAGAGCCCTGAACTGCAAATATATCCGAAAATAGAAACCACAGTGTAACTTTAGCCTGAGTTGGACTGGGCCCTGCAGTAGTATTTCTGAGTGAACTCAAGGCTGGAGATACTAAGGGTTTGTCTATACAGCAGGCTTATTTTGAAATAAACTATTCCAGAAGAGCTATTCAGGAGGAGCTTACTTTGAAATAACGCTGCTACAGATTATTTTGAAATAGCAGTTACATTGTATAGACACTAGGATAGTCATGACAAAATAACAGCTGTTATTTCAAAATAAGTTTGCTGGGTAGACCTACCCTAAGATGGGCCTGTATAGAGTAATGAGAGTGAGGCTTGTGGACTGCTCACAGGAAGCTGGAGTCAGAGATTTGCACCAAATCTGCACAGCCACAGGATACCCAAGGTTATATGGCAGACAAAGACCATAACTCTTACTGGCCTGGTTGAAACTCAGTTCTAATACCAACCAGGGATACATTCTTCAAAAGCACTGGATACGTCGACCTAAGTCCATGCCGAGAGACATAAATGGAAAAATATTTCCATAGAATTCATTTGGAAAAGAGTGAAGGCAGTGTTGAGACTGCTCATGTGTAAAACATTTCTTTAAAAAAGTAAAATATATATGTGTGTATATATAATTTAATTTGTTTCTCTCCTAAATCTTTATGACGAAGATTAATTTAAGGCTTTTGGCACAAATTAAACAGCATATATTGAAGAGAATTGTCACAATTAAATTACAAGATAAAACACATGAAAGAGTAACCTTTTTCTACATTCTCTTTTCTTTTTAACCTCACATGTACTGTCCATATGAATCTCTGATTAGTCATTAATGTTTTTTTTTAAATACAATCACTCAGTTAATCAAAGTGCTGTTATGAACATGTAACTTAAAACTTGCATGCAAATGATTTTGTCACCCTTAGTTACTCTCAAGAATAGGAACTGGTAAAATGTCATGAATTATTTTTGATCAGGAGTCAGATCTGAGGAATTATGAAAAGTAGTGATTTCTAGCTGAGCTGTGTGTTGCACGGCTTGTGTCAATTCCTCTTGCAAGTATCACAATCTTAGTTTAAGTACTTCACATACTGCATTCATTAGGGCGACGCCTGTTAGAAGATGTATGCATGACATAGAACTGTAGTTAAATGATATTCACCCTATAAACAAAACATTTGCATCATGGAGATAAAAAGGCACATTCTTTTTATTTCTGTCTTGCATTTAAAGCATCACAAAATTAACTAGCAGTCCAAAGAAATGTACAAAGGTTGGATGAGTCAGATCTAATTAAAACTGAGATTAATCCCCACTTACGCATCTGACGAAGCAGGTCTTTGCCCATGAAAGCTTATGCTCCAAAATATCTGTTAGTCTATAGCTGGGTCTACACGTGCACGAAACATCAAAGTGGCCCTCTTTTGAAAGAGTGGGAGGAGTACCTACACGTGCAACACCATTTTTTGAAAGAAAATCGAAGGAACGGGGTGCAGACGTTGAAATCTGAACTCCGATCGCATATCAGGAAGATCGTCCCCTTTTGAAAAACTAAATTGAAGAGTACACGTGTAGATGCTCCACATCCCACCTTTTTGACAGAGGGGTCTACCTTGGCACCAGTCAGTTGGACCACAGGGCCACTCCAGCTGGTAGCAGCAGTGCTTTATGATCCCTGCATCTGGCCACCTTAAAGCAGCATGCATGCAGGAACCCTGTGGCAGTAAGCTGAAAGCATGCTAGGAGAATTCCCCACATGTCCTCCAACCCCACACTCCCAAACCATGGGCAGCAGCCAGCCCCCGTGCGGACCCCATGGCCCCCACTCCAAGCCCATGCAGGGCTCCGAGGATTCTGTGGGGGAGGAAAAAAAAAGAGCCCCCTTCTGCATGGACTGGGAGCTGCAGGACCTCCTGAGCCTCTGGAAAGAGAAGGAGGTCCTCCACGAGATGGGGGTGAAGCAGTACAATGCCACAGCATTTGCACACCTGGCCCAGGGCCTCCTCATGAGGGGCTACCCAGAGTGTATCACGGAACAGGTATGCTCCAAGATCAAAGAGCTGCAGCAGGGCTATGCCCAGGCTAGGGACCAGGCCAGCAGCTCTGGGGCAGCCCCAGCCACCTGCCCCTAGTTCTGGGAGCTCTGGGGCGTCCTGGGACCCCAGGACAGCTCTCCACCCCAAGCTCTCCTGGACGCTTTGGCCAATGAGCCACAGCAGAGGAACAGCATGGACCAGGGACCCAAGAGGCCAAGGGAACCATGGAGTAATCAAGTGAGGAGGGGGACATCACCATCTATATCCCCTGCTGCTTGTCCAGCTTGGTAACTGGGAGCTGGGCATCCCTGGACATCACCGAGGGACCCTCTGGGATGTACATGGCAGGTCGCACATCTGCTGCACAGGGCAGGGCCAGTTGATGCTGGACAGCACCCAACAAGCATGCACTGTGGTCTGGGAAGACCCACCTGTGTGAGAGGCCACAAGCTGCATCACCATCAGATGGGACATAGGCGTCTTGTGGGGAGGCAGGTGCCTTGGGGGGGTGGTGACCCGTGGTGGGGCCTTTGAAATGGTGGCACTGTGGGTAATAGGTGGCCATCTGCAAAGGCCTGCCTGAGGGCCTCCCTAATGTGTTGTCCATCCTGGTGGGCCTGGCAGATGGGGGCGGTCCCCAGCTGCTCATATCCATTGCTGACCACATGCCCGCCCCCCACCCCCTAGGGATGTAGGCATCCACCTTTCCCTCCACAACATTGTGGAAGATGCAACAGGCACCTACCACCTGCAGATGCTGAAGATCCCAACCACCAACCGTGTGCGGAGGAACCGGCATCACCTCTTAAGGTGCCTGAAGGCCCACGCCATGATGTTGTGGACGTGGTTGAGGTGCTGGTTGAATGCCTCCCAGATGGGGTCGAGGTCTCTCGTGTACAGACACATGAGCCATGGTTGTAGAGGGTACACCGCTTCTGCCACCATGAACAGTGGCATGGTGATGCCCCCCTACACACCGGGATCTCTCCCTGGGGGACGAATGTGCTGTCCCCCATGTGCCAGAAGAGCCCTGATTTTCAGAAGACCTGGGCATCATGCGTGTGGCTGGCCCAACTTATGTAGATGTCCATGAACCAGCTCCTAGCATTCGCCAGGGCCAGGAGCACCACCAAATGATAGCCCTTCCTGTTGACGTATTGGCTGGCGCTGTGTGGCAGGGTGTGGATGGGGCTGTGCATGCCATCTAAATTATTGAAGCAGTTTAGGAAGCCAAGGTCCTGGAAGCCCATGATGGTGGTATCCAGATCCCCCAGGTGGACGACCCTGTGCAGCAGCATTGCGTGGATAGCTCTGATGACTTGCATGGGTGGTTGTTGTATAGAACCATTTGTTATCCTTGCAATTTATACATAGATAGAGTCTTTGTCTCAGGAATGATTGAGTAGAAAATTACCTCTAATTTTTGTGAAAGTGAAGAAACTTAAGACAAACCCTGCACTTACTACAGGTTGAACCTCTCTAATCTGGAACTCTGTCATCTGGCAACATCCCTAATATGGCATGATTTTAGTTAGCCGGAGGACCACTTATCATGGGTGTGGCCAAGTTTCCCATGGTCCCATAATGTTTGTTTACAATCACTAGTCCTGGCTTGCAGTGTTTTGTGGTGTATTTTAGCTATCATTTACCCTCTAAATGTCTTCTAACAGCTTAATAAGCAGTGGAAGTGTTGGCAACGTGCTAGACAATATTGACCTCCCATGGTATGGCACATTTTCTCATCTGGCAGCGATCATGTCCTAAGGGTGCTGTACAAGAGAGGTTCAACCTATCATAGTTTTAAGTGAATTGGGGATGGGGTTTAGAGATATAAAGCAAAGCCAGCCATGTGGTTCATTCGTTATCATGATGTCTTATGGTAAAGGGTGTGTGCTCTGGAACACACCTAGATTAGTATTCAAAAAGGAGTAGCATGTGCTTCTTTCAATGCATGCTGATAAATACAAAATCCTGGTCACAGAGTATCGGACCACTATCCATTCGACTGAACCTCAACATTCCCTGTTTTCTAGCCAAGTTGAGGCTGTAATGTCCTATCTAATTCTATCTAGCATTCTGTGGAGATTGGCAACACAAATGGTCCTGCTTTGAAAAAAACAGAGGAGATCTCAAAGTAGCATATCTGGGCTGAGGATACATGGGAGACAGCATATGCCACTTTCCTACCGTGTTCAAATCTAATCTCTCCGCAACCTCACAGCTGCCCACAACCCCACCACACACATTCTAGTGCTCCATATCAGCATGATGTAGAGGAAAGTAGGCCTAGGAAGGGCAAAGGGAGCCAGGACTGTGAGCATGTACTCTCTGACATGATTCCAGGAACTATATATTCATGCCACACTTATTATATTATGAGGCCTTGGTTTTCCTAGTAGAAGTAGCACAGGTAGAACCTCCCTTGCCTGGCATGGCCAGATCTGACAGGTCCTGAGCAAGAGAATTTGCTGCACCACAGGAGGCACAGGGCTTCTGCACCTAGGCAGCCTTGTGCTCCTGGGGCTGCTGTGGCCCCACACCCTGGCCTCAGCCAGGATCTCTGGCACTTCATTTGGGCTCCAGCTCCTGCCCCTTGGCTGCCAGCAGGGCTCCAGCTAGCTCCATGTTGCTGAAAGGCAGTCAGGGGACTCCAGGTCTGCCACCCGGCCCTTCAGGGCAGGCAGGGGATTTGGCTCCTGCCACTGCATTGCCACAGGGCAGGCAGGAGCTCTGACTCTGGCCCCATTCCCCATTCCCTGTTATGATTAACAGAGGCAAGAGACACCATTCCTAGCCACCTTGGCTAATTGTCATTGATAGATCTATCCTCCATGAATTTATCTAGTTCTTTTTGAAACCTTGTTAAAGTTCTGGCCTTTACAACATCCTCAGGTTGACTGTGCATTGCAGGAAGAAATATTTCCTTCCATTTGTTTTATACCTGCTACCTATAATCAAAAGAATATGAGATGTGTAGATTCGCAACTCATGGAAGTGAATCAAATATGACTTATTTTAAATTTTCTACAAACACGGAGAAGATTCAACCAAGCAGGAACAAGAGGAAATGCCTTGTAACCTCAAATATGACTTTTTTCCTCACCTACCAAAATAAATGTATACTTAAATTGCACAAATAAAAAAGCTGCCTTAAAGCTTCCTTCAGCATCCAAATAAAGCTAAAAACTGAGTGGCCAGCTTTGATATGTTTGGCTAGTGATAAAAATGATGCACAGAGTAATAACCTGTGACAGAATATCTGACTAAAAATTCAGCAAATTTTGTACTAAATACATTGCCTATTTCTTCTTAGCAGTATAACATAAATGATAGGTGTTTATTTAATCAGAATGGCAAAAAGGAAACATTGTTACTATTACGTGGTTAAATTTAATAATGCACCAAAGGAAACCTAATTTTGTAGAAACATAATTGGGACTTCATGTGAGTTTCTAAATCTGTAAATAAAATCACAAATGATAGCTTGTAGACTTCACTGTTTTTCAGGTACATGCTGAGAGAATTAGATGTTTTCTTCAACAAACCTCTATTAATAATACATATTTGGTGTCTCGACATATGCCTGTTTCATGACAAGACACTTTATGCCACTTGGGAGGGTTAACAGGTTTCTGGTTTTGTTTTATTTTTTTGACAAACTAATTATGCCTTTACTGGCATTTCTACTGAAATGTATGTAAATGAGTTATTTTAAAGAACAGCCATTTACTTATGAAAATGCAACATTACTTTGAAACTAATATTTATTAATAAATGGGTACACAAACAACTCAAGCCTAAGAAATCCTGGTTTCACAGAATGGAGCTTTAAGAGCTCTGTCGTTCTTTAGTGTTTACAGAAGCAACATACTGAACTTTTTTCCTCGTTTATGAACCAAGTTTGGCATGGCAATTGCTATTAAAAAAACAATATACTGACATTCCACCTAAAATCTATGTCAATAATGAAGCTCTGGACGACATTGACAAATTCTGTTATCTCAGCTCTGTACTTACCAGCAGAGCTTCTGTTAACTTTGGCAAACTTATCTCATGTGTTCATCAGGCATATGTCCTTAGTACTCTCCTCTAGGGTTGTGAAAGATGGATTATGTTCTCAAGGCAGGAGCAGAGATTGAACAGTTTTCCACCTCTGCTGTCTTAGAAACTTTCTTGGAGTTAGCTGGTATCAACAGATCCCCAATAACAAGAAAATTGAGAGAAACAGTTGATAATATGTGCAGCCTTTGCTGGATGTTCACAGGTGTTGCTGGTTGGGACACGTGGAGTGCATGCCTCCTTATCATGTGCCTCTATGGCCATCTAAAGAACTGGCTGCAATGAAGAGGAAGCCCAAAGCTTCAATACAGTAATCACATGAAGTGAGGTTTCAAGAAATTTAGCATTCCCACTGACAACAGGAAAATCCTGTTCACAATCTTTCAATTTGGAGAAGTTAAGACTGGTGCAGTCACCACAGAGAACTAACTGAGAGCACAGGTAGAGGCCTGAAGGAAACAGAGGGTGTGTCTACACAGGCACAAATCTTCGAAATAGCCATATTTCAAAGATTACTGGTGAGGTGCTGAATTGAATATTCAGCACCTCATTAGCATTAGGGCACTTCCGGCCACAGTGCTTCGAAAGCTCCACTTTCAAAAGCACATGGCTCGGTGCAGCTACACGGAGGTCCTGTTCGAAAGGACCCTGCATTTTTCGAAATCTCGTTATCCCAATCACTGATCAGAATAAGGGGATTCCAAAAGGCATGGGGTCCTTTCGAAAAGGACCCCTGTGTAGCTGTGCCGAGCTGCGCGCTTTTGAAAGCGGCGCTTTCGAAGCACCACAGACGGAAGAATCTTTATGCTAATGCGGTGCTGAATTGAATATTAGTAATCTTTGAAATATGGCTATTTCGAAGATTTGTGCCCATGTAGACACAGCCAGAGTGCACTTCAGCTTCTATCTAGCAAGTATGAAGGTTTGCTAATTTCATCAGACTTTTTCTCATACCTTTGATGAGCATCACTTATGGACTGACTTTGTTGCGTTTCCCTTCATCTGTCAATATGTTTGATGGACAAATAGAAACATACCCACAGCTACAACTTTACTTTAGATATATCATAGTTAAGACTCTGAAGAGGTCATTTTCTCATTTAAAGCAGAATACCAAACTGGGCATAAAATACTAGCAGGAAAATACAGACTGAGATACATGATTGTCTGATTTTTCTGTTTCAAATGTATTGTCCCAACTACCTCTCCTTGCTAGAAAAGCATTGATTTCAAACATATCCTGGTTTTTGCATGTGCCAGCACTGATGGCTGGAAACAAGATCAAATTTTGTTTAGTGGAATTCTCTTACCTGCTATCTGGATGCAGAAGACACGACTGCACTTCACATATGAGCAGATGCAGAAACTCAGACAGTTCTTATGGGTTTATATATACTCTCCTACTTTTTGTAAAACTGCATCAAAGAGAGAGAAATTTCTTGTACACATGACCCACCTTGCCTCTGTTCATTCTGTTCTTGCTTGCTTTAGATTTATCACAGTTAGGACTGAACAGTTCATCTTTTGCATGCATTATGCAACATTGATGATAGGGTACAATTGGGTGAGCATGGTTCTTTCTGATACACGGGTCTGTAGAACAATCTCAGATATTGCAGGGATGAATGCAATATAAATCTAGAGAGCTAACTCATCATTTGTCTCTTTTCCATTCACAGTCCCCCCAGGACCTTGTGTTATTAATTGGGCTACTGGATCAGCCATGCTACTTTTAGCTGGTCCCTGCAGCCACATGGGAATGCATGGTCTGTGTTGCCTGAAAGCTCTGGAAGATGAGCTATTGCTCAGAATAAATGATATTACGTGATGTGACCATCAGAAGGGAATACATGCCACACTGTGGCTAGTCCTTCCATTTAGCTAAATAAATCATAGCTGAGCTTGTGCAGAGATGCCCCAGAGAAAATAGAGACTCTGTGCAGTATGTGGAGGGATGAATATGGTTAATTTGCTTCGTATTGTCTAATCATCGTGGTCCCCAATGGAATTTCATGTTTATGCTTTTACTGTACGCCATATACTTCTTTTCCCTAAATGTTGCATGGTTGTGGTTCTATCATGAGTCTAAAAAGAGCTTTCCTCTGACTAAACAAATATAGTCGCAATAAAAAAGGCAAATATATTAAGATACATTAGATACCTTAAGAATTGACCCAAAACTTAAACAGAAGTTTGTTTTCCCTTTCCTCCTCCTCCATTATTTTACAGGTGAAAAAAATAAATCTCTTCATGAAACAAAATGTGACCACAAACAAGGTGACTACAGTCCCATGATTAATATTCAGGCTTCTCAGCTCCTTGTTCTGGGCTGTTACTGCTAGTCCATGCTGCATCCTTAAACAAGAGTACTTGTGACACTGGAACTGCAAGGCCTAACACCATCAAGCCTGAGTCGATGTGCATTCTAATTTACTACACTAACAAATCAAAACAGAACTTTAGCATTTGAATATTTTCCTTAAATATGAAACCTTTAGCTCTGTTAACATCAAGCCTGTTTCTTCTAGATGAAGAAAGAGCCTCCTAGCTACTGCCATGTTCCTATAATAGGCATAGTATCACAGTTTATCCTCCGCAGGGGTGCTACAGGGCCTTCAAAGCCAATCAAAATGTGAAAATATCAATAGAGTCCTTAAAAAGAACTTAAGAAGCACAGAGATGCAGAAAGCACGCAAACCAGCTGCATTATGTTTTGCATATAGTAACCTGCTTGTGAGTAATTTATAAATCCCAAGCAACTAACATGGAAGTGTGAATGCCAGTAATATATTTCACTAACTCACTGAAGCATTTAACAATTTCAGCTGTACAATTCACTCAAGTAAACACTACATTTTATAAAGAGCTTTATGTAATTTTCTTTCTTTCTTTCTTTCTTTCAAAGCAATTAGTGGAGGTTTCTTTGTGAAAATATAAGCAAGATGGCTACATGAAAATTATAACCACCTAAAGATTATATAGTATTTGTATATTAGGATGGTTTAGTAGCTTACTTTCAGAAATGGATTTGAAATCCAAACCGTAAGCAAAAAGTATGGTTATTCCTCAGCTGACAATAAGCAACAAACACTATGTAACGTCTTGTATCTTTAAGATGAATTGAAACATGCATCTTCCAATTACGTTACCTGCACATCATCTAATGTACTCTCTTAAATAAAAGTATATTTAATCTTTGCACCAAGAGATTACAGAAATGTGTTCCTTAGTTACATCTTTGCTACATATATGCTGTATTTCATCTGAGTTAGAGATGCTCTGACGTGGATATGGGTTTCTCAAGTCCATAGCACGATGCTTGCAAACATTACTCATGCTGTAAAAACGTTTGTGATTTTATAGCAACCGTGAGTGCATGGAATATGGCCAAACTTTATGGCTGTAAAGGTAACCTTATCTTCTATAAAATTCCAGGAATTAGAGATATTAAAGGGACAGTGGTTGTCTACTTTAATGTTTTAACCAGACAAACAAATGTCTTGCACTGACTACTAATAACTCACTAGACTATTAAAGTTGAGTTTAATTTTCTACATTTAGATGATAAAGATCAAATAGCAACTTTCAGTTTTATTTTTAATCAATTTATCTACTTATACATCTTACTTTCTACTTCTCAGTAATTAATACAATAATGGAGTATTAGGAAATGTGTTTTTTCTAATTTTAGAAAATATTAACATTGCATGTAATATATGTCATGTAATACATGGGAAAACATTTCTGTTAGTCTTGTAGAATCAGGCTTTTACAAAACTTAAATCATGGATCAAATCTGATCTGACAGATACCTTTAACATACTGACCTACTTTCAGTAAAATATTGATTTATTTATTTGTGTAGCAATATCAAAAGATACGAGTAGCTAAATAATTTGATTATGGCAACATAAATCTTAAATAAAAATGCAAATATTCCCCAGTACTGCAATATAGCAGTTTATTATAGCACTGGTGTTACATGTAGGAACATTAAATATAATGCAGTCTCTGCAATATTTAGGTAAAACAGGGAGCATTATAGTAATGAGTGAGGGTCACATTCTCATCTGATATTAACTAGATTTGAACTCAATATCTGGAATTTAAAAGGCTCAGATTATTTTTTTTTCAAGAAAACGACATATTTTGTGTCCCTTCCCAAAAAAGATTCAGTTTGAATTTGAGATGAATGTTCAAAATGTTCTTTTTCTTTTTCTTTTTCTTTTTCTTTTTTTTTTAAGTCTTTAGCTTTTTCATTATGTAGAGGCACCACTATATGGGAACTTTTTCATTTGGACTCTAGCCTGTAGGCAAAATGATTACCCAACTTAAGCTATTTGAGAAGTTAGAGCTTTAACATTATTGTGTCCCTTTAAAAAAAAAGCTCTTTTTGGATCTAATTTTAGGCAGAAAAAACACTTTTTGATGAACCTAAATTAAAGCAATATGTTATCTAACATGAGAAGAATTTATAATTAATTGAATTTATACCTTGATTTTATCCCTTGAAGGGTCCTTTAGTCCAGCCCCCTGCACTGTAAGGCTATGGTTACAATGACCTGAATGGCTGGCAGAAGTATGCAAATAGGTGGTCTTGAAAATGCAAATGACACTCATTTGCATATCTGCTCACCAGCAAACACTGCCACCAACACAAAAAAGCTGGGTAAACATGGGTCTACCGGCGAAACCGCCCCTTTGTCAGCAGCCACTTATGCCTGGTAAAAAAACAGTTTCTGTTGACAAAACTCTTGGAGCATCCACACGCAAAATGCGTTTTGTCAACAGAAACCGTCGACAAAAAAAAACAGATGTTCTGTGGGGAGGCCCTTCTGTCGGCAGAATGCATGAAAAGATCAATCCATTTTTATGTGTAGATGCAATCTGTAGGCAGAAGTTTTGTCAGAACATCCCTTCCAACAGTAACTTCTGTAGACAGATGCTTCTAGTGTAGACATAGCCATGGAGAATAAGTATTATCCCAACAGAGATAACTGCAACTCATGGTCTACATCCAACCTGTCAGTTGTGTTCACCAGTCCCCAGCTTCTGCTGGGGACTGGTGTCTAGGTCTTACCCTGCACAGTCCTAGATGCAGCTGCTTGTCTCTTCTCTGGCTCCCACATGAAGGGTCCCTGCACACTGTCTTCACCCCAAGCACCAGCCCTGCAGCTCCCATTGGCTGGGAACCACAAGGAATGGCAGCTTTAGAGGTGACACCAATGGATGGGAAGGAGGCAATGTACAGAGCTGCCCGGTCATGCCTCTATGTAAATACCAACCAGAAGGAGACATGCCACTGCTTCCAGGAATTGTCTGAGGAGGTTAGCTTATCCCAGAACCTGGACTGCTGAATGCCTGTCATCTGAAACCCTTGGTTCCAGCCAATAGAGCCCTCTGGCATCCCAAACACTTCACCCCGAGCCCCTCTTCAGAGCCTCACCACCAGCCAGAGACCTCCTCCATCACTCCAACCCATAGTCTTATCCTGGAACCCCTTCCCACACCCAAAAGCCATACCCCCGCAGGAGTCCTCACTGACTCCTGCACCCAAGACCCAATTTTTTGAGCCTTCATTAGTCTCAATACACTGTCCGTATGCTGGTGTGGCCTTTGGTCCAAAAAGTTAGCCCACCTGTGATGAACGTGGTCTTGCTGGCTGGTCTGAAGCACCTATGTCAGTCTCATACAGCAGTCCTTTCCATCTCTGTGTCGTCAGGCTTTCCCATCAGGTGAGTATTTCTGCAACCCCAGTTGTACTAAAACTTCATAGTGCTATAGGTTCTTATTGAAAAAAAAACAACCCTATTTCTACTTGATTTGTAGGTGAGGTGGGATGCAAATATTTGCTTAATGAAAAGCAAAAAATCCTTATTCAAGTTAAATGCACCCATCCTTTTTTACTAGTATGTCACTTCTCATCAAATCTACACGTCCACCCTTACTGGGTAAATCACCACCATCGGTAAGGAGCACAGTGATCATTCCCAGCCCCAAGGATGGGTTTAGCGCTTACTTTATAGTAAGCAGAAGTGCTTTCTTCTATTTAGAAAATTATCACAAAGTCAATAAAGGAGATTTTGTCCTTCAACAAAAAATTCAACACATGAAATAGAGTATAGAGGGAGAAAAACTGTACAGTTTTCCTTCTAAACGCCTTTGTCAGAGGCAACATTGCTTATAGGTCTGCGAGTATCTACCACAGATAAGGGCTATTCTCATTGCCGTGTTATGTCTCTTCACCTATTCCAAGAATGCCTCAGATCCCTCCAGACTTCAAACAATAGAGTTACACGAGAACTGCTGACCAGGACTCCTCTGCCAGCCATTACCCAGTGAACTTACTTTACATGATGAATCATGTGGGAAAAGCAAACACAAGCAAATATTAAAGTATTATTCACATTACATTCATTTCTCTTCAGATTCTGTTTTCACATAGTCACCTTGTGACTCTCTATAGCTCATAGGTCTTTCTTCACTATATTAGCTGCCTTTGCCTGCATTATATTTAACTTCTTTCATTATTAGGATGAGAAAATACAAATAAAGAAAAGGAAAAAAAACCTAAAGAATATACATTAGCAGCCTAATATATTATAAAAGTTGCACACCAACCTGTGGACTGTAGTAGAGACAGATATAATTGGAGAATGGTGTCCTGGGTTAGGAATCCATTTCTGTGTGGAAAACAGAGAGTACAAATATGAAAAGGCATTTCTTTTGACTATCTCAGAGAGTGGGATTCTTCCATCTATGTGTCACCATAAAAATTTGAAATTTCATTGAATTCTAAAGTACATTCAGAATCTCCTCCAACTTTCACAAAAGTTGAGTGTAATATTTTCTCTGACTTCAGTGGGATTTGGATAGTACCCCAACTTCAGAGCTGGAAAGTGGAACACCTAAGCACAACCTTAGAGTAAAACACTTTAACAAATGAGCAGATGTTAAATCCTGACAAAAAGTCACACTGATTTCAATGTGGGCCAGGATTTCACTACAGCTTCTACTTGTCATGAGCTGTCTGAGGAAGTGTGATAGGATATGTATATCTCATACTAGGCTCAAAGGTTGAGGCAGTCCTTCCACCCACAGCCACACTGGACATGCTTGAAGTGCATGGGACAGTATAAAAGGAGAAGCCCAACTTAGTCTGGATTGGATGCTGGAGAGGAAGGCTGAGTTTTGGAAGCTCCAGTAGAAAACCTGCCACTGACCCTGCCAGCAGAAGCTAGAGACCCCAAGGACCAGCATAAGGCTCCACAGCCAATGGAGCCCCAAGGAGTGATCTGAACTGAAGAAACCTGGAGATGTGGAGGTTTCATAAACTGCTACAACAGAGAGCAGAGTAGTAAGTGAGCCAGGGAGAGTGAATGAGTGGCATCTTCCACTCAGATGAGCTCAGTAAGTTTCTGCTCCACCACTGCCACATGCTGGTCTGTGGCCCATTGGAGTCAATGGACCTGGACTCGCTACCTGGCCCTCCAGCTGCCTTGTTCATGATCCCTTTGGACTTTGTTGTTAGGCCATGCTGTCATGCATTGAAGGACTGCCATATTGAATCTGGCTGTTAGGCCACGTGGCAGTACACTGAAGGACTGTTAGATAGATTCTGGCTATAAGGCCATTCTACCCTGTATGGAGGAACTGCCTTAACTTACAAGGGTGGATAGACCCTCTTGTGCCAGACACTGGGGCTATTTGTCTTCACTTGAAGCTTTGGGCATTCCGGGTTGTGAGGCCTGAGACCACTCCTGTGTTGAGTGTGATGTCCAAACACACCCACTGCCCTCTCCCTTATGGGACATGGTGTGCATATGTAACAGTGACAGACCCCACTTGCCAGCACCAGGGATAGAAGCTGCAAGCATAGGGTCTAAAGCCCCGTGCTCTACCTCATGAGCTAAAGGCCAGCTGGCTCTCAGTCAAGGCTGTAGAACAGAGGCTTCACTCACCCTAATATGAGATCTCAGTGCCTCTGAGATCTACATGATTCCCTGGGCTGAGGGAACATGTCCAAAGCTTCTGAGACCTTCTAGTAGATCTTCCTGGCCAATATACCAATTGTAATGGTGACAGACCCAGGTTGCTAGCACTAGGGAGAGAACCTGCAAGCATAGGGTCTAAAGCACTACACTCTACCACGTGAGCTAAAGGTCCACTGAGGCTGTAGAACAGAGACTTCACTCACCCAAGTATGAGATCGCAGTGCCTCTGAGTACTACACATACACCACTACATGAAGCAAAAGAAAAGTGAGATGCAAATGGAGAGTGGAAATAAAATGATGAAATGGATGCAATGGGTTTGCTAAAAGCAAAACTTCCAGAAGAGTCACAGCAAAAGTACAAGTGTTGCAAATACAAGCCTGAAGTTTAAAAAGCAAGTGGAATTGAGTAATTAAATATACATAAAATACAAATATTAGTAGAACTTGTTGTTCCCAACTTCTCTGCGTCTTATTAAAAAGGTTGTAGTAGAGAAGAAGTGTGTGATAAGCAGAATAATAGGATAATTAATATGTTCAGCACATATACTAATCTCAAATACAGTTTCTGAGTTCATGGCAAATGTTTAAGAACTCAGTTGATGTCCCTTAGGCTATAATGTACCAGTGATTTCTCTGACCCTCTGGGACACTTAATAATTTTATTACTACCTTACTGCTTATATCAAGAAACTGGAACAATCAATATCATGTGTAAAGAATTCTGACTTTCTTTCTTGAAATTCAGAGGCAAGATGGGCACTGGGGTTCAGAGCTCCCTGGGAGGGGAGATCTCCAGAGTGTGGGGTTCTGTGCTAGGGTTACCCTGAGGAAAGGGCGTCATGGTCTGTGAGGGACACAGATCCTGAGATTAGGGCTGTGTCCACACTTGGCCAAAAGTTTGAAATGGCCATGCAAATGGCCATTTTGAAGATTACTAATGAGGCAGTGAATTGAATATTCAGCGCCTCCTTAGCATTAGGATGCTTCTGGCTGCGGCGCACCTCATTAGTAATCTTCAAAATGGGCATTTGCATGGCCATTTCGAAGTTTTGGCCAAGTGTGGCCACAGCCTTCATGGAGAACAGAGAAGGCAGGTAACAGCAGGTGAGACACTGGATCCTATGGAACCTTCAAGGGCTGATTACCAAGTGACTAGAAGAAGGCACCATGGTGGTGAGCCCTGCTCAGTTACAATGTAATAAGAACATCCTGTCATACAAAATACGCAAAGGACCCTCACAGGTATGTCCTGATTTTGAGACAAGAACTTTATCTTCTGATCTGATTAACTGGCCTATAACTCATATTATCCAAATTAACTTTATTGACCTCCTAAATCAGGCAACCTGACCCACTTTTATGTTAATCAATAACAAAAATTTTTAGTTAACCAATAAATTTTTTTCAGTTAACCAATATAAAAAAACTGATTCTTTTACATATGCCATATAGTTTGACAAATTTATTTTCTCTTCCTCTTAATTCTTTCCCACCAGTCTCATTTCCCATTATGCTGCTATTACAAATCATGTGTTTATCAGTTTATCTCACCAAGGAAGCCCAAAAGAAGGGCATCAGGTTTATTATAGTTATATCCATTTATTTTAGAGGGTAGAAGTATGACGGTCAGATTTTCATCTGACATAAGCTCCATACTAGGTATCAAAATAAATGGCCATATTTTCAGAATACCTCAGCATGTTGAGTACTACTCAGTGTTTATGAAAACTTGACCTTTATTGAGGTGCCTACATGGGACAGGAACCATGAAAATCTGGTCCTGAGCTCTTGAAAATTGGCCACCTGAGAATTCTATTTTCAAATACTATGCAGGTTTCATCAGGGAGAGCCGTACATTGGAATAGCACTATTGATCTGGGCTTTCAGTCTTCTTTGCAGTACAGACTGCATGTCAAACGTGAGATTTCACTACCTGTTGGTATCCAAAGCTAATTCAAATCTTATCTCCATTTCACTGAAATAAAGAAATACAATTATGTATAGCTCTAGAAACTAAGTAGGATCTGACACTGAAGCCCCTGATTTTTAATTCTGGTACTAAAACCTCTGAGTCACTACATTGGTTTCTTTACATTATGCAAGCAAAGTTAGTTTTTAATGTATGAAAGTTAAACATGAAAGTGATTTGTTTTGTAAGCTACTCCATTCTGCCACCAGCTCATATGCACCTAAATTCCAGATCACAATAGATTTCCTCTAAGACACTCCGGTCATTATTGTATCAGTATCTAAAGTTTTTTGCTTCAGACTAATGAACTGTGCATGACATTTTGACAATACCACAGACTTGGCAATACTTAGCAGGTAAACCAAAAAAACTCTGAAGCTGCGTCTACACGTGCACGCTACTTCGAAGTAGCGGCAGTAACTTCGAAATAGCGCCCGTCACGTCTACACGTGTTGGGCGCTATTTCGAAGTTGAAATCGACGTTAGGTGGCGAGACGTTGAAGTCGCTAACCCCATGAGGGGATGGGAATAGCGCCCTACTTCGACGTTCAACATCGAAGTAGGGACGTGTAGACGATCCGCGTCCCGCAACATCGAAATAGCGGGGTCCTCCATGGCGGCCATCAGCTGGGGGGTTGAGAGATACTCTCTCTCCAGCCCTTGCGGGGCTCTGTGGTCACCGTGGGCAGCAGCCCTTAGCCCAGGGCTTCTGGCTGCTGCTGCTGCAGCTGGGGGTCCGTGCTGCATATACAGGGTCTGCAACTAGTTGTTGGCTCTGTGTATCTTGCACTGTTTAATGAAAGTGTGTCTGGGAGGGGCCCTTTAAGGGAGCGACTTGCTGTTGAGTCCGCCCCGTGACCCTGTCTGCAGCTGTGCCTGGCTCCCTTATTTCGATGTGTGCTACTTTGGCGTGTAGACGTTCCCTCGCTGTGCCTATTTCGATGTTGGGCTGAGCAACGTCGAAGTTGAACATCGACGTTGCCAGCCCTGGAGGACGTGTAGACGTTATTCATCGAAATAGCCTATTTCGATGTCGCAACATCGAAATAAGCTATTTCGAAGTTGGGTGCACGTGTAGACGTAGCCTGAGTTTCCTAAAGTTAATATTTTAAGGCATGAGATAGCAGCAAATACAGAGTGGCACTGTTAACATGCTGAAACAAATCCATGCACTTTAGACAACAGACTCAATTACCATATAAATTGTATGTGCATGTGGGGGAGTTGGGACTAGAACCCATGTACTTCAGCTCCAACGACATCATCCCCGTGCTATTTTCTATAAAGGAAAATTCCCATAGCAGATAGGAGAATTAGACTGAGTACAGCTCTCTGTGGGTTCAGCTTTCTCTCTCTCACTCTCACACACACACACGCACACAAATACACTGAGGACCTCAGGAGTAAATTCAAGATTTGCAGTGTGTACTTATCAAATTTTATGAATATATATTCAACACAGCTTTGACCTTTCATCTAAATGTGAGTTAGTTGTAATTGATTCGAGCTGCAGCTGTTTGTCCTCTTTCTCTTTCCTTATCCCCACAGTCCTCAGTCCAAGACTATAATTTAACAGGAATACAACTGCTCCTGAAGCTTTGACTGCACTGTACACATTAATATGAAGAAGTTATTTACTAGTTATTAGCTGTGCTTGAAAGAAGAGAATGGCAACACAATATAACATCTCCATGAAATGCATGGTACTTTCTCACCCCACAAATAGCTATTTGTGTTTCTAGTGCTGATGGATAAACTGCCTCAGAGAAATTAAACATACAGTCCTGCCTGACAGATAATCAAAATTAAATCTTATATCAACCATTTAATATGCAAAAAAAAATTAAAGAGAGGAGGGAGTGTGGTTTTTGTTTGTTTGTTTTCTCTTCTGTTCTTGCCTGCACTTCTCTTTCTCATGGGGAAGTCGAGGAAGCCAAGACTATGGAAAGGGATTTATTTATATATTTGCATTTATGTATTGTTTGGTATTTTAAAAATGTGCACACCAGTTTTACAATCCTAAGAGATCTGGAGTGTTAGTGGATGTCTTTGCAAACTTTTACACATCTCCTATATATGCCCTTCAAATCTTACTTTACAGAACAGGGAAAGAAATCCATTTTGACTACACAAGGTAGTATACAGGACTCTTTTGGCTAACCAAGGAATGGGGAGGAGATCTTAGCTAGAATTTACAATATGTAACCATACTGAATTTGAAGAAAGACTACTTACCATCATGGGCATAAAAAAAATAACTAATTTCCTAGTGACTGCAGATTTTGAGAGTTTTAGTTTTGAGGTTCACAACTTTAGACATTTTTAAAAAAAGGCCAGATTTTTAAGTCACTTCTTGAAAATTGGGCCCCTTTAAGATATCTCAATGTGGGAAGCCCAAAAAAAATCAAGGCACCCAAAATAGACATGTTTGAAGAAAAGTAGACTATAATGTCAACTTGATTAGTGAGCTAGACTTAAAAAGAAAATTATGTTAGTCAGCTAGAGGATAAGGGAACAAAAGTGTTTTCAGCCTGGAAATCACAAAAAAAAAAACAAAAAACAAAACATAAAAAACAGTCCTTGCCATATTGCCAAAGGATAAAGGACCAACTGGGAGCTGCAACCAGGGTCTGCTAACAGGGGAGTTTGTGAGGGAATTTGTAAGAGGGAGTCCAAGGGAGACCTACTATGGTTAGAAAGACTCACAATGGCCGTGTCTACACGTGCCCAAACTTCGAAATGGCCACGCAAATGGCCATTTCGAAGTTTACTAATGAAGTGCTGAAATGCATATTCAGCGCTTCATTAGCATGCGGGCCGCCGCGGCGCTTCGAAATTGATGCGCCTTGCCGCCGCGCGGCGTGTCCAGGCGGGGCTCCTTTTTGAAAGGACCCCTCCTACTTCGAAGTCCCCTTATTCCCACGAGCAGATGAGAATAAGGGGACTTCAAAGTAGGCGGGGTCCTTTCAAAAAGGAGCCCCGTCTGGACGCGCCGCACAGCGGCAAGGCGCTTCAATTTCGAAGCGCCACAGCGGCCCGCATGCTAATGAAGCGCTGAATATGCATTTCAGCGCTTCATTAGTAAACTTCGAAATGGCCATTTGCGTGGCCATTTCGAAGTTTGGGGCACGTGTAGACGTAGCCAATACCTGTACCAGCACTGCTCTTGTCTCCTCCAATGATGCCTGTAGCCAGACAGATCACCTGACCATGGATGCCACTGCCCAGACCCCCTGTGTGGTTTTGCAGAAACTGTGGCTCACATTTCCCACTTACTGAAATCCAGGCTGACAGGAGCATCCAATATGAAAGGTGCCTGCAGGTGGAATCTCTCAGGCAGCAGGTGGGAGAGCTGCAGGAGGAAGTTGCAAGGCTGCAGAGCATCAGAGTCCATGGGGAATTCCTGGAGGATATCCATGGGGCAACATCTAAGGCTGAGGCACTTATTCAGCTACAGCAGACTGCTGGCACACCACTGGTGGAGGAGGTGATGGCTCTGCTCAAGTTGGGGGCACTGGCAGCTGGTTACTTACTACTAAGCAGAGATTGGAGCTCACCTTTTGAGGATGGGAAAGACCATTTTTGGAAGCAGACTGGCTAACCTAGTGAAGAGGGCTTTAAACTAGGTTCGACAGGGTCAGGTGACCAAAGCCCACAGGTAAGAGAAGAACATGGAGACCTAGGAGTTCATCCAGCAATGGGAGGGAACATGGGCTACAATAATAAATAGGGACTAGGCAGAATTGGGAGGCAAAATCAAATCAGTATCTTAGATGTCTATGTGCAAGAAGTATGAGTAATAAGCAGGAAGAACTCAAAGCCCTCAAAAAATTAAACACAACTATGACAGTTGTTATCACAGAGATTTGGTGGGATAATACACACAACTGGAATATTAATACAGAAGGTTACAGCTTACTCAGGAAGGACTGATGGGGTAAACAGGGAGGAGGTTTTGCTTTATATATTAAAAATGTACACACCTGCACTGAGGTGAAGATGGACATAAGAGACGAAAGTGTTGAGATTCTTTGGGTTAGTTTGAAAGGGGTAAAAAAACAAGGGTGATGTTATGCTAGAGATCTACTACAGACCACCTACCCAGGTAGAAGAGGTGGATGAGGCTTTTTCTAAGCAACTAACAAAATCATCCAAAGCACAGGATTTGGTGGTAATGGGGGATTGGAACTATCCAAACATATGTTTGGAAACTAACACACTGAAGCACAGGCTATCCAATAAGTTCTTAAACTGCATTGAAGACAATATTTTTATTTCAGAAGGTTGAACAAGCTACTGGGGGGAAGCAGTTCTAGGTTTGATTTTAACCAGTAGGGAGGAACTGGCTGAGAATATAAAAGTGGAAGGCAGCTTAGGAAAAACTGACCATGGAATCTATGGCTACAGTTACACTAGCAAGTTTTGTAGATAAAGTGCACACACAAAATGCATTCTATGAACAGAAACTTGATTAAAAAAAAAAGCTGTGTAGATGCTTCAGGGGCCACTTTGTCAACAGAGTGCATCAAAAAATCAATCTGCTTTTATGGGTAGATATGATCTGTCAACAGACATTTTGTCGGCACCTCTCTTCTGACAGTAACTTCTGTAGACAGGTCACGGTACTGTAATTGTAGCCATAGAGTTCATGAGTCTAAGGAGTGGTACAAGGGAATACAGCAAAATAGAAACAATGAATTTCAGGAAGTTAGATTTTGATAAACTTAGAGAGCTGGTAAGTAAGGTCCCATGGGAAGCAAGACGCAGAGGAAAAACAACTGAAGAGGACTGGCAATTTTTCAAATGAACATTATTAAAGGCTCAAAAGCAAGCTACTTGACTATGTTGGAAAGATAGAAAATATGTCAAAGACCATCTTGGTTGAACCAGGAGATCTTGCATGATCTCAAAAACAGAAAGGAGTCATATAAAAAGAGAAAACTAGGACAACTTACAAAGGATGAACATAAGCACACAATACAGATATGCAGGGGCAAGAGTAGAAAAGCAAAGGCACCAAATGAGCTCAAATGAGCTAGAGACATAAAGGGTAACAAGATGACATTCTATAAATATATTATAAGCACGAAGAAGACCACGGGCAGGGTAGGCCCCCTGACAGCGAGGAAGAAAAAGCAATATTAGAAAACTTGAAAATGGCAGAGGTGCTTAATTGAATTCTTTGTTTCAGTCTTCACCAAAAAGTCTCATGAAGGAATGCCTAGCATAGGGAATGCTAGTGGGAAGGGGGATAGCTTTAGAAGATATAATTAAAAAAAGTTAAAAATTGCTTAGAAAAATAAGATGTATGCAAGTTGCCAGAGCCTTATGAAATGCATCCTAGAATATGCAAGGAGCTGACAGGGGAGGTATCTGAGCCTTTAACTACCATCTTTGAAAAGTCATGGAAGTATGGGGAAATTCCTGAAGACTGGAAAAGGGCAACTATAGTGACCATCTATAAAAAGGGGAACAAGAGCAACCCAAGGAATTACAGACAGTTATTTTAACTTCTGTGTGAGAAGATAATGGAGCAAGTTATTAAGGAATTCATCTGCAAACATCTGAAAGAAAATAAAGTGATAGGTAACAGCCACCATGGATTTGTAAAGAACAAAATCATGCCAAATGAATCAGATAGCTTACTTTGATGTGATAATAAGTCTTGTGGAAAAGGGAGACACGGTAGATGTGGTATACCTAGACTTTAGTAAGGCATTTTATATGGTCTTGCATATTCTTCTCATCAATAAACTGGGCAAATACAACTTAGGTGGGTGCATACCTGGCTGGATAACTGTTCTCAGAGGGTATTTATTAACGGTTCACAATCATGCTGGAAGGTTATAACAAGTGGGGTTCTGCAGGGGTCTGTTTTGGGATCAGTTCTGTTCAATGTCTTCATCAATGATTTAGAAATTGGCATAGACTTCAAACTCACTCTTGCTTTCACTTTTCTACCTGCTATTTCCTCTTACAGTCTAGATCATATGTTAAGTTGCTCCCCAGATATGTGAACTTGTGAACTAGAAAACGTAGAGAAGTTCACATATCTGGGGAGAAACATAACATATGATCTAGACTGTAAGAAGGAAATAGCTACTAGAATAGCAAAAGCAAGAGTGAGTTTGAAGGCGATGGATAAGATCTGGAAAAGCAAAGCAATTAGCTTAGGACAAAGCTGAGCGTTTTGAAAATGTGCCTATTCAACAGCATGTTGTATGGATGTGAGACATGGGTGACAACGAAAGATTCGAAAAGAATACCGGCATTCAAAAGGAGTTGTTATAGAAAGATTCTGAGAATAGGGTGGATGCAGAAGGTCACCGATGAGGAATTATATGAAAAGATACAGATGATAGCAAGCTGGGAAGGGTTGCAGCTGCTTTGGATAATAATTCCTGCTGTGAAGGAAAGGGACTGGACTTGATGACTTCTGAAGGTCCCTTCCAGTTCTACGGGATAGGTATGATTCCATGACCCAGCTACATTCTGTCAAGATAACAGAGAGCTGCAGTATGAGAGTCTGAGAAAAGATGGAGCTCCAGGTATGTAGAGAGTAATTCAGAAATTATACTGGATAATTATAAGGATTTAGTCTTGTATTATTCTTTTAGGCTCTCATTTGGAATCAGTTATCTGAAGAGAAATAGAGAATCAACGAATGGTGATTTAAGACTGCAAAGTAGTATCTATGACTTGCCAGAGCATGCAAACTAAACTTGATCACCTATGAGTGACATTGCTTTGCTTGTTTTGTTGTTGTTGTTGTTTTTTGTTGTTGTTTTTTTGGGGGGAGGGGATTGTGGGGGCAGTTAATTGCCTCCATTCTATGACGGTGACACTTCAGACTTCCATTCACTTGTAGTCCCCAAGGCAGGGGGAGAGGATTTGAAGGGGACAGGAGTTGCTAAACTAAGCCTCAAACCTACTTGTTTTCAATTTTTGAAAAAGAAAATGGACCACATTTTGTCATCAGTTACAAATCCATGGTAACATCTCAACTTCATTCACCCAAGTTGGGTAAAGAAATGAGTTAAATCAAGCACTATTAAGTCAATGGGAGGCTTTCCACTAAGTTCTATGAAAACTGGATCAGACCCAAAGAATAGACATTCCCAGTAAGTACAAGTGCAGTAATAAAAGCCACATGATGTAATCAGACAAAGTATTCACTCTGAATAATGATGGATACCCCAATGAAACAAGGAATGTTTTGGAATCACAGAAATGAGAGACTACAAGGGTTTTCTGTAGATTATCTGGAAAAATAAGAAGTCCTGTGGAACCTTAGAGACTAACAGATATTTTGGAGCATAAATTTCATGGGCAAAGACCCGCTTCCTCAGATGCATGCATCTGACTCATGCATCTGACGAAGTGGGTCTTTGCCCACGAAAGCTTATGCTCCAAAATATATGTTAGTCATAAGGTGCCACAGGACTTCTTGTTGTTCTCAAAGATACAGACTAACATGGCTACCTCTCTGATATGATCATCTGGTTCATCCTCAGCTCTGAGACAGGATTACACAAACTACAGGTGTAATTAATCCAAGAGACTGGATGAATATAAACTAATGCCCAACATTAGTTTCACATATTTTTCCTCTTTTGTCCTTAGGTTTTCTTTTAATGAAAGTACTTAACTCTTGGATACTGAAATTCATAACAATGAGCCTGAAAAGGAAACACTCTACAATCCATAGCTTCACTTCTATGTTGTATATCCTTTCATGATCCATAACTGCAGATTCTATATTTGCATGTTTCCTTTTATGAAGGCAGAGTATGAAGGATTCATCTTGATGTAAAGATGATCTATATATATTATGACCTTTATTACTGAAACTCACTTAGCTTATTATTGTAAGATTCATTGTCAAAGTAAGTCATATATCTTCATATAATATCCATATTTCTCCATGACACTTTAAAATATTATTGGTTCTTGTTAGTAAATATTAATCCTATTCAGCCTCTTTTCTTTTTGTATATTAATTTTGGGCATGTATTAAATATTTTCCCAAAATCTTTATTGTATTATCTAAGTGTGTATTTGATTTTTTAGGCCTAGAACACTGGCTTTTAATCTGTGAGTGACCTTTCTCCACAAATTTAATATGATTTAGTATTGGGCTATGTCTAAGGATTTAAGAATCTTCTCAGGTATCCAGGGAAAAGACCCCCTCAAACTGCTAGAAGTGTCTAAAGAAATATAGACAAAAGTGAGTGACGAAAGGAACAGTGATTATAGAAGATGATTTCTATAAGAGATTGACTGGGTGGGTATCATAGAATGGATACAATTTAAAAGAAATCAAAGAAAAGTGAGGAAAAGTCCTTCCTGGGCTTCCAATTTGGTTTGCTCACTCAGTAGTTACTAGTTTCAAAATATAAAACAATCCCCTTTTCAGCTAAAGCAAAATGTTAAGTATTTGAATTCACATCTAGTTTTCTGAAACCCTTTCCTTAAAATAATCCATTAGGGGAAATATTTCTGCCTGACAGTAACTACGTTATGCATCCTCTCCCACTACCACAACCACTAATTCAGCCTGTAATACAGAAACAACTGATTAACCAACAGGGATCCAAATATCTACTGATATTGTGAGAACAGTTTTCTATTATCAGAGCATGTCTTCATGAATTATAATATAAAACAAAGAGTATATAGATGTCTAGAGTGAGATCCCCACCATTGCTGTCACTGGTAAAGTTGAACTGGTGCTAGCAGGAATAGAAAATCTGAGGCAAAAATACATGTTGTAGACACCCCCTAAATTGTGTAACTAATAACCCATTCTTTTATTCAGTGCAATGAAAAAGGGACACTGACATAATAAAACACATAATAAAAAGCTCTTTAATGAAGCAAATGGATATTTCTTTTTGATCCCTATATGAAACTATTCGGGAACCTCTGTTATCCTCTCAGATATTTTTTCCACAGTCAATACCACCTCTATAACATGACAGTTATCACACAACAGTGAGGCATGGAAGACACACTCCAGCTTTGTATGGCTCCACTTGCATTATCTTTAATAACAACAGCTGCAGCAGACAGGAATGTTATTATTGGATCATATTCAGCATGTTATACCAAATGATCAGATTTCTGGGGTGAAAGGAACACTTTGTTTGATCTAATAGATATAAATCGTACCTGCCGAAAATATATGAAGTTGTGGCTTTTGATAAAGAAACACATCAAACATAATTTAATCTTGATTTTTATTTTGAAGTGCATTTTTTAAAAGGGTCAATAGCCCTGAAGAACTACATATGTGGCTTCTTATGCTGGCTGCCAATATTTTTTTTTTCTTTAACTTAATAGTGTTATGTTTGGTATCAACAAGGAAATATTCCCAGGCACTTACTCTGTGTCAGTTTCTTCAAATCCATGTACTAACTGTGGGTAATTTTTACCTGTGGTGCACCCACCAAGGCAAGTCTTAATTTTTAGGTGGAGCACTTAAGGTAGCAGCAGACACAACAGCATTATAGACATCGTTTATCAGCCACAAGTGGGACAATGTATAAGGTACAATAAGGATGTGGATTAGGCATAAGACCAAGAGAGCCGGGCTTGAGAAACCCGGCAAACCTCATGAGACAGATTAGCTACCTGTGTTATGCCACTGTAAAAACATGTAATCTAGGTTTTTGGATCCATGCTGATGGAGGTTTACAGGTGGAAGAAATGGTTAAAGAGCATCTGTACAAGCAGGCGTGCTGATGGGTGTGAGGGAGAAAGGAAACGTGCCTCTGTGGCCTGGGATTTCAAGGGAGCCCAGAGTGATGGTTGCTACCAACAGCCAAAGTAGCAGTGGTGGCAGCCGGAGCTCCAGGCCCCTTTGTGAAGTGCTGCAGTAGCACTGCTGTGCCACTTCATGCTGCTCTGAGGAGAAGGGAGGCAGCTATCATCATGATACGAGGAGTTCTAAGGGATATTGCCCAAGGCCACAACCCTTCCTCCCTTGGCCTTGGCCTTTTTGGGGAAGTGAAGCTGGTTCCCCTCCCACCTTGTTCCAGGTTCCACAGTGACTGTCAGCCCCTCTATGTAGAAGCTGCAAATACGACTCTACAGATGTAGGCAGTCTGGAGCTTACAAGTGCAGGTCCTGAAATTCACGTGTCTCTTCTAGCAGCAAGTATGTACTGTCTAGTCAGGAGATTCAACATCTCCCCTACTAATCCTATTAAGCAATTCTGGATTGAAAAGCTGCCTTCCTCTTGTGGAACTCTATACAGGATCTGGGATGAATACATACTTTCATTTTATACCCCTCCCCAAGAAAATTATGCTCCCCTGCACCTGCTAGGGTTAATCTGGCCCAGTATACATAGTAGGGAGTAGAAGTGGCTGGAGTCTAGCCCTCATGCTGACATAACAGCTACAGAAAGGCTTTCCTTCAGTTTCAGTAAACCAAATTAAAATTCCAAAACACCTGTCTGCAGGACCATGTACCCCATACCTTCCTTTATGTTTTTTTTAAGTCTGTTTCACTTCCAACTGCCTTAGAATAATAACTAGCAACAAAAGAAATGAAGTTGTCAAGTAGAGAATGATTATCATTCCCCATAAACAAAAGCACCGGGGATCTGTGCAGAAGCATTGTGTTGTATGTGTGTATTTAACATCCCTTGCAACTTGAACTGCCAAGTGAGAAATGTAATTTAGAAATATACCAAAGTGCTGCTTATTAATAACAAAAGACCAGAATGTTAACATTTAGCTCTGCCCTTTTTTAGACTCTATTTTTATCTTGCTGATGGTGAATCTTCACTGCATTATTTCTATTGTATGTATGTGCAGTGAAGTTAATATACTATAAGCATTATAGTATAATAATAAATAAATAAATAACTCTTAGTACTTCCTAATTAGAGAAAACTAAAACAAAGAACCTGGTCCACGCTACTGCATCTTTGGATCTGTTTAATGTATTTCTCTTTGCAGCCTTCTCTGTCTCAGTTACTTCAACCACATCCCTGACAGTCACATTAGAGGTAAAAAAATCAATTTTGTTCTGAAATTGAATTTAGACAGAAGACTCTTGTTTTGCATTGAGGACATAATAATGAAAACACTCACCAATATGAATTCACTTATCTTTGATGTAATTTAGGGCTTCTTATGAATTTCTATTAATTCTTCATATTCATGGACTGACACAGAAAATATACGTCAATGACAATTTTATAAAAGTGCTCTTGGACTGATGAATGTTTTCTAGAGGTCAAAGGAGAGGCCTGATAAGTGGTACTGTGTTGGGTGGTAGTGTGATGGGTGCCACAGTGAATACTACAACTAGTGGGGAAAAAAATCAAAGAAAATGTGTATTTGATAAAAATGAAACTTGAAAAAATGTTTTGGGTTTTTACTGAAAATGACAAAAACAACAGTAAACAACAATAAAAACTATAAAACAACAACTATGAAATATTCTTTTGTCCAGTAAATTGACAGTAGGGACAAAAATATAAGAATATGGAAGAAAGCAGCAAGTAATGGGAACAGAATTTCACTGGAAATGACTCCCAGACTAGGTTAGAGGTCACTTTGGGCATCAACAGGTGGCATTCTTGCCCTGCTGCTTGCACAGTAGGCCACATTAGGCCTGGTCCAGTCATAGCATTTGCCTTTTCTGTTACCTTTACTTAGAGTGAGTATCACATGTCCACAAGTCTTGCTATTATTTCAATAGAACTACATGTAATAAAGTGCTATTCAGCATGAACAGAAGTATCAGAAACCAGCTATCAATAAACATAAACAGCCTACGCCTTTTCAGTTTTGTTGTCCCCAAAGATTTTTCATTCTTGACCCCTCTGCTTTGTCCCTTGTTCCCTTTTCCTAGGAGAGACACGCAAATCATTGTATACCCCAGTATCTTACTTGTAGTATGTAGAACTGATACGGTGCGACAATAGAAATAGTCAGCAGAATAGCTATGCACCTTTGCACAGGGCCCTAGAAAGAGGGAATACGTTATGTGGCATGTTAATTACTTTGATTCTTTTAAAATAAATAAATGCATTTAAAATATGCACAGGGAATTAGAAGATCATTGTGGGAAAATATTGGCTCAGAGGAAAAGAAAAGGAAGTAGTTTAGTATATAAGGTGAGAAAGTTCATTAAAGATACAGGAAAAGAAATAAATGCTCCATAATTATGACGAAGTTTGAAATTGTAGAGGGAGAGAAGGTGAAATAAATATTAAATATCTATAGAATTTTTATAAAATGTTCAGAAATAATTCCAAAGGGGATAATTGAAATGCAAGTTAAGGATTATAGAATCTACGCTTATGGAGGTTCTTAATACTGAAGGAAAATAACTAGAAAATGAAGGTTGCTGTTATATTTGTTTTGTCTGATGCAAAAGACAAAAGCCAGATTCTCATCTATTGTGAAGCAGCTCCTCTGACTACGAGTGTGCTCAGAATGCATTTAGCATTCACTGGGAAGCAAAAGCGCTAACCATCCTATTAGGTTTTCCTGTTTTAGTGTACTCTTTAGAAATACTGTAACTTCTGGAAAGTAATACCTCAACAGACACCATATGACTTGATTGTTTACTATTTAGTTTGATCAGTGAAGAAATTTCAGTTGAAGCAACTACTGGTGGGAGGCCCAAATATCTTTGCAAAAATCTTGGTTGATATATATGGAGTATTCCTACAGCTAAGCAATATTCTGCCCACCTAAAAATCTGCTTTAATCTAATAGGAGTTACAAAATTAATTCAAATTTGCAAATACTTCACAAGCTATAGTTTAAATTCACACTTCAGACACAGGAACACGGCATCTAGGGAAGACTTTAGAAGGAATTGAGCATCATGGTCATCCCAGTGTGTGCTGGTTTCCCACTCAGGAAGAGGCTGCCTGCTCTTCCAACTGTGATGACTATGTTTTCTGGGCATCTGGGTCTTGGCAGTTGAGGAGAAGAGAGAAACGTCTGTCCCTAGCACCCATATGAGGGATAGAGATGGTCTGGCCCTTAGAGGTAAAAAATGCTCTTCACCATCAACATATGTTCTCTCTCTCTCTAGTACATGACATGTGCTTAAAAAATGTTCCCTTCTTCCTCTTTCCACTCTGATACTACTACTGCTAACATATGGGCATTCTATTTTAATCCCACCAAGCCCCATGGATATTGGTGGGGCTCCCCAAATAAGAATTTTTTCCCCTCATCCTATCAGTTGCTAAATCAGAGGCTGGGTCTCCAGTTTTTCACTAGTCTGAGTAAATTGGGCCCACTTAGGCCCAACCCTATGCTAAAGCACTCAATATGGGGGAAGCCTGAATTCACGCTGCTTGGAATGTCAATGACCTTTCCTCTTTCTGAACCTAAAGGGCTCTGCAAGGTCCTCACAATGAGCAGGTAAGCTGCTAGAAAAACTGACAAGTAAACACTACTCAGCTACAGGAGAGTTCCATTTTCACACTTTTATTATTGTAGCTTCAGCACAATCTTGTCATCTTGTGCAACATAAAACAATTAAATCAAACCATCTAATTAAGCCTATATTGTACCTTGTGAGCAAGGTTTGGAGAGGACCCAAGAAACAAAATTTGTCCCACACAATGACTTCCCAGTGCACCTCTCTTCGCAGAGGAATTTTGGGATGCTCACTGACAAATTTGAGTAAACCCCAGGACCCCTGAGGAACATTCTTCCCAGCATATGCATGCTGAAGCATCTGTGGTACCTTTTGGCCTTTCTAGCTTGCTATTTGGACCTAGTTTTTTCTGACTGCACAGGATTTTATTGCCTGCTGGAATTCCCCTCTACTTGCATTATTATGGAGAGTATTAGGCATTTATGTTGAAATAAAGGCAGTAGCTACTTCGGAACCTGTTTATTATGAAAACAGATCTAATTAAACTGTCTTTACATTGAAGTGTAATTATAGTTCTTCCAATTCACCACACTGAGAAAACAATAAAACTCTACTTCAAATAAAATTGATCTGGTATTGGTAAGGGATCAGTCCTGATGAAAAGCCTAGTCAGACAATACCTGCTGAAGTTAGTGGTATTCTTGGCTGCATGAAGTATTTCAGGATTTGGTCCTTTGAAAAGGAGTTTGATTGTACCTATAAGATTGTGTTGTCAGGTTAGAATTAATACTGAATGATGATATAGTACACAATCCCTCTTCTTATTTTGACAGTTCTCTTAATTTGTATATGGTGGGGGGGTGGACAAAAATTATTATCCTTAGCCTTTACATAGAACAAAATAGAAGAAAAGTTTTTATAAATAAATATATTCTTTTTTCCTTATCTTTCCCCAACCCTGAGAAAAGGAATCCAGTTCACTTTTGCATGTCTTTAATAGGGTTCTGATGCAGACTGTAATAGTCTCTTCTGAAGGGAAATATTGGAAAGGATTTCTCTTTCTTTCTTTCTTTCTTTGTAAATATGCAGGATGTAATTAAATATAATAAATGTGAAAACAAAAAAGCAGTCAAGTAGCACTTTAAAGACTAACAAAATAATTTATTAGGTGAGCTTTTGTGGGACAGATCCACTTCTTCAGACCTGGTCTGTGGGTCTGTCCCACAAAAGCTCACCTAATAAATTATTTTGTTAGTCTTTAAAATGCTATTTGACTGCTTTTTTGTTTTGATACTATATAGACTAGCATGGCTTCCTCTCGGTTAATAATAAATATGACTGTATTTTCTTGAAAACAAAGCAATCCATGTGAAGCGGTTTGTTTCTGCAAAAACTAGCCACTAGGGGGTGCCACCATTGCATTAATTTCAACCAGTTTTTAGAAAGAGCTTGTCTTTCACCAATGAGTATCCTGAATACATGTGCATCTAGATTTTGCTGGTTTCAACTTTTAAAAAGGCTTTTTTTTTTAAGTTACATTTTACCTGAGCTGTTATACCTTCCTCTCACTACCCCCATATAATGGGTGTTCATGTGTAGGCAGTAAATTTAATGGGAAGATTAAAAAAAAAATAGACCATTAGGAAACATGCATTCATTGCAAGGATTGACAGACAAGCATGTGTGTGACTCCACTAATTATAAAAACTGTATGAACTATTTATAACAGAGACTAAGACAGTTGAGTGACATGGTTAGATATGTCCCCATCCTGCCATGGAATCATTGTTGATCAACTATATTCATAGTGAGCAATTGTGTGTATTTCATAATGTAACATTCATATTTTCAGTGCATATATTCAGTGAGGACCAGATTCTGGTTTCTCAGTAAATTTATGCTACTGTAACTCCATTGACCTTAATAACATTATTTCTGATTTACACTGTGGATTCAAAAGAACATTTGATCAAGATGTTGTATATAATGATGACTCTAAGGCAGGGGGATTTGGCTCCTATTTTCTGGTAAGTTGGACGTTTCTTTGGTGACCTTAAATTAATAACTTTTTTTCTTGCTATGTATTTGCAAGATGCCTTTGACAGTAGTTTCAGAATGGGTTTAAATTTGAGCCAGACATTCTACTCATGTAAATTGCAAACACCTTGCACACAGAGAGATATTTGTGAGACAACATTATCTCCGTTGTATAAAGAAGTTGACAGTTATGTTTCATTATTGTATTGCTGGCAGCATCACCCTTGTTATCTCACTAAATCGTCTAATGATGATACAGAGAAATGAAAGCATCTCTAGGTCTGTCTCTTCATCTGTAAAATTGTGCCAAATAATATGCAGCTACCTGACAAGGATTTATTAACATTCGAAAAATACTTTGAGGTACCTGGATGCAAGGGGCTGTAATACTGTCAATAACTTTAAGGAGGAGTGAGTACACTACACATGCCAGTAGCTTCTGTGCCTCAGTTTCCCTGTCAGTCACTTAATGTCACTTAACAACACAAAAATTATTTTTGTTGTTTTATTTTCAGTCAGGTGAGAAACACTGAAGGAAATGGAAAGAAATTTGAATTAGTGCACTGATGTCTCTGCTCAAATATATTTATCAGAAAACACAGCCATTTCCAGCTGGTTTCAGACCTAATTCTACTAATAAAACCTTGGTTTCAGCCCTCCAGTACCAAAGGTGTCACTAAAGCTATACATAGACTGCCAAGAACTGCCAGCAAAAGTTGCACAAATTGTGTAAAACATTTGCATATCTTTTGCTGACATATCTGTTGGGAGAGACTTTTCTGACATGTGGACTGGGCCAAATGTTGGAAAATACCCCTCTGTAGAGATATTCCTTTTTCCTTGTGGCATAAGATGTACAGGGATTCAACAGAATGATCCTGTCCATCAGATCTCTTCTGAGAGATCTGCAGTCTGGACCTGCACTCTGTCAAGAAAACTTCTGCCAACAGAAGTTTGACAGAAATTTTGTTGACAGAAGCTTGCAGTGTAGATATAGCTTAAGGGTACATCTACGTTTAAATAAAAGACCCATGCCTTAGCCACAGCTGGCCCATGGCATCTGACTTATGCTTGTAGATGTCAAGCTTCTGGGCTAAAAATGGCTGTGTATATATAATTGGGATCAAGCTGAAAGCCAGACTTTGAGACTCTCCTTCCTTGTGGGGGTCCCACAATAAGGGGCGCTAAGACTAGCTTAATAATCCCACAGCCTCAGCCCCTTGATGTAGGCCAATTAATTTTTTTTTTCATTTCTGCACAGCCTTTCTGGAACAAACCAGGGAGGTTGTGAGGTCTAGCACCTTGTGGTTCTGCAGAACAGGTCTGTCTCCTGAACAGTGTCTGCAGAACAAGTTCCTTTAGGTCATGGCTTAAAGGTCTCCTCCCTGGCAGAATCCCTGGTTAAAGGTAACAATGACAGTGCCATCTTCTCTCCCATAGGGTCAATCATCTTTTGAATATATCTGCCTTCATGGTAGGCTATACATTACTTCCAGAAGTATATACACACACAAACATCTATGGAGGAAAGTCAAGCACTTCATAAAGATCCATATCATCAACTTGTAGTGCTGAGTGGACGTGTGTGTTCCAATGAACCTCAGAGTGATGCCATAAGGACTCTGGTACTCCAGGCAAGATCACCCATGGCAGCACGATCAAGGGCAAAGGTTCAGACAAAGAAAATCCTTAATGTTCTCAACACCAGAACAGGCAGAGGATAACAAGGGTAGTGCTACAACAGCTGTGAAGACAAATGAAGGCTGCAGCAGAAGAGTCAGCATGGATCCCAGGCCGTTGGACCTGTGCCTTCAATCCATCAAGGATTGTATGGTGGCTGCAGTGCAACAGCCTCCCCATGTTAAAAGAAGTCACTCACAGGTGTCTTCCTCCACATACTGCTCTCCTAAACTTAATCTCTAAGGCAACTGGTGAATGATGATGGGAACAGGATTGTGAAGCTGGAAGCTTTCTGTCATGCACAAGCATGTAGCTGGTGGATGTATGTATCAGTCATTCTGTTTCAAGGACTGAGGTGGTAGAACAGTCCAGCTGCTGTATCCCTGACAAAGCAGCCTTATTTAGAATTTGCTCTGCTTACCCTCCATGGGGAGAGGGCTAGGAAAGGGGCCCTAAATGTATAAATCAACCTCAGCTACCCTGACAGGATAACCACAACCAGTGGGTTCACCTCTATGCAGTCACAAATTGAACAGTAAACTTCGGAACATAGACTATTCAGACTCAAATGGACAACCCAGACAGTGGGCGACCTGATAGATGCATGGCAATCATCACCTGTGAGGTGTGATGATTTAACATTGATATAGCTGCCCTGGCAGAGAGGTGTAGACCAGAAGAAGGATAGCTAAGAGAAGGTAGAGGGTATACCATTTTCTGGAAAGGAACCCCATATGAAGAAAAACTAATTCATGGAGTAGGATTTGCCATCAAGAATGAACTGAAAAATATCCTATCTGAAGTCCCTGTTGCCATTAGTGAGTGTCTCACGATTCTTCACTTGAAGCTTGCAAAATGCCTGGAAACTGTCATCAGTGCTCATACATCAATTCTAGCCTAGGAAGATGATGTGCAGGTAAAATTCTATACCCAATTGGACAGTCTTGAAAGACATCCCCAAAGAAAACAAGATTATTCGCTTGGGCAATTTCAATGTCAAGGCTGGCCAGAATTAACGTGCATTTCTCAGACTTCCATTGGGAAAGAAAGAGTTTGCAAGAGCAGCTCCAATGGAAAGTGTGGAACATGAGTTTGTCATAATGAACATCATTTTCCACCAGAAAAAAACAGATTAAAGACCTCATGGCAACATCCTCAACTGAAGCACTGGCACCTCATAGACTATGTCCTCATCCTCACTTGGGATTGTCATGTTGTCCTTCTCACACATGAAATGACTAGCACTGATGACTGTTGAATCAGCAACCACCTAATTTGAAACATAATGGCAATTAGGATTGTCACCAAATGGAAAACTCAGAGGGAACTGATCCAACAAAAGACCAACGTACAATGTTTGAAGGACCCCATCAGACAAAGTGGTTTCCAGATAGCACTCCAAACGAAGTTGCCAACAGTACACCCCGAAGATGTAGAAAAAGAGTGATGTCAATTGAAAAATGTCACCATTGGAGTTTATGAAGAAACCACCGGCTACCAGGACTGGCTTGATTAAAAATGATGTAGAAATTGAAACCTGATTGAGGCAAAAAGGAAATTCTTTAAGGCTTGGCAAAGTGACCTCAACTGCACAACAAAGAGAGAAGCGTGTGACAAGGCCAAGGCACAAATCCAATGTAAAGCAAGGACTCTGAAAATCTAATGGTGGACTGAGAAGGCACAAGAACTCCATCATCTCACTGATATAAATGAACCAAGGGGTTTCCTCAAGGGTGCCAAAGCTGTTTACGGACTGAGAAACCATGGAATCCATCCCCTGATGTCAAACTATAGTACCCAACTCTTGAAAGACAAGGAAGCAATTGCTTCTCACTGGAGGGAGAATTATAATGAACTCTTGAACTATCCTCCACTGTGGTCCTAGAATCCCTTGACCAAATCCCTCAGCAGTCACCAAGGGACAATCTTGCAATATTTCATACCATCAGTGATGTCCAAGCTACCAGCAAATTGATAAAGTACAACAAGGCAACTGGACTAGATGGAATCCCCACCAAAGTCTTCAAAGAAGGCATACCAGAGTTCCACAAACAAATTCACCTTCTGTTCTCAAGATCTGGGATAGGGAGTAAATGCCATGAGCGTTCAGAAACATACTGATTGTCAGTTTCTTCAAGAGGGTCACAAGTCTGACTGTGGAAACTATGGTAGCATCTCCCTTCTGGCAGTAGCAGGGAAAGTGTCAGCTCAAATCCTTGCAAACTGCCTCTTGCCACTCTCAGAAGAAATTCTCCCAGAAACTCAGCAGAGCTTCCAAACATTCTGAGGAACAGCAGACATGATTTTCACCACCTGGTAACTTCAAGAAAAATATCATTAACAAAACCAAGCCTTATACATGAATTTCATCAGCCTAAACAAAGCATTTTATGCAATCATAGTGCCCTGTGGACCATCCTCTCAAAGACTGGTTGTCCCAAAAAATTCATTAGCATATTGAGGCTGCTTCATGACAACATGACTGCCACACTATTGAGCAACAACAGATCCCAAAGCAACCCTTCTGTGGTTAAAATGGAAGTCAAGCAAGGCTGAGTCATTGCCCCATCTGTGTTCTGCATCTTTATCACTTCACGCCATTGTTGGTAAGCTTCCAGATGGAATAAAGATTGTCTCTAGAATGAATGGGAAGCTTTTCAATCTGAGGATACAGAAAGCTAAAACCAAGATCTCTACAACCTTGATCATGGAGCTCCAATACGTGAATGACAACTGGTTGCTGCTTTTTGTCTTACAGCCTTTCAGACCATCTTAATCACCTTTATCAAAACATATCAGAATCTTGGCCTCGCACTGAATATCAAAAAGACCAACCCTCACGGACAGGACAATCTCATGTACCTTCTATTGAAGTCAACAGAGAACTACTGGAAAATGTGGAGCATTTCCCATACCATGAAAGTTATCTTTCTGTTCAAGTCAACATTGATGAATGAATCCAGCATCATCTGAGCTGCACGAGCTCTGATTTTGCCTTCTTGAGACAAACGGTCTTTGAAAACTGGGACATCTATATCTAGACAAAGCTCCTTGTATTCTGTGAAGTGATTCTTCCAATGTTACTGAACACACGTGAAACCTGGACAACACACAAGCAGGATTTGAAAGCACTTGAACAATACCATCAACTCTGCCTCAGGAGAATCCTAAATATCTCTTGGGAGGATAGATGCATCCTGAAAGAGACAAACATGACCAGCAATGAAGCCATTACCATTCGCCAACACCTTTGTTGGACTGGTCAAAGGGTTTGGATATCAATGTCTCCCAAAACAGATTCTGTTTTTCGAGTTGAAGGAGGGACAGAAGAGCACTGGGGGCCTTGGGGGCAGTGGAAGTGATACAGGGGTGTGCTCAAGGCACATGTGGAAAAGTGGAGCATCGATGTCAACACTTGGGAGAAACTTGCCCAGGACTGTCACCAGTGGAAAGTGGTAATCCATGAGGGGTTGGCACAATCTGAGATGTCTCACCTCAGTGCAGATGAGGAGCAGTGGAGAAGAAGAAAAGAGTTGCAAAAGTGGCCCCACGTCTTTCCAAAAGGTACCAATACCTGCCTCTTTTGTGACAAGACCTGTGGCTCCACAACGGGACTGATCAGCCATCAATGGGCTCACAAATAGGAGGGTGACATGAAGACATCCTTGTTATTGAGTCACCACCAAAAAGAAGGGCTAGGTGTTGTTATTACCAGATTCTTGCTCCTCTAAGTGCACCTCTGAAATATACACTGTCCATGTAACTAAATTAGTTTATTACTTTCAATTGAAATATCAGCTTTGGAAATAATAGAAATATGGCCTCTGTACCTTGCATAATGTGGCTTGCTGTGTTGTGATAAAACTTTCTTTTCTTCTGAATTCTGCAACCACGTGTCTAGGAGAGAAAAGTTTATGATGCCATAAAGAGAAGTGATCTGCTTCAAGGAAAGGAATCAAAACTCTTTTAATCACAACATGTTTCATACCAACTGAAATTCACTGAGGTGCAATTAGACACAATGACAAGACGTTATATTTTCTACATGTTCTATCTAATTAAATGGTGGGCCTGGCCCGTGCCCAGGCTGCTAAACTTGCTCAAGTGTCAACAGGTAATCAAGTAACTGGTCCTGCATGGCATTCCATAAAAAGAACACATTGAAAATTTAGTACCCAAATTAATGAGCCAATGACTTCAGATTGTTTCACCAGCATTCAGTATAACTATGAGGACAAAAAAAGAATTCTCCACCACATACCTATTATCTTTCTTTACTAGGACTGGCCAGAATACAAAAATTTAATTTCAAGAAAATAATAGGAAGTTTCAGAATTTATTTTCAGAATTATATTTTATTTTACACACACACACACACACACACACACTTTTGATCTCTTCTCAGAATATGTTAACAATAATCCAGTGATAAGTGTACCCTCTTTGGGTTTGGGCATCTTTTGTTGAAATAGCTGATCCTAATAAGCCTGTTGTCTTAAACACAAGGCCTTCCTTACTCCTGCAATGAGAAAACTTTTTGTCCATGATACCAGCTACAGGAACTCTCCACCAAATTATGTCAGCTTTGTTCTGCATAGATTCTTTCTCTCTTAAATTCTTTGATTCAAATTCTTTGATTCTACCCACTCACCAGTTAGCCTTCCAAAGCAAGGACTGCGATCAGCTTAACCTGCAAAGCCACACTATCCAAGATGATTTCTGACAGCAGGGATTCTTCAATGGAATACAGATTTCTCTACAGTCAAGGATATTGTGGAAATACCACACTTTGCTGTGATCAGTGGCATTTTAAACCTATAATCTACGTACAAAAGTTTTCATATCAATAAGCACTAGAATAGGCACAGACTAGGATTATGGAGAGTTAACACGAGTGGATCTGATTCTTCCCTTCATAGCAAAAAAGCAGTAAAGTAGCACTTTAAGGCTAACAAAATAATTTATTAGGTGAGCTTTTGTGGGACAGACCCATTTCTTCAGACCATAGCCATACAAGAACAGACTCAATATTTAAGTTATACAGAACCAAAAATAGTAATCCAGGTTGACAAATCAGAAAAAAAAAATCAAGGTGAGCAAATCAGAGAGCAGAGGGTTGGTGGGGGAGTTAAGAATTAGATTAAGCCAATTCTTGACTTCCACTCCCTCGCCACTCTACTCTCTGATTTGCTCACCTTGATAATATTTTTTTCTGATTTGTCCACTTTGATTACTATTTTTGGTTCTCTGTGCCTTAAATATTGAGTCTGTTCTGGTATGGCTATGGTCTGAAGAAGTGGATCTGCCCCACGAAAGCTCACCTAATAAATTATTTTGTTAGCCTTAAAGTGCTACTTTACTGCTTTTTTTGTTTTGATAGTATATAGACTAGCACAGCTTTCTGTCTGTTACTTTCATAGGTTTTATTCTTGTGCAACTCCATTGGTTGCAGTGACACTACTGGCTTGCACCAGCGTCAAAGAGAACAGAAACAGATTCATTATGTGCAATATTGAGTCCCTGAAATGGAAAGGATCACAAAGAATGAGAGTTCTTTTGGAAACTGGACCAAATCCAAATGAACCTTTCCTCCACTTTCCCTTCCACTGTGAAATGAATATTGTCTTATCCAACTCTGGAAGATAAGGGACTACATGTGTTCAGCACTATTATTTTGTTTTTGCCGCTATGAAGAATCCTGCTCTTTGCAGCTGATGGAATGAAGCTGAATTAGAGTGTCCTATGGTTTGGTTGCCTTCAAATATGGTTTGATGAAAACTGTTCCTAAACATATTCTTCTCTTACAAATATATAGTACACCAATTGTGGCTAGTGCAATGGAACACATGAGCCACTGTCTACATAAGATCTGGGAATAAAGTTTAGACAGATGAGAGTCATTCTATGGAATATTCAGCTGTATTGGTAGGATGGGCAAAGCAGCCAAAAGAATGATATTAGTAGTACCTTCAATGGCAAGAGTGTACCCATCATTTGCAATTTAGGGGTCTTCTTATGTCAGGAATTTGTTTGGTCATTCAGGGAGCAGCTGCATCTGATATTTGTTTTCTTCCTACACTTGGTAAGAAAAATGCAGATTTGTTTTTGGGTGGAGATTTCAACTGTTGTATCATTTAATCATCTAAAGACTTCTCACTACGTTGTACTCTATAATGTGCTTCTACAACATTCAGAAACTGAAGATACAGTAAAATGCTGGTGCCCACTTCCTAAGTGATATGTGATGAATGAGGCATATATCATCACTCCCTCATCCATACTCACTCTCCCTACAAAGCATTATTCACTACAGTACTTGACCGTTAAACTGAGATTTGTCATTAATGTATCTGACAACTCAATGAGTACAGGAAAGTCTGAAAATCTACAAACACCACCTCTGTGTTCTCATATGCCTGTGTTGCTCCAAAGTACAAAGGAATGGACGCCCACAGATGATGTGCTTGAAATGGGACTGTTCTTAAGCCTTGTGAATTTAATGATAGTCTTTCCATTGGTTTCAGCCCAAGCGTCTTTTTCGTGGCCTATGTTCTCTGTAAGAAACAGGTACTTTTGCATAAAATAATCTCACGTAAATATCCCCTTTGCATGCTGAACATTGATTTTTAAATCTCAGTGGCTTGTTTGTGTGGACCCACTTTTAATATAAAGCTCCTGAAACAACAGATGTTTCTAATTGTGTTCTTAGAATGAAATGTTTTTATTCAGAGTCTGCAGCACAGGAACTATCCTTCAGCAAAGGGCACCAGCAGCAAAACAATAAAAGGAGCTTTAAACGTTTATCCAATGATTGACAGCTATTTTGCTCCTTTAGACTTTTTAAAGTTCATGTTCATTCATGCAAATGTGGAAATTTAGACATTTCAAGGCCTTCTGAAGTAAACTGAGCAAAAATTTTTGGGGCACGTTTTAGGCAAATAAGTGGCTTGAAGGAAAACCCACTGTATACCTGCAGCTCATGCTGAAGTCATTAAGAGCTGCAGTCACTTTGTGTATTTAAAAACTAGGCCCTGGGTATTTCAGGTTGGGAATCCAGATATTGAGGAACTCAAAAAGTGACCACATTTGAAAACAGTGATCTCATAATACAGTCATCTGACACTAGCTAAAGCAGTGTGTTGTGTTTTTTTGGGACATGATTTGGGGGAGAATCTCAAAGAGTGTGTTCTTCATTTGGAATTACTTCAGTAGCGTGGCAGGATCAGTACCACTCCTGGCCCCAGGCCTTTCTTTAGTCCACAGTCCCAGGGTACCTGCTTGCTCTTTGTAGATTTTGGGCTTCGGTCCCTTGGCTGGAAAGGCAGCAAGTAGGAGGCCTCAGTTTGACTGGGATGAATAACCAGTCCTTCCCAGCCTGCAGCTGAGCTGTGAGTTTACCAAACGCTCCCTGCAGCAGCTCCTCCCCTTCCTTGCTGTTTCTGCTATTGTTGGCAATAGTCTCCTTCATTACTCCCTAACTCTCTTTTTGCCTGCTATAACCTCCTCTTCTATTCTCTCCCCCTCTCCCTACTGGGGGGGCATGTGTGGTGGAACCCTTAAAAAGGCCTGTGGCATCATCAAGTGGGACCAGCTGATCCTAAATGATTTATAGCAGCCTCTTCCCAGATGCTCCCACTCTGCTTGTGATAACACCTGATTTCCAGGACTGTTTCTGCTTTTTAGAGCTGTCTCTTTCCCCTTTTAAGCTAGCCCTCTGGCTTGACCCTGTCACAGGAGACAGTTTCACACAAAGGTGCTCCACATAGCATTAGGGCTAGATTGTGGGCAGCCCAGGGAAGATGTAAGGAAGGAAAACTTCACTCTCCTCTTCACCCTCAGCATGTGAGAGATCTGAATTTGTAGTTCTGGTTCTCCACGGAAAACACCGAAGAAAATATAATAGGAAAGATAGCTCTATTATGTGATCAGACCTTTCTCATAGTTAAATTTTGAGGAAAGCAGTGTAGCTCAGTAGTTAGGAAGTTGAACAGGGACTTGAGGTTCTGTTCCAAGTTTTATCACAGTCAAAAGAACTATAATGTGTTTGGAAAAAAGGAGACTTGGTGGTGTGTCTCATATGATTGGAGCACTGTCATAGGAGGGCATAAACTTTTCAGGAAGGATAGGAGGGGAGAAAAGGTGATGAAGCTGCACGGCATGTAAGACAGCAGTGTGATTTGCTCCTCAGTCCAGTATGAAACGGGAGAAAAGCATGTTGAGAATCTCTGGTTTAACTTTAGAGGTGAAAGCAGCAAAGGTAGAGAGATGCTATAGACTACCAGATCAGGTGGACAAGGTAGATGAGGCTTTCATCAAGCTTCCAGATCAGCAGCTCTGGTTCTCATAAGGGACTTAAATCACCCTGACATCAGTTAGGGGACCAATAAAGCAGTGCAGACAATTCAGGAAGAGCTGGAAAGAGATGCCAGGGTTTGGGTTGTGTTTGGGGTGGGTGATTGGAGGCAGGGTCTGGGGGCGGGCGCTGTAGGTGCAGGAGTGGGGGTGCAAAGGTTTTGGGTTGTGAACTGGGGCAGAGGTACAGGAGATGGAGCAGAGAGATGCAGGATGGAAGGGGCTAGTGTGCCAGAGACAGTCACTGACCAGGAGGTGCTTCCCTAGGTGGGTTACTACCAGCGGCCCCATGGGAGCCTCATGCAGGCTCTCAGACCTCCATGCTCCCACACATCACCCAGGACTTCCAGCTTTGAGGGCCTTGTGCTCTCTGAACTATGTTCATCCCTGCAGCTGGGCTAAAGGGGAGGTGAGGGGGCATTACATTGAGTGCTGCTGCAAATGCAGCACAGGAACTCCCATTTGTCTGGTTTCTGGACAAAGGGATGTGTAGTACTGTTCAGAGAAAACATGGCCCCCAAAGCCAGCCACTTTGAACAGCATGCAAGGTGTGGAAGGCAGGGAGCCTGCCTGAGGAGCCTGCTGGGCCACAGGCCAGATCCAGCAGCTTGGAGGGATGTATCCCAACCACAGATTGTACTCTTGGGCCCAAGGTTAATAACAGAACACCACCTGTCATCAACCATAGCCCCGAGCTCAAACACCTCCAGCACATGATCTACAACCTATAACATGCCATGTACTTTTCTACAACCACCTAACCTCAGGAAAATTCTCACTAGCAACCACACACCATACCACAGAAATACTAATCCTGGAACTTTCCTCTGCAACAAATTCCATTGCCAACTCTGTCCACATATTTACTCTGAAGACACCATCATTGGCCCTAATCATATCTGTTACACAGTCAGGGGCTCATATTCCTGTACCTCTATCAATGCTAACCCTAACCCTCATGCAGTAATGGACCCACATCTTCCCAGATAACCCTTATCCTCTAACTCCTTATGATCTTCTAAGAAGGGAAAGCTATTGTAATGCAAAACAGAAATGCTGATGTTTCCCTGAATTCATGAACATATGGTCCAACAGAAGTTACACTTTTTGAAGTAGGGAATGACTGCTATTAGCTAGAGCAGGTTACTAGGATTCAGGAGTCTGTGGTCTGTTCCCAGCTCTGCCGTTGATTTAATGTGTCATGTAGGATAAGCTAAAACCTACCTGAGGTTTAAATACTGCAACAGTAAAACTGTCACTATAAAATTAATTCTACAGGGTCTCAGGATTTAAAGGGATCAACCCTTTAGTGTTCTATCCCAATTAAACTGGGTTATATGGAAACCTACCATAGTAAATAATTTAATGGATTTTCTTTTTTAATCAGGAATTTTGGTTTTATTTCAACCTATAGAATTATATAATAAACTTGTATTTCTCTGAAATTATGTCTCTGCTATCATTGTCTTCTTGCTTACTGGAGGTAATTGCACCTCCTTCCTCCTCCTTTCTGGAAAGTCCTTTCCTGGACTCCACCAATCTTAAATTTCTCCCTTAGAGGCATGTAATTGTAGTACTGATATATTGACTTATATTTTGAATCTAGCAGACTTTTCTCAACCTCCAGCTTCCACTCACTATAAACACAGACAACTCTGAGAATCATGGTCTTTTCTCTTCCTTGGCCTTAATCCTTGTCCCAGATTTCTGTTGCTCTTGGAGCAGGGCATGTACCAACCTCCTAGGGGAAAGGTGCTTCACTTCTGGTAGGCTTTCTCAGCCTGTGAGGCTTTCCTGATCTAGAAGTGAGGTCCCTGAAACTGCCAGATGTGATCCTTCCCCTTTAGCTAAGCATGTTTCAAGGATGGACAAGGAAACTTCAGCAAATGCCCCACAATCAGAGGCTACATTCATTAACTCAGATGGATGAAGTGACCAGCAGCAGACTACTGATTGGATGCCATTTACTATAAAGCTTCCACTTCCTACCCTATATCTGATTAGACGCTAATGTGTGCTAAACCTCCAGTATCAAATTTATAATAGATTAAATGTGCAAATCTGACCTTCCATGCCTTGTCCTCCTGAGTCCAGACCTAGATCTGCCTGCTGCCTATATTGACCAATTTGCCCTTGCACTTTCCATGTTCCACACCATTTCACTTCTCATCCTTCTGTGGATGGATATTCCAGCTGCTGAGCTTTCCTGCACCCTGGATATAAACCCAGGTTTGCCCTTCACACAAGTGTCTCTCCCTGATTTCTGAGAGACCCGGCTGCTGTTCAAACACATGCATCAATCAAGCATAAACCACCCAGCCTTAACCGTGAAAATCCATTCAGCCTAACTTGCTCACAGAAGGATATAAATTGCTCATAGCAGGGTATAAAATCCCCTACTGCTAGTGTATCCCCTTCACTGAGCTCAGGGCAGGGTTTTTTCAGGCTCAAAAAGTACCGTAACTGGAACTTGATTTCCAATCTTCATTTAGTTCTGTCAGTCCTTCCTGCTCACTTGTTCTGAAAGAGACCACGCTTTGGAAAAGAGTTGGCTGGGATCAGGTTCACATGGCTGGGCCCATACCCTGGAGGAGTCGGGGAGAGTGTGCACAAGGGCCAAAAATGTTTGCAGCACTTGAGGACCTCCTGCCTCCCTTGCAAAGTATAGCTGGCTGTGAGGGAGGGTTGAGTGCAGCCTGGGCTTGGAACGGCTTTGGGTGGGGTGCTCAGGCACAGGGTGAGTGTGTCTTTAGGATGAGTGTGAAGGGGTTTTCAGGCTAAGTGGGAGCCAGGGGGAACAAACCAGATGTGACAATGGCAGCAGCTCCACACCTACTCTACTGGCTCCCCTGCAAAGTTCAGCTGGCTGTGGAGGAGGAATGAGTGAGGTGTTCCTGCAATGCAAGCTGTGGGCCCATCACCGGCCAGGAGTAAGGTGTTTGAGCTGAGGGGGTGGGGGGGGGTTGTCTTTGAGCTGAGAGGCAGATGGGGTTGGGGGATTGAACCAAGTGCAGGGTGACCCAGCTCCAGCTGCCAGATCCCCAGAAATCCTGGCTGTGGTGGAGCCCCTGCACCTCCTCTCCTGGATCTCCTGAAAAGTTCAGGTGGCTGCAGGGTAGGAGCAGGTGTGGGGTGTTTTGGGACCAAGCAGGCTTTGGAGTTTTAGGCTGAACAGGGGTGACAGTTAGTCACTCTTGGGCTGAGTAGGGGGTGGGATGTCTGGGCTGAGCAGGGTATGAGGTGGGGCGGGGGGGGGGGGCTGAGCAGGGGTGGAGTGGGAAGGGGTTGAACCGAGGATGGCCCTTTCCTGGCAGCACAGGCCCAGTCTTGGCATCCCAGGCCCACCTCCAGTGGCCAGGTAAGATAACCTGGCTCCAAGGTCATTACACCCTCACCCTACACACTGTAACCTACCCCCAACCCAGGCCCCCTGCCCTGCCTCCAGTACTTGCCCTGCCCTGAGCCCCTCATGAACCTTGAGGTCCTGTTCTGGGCCCCTCACCTGCCCCAACCATTTCTCCTGAGCTCCTAACATCTCTAGCATGATACCTGAACTTCTGCACCCCCATACATTGCAATCCCTTCTCATGAGCACCTCATGTACCACAACTCTGATCCCTGCACCTCCACATCTCCTGCAGATACATGGCATGCTCTGCACCACCTCCACATCCCAATCCTGTATCCTGAGCACCTTATATTACCTAACCCTGACTCCTGCACCCCACCCCTGAGCCTTCCATGCTCCATAATTACTGGGTAATTTCTAATTGACTCATAGTTTGCATCTTAAAGTTGAACTATGTGTGGGTAATCTAAGGGTATTGTTCATTTACTTTTTATTTGATTTCATATTCAATAAACATCATACACATTCCTCCTTGTTAATTATCCCATATTTTAATATATTTACTTCCACACCTATGAACTGCTTACAATATATACATATATCCAGGTTTTTGGTTCATAGTGGTGGTGCATAGCTACACACTACCTCAGTATTGGTGTTGCACGTGAGGTATTTCGATCTGCCCAAAAGAAAATTCAATGTATCCAAGGATGGAAAATCTTAGAGGGCACACTGCCGCCTATCTTGCACTTTGTCAGGAGAGCCCCGGCCCATGTGTGGGGCTCTCCTAGCTGCCCCCAGCCGCAAGTGTATGGCAGGCAGGACCCTGATGTTTAGGGTAGGTGGTGGGGAAGGGTAGGGCAACAGGGTTCCTGGTGCACATGGGTCATGTACTGGCAGCAGGGATGCTGGGAGGAGAGGGGTTGGCCACCTAGGATGGGGAGCAGGAGCACGAGATCATCTGGAGAGGCATGGATGTAGGATATGGGCTACTGTCGATGGTGGTGCTCCACATTTACAAAAAACCCGCACCCCTAAAATTCCTGTTTGTGGTCCTGATGACAGACTACTGTGTTTACACAAGGAAAATACACACCATGTGTTCTTTTCCCTTACTTAAACTTCAGTTTGCTGGTACAAGTCAAACTTCTCTCCTCCGGCTCCCTTGGGATCTGACTGGTGCCAGACAAGAGAATTTGTGAGACTGGGAGGTGAATATTGTCCAGCACATTACCAATACTTCCACTACTTCCTGGGCTCTTAGAAGACATTTTGGTGTAAATTGCTGCTAAACAACAACAGAGAACACAAAGAGAGGAATAGTGACAAACTTTATGACACCACAGGAAATTCTGCCACAGCCCTGATAAATCATCTAGTTAAGTAAAATCATGCCAGATTATGGATGTCACCAGAAAAGAAAGTTCCAGATTAGAGGGGTTCAACCTGTACCATTTTCCTTAGAGCCATGCATGTTGTCCTTTATCATGGAACTTGCATTTTGCCCGTCGTTCCACACATTTAAGGGGTAGTAGCAATGCCAGTAGTATGTTGGTTAGGACAGAGCTGGACTGTATGGGTATTTGTCTGTTTAGTTTGTAAGACAGGCTTCATGTGCAAATAAATGCTAAATAGGTGTCTAAACCTAGGTCAAAGAACATCCTAACCTTGGAATGTGGCCTTGTATGGTACAGAAAGCTACTGATTCCCGTCATTGTTGGACAACAGCTGTTCAGCTCTTTAGGAGATGGCATAGGAATCATGAAAAAGCAAATTTATTAGTGCTGGAACTATGTGAATATCTCCAACTAGCTGTCATTATAAGTCCAGTGTGCTAGACAACTTAGTCCGAAATTTACCTTCATTTTGAATAAACCAGCTGTAATTTCCTTCATTTCTGTATATTCCCAACCCCAGAAATGTGATATTATTAAAATTAGAGAAAATGTTTATGTCTTGCAAAGAAACTAAATCATGCAATTATCCCACATTTGAATCTTCTGCCTCTGCTTTTCAGTGTTGCATTTTTTATTTTTTTTTTCTAGTTTCAGCACTCCCCCCCCCGCACTTATTCTGGGATCCTGAGTTACGTTTCAGCTGCAGTATATTGCCACAGACAGTGCATTTACTCTTTTTGATTCTGAAGAGCTCAAATTTTCACAAGCATTTAATATTTTAAAGCCTAGCCATAGTTCTGTGAATAAGGATGTATTACAGTTTAGGGAAATGAGTCAGAAGACATTAAGGCTACATCCATCCAGCAGCCCTATTTCAAAACAAGCTATACTGTACTAACCCTAGCTACTACACACAAAAATGTATTTTGAAATATTACTTAGATATTTCAAAATACATAGCCTGCTCCCATAACATTTATATGAACTTTGAAATAACTATTTCAAAGTAAGTGCTGTTAAGGGTAGCTGTGCGTACACTTGCATTCCTCTTTTGAAAGAGGCATGCAAATGAAGGAATTGAAATGCAAATGAGGCACTGATTTGCATATCTAGCTCTTTTCAAAATAGCTTCTTTTGAAAGAAAGAACGCATTGTAGGTTATTTTTTAGAAACCTATCTCCATTTTCCAAAGAACCCTTCTTTCTGAAACAAAATAGGAAAAAGGGTTCTTTCAGAAGCTGTTCCCTCTCCCCTGTGAAGGAACCCTCTCTATATGGTTGTTTTTGTTTTCAGAAAAACCTCTTCTGGAAATGTGATAGTGTGAGATTACGCAAGTAAGTGCGGGATCAGTAAATCAGCACTTAATTTGCATTTCTAATCTCCCTCACTTGCATTCCTCCTGTGAAAGGGGAAGGAAGTGTAGATGTAGACTCAGGGAATCGTGCTTATTTCAAAATAGCTATTTTGAAATAAGTGCTATTCTGCATCTTAACATCTTAAAGTAGTTATTTTAAAATAGGTGCTATTCCTCCTGTAATGAGGTTTGACAAGTTTAGAATAATGCACCTGCCATTTCAAATTTATTTCAAAATGTCATGTATGTAGTAAAAGAGAGATAACCATGCTAGTCTATATACTATCAAAACAAAAAAAGCAGTCCAGTAGCACTTTAAAGATTAACAAAATAATTTATTAGATAATGAGCTTTCGTGGGACAGACCCACTTCTTCAGATCATAGCCATACCAGAATGAAGTGGGTCTGTACCTAAATATGCGGATTCCTAAGATGAATTCATGGCCACAATAAAATAGATGGCATAACTCCTATTGAATTCAGTGGGTAACAGTTTTAACCTCAGTCCACCTTCTGACATTAGATCAAAAACCATCTCTCTGAGTTAATAAATAAATAAACAAGCAAATAAATAAATCTTTGCTCAGACATGTTTCGTTTGAGGGCAAAAACACCACGTTGTTCCATGTATGAAATATTCTGCTACTGGTGAAGCAGAAATAGAAGCATTTTATTTCCCAAATGCAGTCAGAAGCACATCTGCTATTTGCATTATGATTTATTCAAACCAAAAGATGATCTTAAACAGGACTTGGGAATACTTCCCATTCTTGCCACTCTGAGGACACCATGTGACTTGTGGAATGTAAGGGAACAAGAGCAAGTTAATATTCTGTTGAGTGGTGCATTATGGAAGGGATAGACTCTTTAGAAGAGCTTGAACTCATAATGGCTATTTCATGTATGGAATGTTTTTAACTTATGTTTCATTTGTCATAAAAATAATTGTTTATATATGAACTCTTTCAACTTGTGAATTCCATATAACATTATTTGCTAAAAAGTTGTTTACTTAAGCTTACGCAAAGTAGGAAAGTGTGGTCTTGATGAAATAAAAATTTATGATGATGCAAACCCATACTTAAATAATAGTTATCAATAATTCACTGTCATAATGGGGGTGAATAATGGTGGAGTCCGTTCTGAGTCTGGTACTAGTCAACTTTTCCCTTTTTGGCTTGGTGATGGCATGGAGTGTATTTGAAGACCACAGCTACCGGGGAGTGTAGCAAGAACCTGAAAGGAAAGGTCTCGAACTGACTTTAACAAATTAGAGAATTGGTCTGTTAGTCACAACAATAATTCTGAGGTACTACACTTAGGAAGGAAAAACCAAAATGCACAACTACAAAGTGGAGAGTAACTTGCTAAACAGCAGTACTGTTAAAAGAGGATCCACAGGTGATAGTGCATCACAAATTGAATAAAAGTCAACAATGTGATGCAGTTACAAAAAAAGAATAATGTCATTCTGTATTAACAAAGGAGAGTTGTACGTAAGATACAGGAAGGAGTAGTTCCATACTACTTGGAGCTGGTCAGGCCTCAGATAAAGTGTTGTGTCCAGATTTAGGAACCAAACTTTGGGACAGATGAAGACAAATTGGAAAGTCCAGAGGAAATCTATAAAAAAAGGTGATAAAAATTTCCTGACTTATGAGGAAAAGATTTAAAAAAAAAATCTGGACAAGTTTGGCTTTGAGAAAATAAGAGCAGGTAGGGAGAATCTGGTAACAGTCTTCAAACACGGTAAAGGCTGTTATATAGAAGAATGTGATCAACTGCTCTCCATATCCACTGACAATAGGTTAAGAAGTAATTGGTTTAATTTTCAGAAGGGGAGATTTAGGTTAGATATTATGGAGAAAACTGTCTTTGTAGTTAGAAAGTTAAAGCTTTAGAATTGCCTGCCAAAGCAGACTGTGGAAACTGTCATTGGAGGATTTTTCGAACACCTTAGACAAATGTGTGTCAGGGATGACCTAGGCATACTTGGGCCTGCTTAGCATGGGAAATGGACAATATGAGGCCTCCAGGTCCCTTTACCCTACGTTTTGAGGGTGCTGTGATCTACTGGCTTTTTGAAACTTTGATTTCTAAGCTTCTCGGAAAGTTTCTCTTTGAGATGGAAAGAAGTATCTTGCAACACCTTTGGCTATAGAATTGCTTGTATTATGTGGATGCAATTTAAATCTAAACTTGTCAGTTTTAATGGGGAAGCACTTTTGCTGTTGTGGTATTTAGAAAAAAAGGTGGCAGAAGGTTTTTGGCTTAATTCAGGTTTTGAAAGCTGAGAATAATAATTAAAAAAAATAAGAGTTTGAATTCCTCAAGTCTCTCTGTCTGTCTCTCTCTCTCTCTCTCTCGTGTGCGCGTGGTGGGGAGGACTTTTATTTAGTAGATTTTCAGATGGTGTAAATTGTCACAGTTTCCTTTGGCTTCTGCAGAATTTGCAGCTTTCTTGATTTTATATCAGCTGAGAATCTAGCTCATTGTATATATGTGATATACAGTATTCATCTCGTACCATGCATCACTATTCTTGTTGAATAGTTCTTAATTTATATTTCCCTATTTGTCTCTGTCTCCTCCAGCACACATCCCTCCTTTTTGCATTTTACCAGCTTATTTTACACTGAGTCATATAGCTGATGCTAGGCACAAAGTTGCTCAGCTCCTTCCTCCTCACTGCAGCTGACGTTGACATTCCTCCAAGTTCTAAAATCCTCTGTGTTGCTAACATTGCTGTGCCTGTTTTCTCTCTCTACGGGGGCCCAGAGCATGCCCCTTCCTTGATTCATGGGTTCTAAAAGCCTTCTGCTCTTTCTGCCTCCAAACAGCAGCTATCTCTGAACCTTAACATCACGTGAAGTCCTCTGAAATAAACACTGCTCACTGTCTAGCATCCAAGTCACAATTCATGTCCACAGAGGGCGTTTCTAAAAAGTGTTTTTCCCCTCTTCAAATATATTCTATTTCAGTTACAAAACCACTTTTCAGCAGAGAAAAGAAGAAAAAAACCCACCTCTGTTTATGCCTTTCAAATTCCCAGATGGATAGATTGTCTCTCACAGACACACACAAACATGCCTTTCCCTTTCCCCTATCCGAGTGTAAGAAAACATCAAAATGTGTGAGAACAATCATTTTTTACCCTTTAATGAACAGACACATGGGGTGCGACCATACTGATTCTAATAGTAGGCCTTTATTTCTTGGCCTTAATATATGGACCATAGGGCATTCTATCAGTGTCAGAACTCTTAAAGTGCTCCAGTCTCCCAAGGCTTCTCTGAAAGCCTCCTAATGCTTTCTTGTACCTACAGAGATTCAGGGCCACTAATATCAATAATACAGTATATAAAAACTGATCTAGGAAGGGAATGTGTCCAGGGAGAGAAAGCAGAGGGATATATGTTAAAGATGGTCTCATGTGTGAGAGAATCACTGCATGAAGTCCCCAGACTCTTTGAAGGACAATGCTTTGCTTTATCTTATTTCTATCTTTAAAGGATGTCTCTTTTTTGAATTAGTGTGAGACAGTCTGAGAAGCAGATTCATATGCACACATGCACGTATGTATGTCTGAGCTATGTCAAGGAACCAGTGGGTCATTCACTGGATTAGGCCTCTCCTCTTTCACTGCCACTGAATGGAAACGTTGTTCATTAAAACAAAACAAAAAAAAAAAGCAGTTATGTAGAACTTTAAAGACTAACAAAATAATTGATTAGGTGATGAGCTTTCATGGGACAGACCCACTTCTTCAGATCATAGCCCTGCCAGAACAGACTCTATATATAAAGCACAGAGGTCCAAAAATTGTTATCAAGGTTGGCAAATCAGAAGAGCAGAGGGATGGCAGGGGACAGGGAGACTGTGTGGTGGGAAAGTTAAGAGTTAGATAAAACATCAAAGTATGTAAGATTTGTCAACACTGATGACAATTTTTGGACCTCTGTGCTTTATATATTGAGTCTGTTCTGATAAGGCTATGATCTGAAGAAGTGGGTCTGTCCCACGAAAGCTCATCACCTAATAAATTAGATTGTTCGTCTTTAAAGTGCTACCTGACTGCTTTTTTGCTTTGATAGAATACAGACTAACACAGTTATCTCTCTGTCACTGTTTATCGAATCACTATCAGATGATAATTATATTGAGGGCCTTGTAGTGATTTAAATAGATAAATAAAACTTGCATTAACTTGTAGTTATTTCAGTTAGCGACCTACAAGCAAGACCTGTACATTTAGAAGCAAGAACTAGTAGTCTGTGCTTAAGACTGCTTCCCTCCCAGTTCTGTCACTCGCTTGTTGTCTGGTCTTGTGAAACAGACGTAGCTTTTATGTGCCTCCATTTACTCATTTGTAATGTTTGTTATTTATTAATTTTTTGCAGTCATTTCACAGTAATAATAATCCAAAACTATACAAAATGGGCCTAGCTTCTTGTTGTGTTGCCAGGTCTGAACTGATACCAAACTGGGCATAAGTTTTATAACTAAAGGGGACTGGGTCTAATACAATTTATGGATTTTTACTGAAAATGGTGGATCTGCTTCATGTTGGCCAGAAACTTGGTGGAACTTGAAGGGTTTTTTGAGTGAGCTTTTGAGATCTTAGATACACATATACCCAATATCCAAAGTGAAATAAAGGGCCTGAGGAGGATAAATGAAAACTGTGCAAACTGACACTAAAGAATGTTTTATCCTGTGAAGCAAATTAAAATTTCCCACAGCTGTAATATTGCTTCCCCATCTCCCAGGATTATTGTGAGGCTTAGTCTTTTAGAGCTTCTAAAGTGCTTTGAGATCCTTGCCAAAAAAATGTGCCACGTGTTATTGTTTTCTCATTACTAGTTCCCTGTATCGTATACTCCACCAAAGTAACGAACATGCTAATGACCATAAACTTGCCAGAATGTAATGAAATCTCAGGCTTTAGAAAAGCTTCACAATCATCCACAGTTTGGCCCTTTTTCTGGTCTCAGATGCATTTTAGCAGCCAAAAATATTTCCAAGACCTGTAGTTTCATTCCTTCCTTAATAAAATATCTTTCCCTTTCATAACCATAAAAGAGACTAACATTTAATCTATTCAGCCCCTCCCCTGTATTTCCCACTTCCCACATGTAAGGAGGCTCCTAGTATAATAGATATGTTTCCTTTTACATTGGGGTTGCCAGGAAATCTTTTTAGGATGATTTTGGAGACAGCAAAGATAGCAGAAATGTCATCTCTTCCCACTGCAACATATGTCTCTGCATCATTGCACTGCCAAGAAGTGTGCTGCTGACAAGCCATTCATCACCATGTTACTTAAAGGGTTCAGTTTTCTTTGGTTTTCAGCTCAGTATATCAGCCAACTCAAATGGTTCTCTCTTACCTGGAGTTTTACACAGACTGGACAAACGGGATAACTAAGTAGGTTGCAAAGGTAATTTCATTTCTGAATGGGGAAAAAGGAAGGCAGATAAACTTATAAGCTCCTGAATATTCTGGACCAACAATAAATCAGCAGAGGTTATAGGCATAGAAAGAAATCTTTACCTTAACCAATAACATGGGCATATGCCATTACCATTGCTTTAACCCATATCTTTCCTTCTCCCCTCTCCTCTCCTCTCCTCTCCATCTCTGCATGGCATGAGCTGGGTCACGTTCATTTTAAACTCTATGCTTTATTGGAATATAAATCTTATGTCCAAAACATAGGTAGGATAAAATAATAATATAGCTAATTATGTATACCCCATGAGTACTCAGTATATAAGGCTATGTCCACAAGACACAGCTGTTTAGATAAAATACTTTATTACTCATAATACAGTAAAAGCTTGGTTATCTGACAACTGGATAAACTGGTACATTTGGTTAACCAGCATGCCATGGGGCAGGCTGCCTGGCCAGGGCCATAAGAGGGGGACTGGATGCCCATTGCCCAGCTGGGAGGAGGTCAGGTGGGGTGCACAGTGGGGCAGGCTGTCAGCTCCAGCTGGACTGTCCAGCACATTTTATTATCCAGCATCCTGGTTCCTTGGGGATGCCAGATAATAAACGTTTTACTGTAATAAATTGTAGATAGCTAGACATAAACAACAGGTGGAAGGGAAAAGAAAGAACAGACTTGTTGATGTAACTGCAGCACAGAGAATTTCAGCATGAAGTTTCCCCAACACGGTGTGTTGTCTGTACTATTCTCATTAAGATGTATGGAGAAGCCTAACATAATCCATGCACGTATACACTAGTAGAATTTTCATATTGCTCAAAACAAGACAGACATACAAGAGGCCTGCTACCGCACTATAGCATAAGTATGCACAAGAAGTAATTATCAAAGTTCATACAGTTACACAAGATTCAAGCTGTCGTGCGTGAAAAGAGACTCATCTGCTGTCAAGAGTTTTAACTGCTTAGGGTTTGACTGAATTGGTAACTCAGATAACCAGCACTAAAGACACATGTTGCGGGTGATTACACAGCTGTGCAAAGGTTATTATCAGCATTCTCCCTCTGAAAAGCTGTTGTACCGTTTGGGTTTTGTTTTTGGTTTTTTTTCCTGCCATTCAGAGTAGGCTAGAGTTGGTGGTGTGTTTCCTGCTGCAGAGGCTCTTGCTATATTTTTGTAGATCTGACACACAGTGTAGTGCAAAAGACACAGGCTATTTCTGAGTACAGAAGAGCTGACAGTTGTCTGCACACTAACTGAACTGACAATATTTAACTGAAATTGAAATCCTGTTATTCTAAATATGACATAAGAAGCCACAAGAAACCCACACATTTACTGGTGAGGAGGAAGAGTGTGTAAAGTATTTCCAATCAATCTCCTTCTCTGTTGTAGAGGAGGAGCCTGTCAACACCTCCATTCTTTGCCAGGGGGCTGCAACAACCATGTATAGAAAATAGCACTTCTTAGCTGTCATGGAAAGTTCACAATACATGTAAAATAGATGTGGGGTTTGGAGTAAGAACTGTAATTTATGGGGTTTTATTCGGTATTCTTTCAGTAAATAGGGTGTGAAATAGTTTCACCTTTATCTTTATAGCTACAAATTCTTAGATAATTCTGTATCAACCCCATTTGATTTGCTAGCACTGCTCCACTGTTCCTGCTATGTTACTCTCAACTAATGTTTTGTTGAAAGTAAGGGATAAGGAACTGTATAGCTTGGAACTCCTAGGGAGCTTTCTACCTCTGAGTATCCAGTTCATATGTGTCGAGTACTAGGAAAGATTGAGGGGACAGTCATGTACCGCTCCTTTTAACCAATTTCTTACTATACAGTAAACCCTTGATTTAACAAACTTATTGCGGGGGGTGTTTGTTAATTTTGAAAATCAGTTAAACGCAAGGGTTTACTGTATTCGCCTGCCCCCTCAGCCAGACTCTTCCCCCTCAAATAAAATGGTGAGTCACCACAGCTGCCACCACCAGAGCCTCCACATGCTCTTCCCGCTTGCCCGTGTATGCGCCCCACCCTGGTAGGAGGAGCATGAGTCAGCTCCAGCCACAGCAGTGTTCCAGGACACAGTAGCTCCAGCCATGGCAGATGCTCCAGCCTGTGCAGCTGGAAGAAGATGAGGCCCCAGCCATGGCGATACTTTCAGCTGTGGTGGCTGGAAGTGGCAGCAGCTCCAGCCATGGCAACTGGAAGCAATGGAGGCTTCAGCCACAGTGGAGGCTCCAGTCATGGTGGAAACTCCAGTTGCGGCAGCTCCTTGGCTGCTTCTACACTCACCCCTTCCCATTGGAGGTGCCATGGTAATGAGGCAATCTGAAGCAGTCTAATGAGGTACTAATGTACATATTCAGTGCCTCATTAGCATAATGGTGGCCACGTAAATTTCAAAGTGCAGATTTTGAATCGCAGATTGACTGTGTGGATGGGGGCAGCTTTGAAATAAGCTTCACACTTCAACATTCCCTTACACCAATCAAGTTCTGTGGGAGCAAGGGAATGTCAAAGTGGGACGCTTATTTTTGAAGCTCCAAAGGCAGGGGGTGAGTGTAGAAGCAGCCCTAGAGATACTCCAGCAGCTCCCTCTGTCACGGTGGCTCCAGCAGGAGCTCTGGTGAGTTGATAGCATTGGCATGTACTTTCTTGGTGGGGTGGGCTGTTGAAATTAGCAGACTTCAGGAACAACAGAAGGTCTGGTGTACATCCATTGTTTCCAAAGTCCTCTAAATCGGGATCTGTAGAATTCAGAGTTTATTGTACTAGGGATAATCTCACTGTGGCTTTTAGACTATTTCTGGGCTCTGTGACCCTCACCTCCAGTGCTTTCAAAAGAAATGAATTCCTATTTCTTTGTGTGAGGTAACTTGTGCTTGTTACAGGATCCAAGGGATGACGACAAGGGATGAAGTAATTTCATGCTAACTTTGTTCTCCCCATTCATGATGGCAGACTGGTCTCTGGATCAAGGCAAAACAGCCCAGATCACAAAGAATGATCCCCACACCATCTGTGGAACACCTTGAGTTAGAAATAATGAAGCATTATGTTCTAGTAAAGTCAGCATACTATAGGTTGCATCTTTCTAGGTTGATACTTGGATTTCATTCATGATTCTGTTGCTGAAACTGTGAAAAAGGCATTTATCCATGATCAACCTCTCTGTGCCTCAGTTACCCACCTATAAATTAGAGATTGGCCCCAAACTGGAAAACCTAGATCTAACTGCAAACCAAGATCTGAATGCCTTTCAGCAAGGAGAAAGATTTGATTTGGATGGAACAATCACATCCCTATATATTGGGTACGATATACTACCTGTCTCAAAATGTTTGTGTTTTTGTAAAATTCTTGGATGAGAGGCAGTACAGGCATATGGATTATATAAAAGCGTATTTATAGTTCAGTGTGTGCAATATTAATTCATACAAAATGTAATTAGCTATTGGGGAAGATGTTTGTTTTTAAATGAAAAAGGGATTTGCATTAATGATTTTGCACAGGAACTTAATCTCAAACTGGAAGAAGATAAATAAGTAAGCAGAAGGGTATCTGGAAGGGTCAATAGTTTAGCTACATGATAGATCTAAAGGCAGCTTTTGAGCTCAGGGGCCTGTAGAGCTTGCCAGAGGCAGATGCTGCTTTCACAGCTTTGCATCCTAAGCCCAGGGTGTTCCAGTTTGGTGCCACTGACCCCGTGACTTTAAAACGCAGATAACTATTCAAAAAATAAAAAAAGAGGAAAGTGGAAAAAATTCCACTAGCCTTAGTTTTCAAACATAAATTAACATTTTGTATTTTCTGATATCCCAAATTATCCCGGTGATTCACTGGAATGAAATAAGGCTAGTCTACACAAATATCAAACACACTAATTATGGTAAAAAGCTCTTCAAATGTGTGAAAATTGTCACAAGCAAAAGTGACAGCTACAGTTTTGACAGTTTTTGAAGAGCATAGAAAAGTCTCACTTTTCTCACTATCATGTGTGATTTTACTTATGGCCTAAAGTGGATTTTGTTTTCTTTATGCTGTCTGACATTACACAGAGGGCATCAGGAGGAGAGCAAAGTTAATATTTAAAATTGAACTTGTTTATGTATATCACTAGGCCTCATTTCTGAATTTTATCTGCCTAATCAGCCTAATTTATTCTGGTTGTAAGATAGGGCTATGTAGAGACTGACATGTGAGGGCTTTAAACTGAGTTCATCAGGGGTACAGTGACCTAAGCCTTGAGGTGATTGGAGAAGTGGGATACCAGGAAGAAATACAAGGAGGAAGGTGCAACAGAGGATGACCGCTGAATAGTACTGAGAAAGCAAGGCAATCAGGTCATTTTCTTAGGTGTCTGCACACAAATGCAAGAAGCCTGGAAAAGAAGCAGGAAGCATTGGAAGTTGTGGCACAGTCAAGGAGCTATGATGTGATTGGAATAATGGAGATTTTGTGGGACAATTCATATGATTGGAGCACTGTCATGAAAGGGTATAAACTGTACAGGATGCATAAGCAGGGGGGAAAAGCTGAAGGAGTTGCACTTAATGTTAGAGTACATCTACACTTACCGGAGCAGATCAACTGCTGAGTCGATCTTCTGTGTTTTTGTTTTGGAGGTGAACAAAATGGCATGTTCCAGGGTCAACGTTGACTCTGGAAGTCCTCCTGAGCTGCATGGTAGCAAGGAAGTTCCTCTCGTCAACCATCTGCCATGAAAACAGGCACAAAAGTCAATGGCTTCAAAGTCAATTTTTGGAATCCAATTGGAGTACCAAAAATTGCATAACAGCTGTTGACCTTCAAGGTAAGTCTGGAGGCAGCTTCAGAGAACAGTACAATTGCTCAGAGATCCAGTATAAAACAGGAGACAAGACTGTTGAGAGTCTTTGGGTTAAGATTAGAGGTGGGAGTAACAAGAGTCATGCTGTAATTTGTGTCTAGACCACTGGATCATGTGGATGAGGTGGATGAAGTTTTCTTTGGTCAATTAATGGAAGCTCCCAGATCACAGGCCCTGGTTCTCATAGGGGAATTTGAATCAAGATGGGTGAACTGGAGTATCTCATATCAAAGGAGGAAGTTGACATAATAGGCATCTCAGAAACATGGTGGAATGAGGACAATCAGTGGGACACTATCATACCGGGATATAAATTATATCGGAAAGACAGAACAGGTCGTGCGGGTGGCGGAGTGGTACTATATGTGAAGGATAATATAGAATCAAATGAAGCAAAAATCCTAAAGGAATCAAAATGTTCCATAGAATCATTATGGATAACAATTCATTCCTCTAATATGAATATGGCATTAGGAATATATTACCGACCACCAAACCAGGACAGTGATAGTGATGCTGAAATGTTAAGGGAGATTAGAGAGGCTATCAAAATAAAAAACACAGTAATAATAGGAGATTTCAATTATCCCCATATTGATTGGGTGCATGTCACCTCAGGACGGGATTCAGAGATTAAATTTCTTGATGCCTTAAATGACTGCTTGTTGGAGCAGCTAGTACAGGAACCCACAAGGGGAGAGTCAATTCTCGATCTAGTCTTGACTGGAACGCAGGATCTGGTCCAAGAGGTAACTGTTACTGGACCGCTTGGAAATAGTGACCACAATATAATAACTTTTAATATTCCTGTGTTGGGAAGAACACCGCAGCGGTCAAACACTCTGGCATTTAATTTCAAAAAGGGGAATTACACTAAAATGAGGAAGCTAGTTAAACAGAAACTAAAAGGTAGAGTAATTAAACTAAAATCCCTGGAAGCTGCATGGAAACTGTTTAAAGACACCATACTAGAGGCCCAACTTAAATGTATACCCCAAATAAAAAAACACAGTAAGAGACCTAACAAAGAACCACCATGGCTAAACAGCCATGTTAAAAAGGCAGTGAGAGAGAAAAGGGCAGCTTTTAAAAAGTGGAAGTCAAATCCTAGTGAGGAAAATAGAAAGGAACATAAACACTCCCAAATTAAGTGTCATAATGTAGTAAGAAAAGCCAAAAAAGATTTTGAGGAACAGCTAGCCAAAAATTCAAAAAACGATAGTAAAATGTTTTTTAAATACATTAGAAGCAGGAAGCCCGCTAAAAAAGCAGTGGGGCCCTTGGACGATAAAGATATAAAAGGAGCGATCAAGGAAGACAGTGCCATTGCGGAGCGATTAAATGATTTCTTTGCTTCAGTCTTCACGGCTGAGGATGTTACAGAGGTTCCTAAATCTGAGCCAGCCTTTTTAGGTGACAAATCTGAGGAACTCACTCAGATTGAAGTGACATTAGAGGAGGTTTTGGAGTTAATTGATAAGCTGAATAGTAACAAGTCTCCAGGACCAGACGGTATTCACCTAAGGGTTCTGAAAGAACTCAAATGTGAAATTGCGGAGTTATTAACAGGGGTTTGTAACCTATCCTTTAAATCCACTTTGGTTGCAAATGACTGGAAGACGGCCAATATAACGCCAATATTTAAAAAAGGCTCTAGAGGAGACCCTGGCAATTATAGACCGATAAGTTTAACATCAGTACCAGGCAAATTAGTAGAAACACTAGTAAAGAATAAAATTGCAAGGCACGTAGAAGAGCACGAATTGTTGGGCAAAAGTCAGCATGGTTTCTGCAGAGGGAAGTCGTGTCTAACTAATCTATTAGAATTCTTTGAAGGGGTTAATAAACATGTGGACAAGGGGCACCCAGTGGACATAATATACCTAGATTTCCAGAAAGCCTTTGACACGGTCCCAAACCAAAGGCTTTTATGTAAATTAGGTGGTCATGGGATAGGAGGAAAGATCCTTTCATGGATCGGGAACTGGTTAAAAGACAGAAAACAAAGGGTGGGAATAAATGGTAAATTTTCACAATGGAGGAGGGTAACTAGTGGTGTTCCCCAGGGGTCAGTCCTGGGACCGATCCTGTTCAACTTGTTCATCAATGATCTAGAAAATGAGGTAAGCAGTGAGGTGGCAAAGGTTGCAGATGACACCAAGTTGTTCAGGACAGTCAAAACCAAAAGGGATTGTGAAGAACTACAAAAAGATCTCAGCAAACTGAGTGATTGGGCAGCAAAATGGCAAATGAAATTTAATGTGGGTAAGTGTAAGGTAATGCATGTTGGAAAAAATAACCCAAATTACACGTACTACATGATGGGGTCAAATTTAGCTACAACAGATCAGGAAAGGGATCTTGGAGTTATAGTGGATAGTTCTCTGAAGACATCCACGCAGTGTGCAGCGGCAGTTAGTAAGGCAAATAGGATGTTAGGAATTATTAAAAAAGGGATCGATAATAAGACAAAAGATATCATACTTCCCCTATATAAAACTATGGTACGCCCACATCTTGAGTACTGCATGCAGATGTGGTCTCCTCACCTCAAAAAAGATATATTGGCATTAGAAAAGGTTCAGAAAAGGGCAACTAAGATGATTAGGGGCTTGGAACGGGTCCCATATGGGGAGAGGCTAGAGAGACTGGGACTTTTCAGTTTGGAAAAGAGGCGATTGAGGGGCGATATGATAGAGGTATATAAAATCATGAATGGTGTGGAGAAAGTGAATATAGAAAAATTATTTACCTTTTCCCATAATACAAGAACTAGGGGACTCCAAATGAAATTGATGGGTAGTAGGTTCAAAACTAATAAAAGGAAATTTTTCTTCACACAGCGCACAGTCAACCTATGGAACTCCTTGCCCGAGGAGGCTGTGAAGGCCAGGACTCTATTAGGGTTTAAAAAAGAGCTTGATAAATTTTTGCAGATTAGGTCCATAAATGGCTATTAGCCAGGGATAAAGTATGGTGCCCTAGCCTTCAGAACAAGGGCAGGAGATGGATGGCAGGAGATAAATCACTTGATCATTGTCTTCTGTTCTCCTTCTCTGGGGCACCTGGCATTGGCCACCGTCGGCAGATGGGATGCTGGGCTGGATGGACCTTTGGTCTGACCCAGTATGGCCATTCTTATGTTCTTATGTTCTTACCTAGATATCTGCTGGGAGACAAATATAGCAGTGCACAGAAAATCCAGAATGTTTTTGAAGAAAGTTGAGAAAACTTATTGGTACAAGTGCGGAAGGAATACACCCCCCCCCCCTTTTTTTTTTTTTTTTTGTCTGGGCTCTGCTAAACCTGCTGATCACAAATATGGAGGAATGAGAAGAGGTAAATGTGGTTGGCAACCTGGGCAGCAGTGGTCATGAGATGGTTGAATTCAATAATCTGACCAAAAGCAGAATATGGATCTTTGACTTCAGAAAAAGAGACTGACTCCCTCAGGGAACTGATGTGCAGGATCCCCTGGGATGCTAAAGAGGGAGAAAGGAGTCCAGAGCAAGCTGTATTTTAGAGAACAGAATGGTCAGGAACACATGATCCCAATGTTCAGTAAGAAGCACAAATGTGATAGGCAACCAGCTTGGTTCATTAGAGAAATGAAAAAAAAAGAAGCACACAAGAAGTGGAAACTTGGGAAGTTAACTAGGGAAGAGTATAAATATATTGCTTGAGCATTCAGGGATATGATCAGGAAAGCCAAAGCGCAACTGGAATTGCAGCTAGCTAGGGATGTTAGGAGGCAACAAGAAGATCTCTACAGACACATTAGCAATAAGAAGGAGCTCAGGGAAGTTGTGAATGGGGAAGGAAACCTAGTGAAAAAAGCTGAACTACTCAATTGTTCTTCTGTATTCATGGACAAGGTCAGCTCCCAAACTGCTGCAATGGGTAGTATTGTATGTGGAAGTGGCAGGCAGTATTCAGTGGGGAAAGAACAGGTTAATAACTATTTAGAAAATCTGGATATACACAAATCCATGATACAGAAGCTATTGCATCCAAGAGTACTGAAGGAGTTGGCTGATCTGACTGCAGAACCATTGAGCATTATCTTTGAAAACTCTAGGTGATTGGGAAAAGACAAATGTATTAATCATCTTAAGAAACAGGAAAAGCTGGTTAGATCATGCCCAAAAGGTTGTGATCAATGTTTAAATGTCTGGTTGATGATTGGTATCAAGTGGAGTGCTGTAAGGGTTGATCTTGAGGCTGGTTTTGTTCAACATCTTCGTTAATGATCTGGTCAATGGGGTGGATTGCACCACCAGCAGCATTGCAGGTGACATTACACTACTGGAGAGGTTGATATTCTGGAAGGTGGACATTGGATCCAGAGTGACCAACTCAAATGGAAAGATTGACCCAAGAGAAATTTGATGACACGTAACAAGAATAAAGTGCAAACTCCTGCAGTTTGGGCTTAAGAATCCCAAACACTGCTACAAGATGGGGACCAACTGGCTGACCAGCAGTTCAGAAGAAGAGGTCCTGGGCACTACAGGGCATGAGAAGCTGGACATGAGCCAATAATGTGCTCTTGTAGCCAAGAAGGCTAATGGCATATAGGGCTGCATTAGTAGGAGCATTGACAGCAGATCTAGGGAACTGATTATTCCCCTTTATTCAGCACTTGGATCATGTCTACACTTGCCTGCCTCTTTCAAAAGAGGAATACAAGTGAGGGCAATCAAAATGCAAATGAGGTGTAGATTTACATCTCATTTGCATATTCTTTCAAAATAGCTTGAAAGAAGGAAGAAAAGCAGTGTAGACACTGCTCTTTTGAAAGTAAACCCCATCTCTCAAAGCATCTACACTGTTTTTGTTTCAAAACAAGCTCTTTTGAAAGATGAATATTCGGAGGAGGCACCAGAAATGTAAATCTGCAACTCATTTCCATTTTTGATTGCCCTCATTTGTATGTCTCTTTTGAAAGAGGAATGAAAGTATAGACAAAGCCTTGGAAGGCCACATATGGAGTAATGTGTCCAATTCTGCCCCCACTCCCCCATTAGAAAAAGGATGTAGACACATTGGAGGGCAACAAAAGTTAAGAAGCTGGAGTACTAGAGTTAAGAGGAAAGGCTGAGGAATTTAGGCTTATTTAATCTACAGAAGACACAAGTGAGGGGGCGGGATCAGATAGCAGCCTTCTACTAGTTGAAGTGTGGTTACTAAGAGCATGGCAAGAAGTTGTTTCCAGTGATGACATGAGAATGAGGAGCAATGGTCTCAAGTTGCTGTAGGGGGATGGGTAGTTTGGATATTAGGCAATATTATTTCACTTGGTGGGTGGTGAAGTGCTGAAATAGGTTACTTAGAGAGGTGTTTGAATCTCCATCCCTAGAGGTTTTTAAATCCCAGCTTGACAAAGCCCTGGCTGGGATGATTTAGTTGGGATTGGTCCTGCTTTGAGCAGTAGGTCTCTTCCAACCCTATGATTCTGTGTGCTTGAAACACATGAGTACTCCTATTTGAGTTAATGTGACTGCTCACATGCAATGGTGCAAAAAGGGTGTGTAAGACTAGGTTTAAACTACATGCTTAGAATGTGTCTTCACCTAGATTTGGCTGCCACCAAAGTAAGTACCATGCTATGCCATCTCCCCAGGAAAAACAGAGTCATGGTCAATGCAGTTAGGGCAGCAAAGTGAGTATATAGATGTTGTGTTACTTATACTGACTGTTATTGAGCTTTAGAATCTGTCCCAAAGCACCGCACTGTCCACCCTAGTTACAACTGTGAATTCTGCTGCCCCAGGGTCAAGCTGCCCATCCATTTCAATCCACCACCAATTTTTGAAGTTCCTTTTCACGTTTATCCAGTTTGGTAAGTACACCTAGCAGCTCTTTGTTGTCGATTACAAGTTCCCAGCTGACCATGCTGGCTACATGTTGCAGACGTACTTCTAGAGTAAACAGGATATGCTGGACCTCCTGCCCTTGTGTGGAGAAGAGGCTGTGGAGGCACAGCTCCTATACCACTGTTGAAACATGGACTTCTAGGAGAAGATGGCTCAGCAGAAAGACATGAAAGTTCACTATTATTGGCAAGGATCCCTTTCTTCAAGTCAATCTGAATAATCTCAAAGAAGTGGATTTTACCCATGAAAGCTCCTGACCTAACGTGTGTTAGTCTTTAAGGTGCTACAGGATTGCTTGTTATTTTTGAAGCTACAGACTAACACAGCTACCCGAGACTATAACAGTGCTGAGCAACAGTACTATATGAAAACCAACAAGCTGTTGCAGGCATACCAGAAGGCCAGGGAAGCTAGCAATTGACTCACAGCTGATGCACAGACTGATTGAACAGTGCATGCTATCCTCAGCAGACAGTGCCTGCCCACCCCCCATACCAGCCCCATGGATACTTCTGAGATGCCCAAGTCATACGCCCTTGCCCTAAACAGTGAGGTAGAGGTGGTGGATGAAGAGGAGGAGTATGGGGAGTAAGTGACTGTGGGAGCACAGCTGCAAAGTGAGCCAGGGCTTGTTTTCGACTTCACCATAGTCCAGCCAGTTCTGTGAATCACACAATCTCTGTAAATATGGAGTGTTCTTTGCAGTTACAAGGATGGAAATCCTATACTAATAGGAACATTTGGCACCAGTAAAAAATGAATAAATTTAAAGAAGATCTAGGGGAACAACCAAGAGGAGCAGCAATGTTACCTGTTTTTTTCCCCCCATTCCCCTCTAAAATTAGGCAGTGCAGGCCACACAGAGTAACTTTTTTACGTACACTGGGATGTCCTGTAACTCATCCAAGGACAGCTCTGTGAAACTTTGATGGAGGTACTCTTCAATCTCCGCTGAAGTTTTCTGGGGAGAACGGCTTTGTCTCTTTCACCACAATAGGACACTTTCTCATGCCACTCAGTTACTACTTCAGCAGGTACTATTTAATATACAGGCAACATCCAGACACCAGCAGCAGCTGTGCTTTCTCTGTCTCTCTTACCCTTAGGAGTGAGACTTGAGATAAAAATCACTACTTCATGTGTAAAGGGCTACTGGCATTCAGCTTCATTGCCCTACACAGCTAGAATCATGCAATCAAGCTATTCTCTCCTACTTTCCCTAATCCCAGGCCATGGTGGTGCTGTAGCTCAGTCAGTCCCAAGCAGAAATGAGAATGGAGTGCTTACAGGTCTGGGAAACAGAGGGAGTGATTTCTGCATCTTAAATTTTAATTTCCATTGTGAGTACGCTGACAACATATGCGTCTCTGGAGCCTCCTTCTGTCTCTCCCACATAGGCACCCAGCTAGTCAATCAATATCTGGCAAACCCCCTTAGCTAGCAATTGCTCAGGTTTATTAGATGGTTCTGGAGTACACTCAAATACCCTAAATTATTGTGTGTCACAAAAGAACAGGCTGTGCCCATTGCCAAATCCTGAAATATATCTGTGGCCTTAGAAATCCAGTGGATGTGACTATGTGGTTAATCCTAGTATTTGAATTATTCAGGACACATAGTAACCAGGCAGATATAAAGGAAGACTGACAGTACTGATGTACAGATGGGGGAAAACAAATTTGTCAGGGCCCTGGGCAATATGAAGGGGGCCTGGCTCTATTCTCCCAGAAGGGGCAGAGCTAGGGGTAGCCAGTCCTCATCGCTGCCTGGAATATGCTGGGCTTGCTTCCCCACTTCCAAACCAGCCCTGAGAGCAGCCTGGAGCATGACATGCAGCACTCCAACACTGACTTTAATGTCCTGGGTCTCCAACCATCGCTGCTCCTATGGTAGCAGCAGTTAGGAGCCCTGGGCCTTTCTGAAGTACCTGGCTCCAGAGTAACTGCCCCGTTTCTGTTCCCCACATCACCCATGTGCAGGGCCTGCTGATGTACCCTGAACTGTTGTTAGAGATTGGGTTAAACCTCCTGGACGGTGGTGACTATAAACATCATCCTTCCTTTAAGATAGTGGAAACATTTAAGCTACTTTTATAAAATAATAGTCTCTGTCCAAAACAAAGCCACATTCAAAACCACTCAGGAAGACAGACATAGGCAAGGGGGCTTGCCAGATATTGATTGACTAGTTGGGTGCCTATGTAAGAGAGGCAGAAGCAGAGAAGGAGGCTCCAGAGATACATATGTTGTCAGCATATTCACAATGGAAATTAAAATTTAAGATGCAGAAATCACTCCCTTTGTTTCCCAAAGCTGTAAGCATGCCATTCTCATTTCTGCTTGGGACTGACTGAGCTACAGCACCACCATAGCCCGGAATTAGGGAAAGTAGGAGAGAATAGCTTGGTTGCATAATTCTAGCTGTGTAGGGCAACAAAGCTGAATGCTAGTAGCAATTTGCACATGAAGTAATGAGTTTCTCAAGTCTCACTCCTAAGGGTAAGAGAGACAGACAAAGCATGGCTGCTGCTGGTGTGTGGGTGTTACCCAATCATATAAGCTGCTAGTCTGTGTATTACAATAGTACCTGCCGAAGTAGTAACTCAGTGGCATGAGAAAATACCAGATTGTGGTGGAAGAGATAAGGCAGTCCTCCCCAGAAACCTTCAGCAGAGATTGTAAAGTACCTCCTTTAAAGTTTGTAGGCAGATGTGTCATAACTTTACTCAGGTGGAACAATTCAAACAAAGCTTAGAACAGAAAATTCCATAAAAATCTAATGGTACACATCAGTAAATATTACTTTTTGTTTTAATTACACACAATGTACTTACATACAATGCTGCTTTCTGAATTTAGATCTAGGATTTAATGTGGATAGCTCAGCAAGGACTTCAGCAACCAAAAAGGTGAGTGAAATACTGGTGAAATGTGATATATGCTTCATGCTGCTAAATGAAAGAGTATCAAGAGGCTGAGAGTCAAATTAACCTATTAGGTTACACTTGGGATCAGGATCTATTTAGTATCATGCCCAGCTCAGATGGTAGAGAAGGCTCAATAAAGACAGGACTGAAACAAGCTAGCAAAGGATTTTGGAATCTTCTAGGGAACCTGAAGAAACTACTTAGTGGTAAGTTGAGCTGAAATTATTGAAGATACAAGTACTCCAGAGCAGTAGTAGAAAGAAGGTTTAGGAGAGACTAGAAATAGGGAAATGGAGCCCAGAGAAGTGATAAGAAAGTGTAAGGGACAGTTGTTAGTGGTATAACACAGGCACTTTGTGCTAGTAAATTAGGGGACAGGCTAGATTTTCCTCCTCTACCAGTGAGAAGCAGAATTATGAGCTTTGTGATTTAAAATATGCAAAGACAGGTTTCAGATTGTGAGAGGGAGTTGGAAGGGTTGCTGAAAACCTGGCATAAAAAACTATTGTATATAACTTTTTTTCTGTTTGGCTCTTTCTGTTTCCTTTGAAAGAGCCCAAACGTGGTTGGAGGGGCTAGGGCACAAAAGATACAGATAGCAGTAAAATGATTTTTTCACCACTTCCCCCCGCCCCCGAGGTTGTGCTAAGGTGGAGTTCTCTGTATGCTACTTAAAATGCAATTATCTAAATTACAGATACATTGTCTCCCTGGCTACCATTTTCAGCTTTAATCCCCTCATAAAAGAAAGATTTGTCAGGAAAAGAGGAAAACAAAACACACAGATTTCCCTAGGTTAGCTAAAGTTAGCTAAAGAGCTTAGTTCTCAGCTGTGTCCTGCTCATGCAGCCTTAGTGGGATAAGTGAAAATTGTTCTGAGGCACACCTCAAATTCTTCTGAGATTAGGGGAAAGAATCATAAGGTTAGTGATGGAAAAAGACATGTTAGGCCAAACCTGGCTCATGCCATATTCTTTGAGGGTATTTCATACACCATGGGTGAAATTTATTCCTGTGCAGAGGACCCTGGTCATGGATATAAAATAAATGTACATTGAGGCTTTAATGGTGCTTAGGTCTTGTCTTAGGCCTCCTTATAGGAATGAATTTCACTCAGAATGATTTAATTGTACTCTATTACAGTGTAAAGACTGAAAGAAATTTATCAGCTCTCCTCATTGCCCCATGAAAATTAAATTATTATTTTGTAGAATTAACACAATGTATTGTTTCCTCTAATTTCCATGAACATTGTTCTTGTTTCAAGCCATTCCTTGGATATGTCTAGATTACAGCAATTTGTCAACAGATGTTTTAGTTGTAAGATATCTTCTGACAAAACTTCTGTCGACAGATGGCAGCCAAACTGCCAAGTGGATTGCCAGAGTGATCTGTTCTGCCAACGGAGTGTGGCTGGACACCTCTAGCCACTCTCAACAAAACAGCCAACAGAAGCACATCAGACAAAGCTGCCTGGTGTCCTGGAAGTCCTCCCTGTGGACAGAGGGCCTCCCTCCAGAATGTCCAGACTGGCTATCTGTCAACGAGGCGTTGTGCATCATGGGGAGCAAGATAAGACTGACAAAAGTGCTGCTTTCTGCTGATTTACTGTCAATAGAATGCCTGGGGAGTCTGAATGCTCCCCTGGTTTTGTTGACAAAATACCCTTGTGTAGACATAGCCTTTGAGATTTTGTCTCTGTTTGGGGCTGAGATGGATATAAATGGGTCTTCAAACAACCTGTACCTTCTTTAGAAACACCAAAGCCACGACAGCTAAGTTTAATCACTTTGGAGAAGGTCTGAAATCCTATAATTTGCTGCAAGCTTTACAAAGAAAGAAATCAGCAATGACTAAATGGAATTATCAATACTGATCTAAGATTTTCACTCAGAGGTAGCATTGGCATGTTCATAGAAATGAGGCAGAAAAAATTATTCAGGTCAAAGCATGGCAGACAAACCACATCTGAGCTGGTACAGTGGAAACTTTAAATAAACATATACTACTTCCTGAATTGGCTTGAAAAGACCACCCCTTTGTTACACCGCCATTTGTATTCCTCTGAATGAAAATCTAAGCCACTTCAGTTTCAGGCTGCTATTGTTCATATGCAGCATCTATTGGATTTAACTGTGCAATTAGTATTCTTCAAATGTAACTGCTTATCAAGTGGTAATCAGGTTTTGGGAATTTTCTCCATTCTATGACCAGAGGTGCCACTTCCACTGAATAAAATAAATCCCTAGTGTCCACTACCTTCATCTCAGAAAACATCAGGGACTCAGGTACTGCTTAGTAGAAAGGAAAGAGTTTCCCATTTTGCTGACAGACCTTTGTATTGTCTCACATTAATAGCAGATGTTTGCAACCTTCAGAGATATATATTTTCCCCGGAAGTAAAGAAAACAATAGCATCAACTGTTGATGTCAATATGTGATTGTTCACTACATATTAAAATCTCACGTGACACTGAAAATCAGCTTTACACATCATACAAATGAACATGGTATGGCTTAAACTACAAATTTCCCCACATACATCAGATATAAGTAATGTGGTTCATCTTGTGCTTATTTTCCCACACTTTCAAATACAGGCACTAAGGTACCAGGGAAAATCTAGCAATCTATCCCATGGCACATCTATCCCAATCTAGGCCAGTGGTTCTCAGCCTTGGGTATGTGGACCCCTGGGGGTCTGTGAGGGTACTCTAGGGAGTCCATGGGGGAAAAAAAAGATAAATTAAAATGATCATAAAAAAGATTAAATAAATTTCAAAGTTACAATCAGTTATAATTTTTAAATTAAACATCTTCCAATAATGTTATTTGCTATCTGAAAATCTATATTGTGGCTTCCTTTTTCATTTAATGAAGTGTACATAGCATCTAGAATTGGCTTTGATGGTGTCTGTGAATAGTTTGTGGGGCTGATTGGACATCTACACTAGTGAAAAGATTGTGAACCACTGATTGAGACGATAGTCCCAGAATGTCACCAGGAACTCATGAAACAGTGAACTCTGGGATGGAGAATTAGCAAAATCAATTATACAAATATTTTAAGGGACTTCTGACCACACCCCATAAAAGCAGCATGCAGAACAGACCCAAAACTCCAAATGTCCTTGGTTTCTCCATTCAGTAGAAAATAGTACTTTGACATTCTGCATGGCTTACTGAATGAGCTTTAAGAATCTGCAATGTTTGCTGTATAGGCTGCTGGAGGGAGAGAGAACTTCCATCTCAGTTCAGTTATGACTGATGAACTTAGCAAGCTTTCAGTTCTGTTATCAGTTTGAAAGCTGTATCTTAATTTGCTGTCAGTAAAATGCATTTTATTTATTTAGTGTTCAAGCGATGTACTTCTTCTGATGAAAAGATCATTTTAGAGGGCACATATCATTCTTTCCCTTATTTCCCTGTTCACTGACATCCTTGACATTGATTTGAAAAGCCTCTGCAGATGTTGCCAGATACATGGATTTTTAAAGCTGCAAGGAAACTTACAACTCAGGTAATGATTTCTGTTTATCTAAATGGACCACTCAAGTTTTAATAAAAAGTTCCTTTTGGAAAACTGGTACATTGCAACAACGCTTCAGTGCCAGTAACTTGTGCACTACATAAAGATGTATTTCCACTGTGTGGAAAATGGAATTCCCTGTGCATGTAACCTATCTGTAAAGTAATCCTTTTCCACATATAATCTGTGTGGTGTTTATGTAATCTCCAGATATATTTGTTAGTTAGCATACTTGTTATACATTGACTCTCATAGCTTCCACACACTTGAGTTTTAATCTTCCATACATTTGACAAATCAATAATGTTGTGACTTTTCACATGTGTGAAGTTACTAATATGCTGGATTAGAGCAGACACTGCTTTCCAATTCAGATGCTGAGCCCAATCTGGATGTTGCCTGCTTATGAGATAATGTCACCATAGCCCAAAGCCACAAAACTGCACAAAAATTATGAGACAGACTTTTTTCCTGGTGTCCTGTAGGAGTTAAATCCTGGAGAATTTTTGTGCAAGATATCAGAGCCGAGTATGAATTCTATGGGTGCATCATTCCATCATTGTTTTTAGCTATTCCAACAGGCTAGGTCTACACTACAACATAAATTCGAATTTATTAATATTGATTTTGTAATGCTGGATTTTATAAATTTGAATTTGACAATCCTTACCTCCCCATGTGTTTCTCACAAAGTTGACTTTTTGCTGCCGTACTCAATTGGCAAACGTTGACTGTCTCAGCACTGCATTGTGGGAACCTATCCCACAGTTCCGTCATCCCATGGTAAGTAAGTGTCCATTTTTCCAGTCAGAAAGAAGGAAAAGTAGGACATCAACAAAGATGGCAAAGTTAACATAAATCTTTCTTCTCTAACTGAATTGTCAAGCATTTTACAGAAATCAGCAAGTGTGTGGTTGCAATTGGCCGTCCACTGACAGACCCCCTACCCTTGATTGCATCTAATCCCTGAAAATAATACAGGGGCAATGAAAGAGTTGATAATAAAGATTTAAAAAAAAGTGTCTGAGGGGAGGTTTTTTGGGCTCACAGTGCACTATGCAGCTTCTGTGAACAGTCTGTATTTTCAACTAGACCTCTACTCACTCTTCCCTGTATAAAGGGGTGCAAATATAGAAGAAAGAGGATAGGAATGGCTAGGGAAAAAAAGATCTTTAGCTTCCCTCTATACTACACAGAAATTTCCAACACCTGGGATGGCAGCAAGCCCCTGAAAATTTTAGCTGCATGGGGGGACTTCCCCCCCAGTGGCATCTATCCCAATGTGTCCTTGTTGGGGCAGGGGACTTGAGGTGGATTCAGTGGGGGGTGACAGTTGAAATATTCCCCCCATGCTGCAGAAAGTCCCTGAAAATCTTAGCCACTGGGGGGGGTACTTCCCTCCCCCTCCTAGTGGCAGAAAGACTTAGGTCCTCCTGTGCGTCTGGGCACATTGGGCAACAAGTGCTCTCCAGAGAGATTTCGGTCTGATGACACTGTTTCCGCTTCTTCCCACGTTCTACCAATGTTCTTAAAGTCTTCTTTAACCGTGCTTCACCACGTTTTCAGTAGTCTTCCCCTCTTTCTCTTTCCTTTAGCTGGTGTCCATCACATTGCTACCTTTGGATGAAGATTATCTGAAAGACACAATATGTTTCCAGCAAGATGCAATCTACGCTCTGCCACAACATCCTGCAGTCTCCGCAGGCCACATGTTCGCAGAATCTCTTCGTTAGTAATGCAATCGATGTCGGTAACACCAAGGATCTTATGCAGACATCGTTGGTAGAACAAATTCAGCTTATGTGATATTCCCGCAGTGTTTTTCCATGTTTCGCTGGCGTAGATTGCAGTGGACATGACAAAAGTGCTATAGAGTCGAAGCTTTGTAGCAAGGCCAATTGTTGACACAGACCAAATTGGGCATAGTCTTTGGAACACTGTCGAGGCTTTCCTGATTCTGTAGTTGACATCTGCCTCGACATCCTCATCATTGGACAGAGTGCTGCCAAAATAGGTGAACCACCAGACATCTTCTAAGGACTGACTCAACCACTATTGGCGTGTTCACCTGAGCTTTTCCGATCCACATCACCTTTGTTTTATCGCTGTTTATCCTCAACCCAACTTTACCTGCTTCTTTTTCCAAACTTGGTGTCATGTCCTGCAACCATTCGCCTGTTTCTGCAAGCAGCACGATATCATCGGCGAAGTCCAGATCCGTGAGCCGGCACTGGTTTTCCCAAGAGATACCAAAATTCGTCCTGCACATTGCTTTCCTCATAATGAAGTCCACAGCCAAAAGGAACAAGAATGGTGATAGAACACACCCTTGCCACACACCAGAGTCAATATTGAAGAAATCGGTCATACCACATTTGGTCCTCACACAGCAACTGGAGTTTAGGTAGAGATTTTGGAAGGTGTTGATGTAGCATTGAGGGATACCGTAACTATGTACTATGTTCCACAATGACTCTCTATGTACGCTATCAAACGCCTTTTTGAAATCGATAAAGTTTATTGACAGCGGCCATTGAAATTCAATACTCTGTTCAATGATGTTGCACAACATGAAAATTTTCTCGCTGCATGAGTGTCTGCTCCGAAATCCAGCCTGCTCCTCCCGCAGTGTATTATCCACTGCAGCCAGAAGCCTCCTGAGCAGGATAATACAAAACACTTTGCCCAGGACTGCTAGGAGTGTAATGCCTCTCCAATTACTACAATCAGTGATGTTCCCCTCTTTTGGTAACTTAATAATCACTCCCTTCCTCCAGTCACTTGGGACACACTCTGCTCACCAGCATGCATTCAAGAACCCCGTTAGCTCTTGGACAACACTGTTGCCCCCACACCTTAGTAATTTGGCCGTGATTTGGTCAAGACTGGCGGCCTTGTTATTCTTCAGCAGTTTAATGGCTTTATCAGTTTCTTCAAATTTGATCATGCCTAGGTCTACTTCTAGTTTGTCAGAAGGATTGGAATTACTAAAATTGTAGGTTGTGGCTGGAGATGGCTGGTTTAATATCTCTTTGAAGTGCTCCATCCAGCATGCATCTTGCTCTTTTTTACTAAGTAAGATCTTCCTGTTCTTATCCTTGATAGGAGCATTGGAATTGCATCTTGCACCCATTAATTTTCGGACAATACGATACAGCGTCTTGGTGTCACATTTCTTAGCTGCTGCTTCTGCTTCAGCACCCTTACATTCCAACCATTCTTTTTTGTCAGCCCAGCAGCTTTTCTTAACTTAATGATCCAGTGATAGATACTTTGCAATAGCCTCTGCTATCTTGTTTGGCAATTTTGCCTGGTCTCTATGCTGTTTCACGATGTTACGCTCATCTATCAGTTTCCAGGTTCTGTCTTGTATCCAGCGTTCTCTTGGTGTGCCTCTTCTCCGTTCAATCATCTCTTCCGTGCTCTTAGTCACTGCTTGTTTGAACCACGTCCACTGGTCTTCAAGTTCATTTTCACGATGCATTTGTTGGAACTGATTCTTGAGTTTGAGCTTGTACTGTTCAGCCATGGCCTGATCTCTCAGCTTTTCAACTGCGAAAGACCGGAGTGGTTGCCTTTCTCTTTTTCTTTTTAAGTGAAGATGAAGTGACGCCGTCAGAAGATGATGGTCCGATCCAATATCGGCTCCACGATACACTCTTGCATCTAACAGCACCGATCGCCAGCGTTTGCTGATACAGAGATAGTTGATTTTGTTGTTAGTGATGCCAACAGGAGACTGCCATATTTTCTTATGAATATTTTTGTGTGCAAAATAAGTGTTTCCAATACACAAGTTATTCATACTAAAGAACAGCAGTAGGCACTCTCCATTATCGCTTGTTTGTGTCACTGATCTGCATGGGTCAATCACATGTTCCCATCCTTGTCTTTTGCTATCTATTTGTGCATTCATATCGCCCATAAGTAGCCTCATGTCGTGATTGGGGACACCATTATTAGTGTCTTGCAGCAGGTCATAAAATGCATCTTCTTCTGTTTTGTCGGCATCCTTGATTGGTGCATATACTTGAATCATGGTAGTACTGGCAGAAAGCCCCAAAAATATTTTTGTTGGGGTGGGGTAGTTGAAAGAGTTTACCCTGTGCAGCAGAAAGGCCCCAGAAATCTTAACCACCTGGGAGAATTCCCTGTGGTGGCAACTAGCCTCCCAGGTCTCTGTTGGGGTGTAGGGGGTTTCAATGGGGAGCCAGCTGAAGTAGTCAGCCTGTGCAGCAGAAAGCCCTGAAACTCTTAGCCACTGGGGGATACTTTCTCCTGGTGTCTGCATGCCTCCAGAATTCTTTTCTGCCCTTGGAGTCCTAACTGTGGGCAAGCCAGGACATTGTTCTTCCTGGCAACATGGTCAGCACCTAATAACAGGCCTTTCACTGGGTCAGGGGCCACCCCTGTGACACGGTTGAGCGCAGGAAAGACCCCGACTGTGTGGTGCCTGTGGGGGTGGCAGAGGGAGTGCTCACAAATGTAAACTGCTGAGAAGTTTCTCAGCTTCCTATGCAAGCATGACCCCCATACTAGCCTTGCTGCCATGTGGTGTGGCAGGGCAGCAGTTGGCGCCAGACAGTGCAGAAAAAAATACCAAGTGTTGAGACAGAACCACAAACTCTGTGCTGAGGCTATTTGTAATGGGTAGGTGGGCTCACAGCATAATAGCAAAGAAAGACAGACATTTCTCAGGCTCTCATACAAACATGAGCCCACAGCCACAGTCTTTCTTGTCCCAATCTGAAATTCGTGGTCTTCCTGTTACCTAATTCCAGTACACCTGGAGATCAGTGGCCAGAGTGGAGCACTGCGGGGTATTGTGGGTTACATACGGGACACCTCTGCAGGCTAATAAATTTAATTTTAAGATGTGGCACTTAAGCACTGGCCTTTATGCAAACTTTTAAATTCAAACATGATGCTACACCCAGCAGGTTCCAACTATATCAGTATATCAACATTAGTGCTCCCTAAATTAAGTGAATGGTCTTTACACTGAAGACAGTCACGTGGTAATATTGAGCTAACTGCCTTAAGTTCAAATTTCTCTCGTAGTATAGATGTAGCCACTCTAAGTTTCCACCATAAACTCCACTTACTGTGCTGAAGCCATGCATCCGACATGTAGTTTACTTGTTAAGTCAACCTAAATCAAAATGAACAGTCTCCATGAGCCACACACACTTTGGCACATTTCAAATTGTGCTCTTCATGCTGTAGAAATCAAACTGAATTATATAAGGATAACTGAAAACTTCCTACAAGATGTCTCTCTTGTTTTGAAAGAATAATTATACCATATCTGCAAAATGAAATAGATGTTTTAACTTGCTGTTCATAAACCTTATTTTTAAATGAAATAATGGGAGTCAAAGAGCCAAAATGGAGCTTTCTGATTTATCATAAGGCAATAGCCAGGGCAAGTAATTTCATACCCAGAGTAAATGTCTGAATTTTATTATTCTCAGTATATTTTAATAAATATTCAATTAGTTATCCCTTTGGAATTACAGTATGATTAAGGGAGTAGATATGAAATGAAGGATAAATTCAAGAAAGTATACTAAGTAATTTATATCCTCCATATAGTTCTAATTTTAAAAAGTCAGTTTAATTCTGTAATTGGGTAACTATAATCTATGGACTTCTGTAATAGAGATGTTCTCATTCTCTGTAATCACAAGACCATATTTCTTTTAATAGAATGCTGTTTAGTTTAATAGAATGATAGTGGCTTCTCCGTTTAGCATCAATAAACAATACCAATTAATTCCTGTAGTTCTACATAGGATATATGAGCAAACTGGTTTGGATAAGATAAGAGACAGTCTGAAATGAAAAAGCAAATCCAAGACATTTTTTAGAAATTGAAATTAAAAGTTTGAGTAAGTCCTTCCCAAACATTATTAAAAAAAATCATTAACTTATCTGCATCCACAAATAGGATGTAGAAATACTGATTCAAAATTAGAAAGACTGCCATTGTGATTATTCCAGCTAAGAAAGGACATGCCAGATATCTCATGAAGTAGTTTTGGCTAGTGTGATCAATCTCATAAAGAACAGTTCAAAGAAGCTTTCACTAAGCTGTGACACACTAGGTATTTCTCACAAGCAAATGCCAATATGTTTTAAAACTGACAGTGTTATTGCACTTTGCAACTAGTAGGAGTCTCTTGGTCTCATTAAAATGCAGCTGAGTGGACTGATTCTTATCACATACCAATGCAAAGCAGAAGGAAGTCTGATGAAGTCAATAACATTTGAAAGATGTCACCTACCACAACTAAGTCCAGAATCAAGCTTGCCAAGTAGGATGATATTCCTAAACAAAAGAGTGGCACATGGTAAAACAAAGATCCCCAAAAAATATAAGAACAAAAGCTTTAGGTGCTCCAGGGATCTAGTTAGATAACATTTCACAGTCCAGCACTCTTGATGGAAATCATTAACAATAATTAAAGGCATTAACCACATGTTTCTTTGTAAGACAGAGCAACTTGGAACTAAAACAAAGGGCACCCTGATTATTGAGCTCCTATTCTTCCTTAGTTTCAAATGATTTTGCTAATTTCCCAGTAGCAATATATTGTCTAGTGGATTTTATTGCTTACTTGGTTTAGAGTGCTGATATTTCTATAAATACAATGGACACCTTGTTTTTTAGTGATGACTCAAGCAAAAACCTGAACACTGAAGGCAGTTTCCACTCTTCCTCCGGGGGGAGGTGTTGAGGAGGGTCTGCTTCTTTGAGTGATCATAAACATCAGTAAGAAGAAATGTCTCCCTTTCTCCCTCCACCATTCCAGTCTGTCATTTTGTATGGCTACTACAGTTTAACTTTTTACATGTTGTTGCCAAAGATGTGACAATGCCAAGCTATATCCCTTGCAATATATCGGCACACTTAGGCTAAGTCTCCGCTGCACAACTCTTGAGTCAGCCTTTAGGGTACATGTACCTGCAAGTGGCAGTGAAAAGAAGGCTGCATTGATGCTATCATCCATGAAAAGCTCTCGCTAAAGGTGGCAATTGTAAAGCACTTGGAAATAGAATCTTCCCTTATTTCCAGAAATTTTCCCTGCAGCTGGCAAAGGGTCTGTCTGTGGAAGGCAGGTAGTTGCTATACTGTTAAAGCAGCAGTGTAGACAGGAATAAACACTGCTTTGATGAATAGGTACCTCTGGGGATGTATCCATAGGTACACACTCTCTGGCATGAGGAGTATCTTTATTCTGCATGCCTAAGCTATCACTACCCGTGCTACTATTTATATCAGTTCTGGAGTGGCAGAAGGCTACCATACACTCCACACACCCGTGTAAGAAATGCAGTGTGGATATACCACTATTGTAATGAAAATTACTGATATTCTTTTACTATTCATTATACTATGGCAAATTGCACTCCCAGAGGCAAAGGGACCTGGACTAAATAATAAAACAAAGAAATCTCTCCTATATTGTGGGGGAAGTGCTAATCATCCATGTTCCAATTGTGACCAAAGGTATATGTAGCAATACTGACAATTTTGTATGGGGGCAGGGCAGGAGGTGAGACTTGTTTGTGAGAGCAACAGAAAGAGAGAGGGCCAGGTAACACCTCTTGATAAATAAAATTTGAAGTTCTGTGGTTTAAAAACAGGGCTTGGAATGTTACCATTTTCTTAATGGTGTTCAGACATGCAGAACTGACAATTCCTATGGAATGATTGATCTGCTATAATTCTGGAGACTAAGCACAGAACAAGGATCTTAAACTCAATTTATCCTAAGGCCAATTCCAGTCTTCAAATCCTTAAAGCAGGCCAGGGGAACCACCCTCTCTGGTAAGGCCTTGGTGGGCAGGGGTCTGCATGCATTCCCCCACCCCTGCTGTAGGGTGCGAGAAGACATTGTAACGGTTAAGAGTGCAGTCCAACCCCTCTGTGAATCCTCAGGAGAATCTAAACAGACCAGTCTGTGCAAGGTGAAAAGCTGCAAAATAACTGCCATGGGAACTACTGTAGAACAAGGCGCGCTTGCCAAGACTTCAAGGCTACGCTGACAGTAGGCCACAAGAGATAGTGATAGGAATGCATAGGCAATTTTAGGCAATCTTATGTTAATGAGTTCAGCTTTATTAGTTAGTGTTAGGAGGCCTGTTACAGAGCCTCTCCCCGAGCGAAGCTCCGACACGTCGGGTTTTCCCCCACTGGTGACTGCGGCATCTCCGGGGCTCCCGTTGCAGGTGTCATGCGCTTTCAATAAACCAAATATAGCACTCACCTTCTGGGTGCAGCCTCGTTTCTGGGGAACCCGAGCCTGGTTGGTTACACCTGCCTACTGCCCCTAGACAATTTACTCCTTCTCAGGGAGAAGAGCAGGAGCCGGACTTGTGGGAAGGATACAGACACCCCCCAGGGCCACAGGGGCTCATGTGCTTGTAGATATCTAGATTGTGTAATTGCCTGAACCATAGATAGCCCATGGGACATGAGTTTGAGACTCCTGGCATAGAAGAAAGGAGGTTCCTCTTTACTGCAGATGGGCACCCCAGGGTTGAACTTCAGTTTTGTTCAGTGGAATTCACCATGCAGGGAAGGAAATCCTTTGGAAAAGTAGGTTTTGCAAAGCTCCACTGAAATCAATGACAGAATTCCAGGCCCACCCATGGGAACGCAAAGGCAGCAATGGCTCCAGGGCCCAGAAGTACAAAAGGAGTCCCGGGCCCTTTAAATCCCTGCCAGGCTGCTGCATGGTGCACTCCAGGCAGCGCTGATGTGTGCGGGGAACACAGCACACTATGGCACTGAAGGCTGTCTACCAACAGCTGTGCCTGGTCCACCTGAGGACCCTCTCTTTCTGGGGCCATGGAGCAGGGGACCCTGCCTCACTGAGTTTTCACCAGGTTTCAGTATGGCCAAGATTTCATTGTAAGCCTGCACACCTTTTTGACATGAATGGTTTTGTGGCAGTAGCTTGGAATGAAGAGAATCAGCAAGTCTTATTTGCTGAGTATTAATCTTAACCAATGATCTATATTTGAGATGTAAACCTAACTATGCATTCATTTAATTGGGAATGTCTTCCTACATGGGAAATGTTTCCTTACCCTGAATCAAAGATGACAAGGAAACAATTTCTATAGAGCAAGGCATCTATAGACAGAGTATCTATTCTGTTTGGGCTTACAAATACAATAGAATACAGCACTCACACGCAGTTCTAGACCTGATCTTAGTCATAAATCTGAAATAACACCTCTGATTTCAGACACACATATGAGTTTCTTCATAGTAACGGAGAGCCGTATCTAGTCTAATTTTGCCAATTATTATCTACAGAGGTATCAGGTCACTTCCTGCTCCCAGGTATTTTGTTGTAAACCTGGAGTGACTTTGACAAATTGAAATCAGATCCACTCTTTTTTCAGGAGCTTATATTTGGAATGTAAAGTTTTGTTCTTCAGATTGACCCATTTTTTTCTCAATGTCGTCATCCTTTTCCCACAGAACTTGTTCTGTCAGCAGCTGTCCCTTTCTGTTTTCAACACCTCCAGTTCCTAATCAGATGTCACCAAAGAAAGAGAACCTTCTTCCCTCCTCAAAAGCAAACTTTTATTCCTGTTAAACCAATAAGATATTAGGACTTGTTACAGACGTAATCATGCAGCCAAATAATCATTTTACAAAATAGGTGGAAACCAACTGTGCCTTTTTTGTAAAAATAAAGAGGAGCGGGGCTGCAGAGGTGCTAGTACTCAGTACCGACGAGTACTGACACACAAAATAAAAGCACTACAAACCAGTATTATTGTGCATATAGTATCAAACATGGGCATGCCCTTTGTTGCTATACCACCCATCCTAGCCAGACAGTGGCTGGCTAAAAAGTAGTTTACATCAGGAAAAACCAACAACCCCCACAAAATATTAGGCACTTATTCTAGTAAGAATAGCTTTTGAAATTGTGTTAGCTATACTAAGAATTCAATGGGTCATTAGTCATTTTGCTAGAGATTTTATAGATCACTAAGTGGGTTCAAGATTAGAGTATTTTTGCACATTTATAAGAACTTCCAGACAATGCCCTCAAAAGACTTCATAAATAAATAAAATATGCAACCCTTCATCTTAAAAATGAGAAACTATGTTTTACCAAAGTTGCACTACTCTTCATCAGTCAGCAATAAATGCCTTGTGTCCTAATATCCAGTTCTATTATTTAACCACAAAATGACTCCATATATAAAACAAATCTGATTCTAGGAGTAAACTTCTTCTCCACAACTCCACTGTGATAAATTATTTTACAATAAAAAATATCAGCCCTTGGTTGGTGCTGTCTTTCTCTGACAGAACCTAAATCTAGGTTCATGATGGAAATGGCCATATTTCAATTGATATAGCAGTTATTTGTGTTAGCAGTCCTGCTGCTTGAGCAAATGAAGTGTAAAAATCAAGTTTTTCAGGAAAACTTATAATAAAGGGGAGTTTCAGAATGTTATTTTTGAGTTGATGACCTCAAGACCAAGTAATCTTGCACAATAAAGGCCCTTTAAAGAATTCCTTATCAAAACTATTCTTTGCCACTTTGCTATCTCCACTTCGTTGTAGCTAAATGCCATTTCTCTTATATCAAAAATCTACTGACATGATGGACCTGAGGCTTTGCTTTAAAAATATGTTCTTCCTGAAAAGAATCCAAGCTAGTAGACTACAAAATGAAAAAGTTTAACAATAATCAAAACATATTTAAGTAGCTGTAGAAGTCGGGGGGGGGAACAAAAGAGGAAAGAAATACAGAATTGGGAAAGGTGCAGTCTGAACAGAAAGACAAGGCAGAATCTTGGCAGTAGAAAGAAAAGGAAGTTGGGGAGACAGAAGAACAGAAAGAAAAACAGGAGCCTAAAAACAGAGGAAAAAGGGATTTTTGATAGCAAAATCACTTCTTTGCAGAGAGGCCAGTATAAATCATATGTGCCACTTGAGTTATCACAATTGAGCTTTACTTGAATGAGTGATGCACTGGCGTTTACGCTGCCTTTTTGAACTGGGCTGAAGAGGCCAGAGGGAGATGCAGAACCATACACAAATACATTTGGTGAATATTCAGCCACATAAAATCTATGAAGTTGAGAGTGGTGGGTTTATTTTGAGCTACTGTTAGATCTGAAGCACATGATGTTGGATTTATAAGTGAGATGAATGCAAATAACCCACTGGAATGAATGAGAATTCCCCTGATGGAGTAATAGGTAAGAAGTAAATAAAGGTGACAATACTTGGCTCTTTGATGTTTAGGTCTCCTCAAATTCTGAATTGTTTTCTCACTACATTAATTTGCTAAAAAGTAGAATGTTACCAGAACTAGATGACTGGTACAAATCAGAAAAGAACTTCTTACTTATGTTAAATATCACATTATTGTGAGTTGCACTGACAGTCAGTATGTCTACCTACGTTTAGACAGCCTTCTGGGGAAGGAAGTGATAGGACATCAAGAAAAAAAGTCCATTCAGTTTCTCACTCTTACTGATATCCTGAGTTCCTCTATTTTACAGTTCCAGAGGAAGCGATAGATCGTTTGCATAATAATGTGCCTGACAGCATGAGTGACTACTGCAAATTCATAATTTTGCTGCAAAGACAAAATAAAAACTATAGATTAGATCCTCAGCGGTCATAAATGAGTGTGGTTCCATTAAAGACAAAGGAGGTAGTCTTACATATATGGCTATACAGCTGCAATGTGACTTTTGGAATAACATGATTTCAAATAATTCAAATGTTCTTAATCAGTTCTTTAACGATTGTTTAATGAAAGGAGTGCACTAAATTGTACTCCGTCCCTCTCCTAATGTTATTTCTTATTGCACAAGACTCTAGCAGGCAGGCTTGCTGAACGAGATAGATACCATATAAATATGCTAGATGGTTGTTGCAAATGTTCCTTATACTAACTCTTGCACATAGGTTGTCCCCAAGGGGGGTTTAACAATTATTTTAAACAAAGCACAAAATGAACATATGGGGTTCTGTAAAGCAAGATATCCTTGAGTCCAAGAGATTGGCAGATTCAGAAAGTTGAGTCAATTTATATGGAATGTAAGAACCGTCCATGGTTAGATTAGAGAAGATAATCTCTCTCTCTCTCTCTCTCTCTCTCTCTGTATATATATACTACCCAGCTCGCTGAACTCACTGGACAAAGTAGATCTAGCCCATTGACCAGCACGCTGGCAAAACTCAGTATATCACACAACACTTACAGCCAAATTTTCAGGTGCAGTTACCTGAATCAATTCCTTTAAAGCACTTGTGTGCTTTACAACACAAGTACCTATATGCACCAGCTGTAGCTTTCCTACACATGAATATTTTGTGAATACAGCGCAGGTGTGACAATAGCAGCATATGTGAATGCATAATGCCTCACCATTCCCTTTATGTCCTTATGTCCAAATGAATAACCCTGAAATTACCTTAAAATTTACACATCACAGGGGGAAAAATTCTCCATTCAGTCCACCACAAAGCATGACACTTGATACTTGTACTATGAACAAGCTGTGAAATTTGTCCAGTTTCTGTGATTTACACTGGCCCCTGCTAGGTAATAGCAAATGCCACTGCTTGAATAAGTACTAATTCCTTCAGATGAACATGTAGAAAGCAAGCAATATTTTTCCTTCTTAATCGGCAGTTCTTGTTAGATGAATATTGGCAAACCTCAGGAAGCAAGATGTCTGACAGCTCAAGGATGTCTCTGCTTCTGTATGTTATGCTGGACACAGTATTTAACATATGAATGAATGCACAAATGACTTCCTGAAATATTGTACTATCCGTTCAGCCATCTGAAACTAATATGGTTATGCACACATATTAAAAGAAAATGGGCCTTTCTTTGCTCCGTGCTGTGTTCTCCCATTTGCCACAGCAGGAAGCATTTTTCATCAAGTGCAGACTGGAAAACATATTTGCAAATGGCATTTTAATACAAATTGACTTTTTTTTAACTCTGCCTGAGATTAAAAGAATTTAGTGGTGTTAAAATGTGTTGGATTGGTGAAGATGAGTAGTGGAGTTTCCTGTGCATGGAACAAATATGGTGTGTGTTCACAAGTACTAGGAGTTCAGTGTCTGACATATTTTTGAAAGATCAGTCCCCACACAGGAGCATAAGGAAACCAATATCCCCTTTCTTTGGTCCCACATTTTTATGGCTGTTTGAGGGTACGGAAACTTATACTATTACTATCCCATTGAATCCCCGAATGCAGCACACAGTACAGTCTGGAACATGTTAAGTCAAGACATTGACCCATAGATATGAGATCTATACACTAAACTCTACTGAACATCTACATACTTCATGAGTATCACAAAGCGACGTGTTATTCCCAAAGACTTAATCATATTATCAGTTCAGCACCTCTAGCAGTGGAATGAGTGTACTCACCATCAACTTCTATCAGGAAATCCCATCTTGTTCAGTGGAATTCTTTATTTTTTTTCTCCAATACGTGTTTTTCAGCCTACAAACCCAACAGTGGGCGCCTGTTCGGGGACTACTAGCAAGGAATGTTCATTCATGCCAACTGGAATAATATTTCATGCAGTACAGGACCATGGGCATTTCAGCACTCACTACAACATACAATGCAATGTACATAAGATAGAACAATCATCAAATGGTTGCTTCCATTGTTGGCCATTAGAGTCTTGTCTGAGCTAATTATTTGTAAGGATAGAAACCTTTTCCTACTACCAACTACTTCATCATCATCATATTCATTCACGATTTGCCATTTCAGATCCTGCTGCTAGTAGATGTTATCTTGTTAACTTGTGACATCATTTAGCATACTACCTCTAGAAAAACAACAGTTTTCTTATTTTAGTAACTCTGTATGAAAGCAGTTTGGAAGTTTCTGTAATGCTATCCAGCTCCTCAGCAATATGGTAATTCCTGGACAGAATTCCTAACTGACCAGTTTCTATAAAGCAGAACTTGCCACATTCCTTAGGCAGGGCATACACAATAGTTATGTCTACCCTAGAGTGCTGTTCAGTACCATGGACAGAGTGAGGCTCTCCCAGCCCTTGGGAGTTGTGGCTGTGGAAACAGGTGGGAAGAGATGAACAGGCTATGAGTACTGACCCCAGCACCATGGCCCATGGCCCCTGACTCTCCGTGGGTGCCAGGTGCCTGTCTCCTGTTCATGGGTGTGGTGGCCCTGTGGGCAGCCCCTCTGTGTGGTCTGCCCCCACCCCTCCCCTGTGGGCATGGTGCAGCACTGTACACGAGGGCAGGTGCTGATGGGCACTGGTGGCCATGCTGCTTTCCCAGGGTGTGCCAGGAGTGTGTGTCCTGTTGAGTACATACTTGAGGGTCCACCACTGAGGTTGGGGGATGGCCGTCTGGCCAATGCCCAGCTGGAATGTGGGAGGGGAGTCTATGACCAGCACCCCTCCTCACTGGACCAGTTCCCAGCTGAGGCTGGCTTCATCTTTGGCACTGGTGCTGTGGAGCTGGCTGCTGGTCCTCTCTTATCTGGGGCTCATCGGCTGTGGTTTCCAGGAGGACCAGTGGGGAGGTGTCCTGGGAGCCCAGGATGCTCCTGAGCTCTTTGTAATAGGGTCAGGAAGAATTGGGTTTGACTCCTAACTGGCTGACTGAGTCCTGAGCCCAGGTGTAATCCTGCCGCAGTTCCTTCACCTTACTCCTGACCTGGTCAGGCATGTGGGCAGGGTGACCCTGGGTAGTCAGGCCCTCAGCCAGCTGAGCAAAGGCGGCTGTGTTCCAGTGCTTATTCCCCATGACTTGGAGCACCTACTCCTCTTGCCAGACTACCAGCACATCCTGTAATTCATGCTCGCTGTAGGAGGTGGCACGCTTTTTGCCCCCTGGCTGGACCCTTGGGAGCCCTGGGTGCTGTCAGACGGGGGTCCCTGGGGTTCCTTGTATGCCTGGCTGGTGGCCATCATTCTCTGGGGGCTGCTGAGGGTCTCACTGAGGCGTGCAGGGACACCACTTGTGATTTCTGCCTGCACGATCTCAGCTTCCTGCAGCTGTGTTTTCTGGTCCATGCAGATTTAAGATCCACTGCATGCACAGACCATAAAGTCCCACAGGGGCTGGGCAGCACATCTCGACCTAACAACTGATTGCCGCCATAGCATACCCTGCTCTTTTGAAAAAGAGCATGTGTCCTTTTTCGAAAAAAGAGGTTGAAAGAGCAGCCTCCTCCTATTTTCTATTTAGAAGAGAGTTTTCTATTCTTGCAGTGCCTAACATCGATTTCATCTTCGAAAGAGCGTGTGGCGTGCATAGACACGCCGCACACTACTTTGAAGTGGGGCTTACTCTCTTGAAAGAAAGGGCTAGTGTAGACGCAGCTAATAAGTCACAAATATCCTTGGTGTGACTGGATGCATATTTTGCTTGAACTTACTTCATTTACAGTGAGATTTTAACTAAAGTTTGAACCAGAACCAGACTCCCTGGCTGGAATTTGAACCTGAATGCAAGGTAGCTTGTGCTGACCTTACCTGTAAGTGTAACACCCACTAACCTAAACTAGCTTATGATTAAATACTCTTTTATAGAGCAAGAAAACAGTGGCTAATATTTATTGTGGAATAATTAAGTAGTTGTGAATAGCTGTGGTAAGAGGAACATTTTTCCCCTTTCAATAAACATGGGAAATCTTAGGGAATGGGAGTTGGGGGTCTTGGGTTCAAATACAAACTTTACTGTTTAACTTTGGGACACTACTTAAACTCAGCACCAGATTTGCCAAGTGCTTTGCAAATGCCTGTCCCTTTATTCTCAATATTTATTATTGTAGATACTCAGCAATGACTTCACACATTATTGAAATGCAACTACCTCTGAAGGGGAATGTGGCAGTCACTTAACAGAGTAGGTGAATATTATACAAACCATTCAAGAAAAATGGAATTGTGGCCATATTTGTGTAGAAAGTAAATAAAGTTGTAACTAAAATAAGTATTATTCCTGAATATCCCACAATTTCTTGTAGGATGAAAATGTGAGGAAATACATAAATACATATGAATGAATGAAAAAATGTTTTTGTTTTTGTTTTTGTTTTTTGTTTTTGTTTTTGGTTTGTTTTTTTTACTTTTAAAAAAATGAATATACCTGTCAAACTAAACTCTGCATTCACTGTAAATGTCATTATGGACTTGGAATCTTAAACTTTTTCATGACGAGGAGAGCTGTCTGAGGGATGATTACAACAAAAGAAGTAGCATTGAAAGTTTTGCGTACAAGTATGGAGCATTACACTATTGATGCTTGTCTAATTCCAGTCAAAACAAACTCCCACACAGTTGTGAGGAAAAGCAGAGATTAAGTGTTTATACTGACTCATAGATGGGCACTGGGGGAGTAAAGAGTGTCATGTCAGAAGAGTGAAAGAGTCTTTGTCCCTGAGATAACTGGTAATAATGGGTTTATTATTCACCATGTCATTGGTGTGAATTAGCATCCGATTTAAGGGCAAATCAAACGTGATTTTTTTTTAGAAACCACTTGGCTCATCTATGTACCTACTAGATACATATTTAATTTGAAAATACATTCTCAAAAATTCACGTTGATTAAATTTTTTTCCAAGACTAGATACTAGAGTGATTTCATCATTATTCTGATAGTTGTTTTCCTAAACCTCAAACATTTATTTTTCCAGATCAGATAGTCTATGTTTTACATTAATGTTTTACCTCATCATTTCTGGCACATAAATTATTTAGTGTAATTTACAGGCTGAAAATAGGAATGCATGAATGAATAGCAAATAATGTGATTTTTTTTGTACACAGTTCACTGAAATTTGTTAAACCTTCAGGTTTTGTACTCTTCATCATCAGTAAACTACCCACTGTCCAAACAGTTATGTATGAGCATACAGCTCCCACAAAGCATAAAATATTAATGTATGTAATGGTCAGATAATACAAGCCTAACAGGTGTGGTTCTCTCCCCCATCCTCATGGCACCTAGATGACATAGAAATTATTGAATCTGCTACAGCCCTAGCTAAAAGTATGTGACCTTTTGTTCATACAGTAGAGTCAAGCTTCAGAGGTCCATGGTTTGTCCATAGGGTCTGTTGATGTTGCAGCATAGTCTAGATGTCCCACTCATGGGACAGCACCCTCTTAGTTGTATGTACACAGAGCACCAAAAGTTCATGGCCCACAGAGAGCTTACATGCCAAATGTCACTATGACACTACAGTTTTGGGGGTTTTTTTTGTTTTGTTTTTCATTTTTTTTGTCAAGCTGTTGAAGTGGTAGAAAACAGAAACAGGTGGTTAGAGGTGTGGTGAGAACGAAAGAGAGGAAGCCCTAATCCAAGAACAGGGAAAAGCTTTGAAGAAATAAGGTCATTGTGTGGTTAAAAATCCACTCCAGATGCAGGCTTTTGAAATTAAGACAGTTCACTTATGGATGTGCCATACACATACAAAGTGGTTCTGTGAGAGAGAGAGAGAGAGAGAGGGACAGAGACAGATCATCACGGAAGATTCGGCCCTTCAGCTAACAGACTTATCAGCCTTCTTATTAAGTCTGTCATGAGACAAGGAATTAAGTTATCTCTTTGGTCACTCCCTCGCCACCTCCCCCAGCCCACAAAAGAAAAAAAAATCTGAGTTTTGAATCCACCCCAACAACTTTTACTTTTTGATTGACACAACAGTAGAGGTTTAATTCCATTCCTGTGCCAGAGAAGAGCCTGGTGCAGGGACAGAGGGTGGCTGGATCGCATATTTTCTATCTTGATGCTGATGGGGCTGAATCAGCATCGGAGCAAGTTAGAGCAAGCCTAGAGATTTCCTTGTCATTTATACCTCTGGTGTCTGGGAATAGACCTAGGTTTGTTATTGCCCATACTATACCTCCTCCTTTCCCTGCCATGCTCCTACAACACTCCCTGCACCAGGGCTGTCATGGGGCCTGGGGTATGTATCCCTCATAACCATTTCTGCATCTTCCTGAACAGCATTCTTAGCTGGAAATATCCCCTGTGGCTGAATCTTAACTAGCAAGTTCTTTCAAAAGATTCTTCAAAAAGTGGGTTCTTTCAAAAGAGCCCATGCTGCATCTACACACAAAAAATATTCTTTCAAAAGTAAATCGTAAGAATGTGGTGCTCCTTTTGAAATCATTCTTCCTTTCCCATTTCAGGAAGAGTTCCCACTTTCAAAAGCATCTTTAGAAAGAAAATGTGTGTAGATGCTCCGCAGGGGTCCTTCATTCCAAAGAATGGTGTTCATTTTCAATCCGTGGTCTGTTCTTTCGAAAGAGCAGGCGCTGTGTGGACATTCTCTTTCGAAAGAGCAGATCACTCTTTTGATCTGCGTTTTTATGTGTGGATGAACACTTTCAAAAGAAGCTGTTTCAGAAGAGAGCTTCTGGAAGAGCTTTTTTCGAAAAATTTCTGTAGTGTAGTCGTAGCCTTTATGTCTTTTGGCAAATGTGCTTTAAGTATACCACCTTTAATAATCTGTGGCTTGGCATAGCATACACAGGGGAACACTTGACTGTGGGATGGATTTACCTTCCAGCTGCAGAAAACCCAAACACTCAAGCTTCATACGAGGTAAGTGAACTTCACTTTGTATATGCTCTTATACGGGCTTGGGAATAAGGATAGTTTATTGTAAAACCTATTTATCTTTTGTATTTCTCCCTCTTAGTTCCAGGGACCCAATTTAGCGAGCATAAACAGTGTTAGAAGCTGCAATCACTTCTCTGAGAGAGCCATAGGAAGAAAAAAATCAAAAGTGATCAATTTGCAAATGCTCCATAGTCTCAAAATTGTTCATGCAGTTAAGAGAATAATTATGTGTATCAAATACATTTGCAGACTCTAGAATGGCTGTGACCTAATCAAAATTGGACAGGGACAAATTTCTATGATTTATTCACAAAATATTTTCAACAAGCTGTAGTTAGGTGTTTTTCATTCTGAATCCAGAGGAGATAGTACTTATTTCTCATTTTAGGTTTCAGTTTTCATATCTTATGCACCATTACGAGGCCACAGTGTTCATCTATTACCAATCCAATAGCACTAATGTCATTAGTCTGTGTCACGCATATTTTTATGTTCTGTTACAAAATGGAATCTAAAATGAACATATGCACAGGAGAATTCAGAAATGACGTTTTTGTCTCCCTTCAACAGGTCAAGTAGTTGTAAATCATTGTCATAATTGAAGCAGCACAAATGCACAGAAGTGTCACTGGTCCAGAAACACAGTGCATTTAATGGCTCAATAATCAGACCACGGGATTTCTTGAGCCCCCAACAAGGCAAAAAGCTTTAACATTTTATCAGAATAACAAAATAAAAAAAAAAAAATCCCTTAATTAACACTAACATACTCTGGCACCTCGTGAAAGAATTAAGCATAGTTAATGGGTTAGGCATCAAAATGGAAATTGTTACAGGTAAACTGGCAAAGACTTCTGAATTTCTGAATAAGGGGAATTCTACTATTAACATGGACAGATGTTTAATGAGTACTTTTGTCTTCCCTGATTATCTAGAGAAATGATGTCACCATTCTTATTCTTTGATATCTCCATTAGATATTCAAAACAAAGAGTAATAATTAGCATTAAAACAGTGTTTTTAATCTTCAAAGCACTGCACTGTTAAGTCTTTGATCCTCAAAACTAATGAAGGCTGAGAACAACTAGATGACTTGCCCAAATACACAGAAGACAAAACTTTATTATTAGAGCCTGTATTCAAATCAGTACCATGCCTTTGCTTCAGGTTAGGTTAAAGAGAATACTTTCCCATTAAATGTGTGCTTAAATTGTTCCCACAGAGTATTGTTGCGGTAACTAATTCAGGACCTTTCAGAAATGTTCAATAGTTATTATGAATTATCATAATTCTTCAAGATCTGATAGTATTATTCATGCTTTTTTAGCTGACTGCTATCTGGGTTCAGAGAAAGCATCACCTCTATAGGTCAAGTAGGTGAGGCTAATACATCTGCACCTTCCTCTGGACTTGGCCAATGGCAGAAACTAGCTAAATGAGAGAACCAATAAGACTAGCTATTTTTCTGCTTCTATCTTAATATCTTTTTTATTTTACAATCCTTGATATATTGAGGCATTATTGCTGTTCAGGATTGAGGATAAAATATTAAAGAGACTGTTTTCCTATAAATGACTAAATTGTGTCCAGCCCTTGCAAAAATGACGTAAACAGCTCTTTTTTTCCCCGCAATCTTTGCAAAAGCCAAGTCTGAGTCCTTTTGTTCAGATGATTGAAAAAAATTGATATTTCTTAGAATGTCACTGGTATCCAGATTTGTATTTTAGTACTTAACTGGTACTCTGAACCGTCAACTTGATCATATTTATTGGTGTACGTTTGGGTGACCGTGCTGCTTAGAACATAAGTGAAGAGGGTTTCGCTTTGGCCACCCCTGCTTGGTCCTAAATTAAGTTATCAGTGCTCTTTCCCATTTATTTCTTTTATTTTAATAACATGCCACAGAAAGGCAATACGTTAAAAATTGTATTGCATTATGATAATTACTAAAAACAAATCACTGATTAGAAATTTTCTGTACATTTTCTTCTCTCTGCTTATATTTGTCATAAGAACAAGATACTAGCTCAACTGGATTTTATAAAGTATGCAACTACTTATCTAGTGCAGTGATAAGATGAAGGAAGCATTTCCTTTATGCAAAGATAAACACCTTTAGTTTTGCAAATCAAAAAATGTAGAGGCTTGTGTTTCCATTTTTTCTGTTGCTTCTGTCCTGTTGAATAATTAAATACTTCATCTCATGATATTTTTGTTCTTAAATACTCCTAATTTGTTTTGTCTAGGCAAGATTCAATCAATACACATGTGCTGCCTTTCTTGGGACTGAATCACATGAGAATTAAATGAGTAAAGCACAAATTCAGAACCAACCTTGAGAATCAGGTGAACAGCAGTAGTCAACTTATTCTGATTGTTAAAGAACGTAATTTAGTCCTGTGCATATGGTCAGTATGAGGTCTATGCACCACTTTAAATCCCAGTTAATTTGTCAAAATTGGATGGAAGTAAAACTCCTAAGTAATATTTTGGCCTAGCTTGAGTCCAGGGTTGAATTTCATCCTATTATTCTTGCCCAGACCTGCTTTATTTTGGACTATTCTCTTTCTCATACACATGTACATGCAGGCTTCCAACTTTAGGGCCATGTTTACACTACAAAAATAACTTTGAAGTTGCTTACTTCAAAGTACAACTTCGAAACAGACTTTGAAGTTGAGCATCTACACACACCCTATATCGAAGTCAAACTTCGAAGTAGGGCACGAGTCTCTGCCCAACAATGGAGTAGGGACTTTGAAGTTGGGCTCCCTTACTTCAAAGTTAACTTTGAACTGAAGGGAAAACATGTAGACACTCTGCAGGCTACTTCAAAGTAGCCCCTAACTTCGAAGTTAGCTCTGAGCGTGGATGCACTCTAGGACCAACTTCAGCCTTGGCATAAGTAGGCGTAATTACCAGAGACCTGTGTCTTCTTATTCCAAATATAGGTAGTTAAGCCTTAATTTTGAATAAGGTGAAAATAAGCCTGATTATTGTCTTTCTCTGTCTTGAGGTCTGAGTGGGATAGTAATAGCAGAAGAATGTCTTAGCAGGATTTTCTTCATGTCCATTGTAAAATATATATATATAAATCACACTTAAAATCAATGTTTGATGTTACTCAGAACATGATTTGCCAGAGACATACTCTGTCTTTGTCAATGACAGCTGCAAATGAGCACCACCTTTGAAAACCCATCTACTTTTTTAGCCACAGCTAAAATGTTAACCATAGCTTTTTCCCTGTGCTATGCCATGTCTTTGACATTGAAGAATTATTGCTTTCCTTGAAATTATAGTTTCCTATGTATTTAGGTTTCTATTGTTAACACATCCATGGTTAATAGAATATTAATAGTGGTTAATGTTCAGCTGATGGGATCCTTCAGCTGCAAACAGTCACTTTATTTAAACAATAAACTAATGGAAGTTAATTGAATGTAGAATTAATAGCCTCTACCCTTGCAACAGTAACTCCATTTTTATTTTATTCTTATGGTAAATTCAGTTAATCTCCTTTTATAATTTTTTCTCAATATGATTTCCAGGAAAGACCTTTTTGCTTCCAATAAGCCATGTGAATGGATGCATTAATACATCAAATTCATCCCTTGAGTTGACAGTCTACATATACATTGTTATCAGGTATGGAACTGTAAATCACATAGGCTGTGTCTAGACTAGCTCCCAACTTTGAAGGGGGCAGGGTAATTTGGGTGTTGGAACATCACTAATGAAGTGCTATGGTACATATGCAGCACTTCATTAGGCTAAATCTCCCCTGTGGCAACTTCAAAATGCAAAACTTTGAAGTGCTGGCTTGCATGTAGCTGCGGGTACTTTGAAGTGCCCATGCTCCTTCGAAGTCTGAAGGCATGCAGGCACTTCAAAGTACCTGCGGCTGACCCACAGCTACACACAAGCCGGCACTTCGAAGTTTCATACTTTGAAGTTACCACGGGGTAGATTTAGCCTAATGAAGTGCTGCACATGCACCCCAGCACTTCATTAGTGATCTCCCAACACCCTAATTACCATGCCCCCTTTGAAGTTGGGGGCTAGGCTAAATACAGCCATAGGGACTTATTGACCAGATACACATGGTTTTTCCTCCCATGGAATTATTGGTTCAACCAACAACTAGTGACAGAAGTTAAAAAGGTCGAATGTCAGGTTTTTCGTTTACAAAATATCGCTTCAGCTAACACTTAACTGCAGCCCCATCAGATGAATGCAAAATAAATGAGAATGCAAGAAAAAGGCTGGTTAAGGGCTTTAAATGCTTATATTTTGTGGAGTATTGTTTAACAAGCACAGTTATATGGTTATATTGAAGTACAAGTTTGGGAAAATGCACTACTTCGCCTGCTATACTAATAGATTCAAATAGTCAACTATAGTCAAACTTAGGTCTACTGGCTATGGGTCATTCTGTAGGGTGGCTTTCAAAAAAGCTGTTTGAAGGCAGCACTAGATTTTGTTGACTGGTGTGTGTGAGTTAAGGAAGTTGAAAACAACAGGAAGAATCTGGCCTTAAGCAGAAGGACTAAAGGTCATATGACCACAACTTTTAGCTCTTAAAGCTGAATGCAGAAGAATTTAGAAAGCACAATAGCACAATATCAAGGCAGATCAAATATTAACTAGATGAACAACACCGATACACACTCAGTGTGTGCCAGGTTCATGATATTTAAGCAATGGCTAACATTAATTTCAATTAGGCTGGAATATTAGTCTCCTTTGATCCTACAAATTGCTGAATCAGTTCATAAGCATTTGGCTTTTTAGGTTCTCTTCAGAATGGGTGAAATTCATGTTTGTGCCAAAGGCCATTATACTCAACAGAAGCTGAGAGCACTCAGCTTCATGTGTAATTGGGCTTAGGGGTTCCAATGCAAGGCAACCCAATTACAATCCTGAAAAATATAGTATTCTGGATTCAGTGTTTTAACTGAAAATGAATCTGGCCTTTGCAGTATGAGAATGTGTGTAGGGGTGGGAGGCATCCTTTTGTTTAGCCCTGGTCTTAACTGGTTTTACAAACTTACACCCCTTTAAGAATGTACTTGTTGTACCAAGTGGCCACAGAATAATAAAGTGGCACAAGTTACATGCATCTTTATCACTAACACTCATTGCTATGATTTAATAGTATACATCTCATACCACTTCCAGTCTTTCCACTGAATGTGGCCTAATAACACTGGGAAATGTAGTGAAAATACGCAGCTTTATTCATGCTTCTTAACTCAAACCCTCTTATAGGTGCTTAGTTATAATGGGGTTTAGATTTAATGGTGCTGCACAATATACAGAACCCTTAGACAGAAAGACAGACGCCCAGTTCATCACTAAGTCTAAGCAATAACTATTTTTGCACTGTATGCCAATTTATTTGAAGTGTGTTTTTTAAGTAAAATTGCTCAGGCATGGCTTGTCATCTCAAAAGACACTGCTGTGATAGTATGATATTTTGTGCAAGAATGTGTAGATAGCTGAATTGTACATTGACAAACCAGGAATTAATTGTCTTTCAAATGGAAAAGAATGATTGCTTATCTGCACTAATTTGGATTTTCCAAATAATGGGCTCCGTTTCTGTTGAGAACTTGCTGACAGAATTTAATAGATAGATCTCAGAAGTGTAATGCTTTTGTCCTCCTATTTCTGTTTAGCTGTTAAATCAAATGAGGAGCTGAATTTCTATAGATTATAAAGTTTAAAACTATTTTTATTCCACTTAATTGAATGGGAAACTCATAAATATTGTGATTTTTGCAAAATGACAACTGATTCTTGATGGAGCATTTCCTTTTAAAAAAATGATCAAGTAAGAGCAAATTATCTCAGCAAACTATTGAGGAAATGTAAGATGAATGCAAATATTTTGTGAAAATATGAGTTTAAAAATCATTGATGTTCATCATTCCATATTGTTGATAACTCTCTAACCACTATTGATCACCTAGTAGAGAAAGAAACACTGGCTTAAAGCAAAGGAGGGAAAAGACTAGGTTAGATGTGAGGAAGTAGGTTTCTTAACAGTAAAAGCTATTGTGGTATAAGTTAATAAGAGAACTAGGTGAGGTACCATGACTGTCAATGTTCTAGAACAGTGAGGAAAAACATGGACGCAGCATCAGCTGGTCATCTGGTGTGGGTTCATTCTCTCAGTACCTAGTCATTTGTTGGTGTTAGTAACAGACAGGTGGAGAGACAGGCGCAATCTTTCGTAATAAGTCAGTGGCACTCATTGGAATTATGCAACATAGTCTGCAGATGACCACAGCTGTTGTTAAACTCATCCAGTTAAAGAGAATATCTTCATAGTTGTCTTGTCCTGTGAAAAACCAGTTCAGAGTTGTCCACAAGTAGATCAAAATGGTGGACAAGAGTGTGACAAGAATATAATTAACAACTGTCACTGTTGACCACTCATTGTACTAAGAAAGAAGCCATTGCCATGTCTTGTGTTGACATAAATGACCATTAAGGGGATCTAGAAGACTGGTGAGCTCAATGGTGATAGAAGATGTCTGCAAGGCAGGTCAGTGTTCTCATACATCTTAGCCAGCAGGAAGACAGAAGCCTTTTCATTCTACATATGGGGGCAGGGGTGATATGTTACTATGTATTAGCAGCCATGACAGTGAGTCGCATGTAAAGTCCTAGTAAAAATCCACGTTTGTTCAGCTATACATCAATCAGCTTCATCTGAGATGACCAACATCCTACAGGAACACAGTACTCTGCTGTGGAGTAGCAGAGAGCAAAAGCTGATACTCTAAACATCAGAGTGCTCACACACTCGCTTAGACCAGCCAATATTCTGAGGAAGTTGTTCCAAGTATTGACTTTGACTGCTATCATTTTCAAGTGATTTTGGTATTTTAATTCTCTCTCTCATGTTACGTCAAAGTAATCTGGATTTGAATCATGCTGCAGACAGCCATGGAAGAAAATGTTTAATTTATGGCTTATGCCTGTATTATGAAGTTAGAATACACTAGAAATTGTCTTGACAAAGTTCAGCTGCATGCGCCATTCACTACAATAGTCTGCCACGAGCTTCACATCTTCATTCAAGAACTCCTCAGTTTCTGAGAAGGACTGAGCTTGGTAGCTGTAGACAATGCTGTTGACTTACATGAACTTGCATGAGAGTGCAGCAAAGAGGTCATTGACGTACACATTGAACAGTAGTTATGCCAGAATGGAGCCTTGATAAAGACCATTGATCTGACCCTTCTAAGAGATGTAGTGGTTGACTCTATGCACACTAAACTGTCTGTTCTGGAGAAAGAACTCTTCTACATTGACCACCCAACACAGAGCACAAACAAAAAGACTGCCAATTTTGGTATGACTATGGTGCCATGAGGTTCCATATTACGTTCAATGTTTAATATAATATTAATAATTTGGAAATGAGTCAGCAGTAAGATATTGACATTTGTGATGACCCAAATTTACATAAGGAAGGCAAGAACAAAGAGGACTAGAAGGAAATGTAAAAAGTCCTAACTGAGCTGTGTTTGCATCATGATGGCAAATGATATTTTATGCTGATGAATGTAAGGTAATGTGCCTGTGGAGAGTGGAGGAGAGGAGAATATATATTGTAGATTCTAAATTACCTGTTTCAACTCAGGAAAGGGACCTGAGTGTCACTGTGGTCAGTTCAATGGAGAGTACTGGGGGCTTCTATTGTCATGGTGTCACAACACAAAAACAAAAAACTCAAGCAGTCCTGTAGCATCTTAGTTTATCTCTACCTGGACGAGTTATTTCAAAATAATTCTCACTAAGTTAACCCTCAAAATATGCAATTTCGAGCTGCACTTAACTCACATTAACTCCAGTTAAGCACAACTCAAAATTCTGCTCCCATGGCCCTGGCTCAAACCACGGACCCCAGTTCAAACTCCCACCCAGCCCTGCGTCACCAACTGCGCCCAGCTCTGGCTCACCACCCTTCACATGTGGCTCTGGCTTACCCCCTGCCAGCTCACCACCCCCGTATGTGGCTCTAGCTCAACATCCTCCCCCGCCCCTGCCCCGCATGGTTCTGGCTCAACCTCCGCCACTTGCGGCTCCAGTTCATCCCCCTGGGCCCTAGTTCAAACCCTCCACATGCAACTCCAATTCAACCTCCCCAAGGTCTGACTCACCACCTGAGCACAGCTCCACCTCAACCTCTTCCCCCAACCCTGGTTCAAACCCCCCACAGTCTAGATCACCACCACCACGTATGGTGTAAGCTCAACTCCACCCCCACCCCAGGTCAACCACCCTACCATACACATGGCTTCAGCTCAACTCCACCATCCACTCCCCTGCAGCCGTAACCCTGCCCCAGGCTTAATGCCTCTGCCCTCATCAAATGGCCCGAGCCCACCAACAGGCTTAACCTTCTTCAACTACCCCTCCCTTCCACCCCAGAACTTACCTTTCAAAAGGAGCTGCAGGTGCTACTGCTTCTTCCTCAACTGCAGAACAGGCATTTTACTAGGGGAAAAGTTCCCCAACTTACCTGAAATTCAAGTTACGTGAGGGTGCATGGGAAATCAACCCTTGCGTAACTCAAGGCACTACTGTGTTTCAAAATAACTTGAGCACTGTCTAAACAATGTGAGCACTATTTCAAAATAACTTCCAAACAGCAGGCACATTATTTTGAAACTAGTAAGTCTCAAACTTATAGGATTAATACTTATTTTTAAATAGATAATTTTGAAATATGTGCCATTTAGACAGGATCAAAAGGCTATTTCTAAATAAATAACTTCCAGCCCTCTCAAGCATGACCAACTGACTACTCTGACCTGGAAAGGAAGACTCCATGATCTCCCACCAGCAAGGGGCACTTAAAGGAGATGGAGTACTTCCAAACTGGCAGTGAGCCACAGCAGACTATAGGCCTCCACAGGCACATTGTGCTGTGTGAGCTTACATGGCACCATGAGCCAGGGCAATGGTGGACAGCTACCACACCTCAGCTCCCCAGGAGGACACCCCAGCCGCCCAAGTCTCAGCACCCGCCTGAAAGAGACGAGCACCTTCCTGACTGGATGGCTGGGTGTGGAGATCTGGGACCTCCCTGAGGTCCGGGGTTGCACATCTGGTCCCAGCCGGCCACGGAGCAGGCAGCGACAAGTGCACTTGGGACCACTTGTTGTGCCGTTCCTGGGCCCGGGAGCCCAGGAGGCTGTCACAGGGGATCACTTGGCCCTGGGTGTTGCGGTATCTGGGGAGGCTCACACTGCTCCAGAGCAGGATACACGGCCTCTATGGGCTCCCACAGGAAGGGGGCAAGGGACAGCGCAACACATGTCCCTGCAGCAGTGCCACAGATGGCACATAGACACACCCACAATCCCATGGTAGTCCCACCTCCAGGGAGCGGCAGGAGCCAGCATCCACAGCACACAGGTCCTCATTCCCAGCATGGTGGGTGAGGCAGAACTGAGAAAAGGCACTCTCTGCTCATGGGTGGGGATGGGCTTCACACACTTTGTCCCCAGGGATAACTGACCCTCCATCCTTGTTCTCTGCAGATGGACTCATGGCCAGAGGAGTGTGACCAACATCCCTGGTCCCAGACCCAAGCTCCCAGGACCTCTCCAGGTGCCATTGTCAGATGACAGAATATCAAATTTTTTTCAGGAATACGATTCTGGTGACAGAGGATTATTATTTTTATGTTTTTTATATTCTTTTTTTTTCTACCAGAGGCACATCTACACAATTTGTTTATTGCCAGCAGCAGCTCCTGTTTGCAGGCAGATCTCATGCAGCTATGCTAATTAACTGCAGGATTATGCTAATGAGCAGGCATTTGCAATTACAAGACTGCTCTTTTCCATGAAGCTGCCGGCACTACAGGTCTATGTAAATCCAGCCTAAGACAAAAACAAGACATTCAATAAACTTAAAATGACAAATTCATAACTAATAAAAGAGTTTACAGGCAACGTGTAATTGTACAGTGAACTCCTTGGCACAAGATATCACTGAGGTCAAGAATTTAGAAAGTTTCAAAGAGATTGGATATTTATACAGTTAATAAGAATATCTAATTACAATAAGAAATGCTAACAAACTTCAGAAGATATTAAACTTCATGCTTCAGTGCTTACACCATCTGAAACTCTTAGAGACTAAGACGACAACTGATGTGTAGGTCAGATTTTTTATTTATTTATTTTTTTAAGGATGCTGGACTAGATGGGCCTCAGGTCTGATCCAGCAAAGTAATTCATATGTTCATAAAACCGAAATTCCTACACCATTTTTGCTGAAAATTGCAATAGAAATAGTATAATAGAAGCTGTTCTAATGGCATTTTGGCTACGTCTACACGTGCACGCTACATCGAAATATTTCGATGTAGCAACATCGAAATAGGCTGTTTCGATGAATAACGTCTACACGTCCTCCAGGGCTGGCAACGTCGATGTTCAACTTCGATGTTGCGCAGCCCAACATCGAAATAGGCGCAGCGAGGGAACATCTACACGCCAAAGTAGCATACATCGAAATAGGGATGCCAGGCACAGCTGCAGACAGGGTCACAGGGCGGACTAGTGCTTCCGGGGCAACAGCCAGCCGCTCCCTTAAAGGGCCCCTCCCAGACACACTCAGCCTGCACAGCACGTGGTCTGAGAAGCCATAGGCACACAGACCCCGGGCGCCGCAGTCATGGACCCCCAGCAGCAGCAGCAGCAGCAGCAGCAGCCAGAGGTCCACCCAGCCCTCCTGGCAGGAGCAGGGCTTGCCCTGCTCCATGCCATGCGGGAGGCAGCTGAGCACCTCCTTGCTACACCGGAGGAGGAGCTGCCCCCAGGGCAGCAGGGCTTAACCCCTAACCCTGCAGCACCCCGCCCCCCCCCCCGCCTCACACACCGGCAGCTGTGGAGCTACCCCACCAGCACCGACTGGTGGGAGCGGCTGGTGCTTGAGGAGTGGGACAACGACCGCTGGCTCAGGAACTTCAGGATGAGCCGGCAGACATTTATGGAGCTGTGCCAGTGGCTCACCCCCGCACTCAGGCACCAGGACACGGCCATGCGGCGTGTCCTCACAGTGCACAAACGGGTTGGCATCGCTGTCTGGAAGCTGGCCACTCCCGACAGCTACCAATCCATGGGACAGCAGTTTGGTGTCGGCAAGGCCACCGTCGGGGCTGTCCTCATGGATGTAAGAGAACCCACAGGGGAAGGGCAGGGCAGGGGAGGGGTGCCCGGGCAGAGGAGGGCAGGGGAGGGGAGGGGAGGGGAGACCAGGGCGGGGGAGGGCAGAGGAGGGCAGGGCAGGGGAGGGGGGCCCGGGCAGAGGAGGGGAGGGCAGGGCAGGGCCATGCACACCCTGCTCACCCCTCATTCGTGCTGTCCCATGTGCTTTCTCTGCAGGTTGTGCGTGCCATCAACGCCATGCTCCTGCACAGGCTCGTGAGGCTGGGGGACCCAGATGCCACCATCGCGGCCTTTGCCACCCTGGGCTTCCCCAACTGCTTCGGGGCTCTGGATGGGACTCACATCCCCATCCGCACCCCGCATCACAGTGGAGGACGATACCTCAATCGAAAGGGCTACCATTCTGTCGTCCTGCAGGCCTTGGTGGACAGCCGGGGACGTTTCCAGGACATTTATGCGGGCTGGCCTGGCAGCACCCATGACGCCCGGGTTTTCTGGAACTCAGGCCTGTGCCGCTGGCTGGAGGCGGGGACCTACATCCCCCAGTGGGAGATCCCTGTGGGGGACACCACCATGCCCTTCTGCGTCATCGCAGATGCGGCATACCCCCTCCGCCCGTGGCTCATGCACCCATACACGGGCCATCTCTCTGCTAGCCAGGAGCACTTCAACAAGAACCTGAACCACGTGCGCCAGGTGGTGGAGCGCTCATTTGGCCGCCTGAAGGGATGCTGGAGATGTCTCCTGACCCGCCTGGATGCGGGCCCCAACAACATCCTCCAGATTGTGGGTGCCTGCTGCGCCCTGCACAATTTGGTGGAGAGCAAGGGGGAGACCTTTTTCCAGGGCTGGGCTGTGGAGGCCGGCAGGGCAGACGTCCAGCCACCTGCTGCCCCCAGTCGGCAGGTGGACCCCGAAAGGACCCGGGTCCGGGAGGCCCTGCGGGCCCACTTCAATGATGAGGCCGCGGGGTGAACTCTGCCCAGGCCCCCCACTGCCCGCCACTTCTTCCACCACACTCCTGCCCCAACGCCCACACCATGGAGCACCCCACCGCACCCCTCTCCCACTTTTCCTGGACAAATGACAGCACGCACTTGTGGCTGAACTTAAACTGGTTTTTCTTTCAGAACTTTTTTTTTTAACTGTAAATATATGAAACAAGAACAAACTATATACAACATGTGGAAATAAACTAATATGTACAAATAAAACAATACTAACAAACAAGTGTCCTCATTAATAAAAAGAAAACCAGGGAGGATAAAGGGGAGAACTATTTACATGGGGGGGACAGGGCAAACGGGGGGCACCAAATAAGAGGTTCAAACTATATACAAGGGGGGGGGCCACGTCCCGGGCCCCTCGCCCCTATAGTCCGGCACTAGGCGTGGCCGGCCGGGAGCCCCGCCGTGGTCGCAGCCCTGTCCGGGGCTGGCTGGGGGCGGGCCGGACCGGAAGATATGCCCGGCGAGTCTCAGGTGGCTCCAGGGGTCCCTCGGCGCTCCAGCTTTTGGCGGTGGGTGGCAGGGCGACGGCGGACGGGACGGCGACGGGAGGAGCAGCTGCTGATGTGGCTGGTGGAGCAGGCAGGGCGGGCGCTGTGGTGGCCGGCGCGGCATGGGGGGCCAGGTAGTCCCCCAGGCGGTTGAAAGTGTCCATGTAGGCCCCCCATGCCTCTTGGCGCCAGGCCAGTGCCCGCTCCTGCAGCTGCAGGTGCTGCTCCACGACCTCCAGCTGCCAACAGTGGATGGCCAGCAGCTGGCGGTCCGTCGCTGTCGGCTGGTGGTGGCACAGGGTCCACCGTCTAGCCCGCCGTGCAGCCGGTCGGTCCTCGGCCGAGGGGCTGGCCTGGAGTGATGGCCCCGGAGGGCTCTCCGAGACCAGTGATGCCTCGCCGGCGCTCTCTTCCGGTCCTTCTGATGGTGCAGGTGCAGGACACAGGAGAGGAGGGGAGGAAGAAAAATGGAGATAGGCGTTAGTGTGGGCCCCGAGCCATGGCCTTTGTCCCCCCAGCCCTGTGCTGAAGGTTCCCCATCCCCGTCCCCGGGAGATGCTGCTGTGATGGATGGGGTTCAGGGGTCCCCCTGCCCTGCACCCCGTCCCCTGGTGGGAGCGACTCTCACTTCACTCCGCAGGATCTGACAGCAGGAGAGGTTTCTTAGGCCACAGATGCCCAGTTTCTCCCAGGAGTGACAGCACCAGCTGTCGGAAGAGACTGTCCTTCCAACCCGTCCTGGGGAGAAGACCCCAAGAGGTGTCCCTCTGGAATGCAGCTTTCCCCCTCCTCAGGCTGGCTGCCTTCCAGCTCTCCCTTCCCCTAGCCTCTACCTGTGCCCCCGCCCTCCCCCCCCAATTCAAAACCAGCTCGGCTCCTCCCTCCTCTTTGTTCAGGGCAGAGGTGTCACCTGCCAGCTGTAGCCCCAGGATCCTCCTTTGCCCCTGGGAGCTATTCTGCTCTTGTTGCTCATATCTAGCCTGAGTCTCCCTTTTGCACTCCCCCCACTCCATCACATGCTGCTGCTGCTGCTGCTGTTGCTGCTGCTGCTGCTGTGGGGTGTCCCACCCCCTACTCCCGGGGGCCCCTCGAGGTTCCGCTCCCCCTTGGCCTGGGGATGGGGCATGGCACTGTCGTGCAGGGTGGGGGGGGGGCAGGGGCTGATGCACTGCTGTGAGGGACATGGCCCTGCTGTCCTTGGGGCCATGGCCATGTGAGCATGTGGGGGGCCCTGGACACATATCTCTTACCCCCCGCCCCTCAAGCCCAGGGGTGTACACCAGAGGGCGGGACATACCTGTCAGTCCACTCCCACGGTCTGGAGATCCTGGTGGGGCGGAGGCCCGGCTGCTGCTCCGGGATGGCAGGAGGAGGATCTGCGGCCCGGATTCTGCGGAGGAGGAGCCCCCCTCCTCCTGCTCCTCCTCCTCCTGCTGCGATGTCCTGGGGGTGGGCTCCGGGGTGGGCCCCCGGGGTGCGGGGCTTACCTCCGGGGCGGACTCCGGCTGCAGGGCCTGCTGGGGCTTGTCGGCCGAAGTATCAAGGGTGGCCGGAGGGGAGGAGGTGTGCCGGGGGCCCAGGATGTCCCTGAGCTCCCTGTAAAAGGGGCAAGTGACGGGGGCAGCCCCAGATCAGCTGGCTGCATCCCGGGCCCGGGAGTAACCCTGCCGCAGCTCCTTCACCTTACTCCTGACATGATCAGGAGTGCGGGCAGGGTGACCCCGGGCAGCCAGGCCATCGGCCAGCCGAGCGAACGCTTCCGCGTTCCGCCTCTTGCGCTTCATTACCTGGAGCACCTCCTCCTCACTCCAGAGCCCCAGCAGGTCCCACAGCTCAGCCTCCATCCAGGAGGGGCCCCGCTGCCGCTTGCCAGCCTGGCTGCCCTTCTGGCTGGGCTGGCTGCCCTGGCTCCCCTTGGGGAGGGTCCCCTGGGGGCGCTGGGGGGACTGCCGGGCAGCCATCGCAGCTGGGTGGGTGGCTGAGGAACGTGCAGGCTGGCCACGTGTCTGGGCTGCCGCCTGCACGTTCCCTCAGCTTCCTGCACAGGAAGGGAGGGGGAGGGGACCTTTAAGGGGCCGCTCCATGCGGCCACCATTGAGCTGAGGGGCTGGAGAGAGTGTCTCTCAACCCCTCAGCTGATGGCCGCCATGGAGGACCCGGCAATTTCGATGTTGTGGGACGCGCAACGACTACACGGTCCCTACTTCAACGTTGAACGTCGAAGTAGGGCGCTATTCCTATCCCCTCATGGGGTTAGCGACTTCGACGTCTCGCCGCCTAACGTCGAAGTTAATTTCAAATTAGCGCCCGACGCGTGTAGCCGTGACGGGAGCTATGTCGAAGTTAGTGCCGCTACTTCGAAGTAGCATGCACGTGTAGACACGGCTTTTATGTCCCATAAAATATAATGTAATAGAAATATAATATGGTTACCCAGTTCAGTATTCTTAAGACCCAGTCCTGCTGCCCTTCTTCCTGTGCACAATCTAGTACAATACATTCAGTTTTCATGCAACAGGTAAAATTCCAGTTGACTTCTATGGCTTGAGTTCACGTCATATAATGTCTCTTTCCTCAAGCTCAGGGCAATCCAAATGAGACTTCTTGAACTTTTGCTTTGCATGTAGCTTGCAAACACTCTCTAGGGCTAAAATAGTCCTAGGCTGTGTCCACATTAGCCCCAAACTTCAAAATGGCCATGCAAATGGCCATTTCGAAGTTTACTAATGAAGCGCTGAAATATATATTCAGCGCCTCATTAGCATGCGGGCAGCCGTGGCACTTTGAAATTGACGTGGCTCACCGCCGCGTGGCTCGTTCAGATGGGGCTCCTTTTCGAAAGGACCCTGACTACTTCGAAGTCCCCTTATTCCTATCTGCTCATAGGAATAAGAGGACTTCAAAGTAGGTGGGGTCCTTTTGAAAAGGAGCCCCATCTGAACGAGCTGCGCGGCAGCGAGCCGTGTCAATTTCGAAACGTAGTGGAAACGTAGCCCTAGTGTGTTATTTGTACAGTGTCTAACTGGCTAGTATTTAATATACCTTGTGGATACAAACGGTTTGCACATCTGTTGCTCCCAAAGTGTTTGAAAACATGGATAAGAAGAATTTCCCTTATTTTACACTTGGGGAAGCTGAGGCACGGGGCCTATAGACTTGTCCAACATTATAGTGAGTTGGTGAGCAGAGACTGAACTAATATTTAGTGCAAGTATATAGTCTGGTGTTTATAGCCTGGGACAGAATTTTGTGTTTGACTTTTTGGTCCTCTTATACTCTTATTAATATGTATAAAGAACAAAGACAGTTTGTGTTAAATAAGACCACGAGTACATGAGGTGAAAGAGATTGGAAATGAAGCTAAATTATTACTGGGTATGGTGGAAATAATATATGAGCATCTACTGGAAGGCTGCCTGGCGCCTGACTCAAGCCAAGGTCAAGCACCCAGTTAGGAATGGCAAAAGGAAAATGGGGGTGAGGGGAGGCATAAGAAATCCTAAAAGCCAAAGGAAATCTTGGCCTTCACCAGAGCACAGCCTCGCTTCTCCCCTCCCCCATGTGACACCAAAGGGAAAGTATGAAGATCCCAAACTCATGACTCCCCAGAAAACAACATGACTGTAAGTTTTAAGGGGTAAGACTGGAGGCATGAACTGCAGGTATACATGGGACTGGTAAGAAGAAGGAGGTGGGAATGGGAATGGAGACACAGACACAGCTCTGCAGCATCAAAGCTTGGACAGAGAGAATGGGGCAAAGTCTGTATAGCATCAGAACTGAGTATGGTACACTGGGAAAGAGGCTTTGATGGCATGTAGAGCTCAGGATCTATTTTCATGGAAGTAACCCCAATAAACATTTAATTCTCTGCACTTCAGACTTCTAGTCATCTGCTTTCTGTCTGTTTTGTGGGAAAAATGGGTAGGGATGAAGGGAACACTGTCTATCACTTAATTCTCCTGACTTAAAGTGCCATGCTCCAGCATAGAATCACATCTGGAAACAGACTTTTGGCACCTCGACCCTCTCTCCCAAACATCACACTCCTGGTTTTCCATATCCACAGTTATCTCATTCACCTTCAGTTAGCACACACACAGACTACCTAGTAGCTGACCTATACTAAACAGAATTTTTAACAAGGTTTCCTTCACTGTCAGATATCTTGGAAATCTTAGGCCACCTGGCTTCAGCATACATTTTGCAGATGTTTGTCTGCTTAACAATTAATTAGGAACATACGTTACTGTTGTGATAGTACAATTGTTGACATTTGTCATCTATGGTTTTTTTTTTTTTTGAAAAGCAATCATTGTCAAAGGCAGATACCAACGTGGACTGAGCTATTAAATTAGACAGTCACCATGGAGATTACACTGCACTGTCCTCATTCAGGAAATGACATTTAGTTCTATCAAATGCTACCTCTTGTAGACTGAGGCACCAACAATAAAACACTTATGTGCTTTTTCTTTTGCTGATTATCTCTTCTTCATACACATAAAAATAGCCAAATGAAGTTGTCTCTGCAGAGATAAAGAAGAATAACAAAATGGCAAGTTGAACTAGAGAAACACAATGTTGTTCAACTGTTCTATGATCACTGAAATGTTGTTTACACTGCTCTTCATCTTTGCAATATATATGTTTTTACATCTTCCCCACACTGAAATTGGCTACAGAATTTATAATTGGTAAGCCACTCCTTGGAAACACACTAAAATTGGGACTTTATATTCCATTTCTGGTGGTGGTTTTTATTAATGCTGGAAGTAATTTAAAAAATAAAATAAAATGCCACTCAATTAAGTATTTTAGATGGTTTCTATAGTTTCAAATATATTGCTTTCTGTTACAGCACAGAAAGCAAAATGTACAGTGCTCAGCTTATGTTTATTTCATTACTAATATTTGCTAAAAAAACCCGGAAGAGTATTTTAACTCTCCACATTACTGTAATGCAATTGCTCTGCTATGAAAGTCAAACTTACTAATATAGAATTCTGCACAAATAACCTGCACTGAAAAATGAAACAAGATAAAATGTTAGAGCCTATATGTCTCTTCTGTCCTACTTCTTCTTCAGCCAATTGGTCAAATAAAGAAATTTATTGACCTTTGCAGGAGATAATGCTGCCCACTTCTTGTTTAAATGTCAGCTGGAACTAAGAACAGGGATTTGTATGGCATTGTTGTAGACCACATTGCAAAACATTTACATGCCAAACATTGTACAATCACCATTTTAGAGGAAATGTAATAATACTGATGATGGTTTCTTCTTGATAATAATCCAAAGTAGTGCAGATCTGCGTATGTTCATTTTTATCATCTGAGTCCGATGCCTAGAGCAGAAGACTGATTTTTCTATTTTGGTGTTTCAAGTTGTCAAGGGGCACTCCAAAGTCTTTATGAATGTGACTCAACTGGTCATGCTTTTTGCAAAATACCTCATGTAAGGTATCATTGGAAAAGTTATAATCTACTCAATATGATTTTTATCCCATTTGTATGCATGTATCATGCCTGTGTTTTGAAGTTAAAACTATGAAATATAAACCTGTGTTTCAAATTTAGATATGCTAAGTGAGGGACATTAGTTTTACTCAAGGAACTTAATGGCCCATTGCTTAGAATAATGATGGGTGAATAACTTGTTTTTTTCCTGTAAGACAATGAGGAGGAGTTGTAAGAAGCATGTGCCCTTGTTGCTTTATACTGGAATCCATCGTGAGCATGTCTTTTTCCATGAAGAATTGGATGGAAGTTTAAACTGAACACAAAGGATTCCTGTCTTGAACTGGGGGAAGGCTTAAGCCTAGACTGGAAGGCCTTCCAATCTGTGAATGAAACTCAACAGAACAATGCTGGGAGTGAGATATTACACGAGTCATATCTACACTAGCTGACTATTTCAAAGTAGTTGGCCCAACTTTGAAGTAGTGCTCATCACGTCTACACACGCTGTGCACTACTTCCAAGTACAGAGCCCTGGCCATGAGGGTTCTGCATGATGATTATGGGCATTTGGGGATGGAAAGAACCCTCAAACTTATCATCCATAGGTTCTATTGACCTCAGATGGCCGAGGATGTATGTAGGAAAATTGAGACATGCTGAATGTGTTCAACAGAAAACTCTGACCACTAGAGCAGCCTATCTATAGAACATCATGACCAGCAAAGCTTTGGATTTGATTGGTTTCTAATTTTTTGAACTGTATAGGAAGAATGTTGGAAACATCTTAGTTGTAACCGACAACACTACCCTGTATGTTCAGGCCTATCGCACGTGTGACAAGAGCCACCACCGTAGCATGAGTATTGTGGGAAAAGTACTTTTCAGTGTTTGGACTCCCAACTCAGATACACTCTGACCAGGAGCGAGACTTTGAGAGTTGCCTGCTGAAGGAGGTGCTGAAGGTGGCAGGAATCAAAAAGTCCAGGACAACCCCTTAGCACCCACAAGATGACCATCAGCCAGAATGATTCAATTCAACTCTATTAGATATGCTGGGGACATTGCGCCTTGAACAGAGGTCAACCTGGAGTCAGCATGTTGCATTTTTGGTATATGCCTACAGTACCACCAAGAACAACACTACTGGAGCCACCACATATTTGCTGATGTTTGGACAAGAGCCCAGATTACCCACACACCTATGCTTTGAGGTATCAGAGGATGGGGAAAGCTATGAGACACATATGCAGCATGTTTTCCGACTAAGGGAAAAACTGCAGGATGCCTACTGTTTGGCTGTGGAAGCTGCCCTTAAGAACACATCGTAACAATCACCAGTATGATGCAGTATGATGCAACAGTGCACCTGCAGGAGCTCCAGATGGGGGACAGAGTTCTGCTGTGAAATGTAGGTGTTGCTTGAAAACACAAGATTGCTGATAGATGGAAGGCAACACCCCATCTGGTGGTGGAAGGACTTAGGGACCAGCCTGTCTATGGGATTAAACCTGAGAGTGGATCAGGGCCAATGAAGACAGAACATAGAAAGCTCCTACTGCCCATGGGAGAATTAGTTGGTGCCCCTTCTGAGGTGCACTATGGCATGGGACCATGGCGAAAAGAAAATGCAAAGCCACATACACTACCCAACTCAGGCAGTGGGCACTGTGGGGCCAATCTACCCTTACCCAGCATCTTCGAGAGTGAATCTGAAGAGTATGAGGCTCCTATGGAACATCTTAGAATGGGAACCAGATCCTAGATCCTATCAAGTGAACATGGGAAAAGTTCAACATCTTTGGTGCTAAATCCCAAGGCAGAGCTGTAAAATTAGTACATGGAAATAAAAATCTCATAGAGCTGGAAGGGACCTTAGGAGGTCATCAAGTCCAGTCCCCTGCCCTCTTGGCAGGGACAAGCACCATTCCTACCCCCCCACAGCTTTTTTTTTTTTTTTTTGGCCCAGTGTCCGTAAATGGCGTCCTCAAGGGTTGAATTCACAATGCTGGGTTTAGCAGGCCAGTGAGCAAACCACTGAGCTATTCCTCCCCTGTGGCTGGAAGCCTTCCTCCCACAACAAGACTAGACTGGGGTGATGAATTTGCCCCATTTACAGACAGTCTGGAGGAGAGACAAGCATGTGTAGCTACACCTCAATTAGCAGATGGAGATGATATCCAAGTCGAAGGTGTCACTGATGCCCAGGACATCCCTGTATGTGAGCAAGAGATAAAAAGGCCTATACCAGTACAAAGAGAATCCTCAGGACCCCCCCTCCCCCCGCCACTTGATCCTGTCCTCACAAGAGGCTCTCATAGCCCCTCTTATGCCCATGCTCAATAGGCAAGATAAGCTGCGTCTACACGTGCACGCTACTTCGAAGTAGCGGCACCAACTTCGAAATAGCGCCCGTCGCGTCTACACGCGTCGGGTGCTATTTCGAAGTTAACTTCGACGTTAGGCGGCGAGACGTCGAAGTCGCTAACCTCATGAGAAGATAGGAATAGCGCCCTACTTCAACATTCAACGTCGAAGTAGGGACCGTGTAGACAATCCGCGTCCCGCAACGTCGAAATTGCTGGGTCCTCCATGGCGGCCATCAGCTGGGGGGTTGAGAGATGCTCTCTCTCCAGCCCCTGCGGGGCTCTATGGTCACCGTGGGCAGCAGCCCTTAGCCCAGGGCTTCTGGCTGCTTCTGCGGCAGCTGGGGATCTATGCTGCAGGCACAGGGTCTGCAACCAGCTGTCAGCTCTGTGTATCTTGTGTTGTTTAGTGCAACTGTGTCTGGGAGGGGCCCTTTAAGGGAGCGGCTGGCTGTTGAGTCCGCCCTGTGACCTTGTCTGCAGCTGTGCCTGGCATCCCTATTTCGATGTGTGCTACTTTGACGTGTAGACGTTCCCTCGCTGCACCTATTTCGATGTTGGGCTGAGCAACGTCGAAGTTGAACATCGACGTTGCCGGCCCTGGAGGACGTGTAGACGTTATTCATCGAAATAGATTATTTCGATGTCGCAACATCGAAATAAGCTATTTCGATGTTGGCTGCACGTGTAGACGTAGCCATAGAGTTATAAAGCCCATAAATAAATTAACTTACAAGGCACCTGAAGAGGTTAGGGAAGATGCAATACATCTGGCACACAGACTCATGGAAACCATAGACTGTTTTCTCAGACACTTTGAGGGGAATTCATGTGGATGGTGTAATCAGAAGTGTAATTTGCCGGGACAACGAATTCTTGGCTGGAGGGGAGGATGTAAGAAAAGTGCCAGCAAGAGCTCAATACTGCTGAAAGATTTGGGGAATGTGTCCTTCAGAGATCATTTGCATGAAAATGCAAAGGTATTGCATATGAAATTTCTTGTAAACAGAGCCTGATGGGAGCAGATGAAGCAATGACATTTTGTCTATTGTCAACAACATGTTGTAAAGTCACAATTTATGCTATCACTCAGTGTAAGAATTGTGAAATCTCACCAATGCTTGAAGTTGTTGTGGGGGTACAAGGTAGTCATCACCGCTGTGTAAGATATGGATTACAGAGGGCTCCCTCCATCTAAGCATTGTGAGGTAAAATGAGGGGGAGGGTTAGCGGTTGAATAAACTGGCTGGAAGCCTTTTGGCTATACAGCTGTAAGACTGGTTTGACTAGCTCTATCCCCCGCCCAACTCCCTCCCTTCACTGTTCAAAGGTAGACCTAGAGATAGGTCTATAGCTATTCTGTGAGAATCCACCTTGGTGGATACTGAGATGCTGTGGCAAGGCCCAGAGATGAATGCCACTATTAGCTGAAATCACTGGTAGCTGAAGGTATGGAGATGTGGAATCATAGGTTTTTGCCTATAGCAAAACCCACAAGATAGCAGCAGGCAACCAATGGATGGCTAGGAGGAGGAGCAGCAGACTGCTAGTAGATGTGACTGGATGATGGCTGGTGGGGCAGCTGGCTGGGGGAAAGCAGAACACCAGACCAGCGCAAAGGTGGCATTGCATCAGGTTCATCTGGGAATGCATCAGGGTGGTGTGTCAGGGCATGCACAGACTGGACAGAGTTGTAAGTGGGGCATTTGAAGAGGGGTATGGAGAAAATTTGGGTGTGTGGATTGGCTGTTTGTAGTATTGGACTGGTGAGCCTGAGAGGCAAAGGACATTACTCAATCCATATGAGCTGGGACAGTTACTTGAGGGTTGGTTATGAGCTCTGAATGTGGTATTTTCCCAATCTTATGTCATATGACTTTCCTGCCTCTTTAATTAAATGTTTATTTTCTACACTCAGACTCTGTGCTTGTGAGTGGGGAAACATTGCCTCTCTGAGGTGCCCAGGAGAGTGTGAATGTCCCAGGCTACTGGGAGGGGGCTCGAGCTGGTTCTATGTGAGATGGATGAAAAGGAATCCCTAGATGTTGAACCCGGCCCTGGTTGCTGCCAAATTCTTCCAGCAGAAGGGTTATATTTTTGGGGTTTTGTATGGGGTCCCAGGTCAGCAACCCTTGCAAGCACATGTTGAGTGATTTACTAAGTGGGAAATAATTGTGTTTTGTATTTGAGGAAGTTACTGTCTGTATCATGGCTAATCCGTCAGGTTTCTTGGGCCTTGGCTCAGAAGCCTTTAATTCAAGGGTGGCAGCCTAAGATGATGCCTGGGCAAAAGCCCTGGGACAAACATTGGAAAAGTGTGTGCTACCCCATGCTATGGCAAGCTTTTATTGTAAACTAAGATTATTTCCCGGGAAAGAAGAATTTGGATCCTGACTGTAACACAGCACTGAAATGCTAGAGCAGTGGGCTGTACCAAACAGAAAAGCGAAGATGTTTAATAGAGAATCTCAGGGACCCAGCATTAGATGTGATTTGCACCTTGAAGCTCACTAAGCATGAGATTAGTGTGAAGGACTGCCTAGAGGCTCTCACTCATGCCTTTGGGAGCGTAGAGAGCCCTAAAGACACTGATTGTAACTTCCTTAATACAAATGATCTCTGAAGGACATATTCTCCAAATCCTTCAGCAGTATTGAGTTGCTGCTGGCACGTTCCTTACAGTAGCATTTATGGTGTAAAATACAGACTCTAGTAAAGTTCATGATGCGCAACACCACTTTCAAAACAACAACAACAACAACAGCAACAACAAAACTCCATCTATAGTGGTAAAAATTAGCATTTTTCTCAGCCATTTCTCTTGAGAAGCCATATTATATTAGATGAAATGTCTTCCCAGAGAGTTTTCTTCTGAATCAAGATTGATATGTATTTTTAGGAAGACGTCTGAGGGCTGTTCATATTGCCAGTGTCCATGAAAATAACCGCTATGGGAAGAAGCGGTGTTTCAGTTTCCGTAACTGTCAGCATAGCACGATTCATGTGCTCTCAATTAACTTATAAAATAGAGGAAGTCAAAATACACTTGGTTGCTGGTTTTCTGCTTAAGAATTAATTAGGAACATATGTTAACTGTTATGATAGTAGCACTGTTGACATTTCTCATATATGTTTTTTGAAAGCTATCGAACACAAGACAAAAACTGAATAAAATGATAGCAGGCTTCAAAAAACCACTGAAAAATGTCTAAGCATCTGCCACCATTTGTTTCCATTTTGTGACATATTCATTTCTCTACCATTATTATTTTTGCATCATATCCTAACTGGATTTACTTAATATATTATTCATATAAAATTGATATGTATAGAAAGTGGGGCATACCAGTACAGCTTTTCTATTTGAAAATGCAAGACATTCACACCTTGTTGCATGTATATTGCATCTGAATGTATAATGCGAGGCTCATAAGAAACAATGCAAACTCACACAGTGGTAGAATTAATGAACTATCATGGCTGGTTCCCACATATGTAGAATAGAAGTTTTTGAATGTATAAATACCTTTTGTTAAAAAGGTAAAGACATAATTTGGAAATATCACATCACCCTTAAAATTATAAATGTTTATGAATCAATATTTGTGGCTGAAGGAAGAATACACCACATCAGTCCGCATTTAAAACTGTGGGCTTGCAGCAGTTCATTTAGAGGCAGAATTTATTATCCAGCAAACGGATGTTTTCCAGTGATGCTAACTAATTATTCGATCATGAGTCTTGTGCTATATGGTAGGGATTTTTTTAAGCATCAGCTCCTGAAGTCATGTGATTTACAAGAGAAATTCTGCTTTTATTAAAAGCAAAATAGCTTCTAGCACTTACAGTTGTCAAGGAAAGCTTGGAAATATGAGCCTTGTAGGCTGCAAAGCTGAAAGCAACATACCCCCCCTCTATCCGCATCCCAAACTTAATATATTTTTAAAATCTCATTACTTTTGTATGCTTATGGTTGGATTTCCATGTATAGCAGAAGGTCTAGGGACAGAATTCTCCAAAGAGTTATGCCAGGACCTGACATATTTTAGACCAGTATTCCTCACAATTTTGAGTGCATGAGTGAACATACCTCTGTACTGGTGTTAGCTTACATCCTCTCTGGAGAGAATGAGTCACAAATTTGACACATTTAAACTGAGGAGATTGTGATTTAGCTTTTTCCCATTGTGTAGATGATTTGATTCATGGATTTTATTATTCTATTATTTTTCATTGCTGTCACTGACTTCAGCTTTGATTTTTCTCTTTTCCATAATACGTTCAGTATTGTATAGAGGTTAAATAGCCACACAATAAGTTTGTGATTCAATATTTGACTATGTACAATGACTAACCAATTATCAGACAGCTTCAGAGCAAATGTGTGCTATTTTTCCATTCCAGACTACAGACTTACCATACTGAATAAAGCTGAATGATGCATAGTAATTGATCTTTGAAAGACATTATAATTTCTGCAATATTTAAGCACTGCACAGAATATTTTTCAGTCATGTTCTTTAGAGATATATTATCCTCTCTGATCAGCCTAAAGGAAATTAGGATGATCATATTCCTGTCCCTATGGCTTTGTCTAGACTGCAGGGAACTGTCAGCAATGGATACACAAATTGCATACCATAATTTTTTTGCCAACACTTCTGTCAGGAGAGACCTTTCCAACATTTGGTCCATCCACACAGGGCCAAATTTTGGGAGAAACCCTGTGTCAAGACATCGTTTCTGCCTCGTGGCACAAGGTTTACAGGGTTGTCGACAAAACGCTGCTGATGAGGCAGACCTCTTCTGAGAGCGCTGCAGTCTGGGCGTATGCTCTGTCAACAGAAGTTTTGTCAACAGAAGCTAGCAGTCTAGACATAGCCTATGAGTGAAATTCACCACTGCGCTGATGGTCATCTCAAGACCCAACCACCGCTTCCACCCCACTTAAATTTTGGAGAATGGAATTGTTGGATTTCAGTCTCTGTGGCTACGTCTACACGTGCAGCCAACATCGAAATAGCTTATTTTGATGTTGCGACATTGAAATAGTCTATTTCGATGAATAACGTCTACACGTCCTCCAGGGCCGGCAACGTCGATGTTCAACTTCGACGTTGCTCAGCCCAACATCGAAATAGGCGCAGCGAGGGAACGTCTACACGTCAAAGTAGCACACATCGAAATAGGGATGCCAGGCACAGCTGCAGACAAGGTCACAGGGCGGACTCAACAGCCAGCCGCTCCCTTAAAGGGCCCCTCCCAGACACAGTTGCACTAAACAACACAAGATACACAGAGCTGACAGCTGGTTGCAGACCCTGTGCCTGCAGCATAGATCCCCAGCTGCCGCAGAAGCAGCCAGAAGCCCTGGGCTAAGGGCTGCTGCCCACGGTGACCATAGAGCCCCGCAGGGGCTGGAGAGAGAGCATCTCTCAACCCCCCAGCTGATGGCCGCCATGGAGGACCCAGCAATTTCGACGTTGCGGGACGCGGATCGTCTACACGGTCCCTACTTCGACGTTGAACGTCGAAGTAGGACGCTATTCCTATCTCCTCATGAGGTTGGCGACTTCGACGTCTCGCCGCCTAACGTCGAAGTTAACTTCGAAATAGCGCCCGACACGTGTAGCCGCGACAGGCGCTATTTCGAAGTTAGTGCCGCTACTTCGAAGTAGCGTGCACGTGTAGACGCAGCTTGTATGTACAACTTCCACTGATGCTAATGTGAATTGGAAGGGAGAATGGTAGCACTTCAAGCCCAGTTTGATCTGATATAACTACTACACAAGTTACAGGTCAATAGAGAATCAGAATTTGTATTGTGGAGCTAAAACTCATGGTGAGTTGTGCTTCCAATTTGCATGGTTAGTGGACAGCATTAGTTCTTAGGTCCTGACCTATAGACAGATTTTACTGCTAGCATAATTATTATGGATAGTGTTTTTTAAATAAACAAAAAAATGGATACAATTGGCTTCAATGAACACATTGATCTCAGCTGAGTGATCACTTGCCCTAAAGTTCTGGCCTTTTATTTTTCTATATGCTACCCAACTAATAAAATAAGTTTTGGGATGTGTAGACTCCATCTACATTGTTCTGGAAAGAGTTTGTGATTTATCATAATGAAATGTTACGGTTTTACAATTACTCTGAAAAATGTAATGGTTAAACTCAGAAAAAGTGATCAAGTTCCACTAAAATACTCAGAAGCATGTCAGTTATCACAGAACAGTATTTCCTCTTTCCCCATCTATCCTCAAGTGAGAGTGTTTTATCTGCAGTTGTAGATGAAGGCGTTCTTTCTTTTTAATCACTATTGCCCTGCTTATCTTGCTTATTGTTGGAAGATGTTATAATTATAAAGAGTAATTAGTAGTCAGAGCAATAGAGGCACATCTCTTCACATTAACAATATTTCAAAATCCAAAAGGCTGCAGCTTTCAAATAAAGAAATGATATCAGAAATCATAGTGCTTGATAGGTCAGGCAAGAATATGAAAATGTAGTTTTTCTTTCATTAGGAATCTTTTGTGCTGATATGTAAAAATGGTAATGAGTCTTCTTCATCATCAGAACATCTCTTTAAGTGCTAATTAGGTGAGAACTCATCAAAATCAAATTAGGAACAATTAGTACTCATTCTTGCTACCAAGAAAAAAAGAAAGGAGAAAAACATATTTATTGAGATGGATACATCAACTGAGGTGTTTGACTTGAGATGTAAGTGCGTAGCAAAGCTCATTACTACACCAGATCTCAGCAATCAGAAATGCATCTTTTCCTTTGTGTAAATGAATCTTTATTCAAATATAGAAATGAAAAAAAGAGCTCATGAAAACCAACTACAGTCCTAGGCCATATTCTATGCAACATTATCTGTGCATTGCTAATGGTGGCAATAATTTCATAAGTAAGGGTATCTTTTTATCTGTATACAAAATGTAACTGCAATCAGAGGTACAATTTGCATAATAGATATTTCTAATGAGTAATGTGAAACCAATTGACTAATAATAACGATACTATGCAGTTCTAGCATCTGAGTCTTTTGCAAACTATACATATATTAAGCCTCACAACACCTCGTATTTATTTACAGATTGCAGACCAAAGAGCCTAGAACTGGAAGCCTAGGAGCAAGAGGGTTGGGAACCCAGCTGTCTAGAAGCCCGGTGGCAAGGCGGTCAGCAGCCCTGCTAAGCAAAGAGCCTTGGTGCTGGTGCCTCTGGCTGCAGGGCCTGAGCTAGGGCTGGTGCCTGGGAGGTTTTTTCTGGTGTCTGTGGGTCTGGCACCTCCAGCTTCAGGGCTATTGGTGGGGTCAGGGCAAGACTCAGAGTCTGGTAAGCCTGCTGGCATCTGCATCTGGCTGTAGGGACGGGGACTAAGCCATTGTCTGGCAAGCCAGATGGAGCCAGAATCCACAGGCATCCAGGGGGCTGGAGCCAGTATCCAGCAAACAAGCTAGGACAGGAGCCAGGGCTAGCAGCAGCTGGGCAGAGGATGGGAACAGGGCCTGGGTCAGCAGCCCATTTGGGCTGTTGGTAAGAAGCAGACTGTGGGGCCAGATGCAGAGGACCTCCCCTGGTCCAGCATATTCCCTCATTCAGGGCCAGTCAGGTTCTGAGGGTGCCGGACCAGGGAGGTCCAACCTGTATAATCTTTGTGTGTGTGTGGGTTCCATAAAGAGTTTCATTTTCTAAGAAGACCTATCCACAATACCTGTAGGGATTTGGGGAGCCACCATAACTATAAGTGAACTTTGAGAACTCACTACCTCCAAAATTTGAGATCCTCAATGTGAGGAAAAAGCAATGACTTTACAGCAAACAAGTCACCTCTGAAGGTTCAGAACCATGTGCTGAGTTCCAAATGCTCCTGGATCTCCTCCAACATGGATTTTGTGAAAAGAGATAAGGAAGACTGGGGCTTCAATAGTGAAAGATGATGAAGATTGAGGACATTGCTACTAGAGTGATCAAAAAAGTAGATTATAAGAGAGTGTCCAGAGGACAGCAGCCAATCTGAGAAATTCAGTGAAGCTCATAGGACTCTGACAAGGTCTCACCTATACAGCACCTTATTAAAACTGAATCAGTAAATTGGGATATAAGTTAGACATTTAATGATTGTCTGAAAGTTCTTGTCACATGTTTCATTTCAATGAGTCTTGCCAAGTTCTAAGTAATCATTATGTCTTCCGCTCTTCAGTCTTTTGTAGTGTGTGTCCTTTTCTCCTTGTTGGATGCATATCCCTAGATGAGGTCACACAGAGGATTTATACTAATAACACTTTTTTTTTTCATAAATCTACTAATTCCTGGAAAGGTCTTGAGCATTCTGTAATTTTGTGGACAGGGCCTTATGGTAAGAGCCTTTATTAGTATCTGTATTGAAATCTATTTTTAACACTATGGCTTGTGTCTACACTAGCCCCCTTTTTTGAAGGGGGCCTGGTAATCAAACTGAGCAGAGAATACTAATGAAGTTCTGTGGTGAATATGCATCTCCTCATTAGGCTAAATCTCCCCAGGAATTTTTGGGAGTAAGGGCACTTCAAAGTTGCATGGGTGCTTCAAAGAGCCCACGGCTACATGGAATGCTGGTGCTTCAAACAAGGGGGCTAGTGTAGACACAGCATATATGTCCCACTGATAGCTTTAGTTCATAGGCTTCTAGGTAGCTTCTTTCAGGGGCATTTCTTCCCAAGGTCAGTTAGGTTACTAATGACTCTAGACAGCATTGCTCCCACAGAGTTCTCCAGGAGATACTGTATTGTTGCAGATGTTTCAGATAGCCAGGGGTATGTGTTCAAACTGATAGAAGGAAGACTGAGGAGCAAGTGAAGGTTGTCTTCACATTACTTCTCTTGTTCCACTAGAAAAATCCACTGTGAATGTCCATCAGTAAAAAAAAAAACAAACCTCTGGCTCTCTACCTAGCAGTAAAAGGCATCTTTTAGGTGTGGTGTATTGATCAATTATAGTGAATCTATTTAAACTGGAATTGGCACATAATCTATCTTTAGAGACTTTCAAAGCTGTAGATGTCTGCTTTGTATCCATGACTCATTTTTGCAGATATGGATGCAAATATACATACTTATTTTACGCCTAGAAACCTGTAAATCAGTTAAAATCTACTTTATATCCAAAAGCAATAGGAAGACCTGGGGCACCTTATAGACTGACATATATCTTGGAGCATAAGCTTTCCTGGGCAAAGACCCACTTGTGATGCATCTGATGAAGCAGGTCTTTGCCCAGGAAAGCTTATGCTCAAAATATCTGTTGATCTATAAGGTGCTAAAGGCATTCTTGCTGCTTTTGAAGATACAGTGTAGCTTGGCTACCCCTATGGTATTTATATCCAAAGGTGTCTATGTATGAGAATCTGGCTTCAGATATACATGGATCATTTTTTGCAGATGAGAACGTGGACACAAATTTTGTGTACCTACAGGTTTATCCTTATCATCCTATTTACCAGAAGTACCAAGACAGGATGGGAATTAGAAAGGGAGCCCTGAAGCTCAGTTGCTGCTGAGTTAGACCAGATTTCTCTCCTGAAGCAGTTGCCTCTCCAAGAGCCCAGCCCAAACTAGCGCAGCCCAGGAGCAGACTGACACTTTGCTTTCAGGGGATGCAGGTGAGGATCCTGAGGAGCTGCCGGAGCTGCCCACAGCTGAGTACCCAAAGGAAACAGGATATCTTTGGACCTTGGGACCCTATCCCCAGACCATAGTAGGAAGTAAAGTCCTGCTGCTGGTATATGAATCAGCAGGTGGCAGCTGGACTCCCCACTGCCTCAGTGGTAGATCAACCTGCTGATACTATGGCCCTGAGTGGGATGCAGTGGAGCTAACTAGCCCTGCAAGCCTGTGACAGTTCACCTCTATAATGGCAGTCTCCTTACCATAGGCCAGGAGGCCTATGTTGGTTCTGGCCATTACCTGAACTCCTTGACTGATTTGGTACTAGGTCCTGTGAGACCCCTAACTGCTGGCCCCCCACTACCCTGCTTTAGTGCCTAGGAGTATAGGGTACAGGTCTGCCTTGAATATAGGCCAGAGACTTAACTGTTACCTTTACTGAGAGGAGAGTACCCAGTCCTAAACGTCTGCTGTCCTATCCATCCAAAACAATCATTCAGATACCAGGATCACTGTGTTTTAGTACCCCAGGTCACCTGCTGCTTTGTTATCAGGGAGGCATTCCAGTACCCTTATCTGTAAGCTTCCAGCAAAAACAATTCTGTATCCTTCATACACCAGCAAGCTGGTGACCGAATCAATGCATAATCATTCCTGAACAGTGTTAAACACCCCTGCTCTGGTGTTCCTTTGTTTGATCTGCTGGTGCACTAAATGCAATTCAGGGATTTAGTCTGTGTGTGCCGTATCTCTTCATAAGACTAGGCTGAATCAATTTTTACTGCCCACAGCGGCCATGTCTACACGTGCCCCAAACGTCGAAATGGCCACGCAAATGGCCATTTCGAAGTTTACTAATGAAGCGCTCAAATGCATATTCAGCGCTTCGTTAGCATGCGGGTGGCAGCGGCGCTTCGAAATTGACGAGGCTTGCCACCACGCATCTCGTCCAGACGGGGCTCCTTTTCGAAAGGACCCCGCCTACTTCGAAGTCCCCTTATTATGGGAATGTCAAGTTAAAGAGATAGGTAACATGTTAAGCTACGAACTGGAGAACCTGGTTATTGTAGAGGCCCTCACAGATATCTTTATTTATTATGTGCAGAATTCACAATATGCACAGAACACAGAACACACTTCATTAGCATGTGGGCGGCAGCGGCTCTTCGAAATTGATGCAGCTTGCCGCCGCGTGTCTCGTCCAGATGGGGCTCCTTTTCGAAAGGACCCCGCCTACTTCGAAGTCCCCTTATTATGGGAATGTCAAGTTAAAGAGATAGGCAACGTGTTAAGCTACAAACTGGAGAACCTGGCTATTGTAGAGGCCCTCACAGATATCTTTATTTATTATGGGAATAAGGGGACTTCGAAGTAGGTGGGGTCCTTTTGAAAAGGAGCCCCGTCTGGACGAGACGCGTGGCGGCAAGCCGCAGCAATTTCGAAGCGCCGCTGCCGCCCACATGCTAATGAAGCGCTGAATATGCATTTCAGCGCTTCATTAGTAAACTTCGAAATGGCCATTTGCGTGGCCATTTCGAAGTTTGGGGCACGTGTAGATGTAGCCAGCCAGTGGAAAATATGTGAAACCTTTTGTTTTTCCATGTTTATGATTAACTGTGAATGTGTATTCAGACAGCCTGTTAATCCATCTCCACAGGAATCCTTCTGGGTTGTGCAGCATAGGGAGCTATTGCAGGGCACTGTGTTCTGTGCATATTGTGAATTCTGCACATAATAAATAAAGATATCTGTGAGGGCCTGTACAATAGCCAGGTTCTCCAGTTTGTAGCTTAACACGTTGCCTATCTCTTTAACTTGTGGCCTCTCCAAGCTGGTGATCTGTGCTTATCAAGATCATCAGTTTTGTTGAAACGTAAGTCCAGCTGTAACCCTTCTGCCAGATGGAACCAGAAGCAGGCATGGTGAGGTTCAATATCTAGGGTTTTCTCTCCATCCATCCAACACAGAACTGGCTCAAGCCCCCACCAAATAATGTGGGGAATGCACACATGACTGTTGGGAGCCTGTGAAAGACAGTACCTGTCCATTGGCAAGCACAGAGTCTGAGCATAGAAAAAAAATCTAATAAAAGGGAGGAAAGCAATGTGGCGTTCAGTTGGGAAAATGCCACAGAATGGGTTCAGAAATATAAGCCATGTGGAAAAGTAGCATTCCAAGTAGGTTGGGCAGTTTCTATTTCTTTTCAGGATCTTGTCCAGTGATCTAAATATTTACTTCACTTGCCCAACCCTTCTCTGCACCCCAGTCACAATTGCTACCTTTGGTCAACGGAGTCCTAGAATTCAGAGGTGCAGTTGCAGAGTTCACATCCCGTCTTGGGTGAAGGGAGGTAAAGAGGCATCTTAGTTTTCTTGTCACTAGCCATACACCTGCTCACCTCTCCCTACCACTGCTCTGCTGGCTCTTCATCACCCCTCTCCACTGCTGTCACCCTGGTGGACACTCATTGCACCACTCTGCTGTCACCCCACTGGCTTCTCTTTGCATCTCTCCACTGCTACCGTTCTGGATGTCAGTCACCATCGACTGTCATCCGCGTCTCGGCTGTGACTTTTGTCCATCAGTCTCACATGGTTACACCTCTAGTGATTTCGGCTCTTAGAAAGCAGACTAGAAGAAACACAACTCCAACAAAATTAACATGAGAAAGAGGTTCTGAATTATGCCTATTTAGATCCATTTTTGAATAGGCTGTGTGTGTAGGGGTTGGTTGCAGGGGGAAATAGGTCAAGGCAATCCAGGAAAGGGAGGCTATGCAGTCTCCTGATCAGAATAATCTTCCATCACCCCACCCTCTCTCATAATGGCTATGGCTACACTAAAAGCATCTGTTAACAGACATTTCTGTCAGGAGAGATTTTGCCTACAAAATGTCTTTTGACAGACTGTGACCATACACTACAGATCAAAAGAGTGATCCATTCTGTTGACAGTGTCTGGACCACCTGCCTACTTTCTCAACAAAACAGCCAAGAGAAAGCACAGCAGTGAGGGCTGCCAGTGTCTTGGAAGCCCTGTCTGCCAACAGAAGGCCCCAGAGCGTCCACACAGCTTATTTGTTGACAAAATCTGATGACAAAGGCACTCTTCCTTATCTGAAAGAGACAAAAAGTTGTTGGCAGAAGTGCTGAGTTTTGTGAACAGACTGTTGAGACAACATTCTGAGCATGGATGTGTGGATAGGTTTGTCAAGAAAACTCCAGTTTTGTCCAAAAAAACAAAACAAAAGAAAACCCCTCACTAGTGTTGCCATATACATGGAGCTGATAAAGTCAAGCCCCTTGGAAGTTATAAGTAACAGATTTCCAGAATTGTTTGCTCTTATTTAGTCTAGGAAAACTTTTTAGCCTATTTTAGAATACACTCTGAAATTGGTTTCATTTCATAAACAATGACTTTAATGAGAGGAAATCCCATTGCACAAACACAAATAATGACTCTTTTTTTTTGTAAAACCCAAAATGCACCTTTATAGTCATATTTCCAGCTCAGTAAAAACACTAACAAGAGCCTGCAATGAAAGTGTATTAGGTGGTGTATTTCTGCACAACCAGTTTTATTATATTCCAAAGGGAATTAATCTCTGATCAAGGCTAATTAGTTTGCATGGAAGAAATGTGTTTGACAAGATACAGAATTCTGTAAGTCAGATTTTAGTCTGAAAAAGCCACAGAATTTTTTTCTAATCACTAACATTTTGGAGGCAAACATAGCATACATGTCAGCTGCTCAGGCTGTACAGTCTGATTGAATGATGGCTAACAACAAATGGGAAAATGAGCTAGCCAAAACTTCCACTGTAAGCTGGAATGAGTTAAGTTTTATTAAAAAGCTGAATTTCAGGGCTAGTTTGCTGTGAACCTGAACGTAAAATTTAAAGAAAATGCACTGTGGGTATCTATAACACAGTTCCAGTTGCCCTCTTGCATTGTGGATTAAGCTCCCAGTATGTGACTGGTCAAAAAAAATGCCACAGGTATTTCTGTGTATGTGTTGTCAGCCTTCCGTAGCGCACTTATTGCCTTATCCTGGCACCAGATCACCTTTCCACCAACTACATAAACCGCAAAGGGCACTTTTTGATAGTGTTGCAAGCATTGGTTGTTCTCAAGGGCCATTACACCAACATCAAGGTGGGATGATCAGGAGAGGTATATGATGCCCACATCTTTAGGAACTCTGGTCTGTTCAAAAAGCTGCAGAATGGAAATTTCTTCCAAGTCCAGAAAATTACCACAGGAGACATGGAGATGCCAATAGTGATCCTGGGACAGCGAGCTTGCTCATTGCTTTCTTGGCTCATGAAGCCTGGACTACAGTAAGGAGCAGTTCAACTACAGGCTGAAAAAGTGCAGAATGGTGGTAGAATGTGCTTTTAAAAGCCAGGTTCAGGAGCCTTCTGACTTGATTAGTCCTCAGCAAAAGCAACATTTCCCTCTTGACGGCAGCCTGCTTTTTTCTCCATAACCTATGTGAGAGTAAGGGGAAAAAGATTCATGCCAGGCTGGAGGGCCAAGGCAGATCACCTGACTATTAATTAAGAGTAGCCAGACATCAGGACAATATGGAGAGCACAGTGAGGAGTACTGTTAATTAGAGAGGCTTTGAAAAACTGCTTTATGAATTTCCAGAAACATGAAAGTCCTGTCCGTTGCTCTTAAAGAGGTGCCCCCTTTATGATGTGTGCTGACCTGTAAACCTTTCAAAACTTCCTTCACAACACAAGCAATAAAGACACTGATTTTGACAGGTTATGCTTTTTTAATTTTGGGGACAAAATGAAGCACAGACTAGAGGAGTTCATGGCTGGGGCTTTGGAATCCGGTAAGCAAGGAAAAGAACCATTTTGCAATCATGGTGGGGTGGGGTTAAGTCAGCCTTCTGCTCTGAGAAACATCCCTGGGAGTGGAATGGAAGATCCCTTTGATTTCCCCCCTACCCCGCATCCTGGAGTGCTGAGGGGGGAGGATAAGGAACATGGTTCATGTGGTTCATTATGGTCTGAAGTTGGGCCCTGAGCTCCTGTACTTGGCACATCAGGAGATGCATTTGCTGCACTATCTGCTTCAACATCTCCTGCTGGGTCTGAACTTAACACTCTCTGGCTACATCTACACGTGAAGCCTACATCGAAATAGCTTATTTCGATGTAGCGATTTCGATGAATAACGTCTACACGTCCTCCAGGGCTGGCAATGTCGATGTTCAACTTCGACGTTGCGCAGCACAAAATCGAAATAGGCGCTGTGAGGGAACGTCTACACGCCAAAGTAGTACACATCGAAATAGGGATGCCAGGCACAGCTGCAGACAGGGTCACAGGGCGGACTAGCGCTTCCGGGGCAACAGCTAGCCGTTCCCTTAAAGGGCCCCTCCCAGACACACTCAGCCTGCACAGCACGCGGTCTGAGGAGCCATAGGCACACAGACCCCGGGCACCGCAGTTATGGACTCCCAGCAGCAGCAGCAGCAGCAGCCAGAGGTCCACCCAGCCCTCCCGGCAGGAGCAGGGCTTGCCCTGCTCCATGCTATGCGGGAGGCAGCTGAGCACCTCCTTGCTACACCGGAGGAGGAGCTGCCCCCAGGGCAGCAGGGCTCAACCCCCAACCCTGCAGCACCCCGCCCCTACCCCTGCCTCACACGCCGACGGCTGTGGAGCTACCCCACCAGCACCGACTGGTGGGAGCGGCTGGTGCTTGAGGAGTGGGATGACGACCGCTGGCTCAGGAACTTCAGGATGAGCCGGCAGACATTTATGGAGCTGTGCCAGTGGCTCACCCCCACACTCAGGCACCAGGACACGGCCATGCAGCGTGCCCTCAAGGTGGAGAAACGGGTTGGCATCGCTGTCTGGAAGCTGGTCACTCCCGACAGCTACCGATCCGTGGGACAGCAGTTTGGTGTCAGCAAGGCCACCGTCGGGGCTGTCCTCATGGAGGTAACAGAACCCACGGGGGGAGGGCAGGGCAGGGGAGGGGTGCCCGGGCAGAGGAAGGCAGGGAAGGGGAGGGGAGGGGAGGGCAGAGGAGGGCAGGGCAGGGCAGAAGAGGGCAGAGGAGGGCAGTGCAGGGCAGAGGAGGCCAGGGCAGGGGAGGGGAGGGGAGGGCAGGGGAGAGGAGGGGAGGGGAGGGGAGGGCAGGGCAGAGGAGGGGAGGGCAGGGGAGGGGAGGGGAGGGCAAGGCAGGGCCACGCACACCCTGCTCACCCCTCATTGGTGCTGTCCCATGTGCTTTCCCTGCAGGTTGTGCATGCCAGCAATGCCAGCAATGCCATGCTCCTGCACAGGCTCGTGAGGCTGGGGGACCCAGATGCCACCATTGCGGCCTTTGCCACCCTGGGCTTCCCCAATTGCTTCGGGGCTCTGGATGGGACTCACATCCCCATCCGTGCCCCGCATCACAGTGGAGGACGCTACATGAATCGTAAGGGCTACCATTCTGTGGTTCTCCAGGCCTTGGTGGACAGCTGGGGCCGTTTCCAGGACATTTATGTGGGCTGGCCTGGCAGCACCCACGACGCCCGGGTTTTCCGGAACTCGGGCCTGTGCCGCCGGCTGGAGGCGGGGACCTACATCCCCCAGTGGGAGATCCCTGTGGGGGACACCACCATCCCCCTCTGCGTCATCGCAGATGCGGCATACCCCCTCCGGCCCTGATTCATGCACCCGTACACGGGCCATCTCTCTGCTAGCCAGGAGCGCTTCAACCAGCGCCTGAACCAGACGCGCCAGGTGGTGGAGCGCTCATTTGGCCACCTGAAGGGACGCTGGAGATGTCTCCTGATCCACCTGGATGCGGGCCCCAACAACATCCCCCTGATTGTGGGTGCCTGCTGCGTCCTGCACAATTTGGTGGAGAGCAAGGGGGAGGCCTTTTTCCAGGGCTGGGCTGTGGAGGCCGGCAGGGCCGACGTGCAGCCACCCGCTGCCTCCAGTCGGCAGGTGGACCCCGAAGGGAGCCGGTTCCGGGAGGCCCTGCGGGCCCACTTCGATGATGAGGCCGCGGGGTGAACTCTGCCAGGCCCCCCACTGCTCACCCCTTCCTCCACCACACTCCCTGCCCCAACGCCCACACCATGGAGCACCCAACCGCACCCCCCTCCCACTTTTCCTGGACAAATGACAGCACACACTTGTGGCTGAACTTAAACTGCTTTTTCTTTTAGAACTTTTTTTTCTAACTATAAATAAAACAAGAACAAACTATATATAACATGTGTGGAACCAAAGTAATATGTACAAATAAAACAATAGTAATAAAAAGTGTGTTCAGTAATAAAAAGAAAACCAGGGGATGATAAAGGGGAGAACTATTTACATGGGGGGACGGGGCAAACGGGGGGCACAAAATAATAATTCCCAACTATATACAAGGGCGGGGGGCCATGTCCCGGGCCCCTCGCCCCTAAAGTCCGGCACTGGGAGTGGGCGGCCAAGAGCCCCGCAGCGGCCGCAGCCCTGTCCGGGGCTGGCTGGGGGCGGAGTGGACCGGAAGATATGCCCGGAGAGTCTCAGCTGGCTCCAGGAGTCCCTCGGTGCTCCGGACCTTGGCGGTGGGTGGTGGGGCGACGGCGGATGGGACGGCAACATGCGGAGCACCGGGTGGAGCAGGCAGGGCAGACGCTGCGGCGGCCGGCGCGGCATGGGGGGCCAGGTAGTCCACCAGGAGGTTGAAAGTCTCCATGTAGGCCCCCCATGCCTCTTGGCGCCAGGCCAGCGCCTGCTCCTGCAGGTGCATGTGCTGCTCCGCGACCTCCAGCTGCCGACGGTGGATGGCCAGCAGCTGGGGGTCCATCGCCGTTGGCTGGTGGTGGAGCGGGGTCCGCCGTCTAGCCCACCATGGGGCTGGTCGGTCCTCGGCCGAGGGGCTTACCTGGAGTGATGGCCCCGGAGGGCTCTCCGGGACCACTGATGCCTCGCCAGCGCTCTCTTCCGGTCCTTCCGATGGTGCAGGTGCGGGACACAGGAGAGGAGGTGGGGAAGAAGAATGGAGACAGGCTTTAGTGTGGGCCCCGAGCCGTGGCCTTTGTCCCCCCAGCCCTGTGCTGCAGGTTCCCCATCCCCGTCCCTGGGAGATGCTGCTGTGATGGATGGGGTTCAGGGGTCCCCCTGCACTGCAGCCCGTCCCCTGGTGGGAGCGACTCTCGCTTCACTCCGCAGGGTCTGACAGCAGGAGAGGTTTCTTAGGCCACAGATGCCCAGTTTCTCCCAGGAGTGACAGCACCAGCTGTCGGAAGAGACAGTCCTTCCAACCCGTCCTGGGGAGAAGACCCCAAGGGGTGCCCCTCTGGTATGCAGCTTTCCCCCTCCTCAGGCTGGCTGCCTTCCAGCTCTCCCTTCCCCTAGCCTCTACCTGTGGCCCCTGCCCTCCCCCCCCAATTCAAAGCCAGCTTGGTTCCTCCCTCCTCTTTGTTCAGGGCAGAGGTGTCACCTGCCAGCTGTAGCCCCAGGATCCTCCTTTGCCCCTGGGAGCTATTCGGCTCTTGTTGCTCATATCTAGCCTGTCTCCCTTTTGCACTCCCCCCACTCCATGACATGCTGCTGCTGCTGCTGCTGCTGCTGCTGCTGCTGCTGCTGTGGGATGTCCCACCCCCTCCTCCCGGGGGCCCCTTGAGGTTCTGCTCCCCCCTGCCCCGGGGATGGGTCATGGCACTGTCGTGCGGGGTGGGGGGGGGCAGGAGCTGATGCACTGCTGTGAGGGACATGGCCCTGCTGTCCTTGGGGCCATGGCCATGTGAGCATGTGGGGGTCTGTGGACACATATCTCTTACCCCCCGCCCCTCAAGCCCAGGGGTTTACACCCAGAGGTGGGGACATACCTGTTGGTCCACTCCCACGGTCCGGAGATCCCCGGGGGGCGGAGGCCCGGCTGCTGCTCCAGGATGGCAGGAGGAGGATCTGTGGCCCGGATTCTGCGGAGGAGGAGCCCCCCTCCTCCTCCATCTGCCGCGATGTCCTGGGGGTGGACTCCAGGGGGTGCCTCCGGGGTGCGGGGCTTATCTCTGGGGCGGACTCCGGCTGAAGGGCCTGCTGGGGCTCGTCGGCCGATGTATCAAGGGTGGCCAGAGGGGAGGAGGTGTGCCATGGGCCCAGGATGTCCCTGAGCTCCCTGTAAAAGGGGCAAGTGACGGGGGAGGCCCCAGATCAGCCGGCCGCATCCCAGGCCCGGGAGTAACCCTGCCGCAGCTCCTTCACCTTACTCCTGACATGATCAGGAGTGCGGGCAGGGTGACCCCGGGCAGCCAGGCCATCGGCCAGCCGAGCGAACGCATCTGTGTTCCGCCTCTTGCTCCCCATTACCTGGAGCACCTCCTCCTCGCTCCAGAGCCCCAGCAGGTCCCGCAGCTCGGCCTCCGTCCAGGAGGGGTCCCGCTGCCACTTGCCAGCCTGGCTGCCCGCCTGGCGGGGCTGGCTGCCCTGACTCCCCTTGGGGGGGGTCCCCTGGGGGGGCTGGGGGGGCTGCCGGGCAGCCATCACAGGTGCTGGCCCTGTTCTGGGTGGCTGAGGAACGTGCAGGCTGGCCGCGTGTCTGGGCTGCCGCCTGCACATTCCCTCAGCTTCCTGTACAGGAAGGGAGGGGGAGGGGACCTTTAAGGGGCTGCTCCATGTGGCCACCATTGAGCTGAGGGGCTGCAGAGAGCGTCTCTCAACCCCTCAGCTGATGGCCGCCATGGAGGACCCAGCAATTTCGACGTTGTGGGATGCACAACGACTACATGGTCCCTACTTCGACGTTGAAAATCGAAGTAGGGCGCTATTCCTATCCCCTCATGGGGTTAGCGGCTTCGACGTCTCGCTGCCTAACGTTGAAGTTAACTTCGAAATAGCGCCCGACGCATGTAGCCGTGACGGGCGCTATTTCGAAGTTAGTGCCGCTACTTCGAAGTAGCGTGCACGTGTAGACACGGCTTCTGTGTGCTATCCTCTCTTTTCAGTATCCCTGCTTGTCCTCCTGATCAACGCTCCAGCATAATTCTTCTCCACACATTTAACTGTGCCTCATCTGCACAAACAGCTTGCATGGGCAACATATCTTCCCACTTTCATTTTCTCCTCATCTGGGGCATGGAGTGAGGAGGGAGCAGTGGTCAATGAGCTCACTGTTGAGCACACTAAAACAAAACATAAGTGAAGGACAGACAAAGAAATGCATTTACTGTAAATGAGAGAAGTTTTACAACACATGAAAGGGCCTCTGTGGCCAGCAATGGGAATGTGTTATATACAAGAATTTTTTTTCTCACTTCCAGTCATGGTGATGCACTGATTAGGGCATGGTTTCAAGCCATGTGTGAGACTGTGGATTTCAAAAGAAATTTCTGCAGCTGTGCGTGCTACAAAGTGGACATGGTGGCTTTCAGGTATGTAGCTGCCACAGTCACTGCATGTTGCCCCTCACCACTTTGCTGGGACAGTGCTCCTTTCACAAGGAGCCAATGGATGAGGGTGGGGGCAAGGCATGGCAGTTGAGTGTGTATTATCAGAATCTCCTGCAAGCTCCATGCTAGAGCTCATCTACAACCCTGGGAATTCATGGCAAGGTGTGCTGTTGCTCTGCTCACCACTCTGGCCAAAGGGGAAATAAATTTAAACTTTTCTGGTATGTTTCCTGAATGCCTGGAGAGCAGCAGAGCTGAAAGTGGTGGCCAGAGTGGTCACAATGGAGTACTGTAGGACACCTCCAAGAGGCCAAGAACATTGAATTTTACAGTGCTCTGTCTGCACTACCCTAATGTTGACCATACAAGGCCAAATTTGACATTGCTCACTGTGAAAAGCAAGAGTACCAATACTGACCTTAGGAGCCCTTAAAGCCAGATAAACTGACCTGGTAGTTTGGACTGATTCCCTAGAAAATTGGTCTAATGTCCTAATGTACATGAGGCCCTAAGCAAGCTAATTACCACAAGAGGGTTATTTGTTAATGTGGTATGAAGCCTCAGGGACCTGTCTGAGTCCCTGTTGAGCCTAGAGTTTAAAGTTTTCTTCCTCCTTCAGATTACTCAGCAACTTTTCTCCTCCCTTTCAGTCCAGGAACTGATGACAGCCGCTTGCATGAAAGATTATTCTAATGAACTGTATCTAAGAATGACTGTGAATAAAAAGAAAAGGCTTTTATTTGTGCTTATAGATGTATGTCTTAACTGGAAATAAAGGAACAGCAGGAACGTGATTAAAGCACCTCAGAAAACTCTGGCTTGAAGGGTTCATGCTGTATAAGACTGGGGTCTGACACCTGGCAAGGGAAGAGGACATTGGGCCCCAGGCTTCAGCCCAAGTATGGAAGTTATCTCTGGTATTTTTAGCCTCACAACATGGACCTGAGTGGATTTACGAGGCCTGACAGATGTAGGAAGCATTCTGCACATCACACTTTTATTTTTGTCTCTCCACTAGATCCCAGTCAACTAGATCCCAGTCATTCCACTGCCAGTTCTATGCCTTGATCCTGACCTTTAAAACCATTGGTGAATCATGTTCCAGTTTCACTGAAAGCCACATCAACAAAACACCAATACAGTTGCATTCCTATAAAACAAAGTGGAGGACACGTTTATGAGGCAGAGAAAATCCATTGTCATTTATGAAAATCTGGCAGGAGAATAAACTTCATAAGAGATTGGATTACTCCAAAATCTGATGAACTTTATATCATGCCAAAAATGTTGAACTTTGGTGTAGCTTATCCCCTGTATGGAAAATCTTCATAACAACAATGTTCCCTTTCAAAGAAATAGAAATCAAACTCAGAAAAGATCCTCTTGCAGCAATAAAGGGATGAAAACTCCATGAAATGCATTACAAATCTTGCCATGAGATATTCTCACACATTAGAGTGATGTTACACAATCCTGGAATAGATAGTCTTTCAATATTTCCAGTATGGGAAAAACCATGGGCACATTAATTAGGCAAGTAATTAGTGATACATTGAACCACAAAATAATTGTGCACAAAAGTAAACTTATAACCTACTTCAAAAGCTTGTAATCTAGTACAAGGCCCAATCACTTGTATTCTTGCAACAGTAAGAATGTGGGACGAAGAACTACAAAAAGTGTTGACACATCCATGCATTGTTCAATAGTTCAGAACATCCTGAAGTTTACCTTGCCAGAGGAATTTCCTCCTCACAAAATTTGCTTGAACAGTCTTGGTCCTATTTTCAGAATAGCAATTTCTGACAGAGCAACTGTGTCCCATCACTTTGATCCCTATCTAATCAGTCAGTATTTCTCTGGAATCCCGAAGATTCGCTGATCCAGACTGTCAGTGTTCTCAGCTAAGGCATCTTAGATACAGGGCCAGATGCTCATTATGTTCTACCAAAGACTATATTTACAAAGTTTTGAGAGACAATGATATGACTTTTTTTTTCTCCCAGATCAGACTTTTTATTATTTTTTCCCAAAGTGACAAAGGCTGTTTTCCAAGTGGGACCAGTGATTTTACTAGTTCAATAATTGTGTGGACTCAGATATTGTCAGCTGTTGTCAGCTGTTTGGAAAGGAGCATAAAGGAGTTTTCAAGGTATTAACTATGTCTTTAGCACTGATAACTTGGATGTCACAGAGTCCTAAGACCTGTTTGTCTTCTGTAGTTTTATCCATAGCATGTGATAAGGTTTGGAAATATTTAAAAAAAACCACTCCAATGGATATATTAATGTCACACTTTTTTCTAAGGCAGTAGAAAATAGTCTGACCCCTCTGCAGTATTTTAAACAGCTTTGCAAATTTAAATCAAAACTTTCAACACTTGTAACCTTGCCATTTCTGGTCCTCACTTTAAAACAATCTTAAAATGCATGCAACAATTAGCAAAGCTTTAATCACTCTTATAAGCCTCCTGAGAGAAGTCACTGTAATAAAATTGGCTTATTAAGGATATGAAAAAATAATTGCAGGTGCAACTAAACATGATTAATGATCAGACAACAGCTTTCACATGAAAGGAATATTAAACAGTTTCGGACTCTTGTAAGAGCCAAGATTATTAATTTGTTGGCTCATTTGGTTGCACAAAGTATCGGGCCAGAATACAGGGAACCTCTGTAGCTAGAAGATACTATTTGCATACCATTTGAGACAGTAAGTTTTCTAGAAATGTTTTAAAACTAAGAATATTTGTTAACTAAGCTGGATGACAAAGATACAGATAGTGTTACAGTGTGATGTGGAGAATTTTAGATTGAGTGGTAGCTTTCATAGGAACCACAACACAGAACATTGTAGTTTAATTTCCTTTACTGATAGAAATATGTGGAAGAATTCTTGTGTCAGATTACTTGTAGATAACCTCATATACTGGTTTTGAGATTGTGGTTGGGTGTTGTAACCTTGTAATTTTGAGACTGGTCTTTGTGGCTAATGATTATCCCGCTAGCCTTGCAGTGACTTATTTTCCCAGAGAAAAATCACTTTAGCAAAGTCAGCAGAGGTGATTTTTAAAATGCTTTTTTTGCTTTGCCTCGTAACCCTTTTTTTAGGGGTTGGGACAGGAGATAGGGAAGAGGATAAGATTCAGAAAGAAATTTGAAGTCGTTATCTTGGAAAAACATCTCATGTCCTAGAGCAAAAACTCTAAATTCCCATGGTTTATCCATTAGCTGACACTCTCTGGTCTGGCAACATCCCTGGTCCTGCCTCAGAGAACTGGGGCAGGAATACAATCAGCTGGTAGCCCCATAGTGGAAAGTGAGCCCAGGGCCAGAGGTGGTGTTCCCTGGCAACCCCATGGGGGATTTCAGCGAAGTCCCTGGAAGTCCCCCCTGGAGCTGAAATACTGATGTCCCCTGGCAGCTGGGACTGAAGAGCCAGTATCCCTCCACAGCCCCCCACAGAGGACTGGGGCCTGAGCATGGACACTTCCCAGCAGCCCTGGAGCCAGAGTACTACCATCCCTTGGCAGTATCATGGGGCCAGAATGCTGAAGCTGGGTCTGAGGGTCCACCTGCAGTAGTGAGTGATGGCTGGAGAGCCAGGGAACCATAGGTGGAGGGCCAGCTGTGGGTAGCCAGGGAATAGAAGAGCATTGACCTTCCTTGGTCTGGCAAAATTCTTCGTTTGACACCACTGAGGTCCCAAAGGTGCTAACTGTAATAATATCATCCACAGTATTTTTCCTGTATGTTCTAGGTTGGTATTTCCTGCTCAGTTTTGTGACATACTTGAACCTACAGAATCCAGGTGTCTCTAATCCAGAAACACTCCTGATTAGACCTTAGCAGGGGGAGAAGGAAGCAGCTGTTCACATTGCCTCTTCCCCTCCCCAGACATGGAGGAATGGACTAAGTATAGCACTTCTCGGAAGGATTTCTGCTGCTGTTCTCATAGCTATGGGGGAAGGAGGCAGTGGTGCTTGGGAGTGGTGAGTAGCATGGAGCCATGAGTGTGCTGGGAGCAGAGAACCAGTTAAGCACCTCAGCCCTGCACCTTCTCACTCAGACCTCACCATGATCCAAACAAATTCCATAATCTGGCATAATTCATTTCATAGGGTTTCTGGATTAACAAAGTCCAAGTGTATCCTTTTTCTACACATACAGGATGCCTGATGGGTCCCAAACAAGGGAATTTGCTGGATAAGAATAATAGAATCATAGAACACCAGAACTGGAAGTGAACTCAAGAGGTCATCGAGTCCAGTTCCCTGCCCTCTTGGCAGGACCAAACATTATCTAGATCATCCCCAAAAGCTATTAACCTGCTCTTAGATAGCTTAAATATATCCAGCAATGGAGATTCCACAACCTCCCTAGGTAACTTATTTCAGTGTTTAACTACCCTGACTGTTAGGAAGCTTTTCCTAATGTCTAATCTAAACCTCCCTTGCTGCAGTTTAAGCCCATTGCTCCTTGTCCTAACCTCAGAGGCTAAGGAGAACAATTTTTCTCCCTCCTCCTTGTAACCTTATTTGCGGTACTTGAACACCACTATCATGTCTCCTTATAAGTCTTCTCTTTTCTAAACTAAACAAGTTCAGTTCTTTCAGTCTTTCCTCATAGCTCATATTGTCTAGACCTTTAATCATTTGTGTTGCTCTTGTTTGTACCTTTTCCTATTTCTCCATATCTTTCTTGAAATGTGATGTCTAGGACCGGACACAATACTCCAACTGAGGCCTAATGAGTGTTGAGTAGAACAGAAGAATGACTTATCGTGTCTTGCTCACTATGTTCCTGTTAATACATCCTAGAATCATGTTTGCTTTTTTTGGCAACAGCATCACACTTTTGACTCATATTTAGCTTGTTGTCCACTATGACCCATAAGTCTCTTTCTGCAGTACTCCTTCCTAGACAGTCTGATCCCATTCTATATGTATGAAACTGATTGTTTCTTCCAAAGTGCAATAGTTTGCATTTGTCCTTATTAGACTTCATCCTGTTTACCTCAGATCATTTATCCAGTTTGTCCAGATCATTCTGAATTCTGACCCTATCCCACAAAGCAGTTGCAACCCCTCCCAGCTTGGTACCATCTGAAAATTTAATAAGCATACTCTCTATGCCAACATCTAAATAATTCATGAAGATATTGAATAGAACTGGTCCCAAAACAGACCCCTGTAGAACGCCATTTGTTATGCCCTTCCAGTGTGACTGCAAACCATTAATGACTACTTTTTGAGAACAGTCACCCAGCCAGTTATGCACCCACCTTATAGTGGCCCCATCTAAGTAGTATGCTTAAGTTTATAAGAAGATCATGCAAGACCATGTCAAATCCCTTACTAAAGTTAAGGTATACCACATCCACTCCTTCTCCCTTATCCACAAGACTAGTCATCCCACCAAAAAAGAGAAAATCAGATTGGTCTGGCATGATTTGTTCTTTACAAATCCATGGTGGCTGTTGCCTATCACCTTATTTTCATCCAGATCTTTCCTTAATTATTTGCTCCATTATCTTTCCCAGCACAGAAGTTAAACTGACTGGTCTATACTTTCCTAGGTTGTTCTTTTCTTTTTTCCTTTTTATAGATGGGCACTATGATTGCCCTTTTTAAGAGTTCTGGAATCTCTCCTGACTTCCAGTTCTTTTCAAAGATGATAGCTAAAGTCTCAGAAACCTCCTCTCTCAGCTCCTCGAGTATTCTAGGATGCATTTCATCAGGCCCTGGTGACTTGAAGACATCTAATTTTTTTAAGTAACTTTTAACTTGTTCTTTATGTATTTTATCCTTTAAACCTACCCCCTTCTGACTAGCATGCATTATGTTAGGCATTTCTGCATCAGCCTTCTTGGTGAAGATCCAAACAAAGGAGTCATTAGGCGCTTCTCCCATTTACAGGTTTCCTGATATTGTTTCTCCCTCCTCACTGAGCAGTGGCCTACCCTGTCCTTTGTCTTCCTCTTGATTCTAATATATTTATAGAATGACTTCTTGTTACCCTTTATGTCTCTAGCTAATTTGAGCTCATTCTGTGCCTTGGCCTTTCTAATCTTGCCCCTGCATACACACATTGTTTGCTTATATACATCTTTTGTAATTTCTCCTTTTTCCACCACTTTTTATATGGCTTCTTTTTGATTTTGAGATCATGCAAGATCTTCTGGCTAAGTCAAAGTGGTCTTTTACCATACCTTCTAGCTTTCCTATGCAGCAGCATAGTTTACTTTTGGGCCCTTAATAATGTCTCTTTGAAAAACTGCCAACTCTCCTCAGTTGTTTTTTCTCTTAATCTTGCTTCCCAGGGGACCTTACCTACCAGCTCTCTGAGTTTGCCAAAATTTTCTTTCCTGAAATCCATTGTCTGTATTTGCTGTTCTCCCTTTCACTATTGCTTGGAATTATGAACTCTATGATGTTATGATCACTTTCTCCCAAGCTACCTTCCACTTTCAAATTCTCAGTGGGTTCCTCCCTATTTGTTAAAATCAAATCTAGAACTGCGTCCCCCATTAGTAGCTTTTTCCACCTTCAGAAATAAAAAATTATCATCCATGCAGTCCAAACCTTTCTGAATATTCTGTGCCTCGCTGTGTTAGTTTCCCAAGATATGTCTGGATAGCTGCAGTCCCTCATCACCACCAATTCCTGTGTTTTGGAAAAAATTGTTAATTGTTTAGAGAAAGTCTCATCCACCTCTTCTACCTGGCTAGATGGCTTGCAGTAGACCCCTATCATTACATAACCCTTGTTTTTTACCCCTTTTAACTTAACACGGAGGATCTCAATATGTCTGTCTCTTTCATCCATCTCCACCTCAGTCCAGGTATGCACATTTTTGACATATAAGTCAACACCTCCCCCCTGTTTGCCTATCCTTCCTGAGTAAATTGTACCCTTCTACACCACTATTCCAATCATGCATGTTATCCCATCAAGTTTCTGTGATACCAATTATATCATAATTGTATTTGTTTATTAGGATTTCAAGTTCTTCCTGCTTATTACACATACTTCTTGCATTTGCGTAGAGGCATCTAAGATACTGATTCGCTTTTGTCCCCCCATTTCTGCCTAGTCCATCTTTTTTCCTTGCTATTACAGCCCATGATCTCTCCCATTCCCAACCCAACTCTCAGGTGTCCAGGTTTTTTACTTACCTGTGGGCTTTGGTCACCTTTTTCCATCGACCGTAGTTTAAAGCCCTCCTCATGAGGTTAGCCAGTCTTGATCCAAGTACATCCTTCCCATTTCTCAAGGAGCCACTGCTGCTGCTGCTGCAATACGCTTGTCCTACCAAGTAATGGGATGCATGTTTAGAGCAGGCAGAGGAGGGGGAGCTCTGAGGAGGAAGCTCTAAGGAGCCACGTTTTGCCACACCACAGTGTCCAGTTCACCACATGTGGTGAATGGTAAGGATAATGGATACCGCAGATCTAGACCATCCTTGAGAAATGTTTGTCTAACCTATTAAAAACTGCCAGTGATTATGATTCCACAACCCCCTGTGGTAATTTGTTCCAGTATTAACTACCCTGACAATTAGGAAGATTTTTCAGGATAAGAACAATTCTGCTCCCTCCTCCTTGTACTGTGTGGCTAAAAATTATGAGACATAGTATATTGGCAATGTTCCTCCAGCTGTAGGGGAAACAGCATCTCTGGAGCTGAAAAGGCGGGTGGGTAGAGTTGGATGTTTTCCTATAGAACATTTTGCATATTTCGAACAGAAATTGTTCTGAATTAAAACAAGAAGTTGGACATTGTCAACAAATTCTGTTTTTGGAGAAACCACAATATTCTTGTTCCAGTCCACACATTTTTCAGGCCTATGGAAGTCTGTCTGGTGAGCTGTCATGGAGCTAGGAAGCTTGAGAGACAATATATACAGGGGCCACAACAGTGTGCCAGTCAGTCTATGGAGGAACTTAGAAGTGCAGGCTACTCCACGGTCCTCCAAATAAGCTGTCAAGAAGCCAATAGCCTAGGAGTCCAGAAAATTCCAGTTTCTTGGAAGCTCATCTGGAAGACTGTCATGGAGTCTGAGACATGGGAGTCCAGTCTATGTCCGTGTCTGCTTTCCATCATAAGTATTGATAAAATCAACACATTCTCAAAGAACATCTCAATTCAGACAAATCAGCATTTTCCAATGGAAAACTGTTGATGTGGAAAACTTTTGTGGAACTCCTCTTGCATTTTGGCCCCATAATGAGAGCTGATAAGCTTGTCAATTAGTTGCAGTTTTATTTTATTATGTAGACACTCATCTGACGGAGTAGAACTCAACAGGGACTGTGAATGCCCCTGAAATGGTTACAGTTTTGACTTGTGATGCACTTGAATCAATGAGTAAGAAGGAAAAACAACCAAACAATTAAAAATATATTCCTATGTTGTTAAAGATCTTCTATTCTCTCCTGACCCTCACCATTGTAGGTTGTTAGCTACAGACACATTCTGCACTCAGAACCATCTGAAAAGGGGAAGATGAGCAAAGTAATTTATAGCGGCTCTACCTAAGCAGTATTCATTTATCACTAAGGAAACAATATATTAGGATTGAATACCTTAGTGAAGGACTGACTGCTAGCTTTGGCTGAAATAGCAGTGGAATTCAAAACAGTGATATATTACTTTCCTTGTTTTCACTTAAGCCATCTTGCTGCAGATTGAGAGCCAAGAAGATGTTTTCCTTTTCTTTTGATCCAGAATTATTTTCAATTACAAACATTTATTTTTATTTCTCTGTTTTAAGAAGTCGTTCCAAGAAGACAGATTATTCTAATCAGAAATGCAATGAATTCATTAGCATAATGGAGAAAGGTAACGGATTTACATATAATAGGCTCCCTGAGAGAAGATATATACTTACACCCCATAACACTTATGTAGATCAATTGTAGACATAATAATCAGACACAGGGAGGAGGGAGAGACAAATAATTACTCTAATGGAAAGAGAGAGAATGTGATTAATGTTAATGTTACCCAAAGAGACATATTTGTTATAAGAATGACAAACAGGACAACTTTACAACTTGGCCTTGCCTCCTGGGCAAAAGAGATAGTGGGAATAACAAATGGGATGTACTACATCAGAAGAAGCTTTGCAGATTTATGAAGAGATGTTTACTGTTCACTAAACCCAGGAGTCTTTTCTTTCTGGCTAACTTTCTGTTTGTACAATTTTTTGTGAGTAAGGAAAGTAGCCAACACAACAAATAATCATTAGGGAGAGAGAGAGAGAGGGAGAGAAACCCAGCAATGGAACTTTGCCATATACAGTCATTTGTTTAACTTCTTTATAAATAGATCATGAAAGCAACTGAAAGCACATCTTTTATCAGAATTGTATATAATAGAATAATAGAAATACTTGACTAAAGGGGCCTTATAGATAATCCCTGATATGTACTTGATTAATCTAGTCTTAAAAATCTCCACTTACAAGGATTCCACAATCAGCCTTGGAATCCTATTCAAGCAATTACCTATCTTTATAAATAGAGTTCTCTCTCAAAAGCTAACCTAAATCTTCCTTGGTGTAGATTACTTCCATTATGTGGCTAACTTAGTGAGGAGGGTTTTAAACTAGGTTTGATGTGGGCAGGTGACCAAAGACCTCAGGTAAGTGAAAACCCTGGAAACCTTGGAGATAGGTCAGAAATTGGAGTAAGGATGGGCTATAACTGCAGAACTAAAGGAGAAACAAGGAAGAACTGGAGAGTGAAATCCAATTGGTTTCTAAGATATCCATACAAAAATGCAAGAAATATGGGGAATAAGAAGGAAGAAATTGAAATTCTAGTAAATACACAAAGTATGAGATAATTGGTATCAGAGAGCTTTGGTGGGACAATACACATGATTGGTATATTGGTATAGAAGGGTACAGCTTGGTCATGAAACATAGGCAGGGAAAAAAGGAGGTGTTGCCTCATACATTAAGAATATATATATACCTGGACTGAGGTTAAGATGGATGTAGGAGATGGACTTGTTGAGAGTACCCCGGTAAATTTACAAGGGGTAAAAAGCAGGAGAGATGTCATGGTAAGTGTCTTCTAAAGATCACCTAACCAGGAAGAAGAAGTGGATGAAGATTTCTCTATACAACTAACAAATCATCCAAAGCACCGAACTTGGTCTTGATGGGGACTTTAGCTATCCAGCATCTGCTGGGAAAAGAACAACACAAGGCACAGATTATCAAACAAGTTCTTGGAATGAATTGGAGACATTTTTTTGTTTTAATTTAAGAATATGGAGACATCTATGAAGGGGAAGCTGTTTTAAATTTGATTTTAACAAATAGGGAGCAACTGGTTGAGAATTTGAAAGTGGCAGGCAGCTTGGGTGCAAGTGATCATGAAATGGTAGATTTTATGATTCTAAGGAGCGATAGAAGGAAGAACAGCAAAATAAAGACATGAATCTCAGGAAGGCAGACTTTAGTAAACTTAAATATCTGGTAGGTAAGGTCCCATGCAAAACAAGACTACGAGGAAAAAAAATTGAAGACATTTGGCAATTTTTCAAAGGGACATTAGTAAGGGTGCAAGAGCAAACCTTTCCTATGCATAGGAAAGAGAGGGAGAGTGGCAAGAGACCAACTTGGCTTAACCAAGAGATCTTGAATGACCTAAAAATTGAACAGGAATTGTATAAAAAGTGGAAATTAGGTCAAACTACAAAGGAGGAATATAAACACATAACACAGGAATATAGGGGCAAAATAAAGATGAAAGCACAAAATGAGCTCAGTTTAGCTCAAGACACAAAGAGAAATAAGAAAACATTCTACGAATATATTAGAAGCAATGAGAAGACCAAGGACAGGGTAGGCCTGTTGCACAATGAAGAGAGAGAAACAGTGACAGAAAATGTGGAAATGGCAGAAGTACTTAATGATGTATTTGAATCTTCACCAAGAAGTTAGTTGAGACTGGGTGCCTAACATAGTGAATGCTGATGAAAATGGACTAGGTCAAGTAGTTAAAATAGGAAAATAAAAAGTTAAAAAGTGCTTAGAAAAGTTAGATATCTTTAAGTCACCAGGTCCTGATTAATTGTACCCTGGAATATTCAAGGATTTGCTTGAAGGTATCTGTGTCACTAGCTACCATCTTTGAAAAGTCATGGAAGTCAGGAGAGATTCAAGAAGACTGAAAAATGGCATGTATAGTGGCCATTTATAAAAAGGGAAAAAAGGACAACCCAGAAATTTACTGACCAGTCAGCTTAACTTCAGTGCCAGGAAAGATGGAACAAATAATTAAGGATTCCATGTGCAAACATCTAGAAGAAAATAAGTTGATATGTAACAGTCAACATGGAGTTTTCAAGAATAAATCAACCTAATAACTTTCTTTGATAGGATAACAAGCCCTGTGGATAAAGGAGAAGCACTGGATGCAGTATATCTAGACCTTAGTAAGGCATTTGATACAGTACTACATGACCTTCTTATCAGTAAACACAACCTTGATAAGACTACTATCAGGTGGGTGCATAACTAGTTGGATAACTGTTCACAGAAGCTATATCTGCACTAGCTCCCTCTTTTCAGAAGGGGCATGGTAATGAGGGAGTTTGGAAGATGCTAATGAGACAGTGACATGAATGGCAGCCATGCATGATTTGAAAGTGACGCTTTCTGCACACACGCTGACCATGTAGGCGGGGTGGGGGCTTTTGAAAAGACCCTCTCAAACTTCAAAAGCCCCTTTTCCTATTTCAAATAACTTTGCTGTGTAGACCTACCCCAGCATTCATAGTGGACCACATGATGAGTATGAGTCAACAGTGTGACACCGTTGCAAAAAAAGCAAACTTGATTCTGGGATGCACTAAAAGTAGTGTTGTGAGCAAGGCCCAAGAAGTAACTCTTGTGCTCTACTGATTTGGCCTGAATTAGAGTACTGTGTCCAGTTCCAGGTATCACACTTTAGGAAAGATGTTGAGAAATTGGAGAGAGTCTAGAGAAGAGCAACTAATTGATTAAAGATCTAGAAAATATGACCTATAAGAGAAGATTAGAAGAACTGGATTTATTTAGTTTGGAAATTATACTTCTGAGCCCCTGATTCTAGGACAAGAAGCTTAAATTGCAGTAAGGGAGGTTGAAGTTCAATATTGGGAAAAAATTCCTAACTGTCAGAATGGTTAAATACTGGAACACATTGCCTAGGGTGCTTGTAGAATCTCCATCACTGAAGATCTTTAAGAACAGTTTGGATAAATATTTAGATTTAGATGGTGGCTGGTCCTCCTGTGAGGCCAGGGGACTGGACCTCTTGAATTCCCTTCCAGTTCTAGTATTCTATGGTTGTATGGTTATTTCTTACCTTACTCCAAGTGGACATGGAAAATAATTGATCACTGTCTTCTTTACAGCATTTATTAATACAGTTGAAAACTGTTATCAGGTTCACTTCAGACTTATTTTTTTCAAGACTAAACATAACCAGTTCTTTTTAACCTTTTCTCAGGCATCATATTTTCTAAAGCTTTTACTATTTTTATATTTGCCTCTTGATACTCTCCAATTTGTTCACTTCTTTCTTCTAGATTCGCACTAAGAAGTAGACACAGTACTTCAGCCAAGTTCTGACCAGTAATGGGTAGAATGGAACAATTACTTCTCATGTCATACATATGACACTCCGGCTAACACACCCCAAATGATAACAGTCTTTTTTGCAGTTGTATCACATAATTAGCTCTTTTTCAATTTGTGATCAAGTATAAAAGCAGACCCTTAAAGCAGTATTGCAACTTAGCTATTTATTCTCTATTTTTGCCTTGTCTACACTTAGAAAAAACTTCAAAATGGCCATGCTAATGGCCAAATTGAATAATACCAGTGAGGCACTGAACACTTCATGAGCATGCCACCGGCAATGGCACTTCGAAAGTTCCGCGCTTTTCTCACATGCAGCTCATCCACATGGGGGTCCTTTTCAAAAGGACCCCTGTAAACATCAAAATCTCCTGATTCCTATCAGCTCTCAGAAATAAGGGTATTCTGAGGTTTACAGGGTCCTTTCAAAAAGGGCCCCCCATGTGGATGAGCCACATATGAGCGAAATGTTGCGCTTTTGAAGTGCCACAGCTGGCAGCATGCTAATGAAGCACTGATTATTCATTTCAGCTCCTCATTAGTAATCTTTGATTTGGCCATTAGCATGGCCATTTTGAAGTTTTTTCTAAGTGTAGACGTAGCCTTTGTGTTTTTTCTGTGATGTACCATGAACTTACCTTTACTGAATTTTATCTTGTTGATTTTAGATCAAGCTTCCAATTTTTGAAGATTATTTTGAATTCTAATCCTATCTTTCAGAGTGTTTCCAGCCTGCAAAACTAATAAGTATACTCTCTGCTTTATTATTCATGCTATTGATTATTTAGCAAGCAGCTTTTTAACAAATCCGGTATCTATTTTAGCCTTTGTTGAAGAAAATCAAGAAAATTTCTCCTACAAACAGATGCAGAAAAATCTGTTGAGTTGAAATTGATGTATTATAGTAACTGCAAAGAAAGTTATATTAAACTTCTATGTTAGCAGATTGTTTTATTGTTAGTGGGTTTAAGTGGACCTCATGCTTGTGAAATGTATCATATTTGATCCACTTGTTGGAGAATTGGAATTATTATTCTCTTATTTGTATCATAGGGAGGGAGGGAGACAAAGTCACATTGAAGCAATCAGAAGAAAGTGTAACACCACCTGACTCTGACTACCTCTACATGCTAATAGATTTAACAATATACTGACTACTCTTTGCTGCAGTGTGACTTGCATCCCCACCCACTTACACACATCATCGCACTTTGTCCTCAGCATAAATGAGTGTGAGGACATCTAAGCCTTTTTCAAAAGTGTTATGCACACAAGCAACTTTTTGTGTGGGGTCATAGAATCATAGAATCATAGAAGAGTAGGACTGGAAGGGACCTCGAGAGGCCATCGAGTCCAGCCCCCTGCCTTCATGGCAGGACCAAGCATTTTCTAGACCATCCCTGAAAGCCATCTATCTAACCTCTTCTTAAATAGCTCCAGTGATGGAGATTCTACCACCTCCCTTGGCAATTCATTCCAGTGTTTGATCACTCTGACAGTTAGGAACTTTTTCCTAATGTCCAACCTGAACTTCCCCTGCTGCAATTTCAGTCCATTGCCTCTTGTTCTATCCTCAGAGGCAAGGAAGAACAAGTTCCCTCCCTCTGCCTTATGACACCCTTTTAAATACCTGAAAACTACTATCATGTCCCCCCTCAATCTTCTCTTTTCCAAACTAAACAAGCCCAATTCTTTCAGCCTTTCTTCATAGGTCATGTTCTCTAGACCTTTGATCATTCTCATTGCTCTCCTCTGGACCCTCTCCAATTTCTCCACATCCTTCCTGAACTGCGGTGCCCAGCAGTTCATAACATTACATTTCATAACATTAATTTGATGCAATGCTTTAAGTAGCTCCACCCAGAAAATTTATGGCCACCTATGGTAGTTCAGCCCAGGCCTACAGTTCATTTAAAGTAAGCAGAACCATCACAATACACTAGGGGTGCATTTACACTAGCCCCCTTCTTCGAAGGGGACATGTGAAGCAGGCAGCTCGGAGGAAGCTAATGAGGTGCTGAGATGCATATGCAGCATTAGCATAACAGCCGCTGCGGGAATTTCAAAGCTGCTAGCTTCAAAGCACCGACTGGCAGTGTAGCTGCAGGCACTTTGAAGTTTTGTGAGGAAGTGAACTTTGAATTTCGATCTTCGAAGCACCAGCAGGTACACTGCCTGTCAGTGCTTCAAAGTTAACAGATTCAAAGTTCCCACAGCATCCATTATGTTAATGAGGTGCTGCATATGCATCACAGCACTTTATTAGCCTCCTCTGACTTGCCTGCTTACCATGAGCCCTTCGAAGAAGAGGGCTAGTGTAGACACACCCTATATGGAGTGAGTAAATTTCTTAACCTCTAATCTAAGTCTGCTGTGACTTTATCAAGAATCAGAAAAGTAGTTCGGATAAAGTATGAGCTATAAAATTTAATCCCCACTCAAGCTAAGCTTTTCATGTGGCTTACAAAAGATAAAAATTAAAAATGAGAAAAAAAATCCCCTATGGTATTTTAGCATTCTATGCCTTTGTAATCCATGGTCCTAGCTGGCATTAGAAACATAAGGATACAAAACAGCCCAATTAGAACTGTTATGATATGGTAATATCATTTTTAGTAACAGATTTATATTGCAGCTCTGCAGATCTAAAAGGTGCCAATGAAACACCGATATATTCTGAGTGTTTATTCAAACAGAATCCACACTTTATATTTTGCCTGGCTTTCCACATGTCTGCCTCATGGACACTGTTAGTATTTCAACCCTACAAACAAAATACATTTTGGGGAATAATTGGCCATGATCAATAAGGGTGCTGTACACTCAGCAGCAGAAGGCTATAGACACAGAGGCTATGTCTACACTGGCACACTACGTCAAAGTAGCCTATTTCGAAGTAAGAACGTAGAAATAGGCTACTTCGACACGTATCGTCTACACATTCTCCAGGGCTAGTGCCGTCGATGTTCAACGTCGAAGTAGCGACAGGGAACATCGAAAGGAGCCACCCCGGATGGAAATGCTGAGTGTCCACACACACAAGCACCTCTTTCAAAATAAGGGGCCAGGAAAGCCCACGGACCGGGTCACAGGCTGGACTAGCCCTTCGGGGGCAACAGCAAGCCGCTCCTTTAAAGGGCCCCTCCCAGACACACATGGCCTTCACAGCATGAGGTCTGCAAAGCAGTAGCCACTCTCTCACAGACCAAGTCACAGCGGATATGGACACCCAGCAGCAGCAGCAGCAGCAGCAGCAGCGGCAGGAAGAGGAGGCCCTCCAGGTAGTCATCCAGGGGGCAAGCGCCCTGCTAGGTGCTGCCCAGGAGGCCACCCAGTGGTTCCTGCCAGAGGAGCCCTCCCCAGAGGCAGACAGGGATGCCTCTGACCACCAGGCTCCCCTCTTCCTCCCCCACCAGCTGCTCCCCTGCCTCTGGAGCTACCCCACCAGCTCTGAGTGGTGGGAGCAGCTCATCATGCGGGAGTGGGACGAAGATATGTGGCTCCGGAACTTCTGCATGTGCCGGCAGACCTTTCTCGAGCTCTGCCAGTGGCTCACCCCAGCAATGAGGCACCATGACACCCGGATGCGGCGCACTCTCCCCGTCGAGAGGAGGGTCACAATAGCCAGCTGGAAGCTGGTCACTCCAGACAGCTACCGCTCCGTGGGACACCAGTTTGGAGTGGGAAAGGCCATGGTCAGGGCCGTCGTCAAGGAGGTAAGGAGGCCCGGGCACACATCCACTGAGGGGCGGGGGGGCCAGGTATGGTGCTGGGGAGGGAGGGGCTGGGTGTGGGGCTGGGGAGGGAGGGGCACTGGGGAGGGAGGGGTTGGGTGGGGGGCCTGGGGGAAAGGCCCTGGGGTACCCTGAACAGCCTCTTGGGTGCCTGTGTTCCCTCCCCACATGTGGTCCATGCACTTAACACCATGTTGCTGCAGAGGGTCGTCCGACTCAGGGACCTGGACGCAGCCATCACCAGATTCGCCTCCATGGGGTTCCCAAACTGCTTCGGGGCCCTGGATGGGACCCATATCCACATCCATGCCCCGGACCACATCAGAGGAAGATACATAAACCGCAGTGGCTATCAATCCGTGGTCCTGCAGGCCATGGTGGACAGTCGGGGCCGCTTCCAGGACATGTACGTGGGCTGGCCAGGCTGCACACATGATACCCATGTTTTTAGGAACTCAGGCCTGTGCCGCTAGGTGGAGGTGGGGACCTACATCCCCCAGAGGGATCCCTCTGGGTGACACCACCATGCCCCTCTTCCTCATGGTGGATGCGCCTACCCCCTCCAGCCCTGGCTCATGAGCCCGTACACCGGCCACCTCAACGCCAGCCAGGAGCAGTTCAATGCCCACCTGAACCACGCCTGCCAGGTGGTGGAGAGGACATTCGGCTGTCTGAAGGGCCGCTGGTGGTGCCTTCTTGCCCGACTGGACGTCAGCCTCCAAAACATACCCCAGGTTGTGGGCGTGTGCTGCACACACCACAACATTGTTAAGAGCAAGGGGGAGGCTTTTGTCCAGGGGTGGGCAGTCGACACCAGCACAGGCTTCCCCCAGCCAGCTGCTGCACCCATCCGCCAGGCCCACCATGAGGGGGTACAGGTCTGCGAGGCCCTGCAGGCCCACTTTGATCAGGGAGACCCCTGAGCACTTCCCCGGCCTTCCCCAGAAGACCCCCACAAACACACAGACTTCACTGCCCACACACTACCCCCAACACCCACATGCCACCCCACCAACAAGCACACGCCTCCAGCTTTTTGGAAAATAAAATCTTTTTTTTTTTTCTGAAACCTGATAACTTGTTTTGTTCACAACAGAAACTGCAACCAATATACGAAAAGAGGGACAACTATACACATGGGGGCCTGGCGAATGGCTCAGCCGTTGGCCCATCAGTCTGGGGTGGGGGTAGAGAGGTGCGACCCCAAGCGGGTACAGCTTGCGCCTCCCCCCCCCGTGTCCATGGTCCCCGGCGTGGCTGGCTGGGGGCTGGGAGGACTGGCAAGTATGTCCGGGATGCCTCCACTGGCCAGTCTTCAGCTCCAGTGGGCTCTGTGGAACTTACAGGGGGCGAGGCAGGTGGGGCAGCAGGCAGGGCAGCAGGCGGAGAGGCAGGTGGGGCGTCAGGCAGTGTGGCAGGGTGGCCCTCCGATGAAGCAGCTGGGAGGGTGGGCTGGGGGGCAGCGGGGGGCAGGAGCCGGGTGACGGCCTTCTGGATTGACCTGGCTATGTCCCAAAAGACCCCCATGAAGAAGTCCTTCCATGCCGGCCACCGCCAGGTGGACTCCTCCTGGTCAAAGCAGAGTCTCTCCTCCACCACCTCTATCTGCTGCTGAAGAGCTGCCAGGAGCTGGGGGTCCACAGGGCCATCCCCAGAGTCCGGCGGTGGCAGGACCGTCCTGCTGCCCTTGGGGGTGTCTCTAGGTGCTGGCAGTGGCTGACCTCTGGTGAGCTGTCGGGGATGACGGAGGGTGCCTGGCTGCCTGACGCATCAGATGCTGCAGCTGGAGAGAGGGAGGGGAAGGCTGTTAGTACAGTGCCCTGGCCCGTGGCCCATTCCCCCCACCCCCTCTTGGGTGCTGGGTCTCCGTCCCCATTGGTGGGTTTGATGTCCCTGTTGGCTGTTGCCATGGCATTGTCCCTCCGCCCCCGGGGTTAAGGCTGAGTGGTGTCAATGGGTGCGGGTGCTGACGGGAGCTAATGGCCGTGCCGCCGTCCTGGGACTGTACTGTGGCTGGGTGTTTGCGGGTTGGGGTCCGCTGGATGTGTGTGAGGCTCCCGGTCATGTCTGGTGCCCCTGCCCTGTGGCCCATTGGTGTGTACTCTGTAGGGTACATACCTGACCATCAATTGCCATGGTTGGGGAAGCCCCGCGGGCAGACGTCCAGCTGGTGCTCCAGGAGCGGAGGTTGATGAGGAGCCCACCTTCCTCGCTGCTGGACCCCTCCTCCGCTGTCCCAAGGGGGCGCTCCTTGGGTGGGCCCCGGGGTGTGGGTCTGGCCTCAGGGCCAGACTCCAGCTCCGAGGCCTGCTGGGGCTCGTCCGCCGTGGTGTCAAGGGTGTCCAGAGGGGGTGGGGGAGGAGGTGGCCCAGGGGCCCAGAATGGCCCTGAGCTCCCTGTAATAGGGGCAAAAGGCAGGGTCAACCTCAGACCGTCTGGCTGAGTCCCAGGCCCCGGTGTACCCCTGCCTCAACCCCTTCACCTTACTCCGGATGTGATCCGGAGCGCAGGCAGGGTGACCCCGGGTGACCAGGCCCTTGGCCAGTTGGGTGAATGCTTCTGCATTCCGCCGCTTGCTCCCCATCACGTGGAGCAACTTCTCCTCACCCCAGAGCCCCAGCAGGTCTTGGAGCTTGGCCTCTGACCAGGAAGGGCCCCGCCTCTTTTTGGCCCCCCCACTTGGCTGCCGGGGGGGCCTGTGTCCCCTCAGGAGGGGAGCCCTGGGGTCGCACGGGGGGCTGGCTCGAGGCCATGGGTGGTGGCAGTGCAGATCAGGGCCTCTGGAAAGCGTGCAGGGCTAACGTGTGCGTATGCTGCTGCCTGCACGCTCTCAGCTTCCTGCCACAGGAAATCTGGGTCTGTGGTGCTTTAAAGGCTGCTGCATGTGGGGACCATAGAGCCCTGCAGGGGCTGGACAGAGCATCTCAATCCCTAAGCTGATGGCCGCCATGGAGGACCCCGCTATTTCGAAGTAGCGGTACGCGGATCATCTACACACACCCTACTTCGACGTTCAACATCGAAGTAGGGCGCTATTCCCATCTTCAGATGGGAATAGCGAGTTCGACGTCTCGCCACCTAACATTGATTTCAATGTCAAAATAGCATGTGGTGGGTGCTATTTTGATGTTGTGCTGGCTACTTCAAAGTAGCCAGCTAGTGTAGATGCACCCAGTATGCAGTAAATAAATTCCTTGACCTTTACCTCACTGTGGCTACGTCTACACGTGAAGCCAACATCAAAATAGCTTATTTCGATGTAGCATCGTCGAAATAGGCTATTTCGATGAATAACGTCTACACGTCCTCCAGGGCTGGCAACGTCGATGTTCAACTTCGACGTTGCGCGGCACCACATCGAAATAGGCGCTGTGAGGGTACGTCTACACGCCAAAGTAGCACACATCGAAATAAGGGTGCCAGGCACAGCTGCAGACAGGGTCACAGGGCGGACTCAACAGCAAGCCGCTCCCTTAAAGGGCCCCTCCCAGACACAGTTGCACTAAACAACACAAGATACACAGAGCTGACAACTGGTTGCAGACCCTGTGCCTGCAGCATGGATCCCCAGCTGCCGCAGAAGCAGCCAGAAGCCCTGGGCTAAGGGCTGCTGCCCACGGTGACCATAGAGCCCCGCAGGGGCTGGAGAGAGAGCATCTCTCAACCCCTCAGCTGATGGCCGCCATGGAGGACCCGGCAATTTCGACGTTGCGGGACGCGGATCGTCTACACGGTCCCTACTTCGACGTTGAACGTCGAAGTAGGGCGCTATTCCTATCCCCTCATGAGGTTAGCGACTTCGACGTCTCGCCGCCTAACGTCGAAGTTAACTTCGAAATAGCGCCTGACGCGTGTAGCCGCAACGGGCGCTATTTCGAAGTTAGTGCCGCTACTTCGAAGTAGCGTGCACGTGTAGACGCAGCTTGTAGTATATCATGATCCCATACAATACTTCCTGCTCTTTCTACTTACCCTCTGATAGTGCACAAGGATTGATGTGATTAGTGCTGTTGTGGGTCTGAAAAGGAGACAGGGACTCTCCACCATGCCAACCTGCACAGGTCACAGGTGCCATTCATAATTCGCCTGAAAGTTCATTGTATGATTTCATTTTTATTTAGTCTTAGCGGGCAAACCTGAGCCTTCTGTTGTTTCCTAGCTTTTTCTGGATTTTTAATACCAGCATTACACCTTAAAATATTGGTGCCATCTGGTGCCTGCAAACCTCTTCTTTTTTGTTCTTAATGCTGTAACCCAGTGAAGAAAGCAATTTGTTTTATCTCAGGCAAAGTGCACATGTACATGCCTTGCACAAAATGCTAAGAAAAGGTTAATAAAATTTCATGCTGACAACTCACTAACGATTGCAAATGCCACTTTTGAAATGTGACAGTGGAACATATTATCTCTTGTTTTTATTATTTCCATGTTCTAACATTTCTAGGCTTGTTGCTCCCATATTATTATTTTTAAAATATTCTGTCAGTCTTTGGTAATTAGGACCTGATTAATCAAATTTGTTGCACCTCATTTTGCTGATTTCCTCTGTTAAAATGGATCTTGCCTTTATTTAAAGGATGATAGTGCCGATAACCAAGGACATTTTAATCATTGTGCAGGGATGATAGATGACTTACTTGTTTAATTGAATTGTTACTTGACAGCATATTGTCTTTTGGGCTTACATGCTTTGGATTCAGAGGCGGAACGTATGTTACAGGGCAATGTAGAAATCACTTGTTTATTTGCTTTGAACTATCACTAGTTCATAAAAGGGAAGCTAGTGTCTTTATTTCCTAACTGGATGTAGAAAACCATGAGTTTCTAATTATGCTTTTGCAGATACTCAGTGAGAAATTGTATAGTGTTTGTTTTCACTTTTTCTTAGCTGGGGATTCATATTTAAAACAAGCAATGAATGTTTAGTATAACACAAATATAGGGATATAAAAACAAGGAGTACAGTGATACTTTAAAGACTAACAAATTTATAAAGGTATTAGGACATAGGCTTTGTGAGATGCAACTCACTTCCTCAGATGCGGAAGAGAAAAAAAAAGAAGGAATAGAGAGATGGGAGTGTGACATCAGAGCCAATTAAATCTTAGGACAGTTTTTCAAAATGTTGATGATCTCAGACTGCGACAAAACATAACAATCTCACTTTTTTTATGTAGGGAAAACTGATTTCCATCTGACTCCTATTCTATGTGAATTTTAAAAATAAATAGGAACAGGGCTTAACAAGTGGGACTTTCTCGGGGTGTAATTCACCCTGAGAAAAATCAGACATAAAAAGGAACATACTGAATATTCAATTCAGTTAAACAAATGTTTGATGAAGAGCTTCTTTCCCTTCAGAAGGGTGTAAATATAGACTGAATGGCTCAAATTCTCAGGAATAGGCTAGTTAAGCCATTCTATTTCCCCCAAAGTCTCCATTGCAAGTGGCAAGTAGAATCATAGAACAATAGTGCTGGAAGAGACCTAAAAAAGCCATCAAGTCCAGCCCCCTGCTCTAAGCAGGACCAAACCCATCAGATCAGCCCTTCCAGGGCTTTGTCAAGGTGAGACTTAAACACCTCCAGGGATGGAGACTCCACTACTTCCCTGGGTAGATCATTCCAATATTTCACCACCCTCCTAGTGAAAACGTTTTTCCTAATGTTCAACCTGGCCCTTCCCAACCGCAACTTGAGACCATTGTTCTGTGTTCTGCCATCTGTGAGCACCTTGAACAGCCTCTCTTCAGCCTCTTTTCAACTTCCCTTCAGTAAGCTGAAAGCTGTTATCAAGTCCCCACTCAGTCTTTTCTGCAGACTAAACAGTCCCAATTCCCTCAACCTTTCTTCATAAGTCATTTGCTCCAGCCCCCTAATTATTTTGGTCACCCTCCGCTGGACCCTCTCCAGTGTATCCACATCCTTCCTATAATTGGGGGCCCAGAACTGGACACAGTACTCCAGATGTGGCCTCACCAAAGCCGAATAAAGAGGAACAATCACTTTGGGGATCTACTGGCAATGCTCCTTTTGATGCAACCTAACATGCCATTAGTCTTATTGGCTACAATGGCACACTGTTGACTCGTGTCCAGCTTCTCATCCACTACAACTCCCACGTCCTTTTCTGCAGAACTACTACTGAGCCTGTCGGACCCCAGCCTGTAACAATGTTTGGGATTCTTCCGGCCCAAGTGCAGGACTCTGCACTTGTCCTTATTGAACCTCATCTGATTTCTTGCAGCCCAGTCTTCCAATTGTCAGGGATTTTTATCCCTTGGGCATTATCGTCCCCATGGGTCAGCGGAAACAAGCCTTTGGCTATTAAACATCATTACAGGCACAGGTAGAATCTAAAGTCACATAGGCTGCCATTTAGCAGCCCCCTGCAATGGTCATTCTGTGTCAGTTGGTTTCCCCGGTAACCTGAACTCATAAATAATTCAGAACCTGGAAGTCAAAATCCAGGCTTCTGATTGGACACCTGTGGAGAGTTTCTAGAAACTTCCACAACCTGGAGGACCTGGTTGAAAACCAGGGACAAAATCATGAATATTAAAATCAAATAATGAATTATGCATGAGAACACCGAATAAAAGGGGGCGCAGGACAGCACCCAGAGTCAGTCTGGGCGCAGCACAAGATCAGTGAAGCCTTTTCGAAGAGCTCCTGTTTTTTGAAGAGCTGAAATCACAGCAGCTTCTGCCCCTAGGCAGTGCTGCTCAGAGCTGAATAACCACAGCTCAGCCTGCCTCAGGAGCAGCGGAACTGTGGAGTGGCGCTGTTGCCCGAAGACTTTGTGAAGAGCTCCTGACTTTGTGAAGAGCTCCTGAGGCAGAGCACCAGCAGTGCTCATCGGCTGCTGTGGTTCCACCCCCCAGCTTTACCTCAGCCACTACAGCATCAAGGGAGCAGCAAGTAGGCCCTGAGGTGAATCAGTCGGGTGGCGAACTGGCCTCGCCTTAGTGGCGAGGTACTGCGTATCTGGCTGTGAAGCCCAGGGTCTGCCACCCAAGCGGCACCCTCACTCCCGCCACCTCCTGCCATCTTGCGGCGTCGACGCCATCTTCCGGACAAGACCTACTTACCTGACTGGACTGCAGCATCTGGACATGCAAAACTACCACAGGCCTGAGGCCTAGCCCAGGCTATTCTGACTACCATGGGCCTGAGGCCCCTAACCCAGGCTATTCCTCTCACCCAGTTTGACACTTTGGGCGTTGGGTCCCCACATCGGGGGGGTTCGGGGTCGCGACCCGGACCGCGCCCTTCCAGGGCCAAGGAAGGGCCACACCCAGGGGCTCGACCCTAAGGCCGGGCCTTACTGCCCAGGTTTAAATTACCAACTTTACAACTGCACACTTGCATTAATAGTTTTACAATTATAGTTAATCTGTTAATCTAATTATCTAGTTAAATTCAGTAGTGTTTACTTAGTGAATTTAATTACTTAGTGAGTGTATCATTAGCTTAAGGTGCAGGCGGGCTAATCCGGTGGAGGTATAATCTCCTGGCTTCCCGGTTAATCCTGCATCCTTCCTGGTTTCCTTACCTATCCTTATATTCCAAGCCCCACCGAGGAGGTTACACAACCCCTCACTCAGCTGGGAGGAGGCCTTGGCAGGCAAAGCCCCAAGGTCTCCAATAGGGTGGCCTAGCAAACCACCCAGAGCGCAAAGGGGGAAGGCAAACTGACCTTCCCCTGCTCGGAGCCAAAATTATCTCAAATTCCTAAACCTCTTTCCTTAAACCTTTCCTTTAACCACCTTTCTTGCCTCCCAATTCAATAAAAACAACTGTACAGGTCTGCCTTATGGATTTCCTTTTACTTTTTATTGTAAGTGTGTAGATAATATACTGTTGTTAGAATTTAATGGATTAGTAGTAACTATAAGCATTTATTAGAATAATTGTAAGCATTTGCTAAAAACTTAAATATTGTTATGAATTGCTTTATGTGTTTGCTTTACATGTTTTGTTGTTTGTTTGCATGCTGCTGGTTTTGTTAATAAATATATAGTGGCGGTTTATATACCCTCCAGCCTTCCTCTTCTTGTCTCACCCTCCGCCCTAACAGCCAGCCTCCTGCCTGCCAGGGAAAAACCTCTCAGCCTCTCACACAGCGATATAGGGAAAGTGCACATCCCCGGGGCCTCTTGCCGGAGGTGGGTGGGGGTGGTCTGCAGAGGGGCGGGGCGACCTCCACTTGTCGCCGGGTCTCCGCTGTCCCCTCCTTGTTCCATTCTGTAGGCCTTCTGAGGATCCAGGCAGGTCACTGGTGTGGGGTTAGTGACCATTGCTCACAACTGCCCGCACTGACACCAATTTGTAAGTCAATCTGCACCCTGTCCCTACCCTCCAGCGTATCTACCTCTCCCCTAGCTTAGTGTCATCCGCAAACCTGCTGAGTGTGAAATTCAGCCCCTCAGCCAGGTCATTGATAAATATGTTGAGCAGAACAGGACTCAGAACCAAGCCTTGTCCACTAGAAACCGACCGCCATCCTGACATCAAGCCGTTGATCACTACCTGCTGAGCCTGACCTTCTAGCCAGCTTTCTATCCATCTTTCTTTCTTTGCTATTAGCACCGTGAGCAGATCTGCCTATTCAAAAAGCCCCTGCAGAGAGTTCACGAATCTGTCTATATGCTTGTTATTTTTTTTTCTGTGCTGCTTGGAGCCAGCCCATGCCCTGCCATACTACATATCAACAAGGTAGTGCTGGGGTTTGTGCTTGCATAACATGTCAAGAAACTTCTTAACAGCAGTGTACTTTTGTGTATGAACCCCCGTCCCTCCCACACAGGTGCCACACAATCCGGGTCTTTCCCATGCTCAGCTACATCATATGGGTAGCCCCCAACCCAATAATAGGATGTGCCTGCCATTTGGTGCTCACCATGATGACAGTCAGGCATTTAGGGCTCCAAGGGCAGGAAAGATATTCTGGGCTTTGCTGCTGCCATGGGGAAGGAGAACTTCAACTGTCCCCCCCCACACCCACTGACTACCCTCTTCACCCATACTGGACCTTGCTGCCTCTGGGAAAAAATCTCCCCTGGTTACTAAGAAACATGGGGACCTTTGCTGCTATGGGGGGAAAAGCCCATAATGGGGCTTGCTGCTGCTGTCGGGGGGGCAGGGGGGGAGTCTCATGAACTAGGGGATATGATTCCCCAAGAAGGGATCATGCCAACTGGTCCCTCAAGGCTTGCTCCTTTTTTCATATACTTTGGTATCCTCTTTCTTTTCACTTTAAAAAATAGTCCAGGCACCTGTATTATTTTCAAGGGTCACATGTAATGATGGGAAGTGGGATACTCAGTGGATGGCCAGTTGAGACCACAGTCATTGCACAGAAGACTTATAATGTACTGGAAAGCCACAGACCATTTCCCATACCAAAATAATGAACGGGGAAACTAAATATGCTTTCTTCCTACACTTTTCTATCCTGTTTCTTCTCACTTTCAAATTCAGTCCTGGCAGCTGTGTTACTTTCAGGGATTATATGCATGCAATGATAGGAGGTGGGATACTCAGTGGGTGGCCAGTTGAGACAGGTGTTGCACCTGTGTTGGCAATATCTGTATAACGAGTCAGGAAACCAAAAATTCTTTTTTCCATACTCAGTGGATGGCTGGTTGAGAACACAGTTGTTGCACCCATGTTGGCAATGTAATGTTGGGGGGGAAAATAAAAATTCTTTTTTTTTCCTAGACTTTTCTTTCCTCTTTCTTCTAACTTTGAGGTTCCCTGCATTATTGCCAGGAATCGGCATATTTTCAGGGATTGGGAGAGGAATGATTAAAATGCAATGTGAGAAGATGTCAAAACCAGTGAGCATACCCAGAATGCTATGGGGATGAGGGATCTGTGGGATATCTTCCCAAAATGCACTACTGCAACAGTCAATGTTGGCCAATTTGTGTGTGGCAACAATGACTTGACTTTGTGGGGAGCATGTGGGAAGTGAGGATGGTCAAATTCAAACTTATAAATTACAGAATAAGAAAATAGTTATAAATAAATTCAAATTTATCTCATAGTGTACGTGCAGCCTGAACATGTGTGAGGGGGGCATAAGCCTTCAACTACATAAAAGAGTGTTAGAAAGAGGAATGTGACCAATTGTTGTCTTTTATCATGGTACTTAAAATAAGAAGTAATGGCCTCAAATAGATTTAAACTAGACCTTAGCAAAACCTCCCTAACTGCCACAGTAGTTTAGCATTGCTGCACATTTCTTAGGGAAGTTGCTGAATCAATGTCACTGGAGGTTTTTAAGAGCAAGTCAGACAAACACCTGTCAAGGATAGTGTAATAAATCCTTACTTCTCTCTCAGTGGAGGGGACTGGATTGGACGACCTATCAAGATCCCTTCCAGTCCTGTATTTCTATTATACTATATTTTTTGTCTTAAACAGAAGTACTCAAAAAGGTTAGGGGTTTAAATCATTTCAGGTGTATCTGAATGCCACTTGGTCTTTAGAGATAAAAAATCCATTGGAATTCTCTTCTGTATTCACTACAATTTATGGATGACTCAACCTACCTGAAGTCAAGAAGGTTCAGAATATATGTGGATAAACTTGTTTTCACAGCGCTGTTTGATAGTCTCAAAAAAGTATTTTAGGGGAGAGACTTTCAGGGTTGAGGTTGTGGAGAGAGGAAGTCCAGTTGCTAGATCATGACAAAGCCCCACAACAATTTATTTATATATTAGCATAGATCAATGTAATTATTAAATATGTAATAGTGCAGTGTTTCACAACCAGGGGTACATATTCCCTTGGGGTTTTGCAAAGGTCTTCCAGATGGTACATCAATTCATCTAGATATTTGCCTAGTTTTACAACAGGCTACTTAAAAACACTAGTAAAATCAGTACAATCTTAAGGTGCATTCAGACAATGACTTGTGTCTACTGCTTCTTATGCCTTATGCTGTAATGTAAGTACAATATTTCTATAGCAATTCATTTTTTGATAATAAGACAGTAGAAAGTCAGCAAGTTTTCATTAGTAATCTTCTGTGATATTTTGCATGTTTTTGCAAGTAAATAATCTTTAAGTGAGGTATAGCTTGATGGCACGCAAAACAATCTGATGCCTGAAATGGGTACAGTAATGTGGAAAGGTTGAATAGCACCTGTTTCAAGATCTCAGATAACTTTAGGACCATGTTTCTCAACCAGTGGTACATGTAGCCTTAGGGGTATGTGACAGAAGTCTGGAGATATTTATATAATTTTTTTAAAAGGAGTAGTTAATAAAAAAAAAGGTTGAGAAACACTTTCAAAGTGTATTTGGAGTTTAAACTTCACGGAAGCTAATGGGTTGTAATTTACATTGTTTTCACCCATGTTCATCCAAGTACAGTATACTAAAAGAAGTTACGCTATAAATAACGTTGTTTCTAAATAACTAAAAATAGGGTGAAGATTTATGGAATGCAAATTAACAACTTTAAGAACAAAGTGCTAATTTCAAAGCTTGTGGTCATTTTGTGTGGTGACTGAAAGCTAAGGACTCTAAATGCATTCCTTACTTGCCACCATAAAAGGAAAAGCCCACTTAGGTAGTGACAATGTTTTTCTTTTTTTTTTTTTCCTATGAGAAGAAACATCCTTTCTTTCCAGGACTCTTTGGAATCTAAAGGGTTGAATAGTGGAACAAGAAGACTGAGATTCCCAGAATTATTCTGGTTAGCCCTGAGTAGCATTTGGGAAACTGTAAATTTATTACATCAGAACCACCATATAGAATTATAGGGTTTGTGGCACAGCTTCTTCCACTGCCACAGCTACTGCAACTCAAGAAGGTGGCTTTCTCATACTGAAGAGAGAACCAGATGCACTACATGTGTGCAACTGCATTGGGACAGCTAAGCCAAAGTTAGGTTTCTAGTATAAACTAGCCCTAAGAGTGTCGTTCAAATGATAGAGCCAGTTAGGGCAGGAGACTGTTGCAGCCAGTGCTGAGACTCCCAACATGGCAAGCAACCACAAGACGAGGGTGCTGTGTGAGCAGTGAGAGCCGACCAAAAACTCCAAGCTCTATCAGACCTAGTAGGCTCTAACAACAGCTCTAGGTCTGTGATGTAAGGACCCCTCGTGGGTTTCCCTCTTTTAATAAAAAACAATTTGCTTTAAAAATAAAACACAGTGATGCCTAATTGAATTAGAAAGACTCAAAGGCAATTTAGCATGGTGGTCAGATTAAAGGAAACACCAGTGTCATCAGTAGCTAATAATGTTCCTTAGAGGGCATCCCCTGGTGTTAGGTCCCTGCAGTTCCCTGTATGGCCCAGAGAAAATGGAGGCTGAGAATAATGGACTGTTAGAAAAACAAAGTGGAAGTTTATTGTAAGTGTTCACCAAAGAAACATTTTGATTACAGTTAATCTAGTTATTTACATTTATTTACACAAAAGATGAATCCAATTGCCATTCCCATGTCTTATTCGCAAAAGTATTAAAGACTGACAGGGTGTTGTTAAACCAGACAACAATCCCTGCTGTTAATTAAGTCCACTGGGGGCGCTACTCCCCAGGGACCCAAAAATAAAATATAATACTGTGTTCGGGTATGATACGCTTGGGGGCCCTGCTATCCCCTGCATTTACCTAAAGGGGAGCGGTGCTGCTGCTTCCTAACACCCCTTATTTATAAGTGTTCGGCCCAGGGGTTGCTAATCCCTGACATCAGTAGTGACTTATAATGAATTTGTAAGTATATATAATTGCACTATGTTAACAGCAATAGAAGGTCTTTAAGAGACATTAAACAATAAGTTTCTACTAATAATATTATACCTAATACTTAACAATAACAATAACAACAGCAATAATTAACAATAATATCAGCAACTGTGAATAGGAGTAAAAGGAAAGAAAAGAGTCAATATTAGAAGGATACAGCAGCTGGAGCAGCCTTTCTTTTGTAGCCTCAGCTCACAGCTGCTTAGTTTGTGAGTTGTCCAGTCCATTAAAGAAGTCTCTTTGGAGCGAGGGCTGGCCCTGGTCTGGTCGGCCCCTGCCGGGGAGCGGTGTCAGGTGATGTAGTATACTGCTGTCACTGCTGGGCTTCACTGCGATGGTATGGCTGTGAGGTGCAGATGACGCCTGCTGCGGCGATCCAGGTCCCCTCAGTGCTGCTTGTCTGTCCAATGATGTTTCAGCTGCTTCACCCCAAAGGGCTACCAAAAGGGACTGGTCCAGGTCAAGAGACAGGACCTTGCCAAAGGGCCCCTTCTGTGGTGAGCACCCCTCTTTTATTCACCCAGCTCATGAATAATTCATAAGTCTGGGGGCTGGGTGCGGACCTGATAGAAAACTACCCCAACAAGTCCAGAGACTTCAGACCTTTCCAGAAGTTTTCCTTTTATGGTCATAAGTGGCAGTTACAGTTCATTAATATTCATAGGCTGTTGCTTTCCCACTTAAAGTTACCCCCCAGATTAAATGGATGGCTATGTATTGATTTTAAGTTAAAATCACTTTCCAAAGAAATTTCTGAGGTAAAACTTTGTGCTTTGTTGATGTATCAAGCATGACCTGTCACCAAGGAGACCCTGCAATACATCAGAGGCTGGGGGCATCTCGAAACCCTGTCAGGGGTTTTTCTGACAGGATTTGTTGACAGAGACTTTGTTGGAAGATCTGTTCCTAGGCCAGAAATAATGCACTGTGGATGTGTGTATTAACTACTTCTCCCCAGGCGGGTCTGCCTATATTTCAGAAAATATGGAATTCTGTTGTATATACACTGCTGGTAACTGTGGGGAAACATGCTGGGTTTGAATTACCTCAGTGGCATCTCCATTTTCTTTCAGTATGGGAGATTCCCAGGACGATCACACAAGATTGCTTTGTGAGTACCCAATACTCTTCATCAAGGGACCTTTGACAGTAGGACATTAGTCAATCCCATTCCTCTCAAACCATCAGGTTAGCTGTGTCTGAGTAATGGTATGATGATGAGAGGAAGAAACATTAATTCTTTCAGGGATTTTCTTTAATCTGTAAATTTTTTTAGATCCACTTCTGCGTTGCCTCACAATAGTGAAGAAACCACCGGCTTCTAGGAGAATATATTTTTTTTTCTTTTATTTAGTTTTGCAAGCATTTAAGATATGAAAAAACCCTGCACAGTGCTTTCCTCTGAACTGGTAAGCCAATTATTTCAGTCTCCCTGCAGTCTCAGTAGGAACAACTTTCAAATCCTATTATTTATTTGTGCAAGATGTTTATTTTCTTTTTAACAGTCTCAGGCTTTTTCCTTAGTTTGAATGAGCTGACATTTCCAGAAAGCAATCATTATCAGCATCCAGGCAACAACCAGTTACCTTCTACTTCCACCCTGTGTCCTCCTATCATGCTTTGTATCATGCTGAAGTTTCTTCTTCTGTATCATGGCATTTCCTGCCATGGGATGAAAGCAGAGAATATCTACAGTATGAAATATTTTGCCATTTGTGCCCCACCACATGGGAAGGTAGTTACAGAAAGCAGTGTTTTATTAAGGGAGTTATTCCCTACCCCACATCATTATTAATCATATACCAACATTTCAAGGAAACATAGAGAAATTAGGAAGTTTAGCAATAACTTTCTTAAACTGACCATTTCATCCCTTGTTTGTAATGCACTAGACTTGCCTTCTTTGGTCATCCAGCTGCAAATCTAATCCTTAGGATACTCATGAAGTCAATACTGGGCCTAGATCCAAAAAAAATTTACTCACTTTTTTCCACCTTAAATATTTTCTGCTTTTGCCTATGAGATAGCCAGCCACATGCATAGATCACATTAGAGAAGTTGGTGTCATGTTTCTCTTCTGTTCAGTCTACCGGTTCTTTCCTTAGTATGATGTGACATGAGGGTTCAACAAGAGCCAGTTGACACAGGGTAGACTCCTACCTCAAAACAGCCTGTGGTGGCCAGCTGGATGCAATTAGTTACACATCAGCTGCTTACTAGTGACTTACTGCTCTACCATGTCCCATTCTGGCTCAGGTTCTGGCTCAGCTTCCAAGAAACCTCCTTTTTCAGAACTCAATTTCTTTCTTGGCTGAGGCAAGTATCTGTTTGGCTAGGAAAGGCACAGACACTTTATAAAGAAAAAAATTACATAGAAAAAGTTAATCTGTGTCTTTGTCTTATTTATTCAGAAAACAATGTCAGAGAAATAAAATGTTACTATAAATAGAAAAATTAATAGGACTAAATACTATAAATAGGAACAGAGTTGAAGGCATCTTATGAGGATCCTGTCTGGATGTATAAGACTCTCTATAAAATTTGAGAGTACTAGTCTGAATAAATTTTGTACTGCGACCTTCAAATAGTGGAGATCTATCTTTCTGCTGAGTGTGAGTGAGGCTTTAACTAATGGTGGTTAAAGTAGTAGTTAAAATAGTTAAAGAGGTCTAAGTCCAACCAACTTAAGCATCAAACTTGAACAATGTGGTGAAATTCATTTCAAGATTGTTTAATCATTACTCTGTGATTTAGAAGTGCTGCAACTGTAGCCAAAGAGATTAAAGTACACTGTTCTCTGCAGGTCTTGGAAAATAAAAATCTTATTTACTGCATCTATATTTCCCAAATAGTTGCTAAAGAAGTCATTGTAATCCAGAGTTTCATGGACATGATGGCAGCATCTACTGAAAAATGAGCCCTGTGTAGAACATTTGCCAAGTTTACCAAAACAATACCTTAATTGTGCCTAGAGAAAAAAAGGAAAAAATATTTAAAAGGTGTCTGATAATGTGTTTTTTTCAGGCTTATTACTTATGTTTCTAATAGGTGCCAGGTTTAAAACAAACAAAAGGAAGTTTTTCTTCACACAGTGCACAGTCAATCTGTGGAACTCCTTGCCAGAGGATATTGAAAATACTAGGACTTCAGCAGAGTTTAAATAAGAACTAAAAGATAAACTCATAAGCTGCATCTACACTAGTATGATCTTTTGGAAGATAAACCAGAAGCTGGGGGCTCTTCTGAAAGACCCCAGGAAGCATCTATGCACCAAATGTATTCTTTCAAAAGTCAGTTGAAAGAACACAGCCCCACTTTTGAAAGCATTTCTCCAGTCCTGTATTAGTAAGAATGTCCTTTTCCAAAAGATTATTTAAAAAGAAAACACAAGTAGACACTCTGCAGGCTGCTTTTGCGAAAGAAGAGTCCTCCATGGCTCTGGCCAGCTGAAGCGTGGAGACACCCTGACCAGCAGCAGTGACACTCTATGCCCTCTACATCTGGCCATGTTTCAAGCCCCACAGACCCAGAAACCCCATGGCAGGGAGCTGAGAGCATGGCTGGAGCAGGGAAGGCATGAGCTGCTCAGAGCACACCCTCACAGCCACTTGCACAGACCAGTAAAACCCAAATGGCCAGCAAACTGCCCCTCCCAGGAGTCCAGAGTCCCCCTCCCCCCGACCTCAGAGCCCTTATAAGGCTCACAGGACCAGAGCCAGCCTCCCCAAAAGAAGGGCCACCTTCTGGATAGAGGTGAATCTCAGGGATGTCTTGGCCCCTGGAAGGAGGAGGAGGACCTCTGGGAGATGTGGGGCAAGTAGTGGAACATCTCCTTATTTGCATGCCTTGACAAAGGACTGGCCACCTGGAGACATCCTGCCTGGATCCAGTAGTAGGTCTGCAATAAAGTAAAGGAGCTATCGCAGGGCTATGCCTGGGCTCAGGACTCCACCACCTACTCAAGGGCATGTCCTGCAACCTGCCCCTACTACCAGGAGCTCCGGAACCTCCTAGATCCATGGGACAGCTCCCTGCCACCTGGCATCGTTCACAACATGGAGGACGAGCACCCACAAGAGGCTGAGGAGGTGCCAGGACCTGAGGGCCACCCCATACACCAGGAGCTGGAGCCACCCACAGAGTGGTCCAGCCAGGAGGGGCAATTTGTGATAGACCTACCCTCACAGTCATCCAGGTGACAGCAAGCCAGGCATTGCTGGACCTTGGTGAAGGACCTTGGTGAAGGACCATCTGGTAAATATCCATCAGGGTGCACACCCCAGCTCGTGGGGCGGGGGCTCCACAGATGTTAGCAGGCCAGCCAGTGGACCTGGGCTAGAGATATCCTGGTTGGCCATGGCTCCCAGCACAATGCAATGGCTGCTGGTGACACTCAGCACCCGCCTCCATGGATAGTACTGCAAGCCTCAGCATGTGCAGCTCTGGGGTGTTTGGGAGGGTCCCTTTTAGGGATCAACTGTCTGTGGAACTCAGAAGGACTTGTGAGACATGAGACCCCCTTCAAGGCATTTTCCGCTCCACTTTTTCAAAAGAGCACCTGTGGCTGTGTGGATGTTCTCTTTTGAAAGACTGGGGTGGGCTTTCTATAGGGCAAATTGGGCCTCAAATCCATTTTTATGTGTGTAGCTGCACTCTTTCGATAGACAGTCTTCCAGAGGCTCATATTTTAAAGGAGTGCTGTAGTATAGACATAGTTATAGAGGTTAAATCCATCAATCGTTATTAGCTAGGATGGGTACGAATGCTGTCTCTAGCCTGTTTGTCAGAGACAGGAAATGGATGACAAGAGAGGGATTTCTCAGTGATTACCTGTTCTGTTCACTTCATCTAGGACATCTAGTATTGGCCACTCAGAAGACACGGTACAGGGCTAGATGGGCCTTTCGTCTGACCCAGTATGGCCATTCTTATGTTCTTATATTTTCTTCCTGCAACTACATTGCTTAAAATATATGTGTTGCATACCTGCCAGGCAGTTAACATTCATTCTTGAAGTCTGACAAGTTTTTAAACCAAGAAGTAATTTGTTCTACTGTGTATTTTCACTGAACTTGATTCAGACTTCCATGGAAGAGCTACCCAACTACTTCAGGCTTCATTTGTTTGACTTTGGTCTTCTTTTGAGATGTTGTCATGCTGCGTCTTTCATGGTTATGTCACACTGTTGTTAGTCAACACACATACTTTGAGTAATGTAAGATTAACATGTCTCTAATTATGGAAATAAGTAGTTCAGCTGGAACACTAGTGAATATTTAGTAAAGGGCATGGGGGAGACAGTGGATGTGGAAAGGTAACTTTAAGTGGGACTTGAAGCCAAATGGAAAATGATAGAAGGGGGATGTTTGCAATAACATATTTGACTTGCTGATTCCAGGACAATAAAGAGGCAAGGTCGGTGAAGCAATATTTTTATTGGACCAGCTTCAGGTCCAGACCTGAAGGACTGCATAGTTCAAATGCTTGACTCTCACCATCAGAATTTCATCTCAGCCAGCTTCTCTCTAAGAGGATGATGCACAGTTTTATTCTCTTTTTATTTAAAAAAATGCTAGGAATCTGGTATTACTAGTCCTTTGAGTGCACACCTAGGTCTCTAGCAGCACTGGATTTCATTTTCCTACTTCATAGAGTTCTCTCTAAGGGGTAGCTATTTTGCAGAGCTTCCCTAAATATCCCACTGTGCACAGTTCTTTTCCATTACATAGGAGCTTCTACTCTCTTTGTAACAAACTAGAGTTCCCTGCACACATATCTGCAAGGATAATACCTAGAGCATTTGTTCCCAAGGTCTTATCCTGTGACCATCAAAGTGAATGGCAAATCACCCTGTGATTTGATTAAAAGGTCCAGGTGATGCAGAATCAAGTCTCAAAAGCACAAGTCTCTATTACTTGAGCCAAAATAATTCTTCCTACTTGCTCAGATAGTGTGATAATTGACAGTGTAGGAAAACACAAATTACATTGACATATTTGGCTCACAACATAGCTTCAGCAACCCTGACTTTATAGAGAGAGCTTTTATCATCACAACTTACACAGGACAGAGCTATGATCTACAGTGTTCTCTGTACTTCAGTGCATGTGACAATTTGGAGTGGCTGGGCAAGTTAGGTTATAGGAGAGGAACAGAGTTGCTGGATCTGTGGTTTGGTGAATCTTTCTTCCATTTCTCTATATGGATCATTTGTGATCCCAGCTTTACTTCTGAGAATGTATTCATTATTCACAAATATTCACCAAACTGTAAATACACATAAATCTAAATTAATGGAGTATTCATGAACTACACTACAACTACTGATTTATTTACTAGTCACCATTTTGTGGGATTGGTCAATGGATAGGTTTGTTGTTTGTTTGCTTTTATTTCTGTTTTCAATCAGGAGAATAGAAATGACAAAACTCTTCTTCCAACGTTAAATACCCTTTTCACCAAGCAAATAAAGTTTTTGATATGAATAAAGATCATTCCCAAAAACCCGAATAAAACTTTATTTATGTGTAGGTCCACAATCAGAAAAGAACAAGGGATACAAATGAGATCAGAACAAGAGAGATTTGGAATTTCAAATCATTATTTGGAAATATTGTTTGTACCTACAAGTTCTTCTGTCAGTAATTGCTAGGTGCTCCAGTTGAATATGTGAAACATTACTTAATGCAGAAAAACTACAGATACATTTTTATTTTAGAGGTTGATGAGGGTCATCAGGAAACAAAAGGTCTCTTTTCCCATCTACATTAACTGACAGTCCATTTGAGCACTGATACCCAAGATCCAGTCTATTAAAAAAAGCTCCACACACTGCTACTTTTATCTGTCCATCAGGGCTAAATCTAAACTAATCCTCACTATAGAATTGGAAATGGAATTGAGAGGGTGCTTCTCCTGGGGAATTCTATCTATTGGTTTACAAGCTTGATCTCAGTAAAAGTCCTGTTGTTGCTAAGTAGGATGGATTATTTTTTTTCAAACACACACGATAGGACAGACACTATCTTTATTATTCTTCTATCACACCAGTCTGATGTATCTGGGGAACATTTTTTGTTCCCTATCTTTAAAAAAAAAATAACTGTTCTTGTTCAAAATCCAGCACCTTGGGGTTTTGTGTGTGTGCCTTACAAGGAATGATCTCTGTAACATTACTCTGCATGCTTATTTCCTTTCCTTTGTCCTCAGTGACACCCTAAAGACTGACCAATTTATTCACTGAGTGAGGAAGTGGGTCTTACCCATGAAAGCTCATTACCTAATAAATACATTTTGTTAGTCTTTAAAGCCCTACAGGACTGGTGAAAATCCTTGTCCCCCAACACTTCCAAATATTCAGAAATTAGGATCCAAATTTTATGACTGGGCCTAACTGTGCTAAGAATAAGCAAACCTCACTGAAATGCAATGAAAATCTTTTCCACAAGCTCAAAACAAAATGGTTGGGGATTTGAATATGTAATTTTGCATTTCTGCATTCCAGCCCATATTGAAACACTTGAAATAATAGTGCATTGTGTAGGTGTGTATACATATGTATAGATTTAGAATAAGACTGTAAAATACAATATTAAAGCACATATACATGTTGTACCTCCAAAAATCCGGATTCTCTGGTCTGGCAACATTTGTGTACAGCAGCCCAGCCAAAGCTGGACCCTGTGTCTCTGGGACCAAGCACAAGGTTGGAGGCATGTCTGTCAGCTTGGCTGGGGCTAAGGCTGCCACCCCCTTGGGTGGGACCACATCTGGTCCCTCATATGGATGGAATTAACAGAATTTTGGGCATGTGTAACAACAATAAATAAATAAATACATATGGAAGGAAGGAAGGAAGGAATTTCTCTGCCATTAGCAGAATCAGTTACTGATGCAAATTAAGCTAGATATATCTCATTCATTGCATGTAAAGGAGAAGTGTGACTATCAAAGGCAGAGAAATTGCCCTTATAACATGATAGCCAGTTAAAGTGTTTATTCAAGCCTAAGTCAACGCTGTTAAATTTGTAAATGAATTCCAATTCAGGTAGCTCCCTTTGTAATCAGTTGATAAAATAATTTTGTAGAAGAAGGGCTACTTAAATCCATTATTGAATGTCCAGGGAAGTTGAAATGTTGCCCTGCAGGTTTGTGTGTGCCCCCATGACTGTAATCTGATTTGTGTTCATTTATCCTTTGGTGAAGTCTGTCCTGTTTACTCAGGATACATTGCAGTGGGGCATTGCTGGAACTGGATGGCATTTGTCATGTTAGTGGATGTGGAGGTGACTGAATTATATTAAACACTTGAATCCTCCCTTAGTCTGACACAAACTCAAGTAAGTAAGAGCTGTCCAAACCAGTAAGAAAGAGTATGTTCTTCTGTGTGCTTGTGACATTCCCTGTAGCACTACTTCAGCAGTAGAGTGCAGGGTTTGCTAATGTCTCAGAGGTTATGCTTATAAAAAACGGTGCTGGTATTTGGTTAACAGAGAAGCAGCACGTGCAGGATGATATTTTTAGGGCAAAAACTATGGTTCCATTCAAGTCAAAAGGAGTTTTGCTATTAAATGCAAGAAAATCAATATTTGGCTTTCAGTCTTCCAATCGATAATGACTTACTACTTCTGTGGTTTTGACCAATGAATTGCTACATTGTTAGAGCTTCCCTGCAATTATTTTGATCTAATCACATTCAGGAAGCATTTTAGAAGTCTAAATCAAATGCCAACTTGGTCATTTAAAAATTAATTTGAGCTGTAGTGTGATATATGAGATGTATCTTTTAAAATCTGAATTTAGTTAACTATATTTCATACCCTAAGATTTATTTTGTGTCTGCACCCTAAATGGTTCGTGTTTATTATGCAACAGATTATGGCTCATAAAAAGCATATATTCCAGATTGTTGTAAATGTCAAAATAAATATGTCCTGGCACATTTGGAACCTTTCCTTTCCAGCTTGATGATGATGATGATGATGATGATGATTAATAACTATGTTTGATTTATATAGCAGTTTCTGTACCAAAGGATTCCAATTTAATTTACAGACACCAAAACTGAAGTCCTTTTTCAGACAAGTGGTCCCATTGACTTAGTGGCCCATGTAAGTGAGGGCTAAGGGGCGAGTCATATATAACCTACATAGAGGAATACTTTGACTATGATAATAAAGTAAGACAACTATAATAAAGAATCAAGTAGAATTAGAGGGTGGTAGCTTGTCAGACCAAAAAAAAAAAAAACTTTGCAAGCCAAAAAAAGAGGAGGGGAGTGTAAATTAATAACCTATTAATAAAGTGCCACTTGGTCTTTGGAGTTAAGAATTCTGTTGGCATTATTTAGTTCAGTTCTACTGAAGTCAATGGAACAGCAAAAAATATATTAGTAGAAGCTCTTGATTGTTATGAAAGTGATATAAAACACACAGAACATTGGCTTTTAAGGTCTAATAATGTGTACAAAATTAGTAGTCCTCAGAATATCGAAGTTAACATAACTGTGATTTGAGCTTGTGCCTAGGAAAGAGTGATAGGTGTCCATCCTAGTGGTTTGGTCCCTAGCACCAACAGTGGTAGTAATAACTGACAAAAAGTAAAAAAAAAACCATGTAATGTATGATGAAGCACACAGTTTATAAAAGTACATGGACACATTAAACATTTAAATGCCTGATTCTGGCCTCACATTCACTAATGTAAATCAGCAGGTACTCCAGGCAAATCAAAGACTTTAGCTGGCATAGCTTTCGAATTACTCTTCTCTCAAGCATTTTCTTAGGTGCATCCTCTGAGTCTTCATCATTCTGCGGCATTGTAATTGCTCTGTTCCACTTGAGGACAGAGCAGCTTAGCTAGGAAGGGTGGTAGATAGGTCCTTTCAAAGGAACAGAAATTAGTAAATTCATCTAGTTCCCTCTCATGAGATTTCCAGACTATTTTTATAGGTCCATGAGATCTGAACTACAGAAAAGCAACAAATATTCCAAAGACATATTTGAACTAACCAACCTCTGAAACTTGTGAGATTTTTTGTTTGTTTATTTGTTTAATGCGTGATCTCATCTTCAGTTCAATTATTGCTAATGCTGTTAAACTGCAGTTTCCTTATAGTTTAGCCCTGCCTCTGAGAAAAAAAGATTCTCTCAATGATTTCTGAACTGAGTAATCCAGTTGAAAGAGCAGAAGTAGAAAAATATTAGGATTCCTAAGCTACGTCTACACGTGAATGCTACATCGAAATAGCTTATTTCGATGTAGCGACATCGAAATAAGCTATTTCGATGAATAATGTCTACACGTCCTCCAGGGCTGGTGCCGTCGACATTCAACGTCAACGTTGGGCAGCACTACATCGAAGTAGGCTCTGCAGGGGAACGTCTACACACCAAAGCAGCCCACATCGAAATAAGGGTGCCAGGAACAGCTGCAGACAGGGTCACAGGGCGGACTCAACAGCAAGCTGCTCCCTTAAGGGGCCCCTCCCAGACACACTTGCACTAAACAGCACAAGATCCATAGAGCCGACAACTGGTTGCAGACCCTGTGCATGCAGCATGGATCCCCAGCTGCAGCAGCAGCAGCCAGAAGCCCTGGGCTAAGGGCTGCTGCACACGGTGACCATAGAGCCCCGCAGGGGCTGGAGAGAGCATCTCTCAACCCCTCAGCTGATGGCTGCCATGGAGGACCCCGCTATTTCGATGTTGCGGGATGCAGATCGGCTACACGTGCCCTACCTCGACGTTCGTAGTCGAAGTAGGGCGCTATTCCCATCTCCTCATGAGAATAGCGACTTCGACGTCTGGCCGCCTTATGTTGATTTCAACTTCGAAATAGCGCTAGCCACGTGTAGACATGGCGGGCGCTATTTCGAAGTTGGCGTGGCTACTTCGAAGTAGCCAGCACGTGTAGATGCGGCTCCAGTGTGAAAATAATATGTCAGCATGGAGAGCAATTCTGCTGAATTTGATGTATTGTTGATGTGATGGATCAGATCCTCAGATGACTTCAGTGTGTCTATTAATTAATTCTAGTGAAGTTATGTTGCATTACACACACTTTGGCTCCAGCAGTGTGCTTACTATATACTCCTATCAGACCTTGAAGTCCAAGTGCTCCTTACTTTTGAGAAAATGTGCTCCATTTCCAATTATCATACAATATCAAAGACAAAATCCACACCAAAGCTCTGAAGAGGATTGTATCTAGATCTTAACTCAGGGCCTTAGATTCTACTCTGACACTGTTATCTTATGCTTCACAAATGCAGTGTCTTTTTTCCTCTTTCAGCATATTAATATATAGTTTTCATTAATATCAGCCATTCTAATGACTCACTTATTTAGGTGAAACAGAGTATGAAAAAATAACCCAGAGGATACTCTAAAAGAACTGGACTCAGATTTTGTCCTGTATTTTGACTTTCATCTTGGACAATCTAGATCCATAGGGAGAGCAGATATGAGAAACTTATATGGAGATGTACCTATCTCATAGGACTGGAAAAGACCTTGAGAGGTCATTGAGTCCAGTACCCTGACCTCATGGCAGGACTATCACACAAACATACAATCATAGAATACTAGGGCTGGAAGGGACCTCAAGAGGTCATGTAGTCCAGCTCCCTGTCTAAAGCAGGATGAACCCCAACAAATCATCCCAGCTATTACTATGTCAACCCATGACTTAAAAATCTCTAAGGATAGAGATTCCACCACCTGTCTCAGGAATGCATTCCAGTGCTTCACCACTCTCCTTGTGAAATTGTTTTTCCTAATATCTAACCTACACCTCTCCATCTGTAACTTCACACTGTTGCTTCTCGTTCTGCCATCTGTCACCGTTAAGAAGAGTCTCTCTCCATCCTCTTTAGTGCCCCTTTTCAGGAAGTTGAGGGCTGCTATCAAATTGCCCCTCAGTCTTCTCTTCTGCAAACTAAATAAGACCATATCTCTCAGCCTCTCCTCATAGGTCACGTGCTCCATCCCCTTAATCATTTTTGTCGCCCTCCACTGAACCTGCTCCAATGCATCCACATTTTTTCTATGCTGGGGGCCCAAAGCTGGACGCAATACTCCAGATGAGGCCTCACCAGTGCCGAGTAGCGGGGAATAATAACTTTTCTAGATCTGCTGGAAATGCTTCTCCTAATATACCACAATATACCATTAGCCTTTTTGGTTTCAAGGCCACACTGTTGATTCATATCCAGCCTCTCATCCACTGTAAGCCCCAGGTACTTTTCTGCTGCACTGATACTTAACCAGTCAGTCCCCAGCCTGTAACAGTGCTTGGACGTCTTCCATCCCAAGTGCAGGACTCTGCACTTCTTGCTGAAGCTCATGAAATTTCTTTTGGCTCAATCCTCCAATTTGTCTAAGTCATTCTGCAACCTATTCCTACCCTCCATGGTATCTAGCTGACTTCCTAGATTAATGTCATCTGCAAATTTGCTGAGGGTGCTATCCATCCCCTCTTCCAGGTCATTAATAAAGTTGTTGAACAGTACTGGTCCTAGGATGGATCCTTGGGACACTCCACTTGAATCTGACCGCCAATCAGACATTGAGCTATTGACTGTTACTCATTCGGCCTGACTCTCTAGTCAGCTTTCTATCCATCTTACAGTTCATGTATTCAATTCATACTTCCTTAACTTATGGGCAAGAATGTTATAGGAGACTGTATCAAAAGCTTTGCTAAAGGCAAAGTATGTCACATCGATTGACTTTCCCATGTCCACAGATCCAGTTACCTCATTATAGAAACTAATCAGATTGGTCAGGCATGACTTGCCTTGGTGAATCCAGGCTGATCACTCTTGATCACTTTTCCCTCTTCCAAGTGCTCCAAAATAGACTCCTTGAGGATTCCTTCCATGATTTTTCTGGGGACTGAGGTAAGGTTGGTAGTCTATAGTTCCCTGGATTGTCCTTCTTTCTTTTTTGAAGATGGCACTTCATTTGCCTTTTTCCAATCATCTGGGATCTCTCCTGATCTCCATGAGTTTTCAAAGATAATGGCCAAAGGCTCTGCAATGAAGTCTGCCAATTCCCTCAGTACCCTTGGATGCATTAAATCTGGACCCATGTATCTGTGTACCACTATCTTTTTCTAACTAGCTCTTAACCTGGTCTTTCCACACTGAGGACTGCCCACCTTCCCATACTACATTACCTAGTGCCATAGGTTGGGATCTGGTCTTGTCCATGAAGACTGAGGCAAAAAAAGCATTGAGTACTTCAGCTTTGCCCGCATCATCTGTCACGAGGTTACCTCCCTCATCCAATAACGGCCCCACACCCTATCTGATCACCCTCCTATTGTTAATAAGCCTGTAGAATCCCTTCTTGTTAACTTTTACATTCCTCGCTAGCTGCAGTTTCAACTGTGCTTTTGCTTTCGTGTTTGCTCCCTGACATTCTCCAACAATATAGTTATACTCCTCCTTAGTCATCTGTCCAAGCTTCTTAGACTCCTTACTCATGTGTCCAAGTTTCCACTTTATATGCATGCTTTTTGAGTTTGAGCTTGCCAAGGATTTCCCTGTTAAGCCAACCTGATGGCCTATTATGGTTGCTTTTCTTACTGTGCATCAGGATGGTTTGTTCCTGTGCCTTCAATAAGACTTTAAAACACTGTCTGTTCTCATGAACTCCTTCATATCTCTTTCCTAAGGGATCCTACCCATCAGTTCCCTCAGGGAGTTGAAGTCTGCACTTCTGAAATCAAGTGTGTGTATTTTACTGCTCACCATTCTTCCTTTTGTCACCATCCTTGACACATTTTTAAAAATTGATTTGCCCCGATCCCTAAATGACTCCCTTGGGGATTGCACTCACATCCCTGGGTTTAGCAGGCCAACATGCTAACCATTGAGTTACCCCAACACCCTGTCCCCCAAGCAAGCTGTGTTTTTCCTAAGACAGAGCAATACCTGAAGAAGCAGAGCTACTTGGGTTATATTCAGTTGCTATGCAGGAGGAACAAACTTAATGGGCTCTCAGTCTTCCTTTGTATATCTAAGCAAGACACAGGTGCCAGCTGAGTTGGAAACAGTAATAGAATATTTGTTTTCTTCTTGACTGAAGACTCTTGACTCTTTTGGGAATCTTAAAGGTATACAATGTGTAATTGAACACAAGCATTCCTCTGGGTTTCTCATATCTTACTTACCACAATCCTACTAATATATCCCAGAAAGATGTTTGGTATTTCTTCAACAGTGTTACACTATTGACTTATATTTAGGTTGTGTTCATCTTGTAGCACTTTAAATTTGTCTTTCTTGAATTTCATCATGTTTATGTCAGACCATTTGTCCAGTATGTCCAGATCATTTTGAATGTTATTCATATCCTCCAAAGCACTTGCAACTCTTCCCAGGTAACATTGTACAAAAAATGTGTAAGTTTGTTTATAACTTTATAACTCTATGCCATTATAACGATATTGTGTTAATTTGCTTCAGCTAGCTCAGCTGTTCCATCATGTAGGCAGGGCCTCAAAAGCTTACTGGGACCCAAAACACATTGCTAAAGTAATCAAGTGTCATATTCATGTCAATCATTAGGTTGACTAGTGCTCTTGGAATCTGAACATACACCACATTCTTTGTAGAACATGCTGTATTCACAATGATAAATTAATTCAGCTATTCAGCTTGGTCATTGCTTGCAATGTTGAGGAGAAGTTCATTGTGTCTCCATTTGCATCTAAGAAAACCACTTACCAGCAAGTTTGTTCAAGTAGTTTCATAATTGAAAATGAAAAAAAAAAAGAAAGAAACCTATTCAGATATCTTACATAATCTATTTCATCTGTATATCTTGAAGCAGGTACAAAATACTTTGTGTTTTTCCCCAAACAAATCCTCATATGGTTAACCTTTCAAGAAATTAGGCCTGCCTAGCCTTCTCTGCTTTCCCTTCAGGTGAGTATTTTTCAGATGCAATGAAAACTGATAATCTAAAATCAGAAGGAAGATGTTTAGGAGCTCTGAGACTAAATTCAATTTCCGGGCTGGCTTAAGGGTCAAGGTACTTTTCAGAAAACTCTTAAAACCCTGATTCCAGGTAGCGATATTTGAAGAAAATCATCATGAACTAGAAAATACCCATGGATTTTCCTGGAAGATTAATATCCTGTATTTGTGGACCAAAATGTAAGATATTAACTAGACTGCTTTGAGATAGTGCATGTATTGAAAATCACAAGACTGCGTACTGAATCACATTGTCATTTAATTTGCCTGGGACAAGAAACACTCACTCTTTTGATTTACAAAACTAGCCCTTTGAACAGCTTTCAGATTTCACAATAACCTTTGTCACTTCATAACAGGCTAGTGGACTCTGTATAAGTAGAAAAGAAGCTTCTGTTGAGTCATTATATGGTCACATCTTAAAGATTTATTTAGGAAAAGTACAACAGATATCTGATGATTCATATGGATAGGTGAGTCTTATTGCTAATACTGCTTGGGAACTTTTAACCAAAAATAAATTTTGCACAAAATCACAGTTTTTCAGGGGAAAATTTCAATTTTCTCTCAGGAAAATTTAAACAAAATACTATGTTTGAAGCTAATTTATGATGTTCCACAATAATAGACAATCCTATATCTCCAACCTGCCCGTACCAAGCTACAGGAAAATGGTGTATCATGGGAGATGTATTCTATAGAGACAGCCCAGCCTATATATAAGCTTTGGAGCACATGACACCCAAACTGCAACTCAGATAAAGCAGCAGCATCATTGTTAATTGAAATATTTAATTTTTGGCCAAAATATTTGGGTTTTCAGTATTGTTTTCAAAAATGAAAAAAAACCTCAAAGATGTTCCACTGGGAGGAATGAAAAAATATATCTTCCAACCAGGTCTATATATTATATAATTAGGAATTATGCAAAATTATTATCTGAAAATGGGCTGCAAAGGGGTATTTGTTGAAAATTCAACTTGTGCATTCATGTATACATGGTTTCACTAGATATCTATAAACAGTTGCACTTATACTGTTAATAAGATAATGGCTGTGATGGTGAGTTTGAGAAGTCATAACTTAACCACTGCAATGGATTTATGAAAATCTAAAGCTTCTAAGTTATATTATTAAAAGTAATAAAATCAACACTAGGTTCAGCATAGAACAAGTCTGAATGCATATAAGAAATTTTGTGCACATGTGAGTTGGGGCCATGTATTTCCTTGGTGTACTTCTAATATGTATTTTCTTTATGGGCCACATTTTCACGTGATTACCTTTTCTGCCAGCACAATTGATACAAGTGTATACAAGTGATACAAGTGTTGTAGCAAGTGCAGGAACACAAATTTACACCTGCAGTTCACACACAGGTGCCAGTCTAATACAACAAACTACTGCTGCCAAAGGTATGCCACTTCTTTGAAAATTTTTCATCCATGCTTCTTGTATAGAATTACTTATCAAATCATAGGAATGTGAAAAAAAAACTTTCCCATTGTTATACTTGTTTTTATAGATAGGGTCAACTCATTTTGAAAATAGTGAAGGAAGGAGTGATTTCCATTAACATTTATCAGCTCAAAGAAGGAAGTTCTCTGCTTTTTCAGACTACCATTCAGAAGTCTGATATATTTTGTATACCCCAAAGTTTAGGGTGTCCATATTTCTTGTTGATAAATACAGGACACCTGATAAAATTGCTCAAATTCAAGCAAGTTCAATGGCAATCCATCAGAACTATGCGATACCCTCCCTCAACCAAAGCCAATGGGGGCCAGAGGGTGAATTGTCATTTGATCTTGACTTCGAGCTCAAAGAGGGCCACAGATTTAATAATTTTTTGTCATTTGATAGGCTAGAAAAGCACTTGTTGCATAAAAAATAGTATTCCAAGGCTATGTATACACTAGCCAAAAACTTCAAAATGGCCACAAAGTGCTGAAATATATATTCAGAGCCTCATTAGCATGTGGGCGGCCTCTGCACTTCAAAATTGAAGCGGCTTGCTGCCGCATGGCTCATCCAGACAGGGTTCCTTTTCTAAAGGACCCCGGCTACTTGGAAGTCCCCTTATTCCCACCTGCTCATAGGAATAAGGGGATTTCGAAGTAGCCAGGGTCCTTTCAAAGAGGAGCCCTGTCTGGACAAGCCACACAGCTGCAAGCTGTGTCAATTTTGAAGTGCCGCGACCGCCCACATGCTAATGAGGCGCTGAATATGTATTTCAGTGCTTCATTAGTAAGCTTCAAAATGGCCATCTGCATGGCCATTTCAAAGTTTTTGGATAGTGTAGACACGGCCCAAGTCTGTCTCACTCTTTTTTGGAGCCTTGTCTTGTTTTCGTGTGTCATCTCTTTTTTTAATTTTTATTATGATGAGGGCTCTCAAAAGCTGGGAGTGTCCCAGGCTTCTCTGGACCTTTGAGGAGCCCTGCTTTAAATCTCCAGAGCCCAGCAGGGGAGGGGGCCATGAGGGTCTGGGCTGAGGTGGGGTGTCTAATTTATTGAAATGCCACATAGATCAAAAATGTTGGATGAGGGGGAAGAATTGAATAAGTAAATGCTTTGTCACTTTCATCTTGATGCACAGTACAGTAACATAACATCAGCTGTACACTGTCTCTCAAGCTAAATTTGACACATAACAGTGAAAGCTCCGTGACTGTCCTTGGATGAACTTGAGAGTTAATATTTTCCTGCTGTCGATATACCTGCAAAACTGACCTCTGTGCTTATGACACTTTTCTACTGTGAGTTTCTTTTATAAGAAATATAGAATTCAAATAAAATTTTGCCATAGACATTTTTCACTCTGATGGGCTCAGTCAAGAATCTTTGATTAGCTATTTTGGGTGAAAGTGGGTGTTGCAGACAGAAGTGTGTGAAGTAGACACTCTACACTATCATGCTGGCATATTGTGTAGTGCCACCTAAAACTGTAATGCATGATCATCATCAGGGTAGCTCCTGCTGTCAGGACTAAAAGATTCAGAAATTCTGTGCCAGGCAGGCTACAGAGCAAGACCTGTTGCAGTATAACTCCTCTTATGAAGAGTATGCTATTCAATATTTAATGCACTCAACACTAAGACTGGATGATTACTAGTTTTCCTGAGTTCCAGTGAGTGGGGCCCATTTATTTAAAGTAATCAAGAAGTTACTCATATGTTGTGAGAAAATGTTGGACCCTAGGCACCTTTAGTAAATGTATTTTAACCTAGGACATCATGTGTAATGTGATTATGTGTCTGCATATTTGACTAAAAAGTTAATTTTATTTCCAGTCATCATAAAATGCTACTGTATTTTGTTCTGCAGTGACTCCTGGCACTCCTTTACCATCTTTGCTTCATTCTTTTCTGCTATTTTTTTTTTCCAGGAAGGATCAACACAGTACATTTCATCAGCAGCTGCTCAGGAATTTTTTGACAATTTTTTGTGGAGTCGTAAAATGCCAATTTATCACAAACTGTTCACAATTTAAGTTTAGTTTCTGATTAATCTCTTGACTTGAAAAAAGATATGGAAAATATTTTGAAATTGTCAAATTGTCCAGTTTTGACATTTCCAAAATAAAAACATTTTCTTAATGTGAAATGACTTTTCACAAAGTAGGTTTTTCCCATGAAAGCTTATGCTCCAAAATATCTGGTAGTCTATAAGGTGCCACAGGACTTCTTGTTGTTTTTGAAGATACAGATGAACTTGGCTACCCCTCTGATAAAAGGCTGTGGTTATGCTAGCAATTTTGCTGGCAAACCCTAGTTTTGTCACCAAAATTTGTGGTGCTTGGACATAGAAAATGCCCTTTATCGATACTATCTGGACAAAACTCAGCACTTTTGCTGGTAGCATTCTGCCTCAAAGCTTTGAGGCACAATGGTGCCATTGCCAGATTCTCTCAACAAAAAAGCTGTATGGATACTCTGTGGGGGGATCTTCTTTTGACAGACAGGGCATCCATAACAATGAGCATCCCTGTCTGCTGTGCTTCATCCTCCTCCTCATCATCATCACTAACCATGGGCTCTGCACCTGTTGGTGTATGATGCCTCTCTCACTATTTCCTTCCATCTTTCTCTGTCCAGTGCAGAGTGGCTTAGTTCCAGGTGCCTATTTTGTCAAGAGAGCAGTAGAGCAGTCTGGCTGCTTTGTCAACAGAGCAGAGCACTCTCCCGATTGGCTTTTGTGTGTGGCCGCACTCTGTCAACAGAAGTTTTGTCGGGAAAACTCTCCCAACAGCGACTTCTGCTGACAGAATGCTGTAGTGTAACTGTAGCCAAAGTGTTTCAAAAAGAAAAGGTTGAAATTAAAATAAAGGATTTTGACTTTTTCAAAACTGCACATTTTGATTGACCTGAACTGAAATTTGTTTTGGTTTTTCAGGTTTTCATGCTAACATTAATTTTCATTTCAAATAACATTTTAGGGATTGGAGATCTATCTGTAACTCAGCTGTATTATTAAGCTTCTTCCTATGCTCCTGCCTTTAAAGGGCCAAAGAAGGAGAGCTTTCAAACCTAAACATCAAGGACCCAGCAATCACCAGTTCATATGGAATTCCCCTGAGTACGTCAATATGAATCCTCTGCTGGACTTTATTGCTCAGCTGATGAGGAGGGGAGCCATACAAAATGTTCTAAGGCATGATTAAAATTGTTTGAAATGGGGGAGGGTGGGAGGAGCGCAGAATAGCAGCCATGAAGTAGGGGAGATGTGTAAGAACATTGCTTACTTCAACTGTGGAGAAAAGGGGGTGATCTACTTTGCTTTGAGCGGAGGAAGAGGGAGATATGCTACCTCTGTTTTCTCTAGATGTAATTCCTACTTCTAGGTCACTTGACCTTGTCAGAAGGGAGAATGCATGGACCACAGGTGGGATGGAACAGCAGGGGCAACTAATGACAAACAAGGTACTTGTATTTAAAAGGAGACTAAATACAAGGCTTTTTTTGCCTGCTGCACAATTTACACAGTCAAGCAGTTCTATAACCTTGAGTTGCTTATTTTCTCTGATTTGATTTCTTACCTTTCTCTCTCAGAAAATCCTGCATTATATATAATTCTTATAGGAACTAACTATGGCAGCACCCTACATTACATTATAATTGGCTGTCTCCAGCACTGCAGTATAAAGCAATAAGCAATTTGCTTTACCATGATACTGTTACCTTCCTTTATGTGATGAGTGTTAACAACCTTTTCGTATTTGGTCATCACAAATGAACATTTGCAGAAATAATTTTATAACAAGTTAGGGAATTAGCATAAAGATGCAGTACAATGATTTCTGTCTATGTGTTTTTAGAGAAACCAGAAGATCTTTGGATAAACCAGTAGGGAAAGGGGCAGGATACGTTTATAGGATTCAAGCCAGCTAACATCTGCTCCAAATTCCAGCCAGCATGCAGTTTGCCAAACTCTCACATTGTGTAATGCAATCCATGGCCCTGAGAAACATCAGTCGTTCTTCACCACACTATGGCTGTGTCTACATTGGAGAATTTTGTCAACAGAGGGACCGTCTGTCAACATAACTCAGAGATTATCTATGCACATAAAGTCTACTTGCTCCACCAAGTGCTGCTGCAAGCAGAGCTGTGCAAAATGAACTCTCAGGATTGCAAATAGCGTGCCATTTGCGTACTCATGAAGCTCATTACCATAGTCCCGCGAGAGTTTGGCATCAGCAGAAGGGGGAGCCAGCACTGCAGAGGCCCTGTGGATATGCTCTGTTGGCTAAATTCCCTCTCTGTTGCCAGTCCCTTATGTCTGTCATTTAGGCAGAAGGCGGTTAGGTTTATTAAGAACTAGGTAACCTTTTCAGAAGAGGTAGACTATATAGGAAGGATACACTCCACCTAAACCAAAATGGAACCTTGTAAAATTAAAAAGGTGATGGACCATTTTTTAAATTAAGGACTAAATAAAAGCTAAATGCTAAGATGAGAACTTGGGAATGCCAGATTAAATGAGGGTACTGATATAGTAGACATCACAGAACCTTTGAAGAATGAGAATAATCAATGGAAGACAGTAAATATTAGGACACTATGGCTGTGTCTACACGTGCACGCTACTTCGAAGTAGCGGCACTAACTTCGAAATAGCACCCGTCGCGGCTACACGCGTCGGGCGCTATTTCGAAGTTAACTTCAACGTTAGGCAGCGAGACGTCGAAGTCGCTAACCTCATGAGGGGATCGGAATAGCGCCTTACTTCGACGTTCAACGTTGAAGTAGTGACCGTGTAGACGATCTGCGTCCCGCAACGTCGAAATTGTGGGGTCCTCCATGGCAGCCATCAGCTGGGGGGTTGAGAGATGCTCTCTCTCCAGCCCGTGTGGGGCTGTATGGTCACCGTGTGCAGCAGCCTTTAGCCCAGGGCTTCTGGCTGCTGCTGCTGCAGCAGGGGATTCATGCTGCATGCACAGGGTCTGCAACTCGTTGTCGGCTCTGTGGATCTTGTGTTGTTTAGTGCAAGTGTGTCTGGGAGGGGCCCTTTAAGGGAGCGGCTGGCTGTTAAGTCCGCCCTGTGACCCTGTCTGCAGCTGTGCCTGGCACCCTTATTTCGATGTGTGCTACTGTGGTGTGTAGACATTCCCTCGCAGCGCCTATTTCGATGTGGTGCTGCGCAACGTCGATGTTGAACATCGACGTTGCCAGCCCTGGAGGATGTGTAGACGTTATTGATGTCGCCACATCGAAATAGGCTACTTCGATGTAGGCTTCACGTGTAGACGTAGCCTATATATGGGAAGGACAGAATAGGTCATACAAGTGGAGTAGTGATACCATATGTAAAGAAAGTATAGAGTCAAATGAAGAAAAAATCTTAAATGAACCAAAATGTAATAGAATGTCCACAGATAGTAATTCCATGATTGAATAATAAGAATATAGCACTAGTGATATAGTACTGACCACCTGACCAGGATGGTGATACTGACTGTGAAATGCTAAGGGAAATTAAAGGCTATTAGATAAAAAAACTCAGTAATAATGGGGACATTTCCTATATTAACTGGATAAATGTTAAGACAGGAGCGGATGCAGATATAAATTTTTCTGACACCTTAAATGGCTGCTTCTTGGAGTAACTAGTCCTGAAACTCACAAGATGAGAGGCACTTCTTGATTTAGTCATAAGTGTATTATAGGATCTGGTCCAAGAAGGGAATATAGGCGAATATACTCCAAATAACAAAAATAGTAAGAGGACCAAAAAAGTGCCCCTGTGGCTAAACAACAAACAAAATAAGCAGTTAGAGCCAAAAAGGTGTGCTGAAAAAAGCGAAAGTTAAATCATATTGAATAAAAGAACACAGATTTTGGCAAGTGAAGTATAAAAATATAACTAGGAAGGCAAATAAAGAATTCAAATAAAAGATAACAAAAGGCTCAAGTAATTAATAATAGTTATAACAATAAATATAACAATAAATAATTGCATTGAAACAGGAAGACTGTTAAGCAGCTAGTGGCACCACTGGTTAGTCATGATAATAAAGGTGTACGCCAGGAAGATGCAGTCATTGCAGAGAAACAAAATTAATTCTTTGCATTGTTCTTCCTGGCTGGGAATCTAAGGGAGATTCGCAAGTCTGAGACATTCTTTTTAGGTGACAAATTGAAGTAAGTGTCTCAGACAGAGGTATCATTAGTGGTGGTTTTGGAAGAAAGAAATAAATTAAATGTAATAAGTAACCCAGAGTTCATATATTTACCAAAGGGTTCTGGAGGAACTCATGTGAAATTGCAGAACAATTGACTCTGGTATGTAAACCAGCATTTAAATTAGCATCTGTGCCAGGTGACTGGAGGATAGCTAATGTGATACCATTTTTTCAAAGGCTCCAGAAACCAACTTGGCAATTACAGGCTCAGTCAGCCTAATTTTAGTACCAGGTAAATTATTAAAACAATATTAAAGAACAGAGTTTTCAAACACATAGGAGAACAAGATTTGTTGGGGAAAGTAAATATGCTTTTTGTAAAGTCAAATCACATCTCACTGATCTAATAGAAGTCTTTGAGGGGGACAACAAGCATGTGGACAGGGGTGATTCAGTGTACATTGCAGACTTAGATTTTCTGAAAGCTTTTGACAAGGTCTCTCACCAAAGGCTTTTAAGCGAAGTAAGCTGTCATGGGATAAGAGAGAAGGGCTATGCACTATAAGAATACCAAATAGAATCAGTGCAGATTTCTCATTAACATGCATTAGCTGTATTAAAAGTAGCCTCAGGTTCATTAGGGTCAGTTTAGGAGAAACTTGATCTTTTCAGTTAATGTGTTTGGGGTTTCTTAATGTAATGAATTAGGACAACTCAAACAACCAGCTGTCTCCTTTCATTTCAGATAATGATAAAAGAGAATTAACGAGGTCCAATGTGCCAATACCACTTTAGTGACCATCTCTGAAAAATCTATCATTGTATCTGTGACTTATCTTCTCATATAGGGGATGTTTGAATTGCACTAGATCCGTTATCTGTGATAAAGCTGGTCCCAGTGACATTTCTGATTTCTGGGGTTGCATTACACAGTAATGCTTTTGCTGTTATTAATTATTCTTGTGATATTTTAGAACAGTAATTTGTGTATAGGGATTACACACACTTTACTAACAGGATGTAGCATGGAACACCCTGAATTACAACAGAGAAGCGGGGAAACCTTATATGCAAAACAAGATTCAGTGGAGCATAATATTCATGACACACTGGATAATGCCTCTAATCCTATCACAACAATTTTACTATTGTATCAGTAAAATTTCAATGTCAGGGGCTCTCTGCACTAGGCTGCACATATACATAGCAAGAAAGAGCCTCAAAGAGCTCACAACTAAATAGACATAGGACTGAACAGTGGCATTCCTTGTCTGACATCATGCAGATCAGTGACAGATGATAATAGAAACCCCATCTGCTGAATCATTGTCCAGGGTTGCACTTAGCAATCCCTCTGAGAACATCTTGGTGAGAAAAAAATTCTTAACACTGCTTTCCCTTAAATCTGAATGGTCATTTTTGTACTCTGACATGAAACCCTTGGTTTGTATTGATTCCTAAAATTGCTAATATTTATCCAGCAAGAGCAGGGTTTGGACTTAAAAACAAGACAATCCATCCTGGGGTCTGATTAGAGGGCAAAATAGCCCACTATCCTGTCATCCTATCTTCTGTGAACTTATCTAATTGTTTTCGAACCACATTATACTTTTGCCCTTCATCACATCCTCTTCCAGTGAGTTCTTCTGGTTAGCTATGCATTCATCTACACACCCGGGGCAGAGGCTGTAGCAACCATTCCTGCTTACATCAATCATTGGTCAAGGTACCTGTGAATAGAGAGCTAGCTACAAAGTCCAGCAAAGCAGCTTGGCATAGCTTTACCTTTCACTTGATTGTTTTACAGACAGCTTATGGCTAATGATTTTTTTTAATCATGGATACTAATATTTAATTTGATGCCTTTGTACAGTATATTTGATTCTCCATATTCTAGGGGCTTCTTTTTTTTAGCCAAACATTTTCAAGGTTCATTAGAACATAGCTGTAGATATAATTACAATTTCAGTTGGCACAACATTTTCCTGTTGATTGCAGGGCAGGAAATGGTTCCCTTTGGTGACTTTCTCTCTTATGTGAAGCACAGAACTTAACTGCTGTGACCACTTATGTGACAAATTTGGCAAATACAAGATCCCGGATGGAACGCCACCAATTTGTGTTTCCAGCAGTAGCGTCTGGGTTTTGACTGGCTTCCTGGATGGCTTCTTATAAGGTTAATATCCGTACCACATTTTACAGTTATGGCAGCTGCAGGGAAAACCATAAAGTTGATTCAACATTTCATTATAGATGCATCTTCTTTACATACATTGTAAGTAACATCAATATGGAAGAATTCATTCATTGCTTTCAACACTATGGCTATGTCTACACTAGCCCAAATCTTCAAAATGGCCATGCAAATGGCCATTTCGAAGATTTCTAATGAGGCGCTGAAATACATATTCAGCACATCATTAGCATGCCACCGGCCGCAGCTCTTCAAAATTGCCGCTTTTCTCTGCCACGTGTCTCATTCAGATGGGGGTCCTTTTCAAAAGGACCCCTCCAACTTCGAAATCCCCTTACTTCTATGAGAAGATAGGAATAAGGGGATTTTGAAGTTGGAGGGATCCATTCAAAAAGGACCCCCTTCTGGATGAGCCACACAACAGCCAAGGGTGGCAATTTCGAACAACTGCAGCCGGCAGCATGCTAAGGAGGCACTGAATATGTATTTCAGTGCCTCATTAGTAATCTTTGAACTGGCCATTTGCATGGCCATTTTGAAGATTTGAGCTAGTGTAGACACTGCCTATTTGTTTAAAGACTATATGTAAAATTCAAGAAGTTGGTTTGTTCTTATGTCCCATAAATGCTGGCCCACTTGTTTGGAAAGGAGTATTTACTGTATGGTCAAAGCAGTGGACTTCCACTGGGGAGTCTTAGGTTACTGTTACACTAGCGAGTTTTGCCAACAAAACTGGTGGAAAGGCCACACACAAAATATGTTTTGTTGACAGTTTGTTGACAAAATCGACACTTTCGCTGGCAGCATTCTGCCTCTCAGCCACAGGGCTTAACACTGCTGTTAACAGATTCTGTAGGCAAAAAAGCTGTGTGGATGCTCTGGGGGTGGGGGTCTTCTCTCAATAGACAGGGCATCCAGAACAATGGGCAGCCCTGTCCACTGTGCTTCTGGGTGCCTGTTTTGTTGAGAGAGCAGCTGGGCAGTCTAGCCATTGTATCGACAGAGTGGAATGCTCTTCTGATTGGCTTTTGTGTGTGGCTGCACTCTGTCAACAGAAATTTTGTCAGTAAACCTCTTCTGACAGTGACTTCTGTCAACTGATCGCCGTAGCATAACCGTAACTTTAGGTTCTCCTTCCAGTTATGTTTTTGTATTTAATAGGGGGTTAATATTTAGAACCTGCACTGAGATCATCAGGAGAAAGGCACTAGAGGAGTGCAAGAATAGTATTATCATGTGTATGCACTTACTGTGAACATGGTCGAATCTAGTGCTAAAATGGCTTATTTACTTGTGTGCTCAGACTTTTTCCTTCATGTCATAATTTATTTAAAATGTTCTGTATGTTCTTCTTGGAAATACTAGGCTAGTTCAGAACAGCTTTAGGGCCATAACAGTTTAATTAAAATTTGTGGCAAATATCCCTACTGTTATAAAATTAACCTGAATTTAGTCATTAGAGTATGTATTCTGTCATGGACTGCATGTAATCCAGTAAAATTTTCTTTGCTCCAACATACATTTAAGTACAAGAAATATGAAGACATACTGGAATTCTTGGATTTGTCTCAGAAAGATTTTGCTTTTATGGAATATAAAGTAGATTACATATCCTTTTATATATAATTCAGAAAAAAATCTGCAAACTACCTGATTTTTTTAAGTCTCTCCACTTCTCTCTCCTTCTTTCCTGACTAAATTCCTAAATTCTTCATTGTTTATTATGGTAGAACTGTATTCCAGTCAATCTGGTCACAACAAGTGGTTTTACTTGGATATTAAGACAAATAAGTAATTCTTACTTCGTCACATCACACGAGGAAAGTATAATTCAGTTGGGCAGGGACAGTTTGCAATCTATAAGTTCTTTTCCAAAGACTTGTCTGTTTAGACAAAGATATGTCAGAGGGTCACGTATCTGTCAAGACAAGTGAGTCCACATTGAGTATGTGTTTATGTAACCTCAATTCAGCCAGCACTGAAAATAAGATGAGCTCTATAATTACTTAAACATAAAATCAATGGTCATTGTTATAGATAGAATCCATAAAAGAATAGCAAAAAACAGCGAAAACATTAGTTCAAACAGGATTGCAGATGGTTTCTAACAAAATTTTATAGGGCTGTTTCTAAACATGTTTCTGAAAATGAACTCATTTTTGTGATTCCTTACCCAATGTCACATGATAAATTTAAAAGTCTCAAGTGACAGCTTATACCATGTATCAGAGGGGTAGCCGTGTTAGTCTGGATCTGTAGAGCAACGAAGGGTCCTGTGGCACCTTATAGACTAACAGAAAAGTTTAGAGCATGAGCTTTCGTGAGTTAACTCACTTCTTCAGATGCTGGATCTTCAGATCTGAAGAAGTGAGTTAACTCACGAAAGCTCATGCTCTAAACTTTTCTGTTAGTCTATAAGGTGCCACAGGACCCTTCGTTGCTCTAGCTTATACCATCTAATTTAGGGAATTATTTCACGTCGTTGTGAAGTTTATTGTTAATTGTCTTATCTGTATCCTCTTTTCTCTGGTCATTACACTAACTAATTCCTCTTCTTCATTCTTGTGAACATGCCCTCAAATACTTGTAGATGTGCTACCCGTGTTTTATACATATATGGTGTTTGCTTCAAGTAATGTGCAGTTGTCTCATGAACAATATACAGTTCTTAAATTTGCTTCATCTGCTACAGCATTTTATTGAATCCCTCTAAGTTTGGTTGTTGGTTTTTTTATCTTTTACAAATGAAAGAAATATAAAGGAGCAAAGTCATTTTAAATCAAGTCAATTTGTAATCAAAATTCTGACTGGAAAGAGGAACATATTATAAGTTGGAAACGTACAGGCAATCACACTCACAGCCATGGTATAAAGAACTAACATAAAGAGATAACAAAAGGTGAAATATACTGCTGTCCATTATGAAGAAAAAAAGGCCCACAAAAACTTGCTATAAGTAATACAAGCATTGTGCACTCAGTAATCCTGAACATATCACTAATCAGTTCACAATCCTTTTGTTATCAGCATTAAACCTCAATATCAGGGATTATCTGACACATATCTGGAAAACTTGTTTTCTTATCTGTGTGTTAGCATTAACAAGATAGATGTTAGCATTATAACAATGTGTGAAAACTTAATGGAACACTTGTAGAGTGCTGCATAATCTAATTTATAGTATCTATATCACACGTTACAAGGTTATGTTTAAATGTTTGCTCTAAAAATATTTAAAAAAATGTTTCGTAAGATTGAAAATCCCCTGCAGTCAGGGCATAAGCATTACCAAATGTGAAATATTAGTTTACCTGAACAGGAAGTATCATTGAATGCTAATAGGCCAAACAAAATCTTAGTTGATTGCTCACCCCATGCAACCATGAAGAGTTACATGTAGGTGCCATCAGGTTGGCCAAAAATCCCTGAAAATGAAAAAGTGGATATTCTGTGTTGTCTGAACTCTGAGGTTCAAAGATCTGTAGTTATAAGCAAGAGATTGCCAGTGCTGCTTGGCATGTGGCAGCCCTCTTTGACAAATAGAGGTATTTATTGCAGAAGTTTACGTGGCGTTTTAAATATCTAAGATTGTAAATTAATTTGCATGTGTATGTTTCTTGTTTTAACCTTGTAAGAAAATCTCCCTTTTCTTGATTAATAAATCTTTAGTTGATTTATTATAGGACTTATTACAAGCATTGTTGATATTTTGAGATCTGAGTATGATGATCTTGGAAGGGACTAATCCTCTGAAACTGAGAGTAACCTGAATATTCTTGAGATATTGTGATGCTTTAAAGTTCACACTTTCTACTTTGTTTCTGAAATCTAATTAAAGAACCTACAATCAGTTCGGGATTTCTGCCTTGTCTTGTGTGAGTGTTCTGGGATTAACATTCATGGTTGTAAGACATTCCTGCCAGTGTGATATAGGTTACTAGGAGATTGGGACAGGCAGTAATCAAAGAGTGAAGTCAAGAACAAACCAGGGGCATTAGATGGAGTCGAGGGTATATTTAATGCAATGTCTGGAGTACAGGTGGGTACACAGTTGGTGGTTTTGCTAAAACAGCTCCCCTTTGTGGATTCCTGGTTTACGTACTTGAATCAGACAGTCAGTAGGCTGTGAATGGCTGCCACTCAATTCCTGCTGGTCTGTGTGTCCTGCCAGCTCCAGTCTCATAGGGCCCTCCCATGAGAGCTTATCCTAAATATATTATTAGCATTAGCAGCCCAGAATCCCTACGGTCCCAGGTTCCAGCCCTGCAGATTTGAATGGTCTAATACTAATAATAACTAATAATAACATTACTATTCCTTGCCAGTTGGGTTTTCCATATGGAAATACGGAAAGGAGATAATATAATTCAATGTATTTACAACCTACTGCTTAGTGCCTATCACTGGACAGTTGCTGTTCCTCAAACCCACGGCATGCACAGCCATACCTAATCTCTTCAAGGAGGTTTATTTCTTAAATCAAAGTTATCAATCAACCAGCCAGAGCCTCACATCCCAGGAATCTCTGACAGTCCATTTCCTGGCAGTCTCCCAGCCTCAATCAGCTCTGTTCCCCTCCTTGATCAACAGCAGTAGGGCTGCTCACTTCAGTGCATCTATCACCCCCTCCAGCTTTATCTCCACCCCAGTGTGGCTTTCCCTAATGAAAAGGTGCATCCCCTCAGGTCTTCCATTTGAGTGTCTTTTACATTGCTTTGTTGTGAGGTCTGCTTACACAGAGCCTTCCATATGTAAATTAGCCTCAGTGATAGTGCTGTGGCCAGTCAACTTTGAATTCCATTTCAGAGTGACACCAGCAAACTCACAATTGAAAGCCTTCTCTAGAAATTTGCATTTTGTAGAGCTCAGTTCTCTCCTGGACAGTACAAACTTATGCAAAGTCTATAATTTTATAAGTAGAAAATGATATACGCAAATCCTATTATCCTAAATGGAGTTTCTCAAATACTTCAATCACCCCTGTTTAGGTAAAACTATAAAATAAATTTATCAACTGAAAAGAGAGAGATTTTAAATTAATGCAAGTAATGAGTTATAAGAGTTAGACTGAGTTAAAATAAAAGAAAAATACATCTAATGCCTAATGTAGCAAGCAAAGTTAATTTAAAGCAAAAACTGATCATGACAAGTTTCAGCAGTCTTGCTAACTGAATTTATTTCAGTCAAAATTCTTCCCTTATTTCACTGCTGCTTCCTTTGTTCTTCCGGTTTTATGGATGTCAAGCGCAGGATGAAAATGAGGAATAATTTGGGACATCAGCTCTCCATTCTTACAGTTCTTTATCTACTTCAAGAAGCCTCTCCAGGAGACAGAAAGTCTGCATGGATGAGAACACTAAGGTATTTCTGTGTCAAGACATAGATTTCTTCCATGCCCTGCTTCCTGCCAAAGAGTGACCACTAAAGCAGGTGATGGTCCGTTTGATTTTATTGATGCCTGGCTGAGACATTAGCTTTTCATTTGTCTCTGTAGAGCTTATTTGTAGCTGCTCCCCAGATTTAGAACAGCCCGTAAAATACTGCAACAAGGAATATTATAACTTTAGAAGCATATTTTTCCTGAATAATATTGACCAGCAAATTATGATTTTTCAAAAGATACCTCACAAGGGTTTTATAGAAAATTTATCATATTCCAGAGAAATGGGTGAACACAGGGGCATGGACTTTTGGCCACGTAAAAAGCCATGGCTATAGTTTCATATTTTAGTATAATGATTTTACATAAAATGATATATACTAAGGAAATAACCTTTAAATTCATGAAACACTCTAAACTCATTTTATCTTGTTAAATAAATTATACAGAATTAGCTTTGTCTCAAAGTACTTTTTGCAGCACAAAGATGTTTAATACGAGGAAAAATATGACACAACTTCATTTTTAACAGGAAATCAGGATACTCTGGAAATTTAAAATTCACCTGTAACATGAAAATGATGGTCACTTTTAAGTGATAAAAATTTGGAATGTCATAGGCGTATAGGAAGGACAGAGTTCAGAATATATACTGTACAAGCAGCTGGAGCTTATGTTATATAAAATCTGTACACTGGAGGAAAGGATATATATAGTCTATTCTGTGTTGGTGACTATAGTTCATAAAATTCTATTGCTGCCCACTGAAATTTTGAACAGTCTTGCTACTGATGTGATTAAATTATAAATGAGATACTTAATTTTAGCTGCTTCAGTAAATATTCCATCTTCCTTAAATCCAATCATAAATTAATTTCACTCTGCCAGCAGACTCTCAGACCTAGAGTATGGTTCTGGTAACTCCACATATATATACAATATCATTATAGCTCTATAAAATAACATATCAGGTGAGATTCCAAGAGAAAATAATGGCAGCTCTACCAAATGCTTGAATGCCAATGAGATCAGGTCCATTATGTGTATTAACGTGAGGGTACTGCTGTTAAAATCTTCATCAAAACAGCAAAATAGCTGCTGCATACAACTCTGAGACGATGAATTTCAGAAGGACCATTAGTAAAAAAAATGGGTAACTTAACTATCAAAGGAAAAAAATAGTGTTGGGTATGAGTTATTGCTTTGTTCCTAACTCACATGAAGCATATTTTTTTAGCAGAACGTAAAAGCTAATCGCACTATTTTATTAGAACAAATATTTTTTTCTTCAGTCTGGTGCAATAAAATGATGTATTTAAATATGTGTGATGCTATAATGTTCTAAACATACATAATGCATCAAAGAGTTTCCAGAGACACACAAAATGCAGCACCATTGGTTTAAGGGTTTTCTTTTTCTTTGTCATTGTGTTTAAATAATTAACATCTGAGAACTTGAGAAGGGCAAAAATTCTCTATTTTGTACTCTTCCCTCCTCCATTTATTTAAATGTCCTGATACTATACTACATTGAAGAACAAAAATGTATAGAACAATCTACATTCCATTTGACAGAGGAGGCCTGTACTTGTAATTAACTATCTATCAAGGGAGATCAGCCGGTAAGTTACGAAACAGAAACCTATTTGAATCATTTGGTTCTCATGAGTCTCTATAGTAAATCCAGAAATCTTGAATGAATGTTTTTTCTTGTAATATTTCTGGCAATTTCATGCTGGAAACATCACAAAAACAGCCTTTTTCAGGTTATCTTTTCTTTCAGCTGTTATATTGATGTTTTGTTTTGGGTTTGTACTTAATTTTTATAGTTATACTTAATTATAGGGTTGCTAATCATTCTCCTATCAGAAGGACATTAGTTATTCATTCAGATTATTTTCTCTTGTTATTTTTTGTTTTTTGTAAAATAAAGGACATGTAAAAATATTTACCACTAGTACAGTAAGCCCTCCATTTAGTGGACTCAGGGATGTCTGTTCTTCCCCATAGTCCCTTAAATGTGAGGGTTGATTCCCCCTCTCCTCAGGGTCCTCCAGCCCCAGCTCAACTCCAACTTCCCCCAAGACAAAACTGCCCCAGAACCACACCCCCAAATACACCCCAAAACATCCCCCCCCCCCCCGCAAAAAACAAAAACAAAAAACCTTCTCCACAAAAAACAAACCCCTGTCACTCACTGGATCTGGTGGAAGAGGGGCTGTAGCTCACTAGCTGGGGGTGCCTGTTTGCAGGTGGCCAAGGGCGCCTGTGGGGTGGGTGCCTGCACATGGACATTGTTGTAAATTCCCCTTTTAAGAGAACATGTCCCTGGCCATGGGCTGTGAGGTTTGTGTGCCATCCACTACCCTTTCCAGGCAGCCTCGAGAAACTGAGCAATTTAAAAATAAAAAGTTTTCACTTTTATCTTTTTAACTTTATACTCTGTCAATCCGTCTAAGAATAAAACGAAAATAAAGAAAGAAATACTTTAAAATATAATGTGAAAGTGTATAGGTAATATAGGTATAATGTTAGGTATAGGGAGCGGCCGTTAGGGTCGCCGGTTGAAATACATATTTATAAGGTATATTAATATTCATGAGCAAGGGTTTAAAATTCTATGCTCTGATAGGATAGGGGAAGATGCTCATAAATATTCATTTGGAATGTGCATCCTGGTTGCCGGGGCAACACAGGTGCGGACCTGGCAGGTGGAAGTGTTCAACCAGGTCCGCCCTGGCTCCATAAATTCTGGAGCGCAGCCCCAGGCAACCCAGTCCGCCGGAGGACGAAGAGAGGAGCGGACCAGGAAGATCTAAAAGGACTGCGTTAAGAGCTGGACACTTGCTTGTAGCCGAAGATTCGGAGCGGAGAAGGCGAACTGCAAGTCAGTCATCGCTCCCCAGCCGCCACGGGACGCCGAAGCTTTTTCGAAGAGCTCCAGCTGCGAAGACTTTTCTAAGAGCTCCAGCCCGGAAGAACAGAACTGAACTGAACTGAATTCACTATCAAAGACCTCAGAGCTTTGCCTGAGGCAGACTCACCTAGCAGAACGCGCCGGTAGGTGCCCTGCTTTGGTGAGCCTTAGAAGCGGTCCTGCTTTTTCGGCCGCCGACCCCTGCGGGCCGGCGGTGGAATTGCAGGCGGCTTATCAGCCAGGGGGTTTTTGTGTACCACGCTGGCCTTTTCCCCCTGGCCTGTCTTCTTTTTCCTTTGCTTTCCTGTCTGCCTGTCCGCGGCAGCCGTAAAAGCGCGCCGTGAGGGCTTCTCTTCTTAGCATCCTGTGAAGAGACCTGCGGGCCCAGCACCCAGACTGACAGATCGGGATTTTATAGGTATCTTAACAACATCCTCCATTCACATGAGCATTTAGGTTAGTTATGGAAATAGGCTTTGTGTTCTTTCTGTTATCTGTAATTCTTTTAGTAGTTACATTGTTCATTGTTATCCCATGTTGCTGCTATGTTTATGGCAGAGCTGGGAATTCTGAGACTGTTTAAATTAGGCGCGCCATATATTTGTAACCTCTACTCCCTACAGCCATTGTAAAGCACAGGAGGCGGTCTTATACGACCTAGCCTTGAAAACTGTACACGCAGATAGAAGATTAGATTAGGCTACAGCCTATTGTTTTATTATTGATATTGTATACAGAACTGTTAGCTCCCTCGCCATTGAGCAGAGGTAGAGCTGTCATGTGCAAACCCATTACCTGGGATAACCCCGACATTTTAACCCCATAAGGGTAGAATTGGTTCTGCAATAAAGGGCTCCCTGTACCCAGGGGTCGAAATAGGCAGTTCCATTATTGAATTGAGGGGACAACCTGTAATCAGGATAACCCCATATCTGTAATAGTTAAGGGAAAGTACCTTAAAGGGAAACCCCGTGCATTTACTGAGCTCTCCCCTGCCTGGCCAGCAGGGCAACTCATTTAACGTAGTAACCTGTAGCACAAGCTTAGGTAAATTTAATATAAATAATTATAACATCTGCTCCCCGAAGTAATTGGGCTAAGGGTCGAGCGACTTCAGCCACCACAGGAAGAGCTGGAGAGATAAATATAATACATAATATAAATATAAATATACAGTTCTGTCATAATCTTTTCCCTTTCAGCACGCGCAGAAGAGCATTATGCGCGCCTCTGGAGCACAAGTAAGTGTTAGGAGGGTTTAGAGTAGTGCTGGTCATTGCAATACCATATCATATTGAAGGCTACTAGTCTGTAAGCATACAAATCGTGTGCTAGGCTTAGGATAGTAGGGGAGTTAAATAGTTGTATCTTTAGTATTTAAACATAACTAGCTTATTTAAATATAAAAAGAAATATCTAATTATAAAAAGAACCCTCTTCTTTAAAAAAAAACGTTTGTGTGGTTAAGTTGATCGCTTGTCTGTCGTCTCTTCTGGGGAACGGGTGCAGCTCGTCACACACCCTGAAAACCTCATTGGACCAGGCCCCGTAGGCATCGACACAGGTCGCGGGGTAAAACCTGGGGCAGTATTCTAGCCACTGGTGGAACGCCTTCGGTAGCCTTATAGCCTTTTGGTTGCTGTTGAGCTGTCCACTCAGTTACAGATCGTTAGACATCTGGCTCCCTGCAGCAGGAGTAGCCCGGCAGCAGAGTGCCTGGCCCCATCCACGGCTCAAGCTGCCCGATGCTGGGGTGCCTGGCACTGTGTGGCTGGAACCACCTGCATTGGCTAGAACGGCCAGTGCAGGCCCCCCACTCCAGGAGTGCAGCAGCCTGGTCAGTTTCTCAGCTCTCTCTAGTAGCGGGGAGCTGGGACCCAGGTGCAGCACACATGGCTTTGTGGGATACATAAGGGACACTTCTGGAGGCTAATCAATTCATTTTTTAAGATGTAGCCCTTCCACACTGGTCTTTAATAGAACTTCTGAATTCAAGCTTGATGCTAGATCTATCAGGTAACTGCGATTTTGTAATCCTGACATTAGTGCACCCTAATTCGATCTAACGGTATATACAGTGAAGACAGTCACCTGGTAATATTGAGCTAATGGCCTTAAATTTTAATTTATCTCATAGTTTAGATGCAGCCATAAGCTTTTGTGGGCAAAGACAAAGTGGGTCTGAAATCATTGTTTTTGCAGTTACAGACTATCATGGCTACTCCTCTGATACCCGTTAATCCTTCTGTAGAGTTAAATAAATAGTTATACCTTTACTAAGAATTATAATCAGATTTTTATATGAACTACAGAAATGAAACTATTGTCTTTAAATACTGTTGCCTAGGTCATTCCCCTGAGACTTGTTAATGGAAGAGAACCTCTGTGCATGGGTATTCCCTTTTCTGTATTGTAGAGGTTAGGTAGCTCCACACCAACATTTACTCCCCACCCTGTCCGGACCTGACAGTAGACATTTTGTTGATAAGTGCTCAATCCAAGTTATAAGAGAGTCCTAGAAGAGGAGTGGGTGAGTTTCAGGCAAGCATGACCAGAGAGGAGTATGGGGGTTATAGAAAAGGAACATCCACAGCATTCTGAAAACAACTGAAACTTCCTGGAGGATACATTTTTTCCATAAAACAAAACCCCATTCTTCAGGGTTCCCGAGGGTACCCTTGACCAAAGAAGTCCATGAAAGCAACAGTTTTCCCCTCAAGTGGTAAAGTTCTACCCTGTTTTAAAGGCTACAATAAGGCCTATGCACCACTTACCAAAAGGTACATGTAGACCCTATTTTTAAGCTTTACACGAGCTTCTGTGGTATATAGGTCTGTGACAGATTTTTTTTTCAAAATGTTGAAATTTCCTTTTACTAGTTCTGGTTAGTTGTTGTTGTGCACAAGAAATGCCTCCCCATGGGCTGCTTTTAACATGCAGCAAATAACTATATGTCTTGTCTAGGCCCTTTTATTTTGAATCTCCTTTCAAAACTAAAATTTTGAAAGTTTCCATAAAATAATTTTTTCTACCTTTAAAAACCAAACTTATATAAGTGCTGCATTTTGATATGATCAAAAGAACACATCTTATATGCATATTGTTATGTTATTTTCATTAAAGACCAACCCAGGGTGACACTAATAGGCTATGGTTACATTACAGCAATCTGTCAACAGAAGTCACTGAAATATCCCAGCAAAACTTCTGTTGACAGACTCTGGCCACACACAAAACCCAATCAGAAGAGTGCTCCTCTCCATTGACAGAGCGGCCAGACTGGCCAGCAGCTCTCTTGATAAAACAAGCACCCAGAAACACAGTAGATAGTGCTTCCTGTTATCCTGGACACCCTAGCCGTGTCTACACGTGCACACTACTTCGAAGTAGCGGCACTAACTTCGAAATAGCACCCGTGACGGCTACACGTCTTGGGCGCTATTTGGATGTTAACATCAACGTTAGGCGGCGAGACATCGAAGCCGCTAACCCCATGAGGGAATGGGAATAGCGCCCTACTTCGAAGTTGAACATCGAAGTAGGGCATGCGTAGATGATCCGCATCCCACAACATCAAAATAGCGGGGTCTGCCATTGCGGCCATCAGCTGAGGGGTTGAGAGACGCTCTCTCTCCAGCCCCTGCGGGGCTCTCTGGTCACCGTGTGCAGCAGCCCTTAGCCCAGGGCTTCTGGCTGCTGCTGCGGCAGCTAGGGATCCATGCTGCATGCACAGGGTCTGCAACCAGTTGTTGGCTCTGTGGATCTTGTGTTGTTTAGTGCAACTGTGTCTGGGAGGGGCCCTTTAAGGGAGCGGCTGGCTGTTGAGTCCGCCCTGTGACCCTGTCTGCAGCTGTGCCTGGCACCCTTATTTCGATGTGTGCTACTTTGGCGTGTAGACGTTCCCTCGCAGCGCCTATTTCGATGTGGTGCTGCGCAACGTCGATGTTGAACATCAACGTTGCCAGCCCTGGAGGACGTGTAGACGTTATTCATTGAAATAGCCTATTTCGTTGTCACTACATTGAAATAAGCTACTTCGATGTAGGCTTCACGTGTAGACATAGCCATGTCTGTTGAGAGAAGTACCCACCCCCCACCCAAATGTCCACACAACTGTTTTGTTGATAGACTCTGTTGACAGCAGTGTTATGCCTCGTGGCTGAGAGGCAGAGTTCTGCTGACAAAAGTGCTGAGTTTAGTCAACAATCTGTCAACAAAATGCATTTTGTGTGTATATGTTCCACCAGTTTTGTCAACAAAACGGGTTTGTTGGCAAAACTCACCAGTGTAACCATAGCCATACTGATTAATTAAATGCCACCATGAAATTAAATGGAAAAGGATTCAAAGGTATTCCCACAAGCACACATTCATACACTCACACCAATGAACAGTCACAAAGAGATAGCAAAAGAAGCCAGAGCATATTTTGTCTGGTGTTTCTGCCTGCAGTCATGAATCTGCACTGGCAAGCTGATCATACAACCTGTTGTCAGCATGCTCTCTTGTTTTATTGGAACTGGGCATCTCCACTTAAGTACACAGAATCCCTCTTCTATGTCTACCACTGAGCTGTATGCCCAAGCCTCCTCCTTCACATGCATGCCAAGTTGATTGCGTTACTCATGCTTAGGGCAGTGGTGCCTCTGTGATTTTCTCTGATATTGCTCTGGGCAGATTATATTGGACACCACCTGGCTGTTGGTTCTGGGTTCTCTTGTCTTGTGGTTTCTTTCCACTCAGTCACACACACACTAGCTGTGTCTACACGTGCACGCTACTTCAAAGTAGCGGCACTAACTTCGAAATAGCACACGTCGCGGCTACACGCGTCGGGCGCTATTTCGAAGTTAACTTCGACGTTAGGCGGCGAGACGTCGAAGTCGCTAACCCCATGAGGGGATAGGAATAGCGCCCTACTTCGACGTTCAACGTCGAAATAGGGACCGTGTAGTCGTTGCGCATCCCGCAACGTCAAAATTGCCGGGTCCTCCATGGCGGCCATCAGCTGGGGGGTTGAGAGACGCTCTCTCCAGCCCCTCAACTCACTGGTGGCCGCGTGGAGCGGCCCCTTAAAGGTCCCCTCCCCCTCCCTGCCTCTGCAGGAAGCTGAGGGAACGTGCAGGCTGCAGCCTGCACACGCGGCTAGCCTGCACCACCCTCAGCGACCCAGCCAGCTGCGATGGCTGCCCGGCAGCCCCCCCAGCGCCCCCAGGCGACCCCCCCCAAGGGGAGCCAGGGCAGCCAGCCCAGCCAGAGGGGCAGCCAGGCTGGCAAGCGGCAGCGGGGCCCCTCCTGGATGGAGGCCGAGCTGCAGGACCTGCTGGGGCTCTGGAGTGAGGAGGAGGTGCTCCAGGTAATGGGGAGCAAGAAGCGGAACGTGGATGTGTTCGCTCGGCTGGCCGACGGCCTGGCTGCCCGGGGTCACCCTGCCCACTCTCCTGACCACGTCAGGAGTAAGGTCAAGGAGGTGCGGCAGGGTGACTCCCGGGCCCGGGATGCGGCCAGCCGATATGGGGCCACCCCCGTCACTTCCCCTTTTACAGGGAGCTCAGGGACATCCTGGGCTCCCGGCACACCTCCTCCCCTCCGGCCACCCTTGACACCTCAACTGACGAGCCCCAGCAGGCCCTGCAGCCGGAGTCCACCCCGGAGGCAAGCCCCGCACCCCGGGGGCCCCCCCCGGAGGCCACCCCCGGGACATCGCGGCAGAAGGAGGAGGAGGAGGGGGGCTCCTCTTCCGCAGAATCCAGCCTGCAGATCCTCCTCCTGCCATCCCGGAGCAGCAGCAGGGCCTCCGCCCCCCCGAGGATCTCCGGACCGTGGGAGCGGACCAACAGGTAGGTACCCCTCTCTAGTGGACACCCCTGGGCTTGAGGGGCAGGGGTAAGAGATATGTGTCCAGGGCCCCCCACATGCTCACATGGCCATGGCCCCAAGGACACCAGGGCCATGGCCCTCACAGCACTGCAGCCATCAGACCCTGCCCCCCCCGACCCCGCATGACAGTGCCATGCCCCATCCCCAGGCCAGGGGGGAGCGGAACCTCGAAGGGCCCCCGGAAGGAGGGGGTGGCACACCCCGCAGCAGCAGCATGTGATGGAGTGGGGGGAGTGCCAAAGGGAGACTCAGGCTATATATGAGCCACAAGAGCCGAGGAGCTCCCAGGGGCAAAGGATGATCGTGGGGCTACAGCTGGCAGGTGACACCTCTGCCCTGAACAAACAGGAGGGAGGAGCCGAGCTGGCTTGGAATTGGGGGGCGAGGGCGGGGGCCACAGGTAGAGGCTAGGGGAAGGGAGAGCTGGTAGGCAGCCAGCCTGAGGAGGGGGAAAGCTGCATCCCAGAGGGGCCCCCCTTGGGGTCTTCTCCCCACGACGGGTTGGAAGGACTGTCTCTTCCGACAGCTGGTGCTGTCACTCCTGGCAGAAACAGGGCATCTGTGCCCTAAGAAACCTCTCCTGCTCTCAGACCCTGCGGGGTGAAGTGAGAGTCGCTCCCACCAGGGGATGGGGTGCAGGGCAGGGGGACCCCTGAACCCCATCCATCACAGCAGCATTTCCTGGGGACGGAGATGGGGAACCTGCAGCACAGGGCTGGGGGGACAAAGGCCACAGCTCGGGGCCCACACTAACGCCTGTCTCCATTCTTCTTCCCCGCCTCCTCTCCTGTGTCCTGCACCTGCACCATCAGAAGGACCGGAAGAGAGCGCCAGCGAGGCGTCAGTCGTCCCGGAGAGCCCTCCGGGACCCTCGCTCCAGGGCAGCCCCTCGGCCGAGGACCGACCGGCCCCACGACGGGATAGACGGCGGACCCTGCGCCTGCAACTGGTGATGGCGATGGACACCCAGCTGCTGGCCATCCTCAGTTGGCAGCTGGAGGTTGCGGAGCAGCACCTCCAGCTGCAGGAGTGGGCGCTGGCCTGGCGCCAGGAGGCATGGGGGGCCTACATGCAGACATTTAACCGCCTGGTGGACTACCTGGCACCCCATGCCGCGCCGGCCGAACCATCGCCCACCCTGCCTGCTCCTGCAGCCCCACCACCAGCTGCTCTGCCCGTCGCCAGCCCATCCGCCGTCGCCCCGCCACCCACCCGCGAGGGCCGGAGCGCCGAGGGACCCCTGGAGCCACCTGACACTCGCCAGACCCCATACATTCCGGTCCAGCCCGCTCCCACCCAGCCACGGACCAGGCTGCAAGCGCGGCGGGGCTCCCGGCCAGCCACGCCCAGTGCCGGGCTATAAGGGCGAGGGGCCCGGGATGTGGCCCCCCCCCTTGTATATAGTTGGACCCTGTTTTTTTGGTCCCCCCGTTTGCCCCGTCCCCCCCATGTAAATAGTTCTCCCCTTTATCCTCCCTGGTTTTCTTTTTATTATTTATGGCACACAGTTGTTTCTTTGGATTGTTTTATTTTTGTACATATTGCTTTTCTTGAACGTTTGTACCTCGTTCTTTTCTGTTTGTGGTTCACATATATTTATTTACATCAAAAACAAAAAATTTCTGAAAGAAAAAAATAAGTTTCGGCAAGGAAAAAAAAAATTTACGTTCAGCCACAAGTGCGTGCTGTCATTTGTCCAGGACAAGTGGGGGGGGGTGGTGGGGTGCTCCATGGTGTGGGCGTTGGGGCAGGAGTGTGGGGGAGGAAGGAGCAGGCAGTAGGGGGCCTGGGCAGAGTTCACCCCGTGGCCTGTTCGTCGAAATGGGCCCGCAGGGCCTCCCGGACCCGGGTCCCCTCGGGGTCCACCTGCCGACTGGGGGCAGCAGGTGGCTGGACGTGTGTCCTGCCGGCCTCCACAGCCGAGCCCTGGAGAAAGGTCTCCCCCTTGCTCTCGACCAAATTGTGCAGGGCGCAGCAGGCACCCACAATCTGGGGGATGTTGTTGGGGCCCGCATCCAGGCGGGTCAGGAGACATCTCCAGCGTCCCTTCAGGCGGCCAAATGAGCGCTTCACCACCTGGCGCGCACGGTTCAGGCGCTCGTTGAAGTGCTCCTGGCTAGCGGAGAGATGGCCCGTGTACGGGTGCATGAGCCACGGCCGGAGGGGGTAGGCCGCATCTGCGATAACGCAGAAGGGCATGGTGGTGTCCCCCACAGGGATCTCCCGCTGGGGGATGTAGGTCCCCGCCTCCAGCCGGCGGCACAGGCCCGAGTTCCGGAAAACCCGGGCTTCGTGGGTGCTGCCAGGCCAGCCCACGTAAATGTCCTGGAAACGTCCCCGGCTGTCCACCAAGGCCTGCAGGACGACAGAATGGTAGCCCTTTCGATTGAGGTATCGTCCTCCACTGTGATGCGGGGCGCGGATGGGGATGTGAGTCCCATCCAGAGCCCCGAAGCAGTTGGGGAAGCCCAGTGTGGCAAAGGCGGCGATGGTGGCATCTGGGTCCCCCAGCCTCACGAGCCTGTGCAGGAGCATGGCGTTGATGGCACGCACAACCTGCAGAGAAAGCACATGGGACAGCACCAATGAGGGGTGAGCAGGGTGTGCGTGGCCCTGCCCTGCCCTGCCCTGCCCTGCCCTGCCCTGCTCTGGCCCCCCTGCCCTGGCCCCCCTGCCCTGCTCTGGCCCCCTGCTCTGGCCCCCCTGCCCTGCCCTGCCCTGCCCTGCCCTGCTCTGGCCGCCCTGCCCTGCTCTGGCCCCCCTGCCCTGCCCCCCCTGCCCTGCTCTGGCCCCCCTGCTCTGGCCCCCCAGCCCTGGCCTCCCCCCGTGGGTTCGCTTACCTCCATGAAGACAGCCCCGACGGTGGCCTTGCCGACACCAAACTGGTGTCCCACGGATCAGTAGCTGTCCGGAGTGGCCAGCTTCCAGACAGCGATGCCGACCCGTTTCTGCACTTTGAGGGCACGCCGCATGGCAGTGTCCTGGTGCCTGAGTGCGGGGGTGAGCCACTGGCACAGCTCCAGGAATGTCTGGCGGGTCATCCTGAAGTTCCTGAGCCAGTGGTCGTCGTCCCACTCCCCAAGCACCAGCCGCTCCCACCAGTCGGTGCTGGTGGGGTAGCTCCACAGCCGCCGGCATGTGAGGCGGGGGGTGGAGCGGGGTGCTGCAGGGGTAGGGGTTGAGCCCTGCTGCCCTGGGGGCATCTCCTCCCCTGGGGCAAGGAGGTGCTCAGCTGCCTCCCACATGGCATGGGTCAGGGCAAGCCCTGCTCCTGCCGGGAGGGCTGGGTGGATCTCTAGCTGCTGCTGCTGCTGCTGCTGCTGCTGGGGGTCCATGACTGCGGCGCCCGGGGTCTGTGTGCCTACGGCTCCTCAGACCACGTGCTGTGCAGGCTGAGTGTGTCTGGGAGGGGCCCTTTAAGGGAGCGGCTAGCTGTTGCCCTGGAAGCGCTAGTCCGCCCTGTGACCCTGTGTGCAGCTGTGCCTGGCATCCCTATTTCGATGTGTGCTACTTTGGCGTGTAGACGTTCCCTCGCTGCGCCTATTTCGATGTTGGGCTGCGCAACGTCGAAGTTGAACATCGACGTTGCCGGCGCTGGAGGACGTGTAGACGATATTCATCGAAATAGCCTATTTCGATGTCGCCACATCGAAATAGGCTACTTCGATATAGGCTTCACGTGTAGACGTAGCCACTCTGCTATTCACACTCCCTTATCACATGATGGACTGGTTCAAAGCTCAAGGGTTATGTGAGTAAGTACAAAGCTTGCAGACAGTTACAGAACTTAAGAGGTTATACTAGCAATGACTGAAAGTTACAAAACTTATATTCTTATTATAATGGAACGGGCCAAGGCTTCTCACAACACATATTAAAATAAAACAGTCAATATAAACCCCTTTGATCTCACCAAAATAAATATTTCAGTAAGGCTTTGTCAAAAAAAAAGAGTTAACAAAATCAATGTTACATTTGAACTGTTTTATTTTCTTGAATTAGAATTTTCTGAAGGAAAACTGTTCTAGATGAAATATATTGACTATTTCTACCAATGATTTATACACTGTGCTATAAGCACATGCCAAAAAATGGCAATTTTTCTAGTTATAAACATATGAAGAAACAAATCTTTCTTAAACAGCACACCTAACAATTTTAATAGATTTTGGATGAGGCCAATAATTTTCCTAATTTTAAATGCATAGTAATTTTTCCTATACTTCCCCTTTGAGAGTGCTCTGAGCTTGCAGTGTGTCTCACATGTGCTATGTGTGTATTTCAGCTTAATAGCTAATTGGCTTTGGTTTTATTTTATCATTTCTCTCAATAAAATAAATTATGACAAGTATTCCTGAAAGGTTTTTTAAGTGAAAAGCTTCCTTCTTAATTTGTTTCCTAATGTAACGTGTTCTGGGCTCTTAAATGTAGCAAGAAGTCATTTCCAAACAGTTTATCCTTTTAATGTTAAAATTAGCAGAGTTTAATTTGATGTCTAGGAAATTAAATCACAGTTGATAATAAAAACATGTAAAATTCATTGGTTAAGAAAACGGAGGATGTTCTGCAAAGGTCAGCATGCATAATGTCAAATTATTTGTGTGTGAATTAATGGAATATTGGCTAACAAATGCTTTGTGACACAAGACTGTGGCTCTAGGCTTAAACACTCTGTCAAAGGCAATTTTTCAAAGTCATCCCATAACCAGTAGCTTATTTTTAATAAATAAAGCTAAGCAAGATACCCAATTAATATTTCTAGAATTAGTAAGAGGTGAGATTGCACAGATTCTAATCACAACTGGCATGCAGAGAATAAATTGTTCAGAAAACCGGCAAATGTAATAGTAGTCGCAATTCTGAAATAACTTTGCAAGCATCTACACAGTGCAATGGCTATTTTGAAATAGTTTCTAAAGGCTTATTTCAAATTTGGTAAACCTTATTACATGGGGAATAGTGCCTATTTTGAAATAGGGGCTGTGTAGACAGGGAATAGGGGCTATTTAGAGTAAGCTATAGTGCATTCAAGGCTCTCTTCCAAAGTAGGCTCTCTTGCATCTTTGATGCTCTATTTTGAAATAACTGAGTGCTATTTTGAAATGCAATATGTGTGTAGCTGTGCTAGTTCAAAACAGGCTAATTCTGCTGTGTAGACATCGCCTTAACCTACACACCTACTTTTTTGTAGTCATCTTTGCTCCTTTCCCTACTTCATTAGTATTTGTTCAGTAAAATAGTAGAATTTACTCTGTAAGACTTATCCACAATACTAAAAAGCATCATTATCCCTTCCATTTCTATCTGTTGTCTGTCCATCTCCATAACATATAAAGTTTAGGAAGTTAGGCACCAAATACCTTTGAGGGTCTGGGTAGGAGTGGGCAAACTTTTTGGACTGAGGCACCCATTGGGATATGGAAATTTATTAAGCAAGCAGCAAATGGCTTGGGAAGTTGGTGTTGGGCTGGGGTGTGGGAGGGAGTGAGGAATCTGATGGGGGAGGCAAGTTCTGGAGGTCAGGAGCACAGGCTGCAGACAGTGCTTACCTCAAGCACCTCCTGGAAGTACATGCATGTCATTGCCAGGTTGCTCAGTGCCCTATCCCATTTATAGGTGCCACCTCTACAGCCTCCACTGGCTGTGATTCTCTGGCAGTGGGAGTTGTGGAAGCAACACTTGGGACAGGGGCATCACAGAGCCCTCTGGTTACCCCTGTTGTAGGAGCCGGGGAGGATACATTGCTGCTTCCAGGATCCCCATGGAGCAAGGCAAGCCTCTGACCCCACTGCCTATCTGGAGTGCTGGATCAGGGCGAACCCACTGATCATTCTTCCCAGCAGGAGCTCAAGGCCTGTGAGTCTTAGTTTTCCCATTCCTGATCTAGATCAAAGTATTTGTCTTTATTTCTTGTGCTTGACGTCAGCTGCAAATTGTCATCCCGTTATTTTCCTCAACATTTATCAAATATCCCTAAAATATGGTGTTGTATAAATATTAATAGCTTTCATAGCCCTTTAACAAAACATCATTTTCCCTTGCCCTGATCCTATTTCTCACTCTACTCTAAACCTGAGCATCTAGTTCAGAGGACTTCATAACTCATTTTCCTTTTTCTCAGGTCTATAAAATTATACTGGTCATAATCAACTTCTTCAACAAAACAGAATGCTTTGTTCCTTGTTAGAAGCTTTAACAGAAGAAGTGATGACTCATTTATTTTTCATTCATATCTTCAAAGCTCCATGTGTTGCCAAACAACATTATACTTGATCCTGGGCCATAAATTATCTCCCATTTTGAAGAGAATTGTTCAGACTCCTGGACGTCACCCTAACTATTTCATCTGCTGACTCCCCACACAAAATAGGAACACATAAATCAAATTTTGGCACTTTTTCTGCACGACTTTGTTATATACCATGCAGATGATTGGTTCTTACTTTTATTTTTTTGCTGAATTTGTTCGAACTAACTCCAATCTCAAATCAACTCAAAAAATTCTTTCAGTGCTGGTTATGGGTTCTACCCTTGTTTCATCAATCCATACCATTAATCTCCTGCATCTCTGCAGCCTCTGATTTTGCTCAACACCTACACTGCATCAAGAGTAATTGAAATCTTATTTAAACTCAACCAAGGAGGACTACAAATTACTCAGTGACTTCCAACAACAAGAGGATCCTCTTTTTCTGGTCATCGGAGTCAGTTCCTTCTTGGATACCTCCTAACCATCAAAGAAATGAGACCACAGTTAACTTGGCCCTTTCCAGATAATTCAACAAATCAACCAATGGACTTGAAGCTCAGTTACCCCAAGTCACAATGATAAATCCAATATTCAGAGCTTCCTTATTCAAGAAATACGTGGATAACTCCTTGCTCAGATTTCCTTTTCAAACACCACTCCATCCCATCCCTCACCCATGGTTTCATGTCTGGACTAAAATACAGTGAGACAGAATCTGGATTCTATGACCTTCAGAAGATGACTCATGTTCATCATGGGCTGGGAATGGGCTAAACCATTTGGAAATCACAGGAACAAGTTAGTAGCATACATGCACCTGAACTCTTGAAAATTCCATTAATCTCAACCCAAGAATGTGGACCTAAGTAAACTAAGGATGCACCCTTTGGGGACAGAGGAGTAGGGGGCAAGGATGGAGAGGGTGAGGAGAAGTAAAATCTGCCCTGAACTAGAACCTGATTAAGCCAGCTGTGGTGATGAGTCAACCCATGAGCCACAAACTGCCCTGAGACATTTAGGGAAAGTATATAAACCTCAGAAGAGAAACAGAATCTCAGTCTGGAGAATATTACATCATGGCCTGAAACTCTCTCCCTCCAGATAGGGGTAACAGTTTCCACAGACCTTAGCTTGATCCTGCCATGCTTTGACTCCAGTCTTGTTCCCAGTCCTGCTACAGTCCTGCCCTTGCTCCAGGATAGTCCTAAATCCATGCCATGTTCTGACCATGCTTTTGCTTCCGGATTCCATCTCAAACCCCTAGCTGTGGTACCTAGTTCAGATGACACCACACAAAACACTAGTCCTGATTGCCGCTGCTCCAACCACTACATCTGACCCTCCAAGTCTTTTTTTTTGACAGTTTCACTAACATGGATGCCATCCCCACCATTTCCTAGGGCACTGTGATATCCTGGGACATTGATGGGCCTCATCAACTTAATCCTGAGGGACATCCTGAATTCATTGGGCTCAGATGACATCAGAGTACCCACCAACTCTGCCTAAATAAACCATCTTAGATGTGACATTTTCTCAACTCCCACAGCCCTTTTGTGTAGCCTTTTCCTTCCTCACCTTCTTTTTTATGTCCCTCTTCTTTTGTTTTCTGTTTAATAAAAGTCTAGCTTATTTGGCCAAGACTGTATGTTTGGCAACATTGCTCTAAGCCTATGATCAAAGAGGCAAGTAACAGCAAAACCCTGAAAAGCCCTATGCTCGTACAAGTTTACCAAATAACATAGTGGTTACTTAGACCTTGTGCTTACAAGTGAAAAACACCACCAGCATTTTTGCTCTTTTTTTCTTTCCCACTTGTCTTCTAGAAAACAAGATGGGACTGTAACTAGCACGATTCTAGCAGCAATAGTTCCAGCCCATCTCAACTCATATATTTTAGTTTCCTCTGAAAGGATAGTTATTACTATCCCTAACACCATCTAAAAGCATGTCAGGGAGAGAGGACAAGAGGGTGTTCCCTTTAAAAACACTTTCCAGCTAAAAGCAGGAGTTAAGAACCATTTTTCTATCAGGAGCTATGGACCTATGGAAAATATCATATGACCCCACTGGGGGCGGGGGTGGTGTGAGGGGACAGTAGAGGCTCAGGGTTTCCACTAGGTTCTGGGATGAAGACAGAAATGAGAAATTCAAGGTATGGGAGTAGTCTGTGGGCTGGGGCAGGCAGTTGGGTGCAGGAGGGAATCCAAGCTGGGAGACATCTCAGGGCTGAGGGTTGAAGTGCAGGAGGAGGTACAGGGTGCAGGCTTAGGTAAGGAGGCTGTGTACAAGACAAGCTCAGGGTTGGAGTGAAAGAGGGGGTTCAAGTTCTGGAAGAAAGTTAGAGTGCATGAGGAGGCTTGGGTGTGGGCTTTAGCCAGGCAGCACTTACATCAGGCCGCTCCCAGTTGGCAGCAGGGTAAGGGAGGCTCCCTTAGGGCATAGGGGTCTGGCAGCTTTATGCAGTGTGTACTGCTCACAGACATCATCCCTGCAATCTCATTGGCTGCAGTTCCCAGCCAATGGGAGCTGTGGAGTCAGCGTTAGAGACAGCATGCTGAACTTCTCTGATTGTCCATATGTTGAGATGCCACAGGGCACAGCACCCATGGCTCCCACTCTGCATGGGACTGCCAAGACTTGGGGCTTCCAGTGGATGGTATCGTGACATGCTGGAGACTTTTTGAAGCAGTGGGCTGGATCTGGCCTACAGGCAACAGGTTCACTACCCCTGAGCTAAATGTAATAGGTGTTATTAAAATGAAAGTCTTATGTAGTTGTTTACATTTTAAATGCTTTAACCTAGTTTTTAGCTTGTCTTCTGTATTTTTCATAAATGATTAAAATTGCTTAATGTTGTATATTTCATGGTGCCAAGCAAGCTGACTTCTCTACATGTCAGATCCCAAACCTTGGCTAATCCTGTTAAATGCTGGATAGTGATATGATCATTTTAACACCTCTGAATCTTTGGGCTCATTTGTTCCAACTAAATTAATACTACAAAGTATTGTCCATCCTTTCATTCTATAATGACTGTTTGAGAAAGACTCAGTTCTCTTGAAGTGGTGATCATTGTTTGGTTATTATTATTATTATTATTATTATTATTATTATTATTATTATTATTCACACAGGGGGAGGTAGTATACCTAGGATGATGAACCAACACATTCCAGGTTTATAAGTTATTTCAAACCTTCATTGTGGATAAGTAAAAATATATAGGGGTTTATAACAAAGACTCCTGTGGTAAGCAGATGCGAAAAAAAGAACGTATCAAAATCCCTCTGAGGAGTATACTGCAAATAATTGTATTTTCTTGTAGTCACATAAAGCAGCTTCATGCAATTGGATGTCTTGGGTCCAGCAGCAAGCAGGTAGACACTCAGTGGTATCAAAACTGCATAAACACAGTGAGAAATAAACTTGGGAGCGTTATGTGAGGCCCTGCAAGAAATTCGATGATGCTAAATGACAATAATCATCCAGAAGACTATAAAAAAGAAATTATTCAGTTCAAATCCTGAGGTGCTCATAAGGATGAAGATGGTAGCTAGTGGCTAAGTTGGACAGATCTGCTGGAATTCATGTGCCAGTATGAAACTTCCTCTTCCATTATTTCATCATTTCAACACTCTTTACTACCTACCATTGTAACAAAATGGACAGGATCCACCCTGGACAGCAAGTTACACAGAAGTGTAGGCATTGTTTGGGGTCAGATTGAAAGCAAATCCAGGAAGAAAAAAATCAATGGTGTGATTATTTTAAAACAATGCAAAATAAAATTATTGTGCGTTGATGTGAAAACATCTTAACAGTAAGATTCAATACCTGTGTGAATAATTAAACTTGTATAATTTTTAATTTGCTATATTATTTTTTTCTGTTTCTCGTGGTTTGGGTGTCACCATTTTATGCCTGTATCTGGATGGTGATATTGTTATACATTGTGCTGCAAAACCTTGTTACAGGTGGAGTTAAAACTCACTGAAGTTAATAGTTGTGAACTCCGGTTTCAGTTAATATAAAATTAAGCATAAATCCCCAGAGAGGAAAAAAATGGGGGGGAAGCTCCCTAGGAGCTTCTGGTAAATTATGTTTTGAGTGTATTGAGAGCAGAAAGAAAGATCACACAAAATGAAGAGCAGTCAGAGGAGGAGAGAAAGGCAAGAAAGTTGAGCTGGAGTCTGAGCCTGTAAATTCAGTGTAACTGTGGAAAATATATAGACTTAGAAGGTAAGTTTTGTGTTTGTGTTGCAATTTGAGAGCTATAAGTTAAGAAACTGTTCCTTGCTTCCTTCTGAGAACAAAGACTCAGGTGTGTATATATTTTTTGTAGTAAAGGCTGCATCTACACCACAAACTAATTGAATTTAAGGCAGTTAGCTCGATATTACCACATGACTCTCTCCACTTTTAATGCCATTAGCTTGATTTTGGGAGCAGTAATATTGGGATTACAATATCTCTGTTACCTGACGGGTATAGCATCAAGCTTGAATTAAGAAGTTCAATTAAAGGTCAGTGTGGAGCTTTAAATTTATTAGCTTTGAGAGGTGTCCCATATGTAATCCACCATGCCCTTCAGTGCTCTGCTTTGGTCTTATGTCCTTGCCTCCATGCAGCAGCAGAGCCTGGAATTACAGAACATACAGGTATGTGTCCATTCCACCCAGCCCACATAAATGTCGAAGCAGTGGCCCTTGCTGTCCATCAGTGCCTAGAGCATTACCAAGGGGAAGCCTTTTCTATAGATGTGTATTCCAGCAGTGTGTTCTGGGGCACGGGTGGGGATGTGCGTCTGATCCAAGGCACCAAAGCAGTTCGGGAATCCAAGCACTGCGAGTCCCATGATGACCGTGTCCACATCCCTCATGTGGATGACCCCGTGCAGCAGCATCACATCGATGGTGTGCAAAGCTGCATGGGAGGGAAGGTGTGCAGCCTCGTGAGAGCATGAAGGGGCATGCCCAGGCTTTGGCCCCTCTGCCCCTTTCCCCCTGCCCCATCCCATCCTGCTACCCCCCGGCCTGTCCCTCTTACCCTCTTCCTCCTGTCTCCTCCCTCCTTACCCCCAGCTGCCAAGGGTCCTCCTTGCCTGGGATTTGCCTCCCCAACTCCCTGTGCAAGGTTTGTGATCTGAGCATGCCTTACCTCCACGACAACAGCTCCAATGGTGGCCTTGCCCACACCAAACTGGTGCCCCATGGGCTGGTATCTGTACAGAGTGGCCAGCTTCCAGATGGTGATCACCACCCATTTTTCAAGGCGGAGCACAGGGCTCATGTGGGTGTCCTGGTGCCTCAAGGAAGGGTTGAGCCAGTGACAGTCTGGAAACCCTGGAAAGTCTGCTTGCTCATTCAGGAATTCTGTAGCAATCAAGCATTGTCCCAGTCCCCCAGCAACAGGCACTCCCAATAGTCACAGCTGCTGTGGTGGCTCCAGAGATGCTGGGTCACTTGAGTGGTGGGGGTGCCACTCAGAGTCAAAGAGCTCTAGGGCCCCAGCAGGGGGATCACCCACAGGAGGAGTGGGAGGGTTGCAGTGAGGACCGCGGCCAGATGCCTGACCATGGCATGGAGGATGGTCAGCTCAATAACCAGGAGCTGCTTCTGAGGGGCCATTGGGCAGGCTTCCAGGCACTGTTGGGTCCGTGCAGGGGCTCTGTAGGGCTTGTGACAGCTCTGTAGGCTTGAATGAGTGCAGAGGTTGGGGGCATGTTTGGGAGGGGCCCTTCAAGGGAGCAGCTGGCTGCAGGCCCTGGAAGGGTTTGTCAGCCATGCAACCCCTTCCATGGTGTTTCCTGCTCTACTCTTTTGTAAGAGCCTGTGGCTGTGTGGTTGTTCCCTTTCAAAAGAGCTGAGTGTTCTTTTGAAAGAGTGGATCGCAGACTTGATCCAGTTTTTGTGTGTAGACACACACACTTTCAAAAGACAACCTTTTGGATGGTGCCTTCCAAAAGAATGCCTTTCAAAAGATTGCTGTAGACATAGCTAAAGAGTTTTTTCCAAAATAACTCAGCTGTGTAAAATGGTCTTTCAGATGAGAGCCCCTGGAAGTATTACTCCCAGCAGTTCTAATCCAAAATAGGCTTCTTCATGTGTGCATACAATATTTTGGAATAGATTTTGCTTATTTTGGGGGCTTCTCTCTAGTGTAGATGCATTATTCTGGAATATCTTATTTTGGAATAATAATTCCAGAATGAAGTATTCTGGAATAACTCTTTAGTATAGACATAACAACAGGCACAGCAGTAGGCAGTGGCACTGTTCTCAGCTAATTGGTGTTTGCCAGCAGTGGGCTAGGATCCTTTGGTAGGAAGATCAAAGTCAAAGATTCAAGAGTGAAAAGGAGACAAAAATCCATGCAGTTACATGGAGGTCTTTGGGGATTTGAAATGCTAGATAATTTAGGCTCTGTTTAACCTCATACTCATCTTTAAGCAGAGTCTATTAGCTCCATCATGTCAGTGAGCAGGAGCTTACTATTTACAAATGAGAAAATTAATACAAAATATGGATAATACTGAAAAGAAAATTACTAGCCACAAAAGGCCATATATCACTGCTTTATGTTTTGCAGCATATGCTTGTAGAACCAGACAGAGTGAAATTATTGTGGCACTAACCATGATAAATATACAAAAACAGGAAGCAGGAGAAGAAGAGAGATCACACATAGGCAAAACTGCTTGAAAAGCTTTGGAGATTTGGATAGGTGTGCAGTAGTTCTGCTACTTAACCAAACGTCCTGGACAGGCCTGTATAAACATTTACACTGGATCACAAACCCATTTGAAATGACCCATGTGCCAGAGGTTTTATGTATTTGCTAGTCTCAATCCACCATCATGAAATTGCACTAGGGCAAGCAATAAGGATGGTCACAGAGATGGGGAGCCTGTGAACCTTTATTTCCACACTGCCCTATTATATCTGCTCTTTGGGATTTTTTTCATACAACAAATCTCAGGAATTTTAGATGCCTGAAGACCAGGGCTAGTTGGATGGGTTTGATGTTTGGGACTAATTTGGGGAACACTGCTGAACTGAGCTCTTCAGTCACCACATCTGCAGGCTGAATTCCTTGTGACATTTCTGGTATCTTTTAGGTGCTAGCTGCACAGTATTCTGGTTCCTTCTAATGCCTGCTGAAACCAGGAGGAAGAGAAACTCATGCACGTATGAAAACAAGTTAGTTCATCATTCTCCTATCTCAAAAAAGTCTGATTTTCAGAGAACGGGGTCTGAGATTTTTTTTGTTTCTGTCTCATTGGGGAATACTTCTGGGTGGTATTTGGGAGCACTTTCATGGCTCATGGCTTAAGAGGATGGGCATTAGATTTACTATTGCATAGATGGTAGAATTCATTTCCACCAAATTTCGTTGAAGACAAGAACTTAACAAGACAAAAAAGGGATCAGACAGTTACATAGATAAAAACATAGCCAGGGCTGTAAAAGGAAATGTTTTGTTTTGTTATGGATATAAAACCACATGCTTCATAACTTTACCTAAACTCTAATTTTTGAAGGCTAACAGATTTCCTTTTGAAATATGTTATCTTAATGTTGCCCAGTGAACAGCTTCTTGCATCATCCTGAGAAACAGATGGTGCTAGACAATGTTGACTATTGAGGATGAATATGATATGATAATTTAACAGGACTGTTCTTGCTTCCATTTAAGTTAGGATCAGGTTAAAACTTTGTAGAAACATTGGGATTGAAACCCTGAAGCACATCTTCACAATTTTCAGAAGACTGCAATGGCCATGAAAGAGGGATCAGTGGAGCATAAAACTTTGCATAGGTTTTACTTGTCGCTCATACAAAGAACATGGCTAGTGCAAGTCACAAAACAGAATAGGGTGGTAGAAGGAAAGTATTTTTTAAGATTTCCATCATATGAACACAATTTATTATTACTATTCTAAGATGATTCCAATCTACACATAGATTGTCACTATCAGTTTTAGGGGATCCTGAAGATTTTAGGAAAAAAAATAATTGTCCTAAATATCTATGGCTTTGATTGAAAGATTAATGTTTAAAATATTTTATTTTATTAATGTAGCTCCTGAGCGATCAACTTAAATCATGGGCATTTTAGAAATTACACTGTGTGAGACCAGAATTCTGTCCTTGTAAAACAGCCATTCACTAGCAATCACAAAGTATGGAAGAAAAGGGAGCAAGCTATTCCAATATTATGATTTATGTCAACCTTGTTTAGAGTTTAGAATACAAAATGCAGAGATATAAGTGATTTCCATACCGTAAACCCTCGATTTAATGGACGATGAGGGGTCTGCTATTCCTGAAGTCTGCTAAATCTGGGTCTGTAAAATTGAGGGTTTACTGTAGTGTTCTGATGAAAATGAATAATAATCATTTTAAGAGATCAAGATAAGCTATTTATTGATCACCAAAATTCACAGGCTGAGCCACCCAAATCCATCATTCTCTCATCCAGAGACATCCATGGCCCTGCCCGACTAAGGATCTGCTAGGACCAGAGAGCCCTGGGGCTGGGAGGAGGAGGGGGAAAGCCAAACGAGCATCAGGAGCCCAGGATAGGGTAACTACAGCTGCTCTGGTGACAAGGAGGGGACAGACCAGGCAGCAAAGCTAGGAGCTGCAAAGAGAGACCCTCACCCTAGGCTGGGAACAGTGGCTAGGGATGGCCAGGCGGGATACCTCATCATGGAGAAGATGCCCTGAGCCAGGTGGGATGCTGTAGCTCAGGGAAGCTGCAGCTGTGGAGGGGTGGCTGGGGTTGTAAGCTATGGGCTAGTGATCCTGGGAGGTGGGAAGCCAGGGAGCTGCAGGCAACAATGGGGAGGGGAGCCCAGGAGCAGAGTCTGGAACACCAGCAGGAGGCAGAATTGACCTGTCCTCATCCAGCAAAATACATGGTCCGGGACTGCTCATTTCCTGAGGGTGCCAGACCAGGGAGATTGAACTGACATCTCTCCTTTCTTGACTGATATTCAAAAGATTTTATCAGAGGTGTTTTCCTTTAGAACTTTTTGTACATACTATTTTGATTATTTTTATTTTTAGAGGCTTAGTGGATTATAAATCTTGTACAGAACAACCCCAAGTCCTTCCTTCAGAGATGCAGAATAATTTAATAGGTTTATCATTTGGTTTTGGGAAGAGGGGGTTTTCGAAATCTGGGGGTTCCTTTTGAAGGCCCCCATCTACACTGGCAGTGTGCATTTCAGAAGTGGCGCTTTTGAAATGTGTGCGGCCACGATTATGATAATGAGGTGCTGCATATGCATGGCAGTGCCTCATTGGCATCTGCCCAAGTGGCTCATTAGCATCCCCCCTTTTGGAAGTGGGCTGCTAGTGTAGCCACTGCCATGTAGATGCAGCTCTTTTGAGAGTAAACTCCATCTTCAAAAGAACCCTTCTTACTGAAAAAAAAGAAAAAAACAGAAAGAAGGGTTCCTTTGAAGATGGGGATTACTTTTGAAAGACCTGCATCTAGACTGCTTTTCTTCTTTCAAAAGAAGCTCTTTCAAAGGAATAATATGCAAATGAGGTGCCAGATAGCTGCATCTCATTTGCATTTTCTATTTCCCTCATTAGCATGCCTTTCTTGAAAGAGGAATGCTAGTGTAGATGTAGCCAGAATGTCTGACTTTTCAATCTACTCAGCAGCCTCACGGATTACTGAGAACTGCACAAGTCAGGTCATATGCGAATTTTATCTTTCTGTCGTTGTAGCCACATGATGTTTCAACACATACAGGGGCACTGCCAGTTTTAGGACAAAATAATGATGTTAAATGTTAGTTTCCCTTCCAGAATACTTTAAAAAGAATATTATGAACTGTATCTGACTATCACTGGACTTGATCCTGCAAGGTCCTCAAGGCAATCAAATTCCACTGACTGCACTGAGGATATTCTGCCCCTTTTATTTCATATCCCAATATATCAAGAATATTTTCGTAGTCAAGCAGAGGATGAATTCTTCACAGTAATGCAAACATTGCCAGTTACCCCACTGCAGTCTGACAGACTGGCTTGCTTTTAGTTTGATAACAAATTATTATGGCCTATTAACAAATATAAAGAGAACAGTATGTTTCTGTCTGTTGACCTTGGAAGTACTTCTGTTGCTTTATCACTGAGCTCTTTACCACACCATGACAGGAGATACAGTGACAGCAAAATAGTGATGGGAAGCGCTACAAGCACTTGAAACTATGAATTATTTTCCCTCACAGTGTTCTGAGCTCAAAGATCAATTCCTGTTGCTCTTCCTCTCACTGTATATTTTTTGTGAAAAAGCACAGCTGAATGCAAGCATGAGTTTGTCTTTGTTTCAAATCACTCTGGATAATGCAATTTTAAAATGCACATTTTAGCCTGGTGTAAATTCTGGTCCTATGTTACATCAAATATTGGTCCCTATGTATTCAGATTTTGTTCCATTCTGTGTTGTGTTTTGTGAACATTACACAATATTTCTTACATTTCACCAAACTGTGACAGCTCAGATTATTATTTGTAGAGAAACTTTCATTAAAGGTCTTTATTTTCTCAAGAACTCTTCCTTTTCTAAAGAAACAAAACTATCTCAAATTCTTTATAACTATTTACAGCAAAACTGAAATATGGTGCCAAACTTTACAAGTTCCCAAAGTCTCACAATACCCCATGAAAGTGCTGAGGATAGAAATACACTGAATTTTCTTCAACATATTGGAAGCCAAAATATCAAGTCAAAATATGCTCATTTCAGTGTATGAGCAAAAGTTTCTCGTAATTTTGGCAATGATGTACAGCAATCCCAATTTCTTTCTACTGAGGACTCATCTTTAATAGAAGATAGGGATTGTGTTAAAATGCTAGGGTGGACAATGCATGTTGTAGTTTTCATATGTTTAGCTGGTTTTGGTAAACTCTTTGGAGACACTTATCTTCATTAAACATATAAGACAACATTCAGCAGACCAATGGTTTATCTAGCCTATTATCCTGTCTTCTGGCAGAAGCCAGTGCCAGATGCTTCAGAGGGAATGAATAGACTAGGCCAATTATCAAGTGATCCATCTGTAAGACTGAGGGACTCAGGTTGTCAGCAGGGAGGAAAGAATCTGAGACCTTAGGGACTAAAGCCATGTGCTTCTCCAGCATGAGCTAAAAGCCAGCTGTCTCTCAGCTAAGTCTGTAGAGCAGATTTAACTCTCCCTTGTCAGTGGTCTCAGTGCCTCTGCAGTTTCATATCCGTGGTCATCCAGTTACAGTTTCTAGTAGTCATAGTTTAAGATACCCTAGACCTTGGTTTGTGTCCCTGACCATGTTCCCTAATAGCCATTAGGAATAGTCAATCGTAGTGCCCTGTGAGCCATCCTCTCAAAGATTGGCTGCCTCAAAAATTATTTGGCATTTTAAGGCTGCTTTATGACAACATGACTGCCACAGTATTGAGCAATAATGGATCCCAAAGAGATCCCTTTGAGGGCAAAATGGGAGTCAAGCAATTCTGAGGCATTGCCCCATCACTGTTCTGCATCTTCACGGCCATGATGCTTCACCTCATTGATGGCAAGCTTCCAGATGGTGTGAAGATTGTCTGTAGAATGAATGGGAAGCTTTTCAATCTCAGGAGACTGAAGGCTAAAAGCAAGACATCCGCAAACTCAGTCATAGAGGTCCAGTATTCAGATTACAATAAGGTTGTTGCTCTTTCTCCCACAACCCTTCAGATCATCTTACATGCCTTCACTGAAGCGTACAAGAATCTGTGCCTCAAAGTGAACGTAATAAAGACCAAGACCAAGGTCTTCCACCAACCTTTACCAACAATCTCATGCACCTTCTATTGAAGTAAATGGAGACTATGGAAAATATGGAGCACCTCCCATACCTTGGAAGTCATCGTTCTGCTGAAGTCGACATTGATGTGGAAATCCAGGATCATCTGAGCTGTGCAAGCTTTGTTTTTGCCCGCCAGAGACAAAGGATCTTCGAGAACTGTGACATCTATCCCAAGACAAAGTTCCTTGTATACTGTGCAGTAGTTGTTCCAGTGCTACTATGTGCATGTGAAACCTGGACAACATACAAGCATCGTTTTAAGGTACTTGAACAATAACATCAATGCTACCTCAGGAGAATCCTAAGTATCTCTTGGGAGTATAGGCACATGCACTAGTATCCTGGAAGAGTCAAACATGCCAAGCATTGAAGCCTTTATCATTCATCAACAACTTCATTGGAATGGTCACATGGCTTGAATGTCTGATCAGTGCGTACCAAAATAGATTCTGTTTTCCAAATTAGAGGAAGGATGAAGGAGCATTGAAGGCCAGCAGAAGTGATATAAGGACATGCTGAAGGCACACATGAAAAAGTTCAGCATCGGTGTCAACACTTGAGAGAACCTTGCAGTGGTGGATGGCAATCCATGAGGGGATGGTGCAATTTGAGACATCCTGCTGCAGTGCAGATGAGGAGAGGTGGAGAAGAAGAAAAGAGTGTAAAAAACTGTCCTGTGGCCCGCCAACAGCTACTAACACCTGCCTCTTCTATGATAAAATCTATGGCTCCAGAATTGGGCTGATCAGCTACCAATGGACTCACAAATAGGAAGGTGACATGAAGATGTCATGATCGTTATAGAGTTACCACCAAGAAGAAGATTGGTGGACCTATCCTTCTTCAATTTACCTAATTCTTCTGTGAACGTACTTATACTTTTGTCCTTCATGACTTCTCCTGACCATGAATTCCATAGGTTGACTGTACGCTGTGTGAAGATGAACACTTTTATGTCTAACTTTTATGTTCTAGACTACCATCAAAACACAGAACCGGGGCTTTTTAATAAATTTCTTGTCCTGAAGTGATTAAGACAGAACAAATTACTTTAAAAAATAAACTTGGTCTACCAAATCCATATAGATGCATTACAATATATTGATTAACATGGGACCATGTTGACCAGTAGAGTCTGTCACTGAAGTCACAGAGACCTGTGTTATTGCAAAGGAAGTTCCCAAAGTCACGTGAATGTTGCAGCTGGCAAATGCTGATATTCCCAGTGTGTTACAGTAAACACAGGATCAGTTAATAACAAAACTGTTTGGTCTTTACACTGTATCTCTGCAAAGAGTTGAAATATTGAGCACAAATTTGGAGTTAGAAAAGGGAGAGAGGTGGGTGAAAGGCAAGCATTTAACAGTACCGTGATCAAAATCCTTCTGTGATCTTGGACAAATCACCTAATCTATTTTGACTTCATCTATAAATGTAGATAGTCAGTCCTCACGTAAAACTAAATTGAGCAAATTACACAGATTAAGGTATAAAGAGGAGCTGCGTCTCCTTTGAAAACCTGGGGAAGAATTCTTTTACAGAATACGTTGTATGTAAAGTAACATCTACGTAATGAATTTCAGAACTAAAGAGAGCTACCTCATAAAAAGACCTACATATGAAAAATGTGACTAGTGCAAACAAAAGAGTTAAAATTAAGCAGATTACAAAGGTAAAGTGGCAACCTGAACTCTGACTCCTGATGCATTCACACGAAAAAAAATCTCTTCTCTTCACACGCTAGTTTTCCGTGGATGCTTTGTCTTAATCAGTGTATACAGTAAATCATGAAAAATGAATGAGGCAACGGTTCATTTCTGTGCTTTTCCCTCATTGTTCAGCATGTGGCTAAGTCTATGCTACAGTGATCCTGCGAAAGAAGTTCTTCTGGAAGATCTCTTTTGATAAAAATTCTTTCAAAAGAATGCCTGCACACACAAAAAAGCAGATCGAAAAATTTACCCGCTGTTTAGATAGAGAGTGTCCATACAGCCTCTGCTCTTTCGAAAGAATGGGCCAGGAATCAAAAAATCCAGCAGCATGATGACTGCTCTTTTGAAAAAAGGCTCCTGTGTCATCTACACGCATTTTTTTTTTATAACAAAATCTTTTGGAAAAAGGCACTCTTCCTCATCTGGGAGAGGAAGAGGGTTGATGGAAAAAGTGCTGCTTTCTTCTGATTTAATATTGAAAGAACATATTTTGTGTGTAGATACTACATGGGATTTTTTGAAAGAGCCCCAACTTTTTCAAAAAAACTCACTAGTGTAGATGTAGCCTGTGGGTTGAGGCCTTCTTATGGCACAGCATCCAAAACCTTCCTTGAATAAGCACTTTTTCCCTTTACATTCTTTTTTTTTTTCATCACTGTCATACCTGACTGTCAAGACATAAAAGGATGAGCATGTCTACCATTATATGATGATGTTTGGAAGCTGTGAACACTGTCATGTTAACTGAGTGAATTTTACTAGATCAATCATAATGCCTTTTAATATACTCCTAAATGCATCTTATTTTGATGTTAAATTTGCAATTATTTTACGCTGTATAGACAATGAAAAACACATAAGTTTATACATTTCTTGCAATTTAGATTGCTCCCTCCTTTGTTCAGGTAGTATACCATCACTGCATTCTAGATCATATATATAAAAAAAAAAAAACACTGAGAAGGAAAATTGGCCCTGATGCAGGAATCCCTTGGTGAAATTCAGTGGTTCATATTACACAGGAGTTCAGACTAGATGATTGCAGTGGTCCCATCTGGCTTTAAACATCTATGTCAATATATTATTACAAAGATCTGTTATCCCTAAAATTGCCAAGTAGATTACTTTAGCTGCGTCTACACGTGCACGCTACTTCGAAGTAGCGGCACCAACTTCGAAATAGCGCCCGTCGCGTCTACACGCGTCGGGCGCTATTTCGAAGTTAACTTCGACGTTAGGCGGTGAGACGTCGAAGTCACTAACCTCATGAGGAGATAGGAATAGCGCCCTACTTCGACGTTCAACGTCGAAGTAGGGACCATGTAGACGATCCGCGTCCCGCAACGTCGAAATTGCTGGGTCCTCCATGGCGGCCATCAGCTGGGGGGTTGAGAGATGCTCTCTCTCCAGCCCCTGCGGGGCTCTATGGTCACCGTGGGCAGCAGCCCTTAGCCCAGGGCTTCTGGCTGCTTCTGCGGCAGCTGGGGATCTATGCTGCAGGCACAGGGTCTGCAACCAGTTGTCAGCTCTGTGTATCTTGTGTTGTTTAGTGCAACTATGTCTGGGAGGGGCCCTTTAAGGGAGCGGCTTGCTGTTGAGTCCGCCCTGTGACCCTGTCTGCAGCTGTGCCTGGCATCCCTATTTCGATGTGTGCTACTTTGACGTGTAGACGTTCCCTCGCTGCGCCTATTTCGATGTTGGGCTGAGCAACGTCGAAGTTGAACATCGACGTTGCCGGCCCTGGAGGACGTGTAGACGTTATTCATCGAAATAGACTATTTTGATGTCGCAACATCGAAATAAGCTATTTCGATGTTGGCTGCACGTGTAGACGTAGCCTTTGAGTGTAATCTTTCAGTAACATTGTTAAAGGCAGCTGGCTAGGTGTTTAAAATATCAGGCTACAAGAGACTGTTGTGGCATTTCTAGGCCACAAGTCTGGTTTCTTTTGTCAAGAAGAAAATGAGAAAACCCTGTCCAAGAGAATGGGAAGAACGTCAAAAAATACTGTGAGGATAGAAAGTTAAAAATAATAGACAGAAAAAGGCAAATATGGATGGCCATTCTGCAGAAGTATAGAATAACCTTATACTGATTATTTATACATATTTTGATGCAGAGTATAAACTTTGTCACTTTATTGTACCATTAATCTACTATGAGTCCTTTGAGTGGAGGATTCTTTTTCACATAGCTGACATAAATTGAATCTCATTAGCATGCCCCTTTCATCACTATGCCTGCATGTATAACTGTCACCAGGCAGACTCAAACCTGGGATTTTTGAAGCTTAATGCAGGTAACTCTACAGTTTGAGCTAAAAGCCTCCTCCCACTCAGCTTGCGATGTAGGAACACCCATTCTTTCTCTTTGAAGTGGGCTAGGCACCACTACATGGGACAGTGAACCACACCTAGGCATGTGGGTTACACATGCACAGCAACACTTCTCTTGAAATGATCCCAGAAGATAAGAACAACGCTAGAGTCCAGAAGAAAACAAAACAGATAAAAGGTCTAGAAAACCTGGATATGCTTAGTTTTCAGAAAAGAAGACTGAAGAGGTATATGGTAAGTCTTTGAATATATAGAGTTTTTCTAAAGAGGACAGTGATTCTCCATGTCCTCTGGAGGTAGGACAAGAAGTAATGAGGCAAATTTAGATTAGTTTTTGGGGGAAATTTCAATAGTAGTTAAGCTTTAGAATAGGGTTCCAAGGGTGTTTGAAGAATCCCCATCTAGAATATGATAGACATAAATATGGTTGAGGTTTACTTCATCCTGCTTAAGCATTCAGGACTGGACTAGAAGATCTTTCAAGCAACCTTCCAGATCTACATTTCTGTGATTCTAGGACTACACTGAAAGTCAGAATCTCCAATGCCTTGTGTGTGTCACAGTCAACAACATGTGTGACAAGGAAGAATAAAACACTACAGTTCTGATTTGTTATTATTTTCTATCATTCATTGGGGGTTAGACTTGTCTGTCCCTGAGACCAGCTCTGTTCTTTGCCAATTTGTGCATGTCCTAAAGTCATGGCGTATAAAGACAATTTTTCACCAGACAAGAATCACAGAATCACAGGGCTGGAAGGAACCTCAGGAGGTCATCTAGTCCAGCCCCCTGCTTCAAGCAGGATCAACCCCCACTAAGTCATCCCAGCCAGGACCTTGTTCAGCTGGGACTTAAAAACTTCTCTAGGCAACGCATTCCAATGCTTCACCACCCACCTGATGAAGTAGTTTTTCCTAATATCTAACCTACACCTCTTCCTCTTCAACTTCAGACTATTCCTCCTTGTTCTGCCATCTGACACCACTGAGAACAGTTTCTCACCCTCCTTTTTAGAGCTCACCTCCAGGAAGTTGAAGACTGCTATTAATCACCTCTAAGTCTTCTCTTCTGTAAACTAAACAAGCCCAAATTCCTCAGCCTATCCTCATAGATCTTGTGCTCCAGACCCTTAATCACTTTTGTTGCCCTTCGCTGAACTGGCTCCAGCAAATCCACATCCTTTTTATACTGGGGGGCCCAAAACTGGACACAATATTCCAGATTTGGCCTCACCAGTGCCAAATAAAGAGGAATAACTACTTCTCTAGATCTGCTCGAAATGCTCCTCCTAATGCACCCTACTATGCCGTTAGCCTTCTTGGCTACCAGGGAACACTGTTTACTCATTTCCAGCCTTTCATCCACCATAACCCCTGGGTCCCTTTCCTTCGTACTACTGCTGAGCCAGTCGGTCCCCAGCCTGTAACAATGCTTGGGATCATGTCTGAGGTTGCTTTGAGTCCCCTTGCAGAGCAGCACACAGAGGACTTAGGTCCAAGAATCTGTCCATCCTTGTTTATCTACACAGTATTTATACTGAATTCATTCTGGTATGTGGTGGCAAGAGTATCCAAATTTCCTGATGAATATTAAGCACATGAAGGCCACCTCACACTTTCTCTTAGCGCCTAAGTATATGTAAATTGTTACTAGCACCCCTCTTAGATTCTGAAACAGCCCAGTTACGTTTTATCTTGTTTCTAAGATTAACAAGTACAGTCCCTGAAAAAAAAGGCCATTACATTAACCAGCCTGTGTAACATTCAAAAAGGAATAGATAGTTTGATAGAATAGCATCTGGGAAAATTAAATGCTGCTCATTACCCTACTGTGGTCCACTGGAGCAGATCTAGCTGATTTAAACCAAAATGCTGTAAGGGATGGGAAATTGTATCAAATTTAGCACTTAAGCAAAACAGCCCTAGGCGGGTATTATAGAAAGCATTTTATGCTTTTTCAAAAATAAGAGGAAACTAAGAAAAATCTACTAAAAAAGATATGTGAGGATTCACAGCTTGCTTGAAGTAGATGTCTTGCTCCAAAGAGATTTAAAACACCTGAAAGCCATTCTCAGCCTTCCTTTTCAACTTGTTTCATCCACTAAGAAATCCTAAATTTTACTACTTGCCTGAAGCCAGTTCTGACAAGCAAAGTTTCAGCTTTTAATTTAAAATGAAATATTTTGCTTCCCACAAAGGTGCTTCTCCCAAGTCCTTGTTTTTATGCAGAGCCTCAAGTCAGTCCAATAACTTGTGAACAATTTAAGCAACAGTGACTGTGTTTTAAACACTGATCTGGAACACAGAGTACAGCTAGGGTTTAGATAAGCCAATGACTCTGTTCAAAAGAGGCCAATCATGCCCTGCTGAAGTTAATGAAAGTTTTGCCATCCACTTCAATGAGAGAAAGGGTAATCCGTTACAAAGGGCGTGGCAAATACCCAACTACTTTTAAAATCATGGTGTTAGATCAGCAGAACTGCCCTGATTGTACAATGCTAATAGTCTTACCCTAGGCTGACCTTTGGACCTAGCTCCATAAAGTTTTTAATTTGATGACAGGCCTACAGACAGGAATCGAGGGCAAAGGGGGCAATTGCCCTGGGACCAGTTATACAAAAAGGGCCCAGAGCCACAGGGACCTTTAAACTGCTGCCAGAACTCTGCACAGTGTGTACTCTGGGCAGTGCTAAGAGCTGGGGGGGTAAGGGGTGTGCCATGGTAGAGGGCTGCCAGTCCCAACCTCACCCATTCTGCTTGAGGCTCTGCCTCTTTGGGAGCACAGAGCAGATCATCCCCCCTGCATTGGCCAGCGCCTGGTGAGGCTGTCAGCACCACTGTTGGCTGAAGGTAGGGGCATAAACCCTGCTGAGCCAAGAGGGCAAGGGGAAACTGCTTTCACCACTAAGCCATTGTTCTCAGCAGGAGTACATTTTAAATGCTGTGGAGGTTAGGGGCTCTGCAGCACTGAAGACTCTTTTCCTGAGGGGCATATCACTGGTCTTCAGTTAATATAGATCTTTGGCTAATTTGAATTCAATAGATAAGAGTTGTACTATCTTTTCCTTCCTTTTTCTTTCCATTTAGAAACTAAAATAACAAATCATTGCAAACAAAAAACCATAGTATTTTCCATATTCAAATTAAACCATTAATAATCCATTCCTGAAACAAGATTATGAAAATATCCAGTACTGAGTGCCTTAAAGAGAGGCAAAATAACCTCACCCCCACCATTGCACCCTAATTTGAATCATTCACCCTTCCAGGTTGTTGAACCCCAGCTGGTTTAAAAAGAAAATCCTTCTTTATGAAAACTGTAGCATCCCCATAAGCCTAATAATTGGAAATGAGTAAATTGCATTTTCTAACATGGAACAAATTACAAAGCTTTGCCTTCAGCTATTTACCATATTATCATCAGATAACACAGTAGTGTTGCTGAATGTAATTGTGCTATTACCACTGTTTCCAGTAGAGTAAACATATAGTTACTGTGTAAGTGTTGTAAAACCCCATGTGCTATTTCTGTGGGTAGTAAATAACTCTTGTAAAAGGACATCTAGAATTCACTTTGTTGTGGGAACAAAAGTGTCTTGAAAACTGGGATTCCAAAGTGAAACTGCACTCTTTAGTTAATGACTATCGGAGCAGTCATACACATAACAGCTTTTTAATTTTCATTTGAAATGTGTTTTTACATTTACAGGAACCCTGCCTGCATAAAAACAATTTCAACTGGTGACTGTGGGTCTGATTAAGATAGAACAATTTTAAGACAGTGTAATTATAAGAACATAAGAGTGCCCATACTGGGACTGACCTATGTGAAGTCTCTGAGCCTGGGCTCTAGCCTGAGCTCATACATATACACCTCAATGAACCAGCCTGTGGTCAAGCCCTGAGAGACTTACCCTTAGCCATCTGGCATGGGACAGCCACAGGTATCCAGTTGCCGTGTAGACATACCCTGAATCAGGGTAGGCTTTGTTTTTGTGGTCTAAGAGAACAACAGCCAACCTTTACAGCCTACTAGGCTTCTAATCATCCCTATTTCTCCCTGCACCCTTCCTGTTTCTGTTCTTGTAGTTCAGTCCTCAGCCTGAGACAGAACTTTCTCATTGGCTTCCCTCACTCCACACACACACACACATTTCTTTACACAGATATATCCGTATTTGATTTAGAACAAGAGCAGTTTGTTTTTTTGTTTAAAACAAATGGCACTGCAGATCAGAAACAAGAGAATACGACCTTGTTTTGCATAACATCTGTCCTCTTGGGGCACCACTGACTTTCTGAGGAAACTACAGTTCATTGGTGATCTACTGGAAAGGACCATTCTGGCCACCGTGGATGTAGAGGCTCTCTATATCAACTTCCCACACAAAGATGGAGTACAAAGTGTCAGGAACAGTATCCCTGATGATACCATGGCACAACTTGTGGCACAGCTTTGTTACTTTATCCTCACCCACAACTATTTCAGATTTGGGAACAATTTATACCTTCAAATGAATGGCACCGCTATGGGCACCCTCATGGCCCCACAGGATGCCAACTTTTTTATTATTGACCTGGAACAACGCTTCCTCAGGTCTCACCCCACAGCAACCTTCCTCTCCTTGCCCTACACTGATAATAGCTTCATCATCTGGAGCCAAGGGAAGGAGGTTCTTGAAGAATTCCACCATGATTTCAATAGTTTCCACCCCACCATCAACATTAGCCTGGACCAGTCCACACAAGAGATCAGATTCACTTTTTTGACACTAGAGTGCAAATAAGTGATGATCACAAACACAACCCTATACCGGAAACCTACAGACAGCTATGCTTGCCTACATGTCTCCAGCTTCCCTCCAGGGAACACCACGTGGCTCATTGTGTACAGCCAAGCACTGAAGTACAACCACATTTGCTCCGGTGCCTCAGACAGAAACAAACACCTACAAGACTTTTACCAAGCATTCTCAAAAATACAGTACTCAGCTGAGGAAGTGAAGAAACAGACTGGCAGAGTCAGACATGTACTCAGAAGCCACCTGCTTCAAGACAGGCCCAACAAAGAAAATTACAAAACACCACTGGCCATCACCTACAGCTGCCAGCTGAAACCGCTCCAATGCATCATCACTGATCTACAATCCATCCTGGACAATGACCTCTCACTCTCACACACACTGGGAGGAATGCTAGTCCTCACGTACAGAAAGCCTGCCAACCTGAAGCGAATTCTTACCAGCAACTGTACACCACAGTAACTCTAGCTCAGGCACCAATCCCTGCAACAAACCTCAATGTCAACTCTGGCCACACATCTACACCAGTGACACCATTACAGAACCTAACCATATCAGCCACACCATCAGGGGATCATTGACATGCTTATCTACTAATGTAACATGAGCTATCATGTGCCAGCAATGTGTCTTTGCCATATATATTGGCCAAATTGGAAAGACCCTAAATAAAAACTAAAAGGAAAAAAAATCAGATATCAGGAATGGTAACAAACAAAAACCTGTAGGAGAGCACTTCAATCTCCCTGGATACTCAGTAGCAAATTTAAAAGTACCTTTCTTGCAACAAAAACACTTTTAAAACAGGCTTCAAAGAGGAACTGCAGAGGAACAATTCATTTGCAAATTTGACACTGTCGGTTTAGGATTGAACAAAGACTGGGAATGGATGGCCAATTACAAAAGCAGTTTCTCCTCTGTAGGTGTTCACACCTCCACATCAGCTGCTGGAAGAGGGCCACATCCTCCCTGACTGAACTGACCTGACCAGCTTAGGATTTCTTCTCGATTGGTACCCCTTTCTTTTCATGACTCTGTATATTTAGACCTGCCTCTGGAATCTTCACTCCATGCATGTGATAAAGTGGATCTTTGCTCACTACAGGTTATGCCCCAATAAATGTTAGTCTATAATGTTCCACAGGATTTCTCTTTTTAACTACTTTAAGTAATTTTAACTTGTTCTTTTCCTATTTTAACTTCTGAGTCTATCTCATTTTCACCAACATTCACTACGTTAGGTGTCTGTTGCTGTGGTTTTTTTCCCCTGCATGATACAAAGATAAAATTTCATGCAGAGTGGCTTTTTATAAAGGCTTGCTAGGGAGTTGGGCATTTGGCCAATTCCAGAGTCAGGATTTGAAACCAAATAAAAACAGGCACAAAAGATAGGTCGGGGTGGAGAAGGAAGTGGTGGCATGAATTAAGGGACAGTATAATGGCAAATCCAGCATTTGGCCCATGGAAAGGGTTATTAAATCTGAAATTGCTAGAGAAACATTTCTTTACAGGATATTTTTGCCAAACTAGAGAGACTATTTATTAACTAAACTTCAAGGAAGCTATTTCTGGCACTGACTGCTAATAAAACTAGACTATAGACCTCAGATAGACAGCCTGAGACCCTTCCTCTTCAGACTATAAGGTAACCCACTAATAGCAGACATTAAAAACAAGAAGGGGCAAACTGGATTTATCTTTTCTCTGTAAAGTTCTGAAAAAAAATCAAGGTGATGTTATTATTAGGTATTTGAAATATGACAGCTTCAGCACTCATTCTCTTTCCAGGTGACTGAGTCATGTGGGATAATCAAATTTAAAGACCCATTCAGATAAACATGATTACACATGCCACAGGTTTGCAGAGCTTGTTTCTCATGTGTGTGTGTCTAAAGCCAGTGATAACTGCCAGAAACAAAACCTTACATTCATAGATTCGAAGGACAAAAGGGACCATTGTGCTCATCAAAACATAAAACATCCCCTAAATAATTCCTACAGCGCATCTTTAAAAACTTCCAATTGCAATTTAAAAATTGTTAGTGATGGAGAATCCATAATGACCTGTGGTAAATTGTTCCAATGCTTAATTACTCTCACCATTACAAATTTATACCTTATTTCCAGTCTGAATTTGTCTAGCTTAAACTTCCAGACATTGCATTGTGTTGTGCCCATCTTTGCTAGGTTGAAGAACCCATTGTTAAATATTTGTTCTCCATAGAGATGCTTATAGAGTATAATCTAAACTTCACTTTATTAAATAAAATACTTTGCATTGAATCAGTGAATACATAGCACTTTTTAAAAAAAAATCCTTATCATTCTCATGGTCTTTCAACTCTCTCCAGTTTATCAACCTCTGACTGAACTATGGGTATCAGGACTGCTCAAAGTATTTCTGCAGCAGTCACACAAGGGCCAAATGCAGCAGTAAAATAAACCCTCTCCTTGTCAAAAGTCACTTGTTCTTGCATCTACCAAACACATTGGCTCTTTTGGCCATTCAATCATTATATAACAAGACTCCCCAAACTATTTTTCAGAGTCACTTCCCAGGATGGAATGCATTATCCTGTGAACATGGCTATATTCTTTATTTCTAGCTATATGTGTTTGTAATCATAGACAGAAGACTTCTGTCCACAAAACTGGTACAGCATGAACAGTAGCAAGGCTGGCCTGTCTCATAGCTCTACTTGGGCTGAAGGGTATTAAGCAGAGTTGATATGGAAAACAAGTTCCTGTTCTGTAATAACTTTGTTTTTACTAACAATATACTGGATTTACTTTTGCTGTAACTGAAATAAGCATGAGATTCATCATGCTGAACTTTTTTCAACTGAATTTGGCCCTTGCCTGGAACAGAGACCCAATTCTGAACTCAGTTATCTTACTAGCTTCAGTGGAGTTTGGTGGAGCTTTTCCAGGTTCACACTGGGCTTGCAGAGATCAAAACATGTATTATGATTTACAGAAAGCCTAGTAAATACAATGGAAGAGTGAACCTGATGCAACTTATTTCAGTCTAATAAAGGGATTTTGATTTTATTTACTTTTTCAGTGAAAAGTCAAAGATAGGAATCCAAAATGGCTCCTTCTACTTTTATCTAGTTCTTATATGGTGCTAGTCACTGTAATAGCAGATACACAAACAAACCCTGTCTCTTCCTTCTGAACATGTAAGGATAAAATCTTGAAAGGCAAATGATTTTTTTTACATCCCCTTAGTGATTACTAAAACATTGTTAATCCTTACTTGAAGTACTTACAGCTCCCATCAGTGACTTTTCCCTTACATAACCTGTTACATTTCAAGTTTAGATACCCTCCTTAATTCATGTTTTTAATCTATTCGTATGAGTTGCATGTGAATATCCTGTATGTGCAGCTGAATGAACTGTGTGAGCAATTTTGACAGCTCTCACAGATTAGTCTGGTTGTTAATTTCAACAGATGTAACATTTTTTTATTTTAACTGTAATGTTTATTCTCCTCTCTTACTAAGCCTCCCAACAGTGCAGAGGTTTTTACAGAAAGCTGGCAAACTAATTTTCCTTTGTAGCCAATTGGCAGCATATTTTATCTGTGTTTAATACATTTATGCTGGAGTTATTCCATACACCTGCTTAGAAAAGAAGAAAACCTCTGCCCATCTCATTCAGTCTGTGTAGGATTATTATGTTCAACTTTCTTAATTTTGAAAGATGTCCTGTGATTTAGAGCTAGGGGGTAGTTAAATTAACAATGATACTTTGTTCTGCAGTTTTCAGATTTAAATTTAGATGATTACTCAGCCTTTTCTTCACTTAGAAATAACTGAAGGAATCCATATGGGGACATTGCACCATACCTGGGAAATAAGAGCAAAGAAATCAGCTCCCTCTGTAGTTATTTTTTGTTTAAATATCCTATTTTGTCCTTCTTTCTTTGAAGCATATTGAAAGAATTGTCTGCTCCTCAGAAATTTTTGACAACCATCAGTTCAATCTCCATGGACTGAGTTTGTTCCCAGGAGCTGTTCTGTGCTAACTAAATTCTTCTGGAATAAGATTTGTGCAATTATTCCAATGTCATCTAATGGTAATAATAAATATTGGGTCTATGATTTGCATACAATTGTAGCTGATGGACAATTTTCAAATGGTGAAGCCTAGCCTATTTTATCGGATTGTAGAGCATAACACTTTTTACATATCATCCAATCTCTCATTTATCCCAGCTAAATGTCATTGTTTTCTGTAAGTAAGAGCACCATATCCTACTGATGAACTTGCTCATCTCCCAACAGCAGTTTGGAAATTCTGTATAGTGCAACAAAATTTACCCTCTCCCACTTGCTCATTTGCAGCACTGAGGATGCAATTCATGTATTAAAAATTGCAGCAAGCTGGGCGAGCTTGTGCGGGTCTGGCTCCCTAGACAAATTTACTTATTGAAAAGGCAGCTGTAACTGTGCTGCATATTCATGCTTAAACTGAGAGAGGTTAAGCTCTATGGAAAAAAAATAAATAATACTCATAAATACTAGAATAGATTTACCATACAATACCAATACATGAAAAAGAAATAACTGATAATACAGTGAACAGTAACAGAGAGGGAGCCATGTTAGTCTGCACTCCAACAAAACAAAGCAGCAGAAATGTAGCACTTTGAAGACTAACAAAATGATTTATTTGGTGATGAGCTTTCGTGGATGAAGAAGTGGGTCTGACCCACCAAAATTCTTTACCAAATAAATCATTTTGGCTATGTTTACACTAGCCCCTGCCTTTTGAAAGGGAGATGCTCATGAGATACTTTGGCAGATGCTAATGAGGCACTGCTATGAATATGCAGAGGCTCATTAGCATAATGGCAGCAGCAGTGATTTGAAAGTGCTGCTTTTGAATTACGTGCTGCCCATGTAGATGGGAGCCTTTCAAAAGAATTCCCCAGTCTTCGAAAGCCCCTTATTCCTAAAACCAAATAGTAATAAGGGGCTTTCAAAGACTGGGGGGTCCTTCTGAAAGGCCCCAATCTACATGGGCAGCACTTGATTCAAAAACAGCACTTTCAAATTGCTACGGCCAGTATTATGCTAATGAGGCACTGTATATTCATGGCAGAGCCTCATTAGCATCTGCCAAAGTTCTCATTAGCATCCCCCTTTCAGTAGGTGGGGGCTAGTGTAGACATAGCCTTTGTTAGTCTTTGAAGTGCTACATTTCTGCTGGTATGCTAATATAGTATAAGATATATATGAAGTTTCATCAAAGAATCTGCCATGTGATTTCTAGCCTGATTCTGCAGATTGGAATAATAAAAAAAGAGATATTCTTGCAATGCAAATCAAACATGAGAACTTTTTAAGGTTTGCCTTTCATTTCTATATACTATAATGGAGTAAATGTCATACCTAGGGCCAAATTCTCATTTGCACTCCTTGACACTTTGACCAATATTGTTATGGATATATGTTTTAAATATGAATGTGCATAACTTGAGTATGCTTTATGCAAATAAGGTTAAGCAACCTATGATTCAATAGCCTGTGATTACCTGAACGTGTATATTCTATTTGTGTGCATGTATCTTCTTATCTGTGGAGTTAGAAACATGAAGTGTAAGCCTGCTTATTAATCTAGAACTTCTAGTGAAAGCCATTAGTAATACTTAAGGGTCTTAATGACTCAGTGGGTCAATCTGGTTTTTACGTGTGGTCACTTTCTTTCAAATGCCCTCTTTTGATTTTCACCCTTTTGAAAGGATGCTTATGTGTAGACACAGCTTTAGGGCAGGTCTTTACAGCACTGTTATTTTGAAATAATAAGCTAGGCTGTGAATATACTGCCCCTACTGGAAGGGGTATGCAAATGTAGCCAATCAGAAATGCAAATAAGGCACACATTTACCTATCTCATGCCTCATTTGCATACTCATGCCGGATTTTGATTCCAGAAGAACCGATTTTGAAAGCCAAAACAGCCATGTAGACAGGGTTCATTCGAAAGGAAAACCCACTTTCCAAAGCACCCTTCTTCCTAATTTTTTTTCAGGAAATGGCTCTATTTCAAAATAGGCTCTATGTCTTTAGAGCTACGTCTACATGTGAAGCCTACATCGAAGTAGCTTATTTCGATGTAGAGACATCGAAATAGGCTATTTCGATGAATAACGTCTACACGTCCTCCAGGGCTGGCAACGTTGACGTTCAATATCGACGTTGCGCAGCACCACATTGAAATAGGCGCTGCGAGGGAACGTCTGCACGCCAAAGTAGCACACAACGAAATAAGGGTGCCAGGCACAGCTGCAGACAGGGTCACAGGGCGGACTCAACAGCAAGCTGCTCCCTTAAAGGGCCCCTCCCAGACACAGTTGCACTAAACAACACAAGATTCACAGAGCCAACAACTGGTCGCAGACCCTGTGCATGCAGCATGGATCCCCAGCTGCCGCAGCAGCAACCAGAAGCCCTGGGCTAAGGGCTGCTGCACACAGTGACCATAGAGCCCCGCAGGGGCTGGAGAGAACGCGCCTCTCAACCTCTCAGCTGATGGCCACCATGGCGGACCCCGCTATTTCAATGTTGCGGGACGCGGATTGTCTACACGTGCCCTACTTCGATGTTCAACTTCGAAGTAGGGCGCTATTCCCATCCCCTCATGGGGTTAGCGGCTTCGACGTCTCGCTGCCTAACGTCGATGTTAACATCGAAATAGCGCCCAACACGTGTAGCCATGATGGGTGCTATTTCGAAGTTAGTGCCGCTACTTCGAAGTAGTGTGCACGTGTAGACACGGCTTAGATGATGTATTTCAAAATAGCCAAGTGGTATTTCAAAATACATTTTTGCATGTAGCACTATTTAGTTGAAATAAGCTATTTAAGAATAGCTTATTTTGGAATAAGTCTTCTGTGTAGACATATCCTTTGGCCGTAGTTACACTAGCCCCCCCGCCCCCCGCTTTCGAAAAGGGGATGCTAATATGTCACTTTGGCAGATGCTAATGAGGCACTTCCATACATATGCACTGCCTCATTATCATAACGGCAGCCACACATGTTTTGAAATTGCAGCTTTTGAAATGCACGCCGCCGGTGTAGACAGGGGCCTTTTGAAAGGACACCTTCCCCTGGATTTTGAAAGCCCCTTCTTCCCAAAACCATATGCATGGAAGCACCTCATTAGCATCTGCTGAAGTGGCTCATTAGCATCCCACTTTTGAAAGAGCAAGGGCAAGTGTAGCCATAGCCTCAGACACTCAGGCCTGTGGCCAAGTCATGCACAGCATATAGCACTAACTCCCATCTGGGGTATACATTTAGCAAGAGCCCATCTTGGTTTCTTCTCTGTGGTCTCTGTTTCTGACAGGTGCTTTCCACACTCAGAGGCCGTGTCTCATTAGCAAGTCCTTTCAGAAAATGAGGCCCTTTCCTGAAAGGACAAGTGGAGTGTCCACACATATAATTTTCTCTTTTGAATTCCTTTTGAAAGAATGTGGTACTTCTTCTGGAGGTCCTCTTCCTCTCCCAAATGAAGAAGAGCTCCTTTTTCTCTAGTCTCCCTGGCAGGACTCCTCTATAGTTGCTGGGACAGAGTGTGGAAGAGCTGTAAGCTTCCAGCAGGGAGCTTCAAGGCCCAGTCCACCCCATCACATTTCATTAGAGAAATACTTGACCTTAATAGGCCACTTACTCCTCAGACTCAGCTACTAGGCTGGACTGAGATTATATAGGCAATGATTTGTGGTTTGCTCATGATCTGTAGCATAAACAGAGGCATTCAGTCTGTAGTGTTGTTAATCAGAACCTTTCGCCTACATTGCCAATATATTTTTAAAAGAAAGGGATCTGTCAAAATGATGCCGCTGTCTCTGATAGAAGCTTTGATAGGATTTGATTGCCTACCAGGTTAGTAGAGAGTCCAGTAGAACGTTTTTCCCGTATTTCTTTCCTATTCTGTTCATTTAGAGTAGCCTCACTTAACATCTGGGAAAAAATGACCAATTATTTATGACATTAAGAGGTTGATTTTAATGTATAATTCTATATTGTCATTAATAATATTATCTAGTTCAGACATCTGTTCAATAACCATAACAGTAATTTTACAGGGAGAAATCTAATAGAGCGATAAAAATATTTCCAATAATGAATTGTACAGATGTTTTGTTGGATATCTTAATGGAAAATTCTTATTAATGGGAATATTACTGTATTTAAAATAAGGACTAAATACAAAAGAGTTCACTTAGGTTTGATTAAACACGGCAGCAGTAATGGAAACTAAACTCTTGTTTTATTATTCCAAAGTAAGCTATTACCTACCCAATCACTAATTCAACCCTGAACTTCAGGCACCATTTTCATGGGATTAGATATTGGATCTTAATTTTAATTTAAAGTTAGATCATTTGTCAGACACTCAACTAATTTGACTGGTTTTGTAATATTGATCTCTAGAAGGGCATGAGGTAAGATTGTTAAAACCTTCTAAAACACAGAAGATGATATTGCATGGAATTTGAGTCCCAGAAATGAAGATCCAAGTGCCTCTCTGAAGGGACACCTTACAGCATCCCTCCTAAATGCTGAGCTGAAAAATAGGGAGCTATTTTTTTTATTTATTCTATACAATTACAGAAATCCTTCAGTATTAAAGGAGAAAAGTATTGATTGTGATTGCACAAAGTATTAACTAGAAAGTAATCATGAGTTAGGAAAGCACTTGTAGATTGTTCACTGACTAAACAAAGAAAAATAAATGAAGCTGTAAGATAACCATCCACAAAAAATATATTTCCTTGACTTGTTACCAAAACAAATCCAATGTAAGATTTTCCTTATTTTTATGCCTCTCTGATTACTTTCTTCTTCCATTTGAAAATAATAGCAAGGATCCTTTGAGGGGCTTACTTTTTAATGATTCTGGGAAATCACATTACTCATCAATCAGGATTGAACAAAGACTGGGAATGGATGGCCAATTACTAAAGTACTTTCTCCCCTCTTGGGCTATGTCTAAACTAGCCAAAAACTTCAAAATGGCCATGAAAATACATGAAATACATATTCAGTGCCTCATTAGCATGCGGGAGGCTGTGGCACTTCGAAATTGACACAGCTCGTCCAGAAGGGGCTCTTTTTTGAAAGGATCCCAGCTACTTCAAAGTCCCCTTTTTCCTATGAGCAGATAGGAATAAGAGGACTTCGAAGTATCCGGGATCCTTTCGAAAAGGAGCCCTGTCTGCATGAGCTGCGCAGTGGTGAGCTGTGTCAATTAGTAAACGCTTCATTAGTAAACTTTGAAATGGCCATTTGCATGGCCATTTCGAAGTTTTTGGCTAGTGTAGACACAGCCAAAATGTGGTAACACCCTTATGCATTACATGTCCAATGGCCAGAACAGAACAGTTTCAGAACTTCCCAGTTGAAGATGGACAATGAATTTTGTCTTCTTCAAGATCACTAAGCTAAAACGTTTTGCAGCCTGCTCAAAAAAAGTCAGTGAGCTATTAAATGTCCCTAAGTTTATAGGCCATAAACCTCATTATCAACAAATAGTAATTCCCAAATAATTGTCTCAAATTTTGCCTTTGTACTCAAGCATGTGTGGCTGGAGATGTCTTGAATCTACTCTCCTTCCTGTAATTGCCACAGTCCACATCTCCAAAAGCATCTATTAGTCCGTTGGCAATAACTAAGGTAGATGAAAAAGCAGTCTTGGTCAAGGATACCCATCTGAGTTCCTGCATGAGGAGATTTAATGACACTACTAAACTCATCAGGGAAAACAAACTCACAGAAGATTGTCTACAAACCATCACAATTTATAGAGTCAAAATCCTTAGTGAGATCAATGAAAACTATTTTGGTCTTGATTCTGCTCAAGGTATTTTTTCTGAACTTGCCACAGTGCAGAGATCCTACGTGAAGTACCCCACCCAGACAGAAGCGATATTGAATTTCAGACAGTATCTTCCCTTCAGGAAGGTAGGTATATGTCCTACCATGGCAAGAAACATGATTGCCTTACCTTTTGTAAGAGTGAATAACATTGGCATTAATCAATTTCCTGTGGCACAGCTTACTAATTCCAAAACCTTAAGTAGAAACCAGTGACCTTCCTGATGAATGCATGCCCCCTATATTTAATTTATAGCTTTGCCATTTTCCATTTGCTGAAGTGTTAGGATATATTTACCATAATTGGAAGCTGTTCAAGATCAACAATTGCTGATCCTGACATAGTGCATCAGCAGTTTGGAATGTTATTAAAGTGTTCATACCATCTTTTGAGAATTTCTCTATGACCAGGCAGAAGCAGTGATTAATCCAGATGGGGCTGGTGACTTACACTGGAGATCAAAACTTGGTCTCCATTATATCAGAAGAATATTTAGGATATTTTTGGTCTTCTATTGATTGAGTGAACTGCTCACCTTTCACTCTGTCAGCTATTCCTCATGTGTTGAGAATTAGCTCACACATTACATACTGTACATTAATAATAGATTTTTTATCATCCATTTATAACATGAAGAATGTGCAAGGCTCTCAGAAGTTGCTTTATCTTGAAGTAATTTTCATCAAAACAGTCCTGATGCTTCCTCTTTAAAAAGCTACCTAGCCAAACTGAGAAAGTGATTAACATAATTAAGATTCTTTTTTAATAAGCCTCGCATTCAAGAGCTCAGATTTCAATATGTGCACCCTGAGCTTGGGTATTAGAAATTGACAACATTTGTCCTCTTTTAACTGGAAGATCATTGTCATTTTATATCTAAGGCAATGAGCAGATCACATGCATGTCCTCTGGTATTGCATAGGTGATTTTCGCATCACAACATTTGGGGTGGCAGAGCAGGGATGCACCCATGTTTTGTAATCTTCACATTGTCTATTGAGAACCAGCTTGTTATCACAAACATGGCAAGAAATTAAGTAACTTGCTCCCTGAATTCTTTCTCCACATCAGATTATTGTAGGCCAAGCTTCATGACTGTGACTAGCTCTGGTGTTAGTCTCCTTGGATGATTAATTTGTCATACTGCTGATGATTTTATGGTGTTCTTACAATCTTTGTAGAACATTTCTTTGACATCATCAGAATGTATTATTGGGGTTCCACTAATGATTGGTAAATGACATGCAGATGTCAAGTTAAGGAGAAGGACTACCAGGTGATCATTTATTCCATGTTGTACACAAACAGATGTGCATGCAGTCTATGTCCAAATAGCAAAGACTACCCCTTGAATATTTGTCTCATCTTTGAGGATTTGAGTATTTGCCTACCTAGCACAGTACGTATCCAGCATGGAATTCTTCAAGATGGGAGTCATCTGAGGGATGTGCTACACTCAGTGCAGCTTTATCAATTTTCTGCTTGTTAAGTTCTTTTCTGATGCATACAATGCAAACCCCTTGCATAATCGGAACGAATACAGACATTCCAGGATAAAGAGGTCAATGTTTTTTTGTGTGTGATGTTTCTTTTTAATATGCATTTGGATGACCAAGTAGTCACAGCATATAGCACCACTAAGTCAAGTTGAACAATGTTTCAGGATCCTTTCTCCCGCATCCCTGAAATGGGTGGAGAAATGCTGTGCCTGAAAAGGGCTTCTCTGGCATGGATGCCAATGTCACCCTAAGTCAGTGATAAATGACCATCACTACTGAGTTGTCTGCATGCAGGCTTGTGAGTGGCATACCCCAGCAGCATCCTTATTACCCCACAGATGGCACTAATTTATGTGTCATGAATTAGGTGAATTACATTAAAAATATAAGGCCGTGTCTACACGTGCCCCAAACTTCGAAATGGCCACGCAAATGGCCATTTTAAAGTTTACTAATGAAGCGCTGAAATGCATATTCAGCACTTCATTAGCATGCGGGTGGCAGCGGCACTTCAAAATTGACGCGGCTTGCCACTGTGTATCTCGTCCAGACGGGGCTCCTTTTCGAAAGGACCCCGCCTACTTCGAAGTCCCTTTATTCCCATGAGCTGATGGGAATAAGGGGACTTCGAAGTAGGCGGGGTCCTTTCGAAAAGGAGGCCCATCTGGACGCGCCACGCGGCGGCAAGGCGCATCAATTTCGAAGCGCTGCTGCCACCCGCATGCTAATGAAGCGCTGAATAAGCGTTTCAGCACTTCATCAATAAACTTCGAAATGGCCATTTGCACGGCCATTTCGAAGTTTGGGGCACGTGTAGACGTAGCCGATATGTGATATCCAGATTAAAATCTGAATTGTATCATTTGGGTGCTCTCATATCATTCTAACTCAATGTTACATTTGTTAAGATTCTTGTCTGTAAACAGAGCACAAAGCAACAAAGAAGGGGATACATCCAGAACTTACAAAATGGGTATTTCTTTGGTAATTCGACAGTTCGTCAGATTCCATTCCTGTTTTGAACAGTTTTTTTCTTCTTTAAATTAAACTAGATTTAACTAATTTAACTCATTTAATTAATATTAAACATCAACACAGTAAATATTTGGCTAAACTAATCTTAGGCTCTTTAGTCCAACATCAGTCTAGGCAATTATTCTGAACATTAACTCAACTATCTACTTAACTCTCAGCCTTATTGACGAGTGTTTTTTCACGTCTTCCACCTGAGATTGTGATTAACACTTGAAATTCTGACATGTTAGTGCAGGTGATATAAAAGCATTATCTGAAGGAGAAACTGGTCCAACTATCACACAGGGTCAGAGCATAAGTAGGTTTCCTCTCACAATGCAGCTTACTGTCCTTGATTAGAACCCCAGTAGAACCTACGAGCTACAAACAACTGAATTACAAAATGATCTGTCAGCCACACACCTCATTAGACCTAGAAACACATAATCAGGCAGCAGCACAGACCACTCTGTTCCATGGTTGTTCCTTGCTCTGTGTTTTGCTTGTTACAGAAGCCCGAGCGACAACTGTGAATAATTTTCACCGGTGTCAGCTCTGGATACATCTGTAACCTTTGCAGCACTTCTTTCTCAGCAATGCAAACAAATCTCTAATTTGCTGTTTATTTTGCTATCTGCCCGAAATTAGCAGGGATCAGATGATTCTGAAGAATGCTTTACGCTGCACTGTGGGAGACTGCTGACGGACAGTCGCTGTACAGCAAGCAGGAGTTTACCAGCTTGGGCTTGCCAGAGTGCATAGCAGAAATTTAATAGCCTGGCTTCAGTGCTTTCCCTACTCATATTAAATTGCATAGCCTCATAGGGTACTGTGGTCTATGCAGCTTCATGCTACTTATGAGCTCTGGCAACTCCCAGTCCCATTCCCTCCCCCAGCACACAGGTGCAGTTTTAGGGCTCTAGTAGCCCCCATCCCTAAGCCACTCCCTCCAGCTTCACACTCATCTGGCAGCCCCCATCCACCAGGCCCCCTCTCAGAGCTCATCAACAGGCCTCTCCAAAGGAGCAGCATTCAGAGGACCACAGGACTCATGAAACAAAGTCCAGCCATGCAGTGAGTAGCTGGGGAGAAGCAGCACTTTCCTATTAAAAGCACCACTTCTCTCCTACTGTTTATACAGCAGCCTGCTGCTCCTCCCACCTGCCTCTTCCTCCCTGCCTTGCTCCTATATTGACAGCTCTCCTGAACTGGATGGAACAGGCACCACTGCAGTACTTTTTTCCTCACAGCTTCAGCCTCCCTCATCCTTCTTTGTGGAGCAGCTGACGGGAGGGCACCAGCACTAGTAGGGATGGCACTGCTTGGTTTTTTCAGTAGACACAACTGGCCTTTATGTATCTGCACATCTGGAGCTTGCTCTATTCTATCCAAATGATACACAGGTCTAGAGAGGCTCAGACACAATGCCCTATCGCGGAGAAAAGATGTTAAAACTCCTTTGGGATTCTCTGTGTTGTATTCTAACACACCAAATTTTCATGTTGCTTGGCAAAACACTGGCAAAAGAAAGCATCATTCTGCAGTATAAAGGTAAATGTAGCAAACATTACCTGCATTTGCTGAAGTTCTAGCTAGTAAATGGGAGTTTTGCCATTGCCTGCAATTGGGCCAGGATTTCACCCACCATGTTAAAATGCAGTATTTCAGCTTGCTTCTGTACTTACATCAGCACATCCTTATTTAGCTTTTTTTTAAAAAAAATATAGGTAATTTAACTAGTCTCACAGCACCCTGTCAGGTAAGTATCTGAAATCACAATTGTAGCTATCAGGTTGGAACCAATATCACTGTTATACATGTAAAAGTTAAGTTTTTCCTTGGATTCACATTTGCATAGACTAATCTACTTTAGGCCCAGCTCCTTTTCATTAACTCTTTTTACAGAGTCAGCATTTAACTGCAAATACCTTGTCCTTAAAGCAATAAAAGGCTTGCTTTCTTCAAACCAAAATTGGAATGTAAAGCACGGTAAAGATATAAAGACAAGACTAGGGAAAAGCAAAGGTTTCGATTATTCAATACAATCAAGAGCACCTGTGCGGGAATTCATTAACTCTATTGAGCAGGCAGCTGCACATTTGTAACATCCTGATGAAGTGCTCGGAGTGGGGAGAGGGTGTCGGAAGGAAATGGATGACTGCCTGTACAGATTGGAAACCATAACAGAACATTTAAAGTGCCTCATTTTCTTACTCAGGCATTTGATTATCCTGTTTCCCTTTCAGGAGACCTGATGATTTCCTTATACTTCTGTGTATATATGTCTGCACAGTTCATTTATAGGTGTCTTTTCTGATATATACTACTGTATGCCATAGTAATGATTCCAAGTTCAAATCTTCTCAGTGTGCATTATTGCCACACAAAAGAGGCAATTGGAAAGTTTATGGTTTAGTTTTGGCTTCTCCCAGTTTAATTTGCTATCCCATGTGTCTCTCTGCTATTTAGACCAGGCATCTATGGTTACAGCTCGTGGAGATTCCTGATCATTCTCTCTTTGGAGATATGGTTTTCAGACATGCAGAGGTTCCACCTTCTTATCTAGAGACACCCTGGAGCTCAGGTTCATCAGAAAGGATCTTGGACTCATTGGTCCTTGAACAGTGTAGCATGATTAATGGAACTGGAGTCAGAGGGCCTATTTTCCCTGGATGCTCTGTTAAGGACCTTGATGCAACAGGGGAAGTGAGTGGAGCTAGTTGGGAAGAAATGCAACCACAGGGTGTGAGCCAATGCCCAGGTGCCAGCTAAAGGTCCAGTGGGGCAAAGGGGGCGATGCCACACCAGCAGCTACGCTAAGCAGCCAGGGCAGGCTGGGTTCTTTGGTTTGTGTTTAGTTTGGGTACAACAGCAAGAGAAAAATTACACTTAGAGAGGCTTTAACAGTTACTTTTTATTTATACAAAGATAGAAACAATATAACTAAGACAAATGATTAAAGTACAAGTTAGTACTTGCAGTTTTTAAAAGGGGAAACAACACAATTTAACTTAAGAAAAATTTTAGACAAACTAGCTAGCTTAAACTAATACAAGTAATGTGTACACAAGAAAGGCAAGTTGCAGGTGTGATTTTCACCCCTGCCTCTTAGACCTGGTGGAACCAGAGTCTTTCCCTCAATTCCTATAGGAAAGAAGTGTAATACAGGTGTAATTCTTACCCCTGCCTCCTAGATCCAGTGTGACCCAGAATCTTTCTCTCAATCCCTCGGGAAGAAGTAGATACGAACCAGGCGTCCCTAGTCTCGGGAGTTAATTCCAGACCTGGCCAGCAGGTGTAGGTGATTGAAACTCAAAGGGGGGGTGGTCTGCCAAGCCTCTTTATACTCCTTTTGTCACGTACGCTTCTTCCTGGTCTCAAGTGGCCAGATGGGAGGAATGTTTTGAACCCCAGGTTTCCCAGGGAAGGTGCAAGGCTCAATTCGCACCCGTGAATTGTGGACAATTGGGCACCTTTGGAGGTGATGGGTGGGGGTTCCCCTGTCCTTCCTGGGGAAGTGATCAAGGCATGTCAATTACCGATATCAGCCAGAAGGGTGGCCATTAGCTAGCCCATTCACTATTTGGTTTTTGTGTATAGTAGAGAGGCTGGGCAAGACAGCACACCTGCGTTCCCCGGACATCAAAGGCTACCTGTCTCCCCTGCTTGTTTCTCCCTCTGTCTCTCCCAGTGGGGGGAGAGGAAGAAAAGGCCAAGTGAGGGGGGGGTTCATGTCTGGCAACACAGAGACAGAGGAGGACATAGAGTTTAATAAATTTCCCCTTTTCAAATTTAATCTGCATTCAGTGTCATGGTTTGCTAATGAAAAATGATGGCAGCATGTCAGGTGTGAGTTCCCTGAACTACAGGAGCTGACAGCCTGAGTGATGAAAATTATTACAAAGTCCCCCATCCACCCCACCCCCTTTCTGGCCCCTGCACACACACGCCCCAGCCGGCTTCATTATTTTGAAAACACAGACACCAGCCAGCTCACCACTGCCTCAAGTCTCACAGTAGTCCTACCAATCCTGGGGACCTACCACTGCCCAAACCAGAATGTAACTGTGTGGGTGACACTGGTTTTTTGTTTGGTTGGTTGGTTTTAATTTTTGTTTTTGTTTCATGAGAGACCAATCAGAATGGGAGGGAGCACTTGTGATCACCATTTATGAAACCAGCGGCTCTGGGAAAGCAATCTAACATTAAACAAATGGTTAGCCAATTGGCATGTATGGAAACAGCAGTCCTAGGAGGCACCTCACATTGGGTGCATCTACACTTGCATGCGTCTTTTGAAATAGGTATGCAAATGAGGCAAACTGAAGATGCAAATGAGGTATAAATTTGCATATTTTGCACATCATTTGCATATTTTAATTTCAAAAGTGCTTCTTTTGAAAGAAGAAAGCCATTGTACACACTGCTCTTTTGAAAGTAAACCCATCTTCAAAAGAATCCTTCTTCCCTTTATTTAATGGGAAGGAGGATTCTTTCAAAGATGAGGTTTACTTTCAAAAGAACAGCGTCTAAACTAGCTTTCTTTTGAAAGAAGCTCTTTTGAAATTGGAATATGCAAATGAGGTGCCAAATACGTAAATTTATACCTCATTTGCGTTTCTATTTAACTCATTTGCATTCCTCTTTCAAAAGAGGAATGCAAGTGTATACACACCCATTGGCTGTGGCCACAATTGGCCAAAACTTCAAAATGGCCATGCAAATGGCCATTTCGAAGATGACTAATGAGATGCTGAATTGAATATTCAGTGCCTCATTAGCATCAGGACGCTTCTGGCTGTGGCACTTTGAAAGCTTGTGGTTCAGCATGGCTACACGGGGGTCTTGTTTGAAAGGACCCCACACCTTTAAACTGAGAGGAATAAGGGGATTTCGAAAAGGACCCCCATGTAGATGTGCCGAGCCACGAGTGCTCGAAAGCAATGCTTTCAAAGTGCCGCAGCTGGAAGGGTCCTGATGCTAATGAGGCACTGAATATTCAGTTCAGCCCCTCATTAGTTATCTTCGAAATGGCCATTTGCATGGCCATTTCAAAGTTTTGGCCAAGTGTGGCCACAGCCATAGTGAGATGCATTTATTATCAGAGACAGCAAAAACTGTCAAAGAAACACCCAGCACTATGCTATTCTTACAAAGAATGTGGCAAGTTGATCCATCATAGCTATGTATGCAAGAACAGTGGACAATCCCACAAAGATTCAGTCAGATGTGCATAAGAGGAGGATGGCACAACAGGCAGCAACAATGACATTATATGTCTCTCCTTGAGTCTGAGATCATATCAGGTTCAGTCTGTTGAAACAGAAAAACAACAAGCAACAATACTAAACTCTGTGCATGCAACAACGTTAGTAGAGAAATGTCCTGTGCAAGTTCTACTGTATAGGAGGGCATTCTACAGTGTAATTCCTTGGGGTGAATTGGACTCACACAGACCAATTACAAACAGCAAGCACAACCTAAGAATAAAGACTGAGAGCAGAAGGCAGACCATAGGAAAATGTAACCTCAGAGTAACTAATCCAAAAAATAAATAGGACTATACCAACTAAAGTTTGTGGTGGTGAATGGTAAATACCATAGATCCTGCTTGGATATAGTACCATCTACATGAGCCATAGATATGATGGGAAGATAAATCAGAACTTTATAGCTGCTTTACAGAAATAAAAATGGAGACATTTTAAGGATAATGGAAACAACTTTAAATACAAAATGGGGATAACTGTAAGTGTGATGGATGCCTTGAAGGAAAGCAGAGCCTACCCAGCAGGACGTGGGTGGTGGGTGCGGCCCAAAGCAGCACGCTCACAACAGAACATCACCAGTGGGTGGTGGATGTTACAATCAGTTGCAGTGCAGGGCACCAAAAGCTTAGAGCCCAAGGCAACTGCCTTGCTCACCCTGCCCTCAGGCCAGGCCTGAAGGAAAGCTGCTATTGAAAATGGACTCTGCAGCTGAAATTGTGTGCTTTCAGTGAAGGAAAATTCCAGTGGCACTAAATAATCCAGTACACTAGGAGCTCAAGTATATGCAGAGCGGGGGTATCATGGCTCCTGAAGGGGACATTACAACATGGGTAAGCAGCAGGATGGTGGTAAAAAAGCCATCAGGCAATTTACACATGTACATAGACCCAAGCTACCGAGCCAGGCATTGTAAAGGTGTCTAAAAACTGTTGACATTTGGCCAAAACTTCACAAAGCCAGAATCTCTATGGTCTGTGATGTAAGGAATGGCTTTTGGCACAGAAGCATGGATAAAGAGTTCAACAGGCTGGCAATCTTCACAATACCATTTGGTCACTACAGATGGCTATGCGTGCTCAAGGGCATCAGATGTGTTCCAGAGAAGATTCACCCAGGTCTGGAAGAACTGCCTCAGGTGAAAATAATTGAAGATATCCTTGTTGTAGGTGAAAGGAATGAAGATAAAGAAGCTAATTGAGTCCATGAGAGAAAAATAAACATTCCTCTACATTGATTCAGGGACAAGAACCCTAGAAAACAAAACAAAACAGAAAACAATGCAACTCAAATAGCACGAGTTTACATACATTGGATATCTGCTTACACCAGAAGGACTGGAAGCAGATCAAAATCATGTCAGTCATACACATGATATGTCCAGTGGATATGAAAGGTGGACAACTCTTCATAAGAATGACATGTTTTATGTCCAAGCTGTCCATACACCTGAGTTAAATCCTCAGCAAATTTGTGTATGACTCTAAATTAGGGGGAGAGGTTGAAATGCTTGAGGGTAGGGTGAGGGACGAGAGAGAGAGGGTAGGACTGGACCAAAAGAAATCTGATGGGGTTCAACAAGGACAAGGGTAGAGTCCTGCCTTTAGGATGGAGAAGTCCCAAGCACTATTACATGCTGGAAATTGGCTGATTAAACAGCAGTTCTACAGAAAAGACCCATAGGACTACAGTGAATGGGACCATTGATCTGAAACAGAAGTGTGTCTTTACAGCCGAGAAAGCTAATGGAATACTGGGGTACATTAGTAGGACCATGGCCAGCATATCTAGCGAGGTCTTTATTCAGCACTGACGAGGCTACATCTGGAGTACCGCATCCATTTCTGGGCCCCCGTGACACAAAGACTGTGAACACACTGGAGAGACTCCAGCAGAGGGCTACAAGATCATTAGGGGGCTGGAGCACATGTCTTATGAGGATACGCTGAGGGATTTGGTCTTATAGGCTATGTCTTATGTTTGGTCTTATAGGCTATGTCTACACTAGCCCCAAACTTCAAAATGGCCACGCAAATGGCCATTTTGAAGTTTATTAATGAAGCGCTGAAATGAATATTCAGCACTTCATTAGCATGCGGACGGCTGTGGCTCTTCGAAATTGATGCAGCTCGCTGCTGCGCGGCTCATCCTGACGGGGCTCCTTTTCGAAAGGACCCTGCCTACTTCAAAGTCCCCTTATTCCTATGAGCAGATGGGAATAAGGGGACTTTGAAGTAGGCGGGGTCCTTTTGAAAAGGAGCCCCACTGGGACGAGCTGCGCGGCTGCGAGCCGCGTCAGTTTCGAAGTGCCACAGCCGCCCACATGCTAATGAAGCGCTGAATGTGCATTTCAGCGCTTCATTGGTAAACTCCAAAATGGCCATCTGAGTGGCCATTTTGAAGTTTGGGACTATTGTAGACACGGCCAAATAGTCTACAGAAGAGATGAGTTAGACAACTGGCTAAATCATTGGAGACTTCAATGCAAGGAGTAATGCTACATGACCCAGCTGGACCTTGAGTATAGCAAGTCTTGAGTATAGCAAGTCTTGAGTATAGCAGGTCTTGAGTATAGCAAGTCTTCCCTATTTATATCCTGTAACATTGCATCAACCAATGACATGACAACTCAGTGCTTAATTTGGGTGTATGACTGCTCAGTCTGACAGGCGTAAGCAAAGTGGCTGCTCCTGCAAAAGAGCTAATCCCAACTCCTTTTTTCAATACATCAGCCTGGAGTGTCAGTGGCTCTTCTGGCTAACACTATTTTAGGATTTCCCTTGTCGAATGCTTGGTAGTGGGTACATGCCCAGTCCTACTCAACATCCTGCCTTATGAGTTAATGTATGGATTCTGCAACTGTAGGATCACAGAATCATAAGGGCGGAAGAGATCTCTGGAAGTCATTGAGTACAACCCCCTGCTCAAAGCAGGATCAATCCCAACTAAACCATCCCAGTGAGGGCTTTGTCAAGACAGAACTTAAAGACCTCTAGGGAAGGAGATTCTGTCACCTCCCTAGGTAACCCATTTCAGAGCTTCACAATTCTAAGTGAAATCGTTTTTCATAATCTTCTATGTAGATCTCCCTCACCACTACTTGAGACCACAGCTACTTGCTCTCTCATCTCTTACCACTGGCTACATCAACACTAGCAAGTGTTTTTGGTTTGGTTTTTTGGTTTTGGTTTTGTTTTAAAGTTGGAGATCTTTTGAAAAATCCCACAGGGTGTCTACACACAAAATGTGTTCTCCAGATATTAAATGGGAAGAATGCAGCACTTTTTCCAGGGGCTCTTTCTCTCCCAGATGAGAAAGAGTACCTTTTTCTTAAAGATTCTTTCAGGAAAAAAAATATGTAGATGCCCTTGGGACCGTATTTTTCAAAAGAGCAGTCCTCATGGTGCTGAATTTTTTCATCCCTGGCACATTCTTTTGGAAGAGTTGTGTGGAGTTGTGTAGATGCTCTCTTTTGAAAGAGTGGCTGGATTTTTTTAATCTGCTTTTTTGTGTGTGGACATGCTCTATTGAGAGAAGTTTTTTTCAGAAGGGCTATGTCTACACTAGCCCAAAACTTTATTTCAAAGTTTACTAATGAAGTGCTGAAATACATATTCAGTGCCTCATTAGAATGCGGGCAGCCACATCACTTCGAAATTGATGCAGCTCGCTGCCGCATGGCTTGTCCAGATGGGGCTCCATTTCGAAAGGACCCCGACAACTTTGAAATCCCCTTATTCCTATCATAGTTACCGGGGTCCTTTTCAAACGGAGCCCCGTCTGGATGAGCTGCGCGGCGGCGGCGAACCATGTCAATTTCGAAGTGCCGCAGCCGCCCGCAATCTATTGAGGTGGTGAATATGTATTTCAGTGCTTCATTAGTAAACTTCAAAATGGCCATTTGCATGGCTGTTTCGAAGTTTTGGGCTAGTGTAGACATGTCCAAGAGATCTTATAAAAGAACTTCTTTCGAAGTTCAGATTTTCAGATTCGAAGTTCAGATTTTCTTCGCTAAGCTACTTCCCATGCCAGGTCCAATGTCCTTGACTAACCAATCATAGCCTCTTCTCTCCACCCATGTCTTAGACACAGCCTCCTCCTCCTCCTCCAGCAACAACTCTCACTAATAGTTTATTTCTTCCAAACCCTTCCCCAATCCCTATTTCACCAGGATCCTTTTCCCTTTCCCTTTCCCTTTCTCTGAACAGGAACTCGAATCCACTCTGCATTTGAGTCAGGTGGCTTCTGGGGTGACAGCACTGAGGTCACTGACAGCACAGGAAGATAGGGTCATTGCCCTGAGTTTCAGTTCTCATCCCCTGTGTAGATGCATAGTGCCACCTACCCTCAACACACAGCTTTAATTATTTCATTATTACACTCACATCTCTAGCTCTGAAGTGGAGCATGCACAGTTGCTCTGTGGGTATTGTATATGTGCAATCTGGTCATAGCTATGAGTATTGGGGATGGAACATTTTCATTGAAGATGGAATCTTTGGGTATTTTAGTTGTTAAGCTCTAATAAGCTTCTACTGACCTTGAGATTTTTTAGAGGCTTAAAAACTGGCCAATTTGAAGTAGATTATCACAGGCATGGGAAGTGGCACCTCCCTGATACAAAGGTCATTCTTATGTCACATTTCATCTTCCTGTTACAAAACCTGGGGCTTCTAGAACTTCTCAAAGAAAAAGTAGCTGGATTTTATCATTGCAAAACAATGTATTTTTCTCTATTTTTGTTCTCAGTAGTGCTGAATCCTTTTCAGTAAATGTTCAAAGGATATTCATCATGGGGTATAAAACCAGTGTGGAAAATTTAAGTCAGAAGAATTTTAGTTTGGCAAAGTTATAGGTCACTGATAAAGGATTTAGAAAGGGAAGCTTTTAAGCAACATTAATAATAGGCTGTATTGCCAGACTATCTATAATAGGAATCATGGGCTGATTAAAACTAAAGTGTTGCCCTGTTTATTATCTAGCTATCCCACTGAGGCAACCATGAGATTATATATAAATAGCAGCTAAAGATTAAAAGACAGGTGCACTTTATAATGGCAAACATTATTTTATTGATTCAGTTGATTCCAAAATTTGGCAGTTACTCAAACACACATACACATGTCCTTTGGAATTTGTTACTGTTTTTGTATGGTATCCCAGAGGAATTCCATGTGACAAAAACAAAGAATATTGTTTTATATGATATATTATTTATCTTTATGATAAATTAATGAAAGTATTACACCACTTTATATTGCTTTGCAATTCTGATGACAGGTGCTAGGTTCTAGTCTCTTATATGTCAGGAAGCAGATGCGTTTATTAGAAGACAAATCCCTTTACAAACATTATTTTATAAATAGCAATAACACTAAAGATACAAACAATTAAAGTTGAACATTTTGGCCAGAAGGCAAGTGACTACCAAAAAGCTCCTGTCATATAACAATCTTTTTTTTAAAATAATGTAATGCAATACATAACAAAATCACTGAAGTTCCTAATAAGACACATGCCACCGGTTACTCTAATAGCTTAGTTCTTGCATTGTATCCCTTTTCCCTAGACTTTGTCTATTTTCAATCTATTTATACCAGAAAATGAGAGAAAATGTAATGTTCACCTAGCACATAGTATATTTTGGGGTCTGTCTCAAAATACTTAATAAATAGTAGCACATCCCATTAACATGGTACATGCATTCCTAACGAAAAATGCATATTGAAAAAAAATCCACACAGATTAATATTTTTGCTTTTTATAGAGTGGTTTATGAAGCAAGAGCTATTAATTATGGTGATCATTCCCTTAAAATAACAACAATTGATTAAACAGATATAAAACATTTTTTATTATTTTATTATTAGTAGGATTATAAATCATATATTATTGTGTTTGTTGCTTTTCTCCATAAGGGATTTACTAATAGAGCATTGAATTTACATGCAGAACTATCAAAATGCAGGAACCAACCTGCTCTGCTTTCATATTCAAAGTCAAGTACTCAAAAAGTTTTGTTTCAGATAAACAAGGAAAGAAGGACCAAAACCAATAAAATTGCCATGGAATGCAGAGAAACATAGCATAGTATGTGTGACTCATTTTGTTATAAAAATCTCAAATTAACCCACAGCAATACCTTTAGCAGACATACAAGAAGAGTTAAACATGCTGTGTAATGAAAAATGAATCACTATAGTGTCTCTATAGTTGATAACACAAAATAACCATACACAGCACAGTGCATGACAGTGGTAGTGGAAACTACAGGACAAATCGATGGATCTATATTCATGAAAAGATAGACTAGAGCAGGGGTTAGCAATCCCCAGCATGCATGTCAAGTGTGTCTTGTGAATTGATTGTCAGCGTTTCCCCTCCTTCCTCATGCAGCCAGGAACTTGTTCAAAGCCAGGCTGCCTGTGAATTAACAAAAGACCAGCTAATGTTGTCAACCATCACCTAAACAGTAAAGCTTTGCATCTTTATTTATTAATGAAACTGTTATAAGTCATACTATTAGTGACCTTAAAAATTACCACCAGAACTTAAACCTTACATGGGCTCAAAAGGTCAAGTTTTAGCACTCTGTCTATGAAAGGTTGCTGACCCCTGGCCTAGAGCAATCAGACATCCCATCCAGTTTACTCTTCAGTATCCACAGTTACCAGCTTTGGATATTTGCTTATTGAAAAAGGAAATTCCTCCAATCTCATCATAGTACATCCTGTTAACGTTCTGCTACACTATCCAAGCACATAGCATGTGTACCCAGAGTACTTCCAAAACCTTCTAACTGTCCTTTAAGTTTGGCTTGCTGAATCCTATATTGGCATATTGGATTTAGGCTCCTAGAAATTCCAGAATGAAAAAAAATATAGTGTTACATAACTACCAACAACTGACAGGAAAACAGATTTTTTTTTCGTAGCCTAAGTGACGTGATTTTTTTCATAGCCTAAGTGGCATGATAGCTGAAAGAACTGTAAGGAGCAATTTGTGAAATGGAGCAAGGGCATTACACAGTCTGTGGCAAACTAATAGTTAAAGTCATTCTAGCTTCTTAGAAGTGTTCAAGGTAAGGTCTATAATAGTGATTAGTTGTAAAAAAGAGAGAAAATTAATTTGGGAGGGTTGTGGGCTTGAAGGTTAGGTTAAACCCAGGAATTTTTTGTGTTTACTTTATAGAAGAGGGTGATGAGCAAGGGCTGAAAGTGGTGGTGATCGCTGGCATCAAAATGAAGGAACATAAAAGAGCTAGATGGCAAGAACAGAAGTTCTGACTTCTGTATCTATACATTTACTAATATATTCTGTATTAGCTGTTCTCAGTGGATAAAAGCAACAGTTTAAAATAATAATAGTAGGTACTTCTGTAGCACATTAGACTTCACAAATGTTTTTGATTTACTGGTCATAGAAATGCTGCAATGTCAAGAGCAGAATGTTGCTGCCAATTATTATAAAAGATGAAATGAAAAATAGTTTTGCTAATGGACTATAGCTGATGAATTTTCCTGGACATAAAATACAAGCTGGAGTTTGATTAGGACACCTAAGGTTTATACCTTACAGAAATATTCTGGTAAAACAATGAATCGCGAGGCCCTCAACATTGTCTTTCTGAAAGAAAATCTTGAGGAAAAAACAAAACAAAACAAAACAAAATTCTTCTTTTCTAGTTTGCTATCTGTCTGCAATATAAAGTCATTTCACAGGATTATTTTAAGTATTTTTTTCCAGCTGTGACCTCAGTTCCCTTTAGGTTCACTGTGGGTTATCCTGCAACAGTTTCCTAGTCTCCACGCATTTTCAGTTAAGAAAAAGATTCTTTCGTCAGATTTTGTTACTTAATTAAAGGTCTCTAAACACAAACAATGAGCTTTGAAAGGGAGGGGGCAAAAAAGCACTGTGGGCATCTAACTGTATCAAGAAACTGAAATAAATGTAGCATAGTATATGGAGAGAGACAAGGTGCCATCTAGTGAAGGAAAGAAAAGTGTTTAAAAAATAGAGCTGAAAATATTTTACTGCAGAAATGTTCAGGACAATGAGTTCCATATAAATTGCCTGAGTAAGAGAGGGGGAAATGTCAATGTTATAGTATCTTCTCATTTTAAGTAATGAAAACAGCTGGCATCTCATTATCTCAAATGAACTAACATACCTACATCTTTAGAGAGAAAATATCCGTATTTTCCATGTAGAAGACAAAGAGACATAAAGGAGTAGACTAATGGACTGCCTCTCTTCTAGAGCTCAGGTATCCTTGAACTGTTCTAACCAAACACAAGTCTGCTGTCTAAGCAGCTGTTCTGTGTCCCATACAGTACATTAATTATTAAGAATATTTATTTGCTTATAACACCTTAGGCTCCTTAGTCATGGACCATGAGTTCATTTGCTATACAAACAGAGAACAAAAGACACTCCCTGCCCCTACCCAACTGTAAGGCAAGAGATCATAACTGAATACAAAGAGAAAATGGACTACATGAAAAGAAAGAGACAGCACCGGCCAGCGTGATAGATGGTCTTAGCACACCTGCAGTGTAATCAATGTCCAGTTTTTGCTGACAGCATGGTAAATTAATGTTTTAAGGAAGGATTAAAAGGTGCAGAAATTTATGAGAAGAAAGCACAAAACTGTTTGTTAGAAAATGTAACACGTGGGCAGTGGAGGCTGGCATCATGAGTCAAGCAGTGATGAGCATTGACTGGTAGCAAAGAAGACATGAAGGTAGGATGAGGCTGGATTATGAAAGGCCTCGGAAGTAAACAAGTAGTAAAAGTTCACGTGGTAGTGGTCATCTGTCTTATATGTTTATGGAGCAGTGAAAAAGTCCCTTCCCTTTCAGGATCTATTATTTAGAGTGAGGTGAGTGGTTCATTTACAATGAGATGAGGATAATACTTCATTAAATATTTTTTTTATTTATTTTCTACTAGTAACATGCTCATCACTGTAAACTATTCAGAAGAAAATACTAACCTTTCTCCAAAGAGGATAGATAGAAAGATAGATAGATCAATATACTTATATAGTTTTTATTGGAGTTCATTTGCTAATAAACTAGTCAAAGAGCCTAAGTCAGCACTCATTTTCCTTTTCTTCCGAAATTTGACATATTCTTCCAGTCTCAGAATAGCACTTCTCATGCTATGGATACCCTGACCTGCAGGACAAATTCTATTGCTTGATTTCCTGGGAGTGAATTTAGGTCTTGTGAAGGTGCTTGAAGATGAAAGCTTTCTAATGTGCTTGAGCAGGTACTGGCACAGAATACAGGCAGGTTGTATTGGAATTTCTCTCTGGTGGTAAAAAGTGTTGAGAGACAAAGGCTTTTTAAACCATCTTGATCTTACGAGTTATGAAGGTGAAGAATTTATTTTTATATGAATCTCAAAGAAGACCAGAATTTGGGATGCATATCATTTGGCATGGCAATTAATTAAGACAAAAAGAGAAATAAGTAAATAAATATTTTCCTAATAATCTATATATGAAAGAGCATTAGTTATGGAAGTTAAGAGTCAACATTGTCCTGTCCTGCAGGATGAATTCTATTGCTTGATTACTTGGGACAAAGAGAAAGGAAAAAATAAAGCCACACTTCACTTCCAACTGTATATGTGGAAGATTAGTCCCATAGAGGCAATGAATTTCAGGAAGATGGTATCTGGATTTTTAAGCTAGTCTATAATCTTCATTCTGTATTCTTAATTGAATGCACTTCAATACTTTCACATTTAGCATCTTTTTGGGAAGTACAGTTTTAATTTGTTCTGCAAATTTCCCCATTCTTTGCATTCACCTTATTTTTCCTGGTTATAAAGAATGCCACAGTTGATTTGATCTTTGTTTAATCCCTTTCTGAAATGCCTCTTTGAACTCATGTAATATCACTTCAGTTGTTTCATCTGAGATCTGGTTTCATACTGAAAGATTCATGTGGCTTTATGAGTTAAAAAGATGTGATAAGTTCTAGGAAGAGGCTTCTGTTTATTTCCTAGTCCCATTCATATGATACAGTTCAATTATATAAAAGGTTATGCATTTGAGATATAGTAGGTGTAAATTTTCACTAATTCTTCCTCCTTCTTCATAATTTTACAGGGAGGGGACTCTTCTTCTTACCGCTTGCATGCCTTGCAATAGGTCAGAATTCAGAGTTGTCTGTATTCATAATGGCTGTGTCTACATTAGCAAGTTCTTTCAAAAGATTTTTTGAAATAAGGGGGCTCTTTTGAAAGAGCCCATGGAGTGTCTACACAAATTTTCAGGAAGAAGGGGCCTCCAGAAGGAGAAGTTCCTTCCAGAAGACCACCCCAGGGGCCACGCTTCTACATGTTGTTTTGCAGTCTGAAAGAATGTCTGCTGAACTGCAAATCATGTGACCTTATGCTAATGAGGTACTGGGAATTTACATCCACACCTCATTAGCATTTTCAGGCTGTTTATTAGCATGTCACTTTCTCCAAAAGTGACATGTGTAGAAACAGCCTTTAGGAAAAGCGTCCCCTTTTGAAAGCTTTCTTTGAAAGAAAACATGTGTAGATGCTCTGCAGGGCCCTTCTTTCAAAAGAACAGTTTTTATTTTCAATCCCTGGCCCATTCTTTAGAAAGAGTGGCGTCTGTGTAGACATTCTTTTTCAAAAGAGCAGTTCACTCTTTTGATCTGCTTTTTTGTGTGTGGATGCACTGTTCCAAAAGAAGATCTTCCAGAAGAGATCTTCTTTTGAAAGATCTCTGAAGTGTAGATGTAGCCAATATGCAAATACAGTTGACTTGCAAGATTTCTGTTTAGTTGCATTTTCAATTATTGTAAATTCCTCTACAAACTATGCATGTGACAACTACACATACACACCTCACAGAGCAGGAAGGGACATCAAGAGGTCATCAAGTCCAGTCCCCTACCCTCTTATAAGGATCAAGGATCAAGCATCATCCCAGTTTTTTTGTTTGTTTGTTTTTTAATCTATTTGCCCCAGATCTTTAAATAGCCCTCTCAAGGATTGAGCTCACCACTCTGGGTTTAACAGGCCAATGCTAAAACCACCAAACTATCCCTTCCTGAAAATCTGGGAGGCTACATCTACATGAAAATCCTCTGTTGTCAGACGTCACTGTCGGAATGGATTTCTCAGCAAAACTTCTGTCGACAGACTGCATATACACATAAAAGCAGATCAAAAGAGCAATTTGCTCTATTGACAGAGAGCAACCAGACTGCCCAGCTCTCTCTTGACAGAATGGCTGACTGGAGGCTCTGTGAACAGGCCTTTCTGGTGAACCAGAAGCCCTGTCTATCAACAAGAGGGCCCCAGAATGTCTGCATGGCTAAATTGTTGATAGAACACTGTCTGGAGAGGCATTGTATATCAACAGGGAGAGGTGTAACACTGCCAGAGGATGAGCTGGGTTTTGTCAACTAGCTGTCAATAAAGCACATTTTACGTGTAGACACTCCCCATTTTTCCCTGACAAAATCCCAGTTTTGCTGGAAGAAGACTCCCATGTAGATGTAGCCAGAGAGAATGTAGACCATTCAAAACATCTACTAATGACATTTCATTAGGTAAAAGGTGTTAATAATTTAATTTCAATTTATATATCTAAAGCACAAGTTTCTTGTTTATATGCTTACAGTTCACACACTTTCTCTATGACCTAGTTCCTCAGTTAGGGTTCACGGAGCTTTGTTAATTTACAATATGTATTGACATATCTATTCTCTTTACTTCCTTCTTTGTCAGAATGTTATTGAAATCAGTAGATATTATTGTATTATTGTAAACAAAGCAGTTCCTTAAAAATAAAAAAGTACAGACTACAAGCACATGAACAATAAATATAGATATTACCTTGTATAAATTGGCTCATTTTTGAAAGTTGGTTACTTTATTAGCTTGGTAGATCCAATAACATTAAAGTAGGTATAAGCCAATAACCATTAGAAGAAAATTAGGAATGAATTAGAAGGACTTTCAGAACTGTAACAAGTAACTGGCATTACAGATTAACCAACTCAGAGAATGGCACAGAACTGTGAAGAAAGAAATAATTCATCCCTATTTTTTGTTTTGTAAGTGATGCTACAGACTACATGTCAAGCCTATGCAATTATTTATTTAATCTACAATTAAAAGAACTAACAGAACAGAAAGTGGCATTTCCCATTTCATTATATGTTTTCTCTTCTTAGCTCAACTTTTGTAGAAAAAAGCCCAAGTATGCTGATCATTAAGGACCCTCTTGCACTTTACATAAGAGTAAGGATATTATCCCTTGTTGAAGTATGATAAGTGGAACTGGAGAAATACTGAAGAAAGAGTACCATCTTACAGGAGGGACCTACATTCATAGAATCATAGAATCATAGTCTGGAAAGGACCTCAGAAGGTCATCTATTCCAGCCCCCTGCTTCAAGCAGGATCAACCCCCACTAAGTCATCCCAGTCAGGAACTTGTCAAGCCGGGATTTAAAAACCTCGAGGGATGGAGAATCCATCACCTCTCTAGGTGGGAGTTTAGGAGAAGAAGTCTGAGAATGCAAACTTTGGGCTAGCTCTTGGAAGTGATATGTCGATAAGGAGCAGAATCTCAGAATGTTACGCTGGACTTCAATTTGTTTAATAAAGCCTTGCTATATCACATATTGATAATGAAATAGCCCTGTCTTGTTCAAATTCCCACTTGGGTTTTATAGTTTGGTCTCCTCAAATTCTCCAAGCAAATTAAACTAAATATTTGTCCTATTTTTTTCCAACCTACTGATTCAAGTAAAAGGGACCTCAACTGGCAGAGATGGCACAGGTGGATACATTCTGCCTTGGGGCTCGGAGAGAGAAAGAGCAAGAGCTTTGGGGAGAGCAAGAGCCTAGGGGATGCATTTTCTAACCCTGAGGCTCTTACATTCTGATGGTGTCATAGTACCTGACAGTAACATTCCCCCCCCCAACTTGTTCTTGGGTCCCCTCCAAAGGATACTCAGGAAGGTATGAAATGTCCTTGGGTGTATGTCCCACAGTGAAAGTATGACCTGACCCCAGTGTTATTTGTATTGCCATGCTCTTTTGGGCCTGAACAATCAAAGCACTAGTTCAACAGCCTAGGTAAATCACCTGAACATCCTGTGCTTCCATTTGTCCATTTGTGAAAAGGTCTAATATTAATCTATCAACAGGGATGATAACATACATTTTTTAAAACAGTTAAAGGAATAATTGTTTATTCTACAGTTCATTCAAATGTAACACACTTATTTCTGTTTTCCAGCCAATCCTTATTTTCAGGACTGTGTAGTACATTCTCTAGCTAATAATCCTGTCTTGGTCTAAAACCGTGTTCTATCAGGGGCTGAGGAAAAGGAAGTAAAAACTTCCATTGCAGCTAAATTGACTATAAACTTATTAACAGTTTAGAAAAATTGAAAGATATACATAAATAAAATGTTTAATAACTGAAATGATGCATTAAATGAGATTTTGTGCTTCTCCAGAGAACTCTATTTGCATAATCTAATCTATATGCCTTCTGTGTGCAGTTATTTACTGTATGTTGCAAAAAGTTCATCCATTGGTAGGAATTTCAGTATTTATTCAGGTTTTTTTTAATTCATTTAGTGTGTGAGTGAGGTGAGATGCCAGGATGAGCTACTGCTTTGGAAAAACAAGATTTTTCTTTCTTGAGTGCCTTTCCAACAATATCAAAAAGGGAAACTGGTGAGTTGGAAACAAAAATACTTTATCTTCTTTTTCTTCCGAGGAATTTATTACTGCTGAGAAATCAGTTGGTAAATTATGTCATTTTGCTTCCCTAGTGTTTGGTTACCTCCTGTGATTCAATGTGACTGATGCAAGCTGACAACAGAGATGCCACCCATTGGTATGTGAAGTAGGGTGGAAAAAAAGAAAAAGAAATGGAGGAAGGAGATGGATTTTGCTCAGCATTAAATCATTCTACAAAATAAGCAAGAGGTGGCTTTACTAAGCCAGCAACACAATTATCACTGATTAGCCATCTTGTTGGCACTTATAACAAAGAGGTTGAGGGAACAAGAGACTGAATGATGCTCTCAACTCTAAAGTTGCACCTTTCAGAACAGACTTCAGTTATACCCTCAGACTGAGTGAAAGAAACTTCCCCAGTAGTCAGCTGCTTTACACATGTTCTGTACGGATGAAATATGCTCCAGGGTAGAAGGCCCATATTAGGTTTACATTGAATTTAACATCAAAGTTGAAAGCTGAATGTGGGACTTTAGTGAAGTTTAGGCCCTGCATATCCCTTCTGTGCAAGGTCGAATTTTAAGCTAGGTATATAAATAGAGCTTTTCATTCATCAATATGTAAATCTGGAACTTTTCTTAAGCAGCAATTAAAGCAATTATACTTTAAAGTTAGTGATGAAGGAAGTTCAGAGTAACTGGAAAAGGAGACAGAGAACTGTCTTGCATTGCCAGTTTATCTCCAGATCTGTAGCAACATGGGGGAAAAAAAAAAGGTTTGACACTGATGCTATGGTGGGTGTGTTGAGATTGCTGCATTTATTTTGCTCATTTCATTCTGGATTCTCATGTCTCCACTGATGTAGCGCTGGCTAAAGTGTAGATGAGTTATTAGCATAGTAGCTGTGTCTACACGTGCACGCTACTTCGAAGTAGCGGCACTAACTTCGAAATAGCGCCCGTCGCGGATACACGCGTCGGGCGCTATTTCGAAGTTAACTTCGACGTTAGGCGGCGAGACGTCGAAGTCGCTAACCCCATGAGGAGATAGGAATAGCACCCTACTTCGACGTTCAACGTCGAAGTAGGGACAGTGTAGACGATCCGCGTCCCGCAACGTCGAAATTGCTGGGTCCTCCATGGCAGCCATCAGCTGGGGGGTTGAGAGACGCTCTCTCCAGCCCCTCAGCTCACTGGTGGCCGCATGGAGCGGCCCCTTAAAGGTCCCCTTCCCCGCCCTGACTCTGCAGGAAGCTGAGGCAACGTGCAGGCTGCAGCCTGCACACGCGGGCAGCCTGCAGAGCCCTCAGCCCACCACACAGCGGCGATGGCGAGCCAGGAGCCCCCCCAGCGCCCCCAGGGGAGCCCCCCCAAGGGGAGCCAGGGCACCCAGCCCAGCCAGAGGGCCACCCAGTCTGGGAAGCGGCAGCGGGGCCCCTCCTGGATGGAGGCCGAGCTGCGGGACCTGCTGGGGCTCTGGAGCGAGGAGGAGGTGCTCCAGGTAATGGGGAGCAAGAGGCAGAACGCAGATGCATTCGCTCGGCTGGCCGACGGCCTGGCTGCCCGGGGTCACCCTGCCCGCACTCCGGACCATGTCTGGAGTAAGGTGAAGGAGCTGCGGCAGGGTTATGCCCGGGCCAGGGATGCAGCCAGCCGATCTGGGGCCGCCCCCGTCACTTGCCCCTTTTACAGGGAGCTCAGGGACATCCTGGGCTCCCGGCACACCTCCTCCCCTCCGGCCACCCTTGACACCTCGGCTGACGAGCCCCAGCAGGCCCTGCAGCCGGAGTCCGACCCGGAGGCAAGCCCTGCACCCCGAGGGGGCCCCCCCCGGAGGCCATCCCCGGGACATCACGGCAGGAGGAGGAGGAGGAGGAGGGGGGGGGGCTCCTCCTCCGCAGAATCCAGCCTGCAGATCCTCCTCCTGCCATCCCGGAGCAGCAGCAGGGCCTCCGACCCCCGGGGATCTCCGGACCATGGGAGCGGACCCACAGGTAGGTACCCCTTTCTGGTGGACACCCCTGGGCTTGAGGGGCGGGGGTAACAGAGATGTGTCCAGGGCCCCCCACACGCTCATATGGCCATAGCCCCAAGGACACCAGGGCCATGGCCCTCACAGCACTGCAGCCGTCAGCCTCTGCCCCCCCCACCCTGCATGACAGTGCCATGCCCCATCCCCGGGCCAGGGGGGAGCGGAACCTCGAGGGGCCCCCGGGCGGAGGGGGTGGCACACCCCGCAGCAGCAGCATGTGATGGAGTGGGGGGAGTGCCAAAGGGAGACTCAGGCTATATATGAGCCACAAGAGCCGAGGAGCTCCCAGGGCCAAAGGAGCATCCTGGCGCTACAGCTGGCAGGTGACACCTCTGCCCTGAGCAAACAGGAGGGAGGAGCCGAGCTGGCTTGGAATTGGGGGGCAAGGGCGGGGGCCACAGGTAGAGGCTAGGGGAAGGGAGTGCTGGTAGGCAGCCAGCCAGAGGAGGGGGAAAGCTGCATCCCAGAGGGGCCCCCCTTGGGGTCTTCTCCCCACGACGGGTTGGAAGGACTGTCTCTTCCGACAGCTGGTGCTGTCACTCCTGGCAGAAACTGGGCATCTGTGCCCTAAGAAAGCTCTCCTGCTGTCAGACCCTGCAGGGTGAAGTGAGAGTCGCTCCCACCAGGGGACGGGGTGCAGGGCAGGGGGACCCCTGAACCCCATCCATCACAGCAGCATCTCCCGGGGACGGGGATGGGGAACCTGCAGCACAGGGCGGGGGGGACAAAGGCCACGGCTCGGGGCCCACACTAACGCCTGTCTCCATTCTTCTTTCCCCCCTCCTCTCCTGTGTCCTGCACCATCCGAAGGACCGGAAGAGAGCGCCGGCGAGGCCTCAGTTGTCCCGGAGAGCCCTCCGGGACCCTCGCTCCAGGGCAGCCCCTTGGCCGAGGAACAACCGGCCCCGCGGAGGGCAAGGCGGCGGACCCCGCATCTACTACCAGCGGCAGCGACGGACCCCCAGCTGCTGGCCATCCTCCGCCGGCAGCTGGAGGTGTTGGAGCAGCACCTCCAGCTGCAGGAGCGGGCGCTGGCCTGGCGCCAGGAGGCATGGGGGGCCTGTATGCAGACATTCAACCGGCTGGTTGATTACCTGGCCCCCCATGCCACGCCGGCCGCGCCATCGCCTGCCCTGCCCGCTCCTGCAGCCCCACCACCAGCTGCTCCAGCCGTCGCCAGGCCGTCCGCCGTCGCCCCACCACCCACCCACGAGGGCCACAGCGCCGAGGGACCCCTGGAGCCACCTGAGACTCACCGGCGCCGATACCTTCCTGTGCAGCCCGCTCCCACCCAGCCACGGACCAGACTGCAGGCACGGCGGGGCTCCCGGCTGGGCACGCCCAGTGCTGGGCTCTAGGGGCGAGGGGCCCGGGACGTGGCCCCCCCCTTGTTGTATATAGTTTGAATGTTTGTTTTTGGTGCCCCCGTTTGCCCCGTCCCCCCCATGTAAATAGTTCTCCCCGTTCTCCTCCCTGCTTTTCTTTTTTGTTGATGGCGCACACTTCTTTGCTTTGTTGTTGTATTGTTTTATTTGTGCACATCTTGCTTTGGTTGAACGTTTGTCCCTCCTTTTTGGTTTGTGTTTCACATATTTATTTATTTACAAAAAAAAAAAAAGTTTCGTAAAGACGAAAAAATACTTTACGTTCACCCACAAGTTCGTGCTGTCATTTGTCCAGGACAAGTGGGGGGGGGCGGTGGGGTGCTCCATGGTGTGGGCGTTGGGGCAGGAGTGTGGGGGAGGAAGGGGCGGGCAGTAGGGGGCCTGGGCAGAGTTCACCCCGCGGCCTGTTGGTCGAAGTGGGCCCGCAGGGCCTCCCGGACCCGGGTCCCCTCGGGGTCCACCTGCCGACTGGGGGCAGCAGGTGGCTGCACATGTGCCCTGCCAGCCTCCGCGGCCCAGCCCTGCAGACAGGTCTTCCCCTTGCTCTTGACCAAATTGTGCAGGGAGCAGCAGGCACCCACAATCTGGTGGATGTTGTTGGGGCCCGCATCCAGGCGGCTCAGGAGACATCACCAGCGTCCCTTGAGGTGGCCAAATGAGCGCTCCACCACCTGGCGCGCACGGTTCAGGCGCTCGTTGAAGCGCTCCTGGCTAGCGGAGAGATGGCCCGTGTAGGGGTGCATGAGCCACGGCCGGAGGGGGTAGGCCGCATCTGCGATGACGCAGAAGGGCATGGTGGTGTCCCCCAGAGAGATCTCCCGCTGGGGGATGTAGGTCCACGCCTCCAGCCGGCGGCACAGGCCCAAGTTCCGGAAAACCCAGTCGTCGTGGGTGCTGCCAGGCCAGCCCACGTAAATGTCCTGGAAACATCCCCGGCTGTCCACCAAGGCCTGGAGGACGACAGAATGGTAGCCCCTGTGATTGAGGTATCGTCCGCCACTGTGATGCGGGGCGCGGATGGGGATGTGAGTCCCATCCAGAGCCCCGAAGCAGTTGGGGAAGCCCAGGGTGGCAAAGGCGGCGACAGTGGCATCTGGGTCGCCCAGCCTCACGAGCCTGTGCAGGAGCATGGCGTTGATGGCACGCACGACCTGCAGAGAAAGCACATGGGACAGCCCCAATGAGGGGTGAGCAGGGTGTGCGTGGCCCTGCCCTGCCCTGCCCTGGCCCCCCTGCCCTGCCCTGCCCTGGCCCCCCTGCCCTGCCCTGCCCTGCCCTGCCCTGGCCCCCCTGGCCTGCCCTGCCCTGCCCTGGCCCCCCTGGCCTGCCCTGCCCTGCCCTGGCCCACCTGCCCTGCCCTGGGCCCCTGCCCTGCCCTGCCCTGCCCTGCCCTGGCCCCCCTGCCCTGGCCCCCCGCCCTGCCCTGCCCTGCCCTGCCCTGGCCCCCCTGCCCTGGCCTGGCCTCCCCCCGTGGGTTCTCTTACCTCCATGAAGACAGCCCCGACGGTGGCCTTTCCGACACCAAACTGCTGCCCCACGGATCGGTAGCTGTCCGGAGTGGCCAGCTTCCAGACAGCGATGCCGACCCGTTTCTCCACAGGGAGGGCACGCCACATGGCAGTGTCCCGGTGCCTGAGTGCGGGGGTGAGCCACTGGCACAGCTCCAGGAATGTCTGGCGGGTCATCCTGAAGTTCCTGAGCCAGTGGTCGTCGTCCCACTCCCCAAGCACCAGCCGCTCCCACCAGTTGGTGCTGGTGGGGTAGCTCCACAGCCGCTGGCGTGTGAGGCGGTGGGTGGAGCGGGGTGCTGCAGGGGTAGGGGTTGAGCCCTGCTGCCCTGGGGGCATCTCCTCCCCTGGGGCAAGAAGGTAGTCAGCTGCCTCCCACATGGCATGGGTCAGGGCAAGCCCTGCTCCTGCCGGGAGGGCTGGGTGGACCTCTAGCTGCTGCTGCTGCTGCTGCTGCTGCTGCTGCTGCTGGGGGTCCATGACTGCGGCGCCCGGGGTCTGTGTGCCTATGGCTCCTCAGACCGCGTGCTGTGCAGGCTGAGTGTATGTGGGAGGGGCCCTTTAAGGGAGCGGCTAGCTGTTGCCCCGGAAGCGCTAGTCTGCCCGTTGACCCTGTCTGCAGCTGTGCCTGGCATCCCTATTTCAATGTGTGCTACTTTGACGTGTAGACGTTCCCTCGCTGCGCCTATTTCGATGTTGGGCTGAGCAACGTCGAAGTTGAACATCGACGTTGCCAGCCCTGGAGGACGTGTAGACGTTATTCATCGAAATAGCCTATTTCGATGTCGCAACATCGAAATGAGCTATTTCGATGTTGGCTTCACGTGTAGACGTAGCCAGTGTGGCATAGCAGCTTGGCAGCTGTATGTAATGAAGAACAACTGTACCATGTTCTTAGCATCTGGGAATTCAGTCTGTTTCTTGCATTTTACTCAGTTTGAGTGGGAGGAGGGATCAGGCGATGGCACATTGACAAAACAGCATTCATGTGCTGAAATCACAATTCATGTGTCAATTATCATTCAGGTCATGAATCATTAAGTTGCTAAGTGAAAGGCAACATGGCATTTAACATGCTGTCATAATACATGAAGGAGTACTCGTGTTAATTAGACACAAAATTAAATTAAAAAGAGAACTACATCTTAATAGCACTGAGAGTTTGACGTAGACCAACAAAAGCAGGGAATTTCCCTGTCAGAGCAGCATCTTCTCATCAGTTTACTGTGTTACACCACTTGCAGAACTATTAATACAACTTTGCCACCATGGCATCGGTGTTCCTTTTCCTTAATAATCTTAAGGAGTTTCACACAAATTAAAAGCCCTGTAACTTTCTCAGATCAGAAGATGAGTATTCTTCTTTGTTCTGACACTGACATCACCAGTCTAGTATCTTATGTGCATGCACACATGCACACATGTATGCACACTTTCTTTCTCTCTCTCTCTCACACACACACACACACACACACACACACGAATTTATCCTCACAATAGCTGTGGCAGGTAGGTCAGTATTAGTATCCCCATAAAAGTAGTTGACAGGATCAGACCAGAAGGTAACAGAAGAGTAGTGGATGGGAGGTATATTAGCCCTAGACTGAATATGTCTCTGTTCCCAGTATAAACTAGCAAGCTCTGATCCAGAAAAAGCAGGAACCTTCTAGAAGCATTCAGGGCAATTAAGCACAATAAAACAACCTGGGGCCAATTAGGAGGCTTGGAGACTCAAGGGAGCCAGGGTAATCAGGACAGCTGGAGCCAATGAAGAACCAGCTGAGACGGATATAAAAAGGACTTTTCCTTCGCTGGTTCAGTTCCTGGATAAGAAGTACAGATGATAAAGAGTGCTCTGAGAAGAGTAAGCACAAGCAGGTACTTGAATCCCTTAGAGGGGAATCAGAAACTATAGATTTTGGCCTTAATTCAATAATTTTAGTATAGGGCTATGCTTCCTCCCCAGGATCAGAATGTAGCAAGCACTCTGAGGCTATGTCTGCATTCACACCCTCTTTTGAAAGGGGGATGCTAATGAGACACACTACAATATGCAATGAGGAGTTGCAAATAGGAAAAGGGGATTTTGACATCTGTGGGGTCCTTCTGGAAAGAATCCAATATAGGCCAGCCATGCTCAATCAAAAGTGGCATTTTTGAAATGTTGCAGCTGCCATTATGCAGTTCCCCATTAGCATATCCTGATGTTTCTCATTAGCACCCCCTTCCAAAAGGGGTGTGTGAATGTAGACATAGCCTTAGTGCCCAATGACCTCTCTGTGATTTCCTATCAGATCGGTTTTCATGTACAGTATTCATCTTTTTTTGTATCTGCTGCAATAACTATTCAGCTAAAACATAAGGGCAGCGGTCTGCATTTCACTTGGTATGTGTTCTAAAGAGATAATGAAGCCTTACGTAACTGAAAAAAAAAAGCAGTAAAGTAGCACTTTAAAGTGCTACTTAACTGCTTTTTTGTTTTGATAGTATATAAACTAGCAAGGCTTTCTCTTTGTTACTAAGTAATTGAAAAAATTATTTGACAATGTGACTTGGATCTATGACTTACCTGTTGACTGGATTTCTCTTCCCTCCCCTTATTCATTACTAATTAAGGATCTTTATTCCTGTTAGTTTAGCACTTACTCACAAAAAAAGTGCTATTGACTGCAATGGGATTGATCAGTTGAGTAAGTGTTCACTAACTAAATAACATTTCACAATCTAGCCTCTAGATATACTGCATATTTGTAAAGAGGATTAGAGTTATTTAAGAACTTCAGTGGCTTTTGCATAATAATCCACACCTACAGCTATCCTGATTAGAGTTGGGCTAATTATTTATAATGAATAATTTATTCAGTGATTTTCACCTTTTTTTTTTCCTGTTTGCATCTCATCTGTGAGCAGATTGTGTTGTCTGAAATTTATTTTCATTTGAAATTGTGCCATATAATTTTAGTGAAAGATTCTGGGGTGGGAAGGAGTTCATTGCAAATAAATTATATTCATACTCTGAACTCTGTGAGTGGACACAGGTCAAACAGTAAGATTATTTTTCCTGATATAAGTAGAGATTTACAAGCAGATTTTTTGGTGTAACCAGGCACAATGGCTAATCTGAAATTAAGTTTCCATGAGCATTATGCAATAGTTGCTTAAAATCATCTTTCTATCAAATTTCTTACCAACTAACTTATTTTCTGGAGTTTACTGAGTCCTCAGATATTATATTAGGCCATGCAAATACCTACACAGAGGAACTTGTTTTAAAAAGTCAATGCGAAAACGGTGTCAGCATAGTCAAATCTAGGCCATTTATACATATGAACGAGCCCTGGGTGCTTTAAGGTTCCTAAGACTGTTTCTGGGTTTGTCCTTTTTGCAAATGCAGAGAGTGAAGATAGTCTGTTCAACACCACCTTCTTAGACTTCAGATTCCACAGTCCAACTTTCTTGCCTTTGGGACCAGCACTGATAGCTCAGAGGTCTAACTTATGCATACCTTCTCCCAGCTGTCTAACCATGCATCTGCTGTGGGTTTACTGTGTTAATACTTAGTGGCATGTAGTAACAAACACGCACACAGAATTTGCAAAAGGATTCTGCATATCATTACTCTTTACTTAGGATTAGAAATTCACAGATCTAGCATATATATACATAAAATGGTCCTATAGACAATTTCCTGCCTCATTTCCCTTCCCTTTCAAGCATTCTTTGGGTATTGGCCAGAATGCCTAAGGAATCTATAATCTGTCTTTTCTCCCTTGTCTTCCTGAACATTGTTTCTCATCCAGAACATGGTTGCTTCTCCTTCTAGATTTCTAAGAGCTATACTCCTTTCACCTTGGATGCTCCCACTCTGAAGCAGGGGCTCTCTACTACAGAAAAGCAGGCACGTCTCTTCCTCTCTCTTGCCCAAACCACCTGAGTATGTATCATGAATTTCCTTAACCCTCTGCTTTGTAACCTTGGTCCTTTTGTTCTGCAGCTGGGAATTTTCCATTGTCCCTTTCCTTAATCCTGCTGCTGAGAAACTTGTAGAAAGTGAGAACAAGTCCTATGGCACCTTATAGACTAACATATTTTGAAGCGTAGGCTTTCATGGGCAAAGATCCGCTTCATCAGATGCATCTGATGAAGCTGGTCTTTGCCCACAAATGCTTATGCTTCAAAATATGTTAGTCTATAAGGTGCCACAGGACTTCTTGTTGTTCTCAAAGCTACAGACTAACACAGCTACCTCCCTGATACTTGTACAAACTGATTTCCCTATACTTCAGCTAACACCTTGTTCCAAACTGCTTCCAACTGAATTGGTGGCCCTTAAGGGTCTAACAAAACCAACCATTGTACCTTCTCTGGCATGGATGTGCTATCACAGTAAAGCAGATGGATGTCTCCATATTTACACTGAGGCATGCCACTTGCCAACATTTTTATAACATCAGCTGGAATTTATTGTGCATATAGATTCCCCTAATTTTCTCTGTGAGAATTCTTTTGCTGTATACATGTAGTTCTTTTCCTGATATTGAGATTAATTCTGTTACTATAGAAGGAAGTTGTGACCTTGTATTTAGATTTCTTAAGAATTTATATATTTTTTTCTGAAGAGCTCTCTTATCTCTGTTTGAAACAAGTTGTTTCATAAAATAGTACTAGAGACTGCCCCATAACAAAATCCAATAGCTAAAGTCTTCCTGAACTTTTTGGGAGTTTTTAGTATTTTGATAATGGGCACAACAAAACCCACAGACCAGAGTGGTCTTTAATTTGTGTACTTGAAATCTGGATCTGAATCTGAGACTTCACACAGTCGCTAAATAACAATTTATCCAAAACATGAAGAATCTCTGTAGATCTGCTGGAGGTACAGGAACCATTTATTTGTTTATGAGTGCCAGTCCCCCATCCACCTCCCAGCTTCAATAAACTATTAGAATTTTAGCATAGGTAGCTTAAGCTACCAAGAACAGTTTGCCAAAAGAGACACACTGCATGCAAAATATAACACGCCCTGCTATCCAAGAATGGATGACAGGCAGGCTTTTGTCTCTCCTCTCCCTATATGACTTCACCGTGTAACTGAGTTAATCTGTTTTTTGGTATGGAAAGGTCCTAAGTTCATACTATACAGCTTTGTAAAAGGGTGAGTTGATGGTAGTTTATTTTTGTTTTTGTTTTTGTTTTTAAGGACAGCCATACATTATCCCTTCTCCCAAAATTAGGGGTTAACAAGACCAGCTGGAATACCATTTATATGTCATCTTTGCAAATTGTGACATTCTGAATTTCTTGGTGTACCTTCTGGATTTAGTAATTGTGAGATTCAATGGATGAGTATGTAAATGGAAACCGTAATTGGTAAAGATGGGTGTCTGTTTTTAAGTAGGCCTTGTTGTAAGAAATCTAGTCATGAAGAACTAGAGACAGATGATCATCTTGATGATAGTTTAGGAAGCAGCATAAGTACTGTTCGAGGATGTGATTGAGTCAGTCCACCTGCATGTTGGTAGAGCCATACTAATACAGAGATATCCACTTTGTATCGGTGTGTATCCAAGGATGTGGATATTTGTGGCTCATTTTTGCAAATATGGATGCAGATACAAATTTTGTATGTAGAACCATGCAAATTTGCAGATATCTGCTTTACGTCCACAGATATCTATGGCTCATTTTTGTGGATACAGATGCAGATACCAAATTTGTATCTGTGGAGGGCTCTCCACATTGATTCTGAGGTGATGGGTTTTTGACATCAGGACCCTGATACCCTGGTGACATCAAAATTCTTAACAGAACTGGTAAATAATCAGAGATCCTCATTTAAATACTACAACTGTAGGCAAGCCATCAAGGTGAAAGATGTTGCTTACAAAAGGAGGAAGCTGTTACCATGGAATAAAATGCACCATCTTGAATAATATATAATCAACCACCATTGCAATAGTAGTGTGGCCTTGGGAACATGGTAATTTGACAATAAAGTACTTGGAAATTATGGCCCAAGGACTGGGTGGAATGGGTAAGGGCTGGAAAAACTTGGTCCAACTGCAATGACCACAAGAATCTATGTAGGATTAAACAAATATCCATAAACAAGCTACTAAATGTTTCTGGAAACTGTCTTCTATCTTGGAACTGTCAAAGTGGCCCACTAGGGTAGCATCATAACAAAGCTGCAGCATTCAAAATAAAGTGGATCCTTTTGACTTAAAGGATACCATTCTGGAACATGAAGATTTTAGAGGTCCTGTCTGGGTTATGATATAAGGCTTGATGTGTTTGAACAGCAAGATGATCACTCACTGAGAGAGGGATAGCAACAGATCAGAGCTTATGGTAGCAAAAATGAAGTCATTGGGCTTTGGAATTGTAATTGTATTCCCCTCACTGGGTTTGTAGTATTCATCCTTTGAGACAATGCATCCATTTTCCTACTCCTTTTCCCTCACTAGTAAATGATCACAAACTGAAACTGAAGGAGAGATCAGTATACCTGCCTCTGATTCAGCTGCCTGGATGTTTTCAGATATTAGAAAGTATTGTATGATCTTTAACACTTGGGATGGGTTTCTCTGAGTTTAAAGGGATGGAAAATGTGATTCACTTGCTTGAGCTATAATGCCAGGGAAGACTTGAACATTTAAGGTATTATGGGTGAGTGTGAATGGAAGTCTTCAGAAAATAGAGGTATACTGACAATACTACTCAGACTATACTCTGGGAGGCAGTCATTGATTCTAATGCGGAAGTCCATTGGACTCTTCAAAGTGAACAGAAGTAAACCCACACAAGCTCATCAGTTATATCTTGTTTTATCACAGACAGAAGTGATACAGTATCGTCTTTATCAGAAGTCAGACAATGAAATTCAATAGTACACTTGGCAAAGGGGCCTGTATCCCTGCCGTATAACCCAGAGGGTTGCCTCAAAATTCTCCTAATTGTCATAAGTGGAGGCTGGACTGTTGCAGGAAGTGAAAAGCCCAGATCACAGCCTATCTGGCCTGTACTGTGAGGAATAATTTAGAAAGTAACAATAGTTACAGGAGCCAAAACTTGTTCAGGAACTCCCAAACTTGTCCCAATTGCTAGCATATTTGATGTGCAGTAGCAGGTGGACAGTGCCAAGTGCAGCTGCACAGCCGCATTCTTTGATGGCAGTTGGTTGCTTTCACCTCAATGTTGTGGACAGCATTCACCAGTTCCACTAGGTCTTAACAAGGTCCATGGTACTGCTGAGAACTGCTGATTAAATTTATGGAGCTTCTCAATCAGCTGACAAGGATGAGGGCAATCTAGCCTAGTGGTTGTAATGTGTATCAGGCCCACTAATTGGGGGAGGCATTGACCTAAGTATTCGCATCAGATCCAGTGTCAGAAGTAAACTTGCCTAGGGGGAGTAACAAAATTAAGCCTTTTGACTTCTATGGTCAGAGTGCTGGTGATCCTCTTTAGTCACTAATGCTCCTACATACAACAGCTTCATTAATTAATGTTTTAGGTAGTGGTTGGTTGCATTAGCTGGTCTTTTATTCTACAGGCAACATGGCTTTGAGCAGGCTCTCATCTGCATGGAGGAGAAGGATCTGGGCTGAGCTTCTTCCTCATGTGCTAATGAAAAATAGGCTCACATGCCACTCTTGGCACCTGTGCCAGGGGTAGCTGACCCTGATCTATCCAGTATCTGTAGTCAAAAGCCAATGCCAAGGGTCAAACCAGAAGGCAGGAACTGTAGTGAGCAGGATATCAGGCAAGGAGGGACTCAAGGCAAAGGCAGGGTAGAGGCAGGGTGGGTGCAAAGCAATAGAAAGAACAACAAGATATTGCAGAAGCAGGCATGATGGATGGAAAAGACATTGAAAAGTCAATGAGCTTCTGCTGGCTCCTGCTGCCTCTCATGTGACACTGCCAATCAGTCAACCTGCTGCAGGGCAGCTCCACTGATAAGACTGGCTGGAGACTAACTGCAGCAGACCCTGATTCCTGCCACATGTGGGTGGCTTATTTTCCACACATCAACTCCATATAAGAGCATCTATCATCTGCACATTGAGAGCAATGCCGTGTGTAAAACATAGAATAACTTTTTCACCTGCAGTTTTTGATCCTAAACGTTTGCTGAATTCCCTGTTATTCTCATGCACACTCATACGTAACAATAGAGTTCAAGATACTTACAATGGTTGTACATAAAGCAGTGTTTAAAAAAATTAGGGAATCTATGCATTTATGTTACTCCACTTACTGGGAAAATATAGGTTCTTCTTCCTAGGCAGAGACCCTGGACAGACCCTTAACTCTAGTGGCATGAGCAGGCATCGCTACAACACTGATATGCTCTGCGGAATAGGTTCTGCAGCTCTTGTATTGCCTCCTTTCAGATCTATTAAAAGTAACGTAGTAAGCTGTATGTGTAACCCACACAACTACACAGAGTGGTTCACTGTTCCATGTAGTGGCACCTAAACCACTTCCAGAAAGAATGAGTCTCCCCTACAGCCTTAGCTGAGAGCCAGCTGGTTTTAGTTCCACCTATAGAAGGTCCTGCACTGAGCTCTAGAGGTCTTAGGTTGGAATCTGCCTATCAGTGGTTACATATGTCTGTGCTGGGAGGAATTCTTCATCTGATCTGATTGAAGTTTCCTTGGAATGAATGAAGACAGGAAACTGAGATAATTAAGTCCAGAAGAGGCACCCTTTTCTGATATTACTTCATTCTGCTGGAAAAATCACTATAAAGTTTTATTCTTCATTGGGCCCATTAGGATGCTATTTTCTGCCATTTATTAATGTTTTGATTTTTTTAATGCAGGCTTAACTCACAGATAATATTTCATTTCTTTTCAATTCTCAAGAAGCAGCGTGTTTTAAACAATTCATATCAAATAGTTACAGATGAACTATCATCTGAGATCAGTTTGATACATTTAAAATGGAAGGCAGCTGTAATGCACAGATCCAAGTTTCCTGGCTTGGCAGCTGGCCAAATGGCTGCCATTTGGAAGGCTTGGACCCACAGGAGTTTGTCTGTGAAGGTGTTTGCAGGGTACTAAACGTCCAGTGAATTGATTCCAGGCTTGGTCATGTGGCTGTGTCGAGAATATTAAAAGATCAACACGTCCTTTCTAGATTGACTTCTGGGATCTTTTCATTTCATGAAACATGAATGGTATTATTGCCAGACCTGGTTTCAGGGGATGGTTTATTACTAAAAGCTTCCAGATTGTCATTTTTTAAAAAGTGAATGTAGTATTGAAAGGCATCAGATTGTCATCCCTAGGATTCAAGATCTGTAGTACTGCACAAAATAAGGTCAACAAAGGCAGAGCTATTATGCCTTTCTGTGATGCATATAGTTTTGTTTGTTTGTTTGTTTTTGTTTTGTTTTGTTTTGGTTTGGTTTAAATGTATATGGTTACTATATCTTTAAATTCTGGGGTATTTTTATTTTTCCAACTTTCGAGACTTCTCGGCTGCGTTCAAACCAAGATGGCAAATGTACTTATGAATGGAGCAGATGGGATATAACGTAAAATAAGGGATGCAGCTCACAATGATGATGATGGTTATTGTTATCAGTGTTCTACTGTGCCTCACCTTGAAGGGTGCATCTCTACTGGCTTTCACTCTTATTCTGTGACTAGATCAGGAGTGATTTTTGACCTACTGTGAACATTATTTTAATATATATTTTTAAATCAACTTTCTACGCTCATTTGGCAAATGAAACAAAATATTTTGCTAGCGCTAGTGACCATGAAAAAGTGGGCTACAAAGAGATGGGGCCAAATAGCATTTGGAAAAGATAGGTACAGATCCCATGAAGTCACTGGGACAAATTCCACAGTATTGTAAACAGTGGTATAAGTTTAGTGGAAAATGGAAGTGAAACTTATGTAACTTCTAAGAAATTGACATTGAGTGGGAGTGCAAAATGGTTCTGATTTAGACACACGTGGCATTCTGTAGAGACCAATTTCAATCCCAGTAATGAGTAGGCACAGGCCCCTGAGCTGACAGGGCTTATTCTATGGCTAAGTTCAGACCAGGGACTGTCAGAAATGGATGTTACAGTATTAGATAAGGTAGCAAGGACTTGTTTCCTCTTACACCATCTTGCTAGTTGCACATTTGTTGCACATATTTAACTCTAATTTAAATTCAGGGGACTTACTCCATCTTTACACTATGGTAAATCAGATAAAAATTTATCCTGTTAAATGGAGATGTCATATTAGGATAATGTTCTGGGGCATCTCTTTGTATTTCACTTGATACACTCACCTCCTCTTTTTTTTTTTTTTTTTCATTCTTCCTAGACATATGAATGTGAGCATGTATTGCTTTCACTACTTTTCTGGGCATCTGAAAATGAGCATCCCCAATTCTTCTACCAGACAAATCTATTGTGCTGAATGCTTCCCATTCTGCTCAGAGAATACCTGATTACTTTATAGTGCTACAGACTCTGTGCTTCAGAGAATCTATATCACACAAATGCATGATCACAGTTGTTTCATCACCATCACCATCCCAGGCTTATTTTTTTCTTTAGAGTTTTAGATGATCAGATTCACAAATTGATAAATTGATTAAAATATAGTATGTGTATGAAAAATGATAGTTGGATAATGCACAACACTGAAACCATGATGCCTGATGCTTATAGCAATATATGAAATTTTACCATTATGAAATCTTTTTAATCTCAAAGAATCTCATGGGGATTTACAAACTAATACCTACAGGAACTTCTCTGAAAATTTTGGGTAGGGAGAGCAGCAGAGAAAGGACAGCATTTAAATATGAACCATACATTTTGGGCAAGTAGTCTAGTACATGATTGCTTTTCTGAATATGCTGTTTCCTAAGTAAGTTGCACTAGATCTGTGTGCCTAAGAAGCAGGTTGGTCAAATAATACGAGTTGTAAATTTAGCTTTCTTTGTTTGCAAATCATTCATAAGCCAGTCCTGTGTCTGGAAATATTTGTTCTGAGTTTTTTTGCTAAATTGTTTATCTGAATGGATTTATATGAATAGATTGTCTGGGAACAATTAATCTAAGAAGTCACATTTCATGCATTTCATGCTATGTGATTGGTCAACTAAGTAACGAGATTATTTCTGCCTTTTGACTGGATAGCTGTGTCTACACGTGCACGCTACTTCGAAGTAGCGGCACTAACTTCAAAATAGCGCCCGTCGCGGCTACACGCGTCGGGCGCTATTTCGAAGTTAACTTCGACGTTAGGCGGCGAGACGTCGAAGTCGCTAACCCCATGAGGGGATAGGAATAGCGCCCTACTTCGACGTTCAACGTCAAAGTAGGGACAGTGTAGTCGTTGCGCATCCCTCAACGTCGAAATTGCTGGGTCCTCCATGGCGGCCATCAGCTGGGGGGTTGAGAGACGCTCTCTCCAGCCCCTCAGCTCACTGGTGGCCGCGTGGAGCGGCCCCTTAAAGGTCCCCTCCCCCTCCCTGCCTCTGCAGGAAGCTGAGGGAACATGCAGGCTGCAGCCTGCACACGCGGCCAGCCTGCACCACCCTCAGCCCCAAAGAGCTGCGATGGCCGCCTGGCAGCCCCCCCAGCACCCCCAGGGGATCCCCCCCAAGGGGAGCCAGGGCAGCCAGCCCAGCCAGAGGGGCAGCCAGGCTGGCAAGCAGCAGCGGGGCCCCTCCTGGATGGAGGCCGAGCTGCGGGACCTGCTGGGGCTCTGGAGCGAGGAGGAGGTGCTCCAGGTAATGGGGAGCAAGAGGCGGAACGCGGATGCGTTCGCTCAGCTGGCCGACGGCCTGGCTGCCCGGGGTCACCATGCCCGCACTCCTGACCACGTTAGGAGTAAGGTGAAGGAGCTGCGGCAGGGTTACTCCCGGGCCCGGGATGCGGCCAGCCAATCTGGGGCCGCCCCCGTCACTTGCTCCTTTTACAGGGAGCTCCCAGCACACCTCCTCCCCTCCGGCCACCCTTGACACCTCGGCTGACGAGCCCCAGCAGGCCCTGCAGCCGGAGTCCGCCCCGGAGGCAAGCCCCGCACCCCGGGAGCCCCCCCCGGAGGCCACCCCCGGGACATCGCGGCAGGAGGGGGAGGAGGGGGGCTCCTCCTCCGCAGAATCCAGCCTGCAGATCTTCCTCCTGCCATCCCGGAGCAGCAGCAGGGCCTCCAACCCCCGGGGATCTCCGGACCGTGGGAGCGGACCCACAGGTAGGTACTCCTCTCTGGTGGACGCCCCTGGGCTTGAGGGGCGGGGGTAAGAGATATGTGTCCAGGGCCCCCCACATGCTCACATGGCCATGGCCCCAAGGACACCAGGGCCATGGCCCTCACAGCACTGCAGCCATCAGCCCGTGCCCCCCACACCCCGCATGACAGTGCCATGCCCCATCCCCGGGCCAGGGGGGAGCGGAACCTCGAGGGGCCCCCGGGAGGAGGGGTTGGGACACCCTGCAGCAGCAGCATGTGATGGAGTGGGGGGAGTGCCAAAGGGAGACTCAGGCTACATATGAGCAACCAGAGCCGAATAGCTCCCAGGGCCAAAGGAGGATCCTGGCGCTACAGCTGGCAGGTGACACCTCTGCCCTGAACAAACAGGAGGGAGGAGCCGAGCTGGCTTGGAATTGGGGGGCGAGGGCGGGGGCCACAGGTAGAGGCTAGGGGAAGGGAGTGCTGGTAGGCAGCCAGCCTGAGGAGGGGGAAAGCTGCATCCCAGAGGGGCCCCCCTTGGGGTCTTCTCCCCACGACGGGTTGGAAGGACTGTCTCTTCCGACAGCTGGTGCTGTCACTCCTGCCAGAAACTGGGCATCTGTGCCCTAAGAAAGCTCTCCTGCTGTCAGACCCTGCGGGATGCAGTGAGAGTTGCTCCCACCAGGGGACGGGGTGCAGGGCAGGGGGACCCCTGAACCCCATCCATCACAGCAGCATCTCCCGGGGATGGGGATGGGGAACCTGCAGCACAGGGCGGGGGGGACAAAGGCCACGGCTCGGGGCCCACACTAACGCCTGTCTCCATTCTTCTTCCCCCCTTCCTCTCCTGTGTCCTGCACCTGCACCATCACAAGGACCGGAAGAGAGCGCCGGCAAGGTGTCAGTCGTCCCAGAGAGCCCTCCAGGACCATCGCTCCAGGGCAGCCCCTCGGCCCCGCATTGGGCTAGACGGCAGATCCCGCGCCTACAACCACCGCTGGCGACGGACCCCTAGCTGCTGGCCATCCTCCGTCAGCAGCTGGAGGTCGCGGAGCAGCACCTCCAGCTGCAGGAGCGGGCGCTGGCCTGGCGCCAGGAGGCATGGGGGGCCTACATGCAGACATTTAACCGCCTGGTGGACTACCTGGCCCCCCATGCCGCGCTGGCCGACCCATTGCCCGCCCTGCCCGCTCCTGCAGCCCCACCACCAGCTGCTCTGCCTGTCGCCGGCCCGTCCGCCGTCGCCCCGCCACCCACCTGCAAGGGCCAGAGCGCCGAGGGACCCCTGGAGCCACCTGACACTCGCCAGCCACCATACCTTCCGGTCCAGCCCGCTCCCACCCAGCCACGGACCAGGCTGCAAGCGTGGCGGGGCTCCCGGCCAGCCACGCCCAGTCCCAGGCTATAGGGGCGAGGGGCCCGGGACATGGCCCCCCCCCTTGTATATAGTTGGACCCTGTTTTTTTGGTCCCCCCGTTTGCCCCGTCCCCCCCATGTAAATAGTTCTCCCCTTTATCCTCCCTGGCTTTCTTTTTATTATTTATGGCACACAGTTGTTTCTTTGGATTGTTTTATTTTTGTACATATTGCTTTTGTTGAACGTTTGTACCTAGTTTTCTGTTTGTGGTTCACATATTTATTTACATCCAAAAAAAAAAGGTTCAGAAAGAAAAAAAAAAAATTACGTTCAGCCACAAGTGCGTGATGTCATTTGTCCAGGACAAGTGGGGGTGGGCGGTGGGGTGCTCCATGGTGTAGGCGTTGGGGCAGGAGTATGGGGGAGGAAGGGGCGGGCAGTAGGGGGCCCGGGCAGAGTTCACCTCGTGGCCTGTTGGTCGAAGTGGGCCCTCAGGGCCTCCCGGACCCGGGTCCCCTCGGGGTCCACCTGCCGACTGGGGGCAGCAGGTGGCTGGACATGTGCCCTGCCGGCCTCCGCAGCCCAGCCCTGGAGAAAGGTCTCCCCCTTGCTCTTGACCAAATTGTGCAGGGAGCAGCAGGCACCCACAATCTGGGGGATGTTGTTGGGGACTGCATCCAGGCGGGTCAGGAGACATCTCCAGCATCCCTTCAGGCGGCCAAATGAGCGCTCCACCACCTGGCGCGCACGGTTCAGGCGCTCGTTGAAGCGCTCCTGGCTAGCGGAGAGATGGCCCATGTAGGGGTGCATGAGCCACGGCTGGAGGGGGTAGGCCGCATCTGCGATGACGCAGAAGAGCATGGTGGTGTCCCCCAGAGGGATCTCCCGCTGGGGGATGTAGGTCCCCGCCTCCAGCCGGCGGCACAGGCCCAAGTTCCGGAAAACCCAGTCGTCGTGGGTGCTGCCAGGCCAGCCCACGTAAATGTCCTGGAAACGTCCCCGGCTGTCCACTAAGGCCTTCAGGACGACAGAATGGTAGCCCTTGTGATTGAGGTATCGTCCGCCACTGTGATGCGGGGCGCGGATGGGGATGTGAGTCCCATCCAGAGCCCCGAAGCAGTTGGGGAAGCCCAGGGTGGCAAAGGCGGCGACAGTGGCATCTGGGTCCCCCAGCCTCACGAGCCTGTGCAGGAGCATGGCGTTGATGGCACGCACAACCTGCAGAGAAAGCACATGGGACGGCACCAATGAGGGGTGAGCAGGGTGTGCGTGGCCCTGCCCTGCCCTGCTCTGGCCCCCCTGCCCTGGCTGCCCTGCCCTGCTCTGGCCCTGCTCTGGCCCCCCTGCCCTGGCCCCCCTGCCCTGGCCTCCCCCCGTGGGTTCGCTTACCTCCATGAAGACAGCTCCGACGGTGGCCTTTCCGACACCAAACTGCTGGCCCATGGATCGGTAGCTGTCCGGAGTGGCCAGCTTCCAGACAGCGATGCCAACCCGTTTCTGCACTGTGAGGGCACGCCGCATGGCAGTGTCCTGGTGCCTGAGTGCGGGGGTGAGCCACTGGCACAGCTCCAGGAATGTCTGGCGGGTCATCCTGAAGTTCCTGAGCCAGTGGTCGTCGTCCCACTCCCCAAGCACCAACCGCTCCCACCAGTCGGTGCTGGTGGGGTAGCTCCACAGCCGCCGGCGTGTGAGGCGGGGGGTGGAGCGGGGTGCTGCAGGGGTAGGGGTTGAGCCCTGCTGCCCTGGGGGCATCTCCTCCCCTGGGGCAAGGAGGTGCTCAGCTACCTCCCACATGGCATGGGTCAGGGCAAGCCCTGCTCCTGCCGGGAGGGCTGGGTGGACCTCTAGCTGCTGCTGCTGCTGCTGCTGCTGCTGGGGGTCCATGACTGCGGCGCCTGGGGTCTGTGTGCCTATGGCTCCTCAGACCGCGTGCTGTGCAGGCTGAGTGTGTCTGGGAGGGGTCCTTTAAGGGAACGGCTAGCTGTTGCCCCGGAAGCGCTAGTCCGCCCGTTGACCCTGTGTGCACCTGTGCCTGGCATCCCTATTTCGATGTCTGCTAGTTTGGCGTGTAGACGTTCCCTCTCTGCGCCTATTTCGATGTTGGGCTGCGCAACGTCGAAGTTGAACATCGACGTTTGGCAGCCCTGGAGAACGTGTAGACGTTATTCATTGAAATAGCCTATTTCGATGTCGCAACATCGAAATAGGCTACTTCGATGTAGGCTTCACGTGTAGACGTAGCCGATGAGTGACACTTATTAAACTGGAAAATGAATAATAACACACTTCCAATATATTTCAGTACTTGTACCAAAGAATCAGTTTCTAAAACCAGAGGAGACCATTGTGATGTAGCCTGACCTCATGCATAACTCTGTCTATTGGACTTTCTTGTGTCAATTTGTAGAGCTGATTTTTAATAAACACTTTTGTGAATACATGGTCACCATTCAAATAACCATGTACACCCCTACTTCTGCCAACCCTAGTACCTCATGAAACACCCTCAGAACTGTACTTACCATTTTTAGTCATGCACAATATTTTGGAATTTATTTTTGTAGTGTTCTACAAGCTGAGATCAGAAAAAAGACAGGTTGAGTCCATTTTGTTTAGATGTTTTAAAGGGGAGTATTTCAAACCTAATAATTTCATTCTTACACCTTTGTTAAAAATATCTTAAAGTCATAATGCTATCAAATAAAGGAAAATGGCTCAGTTCTCCTCTTACTTACTCAGGGACAAATCAGACAAACTTTGCAGAATTCAATGACGTTACACCAAATTAAAATTGATAGCCCAGTTGTTATGGATCCTCAGCAATGTGGGTTATTTTTTCCTCACAAAATAGTAACACGAAATAGGAAGATAGGTTTTGTAGTGAAATTTTGCATGTAGATAACACTTTTCCTTCAAAGGATCCAAAATCATTGTACTAGCAATGGGCTAGATTGTGAGAGCCACAGTTCTCCCTCAGATTATGCAACTGATATGTTCAATTCACTGGCCATACCTCTGCGGGATGGAGCCAAAGCTCTGCAAGATCTGGAACCTGCTCTCTGCTTCTACTCTCAGACCAGCTGGGCATACTGTTTGTGAAAGGGAACAGATGGGGAGGTGTGCTATGCATTCACACACACACACACACACACATTCCAGTACAGGGAGAATCTTGCCTATTGCACCACTGAAAATCATTCACCCCCATAGTAATGAAACATAAGTACTTATAACATCATAAACAAGTGTCTGAGGTAATATCTTTCACAGGACAAAATTCTCTTGGTGAAAGAGAGAAGCTTTGGGGCTACACAAAATTCATGATGTGATCTTCAAAGCTCGTCTCTTTCACCAACAAAAGTTTATCCAATTAAAGATATTACATATTGAACCTCTCTCTCATCCAGCAATACCCATAATCTGGCAAGATTTTAGTTAGCTGGGTGACCGCTTATCATGGATGATAATGAAACATATGTACTTATAATATCATAAACAAGCGTATGAGGTAATATCTTTCACAGGACAAAATTCTCTTGGTGAAAGAGACAAGCTTTGGGGCTACACGAAATTCTTCATGATGTGATCTTGAAAGCTTGTCTCTTTCCCCAACAAAAGTTTGTCCAATAAAAGATATTACATGTTGAACCTCTCTCTCATCCAGCAATACCCATAATCTGGCAAGATTTTAGTTAGCTGGGTGACCGTGGCCCCATAAACTTTGCTTACAGACACCAGTTCTGGCTCTCCATGTTCTGTTCTGTTACTTAGAAGAGATTTAGGGGTAAATTACAGCTAAGAGCCCAGTAAACAGTGGAAGAGTTGGTGATGTGCTGGACAATATTGACAATGCATGGTTGAAAAATTCTCTGCTTTGGCTCCAGTCAGGTTTGGAGGGTGACAGACTAGATGTTCACCCTATACCTCACTGATCTTCTCTGTCTAATATCCTTGGACCAACAAAGCTGCAACACTGCATATAAAGGCATGAACAGACTGTTAAAACCTTTCATTAATATTCATCACACTAATGTTAGTCCAGAGTTTCCACTGCTAATCTGGGTTAACAGCCCTTCATGTTTTGAAAGATAGTAAACAAGAAGATGGCATTCACTGGCATTTGAGGCAGTCATTGAAAGAAGATATTAGTCCTAGCACAGCTTAAATTAACTTTCTGTCATACCCAAACTTGCTTTAATAAACTTTCAACTTGTCAGCACTGAATCTCAAATACTTTAAGGTCCAACACCTACTGCTAATATTCTTTTTGACATTTCATACATTGTATGAGGATCTTCTGGTATAAAATGAATTGTGGGCAAAATACTTTTTTGCTGCTGTAAGGAACTTGTATAATGGTTGAATTGTCAGGAAAATGACAATCAGTAAAGAATAGGAATGAAAACAGATTTAGAGGCTTAGATTTAGAAGCTCATGAAAGAGACAAATTGGCATTGACTTGAATGGAAGGGCATGGAAAGGCCTCTGATCTTACAGTAAGCACAGCAATGAAAAAATAGTTATTCTCATGCATTAAAATCAATTGTAGGGAAGCCCTTTAAAATATCTCTGAATATAGTTAAGTAGCTCTAAACATGCAAAGCTAGTAGAATGCAATTTCTATTGTCAAGTACAAAAGAAAACTCAGAGTTATATATTGGATCATTCTGGTTGCCAGGAAAATGAGTATTTTTGTTTTTTTCCAATTTGCCTTTTTCCAGTTTTGATTCTTGAACTCTGGAACAGAACCAGCTAAATGCATTTGAAAAGTTTGTCTTGTCCCCCTCTAGTCTCCATCTCTCCATATCATGTTCAGAGTTATTTCACCAGAACTTTTTCTTTTCTCAGCATTTGCACAGAAAATATGCATAACCAATGATCACCTTTCCCCACTTCTCTTTCTGCAGCCCATCATTCACAGTAAACAAACCTTATGAGCCGTGTCTACACGTGCACGCTACTTCGAAGTAGCGGCACTAACTTCGAAATAGCGCCCGTCACGGCTACACGCTTCAGGCGCTATTTTGAAGTTAACTTCGACGTTAGGCGGCGAGACGTCGAAGTCGCTATCCTCATCAGGAGATGGGGATAGCGCCCTACTTCGACGTTCAACGTCGAAGTAGGGACCGTTTAGTCATTGCGCGTCCCGCAACTTCGAAATAGCGGGGTCTGCCATGGCGGCCATCAGCTGAGGGGTTGAGAGACTCTCTCTCTCCAGCCCCTGCGGGGCTCTATGGTCACCGTGTGCAGCAGACCTTAGCCCAGGGCTTCTGGCTGCTGCTGCTGCAGCTGGGGATCCATGCTGCAGGCACAGGGTCTGCAACCAGTTGTCGGCTCTCTGGATCTTGTGTTGTTTAGTGCAACTGTGTCTGGGAGGGGCCCTTTAAGGGAGTGGCTTGCTGTTGAGTCCGCCCTGTGACCCTGTCTGCAGCTGTGCCTGGCACCCTTATTTCGATGTGTGTTACTTTGGTGTGTAGACGTTCCCTCGCAGCACCTATTTCGATGTGGTGCTGCGCAACGTCGAAGTTGAACATCGACGTTGCCAGCCCTGGAGGACGTGTAGACTTCGATGTTGCTACATCGAAATAAGCTACTTCGATGTAGGCTTCACGTGTAGACATAGCCATGGTGTCCTTTGCAGTGTTCATACTATTTGTTTGTCCATATCAGTCCCTCTAATAGCTGGATCTCTGGAGAAGTCCTTAGGTGGTCCAGAGCCCATGCACTGCCTCAGACAGAGTTAGTGTTATAGTAGCATTCCTGGTGAGAATTATCACAGCCAATCTCTGGATGCCAGATGGCCTTTTAGGGATGATCTAAACTATACAGGGTATGTGCCCTATGTCTGGCTGGCATTAGGATCAGAAAGCTAGACATAACATCTAAAATGAGGTAGAATATGAGGCTAAAATGTGGAAAGAACAAGTTGAAACGTATTTTAGATTGGTCATATATCTTCAAATCACCACAGCCTATTGAATACATCTTAGAATATTCAAGAAACTAACTGAGGAGGTAATCTGAAGTATGAGCAACTTTATTCAAAAAGTCCTGGAAGATTATTTAGATTCAAGAGGACTATAAAGGGTTAAATTCAATCCAATCTATAAAATAGAAAATAAGGACAAATCAGGGAATTATAGACCAGTCAACAGTGATAGTGCAAGAGAGGAAATTAATTGGTGATTCAGATAAGGACGTAAGGATACACTACAAACTTAGAGATAATACCAAGTTGGGAGGAGGCTGCAAGTGCTTTAGAGGATAGGATTAAAATTCAGAATGATCTGGACAAAATGAAGAAATGATCTGAGGTAAACAGGATAAAATACAATAAGCACTTGGAAGGTAGCAATCAGTTGCCTGTATACAAAAAGGGAGATAACTGTCTAGGAAGAAGTGCAACAGAAAGGGATGTGGAGATCACAGTGGCTATGTCTACACAGCACCCTAAGTCACAGTAAGATATGGAATTTACATATCTTATTTTGGATGTATTTTGAAATAGGCTGTTTTGGCATTTGGCTATGTCTAAACAGCAACCAAATGTCAAAATAATGCACTATTTTGAAGCATCCCTTACACCTTCTGCAATGGGGACTACAGGGATGCACCTGATATTTTGAAACATGTTTTGAAATAACAGGTGTGTTTCATAGACAAGGAATAGCTATTTTGGGATACTAAGGTATCCTGCAAAAGCTCTGCCATGTAGACATGGCCAGTGGCTACAAGCTAAATATGGGTCAACAGTGTAACTCTGCTGAAAATAATTAAGCATTCTAAGATGCATTGGCAGGATTATTGTAAGCAAGACATAAAAAGTAATTCTTTATGCTCTTCTCAAAGTATTCAGTTCTGGATAACATGATGCTGGAAATATGTGGACAAATCAGAAAAAGTCCAGTGAAGACCAACAAATATTAAAGTTCTAAAAAAGTTTGATCTGTGAGGGAAGATAGAAAAAAGTAGGTTCATTTAATCTAGAGAGAAGAAATCTAAGAGGGGACATTAGAGCTGTTTTCAAATACATAAAGTTATTAGAAGTAAGAGAAGGATTTTTTTTCTTAACCTCTGAGGATAATACTAAAAACAATGGACTTAAATTGAAATAAATTCCTTCAGATTGGAAATTAAGCAAAACATTCCAAACTCTCAATATAGGTAAGCACTGGAATAAATTGCCTAGGTAAATTTTAGAATCTCTGTCGCTAGAGATTTTTTTAGGAGGAGGTTAGACAAAAGGCTAGCAGGGATGGTCTAGATAATACTCAATCCTGCCATGAGTGCAGAAACTGGACAAGATGACCTCTTAAGGTCCCTTCCAGTCCTATGAGTCTAAATTCCCTCTTCTGGGAATCCCTAAAGTTAGATCTATACTACTGCTGAAGATCAGTTCACTTAGGGTTGATCTTCTGGCTTTTTTTTTTCTTTTTTTTTTTTTTAGTGAATGCACAAAATGGAGCCTCCTGGGGTCAAAGTTGACCCCAGGACTCCTCATGAGTGGTGAAGATTAAGGAAGGTCGATAGGAGAAATGGTCCCATTGACATTCTTCCATATAAACAGCCATTGAAGTCAACTGCTATGTTGATTTAGCTATGCAATTAGAGTATCTAAAGTTGTGTTTCAGCAGTCGACTTATGTCTAGTATAGACATAGACCTCTGAATTCTTAGGCTATATTTACTTTCTCATTCTATGGAGTGCTTTCCCTCCAGGAGCCTGAAACACTGGTCAAGAACATCATGCCCGGATTTCCTAAGAGAAGAGACAACATACAATATACATAGAGTGTTATCTCTGGTCACAAAGTAGAATTGCATTCTTCATCTGCATCTATGTATGTTTTGTTTATAGCCGTCCTGTTACATTTTTATACCTACATAACCCTACTTCTCCTTTCACTTAGTCTATTAGTTTAAATCCAGGAATAGCTGTAATTCATGAGACTTCATTGAAAGAATATGTCCTTTAGTCTTTTCCAGTGTAACATGTTTAACTAAAACAATATTTGTCTAAGAAAAAGGCTGCAGTTTCTTCCAGGACTCCCTTATGTCATAAAAAGACGATAAAATCTTCTGTTTTAATTGATTGATTGAGTTCAAGGGAGTTAAACCAAGATACATTTTGACCCAGTGCACCTACATGAACAGTACAACAATTTCCACTTTCAAGAGCAGTGCATAACAAAGTAATTTCATTAACAGTGATTAAAGCTACGTTTTGATTGAATCCTGTATGTTCAATCCCCTTGTCTTGCATTTTAAAATCATTGGTTCAAGCAAGCATGGCTTGGCTGGCAGCTTCATAGTGAAATGGCCATACACCTCTGTCACCTAACCGGAAATGTAGACCACGGGATGATCTCAATGGCTACGTCTACACGTGCCCCAAACTTCGAAATGGCCATCCAAATGGCCATTTCGAAGTTTACTAATGAAGCGCTGAAATGCATATTCAGCGCTTCATTAGCATGCGGGCGGCAGCAGCACTTCGAAATTGACACGCGTTGTCGCCGCGTGACGCGTCCAGACGGGGCTCCTTTTCGAAAGGGCCCCGCCTACTTCGAAGTCCCCTTATTCCCATGAGCTCACGGGAATAAGGGGACTTTGAAGTAGGTGGCGTGCTTTCGAAAAGGAGCCCCATCTGGACGCGCTGCGCAGCGGCAAGGCGCGTCAATTTCGAAGCGCTGCTGCCGCCCACATGCTAATGAAGCGCTGAATATGCATTTCAGCGCTTCATTAGTAAACTTCGAAATGGCCATTTGGATGGCCATTTCAAAGTTTGGGGCACGCGTAGACACAGCCAATCAGTGTTAAATCTGGAGTAACTCCATTGAAGCCAATTGCATTTGTATAGCTGAAATTACAATCTGGCCCGGTATACAATTGTTTCTTGCTGCAAGCTCACCCAAATTTCTCCTCTGCTCAGTCATTTCTACTGAAGCTCTGTAAAAATCCACAGGATGCTCATAGCCTTATTCATTATTTTATTTCAGATTTTTTTAAAAAAAAGGAATTAGCATTTTAACATGTAGGTTTTTTTTTTAATGGGAATTCTATGAAGGGTATTTTTTCATCCCTATAAACTCTTATTCCCTGTTTTAGCAAAAAAAGATTGGAGTCAATTTGGTTTTGAAAAACATTTTCTTGTAGTTTTCAAACCTTCAGCATTGATTAAGCTGTGCCAAAACTTAGAACGCCCTACATTTTTTAGCTTATCTCTTTTCTGTAAGGTTTACTGCGCAACTATACTGTTTCAAATTTACCCTATATTTTGGTTCCTCTTGGTTCAGTCTCTTTCAAAACTCATTCAGTTATGGCAGTTTTGAGGACTATACTTGATTTGGTCATTCTGTCCCTTTTCTGTGTTTTTTTTTTTTATTAGAAAGCAATCCCATTCCAGGTACATCCCATTTCCCTGGCACAACCCAACTGTCACCTTGATGTAAGGTATAAGAGGAAGCTGTATACAGAATTTGGTGGTCCTAGTCCTGTTCAGGAAGAGTTCTTGGTCAAACACACAAACTCTAAAATAGCTGTGAAAGTAGACAATGTGCATGCATACAGCTGGGGGAAAAAACAAAAGAAAACAAAACAAAATATGAAGACTCGCTAGTAGGAATAGAGTCAGTTATGTATTTCTCTATATCGCAGACTTACCAGCTGTACGAGTGACCTTCATGTGAAGAAATGTATGTGAATTTTCAGGGAATTATTATGAGTGAATATGTTTGTTCCCTGGTGCTTAGATGCCACTGTGTTAAATAAATGTCCTCGAAATTCCAGGGGCAGAGTACCAGAAATGCTTTCAATTTGTATAACACCTTTTAGCACGGGAAAACAGTTTTTATTATTAATTAATTGAGCTATAATAACACCATTTTGAGATAAAATTTAAAATGTGGGGGTTTAAAGTTAGGCTGCCATACAGCTAAACAACAATTACCTGTTCTTGCAGAATTGTTGAATACTCACAAATCCCACTAAATTCAATAGACCAGCAGGTACTCAGCCGCTGTGCTTAAGTATGTAGTACTTCATGCTTTCCAATTCTCCTTTTCTCTCTCACTCATCAAATGGTGATTCTGCTGTGCTAGCTATGTCAGCTGCACATGTTTTGTACTAATTCCACCCCTGTTAAGACCAGAAATGTAATTTACTAGTGTGTGTCTCGGTCATCCTAAATGGAGCTGCCCATCCTTTGTGTTACCCAGCACCCAGGCAATGAAAGACCAAGAAAAATAAATAGTTGTCCCTTGAGTTACTTGTTTAAAAACAGTTGGAGCCTCCTTTCATTCCCCTTACCATACAGAACTGATTATTGGGCTATTTTATTTTCCCTCCATCTCTATCAGAATTAGAGCTGGACTTTGAGCAAATAACAAGTGTTGTTTGTGACACTGCAAGAATGACATCTATAGATTTTATTCTAATCTATATGGCCACTCTGCAGTCTGATGTAATAGATCTCTTTGAACCTAGGAGTGGGAAATCAGTAGTTTAATTAGGATCAGAGCCTTCCTCTGATGTTACATTGCTGTCCTACACATGAGATGGCTGCACTTCTTGTTTCCTGCACCTGAAAAGACAGCCAGGCTAAGTGCCCCCTTTACATGTGCTTTGATTTGCAAGAATTCAGACTATTAATATTAACACATGGGGTTTATATGAGCCTGTGTGGATGGAAGTCCCTAACTAGTTAGACTATTTAGGATGAAACATAATTTTAAATATTGGTTCAGATTCTGTGTAAGGGTGCCATTCCTTTGTGCTACACGTACAAAATCCTAAAGCCAATATAATCAAGCACTGGAAGATCACTCCAGTTTATATCCTTTAACCCCTTTCAGCTATCATAGGATGTGGCTGGTCCATAGAATCTTTCCCCTCAGGGAAATTGTCACTTACCATAACTTCAAACAGCTTTCACCAATAGGTGGTGGAAATATGTGTGTGTGTGTATGGGAGCGGGGGGTTGTTCTTCAGGACCCCCTTGCTTGAAGAGGTTTCCATTACATAGAGCATTTCCAGTTTGGTTCAACAACTTGTAGTGCCCCCACTACAAAAAAATTTCCCAGCATCCCAGCTTACTAACACTCTGAGCTGGCCCGACTTAACAGAGAATAAAGATGAGTTTCACATCACTTGCTCCCTGTTTCCTGAGCTGGTCTGTGCAATCCTCAGTCATGACTGAGGCTTTAAGCCATGACTATATGCGGTAAGGGTGGTAAAATACATGGAACAAGAAACACAATCAAATATAAAATACAGTTTCTGTGTATGAATGAGCTTTATTAAACACTTAATTGGGTTATTAGTTAATGGAACCTCAGGATTCAAGGATCAGCAAGTCTTGCTGTTTTTCAAGGTCAGCAAGGCAACCTGATATTATGAATTAAACCAATTTATGGTGCATCAGATTATTTTTACCACTGGATAATAACTCTGTATTTTTGTAACAAAATATTTAAACCTTCTGTTTTGAAGTGTGGAGAACCTGAATTTGTGATGGACATACTGGTGGTCAAGTTTGGAGGTCAGAATTGAATCAAACAAGACATTTATATGTAGGAAAGAAAGTGGTATGTCTTGCCTAAGATCACACTGTGAGCAATTTAAGTTTAGGAGCATAATCCAGACAGCTTGATGGCTCTGCTACAGCAATGAGTTTAAACTGTTTTACAAAACACTTACTGTTCCACAGGTTCTGAGAATTTATTTATGTAATTCTGCAGAATGCTAAACTCTTCAAAAGTTAATTTATTACATAGAATAATTTTGTCAATACTGTTCTACTGTCGCTGTGAATTCTCCTGTTAGATTTTTTATATCAGAAATCTATAATACTTATCTTTCTTGCATAGTAATAACAAACACATTATTAGGGCTACAGTCCCATAAGCAAAACGGTGGTTTTTATGTCAATAGTATCCTCCACAACTAATAGTGCTAAATCATAGTTTGACTCATACAAATATTCCTCCCATAGGATGATGGTATGCCCTGAAAAAATATATATAGGGATAATTTTAAGTATAAGTAGATTTTTACCATTCCCCTGGAGTTCTGTTTCAATATATTCCATTGCAGGTGTTATTTTCTTCAATGATTGGCTGGGCTTTAGTGCTGTGCCCAGTGACATTGAATAAAATTATCTCACAAAGAGGTAATAAAAGTGGTATCAACTTCTGGGTCCACTGCAGAATAAAGTTAATCAAATAGTGCCAAGGATACTGATTACTCCCCAACGGTTTACCTCAGGATCAAAAGTAATGAAACAAACAGTGATTTGAGCGTGCTAGAAAGGCTTATCAGGTAATATATATGCTGTAGGGAAAGATTTATGCTGAGCTCCATGTATACGCAGCTCTTTCTGTCTTACGTCTGAAGGATCACCAGACATGATGTTTGATTATTCGTTCTGTGAATTTCAGCAGAGAAGGTGGGATGTTTATCTTGGACTTTTTCGATAATTTTCTTTGCTCATTTACATGGAACAGGTCTTATGCTGGCCATGTTGTGTATGAATCTCTGAGTTATACTACTGTTGAAATAATATTGATACATATTTCTTTATCTTGTTTGACTGGCAATGAATCTCATCCATCTATAAAGCTATACATTAATCAGACTTTCATTTTTCCCTTTTTAAAATTGTAGTATATTTTTATCATAAAATAGTAGATTTGTTGTTAAATTCTTGACTTACATACAAGTATGAGGCAAGTTTTATTTGAATTTTTAAACACTGTAAAATTGACTTGGATGTTGAAAAATGTTAATTCCCATAGCCAGGAATGTTTGTGTACACACATTTTTACTACAAATGCTCGTTTTAGAAACCCAGGTTTAAAATGAACCTGTATCAGAGAAAGACCTGCTTAGAAAAAAATGTGGAAAGAATCATTCTTCCCAGTCTCCTGTGGAGAAGAAACCCTGTGGGGGTTGTTGGACCTCATAGCAGAAACAGATCTGGAACTGACTCCTTGCTTCCATTGTTGTGAGGTAGCTCACGGGTCACACCACTGAGGTTTGATTCAAGAAGTGACAGGACCAAACCCTAATAGTCCCATGACCCCATGCACCAAGTTGTAATGCCACTCAAACTTGGCTCAGCCACACTTCTTTGATAGTGATGGGGTGGCCAGGACAAATTTGAAAGCAAGGAGTCATGGGACAGAGCCCTAACTGCAGGGTGTATGTGGGGCAGGCTGACACTCCAACCCCATCACGGCATAATATTTAATTCTCCTTCCTTTTACGTCATCTTCATTTTACAGAATTTTGGTGCCAACCCCTGCTGTAATTCAGTCTTGCACTGTAACATAAACCAGCACTAGATCCCCAGCTGACCTACTCTGTTTTCAGAGTAAGGACTTCTCACCTGATGCTCCCAGATGCAATTAAATAGGCTGGGGAGCTGAGCAGATTTTGAGGAGGAAGCCTGGATATTTCCATTTAGTTGTTGGGTGGGTTCCTAGGCAGGAGACAAGCTGCTCCACAAAATACCTGGTAAAGTAATTCACCCCCTCCCTGCTGCAGTGCATGATCGAAGAACAATTTTTGCATCATTCTCTGGTTTGCTTCTGGTGTTGTATAGCTACATGTTACTCTTTCATATTCCAGTTTGGCAGCCCAGCTCTTGATGACTATTGACTAAATTATGACTGTCACAAACCTCAAGCAAGAGAGTGGAAATATTCATCACCATCTCCAGCCCTTTTGCCCATTGGTATCCATGTATTTGTGGTGAGGGCTTGGAAGGAATGCAGCAACTCCTCAAAAGCTGTGCTCTCCCACCACAGATCCCTTCACCATAATTATCCTGCTCAGGGGAGCTAAGAAGTGCCACTACACGTCTTCTCCCCATATGGCCATGAAAGTCGAGCCATGGTTTGGCGATATATTAATATATTAAAGTCTGTCATTAACCTGATCTTGTGAAACTCCAGTTACAATGAGGGAGTATGAAAGCCTCAACTAGTCTCAGTGCACTGCTTCAGTGCATTGCAATGTGCAGATTTCAATTCCGATTGCAATGAGCCAGTCTTTATAGCAAAGTTTCTCTGTCAAAAGTGATTTCCTCACAGACTTAGTCAGGAGCAGTTTAAAAGAAAGCAGTGAACTACGAGAAGAACTACAGATAAAGTTTCAGAGAGGCAAGTATGGATTGCTTTTCAATCAAAATAGTACATAATTTAGAAAAGTAGGAAATCATGCTATCCACAGGAATAGAACAAACTTCCAAAATTTAAAAACCTGCCCCACTGCAATATACATTGGCCAAATTGGACAGTTTCTATGTAAAAGAATAAATGGACCCAAATCAAACATCAGGGATGGTAACATACAAAAACCTGTAGGCAAACATTTTAGTCTCCTTGGACACTCAGTAACAGATTTAAAAGTAGCCATCCTACAACAAAAAAATAATTCAAAAAGAGATTCCAAAGAGAAATTGTAGTACTGTAATTCATTTGCAGATTTGACACTATCAGCCAAGGATTGAACAGAGACTGGGAGTGGCTGGCCTATTAAAAAAGCAGTTTCTCCTCTCTTAATGTTCACACTCTCACATTAGCTACTGATAATGGGCCACATCCTCCCTGACTTAATTTACCTGATTTCTCCTCTCTTGATATTCAAAACTCCACATTAGCTAATGATAATGGACCGTGTCCTCTGTGACTGAATTGTCCTTGTCAGCTCTGGCCCTCCCCCTTGACTGAGACTCCCTTTTTAAACCCTCCTCTGGAACCCCCCACTCAAGCATCTGACAAAGCAGGCCTTGCCCACAAAAGCTTCTGCTTGAAAATATGTTAGTCTATAAAGTGCCACAGGACTTCCTGTTGTTTTTGAAGATACAGACTAACTTGGCTACCCCTCTGATACTTTTCAAAATGTAGTGAACCTTATGGTTCAGTCCTTCTAAAAAGACAAATAATTTAAAAAAAAATCAAGAAAAGCAAATGTATGAAAGCACCATGCATGTTACTGCAAAAGCTACTGGTGGAGTTGCCAAGGCAACGTCTCTGGGGCTCTGAAGTTCAAGCTGAGTAGTAATGGGGTCAGTGAAGAGAAGTATCTGGAAACTGAGGAATGCTTTGTCAATAATGGGCAATCTAATGGAAGGGAAACCCAGTTATTGGTGCCTACAGTATGGCTATATGGCTAAGAAACATGTATTAGATAATATTATCAATAAATCCAGATCATTCCTGCCTAGAGTAATATAGAGAAGTAGGGAAGGAAATTTCCAGGTGGAAAGCATTTTATAGAGTCCACATAGTTTCTTCAGAGGATAATATTTGCTCTTCATGGCCAGGGAGACCACCCATCTCATATTTGACAGGATTGTCCTGTATTTGAGATGTCAAAAAGACGTCCCTACTTATTTTTTAAAAGGGACTAATTGTCCTGTATTTTGGCCCTCCCTCCCGACTTTTTCTGCCAGCAGCTGTGAAGGCACAGCAGCGGGCTGGAAAACATTCCCTGAGCCTCAGGGAAGTGGGGACAGCTGCTGCTTCCCCAGGGCTCCCGGGGAGCGCAGGTGGATGCTGCTTCCCTGGGGGCTCCCATGGAGTGCCTGCAGCTGCCACCCCCTTCCTGGCTTCGCAGGGCTTGGTGGAGCTGGGAGGAGCCATCCCTCCAGCCCATATCTCCCTGTCTCATATTTTGGACAGGGAGATATGGTTGCCCTATTCATGAGGCTTTCCCATCCATTCAAAGGCCTTCTGCCTCCCACAGGTGGTCACTACAGAAAAGATTCCCCTCCCTGACCCCCACACATACTGCACTATCTTCAGAAATCCACTGTGGAACCAGAGGGAGAATTAATGTGCATCTCCCACAGCCAGCCCACTCCTGCCCTGTGTCCATTCCCAGACCTCCAGAGCACCTTCTGAAAGGAACAGAGGAAGGTACAGCACTGCCAGGAAAACACTTAAGCTGCCTTTCTCTAAGGGAAAGGGAACATTCACATGTGGACAGGGTTTTTGATGCATGATCCCAAAAGGACTAGGTCCCAGGGTAATAAAACTAATGATGATAAACACTAATGATAACTTGTAATTAGGAATAGTTCATTCATTAGTGCTCACTCTGAAGCACTTAAATGTATGGCTGCCCAGTTCTTGACACATTTAAAAGTACTATGCAAGGGCAAGAGATATCTGTCCACTCTGCAGGACGTTAAGAAGCAATGCAAACTGGGACTGCTTGCAGTTTTGCCTAAAACAGTAAAACAAGCAAAGTGGTATAAACATTTGACAGGTACCATTATTTTTGATTTATTTTTATTTAGAACCCAGTACTAGTTTGTGTTACTTGTATTTAACAGTATCCAAATGAAATACAGGTCTGATGACCTCACATAAAAATGGGCACATAGTGTAAAAGGGTTCGCTGTAGGGCTTGTTCCTGCCCCCATCCTGAAAAGGGAAATTTTCTGAGTAAGTTACTCAGTGATTTAAGTGCAGTGCTCACCAGGTGCTTTTATTTACTCATTGTTCTCCCACCATCTCTTCACCATACCAGCAGATCCTTTTACAGTCCAGAAGAAGGAGGGGAGAACTACTTCTCTTTGCTTCCATGGCCCTGCTTTTTCTTTCCTCCTCCATCTCTCCTCTTTCAAACTCCCCTCTCTGGCTTCCTTCCGCTGAGGCTTTTATCTACCTAATAATACAGCAGCTGCTCAAGCATTTCCTGTTAGGGCCAGGTTATTTAAACAGTAACAATTCACCTCCCTACCCCTCTTTTGCCTCGTGGACACTCAGTGCCCATCTGGGTATAGAAGATCCTCTACTTCCCAAGTCCACTCCCAACAAAACCCACCCCAAAACTCAAGGAGTGCACGGGCCCATTAGGCACTACCTCTCATCCCCAACAATGTAATCCATATTTTCTTTGGCCCTAGAAATTGTCCATTGTGGTTTCACCAACCCCCTTTTTACAAGACAGCAGGCTTAGGCAGTGTCCATCAGAATCCGTTGGGACCTTCTTCCAACCCTCACAGGAAGAGTGGACAGTTTCCACTCCTTCATCTGCCCTCCAGAGTTGATCCACCCACAACATTCTGTGAAGCTGCTGTCCATGTCTAAGCACTCTCCCTGTTTATCTCCTGGTAGCCCACACATGAGTGGACTGGGCCCAGGGAGATCATCGCAAGACATCTCCCTGACCAGGGATGGACCAGAAAAAAGAAGAGTGCCCTGGATTTTTCTCCTGATTTCCTCTTCTTTGTAAGGGTATCCCACCTCCCTAAGGAAGTCTGCTTCTGTGTACTCCTTTACCACTGTCTCTGCTATGTTGACTGTGTCTATAAGAGCAGCTTCTGTTGACAAAGCTGCACTTTCGTAGACAAAACTCACTGAGCAGCTACACAGTTAAAGTGCTCTATCGAGAGTTTGTCAACAAAACTCAGCCATTCAGTTGGCAGCATTATCCCTGTTCACAATAAAGTATAAAGCCTCTTGATGGTGTTTTGTCAATAGAGGGCCCATGTAGACATTTTTGTTGAGAGGGCTTTAGGTTCCCTGGGCAGCCCTGTTTGCTGAGCTTCTGGTCAGCCATTCTGTCAAAAGAGGGAAGGGCAGCAGTCTGGCTGCTCTGTTCACAGAGCAGATTGCTCATTTGATCTGCTTTTGTGTGTAGACACGATTTCCCAACAGAAGTTCTTCTGAGATTTCTCTGTTGACAGTGACCTCTGTTGACAGAAGCTTCCTGTGTAGACATGGCTGCTAAGTTTGTGCTATCAAATCCAAACCCTGGTGTTTTCTAGGAAGCTGTATAAAAATCTGCTGCAGGACAAGATCTGCTCCATGATATCCCCCACTGTCTGGGCCTCAGGTCTCACACAACAACAACATCCTTTAATTTCTGGGCAAAGGCTTGGGACCTCAACGCCTTGTGCACTTTGCCACCTGGAAGCACTGGCAATATTTTCATCTGACAGCCTCACACACTCTGTGACAGTTGCCTTTACCATACCATAGCTCCTGGCCCTCCCCCGCTAGGTAGAGAACAAGGCACAGGGCCCAGTTTGCATATCCTAGCTCGCTCCCATAGCTTCCTGTTCAAAAGTGCCTAAGATGACATCAGGGTTATCTGCAAGACCCGTCTTACAAAGTCTCAAGCCCAGTGCCCAAATGCCATCCCCTACTAAAAGACTCACTATTTTCTTGAGGAACTGCTGTGGAATGGTGGTCTGTTCCAAAATCCAGTCTTCCAGCTGCTGAGAAGATTGGAAGGCTTGCTTGGCTTTCTACAGCTCTATCCCCTCCGTCTCTAGGCTGCTAAATTCTTGCTCTGACCCAGGATCCTGGACAAGCCCAAGTGTAGCAGAGTTTACTGCAGGGATCTCCTGGCTCTTGCCCTATTGGGCTGAGAAAATCCCACTGACATCTTTTGAGTGTAGTTTTCACCTAATGCTTTTATTTACAGACTGTGCTTCCACAACCTTTTCACCATACCTCACAGTCCACAGGCTAGAGAAAAGAACACTACCTGTCTTCTTCCACTATTCCCCGCCTTTTCCTTCCTACGACTCTTCTCTTCCCAGCTCCTGTTCTGGCTTCCTTACACTGAGGCTTTTATCAATCCCCAGCCTAATGAGGAAGCATCTCTTCCAGTTAGGGCCAGCTTGCCCAACCAACTCAAATTCTCCTCCCTGACTTGGAGCTTGAGTGACAGTAGGTTAACTCATCAGTTCTGTGCTTAAATTTTGAAAGTGCTACACCATACTAGCATTAGTAAGTGAATAGCCTTGTGATAAATGCAAAAGCACTGTTCATATGTCACTGCAAGAATTTCCGTTGATCTTTATATTGCTTAGTTGTGGGAGAAACAAGGAAATTACAATACCAATCCTGCCATTTTTATTCTTGAAAAATATAATTGAGAAACTGACCTCATGAAACTCAACCAGCAACATGATTTTTGTCATACTAAATCATTGTAAACTGGTTCTATAGTTGATATGAAGAAATTGAACAGCATTAACTTTTAACAAAAGATGTCCACATAAATTAACATGTCCATTTCATTCATTATCAATAATTTCCCAAACAGGAAATTTAATTTAGGGACAGCCAATGTCTTAGCTATGCATCTTCCATATGTGATCCCAATTAAATAAATGGGACTGTTCACAGAGTAAGATTCAACTAATCCTTAATACACTTAATTTATCGTCCTAAACTTGTTTTATTGCTTCACTTTTCATATATACTTGTGGACATAGCTGTATTAACATTACATGCAGAAGGAGATAGTCTTTTAAAATCAACACCTTACATTGCACCTGGATTAACTATTAAAGCCTGGTTTCTCGGATTCCTGGAAAGAGACACTATTTTTCAGGTTGGATGCCTTGTCTGGTACTAGCTAAGTAGGCAGGTCTGGGTTTCAGTTTGGATTTCAAATATCCTTCTCTCCATATGGAAGCTTCAGAATCCATCTGGTAGACTTATTTAGATGTATATGAAATAAATTGATGTTATATGTTACTTGTCTTGTTGCTTGGAAGGACTCCTGTTTAACTCACCTTGACATTTTTTCCATGTTATCACTTTCAGCCATTTAAATGCAGTGTTTGTATTTAAACATCAATGACTCTTGCTTCTGAACTGTGTTTGAAATCATGGCATCTTTTGATAACACAAATTTGGAGCTACAAAAGAATGAGCTTAAAATGCAAGAACCCTAATATAATGAGCCCCAATGGCCTAATTTAATTTTATTCTGCATTAGTAAGGACCCTTGAAAATGTGTGTATGCATGTGCATGCACACACACATATCTTTTTTTCTTATAACCTTCCTCCAGATAGATAAAATGGATTAGCTAATGTCTCTTATTAGACCGATTTTTCTGTTGGTGGAAGAGACAACTGTTTGAGAGTCTCAGAATTCTTCCACAGATCCAGAGAAAGTGACAAGATTGGTGAGCTAAATACAAGGTGTGGCAGAGTTTCAGCTATGCCTCAGGGGTTCTCCTCTCCTAAAGTAGTTTGGGCTTCCATCATGGAAAATTAACCTAGAGGGAGCTACTATAAAGTGGATGAATAACCGGTTTGCTAAAGAGTAGTCATCAGTGGCTCACAATGGAGAAATCCTGTGGCACCTTGTAGACTAACGAAGTTATTGGATCATAAGCTTTTGTGGGCAAAGACCCACTTCATTAGATGGCTCACAGTTCTGCTGGAAGGGCATAATGAGTGGTGTCTTACATGGATCTGTTCTGGACCTGGTTCTCTTCAATCTTCAATTACAATAATAATACAATAATACAATACAATACAATAGTCTTCAATTATTTAGATAATGACATGGACACTACACTTATTAAGTTTGTGGCTCATACCAAGCTGGGAAGCTTGCATATGCTTTAGTGTATCGAATTATAACTTAAAATTATTGGAACAAATTAAAGGAATGGTCTGATGTAAACAAGGTGAAGTTCAAAACAGAAATACAACATACTCTGCTTAGGAAAGAACAACCAGTTACACATAAAATGGGAAATGACTCACTAGGAATGAATACTCCAGAAAGGGATGTGGTGGGGGAGGTGAGTGTCATAGTAGACTTAATTAAATAGTAGACAAGTTAAATATGAGTCAACAATGTAACACTTTTTTGTTTGTTTTTTTTAAATAAACATAATTGTGGGATGAATTAGCAGGAGTGTTGTAAGCAAGGCAAAGCAATTCTTCCCCTCTATTCTGTGCTGACTAGGTCTCCACTGGAATATTCTGTCCAGTTCAGTTCAATACAGTTTAGGAAAGATATAGACACATTTGAAAATGTCCAGAGAAGAGCACCTGAAATGATTACAAAAATCTAGAAAAGAAGACCTATGAGAGAAGAGTGGGGAAAAAAAATGAGTTTGTTTAGTCTGGAAAGGAGAAGACTGGAATGGGACATAGATGTTTTTAAGCACATAAAAGGTTGTTACAAGGAGATAGAGGGGAAATTGTTTCCCTTCACCCCTGAGGATAGAGCAAGAAGTACTGGGTTTAAATTATAAGCAACAGGGGTTTTGTTTGGACATTAGGGGGAAAAAAATCCTATCTGCCAGGGAGATTTTTGAGAGAAGGTTAGACAAACACTGCTTACATGTGGCCAACATACTACTTCTTCCTGCTCAGGAGTTTAGGGGGCTTGACTAGATGACTTATCAAGATCCCTTCCAGGCTTACATTTCTATGATTTTGTCATTTTTTTCTGTGTGAAAGATGTAGTAGTGATCTGATTTCACCCATGTAGTTGCTGTTGAGATAGTTAATGCGCTGACTGAAACGCACCACTTACTGATGTATAGGCATGTTTAGGAATCATGGATCCTGAAAGGTGTTTTGTGGGGCTATTGGTAGTTGAAGCAATAAAGCTGCATCTTCAGTTTTATTATTCCAGATAGTCTTTTAACTTCTGTAACAATCGGCTATGCAATGCTCACAATGCTAAGAAAGCATCTGAAAGGAGCTTTTGATGAAAGGCTATTCATTTCATCAAAAGCAAGATTGAGAGGTGACTTGATCACTGTATATAGGTTCTTATACAAGGAAAAAATACGTAATTGTAAGAGGCTTTTTAATCTTCTTGTCAAAGGCATAACAAGATCTGAGGCTGAAAATTAAAGTTGAACGAATTGAACCTTGAAATAAGATTCAGTTTCCTAGCAGTAAGGATAATTAAACACTGGAGCAGCTTACCAGGGGAAGTGGTAGACTCAGTCTTTCTTGGAGATGTTAAAATGATATTAGCAATCTTTCAAAAAGGTAACATTAAACTTCCTGGAAAAATTCTAAAATTTGTGTGCACACAATGGTCAGGCTAGATATTTGGGGTGCTCTCTTCTGCCCTTGGAATCTATGAGTCATGAATCCCTTTGCTCATTCACTCCCTTCATTACCTTAGAGTATGTCTACACAACAGCCTTATTTTAAAATAAACTATTCCAGAGGAGCTATTCTGGAATTGCTCATTTCAAAACAATGCTTGTACACACAAAATGCATTTCAAAATAATTAAGTGCTATTTTGAAATAGAATCTACACAATACAGCTTATTTCAGAATAGAACCATTGGACACACTATGGCCTTTTGTACACAGGCTACTTCCTTCGGAAGTGGCATGCTAGTACACAAAGTGAAATATGCTAATGAAGCACGGATGCAAATTCTTCATGCCTCATTAGCATAATGTCATGTGTTTTGGAGTCCAGAAGACCGTTCTTCCAGACTCCAAAATGCTGTGTAGAAGCGTGGCCCAGGGGGCTTCTGGAAGGACGTGCTTCTTCCAGAGGCCCCTTCTTCCCAAAAATGTTCAGGAAGAAGGGGCCTCCAGAAGAAGGACTTCCTTCTGGAAGCCAACTCCCCCACCACTGCTGCGCTTCTACATGGTGTTTTGTAGTCTGGAAGAATGGTCTTCCAGACTCAAAATCATGTGATATTATGCTAATAAAGCATGGGGAATTTACATATTTCACTCCTTGCATTAGCATGCCACTTTCGAAGGAAGTGGCCTGTGTAGAAACAGCCTATGGCTTATTATGGTATAAGCCTTTTTCCCTCTCTAAACAGCCCGTATTTTGAATTAGTTATTTTGAAATAGGTGCTATTCCTTGTGCAATAAGGTTTACCTGTTTCAAAATAAATCATCTGCTTTTGAAATAATGCTTGTGTTGTATAGACACTAGCAGATTTATTTTGAAAACAGGAAATTTATTTCAAAATAACTTTGCTGTGTAAACAACACTTAGGTTAGGACAACACTGTAGCCATAACCTGAAATAACTTACACAATTTTTGTAATGCAAATTGCATGCATTATTTCAGAATAAGCCCCTATTTTAAACTTCCCACTACCTCTCTCGTGATAAGGGGTAGCAGGAAAGAAATAGCACACTTGAAATAGCCCTTCTATTTTGAAAGCTGTGTTTAGCCATGAGGTTTCTATTTTGGGATACAAATCTATCCTGAAATAGAAACCACAGGGTAGCCATCGCCTTAGGGAGAACTGAAAGATCTGTATGTCCCTCAAAAATCTTATAATGCAGCTCTTCATTAAGTTAAGCACAATTTCATTTCATATATCATGCATTTACCTTCAGTGATTAAGAAGGAAACTTTCCTGTTAACTACCCAGATGCATGGGTTTTTTTGCCTCCTTCTTCTCCTTTTAACCTTCCTCTGAAATATGAGCAACTGTCTGATGCTGGCAGTAAGACCGCAGATAATGTAGACCACTGGTCTGACATGATACAGAGAGAGAGACTTTTTCCTCAGCTGCTTGGCTGGAGAGTCTTGGTCACATAATCAGAGTCAAACTGATCACCGGATTTGGGGTTGGAAAGAATCTCCTCACAGGTTACATCAGAATGGAATTTGGCAATTTTTCCATTCCTTTGAAGTCTTGAACATGTTTACTCCTGAGATCATTTGAGCATAAGCCACCTAATCAAATTCCTACCATTTCAAGGGCCTTGGGTGTTGTTGGCATCCAGGTGTCTCCTCTGCCTGTGGTGCATGTGACAGAGGCAGGGATATGGCAAAACGGGATCCAATCTCACAATAAATTATCACAGGGATGAGCTCCTCACAACTTCCTGCATTACCAAGAAAAAGAGACTGGCCTTGGTTCCCCACTTGTGGGAAGCAGGTAGTTCCAAAGGATTTCCTTTTCCCTAGTCTACCGGACTTTACCTCTTGCATCCCCCTCATCATGCTGGAATTGTGATTAAGGGTGTAATCCAATCATTTTTCTTCCTGAGGAGTTATCATATGTGGCTTCTAAGTGCCTACAACTGATCCTGAAAACTGGACATTATGGTGAAGGAGCTTCTGAATTGCCTCACCCTCTCGTTGTAGTACCTTCTTCCCAGGTATTCTTCTAATCCATTTTATATCTGAAAAGAGTGCATGCTAAATCCAAGAGAGAACTTGTTAGCCAGTTTCAAAATATGCTAAGCTAATCTTACAATTACCTCCTACACCCAAATGAAAAGACACACTAAGCTATACATTCTTTACAAATAAGTACCTTATACAAACCACCACACTTTAATCAGTAATGCTATATTTATTTTTTGTATTCTTTCTCTTCTCTTGATTCTTTCTTTGGATAGTTCCCAAAAGGACATGAGATGAGCATATTGCCCTGTCCACTGGGTTACGGCTTCAGTCAGACATACCCAGAAATTATATCATTACTGTCCAGTCCCTCCCACCCTCTCTCTCTCTTTTGTGCAAAACCCAAATCTTTCCCTATAACAATGACCCTAGTTCAAAAGATCATTAGATGGTCTACATGGAATTTTAGTGACTGAAGAAGATAACTAGGTGAATGCCATGTAGTCACCAGAAGGACTGGTTGCCTCATCTTCCTGTGCTCAATGGTTGACTGAAACAGAGAGGGGAAAACCCTGTTCTCTTCTGCACTCCAGAATCTCCTAAATTGTCCAAGGCTGTGGTACCATTGTCCCAGGGCTATGCACAGCTCATGCGAGTCTTTTTCTTAGGACTGAACTGGACAAGCCTGCATAGAACCAGTTGAAGTTGCCCTGCAGGACTTGTCATCAATTCCATGGACTCAGGGACTTCTGGGAGTTCTCCAGGCTGAACCTAGTCATGGCTCTCTGCATAAGTGGTTTCACAATAATGTGGTGGGGTAGGGAGGTTAAGTTCCATAGCTCAGCCTCGTTCTTGCTGTCCCCGGAACTGTCCTTCATTCCCTTATAGGGTATGTCTGATTTGCTTCTGCCCTCTCACTGTTCTCCCATTGGCTTTTGGACTCAGCTCCTCATTGCATCTCACTCCCTCTCCCTCTGATGGCCTGCTCATTTGCTTTCTCTCCTTCCCTCCAGTACACATGGGCCAGAATCTGAATTGCAGCTGCCTGACAGGTCCCACTGCCTGGTCAATCATATTGATTTGAGGTGCTGACTACTTCCCATTGACCTCAGTTTAGAGCCCTTTACCCAGAATCACTGTCAGTCCCATGATCCCGACTCTTCTTCAGCAATCCATCTTTCTCCTCACATGAGGAGAGGCAAGCCAGATCAGCCACCAGTCACAGTTATTTACTAAAAGGCCAGCTGTCCCCCAAACCACACACAAACACTCAGGCTTCTGAGAACTGAAATGGTTTAATCAAATTACTGGGCATAGGGACAACTGGGTGGAATTTGGAGGTCTGTAATATTAGGTCAGATTAGATGGTCTGATGTCTTTCTGCTTCCGATGCATGGGTTTCTGCACATATGAACTCGTGAAGTCAAGAAAACCCAATGTGTATTTATCTTGTGGCTGATGGGCTTTTTGCACATGACATGCAAACATCCTTCATCTCTAGATCAACCCCTCTTCCTTCGACACAGAATTGCAGAGTGTGTTTCCCATCTGGCAGCCCTTTGAGCTTTTCTTCACACCTGCAATGGGCCTTCTTAATCCTGGGTTTTCTCTCAACTCCCCCTGTAGGTGTTGGACCACATAGATGTCTAAACTGCTGTGTGATAGCATGAACAAGACTAAATGGAAGTCCAAGTAAATCTTAGAACCAATGGTCCTTCTGCATCTCTAAGGCCTCACGGTAATTCCCTTTTTGGCTCTGCCTCAGGATGTCCCCTGCAAAAGCATAACCTGGTCCTATAGCTTATATTTTCTTCTTCCAGCATTACCTGTCTGGTTAAAAGTTACTCAAGAATTTTTTTTCCCCAAGCATAAACCTGCCACCTCTGCAGCTCCTCTCCCACTTGATCTCCATCAATCTAGTGATGAGAATTAACTCCATCTCCTCCGGCCTGGGGGCAATTAGTTTATAACCCCAAATTGTGGAGCATAACTAGCTGGAATTCTTGCCTTTGCCTAGGGAGTGGGTGAAGTCCTATCACACACACTATGCTACACATTTAGTTGTAACTAATTTACTGAAAAAGATTCCATTCTGTGACATGTATCAGAGAGGTAGCCATGTTGGTCTGTATCTGTAAGAACAGCCAGAAGTCATGTGGCACCTTATAGACCAACAGATATGTTGTGTAATAGTCTTATTTGGTTTTGCAAAGGTGTTAATTATACACATGCGAGATATTGATGATATCATTGATATCATGACATGTACATGGAAACATTTCTCTTAATAAACATGAATTTGTGGAATAAAATGACAACAGAATATGGCTAGGGCTACAATGTAGCTCCATCTCAAAAATAAGTTGCACAAATTATGTAAGTTATTCCAAGGTATCTCATTTTGAGCTCTGTGCTGGCTACACTGTACTGCAGTTCAAAATATGCACCTATTTCCAACTTCCTGGTATCTCTCATATGACCAGGGGTAGCAGGAAAGAAAGGCTGTGCCATTGTGAGCATGGTGTTTGGCCATAGGGTTTCTATTTACGGATACAAATGTCTCCCGAAATAGAAGAATAATGAAGCCATAGCCTATAAGTTTTTATTGCCATGTCTATACTTAGTAAAAACTTCAAAATGGACATGCTAATGGCCAGATCAAAGAATACTAATGAGGCACTGAAATGCATATTCAGCACCTCATTAGCACGGTCGTGGCCGCAGCACTTTGAAAGGGCCAGGGTTTGCTCCTGTGTGGCTTGTCTATACCAGGGTCCTTTTTGAAAGGATCCTGAAAACATCGAAATCCCCTTATTCCTATAAGCTCATAGGAATAAGGGGATTTCGATGTTGGCAGGGTCCTTTCAGAAAGGACCCCGGTGTAAACGAGCCGCCCGGGAGCAAACCGTGGTACCTTTGAAGTGCCGCGGCCGCCAGCATGCTAATGACACACTGAATATGCATTTCAGTTCCTCATTAGTATTCTTCGATCTGACCATTAGCGTGGCCATTTCGAAGTTTTTACTAAGTGTAGACATAGCCTGTGACTCAAACATCCTAAATAGAGCTGGTTAAATTATTTTGTGTGAATAATTTGTCTGATAAATACAGACCTTTGTATAATTTTCAAACTATTCAAGAACTGAGCTTGATTTTTACCAATTTATCAATTGTGTAAGTAATGACCAAGTAATTATTAAATGATTCTATGGTTTGTTCATTCTGTGGTTTGTTTAAAACTTGCCAACATTGTCAATTCATTGTTGGTGAAATTTAGCCTTAATTAGAGGGTTAGTAATTTAATGATACCTCAATCCTCTTCCTCCTCACAGATGATAATTTCTAGCATGTGAAATTTCTTATTCTATTTCTAGTATGTGGTTATCATGTGGCTTAAATAACCAATGTTTTCAGCTCCATGATTTGATGGTTGAAGCATTTCACTACACTCATCCCTCCTTAAACGAGTGTTTTACTTACGAGTGCTCCCTTAAATGAGGGACACATACACTTACCTTAGTTCACTAGATGAGTGAACACCCCCCACTATGAGAGCTTTACCCTACTCCCTGCAGCTCCAACCTGCCATACTCTGACCCCACCTGCCATGGCCCCAGCCTGTGGCAGCCTTACCCCCTCCCACCCCAAGCCGGCCCTGCAGACCGGCCCTGTGCCAGCCTGACCCAACCCATAACAGTCTTATCTCCCCTCACTGCCCCTGCAGACTGGCCCCAGCAGCCTGACCCCCCTGCTGGCCCTCAGACCGACCTTGGCAGCCTTAACCCCACCCCCACTGGCCCAGCAGACCAGCCGGGAAGCCTGACATCCCTCCCGCCCACCGCTGACAACACAGACCTAACCCATCACAGCCTGTCCCCCTCACTGGCCACCCCCAACCTGCAGCAGCCTTAACTCCCCATACCTGCACCATGAACCCTACCCACCACCAGGTTTTAACCCTCTCTTCCACTCATGGCCCCAAACTGCCCTCAGCCTTCAACCTCTCCCCCAACCCAAGGTTCTCTTACCTTCCAGAGCAGCACCACCTGCTGCCACTCCTTCTCTAATCAGAGGCTTTTATGTGCATTTTAATGAGAATTTAGAGTTCCTCTTATAAGTTTTTGCTCATGAGCAGAAAGGTGGGAACCAATTGTGCTCATATAGTAAGGGATGAGTGTACTAGAATCACAAATGTCGAGTAGTGAATAATGAATAAACCAGACATTTTTTGCTAAATTTGTGGGACTTTCAGAATTCCTGATAGTTTTCACAGATAAAACAGTAGCTATCTACATACTCAGTAAATGAGGAATACAACTCACCCTCTTGGTTTATGAAAATATTAATATTTATTTTGAACTAGCGATAAATCTAGGAAACCAAGGACACTAATACAAAGAGGGACTTTCACAATGAAGAATAATTTTTTACTGGGAAATGGGCACTGTGCAATTTTACAGTAAGGCCCTGAATGAATATAGACACTTTTCAAAAATATCTCACTTATAAATTGTCTTGCCTCCACTAGTGTTATGAACATTTGGGAGACAGACTGCAGATGTTCTATTAACTGCTGTCGCCATTTGCAACACTGTTCTGATTAGGCAAACGCTGAATAACCTTAGATAACATAGTGCCTCAAACAATGACATAAGCAGATGACTATGTACAGCAAGGGTGAACTCCTGGACCTATTCAAGGCAATGGGAGGGGTTTTTTCCCTTGATTTCACTGGAACCAGGATTTTTACTATGCTTTGAAACATGCTTAACACAGTGAGAGCTGAACTGGGGTTTCAAATTTTCTTAATATAAGAGGACTCAACTGCATGTCAGTCCCTAGAAATAATTTTGACTTGCTGCAGACTATGAACCAATTTCCCTTCACCTATAAATCTACTAACATAAGGACTTGTTAGGTGTAAAGTATATAGATTTAATATTATGGCTTCTTGAAAAAACATCTTTTAAGTTACAATTGAAAAAAATTCTATATCTACCTGCTTCAAAAATCTATTTAACATTTCCCAAAATACAGACTCCATCCAAGAATCTTTTTATTGGTTTCAATGAGGTTTATTATCATTATTATTATTATTATTAACTTTAATCAGAGCCTGAGCCATATATTTAAAAAATGTGGTCAACCAAATAAGCAGTAGTTCCACTTCAGTTCACTTCAGTGGGTACAAAAAAAGTGTTTGCAGATGCTTCAGCCTCTTCCTCATTATAATTCACCTTGGTGTTAAAAGTTTACAAGGCCATCGTCTTTTACACAGTGCTCTGTAAATTCCCTTGTGCCTTTCACTTTAATCTGTGCTATGCCAGATGTAGCTATGCCCATCATCTGCTAAATTCAATACAAATGCTAATATGGTTGAGAGCAAGTATTACAAAAATGATACAGAGCTTGGCATAGGCAACGATTCCTTTATAGCATATCCACTGCAGAAAGTAAATTTAAAATTATTTGCAATTAGACAGAGCTTCATTTCAGCATAGAATAAAGCAAAGTCTCTTTTTAGTCATGTGTAGATAATATTTAGTGGCAGATCAAATTGTCACTGAGAACTGACTACATCACTTTTATGTATTTCAGAAAAAAAAGGACCAAAGGTTTCTAAAATTGAGCTGATGATTCATTTTTTGGATGCTGTTCAGTTAGGCAATGTGCAATAGTTACTAGACAATATCTGGAATGCTTTGTTCCATACTGGCGACTTCAATATCACAGGGATGTTGATAAAGGAGAGTCAGTTCAGCAAAAGGTAATAGAAGATGATTAAGGAGAAGGGGGAGAGTGAACTGTCAGGAAAGACATGAGAAATACACATGTAACTAGAAGAAGGGAAAATAATGAAGTGGTCTGTCCCATTTAAAACTTCAGAAAAATAATGAAGTGGTCTGTCCCATTTAAAACTCATTCATGATGTCCCATGCCTCAGCAAAACAAGGAGTGCAACTCATATATCTTTTAAGAAAATGAAAATTGGAGTTTGATGGGTTTTAGAGTAATATTATTTTTTTGAAAAATATATTTTGCCACATTAAAGATTGATTCTTTTTTATCACTGCAATTTCTGTTTTTCAATGATAATTAAACTGTCATTTAGGCAGCAAATCAATAATGAAAAAAAATTGTAATTTTCTTTTTCAGCACTTCAGTATTGAAAATGTATTAGTTGAAAACACACAAATTCTATTTGAATCATTTCCCCTTTGTATTTTACAGAATCTGCTGTGGAATCTTGCAGTAACACTGATTTGGGACTCTTCAAGGCCGTGTTTACACTAGCCAAAAACTTGGAAATGGCCACGCAAATGGCCATTTTGAAGTTTACTAATGAAGTGCTGAAATGCATATTCAGCGCTTCATTAGCATGCGGGTGGCCACGGCACTTCGAAATTGACGTGGCTCGCCGCCACGCGGCTTATCCTGACGGGGCTCCTTTTTGAAAGGACCCCGCCTACTTCGAAGTCCCCTTATTCCTATGAGCAGATGGGAAGAAGGGGGCTTCGAAGTAGGCGGGGTCCTTTCGAAAAGGAGCCCCGTCAGAACGAGCTGTGTCAATTTCGAAGCGCTGCAGCCGCCCGCGTGCTAATGAAGTGCTGAATATGCATTTCAGCTCTTCTTTAGTAAACTTCGAAATGGACAAAATCAGTAACAATTTTACACTACCAAAAAAGGAAAAAAAAAAACCCACAAGAAAGGAGAAATGCTGCCACAGTAACAGGGCAAATTAAGTGACACCAAAAAGAAAAATGCTGATTATCTTTTACATCAGTGGTCCCAGACAACTGGTGACCTGTGGAACACTTAATGATGGGTACAGAAAGTTGGGTGATCAAGGTTTTTGACTTTCCCTTGTTTCCATCAGCAAAACCAGATTACAGTAAAAGCCATGATACCTGGTATTCAGATAACTGGAACTCTCAAATAATGTGTCTGCTGTGCTCCTGGCTGTCCAGGCAGGCCAGTGGAGTGCGTTTGGCTGCTGGCTGTCACAAAACTGGGTGCCCAGCCACGGCCGGCTGTTCTGGGGTTTGCTGCCATGGGGCTGGCAGATTGGGGACAGCTGCTGGCTGCCTGGAACCAGCTGCTTTGGGGCTGTTGGAGTGGTGCCAGTTGCCACAGGGCTGGGAGAGTGTGGCCAGTCATTCTGCTCAACTATCTGGAAAACTTGGTTATCTGACAACCCCTGCTCCCCAGGTTTGCCAGATAATTAAGTGTCTACTGTAAATTGTTTCATAATGTTAGTCTCATGGTTTAGAGTGTAATGGTCTGAATAGTGGGCTTCAGAGTTGATATTAGCAGTACTATTCTGAATTGGTAGAGGGTAATGAGGTTGTCATGGAGATGGAGGAGGCAGAGGCTTTGGAAGCTAATACAGGAGATAACTGTCTGGACAATAGTCTTTGCTTTAGGAATCAGACAAACATTTTCTTTCTGTTTGAAATAAAACAGAACTTAGGGTGGGAAGGTTTTTATTTTATTTTTTTTCTAACACAATAAACAAGACAGCCGAGGAAACTGATTTTAGGGAATGTAAAATTTGAATAGTTCATACTCTTGAGGCATTATGTCATTTTTAGCAGTAGTCCCTTTCCATTAACTCTGACCCCTAAATCTCTATTTTATATATAATATTCTTAGCAAAAGGAATCATAATGCATACATAAGATACATTATTGATTAATCCACCGTCCTGAAGGCACATGTCTTTCCAATAACCCATGCAGAATTGATTTATCCTGCTATATTCAATGCAGAACGTTTACATTCCATAATTGACCTAAAATAGATTGCTCTGGATTAGTGCACATGTATGCACAATGCAAAGGGGAAGTACATTTGAGGTGACGACAAAGCTCTAATTGGTCCTTGAAGGAAATGCTGAACAAAAAAGATGACTTACATACTCTCTCTGATCCTTCTGTCTGTGGTGCACAGAGATGCAGCTTTGCATCCATGCAAAGCCTCTTGGCTTTGATGGGACTGTGTGGGCAGAGATTTGCTATGGCAAGTCCCAAAGATTCAACTGAGTTCCATACAGACACCAAAGTCCATATCAGCAAATAAGATAACACAAGAGGGAGCTGAATGTTATAATATACCTAGATGAATCCCGCAAAATACTTCCCACAAAAACCTTGACTAGTAAATGGAAATGAATTTGATTTGGCTATGCTGGCTCACTTGCTGGGCTCATTTGTTGAACCAGGGTTGTGCTGGGATGAATGTCCATTGATAATGAATTTCAAATTTGCCTGTGAGTATGTGAAATTTACTTTTGATACTTGTCTGCAGCAGAATTTCATATGCAGCCAGAGAAGAGAAGCAATACCATGGGACTTTTCATGCCAGTCAAAACTAATCAACCCTGCGTAAATGGGAAAGCATCAAATAGTCACAGAGAACTGAGACCAGTCAACAGACATAGGGGAAATAGAAATAACAGCAAAAGGAATATTATATGCTTTTAGAATACTGAATACATTTGAGACAATCATAATTCCACAAACAGAAAAAAATGGCTAACCCCACTGGATAAACTTTTAATAGATACTTACATATCTTTAAAAACTATCAAAAAAGGAAGAACTGAAAGCATAGAGCAAAAGGAATCAGACAGTTAAAATATTCAGATGTCTTGCCTGATTTTTTCATGAATTTCATGTTTTAGAAGTTACCTATTTTGGTCTACAAAATGACTTCTTTTTTTCCCCTTGGTATTGCAGGATATTTTTGTTCTTATTTGAACAAAAGATGTGTGCACCTATATGGAATGTCTTGTGTCTATTTATTGCATGAAATATCATAAAAAAGGCTTTTAGTGCATTTTTTTTACTCTGAAGTTATACTGCAGCAGAATAAATTCTTTTTTCCCCTTTATTTAAAACTTCTTATTTCAAGATAGTCTGAAAAGGAGAAACCCATAAACTACCACTAGTATAAAAGATGCAGTAATATAAAATGTACAAAGTCATACAAGACATTTATGAACTTAATTACTATACATTTCAAACAGGGACAAATAGATTTAAAAAAAATCTGTCCAAAGGTAATAGGTCCTGCTATGGGTGCAGAGGACTGGAATCAATGACCTTGCGACTTCCCTTCCAAGTCTATGATATAGGTATAGCTCCATATAAAATTGTAGCTCTAACTGAATTATCCAAGATTTTGGAAAAAGCAGCAGGTGTCTGCCATGAGCAGCAAGCCCTCCAACCCCCATCAGGTCTAGTCCCCTTCACTCGCAACAGGACCTGTTACCATTTTGGACATGTTTATAAATAAATAAATAAATAAATACAAACAAAAAAGCTGTTTGACTCTGATCCATACACAGCCTCCTTCAAAGATTGAACTTGCAACTGAGGGTTTAACAGGCCACTGTTCAAACCACTGAGCTACCCCCCAGGTATAAAAAGCACTTCAGTTATAGAAGCAAGAGGATTCAGTTAATTTGGTGCTCTTTGCTGATGCCATACCCTACTTTTCCTTCCTCCCTCCAGGAAAAAAGGGCTGTTTGCTCTCCATGGGAGGGGAATGAGGGTACCGTAATGTGGAAAGATGGCATCACATATCCACAACCACTTGTGAGGCCTTTTTTCCCAGGTTGCACCAGTGAAAATACCCAGAAGTCAATGGGGCTGAGGGAAATGTGGGATAGGTTCCTACAATGTGCTGTTGCTACAGTCGATGTTTGGCAATTGAGTGTGGCAGCAATAAGTCAAATTTGTGGGGAGCCTGTGGGAAGGTCAGGATACTCAAATTCAAATTTATAAAACCCAGCATTCTAAAATTTATTTGAATAAATTTGAATTTCTCGTAGTGTAGATGTACACAAGGCTACAAGGAGACAAGGCTTTTTTTTTTTTCTTTTAAGACCTGTACTCTTTCCTTGCTCTACTACTGTGCTGTGTAAATCTAGTGTGCAGACTCAGCTTGAGAGAGCCCAAGAGCTAACTAGGCTTCTCCAGGAAGATCCTTCTCTCCCTCTCTGAACTCTTATTCCTATTTCAGTGAGGTAATAGCCCAATCACATCCCTATTACTTAGAAGGAACATTGGGATTTTATGGCTCATAATCTCTGTATTACATGGCAGTCAGTTAATGTAACCATGTCTGTAGTGACCTAGCAAATACATAAGCGAATTTTTCTACAGACAATGTTTTGATTGTGCTTCTCCTTTTGGCCAATGGATTTGTGGGATAAAATGTCCTGAATAAATGTAGCAACCCAAATGCAAATATAACTGAAGAGCAGGTGTGTTATGTCTTTTGTAGCAGAACCGTTCTGAGATATGTTATTTTTTTCTCATTTTATTGTCAATGTCACGCTCATAACAATAAGCAGTTTTACAAATTGACAGATTTATCATTTTGACATGCAATTTTCTGTGTACCTTTTCCAAAGCTGTGGTTAAGCTGTGAAGATATTCCTATTTGGAAATAAACTGATTATGCTGTTGCATAGCTATTTACAGTGTATTCATATTTCCTCCCCTGGAATTATATCTTTGGTCTGTGGTCTTGAGGTTCATACAAGATTGGATTTATTGTCCATGATGAAAATGTGCACAGGTGAAGCAGAACCAGAGGCACAATGATAGGGACGTAAATTGGCTGTGTTGTAAATATTCCAATTCAGTCAATCTTTCAAAAAAGTATTAAAAATACACGTCTGTATCTCTTTTCCCAGACTAAAACTAGTGATAGATCATAAATAAACCTATAAACATGAAAACAGAAAGAAGAGGAAATTAAGATGTATGTGTCCTCAAAGACTGTGGGGATAGCGAGTTTACCTGGAGGATCAGGCTGAACCAAAGCAGTGATGGAAAGGAAGACTCTGCAAAGTGCATGAAAACTAAAATATAAAATATCCTGATGAAAAACAAATCATGCCCCCTGCCCTTTCAAGGGGATAATTTTGATATAGGTGATTGAGTAGGAGACACCCTTCCATCTACATCAGTACAGAACCAAGTCCCAGTCCCAGACTAGGGGACAGTGTACTGCAAGAACTGGCTTGCAGATAAACTATTAAAATGAGATCCAGACTAGTTGTGCATCTTGGGGGAGTGGGGAGGAATGTCATGGCTATTTTTATGAAAGAAGAGTTGTTGCTTCAAATATCCAGTTTGAGTAATTTTATTCTGTCTAAATTGCTGCATCCTGGCCTGGTGTAGTAACTCAGGAAAGGTTTTGGAAGTGATACTGCACAAGAAATTGAAGATTCATTAACAATTGGATGTAGTTGAGAAAAATAATTCTAGGGTGTATTAATAGGAACATAACATGTAAGACACATGGGATAATTGTTCCACTCTGCTTGACTCTGGTCAGATCTCAGGTGGAATATTGTGTCCCATTCTGGGTACTTTAGGAATGGTGTGTGTGAACCAGAGTCTGCCCAAAGGAGAGCAACTAAAATAATTAAAGGTTTAGAAAATTTGACCTTTGGGAAACTGGGAATACTTAGTCTTGAGAAAAGAAGACTGAGCAGGAGCCTGATAACCACTTTTAAATATGTTATGATCTTTTAAAAAGGACAGTGATCATTTGTTCTCCATGCCATCGAAGATATGACAAGAATAATGCTCTAAATCTACAAGAGGGAGATTTAAGTTAGTTATATGGAAAAGCTTTCTAAATCTGGGAGAATTAGGCTGTGGAATGCATTTCCAAGAGAATTTGTAGAATCCCCATCATTGGAAATGCTTTAAAACAAGTTAGGCATATGCCTATCAGGAATGTCTGAGTCTACTTGGGCCTGCCACAGCACAGGGGCTCTTGCAGCCCTATGTGTATCTGGTTTCTAAGACTCCACCTTGTGGACAACATAATTTTTTCTTGTCTTAAAATTAATTGTGACACTGTGCATGTTTAAATAACTACTATGTCACAATCCACAGATGGCAACATGTCAGTGGGTAACAAATTATACTTGTATATTCTGTAAGTATTTAATGAGTTCAAATTATGAAGTGTTAAATTTTTCTTTTACTTTCATACTGAGATCACTTTCCACATAATTGGCACTCATTATTATTATGAACATACCATTTATAGAAAAATGCAAAAAGTTAACTAGAAAAGTGGAAGCTAGAGGAAACAACCTCCACATTACTAGAGCAATATTTACTTGTGCTTAGTACTTTCTACATGCCACTTTTGTCATTTCATGGCTAAAGTAATCTGTTTTGTTCAAAGTCAGTTCCCAACAAACATAATACAGGAAATCTAGCAAATACAACCATTCACAAGGCAAATAACTGACATTAGTAACATTTAATGTACTCCTTCAGTGCTCTAGGAAACAAGAAAGGATAAGTGGGAGATGGTACTTCTTGCCTCTAGCTTGTTATTTTAAATCCAGAACGACTTGTAGTTAGAAAGACTTAATATTAATGTGAAATAAGCTGATAGTTTCAGATTGGTTCTTACTGCAAAGATGCCTATTTCATGAAAACGACCCCTACCAATCTCAGAAGAGAGGCTAAAGAATGAGAGCATAAAAGTGTCAAGAGACTTCATTGCCACCATTACAGGTTGTGCCTCCAGCTCCAGTCTGAGATAAATTGCTCTGTGGATAAACAGAGGACTTTATTCTCCAGGGCTGTCAACCTAGCACCCTTCACAAGTATTAAATTCACTTAAATGAAAGAAAACAAAGAAATCCAATAACTGCAAGACCTGATAAAGTGCCATCTTAAGTGGGAGGCCCAAAGGAGCACATCAATGATTTAGTGTGAAAAATATTATTCTCACATGGGCAGCACATCATGTCAGTCCTGTTACCGCTAAGGTGGGAACAATCAAATAGGTAGGAGCACTTTAGAAAAGTGAAGAAAACAAACAGCAAATCTTGAGAATCTTGTTCTGTCTTTGTTGCTATTAAAGTTCTCATAAAAGCAAAAAAAAAGGCAATGGATAACTGAGTCAGGGTTGTCTGCAGGCAGATGGAGGGGAGGAAGAATATTTCTCTTTGCTAATATAAAGTACTTCTGAACCATAAAATGCAGAAACAGCTGTGAAAATAAACAAAGTGAAATTTCTAGCTAACTAAGTGAGAGAGCTTTTCATGCAGGACAACGTGGTGGCTGAGGAAAACAATCCCTAACCACACAGAATCTGTCTTGCACACTGGAAAATATAAAACAACATCTTGTGTTCTTGCCATTATGTAGATGGCATTCCCAGTTCATTGTCTGTTTCCAAAATGTGACACATTTAGAATTTTTTGTATGTATATGCTTGAAGAATGGGGCAAAAGTTCTTTGTATTGTTAGCCTTCAAGGACAGAACCCATTGCCAGTGTCTGTGCAAAGTTTTAAAGTAGCTTTTGCTCAGAAAAATAAGTTTAACATTCACCAAACTGATGAGGAAAAAGAATGAATAAGGGAAATTTATCAGTGCTAGGAATATAATACCCAACATCTGATACCAAGATAACACCAATTTTAAATCCTTATCAACACCAGCCTTTTCCAAAAAGTGGAATAAGATGCCAGCGATTGGGTTAAGAATGTTTATTAGTTGACTTTCTATGAAAAACAGAAGTTTTCCAGTTATATATGGAAACTTTAATTTAAATGAACTGTCTTTCTGATCCTGAGGCATTAGACTCATGACTTTTTTCAGAATGACATTGGACTCAGTTGTAGAACCATTCAAATTGCTACAACAGAATAGAGGAAACAGTAGCTATATGCTGTTATTACTTGAATCTTTGTTTGAATCATGTTCAAAGGTAATATTTGTGAGGACAGAGGAAGAAATCTGCAGAGGTCTTAGGTCTATCAAGAGGTGGACTATAGGAGTGGGGGATGAGATACCATAGGATTTTAGAAAGATCTGGAAATTGCACTGCAACTGCAGAAGGTGCAGCAAGGCTTGAGTAACCATTAGGGTTACAATCAGAGGTGTTGGTAAAGTGCTATTGGCATATGGCTTGGTGGACACCACTTGAGGAAGATGGGAAGAGAAACTTGTGAAACCAGGGCAAGAATGGAGGAGTAGGATGAGTAGCGAGAGCCATCTCCCTAAATGTCTCCTCAGTATATTGCATTACTTAGAGAAATGGGGGATGCTTTCCAAAGGAGAGTGGTATGAAATATGAAGAACCTTGCAAACACAAGAATAAGTGTGTCCCAGAGAACTGTGGTATCTATGTACAGGGGGAAGGAGAGGAGAGAGCACATTCTCTGCTGATGCAATGCCCAAGGAATCAAAAGATACATATATAATTAGCAAGGGTCCTCAAAGTACCAGATATTTTAAGACAAAAGAGGACCCATGATGGTCTAATGTATCAGGGATGGGCTGTGAAGACCCCCATGCATCACATCAGTGTGGTTATTGTGGAAGTAAGGAAGAGGTACAGGCACAGCCAAATTTAATATGGGTTCAGTTTGTGTTTGTACCTCTCTCCTTTGAGGATGAGAGAGGAGCCAGGGCTATAGGCCAAGAAACTTACAATGTGTTTGTTCAGGACAAATGGATGAAGAATTAAGAAGTGTTGGAAAAGATTTTAGTTTGTGATGTTATTGTATTGAATGCATATAATTATGCTGATCAAACAAATTGTTCATTTAAAGTACCCTACATATCATAGGGTATGGCTACATAGCAAACAAAAACCCACAGTTGACCAAAGTCAGCCAGCATGGGTTTGCGGGGTTCAAATGGTGAGTCTGTTTTATTGTTCTGTGGACATTTTAAAGGGACAGAATTAAAGGGTTCCTGTGGAGGTTTGTTTACCTGGGGACAAAAAGGGAATGCCCCAATGCCAGCACCTCACCACTGACATATCTAGTCCAAACCTTTATAAGCCTCTGCAATGAAAATGTAGCAGCTTGTATCTTTTTACAAGCTGTCACCTTTATAAAATAATTTTATTTATGGGGAGGTTTACTGTGAATACAACTGAACAGTCAGCCACCAGTCAAAACAAATATTTTGTTTTGTTGGGTGGGAAGAAGCTGGAGAGAGAACATTTTTTTTCATTTTTAGAGAGTTAGGACTGGGGAGGCAGGGACAGGGAGAGGGACTGTGGAGCTACATCTACGTGGCATAGGTAGAGGTAACTGTAACCCAAAGTATCTACTCTGTGTCTTTTACACGCATCCATTTTGAAATAGTGAAAATTGCATAGTTTATTTTGAGATTAGGCTGCTGTGTGGACGTAGCCTGGTTGAAGAAATTGAAGGTATTTAGTAGGCAAGACCTTAGCTCTGTTGTTTTTTGGGAGAAAAATAAACTATTTTACCAGCTATGTGGTGGTCTTATTCTTGGTATATGCCTCCTACAATTTGAGAGCAGATATGGGTCTCAAAGATTTGTGTCCAGAAACTGAGAAAAAATTCCCTGATTTCTCTAAGAGTTCAAATAATTGCTACAGTGGCTATATGAAATCCATCAATAAGTGCTGGAAGGATATCAATTAGGAAATATGAGGGTTCATGGCTAACTGTAAAATTCATATGGTATGGTGTGGAAACTCTACAAGCACTGACACTATTTTTCAAAAGTTGAGGACATCTATTGAAGATGGATCATTATCTAGCTCACAAACTCAAAACCGTAAGCATTTTGTGTTGAAACCCTATCTCTGATTACTCTTATTAGTTCTGCCACAATCTCTGCCTGCTTTCAACTATGAAACTTGACCAGGAACACCATTTCACTGAAAAATTGTTATCCTTCACTCCAAATATGGCTTATGAGTTGGGATACAGGAGTGGGGAAATAATGGCAACATTCCTGTTTATGTACCAGGGAGTGAAGACTTCAGTGAGATGCATCTCTTGCTTTGGTGGGGAGAGGGAGGCTAGGTACATTAGTGGGAAGGGATCACAATGGAGCGGGACCACAGTCAGGGCATGGTTAGGAACTTGTTCCAAGACTCAGTTAATTGGGAATGGGGGCTGTCTGGCTCACTACCTAAATTATGTAACATGATATATACACCTGCCTAACTGACTTCTAATGCCTACCAACTACATACTTTTATCTGCTGAAAAAAATATACATTTTCTGACCCTCATTTTTGTCCATTAATAATGTCAGATGGAATTCATGGATGCCAATGAAGGTGTTGTAAAAGAAGATAAAGAAATTTTATATTAGCTGTTGGGTTGAGAGAATAAAAATGTACATGAACAGGTCATATTTGTTCATTGGTGAAACAAGACAGAGTTCAGGTTCTGTGGGCAATTTTAACTATATATTTCCTGATTTTCAGAAGCTTGAGCTTTGCTCAACTCAGTGTTTTGCAAAGGGATGACATATCACCAAGCAATCTTATCTTTGCCTTACCATATTTTGTTAACATTGAATATTCCATTGTTATACAAAGGGTTGGGCAAATCTTGTGACATTTGAGATTTGGCACACTTCCCAAAATAACTTTCAGGTTTGAGAAAATGATTGAAATATGTAATTTTTTCTTCGGTGGTAATTAAAGACAATTAACTTTTTCAAGAATTGTTCAGTTGATAAAAGAGCCCTCCAAAAAGTAGGCTGCACAAAGATGTTGTTTTTTGAGAGTAAGAGCATATTTTCTCTGGCCCTTCTCCACTCCTTCTCACAGTTTTCCTAAGTGGAATGAACATCCAATAATAATATTACCCTAACTTTCAAACACCAATTCCACAATAGTCAATAATAAGATAACAAAGAGCTGCCCCACTAAGGCCTTGTCTACACTACAGCGATCTTTGGAAAGATGATCTTCCAGAAGACCTCTTCCAGAAGATCTTTCAAAAGAGCATGTCCACACACAAAAAAGTGGATTGAAAGATCAATCAGCTTTTTCAGTAAAGAATACCCACAGAGCCTCTGCTCTTTCGAAAGAAAGGGGATCAAAAAATCTGGTACCATGATGATGGACCCATGGAGGGTTTACTCATGCTTTTTTGAAAAAAGAAGCTTTTTGAAAGGAGTTGCTTTTCCTGATCTGGTAGTGGAAAGAGGGCTTCCAGAGCAAGAGCTGCATTCTTCCACTTTATGATTGAAAGAGCACATTGTGTGTGGATGCTCTGCATATTCTTTTGAAAAAAGGGCCTGATTTTCCAAAAGAACTTGCTAATGTAGATGTGGCCTAAGAGAAGTGTCTTTTCCATGTGTCTGCTAAGATGCTTTCATGTCAGGTGACTATAACTTGCACTTCACAAAAAGAGATGGGAATAGATAATATGTATATCATTTCTACTTTTAGCCAAACATTGACAAATGTAACAGAGAGGAAACCGTGCTAGTCTATACACTATCAAAACAAAAAGCAGTCAAGTAGCACTTTAAAGACTAGCAAAATAGTTTATTAGGTGAGCTTTCGTGGGACAGGCCCACTTCTTCAGACCATAGCCAGACCAGAACAGACTCAATATTGAGTCTGTCCCACGAAAGCTCACCTAATAAACTATTTTGCTAGTCTTTAAAGTACTACTTGACTGCTTTTTGTTTTGATTGCCAAATGTAGAGTGCTCTGCATGAGCTATTTGTGAAAACAGAACATCTGCCATGTTTCATTAACTCAGGAGTTTTCAGCTTGAAGACAAAATTCATGAACAGGAGTTGGGAGGTTACAACCACCCTGTCTTTCCCATATTGCTAAACATGGCTGACTAGATCTTGTCTGGTGTTAGGGAGATCCTTGAAAAATGATCTCTGCTATAGAATAGGTGGTATCAGCTAAGGAAAATACTAAGTCAACCTTGTCACTAGACTTTCTAAGCCAGATTTTCAGCTAATGTGTATAATCATAGTTCCACTGAATGCTCTGGGTATTAAAAGTTAAAATGATTGAGCTCTTAGTCCTTCCGTTCCCATAGAGGACCAAGAAGTGCGGTGTTTTGGTTTTTTTTTGTGGTGGGTGGGAAACATACAGTTTACATTCATTAAAGCTGTTGCATGCATTGTAGACACACATGACCTGGGTTCTTTGTTTCTTTTTGCACCACTTGATGTAGGCAGTCCAGCCCAGTCAAGCCATCCCTGGTATAGAACAGTGAAAGTTCTTGGTCTTTGCCACCATTGGGCTTTTATGTTATCCTTATTGTCTAGCTCACCATCTTTCTGCCTTCCTAAACTGTATCAGGGAGATCTCTAAGACTGGCACGAGCACTGGACAGATCACTGACAAACACTGATACAGCAGATCTAAATCACCATTGGTGGTTCACCATTAGTCCTCCAGTGTTCTCTAGTCCACTGAGTCAGGTCATCGGTGAACTCTAGTGTCCTGTGAGGATGGAATGAAATACCAATTTTAATTACTGTGTATACTGACTATATTCTAAAATGCCTTTTTCCTCACCATTTATTCAGACAGAAAATTTGTTTGGACAATTGTACATGACAATATTGAGGACATTCTGTTGACCACACAAATGGTAATTAGCTGCTTGTTATCAGCAATTTACAGACATTGTCTGCTTTTCAAAAAACTCCATACATACACAGTATAATCTCTCAGTAGGAATCCCATACAATTGAGCTTCAGTGATTGTTCAGTCTGATCAGTTTGTCCACATTCTGCATCAGAGACAAGTATTCTATAAGTATCTGCTCTAATTCCCTACCTTCTCTTTTGGTACCATTTTTAATAGGACAGAAATCTTCCTGAGCAATTTATGATGATAAAACATGAGCACTGTAATTTATTAAACCACCAAAACATGGTTTTATCTGAATTATTTTTTCTGCCATTTAAGCAGGAGACTGCAAAAGCAAACTCCACTAGTTTCCTCATGATGCTTATGTATACATCCTGATAACACTAATATTGTACGTACATATCTGGAACATTTTATTCATTGTAGGCACAGGATGACAGAAAACTTTAATCAATGAGTACACCTCTTCCCAGGAATTGTTTTATTCTGAATCTACTTTTATTGGGAAGAGATAATGTAATAGCTTTTGCAGTATACATTTTAATTGTATGTAGCTATATAATTGTTATGATCTTGTTTATTTGTAAGCTTTTTAAATTTCTAAAAGTGTTTTATATACTCAAGTCAGCTACCATTTGTGATGTAGAGTAATGAGGCAGGTTGGAAAGGAGAATGCTTACCTTGCTCCTAAGTTACTTTTGTAACTACTGTCTTCCTTTAATCTAAAATTACTTGAATCTTCCATTTTAAAATATTTGAGCACTCATTGTTTATCAGAAAGGATAACACCGAGAAATCCTGATAGCAAAATGATACTCAGTGATGATGATAAAGGCAAAGCCAGAATAAAAAGAAGATGATTACATTTCTGATCGATTTAGACTTTTAGACACTGGGAAAGCATAGCAAATATTTATCCCATCTATCTCTTGTCACCTACTCCCAACCTCTGGCAAACAGAAGCTAGGGACACCATCCTTGCCCACCAAGGCTAATAGCCATTGACGGACCCCTCTTCCATGAATGTATCTAGTTCTTTTTCGAACCCGGTTATATTCTTGGATTTCTCAACATCCTCTGGTAAACAGCTCCATGGGATGGCTGTGCTAATGAACCTTTGACGTTTGAGCTTTAAGGCCAGGTTTCTTCTTGAGTTTTATACACACTTGCTTAGTACAGGGTGAACCTCCCAAAACTGGCATTCTCTTGCCTGGCAACATCCATGATCTGGCAGGACCATGGATGTTACTGGACCAAGACCCCCAACCAAGTTGGGAGGTTAGTAGGGGGAGTCCAGTTACCATGGGCAGAGGAGCCTAGTGGGGCTTTTGTCCCTGGCCCAAAGTGAGAACTAGCCAGAGCTGACCTTTGCGGGGCTGGGGCTGTACCCAGTGCTCATAGGGCCAGGACCATGCTGGCAACCCAGCTGGGACCAGAGCTGGCCCTCACAAGGTGGTGATCATGCTGGCAGCCAAGCCAGTGTCACCTTCAAGGACAGTGTCTGTGGGGCTGGGGCAGTGTTTGGTACCCAGCCAGAGCTGGAGCTGGCTGGTGATAGGAAAAGGCCAAGCTCTCTCTCTCTGTGTGTGCGGGGGAAGAGGGGTGGACAACAGACTGCATGACTGGTGAAGGGAACCTCCCTTTGTCCAGCAAATTACCTCATCCAGGGCCAGTCAGGTCCTGAGGGTTCTGGACAAAAGAGGAACAACCTGTACAAGCAAACACACTAGGCAAGAACTGCTTACTGGCAGCGCATGTGCTCAGCTCACCATCCAAGTGGAGCCATATTACTATATTTTCGTATTCAACAAGCTGTGGCTAAACCATGCGCCCCTTCCCCTGTCCCACATCAAATTGCATTTGTAAAAATTCAGAAATACAGAAAGTATCTTGAATGGTTAATATCAGTATGGGAAAATGTTGGAGTCTGGGACAGTTTATTGGAAATCAGAAGGTAGAGTGAGTCCTTTAAACACAACACTGAGATCAGGAATTCCTGTGTTTCAAGACCCACTTCATGTTCTTTGTTCTGTTGTGCAGAATAATATTATAATCAGGTGGATCATAGATGTAAAAAAGGAATTGTCACAAGTGTAAGATTCTTGTAAAAGTAGGATGGGCCCATTGACCCACTATCTTTAATTACAATTATCCACAGTGCAAGAGTAGTAGACCTACTATGATGTATGCACTTAAAAAATAAAAACAGTCTAAAATACAAATCAGGGCACTTTTAGCTATACAGGTTTATCATAGTTACACACTGTAGAAACATATCTGTCAAAATATAGTTTTCTACACTTAGCGGTGCCTGACTGTGACACAGCCAAGTTTATCTTTACTCACCACTGCCTGACCACGAATAATGACACATCACAAACAATCCCACAACACTTACTTCTAAAAGCCTGTGAGAAGCACATTCTAAGAAAGGCCAGGGCTTTAAAAGGCTTTGGAGTTGCCATGGAAACTTGTACCTGGCACTCTCAGAATGACAAATATACCCCAAATCTCAGCTTAAGTGCCTGTGTTAAACTGACCATGTTGTAGTCAATTAAGTCTTATTTTTTACTTGCTGCAATCAGCAAGCCAGCCCCAGCCAGTGTAAATGATTTTGTGGTGGATTGAAAATATGTGTCATATGACAGTGATCCCAAAAAGACAGTAATGATAGACATATGAAGGTATGTAATTTTCTACTCCCTACAAAAGCCTACTTATCTCAGAGTCATTTTCTTCTTTTACAAAATTATTGATTTCACTTCTCCCTCCCTTTCTGCAAAGAATGGCATTTATTTGTTTTGAAATTTCGGATATGCAGTGTTTTTAAATGCATTTTATTTGGATGCTATGTGCAAAACAAAGGCTTCCTCCGTTCCTCACCTCAGAAAATTAAGCTTGTGCATCAGCATTTTTTCCCTCCTCAATCTATTCTGCTGAGCTTTTGATTTAAAGACATTCTGCAGTTTTCTGTTCATAGCTCAATTCCCAATGGCTACCATTTTTCTGCAGTAATTTGTGTTAGTTGTTCAACTTGAAATGAACAATGCTCTCCTTAACTACTACTCTATAATTAAGTGTTGTTGCAAAAAAATGCTGTACCTTGGTCTTTTCAAATTCTCAGTGTACAATAAAATTTTCCTTGATAAATCTCTATATGCATTTCTATATCTCTTCATCATTTAAGTCAAACTACATACAGATGCTCAAGCTAATATATTTCTGTGGTAGGAATTTCCTATGAACAAGATTCAGGAGAGTCCAAGCACTGTTCCCTCTAATCTTCTGCACTCAGATGCTGATTTCTTTTCTATTAACCTGCAGAACAAATTTTAATGTGCACTAAGGCATGTGAAAATGTGCACGACCAGGAGAAACAAAACCTAGCTGTGGACGTTCTGCTCATCAGCTGGATGGCACTTAAGTCTCTCATGAGTGGCAACTCAAATGCCCAGCTTACAAGGCTCCTATTATTTCTATTCTAATAGACCTTAAGAGACCCGGTCATGGATAAAAACCTCATTGTAGTAGGTTCTTTACAAACAAGGAGCAAAAGCTAGTCCCTTCCCCTGCTCAAAAAGGTACAAGATTCTCCTGAACAGATAAATGATGACAAACATACTGAAGGATGTGCAAACATAACTTGGCCACCAGGCACACTGGAAGAAGTTTCTATTATATCATTGTTGATATTCCTTAATATACATTCTGTGCACTGAGATCATGTTGCAATTGCTCTGGGAATTAAACTATACTTGGTATTTCCCAACATTTCTGAATTCAAAATCTAAACTATAATATAACATTTTCTTACTTCATGTGTATCCAGGTGCAGAACTACCCACCATCTCTGCAGCCATCCAAGTTCCTCTGGCAAGCAGAATCAGTGCAGTCCTGCTGAAGGTAGGTGATTGGATTCAGAAAAGCTGCATAGGGATACATATCTCCTGTGTGTTACTGATACCAGCACACAGGCTATAGTACCAAGTAGTATTTAGGGAATGGTAGGTTTAAGGCAGGACTTGGCCAGTAACAGATAGGGAGGGTGCCAGAGACTCTACATTGGGGTACAGCACTGAGAACTACTTTAGATATGCAAAGTAGTTACATAAGTATTTTGTGGGGAGAAGCATGCCTCCTTTCTAAGGGTTGTCTTGTCATTATCCCATTATGTGATGTGGTCCTCTGAGAGTCTGAAGTGGTCTGATACACAAAACCTAAGGATAGAGAAGAAAGCCAATAAGGAATGAGCAATGCTGCCTCCTCCCTGAGAGCAGAAGGGACACTGATATGTCCTGCAGAGATAGGCAGGTTCTTTCAGAGCCTTATGTTAACAGGGAAAGGTCTACCTACTTCTCCACCTGAAGGTGGGAGGACTAATTGGACAAAGATCCTAGCAAAGTTCTTACGTACAACTCCAGCTCCCATGAGAAGAACTAGAAGGCTCCTATCTTAAGGACCAAGGGAGCTACAAGATAGCTCTGGGGGCACTTTTTGAATGGGGAAGGAAATAGACCAGGAATCCATGTGGATGGACAGTGAATGACAACTTCAGTAACTAAAAAAAGCAAGATTCCCTCTACAGCATGAGGGAATAAAGCAGACTCTGTAAAGAGTCACAGAGAGGTAGCCATGTTAACCTATATCTTCACAAAACAATAAAACAGTCCCGTTATCACGTTAATTAAAGATCAACAAAATGATTTATTAGGGTATGAGCTTTCACAGGACAGAGGTACTTCTTCAGTTCTGGAAATTCTGATAAATTCTTTTTTTCAGAATTTCCAGATCTGAAAAAGTATGTCTGTCCCACAAATGCTCGTCATCTAATAAATCATGTTGTTAGTCTTTAAAGTGCTACAGCATTGCTTTTTTATTCTGTACAGAGGGTTTGAACTGATTTGGCTTAGGTAATTGTGTGGAAAAAATCCCAAGCGGTACTGAGTGCAATGTGCCGGCAAAGTCATGGAGGGCTGCAAGGACGTTATACTGGAGGGGTTTACCCTTGACAGCCCTACCCCTTTCTTAAAATCATCATGGGAAACAAGGTTGATGTATTTATGTTCTCTTTCAGGTCATTGGCTTAACTGCTAAATATCATAAAGCAGAGATCTGATCCCTGCCAGTTCCCAATGGAAACATAACTGATTGAAGATGATTTCACATTTTCAGTTACATTTTGAGACCTATCCATAAGCCTGTCTTTAACATAACACATACTAAATGGATTATCTTTATTGTTCTGTTTTTTTTTAATTGAAATGAGAGGTGGTGCCAAACAAAAACCTTACAGGAGTCTAAACACATTACATCAACACTACTGCCTTTATTAACCACACTTTTTAACACAATCAGAGATGTAAAAAAAATCCAAAACAAAACAAAACAAAACAAAACAAAACAAAACAAAAAACAGTTTGACTTAATCTGTCTTCCATAAACAAATGTTGATTTTCATTACTTACATGACCTTCAAACTGGCTCAGACCAGTGGTACCACTATCCTCTATTTTACAGTATTCAATGCCAAATATTTCATAGGGAATGATCAGAATGAGTCAATTATGGGGTGATAATCTCCTGTCATCTAGTCCCAAATCCCAGCAGTCAGTCAACAATCAGCCATCTTCTTCTACTACTTTATTAACTGCATCCTGCATCTGCCACTCCATTATCTTGCCCAAAATCAATGTCATGACTGCAGACCTATAACCATGTGTGATGGGGTGTTTGGAGGTTAAGGAAGCTTCAAAAGGGCCATTTAGTGTGATGGGTGTCACAAGAGGGATTTAGGCTGAAGGAGCAACTCCTGATTGGAGTATAAAGCTCAGCTGAGCGGGTATGGACTCAGCTCCTATAAAGCCAGGAAGCTGCAGTCAGGAAACTTACAGCTATCAGCTGTATATTAGAGCAAGAAAGATATAAGCTGGAAATAGACTAGAAACTTGAGAGTCTGGCCCTGAGGGAAGGGTGTATCATAAAAAGAGACAGGTGGAGAAGAACACCTGTGAGACTTGAGTAGGATACAATCTATGGAGACAGCAGCAAGTTTAGGGACAGAGCTGACCTTGACTGTCTTATACAGTCCCTGGGTTAAAGCCTAGAGTACTGAGCACGTTTGGGTTCCCCTACCAGCACTGACAGAGTAGTGCAGTTCAGTGGGCATTAGATTTACTGTGACTCTAGATACATATCCTGGAAGAGGAAACCTGATAGTTGGCTTGAGGGCTGAGTCTCAGTGAGGAAGCTAAAGATTCTGGAGTGAGAGAGGGGCCTCAGAGAGAAAAAGAGGGATAGATGACAAGGTGAAGAGCCCACCAGAAATGTTGGACCTGAAGGAGAGATTCCCCAGAGCAGCTTGGAGCAGGTTCCAGGTGAGGGAGAAATCCATGACTCTGGTCCTGTTCTACCTCTTTAAAAACTGACAAAGCACTAGCTATTTTCTGGAATTTCCTTACTGCTCTAAGACCTATTGGAAAATCAGCTTTAATAGTCCAGTTGGTTCCTTAACTGGCATGTAAGACTTTTGAAAGTGACTGTGTGGCTGTGCTGATTTACAAATATCTAACTTCAGTAGCTTCTGTTTAACATCCTCCAGAGACATTAGTGGAGCGGACAGAGTTTATCACCACCATATGATGAAGCTATATGATTCCCTGCCCTGAACACAATAGAAATATTTATGGAACACTTCTAGCTTACAATACTTAGAATTCTTCCATTTTACAGATGGGGAACTGAGGCACAGAAATTCAAGTCAGAAGTGTCCAATGAGTTTTGCGTGCTCAAGAGAAGAAACCTAAATTCATTCTTTTATAATACTCTACCATTATGATAGCACTCTATGTGGTCCCATTGATTTTAGTTGCAGTTCTGAGTGTTCAGCATTCTAGTAAATCACACTCCATGTTTTTCCAACATGGACAGTCTGCAACTGAGAAGCCCAACTTTTCAGTTTCCAAAGTATCTTGCTTAGACCACCTTTGTGGCTGAGATAGAGAAAATCTAGTTCTCCAGGGCATGACTGGATTTACGCCGTATGTGCCCTTAAGTATAGCATTTTCAGTGTCCCTCCCCCAGCCGGACCTGACCTTTGTATTGATCACTGTTTCAGAATGGTAAGGCATCCCTAGGCATGGCCCAACTGTGCCTCTTTGGAAATGTGGTTCTGCTCCAGGGAATAATTCAACTGCTTTAATCGTGAATCATTCTTTATCTTTCTGCTGTTCTTGTCCTTGCTCACTACTTGCCTTCTAAAAGGAGAGGTTGCTTAGTTAGATGCAGTTATATCCTCCATCTCATAGAACCACTATAGGTGCACACGTTCCAACTTCTGCAGCATATAAGAAAGCAAACTTACAACCAATAGGCTCCTTTACTATATAAGAATGTTCAACTGAGTCTGGACTGGAAATTCTATAGATCTGAGGAAGTGGGTCTATCCCACGAAAGCTCATCACCTAATAAATCATTGTGCTAGTCTTTAAAGTGCTAAATGGCTGCTATTTTGTTTTGTTAGGATTAAGGTAATTTGCACAAACAAAACAAAATAGCAGTCATTTAGCACTTTAAAGACTAACACAATGATTTATTAGGTGATCAGCTTTCCTGGGATAGACCCACTTCTTCAGATCTATAGAATTTCCAGTCCAGACTCAGTTATATAGCACAGAAATAACTGAGTCTTGACTGGAAATGCTATAATATCTGAAGAAATGGGTCTGTCCCACGAAAGCTCATCACCTAATAAATCATTGTGTTAGTCTTTAAAGTGCTAAATGACTGCTGTTTTGTTTTGGTAGCATAGAGACTAACAAAGCTACCTCTCTGTTACCATGTTGGACTTGGCTTGTTTTTATCTTAGTTTTTGTGTGTAACTTCCCAGTTTAAAAAAAAAAATCATACATTGAAGAGAAAGAAATTCCATCATTTGGTATTGTATTGATACCCACATGAATGATCCACTGTATGGCTGGCTGGCACTTGAGCTAACTGAGTAACTAATAGAAATAGTGGGTTGTCATCCTCTGTGGGGATGGGCATGAAGAATGGGACACAGTTTCCCAGTGGGTTTCAAAGATACCTGCTGACAATAGAAGACTATGGGGGTCTTTTGGTTTCCACTTTGGCACAACAGGAGAGTATTTTCCAATGGTCACAGACTGTTCTTAAAGCCTAAACTTTTCTGCACCATTGCCTATCACTTGTCTTGTGTCCTTTCAGGAATAGCTTTTTGACATAATCCACGTGCCCTTCCACTAACTAGCTTCATTCCCATACCAGCCTTTTCTCCTACCCAGTCCTGTCTCCTCCTTGTCTCCTATAGTATCTTATCCCAGTCTTTTTGCCCAGTATTAATATCCCACTCAGGGCTCACCATCCAAGGCTCATTTTTCCCTTGTTACTTGCTCTCAGGCCCAATCTCTAAAGAAAAAAAAGCTGCAATAGAATCACAGAATACTAGACACTAGACTGGAAGGGACCTCAAGAGGTCATCGAGTCCAGTCTTCTGCCCTCATGGCAGGAACAAGCACCACCTAGACCATCCTTAATGGATGTCTATCTAACCTGGTCTTAAATATCTTCAGTGATGGAGATTCCACAACATCCCTAGGCTATTTATTCCAGTGTTTAATCACACTGACAGTTAGGAAGTTTCCTAATGTCCAACCTAAACCTCCTTTCCTACAGTTTAAGCCCATTGATCCTTGTCCTATCCTCAGAAGCCGAGGGAAACAATTTTTTCTCCCTTCTCCTTGTAACCCTCTTTGAGGTACTTGAAAACCACTCTCATGTTCCCTCTAAGTCTTCTCTTTCCCAAACTAAAAAAGCCCAGTTCTTTCAGTCTTACCTCATAACTCATGTTCTCTAGACCTTTAATCATTCTTGTTGCTCTTCTCTGGATCTTCTTCAATTTCTCTACATCTTTCTTGAAATGTGGTGCCCAGAACTGGACACAATACTCCAACTGAGGCCTCAAGAGCACCAAGTGGAAGAATGACTTCTCATGTTTTGTTCTCAACACTCCTGTTAATGCATCCCAGAATCATATTTGCTTTTTTTGCAACAGCATCACACTGCTGACTCATATTTAGCTTTTGGTTCACTATCACCTCCAAATCCCTTTCCACAGTTCTCCTTCCTAGACATTTTGTATGTATGAGGCTGATTGTTTCTTCATAAGTGGAGTAGTTTGCATTTGTCCTTATTAAATTTCATCCTGTTTATCTCAGATCATTCATCCAGTCTGTCCACATCATTTTGAATTCTCACCCTATCCTCCAAAGAAGTTGCAACTCCTCGCAGCTTTTTATCATCTGCAAACGTAATAAACATACTGTCTACGCCACTATCTAAATTGTTGATGAAGATATTGAATAGAACCGGTCCCAAAACAGACCTATGTGAAACCCCATTTGTTATGCCCTTCCAGCATGAATGCAAATCATTTAAGAACTACTCTCTGAAACAGTTATCCAAACACTTATGCACCCAAAATAGTAGCCCAAAAAAAAAAAAAGCTATCAGATTGGTCTGGCATGATATGTTCCTTACAAATCCATGCTGGCTGTTACCTATTTTCCACATGTTTTCAGATTAATTACCTGCTCATTATCTTTCCCAGCACAGAAGTTAAGCTGAGTGGTCTGTAGTTTCCTGGGTTGATGTTTTTTTCCCCCTTTTTATAGATGGGCACTATATTTGCCCTTTTCCAGTCTTCTGGTATCTCTCCCAACTTCCAGGACTTTTCAAACTTGATAGCTAAAGGTCCCGATACCTCCTCTATCAGCTCCTTGAGTATCTAAAATTGCATCTGGCCTGCAAGAATGGTTTGTCTTACCATATCCAGTGTTATTCAGTGGAGTACATTCTGCAGGATCCAGAGTATACTTGCCAGAAGAAACCTTATTAAAGGTTAACAAGCCACAAACAGGAGGCTTTAAGCTTTACTCTTTCCAGTTTGGGGGGATCTTTTGTGCTGTTTATTTGTTTTGTATGATTCTAATGCTGTGCATAGTTGGATGCAAAATGGATACATCCATGTTCCAAAACATGGAAGTGCTCAATCCACTCAACACTCTGATGATCACTTCTGTTAAGAGTACAAATCTGTGTATGGGGACATTCATTCCCTGATGAAGACAGAAATCCATGTACAAGTGACACCTGATGAATATTTCCTTGTTCCCCTAGTTGTAGTGAACCTATATACTGACCTCTCTGTTTTGAGGGAGAGCAGAATGAGATGAGACAATTTCTACCACCTGTGCCCACTACTGACAGTCCTTTGATTGGTACTTACAGTTTAGCCCAATTTTTCTATATCTGACCAATGTTTTATTTCTCATGGTGAAATGAGTCTTTGAAACTTTTCAAGCATATTGCTCTTTTAAAGGAGCTATCATAATTAGTGATTGCATTAGATGAAATTTTTGGCACTGCTCAGTGAGCTGGATTCCTCTTCTGCTTTCTCCTGTGAGGCTCTGAAGCGGCAGCTGATGATTCAGATTCTAACAGGAATCAGTCATCTTATTTCTCTTGATGTACAAAAGCATCATATATCATATGATATCGTATAAAGCCTCTGGCTGAGGCAAAGGCCTTTTTTATTATTCCAGTGCCATTTCTTCAGTGCAAATACAAACACCTCTTTCCATCTGTGGTAAACCCGGTGGTAGACCCTTACCTGGAAGCTTCCAGAGCCTTCTAGAAGGACAGTATACTGGGTTCTATTTGAAGGCTAGGGAGTGGGCAGGTGCAGCCTGCCCATGACTAGAGGGCCCCTCTTAAAGGGAGAGGGAATGCATTAAAAAAAAAAACACATGGCCCCAACAAAGTACAGGGGATGACTAAAGAGAAAAAAGGGACAGGAGTGGAGGTCAAAGGTTTAAAACGAGAGAACCAGAAGGGGACACCGAGCAGAGAACCCCGGACAGCACCCACTGCCCCTCAAAGGTGTCGAGAGAGCCAGTGGATGCCTCCCAAAGGAACTCTGCCCGGATTCGTGAGCGGAGAGCGGAGCGGAAATAGGCCCCACAGTCACAGGCTTCCCCCCCGCCAGCCTCCTCTCCCGAGTGTTATAAATGGCTACCTTGGCCATAGCCAGGAGGAGGCTGACGAGGAGGTCCCACGACTTAGTGGGGCCACGGATGGGGTGTGCAAGGATAAAAAGGTGTGGGGAAAAGTGCAGCCAGCACCTCAGCAGGAGGTTCTGGAGGAGCTGGAAGAGGGGCTGCAACTTGGAGCACTCAATGTAAATGTGCGCCAGGGTCTCCCTCTTTCCACAGAAAAAGCAAGGTCCGGGAGGGAGGTGAACTGCGCCAAGTACACACCCGTGCTCACCGCCCCATGAAGGACCCTCCAGCTTATGTCCCCGGTGGGCCACGGGACCAGGGTAGAATAGAGGCTGGCCCACCGGGGCTCCCCACCCTCCGAAGATGGTAGAAGCTCCCGCCACTTGTGGTCTGGGTGGGACGTGAGGGTGGGGAAGTGGAGCATGTGAAGCACGAGAGTGTACAGATGATGTCGGGGTGCAGTTTGAAAGGGGATCGGCTGCAAAGTGTACAGCCGGCTGGGATGATGCAGGGGAGTGGGGCCGGAAGGCTCACGGAGCTGGGGACCCACAGAGAGATCTGGAGGGCCAGGAGTGAGAGGGGGGCAGGGTGCACCCTGTCACAGGACCTGGCATAGGTAGGCGTGAGCAGCAGGTGGCAAGGCAGCCTTCACCTCCTTGAGTACGCACCGGGGAGAACGTAGGGTGGAGAGCTCCATGCGCCAGGCGAGCACAGGGGCCTCCATCCAGTCTCCCCAGTCATAGTCCAGGAGATCTCCAACCCTGGTGATTCCACCAAGGACCAGCCTCCGGCACACGGCGGGGGACTCTGCTGCCTGCAGATGGAGGTAGGGGTTGTGTAGCAGGGGCTCCGCGAGGATGTCTTCCCCCGCTGTGGCCCCTAAGGACCTGGAGACTGAGAGCAGCCACCAGGTGCGGAGGAGGTCCTGGTGGAAGGCCAGCAGCTACGAGAGGTCTCGCGGATGGCCTCTCAGAGGCAAATAAAGGAGCTGCCGGTTGTATCACAGCCCTTGGAAGCAATGGAGGAAAGCGTGCGCCAGCGTGCTCCATGCTGGACTATCTGCACTATTGCTGTTGAGGAGTCCCTGCAGGGCCCGGAAGCAGAAGACATGGACCTGAGTGCGGAGGCAGGTCAGGCCCTGTCCTCCCTCCTCCGGGGGGAGATGGAGAACCCCTGCAGGGACCCAGTGCAGTCCTGGCCAAAAGAACTCCAGAACTACCTTCTGGAGGGCGGCCAGGAAACCTAGGGGTGGGACAAGGGTGTTGAGATGGTGCCAGAGCATGGACAGGACTAGTTGGTTAAGCACCAGTGCCCTCCCCCATAGGGAGAGACACTGGAGCAACCCTGCCCATCTCTGCAACCACTCAGCCACCCTGCCCTCTAAACCCTGCCAGTTCTCTGGCGGAGAGGGATGCGTGGCAGATAGAAAGATGCCCAGATAGGACAGTGAACCCGCGCTCCACCTGAAGCGTGGGTGGGAGGCAGCCCACCTGCCACCCAGCCCCAACCACCAGGCCAGAGCTCTTGACCCAATTGACCTGGGTGGAGGAGGCTGACGAGTAAACAGCATGGCAAGCCTCCAACCGAGCCAGGTCTCCCGGGTCCTGGACCACGAGGAGTACGTTGTCAGTGTACGCTGACAGAACCAGCCACAGCTCCGGCTCATGGAGCACCAACCCCGTCAACCTTTGTCGAAAAAGACAGAGGAAGGGCTCGATGGCCAGAGAGTAGAGCTGGCCTGACAGCAGGCAGCCTTAACGCACCCCTTGCCCGAAGCTGATCGGAGCAGTCAGGGTCCAGTTGAGCTTGACCAAACACTCTGAGGCAGTGTACAGCACCCAGAGGAACCCTATGAAAAGGGGTGCGAAGCCAAAGGCCCGCAGAGTGCCCAGGAAATATCCGTGGTCCACCCTGTCGAACGCCTTCTCCTGATCCAGGGACAGGAGGGCAACGACAGACCATCCGTACACCTGAGCTCCAAGAGATCCTGGACCAGATAGAGGTTGTCAAAGATGGTGCGGCCCGGGACGGTGTAGGTCTGGTCGGGGTGGACCATGTCCTGCTGCATGGATCCCAAGCAACGGGAGATGGCTTTAGCGATAAGCTTGTAATCCGTGCTGAGGAGCAAGATGGGACGCCAGTTCCGAAGGTCGCGGGGGTCCCCCTTTTTGGGCAGCAGGGTGAGGACAGCCCGCCTGCATGACAGGGGGAGGACCCCGCTTTGCAAGGACTCGGCCCAGATGCTGAGCAGGTCTGGGCTGAGGATGTCCCAAAACACATGGTAGAACTCCACGGTCAGCCTGTCCATGCCCAAGGATTTGTTGGTGGGCATGAGACTGAGGGCTTCCAAGAGTTCAGCTTTAGTGAGAGGAAGCTCTAGCCAGTCCCGGTCGCCCATGCTGACCGAAGGGAGTTGGTTCCAAAGCGCTCTGCAGGCGTCGGCATCGGTCAGATCCGGGAAGAAGAGGGTGGCATAGAAGGCGCGAGCCCTCTCGCTCATCTCCACCGGATCCGTAACAGGGGTGCCGTCCTTCACAAGGAGGCAGAGGATATGTTTCTTGGCACCCCTCTTTTTCTCCAGGGCATAGAACAAGCAGGAGCCACGGTCCATCTCCCGGAGGAGCTGGATCCGTGACCTCACAAAGGCCCCCTGTGCTTGAAGGACGTCGAGGGCCCTGAGCGCGTCCTGCTTCTCCCGGTACGTGCCACAGAGGGATGGATCTCCGGGGCTGGCGGCCAGGCGCCTCTCCAGCTCAAGAACCTCCCACTCCAGCCGTCCTATCAACGCATCCCACCGCCAGCTGGCCCCCCGGGCATAGTCGCGGCAGAAGAGCCGCGCGCACACCTTTCCCAGATCCCACCAGTGCCACGCTGATTGAAAGGCTTGCCGTTGCCCACTCCAGGCCAGCCAGAACTCCCAGAAGGACGCCACGCCGAGGACCAGGCACTCGCGAGGACTGATGGAGTCAAGGAAGGCTGCCACCTGCCAGAAAAAGGATGTTCTCTCCGGGCCGGATGTTGTGGTGTAAACATTGATGAGGTGGAGGGGCAGCCCCTCCATCCATACCTGGAGATACAGCAGGCGGCCTGGCACGACCTTTACACTCCCCAGCACCTGAGGAGAACAGGGTCGCTACCCCAGCCCGATGGGCCGAGAGGTGACTAAGATGGACCCTGCCTTCCCACACCAGCTGCCAGCTGGCTTCAGCAGCCGGAGTAGTGTGGGTCTCCTGTAAGAAGGTGACAGAGTATCCCCCTTCTTGGAGGAAGGAGAGCACCTGGCACCTGCGGACACCTGACCCGCAGCCCCTGGTGTTCAAGGTAGCAAAGATGATCGGTGGCATTTAGAGGGCTGGGGAGGATCCTCGCTGGAGGGAATGCCAACGGTCCCCGTGGGGCCGTGCAGCAAGCTGTGGCCGACGCCATAGGTGATTAGAGCGTCACGGAAGCCATAGGCTCATTGGTAGGCTGCGGCGTCCCTCCTCCCGTTCCCCTTGCCCTCCTTTAGAAGGGCCCTCACGGACTCAAGGATGAAGTGAAAGTCACCCCAGTGGTGGAAGGGCGAGAGCTACTTTGTTCTTGGGGCCACGAACGTCCTCCAAGAACTCGCGCATCTCGTCCGCCAGCGCGTGGGGTGCCGAGGCCTTGGGGTCCCAAGTGCCTCTTGGCCTCATATCTTTTTGGGCCCAACAGCCGGCAAAAAGGTCGGGATTGGGGCTGGGGCTTGGTTTTGGGAGGAGTAGGGGTGGCGGAGGGAGAGCAGCCCTGAAAGTGCTGGGAGAGTGCAAAGCAAAGGGGGCCTCCCGACGGGTTGCAACCTTGGGAGTGGTTATGAACAGACAGGGTCTGGGGGGGGGGGCAGGAACAAAAGGGATGGGGGCAGGAGGGGTAAAAGTTTTAGGGAAGGGGGAGGGGTCATGAGGAAAAGGAGGAGGTGGAGGAGGAGGAGGGAGGGAGGGTGGGGGAGGTAGTGGGGGGAGAGGAGGACAGGGAGGGTCCGGAGGGGGTAAGGGCACAGGTTCTGGGGCAAGGCATTGATTGGAAGAGGCGGTGGGGATGAGGGTGGGGGCTAAGGTGGGAGTGGGGGCAGGAGTGCAAACAAAAGGGGTTTCAGGAGGGGGAGGTTTTCTGGGTGGTGAGAAGGGAGAGGGTGTAAAGGACCCAGTACTGGGCCCCTTGATGAGGCACCAGTATAATCCTCTCGTGGGTCACCCCGCCCTGTGCTGCTTCCAGCGGCAGTTGGATTCGCGCCTGCCGGCAGAAGGAGAGCACATGCTGTCGGGCAGGGTCTTCGCAGCCTTGAGGGAGGGGACTCAGGACCGACAAGGGCCGGCCCAGGGAGATGAGGAAAGGCAGAAGAGCAGAACTGGGAAGGAAGGGAGGGACGGAGGAGAAAACCACCCATATGCCCAGGTCCTCGAGCGGCTCCCTGACCACCAAGCCCCTCTCCACTGCCTCCTGCGCAGCGGCCTCCGATGCCAGGAAGAAGACGATCTTCCCAAACATTCGAGAGGCCGCCACCACTGCCGCAGGCCCCACCACCCACGCCAATGCCCGCACGTAGGTCTCGACGTGGGGCGAGGCTGACACTACGAGGCAGTGGACTCCGTGCCTCCTGGTGAGGGCGTGGAAGGGGCCGCGACCATCGGGGATGGTATGCCGAGTGGAGGCGAAAGAAGCAGGATGCATGGCGGCCGCTGCCACCTGGGCATACGACCTGGGGGCTGGGGGATCAGAGATCCCAAGATCAGTGGAGGGAACAGAGGGGCGGGAAGGAGGGGAAGCTGCAGCAGGTGTTTCGGCAGCTGGGTTGGAGGGCCCAGCCGCGGGAGGTTTGGCCTTCTGGGCAGGGCTCTTGCCATTTTTGGTTCCCTGGCCCTTCCTGCCCTTTTGGGGGGGTGGATTCGGGGCGGGGTCACTGGAGGAGGGCACCGTGGAGGAGGCAGCAGGAGCCCCGGAGCCCATGCCCGTGCCCTCAACCAACGCAATGGCAAGATCCCCGGCAGCCCTGGATGAGTGGGCCACCATTTCAAGGGTGGAAGGGGTAGTAGTAGAGGGAAGAGGGAGGGGGGAATCACCAGATGTCCCCCCAGCAGTTGTGGAGGTCATGATGAGGGGCACAGGGCAAGGAGTTTTATAGAGGTAGGGCACTTTAAGAAGGAGTGGGGGAGGGGAGGAGGAAGGGAGAAGGGAGGGAGGAAGTGGCTACCCCTCCCCCACTGGCCAGGCTGAGGACCTGGTCAGGTGGGGGTGGGGCAGGAGGAGAGAGGGAGGAAAGGGAATGCAAGAAAGCCACAACTCCCAGCACAAGATAGTAAGCGGCTCCTACTACTGCACTGGGATGTGGGGGCAGGTTTCAATATATGTATGTGTGGGGAGGTGAGTGTGACAGAAGGGGAGGGACTCAGGCACCTAACAAACACAAAAAAGGGGGGGGCATGGGCAGAAAGGGAGGGGTAAGAAGGAGGGGTGGCAGAGCCAATCAGGAAGGGGAGGGGGTGTTAGGGGAAAGGTGTGCCCACGGGTTCCTGAAGGAGGGCCCACAGCAGCTGCTGCTGCAGAGCCCTGCAGATGCAGGAAGGAGGAAGGGGCAGATGGTTAGGGTGGGGCCCAGTTGGAGAGGGCCCCAGCGGCACCTGGGTGTTGGGGGTGGGGTTAAAGGAGGCTGTGGCTGCAGGGGTGAAGCAGGGACCACACCCTAACACCCCACCCCCAACTATGCAGCCACCCCTCTGGAGCCCCAGCAGAGAGGGGCCCCACCCAAATTCACCCTTCCCCAAACCACTCCACAGCAAGCTGTGGACGGAAGCCCAGCTGCCGCCCAAGAAAGCCCCTTACCTCCTCTGAAGCAGCGGGGATGCAGCAGCCAGTAGATGGTGAAGTGGGCCCCAGTAAGGGGCCAGCAGACTCCCCCCCAGAAGATGGAAAGGGGGGGTACCCCCTCCCTGCCAAAAGGCAGGGCAGCAGGAGTCCCCCCCCACACCACCCACCCAGCAGTTCCAGAAAAAAACTAGCTGGGAGGGGTGGGGTGGGGGTGGGAGAAGAAAGCAGCCTGCCCAGGGCAGGGAAGAGAAGCTGGCCCAGAAAGGGAGGCCAAAAGACAACCTCAAAGGCTGCCCACCGCCCAGCACCTCACCTCCCAACCGCAGGGCTCCCCAAATGGGATCCCAGCGGCAGCCCTGCAGCCTAGAGGACAGAGTGTTTCTGTTCCCTGTCTAGGCCCAGACCTTCATTGGTCAGATAGGCCCTGTGCTCCCTAATAAAGGCTCCCCATCTGGTAGCAGGGGGGAAGGTTTTGGGAGGTGCACCAGAGGAGCACGAGCACAGCAAAAAGGTACCATGAGGAAGTGGTGGGCGAAGTGGTCCAGGGTGAGGCTACTACTTTGGGGCAGGGGTAAAGGTCCTGCTGGTTGCCTCTTGTTCTCATAGGGACCCTGGGCTGGAGTCTAGGGTAGAGGGTGGGTCTGGACTCCCCCCACCCTTCCCCCGAGGCATCGCTTTACTGGAGCAGGCACGGGCCTGCAAGGGGACTGGTATTATTCTCCCTGTACTGGTCCTGCCTATGATAAGGTTGGCTCACTAAGCGGAGACCCCTGCCTTTGGAAGGGCCTGGGCAAAAGGGTGGCCTCCGTGAGTCTCTGAGGCAGCACAGATCTGCTAGGAAGAACAGGGACCCACAGAGGCTGACAAGGGACTTTGTCACACCATCTCATATTGTGCTACTTAACCCCCTAAGATCTCAAGGTGTCTTTGGTTATGTTACAACCCCTTTGAGAATAAATTCTGTGGCATATATTTATTAATCCTGTTAAATTAGTAAATTCTGCTGTGGTAGATTTTCAGTCTTCACAAATTACTCCTGATCATGCAAACGGTAGGAACTGTGCTACTGAGGTACTGATGATATGGCAAAGCACGTTGGAGAGTCCATTGCTTTACTGGGAGCATCGGGTATTTTACAGAATAGTTCCCAGAGCTGGTAGATAGTCATAAACTGACCACAGTCATGACCATATCCATTCATGACTCTAAATCTCCAGTAGATTTCCATATGCCAGGTGATCCTTCCATCACTAGCTACACCAGCTTTAAGCTTTTCCAAACCAGCCTCTAATTACATTTTAAATATAATAAATATATCTGGACAAGTCAGGACTGTACAAATATATGTGTTTATGTAAAATCTGGAATAATGAATTTGTGTCCTCTTGCTGCAACCACCCATGTGCTAGAATGTGCGAAAAAGGCCATCAGCCATTATACACCATGGCTATGTCTAGATTGCTGAGAACTGTTTGCAAGGCTGTGTCTACACTAGCCAAAAACTTCGAAATGGCCATGCAAATGGCCATTTTGAAGTTTACTAATGAAGCGCTGAAATACATATTCAGCGCCTCATTAGCATGCGGGCAGCCGCGGCACTTCGAAATTGACGCGGCTCGCCGGCACGCGGCTCATCTAGAGGGGGCTCCTTTTCGAAAGGACCCCGCCTACTTTGAAGTCCCCTTATTCCTATGAGCAGATGGGAATAAGGGGACTTCGAAGTAGGTGGTGTCCTTTCAAAAAGGAGCCCCATCTGGACGAGCCACGTGGCGACGAGCTGCATCAATTTCTAAGTGCCACAGCCGCCCACATGCTAATAAGACACTGAATATGTATTTCAGTGCTTCATTAGTAAACTTCGAAATGTCCATTTGCATGGCAATTTTGAATTTTTTGGCTAGTGTAGACGTAGCCCAAAAGATACAAAAATTGGGCAAAGCCTTTGTCAACAGTTTTATTGGGAGAAGCTTTTCCAACATTTGGCCTGTCCACATGGGGCCAAATGTTAGAAAACCCCCTTCTGTCAAGACCTCCTTTCTTCATCATGGAACAAGGTTACAGGGATACTGACAGAATGCTCCCAACTGGCAGATCTCTGCTGATGGATCTGAAGGCTAGACATAGATTATGTTAGGAGAACATGACTCTCAAAAATCTGTGTATATAGTATTTTTATATTAAATCTTTAGTGAAATGAGCTTACATGTATTTGTTAGGAGCTAGATTTCCAGAAAACTAAGTGAGTATTGTCCCCCAAGTCCTTTTTAAGATTTTAATGGAACCCGGTGCCCTGGGCAGCTCCCCCTCCAGCCAGGGAGACCCCCCTGCCCATAAGGCAAGACTGCAGGCCTGTTCCCAGCTCCCTACATCTTGGGAGAAACTGGCAGCCACACCGGTGGGACACAGCCCCATTCCCAGCTCTCTGAAGCATGGGGAGAAGTGGGAATCCTCACCAGTGGGACCACAGACCCATTCCTTGCTCCCTGCATCTTGGCAAGAAGCCAGGAGCTGCACTGGTAGGGCCCCAGCCCCATTCCTGGCACTCTGACATGTGGGGCAGTTGGTGAGGTGTCCCACATGGGTAGCAGCCCCATTCTAGGTGCCCAGCAGCTTGGGTCATCTGGTGAACCCCACTCTTCTACAACTGCTCCTGGAACCAGGGAACTTGGTAGCCACAGCCAGGGACCTACATCTCACTAGGCTGTCCCATATTTGGCCTAGGAAAACATAGCCACCCTACTTTTAAAGAAATTCATAGCCAATTCTTGAGTTTCTATGAGAAATTTTTTTTTTTATTTTACAGGAAAAGGTATATATGTTAGTCAAATTTTTCAAAATTGGTCTGTCAGAGCAGGAGGAAGGTTGTATTCTGTCTTCCAACCCCTTCCTTGTCGACAGCGCCTTATCCCTGATAAAAATAAACATTGTCCATATTCTTCTGGGCTTCTGTGTATTATTATGTTTATTATTCAGTTTATTATCATGACTTAAAATAACTGAATATTTTAAGACTGACTCAGTGCAGTGATGCGCATGATCGAGATACGTCTTGTGATATGTTTATCTCTCTCCATCCAAAGCAAGAGATGGTAGAATTTCCTAAGGAGGAATCAATATATATAAAAAAAAGAGTATGTAGAATACATTTCAGAAATGTCCTGCATTGTGGTGAATTTGTAGGAATGGAAGTACCTTATGTTGACTTTTCCATTTTCCTCTGCTTAATATTTGTTTTTCATAATGAGACAATGCTGGATGTAGATCCAATGAATGGAGGATTTATTCAAGCACTATGCTTCACACATTTGGTTGTCTACTATTTCGATGCTGGTCTGTCACCCTGCTTCATGCTGAGTAGCATATGTTCTAAAAGAAACACAAGGAAACCATGATGAACCAGCCCTTTATCGTGTAACCGAAATGAAGCTCCTAAAACCCATGCGTAAATTAATACAAAAATCCAAACTGGTCCATTATGGGTAATTATTCCAAATGTAAAATTCACATGTATGCAATCCCCTTAGCTCCCTATGAAATATTAATCCTGGCCTTCTGTACATGTGTGAATTTCACTAAAAGAGAACCATAGGTTCCAAACAGATCTGCACAGCAACAGACAAATTACTCACTGCCTTAATAGTTGGTTTGAATTTTGTGTGGGATGGCAAAGTCTCTATATCCCTAGAGCTGCTCACCCCTACTGCTCCCAATAAAATTGATTTTTTTGCATGCTTCTCCATAATCGTGCCATAAAACCACATTGGTCTCAAAGCAACTGTGAAGCAGCCGAGAAGATTGACATACAGCATGTTTGCCACTGCTGTTCAGGAACTGAAAGGCTTCTTTGATATTGACAGACATCTAAGGGATCATAAATGTCATCCAGAGCACAGAGTATTTATGGTGACATAAAACCAGAGCAAAGTGTCAATAAACGTAAATTTCATGTGTAAATTGACAGAGACTGCAACCTTCCCACCAAGCAGTTACAGCTATCTTCTTTCCTTCCCCACCATCACGCTGTCTCTGGAATTTCAGCACCAGATGTGATCATAACCTGATCATTCCCACAGCACTCAAACTTCTGCTGCTTAGCACTTTCAGCACTGCAAAAAGGTGTGCTGAATCTTTGTTTTTAATTTATTTATTGTTTGGCTTGTGGGGAAGTGAGAAGGGGTAGTCATAAGATGCTCCCACTTAAGTAACAATGGGAGTCATGAATATATATCCAGGAAAGAGCACAGTCCCATATACATTATTTTTTACAGAATGAATTCATTCTTTCACATGTTTATTCCCACCAATTATTTACTTACATATTTTATATTGATATATTTAATTTCAAAGAATGAAGAATGCAGTGTTTAGTTCATTATTCTCTTTTGGCTATGGACCATGTTGTGGAAGTGTCAAAATAGTCTCACTACCATTTTGTACAGAGAGAGACAGATGCTAGCCTGGTGTAAATTGTGACCATTTTACACCAGTTGAAGTTCTGACACAGAGAATAGCTACTGCTGTGAGGCAAATCACACAAGCCATTCATTACCATTGATTTCAACTGAAACAGAAAAGTCCCTGTTGCTGTCTGCAGCTTATATTCATCTCCTTGATGTTGATGTCTTGTTTTTGAAAGTAGACTGGACACCTGCAAAAAAATAGGCTAGATTGTAAGATTTCTTTCTGCTTCTAATGGTCAAAGTGAAAAAAAAAATTAGAAGCTTTTACTTGTATTATTATAGCTTAGTAATTCCCGTAAGCATGTTTGTGATATTTTCCTAATAATCAACCAAGAAAGCCCTGGATAATCTGTATATTTTGTTACCTGCACACTTTGTAATCTGTGAGGAGAATTGGTTGTTTGTTCCAACCTTTCAGCACAGAGATTTGTGAAGGGTTTCTTTTTTTTTGGGTCCATATATATAGTATTATGTTTTCTAGTATAATATGAATTTTTATAAGAAACATAACTAAATGGGAACTGACAAACTAAAAACACAGAATCATTAACATTTTAGAAAATGATTACATGATTTTTATTAATACAGAAAAAAGCTTTGGGATGAATGACTATATAAATACTATGCATTATTATTAATTACTCTTGTAATATTTCAACTTCCAACTGTACATAATATATTTATTCTTATGACCTACCAGTCTGTGACATTCCCTTCCCATTGCAAGTTTATTACTGTAACTCTACTGAGTGACTTTTAAAATAAACCCTTAGGATTTATTCATTTGGCCATGCCTTTTAACTGCATATTATTTTATTTAATTAAGCTTTTTGTGGCATCTGCTCCAAGAGTGCTATAATACGCAATGATTCATACATTTTCTGAATAAATATCTGATTCCACCATAAACCAACAAACACAACTACCAACTCCTGCATAGATAAGGGAGAAACCAGAGAAGTATGATGTTCACTATGTAGGCCAACTTTTTAAAGAATTGTAAGTTTTGTAGTGAGAATAGAATATTAAGTCATACTTGCATCTGGTGCATATCAGTCACACTACATTGGTATCAATAGGTTGACAATGTTTTATAAACCAAATGACCTGGTCCATTATTGTGTTTTTGTTCTGAAATTTATAATGTAATAAAACTTTTTTTTCTCCGAAGTAAGTTTGATTAAAAATCATGGGAATTAAGGTGCCTATTTTGGAATGATCAGGCTGTTCTGAATGTGCACCATTGTCCTTTATTGTTGGAAATGAGGGTCAGTCAGCATGTGTTCTAGGGACTCTAGAGCTAGCAATTAACTGTGAATCTCCCTAGAGTCATTGGTAGTTTGCAGCATGAGAGTCTGAATTCCTTCTCTACTTGTTCTCATAGAATCATAGAACAATAGAGCTGGAAGAGACCTAAAGAAGCCATCGAGTCCAGCCCCCTGCTCTAAGCAGGACCAAACCCATCAGATCAGCCCCTCCAGGGCTTTGTCGAGGTGAGACTTAAACACCTCAAGGGATGGAGACTCCACTACTTCCCTGGGTAGACCATTCCAGTCCTTTACCACCCTCCTAGTGAACAAGTTTTTCCTAATGTTCAACCTGGACCTTTCCAACCGCAACTTGAGACCATTGTTCCGTGTTCTGCCATCTGTGACCACTGTGAACATCCTCTCTCCAGCCTCTTTGCAGCCTCCCCTCAGTAAGTTGAAGGCTGTTATCAAGTCCCCCCTTAGTCTTCTCTTCTGCAGACTAAACAGTCCCAATGTCCTCAACCTTTCTTCATAAGTCATATGCTCCAGCCCCCTAATTATTTTGGTTGCCCTCCGCTGGACCCTCTTCAGTGTATCCACATTCTTCCTATAACTGGGGGCCCAGAGCTGGACACAGTACTCCAGATGCGGCCTCAACAAAGCCGGATAAAGAGGAATAATCACTTCTCTGGATCTACCGGCAACGCTCCTCTTGATGCAACCTAAATCTGCCATTAGCTTTCTTGGTTACAACGGCACACTGTCGACTCATGTCCAGCTTCTCATCCACTACAACTCCCAGGTCCTTTTCTGCAAAACTTCTACCGAGCCAGTCGGACCCCAGCCTGTAACAATGCTTGGGATTCTTCTGGCCCCAGTGCAGGACTCTGCACTTGTCCTTATTGAACCTCATCAGATTTCTTGCAGCCCAGTCTTCCAATTTGTCTAAGTCAGTCTGGACCCTGTCCCTACCCTCCAGCGTACCTACCTCTCCCCATAGCTTAATGTCACCTGCAAACTTGCTGAGGGTGCAGTCCAACACTTCATCCAGGTCATTGATAAATATGTTGAACAGAACAGGACCCAGAACCGAACCTTCGGGCACTCCACTAGAAACCGACCACCATCCCGACATCGAGCCGTTGATCACTATCCTCTGGGCCTGACCTTCTACCCAGCTTTCTATCCATCTTACTGTCCATTTATCCAATCCATATTCCTTTAACTTGACGACAAGAATATTGTGGGAGGCGGTATCAAAAGCTTTGCTAAAGTCAAGATAAATCACATCCATTGATTTTCCACAGACCCAGTTATCTCAATGTAGAAACTAATCAGATTAGTCAGGCATGAGTTGCCCTTCATGAATCCATGCTGACTATTCCTGATCACTCTCCCCTCCTCCAAGTGCCTCAAAATGACTTCCTTGAGGACCCCCTCCATGATTTTTCCAGGGACTGATGTAAGACTGACCGGCCTATAGTTCCCTGGATCATCCTTCTTCCCTTTTTTAAAGATGGGTACTTCATTTGCCTTTTTCCAGTCATCCAGGATCTTTCCCGATCTCCACGACTTTTCAAAGTTAACAGCCCAGGGCTCGTCAACGACATACACCAACTCCCTCAGAACCCTAGGATGCATTAGGTCTGGGCCCATCAATTTATGTACCATTTCGCTTTTTTAGATAGCTCGTAATCTGTTCTTTTCCCACCAAAGGCTGTCTACTTTCATCTCACAACGCACCACTTATCGCATTAGTCCGGGAGCTGTCTTTGTCTGTGAAGACAGAGGCAAAGAAAGCATTAAGTACTTCAGCTTTCCCTACATCATCTGTCACTGGCTTACCTCCCTCATCCAGTAGGGGCCCCACGCCCTCTCTGATAACCTTCTTGGTAACATGCCTGTAAAAACTTTTCTTGTTATCCGTCATATTCCTCACGAGTTGCAATTCCAGTTGTGCTTTCGCCATCCTGAAAACTGCCCTACATTCTTGAGCTATATGTTTATACCCCTCCCTAGACATCTGTCCCAGTTTCCACTGTTTGTAAGCTCCCTTTTTGTGCCTAAGTTTTCCAAGGATTTCCCCATTAAGGCAGTCTGGTCTCCTACTATATTTACTTCTCTTGCTGCGCATCAGGACAGTTTCTTTCTGCGCCTTCAACAGGGCTTCCTTAAAATACTGCCAGTTTTCCTGGACTCCTTTTCCCTTCATGGTAGCATCTTCACTATGAAGTCCTAAACAGACAGAATATTGGCAATCATGAAACGGCTCCCATAATTGCTACTGTACATCATAGTGGATGATGTGGCCTCACATTCATCTTTCTCTATTCATAAACTTTAACACATGGTATTTCTAGTATATTTTCAGTAACCTCTGCAATATACTTGAACACATCCGGTAAGTGATGTTTCATAATAGAAAATGTAATGGATTTTTGAACTATTATATAACTAACACTCACCATCACTTGTTTTCTGGCTGTTTTGCACTGCTCCATCAGCAGCCCTAAAGCTGCTACAGGTGACCATATTCCAACTTCTTGTAACTGGCTGACACACATATATTAATCTTTGATCAACTTCTAATTCATCTGAAGCCATAGTCATATTTTCAGGAGTTCAATACATTCATTCTTATGTACAAGTATTTTGCAAGTACTCTAACTTTTTAAGTTTTCACCTATCAGTCCTTACTTTAAAGATGTCCGTAGCAGGTCTATGTTAAGCATTACAATACGAAGTAATGTGGATATATATTGCCATTATTACACACTGCATCCACAAATACTTTCATAGACTTAGTACAAGAGAATGGACAACTTGCTATGAATTGGAAAAAAATGGTGTATATAAAACCAGTCAGAGCCATTCCAGAATAGTCTAATTCAGAGTAGAGACTTGAACCTAACCATCCCCATTCCAAGAAAGTGGTCCAACTCCTAGGAAACTGGTCATTCTTGGGTAGATCTGCTTTTTTAAAGTGTCTTTGATTTTTTTTTCAAAGAATCATTTTGCATTGCATTAGAATGAAAACAAAATTCAAACCCTCCTTTCCTGGCTTGGAATTCTTGTGTACATGTAAAAGAAACTGGTGTTACATTACTGGAAAGAGTGAGGAGTTTAATAAAACCAAACAGCTGGATCATTTAACCTCTTTTTGGTGAGTCAAATCCTGTTGTCAGTTACACAGATGAAAATCTGATGAACTGAGCTGAAGTCGTGGGAATTAGTCTAAGTTTACACTGGAGAAGTGAAAATCAGAATCTGGCTTTTAAATGACTCCCCTGTTCAAATAGAAAGAGACTAAAGAGTACCTTATTCCAGGGACTATTTGTATGTCACGTTTCTGTTTAGAATCATAGTTCATAGCGAATGACTCAGTGTCAGCAGCTCTGAAAATGAAGAGCTGAATTGTACTATTTTGTAAAGCATACTCAGGTGGCTGAAGCATTAAGAATGAGACAATGATTTTTTTGTAAAATGATCCTTCCATAATACATGAGTTACATTACATACACAAAAGAAAAAAATAACACAGTTTATCTCCACTTGTGTAAGTGGTGGCCAATGTTAATCACTGAAGTTCCATTCCCAGAGGTTTCGACCTAAAAGTTTCTTAATCAACATTCCAAAGTAAATAAATAAATATATAAATAGCCCCAAACAGCTTTATATTAAAATAGAAAATTGTTTGGAGTCTGAATTGTCTAAATGTGGAACTGCATGGGAATTAATAGACAAAAATCAGGAACAGGTGGCTGAAGAGAAGCATTGATGTCATAGTGATGATTCTGGCATAAAAATGAGATATGTAGATTGAAAATGAAATTCTGTTTTGGATCTTTTTTTTATGTGGATGAGGTGCAGCCATTACCTTCTATGCAGGATAATATAAAGAAGTGACTGAACAATATAGCAGTAGCACCCAAAACATATGCATGTAAGTTCCTGGTTAGAGCTTGGCTGGGCTTTGTTTGGGAAAGGACCACAGGAACAACCAGTCAAGGAATCAAACCAGATAAAGTCACTTAGGGTTAGAGACAAGGCATGTGGCTGTGGGAGAAGTCCCGAAAAAGCTACATGTTCGATTGATGTGTGGAAGAGTCCGAGACCTGTGAGAAAAGATTGTTTCTCCTTGTTTGATTCCAAAGTTTGAAACTGGGCTCCATACATCTTTGTAAATAAACAAAACAGAATCAGAGAAACAGCTGACTCTCATTAAATTCTCCTCCTAATTACAAATACTAAAAGACTCCATGTTTTTTTTCCTTGGGTCAAAAGGGGTAACGCTGGTGTGACAAGTGAGATTGGGTTTCCTAGGAGAGAAGATGTGAGCTGATAGTCCACTTGAACACAGGCAGTAATAAAAGTGCTGGTAATGTGGCCCTGATAAAAAGCTAAGAGGAAACATTAAGAGCATATAGCACTGATGGGAAAGGCAGGTTTGGAACAACAAACAGAGGAACTGTCTTCTGTGATTTGATTTTTACTAATTCAGGGAAAGAGAGCTTTTTGTATAATCCTTGTAAATGAACATTAAATATCACATTAAGAAATCAATTTCTCCTAACTGGATGAACTTCAACATTCCAAATTTGGCAAGCTGCTCAGGTGAAAAGGGATAAATAACTTCAACACATGCTACCAACAAGCCACCAAATTCAGCAATATCACTTTAAAAAGAATTACTTTGTTTATTTTGTAATTATTGAAAGTATCCAGAGCCTTGGTGGCTCCATTCAGGTGAGCACCTCAGGTTCCAATGATCAAGTGTAACTTTCCAAAATTCTTATACCCTTTTGATTCTTCTGCAAAACTTTCTGTAAATGTTGTTTGATGAGGAGGTGTCAAACTTCACTGACAAGAAAAATTACTACATGACCTCAGGATGGGGGATGATGACTGAGTCCAACTGAACCACTCCACCTGGGGCAACGGGGCCAAAATCCAAAGGCTTCTGAGACAGCTAGGGGCATGTAACCTGAGCCCCATCATCCAAAATGCTGCTTCTTTGGACCTGGGCTGTGGGGAAGCTTGCCAACCCTCCAGGATTGGCCTGGAGTCTCTAGGAATTAAAAATTAATCTTTAAAGATTGTCACACAGTATTTCTAGGAATACATACAACCAAAATTGGTAATGCGAATAGTGAAGCTTAAGCTTTTGCTGTGGGCCCCAGCAAACATAAATTAGCCCCAGGAATACCATTAAAATGTGGTTGCATCCCCAAGACCTGCTGTGTTAGAAAAACATTTACTGAGATTTCAGGTAAAACCCGCTTTTTGTTGGGAAACAAATATTGTGAGAACAACTTTTTTGTATGAATTCATCAAATTCATTTTTAGTCTCTAAACTGAAAAAGAAAATAGCAAACAACAAAATTTGGAACAAAAAAGCAGTCCTGTAGTACTTTAAAGACTAACAGAATAATTGATTAGGTGATGAGCTTTTGTGGGACAGACCCACTTCTTCAGATCATAGCCATAAGAAAATTTGGGTTTAGGAGAAGGCAAGATGGAGAATATGACCCATGCTGAGCCCTGATAAAAGTTAGGATTTACTTTTAGTGTGGAATGAGAATTCATCAGTCTGTCCTATTTTTGAGCTTGATAAACAAAAGTTAAATCTTCATCCATACACACACATACGATGAATATAATCATTCAGGCCCAAGATATATTTACCCCTACCAAATGCTTGTTGATATCACCTGGATAAAATGGCTCTTACAAAAGAATAATGGGTACAGATATCCCATTTTAGATTTTCATTCTAGGATTCATTCTCTTCTCCTGATACTAGTCATTCAAAATAGTGTAATACAACATCAATGCTTCTGAAAACTTTAGAGTTGGTGATTTGGAAGTGTTCATTGGTACAAGTTGTACCTTCTATGGGCAATAATTTTAAGAGCCAGGTGCCCAATTTTTGAGGTGATTACAATTTTAAAAAACAAAGACAAAATAGATCACCCTATTCGATTAGCTTTATTTGTGTTATTAAAAAAGGATCAAACAAGTATGCTGGTAATTATTTGAAGTTCATCAGAAAAAAGTGTTTCTATATTTTTATCTTTTTGCATTCCAGGAAATTTAGTACTTGTGATATTCTTATTTTAAAGTGTTGATGTGGTATTGATGTGCTGTTCATTAGGGGCAGGTGGTTTTGACTGTGATATTAAAGCACTGTAGGTAATATGAATGTGGCACCTTAATAGTGGTTGTCCATAGATGAAGAATTTTCTATTAGTTTGGAAGTGATTTAGCTGATTCTGAAGTCAATGATAAATCTTGGTGAATTTGGCATTCTGTCACTTTTTTATGGTGATAGCACCAGGACGCATAAACTCAGCAAAGACACATTAACGTTCAAAACGCTTATTTTCTAAACAATGTTGCCTGTGCCACAGTGCTTGGAACATTCTATTTGATCTAGTCACATGATTCATTTATAAATTATATTTACAAGGAATATCCCCTCTTATTTATTTTCTAGTGACCAGTTTGCAAAACACTTTGATTTTCTCTGAATATATGTTATTTTATTATCATCCATCATTTATTTTGGGAAAATACTTTTCGCCACCAATGAGTTTGTATATGAGCTGTTTTGATTCTGTGGATTCTCCATTTATTATTCATGCTGTTTGCTCCTCATTTGTGCCATATGGTTTTCAGCTCCCTGTCAGGACATCTGAAACTTTGTAAACAGGTGAACACTGGATAACACAGTTGTGGTATGAATACACATCAGCTGTCAGAGTGCTTGTGACTAGCGGGTTAGATTGTGATTCAGCTTACTCAGGGACATGAGAGAATGGAAAAATTTCCCTCACAAGTACTGCTTGGACTTGGGCTCAATGTAGCAAGGTAAGCCAGAGATAATACCCACTTTATTTCTCCCCAGAGCCAGTGAGAAGGTAACTGATTGAATCTCACTCCCATCACTTACATGCTGAACCAGTTCAGGACGGTGATTGTAGCAATAATGTTATCAAATAGGAAGAGCTGTGACTCAGATGTGTGCTTAGGCGATAAATAGTTCCTCACAAGGCTACTGGCTAAGTAACTTACCTACTACTATTTGTCTAGTGCTGTGTCTGAAGTCACAGTGTAGCGCTTGTTTATGTTAAGCACCCACAAACATATTGAATTAAATTCAGCACTTGTATTCAAGCAAATATTCATAAAACACCTTTTTCACTATTTGACCGTCACAGCAATAACCCTTGTCTAGCTATTTTCTGGCATTATAAAAGCATGAGCTATTCATGGAACAATCCTTCTGTGATTCACATTATTTGATATCACCCAAGTGTTCCTGGAAGAACTTTGAAACTTTTAAAATACACCAGTATGAGAAATCTCTAAAACAAGAGAGGATCCCTTGTATAGCAGGTTCACTTTTCTTATGGAAAAGATTCAAAATAGGACTAGAAAAAAGAACCTGTATTGAGCCTCCTGGTTTGTAATGTTAGTTCAGCCAGTGTGTTTTAGGCATCCACTTACACTATGTCTAGAGTGAAGGGTTTTGTTGATAAAACAGCTGTTTTGTCAACTAAATCCAAGAAGTGTTCAGAGTGTGAAGCATGTTCTGTTGATAGTAAGTCAATAGAATGAAGCACTTTTGTTGACAGATGTATCCCACTCGCCATAGAATCATAGGGCTGGAAGAGACCTCAGGACGTCATCTAGTCCAGCCCCTGATTCAAGCAGGATCAACCCCAGCTAAGTCATTCTAGCCAAGACCTTGTCAAGCCAGTACTTAAAAACCTCTAAGGATGGAGACTCCACCACCTCTCTATGCAACACATTCCAGTGCTTCACCACCCTCCTGGTGAAGTAGTTTTTCCTAATATCCAGCCTACACCTCTCCCTCTTTAACTTCAGACCAGTACTCCTTGTTCTGCTATCTGACACCGCTGAGAACAGTTTCTCACCATCCTCTTTAGAGCTCCCCTTCAGGAAACTGACGGCTGTTATTAAATCACCCCATCAGCCTTCTCTTCTGTAAACTAAACAAGCCCAAATCCCTCAGCCTCTCCTTTATAGGTCATGTGTTCCAGCCCCTTAATCATTTTTGTTGCCCTCCGCTGAATCTGTTCCAGCACATCCACATCCTTTTTATAGTGGAGGGGGGGCACAAAACTGGACACAATATTCCAGATGTGGCCTCACCAGTGCCAAACAGAAGGGAACAACCACTTCTCTAGATTTGCTCAAAATGATCCCTCTGAACGCACCCTCATATGCCGTTAGCTTTCTTGGCTACAAGGACACACTGTTTACTCACATCCAGCTTTTCAACTTCCATAACCCCTAGATCCCTTTTCACTGTATTGCTGCTTAGCCAGTCGGTCCCCAGCCTATAACGATGCTTGGGATTCTTCCATCCCAAGCGCCGGACTCCACACTTCTTCATGAGGAAGAATACTGCTGTTGACAGAGATCTGTTAACAAAAGACCAGTCTGGACATTCTGGGGGGGCCTCCAGGGCATCACAATGGAGCCCCAGAGGACACGCTGCACACAGTAATCAGAGCACTATGGTTTTTGCCTCTGGCCCATCTTAAAGGTTCAGGGAGCCTGGGGAATCCCATGGCAGGAAGCTGAGAGCATAGGAGCAGCTGGACAGCACACTGCACACCTCCACTTCCTCTGACCATTCTGTCTGAATGCTGAGAGACATGACAGAGCCACAGGCTCCACAAGACCCCCCCATGACCCTGTCGGAGCAGCCTCAGGGGCCCCAGGACCCTTCCTAGGGCTCCTTCCTGATCCCTCCCAGAGATCAAGGCCCTTCTGAATTTCTGGGCTGAGGAAAAAGCTCTGCAAGACCCTCAGTTCAGGTGGCAAAATGTAAAAACCTATGGCTGCATAGCTGCTGTCCTGGCCAAACGGGCCACCTCCACCTCACCATTGAGCAGTTCAGGGTGAAAACAGAAGAACTAAGGCAGGTGTGCCGTACCACCATCGTGCCCCTACTACAAGGAGCTGCACAACAGCCTGGGTGTGGACATCTCACCCCCTTGCCTGAACCTCAACACAGTGCAGCAGGAGCCCCTGGAGGAGAAGGAGGAGGAGGCAGCCAAGCCCCAACTCCTGCAAGAACTGAACTTGGAGGCCAGCCCTCCACAGGAAGATCGTGCTGATGGCTGTCATGACCTGTGGAGGGAGGCGACCAAACATACAAGACAGGGATTCAGGGAGAGAGTACCTGGGCATGGGGTGTGGGGGAAGCTCCATCCCTGGGAAACTGTGCTGTACCACCCTCACACAGGCTTGCTGCTGCAGGGGTAGCCTCACGGGGGGGGGGCTCCTGGGGAGCAAGGGGGAAGGGCATGGGGTGCTGGGGATCCCCAAGGGGCTCAGTTACTCTCCCTGAATCTCTGTCTTGTATGTTTGGTCGCCTCCCTCTGCAGGCCATGACAGCCATCAACACAATCCTCCTGTGCAGGGTTATCCAGCTGGGAGACCTTGACAACATTGCGGCTGGATTCACTGCCCTGGGGTTCCCAAACTGCACCAGGGACATTGATGGGGCCCACATCATGACCCATGCCCTGGAGCATAGTGCAGCCAAGTATATCAACCCAACCACAAGGGGTACTTCTCCGTGGTGCTGCAGGCCCTAGTCAACCACTGTGGATGGTTCACAGACATTTACATTAGATGGGCAGGCCAAGCACACAACACCCATGTGTTTTGTAAACCCAGCCTGTGCTGGAGGCTGAAGGCAGGAACATTAGTCCCCTGATGTGAGATGGTAGCTGGAAATGTGCAGATGCCATTCTGCATTGTGGGGAATGTGGCCTACCCCCTTATCCCATCACTCATGAGTCCCTGTACCAGCCAGCTGGACCCCAGCCAGGAACTATTCAAGGGCCACCTGAACTGCACCACGATACAGGCTGAGTTCACCTTCAGCTGCCTCAAGGCATGGTTCAGATGCCTGATCACCTGCCTCTACTTGGGAGAGTGCAACATCCACTAGGTTGTGGTGACTTGTTGTACCCTTCAAAGCATTGTGGAGGGGAAAAGGTAGGCCTTCTTCCTGCGGTAGGGGGAAGATGCTGGCAGTGAGATGCATGCCAAGAAGCAGCCAGACACAGCTGCCATCTGCCAGCTACATCAGGATAGGCTACAGATCTGGGAGGCCCTGAGAGAAAACTTCTCCCAAGGACCCCAGTAACTCTTCCCAGGGACCTTGTGCCCACATCCCTACCCCGTCCACACCAGGACACCTCCCTTCACACCCTCCTGACCGCTGCACAATGAAGAGGGATGTGGGTGTGGTGAATGAATATCTGTGTTTTACTGAACAAAAAAAATGTGAAAAAGAAACTGCAATACTAAGCTATTTAAACAAAGTGAAGTGCAATGAACTATTTGCAGTGGAGGGGCTTGGACAGGGGTGGTGGCCTCAGAACATGGATGGGGTGAGGGGCTGTGAACCCAAAGGCAAGCAAGACCATGAACAGCTTTGGCTTTGGGATCTTCCACCACGGGTTCTGGGCCCTTGTCAGGGCTGGGCTGGGGCCAGGAACAGAGGGAGTAGAGACAGGGAGGTGATGTGGTGTGATCTGGGTGGGCACGGGGAGCAGAGGCGGCAGGGGAGGACTGGGGAATGTGGGAGGGGCCATGGCCATCACCCATTGAAGCAGGTGGGGGTCCAGGGCAGCATGTGTGAGGGGCAGTAGGTGCCGGATGGCAGGGATGGCCATGGGTGGCTGGACAGCATGTCCCACCAGACATTGGTTACAGTGTCATAGCAGGACATTAACTGGCCCCAGGCCTGTGACCGCCACTCTACACTGACCTGAGCTGGTGCTCCATGGTCCCATGGATGTTCCTCAGGATGATGATGGGCTCCCACCACTGTCTCCTCTGGCTGCTGGGATAGGTTGGAGGGAATGGTCCATTGCTCAGATAGTGCAGTTCCAGATGTAAGGAACAGAGATGGTGAATCATTCACGAAATACAGCCTGTAAGGCACTGCCCCCACCACCACCGACAGCAGCAACCAACACACCCCGGGGCCATGTTTGGAATGCACACTAGGCCCTGCTGCATGGGGACTCCATGGCGCATCTCCATGCCCCGCACCACCACCGTTTGATGGGCTAGTGGCCAAAGGATTGTCCAGCTGCAGAGGGGTCCACCTATGGGTGGCGGGTGGGCCAGGAGCAGCCTAGCCCTCCCCAGGGCCCACTCACACACCTACAGCTCACAGTGCTGCCTGCAGGAGTGGGTGCTGCCTCTAGCCTTTGGGCATGATCATGTGCTGGGTGTGTCTGGGGTCAAGCCAGTTCCCTTGTGTCTAGTCTGCCTCTAGCTACGTCAGGTACTGGGAGGGCTCCTCACCCCCCAGAGCCTGAGGTTTGTCCAGCCTCCCATAAGCCTGGCAGCAGGATGCCACCCATACCTAGGGGTTGCCTGCTGTGTCTGGGTGGCTCAAACTACTGCTGCACATGGTTCCACATGCTGGGACCACAGTGTGGGGTCCTGCCCATGCTGCCTGAGTGACACTTGAAGCACATCCCATCTGCCCTTGCCTCCCACATCCTGTGGTGTGTGACATGCAGGATACTCACCAGAGGGACCCCTGCCCAGCACTGATGATGCCCTGCTGCTAAGCTTATGGGAGGCCAGACAAACCTCAGGCCCTGGGGGTGAGGAGCCCTCCCACTACCTGACACAGCTAGAAGCAGACTAGCCGCAAGGGAACTGGCTACCCCAAATTACGGGTACTTCATCATTTTGTTGGACTGGAGCTGGCAGGGTCGAAGGGTTGTTACATAAATCATCATACTGAAGTATAATTAACCTATTTACCTAGCTTGTATTTACTGCCTTGAGATCAGCCTACACCTGGTAAAGCAGGGATATGGCAGTCTGGATGGAACTGAGGGCTGGATAGCCATGGCCCTACACCATCTGCAGTGTGGATCTGAGGTCCCCACCTTGCTCAAGGGCCAGTCATGGCTGTTATCTACCCAGGGCACTCCCAGCAATTTCTAGTGGAACCTTGAAAAATCTCAGCTGAAATGTAGAAATGGGTCTGAACTATATCAGATCTGATCCTTCTTGTCTTTGGGAAAGTTTGAGTCAGGAACTAGTGGCAAATCTGACATTTACAGCAGTGTCTATTCTCTATAATGGAAACACACACAAAACCAGGAAGTCGGAACGTTGGCTTCTGTTCTCATCCAGCTCTCTCCCATACATTCCAATTTGGATGAAATCAGGTTAGAAGCTGTTTCTGTTTCCTGTTGACTTCCACTGTAGGGGAACATAGATATTACACTGCTGAGAATTTTACATTGCTTCTCTGGAATTTTGTTATAGCTGCCATCATTATAAACGAGTGCCTGAAGCAAACATGATCAACAGACTCCCTGAAACTAACATGATCAGCTGGTTTTGTTGCCATTGCCAAACAAAGAAGTATAAACATTGCTTTATACTACTTTGGTATGTCTCATTTTTGGGCATGTGGGGAGAGGAATCTGAGAGACAGTTTCCTTGTTATTCAGAGGCAGTTTTCAACATGAGGTCAGTGAAAAATTTTATTTGGAAAGTTTATTTTTATATAGACCAACTTGTCTGTCTGTCCAACTTCCTGTTATAGTTTGATTATTTCTTTGAAGCTGTGTTTCAGTATTACACATTTCACTGTTTGAGTGCTAGAATGTGTGACCGCTGATACATTAGTCTTAACTTTGGGCTCACTTTTTTATAAACAGAGTAGAGCCTTGGGCAGAAGTTTTGTTTGCAATATTCAGCTTATGACTTGAAGGAATAGGTCTCCTCCTTCCCTTTATAAATAGCTCATTTCAAAAGAATAGAAGCTTATTCTTACCCTCCAAACAATTTTAAAGTCTCCCCGTTGGACTTAGATGTTGACATTTGAATGCTCTCTGAAAAAAACTTATAATAATAATGACATCCAAAATGTAGGGAACACCAGAGAAAAAATTACATAGTAACATGAAGGTGAGGCAGAAAGGTTTTAACATTACAAATGTATTATGTCCTTTTATTAACAAAATATGCACTGGTAATTCAAATTCATGTAAGCGTGTGTTGTCTAATCTTTACATGTTTACAGTATAGGGCATTTTGGTATCCTTTGATTCTGTTTTATATTAGTACACAAACATTTTAAAAAATAAATTTAAGAACTAAGAAGATCCCTGTTTTTCCTGTCCCCTTCCAGCCACATAGTTTAATTCCACGCACAGCATTCCTGAATATTCTGTCTGGGCCAAGCTGGAATAATTTTGCCTTTGCAGAGCCTGTTCCCCCGTCCAAATGACCTTACTGTTAAGAGTTTTTGCCTGATGTCTAACATTTCATCTTTCTACAACAAAACCTTTTCAGCAATCCCCACCACGGCCAGTTTGCTGATACCTTTCTTGAACTGGAGAGATTGAAACTATATGTAGTTTCAAAATTAGGGTGTAATATAATGTGGAAATACAAATCTCACAGAAATGGAAGAGACCTCAGCAGGTCATTGAGTCCAGTTGCCTGCCCTTTTGGCAAGATGAAGCACCATCCTTTTTTTTTTTTTCCCCCAGATCCCTAAATAGCCCCCTCAAGGATTGGGCTCACAAACCTGGGTTTAGAAGGCCAATGCTCAGACTACTGTGCTATCCCACCCCACCCTTATGTACCAACTTTAAGCAGAGAATAACTGTTATCTCCCTGATCTATGCCTCTACATTTTAAGCCCATTATGAAACTAGCTTCCCTCTTTGACCATAGAACACTATAGACTCATATCTATATAGGTCACTCCTTTTTTATTTTTAACTCAGCATTATTGCTCACCAGTCATTTATCTGATACAAATACATTTTTCTCCAAGTGTATTAGTTTGAGTTTTCGAGACTGAATTTGATTTGTTAATTCTTCCCTGCTTCTACAGCCATTTGAATCTTTTCTTTCCTCCTGAGATTTTGTGTTATCTTCTATCTTAATGCTGACTGCAAAGGCAAGTGAACTGCTTTGTTTTTTCCCCTTTGCCCTATCTTAAAATGAAATGGGGAAACTAAACAAATCCCAGAAGTCCCTCCTTGCAGGACTATGGCAAGCATGCTGCTTAAATCCCATGCAATAGTGGAGTGGGAGCTTGTACTTTTCAGCCTAAGAAATGTTGTCCATCTCTAATTTCAATGATTTAGTGCTGTTTACAAGAACTCCTTGCTCATTTTCATAAGGAGAGGGAGAATATTTAGGTAAGATTTTTATCATGAATTATTTCATGTTTAAGTGCCAAAAATAGTTTGCAGTGATTTCTGTTAAAAAAAAAAAACAAAAAAAAAAAACCTTGCATCATGACACGGTGTTTATTTTTGTATAGATGACAATTATGTTTTACTTTAGAAAGTACTTATTTATACAAAGCATTTCTCTTCCTTGCATTTACAGCAAGCTGCTCAGTCCCTAAGTACCATTCTGTGCTGTTCTATACTGAAATTCTCTTTTGTCCTCAGGACAAGTAACATTTTCTCAACGGGAGTATCAATGCTTAAGGAGGGCCAGAAACACGTAAGGAGAAATTGTCTGTTTAAAAAGGGACGCCACACTTTCAAATATGATTGAAAGCCCCTATGCCCCCTTCTCACTCCTTGATATCTTTTCTTTGCCACTCCCACAGTCTCATGATAGTCACTCACTGCTTGAGACAATGGTATTCATCAAAGAGATTACTTTAAACTATCATCCAACACTTTATTTTGTCCATGGAGTTTTTCATCTTTTAGTTATAATGAGACAAGTGGCAACCAAAACTTAGCGACACTTACCAAAACTTAGCAAGGCTGGGAAATACTCAGTACTTAATGAAGAGAACAAATGTTTTCCGGACTAGAGATTAGAGGATTATGTCTTAATGTTGAGGCAGCAGAGGGCTGATGCATCTTCCCTTCAGGTCCGTGGTTATTTTCCCTTTGACTTAGATGAGAGCTGGCTCAAGTGATGCGTGCATACAGGTGCACAAACATGCAAATAAGCAATGGGCATGCACACAGCAGAGACTAGCCATACAAATGAAAGAATGCAGGTGTACATGTGCTTCTGTGGCATAAGTCTCTGCTTAAGGGAAAAAACCAACAACCCTAAAGCCCAATATTCTCAAGAAGCCACTGATTTATCGGCCTCACTGATAAAAGTCCTGAGGAATGTGGACATGTGCTTGTAAGGCCCTTGACAAACAAAGCAACTATTGCCTTCAGTTGTAACAGCAGAGTATTGAGCACTTCCACAAATTAGACCTGTTGTGTCTCAGGATAAGCATTGAAAATCGGAGGTATCACATAATAATGTTTTAACCTGAGCATATCTATACCTGGATGAACCCACATTTATAATGCCTCACTCAGAGGATATCACAAAGCTTAATTCACGTTTGAAAAGTGAATTGTGTTTCCTGAAGGAAACATTTTTATGGAATGTTTGTTTCAAGAAATAAATAGACATCAGAACCAGCTCAATAGTTCTTTCATTAAAAGGCCCTTCTCCTTCTCCAGGATGTCTTGGAGATAGGCAGCCAGTTCACAGTGTAAGTAAAGCTAGCAGCTAGATCACTGACAAAATTACCACGAAACAGATGCAGTGTACATTAAAGAGAAATAATACTAATACACGGATAGAAGAGCTGCTTCTTGATGCACGTGTGTTATGTTCATTGCTGTAAATTTTATCACTAGCTCTGCCATGACATAGTATGTATTTATTGCATAGTGTGGATTATCAACTACTGCTAACAGGGTGATTACAGACTTCATGTAATGATTGTGGGAAGTCTGATCCTGCATTTCAGGGACACAGATATCCACTAGCTACATCTGCACTTGCTGATTTTTATTTTGAACTATCTGGAACTAAAGAACAAAACTAAAGAATTTCACCAAATCCAAAAATGATCCAGTTACTGAGACTGGCTGTGAGACCCTAGAACCAAAAGATAGGCTGTAGGTAAGAACACAGTATTGAAAACCAGCCTTGTAATTGGAACAGCTGCATGGTTCTTAACAGCTGCAGAAAAACAATATATTGAGGAATAGGCACCTTCTACACAAAACTGCAGTGGTACTACTGACTGTGTGGATCAGATGCATGACTGGTGGTTGAGTTTCACTGTGTAAATATATTTATAACATGAGAGTTTATTACTCACAATATTGTTCCTTCTCAGTATTTATTTCACTGGCATGAGCTTTTGCCATGTGAGCTAAATACATTTGCTTGTCTGTTAGATCCCAAAGCATTTGTGAAAATGATTAAAACTCATACATCGTTATGAGGTTGTTTAAAATTTTCTCTCTTTTACAAGTGGCTAAACTGTAAGACACACCGATATTGACTGATTAGCTCAAGGCTGGGCAAAGAACTCAGAAGAACTCGGCTCATTTGTATAGCTACTAGACAAAATGTATTGACTTCAACTAAGAATTAGTGATAATATGCAAACTTATATTAGGCTCCTTACAGAATGTCTAAATATATAAGCATTTTAGTGTGATCATCTGACTCCAGATCACTTTTTATATAATAAAGGAAAGAAAAGGTCATCCTGATGAATTTCTGTCCTGTCCTGCTATATGCATTTTAACCACCTATTGATTTTCATATTGTAAAAATAGGCATAAACAATGTCATTCAAAATAATTGGTATGTTAACTTCTTATTCATAAACTTCCATTTAATTACTTAAAGGGTGCCTGCATTTGGATCTGATATGCTTATTTACAAGGGATGAATGCTTAGTCATTTACCATATCAATATTGACAGATGTTCCAGTAAGATAATGAGAAAAAGCGTATCGGCAGTTTGCAGTAATTTAATGTCAGCATATAATGCAATTTAATGCAGTTTGACATTTATACATAGGTTTTCTAGTGAACAGAGGAAAAGTTTGACCAACTTTTCCAAAGTTATATTTAAATAAAATAAATGTAAAATTAAAAGTTTTTGTTTAAAAACATATTTCCAGTTGGAAATAAATTTCAAACTTAGTGACATTGAAATTGATGTAAATTGCCAAAAAAAAAAAAAGATGACTCCTTAGATAAATTTTCAGATACATTTGTAGCATGGATTGTTTCAACTGGAATGGAACTCTTGAGAACTTTATTAGTAGCAGGATTGGCCCACCCTCGTGCTGAAGTAAATATAAAATATAGGGGCACAGGACTGTATTATTTTTTTTTGTTTGTTCTACAGAATTGTTGGGAGAGAAGTGGAGCACACGTAGGAAATCAGCCATTCACTCTTTCCAGGACTGTGCAATTTCCTACAGAATACATATGAGTGCTTTCCGAGGTGTAGTTCCTGAAGTTCCAAGTGACATGGCTTACAATACTTTCCTCTAGCAACTATTTTATATGGGTGGTGTGTTTTGGTTAGTCAGATTACATTTGGAAACAATGTTAGAAGAGACGATGAAAAAAGCCTATTGCTTTGTTAATGCACACTGGCTTTTCAACTATGTTGTAGGTGAATAGATGATGCTCATGAATATAGGGACTAAAACACTTCTATAGATTACGGAGGTTCTATGCAAGCTTTCCCTATAGGCTATGCAGTTCTTATACTATGCACCTCAGTTCTCCTAACTGCATGCATGCATGACCCTCCTATTAAAGACAATATTAAAAACAATATCTCCCTTGCTGGAGATATTTAAGAACAGATTAGATAGATGTCTATCAAGGATGGTGTAGACAGTGGTCAGTCCTGCCGTCGGGGCAGGGGACTGGACTCGATGGCCTCTCGAGGCCCCTTCCGGTCCTAGTGTTCTATGATTCTAGGAATGAGTCATATAAATGTATTCTATTGATCAGACAATGTCAGAGCTGGTGACATTTTAAGATTTGTTTTGTAAATGTCAACAATTGTCCTTTAGAGCCTACGCAGGACCTCCTTAATCTCAGTTGTACTTCTGACCTATGTGAAAAATATCATCCCTGATCTCCAGAAGAGGATTTAAACAAAAAACAAAACAAAACAAAACAAAAAAACAAACTGATTTACTAGTGCTGTATTCATCCATCTTTTTTATACTGCCACCAACATGTATGACTTTACCGGTACCCATCATCAGGATACTACATATGGATTTGGGCCATCAGAATAAAATTATGAGCTGCGTCTACACGTGCACGCTACTTCGAAGTAGCGGCACCAACTTCGAAATAGCGCCCGTCGCGTCTACACGCGTCGGGCGCTATTTCGAAGTTAACTTCGACGTTAGGCGGCGAGACGTCGAAGTCGCTAACCTCATGGGCTACGTCTACACGCGCAGCCAACATTGAAATAGTCTATTTCGATGAATAACGTCTACACGTCCTCCAGGGCCGGCAACGTCGATGTTCAACTTCGACGTTGCTCAGCCCAACATCGAAATAGGCGCAGCGAGGGAACGTCTACACGTCAAAGTAGCACACATCGAAATAGGGATGCCAGGCACAGCTGCAGACAGGGTCACAGGGCGGACTCAACAGCCAGCTGCTCCCTTAAAGGGCCCCTCCCAGACACAGTTGCACTAAACAACACAAGATACACAGAGCTGACAACTGGTTGCAGACCCTGTGCCTGCAGCATAGATCCCCAGCTGCCGCAGAAGCAGCCAGAAGCCCTGGGCTAAGGGCTGCTGCCCACGGTGACCATAGAGCCCCGCAGGGGCTGGAGAGAGAGCATCTCTCAACCCCCCAGCTGATGGCCGCCATGGAGGACCCAGCAATTTCGACGTTGCGGGACGCGGATCGTCTACACGGTCCCTACTTCGACGTTGAACGTCGAAGTAGGGCGCTATTCCTATCTCCTCATGAGGTTAGCGACTTCGACGTCTCGCCGCCTAACGTCGAAGTTATCTTCGAAATAGCGCCCGATGCGTGTAGACGCGATGGGCGCTATTTCGAAGTTGGTGCCGCTACTTCGAAGTAGCGTGCACATGTAGACGCAGCTATGAGGAGATAGGAATAGCGCCCTACTTCGACGTTCAACGTCGAAGTAGGGACCGTGTAGACGATCCGCGTCCCGCAACGTCGAAATTGCTGGGTCCTCCATGGCGGCCATCAGCTGGGGGGTTAAGAGATGCTCTCTCTCCAGCCCCTGCGGGGCTCTATGGTCACCGTGGGCAGCAGCCCTTAGCCCAGGGCTTCTGGCTGCTTCTGCGGCAGCTGGGGATCTATGCTGCAGGCACAGGGTCTGCAACCAGTTGTCAGCTCTGTGTATCTTGTGTTGTTTAGTGCAACTGTGTCTGGGAGGGGCCCTTTAAGGGAGCGGCTGGCTGTTGAGTCCGCCCTGTGACCCTGTCTGCAGCTGTGCCTGGCATCCCTATTTCGATGTGTGCTACTTTGACGTGTAGACGTTCCCTCGCTGCGCCTATTTCGATGTTGGGCTGAGCAACGTCGAAGTTGAACATCGACGTTGCCGGCCCTGGAGGACGTGTAGACGTTATTCATTGAAATAGACTATTTCGATGTCGCAACATCGAAATAAGCTATTTTGATGTTGGCTGCACGTGTAGACGTAGCCCAGATATTGTAAAACACTTTACAGATCAAGGGACCCTTGTTCTCCTGAAGTCAGTCATGCCCGTGCTTACAGCAATAGGAATAGGATAAGAAACCATGTGACCCCAAAGTAACAAGTGCTCTGTTAAGCTCTGTCCCCTCCAGAATCTCTGCTCTGATTTCCTGCTACTTGCTTCCTTATTCTTCTCACTTTCAATAAAACCACCTCACCGCTTCTTTGTCTTTTTCTGACTCTTATGCTTTTGTCCTCTTCCATAATGCTTCTTATCTCTCCTCACCCGCTGCTAAACAGTAATACAGGAGGGCTCTAATTTCAATTCACACAGACCTCAACATGGGTAGAAGACTTTCTTTTAGAACTGTCTCTTCTCATCCAGTTGTTTGCACATGTTGTTTGGACATTCAGCTGTTTCTGAGAGGCATCCAAAATGTTAATGTTTTTCATATATTTTCTCTGATTTCCATTTGTCTTTTAAGGCTGGAAATATATATAAAAATAATGACAATGTTGGTGTTTCCCATTTCTTCTCTGCCTTCCTTACAGTGTTTTTGCAAGTTCTGCTTCTCATCCTCTCCTTTACTGTCATATTTCAGGGCTGGTGATGCAGCTACTACTAACTGCAGCAGTGACTCAGGAGGAGTCAAAAGTCACTTTTTGTGATTCTCTTATGCTAAAATTGTATTGTACAAACTATTATGTTAAAATGTATATCTAACTTTGTGTGAATAGTGCTGGGGTAAGTACAGAAAAGAGAATGCCTGTAGAGAAAATGGTGGTGGAAAAAAAGAGCATAGTCTACTTGGAAATGTATCAAATTATATGTTGAGAATAAATTATTCAGCTAAAGTAGCCCTTTATTCTTTTCTCAAATGATTCAAATTGATGGAATGAAGCTCTGACAGAATTAGTACACAGGAATAGGTACTGTGGGGCAGTCCAGCACCACAGGGGAACTGACTGCTCAGTTATTTGACAGTGGACAATGTAAAACCTATAAAACACATACAAACTATTGCCTTCAAGTTAGACATGTCTCAGGCAGTAAGTACTATGAAGGCAGAAGATCAGCAATCAAGTAACCTTGATAAAGGGAGAATGTGTAACTTTTTTTAGGCCAAGGGATGTGTGGATGCATCCAGTGCAAGCAACCCTTAGTCCTTGGAGTTTGCTGTAGAGGGCAGAGTTGCTAAATTAGACCAACAGACAGCAATGGAGTTCCTTAGAGAAGCAACATGAAGAGATATTGTAGATAAGTGATTTTCAACCTTTTCTTATTTGCAGGGCCTTAAACATTTCAAGTGGAGATTTGGACCCCTTTAGAAGTCCTAGACCATAGTCAGTGGACCCACAGAGGTCTTTGGATCACAGGCTGAAATTCACTGTTGTAGAGGAAAACAACTTCGCAACAGACAGTCTTGACATAAGAGGACGAGAAGTCCTGGAGATGGGGATACATTTGTGAGATGCAGACAGATGGTGCTTATATGGGATTAGATCATTAGAAACATCATAAGCTGAATATTTGGTGACAGTGAGAAATGGTCTGCACCTTGCCTCACAGAAGACATCAGAACAAGCTATCCCTGGCTTAGTGAGGAGGACCCACAGTCAATGTCCATATTTGTGGGATGGGATTCATGGAATCTGTGTGATGGCTCTTTGTCACAGAGGACCCACTCCTTATCATTGAGCTGGCATCTGGAGGTGACTGTTGATCTGCCACAGGCCCAGGCACGAGTGAACCTATTTCTTCTTGAGACATCCCCTCCAGGATTATTGATCTTGGAGCAAGTTCTGGCTCTGGCACAGTAGACCATTTCATTGCTGTCCCTGGACAGTTCTGCAGGCCCTGGTTCTTCATCTTCTTCAATACTGGAGGATCTCAAAGAGTGCCAGAACCTTTTGCAGGGGTGTCTGCTTTTCTGAGTATTCAAGCAGAGTTTCTGCAGGAGAATACCATACAGAGTTTCCTGCAGTCATCTGCACCTGAGAGTCACTGCCTATTAATAGACTGCCAGAGCCATCTAAGCTTCTCTGGAGCACACCAGCTTTAGTACTGCCTACTGCAAATATATGGAGAAGCTCTACCTCATTCTTGGGCAAAGATTTGAGGATTTTTATTCATTTTCCCTGAATGTGACCTCTGTGAGCAGTAGAACCCATCCAGATAGATTTAAGTCCCCCAAGGTATGGGCTCTAAACAGGTAGACCTCCTGGGTAGGAAGGTTTGCAGATATGTGTTACTAACCAGGAGACAATGCTGTTCAAATATGTCTTTCTGAGTTGGAGAGTTGTGTTTCAGAAATATAATGGAAATGGACAGTATTAGTGGTCACAGCCAAAGCACCCTAATGATTGGAGCCTGAGGCCAGAGCTCGACTCAGGTATCAGAGGCTAGCAGCTGGAGCAAAACTAAGAGGAGGGTGGGAATAGGAGCAGGGCTGAAGCAGGACTAAGAGCAGGGCTAAAGGAAGAGCAGGCCTGAACCAGGCAAAGACCTAGGGAGTCTACTGCCACTATCAGATAGGAAAGAGTTCCAAATCCTGGAAGGGAATAAGCTGCTGTTCCTCATTTGAGGCTGATATACCTGATTTAAGGGGTCAACAAAAGAATTCCTGGCTTGTGAGTTGACTGGAGCCTAGCAGAAGAGTGACTCGTCACCTCATGCTGTGTCTCAATATGCACACTAGCAGTCCAAAGCCTCAAGGAAGGAATTTTGGGCACTTACTACTGAAGACTACTTGGTCTACTTTGTTACATTTCACAATGGACATCATGATACTTTAACCAAAGTCATAGCCTTCACAGACTTTGTGAGTTGAAAGAGATGTAGAGATGAAAACTGCAAAAATCCAGGGTTGGATTATTTGCTTAAGCAACTCTGGCTCTGAAAGACACTAGATGATAAATCTGCTGAGTAAAAAGGTGCCATTTTTAGAAGTCACTTTGTAGAATATAGCAGCCTTTAATAAAAACAGATATATTTAATGTTTACAAGTCACTTGAGGCTGGCTCTCTGCCAGTTACCTTAGACATAAGTAAAGTAAAAAAGTAAATGTATTCATGCCACTCGTTCCATTGGCTATATTTAAATATGTGAGGTACATTAATTACAGTTCAAATGATAGAATGTGGTCCAACTTTTTTATATTTAAATCTTCAAAGTTTTCAAAAGTTTGGGGTTATATTTTCCCCAACCTTGAACTGGTTGTCACTATCTCACTGCAATCTGTCTTCCAAGAAATCATCTTGTTCCCCACTGATTGAGTTCTTTATACAGCTCTGCAAATACCAGTGGATGGTGAATACAGTCCTTGCAACACTTATGCTGGACTGGATTCACCAGCAGAGCTGTGCAGTCTCCAGACCTCTGCCAGAGATAGTGGAAGGTGAAGTGGTCTGTGCAGATTCATAGGAGTTATTTTGGAAAAGCTTAAAAATTATGGGATAATGATGACACTATCGGATGGGGAGACTATTGCATGATGGGAAATTGATCCCCCCCTGCAGCCCCTGTCATTTCCTCCCTGTCACCCTTGTGTAGCTTGTTTCTACCCCAATATGTATTGCTATTGTCAGGCATACTCACTGTGGGTGGAAAAAGTAAAGGGGGAATGTGCTCCTGGGCCCAGCCTTCCAAAGGGGCTCAGAGTTCCATCCACTGCCATTGATAAAGCTCCAGGCTCCTTTGAATTGCGATGACAGCACTACTCTGGATGTGTGTGGCTTGCTGGGAGGGTGTGAACGGGGGCAGTGCCGCAGCACTGAGGGCTGAACACCATAGGCCCTACCCCTTCTGCCATTGGACTCACCCCTCAGGAGAATGGAGCCAGGCCCCCACCCCACCTTATCCTGGGGCCCATGGTAGCATTTGGCAGTGCATGCTATTGCATGCACAGCGCTGTCACTGTGAGCCAGGCACGTACCCAAGCGATACATTGACTATAGCAGCTTTATACTGATGTAGCTTGAATCAATGAACAGCTATAGCATAGACATGGCCTTAGAGAAGAAAAAATTGGCCCCAGCAAACAACACATAACGACTCTTCTGAAAAGGAAGGATTTAAATCTGTTTTTCATGTGAGACACAGATGAGATTCAAGTTTGCAGCCATGCAGCATTAAGTTACCACAGATGAATATCAATACAAACAATTCTATAAGGTTACTATTTTAAAAAATCTAGTTTCAGCTACTTTTTTCACGTCATCCCCACTCCAAACAGGAAATAAAAAAATTAAGACACAAAATATTTCAATTTCCTCAAGTATAATATGTTATTGTGATAATCCTGCTGGAGATTAGCTTCTCTTTCAATGTTCCTTAAAGCCAATCATGAAGGAACACTCAGAAATGCTGCACTATCTTCTCTGTAGAGAGTGGAAGACTTTGACTGTGGTGAAGCTAGTTGGACTGTTAAGAACAAAGTTTTTATGCAAAGATATAAAGTGCTTTGATTAGCATCTTTGGAATAAATATTGATTTTGAAGAGGCTTACTTCCCATTCAGTCATTGCAAGCATCTACTTTTTGTTCTATATTAGTATAATTACACCCTGGTACAAGTAATAGAGGTACAGTGGGAAGTATAGCATGCACACAACTTTTGCCAATATTCATGTTTACTGACTCATATGACTTAACAAGGAAGCCATATCTGCTCCCAGTTCTATTTTAAGCGCTCAGAAACACATCTACATACCAAGTCCTTTCTATCAGAATCATAGATGGGGGAAGACCATGGTGCCACATGAAATTCCCAGCTTCCATAAAATTCCTTAAATCACTAAAAACAAGGATTCCTTACAGCACAGATGACAAGGTTTTTACTTACTTAGTTTCTGATTTTACTCTGGTCCTTCAGGGTTTGCAAAATAAAATACGAGCTTGATCTCAGACATTTTGAGTGTCCTCGCTCCAATTCAGCAAAGTATTTAAACATGAGCTTATCTTTAGGCACCTTCTTAAGTTCTGTGCTGGTTCAGGGCCAAAGTATTCAGTGCCTTGCTGGAACAAACCCTAAGTCCAATGGTACTGCTGGACATAAAAATAGACATATAGTTTTCTAATCATATTTGTATTTATGTATTTACTATGATCTGCAGGGCCTTTGTTGGACCCCATGTACTTTTTAATATGAACCATGTCTTTCTGGGATGGTGAAGGCTGAGGGAGGAAGGAAAAGGAATAAATTGATTCATTTTTGGTGGAGAGTGAAAGTACTGTCTTGAGAGAGGTTAGGTTTCCAGCTTTTCTGTACAGGCCATGATTTCATAAAAATAGCTACATTTTGGATAACAAGCATTTAACAAGGATCTCTGATCTTGTGTCTTACAGGGACACATCCATCTTGTAAGTGGCCAATGTAATTTCAATTTACTCACTTCCTCCTTTTAAGTGGACCTATCTTGGAGCCTTTCAGCAAATTTGTATACATTGCATATTTGTAGATATCAGATGTACATGTTCCACTTAGGTTTCCCATGCCCAAACAACAGCAGAGAGTGCATAGCAATGGGAGAATTCCTGTGTTCCAAAGAGGCAGCTGAAGGCAACTCATTGCCTTTCAGACGTTCCTCAGCTGGTTTTTGTTCATGCAGAGCAGGATGACAGTAAGGAATAAGGAATGGTGTATCCTATTTTGTAATAGTGTTGCTGTGGTACTGTCTTCTGTCATATTCACAACCTCTCTAATAACTGTTGCTCTTGCATTCCTCAGAAACTCCCTGGCTGGTTGTCTCCTGTGGATAAAGCTGGATTGAAGGTAGGAGAGCCCTTTTTACAGTACTATCTCAGACAGCCCCAAATAGTCCATATTCCCACTGAAAGAACCTGCAGCAAACAATGTTCCTTTCATCCTCCACTCTCAGCTAATGTTTTGTTTCAGATCATAGAAAGGGATGTTACCACAGATGCTGTGAAGAGCCATGTGGAGGTTAGAGAAGAGGATAGTTATTAATAATATGTTGAATCCCATTATCTACAAAAACTTGGCAGTTGACTAAATTCTGACTGTTAAATGCATAGATAGTTATGTCCGAACTAACATTAGTGCAAGCACAATGCTTCTGAAAATAAGGTTGCCTTTTAAAAGATATTTAAACATGACCCAGAGTGCTTAACTCCAGCTACCAATCTTTGGAAATACTGACCTAGCTGGAAGAACTATAGAGATGTGCAAAGAGTTAAATTCTTCCTTTAAAAGACCTCCTCAAAGCAACAAAAATTGGATCTATATACACATAAAGTTAGGAATTGTGACGAACTGAGTCTATTAAATGAGTTGAAGTAACACTTAGATGGTAAAGCTGTACTGTATTAGATAAAGTCAGTTTCATTCAAGTGGTGTCATTCCATTGCTTTTGTTTAAAACTGCCTCAAATTAAATGGAGACATTCAAGATCTCAAACACTGTATACTCTACATGCAGTATTCTCCTGAAAAACAAATTATAGGTGACTCATACTAGGAGAAATAAATGTTAGTTACATGCGTCACATTGGCTATATTTCTTTCTGAAGTCTATATTAGACTCTGATGTAAGAATGTGTAGTTCTGTGGACTTCAACAAGGTTGCTTTGTCTTACAGCAGATCTGAATTTGACTTTATGTGCTTAAATCACTAACTATGACTGTACAAGAAATCCGGCTGGGAAATATGAATTTAGCTCTGAAAAGGATTTCCTTGGGAAATGTAATTTTGTCCCTGTTTTAGAAATAATTTTGGTTGAGTTCTTATAGTAGGGCCATTTCTACTGTTGTGCTAAATAGCTATGAATTATCGATCATTTACTAAGAGAAGTAGATTTTTTTTAAATATGACATATAAGATGCTTCATTATAGGAAGAGAGACCTATCTAGTTCACAGAGTGTGAAATGAAAAGAAGGAAGTATTATGATAACAGAGATGATAAAATACAAAATTAAATATCTTACTTTGTAATACCTCATGGTGTTGTGACACTGCTTTCTGTCATGTTTATAACTTTGCTAATAACCTTGCTAATCTGCAGCTAGAGTAGCTGGAGTATCGCCTGGACAATATGGAATGAGGGTGGTATAGACTACTCGCTAACCACTAGTATAAAAACAATACAAGAGAGAATCTATATTACAAGGCGTCAGGACATTCACCTAGTTGGTGCAACAACCACAGTGTTAGGCTTGTGATTTGATTGTGAATTTTAGACACAATGAGTCTGTCTTTGGTAGACTATGTTAGTGAATGGGTCTCATTTCCATATGGTGTTAAATGAAAATTAAACATCTGCTTCCACCCACAGTAAAAGTTTTTTAATGGAAAAATGTTTTTTCTAATTCCATTAGATCACTGAACTAATATATTCAGTTAATTAGGCTATTGCTCAAAAGCGAGAAGTCCCTTTAAAATTCAGCATCTTCTGGGCATATTGATAGGATGACCCAGAGTAAAGCAGGCAGTTATCCATGTGATTAATAACAGGATGCAGAACGACTCAACATCCCCTTTACATTTTCTAGGTCTTTCTGTTACCATTTCAGAACCCCTGGAAAATGTTCATAAGAGCCAATTAAAAGTTAGCCTGTTGGCTCAGCATGAGGGATTCATACATCTCCACACCACACGTCTCAGTGAAGTATGATTAAATGAGGGAAAAAATGAAATAGAGAAACAGTGTGCTATTTTACTTGAAAGTGACAAAGAATCTGATCACTCCTCACTGTAACTGAAGGGGGAAAATCAATTATAATGTCTCTACATCTTAAAGTATGGTTCATGCATCTCCATGGTGCACAATCATCGCAGCTGAGCTGATTGAGAGAGTGGGGGGGTGGAAATGGGAGACTGAAAAAGTGATCACCGGAGGATGCATTAAATATTCTGCAAACTAAAAGCAATTTCAGTTAGAAATGAAGAAAGAAAAATGTTTTGATATTAATTCATTCATGCTTCACCATCTGCCTTGCAGTCAGGGCCTTCCACTGGTTAGCTTACTCACCAGAAATGAGGTAAAATTCTTTTGACTTCATCCTGATCTCATTTAACACTAAGGAAAATCAGGAGTAACTTTCAGGCAAAACTGGTGCGAGTGACATCAGAATCAGGCTCCTTATCTTACACTTTCGTTTCTGTGATTCAGATCTACAAGATTGAAGAATGTTGTGCTAGAGGGGAAATTCTCTGGGAAATATAGAGAGGCCACAGTACTTGTTCAGTCTTTGTGGTTCTCTGGGATTTCCTGTGACACACTTTTTTACAGGACAAAACCAAACAAGCTCAAGGAAAAGCACTTGCCAGCTTGATGCTGCATAAAACAGGAGAAATTTTGCTTCTCTATTCTTTGCATATTCTCTGGTCACCAACAAACTATTCCAAATATTTTATTCAGATACTCTCCATTTAACTGGCTATAAAACAGCCAAGAATCAACCAGAAATAAGAGGGTTTCCTGGCCAGCTCCAAGCATACCCTCATTACTTCAGTAAGGTGGCTAGACCCAGGTCATCAGTGTAGAAAAATCCTCTTCTGAGGTGATTTATATGTCCCTGTCCATGAGCCGTGGTGTCTGTGTGGTTGCCCTGCATCCTGACCAAACAGCCTTTAAGCTGAGCATTTAAAATTTATAATCTGCTTTACCAGCAGTGGTGACATATTTCCCTCACAAACCACATCAAAATTAGATAAATTGTAAAGTATATTTACTGTCAAAATGGTGTTTAGATACACAAAATGGCCGCTGGAAAATGACAGTTACAATTAATATTCGGCGGGCTATGAATATGTATGAAGTTATGGTTTGAAATGTTTCAAACTGATTGGTCAATTTAGAATCCTTATACATATGTAGTAGTCAAATGCCCCTTTGATACATTGTGGCACTGAGGAGGACCTAGCAGGCAGAAGTTGTCAAACAGGTCCACCCAGGCAGCATATATTCAGGAGAGCAGCCCTGCTTGGGGCATTCCGGACCAGACCTCGGAGGAGAGCAGATGAAGAAGAAAGAAGACTACAGAGAAGGACTGAGCTAAGAGCTGGACTGAGCCTGTAGCCGAACATCTGTGGCAGAAGAGCCGAAGCTGACCTGCGTGTCAGTCATCGCTCGCTAGCCGCCGTGGGCCGACGAAGAACAGAAGAGTTCCAGCCAGAAGACCAGAAGAGCTCCAGCCTATACAGAGCAAAAATGACTAGTAAGGCTCCGGTTCTTTTATCCGGAGGGTTTGCCCGGCAGACCGCACCGCCTAAAATACGGTGCCCTGCACGGGGAAACCGCAGCAGTGACCCTGCCCTTCCAGTCACCGACCTTAGCTTGGGCCGGTGTCTGAAATATCACGGTCATTCCTGAAAAGACACAGGAGGTTTTGTTAACCAAGCCGGTTTTTCCTCCTGGCTCTCTTTTTCTTCCTTCCTCCTTTACTATCTGACCTGACGCGGCTGCCGTACAAGCGCGCCGTGAGGGTCATCACTTCCTAGCTCGAAGAGAACTACAGGCCCAGCGCCTGGATTACAGAGCAGGAATAAGGAGGTATTTGTGGTCTGGGTGTAAGGCTAATATAAGTAATTAGGTGAGCAGTTAATGTTTTTATATAGTTTTGTAACAGAAAGTGGATTGGGACTTCCCCAAGTCCATGATCTGCGTCTTAAATTTTGTATCCCTTGTCTCTTTGTAAAGGCACAGGAGGTCAATGCTATTGGTCTAGCCTAAAACTATTACATGCACACAGAAGAATAGTTAGGCAAACTGCTTTATAATTAAAATCCAGAGCTATAAGCTCCCCCCTATTTAGGAGGGTAGAGCGGTCAGGGATAACCCTATATAGGGAAAACCCTGGTGTTCTTAGTAACCCTTTAAGGGTAATGAAGGTCTGCAATAAAGGGCTACCATAACAAGGTGGTCGAAATAGGCAGTACCTTTTTGAGGGGATAACCTTTAACTAGGAAAACCCCACCATTTAACTAAGGAGATAACCTCTCAGAAGGAAACCCCGAATATACTGGGCTCTCCCCTGCTTGGCCAGCAGGGCAACCCACTTAACTAGAGAATTGACCTAGCTTAGCGCAGGCAAATTCTTATTCTAAGTAAGATCTGCTCCCCGCGGTAGTCGGCCAAGGGTTGAGCGACCTGGTGAACCTCAGGAAGATCCAGGAATAAATAAATACAATATTCAGCTCTGAAGTTATCCTTCCATTTTACAGCACGCATCGAAGGCTGCACGGCCCGTCCCGGAAGCGCAGTAAGTAGCTAAGGGGTTAGATAGCAGTGCTGTTATAGCAGTTACCTATTGTTTAAGGCTATAAGCCAATTAGTATTCAAATCCTGTGCTTATTTCAGAAAAACAAGGGTCCACATATTTTGTGTCACCTAGCTTATCATAATCCACACTTTTACTTTGTTAAATAAACCCTTTCTCCCTGTTTAAACCTAACACCTTGTCCGTATTTCTTCCTTGGGTAAACACACCGCAGCAGCGCAATTCACACACCCTGAAACCCCGTTGTGACTAGACCCACCGTAGACGGCGAGCAGGGTCGCGGGTAAAATCCTGGGAGCATTGGAAAGGACTTAGTTTTAGTCCAGTCCATTGCTCTGGTGTGACTGACTTAGCCTAATCAATATTCAAACTTATTCTTACGTCACTCACATCCTCGATAATCAGCAGGAGCCATTGAATCTGGGACCTTAGGGGCTAAAGCCATGAGCCTCTGCTACATGAGCCAAAAGCTGACTGCTTCTGAGGTCCTTCACTCTCCTTTGTCAGTGTCTCAGCATTACACTTTCATTAAAGACAAAAGCCAAAACTACGCAATGCAAAAAAACAAACAGACAAAAAACAACAACAACAAAAAGATACTGGAGCTAATACCCAGTGAATATACTGATACATAAAGAGAGAGGCCCTGATCCTGAAAACTTTTATGTGCAGGAGTAATGTTTAGGCCTCAATTCTCAAAGCACTTGAGCACACACTTAGCCAGAAGCAGATGTGTATTCCTATTGACATCAGTGGAATTACTCACCTTAATGTTCAGCAAATGTATTAATGCCTTATATGATAGCCCATAAACAAAGGATCTCATACATAGCTTAACAGTATGCACATCTTTTTAATCTTTCATAAAACAGTTTGGTCTGAGTTCTGAAAGTTTAGCTTTGTTGTTTGTTATATTCAGACCAGTATACGGTCATGTAATAGGATAGTACTGATACTGTCTGCATTGATAAATCCTTCTTACTATCTCTCTAGGCCTACAACAAATCTTGACTACATTTGAACCATTGCAGTTCTATTTTTCCATTGTTTGGGCAGTCTGCCCAAACAATTCTTCTTTATATTCAGCTACACTTACTTTACAGTTTCAAATATTGTTTAGCCCTTGGTCAAAATAAAATAGCACAACTTAATAAGGAGAAAACAAGGGACACTAGGGACAAATATGGGCCAGTTTAGGCAGTCTGAAATTAACAGATGCTGAATCTGTCTGACATTCTCTTAATTTAAAAGTGCACTTCATTTCAAACATACTGTTAAATAAGTAGAAGTCAGGTACCAACGCTCTGCACATCTTGTCTGGCTGCTAGACCTTATCAGTCTGAATGTGATAATGTTCACTTAAAGAAATCAATACAAATATGCTCACACTCTGTACCACTTGCACTCAGAAAAGGGACTAGATTAATCAAAATGATCCAGACTGGTTCTTCTTGTTTATAGGAATTATCAATGGATCTCAGCCACAAAATTCAGGGAAAAAAAAAAACATAGTGAAAGGTCTCTTTGTCAGGCAGCTTGTGAGCAAGAGGGGCTGGGTCTGTAGCACATGATCCTAAAAACTATTCTGGTTTGTGCTGCTGGCCACAGACTGCAGCAGTGATACTGCCATACTGTTTTGGAGCTCACAGTTAGTCCAGAAGTTGAAAGGTGGAAGAAAGGTACCACTGCTCACTCCTCTTCTGAACCACAGAACTGGACTGTGCCTAAATTGAGGTGTTTGTGATCTCCTTTTCTCTTATTTCTGGTGATCAGACTAAGCTATATTACTGAAATTACAGCTACTGTTTCTACTTGCTCTGAACCGATATGCATATATTCCCATAGAAAGTGGCAGTATGGAGGCTTGAGTGACTGCAGATGAGTAGATGGTATTTGAGCCAGTAAAGCAGCGGTCCCCAAACTTACTATGCTGTGCATCCCCTTGACATTAATGTTATCTGTCTGTGGCGCACCCCACCTCCCCACCTCCAAGAACCAGGCTGGGATCTGGAAGCTGAGACAGGGTCCAGAACTGGGGCTGGGGCTGCAGGGTGATTCCGAAGTTGAGCTTTGGGATGCAATTCCCCGCACCCATGGGGTTGGCTAGGGCCCCATCATACCATCTGAACATTCCACCATGCCCCCTGGGGACATGCCCCATACTTTGGGGACAGGGAATTTGGAAGGTGTTGACCATAAAGCTGATGTGGAAGGCTTTGTTAAGAGTAGAACATTCCTGTGTGTACTCCCATACATTCTTAGGCTGAGTCTACACTATGAGATAAATTCAAATTTATTAGTATTGATTTTGTAATTCTGGAATTTATAGATTTGAATTTGACTATCCTCACCTCCCCACTTGCTCTTCACAAAGTTGACTTATTGCTCCCACACTCAATTGGCAAATGTCAACTGTTGCAGAAGTGCATTGTGGGAACCTATCCCACAGTTCCCTCATCCCCGTAGCATTCTGGGTATGCTCGCTGATCATTGAGATCATCTTCCTACATTGCATTTTCCTCATTCCACTCCTGTGGTAAGCAAACATCCATTTTTCCCATTGGAAGGAAGGAAAAGTAGGGCATCCACAGAGATGGCGAAAAAAGTTTACAGAAGTATCTTTCTTCTGTAGCTGAATTCTCAACTGGCCATCCACTGGGTGTCCCCCTCTCCTCTGATTGCGTCCAATCCCTGAAAATAGTACAGGGATCCTGACTGTATTCTCAAAGTTAGAAAAAGAAGATAGAAAAGTCTAGGAAAAAATGTTTGACTTCCCTCTTCACTACACATACACCTGCAACATGAGTGATGGCAGTGAAATATCCCTGAAAAGCCTGAAGAAGGAGATGATGAGAGGTTTTTTTTCAAAATAGAAAGCACCATGCCCTGCCCTTCAGAGAGTGACACCTGAGGCAGGAATTGCCAGAGGTGGGGTCCAGGGCTCATAAGAAAAGCGGCATCCAAGCAGGAGCTGAAGAGCCAACACCAGACTGGTCAGCCAGCCGCTCTGACCAAACCTCAGAGGTGTAGCCAGGCCTACCATTTGCCCACCTGAAGTGCCTGGATCTACCTGGACACTCTGGCTCACTTTGAGCTCCCTACCCAGAGGTCCAGGTCTATGTTTAAGAGCTTGCCAGCTGCCAACTACCCAGAGGTCCCAGACCTGTCCCAGCCTGGGAACCTACCAACCGCCAAATATCCAGAGACCCAGGACCTTACTAAGCCTACAGTCCTGCCATCCATCACCTACCCCAATGATGTGGACATGTCCCAGTTTCTGGACTTGCCAAGGCTACTTACATGGAGGACATGGAACTACCTGATCTCACGGATGACCCTGAGTGAGACCCTGCACTGATGGAGGTCATGGTAGGAAGCAGCCTGAAGAACACTCCACTAGATCCCACAACAGTGTATTGTGGCCTGGATCCCCACGGACTGGCAGCTAGTGTCTGCTGCTGTTAGGGCCCTGGGCTGGGGTGCAGTGGAGTGGGTGGCCCTGCTCCTTCCTACTCCTCCCCTTTGGAGAAGTAGCCCCTCACCTCTCCAAACCCACACTGCCCTGGTGCTGTGCCCACAGCTCTATCCTGCTTCAGGGAAGCCACACGGAAACTGTTTGCTTCCTCAGCCCTGTTAAGAGGGAGCTGAGCCTTCCACAGACTACTGCCATGCCCTGCTCCAGGGCAAACAACTTATACACTGTTTGTGTGCTCAGTCCTGCTACCCAGAGCTGAGCTTTGTTGATTGCTGCCCTGCCCCAGGGCCAGGCTTATATACTGTGTTTCTCAGGCCTGACACAAAGCGCTGAGCCTTATTGTCTGCTGCCCCACCCTTCCCCAGGGCAAGGGCTTACACACTGTTGTTCAGCCCTGCTGGAAGGGATAGAGCTATATTAACTGCTGCCAGGCCTGTCCCAGTCCTAGAGTGAGGTGCCGGTGGACTGTGGGGTTGTTTGCTAAGTCTTGCAGGAGGCGCTGATTCCTATACTGACCACTGAGACTTTAGCAAGGTGCTTGACCTTTCTGACCCTCTGGCACAGACATCTACATGACTATACTGAAATATACCATCTGTTGGTCTAGGGAGAGCGCTGAGAGACCTTGAACAAAACTGTATGCCCTAAATATTATGGAAAGCACTTCAAATCAGGGGGAGGAAACCACATCCCCAGTACAATTGTTCCAGCACATATACCAGCAGAGCACTCAGCCCAAGAATCTGGGTAAGGAGACCTAAATTTAGGATGCTTATTTGAACCTTACTTCTGAAACATTTGAGATTTGTCTATCACAACTTATTGTGCTCCAGTCCCAATATTGTTTAGTTAGTTTATGGTATTTGAATAAGCTGAAGCTGCAAGAGATGTTGTAGTGAGTGGTAGCTAGCACATGCTAATATGTGAGAAAAGGGGATACTGGAAAAGGGGATACTGAATCAAAGAGGATAAAACAAAGAATTGAAAGATTATTCTATGCACAGAGTGGATAGCTCTTAAAAGCTACAGCTTTGAAGTGTCATTCCTCTCTTGTAAATTTAAAAAGGGAAGCCATATAGTGTACAATATTAATATTAATAGCTGAAGAAACGGATTGTTTTTGCCTTTTATTTAACAAGTCAGATGTGTTAAGTAAACATTTGTTAGGAGCATATTTGAAACCATTTTGGTATTATAGGATATTGGATATATGTTTATGCTTCTTTCTGGGCTTCCATATCAGGGCATTTTGCTGTCTATATAGACTGTTATTGGATATTGCCTCTAAGATAACCACAGATATATAGATGTAGATATAGATAAATCAGTTATATTTGTACAGGTAGGTCCATTTTAATTTACCATTTAATTAATAAAATTTCTTTGGATTTTAGTCCCCTCAATATATTTGGGAAGAAATTAGCGTCTCTGCATAGGGGCAGTACAAAATCTATATGTTTCTCAAAATAGTGCTTGACTCAGACTTACACTTGTGTAATCTCTGTGCATTAGCTTTCTGCACTTGAATGAATTTTATTTGACAGCACATGCCTAAAAGTGAGTAATATTAAAATGAGGATACTCAAATTTAAATTTTGAATTTCACAAATATGAGCTGTTTAAAAATATTGGTCAAGCTTTTACCCTCATAAACACAGTGTACTCCTAAAATAACTGCTTAACACAGCAAGAGATCACTGCAGGGAAGCAGATATGTTAAGGCTCCTTTATTGCCACCAAGGAGACTTAACAATCAAATGCCATTGTAGCATTTCTCTGTTTACACACTGAAACTTGAGAATTTTGGAGCATTACTTTTAGGAAGCATTGTGTTCCATTTTTTGGAACGTTAGTATGGCTCCTGACTCCCTCCCCGTGCCCTGGGATTATGGGAAGATCAATATCTAGTCTCTGAGAAATAAGAGCAATGTATTTAAACAATCAGCACTGGAAAATTAATTTATGATTCAGGTTCAAACCCGTAATCTGTGCTAGGAACCCAAAAGCTGGAGAGAGCTATCCTTAGCAGGAAATATCACTGTGGAAACTGGAGGAGTCCTTGCTGATTGTTATGAGTGGAGAGATAGGACTTCTAATAATAACTTTAAAAAGCATCACAAACAAATTAAAGCAATACCCATGTTGTTCCTATAGAACCAATATTTATAATCCCTTGAGATGTATGCCTTTGTTTCAAATTTCATCCATCATGATATACTCACCTCTATAAACTTCCCTGGCCTGTAGGATTATTCCAACTTCAGTTCACTACTTCATCATAACAAAACTTATTTCAAGGTACATTAGGCTTCTCCTGACAGGATAAGCAGGACTGTAATATACTATGTTTGTTTTAAAAAAATAAGACCGTTTGTTCATTCAGCAGCCAGGAAGCCAAAGTCTTAAAGCTGCTAGTCGGTTTTCAGGGTTATTGTGTTTTATTCTGGTCTCTGCCTTAAGTGGATTGAGGGGGCAGAAACCAAATGGTTTGTTGTTTTAAGAGCAAACCTGTTGTCTGAAAAATATCTTGAGTAATAGTAAACAATTACCAAGATAAGAAAAGAAGTGGAGCAATTCTGCTGAATAGATTCTAGTCACTCTTGGTAACTGGTAGCAATGCATGGAAAGGCTTTCAAAAGATAAAAATTATGATAGGAGTGATGATCTTACCAGATGCCTTTTCTCCAGATTGAACTGGACATATGTGTAAATATGAAATTGCTTTCCTTCTTATGGCTTTCCTCCCCCAGTCAACTCTTCCAGTAATCACATGCATAGTTACCATAGGGACATAGCAATGAAGGGTCCTGTGGCACCTTATAGACTAACGGAGAAGTTTTGAGCATGAGCTTTCGTGAGCACAGACTCCCTTCATCAGATGCTGGTCATGGAAATCTGCAGGGCCAGGTATAAATAAGCCAGAGCAAGGCTGGGGATAACAAGGTTAGCTCAGTCAGGAAGGGTGAGGCTTACTACCAGCAGTTGATCTGGAGGTGTGAACACCAAGGGAGGGGAAGCCGCTTTTGTATTTAGCCAGCCATTCACAGTCTTTGTTTAAGCCTGAGCTGAGGGTGTCGAATTTGCAGATGAATTGTAGCTCAGCAATTTCTCTTTGGAGCCTGGTCCTAAAATTTTTTGCTGTAGGATATCTACTTTTAAGTCTGCTACTGTGTGGCCCAGGAGATTGAAGTGCTCTCCTATGGGTTTTTGTATATTGCCATTTCTGATATCTGATTTGTGTGCGTTTATTCTTTTATGTAGAGACTGTCCAGTTTGTCCAATGTATATAGCAGAGGGGCATTGCTGGCACATGATGGCATAAATTATATTGGTAGATGTGCAGCTGAATGAACCCATGATGGTGTGGCTGATTTGGTTAGGTCCTGTAATGGTGTTGCTGGTGTAGATATGTGGGCAGAGCTGGCAACGAGTTTTGTTGCATGGATGGGTCCCTGAGTTAGAGTGACTGTGCTGCGGTGTATAGTTTCTGGTTAGGATTTACTTCAGGTTGGCAGGTTGTCTGTGGGCAAGGACTGGTCTGCCTCCCAAGGCCTGTGAAAGTGGGGGATCATTGTCCAGAATGGGTTGTAAATCCCTGACGATGCTCTGTAGAGGTTTTAGCTGAGGACTGTAGGTGATGGCTAGTGGTGTTCTGTTGGTTTCTCTCTTGAGCTTGTCCTGTAGTAAGAGGGTTCGTGGCATGCGAATGGCTCTGTTGATCTGTTTTTTCACTTCCTCAGGTGGGTACTGCAGTTTCAAGAATGCTTGGTAGAGATCCTGTAGGTGTTTGTCTCTGTCGGAGGGGTTGGAGCAAATGCGGTAATATCTTGGTGCTTGGCTGTAGACAAACGGACCGTGTGGTGTGTCTGGGATGGAAGCTGGAGGCATGAAGGTAGGCGTAGCGGTCAGTGGGTTTACGGTACAGGGTGCTATTAATGTGGCCATTGTGTATTAGCACCGTGGTGTCCAGGAAGTGGATCTCCTGTGTGGACTGTTCCAGGCTGAGGTTGATGTTGGGGTGGAAGTTGTTGAAGTCCCAGTGGAATTCCTCCAGAGTCTCCTTCCCATGGGTTCAGATGATGAAGATGTCATCAATGTAGCGTAAGTAGAGACAGGGTGTTAGTGGACGAGAGCTAAGGAAGCACTGTTCCAGGTCAGCCATGAAAATATTGGCATATTGAGGGGCCATGCGGGTACCCATATCTGTGCTGCTGATTTGAAGGTATATATACATTGGACAAACTGGACAGTCTCTACATAAAAGAATAAACGCACACAAATCAGATATCAGAAATGGCAATATACAAAAACCCGTAGGAGAGCACTTCAATCTTCCGGGCCACACAGTAGCAGACTTAAAAGTAGCTATCCTACAGCAAAAAAATTTTAGGACCAGACTCCAAAGAGAAATTGCTGAGCTACAATTCATCTGCAAATTCGACACCCTCAGCTCAGGCTTAAACAAAGACTGTGAATGGCTGGTTAAATACAAAAGCAGCTTCCCCTCCCTTGGTGTTCACACCTCCAGATCAACTGCTGGTAGTAAGCCTCACTTTCAAAGTAAGCCCCCTTTCAAAAGCTTCTATCAAAATAAAGCCTCACCCTTCCAGCCTTGCTCTGGCTTATTTATACCTGGCACTGCAGATTTCCATGACCAGCATCTGATGAAGTGAGTCTGTGCTCATGAAAGCGCATGCTCAAAGCTTTTCTGTTAGTCTATAAGGTGCCACAGGACCCTTTGTTGCTGTTACAGATCCAGACTAACACGGCTACCCCTCCGATACATGACACCATGCATAGGGACATAGACATTTAATTATCAAAGGCCTATCCTCTTTACTCCATGCATCCTATCAGGTAAAATAAAGACAGATCCTTTTTCACAATTATATTCAGTGGTACTAGACACTGGCTCCAAGTGTTAACTTGTAGAGAAAATATCCTGTACATTGGACTCTAGAACCATGTGAAGAAACATAACCTCTTTTTAGGGATAATAGCTATTAACTGCTTTGGGATAAATTCTCTCAATGAGAATGCAAGACACAACTGAGCATACTATGAGCCATATGTTCAAGTGTAGATGCCTGTGTTGCACCTGAAAGTTGCATGAACATATTTGCTGAACATCCAAATACTATATTTGTACAAAGTAGCTGAAATCTGCATACCAGATAGAAAGATGGTCATTTGAATTGCTAGTCCAGCAAACATAATCCAATACCCAAAAGTCATGTGAGATTTCTGTCCAAGTCTCAAAGACTTTTTTAATGAGAATTTTGGAAACATGAGTTGATACAAAATCCAGCTCATTCTCACATAGCTGTATCAAGTGAGAAACTTAAGCTGCATCTACACTAGCAAGTTCTTTCAAATGATTTCTTGAAAGAAGGGGGCTCTTTTGAAAGAACCCATGGAGCGACTACACATTAAAAGCATTCTTTCGAAAATGAATTGAAAGAATGTGGCTCTCCCTTTGAAATCACTCTTGCTTTCCCGTTTTAGGAAGAGCACCCCCTTTCAAAAGCTTCTGTCAAAATAAAACAGTTGTAGACACTCTGCAGGACCCTTCTTTCAAAAGAACAGTCTTCATTCTTGATCCCTGGCCCATTCTTTCAAAGAAAGGGGGCAGTCTGGACACTCTCTTTCAAAAGAGCAGATCCCTCTTTTGATCCACCTTTTGGTATGCGGATGCACTCTTTCGAAAGAAGCTCTTTTGGATGAGATCTTCCAGAAGAGCTTCTTTCAAAAGATTTCTTTAGTGTAGATGTGGACTTAGAGTCAAAAGTAGTTAACTACTTACTTGAGTCAGTAAAGAATTTGTATAGGACTTGGAATACAGAAAAAAATATGCAGGTTGCACCTTCCAAAACCTGGATTCTCTTGTCCAGCATGACCACAGATGTTACTGGATCTCCCAGGAGGCTATTAGGAGGACAGGTGGTGGCTGGAAGCCCTGTTGGTCCAGTGGACCTGTGCAAAGGAACCTGGTGGGTCTTCCCCAGGGCCTCATCAGCAGATCAGCAGTAGCTGGAGCCAGTGGTGGGGCCACATCCTGCCACATCTGCAGCCGGAATCCTCGGGACCAGGGCCACATCTGACAGCCCAGCCATATCTGGGGCTATGTCTGGCAGCCTGGTTGTGCCCAGTGTCAGGGACAGAGTGCAGGGCTGGGTGAGAAGTAATAAGGTCACTGGCACTGGAGGGCAGGTGGAGGGGGAAGGCTCTTTTCTGATATAAAACACACTTTCTAAAGGAAACTATCGTAGAAAACTAAAGGACCATTCCATGAAAACAAGTACTGTGGAAGGCAAATGGAGTTCATTACAGCACTTCACTCCATTACTTTCTAGATGAATTAAAAAAAAAAAAAAGATTTCTTAAGGGAAAATTATATATATAGTCAAATGACCTTGAAAGAGTGAAAGTGAAAAAGATTTTTTTTTAACTTGACAGACTGATTTATCCCTTTTAAGCCTTTGTTAACCAATCAGACTGTGCTGGCAACTCATCCAAATAAACCACTAGAAAAGACACTATTAGATTTTTAAAGGAACTCTCATGAGTTTCACTTTAAATGTTTAATTAAACATCTATGGAAAACTAAACATCTTTTTAAAAATAGGTTGAATTAGTTTTGTACCCAACTCTGAATTATAATTTGATAAAGCATCAAGATCTCACTGTACCAAAAATATTTTTATGATGCTCTCAAAGCTCCATAAACTGAAATTGCTAAGTGAAAAATGTAGTTTTACCCCTCAGGGGGAAAGCAATATCAGATAGCAGCATTTTTGTATCTCACAGAAACAGGAGGTAAAATGCTCAGTTATTTCCTTTTGAAACAGGTTGCCACCAAGTTGTCATGTGAGTGACGCAGAATATATATATATATATATATATATATATATATATATATATGATTCTCTATATGCAGTACTTTCTACATTCAGTCATCTTTCATTGAAAAACAAAGCATACATATACAAATCCTCTGGATGCTCAAACCTTTTTAAATTTAATTGAACACTTACGTGTGTTGGTCTCTCAGCTTTCCTCACTGATAAATTCCTTTCAGCTCTTTAAGCTACGCACTCTATTTTCAAAGACACTGAGCCTTCACTGGGATTTATCTTGGAAAATTATCACAATATATTTTTTCTCCCTCTTTCTTCTCTAACCCTGTACAAGGTTCCAAAGATCCTTCTTTCAGTTTCATTGACAGGCAGAAAGAAGTTTCTCACTCTCTCTGGCTCAGTCTTTTCCTGCTTCCACTGAGATAAACTCAAGCAGTAGCCAGCTGGGGGGATTAAAATGGGAAGAAAATAACTTTAGGTCAAAGATTTAGCTGGTATCTTTTCTCTTAGATTATCAGCAGGAAATGTGAATACATGTTTTTGGGTAGATGCTGTTCAGCTAACTGGTTTTCATTATGAAGTGACTGTAAAAAATTTAATAACATCGGGCAACTAGCAACTACACTTCAAGAAACAGAGATGATCGACTGCTGGAAATAGGAACAAGATATATTGCCTCTTTTTTGCTCAGTTTACAGTTATGTTAACTAGCTAATGAACTGTACATATCTTTCCTCCTGGATACAGCAACATAATTATACAATGAATTCCTCTGGAATTAGGTTCTGATACCGTATCATGGAAGCCAGTGGAAATTTGTCTGTTAACATTATTAGCAGAAGTGCCTTATTTTTTTGGTGGGGGCAGGAGGGGATGGTCCACAGAGTTTACTTTCATATTGCCATGATTTAACTGGCAGAAGCATAGGACTGGAATCCAGGAGCAGCTGTGATCACTGCTCTAACCCTGACTTCCTCTGTGGTGCTGAACAAAGCACTTAGCATGCTGGGTGACATCCTGGCTCCATTGAAGTCACTGATAAGTCAGTCCTAGATCTAAAAGGAGGATTCATCTTCTGTGTCTGTTTCCCAATTTGAAAACAAGTCTAATGATATCTCCTTGACTTCAGTACCTCACAGGAGCATTGTGAGGATTCAGGCATTTATCTTGCAAAAATTTGTACATATGCTTATGCACAGTGGGTGAAACTGATCATAACGAGGATTTTGCTGTTGGCTCCATTGGGCCCAGATTTATTGGGCCCTGTGAGTGTTCCTGGTGAAATCAATAGTGTTTCTTACATCATATAAAATAAATTACATGACTACCACTCTCAAGGAGTAGAACATAATTAGTAAAGTGCTTTGCAAATGGATTTTTGGGCTGCGTGGTTGCTAAGTATCAGAACTTTATGAAATCACTTCGCAAGTTTTTCAGGCTACTTTACAATATTATGACATAAGACGCATTAGCAAGTTTCTCTCCTCTCTCATTCATCTGGAATCTGCAAAGGAGTTGCAGTTACACCAAAACCAAAAATCACTCCAAAGAAAAAAATAAAAAAATAGACAGAGGTCTAAAACAGATAAAACTCAAATGGTGTATTTAATATTTGAGATTTGTCTCCCACTAATGCTTATACATAATAAGCATGAACACCAATGCTTCTCTAAAATAAATATGAAGTAACAATAGCCACTCATTAACTTTCTTGAGAGGTAACAGCTAATTTAGACCCCCATCAGTTTTGTATGTATAGTTGGGATTACATTTTTCCAAGTGCCTTACCGTCCATTTATCAACATTGACATCCATCTGCTATTACGTTGTCCAATCGGCCAGTTTTGTGAAATCCCTATGTAACTCTCAGCTTTGCAGTTAACAACTTTGAATAATTTTGTATCATCTACAAATTTTGCCATGCCACTGTTTACCCTTTTTGAAGATAATTTATGAATAAATTGAACAGAACTAGTCTGAATACCTCACTCTGGAGTGGGATTATTTATTGTGTTTTTATTTCTACCTTTTTACTCCCCCATCTTTTAAGTGGAGTATGTGGCAATAGTTCCATGATCATCTAAGGATTCTCCCATTACTTGAATGACAAGTAATGAACCCTTTTGCTAGCTTAATCACCCTGCCTTCCTCTATTAAAAAACAAATTCCCTACTTCAAAGGCAAAGCTGAGAGCAGCACAAGCTCTGTAACAGGTAAAACTCATGGCCTAGCCCCAGATGCAGCTCTTAAGAGGACCATGAGTGTGAAATTCCTAGGCTCAAACTTCAGGGGTTCCCTCAAGCCCCTCCATAGCTCATAGCTTCTTCATCAGCAGTAATACAGTGAAGAAACTGCATTGTTAAGCTTATATTTAGACTTAATATACACAAAAATGAGATGAGGAAGAAATAAAAATTATCTGTTTTCATGAAGCTTCATTATAAACCACACCATGAGGAAGCCTGATGACCAACTGCAGAGAAAATAAGCACAACCTGAGCAAGATGACTTTTAGGAAGGTGGGCTAGGGTTTTGCGTCATTGTCAATTTACCTTGTACCGTGTCAGGCCACACAGAAAAGTGGATTAAGGAACTCTGCCACCAACAAACACTCAGCAAATCCACATCATGTCAGCAATTTCTCCCCTCAGCTGAGCTGAAAATAAAGGAATTGATGGGAAATCAATAGAGTTCAATTGCCATATGCAGTAGCTGGGTAATGGGAGCGTTTAAGGGTCAAGCTATCTGTGATAGGTAACCACTTCTTAAAAAAACATAGAATAGCTTTATGAAAATAAATTTGGACTGTCTTTTGGGTTTGGCAATTAGACTGTTCATTTGCTGCTGATTCCCACAGAAGGAGGGGTGGTGGCTACCTATAGCTGGACGATGCTGAATTAACTTCACTGTAAGTTTGATCCTCCACAGGATCCTCAGTTCATTTCTATGTACCTGAAGGGGACCTCTGTGTAGCTAGAAAGCTATTTCTCCTACCCACATAGGTTTGTGCAATAAAGAAAGTATTACCTCACCCACCTCATGGCTCTGGGTACCTTGGGCATTTCTAACATATTATCTCTTAAGAAAAAAACAAACATTCATGCTTTTATTTATATGTAGGTATTTACAGAAGGATTGTTTTGTGTGTATCCTTCCTGACAATATATTCTTTGTTTTGATGTTTGCCTTTACACTGGTCATATTTTTTGTCCCTCAATGATGCAGATCGGTCAGCACTGCTGACAGACAACACACCAAAAGTCCAGTTAGGGCAGTAACCACGATCAGCCTCTGCTGCTGGGAGAGTGGGGAGAGCAGCTGCAGCTGAACAAACTGGCTCTGGGCTCTGGCAGAGAAGGAGGTAGCGGCACCACAAAGGGGAAGGAGGGGTGGCATTTGAAAAGTGGGGCCAGCAAGCAGGGTTACTGCCCACGACAGTCTATTGCGTCTTCTTAGCTGCCCAGGGGACTGGTAGTGTCTAGTTTTGAAAAACTGGAAAGCAAGCTGCCCTAGACACAATAATTACAATAGTTACAATAGTTAATACAACCCTAGTTACAATTACTTTAGTCTTTCCAAAAAATTAGTGCTTCTATCATCTACTGCCCCTGGGAGAGGGATAATGAATGTATTTGGCCTCCATTTTATCTACCCTCTAATTTTAAAGTAGATGAATGAGCAATGGTAACCACATGAGTCATGTGGTAAGCAGCTGAACATGACAGAAGCTTTTTTATCTTACAGCTCCTTTGTCCCATTGGAGTCACTTTTTTGAACCAACTCACTGACAAGCAGCAAGTACTTTAAAAATTAGTCTCTCACCAATTGCTCATCTGATGATGACTCAACCTAATTATAAGCAGCGCTGAGTCATACCTTGTTAGAATCACAATCACAAATAAATACTCTGGTTCAAAAAGCCATTTGCTTATGATTCACAGATCTCCCCACTCCTTTGGAAAACTGCAGCATCCCTGATTTTGAGTAAAGTCTTTTTGCCTTCACTTTTAAACCCTCTCCTCCTGCTAAAACAAGAGGGAGCTTCACTAAGCCTCATTCCAACTCTTATCCAAATTCAGATTATCACATGTGCAATGATTCATAAATGTCTTTTACTTTTGCTGCTTATACTTTGAGTAGCAAAACTGCTCAGTAATCCCCAGTGAGTTGATAAATCCCCCCAAGTACTTTTATTTTCCTTAAATAATTTTACAGAAATTCTGAACTCCAGAAAAATGTACTTGCTTTTATATGTATTCCTACATGCTACAAATCTCTTGGTACTGTCAAAACCTGGTTTTTGCAGACACACTCAATAAATCACCCTCTGCTCTAGGAAAGATGTGGCTAGTTTCTGTTTGTGTTTGAATGCAAGTTATGACATATTCTATATTTCTTTTGGCAGTAACATCCAGAAGTGAATTATGTTTAGTGTTTTTAAAATTTGCTGTTGTTCATTCTAATACCGTAAACAGTAAACTAGTCACATCCTTCTCACTACATGCACTGAACTTAGTAGCAGCTAAGGGTAACATTCTGTTAAACTCTAGTAGCACCTGTGTACCCTGATCTGAATGCTTGTCAAGACAGCTTTCTGAGAATAAGTGGTGAGCACATGTGCTGTCCTGTGCCTTCAATCTAAATAGGATCAGAGCACATTTCTTTGACCTTGTGTTCTCTACTATAAACACATAGCAACATATGCATTTAAAACAAAACATTACACAGCACAAACAGTTCTTCCCTTGGAGGAAAATGAATGAGAGAAGGAACTGCACATTCTGGTCATATCATTTAACGTGCTGCTGGAAGACACACAGATACTATGGTTATGAAGGTGGTATAAGAAGAACCTACATAGAATAGATACAGATGGGGCACTCACACACAAACATTCTGTGACAGTTCTACTCTATGCTTTGTGAAAATTGGATTATGATTATAAATATGCTTAAGTGGAAGATGCTTTAGACAAAATACCTCGCATAACCTATTAATTTTAATGCTACAATCTGTATATCCTATTTTGGTGCGTTCATCATTCCTGTATAAGAGGTTAGAACCTATGAAGTGTAAATCTGTTCATAATTCTGAATGTGGTAATGAGAGCCATTACTGGTGCCCTGGAAGTCTAATGGGTTGATAATCAACTTGATGACTTGTAAACAGCCTTGTTTGTCCTGTAAGTCCAGAAGGTACTTGGTCTAGAAAGACATATGACAAGCCATGTTTGAAAGCCATTTTGAATATGGAATTTTTCCATGGAAGAGGGGGCTGCCAAACAAATTATTTCTGCCTTGGCGGAGAGTCTATTTGAGCAACGGTAAGTGATTTTCCTCTGACCTTGGAAACTACTTGATACACTGGAAAAGGATACAAAGAAGTTTAGAGAAAGCTGGAAACCCAAAACAGATTAAAAGAATCTATCTCTGACTTGAAGTTTACACCTGAAGTACATACAGCTGTTTAGGGTAAGATTTTGCATGTAACAAGTTTATTAGTGAATTAGAACTAGCTATGTGTTTTCTATTCTTTTTCATTTAGTAACTTATTTTGATCTATCTGTCTTCATTTGTAACCACTTAAATCACATTCTTTGTACTTAATAAAAGCATTTTTCCTTACTATCAGTCCCAGTGTAATTAATTGTTACCTGGGGGGAGCAGCCACTGTGCTTATCTCTCTTTGATAAAGAGAGCCTACCTGATAAGATTCTATTGTGTAAAACTTTTACACAGAGAAAATTTATTTGTTTTGCTTTCTTTTAATCCCATTTGTGGTTTAGTTTCCTGTGCGATGACCCTTAGAACTGTGACCTCACAAAGCTGAAGTTGTTCAGTGTCTGCATTGATTTTCAAGGAGGTGGTATAAAAAGGGAGAACATACAACATACAAATTATACTCTCTTTGTCACATTTTGACATCTGGAAATAAGATCATTTGGCAGACAAAAAGTAGCACCATTGAACTGCAGAAAGATTTAGTCCTAACTAGAAGGCCTCCAGCATGTGGTGAGGATGAGAACAGTTGGTTGCTTCAACTTTTACTTACTTTGGTAAAGTGTAGAAATTAGACTGATTTACTTTGTTTTTGTCACCAATTCTGACCTTTTCTGTCTGTATCACTTACATCTTTCTACAGTTAATATTAAAATTAGTTTTCATATTTTATCTAAACAAGTGAATTTTGACAAAAGTGTTTGTGGAATCTTTATTCACTTTCAGAAAGGCTGGTGCATGTCTATTACCCTTTGATGGAATTGATGAGCTTACACTAATCAAGGGGGTCTTGAGCAATGTAAAAGACACATTTCTATGGTGAAAAGCAGGGACTGAGGGATATGCAGTTGCCCTGCTTTAATTAATAAGTGGCTCAGAAGGCATTCATGTGACTTTGCTGGTTGTACCTTTACCTACTAATGGCTGTCTGAGCAGGACCTGGAGAGGCTGCTCGTCAGTTGCAGAGCAGTGAAAGATAATCCTGGTTTGGAGAAACAAGGGGACATCACTGTTCAGAGGTCAATTTTGTGCCCTGGAGCATCATCTCTTAACTCTCAGAAGAAGGTGGGGAAGGGACCCTACTCACTGAGCAATGGGATATTGTGATGTGAAGCTCCCTCAGTCTCTCCTGTTAAAACAGTTGTAGAATGGATTAAACAATTAAAAGTAGTTAGAGCAGAAAAAGAGAGAATATAACAGTTTTCAAGTACCTAAACATATTACAAGCAGGAGGGAGAACAAATATTCTCACTTTTTGATGGTAGGACAAGAAGGTTAAATTGCAGCAAGACAGATTTACGCTAGACATTATGGAAACTTCCCTAACTGTGAGGGTAGTGAAGTACTGAAATAAACATCATAGGTAAGTTGTGGAATCTCTGTCATTGGAGATTAAAAGTAAGTTAGACAAATAGCTGTTATGGTTGATGTAGATGTTGATTTGTTTTGCCACAAATGCCAGGGATTGAACTTAATGACGTCTTGTGGTTCTTTCCAGTCCTATGATTCTATGGCTTAGACTTTTAATGGTGCCTACCTCTATCTGCTTGGGATTAACAACAATGAACCTTCTCTTGTTAATAAATAGTGATCCCGATGGAACAGCTTCAAAAAAAGAGACTAAGAGGGCCCTCTCAACTTTGCCACCTAAACACCCAGAAAAGAGGAGACAGGTTAAATTTCCTCCTCAGTCTCAGGTACATTAGAAATTTGAAGCTAGGTTTCCTGCTTTCTAGTTGAGTGCTTGAGCTACTGGGTATAGTGTAGGGAGCAACACCTCTTAATTGTCTGTTTTGCTTGGAATTCTGTCTGTCATGCCTTAATGGCAAAAGATAGAGGGCATCTAGTTTGAGGTTTCTTCCAGGGATTAGGCATAACCTGGGTTCTGAGCATCATGACTCAAGTGGCTTTGTGCCTGCTCACCAGCAGAAATTTGAGTCCATGGAATTTAGGCTTAAATGCTTTTGGAGATTTAGTCCTCAGGTGAGGGCGGGGAGCCTCTGGCATATCAGCTATACATCATTTGTGAGGGGTAGCCTTGTTGGACCACTTGAATGTTTGTTTACCTGAGCAATCACAAGCACAGTGCCCCACAGCTCCAAGTGGTCACTATTCACTGTTTCTGCCCAATGGGAGAAGTGTGAATTAGTGGCCTGGCCCATGCTGCTGCCTGCAGCTCCTATTGGCCAGTAACAGTGAACCACTACCTCCAGGAGCTGTGAACAGCCATGCCTGTAAACTGCCTGATAGCCCACCGGTGGCTGACCCTGATGAACTGCTGTGGCCTGCTTTAGGCTAAAAGATACAGTCTTAAATTATGCATATTTCATTATATTTATAGTGGATGCAGGAACAAAGATGTAAACAGAATTGGTGTGATAGATATGTGTGTTTATGCACATCTGAAGAACTTCATAAAAGAAACATACAGATAACAGCACTTGAAGCAGAATTATTTGAACCCTATTAAAATTTTCAAAAAGCGAAAACTAGTCAAGAGATATAATTTGCATATCAGTGCCAACCGATCAAGCTAAAATAAAAATTGCATACTGAAACAACCTTGGGTTTCTGTCAGAACTCTAGGGAAAGGAAAAAAGAAAAACAAGGACTTTAAATTATATTATAACTAATCCATTTATATTTAGGCCCAGATGTTCTGTGGTTAACAGCTCAAAGGTCATTGTGTGATCATGTAATCTCTACAGAAGTAGGTTTGAAACATTTTTTTATGATAACCAATATGAATTCAATGGTGAGTTTTGATTTGTTTTTCACTGTGTCAGTAAGCTTTTGGACTATTTTATAGCGGATGTATTATTTGAGCAGTTTTGAACCAGGTTTTCTTTGATTCAGTTTGTAATCAGGTACTGATTGAGCTGCAATAATATTTACAGCATGTGAAACATAGCTGTTGAATGTTATGATAGTCCCTGCTGCTTAGATGTTCCTGAAATAAAGTTTCGTTTAAGACACAGAGCATATCCTGAGATACATTCACTGCACTGGCTTCGAATCAGCTATATCCCTGTGAAAATAAGTATAGCATTGTAATAGAAAGCTTACTGCTCTGAGCCGTAGGTTTCTTTGTTTTAATTTGCATGCCCAAGAAGAACAAAATCTTATAGGCTACCTTGAGATCCGTTTCAATTAATTAGAAATCAGTATTCACTTTGGAATAAATCCAGGCATGAGACAGTATCTGAGAATCTGGGGAATATAAAATAACCACCCATATAAATATTTTTCTGAAATTTATTTATTTATTATTATTTAAATGTATTTTAAATTTATTATTTAAATTTATTATTTAAATAAATTTATTATTTAAATTTATTATAAAATTAATGTAATTTCTTCTAGAAGGAGAAAAATGGGGAAAGGCCCTTGAACAAACTGGGTATTAAAAAAGACCCCAAATATTGCATTATACTTGAAAGTAAAGTATTTCTAGTACATGAATAATTAAAATATAGTTCTCGTTAGGGATTAAAATGTGGAAACAACAGATGATGCAGTGTCTTGCTTTCATTTTATTCTCAGTTCTACCTAAAAAATGAATAATGGGAAACAAAATCTGAGACCCAAAGGGTTACAAATAGCAGCACTTGAAGCAGAAGTATTTGAACCCTGTTACAATTTCCAGAAAGTGGAAAGTCCTCAAGAGATATAATTTACATATCAGTGCATATCATATCACCAACATTACTTTTATGTAGTATAACAAAGTAACATGAAACTTAGAGAAAATGTGTATATATGAGAGTAATCATGTTGCCATTTATTTTTATAAAGAGATAAACACAATATATGCACATGCATGCCTTACCTCTGATCAGCTCCTAAACACAGCAAAGTGGAATGAAGGGACCAAAAATAAGTGACTGTACTAACAGATAATAAGTTAAGTGGTGTTGGAACATTTAGACTGGGTCTACACTAGCACTCCCCTTTCTAAAGGGGGATGCTAATGAGACACATAGGGATATGTTAATGAGGTGGTACAATGAATATGCAGTACCTCATTAGCATAATGGCAGCTGCAGCACTTCAAAAGTGCCGATTTCGATCCTGTGTGGCTCGTCTACACGGGATCCTTTTTGAAAGGACCCTGCAGACGTCAAAATCACTTTATTCCTATTTGGTTATAGGAATAAGGGGATTTTGACATCTGCAGGGTCCTTTGAAAAAGGACCCTGTGTAGCAGAGCCATGAACAATTGAAACAGCACTTTTGAAGTGCCAGGGCTGCCATTATGCTAATGAGGTGCTGCATATTCATTGCAGCACCTCAGTAGCATATCCCTATGTGTCTCATTAGCATCCCCCTTTTGAAAGCAGGGTGCTAGTGTAGATATAGCCTTAGTATACTGGGGATGCTGAAAGCCAGGGGTCCGCTCCCCAAACTTATGACTTCACCCTGCCATGCTCCTTTCTATACACCCCAAGGTTGGATCCATGTCTCTGGGTGGGAGGAGAACAATGTGGATATAGTTAAAAGTTAAAAAAAGATCAAACCTGGGATCCCTCATTGGAGATTGGGAGCAGAGGCCCAGTTACAGGATCTGCTGGTGGGACCTCACATTCGAGGCCAGGAACAGTGGCATATGGGCCTCTGTCGACATGTCTGGGAATAGAATTCAGTCATGTGTCCTGAAGCCAGGACCCCAGGTACAGGTTCTAAAATGGAGACCAGACTAGCTGCACCAGGATCCTACACAGGATGCTTTAGCATCCCCCTCACCCCTTCTTCCCAAGCCAGTGAATAAGCCACAAATTATTGCCATTGGAGCTGGTTAGGTGTCGTGGCCACCCTTGATTGACAATGTCTAAAACAGAGAAAAGCATATTCATAACTTCATGCATGAGAACAGTTCACTGAAGTACACTGAACTGCTTCCATTCTGAATGTAATGCACATGCTTAAGTTTGGGCAGAATCAATGTGACTAGATGACTCAGCACAAGGTAACCAATGCTACTGTATGACTAATGGAAAACACAGTAGAGGTTGAACCTCTCTCATCTGGCTCCCTTGGGACCCAACCTGTGCCAAATGAGAGAATCTGCTGCACCATAGGAGGTCAATATTGTCTAGCACATTACCAATGCTTCTTCCGCTTACTGGGCTTTTAGAAGACATTTAGGGGTAAATTACAGCTAAGTAATAGGACAGAACACTGAGAGCCAGGACAGATGGCTGTAAACAAAATGTATGGGACCACAGGAAACTTGACTGCACCCATAATAAATGGTTGTTGGGCCAACTAAAATCATGCTGGATTATGGATGTTGCCAGACAAGAGAGTGTGCCAGCTTAGAGAGGCTCAATCTGTACTGGAGATATTTGTCAAGATTTTCAGTGGTGAATGCAGAATGAGCTGTTCAGCCATTAGGAAAGTGTCTGTGTCTACCTTTATACTTTCCTGTTTATGGGGTTTTCATGGTGTTCTTCAATTCAAGCATAAATAAGAGCAGCTTGAGAACTATTCACAGCTTACCTTTGCTATTCCCATATTTTGGGATCGGAGCTGCAAAATAAAGACTCAAGGAAATGGATGGGAAGCTTGCCCCTGGTTTCAGTGGGAACAGGATAGAAATCTAAAAAGTGTTTTATAATGCCGAAAACACTTTTTAAAACAGGATGTGGGGAGAAAGTAGTAAGTGAGAAAAGTAGAGTGAGTAGCAAAGCAAGACTTTCAGGGCCTTTTTTTCTTTTGGAGATGTTTATTTTGCTATTATTTCAAAAGCATTTTTGGCAGTGTGAAAATGGAGACAATGTGTTGAGAATGGATCAAAGACAAAGTATGAGAAGCAAAAAGAATTGCAAAAGCGGACATTGAAAATAGAAAGTTTTCCACGGACATTCTTAAAAGTAGCATGAAGTAAATGCCTGATCCAGAACCCACTGAACTCATACGAAAGTTTTTGGAATTTCAAACATCAGTTAAAGAGATAGGGCTGCAGATGCAATAATCTTGTAGCTTCCTCTCTGTCAGTATCACTGGAGAACTGTCCAGCAAAGCTAAGTGCTCAATTTTAGCTAATTTGAAAGTTAGAATGCCTCCCCCATGTATTCATTTTCCTTGCTCCAGTACTTTCAAATCACTTGCCATTGCTGGGCTGTGTCACTTGCCAGCAACTAATGTGTGGAACTTTTTCAGCAGAGATTCGGCAGTTACATCCAACTTTATGTTCCATATTTTCATCAAATAAATGTGAGCGGTGACAGGCATTGCCAAATCTACAACAGGCCTTATGCCAGTTTATTAAGACTGGGAAAATGAGAATGGAATCCATTAGAGATATATTCCACAGCATAATTATAAAACAAGATTTTTCCCTAGCCCTGCTCCTCTATTTTCACTTTAAAATTCTTCTCTTATTTCAGACCTTTCTAGACTTACCATCTTTTTAATCCCTAACAGGGAGAAGATTCAGATATGATCTCAAATAAGATGCCCAATTGGATACAATAGTAGCTGATAGCTGTGGAGCAGACTGAAGGGGTATCATGGTTAACAAATGCAGTGTGCGGCTACTGTAAGCAAAGGGCTGTTGCTTTTGATGTTAGAAAATGCACCCATCTAGAAGAGAGCTAAATTCTCAAACTGCCCTGTAATTCCACTCATCTTTCCTTTCCCTTACAGCAGCTTCTCCACCCTTCTCAGCACCAACAGCCAGTCTTCTCATGATGTTCCATCTTCCACCTCAATTCCCACTTCTCTTGCAGTTTGTAAATGCTTTGGAAGCAGCAACTTTCCAGGTGGAATGTATTGACAGCTATCATCTCCAGCCTGATTTGTGACTGAATGTCGAGTGAGGAAGAGGAACTTTGTATGTCAGAGGGCTGTCAGTTTGCAGAGAAATTGTGTGCGCATTTGATGGGGGCATTTGTAAAGGAGGCAGATGAGTGCAATATTAAGAGAGACAATGTAGTGTGGTTCTGTAGGCACATAGAGGCTGGGTCTATGTGGACCCACTCTCCTGGAAGTTCCATGCTAACGAGAAGCCTTGCAATTGCAAATGTCTGCTCGTTAGCATGGTCCTGCAGCTCATTAGCATAGCCACGTGAGATCTCGCTCTCGGCAGAGGCAGGTGCCAGCAGTAAAGAGGCCGTGTCCCTGCTGGCAAAAAGCCCCTCTGTTGCCAGCCCCTTATTTTTTTCAGGAATAAGGGGCTGGCAACAGAGGGCCTTTTTGCTGGCAGGAACATGTCCACACAGCCTCTTTACTGCCAGCACCACCCTCTGCCAAGAGTAAGATCTTGTGCAGCTATACTAATAAGCCATGGGACCATGCTAATGAGCAGCCATTCGAAATCGTGAGGCTGTTCATTAGCACAGAGCTTCAGGGAGAGCAGCTCCATGTAGACCCCACAAGAATGTCTGAGAAAGAAGGGTCTAAAGTGGTTGTGTGTCAATTTATTTATGTGAAACAAGTGAGTGTTCTTAAAGGAGAGTTTTCTGATTTTCTCCTCCCTCCCCCACCCAACAAAAAAACAAACAGTGAAGGAAATAGAAATAGCTCACCTATATTTCAAAGATGTGCAGTCTTAGGAATATCATGGGCTACATCTACACTACAGTGATCTGTCAACAGAAGTTATTGTCAGAAGAGATCTTCCAGCAAAAATTCTCTCAACAGATCATGTCCACACACAAAAGTGGATCAAAAGAGCAATCTGCTCTTTCGAAAGAGAGTGACCAGACTGCCAAGTCGCTCTTCCAACAGTCTGGACAACCAGAAGCTCAGCAAACAGGGCTGTCAAGTGAAACAGAAAGCACTGTCTGTTAGCAGAGGCCCCCCCAGCCCCACCGAGCATCTACATGGTATTTTTGTTGACATAAACTGTCAACATAGGCATTATTCCTACAGAATGACGTACTGCAGCCTCTAGTCTGATCCCTGGCACTCTCTTCCACCCACTACCATATTGCTGAGACCCAGACCCATAATGTAGTTTTCAGAGTCTATCCAGCTGTCTGCCTTGGTGCCTGTTTTAGGGAATGTTCCCCAACCAAATATGACACTTTTGGTTCACTTTACCCCATTCTGGGCCTTTTATGTGTCATAAAATCAGCCAAACGAGAGATGAAGATCTCACACTCTGAGTAAGTAAGAGGAAATCTTAAGAAAAAATCCTAAATATTGGACTGAAGAAAAGTTTGCAGATGTAGCTGGTATGGCTATGGAGATTTTTGCCACATTCATTTAGCAACACTGGTTTCTGAATATTAGAAAGACAAGGTGAGGGAGGTGATATCTTCTATTACACCATTTTCTGTTGGCGAACTACAAGTTTCAAGCTGCTCTTGTTTCATCTTTAAGAAAGGGGCACAAAATGTGACTGGTAAATACAAACTGGAAGAGACTGTTTATTATAAGTAGTTCACATATTGTAAGAGACCATTCAAGATTAATTGTCCCATTACTACCATCTTGTCAAACCACAAAAGGAATTGCACGTCTTTTACATGGATAAGTTAAGTTTTGTGTATTCTTTGAATGATTTCTGAACAAGACCAGCATGTTTGTGGGAAAATTGACTTTTTCCCTGATCTGATTATTACTTTAAGATTTGGGAAGCCATAACGCCCTTACTTTTTAAAACTAACTCCACTTTATAAGCAGCTGCACATTTGTTACAATGGACATGTAATTTTCCTTTATTGCTGAAATATTGTAAACAGATGCATTATATTCTAATTTGCATCAGAGTCTTTATTTACTACACAGCAGAACTGTGTATATAAACTAGAAATTTGTCATAAAGTTATGCAATGTTATTGTTGTTTATGCAATGTTATTGTTGCCTGTGGGATTACATAAAAATCATATAATCACAAAACATTTCATATGTCCCTAAAAAATTATTCATGTTTTTCATGAGACACTAGCTGCAATACAATACTTGCTGAAATTCATGTAGCAAGGTGTCTTCTACAAAACACATAGATCAACTACTTTCTTTGAACATTATCTGATACGTTAGAGGGACTTGTGGGCATGTGTCATCAAATCTCCTCTGAGATGTGGGGATATCCCTGAATTCTTAGTTGCTGCTTCACAATACATAGTAAACCTTTCTCATTATCTTGTGCTTGAAGCTTGTTATGTTCACAACATACAAAGAGGAGACTGGATATTTTGTATTTTTATATTTCAAAAAGTTTGCAGTGTATTTATTCATTAAAATCCGAAGCTCCATTAGGGAAGAACAAAAACAGGGTGGAAAGTAGGCTGCTTTCTGAGATGGAGAAGCACAACACATCCACATTTGCTTTAGGCTAAGTCTTTTCAGACAGACTGCTGAAGACACAGATCTCCTGCTTCTGAGCCTGTTAGGCTGCAAACATTTTCAGGAAACCCCCTGAGATTTCCAAATGATAGTTAATCATATTAACAGTTTTTAATACACAACAGAAATGTCATGAAGGGCACTGGCATGTCTAACCCACACTATGCCATACTTGTTGACAGTGCCTGATGCTGTGTGGGTGCATTCATCAGTAAAATCAGTGAGGTGCTGAACGGTGCTGACAGAACTTTTATTGGTGTTACTGTGTGGCAACTATCCCTAAATGACATAGAGAGCATAAACATAATTATCAGATGTGAAGGCTTAATCCCACTTGATCAATATGTTTCGTTATGTTAAAATTCAGGATTGAAAACACTGTATTAAAATTCCTTAGAAGTTTTATTTAATTTAGATTGCAAGAAAGTTTTCAGAGGGGTACAATGAGCCTCCCTGTTATTTCCTCTGACTAGATAGAGCACTGGGACATCATTTATTAAGGCTATGTCTACACTACAGAGATCTTTTGAAAGGAGCCCTTCCAGAAGACCTCTTCTGAAAGAACTTCTTTTGAAAAAGTGTGTCCACACACAAAAAAGTGAATCAAAACAGAGGTCTGCTCTTTCGAAAGAGACCATCCACAGCCCCTGTTCTTTTGAAAAATGGGCCAGGGCTCAAAAAATCAGGCCCCTTGAGGACTGCTCGTTCAAAAAAAAGGGCCTGTGGAGTGTCTCCACATTTTCTTTCTAAAGAAGCTTGCGAAAGGGGGTGCTTTTCCTGAAAAAGGAAAGGAAAAGCGATTTCAAAAGGAGTGCCACATTCTTTCAATTTACTTTCAAAAGAACACTTTTTGCGTGTAGACAATCTGAGGGAACTTTTGGAAGAGCCTCCTTCTTTTGAAAAATCTTTCAAAGGAGCTTACCAGTGTAGACGCAGCCTAAATGTTTAATCATCTTGACTTGAATAGCAAACCCAAATAGCTTATTACCTGGGTCTTACTGGTAACTGGTAACTAGTCCTTATTTTCCAAGAGGATTATCGACATAAATCAAAGGGGACACATCTTCTAAGACTGAAACAAGATTGATATACAAATAATTGCTTTAATCAAAAATTCTTATTTTTATCTGAGTCTGAAACACTCATCTAAACTAATAGTCTAGAGCAGGGGCGAGTAAACTTTTTATGTCGGGCCCCCCATTTTGTCCCTACAATTAGCAGCACTCCCCCACACACCCCCAGTCCCTGTCTAATGCAATCTAAACTGATGGAGATTTTGGTTACTTTCATATGAAAAAATCCCTTTTGGCACATGTAAGAAAATAAATATGTAGAATGTAAAACCTTTATTAATCGGTATATAAATTTGACTACACATACACAAAAACAATAATGTATTTTAACATTTTTAATTAGATGGATGAGCCTGAGACCCAGAAACTGATCATGCTGCTCCCCCTTACAAAATTTCACGCCCCATCTGAGAGGTCTGACCCTTCCACTTTGTGCACCTTGGTCTAGAGTACCCCAGATATTCTTACCAAAGTATAAGATGGTTTCAAAAAGTCAGAAGCAAGTATCTGGTGGCCAGCCTTCCCTATAGCCACTGGGAAGGCAGGTGTCAACCTCCTGCCTTCTTAAAAACATCTATGTATTTCGCCAACTTGCTCACGCTATCTAATCTCTTTATAGGTTGTTCAAAACAAAGCACATAATTCATAATAACACTTAGTAGGCTAACAATTTCCTTAGTGTCAGTAAAATAAGTGTTCTACATGTTAGAAAAGCAATTCCACCTTCCAGAAACAAAGCAAAAATATGTCATGATTATAGACACCCAAGACTAAGATGAGGTATCCACACTGTCTCCCATGCTCATGAATCTGTCATTTTACCTAGCCATATTATCAACATGGCAGCTTTGAAGCTGTTGTTTGTATATTCAAAGGCCAAGTTATTCATGATAACGTGATGGCAAGTACACAAAATGTCTGCAGAAACAATGAGGAGTCATGTGGTGCCTTGAAGACTAAAAGATTTATTTGGGAATAAGTTTTTGTGGGTCAAGATTACTTCATCAAATATAATGACTGCAGTTATGGCAAATCCAGTTCCGTAAGAAAAATCTCACAAATAACCAATGGCAAAAACTGAACATGTCCTTCTGATTGTATTCGCTTGGGCTAATAGATTCTGACTTAATAAGATAAACATATTTAATATATTATTAACCTTTGGAGAACTGTTACAAAACAGCAGGGAGGCATAAAGGATTATCTCCAGATAAAAGATTAAATATATGCAAAGAATTTGATTAAATTAAAAGAAGTGGAACATTACAGAAATTGATGTTTCTAAAGGGTGATTGGGAGATAAGTTAGGTTTCACATTTGGTTTGGCAAGGAAGGATTTAGTATTAATGTGAATGTGTCAATTAATTTTAAATCTGAATATAATTAGTCTGTATACATAGAAAGATTTCTCTGACATATTTTCAACACAAGCATTGCACCACTGTGCTCAAACATGGATTCTCAAACATGGTATGAGTAGATCCAGATGAGTTGCAACCGCCTTTCTTTTCCTTATTTCTAGAGGCCCATGAAATTTCTGTCTGTTGTTAGACATTATGGAAAATGACAGACACCAGAGTACTAGGGCAGCAGAACCTGGAAATGAATAGAAATTAAAAATGTGAAAGTAAATACTAGTGTAAATTCAGTATCAGATTATCTAACCATTATTTATGTTGTCAAGTTTGGATTCAATGGTACTATGAGTGTATGAGATCATCAGCATGTTTAAGGGTTATAGTTTGATGCACTGAGAACCAGATGAATGGAGCACAAACAACAAACAATTAACCAAATCCTGAGGTCCTTAGTTTTGTTATGGGTCTTTTCCTGACAACCACTGATTTCAGTTAGAGAGATAATGGTCTGCAACTAGCATCTGATGGTTCCACTGTTTTCTAAGCAGCAATCTTGACTGATTTTTAAGGGAGAGTTCTGCTTAAAGACTGTTGCCATGATGTGGCCCTGAACTCAGCTCAATCAATAAAATTGGTGAAAAATCTGATTATAAGTCTAAATTGCTCCTAGTGATAGAAATAGTACTAATAATTCAGGTTAAGAAGACTGTGTCTTGACAGAGAGTTCACATGCCTGTAACAGAGCCAACTCATCACTAGAGCGCCTCCTGCTGGTCCTGCTGGGAATTAGCTCACGTCCTTCCACAGGGTACATGCCTCCAGTGGTGTTTCCCTCTCACCATTACTTTCACTTATCTGTCTCCACTCCTGTGTCACTCCCAAGACTGTAACATCTTCTACTGGGCACAACCCTCAAGGTGTGCCCTCCCCTCCACCCCCTCTTCCCCCAAGCTTTCAGGGGAGAAACAGCCTTCTGTCCCCCCACTTGCCTTGGAAAACATTTGAATTCTCTTCTCTAACTTCTCATTATAGGAGCAAACGGCAGTCTGAATTTAAGTCACACTCCTCACTGGTGAGTAGGGGACCCAGGCCCGAGCATTACTGCAGGTCCCAGACCAGGGACCCTGTAGCTGGCAGCCACTTACTGCTTCTGCCAGTTTCCTTGGGTCACTTACTACTTAGCCCTAGTAGCTTCCTTTTCCTTACCTTGGTCCTCCAGTCTGGCCGCAGTCAGACAGGAGTTCCCCTATTATTCTCCTCTCTAGCCCATCACAGGGCTACTTAGCCCAGCACAATCTCAGGTGCTCCTCAGCAGCCAGTCCTTCTCCCTCATCCTCCCAAGAAAGACTGACTTCTGCTCTGATACTTTGCTAATATGTGGGCTGATTCAGTGAGCCTTTTCTTGATTGGATTTCCTACTACGCTTTCTCCTTATTGGCTGGTGTTCTGCACAGGCCCTCTAAGCCCCAACCCTTCATCTGCCTTGCCGGGACAGTCAGCCTGACACAATACTGAATTATGGGTATTCTTAAATTGCACTTACAGAAATAACCCAGCTTTCTGGGACCATTTGGGGGTCAGTTCAGCTTGCAGCACTATTTAGAAAAGCCTCAGAGATACTTTTGACTACAATTCACATGGCAGTTTCCTCCAGAGGCTCCAGGATACCACTTCGAACACAATCCACTTCTTTGTCAACATACATATGCTTGGGAGCAGCAGAAAGCCATGTTATCAGCTTTATGTATTCTATATTGTTTTAATGGTGTGACTTGGGCACATAAATGGAACGTTGCATTGAATTAAACTCATGACCTTTGAATCGTTTTTGTGTCTTTAAACGTTATTTTATTAAACCAAAGTGATTCTTGTTTGGGAAAAAAAGAGCTAATTTTTATTATGCGAATGGAGAGTCTTTTCTGCTGACCTGGGGTAGTGGCATCATGGTGCTCACAAGAAGACTGTTCACTGAGAAACTGAAAGAGCTGATTATGACTTAATTTGCTCTGTGTATGATTTGTTACAATCATAGCAACAATCCTGCCTTGGAAGAAAGATAGTTGGGGTGACCTAGTAGGTCTTTTCCATCCTAAAGTCTTGTGAGTCTCCTACTTCATAATAAAATACATTAAAATAGATTTGCATGAGAGACTGGAAAAGCTTCAACCAAGCTGTTTCAATCGCCAAAGAACATAATAAATATGTATTTTAATATTGCCTATAAACATATTTACTGCTCTCTCTGCATTTATTCTTTCATGGGAGATAACATTATTTAAGGATAGTTCTTTGGTAAATATGCATTTTGTAGAAATCTGACTTTGGCAGACTGAAACCAGAAAGCTCAAAGCTAAGACTGAGTCTGTGTCCTTAGAGCAATTTGCTCTTGTGCTTTGTTCTTTAAGTTAGCTCCATTGGGATTTTTTTCCAATTGGTATGTGGAGATTGAGAGTCAGAACTTTGATTATCCTGAATGGGGTGCCTTATGGCTGCAGTCTTATGCACTGGTTTAAAAATGTTCCTTTCAATTGGTTGTCTCTTCCACCTATGTAGCCAAGCAAAAACCACCCCAGTACTGTCCAACAGAGCAGGAGCATCACCTTGGGAATGGTCCTGCATCACCATGATTGCATCTCTAATTTTATCTTATTCTCAGAAAAGTCAGGCCTTCTTTTCAGGTAGTTCAGGTATTGTTCACTGGTAAAATTGCAATCCTAACACATAAACAAAACCAAACAATGTAACAGTGGGATAAACGTCCAGTATATCACTGCAAATTCTATCAATACAAAGGCTGACATAACCTGACATCAAGTGCCTAATGAGTACTGAATGATTTGGTTTTTGTGTGGTATTATGACAGGGAAAAATGTGCCCATTTTACCATAGGCTCAACTTTCTTTCAGAGCTGGCTGAATTCTATCTGTCAAAAATCCAGTGGAAGATGATTGAGGGGAGTGGATTTGTTGAATTATTTGATCAATCATGATAATCTAACCTAAATGCGTAAATCAGGCATAACTCAGCCTACAGAATTTTTCCTACTAGTCACTGCAGTGGAGACATTTACTATTCCCTACTTCATATGTGAATGCTATCAAGCCCAGAGGTTTGTGATTGAACTGAAGCACATCTTTTAGACAGGTATGGTGTCTCTTGAAAGACTCCATGTCAAGATGGACTAATTACTGCCCACGTAATGCTCTATCAGCCAGTGATTACTCTTCACTGTTGAACAGTTGAATTTAAATATTTCAAACTTCATCTTTCCGTTGCTAGATTTTGTTTTGCCTTTATCTCTAGATCAAGGGCCCTCTTTACAGAAACTTTTTTCAATGAATTTGTATGAAAGAGAGAGAGAGAGAGGAAAAAAGTCTTAGAATAAGAGCAAGCTTAATTACATCAACCACTGCTGGTAATATGGGAGTAGAGAAGGAAGACATACAGCATAAGAAACAGGAAAGGAGAGTGAATGACGAAGTTTAACCACAAGGAGACTATTTAGCATAATTATGACTTCTTAGAACAATTGCCTACGTTAGCTTTAAATTAAAAATTCCTCTTTCATTGCAGATTCTGTTTAACAAGCGTGTCTCATGCTCCAAACCTCTGAGAATTGGCAATTGGCTATAGCACCTTCCATTGCTATGGCAAGCCTACTTAAAATACTCACATATATTGATCTGCAAATTGATTATTACAGAAAGCATAAGTATTGATCACTGTGGTTTCAACCTGGTACAGTGTATAAAATCCATTTTCAAGGATTTTTGACCATGACAAATTAACATTAAATATCAACAATATGCTGCTTGGTGCAATGATTCTGTGAAAGACTATCCCATCCAACCATAAGAGCCAAGTGAATACTGGATGTTTGAATTCAGGGACCAAACCCAAAGTTCCCGCACCCCTTAAAAATATAGACAGTTTTATCTTGCTCTTGTTTTCATAATTTGACTTTTAATACTTTTTAGAAATACTAATACTTCTAATTGACTAAAATATTTAAGTTAAATTCAAAATGGATTTTTTTTTTTGGTTTAGTGTTCTGTTACTTTTGAGTTTACTGAAATACTTTTGTTGACCTTTTAAAAAAGTGTGGCTACTTTTTTTTTCCTTTTTAATGGTCAAATTTATATTTGAAATTCCATTTCAAAATGAAAAATTGAAGCCAAACATTCCAAAGTGGTCAAAAAGAAAAAAGAAAAAACTTTTTTGGAGAAAGAGAAAGGGAATGGTTGAAACTATTCATCAAATATGACCTACATTTGTGAATAATTTCAGTACCTTAAAAATGAAAAAAAAATGACCAGATCTCCAAGGCAACCAGTTGATCATGGTAAGGTTTCCTTCCAAAATGAATGTTTATGGTGATTCTGCTTTCTCCATTTTTTGGCAATGGTTTTGTTTGTTTCTGACACAAATAAATGTGTGAGACATAGGAATGCTGGAGCGACTGAACATTTTAGCTAGCCGTAATCACATAACATGGGGGCAAGATTATGATGAGCTACCATCTCCAACACAAGATGGAACAATGTCCACTGCTACCACAAGGTACCATTACAAGTGGAACCATGCAATGAAAACTTATGCAGCTGTTGCTTATGTTTCCCTCCCTCCTCCTCCAGTTAGCAGATAAACAGAGCTATGTCTGTCTTTCTGGTGCTGTTTGAAAGCATATGTTTACAATACTCAGCAAATGTGTTTGCAGAGTTAGAACTTCCTAAATACTATGATGGAGTTATGCTGATTCACGTCAGCTGAGAATATCATCCCTAACTACTACAATTTTCACAAAACAAGAAAGCAGTCATGTAGCACTTTAAAGACTAACAAAATAATTTATTAGGTGATGAGCTTTCGTGGGGCAGACCCACTTCTTCAGACCTGAAAATAGTGCTGAAAGTGAACTGGCATGATGAATATATAACAGAGAGATAGAAAAGAAAAACAACAATAACAACAACAAAAGAAAATTGAGAAATCATCTGGAGGGGATAGGCGAAGGCTAGGGAAGAAATTACTTACCACAAGTGTCTATTAAGTTAAGTGACTTGCTTGAGAGCACTACAAATATCAAAGATGGGGAAGTCGCCCTTGTAAAGAATAAGGTAATTGCTATCTCTATTAAAGCCAAGGCACAAAGTGTCAAATTTGTTAATAATTTCCAGTCCAAAATTACAATTTTGTTTTAGTCTTGTATTGTAGGATATTAAAGTGACAACTTGTGGACTCTTGTAAAAAAATGCATCTATCCTGCATTGTTTGACCATCACATCTGGACTCTTCCTAATAACCCTTCCCCCACATAACAACATCTAACAATCCAAATGTCTGAGCTTCAAAGACCTGCCATTTTGCTCCCCAAACAGACTGTCATAGTAGTCTTTCCCCTCATATATTAGTATGTTTCCATAAATTCGCTGACTGAAGTCCATAGACCAGTAATATTTAATCCTGAACCAGAGTCAGGATTTAGGTTTCATGTGTGATTTGCAAGGCACAAGAATCTTTATACCATGTCAAAGGAGAGATTCTTATTCATCAGTGGGAGACAGTCTCAAGTACTGGAATGTTCTCACAGAAGTTTCAAAAGCTGAAATATATGCAACATAAGCATAGCTGTTTTTCTGTAAAATCTGTGGCAAAATTATGGTGTCATATGGTATTTAGGTCTCATTAGTACTCACATCTTCACCACAGTAGAACACACCTGCTGCAAAAACAGGAAGTAATATTTTGCATTTTTGTACTGCCATATTTTCAGTGAATTTCAGATTTGTGATGTCTTGAGTTAGGCACTCATCTTAAAGTTAGGCCAAATAAAAAGCTTTATACCATACCAGATCATTATATGTTGTCTACCTGACTCACTCTTTCTTCATATATAGACACAGTGAAGTCTGTCTACCATTTGGCACCAGAAGAGAAAAACGCTCAGGAAATACAGTGAATTTTATTAAAAAGTGCCAATTTTCTATCTTAGACTTGTTATTTAGCAAATATGTAGGATAAGAAAAAAAATCTTGGAAATAGTAAAGAAAAAATGATGTTCCTCAATTTAACAGCTTGAATTAAGTTACTTTCAACCTTTGTTACAAGTTCATTTCAAGGATTTTAATGGTAGTGTCTCTTCCTCAGTGTGACCCTTCTTATTGTTGAATAAAGGACCTGTTTTAATAAAAAAATAAAAAAAAAGATACAGAAGATTCAGTTAAAGCCATCAAAGAAACTACATCTTCTCACACAAATTAAAAGTTAAAAGAATTCTTCATAAAAACCTGTCTCTGATCACAAAGTCAAGATTCTGAAAGATGCTACAGGCATAATGTGTAAAGGCCTCCTTAACTTGGAGACCAGTTAAACATGCCCAGAAAAACATTCTATTTGGAGAGATTTCTGCAGATGTATACCTGTATTTTCAGTTTCACCTCCTGCTTTTATCATTGCTCAAATTTTAGGGCTTTTTTAATAAAAATGTCCTGTTCTTCAAAAAGGTATACATCTAGGCCACGTCGACATGGCCCTTTAGCACAGTGCTACTGCCAGCAGCACTAGGCTAATGACAGTTTAAGAAATTGCAAATGGAGGACCATTTGGAAACTCATGCAGCTAATTAGCACAGTTGCGCAAGATTTTGCTGTCGATGGGAGATGGTGGGGGTGCCAGCAGTACAGAAGACATGTCAACGTGCCTCTGCTAGCTAAGCCCCCCTCTCTCTCCAGCCCCTTATTCCTGAATTCTGCTCTTGAATGTGCAATATCTCTCATTAATGTAAATGTTATAATTCACAAAAGACAGTTAAACAACAGGAAATGTAAACTCACAGGCATTATGCACCAAAATTTCCTCTCATTTACAATATAATAATGAACTTACACCACTAAAGTCAATAGTTACTCTGTATTTGCGCTGGGTGAGAATGGAATCTGACCTTCTCTTTTCACACGTATATCTCCAACAATCAATAATGTGAGAGAAAAATATAAAATATGTGATACATAAATTGAATTGTGTTGAAGGAAAATTTTCTAGATGAGATGTAATTGGGTTTCTGTGAGTTTGTTTGAGACAGAAAAGGAATGGCCACAAAGGATGAGAGGACCTCAGGGCACAAAAGGAAGTGATACACAAAGCAGTTCCAGTTCTATACTGCTTAAAAGAAATACATATTTATATTTTCTTTGGAGGCTTTAAATGATCCCATAAAAGGCGCATGCACACACGAGACATGAGGGCCAACTATTGAGGTACAACTATGTTGAAGCAAAGCACCTGGATTTTGCTTAAAAGAACAGTGAACAGTCAGAACTGCCAAAGACAAGCCATCTTTGCATTAAGAAGGAAAAAGGCCTCTGGTTCTGTTTAGGTACTAGCTGGTTGTGTGTATATGCTGTGGCCAAAAATGATTTATTTAGTTCTCAAAAAGGAAAAAATCTGAGCCTTTCAGGATATAGTTAATTGTTCTGTCATTCTACAGAATTGTTAACGTGCAATCATTACATCAGCTAACATTTCATTTCCATTTCCTGTTACTTGAGTACACTGTCACTTTTCTCCAATTCCCTGTGATTTAATTTTCACCTTGCATTTTCCTCAACAAATGCAAAAATGTCAAGGAACCCACTGTGTAGTCAAGGAAATCTTAGGTTACAAAAGAGTCAGAAATGGAAAGAGAGTGTCCCCAGATAGCTCAAGCAATACCAATATAAAACGTCTTTTTAAAGACAGGTTTTCGTTCTTGATTCTAATAAAGTCGACAAAATCATCGTTTTCTTATTCTTTCTTTTTCTTACTTTAATAAAAGGTTATAGCAGTGTGGTTTCAAATAATATCAGCAGATCTAATTATTTTTGTTATGAATCCTGAAATACTGCAAAGCTGTACTTTATTACATTCAGTTTCAAATCACACTTAATTATTATCTCCTAAATAAAAGAAAGGAATGAAGAATTATAAGGCCTGTACGGACTGAGTGTATGTATTTGAATTCATTCCCTAAATATTGAGCTGCTAATTTGATTATGAATTGAAACATTTGTTGGGACTACTAATTCCATTGCAATCTTCATTTCAAATACCCTGACTGATGGCTCTACTTTTCAGATAACCTTTAGCAAAGCATGTTAGATTCCTGTGGGATTTTTTGTTTCTTTTCTTTTTAAAGAAGGAAAAAGTACTTTGTGTCCTCAGGTCTGCAGTTAACAAGACAACGGATGAGAATGCTGAAATGACAGCTGTGACTCTGTTTCCTCTGGCAGAGTTTCTGGAATATTTATGTTGGGTATAGGATGAGGACAAGACTATTACATGAAGAAAAAGAACAAAATTATTATCTGGATCATTTGTATGTGCTTCTGAGTACCTGAATTACAATTAATTATTACGCTTGTCTCTCTATTATAAGGATTTTCCTGCTTGACTGGAATTTAAATTGTAAATTTGAATGAGTGTTTTTTCTGCTGTCCTCACCCCATCTGCTTCCCCACCCCATTTCTTCCCCTCTCGAGGTTGATCAATATTCTATTCCCCACCCCTAAAGGATTTTTGTGTGTGTTTTATTTCATTTTAACTGCCAAGAGGAGAAAAAAATGTTGGTCTAGAAATATTAAAATGTTATACACTGAGCTATAATGTGTACTTGTTCTGGTTACAAAAACTATAGGGCATACTTATGAGGCTTGGGTTAATAACAACCAATACAAATATCACATGATCTCATATGCATAAGCCTAATTGGCAGATTATTTAGAAGCTCACACTAGCACCATTGTATCCCAAAGTGTGATGGAACATCCTGGCTGTGGAAGCTGGGCAGACTCTTAGATACCTTCAAAGCTGCTTGGACAAAGGAGAGACAAATGGGCATTTGTTCTAGACTTTTGGGATCGACACATTTTTTGACAGACTCTGGACTGTACCTGCAGTGGAACCATGAAAATTTCTGATATTGTTCTGTAATTTCTGATATTGTTCTATATGTTTTTAGAGCCTAGATTCCAGTGGATGCAATGCCACAAAGCTCTATCAGTAGGAACTGTATCAGTAGGAATGCAAGATGAGAAATCAGGAGGTATTGCTGGATTAATTAGGAGGCTGGTAAATGGATCCTTATTTATACACTGAAAGAGTTATATTCTGAATGAAGAATACTATAATATTGTAAACTCATGACCCAAGAGCCTGCATTAATGCAATCATAAGTGCAGTGATTGGGTATTTTTACTTAGCTTTTACTCTTTTTCTGTTTATGGGAATGTATCCGAGTGAGAACCTCATGAGCTGATGTGTAGTATTTATGTCCATTGCTATGGAATGCTGTAGTATTTCTTTGAAAGAGAAACAATAATGAGGGAAGGATAGTCTTTTGGTTAGGGTTTTGGATTGGGGCTCTGGAACTCAGACACCTGATTTTGATTGTTTACTTCATCACAGGCTTCTTATCTGGGCTAAAGATGTCTCCATGTTCTGCCCTAAATATTGGCACTGGGTGGGGAGGGAATCATGTTTTACCTTAGAAGCCGAGTATAGGTGGTTCCAGGTGCTAATGTTGTTTCCATAACAATCTATGGCAAAACATCATCTTCCTTTCATAGCAGAAATATCAGGCCTGTGAAAATCAAAAAGAAAAAGTAAATATGAAAATGTGCAATGGTGTTTACTGTCTATTTTTGTCAAGAGCTGTGTATAGTAATATTCAGCTTCAAAACAGGCATTCTTCCTCCTGCAATGAGACTTATGGAATTTGAAATAATGTGCTGCTCTTTTGAATTTATTTCAAAATAGCGTGTGCATACTGTAGATGCTGAAAAAATTGTTTCAAAATAATGACTTATTTTGAAATTACTTTGCTGTATAGATGTAACCACAGAGACCAACATGCCTCTAGTATATTGTGCTTTTTCTTTGGTTCTCTGTACTCCAACAAGCTTGGATAGCCTTTCTTTTCAAAAAGAAGTAAGAATCCTTTAAGAATATGGCATGGTAGAAACTTTTCTACCTGGAGTAAAGACCAGCTTTAGTGGAAGCTTACTCTGCTGTAGGATGTGGTGAAGGGATGAAGTTTAAGAAATAGCCATTAGGGTAGTTTATTAGCATTAACTTGTCTGGCTATGATTTTGATTTTGTTTTTCTGTTTGCTAGCTTTATTCCCGTTTTTTATATTAAAGTAGGTGTAAAGAAGTTGGAAACATGTGCCTCAGCAGCATGAGCTAAAAGCTAGCTTGCTCTTAGCTAAAGCTGTAGAGCAGACTTTACTCTCCCTTGTCAATGTTCTCAGTGCCTCTGGGTTACACCTGCAAATTTGTTTCAAATTGCACAGTATGCTACTATGTTTCTCAGCCAGAAGGTCAATGGATACATTGCATATCCCTTCTCAGAAACAACCAAAACACTTTTTCTGTTGAATAATGAACTAGAGACACAAATTAGCGGCCATATTTTATAGAACTTCTTGGGACACAAGTCAGTCCTAACTTATAGTGGTACAACTGGGGCAACACAGACTCCATGAAATTTATAAGAGCTTCCAAACTAAAATACTGTTAAATAATGAAACACACACACAAGAGATTAAGGGGTGCTAACATGTTGTTTTACTTACATCTTGCATTGGCTGAAAAGACCTTCCTGAAATTTTCTTCTGTGTCTCTTCCCAGTGGTCATTTTGTTTTCACCTTGTTTGATATTCTGAGCCATGGAAAATATTGATTTTGTTTACTTACTATTAGTGCTGATCATAATGGCAAATGTGCCTTGCATGAATTCAATATGCATGGAGAATAAAACTAGAAGTTCTGCTATTTCATCTGATTAAATAGCTGCCTGTTTTCTAAGGAAACCTGAATTTATTTTTGGATAGCAAAGTATCTTGTGGAGGAAAGCCCTACATGTAAATAGCACCATACAAGGGTAGGTGCAAACAAGACCTAAGGAGGTTATCTAGTCCAACCCCCTGCTCAAAGCAGGAACAACCCCAGTTGAACCATTTCACATCACCTTAAAAACCTCTAGTAATGAAGATTCTACCACCTCCCTCAGCAACCCATTTTAGTGCTTCACCACCCTCCTAGTAAGGTAGTTTTTTGTAATATCCAACATAGCTCTCCCCGCTGCAGCTTGAGACTACAGCTTCTTTTTCTGTCATCTGCCACCACTGAGGATACCCTGGCTCCATCCTCTTTGGAAACTCCTCCTTAAGCAGCTGAAGGTTGCTATCCAATACCACTTATTCTTCTCATCTGCAGACTAAATAACCCCAGTTTCCTCAGCCTCTCCTCATAAGTCATATGCCACAGCCCCCTAACCATTGCCATTGCCCTCTGTCAGATCTCTCCAACTTGTTCACATCTTTTTTGTGGTAGAGGACCCAAAACTGGACCCAGTATTCCAGGGCTACATTTACACAGTGCCCTTAACTTGAAATAAGATACACAATTTGTGCTGTTTCAAATAGGATGTTTCACTATTTGGTGCTGTATACACAATGCCAAATGACAAAATACTGTGTTACTTCGAGACATCCCTTACTCCTCCCGCAATACGTTATAGAGGGATGGTGAAATAGCATACCTGATATTTGGAAAATATTTAGAAATACCAGGCGCATTTCACATGTGTTGGGTAAACATATTGTAAACATAGACCAGGCCTCACCACTGCTGAATATAAGGGAATAATCACTTCCCTTATCTACTACAAATGCTCCTATTAATGCAGCCCAATATTCTGTTCAACTTCATAGCAAGAAGGACACATTGTTGATGCATATGCAGTTTCTTCTCCACTGTAATCCTCAGGTCCTTTATGGCAGAATTACAGCATAGCCAGTCCCCAGTGCATGGGATTCTTCCATGCTAAGTGCAGGACTCATCACTTATCCTTGTTGAACTTCCTCATATTTCTTTTAACCTAATCCTCAAGTTTGTATGGGACATGCCTCCTTACCCTCCAGTGTATCTGACTCTACCTTAGTTTAGTGTCATCTGCAAACTGGCTGAGGATGCAATCATTCTATTGTCCAGATCATTAATGAAGTTGTTGAACAAAACTGGTTCCGGGACCAAACTCTGGGGATTCAGTAGTGGCTGCCAACTAGACATCAAGGCATTGATCACTACTTGCCAACAATCCAGTCTTTAAGTTGCTGACAAGAATACTGTGGGGGACTATAAAAAGCTTTACTAAAGTTAAGGTACAATAGATACTATCATGTATTGGGTGTGAGGATGGGCTCAAAGCAGTGGTCTGGGACATGGGCAGGTTCGGGACTCAGTTGGGAGATGAGGAGTGTTTCAGGGCCGGAGAATGAGGGCTCAGAGCAGAGGGCTGTGAGGATGCAAGAGTCAGGTGAGGGGGCTAAAGGTGTGGTGGATCTCAAGGAAGGTGTTTGAGTGGCCCAGAGCAGAAGGCCTGTGTATGGCAGACATGTGGGTGGTTCAGGAGTCAGGGTACGGGCCTGGGAGTGGAGGGCTCAGGGCTGGGGGTGCGGAGGGGTGAGTGCAGGAAAGGTGAAAGCAAGGATGCTGTTTTGGCCCTTACTCCCTGATCATTAGAGGAAGAGGAACTGTCTCAGGTATAAGTGGCTGTAGCCCCCATAACCTCCAATGGGTACAGAGGTAGCAGGGAGAGTTGGAGTAGGGGGTATGCACGACTTCAGCGAGTCCCTTTCATCTGCCTGGCTGCCTGCTCTTTTAGCAAGGGAGACTGCAGGAGAACCTGGCTGGGAGCAGCTGCAACTGAGTGCCCCAGCTGGCTGGCTTTTTCTTGTCAGACCACTGCACAAGGGTGCACCAGCATACTTTCTCCTCTGTAGGAGGGGAGCTAACTCTTCAAGACTGGTCTCAGCAGGCAAATTAAGCAGAAAGATGTCTACTTTGAGGATTCTGGTGGAACTTAAGCCAGATATAAATACTGACCATGAGGCCATGGGTAGTTGTATATGTAACCCCACAGACACTGAAACCAGTGACAAGGAAGAGTGAAGTCTCTGCTGTATAATGTTAGCTGAGAGCAAACTGGCTTTTAGCTCATGTTGTAGAAGCACTGGCTTTATCCCCAAAAGTAACAGGTTCATTCCCACCTTGCAGAGAGCTAGGGTCCATTGGTCTTACACATACATATTCAATAGTTGAATTTAGGGAACTTAATAGGTGGAAAAATTCATGCCTAAGAAACTTATGCATGTCCAAGGTCAGGTGACAAATGAGCAGGGGTTTTGAAGACCTAAATTTTGGACTTGGGTGTTCAAATCCTGTTGTGGATTTACCTCTGTGAAGTTTTGCTGCTCTGAACTCCTGCTAGACAATACTCGAGTGCCTTCATCACAAAGCTGGGGAGTCATGGCAGCCACAAATCATGTTGCATGGGTGTCAGGAGACCGGACTAAAAGCACTGTGTAGCTGTAGCCAATAACAGCATGAGGACCTCCTGAATTCCTTCTTGTGAAAGATCAATACTGTAATGTTTTGCTACTGCTTGTGTCCAGCACTAACTAGTTGACTGTGACTTAGCCATGATGGTTATTTAGAAACTAAAATTAATAAAATAACTTTTCTTTTGATGATGGGAAGAGAAAATGCCACTTACCACTTTCATGGTCTGTGCACTGTATAAAAGCTCTTTATTTCCTCTAAGATCTAATTAAGTCCTAATTAGACTTTTTTAATTAGAAAGTTTCTGAACATGTATATGTTACTCTGAAGCTTAGAGAGCTCATGGTTTAAGAATTCATATGTTTTGAAGTGGTTTTCATAATAACTGTAAAACAAACCTACTCAGTTATGCAGGGAAGTAGGAAATAAGACTTTTTTCAGCAGGAGGCATGCAATGTGTCATTACAGCAGTGGTAATATATCTTTAAAATGCCCCCCTCCCCTTAAAACTAAACAAATGCCTTCTTGAAGCCACTCCACAATTAGTGGCAATGCAAAGAATACATTAGCCAGAGTATCTCCATGACAGCACCTGTATTTTAAATGGATGGACAGCTTCCGAATACCCATTGTTTGCCATGGCCACAGATAGGATTCGGCTAATGAAACGGCTAATTAGATTTTTGTAATCCTGTCATCGTTGTGTTTGAGAAACGACATTTCACTTTAATTTCTCCTGTGGTTCCCTTCAGTTTAGCGGGGAGTATTTTCCTCCCCTGACCAATTTGCCTCTTGTCACTTTGCTGGAATGGCAGTTCCCTCTGTTGGCGAAACGAAATCACTGACTTGCTCAACCACAGCTACACTACTCGACATTTAAATAGAAAAGAATAGGAAAACGATGATCCAATTAGTTAAAACAGGCCCATGTTCAAAACCTATTTCTGAAATCAAATAATAGAATTTGTCTGAGATGATAATGGAAGAATTATTTAGGTATTATTACACAGCATCTTACATATTTATCAGCTTGCTGAATATGGATGGATTTGTAAGCAGCACCCAGCCCCCCACTTTTTTCTATATAAATGAAGTGAAGTGGATAAGGACCCCATTCAAAAACAATCTAAATAAGGGAGAGATTAGGGTAGGTAGAGTGAGATTTAAAGTCACAGAGCTAAATTCCTTCATACATAATCAGGTGCAACTCCCACTGATGTTTCACTGAATTTTGAAGCTATGGGGAGTACAGCTGTCATATATTAAGACTGGATTTTGTCCATAAACCTTATAATAGGCAAGGTTTTGAAAACTTTCCTATTAAAGAATATTGGCTGAAATTGGCATTCAATGGGAAGTGGACACCTAACTCCCTTAGGCCACTTTGCAAACCCCATCCAATAGATGTAAGATAAGGTTGATCAGTAGTGATGTGCTATTTGTGAATGTTACATACTTTGGCTTCACTCCTACAAGCGCTATGCATGGGTGAATCCTCACTGACTTCAGTGAGACGCTGTGTGAGCGCAGATCAGTGTTGCATCGAGAACTTACTGCGGAAATTTTTCAATCTTTTAAATAACAAGCATAGGCAATGGGTTCTTTTCTTGCTTAGCACAACCCTTCCACTCCAGATCCTGCCCTTAGGTCACCCGTTCCCTCACACTGCCATCCATGCCCCATCTTTTTTCTGCTTCTGCTGGAGTTTGAACACCATAAATCAGCTGTTAGTGGTGCTACAGGGCCATTGGGAGGGAGGGGAAAATATTTAAGCACAAGGAAGCTGGCGTGCAAGAGGCATGGTGGGGAAGGGGCAGAGAGGAAGAGCTTGGTTCTGGTGGATGCTCTGCACCTATCAATTTTTCTCCTTGTATGCACCAGCCCTGCAGCACTTACGGCGCCAGTGCCTCTGAGATCAAGTGTTACATTACAATAAGAAAGCTCAGAAAATCAGGGATCTGGCTTCCAAGATGTAGTGTGTGTATAGATTTTTATCCAAGAGTCTCATGAATTTAGACAACATTACATATCTTGGAAGAAGGTTTTATTTCCCCCAAATCATTTGACATACCATAATAAAACTTGAGAAAAAAAATTGTATAGCGTCATTTACATGGCTCAGAGGTTAAATATATTTTTCCCTAGTGGCCTACAGGACTGATCAAGAGTATACAATTACTTATTAAAGGATTTTTTTTATGTTGGAACTCTGTTAACAGAATGGTCCTCTTGAGTTTAGCTACATAAATTATAAGCTATAATAGTGTAATGTAGCAGGCTAGTGCTTTTAATCAAAGGATCCCAAAGGTCTTTAGGCACACAGATGAATTAGCAACACAACATATCTCTGATATTGGAACTAGCATCCCCATTGCAAAGATTAATAAACCACAGCAGAAGAAATTATTAAATTAAAATTATTTGTTCAAGGTCAAACAGAGAATCAGTGGCAGAAATAGAGTTAGAATCTAGACCTGTTAACTTGTAGTCCTGTCCTTTATCAACTACAGAAGCCCTGTCCCTCTGTATCTTTTAGTTGTTTGGGTCTCTGTGGAGTACTTATATTGTCCTAAAATTATAAGCTGTCATTTTATATTTCAGTTTTTTTTCCTGGTTCTGCTTGTAGGCTAAGGGCAGCACACATCTGGGCCTAGCGGCAGTCAGTTTGCATCCAACCATTTTAGGCAAAGTAGGCGAGTTGTGTGTCTCTGCTTCAGGGACTATCTTGCTTTATCTCTCTGATTTTGGATTCTGACGCATTATCATTCTGAATAATGAGCAATAGCTAGTGTATAACCTTCCTGCGAAATAGTTCAATGTTTTTGGTACCACTCTGACTTTCTATGGTCTCAAGAGATGACGTATGGGAGTCTCAAGCCTACAGGTCACTGCATGTAACTTTGCCTCTTGTAGCTTCGGGACAAGTGGGATTGACAGCCACCGCAGGCCTGAGGCAAAGGGAAGAAATCCCAGCTCCTTGCCCCTTGAAGAGGGGGGCAAAGGTGGAAGGGGTGGGGCCAAGGGCAACCAGCCTTTAGTGCCATTCAGGCCCCAGTGCTCAGATCCCCTCTCTCCCTCAGAGCCACAAAGAGTGATGCAGCAGCAATGCCATGGCATTTCAAAGGGTCTGACTGCTCCGTCTGCTATTGAAGTAGCATCAGCAACAGCTGGAGAAATGGGCCCCTTTGAAATGTGGGGCCTCTGTGCAACTATCCCTTTGTGCTCCCCCATCCTCCCATGAGGGGTCCTGTTTGGGGCTATAGACCATGATCCCTGTGAGCTAAGACTAAGTGTAGAATGAGTCCCATTTTAAAGGCAGTTATTTTTTTTCCTAGTAGAGAAAACTTTGAAACTGAATCTGTAAGAGTTTCATGCTGATTCTAATTGTTTTTCATGAGATTTTGTAATTGGCTGTAAAAAGGAGAAAAAAAATCCTCCCACTGAAATTTCATTTTCATCAAATATTTCTAAGCATTAATTATTTTACTAATTTAGAACCAAATGTTTAGAACCAATCGGCTATTTTTGATCCCTCTGTTATTAGCATCTATAAATTTGACATCCAAGCATTTAATTTCCTGGCATCTGTAACTCAGAGACAGATGTGGGATTTAAAGTATAGGTGCACATAATGGATGTTAAAACCCCGTGCTCACTGCTTTCCATCTAGGCTACGTCTACACGGAAAGTATCTTTAGACAGAAGTGACTGCTGGAAGGGATTTCTTCTCAAAACTTCTGTCAACAGATTGCGTCTACACATAAAAGCAGCTTGAAAGAGCAATCTGCTCTGTCATCAGAGAGCAGCCAGACTGCCTGGCCCTTTCTCCTTTGAATGCCTGACCAAAAGCTCTGCAAACAGGGCTGCCTGGTGAGCTGGAAGCCCTGTCTGTTGACAAAAGTGTCCATAAGTGTTTACACAGGTGTTTTGTCAACCGGAAATTGTTGAGATAGGCGTCATACCTGAATGCAGAAAGGTATAATGATGCTGGCAGATGTGCTGAGTTTTGTCGACAGACAGTTGACAAAACACATTTTGCATATAGATGCTCCATTTTTTTTAACTGACAAAAGCAGTTTTGCTGGAAAAACTGCCTTGCGTAGACATAGCCATACAGTTAGGGCAACCATATCTCCCCTGCCCCAATTACAGAACTGGGAGATATGTGGGGAGGAGCAACTCTTCCAAGCCCTGGGGATCTGGGAAGGAGGCAGCAGCCACTGGCACTCCCTGGCAGCCCAGGGAAGTGGAAGCTGCCAGAACTCCCCAGAAGCCCAGGAAAGCAGCAGCTGCCAGTGCTCCCCTGGAGTCCCAGGGAAGTGGCTGCTGGCAGCGCTCCCCAGGAGCCCTGGAGAAGCTGCAGCCTCCAGCGATCCCCCGGAGCCCCGGGGAAGCCACAGCTGCCAGCCTCCCTGGGAGCCCTGGGGAAGTGGCCTTTATCCACACTCCCCTGCTTCCCTGAGGCTGGCAGGGGTGGCAAATACGAGACAATGAGTCCCTTCTAAAAAATAAGTCAGGATGCCTTTTTGGTGTCCCAAATATGGGACTGTCCTGCCCAATACGGGACGGATGGTCACTTCTCTATAGTTTATAACTGAAAATTCAAGACTAGTATCCAAAAGTTAGCCCTAATCCATGTGGTTTGATTAGTGTCAACAGTGTCAACTAGTGTCAACAGTAATTATACTGTGGCTTAAATTCCCAGTTACTATTCATGGTAAATTTTGAAACTGTTCTAGAAAATATTTGAGGACAGCTCTCTTTGTATGTTTTGAGTTCTGTTGGCTTCTGTTTTTATCTTATTTTTGATGTTGTGAACAATATTAGACTGAAGATCTTGAACACAAAATTTTTTTTTAGTTTTTTTTTTCCTGAGGACAAAAACAGCAAAAGCAGTGCTATTTCCCACATAACATTCTGCTGATGTGCCTCATCACCAACTTGAATAAACCTTCTCTAGGGCTTTATGGTTCCAGCCAAGGATGCTAACAAGGACACCAGGTAGTGCCAATTATATGGTGGGGTTTATTCTGTGTAATGGAAATGGAATGAGAGCCACCTATTAATTTCACATAAATCCTTGCCAAGCCTTCATGTTGACAAAAAATGGTCTTGTACTTCTAACCTAAAGATAAAAATGTGTGTAATGCAACAATCTCTGTCAGGCAGCTCCTCTATTTGTTCTTTATTAGGGATAATTGCATGAAAACAGCAACATTGTTCGTGGGCTCCTGCTGCTTATTCCCCAGCAGGAAATATAATCCTCTATTTGTGGACAGCACAATTAGCTACTTCAGAAATAATTATTACTTCAGGTTGGGATTAGAATAAACTGCAAAAACAGATACATTGCTAAAGCCAGGCAGGTCCTGTTTGTGTGAAAATATAGGATTTATTGACACAATTGTTTTTACACAAAATTTTACACATTTTAATTTTCCATAAATCATGATTAGGTCTGTGAAGAATATAGGAGTACTCTAGAATACTGTTTGTGACACAGTTATTGGTTTATTTCAGGGGCTTTCAAACTTCATTGCACCACAACTCCTTTCTGACAACAAAACATAATATACAACCCCACAACTGGGGATGGAAGCCTCAGCCTGCCTGATCCTTGAGGCCACAGACTGGGGATATGAAGGTGGGGGGTGGGGACAAAGCCAAATCCCAAGCTCCACCTCTCTTGGTAGGGAGGCCAAAGATGAAGTCCAAGATCTTCAGCCCCAGGCAGGTGACCTGTACCCTATGCCCTGCCACTCAAGGCTTCAGGCTTCTGCTTAGGCCCTGGATCCCAGGAAGTCTAATGCAGCCTTGGGTTGTCTGAAGAAACTAAGCCTTCTTAAACTTTCTCCATGAGGTGGAAGACCTTAGTACACACATGCAGATTTTTTAATTTTAAAATCCTTGTTCTATTATGTTTATTCTTTGTTCCTGCTTTAAAGATTACAATACTTTGCTTTGAGATGGCTGTCACTTTATACTTTATAAAAGTAGTCAGGAATGTATCTATCCCTGTAACCATCACACAATATTTAAGCTTCATTGGACTTTGTTTTCTTTGTGCAATTTAGAACATTAACAGTGTGTTAACTACAGGTCGAACCTCTCCAGTCTGACACTCTTGACTGGCACCGAACAAGAATTGACTAAACCACTGTAGGTCAATAATGTCTATCAGCATTATCAACACTTCCACTGTATACTAGTCTCTTAGAAGACAATTAGGGGTAAATTAGAACTAAATAACATCACAGAATGCTGAGAGACAGGACTGGTTGCTGTAAACAAACATTATGGGACCAGTAGATGCTAATTTCACTAACTAACATGAACACAAAACCACATTTATTTATTCAAAGGACCTGAGAGTGTAATATTCACATTTATCCAATAGCTGTCAACAGATGGACATATTGGGCCCAATCTTCAGCTGTTTAAGCTCAGATCACTTAATTAATACCAATGTACCTATATCTGTTCATATCAGTCTAGGATCTGGCTTATTGCATGCTAGTGGCCACCAGCTGTTATTAGTTTTAGCTCACCAAGATTTTTAAAATATCGTCCTTCTTCCGTTTCAAGATTAGTAATGGATACCAGTCTTGTAACTTACAATTCATAACCCTTAAGGTCACTGGAACTCATCACAGGTACAGTTTGCTTGTACGTTGTAAATTACAGGATTGGATCCATGATTACAGTAATTTTGATTTAAAATAGAAATTTCACAATCAATGCATTTGTTCCCCAAATGTCTTTAAATCATGCAGTCACTTTGCCACCCTGAAGAATGTGCCATTCCTGTTGACCCAACACTTTGGTGGAGGAGTGAGCTGTATTCTTGTTTGACTCTTGCATGATCTAAATAGTAGTCCGCTATCTTACAGAGTCCTTTTCAAATATAGTAATTTATGGCTCAGGGAGAACAAAGCTTCTTTCCAGTCTTAAATTGAGTTTGCAAAGAAAGAAAGAAAGAAAGAAGGAAAGAAAGGGACTTCACCTGAAAACTGAGGATTTCACTTGAAATCATTCAACAGTAATTAACCTTGAACTTCATAGAGTCCTTTACATAGGCTTCTTTAAACACCACAAAGGTGAAAACAATGAGAAAGCACTATAATTTAAGGAGTCTTAACTTTCTTTGTTATTGATATCGTTCAATTTAATTTAATCAACAATCTGTTAGAATAAGAATAAGAATTGTGTTCAAGTAGCACTAAGGGCCTCAGTCAGAATCTGTCTGTTGTGCTAGCCGCAGTGCAAAAACCAAAAGGTGCAATGGTGCCTGAAATGAGGAATTTATAATTGATTTAAAAACAAGATATATGTTAAAGTAAGCAGGGCCAGGCGGGAGAAGGGAGGAGAGGAACATTTGGCGTTGGCCTCAAAGCTCAAAGCAGGGGGATCTCAAATTTAGACATTAGTTAGTTTTTGGGGCATTTGATAAATTTTGAAACTATTTTTTTGACCCTCCCTCAGTAATCAGTGTGTTTGCAAAGAAAAGGCTAGAATAGCATTTGTTAAGTTAAAAAAAAAGTAAAATTAGGTCTCACTCCATTATGACTGTGGACCTCAAAAGCTGGATGTGGCCCAGGCACCTCTGGACTTCTGAGAGGCCCTGAATGTAACCATAAGTAGGAATGTGGGAGTGAGCATGAGAGGTAACAATGATAAGATTGCATGGGTATGTACGCTCTCATTATGTACAATTTGATGGTTATGAATCATTTACATTTTGTTTGTATTAAATATTCCCTCTAACTCAGGTCTGTGCTTTCTGAACTTTTGCTCCCACACCTCTCAACTATCAGCATTAAAATGTTCCTGGGGTTGCTGTGTGTCATGCTTAAAATAATAATAATAATAATAATAATAATAATAATAATAAAATTAGTGTGAACCCTAGCTAAAGGCAGCTACCACTCCACAATGATTGTTTCACATGTATATACTGTTTTTCATTTGCTTATTAGTGTTCTTTTTCACCCACTAACATGGACAATCTCTAATGGTTGCTCTACTGATCAGCACTGGAGCACACACCCTGAGTCTTGACACTACTGCCCAAGGTAGTGAAATTGTGTTGTTGGCATAGCTATATGTAAGTTCCTGCTCAGTTACTACCTTTTCCCAGATTTTTCCTGTCTTTTAATCTTCCAAAGCAATGAAGAGCCTTAGGCATTATAAGGAAGGCTGAGGTTTAAAGGACAGAGCAGAAATATCATTGGCACTTGCTTCTGAAAACCCAAGAACTGAGGACAGGTTGAAGTTGGCCTAGTGCTGCTGCTTCTGCTGCCTCTATGTCCCTTTCCCCTGAAGATTCTAGAACCTTCTTAAAGAGAAATTCTGTGGGCAATTCCAGTCCCCCTTGTTCTCCTGGGAGAGTCAAGTCATGCTAGAGCGTGTGTCACCAATGCTCTCATTTCACAGACAGTTGGGTGAATTAAATCTAAAGTACCCCACCCCCCCGCCATTTAATTGAATACTGAAATACTTTCTTTGACTATGCCCATGGTGCACTTTCATAATAGGATCAGTAGTTTCAGTGAGGTACCTAGGCTGCCAATTCAGCCTGTATTCTAACCTTTAACTCTGGTACCATGATCATGCCCAAATGTGGTGGAGCCAATTGGAGGTTGAATATAGCAAGAAAAACCTGTGGTCTTGAAAATTTTGACATCAAGATGTCAGGGTTGAAATAGGGCCACTTAAGTAGAGTATCAAGTATCCCTTGATAACCTGTAGATGTGCTTAGATCCAGAGGGAAGTTCTGGTGACCTTTTGAAATCTCTAAAAGCTAGGGATAGCCACTCATATCCCCCAAATTTCTTTGTTATTCCCTATCTACTAGAGCTGCAGGGCTCTTTGCCTCCCACCTATTAGGGAGATGTTGAAGGCATGGATAATGCATTTGCATAAGGCAGGGATCTCAATGTCAGCATTAACTTCCCTGAGGAAATCTCCATGTTTGCCACTATAAAGGACAGACATTACTCAAGTTCTATCGTACGCTTAGTATAGCTATCATGACTCCACAACCTAATCAAAAGCTGGACTGGCCTCAAGTGACAAACATGTTCCATGTCCCCGCTTCCCCAATTTGTTAAACTTTACATTGCCATATTTTATTGTATTTGTAGTCCAATTAATGCACAATTTACTTCAATGCACAATTTGCATGCACGATTTATCCTTCTTACATAAGACTGGCAATGCCCTTGCCTCTATCTACCATGAGAGGATGGTTAACAACATTGCAGTAGGTTTGAGGAATTTGTTGCTTTCAGAAAGTCTGGCATAGTTCCATGAGATTCTACTAAGGTTCAGGACATTCTAGAAGGTTGGTGAAAAATTAATTTGCATAAAAATACATGAAACGTGTTACTTCATTCTATTTTTTTCCTTTTGTCACTTACAACGCAAACAGCACCCCGAACCAGGTAGCCTTTAAGCCCAGCATGCCAGACAGTCACCTGGACGACTGTCCTTAAATCTGACCCGAATCAAAAGTCATCAGAGGCCCAAGAATACAGAATTCATCAGGATAGTTTTTGTAAATGTAGCAGTTTTCCTAAATTACCACTCTCATTGATAGAATGTAATTTAACAGAGTAAGTTTATTACTGTTCCTTTCATATCCTTTGCTAGAAATATTTCAGAGAATGAAATGGCCATGTTTCTCTGTACTTAATTCTGACTCAGTCAGAAATCTACTATCTGTAAATAAGTAGTGTGTCCTGTAAACCTCTATTACTGATGCAATTTAGGGTGAGGAAAGAAAGAACTTTATCTTGTGAAATATTAGTGGAGTTTTGCCAGATCTTATTTCAGATAAATCCCTGTTACTTGTTGCAAGGTGCCTTCGGTTTGGTATTAAAATACTTTCTGGAAGCATTGTCTTTTATATCATTGACAAATTCTTCAGTCGGAAGAGCTCTGATGATGACAGCATATATACTAAGCATCATTAAAGATGGATGGACAGTTGTGTCATTGACTCATTTTTTTATTTTAGTTTTTACAATCCACTATTTGCTACTTCTGACATGGCAGTTCTCCTTAAATTGTCTATTTTGTGTTGCATGCAAGCAGAGGAACTTGCAGTTAAGTATGCTTCCTGGCAAGACATGTCTACACGTGCCCCAAACTTCGAAATGGCCATGCAAATGGCCATTTCGAAGTTTACTAATGAAGCGCTGAAATGCATATTCAGCGCTTCATTAGCATGCGGGCGGCAGCCGCGCTTCGAAATTGACACTCCTTGCCGCCGCGCGGCGCGTCCAGACGGGGCTCCTTTTCGAAAGGATGCCACCTACTTCGAAGTCCCCTTATTCCCATGAGCTCATTGGAATAAGGGGACTTCGAAGTAGGCGGCGTCCTTTCGAAAAGGAGCCCAGTCTGGACGCGCCGCACGGCGGCAAGGTGCGTCAATTTCGAAGCGCGGCTGCCGCCCGCATGCTAATGAAGCGCTGAATATGCATTTCAGCGCTTCATTAGTAAACTTCGAAATGGCCATTTGCATGGCCATTTCGAAGTTTGGGGCACGTATAGACACAGCCAAGCAGTAACAAAGCAATGTTTCAGAAGATATTTTACAATTTTAACTGTGCAAAGTAGCTTGCTCGAAAATGATCCTTTACTGATACTGTCAAAATGGACAGCACACATGAAAGCTTGATTTAGTCTGGGCTGTCCTTGAATAACACGTGCTTGTATGAGAACTGAGATCCCCCAGTTCAACTTAAATGAAACAAAGGTCAGTGGGAGAGCTATGTTTTACTACACCGAAAATAGAACATTTTGTTCCTTCATATACAATGAAAATGAAAATTATAAAGGAGAGGCTGAAAACACAAATGTATTTGAAGTTGAGAAAATGCTTTTCCTTTTAAAAAATTCTGTGACAGGAAACCTCACAGGTGCTCATGAATTTATGTTCATACATTCTCATTCACAAATAGAAATGCTTTGAAAATCTCTTATGACCTCCTAAAGATCTGAAAAGTGTCCATAAAGAAGCACTGTCAATGGTCTATGGTAAAGTTCTGGCAGCAATACGACACTGACTTGCTGAACAATCTTGGATAAATCGCATCATCTTTCTGACTCTTATCTGTAAAATAGGCATGAAAATAGTAATCTGCGTTCCAGGGATATTGTAAAGAATTGTTTAAGTGCATCTAAAGAGTTGGAGCAAAAGTTGCTATATAACTAGTAATAATTAATAAAATAATTCATGAGACGCAAACGTGGACAACGTTGTGTGATGCACAAGAATGAAAACACCAATTACTTGCACATTGTCATTAAGTGAATAGTGCCCTCTGGTGACTCGAAAGAAATATTGCTGAAAAGCTGGAGTTTGTATATACAGAGCCAGGTTCCCAGCTGCTGCAAACTGGAATGTTTCTTCTACTGGTTAGTGACCAGATGTCCCATTTTTAAATGGATAGTCGCATATTTACACTCTCCTACAGGCATCTATTCTTTCTTTTAAAAATGGACTAATGGTCCCGTACTTTCTGTCTCTCCTCTTCCATCAGTCCAGCTCAGGGTCCGGCTGCTAGCCAGATCCTTGCTCACAAGCCACTCACCCACAAGCAGTGACTGTTGGGGGTTTGATGGCTGACAAGGCTTGTGGCCAGGCAAACCTGCAGTGTGCAGGCCCAGCCACTCCCTTTGTGACCCAAGGCAATTTAAAACTGGTGGGGGAGCAGGGGTGAGGAGGAGGTTCTCCCTTGGGATTTTTAATTTTTATAAATCTTAATTCTGTTTTACTCCCCCTGAACATTTTTATACCCCTTGAAAATTTCACCTGGATCTGCCCTTGCAACATACATATAAATTTTTTATAATTGAAAGTAAATAAAATAATGTATATGTATTCTAAGAGGGGACCCTGGCAGCCCTGCAGCTGGGAGCCAGTTGGGGTACAGACCCCTCACTGACAATGCCAGGGATTCCTGGCCAGGAATGGGGGGGGGAAACCCATTTGCCGCACCTGGGAGCTGGTTGAGGCATGGAGCCTTGGCCAGCAGCACCATCTGTGGGATCCCTGGATGGGTCGGGGGGGAAATTGGTGCAGCCCCACAGCTGGGAGCCAGCTGGGGTGCGGAGCCCTGAATGGCTCTCAACAATCCCTGTGCCCCATCCCCAGGCTTAAACCGCTCTCTGCCCCCACACCCTCCCATCTACCTCACATGGCAGTTCTGCACTGCCAGTGCTGACCCCCACTGCTCCTTTGCTGGGCCACCTCCTCCACCATGTGGCTCCCGCCGCTCTCCTATTCCCTTCCTCCAACTACAGGTCAGGCAGTTCCCTGCCCCGCAGCCTGAAAATGGGACTGAATTTCATTGGTTTTAGGGTGGGTTCCCTTCTGCCAGCCATTAAACCAATTAAATTGAATTCCATTTCAGCACTGCAGGGAGGGGACTGGGAGCTGAGGAGGAGTCAGTCAGCAGCTAAGGACCTGCAAATGGCTCCTTTAAGAGCTACCTGCATCTCAGAACCACCCAGCTGGCAACCTTTATCAAATCTAAACGTGACCTTTGTTTGGGTCACAACCCATAGGTTGGGAATCTCTGCCATAGTGGGTTAAGTGTTGCTTCTGTTGGTCACCAATTGACCCTGTGCAACCTCTTCTCTTCTCACTCTCCTCTCCCTGCTGTGCCCCTTCACTCCCTCAGCACTGCTGTTCCCCCATATCCCTCCCCCCAGCTGGGTGTGTCCTGCTCCTACCACTGTACAGAGAACTAGCATGTTCAGCTCACCAACAGCCTGGTTGGCAGGCTCCTTCCTCCCTCCACTCCTTCTGGCTGGGCTCGCAGCCAGGGAAAGCTCAAGCCCTCTGGGCCTGGGTGCTGGCCAGAAGGCGCCAAGCCACACCTGTGCCAAAGCCCCATGAAGCTCTGGCACGGGGAAGCTTCTCTGCTCCTCAGTGAAGCTCTGGAGTCATGTGAAGGAAGCCATTTCCAAGCTGTTTGCATACTGACCCTGCAGTATCCGCCAGGCACAGGCTTAACAGCCATCTTCACATGCCACCCCCCACCCTAGTTTTCCTCCAGACAGTGCAGGGCAGTCCCCTGTGTGCCTGAGACACTTCTCTGACCAGGTTTGCTGAAGCCCTTGCAGTCAGTTTCCCTGGGTCCTGGGGCAAAGTGTATCTTTAGGGCTTAACCCCGTCTTACTTACATTGTAGCCAGAGAAAAGGACATGGCTGGGTTAGGCCAGTGACTTGCAGTAGCTTGAAGGTTTTAGGTACCTTTCTATGGGCAGGAAGGGACAACGTGCTTCCAGACACAAAGAAGCACCTACAGCCCCTTCCTCCTGCACAGTACTGAAAGACAGCTTCTGATCATGTTTTGGTGTGAAGCCTCATAGAAATCTGGTGGTGGGAGGTGGGGCTGTGACCCTGCATGTTACCTTAAGAAGATGCAGCACAAGATACCAGGACAGTCAGGTCTGTCCCAGGGGCCAAGCCAGGCATGGAGGGTGGAGAGGGACAGGGGTTGGGTCAAGTTGTTTGGCTACCCACATTCTTGTGTGAGAGAGGTACACAGGAGTGGATGTGTGTGGGGCGGGGGGGAGAGTTCTCTCCATGTAAACCTTACAGATAAGAAGGCAAATAAAAAAGACTCCAGCTACTCAATATTTCTTTTTAACAGGAGCTCGGTCAACTTAATGTTCATTTGAATGGCTGTATTACATAATTCTGATTGATTGCTATTGAACTCACTTGAATACAAGGAATTTTACCTGATGTCCTGTATTCACCATAAGGAAACCTGATCACCTTACTACTGACATGTATTTCCATCATCTGCATGCTCTGTCACATTCACAACTATGCTATGGAACAGTGGGGTCAAAATAGGAGAGTGAAACTTTCCAAGACCTCATAGATAAGCAGATGGACACAAAGGGCCTGCTAATGAGGGGAGGGAACAATGAGGGAAGCTGCCCTGGGGCTTGGAAATTTAAAAGGGCCTGGGTTCCCTTCCACCCCTGCTGCTGTAGTGGAGCTTGGAGCCGAAGGCCCTTGAAATCACCACCAGAGTGCCAGTGAGTGGCACTGCAGGTCTAGCTTGGGGAAGGTAGTCACAACCCTATCACTTCCAGACGCACAGGACCATATCCCCTCCGCCCCCCCAGACCACATCTTGTCCAGGGGCCCAGCTAGTCTGTTGACTACGCTGAACAGATAAGTGGGCTTGATTTTGATTTTTATCAAAAGGTACTCCTTAGCCCAAGCACCAAAGGAAATCCATGGGAGTTGCATAAACATATCTCTTTGGTCCAAAAATTCACCAGCAATAGAGTAATGATTCAGGGCAGAGTAGAAACATTACTAAAAACCTGTATATGAAACATGCAGAAGCAGAGCCTCTACTGACGTGCAGTAGAGACTTTCCATTATTATTTATTTATGGCATTCAAGGATCTGACCCTACAACACCTGAGATATAACACTGCTCGTACGATTTAGTGGCCTCTGATTTCAATGCTGTTTTTAATCTGGCTAGTGCACAGAGATGCTCTGATGGTGCTGGTGAATGATCTCCTCCTGACAATGGATGAAAATTAAATAACTATGGTGATACTAGTAACTCAGACAATGTGCACCACAGCAGGGGTGGATGGGGTTATCCCTGGGTGGCTTTGATTGGTTTCTTGCTCAGCGATAGACAGCTGTAGCACTTTGCAGGATCCATCTTGTCTTCACTCTTGAATATGGAGGTGTTGGGAGGGCTTGTGTGGAGAGGTGTGTTACACTGTCGATAGCATATTTCATACCTCCATTTTCTTGGCTCTTCCTGGAGCTGTCTGTTAAGCTGGCCTGTGTGTGGGAGATTTAAGAGGCATACTTGAGCTATAACTGTGTAAAACGGAGGTGATATATATACTGCTTGAGGATGGCAATCTGAAGAAACAGCAACTTTATTCCTGTTCCTTTTTGTGTATCTTTTTTATTGGGTTTGCTATAGGGCAGTCTAAAGCTGGAGCAAGTCAGGAACAGAGCTGGAGTATAGATCAGAATAGGTCATGGACAAAGTTGAAATGAGGGGGATCAAGACTTTGGCAAGCATAGTAGAAGGCCAAGATGGGAGTGTGTGAAACTGAGTGTATCTGTTGCACAAACATGGCTCTGATGAGAGCAAAATACCAGTGACTGGCAGGATTCTGCTTCTCCATCTCCGGGCAGAATACATTTTATGTGCACTAAGGCATATGTGGATATGCACCTCCAGCAGAAACATATGCTGTTGGGTGTGGTCACTCTGCTGATCATCTCGGCAGCACCAGAATCTTTCCTGGATGGCAGCCCAAGTGCTCAGATTACAAGGAAAACTGGTGCCTGCTGGTCAAATTACCTGGCCCCTGTTGAGGAATAGGCAGCTGCAGCATGCCTAAGGGATGCATCACTGCAGGGTCTGCTGGAGGCATGAGTCATTCTGCCTACCGAATGCACACTGGCTCTCAACCCTTCCCGCAACCCCCAGTAGTGAGGCTGTAACATCAAAAGTAATGAGCCAGAAGGAGACAGAGCAGAGAAAACTAGACAATCCCCTCTGTTTCTCAAATATATGTTACAGAAGACAGAGAATATAGCCAAGGTAATAGCCAAGGAGACCTTTGTGCAGACGTGTGATGAAAGGGAGGAACAGAAGTAGACCTTACAGGTGTTGAGCATATTGCTGGGCAACATCCTCTTTCTGACATGTTGGATGGTCACCATTCCCAGTACCAGGAGGAAGCTGGCAATAGTTCTTGTGATTTCATAGGGCCACACAGGAGATGTATTTAAATCAGGTGGCATGGGAAGAAAAGAAGCCAGAACCTGAAGAAAAAGAAAAAGGGCTGCAGTCTGGTGCACTCAAGGTAAGTGTGCACCCAGGTCTCTCTTATACCACAGAAGATGCAAGTATCAGGAATGGAGGTTAACTGTGCCAAGAACATGCTCATGCTTATAGCTCTATGAAAGGACTGTAGGGCCAAGAGAAAAATAAACTGGTCCACCAGGGCTCCATACCTTTGACAAATGGTAGCAGGGCCTGTCACTTGGTGTTGGGGTGGGATACAAGGGCAAGGAAATGAAAGGTATGGAGCACTAGCATGTATAGCTGTTTCTTAGGCACAGTTTGGAAAAGGCTGGCTGGAAAAGGTCAAGCAGCCCCCTTCAGTATTCCAGAAGGACAGCTGGGGATCTCAGAGCAAGGGTCCTAATGGTAATTTCTGAGGTTTCATGGATGGAGGCTGACTCATAATAAATGAGCAAACAGCCCTGGCCTGGCTATGGCTTTGCCTTACATTTGGGACAACTGGACAGTAATACTATTTTATTTCAGATACAGAACTTGCACTCACCATCTGCACCTTTGTCACCTCAAATGAACTGTGCATGAGCTACATTTAAAATACATCTGGAAACTGCAGCTAGCACAGAATTCAGCGGCCAGCTTTGTAAATAGTGTCTCTTACTGTGAGCATACACGGAGCTGTATGGTCAGTTCTGGGTCCCTTTTAATTTTCATATTGATTTTAAGAGGTTTTGATCTCTGAAACTTTAAAAGGCCTGAATCCTGCCTAAGAGACCACCTCTCTCCCCACAAAATACTGCTGCAGCTGCAGTCAGTAAAGGTACCTGACCGAAGGCTCTGTCAGTGTAAGAGGGCATCCTACACTAGGGCACAAGATCTTTGGAACTCACTTTCTATAATATACTATAATAGCCCATGCTTATGAGCCTTTAGTATATGTGCATGGCCTATCTTTTTCTGCCATGCTTGTGAGGAGACAGTTTTAATTGTAGGTATGTGTGATTTATTTCTATTATATTTATGTTGTTGCCATGTTATTTTATTTGACCTGGGTCCATTTATTTACTTAGTGTATTAAAAAAAAAAGTCAAGTATGCTACATTATAATCTGAGAAAATCCAAATAATAAATAAATACTTTTGTTATGTAATTACACAAAAGAAATTACATAGCTATGTGCTATGTCTTAAAATCAAGAGAAAGCAATACAAAGAGCTACTGCAAACAAACCTTTATAATCTGATCAAATTATATATTATTGAAATATGATTTTTCTCATAATGGAAGTGAAGAAAGATCTTTCTCTTCAATGGTTTTGCTTGTCACTCAAGTCTGTAAAAAGCAGAAATTAATATTTTCTAAGGCAGATCAGACAGATTCTTTAAGGGCATGTGTGACATCTCTGTAACAGCATTAGCATTAGGGACATAGGGATATCGTAGTTCACTGAGCCAATGACTCCATAATTATGATTCTTACTTTTTTTTTTTTTTTTGGGTTTTACAAATCTGTGAAACTTCATGGAATTTTTCCACCATTTGTTTCTCAATTAGACCACATAACAAATAAATAAATATATTATCCCACTTTTTACTGTTAACTGACTGGAGGTAATTTATGTTAATTTACTATTTTGGACTAATTTCGCTTCCAGCATATGGTGTTCTATTTACTATTTGTTAAGAGTAAGAGTTAACAGAATGCTCATAACGTAAATGCTAGATGTAATGCTAAATGCCTGATTTCCTTACAAAAATGGAAGCTTCTTAGAAAGTTTAGTTACATATCATTCAAGCAAACATTTGCTAAATTCTTCACCCTAAATGAACCAAAAATGGAAGATTTCCTGGAAATTTTTAGTGTTTGCAGAGGAGAAAGTCAGAGGGCTAAAATTAATAATGAAAATGGATTTTGAAAGTGTTGAGTTCTTCAGGGACAGTTTGTCAGATTTTATAAGCTAAGATGACAAGGATAATAAAACCTGAGTCTCAAGACATTAGCTGGTGTGTGCGTGTGTGTATTTGTGTGTGAGAGAGAAATTATACATTTTATTACAGTAAGAAACAATATTATAACTACAAAATTGAAAATTACAGGATGATGTAGATTTGTCAGTACAAAGGGCACTGTTATGGGCTTATTCCATTCACTGGTTTGAAAGCTGTCATTTTCCTGATACTATGTCTACACTACATGACACAATTGACTTTAAGTCAGTTAGCTTGATTTTACAATGTCACTGTCTTCATTGTAAATACCATTAGGTCAATATTAGGGAGTGATATTATAGAACCCTCAAAGCGAGCTGACGTAATGTGATGTTCAAATTTAAAATTTTGAATTAAGGCTAGTGTGGAAACACCATGTCTTTAAATCAAATTTATTAGCCTTCAGAGCCGTCCCGTATGTATCCCAAAATGCCCCACAGTTGTCCACTCTGGCTGCTTCCATCTCTGCTGCTCTCCAGATGCACAGGAATGCGAATTTGAATTCTGCACCAGGAAGCCCGTGGTGGCTAGGCTGGAGGGTCATGCCTGTATGACAGGCTGAGAAACTTCCGACTTTATTATCTAGCTGTTAAAATATCTCCAACATGGAGTGGTGGTTTTTTCCCTGCACAGGATATAGCGGGAAAGGCAGATTTTTTTTTCTTTTCTTTTCAGCACTGACACCTGTCCCTGTCCCACCACACCACATGGAAGTGAGGCTGTGGGGGTTGTGTTTGTATGAGAGGTCGAGAAACATCTTTTCTGCAGTTCGCACTTGTACAGAGGCAGCAACCTTTCCCCCACAGGCCCATGCAGTCAGGATTGTTCCTGCACCCAACCACATCCAGTGGCTAGCCCCCAATCCAATAAAAGCGTGTGCCTGTGGCACAGTGCATATCGTGTTGTCAGACAGCATCACATCCTGGCTTGCATATGGTGAGGGATCCAAAGGCAGGAAAGATTTTCCCCAGCTTGCTGTCTCCAGGGGGAAGCCTCCTCCTGCATCAAAGATTTCCAGGGGCTTACTGTCACCAGGAAGAAAGAACCATTTGACCTGGTCCTTCAACCATTAGTCCCCTGACACCATGACATGCCTAACAGAATGTAGGGGGGACTGGCCCCCACAGTCAGAGTCAATCAGGGCTGGCCCCTCCGCCTGAGCAACACATTGAATGGACCATCTCCACTGGCCCTTCAACTGATAACCTCCCACCCCATGACACCCTTATAGAATGTGGGGCCGGATAAAGCAATCCCATGTCTGGAGTGCAATGTGGCTTATCAAGTGGAAGTCATACCATTTTGACCAGGTAGGGGTGCTTTCAAGGGGCAGGGGGGAGGGGTGTGGCTGAAGGGTCAGTTGAGATGACATAGATATCTGGGTGGTCCCAGGGCACAGAGTCATTCTGTCATATGGAAATTTGGTGAGCTCTATCCCCCATATTGGACACATCTGTACAATGAAGTGGGAAGCCAAAAATTCTGTACCACATATTGTCTGAGGGAGTTGGCTTTAGTTGTTATGGTTTGCACTTTCCTCAACTTTATTATCCTTCTCTTTCTTCAAGCTGTGCTCTGTTCCTGTAATTTTTTCAGGAAGGATATTTCTGAATTCAAGGTGGGGAAAAGTGGCTGGAGGACCACTTGAGATGACCCAGACACCTGGGTGATCCCGTGGTAGTATGATAGTCCCCTGCCTGGCACACGGCACCTTCTAAAGCCCACCTATTTGGTTTTCCTTTGCCTGGGAGTCCCTCCCTACTTTTCCTTCATTCACTCTGGAAAAATGGCTATTTGCTTTCCAAAATAGGAGAATGAGGGCAATGCAATGTGGGAAGAAGACATCATATACTCACAACCACTTGCAGGGCATTTTTCCCATATTCCACTAGCAAAAATATCCAGAATGCTACTTAGGTGAGGGAACTATGGGATAGGTTCCCACATTGAACTGCTGCAACAGTTGATGTTTGGCGATTTAGTGTGGCAGCAATAAGTTGACTTTGTGGGGACTTTGTGAAGAGGTGAGGGTAGTCAAATCTGAATTAATAAAACCCAGCATTATAAAATCAATTCTAATAATTTACATCATAGTTTAGAAATAGCCTAAGAGTAAATGGCTTCCTGCCTGCTTCTCTTCCTTCTGTACATCAGTTTAATGCTGTTCTTTAAGATTTATCAGAGAGATCATATGAATATGTCTGTCTGGTCATTTGACAAGATTCCACTAGTTCCACACTACATTTTAGACCAGCACACTGATATTTAGCGTTACAGCCTTCATTGTCTGAGCCCTTGGTGACTCTATATTTATCTTTGCCTTATCAGACTTTAAATAATACCCTTCTGAATACTTCAAAGCCATAGTCAGGATAATAAGTAACTGGGCAACAAAGTCCTGGAAGTTTAAATAACATGGCTATCAAAGCAAAGTGCATATTTTCCTTTGGTTGGGAGAGCCCTCTATGCTCCAGGTAAAGTATCCAGCAGGCAATCTTAGATTAATTTAATAATTATTTCCTTTGTAATTAGGATGCAAATCAAAGGGGATTTTTTATTAGTCCTGAACCCCAGACACTTCAGCATAATCCAGAGCTAAAATTTCATAAGGGCAGCACTGCTTATCAGCATTGCAATTCTTTGGTAGCTAGTGTTATTGTCATGTAATGATAATAACAGATGGAGTTTTGATATTTTAATGCAGTGGTGGCCTAGAACCTCTGAATAAGTGTTGTTGTGCCACTTGAATGGCTTAGCGTGTCCCTAATTTATTTTCCATTGATCTGTAGGTTCCAAATGCAGATTTAATGTTGTGCCACCTTGTATATTCTTGAGCAAATAACACCAGACTGGCAATCTTGATTTGCAGTGAGGAGGCATTTTTTTTCAGAAGTTCAGAAAAAGTTATACAGGGTTTATTCCAGATTTGTGATTTTTTCTTTTTCTCCTTTCTAAAAAATAGGGATGCTATCTGGTCCCATTGAAGTCAGCAGCAAAACTTTCACTGAAATCAAGAAAGACAGGTTATCTCCCTAGATGTCTAGTAGATTTGGATGGGAGTGCTCACATGAGTAAAGGAAAGCAACAGAGAGGGAGCTGTGCTAGTCTATATACTATCAAAACAAAAAAGCAGTAGTCAAATAGCACTTTAAAGACTAACAAAATAATTTCTTAGGTGAGCTTTCGTGGGACAGACCCACTTCTTCAGACCATAGCCATAGAAGACCAGATATAGGGGCTCGTTTGCATACTTGGCTTAATCTAATTCTTGAACCCGCACCCCCTTCTACTCCTCTATTCTCTGATTTGCTCACCTTGATCATTTTTTTCTGATTTGTCCTCCTTGATTACTGGTTTTGGTTCTCTGTGCCTTAAATACTGAGTCTGTTCTGGTCTGGCTATGGTTTGAAGAAGTGGGACTGTCCCACAAAAGCTCACCTAATAAATTATTTTGTTAGTCGTTAAAGTGCTACTTGACTGCTTTTTTGTTTTGAAGAGTAAAGGAATGCTTGTTTCCTCATGGATAAGCAGGATTAGTCCCATAGGTACTATGCCTACTTTCATATAAGGTGGCAGTTATTCTTCATGTATGCACAAAGAAGTCAACTTCCCAACTGATCTTTTGCTACTGATATTGTGCCTGTATAATGGCCATTTTTCACAGATAAGAGAAACAGCAAACAGCTACCTATCCATTCCCCTCTTTTATTATAGCTGGCGATTCAGCCACACCTCAACATGCTATACAGAGAAGAAAAATGCCCTGAGATGTGTCTGAGAGTGTTCAGGAAACATCATTGCAATTCTGAAAATGATTTTACTCCCTGCTTTACATCAGCTTCTGCCACAAATACATACAGAGTATGCGTAATAGGCTGAGGTATAATCTTAAATTGCAGCACAATGAGAAAAACACTGCAGCCTAACACCAAATGGCCCACTATTGAATTTTGTTTCTGCTATTATGATGCACTTTTCTATCTGATGTACATTTCCTGGGTTTGAGTTCATTATATAGGCTAAAGAAAGGCATTAGACTTCATTCTTAAACTGTTCTGAGTATTGTTTTTCCCTCCTTCTCTTGACAAACAGAGATAACAAATGTCCAGAAGTGTCAGCTAACATTTTCAAGTGGGTAGAAAAGTTAATACATTCAGCTATAAGACTGAAAGAAAAAACATGTTTATTAGTCTCAACCTATAAGCAGACATTTTTACTGTTTCAATTTTAACAGTAAAACATCATACTGAATGTGGAACGTACAGATTTATACACCAAAAGAAAAATTATACAAATTCAGTGTTAACATGTTTTGTGATACTAAGCATGTGTCACGCAGATGTGTTAATGAAAGGTACAGATCCTGTCCCCTCTTCTTTACACTTTGTACTAGTCTGAAAGGACCAAGGGATGGGAAACTGAACTAAGTGATATGGGGATTCCCATTGCATTGGATATTTTGGAGCATAAACTTTCATGGGCAAAGAGGGTCTTTGCCCATGAAAGCTTATGCTCCAAAATATCTGTTGGTCTATAAGGTGCCATAGAACTTCTTGCTGTTTTTGAAGATACAGACTAACTCAGCTACCCCTCTGATACCATTGCATTGGGGAATTTCAGGTGACAGAAGGCTGGCATAGATGTTCAAAATCAACTCTCCTGTCACCACCTCCTTGAATATAACAAGTCTGAGAGGACTTTGCTGGACTGTGCTCTAATTCAGTACCCTCAAAACAGTGGGACATCCCTTCAGAACTGCTGCTTTTGGCAAATTTTAGAAAAGATATTTTGTATGTGCCAGGGCCAAGATTGCCCCCCAGCATTTCTCAGAATCAGAGGGGGAATGCAGAGGAGGTATCTTATATAAACCCATGACACAAACCTTTCTCTTGTTTGAGACTTTGCAGTTCAGACACAATACAGAATTCAATCTTTAATCTACACCTAATGAAAGGAGATATTAGAGTACCCACCACTAAACTGTAAGCATCTGGAATGAATCATTTCTTGAACCAAATACAGAATATTATGCAAACTCATGGACTATTCTGGTCAATCTCACAGTCACAGGATTTTAAAAAATAATAATTATCAAGATTTCAGATATTTAAATCTGGAGCTTAATGGTGTTTTAATTCTGGCATTTTACCACCCTTACTTCTGTGCAGCTGCTGGCAGCAGCATTGCCTTCAGATCTGGTCAGCTGGAGAGTGAGCTCTGAACGCAGAGCCACAGGCAACGGCACAGTGTGTTACAATGTTGCCAGGGCCACCTACAGGGGGACCCCCCCCCCAGAGCCCAGTGTTTCAAAGTGATCCGTGTTGCAACCATGGCTGTCTAGTTGCCCACCTCAGAAGGCAGTGAATAACTAAGTGTGGCAATACTGTAACCCACCTAAAATAACCTCGTGATCTCCCTGCAACTCCCTTTTGGGTCAGAACCTCTATTTGGAGAAGTACAGGTCTACCCTGTGGAATCTGTATCGTATAAGATAAAAGCACACAAAAGGCCAGGTTTCACAAGAGGACACCATATTTCATGGTCCATGGAGTGATTGGAATGGCTGTGACTTTTATAGGGCTATGACTATGCATTTATTTAACATAGTACTACTACTCTGGCCCTTTTCATCTCAAGAGATGGTGGTTAGCAGTGACAGTGAAGATCTATGGATAGTGTTTGAGTCTGCAGCTTTTCTCATGGTTTATCAATCCAATATTGGATTTGCACAGTCAATTGCAATAACCACATGTCAATCTGTTTCCAGATTCTTGAGTCTGAGAGTTTTTCCTTCTAAGACAAAGTTCTTTGGCATGACTTGCACATATACTCTCTTAGGATGATGTGCCCTGTTGTAGCAATCATTGCCGGTATGTCGATCTGATGATGTAGCTTCCCAGGAATTTAGATTGATGCTGAATTTTTTCATGGCGTTTTTGCATATATTCTTAAGTCTTCGCTTTGGTCTTCCTCTTGTTCTTGCCCCACATGACAGTTCACTGAAGAGGATTACTTTGGGAAGACGTTCATCACCATTCCTCTTACACGACAAGGCCGTCATAGTCTTCTGCTGTTGAGGATCACTATGAAGCTGGGTATGCCAGATCTTGACAGGACATCTGCATTTGAAACTTTATCTTGCCAGTTACAGCAATGAAGGGTCCTGTGGCACCTTATAGAGTAACAGAAAAGTTTTGAGCAGGAAATCTTGGATTTCCAAGACCAGCATCTGATGAAGTGAGTCTGTGCTCACGACAGCTCATGCTCAGAACTTTTCTGTTACTCTATAAGGTGCCAAAGGACCATTCGTTGTTGTTACAGATCCAGACTAACACGGCTACCCCTCCGATATCTTGCCAGTTGACATTCATAATTCTGCAGAGGCAGTAAAGATGGAAGCTGTTCATTTTTTTCTCCTGGTTTGAGTTGGTGGTCCATGTCTCAGCTCCACATTGCAGGATGCTCAACATACATGCCTGGTAGATTCGTATCTTTGTTTTCACTGTAGGCTTAGGATTGCTCCATTCTCATTTTGTACGTCTGCCAAAAATAGTAGCTGCCTTCCCTATTCTGATGTTCAGTTCTTTGTCCATGGATAGGTTTGTGGTGACAGTAGATCCAAGGTAAGAGAGTTGTTGAACCACATCTAATGAGCTGTTATCCAGGATGACATTGGGTTGCTGAGGTATACCTTGAGTCAATACAACAATTTTCTTCATGCTTATGTCAAGGGAAAACAACTTACAGGCTCTGGACAGAGAATCCATCAGTAGATGTAGCGTGTCTTCATTATGAGTGATGAGAGCTGCATCATCTGCAAAGAGCAGCTCCCTAATGAGGACTTTGTTAACCTTAGAAAAATACTGTATCCTGTCAACACTGCAGAAAATTTTGTGTGTGAAGAATATGTCAGTCTACATTGGAAAGTGGCTAGAACACTGGAAGCTACACTCTGATTTAACAAAGTGCGGAGGGGTTTCTGATTTACAACTCCTTCTGTAAAAAGAATGAAAAATGTCTTCTGCCAGTGTGATTTATTGTTGTCCACAATTCTGCAGTTGGCTCTTTGAGTTGCCTAGCATCTCAGAGAGCCTTAAAAAAGTCTTTGTGAGAATGTCAATATTACAGTTGTATGTTATTCAAATATTACATACTTGTCACTCTTCCAATTCTTCAGAGATAGGGAAGTAGTCATTTTATTCTTGCCTTGACAGAAAAGGCAATGCCTCTTTCATTTATCTAAGAGAAAAGCAAATATTGCAGAGCTACTGGTATAATGAATTTTATTAATGTGAGAGTTATATCCTACTACAAGAAGTTGTTTTAAATAAAGAGCCATTGCTCTTAAACTTAAATTTAGGAAAAATGAAGTCTATCCAGGCCCTTGTCCAACTGTTTTTCAAAGGAATCAAATGTTGGTTTGTAAATGATTGGACATATTTTGTTTATTTTGTACGTCTTATCTTGACTATTGCAGTCATTACTGTGTTATTATCAGATATGGCAGAAAGACTCACTGGCTACATCTACACGTGAAGCCTACATCGAAGTAGCCTATTATAGGCTATTTTGATGAATAACGTCTACATGTCCTCCAGGGCTGCCAACATCGATGTTCAACATCGACGTTGCGCAGCACCACATCGAAATAGGTGCAGCGAGGGAACGTCTACATGCCACAGTAGCACACATCGAAATAAGGGTGCCAGGCACAGCTGCAGACAGGGTCACAAGGCGGTCTCAACAGCCAGCTGCTCCCTTAAAGGGCCCCTCCCAGACACACTTGCACTAAACAGCACAAGATACACAGAGCTGACAACGAGTTGCAGACCCTGTGCATGCAGCATGAATCCCCCGCTGCAGCAGCAGCAGCCAGAAGCCCTGGGCTAAGGGCTGCTGCACACGGTGACCATAGAGCCCCACACGGGCTGGAGAGACAGCGTCTCTCAACCCCCCAGCTGATGGCTGCCATGAAGGACCCCACAATTTCGACGTTGCGGGACGCGGATCGTCTACACGGTCCCTACTTCGACGTTGAACGTCGAAGTAGGGCGCTATTCCGATCCCCTCATGAGGTTAGCGACTTCGACGTCTCGCCGCCTAACGTCGAAGTTAACTTCGAAATAGCGCCTGACGCGTGTAGCCGCGACGGGCGCTATTTCGAAGTTAGTGCCGCTACTTCGAAGTAGCGTGCACGTGTAGACACAGCTACTGTCATATATAATGATGCAAAATAACCAGAGAATATGATTTTGAAAGAAATGCTGGTTTTAAGTGCATACTTTATATCCACTGAGTTTTATTAGGTCTGACTAAAATAAAAAGTATATTAACTAGCATTATAAATCTAATCATCACATAAGAACTAAGTACATACCTATCACCATTTATGAAAAAAAACCCAGATTGTTTCAAACGCGTTTATGATATAAAATGTATCATGTGCATTGTTAATGTACTATTATAGCACAGCAGCATAGCCTGTGTTTGAGTCCTCTGGTAATGAAGATTGTAAAAATACATACATAGACTAGATACATAGTAGAACAGATTCCCAAGTTCTTGGGTTAGATACAAAGTATTTTCATGAAGGCAGGATGGGAAAGTATTGCCCTTTCAGCTGCAGAGCTGCTTTGCCATTGTTAACCTAGCCTCAATGTGGAGGGAAACATGCCATCGGAAAAAGACAAGCAGTGGCAGATGGGATGATAGGAGAATTTTGTTTGAACTAATGAAAAAAAAGTTGGAATTTTTTCAGGGATAAGGGACTGGCAACAGAGCAGAGTTTAGCCAGCTGAGGCATGTCCACACAGCCTCTTTACTTCTGGCAGCCCCTCTGCTGAGAGCAAAATCTCATCCAGCTATGCTAATTAGCCATGCAAGTATGCAAATGGAGAACCATTAGCAAGTTCTAGAAACATCATTAGCATAGTGCTGTGTAGATGTCCCCTAACACTATAAATGAACATTTATTTTCTATCTGGAAGTACAAAACCTTACAACTGTGTCACCAAATCATATGATAGAAATATTATCAGAGCCCTGCTCAGAATGGCTCAAACTTAAAAAAAAATCTTTGCTAAAATATAAATCGTCACAAGACTAAAAAACGCCAAATCCTGAAGCTGTTACTCATTTATCAGTCTGCTAAACACCTATTAACATCAGTCAGTTTTGTCTTAAACTTTAAAAAAACAAGGACTTTTTTATTTTAAATGTTGTAAAATAAGCAAAGTATTTAAACTGTTCCCCATTGAAATGGTGATTTAAACCTTAAGGATTTTATAGCTGTGTATGCTCATGTGAAGTCCATTTTTGGGAAACAACATATTATACTTTTCTAAGGACAGAAGGAGTTGGTGTGGTGGAATGACATATATAGACTTGTATATCTCATAAACACTGTAGAAGATCTGTCAAATCGAGATAAACTGCTTTTCATAGATTGCATCCTTTCCACAGGTCAGGCAAACTGTTGACAGCCATGATTTGCTCTTGTAAGTCTATTTTATGCATTTCCAATGTTTCTCTCTCTAATATCCTTTTTCATTTTTCACTTGAAATAATACTCACATTGTACTGTGGGTAGAACTGTATAAATGTGAACTCATGAGGAAATTTGCCCTGACACTTCAAGCAATAAACAATTCTAGACTGTTTACCCTGAAAAATAAACTGATGTGTCTTGTGTCGTTTCACTTAGTCTTCTTATTTTTGCCAGCAACCAATTTTAGAAAGCATCGGTCCACAGAAACAAATGTTCAGAAATGTCAAATTAGACATCAGAAATGGGAACATCCATAAACTTGTACAGGGAACATTTTAACCTCCTGGGATATTCAATAATGTATTTAAAAGAATTCTACAAAAGAATTCTATCGCCTGAGTACAGAGCAAGACAGATGAACTTGAGGTCTTTTACAAATTTAACGCTATCAACTTAGGCTACGTCTACTCTATGAGATAAATTCAACTTTATTAAAATCGAATTTTAAAGTTGGCATTTATAAATTTGAATTTCAGCATCCTCACCTTCCCACAGGCTCCCCAAAATTCAACTTATTGCTGCCATGCTCCAGTTGCGAAACCTCAGCTGTTGCAGCAGTGTATTGTGGGAGCCTATCCCCAAGTTCCCTGAGCCCTGTAGCATTCTGTGTATTTTAACAGTTGCAGCATGGGAAAAAAATGGTGTGCAAATGGCTGTGGGTACCTGATGACCTTTTCCTACATATCATTCCCCGCATTCCCCTGCAGTGTTAAGCAAGCCTCCCTTATTCCAGGTGGAATCTTGCTTGTATAAGTGATTTGCTTTTCGTAAGTGAGTGAGGGGGAGGGAGAGGTAGCAAAGCTGTTAGAGAATTCGCTTGCTGAAGGCAGGGCTCAATGTTTTTCATAAGAAGGTCTTCCCACTCCAGATCAGTGATCTGGAATGAATTAACACACAATTCTGAAAAGAAGTTCTGTGTCACTTAAGGCCTGAGCCAAAGCCCCTTGAAATCAATGGGATTCTTTTCACCGACTTCAATGGTGTTTGGATCAAGCCCATACTGAGGTAATTCTAGTGTTAATACATTGACTTAGATGACCTTTGGGTCAAGCTCATACCAAGCTATTGCTCTGTCATGTTTATTTCTTGATGCTCCATAATCTAGAAATTTATGTCCAAGGACACACAGGAATTACACTGCACATGTGAATGGCTCATTAAATTAGTTATGGTTCCTTTGGTCATTCCAAGCCTTACTTGGCTAACTGTGGTAATTCTGGAGCTAATACACTGACTTCAGTGGCCTTTGGATCAAGCCCATAACAAGCTATTGCTCTGTTATGTTTATTCCTTGATGCTCCATAATCTAGAAAGGTATTACACAATGTCTTCCTTCTTAACTTTTGAGGGCACTTCCTGTGCCTACCATGCTGCAAGCCCTGAATATCTTAGCTGCCAGGGAAAACTTTCCCCTGCTCCTCCAGTGGCAGCAAGCCTTCAAATATATTAGCCACTAGGTGAGACTTTCCCCCGGTGGCAGCAAGCCCCCAAAAATCCTTCCTGCCCTTGGAACCCTAACCTCATGCAATCGAGGACATGGTGCTGCCTGGCAGCATGGTCAGAACCAAATGGCAGGCACACCCTTTTATTGCATTGGGGGCCACCCATGTGATGTGGCTGAGCATGGGAAAGGTCCCAAGTGCGTGACACCTGTGTAGGAGGGAGGGGCATTCACACACTAATGTAAACCACTGAGAAGAAGTTTCTCGGCCTCTTATGCAAGCATGACCCCTACAACAGCTTTGCTGACACATGGTGCTGCAGGGCAGAGGATAGCACCAGGCAGAGCAGGAAAAATACCAAGTGTAGAGCCAGAACCACAAACTTTGTGCTGGGGCAATTTGTAATGGGTAGATAGGCTGAGAGCACTAATAGCAAAGTAAGAAAGACATTTCTCAGACTCCCATAAAAACATAACCCCACAGACACAGTCTTCCTGGTCCTGATGTGAAATTCGTGGTCTTCCTGTTACCTAATTCTTGCTTATTCGAGAGCAGTGGACAGAGCAGAACACTGTGGGGCCTTATTGGTTATGTACGGGTGTATCTGGAGCTTAATAAATTTGATTTTAAGACATGGCATTCCACACTGGCATTTAATCGAACTTCTTAATTCAAGCTTGATGCTATGCTCATACCAAATTAGTGCTCCATAAATTGAGCTAATGGTATTTACAGTGAAGACAGTCACTTGGTAATATCATGCTAACTGCCCTAAATTCAAATTTATCTCATCGTGTAGACATAGACTTGGGCTTGACTAAATATATTAACCGATTAACACATTGCAAAAGCAATCTCCCTGCCCTTGATATTCACATGCGATGAATGAGACCCATCCAGTCTGACTTAATTCATTTCATTGATAACTGTTGCTGCAATTGACTGGTAACTTCTTTTGTATTTTGCTGCTAAATTTATCCTGGATTCTGTAATTTCCACTTCCACTCATCCGATGAAGTGGGATTTAGCCAAAAAAGTTCATGATCTAATAAATTTGTTAATCTCTAAGGTGCCACAGGACTGCTGGTTGCTTTTTGAAAAAAACAAATAAGGGTAATATGGTCAATACACAATCACCCTTTTTTTAAAAGGGTAGTTTGATGAAACTATGAGTTGCCAGTTGCCTAACTGATAAGAGTTCTTGTGTTTTAATTACTATAGCCTCCATACAAAATAGGCAACAACCAGGAGTGGCTTAACATTTTAAAGGACTCATAAAATAATACATAGTAACAATAAGTATTCTTGTTTGGTTATAGATGTTTCTATGGGATTTCATTACTCTGGCATTTTAGCACCTATTAATATAGCTCCAGATTTTTTTAAGATATTTTGGTACAGTGGCATTCAGCACCGCAATACCTAACTAAGTCTATGTCTAGACTGCAGGCTTCTGTCAACAAAATTTCTTTTGACAGAAGTTTTGTGCATAGAGGCCTTGAGTTATGACACCATTTTTTCAAGGAAAAAAAAAGTGGTGGACATGATAATATCCTACTAATTAAATCTAAACTCTAGAATGTTAGTCTGTAGCTTCCAAAAAAACAAGCAGATCTGCCGCACCTTTAAGATTAACAAATTTATTTATTAGGCAACAAGCTTTCACGGGTAAGACCCACTTCCTCAGAATTTCATATAGCTCATTAGCTATCTATTGTCTTTTCTTCTTTTGCTCTAAATGTAATCCCATCTTCCTATTCATTTCTTCTTATACATTTCCTCTGTTGCATATCACAGAATCTTTTGACTCATTTTAGGCTTAGTGTACAAACAAGATTTCATGCTAAGATATGGAACACCCAATACACAGATCACCAAACACAACATAGTTGTCATTGTTGCCAGATAACATCATAAATATTAGACTTACATGCATTTTATGAGAGTTATGATGACCAAAGGGTAAGTGGCTCTCTGGAGAAACATTAGATGCCACCCTTTGGAGAACTGAAGATGCATCTACCTGACCCAGTAAAACTCTCTGAACCCATTACGTCCCTTACCAATTAGCACCAAGAAGCTCCAGGGTCACACGTACCAAAACCTCAGCTGTTTTTTGTTTGTTTGTTTGTTTGTTTACATGACCTTCCCTAGAAAATACAAAGCCTAGCACACTTTCCTTTATTAAAGAGTGCTATAAAGTTAAACTTTCACATTTTTCACCTTTTCTGGTGAACTCCCTTACATGCTCTTCCAGTGGCTCCTTCTTTAGAGTCTTGTCGAGGACAAGTATCAGGGAGGTAGCCAAGTTAGTCTATATCTTCAAAAACAGCAAGAAGTCCTGTGGCACCTTACAGACTGCTACTGATTTTCATATCATAGATTGCAAATTCCATATTTTGGAGCATAAGCTTTCATGGGCAAAGACCCTCTTTGTTAGATGCATCTGATGAAGGGTCCTTTGCCCACAAAAGCTTATGCTCCAAAATATCTGTTAGGCTATAAGGTGTCACAGGACTTCTTGTTGTTTTTGTCTAGGACAGTGGTTTTCAACCAGTGTGATTCAGCACACTGGCATGCCATTAAATGTATCCAACTGTGCTGTGAAATTTCATCAACTTCCCTGACTGCGGCTCTTTGCAGAGCCACTGCAGGGGGTGAAATTGATGACCCTGCTGTGCCAGCTGGGGCTCAAGCATCAAGGCTACCCAAGTCCCAGATGGAACAAGGTTTGTCAGTTCCACCCCCTCCTATGGTGGCTGTTTGCAGAACCACCATTGGGGAAATGATGTCCCTGCAGCTAAAATGCTGCTTCCCAGCCTTAACAAGCTGGCAGGGAGCCTGCACATATTCCCTGCTGTGCTGAGGGAAGTCAGGGGAGGGCCAGACTATGTTGAAGCTGGGACACAGTTGAAATGCCGCATCCCTACTCCAGTGGGCTGATGGAGAGAGGATCCTGCTTTCTGGAGCCACCTCTCCATCAAGTAGCTGCTGAAATGTGCAGTTGTTACTCATTTACTCAACATCCTTAGCATGGCTTTGAGTAGATTTTGAATATGTGTCTGTTCTTGCTGTCTAAGACAGTGTATTCTGTGGTGGATTTGAAACATTAACACATTTGATCCTTGTTTAGCTTGTTATACGTAAGTTACAAACCTCTCTAGTAACCATAGAAAATGAAAGTAAAGTGACGTCTGTGAGCAATTGATTCGTCTGAAAAAGTGGTGCAAACTCTTTGTCTCACTGAAGTGTGCCATGATAGTGAAATGGTTGGGGGTCATTGGTCTAAGATATGGTTGGATGATTGATGGTGTATATTGTCCCAATAGACTGCTACTGATTTTCATATCATAGATTGCAAATTCCGGAGGTCTTATTATCTTTACAGTATATCATTTCCTCATCTGTATTGAATGAAATAGGAAAAAATAAGATAGTAGAATGGCTGTTGGCTTCAAGATTTAATACACCATCTACTAATCTTCAGAAGCTGCTCTTTAATGGCTAACTACTCAGTGACAGTTGAGAAGCTGCAGTCTGAGCTTGTTTGAGGACTCAGAAGAGTCTGTAGAGTCTTTGAGAAGGCTCCCTGGGGATTTCAATTCAGCTTCTCTTGGGTGGATTTTCATTGTTTTTCATTTTGGTTTCAGAGAAAAATTGAACTTTATTTTTACCTCACTAGAGCCCTTAGTGGAAGGCAGGGAACATAACACTTCCCCCAGATGATAAAGAAATAATGCAAAAAAGAAAATCAAAAAATGGGAGAAGGGATTATTAAGGAAACATAAGGGTTATTCAGGTAGGGTAGTAACAGGCCTGGGATGCAGGCAATTGGAACTAGTGGTGAGAACTAGAATCCAGTCTAGTGATGGGAGCCAGAGCCCAGGAGCTGGGAGCCAGAACCACGTCCAAAGCTGGCGATGGGAAGCAGGAATCAAGTTATGCCTGAGATCCAGAGTCATCAGTCATGACCAAAGTGGGAAGCCAGTCAAAGAAGTAGAGCTGAGGCAGACAGCAGCAGTGCTGGAACAGGACAGGAGCAGTACAGGAAGAAACGGGAGCAATGCCATGTTCCTGTCCTGTTCTTTTCTCAAAAATAACTCTTATTTGCTCTGTATCTAAATACCAAATGTGTGTGAACAAAACAAAGGACCAGATCTTTAGGTGATGTTAGTCGATGTAGTGTAGCTTTGTTGAATTCAATTCAGCTACATTAATGGATACCAACTGAGGATTTGGACCAAAATATATAATGGATGATTTTTTTCTTCGTATTTGGGAGCTGTGATTTTACTAGTAGTTTGTCTTAAGGTACAATGGAATCACACAATTGATCTCCCTTCTTTTCTATCTTGTGGTGAGCTGTAGGTTGGTAGAAGGTTTAAACCTATTGTGGCTAATATTCAAAACAGCAACCCAAATTAATTTGCCACATTTCTTAGCATTCCTTGTGCATAGTGCATTGTTTTTATGAAGCCATTGCAACTAGTTAAGAACATGTCATGAAATAAAGCAACCCCAGCTCAGAGAGAGAATATTTTTAGACTTAATGCTGAGCAATCTATGCATTGCTGAGCTGAGTAAAGAGAGAAAATAAGTGCATCTATAAACATACGCGTATCTTCAGTTAGCTCCCAGAATTCTGACATCAATACTGGTATCAGCTATGTACGAGCATTGTGGATACTGTCATATAAAGGTGTACATCACCTGGCTCAATTCGCTCTGGACTTTACAGGTCCAATTTCTAAACAATAAGGATTCTTTGGAATAGCTGTAGTTTACATTGGCCAGCTATTCAGCCAATCATTCTTGTGTAGATAACCTGTATTGTACAGCAACCTGACCTGTGAAGATGAATACATAGTTCAATCCGCATTCAATACAATTCTGAAGGAGATAGATGGAAAGGCCTTTCAAACGTTCACCTGTAAGCATGTACTTGACTGGGTCTCGTACACAATTTTCAGCTGCACTGGATTATTCTTCGGTAGCACCTCACTTGGGCAGTTTCAGAACCTTCATATGTATGCAATTCACTGGTGCTATTGATCTCCTTTAATGCTTGATCTACACAGCCCTTGAGTTTACTATAGCTCTCAGACAGAGAGTCTAGCACAGTAGATCTTTAGGCTGTAGAGTTCATAGTTCAAATCCTTGGCCACTATAGCAGCCATCACAATCATAGATGCTAGGGTCAGAAGCAAAAACTGTGATCATCCAGTCTGACATACACGCATATATAGGAGCTTCCTCAAAATTCCTTTTGTTTGAATTTGGATATTTTTAGAAAAACAATATTCAGTCTCAATTTAAATATTACCATTTATGTAGACTCCACCATAGTTCCTGGTAAATTTTAGTGGTCACTCTTCTGAAATTTAAAATGCTGTGTGCCATAGAAACTCAAGGCAAACTTCCTGTGATCAGTGGCCATATGTAACCCACTGTGGAGCATGCAGTACAGTCCTTCCAATGTGCCCAATTCACATAAGTCTATTACAGCTTTATATAGAATCTTGGATCTACTCATTTGACAACTGCCTCCTTGATAAACACCAGAGATTGTCCCAGAGATGAGCTAAAGCTCTATAGCTGAAGTCAGTGAGGCTAAGCCTACACTATTGTTTCTGTTTTGGGATATATTTGTATCCCAAAATACAAACTGCACAACCAAATAAACTTCTGTCAACAGATTGCAGCCACACATAAAAGGAGATTGCTCTGTTAATCCATCCTGTCAACAGAGAGTGGTCAGACTGCCCAGTCATTCAACAGAGTGGCCAACCAGAAGCACAGCAGACAGGGCTGCCTGGTGACCTGGAAGCCCTGTCTATCGACACAGGGCCCCTGAAACATCCACATGGCTTTTCTGCCTACAAAATGTGTTGACAAAGGTGTTCTGCTTTGTGGGGGAGAGGCAGAAGGCTTTCAAGAGAAGTGCCAAGTTCTATCTACAGTATGGCAACAGAGCACACTTTTAGTGTGGATGCTTCATGGGTTTTGTCAACAAAACCCTCTAGTGCAGATGTAGTCCAGGTCTTTTACACAGCCACTCTAAGATGCAATTTTCCCTATCCATCATGGCTAGAACTCACATCTAGGCTTTTACAAAAATATGAGGCTGAAAATTTTCAATTTAAAGTCATTTTTGTTGAAAAATGCTGAAATATTGAAATATTTTGCAAACTCTTATTCATTTCACAAAGTTGTGCTGCTTTAAATTTGTATTTCTGAAAAAATGTGTCATTTCAAAATAAAATACATTAATTTCTATATTTATAATTATTTTCCTTTGACATTTTCTTTAACTGTACTTAAAGTAAAAAAGTCAGAATAAAACAACTCATTTTTCCAATATTTTTATTAATGAAAATATTTCTCTTTTGTTGAAACTCAAGCAATAACTTCCCTAACTTTGTTAGAAGTGCCAGAAAACCAAAATAACTGTTATTCAGCAACCTCAAGCAATCCTCTCACATCTCCATTACTGCATCATCCTTCTCTTCGACAATGACAAATGCCATCCTGCTTCACTGATATCCATTCAGAATGCTGCTCCCAAGATAATTTTCCTAGCATAGTACTATGATTATCTCACCTTTCTCTTTGTATACCCCTCTGACTTCCCATTCTCAATCACATCAAACATAACTGTTTTTGCTTCTCCGTGCCTTAAATATTGAGTCTGTTCTGGTATGGCTATGATCTAAAGAAGTGGGTCTGTCCCACGAAAGCTCATCGAATAACAAATTATTTTGTTAGTCTTTAAAGTGCTACTGGACTGCTTTTTTGTTTTAATCAAACATAAGCTGCTTGTTTCCACTTTCAAGGCCCTTTATGACCTATGCTCACTCCACTTCTAATTTCTCATACACTGTTAAGATGTCGACCCCTACATCCGATTGGTCTATGCAGCCAGCTGTCATTGCCTGCTAGTTATATTTTCAAACAGCCACCTTTCTGGTTTTTCCCATCCTGTCCCGAGCAGTTGGAAGATGCTTCCTGCATATATCTGCAATGGTACTTCATTGACTTCCTTCAAATCCCTTGTTAAAAGTCTTTTCTGTCATGATGCCTCCAATCCCCCACCCCTCTACAAAAAACGCAAAACAAACAAAAAGTAACAAAACAAACAAACAAACAAAACCCAGAAACAAATCCAAAACCAAAACCAAAACCAAAACCAAAAACATTGACAAGAGTTAGGCCACTGGTGAGCTGAGACCACTTGCTATAATGATGGCCATTATTGTCTTCTTGTTTCCTAATCCACATTCCCATGTGTCTTAATTCATCTCTTGTCTCTTGCTTTATATTTGAATTATAAGATGTGGTGCACTGTTAGTACAATGCTTATTACAATGGAGGCCTGGTCATGACTAAGACTTCAAGGTGCTATGCTAATATAAATAATAAGTAATAATAAGAAGAATGAGAATAAGAGGAAATATAATTAGATTTGTAAGAGGGGCTAAACCTCTGTAGTACATTGAAAGTGGAATTGAATGATGAGGAAGAGTGAAAGCCAGTGAAAGTATTTATGAGAAAAAGATAACTGAGATTAGATGGAAATGCAAGGTGATTTGCACAGTGCCCAGTATCACAGAGATAGTCGTGTTAGTCTGTATCTTCAAGAACAGGAAGTCCTGAGGCACCTATAGACTAACAGATATTTTGGAGCATAAGCTTCCGTGGGCAAAGACCCACTTCATCAGATGCATGAGTGGAAGGGGGTTCAGAGGAGTATTTAAAGAGTGGGGTTCCAGTATTTTACTGACAGTGTCCAGTATATTTTTAGAGGTACAGCGTAAGATCTTCAGGGAATGGAACTTCTTTCAATAATCTGAACTGTTGGTTTGTATTTTACCTGGTAAATTTCCTAGACATCAATAATGCTATCGTAGTTGGTGATGGTGAGGTTAGTGAACCTACATAGCAAGAGAGAGAAGTGAGGTATTTCTTAATAAGCAGGTAATATTGCTGCAGTGCAAATGGCACTTTTAAAGTATATTGAAATTTTCAGAGCTTTACCAAAGTAATTTGTCAAACTTTTAAACAAATGGTTTATGATCAGGCAAGGCCACACCTCAGGTCTGTAGAGGACTGACAATCCTTGTGACACAGAAACAGAAGGGAATGCAATAGCTACAGAAGATAGAGTAAACTCATCCATATCTGGAAGCCCCAGGACCAGGAGGCTGACAGATGTGCAAATATGCTGGTTAACGGAGAGCAGATGTGGAGGCCCAGGCAGGGGTCGAGAGAGGCAAAGCTGTGGGATTCCCGAATGGGGCGAGGAAGCCAACGAGCTGCCAAGGCCAGAGGAACACTGGCAAACAGCCAGGGCTGGGAAGCTATTTGGGGCTGGGGCCGCAGTAAGTCTGGCAAGCTGCTGGGATTGCAGTAACAAAATCACCTAGAGGAAGCCAGCTGGGGCTGGGGTGAGGCCTGGTGGTTTTGGGCCCTGGGTAACACCGGCAGTGCCAGGGCTGGGGGAACATCAGAGGTGCTGGGGCAGAAGAACTCTGGAAAGCTGCCAGGGCCAGGGCCAGGGCGAGGAAGCTGGCTGGGGCGTGGGAGAATGCTGGCAACTTGGGGAAGCCTGCTGGGACTGGGGGAACTCCAGGGCCTGAGGAAAGTGTCATGTTTGTGCTGATTATCTGAGAGCTCTTCTTATATGAATATCACATAAAAAAGACTTTATGGTATTAGAAAGAGAAAAGCTATGATGCAAGTCTTCCCCATAGCCTTGACTAAGAGAGGTAATTTCACCTCTCTGCATGCCATATGCATGAAGTCCAATATGCTATACTGGTGGAATGGTTTTTGCCTAAATCTAAATGATGAGGACCATTTTCACACTGAAATATTCTGGTTATTGCAAAACCTGTCTTTACTGATTATCAGAATTTTCACTGACTTTATTATTTAAACTATTTATTATTATAATTATTTTAAACTGTTGGGATGGGCAATGGTCTCTATAAGAAAGAATGTAGGTTTTGGGGATTTTTGTTTGTGTTTGACTAGTCTATAAATAAATAAGCAAACAATCTAACCCTTTTTTATCAATTTTGGTAGAGAAGAAAGTGATATCCTAATACAGTTTGAAAATTTGACATACAAAAGGTCCTCAACATAAGGATATATTTAAAAAAATACAACCTTTATTTTTACAACATGCTCAGAAAGATACTCAACGATGAACAGATTAATCCTCTAACCTTGAGACTAAAGGAGTATTTTGAGTCTGGCATCTTATTTCTCCTCTGATGATTCAGATGCTCCTTTCTGTTCATATGTTTAGTATTTCACCATTGAAGTCAATGGACTGTGTGTCTTGTATTTTAATATTTCAGGAAGAAGTAAAATGCGTTAATCTCTTCTCCCCCAGACATTCACATACATCTCTGTTACCATTAGTAGGAATATATGAATGCTAGTCATGAATGCTAATGCTCATCTTTTAGAAGAAAAAAATTAGCAAAGAGAATCAGTCTATCTTAGGTATTTGTATGGTTCCCATTACTGTAGTATCTGAGCATGTCACAATTGTTAATGTATTTTTTCTTGAAGACATTCTTGTTGCAGTAAGGGAACTAAGGGAGAGATAGATTAGGGGCTAGATCCACAAGCCATTGGAAATGCCTGAATGCTACTTTAGGAACCTAAGCCCAACATGTAGGTACCCTTGATATCCTTAAACATCTGCTGAGCTGCTGCATAACATTGAAGAAATTAAATGTCCTGGCCATTTCAGTTTCTCTTGTGGCTTTAGCCCTCATCTTGGTGTACCCAGTAGCCCAGTGATTATGGTACTCAACCGATATATTGGAGAATCAAGTTCAAAACCTGCTTCAAATCAGACAGAACAGAGATGTAAACCAGGAACTCCCTCATCCCACTTGAGTGCCCTACTAGGAAATGAGATAGGAGAGGTTTTCTCTCTCTTTCCCCAACATCATGCCTGATCTGACTTAAGCATCTCATCCCAGGAGTCAGTTCATGGTTGTGAATTCTAAACAGAGATAGACGCTTGGTCCTTCTGGGAGTTAGGTGCCTAACAAACTTTGAGGAGCAGGGCCTATGACACATGCTTCTCCTTGGCATTTCCTACTGGCTAGTATGGGCTGCTCCAGAGGAAGACTATGACAGAGAACTGGGTACCAGGCAAGTACCCTAAATACAGGGCTTCTTCTTGTGAAAAATGCCACACTGTTCTCTCCAGTTAATGGGGTTCTCTTATGTTTACTAACAGAAGTGATACATGACAGCAGTGAAAGCTTCAGTGAAAGTCTCTTCATACTCCTCATTCACATTCATCCTCAGCTAGATGATTGCTTTTCCCAATGAAAAAACAATGTAGTCTTTATGCCTCTTTAATTTTAGTGTGGCCTTAATTGTCAGCCTGTAGATTTGAACCACCAGTAAGGAGTTGAATAGTTTAATACTTTATTGTGTATCCCTTGATTCCAAATTGTATGACATAAATGGAAGGGATTGGCTTTAACACATAAAATGTAGCTCTGCTGAAGATCTCACTGTCTTAGGAATGTTGGATTTGGGGGAGTGTATAGAATCTTGCACATAATTTTATAGGGATGAGTTCAGTGCTGGTCTTCTCAGATTTGTGCAGGTGGCCACTAAACATACCTCCAAAACCGGGTGAGGGTGTTTGCACTCCCCATAGTTGAATTTTGAATCTAGAAATAGAGATCGCCTACTCTAAGGTAGACCTATCCTTATATTCTCAGATCATTGGCCTTTTTGAAAAACCAAGATGAAAAATTATTCTGATCATGCTTCAAATTCATTAAAACCTTAACTAATAACCAAGTGTGGCACTGGCTGGGACAAGCCACTTCCATTTTCTTGGAAATGCCATCCATGACAATACATTTTACAGTGGATTCTAATGAGGTGAGCTATTTTACTGGCTCTTTAAGAAAAACTCTGGAGGCAGTTCAGTGACAAGTACTGTAAATCTCTGTCCCACTTCAAAGTCTATAAACCCTTCATTTGCAACTCAGCTGGCAGCCTTTGTGCAACTAGCTCTTGGGACCCAAAAAGAAAAAAACATTTTAGAAGTATGTCAAAATTGATTGTTAAATATTAAATTTCTTCCTGTAGAATAGACTCCTGAGTGCCAGAGGGCTTAGACAGATTTAAAGTTGGCTCTTTCTGAATACTTGTGGTTCTCACTCAGATTTTAGGCAACCTTTCATCTCCTCTACTGATGCCTCAGGGTCTGACAAAGTCACTCAGCAGGAAGGGGAAATGAATTCAACCAATATTTTGTTGGAAACCTCTAAGTTCTCCTTGTACTAACTGGTGCACTGTTCTCCAGATTAGGACTCATAAGTGGACTATGACAGAGGAAATCTCTGGTACAATTATTTTGGTAACTAATGAGGAGGGCACATTCATTTAATATGAATTTCCTTAATGAATGTATTGAAATTCCTTGGACAAAGAAGTTCTGGATATTTTCATGAACATTTATAATAATTGTAGCTGTACTTGCTAAGATAACAGGAAAAGCAATCATATCTTGTGCTTCAGATGTAAAGAATTTAAAATAAATGCTGCTATGTACAAAATGCTTCTTACATCATGGGCAGGTGTCACCTTGTACTGAAAGTTCATATGCTCACACTGAAGAAGTCAGAACACTACATCTCATCCAATCTAATATGGCAAATAGTTTCTTTTGAAGATGTTTATTTAGAGAGAATATCCATCACATGTGAAATCAAGGTTCCTGTTTGAACTCTCAGTGTACAGGCATAATACCTTACACCTGTTTTATGTGTGTCTGATATCCAGCTTCCAGAAAGTTAAGATGTTTACTTCTTGGTGTGTAGACAGAGCCCGTAAAATGACTTTCAAAAGGACATCATGAAATTATGATTTTTTTTCTTTTGGGAACTTATAGATCAAATTGATTTAGTTTGAGTTTAACGGCCAGTTCTGCTAATTTTCCCTGTGATCTAAACATTAAGCTATGTTCTTTCTGCTTCACAGTTGTATCACCCACCCCAGCTATAAAAATTCTATTGTCAGAAGGTAGCTGATCATTTTGGGAACGCACATGAAACAGAATGTGTAGTGTAATTACCGGACATTTCCAGCACTTGTTGATTGAAACCATCATTCAGGGAAGTAGTCAGCACCTACTGTGCTTAGTTAATTTAGAGAGAACCCGAATATGTTTGTCTATCTGGCACTTAAGTCAGAATCCTCTTTATATTTATTGCTACTGTGCCCTAGTTCTTCTTTTGTTCAAGGACACTATAGAATCCCTCTCAAAATATAATCCCTCTATTCTCACAGCAGAATCCCACACACTGTCCGAGAGCTGCATTGGTTCTTCAATAGTTACAGGAGTAAATGAGATATTGTCCATAAAATAATCCTGATTTGAAAACACCAAGAGAACAGATTTATCAAGTAAAAGATGATTCTAAGTCACTTTTATGTTTATAGCCACACTATAATGGGAAGCCCTTTGGACCATTCTAATACGACTTGGCTGCCCAAGAAAATTTGTCCAGATTATACGCCTTTTCCATGACGACATGACAGGTGAAGTACTGTCTGATGGAGCCACATCAGCCCCCTTCAACCTCACCAATGGCATGAAACAAGTATGTGTTCTTGCTCCTGTCTTATTTAACCTGTTCTCTGCATGCGTCCTTAACCATGCAATGAAAGATCTGGACCGAGGTATATACTTGAAATACTGACATGATGGTTCACTTTCTGACCTCTGTCGCCTGCATGCAAAGACTAAGACAGTGCAGAAATTCCTTTCTGAGGCCTTCTTTGCTGATGACTGTGCTCTTCTGGCTCACACTGAAAACAATCTTCAGCACATTGTCAACAAGTTTGCTGAGGCCTCACAACTTTTTGGACTAACTATCAGCCTTGGAAAGACAGAAGTTCTCCATCAACCTGCACCTGGATCAAATGCTCCTGTCCCGAGTGTCTCCATTGATGGCACTCAGCTTAAAATAGTGGAGAACTTTAAATACCTGGGTAATGTCACATCCGGTGATGGATCACTGGATAATGAGATCAACACGTGAATATCCAAAGCGAGCCAGACACTTGGCTGTCTGTGTGTCAAAGTTCTAAACCACCATAACATCCAGATGTCAACAAAACTGCTTGTGTACAGAGCTGTTGTTCTCTCATCTCTTTTGTATGGGTGCGAAACATGGACGCTATATAGGCGTCACATCAAGCAGCTCGAAGCATTCCATATGCGCTGCCTCTGTAACATCATGAAGATCCACTGGCAAGACAAAGTGCCCAATCTTGAGGTCCTCGAGAGAGCCCAGATGACAAGTATCAAAATGATGATTATGAAGTCACAACTATGTTGGACCGGTCATGTCAGCCGCATGGATGCCAACAGAATCCCTCGCCAGCTTCTGTATGGTGAACTCTCCCAGGGCATCCGGCATATAGGTCATCCACGGAAACGCTACAAGGATACCATCAAAGCCAATCTGCAGTACAGCAGTATCAAACCTAGGGACCTTGAGGACGCCGCCAGTGACAGAACACAGTGGCGTGCAACAGTCAGAAATACCTGCATTGCCTTTGAGGAAGACCGCTGCTGGCATCTACAAGAGGCATGCGAACATCACAGAGCATCAGCAATGCAAAACCCACAGACTGCAAACTTCCCATGCACCACCTGCAGCAAAATGTGCACCTCTAGAATTGGCTTATACAGTCACCAGAGGGCACACCACCATGAGACCTACAACAGATGATCTGCACAGATTTGTCATCATCGGATCGATGGACTACCATTATAATGTGTAATTTACCTTTGGAATACCAAAACAATTCATAATTTTATTTCTCTGAAATGTATGCCAAAAGCTGAAATTCCTTCCAAAATCAATGGACATTACAATATTCTCATCATTCTCCCAGCCCATTTTCACATGACATTACACACCAAACAGTCAGCAGATCTATTTAATCACTACTCTGGAGCCTTTCCATCTCCTGGCATTACTTTAAATTTTAGACCTGCTGCCAGTTTTTCTTCACTATACAGTGGCAGAGGGAGGAACCTTTCTGGATCCTGGTTTTCTAACTGCAGAGTTTGACCTCCTGACTTTCCTTCTCTCACTCTTTTTCTCTCAGCTGCTGCAATATTCAGCCACCTTTTGTGCAATAGCAAGCTGGGAGCTTCATAATCACAGAAAAATCCTTGCAGACCATGTCTACTACTGAATAAACAACCTGCATTTTCAAAATCAGAATTATACATCTAGATATGTATTTAACCCCTCTTACAGAATCAGTATGGGCTTGTGTTTCATAAGACATTTGTGGCGGTGTCTTTGGTAAAACCATGCTGACCCACTTAGTTTCAGCAAAGGAACATAGAGTGAGTATGCTCCACACTCAGCATGTATAGCTCTAACACACTGCGATACATAAGCCATAGAGATGGATTAGTAGCAGTTACAGTGCTTCCGCAGTTCAGGATGACACTTGCATGACTTAGAACCCAGTAGATCCCACACTGAAAACTAAGCACATGCTGAACAGAGATGTATTTAATTAATCATCTAAATGCTTTCCTGAATTGAAGCCAGCACAAGTCAAGGCCAAGTACAGAGAATCCTTAAATAATCTATTCTGGGTTATGCCAAAGACCTGTTAAATTAGATGAAATTAATTAGGTTTCTAAAGGTTTTATGAGTGTTTATATGTTCTGAGGAAGAGGCAGAGCCTTGGGAGGAAGGGGTGGAGATGGGACTAGCTTCTCCCAGGCAGCCTCAGCACCTTCTGTAGTGTACTGTGCCTATCCCTGGCAGCCCTCAGCGCTGACTGGCATGTGCTGCCTGGGGCTTCAGATGTCACCACCACTGTAGTAGTTGCAGCAGTAGCAGTAGCTGGGAGCCCAATTCCTTTTGAAATGCTGGGGCCCAGATCAATTGCCCCTTTGCTGCTCACCCTGTTGATGGACCTGTCTGCATAAAAGAAATATTTCTGTGAGGCTTGCCAAAATGTGGTAAATCAGGTGACACTAACAAACTTGAACTAACCCTTTAAAATGTGTTCCTTGATTTTGTACACTGAAGTACACTAGAAAGGGGTTCTCTTCCTAATTCCTGTTGCTGATTTTCTGGTAGTTCCAATAAGCAGCCAGTCTAAGGACTTGTGAGGCTGGGTTTTCTTAAACCCATGAACTTGCACAAATACACACTCATCCTGAGTCATCTGTGGATAAAACTTTAAAGATATATCAAAGGAGTGGGCAAACACAAAAGATAAGCATTTCAGTGGTATCAGTGAGGTTCTCTCTGAACAGGTCTGCAGCTTCAGTTTGACTCTGCTGCTTGGTTGCATCACAGGGCATGAAGAAACAAAATCATTCATAAGCAAGTAGCTCTCAAGGTTACTGATTGGGGGAATAGACAGGCTCTTTTTGCTAAGCACTTCACTACTACAAACTATTCTATAGCTCATGCTTGATACGTAAAGAAAAGTATATGGCAACTGGAAAAATCTAAGTGATATCTGCATAGCCTATTTAAATTAGATTATCAGTTAGGCTTGCTTGTATAGGAAACAATCATTACTGTCTTTTTAGAATTAGCTCTCTGATGTTTCCACTGTTCTTATTTTTGTAGGCAGAAAATATATATTGTGTACAAGTGAGGGAAATTTCTCTCTTGACGTGTTTAATTCAAAACTAGTGATGAGAGAACCACCATAGCCAAAATAAAAACAGTAAAATTGCCACTCAAACCCAGAACCAAATTCAAACCCAATTTTACAATGTTTAAATAACTTGCTTCCCCACAACGTTTTTCATTTTGGTGTATCTACCTACCTCCTGTTTCTGCCTGGTAGCTGATGTACTGAAGTAACATGAGAAAAGGGATTAACATGGTATGTCTAACTTGACAAGAAGCTAGAAATAACTAAAATCCCATGAAAAAAAGCCTAAATCTGTGTTATTTTCAGCTGACAGTGGACTGACTGTTACCAAAATGGATTTTGCATGTGGATGTGCAGTGACTTTTGTCAACAAAATGCTGGTTGTATTGAAAAAATCACTAGTGTAGCTGTAGCCCATAAGTGTAAATTACTCACCTAGCTCCATACTGAAGAAACTAAATGGACTTTTTTTTGCAAGTATTGAGCACCTGGAGTTCCCACTAGCTTCAGTCATTTAGGGGAAAGCTCAGAGTCACTGAAAATTGGACTTCATTTATTTGCCTCTCGGTGCTTAATTTTGGCCAAAAGAGGTTTCAGCAGGGTCACAGAGGAGACTTGGTTAGAAAAGATGCTAGGTCCCAACTTTCAGTACTGTGTCTCAGACTATGTCTATTCTTTGAGCTGGGGTGTAATCCTCACTTTGAGGAGATCTATCCAGAGTAGGTCTATCTGAGCAAGCATGCTAAAAAAAAACATAGCTGTTGCATTACTAGCAATTGGAGTGGTTACCTGCCCTGAGTACACAGGCCATTAAGCCTTTTGCAACATGATTACTATTTTTATCATTATCAGAGAGGTAGCCGTGTTAATCTGTAGGTTTGAGAACAACAAGAAGTCTTGTGGCACCTTATAGACTAACAGATATTTTGGACCATAAGCTTTTGTGGGCAAAGACCCACTTCATCAGATGCATGAGTGGGGGCATGATTTCAGAGGGGTATTTAAAGAACAGGGTCCCAGAAAAAGGGAAGGCCAGAGCTGACAAGGTCTATTCAGCAAGGTGGAAATGGCCCATTATCAATAGCAGGTATCAAAAGAGGAAAAAAAACCAAGTCAGATCAGACAGGGGGATATGAGCCGTTGTCAGAGTCAAATGGGGAGATCTTAACACCCAGGGCAGAGAAGCTGCCTTTGTAAGCTGCGAGTCACTCCCAGTCTCTGTTTACTCCTTGGTTAACGGAATCAAATTTGCGAATAAATTTTAGCTCAGAGATTTCTTTCTCCATTAGATTTCTGAAATTTCTTTGTTTTACGACTGCCACCCTTAAATCTGCTACTGAGTGTCCAGGGAGATTGAAATGTTCCCCCAAGGGCTTCTGTACATTACCGTTCCTGATGTCTGATGTCCATTTATTCCTTTATGGAGAGACTGTCCAGTTTGGCCAATGTAAATTGCAGTGGGGCATTGTTGGCACGTGATGGCATATATTATGTTAGTAGATGTGCAGGTAAAGGAGCCCCTGATGGTATGGTTGATGTTAGGTCCTGTGATGATGTCACTGGTGTAGATATGTGAGCAGACTAGGCTGTGAGGACTTTTGCAGGGGCTGGTTCCAGGCCTAGAGCCACTGGTTTGTGATTTGTAGTGGCTGGTGAGGATTTGTTTAAGGTTGACGGGCTGTCTGTAGGTGAGGACAGGCCTGCCTCACAAGGTCTGTGAGCATGAAAGATCATTGTTCAGGATGCGTTGCAGATCACTGATGATGCATTGGAGAGGCCTTAGGTGGGGGCTGTATGTGATGGTCAGTGGTGTTCTCTTGTTTTCCTTGTGAGACCTGTTTTGTAGCAGGTGGCTTCTGGGTAACCGTCTGGTTCTGTCAGTCTGTTTCCTTATTTCCTTAGGTGGGTATTGTAGTTTGAGGAAAGCTTGGTAAAGGTCTTGTAGATATTTGGCTCTATCAGATGTATCCGAGCAAATACGCTTGTACTTTAGTGCCTGGCTGTAAACAATGGATCGTGTAGTATGCCCTGGATGGAAGCTGGACGTATGTAGATAAGCATAGCAGTCCGTGAGTTTTCGGTATAGGGTGGTATTTATGTGACCATCTCTTATCTGCACAGTAGTGTCCAGGAAGTGAATCTCTTGTGTGGACTGGTCCAGGCTAAGGTTTATCATTGTAGCTCAGTAAGAACTAACATGACTCCTGAAGCTGGGAATCACAATCCCAGCCCAAAGTACAGGTACACCATCCACTACTATTCTTCTGTCCCTTTGGGAATCTGAAGGAGTTAAATGAGCCTCATGCTTCAAAAAAATGATATTTTGTCTGCTGTATTCCCAATTTATGTTACAAAATGCAGTGTTTTCATAAATTAGACAGGTTTGTAATTTATCATGCCTCCTTTACTTCCCTCTCCAACTACTTTAATCTTTTATGTCAGGGTTATTTATCCATACACATGCACATCAAAGCTTGAATAAGTTGCAAAGGTAGAAGCTATCCACCTGAGTGCTGAGTAATCTATTATTTTAATAGCTGAATTCTCTGCTTACTACATACTGTTGAGGTGTCATATATCAGTCGTTGTTTTCATTAGCACCTACAAGTTGTGAAGTAACAGTTTGCCCTCTGGAAGTTTCCTAACCAAGGAAATTAGAATCAAGTTATTGATGTTGTGTGTTTTTACAAGCAGATCAGATCCAATATAATAGTTGGAAATATAGATTCAAGGGAACTGAAATACAGTGTTTCATGGGAACATATCAATTTTGTCAAAACTTGAAATACAAAATTATTGAAATATTTTATTTTAATGTTGAAGTGCTTTATTTCAACTTGATCTTTTTCACAGCGATACAATATAGAAAAGTCAAAATGATACAGTAGAAATAAAATATTTCACAATGTTTATTTTGTGAAAAATTCTAACATTTCAACACTTGTCCTGATGTAGGATAAAAGCAAATATCAAAATCTTGGAAATTCCCAAAGGACAGAGATTTCATTTTCACATGTGGGCATGTGACTTTAGGAATTTCTAACCCTACATAATGAGACAGAGAAAAATTCAGCCCTTCTTCCATTACACATTGTTACACCAAGGATAAATTTGGCCCATAAGCTTTCTGACTGCTCCTCTATAATGAAATTCATTTTATGCAGGGCTTTGGGCAAGGGAAGTGGAGGAGAAACATCAGAGAAGAAGAAAGAATGGGAAGGGCATTGGGGATTAAGGCTCCATTGCACCCAGTTCTCTGATGGTGTAATATCCTTTAGAGATCACTTGCCAATAGCTTGAGCTAAAGCTGCAGCTGGACAACATGCTCCCAATGGCTGAGAATCTAGAAGACAAATAAAAAGAACCCAAATGCATTGTTTGTTTTAAAATATCATTGTATTTATACTAATCTCATAATTTGGGGATTTAGGATTTTTGAATGCTTGAATTTAGCAACATTTCTTAGGCATCTAAAGTTGATCAACCAAAATTGAACATCTCTTTTGAAATCTGGCTTACCATCTTTCTGATGAGTTAGAAAACTGGGGCTCTGGCCACTTGTGGTCAACAAAGATCTCACAACACTTTTTTTGCAAGAGCAGAATTATTGTTCAAGATGCCCTTAATAAATTCTACTGTCGGTAGTTACTTTCTGCCTCCTTAAATTCCTACTGTAATTTTAGTCATGATACAAACATTTTTTGTGTCACATTCAGAACTGTTTTAGCATGTTTCTGTGCATTGATAAACAGCAATGTTCCATCTGTGAAACTGATGTATTTAATGGTGAATGAATGGATCCCTATTATATAAGGTTTGCTTTGGGCTCTTTCCCTGCCATATGAATACAAGTTATTAGTACTGTATTATAGTAGTAATATTAGTAGTAGTAACAGTATCATAACAATATTGGCCTTAGTTTATAGCATTTTGTAACTTTATTATTTTTGAAGAAAAGGAGATTTTCCGGAGACCTACAGCTGGATTCTTACATCTCCTAGATTCATTTTCACAATTTTGCTCCATCACAAATCTTGGAGCATCCTTTTTTTTTTTTCTGGATAGTCACTAGGCTTTTAGGACAGGATTGAAATGTTGAATCTGTGGATGCTTTAGGTCTCCAGAGTCTGAATAGAGTCCAGTCACTGCTCCATGGCTTGTGTTCTTTAGGCACACGTAATCCTTACTGTAGCATGCCCATGGGAAAGTTTCCTATCCTTGGGACAAGTGCTGAATGCTACGCTCTCTGAACTCCATCTACATCTAGTTCTATTCTATAACACACGACAGAGAGCCAGACTTTGCACAGAATTCTAAAGCACCCTTCTTTGTTACTTAGTAGTACAAAAATAAATAGCTATAGATTACAGTGACTTTTAAAAAAAATCAAAGAGGTGCCAGTACTCAGCCAGCTCCCTCCCACCCAGGCAATCCCGAGGCTGGGGTTGCCGAGCTGCTGATACTCAGTACTGGCAAGTACCGGCACAAAAAGGCACCATATAAACAAAAATAATAAACATTACACAAATTTCCATGCCTCAGTTTTCTCACACCTCTGTAGCATTCTCTGGCTGGGATCAGAGTCCTCTTTGGGATATCCAGGATTCTTCTCCTGAAGCATATGGCTTGTTTTCTCAACAACAAAACTTTCTCTCTCCAGGTCACTTTACTTTGACTTCAGTTAACTGTCAAGCTAAACCAGGAGGTCCCTCCTACAAAAGCTTGACTGTTTTAACTCTCTCATGTCCAAAGCTTCCAGCATGGGTTTGGAAATCTCTCGACAAGTGCTTTTCAGTATTCTGCTATGTCATCTCTGTCTCCTTGTCCTGTTTGAGAGTTTTCCACCTGTCCCCTTCACAGGCCTTCTACACAGAGAAATGCTGAAACTTGTTTACCTAGACCAGAGCTAACCCATTCTCCAAAGGTGCTTTCACAAGAATAGGCAGTCACTGAGTGCTAACAAACCATCATGTTACCTTGCGTGGGAGAGATGTGACACAGCCTTTGTCAGCAAAAGTGGAATACACATACACATACAGGTATTCAAAAATACAGCAAGGTCATACAACAACGCCATACTATTAACCAGAATTCATAAATTATAGGGATTCCCCAAATAATCACACAACCAAAAACTTGGCAGACTGTATTCATGTGTGTGAAATCTCAACCAAGTAAAAAGTAATAGGTTTCTACAGACTTCACTCTTTCCCTGTGTAGTTCCTTTTATATTACTATAGGCAAGCATCTTGTATACTGTGTGTACAAAGCCTGCTTATGTTACAGTAGAAAGATCCCTGGTCTACTGTCATATATTCCATTACTTTCCAGGGTCAGAAAAAAGGAATGAAAATCAGATCTTACAGTGTGATGTTAGCAGAACATTTGTCTTGCAATGACAGCAGGCATCTTTAAGATTTATTTTGCATGGGAGATATGAAGATCTTGACATCGGTCATCTTGATAAGTTTGCACCATACCATTACATACTGTAGCAATCATTACTTCATTTAAATTACTCCTGATAAAACTGAAAAAGATAATCTATATAACTGAGATACACACACACACACACACCTGTGTTTTTTGTAGTTATCCAACCTGCACCATTCCTCACATAAAAATACCCATTTATGGAGTCTTTCAACTGTTTAAAAAAGGTTCCAGTGTAAAATGATTATGCTAGTAACTCATGATGGATGAACCTTAGAAGGATGAATATGGACAGAATATTCATGCACAATTTTGTTCCTGCTTATCTCAACTTCTTCCTTTACAAATCAACTGAAATAAATGAGAGAACAGACTTCTTAAACCACTCTAATGTCTCCTCATTTTGGTAGGGTTGGAAATAAAGCATCCATAAGAGAGTTTGTTAGTTCTACTTTTTTTTGTTAGGTAACACCAGGTAATGCAGAAACTCATTAGAAAAAAAGGATGAAATAATAGCCCTATTGGAATCAATGGTAAAATTCCTGCAGACTTCATTGCAATCAGAATTTCACCAGAAATGTCTAACTTTCAAATGTTAAAGTAGTTCCATGTATGGTACAGGTTTTGGGTGAAAATTTTTGTAACAATTATTTCATCAGAACTCATTTTCCAGTACTAAGGAAGTATTGTCTGCTTGCCAAAATTCGATGCTACTTTCAACTTCAATTTACAATTTATCTGGCTCTTTGTAGAATAAAGCAGTGATTTTTTCACCCTGTGAAGCATGGATCTGTGAGGCTCTGCAGAGTATGGCTATGTCTACACTGAGCCCCACTTCTGACCGTTTGATACAAATAAGCAGTCTCAAAAAGGCAAAATGGTGGCTTGTTTGCATATTTGCATTGCTAATGTGCATACTTATGAGGCTAATTTGCATTTCATGGCAGAACTCAAGCATAAAGCCTGATTTTTTCCAGGCATAAGGGGCTGCCAGCAAAGGAGGTTTTGCCAGCAGAACCATGTCTACACTCTTGAATTCTGTGCAAAAATTCAAATTGGTCTCATGAATATGCACGTTAGCTGTGCACATATGCAAACGAGTAACTATTCTGTATTTTCAAGACTGCTTATTTGCATCAAAATGTTGGCACCAGGTCTTGGCATAAACACAGCCTATGTCTAAGATTTCCAAAGGGGTTCATACATTCATTCAAAAATTTGTAGAGATGCAGAAATGAAAAAAAAATAGAAACTTCTGGAATGTAGTATAGAAATGGATTGTGCCATTGCATCACATACAAATCCATTGATGTTAGAGTTAGGCCTAAATCAAAGTCCCAGAACTAAACTCACCAAGGTTTGGTGAAAGTCAGATATTGATCCAAAGTTTGCAGCTGAAGAGTGTCACATCTGGACTGTGAATAATGCCAATGATTGAGAGTTCCACAGAAAATTAATACAGAACTGAAACTCGGTAGTTCTACTTGAGAAGGGTTTGTGCAGAACAGTCGTAGTATTTCTCTACCTAAGCTCATCTGTCCTACTTTTTAACTTCAGTCCTTATTGAATGGGAGTTACTGCTGTGTGCTATCGGGGCTCAGAATTCAGATATATGGTGCTCTCTACCTTTCCAGTGCATAAAGCCATAAATGTCATGCATGATATTGGGTCATAATTTTGTTTTATTTTAAACAAAACTAAAATCTCTACATCATTAAACTCTGGTATATTTAATAGTTTACTTAGTTCACCTTTCTTTTAAATAAAACCTCATATCACACTGTAGCGTCAGCCTTGTCATTATACACAGATTTCCCTATTGTTAGGGATTTGCATCAATATGTCTTACATTCAAAAATAAAATTGTTGGTTTGAATTATAGTACTCAAATTAATTTCCTAGTACACGCTGAACTTCTCTAATCCTGCATTCTCTTGTCTGGCAGCATTTGCGGTCTGTCTGATCATCATGGGTGTGGCCAAGTTTCCCATGGTCCCATAAAATTTGTTTATAGCCACCAGTCCTGTTCTCAGTTTTCTGTGCTCTTATTTAGCTGTAATCAGGGCTATCCCTACCCATACGCAAGGTATGCAGTTGCACAGGGCTGTAGCCAGACAAAGTCTCCCCCTTACAAGCCAGCTTGCTCACTGCGCCCCGCCACCGAGGAGCACACAGGGCACGGAAACGGCTGCTGACAGCACAGTCTTTGATGCCCTCATTGAGGCCCAGATATGCTAGCTTATCGTGACCCTGAGAAGCAGAAAGTACAGATGGAAGGCTAACAGGCCAGACTGTCAACATGAGAGGGGGGGGAACCCTCAGAAATCACCCCAGCTGGCATTGATCGATATGATGCACACACACACACAACCATCCCAGAAGGGGACGTGCCCCGCCCACACAAAAGAATGTCCTGTACTCTCAAATTGCTTATCTTCTGTCTTACAAGTGCAAATTAAGTAAGAAATGCCCTTGTAACAAACTGGCGTCACAAAGACAGACCAGTATGATCTGGCACCATAGATAAGAAAGAGAATATGTAACCCAAAGGGGTATAAAAGATGGGTCCAGCAGAACTCTAACTTTGAGTGCATTCCACCAACTACCTGCTGGTCGGGTCAGGTGATTGCCTCCCGAGGTCCACTACTGGGGACGCCCAACCTCGTATTCGTCTTTCCGTGGAATTGAGTGACCAATCCGGCTTGACTACGCTGGTATCGAGAGACGCAGAGAGGGTAAGATACACCCATGCTAGGTCTCCGACTTTTTTGTGCACAGCTAAAGAATTAGAGCTCTGTAACTAGATGTCGTTGTGCCAAGATATCATTGTGTTAGATGGTAACAGATATCTTTGTATTGGATTGTAACATAACTTGTTAACACCTGCACTTTGCTAGCACATAAGAAGTAAACAATAGCCTTTTGTAACCTCACGCTTATAACTGTAGCTTAATAAACTTGTAACTAGTTAAGATCCAAGCCTAACTATTTTGTTAACCCTTTTGTTACTGCAACGCAGCCGGCACAACAAAAGAACTTTAACCGTTTGGTTACCACATCCTGGCCGTGGGTGAAAGTGCTAGGAGCTGCCTGCTCTAACAGTAAAAAACTGGGTTGCTTAGGACCCAGGGGAGTACCTCACCGCACATTACCCGGCCACCGGCTAACAGAATTGGCACAGCGAGCAGGGTTGTGACACAGACTGTACCACAGTGACAAAATGAAACCAGTCATGATAAACAACATGAATTTCCCCAACATAGAGAAGAAATTCACCCAGGAAGGACGGGGTGACTCTAAGCAGGACGAGAGAATGTTGGAAAAGAACTGGGGACAATCAGAGGAATCACGGTTGCAGTTCTGTAAGCAGAGAACTGCTTGTAAACTAAAAGAGAAAAAGGAATATTGGAGCAGTTGCACAGGCTGTGAGAAACAGCTTCTTGGACAAAAGCCCAGATTATAAGACCTTGAAGAAACTGCCCATAGCCTTGGTGGCAACGTGCAGCGTCTGGAGGGAGAGCAGGTAAAAGAGCAGGGTGGGGAGCTGGATGCACCAGCGGAAGTTAGGGATGGGTTTCTATTAGACTGCAAAGGTCAAGAGGGGTGGGGAAGTCCACCTTATGGGGTCAGTCTTGATTGGTTCCCCTAACACATGGGCTCCCAGCACAGGCCAGCCCACCAGGAGCCTGGTGGTGGGGGGTAAGAGATTTGCAGGTACTGTGCTTAGATTTGACTAGCTGCATTCCTGCCTGAGCTGTGAGAGTTGCAAAGGTCGAGTCCCCACTACCCCCAGCCACCCACAGCAGCAGGAAGCCCTGGTGTGAGGGGCCCTCCACCTCATTCCCTGCTTGCATGGAGTCGGGGTTGCAGGTACTTCACTCAGAGTGGCTGGATTCCCAGTGGCCTTAGTGCCCTTCTGCTCTGCTGCAAGTGCACACAGGCTGAGCTGTGGGGAGGAGGGGTCCCCACTCCTCTCCCCACCCAGGGCGGCAGGAAGCCCCAGTGTCAGGATCCCCTCCCCAGCCCCACTCCAAACAGGAAAGGGCAGCTTTGCTGAGCTCAGTGTGGGTGGTGCAGGTGAGGTGGAGGTGGTTCAGACAGGATTCAGGAGCCTGGCTGTGCCTGGCTGCAGAGGACACAAGGAAGCAAGTCACTCACAGTTCCTGGACAGCCAGCCCCAGAGTGCTGAGCAGATCAATGCCCATTTCTGCCACTCCCCTCAGTATAGTGCCTCCCTACCTGCCCGCCTGCTCCACTGCCCTCTCCTTCCAGTCCCACTGTCCCCTTCTTCCTCCCTTCTCTTGCTCCCTTGTCTGTCTTCCCCTCACTGCCTCCCCTTCTCTGACTATCTCCCTATCCCCACTCCCTTCAGAATGTCCTCCTCGTTCTCTGGCACCCCCACTGCCTCTCCACTGCCACCTGTTCCCCACCAACTGCATAGGGCAGGAGGAGCAGCCAACCTTCACAGTGGTGCTGGCAGCAGTGCCCAGTGGTGTGACCTGATCTGAGAGTTTGCTGCTGCTTTTGCCACTCTGCACACCAAGAGGTGAATTTTGGGTTTCCACACTTTTCCACCTATCTGCTCAACTGCAGCTGGTCCAGTAGGCCAGGGGTGGGCCAGACAGAAAGCAGTGCTGGATTGCCATTGATTAGCTGTTAGCATGAATATGTTACCGGCAACAGAGCATTATTAGCAGACCAGAGTTATTTAATGTGGCAAATTTTCCAATATTCTAAGCTTATATTTGTGTTCTTAAGAGCAAGTTGGGCATTGGGGCATCAGTTTAACAACACAGCATAGGGCACTATTATAAGTCCTAAGGAGAGCCCTGCCTGTAGTTTACTGCGAAATGTCTTCTAGCCCAGTAAGCAGTGGAAGCGTAGGTAACGTTGCTAGACAATATCGACCTCCTGTGGTTAGTCAAATTCTTTCATTTGGCACCAGTGAAAGTCCTGAGGATGTTGGAATAGAGAAGTTCAACCCATAGTGTAATTTCAGAATTAACTCTCCTCTTTTGATTTATGTCTATTACTAGGTTTAATCTTCAAAACAATAGTTTTATTTCTTGCTCTTTATGTTCATTCAGGGGGCATCAATTAAAACAATTTTAGGTGTAGCTCCTCATGTTATTGGTTCATTACACCTTTCACTCCACATCCATCCTCATGAGCTTAGTGCACATCATCTTTAATTCACTTACTACACTGCAGCATTGTTTTATATTGTTTTTGACTCCAATCACAGAGTTCATTTTCCATCATCTCTAAATCTTTCCACATAATTTGATGCTACACCTATAACTGTATAATCAGCCTTTATCATTTTAGTTTATTTCCTTTTATCTTAGATTCAGTTATCAACACTTTATGTTCTCTTCATTTTCCAGACATCTATCTTGTTTTTTGAGTCAATATCCATGGGACTGGGTCACATTGATATTATTTCAGAATGCGGGTTCAGCTTCTCTCTTCCTACGATCAATTTTCATGCTTATCCACTGACTGCATATTATTCAGTATTCATATTTTCCTGTCTAAGTGTAACAACTTACCAGTTTGTGTTGTTTTATATAATTTAGCATTCAACTTACCCCTGCTTATGTTTAGCCTACATCACTATAGTTCAATAGCCTCATTTTATGGAATTATTTTGTAGCAGTCATAATTTAATTCTCCATCATGTAGGTTCAGCTCCCATCACTTTAGATTTAATTACTATCATTACTGAATTGGTTTAAAAGCATTTAGATTTAGTTATATCTTTAAGGTTTAATTTTGCATTGTTCCATGTTCATTTTCTGCCTTGCACAATTTACCTAAATTTCACACCAATTAATCTTCCGTTATTCTTATTGTAGTTTCAATCTTACTATCTTATTGTATCATTTCATATGGTTTAAGATGTGATTAGCTGTAGTAGTAGAATTAATTTACAGCTTTTCTATTACAGAACTGTAAGATGAGTAGCTGTCCATCTTTTCAGTTTATGTTTCTTAGCTTTAACTTATGTCCTTTGGATTTACATTTCCACAGGCATTTTCAACATGCTTTCTTCTGGAAAGGAAAAATGGTGAATATGATTCTGCAAAATTTTCAATGTGAAATTGAAATTAATTTTCCAAACCATGTGAAAATTTCCTTCTCTTGTCCATGTGGCCAGTTTCTTTCCCAGTCCAATTCCATTTGCATGAGGGATGGGTATGGCCCACAAAGTATTTTTTACAAGACAAGTATGATTATTTCCCAACCTTGAATTTTTAGAGCCTAATGCAATGGAGTACTTATTGTGACTGAAATCTTTGGACACTAATGGAAGACTACAACTAATGACAATAAGTTAGTTCTACTATTTTAGCTTCAAGTCCTTTAATTTAATGGCTCAGTAAAATACAATATTAAGTTCAATGCCTAGTTGCAGTTGCCGTTAATATAGTCTCGCTTTTTTAAATGATGATGATGGCTGTGACTAGAGGGTATGAAATATTTATAATGCAAATTGAAACAACACAATATGAATTTCTCACAATTTGTTACAAATGAAAAAGAACACCCATTTTGTTTTAAACTTTGCCACCTTTTAGTTTTCATTGTATTTGTATGAATATCAGTCAATTCTATGCTGAAAGTTAACTTTAAGATTCTAAGTTTAAAAGCAAATTTAGAATTTTCAATGGTTGGTTCTCTCCCACAAGAACAATCTATTTAATTAACTTTTGCAAGTAAGTATCATTGTGAAGATTGGCTTGTTAAATTCTCCAGAAAATCTTCATCACTTTACTAAAGATGAGCCCTAAAGGTTCTAAATACCAAGAGACATTTATGCATCTGTTTTACACAAAGGCTATGTCTACACTAGGGAGTGTTGTCAACAGAAGGGGCCTTCTGTCAACATAACTCAGGGAACGCCTATACATGTGAAGCATTCTGTAGACAGAGTCTTGACATTTGTCTTGACAGTGTTATCCCTTGAAAATTTGAGGAATAACACTCTCTCGACAGAATTCTGTCAACCAATGTGCAGTGTAGACACTTCTGTTGACAGAGAGTGATTCTGTTTCATCAGGCAGCCCTGTTTGCAGAGCTTTCTGTCAGCCATTCTGTCGACGGGGGGTAGGGCAGACTGGCTGCTCTCTGCCGATAGACTGAGTGTTCTGTCAATCTGCTTTTGTGTGTAGACGCCCTCTGTCGACAGATGCTTCTTGTGTAGACATAGCCAGAAGGTAATAAGGAATGCGTGCACTGCAATTGAACACCTGCAGCTGGTCAGTGTTAGTTGACTCCATCTTGGAGGGAGGTGGTGGAGTGGGGGTTGCTATGGGGCTATTTAACGGGCATGGAGCTGGAGCCCAGACTCTGAGGCTGAATAAAGGAATAAATAAATTAATTAATAGAAAAACAAATAATAGAGCTTAGACTATGTATATATATAAAATATTAATATGCAGAATGAACGTAACCACAGCAAATGTCCGTTAAATCTTGAAAGAGAAATAATATCAGACATAAAATAGTTATGTGGGATTTTTCTCACACAGTATATGTGTGGACTTGGGTTGTTTTTGCTGGATTTTGAGATTTTTTTGGTTTGTTTATTTTTATATGCCAACTTTATAACCAAAAACTTATAAAAGGAAATAATTTCATTATCAATGACACTTGAGCTTATGCTTTATAAAATTTTCTATGTTACCTGTCGTTGGAATTTATAAGATGCCAAAGCCAGTTAGGAAAGTAATTTGAAGAAGTGCTTCAGTCTTATGGCAAGAACGTAGTAAAACTTGTAATGGCATCTTTGGTAGTATATCAACATGACCTTCCATAATAAAAGCTAAAACATGTGAGGGATTTGTGCACTGCTAAAGTTAAATTATTTTATATGTTACAATATTTTATATTTAGAGATTTTTGTGTGTTGACCTATCTGGAGCAGATATTATACTTTCTTCTCTTCAATACCCTAATTCAGATATCTTTAAAGGCCAAGGTACAGAGTATAGTGAAGCATTAATGACAGGGTGGAAAATGGCATAAATGATGTTAATTCCAGGGAATTTTGTGGGAAGTTATGTATTTGGGAAGGTTTGCCAATCTGTCTTAAAATTTAAAGATTAAAGGTTCGCACCTTTCCAAGGTTAACTTTTATAGTTTGAGACAGAGTTTGCCTCAGGCTAGAGGTGAGTTTTTGAGAATCCCAGTGATCACACAAACAACACTTATAGCAGCACTTATGGTTTGTTTATTTTAGCTGATGTCAAAAAACAGTTAATATCGGATTACAGACAGAGACTTTACTTAACAATGTTACAACAGCTAATACAAATTACTTAACTATCTGCACTTATGGTCTAAACCAATCCTATACAAATTGGACATGGAGCTCCCCCCCATTGCCGCTGCTGGCAGAGCTATGCAAAAATGAGCTTCTAGGGATTGCAAATGGCATGCCATTTGCATACTCCTGAACCTCATTACCATAGCCCCATGAGAGTTTGGTGCTGACAGAAGGGGGTGCTGGCACCACAGAGGCCATGTGAATGTACCTCTGCCAGCTAAACCCCAGTCTGTTGCCAGTTCCTTATGCCTCAAATGTTTGAAGCATAAGGGTCTGGTGATACAGGGCAGCTTGCACGTCCACACGGCCTCTGCAGTGCCAGCACCCCCTTCTGCCGAAGCCAAACTCTCTCAGGGCTTTGGTAATGAGCTTGGGGAGTGTGCAAATGGCAAGCCATCTGCAATCCTGAGAAGCTCATTTTGCATAGCTCTGCTGGCAGCAGCATGGAGGGCAGTGCCATGTACAGCCAGCCATAGGGTGCAATATCACTGACTCCTCCGAACTGCCCAGAAGCCGAGGCCCACTCACTTCAAATGGTGAGGAAGTTATTATTGCAGAGGGTAGAATACAAAGCCAAAGAGTGGAAAACAGAAGGCCGTTCCAAGGGTAGCGGTAGCAAAGATAACAGAGACAGTAGAAATAATAGAGAGTGAGTGGTGCTCTGAGAAGGCGACATATATGCCTCAGGTGAAGATTCCATCCAGCACACCTTCCCCATGCAGCAAGAGGGTTCTCATAGCCACCTTACCTCATAGTGCTCAAATATTAATACTAAATTAAACTGATTTCTTAGTATCCCCAAAATACCCCAAGTTCCCTGACGGCCTTGACTTGAGGTCATCCCCTCTGACCTTACCCTATGTGTGAGTCTTTTGAGGCCAATTACTGGTAAAAGGTAACGAGGAAAACATCATTATCTGACCTTTACTCGAATTAGAATGAGGCCATCACACCTTTCCAGTCGGGGTAAGTGGGGAAAGTTGGAACACCAGTTGATATCAGAAAGTGATGCAGGTAGAGAAGGTTGATGTGACTTAACATTACTACTTTGACCCTAACTTTTCCTATAAACGGGGAAAATGAAAATTTTGCAAAAAGTCCCTCATGCCAGGTCTTACCTGTAGGCTACTTGTGTTATTGCTGACAGGAAAGATAGGCCTCACCTGGGCCTAAGTTAGCTATACTATAATGACTTTTTTATATTTGGATATAAAAGCAAAGCCTTTACCAAACTACCATAATCAAATTACAATTAAGCTAGCAAAGGCTACAGTGGGAGGAACTCCCAGTCCAGTTGCATATAGAAGCACTTCCAGCTGCATTAGAGTGTCTGTTGATCACTGGGATGTAGAAAAGTCTCAGCTGAGGTAGTGTGAAGTGTAAAAACTTGCCTGTTTATTGTCCATGGTATTAGTATATCTCTTATTGATGGAGAGATGGCCAAACAGTCCCAGAGCCAATCAGTAGGTTCCTTAGATCTAGAGGATCAGAGTGAAGACTCTCTGGTGTCCTCTAGGGAAAACCTCCAGCAAACCCAGCTCAGCCAATTATTCATTTACAACCCTCTGTGAGTCTACGTGAAATGCCAGGGAGGTGCATTACCTAATAGTATTTCCTGGAGATTTTTTTCACCCCTTTTTCCCAAATTTTGTTTTCAATTTCAAGTCTAAACAAACTCCCATTAAAAGGTAATACCCATTAGCTGTAGAGTGGCACCTAGCAGACCTGTTATGGCCCAGGACCCCATTGTTTCTAGCCTCAATGCAAACACAAAATGAAAGGATTTCTCTCTCTCCCCCTCCCCACCACCCTGCCTCTGACAGTTTTTCCCTGGCCCTCATGCAAAACAATCAGCCAGCCTAGGTACAATGAAAACTTGACGAGAAACAGAGAAGAGCTGTGCTAGTCTATACACTATCAAAACAAAAAGCAGTCAAGTAGCACTTTAAAGACTAGCGAAATAATTTATTAGGCGAGCTTTCGTGGGACAGACCCACTTCTTCAGACCATAGCCATACCAGAACAGACTCAATATTTAAGGAGCAGAGAACCAAAAACAGTAATCAAGGAGAACAATTGTCCTTGATTGTCCTCCTTGATTACTGTTTTTGGTTCTCTGTGCCTTAAATATTGAGTCTGTTCTGGTCTGGCTATGGTCTGAAGAAGTGGGTCTGTCCCACGAAAGCTCGCCTAATAAATTATTTCGCTAGTCTTTAAAGTGCTACTTGACTGCTTTTTGTTTTGAAAACTTGCCATTTCAGGTTTAATTACAAATGTCCCAGCTCTGTAAGTTGTACTATATACAGAAATGCTCCTCACACGAGTTTTTCCATATGATGACTGTAGCCAGCTTTTTTTCCATCTTAACTAAGCTTTTATATGAATAAATTTATTTTTGATTATAATTTGATGATAAAATGTCAGCAAAATTAAATCAAATCAAGGTGGCAGTTCTCTGGAGAAATATATATACATAATAGGGTTGTTATTATTATGGTTTTCCAAAAGAGCATAAAATGTCACAAAAACTAATGCTTACCCTTTTGGTATGTCTCACCTATCATATTCTGATTGCCCAATGGCTCTTCTGTGGCATTTAGAGATATGATATTTATGAATATGCATGGTTTTTTGAGGATGGGCTACAACTATTCTGTTTAGAAATAAACTACCAAATTCTCCTTGTTATACTATCATAATTGCTGAGCACTCGTAGCAGAACGTTAGTAAAAAGGAAGAGAGTATTAGCTTCCCCCTCTTCTGCTGGACTTCCTGACATCTTATTATCCCCCCAGGTGACATTTATAAAAGAAAAGGCAGCACTGTTAGTGTTTCTGAAAGATCTTTAACTGTCAGCATATCCAAGGTCACTTGCTCCATCTGTTCCCTTTAATTAGTTTGTCTTTAACTTCCTCCTGGTCTAATACTTGTGAAGAGTATGTGTGTGTTTGTGTGTGCATGTATACATGCATGCTCTGTAAATACTAATAAACAGAAATGTGTGTTACAGGCTGGCATTTATTTACGGAGAGCAAAAGCCGCAGATTTTTCAGGGGCAGGGAGCAAATGTCATTTTAAATCATGCTCTAATCCTAGAGGGATGCAAAATATCTTAACTCCACCTTGTGGAAAATCTAAGGGATACTTGGGTTTGTGCTTCTGGAAAGTTCAGTAAACAAAGGCACAGGTTATTTGTACAGCTGCCAGACTTTTCAATCTCTCTCTCCCTCCTCTCCTTTCCAAAGAACCAGTCTGTCAAGCCATTCAATGTATGTCCTGCCAATTTTCTTGCTTCAGTTGTCATCGGGGAGTACTTGTGGTCCTGTCATTATCCGGTGAATCTTGTTTGCAGCTGTGCTTTGGGGAACCATCAACTTGTCCTCAGGTGAATGCTTCCTTTTCTCATGATCCCCAACATAGTTTTCAGAAATTGTTCAGCACGTGTTGCAGCCTTCTCATCTTTTAATAATAATGCAATGGAAATTAGAAGAAATCTGGTACCAAGAAGGCTTTACTAGCTGAGCCTTAGAGGAATCCAATCATTCTTAGTATGTTCCTTAGGGAAGTGTTGGAACTACTACAATGTTAATGTGCCACATTATTTCATAGCAGGTATGCCACCAGGAATATAGCAGGGCAATATTTATATTATGGTAGTACCCAGAAATCCCTATCACAATCATGTCCTTAATCTAAGAAGTGTATTATTCTTCAGTTACAATACAGGGTAATACATATATGCAATAGCTCTTCTGAAGGTAGAGGAGTGGCATGCTCTGTGCATTTTTTATGAATAGGTTGCCCATTTAGTAGCTCTCCACCGGCCTTTAAACGGGGAGAGATTGCCTGGTCCAACATCTAGTATAGTGGAAAATGAGACCCAGATCCAAGGAGGAAAGACACAGAGCAAAAGGAGACCTCTACAATCCACCTGAGGACATCTGAGATGTGAAGTGAGGGGTTCTCACCATTTACTAAGGAAAAGGGCAATTCTGTCTAGGGAATGGTCTCTGTGATGGCGGGGACATGGATGGAGGGTGCTGAGGTTGAGTTTGTCAGGCTAACATCTTGAAGTGTATGTGCAAGGATTGGTTAACTTCTGACCACAGCTATGAGAACAGCTAATTTCTTGGCTCGCTGGCAGTAACACATCTTTTTAATACATTTTGTATTGTCCAAAAGTTTCAATTTGTGTTAATTTTTTTAACTGAAAAGTTGAAAAAATAAATGATTTTTGGTCAAACAACATATTTAGTTCTTCTTCGCCAATACCATAAGCAGCCTATAAAGGATCCAGACCATAATGTTTTTAATTCAATAAACTCTATTGATTTGTTCATGAAAGAAATAAGTAAAATAACACAGTATTTTCTTTCCTACATGTGAAATTTTATGCTCTATATAAAATGAAAGAGTACCATAAAGTAGCAATAGGCCAAATTATATTTGTACACTGACAGATAATTGTGCAATTGTGTAATTTCTCAATACTGTAATAATTAATTAATTATATTTTGCATGTGTATTCAGTAATTGCCTTCGTCTGACTATCTAAAAATGTTTTGTAACCAGTACTTAACTTCGCCTCCAAACAGCCTTTTGAAGTTATCATTATTATATGATTTCTATACATGGGAAACTGAGGTACAGATTGGTGAATCATAAAATCATAGAATCATAGGGCTGGAAGACACCTCAGCAAGTCCAGCCCCCTGCTTCAAGCAGGATCAACCCCCACTAAGTCATCCCAGCTAGGACCTTGTTCAGCCGGGACTTAAAAACCTCTAGGGATAGAAAATCCACCACCTCTCAAGGTAACACATTCCAATGCTTCACCACCCTCCTGGTGAAGTAGTTTTTCCTAATATCTAACCTACACCTCTCCCTCTTCAACTTCAGACCAGTACTCCTTGCTCTGACATTGAACTCCACTGACAACAGTTTCTCACCCTCCTTTTTAGAGCTCCCCTTCAGAAAGTTGAAGGCTGCTATTAAATCACCCCCAAGTCTTCTGTTCTGTAAACTAAACAAGCCCAAATCCCTCAGCCTATGCTCATGGGTCTTGTTCTCCAGCCCCTTAATCATTTTTTTTTGCCCTCTGCTGAACCTGCTCCAACACATACACATCCTTTTTATAGTGGGGGGGCCCAAAACTGGACACAATATTCTAGATGTGGCCTCTCCAGGGCGGAATAGAGGGGAACAACCACTTCTCTAGATCTGCTCGAAATGCTCCTCTTAATGCACCCTAGTATGATGTTAGCCTTCTTGGCTACAAGGGCACACTGGATACTCACATCCAGACTTTCATCCACCATAACCCCTAGGTCCATTTCCGTTGTACTGCTGCTGACCCAGTTGGTCCCCAGCTTATAACAATGCTTGGGATTCTTCTGTCCCAGGTGCAGGACTCTATACTTCTCCTTGTTGAGCCACATCAGATTTCTTTTGGCCCAGTCCTCCAATTTATCCAGGTCATTCTGGACTCTCTCTCTACCCTCCAACGTAGCTACCTCTCCCCCTAGTTTTGTGTCATCCGCAAACTTGCTAAAGCTGCAATCCAGTCCCTCATCCAGGTCATTAATAAAGACTTTGAATAACACCGGCCCCAGAACTGAGCCTTGTGACACTCCGCTTGAAACAAACTGCCATCCAGATATCGAGCCATTGACGACTACACATTGGGCCTGACCATTAAGCCAGCTTTCTATCCAGATTATAGACCGAGTATCCAATCCATATTTCCTTAACTTATGGACAAGAATGTTGTGGGAGACTATATCAAAAGCTTTGGTGAATTCAAGGTATATCATTTCCACTGACATCCCCATGTCCACTGAGCCTGTTACCTCATCATAGAAGCTAATCAGATTGGTCAGACAGGACTTGCCCCTGGTGAATCCATGTTGGCTACTTTTGATCACTTTTCACTCTCCCAGGTACTCCAAAATGGATTCCTTGAGGATACCCTCCATTATTTTCCCAGGGATTGAGGTAGGGCTGACCAATCTATACTTCCCTTGATTGTCCTTCTTTCCTTTTTTAAAAATGGGCACTACGTTTGTCTTTTTCCAGTCATCCGGTATCTCCCCTTATCTTCAAGAGTCTTCAGAGATAATGGCCAAAGGTTTAGAAATGACATCTGTCAATTTCCTCAGTACTGTTGGGTGCATTATATCAAGACCTATGGCTTTGTGCACATCTAGTTTTTCTAGATGGCTCAGAACTTGTTCCTTCCCCAGAGATGGATGCCCTCCACCTTCCCATACTGCGTTGTCTAGGACCATCATGCGGGAGTTTACTTTTGTGTGAAGACTGAGGCAAAAAAATCATTGAGTACTTCAGCTTTTCCTACATCACCTGCCACTAGGTTACCTCTCTCATCCAGTAACCACCCCCACAACTTCTCTGATAACCCACTTATTGTTAACATGCCTGTAGAAACTCTTCTTGTAACTTTCCACATCCCTTGCCAGCTGCCGTTCCAATTGGGTTTTCACTTTCCTGATTACTCCCTGACATTCTCCAGCCGTATGTTTATATTCCTCCTTAGTCAACTGCCCACATTTCCATTTCTTGTATGTCTCCTTTTGGAATTTAAGCTGACTAAGGATTTCCCTGTTAAGCCAAGCTGGTTGCCTACTTTGTTTGCATTTCTTACTATGCAGCAGGATGGTTTGTTCCTGTGCCTTCCGTAAGACTTCTTTAAAATACTGCCAGTTTTCTTTAACTCTTTTCCCCTTCAACTTCATAACCCAAGGGATCCTGCTCATCAGTTCTTCCAGGGAGTCAAAGTCTGCTTTTTTGAAATCAAGGGTCTGTACGTTACTGCTCACCCTTCTTCCTTTAGTTCGTATCCTGAAATCTACGATCTCATGGTCACTGCAGCCCAGGATTCCACCCACTTCTATTTTTCCTACTAGTGAAGTGATTTTCTGAATATCACATAGTAATCTGGGAATGGAAGCTGTCTTTCCCCTCCTGCCCCCAAGAATCCAGAGTTTAATAGTTTCTTTCAGTAGACTATGTAAGACTGGGACAACAAAATAAAAGAAAAATGAAGTACAATGTGTGTATCCTCTGTGCAAGACTGAACTAAACTGAACACAAAATTGCCTTTCTTTCTCTCAGGATAATATGGATCATAGAAATTTAAAGATATGGGACACAGAAAATAAAGGCAACTAAATAATCATATTATTTGAGCACTGCATTACACTTGCTTGCACTAGTCTCCATGGCTATGTCTACACTAGAGCGTTTTGTCGACAAAACTTGCAGCATGTAAATCAACAGAACACAGCACTTCTGTCAACAGTGTTCTGCCATTCCCCCCTGAGGTGGAACACCTCTCTCAACAGATCTATATTGACAAAAAGACAGTGTGAACATTCTGGGAGTGTTCGTCAACTGAAAAGTCCCCCATGGCACCAGCTGGCTGCCCTGAGGAATGCCATGTGCACAGCAATCAGAGCTCTATGGTCCCTGCCTCTGGCCAGTTTTGAAGGAGCAAGGAGCCCTGGAAACCACATGGCAAGAAGCCAAGAGCGTGGAAGCAGCAGAGCCACAGGCTGCTCTTCAATATACCCTCACAGCCACTTCTGTCAGGCCATTCCTGAAAGATGGCAAAGATCCAGACACCTCGTGAACCCCCTGACACTTCCAGGGAGCAGTCTGAGGAGTCCCAGGAGCCACCCTCGGGCACAAAACACCAGGGCCCCCCATGGACTGGGCCCAAGCTCCAGGACCTACTCAGCATGTGGGCTGAAGAAGAAACCCTCATGATCCCCTCAAGCAAGTGAAGGAAACCTCCCACCTATGCCTGTCTCACCACCTCTCTGGCAGCATGGGGCCATCCCACCCACACCATGGAGCAGGTGCGGGCAAAAGTAAAGAACTCAGGCAGGGCTACACCCAGGCCCACAATGCATGGTGCAGATCCGTGGCAGGACTGGCCTCCTGCCCCTAATAAAGGGAGTGCCACCACATTCTAGAAGGCAAGGAGACCTCCCCATCTACAATCCCCATGGACATGGTGGAGGAACATCCCCTCCTGCCCCACTGAAGCTGGAGCCAGAGGAGGACCACACAAAAAGATGATAAATTTTAAATAGGTCAAAAAGTCTTCTGTTTTATATGAGTTATTACTTACCCTTATTGCTTGAACGTGCTGGAACACTGGGGTATATATTCCTAGATGCCAGATTTCTACTAAATATGTGGAGCACACACTTCTTTCTTGGAGCTACATGGTACTTCTTACTGTTAGCCTCATAGCTGTATTCTATATCTGTATCTATAGCTATAGCTATAGCTATATCGAAATAGGTATTGATATAGATATCGATATAGCCTGAGAGAAGAAACATATTCTGCTATGGACAACTTGGCATTCAGCTATCTTTGGGATACGCAGGACTCCGCTGTATCACAATAATTATAGATTTTGACTTTAAGGAGCAAACTGTGATCTGCAGTGCATCTGGTGCACCTTGTGTTGGGTCCTCTGAAAAATGCAGACTGGAGGTGTTGTGTCTACTAGTGCAGGAGCCATAAATTGAGGAAGTTGGAAAGCAGTACCAAAATAAAAATTTGGACAACAGCTGATGTTTGAATGTGTCAAGGGATCTGTTACCAAAAAGTGCATATAACAGGAGAGGTTTTCTAAAAAAATCTGAAAATATGGTGAAGAAAAAAACCAAGGCAGGAAAAAGTAACACAACAGAACAAAAAAAGAGAACAAAAGTAAATAATTCCTTGTCGTATGCCATTAATACCAAACTAGATCCCTCAAGGACACTAGGAATAAAAGGAAAGCAATTAGTTTGCTCTTTATTCTCATTAAATTCCCTTAATTACATTTTTTGAGATTAAATGCACTTATGTGAAGGTCATGCCATTTTAATTTAGGTATTGTGTCCTCCAGGTTCTTTCCTCTGCAACTATTTGTTCCTTCTCAGGGGAAAGTGAGACCAGCCGTTTCTAATGTTAACAAAAGGCATATATAAATTCACCTACAAAAGAACAAGGACTCCAAGCCTTGAGGTACTGCATATTTCACGATGGCTTAAAGCAAAGATTCTTTTTTCTGAAGTACTTAATTTCATTTGCATCTGTTAAATGTGTGATAACAGGAAGAACATATACAGGCAAGGGGACTGGGAAAAGAGGTGCAGAATTTAACAAAATGGTGCTAATTTGAAAGATCATACAATAGAAATCTACATTTCAAAACAAAACAAAACACAACAAAAAAGAAAAAAGTCATTGACTCCCTTCAATAAATTCAGCTGAATGAGAGGTTACTTCCTGTAAAAGAAGTGTTGGAGACAATAGTTAGGAATTATTGAGAGGACATTTCAACGTGGGTTTGATGCTAGCAAGTAGCCTTGCTTCAAAAAGGTCAAATTCGTCTTTCATTTAGTTTTGCTAAAAACTTTCAGTTTTATATGCTAACAAGTGTGCGTGCCTGCCAGCTGAATATATCTAAATTTCCCTGGTAAAAATCCAAATAAAATATTTGAATTAAAAACAACACAACTTTTATTTTACATTGCAGTATTTCAAACATCCATGTTTTCCTCAGCAATCTAGTTGCCATATTACTACAACAGAATGAATTTATTATATATAACTATTGTAAGTGAAAGCTTTATCACCTATATGAAATACAGTTAAATATATTGAACCTGATTCTCCTCTAACAACTTTTCAACACTGACATAACTCAGATAAATTCAGTGAATTTATTTATGATTTACCTTGGTGCAAATGAAATTAGAATGAGGCCCATATGTTGTAAAAGCACAGAAAGCAACATAATGGCCCAACTATCAAAACTAGTAACCACATTTCACAGTGGGTGCCGGAATGATCTTTAGGCCAGGTACTCACATTTGGTGTCTTATGAATAATATGCAGACAGTGAGCCAAATATTCCTATCTGTTATACCACTCCATAACATCATTGGACTTCAGTTATTTCCTCCTGATCTATCATAGATTGAAATAAAAAATGCTATGTAATACGTAAGATTTATAAGATTATGATAACACCATTAATCATTCCACATGGTTAAGTAACTTACGGGAAACTATTGCAGATGTAGGTCTTTGTTATTTAGATTGAGAGCAAGAACAAGTAAAAAGGTAATGAAGTAACGAAATAAAATACAGAATACATGCATAAATAAGGATAGTGAAATGAGAATTACTTTTTGTGTGGCTCAAAAGATCACCTGCTTAGCCCCATTTAGGTTTGCATTAAGTCAGATACAAATTGCTGAAAAAATCATTATATCTTTCACAAATTAAACTCATATTTCAGATTAAAAGACTTTGTTTTATTTCAGTATCATGCAATGCAGAAATACATAGACTAGGAAAAAACAAACAGATGGCTTAATAAAAAAAACTCTCAGCAGCAGAAAAGCATAAGCATCGTTGGTGATATTGACAACATTTTGTGGAAACTGGTGGAGATAAGATGTAACAATATTAATTAGGCATAAACATTTCAAGGTGAAAGTGTGGGATAAAGTGGGGACATGAATTAGGGATCTGTGATTCATTATAAATAGAGACAGACTAGAGCGGAAGAGTTAAGAACCAGATTTGTATTTAATCTCCCCTGTGATTTTGTGTTGTTCAGATCGACAGATTTGTTTCAGCTCATTATCAAAATATGAACAGGCAACAAAAGTTTATATCCATATTAGATGCAAAACCAAACTACCCCTGAATCTTAAAGTGATCTGAGCCATTCCCATACTGAGTAATAAAGCATTAAAACATATCTTACTATTCACAAAACAGGTTGCATCACAGTATAGACACGTCATTGCTTCAAAAGGGACATTATATTGTAATATAGAATCTTCGGGCCTAATTCTCCTCTCTCTTAGTGGCAGGTCCAATGAATTCACACTTGTTACACCATTATAAAACAGTTTATCGGGGGATGAGAATCAACCAAGTAATTTTACATCAATATAAGGGAGTGAGACTGAAAGCTGGATGTCAATGTGAAAGAGATGTTCCCAACTGCCCTTCAGAGAAGAATTGGAATTCCTCTTTAATTAGCAACTCATGTTCTCACTATTCAGTTTTATGAACCTGATGAAAACACATTGATCCAACTTGAAAGTGTTGGCCAAAAGCTCTCTCTGCATTGCCAGAACCACAATAGGCAACTCAAGTAATGAGGATCCTTCCTGAAAAATTTCCATCTGCACAGACAGGAATTATTAAATACTACTGTTTTCATGTGAAAACAACACCCTGTAAAAAAACACTCCATGCTGCCACTCATTGGAGACAGACGGTTATCAAGTGTTTACCATGCAGTACATGTCAATGTTACAAAAATCTCTCTAAGTGGAAAGTCACGGACACCCAGCAAGCAAGCTTGTGGGTGCCTCTCTTGATGACAATATCTGAGGATGGGATGCTACATGAAAGGGCACGTGGAGAGGAGTGGGACAGGTATTAATAGGAGGCAAGAAAATGCTTCCTGGTCAGGCGGATGGAAGGACTCTCGTCTCCCAGATGTGTGAACAAATTCAGACCTGTGATTTCCAAACAAATATTTCACAGCTATGCTTTAGACACAGAAAAAAAAAGCCCTTCATTTTTGTGTAGTTTTGTTTAAAATTTTGAGTTTATCTAACAGCTAAACTCAGCATGAAACGTATTAGACATGCAGCCAAACCAGAAGTGAGGAGGGTGGAAGGCTCAGAAAATACAGCCCAGCATTGAAATTGCCAGACTAAAAGAACAGTATGCAGTCTCGCATTCTTAAGTGAATTTTTCAAATTAATTTGAATGTGGGTGAGTAAGAGACATAGGCTACTTGACAGAGTGACTTAACTCTTTGTACAACAGTCATGATTATTTTATGTGTTTTATAATGGTACTTAAATTGTTACAGTTAAACTTTCCAGAAGAGTTTTTCGGTAGTTGCCTTGAATGAAGAAGACTATCATAGCTTTGCTCATTTATAATGAAGTAGTTTCAAAGTGCTAATAGTTAAATCACCATTTAGATACTGCCACAGAGTCCTCCTAACTTAGCAGACAGTGACTTTGTCTGTAATTTGAGTCCAGAACTCATACATAAAGCATGAAGGATGTGTGACAGTTGGTAAAGCTCTAAGTCAGCTGGGAAATTCAGTATGTTTCTTTTAAAAGTGTGTTTCTTTCCCAAAAGTGCTCTGCCGAGAGCCTTGGAGACTCCAGTCTTCATTTTATTGAGAGAATGGCTATGGCACTGCTAGGACCACTGTAAGGTTTTCTCATACCATCCTACCACAGCTAAATGACCTAATGGGAAAAGGAGTTGGAAGCAGGAAAGGACCAAGTCTATGACTCTACAGAATTTTTTGTGTCTCTACTTTAATTGCCAAGGGTGTCAGTAAATGCCAAATGCCAAATGAAGGGATTGTCATCAGGTTGCAAATGCCTATTCATAGAAAATTAATTACATGCATAATTAATTACTTCATTAAGATTTAAATCTATAAAAAGATACTTATCCAAGGCTCTACATACCGTAACAGCTTCCCTAATTGTACAATAGAATGAAATCTGAACGCCACTGATATAATAATTCTAAGGGGAACTCAGACAGCTAAATACCTACCGAAGCACATTCTTTCTCCTCCCACCCCTCCGCTCCACATCATTGTACAGAGACAATCTCAGCTCTCTTCAAAACCCCGATCAAACAGGTATATCTCAGAGCATCCCCAAAAAGTCATCAAATTCAGGCTATTTTGTGGAGAGGGGGACAAGTAAAAGTTCTGGAGTCCTAGAACATAGCTACATATCAGTTAAATAACCAAAGCTTTCCCAGGGCAGCTGACTTGGGCTTGTAGAACTTGGCCTGCTGAGCTGTCAGATTGTGGTATAGAGAGCCAGGCTTGGGCTGGAGGTCAGGTTTTGGACAATCCCTCCACACAGAGTCCCAAGCTTAAATATCTACACTACAATTTTACAGCTTCTCAGTCCACAATGCCAAGATAGCTGTTCAGGCCAGCCACAGGTGTTTTACTCATAGAGAACACCCTGCCAGATGCTTACTCTATTTCATAATGTAGGGGACACCCACAGGTCTAGGGCCCTGCTTACTAACTGTGGTATTGGAAGATATGCCATTCCTCGGGTAAGACAGGCCAGGTAGGACTGTATAGGTTATAGAATCAACACGTTTGTCTTCCCCTAGAAGTCAGTAAGCAGCTCATGCAGAATCCAGAGCACTCTTGTCATATGATCTCCTGAGATGCCCTGCTCAATAAACATTCTGTATCACTGCCTGCTTCAGAATAATTCTAAACTATAGAGCATGTAGAGCACATTTTCATGATCTAGTGCTGAGGTAAGAAAAGCATGGATAATAGAAACTAGATCTGCATCCAAAAGGGAAAAAAGAACTACATATGACCATTACAAAACAGGACCTGAGTCAATAACCTGAAAGGTGAAGACTATATCCATAATTAATCTGTTAATTAATCCCCCCCACATGTATTCTCAAAGTGATTGTCCAGTCCATGCTCTATAAACATGTACATGACTTCTGCAACTAGGCCGGGGTTGGCAACCTGCAACTCTGGAGATGCATGCATCTCTTTAAGGACCCCTTTCTGGCTCCATATGCTAGAATGACCCCTCCCCATGCCAGCTGAAACAAAAGCTCCCCTCTCAAGACTGGCCAGCATTTGATTCTTCCTCCTCCTCCTCTTCTCTGACTGAGCAGGGCAGAGGTCAGCAAGGCAACAGAAGAGGTGGGGCTGGCCAACACTGACAATTCCTCCTCCTTCTCATGCCTAGAGGCAGCCTACTAAGAGGAATTCTGTCCCTGTGGAAGGCATCAGCACAGAGTTGTCCACTTGAAGTGGATACTAGAAAAAGAATGTGTGACAGCTGTGAGCCTGTCTTGTGAGAAAACTAATACCTTGGTATCAGCAAAGAAAAGATTGATGTCAGGTGGTAAAAACAATGACTTCCAATTGAAGTTTATTGTCAGCAATGCAAACAGGGCAATGACCAAAAAGAAAGGAATTTACTAGGATAAAATTTAGCCTATGAAAATGGTTTCACGATAAAAATTCTTGATTCCAAAGTCATGAAAGGTAGGGGCAGGGAATGATGGGGAGGCATGGTGGGGGGACAGACAGATTATATAAATTAAAATAGGAAGTGGCCGTACATTTAATTATTGTAATATTTTACTGGCTTTGCTCTCAGCTGGCATCAGAGTAAACTCTCTAGTCAAGATTAAGTTGAAATTCACACTTCAGGTAGATTAAATTCTTATAATGTTGTACTCCTTTGAGAGGAGTATTCTTTGGAATCTTTCTAAATAGTCTGAGTTAGTAAAGATTAAGATTCTAAACAATACACTATGTAATACCCAAAGTCACCTGGGAGAAACAGTGATGTAGCCATTCATTTTGGTTTACATATATACCTTTTTCACATTGGTAACTTTTAATTTATTTATTGTACCTTATAAGAATTCCTGCTTCTTTTGGTATCATTCCCTGACTTGATAAACACTGTAGAAATGTACACATGCATTTTATGGATGTCTGTCACTCACAAATCTCGTCTAGGGAAAAAACCAAAACAGCAGTGCCTAACTAGTTACTTTTGTGAATGAGGTAAGAATGTAAAATTGTTCCCTCTCATGTTTATCTATTCATAGTAGCTATTTCATAGAAAAAGGGAAAATACATATAATACATATAATTATAATATAATATATACAGCTAATCTATATATTAATAAATATAATTATAAAATATCACCATGACAAGTACAATTAGGTATTTGTTTATAATTGTACTTAGCGCACTTTAAATGAGGCAAACTCATCAATAATTGTGTTGAAATTAATATTATTTGCTACCTCATATTCTATTGATAAGATTGACATATTTGATAATCCATCCTGACTCAATGATGCTCAAAGGTATTTTTAATTAATTTTAATTTACTAAAACTGCTTTTGCAAGAAGCCACAGTCACTGCAAGCAAAGAAACATTCACGGGATGATTTCCAAATTTGCATAAGTTTTGGCCGGATTATATTCATGCATTATCTGTAGAAAGCCTGCAGTAGTCGCAGATGAAACATTGGGCAACAGTGTAAAGCCTGATGTTTAAAACTCTGAACCTTCAATGAAATTTTCAAGACTTTCAAATCACTGTCATCTTTAAAGCTTAAATCTACTGAAAATAGTTATCTTGCAAATTTGAAACATATGTTCAAGGGGTGGCCACATTGACTTGACTATGCAATAAACTCATAAAGGAGTTAACTTTTTCCCGCTTCAATTATTAAACTTAAATACAATAGCCTTTATATGGCTCACACTCCTGATTAAATAATTATCCAGAAAAATGGAAACATATGTTTAAGGGATTGCCACACTGTTGTTAATATGGACCTCATAAAGGAAACATATTTTCTAGAAATCAGACAAAATCTTTGTTGCAAAGCATATTATTTTACTATATCAGTATGAAAAAGATGTGCCCTTAAAGAAATGGCTCCCTGAGGAGCTGTTGAAGTTGACTGCCCTCAGCGTGGGTAGGGGTGCTGAGCTGGCATGAGGCATGAGCAAAGATAGCTTTATAGCTGTCTTAAAATAAGTAATTTTCTATAATATTTTTCTGTGCTGCCTCTGAAGAGGTTCAAGAAGGACAAATGCAGAGTCCTGTACTTAGGATGGAGCAACCCCAAACACTGCTGCAGGTTGGAAACCAACTGACTAAGCAGCAATTCTGCAGAAACGGACCTGGGGATTACAGTGGATGAGAAACAGGATGTGAGCCGATGGTGTGCCCTGGCAGCTAAGAAGGCTAATGGCATACTGGGCTGCATTAGTAGGAACACCGCCAGCAGATTGAGGGAGGTGATTATTCTCCTCTATTCAGCACTGGTGAGGCCACACCGGGAATCCACTGTTGGCCTCCCTGTTACAGAAAGCATGTGGACACATTGGAGAAAGCCGAGATGAGGGTGACAAAAATGTTGAGAGGGCTGACGCACGTGGTTTAGGAGAAGAGGCTGAGGGATTTGAGCTTATTTAGTCTGCAGATGAGAAGGGTGAGGGGAGCGAGGTTGATAGCAACCTTCAACTCCTTGAAGGGGGCTTCCACAGAGGGAACTAGGCTATTCCCAGTGAGGGCAGATGACAGAGCCATGTTCTCAAGTTACAGTGGGGTAGAAACTAGGTTGGGTATTAGAGAAAATATTTCATTGGGGGGGGGGTGAAGCACTGGAAGGGATTACCTAGAGAGGTGGTAGAATCTCCATCCTCAAGGTTTTTTTAAGGCCACTTTTAACACAGCCCTGGCTGGGATGATTTAGTTGAAGTTGGTCCTGTTTTCTGAGCAGAGGTTTGGACTCCATGACCAGCTGCTCCAAGCCTGGAATTGCTCCAACCTGACTTGGGGGACTTTTCAACCTTCTTCCAACCCAAATCTTCCATGATTCTATGATTTTTAAAACTGTATCTTACACTGAGTCATATTTTTAAAAATGCCTCCCAGAAAAGTATGCACTGTGATCAATTAAAAAAAATGGCTTGTGTCTTTCAACCTACAGACCTATCACCAAGAATTTTAAGTGACACACACATTTTGAAGACAAAAGTTTGTCTCTTTTTCATAAGCTACAAAATAATGTAGCTAATAGATCTTAGGACACCAGAAATATTTCTTTAAAATATATCTGTGCTTTTTATGGAAAAAGAGAGAATATGTTCCTTTTGTTTTGATCCAACTGCTTTACAGAACAAGCTTTCTGAAGGCAAGAAAATCAACCAATGAACAAAGGGGGAGAGGGAATAGAAACAGTTTACAATTTATTAAAGCCCTCTGTTGCCTGTGCTTAGCTTATAGTATTAGAACTAGGGTAGATATACAGAAGCCATGATAGTTTGGTTAATTGAGGCCTAGCAGAATCTATGCTTATCTTCTTTCCTGTCAGCAGAAACACAAGGGGCCTGCCCAGTAAGTAGGGAATGAGAGGGGAAAGCTTGGGCAAATTATCTTTTTATAAGTAGGTTTAAGGTCAGGTCAGTAATGGTGTGTCATTTCAGTCTGTGCCATCTAAAAACACCTCTAAAACAGCAAAATACGCCCAAACCTTCTCTCACTTACGGGAAAGAATAAAAGGTTATCCAATATATTCAGGTAAAAGGGCTAAGATGAGAATTTCCCTTTTAAACTCTGTTTTGAGAAAAACAGGTTGAATAGAATAGGTCATCATACATACGGGGGTCTCCATAGGTATTCATGATTCGATTATGTCAGACCCTAATTTAGTCAACATGAAGGAAAAAGGGTATAAAACAATCCTTTGGGAGAATAGAAAGGCGCATAATGAATGCCCAACGCGACACGTGTGAAGCTGTGCCAGACAGATCTGCATCAACGGGGTACCTATCACCCCAACTCTCTCTCTCTGTCTCTCTCTTCTTGTTATATTCTACTCTTGTTATTTCTCAGAACTCTTAGCTAACTTCTTCCTTTTCTGAACCACTGCAATAACTCCCTTTTGACAGGTGGAAGCGAGCTGGTCTCTGCTTCTAAAGAGTTCAAAAGAAGTCAGTGAGTATTGCATCCTGTTTGCTAGACATAGGATAAAACCATAACATTAATCAGTAAAACAATAGATATTGCTTAGTAATATTGTTAAGTAAGATCTTTGATTGTAATCTAAGTACTAACTGCAATATATTTTTATTGTAGTGTCTTGGCTAAGTGCTTCATATGTATTATTGTATTATTAAATAAAGCATAGGTATTGTTAAGATCATTGTCTGTGTTGTGACCGGTAATCCCAAAAACTCACCTCTGGCTTTGGCCTGAGGCTTTGCCTCAGATCTCAACGTTAACTGGGGGGAGGTGCAAACCTATAATCTTCATCTTTAAGTCAGATTGGCGAGCCTTCCCAAATTTATATACCTACTGTGGTAAACCCAGTGGTAGACCCTTACCTGGAAGCTTCTGGACCCTTCTAGAAGGACAGTATACTGGGTCCTACTGGGCAGCCCGCCCACGACTAAAAGGCCCCTCTTAAAGGGAGAGGGAGCCCATTAAAAGACATGGCCCCAACAAAGTGCGGGGGACAACTGAAGAAAAAAACAGGGATCGGAGGGGAGGTCCAAGGTTTAAAACTAGGGAACCAGAAAGGGACACCGAGCAGAGAACCCCCGACAGCGCCCACTGCCCCTTGAAGGTGTCGAGAGAGCCAGTGGACGCTGCCCAAAGGAACTCTGCCCGGATTCATGAGCGGAGAGCGGAGCGGAAATAGGCCCCACAGTCTCAGGCCTACCCCCTGGCCAGCCTCCTCTCCCGGGTGTTGTAAATGGCCACCTTGGCCGTGGCCAGGAGGAGGCTGACGAGGGGGTCCCACTACTTAGTGGGGCCACGGATGGGGTGTGTCAGGATAAGAAGGTGCGGGGAAAATTGCAGCCAGAATTTCAATAGAAGATTCTGGAGGAGCCGGAAGAGAGGCTGCAACCTGGTGCACTCAATGTAAATGTGTGCCAGGGTCTCCCTCATGCCGCAAAAGAAGCAGGTGTTGGGGAGGGGGGTGAACCACGCCAGGTACACGCCCATGATCACTGCCCCATGGAAGATTCTCCAGCCAATGCCCCCGGCGGGCCGTGGGACCAAGATGGAATAAAGGCTGGCCCACCGGGGCTCCCCACCCTCCGAAGGTGGTAGAAGGTCCTGCTACTTGTGATCTGGGCAGGACGTGAGGGTGGGGAAGTGGAGCATGTGAAGCATGAGCGTGTACAGATGACGTTGGGATGCAGTTCAGAAGGGGACCGGCTGTAAGGTGTGCAGCCAGCTGGGATGATGCAGAGGAGGGGGGGGCGGGAAGGCTCGAGAAGCCGGGGTCCCACAGAGAGGTCCGGAGGGCGAGGAATAAGAGGGGACAGGGTGCACCCTCTTGCAGGACCTGGCATAGGTAGACGTGAGCAGCGGGTGGCAAGGCAGCCTTCACCTCCTCGAGTATGTGCTGGGGAGAACGAAGGGTGGAGAGCCCCATGTGCTGGGTGAGCTCCGGGGACTCCATCCAGTCTCCCTGGTCGTAGTCCAGGAGGTCTCTAACCCTGGTGATTCCACCGAGGACCAGCCTCTGGCACACCGCAGGAGACCCCGCCACCTGCACACGGAGGTAGGGGTTGTGTAGCAGGGGCTCCGCAAAGAGGTCTTCCCCCGCAGCAGCCCCTAAGGACCTGGAGAATGCAAGCAGCTGCCAGGTGCAGAGGAGGTCCTGGTGGAAGGCCAGCAGCTCCTAGAGGTCTCGCTGATGGCCTCTCAAAGGCAGATAAAGGAGCTGCTGGTCGTATCGGAGCCCTCAGAAGTGACAGAGGAAAGCGTGCGCCAGCGTGCTCCACACCGGACTATCTGCACTATTGCTGTTGAGGAGTCCCTGCAGGGCCTGGAGGCGGAAGACATGGACCTGAGTGCGGAGGCATGTCAGGCCCTGTCCTCCCTCCTCTGGGGGGAGATGGAGAACCCCTGCAGGGACCCAGTGAAGTCCTGGCCAGAAGAACTCCAGAACTACCTTCTGGAGGGCGGCCAGGAAACCCGTGGGTGGGACAAGGGTGCTGAGACGGTGCCAGAGCATGGGCAGGACTAATTAATTAAGCACCCGTGCCCTCCCCTATAGGGAGAGGCACTGGAGCAGCCCCGCCCGCCTCCACAACCGCTCAGCCACCCTGCCCTCTAAACCCTGCCAGTTTTCTGGCAGAGAGGGATGTGTGGCAGATAGGAAGACGCCCAGCTAGGACAGCAGACCCGCGCTCCACCGAATGGCCTGAAGCGCGGGAGGGAGGCAGCCCGCCTGCCACCCAGCCCCAACCACCAGGCCAGATCTCTTGACCCAGTTGACCTAGGCAGAGGAGGCCGCCGAGTAGATGGCTTGGCAGGCCTCCAACCGCACCAGGTCTCCCAGGTCCTGGACCACGAGGAGTACGTCATCGGCATATGCTGACAGGACCAGCCATAGCTCTGGCTCATGGAGCACCAACCCCATCAATCTTCTCCAAAGGAGACAGAGGAAGGGCTCGATGGCCAGAGCATAGAGCTGGCCTGACAGCGGGCAGCCCTGACACACCCCTCGCCCGAAGCTGACCGGAGCGGTCAGGGTCCAGTTGAGCTTGACCAGACACTCTGAGGCAGCATACAGCACTTGGAGAAACCCGATGAAATGGGGTCCGAAGCTGAAGGCCCGCAAAGTGCCCAGGAGATGCTCGTTGTCCACACTGTCGAACGCCTTCTCCTGATCCAAGGACAGGAGGGTGAATGACAGACCATCCCTACACCTGAGCTCCAAGAGATCCCTGACCAGACAGAGGTTATCAAAGATGGTATGGCCCGGGACGGGGTAGGTCTGGTAGGGGTGGACCATGTCCTGCAGCACGGACCCCAAGTGACGGGAGATGGCTTTGGCGATTATCTTGTACTCTGTGCCAAGGAGTGACAAGGGATGCCAGTCCCTCTTTTTGGGCAGCAGGGTGAGGACGGCCCGCCTGCAAGACAGGGGGAGGACCCTGCTCTGCAAGGACTCGGCCCAGATGCTGAGCAGGTCTGGACTGAGGACGTCCCAAAACACGTGGTAGAATTCCACGGTCAGCCCATCCATACCCAGGGATTTGTTGGTGGGCATGAGACGGAGGGCTTCCAAGAGCTCGGCCAGAGTGAGAGGAAGCTCCAGCCGGTCCTGGTCGCACATGCTGACCAAAGGGAGTTGGTCCCAGAGCACTCTGCAGGCGTCGGCGTCGGTTGGATCCAGGGAGAAAAGGGTGACGTAGAAGGTGCAAGCCCTCTCGCGCATCTCTGCTGGATCCGTAAGAGGGGTGCCATCCTCCGCAAGGAGGCAGAGGATATATTTCTTGGCACCCCTCTTTTTCTCCAGGGCGTAGAAGAAGCGGGAGCCGTGGTCCATCTCCCGAAGGAGCTGGATCCACGACCTCACAAAGGCCCCCTGTGCCTGAAGGGTGTCGAGGGCCCTGAGCTTGTCCCACTTCTCCCGGTACGTGCCGCAGAGGGGTTGATTCCCGGGGCTGGTGGCCAGGCGCCTCTCCAGCTCAAGAACCTCCCACTCTAGCTGTCCTATCAACGCATCCCGCCGCCAGCTGGACCCCTGGGTATAGTCGCGGCAGAAGAGCCACTTAAGCACCTTTCCCAGATGCCACTAACCGCTGCACCGAGGGAAAGGCGCACCGTTGCCCGCGCCAGGCCAGCCAGAACTCCTGGAAGGACGCCACGAAGCCCACATCCCCCAGCAGGCTATTATTAAAATGCCAGTAGGCCGACCCCTGCTTCCCCAGTGAAAGGGAAGCCTTCACAGCCACCAGGTGGTGGTCTGAGAAGGGTGCCAGCTGCACGCTGGAGGAGTGGGCCCTGGAAAGGTGCTGCCGAGTGATATCGATGTAGTCCAACCGGGAGTGTACAGATTTATGGCCCACCACTCGGACGTAGGTAAAGACGGTATCCTCGTCCGGGTGGTGGCTGCTCCATATGTCCACCAGGGACCAATGGTTGATGAGCTCCCTGAGGATGTCTGCAGTGACCTGGCACTGCTCAGTTCCCGTAGGGTCCCATTCCTCAAGGGTGCAATTGAAATCCCCGCCAAGGACCAGGCACTCGCGAGGATTGATGGAGTCAAGGAAGGCCACCGCCTGCTGGAAGAAGGATGTTCTCTCTGGGCCGGATGTTGGGGCGTAGACATTGAGGAGGTGGAGGGGCAGCCCCTCTATCCGTACCTGGAGATACAGCAGGCGGCCTGGCACGACCTCGATGCTCCCCAGCACCTTGGGCTGCAGGTCTGGGGAGAACAGGGTTGCTACCCCAGCCCGATAGGCTGAGAGGTGACTAAAATGGACCCCGTCTCCCCACTCCAGCTGCCAACTGGCTTCGGTGGCCAGAGTAGTGTGGGTCTCCTGCAAGAAGGTGACAGAGTACCCCCCCTCCTGGAGGAAGGAGAGTACTCGGCACCTGCGGAGACCCGACCCGCAGCCCCTGGCATTTAATGAGGCAAAGATGATCGGTGCCATTTGGAGGGCTGGGGAGGATCCTTGCCAGAGGGAGCACCGACGGCCCCCGTGCGGCCACGCAGCAAGCTGTGACCGACGCTGAAGGTAATTAAGGCGTTACGGAAGCTGTGGGCCCGTTGGTAGGCCATGGCGTCCCTCCTCCTGGTCCCCTTGCCCTCTTTTAAAAGGGCCCTCATGGACTCTAGGATGCCGTGGAAGTCACCCCAGCACTGGAGGGCGAGAGCGACCTTGTTCTTGGACCCACGGACGTTGTCCAAGAACTGGTGTATCTTGCCTGTCAGCGCGTGGGGTGCTGGGGTTTCAGGGTGCCGGGGATCCATCAGCCCTGTTTTCTTGTGGGCCCCATGGCCGGAAAAAAGGTCAAAGTGGGGAGTGGGGTCTAAGTTTGGGAGGGATGGGGGCGGCGGAAGGAGAGCAGCCCTGGAGGTGCTGGGAGTGGGTGGTACAGCAAAGGCCTCCTGGGTGAACACAGTCTTGGGGGCAGACGTGGGTGGGCAAATGTTGAGGGAAGGGGGAGGGGGGATGGTGGGGAGGATGAGGTTTGGAGGGGAAGGGTCTGAAGAGGGTGGAGGAAGGGGAAGGAGTGGCAGAAGAGGGGGAAGGGGAGGGCCGGGGGGGAGGGTTACAGGTTTTTGGATGGGGCATTGATTGGAGAGGGGAGCAGGGGTAGGGGTTGGGGGGGCAGGGTGGGAGTAGGGTCTGGGATGGGATCGGAGGGGATCTCGGGAGGGGGAACTTCCACAGGCGGTGGAATGGGAGTTGGGGTTATGGGCAAGGTGCCCACGCTGTCGGCGGCGGGCACTGACGGAGTGGCAAGAATGGTGGTAGGGTCTTTGGGTCCAAGAGGGGAGGGAGGGCATAATGGGAACACCAGTTCTCCTAGGGCATCCGGGGGCTGGCCAACCCCCACCGGCAGGTCTTCCCTATTGACAGGGGGGCCGCACCCCACAACGTCCTGGAGCAGGGAAGGGGAGGCAGTTAAAGGGGTGCTGGTGGACAGGGAGAGGGGGATCGAGGGGGGTGGGGAGTAGAGGGACAGCCCACAGGCCTCCAATGAAAGGCCATCGATGCCAAAGGCCGCCGGGGTAAGACCCAGGGCCTTGACCTCCTGAGAGAGGAGGGCGAGCCCGAGGCTCACCTCCTCTGGATGCTCCACAGGGGCAAGCTGGGCAACGGCCGGAGGGGCATCGGAGGAGGGCGAGGGGATGACGGAGGCAGTCTCCGTTTTTTGAGGCTCTGGCTCTGGGGCAGAAGGGGGGGGGGGTGTCCTTTATGGCCGCTGCGGCAACCCCGGCCACCCCTGGCAGGTGGTCAGTGGCCGGGGGTTCGGTGGGTAGACTGGGGCTGGTGGCTCTTTTTGGTGCCTTGCAGGGCATGCCCACCCCGTCCTCCGACGGGGTGGGGTGCTGGGCGTGTGCACTCCTTTTTTTCCCTTTTCCCCCCCACCAGCACCCAGTCCTCTGAGGAGCGGGGCTGGGCAGCAGAGGGGGAAGGGCCAGGGGGCTGAGGCAGCAAGGAGGGAGGGAGGGAAAGAGGGGCCGGGGCAGCAGGGGGAAGGGACAGCCCACCCTGGGGTGGGTCCTGCCCAGGTCCTGCCATTGGCACTGCCTCCCTCTCCTCCATGGACCCGGCCGTTGTGCCCGCTCAGGCGCTGGCGCCTGCTTCTTCTTGTCCGGCACCACCGGTTTGGGCGCCCTCCGATGCCAGAGCAGCGATGGATCCATCCGGGCCGAGAGGAGGAGGGGCGGTCCCAGGGCCTGTCGTGGTCGGGGCGCCGCTGGTCTCGTGGCTGGTGCCCCCCGGGGTCGGAGGAGGTCCCGGGCTCTTTTTCAGGCTGGTCCAGGGGGCAATCCCTCCGGACATGCCCCACTGCCCGGCACACGAAACACCGGGCCTTCCCCAGGGTATAAAACACCTGGTACTGGGCCCCTTGGTAGGGCACCAGTATAGCCCCCTCCTGGGCTACCCTTCCCTGTGCTGCCGCTGGCAACAGTTGTACTCGGGCCTGCCGGCGGAAAGAAAGCACATGACGAAGGGCGGGGTCCTTGCAGCCTAGGAGGAGAGGGCTCAGGACCGACATAGGCCGGCCCAGGGTGGTGAGGAACGGCAGAAGGGCGGAGTTGGGGAGGAAGGGAGGGATGGAGGAGAACACCACTCGCACGCCCAGGTTTTCCAGCGGCTCTAGGGGCACATGCACGCCCCCTACTGCCAAGCCCCTCTCCACCACCTCCTGGGTGGCGGCCTCCAAAGCCAGGAAGAAGACAATCTTCCCAAACATCCGGGAGGCCATCACCACAGCCGCAGGCCCCACCACCCGTGCCAATGCCCGCACGTAGGTTTCCATGTGGGGCGAGGCAGCCACCAGGAGGCAGCAGACTCCATGCCTCCTGGTGAGTGTGGGGAAGGGGCCGCGACCGTTGGGGGTGGTAGTCCTGGCAGAGGCGGAAGGAGCAGGGTGCAAGGCGGCAGCCGCCTCCTGGGTGTACGACCTGGGGGCCAAAGAATAGGAGCTCCCAGGCGCGGTGGTGGGAACAGTGGGGCAGGGAGAAGGGGGAGCTGCACCAGATGTTGCAGCAGCTGGGGTAAGAGCCCCCGCCATGGGACGTTTGGCCTTCCGGGCAGGGCTCTTGCCTTTCTTTTTCGCCTGGCCCTTCCTACCCTTTTAGGGGGTTGGGTTCAGGGCAGGGTTGCCGGAGGACGCCACAGCAGGGGTGGCAGGAGCCCCAGACCCTGCGCCCGCGCCCTCGGCTAATAAAAAAGCTGTGACTCCGGTGGTCCTGGACGAGGAGGCCGCCATTTTGGGGGTGGAGGGGGTGCCAGTGGAGGGAGGAGGGAGGGGGGCATCACCAGATGACCCCCCGCTGGCTGTAGAGGCCATGATGAGGGGTGCAAGGGTGAGGGAATTTTATTGGGGTGGGGCACTTTATGAGAGAGTGGGGGAGGGGAGGAGAAGGGAGGGAGGAAGTGGATGCCTACCCCACCCCCACTGGCCAGGCTGAGGACCCGGCCAGGTGGGGGTGGGGCAGGAGAAGAGAGGGAGGAAAGGGAGGTGCAGGAAGGCCATGACTCCTAGCATAAGATGGTAAGCGGCTCCTGCTACTGCACTGGGATGTGTCGGGGGGTACAATATATGTAAGTGTGTAAATGTGGGGAGGTGAGTGAGTGGAAGGGGAGGGGCTCAGGCACCTAACAGAAAAATAAAGGGGGGGCGTGGGCACAAAAAAAGGAAGGGGGGAAGAACCAGCCAAAGCAGGGGGGTTGGAGGGAAGAGTGTGCCCACGGGTGCCTGAGGGTGGGCCCACAGCAGCTGCTGCTGCAGAGCCCCACAAGAGCGGGGGGGGGAGGAGGAAGGGGCAGATGGTTTGGGTGGGGCCGAGATGGGGAGGGCCCCAGCGGCAGCTGGGTGTGTGGGCAGGGGAGCTGGGGAAGGAGGCAGTGGCTGCAGGGGTGGGGCAGGGACCACACCCTTACACCCCACCCCCAATTACGCAGCCACCCCTGTGGAGCCCCGGTGGGGAGGGGCCCCACCCGAACTCACCCCTCCCCCAAGCCACACCACAGCAAGCTGTGGAGGGGAAGCCCAGCCACCGCCCAAGAAAGCCCCTTACCTCCTGTGAAGCAGTAGGGATGCAGCAGCCAGCAGATGGTAAGGTGGGCCTAAAGTAGGGGCCAGCAGATTCCCCCCCAGAAGATGGAAAAGGGGGGTACCTTCTCCCTGCCAAAAGGCAGGGCAGCAGGAGTCTCCCCACACACCACACACCCAGCAGTTCTAGGAAAAACTAGCTAGGAGGGGTGGAGTGGGGGGGGAGAAGGAAGCTGCCTGCCTAGGGCAGGGAAGAAAGCTGGCCCAAAAGAAGGGGCCAAAAGCAGCCCCAAGCGCGGGGGGGCAAAGCCAGCAGCCAAGGCTACCCACCTCCCACCACCTGACCTCCCAGCCTCAGGGGCCCTAAGCGGGCTCTGTGTAGCAGCTCCCCAGCCCATGGAGACAGGCTGCAGGAGACCCCCAGAAAGAGGAGACACTGGGTGGTGGGGCAATGCGTCTCTGTTCCCTGTCTAGGCCCAGACCTTCATTGGTCAGATAGGCCCTGTGCTCCCTATAAAAGGCTCCCCATCTGGTAGCAGGGGGGAAGGTTTTGGGAGGAGCAGGAGCAGGAGCAGGAGCAGGAGCACAGCGAAAAGGTACCACGGGGAAGTGGTGGGCGAAGTGGCCCAGGGCGTGGCTACTACTATGGGGCAGGGGTAAAGGTCCTGCTGTTTGCTTCTTGTTCTCATAGGGACGCTGGGCTGGAGTCCAGGGTACAGGGTGGGTCTGGACTCCCCCCACCCTTTCCCCGAAGGATCACTTTACTGGAGCAGGCACAGGCCTGCAAGGGGACTGGTATTATTCTCCCTGTACTAGTCCTGCCTCTGATGAGGATGGCTCGCTATGCGGAGACCCCTGCCTTTGGAAGGGCCTGGGCAAAAGGGGGGCCTCAGTGAGTCTCTGAGGCAGTACAGATCTGCCAGGAAGTGCGGGGACCCACAGAGGCTGACAAGGGACTTTGTCACGCTACATATCTTGGTACCTTTCACCCGGGTCAACACCTCCCTCACCTAAAACCCATCCTAATAGGGCCAACCACACCGGAAATATTTATCATTTTTCCATACACACTAAATTCACAACCAAACGAAAAGTTGGATTATTTTACCTTAAATACCTTGTTCTGGGAACACCTGAATAAAGTGAGTTTATGAAGCTTTCTGCTTAGATTTCCCGGGCCCTAGAACAGGGGAAGCCAACCTTTTTTCATCAGAGGCCAAATAGCAATTATTGTCATGTTCCAGGGACCAAACACAAAATAGCCCAACCCCCTGCCTACTGTCCACAGGCTTAAACCCCTCGCAGCTCCAAACCACTCCCCCCATACCTCCTGGCTAAAACCCCATTTACTCAGCCCCAAACTGTCCCCTCCCCCTCAACCTCCAACCCTACCTCACAAGAGCAGGTAAGCTTTGGTGCATTTCCGCTGCTGCTGCTCCTTTTACAGGCCACGGCCACAGCCTTCTCCATTTGGCTCTCCACACCCCTGCCTGCCACATGGGGAGTCCCTACCTTGCCATGCTAAACTAGTGGAACTCATTTTAATTGGTTTTATGGCCAGCTGTTAAACCAATTAAATTGAGTTCCATTTCAGTGCAGCAAGGCAAGTCAGGGAGCCAAGTGGAGGAGGAGTCAGGAAGAGATGGTAGAATCTGGAGCTGCAAATGTCTCCTTTAAAGAGCTATTTATGGCTGGGATGGAGGCACTCAGCTGGCTTTGAAAAATGGCACCACTTCCTTCTTAACTCTGTCTGCTCAGCTGTGTGTCCAAGGCAAGTGCCTCACTCGCCACTTGCCGCACCCTTGTAACAGCTCTGAAAAGAGCATTTGCCTCAATGCGAGAAAATTAACTTCATCCATCACAGAAAATTCCTTTTTTCTATTTTATATCCCTAATTGTGATTTTTAGGGTGTGAGTTTTCTGTCTTCTTTTTTCTTATTCTGTTCTTCACTGAATTTACGGGGGGGTCGGGGGGTGGGATTTTCCTTCTTTGTTCAAGCTCCCTGACCTGGTTTTTGGTTTTAAAACTGAATATGTTTCCATTGTCAGTCCCTCAGATCTTCACTGCTTCTTGACTTCCTTTCTTAATGTTTCCATCATGTTTAATTTGAAGCATTTGGCTTTTATCATGGTTATTCTCTTTAGCTGCTTTTGCTCTCCTTCCCTGCATTTCCTCTTTCAGATATTCTCTTACTGTCTCAGTGGCAGCAATATTCCTTCTTTTTTCTTCTGAACCTACATACAGAGCAGCTGTTTTAGGCACTTTTCTCCCTTGTTGTTACTGCCTTTTTGGTATTTAGAGCACCATAAAGTAACGTGAAGAGAGAAGCATCCAGTATCCTGTTTATCTTTGGATCTACTTACCTGTGCAAGCATTTTCAAATATGAATTTCATAAAAAGCAAACTGAGAAACCAACTGAATAATGAAAGTCTATAGTCCTGCTCAAAAATGAAAATGACAACCTCCTCTTCAAACACTGAATGACTCTCCAAAGAAACCCTGCAACAGAAATCACACTAAAATATCAGTAAGCAGTATAGTTAGGATGCAGAAAATAATTTAATGTCCCATTTCGTTGATATGCATTCACATTAGTTGTGTGTATTTTTGAAAATATGGATAAGCTGAAAACTTTTTATGAGTATACTTAGGATGCTGAAAAGAATTAAATGACCCATTTCATTTATATGAATTCACATTAACAATATATTTGTTTGGGAAAAAAACATAATTGTTGTCTCTACATGCTCACTGTATTTGACAGGCAGAAGCAGAGGGTTCTGACATCTACCATCCTCTAGAGAGAGACGGTTCAAGAGCGAAAGTCAGGAGGACGGCGGTACAAACACACACATAGGCCATGTCTACACTAGCCCAAATCTTTGAAACGGCCATGCAAATGGCCATTTCGAAGATTACTAATGAGGCCCTGAAATGCGTATTCAGTGCCTCATTAGCATGCCGCCGGCCATGGCTCTTTGAAGTTGCCGTTTTTTGCTGCTGTGCAGCTCATCCAGACAGCGGGTCCTTTTCTAGAGGATCCCGCCAACTTCAAAATCCCCTGATTCGTATGTACCACATAGCCTATGTGTGTATTTGTACCACTGTCTTCCTGACTTTTGCTCCTGAACCTTCTCTCTCTCTAGAGGATACTAGATGTCATCTGCTTCTCACTGTCAAATAATATGGAATAAGGGGATTTTGAAGTTGAAGGGGTCCTTTCGAAAAGTACCCATGGTCTAGACGAGCCGCACGGTAGCGAAAGTGGCAATTTCAAAGAGCCGTGGCTGCTGGCATGCTAATGAGGTGCTGAATATGCATTCCAACGCCTCATTAGTAATCTTCGAAATGGCCATTTTGAAGATTTGAGTTAGTGTAGACATAGCCATAAAGTGTGAGGAAATGGAATATGTAAAAAATTTGTGACAGTCCTGCAGTAAACAAACCATTGTGTGTGCACTGTTCTTAAAATAGGGGTTAAAAATATTGCTTAATGTTATTTATTAAGGACTGTCTTGTATTCATATTTATTGTGGCTTTTGAATTATTGATTTTTAACAGAATCTGAAAAAATGGCTTTTCTCACTATTTTGGTTGCAGCCCTCTGAACTAGACAATTCTTTCTGTTTCAGGCTTTTGTACTGTTGCCCATCAGTATAGTATCTGGCCACAATCAAAACTTATCCACAGTTATTTGTTCACATTTTAAAATGAACTTCAATTGTATACATGCCATTTGAGTTCATTTTCATAAGTAGTAAACAAGCTGACTGGTGCTCTTGCTGAAGCAGCATATCATAAGCTAGTTTTGAAGAACAGTCTGAGTTTTGAATATATGAACACTGAGTATTCACATGGAGAGCTTGATTTTGAGGACTATACTACATTTGTCCAGCCATGGAACCCAAATTTACATATATGTCCAATCAAAAGAGCTTGGAATTTTGAATGTCAAATATTGAGAATTAATTTATTTCTTGGAATAAATTACAGATAAGGAATTATCCATAGAAAATATTTGGCAAATAAAAATGTGAGGAAGTAGGTCTTACCCATGAAAGCTCATCACCTAATGTTTGTTAGTCTCAAAGGTGCTACAGGTCTGCTTGTTATTTGTAAAGCTACATATTAATTCTCTGAAACTAATAAATTTGAAATAATCACAATCTCTCTGTGAAGAATTAATAAGCAGAGAAAAAAGCTAAATGCCTTGAATAAATAGTTGATCATTAATTATTTGTTCATGTCCCATGTCTGCTGTACACTATTGTTTTGCTAGCCATTTCCCTAGTTTGTTTCAGCTACCACGGTTAGTAGGAAATCATCACAGATCCTCATTACCTTTCCGCAGTACTGCTATAAATATCAAATAATTTTGGTGCTGGCTTTTACTTCAGTGTGGTGGTTAGTGAACTGGAATACAGTCATCATTTAGCACAATCATCATTTTAGCACAACCACCAGTGGTCTAAAACTTTTATCATCACTATTAATGAGACTTTTATCCATTTTCCTCAAGGCTGTCAACAAAAAATGTTCCAGTCATCAGTCCCACAGAGTCTCTTTAATAATCAATATATGATGAACTTTTCATATAGCTCAGGTTAGTTTTAGATCTCAGAACATTAAATAGTTTCATCCTGTTACCTTGTCCTATATATAATCCTATGCTTTCCTTCCTAAGCATAAAACATTGATTTGACAGTGGAAGAAGCACTTGTGCTCTAATTAAAATTAATGAGTCACTTTTCATATATATTTTGAAGCCAGAAAGGTACATATTTTTTCTCTAGCTATGCTAGAAGGCCTTTTGGTATTCTTTCCTCTGCCTCCAACAGTGTGATTTTATATAGTATTATTTCATTGGCTATGTCTACACTAGAGTAATCTGTTGATAAAAGTTTCTCTCAGAAGATATCTTCTGACAAAACTTCTGTTGACAGATCACAGGTAGACTGCCAAGCAGATTGAAGGAGTGATCTGCTCTGTTGACAGAGAGTGGCCAAATTGCCTGGCTGCTCTCTTAACAAGATGGCCAACCTGAATCATGGCAGACAGGGCTGCCCAGTAACCCAGAAGTGCTGTCTGTCAACAGAGGGAACCCTGGAATGTCCAAACTGGCTTCCTGTTGACAGAATCTGTTGACAGAGGTGTTCTGCCTCATAGGGAGCTGCGAAATGCTGTTGACAGAATGCCTTGGTAATGTGGATGCTCCACAGGTTTTGTTGACAACATGCTATTTTTGTTGACAAAATTCTTTAGTGTAGGCATAGCCAATGAGTAAATTTTAAAAATTTGGATTTTTGTCAGATGACAAAATATTTTTTATGTTAGTCAAGAAATTGGGCCAGGAGTGGTTTAGTGTTCTGACAATAGGCTTACGGCCAGGATGTCCTGTATGCTACTCCCAGCTCTACCACAGATTGTGTAACTTGGCCAATTCATTTCCCCTTTCTGTCCCAGGAGGCACAGTTGAGAAATGGGGAACTGGCCATGGAGTTGTTATTTCCAGTCAAACTTTGGTACATAAAGGTCTATTATCAATCATACAACTTAATACAGCCTTCAATCTGCTTGGATTTCCACCTTAAGACCAAATCAGACAAAGGATTAGATAAACTCTAGCTGTTGTGTTGTGTGTGGTCAGAAGGACACCAGTCTTTAGCTGGATACCAGCTTTGATCTCTGTATGTGCAGTGCTATATTTTGGGGATGAATATTGCACTTAGAAACATTTTTCCATTCTGAAGGTTCTATTCCTTTGAGAAAGATCCTTATACTTAAAGCAAATCATGCGGTCTCAGGTCAATTTATTTTGGTGGCATTATCTTTCATTGAGTTTGGTCTAAGAGTAATGTTCTCTGTATAGAGGTGTTTTATCTTATGAAAGTTATGACTACATTGTATGGTCCAAAAACTTCCATGAAGTCCTGTCTAAAATATCACTCTGCTTCTTAGACATTGCAATGCAGTGGGTTGCTTAAAATGCCAATATTCTTTTCCTCATGTTTACAGAATTATCAAAAATGAAACCATTAGGAAGCCTACAAGTGCGACTCTTTTCCGCTTTATATGGTTTGTGGCACTTCAAGTTCTTTTATTTCAAGTGTAGTTTGTTGTGTTTTTTTCATTAGCCTATTTTCCTACCATCTCATCTTTCAAGTAAGAGGGAAAAGGAGGGGGTACTTTACAGATAGCTATTACGGGAGAAAATTTCAGAAAGAAAGTAATTTCCCATCTATAACTATGGTCTATAGAAAGTTAGCTTGTCTGTAGGAAAGCAAATCCTGAATGTTTGTTGGTTGTTAGCACTTTTCTTTCAAACATAATGGCAGAAAAGTATGTCTATTGTGGTTTAGACTTGGTTGAGATTTTATTGCAATTATAATGCATGAAAAGAAGAAAGAGTTTTGACATGGGTTCATCCATGGTGTTACATTTTCACTTTATTTATTTCTTAGCTGGCACTTCAATTTAATTCTGAGGCCTTAAATCCACTGTAAAGCCTCAAAAGAATTTGGCATGGTTTGAGGATCAGAGAGGCTTCTGAGGAATCAATTTGCAGCAGGGGCTAAAGAGCAGGTATTCAGAAGGGAAGGCAGGGAGATGATGGACTTTAGGACATGGTCCACCAGAAAATGTTTGATGTCAAGTATCAAGTGATGAAATAGAGTGTGATGATGGAAAAAAAAAACACATTCTTAAAAAGATGGCATTGAAGGTGCAGTAGCAGTGGATATAAAATTCAACTGATAGTGAGGTACAGTGTTGTTTTCAAAAGATACTACATCTCCAAATACTAATCCATTTTCTGCTAAATAGTGGTGGGTGTACATTACAGAAAGGAGATCACTTTGGATATGAAGTTTCAAGTTTCATTGTTTATCCATAGTTTACCTGAACTATCCACGATTCATGGGCCTGGAAAACTGGTTAGAAAATATATTGAATAAGTCAAGTTGCAAGATACAAGAATCAGAAAGTGTGCTTTCAGCCTACAATGGTGGTTGTTATTATATTACATGCACACATCTCATAGAACTAGAAGGGACCGTGGGAGGTCATTGAGTCCAGTCTCTGGCCCTCTTGGCAGGACTAAACACCATCCCCCTCCTATTTGCTCCAGATCCCTAAATGGCCCCCTCAATAATTGAACTCACAACCCTGGGTTTAGCAGGCCAATGAACATGTGAAATAGAGAGTGAGTGTGTGTGTGATACCCAGTAGAGGCCTGCTTCTGTAAACAGAGATCTGAGGATGCAACAGACAGAAACAAAGCTAGGTCACTTTTCTTCCCCTCAAGTTCCATGAGCACTAACTGCAGAGAGTGAAAAGAAGATGGAAACTTGACTGAGCTCCGATGAGACCTAGGAAAAGATTTCTGATTAGCGTTGACAGGCCCATGTTCCATTACTTCTTGAAGAGAAGTATACCAGAAGGAATGTCTCCTACAGGAGTAGCCAATAACGGAACTACAGGCCAGATGTAGGTCACCAGGATTAGCCCTGGTGAGGATGCCAGATGATTTATTTACCTGAGCATCCATAGCTCCCGTTGGCCAAGAATAGACAACCATGGCCAATGGGAGCAGAGAGTGGCTGTACCTGTGGACACTCAGGTAAATAAAGTGTTTGTCATCCTGACAGGGATTAAAACTGGTGCACTGCATCTAGCCTGCAAGCTGCTTATTGTCTACCCCTGAAGAACTAGGCCTTAGGAGCTCAATGAGGTATAGTAACTTTTACTTCATATGGACTTTCAGTAGGAGTGGGATTGAAACTACTTGGTTGACCTTCTACTGTACGGGTTACATTAATTGGTCATCAGCTAGTTGCACCTTTTACTTTATGGTAACCCTATTAAAGCATTCCTCTGCTAACTCTGGGGTTTGCAAGTCATAATACTGTTGGCTAGAGCCTGTATAGCCCAGCCTTTGGAGCATCTACAGCACTTCCCTCTGGGCTTGTGGTGCCCTGAGCACACTAGCAGGTACATGGAGGAGCCTTGGACACCACATCACTCACAGCAGCACCTGCAGTAGATTCAATTACATTGTTATTTCTTAGACAATGACAGTACATTGTTAGTGTAGTCTTGATCTCTGGTTCCAGCCCTGTGCTGTTATTTTATTAGGATTGTTTAGGGCTGTTTTAGAAGCTAGTCTGACTAAGTTTGGCTGAGGTCTAATGATTTTTCCCCTGAACTGGACTTTTGCTTTCAAAGGAATGAGATAGACATTTGTTGTCATCATTTCTGAAAATCATTTAAGTCCATTCCTGTAAATGGTTGTAGCCAGCAATGTCTATCTCATAAAACAGAAATTTAATGTCTTCTGATAACTACTGCACTCACAGATATGTTTCTCTAACCTTATGTTCATAGAGGTCTCTCTGCAATATGCACTAATACGAACAAGCAAATATTAATAAAGCTGCACTTCTAACCCTGAGTTGCCTGTAACTTTGACTTCCAAAATCTCATGCAGTTTTCCAGCATAAATCCCTACAGATGATGCTTTTACTTCTTTTTTCTTCTTTTATTATACTTCATAATACTTAGTCATGAAAATGGCTTTTGAGGTCTGCTAGAAGAAGAAAACGTACGCAATTTCTGTGATTACACTAGTGAGTTTTGTCAACAAAACTCATGGGCCGTTTCTACACAGGCCACTTTCTTTGAAAGTGTCATGGTAATACACAGCCCAAAATATGCTAATGAGGCACAGATGCAAATTCCCTGTGCCTCATTAGCATATGGTCACGTGATTTGGAGACCAGAAGACTGTTCTTCTGGACTCCAAAATGCTGTTTAGAAGCGCGACCCCCGGGGGGTCTTCCAGAAGGAAGTCCTTCTTCTGGAGGCCCCTTCTTCCCAAAAAATTTAGCAGAAGGGCAATACAGCTGGTCTGTCAACAGAGCGGAGTGCTCTTCCAATTGGCTTTTGTGTGTGGCTGTACTCTGTCGACAGAAGCTTTGTGGGGAAATCTCTTCAGACAGTGACTTCTGTTGACAGAGTGCTGTAGTGTAACTGTAGCCAATTACTTTGATTTTTCATGAGTTGATTTCAAGAACCTGATATGGTAAAATCCTTAAGGTTTCTTGGAAAAGTGTGGTGAACACAAGTTCCCAGGATGGCAGGGAGGAGGAGACAAGGATTTGATTGTTGATTTTGATTTACTCAAGTCTTTCTTTCTTTCTTGCTTTCTTTCTTTCTTTCTCCAAGACAAAATCTTCAAAATGTAGAAACAATGTTAACACAGGTCATTAGAAGTTCAATCAAATGTTAAGTCAATTGGCACATCCATTCTGGATTAGTTGTTCTTTCTCTGAAATCAGTTTTATATGTGAGTAACAGAAGATCTCATCCACATTTCTGAAAAATTAGAACTAATAAGCCTGTCTTATCTCTTGCTTAGCTTAACAAACCTGGAGTAAATCTACCGAAATAAATACCAGTACAATATTTCAGTGAAAGACAAATCAAGTCTCACATTGATAAAAATGATTTAATGGGTGATCTTTTTCACTCATTTACAAAATAATGTACAAAAATACCAGCATTATATATCTGTCTATTCTATAGTGGTGTAAGATAGGAAATAAGGATTTTATCATTATTTTAGTCTTTTATTTGTTGGCCAATTGTTCTATTTATTTTTAACATAATGCAAAATGTTCACTCATCTCAGGGCCTAAATTCATTTTCACTACAGAGTCCTCTGTGGATACTTACTCCAGCGTGTTCACCTCAAAACCTTTTTCCCACTAGTATGTGCCAGTACTGCGTACTGGCACTTCCTTGCCAGGGCTACCATCACTGGAGCTGCCAGCAGGGCTCATCGTCCCTCCTGGCTCCAGCTGCAGGACTGCCAGAGCCCCACCAGTTCTACAGCAGTGCGGTGACAGAACTGGAGCCTCCACAAGCCAAACTCCCCACCAGTCCTGCAGCAGTGCGGGGCATGAGCCGCGGAATCCATGTGGGGCTGAGAGCCAGAGACCCTGCCAGCCCTGCAACAGCACACGGCCAGGAGCCAGAGCCAGAGCCTCTGCTTGCCCCACAGAAGCAAGGACCAGGAACTGGATCCCCCACTGCCTCTTCAGCAACCCCAGCCGCAGGAACCTAGTGAGGGTGGGAGGAGGTAAGAAGCCATGACAGCTCTTCATTTATACAAAAAAAAAAACACCCTTTCTCCTGTATCAGGAGATGTGCAGCACAGAGTAACGACCACAGGAGAGATTCTCTGCTGGCTGTTCATTATGATTATGGCTAAACTACAGCCTTATTTCTGACATGTCAATTCAAAATAACTTATTTTGAAATAATGCTTCCACACCTGAAAGTTATCTCAAAATAACATCTTTCCTTTGAGAAATATAGTGTCCACACCTGTTGGACACTAACTTGCATAAAAGGCCACCCAGAAGCAGTTCAGGAAGGGCATCGGACTAGCAGTTCCTTCTTATGACTGCTGCTTGAGGGTCTCTGAGGCTTGTTCTTAGAAAGACCACCCTGGACAGCTGCTCCTCACATTCTTCTGCTGGCTTGCCTACCTTCTCAAGGAATAGCGGAGCATTCACACCACTTGCTGTGGTTGCCCTGCCCCAGAACAGCATAGCAGCCTACTCTATCCTGGCTCTTCCCCTCTCCATGTTGAGCCCATGTAGCGGACCTTCCTCTCCCAGCTGCAGGAGCTGATCCACCAGCTGGAGGCTACCTTCCAGGAATCGGTTCATGAGCCCCACTACACATACCTGGAGTGGTTCCTTTCAGCCTCTCTCCACAGGTGATATGGCAGAGATAATTGGGGCTGATACCTCACAGGGATTGGATCTGAAGGAGTCCCCCCAGTTTCTAAGACATGGAATGTGCAGTCCTAGGGATGGGAGTTCTATGAACACCAGCCCTAAGAGAAAAAGACGGGTGGTGGTGGTCAGGAGCTCCCTCCCAAGAGGGACAGAGTCATCCATCTGCAATTCGGACCTAGAATCCTGGCAAGTTTGCTGCCTGCCTGCAGCTAGAAACTGGGATATTACAGAGTCCCTGCCAAAAATTGTTAAACCTGTAGACTATTACCTCTTCCTACTTCTCCATGTAGGAACCAATGATACAGTTAAACACAACTTTGAAGAGATCACAGTGGATTACATAACCCTAGGATGGAATACCAAGGAATATGGTGCCCAAGTGGTATTCTTGTCTATTCTTCCAATGGAAGGAAGGGGTTCGTGTAGGGATCATCGAACCACAGAGGTAAATGCATAAGAACATAAGAACATAAGAATGGCCATACTGGGTCAGACCAAAGGTCCATCCAGCCCAGCATCCCATCTGCCGACGGTGGCCAATGCCAGGTGCCCCAGAGAAGGAGAACAGAAGACAACGATCAAGTGATTTATCTCCTGCCATCCATCTTCTGCCCTTGTTCTGAAGGCTAGGGCACCATACTTTATCCCTGGCTAATAGCCATTTATGGACCTAACCTGCAAAAATTTATCAAGCTCTTTTTTAAACCCTAATAGAGTCCTGGCCTTCACAGCCTCCTCGGGCAAGGAGTTCCACAGGTTGACTGTGCGCTGTGTGAAGAAAAATTTCCTTTTATTAGTTTTGAACCTACTACCCATCAATTTCATTTGGTGTCCCCTAGTTCTTGTATTATGGGAAAAGGTAAATAATTTTTCTATATTCACTTTCTCCACACCATTCATGATTTTATATACCTCTATCATATCGCCCCTCAATCGCCTCTTTTCCAAACTGAAAAGTCCCAGTCCAAGGACCCGTTCCAAGCCCCTAATCATCTTAGTCGCCTTTTTCTGAACCTTTTCTAATGCCAGGTTGTGTAGTTCTGTACAGGGTGTAGCAGGGAAGGATTAGGTTTCTCTGACCATGGGATTCTCTTTCGTGAACAGGGATTGCTGGGAAGAGGTGGGATCCACCTAACGAAGAGAGGAAAAGCATCTTTGTGGGCAAGCTTGCAAACCTAGTGAGGAGTGCTTTAAATTAGGTTCGTTGGGGGAAGGTGACACAAGCCCTGTGGTAAGTGGGGAGGGAGGAGGGAACAATCAAGTGGGTTTCCTGGGTGAAGAGTAGAAAGTGGGCCAATCACCCCCTTCTCTAAGATGCTGGAACACTAATGCCAGAAGCCTATGGAACAAACAGGAAGAATTAGAGGCCCTGGCACAGTCAAAGTATGAGGTGGTTGGAATAACGGAGACTTGGTGGGACGATTCACATAAGTGCAGCACAGTCATGGAAAGTTATAAGCTGTTTATGAAGGACAGACAGGGGAGAAAAGGAGGAGGAGTTGTGCTCTATGTGAGGGAGCAGTATGATTTCTCAGAGCGCCAGTATAAGGAGGGAGAAAATCCAAATGAGTGTCTTTGAGTTAAGCTTAGAGGTGGAAGTAACAGAGGTGATGTTGTAGGTGGTGTCTGCTATAGATCGCCATATCAGGGAGATGAGATAGGTGAGGCTTTCTTCAGGCAGCTAAGTGAAGCTTCCAAATCACCAGCCCTGGTTCTCATAGGAGACTTTAATCATCCAGACATTTGTTGAGAGACCAATACATCAGCACACAGACAATCCAGGAAGTTTTTGGAGAATGTTGGGGATAACTTCTTGGTACAAGTTCTGAAGAAACCAACCAGGGGCCATGACAACTTGAGCTGCTGCTCACAAACAGGGAAGAACAAGAAGAAGAAATAGAAGCGGGTGGAAACCTGGGCTGCAGTGACCATGAGATCGTAGATTTCAGGGTACGGACAAAAGGAAGAAAGGGGAACAGTAACACACAGACCCTTGATTTCAAAAAGAGCAGACTTTGACTCCCTGAGAGAACTGATGAGCAGGATTCCTTGGGAAATGAAGATGAAGGGGAAGAGTCCAAGAGAACTAGCAATATTTTAAAGCAGTCTTACTGAAAGCACAGGAACAAACCATCCCGCTGCACAGTAAGAAATGCAAACATGGTAGGCAACCAGCTTGGCTTAACAGGAAAATCCTTAGTCAGCTTAAAGTCAAAAAGGATGCATAAAAGAAATGGAAACATGGACAGTTGACTAAGGAGGAGTATAAACATACGGCTGGAGAATGTCGGGGAGTAATCAGGAAAGCAAAAGCACAATTGAAACTGCAGCTGGCAAGGGATGTGAAGAGTGACAAGAAGGATTTATATAGGCATGTTAACAATATCAGAGAATGTGTGGGGCCATTACTGGATGAGGGAGGTAACCTAGTGACAGATGATGCTGGAAAAGCTGAAGTACTCAATGCTTTTTTTGCCTCAGTCTTCACGGCCAAAGTCAACTTCCGCATGACAGTCATGTTGTATGGGATGGTGGAGGGAAGCCATCTGCGGGGAAGGAACAAGTTCTGAGCCATCTAGAAAAACTAGATGTACATAAATCCATGAGTCTGGATTTAATGCACCCAAGGGTACTGAGGGAATTAGCAAAGTTCATTGCTGAACTTTTGGGCATTATCTTTGAAGACTCTTGAAGATAAGGGGAGATACCGGATGACTGGAAAAAGACAAACGTAGTGCCCATTTTTAAAAAAGGAAAGAAGGACAATCAAGGGAAGTATAGATTGGTCAGCCCTACCTCAATCCCTGGGAAAATAATGGAGGGAATCCTCAAGGAATCCATTTGGAAGCACTTGGAAGAGGGGAAAGTGATCAAAAGTAGCAAACATGGATTCACCATGGGCAAGTCCTGCCTGACCAATCTGATTAGCTACTATGATGAGGTAAGAGGCTGTATGGACATGGGGCAGTCAGTGAATGCGATATACCCTGAATTCACTAAAGCTTTTGATATGGTCTCCCACGACATTCTTGTCCATAAGTTAAGGAAATATGGATTGGATCTTGGACTATAAAATGGATAGAAAGTTGGCATGACGGTCAGGCCCAACAGATAGGGGTCAATGGCCCAATATCTGCAGGATGGTTGGTTTCAAGTGTCGCAAGGCTCGGTTCTGGAGCTGGTGTTATTCAACATCTTTATTAATGACTTGGATGAGGGACTGGATTGCACCCTCAGCAAGTTTGTGGATGACACTATACTAGGGGGAGAGGTAGATACATTGGAGAGTGGAGAGAGAATCCAGAGTGACCTGGATAAATTGGAGGACTGGGCCAAAAGAAATCTGATGCGGTTCAACAAGGAGAAGTGTAGAGTCCTGCACCTGGGGCAGAAGAATCCCAAGCGTTGTTGTAGGCTGGGGGCCGACTGGCTTAGCAGCAATACTACGGAAAGAGACCTAGGGGTTATGGTGGATGAAAGGCTGGATATGAGAGTATCCAGTGTGCCCTTGTAGCCAAGAAGGCTGACAGCATACTAGGGTGTATTAAGAGGAGCAATTTGAGCAGACCTAGAGAAGAAGTTATTCCCCTCTATTTGGCACTGATGAGGCCACATCTAGAATATTGTATCCAGTTTTGGGCCCCCCCAGTGTAAAAAGGATGTGGATTTGCTGGAGCAGGTACAGCAGAGGGTAACAAAAATTATTAAGGGGCTGGATCACAAGACCTATGAGGATAGGCTGAGGGATGTGGGCTTGTTCAATTTACAGAAGAGAAGACTGAGGGGTGATTTAATAGCAGCCTTCAACTTCCTGAAGGGGAGCTCTAAAGAGGATGGTGAGAAACTGTTCTTATTGTTGTCAGATGGCAGAACAAGGAGTACTGGTCTGAAGTTGAAGAGGGAGAGGTGTAGGTTAGATATTAGGAAAAGCTACTCCACCAGGAGGGTGGTGAAGCATTGGAATGCCTTGCCTAGAAAGGTGATGGATTATCCATCCTGTGAGCTTTTTAAGTTCTGGCTTGACAAGGTCCTGGCTAGGATGATTTAGTGGGGCTTGATCCTGCCTGAAGCCGGGGGCTGGACTAGATGACCTCCTGAGGTCCCTTCCAGCCCTGTGATTCTGTGGTGAGGAGACCAGCAATGGCTACAGAACTTGATAATGAAGAAGGTCACCTTCCTGGAGCTCTGCAATTGACTTGCCCCTACCTTTCAGCAATGAAACTTACACATGAAGCCCTTCACCTCCCTCCAGAATCAGGCAGCCACTGCACCATGGAAACTCACCATGCTGGAGAGCTATTGATCTGACAGGAACCAGTTCAGCGGGGGAAAGTCAACCACCAGGGACCTGCTTGTGCAGGTAGGGCACTTCTGGCCCTTAAGGCCACACAAGGGGAAGGGTAGGATGGGATGGGTGGCTCTGGAGAACAGGTGGAGTGAGTTAGGGTTGTTGCGAGCCCCTGCTCCAGGAGGGTTCCCTCTGTCCTGCCCTCATGAAACCTGGCCAGTTGTGGGTACGTCTGCTGGGGCTTGCTCCCAGTGATGCGGGGAGGAGGACCAAGAAAGGAAAGCATGCAGGTGCCCTGACATCCCTGTGATGTCCAACTCTGCCTCACTAGTGATCAGGGCTATCAATGGCACATATGGATGCTGTTATTTTGGTATTCAGTGCCCTGGGTTTCCCCAGCTGCAGGGGAGACCACTGAGAGGATACACTTCTGCACTTGTGCGCCAGAACACCGGGTGTCCACTTACATCAACTGCAAGGGATATTTTTCAGTCATCTTGCGGTCCATGACCAATGTGTTCATGGATGTCAGCATCTGGTGGCTGGGGAAGGTGCATGATGCCCATGTGTTCTGGAACTCCTGTGTATATGAACAGCTGCATGCCAGGACCTTCTTCCCTGACTGCACAATCAGGGTCAGAGACATAGGCTTGCCTGTCTGCCTCCTGGGGGATGCTGTCTATCCCCTCATGCCATGGCTGATGAACTCCTACGCTGGCCATCTGAAGGTTATGTCCATGGGTCCAAGGTGGTTGGTCTGAGTGTTGTGAGGCACACTCTCATTGGAGCTGCTCTGGCTGTGGAGAACAAGGATGGGTGGTCAGTCATTCCATGGTACATGGAGATTTGTTCCCATGAGTGAGCTGAGAATGACAGTGCCCAGCTCCACCAGAGCATCATGCAGGGAGCCAGGCCATGTATACTCATGCCACTGTCCTCTGGTGTGCCTGGGAGTCGGGGCTGGCACAGGGCTGCAGGCATGCCTGTATGCCATGTGCGGGACTGCTGAGTGTGTATGCATTTCACTGCCTCCTGCCTCCCTCATGTGGTGGCCTGTGGAGGGCACCCTGGAAGCTTGGAGGCCCCTTAACTCAAAATAACCCGTTCCCTGAAATAACAAAACTTAGTTCAAAATATCTATTTCAAGGTAACCATTATTCCTTGCGGAATGAGAATTACAGATTTTGAATGAACAAAGTTGCTGTTTCGAAGTTATTTCAAAATAGCAGATGCATAGTTTAGATGACCGCAAAGTTATTTCAAGTGATGCTATCTTGAAATAACTTTATAGTATAGTCATAGTCTTCTCATGTGCTTCTGATGCTATTATAAACTGCTCAAGCTTTTCACTTTTTATTTATGGTACTATCAAAAACTTTTGATTGATTTAGGACCTGGTAATACATGTATACAGCAGGGAATACAGTTCAAGAACATTAACACAGTAAACCTACAAAACTAGCAAAAACCTGTGGTTGCAATTCTCAAATCCCAGGGCTATGGAATTGAGTTTGGAGGGCTCACACTATGGTTGTTAAAAACAGACCTTTGACTTGAGCCTGGAGAGCATCTCCCTTTGCTTCTGAGCCCCAGAGTGTCTGCATTGCTATTTTTAGTTTGGTAATACAAATTTCACAAGCCCAAGTTTGAGACCCAAATTCTGTGACTTGCTTCTATGGGGTTCTGTTTGCTGCGTCCAATAAGGCAGTAGCAGAGTTAGGCATGGAACCCAGTCATCCTGACTCCTATAGATATTCGCTTTCCTGAACAGACTTCATTCCCTCCAAAGTATCCTGGCAAAATTTAAAATAAAAAAAAATATTAGTGGGGAAATAACCTCAATATGATAAGCCTTTTTTTTTGTTAACACAGAACAAATGAGAAGTTTATACAGCTGATAGAAAAATACACTTGAAACAATCCCCATTTAAAATACTTAAAAATTAACAATCCTTTTCTCATGAACTCTGAAAAAAGCCTGTAGTTTTGAAAAATTCAATCATTTAAATAAAGCATGTTTGTTTTTCTTTTATTTTCCAAAAAAAACTAAATGAGTTAAGCACCTGAGCAATGCTGGGTAAATCTGCTAGTCTGATATATAGTGCTTATTGAGTACATCATTCCTTACCACAGAAATCCTTTACATTCCTCATTCTTACTTCTTGCTGTAATTTAAATCTATCAAATTATTCTGTGTGCCTTTCATTCCTTGATTATGTTCCCTTTGTACTAACATATTTATGCCACATGTAACACGGTCCATTAGAAAATATATAATAGTTACTACAGAAAGGGCTATTACTGTTGAATACAGAAATATTTTTATAAGAGTTAGGTATAGATAATTGTCTCCTAATTAAGAAGCTCTAAAGAGACTACTGCTCCCAAATTTCTCAGGGTTTTAGGACCGGACGTGCAGCATATACCAGTAACTTGGAAGACTCCCATTGATGGGAATGATCTTAGATTCAGTCCCATAATTTAACAAACAGCATGTTAGGGCAAATGGTTTATAGATAAGGAGTTGTCATCCCAGTCTGTGTCTTTAAAGAAAATCTGTCTTCAAGATATGATTTTCCGTTTCGATTACTCTTCGTATATGTGAGAATTGAAGAGCTTGGTAGTGTGAGAGTTACCGATAAACAGAGAGACAACCACTGTCAGACAGGAAAGGACTGTCAAGCCAACTGAGAAAACCACTAAAATGTATTTCAGTACAGAGGTACTGGTGCCTCATACACTCAGTGCTACATTGTTGCACCATTACCTCCACTAAATGAGAGGTTTCTGTTTGCTTGCCTTTCTAATATTTTTAACTTAATTTATAAAGGAATAGTAATGTGCACCCAGATAAAGTAGCACAAAAAGAAAAGGAGAATTTAAGAAGAATTTCAAGGCTTATTAATTTTATTCTACTAAATTTGTATGTTGTATCTGAGAACATTAAAGGACATTACGAAATGGAGCTATAGCATTGTGTTGTTCCTCCTTTAATATATTTTACAAGCAATAACTGAATTTCACAACATAGATTATTATGCCCATATTAAAGGTGCACTGCTCAATCAGAGCGAGGTTATGGTGCCAATGGTGGGAAACATCAAGCAAGATACACTGCTTAAACTAATCCCTTCTAAGGCAACTTTGTATCAAACCACAAATCAGCAAACTCACTTTAACCTATCTCTCTATCTATGTAGTCGTAACGTAACCTACCAGATTCTCTGGTAAATTTAGCTGGACTATTAAAGAAGATGTAGAGCTAATTTTTGTCACGGGATGTAAATGTAATGTAAATGTGCTGACTAATCTGGCTCATGATATGTAAACAGTCTCAGAAGCTTGGTTCCCTTCTACCTGCAGATGATGTGAGCTTTAGTTATCCATAAGTATCTTCACTGAAATCCATTTACTTAGAACACTCTGGGATGAATGAATTGGGTTCCTCATTCTCATGTAAATGATTTAGCTCTGTACCAGTTAATTCATGACTGATGGGTCAGGACCTTGGAATGTCCCCCGGGGTGGCAAGGCACCACTGACTCTCCTCCTCCCCTACCGCCTTCTTTGCCATCCTGGACCCCTTTTTCTTGTTCTTGCCGAGCCAGGCTCCTCAGTCTCTTCTAGCAAAATCCCTCAGCAAGGCCACACTCAACTGGAAATATAGACACTGAGTTCAGTTCTGGCAGGACCTAACTTAAAAGATTTATTTCAGCACTCAGATGTTCCTCTCCTCCTCATTGGGGCACAAACTCAAGTTTGCCTCCTTCCCCAATATAAAGGAAGATACACAGCTTCTCTCCACCTCTTATAAGTTACATAAACTGGGTTGTATTATAATTCAGAAGTAAGTTTAACTGTGAACTTGTGTATTTAAGTGGTTAAAGAGGTAGCAAGCACAAGTCTGATTAATTAAGAAAGTAATACAAAGTTGGACAAATGGGATAATCTTATAAAGTAAAATTGTAACCTTTCTAATGATACTTTACATGAGGTATCTTTCATAAATCATCTCATTTACTCTATATTTATATCATAAGCATACTTTCATAAATCATAAGGAATGCCACATCACACCATGATGATTCATGAGTGTTTACAGTCAGGACTTTCGTCTTAGTCAGATTTCTCATGAAATTAAAAATAAATGTGCAAAACATCATGTATATGAGCACAGTTTAAAGTAACTAACTACATTGGTAATTAACAAACCTCAGGGGCTGCAGACGTCTGACAGAATAAACACCCAAAAGATTTCTGTATTAATGCTATCTTTCTTTGAACTGACTGGCCCAGATTCTTAGTAGGTATAAATTAACATTAATACCTTGAAATCAGTGGTGTGATCTGATTTGTGCCAGCTAAATTGAATAAGCTTGCAGCTTATTGAATATCTAAACTTTGTGCTCAAACTTACTCTCACTGAAGTAAAGGCAAAACTCCCATTAAGGGACCATGTTAGAATATAAGTCAAGAGGAACATCGACTTCTAAAAGAGGATAATCTTTTTAAAACTCATCCAGATATAACTTCTATTAAAATAAGATGATCAGGGTTTAAAAATACAAACTATAAGAGTTTTCATGTTTTACTTTTATTTCTGTCCTAACCCAACTGATGAAGTATTGGAAGGGGGTTTTATCTTGGTACCCTGAAAGTATTCTAAATTTAGTACATGGCAGAGCACCTAACTGACAGGCTATATCATGCCCTGTATAATCATCCTAGAGCTTTCAAAAGAAATATGTGGGGGGAAATATATAAATCCATGACAGCCACTATGAGTTTAAATTAAACCACACTGAGGACATGATAAAGCTCTCAGTAAAATTTCCAAATTTCTTATGCTATCAGATTTATTAATAACAAGAGACCTGGTTCAAATCTCTCAATGAAGTAAATCAAATTTAATTCCATTCAAATTATGAGAGCTGCAATGATAGACTTGCTCCAACATAAGAATCCAGCCCAATATTCTTTTTGTATTGTTACCAACCCCATACATTTGCTTCAAATGTCTCTTCTGATTAACAGTAACCATTGAAAAATGCTATCAAAAAGTATTTTATCTGATGGAATTTTATAATACGACATTTTAAGTGATGGACTAGATTTTTATTTATGTTGTCGTAGATCTAGAATAATTCCAGTGAAGTCAATGGTAACTAGGCTATGTCAGGTTCAGACAAATATAGCAGAAGTTGGATCAATTCTAAAGTGAGGTCATTCAATACAAACTCTGATAGGTGTGGGTGGGTATGTATACATACATAAACAGCTGATGTTTTATTCCTGGCTTGATTTTTTTTTTAAATGTTGAGCTACTATAACTCCCATTCATGTAATTTTATTACTCTGTCTATTGCCTGAATCACAGAGATTTGGGATGGGAACTGAAGATAAAAATTCTTGTAAGCCTTGAACTTTCAAATATAAGAGAGGCTGTTTTGCCACCTTGGAAGGTTTATTATAGCCAGTATAAAAAGATTTGTTAATATATATTATCAGGGTTTTTTTCTTTTGTCAATTTACTTGAGTGAATAATTTGCAATGAATCATGCATCTGATGTGTTTTGCCTCTTGTTTTATTTTTTGTTCCTGTTTGTGAATCTTCCCTGAAGTTTGCAAAATTTTTTAATGTAGTCACTGTTCAAAGTGATTTACAAACTTCTCCATTGAATTAATTTTCATAATAGATTGTTTGTGAACAGTAAATTTGTGGAAACTCAGAGTTGAATGCTCACTCTGTGAGGATGAAAGTCACGAAAAAGGAACAGAACACGAGACATATATAACTAAGAAAAGTGACAGTAATGGTGGGCTATTATGTTAAAAATTACATATAAAATTCAATTTTTTAACTGAAAATTGCTTTCTTGAGTATTTTCACTATTCAAGTTTTAGGGTTCAAATGTTTGTGGAAAGCAAACATAAAAGGGTTATGAAAATCTTACCTTTACTCTCAGGCTTAATAAAACATTGTTTCATGAGAGATAATTGTGAACTCCATAAAACCGTTCCTGGAATAAGGTGTTAATCACTAATAAGGGGGTCAGAAAATGATCTAGCATTTGCTTTTAAGTTTGAAGAAAAGTTCATGGAAAACTTTCTGTTCTATCAATTCAGCTCTAGAATAGCATGACAGACATTTTATTTCCTTTTCTCCAATAGCAGTCATTATCTGGGGACTTGCTAAGGCATGCTGGGTTAATACTGTTAAGAGATTTTTTGAGAAGTCTCAGTAATAACATGTATATTCATTAGGAAAATATAATTTAGTTTCTCGGGAGGAGGGTAATCACCTTAGTATGCAGATTTTTGCAAAATGTCGCACAGTCACAGATTAATCTTGTCTATATATAGCCCAGGTTTCATAGATCCATCAGGCTTCCAGGGGGGGGAAATAGGGGGAAGGAGGTTATGTAATTTTTAATATGAGTACATCCAACAACAGAAGGTTAAACGACAGTAGCTGTTTAGTCAATGCAAATACTTTATCACAAAACCTAATTCTAGTGAATTCTGACTATATTTTAGCACTAATTGTCTTATCAATTAAGTAAAAAAAAAACATTTCTGGGCAACTACAATGTACTTTCATAAGAAAATGTATAAAACAAGAATATTTTTCAAATATTTGTGGAGTTTTTGATTTTTTTTATGTTGATCCTCATAAGACTTACTATATTTTTTCAAGTCTGAGGACAAAATTTTGAAAATTATGTCAATGACATATGAACTCATCTTCAATTTTTTGTAAGAAACATAGGAGCTTATAGATAAAACCTATGGACCAGATTTACAAAGGGGCCTAATAATCCAGACAAGTGCTTAATGGGAATTTAAAATACATCTAAGTATCTCATTTACTTCTGGGGACAAAAGAATATTCTTTCCATTCCCATGTGCTCTTTTAATAAGACCCATGCATAACCACAGTAATAGCTATTATAATGAACAAAACTTTACTGCAGATGAGCTAAGTGAGAGCCATTTGTGGTATTTAATGGCCTTGTATATGGGACAAAGAGCTATGAATGGCCTTGCTTTTTCTCTGGGCTTTGACTGTGCACTATTGTTTTTCCTTCAAAGACATATGATCAAGCCACCTGATGCTGGAAACCATTTTAGATGCTGTACATTTCTATTCAAGATGAGAAAAGTTTGAACTGAATGTAAATAATTTGCCTGGGGAGCCAAACGCCTGGATACCACCTAAGATGACTGCTGGGAATATCTAAGGCTGAACAGGGTCAGAGATCAGGTTCAAGCTGGGAAGCTGCCTAGCTTGTGAGAAAAGATGATTGAAACTAATTGTTGGGGTAAGAAGTTGCATGTGACAAGTTTTTTTAGAGTAGTAAGCTTAGCTGATGTTTTATTTTATTTTTCTTCGTTACTTTTGTCTGTCTGCTATTACTTGCAGTCACTTAAATCTAAATTTGTACACCTAATTAAATCACTTTTGTTTATTAATAAATCCAGTGTAAATAATCCTCAAATACAGTGTAAATAATTCTTACAGTTGGTCAGGGGACAATAGTTGTGCATATCTCAATTTTATTGGTAAAGGGGGTGAACAGCTCATGAGCTCATTCTGTTTAAACTATTTGCATAGTTTAAGAGATTTATCTGGGGGTTTTGGATCCACTGGGGCTGTCCACTTGGGTGCTGTATCAGATCCTTGACTGAGCCTTCCCAGAGCTAAGTAGATCTCAGTGTGAGTGTGTGTGTCACTTGGCCTCAGCAGGGCAAAGTGGAAGGCCACCGTACTGGGTAATAAGGTGGGTTCAGTGGTATGATGAGCATATCAGGTGACAGTTTCAAGGGGATCTCACTGACCAAACCCATCACACCAGGCATACCCCAATACTAGTTACTTACTGTACTGCACAAAATAATATTGCAGAATCCAGAGGCTACAAGAAAGATCAGGGCCTTAACATTATCAGCTCTCCAAGCTAAGGTTTGCTTTAATTTTGCCTTCTGTTTGCGCATTGCCTGTCTGGAGGGCTTACAACTTTAAGGCCTTGATTCATAAATGGAAATTTTTGTGTTTAATATTAAATATAAGCTTAAGTATCTGCAGGATCAGATCTACATACATGTAATTTATGTATTAATAGTGCTGGTGTTGTTATTAGCTGTTCATTCATTTATTTCCTTATATAAAAAGGACTCCAGACATAACGCGCATCAGAAATAACATTCCCAGCAAATCATAGCACAATGGTGTCATTGTGTACTTCCAGCTGTTGCCCTTTCTTTGCATATAGACTAAAGTGTGCAAGAACTCATTTAACTGTCTCCATGATCTATGAATTAGTGATCACCTCAGTATAAGACCACCAAAAACTCTGTTATGTTGTGTCTTAATAGTGCATAATACTTGTGCAAAAAGGCTGATGGCAATCAACCACTGAAGTGGCCCCTTTAAAGTGCTCTGAATAGAAACCAGTTCTGAGACTCTTGCTAAATCAAAGTGATTCCTTCATGGAAATCACTTTCTAAGGAGACCAGGGAGAGGCGTGTAACTTTTAAACATTTTGAAGTTTCCTTCTATGAATTGAATTTCAGATCAGTTTTCAGATTTCTCATTACCAGCTAACAGTTTCCGCAAGTGACCATGTAAGACTATGGAACAAGACTAAACGTTTAACCATTCTCTGAGAGAAAGAGTGGCACACTTCATTCAAAATTCTCCCAAGGTCCTTTTATACCTTTTGTCATCAGTGACTTGCATCATTTGGCTCATATGAGTTTCTAAAGCTATGTCTAGAATGGCAAACTTATAGTTGCAAAGCTGTACCAATGCAGCTGCACCTCTATATGATCACTTATTTATCATGTCTATGCTGACAAAGCAGAGCTTTCCTATTGACTTAATAAAACTATCTCAACAAACAGTAGAAGCTACATAGCAGGAGAAACTCTCCGACTGACACAGCAATGTGCAAACTACTGCATATGTCTCTGAAACTCCAGCCATCAGGGGTATGAAAAAAACCCAGACTGACACCTTTACACAGTGTAAGTTTTGCTGACATAAAATGTAGTGTAGACATAGTCTAACTTATGATTTCAAGACTCTCTAAGGCTTTTGAGCCTTAAATAATTGCTGTTGCAAACTTTAAGTCAGTTCACAGGTGAGGTGAAGGAACTGCCTTGGCTAAATGAATGTTGTAGCTGATTCTTTTGGAAAGAAGGTTAATATCTATGCTATATGTTTGTATCGAGTTTAGTCTGTCACACAATGGATGGGTCTACTAGAATTTCTCTCTGGACTAGTCTACACTAAGAGATAAAGTCAAATATAAGTCTCTATGGTCAATTTTATAAGCTCTCTGTCTATACTCCAGTGCTCAATAAGTCGATTCTAAGCTGCTATAATTCTGACTTCTGTACTGACAATTTCCCAACAAAGATACTTGAAAAATCAAATTTGCAAAGTTAAGCTAAAAGAGTGTAGATTAACCAAGGTTAAAATTGATTTTATTAGCCCTGGAAACTGTCCCACCATGCCCCTTGAGGTGTCCTCTGATGTCATTACTTTAGGTGAGCAGGAGGTAGGAAACAGGAAGTCAAGCATTTAGAATTAATTTGTTTATGATCAATGTGGAAATAGCATGTAGCTACTTTACAGAGCTCCAGCATGGAGCCATCCGGAGAGCCAGGGACTCATTTTGTCTTGCAGGCTAGTCCCTGCCAACACAGCATGTTGTGGCTTGGCTGTGAGGGTCATGTGTATAGGAGAGGCTGAGAAACTTCTTTTTCTGTGTACCACATTTGTATGGGGGCAGCTCTCCTCCCTTACAGGAGTCATGCAGTTGGGGGGTTATCCCCTGACAACTACACCATGTGGCTAGCCCCTCCCCCAGTAAAAACATGTGCCTGCTGTGCTGGGCAGTCCATGGCTCCAGACAGCACCATGTTGCAGCTTGCACGCAGTGCAGGCGTCAAAGGTAGGAAAGATTTGGGGGCTGGTTATTGCTGGGGGGAGTCTTGCCCCATGGTAAAAATTTCAGGGAGTCGCTGGCTGGCTGTCGATGTGGTATTCTCCCCCTGCAGCAAAGATTTCAGGGGAGAGCTGGCTCGCTGTTGGTTGGGGCCCTGACCAATGGTGAATTGTGGGCTGGTGCCTGCTCCATGCTACCAGGAGCCTCATAATTTCCTAGCACTCCCTTGGCTTCACAGGATTGGAGAGACTGGCCATGGCCAGTGCAGAATTGTGGGTTAGTCTCCCACCCTCATGCTTCCCAAAGCCTGTGGCTCAGGGGACCACACAGTTCCTGTGGTGCCTTGTTTGCTGCATAAATGCTGAGAGATAATTATAGCCTAATTAACTTTGCCAATGCTTTTCACTGCTGTGCACATTGCTGTTCTTCCCCCAGGAGACCAGTGAGGTTCCTGTTAGCATGGCACAGTCAGAACAGGGAAAGGCTCATAGATTTTTGTAGGCTGAACCACTTTACCAATCCTCTTGGCTGCTGTACACATTTCTCTAGGTGTTCTTTCCCCAGAGGAACAGTGATTTTCAACAGAGGAAGAGAGACTAACCAACAGGAATCGCGGCACTCTCTCTTTCCTTCTCTTTTTCTTCTGCCTGATGCTAAGCACTGTACACTAACGCCTTCTGGCTTTCCCCACTTTTCCTAATTTCCTTCTGAAAATTGGTTGTTTGGCTTCAAAGGGAAGGGAATGAGGGCAATGCAGTCTGAGAAGATGAAAGTGGCTGCTATCACAGCACATTTGGTTGAAAGGTTTGTGATACAGATGACTCAAGCAATATCTCATTGGGGAGAGAGACTTCTGAAAAATGTCCATATGTTTTTAGGGTAATGCACTGGGGGATGATATCCCACTGTGACAATCACTTCTGGGGAATTTTTTCCTGTAATGCAGCAGTGAAAAAGCCGAGAATGCAATGGGGCTCAGGGAACTGAGATAGGTTCCCACAATGAACTTTGGCGATTAGTGGGGACGCTCTAAGTTGACTTTGGGCAGGAGCGAACACTCAACTTCAACTTTATAAAATCTAGTGCTACAAATTTGACTTTGATAAATTCAACTTTATTTCATGATGCAGACATACCCTCTGTGACAGTAACTGTCTGACAGCAGTAAAATTGAAATAAGCCAAAGGGACAGATTGAAGTTGAGTAGAAGACCTCTAACTTGTCTAAGTATACTTTAATGTGTTCTTTCCCTACTTTAGCCTCTGATCCTACCTCATTTTCACGAGCATTCACTACGATAGCCATCCAGTTGCAGTTGCTATTAACCTTTTTATGAAACTGAAACAACGAAACCATTTAGCTCTTCTGCCATTTCCCCATGTCATGTTGTTTTTCCCCCTGCCCCACCTCCTTTGAAGAATGGACCTACCTTATCTGTTGCTTCTGAAACACTGTGTCCAGTTCTGGCATCTGTAATTCAAGAAGGATATTAATAAAATGGAAAGGGATTAAAAGAAGAGCCATGAAGAATGGTCAAAGGGTTAGAAAATCTGCCTTATACTCACAAATCCCAAATAGCTCAATCGCTTTATTGTAACAGACAATCCTAAGAAAAAACACAGTCACAGAGTATGCGTATATGAGGAACAAATATTTGATAACAGCCTCTTCCATCAAGTTGGCAAAGCTTTAAAATATGATCTAATGTCTAAAAGTTTAAGCTAGACAAATCAAACTGTAAATAAGGCTTATTTTTAACAGTAAAGTGACTACCATTGGCACAATTTACTGATGGAAGCCATTATTAGATATTTTTCCAAAAACATATGCTCTAGAATTTATTTGGGGACAGTTCTATTACTTGTGTAATCTAGGAAGTCAGATTAGATGATCATGATGATCCCAGCTTCGTATCTCTGAAGTCAATGAGAGTCATTCTGTGGAGTTCATTGGGCTTTAAATGAGGCCTTGATTCAAAATTAACTTCCTTTATCCTCCTGGTCCGGATAATTGGATTTTGCATTGTGCTAACGTGCACAAAACTCTACAGCTGGATTGTGCAATGTAAATTCTGTCATAGTGAAAATATGTAAATTCTGTCATGATGAAAAAACTTTTTTTCCCCTTCAATCTTTTGGACCATGGTCTAGAGCCACACTCAGGCTGAAATGCCTCCCACCATATTCAGAGAAAAATGAACCTCAAGTGCCATGCAAGTTGCCTCAGTTTGAAAGACTTATGTTCCAATGGAAAAGCAGCACTTCAGAAGATAATTCAGCAGCTACTGTGGAAAGTGGCAGTGACAGAGATAAATGGAGCTCAAGTCGCCATGTGAAACATTAATGTATGATATTTCACAGCACTTAATATAACCAGTTGCCCCTGCTGCCTGGCCTGCTCCTCCCCCGTATCTCCACTTTCTTTGAACAGAGAGACAACCCTAACAGGGAGCTAACCCAAATGCTTCTGAGCAACTTTACACTAAAGCAAAGTAACCTCTGAGCTGGACCTTTGTCAATTCCTTTCTGGATATCTGAGGATGTGATGCCCACTGCATCCCACTTTTGTCTCCTATAGTAAGCTTATCCTCAAAGAAATACAAGTAGATGGTGAGGTATGACTTTTCTTTCTTAGAGGTCATCAGGCTTTGCTCACACTGTGTATTTCTAAGCGCCTTTGCTGTTTTGATCTCTTGAAAGGACTTTGTAAGACTTTTCCCACAAGTGAAATTTAAAATGATTGCGCTGTAATTCTCAGATGTGTCCTGAGTCCTTTGTTAATCAATCAATGGCTCCATGATAAGCAGTGGTACCTACTGAACTTCAACTAACTCGTTGCAAAATAATAATATTTGTAGGAGTCTCAACAATTTTGATACCTCTCAATGGGCCATGAGAAAAATAATAATGAATTATAATATACTTGTCTCAAAAAGATCCTATAGTATGTTATAAACTATAGTCCTGGTCCTAAGCCCATGGAGTTCAGATGGTACATGATCAAGTCCTATACATACATGGATCACCTCATGTCCTACTGAAATTGTGGCCTACTTGGAGGCAAAACCCAGTAGGTATTTAACAATACAATAAAGCATGACAACAGCAGTTCAGAAAAGAATAGGGTCACATCCATGAGAAACCACAGGAACAGTTTGTAAGGTAGGCAAAATATCATTACCCAAGATGCAATATGTCTTGGATCTGGCAAGGTTAAGACTAATTCTTAGAAAAAGATCCATTAGATAATATATCACTATCACTGTATGGTAAGAACTTTCATTTCAGGACACATTTTTCATTGCATCCCCTAACACCAGCTTTGTTTGAATCCTGAGTTGGAAGAAAGCTATCAACTGAATAAGCTGTGTAGCATATCAAGCTGTGCAGCTGCAGGGCCTTTGAAGCACCCACTCAACTTCTAAAGTGTCCTTACTCCCAAAAAGTTTTGCCAGGCCTTGTGCAGGTCTACACTGCTTGTTGGTGCTTCAAAGTTGCTAACCTCAGAGTTCCTGCAGCAAAAATTAGCCTAACGAGGATCTGCATATGCACTGCAGCACCTCATTGCTATTTCCCACTTGAGCTGATTACATTCCCCCTTTGAAGAAGGGGGCTAGTGTTGACAAACCCTGAAAGTAATTATTGTGCAAAGATTGGGACTAGGCTGCATTAAAGTAAAAATAATATTTACTTCAGCAAGAACAGCCCATTCCATTATTTGTTTCCCTTTCTCTTTATTCTTTCATTTTCTTTAAGAAAAGTAGCATGAGAGAAGACAATCTGAATCAAACAATCTGTAGAATGAAGAGTAGCATTTGTGCTTTCAGTTGGATAGAAGTTGAGTCTTAATATTATTTGTATGTCCAATACAATAAGTTTGAGTGTACAAGAGAAGATTAAATAATCTAAGCAGTTGAAGCCTAAATTAGCTTTGTATTTAGGATTATTTTACTAAAAATTATTTCACTGAATAGGTTGCTTTGTTTTTCTGGTGAATTATATATAGAAAGGTCTTTCTCTTCCGTCTTCAGCTCAGCATATCTACAGAACTTAAATGATTAATGACATATCATCCAGAGAGGAAAGAAGTAAAAATAAAGCTTTTGGGTATTTGACGTAAGAACATAATTACTGGAACATAAAAGATTAGATTATTTTTGAATAGGATCAGATTTAGACAGTTGGTCAAAAACAATGTCTTACCTCCATTATTTTTATCTCTGATGTTTCTGAAGATGGAAAAAAACTTCATAGTCAATTTTGCAGTAGTGCCCATAGATAAAACTTGAATGATCTTTTTATGCCTTGAAGCAAGATACTTTTTTGTCTTTAGCACATTATTCAGAACTACAAGGCTTTATAGATATTATTCTGAAAACATTTACAGTATTGCACAGAGTAGTTTTTGTTATATAAAATATAGTGCTGGGAATACAATTCTTTGTTAAATTGTATAGGATGATTAAAAAATTGTATAGACAACATCATTTCCTATCAAATTTATGTAGGACTCTTCTATTGAATCATTTCACACTTTTAGCCTTTAATCAAAGTGTGTAAAAATGCGTAAAAATGAAAGATAATAATCCAAAATATAGAAAATCTTTATCCATTCTAATGACTGAATCCAAAAAACAGACTAAATTTCTGGTCAGACATGTTAGTTCTTTCCAAATCAGTTAATACAGCTTTCATATGTTCCATCTACTACAGTGATAATTAGATCTACCTTCAGACCCATTTGAGAACTTTATGACAAAGGAAGGGCCATTTGTGCAGAAAGCTGTCAAAATGAAAAACAAAACTTTAAGCTGCCCATAAATATTGACCTTGATCAGATCATAAATATTACTATTTATTTTAACAAAATTTACAAATAAATACTATTACCTGTCTTTTCAAGCAATTGTTAATGGGAAAGGAAACCAATCATTTCAGTTACGTTTTATGAAGAGTGGTTTGCAAGTTTAAGGTGCATGCACTAGTTGAGATGTTCAGCTGTCATGTGGTTGCAATGTTGGCTTTTGTTTGTTGTTGGTGGTTTTTTTTTGTAAACGTTCATGGTAGAAAATACAGACTCACAGAGCTCCCTTCATCTGAACATCACTAAAACATAGATGACTACATTCTTGAAATTCTGAAATCAGTCAGGATATTGAATCCAGAAATCACAAAAATATATTTCTCTGAGTTTTCTCTTCAAGATCGCTGGAACCTTACAGTGAAAAAAACCTTCATTAACTTAATCAAGAATGTTCTTTATTTCAAAAGAGCGAAGTCCCTTGGCAGAGAGAACAACAAATACAAGTAAATTCCTTTGGAATTTTAAAATGTTCAGATCACATTTAAAATTTTTCAGTCAGGTTTTTTTTTAGGATTCTTTCATCAAAATATCATCATAGCAAAAATGTTGAATGTGGGAAAGTGTAGCATGATTCCTGTTAAGTCTGTGTGAAAGATTTCAAGATTCCTCAATGACACAAGCTTTTCAACCAGATCCCCAACATGGATGCACATCATTGGAGGTGCAAGTTGAGGGGATTCAAGTGACAATGTAACACAGAAAAGTTTCTGGTGATACAGAAAAGACATAATTCATAAATTCCAGGAACACACAGTACTTTTTCATTTTGTGGTTTGCAGGTCATTCTATTATCTCTTCTTTTACAAACCCTCTAACATGCATACTCTACTTAATTAGTGAATGTCATTGTATTGCAACAGGTCGCTCTATTCCGCTGAAACATCTTGTAAAATACTTTTAAAAAGACAATGTTGCAAGCTAGAAATTGAGCACTATGTAGTTCACTAATCATATCACAATACTTTTTGCTGTTTTCAAGTCCCCAGACAACTTATGCAGAGGAGTGATGATGCAGTAAAGTGTACTTAACGAAGTGTGTGTCACTGCCAAACATGAAGCAAAGCCCTTCTCCAACTTTGTTGCGGAGGGACCTCCATCCGTAACAACTGAGGTTACTTTCTACAGATCTTATTCATTTTTTCCCCAAAAACACCTTTTACCTATTCAAAAATTATCTCACTTGTGTGTACACTTCCATTTTAAAAATCTTATAAACAGAGATAGCTGGACAGTATCACATAGATTGCTTGATCCATACATAGAAAGAGACCTGTATTTGGTGTTTTCAATTTGGAAAGCAGTACTGACAAACAGTCCTCATAAATTACTTCCAGTCTTCTCTCTCCATGGAATCAGACAGGACAACTTATGTCACACACGTGTTGTCTGTGCCTTAAATATTGAGTCTGTTCTCGTATGGCTATGGTCTGAAGAAGTGGGTCTGTCCCACAAAAGATCACTTAATAAATTATTTTGTTAGTCTTTTAAGTGTTACTTGACTGCTTTTGTGTTTTGATAGTATATAGACTACCACGGCTTTCTCTCTATGATGTCACATAGTTCACCATGTGACATGTGTCTGAAAGTGAGGTGAAAGAAGGTTCTGAAGACAAGAGTCAAGCCCCTGAGATGTTGGCTCAGGAGAGGACTGAAGGACTGCACTGAACCAATAGCACCACAATGTTTATGAACTGTTACATGCCCAGAAGGGTGGAGGCAAGTATGTATGGGCCAATACATGAGACGGCCCAGTCCTGCTAGGTAGGAGAAGGGGACAGAGTGATTCATAAGGACCCTGGACTCCCAGATGCCACTATCATTACTGTGGCAGTGTCCAGAGTCCCAGGCCTTTCAAATTGCTGCTGAAGCCCCAAAACAAGCTTTCTGGGTGGTGATAAGAGCTAACAAGGACAGAAAGCATGGGATGCTGAGGGCTGGCTGGGCCCAGTTCTGCCCCCTCTACCCAAGGCTCCCCTTTTGGGAGGATGGAACGGTCCCCCCACACACACCTTGCCCAGGATCCTGACAATTCTCTTGTCCACCCCGCAAGAGGGACAAGTTTCGTAGTCCAAGTACCTGTGAATAAGGGGTGATAGCAGCGAAGATGCCCTTTTCACGAGTGTTTTTCACAAACACATTTCTCAAAACATCTTGGTTTTGTCTACACTAGCTCCCTACTTCAAAGGGAGCATGGTAAGTAGGGTGTTAGGAGTTTATTAATGAAGTGCTCCGAGGAGTAAAGGGACTTTAAAGTACCAGTGGGTGATTCGTGGGTAGACACGAGCCGGCACTTGGAAGTTGAACACCTCAGAGTTGCTGCAGGGGGGGAATTTGCTTAATGAAGTGCTGCATATGCACCGCAGCACTTAATTAATAAACTCCCAACACCCTACTTACCATGCTCCATTCGAAGTTGGGAGCTAGTGTAGACAAGCCCCTTGGATGTGTCTACATGGGCACAAATCTTTGAAATAGACATGCTAATGGCCATTTCGAAGATTACTAATGAGGCACTGAACTGAATATTCAGTGCCTCATTAGCATTAGGAAGCTTCTGGACAAGGCACTTCGAAAGCGCTGGTTTCAAAAGCGCATGGCTCAGTGAGGCTACACAGGGATCCTTTTCAAAAGGACCCCACACCTTTCAAAATCCCATTATCCTGCTCACTGATCAGAATAAGGGGATATCAAAATGTATGGGGTCCTTTCAAAAAGAACCCCCGTGTAGCTGCGCCAAGCCGTGTGCTTTCAAAAGTGGCGCTTTCAAAGTGCTGGGGCTGGAAGCGTCCTAATGCTAATGAGGCCCTGAATATTCAATTCAGCGCCTCATTATTAATCTTCGAAATATGGCTATTTCAAAGATTTGTGCCCATGTAGACACAGCCCTTGTGTCTCAAAGAAATGAATTATTATTGATCATTGCTATCAACGCTTCACCTGATATCCATGTGGGGAAAACCTTCACAGAGAAGAAAAAACTCAACACTTATAGGCCGTGTCTACACGTGCCTTATTCCCATGAGCTCAGGGGGACTTCGAAGTAGGCAGCATCCTTTCGAAAAGGAGCCCCTTCTGGATGCGCCGCGCGGCGGCAAGGAGCGTCAATTTTGAAGCGCGGCTGCCGCCCGCATGCTAATGAAGCGCTGAATATGCATTTCAGCGCTTCATTAGTAAACTTCGAAATGGCCATTTGCATGGCCATTTCGAAGTTTGGGGCACGTGTAGACGTAGCCATGGAGACCTGGGTTCATTTCTTTCACAGAATTGACTGGCATTTGGACTTCACCCCTTTGTGGCCTCACTTAGGTACTGGGCCTCTAGTATTCACTTTTATTTTTATGGTGACTTTTTTTTTAAAGAGTTCTTCTCCCTCCATGCCCAGATATTAGGATACAATTCGCTGTCATTTTTGTTTAGTTCAGCACAGCAATTCAGTTCTGTTGGGGACAATGACAAGATTAACCATCCAGGAGCTTCATAAAGCAAAGTATTTATTTAGAACAAATGTATTACAGAGGAAACACATAGAATAATAAACAACTCACTGCTTAAATGTACCTGGTAATACCATTCTACCACTTAGTACATGTGCTTGGGCTCAGATCTTTAGAGTTCTTATCTATAGGTCTTAATGTCATATCTGTTTGGATGAGGTCAAAGTAGCCCTTCCTCAATATCAGATTGGCACTTTACACAGTTCTTATCTTCTTTGTCTGGGTAACCTTCCTTAATGAGGTCAAAGCAGGATATTCAATTCTCCCCGCCACGGGTGAAACTCCTGTCCAGACTTGTTTATCAGCCTAGGGATTTGCATTAATAATCCACTGTTATTGACTTAGGTAGGCCCCACAAGAGATATAAAGACTGTGTGAAGGCCAACATTGCTCATGCTGGTTTAAAACCAGATCAGCTAGAGCAGCATGCAAAAGACTGACCAGGCTAGCGTGCTCTTGTACAACACGTGCATGACAACTTTGAAGAGCAGTGACAAGTACACCTCATTGATGCCCGTGAGAGGAAGAAAGCAACAGCAGCAGCCATACCAACAGAGCCAGGACAATTCCCTTGCCCCCACTGTGTATGCCCATGCCGTTCAAAGCTTGGACTCCTCACCACATGTGAGTCCACAACCAACGAGCCTGTGCAAGCTCAAGACGTCATCGTCAGACACAACGGACTACCTACATCCCTCCATCCCCCTCATGCTCCTACAGTGAATTTTAGTTCCTGCTTTCCTCTCTGCTTTCAAACACAACTCTTAAAAGATGAACATAACACTTATGAAGCTGAGACATTGGGTTAATGTGCTGTGATTCCGTAGCTCAGTGTGTACACTGATAGTCCATCTTTATATATTCATGCTTATGTGATATCCCTCTCCACTCTGCATTGCTTGTCCTGTTTCCAAAAGGAAATTAAGCCTTCACAGACACAGGTAAGGAGGGAGGCAAAATAAGTCACGTCTGATGTATTTTCATGTTAAAAAACAAACAGTTTTGCCAGTGCTCTATAGTTTCCTCTTTGCACGAAGGGAGTCACGCTGCTGTGGTTTCACCTATTCTCACCTTCAGCCAAATTGTTCCTTGGAAGATGAAGAATACTTGGGGGGTCGAATAAAGGATTCTGCATGGAGCGGGTTTTCCCTCCTTCCCCTTTTTCATTTAATATTTGAAAATGTTGCGACATACTAGTAATCTCTGGCATCACTGAAGACATTGCCATTATGAAATCAAATTAATATTTTGCTAAACTAATAGTACACATATTTTCATAATAAGCTGCAGGGGCAGCCGTGGAGTTCACACATACATGAATGTGTGCTAAAAGGACGGTAACACATCAGGTATTTGATTATCACTTGCTCCTTCATGTTACCTTAGCAGATGCATATTTCACCTTTACATTAGCACTTTGCTTCATGTTTTGCTCCAGCTTGATTGACATTCTGCATACTAAATTACTTCTCTTCCTGAATATCTTTAACTGATTATAGCCTTGAGACACGCTCTGACAAATGGCTGTGTTCTAATTTTCAGAAGAAAACATTCAGATAATCAGAGGAACCGTCTGTTTATGTTCTTCTCATTCAGCAGCAGCACTGTACTGCTTTTAAATTAGCCTGGGAGCTTTAAAATTTATAGGCTTATAAATGCTATTATCTAGTTTCATGTTTGAAGTTATAAATTCTTTTTATTCCATGTCACTTATTTTGTTTTAAGTTTACTCAAATTTCCATATCCTCTGATAGGCCCCCCATTCCAAAACAATCTTGGTTTGCAGAAAGACCATTTAAATAAATAAATACATACACTTTCAAAGGAGACCTAATTAGTGCCGTCAGAGTCAGCTACCAAACCATTGTATGAACCATACATCACTTTTCTCTAGATGGTGGGTTGATAAAAAGACCGTATAAAATAATAGATTGGTATGCTATCTAAAGGTTTTTAAATATATCAACATCCCGGCACTGAGAGTCAGGCTAGGTTTTAGGGACACGCTAAGTAAATTCATTTGAAGCATTATTGGAAGCAGAAAAGATTCTAGCATAGAACTATTTAAGTGGTTAGATTTAAGTAAAAATCAAAGGTGTCTCAGAATAAATGCAAGCTGTCTGTCTTGTTTTTATTGGTTAAGGCAGAGAATGTGGTGCCAGGAGTACCAGGTTCAAGTCTGTCCTGAGACATTAGTGGAATGAAATACACCATTCTGTTCTTTCTGTTTTCAGTAGTGTGATCTTCAGTGTATAGCAATGGTCCTTCTATTTTTTTTCAATATATTTGTGAAATAAATTTTGTCATGTGCAGTGAGATATGGGTGGATCTGTATCACCAATAGAAACACATGCTGCCAGGGTACTTTGGGAGCTATGCTAATCACTAGGTGGCATTTGAATCTCTCCAGGGCATCTGCCCAAGTGCTCAAATTACAGGGAATACTAGTGTGTAGTCCCTAGTAAATGAACACTACAGTTGGAATATTGTGCCAATCTGCACTTTACATTTTAAGTAATAACATACAATGAATTTGGCTGGAAACTGGAATCCTCATTCTGCAGCAATTCAGTGAAAAATAAGTTCTTAAACAAAAATAAAAGTTTGAAATTTCCTATGGAAAAGGAATTTCAAAATTTTTGTTTTGAAAAGTATAAATAATTCTTTCACCCTTAAAAAATATGTTTTGAGGCCCTTTGACCTGTTCCAAACTTTGCCAGCCTGCCAGATAAGGAGCTGAGATCTTGAGGAAGCCTGGACTCCAAAGACTTCTAGGAAGCAAGGAAGTTTGAAACTGGGAGCTCCAGCTCTGTGACAGTCTTCCTGGAAAGACCTGCAAGACTGGAGACTCTAAATTGCTGGTTTTATTCTTGAGCCTGGGATGCAGGGTTGCCAGGCAAGGCAGCCCACCTGGAAACAGAGGCTGCTGAGTCTGAACCAGGTGCCAGGCTTTCAGCTGCTTGTCAATCTATCAGGCAAACTGCAGAGGATCGGACTAAGCAAGTTGGCAGAAGACCAGGAAGATTTCAGATGGAAACTTGGGTGATTTCCACAGAAGTTTTGTCAATCACCACAGAATATTTTAATTTTGAGTAATCTCCATTTTCCAACAGAAGAATATGGTGTTGAAAATTTCCAACCAACTCTAGTAAATACAGTGTAGCCTTAGCTTTAAATAAATTATGCCCCCTTTTGAGAGGGGCATGTAAATTACAGCCTTTTGCTAATGAAGTGTTGATATGAATATTCAGTACATTATTTGCATAATGACAGCCACCCAGCCCATCAAAAGTGCTGATTTCGAACTACAAATAGCCATGTAGCCAGGGTTCCTGTGAAAGGGTGCCCCATTTTCAAAAGCACACTTCTTCCCCCGCCCCCCAAATTTAAATACTTAAGTTAAAGAGCTGAGCAATGTCAGGTACATCTGCCAGTGAGAGATTAAGCTAAAGACAAGTGGATGACACAACAAAATCTAATGGTAAAACTATATCAATTTTGTGAGATTAATTAAATAGATAGCAATGAAATTTGACCTTTTGCAGGTTGCTGCGTAAAAATACCCCACTTTCCAAGATCAATCTATGTTTATCCAATGGGCAGTAAATATGTCCGTTATGTAATTTTGCTACTTTTAAAACATATGCACTATTGTCACATTACCTATGCTCTAGTCATATGATCTGAAGTTTTAATTTTCACATCAGCTAACCTTTTGGACTTTATACATCACTTTACAGCTGTGGATTTCAAAGTAATCTACATACATTAAGAAGCTGAGACTCATAATACCTCTGTGAAGTTCCATAGTTCAATTATTGGAGCTGAGCAAAACATGATGATTTCTCTTACCACAGATTCTTGCAGACATTTTCTCAGTTTAAACCAAATATTTCTCATGATCTGTCTGCTAATCATAAACACCACCTTGTTCGTATGAAACCAATCCCAGTTTCTTGACTCTTTGAACTTTTTAGACCATTCTGGTCTGAGTTGTTAGTTTGTAACTCAAAGTAAATGTTTTGGTGTTTTCACTGAGTTATACTGGGAGTTGTACAATGTGATTTAAATTCTATAATTTTAAAAATTAAACTGAGAAACACAGAAATTAAATGAGTTCCCCAAGGTCACAAAAGTGAGTCAATGACAGTTTCAGGATTACAACCCCAGACACCTGTTTCTTATAAAACAGCCCTGACAGAATGAGCAAATTAAAAAAAATTCTCAGTCAATCAGACTTCTGTGTCAGGAGGAACAAATTGTGATCATCTAGTTTGCCCTTGCTTCCTCCAGCAATATACTCCCCAACCTCTGACTGATTTACCTAAGTCCTTAAATCATAGTTTAAAAGACTTGTCCTGGCCTACATGGACAGCCTGGTCCTGATTGCAGAAGACCCTGAGAACCTCTGACCTGAGTTTCAAGATGCTCTTGTAATGACTTCTGCCAACTTCTAGCCCAGAAGTCTATTATCTTCCTTACTGAGGTGGAGTCCATCACATGAGCACTGTCCTCTGCCCATGAATGCCTCTCACACTGTCAACCATCCTAAAGACTTCCTTATAGCACCACGGCCTGAGCCACTGATCATCATAATCTTGTCTCCAATTTATTTCTGTATGGACAATCAAAGGATAATCAGTGTATTCTTTCCTGCTTCAATTAGGATTCTTTCCAGCCTCCAGTTTACAACCTTTGTCATAGCTCCCAGCAAACAGCACACCCTTTTGTTCTATGAGTCAGCTCTGGTGATGAGCCTATGTATTGTTCTTAGTAGGAGATTTCCAGTCATGTAGAGTGGCCATTTTCTAGTAATGGTCTGAGTCTCTGGCTTTTCTCTTTTTTTTTTTTTTTCCCTGGCTGTGAGTCCTCAGAGTTTCCATTCTTCCTTACAGTCTTCTGCACATCCTTCTGGGGCTCTGATCTATGCTTACTTCCATGAGTTCTTCCCCTCTTATTTTAGAACTAGCCACTCCTCTCTTCTTCCTTTCCCTCCTGCCTTCAGCTGCAGCCTCCTGTGCCCTTTCTCCATTATCCAACACAGCAAACCTGTTCGTGAGCTGTATTTTTCATTCACTAGCTTCAATTTTCCTCTGTCTGGTTCATGATTCCACTGACCACTTTCCTCATGCAGCAGTCTCCAATGTGAGTTCAGCCCAGCTTGCACCTACAAGTCTTGACTTTTCCCTTCAGCATCCTCCTGCCTTTGGTCCATCAACTCATTGAAACCACTTCACATCTCAACCATTATTTTAACTTCCATCTCAAATAATCTTTTGCTTCAACTCTATCAAATGGCACTTCGCACAAATGAAATTCACCCAATCTAGAGTATGTACATTTTGCAGCTTCCACATCCTGTCATCGTCATTGTCTCTTCCACAGAGTGCCTGTGTACCTGTCATAAATTCCTGCCAAGGGAGAAAACAACAAAAAAACCCCACCAAAGACCCAGACAAGCACCAAAACAGAAACAAGAAAAACCCTTCACCACACCCACATGCACAAACTCCCACTCATACTCTCCGATGTACAGTTTTGTTTGCTGCCTTGTGCCCCTCAATCAGGGATGCTTCACTCCTAAGCCTCCACACATTGCCCCTGCCAGGCTCTATAAACTGAACAAAGAGAGAGAGAAAGAGATAAATGCTAACCACAAAAAGGCCCAAAACACTTGAAACAAGAACAATAATAGACTATGCATCCTGTCTTGAGCCATCTACCCACAAATAAGTCAAAAACTCTTTCTGGCACTTTATGAGTTATAATTGGGGAAGCAAAATTTAATTCAGTATTGTCATTCCAGGTCTAGTTATTTAATAATACACTGACTGCATGCACCACCCCACTTCTTTTTTCTTCCATAGAGTTTAGAGTGTTTTATAAATTTGGGAGAGTATTATGATACGCTTTTTTACTGGCAGAGATAGTGCAACTGAAGCATTGAGATAAGGTGATTTGCACAATGTCAGAACAAGTTGCAATTGAGTTGGAACAAAACCCAGGCACCCTCATTCGCAAACAAGGGCATAATCCCCTAGACCATGCCTTGCAGCATTTCTTCTGATACAAGGAAGCATTCAGCACATGTCTTTCAAGAATATAATTCAAAGCACATAGTACTACAAAATTACTGAATACAGAATTACAGAGATGGAGGGGAGGAAAATTAGGTTATCTAGTACATCTTTCAGGAAGTATAGAATTCCTTCCTTTTCATTTGTTCAGTCAAGCTTTAACTGGTCAGTTTCTCAAACGGCAAACAAATAAAATAACCAAAATGTGGTCTCATCTTAGTGGTATACTGACACTCCACCCCTGCAGTATTTTTAAACATGACATATCAGTGCCACAGAGGGTATCTTAGCATTTCACTTTTCAAACACACAAGCTGGAATGAGTATATTTAACTGATAAACTAAATCCCCACATGTTTCACACCAGGGATTGGGAGTGGTTGTAGCTTTGCTGCATATTGCCATGATTTTTGTTGCTGACAGATGACAGCTTGCACCACTAAAGCCCAGCTTCTATCCCTTGTGGTTAAAAACAAGAGCAGCAAAACAAAAGCCAGCCTAAACCCACCAGATCCCAAATCCCCCCACCCCCCCCAGAACACTAATTCTGATTAATGGATATCAGATAGAAATACAGTTTTAAGAAAGATTTCTCTTTCTTTCTAAAGACCTTTACATGCATTTACATCTTTAGTGATACCCAAGGTCAGATGATTCTCTGAAGGCTGCTTCTTGACAGTCTTTTTTTCCTGCAATTCTGACAACTGAGTGGAGAGCAGAGATGCTCAGGCCTCAAAACTGTAATTTGACGTGTTAATTGAGAAACACCTCAGTGACCTTTGGATCCCTTGTCTCCCACAATTTGTGACAGTATGGCCCAAAGCAATCCCTGTGGGAAGAAGACTAGAAGGTAGAGTGGGGATAAAAGCAATGGAGCACTTAACAATATGCTCATATTTTATTAGCAGTTTGACTTACATTTGCATGAAGGAAATAATAAATGAGATGTGCCGTGCTGGTAATGACAATAAACTAAGGGCTAGATCTTAGCTTTTGCAAGTAGTGGGCTTGCCATGTGATGGTCTTGCAGCTAATAGCTGGAGATTCTGCAGGTATGCCTACAGATCATGGCTCATTCCATCCTTCTATGCTGACGTCAAGCAGTTCAGGCCTGTGTGCAAAAGGCATCAATGTCCTTTTGCAATAAAGGTGTGACACGCAGGAGTGCTAGTAGGAGCTTGATGTTTATTTCCTACTTATTAAAATGTAGACTGAAGAATGCCAATTATTAACTCCCATCCCAATGGAAAGCAGTATTCCCCAAAGTCTGACTACTTTCAGATTGTTAAAGGATAACATTAAGTGCTCACTTTTGCAAAACACATTGCTTATTGGACAGAGCTTTGAATTCCCTTTCCTTTGTGCTGAGAAGCCCATTGCGAAGTTCCGCAAAGTCTTGTTAATGAAGGTAACAAAATAAGAGAGAAAGAGGGACTACTTCAGAAAGAAAATTTTGCCTACAAGTATATAAATGAAAACAGTGACAATTCACTGTGGACTCAGATACCTATTCAGAAATTTTCTACATTATTGAACAATTGAAAGAGCCCAAGAAACATACATGTGGGATGATGAATCACAAAATGTACTTTGTTCAATTATTCTGACGAATGGGGGGGATGTACAAGAATAACTTCATAATATAGTAATAAATATTTTATAGTGTAATTTATGAAAATAATAATGCCTTACAACTACTGCAAACTCACACTGCAGCATTCTGCCATCACATATTTAATGAGAAGCAGGGAACATACAGAGATTCTTAGGGTTCAAGTTATAAAGCTTGCAGATTAGTGAAAAGCAAATCCTACAATGTAATTTTAGACTGTCATGCTGAAGTTCAGTAGTGTAATCAGATTCAAACCCTAACTTTTATAGATTGCTTAGATTCCATGGGTAAAATCTGGATCCACCTAAGGTCATTTGGAAACATCCATTGTTTTCCATGGGCCATGATTTCAACCAAGACTGTTTCAGCCGTGGTAGACATAGAGCCAATTTATGAAGTTTCAATCCACATTTTGGGAGGATTCTGGTACTAAACAGAGTACTTAGTTCAAGGCTATTTAGAATAAAAACCAGTCTGTGTATGTGTATTTGAAACATTGCCCATTCTTTATCAGATGGAATCACATACCTGGTCAAATCTGTGGGGTCATGTTATCTTCTTGTGGATAAAGCCCTAGAAGCAAAATAAACTATGCAAGCACGACTCTCTTATCACTTAAGCTGCATCTACACTAAGAGATAATTTTGAAATTATTAATATTGATTTTGTAATTCTGGAATTTATAAGTACAAATTTCACCATCCTTACCTCCTCACATGCTCCTCACAAAGTTGACTTAATGCTGCCATACTCAATTGGCAACCATAGCCTGTTGCAGTAGTTCATTGTGGGGACTTATCCCACAGTTCCCTCATCCTTGTAGCATTCTGGGTATGCTCACTAGTCTTTGACATCATCATCCCTCATTGCATTTTCCTGTGGTAAGCAAATGTAAATTTCTCCCATCGGAAAGAAGGAAAATAGGGCATCCACAGAGATGGCAAAAGAGTTTACAGAAATCTCTTTCTTCTGTAGCTGAATTCTGAACTAGCCATCCACTGAGTGTCCCCCATCCCATGACTGCATCCAATCCATGAAAATAATACAGCAACCCTGACTGTATTCTAAACCTTAGAAGAAAGAGGATAGAAAAGCATGGAAAATATTTTTGATGTCCCTCTTTATTACACAAACATTGTGAACAAAGTTGATGGCAGTAAAATATCCCTGAAAAACTTGAAGAAAAAGAAGACAGGAAAGTTTTTCAAAAAGAATTGCTGAGGGGAGAGTCTTTGGCTGTCCAGTGCACTACAAGGCTTCTGTGCAAGGGCTCTGTTCTCAACTGACCATCCATTGAGTGTCCCCTCTCCCACGATTGTATGTGATCCTTGAAAATAATACAGGGATCCATACTGTATTGTCAAAATTAGAAGAAAGAGGACAGAAAAATCTAGGAAAAAAGATGTTTGACTTCCCTTTTCATTACCCAGACATTGCAAACATGGGTGATGGCAGTGAAGGATCAAACGCTGAACTTATAATGGAAACAGGAGTCTCAACTAGCTCCCTCTCCCTTGTTTCTGAGGGGTCAGAGCACGAAGACATATAGGAGATGTTAGCACAAAGATTTTATAATAGAAATATCAACCCAGTGGGTATCTGCAATGAACAGCAAGCTCCCAAAATATTTGGGGGGATGGGGATAGGGTGTGGTGGTCTGGAGCTGCAGAGCCACTTGGAATGTTGAAGTAGCTGAAGTAGTCCCCCCGAGTATCTTAGCCACCAGGGGACACTTCCTCCCGGCAGCTGCAAGCATCACTAATCCATTGCTAGGGATGTGGGAGGGTTCAGTGAGGGGGCAGAAGAAGTGGTCCCCTCCAACTATCTTAGCCTCAAATAGGAGATTTCCCCCCTAGCAGCAGCAAGACCCCGAGTATCTTTACTTTCTGGAGAGACTTCCCCCCAGTGGCTGCAAGCCCACAAATATCTTAGTTGCTGGGAAGACATCCCCCTGGTGGCGGCAAACCCCCGAAATTCTTTCCTGCCCTTGGAACCCTAAACATGCAAAAGTTGGGACATGTTGCTGCCTGGCAGCATGGTCAACACTGAATGGCAGGTAAATCCTTTCAGTGGATCGGGGGTACCCATATGATGTAGCTGAGTGCGGGAAAGACCCTGACTGTGTGGTGCCTGTGGGGTGTGGACGGAGGGTTAGTGCACAAATGTAAACCTCTGAGAAGCAGTTTCTCAGAGTCTTATGCAAGCATGACACATGGTGCAGTGGGGCAGTGGCTGACGCCAAGCAGTTCAGAAAAAAAAAAAAAGTGTAGAGACAGAACCACAAACTCTCTGCATCGGGTTATTTGTAATGTGTAGATGCACTCAAAGTGCTAATAGCCAAGAAAGAAAGATATTTCTCAGGCTCTCAAACAAACATGAACCTGCAACCACAGGCTTGCTGTGCCTGCTTTGAAAATCATGGTCTTCCTGTTATCTAAATCTGGAGCACCTGGAGAGCAGCAACCAGAGTGAAGCACTGAGGGGCATTGTGGTTACATAGGGGACACCTCCTGAGGCTAATAAATTCAGTTCTAAGATGTGGCACTTCCACACTGGTATTTAATTGAACTTTTGAATTAGAGTGTGACACTGTACCAGTCAGGTAACAATGATATTGTAATCTCGACATTAGTGATCCCTAAATCGATCTTATCGTATTTAAAGTGAAGACAGTCACAAGGTAATGTCAAGGTAACAGCCTTAAATTTGAATTTATTTCATAGGGTAGATGCAGCCTTAGACTGTTTTAGACAGTTTACCTGTTTGATAAAGAACTTCTAAACGGGAAGAGCTGGGACCACCAAATTCAGTAATAGTAGGCTTCCTCTTATCATCACATAAAACAAAGTGCTGGTTTGATTATGCCAGGAAAATGGCATATCCCTGGAATGGGCTTGCTCCTCCTAAAACCAAGAAGAAAAGAGATAATCATTAAACTAAATACATTCCTCAATACTGACATGACTGATTGAATTTTTAAAGAGACTGAACTAGGATGAACCAGAAAAATACGATTAACAGAAAAGAGATAAAATTGTCACAGCTAAATCAAACCTTCAGTTTTGAAAATCAGAAAAAAAGTTATTGGGAACCAAACTGAGTATAGCCCTTTTTTTGTTAAAAGATAGTGGCTACGTCTACACCGAGGAAAATTTGAAATGATCATGCTAAAGGCCAAATCAGAGAATACTAATAAGTTGCTGAAATGAATATTCAGTGCCTCATTAGCACGCTGCCAGCCATGGCGTTTCGAAAGCTGATAGGAATAAGAGGATTTCGACATTTGCAGGGCTCTTTTCAAATGGAACCCTGTGTAGACAAGCTGTGCGTGAGCGATATGTGGCATTTTGAAGTGCCGTGGACAGCAGCATGTTAATGAAATGCTGAATAATCATTCTAGTGCCTCATTAATATTTTCCGATTTGGCCATTAACATGGCCATTTTGAAGTTTTCCCCTAGTATAGATGTAGCCAGTGAATAATAAAAGTTTATAAGGATGAATTAAAAATACACTTGGGGTGTGTCTACACTAGGAACTAACTTCGAAGTTAGCTTTGAAGTTAGGCGCTTCCTTGAAGTAACTTGCAGAGAGACTACACATGTTTTCCCTTACTTCAAAGTGGGGAAGTAGGGAGCCCAACTTCAAAGTTCTTACTCCATTCCTGGGAATGGAGTAGTGCCCCACTTCGAAGTAGGGTGTGTGTAACAAGCTCAACTTTGAAGTCAGGCTTCAAAGTTATTTTTCTAGTGTAGACACAGCCTTGATGAAATTCCCATTAAAAAATACTAAAAATAAGCCAAAAAAAATTTTAACCATTCTCTTTATGAAAAACTCTGAAATAAAAATTAGCACCATGAAATAGCACTATTTTAAACAATATACAATCATAAAGCTAGTTAAGGATCTGAGAAATGCTGGGTAAATCTGCTAGTATAAAATATAGAATATGAAGATTTTAGATATCTGTATATTCATAGAGATATATTAAAAAAAAGTCTTCATATAATATACGAATGTTATATATATATAGTCTTTATGTTTCAAAAAATCTTCATATTATATCATATGTATATGTATATGCCATTTATTCATGTAATACATGAAGACTTTTGCTTTTAATTTTACGATTGCTGAAGTGAAGGGGGAAATCAGAATATCACTGAATAATGTAACCTTAAATATCAGAGAAACAGAAAAATTATTTTGATAAATGTGTTAATTTCCTTTATCTGATGGCACTGTTTGCCAAATGAAGCACAAATATAAAATAGTGAAAAAAAACCTTCCTTTTTTCAACACTTAGGCCATGTCTAAATTAGCCCCAAACTTCGAAATGGCCGTGTAAATGGCCATTTCGAAGTTTACTAATGAAGCACTGAAATACATATTCAGCACCTCATTAGCATGTGGGCAGCCGCGGCACTTCGAAATTGATGCAGCTCGCCACTGCGCGGCTCATCCTGATGTGGCTCCTTTTCGAAAGGGCCCCGCCTACTTTGAAGTCGCCTTATTCCTATGAGCAGATGGGAATAAGGGGATTTCGAAGTAGGCAGAGTCCTTTGGAAAAGGAGCCCCGTCTGGACGAGCCGCGTCAATTTCGAAGTGCCACGGCCATGTAATGGCCATTTCGAAGTTTGGGGCTAGTGTAGACAGAGCCTTAAAGAAATAAAAAACAAAAAAAAACAGTCAAGTAGCACTTTAACTATTTTGCTAGTCTTTAAAGTGCTACTTGACTGCTTTTTGTTTTGATAGTGTATAGACTAGCATGGCTTCCTCTCTGTTATTAAAGAAATAAAAGCTTAAAAGTTTATGATCAGCTTCATATGTAAAGCTAAACTATGCATGTTTAACTCTTTTACTCATTCTTCATGTGACAGTCCCTCCAGGTCTCTGGTCAGTCCAGTTACTCTAGCCACTTAAGTTTAGATGTCTCTATATTTGAATCTCTTGAATCTACAAGATTGGGGTGGAGATCGCATTTAGAAAAACCACAATGTGAGAATTCCCCACATTCCTGTTTTTTACACTTCTGCTTCTGGTGCTAGTCAATACTACACAGCTATGAGTAAGACGCAGTCAGCTGTACTTTCTGTCAATCAACCAAAATGATTACTAAGCAAAACAATTACTCATAATAGATGACACAATGGCTTCAAAACTCCTTCCTCAAGAGGGTAGCTCAGTTGAAAAACGAACAACTCGGAGAAGATGAGAATTTAGCAGTTGCAATCCTGCTGTAACCCCCACCAGCAAACCTGATTTGCGAGGGGTAGGAGGGAGCAGTGAGAGAGAAGGGTGAGTGCTGCCCCATAAACCTATTTTTCAGCACAGGGAGCTGAATTCAATAAATGAGAACTGGAGTCATTGTGTCATTTCATCTCACAAGCTGTGATGGAGTGGGGGATACCTGTGTGTGTGTGAGTGGCTCACAGAGGGTGTGGGGCTCCTGCTGAGGGTAACCTTGATGACCAGCTAACACCTTTGTACTGCAGACAAAGGAGGAGGTGGAGCCTGAGGGGTTTGAATTGGAACTGGGAGTTGGAAACAGTTAGTCTGGGCTGAGGGAGAGCGAGGCAAAGGAGGGGGCCAGGCCCCAGCTCTGGGGGCCCCTCGGGGCCTCCTCTCCTCAACTTGGATGGGACTGGCTGTCTCTGCCTGCTGTACTGACTCCTCTCTACGATGCTGTGTCCTGTCGGATAATAAACCCGCTGTTCTCCTGCTGAGTGAGAGACTCTCCTGCCTGCGGACAGGGTGCAGAGCTTGGGGGACCCCAGAACCCCATCACACAAGCTATGCTTCTTTTCCTGATTTGTTTAAAGGCAAATATCTATTTTAAAGGACAGGATTAAAACATCAGCAGCATAGCCACCACTGACAGAAAAGAAAGGTAATTGGCATATTCAAGCCAGCTGTCCTCCATTCACATTTTGTATCCTAGCCTAGTTCTAAATCACCAAAGCAAGGAGCATGACTACAATCCATCCCAGCACTAAATTTACCCACTGTGCCACAATTACAGAGTAGAATGTCACTGAATAATTTTGTTCTTCCCCTCTGAATAAAATCACAAAGATCAATGCCCCCTCTGGTTTCTCTTTTTTCCTCATGGCATAGTGCCCTAGCAGCTGCACATTGGTCCAGTGAGACCATCTCTCCCTCTCTTCTCTCCTGGTTAAATACGTGTAGCCAAACAATTACTCTTTCAAGTCTCTCTTGCTGGGTATCTTTTCACATAGTGATCTACCTCACAGAGTGAATTGATATAGTCAAATACATTATTCAGTGCCAGGTGGGACTACAAGGAACTTCCAAGTGTGTAATTCTAAGATCATTGTTATCAGGCCTGGCCTTAGGCAAGCCTGTAGTGAAGACATGCTCTTATCCACACTGTATGTTGTATAAACAGGTTCCATGCCATTTTGGCAGATTCCCCATATAATTCCTGAACTGGCTGCCCCATTGGTACTTTTCAGAGGCAAAAATGTGGCTCAGCTGAGTGATTGTCTTCCAGAATTCATATTATGCACTGTGAATGTCTGAAGTCTCTGTAGGGAAAACATGTTTTTCCCCATTTTGCTTCTCAGTAAGATACATAGTTCTATTCCTCATGGCTCTCTGACAGTTCCAATGAAACTGTGAATTCTAAGCACAGAAAAGTAAATTTAGAAAATTCTATGCACCATATTCATGACCTACTGCTTACATGGTTGCCTGAAAATTGCAAAGCAAAAATATATGTGAGATCTCTCAAATTAATGTTGGTTAGAAGATGAAGTAGCTGCTGTTTAGCCAGGCACTGAAGACTCTGATGTGAAAACATGCCAGCATTTAATTCATGGCTGTATTGTATTTTAGCAGTTGTTGCATTGCTATTACATTTCTTGTCACTTTTTCTCAAACCCTTTTATCATGTGTGAATTATTTTATCATTGAATGTACCCATTTTGAGTTTTGATCTTAGTGTAACTAGTGGACTTTGAATGCTACAAAAAATAACTTTTGGATTTTGCTATTATCAAATAGTTTCACACACAGGATATACCAGAATTCCATGGGAGCATATGCAGGTCCTGGATAACAGTGTAGGAAATGCTGCAATGCTGTATTGTCTGTGGTTATGGAGGATTCAAATCATGGGGAAAACCCCGGAAAATGTCTACAATTATGCTTCATTCAGAGCACTTGTAAGTCCATGCCAAAACCAGAGCAACAAAAATGAAATTACCTCTTTATCGGGAAGTACTAAAAGAGGTAATTATGTCTCAATGATTACCAAGTTCTTGTGAGTGGAAGGAGACACAATAAATATATATAAGCATTTGAGGATTGTAAACAATAGGGTAGTTCTATAGGGTAGTTTAAGTAGTGGGATGAAAAGGACTAAAGAATAACTTATCACAATTATCAGGAATGTTCCCTATTGTTGAAATCTATGGAACACTGTATATGGAATTAATGGAAGACTTATGATGGGACATTAAAAATACCACACAAAGTCCTGCAGAATATACTATGTGGACAATTCTGTAATGGCAGAGGGGGGTGGACTACATAAAACCTGATAAGCTTTAATTTTAAAAAAAAATCACCGCTTTGGCTACATGTTAACTCTCAATTATTTATTTTTAAATAATTTTATAGCATCAAAAAGAATTAAGGATTAATATAGCCAAAATATATTTTATTTCCCCCCTTCCCAGAAACCCTTTAAAATTGACTACAGAGTGGGAAAAAGGCCACTTTATTTCCCAATAACTGAAGACTGCTCTTTTCTACATTTGATCCATTTGTTCAGTTGTTCATTCCTTTGACCTGGAACACAGTGGAAGAACTCTAAAACAGCATAACATTCAGGTCACCTTAAACATTTTAATATTCTAACTTGTGGAAAAAATCAATTGGCTATGAAAAGGCTAATCAGATTGAACTACTTCCACCTGACCTGTATGTAAGAGTCACCGGGGTGTTTTTTCCCTTTCTTATTTATTTAAACAAACAAACAAATCTACTAAGGTTTCAGTCTGCAGCTGCTGCAAATTGTTCTTGAAGGTGACATTTGGACCCATGAGATCTTGTTTTGTTTAGTCATCACATATTCAGGCTCATTGTATTACTGATAGAAGCCATGCATGTATTGTTCATTCCTGTGACCAGGAGCACAGTTGAAGAACTGTGTTGCAACTGCAACCAATTTAACTCCAGGGCTAGATGATATACTCAGTTTCTTCCAGACATTTATTTTCAAATGACTTCAGCTTTTGTTCTGCAGCGTGACATTCCCCGGGGCTTTAAGACATCTCGCTACTTTGGCCTCTGAGCTTGAGGATGTCTTGCATGTAACTGCTGTGTCTCAGTTCCCTGAAACCAACAGCCTCTGGGAATGAAAGTACAGGTTGAGCATCTCTTGTCATGCCTCCTGGCAACCTGGACTGGTGCCGAACAAGGGACTTTATCGGACCACGGGATGTTAATATTGTCTTTCAGCATTTCCAACACTTCCACTGTTTACTGGGCTCTTGGAAGACATTTAGGGGTAAATTACAGCTAAATAACAGCACAGAACACTGAGAGCCAGGACTGGTGGCTGTAAACAAACTTTATGGGAGAGTGTGGAATCTTGGCCACACCCATGATAAGTGGACATCCAGCTAACTAAAATCATGCCAAATTACGTGTTGCCAGATGACACAGTTCTGGATTAAAGAGGTTAAACCTACTACCACCCAGGTATCCGCAGGTCTGGTTCTCATTGTACAGGTCAGTAATACCCAACACCTATACCCACATCGATATCCAGGTTCATTGTGTGTCTAGCCCCTTGTCCACGGGACACTCACAGAATGATCAGCTCTTCTGTTCCCAACGGAACAGTGCACAGCAGCTCATTAGTTATCCCTTGGACTGCCTGTATTCTAATCACATGGCACTTAGCTATACTTATAGAGCAAACAAGAATAAGTTTGTTATTAAAAACAGAGATTCGAGTGACAATGATAAAGGGTTTGGAAACAAATAGTTATATATAAAACAAAAATCAAAAAAAGTTTTCTAGAAATTAAACTAACATATTATCCTCATGTCTAAATAAGCTTATTTAATGTGAATACACATTTTCATCTGGACCTGACTAAGACCCCTGTTTCATGAAACAAACTTGCCATCTTTAGTTCTCAGGTGAAGAATGGCAGGCTGCTTTCCTCTATCTCCCCAGGACACCAGAATAAACCTTTCATATGTATGTCAAGATAGGGTCTCCACATCTTTGTTTTTACTTTTTTGTTCTTTGAAATTTCCACAATATTTCAATAGTATTTGGTCCAGAATGATGAGCGGAGCCCCACTCTGAGCCAATGAATATTTAATATGCCTATAATAGAGCATATCTTGGCTGAAAAAGAAGCTCTTTTTCACCTTTCCTGGCGACCAGTAACTAGCCACCAACCTTAAAAATGTAATCGTTAGTAGATTTATAATTCCTTTCCCAACATCTGCACATGAATTTCACAATGATATTCTTGACCATTAGAGACTTCACATGATGCTCTTGTGGTGAATTAGAATGTAAACAGCTGACTGAAGAGACCCCTGTAACACTATTGTCACTAAAAGGTACTCAGATCACATTCCAATAGGTGTCACTTCTTCTGGCCTCTGGTGTCTCATGGCATCCCACCCCTTCCTCCCTGTTATACTTTGCTGCAATTTGCCTGACTTCTGCAATTTACAAGGACTAACCAAAGGGGGATGGGGGGAATATGCAATGGCTATTCCCTGGGACATAAATTATTTTACAAACACCTGTGCTGTTACAATCACTGCTTTCCCTTTCCTTTTTTTGCTGCATTCTATGCTCTGCTACTACACTCTGACATTGGAAAACAAAACACAACAACAACCATAGCACTCTCCAGCACTCTTCCAGGGATTTTCTTCTCATTTTCACTATTACTGTCTCTGCAGTCTCCCCTTCCCTCATATATTTGTCTCATATGCCTTTTGTCTGTTTTAGATTATTACATCTTAGAAACAGGATGTATGGCATATGAGCAAATTTAGACTCTGTGTTAGAAGTTACAATTCATGGAGGTGCTCAAGTTTGGTTCTGGCTGTTTGCCTTTAAAGTACCTGGGCCCGGACCTAATTCATCCGAGTGTTATGAGGGAGTTGTCGTATGTCGTTGACGAGCCCTTAAACATTATCTTTGAAAAGTCATGGAGATCAGGAGAGATCCCAAATGATTGGAAAAAGACAAGTGTAGTGCCTATCTTTAAAAAAAGGGAAGAAGGATGATTCAGGGAACTATAGGGCAGTCAGTCTTACATCAGTCCCTGTGAGCCAGTGGAAAAAATCATGGAAAAATCATGGAGGGGCTCCTCAAGAAAGTCATTTTGAGGCACTTGGAGGAGGGGAAAGTGATCAGGAATAGTCAGCATGGATTCCTGAAGGGCAAGTCATGCCTGACCAACCTGATTAGTTTCTATGATGAGATAACTGGATCTGTGCGTAGGGGAAAATCAATGGATGTGATTTATCTTGACTTTGGTAAAGCTTTTGGTACAGTCTCCCGCAATATTCTTGTCAGAAAGTTAAAGTAATGTGGATTGGATTAATGGAGGGTAAGATGGATAGAAAGCTGGCTAGAAGGCCAGGCCAGTGGGTAGTGATCAACAGCTCGATGTCGGGATGGCAGTCAGTTTCTAGTGGAGTGCCCCAAGGTTTGGTTCTGGGTCCTGTTCTGGTCAACATATATTTCAATGACCTGGATGAGGGGTTGGATTGCACCCTCAGCAAGTTTGCGGGACACTAAGCTAGGGGGAGAGGTAGAGATGCTGGAGGGCAGGGTAGGGTCCAGAGTGACTTAGACAAATTGGAAGACTGGGCTGCAAGAAATCTGATGAGGTTCAATAAGGACAAGTGCAGAGTCCTGCACTTGGGCCGGAAGAATCCCGAGCATTGTTACAGGCTGAGGTCCAACTGGCTCAGTAGTAGTTCTGCAGAAAAGGACCTGGGAGTTGTAGTGGACAAGAAGCTGGACATGAGTCAACAGTGTGCCGTTGTAACCAAGAAGGCTAATGGCATATTAGGTTGCATTAAGAGGAGCATTGCCAGTAGCTCCAGAGAAGTGATTCTTCCTCTTTATTCGGCTTTGGTCAGGCCGCATCTGGAGTATTGAGTCCAGTCCTGGGCCCCCAATTATAGGAAGAATGTGGATACACTGAAGAGGGTCCAGTGGAGGGTGACCAAAATAATTAGGGGGCTGAAGCATATGACCTATTGAAGAAAGGTTGAGGAAATTGGGACTGTTTAGTCTGCAGAAGAGATGACTGGGGGGACTTGATAACAGCCTTCAACTTGCTGAAGAGAGGCTGCAAAGAGGTTGGAGAGAGGCTGTTCACAGTGGTCATGGATGGCAGAACATGGAGCAATGGTCTCAAGTTGCGATTGGGAAGATCCAGGTTGAACATTAGGAAAATCTTTTTCACTAGGAGGGTGGTGAAGCATTAGAATGGTCTCCCCAGGGAGGTAGTGGAGTCTCCATCCCTGGAGGTGTTTAAGTCTCACCTCGACAAAGCCCTGGCAGGGCTGATCTGATGGGTTTGGTCCTGCCTAGGTGGCAGGTGGCTTTTTTTAATGGCTTTTTTAGGTTTTTTTCCAGCTCTATTTTTCTACAATTCTATGATTCTATGATACCTTTTATATTTACCCTGCCATATTCACATACTATGGTTTATAATTTTTATTAATATATAACTATTTAGTCCTCCATGCTACTATTAGAATTAAATCTTGCTTCTTACAACTATGGCACAAATATATATTTTAAGTGCTATTCTAAGTATAGTGGACTTGATATTTTTAAATAAAGCAGATAAGGGAGGGTATTTGCTCTGACTAGCAGCCGCTTTGCTGTTTTGTCAGGTGGAACTATTCTGTGACAGGTGCTATCTTTAGGATGCTTCGTCCTGGAAAACTCAAATCACTCTTTGAGTCCTTTGTGGGCTGTAATAGTACTGTACGTGACTTCAGTGAACTCAGCTCCCCAGAGAAGGGTTGCTGAAAAAAGAAAAAGATTCTTCCTGTGATTAGGGAAGTTGTGAGAATAAAAATAGTCATGCGATTTCTGTTTGATCTTTTGTCCTCATTTATAACACGTTCTGAGGTGTTTTTCTCTGAAAAGATTTGCCAAAATGTTTTGGAGCAAATGGACATAATATATATTTTTCTTGTCTTTTCAAAGACTAAAATTAGCTTCAGGCTACTCTTGTGTATGCATGTGTCTTTGATTCTGTGCAATGGGAAGGGTGAAACAACTCAATTTATGTTGAAAGCTTTCTGCAGTCTTTTGGGAAAAGCAATAAATATTTAATAGAATTACTCAGATCCATTGCCTCAATAATTGGAATTTATTGTCATAAAATCAGTTCTTATTCAAAGTAGAAGGGAAGGTGTGTTGGAAGGAGAGATTGTAGTTTCCAATTCAGTTATATTACCTGCAGCTGAAAAACATCATTTTGGATCAGAAAAGAACAAGAATTTTCTCTGAGTCAACATTTTGGGAATTTTTTTAAATCTGTAAATATAATATGTAGTACAAGGGAACACCAGATTATCCAGGACATTGTTGTGGTTTGTGTCAAGTAATTACATTACACAGCTTTCTGTTATTAAATAAATACTATTCAGCGATATATAAGTGTGATCATAAAAGGTAAGTAATTTGTTAGAAATGTTATGCAAAAGTAAAAATTAGTTAAGCTTGTCAAATAGGAGGCTCAAATGAAATTATGTAATCAAAGATTATCAATCAAAATTAATGCAGCATTGTAAATAATACAAAAATAGAAAAGGATGATCTTTGTATAAGGTGAGGAGTTGGCACCTGGATCCTGTCTTCATAACTGATAGAATCCAGATAATTTTAATTCCCAATCTAACTCCCAAATATCTTGGCTCTCTAGGAGAAGAAGCACAAAAATTTCTTTTGGGTGAGAAGAATTGCTTTCCCAGAGGTGTACTTTTTTTTTTTTGCTATCTTATTATCTCATTAGTTATGAAATTTCTTTTGTGATATAATTGGATTTCTATTTTAAAATTATTATTAAAAGTGCATGTGGTAATAATTACTCTGTAATAAGTTAAAAACATCTTTCATTGGTCCCAAAAACATCACTGGTAGCAAATAAACTTTATAAGTGACAAAGTATAATTGGATAATCAGGACCCTCTTATCAATTACCCAGTTTTGTTTATTATAACATGCTTCTGTAGAATCCATTCATTAGTTTCCAGGGTTCTCTGCCTGGATTTCTACACTGCATCAGAAGATCAGTGGCCAAGGAGCATAAAAGATTACAAACATTCCGTTGTTCAGTTAATTTTTTCTTCACCGTCTAGGTCCAACTAAAGGACAAAGAACTTTTCCGTTTCAACAAATGTAGGATACTAGATACAAAAAAGAAAAAGATTGTCTGTTAACGTATAAGCAAATCATGAGAGTTTAAAATACAGAATTCTGAAAAGGTTAATATTTGCTAATTACAGAATTATAGAAATGGTGGCATCTAGGTCTTGAGGATTTATATCTTAATCACCTAAGAAAATTGGTAGTATGCTGTGTTATACCAAAGTATATATCACAACACCGTTGTTTCAATGGCTGAAAGTGGGGACTAAGAAAATTCTGATGTTTGATTGCCTTTACAGTAAACTTTCAAATCTGGCAGCCTTGGGACTGGGAGGTTGCCAGATAGTGAAACACTTTTGATTATAGAGAGGTGTACCTAACAATGTATAACACTAAAGAACAAGATTAGATATTAAGAAGCAAACAAAAAGGTATGCAGAGTGCTTTATTTACCAGCAACAGTGGTATTGTACACTGTAAATTTACACTGTGTTTGCTGTATTTATTTATATTTACATTCACTATTTTGTACTTATGGGAAAGAGTAACTACAATTTACTTATGGTTAAAATGCCAGTTATTTGAGAGTTCTGGATGATAGAATGATGGATATGAAAAAGTTTACTGTAGTGTTTCCAATGTCTGAAATTGGAATGACTGCAACAATATAAGAAAAGCAGATTGCCTTGTTTTCCATTTGTTGATTGAAGACAGAAGTAAATCCACTGGCTTCTGGGAAAATTATAAGAATGTGATGCCTGTATATGTGTAAACACCTTTCATCCCAAAGGATGTTACATCACAACTGATGGGTCATGTCCACGCTTACTGAGAGAGGTCAATATGCATGGCATTTCTCTGTATCAATCCAGGGTTCTGTGTACAGACAGATCAACCTATGGGTAGCCAGGCACTGTTTCCATTCCTTCCTCCACATGGCATTACTCCAGGGCAGGCAAGCATGATTTATGTTCAAGATTCCTACACTGTTTCCATAGGTAAAGCCTGCAGTAGAGGTGTGCTGCATCCTAGCCCAGTTAGTGCCACCCACATTGGGGGCTGGAATTGGATGCCAGGGGAACTACTGCAGAAGAGTGGAGACTGACCTGTGTCACCATATTGCATGAGACTAGACTCTCTGCTATTACAATCCTTCCAGTGACACTGTGTTAGCTTCTGTCAGTACAAACCTTCAAACAGAACAGACCGAAAAGGACATTTTCTTACAATACGTGATCTGTTCTGGATAAATAAAGTGAAATTATCGTTAACATCTCCTGTAAAATATATCCTAACCTGAAATGAAATATATTTAGAATTTTGAAATATATAATTTTCATACAACCATGCACGTCCTGGTTTCAAATGGTGTGGAATTAAAATCTCACCAGAAAGTTTGTCCTCGTATTTCTGTCTAGAAGTAGAAAGCACTAGAAATGCCAAAAGCAACTGGTCCTGCATAATTCCTAGCCAAATGTTGCAGATCAGAGAGCTTCAGGTAATGTTAAATTACATTCCCTCCTCTTCAGCCACATACAGCTACCTGGCATTGGCATTTACAATGCAAGTGCAGAGTTTTCAATCATTGCAAGTGCAAAGCAGTTCTGTGGCATTGCTCCCTGCACAGCAGCAAATGTGAGATTAGTGGTGGAGATAGCCAAGGACTCCAGTGTTTATTCTTTACAAGCCATTTCTACACATGCCAGAAATCCTCCTTCTGGAAGCCCCTTCTTCCTGAGAATCCCTGTGGCTGCGCTTCTACATGGCTATTTTGGTGTCCGGAAGAGCTTCTTCCAGACTCAGAATCACATGCCTATATACTAATGAGGCACCAGAAATTTACATCTGCACCTCATTAGCATCTTCCAGGCTGCTCCTTATCATGCTGCTTCCAGAAAAAGTGGCATGTATAGAAAGAGCCATAGTGACTTAGTGAGCTGTATATTCCACTCACATTGCTTCTTCAACGTCATTTCACTGAAGTAGCTTCCACAGAATCAGTCTCCATAGAGATGCTTGCATGCATTGAGGACTTTCCACCACTAACCTGCCCTCCTGCATCCAGCCCACTGCGATGAGAATTTGACTCATGAAGCTTAAATTTGTGGAGGCTTATCCAAAGTTAACCTCAAAACTATGTTAGCTTCATGAGTTGGGGCAGGATATTAAAGGTGGGAGAAGTACCCCAGTAGACATGGAGTGCAGACACAACACTGTACTTAGTTTGCAACAACATTTTATATTGTTTTATCTCACTCCTTTGTATATCTTATCATCCATAAAACAAAAAGCAAGCGAATCAATTGCTCTTCCTGTCAACGAATCTTTAGGAGGGCAACTCACTAGACTGCAGTTATTATTTGTTTATCTCAAAATCATTGTTTTTCAGCAGCTTAACATTCACTTGAAATAGTTCAGAATGGGGAGCAACTAAAAGAAATGCTATAACCATCTTTTATTTTAACTCTCACAAGCACAAAAGGCAAATACAGGTTCAATCTCTTACATTCAGTACTCTCTCATCCAGCAACATCCATTGTCTGAGTCTGGGGTCAGAACAGTGGTTGGCAGTTTGCCTTGAGCCAGTCCTACAGCCTCTTCATTCCCTGCTGCAATAGGGGAGAAGGAGGTCAGAGCCACTTGCTTGAGCACAGGACTGGGGCCAGAAACCCTGCTGGAGCCCCCACTGAGCCCCCACAGGAGGAGGAAGAGAAGCCAGTGGGTCCCTGAGGAATGGGGAGCTGGCCAGGGAGCAGTGGTACTTGGCAACCATGGGGCTGTGAAGTCAGCTGGGAAGCTGAATCAAGGTAACCATTGGTCTGAGAAGGTGTCCGGGAAGCCAAAAAGAGAACTGCAGGACCAGGAAGCTGGCCAGGGAGTAGCAAGACCATGAAACTGCATGGCCAGGGAGCCATGGGAGCTGAGTAGGAGGGAAGCCCCAAGGGCGTTGTCCTATCCTGGTCCAGCAAATCTCTTTTCTGCAACTGCTCAGGTTCCAAGCAAGTCAGACCAGGGAGTGCAACCTGTATAATTAAAACAATTGTTTAGATGTTTTAAGCTGAAATTAGTCCACTTGCCTTTGTCCCAAATAGTGGATCAGAGAATTACAGCAACTGGGATTCCAGCTGACCAAACCACACATATTCTGCCCAGGAATGAATTCTGTCATAGTGGTCTGTCTACGCTAGCAAATACATTCGAAATTGAGGTCGAAAGATGGCCTTCTTTCGAAATACCCCATGGAGCATATACACACACTCTGTGATCTTTCAAAATTAACTTCAAAAGAATTGGGCCATTCCATCCAAGTTGGTCCTCTGCCCCCACAGTGGGAAGAGCACCCCCTTCTGAAAGACTATTTCAAAAAAGAGCAAGTGTAGATGATCCATGGCTGGCTATGTAAAAAGAGAGAGGCCTCCATAGTAGAGATCAGTGGGTAAGCAGCTGCGCCGTTCACAGCACAAGCGGAGCTCTACGACTCTGGCATCTGGTGACATTTAAGGAAGAAGGCTCCCACAAACCCCCAGGCAGGAAGATGAGAGTGTGCAGGCAGCAGGCAGCCCACATTGCTCTCCAGCATGCTCCCAGCTGTGAGGTCCTAGCCAGGCCACCTTGATCCACAGCACCATGGGCAGCACCCCGGACCCCTGCCTATGCCAGCAGCCCCCCAAGGACACCAGGGAGTCCTCTCAGGAGGGGAGCCAGGCCCTGAAGTGCCAGGCCCCCTTGTGGATGGAGGCTTAGCTGTGGGATCTCCTCGCCGTCTGGGAAGATGAGGAGGTCCTGCACCAGACAGGGGTCCAGTGCCTCAATGCCACAGCGTTCAAGTGCCTCACTGGCTGGGGCCACCCCCACCTGCACCCCAGACCAGGTGAGGTGCAAGGTGAATGAGCTCTGGCAGGGCTATTGAAGGGCCCAAAACACAGCCAGGCAGTTGGGGGCCACACACACCAGCTTCCCCTACTTTAAAGAACTGGACTGCCTCCTTGGGCCTAAGGATGCAGGACCTCTGGTCGTGATCCTCAACACCACAGACCCTGACAAGGACCTGTAGCCCGAGACATGAATGGATGGAGAGGACCGCCCAGGACTGGCGGCCAGCACCTGGCCCGCACAGTCAGGCCACTCCAGACCATCAGTGATGATGAGGGCTCAAGCTATGGGGCCGTCATCATGGACGTCCCATCCGGTCCATCCAGCCGGGCCCCCTCCAGCCAGGCCTTGCCCAAGTTCTTGGAGGGACCCAGAGGTATATGCCATGTATACAGGTTGATACAGGGCTCATGGAGGGGGTACTCAGTCCTGCCTGGGGATGCCGTAGCCCATGCACACAGCCGTCAGCCCCAGGGCACATGCAGGCTGGATGGCTCTCCTCCCCTGGCCTCAGAGGGCCAATGTGCATCACTCAGCACCACACAGCTAGAAGAGCACCAGGGGCCTCCCGGCCATGGAGGGACCGGGGGATGTAGGGGAATGCATGCTCATGGCACCCATATGGAAAACCCTGGGAAGCAGTCCCCACAGGGCCCTCAGGATGGGGGGGAAGGGGTTCGCAGGGGCCATTGCTCAGGACAAAGAGCCCATTCCTCTCTCCTCCTCTGTCTCCACAGCTCCAGAAACTGGCAACTGGACAAGCTCTGTCATGTGCCCTGGGAACCCAACCACTGAGAGAGGGGGAGCAGCCCGGACCCAACTGGGTACAGCATGGGGCCACCACTGGGCCATCTACCCTCACCACCAAGTCAGGTAGGGGACATAGAGTGGCAGGCCTGGGACCAGGTAGTGGCTAACCTGCATGCCCTGACCCAGGCTGTGGTTGGCCACCTGGCCCAGGCAGCCACCCCATTGCATGCCACGCCTGCACCCGCCCCTCCCACCCCCTACCCCACTGTCCCCCACTTCCCTGACCTCTCCCCCATCCTGATCCCCCCACCTCCTCTGCAGTGCCCCCCCAAGACTGCCCTCTCTTCCCAGGTCCCAACCCACAACCCACTGGTCAGCCTCGTGTACCTGGCCCATGTGTTGCTGGCCAGGGTTGACCAGGAGGAGGCTGCACCCCTGCTCCCTCCATGCCAACCCTGGTGAGGCCACAGGGGCCTTGGCCCAGCCATGCCCCTACCTCCCTGTCTCACCAGCCCCAGCCCAGCCCCACCTCAATGGGACCCCTGAACATGGGGGAGGGAAGGGGCGGACATGGGTGATGGGGATCCACACCATCGAACCTAGTTGAGGGATAAAGCTCCCAACCTGGCCTCCAGCCCCCTGGGACTCACAGGATGCCTGCCAAGGGCCACTATGGCCCTGTACATAGTTCCCCCCAGCCCCTCCAATAGTTGTTTCACCTCCTGCCTGTACACAGTTCCCCCCAGACCCCAGTTAGCTGTTCTCCCTCCCACCTGTACATAGTTCCCTTAATCATGCAGAGGCAGATAGTTACAATGCTTCAGTAAACTGTTTATTGTTTGTTTAACCCTATGTCCCCTGTGCATGTGTGTGTGTATATGTGTGTGTGTGTGTGTATGTGTGTTTGCAGGGTGGGGGAGTCACCATGTCCCCTGCTCCAAGGCCTGTTGCAGGGCCTCCCATATCTGCACCCCATCCTGCTGGGCGTGGCTGCACAGGGGCCCCACATTGGCAGCCTAACCCTACGCGAACTCTTGGCATTTTGCCTCCACAAGGTTTTGCAGGGTACAGCAGTCCCTGAGCACTGCCAGTACACTGTGGAGGTCCACCTCCAGCCTTGTGAGCAAGCATCTAAAGCGCCCCTTCAAGTGGATGAATGCCTGCTCAACCATATTGTGGGCACAATTGAGCTGCTCATTAAAAATGTCCAGGCTAGGCTGTGCATGCCCTGATTATGGCCTCCGCAGCTAGGCCTGCGGGGGGGTAGGTCACATCTGCCATGATGCAGGGTGGCATCGTTGTGTCCCCAATGGGGAGCTCCCACCATGGGATGAAGGTCTCCTTGGCCATGCAACGGCCCACACCTGAGTTCCAGAACACCTTGGCATCATGGGCACAGCTGGACCAGCCCATGCAGATGTCCTGGAGGTGACCATTGGCATCAACGAGCACCTGCAGTACCATGGAGTAGTAGCCCTTTCGATTCATGTAGGCCCCACCGCTGTGCTCTGGGGTCCAGATGTTGATGTGTTTGCCATCCAGTGCCCCAAAGCAGCCCAGGAAGCCCAAGTCCTCAGAGCATCATCCAGGTCCCCAACACAGACCAGCTGTTGCAGGAGTATCCTATTGATGGCCTGGATGACCTTCAAGGTGTGTGTGTGGGGCGGGGGATGAATTCATGAAGTGTGGGTGGAGTTCAGGATGCCCACCCATTCCCATCCCCACTTGCCCTCTGGCCCCTGCATGCCTATCCATCCCCTTTCTGCCCTTGACCCCCCCATCCCCAGTTCCCAATGGTGCCCCTTGCTGGAGTGCCCCATTTCACCTGCCCTCTGCATGTAGTCTAGGTGTGACCCATGCATGGCTTACCTCATTGAGGACGGCCCCTACAGTGGCCCTACCCACCCCAAACTGGTGGCCAACAGATTGTTGACTGTCCAGGGTGGCCAGTTTCCAGAAGGCAATGGCCACACTTTTCTGGAGAGGGAGTGCTGGCCTCATATAATGGTGCTGGAGGGCTGGGGAGAGCCAGTGGCAGAGCTCCAGGAATATTCCCTTGGTCATCCAGAAGTTCTGTAGCCACCAGTAGTCTCCCCAGTCCTCCAGCACCAGCCAGTCCCACCAGTTGCTGCTTGTGGGGAAGCCCCACAGGTGGCAGGTGACCCAGGGGGCTAGGTTGAGAGTGTCATGCCCTGAGGACAGCCTCCAGGAGGGTGGCTAGTATGGTGGCTGCCCAGACTAGGTGGTGCACAGTGACCAGGACTGCAGCCAGTGTGCCAGCCGCAGCCTTGATGGAGTAGAGGGAGCTGCTCAGAGTCCATGGGGGCCTGGGGTGCCTCCTGCTCACTCCCTTCCTGCTTGCTTAGGGACAGGTGGCTGACCTTCAGTGTGTGCAGACCAAAACTTGGAATGGGGTGCCCTTTAAAGGGATGGCAGGTGGCACCCCTGGAAGGGCTTGTCCACCACGCAACCCTGCCCACAGCACTTTCTGCCCTTTTACTTTTGAAAGAACACCCTGGGCCATGTGGACACTCTCAAAAGTGCAGTGAGGACCATTTAAAAGGGAGTGTCAGACCTGTGCTCCCCATTTGCCTGTGTGGATGCTCCCTTTCAGAAGGCTGTCTTTCAATATATAGTTTCAAAAGCTGTCTTTTTGAAAGGGAGCTGTAGTGTAATCACAGCCAGAAAGTTTTGAGGTGAGAGAAAGTTTATTGAACTACATTTCCTCTCGTCATTCCTTTTTTCCGATTTTCATGTCCTTGGTTCCAGAAAGGGACTTATAAAGTGTGCCTACACGAGCACGCTACTTTGAAGTAGAGGCACCAACTTCGAAATAGCGCCCGTCGTGGCTACACGTGTCGGGCGCTATTTCGAAGTTAACTTCGAATTTAGGCGGCGAGACGTCGAAGTCGCTAACCTCATGAGGGTATCGGAATAGCGCCCTACTTCGACGTTCGTAGGGACCGTGTAGACGATCCGCGTCCCGCAACGTCGAAATTGCCGGGTCCTCTGTGGCGGCCATCAGCTGGGGGGTTGAGAGATGCTCTCTCTCCAGCCCCTGCGGGGCTCTATGGTCACCGTGGGCAGCAGCCCTTAGCCCAGGGCTTCTGGCTGCTGCTGCGGCAGCTGGGGATCCATGCTGCAGGCACAGGGTCTGCAACCAGTTATAGGCTCTGTGTATCTTGTGTTGTTTAGTGCAACTGTGTCTGGGAGGGGCCCTTTAAGGGAGCGGCTGGCTGTTGAGTCCGCCCTCTGACCCTGTCTGCAGCTGTGCCTGGCACCCTTATTTCGATGTGTGCTACTTTGGCGTGTAGACGTACCCTCGCAGCGCCTATTTCGATGTGGTGCCGCGCAATGTCGAAGTTGAACATCGACGTTGCCAGCCCTGGAGGACGTGTAGACATTATTCATCGAAATAGCCTATTTCGATGTTGGCTTCACGTGTAGACGTACTGAGGGGATCGGAATAGCGCCTTACTTCGACGTTCAACGTCGAAGTAGGGACTGTGTAGACGATCCGCGTCCCGCAATGTCGAAAGTGCTGGGTCCTCCATGGCGGCCATCAGCTGGGGGGTTGAGAGATGCTCTCTCTCCAGCCCCTGCGGGGCTCTATGGTCACCGTGGGCAGCAGCCCTTAGCCCAGGGCTTCTGGCTGCTTCTGCGGCAGCTGGGGATCTATGCTGCAGGCACAGGGTCTGCAACCAGTTGTCAGCTCTGTGTATCTTGTGTTGTTTAGTGCAACTGTGTCTGGGAGGGGCCCTTTAAGGGAGCGGCTGGCTGTTGAGTCTGCCCTGTGACCCTGTCTGCAGCTGTGCCTGGCATCCCTATTTCGATGTGTGCTACTTTGACGTGTAGACGTTCCCTCGCTGCGCCTATTTCGATGTTGGGCTGAGCAACGTCGAAGTTGAACATCGACGTTGCCGGCCCCGGAGGACGTGTAGACGTTATTCATCGAAATAGATTATTTCGATGTTGGCTTCACGTGTAGACGTAGCCATATTCAGCAGTGACAGCAATAACACAAGAATCATAATGGAATAGAGTAGGATAAAATAGAATTCAAATGGACTGGAAGCAGTTGCAAAGCACTGTAAAGGAGGGTAAGCTAGATTTCCAGTTTAAATTCATCATGTCGAGATTTCTATTTTTTTATTTTCTGCTGTCTTTGCTCATGCAAGAGTAATGGTAGACACATTTATCTGCATAACATCTTAATGAGCTTATCAGGAGATCATCTAAATTATTTTCTTGTCCCCATACACATCGTACTCAAAGGTGGGATTGAAAAGAAAAGTATTTGCTTTGTAGATTTAATATTTAATGTTTCAGTTATTTAAAACAAGCAATATAAATAGACAAAATAAATAATTTAATATGTAATATTTAATTAACATTTACTTTAATATTTGTTTTGCACACTTTTATTTGTAAATGTTAGTAAATGTCAACTTCACTGTGCATACAAACTGCAATAAAAATATCCATCAGTAATAACTGAAATTCACAAATGAAAAAAGAACAATGGTGCTTGAGTACTTAAAATTTCATTTAAGGATATTTACTGCCTATATTTTGACATATGATGTTGACAATTTGTGTTTGAACAGTTTTAAAGGTTTAAAGGTTTTAATTTCTGCATTTCTATATCTACTTACATTAAATCATTTATGTGACCAGAACACCCCACTGTGTGACCCTTTGCATAATTTCCCACAACTCTGAAAATTTAAAACAATAACTGAGAGAAAATGTTTATAAATATTGCTATTATCAAAATTTTCCAAGCCTAATTTTATGACAATGATGACATTTTCTTATTGCAATAATCAGTCAGTGTCAGTGATGTCACATGGTAGGGTATGTCTACTCAGCAGCCTTATTTCAAAATAAGGTATTCCAGAAGAGCAATTTCAGCCAATTGACATTAGGATTTTATTAGACTGTTGTAAATCAAACCAGAGCCCACTTTACTCATACAAAACAATAGCAATCCCATATCTACTTTTCATCTTGTCTACATGAGTATCCCTCACTATTATACAGTACTATATAAACTTTTGGAAAATAATTGAATTCTGAAAGGTACGTTCAAACCAGGATCCTTGACCAATGTGAAGCAAGTTTTTCCAGGTTACTTTCCTGCCTAAGCCAGTAGGATCTGCCCTAAGTTACCTACTCTAGAAGTTGCTCTGTTTACAACTTGTGCATACACAGATATGGATCGTAGACATGTAAAATTCTTCTTCCTCTTCTCCCCTTTTACTTTGCTTCTTAGCTGCTACAACACAATTGTACCTATTTAATGTGTTATTGGGATGGTGCAAGTCTGACATATCTGGTCTAGTCCAGTTATAACTGTCACTGGCCGTGTCCACACTAGCCCCAAACTTTGAAATGGCCACACAAATGGCCATTTTGAAGTTTACTAATGAAGCGCTGAAATGCATATGCAGCACTTCATTAGCATGCGGGCGGCCGCGGCACTTCGAAATTGACGCGCCTCGCCGCTGCGCGGCTCGTCCCAACGGGGCTCCTTTTTGAAAGGACCCCACCTACTTTGAAGTCCCCTTATTCCCATAATCTGATGGGAATTACGCATTCCGAAAATGTAACATATGGCAGTAGTGTATATATCCTGCACAAACCTTATTGAACAGAGATAAATATAATTAAATTAATTTCAGTACCTTTGGGATCCATTGTTATTAAAACCATGACTGTGTAAGTGTTCCTGTGAGAATGTGTGTATCTTCCCTGGGATAGGGGTGCAAATATTTCCCTGGTTATCAGCCCTTTGAAGCCTCCCCTGGAGTCATTAATGTATATTAGTTCAAATTGGATTTTCTAGAGAACAAGAGACAAAGAAAATATTTTTGGCTGAATAGCCTAGTATTACACAGGTTTGGGTCCTTTTCCACAGTGCAACAAATGTACAGTATATCCGAGGCCCAATTCTTAGAGAAGGATCAGAAAGAAGTGGCTTACAGAGACTCCACATGATTCTTAGATGAAAAAATTAATAAAGATCAGATTTATATTTGTCATTAATGTTCTTTACTTACTTACTTTGAAATTTATTCAGCTTGGAAATTAAATAACACCAATCAGATTCACTTCCTGGTTTGAATGTACTAATACAACACTGTTGGATATGGTTTATTGAAATCTACCTGTGCATGTGTAGTCAGACACAGTCTCCCCCTTACAAGCCAGCTTGCTTGCTGCCCCCCCCCCACTGAGAAGCACACAGGGCATGGAAACGGCTGCTGACAGCACAATCTTTGACGCCCTCATTGAGGCCCAGATGTGCTAGCTTATCGTGACCCTGAGAAGCAGAAAGTACAGATAGAAGGCTAACAGGCCAAACTGTCAACAAGGGGGGGGGGGACCCTCAAGAAATCACCCCAGCTGGCATTGATGAATTTGATGACCACACAACCATCCCAGAAGGAGAAATCCCCGCCCACACAAGAAGAATGTCCTGTACTCCTAAATTGCTTATCTCCTGTCTTACAAGTGCAAATTAAGTAAGAATTGCCCTTGTAACGAACTGGCGTCACAAAAGACAGACCAGTACAATCTGGCACCATAGATAAGAAAGAGAATATGTAACCCAAAAAGGGGTATAAAAGGTGGGCCCAGCAGAACTTTAACTCTGAGTGCATTCCACCAACTACCTGCTGGTCGGGTCAGGTGATTGCCTCCCGAGGTCCACTACTGGGGACGCCCAACCTCGTATTCGTCTTTCCGCGGAATTGAGTGACCGATCCGGCTTGGCTACGCTGGTATCGAGAGACGCAGAGAGGGTAAGATATACCCATGCTAGGTTTCCATTTTTTTTGTGCACAGCTAAAGAATTAGAGCTCTGTAACTAGACGTCGTTGTATCAAGATATCATTGTGTTAGATGGTAACAGATATCTTTGTATTGGATTGTAACGTAACTTGTTAACACCTGTACTTTGCTAGCATATAAGAAGTAGACAATAGCCTTTTGTAACCGCATGCTTATAACTGTAGCTTAATAAACTTGTAACCAGTTAAGATCTAAGCCTGACTGCTGTCAACCCTTTTGCCACTGAAACACAGCCGGCACAACAAAAAGAACTTTAACCGTTTGGTTACCACAGCCTGACCGTAGGTGAGAGTGCTAGGAGCTCCCTGCTCCAACAGTGAAAAAACCTGGGTTATTTAGGACCCAGGGGAGTACCTCACTGCACATTACCCGGGCACCGGCTAACAGCATGTCAGGTCTTATTGCATGAATTGTCATGTGTAAGGCTTTGTACAACCTGCAGCAATCAGCACACACTTAAATAGAGTCAACCAGGACTTCACCAGTGTAGCTGAAATCAGAATTTGATCCAAATTAATTCATATAGCCTTTTTCATTTTTCGTTTTCCATAGGAGATCTGGGGGTTATAGTGGACCATAAGTTAAATATGAGTTGGCAGTGTGATACTGTTGCAAAAAAAAAACAAACCCAAACATGATTCTGGGATGTATTAACAGGTGTGTTGTGAGCAAGACACGAGAGCTTGTTCTTCTGCTCTGATCTGTGCTGGTTGGGCCTTGGTTGGGGTGTTGTGTCTTGTTCTACGAGTTGCATTTTGGGAAGGGTGTGGAGAAATTGGAAAGTGTCCAGAAAAGAGCAACAAGAATAATCAAAGGTCTAGAGAATGCGACCTATGAAAAAAGGCTGAAAGAACTGGGCTTGTTTGGTTTGGAAAAAAGAAGATTGAGGAGGGACATGATAGTGGTTTTCAGGTATCTAAAAGGGTGTCATAAGGGGGAGGGAGAAAACTTGTTCTTCTTGGCCTCTGAGTACAGAACAAGAAGCAATAGGCTTAAACTGCAGCAAGGGAGGTTTAGGTTGAACATTAGGAAAAAGTTCCTAACTGTCAGGGTGGTCAAACAGTGGAATAAATTGCCAAGGGAGGTTGTGGAATCCCCATCTCTGGAGATATTTAACAACAGCTTAGATTAATGTCTATCAGGTCTAGACAGAACTTGGTCCTACCATGAGGGCTGAGTGCTGGACTCGATAACCTTTCAAAGCCCCTTCCAGTCCAAGCATTCTATGATTCTATGATCACTATTTGAACTACATTTTGAGTCTCAGCTGCTGTGACTCTGTCTCTTGCAAAAGGTATTAAATTTCAATGTTTCCCTTTACCTTGAACACAAACAGATCTAAAGTAAAACTTTTACTCTTCTCCCTGGTGTATCACAATATGCCTCAGGTGACATGTGACCAGGATTTATCAGCAAATTTGGTTTACTGGTTGGATTGCTAGCTCTCCTTCCTTGAGCCAGGTATTTATGAGATTTATGATGTAGACATTGAGCCAAGACACTCAAATATTTATTTATGTACTCAGTGTTATTCTTCCATCTGATGGACTTATCCAAATTTAATTACACCTGTGTAGATTTATCTTAACTTAAAGTTCATTTAATTTAATTAAAATGAGGAAGGAAAAATGCTCCCTTTGTTTTACAAGCGTGATCGAGTTTACATGTTGCATGTGAACATGAATACTATGTCTTTGTCAGCATTTCTTCTTCTGAAAAAATAATATTAATAAAATACTAAAATAAATTTAAATCCCCTCACTCTTATTCCAACCATAAGGGTTGAATTAATGACTTACACATATCCTTCTTACTCCCATTGGTGCCATTGGCAGAAGATCACATTTCTCTATTGGTAAAAAGCCATAAGTAACCTTGGCAATTTATACATTCACACAAATCTAATAGGCCCTTTGAGACACAACCAAAATCATTTGTGATGGATTATACTTCAAATAGCTCATCTTGTCTATCCCCCCTTTTATTACAACAGGAAAGATTTTGTTCTGTCATAATAATTACCCATCATATTATAAATGGGCATAAAGTCTCCAACTTACCAAAGATTCTGAGTCTTCTTTAGCATCTAGTTCTGCTATTGAACCATCTTATCATGATAACCCAATTTATAAACCTCCTCATTGTCTCATGTTTAGACTGTTACAGTTCCTCATTACCATTTTCTCAGAGGTTTTATTTTCCAAAGCATTACCTCTTTTTTGTCATTCTTCTCTGACCTTTTTCCATTTTTTTTTTGGTATCCTAAACTGATTGCAGTGCTCTAAATGAGGTCTAGTTAATGTAATTACCAGGTTTAATTTATGAGGAATCTCCTGTTAACACATTCCATTATGGTATTGCCTTGTTTTTCTGCAATCACATATTAGACTTGTGATATTTATCATCTGCTATGATTTCCTTTTCAGTCTCTGTGGTATTTCTCCTAGAGTGGGTCCAAAATATATTATCCATTCCTCATTCCATCTTATGCGAATCCTTTTTGGTTAGAATTCGAATGAAGAAATGCATTCAGATCCATGCTTTAAAGCAAGAATTTGGGATCAGAATCCAAGGATGAGTCAGGGATGAGGCTCAGATTTTGTTTAGGATAAAATGACACCAATATCTGGTGGGTTGTTTTTGTGAGAGCTCTTGCATTTTGCTCCCCTCTGTTACGATTTTGTCTCTATCCAAATTTAAACACTGACTTCTCTTTTTGAGGCTGGCCTAGAACTCAGTCCACATGAATTTAAGAATCCAGGGACCTATCAATCAGTGATATTGAAGTGATTCAGATCTGAGGTTTCATTTTTTCTCATTAAATCTGTTCTGTATTTTATGTAAAAGAAAATGATTTCTTTGTAATCAAGAAACCTGGAAAGAGAAAGAGAGAGAGACTCTGTGTGTGCGTGTGCGTGTGCATGTGCATGTGTGTGTGTGTAGAGAAGGGTTATCAAGCCAATCTTAGAATTTCGAAATGCAACATGTTCCAAAATTGTCCACTTTGTGTGAGCAGATCCTTTTTGCACATATATTCTATTATTTGGGAAGTTGCAGAACTGCACAGATCAATTTGGGAACTAATTTGTAGCCCATTAGACAATTTGGATTGATTGCTTTGATAACTTATTAGACATACTTGAAAACTCATTCTAGTATTGTCTTTACTTGTAGGTATGAGAATTGTAGTTTTGAATCCCATTCACATTAACAAAAATTGCATGGATAAGTCTCACCCTGGAAGATAATACACCTCGCTGTCTATCTCCTACAGCTAGAGTTTAAAGCAACCAAGAGGTCGCCATGTTAGTCTGTATCTTAGAAAAACAAAAAAGCAGTCATGTAGTGCTTTAATGACTAAGATCTAAGAAATTATTTTGTTAGTATTTAAAGTGCTACATGATTGCTTTTTTGTTTAGTGTGAAGCACCTATTGATGGAATTGGACAAAAACTCATGATACGAAATTCCCCATAGTTTGAGGTGATTAAATTCAGATCTGTGCCTGGCTTGGATTTTCAACGGATTAAATGTGGGTGACCAGTTCCTAAACAACTGGAGTCAGTTTCCCAATCTTTGTAGGCTTCTTTGAAAATCCCAATTCTTATGACTTCTGTCTATCTCTAAAAAGAAGGTCTTTGAGGGGGATAAAGTTTATCATGACTATATAAACTACATTTAAGTTACAATTGGGATGAAGAAATATTTGGTCTTGTATGTTTAAATTGGACTTTGCCTTGCAGCATATATTGCTAATGAATATATTGCCCTTAAAATAATACTTTTAAAGTATATTGATGAATCCATAAGTTATATCCTAAGGGTATTGGTGTGCCAGCATATCATGTCAAACTCAAACAGTCAATGACCAAGCTAAATTACAAGCTTCTCTTAAGACATAGTGGCTGCGTCTACACGTGCACGCTACTTCGAAGTAGCAGCAGTAACTTCGAAATAGCGCCCGTCACGCCTACACGTGTTGGGCTCTATTTCGAAGTTGAAATCGACGTTAGGCGGCGAGACGTCGAAGTCGCTAACCCCATGAGCGGATGGGAATAGCGCCCTACTTCGACGTTCAACATCGAAGTAGGGACGTGTAGACGATCCGCGTCCCGCAACATCGAAATAGCGGGGTCCTCCATGGCGGCCATCAGCTGGGGGGTTGAGAGATACTCTCTCTCCAGCCCTTGCGGGGCTCTGTGGTCACCGTGGGCAGCAGCCCTTAGCCCAGGGCTTCTGGCTGCTGCTGCTGCAGCTGGGGGTCCGTGCTGCATATACAGGGTCTGCAACTAGTTGTTGGCTCTGTGTATCTTGCACTGTTTAATGAAAGTGTGTCTGGGAGGGGCCCTTTAAGGGAGCGACTTGCTGTTGAGTCCGCCCCGTGACCCTGTCTGCAGCTGTGCCTGGCTCCCTTATTTCGATGTGTGCTACTTTGGCGTGTAGACGTTCCCTCGCTGTGCCTATTTCGATGTTGGGCTGAGCAACGTCGAAGTTGAACATCGACGTTGCCAGCCCTGGAGGACGTGTAGACGTTATTCATCGAAATAGCCTATTTCGATATCGCAACATCGAAATAAACTATTTCGAAGTTGGGTGCACGTGTAGACGTAGCCAGTATGTGCTTTTTGTAGTGTCAATACAATATATTTTGCTTTTTTGATTTGTTCTCCAGAATTGCTGAAAACATGAGAGGGGTTTAAACACATGTCCGTTATTTCTGCCTGAATTGCACACCTAATGCAACATTTTTTTTTCCGGAGTAAATTTAAAATCATGGTTGTCTTGTTGATACTGAAATAGTATTATTTCCTTACTGTGGCAACTGCAATAAGTTGTGCTGTGATCTCATCAGTTTTCATAAGAAAAATAAATTCAAGTCTGGTAGATATTTTTAACCTCAAAAAAAAAATCTGTGCTTCAGGAAGATGGGATGAAACTATAATGTATATAGGAATGTCATCTCTACTTTGCAAAAAAAAAAAAAAAAACCCTCTGGCATCTGTACAGCTTGTTTTGCTTCTAATTGTTAGATGGAGATTGAGGCAATGCCTTCACTGTAAAATAATTCGAATTTAAGGCAGTTAGCTTGCTATTACCATGTGACTGTCTTCACTCTAAAGACCGTTAGCTCGATTTCAGGAGATATAATATCGTCAGTACCTCCTGGCATAGTGTCAAGTTTGAATTTAAAAGTTCAAATAAAGGCCAGTGTGGAAGCGCCATGTCTTAAAATCAAATTTATTGACCCCCCCAGAGGCATCCCGTATGTAACCCCACAATGCCCCTTAGTGTTCTAGTCTGGCCGCTGCTCTCCAGGTCTGCAGGAATTAGGTAACAGGAAAACCATGAGTTTCAATTTGAGATGAGGAAGCCTGTGGATGTGGGATCATGTTTGCATGAGGGGCTGAGAAACTTCTTTCTTTCTCTGATATCATGCTGTAAGCACATCTACCCATTACAAATAGCCCCAGCTCAGAGTTTGTGGTTCTGTCTCTACAGTTGGTATTATTTTCTGCGCTGCCTGGTGCCAGCCACTGCCCCACTAAACCACGTGTCAGCAAGGCTGTTGTGGGGGTTGTGCTTGCATAAGAGTCTGAGAAACTTCTCAGTGGCTTACATTAGCGTGCAAAACCCCCTCTCTCCACCACAGGTGCTACGCAGTTGAGATCTTTCCCACGCTCAGCCACCTCTTGTTCTCAGTGGTTTACATTTGTGTGCATTCTCCCCCTCCCGCCACCACACACACAGGTGCCACACAGTCGGCATCTTTTCCTCACTCAAAAACATCATGTGGCTAGCCCCTGACTCAATACACGGACGTGCCTGCCATTTGTTGCTGACCATGATGCCAGGCAGCACCATGTCCTGGCTTGCACGTGGTTAGGACTCCAAGGACAGGAAAGATTTCAGGGCATTGCTGCCACCAGGGAGAAGTCTCCCCCCTGTTTCTAAGATTTTCAGGGGCTTGCAGCTGTCTGAGGGGACTGCTCAACTGGTCCCCCACCAAAAATATTTTGGAGCCTTTCTGCCACAGAAGAGAAGTCTCCCCCCAGTGGCTATGAATTTTGGGAGCTTGCAGACAGCCGGGGAGACTACTTCAACTGTTCGCCCACAGAACCCCCCCACACCAACAGGGACCCAGGGGGATAGCCGCCACTGGGAGGAAATCTCCCCCAGCAGCTATGAATTGCAGGGCCTGGCTGCTGCCTATATAAGAAGGGTTCAAACTGGCCTCAAGCCACAGGCCTCACAGCCAAAAAAAAGATTGCTGGGGACCATGTCAACTGGCCGTTCAACCTCCCAAATACCAAACCACCCCACAATGACAATGAAATGTGGCCATGTTGGCCATGTCTGTATAGTGAAGAGCGAAGCCCAAAATCTTTTTTTCTAGCCTTTTCCTTTTTCTAACTTTGGATCCCTTCATGCAGGGAAGACTGGGTCGAGGCCATTTGAGAACACAGACCATGCACAGAAGCTGTAAAAATGGACTGGGAAGCTATAAAAACTTCCCTCAGCAACTCTCTTTTTCCAAATCTTTACTATCTACTCTTTCTTCATGCTTTTCATTGTCCCTGTATATTTTTCAGGGTTCAGATGTAATCAAGAGAGTGGGGAAAAATGGTGGCGAGCCAGTTGAGAAGACACACACCCGATGAGTTTTATGAAATCTTTCATAATCCAGTTACAGCTACAGTTTTAAAAAAAAATTCAGTTATAGAGGAAATATTTCTGTGTATTTGGCAATCTTTGTTGATGCACTAGTTTGCCTGCCTTCCACCTGGAAAAATGGATGTTGGCTTACTACAGGGAGGTAATGAGGGCAACGCAATGTGGGAAGATGATGTCAAATACCAGCAAAAATACCCAGAATTCTACAGGGACCTATGGGATAGGTTCCCACAATGCACTGCTGCAACAGTCAATCTTTTCCAATTGAGTGCGGTAGCAATAAGTTGACTTTGTGAGGATAAATGTAGCCTGATATGTGAATTACCCATTTGGCAGCACTCAGTAGCAAGGCTTACATTTACATAACAATAAAAATGTCAAAATAATTCCAACTTTACTTTTTTAAACATTTGCTTCATCCCAGTCCCACTCACATACACCTCTGATGCATTAAATGGGATTAAGAACTCTGTGGCTGTGTCTACACGTGCCCCAAACTTCGAAATGGCCATGCAAATGGCCATTTCGAAGTTTACTAATGAAGCGCTGAAATGCATATTCAGCGCTTCATTAGCATGCGGGCGGCAGCCGCGCTTCGAAATTGACACTCCTTGCCGCCGCGCGGCGCGTCCAGACGGGGCTCCTTTTCGAAAGGACGTCGCCTACTTCGAAGTCCCCTTATTCCAATGAGCTCATGGGCTTCGAAGTTTGGGGCACGTGTAGACATAGCCTGTCTGTATAATAAATTTCCCTGCCTATCCAGGTTCTTATATATAGTTTATAGAGTGAATGGAGCAGACATAAAGTATCATGTGGACAAAATCCAAAAAAGTAGTAACATATACACGTAAGATAGTTAAGTTACTTTATAAATGTATAACCATTCATTTATGAGTAAAAGCACATTGCTGTATGAAATCTGCACATCATGAAGAACAGAAGTATGACAGTTTTACCCATTGAAATACACATAAGCTCTTACCTTCTCAGGAGCTTTTGTTCTGGGCAGGTCACTTAACCCCCACTAATACCGCCAATTAACTTGATTTCACCATAACAATAATCAGTCATTACTGCTGCATTCACATGAAACAGGAATAGGGTTAACCTTTCCTGCTGTTTTTTCCTAATTATCAAAATTGTAAATTCTGACTGTTTTGATGCTGAACAGTTTATTGAATTCACACTCAAGCACTGCATAACATTTAGTATTATAATATTGCACAGTCAGTCTTTTGACATGTGTGGCGAACATGAGCACATTTGCAGCTATGCATAAAATCTGATTTCAGTAGTTTTTCATTTCTATATTCCAGAGGACAAAAAATAATATTCTAGTTCTAGCAAGAGCTAAGTTGTGACAGCTTAGAAAGAAATATATGGTGGAAAAACAGCCTACCTTTATGAAATGCTCTTCAAATTTGTGAGCCTGAGATACACCTAATTAAAGTCAATGTCAAAATGGAAAGTACTATAAAATCTCCATGAATTTGAGACTGTAAGAGTGTGAATGAGTGAGTGAATAAGATGCTCACCAGAGACTGAATCTTAGAAATAAAATAATCTGCCACTGCATGATGTTGATTGGCACAGGAGATACTAAAAGATACAGGATGATATTCTGGCTCCATTCTTGTCAATGGAAGATTTCCACTTACTTTGGTGCACTGGAATTTCACCTCTACAGTAGCTCGTTTCATAATAGAAATGCATAAAATGCCCAGATAGCGTTATATTTGTGGGCTTTTGTATTTGCCTTTGTAAATAATGCTCCATTTCCCAGCATTGTTCATTGAAACATTTTGTTTTTCAAATGTCATCATCATGAAAATCTAAGTATCTCAAAAAAGTATTGGTTTCAACAACTTTCTATTTGGAAAAGAATGCACTTTGATAATTCTGAAACATCCTGTGTTCATACTTTTAAACAAAAATAACTTAAAGTTATGACTTTAACTTAAGTTAGAATTGTTTCACCCAGAAACACTCTTTCAAAATGATTTTTAAAACATGAAACTTTTTAAAATATATTTTAAAGAGGTTGAACTCATATTAGACTTTTTTTTCAGAACTATGTTTTTGATTTTTTGTTTTCAGAATTTTATTTCATAGGAAATTTTGATATTTTTGTTTGGTATTTGTTTTAAACCCTTTTGGAATTAAAGGAATTTTGCAATCTTGGAATTTCCCATCAAATGAAATAGCCGGTTGTTGTGCATCTCTAGAGGCTGCCAATATGGAAGGCAGTTTTTCCATGTTGATGGGACAAGACAAGAGGGAAATCAAGTAAAATACAAAGTAATCATTGTAAATAACTTAAATATACGATATTTAAGAAAAATAGTGTGTTCCCAAAAGTTCATTTTGTCTTCTTTGATAATATTTTTTTTATATTCCTCGTACACACAACTACAAAAAGCAACCTCTCGCAAATATGTACATCTGTTAAAATGTGTATTATACAGGGAGGGCAAAGCAAAGTGATTGCTGTGGAAAACATTAGTAAAGCAAGTGAAGGCTTAGCTCTCTCAATAAGGTTAATACAAGACTTTTAAAATATATATGTAATGGCCAATCTGACCTCTAAAGCTTTTCCCACCAAGGTGCCCAAGAAAAGCACTCCTCTGATAATGACTAGAGAGACAATGAGCAGTCCTGCTACTGACTTTCTTCTTACATCTTCAAACTGTGCACACATCTAGTCTATGTGAATAAATGCTTGTTTCTACTCATGTCATCACTGATTTATTTTCATTGTATCCATCTTTTTTTTTGTTTTTGTGACTGAAAAGACTTAGAAGCAGAAATTATTTTTTTACTTTATATGCATATAATGCCTAGCACAACTGGGCTTTGATTTAGTTGGCGCCCTTGTCATGACTGTAATATAAATAACGAATCCTAATAATTGTAAATCTTATCTGATAGGAATGGGAAAAGTCCCTTCATGTTCTAAAATGTCTGTGTGTCTTCAAAATGAATGCCTGACAGGAAATATCCTCTAATTTCCTTAAAAATGGCATGGAAACAGAGGCAAGTTGTTACCACATCAGGAGGAGGGAAGCTGCAACCTTAAATTAACTTTTAAATTCTGCTTATTTCTGATTTAACATGGCCTTTAAATCTCTTAATAAAACGACAGCTGCTCTGGTTGTGTTGATGTTAGTTTAATATTCCCTTTGACAATAAAAAATGGGCCCAAGGCTCTAGGCTATGTCACTTGCTGCTGAATTAGATAAATCTTAAACTTTATTTTCTCACTGTACACTTAGCTTTTGCAGTTACCCTTAAGACATTAATCTACTGAAAAATAAAGAAGATAACATACTTCAGGAGAAACATGTCATAAATATTTTGATAAAGCATTGTAATCCTCAAAAACAGATGGCTGTTCCATAAAGATTATCAGCTGGGAAGGTTTTACAGGCAGAAACGTATTAAATAATTGCAAGTTGATGGAAGCAGGGGTTAACCTCATAATCAAATGTATTTTGTTTTTAATCATTCATGGTTTTCTGGCAGCTGGAGCAGGCTGGGACTAATTTGACAGTCTTGTACCATTCCTGACTATTAAATGCTAGAAAAGATACAACTTGATGGAAAGAATTAAAAATATATATCAGTAAGTGGGAGGTTAGATGGGGGAAGTTGAAGACATTGTAGATATGTGCAGCTTAAAACAAAAAAACATGAGACCATATTGAAAGAGAGAGAGAGAGAGAGAGAGAGAGAGAGCGAGAGAGAGAGAGAGAGACAGGATTTGGGCCAAAACAGAAGCAGCTTGCCAATTCCCAAACTTAAATGAGGTACTATAAATAGCAAAGAATATCCTTAGGATAAATAAATTTTAATATATGGGATTGCAGAGGCTCTTTAAGTAATCTTATAGTGATATTAAAGAGAAAGGATGACTTTATTAAGCCTTCTGGGCCAATAAGCTCACTACCAAGTTGCTCTGAGGATGAGGGTTATTTTCATAGGTGCTGAGTAAAAATATAGCATAGGACTTTATGAATTTCTGTTTGGGGATTCACATAAACTCCATCAAAGAAAGTCAGCTTCCACAGTGCTCTGGCTTTTGTTTCACCCTGCTTTGCAAGCTGATCTTCTTCATGCTGCAAATCAAACATCTAGAAAAACTAAATAACATCTAATCTCTTTTTATTATAATAAAGGGAAAATATTAATACTATGTCAGGAAGGAGGAATTAAATCAAAGATATCAAATCCCACACCAACATGATTAGCGAGCCACTCTGCATGCATGATTCCTACTGATGTGTGTAGGAATTACACTTCTGTGTATTAGAAGGTAGTTTTTCTCCCAGAATATTACATATCAACCTAGCAAGACAGGATACCTACGGTCTCTAATTAAATTTAGAGCCTCAGAGGTTTTCTATTTTCTGAAGAAACCTGTAAACTTTTGGTCATCTAAACTTGCATTTAAAACCATCTAAACTTGCGTTTAAAAAGAGGAACTGAGGACCTCACACCATTGTGCTCCTGTTTGCAAAGAACAGTTAGAAATTCTTATTATAACAAGCATAAGTGCAAATAGCTTGGGGGAAATGTATTAATCATACCTATTTATAACCAATTATTTTACCTGTTTCACATATGACAGGGGGAATCAATTCTCTGAATACATTAACATTCCAGTGCCTCAGGTAAGGGTTACAATATTACACAATAAAGTCAATGGGAGTTTAAGCACTGACTTGAATGGCAGCATCATCTGGCACAACGTTTGATACTATTGAACTATGACAAGAGAAATACAAATATAACATATTGATAAAATGCTGCACACATGCTAAATGTTTTACAAAAATGGATTTAAAACTTAGAAGTTGCTTTCTGTCACTAAAATGCTTTAAATGTTTCCATTACATTAGTTATAAATCAATATAAACACAATGAAAATAAATATTACAGTCACACAAAAGCTGCGTCTACACAAGCCGGCTATTTCGAAGTAGCTGTGCCAATTTTGAAATAGCTCCTGCCGCGTCTACACTTGCCAAGCACTATTTCAAAGTTGAAATCGATGTAAGGTGGTGAGACTTCGAAGTCGCTATCCTCATCAGGAGGTGGGAATAGCACCCTACTTTGACATTGAACGTCGAAGTAGGGCACATGTAGCTCATCCACATCCCACAACATCGAAATAGCGGGGTCCTCCATGGCAGCCATCAGCTGAGGGGTTGAGAGACGCTCTCTCCAGCCCCTGAGCTCTATGGTCGCCACGTGCAGTAGCCCCTTAAAGCTCCCTGCCCCCTTATTTCCTGTGCAGGAAGCTGAGAGCTCGTGCAGGCAGCAGCACAGCTACGTGCACAGCCTGCACGTCCCTCAGAAGCCCCAACCCACCACCCTGCACCCAATGGCAGCCAGCTTGCCCCCCCATGTGCCCACAGGGCACCCCCCCCGGAAGGTGACCCAGGGCTTCCAGCCTGCCAGCCAGCGGGGGGAAGAGGCAGTGGGGTCCCTCCTGGATGGAGGCCGAGATCCAGGACCTGCTGGGGCTCTGCGGCAAGGAGGAGGTGCTCCAGGTAATGGGGGGCAAGAGGCGGAACACGGATGCGTTCGCTCGGCTGGCCGAGGGCCTGGCTGCCCCAGGGTCACCCTGCCCGCGCTCCTGACCACATCAGGAGTAAGGTAAAGGAGCTGTGGCAGGGTTACGCCTGGGCCCGGGACACGGCCAGCCGATCTGGGGCTGCCCCCGCCACTTGCCCCTTTTACAGGGAGCTCAGGGCCATCCTGGGCCCCCAGTACACCTCCTCCCCCCCGGTCACCCTTGACACATGGGGTGACGAGCCCCAGCAGGCCCTGGAGATGGAGTCCACCCCGGAGGCCAGCCCTGCACCCCAGAGGCCCCCCAGGAGCCCACCCCGGGACACCAGAGGAGGAGGAGGAGGAGGCCTCCAGTGACGGGGGGCTCCAAATTGACCTCACCTCCCGCAGCTCCAGCAGGGCATTCGCCCAATGGGCGTCCCTCGACCGTGAAAGTGGACCATCAGGTATGTACCCCCCTGGTAAACACCCCCGGGGTTAAGGGGCGGGGACAAGAGACATGACCAGGGCCCTCCACACACCCAGATGACCATGGCCCCGAGGACAGAAGTGGCATGTCTGTCAGAAGAGTCCATCAGCCCCTGCCCCCCAGCAGGAGAGCGCCATGCCCCATCCCTGGGGATGGGGGGAGCGGAACCTAGGGTCCCCCGGGGACGGGGGTTGGACACCCATCATCATCAGCAACAGTATCTCTGGGGCACGGGGATGGGGAACCAGCAGCAGAGGGGTGGGGGGGACAAAGGCCACAGGTCAGGGCCCAGACTAACGTCTGTCTCCACTCTTCTTCCCCCTCTGTTCCACAGCTGCACCATCGGAGGGCCTGGAGAGCACTGGCACGCCGTCTGCGGTCCCGGAGAGCCCACCGGGGCCATCCCACCGGGCCAGCTCCTTGGCGGAGCACGGACCAGCCCCAGGACGAGCCCAACAGTGGCGGAGCCATCTGTGGGTGTCCACGGATCCCCAGCTGCTCGCCACCCTCCGGCGTCAGCAGGTGGAGGAGCAGCGGCTCCATCTCCAGAAGTGAGCGCTGGCCTGGCGCCAGGAGGCTTGGGGGGCCTTCATGCGCATCTTCGAGGACATCTTGCGGCACTTGGCCTCCCCTGCCGCTCTGCCCACCACTCCATCCGCCGCTCCACTCACCGCTCCGCCTGCTGTCCCTACACCATCAGCCATCCTGGGGCCTGCCACTGAGGGGGACCATGGTCCTCTGGACTCCACCCGGCCCTATCTGCCGGTTCTCCCTGCCCCCACACAGACTCGACCGGGCCTCCGGCCGAGACATGGGTTGCGCCCCCCCACCCCAACACCAGGCACAGGGCAATAGAGGTGCGTGGCCGAGGACTTTGCCCCCTGAGGCCCCATCCTTTGGACATATTCCCCCCATCTTTGTAAATAGTTTTTGTTCTACCCCTGTTTTGCACCTGCCCCCCTCCCAGATACGTAGTTCTCCCCCTTCTTCTTCTGTTAATACAGGTTGCACAGTTTTGTTTTAAAAAAATTCTATTTATTGTACAGAAGTGTGTGTGGGGGGGTGCTCTTGGGTTCTCTGTGGTGTGGACGTGGGGGCAGGGAATGTTGTGGAGGATGGCGGGGGGCGGGGTGGGTGGCTCACCCGCAGCTGGCCCTGCCAGTGTTCACCCCACAGCTTGGGCAAAATGGGCCCACAGGGCCTCCCAGACCCAGATCCCCTCAGGGTCGACCTGGCGACTCGGGGCAGCGGGTGGCTGGATGTAGGCCCTGCCAGCCTCCACAGCCCAACCCTGGAAGAAGGCCTCTTCCTTGCTCTCCACCAGGTTGTGGAGTGCGCTGCACTTGCCCACAACCTGGGGGATGTTGGTGAGGCCTGCATCCAGGTGGGTGAGGAGACACCTCCAGCGGCCTTTGAGGCGGCCAAAAGTGCGCTCGCCCACCTGGCACGCATGGTTCAAGCGCGTGTTGAACCGCTCCTGGCTGGCTGTGACATGGCCCATGTAAGGGTGCATGAGCCAGGGCCGGAGGGGGTATGCCGTGTCTGTGACGACGCAGAGGGGCATGGTGGTGTCCCCCACAGGGATCTCCTGCTTGGGGATGTAGGTCCCCACCTCCGGCCAGCGGCACAGGCCCGAATTTCTGAACACCCGGGCATCGTGGGTGCTGACAGGCCAGCCAACATAAATGTCCAAGAGGCGGCCCCGGCTGTCCACCAAGGCCTGGAGGACCACAGAATGGTATCCCTTCCTATTGAGGAAGTGTCCTCCGCTGTGCTCCGGGGCACAGATGGTGATATGGGTCCCATCCAGAGCCCCAAAGCAATTTGGGAAGCCCAGGCTGGCAAACCCCGCGATGGCAGCATCTGGGTCCCCAAGCCACATGAGCCTGTGGAGTAGCAGGGCATTGATTGCGCAGATGACCTGCAGGGGAAGGACATGAGAGAGCACCGGTGAGGGGTGTGCAGGGTGTGTCTGGCCCTTCCCCCCAGGATCCTCCCCAGGGCTCCCCCCCAGGGCCCCCCAGGCTCCCCACTTCCCCCAGGGATCCTCCCCTCCCCCCCCAGGACTCCCCCCTGTGCTCCCCGCCTGCCCCTGGGTCCTCTTACCTCAATAAGGACAGCCCCGACGGTGGCCTTGCCCACGCTGAACTGCTGCCCTACGGATCGGTAGCTGTCTGGAGTGGCCAGCTTCCAGACAGCGATGCCGACCCAGTTCTCTACAGTAAGGGCATATCGCATGGGGGTGTCCTCATGCCATAAGGCAGGGGTGAGCCACTGGCAGAGCTCCAGGAACGTCTGCTGGCTCATTCGGAAGTTCCAGAGCCAGCGGTCCTTGTCCCACTCGCCGAGCACCAACCACTCCCACCAGTCCGTGCTCATGGGGTATCTCCACAGCCGGCGGCGTGTGTGGCGGGGGGGGGCGCTGGGAGGGCAGCAAGGTCTGGGGCTGCTTCCTCATCCCCTAAGGACAGCTCATCTTCCTCAAATAAAAGATGGTCAGCTGCCTCCTGCATGGCCCTGAGCAGGGCAGCCACTGCTCCTGCAGGGGCGGGTGAGTGGGCCTCTGGCTGCTGCGGGTCCATGGTGCTTCAAGGGGTGTGTGTGCCTGTGGCTTTGCAGACCGTGTGCTGTGCAGGCTGAGTGTGTGTGGGAGGGGCCCTTTAAGGGAGTGGCTAGCTGTTGTCCTGGAAGTGCTAGTCCACCCTGTGGCCCTGTCTGCAGCTGTTCCTGGCACCCTTATTTCGATTTGGGCTGCTTTGGTGTGTAGACGCTCCCCTTTAGTGCCTATTTCAATGTAGTGCTGTCCAACCTTGACGTCGAACGTTGATGGCACCAGCCCTGGAGGATTTGTGGACGCTATTCGTTGAAATAGCTTATTTCGAAATAAGCTATTTCGATGTAGCATCCCAGTGTAGACGTAGCTAAAAAGTCCTAGCATAAAAGGAAAGAAATGGACACAGTATTCTTGCATTGTGTTATCAGTTAGTGGGACAGATACAGAAAGATCTTTGTCAAGTTGAGAAGACAGGATGTTTTGTGTGTCAAATATGTATCTATGTCAACTTTTTTGCTTCTTTGCAGTTGATAGTGGGGGTTGTCGAGTGATTGTGCCCACTGTTGAGACCAGGTTCCTCTAATTCTGAAAGTCTGGGAGTCCTGCAGATATCCATGAGGCTTCAGAAGTCTCTTCAGTGTGGCGATAAAAGAGGGATAATGTGTATGGTGCAGGAACTGTAACTTTCACTTTTCCATACGTTACCGTTTCAATGACAACCTCACACTCCTACCCACGAAACATTAGCTTACATTGCTTTACAGATGTGTAATTTGTGTCACTATTTCTAGGGCCTCTGTATTTGATCCAAGATCCCTAAATGACTAGTGAACTATGCCATAGCATAGTTCAGATCCTGTATAAATTAAGCCTTTTTCAACCGTAAAGCCATTTAGTAGGTACAGTTAGTTTAACTATTCCAGGAAGATTGTAAATGACCCAAAGCTCTGATAAGGCATATTGTACTCTGTGCTTTATTTCTGTATTGATTTATTTTTAAGAGCCAATAGATTTCGCATTTGCATTGTTTATCAGAATACATGGCTGGTATGAGTTTTGCTCTTGTTTATTTCTACTTGCTTGTTTTCTTGAGATCTCTGCATTGGCATAATATCTCTTTGGAAGGAGATGATGATTATTTTCCTCAAATTTCTGACTCCCCTTTTTCACGAAAGTTAGGCCCTAGAGGAAATAAATCATGGGTCTATTATAGTCATCCCAACACCTTTAGCAAGAAATACAACTTTAGACATCAATGGACATTTTGACATTTTCCAATGATGGGTGTTTCCTTTAAATTTTGTCCATCCATGTGCAGAGTGAATTTTATTAGGTGCACTAAAGTATGCACAGATGTACAACCCCAGCAGAAACACCTACTGCCAGTTGTGGGAGCTCTCTAATAAGACGGGCAGCATTTGAATCTCTCCTGGTGGTGGTGGGGTTTGCACTCTGGTTACAGGGACAGACCAGCTGATAGTGATGTGGGGTAAAGGAGGCACTGGCACAGGGGCCTGGCATTTGGTAGCATCAGCAGCTGGAGCCCCAGCCCCCTCTGAAATGCTGCAGCAGGGCTGCTCTGCCACTCAATATAGCTAGGGGTGTAAGTGTGAGGGGCCAATGCCATCATCTGAGTGGCAGTAAGGGCTGACTGCCCTAGGGCCCATTCTTTCTGCTGTTGCCCCACTCTTTCTGGGGGTGCAGAGCAGAACCCCCATCCACACTGTACAGGGAAAGTTGGCAGTGACTAATCACTCCAGGTTGCACCATCCTATGCAATAGGACTTGAGCCATATCCATTGATGGATTGTTTTGTTGCCTTACAGTTCTTATTGTCAGGGAATTTATCCTTATATTCAGCCTAAATATTTCCATTCTTAAATTATTCCCATTACTTCCACTTATAACTCATGTCACTCAAAATAATTGTTACCCTTCCTTGATATTAGTGCCCTTCAAAACTTCATAAGCTGTTGCACCCTCCACCCCTTTTACTTGTCACTTAGCTAAATTACACATATTTATCTTTGCTAATCTTTTATCATAAATCACACCTTCCAGCTCCTAGATGGCTTTTGTGGGAAACTAAAACGGAATGCAGAATATAAAGACAGATCTTAAATATGTTCTAAAGTTATAATAATTGAAATATACTCCTTTAATTTTGACATAATGGCTGTCAGCACCCCATCTCTAAAAATTATTCCTGTGTCCTTAGGTAGATAGTAAGTGTAAGCAGAAAGTGCTGTAATACTGGAGAGAAAAGCTCATACAACCCTGAATGCTGAGCAGAAGATGCAGTTTAAATCTTAATTATGATTAATAGAGGTGAATGAATTTGTCATATTGAACCACAAATCCAATCAAACCTGGATCTTGTGTTGCAGGGTTGATGGTTTTATGATCGTTAGCCCATGCTTATGAAAATCTGACAAACTGAGGTCATTCATAAACAGCCCCTTTCCCTGATCCATTGTTGTTCTCTCTGTTTTTGCCAGTGGCACTCATCCTCCCTTCCTCTCTCCCCAATAAAATATGCCTATCACAAAGCTGGAGGCCATTGTTTTCCATAGGGAGCATACCACCAATGAAAACAGGAGATTGATGGCACTAGAGATTTCCCATGGAGATTTGAAATCATGGCTTTCTATATGAATGGTGAGCTATTTTTTCTATTCCTTGTGAAATCCTTCTTCATAAAAAATTGAACTGTATCTTTAAGTTGGCGTAAGAAATGATGAGGTGAGAAAAAGCCAGACAAATAGTGGAGTTTATATTTAGCCGCAGAGTATGTGTGTGTGGGGGGAATTAATACATTTTCTTGTTACACTTTGGAGCCTATTAAAATAATGTCAAAACATAGAGGAATGATATCAGGAGCATTTAGGCCTGAAACACAGACCTTTATCCACAGTGAGGGACCAAAAACAATCAAACAGAAAGAGCTTTACTATACCCAAGATCCAATGCAAGAAAAATATTTATTTTTATTCATAAAAGAAACCATACCAATATATCTTTTGTTTGCAAATTAGGTGTGATGTTTCAGTTGTCTTCTTTAAAAAAAAATAAGGTTTTAATAATAATACCAAAAAAGAAATGTGGGTGAACTACTGCCCCGCTATTGAAATTAATTGGAATTCTGACATTGACTTCAATGAGGCCAGAATTCCTCTGGTGTCATTTAAAGATATATTATATGTAAACTGCTTGCATCCCTTTAAAAAGAAGAAATGCCTCTTGTTGCTTTTCTTACATGTATCCCTTGCTTCAGTTACTAGCCAAAATCAATTTTAAAGGAACTCTTTATGGGTTGCACACAACCACCTTTGAATCAGGCTGACAGTTTAAAAACACGAGACTTTTCAGATAGAGGTTTTTACAGGCTCTTCACTGCACACAATTGATGTCTTCTAGTTTCATAACTTTATTCTCCTGAAATTCCCTGGTGGGCAGTCTTCACGCAGTAGTTTCCTTGAAAATTATGGAATAGTCACAGTTTGTGCGGGACTCTCGAGAATTGTTATTTTTTGTACATGCTTATATCTGCTGTAAAGAAAAACCTCCACTGACTCTAGTGATAAATCACCATATTACAACCATCAGGACATTTAATTTACAACTCAAATCAATCGGGACTTGCTGATGCTGGATGGTAATATACTGTCAGTTTAAAAAGCTGAATATTTCAGCTCAGTGTGGGATGGGCTGTCAGTCAGAGGAGTGACAAAGTGACAATTTATGGTTTATAACAATCCAGCAGACAAATTGCAAGAAAAATGCAGTTTGACTTCAGTCTGGAAGGGTAGGAGGAAATTAGACCTATCAATTTGCAAGACCCCATTTTTTTCTCTCTTTTTAGATATATATTTTTATTTAAAAGGTCTGTTTAAAGCTTCGGAAGTTAAAGATAATTTAGTAAAACAAAAGTTTTCTGCAGGACCCTTTTGTGTACTGGTAGTGGAGGCATGTAGACATAGCTAAGAAACACATTAATGGCCAGATACATATTTGATATAAATCAGCATAACTACCCTGAAGTCAGTAACTGAGCTTTATAAAAAGCTGTGAGATGGGGTAGGGAATTTGATAGATTTCACACCTGTGTCTGATTGTTACTTTAAATCACCATAGAAGTGTAACAAGGAAGTATTAACACATATTCTTCTCCTGGTCTTTGGGACCATACAGGAGGAGCATGAAGCAGACAGGAAGGACAGATATGCTCTTAATGACAATGCCCCAATCCCTAAGATGTCAATTTGCTGCAAAGAGAGGCAATCCCTTTGCACTGCTCTGAGACCATCTCTTGAACCATGCTGTCTGGTAAGCCTACTATTGCACTTTGTGACACCTCCAAAAGGTTTAATAGCATGCAAAGCAGGAGCTAATGCTGCTATATGAAACTATATGAAGAAGACCGTCCTGTAGAGATGGCTTCCTCCTTCACTTTGTTTTGCTGCAAGTTATTCCAAGATTTCATTACATACCAGTTCCCAATGATTTGTAGTCCTTGTATAGATGTAGAATTAGCTTATTTTAAATTAATGTAGTTGGCAGATGATTTGTCCCTAAGATGATATCTACATGGCAGAGCTATTTCAAGATACCTCAATATCCTGAAAAAGCTACTCCATGGCTGGGAAAAGTGCCCATAATTTTGAAATCTTTTTTCAAAATAATGGGTGCACTATTTCAGCAACCCTGTGGTCCTCATTGCAGGAGGAGTAAGGGATGCTTCGAAATAGCACAATATTTTGACATTTGGTGCTGTTTAGATAGTTCCAAATGCCAAAATAAGCTATTTCGAAAAAAAAAAACTTGAAATAAGATATGCAATTTGCACAGCACAAATTGCATATCTTATTTCAAGTTTAGGATGCCATGTAGATGAAGCCTAAGAGACTGGCCAATAGTGGAGAAGGTACTTGCAGTTTCTGCTCCACGATATAACAGCACTGAACAGAGAAGCTAGATTGGTGGCGAGAAACAAACTGTATGGGACACTTGGCCACATAATAGGTGGTCATCCTGCTAACTAAAATTGTGCCAGATTATGGATGTTCTTCCCCTGGTCTTTGGGATCATGATCTTTGTTCAGAATCTTTAACATATGCCCAGACAAAGCAGGTCTGAAGGCCTGACGCCTAATTGAACAATAGGCAAAGCATGGCACGGAAAGCAAAACAAACCTTTATTTATGTAACTAGGCATGCAACAAGAGCTGAGACAGCATAACCCTGGGTGTAAAACAGTTATTGGGACTTATTTTGAATTATAGACCTATAACTCACTGAAGAGGGGCCTCAAAGTCTGCTTCCCAGTTCAGAGAGAGATAACAGTGAGTCTCCCTTGAATACCAGCCCAAGTTCAGAAAAAGGACTAACATATCAGCATGAGTGATGGTGTCTACCTGTCACAGATGCCAATCTGAGCCCAGAAAGGGGTGGCTTTGATAGCTGTATTTTATTGCCAATGTATACACTGATTTTTTTTTCCCAAACCATATAGGAATATACCTTCAGAAAAACCTGTTGGGAGGTGCCACCATGCACTCATAAAGATCTGGAATTGGAATTTAACCTATCTTCTACCTACCCAGGCACCCAGGAACTCCCACCCTCTTTCTTCTTTCCACACATTGGCACCCTATATAATTCATTGAAAGCAGTTGTTTGTCAGTCTTACTGGCCTAACAAGCAAAGTGGCACTCCACTATCTGTGTGTAATAAAGGCCTTGTGCTTGAACCTACAGGTGTCAAACTTCTGTTCCTTCAAGATTTCAGAAATGTTTTATTGAAAGATAATGAAGGAAACAGTTTCTTTTTACCATGTGCTCTAGCTTTTCAAGGGTACTTGAAATCCAGATCACATTTCTTTCTCTTCTTCTTCTTCTACCAGATCTAATGGAATTTAGTCAGCTCATTTGGATTTAGGGTCCTACAGACTGCAGCTTCACATCAATACTGGTCCTTTCTATTGTGAAATGACTTTCCACATCATTTCATGATAGAAACTTGACAACTTTCTTCCTTTTTTTTAACTTCATTTATTGTATCTTTTCTGTGTGTGTGTGTGTGAGAAAGAGAGAGATTTTGAAAAACTGATTGTTTTTTTTGGTCCCTTAATCTTCAATTCTATCATCAATTTTTTAGTGTTTGCAAATGTTACTTGAAATACTTGAGTCAGCGTGTAACTGTTTGAATTTATATTTAAATAGTTCGCAAACCTAAATGTCTATCACTGCTTTCTTTTTTGAACCATGCTGTGTAATTTGTCATTAGTGATTTGCAGACACATTTGGTTGCAATTTTCTGAAACACATACACCGCCTACCTGACTCAGGAGAAGAGCATGGATCTGGGATTTTCGTTCTCGTATTACAATTATTACAAAATGCACCATGACAGTTTTCCAGAATAATTAACAGAACTTGTATCAAAATGAACTGAGAGACAGAAGATCTACATTCTTTTCTTGGTTCTGCAGCAAATCTCAACTGGGACATAGGAGATCCCAAGAAACTTTGCCTCAGTGCCTAATGAGGAGAAGAGACACGAATACGAGTTTCCCACTTTATAGATGTATATCCTAATCACTGAATTAGAACATATTCTGATGGAGAGACCTCTGTCTTTCATGATAAATTATTCCACTCTAAATTAAATATGTACTGGGCCAAAGGGGAAGACTAGAGTGACTGTAATTCTATAAGCTAATTTTTAAGGCACTCACCTGAGAAGTGATGTTTAAATCTCTTTTCATCAGGCAGAAAAAGGAACTGAATGGGGATTTCTCATCTCCTGGGTGAGTACCCTAACCACTAGGCCAAATGTTAAGGAGAACTTACCTCTACTTCTCCCCAGTGAGCCATGTAATGTAGAGTTAGGCACACGTGAATCCTAGATGTAAATGGCAAGCAAAGCTAGGCACCTTCCTCCAGCCCAAAAAGACACCTAACTCCCTGAGAGTGGCAAGCACACACCCCTCCCATTGGCACCTCTTAATAGATAGTTTCAATGCCAAGTGTGTTGGCTTCTGTGGATCCCATTGTCTCCCCATGTTAGTATATAAATAGTACACCCCGGAGTATGTGAAGTATGGTGATTTTCAAACAGCTTAAAAGGTCTTGCAAAGCTGAGTCCTGCAATGCGTAAGTCCTTTTGTGAGTCAAGGCCCAGGTTGCTGCAGTAACAAAGTTCTGGGGAGTACAGACATTTTGGGATGGAGCAGGTGAACCCTTTTAGGATTGAGCTACACCTACTCCTCTTTACATTCTGCAAAGCTATACTTCCATCCCACTAGTGCAAAGGATGTCGATGGGCTGGTAGTGAGACCAAAAAAAGATGTTTCCAAAAAAGATGTTACCAAATCCTGATTGTCCTGGCCAGGATTTACAAATGCCTTCCAAGTATATGTAGATCTTTAGAAAAGCAGCGGAGCCTTTTTAACAATCATTCAAGCAAGGCAAGTAGTCTCCACTTGTAGTAATGAGCTCATTAAAGGGTATTATAAATGGAACTTGAGCAAGAAGGAGAATCTCCTTTATGCAGGAGTGAAGGAATGTGAGGCTGTTCTGCAGGAAAATTGCAAAGGTTTACTTTTGTCTGACAGGCCGCTATTTAGATCCCATTTTTACTCTGCTGTAAGAGATCCAGTAGGCTGGTGTCCAGGCACTGTGCTAATGGAATTTGCAATTTTTTGAATAATACAAATAAAACCTGAGCCAGTTTATGAGTTGCTCATTCTTACACTGTGGGAGATGTAGACCTGCTGTCAGGAACTGATTCTGCCATCTCTTTTCATGCTGAAATGTGATGGAGTCTTCTGAACATTTTTCTTTTACTGTGGGCTAGCAAATCAGAACCTCTGCCTCATTTCCATCCTCCTGACCACTCTACCCCCACTAAAACAGGGATATAGAAATACTGAGGGTATGGGTAATTCTGTAAACATTTCTCATTCACCAGTAGGAGATAGGGCAGGACTCTGAGGAGGCAGATGTTGTGTTGATAACCCAAACAAAGTCCAGCTCCTAATCCAAACTTTCTAGACAGTGTTATTTGGCTACTGCAGGCTATCATTCACAGCTGGGGGGGGGTGTGTACTTTACTGTGCCACTGGGATTGCTGAAATATCACAGGCTGACACTTTGATGCAAGGTCCTGAAAGGGATAAAGAAAATAGTCTCTGGCTAAAAATAATGAAAGGTGAAAGGGTCATTCCTTTTTTTGCTGGAGTAGAATAAAGGCAAAAGCCCCATTGATCAGCGTTTGCTATGTTTTTTATGGGGGTATGCAGGCCATAATTCTCTCATGGTTGCATAGCAGCTATGCACTAGTTTAGTAATAATTCCAGTGTTTTGCAGAAATTGTTTCAACAGAAATGCAAGAAATCAGGAAAAATAGATTTATTCTCCAAAAATACAGCTTTTTCTTTCATGAACAAAAAATGGTTACAGGGAAGGAGGGGAGAATTGGTATTTAGCATCTCATATCAAATCACTGACAAAGAAAGTCAGCTTTGTTTCCTCCTGCAATGCACTCATGCTTCCAGCAAGCCAAATTATTGGGTACCTAGCCTGTTCTCTTGTACAGTTCTGCTCATGGAGGGGCCTATGTAGGTGTTATTTCAATACAAATTATAATTTTGACCCACACTGAGATCATCTTAAGCCATGAAAAGTGAAAAAAATTGTCCTTATTTTAACCAACAAATACAGAATCATGAGCTTTCTGGCATATAAAAAGGCTTGTTACTAGTATTTAGGTGTTAATGATTTAAAATAAAACAAATAAATACACTCTTGATACAACCACCTTCTGCATTATACAATAGGGTTGAAAATAGAAGGAGGCCAGAGTGGATAAAGACAAAATATTTTTGCCAAGTGGATGCACCTTTATTAAACTTCTGTTTTCAAACAGGATAGCCCATCTTTGGAGGGGGAAATATCTACTTCAAGTTGTCACTTCCATTCCTCTCATCTTCCCAGATTTAAATTCCCAGCAGCCTAATACATCCTTAGAATAATCTACTCAGCATAAATGTAACTCTCTACTGGCCTTATTTATTCCAAAACCTGACAGTCTAAGGTCTTACTGAGACCCACGTCTCAACCAGGCAAACATTCAAAACAGTGAAAAAGAGGTTAGAAATATTCCATTTCTGTATTTGTGTTTACTTGTCAAGTATTATTTTCAGGTTTTTTAATACATTTAAGGTGAATATATGTATTATTCTTCTATGGATTGAGCTCCAGTTGCTACAGTTTCAAGAGGAAAATGACCTCTGATGCTTTTCTCCAATGTGGAGACTTTAGGAACTCTCAAAGACCCAGGATAGTGGCCACAAACAAAATTACAAGTGCTAATTCTTATCTGTAGCGTAAGTTTTATTAAAACAATACATAAAGTTACAATTACTTATGCACATAGAAATCCTAATAGAATCCATGCAAGAATTCTAATTGTAATCACACTCAGATCCTCAAGAGACCCTAGATTCTTATGGATCATTCACCAGATAATCATCCATTAAGGTATGAATCTTGCTGGAGTATCCCATGGAGTTATCAGTTATGTCTTCCCACTTTTACCCATCTGGGGACTTTCTTTCTGTGTATAGTGTTGTTCTGACCATATCTAATTCATATGCATGAAGGTTTCAACCTTTTTCCTTGCTGTGCTTCCTTCCCCTGAAAAATATTATTGTGTCCTGTTTTTCATAGGTTGTTTCTTAGTTCCACTTATTCTCATTACAATTTATACATAACAGCTGCGTCTACACTACAGAGACCTTTTGAAAGAAGCCTTCTGGAAGATGGCTTCCAAAAGACCTTCTTTCGAAAGAGTGTGTCCACACATAAAAAAGCGGATCAAAAGAGTGATCTGCTTTTTAGAAAGAGAGCATCCACACAGCCCCCACTCTTTTGAAAGAGCAGACCAGGGATCGTAAATGAAGACTTTTCTTTCAAAAGAAGGGCCGTGCAGAGCGTCTACACACATTTCTTTTCAAAAGAAGCATTCTTAAAACATGAAAGGAAGAGTGATTTTTTGAAAGGAACACCACATTTCTTTTGATTTACTCTTGAAAGAATTTGTTTTTTCTGTGTAGACGCTCCATGGGCTTTTTCGAAAGAGCTCCCTTCTTTCAAAAAATCTTTTGAAACAACTTGCTAGTATAGATGCAGCTAATGGGTATCTATGGTAGCCTGTGGACAGAACAGACCATTCAAAGATGTTACAGGCAGATGTCTCATGATCTTGGACAATATATTGAAGTCTCTCACAACACGTTTCTCTGCACCATCACCTTATACAACGTCCTTTGCTTCAATCTTTTACCTCACTGGCATAGGGTTATATCTAAGTCATGAACTCTTGTCAACCATTCTAAAGCATATGGCCTTGCCTGGCTAAGCTAAAATTTTGAAAGCCTCAGCTAAGAGGGCTTGTGTTAAAGTCATACTTTGATTATATGCCTAATATACACTTCTAAATACTTGCCAGTCTTACAGTTCTATACGCTTACAACTTAAATCTATTTAATATGCATTGATCATAAACAAATAAGCATATGAGTTGGCCATCACACCACATACCACAAAATGGACAACAAAATTAACTAACTGGCTACATCATTCCGTCATCCTACAAAACTTTGTTTTGAGAGAGTAGGAATGACAAAAATCTAAACCTATCTGAATTAGTTCAGACTAATTAAAGGTCTTCCTTCATCTGTGATTTTCATTTTGTACACGGAGAAATCCAGACTGCAGAATTTTAGGGTCCTTTATTTGCCCATGCTTTGGCAATGAATACTTTCTCTGAGTCACTCACTGACAAAATAGCACAGCCATTTCTGAACCATTTGACCAAATTCTGCTTGAAGAAATGTCAATACTTGTCAGCTATGAGATAAATGAAAAGTGGATACTATATAGTATAGGCACAATAAAACACCGGTGGTTTTCATTTTGTTTGTTGCAATCACAGAACTGTGCCAAATATCCATTTATTTGATTTAACATTTCTTTCAGCAAAATTTGCAACATAATTTGAATTGAAAAGGAGATGTTAGGACAATTTGTTAATTACCAGAGTGTTCTGGCAAAGTATCTTCAGCAGGAACACTTGCAGAGGAAATGAGTTTTATTTATTTTTTTTTAAATAACGAGCTTGATTAGCACCTGAAAATAGCAATGCAAGATAGTTGAGTCTAACTTTTCTCATTTTCTGCCAGGATTTAAATAGATAACAATGTTCAAGGAAAGCATTTAGATAACTTGATTTAAGCCTATATATCTTTATGCCTCCTAAGAATCCCTGATTGTCAAGTCCATTAGGAACAAAAGCCAGGAATGGCTGGGGAGTACAGAGCTATTATTTGGATGTGGCTTACAAAACCATTAGTAAGGGAAACCGAACTCAGCTCAGTATAGCATCTCTCCTTTCATAGGTGAGCAAAATTCAGATACCCAGTCCCAAATATATAGTTTATTTTCTTTCTAATCCAATGCTTTACAAGTGTTAAGATATATCATTTCTAAAGGGATTTGTGCTTATCCTAATTATAACCAGGGCTCCTAACATGCTTTTCAATAATGACAGGTTTACAGTGAACTTTGCATAACCCCAGTATATCATACACACAGGAACTGTCAGAAACAAGATGTAAGTTTTGTTAAGACTTCTTCGTCATCATCATCAACAACCATGAGCTCAGCGCCTATTGGTGTCCAGTGCCTCCCTCACTGTTTCCTTCCATCTTTCTCTGTGCAGCATACTAGCTCTGCTCCAATCTACTATACCATCTGCCCATTCTCTGTGGGGTCTACCTCTCCTATTCAAACTGTCCATTATGCTGAATATTAGGCTCTTGACTTTTCACACATAATTCATTCGGCAAATATGCCCGAATAGCTGTAGCTTCCATTGTGTAACCTTCTGTAGTAGCTACAGAGAGAAAGCTATGCTAGTCTATATACGATCAAAACAAAAAAAAACAGTAAAATAGCACTTTAAAGACTAATAAAATAATATATTAGGTGAGCTTTTGTGGGACAGACCCACTTCTTCAGACCATAGCCATACCAAAACTGACTCAATATTTAAGGCATAGAGAACCAAAAATAGTAATCAAGGTTGACAAATCAGAAGAAAAAATGATCAAGGTCAGCAAATCAGAAAGCGGGGGGGTCAAAAATTAGGTTAAGCCAAGTATGCAAAAGAGCCCCTCTAATGACCCAGAAAATTTGCATCTCCCTTCAAACCACGTGTTAATGTGTCAAATTTGCATACACAAGAGAGTTCAGCAGCTTCTGTTTCCAAAGTAGTGTGAAAATTCTTGTTCAGGAAGATGCAAACTCTTACATCATTAACAGAATGGCCCACTCCATTAAAATGTCAGCTGACTGGTTTGTGGATCAGGAGTGTTTTTGTGTCTGTTTTGTGCCCATTAACTGTTTGTCTAAGAGAGTGTGAAGTCTGTCCAATATACAAAGCATCTGGGCATTGTTGGCACATGATGGCATGTACGATGTTAGTTGAGGAACATGAGTATATGCCCATGATTCTGTGACTAACCTGGTTAGGCCCAGTGATGGTATCCCCGGAATAGATACGTGGACACAGCTGGCAGCAGGCTTTGTTGCAAGGAAAAGTCCCAGGACTGGTGTTCCTGTGGTATAGACTATGGCTGTTGGTGAGAATCCTCATAAGTTTGAGAGGTTGTCTGCAGGAAAGAACAGGCCTGTCACCTAGGGCCTTCTGTAGTAGGTTCTCTTTTGGCTGTATCTTGCTGTTTAATTTCTCATTGGTCACCTTCCACATCCATCTTATTCTTGGGATCTTTCTATAACAACTCCTCTCTAATGACAATATCCTTCTCTTCAGTTCTTTCATTATCACCCATGTTTCATACCCATACAACATGCTGTTGAATGCATACGTTTTCAAGATGCTCAGATATGTTCCAAAGCTAATTGCTTTTCTTTTCAAGATCTTGTCCATCGCCTTCAAACTCACACTTGCTTTTGCAATTCTAGTCACTATCTCCTTCTTACAGTCTAGATCATATGTCATGTTGCTCCCCAGATACGTGAACTTCTCTACATTCTCTAGTTCAATCACGTTTAAACCGAACTTCCTTCCTATTTTCTTATCTCCAAACATCATTGTCTTTGTTTTATTAATGTTAATAATCAGTCCATACTGCTTCCTAGCACCTGCACAGTTCTCACTAGCTTCTCTTCATTTTCTTTGATGATAACTATATCATCCACAAACCTCAAGTTACTAATTCTCTTCCCATGTACTGATATCCCTTCGACCTCATTCTTGGTTTTGTCCATTGGTCTTTCTAGGAGTGTGACGAAGATACTCAGAGAGATTGAATCTCCTTGTCTCGGACCTCTACTCATTAAAAACCAGCTTCCCAACTCTCCACACATACTCACTGCTGCATCTTTGTTGTCACTGTTATCTTTCAACATCCATATCATTCTTCAATATCCACTCCATACAGGTCCAATACTGCCCAAGTCATTTTCTGATCTATGCTGTCAAATGTCTTCTGAAAATCAATTACACAATTGTAGATGTTCTTGTTCTTTTGTCAAGCTTTCTCTATTATCAGTCTTATTGCCAATATCTGCTGTATGGTATTTCTATCTTTTCTGAATCCCACTTGCTCATTCACTAGATGTTCTATCTGCAATCTCAGTCTCTCCATAGTATCATCATCAGTACCTTGCCTAGAAGACTCATTAGGACAATCATTCTGTTGTTCTTGTACTCCAATGTGCTTCCTTTCTTGTGTATTGTCAATAGTATGGATCTTGTCCATTCCTTATGTGCTTTCCTTCCTTTCCACACTATATCACATAGTCAGTGTATTTCCAGTATCATATTCTTCACCATATTTGGTCATCTCTCCTGTGATCTTATCATTTCCAGGGCTCTTGTTGTTGTTTAGTCATTCACTGCTCTTTCTACTTCCTCCTTCAAAATATCAGTTTCACTGTCAAACGTCAGTGGTGATATCATTTTCAATTCTTCCGTCAGTCTCTCTGAGACACTTGGGTCCAACTGTGCTTTGTACAGATTGGTGCAATAGCTCATCCATCACTGCACAACTTTATCCTTGTTCAAGAGTACCTGATTACTCTTGTCTTTGATTGCATTTTGCTTCGGCTGCCACTTCCTATTAATATTTCTGATCATCATTTCCCTTTATACATGCTGGCCACTTTCCTTACCTCATTGCATTTCACTCTGTATTGCTGTTCTGTCCTCTCAGAAACATCCCTTTTAATCTTCAGCGCTATCTTCTTTTGGATCAACTTCAATGTCAACTGTGTAATCTACTTCCTATTGATCTCCTGTTCTTCCGGAACCATCTGCTCAGTTGACTCCTCTATCACCATGCCTATCCCTTCAACTCTTATTTAGGTCCTTCTCTGGGCCCATATTCCTGATCTTCTTTTTGAGTACTGCTGTGCATTCATTCCCTATTTCTTCCTTGCCTAGCCTTGCCACGTTTCTTCATTTCTTAAACTGCGTCTTGTACTTTCTCTTGAGTTTCATTTTGATGTTCACAATCGCTATACTGTGGTCCAAGTCCATATCTGCTCCTAGGAAAGTTTGGCATTGGTGTCCTGATGTTACCCATCTTTTTCTTATCAAGATTATATCTACTTTCCATCATTCAGTCACCACATCCACTTCCTACAGTCTTTTTGTTGGAATCTTGTGTTTCAGGTGCGGTTTCTCCAGGACATTGGCTAACCGTTTGTACCAAAGCAAACTCTAGTAGTTTCTCGCCTCATTCATTTCTTTCTCCCTATCCAACCCTTCCCATGACTCTCTCCCAACCTTCGTTACCTGTTCCAACCTTCCCCTTCCAATCTCCTCCAATGATCAACACATCTCTTTTTGGTATCTCCTCATGCATCTTTGTCGGGTCTTTATAGAATAGCTCAATCTCTTCCACCGTGCAATCCAATGTGTGTCCATACACCTGAATAACTGAGACGCTGAACAGTTTCACTTTGAATCTCACTACCATCGTTCTCTCACTCACCAGTTTGTATCCTAACAATGCTCCTCTAGATTTTTGCTAAAAAGGAGTCTGACTCCTGCCTCATGTTTCTTTTAGTTCCCTGACAAAATGACTTCACAACCATACGTCTCTCCTGATGCCATCTAATGCATCTCCACCAGTCCAAGTATATTGCAACACTAGCTCTACTTCTCCTCTTGAAGCAGCTCTAACTTTCCAGTTACCCACAGTGTTTGGATGTTCCAGTTGATAGTATATGTGTTAGTTGTAGTTAGTTGTAGTTTTCTTTCAGTAGCCAACTTATCGATCCATCCCCAATAACTCAATTGTTGTCGCAGACCTTTTTTATCCAGGTCTTTTATCACTTAGTCATACTGGCATCAAATTTCATTTGTATTGTTGTTTTTACTATCAGTGCATTAACACTCATCTGATCGATCTGCCTCCTTTAGCCAAGCTGGGGACTGACATGGAATTCTTAGAGGCTTCATGCCAGAGTTTTAAGACTTGCCAACTAGTAATGTGTATTCTTGATAGAGTTTTTACAAGATGTATAATGTATAAGACAGCTTATTGGTACAAGTGTTTCTAGACTAGATTCTGGGATAATTGTTCAAAATACTCTATCTTCCCTAAAAAACAGATAAGAAAAGAAGATATAGCAATGGATGCAAAGTTTGCACTAATAAGCAATTCAGTGAAATATTTTATTTGTTGTAAACAGAGTAGCTAAAATATATTCTGAAGTGAGCTTACACTCATTGAAACAGAGTTGAGCTGCAGGTTTGTTTCCCAGAGATTGGTATGTACTTATTTCTGTTTGTGGTAACGTGTGTTTGTCTAGTACAACTGACTGTGTTGTGTTATCTTACATTTTATTGCTTAAAGTATTAAACTCATTAGTATCCTCAGGCAAGGATACAAAAAAAAATGCCTACACTTACTTGGTGCCTTTTGATGAATGTAAAACAACCCAATTAAAAGCTGTTTATCTAGCCTGAAACTCAAAGGAAGAGAACTTTCTCCTCACTTACTCCCAACAATCTTACACATCATGCCCATCAGACCCTTCCCTCTGAAAATGTCAACGTGAAAAATCAGCAAAACCAGGGATGGAATCTCATTCCAAAGCTCCTCAGAAAATTGTCTATCACTAGCTCCTCTTCTTGTAATAGAAGGAAGTAGTGAGCAGAGATAGAGGCAGGCTCAGGAAAGAGGTCAGGGATCAATGGAATATGTGGAGTCTTCCTTCTGTAGTAGTGAGATGTGTCTCAGTCTTCACCTGCACAGTTGGTAATATGGAAGACGTTTGTGTGTGTGCAGCCACTGCCTTTGGTGTCCTGGTTTAGTACCTAAAGAGAGAGCTTCATATGCCAGAGAGGTTTATCCAGCATCTTTTACCAGCACTAACTTCATTTAAGTGTTTTGGTATGAAATAACATTTCAAACTGAACTGCCTATTGTAATATATGAGTGAGCATTACAAAACAGCACTATATGAGGTATTTAAATTTCAGCCTTGTGGCTTTTTTGGCACCTGAGTTTGGCTAGTCTCCGGGTAACATCCATGCCCTTGAGTATTTTATTCCTTATTTGACATACCATGAGAAGCAATTTGCATTTTTCTTTTAAAAGGACTGACTTCAAATAAAATTGCTATTTGGAGGCTTTATGGACAAGAAAGGATGTGAGCTCTCTTTGGCATCATATCAAAGCTCTCAGATAGGTTCCTGTCGCCACTCCAGTTTTATCTCAGATTGGCGTTGCACAAAACTGTATCAAATGTCTTGGTCTGATTCTTCAGGTGCTGTGAAAACAGAGACAGTGGAGAGAAAAACATATGCCTTAGGACCAGCAAATACTACCTAACCCCCAACCTGTAAATCCATTCCAACTGTTGGAGAACATTCTCGTATATCTGTCAGATACTTTCATCTTACAAATAGGTAAAGCAACATGGTATATATGTTCAGACAGTTTCAGTCTCATTGCTTTCACAATTAACTGAAATTAAGCACTGATTTAGTGCTAAGCACCATAGTATCTAAGTAAAACTTCACAGATTAGGGTGCAAAAATAAATAGTACTTGTTCAACTGCGACTACAGTTTGAACCTCTCTCATCCAGCACTCTTAGGACCTGACAAGAGAATTTGCCAACCTTGGGAGGTCAATGTTATCTAGCATATTACTTATACTTGCACTACTTACTTGGCTCTTAAAATACATTTAAGGGTGAATTACACATAAATAACAGCACAGAACACTGAATGCCAGGACTGGTGGTTGTAAATAAACTTTATAGGACCACAGGAAACTTGGACATACCACTGCTAAGTAGCCATCTGGATAACTATGGATGTTGCCAGACAAGAGAGTTCTGGATTTCAGAGGTTCAGCCTGTAGTGTACTTTTCTAACTCTCCAAAAGAATTTAGAGCCTGTAATGTAGGCACATTCTTCTTGCTGGTTTCCCACCAAGGATCAGAATAATGAGGATGATGTAGAGGAAAGCACAGGATTTATTACACTGGATTAGGTCACTATTTTGGTCAGGCTCACCACTGAAGGAATATAATCTTACATTTATTAAAATATTTGAAACACAAAGGCTAGGGCTACATTGAGCTGTAGTGCCAGCAGCTTGATGTGAAGGAGCACTCTCTGAAAGGCAAATGGCTGTTCATTTGCATATTCACGCAGCTCATTTGCATGCTCACACAAAATTGCCCTGCCAGCAGAAAGCAAGCAGTGTAGAGGTGGCTTTGCTGGCAAAAACCACTTTGTCATCAGTTCCTCATCCCCTCATTTTTTCCAGGTATAAGGGGCTGCCAACAAAGGGGTTTTCTGCCAGCAGAATCATGTCTACACTGCTTATTTTCTGCCAATAGCAGCCTCTGTTGGCAGGGCGATCTCATGTGAATATGCAAATTAGCATGTGACTGTACAAATAAGCAGCCATTTGCATTTTCAAGACCACTCATTTGCATCAAGCTGACAGCACTACAGCTCAGTGTAGCCCTAGCCAAAGGAATTTGAGTTTCCTTTTGCAGCAGTGTCAGCTGGTGCATAATTAACTGGCTATTAAACTTGGTGCCAGGTGAGAGGTCACTCATGTACACGGGCAGAAGCACAGCTGGATACTGCCTAAGATAACAATTTTAAATACGAATGTTAAGCTATGCTTGAAAAAGAGAATTTCTTCCAACTGTGACTGGCATGCAGAGAAAGAGGCAATAGTAACAGAGCCAAGTGTGCCAGCCGCAGTATAACAGTTTGTACAAACTGTTAACCAATGTCCTGGGGAAACCTAACCTGCATATTGAGATTAGCAAGAGGATGGGGTTTCTTTTCTATAAAGAATGTATTGTACACAAGTGATTGTAAAACATCACTGTAATTTAAAGTCTAATTTGGCAGAAAAAATTAAGAGAGTTTGGGAAAGAATTGGAGGTTTTACAAATATTTCTCTCCCAACATTCAAGGATTAGGTCCTTATACTTGTCCACAGAGGATGGCAAATAATAGAGGAAGAGTTAATGACTCTACTAAAGGACTGAACCAGGACTCCTTGGCTCTCTTCTTCCCTCTTTCATAGATATCGTGTGTCTCCTTTGAAAATAGATATAATTAAGCCAAGTGACAAAGCCGTTATGAGAATAAATTAAATATTAAAGTGCTCAGGAGGCTCAGCTGAAATTACTACCTGCTCCTTCAGCTGCGTCTACACGTGCACGCTACTTCGAAATAGCGCCCGTCACGTCTACACGTGTTGGGCGCTATTTCGAAGTTGAAATCGACGTTAGGCGGCGAGACGTCGAAGTCGCTAACCCCATGAGGGGATGGGAATAGCGCCCTACTTCGACGTTCAACATCGAAGTAGGGACGTGTAGACGATCCGCGTCCCGCAACATCGAAATAGAGGGGTCCTCCATGGCGGCCATCAGCTGGGGGGTTGAGAGATACTCTCTCTCCAGCCCTTGCGGGGCTCTGTGGTCACCGTGGGCAGCAGCCCTTAGCCCAGGGCTTCTGGCTGCTGCTGCTGCAGCTGGGGGTCCGTGCTGCATATACAGGGTCTGCAACTAGTTGTTGGCTCTGTGTATCTTGCACTGTTTAATGAAAGTGTGTCTGGGAGGGGCCCTTTAAGGGAGCGACTTGCTGTTGAGTCCGCCCCGTGACCCTGTCTGCAGCTGTGCATGGCTCCCTTATTTCGATGTGTGCTACTTTGGCGTGTAGACGTTCCCTCGCTGTGCCTATTTCGATGTTGGGCTGAGCAACGTCGAAGTTGAACATCGACGTCGCCAGCCCTGGAGGACGTGTAGACGTTATTCATCGAAATAGCCTATTTCGATGTCGCAACATCGAAATAAACTATTTCGAAGTTGGGTGCACGTGTAGACGTAGCCTCAGTGAATTAATCAGTTTTAGAGATGTGTGAACAAGTTCAAATACCCAAGCTTCTCTCAGCACCATCTGGAAGTGCAAGTGCTGTGGTGAATCAGAGACAACAGTGTGCCATATAGCGATGTATCTGACAAAGCAGGTCTTTGCCCACAAAAGGTTAGGCTCCAAGAAATCTATAAGTCCATAAGGTGCCACAGGACTTCTCGTTGTTTCTGCTCTGCTTAGCACCTCACATCTTATGAGATGGCTGCTCAAAGTCGGAGAGCTGTAGAAAGAAAGTGTCATTGGCAGCTCTGATGCATCAGCTCCTATAGTAATGTAGTCTGCCTTGGAGGAGTGAGTCTAACAAGCGTATTGACATACATCTAAATGTAAACCTCATTGTGTCTCACTGCTCATATGCATGGAAACAGGAAAAGCACACCGTTCTGTTTAAACATGGTGCAACAAGTGGTCGGTGTATAAGATCATTCCAAAATGCCCATTCCTATGCAATAACTTGTCATTCATAATTGAAAATAAAATAAAAATATATAAAAGATAAATTAGCCTAAGCGTTTTAACATTTTACTGAGCAAGAAATAACAGGAAGACCAAATTTACTTTTTTTTCATTTCTGTATTTTTCTGCACAATTTCCTCAGATCCCAAGAAAGTAATCTGAATAGCAGAGGGGCAGATGGAGCTGCGAAATTACTCTGCAGTGCATGGCTGCTAGCACAAGTTACTGCTCAGAATCTCATGCTGTTAAATTGTGGTCCCATGAGCCCTTTCCCTCTGTGTGTATTTTACGTTGTATTGAAAGACACAGAATTCAGGTAGTGAAGTCAGGATCTGGGAATCGGGATTTAAAAAAAAAATCTCTAGCTACATATCTCAGCTCAAAACAGAAAAGAAAATAGTTTCTTTTCATCCAAAAAAAAAGCCTGTAATTAGTTAATCAGCAGCTGTGATGGGGCACATTACTACAAAACCCAGCATGACTATGATGTATAAGTAAGCCTCTTAAGATTTTTATAGAGGTTCACAACAAATTGCAATTAGCATTGAACTGAAATATGTTCAAATCAATTTAGCTTGTAGACGTTGGGCAAAACCTGTCACAAAAACAAGGTAGAATTTCATTAGTCCTTCTCTTACTTTAAATAGGAATAATTGTGGTTCAAGACTTCAGGATTTTATTCATTTATTTAGTTAATTAGTTAGTTATTTTACAAATGAACTGTATTTCCCTTTTAATTTCAGTTTGCATTTCTCCTCACTAATACATTGTGTTCATGCCCCCATTGTGCTAAGCACAGTACTTCCAGATAATGAAAAGATGACTCATTATCCGAATGCAATTCTTCACTTACACACTTACGGGATATTTAGCACAGCCCCACATCTTGACACGTAGAGGAGAATGGTTATGCAAAGACATGGGCATGAGACACCCAAACTGCAACTCCTGTGACACACCATGATGACACAGATGGACACACATTAATATTGAATTAACCTAAAGAGAAACATTTCAGTTTGGGTGAACACAAGTCCAAACAAAATATACATTATAGACTTTTCCAACAGAGAACAATAATGTCACAAAATCAACATTTTTTTCTGTAAAAACCACATTTTAATTTGAAAAAAAAATAAAACTTTGATGACCAGTTCTATTGCTGACATTATCTATTATCCATTCCCAGTTATAGGCTGCTCACAAAAGTAAGCACATTAAATGCTAGATTTCTTTGTTTATGCAAGTTGAATAATCATTTGCCCCAGGGCTCAGCATTTCAAGAAGTAGCAACGGTGGCAGTTGGAGCTTTTCGGCTCCTTTGAAATGCCACTCCGGCTACGTCTACACGTGCACCCAACTTCGAAATAGCTTATTTCGATGTTGCGACATCGAAATAGGCTATTTCGATGAATAACGTCTACACGTCCTCCAGGGCTGGCAACGTCGATGTTCAACTTCGACGTTGCTCAGCCCAACATCGAAATAGGCACAACGAGGGAACGTCTACACGGCAAAGTAGCACACATCGAAATAAGGGAGCCAGGCACAGCTGCAGACAGGGTCACGGGGCGGACTCAACAGCAAGCCGCTCCCTTAAAGGGCCCCTCCCAGACACACTTTCATTAAACAGTGCAAGATACACAGAGCCAACAACTAGTTGCAGACCCTGTATATGAAGCACGGACCCCCAGCTGCAGCAGCAGCAGCCAGAAGCCCTGGGCTAAGGGCTGCTGCCCACGGTGACCACAGAGCCCCGCAAGGGCTGGAGAGAGAGTATCTCTCAACCCCCCAGCTGATGGCCGCCATGGAGGACCCCGCTATTTCGATGTTGCGGGACGCGGATCGTCTACACGTCCCTACTTCGATGTTGAACGTCGAAGTAGGGCGCTATTCCCATCCGCTCATGGGGTTAGCGACTTCGACGTCTCGCCGCCTAACGTCGATTTCAACTTCGAAATAGCGCCCAACACGTGTAGACGTGACGGGCGCTATTTCGAAGTTAGTGCCGCTACTTCGAAGTAGCGTGCACGTGTAGACGCAGCCTCCATGTGCAACTCTGAGGGAGTATGGGGGAGGAACAGCTCTGACTGTCCTAAGCCGTGCCCTTTCCTCCCTTAGCCCCACCCTTTCTGGACCCCTCCCACCTTGACCCCAAGCCCACAGTGGTTGTTGGCCCAACTGACTCAGGATATAATTTACAAGAATCTGTGTAATCCCTGGATCTCAAAGAAAGCATCTATGTCCGTGTCTAGTGATGGATGATGGATGTAAAAGGCTCATAATACCTATCAGACAAATGGACTCTGAGGACTTAAAAATGTTATGAGAAATGTATATGGATAGGTTCTCCTGTGACTGTCCCACAAAGTTCTCACATTCAGAATCTGCAGACAACAGAATGCATTTAACAAATGTACTCTCTTTTTCCTGGAATAGGCAATATTTGGAAAGTTTCTTGAGCTGTCATAATTTCTAGGAAAATATTGGTTGGACAGCACCTCAGGCTCTATTTTCAGAATTCAAAGTCACCTACAGGGAACACATGTCATTTTCTAATGCCTTTCCTGACATATAAAAACCATTACTGTCAATTGTAGTTAGCTGGAACACTTGCTCATATGATAGTTTGACAATATTCTGCTTAAGAATTCTTAAGAAAGACCTTCATGGGAAGAATGAATGTTGAGATATCTCCAAGTATCTTTTCTTAACCTCTCCTCCATAAACAGAATTTTCAGTATTGAATTTGATTCAGAGGCAGAGATACAGAAAACAAGGAATAAGAAAATTGATCTACTTTTGTCCCTGGTAACTAGCGCTCAGAGAGCAGTCCATAACGAATGCATATCTCTTCCAGCTTGCAGTATCTTCTCAAATGGATTTCCACTTCCCAAAACATTATTACAGTTTTGATATTTTGACTAATTTTAACTTTGTGAATTGACCACTTAACAGTTCCTATGAGAAGCAGAAATTCATTACTCCTGTTTGAGTTGTGGGAGTTCATTGTGATTGTGCAGATAAATCAAATTGTATTGTGTCTGGTCCTCATTGGATGAATTTGCTGCAATTTCATTTGCTGTGAAAAGTCATACCTCCTACATTGATGCTAGCTGTCCACAAACATTTGCACAAGGAAAACACAATAACTCTGGTGGCTCACAGAAAGAGTGCAAAATGGACTCAAATGTTGCCAGGGTAAGTTCATTTAGGAATCTAAATATTTTGATCTGGTATTTCCTCACCTTGTTACCTAATCTCAGGTTTCCCATTCTGAGAGTAATCACTGTGCATAACACGTTTATGCGTAAAGCAACTATTAGGTAGGTTTGTATAGAAGTGCAAAATGCCACCTCTGAGTATATTGGCATGAATGTGGACTAGTCAGCTAAACTTCCAAGTGTCTTTTTCAGGTATAGCAGGTCACGAACATTCTCTGATTATAGAACCAGTTCTGTTTCTGCAGACTTTGCATCTGTAGCTATGGTTGAGCGAATACAGCACAATATGGCTGTGCAGATACAGCATCCTATCACTTAAGCAGTTTGTTGCTGAGTTAACTTTAAAATTAGAAAAAAAGAAAAAAAAAGAACTGTTTCAGTTCAACTGGCCAGTGAGATCATACTTGGCTTTGCAAAGTGACTAGGATGAGTGTTCCCTTGGTGAAGTAGGTGGAAAGGGTAGAATCAGAGTGAATTCTTCAGCCTGATCAAAATTTCAGAAAATCTTCACAGACATTAGGGAAAAAAAAGTTGCTGTAGGCACACTGGCTCAGCACCTCCCAACAGCAGCAAAGCCACACGTGCTATGTCAGTATTAAACGAACTCATTGCATATTAAATAAGAGGTTTCATCTTTTTGGCTTATAAAAGAGGAAAAACAAAATCAACACTGTCTAAAGAAATTAAACTAAAATGAATAATAGGCTTGGACTTGGCATGAGCTGTCAGATTGGGCCCACTTACTTTTTTTTTTAACAGTTATGAGCTACATCTACACGTATATGCTACGTCGAAATAGCTTATTTTGATGTAGCGACATCGAAATAAGCTATTTCGATGAATATCATCTACGCGTCCTCCAGGGTTGGTGCCGTCGACGTTGGGCAGCACCACATCAAAGTAGGCGCTGCAGGGGAGCATCTACACGCATCTACACGCCAAAGCGGCACACATCGAAATAAGGGTGCCAGGAACAGCTGCAGACAGGGTCACAGGGCGGATTAGCACTTCTGGGGCAACAGTGAGCCGGTCCCCTAAAGGGCCCCTCCCAGACACACTCAGCCTACATAGCATGCGGTCTGCAGAGCCAAAGGCACGCACACCTCGTTGAAGCAGTATGGACCCCCAGCAGCAGCAGCAGCAGCAGCAGCAGCAGCAGCAGCAGCCAGAGGTCCACACACCCGCCCCTGCAGGAGCAGTGCTTGCCCTGCTCAATGCTATGCAGGAGGCAGCTGACCACCTTTTATTCACAGAAGAGGAGCTGCCCCCAGGGGAGGAGGAAGCAGCCCCAGACCCTGATGGCCTCCGCGCCCCCCTGCCCTGCCCCACCGCACACACCGCCGGCTGTGGAGCTACCCCACGAGCACGGACTGGTGGGAACGGCTGGTGCTCGGTGAGTGGGACAATGAGCGCTGGCTCCAGAACTTTCGCATGAGCTGGCAGACATTCCTGGAACTCTGCCAGTGGCTCACCCCCGCACTGAGGCACCAGGACACCTTCATGCGGGATGCCCTCAGCATCGAGAAACGGGTCGGCATCACTATCTGGAAACTGGCCACTCCAGACAGCTACCGATCTGTGGGGCAGCAGTTTGGCGTGGGCAAGGCCACCGTCGGGGCTGTCCTCACGGAGGTAAGAGGATCCACGGGGGCGGGGGGGAGCCCTGGGGGGAGGGCAGCTCTGGGGGGGGAGGGCAGCCCTGGGGGTGGAGGGAGCCCTGGGTGGGGGGGGGAGGGCCAGACACACCCTGCACACCCCTCACTGGTGCTCTCCCATGTCCTTCCCCTGCAGGTCGTCCGCGCCATCAATGCCCTGCTCCTCCACAGGCTCGTGTGGCTTGGGGACCCGGATGCTGCCATCGCGGGGTTTGCCACCCTGGGCTTCCCAAATTGCTTTGGGGCTCTGGATGGGACCCATAACCCCATCCGTGCTCTGGAGCACAGTGAAGGATGCTTCCTGAACAGGAAGGGCTACCATTCTGTGGTCCTCCAGACCTTGGTGGACAGCCGGGGCTGCTTCCTAGATATTTATGTTGGGTGGCCTGGCAGCATCCACGATGCCTGGGTGTTCAGGAATTCGGGCCTGTGTCACTAGCTGGAGGCGGGGACCTACATCCCCCAGCGGGAGATCCCTGTGGGGGACACCACCATGCCCCTCTGCGTCGTCACAGACACGGCATACCCCCTCCGGCCCTGGCTCATGCACCCTTATACGGGCCATCTGTCAGCCAGCCAGGAGTGCTTCAACATGCTCCTGAACCATGTGCGCCAGGTGGTTGAGCGCACTTTTGGCCACCTCAAAGGGCGCTGGAGGTGTCTTCTCACCCGCCTTGATGCAGGCCCCACCAACATCCCCCAGATTGTGGGCACGTGCAGCACACTCCACAACCTGGTCGAGAGCAAGGGGGAGGCCTTCTTTCAGGGCTGGGCTGTGGAGGCTGGCAGGGCTGACATGCAGCCACCCGCTGCCCCCAGTCGCCAGGTGGACCCCGAGGGGATCCGGGTCCAGGAGGCCCTGCGGGCCCATTTCGACCAGGCCGCAGAGTGAACACTGGCAGGCCCCCCCACTGCACCCCCCCATCCTCCACAACACTCCCTGCCCCTACGCCCACACCACCGAGAACCTGAGCGCACCCCCCCTCCACTTTTCTTGCAAATAAAAATGGAGCTGTTGTTTTTGAAACCAAACAAAAAAACAGTGAATTCTCTTATATTAATACCAACAATATATATATATATATATATATATATATATATATATATATAGTAAGAACAAAAGGGGGGAACTATGTACATGGGGGGGCAGGTACCATAAAAGAACAGGGGTCTAACACAAACTATATACACAAATATATGATGGGGGATATGTACAAAGGGGGAGGGGGGCCACGTCCTGGGCCCCGCACCCCTCTACTGTCCGGCTCCCGGTCTTGGCGGGCGCGACCCTCACCTCGGCCTCAGCCCTGGCTGAGGCTGGCTGGGGGGCAGGCGAACCAGCAGGTATGGCCAGCAGGTGTCAGCAGGCCCCAGGTTCCCCTCGGCGGAAGGCCCCAGGGTGGAGGACGGCGGTGGGACGGCTGTCGGAACAGCACGTGAAGCGGCGGGCAGGGAGGGCAGAGCAGTGGGCGGTGTGGCATGGGGGCCCCAGTAGTCCGCTATGCGCTCGAAAGTGCGCATAAAGGCCCCCCAAGCCTCCTGGTGCCAGGCCAGCGCCCGCCCTTGCAGTTCCAGCTGCCACTTGTCCACCTGCAGGTGCCGCTCCGACACCTCCAGCTGATGCCGGAGGGTTACGAGCAGCTGGGGGTCCGTCACCATCCTCTGGTGGTGGTGGCTCTGCCGTTGGCCCCGCCCTGGGGCTGGTTGGTGTTCCGCTGAGGGGCTGGCCTGCAGCGATGGCCCTGGTGGGCTCTCTGGGACCACAGACACCACACCGGCACTCTCCAGGCCCTCCAATGGTGCAGCTGCAGAACACAGGGAGTGAAGAAGAGTGGAGACAGCCATTAGTGTGGCCTCCGAGCCATGGCCCTTGTCCCCCCACCCCTCTGCTGCTGGTTCCCCATCCCTGTCCCCGGGAGATGCTGCTGCTGATGATGGGTGTCCCACCCCCTCCCCCCGGGGGACCCTAGGTTCCGCTCCCCCCATCCCCAGGGATGGGGCATGGCACTGACGTGCTGGGGGGCAGGGGCTGATGCACTCTTCTGAGGGACATGCCACTGCTGTCCTTGGGGCCATGGTCATCTGGGCATGTGGAGGGCCCTGGTCATGTCTGTTGTCCCCACCCCTCAACCCCAGGGGTGTGCACCGGGGGAGTACATACCTGACGGTCCACTCCCATGGTCAGGGGACACCTGGTGGGCAGACGCCCTGCTGGAGCTCTGGGACGGCAGGATGATGTGCAGCCTCGCCCCCCGCCCCCCGTCACTGGAGGAGGATTCCCCCTCCTCCTCCTCCAGCATCCCAAGGGTGTTCTCCTAGGGGGGCCCCTGGGGTGCGGGGCTTGCCTCCAGGGCGGACTCCACCTCCAGGGCCTGCTGGGACTCGTTGGCCGAGGTGACAAGAGTGGCCGGTGGGGAGGAGGTGTACAAGGGGCCCAGGATGGACCTGAGCGACCTGTAAAAGGGGCAAGTGGTGGGGGAGGCCTCAGATCGGCTGGCCGTGTCCCGGGCCCAGGCGTAACCCTGCCACAGCTCCTAAACCTTACTCCTGACGTGGTCAGGAGTGCGAGCAGGGTGAGCCCGGGTGACCAGGCCCTCGGCCAGCCAAGTGAACGCATCCACTTTCCACCTCTTGCTCCCCATTACCTGGAGCACCTCCTCCTTGCTCCAGAGCCCCAGCAGGTCCTGGATCTTGGCCTCCATCCAGGAGGGGCACCGCTGCCTTTTCCCAGGCTGGCTGGGTGCCTGGGAGCCCTGGCTCCCCTTGGGGGGGTGCCCTGGGGGTGCTTGGGGGGCTGGTGGGCAGCCATCACAGCGGGGTGGTGGCTTGGGGCTGCAGAGGCATGTGCAGGCTAGCCTCATGGCAATGCTGCTGCCTGCACGCGCTCTCAGCTTCCTGCACAGGAAAGCATGGGGCAGGGAGCTTTAAGGGGCCGCTGCACGTGGAGAGAGAGTCTCTCAACCCCTCAGCTGATGGCCGCCATGGCGGACCCCGCTCTATTGATGTTGCAGGACACGGATCGGCTACACATGCCGAAGTAGGGCGCTATTCCCATCCCCTGATGGGGATAGCGACTTCGACGTCTCTCCGCCTCACGTCGATGTCAACTTCGAAATAGCGCTCGCCCCGTGTAGACATGGCGGGCGCTATTTCGAAGTTGGCACAGCTACTTCGAAGTACCCAGCATGTGTAGACGTGGTTATAAAATATATGCATTTATACCGCGTTGTACTTTTAGGGGTTTTTTCGAATTCTAAAACTACTTCACAAGAGCTGGGTCTTCACATGAGTGCCCTTTCAAAAGGGCGAAAATCAAAGTTCGGCGGTCGAAATAGCAGCCATCAAAAGGGAGCACCTGCCACCATTATCGGATTGGCATTTTGATCTGCTCTTTTGAAGTGCTGCCGCAGGTCTTTCGAAAGAGAGTGTCCACATGGCTCCAAGTCCTCTTTTGAAAGAAGAGAGGCAGGAAACGCCATGGACAAGGTCCCATGGCCAACAAGCCCTTCCAGGGCCTCAGCCAGCTGCCGCCTTTAACAGGCCTCTCCCTCCATCCTCCACTCTGCACGAGCTGAGTGCTGCCCAGCCTTTCCCAGCCCAGCAGAGCCCACCTGTGCCCACGATGGAGGACCAACAACAGCTCCTGCAGAAGGACGCCCTCATTGTGGACACCGTGCTGGTAGTGCTGTGCACCATCGCCAAAACTGCACCTGATCTCATCAGGTGGCTGGGCAGTTTCCCTGGGGATGTGGGGCTCCCCCACCTGGGGCACCACCGGGCACGTCCCCAAGTGCCCCGACACCTCTGGACCCACCCCAGCAGCACCAACTGCTGGAAGCTCCTGGTGCTGGGGGAATGGGGTGAGGAAAGGTGTCTGTGGAACTTCCGCATGTCAAGGCAGACCTTCGAGATCTGCCACTGGCTCACCCCCACACTCCAGCACCAGGACATTTGCATACAGCCAGCCCTCACCCTGGAGAAATAGGTCACGATAGCCATTTGGAAGCTGGCCACCTTGAACTTCTACCATTCTGTGGGACAACAGTTCAGCGTGGGCAAGGCTACCATTGGGGCTGTATTTAGAGAGGTAAGGTGGGTTGGGTCACGCATCCCCCACAGGTGGGTGAGGGGCCTGGGGTGAGGGGAATTCACTGCTGCAAGGGGCCGGATGGGAGGGGGAAAGGGGGCTGGATGGGGTGGGGCCGGATGGGAGGGGCAGTGGGCTGGATGGAGTGGGGGCAGAATGGGCCCAAGCATGTGTCCAGCTCCTGCAGGTTGTCAGAGTCATCAACGCGGTGTTGCTCCAAAGGGTTGTCTGCCTGGGGAATCTGGACAACACTGTCACCAGCTTCCAGGACCTGGGCTTTCCAATTTCATCGGCACTTTGACTGGCATGCACATCCCCATCTGCACCCCACCACACAGCGCTGGCCAGTACATCAACAGGAAGGGCTACCATTCAGTGGTGCTCCAGGCCCTGGTGGATGTGAGGGTCCAGTTCACCGAAATCTATGTGAGCTGGGCTGGGCTGGGCTGGCTGCATCCCCGATGCCTGGGTCTTCCGGAACTCCAGCCTCTGCCGGCACATGGGGGCTGGCACTTTTGTCCCCCAGCAGGAGATCCCAGTGGCGGAAGACATAACCAAGCTGTTCTGCATGGTGGCAGATGTGGTATACCCCCTACAGCCATGTCTCATGAGGCCGTACATGGGACGCCTCGACCCCACCCAGGAGGCTTTCAATCAGTGCCTCAACCATGCCCGCAATGCTGTGGAATGGGCCTTTGAGCGCCTAAAGGGGCGGTGAAGGTTCCTCCACATGTGGTTGGAGGTCGGGGTCCTCAATGTGCCCCAGGAGGTGGGTTTCTGTTGCATCCTCCACAATTTTTTGGAGGGAAAGGGGGATGTCTATGTCCCTGTGGGGAGGCCATCCGGCCAGCGCCGGCTATCAGCACCAGCTATCAGCGGCTACTGCCCCCATCCACCAGGCCCACCGGGACGGCCACTGCATCAGGGAGGCCCTCAGGCAGGCCTTTGCCAATGGCCACCTCTGACCCATATGCCCACCCACATGCCACGCACATCTGCTACCCACCATCCCCCCCACCCCACCTCCACCAGCACCGTACCCACACATCCACCAACCCCCTGAGGAGCACAGCACAGAGTGGTGAACACTAAAATAAACATTTATCTACACTGTTCATGTTAACTGTGTATAGAGGGTGGGAACCTGACTGGAGGGGGGCAGGGGAAACCTAACTCAGAGGGGCGCAGGGGAACCTTACTTGGAGGGGGGCAGGTGGCTTATTCTGGGACAGGGGTGGTGAGCTGCAAGCCCTGTCGGCCCCTGGAGCCCTTGCCTCCCCGGGTACGGGGTCCCTTGTGGGGCAGAGAGCGTGCGGGGAACACTGGCAGGTAATGCCAGTGAGTGGGCCTGGTGGGGGTGGAGGGTGCAGGCTCGGTGGGGGTGGTGGGGTGGGCTCAGTGGGGGTACGGGGTGGGCTCAGTTGGGGAGGAGGGGGCAGGCTCAGGTAGGGGAGAAGGTGCAGACTCAGTGGGGGCAAAAGGCGAGGGCGCAGCGAGGGGAGCTGCTGGGAAAGCCAGGAGGCGGACAACATTGGCTGCATGGTCCTGGAGGGTAAGGCCAATGACCTCCTGGGTGGTCAGCAGCTTCTCCCAGGCTGCCCTCCACCACTCCATCTCGGCCTGGGCGAGCTGCAGGTGCTGTTCAGCCACCTCGGCCTGGCCCTGACTGGCTGGGTCCTCCTCGGCCCGGTAGGGGTCCTCTGGCCATGGCCCCAATGGCACACCATGCGGGGTGGCATCCAGGTGCCTCTGAGGGCTGTGAGGAGCTCTTGGGGATGAGGGACAGTGCAGGGCTCTCCTGGTCCATGGATGGTGTGGCTGCGTGGAGAGGAGGGCAGCATATCAGTAATATGCCCCGGACGGAGGGGACCCAGGTGTCCCACCCGCCCAAGCCCACCCCATGGGGCCCCTGCCCCCCCCAAGAGTCACCAACCCATCACCAGTGGGCTGGGCCTCCTGGCCTGGGGGTGCATCCAGGGGTCTCTCAGTCAGGTTTCCCTTCCTGGCCTGCAGTGTGCATGCCCCACGTGCTGTCTGGCACTGAGCAGCCACTGCCCCTATGCAGCTTGCGGCACTGTCCACTGAAGGTGGGTGCTGGGCATTGCTGTTGGGCCACCGCAGGGTGCCGCAACCCATGTGGGGGGGTGACCTATGTGTGGCCCAGGACCACTGGTCCCGTGTGTGGGCAACTAGCCATAGCATTGCCCCCACCCTGTGAAACAGGTGAGTGTTCCCCCATGTATGTACTGGAGGTTCCCTTGGCAACATCTGGGGATGTCTGGCTCCTGGTTGCCCAGCTGGAGGAGCACGAGAGGAGGATGATGATGAGATCCCCCTCCTCACTCAACCACTCTGTGGTCCCCTCGTCCTCCTGGGTCCCCGGTCTGTGCTGTTTCTCTTCCTCCAGCTGCAGCTCCTCGGCTGAGGTGTCCAGGAATGATGGAGGTGGGGAGCTGTCCTGGGGCCCCAGGATGACCTGGAGCTCCCGAAAGAAGGGGCATGTGACTGGAGCAGCCCCAGAGCAGCCGGCTTGGCCCCTAGCCCAGGCATAGCCCTGCCACAGCTCCTTGACCTTGGACCATACCTGCTAGACAGTATGCTCCGGGTGGCCCCTGGTCTGGATGCCCTGAGCCAGGCGGTCGAAAGCAGTGGCATTGTGCCTCTTGACCCCTATCTTGTGCAGGACATCCTCCTCCTTCCACAGGCCAAGGAGGGGGCCCTTTTTTTTTTCCCCCTGGGAGCCCTGTGGGGGCTCAGAGGGGGGGCTTGGTGCTCACGGGGCAGGGGCTGGCTGATGGCCTTGCTGCAGCGCTGGAGCATGGGGCTGGAGTACATGCAGAGGCTGCTCCTAGCACGCTCTCAGCTTCCTGTCACAGGTTTCCTGCATGTGTGTGGCTTTAAGGCAGCTGGAGGCAGGGACCATGGAGCCTCCCTGCTGCCGGCTGGCACCATGGTGGACCTGTTTTTTGAAAAAATGGACTGTGGTGCATCTACATGTGTACTCTTTTGATTTAGGATTTCAAAACGGTCCAATTTTCCTGATCTGGGATCAGGGTTCATATTTCGACATCTGTGCCCCATTCTTTCAATTTCCTTTCAAAAGACGGCATTACTCATGTGGATACTCCTCCTGCTCTTTTGAAAAAGGGCCGATTATTTCAATGTATTGTGCACGTGTGGACAAAGGTAAGCAGTATTTATTTAACAGCTGTAATGAAGAGGTAAGGATTGTATAGCTGGGTAAACTAAGATACAGTGATCTGAAATGACTTGGTCAAGTATGTACACTGCAACCATGATGAAACAGTGAGGATAATATCCAGAAGCACCAACCTGAAACCCTAGAAACACTTCATCATTTAAAAATATTACACTTGATTATCAGATTCATAACTAAACTGTCTAAAGAACTCCCAGTATGAAATCACTGGGCCCAGGAATCCCTCACACAAAACTCTTGTGGCTCTGCTACTGAGTCATTGCCCACCCATCTTTGAGGGGCCAGAGCCACGAACATAAGACCTATCTGGTAGGGTCATTCAACCAAACAGCATCTTTTGAGTAGCACAAATGTCAACTCTACCTCAACATTGCCAAAATAGGATAGTATTAGTAAGAGCCTCCAACAATCTTCTTCTGGAATAGTACTGGCCATTGCCATCAGAGTTAACATCCCATTGAGATAAATAATTGGGACAAAACACATGCTTTATAACAACTGTTTCAGATTATCTGAAGACTCAGGCAGGCATCAGTGCATTGGTTATACTTGGATGGTATTTTGAAAATTTTACACAACTGTGAGGGTTGCAAACTATTTTTAATGAAAATTCAGATTCTGATATCTCCTGACTTTTGAAGATGACAGTTTCTGAATGTGTGAAGAGTTTCAGACAGACCTGGTTATACATACAGATTAAAACACAAATGTTATTAACTTCAGAAAAATGTGATAGATTTCATAGCAATTTTACAGTGTGAAACTTAGGGATTTTTCTCAATGTAAGGGTTAAGTGGATGAACATTGAAAATGTCTTGATTTTTACAAGTTTTTCAACTCAGAGCTATCCATTTTTTTCTTTTATTGGATTAATTTTGTGGATAGTATTGTAGAAGCATAAAGAAATCATTTAATTCTATCTGAAACCATGGCAAATAAAAAACTTCAGAAGTCCAGACAGTGAATAATCATTTAGAAACAAGGAGTATAGAAAACATTCCATCCCCTAACCAAAAGGTTTTCACGTTTATTCATGCACATGTATATTTCTATGCATTGCCAATGGCATGCAAAAAAACAAAACAAAACAAAACAAACAACAACCAATAAAATTGGGGGAAGAAAGCATAACAATTAGAATTTGTTGCCTTCACTCTTCCCATAAAACTTGGGCCATCAGTTTGGCTATCACCGCTAAGGTGTTCAGTTGTTAGTGGATGATGATGGATTATTTTTAATAACATGCTTTAACAAAAGTTCTGTGTATGGCATTTGTGGTAGCTGATTACAAACTTTGAACATCTAAGCAGATTTTGGAATAGGAAAGAGAAAAAACATGCAAGTCAAGTTCATCTGCTCTATTGTCTCTGAAATTCCCTTACTGACAGTTAAGAGGATCAGATGTTCTAAAAATCTCCTGTTTGATACTGGCTGATTGTTTCTCCCCGCAACCCAGGTGAAATTCAGGTCAGTCCATTTTATTCCACATGGTTGCTCAACTGGAAAAACAACTAAATGGTGCCACAGATGGCTCAGATTGAGCCCCAAGTGACATTTGAAGCTTGAAAATAACAGTTATTCAATGAGTCTACAGGTAGCATGTGAAGGGATGCAACTGTGTTTAGTGAGCAAACTCTATAAATCAAGAATATTTTCTCAATTTCATGTCTCTCAAACTTTCCTCCCTAAAGCCAACAGAGTGGGCTTTGGTTTGTTTCATTTTCCTCAGACAATGCATGAATTTCTATTTGATACTTTTATCAGTGGGCTTTTCTGGGCAGTATTGTTAACTCCAGGCACAACTTGACAACTATCCACTCACAAAAATATCTAGTTCATGCTAATTAGTGCTGTAAACCCAAAATAACTGGACCAAGGGGAGATATGGGAGTGTAGACTGATGCTTGTGCTACTAATGCCGCTGTGATGGAGACCAGCTTGAATTACAGTTCATCAACTGTTAGTTCCATGGCTCCATTCTACCAATTAAATCACCTTCAGTGTATTGTCGTGTGATCCTACTCACTAGAGCTAGGCTAACTAGAGTGCACTAAATGCAATGGAGACAAGTCTTTTGCCACTAGAGACTAGAAGATTTCTCCCCGCACTTTTCCCATTGCTAGCCAATGACAAGAGTGGGTAAATGAGACTATGGCTTGCCCCTAAAGCAGATGTGTCCAATGCATTCACCACTAGCCACATGTGGCAAATAGGAAACCTTGCCGTGGCAAATACGACTCTCGAGTCACATGCGGTTTTTGGAGCCTTTAAATGTGGCTCCACCTGAAAGATGCATGCAGGGAGTGCTATCCAGCTGCTCCATGAAGGCACCCCAATGCTTAGTGGGAGGAGTGCATGGTGGCAGCATCGTCGCCCTCAGCAGCATCTCTGGTGGCTCTGGTGAGTCACCAGCATTGAATTAGAATGAGGAGGCTAGGGGTGCCTGGCTCTGGGGCAGCCAGGCCCTAGGGGAGGGAGAGAGCATTTATTTAGAGTAAGGAGTGGGAGTGATGTGGCAAATATGGAAACACAGGAAACATAAGTGTGGCCATCTTTGAATTCCTATTGGACACCGCTGCCAGAAAGCAAAGGGGTTAAACTGTAATCTGTACTGAGGCACAGAAATGGGCAGTCACACTGGAGGTTGCTATTTTCCCCAGAAGGGAAGCAAGAGTATGCAGCCCACTGATACCCAAAAGTGCAGGATCCACTATGTGTAGAATTGGAAGCTATGTCACAATAAGTAAAACTTCCTGAATATCCTGTTTACAAACATCTTGCAATGCTTATGATGACCAATACCACACAAGCTTCCTTCTAACAGTTCATGTCATGTTCCTTATAGGTAAATATGATCACAGAACTATGTTAGGTTTGGTGATTTTGCCAGGCCTGATAGGAGTTGCTGACACAGAGTAGACAACCACCAATAGGCCTCTGTATCAGTCAGGAAAGACTCACAATACTAACTAAAGGCTAACCTGACACCAAGATATACCATTCTTTTCTCAGGAAAGGGTCTTCAAGTTGAAGAAGTCTTTTTGACAGAGGTAGCAGGAGTAAAAGGCACATTTAAACCATTATTGGGGACACTTCCAAAGAATAAGATCTCTTAGAAAGAGAAATTATTTCCAACTGGAAATGGTGGGAGATCTAGTATTAGAGGCTGTTTCCACACAGGCCACTTCCGAAGCAAAAAGATGCTAATAAGGCATGGATGCACCTTCCCTACACCTCATTAGCATAATGTCACATGATTTGGAGTCTGGAAAAAAAAGCCGTGCAGAAGCATGGTCCCGAGGGGGCTTCCAGAAGGAAGTCATTTCTCTGGAGGCCCCTTCTTCCTCGGGGCCACGCTTCTACACAGCGTTTTGGAATCTGGAAGAACGGTCTTCTGGACTCCAAATCACATGATGTTATGCTAATGAGGCGCAGGGAATTTGCATCTGTGCCTCATTAGCATATTTCCCTCCATGCATTAGCATGCCACTTCTGAAGGAAGTGGCCTGTGTAGAACCAGCCAGAGACACTTAAAATAGACTAGAAAGGCCATTAAACAAGCTACTACAGGAAACATTTCTTCACCAGCAGTAAAGTACAAAATAATGTTACCTTGACTATCTAAAACAGTTATGCAGATGATTTGATACAGCAACATAGTGATGGGAATCAAGTCTGTTTTGAGGGGAAGCCTGCTGGTCACAAGGAATCCAAAATCAGGCACATAATCTAGTCTAAAAATCTAAATCTAAAACAAAAAAAAAATCTTAAAATCTAATATGCTACACTCCCACTCTCAGGAAACACTTGAATCAATCTTTTTAATAGCCCCAGGTAACAGGCTGGAAAAAAGTCAAAAGTACCTGGATGGGCCCCTTATTAATAAATATATGAATTGCTGTATAGTGCCACAAAGCAAATGCAATAGAAGTCCATGTGTGGTGTGCTTAAAAACTGTCCACTCACTTCTCCTGTGGTCACGCTGTTGTTCACAACATACTTGTAATATAATTTGAGGCTTTCCCAAAGATTAAAACCTTATCACTAAGCCTCCGAGAAAAAGGTATATACTTGACATTTCATGCATGGAAACGTATCACTAGCCAGTAAATACATCTGCATGTCTTGTGTCGATTTGGAAAACAGTGTCACATCATTTTTTGGGGGGTGGGGGAAGGATTAGGTAGACTCACTGTTTCTTTTTCTCTGCCTGTTGGTAAAGAACAAATAAAGCCCATCTTGGAGCTCGATGTCCACAGTATGATTTATTGGAGTGCATTTATCATTTCACTGTGACTGTTGGCTACAGACCTGAGACAAATTGAGCCCGTCAGCCTTTATCTTTTCATTTCTATTTGCTTGTCAAAAAACTGAAATAATGGAAAGAAAGGGGAATTGCCTGGGTAAGTAGCTGAGGTGAAAGTCAAGCTACATGGACTCTACCTTTAAAGTATCTTCCCCACATTCAGCTGAGCTGAACCCAAAATCCTACTCAGACATGAGACAGTGAATCTGCCCAGTTTAACACACACCTACATTTGAATGCAGGAATATATATGTGCAGTTTTTGCATTCAAATTTTGCTACTGTATTAGAAGACAATACCCTGCTTAAAGGTGACAAAAAATTGGGCCAAAGACACACTTAACATTTTCCATGCTTCAGATTCATATTTACATAATATGTAGTTGACTGTCAAATAGAGGATTCTATAGACAAGGGAATGTAGTAGACTGAATTATTTTATAAAGCTGTCTATGGCTACGTCTACACATGAAGCCTACATCGAAGTAGCTTATTTCGATGTGGTGACATCGAAATAGGCTATTTCGATGAATAACGTCTACACATCCTCCAGGGCTGGCAACGTCGATGTTCAACATCGACATTGCGCAGCACCACATAGAAATAGGCGCTGCGAGGGAACGTCTACACGCCAAAGTAGCACACATCGAAATAAGGGTGCCAGGCACAGCTGCAGACAGGGTCACAGGGCGGACTCAACAGCAAGCCGCTCCCTTAAAGGGCCCCTCCCAGAAACAGTTGCACTAAACAACACAAGATCCACAGAGCCGACAACTGGTTGCAGACCCTGTCATGCAGCATGGATCCCCAGCTGCCGCAGAAGCAGCCAGAAGCCCTGGGCTAAGGGCTGCTGCACACGGTGACCATAGAGCCCCGCAGGGGCTGGAGAGAGAGTGTCTCAACCCCTCAGCTGATGGCTGCCATGGCAGACCCCGCTATTTCGATGTTGCAGGACGCGCAACGACTACACGGTCCCTACTTCGACATTGAACGTCGAAGTAGGGCGCTATTCCCATCCCCTCATGGGGTTAGCGGCTTCGACGTCTCGCCGCCTAACGTCGATGTTAACATCAAAATAGCGCCCAACACGTGTAGCTGTGACGAACGCTATTTCGAAGTTCGTGCTGCTACTTCGAAGTAGCATGCACACGTAGACATGGCTTATAAGGAAAAGCAAGGCTCTATTTGTGTGAAACAATATGAATCCATCATACAGAAGTCCAGGCAACTGCTATTACTATTGATGGTGTTGTAATTGCTACAGTAAGTGTGTTGGGTAGAGGATGGGATAAAAATGTGACAGACCTCAAATGATTCAGAGGTTAATTTAAGATAACACATAAAATAAATTCCTCTAAGTTATAAGACTTGTCTTATGAAAAGCTGGACTGAAGTGGGAGAGGAGCTGGGATGGGGGGACCAAAGTGGGAGGGGACCCAGGTGTGGCGACTGAACTGTGAGGGGGGGCTGGGATGGGAGTAGAGTCAGTCACCCTGAAGGGTGGGGGAGCTGGGAGCCACGTCAGCCACAGCCACCCCTACTGCCCCAGGTCTGCCCCCCCTGTGGGGCTGTGATGTGGCTGGGATCAAGGGGAGGTAGGGCTGTGGTGGGGGTGCTGCGGGCTCTGCCTCCACAAGGTGTGCAGCGCGGGCACTGGGGCTGGGCCAGGTGCACCTGCCTCCACTAACAACCACCAGGACAGCTTGAGGTGCTTGTCTTGTGACAGGTCCACCAAACATTGGGCAGCTGCTGGAGGGGAGGCTGCAGGAGGGAAGGATGCTGGAGGGGCAGCTGTGGGAAGGGCAGGTGATGGGGTAGGAAGCTGGACAAGATGGCAGCCAAGGCCTGGGCCACAGTGTCCATGCTGCCAGCCAGCCTCACCCACACCTCCCACTCCATTTCCAGCCAGTTGTGGACCACCCCAGCCACCTTCCACACAACTGCCTGGTTGGCAACTGCCTCATCATCCCTCCAGCATCGTCTGTGGGAGGTCCAGACATGGTCATAGGGGGATGTGGGCTGGGAAAATGGGGTGGCCTCTCGGCCCCCTTCGATCGCAGCCCACTCAGCTGTATAGTGGTGGCTGACTGGTGAGGGACCTGTGGAGACAGAAGGGGACAGAGGGACAGCCTGTGAGTGCTGGCTCCCAACCCTGGGGGGCCAGAGCCCCCGCTCCCTTGCCCTCTGTCCTGCTCCCCTGCCACCTGATGGCCCATGACATCCAGGATGTCCAGGGGTTCCTGCTCAGTGAGGCTTGGCCCGTGTTCCCTCCCCCATCCTCAGGCGTGTGGGCTGTGGGGATGTTCTGGGGTTGTCCCCATTCCTTGCAATGTCCCGCTCGCCCTGAACATACCAGCTGCAACCTCACAGGGCTCGGGCAAGGCTTGGCTTGATGACGCCTGTCTGGGTGTCCCTGAGGGGAGAGCGATGATGAAGGTCTCATCGCTAGAGTCATCAGTGGGCTGGTCCCCGTGTGGGGGGCTGGTGGTGCCAGAGGGGCACACCTCCTTGCTGCTGTCTGCAGGGTGGGAGACCAGCAGTGTCCATGAGATGCTTCAGGGGGGCCACCTCCCTTGGCCCCAGGAGCCTGTGCAACTCCCTGTAGTGGGGGCAGTGCATGGACTCTGCTCCCGACCAGCTGGCAGCATTGCAGGCCTTTATGTAAGTTTGGCAGAGTTCCTTCACCTTAATGCGTATGCTGCTGCTCGCGCAGTTGGAGTGGCCTAGGGTGGCGAGGTTGCTGTCCAGCCAGCCACAAGGCTGTGCATTATGCTGGTGGCCATCTGTTTGTCAAAGGACCTCTTCCTCCTCCTTGCCCCACAGAATGAGAAGGTCCTTCAGTTCCTCCTCAGTCCAGGAGGGTCCCCTCCTGGCACGGCTGTTGCCCAGGCCCTGTGAGCCCTCAGACCTGTCATTTGGGGCCTCTGAGGGGGCAAGGGAGTCCTGCCGTGCCACCATGGTGGTGCTGAGGCCAGCTGGTGCTCCACGCAGGGGCAGTCCGAGAGAGAGCGCATGCTGCCCCTGCTTGTGGCACACTCTCAGACTCCTGCCTGGAGCTGCTGAGGAGCTGCTTCCTTTAAAGCAGTTGGCAGGGACCATAGAACCCTGCCTGGGCTGGCCAAGGTGTTTCCGTCACTGGGTAGGGGGGGTCTCCTTGGAGGACTCCTTACTTCGAAGTAAGGAGTACAGAGTGTCTACACACACTTAACTTCAAAGTAAGCCGCTACTCCACCCTGGGAATGGAATAGTGACTTTGAAGTTATCCTCCCTTACTTCGAAGTAAGGAAAATTGTGTGTAGACGCTCTGTGGGCTACTTCGAAGAAGCCCCTCACTCCAAAGTTAACTGTGAAGTAAGTTTGTAGTGTAGATGCAGCCATAGTGAAGTTATTACTATTTATTTCTGAAGAACTTCATTTGGCGTGTCACTATAACCAGGATTATAATTTGTATATTAAATGGATTAGAATAATTTGTGATTTTAATGTTGTTTGCTATAAATTCACAAAGGTCTCAACTCAATATTTCAAAATAAATGACTCATCAATCTTCAGTGAAACTCACACCATATTCTAACTTGGAGAATTGGACCATGCTCTACTATATAATATGGGTCTGTTTCTGATCTCACACAAAGATCAGGTTGGTGTTCTCCCAAGAGTCACCTCACCATGACACCAAACTCAGATGTGACTCAGAAAACATATATGCCAAAATCCCTGAAAAAATATGTAGTAATCTAATTCTTCAGAGGCCAACACTGGATGCACAAACCTCTGTGCCTCTCCACTCTCCCATTCCACTGGGAAACCTGATGAAAATGCAATGATAACCAATCTCCAACATGTGCCATTGGCCAACATACTAAATGCTTCAGAAACATTTTTCGAATCCAGGCACAGTGCAGAGACTGCCCTAGTAGAATTAATAGGCTACTTCCTCATGGCAACTAATAAGAAATATACCTCTGTACAAATACCACTTGATTTCTCTGAAGCTTGCAACATACCTGATCACAACGTGCTCTGATCTACTAACAAGCACCTTGACCTTCTTAACAAAACACACACAGCATTCTGCATGGTTCCTTTTGTTCCCTTTCTTCATCGCCCACATGAGAATGAATTTGCTGTATAGATCTGTCTTATATATTCAGCAGCCAGCACTGTCACAAACATGCCATAATGTCTAACATTGTAAGCAGGGATAGACTCATAGGAAAACCTACAAGTTCATTTTGAAGAGAGCTTCAGAATGTAATAAACATTATTTAATGCTGTACCCTTCTGATCACAGGTCTTGGTCCTTTAATATACACTAATATTATCAGAACGATAAGCATGCCATATCAATGGGAGCAATTTAAAATAGTGTATGACAGCATTGATTTCTCCCATCATTGATTTCTCCCATTGTTCACAGCAGAATTAAGTTGTACCAGCTGTTTGGACAGATAAATGATTCATTTTAATATTTTGCTCACATGATGAATTAATTGTGAAAAATGAGTAGATGATGGACAAGGAATTTATCAGCATATTTAATTTACTTGGAGTAAATTATTCCATTTTGGCATATTCAATAACTGCAAAACATTAATAAATGTGGAAAAATGTGCATAAATGTGGAAAAATGTATATATTTTGTAATTGCTCGATAATTGCTCAGTTACTGTAATATTTATATTTTCTTCCATAATAGATTGATCCTCAGAGATAAATAGTATTTTCCCACTATCCTTTTCTAGTCACTTAATGAGCTGGCAAACCAGCACATGAAACAAAATGCTTTTCACAAAGAATTTTGTAGGGTGAATGTTAACAACAAGAGAGGCAAATGGAATGGATTTCTATAGATTTTGCTTTTTGCTTTCTAATAAAATAGCTAGTAGCATTTCACTGTAAATGCCTAGTCTTATGAATCTATGGATCATCTCCTGTGTAGAAGAGCTGGACTTTGAAAGTCTGTAAAGCCTGCAGGCACAGCCACTCCTCCCCCACCTCCCCCGCCACTGAGTTGAGGAGATGACAAAAAATGTCAAAGCAAATTCTGAATTTTTTGTTTTGTTCTAAGGCTATAGGTCTTTCTTTTTTTTGAAAATGTAACTCCTGCAAATTGTTGTAAGCCACGTCCTAGGTTTAAAAATCTGACCCTTATTTCCTCAGTTTGGGACTTTGTCATCCTATAGTTGCTGGTCTGAAGAAGAGTCTGTTATGAAAAATCATAACATAACTGTGGCTAACAGCTAAGGGAAGTAGTTCTTTAGCTCAAGTGGTAGATGCTCAAGCTTTTTGGTACATAGGACCAGAGTGGAATACCTGCAGATGAATGGTCAAGGTCTGTTGTGGATATTTTTTTCTTGACAATCACTACTTTATTCACAGACTAGCAGAGTTGGCCGTTGGAGTCTGGAAAACTCATAGCAGTATATTGCTCTGTTTTTTTAGCAGACTCTGTGGCTGTGTCTACATGAGCCACCTCCTATTGGAAGGGGCATGTTAGTGAGGGAGTTTGAAAGATGCTGATGAGGTACTGCCATGGATATGACGTGCCTCATTAGCATAATGGCGGCTGCGGCGATTCCAAAGTGCCTCTTTTGAATTGTGTGCTGTCCGTGTAGCCGGGGACCTTTCAAATAGACCCCCAAAGTCTTTGAAAGCCCCTGCTTCCCATTTGTTTTGGGAAGAAGGGGCTTTCAAAGACTAGGGTGTTGTTTCAAAAGGCAGCCAGCAACATGGGCGGTGTGCAATTCCAAAGTGGCACTTTCGAATCACCACGTCCGCCGTTATGCTAATGAGGCACTGGGTATTCATGGCAGCACCTCATTGGCATCTTTCAAACTCCCTCATTAACATGCTCCTTCCAAAAGGAGGGAGCTTGTGTAGCCACAGACTGTATGAATCTACAGTTGTAGAAAATTATACAAAAATGATGTTACAGAAAACCAGGATCATTAGGATTATTCTTTACTTCTCTATATACGTCCATCGGTGTGAATACAGCATTAGAAAGAATGAACATATGGTCCCTATCTTGAGGGTTATAAAATCTAGGTTTGATAACACATGATTTAATACAGGGAAAGATAATATGTAGCAATGTGGATAAATTAGCATGGGGTTAGAATTGGGTCACTGAGCTGCGTCTACACGTGCACGCTACTTCGAAGTAGCGGCACCAACTTCGAAATAGCGCCCGTCGCGTCTACACGCGTCGGGCGCTATTTCGAATTTAACTTCGACGTTAGGCGGCGAGACGTCGAAGTCGCTAACCCCATGAGCGGATGGGAATAGCGCCCTACTTTGACGTTCAACGTCGAAGTAGGGACAGTGTAGACGATCCGCGTCCCGCAACGTCGAAATTGACGGGTCCTCCATGGCGGCCATCAGCTGGGGGGTTAACAGACGCTCTCTCCAGCCCCGCAGCTCACTGGTGGCCGCGTGGAGCGGCCCCTTAAAGGGCCCCTCCCCCGCCCTGACTGCAGGAGACTGAGGGAACGTGCAGGCTCCTGCCTGCACACGCGGTGGCGAGCCTGCCCAGCCCTCAGCCCCTTCTGCAGCCATGGCTGCCCAGCAGCCCCCCCAGCGCCCCCAGGGGACCCCCCCCAAGGGCAGCCAGGGCAGCCAGCAGAGCCAGAGGACCAAGCAGTCTGGGAAGCGGCAGCGGGGCCCCTCTTGGACGGAGGCCGAGATGCGGGACCTGCTGGGGCTCTGGAGCGAGGAGGAGGTGCTCCAGGTAATGGGGAGCAAGAGACGGAACGCGGATGCGTTCGCTCGGCTGGCCAACGGCCTGGCTGCCCGGGGTCACCCTGCCCGCACTCCTGACCATGTGCGCAGCAAGGTGAAGGAGCTGCAGCAGGGTTACGCCCGGGCCCGGGATGCGGCCAACCGATCTGGGGCCGCCCCAGTCACTTGCCCCTTTTACAGGGAGCTCAGGGACATCCTGGGCTCCCGGCACACCTCCCCGCCTCCGGCCACCCTTGACACTTCGGCTGACGAGCCCCAGCAGGCCCTGCAGCCGGGCTCCGGCCCGGAGGTAAGCCCCGCACCCCGGGGGCCCCCCCCGGAGGCCATCCCCGGGACATCACGGCAGGGGGAGGAGGAGGAGGAGGAGGGGGGCTCCTCCTCCACCGATTCCAGCCTGCAGATCCTCCTCCTGCCATCCCGGAGCAGCAGCAGGGCCTCCGACCCCCGGGGATCTCCGGACCATGGGAGCGGACCCACAGGTAGGTACCCCTCTCTGGTGGATACCCCGGGGCTGGAGGGGCGGGGGGAACAGAGATGTGTCCAGGGCCCCCCACACGCTCACATGGCCATGGCCCCAAGGACACCAGGGACAGGGCCCTCACAGCACTGCAGCCAGCAGCCCCTGCCCCCCGCCACCCTGCATGACAGTGCCATGCCCCATCCCCAGGCCAGGGGGGAGCGGAACCTCGAGGGGCCCCCGGGCGGAGGGGGTGGGACACCCCACAGCACCAGCAGGCGATGGAGTGGGGGGAGTGCCAAAGGGAGACCCAGGCTACAGATGAGCCACCCGAGCCGAGGAGCTCCCAGGGCCAAAGGAGGATCCTGGCGCTACAGCTGGCAGGTGACACCTCTGCCCTGAACAAACAGGAGGGAGGAGCCGAGCTGGCTTGGAATTGGGGGGCGAGGGCGGGGGCCACAGGTAGAGGCTAGGGGAAGGGAGAGCTGATAGGCAGCCAGCCAGAGTAGAGGGAAAGCTGCATCGCAGAGGGGCCCCCCCTTGGGGTCTTCTCCCCACGACGAGTTGGAAGGACTGTCTCTTCCGACAGCTGGTGCTGTCACTCCTGCCAGAAACTGGCCAGCTGTGGCCTAAGAAACCTCTCCTGCTCTCAGACCCTGCAGGCTGAAGTGAGAGTCGCTCCCACCAGGGGACGGGCTGCAGGGCAGGGGGACCCCTGAACCCCATCCATCACAGCAGCATCTCCCGGGGATGGGGATGGGGAACCTGCAGCACAGGGCGGGGGGGACAAAGGCCACGGCTCGGGGACCACACTAACGCCTGTCTCCATTCTTCTTTCCCCCCTCCTCTCCTGTGTCCTGCACCTGCACCGGCACCATCCGAAGGACCGGAAGAGAGCGCCGGCGAGGCGTCGGTCGTCCCGGAGACTCCTCCGGGACCTTCGCTCCAGGGAAGCCCCTTGGCCGAGGAACCACCGGCCCCGCGGAGGGCAAGACGGCGGACTCCACGCCTACTACCGGCGGTGGCCACAGACCCCCAGCTGCTGGCCATCCTTCGCCGGCAGCTGGAGGTGTCGGAGCGGCAGCTGGAGGTGTCGGAGCAGCACCTCCGGCTGCAGGAGCAGGCGCTGGCCTGGCGCCGAGAGTCATGGGGGGGCCTTCTGGACACTGTCAACCGTCTAGTTGATTTCCTGGCCCCCCATGCCGCGCCGGCCGTGCCACCGCCCGCCATGGCCGCTCCTGCAGCCCCACCACCGGCTGCTCCAGCCGCCGCCGGCCCGTCCGCCATCGCCCCACCACCTCCCTGCGAGGGCCACCGCGCCGAGGGACCCCTGGAGCCACCCGAGACTCGCCGGCGCCGATATCTTCCGGTGGAGCCCGCTCCCACCCAGCCGCGGACCAGACTGCAGGCCCGCCGGAGCTCCCGGCCGGGAACGCCCACTGGGGGCCTGTAGGGGGTGAGGGGCCCGGGACGTGGCCCCCACCCCGATGGACAGACTTTGGGGACTGGGTGGGTGGGTGCTGCCCCTGCTTGCCCCGTCCCCCCTGTAAATAGTTCTCCCCATTCTCCTCCCTGCTTTTTGGTTTTCTTTTGTGGATGGCGCACCCTGCTTGGATTTTATTGTTGTACATAGTTTTATTTGTGCCCATCTTGCTTTTGTTACGTTTGTCCCTCCTTTTTGCTTTCCCTTTCACATGTGTATATTTTTCTATTTAAAAAAAAAAAAAGGTTCAGCCAAAGAAAACATTTACGTTCACCCACAAGTTCGATCTGTCGTTTCTCCTGGACAAGGGGGGGGGGCGGTGGGGTGCTCCATGGTGGTGTGGGCGTTGAGGCAGGAGTGTGGGGGAGGAAGGGGCAGGCAGTCGGGGGCCTGGGCAGAGTTCACCCCGCGGCCTGGTTGTCGAAGTGGGCCCGCAGGGCCTCCCGGACCCGGGTCCCCTCTGGGTCCACCTGCCGACTGGGGGCAGCAGGTGGCTGGACGTGTGCCCTGCCGGCCTCGGCGGCCCAGCCCTGAAGGAAGGTCTCCCCCTTGCTCTCGACAAGGTTGTGCAGGGCGCAGCAGGCACCCACAATCTGGGGGATGTTGTTGGGGCTGGCATCCAGGCGGGTGAGGAGACATCTCCATCGTCCCTTGAGGCGGCCGAAGGAGCGCTCCACCACCTGGCGCGCACGGTTCAGGCGCTCGTTGAAGCGCTCCTGGCTGGCGGAGAGGTGGCCCGTGTAGGGGCGCATAAGCCACGGCCGGAGGGGGTAGGCCACATCCGCAATGATGCAGAAGGGCATGGTGGTGTCCCCCAGAGGGATCTCCCGCTGGGGGATGTAGGTCCCCGCCTCCAGCCGGCGGCACAGGCCCGAGTTGCGGAAAACCCGGGCGTCGTGGGTGCTGCCAGGCCAGCCCACGTAAATGTCCTGGAACCATCCCCGGCTGTCCACCAAGGCCTGCAGGACGACTGAATGGTAGCCCTTCCGGTTCACGTATCGGCCTCCGCTGTGGTCCGGGGCGCGGATGGGGATGTGGGTCCCATCCAGAGCCCCGAAGCAGTTGGGGAAGCCCAGGGTGGCAAAGGCGGCGATGGTGGCATCTGGGTCCCCCAGCCTCACGAGTCTGTGCAGGAGCATGGAGTTGATGGCACGCACGACCTGCAGGGAAAGCACATGGGACAGCCTCAATGAGGGGTGAGCAGGGTGTGCATGGCCCTGCCCTGGCCTGCCCTGGCCCCCCTGGCCCCCCTGGCCTGCCCTGGCCCCCCTGGCCTGCCCTGGCCCCCCTGGCCCCCCTGGCCTGCCCTGCTCTGCCCTGGCCCCCCTGGCCTGCCCTGGCCCCCCTGGCCCCCCTGGCCTGCCCTGCTCTGCCCTGGCCTGCCCTGGCCCCCCTGGGCCCCCTGGCCTGCCCTGCTCTGCCCTGGCCCCCCTGGCCCCCCCGGCCTGCCCTGCTCTGCCCTGGCCCCCCTGGCCTGGCCTGGCCTCCCCCTGTGGGTTCTCTTACCTCCATGAACACAGCCCCGACGGTGGCCTTTCCGACGCCAAACTGCTGCCCCACGGATCGGTAGCTGTCCGGAGTGGCCAGCTTCCAGACAGCGATGCCGACCCGTTTCTCCACACTGAGGGCACGCCGCATGGCAGTGTCCCGGTGCCGGAGTGCGGGGCTGAGCCACTGGCACAGCTCCAGGAATGTCTGTCGGGTCATCCTGAAGTTGCGGACCCAGTGCTCGTCGTCCCACTCCCCAAGCACCAGGCGCTCCCACCAGTCAGTGCTGGTGGGGTGGCTCCACAGCCGCCGGCGTGTGAGGCAGGGGGTGGAGCGGGGTGCTGCAGGGGGAGGGGCTGAGCCCTGCTGCCCCGGGGGCATCTCCTCCCCTGGGGCAGGAAGGTGCTCAGCTGCCCCCAACATGACAAGAGCCAGGGCAAGCCCTGCTCCTGCCAGGAGGGCTGGCTGGACCTCTAGCTGCTGCTGCTGCTGCTGCTGCTGGGGGTCCATGGCTGCGGCGCTCGGGGTCTGTGTGCCTATCTGGCTCGTCAGACCGCGTGCTGTGCAGGCTGAGTGTATGTGGGAGGGGCCCTTTAAGGGAGCGGCTAGCTGTTGCCCCGGAAGCGCTAGCCTGCCCTGTGACCCTGTGTGCAGCTGTGCCTGGCATCCCTATTTCGATGTGTGGTACTTTGACATGTAGACGTTCCCGCACTGCGCCTATTTCGATGTCGGGCTGCGCAACGTCGAAGTTGAACATCGACGTTGCCAGCCCTGGAGGACGTGTAGACGTTATTCGTCGAAATAGACTATTTCGATGTTGGCTGCACGTGTAGACGTAGCCCAGGAGTGACAGAAATAGACTAGATATGGTGGTTTGCAGGAGGGGGCCACTGTAATCTGATGTTCCTAAGTCCTGTTCGAACCACATTTGATTTCTGTCTAATGAAGGAGCCTGCCTTGCTGAGCTCCTATGCCCAGCATGGCCATTTCTATACATGCCACTTTCTCCAAAAGTAGCATGCTAATAAATGGTCTGAAATATGCTAATAAGCTGCAGATGTAAATTCCCAGCACCTCATTAGCATAAGGTCACATGGTTTGGAGTCTGGAAAAAGGTCTTCCGGATTCCAAAACAGCATGTAAAAGCTCAGCCCTTGGGAGATCTTCTGGAAGGAAATTCTGCTCTGAGAGGCCCCTTCTTCCCAAAAATTTTGGACGAAGGGACCTCCAGAAGGTCCTTCTGGAAGTTCCCCCAGAGGCCTCGCTTCTACACACTGTTTTAGAGTCTGGAAGAGCTTCTTCCAGACTTCAAATTATGTGACCTTATGTTTATGAGGTGCCAGGAATTTACATCCATGCCTCAATAGTGTATTTCAGGCCATTTATTAACATGCTACTTTCAGAGAAAGTGGCATGCGCAGAAACGGCCCATGAGTGAGAGAATGATGAGGTAGCTTTGTATCGTAAGTGGAATCAAAACGCATAGTCCATGGATAGGGTACGTCCTGGGACAATGCCAGGAGTAGGAAACAAAAGGGGCCTGGAAAGACTCAGGTGTGATAAAGCTTTAAATGTAAGCGTGTGTGGCTATAAATAAGGGAAAATGCAGGAAATGTTGGAAGTGTATGTTGGGAGCAGGATTTTAATTGTCATGAAGTGATGATAGGGTGGGTTGTATAATGAGCAAGCAAAAGGCCTCAGTGAGAAGGCAACATGATCTGAGTGCTAATAGAGGCAATAGGTTTGTTGTCAGTATTGCAAATTGACTGGATGATGGAAGTGGGCAAGCAAAGTAGGCCAGAGATTAGTCTAGGCAGGAAACACAAAAAGATCTAGGTAAGTCTTTTGCAATAGAGATAAGGAGAGGCAGGGACAAAATGATGTACAAGTTGTTATATGAGCTTTCAGGTCCTGAACAATTTTTTGGTATGCTGATCATACAGCTTGCAGGATCAAGTATGAAAAAAAAATATAGCAAACAGCAGAAGGAAGGGCATTGTGCAAGTTAGCAAGGGTCCCAGAAATCCTAAAAAGGAGACACACTTATAGTCATTAGCAGCACATCTCACTGCTCAATAGCTGAAGTGATTGAGCTTTACCAAAACCTAGAGAGCTTCACAGTTAGCTCTACCACAAGGTTAAAAAAAACAAAAAAAAAAGGCTATGTTTGAGGCTTGTTCTTGACAACCTGTCTCCCACTCTAAGGTGGTTGCAAGGTTCTTAGGAGAATTATCCAAGAGGGGTTCTCTGTGTCAAGATAGTGGCTGAATAGGTTAAACACATCTTTAAACAGGATTAGATGTGGCATGACTAGCACCTTAAGAAATAAATTCTGTCACATGCTCAATCACCTGGTGTCAGCAGAGTGATGTTCAATAAGACCTGAAGCCAGACCAGGTTAGTCAATCCTATGGTACTATACAGATATTTTCATTTGGCTTTATGTCTGCTAATCCTGTGTGTAAAAAGGTTGAGCAACACTAGGGAGCGATATTCTGCTGCAGAACAGCCCAAGGCAAGCAAGAAGTTCTTTGCATCTGTGCATTGGCTACCCATGGAGCACCAGGTAGTTTGCTAAGCAAGCTGTTTCTTGTCTTTATTTTTCAGAAAAATGAGGTTCCTTGAAAGTCAAGGTGAAGTTCAGTATAACACCTGAACACACAGGTTGTGGGTCACGGTATAGCCAGTGTCCTGAATTATCCTATTGTTTGGCTGTGGTGTGGAATAGAAGGAAACAGTTGGAAACTCTTTGTTTGGTTAAAGTCTCTATTTTTATTGTATGTCAGCATTCAGAACTTATACCTGGCAGAAATCCTGGTCCTGCTGTGCCAGACAGATGCCATCTGTGCAAGCAAACTGCCTGACAGTGATGCTGGGAATGTAATTTTTGAAGGAGGCTGAAAAGTATCTGTGCTAGAACTGAGCCTTGAGACAGTTGTTTTGAGGCCTATTGCAGCTGTATTTTTTTTTTTTTTTTTTTGGTCCTCGTGACACTTGGAACCTATGGCCTCTCATCAGCAATTCCACAGCCATGACAACCCACTTCAGTAGGACCAAGGCATGTTAACAGATCCTGTATTTCAGATCATATACTTGACACACTAAGATCTAGGAATACTGTGTTTGTCTTCTGCCTGGACTGGAAGCCATTCTGGTGACTGCCGAGACTTGATCAAAATTGTTATGATTTGATCTGAAATATGCTCAACCTACAGTCAGGATATCATCAATGATGTGAAGAATTGTTTGAAGTATCCCCTTTTCAAGTAATATATATATAAATACCACTGATCTTAGCAAAGGGGGAGGGGAGAATAACTACTTACAGATCAATGATCTTCCTTGGTTTTTGATTGGGCTATTATTTTTCCTTTGTGTCAGATTTTAGTTATAGTGTTTCCCTAGATGAGTCTTGATAGAAAAGTCTGTCTGTTGTCTGGTAGTTTTTCTCAGTTTCATCAGGGATTTTTGGGTAGAGATATTAACAAGCCCCAATGTTTTATCTGTTTTCAGTATTTCAATTACTCTATTTCACCTGCAGGGAAAGGTTGGAAGTGTCCTTTAATTTCAGGTAGCTACTGTTTATATTAGCACCACTGCTTCTTCATCTTTCTTTCATACCTTTTGCCCTGATCTGACTTTGGGACATTTTTCAGGTGAGTTGCAATACTGTGTGAAGAGTCCTTGTGGGAGAGATGCCTGCTGGAGACTTCTGAACAGAATCAAGTTTTCTAATTAGTGTCCAGGATTTGTAACTGGATCTTGACATATATAATTTCTTAGCAGCCTCCTATCCTGATACTAGTGGTCTAGAAGATGCCTGGATGATGTTTGGATCACCATTTCTTTCATATTTTTTAAAGAATTCTGCACAGTTGTCATCCCAGCAAGGAGCGTAGATCTTATATCAACTTTTTGGAATTAACTTGGTTACAGCTTTCTAAATTACTTTTGTGAATTTCATGTAAGCTTCTTTACAGAGATGTGTGGGATGCAGGTAATGTAGTGGATGATGAATTGCGTAAAGCTGGGCTAGTGCCAGGACGGGTTTTATTGGTATTAACAATAAGTATCATTAGTCTACCTTGGTTACAGATTGAGTGATGCTGACTATGTGTAAAGATTTTCAATACACTTCCTGTAGTTTGATAAAGATGATTGCACACACTGTGGTCAGGGAAACAGTGTTGTCTATCCTTGTTTTGGATCATGGATGTGGTGAAGGTCATGGAGGTAGGCCCAGTTTACAAGTCATCCCCACTTTGTTCTCCCTGTCTATATCTCAAGATGGCATGAAGGTTATTAAAATCTTCAACATAGATACCAGGAAGTAGGCATATGGGAAATGTATTTAGGGTCAGCCCGATTCAATTAGGGGGCTTGTATTCATTTGCCATTTTCAAATGTCCAACTTTTACAACATAGCAATATCTGAATAGATGAGTGTGATTCCATGTCAGCATGATCTGCTCTGATATAGCTAGCATATTACCTGTGCAGAAGTAACTCACAAGGTCACCTTGGATGTTAAGGTGGCTGACAGAAAGAGAATGGGACACAAAGGGTGCATCTACACTTACATTCCTCTTTCAAAAGAGGTATGCAAAAGAGGTAAATAAAATTGCAAATGAGGCAGAAATTCACATGTGTAGTACCTTATTTGCATATTCTAATTTTTAAAGAGCTTCTTTTGAAAGAAGAAAGCCCATATAGATGCTGCTCTTTCAAAAGTAAACCCCATCTTAGAAAGAATCCTTCTTCCCATTAAATAAAGGGAAGAAGAATTCTTTCAAAGATTGGTTTACTTTCAAAGAGCAGCGTCTACACTGGCTCTCTTCTTTTGAAACAAGCACTTTTGAAATCAGAATATGCAAACGAGGTACAAATATGCAATTTTATACCTTATTTGTATTTTCGATTTACCTCATTTGCATACCTCTTTCAAAAGAGGAATGCAAGTGTAGACGCACCCAAAGAGTAAATATATATCAGTAGGAACACTTGTATATGGAAGGCAACTAGGATTTGTTCCACATATTGTATGGAGAGTGCTAACACAAACTGAGATACTTTGTCACTCTCATAAATCACAGCAACCTCTGTTTATATAATTCCTTGATTCAGAATTTATTTCTATGTTAAGGTATTTTAAAAATCCAAAGGCATACCATATGATGATTCCCTGCAACTTTTCCACTAAAATACAAAGTTAAGGCAGCACACAATAAAAGGAACAAATAGTAACCACTAATCAATCTGTCCTTCTCTCTTGCTTCTGTGTGTGCACTCCTCCCCACCATCTCCTCAAAAAAGAGTGATTTAAGTGTGTATAAAATTGTTGGAGACCTGGAATACCAAAATCCTACTCTGCCCTTTCTGTCAGTTGAGTTATAAATCTCGAAAATGGAGATTTTTAAAAGATATGCTGGCACTCCATTAATTACAGTTATACTGGCGCAAGTGGTGTCTCTATAATTAAATGTAATTACTATGTATCTGCATCACTGAAAACAGTCAACTGTAAATCTGAATTAAAGCAAATGCTCACAATTCTCTTTACAAATATTTGGCTGGCAACCTTGAGTTCAAGAGCCTGATTGCCAGTGATTCTGTTTTTGCACTAAGAGCAGTATGGCTGTGAGGAGATGGCTCTCAGACAGCTTTGCATGCTCCATATTTTGGGGAAGCCTTGCAACTGTTTGGCTCCTTCTGTGGGGTATAGCAGACTTAAGGCTCCTTAGATTTACTCCCTGCTTTCCATGGACCCAGGGAAACAGACAATAATAGTAGCGAGTTCTGAGCTCAATTATCCAACTCCAAATATGCTGCTGCGTGTACCAGCACAGGACCAAACACTCCCTTTTCAGTTAGACCACCTAACAGACCATGAGAAAGGAAAAAGGTTGCTCAAATCAAAAGGCTGTATTAAGTGTACGTAAAGAAAGAGGAGAAAACAGTCCCCACCCTGCAGATTTGGAGCATAACGAATCCAACAGAGGAAGTCCCTCTTCTCCCTCAACCTCTGGACCCAAATGAGAGGGAAGACAGGAAAAAATGAAGGCAGGACATAAAACAGAGGAAGGCCTATAGAGTAGTGAGGTGAGAGAGAATATATGGGAGCATGTTGTGAGAGACAAAGTATTCTATATGCACATACATACTGACAATAAACATGTGGAACCTGGTGCTATTGAGGGACTTTCAGAAGGCGGGAAACAGCTCATCCATGGAGACATCCCTTTTTTCTCATTTGACACAGCTTTTCCAGTTTTTTTGTTGTGTGTGTTGTGGTTTTGTGTGACAACAGGTGTCTGCTTCAGACAGAACCTTGATTTCTCACTGAAATAAAAATGCTTTGCTCACATCATCCTTTCTACCTTAGGTGCTATACAAAACACTGAATCAAAGAATTTTAAAGCTTGCTTTAAGGGTTAGATCACATGAACACATGCAATTTTTTAAACCTAAACTATCAGAGGTTGGTTGGTTTTTGGTTTTCATGATGGAGAGTACACAAGAAACACTCTGTACTTACAAATGGCAGGCAGGGAATGTGCTGCTTCATTAAGTCATGTACAAATAGAGTGGGGGAACACACATAATTAAAACAGGATGTAAGGGAGACATGGAGCATGCATCCATGCCACAATACTCCAAGTAACCTAGTTAGCTCCTCAACGATCATGTAACTATAGCTTTGTAATATAAATTTCTGAACACAGGGTCTTTAATGAAAATCATTCTGCAATTTTAGCTGTAGACATCTATGCCATCTCTGTTTCTAATGAAGATAGCTGAACGGAGACAACAGTTTCTCACCAATTTATATTGTCAATTAGTCTGAAACATTTAGACAGTGTCCCTGATAAATATATTCTGTATATTACTATGTATCCAGCTTCTGTAATGCATAAAGATGAGAGGAGGGGAGGGATGACATTGTGGGGTCCACCAAAAATGATACATTTTGGGGAAAAGAAATAAAAACAGCAACAACAAAAACTCAGTCTCTCAGATATATTAAATAAATATATGTCTCAAGGATAAGCCACCTCTGGCGCTAAGAGTTTATCAATACAAAGGATAGGGTGATTCTACCAATAGCAGAGAAACCATCCCAAACCTCCCTTCAAATGAATGAGAGAACATTTTAAACGTTCCTGCATCATCTTTAATTTCTGCTGATCAGTCACAGATATCTTTAAAGTCAGGTAATTTATTAGGCCTTTCTAAAATAAATGACAGGACATGTAAATAGAGTTTATTCCACCAAAGTATATTTACATATGCATATTACAATTATTATAGGTGCAGGAATAAAATGGAAGTCTTATTTAAACTTAAGACACAGAACGAGGGCTGTGTCTACATTAGCATTGCTCTTTCAAAAGAGGCATGCAAATAAGGGAAATTGAAAATGCAAATGAGGTGCAGATTTACACATCTGGCACCTCATTTGCATATTCTTCTTTCAAAAGAGCTTTGTTTGAAAGAAAAAAAGTAGTGGAGATGCTGCTCTTTTCAAAAGTAAACCCTATTTTTGAAAGCACACTTTTTCCAAAAAGAATTGGCAAGGAGGGTGCTTTCCGAAATAGGGTTTACTTTTGCAAGAACAGCTTCTACACTGATTTTTTCTTTCAAAAGAAGCTGTTTTGAAAGAAGAATATGCAAATGAGGTGTCAGATATGTAAATCTGCACCTCATTTGCATTATCAATTTCCTTCATTTGCCTGCCTCTTTCAAAAGAGCAATGCTAATGTAGACACAGCCAAGAAGTTTAGGAATACGTGTATTATTGTATTTCTACTGCTTATTGAGTTTAATTCTGTTTCTCCCTTTCATTAATTCTGAAAGTCACAGATATTTTTAACAAAATGTCCATCAATTTTGATTTGAAAATACACAAGGAAAAATGTGGAGATGGATTATTTTCTTGTTGGAGGACACAACACAAATCTTTAAAAGAAAGGCATTTGTAATTTATAACAGAAACTAGTATAAGAGTCTAAATTGCCATCTAACGTTTGGAGGGGAAGTTGAGCCATCTTAGAGATGGGTTGAGCCATTTTAGAGATGAATTATCTTTAAAGAAACAGGATCATTACGAGCTGTTATAAATTGGCATAATACAGCCACACTGAGTTACTCCAGTTGACGATCTGGCTCACAATGCCTTCAGCATTTGAAGGAACTATGTGTGGTTCACTTACATTGAAGACAAGAGTGTATGTCAAGTTTATAGCTCACCACTACTTTAATATTCATAACTGGGAGCTCTCCGGTAATTAGCAGTCAGATCCCTTATTGACAAGGAAAAGAGAATAACAAAGCCAGGTTCTGGAGACAAAAGAGATACATGCAAGAAATATTTCACATGCTTATATCTGCAGAACAGAGATTAGAACTTGTCCTTCAAAAATATAAATCCCTGTCACTTGCAATAAAGAACTCCTCCTTTAGTTAACAGCAACAGTGAGCACATTACTCTTTCTGTGTGGCCAAACATTACAGAGTTTTATTTCTCAAAGTATGCATGTAAAGAGATTTGGTGTATTTCTCTGTCACCATAAGGTAGCCATCCACACATGGGTTGTTTTTTTCTGATTCGGTTAACCAGGCTTATGCCAGAGAATTGCCGAAGCTGGATTGCTGCAAGACGCAGTTCTAAATGCTTGCACATTTGGATTCTGATCATAAGTTTATATGTTTGTGGGTACCCATGAACCCTCAGAGAAGAAATACACTTAGAATGGAAAAGAAAGATCAGCAATGGGATTCTGAAAAAGCAGAGTTAGATTAGTTTGCAGGAAAGAGGCCTCCTTTTTTAAAACTTCTGAAATGATAAAAACTTATGTACAAATAACCTAACTCATTTATAGTAAAGTGATCTGTAAAAGCCTCTCTCAGACCAGCAGACTGCATCATGATGTTGTTTTCATGACAACCACAGTGCCAACTCATTCTTAATGTAATTAAAATACATGCATTTATCTGTATCAGCAGTAATGCGATTGGTGGCCCCTAAAATGAAAAATCATTGTCAGATAAAGTAGTTAAAAGGAACAACCACCATCATCCCCTGACACTATTTCCTTTGTTGCTCCTGTATTTTTTTTTTCAATTCAATAGCTGCAAAGAGAGAGGACATATGAAAAACACAGATAATAGTTATTTCTGTCACTGCTGGAATCTAGATGTGTTCAGTCTAAATGGAAACGTGTGGTTTTTGAAGACAAAATGCTTCAAGTATTTTACATTCTTGATGTCAGTATTTGGTTTTTTATTACCTCAGTGTGTTCTGCAGAGATCTGTGTTTCAGTTACAGCTACCCCACAGTGGAGATTTGCAGTAAGGAGAATCAAAGTTCTCTGTATCATGTTCTTGATACCAGAATTCCATTGGGCTAGACAGAGTGATCCATTCCTACTGATTTCAAGGTTGCTTTACCATTAGGATGGACCTGAAAGTTATAGATATATGGACAATGCATTACATTTACTTCTTCCTAAACAAGCAATGAAATCATGGCATCACCTATCTGCTGGGCATTGTTTGTGATTTAAAAACACTTCTTATTGCTCTCAGATATGTGGGGTCAGAGGAAGAGTGAATCTCTACATTGCCACAGACAGTAGGCCATTAAAAAGTTAGTATTTACCAGCCATCAGTTAGCTTTGGAAATAAGTGTGTGGTAAATATATATTTGAGCCACAGATCTACTTTTATAGTATATTCCTCATCCTTCTCTTTTCCCCTTTTCTGTGGTCTGATTGGTATTGTGAGTGAATGACAGGGTTATTTGCTTTTGACTTCAGTGGGAGCAAAACTGAGCACCTGAAGACCAGTCCTTTCTCAAAGGTATCATTTTGCTGATGTGCCCAGACAAATAGTGCCACTTGACCCCCGCCCCCACCCAGCTTCCCACCATTGCACCCTAAATTTTACACTACTTACACTGTGGGTATCATTCAGTTTGGCTGTGTCTACACTTGCCCCCAACTTCGAAGGGGGTATGGGAAATTACGAACAAAGTGCTGCCATGAATACACAGCACTTCATTAGGTTAATTTTCCCCCACAGAAACTTTGAAGCTTCAAACTTTAAAGTTCCCGCATGTGTGTAGCCACATGCACTTTTGAAGTGCCCATGCTACTTCAAAGCCCCTTTACCCCTCAAAATTTTGAGGAGCAAAGGCACTTTGAAGTAGCGTGGGCACTTCAAAGTGCCTCCAGCTACACACATGCCAGCACTTTGAAGTTTGAAGCTTTGACATATTCACTGCAGCACTTCACTAGTAAACCCCTGGGGCCCTGATTACTATGCCCCCTTCAAAGTTGGGGGCAAGTGTACACACAGTCCTTGAAACTACATAGTATTTTAAGGGTTAATGTCCAGGCAATGTCTTGTTTTCCCTTTAATTAGGAAAGCAAATGCAATCATTTTCTAGAATAGAGGAAAATGGAATGCCCTAACCTATTCTAAATTTGGAATGTATGCTCAGTTCAGTTGTACAAGCCATACAATGCTCCATGTCAGTGCTATAGAAATGAAGGTAGTGGAAGTTACCAAAAGAGATACGTGTGATAAAATCTGTCTTTTTGATTATGGGAGCTTGCCCAATTTTTGTTACACATCATTTTATGAAACCTTTGATACATCACAATATCTGGAGAGTAGCCATCTCCAAGCACATTTTTCCCATTTTGTGCTATTCTATCTCACAACACTGATCCATGCCTTTGTTATCTCCATATTAGATGATTGTCATGCATGGTTGCCTGCTCCTGAACTCTATTCATTAACATATGCTAATACAGATTGTTGTTGCTCTCCTACTGAGCTGAACATTTTAGGGACCACATTACACCTGTGCTCAACAATTAGTACTGGCTTCCTATTCATTGCCAGGTATTGGTTTGAGAGTACATAGTTCCTACCTTACGGATCAAAGACAGTCTTTGGTTGTATAACTGCATTAAAGATTGCTGGGATCTGTGCATCTCAGAGGGGGACCTCCAAACTTCTAGACTCGTATCCAGGACTGGCATTCTCAGTGAAGGGAATTTACTTCCCCCCTCATTTTTTTTCTGGGGGGATACCTGCTTCCTCTTCCAGAGCATGAATTTATTGAGATCTTCAGAATGCTAACAAAGTATATGGCCTCTGTTTACCCAAATTTCTCCTTTGGGAAATGGGCTAAGTGGAGCTCTCCTAGTTTTGAAAGTCATGAGAATATTGTAGTGTATTTATTAGTATCACGCCAATGTAAAACTATACTGCATATGTGTTTTTTAAACATTGTTTATGCACCTACAAGTTTGTGACTGTTGTTCTGAAAAAATCAAAACTATGAATAACACATAATGGAATAGATCAGTACACTACCTAATTTAATATTCTTCTTACAGTAGTTTCCATATTCCATTTTTCCCACCAGAAGTAGTGTGTATCAAAGTAGGGTCATGACTTGACCAGAATATCTGTTAACTCCTTGAAGCAGGATGTTAGCGTAATATTTTTCTTATTTTATCTTGACTAAAATAATTGTAGAAATTATCTTAATTAGATGAAATTACATTTTCAATCTGCTCTCTAAACTCGTGGCCACATTTTGTCCACATAACATATCCAAGTGATAGAAATAGGCCCAAAACAAAACTATTGATTCAAACAACAAACTCTTGGTGGAGACTGGAGACTGAAAGCTGGATCAAGATCCACATTTGAAACTTTCAAGTTCTTCCAGTAATTTATAATTTACCAAACTAAAGACCAAACCCATACAGCCCAAAATGCAGAGTGTTAAAATGGAAACTGCCCCAACTATATATAATTCAGCAATCCAAAACCCTCGATCCAAAGTGTGGACTGTTAAAATGGATATAAAGAGACTAATCTTTAAAAAGAATATGCTGATTATTAAATGTGAGTATATTGATGATTGAAGCCATTTGGAAAATGTGTCCCTATTCTGATTAATAATAGCATTACTCTTCTGGGAACAGGTGATGATGATTTACCGCTCTCAGGAACTATGAAATTGCTGTTCCCTTTGAATCCATTCTGCATTTAATGTGTACAGTGTTTCCTTTCTCTTTCATTGATGACACAAAAATGGTTTTAAATGAAAGAGGAACTATCTGGTTATTAGGCAGAAACCAAAAATCCCACTTCATCTTGGTTATAAACGTTGTTTAAAAATGTTCGTACACATAACTAATGAATGCTGTTCTTAATTTCTATAGTGGAGTATGAGCTTCTGAAGTATGCCATGTGACATGTACCAAAGCATGAAATTAATAGAAATCTTGACATATGTGTCTGTCACTATCTTGTAATAATCCATTAGACAACAAATGGTGCATACATTGAAAGGCTCAACATGCATTGTGGTTTAAATTAAGTTTCTTTAAACAAGAAATAAAACATGCAATTATGATTCCCTTTCTACTTCAATTTTACTTGAGAGACAAGGTCGTTTATTAAAGTTAAGGATTTGTTTTTCTTTGCATTATGAGACTATTGAACTCTTCCATTTTACACACATGATGGCGCAATTCTTTGCAGTGATTCATTTCAGTAACTTAATGTACAACAACTAACAGACATAATTTTGTGAAGGGAAAATTTTGAAAACACCTGCCCATAAGCAAGCTGGGTTTTTTTTTCGTTTTAATCCCGTCTATCTCTAAATTAGCCAAGTTTTATGCAAACCCATGGAAAACGAATTAAAAAGGAAAAAAGAGATTATACACTGAATGAAAAATTAGGATATCATATAAAATTGATTTTTAAGTCTCTTCTGTAACATCACACAGTGAATAAACTCTTCAAAAACAATTCACTTGACGTTCCAGTCTTAATGTTCCTTTTACCATAGTTTTGTTCTGTGTGGGTGCAATATTCAAATATAGTATGTGGGCAGCACTATCAAGTGGGCTAAAGAAAGTCATTTTGAAATTGTCAATTAAATAACAAATATTAATCAGTTACTCTGTCCCTGAGTCATTTATTTTTTGTGTTTCTATTCCTCCCCACCCATTATTTTTCCTCTGTCACTGTTTGACACATCCCTGCAAGCTGCAGTGACAGCAGTGAAGTTGACTGTAGAAAAAGTGCTGTCAAATGCACAAAATAAACAAATTGAAAACAGAGAAAAGTCTTTGACAATAATTGTTTCATTAGAGTACTTCTAATAATACCAACTTTTAAAAAATTAGAAGTGTTGATTTGTAAATTTACTATGTTCCCTTTAAAGAACACACTACATCTTATTAATTTGTGTTTTTATATATTCAAACAAAACTTCTTACATTCCCAAGGCATGTGCAGATGTAATAAGAAATTGTATGCTTGAATAAGCATTACCAAAATATCATTTAAAGTTTGTTTTCTTAAAATTTCCTATATTTAAAACCATTTCTTATTTTGTTTGATTCTGGTTCATGATTATTTCTGGAAATACTAAGCAATATTCACTATGCTCACTTTGGGATCTTTTGGGATGACTGATTTTTGCTACATTTTTGAACACTGAAAAGTAGTATGGAAATTGCCTGGTTCATCTCAACTTGTACATCACAGTCTGTGGAGGAGAAATAGACTGTGAATCAACACAAAGCTGTATGCAAGAAAAGGCTAATTTCAGCCAGAATTGCCTCCTCTTGCAGCTTTGGACAAGTCATTGTACAAAACATATCCTGAATCAGACACATATTTACATCTATCTTAATGCAAAGCTCCACAGAATCACATCAAAATGAAGAATAAACACAACATACAGTATTCATAGGGCAGTAATCTTCTTTCACATTTCTTGGTCTTCACATGGCTTTGAGAAGCATACCATCTAGTGAGCAATATCATTGAATCATATTTGCCATGGACACATCTGTTCCTGGTGCCACTCCCTTCAAAATTTTCTCCATTTATCCATGCCATGTGTTCCACAAACTTCAACTTCATCTCATTGTCTTGCTGATTCCAGGTGTCATCAGTTTTGCTCTAAGTTGGGATGTTTACCTCCTTCTAGGTACAGGTGACACACAGCAATCACTTGTATCGTTTTAACTGAGAGGCAGAAAGCCTCTTACTGTCCAGGTACTTACCATCCATGTTTCACTAGTTACAAGCTGAAGAGAAGAGATTGCAGGAATTTCATTTTACCCTTCATGAAATCTTTTGTTTCTCTGTATGTGGCTGAACATTGCTAAAACTTCAGTCATGAATCCAAAAGGAATTTCCATGTCATAGGTCAAACATTTTAGCCTAACATCAAAGTCAAAGTTGACAAGTAGCATTTTTGTTACTTTGCTTATTCATACATTTCTATTATCATAGGTAGAAATATTATATGGGTTTGCAAGTATATGAGGAAATTGATATTTATTGGTATTTTCTGATAAAAATTAATCCTTTTGATCCTTCCTATCCTCTAGCAAGACATTGTACTTCCATAAAGATGTTATATCAGCCTTTATATACCAATTTATACCAATAAAGGATTTGTACCAATAAAGGATTGCCCAAATATATTTTGTACCATATGCTGTAAAACAACCAGGAGGGTGACAGCTTCCCTGGGTCCCTGTGCAAGGTGCTGAAGTGCACCCCTGGAAGGAGCACGGGCTTGGGTAGAAGGGGCTGGGCTTAGGCACATCCAGACCGTAGCAACCCTCAGAGTCCTCTTTCTCACCCACATGGTCCTATCAACAGACCTGAAAACACTCTAGGCACAATCCACAAAGATGTAGACCATCTTACCTGAATTCTCCAGCATGTTCTTGCACAAATCATGGAGATGGATTATTTTCTGCACTGTGACTTTTTTGGGTTTAAACCACTTGCTTTTCATGCAGAAAGTTCACTCTCTCTCTCAATTCGTTTGAGGATGATGTGCAGAAGTATTTGCTAGGATATGTTAACAATGAGTTTTAGTAGTAATCCCACAAAGAGCTCTCCCACTTTGTTCCTAAATCATCAGGAACTATCCAACTTTTGGGCCATCCTCTAGACTCTCTAGTGACACTGACAAGTTTGTGGTGAATCTGTGTGAATGTCTCACCACCCCTTTTCTGTTTCTGCTTATATATTATCCACTCTAGGGGGTTTATTGCTTTTCAGTGTTCATACTGAATCTTCAGCTTCTTTGATCATAAGGGAAAGCTCATAAGGATGAATTGAGTGTCTCGCCTACAGTTCCTCTGCCTGCACTTCCAGCTTAGAATTTGTTTTGCTCATATTATGCAATTCTTTGCAATATTTACCCAAATTATTGAGTGAAGTAGTCCTTTCTTTGCTAGGGAAATCTTTCAGAGCAGTCGTGCTGGTCTGAGAAGCCTTCATTGTGACATTTGCTGCAAAATTGCATAAATTGATGCACTGTTGTTCCAGCCAAACTTCTTTTGCCGCTTTAATCTATGCATCTCACATCTTATACAAATATTTCTCTCTTACAGTTTCATCCATTTTCCTTCTAGCTTCCTACATAGAATGCACAACTTAATAGTCTTCATAATTCCATGTTTATTCTTTGGATCTGTTTCCCCATGGGTTCATCCACAGTTTCAGTAACACAATGGGAAATGTTATGCTGTATTTTTGCTAATCTACCAATGCAGAAGTCAGCAGTTTGTAGCTTTTGTTCAGTTGTCTTCTTGAATTCCTCTTCTCTTTCACAGACCTTTAGTATGTCAATATTATAATGGACTTTGAAGATCTGCTCCTCATTTTATACTTCAAAGTTTGGTCTGTATGGCTCTTATTAAATTAGAATCAAGTCCTATATTAATCTTCTTCAAGGATCTCCTTGTAACAACAGATCTCTTTGAGATCCTGCTGAAGTTTGATTAAATTGATCTGGTTCTGAATCTGTACATCTGTCATTGTCCAAGTCCATCACCCCTACTTTTTGTGTTGAACAAGATATTTGCTATTAGTAAGTCATTCGTAAATTAAGCAAATTGCCTGAGCTTCAGTCCTCTGCTGTTATGAAACTTTCTAACACAGGTCTGTCAGTTGGAGGACTAGTGTATGCATTCCAGACACCCTGTACAATTAAGATGTCTCTACAGGGAAGAGCTGCTAGATCCTTCTTGATGCTGCCACAGAATTTCTTGTAGCTTTACTCCTTCATTAGCACAGTCAGTAATTGGGGAACACAATTATTTGGAAAAGAGTTATTTTATGGGAATGTGCTGCCAGTCTGAGGATCATCAAATACTGCTGAGGACTGATGTTTAGACCATCACATAAGGGTGGAAATTTCTCTACCTGTAACAGAAATAAAAGTTGTAGCCAAGGACTCTACAGGTTGCTAATAAAACTACAATTTAGAGCCACTCTCTTTTGTGGAGTTATGTTTTGTGTTGATGTAAATGAACATATATCAGGCACATTTCTGTTCTTGAGACACCTACGTATTCTCCATTTTAAGTACAAAACACCTATCATAGTCCTAAAACAAGAATATGTTATAAATACATGTACTGTATGGGAATGAAAAACATTTCATAACTGAACCAAGAAAAGAGTTCATGAACACTTCCATGAATGTGAATTATTTATCCAAAGTAATTGGTGTCTGCTTAAAAATTATAAATGTATTTGCACAAATATAGACTGTTTCACAAATTATTTCTATCACAAGTGATAGACCACCTTTGTAACAAATTACGGACCAGGTCTGGAGAGGGCCAAGATTTCCAAAAAACACCTAGAGACATTAGAGGCCTTTATTTTGGTTCTTACCCTGAAACAACTGAAGTGGGCTGATTATCATAAAGTGCTGGATTCCCACCTTTTGAAAACCTGGCCCAGAACTGGGCCATATAACAAGATGGGCACTCTTAAACAGGAGGCACCCAAACTCTTGGCTAGGTTAGATTTCATTTCATTTGATTCTTTAGAGAATTTCTGGCTCCATCTTAACTGCAGGAAAGTTGGGCAAATAAATCACTGTATGTTGTACTCTTGGCATACACAACTTTGCTCTGCTTTGTTTGGCTACGTCTACATGTGAAGCCTACATCGAAGTAGCCTATTTCGATGTCGCCACATCGAAATAGGCTATTTCGATGAATAGCGTCTACACGTCCTCCAGGGCCGGCAACGTCGATGTTCAACTTCGACGTTGCTCAGCCCAACATCGAAATAGGCGCAGCGAGGGAACGTCTACACGCCCAAGTAGCACACATCGAAATAGGGATGCCAGGCACAGCTGCAGACAGGGTCACAGGGCGGACTAGCGCTTCCGGGGCAACAGCTAGCTGCTCCCTTAAAGGGCCCCTCCCAGACACAATCAGCCTGCACAGCACGCGGTCTGAGGAGCCACAGGCACACAGACCCCGGGCGCCGCAGTCATGGACCCCCAGCAGCAGCAGCAGCAGCAGCAGCAGCAGCAGCAGCTAGAGGTCCACCCAGCCCTCCCGGCAGGAGCAGGGCTTGCCCTGACCCATGCCATGTGGGAGGCAGCTGAGCACCTCCTTGCCCCAGGGGAGGAGATGCCCCCAGGGCAGCAGGGCTCAACCCCTACCCCTGCAGCACCCCGCTCCACCCCCCGCCTCACACGCCGGCGGCTGTGGAGCTACCACACCAGCACCGACTGGTGAGAGCAGCTGGTGCTTGGGGAGTGGGACGACGACCACTGGCTCAGGAACTTCAGGATGAGCCGGCAGACATTCCTGGAGCTGTGCCAGTGGCTCACCCCCGCACTCAAGCACCAGGACACTGCCATGCGGCGTGCCCTCACGGTGCAGAAACGGGTCGGCATCGCTGTCTGGAAGCTGGCCACTCCGGACAGCTACCGATCCGTGGGACAGCAGTTTGGTGTTGGAAAGGCCACCGTCGGGGCTGTCTTCAAGGAGGTAAGCGAACCCACGGGGGGGAGGCCAGGGCAGGGGGGCCAGGGCAGGGCAGGGGGGCCAGAGCAGGGCAGGCCAGGGCAGGGGGCCAGAGCAGGGCAGGGGGGCAACGGCAGGGCAGGGGGGCCAGAGCAGGGCAGGCCACGGCAGGGGGGCCAGAGCAGGGCAGGGGGGCCAGGGCAGGGCAGGGGGGCCAGAGCAGGGCAGGCCATGGCAGGGGGGCCAGAGCAAGGCAGGGGGGCCAGGGCAGGGCAGGGAGGCCAGAGCAGGGCAGGCCACGGCAGGGGGGCCAGGGCAGGGCAGGGCAGGGCCACGCACACCCTGCTCACCCCTCATTTGTGCCGTCCCATGTGCTTTCTCTGCAGGTTGTGCGTGCCATCAACGCCATGCTCCTGCACAGGCTCGTGAGGCTGGGGGACCCAGATGCCACCAATTCCACCTTTGCCACCCTGAGCTTCCCCAACTGCTCCGGGGCTCTGGATGGGACTCACATCCCCATCCGCGCCCCGCATCACAGTGGCGGACGATACCTCAATCGCAAGGGCTACCATTCTGTCATCCTGCACGCCTTGGTGGACAGCCGGGGACGGTTCCAGGACATTTACGTGGGCTGGCCTGGCAGCACCCACGACGCCCGGGTTTTCCGCAACTCGGGCCTGTGCCGCCGGCTGGAGGCGGGGACCTACATCCCCCAGCAGGAGATCCCTCTGGGGGACACCACCATGCCCTTCTGCGTCATCGCAGATGCGGCCTACCCCCTCCGGCCGTGGCTCATGCACCCCTACACGGGCCATCTCTCCACTAGCCAGGAGCGCTTCAACGAGCGCCTGAACTGTGCGCGCCAGGTGGTGGAGCTCTCATTTAGCCGCCTGAAGGGACGCTGGAGATGTCTCCTGACCCGCCTGGATGCGGGCCCCAACAACATCCCCCAGATTGTGGGTGCCTGCTGCGCCCTGCACAATTTGGTAGAGAGCAAGGGGGAGACCTTTCTTCAGGGCTGGGCTGCGGAGGCCACCAGGGCACACTTCCAGCCACCTGCTGCCCCCAGTCGGCAGGTGGACCCCAAGGGGACCCGGGTCCGGGAGGCCCTGCGGGCCCACTTCGACAACCAGGCTGCGGGGTGAACTCTGCCCAGGCCCCCTACTGCCTGCCCCTTCCTCCGCCACACTCCTGCCCCAACGCCCACACCATGGAGCACCCCACCGCGCCCCCCCACTTGTCCTGGACAAATGACAGCACGCACTTGTGGCTGAACGTAACCTTTTTTTTTGGTCTTTCTGAAACTGTTTTTTTGGGGATGTAAAAAGAAATATGTGAACCACAAACAGAAAACTAGGGACAAACGTCCAACAAAAGCAATATGTAGAACAATAAAACAATGCAAATAACAGTGTGCAATAAATAATAAAAAGGAAACCAGGGAGGATAAAGGGGAGAACTATTTACATGGGGGGACGGGGCAAACGGGGGGGGCCAAACAAACAGGGTGCAACTATATACAAAGGGGGGGGCCACGTCCCGGGCCCCTCTCCCCTATAGCCCGACACTGGGCGTCGCTGGCCGGGAGCCCCGCCGCACCTGCAGCCTGGTCCGCGGCTGGGTGGGAGCGGGCTGGACCGGAAGGTATCGGGGCCGGCAAGTGTCAGGTGGCTCCAGGGGTCCCTCGGCGCTCTGGCCCTCACGGGTGGGTGGCGGGGCGACGGAGGACGAGCCGGCGACGGGCGGAGCAGCTGGTGGTGGGGCTGCAGGAGCGGGCAGGGCGGGCGATCTTTGGCCGGCGCGGCATGGGGGGCCAGGTAGTCCACGAGCCGGTTAAATGTCTGCATGTAGGCCCCCCATGACTCCTGGCGCCAGGCCAGCGCCCGCTCCTGCAGGTGAAGGTGCTGCTCCGCGACCTCCAGCTGCCAACGGAGGATGGCCAGCAGCTGGGGGTCCGTCGCCGGTGGCGGTTGGTGGCACAGGGTCCGCCGTCTAGCACTCCGCTGGGCCGGTCGGTCCTCGGCCGAGGGGCTGCCCTGGAGCGAGGGTCCCGGATGGCTGTCCGGGATGACTGACGCCTCGCCGGCGCTCTCTTCCGGTCCTTGTGATGGTGCAGGTGCAGGACACAGGAGAGGAGGTGGGGAAGAAGAATGGAGACAGGCGTTAGTGTGGGCCCCGAGCCGTGGCCTTTGTCCCCCCAGCCCTGTGCTGCAGGTTCCCCATCCCCGTCCCCGGGAGATGCTGCGGTGATGGATGAGGTTCAGGGGTCCCCCGGCCCTGCATCCCGTCCCCTGGTGGGAGCGACTCTCACTTCACCCCGCAGGGTCTGACAACAGGAGAGCTTTCTTAGGCCACAGATGGCCAGTTTCTCCCAGGAGTGACAGCACCAGCTGTCGGAAGAGACAGTCCTTCCAACCCGTTGTGGGGAGAAGACCCCAAGGGGGGGCCCTCGGGGATGCAGCTTTCCCCCTCCTCAGGCTGGCTGCCTACCAGCTCTCCCTTCCCCTAGCCTCTACCTGTGGCCCCCGCCCTCGCCCCCCAATTCCAAGCCAGCTCGGCTCCTCCCTCCTGTTGGTTCAGGGCAGAGGTGTCACCTGCCAGCTGTAGCGCCAGGATCCTCCTTTGGCCCTGGGAGGTATTCGGCTCTTGTGGCTCATATGTAGCCTAAGTCTCCCTTTTGCACTCCCCCCACTCCATCACATGCTGCTGCTGCGGGGTGTCCCACCCCCTCCTCCCGGGGGCCCCTCGAGTTTCCGCTCTCCCCTGGCCCGGGGATGGGGCATGGCACTGTCATGGGGCGGGGCAGGGGCTGATGGCTGCAGTGCTGTGAGGGCCATGGCCCTGGTGTCCTTGGGGCCATGGCCATGTGAGCATGTGGGGGGCCCAGGACACATATCTCTTACCCCCGCCCCTCAAGCCCATGGGTGTCCACCAGAGAGGGGTACCTACCTGTGGGTCCACTCCCACGGTCCGGAGATCCCCGGGGGTCGGAGGCCCTTCTGCTGCTCCGGGATGGCAGGAGGAGGATCTGCAGGCTGGATTCTGCGGAGGAAGAGCCCCCCTTCTCCTCCTCCTCCTCCTCCTGCCGCGATGTCCCGGGGGTGGCCTCCGGGGGGGGCCCCCGGGGTGCTGGGCTTGCCTCCGGGGCGGACTCCGTCTGCAGGGCCTGCTGGGGCTCGTCAGCCGAGGTGTCAAGGGTGGCCGAAGGGGAGGAGGTGTGCCGGGAGCCCAGGATGTCCCTGAGCTCCCTGTAAAAGGGGCAAGTGACGGGGGTGGCCCCAGATCGGCTGGCCGCATCCCGGGCCCAGGAGTAACACTGCCGCAGCTCCTTGACCTTACTCCTGACGTGGTCAGGAGTGCGGGCAGGGTGACCCCGGGCAGCCAGGCCGTCGGCCAGCCAAGCGAACGCATCCGCATTCCGCTTCTTGCTCCCCATTACCTGGAGCACCTCCTCCTCACTCCAGAGCCCCAGCAGGTCCCGCAGCTCGGCCTCCATCCAGGAGGGGCCCCGCTGCCGCTTCCCAGCCTGGCTGCCCTGGCTCCCCTTGGGGGGGGTCCCCTGGGGGCGCTGGGGGGGCTGCCGGCCAGCCATCGCCCTTCTGTTGGGCGGCTGAGGGTGCTGCAGGCTGCCCGCGTATGCAGGCTGCAGCCTGCACGTTGCCTCAGCTTCCTGCAGAGGCAGGGAGGGGGAGGGGACATTTAAGGGGCCGCTCCACGCGGCCACCAGTGAGCTGAGGGGCTGGAGAGAGCGTCTCTCAACCCCCCAGCTGATGGCCGCCATGGAGGACCCAGCAATTTCGACGTTGCGGGACGCGGATCGTCTACACTGTCCCTACTTCGAAGTTGAACGTCGAAGTAGGGCGCTATTCCTATCCCCTCAAGGGGTTAGCGACGTCGACGTCTCGCCGCCTAACGTCGATTTCAACTTCGAAATAGCGCCCAACACGTGTAGCCGCGACGGGCGCTATTTCGAAGTTACTGCCGCTACTTCGAAGTAGCGTGCACGTGTAGACGCAGCTTTTGTGTGATAAAATAGTAGCAAAAATAGGGAACTGTACAGCTCACTATAAGAAAAATTCCTCCAAGTTTAGCTATGGTATGCGCTTTGACTTTGCTTTTGGTTTTATTTATATCTGTGTAACTAGTTTGACTTTTATTGCTCCATGGGAAGATACTTAGCCCAATAATTGTAAACAGAGTAAACACATCATTTCTTCCTCCTATTCCTGTAGTTCCCAATTTATCATCTAAATGTATAGTCACTGGTATTTGGGAGATTTTACTTGCTTAGCAGTTCAGGGATTCACTGATAGGAAGCAGTGTCTATTTAATCTCCATCGAGAATCTAAACATAGTTCTACTGAAGCTTCCAATATATATTGCCTCAGAGTTTGTTTTTTTTTATCTGCATTGACTAAAAGTCTAGTAGATATCACTTTTCACAAATGCATTTTCATGAGTTTCAACCACTAGGGTACAGCTCATTTTTCCAGAGAAGGAAGTCACAGCAGATCTGAGGACATTTTATTACAGCCAGAGGAGAGAGGAAGTATTATTCAAAGCAAGGACAAATACATGAACATCTGAAGTAGAACTACAGTCCTGATCACTTCAGCGTGTAATATATCCACAGCATTTTTCTCAAGAATGTGGTGTTGAACTTAATGCCATGCCCAAATTCTAACTGGATAATTACGTTCTCTCTTCTAATTTCCTTTGTAGTTTCAATGGAACTCGGTGTTCTCTGGTTTGTGGTTAAACAGTTGGCTTTCCCCTCACTCCATCTCCAACCAAGATGGCTACATTTTAGTGTTACATTTAGAAACTCCCACATGTATATTTTGTGTACATCCATTTGAACTTCTCTGGATGAGAACATCTGTATAAGAGGAAGGTTATCGCCATTGAAACTATTTTTCCCCCAGACTCCTGTATGTTGCCACACACTAGATCCCAGCCATTATTTTTACAACTAAGCTTTACTCTGTATGGCTATACAGAGGATGTTGTAACTCAGATCCCAGGGCCAAGCAGCCCTACAGATGTTTAAATATGGGAGAAAAGTTGTTAATGAGAAATGTTAGCGGGGGCTCAGGAAATACTGACTGAAAAGTTACATTTCCACAGGGAAACTGGTGGCAGGGCATCTTTTTTGTGGGCTAGTTGTAATATACTTAATGTACCGCAGGAACACCAGTCCTGGGACTTTTGCTTGCAACAAAGCACACTGCCAGCTTTGTCCACATATCTATTCTGGGGATAACATCACTGGACCTAACCAGATTAGTCACAGGATCATGGGCACATTCTCATGTTCCTCAACTAACATCATATATGCCATCATGTGCCAACAATGCCCAGACGCTTTTTATATTGGACAGACTTTAAACTCTCTTAGACAAAAAGTGAACGGGCACAAAACAGACATAAAACCACTCCCGCTCCACAAACCAGTCAGCTGACATTTTAATGGAGTGGGCCATTCTGTTAGTGACATAAGAGTTTGCATCTTACTGAAGAGGAATTTTCACACTACTTTGGAAAGAGGCTGCTGAACTCTCGTTTATATTAAATTCGACACATTAACACATGGTTTGAACTGGGATGCGAATTTTCTGGGTCATTAGAGGGGCTCTTTTGCATACTTGGCTTAATCTAATTCATGACTCCCCCCACCCACTCTCTGATTTAATCACCTTGATATTTTTTTTTCTGATTTGTCAACCTTGATTAATATTTTTGGTTCTCTATGCCTTAAATATTGAGTCAGTTCTGGCATGGCTACAGTCAGAAGAAGTGGGTCTGTCCCATGAAAGCTCACCTAATAAATTATTTTGTTAATCTTTAAAGTGCTACTTTACAGCTTTTTTGTTTTGATAGTATATAGACTAGCACGGCTTTCTCTCTGTTATTAATATAACCTCTATGACTGAAATGTTGCTTATTCCGGTGGACACAGAACCTAGTAACAGATATACCAATGTGCGTGTATGTTCCCGCTATGAAATACAAAGAAGGGCATATTCATGAAGCACAATACTGAATGTCTGAAATATATGACTACAGCCTAAATAAAATGAGCAACAAGGCTACATCTACACTACATTCCCCTTTCAAAAGGGGAATGCAAATGAGCGAGATCAAAAATGCAAATGAAGCAAGGATTTACCTGTGTCATGCCTCATTTGCATATTATTATGCCATCATGTTTCCGGAAGACGCTTTTCCAGAAGCAAAAACAGCCATGTAGAGGAGGTTCCTTTGAAAACAAGCCCAATTTTTGAAAGAATCCTTCTTCCATAAACAGAATTAGAATAAAGGTTCTTTTGAAAAGGAGTTTGTTTCTGAAGGAATCCCATCAACAGGGCTGTTTTTGCTTCCAGAAAAGCCTCTTCTGGACATGTGATCACATGAGAATATGCAAATGAAGTATAAGTAATGTAAATCCATACTTCATTTGTATTTTCAGTCTCGCTCGCTTTAATTCCCTTTTCAAAAGGGAATGTAATGTAGATGCAGCCCAAGTGTCCCTGTGATATCTGATTTTAAGGGATACATAGTAACTTGGTGAAGATTCATGTTTATTAATCAATGAAACTCAAAGTTATTACATTAAGGCTGTGTCTACACTTGCATTCCTCTTTCTAAAGAGGCATGCAAATGCGGGAATCCAAAAATGCAAATGAGGTGCAGAGTTACATATCTGGTGCTTTATTTTCATAGTCTTCTTTCAAAAGAAGAAAAGCAGGGTAGACACTGGTCTTTTGAAAGTAAACTCCATCTTTGAAAGAACTCTTCTTCCCATAAAAAAGTGGAGTAAGTGATATTAATTATTATGTCTCATTTTCTTAACATAAAATAATTGGGACAATTCCAATGGGAAAAAGACAGATTTTTGGCTACATTTGCAGTGTGATTTGATTTTACAATGAAAACATACCAAATAAATATATATAAAATATCAGATGATATAAAAGTTATTCAGCTAATTTCAGTGCCTCTTGACAAAAAAAAAATTGTCTCTAATAAAACTCACTTTTCCAAACTTGAATTTTAGAAAACCATCATGAATCAATTTTCCAGACTAACTGTTAAATGTTTAAGCCCTTTTACAAACCAGAAAATAATCAATGTCTCTTCCCATCATTTTCTCCAAGTATGTAACAGCTTTCCACATAGTTTGTCATCAGAATTTGAACCCAGGATTATCAAAACTGATGCACATACCTCAGCCATTTGAGCTAAAGAAGACATTGGATTAGTTAATAACAATAATAGGCTGTTATCCCTTCTTTTGATCAATAACTACATGGACATGTGATACATGCACCGTGTATGGTAATGAGGATTTTTTTTCATTTTTAAAAGTGTCATTTATTATCCTAAAACAAAAGATAAATTTGTGGTGCTCTGACACACAAGCTATCTGCTGTAAAAAAGAGTATCTTTCTATTTACTTCTTCTGCCCCCTCTCTCCACCCCACATACACACACATATGCACACAATAGGCCAGCACTACAGTCATTTTTCCTCTGGTAAGATAAACATATAATTCTCTTGATAGTCTAACAAATCTGTGAACATCTGATGCAAAATAGTAACAGAGAGAAAGCCGTGCTAGTCTATATACTATCAAAACAAAAAAGCAGTAAAGTAGCACTTTAAAGACTAGCAAAATAGTTTATTAGGTGAGCTTTCATGGGACAGACCCACTACTTCAGACCATAGCCATACCAGAACAGACTCAATAATTAAGACATAGAGAACCAAAAATAGTAATCAAGGTTGACAAATCAGAAAAAAAATATTATCAAGGTGAGCAAATCAGAGAGTAGAGGAGTCAGGGGGGCAAGAATTAGATTAAGCCAAGTAATCCGGCAACCCCCCGGCCCCTCTTCTCTCTGATTTGCTCACCTTGATAATTTTTTTCTGATTTGTCAACCTTGATTACTATTTTTGGTTCTCTATGTCTTATTTATTGAGTCTGTTCTGGTATGGCTATGGTCTGAAGAAGTGGGTCTGTGCCACGAAAGCTCACCTAATAAATTGTTTTGTTAGTCTTTTAAGTGCTACTTTACTGGTTTTTTTGTTCTGATGCAAAATGTTTTCCTTTTTCTTTAAACTGAAAAATATCCCTATTGCCACATTTGACCACTTTATCTTTTCCCCGATTATGATGCCTTTTTGTTTCTTCACATTCTCAATGCTTTGCCTTAGATTTTAGCCATTATTGTGAAAATATTTTGATTTCCCGTACACAACGGACAAACATAGTCATTATATGAATGAATTCCATATTTAAGTTTGGGCAACAACAAATGAGCATAAAAGTCATGCCTTGAAAGTTCAGCGGCCTCATCTGCAGATAACAGACACCTAGAAATTTAAAAGTGCAGTGCACAATTAAAATGGGACTATAGGTTTTATAAAAATAGACAAATAGATATAACTATAGATAATGAGACATAAGGCTGTGTCTACACGTGCACGCTCCTTCGAAGTAGCGGCACTAACTTCGAAATAGCACCCATCGCGGCTACACGCGTCGGGCGTTATTTCGAAGTTAACTTCGACGTTAGGCGGCGAGACGTCGAAGTCGCTAACCTCATGAGGGGATCAGAATAGCGCCCTACTTCGACGTTCAACGTCGAAGTAGGGACCGTGTAGACAATCCGCGTCCCACGTCGAAATTGTGGGGTCCTCCATGGCAGCCATCAGCTGGGGGGTTGAGAGATGCTGTCTCTCCAGCCCATGCGGGGCTCTATGGTCACCGTGGGCAGCAGCCTTTAGCCCAGGGCTTCTGGCTGCTGCTGCTGCAGCGGGGGATTCATGCTGCATGCACAGGGTCTGCAACTCGTTGTCGGCTCTGTGTATCTTGTGCTGTTTAGTGCAAGTGTGTCTGGGAGAGGCCCTTTAAGGGAGCAGCTGGCTGTTGAGTCCGCCCTGTGACCCTGTCTGCAGCTGTGCCTGGCACCCTTATTTCGATGTGTGCTACTGTGGCGTGTAGACGTTCCCTCGCTGCGCCTATTTCGATGTGGTGCTGCGCAACGTCGATGTTCAACATCGACGTTGCCAGCCCTGGAGGATGTGTAGACGTTATTCATCGAAATAGCCTATTTCAATGTCGCCACATCGAAATAGGCTACTTCGATGTAGGCTTCACGTGTAGACGTAGCCTATATGTACATACTTATGAATAGAACATATGTAAAATATGGCATGGATAGCAAGCAACCATGAGTACCAGAAACTAATTTTTTTTCTGTATGGTCTTACCTCTTCTAGTGCTGTGCCTTGCAAGTATTTACAAATATCAAGGAAAGAGTTAATATACAGTGATAAGTCCAATACCTAATGACTGTTGCTTCTATCTATTGTTAGATGCCCAGTTATCCCCTCAGCATCATTGAATACCTCAGCGGTTTTAAGGTCAGATACATTAGAAGTGCCTGAACCTAGGAAGAACAGAATTATTGTACTCTGCACATTAGAGAGGTAAAAGAAAGCTGGCCTCTTCTACTCACAAAAACAAAGTCTACAGTTACAATTGTGGATGTATTTTTAACTGACATTTGACAGAACAGTGCTGCTTTTGAAATGTTCCTTGAAATGCCCATTTCTTTAGCTGCTTCTGTCTCTGTGTGCTTGCTGTTTGAAGATGTCAGTCATTTGAGTTATTTAGGAATCAGGAGAAGCAGCACTCAGCAGCATGCTGATATTGGCAAAGGCTGTGACAGAAGCTGCTCTGGAAAAGTCCCCCCAGCTGGGCCGGCCTGTATCTTGGTTAGAGACATGGTCAGTAGGAGGTTAGAATCTTAAATACTGTCGGGGAATGTTTATATATATGAGGACAAATCCTGTCCCAGCCTTCCTAGTTGCAGTGGTTTCCTCAGCAGCAGAACCCATAAAAATCCGAAGAATTCCAGGTACCACACAGAGAATGAGACACTATTGCAAGGCACTGAGGCTGACTGTACAGGAATAGCTACAGATGGAAGCAAATGCTTTATAACTTCCTCCTTCAGGGAGTCCTCCCATTTCATTGTGGAGAGAAAACCTCCCTGATTTTCTAGGATGAGTTTTCATAGCTTCATAGATTAAGGTCCAGAAAAGTCACCAGCACTTCCAGCTTTCTTCAAGATACCACCAACTTCCTTGGGAAACTACAATTCATTGGTGACCTTCCTGAAAACACCATCCTGGCCACCATGGATGTACAGGTCCTTTACACCAGTATCCCACATGAAGATGGACTTCAAGCTGTTAGGAACAGGATCTCTGATGAGGCTGATGCACAAATGGTGGTGGATCTTTGTGATTTTGTCTTCACCCACAACTATTTCAGTTTTGAGGACAATTTATACCTTCAAATCAGGGGCACTTCTACGGGCACCCGCCTGGCCCCACAGTATGCAAACATTTTTATGGTTGACCTGGCACAACGCTTCCTTAACTCTCACCCCTAGTGTCCCTCTTCTACTTGCGCTACATGGATGGCATCTTCATCATCTTGATCCATGGGAAGAAGGCTCTTGAAGAGTTCCACCATGATTTCAGCAGTTTCCACTGCACCAACAAGCTTAACCTGGACCAGTCCACACAAGAGATCAACTTCCTGGACACGACTGTGCAAATAACTGATGGTCACATAAACACCACCCTATACTGGATACTCACAGACTACTATGCTTACGTACATTACTCCAGCTTCCATCCAGGGAACACCACATGATCCATTGGATACAGCCAAGCATTAACGTACAACCATATTTGTGCCAATCCCCCAGACAGATACAAACACCTACAAGACCTATACCAAGCTTTGCTGAAACTACAATGCCCCCCAAAGGAAGTGACAAAACAGACTGACAGAGCCAGATGTGTATCCAGAAGCCACCTGCTACAAGATAGTCCCAACAAGGAAAACAACAGAACACCACTGGCCATCACATACAGTCCCCAGTTAAAACCTCTCCGGCACATGATCAGTGATCTACAATCCATCCTGGACAATGATCCTTCACTCTCACAAACCTTGGAAGGCAGGCCAGTTCTCACCTACAGACACCCCACCAACCTGAAACATTCTCACCAGTAACTATAGACCACACTACAATAACCCTAAAACTGTAACCAATCTCTGCAATAAACCTCGCTGCCAACTCTGCTCCAAAATCTGCACCAGCAACATTGTCACAGGACCTAACCATATTAAAGACATCATCGGGGCTCATTCACCTGCACATCTACAATTATAATATATGCCACCATGTACCAGCAATGCACCACATATTGGCCAAACTGCACAATCTCTACATAAAAGAATAAATGGACACAAATCAGATATCAGGAATGATAACATACAAAAACCTGTACAAAACCTATAGGAAAACACTTCAATCTCCCTGGACACTCAGTAACAGAATTAAAAGTAGCCATCCTGCAACAAAAATATTCCAAAACCAACTCCAAAAAGAAATTGCAGAGCTACAATTCATTTGTAAATTTGACATCATCAACCAAGGATTCAACAGACACTGGGGGTGGCTGCCCAGTTACAAAAGAAGTTTGTCCTCTCTTTATGTTCATATCTTCACATTAGCTATTGTTAATGGGCCACATCCTCCCTGATTGAATTGACCTGGTTTCTCCTCTGTTGATGTTCACAACTCCACATTAGCTGCTGGTAATGGGCCACATCCTCCATGACTGAACTGACCTTGTCAACATTTGTCCTCCTCTTGACTGGGAGTCCTTCCTTTTAATGAGCCTATATATTTAAACCTCCTCTGGAACCCCCCACTCATGCATCTGACAAAGCAGGTCTTTGCCCAAAAAAGCTTATGCTCCAAAGTATCTGTTAGTCTATAAGGTGCCACATGACTTCTTATTGGTTTTGGTGTAGAAAGGATTACTGTGTCATCTAGTCTGACCTCCTACATAGCACAAGAAATAGCCCTTTCCTCTCTTAATTTCTATTTGAACCAAAGCATATCTTTAGAACAAATAAACTGAGGTGAGGTAGATCTGTGGAGCTATGATTAAAGCGCCAGTAAACATGGTAGGGGAGGGGGAGTTGGTGGTATACATCAGGGTCAACAGACGTGTCAGGCCCCGGGGCAAGGGGGCGCATCTGGGAAGAAGGGATGTGGTCAGGAGCAGCCAGCCATCAACATGGCCTGAAGTGCACTGTGCTGCACTTCTGCCTACCAAGGCAACCCTCAGAGCTGCCCAAAGCCCATGGCATAGTGCTCTAGCAGTGATTAAAAGGTCCCAGGGCTCTGGCTGCTGCAACTGTCACAGTAACAGCAGCAGCTTCAGGACCCCTAGGTCCTTTAAACTCACCAGGCCTCAAAGCAGTTACCCCATAAGCCACATGCCTCCCAGGCCAGGTATCAACCTGCTAAGAGAGGCACTAAGATAATCAAAAAGCTGTAGTAACAGCTCTGAGTCAGCCTCACTATAACACAGCAGCCTGGGGTGAAATATTGCATTTTACTGATCCCTCCACATCAATCCAGCATGAAACCCATTTGCTTGAGCCATGTGTTCATTCCAGGAAAAGGTCTTTAATGTCTGGACCCCATTCACTGAAGTAGGTTTTTTTAGCTTTCTGCTTTCCCCCCGACAAATACACATTAATGGGCTTTCCATCATTTTTTTTCCACTGCCCCGTGAAGATTTGTACTCATTTTTATTATTTACCAAGTCTTAGAACATCTAGACATATGAGTTTAAAATATCTTTCAGGACAGTAAGCCCAAAAGTAAATGCAAATATGTAATTTTTTTTCTGTTTATATTGAGAGATTTTAAATTAGATAATGGAAAGGAGTAGTGATTCTTAATGGTGAAAGGTATCATTCATTCCAACAAAAGATAGTCTTAAAAGCTACGTAATCATTTTGCAAATCTCTGGCCAATTTAAAAAAATACACCTAAGTGTAAAAGTATGAAGGCTGAATTCAGTGGTGCTTGACCCCTGCTATTCTAACAATACAAATCAGTCTCCAATTTGAAGTGTTGTTGTGATTAAAATAAAATATTATCTTTCATAGCCACATAAAGCTTTATTGGGATGAAATCACAAAATTACTGTTTCAAATTGGAGAAAATCAAACTTGGGTTGGATAAGTAAACAAAAGCTCAAATGCTAACTTGAATGTTATGAAATGTGCATTTTTCATAAATTGGCAAAAATAAATAAACAAAGTAACTAAGAACAGGTCGTCTCAACTTTTAATCTTCAGATCCCAATAAAATATCCATAAAACAATTCTTGGGATGGGACTTCCATGCTCCTGAATAGACCCCAAGATTGCAAAGAAAGGAAATAATGAATCAGTGTCTCATCCCAAAGCATGAAAATGTTCATAATGTTAAAGATTGTCCGAGAATAAACCTTCATTCTAGGAAATTTTTTGAGTATCTATTTCATGATTATGTGGCTGCACAGAAGTGTGTGTGTTTCTGTTGTTGTTGGTGTTGTTGCCTTTGGGGGGTAAGGGGGAGGCGGGTTTCCAGGACAAATCCAAAATGGAACTCCTTCGGACATTTTCAATTATATGTAGTATATCACAAGACAATGTATGTGAAAATAACATGGAGGAGTAATCAGGATGAGCATCAGGGGTTATATAAGGAAAAAATGATGGCGTATACAGCTCTATACATTATATAATTAACCGACATGTTCAGCTTTGTTTTACTCAGCTGGTGGTTTACTCTGTGTGGCTACGTCTACACGTGAAGCCTACATCGAAGTAGCCTATTTCGATGTCGCCACATCGAAATAGGCTATTTCGATGAATAGCGTCTACACGTCCTCCAGGGCCAGCAACGTTGATGTTCAACTTCGACGTTGCGCAGCCCAACATCGAAATAGGTGCAGCGAGGGAACGTCTACACGCCCAAGTAGCACACATCGAAATAGGGATGCCAGGCGCAGGTGCAGACAGGGTCACAGGGCGGACTAGCGCTTCCGGGGCAACAGCTAACCGCTCCCTTAAAGGGCCCCTCCCAGACACAGTCAGCCTGCACAGCATGCGGTCTGAGGAGCCATAGGCACACAGACCCCGGGCGCCGCAGTCATGGACCCCCAGCAGCAGCAGCAGCAGCAGCAGCAGCAGCAGCAGCAGCAGCTAGAGGTCCACCCAGCCCTCCCAGCAGGAGCAGGGCTTGCCCTGACCCATGCCATGCGGGAGGCAGCTGAGCACCTCCTTGCCCCAGGGGAGGAGATGCCCCCAGGGCAGCAGGGCTCAACTCCTACCCCTGCAGCACCCTGCCCCACCCCCCGCCTCACACGCCGGTGGCTGTGGAGCTACCCCACCAGCACCGATTGGTGGGAGCGGCTGGTGCTTGGGGAGTGGGATGACGACCACTGGCTCAGGAACTTCAGGATGAGCCGGCAGACATTCCTGGAGCTGTGCCAGTGGCTCACCCCCGCACTCAGGCACCAGGACACTGCCATGCGGTGTGCCCTCACAGTGCAGAAATGGGTCGGCATCGCTGTCTGGAAGCTGGCCACTCCGGACAGCTACCAATCCGTGGGCCAGCAGTTTGGTGTCGGCAAGGCCACCGTTGGGGCTGTCTTCATGGAGGTAAGCGAACCCACGGGGGGACGGCAGGGCAGGGGAGGGGAGGCCAGGGCAGGGCAGGGCATGGGGGCCAGGGCATGGGGGCCAGGGCAGGGCAGGGCAGGGCAGGGCATGGGGGCCAGGGCAGGGGGGCAAGAGCAGGGCAGGGCAGGGCATAGGGGCCAGGGCATGGGGGCCAGGGCAGGGCAGGGCAGGGCATGGCATGGGGGCCAGGGCAGGGGGGCCAGAGCAGGGCAGGGCAGGGCATGGGGGCCAGGGCAGGGGGACCAGAGCAGGGCAGGGCAGGGCAGGGCCACGCACACCCTCTTCACCCCTCATTGGTGCTGTCCCATGTGCTTTCTCTGCAGGTTGTGCGTGCCATCAACGCCATGCTCCTGCACAGGCTCGTGAGGCTGGGGGACCCAGATGCCACCATCGCGGCCTTTGCCACCCTGGGCTTCCCCAACTGCTTCGGGGCTCTGGATGGGACTCACATCCCCATCCGTGCCCCGCATCACAGTGGAGGACAATACCTCAATCGAAAGGGCTACCATTCTGTCGTCCTCCAGGCTTTGGTGGACAGCCGGGGACGTTTCCAGGACATTTACGTGGGCTGGCCTGGCAGCACCCACGACGCCCAGGTTTTCTGGAACTCGGGCCTGTGCTGCCGGCTGGAGGCGGGGACCTACATCCCCCAGCAGGAGATCCCTCTGGGGGACACCACCATGCCCTTCTGCGTCATCGCAGATGCGGCCTACCCCCTCCGGCCGTAACTCATGCACCCCTACATGGGCCATGTCTCCGCTAGCCAGGAGCGCTTCAACGAGCGCCTGAACCACGCGCGCCTGGTGGTGGAGTGTTCATTTGGCCACCTGAAGGGACGCTGGAGATGTCTCCTGACCCGCCTGGATGCGGGCCCCAACAACATCCCCCAGATTGTGGGTGCCTGCTGCGCCCTGCACAATTTGGTGGAGAGCAACGGGGAGACCTTTTTCCAGGGCTGGGCTGCGGAGGCCGGCAGGGCACACGTTTGGCCACCTGCTGCCCCCAGTCGGCAGGTGGACCCCAAGGGGACCCGGGTCCGGGAGGCCCTGCGGGCCCACTTCAATGAACAGGCTGCGGGGTGAACTCTACCCAGGCCCCCTACTGCCCGCCCCTTCCATGGAGCACCCCACCGCGCCCCTCTCCCCCTTGTCCTGGACAAATGACAGCACGCACTTGTGGCTGAAAGTAAACTTTTTTTTTTCTTTCCGCAACTTTTTTTTTTTGATGTAAATAAATATGTGAACCACAAACAGAAAACTATGTACAAACGTTCAACAAAAGCAATATGTACAAAAATAAAACAATACAAGGAAACAACAGTCTGCCATAATAAAAAGAAAACCAGGGAGGATAAAGGAGAGAACTATGTACATGGGGGAGACGGGGAAAACGGGGGTCCGAAAAAAACAGGGTCCAACTATATACAAGGGGGAGGGCCATGTCCCGGACCCCTCGCCCCTATAGCCCGACACTGGGCATGGCCGGCCGGGAGCCCCGCCGCGCTCGCAGCCTGGTCCGTGGCTGGGTGGGAGCGGGCTGGACCGGAAGGTATGGTGGCCGGCGAGTGTCAGGTGGCTCCAGGGATCCCTCGGTGCTCCGGCCCTCGTGGGTGGGTGGCGGGGCGACGGCGGACGGGCCGGCGACGGGCGGAGCAGCTGGTGGTGGGGCTGCAGGAGCAGGCAGGGCGGGCGATGTTTCGGCCGGCGCGGCATGGGGGGCCAGGTAGTCCACCAGGCGATTAAATGTGTCCATGTGGGCCCCCCATGCCTCCTGGCGCCAGGCCAGCGCCCGCTCCTGCAGCTGGAGGTGCTGCTCCGCAACCTCCAGCTGCCGACGGTGGATGGCCAGCAGCTGGGGGTCCATCGCCATCGGCGGTTGGAGGCACGGGGTCCGCCGTCTAGCCCGCCGTGGGGCCGGTCGGTCCTCGGCCGAGGGGCTGCCCTGGAGCGATGGTCCCGGAGGGCTCTCCGGGACGAATGACGCCTCGCCGGCGCTCTCTTCCGGTCCTTGTGATGGTGCAGGTGCAGGACACAGGAGAGAAGGGGGGAAAGAAGAATGGAGAGAGGCGTTAGTGTGGGCCCCGAGCCGTGGCCTTTGTCCCCCCCGCCCTGTGCTGCAGGTTCCCCATCCCCGTCCCCGGGAGATGCTGCGGTGATGGATGGGGTTCAGGGGTCCCCCTGCCCTGCACCCCGTCCCCTGGTGGGAGCGACTCTCACTTCACCCCACAGGGTCTGACAGCAGGAGAGCTTTCTTAGGCCACAGATGGCCAGTTTCTCCCAGGAGTGACAGCACCAGCTGTCGGAAGAGACAGTCCTTCCAACCCGTCGTGGGGAGAAGACCCCAAGGGGGGCCCCTCGGGGATGCAGCTTTCCCGCTCCTCAGGCTGGCTGCCTACCAGCTCTCCCTTCCCCTAGCCTCTACCTGTGGTTCCCGCCCTCGCCCCCCAATTCCAAGCCAGCTCGGCTCCTTCCTCCTGTTTGTTCAGGGCAGAGGTGTCACCTGCCAGCTGTAGCGCCAGGATCCTCCTTTGGCCCTGGGAGGTATTCGGCTCTTGTTGCTCATATGTAGCCTGAGTCTCCCTTTGGCACTCCCCCCACTCCATCACATGCTGCTGCTGCGGGGTGTCCCACCCCCTCCTCCCGGGGGCCCCTCGAGGTTCCGCTCCCCCCTGGCCCGGGGATGGGGCATGGCACTGTCATGCGGGGTGGGGGGGGCAGGGGCTGATGGCTGCAGTGCTGTGAGGGCCATGGCCCTGGTGTCCATGGGGCCATGGCCATGTGAGCATGTGGGGGGCCCTGGACACATATCTCTTACCCCCGCCCCTCAAGCCCAGGGGTGTCCACCAGAGAGGGGTACCTACCTGTGGGTCCGCTCCCACGGTCCGGAGATCCCCGGGGGTCGGAGGCCCTGCTGCTGCTCCGGGATGGCAGGAGGAGGATCTGCAGGCTGGATTCTGCGGAGGAAGAGCCCCCCTCCTCCTCCTCCTCCTGCTCCTGCCGCGATGTCCCGGGGGTGGCTTCCGGGGGGGGCCCCCGGGGTGCAGGGCTTGCCTCCAGTGCGGACTCCGGCTGCAGAGCCTGCTGGGGCTCGTCAGCCGAGGTGTCAAGGGTGGCCGGAGGGAAGGAGGTGTGCCGGGAGCCCAGGATGTCCCTGAGCTCCCTGTAAAAGTGGCAAGTGACGGGGGCGGCCCCAGATCGGCTGGCCGCATCCCGGGCCCGGGAGTAACCCTGCCGCAGCTCCTTGACCTTACTCCTGACGTGGTCAGGAGTGCGGGCAGGGTGACCCTGGGCAGCCAGGCCGTCGGCCAGCCGAGCGAACGCATCCGCATTCCGCCTCTTGCTCCCCATTACCTGGAGCACCTCCTCCTCGCTCCAGAGCCCCAGCAGGTCCCGCAGCTTGGCCTCCATCCAGGAGGGGCCAAGCTGCCGCTTCCCAGCCTGGCTGCCCCTCAGGCTGGGCTGGCTGCCCTGGCTCCCCTTGGGGGGGTCACCTGGGGGCGCTGGGGGGGCTGCCGGGCGGCCATCGCAGCTCTGTGGGGCTGAGGGTGGTGCAGGCTGGCCGCATGTGCAGGCTGCAGCCTGCACGTTCCCTCAGCTTCCCGCAGAGGAAGGGAGGGGGAGGGGACCTTTAAGGGGCCGCTCCACGTGGCCACCAGTGAGCTGAGGGGCTGGAAAGAGTGTCTCTCAACCCCCCAGCTGATGGCCGCCATGGAGGACCCGGCAATTTCGACGTTGCGGGACGCGGATCGTCTACACGGTCCCTACTTCGACGTTGAACGTCGAAGTAGGGCGCTATTCCGTTCCCCTCATGAGGTTAGGGACTTCGACGTGTCGCCGCCTAACATCAAAGTTAACTTCAAAGTAGCGCCCGACGCGTGTAGCCGCAACGGGCGCTATTTCGAAGTTAGTGCCACTACTTCGAAGTAGCGTGCACGTCTAGATACAGCTTGTGAGTGTGTGGGTGTGTGTATGTGTGGGCACACACACATTAGACAACTTGGTGAATTATATGTCAAGTTCATGGAAAGCATAAATAAGAGAGAGGTTCACATGAAAAGGCAAGTCATGGCTGGTCAGTAACAGGTAAGTCTTTTGGTCTTATGTAACTATCTTAACTAGTACTGCTATTTATTCATAACACACTAGATGTTATCGAAACAAGGCAGAATGACAAATCAGTAGGTTTTTGTGACACATGTCCATATACAAGGAGGACGTCTTAAATCATAGTGATGGCAGGGAGTTTCATTGTACCAAAAGTTTCCACAGAATGTACTGAGATTAAATTTATGGGGAAGAAGGCCGCTGCTAGAATATACATGGATAGAAATGCAAAGTGATAAGAATGTGAATGTGATCCATGTTACAACCGATGTAAGCTTTATGGCTGTCTCCCATATAGAAATTGGTAGGTTCAGTCCCCAGGTTTGAAGGGTGGTGCTTATAATCAATATCTAATTCTATAGCACATGCGAAAAAAATATTCTTGACTTAATCATGGAGCTTTAATTACAATTGATTCTCTAAGTAACAGTGCCCATAGTGCAGGCTGAGCACTTTTAGTGAGAGATTGTAGCAAAAATGACCCTGGTAACTAAACTGTAAAACGAGTTATTTCCATGTAGTTTATAGTCAAATATAAAGTCAGTGGGAGCTGATGGTCCAAAAATACGCTACTACATCTCTCTATATTTAGGTACCTAAATAAGTGGCCTACCTCCAAAAATATAGAGCAACCCACAGCTCCAATTCATTTGAGGAGGAGGTACTGGGTCCCTAGCATTCTTGAAAATGAGGCCATGTATTTAGCTGCAAAAGTATTACATTAGAACTCTGCTTTTAAGCATTCATTTTTAAATCTTGCCCAGAATATTTTAACAGTAAATTGTTCTGGTTTCCCATTCTTCTGTAAATATTAGCATAGCAAAGTAATGCATCTTTTTCTTTTGCTCTTCTATTGTACTGTGTTGACAGGAGCTACGGTTTGTGTCTGTATCATGCCAGCCATGTCCATGGAGAAATTCCAAACAACCTTGTATATAATGCACTGTGGTATTTTACATACCAGCTGTATGTTTACAGATTGTTAAGGAACAATTACAATTAGGTGGGAGCTTGCAAACAATGAAGGCAGCAGCACTATTCTTATGCTGTCACTGACATTTGGATTGAAGGAGCAGTATAAATGTGGCCTTCCTGGAGCTGTTTCCCATGGGAAATAATGAAATTTTCCACCATGAAAAAAACAAAAACTTCACTTCAGGTTGCTGACTTCTGTCTAAGCAAGAGGGAACTGAAACATAGGGTTTTCTTCCTGCTTCCTTTTCAGTTTTTATATATTATTCTTGCTCCTGAAGACCTGGATAAGCTAGAAAGTTTGGTGTGAAACTCAAACAAAAATACATTCATATTGTAAAGAGAAAGTATGCCTAAAAATAATAATTCTCTTGGAACATGTATGTAACAAAGACTGGTTCTTGTGGTCTTCCGACAACTTTTGGGGCTAGAGATTTTGAGTGCGGGTCTTTACAGCATTGCAACTTATGTAGTGATTTTCACCTTGGCAGAAGAAGGAAGACCTCATGCCAAGGATGCTCCCTTCCTCTCACACCTAATCTGTAAATTTTCAGCAGCAGGGGCTACAGTTTTTTTAGTATTATTATTTATCCAGTGTCTGCACAATACACTGGCACCCTAATCCTTGCTTGAACTTCTAGCAGATACCATAATAAAAGTAATAAATAATCTTCTTTCCTAGTATCAGGTGCCATCTGCAATATTCCTCTCTTCCTAAGCCCTGGCCCCTGCATGGCTGTTCTCCCAGCCTGTCCACCAGATTCCTATATGAATCACTGTCCTTGTTCCAGCACTCCTCCTCCTGGCACCCAAACCTTTCACGTATTAGTACCATGACCCCAATGTCTCAAGTCTCTGTGAGTAAAAAATATTGAAATTAGATAAGCATGTGATGTGTTGCAGTCACAGAAGACCCCATGGAGTATTCCCCAGTGTGTTGATCATACCACTGACACCCACTTTATGCTGGGCAATTTCCAAGGCAGGCTATAAAAAAAGAAGATGATGTAACCCTACGGTCCTTTTTACACCTTTCGCCTGTGGAAGGAATTCCATTGTTTTCTTTCTGAAAGAGAATATTCCAAGGTGGATACTATCACATGAGCAGGTCACCTGTCCACATCCTTTTTAGGCAATCAGCTGTTGCCTGTCTGCTGGATTTCATGTTTACAGTCAAGTTCTTCAGATACGGATAGACACCCATTACGCTGGCTAAGCATTACTATCCCCTCACAAGCTATACTGTCACAATAGGGTGGTCAAACCTCCTGTTAAGGTCTTCATAGAGACAAACATCTGGAATGCAAACATGTAGTCTACCTCTACACTACAGCAATCTGCCATCAAAACTTCTGTTGACATATCACATCCACACACAAAAGCAGTTCAAAAGAGCAATCTGCTCTGTTGACAGAGAACAGCCAGACTGCCCGGCCACTCTCTCGACAGAACGGCCAACCAGAAGCTCAGCAAAGAGGGCAGCCCAAGTGAACTGGAAGCCCAGTCTGTCAACAGAGGGCCCCCAGATCACCTACATGTACTTTTTGTTGGCAGGAAACTCCTGACAAAGGCTTTATTCGTCATTGCGGAGAGGCACAATGCAGCTGGCAGATGTGCCAGGTTTTGTCAATCTGAAGAAATGGGTCTGTCCCATGAAAGCTCATCACCTAGTAAATTATTTTGTTAGTCTTTAAAGTGCTACATGACTGCTGGTTTGTTCTGTTAGAATACAGACTAACACAGTTACCTCTCTGTCACTATTTATCCCCAGGCAAGGTCTGTGCTGTTATGGCCTCCCAGTGGTATGAGCAGCCACCATATAAGCTATTCTGCTTTAAACCAGTACAGAAGGACCTGAGGATTTGGATGACTTAACTCTATCTTCCCACCCTTCTTTAGCTATGCTTGTAGGACAATGCTAACCTTAGCACTTGAAAAACTGCCTTTTGTATTGCTGCCTTGGTAATAATCTTATGTATTTTCAACAGTTCTCATATGCATTCCATTACATTCTCATGCCGTGGCTGCGTCTACACGTGCACGCTACTTCGAAGTAGCGGCACCAACTTCGAAATAGCGCCCGTCACGTCTACACGCGTCGGGCGCTATTTCGAAGTTAACTTCGACGTTAGGCGGCGAGACGTCGAAGTCGCTAACCTCATGAGGAGATAGGAATAGCGCCCTACTTCGACGTTCAACGTTGAAGTAGGGACAGTGTAGACGATCCGCGTCCCGCAACGTCGAAATTGCCGGGTCCTCCATGGCGGCCATCAGCTGGGGGGTTGAGAGACGCTCTCTCCAGCCCCTCAGCTCACTGGTGGCCGCGTGGAGCGGCCCCTTAAAGGTCCCCTCCCCCGCCCTGACTGCAGGAGGCTGAGGCAACGTGCAGGCTCCTGCCTGCAACCGCGGCGAGCCTGCACAGCCCTCAGCCCCTGACACCGGCCAAGGCTGCCCAGCAGCCCCCCCAGCGCCCCCAGGGGACCCCCCCCAAGGGCAGCCAGAGCAGCCAGGGCAGCCAGAGGGCGACGCAGTCTGGGAAGCGGCAGCGGGGCCCCTCCTGGACGCAGGCCGAGATGCGGGACCTGCTGGGGCTCTGGAGCGAGGAGGAGGTGCTCCAGGTAATGGGGAGCAAGAGGCGGAACGCAGATGCGTTCGCTCGGCTGGCCGACGGCCTGGCTGCCCGGGGTCACCCTGCCCGCACTCCTGACCAAGTCCGCAGTAAGGTCAAGGAGCTCCGGCAGGGTTACGCCCGGGCCCGGGATGCGGCCAGCTGATCTGGGGCCGCCCCCGTCACTTGCCCCTTTTACAGGGAGCTCAGGGACATCCTGGGCTCCCGGCACACCTCCTCCCCTCCGGCCACCCTTGACACCTCGGCTGACGAGCCCCAGCAAGCCCTGCAGCCGGAGTCCGCCCCGGAGGCAAGCCCCGCACCCCGGGGGCCCCCCCCGGAGGCCATCCCCAGGACATCGCAGCAGGAGGAGGAGGAGGAGGAGGAGGGGGGCTCCTCCTCCGCAGAATCCAGCCTGCAGATCCTCCTCCTGCCATCCCGGAGCAGCAGCAGGGCCTCCGACCCCCGGGGATCTCCGGACCGTGGGAGCGGACCCACAGGTAGGTACCCCTCTCTGGTGGACACCCCTGGGCTTGAGGGGCGGGGGGAACAGAGATGTGTCCAGGGCCCCCCACATGCTCACATGGCCATGGCCCCAAGGACACTAGGGCCATGGCCCTCACAGCACTGCAGCCATCAGCCCCTGCCCCCCCCCACCCTGCATGACAGTGCCATGCCCCATCCCCGGGCCAGGGGGGAGCGGAACCTCGAGGGGCCCCCGGGAGGAGGGGGTGGGACACCCCGCAGCAGCAGCATGTGATGGAGTGGGGGGAGTGCCAAAGGGAGACTCAGGCTACATATGAGCCACCAGAGCCGAGGAGCTCCCAGGGCCAAAGGAGGATCCTGGCGCTACAGCTGGCAGGTGACACCTCTGCCCTGAGCAAACAGGAGGGAGGAGCCGAGCTGGCTTGGAATTGGGGGGCGAGGGCGGGGGCCACAGGTAGAGGCTAGGGGAAGGGAGAGCTGGTAGGCAGCCAGCAAGAGGAGGGGGAAAGCTGCATCCCCGAGGGGCTCCCCTTGGGGTCTTCTCCCCATGACGGGTTGGAAGGACTGTCTCTTCCGACAGCTGGTGCTGTCACTCCTGGGAGAAACTGGCCATCTGTGGCCTAAGAAAGCTCTCCTGCTCTCAGACCCTGTTGGGTGAAGTGAGAGTCGCTCCCACCAGGGGACGGGGTGCAGGGCAGGGGGACCCCTGAACCCCATCCATCACCGCAGCATCTCCCGGGGACGGGGATGGGGAACCTGCAGCACAGGGCGGGGGGGACAAAGGCCATGGCTCGGGGCCCACACTAACGCCTGCCTCCATTCTTCTTTCCCCCCTCCTCTCCTGTGTCCTGCACCTGCACCCGCACTATCCGAAGGACCGGAAGAGAGCGCCGGCGAGGCCTCGGTTGTCCCGGAGAGCCCTCTGGGACCCTCGCTCCAGGGCAGCCCCTCGGCCGAGGAACGACCGGCCCCGCGGAGGGCCAGACGGCGGACCCCGCGCCTGCTACCGGCGGCGGCCACGGACCCCCAGCTGCTGGCCATCCTCCGCCGGCAGCTGGAGGTGTCGGAGCAGCACCTCCGGCTGCAGGAGCAGGCGCTGGCCTGGCGCAGGGAGGCATGGGGGGCCTATATGGAGACCATCAACCGGCTGGTTGACTACCTGGCCCCCCATGCCGTGCCGGCCGAGCCACCGCCCGCCATGCCCGCTCCTGCAGCCCCACCACCAGCTGCTCCAGCCGTCGCCGGGCCGTCCACCATCGCCCCACCACCTCCCCGCGAGGGCCACCGCGCCGAGGGACCCCTGGAGCCACCCGAGACTCACCGGCGCCGCTACCTTCCGGTGGAGCCCGCTCCCACCCAGCCGCGGACCAGACTGCAGGCCCGGCGGAGCTCCCGGCCGGGCACGCCCAGTGCTGGGCTGTAGGGGCGAGGGGCCCAGGACGTGGCCCCCCCCTTGTTGGACATACTTTTGTTGGACTGCTTTATTTTGGTGCCCCTGTTTGCCCCGTCCCCCGTTCTCCTCCCTGCTTTGCTTTTTTGTTGATGGTGTACACTTTTTTATTTGCTTTGTGGTTGTATTGCTTTATTTGTGCCCATCTTGATTTGCTTGAACGTTTGTCCCTCCTTCTTTTTGGTTTCTGTGTCAGATATTTATTTATTTAAAAAAAAAAATTCGTTAAGACAAAAAAAACTTTTACGTTCACCCACAAGTTCGTGCTGTCATTTGTCCAGGACAAGTGGGAGGGGGGGGCGGTGGGGTGCTCCATGGTGTGGGCGTTGGGGCAGGAGTGTGGGGGAGGAAGGGGCGGGCAGTAGGGGGCCTGGGCAGAGTTCACCCCGCGGCCTGTTGGTCGAAGTGGGCCCGCAGGGCCTCCCGGACCCGGGTCCCCTCTGGGTCCACCTGCCGACTGGGGGCAGCAGGTGGCTGCACGTGTGCCCTGCCGGCCTCCGCGGCCGAGCCCTGCAGAAAGGTCTCCCCCTTGCTCTCCACAAGGTTGTGCAGGGTGCAGCAGGCACCCACAATCTGGGGGATGTTGTTGGGGCCCGCATCCAGGCGGGTCAGGAGACATCGCCAGCGTCCCTTGAGGCGGCCAAATGAGCGCTCCACCACCTGGCGTGCACGGTTCAGGCGCTCGTTGAAGCGCTCCTGGCTGGCGGAGAGGTGGCCCGTGTAGGGGCGCATGAGCCACGGCCGGAGGGGGTAGGCCGCATCCGCGAGGATGCAGAAGGGCATGGTGGTGTCCCCCAGAGGGATCTCCTGCTGGGGGATGTAGGTCCCTGCCTCCAGCTGGCGGCACAGGCCCGAGTTGCAGAAAACCCGGGCGTCGTGGGTGCTGCCAGGCCAGCCCACGTAAATGTCCTGGAACTGTCCCCGGCTGTCCACCAAGGCCTTCAGGACGACTGAATGGTAGCCCTTCCGATTGAGGTATCGTCCGCCACTGTGGTCCGGGGCGCAGATGGGGATGTGAGTCCCATCCAGAGCCCCGAAGCAGTTGGGGAAGCCCAGGGTGGCAAAGGCGGCGACAGTGGCCTGTGGGTACCCCAGCCTCACGAGCCTGTGCAGGAGCATGGAGATGATGGCACGCACGACCTGCAGAGAAAGCACATGGGACAGCCCCAATGAGGGGTGAGCAGGGTGTGCGTGGCCCTGCCCTGCCCTGGCCCCCCTGCCCTGCCCTACTCTGCTCTGCCCTGCCCTGCCCTGCTCTGCCCTGCCCTGCCCTGCTCTGGCCCCCCTGCCCTGGCCTGCCCTGGCCCCCCTGCCCTGCCCTGCCCTGCCCTGCCCTGCTCTGCCCTGCCCTGCCCTGCTCTGGCCCCCCTGCCCTGCCCAGCCCTGGCCCCCCTGCCCTGCCCTGCCCTGCCCTGCCCTGCCCTGCTCTGGCCCCCCTGCCCTGGCCTGGCCTGCCCCTGTGGGTTCTCTTACCTCCATGAAGACAGCCCCGACGGTGGCCTTTCCGACACCAAACTGCTGCCCCACGGATCGGTAGCTGTCCGGAGTGGCCAGCTTCCAGACAGCGATGCCGACCCGTTTCTCCACAGGGAGGGCACGCCGCATGGCAGTGTCCCGGTGCCTGAGTGCGGGGGTGAGCCACTGGCAGAGCTCCAGGAATGTCTGGTGGGTCATCCTGAAGTTCCGGAGCCAGTGGTCGTCGTCCCACTCCCCAAGCACCAGCCGCTCCCACCAATCGGTGCTGGTGGGGTAGCTCCACAGCCGCCGGCGTGTGAGGCGGGGGGGGGCGGGGTGCTGCAGGGGTAGGGGCTGAGCCCCGCTGCCCTGGGGGCATCTCCTCCCCTGGGGCAAGAAGGTGCTCAGCTGCCCCCAACATGGCATGAGCCAGGGCATGCCCTGCTTCTGCCGGGAGGGCTGGGTGGACCTCTATCTGCTGCTGCTGCTGGTGCTGCTGCTGGGGGTCCATGACTGCGGCGCTCGGGGTCTGTGTGCCTATATGGCTCCTCAGACCACGTGCTGTGCAGGCTGAGTGTATGTGGGAGGGGCCCTTTAAGGGAGTGGCTAGCTGTTGCCCCGGAAGCGCTAGTCCGCCCTGTGACCCTGTCTGCAGCTGTGCCTGGCATCCCTATTTCGATGTGTGCTACTTTGACGTGTAGACGTTCCCTCGCTGCGCCTATTTCGATGTTGGGCTGAGCAATGTCGAAGTTGAACATCGACGTTGCCGGCCCTGGAGGACATGTAGACGTTATTCATCGAAATAGACTATTTCGATGTCGCAACATCGAAATAAGCTATTTCGATGTTGGCTGCACGTGTAGACGTAGCCCATAAGTCCTATTCTATTTTCATACAGTGTATGAACTAGAGTATGTTTAAACTCTTTTCCTTGCTGTCATCAAATATTCTTCTCTACTTTCAATTGGAAATTTGTGTCAGACCTCATTGTAAATGCAACATTTGCAGAGAGACACAAGGTGAACCAGTTTCTTTTGGTGGAGAGTACATTGTTTGGAGCCACATAGAATTCTTTGTCAGGTCTAAGGAAGGAAATCAAAGTATCTGAACTAAATACAAGTTGGAACCATTTATTTTCTTGAATTTGCTTATGTGTATAGCATATTTAGGAATTCAGACATCTTAGTGATGGAACATACCATGACTCTTTAGAATATAAAAGGGACAAAAATAGAACTAGATTTAACTGGTTAATATTTAACACTAATGATAGACCACTGAAATAGGACAACATGATTTTAGTAAATCTATAATCGTTTTTTTAAAAAACATACCTGATTATGATTTATTCAGATGACAAGGTGTCCCTGTAGAGGATGAGCTGTGATATATGTGTACAGACAGTTTAATAAACGATACATTTCCTGCCCCCCCAAAAGATCACAATTTTATGTTAAGAATCTTCAGAAGAAAAAAGTTGAAGTGAATGAGCAATATCCTTGTTAGTATCAAGAATACAGCTTGTCATAAGTATTAGAATATCTTCAGTACCTTTTTTATGAATGCTTCCCTTGGTGTAGATATGGATATCAGCTGAAACAAGAGCTTTGTTTGAAACTGATAAGCACTCAAAGTTTTATTTTCTTTCTAACGTAACAGGTTTTTTCAGTCTTATGATGAAGCTGCTCCACCTGAATAAGTGTTCTCATCTTTTCTCCTTTACTTGTGTATGAACTTTCAAATAACAGAGGCCACAATTTTCAAAAGTAGTCACAAATTTGAGTGTGGCAGGGGTGAGGGCTCTGGCTGTGGGATGCAGGCTCAGGTGTGGGCCCAAGGATGACAGGGATGGAGTGCAAGCTGTAGCAAGGAGAAAAGACTCTACCCGCCAAGTGCTGTCTCCCAACAGTACCTTGGGTCAGGTGAGAGGCACATCTCTATCGCCACTGCAGCTTCAGCATGTACAGTGGATGGAAGAGAGCCTATCCCTCTAATAGGCCAGGTCCAGACCAGGCTGGCTGGGAGTCAGGCAAGGGGTTCCTGTCCCACAGCATCAGCAGCTCTAGCGTATCTAGTGGTTGGGTGCCGTGGCTGGGGGAGAGGTGTGCTTCTCTGGCCCCAACATGGAACAGCCACTGCTGGGGAGAAGAGGAGGTACCCTGTCCATGGCACAAGATAGCCATGACTAGGAGAGATGCAACTTGTCACACAGCTGCCGCAGCTATTCATTGAGCTGCATATAAAGCTGCTGCAGCTTGGAGAACATGACCTTCCCCACTGGTCCAGCAAGAAGGATCTGCCAATAAGGCTGGCAGGAAGAGGTGCTTCTGCCCTGGCCACCACAGCTCTGGACTGGGCCTGGTGGGAAGGGTCAGTGATCTGTTCAATAACCCTGAGATCCTGCATGGGGCTTATTGTGCAGCAGAGCAGTGCAGTTGAGATGGAACTTAATTCTCCTCTGCAGCAACTTCGAAGTGCCAGGAAATTTTGGGCAATAAAGGCACTTTGAAGTAGCGCAAGCACTTTGAAGTGCCTACAGCTACACTCATGCTGGCACTTCAAAGTTTGAGACTTTGAAGTTGCTGCGGGAGAATCATTGATCTTTATCATTCTGTGATTGGTAGGGACTCAATTTATGACCACTTTGAGGTATTGGTGTTACAGGAAGAAGCTCACCACAGAGAGGGACTCAGAAACATGGTACAACAAGTGTATGCAGTAGTTAAATTATGCAGTTCTACTGAAATAAAATTATCCCTTTCAATATTTAATGCTGGTTATAGGCTCATTTACTAATATGCGGGTAATTTTACATTATCTTATGGCCCATTTGTTACATTAGAAACGTTGTCTCAACTGTTTTGCTGGGTGTGTGTAGCAAAGGGCCTGTATGCTTCATTGCTCTCTCAAGAACATGGTGAAACAAACAAAACTAAGGATGATGTGAACATACTTATATAGGATATGTCTACACTAGCCAAAAACTTCGAAATGGCCATGCAAATGGCCATTTCGAAGTTTACTAATAAAGCACTGAAACACACATTCGGCGCCTCATTAGCATGTGGGCGGCTGCGGCACTTCGAAATTGACGCAGCTTGCCGCCGCCTGGCTCATCCAGATGGGGCTCCTTTTCAAAAGGACCCCAGCTAGTTCGAAGTCCCCTTATTCCTATCTGCTCATAGGAATTCCTTATTCCTATCTGCTCATATGAATAAGGGGACTTCGAAGTAGGTGGGGTCCTTTCGAAAAGGAGCCCCGTCTGGACAAGCCAGGCGGCAGCGAATCACGTCAATTTCGAAGTGCCACGTCCACCCGCATGCTAATGAGGAGCTGAGTGTGTGTTTCAGTGCTTTATTAGTAAACTTTGAAATGACCATTTGCATGGCCATTTCGAAGTTTTTGGCTAGTGTGGACATAGCCATAATGTAAAGCAGTGGATCCTGTCAAGAATTTATATTCCATTTCATTCCAGCTATTTGACTAAATTCTTGAAGATTTTCTCTTTTGGAATTAAAGCATTACACTTTAATGCAACGTTCCATTCATATTTCCCACTTGGAAACAGGGCAGAGGGTACAGTTTTTACACTACTATGCTGACTATGATGGTCAGCAGCTGCCTATAAAGCTTTACATGTCCTAAGAGTGTGATAGCATCACTTCTATGCTCAAAATACTCCACATTTATTTCAAAACCCTGATTAAAATTGCTGCCTTTGGTTCTAAAATTTTCTGGGCTTGTCTACACTTGCCCCAGCTTTGAAGGGGGCATGGTAATCAGGGTGATGGGAGATTACTAATGAAGTGCTGTGGTGAATATGCAGTACTTCATTAAGCTAATTCTTACACGGCAACTTCAAAGTGTCAAACTTCAAAGTGCCGGCATGACTGCAGCCATGGGCACTTGGAAGTGCTCGAGCTACTTCAGAGTGTCTTTACTTCCCAAAATTCGCCAGCACTTTGAAGTTGTCACGGGGAGGAATTAATCTAATGAAATACTGATTACCCTGATTACCATGCCCCCTTCGAAGTTGGAGGCAAGTGTGGACCCAGCCTCTGTGGATTTAACTCATGGACTCATGGGAAACCCAGATTATGTGCCTTTGAAGCATAGTTGCACCTGTTTCCCTTTTTCTCTTCACTAGGCTTCTTTTCTAGCTAACAGAGTCAGTCAACACTGAGCCCTGTCACAACAGCTTCCTGACCTTCTGTGAGTCTAACACATCATGCGACTATGGACAGACAAAAAAATCACTCATTTAGAAGAACTCCTAAGTCAAACCCTCCATAAATACTCAGTACAGTCTTACTATTTTTCACTGTAAAAACCCTCTCTTATATATCTTTAGACAGATGAAATAGAATTCCTGTATTGCTCTAACTTCTTGACTCTGAATTTTTCTTTGCCTTGTTTATGTCTCAAATTAACTTCTTCTTCTGTTTCTTAATTAGGTCTGAAATACAGTTCTCAAGAAAAAGTCTTTAAATATCTTCTGCATTGTAATAGCTGCAGTGCACTTATTTTCTCTGTTGCTAAATCAGAAACTTCAGCGAGCAAGGGATCAAAAAAGATTTTTTTTTGCATTTAAAAGTGTCTTGGATTATTACATAAATCACTTCATTGCTCAATCCTATTGATAAGTTGATCAACTCTTTCCTCTACTCCCACAGTTAGGCAAGTTCATAGTTTCACCAGCTTATATAAGTCTACTAGAAGTGAAATATTTTTGTAAAAATATACATAGATTCCATTTTTGACATTGGTAGGAGGTAGACTAGAAATAATAAACATCATCAGTTTTGGGGGGCTTCCATAAGAAAATAAAGAAAATTAAAAATAGATTGACATAGTACTTTATTTCAATCCAAAAAATTCCAAATCTTACATGAACAATATTACATGTAATGGGATAACTTCAGAGATCAATGAAATACAGCCATCTTAAGAATATAAAGTGTCAGTCTTTAAACAGCTAAAAGCTAGATAGATCAGGATAGAAACTGAAAAACAAAGTGTCTAGTGGCAATTGCCAGAGAAATTTAGATGGGTCGAATGTAATTATATACTTGGACTATGTCCAGAAGCCTGAGGCGAGTGTTCCAACTCCTGCAGAAAGTACTATGGCTGTTTAATGGCCATGAGTAATCAGGAGCTTGGTTTTAATTAATTAATGTTTCAATAGTACTTTGAAGATGTAAACTATAATATTATTCTACATATCCTTCCAAAGAAGACACCTCTTGCAGATCTTCTAAAATCCTTAATAAATATTGCATTGGATGTGAAGTAAAGTTTGTGAAAAGATTAAAAAAAATAGAGTAAAAGTTTAGGGTAACATTTTAGATAACATCAAACAGGTGACTGACCTATCTTCTCCTATAGACAACCTCCTAACCTAAGAAAGACTCTCACTAGCATTCTGAGCCTATACCACAGTAATACAAATCCTGGAACTTTTCCTTGCAACAAACCCTGATGCCAACTTTGTCCCCATATTTATTTTGGGGATACCATCACTTGACCTAACTATGTTACTTACAAGATCAAAGGTTCATTCTCATGTACCTCAACCAATATTATATGTGCCATTTTGTGTAAGCAATGACCTTTCACTATGTACATTGGACAATCCAGGCAAACTCTTCATCAAAGAATGAATGGATACAGAGCAGATATCAGGAATTTCAATATATGTAAGCTGGTTGGTGAACACTTCAATCGAGTGGGCCAATCTGTTAAAGACCTAATAATGTGTATCTTATAACAATGAGACTTTAAAAACAGATTGCATAAATAGATTTGTGAATTGGAGTTCATATTCAAATTTGAAACATTAACACTTGGTATGAACAAAGACAACAACTACGGGACACATTACAAGGACTGCTTCCCTTCCTTTGATGTTCGTAATTATCTCAAGCAACATGCTTCATATCCCCCACCTCTCACACCCCACCTTCTGTCTTCTGCCCTTGATTTCTCAGTTTTATTGTGATTTTTTTTTGTTTTGGACCTCTGTACTTACAGATGTCAGTCTGTACTGGAAATGCTATTGATCTGAAGAAGTGGGTGTGTCCCATAAAAGCTCATCACCAAATAAATCATTTTGTTAGTCTTTAAAGTACTACATTACCGCTGTTTTGTTTTGTTAGAATACAGACTAACACAGTTACCTCTTTGTTATAGTTCCAAAGATATACTAGTTACAAGCTTGGATATTCAACCTAATTTGTCTGATATGAAATCATTGGCTTGCATTTATTAACTGAACTTCTGAGGAGGGTGAGGGGAAGGAAAGGCAACTGAAAGAAAACATAGAGAAACATATTGAACAGAAACACATAATTTTACATTGTAAGTTATTTATATTTTTTAAAAAAGCTTAACTGTCTTCCTTTCAACTCTCCCAGTTCTCAAACTCAACCTAACCATTACAGTTCATTAAATGACAAAACCAGGAAAAGTGCACTAAATATCTACCTCCAGAGAATCAAGGTACATAGTGGTGATTAGGAGGGAGGTAGCTGCTAACCAATGACAATATTATTTTCAGAAATGAAATCATTGGATGCTGGGGTAGATCCTTAGTACTCTGCAGGTCAGACACTAGCTACTATTTATCCTTCTTATGTTGTTTTATTGAGTTGGGAGTGGACAGGGTGGATTGAAAATTATTTAAAATAAGGAAAATGTCAATAATCTCAGTGAAGCCACCTTTATTAGCAGAAAGTTTTGAGTGGTGCTCTAAGACACGTGGAACAGAATTCCAGCGCTGAAGGGCCCTGGTTGAAAGTGCTTTATAACCTGCCACATCAAAGTCTTTTTCAGCCATATCAGATACCTTGAATTATACAATCCACAGGTGTAATATGAAAAGAAAGCTAACCAGCATAGCCTATTGAGGGCTTTGTACATTGGCACTTGAAATGAAAGGGAGATTTAAAATATTCCTTCTAATCATCTGCATTACAGTAAAAAATGCAGTCAGGAAATCAGTTAGGACATCCGAATAAATGCTTATCCTACTGAGATAGAACTAATACAAGCACGAGCAACTTCTATTCAATCAACAACTCTATTTAAAATGCTGGTTCACCAGGTTTTCAAAAAGAACTGTTTGATGGCACCTGATAAGGAATCTAAGACTAGATTTTAATGTTTAAAAACACATAGCATGCAAGAGATATAACTTTCTGAAATACAGCCTAAATGAGGACCTTCGGTGGTGCACTGAATTCTTAACAAGTTCAAGGATGCTTTAAAGTCCTGAACACACCAGGGCAAATTCATTGAGATGGAAGTCAGGTTTTCTAATTTCACTGAGAATATTTCCCTGGAAACAGAAGTCTGCGTGTGCTGTTTTACGAACCCTTTTGGGGTATCCTTATGCATTAAGTACACTATTATAAAAGTAAAGGACTTTTAAAGTTCAGGATTGCATTCATATTTTGATTTGTTCCTGTTAGGATGTTTTTTTATGGAGCATTAATAACCTTTACTCTTTGGAAGGATATGCATTTCTCTACCTTGCTGTCTTCTAACCCATAAACTAAGGAAATTAAAGTCTGCTTAGCCTAATTCTCTTTTCAAGTGTAATGCATTTGTATTCAAAAGGAATTAGTTCGCGCTTCCATCTATATGAGCCTCATTGTACATGACATGCAAGGACAAAGAGAGCATTCTAAAGATCAGGTGAAGTGCAGTCTTTGGATGGGGGTGGTTTAAGAGCATGGGAGAAACTTAGACTGACATCATCAAAAAGTGTACTGAACTGTACTGGAATACTATGAACAGCTGAACAAGTTCAGAACAATTGTCTCAAGTATTTCTAGAGCAGTATTTCTCACTTTTTTAAAAAATGTACCTCCTTTAAAAAAAAACTTATAAGTACCCCCCCAACTTCTCTCATGTACCCCTAAGGGTACATGCACCACTGGTTGAGAAACTATGGTAATCTGAGATTTTGAAACAAGTGCCATTCAACCTTTCCAAATCACTATACCCTTTTCAGAATCAGATTTGTTTTGCATATTACCAAGTTACACCTCACTTAAAAAACTACTTACAAAAACATGTAAAAATATCACAGAAGACTACTACTGAAAAATTGCTGACTTTCTATCCTCTTGTAAATAAATGCAAAATAAATACAGAAATGTTGTATTTATATTTCAGCATCAGTCATAAGAAGCAGTAGAAACAAGTCATTGTCTGAATGAACTTTTAGATTGTACTGACTTTACAAAGTTTTTTTTTTCTTTTTTTTAAATTGAGTGCTGAGGCAGTGTATTGTGGGAACGTACCCAGAGTTCTCTGAGCCCTCGTTGCATTCTGACCCCACAAGTAGATGTGGGTATATGATGCCATCTTCTCACATTTCATTCCCCTCTTTTCCTTGCCATGTTCAGTATGTTTAAGTAGACACAGTTGTTACACTGAAACTCGAATGAACCATCAGTAATAGGTGGGTGTGGCTAAAAGACTGTACTCTGTTGACAGCCATGCAAATCATGACTACCCACGGAGTCCCACTCTGAGACTTGAAGCTCTCTCAGACCTGAATGTAGATTTAGACACCTCCAAAAGAAGACCCTTATATCAAAGTAGACATGCTTGTTACACTAAAACTCAAATGAATCATCAGTAATGGGTGCGGTTACCATCAGTAAAAGATGGTACCCAGTTGACAGCCGCACAAATTGTGACCGTCCATGGGATCTTTCTCAGATTTGAATCTGGATTTAGGTCACCTGAAAAAGAAAACCCTTATGTCAAAGCAGACACGGTTGTTACACTGAAACTCGAATGATTCTTCAGGCTAAAATACTCCAGTCTACAGCCGGGTTTGCACATGAAAAGAAGAGCCTTAGGACATGAATAGTACCTACTGCAAGCCTTACGTCAACAACTATGGTAATCATATAGCTAATGCATTGTCTTCATTGAGACATGTATGGCTTGGGGCAGCTACAAGACCCCTGGCTACAGCCAGCCCTTCAAAATCATGACCACTGAGGGAGATGTCCCTCAGGTGGCTAAAAGAGCCCTGGCAACAGCCAGTCCCAGAAAATCATGACCACCGAGGGAGATGTTCCCCAGGCATCTAAAAGAGCCACGGCTACAGACAGCCCCTCAAAATCATGATCACCAAGGGAGATGTCCCCTGGGTGGCTAAAAGATCCCCAGTTACAGCCAGCCCTAAAATTGTGACCCTCACCCCACGCAATCTGACTGGCACCTTGCGCAGAACATCCTTTTTTGGCTTGGGGTCAAGCCAGTTGATGCGGCTAGGTGTGGGAATGCTTCAGACTGTGCGGCATCTCTGGGTGAGGGAAGGGAGGGGATGTGGGGGTCAGGACAACTTGTAAACACCTAAAAAGAAGTTTCTCGTACTGCCAGACAAGCACAACCCCCAACCACAGCCTAGCTGACACACAGTATGGGGGACCAGCAGCTGGTGCCAGGCAGTGCAGGAAAAAAAGGCAGCTAGCAGGGATATACACAGAAGCACAGCTCGAAGGTATATATTCAGAGCCCCACAGGTTCACTCCTAGCAAAGAAAAAGAAAGATTTTTCAACCTCTCATGACCCTACAGCCACAGGCTTGAAAGTGCCAAATTGTAGCGGTTCTGTTGCCTAATTCCTATGCAATTGAGATCAGTGGAGGTGTAAGAGGCCAGAGAACAGAACTGTGGTGCATTGTGGGGTGTATATGGGACATCTGTGGAAGCTAATCAATACAGTGTAAAGACATGCCTCATCCTCAGTAGCCTTCATTCAGATTCTTAAATTTGAATAGAACCCTACACTGGTCAGGTTACTTCGATTTTAGGATTTTGCTATCATGTCAATTTTAGTGGTCCATAAATCAAACTAATGGAATTTACAGTGAGGACAGGTGCTGGGAAGAACTGGGCAAACTGCCTTAAAATTGATTTTATCAAATAGTGTCGACATGGCCTCCATTCCCGGGAATGCCCTACTTCGTGTAAATGCTCAGCTTTGAAGTTGCTTACTTCGAAGATAGTTTTGTAGTGTAGACACAGCCAAAGTGTTGCAGCCTCAGTCCACTATCTCTACTTAACATGATTAAAATAAGGCTGGGCGGTATGGGACCAGGGAGCTGCAGATGAGTCTCTCATAGTTTATTTCAATCTAGTCTGTTTCAGTTCTGCTGATAAGAATCCAGAACTAAGTAATTTAAATTAGTACTTTGGATTTAATAAATAGTTTTGCTCATTGTATTGTCCATACTGGACATCTCAATGGATTATAAGTCTTCAATTGTTGGTTAAAGCATTTGCAACTGTCACCTAAAATATAAGAAAAATATGAAAGGAGGGGAACAGTGTACAGTCTGACATATTGTACCTATGTCTTTCTTCAGAGAAGGTTTAAAGAAGAACTGGCTTTCTACACAGACTTTATGTAGTAACTATCTACAATCAAAAAGGAAGAAAAGATTTCACTTTCTCACTAACACATCTTCAAAGTTGTCAAACTACTATGTATATATATATCACATTTTTTCTTTCTTTCCCACCCCACACTGTTAAAAATATTTCTTTGACTATCCACTCAATGCTGAGTTTAAAGTCTCTAGGAAGAATTGCTTAGAAAGGAGCAAGGTTTAATAAAAATGGAAACTTGCATGAAAGAATCTTTTGTAGGTGTACTCCTGTATCTTCCTCTTTTCTTTCCTTTCCCATACTCTTGATATTTAGAGTGTGATGAGTTTTCTTGCTTTCAAGTTAAAAAAAAAAAAGATGGAATTCAAATGTACTCTAACTGCACCTTACATACTTGTACATTTAAAATATTCCTGTGAAACTACTGATCTTGAAAAATAACAAATGTTATCCCTCATCTTTCCCCAGATAACTCTGAAATTAAAATTTCAGCTGGGAGTGGGGGATATTCAGTTCTACAAGAGGGCCAATGTTGAGCAGTCAATTCCTTGTATTTACTAGTTCAATGAGGGACTGTGGATTTGCTACAGCTTCTGAAGAAAGGATACGTCCTTTGAAAGAAATTGCAGCTATGGCAAATTCCCTCTACATAGACACACTTATCTCAGACATATAATGGAGATTTAAAGATAATAGAAAGCAATTAGCTGGGATTCCTTTTTTTTCCCCACAATTTAGTGAAGAATATTTTTGTGTTGCCAGAGATCAGAATCAGATGCAATGTGTTTCTGAAGACTTGTTTTCCTCTAAGTGAGCTGCACAGTATATATTTCAGGGGTGGGGCCACAAAAGCAATAAATAAATAGATAAATAAAAGAATTCTATTTAGTAACTCAGAACCCTCCCTATCTTGTGTCCCCTATCTGCCCATGGGAGATATTTGCTAATAGCAGATGCAAATGGGCAGTATGCCATTGTAAGCAATCTTCCTCATGCCATCCCCTCCATAAAATCTTATCAGGCTCATTCTGTTCTTTTCTGTAAAGCTTTATCTTATTTTTTTCCCCTCTAAATTAATATTAGAATCAGGTGTGTAGATTACTTGAGCGTCTTTCAACTCCTCTCATATGAGTTCCAAGTTAAAAGCTCTTTTAATCCGTTGTTTTTTCCAGAAGTCTATTGCCTCCTTATTTAGGTGGAGTGCATCATGAGAACAGTCTCCTAAGTGGTCAGACTTTCCAAAAGCCTCCATTTAGCACTATTACATGAGACATCAGCTGATGATCATAATTTTGGCTCACCTTTGCTCTCCTTCTCTAGTTGAATCCCACTAAGGATCACCTGAGCTTCTATTTCTTTCAGTATTTTCCTGATTCTGCAATAATCTTTTCTGATACTTCCGAATGCCTCCCAGTGAGAATCTAGCAGTAATAATTTGCTTACATAAACAAAATTATAATGATTTCAATTCTTTCCTTCCCCCATTAGCATTATTTTCTAGTATAGGTCCACATCCTGTAAATCAGCTGTTCTCTGGATCTCCCTGGTGAAGTCTTGTCTGCTCTTTTTAATAGGGTGTTCCCATTCATACAAAGTTGTCTCTTTCTGGTACAATTTTCAGGCTTTCCCCATTCTGTTCTTTCCGGCTGATAGTCTTCTTGTCCTCTGTTATCATTTGCAATATTTGGTTAGTCATAATCTAAGTTCCTGCATCTCCAAATTCTGGCTATGTCCACTATCTTTTCTCTTCTTGCAAGATTTCCTACTCTTGTCCTCTTATTTGCTCTTTCCTAGTCTCCTATTGCTTGCCTCTCCAATTCCAATTTCAAAAGCTAGACAATTCCACTTCCAGCAGTAAATATAAGGAAACAGAACAGGAAGGAGCTTGCCTCTTTGTGTCTGGAGCACATTTTGTACACACAAAGCCAAATGTACACTTTCAGTCTGAATTACTTTTATTTTAGATTAAAACAATCTAATCTGAAAAAACCAAACACACACCCAAAAAAGAAAATAAAAGAAAACTCTCCCAGGAAGAGCTCATACAAATCTAAACTGAACCCACAGTGACAGCAGATCATAGATTCCAAGGATAAAGCCTTGGGCCCAGGTAGGTCAATGAAAAAATTGCCATTAATTTATATGGGACCAAAATGTCAGGCTTAGCATTTTAAATTGATCAGGTAGGGATACTATACAGCGACTTGGTATGTCAGTACTTTCCATGGTGGCTGCTTCTTCTTTTTTTTTTTTTCAGAAACTAAAAATGAAAAAAATCATCCTTATCTAATTTATACCAGGGTGAGTCAGGAATAACTACAGAAGCCAACAAAATTACAAAGGTATAAAACACTAATTTCATTTTAATAATAAAGACTCAAGTCTCTCCTGTTGATGATTATCGGTAGAACTATTTCCAAACATGAATATTTCTGAATGATATAATCCAAATATTATAGATGGAGCTATCAAAAATAACTCATTTTGCAGTGGTGAACAACACAACATATTACACAAACTTAGCACCTTAATTTTCATTGTAATCCTTGAAACAAAATAATAAAAATTTCCTGATGCAAAGTAATCTATTGGGATCAGAAGAAACATTTCTTGTTGTTTTTTAAAGTCCTTGTATAAAGATATATTTGTGAGTAAAATGTTTTGGAATGTTTTAGCTATATTATCTGGTCATTTTAAATTAACTTTATGGGGATGGGAGAAATTACTAATATTCGTCACTAAGTATAGGAGACAGCAAACATTTTCTCCATGGTTAGAATTTCTTTCTCCCTTATGTTATCTTCTGACAACACACCTGCAATGTGATGCATGGGTATCAAGGTATATAAAAGAGCTTGACGTAGTTTAAAGCCAGAGACTAAATGAAATTCTCATCATTTAAAAATATATATCCTCTTCTCTGTAGTTTATCTGTAGTTTAATTCCACACTAAATAATAAACAGAAAATTAACACAACACCAACAAAAGTCATTACTTAATTAATAATTACTTATGCTTTTAATAAAAGATACTGTGCATATTTAAGTGAAAGGGGGCCTGACAGAGAAAGATTACAGGGCCTATGTGCTTTATGTTTAATATAACCTGAAAATTATCATGCTTTGACTATTAACAATTGCCTGTAGATAATTAGCATATTAAGTGGTACTCATAAAGTAAATCTATGGGAATAGAGCTTAGAAAGTAAACTAGCTTGCTGTGCCAGAGTTTGACTTTCAACATTTGAATGTATTTTAGCATCACTATTCACAGAGCTTATGTTAAGGCTGTGCCAATAATTTTATTATAAATATCCATTTTCAGGAGATTTATGATGAGCAGTAATATATTTCTGTTCTGGAGCTGTCCCATAATTTGGCAATAATTGGGAAAAGCCAATGGGTCAGAACTTATTTTATAGAAATCTTTTATGTATTAAAATACTCAAGATGAAAATTAACTTTCTTGCCTCAATTTGCATTATTGCCTTACCAATAATCAGAAAAGCCAGTACTTTTGATAAATGGATTGAAAGGCAGAGTAGCTTCACAACATCTCTTCCAAGTTCTTTAGTGTCCACTGACGAAATTCTGTTTTGTAATTCCTGAGAAAGAAACCCCATAGTGAACTAAAACACCATAGCCCTTCAACTTTTAGAATAACCATCTCCTATGGAAGCTTTTCCAGAAGAATAATCTCACTGTCACAAAGCAGAATTGAATCCTGGCACCTGCATTCTTCACATAGATATCACTGAGTAGCCACAAACAGACAAACACAGCAGAAATGTTGCCTATTTTCAGCAGAAACTCTGGGGAAGATACAGATCCCAAAGAGGAAAGAGACTCTGTAGCCCAACCACACATGCTCCACTGAAATAAGCTTCACAGCAGTTGTCTGCACAAGAATATAGAAAAGGGATTCTGTCAAGTCCTGAGAAATAGTCCAATGTGGTGGAAAGTGATACAATACCCATTTTACATATGATAAAATGGAAACAGAGTCACAACTCCCTTGGTACTGTTCTTGCTGCTTCCTCCACCTGACTTTAAAGTATTCGGATTAACCATTCAGTACCTTAGTTTTCTCCTCTGCAAAATAGAATATGGATGTTTTACATGTTGTTATGTCAGCTGCTGGTTGACATTTTGTTGAAGCTCATGGGTGAACTACTCACCCTTCATTCAACATAAATAGTAAGAAATAATTGAGTTCCTTTATGGGATAAAATAGCTAAAACAATAGCAGCTGCCGGCCAGACACATGCAAGGCCAGTCAAGAACCTGAGGTGTGTAGTGGAGGTGCTCTACAGGTGTGCTGGATATTGCTTGGGTATCAAAAAGAGAAGCAGGATAAACCCAGCAGAAACAGGCAAGGATGCAAGGAAACACCAGCGATAGACAGAGAAGCACCTATTGCATGACTCCCAATTAAAAAAAGCTGAAAAAGAGCTTTTAGGGAAGATGGAGATGTTAGAAGTGAAACTGTCTGTTGTTTCTTTGATCCCTACTGTGTTTAGGGTCATTTGGTGGGTTCTTTTTTGTAGATAAGTGGAAGCCCATCAAACAAATGCTGGTACTATCACCAATTTCTTCTTCTAATAGAATACCTGCAATACACTGAATATTGGCTAACTCTGTAGGTCAAAAGGGATGATGCTACCTTTCCAAAAAATTTACAGAGCTATGCGTGAAAAGTTCTTTGTAAATTATCAGAATTATTTCTTATTTTTCATTTAAGTGATGTAATGGTTTATATAGAATGGCTATGTCTACACGGAGTCATGCTGCCAGCAGCCTGATGTAAAGGAGGGTTCTCAAAAATGCCAATGGCCACTCATTTGCATAGCTGTGTGGTTAATTTGCATACTCCCATGGGATTGCCCTGTTGGCAGAGGCTACTGTCGTCAGAAAACGCTCTGTGTAGACATGGTTCTATCGGTGAAAACTCCCTTTGTTGACAGCCCCATATCCCTGATTTTTTTCCATTTCCATTTTCTGACTACAGCAGCCTCTGCTGGCAGGGCAATCCTGCAGGAGTGTGCAAATTAGCAGCGTGACTATGCAAATAAGTGTCCATTTGCATTTTCAAGAGCCCTTCTTTGCATCATGTTGCCATTTAAGTGACAAATTCCTGACATAGGTTACATGGAAGCAATGTGATTGTTAGCTGTGGAGGATATAAATTATATCGGAAAGACAGAACAGGTCGTGCGGGCGGCGGAGCAGTACTATATGTGAAGGATAATATAGAATCAAATGAAGCAAAAATCCTAAAGGAATCAAAATGTTCCATAGAATCATTATGGATAACAATTCATTCCTCTGATATGAATATGGCATTAGGAATATATTACCGACCACCTAACCAGGACAGTGATAGTGATGCTGAAATGTTAAGGGAGATTAGAGAGGCTATCAAAATAAAAAACACAGTAATAATACGAGATTTCAATTATCCCCATATTGATTGGGTGCATGTCACCTCAGGACGGGATTCAGAGATTAAATTTCTTGATGCCTTACATGACTGCTTCTTGGAGCAGCTAGTACAGGAACCCATAAGGGGAGAGTCAATTCTCGATCTAGTCTTGACTGGAACGCAGGATCTGGTCCAAGAGGTAACTGTTACTGGACCGCTTGGAAATAGTGACCACAATATAATAACTTTTAATATTCCTGTGTTGGGAAGAACACCGCAGCGGTCAAACACTCTGGCATTTAATTTCAAAAAGGGGAATTACACTAAAATGAGGAAGCTAGTTAAACAGAAACTAAAAGGTAGAGTAATTAAACTAAAATCCCTGGAAGCTACATGGAAACTGTTTAAAGACACCATACTAGAGGCCCAACTTAAATGTATACCCCAAATAAAAAAACACAGTAAGAGACCTAACAAAGAACCACCATGGCTAAACAGCCATGTTAAAAAGGCAGTGAGAGAGAAAAGGGCAGCTTTTAAAAAGTGGAAGTCAAATCCTAGTGAGGAAAATAGAAAGGAACATAAACACTCCCAAATTAAGTGTCATAAGCTGTGTCTACATGTGCACGCTACTTCGAAGTAGCGGCACTAACTTCGAAATAGCGCCCGTCGCGGCTACACGCGTCGGGCGCTATTTCGAAGTTAACTTCGACTTTAGGCGGCGAGACGTCGAAGTCGCTAACCCCATGAGGGGATAGGAATAGCGCCCTACTTCGACGTTCAACGTCGAAGTAGGGACAGTGTAGACGATCCACGTCCCGCAACGTCGAAATTGCCGGGTCCTCCATGGCGGCCATGGCGGCCATCAGCTGGGGGGTTGAGAGACGCTCTCTCCAGCCCCTCAGCTCACTGGTGGCCACGTGGAGCGGCCCCTTAAAGGTCCCCTCCCCCGCCCTGACTCTGCAGGAAGCTGAGGCAACGTGCAGGCTGCAGCCTGCACACGCGGCGAGCCTGCACAGCCATCAGCCACCCACCTAGCGGCGATGGCTAGCCAGGAGCCCCCCCAGCGCCCCCAGGGCCCCCCCCCAAGGGGAGCCAGGGCAGCCAGTCTGGAAAGCGGCAGCGGGGCCCCTCCTGGACGGAGGCCAAGCTGCAGGACCTGCTGGGGCTCTGGAGCGAGGAGGAGGTGCTCCAGGTAATGGGGAGCAAGAGGCGGAATGCGGATGCGTTTGCTCGGCTGGCCGATGGCCTGCCTGCCTGGGGTCACCCTGCCCGCACTCCTGATCATGTGAGGAGTAAGGTCAAGGAGCTGCGGCAGGGTTACGCCTGGGCCCGGGATGCGGCCAGCCGATCTGGGGCCGCCCCCGTCACTTGCCCCTTTTACAGGGAGCTCAGGGACATCCTGGGCTCCCGGCACACCTCCTCCCCTCCGGCCACCCTTGACACCTCGGCTGACGAGCCCCAGCAAGCCCTGCAGCCGGAGTCCGCCCCGGAGGCAAGCCCCACACCCCGGGGGCCCCCCCGGAGGCCATCCCCGGGACATCGCAGCAGGAGGAGGAGGAGAAGGAGGAGGAGGGGGGCTCCTCCTCCGCAGAATCCAGCCTGCAGATCCTCCTCCTGCCATCCCGGAGCAGCAGCAGGGCCTCTGACCCCCGGGGATCTCCGGACCGTGGGAGCGGACCCACAGGTAGGTACCCCTCTCTGGTGGACACCCCAGGGCTGGAGGGGCGGGGGTAACAGAGATGTGTCCAGGGCCCCCCACACGCTCACATGGCCATGGCCCCAAGGACACCAGGGCCATGGCCCTCACAGCACTGCAGCCATCAGCCCCTGCCCCCCCCACCCTGCATGACAGTGCCATGCCCCATCCCCAGGCCAGCGGGGAGCGGAACCTTGAGGGGCCCCCGGGAGGAGGGGGTGGGACACCCCGCAGCAGCAGCAGCATATGATGGAGTGGGGGGAGTGCCAAAGGGAGACTCAGGCTACATATGAGCAACAAGAGCCGAAGAGCTCCCAGGGCCAAAGGAGGATCCTGGCGCTACAGCTGGCAGGTGACATCTCTGCCCTGAACAAACAGGAGGGAGGAGCCAAGCTGACTTGGAATTGGGGGGCGAGGGCGGGAACCACAGGTAGAGGCTAGGGGAAGGGAGAGCTGGTAGGCAGCCAGCAAGAGGAGGGGGAAAGCTGCATCCCCAAGGGGCCCCCCTTGGGGTCTTCTCCCCACGACGGGTTGGAAGGACTGTCTCTTCCGACAGCTGGTGCTGTCACTCCTGGGAGAAACTGGCCATCTGTGGCCTAAGAAAGCTCTCCTGCTGTCAGACCCTGCGGGGTGAAGTGAGAGTCGCTCCCACCAGGGGACAGGGTACAGGGCAGGGGGACCCCTGAACCCCATCCATCACCGCAGCATCTCCCGGGGACAGGGATGGGGAACCTGCAGCACAGGGCGGGGGGGACAGAGGCCACGGCTCGGGGCCCACATTAATGCCTGTCTCCATTCTTCTTTCCCCCCTCCTCTCCTGTGTCCTGCACCTGCACCTGCACCATCACAAGGACCGGAAGAGAGCGCCGTCGAGGCCTCAGTTGTCCCGGAGAGCCCTCCGGAACCATCGCTCCAGGGCAGCCCCTCAGCCGAGGAACGACCAGCCCCGCAGAGGGCTAGACGGCGGACCCCGCGCCTACTACAGGTGACGGCGACGGACCCCCAGCTGCTGGCCATCCTCCGCCGGCAGCCGGAGGTCTCGGAGCAGCACCTCCAGCTGCAGGAGCGGGTGCTGGCCTGGCGCCAGGAGGCATGGGGGGCCTATATGCAGACATTCAACCGGCTGGTCGTCTACCTGGCCCCCCATGCCGCGCCGGCCGAGCCATTGCCTGCACTGCCCACTCCTGCAGCCCCACCACCAGCTGCTCTGGCCGTCGCCGGGCCGTCTGCCTTCGCCCCACCACCCACCGACGAGGGCCAGAGCGCTGAGGGACCCCTGGAGCCACCTGAGACTTGCTGGTGCCGATACCTTCTGGTCCAGCCCGCTCCCACCCAGCCGCAGACCAGACTGCAGGCACGGTGGGGCTCCCGGCCGGGCACGCCCAGTGCTGGGCTATAGGGGCGAGGGGCCCGAGACGTGGCCCCCCCCTTGTTGTATATAGTTGGACTCTTTTGTTTTGGTGCCCCCGTTTGCCCCGTCCCCCCCCTGTAAATAGTTCTCCCCATTCTCCTCCCTGGTTTCCTTTTTTGATGGCGCACAGTTGTTTGCTCTGTTGTATTGTTTTATTTGTGCACATATTGCTTTTGTAGAACGTTTGTCCCTACTTTTTGGTTTTTGTTTGACATATATATTTATTGAGCCAAAAAAAAAAAAGTTTCTGAAAGACAAAAAAAAAGTTTACATTCAGCCACAAGTTCGTGCTGTCATTTGTCCAAGACAAGTGGGAGGGGGGGGCGGTGGGGTGCTCCATGGTGTGGGCGTTGGGGCAGGAGTGTGGGGGAGGAAGGGGCGGGCAGTAGGGGGCCTGGGTAGAGTTCACCCCACAGCCTGTTGGTCGAAGTGGGCCCGCAGGGCCTCCCGGACCCGGGTCCCCACTGGGTCCACCTGCCGACTGGGGGCAGCAGGTGGCTGCACGTGTGCCCTGCCGGCCTCCGCGGCCAAGCCCTGCAGAAAGGTCTCCCCCTTGCTCTCCACAAGGTTGTGCAGGGCGCAGCAGGCACCCACAATCTGGGGGATGTTGTTGGGGCCCGCATCCAGGAGGGTCAGGAGACATCGCCAGCGTCCCTTGAGGCGGCCAAATGAGCGCTCCACCACCTGGCGCGCACGGTTCAGGAGCTCATTGAAGCACTCCTGGCTAGCGGAGAGATGGTCCGTGTAGGGGTGCATGAGCCACGGCTGGAGGGGGTAGGCCGCATCTGCGATGACGCAGGAGGGCATGGTGGTGTCCCCCAGAGGGATCTCCCGCTGGGGGATGTAGGTCCCCGCCTCCAGCCGATGGCACAGGCCCGAGTTCCGGAAAACCCGGGTGTCGTGGGTGCTGCCAGGCCAGCCCACGTAAATGTCCTGGAAACGTCCCCGGCTGTCCACCAAGGCCTGCAGGACGACAGAATGGTAGCCCTTCCGATTGAGGTATCGTCCTCCACTGTGCTGCGGGGTGCGGATGGGGATGTGAGTCCCATCCAGAGCCCCGAAGCAGTTGGGGAAACCCAGGGTGGCAAAGGCGGCGACAGTGGCATGTGGGTCCCCCAGCCTCACGAGCCTGTGCAGGAGCATGGCGTTGATGGCACGCACGACCTGCAAAGAAAGCACATGGGACAGCCCCAATGAGGGGTGAGCAGGGTGTGCATGGCCGTGCCCTGCCCTGGCCCCCCTGCCCTGGCCCCCCTGCCCTGCCCTGCTCTGCCCTGCCCCCCCTGCTCTGCCCTGGCCCCCTTGCTCTGCCCTGCCCTGCCCTGCCCTGCCTTGGCGCCCCTGCCCTGCCCTGCTCTGCCCTGGCCCCCCTGCTCTGCCCTGGCCCCCCTGCCCTGCCCTGGCCTCCCCCTGTGGGTTCTCTTACCTCCATGAAGACAGCCCCGACGGTGGCCTTTCCGACACCAAACTGCTGCCCCACAGATCGGTAGCTGTCCGGAGTGGCCAGCTTCCAGACAGCGATGCCGACCTGTTTCTCCACAGGGAGGGCACGCCGCATGGCGGTGTCCCGGTGACTGAGTGCAGGGGTGAGCCACTGGCACAGCTCCAGGAATGTCTGGTGGGTCATCCTGAAGTTCCTGAGCCAGTGGTCGTCGTCCCACTCCCCAAGCACCAGCAGCTCCCACCAGTCGGTGCTGGTGGGGTAGCTCCACAGCCGCCGGCGTGTGAGGCGGGGGGTGGAGCGGGGTGCTGCAGGGGTAGGGGTTGAGTCCTGCTGCCCTGGGGGCATCTCCTCCCCTGGGGCAAGAAGGTACTCCGCTGCCTCCCACATGGCATGGGTCAGGGCAAGCCCTGCTCCTGCTGGGAGGGCTGGGTGGACCTCTAGCTGCTGCTGCTGCTGCTGCTGGGGGTCCATGACTGCGGCGCCGGGGTCTGTGTGCCTATGGCTCCTCAGACCGCGTGCTGTGCAGGCTGATTGTGTCTGGGAGGGGCCCTTTAAGGGAGCGGCTAGCTGTTGCCCCGGAAGCGCTAGTCCGCCCTGTGACCCTGTCTGCACGTGTGCCTGGCATCCCTATTTCGATGTGTGCTACTTGGGCTTGTAGACGTTCCCTCGCTGTGCCTATTTCGATGTTGGGCTGAGCAACGTCGAAGTTGAACATCGACGTTGCCGGCCCTGGAGGACGTGTAGACGTTATTCATCGAAATAAGCTATTTCGATGTTGACTTCACGTGCAGACGTAGCCATAATGTAATAAGAAAAGCCAAAAAAGATTTTGAGGAACAGCTAGCCAAAAATTCAAAAAACGATAGTAAAATGTTTTTTAAATACATTAGAAGCAGGAAGCCCGCTAAAAAAGCAGTGGGGCCCTTGGATGATAAAAATATAAAAGGAGCGATCAAGGAAGACAGTGCCATTGCGGAGCGATTAAATGATTTCTTTGCTTCAGTCTTCACGGCTGAGGATGTTACAGAGGTTCCTGAATCTGAGCCAGCCTTTTTAGGTGACATATCCGAGGAACTCACTCAGATTGAAGTGACATTAGAGGAGGTTTTGGAGTTAATTGATAAGCTGAATAGTAACAAGTCTCCAGGACCAGACAGTATTCACCCAAGGGTTCTGAAAGAACTCAAATGTGAAATTGCGGAGTTATTAACAGTGGTTTGTAACCTATCCTTTAAATCCACTTTGGTACCAAATGACTGGAAGACGGCCAATATAACGCCAATATTTAAAAAAGGCTCTAGAGGAGACCCTGGCAATTATAGACCGATAAGTTTAACATCAGTACCAGGCAAATTAGTAGAAACACTAGTAAAGAATAAAATTGCAAGGCACGTAGAAGAGCACGAATTGTTGGGCAAAAGTCAGCATGGTTTCTGCAGAGGGAAGTCGTGTCTAACTAATCTATTAGAATTCTCAGAAGGGGTTAATAAACATGTGGACAAGGGGCACCCAGTGGACATAATATACCTAGATTTCCAGAAAGCCTTTGACACGGTCCCACACCAAAGGCTTTTATGTAAATTAGGTGGTCATGGGATAGGAGGAAATATCCTTTCATGGATCGGGAATTGGTTAAAAGACAGAAAACAAAGGGTGGGAATAAATGGTAAATTTTCACAATGGAGGAGGGTAACTAGTGGTGTTCCCCAGGGGTCAGTCCTGCGACCGATCCTGTTCAACTTGTTCATCAATGATCAAGAAAATGAGGTAAGCAGTGAGGTGGCAAAGTTTGCAGATGACACCAAGTTGTTCAGGACAGTCAAAACCAAAACAGATTGTGAAGAACTACAAAAAGATCTCAGCAAACTGAGTGACTGGGCAGCAAAATGGCAAATGAAATTTAATGTGGGTAAGTGTAAGGTAATGCATGTTGGAAAAAATAACCCAAATTACACGCACTACATGATGGGGTCAAATTTAGCTACGACAGATCAGGAAAGGGATCTTGGAGTTATAGTGGATAGTTCTCTGAAGACATCCATGCAGTGTGCAGCGGCAGTTAGTAAGGCAAATAGGATGTTAGGAATTATTAAAAAAGGGATCGATAATAAGACAAAAGATATCATACTTCCCCTATATAAAACTATGGTACACCCACATCTTGAGTACTGCGTGCAGATGTGGTCTCCTCACCTCAAAAAAGATATACTGGCATTAGAAAAGGTTCAGAAAAGGGCGACTAAGATGATTAGGGGCTTGGAACGGGTCCCATATGGGGAGAGGCTAGAGAGACTGGGACTTTTCAGTTTGGAAAAGAGGCGATTGAGGGGCGATATGATAGAGGTATATAAAATCATGAATGGTGTGGAGAAAGTGAATATAGAAAAATTATTTACCTTTTCCCATAATACAAGAACTAGGGGACACCAAATGAAATTGATGGGTAGTAGGTTCAAAACTAATAAAAGGAAATTTTTCTTCACACAGCGCACAGTCAACCTGTGGAACTCCTTGCCCGAGGAGGCTGTGAAGGCCAGGACTCTATTAGGGTTTAAAAAAGAGCTTGATAAATTTTTGCAGGTTAGGTCCATAAATGGCTATTAGCCAGGGATAAAGTATGGTGCCCTAGCCTTCAGAACAAGGGCAGGAGATGGATGGCAGGAGATAAATCACTTGATCGTTGTCTTCTGTTCTCCTTCTCTGGGGCACCTTTCATTGGCCACCGTCGGCAGATGGGATGCTGGGCTGGATGGACCTTTGGTCTGACCCAGTATGGCCATTCTTATGTTCTTATTAAGGGTTATGTTTCTGAAGGCACATTTATAGTATAAATTCCACTGCTTCTGAAATATGTTCTTTCCTTACTTATGCCCTACTCTAAATATATTTTATGACCCTATGGGATATTATAAGTACTTTTTCAGAATTAAAGAAAACCAATTACCAATCATTTTGTTTTCTCTTTTAAAAAAAGGCCTCATAAAAAAAAAACAAAACAGTGATGCACGTATGGTGAATTTTAAAGGCTAATTCAGGTATTATTCCAAATAAGACATTTATTTTAAATGTATTGATCTTTTCTACATTATTTGTGTTTAGCCAGTGAAGTGAATTAACTTTTTCATGAAATGAAATTCAAAGTAAATTAAAAGACGTCTTAAGAAAGTGTGAATAAAACACCACCTACCTGACTTCCTTTTTTTTCAATTCATTAATTTAGGTTCACTGGAATGAGATGCTTACAATATTGAAGGTGTTTCTTGATAAAACACATGGGTTAATGCCAAGTTATATCATTTTACATCAGACTCTGCAACCTTGATCCTGTTAGGTATTGGGCCAAAACAGGGCCTGATTAAGATAATCTGGGGCCTTGGTACACAAAGTTTCAATGGCAGGTGAATGGCAGGATGACTGTGCAATCTGAGATATGTGTGCAGTATGCATGTGTGTTGGGCTCAGCATACAAGGCAGGCATGTTCAATGAAGCCCCCATGAGTTGGGGGGGTGATGTCTCTTGGCTCAGTCCTGGTTCTAACAGAGTGGGAAGTGATAGCCCATGGGCCAGTGGGCAGTACTGGATGGCACACGTATTGTCAACACAGGCGTCGCACAGCAGGCAAATGTAGGTGTGCAGCATGGGGCACAGCACCTGGCCATCCAGGCCCTTCAGCACATGCAAGCTGAAGACACCACTGTTGCAGCAGAACATGCAGATCTTGGGCTTTGGCATGGGCCAGACACCGCTGTGGGGGGGTTCCTTGTGTCCCTTCCTATGAGCGTCCGGCAGCTTGCCTGACCTGGCCATGCCATTGCCCTGTGAGGCCTGCCCACAGCCAGGCAGAAGGCTTTTAAATCCAGAGGTTGATTTGGGATTCCCCTTGAACCTGGGATCCTGAAGCAAAGGTGCCACTGCTCCCTAGTCAATCCAGGCCAAAGTATGGCTATCTTGTGTTCTCATCACAACCCACATGTAACTCTTTCATTCCCACACTATGGCCTTGGCCTTGCTATTGGCCAGCCCGTCTTGGCTGACAGCAGGTTGAAGATTTCAGATTAATAAGAATATTCAGTTAGATTTGGTTCACACTTTCAAGCATTTATTTGAAGGCATCGTGTGTGTGTGAGTGTTTGAATTAAGAAAATGAAAGTTGATTTTTATTTCGTCATGTGACTCCAAGAGCAGGGAGGCCTTGTGATAGAACTATACTGCTTAGATTTCATTTCAGCTTTGGTTAGAGGTTAGAGCACTGGAATGGGAAGACTATTTAAGGGCTGCATTACTGTCTTTTGTGCTGACTAACTCTATGACATGGGTCACATACTTACTGATTTGTATGATGAAACAAGATAACTGAAACCACAGAGGCTTCCAACACAAACTTAGGTACATGTCATCATCCAAATCAAGGACACATGAAAGGCATATGTGCACAGAGGTGTTCACAGACTGTGGCTTTATGGTGATTTGTTTTGTGGTGGTTTGTGGTGTGTGAAAAAGAAAGAGAAGGGCAGGACAACAGAGGGAAAAAGGAGAAAGTACCAGAGAGGCAGGATCAGAAAAAGATTAAGGATGCAGTCACAATAAGTGCCGGTATTGTGATTCTGAGAAAATGTAAGAAGGTAATTGGGATACGGGCTGACTCTTTCCTCTAAGTATTTTCTCGTCTGATTCCTGTTGTGATCAGGGAAACAGGACATTGTACATTTTTTGTAAATATTCAAGATTATATGGCATCAGAGAAATGCCTGATTCCATCAATTTCTCTTCCTAAGTGGTAAAGCCCAGAAGATCTTGGCTACCTGCAGAGATAAAAGAGGTGACATCAAATTGTTTCTTTCTTTCTTTCATCGTTTCTTTTTGTATAACTTCTCTGCCTCTGTTATAATTAGTTAAGCAGCCTCCATGCCGAATCTAAAGATTTTACTATAATTGCTCTTCAGTTTAGCTATTCAGCATACTTCTTTTTTTTTATTTTTAAAACCCTTTGCAAAGGAGTAATATCATAGTGTAGGAGATGTACCAATGAGCAAATCAGATTTTTTTCCACTTCTGTTTCTATGATGCTGTAATTATTACACAATACTAGTTTTACAGATGATTACATTATAAAAGCACATAAGAAGTTATAATTCACTCAAGGTCACAAACAGGGCAAGAAACAGTACACAGTAATCCTGAATCCCAGTAGCCTGCTAAAACCATTGGGCCACAATGAAATCACCAGCCAACTAGAATATGGGGCAGAAAGTACAGCCTATTACTGACTGTGTGGCACATCCTTTACTGAGCATTGCATTTAAGGGGTCAAGCTGCATGGCTTTTTACTATTCTCAAAGTATCTTTTGCTCCTACATATTTGATACATCAGTCTCTTGATGAGAAAGTGGGACAAGAACAGAAAATCCATTATTGAGATGTAGTTATAACAAGAGTGACAAGGGGTGCAATCTAAACCCATTTTTCATGTAATCTCCAGGCATGTCATTTTGTGATGCCTCCTCTGATAACATTTACATACTGTCTTCCTTACACCTGCACTTAAAATGGAAGATGAATGACATTTAATTTCCAGTCATCCCCAAAAATCTCCTATGGAAAAATGTCCAATCATTTTCAAATATGGTCATTGTGTGGACTGTGGTAACAGTAAATGTTTCAGCTACTTTTCAGAAATCTCTTTTAATGGCCATGTTCTCCACTTTTAAACTCTCACCCACACAAGCAGACTTCTTAGAGAAAACAGCAGGTTTCAGCTGTGAAGTTAAGCAGGCACAACCAGACCTATATCAATATGATTCTGTATTCAAATTACTTTGTAAGTTTTTCAGTTTACAAACTATGCATACAATAAAAGTCCCATACCTATAGAAAAAGAAAGGTAAGTTTTAGCACATTGAGTAGCCTCATTTCCGCCCTGGGATTGTGTGCCAGTCAGTGGGATGTAAGATAGAAAAATGTCACCAAGCGGGTTTTGGTAAAACATATTACTTTTTGAAGGGCGGAGAGGTCTCTAGTTCTATTAAAGCATAAATGATTCATTCTTGATCGGTGGGAAAACAAACAAACAAACAAAACATTGACTATTTTGAGAGGGCCAGAATTTCTTGTCTTCCGACAACACAACTTCCTGAGGAGGGAAGAGAACAGAAAACTCTTTTTCATCTTGATTTCCACACTATTTATAAATGTATTTGTAATATTATGTGGGGTTCTGGGCCAAGCTGAGAGACCCAATCTTAGGCAAATTGGTTAAAACCGGGATACTTATGGCCCCACTGGGATTTCCTTCTCTATAAGACAAACCAAGCCAGCCACAAAAATGCCTCTTCCAGCCCCACTGGCCAGCCAGAAGCTACACAAGCAAACCCATAGATTCTGTAGCTGTTCCTAATGCCCAAACCAGCAACCCTCCTTGCTCAGGTGAGCGGTTATGAAAACCTATTTCACCAAATCTAGATTGATTCTCCAAGGCCCCAAATGGTCTAGTCACAATCCAAGGTCTACTTAGATTTTACTTAAAACAGCACACTGTGCCAAACATTTAGGATGTCAAATCTAAAGGTTTATTAACAAAGAAAGTAAGAATAGGGTGAGAGAGAAAATTTGTTAAAGTGATGTATTATGTAAATCAATCTATCAATGCAGGCCAGTGATATTATAAGATGCTATTCTTGAGAGTATCTGAAAATACATCTTCTTGGGGGATGGCCTTCCAGTCTACACAGGCTTAGTTAATGAGGACTGAAGAACAAGATGGTCATTGCCAGGGACCTCTTTATAGATTTCCCTGTGGGTGGATGGGGAACTCTGTCTTCTTCAAGTTGGCAATGCAGGAACACCTGATTGGGGCCCATTGTGGCATTCTGCCATTGGCTGCATCCCAGGTGATGTCTTAATCAATTTCCATAAAATATGGATTCGATGTCTGAGCCTCTGTCCCTTTGTTCAGCACGTCACCTCACTGGTCAGATGATTGCACCTCCATTTGTGAATCTCAGCACTAAACCATTTCTAATATAGGTATAAAGTCAATATCTATAATAGAGTATCTATTTCAATATCTAGTTACAGAAATGGTTTTATACTTATTGTAAACATCCAATAGCATCACAACATTGCCTGCCATCTACCACAGGCATACGGAATCTGAGCCCTTGTAGGTATACCCACCTACCGAGTACACGTATTCTCCACATAGAGCAATATTGTTCTATCTTAGACAGTGGCCGTTCAAAAGAAGCAGTTTGCTGCAAACTGTGCAGATTAATATGCCTTGTGTCTGATCGAAAAGAAAAATCCCAGACACAAATGCCTTCCTTATTTTCCACCCACTCTGAGCACGTCTCACCTCTCGCTTTTCAAGCAGTACAGTGTTGCCCCACTCCAAGCAAAACTCCTTGTGTCTTTTCCCCCAATAGTGTGTAATGCTGACATAACATCCACTTCTAAGGACTCGGAATCCCTACCTCATCTCACAGAACTAGCAGAGAAAAGAATTAAAGATGTTATAATCTCCAATGGTACAATTTTCCACCCTTCCTCAATGTTAAGAGTTCTACCCACAAGAAAAAAAAATGCATTTAATTGTGACATCTTCTGGTGTCTCTGACCACAGGCTGCCCACAATTCTAATTATACCATTAACGCTGACCTGCATCTGTGCCACAGAGACTGGCCCAGAAGTAACCAACCCAGGTAATCTCATCTTAATAGTTTCCTACCCTGATGTCCTCTCACATCAATAGTGTGCTACTTGTTCCTTCTATATCCCCTCAGCTTAAATCATCTATTATGTGTGTATATTCATTCTCAGAAGGTCAGCTCATGGTCTGACTGCTGTGTACCTGAGCAGGGTCCATTCATTCCGCAACAAGGACCTTCAACTGACTTTCAACTCAGTGTTACTGTGGGGTGGGATCAGACTCTCAGGTAGTAACATAAGTGAATCAAGGAAACAGAATTTGACTTTCTATAAAAGCAAGACTGGTCCTAAATTTACTATCAGAAACTCTGCTAAGAGTTAGCATTACAGAATAGTTCCAGCTCAGTAGTGTTTTTTGTAAAAAAGTTCTCAAAGACAAGTGTATCCTTGCAGATGAAGTGAAGAAAAAGAAGGGCCCACACACAATCTGAAACAAATTCCAAATAGCAGTTGCTAACAATGAAAAACTAATATTCTTGTCTGGGCTTTGTTAGGAATGAATCACGCATCAGAACTAGTTTGAGGAGATGGCAGGCTTCTCAAGCACATGAGAAGTGGAGCACACATCTTCACATCCATTACTGGAAGATTACGATGAGTAAGGAGAAAAGATAAATCAATAAAGAGATTTATTTTGAGAGAAGATTCAGTGGATTCTCCCATTTAACTTCCTTTAGTAACAGTAGTAACTGATTCATTAATTACTTAATCACACTACTGGAGCCCTTTCCCCCAACTCCCCTTAAAAACTGATAAAATCATTTTGTGGGACAGTAAGGAAAGGAAATAAGATTTGCATTTTTTGTGTGCTGAATTATTCTCACTCTCCTCTGCTAATTCCCTCCTTGTACATGCTTCATTGTTTCTCCTTTATAAGGAGTCTTTAAGGACTATATGCTACAGGCATGTCATCAAGTATTTAGTAATGGCACTGACACAGGGCTCATATTAAAGACTTCACTCCACTGAGCTGAGAAGGAAAACAGATTTCAGTATCATCGACAGCCCTGGTGATCACTGAGAGGTGATTACAAAAATTATTAAGACAATGATTACAGATGAACCATGACATCTTGGCTATGTCTACACTAGCCCCAAACTTTGAAATGGCCATGTAAATGGCCATTTCGAAGTTTACTAATGAAGCGCTGAAATACATATTCAGTGCCTCATTAGCATGCAGCTGGCCATGGCACTTCGAAATTGACGCGGCTCGCCGCCGCACGGCTCATCCCGACGGGGCTCCTTTTCAAAAGGACCCTGCCTACTTCGAAGTCCCCTTATTCCTGTGAGCAGGTGGGAATAAGGGGACTTCGAAGTAGGCAGGGTCCTTTCGAAAAGGAGCCCCATCGGGATGAGCTGCACGGCGGCGAGCCGCGTCAATTTCGAAGTGCCATGGCCAGCTGCATGCTAATGAGGCACTGAATATGTATTTCAGCGCTTCATTAGTAAACTTCGAAATGGCCATTTACATGGCCATTTTGAAGTTTGGGGCTAGTGTAGACACGGCCCTTGTGTTCATAAATGGGCTTAAGCAAAGTGTGTCATAAAACTAGTTTTAAAAACAGATACTTATTTTCTTTGGATACAATAGTGGTTTGTTAAAGTAGTGATTTGTTCAGGATATACATCAAAACTGAAATGATCCAAATAGAATGCAAACAATGATATACTATGTTATTAGAAAATGCTTGCTACCCAAAATACGCATAGATTTTTTAGTAAATGTTGCATTATTTGGACCCATATAATACTAACAGAAGGCTCTCCATATACATCATCCCTGTGTCTACACATGCCCCTTCCTTTCAAAGGGGGCATGTTAATGAGTGGGTTCAAAAGATGCTAATGAGGTGTTGCAATGACTATGCAGTCCCTCATTAGCATAATGGCATCTGTGGCAATTCGAAAGTGCAGCTTTTCAAATAGTGCGCCACCAGTGGAGACAGGACCTTCGGAACAGACCCCCCGAGTTTTCAAAAGCCCTTCTTCCTATCTGTGATCGGAAGAAGGGCTTTTGAAAACTGTGGGGGTCCTTTTGGAAGGTCCCATCTCCACGGGCGGTGCGTGATTCGAAAAGCCGCACTTTCAAATCACCGTGGCTGCCATTATGCTAATGAGACACTGCATATTCATTGCAGCACCTCATTAGCATATTTCAAACCCGCTCATTAACATTCTCCTTTTGAAAGGAAGGGGCACGTGTAGACCCATCCCATGAGTTAGTTATGTCATGGGCAGTTAATATAAATAACGTTCATTCATTTAAGCTCTTTGTGTTAATTCGGAGGGCAGAGGAGTGTGACAAGCCAGTGGGATGAGGGAGGTAGCTTTTTTCAAAAACTAGTTTGGTTTGAGATAGGTCAGTGTTGGGTCTAACTGGTCAGAAAACAAAATTCAGTTTTTGTAGGGCTGTGTTAATATTGGAGGGTGGAGAGAAATGTCAAAATGAATCATTTCAACATTCTTCTGGCCATCACATACAGCCCCCAGCTAAAACCTCTCCAGCATATCATCAGTGATCTACAACCCATCCTGGACAATGATCCTTCACTCTCACAGACCTTGGGAGGCAGGCCAGTCCTCACCTACAGACTCCCCACCAACCTGAAACAAATTCTTACCAGCAACTATAGACCACAGCACAGGAAAGCTAAACCTGGAACCAATCTGTGCAACAAACTTCAATGCCAACTCTGCTCACATATCTACATCAGTGACATCATCACAGGACCTAACCATATCAACCACACTGTTGGGATTCATTCACCTGCACATCTACTAATATAATATAGGCAATCATGTGTCAGCAATGTACCACTGCAATATACATTGGTCAAACTGGACAGTCTCTACATAAAAGAATAAATGGACACAAATTAGATATCAGGAATGGTAATGCACAAAAACCTGTAGGAGAACACTTTGATCTCCCTGGAGAGCCATCCTGAAATAAATAAAAAAAATGAAAAAAACAGACTCCATACAGAAGCTGCAGAGCTGCAGTTCCTTTGCAAATTTGATATCGTCAACCAGGACTGAACAGAGACTGGGAGTGGTTGACCAATTCCAAAAGCAGTTTCTCCTCTCTTGATGTTCACACCTCACATTAGCTGCTGATAATGGGCCACATCCTAAGTGACTGAACTGACCTTGTCAACTCTGGCCCTCTTTTTGACTGGGACTCCCACCTTTTCATGATCTTTTTTATTTAGACCCTCCTCTGTAACGCCTACTAATGTATCTGATGAAGCATGTCTTTGGCCATGGAAGCTAATGCTCCAAAATATCTGTTAGTCCATAAGGGCTATGTCTGCACGTGTCCCAAACTTCAAAATGGCCACGCAAATGGCCATTTCGAAGTTTATTAATGAAGCGCTGAAATGCATATACAGCGCCTCATTAGCATGCGGGCGGCCGTGGCACTTCAAAATTGACGCACCTCGCCACCGCGCGGCTCGTCCAGACGGGGCTCCTTTTCGAAAGGACGCTGCCTACTTCAAAGTCCCCTTATTCCCATGAGCTGATGGGAATAAGGGGACTTTGAAGTAGGCAGGGTCCTTTTGAAAAGGAGCCCTGTCTGGACGAGCTGTGCGGTGGCGAGGCGCGTCAATTTCGAAGTGCCGCAGTCGCCCACATGCTAATGAGGTGCTGAATATGCATTTCAGCACTTCATTAGTAAACTTCGAAATGGACATTTGCGTGGCCATTTTGAAGGTTGGGACACGTGTAGACACGGCCAAGGTGTCACAGGACTTCTTGTTGTTTTTCAACTTTCTTGGGTTTTGGGGATATTGTTAAAAATAGTTCTAAAATTATCATAATTATATTGTATTTATAATTAACATTATATATTAGAATACTTTGAGTGTACCAGAACTAAACTACTCCATGATTTTAATATGATTTTTGGCCTTTCCATTCCACATTCATATTTTAAAAGTTTTGAGCTTTTTTCCAGTTTGGAAGGAATACAGACTTCAAAATGATAAATAGGATGGGAATTATTCTGTTTTCTAGCCTGCTCCACATACACCACTTAACCTCTTCATCACTTCTAGTTTGCTGATCAAAATGCAGACATCTTTGGTATTGAATGAAAGCCATTACTATGTAAAAGGCTACGTTTTGCTGGCGTTATTTGACAAAGAGCCATCCTTAGTTCAGATTTCAATGGACAAGGGTCTATATCACAGAAATTATTACCCATTTTTGCTGGAAATCTCAGCAGAGACACTAAGGAAGATGTGACTATGGAGAAAAACCTTTACCCATTCACCCTTAAAAGTGAGGTTTCCAAGGATCTTGTTGACTCCTAGGCTACATCTACACTAGGACACTAAGTCAAAGTAGCCAGTAGCCTGTTTCAAAGTAACAACATTGAAATAGGCTACTTCAATGTGTATTTCCCACTTATCCTCTGGGGCCGTTAATGTTCAATGTCGAAGTTGCAATGGGTAACGTTGAAAAGGGCCACCCTGGAAGGAAAAGCAGAGCATCCACACACATACAAGAAATTCCCTTTGAAATAAGGGGCCAGAAAAGCCTGCAGATGGGGTCACAGGCTGAACTAGCCCTTCCGGGGCAACAGCAAACCACTCCTTTAAAGAGCCCCTCCCAGACACACCTGGCCTGCACAGCACGAGGTCTGCAGAGCGCTTGCCACACTCTCACAGACCAACGCACAGCAGCTATGGATCCTCAGCAGCAGCAGCAGCAGCAGCACCTCGAAGCCTTCCAGGTTGTTAGCCAGGGAGCAAGCGCCCTGCTAGGTGCTGCATGGGAGGCCGCCCAGCAGCTTCTGGCAGGGGAGGCCTCCCCGGGGGCAGACAGCTGGCCTGGCTGTACACGTGACACCTGTGTCTTCTAGAATTTGGATCTGTGCCGCCAGCTGGAGGCAGGGACCTATATACCCTAGAGGGAGATACCTCTGGGGGGCACCACCATGCCCCTCTGCTTCATGGCAGACGCGACCTACCCCCTCCAGTCCTGGATCATGTGCTCATATACCAGCCACCTCACTGCCAGCCAGGAGCAGTTCAACCATCACCTGAACTATGCCCTCCTGGTGGTGGAGAGGACCTTTGACCACCTGAAGGGCCGGTTGCGGTGCCTTCTCGCCTGCCTGAATGTCAGCCTCGAGAACATCCCTCAGGTTGTCTGCATGTGCTGCACACTCCACAACAATGTCGAGAGTAAGGGGGAGGCCTTCATCCAGGGGTGGGCAGTTGACACCAGCATGGGCTTCCCCCAGCCAGCTGCTGCACCCAGTCGCCAGGCCCATCGTAAGGGGGTACAGGTCTGTGAGGCCCTGAGGGCCCATTTTGATCAGGGAAACCCCTGAGCACTTTCCTGGCCATCCCCAGTGGTCCTCCTACACACCGCCCCCACCACCCACACACTATCCCCCCAACTAGCACATGTCTCAGGTTCTTTGAAAAATGAAACTGTGTTATTGAATAGTGATAAAACAGTCTGGTGGTATGTGCACAGAAAAACTGGAGCTAATATACAAATGGGGGGACAACTATATACAAATGGGGAGAGTGCAGCAGATGGCTCAGACATCAGCCCTTCAATCCAGGATGGGGGTAGAGGGGCGCGACCCCCAGCGGGTTTGGGTTGCAGGCCTCCCCGGGTCCACGGTCCCCAGCACAGCAGGCTGGGAGCCAGGAGGACTGGAAGGTACGGCTGGGATGCCTCCATCAGCCAATCTTCAGCCCCAGTGGACTCCAGTCTTGGCGGGGCTGGCAGGTGAGGCAGCAGATGGGGGAGGCAGGGGGGCATAGGCTGGAGTAGTAGGGAGGGTGGCAGGGGGGTCAGCAGCGGGTGGGAGCTGGGCCACAGCCTCCAGAAATGACCCAGATATGTCCCAGAAGACCCCCATGAACTCGTGCCATGCCACCCAGCACCAGGTCGACTCCTCACGGTTGAACTGCAGCCTCTCCTCAGCCACCTCCACCTGCTGCCAGAGGGCAGCCAGGTGCTGGGGGTCCACAGGAGCCATCCCCTGGGTCCAGCGGTGGTGTGCCTGTCCTGGTCTCAGCGGTGTCCCTGGGCGATCACCTGGCAGGCTCTCAGGGACTACGGAGGGTGCCTGGCTGTCGGGGGCCTCGGATGGTGTAGCAGCAGAAAGGGGGACAGAGGGAGGGGAAGGCTATTGGTGTTGTGCCCTGGCCTGTGGCCCATGTCCCCCATCCCCTATTGGGTGTTGGGTCCCCGTCCCCTGTCCGTGGGTGTGGTGTCCCTGTTGGGTGGCCCCATTGCATGGTCCCCCTGCCCCCGGTGTTAGGGCACAGTGCTGTCCATGGGTGTGGGTGCTGACAGGTGCTGATGGTCATGCCGCTGTCCTGGAACATTGCTGCTGCTGGGCAGCTGTGGGTCAGGGGTCTGCTGGGGGTGTGTGGGACCTCCGGTCATGTCTGGGGCCCCTGCCCCATGTGCTGGGGTGTGCGCCCTGTAAGGTATGTACCTGACTGTCCACTGCCACTGTCAGGGGAACTCTGGTGGGCACGTGTCTGGCTGATGCTCTAGGAGGGGAGGTCTATGAGGACTTCCCCTCCCCGCTGCTGGACCCCTCCTCCACCGTCCCAAGGGCTGGCTCCTTGGGTGGGCCCTGGAGTGTGGGGCTGGCTTCCAGGCTGGACTCCACCTCTGAGGCTTGCTGGGACTCCTCAGCTGCAGTGTCCAGTGTGGCCAGTGGGGAGGAGGTGTTCCGGGGGTCCAGGATGGCCCTGAGCTCCCTGTAATAGGGACAAGCAGCAGAGGCGGCCCCAAACTGTCTGGCCGAGTACCAGGAATGGGCGTAACCCTGCTGCAACCTTTTGATCTTGCTGTGGACGTGATCCGGAGCGTGGGCAGGGTGACCCTGGGTGGCCAGGCCCTCAGCCAGTTGGGTGAATGCTTCTGCATTCTGCCACTTGCTCCCCATCACGTGGAGCACCTCCTCTTCACCCCAGAGCCCCAGCAGGTCTTGGAGCTCGGCCTCTGAACAGGAGGGGCCCCACCGCTTTTTGGCCCCCTGTTTGGCTGCCGGAGGGCCCTGAGTCCCCTTGGGAGGGAGCCCTGGGGGAGCTCAGGAGGCTGGCTGGATGCCATGACTCTGGTTGGGATGTTCAGGGCCTCTGGAGGGCATGCAGGGCTAGCATGTGCATGTGCTGCTGCCTGCATTCTCTCAGCTTCCTGCCACAGGAAATCCGGGTGCGTGGTGCTTGAAGGGCTGCTGTGTGAGGTGATCATAGAGCCCTGCAGAGGCTGGACAGCATGTCTCAACCTCTCACCTGACTGCCGCCATGGAGGACCCCACTATTTCGAAGTAGTGGGATGCGGATCGTCGACACACACCCTACTTTGACATTTAATATTGACGTAGGGCACTATTCCCATCTTCTGATAGGAATAGCAATTTCGACATATCGCCATCTAACGTCGATTTCAACATCGAAGTAGCGCATGGTGCGTGTAGATGTGAAGTGTGCTATTTCGATGATGTGCCGGCTACTTCAAAGTAGCCGGCTAGTGTAGACACGGCCCTACCTGCATTACTGCTGCTCTTTCATATATATACTCTTAGGAAAATATTTATTTACTTATTTCTATTTTCATCTTAACTAATTTTGATGCCAAATGATGTCCATTCCAAACTCTGGTCTTCCTTGAGATACATATAAAAATAAATTCTTCATGTTCATAACTTGTAAGATCAAGATGGTTTAAAACGCTTTGCTTCTCACCACTCTTTGCCACCAGAGAGAAATTCCACCCCCACACGCCCAAACTCTGTGCTAGTGCCTGCTCAAGCTGATTAGAAGACTTTCATCTTCAAGTACCTTCACAAGAATTAAATTCAGTCCCAGTATAAAATAAAATAGTATTTTCAGAGTTCTCCAGCCTGCTGAGAAAAATGTAATTTGAGCTATGGAGCTAGCAGTGTTTTCATCTCTCATACAATGATTAAAGCATTTCCATGAGAAAGTACAAGGGTTGGTCTAAAAATGAACATGGGTAAGGCCAAAGTCATATCTAAGCAGCAGTTTCAATTAAAACAAATTGTCACTGAAGTATTGAATGGATGGCTTTGTATACCATAGAAAAGTGGATATGTTTCGACCAAATACTGAAAAAGATTAAAGGAAATGAGGATCACCTCAACCTGGTGGGAATGCCTTTGGAAGGCTTTCTAACCCTGAGACACAATTTTTGATCTCCCTGAACAGCTACTGTTCATTTATCTCAATACCCATCTAGTAAGAGGAAATCAAAATAGAAGTTTCCACTTAAATTCACAATTATTAATAAAAAGTATTTCAATTTTTTTATCTGGAGGAGAGATATATACTTAAATATTTTTGAAACTGCACAGCAAGAATGTGGAAAAAAAATCAAATGATTGATCCTCGTTTCATTAGTTTAAAATCATCCAATGTTCTTTACCTGTTTTCAGTAGCTGAATTCCTGCTTCTTCATTGTGAAGACAAAAGAGACAAAGGACTAATATGCATTTAAATAGTTACTAAGGGAACAATATTGCCTTTGTATGTAACCCTCAGTGGGCACAGCAATGAGCTATTGATGGAAATTGCAGTGTAATAACACATTTCCTCATTTATATTGTACAGTCCTATATTAAATTCATGCGCAAGAATCCACAAACTGTGTACAAGTCTTTGTTATTTTAACTTGCTTTTAAAAGCACAGACACACAGTACTATTAATAATACTGTCCTAAGTGTCAAGAGCTATTCTCAAATTCTGTCTTTTTCACTACAAAACAATAGCTTGGAAAGACTTAAGTGTCCACATTCACTTATTGCTTGTTTCCAATTAACATTAGGGCCCATTGTACAACAGCTATTGTTCACGCAAATGGGTCTTTTGATCAATTAACAATAGAACTGGTACCTTATTACGAAGTAAATATCTTAGTTGCTCATAGGAACAATTTTGAAAAGGGATTTTAAAGGCTTTGAGATCCTCAGTATTACATAAATGTAAGATTTTTAAGCTTTTGGGGGAAGGAGTGCCTCAGTTCTCTCATACCACCATTGCTGACTGCTGCTTTGGCTACAGTATATTCATCTTCATTTTGAAAGTACCCCATAAAACACAGTGATGTCATTGATGTTTGTTTATCTTAAAAGCCATCTTTCTAGATAAATAATGGGTATGCCTGAGATGGGAGTTCTGTCTCTATGATCCATTCAAACCTTGGTGTAACCTGGGGGCATCAGGGTAATCCTCACTGAGAATACAAAGATCAAAGCAAACTGCAAAGGGTAGAGCAGGTTTTCTCTGAAGTTAAACTCACAAGCCAGTCACAAAGGGTACCTCTGATCTCCCACACTGGTTTTCAAGAATCTACACAAAAGAAATCATACAGCCACCTTATTGCATTCCAGTTCTCTGGTTCCAATCAGCACCTTAGTCGAGAACACTGAGAAGTTATTTAAAAAAAATCTGCTCATTATAAAGTGTGATCTTGTGAACACCAGAGGACAAGCCACATTGTCAAGTCAACAGTAGCTTGGATCCTTCTCAAAATGCCATGCTGCCAGCCTATCCTTTAATATCTAAAACTGAGTTTCTTATAAAGAAAAAAGAGAGTTGTTAAATGTTAAAGCACTTGGATATATACAGAAACATCAGTGTCCATATATCATTTTCTTAGCCGTATGGGTGAGTTTGTGGTTCCCAAGTGCCTCTGGAACACATTCTCCTTTTGGATGGGTCATTCAATCCCTTTTCCAGAGCTTCGGTCTGTAGAAAACTTACCCAGCGGCAAGATGTGGGAATGAAAACAAGTTGGCAATTTGCCATGTTGCTTGTATTTCCTTTGTTAGATGCACAAGCTGGCTAGCACATGGGTATGGAAAAGCCTTAAGACTTATCTGTCCACAGAAACACCGCAACGCTTTTCTTACTCATAAGGCTTATTCCCCCAATTGTTTTCAGGTGGTTCATTGTACAGTTAAGGAGTCTTGATGAACTATCAAACAGGCTAGGCAAAGCTAATGTCAATCTCTCTGGGGACATCACAACTAGAATTCCATATTTATCAGTAACTCACAATAACACATCAGACTTCGGAAATCATGCCACTGACGAGATGTGCCAGTTCAGGTATCTGTGAAAGATGCCTTGCAATTTTATAATACAATCATCCCTCATTTAACAAATATTTTACTTACAAGTACTTGCTGAAATGAGGGACATAGATACCTACCTTTGTTCACAAAATGAGCGAACTTCCCCAGCTTATATGAGCCAGCTGCAGGGTCCCTGGCCAGGGGCTGGGGAGATCTGCAGCCCTGGTCCGGCTCACTCCCAAAACTCCTCAGGCCTGCATCTCCCTTAGCACCCCCCAGCCCAGCCTGTTCCCAATGCTCCCCCATCCCACAGCTCCCTGCACAACCCCCAGCCCAGCCCACTCCCAACAGCCACCCTGGCCCAATCGCCGAACCCCTGGCCCACTGCACCCCCCACAGATACCACTGCTGCAGCTCGGAGGAAGTAGGTGCTACCTCCTCCATTGGAGCCACCACCAGGTTTTAACCCTCCCTCCTGCTCTTGGCCCCAAACTGCCCCCAGACTTTAACCCTCTCCACCCACCCCAACCCAAGGTTCACTCACCTTTCAAAAGCAGCGCCACTTGCTGCCACTTCTTACTGAATTATGAGCACTTGGAACCAATCAGAGACTTTAACATGTATTTAATGGTAATGTAGTGTCCTTCTTACAAGTTTTCACCTATGAGCAGAAAGTTGGGAACCAATTATGCTCGTATAGTGAGGGATGAGTGTGTTTGATATTGACAATGAAAAGTGTCTCCCAGATTCCATACAGCACCTCAGATGGTGTTTTCTTTAAGGCTAGTCTGTTGTTTACATTGTGGATAATGTGATCTGATCACCTCTCTGATACGAATGGCAACAAAAGTGAAATGAATTTGGCTTCATATAAGGATGTTGTAAGTTCCCTCCAACTTGGATATTCCATAAAAAATTGATTTAGAACCACAGTAAAAACAAAATGCAGCTGCAGTAGTATTCTTGACTTGCAAATTATATTCTGAGCTGCTTTAAAGTATAGCATTTTGTTTTCCTGTATCTAGTCTGCCATGTTATTACTTTCCTAATATAATACTTCATACACTTGCCTATTTAACATGCAAAAAGGAACTTCTTTCCCCCAAGACAGTATATCATTAAAAACTAGCAGTAATCAAATGCATTACAACTTAAAACTGTGACTTATTTATAATCTTCTCATCCAAAAATTGTGATTGTGGGCCATTAAGATTACGCCAAGCACAAATACATCATATGCCATTGTGTCAACACTACCGCATGTTAGCTATACAGCAAAGTGCCAGCACGATTATGCAAATAGAGGCACAATTGGCTTATCTGTCAGAAACACTGCCAGAATGCCTGGGAGACAGATTTCAATAAAGGGAGATAGCATGCATATCACTGAGGCTGGTATTAATAATTTATGATTAATCAGTTTATAGAAACATGCTAAGAGAAGAAAAATTTGGAGAGAGGAAGATGGATCTCTTGTCTCAATCTTTCCCATTGCTTTTCCATGCATTCTGCCCTCAATTACTTGAGAACCAAGTATATGTTCATCACATTCAGTGCAAATGTATGATGTGGCATATAGAAGGAGAAGGCAAAATTAGTGGGGCAGAAACAGGAAGTGCAGAATCACCAGATCCTGCACTAATGGGTGTTGCTAGGCTGGTATTACTTTACCCCACTAAGCAGGAGTCAAGTCTTAAGAGACAGTGGGGAGCTGAGAGCTTCATTTGAACAAGGTGAAATTTTTGCAACAGTATTCACAACGCTTAAAATCTGACTGCACATTTACCGTAAAATGTGATATTCATGCACAAGCCACTCTGCCCCCAGAAAAAAAAATACATTTCCGACTCAAGAACAGACCACATTTAGTTTAAAACCCTAATTTGAAGCCACAAAAAGTAAAATTTTACTTTGAAAATGATTGATTATCAATATAATTTGTAATTGAGAGGCAGGTAGTTACGCAATAAAGTCTAAGCAGGAGCTTTGCAAAGCACTCAGTGCTGGAGTGAGCATCCTGTGGGCTTTTGAAACTCTCACTGTTAGGGTACCGCCAATTAGATGGAACAGGAGTTCAGGCACTGACTTCTGTAGGACCAGGACTCGGTACCTACATCAATGTAGACACAATGGTGCTATTTTGGGAGGGCAGGGCAGAGGGGAAGCCTACAACTGCATGTACCAGGATGCTGCTTGCTCTTCTTCCCCTTCCCCTCACTATCAAAGAGTAAGGGGAAAGTACACAGCTTGCGTGCATTCTTCTCATTCCTGGCTGGTGAACTGAGTGGGTGGAGGAGTAAGTGACTCAAGCTGTGTACTTTCCCCTCACCCCCGATAATGAAGGGAAAGGGAAGAAGAACAAACACTACCCCTGTACATGCAGCTGGAAATCCCCTTTCTCTCCCAAAATGGTACTGTGGTACATACATACATACACACATGCAGAGTTTATCAAAATATATTAATGGGATAGTCTGTTGAGCATTTCATTGTCATATTCTGTTTGATGCATGTGTACATAGATCAATATGTTTTGAGCACACACATACACACACGCATATTAGTGGCATTATTAACTATGATTAAATAAATTCTGGGGTTAAGCCACAATTTTCTCTCTCTCAGGGTACTTGAAAATTGATGCCCCTGTCTTAGATTAAAACTGATTCATGTGCTTTTTCATGGAGAAATTGGAATCCATCTCACTTTCCCAGGACATAAATGTCCAAAGAAATCCCAACTCCTGGGGCCAAAGAAAACATCTGGCTGTACCCTCGTCAGTCTGTACCTGCATGTCATTTCCTACTTTCCTATTCTGGTTCAAAGAAATTAAAATGAATAGTCTATCTAATCTTCATGGTCTCCCTCCCTGGTCACTTTTCAGAAGTCCTAAATAAACAAGCGAGGTAGTTTAGTTTTTGGACATTTCACCAGGGAAGGGAATAGTACAGTATCTCTACAAACCTCCTTCCTCTATCTTGCACCCAGTAGCCGAGCTCTTTATGTAGCATGGAAGAAGCTCCTATCTCTTCCTGAGCAGGGAGGCTTTCAGGACAAGGGCCTTATGGAAAGTCTACAGAAACAGAACCAAGGACCCCTCACATAAAGGCCATACCTTCTCACAGACGCCCTCTGTGAGTTGTCTAAGCAGTTGTGGTTGTGTACAAATTCTTAAATCCTTGCTGTTAATCCAGAGGATGGCTCTTTAAATATGATACAGAGACTTAAGCAGATAGGGGAACCCTGGTTAAGTATCTAAATCTAGTTTTATAAGTCTATATTTATCCATGTAAACAAGAAGCCTCCTTTTCAAAACTGAAACATTTATTGCTGTGTCAAGACCTGTCTGGTGTTTAGGATTTTTCAAAATTAGGTCATGTTCTTAGGTCATGTGCTTAGGTAGCTATAGTACTCATTGTAACCTAAGTACAGGCAGCCATTTTTAAAATGCTTGTGTGATCCTTGTTGCAGGTGTATGTTTGACTCTCTCTTCTTCCTACCTGGATTGAGTCAAATTATGGTTCATGCAAAATTTCAACAAAAACAGAATCATGCTCTCATGTATTTGTGGTCCATTCCAGACTCTCCAGGCATCTCTGATCTCACATTGGTAATTACAATTCCCTTCTAATATGAGGTCCAGCATACATCCTTCCCTTTAATTGTGACTGACTGTAGCCAGACATGAACCCCCCATTTGGCCTTTTCTTCTTCCCCCCCCCACTGGGAGAGACAAAGAGAGAAACAAGCAGGGGAGGCAGGTAGCCTTTGATGTCCTGGGAACGCAGGTGTGCTGTCTCACCCAGCCTCTCTACTATACACAAAAACCAGACAGTGAATGGGCTTGCTAATGGCCACCCTTCTGGCTGATCTCGGTGATTGACATGCCTGATCACTTCCCCAGGAAGAACGGGGAACCTCCTCCCATCACCTCCAAAGGTGCCCAATTGTCCACAATTCACAGGTGCAAATTAAGCCTTGCACCTTCTCTGGGAAACCTGGGGTTCAAAACACATTCCTCCTGATTGGCCACTTGAGACCAGGAAGAAGCCTACATGACAAAAGGGATATAAAGGGGTTTGGCAGGCCACCCCCCTTTGAGTTTTCAATCAACTACACCTGCTGGCCAGGTCTGGAATTAACTCCCAAGACTGGAGACGCCTGGTTCATATCTACTTCTTCCCAAGGGATTGAGAGAAAGATTCTGGGTCACACCGGATCTAGGAGGCAGGGGTAAGAATTACACCTGTATTACACTTCTTTCCTATAGGAATTGAGGGAAAGACTCTGGTTCCACCAGGTCTAAGAGGCAGGGGTGAAAATCACACCTGCAACTTGCCTTTCTTGTGTACACATTAATTGTATTAATTTAAGCTAGCTAGTTTGTCTAAAACTTTTCTTAAGTTAAATTGTGTTGTTTCCCTTTTAAAAACCACGAGTACTAACTTGTACTTTAATCATTTGTCTTAGTTAAATTGTTTCTATCTTTGTATAAATAAAAAGTAACTGTTAAAGCCTCTCTAAGTGTAATTTTCCTCTTGCTGCTGTACCCGAGCTAAACACAAACCAAAGAACCCAGCCTGCCCTGGTTGCTTAGCGTAGCTGCTGGTGTGGCATCACCCCCTTTGCCCCACCAGACCCTTAGCTGGCACCTGGGCATCGGCTCACACTGACTGAACTGACTGATCGCAGAATTTGCACGTGTAAATCCAGTAGCTGGAGACACGAGCAAGTGTTGAATTCTACAAGTTGTGGAACACTAAGTTAGTGAGCATGTTCAACCTGGCAATGAACTTAGACTGTTTCTCACAGGAGTACTCACCTATTTGCAGGATCGGGAATGTTCTCTTCTGCCCTGTGCTGCTTTTACAAATTAAGATCACATACATTGCAGGAGGATAAACTTGCTATCCTTAGGGGCCCATTCAAGCATTGCAAGAGTTCTAGCAAAAACCAAGTAGTTGTTTCTCAGCATTGCTGTGGAGCAAGTCAGGCCAAGGGCAACAATTATTTATTTACTCATTTGTCTGTTCAGAGGATTACTCACATCCTAATTAATTGTGTCTTTATAATTGAATATTTCCAATAGTGTTTAGTCTTGTCACGGTTCATGACACCACAAACTTACATTTTCGCAACTTGATCTTCTTTTGTAGTTTCCTCACATCTTTTAGTGCTCAGCATAACACACTGCTGTAAAACATTGAGTGAAATGCTTATCAAAGGGCAATAAGTAAGTCTTGAATCATAAATATATCAGCATGAGAATCAAAGTGCATTTTCTTATACTCTTGTGTGGTGAGTTTTAACATTTGAATGTCCTAATTTGTCCTTCCAGCTTTTGACCTGAATATAGCTTATTATTATTACCTCCTGAGATTTGTCTAAGTGCCTTTAGGACTGTGCTAATAAACTCTGGTGTAAGTAAATTGTGCCACATTGCAATGTATGATACTTCTGGACCATCAGTGGCAAAACTAATTAATAAATCAACCAGTAATTGACTTGAGATAATGAAACTACTCTTGTTCTGGACTGAGATTGTCACCTAATTAAATACTTAGAGAACTAAGGCTGTGTTTACCTCCTGAGTGGTAGGCAAAGGATTGATTCAAACATAATCAAATTAACAAGAAAGCTGATAGGAAAAAAAAGAACTTTGAAACCTTTGACTTCTGTCAAAACTATTTTATGGACTCTTTCATTTGCATACATCAACAGATAAATTCATATATTATAATGTGTCTTGAGTTGTGTGTTAGATCAATAAGAGATGATGGGCTCAAACTTATCTAAGCAATCTTTTAGTTTTTTGGCTACATTTGGTGTCCATTCTTGCTGTTCTCACTCAGGTAAGAACTCCCCTTCATTTTATTATTTCTCATCTGAATAAGGGTCTGATTTGTAGAGGATTGTATCAAAATTCTTAATAGTGGTAATTGTCTAACTGAGTTCAATGACACTCTTTCTATAAGTGCTGGATCAGCCTTTATTTCTATGTGTACGACCTTATCTGAGAATTTGGGAGTAAGGCATTGTCTGACATTACCATTCACTCCTGCTGGCTGCTAAGTGCTTGGTGAATCAATTGACTGGCTATTACCTCCCATCATCTTGAGGAAGAAGTTCATTAAACCACCTCAAGTGCAGACTGGACTAGCACATTTGCTATAATAACTCAGGGGGTTTATTCTTGGCTTGCCTGTGAAATGGAGTTGTTTTGCACAGGTGTCCTATCGAAGGTGGAATCAGAAGCCTGGGGGCCTAGTAGGGGCCTAGGGACTCTGGCGGCCCACAAAGGGGATTCAGACTAGCCTGCTTCTTTCGACTACCTGTCGGCAACAACAGCTTATCCCTCACCCCTGTGGATCTCTGGAACAAGCAGAAAGCCAAGCATAGTTGTATACACTCTCAGGCCCTGGCACATATCCTGATAACACTCTGCCATCAGCAATGAACTACACTTTATTGTAAGGGGAAACACTATTTTTTGGGAGGTAGTAACTAAATGGTTTTGGAATGTAGGCTGAAGATTGCTGAAGGATATCAATGACAATGCGGAGGCAGCAGTGAGAACATGCTCAGGGGTTGGGAAGTTGATATAAAATGAGTGGAGGTATGAGACAATGAGATCCAATATCGGCAACTATCTTCATTACACATCTGGAGAGAGCAATGGACAAGATCAAGGAAGAGGTAGAAGGTATATCCGTGCACAGGAAAAGAATTAACAACTTGAGGTTCACAGATGATATAGTTATCGTTGAAGAAGAGGAGGAGAAGCCAACAAAAATTGTGCAGGTGTTAAACGAAGAAGGGAGGCGGTACAGACTGATTATGAACATTGCTAAAAACAAACACTGGTATTTTGAGATAAGGAAATAGGAAGGAAGATCAGTGTGGATGGTATTGAGTTAGAAAATGTAGAGAAATTCACCTGTCTGGGGAGCAACATAACATGATCTAGACTGTAAGAAGGAAATAGTGACTAGTGAAAGTAGGAGTGGGTTTGAAGGCAGTGGATAAGATCTGGAAAGCAAAGCAATTAGCTTAAGAACAAAGGTGAGCATCTTGAAAAACATGTGCACTCAGAAGCATGTTCTACGGATGTGAGACATGGGTGATAACGAAAGATTCAAAAAGAAGAATGTTGGCATTCGAAAGGAGTTATTATAGAAAGATTCTGAGAATAGGATGGATGCAGAAGGTCACCAGTGAGGAATTATATAGGAAGATACTGCTGAAAGAGAACCTGCTGCAGAAGGTTATAAAACAGAAGCTACAACTATTTGGTCATATTTGCAGAATGAATGACGAACAAAAAATCAAGACCCTGGTATTCAGCATAATGGATAGTTCACATAGGAGAGGCAGACCCCACAGAGAATGGATATATGATGTAGCAGATTGGTGCGGTGCTAGTCTACAGAAACTGAGGCACTCTGCACTGGACAGCAAAAGATGGAAGGAAATAGTGAGAAAGGCATCAGACACCAATGGGCTCTGAGCCCACAGTTGATGATAATAATGATGATGGAAAACAAGGGCTACGTCTACACATGAAGCCAACATAGAAATAGCTTATTTCGACGTAGCAACATCGAAATAGGCTATTTCGATGAATAACGTCTACACGTCCTCCAGGGCTGGCAACGTCGATGTTCAACTTCGACGTTGCGCGGCACCACATCGAAATAGGCGCTGCGAGGATACGTCTACACGCCAAAGTAGCACACATCGAAATAAGGGTGCCAGGCACAGCTGCAGACAGGGTCACAGGGCGGACTCAACAGCAAGCCGCTCCCTTAAAGGGCCCCTCCCAGACACAGTTGCACTAAACAACACAAGATACACAGAGCTGACAACTGGTTGCAGACCCTGTGCCTGCAGCATGGATCCCCAGCTGCCGCAGAAGCAGCCAGAAGCCCTGGGCTAAGGGCTGCTGCCCACGGTGACCATAGAGCCCCGCAGGGGCTGGAGAGAGAGCATCTCTCAACCCCCCAGCTGATGGCCGCCATGGAGGACCCGGCAATTTCGACGTTGCGGGACGCGGATCGTTGAACGTCGAAGTAGGGCGCTATTCCTATCTCCTCATGAGGTTAGCAACTTCGACGTCTCGCTGCCTAACGTCGAAGTTAACTTCGAAATAGCGCCCGACGCGTGTAGACGTGACGGGCGCTATTTCGAAGTTGGTGCCGCTACTTCGAAGTAGCGTGCATGTGTAGATGCAGCCAAGATGTATGAACAATGCAGGAAGGACAATGAAAAGGAAGTTCGAAACCTAAAGGCCATGTCTACACTAGCCAAAATGTTTTAAAAAATTAAATTCAAGTCTGTGGAAATGAAATTTGAGCTATAGAGTAATGAGGGTGGGGAAGGTAGGTACAGCCCAGAAACAAGTAGGCATTCAGTGGATAAAAGAATAATACGTAAGTGTTTTATTGTGTCTAATTGCTTTGTTGTGGTATTAGTTGTGCAACTGTGTAACCTAGCTCTCCCTAGCTGCAAACATGGACTCATCTGGTAATATGGTGGCTCACAGAAGGTAGGTGTAAATAGCCATGTTGTGGATTTCTTTGCAGGATCACATCACTTGTTGTAAGCGATTCCAAAAAAGAGTCTGTGAGTTTTTTCCTGAATTTGTATTGCCCTGAGCCTAACTGTTATTGCTGAATGCTACTGCAGTATACATAAAGAATTAAAATTAGATCTGGCCAGGAACAACGTTTTAATTAAAAGTATACCTAACTTATAAAGCACTGCACCTATATCATAAACCTTGGCAAAAATAATAATTGTACCTATCTAAATCTATCTGCTAGCATTTATAAAATAAAGTCAATATAAGAAAAAAAAATGAAAGCTTATTTTCTTCTAGTTAAAAAAATATTAAGTGCCTGAAACTTTCAATTAAGCATTGGCAGTATTATACATGTTCAACTAATGATTGCATTTATGGCACAGAAATAAAACCCAAATGCAAAAACATATTCAAACCAGAAATATAGTTTAAGGCAGCAGTCACATTTTGACTGCTGATTAAAATTCTCCCAAAGCTCAGGTGGTGGTGGATTTGGTATTTTGTGTCCATCCATAATAACATCACACACAGATCACTTCTGACCGGACTGTTTTTTACAATCCAATACGTTTTCAAAGATTTATGCTCCCACTTTTCCAACAGAGTTCAAAGCACATTAAAGCTTTATACAAGTCTTTGCTGACCTACTGCAAACATGCTGTGATTATATAAGAACCTTCTATTTCCAAATATAATGTTGCTATTATATATAGCTTTAACAGCATTAACAATAATGATTTCAATACAGTAGGTCTACTGCTGTTCTTACTACCCTTGTTCAAGAAAATGCTACTCTGCTACTTTTTTCAGTCTAAGCCAGAATACAATAGCATTCATGTTTGATTTTAGCCACAATGTAAAGTTTGTTAATTTGCACCTAACCTACAAAGTTTGTGTGTACTCCAGTATGCTTTGGAATTTCTTGTCTGAAATGTTTATTTAAATGAGTGGTGAACTTCAAATTATTTGTGAGCTTCAGCTGCAATAAGTAGCCGTGTTAATTGAGTTTACAAAATTATGGTCACAAATATACCATAAAGTATATGCAACCTTAGAGACCTATTAGTTCCTAAGTGTAGAGATGAGTGCCAAAAAAAAAAAAAGAAAAAAAACAGGTACCAATAGAGTGAGCATGAACTAAACTTTTTTTTTTTAATTTTTTCTAAAAAGATGTGGTCTGATATTTCTCTAAAGATATTGAAGGTATCTTAATCTGCCCAACCCTTGTGGAAAATAAAACTATTTTGCCAGAAAATTTGTTTCCTACATTCAGCAAATGATATGCTGTAGCCATGTACCTCATACACAGGTTTTATCTTCCCCCAGAGGTGGTTAAAATCACTCAGCATAAATCAACACTAGCTGTTCATTCTATCAGAGTCTAATTTTCAGAACCTTCAAAGCAAATGTTTCTTCAGTGATGGAAACAGCTGCTTATTATTTTTAATTTATTTGTTGTTATATTTCCATCTTCCCACAAATACTGAAGAAGACAAATGTGTCTGATATGCTCCAAGGTAATAAACATTACATCTTAACCAATTCCCATTTACCAAATATGACATTTGTTGCCCATTGACCATATGATCCTTCACACAGGTCATTCAGGTTTATTAAAATCACCATTTTACAGATGAGAAAAATAAGGCAGAAAGAGGTTATTTCCCCCAAAGATCTCTGTTCCTCTAGTCTGGTATCATATCCATTTTCTCCATAATGAAAGTATTGGCAGAGTCAGTATGAATTCAAAATGGAAATAGTAACTGAGGTACTGAGAGAAACCATACAATATTGATTTGTATAGGAAAGCAAAATGTCTTGTGTGTAGGGTTAGTAGAGTGTCCTTTGGTTAGAATTAGGAAAGTTGCATTCCAATTAGAACTCATCAAGTACTGATCTTCAAGGATCTTCAAGCTTGTTGAAGATAATGGAAGAACTCCCATGAACTTCAGTAACATTCCAGATACCTTATTTAATTAATCTTACAAGTTTTCAGCAAATACCATAAGTAAAATTAAAAATAAACATTCAGCCCAGGTCGGGTCAGCTCGTCAGCTGATATAAAGGAAAGTAGCTGCATGAGTTCAGTGGAGGCCTGCAACTTTACTCTAGCTGAGATAGTGGCCCACAGAATTCATGTCCAGTCTATTCCACCCACCATGTAGTGTTTGAATCAACACTGCAGCTTACTTCAGACAGGACATCACTTTTTTCATAAATTAAGCAATTAAACTTTACTTGGTTTTCACCACACACCACTATGACAAAGATGGCCTTGTGCATTTGGAAGAGACTAGTTCACATGTACAGAAAATTGAAGCCTAGCCAAAGTGAGTTTGAGGTTATTCTGGTAGGCATGGGAAAGCACTTTGAGGAGTTTGCAGCACTGTGAAGTCTCCATTTGGTTTTGTATGGCCAAAATGGAGTTCAAATGAGGTGGACAGCCACAGTTGGCCAATTCAGCCTGTAGCTGACTGGTGCCCTTACATTCCTCACTGATACTAAGTGCTTGCATAGCAGACTCTGCTAGAAATGCTTTTTCCCTACTCTGGTGGTCTAAGATGCCATCCTATCTGCATTCTGCCTGACTTGGTCACCTTCCATCTGCACTTCAGTAATACAACATACCAGGGCATGAAATGTTCAGCTCTAGAAACTCTAGGGATTTTTTCTGCTGATTGTACATCATCTAGCACAGTAGAGTCCTGCTCCCTAACTAGGGCTCCTCTGTGCTAGTGTATTTCAAATAATAAATAATAGATGACACTTCAGTTTGTGTCCTCTGTGACATGAGGTATGAATTCAGACTGAAAATTGAACTTCTACGGAAAGACTCCTCATTTCAGGTACAAGACAGAACTCCTTGACCTTGCTTTATTTAATATAAATACACAGAAGTGTGTACAGACTGGAATAAGCTGTGGCAAAACACGATAGGACATGCACTACTTTGATGCTGGGAAAAACTAAGCAATTGTGAAGTTAGTCATGTCCCATTGTACTACTGGAAGCCACTCATGGACAAATTTTTAAAGTAGGCATCTAAAGAGCGGATAGATTTGAGTGGGATTTCATTTATTTATTTAAGCCCATAAATCTCATTGATTTCAATAATATGTCCTTATGATGTTATTTTCTTTCCTTTCAATTTTTGATTGGTTCATTTTAAACTACTTGAATTGACTTATCAAATGTGTCATTTTAACTCCATTTTGGCCATGCAAAAGTATTACATGCTACGTTGTATTTTAACATCACCTCTTGCCAGGAACAATCTTTCTTTTTCTAGCTGTATCCCTGTCTCTTCTTGAATCTATGGCAGGATGGAGCCGGGGAGCTGTTTCTACTTAAAGTGTTCTGTTGGCTTTGTATTTTTCTGGTGGGTAACACCTTTCATTCATCTGCCATGCAGTGGAATATAAATAGTTTTGACATAGATAAGCCACCTTATTACAGACAACCCACATCAAAGATTCTGAATTCTAAAGATAGCTTTCTGATAGAAAGTTTTGGAAGACCTTTGCCTATTCTTTAGCTCTTTGGAGACAAGATTGATTTTTTTTTTTTTTGTCACTTAAATTACCTCAGTCAGTGGTTGTGAGTGACACCTGAGGTGGAGGTCTAGTCAACCATAAATTCAGTCTTGAAGATAACTAATAAACCTTGTTTTTGGCCTGTCATCACATAACTTGTTTTAATATAATTTAGGGCAGTTATTTGAGCCATTTATCTCAAAGTGACTGAAGATACAGTTAAATGCTGATTCTAATGGTATATTTATTACCCTCTTCTGGGAAACATCCCATAATACCTACTAGGTAAGAAATTAATGTTAAGATTTGAGTATTGTCAGTCTAATTTATCTATATTAGTTGTTTTTATCACATTCATCAATTTGATATCAGACTGCATACTTTACGTGCTGGATTTTTAAAGAGGCTGTAATCAAGTTTCCCAATGTGCATGTAAAATTTGATGTTAAGTATACTATTCTTTCTCATGAAAGCCTGTTGACAAAAAAAGTACAAGGTTTTTAAGATAAGTGTATCATTGTTGTATTTAATATGCTAAGTGAGTTGCCTAAGACTATACTGGAAGTCTGTGGCAGAGTACTACCCTAGTTACTTGTCCACCTTTTTCTCTTTCAGCAGATAATGGTGGTGTTATTTGTATGGTAGTTTTCTTCTCTCTTTTTCCTGCAAAAGTGATCCTATTTTTTTCCTCATTATCAGACAGCTTTGGGTAACATTTACATTGAAGATGAACAATTTGTGTATTCACCCCATGAATTCTGAAAAGTGTTTGATAAGGATGGTTAAACTAATTCAAATTCCATAAGAACTTCCTAAACATGTTTAGAACTGGGCCTCAAGCAAAACTTTAAGGTTCTGAAAAGTCTGTATATACTATTTCATGAACAGTTCACCGATGAGACCCAAAAGCAGATGTCCTAGCAATTTTGCAGTAAAAGTGCACTTATGAATTTTGTACACGCGAGGAGAGCAAAAAGGATTAATTTCAGGTGCCTATCCAAACCCAGACTCTGAACTTAGTTCTAAGTTTGGTCTTCACTACTATCTGTATTTTGTCAATTCTGTCAAAAAGCAGAGCAAAATAAGTAATTTAAGATCAGATCTATTTTCCTATTGAATTGTAACAGCAGTTTAAAAAAAACACTTAATGCTGCAAAATTGTCAGTATAATCGCTGAGGTCATCCTTTTTAGCATGTTTAGTAAATTAAACTCTTAAAACAATAACCAAAAATCAATCACAAGAACAGTACTCAGATATAAAATAAACCCAATATTTAGGTTATGTCTACACTAGAGAGCTTACAGGGGTACAGTGACACAGCTGTAGCTGCTTACAATGACTGGACAGGACAAGACTTTCCTGTCTACATATTTAATCCATTCTCAATAAACAGCAGTAGCAATATAGGTAAAAAAGAACGTGAAGGTCGCTGTGAGAAATATAGTATTAAATAGGCTGCATTTCCTTTTTAAGTTCATCATCTCCCCTCCCCCCTCAACTACTCATTTCTTTTGCTGTTAATTATTCCAGTAATGCTGGAAAATAAGTGACCATTCTTTATGCACACCACAGGAACTCTATGAACAAAGTCTAAGAACATTTTTTCCAATCCCTGTGAGTGTACCTTTTTTTTCAGGGCATGTTCTAATCTAACCACTGTCTAGATTTTGCCTCATAGATGGATAGTCATGTTACTTAGTAGGCTCTGCTATGAATGAACTCTTCCAGCATTCTCTTCTGGGGAGGTGTTAATAGTAATAATGCTAGTGACAAGGAAACAGTGTCTCCAAAACAAAGTGCTATTTATTTGCCCAAATGACATGCCAAAATTACAAGGTGGATTTATTTATATGCATATTGTCTTATCCACAGTTAGCATTTTCCTCAAGCTCCTTAGTAAACATGCCTTAACCTTGTCCCCCTTCCCATCTCTTTTCGCTACCCAATTTACACTTTACACCTCTGGATACAGACCAGGGCTCTTGTATGTATGTATGTGTCATTGTTTTATCTTTGCTTGATTTCTTAACAACTCCTCTTTACAACCTTCTTTGACTAGGGTATTCACACTCAGGGATGTAACAATATCAAATTGAACAAGGTCATATATATTAAGAAATAGAAGAGACATTTTTTTTCCAATTTGTCACAGCAACAGGAAAGTTTCTGAGCACACCAGCCTCAAGGCCACTTCTTTAACTGGTACATTAAATTTTACTTTTCTTCATTATGTTACATTTGTTGCCCTCCAGCATCTGAAAAAAATAACCCTGTCAGTTTTATTGACAATTTGCCAGAAGGAAGATCCAGATATGCCACATAAATGAAGAGGGAGGGTTAACTGGAATGTTTTAATTAACATCACCCTTCCTGCCAGTGTCAGGTTTCATCTCTTCCACATCATCACCTTAACCTGGCAGGAGGCAAATCACTTCTCCTAGTTCAACTCAGCTAAAGGTTAGTCCTAAAATTATCACAACCCCCATATGGCTCCTCATGATATCTGTAAATCCTCTGGCAGAGCAAAGGAGCACCCCCAAAATTTCTACTCACATGGCCTTCTTTTATTCATCTTGGTCTCTGCTCTGGATGCAGATGAGGAATTGTTTAAGATTTAAAAATATATGTGCTTGTGAAAGAGCTGACTTACTCGTCGAGTCGGCAGCTGTCACTGTGGTCTTGTGGTGATGTAGGGAAACCCAGGCCACTCCTCACTCCAGGGTCTAGCCCAGGGATCCTATAATGGATTAGGCAAGGGCTGTCTGCTACCTTTCTGGGGCTCTTCAGATCTTAGCATGCTAACAGTCCTTGCACACCGCCCTTTCCTGGGTCCTCTGTGCACCAGTGTTTCTTTCCTACTCTTCCACATTTCAGACTTCAGTCCTCCTCCTTCACAGACAGGATTCTTCCCTGGTATTCTCCAACAAGTCCCCAAAACAACATAGGCATAGGACCTAGAGACGTGTGCGTGGAGGGGGCAGGGGACGTAGCACTCCCAGGCTTCTGGCCTAGCACCAAAGGTCCAGCTGCCTTCTTGCATTCCGCAGGCACTGCTACCAGTGGCAACACGCCAGGCTGCTCTGCTGCTGGCCCCATGCTATGGTCCTGGCTGCTGGCTTTGCATGCCAGGGCTCTGCTCCCAGCCTCAGTTGGGTGGTGGGAAGGTTAGCGGTCTCAGCACTCCCACTGCCAAAAATGTTCCAGCACCACTGAAAAACAAAAATCCAAACTGAAATCACATTTTGCCTTCCTGGCTTTGAACTTCAGTCCTTTCCCAGTATTCTGCTTCTTACTTCTTACTTCCTTTGGGAGGGGTTGCAACTGCTGTGGAGGATAGGGTCATAATTCAAAATGATCTAGATAAATTGGAGAAATGGTCTGAGGTAAACAGAATGAAGTTTAATAAGGACAAATGCAAAGTGCTCCACTTAGGAAAGAGCAATCAGTTTCACACATACAGAATGGAGAGAGACTATCTAGGAATGACTACAGCAGAAAGGGATCTAGGGGTTATAGTGGACCACAAGCTAAATATGAGTCAACAGTGTGATGCTGTTGCAAAAAAAAAAAGCAAACATGATTCTGGGGTGCATTAACAGGTGTGTTGTGAACAAGATATGAGAAGTCATTCTTCCGCTCTACTCTGCACTGGTTAGGCCTCAGCTGGTGTATTGTGATCAATTCTGAGCACTGCAGTTCAAGAAAGATGGGGAGAAATTAGAGAGGGTCCAGAAAAGAGTGACAAGAATGATTAAAGGTCTAGAAAATGTGACCTATGAAGAAAGACTGAAAGAATTGGGCTTGTTTAGTTTGGAAAAGAGAAGATTGAGGGGAGACATGATAGCAGTTTTTAGGTATCTAAAAGGTTGTCATAAGGAGGATGGAGGAAACGTGTTCTTCTTAGCCTCTGAGGATAGAACAAGAGGCAATGTGCTTAAACTGCAGCAAGGGAGGTTTAGGTTGGACATTAGGAAAAAGTTCCAAATTGTCAGGGTGGTCAAACAGTGGAATAAATTGCCAAGGGAGGTTGTGGAATCTCCATCGCTGGATATATTTAAGAACAGGTTACACAGATGTCTATCAGGGATGGTTTAGACAGTACTTGGTCCTGCCATTGGGGAAGGGGCTGGACTCAATGGCCTCTTGAGGTCCCTTCCAGTCCTAGTATTCTATGATTCTCTCAGTGCTTTCTCATAGAGCAGGAATTCCCGGCCTTCTCTGTCGTAAGTAGTATTACTGAACTATTGTCAACATGCCAGCTTGGTCCTTGTGTATTTGTCTACTAAGAGGATCCCATAATTCCCCCATATCCTGCTGCATTTTCCTTCCTTGCATCCTGCAAATAGGTCTGGGGTCACTGACCCATTTTTTATCCTGACTGAGTTTGCTGCATAGGATTTCTTCCCCAATGGTGCCTTGCAAGACACTTGGGTGAAAATCAACAGTACAAACTTCTTCCTTGTTGTCACCAATCCTCAGATCCATATTCTCAACAGGTGTCTGGGCTCCCCTATATTCACTGAATCATCCTTTTGTATTTCAAATTCTTTGGGGCAAATTTTCCCTGTGCTCAATAACTCCTTGAGTAGAGTGCCTCAAAATAGATTGACCAATATAGAAAGTGCCTTCATGTCATTATATTACAGGGATATGTTACATTTGCAATCATTTTTAAGTCTTTCTTGGAGTGTGCACTTTCGGGTATCAGGCTCTGGAGTGCTACTTTGTTGAGGTGAAAGCTCTGATTTTGCTACTCCAAGACTGAGTTCCTGGCTTCTGCAGCTTTGTTTCTCCCAGTATCTCCTTCAGCTGGTCACTAAACCAGAGGACTGTACCACTGTCCATTTGTTTGTTTGAAGTCTCCTATCATGTTTATTTCACTGCTACTCCATCATCACATCCAGAGAACTCACGGTTGGAAAAAAACCTCTTCAAGTCAAAACAACAGGGAGGAAGAAGCAAGACAACTCTGTGTGCTCGCTGTAGAACTTCTGCCTAGAACCGTGCTCTGCCACTCTAGAAAAAGAAACTCTTGATCTTTTCAGAATACAGGGATGAAATTCTTGCTTGCCTCTTGTCTGAGGTAGGAATTGCAGGTAAAGAATAACCTGAAAATCTGTGTAACGTGTGAAAGAAATATTCTTTAGCAAGGTAGTTCTGACTCCAAAACCCGGCTTCTCATAATGCCACCTTTTATAGAAATTCTTATAAATCTCTGAACATTGTGGTTAGCTCTGTTTGTGTAATGAGCCAGAGCAAAATTCTTAATCAAAATTTTCACCTTTCCCTGTATCCCACCATATACTGTGCTTAAGGTTTGTTCGTGTTTAAATGTAGCTCATGTCCATCTCTCATATTTATAAGGTGTCACGTGTGACATGCATGAGTTTAGAAGGAATGAAAGAGAATTTGGAACATGGGACACTGGTGGTCACAAAGATTCACAGAACCTGTGCTACAGACTCTACAATCAAAATGACACAATGAGTACAATGCCAGGTGACAGGGAGGGGCCAGGCTTCATACAAAATGGCTCACAGAAGGGGAGGGCCCCTTCTGGATAGTGGGTTGGCCATCCCACCTGACTACAAGCTCTCACTCTGGTTCAAAGAAATAATTTGGACAGAGAATGCAGTTCGGACTCTTATTTCTTTTGAAGTAACTGTTAAACTGTGCTTCCTATATTACTATACTCCACAAAGTGTTATCTGCACAGCCGGAAAACAAATGGAACTACTTCGCATTCTAGAAATGCAAGAAATTCATTATTCATTTGTATTGTGAAGCGGGCGTTGTCCTTGCTCCACAGTTTGCAGTCAAATAACCAAATCAATATGCACCACTCTCAGGTTGGAAAATAATCAAAACTAAATGGGGTTGCAGAAAATAATATGGGTGGAGTAAAGTGTATGAAATATACAGATATATATTATAAATCTGGTTGATAGAATTCTGAAAACAAGAAGATTGAAGCTTCAAAAACTGGGGTGGCTGAAAATTATTGAACTATTAACCATGCTTTTATGAAATATATTTTTAAAAAATAATTGGAAAGCTTCTACATTTTTGAACTATCTCTAAAGTATATCATGGGATAATTATGCATCTCATACGTTACATATACAGATAAATTGCACAGCTAAAATCTTAACATGCCCTGGTATTTATAGCTAATATGTCCATGTTCATAGTTGTTTGTTACATATGTATATTATGAAAAGAGAAAGAAGGGTATCCCTGTTACAGATAAGCCTCATTTAAACTCCCCTGAACTTGGTGGATGTCGAAAAGAAACTAATTTGTGATTGGAATTTCAAAAATGTTCCCACACTATAGAACAGATAGAATCAAAACCCTAGATCTTAGCAAACAATTCTGAATATGGACAAGATACAATATTGCACCACAAATTAAATGTCAGTCAAAATCAGCTTCAGTTAAAGATGTAAATGCAATACCATATTCCTTCAGACAGATTCAGCTGATGTCATGGTAGTTTAATAGACCACCTTAGTAAAGTGGTTTTCATCCAGTGTGCCACAGCACACTGATGTGCTGTGAGAATTGTCTAAGTGTGCTGTGAAATTTCATGATTTTTTTCTCACCACAGCTTATTTCAGAGTACTGTGGCGGGGCTGGGGTGGGGAATAGCTGGTGTGGGGTTGGTCAATTTCCTCCTGCAGGGGAAATGCCAATTTCGTAGGAGCCCATTCATTCTGGGAGGTGGCTGAAATGCTGCTTCCTGGACAAAATGGGCTGGTGAGAATCTCCCCCAGCACCTGCTCTGGCATAGGGGAGAGGGAGAGGGAGTTGGAGTTCATTGGAGCTGGCACACAATTTAAATACTGAATCCCAGCTCCAATGGGCTGGTGGGACTGGTTTATGAACAAATCGATTAAGCTGAAAAAAGTGGCTGTGCCATGGAATTGTTTGTCTCGTTGAAGTGTGCCATGCTACTGAAAGGGTTGGGAATCTGTGGGTTAGTAAATCTTTTGATTGTTATTCCTGATGAGCCCTCCCGACTCTAGGGCATATCTACAGTACAGCTGGAACTAGGAGTGAGCCTCTGTACCTGGATAGACAGACTTATACTGGTGGAATTCGATATAACATGCCGAAAACTGAATGCAGATGTTGAGGGTTGAGAATATTAAGCAGGGGGGGGTTGAGCTCAAGTTGTTAGAATTTGAGCTCCAGCTCCAGGCAGTAGTATTTACACTGCTATTTTGAACATGATAGCTGCACTCCATCTAGCATGACACTCCTTTCCCACTGTGGTGTGGACATACCCTGAATGATTAAATGCATTTTTTCTGGTGCCACTGTCCTTAGAATGTGTGTTTGATCATATACACTTGGTTGATGGAAGTAAAAATTCTTACTCTTATGCCTTTGGGAGACCACAGTTCATGGCACTTGTAACTATTCCTGCATTTGCTGATAGTTTGTTAATTTCAACAGTGTGTCTGAATATAAGTTTGGGTGTGCTTCTTTTTGATACCCAATCGATAGAATCTGACGGGAATTTCTAAATGGAGCACAATGTGGTCAACAGGGTGTGGTACTGTGGAGTATAGAATGTTTTTCTAGATTCATTTAATGCCCCCCCGAACATATCAAAAAATCTATAGAACTAATTCATCAGTAGAAATGGTCCCTTTTTTTCCCAGGGATTGATGGCCATGGAAGGGAAAGAGTGGGAGGTGGGGAGAAAGAACAAGAGACCATGCACATCCGACATCATGGGACTGCAGTTCCCATTCCTTTTCTCAGCAAAAGTTCAGCTTGATTTCCGTTATCCCCACTAACAGTAGCAGAAGGGGTGATCTGTACATGATTATGAATGTTCTCTGATTGTTCAACTAGAGATGGACAAATTGCCAGATGATTAGTTTTTCATCACCGTGTCCACTGGATTACATATTTGTTAAATTGTATTCTAAATAGGGTGATCATATTTCCCTCTATGAAATACAGGACACCTGGTAAAATTGCTTGGAATTAAGTGAGTTCAATGGCAATCCATCAGAATGATGCAGTACAAACATTCAAAATAACATGAAGTTGACTGAGCACCCATTTAAAAGAGATACTGAATTGTTATAACAAAAAATAGGTAAAAATTAGAAAGACATGTCTACAATTAAGTGGTTATGGCTCTGTAGAAGCGCCTGCCTTTTCCTCATCTTGTGCTCCAGAGCGTGTACTAGTAGTGTGGGAGCTGGTAGTGAGAGAGAAAGAGATTGACTTTCAGGAGTCAGAGGATGGCTGGGGTATGTGGGTGAACTGCTGGAAAACAGGGCTGGTTCTGTGTGAAGGAGGGCAGGAGTCAGGACTGGAGGCTGGGAGCAGGGAGGAGCCCTGGGGCTGGGTTCTAGAACTATCTAAACCATTTGATATTTTGCAGCAATATAAAAAGAGACTGAACCCTACTAGGCCAGTTTCCCCCACACCACTGTTTAATTGCACTGAAGTGAGGGGATTTGCAACAGAAAAATTATACCCCTAGCTTTCAAAGCAAAACAGTACATTATTCCATACCTGATACCTTTCAATACCTCACTGTATTCAGTACAGCATAACATACCTTCCAATGTCCGTACATACTATGTCAAGCCCATTGCCAAACCTTCCAAGATTTCACCGGTCAATATACAACAGACCTACATTCCAATAAACTGGGTTTTCACAGCTTGTAACTTATAAGTCCCCATGAGAGGTACAACACTGAAAGCGTGGAAACCCTAACCCCTTGCTCTCATGCTGCCTTCCACAGTCTCCCATGGAAATCTCCCATCCTGGGGTTATCTGTCCCAAACAGTGACCTGACCTCCCATCTAACCACTGGGCACCGCTGCCCCTCTACACCTCAGGGATGCCCAGGCCACATGGTGCCTGTTTGTTTCCTAGTTGCAACTTGTGGGTCACCCCTTCCTCCCTCCCCACCACACCCTTTGCAGTCTTGGCCTGGCTAGTACTCTCACTCCCCAGGGCAGGGCCAGATTAAGATAAGGGCTGCACCCTAATGCTTCAAATGCCCCTTTCAAACAACTCCTAACACTTGATGGAAATCACTTCTCTGGAAATCCAAGGCTGTGGCCACATTTGGCCAAAACTTCGAAATGGCCAAGCAAATGGAATGGCCATTTTGAAGATTACTAATGAGGAGCTGAATTAAATATTCAGCACCTCATTAGCACGAGGACGCTTCCGGCCACGGCAGTTCGAAAGCACTGATTTCGAACACACACGGCTCAGCATGGCTTCATGGGGGTACTTTTTGAAAGGACCCTGTACATTTCAAATTCCCCTTTTTCCCCTCAGCTGAGAGGAATATGTAGTAGTAGTAGTAGGCATCCTTCAGTCTGCATAGACTATGGATTGCACCCTTTATAGTTTCAACTGAGGACTACATTTACAGCATCTACTGTGACTATGAAGGCCCACACGAGAGTGACAGTCCTTGCTGCATCTCTTGCAGAAGTGGTGGGTGTCTGGCAAGTCCTTAGTGTGCTTTCTGTGCGCTCGCTTCCCCTCTGCTAGCTGTCTGATCTTCATCTCGCCCTTCTGAAGGCCCTTGTGTAACCCCTGCCTCCATCTGCTGCGGTCGTCTGCTAGTTCTTCCCAGTTGTCCAGCTCGATGTCTACCTCTTTGAGGTCTCTCTTGCAGACATCTTTGTAGCGCAACTGGGGGCGTCTGGGAGGTCTTTTGCCAGAGGCTAGCTCACCATACAGGATGTCTTTTGGAATCCTTCCATCATTCATCCTGTGGACGTGGTCAAGCCAGCAGAGCCGACGCTGCCTGAAAAGGGTGTGCATGGTTTGGATTCCAGCTTGCTCGAGGACGGCCATGTTGGTCACTCTGTCCTTCCATGATATTCCAAGGATGAGCCTGAGGCAGTGCAAGTGGAAGACGTTCAGCCTCTTTTCCTGGTGGGCATACAGGGTCCAAGTCTTGCTGCCATAAAGGAGGGTGCTGAGGATGCAGGCGCATTACTAGCTGTCCAGGGCCACATGCGGCCCGCAGGCCGCGGGTTGGGCACACCTGCTTTAAATGACATAGCTATATTGGTACAGCTTTTTTAGTATAGACCAAGTATTTGATTTAGTTACAGAAATTTTGTTTTGTGCTGGTCTTTTCATTCAGAATATTTGAGGTTACGGAATAATGAAATAATAACTAACCAGATTCCTTATTTGGCTGGCTATCTCCTAGAATTGTTTGAAGAAATATTTTGTATGAGTTTAAAAAATTTCAGTGAGATAAATCTTGCTTAAAACACTTGGCAAAATTCTTCCTCACAAGATAACGTTTAAAAAAACAAAATAAAGGCTTTAAAGTTAATAGCAAGTGAAAGGGAGCATCTTCTAAAGGGTTAATGTTGTAACGCTTCACTCAGGCAAATCTATTGACTTTAGGCTATAGCTACATTGCACTTGCATTGGTAAAAACTTTGGTTGGTTCGAGTTTAAAAAGCCCCCATCTAATAAAAGTTTTACTAACAAAAAACCACCAGTGTGGCATTGTCAGTGAGGGATGCTTTCCCACTGACAAAACTACTGCCGTTCTTGGGGTTGATTTTATTTTGTAAGCCTGAGAATGCTCTCTGATGAAGAACAGCAACAGTGCTTGCCTTCAAACAGCATAGCTGTAGTGGCACAGCTGTGCTGCTGTAAGTTATACAATGTGGACTAAGTCTCAGGGCAGGTCTACCCCACAGAGGAAGGTCAAATTAAGGTATGCAATTCCAACTATGTTAATTTCGTAGCTGAAGTCAATGTACCTTAATTCAGTTTCTGCACTGTCTCCACTAAGGGAGATTGATGGGTGTTTCACTCATGTTGACTTTCCTTATTCCTTACAAGGGGCAGGAGTACTGGCACCAGCGCAGGTGCCCTATAAGTTCAGTTTAATTTGTCTACTAGGTGCACTAAATCAAACACCAGAAGATTGACTTTGGCAGGACTGATCCTCCCGATAGTGAAGACATAGCCTTAGTGTAGGTTTTGCCTGTGTGAGGAGTTACAAGTTTGGGCTGTAAGAGCTGAGTTTATTAAGAACTTGGTAGGCTGGGAGAAATCCTGGACCCTCTAACATGAATGTTGACACTCCCATTGACTTAGGGCCAGGATTCACATTAGAGCAAACTAATTACTTGAAGGGTACATAGCAAGAGTTCAGGAGGAGTTATCTCCAGTAACACAATGGTATTTCATACTTTCCTGTGCACTTTGATGGTGCTCCTTTTGTCTTTTCCAAGATATCTGGTTATTACTTTAATTACTAGTTGGTTGCAGAGAAGGGCAGTTTGATCAGCTGCCTGTGTGCCTGAGCTTGTGTTGTGCAGAGAGGAGCAGTTTGCAAGGTGTGAATTGGGGGAGTTCCCTGCCAGGAGCATCATAATGCTAATAAAGCGCTGAATATTCAGTTCAGCACCTCATTAATAATCTTCGAAGTGGACATTTGCATGGCCATTTTGAAGTTTTGGCCAAGTGTGGCCACAGCCCAACTGTAATTGAAAAGATAAACAATTAAATACGACCTACGGAAAAGTTCTTCCAGTTTTTAATTTACTGTGCATCAATTAGTAAAGTAACACAGGATTTTTTTTTAAAATAAGTTATTGATCAGGTTCAGATACCTATGAAACTCCGAAAGAATTATGTTGTAAGGGGAATTCTTTCCCTTCTAAACCTCTAGTGTCTATGCAAAGTGGAGCAGCCATTCTCCCATCACCTCACCTTTTCCCACGTTTTCGCAAAGGGTGGAGGCTGTTGCTGTTGCCTTTGAGGGAAGGCAGAGGCAGAAAGAATGGAACAGGGATTAGCCTTCTTAAAGGCTGGGTTCCACCTGCCACACCTGCCTGAGCAATTTAAAAGGGTCAGGGGCTCCCAGGCCATTTTAAATGGTCAGGGGTCCTGGGCACTTGCCCCCCAGGCCCTACATCCATCAATGGGCCAGGCTGAGCCCCCTTTCACACTTCAAACCCCTCGGCCCCAGCCTGGAGCTCCCTACTGTTGTACTCCAAATTCTTCATCCCAGACTCTAACTGAGAGCATGCACTCCTCTCTGGAGCACCTCACCCCATCTCACACCCTACCCTTCTGGCCCAGCCTGGAGCAAACCCTCCCATATTCTGAACCCATGATTTTTTGCTCAACCCAATCCTAGGGGGCCCCACAAAATCTAATAGCCCTGGTCTCCATAAGAGTTATGCTATCCCTCCTCTATGATTAACCTTCTTTGTGCCTTTCTTCCTGTCTGTGCTCCAGCCTGAGCCCTGTCTCCCATTCGTCTCAATCCATGATCTCCCGTCTAACCCCTGACCTGGGTTCAGCTGCCTTTTACTCCAGCAGCTTGCCTGTTTGTGGTGTCTGTGGGCTACCAAGCTAAGTGCAATCCTCCAGCAGCTGTCCCCGCTTCACCCCAAGTGGCTGCCCCTGCCCTCCCTAACCCAATCTTATTACCCGCCTGCACTGTGTCTGGGTGGGAACTATCTGAGGCATAGCCTCCTCTGTCTTTCTCAGGCTCTGTGAGCAAAGAGTGAAGCAACCTGACTCTGGCTTCTGACAACCTTGTCCCTCTTCCATCCCCACCACCCCACCATTGCCATGGGGATTTCTGCGAAGAACCCAAACACTTCCTCCAGCCAGCTCTTTAAACAGACAACCTCTGCTGCTTAGGGAGCTGCCTCTCTAAAATTCAGGTCCCTGCTTAGCCTGTTTTTTAAAAAAAAAAGTTGGGATGCTCTCCAGAGAGCTAAAAAAAAGGGACAGTTGTGGCTGAAATGGAATAGATGGTCATGCTAATTCCAAACCAATGATTAGTTTAAATAGCTGCCACAAAGACTAATTTCATCAGCCCCTTTATAGTATTTTAAATAAGCTTTAGAAAGTATTTAATTTTAAAAACTTTATTAAAATAACTCTTAAGGACTTCAGCCTACTCAGTGCAAAAAGGAGTAGAGTCATAGAGGTTTCCATCCTATCTTTAACAGTTGTATGAAGCATATGGCACACTATACACAGGTGCTCTTTCTGAAGTTTCACTATCCTTGTCCTAAGTGGGGTGAGATAGAAATGCAGAAGGCAGTGATAACTCTAAGGCTGCATCTAGACTTTTATTCCTCTTTTGAAAGAGGCATACAAGAGAGGGAAATTGAAAATGAAAATGAGGCACAGATTTACATATCTGATACCTCATTTGCATATCTTTCGAAAGAAGAAAAGCTGTATACATGTGGCTCTTTCAAAAGTAAACCCCATCTTTGAAAGAATCCGTCTTCCCTTTTATTTATGGGAAGAAGGGTTCTTTTGAAGATGGCATTTACTTTCAGAAGAGCTGTGTCTATACTGGTTTTCTCCTTTCAAAAGAAACTCTTTTGAAAGAAGAATATGCAAATGATGAATCAGATATGTAAATATGCAGCTCATTTGCATTTTCAATTTCCCTCATTTGCATGACTCTTTCGAAAGAAGAATGCAAGTGTAGATGCAGCCTAAGGGTCCTTGCCTTGTTGGTAATGATAGAAAATATTTTATTGTGAAGATATCAGGATGGGTGACTCCCTGTAGCTGCTTCAGAAAAAAAAATCCTTCTGACTTGATTCTGAACCCATATTCAGGCTCTCAGAGAAGTTCAGAAATGCTTTTGGCCATGAGCCTGATTGTTTTGCCAGCTCTAATTGAAACAGCCACTGTTCAAAAAGTTTCTCCTCCCCACATCTCTCAGTACCATAACAGCTTTATTTCAAAACGTGTTCTCTACTGAACCTGGTACTTGCTGTTCTGGATCTCAATTCTCACTTCAAAGCAGTTGAGGGAACAAGGTGTGTGAAAATTCACTGGGAAGCCAGTCTTTACTTCTAATAATTGTCATTCCTGGCAATCTATTCATACACAGCTCCAGGTTACAGCTGTTTTTTTTGGATGAAGTGAACCTAGGCTGAAGGCAGAGGAGACTCAGAGGATAAAATAATATGCCACAAAGAATAGAGAAGTCTGAGGATAAAATAAAGGCTGAATGGTTGAAGCAGATAAAGGTAAAACAGAAGCCAAGGGCATGACTTGTGAAGCATGAATTCCTACCACATGCTGCGAGCAGAGATTCTTAGGTAGGGTCAAAACTCACTCTTTACCTATGACTTGACTTTTCTGGTAAATCAAAACTTAAATTTAAGCTGTAATTTTCCTCCCAAAATTAAACAGCATAATCATAAGGATTTGTATTATGTGTGATGTTTTCATGCGCCACTGTTATTATTTTCAAGGCTTTTTCCAAAAGACCATGCACATTTGCATCCTCATCATTATAAATGAAAAAATAAAAAAGCAGTAATGTAGCACTTTAAAAAGCCTAACAAAATAATGGCCGTGTTTGCACTTGGCCAAAATTTTGAAAGGGCCATGCTAATGGCCAAATCGGAGAATACTAATGAAGTGCTGCAATTAATATTCAGTGCTTCATTAGCATTCTGCAGGCTGCAGCACTTCAAATAAGCAGATTTTGAGGTCTGTGGGGTCCTATCAAAAAGGGCCTCTGTGTTGCCAAGCCGGTCATGATCGAAAGCTAATGAGGCTCTGAATATTCATTTCAGCACCTCATTAGTATCCTCCAATTTAGCCATTAGCATGGCCATTTCAAAGTTTTGTCCAAGTGTGGCTACAGCCCCTCTGTGTGTAGACGCTGTGTGTAGATGCTATGTTTAGATGCTGTATTTTGAAATAGCTAAGTGCTATTATGAAATTCATTTTGTGTATAGCGGCATTATTTTGGAATAAGATTTTCCAGAATAGCTTATTTTGAAATAAGACTGCTTGAAGACATACTGGCTATGTCTACACTAGCCTCAAAACTTCAAAAGGGGCATGATAATCAACCCAATTGAAAGATGCTAATGAGGTGCTCCCATGAATATGCAGTGCCTCATCAGCATAGTAGCAACTGCAGCACTTCAAAAGTGATGCCTTCAATCACATGTGGCTCGTCTACACAGGTTCCTTTTTGAAAGGACCCCACACACTTCAAAATCCCCTTTTCCTATAAGCAAACTGAAATAGGAATAAGGGGATTTTCGAAGTGTGAGGGGTTCTTTCAAAAAGGAACCCGTGTAAATGAGCCAAGCGCAATTGAAAGCAGCACTTTTGAAGTTCCCTGGCTGCAATTATACTAACAAGGTGCTGAATATTCATGGGAGTGCCTCATTAGCATCTTTGGATTAGGTTCATTATCATGCCCCTTTCAAAGTTCTGGGGCTAGTGTAGACATAGCCACCCTCAGTTTGTTCAATACTACTTTTGAATCTTTGCAGTTTTTATTTATTTATTTATTTTTAGTTTTTATTTTTGAATCCGGGTTTTCCATAAAATAGGCTTAGAGTTTTGGTATTTTAGAGATGAGTGAAACAAGGTTGTAAGGGCACCTTGTCTTTCAAGGGTTAACTTATCTTCTTTCTCTTTCTTAGAGGTGGTAATCTGAGGTTTCAACTATGCTATTATCAGCATTTATGGGCAACATTGTCACATTATCCTTCTCTTGTCAGCTAGGTAACTTCCTAAAGAGATTAGTCTCAGGTACATTTGAGCTACAGTTCTCCTGTCTTCCAACTATCAGTTTCTTCATCTACAAGGCATTAGTGGCATCAGAGCTTCCTAAGAAATCATATGACACATCCAAAGTGTCTATCAGGCTATCAAGCAATTAAAATATTAATTGCAATTAAATCATGTTATTCAGAAATTCATTCATGATCAACTATGCAATTAATTGTGCAGTTAAGTAATAGAATGCCATTTATTTAAATATTTTTGATATTTTCTACTATTTCAAATACTTTTATTTCAATTACAATACAGAATACAAGTTTACAGTGCTCGCTTTTTGTATTTTATTACAAATATTGTAATAAATAAAATAACAGTAAATAAATAAATAGTCAAGAAATAGTATTCCCCCATTACAAGTCTGACAGTGGAATCTCTTTATCATTAATGTTGGACATGCAAATGTGGACTTAACTACAAAAATCTGCATTCAAAATCATAACATGATAAAAATTTAGACCCTATAAGTCCACTCAGTCCTACTTTTTGTCTGCTCAGAAAAGCGAGGTTGTTTACATTTTCAGGAAATAATACTGCCCACTTCTTGCTTACAATGTTACCTGAAAGTAGAAAACATATGTTTGCATGGCATGGTAGCAAGCATCGCATAATATTTGCTTGTCCAATGCACTAAAAAATTGTAAATTTTGCTTCACACTTCAACCACAATTCCAGAAGATATCCATTCATGTTGCTAATGGGTTCTGCTCAACAATGATCCAAAGCAGTACAAACCAATGCATCTCATTTTCATCATCTGTGTCAGTTTAATTTCTGTTTGGTGGTTCAGGCTCTATAGTTTCCACATCAGAATGCTGCTCTTCTGAAAGCACATTCCACATCATGTCACTCAGATTTTGGAAGGCACTTTAGATTCTTAAACCTTGGAACTAGTAATGCAGCTATATTTAGACATCTCACATTGCTACCTTTGTTGTGTTTTGTCAAATCTACAGTGAAAGTGTTCTTAAAATGAACATGTGCTGAGTCATCATTTGAGACCACTATGACATGACATATACAGCAGAATGCAAGTAAAGCACAGAGCAGGAGACACAATTTTCCCCAAAAGTCGAGTCATAAATTTAATTAATTAATTAATTAATTAACACACATCATCAAAAAGTGTGAAAGCATGCACCCTGGGATGGTGGCAGAATCTCAAATGGCATATGAACGTTTAGCATATCTGTCACATAAATATCTTGCAATGACCTGCTACATCAGTACATGGGAACACCTTTTCTCACAAATAATGCAGGCAGCATTATCTTCTGCAAATGTAAACAAATTTGTTTCTCTTTGGGCTTGTCTACACTTGCCCCCTACTTCGAAGGGTCATGTTAATCAAGGTGATGGGAGACTGCTAATGATGCGCTGCACTTCAGTGAATGCACAGCACTTCGTTAGGCTAATTATCCCCTGCAGCAACTTCAAAGTATCAAAATTTGAAGTGCCATCATGTATATAGCCTGCCCGCTCTACTTCAAAGTGCCTTTACTCCCCAAAATTTTGAGGGGTAAAGGCACTTCGAAGTATTGCAGGCACATCAAAATGCTCACGGCTACATGCATGCTGGCACTTCAAAGTTTGACGCTTCAAAGTTGCTGCGGGAGAGAATTAGCCTAATGAAGTGCTGTGTATTCACTGCAGTACTTCATTAGTAATCTCCCATCACCCTGATTAACCCTGATTAACATGCCCCTTCGAAGTTGGGGGCAAGTGTAGACCCAGCCTTAATGATTGGCCGAACAAAGAGTAGGATTGAGTGGACCTGTAAGCTTTAAAGTTACATATTGTTTTGTTATTCAGGGCACATATGAAACTATATGCATTTATACATTGCAAGTTCACAATAAAGAATTTTGAACTACAATACTTTTATGAGGCAAGCTGGAAAATAATTTGTCCTTTTAGAGTTCAATAATTTGTCATAAAATAAATACAGTAAACAGGATGCACTTTGTATCCTGTGCTGTAGTTGCAAATGTAAAGCAAATCTGAAAAATCTCATAAATTTCAATTGTTAGTGTATTGTTTAAAGGCACAATTAAAACTGTGATGAATCATAATTAATTTTTAATCACTATTGACTTTTGAGTTAATTGTGTGACAGCTGCGATTAAGAGCCCTAGTTTATGCACAAGGTGCTCAGCTGTTTGAAGCCAGAAATTCAGGTTTCTTTTTGAACCTCAGACTCATTAATGGAGCTTCCTTTTAAGCTAGTCACACTGGAATGTTCCAAAGCAAATTCAGTGAATTTATTTTCATTTGAAAGTCTTTAGGCCAGGGTTCAGCAACCTTTCTGAGGCAGATTGCCAAAACATGACGTTTTGGCCTCTCTGTATGGTCCAAGTGCCAATAGTCCTAATGACAACAGATTCATTAATAAATAAATTAAGATGCAGAATTTTGCCATTTAGGTGGTGGTTGGTAGCATTAGCTGGTCTTTTGTTAAGCCACAGGCTTCCTGCAGCCTTAAAAATCTTTCTTATTACAAAGCCTGGCATTTTTTGAACAGTACCAAAATGGTTGCTTGATGTTTGGTGCTAGAAGTCGGCGAAAGTTCAGGGGAGACAGCAAGGTCAAGAGGATCTTAAAATCTGACCTAAAACTAACTACCTGCATCCCCTGGCAGTCACTGTGGAGGGTTGGGCATGGGAACAGAGGTTCAAAGAAGCCTTGGGGAACTAGGGCTCGCATATTCAAAGATATTTAGGGACCTAATGTCCTTTGAAATTTAATGTTAACTGGGCTTGGAACTCCTGTAGGTGCTTTAGAGAATCTCACTTGGCCTCACTGTGCCTCAGTTTCCCTGAGAGTAGAGGAGGATAATTGACTCTGTCATATTCCTTGCTAGGGAGCTATGACAAATGATGTGTTGTGAGGCCACCTTTCTGTTGGTGAGTCTGCCCTGAGTTTAAAGCATAAAGAAATAGAGCAGGTTGAGTGCACAGAGCCTGGGAGCAGCTGACTTGGGACGCCGGCTGTCATCTGTAAATGAATGGCCCCAGTGAAAGGGAGTCAGTGGAGGAGAATCCACCTCTGCTTACCTCGATCCATGAGTGCCAGGCCAGTAGAGTGCCCAGTGCCACACAGTGAGCCAGGGGAACTTATAGTTAGACAGGCACAGAACAGCCTGTGCAAATTTCCCTCTTCTGCACAGAATTAAGTCAGCTGATCAGCCAGCAGCATCCACATCTGAAACCACTGTAAGTGCACCTGTGGCAGCTGCCCCCAGATTCTTCTGCCTTCCTGAAACTGAGGTGGCTGCAGCAGCCCCCTTCAACTTTGCCAGGCTGCCCTGGTGTGCTGTACCTCATGCATCTGCAGAATGGCTTTGAGCAAACTACCAGCTGTATGGGGAGTGGAGGGGCGGGGCTGAGTTTCTGCCCTGAGTGCCAATGAAAATGATCCTGCTGGCCCCTGTTTTAGCTATTAGGCACCAACACACTTTGCTCAGTGGAGAGCCTGTCTACTACCAACAGTGGACCATCAAGAGTCAATGGCTCATTAAGAGCAATTTCCTTTTACCCTCACTAGGCACAGCTATTGATTTCCCACAGACGTCAAAGACTTCACTAAGGCTATGGCTATGCTAGAAGTATCTCTCATCCGACATTTCTATTGGAAGAGATTTTCCAACAAAATGTCTGTCAGCAAAGTGTGGCCGTACATTAAAGTGGATCAAAAGAGCGATCCGCTGTGTCGAAAGAAAACAAGAAGCAAGAAGTTATCCGGTCTGTCGAAAGGAAACAATATTTTGAAGCATTAGCCTTTGTGGGAAAATACCCACTTCCTCAAATGCATAATGGCCATTCTTTTGACTATTGGAAGCATAGCAGACAGGGCTGCCAGTGTCAGGAAGCTCTATCTGTCAACACAGGGACCCCCCCAGAGCGACCACACAGCTTTTCTGTTGGCAGAATCTGTTGACAAAGGCATGTTTCCTCCTCTGGGAAAGGCAGAAGGCTGATGGTGGAAGTGGTGAGTTTTGTCAACAGACTGTCAGTGAAACACATTTTGTGTGTGGACGTGCAGCGAGTTTTGTGAACAAAACCAGAGTTTCATTACAAAAACTCACCAGTGTAGCCATCGCCGATAGGTTATGTCTACACTTGCTGAGTTTTAGTGCTATCATTTTCACTGGTGATAGTGAATGTATAAATGAAAAGAGCTTGTGTACATACTCCTTTCCTTCTGCAGGTGTCAGAGAGAGTTTACATTTGCAGCACTTTCATCGTCATAGAGAGCAGAGCTCTGAAGGCAGCTATCCCACAATGCAGCTCTCTATATTTTAACAACCAGTCTTGTGGGAAGATTTTGAATCCCTGCCCAGCTCTCTCTCTCACCAAATGTTGATCATTCCAGTAGCTCAGGGTAGCTCCAAGCAGGTGATACTTTGCTCTGGCCAGATGATAAGTGAGCACTTGCCAACAAAACAAGAAGGGGAATTTCAAGCTTTCTAAGGCTCTACAGGAAGAGGAGTGGACATTTGTTTACTGATGTCAAAGCAGTAGAGCTTCTGGCCACAGTGGTCACCTAGGCAATGTGGGCTATCTTGTCGAGGCTAAAACCTCTGTAAATGTTCTGAACAGACTTTTGTACATCAGAAAAATCAAACTTCTTTCGAGTTTCACTCAGGTACAGAACTATTTCTAGTACCTCAGGAAGATTTTCACATGTCATTGTGTATAAGCTGCTAGATTCAACACATACAGGCTTAGGAATCATTTCCTCCTTGTCACATGTTTCTAAGCTGTCAGTGGGTAAAACAGTTAAATCACCGTTATGCCTTCCTTCTACCCTGGTTATGATATCAACTTGATCAGATGAGGCTGTCATGTCTTTACTCAACAACACACTAACAACAGAATGCAGCCTGGTTAATATGCCTGCATCCCTGGCAGACACAAACTTGTGAACACTTCAGCTATACTTACACTAGCGAATTTTCCTGAGAAAATGCTGGTTTTGTCAATAAAACTTGGGGAGCGTGCACACACAAAATGTGTTTTGTTGACAGTTTGTGTGTGCACCTTTGCTGGAAGCATTCTGCCTTTCAGCTATGAGGCATAATGCTGCTGCCAACTGACTGTCAACCAAAAAAAAAGTCTGCAGATGTTCTGGGGGGCCTTCTCTTGACAGGCAGCGCAGGGCATCTTGAATGATGGGCAGCCCTGTCTCCCGTGCTTCCAGGTGCCTGTTTTGTCAAGAGAGCAGCGTGTGACCGCACTCTCTTGACAGAAGCTTTGTCGGGAAATCTCTTCTAACAGTGCCTCTGTTGACAGAGCACTGTAGTGATCTGTCTTCCTGGGCTTCAGCTGTGCCCTGCCCAGAGTATACTCTGAGTCAACAGATATATTGTCAACCATCACAGGTTGGCATGACTCTTCTGTCTGGTTTACAGACAGAGAGGAGGTGGAAAAACATTCTGCTTAAGCAGACGTACTGTTATTTTCAAGAAATAAACAATCTGAGGTTTAATTTTCCTGACCAATGAGCTCTCCCTGTGCTTTATCCAATTACAGATTCACTTCTGATGTATTAGACATTCAGAATTTCATTCACATAAATACTGCTTTTCTACACAGCCAGCTATTTTCATCAAACAAACATTTGGAGAAACCCTCCATAGATAGAGGTTCAGAATTACTCTCTTCCTATGAATAGTCACAGAGAGGTAGCCATGTTAGTCTGTATCTTCACAAAACAAAATAGCTGTCCTATAGTGCTTTAAAGATTAACAAAATACTTGATTACGTGATGAGCTTTCATGGGACAGACCCACTTCATCAGATCTGGAAAATTCCAAAAAATGAAAACTGAGAAGAAGAGGATTATTTCCTGTGACTGATTCAAGATATTAACTTGAGTGCACAAAGCTTTAAAATCATTCCATATTAAAAGACCTTCAGAAATTCTGTTTGGCAATCTATCCCCCTCCCCCAGCCCCGTAATCATGGTGACATTGAATCCTTTTCATTTATGATGAGTTTTTGCTAAAGGCACTCTTACAAAATATTCAGATAAAGCCAAGAGTTTACACTTTCATTTGGCAAAAAATCTTCCTCCTTGAAAAGATTTGCTTTAGCCAAAGTAGTATTTTCTGTGGTGTCCCTCTGTGTCATACACTTTATTCCATTAACTTATACACTGCTAATGAACTCTGTGTTATTGTTCCCATATTTAACTTTAACATGAGTTTTAAAATCAAGTCCTTCAGAGACAACAGTAACTATATTTGTGCACAAAGCAGCAGCTCTGGGCTCTCTTTTGTTTGTCTATGCGTTTGGAGCAACAGGATGAACAATTACTGGTTTGGTTTGCCTGAGGGGTGGTTTAACTGTCTAAAGTAAGCTACCTACCAGTCCCTGAATCACCCCTCAAAAGACGAAGAGAAAATTGAGTGTGTGTGTAGATGCTCCACAGGATCATTCAAAAGGGCCACTCGAAAGCACATGTTAGTGCAGATGTAGCCACAGTGGCTGTCTAAATTACAGTGGTCCTTTGAAAGAAGTTCTTCCAGACAGTCTCTTCTGAAATAAACTTCTTTTAGAAGAGTGCAACCACACACAAAAAAAAAAAGCAGATTGAAAAAATTGATCCAAGTTTTTCATAGAGGACATCCACACAGCCCCACCTCTTTGAAAAGAAGGAGCCAAGGATCAAAAAATCCAGTGCCATGGAGGACTGGTCTTCTGAAAAAGGGCCCCAACGATGTCTACACGTGGTTTTTCTTCTGAAAGAATCTTTCAGAAAAAGGTGTTCTTGCTCATCTGAGAAAGGAAGAGGGCTGCCAGAAAAAGTGGTGCATTCTTCCAATCTAATATTGAAAGAATGCATTTTGTGTGTAGATGCTTCCTGGGATTTTTCAAAAGACCCCCAGCTTTTTCAGAAATACTTGCTAGTGTAGACATAGCCAGTGGGTTAACTTCCTTCCATGAAAGCCCAGGATGCTGTCTAAGTTGAGCCTGCCCCAGTAAATATGACAGCTTAAACTAAGCCTTGTCTAGTAGCAGTCAAGCCTATAAAACCATTCTGTGTAATTTAACAGTCCTGGCCAGGGTGATTTTCTGCTGCCATAAGACTCAGTGACTAAATTGTTCTGGTTCACTTGAAACAAAAGACAGTGAAGTTCTTTTTCTGAAAGCATTTCAAGTGTTAACTATTTTCCATGCACACACACTTCTGCTAAATTTACTGACAAAAATGAATAGGAAAATGTGTTCCTATCAGACAATGGCATTTTGAAGCCAGGGCATCTTTCTTAATTCCTGTCACCCAAGGAAGTTTGACACCACTTTTTGGATGCACTGTATGACAATTTAAAAATGAAAGTAATCTTTCAACAGCTTGAATGGCTTTTTTTTTCTTTGCTTTAAACAGACAGCACAAAAAGTAATGAAAAAAAGCCTTTTAATTTAATATTCTTGCAAAATATTATCACTTTCCTACCTAAAAATATGTGACATTACAAAAATTGAAAGGTAGTTATCTTGCAGACAAAGCAATCTGAATAGCTTAGTAGAAAGAAAATGTTTTACGATGAGCTCAAATGTTTCCTTTCTCCCATCTATCCAGCACAATATGAAGCAAACTGTTTATTTATGTATTTATTTTAAATGAATTATGATAATCATTAAGTTGGCAGTCACTACAGTATGAAATATTTGGTTCCTAAGAGCATGCATCTCTGAAGTGCTGGATCAGTGTTTTAAAAAAATGCCTTTTATAAAAATCCAGGCATAATTTTGGTTGACTTATTGGTTGACTTAACACCTCTTAACACCTCTTTGATTGACTTTGGTTGACTTAATACCTCTTATTCCAAACTTGGTTAGCTATATGAAAACATGGCTACGTCTACACATGCACGCTACATCGAAATAGCTTATTTCGATGCAGCGACATCGAAATAGGCTATTTCGATGAATAACGTCTACACATCCTCCAGGGCTGGCAACGTCGATGTTCAACTTCGACGTTGGGCAGCACCACATTGAAATAGGTGCTGCGAGGGAACGTCTACACGTCAAAGTAGCACACATCGAAATAAGGGTGCCAGGAACAGCTGCAGACAGGGTCACAGGGCGGACTCAACAGCAAGCTGCTCCCTTAAAGGGCCCCTCCCAGACACAGTTGCACTAAACAACACAAGATCCACAGAGCCGACAACTGGTTGCAGACCCTGTGCATGCAGCATGGATCCCCAGCTGCAGCAGCAGCAGCCAGAAGCCCTGGGCTAAGGGCTGCTGCGCACGGTGACCATAGAGCCCCGCAGGGGCTGGAGAGAGAGCGTATCTTAACCCCTCAGCTGATGGCCGCCATGGCAGACCCCGCTATTTCGATGTTGCGGGACGCGGATCGTCTACACATGCCCTACTTCGACATTCAACTTCGAAGTAGGGTGCTTATCCCATCCCCTCATGGGGTTAGCGACTTCGACGTCTCGCCGCCGTCGATTTCAACTTCGAAATAGCGCCCAACACGTGTAGCCGTGACGGGCGCTATTTCGAAGTTGGCACCGCTACTTTGAAGTAGTGTGCATGTGTAGACGCGGCCCATGTTTCCTGTTGAAAGAAAAATCATCCAATAATTCTAAAGAACTTAACTTTCATTAGGGCAGAAACATTGTTCAATTATATTTTCAAAGAACAAATGGTGACCTAAAAATAATGAAATCCATGTACTTTTCAACTGTGTCCTTTGGTTGAGCATTTCAAAGGTAGCTACTGGTCTTTGCTAAAAATACTTATTGCACACTTAGCGCAATGGAGGAGGCAGCAAGGAACGGGGTGTGGGGGATAGGGATAGGATATTTTTTCTATAAAAAGCAGTTAAAGAAAGTGGCATGTCATGTAGTTTCATTTGATCTAAGTTTCCCCACCTGTGAAAGAGAAATAATAATATTGTGAATTATTTCAAGAACTAATTAACTGGTAACATCTGCATCACATTTTAAACATGAAAAAGGCATGTAAGCGCTAGTATGTGCTATTAATACATTAAATAGATGCATATATATAATAAGTAGTAGAAATCTTATATTACAGAATAGTTGTTCACTCTTTTAAGCATAGATGCTGTGGGTGCTGCCACAGCAACTGGCTGTGAAGTGGTTTCCATTATATACAAGGTTTACAGTTTCGTTCAATTGCTCTAAGCATGCACACAAATAGTTCCATTGCCTCTCCTTTTAAGCATGTAAAATTTGCTTCTCATTTGCCATTTGGGTTACTGAGGAAATGCTAACGAGTTGTAATGTGATGAAAGAAGACTTCTGAGATTTTGTGCATATAGTTATATCTTCAGTTACATGCTCACATTTAAGTATTGACTCTGAAAACAGCTTTTTCAGTGCTGTCTGCAATTTATTCTTTCCCTGGAAACAGCTAGCTATGTTTTACATATATGACGCTACCCATTGAACAAAATCACAGCATAATAATGTTGTGAGTAATATGCTTTGTTGTTGCAGTTTACCCTGATCTGGACAAAATTAGAGGCAGCAAATGTAAAATGAAACATACAGTGTCAGAAGACATGAGCTTTAAGCATAGAGGACAATTTGAAATGCATCCAAAGGTCACTACAATTATTTCAGAGACTGGCTAACTATGTGTGTGTGGGACAGAGAATGAGCGAGAGTGAAAGAGAAAGAAACCAACCCTGTAACATCTGTCGTATAAAATAATGAGTCAAAGTTTATTTTTAATCTATTATATATTTGAGTGAGTTTGTCTGTTTGATCAAGAACTCTTCCTAAGTGATAAGAGATAGAACCACCAAATTTGTAGTACAGCCTCCGTTTATCACAACTTGAAGCAACATAGAGGTTGGTTGTGCCAGGACAACAGGATGTGCCTGGAATGGGATTGCTTCTCATAAAACAAAGAACAAAGAGAGAATCAACAAATCAAGGACATTCCTCAAAACTGACATGAATGTTGAAAGAGACTGAACCAAGATCAGCCAGAAAATAGGATAAATCTTGAACAGGATAGCATCTCAATAAACTGTACAGAAAAGAGATAAAACAAGAGAAATGTGGAGTAGTGCTCTGTTTTGGCACAGTTAAATCAATGCTTAAGATTGAAAATGAAGAAAAAATATTGGAAACCAAATTGAAGATAGACCTTTTTTGTTAAAACATAGCAAATGACAAAAGTTTATAAGGTTGAAGGAAAAAAATACACTTGATACAACTCCCATTTAAAAATTTACTAAAAGAATAAATTTTAGCAATCCCTTTTTAAGAACTCAAAAATAAAACTTCACAAAATACAATACATTTTCAAAAGCATGCACAGTTTGCACTGGCAAAAACAAAATAAAATAAAACAAAACAAAACAGAAAACCCAAAAAAACAAACAAAAACTACCTAAAAACTAAAAACAAAAACAAAGTTAATTGACCTTAGGAAGTGAGCAATGCTGGGTAAATCTGCTAGTTTTATTATAAAGGGAACACATATGGTACATACTGACAAATGATGCAGAAAGATGAAAGATTGATAATACATCCAATAACCTATGGGGGAGAAAAGAAGTTACAGGCAATGTAATGCTGAGACACAGATGAAGTGACTTTAGGTAATCAAAGTGAGAATTGCTGCCTGACAGATGCAGCAGCAAGGCCCTTATTTTGTGAGATACTTGATGAGTTTTTACAGTGTTACAGTATTTGAGTTTTATGTTGTATGATATTCACCCAGTGACAGCGTGACCCCTTTCTCCCCCAAGATGTTATCACTGCTCTATAGCAAAGTAATTCTGCTGCTGTCTTACTAGAGATGAACTCATGAATCAGTGATGTGGGCCGAGGTGGCATTTCAGACAGAATTCTGTGAAATCTATAAATCCTTTAAGAAAGGCAGTTTCTTTGCTGCTGTCTGTTGTTGTGCCACAGTCAGGCAATTCAGTTTTGAAAGTCGGGGTGGCTTGGACTGGAGAAAAGACACCAGGGTTTTAAGCAATCAGCTATGTTTTTCCGCTCTTTCTGAAGCATTGTTCTTCACTGTAGTGCTGATTACAAATGCTGGAGTATAGTTTGCTTTCATAATCTTTAATCATGATGCTCTTGCATTCTAGCAGAAGTTATCTGCAAAGCATTAACAGAGAACAGAGTTCAATGTATTTATTCCCTTCGTTATGTTATCTAAACCAAACATGTAAATGGACACTGAAAACTTTTTATAAGTAAGCCTCACAATGTTTCTGTGAAGGTAATATTATCTTTAAAGTGGGCTTCTTAATACTAACAACACTCGTTATTTATATAGTATTGTATATGCTGAAAGCATTGTTCAGATAATAACTGTTCAGATAATAACTGATAGTCATAGCACCTTAAGTGGTGTAGGTCGGTAGGCGTTATTATCCCAGTACATCCATGCCAGAATTAGAATTCGGAATCCTCAGATTCTGAACCCTGCGATCAACTTCCTTAAGTATTAAAAAGGGTAAGATTTTAAGCTTTGACTGGAAGCAGAGAGACTTTGGCATTTGAGAGCTCCACTGAATAGAAACTGATGAGGAAACTAAGGCACAAAATGACAAAGAGCCTTGCCCTATGTCACAGAGCAAATAAGTGATATATTCAGGGCACAGAAGGACACCTGAATCTTAAGTCATGGTCATATCCAGTACAGCACTTCCTGTAATTACTGTTCACGTGAATGATTTTTCCTATTAATTCCTTCATTATATCTCTTTCCTCCTGAGTTAAAGCTATAACTCATGGCTAAGTCTAGATTAGAGCGACCTGTTGACAGAAGCTTTCTATCAGAAGATGTCTTCCAACAAAACATCTGTTGACAGATCACGGCTAGACAGCAAAGTGAATTGCTCTGTCGATCTGCTCTATTGACAGAGAGCAGCTAGACTGCCCGGCTTCTCTCTCAACAAAATGGCTACCAGGAACACCATCAGAGAGGGTCTCATGGCACGCAAAGCCTTCTGAGAGCCCTGGCAAGATGTGCTCTTACAGGTCCCCCTCCCCAGACACCGGTTCCCTGCCCATACTGAAGCGTGCTTACCTCCATGAGGGACAGCACAGCTGCTAATGCATGGGTTCAACACAGCTCTTTCCAGCAAGCAATGATGTCAGAACATGCTGATCTGTTGCACCTCCTAATTGCCATCCTCCTCTTCCTCAGGGAGGGCAAACCTGACACTACTTTTGAGGAACTCCCTGTGGATGCTTGATAGTTACACATATGTCCACCTCCCCAGGTGCACAGGCAGATTTGGAGGCACTGCACAGTTCCGACTGGTGGGACTGGCTGATCATGGGGCAGTGGAATGACCAGCAATTGCTCCAGAACTTCCACAAGCAGAAAGAAGGCCACATTCCTGGAGCTCTGCACCTGGATCACACCCAGCCTCCAGAGATAGGACACCTGGTTGCAGCCTGCCATGCCCCTGGAGAAGCAGGTTGCAGTTGCCCTCTGGAAGCTCACCACCCACAACAGCTACCACTTGGTGGGAAACCAGTTTGATGTGTGAGAGGTCCACCGTTGGGGCCCTCCTCATAGAGATAAGAACATAAGAACGGCCATACTGGGTCAGACCAAAGGTCCATCTAGCCCAGTATCCTGTTTGCCGACAGTAGCCAATGCCAGGTGCCACAGAGGAGGTGAACCGAAGACAATGATCAAGTGATTTGTCTCCTGCCATCCATCTCCCACCTTTGACAAAAGGCTAGGCAACATACCTTACTCCTTGCTAATAGCCATCTCTGGACTCAACCTCCAAATATTTATCGAGCTCTTTTTTAAACTCTGTTAGAGTCCCGGCCTTCACAGCATCCTCTGGTAAGGGGTTCCACAGGTTGACTGTGTGCTGTGTGAAGAAAAACTTTCTTTTATTAGTTTTGAACCTGCTACCCATTTATTTCATTTGGTGTCCTCTAGTTCTTATATTATGGGAACAAGTAAATAACTTTTCTGTATTCACTTTCTCCACACCATTCATGATTTTATATACCTCTATCATATCGCCCCTCAGTCTCCTCTTTTCTAGACTGAAAAGTCCCAGTCTCTCTAGCCTCTCCTCATATGGGACCCGTTCCAAACCCTTAATCATTTTAGTTGCCCTTTTCTGAACCTTTTCTAATGCCAATATATCTTTTTTGAGGTGAGGAGACCACATCTGCATGCAGTACTCAAGATGTGGGCATACCATAGTTTTATATAGGGGAAGTAAGATATTCTTTGTCTTATTTTCTATCCCTTTTTTAATTATTCCTAACATCCTATTTGCTTTACTGACTGCCGCTGCACACTGCGTGGATGTTTTCAGAGAACTATCCACTATAATTCCAAGATCCCTTTCCTGATCTGTTGTAGCTAAATTTGCCCCCATCATATTGTATGTATAATTGGGGTTATTTTTCCCAATGTGCATTACCTTACACTTACCCGGATTAAATTTCATTTTCCATTTTGTTGCCCAATCACTCAGTTTGCTGAGATCTTTTTGAAGTTCTTCACAGTCTGCCTTGGTTTTGACTATCCTGAACAGTTAGGTGTCATCTGCAAACTTTGCCACCTCACTGCTTACCCTTTTCTCTAGATCATTGACGAATAAGTTGAACAAGATTGGTCCCAGGACTGACCCTTGGGGAACACCACGAGTTACCCCCTTCCATTGTGAAAATTTAACATTTATTCCTACCCTTTGTTTCCTGTCTTTAACCAGTTCCCAATCCATGAAAGGAGCTTTCCTCCTATCCCATGACCACCTAATTTACATAAGAGCCTTTGATGAGGGACCGTGTCAAAGGCTTTCTGGGAATCTAAGTATACTATGTCTACTGGGTCCCCCCATCCGCATGCTTGTTAACCTCTTCAAAGAACTCTAATAAATTAGTAAGACACGACTTCCCTTTACAGAAACCATGTTGACTTTTGCTCAACAAATCATGTTCCTCTACGTGTCTGACAATTTTATTCTTTACTATTAAGAGGAAGCCGTGCTGGTTTAGTGGGTCTGTCCCACGAAAGCTCACCTAATAAACCATTTTGCTAGTCTTTAAAGTGCTACTTGACTGCTTTTTGTTTTGATTCTTTACTATTGTTTCTACTAATTTGCCCGGTACTGACGTTAGACTTACCGGTCTATAATTGCTAGGGTCTCCTTTAGAGCTCTTTTTAAATATTGGTGTTATATTAGCTGTCTTCCAATCATTGCGTACTGAAGCTGATTTAAAGGATAGTTTACAAACCACTGTTAATCATTCCGCAATTTCACATTTGAGTTCTTTCAGAACCCTTGGGTGAATACAAGCTGGTCCCGGAGACTTGTGACTGTTAGCTTATCAATTAGTTCCAAAACCTCCTCTAATGACACTTCAATCTGGGACAGTTCCTCAGATTTGTCACCCATAAAGGATGGCTCAGATTTGGGAATCTCTCTGACATCCTCAGCCATGAAGACTGAACCAAATAAATCATTTAGTTTTTCCACAATTATCTTCTTACGTTCTTATGTACCATTAACAGAAATCTGGACGCTTGTGTAGAAGTAGCCTTTCTAAAGAAGTGAAAAATAGCTCATCAGTTCTTATTTGCAAATCAATATAAAATATAATTGCATAACATTTAGAATACTATAATGTAATGTGACTTTGTCCTAGTCATTCTAGTTATGGACGCTTTAAAAGTCATTGAAATTGAAATTGTTTGTTTTCTTTTAAGATATTTTAAAATATTGCCATCTATAAAGTTTCAAGTTTGATTTCCTTTGATTCATGGGTTTATTGTGTATTATTCCCAAACAGTATTCAGGCATCCACCCAACATTTGCCAAAAATGTTTGTAAATCTTGAAACTATCACAAATTTTAGAAGGAATGGTCATTTATGTGAAAAATGAAATTGGAAAACAATTGTATTTTATTCATGTACCCTATTTATAAACCTTAAATCATCTGGACAGAAGACAGAGACTGAGATTCAGTTTGACTGAGATAACATCAGAAAATGTTAATAATGAACTGTAACTAGTCAGTAAAAATTGTTCATGAAGAATTCATTGATTGAGAATTGTTCCTCCATGCTATGTGGTGAGACCTTATGCATATACTCCCTCCATTTGTATTAGTAAATTGCTAGCCTTTAAAAAAAATCCTAAATCCAGCCAGATTCATTTCCAAGCTTATTTGTTTTGAGAAGGAAATGTATTATAAATTCAATGGATGGTGAATAAGCCCAGATGACAGGTATTATGTCCACACTCTGCAATACGGCAGGTTTGGAAACAAAAGAACGTGGGGCAAAGATCAGATGGCTACATCTGGAGAAAGAGTATAAATGAAAGAATCAAGAATCTCTCAGACATCTTCTAGAAGTACTGGCTAATTGAGAACCATACCAACTATTGACTCATCATCAATGCCACTTCCAGGACCACCATTTTATTAGCTCAGTTAAGCTGCTGAGATGTTGGAATCCCAGAGAATACTGGCATTATTAACTGATTTTATTCCATTTGCCACATTAAAAAAAGTTTTCAGCTAAGCCAGACTCAGTATGTAGCTTATTTACTGCACTGTTGTTTTAAAAATGACAAGAGAGAGAGTGTGTGAGAGAGACAGATCGTTCTTATATCGCTTGGTACAGTAGTTTCTAATTTACTTTGCTTGTCAGGAGACTCTGGTAAATAAAACATTACATTTCAGGAGCTCCTTTCCACTGGATAAATATTTTGAATAATTAATAAAGCACCAACATTCCATTTCCAAGCATTTAATTTAATGTATACTGATAAATGCACTGTAGCATATGATGAAATATTACACCTCACCATGGGAACAGGAAGGTTAAGATTTCTCACTTGGCTTCTTTTTATACTATATTAAGTGTGAGCTCTTCATCAAGAGAGTGTGACTAGAGTTGAAATCTTATAAAAGGATAGAGCCTCGTCACCAACATGAGCCATTGCTTCGTAACTCTGCAATGAAATTGAGTGGGTTCTGAATCTGTTAAATCTCACCCAGTTGTCTGCTGGAGATAAGTCAGTTACACAGCTACAGAAACCATAAAACAATGGTTGCTTGTTAGATCCTCACGAAAAGCCTTCCAGAAAGGCTCCCTGGTGACAGATATGTTCTAAGACCTAGCTGCATCTACACGTGCACGCTACTTCGAAGTAGCGGCACCAACTTCGACGTTAGGCGGCGAGACGTCGAAGTCGCTAACCTCATGAGGAGATAGGAATAGCGCCCTACTTCGACGTTCAACGTCGAAGTAGGGACCGTGTAGATGATCCGCGTCCCGCAACGTCGAAATTGCTGGGTCCTCCATGGCGGCCATCAGCTGGGGGGTTGAGAGATGCTCTCTCTCCAGCCCCTGCAGGGCTCTATGGTCACCGTGGGCAGCAGCCCTTAGCCCAGGGCTTCTGGCTGCTTCTGCGGCAGCTGGGGGTCTATGCTGCAGGCACAGGGTCTGCAACCAGTTGTCAGCTCTGTGTATCTTGTGTTGTTTAGTGCAACTGTGTCTGGGAGGGGCCCTTTAAGGGGGCGGCTTGCTGTTGAGTCCGCCCTGTGACCCTGTCTGCAGCTGTGCCTGGTATCCCTATTTCGATGTGTGCTACTTTGACGTGTAGACGTTCCCTCGCTGCGCCTATTTCGACGTTGGGCTGAGCAACGTCGAAGTTGAACATCGACGTTGCCGGCCCTGGAGGACGTGTAGACGTTATTCATCGAAATAAGCTATTTCGATGTTGGCTGAACGTGTAGACGTAGCCCTAATGTTCTTCCTAATGACCCTTTCCAGCCAGTCACCCAGACTGATTGTAAGCTGGCTAATAGGCATCCCCAAGTATAAACACATTTGTTATAAATGCATAGACAATATTCTTAACTTCAGATGCCAAAATGATAACATGCATACAAGCTGGACAACCATGTTCAGTAAATCATAACCTTTTCAAAGATGTCTCGTATGACTCATTTTGCATAATATAATCTGCATTATGCCATATTCATATCATAACCATATCTCTGTGTAGAATATGGGGCATAGTGTCACAGTAATCACCAGTCTAAATTCATTTCAGAGTCCATGGCTGGTTACTCTAGGAGATGCCTCTGTCAGGACTCAGGATCAATCTTCAGGGGTTTAGTTTTGTACATGCACAAAATGGCACTTTCTGGGGTCAAAGTCAAGCCTGGAACTCCTAGCAAGCAGTGAGGATTAAGGAAGGTCAATGGGAGAAATGCTCCCTTCAACCTTTTTTTCCATGTACGCAGACATTAATGTTGACCACTGTAGGGTCAGGACATAGCTAAAATTGTGCATCAGCAATTGACTTCTATATCTAGTGTAAACATAGTCTTTGGGGAGGTCCCAATGATGGAAATGACTGATATTTTTTCTCTGCTGGGTCAAGATATTCTGCAATGATTTAAGCACTGGCTGGGAACTGGGGTAACCAAAGCAGCAAAGAAATACACTTCAGATTTAGTATATTTCCTCCTAACTCCCTCTGATGAGGCTGCAATGAAATTATAGTTATAATTAAAGACACCCTCAATTGGTAGTAATTCTAATATAAAGCAAATTCTGGCCTTGTCCATGCACAAAAATTGTACAAATTTAACTATACTGTTATCACTTTGTATGGGAATAACTACAGTAGTAACTTATCGGAGGGGTAGCCGTGTTAGTCTGGATCTGTAACAACAACAAAGGGTCCTGTGGCACTTTATAGACTAACAGAAAAGTTTTGAGCACGAGCTTTTGTGAGCACAGACTCACTTCATCAGATGCTGGCTTAGTAACTAAATGCCCTTATAACTGCATCCACACTTCAAATTGTAAAAGTTGTTTTCATATCAATATAATTACTTTGACTAAAGGTAGAAAAATCATAAAACTAAACGTGTAGCTAAATTGCTATTAAAAAGCCTGCGTGTGGACAAGATCTGAAGTGAATTAAATCTCCCTGAATCAGTTTTACATGTTCTGGACCATTAGTTATTAGATATGTAGGGAATGTGTGCTGATGTTAATACTGAAAAATGAATCAGCAGTAATTGGATAATTTATGAAGTGTTCTTCACTGCAGGGATTCAGTTAACTTCACTGGTATTTTCTCACCTTTCAAGGATGTTGTTACAAAATGAGAATTTAGGACATTGAGGATGATATGATTGCACTAATAAAGTGATGTTTTACTGACTGTCTGACTATGTGCTTGAATGAGGTAAGATGTTTGGGGCGGGGGGGGGGTCTAATTTTCCCTTCCTTTCTTCCCTTGTTGATAATTGCTTATCACTGATGATAAAAACAAAACACTGAGAGTGAAAAGGCCAGTGAGCACAACTGCACTAGGTCAGCCACTTTTCTGCTTCAATTACAAATTAGGATTTCCATGTGTGTTGGTAAAATGAGAAAAGAATCAAATTTCACCAGTCAAGCCTTAAGTAAAGGTTTCAAGAAGAACAAAGCTAAAACATTATTATGCAATGGGAAACTAGTGATTAGAATAAGTTATTTAAAATTCTTTGCAGTATAGGGAATACACAGAGATGATCTTTCTGTGTGATATCTTTCTGAGTGGTAGGGAGATTTCAGCTGAAACACTGAAGGCAGAGGTTAAATAATAATAATAATAATAATAATAATAATAATAATAATAAAATTGAGATATATCTATCTCATAGAACTGGAAGGGGGCTTCAGAGGTCATCAAGTCCAGTCTCCTGCACTCACACCAGGACCTATCATCATCCACCACAATGCTGATAGGTGAGCACAAAAGATTTACTCAGACAAACCAGAGATTATTATCAGTCAAGCAGTATCAATGATTCCCTTGAATATAAGCAGGGGCTTAATTCACCCAAGGTTCTATGTAGGCAAAAGTCAGTGTAGGGGTAGGTTTAGAAGATAAAATAAAAAAAGAACAAGTTAAAAATCACTTAGGAAAGTTAGAAGTCTCCAAGTCACCAGGGCCTGATGAAATGCATCCTAGAATACTCAAGGAGCTGATGGAGGAGGTATCTGAGCCACTACCTATCATTTCTGGAAAATCATAGGAGACAGGGAGATTCCAGAAGACAGGAAAAAGGCAAATATTGTGCCCATCTACAAAAAGGGGAATAAGAACAACACAGGAAACTAAAGACCAGTCAGTCTAACTTCTGTGCCAGGAAAGATAATGGAACAAGTAATTAAGGAAATCATGTGCAAACACTTGGAAGGTGGTAAGCTGATAGGGAACAGCCAGAATGGATTTGCAAAGAACAAATCATTTCAAACCAATCTGATAACTTTCTTTGATAGGATAATGAGTCTTGTGGATAAGGGAGAAGTGGTGGATGTGGTATACCTAGATTTTAGTAAGGCATTTGTTACGGTTTTGCATGATATTCTTATCAATAAACTAGGCAAATACAACTTAGATGGGGCTACTATAAGGTGGGTGCAAAACTGGAGGGGTTGCAACTGCTTTGGAGGACAGAGTCAAAATTCAAAATGATCTGGACAAATTGGATAAATGGTCTGAAGTAAACCGGATGAAATTTAATAAAGATAAATGCAAAGTGCTTCACTTAGGAAGGAACAATCAGTTTCACACATACAGAATAGGAAGCAACTGTCTCGGAAGGAGTATGGCAGAGAGGGAGCTAGGGGTTATTGTGGACCAGCAGTTAAATATGAGTGAACAGGGTGATGCTGTTGCAAAAAAAAAAAAAAGCAAACATGATTCTGGGATGCTTTAACAGGTGTGTTGTGAACAAGACACAAGAAGTCTTTCTTCAGCTCTACTCTGCTCTGGTTAGGCATCAGCTGGAGTATTGTGTCCAGTTCTGGGAGCCACATTTCAAGAATGATGTGGAGAAATTGGAAAGGGTCCAGAAAAGAGCAACAAGAATGATCAAAGGTGTAGAGAACATGACATATAAAGAAGGCTAAAAGAATTGGTCTTGTTTAGTTTGGAAAAAAAGAAGATTAAGGGAAGACATGGTAGCAGTTTTCAAGTAGCTAAAAGGGTGTCATAAGGAGGAAGGAAAAACTTGTTCTTCTTGGCTTCTGAGGATAGAACAGGAAGCAAAGGGCTTAAACTGCAGCAAGGAGGTTTAGGTTGGACATTAGGAAAAAGTTCCTAACTGTCAGGGTGGTCAAACACTGGAATAAATTGCCAAGGGAGGTTGTGGAATCTCCATCGCTGGAGATATTTAAGAACAGGTTAGATAAATGTCTATCAGGGATGGTCTAGACAGTACTTGGTCCTACCATGAGGGCAGGGGGCTGGACTCGATGGCCTCTCGAGGTCTCTTCCAGTCCTAGCGTTCTATGATTCTATGATTCTATGACAAAGTATGCTGAGTTGTAACAGTACTTTTGATCTCCTTCATTCCATCAGAGGGCTTATAGAATGGATAGTATTATATTAAACAATGTGGTACACACCAAGGATAGTAGGTGGTGAATATGGCAGCAGAATACGCAAGACTTTCAGTGCATCTCCACTGCTGCCTCCTCTATCCATTGTACTCGTACAGACAGCCCAGTAAATGGTGGTACAGACGGAGAACAGGTGGTGAATATGGTGGCATTAAAACAGGGGAGATTCAGTGTGTTGTGCTCCTACAGATAGTCCTTGGTTGCAGCAGCCTTCACTGATGCAGGGGAACATCCTGCAGTAGACTTTGATCCTAAGGCTTTGTGCCATTTCTTCTCCTCAGGCACCATCAAGTTCCTTTAAATATTTATAAGCAGGAACACTCCAAATGATACCCCACTTATAACAGGAATAAAATGGCATCTGTCTAACTATGTTTCCTGTAATTTTTTAACAGTTATGTCCTACACCATGACTAAAATAAATAAAAGGGCATTCTGTAACTCATAAGAAAAAGTGTATAATGTTCAACTGAGTAACAATTCTAATTGTGCATCGTCTTTCCTTTATTTCCCTTTTATTACTGCCCTAAAGATAGATTCTTTGTTGATTCATATTTTGTTCAATACTATGCTTTTCTGTGTTATTTCTAGCCTTATGTCATGCCATCTTACTCTGGCTACTTGGTCCTCATCCCTAATCATCCCTCTTTAAGAGGGATAGCATTTCCATTGTTAGCATATGTATTTGGTTTTACAACTGAATCTATGCATCAAAAATAAATGGCAGGAAACCTTAAAAGTGGACTAGATTCAATGGTAGGCCTATTCCAGAAAAAAAGAAAATCCAAATCTCTATGAAGATGAGTACTGGTATAAAGTCAGTTCGAAAAAGAGGATGTGGTAGCACAAATTGTTTGTTACATTAGGCTACCTGTACACTTGAAGATAGGTATGTGATTCCAGCTCATGTGGTGGGGCCCTCAAATATTCTATCCATGTTGAGTCAAAACTATTACCTTTTTCTTAGATATCTATCATTTGTATATCATATGACTGTGAACTGGCATGCTGTGTATACAAAAGGAAAGTGGTTTGATTTGAAAAATACCTAATAGAAGATAAAAATCACTGTTTGGCAGAAAGTCTCAAGGTTACACTGGGAAATTATTCTAACCTTTACAGACATTCTGTATTATTTCCAGAATATAAGGAGATGAGTTTCTCCACCCAGAGTGACACAGATTATGTATGGCTACTTGCAGAGATCTGTCATAAAGCGTTCTGGTTTATGCACATTTATAGTAGCAGGCTATAGTAGCTTTGCTTATAATTTCAGGTTTGAATTCAAACACCTCCCCTCAGTGGTGAGCTTTTTCAGAATCTGATTCTGGATCTGAATTTTGCAAATGGTCCTCTGTTAATAATAAATAATCCCTCTGTTCCAAATACCCTTAACATCAAGGATACATGAAATCCAGAGCTGATGTTTGCTGCTTGATACTCTAATCTGAATGAAAGATGAAGTCCAAAAGGAAAGTTCAACTATAACACTCAGACCCAGGAGTATTTGAATAAAGAAATTCATATCATCAATTTAGTTTGAGAAGACGCATCTTTTACTTACTTTAATTTATTCATTCTCTCTTTGAGTGAGCTTTTATGCTGATAACAGGTGTGACTTTGTCTGCTGAAGTTCTTGATTTATTCTTAAAGCAGCTGCAATGCATACAGGAGTGGAAGAAGTTCCTTCATATCACCATTGACATCAATCCCCACCATTGTGCTTCATATTGGAGCTGAAGGGACATCATGAGGGTTCAGATGATAGCACCTTTGTATGTGTATGTTGGTTTCTCTGCTGAGATTGCAGATCAGTGTCAGTTGTCAAGGATTTTGTGGTGTGAAAGTTCACTATGAGGTCACCAATTCATTTCCCTCAGGTCACCAAACAGCCTTCCGGTGTCCACAAGTTCTCAATGACTTCTCTTCATTCTTAACACACAGACTCCTAAAAAGTATTAGGGGGAAGCTGTTCTTAGTCCTCAAGTGAGCCCTTCCAGAGTGCCACAAGTATCCTTTTTCCTTCTCCTTTTCAATATATGAGGATACAAGCTGTATTTGGCCTACTCCAAGGCATTGTGATTTCACAGATTCCTGGTGTCAACTGCTGGGCTTCATCTTTAATGTTTTGCGACCAGGCTGTCACAGATACTTTTTATCAATTTATGGCCCACTAGGCAGTTGTGCTCACCAATGACACAGATAGTAGAAGGACCCAGGACTAAATTTGTATTGTATCCTTACTGCCTGCATAACCTACTTGTAGAAATTACAGTGAGCAGTAATACCATTTTCTTACCCTGCTCAAGTTTCACCTATCTAAAAAAAAAAATCTGGTGTAACAAGAGAAGTTTGAGGTAGTGTCAGGAGAAAAAAAGAAAGAAGGAGATTTGAAAAAAAACAACAACAAAAAATAACCCCAAAAGCTTGGATGGATGGATAGATGGCACAGCTTCAAGAGAAAAGCCGTTATTTTAATATTTGCCTATTTTATATCTGGATTCCTTCTCTCTATACAGTGGTGATCAGCATGACATATGTTTGCTAAATAGGTAGACAGATCACTGTTAATCTGAATGAAGATACAGGTGAATGTCTTTTCATTTTATTTCCAGTCCTGATATTCTGTTTCAGATAGGCGTCTTTTGAGGATTTTTGTCAATGTCAAATTGAGTGAAAGCTTCAGCATATGGCCCTGATGAAAGCACAATGATAAAACATGTCTTGTTTTTGCCTGTCAAATTCATTTCTGCATTTGTTCTAAATTTACTCTTCATTTATGTTGCCATTCCAAGAAAGTGCCATCTGACTCCCACACATACAAAATAACAACTCACTGTACAAATTTTCTGAAGTAAAATCATGATTAGAAAAAGCAAGGGGGCAACAAACAGGCATTTCACTTTACCAAAAAGCCAATGATTGCTGTCCTACCTCATGATAGAATCTGCCTCATTCCAGGCACAATCCAGTTTCTGCTGAAATCAATAGCAAGTCCCCATTGATTTCAGTAAGTCTTCCCAACATATCTTCAAAGAATTCTTCTCTCATCAGCTGGGTTAGACTACAACTATGTTTTCATTTAGTTCACTCATCACTCAGTGTAGACGGGTGACGTGCTAAGCTGACATTTCTGTGTTTAATTTTTATTAAATTTATGGGAATTCATCATATAATGCTAATTAGCATGTAAGAAAAAAGCCTTCACCACAAGCTCAGGTATATTTATATCATCATTCATTATGCCTAATTTAAAATTAGTGAACCCTCTATAGCAGTGATTTAGTTGACATTTTGATGAATAAAGCACTACGGTATGAAAAGTGCATCTACGTATTTTGGGAATTCTCTTTGAAAAATAATCTCTGCACAAATGTAATTAAATTATACATTTTTCTGCATAGTTATTAGTGGTGTTAAAGGAAGAAAATAAGAATTAATGGAGTGCTGGAGAAAAATAAACTAAATTAAAGGTTCCCTAGGAAAGGTTGAGGCATTTAAGATGCCATATGAACTGACTCAAAGCTTTACCCAAACCTCAAATTTAAGTCCAAACTTGTGAAAAATTTGGAAAAGGAAAAAAATGTACATTTTTACTTCCCACCTGACTTCTTGGTTTTGGCCAGAAATAGCAGTGGCTATTCTTGCTATACTTCCAAGCATATGAGAAAGCAATCGTTTCACATTTCCAGAAAAAAGTGGTTTAGATAAAATTTTAAAATTCAAATGAACATCCCAAAGTTTTCTTCCATATTGAAACACTCTCACCTGAGAGTAAGCACCTCTTATGACTAGTATGTAGGTCAACTTTGTACATAATGGCTCACAGGAACAGTAGTAGGCATTCTTCGATCCAGAGGGATCATGGGTTTACGCCCCAGTTGGACTGATTCGAGCAGCGTCTTCTGTGGCTGTGCAGTCCAATCCAGGAGTGGCAGTCCTTTCCACATTGTGAGTAGCAATAGGCAGATGTCACTCTGGTATCACGGGCACGGATCTCCCTGAGGGCTCTCCTGTCTTCCACTTCCTTCACCAAGGTAGTTTCATACATAACAAGAGGTTCCTTCACTCCCTCTTTCCAGGCATGCCTGTCTGAGGCGAGCGAATGCCAGGTGTTCACACTAATAGGGAGAGCGCTGAGGTCACACTTGCATGTGTTCTTGTAGCGCAATTTAGGTCGCCCTTTCGGACTCTTGCCAGGCGCCAGTTTGCCGAAGAGGAGGTCCTTCAGTATTCAGCCATCCGTCATGTGTGAGACATGGCCCAGCCAGTGCATACACCTCTGTTTGAGAAGGGTGAACATGGAGTGGTGCCTGCCTTCTCAAGCACTGTGCTGTTGGGGACTTTGTCCCGCCATGAGATACTGAGTATGCGCCTAAGGCAGCGCATGTGGAATGTGTTGAGCCGCTGCTCTTGTTTTGAGCGCAAAGTCCATGTCTCACAGGAACAGATATGCCATAAACTCACTGGTGTCTCACATCTTTTTTGTTAAATGTGAAATAGTCACAAATCTCTTATACTGATAGAAACTGAGCATCCATGGCGCCCACTGAAATTCCATGGGAATTACTTGACAAGGACTGATTTTCAGAGGTGCTAAACACTAAGGCTATGTCTACACTATAGAGTTTTGTTCAGGAAACTGGGAGGCTGCAAGTGCACCAGCATTAAGGGGGTGACGGCTGCCTTCCCCTACCATGGTTGGGGGCAGGCCAGCTGCAGGAGATAGTCTGACCCCAGACACACCACCAGGAAATGTGGCTCTCGGCTCACAGGCATGCCTGCAGGCAACAGACAGCTCCTGCTCCCTTGGACAATGCCTTAATCTGCAAGCATGTGGGGGAACCCAAGGAGAACCAGGCTGCGTCCAGTCAACCCACCACCAGTGCAGGGATCCCACTATGGCAGGTGATTGCCCTGCTTGGCCAGTTGGCTGACAACTCACCATCTCTCCTCTTTGTCTCCTTTAAAGCTGCATCATCAGAGGGCTGGGATAACCCCACTTCTCCACAAGAGCCAGCCAGCCCCAAGGAGGAGCTGGAGCCCCTGCCAGGCATACCACCAGGAGCACCATCACCAGGCTGGACCAGTGCCCCACTGTGCAAGGAGCAGGCCTGTGTTTGGAGGGCTCATTGCCAAACCAATGTGGACCAAAGGGCTCTCTGGAGGGTTGCTGACCTGCTGGAGCAGCAGCTGTTGGCTGACAAGGCACAGTGGGCATGGGACTGGGAACAGGTATGGGACTAACTTATGTCCCACCTACACACCATCACTGGTGTCTGGTGGGATCAGCTGGCCCAGCCACCCATGTCTGCAAGCCCCCCACTCCTGCTCCCACTTCCTTGCCCCCACTGGACATCCCCACTGATTTCCTGGATTTTGCCCAGAGGCTGATGTTCATGGCCACCCCCTTGTGCCTCAGGCCCCTCTCGCTATGCCTGCCCCCACATCTTCTAGGGTCCTCCAAATCCCCCATGGAGCACTACCCTGATGAATCCCCCTACCCCATACTTCCTTGTACTCCTGGCCCCATCCCAACACCAACAGGGACCCTGAACCTGTGGCAGGAGGAGATCCCACAGCCACCTGACATGCCTCCCTACTCTTTGTTCCAGGCCTCCCCTTCCAAGTTCAGATGCCGACCAGCCCTTGTCCCATGTCCCCAGTGTGTATAATTTTCCATCATTTTACATTGTACATAGTTCTTAGTACATTGTTTATTTTGCACAAGTTATTCTAATTTCAAGTAAATGGTTTATTTTTTCACCATTCCCATGTTCCTGATTATTGTGGAGGAGTTGGGGTGGGGGTAAAGGGAGGGGTTGGGGTGGGACTGTGGGCCTGAGGCCCCTGCTGGGGGTATCCTGGTGGGGCTTTGGGGTCCCTGGGAGAAGCTGTCCCTCAGGGCCTCATGGATCTGCAGCCCATCCTGATGGGCCTGGTGGATGAGAGCTGCACCAGCTGTTGATAGGATCTGCTGGTGTCCACCTCTCAACCCAGGAAGAAGGACCTTCCCTTTTCCCCCCACAAGGTTGTGGAGGGTGCAGCACGACCCCACAACTTGAGGAACATTCTGTTCCCCCATATCCAGGAATGTCAGCAGACACCTGAACTATGCTTTCAGATGCCCAAAGGCACACTCAGCCTTGTTCTGTACCTGGTTGAGGTGGGCATTAAACAGTTCCTGGGTGGGGTCCAGGTAAAACAGTTCCTGGGGAGGGTCCAGTGCAGGGCATGAGGGGGAAGATGGTGTCTTCCACCTTGTACAATGACATGTCCACATCCCCAGCTGCCAGCTCCAAGTGGGGGGACATAGGTTCCCGCTTCCATCCTTTGGCAGAGGGTGGAGTTGTGGAAAATGCAGGTGTCACATTCCCACCCAACCACCCAATGTACATGTAGATGTACTGTCTCTGGTGGTCGACCAGGACATGCATTATGACAGAGTAGTACCCATTTTGGTATATGTACTGGCCTGCAAGGTGGTCCGGGGCATAGGTGGGGATGTGGGTCCCATCAATAACCTTGAAACAGTTGGGGAACCCCAGGGCAGTGAATCTGTCATTTCTGCCAGATGGCTGACCCGACAAAGCAGAAGCCTTTTGATGTCCCTCATGACCTGCAAAGGGAGGAGGTGGGACACACATGTGAAGTGTTAGGAGATGTCGGCCCTTGGGCCCAGGGTGTTTCTCACCCCCATCCCACCACTTCTGAGCTCTCTGGGGCCCTACCTTGGGAAGCCAACCCCACGTCATCAGGACTGTGTGAGGGTGGGACGGCACAGTCCCATGGAGATAAGGGTCCCCACTCACCCCACCACACCCCTTGAAGCCCCGATGTAGCTCCCCATGGATCTCCCTCATGTAGGACACCTTCACCCCCCTGTGCAGGGCCTGCAGCCTGAAGCCGTGTCTACACATGCACGCTACTTCGAAGTAGCGGCACTAACTTCGAAATAGCTCCCGTCACGGCTACACGTGTTGGGCGCTATTTCGATGTTAACATTGCCGTTAGGCGGCGAGACGACGAAGCCGCTAACCCCATGAGGGGATGGGAATAGTGACCTACTTCGAAGTTGAAAGTCGAAGTAGGGCACATGTAGACAATCCGCGTCCCGCAACATTGAAATAGCGGGGTCTGCCATGGTGACCATCAGCTGAGGGGTTGAGAGACGCTCTCTCCAGCCCCTGCGGGGCTCTATGGTCACCGTGTGCAGCAGCCCTTAGCCCAGGGCTTCTGGCTGCTGCTGCTGCAGCTGGGGATCCATGCTGCATGCACAGGGTCTGCAACCAGTTGTCGGCTCTGTGGATCTTGTGTTGTTTAGTGCAACTGTGTCTGGGAGGGGCCCTTTAAGGGAGCGGTTTGCTGTTGAGTCCACCCTGTGACCCTGTCTGTAGCTGTTCCTGGCACCCTGATTTCGATGTGTGCTACTTTGGCATGTAGACGTTCCCTCGCAGCGCCTATTTCGATGTGGTGCTGCACAACGTCGATGTTGAACGTCGACATTGCCAGCCCTGGAGGACGTGTAGACGTTATTCATCGAAATAGCCTATTTCGATGTCGCTACATCGAAATAAGCTATTCAATGTAGGCTTCACATGTAGACGTAGCTTGAGAGTGCCACATCTGCATGAGGATAGCCCTGACAGTGGAGCTGCCTACACCAAACTGGTCCTCAATACAGCAGTAGCTGTCAGGGGTGGTGAGCTTTCACAGGGTGATGGTGACCCTTTTTATGGGGATGGTTGGACACAGGTGTGTGTCCTGTCTGTGAAATTTGGATGCAAGCTAGGCACAGAGTTCCAGGAAAGTGTCCTTCCACATTCTGAAGTTCTGGAGTCACTGCTGGGCATCCCACTGACCCATAAGCAACTGGTTCAAATGTCAGAACTGGTGGTGTATCTCCAGACCTGCCTCATCACCCAAGGGGGCGGGCACCAAGGGCATACTCTTTGACAGTTCTGCTGGGCTCACCCCTCTAGACGAGGAGGAGGAGGAGGATCGCTGGGATGAGGTGCAGCAGAAGCTGAAGCACCTGTGTGTGGGGACAGTGTAAGCCCAGGGGCTGCTCTGGCAAGAAGGAACTCTCTCACAGAAGACATGGGAGACTTGCACTAGCTTTGCTGTGCCTTGAGGAGGTAGGCAAGCTTCAGCATGGGCAGAGAATGCAGGTCAGAGGGGTCCCTTTGAGGGTGCACCTGGCTGGGGCTTCAGGAAGTGCTTACTAGCCAACTGACCCTGTCTGCTGGAGTTCTGAGGCCCATTCTGTCCAGGAAGCAGCGAGGGAATCTAACCCCAGGGAATCTGACCACTTTCTGTTGACAGAGAAATCTGCTTTTGCATGCAGATGAACTCTGTGAACAGAGATTTTGTTAGCAGATGTCTTCCAATGGTGACTGCTGTCAACAGATAGCCATAATGTAGACATAGCCAGAGAGGAAGATAAATACCTCTGCCCTTTTCTAGTATCTAACATCTGTTGCTAAATGCAACATTTGTAAAATGGGCTTTTAACAGCATCATGTAAAAATGAATTATCCCATTCATTTTGTTGACACAAAATCCTGATAAATACAGGCACCCTTGGTGCCTCGCCTCTTATGTGTAATATGATAGTCCTACTCAAGGCAACAGAAACTCTTAAGTCTGTTCCTGTGTTTCATAATACTAATGAAATTCAACCAATGGCTGGTTTCAAGGAAAGCAACAAAAGCAGAGAAAAATGCAATAGTAATAATGAGTCTGTAAATATTTTTAGAAAGGAAAGAGGAAGAATTCTCAGACAAGAAAGAAATATCATGTAAAGACATTATTAATAGATGAGATAAAAAGACATGCAAAGTTTATACAAAGTTGTGTAATGAAGAGAGAGGATTAAAAAGGAATTATCAAAGGCTGAAATAAATGTTATTCATGAGTTAAGAGCGTTAACAGTCAGTGCACTATCTGTGTTACCACTCATCTTTAATGGAATGAAATAGAGCCTTTATCTCATGAAAGATCGATCAAGAGGTTCTTTATCTGCAGTTTATTCTATGCACTACAGTACTCCAGCTATTTCACCCTGTTGTGCTTGCAAAAGGATTTAATATGAAGATAATTTGCCAGACACAATGACAACACAGGAAGAATATTGACTAAATTAAACCACAAAAGAAAATAAAAATAAGCAACTGGGACATAACAGGTGAATATGCCTACATCTATGTATATTGCACATATGAGCTACGTCTACACGTGAAGCCTACATCGAAGTAGCCTATTTCGATGTGGAGACATCGAAATAGGCTATTTCAATGAATAACGTCTACACATCCTCCAGGGCTGGCAACGTCGATGTTCAACATCAACGTTGCACAGCACCACATCGAAATAGGCGCTGGGAGGGAACGTCTACATGCCAAAGTAGCACACATCGAAATAGGGGTGCCAGGCACAGCTGCAGACAGGGTCACAGGGCGGACTAGCGCTTCCGGGGCAACAGCTAGCCGCTCCCTGAAAGGGCCCCTCCCAGACACACTCAGCCTGCACAGCACGTGGTCTGCAGAGCCATAGGCACGCAGACCTCAGGCAACGCAGTCATGGACCCCCAGCAGCAGCAGCAGCAGCAGCCAGAGGTCCACCCAGCCGCCCCTGCAGGAGCAGTGCTCGCCCTGCTCCATGCCATGCGGGAGGCAGCTGAGCACCTCCTTGCCACACAGGAGGAGGAGCGGCCAGCAGGGGAGGAGGACTCAACCCCCAACCCTGCAGCACCCTGACCCCCCCACCGCCTCACACGCCGGCGGCTGTGGAGCTACCCCACCAGCACCGACTGGTGGGAGCGGCTGGTGCTTGGGGAGTGGGACGATGACCACTGGCTCAGGAACTTTAGAATGAGCCCACAGACATTTATGGAGCTATGCCAGTGGCTCACCCTAGCACTCAGGCACCAGGACACCGCCATGCGGCGTGCCCTCCCAGTGGAGAAATGGGTCGGCATCGCTGTCTGGAAGCTGGCCACTCCAGACAGCTACCGATCCGTGGGACAGCAGTTTGGCATCGGCAAGGCCACCGTCGGGGCTGTCCTCATGGAGGTAAGAGGACCCACGGAGGGAGGCAGGGGAGGCAGCCCTGGCAGGGCAGGGGGGCCCTGGCAGGGGAGAGGAGGGCAGGGGGCCCGGGGCAGGGGAGGGGAGAGGGGCCCTGGCAGGGGAGGGCCACGCACACCCTGCTCACCCCTCATTGGTGCTCTCCCATGTGCTTCCCCTGCAGGTCGTGCGCGCCATCAACCCCATGCTCCTGCACAGGCTCGTGAGGCTGGGGGACCCAGATGCCACCATCGCGGGCTTTGCCACCCTGGGCTTCCCCAGTTGCTTCAGGGCTCTGGATGGGACTCACATCCCCATCCGTGCCCCAGTGCACAGTGGAGGATGCTACATAAACCGGAAGGGCTACCACTCAGTGGTCCTCCAGGCCTTGGTGGACAGCCAGGGCCGTTTCCTGGACATTTATGTGGGCTGGCCTGGCAGCACCCATGACGCCCGGGTTTTCTGGAACTCGGGCCTGTGCTGCCGGCTGGAGGTGGGGACCTACATCCCCCAGCGGGAGATCCCCGTCTGGGACACCACCATGCCCCTCTGCGTCATCGCAGATGCGGCATACCCCCTCCGGCCCTGGCTCATGCACCTGTACATGGGCCATCTCTCTGCCAGCCAGGAGCGCTTCAACCAGCGCCTGAACCACGTGCGCCAGGTGGTGGAGTGCTCATTTGGCTGCCTCAGAGGGCACTGGAGATGTCTCCTCACCTGCCTGGATGCGGGCCCCACCAACATCCCCCAGATTGTGGGTGCGTGCAGCGCCCTACACAATCTGGTGGTGAGGAAGCGGGAGGCCTTCTTTCAGGGCTGGGCTGTGGAGGCCGGCAGAGCCGATGTGCAGCCACCCGCTGCCCCCAGTCACCAGGTGGACCCCGAAGGGACCCGGGTCCGGGAGGCCCTGCGGGCCCACTTCAATGAGGCCGCGGGGTGAATGATGGCAGGCCCCCCACTACCCCCCCATCCTCCACAACACTCCCTACCCCTACGCCCACACCACGGAGCACCCAACAGCACCCCCACACACACTTTTCCTGGACAAATAATGGCAGACACTTGTTTGTGAAATCAAACTTGTTTACTTTGAACGCTGTTCTAACTAATACTAACAATATACAGGAACTTCTAACTAACTTAAATATGAAAAGTGTATGTATATATTAACAAAAAAAACAGGGATAACAAGGAAGGGGAGAACTATTTACATGGGGGGGAAGGATCAGACTGGGCAAACGGGGGGCACAAATAAATAAATACAAACTATATACAACGCAAAGAACAAAACAATGGGGGGAATATATACAAGGAGGAGGCCACGTCCTGGGCCCTACGCCCCTATAGTCCAGCACTGGGGGTTGGAGGCCGGGAGCCCCGCCTCGGCCGCAGCCCTGTCTGGGGCTGGCTGGGGGCCAGGTGGACCGGAAGATACGGCTGGCGAGTGTCAGCTGACCCCAGGTCTCCCTCGGTGGAACGGCCCTCGGTGGCAGGTGGCAGGGCGACGGTGGATGGCACGGCAACGACAGGAGCAGTGGGTGACGCGGCGGGTGGAGCTGTCAGGGCGGACGCAGCGGCGACCGGCGTGGCATGGGGGGCAGGTAGTCCACTATGCGGTTAAAGGTCTCCATGTAGGCCCCCCATGCCTCTTGGCACCAGGCCAGCGCCCGCTCTTGGAGGTGGAGGCGGCGTTGCTCCACCCGCAGCCGCTGCTCCACGACATCCACCTGCCGGCGGTGGAGGGCCAGCAGCTGGGGGTCTGTTGCCGTCGGGTGGTGGTGCTGGGTCCGCCGTCTTGCCCGCCATGGGGCCGGTCGGTCCTCCGCCGAGGGGCTGGCCTGGAGCCATGCCTCGCCGGCGCTCTCCAGTCCTTCCAATGGTGCAGCTGCAGAACACAGGAGGTGGGGAAGAAGAGTGGAGACAGGCGTTAGTGTGGTCCCCGAGCCATGGCCCTTGTCCCCCCACCCCTGTGCTGCAGGTTCCCCATCCCTGTCCCCAGGAGATGCTGCTGTGATGGGGTTCAAGGGTCCCCCTGCACTGCACCCCGTCCCCTGGCAGGAGTCACTCTCACTTCACTCAGCAGGGTCTGACAGGAGAGGTTTCTTAGGCAATAGATGCCCAGTTTCTCCCAGAAGTGACAGTACAGAAGTCAGAGACACTCCTTCCAACCCATCCTGGGTAGAAGACCCCAAGGGGTGCCCCTCTGGGGTGTAGCTTTCCCCCTCCTCAGGCTGGCTGCCTTCCAGCTCTCCCTTCCCCTAGCCTCTAACTGCGGCCCCCGATTCAAACCCAGCTTGGCTCCTCCCTCCTCTTTGTTCAGGGCAGAGGTGTAACCTGCCAGTTGTAGCCCCAGGATCATCCTTAGCCACTGGGAGCTATTCAGCTTGTTGCTCATATCTAGCCTGAGTCTCGCATTTCCACTCCCCCCACTCCATCACATGCTGCTGCTGCTGCTGCTGCTGGGTGTCCCACCCCCTCCCCCCGGGGGACACAAGAGGTTCTGCTCCCCCCTGCCCCAGGGATGGGGCATGGCACTGTCGTGCTGGGGGGGGCAGGGGCTGATGCACTCCTGTGAGGGACTTGTCCTTGGGGCCATGGTCATCTGGGCATGTGGAGGGCCCTGGCCATATCTATTACCCCCGCCCCTCAACCCCGCCCCTCAACCCCGGGGGTGTGCACTGGGGGGGGGTACATACCTGACGGTCCACTCCCACGGTCGGGGGACACCCGGGGGGCGGATGCCTGGCTGCTGCTCCGGGATGGCAGGAGGAGGATCTGGAGGCCGGTCTCGGCAGAGGAGTCCCCCTCCTCCTCCTCCTCCTGCTCCGGTGCCCCGGGGGTGGGCTCCTAGGCCTCCGGGGCCTGCTGGGGCTCCTCAGCCAAGGTGTCAAGCGTGGCCGGAGGGGAGGAGGTGTGCCGGGGGCCCAGGATGGCCCTGAGCTCCCTGTAAAAGGGGCAAGTGATGGGGGCGGTCCCAGATCGGCCGGCCGCATCCCAGGCCCAGACATAACCCTGCCGCAGCTCCTTCACTTTACTGCAGACATGGTCCGGAGTGCAGGCAGGGTGACCCTGGGCGGCCAGGCCCTCGGCCAGCCGAGTGAACGCATCCGCGTTCCGCCTCTTGCTCCTCATTACCTGGAGCACCTCCTCCTCGCTCCAGAGCCCCAGCAGGTCACAAAGCTCGGCCTCCGTCCAGGAGGGGCCCCGCTGCCGTTTCCCGGCCTGGCTCCTGCCCTGGGAAGCCTGGCTCCCCTTCGGGGTGGGTCCCTGTGGGCGCTGGGGGGGCTGCCGGGCGGCCATCAGGTCGGTTGGGGGTGTAGGTGGCTGAAGAAGAGCATGCAGGCGAGCCGCATGTTATTGCTGCTGCCTGGCCTGCACACTCTCTCAGCTTCCTGCACAGAAAGGGAGGGGGTGGGGACCTTTAAGGGGCCGCTCTACGTGGCCACCATTGAGCTGAGGGGCTGGAGGGAGCATCTTTCAACCCCTCAGCTGATGGCCGCCATGGAGGACCCCGCAATTTCGAAGTTGCGGGACGCGCAACAACTACACATTCCCTACTTCGACGTTGAACGTCAAAGTAGGGCGCTATTCCCATCCCCTCATGGGGTTAGCGGCTTTGACGTCTCGCCGCCTAATGTCGATGTTAACATCGAAATAGCGCCCAACACGTGTAGCTGTGACGGGCGCTATTTCGAAGTTAGTGCCGCTACTTCGAAGTAGTGTGCACGTGTAGACACGGCTATGGAGAGCTACAAAATAAACTGGAAAGCTATTTGATGAATTATGCAACCAGGCTATACATTATAGAATCATGTAATAAATGAAGTTTTGACAAACCTCTGATAAATTTATCCACACACTTCTCACATGCCACTTCAGTACTTATTTTATTGAGATTTGCAGACATTTCTAATTGTATTGAATTATTTTTTCTTTTCTTTTCAGTGCCATTGATTTAAAAAAAAAAGAAATCAACCCTAATATATCAACTCTCACCTCAGAGAGCTCTTTGACCATGCCTTTTGCTGCTGTAGTTCTTCTGAGACCTACAAAACTTGTGTGACAACTAGAATGTCCTTCTTGTGTAAAATTCTACCATTCTGATTCTGTTTAATATTCAGAAGTAAAGAATTTTGAATTTTCTGTGAAACACTTTAAAAATAAAAACAAAACAGACATCAGGCAGTCAAAATAAAAATAATATAAAATTGTTTCATTTGTTTAAAAACACAGTACATTTTTTAAGGGAAAACTCATGTTGATACCAAAAACTCAAATCATTCTATACAGAAAATGTTGACACTACTGGGAGCAGGAGCAGGCACATAATTTGTAAAATGTAGTTAATATGCTGCCTATTTCTGTAGTGTGACCTGAGGTGTCATGAAGGTCTAGTGTTTCTCTTTATGTAATCACTCCATTGTTGCAGTATTCATATATGTCATGTCACTGTGACTCGGCTGAGAGCACCAAGTTTTCATTGTAGTTTGGTTAATGTCACAGTATCAGTGAACACTATGATAAAAGATGCAAGTTGAACTCCTTGGAGGCTGAGGTCCCTGCCTTGAGTGATGAGAAATTGTTCAGACTAACACTGACACTTTTTTTTTCTTTTCAACAAATCCATCTGGGAGTGAAAAGGAGCTTTCACAAATGCAATAACACCCCACTGTGTTTTCCAACTCTTTCTAATCAGTGGTGGGAACTGACTCCTCTAAGCTGTGAAGGTCCTACTGAATGGAACATAAAAGAAAGAAAGAAAGAAAAAGAAAAAGAAAAAGAAACAAAGAAAGCAAACCAACCAACCAACCAACAAACAAACAAAAACTTTGGGGTGTTTAAAAACAATGAGGAGTTATGTAACACCTTAGAGATTAACAAATTTATTAGGCCATTAGCTTTCACGGGTAAATTTTTCAGTGATTTCTTACATATATATACCTGTCTTCGTATTTCCACTCCAGTTCATCCAATGAGGTGGGTTTTATCCATGAAAGCTTATACCCTAATGAATCCATTATTCTCTAGGGCTATGCCTACACTAGAAACATCTGTCTATAGAAATTACTGTTGGAAGAGATGTTCCAACAAAACTTCTTTGGACAGATCGTGTCTACATGTAAAAGCAGATTGATCTTTTGATCCACTCTGTCAACAAAAGGGCCTCCGAATTATCTATATCGCTTTTTTTGTTAACAGTTTCTGGAGACAAAATGCATTTTGTGTGTAGATGCTCTGATAGTTTTGTTGACTAAACCCCAGTTTTATCCACAAAACTCTCCAGGGTAGATGAAACCGAGGGTGTTACAGGATTCCTCATTCTTTTATAGATACAGACTAGTACAACTATCCCTCTGAGACTTCAGAGGTTTAGTCATTACTGATAAAATTAATGAAGGTCATGGGTTTATACATCATTACTGAATACAAGTGTTAATTTCTGAAGGTCTACTGAATAGCAGACACCAGGCAGCGAGACTAAAATAGCACACAAGACAGGATTTAGCATAGTGACAGTGAAAAGCCAATATAATTTCCATGGAAAGCTTTTAAAAATAGTATTTCTTCATACTTGATTTTCAGGCTCCATGATGACATTACTTCTGTGTGGGACAGGTGTAGACAGATAATGGCAGACAACTTTGGAGAGGAAAAAAAATGACAATTTTGCAAATTGAAAACAATACATTATTTCCATTACCTACTTGGCAGCATTCCCAGTGTCTTCCAGCTTTGAAGGAGAGAACATGAACTTTCAGACCTTGAGCTCTTACTCAGCAGCATACATCCTATTCCTAGTGACCACTGCTTTCTATTTCTAGGTGACTTCATTATCTGACAGAGCATGAACAGCAATATTTTTCCTTCTCCATATCTCCAGGAGTGATAGGAAACTGGCAATGTCATATAACTGGCATATTGTTCAGTCCTGAGGCCAGCTATTTGTCAGAAAGCTAATTTAGAGCAAATGGGTCAATGAAAGTTTTGTCCAAGGAAGAACCACAGGATTTGGTCCCTCCTGATCAGCTGTTTTTAGCAGAATGTCTATAAATAGATCCATGTATTGACTTATGATCCCGCAATCTTAAAAAGTTACTTGAAATAGGTCTTCATTGAGAGAACCTAAAGTGTTTTTGATTTTTTTTCTGTTTTTAACAACTGAAGGAAAACCATGGATCCTTTGTGTTGGAGGCTGTAAATCTCTTTATCTCTAGCTGAGATCTAGAATTACCTGATTATAAAATCCATATCAAATCTATATCTTTAGCAAATAATTTCCTTTAGCAAAATCAAGAAAAAAAAAGTCTTAGTCCCTAAATTGTGTCTGTTGGAAAGGTTTGTTAAGGTATTCTTTCTCCCCCCTCCTGCTTTTACTTTATCTTGTGCCATAAACACTTTGTGAGAACAAAATATGACAAGATAATTTTGTCGCTGTAGCTCTTTCCTTATCTACTGCAAATAATTATTCAACTATTTAATTCTTCTAAATTTGTCTAAGCATCTATTTGCTTGCCCACACGTTTTTATGAAGAATTGCAAATGAACAATAAAATCTACATATGTGTCCTACCCACCCATTTCACAAGTGTTAAATTTTAGGCCATGTCAAAACAGAGTTTTTATATGTATTATTTTTAAAAGTAACTTGACCATCCACTTCCCCTGCACCCACTCTGCTAATTATTTTTTCCCAAATTGTATAAGGACGTTCATGGCATAAAATATTGAGGTAAGGTTGGGGGTCAATGGAACATTAGAACCTAAATAGGTTTTGTTACTACCCTCTAGGCGTGTCTACACTTGCATTCCTCTTTCGAAAGAGGTATGCAAATGAAGTAAATCGGAAATGCAAATGAGGCATAAATTTGCATATTGCTATTAAATTTGCATATTCTAATTTCGAAAGAGCTTCTTTCAAAAGAAAAGAGCCAGTGTAGACGCCGCTTTTTCGAAAGTAAACCCATCTTCGAAGGAATCCCTCTTCCCTTTATTTAATGGGAAGAAGGGTTCTTTCAAAGATGGGGTTTACTTTTGAAAGAGCAGCGTCTACACTGACTTTCTTCTTTCAAAAGAAGCTTTTTTGAAATCAGAATATGCAAATTCAATGTCAAATACGTAAATTTACTCCTCATTTGCATTTTTGATTTACCTCATTTGCATACCTCTTTCAAAAGAGGAATGGAAGTGTAGATACACTTTCTGTGTATTAGCAAACAAAACCTCCCTTTAGGCTGTGTCTACACTAGCCCAAAACTTCAAAATGGCTATGCAAATGGCCATTTTGAAGTTTACCAATGAAGCTCTGAAATACATATTCAGCACCTGATTAGAATGCCAGCAGTTGCAGCATTTCAAAATTGACACGGCTTGCCCCCACACGGCTCTTCTAGATGGGGCTCCTTTTCAAAAGGACTCCAGCAACTTTGAAATCCCATTATTCCTATCTGCTGTTATCTGAGCACATTAGTCATCTGCTGATAGGACTAAGGGGATTTCAAAGTTGGTGGGGTCCTTTTGAAAAGGAGCCCCGTCTGGACAAGCAGCACGGCGGTGAGCCGTGTCAATTTCGAAGTGCCGCAGCTGCCGGCATTCTAATGAGGCACTGAATATGTATCTCAGTGCTTCATTAGTAAACTTTGAAATGGCCATTTGTATGGCCATTTCAAAGTTTTAGGCTAGTGTGGATTTAGTGACAATTAAGCTGTGTCTACACGTGCACGCTACTTCGAAGTAGTGGCACTAACTTCGAAATAGCGCCCGTCGCGGCTACACGCGTCGGGCGCTATTTCGAAGTTAACTTCGACGTTAGGCGGCAACGTTCAACATCGAAGTAGGGACCGTGTAGACGATCCGCGTCCCGCAACGTCGAAATTGCCGGGTCCTCCATGGCGGCCATCAGCTGGGGGGTTGAGAGATGCTCTCTCTCCAGCCCCTGCGGGGCTCTATGGTCACCGTGGGCAGCAGCCCTTAGCCCAGGGCTTCTGGCTGCTGCTGCGGCAGCTGGGGATCCATGCTGCAGGCACAGGGTCTGCAACCAGTTGTCAGCTCTGTGTATCTTGTGTTGTTTAGTGCAACTGTGTCTGGAAGGGGCCCTTTAAGGGAGCGGCTTGCTGTTGAGTCCGCCCTGTGACCTTGTCTGCAGCTGTGCCTGGCACCCTTATTTCGATGTGTGCTACTTTGGTGTGTAGACGTACCCTCGCAGCGCCTATTTCGATGTGGTGCTGCACAACGTCGATGTTGAACGTCGACGTTGCCAGCCCTGGAGGACGTGTAGACGTTATTCATCGAAATAGCCTATTTCGATGTTACTACATCGAAATAAGCTATTTCGATGTTGGCTTCACGTGTAGACGTAGCCTTAAAGTTTTAGCAGGACACATTACATCATACAGTAAACTTAACCAGCATTTTATCATTCTGAACACTCAGATACACCTATCCCTTGACTTACAAATGTTCAATTTCTGAATTTCACTACAAAAATGTAAATTTATACCTATTTTTCAATTTATAAACATATTTTAGCTACAAAGAAGAACTAACCTTCATCCGAGCATCAGCTCTCTGAGTAACCAATACAGACGAATACAGCAGAACACAATATGAGGCTGACTCATTTCTCTCAGCTGCCCAGCTCTTCCCAGTTGGTTAGCATGTAGACAAGATCTTCTGGAAGATCATCTTTTGGTAGGTTGCTGTAGTGTAGATGTGGCCTATGTGGCTGGCATGAAATCATGTTCTTTCATTTAAAGTCTGTACTTCATTAATTCCCTGCATTCCCAACAGAATGGCTCTGTGAACTGCAAAATGTCTCTCAGGATTATTCCTCAGGAGTTTACAGTAGTCTTGGGTTATTCAGCAACAGATATCCAGTGGCAAGATTTCCATCTGTAGCTGTAGATCTCAATGTGTCCACAGAAGACATGTGCAAACCAACAGTTCCCCTTTCATACTTCAATATCACAGACATGTCAATCAAAGGTGTTACATAGCTGATCAAATGGAGGAAGTACTGGTTACATAGAAAGTCAAAACAGGATGCACTTTTGTGGTTTTCAGCAGTTAGTCTGGCAGCTGTAAATATTTACAGATTTCCTGTTTTTCACCAAAGGTCAACCCTTCACTTCAAGAATAGGGCACAGAAGATCAGGTTTACAACTCCTCCCTTCTGATTTTGAATTAAATAAGTTACTACATAGGTATAACTAGAAATAACTATTCCTTTCATTAAGCTAGTAGTCCATTAATGAAGTCCATGTGGTTGCTCACAATACAGGGTTCCAACTGAATGGACAAGTTTACAGCATAAGTATGCTATGAAGAATAAGGATACACAGCCACCTGTTTCAGTGCTTCTCTCCATCCAGCACATCCAGCATGTCTCCCTCCTAATAATATGCCCAAATACAAATGAAAAAAATGTCAACTTTTCCTCTCAGTAAGAATATCTGAGGCAGTGAGCCTACCACTGAGAGGGAGAGGCTGTTCTTGGTTATTGGACAAACCTGGCACAATTTCTTCACAAGAAAACAATACATGATACGTGTATGAACCCACAGTACAGCAACTCAGCTGGCATAGTCAGTGGGGAAATACTGATTTATACCAGCTCAGGATCTGTCCCTGGATATTAATCTGTCCCACAATTAATAAGATAAAGGAAAGGGAGATTGGGTTTTTTTTCCTGTGAGGTACTTATTCATATCTGGAAATCTCTTTTTTCTTAATTAAGTGCAGTTCACTATTTCTGTTTCATTGTAGTGTTGAAATATATTGGTGTGTAAGAAATGTACTTTAGGCTCTGGTACCAACCATTCGAGAATTTCCTTTCACAATGGAAAGGATTAAAGTGTAAAGTCCCCTGAAGCAAAAGAGCTCACTCTTCCTTCCCTTTGATATATTACTTTCTCATTTTATTTATTTACTGAAGTGTTGCTTTTCTTTTAGAGATTTAAAGATTGTGTAGCCAGCTGAAGAAAAACATCTGAAGTGAGTGAACATGGATAGGACTGCTTTTTTTGCCCCCTTTATAATTATCTACTGACCTGATTTCTAAAAATAATATTTTTCCTTTTTTAAAAGTCTTCACCCTTCTCAAACAAACTGGTCTGAATTCCTGCTAGAGACTTCTGTTTTAGCCTACTGAGGCTAGAAGCAGTATGTTGCTATTCAAATAGTATAATAATGACCTGGAGTTATAAGATCATCAACCAAATTCACCCACCCAGATACAAACGTGAATGAAAAATGAAGAGTATTTTAATCCAAGTCTTCCACATACTGCCTCTTTTATAGGAAACCTTTTGCTTTTCCCATAACTATATATGATAGTATGGTAACTTGTATCACAGAAAAATTAGAGTCTAGAGATGGCAGCTGTCCTTGCATGTGTTCTACCTTTCTGGTTAATCACAAATCATCTAGAACAGCTACAGCATCCATGAGCATTAAGACTCCCAACTAAAGTTTAGTTGACTAGCAGTAAACTGTGCAGATGTGTGATAGGGTGCTGAGGTCTGACAGGTGGGTCAGGACTGTAGCCTCAACTAGTTCCCCCAGTGATGGCAGATTGAATAACTAGCTAATCAGAGGGGAAGGCTGAGGAGGTAAGGGACTAATTAGCCCCCAGCTGATCAACCTAACAAAAGGAAGGGTTATAAGCACAGAAAGCATGACAAGGGTAGAGAAACCCAGGCTGAAAGTGTTTCTTAAGAAGAAAGAGGTGTTTTCCTTCCAGCACTCTAGTAAATGAAGGCTGAAAGAAGTAGGACTTTAACACCTGTGATGTTGTACTGCAGTGGTGTGAGGGGAAAGGGTATAGCATGAACACTAAAAGAAAGTGGATCTGAGAAATGTTGGGAGTGTCAGAACATGGGAAGAAGTATGATCCTATCACAGCAAGGAATCCACTTCAGGGTAAAGATAAAATCAGATACTTGTTGATGTTCTTTTTACCTGGAGTACCAAGGAGTTCTAGAGATTATCCCTATTATGTGCAAGCCTTTAATCCAGACTAAGTAGCTGTATCACTCCTGCACTGCAATTGTTGGTGCTTTACTGTGTCTTGCTAAAGAAGCTTCTACTTGCACAGCTCACAAACAGTCTTTGAACAGGTAAGCCACACCAAGTCTTTGTGTGTAACTGCAGCTTGCCAGCCCCACTTGAGTCCCACTTTACCTTTCACCAGCCTTGGTTACACTGTAGTATGACCCCCAACATGCTCCCATTCTGAGGTTTCCCCAGAAATGTACATCCTATACTCCCCTGCCCTCTACTGGATACTGAGCTACATTAGCGAACAGCAAGAAGTCCTGTGGCACCTTACAGACTAACAGATATTTTGGAGCATAAGCTTTCGTGGGCAAAGACTCACTTTATCAGATGCATCGGGTCTTTGACCATGAAAGCTTATGCTCCAAAATATCTGTTAGTCTATAAGGTACCATAGGACTCCTTGTTGTTGTCAAAGGTACAGACTAACACGGATATCTGAGGTACATTAGGTCTGTTTTAAAAAAATACCTCACTGAACTTCTCATTGCAAACAGTTACCCAGACACTTCAATTTATACATTGTGGATTAAGAATAAAGTTAGATTTTAAGTGAGTGCAAGAAATGAGGCATAAAAGTCAGAATGGTTACAAGAAAAATAAAGTGAAAATGTTACTAGTGTCTAACTTAAACTATGTTAAATTTCAAAGCTAAGTTTTGATGCCATATGCTTTCAGCAGTCTTACTAGCAAAATTCTCAGGTCAGGACCTCTTTTCCCAGATTTCAAAAAGGCTTACTTTGTTGTTTCAATTGAAACAACAAAGTCTTGAAAAAAGACTCCTAGTCTTGAAAAAAAAAAGTTTTGGATGGGCCCCAGAAGCCAAGAAGTCTATGCGGAAGAATATCTTCTTGTCTCTCTATGTACGGAAAGGGCATCTCTCACTGTGCTCCCTGAGTAAAATGCCTTATTTTTAGTAGAGGAGTGTCCACCTTGAAGTTGACACTAACTGGCATCATTCTTAGTGAGCTTCCTGCCAAAAAAGACTTGAATAGATTCTCTCAACCTGAGGGTGATACCTCCGGAACATAGTTTTAAGGCACATTGGCTGGAGAGTGTGGAGGCAGCCATGTACTGTCATTTATTGTGTTGCATGGGTTCTGTGGATAAAAGGAAGCCTTCATCTCCAGGTCTGTTTATTTCCACCTTTGAGCAACACAAAATGTAGTTTTAAAACTGTTAATTCACCAAGACAAATAAATCCTTCTCTTTACAAAAATCTTACAAAAAAGTCTTTTGAATACTTACAAATACAGTGTCCTTTCCAAGCTGTTATCCTCTTTGAAAATATTAGTTTTCTTTGTGAGAAAATAAAATGCAATAGAATGTTGACTTGTTGAAAGAAATAGAATTACTAAATAAAAACACGTCTTCCTATCTATAAAATCCAAACATATTTCTGAATGTCCCCAGTAAATATCTCTGTAAGGAATAAATATGGTAAAAGAATATATTCTGTGCCTGTGAAACAAGGTTAGGCATTCAACAGATTGCCATTATATATTGTATTGTGTTGCAAAGATTGATTGTCAGAAAGAGAGAACATTTTCTAAATATGTCAAAATGGTACCTAAATGAAGAATACAACAGTTCAAACAATGTCTCTTCAAATTCTAATTTCTTTACGTAGTGTTTTATTACTGTTGATATTGCATTTTAAACATGCAAAGTGACTTACATGAACATTTGTTGTTACTTACTAAAGCATAATATTGGATTTTTCAGGACTTAAGCACTAATGTGTACTTATAATAAGGCAAATCATTTAAAAGAACAAGAGGAGGGAGACAGGAGCTACCATAAAGAAAGAAAAAGAAGAAAAGAATTACAAGTGCTATTTCTAAAGAAAAACTAAAGATATCCTCAGATTAGACTCCTGAAAACTAAATGATGATTTTTTAAGAAACTGGCAACATGGCTCTGAAAAAATCAGAACATGAACAATCTTCCCTCCTACAGTGAAATGTCACCCAAAATATAAATTTATAGAATCATAGAACAATAGAGCTGGAAGACACCTAAAAAAGCCATTGAGTCCGGCCCCCTGCTCTAAGCAGGACCAAACCCATCAGATCAGCCCCACCAGGGCTTTGTCGAGGCGAGACTTAAACACTCCAGGGATGGAGACTCCACTACTTCCCTGGGTAGACCATTCCCATGCTTCACCACCTTCCTAGTGAAAAAGTTTTTCCTAATGTTCAACCTGGACCTTCCCAACTGCAACTTGAGACCATTGTTCCGTGTTCTGCGATCCGTGACCACTGTGAACAGCCTCTCTCCAGCCTCTTTGCAACCTCCCTTCAGTAAGTTGAAGGCTGTTATCAAGTCCCCCCTCAGTCTTCTTCTCTGCAGACTAAACAGTCCCAATTCCCTCAACCTTTCTTCATAAGTCACATGCTCCAGCCCTCTAATTATTTTGGTCGCCCTCCGCTGGACCCTCCCCAGTGTATCCACATCCTTCCTATAATTGGGGGCCCAGAACTGGACACAGTACTCCAGATGTGGCCTCAACAAAGCTGAATAAAGAGAAACAATCACTTCTTTAGATATACTGGCAACACTCCTCTTGATGCAACTTAATATGCCACTAGCTTTCTTGGCTACAACGGCACACTGTTGACTCATGTCCAGCTTCTCATCCACTACAACTCCCAGGTCCCTTTCTGCAGAACTACTACCAAGCCAGTCGGACCCCAGCCTGTAACAGGGCTTGGGATTCTTCTGGCCCAAGTGCAGGACTCTGCCCTTGTCCTTATTGAACCTCATCAAATTTCTTGCAGCCCAGTCTTCCAGTTTGTCACTCTGGACCCTACCCCTACCCTTCAGCATATCTACCTCTACCCCTAGCTTAGTGTCATCCGCAAACTTGCTGAGGGTGCAATCCAACCCCTCATCCAGGTCACTGATAAATATGTTGAACAGAACAGGACCCAGAATTGAACCTTGGGACACTCCACTAGAAACCAACTGCCATCCCGACATCGAGCCATTGATCACTACCCACTGGGCCCGACCTTCTAGCCAGCTTTCTATCCATCTTACCATCCAATTATCCAATCCACATTCCTTTAACCTGCTGATAAGAATATTGTGGGAGACCATATCAACAGTTTTGCTAAAGTCAAGATAAATCACATCCATTGATTTTCCCCTATCCGCAGAACTAGTCATCTTATCATAGAAACTAATCAGATTGGTCAGGCATGACTTGCCCTTCAGGAATCCATGCTGACTTTTCCTGATCACTCTCTCCTCCTCCAAGTGCCTCAAAATGACTTCCATGAGGAGTCCCTTCATGATTTTTCCAAGGACTGATGTAAGACTGACTGGCCTATAGTTCCCTGGATCATCCTTCTTCCCTTTTTTTAAAGATGGACACTAAATTTTCCTTTTTCCCATCATCTGGGATCTCTCCCGATCTCCATGACTTTTAAAAGATAATGGCCAAGGGCTCATCAACAACATATGCCAGCTCCCTCAGAACCCTAGGATGAATTAGGTCCAGGCCCATCGATTTATGTACATTTAGCTTTTTAACAGCTCCTAACCTGTTCTTTCCCCACCAAAGGCTGTCCACCTTCATCCCACAATGCATCACTTATCTCATTAAAATTAACCCCCAGAATACCTTTAAGAAGTTTTGAAAAATCATTTTTGTTTTCTCTCCTATTTTTCTCTATCAACTTTTTGTGCCCTTTGTAAAATGGCAGTGCTGAAATAGTCTCAAAAAAGTTGTATATGTGGAATTTTCTGTCTATTTTGTCAGATTCTGGAGGATCAGCAGCTATTAACAAAAATCAGCATCTGACAATAGGCATTTTCATAGATTATTCCTATTCTTAGGAATGTTGGCATATTATTGTGGTAATTCTTGTTTACATTTTAATGGTAATTACTATAGTTTGATACTTTTCCTGGAAAGTACCCTAACCAAATCTCCAGTTTCTTCATTGCACATTGATAACCAAAAAGGAGTACCTTCAGTCTCAAAGCACTGACCCCTTCTTGCAAAGTCTGAAAAAAAATGAGAAAAAGTCCAGCCATCACAAAAAATGACATTAGACACTGTGACAAATCTCCATTGTAGGTAGATTTATTCTGTTTACCAACTGAAGTTTCAACTGAATGCAATATCCCTCTCCATTCTCTCTCCTACAGTCTTCATTAAAGCTGAGATGAGGTGTCTCGTGTTCTATTGGCTGAAATTCTGTGTTAAAAGAAACACATTTTTGAGTTTGCTCAAACCTGTACTTAATGGGTGATGTTAAACAGCTCCCACTTTCCACCCACTACTGGTTACACTTCAGTGATTTATGAAGTAAGTCTGTAGCTAAATTGGGGCGATCTCTGAATAAGTGCAAATAAATGTGCAGGTCACAAGAAGCCTCTTCTCACTTTAGGAGCAATTATGTAGCTGCTTTTGCTCCTTGATCACAGTGGAGGGACGTGTACTGTTGATATGTTTAGTCTGTCTTTTTCTGGGCCTTTTAGCTATCCTAAGAGCCAAAATACCACAGTACTTTGCATTTGTGCTAAGGAATGCAAAAATACCGTCTTGAAGGTAGTATTAGAGGAAAAATACAGGGCTCTTATGATTTAGTAAGCAGTGCACAATGCTTAATAAACTGGGATATATACAATGTTCTATCAATAAAAATAATAAATAAGTAATAGATATCTGACTAAGCAGGTGGAAGTTTATGAAGTATATTAAAATAGTATGTCTGTATAAGAAAAATGGGAACTAATAAAAACTGAAACTGTAGATAACCTAGTGTATTATTGTACCAGGCTAGGGGCAGACAATCTGAACCAGATAGGATCGACATCACTGTTATGACTGTAGGGACCAGTTCCACAGACTATGGTAATGATACCTTTGTTATGTACTGTTAATTAACTGATTATCTAATATATCCATTCATATGGACTCATTTGCGGTCATGCTTATTACTGAATGACTGAAACGTGGATATCAGTTCTCATGAGCTGATTGGTTTTGTAGCCCTTACAAATAGTGACACATCTGATTTGCCACACTTACAATTAATGAGTAATGCAGCCCATGTACTTTCCCAAAATAGATTACACATGAATTTCCCTAGAAACTCATTTTCTTTCTGGGATTTAAGTGCCTGGCAATAAAGCGGTATTGACTCAACTCTAGCCTTACAAAGAAACCATATAATTGTAAGACATTTAATTATTAAAACAGCATAAACCTATTCAAATAAACCTTGTACTCATAAAACAAATCCTGAACATAGCAAGTTTGATAACCTAATTATTTATGTTCCTCTACTTGTCGTTCATGCATGTTTCATGGTGATAAGTAGAATATCAATTTTAGTCATATACCACTTATAGCGTCATTGCAGTTATTGCAAATGGCAAATGCAGAGGAAGCAGTAGAAAGGTCATAGGTTAACAGTTAAGTGTACTAGAACTGTCTGAAGATCTCAGTACTCAGTGGGAACATAACTGAGTGGAGTAAAGAAGTGACCAGTTCCCAGCATTTCTATGTGGTTGGATGGTTGTACTGAAAGAAGGATAATCTAAAGTGCTGTCAAAGATATAGATTGTTACCCTCATAGCACTTACATCCATTTTAGCTTCTCCTTCTCCTACTCACAATTTGAAAGTACTCTGGAAACTTTTGGTATGACAGAGGTTACAGAAGATAATTAATTAAACACTTACTTTAATTTGAGGGTCACAGCAGTCGAAAAGTTCACATCCGTAATTAGAAATTCTTATTACCCTGACAGATAGCTGGGTTGACCAGTATCTCTGACAGACTTTCATTAGTTTCTAACACATTTAAACATCTATAAAACATTTTCAGTAGCAAAGTAGAATGAGAACTACTGCCACTAAGACTTCTGCCCCTCTCTCATTTAGGGTTGCACAGAGATTATGGGGTGGGAGGATTGAACAATCTGAAACTGAAGCACCCCACCTTTCCAAAAATTACCAATTGCACAAAAGCACTGAGAAAAAACTGGCAGGTATGGAGGGGATGCGGTGGAAAGAGCAATTCCACTTTTCATTCACCTCTCAGCTGTGGTTTATGTCTCATGGGACTGACTGACTGTGGGGGTGCATCTACACTTGCATTGCTCTTTCAAAAGAGGCATGCAAATGAGGTAAATCAAAAATGCAAATGAGGAGTAAATTTGCATATTTGGAATCTCAATTCCATATTCTTATTTCAAAAGAGCTTCTTTTGAAACAACAAAGCCAGTGTAGACACTGCTCTTTTGAAAGTAAAACCCATCTTTGAAAGAATCCTTCTTCCCATTAAATAAAGGGAAGAAGGATTCTTTTAAAGACCGGTTTACTTTTGAAAGGGCAGAGTCTACACTGGCTTTCTTCTTTCAACAGAAGCTCTTTCGAAATAAGGATATGCAATTGAGATTCCAAATATGCAAATTTATACCTCATTTGCATTTTTGATTTACCTTTTTCGAAAGAGGAATGCAAGTGTAGATGCACCCTGGGGCTGTTTCTACACAGGCCACTTTCTTCGAAAGTGGCATGGTAATACACAGTCCGAAATATGCTAATGAGGCACGGATGCACTTTCCCCATGCCTCATTAGCGTACGGTCACGTCATTTGGAGTCCAGAAGACCCTTCTTCCGGACTCCAAAACGCAGTGTAGAAGCAGGACCCCTGGGGAGCTTCCGGAAGCAGCAGGTCCAATAACTGCGGTTCTGGTCCCAGACCCATGTTCTGGTGGGTGCCATGCTGCTGGGGATCAGGGCCTGCCCCCATGCTGTTGTGGGCCCCACAGTGGGGGCTCCATGGCAGGGGCTCTGGCCCCAGCCCTGTGTTCCTGTCCTAGCCCCATTCTCTGGCCCCCTCCCATTCTTCATGGTAGGGAAGAGAGGTGGATCTGAGCTCGGGCTGGTATACCACCCAGAATTGTCTGGCTTGCCATGAGTGGCACACCTGCTCGGGGTTGATGACCCCTGTTCTAGAGCTTTCCCCTCCTTACTCTGCTATTTATTACACTACTTGTTGGTGCAGTATTAGATGTTCTGCAGGTTTTTGTTAAACTCAAGGTGTTCTCCCCAGTGACTTAGCACATAAGGGGACCATGATCCTTTCATGCTCATAGAATACGGTCCTTTCAAGCTACTGTAAAGCTTCAGAGAAAATTGCACCCTTCCAGATGTAGGCACAACAGTGATTTGAAGTAGATGGTGTAAGAGAATATTCAGATAATGAATCACTTGCATCATAAACATATTAATCTGTACTCTGTGTTGTTTTCTTTCTCCCAAAATCTGCTATAAAACATTTGCTTCTTCCTCTTTCCTTCCTCATCCTTCCTTCATTGCTTCCCTTGCTTTTCTGCTGTAAACTAAGGCCTTTTTTAATCACTCTGGCTGTGTAAAGAGATCTCGGTTAATAGAAACATAATACATCTGCAGATATCTAAGATAATAGTGTTTTGGTTTGTTTGTTTTATTTTTTTCATTCCAGCTTATATCAACTATTAACTCTCTTCATTCCTGAAGGATTTTTTAGCCTGGACTGTGTAAAACTGCACAGAAGGCTGCTGTTCCTTATCCAATTTATCTTCTTATCTGTCTCCTGGATTTTGATTATCTGGGCCCTGTGCATTCCGCATTTCAAACATCTCTGATCTTCTGATAATCACCAGTTAAAATTATTGAGATTGTTCATTTCATTTTCTTTGATTATTGGATTTTTAAATGAACTTTTGTCCTACTGCTCTGTAATGCTGGGTGCACAATCATTCACAGAGTACTTACTCTCTAATGTTGCATGTACTCTACTCTGTCAGAAACAGAAGTGTGTCAATTAAGCAATCATCTTGGTTATCAGAGCCTTCTAGTAATTTAAGAATATGTTGGTGCTGGCAGATTTAAATTCTATTCACTTTTTTTAAAAAAATACTAAGCCTAGAACAAATTATTAAGAGCAAGACTTTGTCTTGTTCCTACAAAGTTGCATAAAAGAGCAAGGGGAAATAAGACGCTTAAATCCTCCTCCTTTTGTGGTTCTAGAACTCTCTAGTCCTTATACTGCTCACAGGGAACTATTTATTACAGTACTGTGGGTGCAGTATTAGACACATTGCTTGCTCTTTGTTAAACTCAGGGTAAAGTTCACCCCAGTGCAAAGGGCCACATGAGTTCTATGGACCATGTAAGCCTTTGACTTAGCACATATGTGGGACGTGATCCTTTCACACTGACAGAACATGGTCTTTTCATGATGCTGTGAAGCTTAGGAGGAAATCACACCCTACCAAGTTGTTGACTCAGGAGGTATGTAAGAGACCAGGGATGTTTAATATGTCTTTCACCCTCTTCAAGTGGGCAAAAGGAAGAGGGAGAAGGGTGGGACGCACATGTTGCTATGAGTCCATTGTGTAATCAATCATTCTGATTGGCTGATTGGGAGGAGTATGTTGTATCAGGTAATGGAGTGAGGTGGCCTGCACTTCTCTATCTAGAAAACAGATGCTTCAAAGGAATTGTACCCAGAAGGGTGTCTCCAAGTTAGAATTCCTTTCTGAGCTCCTCTTGGGGCTATGCAGCTATCTGCTACCTTACACAAAGGGCTGAATCAAAATTCTCTATCTTAAACTTTACAGGTATAGTATAAGATCAATTCATTTAGAAGCCACAGGATAGAGCAAGAGAATCCACCATTGAACAGAAGGGTTTATATTGCACAGTTCATGCCACAGTATACCAGTCCACATTTTACAACTCCTGTTATTGGGCCATGGGCAACACAAGGTTCACTGTGTCTCTATTTTTCAATGTCTCTGAAAAGCATTGAACACAATGAAAGATGCCATGACAATGGTCCCAGTTCACTAATTATGCATTTCATCAGCTCCAGTGTTGCCCGATCTCTAGGTCTTCACTTGCTTTTCTGACCTACTCTTTGTTGGGTCCATGATGAACCAAATATAGCTTCCTTTGGGGTCCCCTTCCAAGTGCAGCAGGTTGCAGGAGTGCAGCTCGCAGATGAAAAAAGTATAAATTGCCATGGCTCCATCTGCACCTGAAACCAAAGAGCTGAGTCTTCTGGCTAGTTGGAGATGTCAGACATGCTCACCTCCAACTTTTCTAATACTGCTGTTGAGCAGTAGCAATAAACAGAGCAGGACCCCTAGACAGCACGTGAGTTTGAGTATTGGTGGGGTAAGATCCTCGCTGGAAGGCACATTCATCCATATGCTATAAGAGGGCTCAGTTTTGTCTTTTATGCTGTAGTGCACGCATTTAATTTTCACCCATGCTTCTAAAGGCAGTTGGATTGCAGTTGGCCTGCACCCTGTTGCAGAGGCAATGTGAATAGATTCCAAACTAGAACACAATATATATTTCAAATGGCCCAGCGCGTACCTTGACATTAGACATAATTAGCAATTCTCTCACCACTTGCAAGGGTAATCGTAGCTCTTCTGCCAGATGTCTGACCCAATCCTGTTAATTTTCCCAAGACTGGCTACCTTTGGAATAGTCACAAAAAATAGCATAGAGGTTATGCATCTGAAATTGTATCTACAGCACAATTTATGTGCCTAAAGTGATCACCATGAGTTATCCACATGGCAGACCCCCCCATGCTTTATGGAAAATGGGTTATGAATATAAATTTGCATAATTCAGAGATGTGCTGGACAAAATGTGTTTTGTAACCTAATCTCCTGGATCTGTAAATCTTAGTTTTTTGCATGTATCATTTTTGGAGTTGAAGTTATAAGTAGTGTTTACATATTTGTGTTCCAAATGTCTGTCTTTGTGAAGACCTCATCAGGAGGTGTGACTACCCTATTGTGAGATGCAATAGCCATACTTAGCTGACAAAAGGTCTTAATGGATGCCAATCCACATCTGTAGAACTTTACTGTCTATGGTTACAAAACCAAAAAGCAGTCATGTAGCACTTTAAAGACTAACAAAATAATTTATTAGGTGATAAGATTTTGTGGGGCAGACTCGTTTCCTGGACACCACAGTACGAATCACTGAGGTCCAGATCAATACCACTCTCTACGGGAAACCCCCTCACTGCTACACTTACCTACATGCCTCCAGCTTCCATCCTGAACACACCATGTGTTCCATCATGTATAGTTAAGCCCTTAGGTACAATCACATCTGCTCTGATCCTACTGACAGAGGCCAAAAATTTCAAGATCTCTACCAAGCATTTGGGACAAGTAAAAAAAACAATTGACAGGGCCACACAAATACCTAGAAACCAACTGCTTCAAGATAGGCCCGAGAAGGTCAATAACAGAACACCGCTTGTCATTACCTATAGCCCCCAGCTCAAACCCCTGCAGTGCATCATCAACAACCTATACTGGAACATGATGTTACACTCCAATAGGGTGTGGCTGAGAGGCCTGTTCTCTCCTACAGACAATCACATAACCTCAGGAAAATTCTCACTAGCAACCACAGGCCATACCACAGTAATACTAGCCCTGGAACTTTTCCTTGCAACAAACCCCACTGCCAACTTTGTCCACATATTTATTCTGGAGACACCATCACTGGACCTAACCACATTAGCTATAGGATTAGGGGCTCATATGCCTGTACCTCAGTTGATGTTATATATGCCATTATGTGCCAGCAATGCCCCTCTGCTATGTTTATTGGACAGAGTGGATAGTCACTTTGCCAAAGAATGAATGTACGCAAAGCAGACATTAGGAATCTCAATACATGTAAACAAGTCAGTCAGCATTTCAGTGGAGTGGGTCATACTGTTAAAGACCTGAGAATATGTATCTTACAACAAAGAAACTTCAATAGCAGATTAAAGGGGAAACAATTTATGCTCAAATTTTGATACTCTGACACTTGGCCTTAATAGAGATAGCAATTATCTTATACATTACAAAGACAGCTTCCCTATATTTGATATTTGTAGTGATCTCAGGTAGGACACTTACAGTTAGTAGTTCTCTCCCCTCCCCCCTCGCTTTGCCCACTCTTCTGCCTATGTATCTGATTTGTCAGTTATTATTTAATTTTTAAGCTCTATGTTATAAGACCATCACGCCATTTCCAACACAGCACTATCTCCAGATCTGAGGAAGTGGGTCTACCCCATGAAAGCTCATGACCTAATAAATTATGTTGTTAGTCTTTAAAGTGCTACATGATTGCTGTTTTGTTTTGTTAGTATACAGACTAACACAGCTACCTCTCAGTTACTATTGTCTATGTTTAGACCAGGAAGTGGGCAATGGCTGATTGCCTAAAAAGGAGAGGGACGGGTGATTCATTCTTGTGACAGTTGCCAACTTGGAGTATACTTTCACACAAAGAAAAAAATAGAGTTCCCTCCACTGGGAACAGGTATAAAGAAGACCTTGTGGTTCCTCCATTTTTGGTCTTCAGCCTGCCTTGGAAATTGCCTGACACACCCTAAGCAAAACAGAAGTGCTTTACAGTTTACTGGAGACCCAAATCATTCCTGACTTGAAGCTTTCACCTGATATAAAGACGGCTGTTTAGGATAAGAACTCACAAGAACAGAATTATCTATGTGTTTTCTCTTTAGTTTGATTGGATAACTTACTTTGATCTGTTTCTTTTTATTTATAACCATTTAAAACCTACTGTTTTAATCCCACTGTTTTGCTTAAAAATATCTCTTTTCCTGATAATCAAACACAGGAGAAATTTTTATTACCTGGGGAGAGTTACTACTGTGTATATCTTCCTTTCATAGATAAAGGGGGCTTACCTAATGAGCACTCCCTGTGCAAATTTTTTTTCACACAGACAGATTCATTTGGGGTTTCGATTTCTTCTGGGGTTGATTTCATAGGTGCTGTGCACAGGAACTGCACCGGCCCAAACCTGTGCTTGATTAGTGTCTGCATTGCTCTGCAGAGGGGTGGTAACTCCAACTCTGTGCCTTAGCTGGGGAGACTAGAGGATTTGGCTTAGTGGGACCCAGAGGTGGGGAACCACAAAAAACTCGTGAACATCTCAGGGTCTTTTGTGATTGCACCCCATCACAGACTAGATTGGGAGGTTCAGAGAAAAGTGGCATATGCATGTTGCACCTGAAATTTTATCTGCAGCACAATATATGTCGCTAACTTGATCACCCTGCATTATACAGTACAGAACTTGCATCTGAACAAATATTCAAGTGGGTTTATCTTCATGTATATTGAATATGTTTACTTTTGAATCATGTGGAGACAGGAACCCCAATGTCTGAGTTACCATGCAAATATCAGCATTGTACACAGAAATGAGACTCCAGGTGCAGATACCAGTATAACATTTCAGCATAAGTTCAGTATTCCCTTGCAGGTTTATATTAATAATGCTATTACACTAATACCATACTTTACAAATGAACATAAAAACTATATATCAGCTATAGTAGAAATTCTGGATCCAGATTTCTTATCTTCGTAATGGACTGAGGCAAATGCTCCAATTCTGACCATTCATAACGAAAGGATGTAAGCACTGGATTCAAAGTTAAAACTTTCTGAGATATCAGAGTACTGGGAATCCTTGTTCAGATTTGGTCCATTTTAACCATAGATTAGAACAGTGAACTTGGCTCCAAACATAAATCTGGAGCCAGATCTATGACTTTGGTTAAAGTCCTTTAAAAATGTTGATTTAACAACTTGGAGCCCTGTATTGGGACAAAGGATCCATTGGGCTAGGCACTGTACATACACAGAACAAAATACAGGCACGTTATTCAGTGAAGTACAGTCATTTTGGGGATTCAGTACAGCTGTTTACCAGTGCATACCTACAGGAGTTCTATACATGAAGTAAAGAAAAAAACACTGTCTCCACTGAAATTGCAGGGGGGATTTCGAACAGCAGAATATGGTGAACCCCACTGGGTGACAAACAACATTGCTATTAATGAAATGTGCCATGGAATCTTTAATGGCCACAAATCATCAGTATTTCTTTCTTATAGAATCATACAGAAGTCAGTATTTCAGGTGCACAGTACACCCTAATTCTGTGCTGGGGCACTGGTTCACTATGGTCCCTCCGGGAAGAGTATTATCTACTTAACCATGAAAATCCACTGTATAGGTGTGACTAATTAGAGCCATGAGAGGTTTTTCAGTGGACAAGTTTAAAAAAATAATAATAAAAACAAACAAAAAGAGAGCAAACATCTGTGGTACATGTTTTTATTTTCAAGGATGTAAGGGCTGTTTCTTGAAGACAAGAGGAAAAAAAGGAGAAAATATTTAAATACATTGTGGCAAAATATTTAATTCCCAGGACATTTTCCTTAATTTCTTGCTGTCCTCATGTTTTCTCTGTTGACTATATTATGCTGCTCATCTTGGCTTGTAAGCTTCAGTGATTTTTTTAAAAACACAAAATACCTATCCAAGAGCTTGATCCTGCATTTCTTTTCTAGCCAAATACCTTCTGGAAACAATAACATCCCAGGGAACTATACATAAATAAGATGTACAGGATTGGGCTCCAAATGTAATTTTTCCAAGCTCACTTGACACTGTTCATTTGTGCTAAGCTTCACTGGGACTCAATTGACTTTAAATTGATTTAGGCATATGCTTAAATACTTTCCTGCAGTCTTTTTACTCAATCAGATTCTTTCTGTTTATAAGGTCCAGTTCATTGGCCTTATTATACATCACCATGTTTGTTACAGCTAACCAAAAAAAAAAAAAAAAGCAAATGGGTTCAAATGATAGGACCAGTTTTACCTGTTTGTAAAAGAGTTTTAATATATCATACTTGTGGGGGTATTGTTTAAGTTTCTTCTTTCGGAAGCTGACAGAGAATCAAAGGTTCATAATATTGATCATGCTCTCCCCTTTTTCATTAAAATTACTGTGCACACAGAAGTAAGCACTAGCAGCGAATACATACAGATACAGCTCTTTGTTAGTCCAGAAGTTGAAACATTCACATGAAATATTAATCAGGTAATTTCACTAACAATTTGTGGACTAAAAATGGGTGAGTTTTTGAATGAGTTATTTGGTGACTGATCAGAGTTCATTCGGCTCTAACATAATGGATATTGAGTCTGTTCTGGTATGGCTACGGTCTGAAGAAGAGGGTCTGTCCCATGAAAGGTCACCTAGTAAATTATTTTGTTAGTCTTTAAAGTGCTACTTCACTGCTTTTTTGTTTTGATAGTACATAGATGAGCACGGCTTTCTCTCTGTTACTAATCAACATAATGAATGTGATATAGAAGTGTGTTCCTAAAACAACAGCAGAACATTGAGTGATCTAGCCATTTTTATTTCAATTAAATTAAACGCAATAGTAAATCTACTAGCTACCTAAAATGAACTGACAGTATCATCTTCCTGGACAAGAATGTTGCATCTGATGAAGGGGGTCTTTGCTCACGAAAGCTAATGCTCCAAAATATCTGTTAATCTATAAGGTGTCCCAGGACTTCTTGTTGTTCTTGAAGATACAGACTAACATGGCTTCCTCTGTGATAAGAATATTTTAGTTGTTTTGGATGTTTGCTTGATTCCCTATTATACCAAATCTTTATGGGCAGAATTAGAATCTCATACGGCTCACTGGAAGTTATCCCACAACATTTTTGTTTGTTTTGGGTGATTTTAATGGTTAATTGGAAGATGACCCCTCCATCCTGATTCCTGCATCCCGTCCTATCCCTAACCCTGGTGCTGAGTTCCCCTCAGTTACCCAGCCCCCTGCATTGAGGCCCGGCTTTCCATCCCATGCTTACATTTCTTACAGGTCCTGCCCTAGCACAATCCTCCCCAGTCCCTGCCCTGTCCTTCCCCTCCCCCATTGATTCCAACACACGCAGTATCTGTGAGAAATGTAAGTTACTGTCACCTCTGTTTAGCTCTCTGAGAAATGTACCCTCATGGTTGGGTGGTGGGAGTGTCAGATGTAACAAACACGGCAAAGGGCAGCTCTAGCAGGGTCAAAGGGGTAAAACGTTGACCCACAGGGGTTGTGGGGGGAAGAGGTTAACCACACCAAGGCCTGTTCCCAGGAAAGAGATAGGGGAAGCCCAGACCAGTGTGTTAGATCACCCAGGGCTGCCTCATGGACTTGGGTGAGGGGAATGCTCCTGGGGAAACACCCACATGTGCAGGTGAGCAAGCTGTGTCTGCTAGTGAGAAAGTCATCAGCCTTTTGCAGCAAGTGGTCAGTGAGGTTGTTTCTGAGATTGTTCCCACAGCACTGTGATGTTTCCAAAGTGTACTGAGCCATATAGAACCAGGATGTTCTATGCTGAGCTGAGGAGATGAGGATGAGGCTGATTCCAGGGGTGAGTGAAACCCTTGCTGAGAGGGGGATACATGGGCATAGTTATCTTTGTTGCACAGAGAGATGTTGACAGAAAGTAAGCTGAGATTGAGCTAACTGGATAAGTAGTTGCCCAGGTGAACATAGGGAAACTGGCTGGCACCTCTTCTTATCTATGTAGATGTTATGGAACAGGCTTTGCCAAGGAGAAGCCCAACCTTGGATATAATAAGGTGGGCCTACAATACATTACTGGCGTCTTGGTTTAATTATGATGAGCAGTTCCCATTAAAGCAAGCAACACATACTCGGATTTGGTGGGAATTACCACATCACAGGAGCTCAGATAAATAGTGGCCTGTTCTTTCCAGTGCAAACTTACAAGGGGTACAAGTCACATAATAATATTTGCTGAGCATTTAATAACAATGCTTGTTTTTGCAGCACCCGCAAATTCAAGCATTCATGAAAGATATGCTTTCAGTCCCCTTTGGGTTGATTGTGCCAGAGAAATAGGAGATGATTGTAACAAAAAGAGGATGGAATGTTGAAGTGAGTTGAAGGCCAGCATGGGTTGAGCTCGGCTGAAGCAGGACACAGGTTGTAGAGCACAGATTGGGAACAACCAAATATATTTGGGAGAATTGGGATTAACATATCAAATGTGGTGGGGGTGGGATTTCACATTTTTTGGAGCTGCTACACAACAGGCCATTGGAACATGTCTGTGAGCCTGATGGGGTTTTGGGAGGAGGCAGCCAAAATAATTGCTGGTGCCTCCTTGTGGTGTACATCCAGTGCAGGTACTCCAGATGGGTATGACCAGGTAAATGGTCTGGTAAAGTACTTAAAAAGAGGGTGCTTGATAAAAAAATTTGGCTGGTGTGGAGTTTCAGGGTCCTGTGGTTTTAATGGAAGGGAGCCAAACCCTCTTTCTTATGGCCCACCTTACCCCTTCATCAAGGGGTGGTGGCTAGTATGGTCCCAGCAATGGATTTGCTTGGCCGCGTCTACACATGCCGGCTACTTCAAAGTAGCTGTGCCAACTTCGAAATAGCGCCCGTCACGGCTACACGTGTTGGGCGCTATTTCGAAGTTGACATCGACGTAAGGCGGCAAGACGTCGAAGTCGCTACCCCCATCAGGAGATGGGAATAGCGCCCGACTTCGACATTCAACGTCGAAGTAGGGAACGTGTAGTCGTTGCGCGTCCCGCAACATCGAAATAGCAGGGTCCGCCATGGCAGCCATCAGCTGAGGGGTTGAGAGACGCTCTCTCCAGCCCCTGAGCTTGATGGTCGCTGCGTGCAGCGGCCCCTTAAAGCTCCCCACCCCCTGCCTTCCTGTGCAGGAAGCTGAGAGAGCATGCAGGCGGCAGCCCAGCCACGCGGTCAGCCTGCACGCTCCTCTGCAGCCAGAACAGCCACCCACCGCTGCGATGGCCTCCCCCCAGCTCCCAAAGCGCCCCCAGGGCACCCTCTCAAGGGGAACCAGGGCTCCCAGCCCAGCAGCCAGGCTGGGAAGTGGCAGCGGGGCCCCTCCTGGACAGAGGCCGAGCTTTGGGACCTGCTGGGGCTCTGGAGTGAGGAGGAGGTGCTCCAGGTAATGGGGAGCAAGAGGCAGAATGCAGATGCGTTCTCTCAGCTGGCTGAGGGCCTGGCCGCCTGGGGTCACCCTGCCCGCACTCCGGATCATGTCCACAGTAAAGTGAAGGAGCTGCGGCAGGGTTACGCCTGGGCCCGGGATGCAGAAGGACGATCTGGGGCCGCCCCCGTCGCTTGCCCCTTTTACAGGGAGCTCAGGGACATCCTAGGCCTCCGGCACACATCCTCCCCTCTGGCCACACTTGATACATCAGCCAACGATCCCCAGAAGGCCCCGGAGGCGGAGTCCGCCCCGGATGTAAGCCCTGTACCCCAGGGGCCCCCCCAGGAGCCCACCCCTGGGGCACCGGAGGAGGAAGAGGAGGCCTCCTCCTCCAGTGATAGGGGGCTGCGGATTATGTTGCCCTCAAGGAACTCCAGCCGAGCGTCCGCCCACTGGGTGTCCCCCGACCATGGGAGCGGACCATCAGGTATATACCCCGCTGGTGCGCACCCCTGGGGTTGAGGGGTGGGGGTAACAGATATGACCAGGGCCCTACACATGCCCAGATGACCATGGCCCCAAGGACAGCAGTGGCATGTCCCTCACAACAGTGCATCAGCCCCTGCCCCCCAGCACGACAGTGCCATGCCCCATCCCCGGGGTTGGCGGGAGCGGAACCTAGGGTCCCCCGGGGGGAGGGGGTGGGACACCCATCATCAGCAGCAGCAACATCTCCCAGGGACGGGGATGGGAAACCTGCAGCAGAGGGGTGGGGGGACAAGGGCCATGGCTCAGGGCCCACACTAACGGCTGTCTCCACTCTTCTTTCCCCCCGTGTTCCGCAGCTGCACCATTGGAAGGACCGGAGAGCGCTGGCGAGGTGTCAGTGGTCCTGGAGAGCCCACTGGGGCCATCATTCCAGGCCAGCCCCTCGGCGGAGGACTGACCAGTCCCACGGGGGAGGGGGGAAGGTGGACCCAGCACCACCACTGGACGGCGACGGACCCCCAGCTGCTGGAGATCCATCGTCGGCAGCTGGAGGTCGCCGAGCAGCATCTGCGGGTGGAGGAGCGGTGCCTTGAACTGCAGGAGCAGGTGCTGGCCTGGCGCCAGGAGGCATGGGGGACCTTCATGAGTACGTTCAAGCGTATCGCAGACTACCTGGCCCCCCATGCCGCGCCAGCCACCGCTCTGACCGCCCTGCCTGCTCCACCCACTGCTCCACCCGCTGCTCCATCCGCCGTCGCACCGCCACCGAGGGCCCTTCCGCCGAGGGGGACCTAGGGCCAGCTGACACCTGCCGGCCATAACTACCGGTCCGCCCGGCCCCCAGCCAGCCCCGGCCAGGGCTGAGGCCGAGGCGTGGATCATGGCCGCCCACCCCCAGTGCTGGACATTAGAGGTGTGGGGACCAGGACGTGGCCCCTCTCTCCCCCTTTGTATAAATTTCCCTCAGTTTTATGTTTGTAAATAGTTTCTATTAGACCCCTGTTGTTATGTTGTTGTTATGATGCTGATACCTGCCCCCCCATGTACATAGTTCTCCCCTTCTTTGTCTTCCCATTTTTTTCTTTCATCTTATCAGACTTATAATATATAAATATATGTAATATTTATTCGGCCTGTAAACAGTTAGTTAAGATATTAATAAGGAGAGTTCAACATAGATCTGGTTTTACAAACAAATGTCTGTTTTTATTTTCAAGAAAGGTGGAGGGGTGTGCTCTTGGTTGCTCTGTGGTGTGGGCGTAGGGGCAGGGAGAGTTGTGGAGTATGGGGGAAGTGCAGTGGGCGGCCTGCCAGCGTTCACCCCGTGGCCTCATTGAAATGGGCCCGCAGGGCCTCCCAGACTCGGGTCCCTTCGGGGTCCACCTGGCGACTGGGGGCAGTGGGTGGCTGCACATCAGCCCTGCCAGCCTCCACAGCCCAGACCTGAAAGAAGGCCCCCCCCTTGCTCTCGAGGAGGTTGTGGAGGGCACTGCATGCGCCCACAATCTGGGGGATGTTGGTGGGGCCCGAATCAAGGCGGGTGAGGAGACACCTCCAGCGCCCTTTGAGGCACCCAAATGTGCACTCCACCACCTGGCGCACGTGGTTCAGGTGCAGGTTGAAGCGCTCCTGGCTGGCTGACAGGTGGCCCGTGTAAGGGTGCATGAGCCAGGGCCGGAGGGGGTATGCCACATCTGCGATGACGCAGAGGGGCATGGTGGTGTCCCCCACAGGCATCTCCCATTGGGGGATGTAGGTCCCCACCTCCAGCCAGCGGCACAGGCCCGAGTTCCGGAATACCCGGGCGTCATAGGTGCTGCCAGGCCAGCCCACATAAATGTCCAGGAAATGGCCCCGGCTGTCCACCAAGGCCTGGAGGACCACTGAGTGGTAGCCCTTCCTGTTTAAATAGTGTCCTCCACTGTGCTCTGGGGCGCGGATGGGGATGTGGGTCCCATCCAGAGCCACGAAGCAATTGGGGAAGCCTAGGGTGGCAAACTCTGCGATGGCGGCATCCGGGTCCCCAAGCCTCACGAGCCTGTGGAGGAGCAGGGCGTTGATGGCACAGACGACCTGCAGGGGAAGCACATGGGAGAGCACCAATGAGGGGTGTGCAGGGTGTGTGTGTCCCTCCCCTGCCAGGACCCCCCTCCTCTGCCAGGGCTGCCTTCCCCTCCCCCCATGGGTCCTCTTACCTCCATGAGGACAGCCCCGTCGGTGGCCTTGCCGACGCCAAACTGCTGGCCCATGGATCGGTAGCTGTCTGGAGTGGCCAGCTTCCAGACAGCGATGCCGACCCATTTCTCCACTGGGAGGGCACGCTGCATGAGGGTGTCCTGGTGCCTCAGTGCGGGGGTGAGCCACTGGCATAGCTCCAGAAATGTCTGCCGGCTCATGCGAAAGTTCTAGAGCCAGCGGTCGTCATCCCACTCTCCGAGCACCAGCTGCTCCCACCAGTCGGTGTTGGTGGGGTAGCTCCACAGCCGGCTGTGTATGAGGCGGGGGGGGGGGGGGCTGGATGCTGCAGGGTTGGGGGTTGCATCCTCCTCCCCAGCGGGCAGCTCCTCCTCTGTGGCAAGGAAGTGCTCAGCTGCCTCCTGCATGGCATGGAGCAGGGCGAGCACTGCTCCTACAGGGGCGGCTGCGTGGACCTCTGGCTGCTGCTGCTGCTGCTGCTGGGGGTCCATGCCTACATCGCTCGAGGTGTATGTGCCTATAGCTCTGCAGACCGCGTGCTGTGCAGGCTGCGTGTGTCTGGGAGGGGCCCTTTAAGGGAGTGGCTAGCTGTTGCCCCGGAAGCGCTAGTCTGCCCTGTGACCCTGTCTGCAGCTGTTCCTGGCACCCTTATTTCGATGTGTGCTACTTTGGCATGGAGACATTCCCTCGCAGCGCCTATTTCGATGTGGTGCTGCCCAACGTCGAAGTTAAACATCGACGGCACCAGCCCTGGAGGACGTGTAGACGTTATTCATCGAAATAGGCTATTTTGATGTCGCTACATCGAAATAAGCTATTTCAATGTAGCGTTCACGTGTAGGCGTAGCCCTTGAGATACATTGATGGAAAATGAAGGAAGTTGGTAAAAGCCTTCCAGGTAGGGTAAGGTGCCAATGATTGGTATGATCTTTGACGGAAAAAGGGGGGGTGCTAGTGGAAGCTCAAAGGTAATTATGTAATGAACAGGTGGTTACTTACACTGTATGCTTTTATTTGCTGAGTAGTCCCAGTAATAAAGCTGCAGCCTGATTAAATCCATATCAAGTGTCTCCTGTCCTTCTTTTGGTACAGCTGGACAACAACAAGGAATTACTAGCTTTTTATCAAATAGTGCATTTAATGATAGGTAATTTGGCCTTGTCCCATGAAATTCTAAAATGTATAAAGTCATGAATTCAGAAGCCCAGGGCAAATCCAGGCTGGAAGCCCTAAATGGTAACACAGAGTGTTACTTCAACTAAGCCTCTCCTAGATTTGACTTTGATCATTTCATACAATGGCAACTGGGGAACAAAATTTAACCTGGAAAGGTTGATGGTCACTGTCAGATTTAAGGGTCACAGAAAAGTTAACCATTTTTCTCTGTAATTCTGAAGCTTTATATGCAAGGTGAATTAAGTGTAATCTACCGGTTAAACGTAAAATTTAAAAGAATCATCCTTTTCTAGGGTTAAAAATATGAGATTTTAGTGATTTTAGTTAACGCTGTACTATATTTAATGATATAGAACACAAATTACAGGCTGCTCTAACCACCTAAAAGGACTATTCTTTCCATTTAAAAGATAAAGGAATTTGATATGATGGAGATTTTTTTTTAATGATGAAAAGAAACAGATACAGGTTAAGGTAAGGGAGGTACAGAAAGAGAGCTCACAGGATTCTTTAGAAAAGAAAGTTTTAGAAAGCTTTATAAAAGTTTGATGAAAGGAAAAAAGTTGGAACATCACATGGCACTGCAGAAGGAATTCAAATTTGCTGCCAAAATGAAAAATTCTAAACATCTTTGGAAACTGGTAGCTTTTGGGTTTCAGGAAGATCAGGAGCAACATTAAAGCTCCAATCCATAAACATAGTTAAGAGAAATATTTTTCTGTGCTACATAATGGTTGGCCACGTATTAACTTTTCAGCACAATGGGATCTGGTAGACTCCATTCCCTGTTCCTTTGGAGATTGGTCTTCAGTATCCAGGGAGGAAGTAAAATTTGTAATTGTTCAATGCTGTAATAAAGTACCGGGAGAGGATTTTAATCTCACAGAATTATTCAGTTTTGAAAGTTGGGCAAGTGATCTGGCTAAACTTTTCTGTAATATATACAATACAGATATTCCCTCTGGAGCTACGTCTGCACGTGCACGCTACATCGAAATAGCTTATTTCGATGTAGCAACATCGAAATAGGTGATTTCGATGAATAATGGCTGCGTCTACACGTGCACGCTACTTCGAAGTAGCGGCAGTAACTTCGAAATAGCGCCCGTCACGTCTACACGTGTTGGGCGCTATTTCGAAGTTGAAATCGACGTTAGGCGGCGAGACGTCGAAGTCGCTAACCCCATGAGCGGATGGGAATAGCGCCCTACTTCGACGTTCAACATCGAAGTAGGGACGTGTAGACGATCCGCGTCCCGCAACATCGAAATAGCGGGGTCCTCCATGGCGGCCATCAGCTGGGGGGTTGAGAGATACTCTCTCTCCAGCCCTTGCGGGGCTCTGTGGTCACCGTGGGCAGCAGCCCTTAGCCCAGGGCTTCTGGCTGCTGCTGCTGCAGCTGGGGGTCCGTGCTGCATATACAGGGTCTGCAACTAGTTGTTGGCTCTGTGTATCTTGCACTGTTTAATGAAAGTGTGTCTGGGAGGGGCCCTTTAAGGGAGCGACTTGCTGTTGAGTCCGCCCCGTGACCCTGTCTGCAGCTGTGCCTGGCTCCCTTATTTCGATGTGTGCTACTTTGGCGTGTAGACGTTCCCTCGCTGTGCCTATTTCGATGTTGGGCTGAGCAACGTCGAAGTTGAACATCGACGTTGCCAGCCCTGGAGGACGTGTAGACGTTATTCATCGAAATAGCCTATTTCGATGTCGCAACATCGAAATAAGCTATTTCGAAGTTGGGTGCACGTGTAGACGTAGCCAATGTCTACACATCCTCCAGGGCTGGCAACGTCGACGTTGAATGTCAATGTTGGGCAGCACCACATCAAAATAGGCGCTGCGAGGGAACGTCTACATGCCAAAGTAGCACACATCAAAATAAGGGAACAGGAACAGCTGCAGACAGGGTCACAGGGCGGACTAGCGCTTCCGGGGCAACAGCTAGCCGCTCCCTTAAAGAGCCTCTCCCAGGCACACGCAGCCTGCACAGCACGCGGTCTGCAGAGCCATAGGCACGCACACCTCGAGCGACACAGGCATGGACCCCCAGCAGCAGCAGCAGCAGCAGCCAGAGGTCCACCCAGCCGTCCCTGTAGGAGCAGTGCTCACCCTGCTCCATGCCATGCAGGAGGCAGCTGAGCACATCCTTGCCACAGAGGAGGAGCTGCCTGCAGGGAAGGAGGACGCAACCCCCAACCCTGCAGCACCCCGCCCCGCCTCATACACAGCCGGCTGTGGAGCTACCCCACCAGCACCGACTGGTGGGAGCAGCTGGTGCTCGGAGAGTGGGATGACGACCGCTGGCTCCAGAACTTTCGCATGAGCCGGCAGACATTTCTGGAGCTATGCCAGTGGCTCACCCCCGCACTGAGGCACCAGGACACCTTCATGCAGTGTGCCATCCCAGTGGAGAAACGGGTCGGCATTGCTGTCTGGAAGCTGGCCACTCCAGACAGCTACCGATCCATGGGCCAGCAGTTTGGCGTCGGAAAGGCCACCGACGGGGCTGTCCTCACGGAGGTAAGAGAACCCATGGGGGGAGGGGGAGGCAGCCCTGGCAGGGGAGGGGGGCCCTAGTAGGGGAGGGGAGGGCAGGGGGGCCCGGGCAGGGGACGGCCACACACACCCTGCACACCCCTCATTGGTGCTCTCCCATGTGCTTCCCCTGCAGGTCGTCTGCGCCATCAACGCCCTGCTCCTCCACAGGCTTGTGAGGCTTGGGGACCCGGATGCCGCCATCGCGGGGTTTGCCACCCTAGGCTTCCCCAATTGCTTCGTGGCTCTGGATGGGACCCACATCCCCATCTGTGCCCCGGAGCACAGTGGAGGATGCTACTTAAACAGGAAGGGCTACCATTCTGTGGTCCTCCAGGCCTTGGTGGACAGCCGGGGCCGTTTCCTGGACATTTATGTGGGCTGGCCTGGCAGCACCCACGATGCCCGGGAATTCCGGAACTCGGGCCTGTGCCGCCGGCTGGAGGTGGGGACCTACATCCCCCAGCTGGAGATCCCTGTGGGGGACTCCACCATGCCCCTCTGCGTCATCGCAGATGTAGCATACCCCTTCCGGCCCTGGCTCATGCACCCTTACACGGGCCACCTGTCAGCCAGCCAGGAGCGCTTCAACCTGCCCCTGAACCACATGCGCCAGGTGGTGGACCACACATTTGGGTGCCTCAAAGGGTGCTGGAGGTGTCTCCTCACCCACCTTGATGTGGGCCCCACCAACATCCCCCAGATTGTGGGCGCGTGCAGCGCCCTCCACAACCTCGTCGAGAGCAAGGGGGAGGCCTTCTTTCAGGGCTGGGCTGTGGAGGCCGGCAGTGCCGATGTGCAGCCACTCGCTGCCCCCAGTCGCCAGGTGGACACTGAAGGGACCCGAGTCTGGGAGGCCCTGCGGGCCCCGTTCAACGAGGCCACGGGGTGAAAGCTGGCAGGCCCCCCACTACACCCTCCCCCAACCTCCACAACACTCCCTGCCCCTACGCCCACACCACAGAGCACCCAAGAGCACCCCCCCAACTTTTCTTGTAAATAAAAGCAGACATTTGTTCGTCAAATCAAACATCTGTAGAACTCTTATTATTATTATCAAGACAAACTATTTACAGGGAAAATCACAATTATATATATGTACTATAAATAAGATAAGATGCAAGGGGAAGACAAGGAAGGGGAGAATTATGTACATGGGGGGGCAAGGATCAGCATAACAACAGGGGTCTAATACAAAAACTATTTACAAAAGAACATTGAACTGGGGGGAATATATACAAAGGGGGAGGGGGGGCCACGTCCTGGGCCCCACACCCCCTAATGTCCAGCGCTGGGGGTAGGCGGCCGCGACCCATTCCTCAGCCTCAGCCTCAGCCCTGGCCAGGGCTGTCTGGGGGCCGGGAGGACCGGTAGATATGGCTGTCGGGTGTCAGCTGGCCCCAGGTCCCCCTTGGCGGAAAGGCCCTCGGTGGCGGGTGGCGGTGCGACGGCGGATGGCGCAGCGGGTAGAGCAGTGGGTGGAGCAGGCAGGGCAGGCACAGCAGTGGCCGGCACGGCATGGGGGGCCAGGTAGTCGGCGATACGGTCGAATGTCCACATAAAGGCCCCCCATGCCTCCTGGCGCCACGCCAGTGCGCGCTCCTGGAGTTGGAGGCGGTGCTCCTCCACCCACAGATGCTGCTCGGCGACCTCCAGCTGCCGACGATGGATAACCAGCGGCTGGGGGTCCATCACCGTGGGGTGGTGGTGCTGGGTCCACCGTCATCCCCGCCGTGGGGCTGGTCGGTCCTCCACCGAGGGGCTGGCCTGGAATGATGGCCCCGGTGGGCTGTCCGGGACCACTGACACCTCACCGGCGCTCTCCGGTCCTTCCAATGGTGCAGCTGCAGAACACAAGGGGGGAAGAAGAGTGGAGACAGCCGTTAGTGTGGGCCCTGAGCCATGGCCTTTGTCCCCCCACCCCTCTGCTGCTGGTTCCCCATCCCCATCCCCAGGAGATGCTGCTGCTGCTGCTGTTGGGTGTCCCACCCCCTCCCCCTGGATGGGATGGCAATCCGCAGGCTGGTGTCGCTGGAGGAGGACTCCCCCTCCTCCTCCTTCTCCTCCGGTGCCCCAAGGGTGGGCTTCTGGGGGTGCATGGCTTGCCTCCGGGGTGGACTCCGCCTCCGGGGCCTGCTGGGGCTTGTTGGCTGAGGTATCAAGAGTGGCCGGAGGGGAGGAGGTGTGCCGGGGGCCCAGGATGGCCCTGAGCTCCCTGTAAAAGGGGCAAGTGATGGGGGCGGCCCCAGATCGGCTGGCCACATCCCGGGCCCAGGAGTAACCCTGCCGCAGCTCCTTCACTTTACTGCGGATATGATCTGGAGTGTGGGCAGGGTGACCCCAGGCGGCCAGGCCCTCGGCCAGCCGAGTGAATGCATCCGCATTCCGCCTCTTGCTCCCCATTACCTGTAGCACCTCCTCCTCACTCCAGAGCCCCAGCAGGTCCCGAAGCTCAGCCTCCGTCCAGGAGGGGCCCCGCTGCCGCTTCCCTGCCTGGTTGCTGGGCTGGGAGCCCTGGCTCCCCTTGGGGGGGTCCCCTGGGGGTGCTTGGGGGGCTGGGGAATGGCCATCGTGGTGTGTGGGGGGTGTGGGCGTGGAGGAGCTTGCAGGCTGGCCTCGTGGCTGTGCTGCCGCTTGCACGCTCTCTCAGCTTCCTGCACAGGAAGGCAGGGGGCGGGGAGCTTTAAGGGGCCGCTGCATGGGGTGACCATCAAACTCAGGGGCTGGGCAGAGCATCTCTCAACCCCTCAGCTGATGGCCGCCATGGCGGACCCCACTATTTCGATGTTGCGGGACGCGCAATGACTACACATTCCCTGCTTCAATGTTGAACGTCGAAGTCGGGCACTATTCCCATCCCCTCATGGGGTTAGCGACTTCAACATCTCGCCACCTAACGTCGATGTCAACTTCGAAGTAGCACCCAACACGGGTAGCCGTGACGGGCGCTATTTCGAAGTTGGCGCCGCTACTTCGAAGTAGCTGGCACGTGTAGACGTAGCCTGGGTGGGCTCCTAGTATGATCCTTCCCCTTTATAAATACGGTGACAGGAAAGACACAGAGAATTGCCATGCAATTTGTTTGTTGAATGTTACTTTAAGGATTTACCTTAGATAATTTATTGGAAGATTAGAGGATTGGGAAAGAAAAAGGTAATTTATCTGCAGAGAAACTCACTGATTTCTGAAATGGAAGAGGTAATTGTTTTAGTCTTCCTTATCTGATCCAAAACTATGTGCTTCCTTAGAGGGACAACTGTATGTAGCTTTTATTAACCTAAAATTATCCTTTGGTTCTATTGATAGAGGCTGTCCAGTGGGCAAACTGGAGATTGCTGAAATAGATCAGTCATCTTTTTTTTTTTCATTTAAGAGCTCTTCATAGACAAACAGCTGCTAAGATTTGGATAAGCCTGGATGGGGAATTAACAGAATCCACCCCAATTACAAAAGAGATTCAACATGTCTGTGTTTTAATCCATTTTCTTATAAAATTTAATATTAAAAGGGGATCTGTGTTCCCCCCTAAAATTATCAGTCACCCTTTGCCTTTTTTGTCGATTGCACGTCTTTGTTCTATTATCACAAACTTCATTGGGAGTGAAAAATTGTTAAATGTCTTTTGTCAAGAGGTTTCCCAAAATGCCCACCTTTTGTTCTGTCCACCTTCACCTCCCCTGCTCTCCAGGTGTGAGGAAGTAGGAAAGAGGAAGCCTGGTAATTTGAGTTAATTTCTTTATGATCAGTGTGGTTATCACCTCTAGCCATGAAAGACAGCCCCAGCATGGAGCCATCAGCAGTGCCGGGATCTCATTTTGGCTGGAGGGTTAGTCCCCACCCCACCACACCCCATGGCAGCTTGGCTGTGGGGACCAGACAGCAGCACATCAAACAGCAGCACATGCTGCCCTGTGCAGGGTGAAGGCTTCTTCCAAGCACAGGATGTAGCAAAAGAGGCCAAGAAACTTCTTTTCTGTGCTTCGCATTTTGTGGGACAACCCTTCCTCCCCCGCAGGCAACATGTGGCTGGAAGGCTAGTCCCCAGCGTGCTACGCCATGTGCCACCTGTGCAGTGTAGACCATGCTTCCAGACAGCACCATGTGCTGGCCTGTGTGGAGTGGAGGTTTCTGTGCTTCACATTTTCTGAGGACTCACAAAGTGCCAGGAGGTTGGCTTCCCCAGTGGCAAATATTTTCAGAGGCTGGCTAGCCTATGAGAGGTAACACATGCCAAGGGACTGCCCCTCTTCCCTGGTGGGAAATATTTTGGGGGGCTGGCTGGCTCCAAGAGGCAACATGTGTTAGGGGGGTGGCTCCCCCAGTGGCACCAATTTCCTGGGCTTCCCACACCCCACTTATGCACACAACTGATAAAACATGTCACAGAATCACAGAATCATAGGGCTGGAAGGGACCTCAGGAAGTCATCTAGTCCAGCCCCATGCTTCAAGCAGGATCAACCCCTACTAAGTCATCCCAGCCAGGACCTTGTCCAGTCGAGACTTGAAAACCTCAAGGGATGGAGAATCTACCACCTCTCTAGGCAATGCATTCCAATGCTTCACCACCCGCCTGGTGAAGAAGTTTTTCCTAATATCTAGCCTACACCTTTCCCTCTTCAACTTCTGACCATTACACCTTGTTCTGCCATCTGACACCACTGACAACAGTTTCTCACCCTCCTTTATAAAGCTCCCCTTCAGAAAGTTGAAGGCTGCTATTAAATCACCCCCTAGTCTTCTCTTCTGTAAACTAAACAAGCCCAAATCCCTCAGCCTATGCTCATGGGTCTTGTTCTCCAGCCCCTTAATCACTTTTTTTGCCCTCTGCTGAACCTGCTCCAGCAAATCCACATCCTTTTTATACTGGGGGGCCCAAAACTGGACACAATATTCCAGATGTGGCCTCAGCAGTGCCGAATAAAAAGAAATAACTACTTCTCTAGATCTGCTCGAAATGCTCCTCCTAATGCACCCCAGTCTGCCATTAGCTTTCTTGACTACGAGGGCACACTGTTTACTCATATCCAGCCTTTCATCCACCATAACCCCTAGGTCCCTTTCCATCGTACTGCTGCTGAGCCAGTCGGTCCCCAGCCTGTAACAATGTTTGGGATTCTTCCGTCCCAGGTGCAGGACTATACACTTCTCCTGATTGAACCTCATCAGATTTCTTTTGGCCCAGTCCTCCAATTTATCCATGTCCCTCTGGATTCTCTCTCTACCCTCCAACATATCTACCTCTCCCCCTAGTCAACAGGCTATGGGGGAACTGGCCCCACATAATTGGGAATAAGGGAATTTTGAAGTGTGGGGTTTATTTCGAAGCACCCAAGTCTACACAGCCAGTCTGCATTTTTGAAAGCAGTACTTTGGAAGCATGACTGGCTGCCATTATGCTAATGAGGTGCTGAAGATGCAATTAGTGCCTCATTAACCTGTTCCGAAGATCATCGTTAACATGCCCCTTCCGAAAGGAAGGGGAATATGTAGACATGGCCATTGAGAACAGAAGATATTACTGGTTGAACCTCTCTCATCTGGCACCCTCAGAACCGGTGCCAGAGAAGAAAATTTGCTGGACCATGGGACCTCAATATTTTCTAGCACATTACCAAGACTTCCACAGGTCACTGGGCTCTTAGAAGACATTTAGGGGTAAATTACAGCTAAATAACAGCACAGAACACTGAGAGCCAGGACAGGTGACCATAAACAAATGTTATGGGGCCATGGGAAACTTGGCCACACCCATGATAAGTTGTTATCATGCTAACTAAAATCATGCCTGATTACAGAGTTGGCTGGGTGAGGGATTTCCGGATTAGAGAGTTTCAACCTGTAATGAACAATTGGATATGGCAGTGTTTTTTTATTTTGAATATGTCATGTTGGGTATATCAAATATGTTTTGTGTAATGTCTTGCTAATAAGGGCCTTTACAGTGTTTCATTTTCAAACCAAGCAGACGGCAGACCAACTTACTAGTACTGAGAAATATAACTGTCTGGGTCTGTTCATCTTACAGCAAGTTGAAGACCTACCCCTTATTTTTTTACATTTTAATCTCTATTGCCTTGAGGTCAACATCATCATCATTATCATCATCACCAGCAACCACAACAACCATGGGCTCAGCACTCACTGGTATCTGATGCCTCCTGCACTATTTCCCTCCACCTTTCCCTGTCCAGTGCAGAGTAGCTTAGTTTCTGTAGACTAGCTCTGCACCAATCTACTATATCATCTACTGAGATCAATATGGGGCTTTCTGTATATTGGTAACAGATGCCATTTAAATAACATCTCAGAAAACAGAATATTTGTCAGGAACTCACAATACATTTTAATACCAGTGATTTGCTTGGACAGATTGTCTGGACCATATTGATCCATCTGATCTCAGGCTGGGCTCCTGAAGCCTTAAATCTGCCTGAAATCACCAACCAAGCAACTATGATTGTAAACAGTCAGGAAGGAAAGACTTATTTCCAGTAGCATAATTTTTATAGCGAATTTGGCACAGTAACAACACTATAAGCAGAAGAATCTGGGGTTTCCAGGGTTCTCAAGACAGCTTCCAAAGTGCACTCCTCATTGGTGTCATCTTTATTTTAGCAATAACACTGTACTGCAAACCTCTGTTTCATGTCAAAATTGCAAGCATCTGACTTAATTCTGTTTGTAAATGCAAATCTTACCAAAGAAAGTTTTTTGCCCCACCAAGTAATTCCAAACCTTTTAGTCTCCTTTTCAAAGCTGGGGCAGGGTGTTTAGTGTAAAACTACATAAATATTCAAAACAGAGCACTTGAGGATATACTTGAAAAAATAAAGGTGTTCTTTGGAGACCGAATTTTTTCTCACGTGATCTTTCAGTGTCATATTTTTCTCATTTGCTTTGGTTATTATCAAATAATGAATATGCATTGCAGAAGTGGAGTGTCTTTTTCAGCAATGCTTTCATACAGGTATATCATTGATATTTCCTATTACACTTAAAAATTAAATGTTATCTGGAGACCTTTCTCTCTTTCTAAGGAGAAAGCAGCTAATAAAAATCATTTATGCAGAACCAGGCATTGCTGCTAGTGTTTTTCACTATCATCCCTTTTCTCCTCCTGCCATTACTTTCCTTCTACTCAACAAAAATGCTCCATAATCAAGTAAGTGTTTGAAAGTTTTGCCACTTATGTCATTCCTCACCCAGTTGGGCTGAAACCAAAAACTGAATATAGGGTTTATCATACCAATAGGCTCCAGACATAAATGCACCCAGGCTTATACTTAATTTCTTTTCTTTCTGAGTAATCAAGAGCCAGATGAATTGTGAAAATTCATAGGAGCTTCTTGCAGCATTAAAGATGGAGAAACAGCCTAAAAATACTTACAAGATATACTAATTAATGTATGTTGTTTGTAAGGCAACTGTTCCAAACACACCTGACAGAGATCTTGCAATTGTAAAAGGAATATTGTTCAGGAAAATGTTCCTTTTGTTTTCATTTTACTTCAGATATGAATGAGACCCTGAGGCATGCAAGAAGGGAAACACTAAAGCATTTGAAATTCATCTTTCACAGCTGTAGCTACTGACCCTTGAAGGATAAAAGACAAACAGGGAATTTCAAGGTCTTCCTGCAAATTACTGGAACTAAGCAACCATGGGAAAACACACAAAATGAACACCCTCTCCCTGTCTTGAAAACGTAAAATTCTCCAAGATTTCATTTGTTTCTATTCTTACAATAATGGCTAAATTCCACTATGAAAATAAAGGTGGGCAGCTAAAAATAATGTGATTTTTACATGTTTAAGTCAGCCTAGAAGAACCAATGCTTTTTTTTATTTTTTTGCTGGTACTTGAGGGTACTGAGTACCAGTACTTCAGCAGCCCCAGATGCAGGATTGGCTGGGGTAGGGGAGAGAAGCAGAGAGCCAGCTGAGTGCTGGTTCCTCTATTTTTCACAAAAAGGCACTGAAATGGACTAATATGAAAAACTGGCACCAGATTGCCTGCTATGTGGTAGCAGAGAATAATGGATCTACTGGTGCTCAGGTACTAGAGAGTGTTTCTTGTAGTCTACTAGCCTCATAGTTGAAACCAATATTTCAATACAAGCCTAATAAGTCTGCTGAAATTTCCACTAGGAAGAACTGGGAAGCATTTGACAAATTGTTTTCGCGGAGAAATAATTGATTTCAAGGAGCCTGCATTATATCTGGCTTTAATTCAGCCTTAATTACTTTACATTTTGCACAGAATCATTGTCAACGGTGATGACCCATTAAGTCGCTCTCTGATATTCAGGCATCAGAATGCAAAGTCTAGATTTCATCACTAAAGGATGGCTTCTGTATTATGGGAGGCAGAATATTGTAGATGATCCTTCAGATATCCATTTGGGCACTTCCTGCCATGTGAGATTCTGCCTCTGATACTGCCCATAGGTGAGTTGTATTCTTTGTAGATCCTCTTGGGAGAAAAAATGTCTATCCATTAGGAAAGTCAAAATTGTAAGATGCAGATGGTTGAAATTTGGGAGTGGTTAAGGCCAGAGGGACCATTTAGACCATTTAATCTCACCTTCTTTATGTAACAGGCCAATTAATTTTCACCCATACACCCCATATCAAACCAACGTATATTTCAACAAATACATTTTAATCCTCAGAAAAGTAAATAACATACACGGGCAGAAAATGGAGGGATCAAGATGCTTCCAGTGCCTGAGACCCCTGAAACGGCTGGCAATTTGTTAGGTATGATATGCCTAGATGATCCCATAAATTGATCTGGGATTCTGCCAAAAAAAAAGAAAGAGGGAAAACCCGCAAGTTGCCATCCAATCTCTCCCCATATCTGGTGAGAAGTACAGCACTAAGCATGTGAGCAAGATACATTAGCCAGGCAGCATAATTTGCTGCAGATTTAAACCATGCCCCACATCACTGACTGTTTCCAGCTAGATATGACATCATTAACTTTTACTTTTACTTCCATTAAATTTGTTATTTTAATTTCTTGATTAGAGCTGGTTGTAAAATTATATTTTCCATTAAATATTTATTTTTAAGGATCATTAAAGAACTTCTGATAACATGTGGAACAGCTCTATCAATCATATAGCTTAATGCACATGGGGAAAAAAAAGCCAAAATGTACTAATTGCACTTTTTAATTGGTGGTTTAGGACCAAATTATGCCTATGGATGCATAAGCAGCTCCTACTGATGTCAGTCCTTGAATCTGAGAACGTCATTTATCCCTTACTTGCTATTGTTACTCTGATATCATAGACTTCATATTACAAACCAAGTTGACTATATTGGCTAACCACCCGTCCATGCATTCTCCATCTTGGTAAGAAGCTAACACACCTTCATGATTTTCTTTAAAAATGTCAATTATTATGAACTCTCAGTGACCGGAATTTCTGACTCGTTTCTAAATCCTCTTAAAAGACCTCCATACTAAGAAGAATGGTTGGCACGGGGGAACTGGAGAAGATTTTCATCTCAAGATCATCAGACCTAATAAGCAGTGATTAAATTTGTCTCCTTTTTGCATGCCTGCTTGCTAGCCTATGCACCAAAACTCATTGTGCAACTTACTCAAGTAAAATACACATGTCTAGAAAAAGTCTTAGAAAGGATTCCTTCCACTCCTCCTGAATAGCTAATCACAGGGGAATCCATTGTGATACAGACTTCCTTTTTTGGATGGATTAAACATAATGTAACTATAATATATTATCTACTTATAAAGAGAATATAATTTCATACAATGTGTTTTAGATATTTCTCAGGTCTATTTATTTCATCTTACTTTTTGTTTAGAAAACTGAAAGCCTAAACTAAATGGACTGTGTCCTTTTAAGAAAAACATCATCAGGCTTTACACTATTTACAGACTCCTGAGTCTAAACTTCTCTTATATTTTTGACTTGTAATCTGTTCTCAATTTGATTTAAGTTTGCCCTTGAGTCCTGTGTGGCCTTGAATAAATTGAGTAAACGGTGATTCATGACCCTTTGTGATGGTGTTGAGAGTAGCAATTTTACTGTCCATACCAGAAATGTTAACAACCAGATCTGTGTAAAGTTATTATTTTTCATAGTAATAATCCCTCATGGGGAATTGAGTACTTTATTAACAGCTACCTTGATGTAAATTATTGGGTGTTAGAATCTTTTAAATTCAGAATCCTCTTTGCAGTTTCTCCAATGGAACAGTTATTTTTGGAGTGGTGGCCTGAGTTGGAAAGAAATGAATTACTACTTAAAACCTATTTTTCTGTGCTGATTTGTTGGAGTCATGTCATGCCCAGCATATTAGAGAAGCAAGGGTAGGTGAGACAATATCATTTTTGGACTAGCTACTATTCTTGATAGAGACAAGCTTTTATGCTTACACAGAGCTCTTCTTCAGGTCTGGGCCATGTACTCAGAGTGTTACAGCTACATTCAAAGTGAAAAGATAGTTTAGCATAAGTAACGTACTTCAAGGGACCATTCTAGTGGCCCATTAATACCCTTCCAGTCATAGGAGGAAAAGGAAGAGGGGTGAAGGCAGCTGGGAGTGGGCTGTTAATAGATTAGACTGTTATAATAAACTGCAAATTCAGTGTCTGTCTTCAGACCATGAGTTTTATTTTTTTTTTGAGAAAACTTCCACGTTATCATAAAATTCCTGGACCCTACAATCATCTTCTTCAATGGACCTACAGCCAACCGTATACAAGAAACCTACCTTCATAGATCTTGTAACCACCCCAAAAACACCAAGAAATCTATTATCTACAGACAGCTATGCAGATACTACAGAATATGCTCCGAGGAGAAAATCCGGGGTGTATACCTTAACATATTCAAAACCACCTTCATAAACAAAGACACTCCACCAGACAAGTAGATCACGTCATGTAACAGATGACTCAAACACCATGAGAGAACCTGCTTCAGTATAGAAATAAAACCTCCAACTGCACAACCCTAGTATTGTTACCTGTCACTGCACACCGCATATCATCAAATAACTGTAACCCTTACCAAATGAGAATCCCACCCAGAAAGACATCCTTTCTGCATTTCCTCTTCTGGCCTTCAAACTATAGCCAGCCTCTCGTATTTCACTTTTTTCTGTTTAAGGGATGCAAAGCAGACTTCAAAAATTGTAACATACAAGAAACAGGGAAAATATTTTAAGCTCTCTGGACACATAGTTACAGACTAGAAAGTTGCCATCCTTAGGCAAAATAAAACTTCAGAACAGACTTCTACGTGAAACTGCTGAGCTGGAGTTCATTTGCAGATTTGACACCATCAGAATGGATTTGAATAGGGACTGGGAAGGCTCTCTCATTATAATAAGTCATTTTCCACTTTCTACATATATTCACTTTTGTATCCACCCCTACCCTAACTGAATTAGTTCAAATGTAACATTCCCATCTCTATGTCTACTAGCTGTTTCCTTTTCTTTCATTTGATGAAGTGAGTTGCAACTCACAAAAGTTTATGCTGTAATAAAATTGTCAGTCTTTGTCAGTCAGTCAGTGCCTCTGGACTTCTTGGCTACGTCTACACGTGAAGCCAACATCAAAATAGCTTATTTCGATGTTGCGACATCGAAATAGGCTATTTCGATGAATAACGTCTACACGTCCTCCAGGGCTGGCAACGTCGATGTTCAACTTCGACGTTGCGCGGCACCACATCGAAATAGGCGCTGCGAGGGTATGTCTACACGCCAAAGTAGCACACATCGAAATAAGGGTGCCAGGCACAGCTGCAGACAGGGTCACAGGGCGGACTCAACAGCAAGTCACTCCCTTAAAGGGCCCCTCCCAGACACACTTTCACTAAACAGCGCAAGATACACAGAGCCGACAACTAGTTGCAGACCCTGTGCCTGCAGCATGGATCCCCAGCTGCCGCAGAAGCAGCCAGAAGCCCTGGGCTAAGGGCTGCTGCCCACGGTGACCATAGAGCCCCGCAGGGGCTGGAGAGAGAGCATCTCTCAACCCCCCAGCTGATGGCCGCCATGGAGGACCCGGCAATTTCGACGTTGCGGGACGCGGATCGTCTACACGGTCCCTACTTCGACGTTGAACGTCGAAGTAGGGCGCTATTCCAATCCCCTCATGAGGTTAGCGACTTCGATGTCTCGCCGCCTAACGTCGAAGTTAACTTCGAAATAGCGCCCGACGTGTGTAGCCGCGACGGGCGCTATTTCGAAGTTAGTGCCGCTACTTCGAAGCAGAGTGCACGTGTAGACACAGCTCTTGTTGTTTTAGGAGGGTGAATGCCTCTATGGTTCAAGCTAATGTGCGTTTTTGTCAGACTAGAGTTTGGTGAAATGAGATTGTATAACAAATCTTGCAAGAAACCCTAAAAATTACAGAAGACTTCAGGAACTAAACAAAGCATTAGGCTAATATACAAAACTTTTCTTTTGAGCTCTGCTATATTAATTTAGTTTTATTTTCTTAAAGACTACATGGGTACCTTAAAATATTTCTCTTCTATAATATTTATCTGAAATTTCTTCTTTACTCCTAGCCATACCTGAACTCATTCTCAGGTATATTCTTAAGTCACAATTAGCATGTTTGTTTGTCTTAATGGAGTTCAGTTCTTAGGAGGCCAGCCTGGGACTCTGGAAGCTAGCATTCAATTCCCTATTCTTCTGCAGACTTTGTGTGACCACGGGTAAGCCTTTTACTCTCATGTGTCTCAGTTGGTGAAGTGGGGATAATCCAAGCTGAAATCTAGGATGTGTTGGTTAATTTTGAATTGGTATAACCCAAACACCTTTTGGGTATTGTGTACTGCCCCATTGGTCCTAAGAGATGATAAGTTACTTCCATGAGGTAAAGCATTTCTTGGATTCCCACGGAAGCATAGGCACTCACACTTAGTAAGCCTAGACCTATAATCAAAAGAGATGAGCCTTTGAATTTCTCAAGATGAAAATGGTATAGGAAGAGAAGGAGTATATGATAGAGAAAGGAAATCAAAAATCTATTATATTTTGACCTTTCTGAGCCACAGATGCATCAAGCCTACAAAATTGGCTTCTATAAGATATATAGTCTAAAGTGCAGATTTATAATGATTTTTCTCCCACCTGGTTCACAGAAAGTAATTAATTTATTTGTCCAAGTTGCAGTCCGATTCTCGTACAGCTCATTTCATTGCGCTTGTGCCACAACGTCAACGGGACTGGTAAACATTGCACCCCACCCCCATCACATTATGTCCCATCCCATATAGAACATTTTATTTCCAAATACTGACACAGGTAAGCAATGTATTTTATGTGAGCATTTGTATGTATAAAACTCTGTCACCTGTAAGTTCACAGAGGGAAGACCCCAAAATATGTACAGCTCAAATTCACTTTTAAATTCAAGCAAATAATGTTTTGCTTTTGGTAGCTTTTGACTAGTTCTTGCTATTATTACCAAGCAAGGTACTGTTTCTTTGTTCACTGTATAGAGATTGTTACCTACATGCAATACGGAGAGAAATTTACACCATGATTTTTAGCTTACAAAGGGAAATGCCTCTTTCAATAAAAATAATATAAATCTACACGCTAGAAACTGTCTTTGGCAGTGTGTTTGTTTTGTTTCATTTTTATGGCAAGTTTAAAAGCCTTGACTACAGTCCTTGTTCCACAAAGCAATAGTCACAGTTTTTGAATTCTTGAGCACTCATCAGGCTATCAATTGATAGCCTGTCTTTTATCTTTACACAGAGGCTCTGGCATTACTTGTTGGTATTATTCCTTCAAAATGTTTTTGATGTTAACCTCAAAAACAGTAACAGAAAACCTATAGCAAAAAAAAAAAAAAAGAGGCTGAAGGAGAGATTTGCAAGTGGAAGAGAGGGAGATTACCGTCTACTCAACAAACAGAAATGGCCTTGAGGAATATTGCAACTTCAAAGCTGTGTCTACATGTGCACAAAAAATTGAAATAAGTGGCCCTTTTTTGAAAGAGTGGGAGGAGCATCCACACGCGTAATGCTGTCTTTCAAAAGAAAATCGAAAGAACAGGGTGCAGACTTCAAAATCCGAACCCCGATCCCAGATCAGGAAGATCAGCCTTTTTGAACTACTAAATTGAAAGAGTACACGTGTAGATGCTCCACAGTCCGTTTTTTCAAAATACGGGTCAGCCATGCCACTGGTCAGCTGAAGCGCGGGGCCACTCCAGCTGGCAGCAGCAGGGCTCTATGGGCCCTGCGTTCGGCTGCCTTAAAACCGCACACATGCAGGAAACCCGTGGCAGGAAGCTGAGAGCGCGCTAGGAGCAGCCTGTGCACATGCTCCAGCTGCACGCTCCAGCACCGCAGCATGGCCAGCAGCCAGCCTCCCCCCCGCCCCCCAAGCCCCACGGCCCCCCATCCAAGCCCCTGCAGGGCTCCCAGGGGGAGGAAAAAAAAGGGCCCCCTCCTGGATGGAGTGGGATCTGCAGGACCTCCTTGGCCAGTGGAAGGATGAGGAAGTCCTGCACCAGATGGGGGCCAAGCGGTGCAATGCTCCCCATCCCCATCTTTCCTGGACACCTCAGCCGAGCAGCTGCACCTGGAGGAGGAGGAGGAGCAGCCTGGACCAGAGACACAGGAGGGTGAGGGGACAACGGAGTGGTCGAGGGAGGAGGGGAATCTCACCATCATCCTCCCCTCCCGCTCCTCCAGCTGGGCAACCGGGAGCTGGACATCCCCGGACATCGCTGAGGGACCCTCTGGTATGTACAGGGAGGGGAGCACACCTGCTCCACAGGGTGGGGGGCGACGCAATGGCTAGTCATCGGCACACAGGACCGGTGGTCCTGGGCTGCACATAGGCTGCTCCCCACATGGGATGCAGCACCCTGCAGTGGCGCACCAGTGAGGCCAGCACCCACCCTCAGTGGACAGCTCTGCAAGCCACACAGGGTTGGCAGCTGGTCAGTGCCAGACAGCACCTGGGGCCTGCACACCGCAGGCTGGGAAGGGCTACCTGCATGAGAGACCCCTGGATGCACCCCCCAGGCTGGGAGGCCCAGCCTGTGGGGGGTGGGCTGTGGGGGGTGGGTCAGTGCCCCATGGGGGGTCAGTGTCCTTTGGGGGGCAGAGAACCAATGGGGTGAGCTCAGGAGAGTGGGCCACAGCCTGGTCCCCTCCATCTGGGGCACATTACTGACATGCTGTCCTCCTCTCCACACAACTGCACCATCCATGGGCCGGGAGAGCCCTGTGCTGTCCCTCATCCCCGAGAGCCCACCGCAGCCCTCGGAGGCACCCAGGTGCCACCGCAGGCAGCGCAGCATTGGGGCCACGGCCAGGGGGCCCCCTACTGGGCCGAGGAGGACCCAGCCAGCCAGCGCCAAGCCAAGGTGGCTGAGCAGTACCTGAGGCTCACCCAGGCCGACATGGAGTGGAGAAGGGCAGCCTGGGAGAGGCTGCTGACCACCCTGGAGGACATTGGCCACACCCTCTGGGACCATACGGCCACTGTGGCACACCTCCTAGCCCCTCCAGCAGCTCTCCCTGCTGAGCCTGCCCTCTCACCCCCACCGAGCCTGCCCCCCTGCCCTCACTGAGCCTGCCCTCTCTGCCTCCACTAAGCCCATGCCCTCCACCCCCACTGAGCCCACACCCTTTGCCTCCACCAGGCCCACTCGCCAGCATTATCTGCCGGTGCTACCTGCACCCTCTCCTCCCTGCCGGGGACCCTGCACCTGGGGAAGCAGGGGCTCCAGGGGCCAACGGGGCTCATGGCCCACCACCCCTGCTCTGGAATGAGTGCCTCGCCCCCGCCTCCAATTTAGGTTCCCAACCCCTGTACATAGTTAACACTGAGAATAGTGTAGATAAATATTTATTTTATTGCTCATCACTCCATGCTGTGCTCCTCAGGGGGATGGGGGTGGTGGATGTATGGGTGTGGTGCTGGTGGGAGTGGCAGGGACGGTGGGTGGTGGATGTGCGTGGGATGTGGGTGTGCATGCGGGTCAGAGGTGGCTGTCAGCAAAGGCCTGTCTGAGGGCCTCCTGGATGCGGTGGCAATCCCGGTGGGCCTTGCGGATGGGGACAGCGCCCGGCTGCTTGTAGCTGGCGCCGGCCGGAGGGCCCCCTCCAGGGACATAGGCATCTCCCTTTCCCTCCAAAACATTGTGGAGGACACAACAGGAGCCCACCGCCTGGGCCACGTTGAGGACCCTGACCTCCAGCCATGTGTGGAGGCACCTCCACCGCACCTTTAGGCACCCAAAGGGCTGCTGCACAACATTGCAGACGTGGTTGAGGAGCTCACTGAATGCCTCCTGGGTGGGGTCGAGGTGTCCCACGTAACAGCCTCATGAGCCACAGCTGCAGGGGGAACGCCACATCTGCCACCATGCAGAGTGACATGGTGACTTCCTCTGCCCCTGAGATCTTTCACTGGGGGACGAACGTGCTGGCCTCCATGTGTCAGCAGAGGCCAGATTTCTGGAAGACCTGGACATCGTGGGTGCAGCCGGCCCAGCCCACATAGACGTTGGTGAACTGGCCCCTCGCATCCACCAGGGCCTGGAGCACCACCAAATGGTAGCCTTTCCTGTACACGTACTGGCCAGTGCTATGTAGCAGGGCATGCATGGGGATGTGCATGCCATCCAAAGCACTGATGCAGTTCAGAAAGCCCAGGTCCTGGAAGCTGGTGATGGTGCTGTCCAGATCCCCCAGGCAGATGACCCTATGGAGCAGCATCGCATTGATGACTCTGATGACCTGCGGGGGGGGGGAGGGGGACACATGCTCTAGTGTGGGTGTGGTGGCCGTATCCCACCTACTCGGGCTCATTCTTCCCCCCTCTCATTCCACCCCTGTCCCATCTGGTCCCTTGCAAGGGTGGGTTCCCCTTGCCCCAGCATCCCAACACACCTGGCTCCACCTTATTTCCATAAGTACAGCCCCAAAGGTGGCCTTGCCCACCCCGAACTGCTGTCCCATGGAATGGTAGGAGTCCGGGGTGGCCACCTTCCAGATGGTGATCGTGACCCATTTCTCCAGCATGAGGGCTGGCTGCATGTAGGTGTCCTGGTGCTGGAAGGCAGGGGTGAGCCAGTGGCAGATCTCCTCAAAGGTCTGCCTCGACATGTGGAAGTTCTGCAGCCACCTCTCCTCACCCCACTCCCCCAGCCCCAGGCAGTTCTACCAGTAGGTGCTGCTGGGGTGGGTCCAGAGGCATCGGGGCACACAGGGGGGTGCCAGGTGGTGCCCCAGGTGGGGGAGTCCCATGGCCCCAGGGAGACTGCCCAGCCACCCGATGAAATCGGGTGCAGCTGTGGCGATGGTGCACAGCACTACCAACAGGGCATCCATAAGGAGGGTGTCCTCCTGCAGGAGCGGTCGCTGTGCCTCCATCGTGGGCACAGGTGGGCTCTGCCAGGCTGGGAAAGTCTGGGCAGCACTTGGCTTGTGCAGAGGGGAGGGTGGAGGGAGACACCCTTTAGAGGTGCCTGGCTGCAGCCCCGGAAGGCCTTGTCGGCCATGGGACTCCAGCTGCAACGTTTCCTGCCTCCCTTCTTTCAACAGAGGGCTTGGAGCCACGTGGACAATCTCTTTTGAAAGACTTGCGGTGGCACTTGGAAAGAGTGGATAGAAATGCTGATCTGAAAATGGCAGCGGGTGCTCCATTTCGACGGACACTATTTTGACCGCCGAACTTCGATTTTCGCCCTTTCGAAAGGGTGCTCACATGTAGACCCAGCTCAAGTCTTCTGGAAATAAATCCATTTATCGAAAGATGCCAGGAAATATAGCTCACAATGGTGAAGAACAAAAAAATGAGTTTCTCCTTTTTATTAAATTTTCATTTGTGTAGATTTAGGAGTGGGGAGGATCATGCTTTAAATAGCTGGCTGCCAAAAATGTAAAAAATCTATGAATTTGGGATACACACAGTGCCAAGGAAAGTTGTCACACAGAGATTCTAGTTTCCTAACCAAATCCTGAGCTTGACTGCTAATTGGAAAAGGGATGGCACCATCAATGAACATCTTTTTTAATGTTCAGTTTAGTGCAGTGAGGGCTACATTATGGGCTATGTAATTAGGGAACAACATTAGGTGTGTCAGGCTCCAAGGCAGCCTGCAAATCTATCTCATTCACTATTTTAATATCTTGAGGTGAAGACATTTTAGAATGATGCCTGGAACAGCTGGCCTCATTTTCTGACTTCTTCAGCATCAAGCTCTACATTGTGCCTTCTTAGACTTGTTGATTTTAATTGCCATCTCACCTTAAAGTCTCTACTACTTTAATTGTAGCCAAGAGGATTATACTGAAAAGGGGGGAAATAACTACTTTTACAACAGCAGCATGGCTGCCCGAGAGAGTTAAAAACAGAGACCTTCTCTAACAGACACATTACAAAAACAGTCTCAAGGGTTTCTCTGGCAAAGCCAGCCTTTTGTTGTAAAAACCCACAAACCATCTATACACAAAATGTGGTCTGTTGACAAACAGTTGACAAAACCCAGCACATCCACCAGAAATATTGTCTTTCCACATTCAGGTATAACACCTTTGTTGACAGTTTTTTGTCAACAAAAAAGCCATGTAGACACTCAAGGGGCCCTTTTGTCAACAGACAAGGCTTCCGGTTCCCCAGGCAGCACTGTTTGCTGAGCTTCCGGTTGGCCCTTCTGTTGAGAGAGTGGCCGGGAAGTCAGTTTGTGTGTGGATGCGATCTACCAACAGAGGTTTTGCCAGATCTCTGATGGTAACTTCTGCCAGAAAATTGCTGTAGTGTAGATGTAGCCTAAATATGTTGTTTTATAACAAATTGCATTTTAGGAACTGCAGTCTGAGAACTATGTGTTATGGAGATGTGTGTGTGTGTGTGCGCGCGCATGTGAGAGAGAGAGAGAGAAAGAGAGAGAGAGAGAGAGAGAGAATCCTTGTCCTCTACTAAATAGAATCTTACTGACCAAATAGGCATCATAAGTCCTATAGTGGTGATAGTTAAAGGGGATTTTCCTTTGCCTCAAGTGGCAAGGACCCTGTTTTAAAAGTAAAGAATCTGAGTTCAAACCCTGCCACGGTTGTAAATTCAGAATGACCTTGGGTATATAATACAATAGTGATGACAAAATCCTTGCTGGCCTCAAATTTGACACACTATTATTTGAAACTCTCTGTTTTCTTTATTCTGTGACAACAAACAAAAGACCTTCAAATATTTAGCTAGTTCACTGCACTCATGGTAAGCTAACATCTATTTACCTTTATGCTTTTCCTCTCTATGCAAACTTTTTATTGTAGTTGCTGCTTATTTCTTCTGTCTCTTTATCCCACTTGTTTCCTTGAAGCTATGTCTACATTACAGGGTTATGTAGTCAGAATGGCTGCTTTGTTGACAAAACCCACAAAGCATCCAGATTCCTAAGGCCATTCTGTTGTCACTAAGTCGACAGAAGGCAGCACTATTGTCTACAGCTGTACATCACTCACCATAAGGAAGAATGCCTCTGTTGACAGATCTCTATCAACAAAATGCCAGTCTGGACATTCCAGGGGCCCCTCTCTTGAAAGAAAGGGCTTCCATGACACTGGGCAGCCCTGTCTACTGTGCTTCCAGTTGGCTGTTTTGCCAATAGAGATATCTTCCAACAAAAATATCTGCCAACAAATCACTCTAATTTAGACATAGCCTTAGTTACTGAGTTTTTTTAAAGGGGTAATTTTCCTGCTTGGCATTAATTACTATCTTTCATTATAATGTTTCATTCTAAGATAGCAGGTGAAAATTATTGGCTTTTCAGACTGAGACTATAAGAAAACATATGAATGATTTGCAAGTAAAATCACAGTTGATTAAATTTTCAGCTGAAGTATTCACTAAATCTTCATATTCGCCCATCTGTGCACACATAAACCAGCCTTTCATAAGTTCTAATTAAGCAGGTACCATACTTCCCACACAACTTAAACTCATCCCCTCCAGTTTAAAAAAATCAGCCTGTTATTTTTTAATTCCTCTTATTACTTCTTGTTTTCTGCTTTGAATAAAACAATAAATTCTGAAGTATTTGCAGTGGAATCCGATCTCACTTCCAGCACTGTTACTCAATTACCTGCAATGAATTTACTTTTGGTTTACAATAATATGGGTGAGTTTAGGCTCAGGAAGAGTTTTTCTGCCTGATTGAAAACAAGGATCATCCAACAATATTGCAAGCTTGTATTCTTGAAATTCCGAAATTTGCATAAGCTTGCCTATGCTGAGGCTCAGAACTGTTTGAAATTCCCCTATTTCTATTCTGTTGGGCTATGTATAGACAGTGTTTGTCAATTGGAGGTACAAATGTATCCCAAAATAGCAGTTCTGTGGCTTTTTCATGCGCTCGGAATAGCAGAGCTATTTTGAGTGCAGTATTCTGGTTTCACTTGTCATGACAGAGGTAATAGAACCTTCAAAATAGGCCCTTATTTCGAACTTTGGTGCCATTTGGTGTAAATTGTGTAAATTATTTCCATATAAAATAGCAAGCTAAATGTAACTTAGCAGGCTTAGTGTAAAGACTTTGGAAACTTCTTAGAAGTAAACATGCATGTATCTAGACCTGCCAAATAGAGGAGAAAGGTCAAAGGGTGCAGTTGTCCCTGGGCCCGGCATTTCAAAGGGGCCTGGAGCTCTAGTCACCATCTCTGCTGAAGTAGCAGCAGTGGTGGCAAGAGTTCCAAGCCTCTTTGAAACTCCTGTGCAGTACTGCTGTACCTCTCCGCACATGACTCTGAGGGAGCAGGAGAAGCAGGTCTGACTGCTCTAAGCCCTGCCCCTTGTGTTCTTGTCCACAGCCTTGGCCAGACCTTTCCCCCCCTTATCCCCAGGCCCATGAAGGCTGTCAACCCAACTGCATACATCTTTACGTCAGTTCAACTTTTAGTCCTGTATGCCTTTATCTTTAAAGAGATAGAATATCTCCAAATTCTTAGAAAATAGATTATAAGACTGTACTTCCATACTGTATAACATAAAAAGTACTGGCTTGATTATCCTCTCCACATATTTATTTGAAGGACTTATTCAAGGGAAGGAATGATTCCAAAGAGTGATATGAAAAAAAAAAAAAAAAAAAGCACAAACCACCTGTATGATAATTCAAATGTGATACCAAGAAAAGCATTGAGAGTGCTCCATTTATGTCAGTTTTATTGTTTCCACCTTCTTAACCTTTGTCCTCTATTCCTGACTGTTTTGTTATAAAATGGGTGTCAAGACTCACTTTAAAGCTATTTGAAAGTGCACTTGTCAGCTCTCACAATAAATCCTGCCTGTCACATCCCCTCAGAAGCCTGACTTGAGATTCTCTGAATGGTCCAACATGGTTCTACAGTTATAAGTACGCATGCCATGCCAATAAGGTGCCACCTCACGTAAATGATGACTAAGTCAATTAGTGAGCAGGACAAATGGGATTAAATTAAACTGACATAAGAGAAATAGTATAGGATTCTTTAAAAATGGTCCTTTAAAATGTGTTAATGATTGTGATTAATACTGGAGGGACATCTGAATATGTTTAAACAAAACAAGCATAAAAAATACAGGAGTAGGTTTTGTTCTCTACAACACAAGGGGGAAAATGCTTATTGGGTGCCTTTTCATCTTCACTTGCACAAGTAGCATAGAAGGGATACCTCCTAGCAACCAAATGGCCTCTAAGAGGTGAGGATAGATCTGACATCTGAAATGAATGAGAAATAAGGATTCTTTCAAAAACAAAGTTTTTTTTTTTTTCCTGAAGGAAAACCCTCTACATGGTTGTTTTTGCTTTTGGAAAATGGAAATGTGATCACATAACATTATGCAAATGAGGTGTGATGTTTGTAAATCAGCACTTCATTTGCATATTTGATCTCCCTCATTTTCTTTCCTCCTCCGAAAGGGGGAAGCTGTCTACATGCAGCCTAGGAGACAAGAAGGAATGTCTTAGATGCATGGCCTTGAGAAAGACGGGGTATAGGGAAAGGGACAGAGAATGCTGGCTGGAAAGCCAGACTTGGAATTATGATAAAGGAAATTGCCTCTGGAATGCGTTACCCAGTGAAGTGGTGGAATCTCCATCCCTAGAGGTTTTCAAGTCTCAACATAAAGTTCCGGGTGGGAATTTGTCGGGGTTGTTCCTGCTTTGGGAGGTAGGCTGGAGTTGGTGAGCTTCTGAGGTCTTTTTCAGCCCTATGATTCTATAATTCTATGATTTGTGTGTAATACCTGTATAAATAGGATTGCATCCAAGAAATTTCTTTGTCAAATGGAAAAATCCTGGAAAATTCAGGCCTACAAGGAACAACAATAAAATGTCTAGCTGACACAAAAAAGAGAGTCATTACAGGACATTGTGTTTCCAAGTTCTGATAAACACAATCTCAAATACAATTTTTTTTAGTATTAAAATAATATTTGTAAGACTTAGGACCTTATCTGAAGGCAGTGGAAGCCAATGAAAAATCTTCTGCTTACTTCAATAGGTTTTGGACCATTCCCACACGTATCAAAAGAGTAAATTCTGAACTAAGGCTCCCAGTCCGTCCATATCCACCCTCTTATACTTAGCACATGTTGATTAGAGCTCATTAAGACTGTTCCAAAAATATCGCCAGTATCATTCTTCCTTTCTTACTCCATATGGATTTATCAGTGAAAGATATTGCTTATACGGAGCAGAGGTGTAAACAGACTAGACCCCCAAGATGTGTGGTTTGGGGCAGAATCAGAAAGCGATTTTTGAAAGGAACCGTTGTGCATCTATGAAGGCTTGATGAGAGTTTTACAGAGGTGCACTGAGTCTCACTGTAAACTTTACCTTGTGAAAATGTCCAAACATTTTAGGATACCAGTGAATTTGGAAAACCATGCTCCCAGATGGCCTAATACAGGGGAGTGAAAGAGAACAGCAATTTTGCTTCAGACCTCAGAACTATCCCATGTACATTCTGTGTTTTGGAACTCAACATTCTGGGCTTTCCACAGAGTTTTTCAACCAAAGGGATGATTTGGCCCTGTTATTAACACAGGAGGTGAAGCACTAGGAAAAGTGAATGAATTGCACTTGGATGGGTAATAAGTAAAGCAAAAAAAATTGTATTTGAGATTGTGTTTATCAGAACTTGGAAACACAATGTCCTGTAATGACTCATTGCCCCCTTCCTCCTCTCCACTGCCTTCTTCTTCCAGGCCACCCAGATCCTCTGGGCTCACCCCAAACTCCATACCAGGGCCTCCAGAAGTTTCATAATTCAGACCAGGCTCCATGATGGTGTCATTCCCTATAAGCATGTGCAGCAGTTCATAATAACGGCACATACATGGAACATCCCCAACCGCTGATTGGCTTCCCAGACTTTTGATAGGCCTTATGGAGTTCTTTAACCTTCACCCGACATTGCATTGAGTCCTGGGAGTAACCTTGGGTAGTCATCTTGTGCGACATCTGATCATATGCTGCTGCATTTCTTTTGGCCACACAAAATCTCTTTGCCAATGATTGGTCTCTCCAAATCGCAAGAAGATCCAGAATCTCCTGGTGGGTCCATACTGGGGCTCTCCTGCAACCCTCAGAAGTACTAGGCAGAATGCTACCCTGAGTGCTCGTGATTGCAGTAGATGGCTAACAATGCAATTTCTACCAATGTGGGGTGATGAGATGGGCAATGGAATTTTTTTTGTAGTGGGGGCCCTTTATATTTGCAGGGCTGGCCACTGCTGAACTCCAATTCAAATTCTCATTCGAAGTCAATCAAAACTTCTCAGGCTTACTGTGACCTTCTTTCTGCACACCTGGATGGAGAGCAGCATACAAAGAAGCAACAGTACATGGAGACACTATGGGATGCTTCTAGAGGCTAATAAATTTGAATTAAGGACATGGAGCCTCCACACTAGCCTTGATTTGAGATTTTAAATTAAGAAATGATGCTATAACAGTACTATAATAACGATACTTTGTAATTGGTATTATGGCTCAATAAATAGAGATAATAATATTAACTGTGAAGACAGTGCCATTTTAATATCAAGCTAACTCCCTAAAATTTGATTTATCTTGTTGTGTAGACACAGCCCTAGTGTTGTCTCCCTGTAATTCTTTATGCTGCTTCCTGTGCTTGAAAAAGTAGTTTATCTTCATATACAAAGTATCATCCATTTCCAGCTTCAATTCTCATCTTAAAGATCCCTTTTTCACTGTATCTAGTATTGTTGATCGATTATATCTGCTATAATACTCCTTCTTTGTTTGAACTGCATCCATCCAATTTAGTCTCCACTGGGCAACTTACTCAGTACAGGAGTCAAATATTTATACATGTAAAAGCAGAACTGAGTGTATTTAAGGATGTCCATCTGCTCTCTGCCACACAAATATGTTTCCAAATATTTTGGCAGTTTTCAACAAAGACTGCTGAATGTATAACTTCTGAAATGGATATGCAGGATGAGAAACAGGTAGAGAGCACAAAGCTAAATTCACATTCATTTATTTAATACCTAAAACAAAACTTTGTTCTCCAGAAATCACTTGTTTTGTATGAGACACCTTTGTGCATAAATCATGGATAATTAACATATATTCTGATTTTCCTGAAATCCAATGGAAAAGATTTTAAACTGCCTTCCCCTTTGTTTTGTCGCTTGACTGTACAAAGCCATGTCTACACGCACACGCTACTTCAAAGTAGCGGCACTAACTTCGAAATAGCGCCTGTCACGTCTACACGCGTCGGGCGCTATTTCGAAGTTAACTTCGACGTTAGGCGGCGAGACGTCGAAGTCGCTAACCCCATGAGGGGATAGGAATACCGCCCTACTTCGACGTTCAACGTCGAAGTAGGGACCGTGTAGTCGTTGCACATCCTGCAACTTCGAAATAGCGGGGTCTGCCATGGTGGCCATCAGCTGAGGGGTTGAGAGACGCTCTCTCCAGCCCCTCAGCTCAATGGTGGCCGCATGGAGCGGCCCCTTAAAGGTCCTCTCCCCCTCCCTTCCTGTGCAGGAAGCTGAGGGAACATGCAGGCGGCAGCCCAGACACGTGGCCAGCCTGCACGTCCCTCAGCCACCCACCCAGCTGCGATGGCTGCCCGGCAGCCCCCCCAGCGCCCCCAGGGGACCCCCCCCAAGGGGAGCCAGGGCAGCCAGCCCAGCCAGAAGGGCAGCCAGGCTGGCAAGCGGCAGTGGGGCCCCTCCTGGACGGAGGCCGAGCTGCGGGACCTGCTGGGGCTCTGGAGCGAGGAGGAGGTGCTCCAGGTAATGGGGAGCAAGAGGCGGAATGCGCATGCGTTCGCTCGGCTGGCCGACGGCCTGGCTGCCCGGGGTCACCCTGCCCGCACTCCTGATCACGTCAGGAGTAAGGTGAAGGAGGTGCGGCAGGCTTACTCCCGGGCCCGGGATGCGGCCAGCCGATCTGGGGCCGCCCCCGTCACTTGCCCCTTTTACAGGGAGCTCAGGGACATCCTGGGCCCCCGGCACACCTCCTCCCCTCCGGCCACCCTTGATACCTCAGCCGACGAGCCCCAGCAGGCCCTGCAGCCAGAGTCCGCTCCGGAGGTAAGCCCTGCACCCCGGGGGCCCCCCCCGGAGCCCACCCCCGGGACATCGCGGCAGGAGGAGGAGGAGGAGGGGGGGGGGGCTCCTCCTCTGCAGAATCCAGGCAGCAGATCCTCCTCCTGCCATCCCGGAGCAGCAGCCGGGCCTCCGACCCCGGGGATCTCCAGACCGTCGGAGCGGACCGACAGGTAGGTACCCCCCACTGGTGTACACCCCTGGGCTTGAGGGGCGGGGGGTAATAGATATGTGTCTAGGGCCCCCCACATGCTCACATGGCCATGGCCCCAAGGACAGCAGGGCCATGGCCCTCACAGCACTGCATCAGCCCCTGCCCCCCCCGACTCCGCACGACAGTGCCATGCCCCATCCCCGGGCCAGGGGGGAGCGGAACCTCGAGGGGCCCCCGGGAGGAGGGGGTGGGACATCCCGCAGCAGCAGCATGTGATGGAGTGGGGGGAGTGCAAAAGGGAGACTCAGGCTACATATGAGCAACAAGAGCCGAATAGCTCCCAGGGGCAAAGGAGGATCCTGGGGCTACAGCTGGCAGGTGACACCTCTGCCCTGAACAAACAGGAGGGAGGAGCCGAGCTGGCTTGGAATTGGGGGAGGAGGGCGGGGGCCACAGGTAGAGGTTAGGGGAAGGGAGAGCTGGAAGGCAGCCAGCCTGAGGAGGGGGAAAGCTGCATCCCAGAGGGGCACCCCTTGGGGTCTTCTCCCCACGACGGGTTGGAAGGACTGTCTCTTCCGACAGCTGGTGCTGTCACTCCTGGGAGAAACTGGGCATCTGTGGCCTAAGAAAGCTCTCCTGCTGTCAGACCCTGCGGGGTGAAGTGAGAGTCGCTCCCACCAGGGGACGGGGTGCAGGGCAGGGGGACCCCTGAACCCCATCCATCACAGCAGCATCTCCCGGGGACGGGGATGGGGAACCTGCAGCACAGGGCTGGGGGGACAAAGGCCACGGCTCGGGGCCCACACTAACGCCTGTCTCCATTCTTCTTCCCCACCTCCTCTCCTGTGTCCCGCACCTGCACCCTCAGAAGGACCGGAAGAGAGCGCCGGCGAGGCCTCCGTGGTCCCGGAGAGCCCTCCGGGACCATCAGTACAGGCCAGCCCCTTGGCCGAGGACCGACCGGCCCCACGGCGGGTTAGACGGCGGACCCCGCACCACCACCAGCTGACGGCGATGGACCCCCAGCTGCTGGCCATCCACCGACGGCAGCTGGAGGTCGCAGAGCAGCAGCTGCAGCTGCAGGAGCGGGCGCTGGCCTGGCGCCAAGAGGCATGGGGGGCTTACATGGAGACTTTTAACCGCCTGGTGGACTACCTGGCCCCCAATGCCGCGCCGGCCGTCGCAGCACCTGCCCTGCCTGCTCCACCAGCCGCACCACCAGCTGCTCCACCCGTCGCCGTCCCGTCCGCCGTCGCCCCGCCACCCACCGCCAAGGGCTGGAGCGCCGAGGGACCCCTGGAGCCACCTGAGACTCGCCGGGCATCATATCTTCCGGTCCGGCCCGCCCCCAGCCAGCCCCGGACAGGGCTGCGACCGCGGCGTGGCTTCCGGCCGGCCACGCCCAGTGCCGGACAATAGGGGCGAGGGGCCCGGGACATGGCCCCCCCCTTGTATATAGTTTAAACTTATTATTTGGTGCCCCCCATTTGCCCCATCCCCCCATGTAAATAGTTCTCCCCTTTATCCTCCCTGGTTTTCTTTTTATTAATGAGGACACTTGCTTCTTAGTATTGTTTTATTTGTACATATTAGTTTGTTTCCACATGTTTGTATATAGTTTGTTCTTGTTTCATATATTTACAGCTAAAAAAAAAAGTTCTGAAAGAAAAAGAAGTTTAAGTTCAGCCACAAGTGTGTGCTCTCATTTGTCCAGGAAAAGTGGGAGGGGGGTGCTGTGGGGTGCTCCATGGTGTGGGCGTTGGGGCAGGAGTGTGGTGGAGTAAGGGGCGGGCAGTGGGGGGCCTGGGCAGAGTTCACCCCGCAGCCTCATCATGGAAGTGGGCCTGCAGGGCCTCCCGGACCCGGGTCCGTTCGGGGTCCACCTGCCGACTGGGTGTAGCAGGTGGCTGGACGTCTGCCCTGCCGGCCTCCACAGCCCAGCCCTGGAGAAAGGTCTCCCCCTTGCTCTCCACCAAATTGTTCAGGGCGCAGCAGGCACCCACAATCTGGGGGATGTTGTTGGGGCCCGCATCCAGGCGGGTCAGGGGACATCTCCAGCGTCCCTTCAGGCGGCCAAATGAGCGCTCCACCACCTGGCACGCGTGGTTCAGGCGCTCGTTGAAGCGCTCCTGGCTAGCGGAGAGATGGCCCGTGTACGGGTGCATGAGCCATGGCCGGAGGGGGTATGCCGCATCTGCGATGACACAGAAGGGCATGGTGGTGTCCCCCAGAGGGATCTCCCGCTGGTGGATGTAGGTCCCTGCCACCAGCCGGTGGCACAGGCCCGAGTTCCGGAAAACCCAGGCGTCGTGGGTGCTGCCAGGCCAGCCAACATAAATGTCCTGGAAACGTCCCCGGCTGTCCACCAAGGCCTGGAGGACGACAGAATGGTAGCCCTTTCGATTGAGGTATCGTCCTCCACTGTGATGCGGGGCGCGGATGGGGATGTGAGTCCCATCCAGAGCCCCGAAGCAGTTGGGGAAGCCCAGGGTGGCAAAGACCGCGATGGTGGCATCTGGGTCCCCCAGCCTCACGAGCCTGTGCAGGAGCATGGCGTTGATGGCACGCACAACCTGCAGAGAAAGCACATAGGACAGCACCAATGAGGGGTGAGCAGGGTGTGCGTGGCCCTGCCCTGCCCTGCCCTCCTCTGCCCGGGCCCCCATTCCCTGCCCTGCCCTCCCCCCGTGGGTTCTCTTACCTCCATGAGGACAGCCCCGACGGTGGCCTTGCCGACACCAAACTGCTGCCCCACGGATCGGTAGCTGTCGGGAGTGGCCAGCTTCCAGACAGCGATGCCGACCCATTTCTGCACTGTGAGGGCACGCCGCATGGCCGTATCCTGGTGCCTGAGTGCGGGGGTGAGCCACTGGCACAGCTCCATAAATGTCTGCCGGCTCATCCTGAAGTTCCTGAGCCAGCGGTCGTCGTCCCGCTCCCCAAGCACCAGCCACTCCCACCAGTCGGTGCTGGTGGGGTAGCTCCACAGCCGCCGGCGTGTGAGGCGGGGGTGGGGCGGGGTGCTGCAGGGTTAGGGGTTGAGCCCTGCTGCCCTGGGAGCAGCTCCTCCTCTGGTGTAGCAAGGAGGTGCTCAGCTGCCTCCTGCATGGCATGGAGCAGGGCAAGCCCTGCTCCTGCCGGGAGGGCTGGGTGGACCTCTGGCTGCTGCTGCTGCTGCTGCTGCTGCTGCTGCTGCTGCTGCTGCTGCTGCTGCTGGGGGTCCATGACTGCGGCGCCCGGGGTCTGTGTGCCTATGGCTCCTCAGACCGCGTGCTGTGCAGGCTGAGTGTGTCTGGGAGGGGCCCTTTAAGGGAGCGGCTAGCTGTTGCCCCGGAAGCGCTAGTCCGCCCTGTGACCCTGTCTGCACCTGTGCCTGGCATCCCTATTTCGATGTGTGCTACTTTGGCGTGTAGACGTTCCCTCGCTGCACCTATTTCGATGTTGGGCTGCGCAATGTCGAAGTTGAACATCGATGTTGCTGGCCCTGGAGGACGTGTAGACGCTATTCATCGAAATAGCCTATTTCGATGTAGGCTTCACATGTAGACGTAGCCCAAGACTGATATAAATCACAACTATTTTGATGTGATGGTACCAGTTTACTGTCTTTTACCTGGTGCCCTTATTGACAGTCTATAGAAACACAACATAAAGTATCAGGGCTGCAGGCCTGAAGGGTACACAGTTTCACAGATCTGTAACATTGCCTTTCTGCCCATTTCATTTTATTATTAATGAGTACTATGATTATTATTATGACTATTTCTAACATGTCCATACAACATTATCCTTATGTCAATATTCAACTTAGAATAGTATCAGTTCCTCCTAGGGAAGAATTTTCCCCAACACTAACCCTGAGACTGTGTCCACATGTTTGGTTTTGGGAAGAAGGGGCTTTTGAATCAGGGGATCCTTCCAAAAAGCCCATCTACATGGGCAATGTGCATTTCAAAAATGGCATTTTCAAATCGCACGTGGCCGCCATTATGCTAATGAGGTGCTGCAAATCCTCCAAGGGCTGGGCCAGTCCCATCCCCGCTGCCAGCACTCTGGCCCCGCCATCCAACAGAGCCGGGGAACCCCATCCTTGGCCCCCAGGCTGGTGCCCACCCAGACCCAGAGGTTCCGTTGCCTCTGCTGTTACAACCTGGAGGAGGCCACGGTGGCACACATCACTGTCATAACAGAGCACAGAGCCCTCCTCTGGGAGGGACTCATGATGGAGTGGGAGGACAGGGCCTGGTGGCGGGAGGTCTGGGGTGAGGCAGCCATGGCCTTCCGGTGCCTTGCCCCCCTGCCCACCCACCCTGCCACCCCTGTCCCCACCCCTGCCACCCCTGAACTGACTGCCCTTATACCCACCACACTTTCCCTGACCTCCCAGCTCACACTGCACTTCTGGCTCATCGGTATTGTGGGCCAGGGCAAGCCTGCCCTCCAACCCTCCCACCCCCCATCACTTCCTGCCCCTTCAAGACCTCCTGGTCCCCAACTGAGGTACTGCCCCCGACCCTTACCTGGGCCTACTTCCCTGTCATCCCAGCCCCAACCAGGCCCCCAAACCTGGTGTGGCAGGGGCCCCTGCACCAGCCAAGGGTCCCAACCCTCCACCCCCATGGAGGACTAGGCTTGCCCTTGCCCATGTCCCCCCTTGTACATAGTTCTCCCCCGTTAGCCCCCATACCTAGCTCCCAATTCAGATGACCTCGCACCCATTTGTTCAAGTGCAGTTTATTTACATGTTTAGTGGTTAGTTCTCATTAAGTCAAGTGATGTGTTGTGCACCCCAGTGTCCCCTGTGCATATGAGGGCTGTGGTGCAGGATGGGTGTGAGCCAGAGGGTGCCAGGAGGAGGGTCAGTGAGGCTTCTGGTCAAAGGCCTCCTGGACCCTAATCCCATCCCTGTGTGCCTGGCGGAATGGAGCTTGTCCCCAAGGAGGTCATCCGCAGCTCACCCCTGCACAAAACACTTGTGCTTGCTCTCAACAATATTGTGCAGAGCACAACAGGTCACAACCACCCTGTTGCCTGGCTGGTGGTGGTGTGCCCTTTGTAGGGGCGCATTAGCCATGGCTGTAAAGGGCATGCCCTGTCAGGCACTATACAGGGTGATGTTGTTGTGGCCCCCACAGGGAGCTCCTGGGGAGGAACATATGTGCCCTCCTCTATGTGGCGCCCCAGCCAGGAGTTCCGCAGGACCTGGGCATCGTGGGCTTGCCCAGATCAGCCCATACAGATGTCAGTGAACCAGCCCCAGGCACCAATAAGGGCCTTCAGCACCACCGAGTAGTACTCTTGCAGTATATATAGTGGCCCGCTCTGTGGTCCGGGGTGTGGATTGGTATGTGGGTGCCTTCGAGGGTGCCGAAGCAGTTGGGCAACCCGATGGCTGCAAATCCTGCCATGGCATCATGCAGCTCCCCAAGGCAGATGGCATTCTGGAGGATGGACCACCTGTGTGAGGGAGGGCATTGACATGTGGACCCACACAGTGGGCAGCCCCTTGGCCCTCCATTCCCCATACCCCCCTGCAGGGCCCCTGTTAGCCGACGGCCAAGGATGTTTGGTGAGGTGCCAGCTATGCCCGTTTTATACCATCCGTGACTTTAACCGCTAGGACGCACTGTCCCTTCGCGGCGGGCAGCCCGGGCTAGGCTGACGGATGCCCCAAGGTCCTAACCACCCGTGACTTTAACTGCTAGAGCTCAGAGCCCCTTCGCAGTGGGCAGTCAACACTGACTGACAGGTGCCCCAATGGCAGCACTAAGAGCCTTTCCACACCCGTGACTTTAACTGCTAGAGCTCAGAGCCCCTTCGCAGTGGGCAGTCAGGATTGACTGACAGGCGCCCCAAGAGTTTGCCCCGTGGAGGCGGCACGACTCAACGCTAGGCTCTTAGTACTCTCACCTAATGGCCAGGCTTTATTGCCAAAATGGCTGAGGTTCTTTAATTGTGTTGGCTGCTTTACAGTAACCCAGAGAAAACAAGTCAGGCTTATGCACAAACGGTTATCAAAAAATTATTAAACTAGATTCTAATCATATGGTTACAAAATTGCTAGTGCCTACTTATTTAAATGTATAGATGTTACACACACAAACAAGTTACAAAACTGAAGCCACGATCCCAAAGAAAGAAAACAAAGTATAGAGCTCTATGTCAAAATATGTGTACACTAAAGATAGGAGATCAGGTGTGGGTGCTTCTTACCCTCCTTGCATCTCTCGATTCCAGCGGTGCCAAGCCAGGATCGGTCACTCAATTCCGCGGAAAGACGAATAAGGGACAAGGCTCAGGGACCCTCTTAGCTGCAGAAGCCTTGGGAGGCTGTCACTTATCTGACCAGCAGATAGATAGTGAAAAGCACTCAAAAATCATGGTGCTGTAGGTCCCATACTTATACCTCTGTACTCCTTTATTCTCTTTCTCCTTTCTTATGCCAAATTGAGGCTGGTCTGTCTGGGCGACGCCAGCTCTCGCAAGAGTAGTTTACACTTGCAAGGGAGAGAAACAATAAGTTTCGACTACTGGACATTCTTTTATTAGGGTAAATATTTTCCCACCTAGGATGTGGGTGTGTGTGCATCACGTTATTTAGTAGGGGCTAAGAGCCATGTCTGTCACAGCTTCTCTGTCTGCTGTGAGCCTAATCGTTGTATATGTTCCCAGAGGCACTTTGTAGCAACACACCTGTGCTTCTCACAGCTTCAAAGGCTGTGCTGGAATTTATGTTAAGTGCCCTGTTGTTTTGGCTCCCTTGTGTTCCCAGCAATGCTGGTCTGAGAGGGGGCTGGCTGTCTGGCTACAGCCCCCCAACACAGGATCCTGCTCCTCCCTTCTCGTGGTGGATGTGGGCCCTGGCCTGGCTTACCTCCAGGAGGATGGCTCCAATTGTGGCCTTGCCCACCCTGAATTGGTGCCCACCGAATCGTGGCTATCTGGGGTGGCCAGCTTCTACACCACAATCCCCACTCATTTCTCAACCTGGAGCATAGGCTGCATGTGGCTGTCCACATGCTGTAGGGTGGGTGTCAGCCAATGGCACAGCTCCACAAACAACTCTTTTGACATTTGGAAGTTCTGGAACTACTGTCATCGCACTGGCCCAGTACCAGCCTATCCCACCAGTCCCTGCTCCTGGGGTGGCTCCAGAGGTACTGGAGGGGATGAGGAATGGGGTGTGGTGGTTGCCTTGTGGCCAGGGCCTGCAGGACCCCAGTGGATGGGGGTGTGGGCTGGAGGGCTTCCAGCATTGCCAGGATGACCATTGCAATCTGAGCCCTGGTGTCAGTGGAGGCTTCAGCCTCAGGCAGTTGATGGTGCTCATGTGCTGTGGTGTTACCTCAGAGAGCAGTGTCTGCATGACTGTCTGCTGCTCTGCAGTGCTCTGCGTGTGCAGGGTGGGCATACTTGGGATGGACCCTTTAAGGGAGGCTGCTCGCAGACAGACCTGGAAGGGCTTGTCAGCATGCCACCCTGTGCGTGGCGTTTCCTGCCTTGTTCTTTTGAAAGAGCTCATGTTGCTGTGTGGGTGCTCCCTTTTGAAAGACCGGGGGCCTCTTTCAAAATAGCAGACTGGTAAGATGATCCACTTTGTGTTGCCGTGTCCTATCGATATCCCTTATTTTGATTTAGATTTTCAAAGTTCCACCTTTTGAAATTTGTGTGTAATGTAGACACATCCATTGCATGTAGACACTCTGTGGGATGTTTTGAAAAAGCCTGTACTTTCTAAAAAAAAAACTCACTGGTGTAGACGTAGTCAGTGACTTCCAATAAAGCTGCTTGATCAGATGCAAAGGTCTCTCTTGGGTCACTAGGTCTTAAGCTATTTAAAACTTCACTGTTAAAGACCTTGACTTTGAAATGGTTCTGGCCTGAGTGCCAATTTAATCATGAATCAATGGAGTCACCCATTTTCCTATCCACTCACAGAGACAACTGAATTTTGAACCATCTTCTGAGTGTCACTATATGTTACTCAAGTAAAGAACCTGTTTGTTAGGGCTTGTGTGGAAATAATTTTTCCCATGAACAATTTTTTGAGTTTTTGCTGAAAAAGTGAAACCTCCAACATAGCTTCAATGGGACTGATTTTTTTTACATGGAAATGCCTGTTTTGTCAAAAAGCCATTTTCTATATTTAAAACAAAATTCAATGGAAATGTTTTGGCAAGCTCTACTATTTATTACTGATATGTAAATTTAGCTACATCTGTTAAATGAATCACACACTGTTTCCAGCAACTGTGGGCTAGATTGTAAGTTTGTTAGGCCTCAGAGCAGACTAAAGAACATATTGTGATTCTTGAATCCTGGCTACCTCAACACACTAAGGCTGTGGTCACACTAGCCCTTCCTTTCAGAGGAGCTATGGTAATGTGGCACTTTGGAATATGACAATGAGGCACTGCCATGAATATGAAGCACATCATTAGCATAAGGGCACCCGTTCGGGCTTTGAAACTGCCAGTTTCGAAAGGCAGCTACCCGTGTAGCTGGGAGCCTTTCAAAATGATCCCCCCATTTCGAAAGCCCCTCTTCAAAACCAAATGGAAAGAAGGGGCTTTTGAAATCAGAGGACCGGTTTGAAAAGCCCCAGCTAAACAGGCAGTGTGCGTTTAAAAACTGGCAGATTCAAAGGCCATGTGGCTGTTTTTATGCTAATGAGGTGCTGCATATACATAACAGCACCTCATTAGCATATTCCAAAGTGCCACATTACCATAGTGTGGCCACAGCCTAAGTTTCTTCCACTTTTTCCTATAGCACTCTTTGTGCCCAGCCAGCAACTAGATCCAGGGTGTTGTAGGGAGGTGAAACCTCCTATTTCTTGCCACGCTCCATCTCTCCCCCTCCACCCCAACTGGGTGCTGTGAGACATGCAGTTCCTTTGTCATGGCTGGAGTTTCAATCTAAGCAGGACTAACCATGGAAATATAAAGGTCTCCCTAATCCCTCTTATTCCCCTGTGCAACCCAGCAAAGGCTGTGGCAGTCTAGCTCTGTGAGAAGGGCTTAGTGGGCAGAGAATGCAGTATACACTTTTTACCCTTTTCAATCACAATTAAATGCTATTGCACATTAATGTTCTTCTCACATAATTAGTGCTAACTGATAGGTAAAATGTCCATAACATACTCACATTCACCAGAATGTCTTCTTTCCCCATTACTCTGTGTGCAGTTGTGCTCCTAACTACGTCTGCTTCCATGTTCACCAATGGAATGGGAGTGGTTATTTCAATCCCTGGCGCTTTCTTTGCAATCCACGGCTACGTCTACACGTGAAGCCTACATCGAAATAGCCAGCTACAAAGCAGCATAAACATATTCATTGAATCACCAGCTTTTATTAGACACTGAACATGGGCCACCTGCCACAAGAAACCACACAAACCTAGGACAGAGACTGCAAAAGTGTTTTTCATATTCATTTTAAAATCCAATAAATGTCTTACCATGGAAGCATCACCAAGTGCATCAGGCATTAATTAGAAGCAATGGCTTCTAATTACAATTTACTCACGGTTAAAATGCTGGTTAGTTGACAGTTCCGGGTGATAGCATGCAGGATATGAAAGAGTTTGTTTTACTCAATTAAAAGACAATATCAAGTCTAATACTGTGACTTTATATATATTATAGATATAGATACACACACTTAAAACACACATTGTACCCTGGAAGAAATCAAAATTGGCTAATCTGTGTATTCTTAGAAATTCAGGTGCCAAGATAGTGAAATGTTTGCAATGTTATTGTGCCAGTGTTGGTACCTTTTTTTTGGACCTATTTGTGTGTCAAAGAAATATTCTTTGAGCTACACAGAGCTCTTGTTGCTGCTGTATAAACAATAAATTATTTGCCCAACAATAATATTAATGGGTGCAAAATTCCAGAGATTTGATTTGGTTTAGTTTTGTTTTGTATAAGTACCCAAAAACATAGCTAGTGATCCAAAGTGCTTTATTCTCTGCAAAACTAGTCTGGAAAGCTCAGAAGAACATCATTCCTCATGCAGTAACTTATTCTCACGTTTCTGTCAAATAACAATCACACCATTCATGGGTGACACTACATAGTTCATGGCATCACATTAGAAAGCAAAATGAGTGGGAATCACAGACTCACTCGGTCACCATTGCTGATACAGAAACGCTGTTCAGACAAGAATAATGCAGTGATAGCAATTCTGAGGGACAGCAAAACACTCTATTCCTACCTAACCCTGAAACCTTCAGGCAGACCAATCTTACTGCTTCCACACAAACTAAATACTTGTATTCTGAAGATATAATTATATTCTATGATTCTGTTCTTAAGGATCTTGGAGCAGGACTAATCATGGAAATATAAAGATCTACCTAATCCCTGTTACTCCCCTGTGCAACTCAGTAAATGCTGTGGCTGTCTAGCTCTGTGAGAAGGGATTAGCGGGCAGAGAACACATAATACACTGTGATTCTCTGTACCATTTTCAATAATAATTAAATGCTATTGCACATGAATATTCTTCTCAAGTAATTAGTACTAACTGATATGTAAAATATCCATAACACACTCACATTCACCAGAATATCTTCTTCCCTCATTGCTCTGTGTACAGTTGTGCTCCTAACTATGTCTGCTTCCATGTTCACCACTGGAATGGGAGTTGTTATTTCAATCCCTGGTGCTTTCTTAGCAATCCATGTCTCTGACCTTTCTGCAGTTCGATCTTTGGTTTGGGCATCTGCCTCTCTGATCTTCACAAACAGTATATGGGACCCATTGCTTCCCATTCTAAGGAAGGCCATGGCCAGCAGGCAGATAACTAGTGCATGTTAAGGGGAGTAATGAAGAGAACTTCTGCAAAGGTAGACAAATAGGTGAATTGTGAAATGCATTGTAGAATAATCCTACATAGCAAACTTCTCAACTATCTTGCAAAAATAAAGGTATAAACTGACGTAAGACTCAAAATTGTGGTTTCACAGGTTCTGTGTATTTAAAACCAGGTATTTTAAAACTACTAGTCACCTCCACTGGTTATTTGGTATTGATCTCTAGTGGGGGCTGTTCAGAGTTGCCATATCTCAGAGCTGGGGGAAGCAGAGTAAGCATTTTGATTCAGAGAGGCTGGCTCCTGAACCTCCCAGGTGCAATGTGATACATTTCTATAAGAGGTTCAATGTAGACATCGTTCTTCTTTAGCATGACCAACCAGCCATGACTGCTACTACTTCCTGCTTTTACTTATTCCTTCTGAAATAACACATTCTTTGTACAGAAATGGTCCTTTAATCATTTACAAACAGGGGTTGCTAACCTAGGTGTCTCTGAGGGCATCTTTATACTTACTGAAAGATTGACATGCTGGTTCTCAATCTTCCAGAGTTCGATTTTGTGCATCTGGTGAAAATGCAGCAAAATCAACCTTTCTGGGCTCGGCCATCAACCCTTGTAGTCCACGCTATTGCTATCACATGAAGTAAGGGATATCGATGCAAAACTGTAGAGGCTCAGACTTCACTAGGGAAGTAAGTCAATTTTGATATATCGACTCTAGCTACACATATGCCATAGCTAGAATTGCAGATCTGGAAATTACCCTTACTGAGCAATATGTCAGGGAAAGGTACTTGTACCTTTTCACATCACTGCAGGGCAGCACAGAGTCTGGCCAGAATTCAGCATGTTGTAGTTTCATGGTGTGATCATCATCAGTGTTCCCTCTATTTTTTCCATCCGTGGGCAGAATACATTTTGATATGTGCACTGAGGTATATGCAGATATGCACTGCCAGTAGAAACAGATGCTGATATCTGTGAAGTGTTTGGGTGCTCTGCTAATCAGCTGGGCAGCACTTGATTCTATGCTGGTGGCCAGCTTACAGAGAAACCTGGTGATCACTCTCCCAATAAATGATTTTCAGAAGGATCTGAGTATGTAAATTTAACTGAAGCATTTCTCACTGGTAAAACAAATCAATTAGTAATGTTCTTCCTTTGTTTTTAAATTGCAATTGATCTGTTATCGACAGTCACCATTATTTATATGTCCAGAGCCAGAAAGGCCTAATGCTTTTCTGAAATGATTTTCCAATTAGATATTAAGTCTGAAATAAGTGACACTTGTGCAACCAATACACATTTTTAATTGTTTGATAAAGTCCCCTGGGATAATAAAAATCAAAATGTAAAAATTAACTTTAGATGTTTGCACAACTGCAAACTCCTTTTGGTTTTTGTAGTTTTGCTTGAGTTTTTTGTCCTTCATTTGTGCTGGGACATAAAATAGTAGCAATAACAGTAGTAACAGTAGTAGTAGTAATTAGTAGCAATAATGAAAGGTGGGGGTGTAGGATCAAAGTCTGGACACCATATATGAAGCAAGCAGGAAGGTTTATTTCACACAGTGCTGGTGTGGCGTCACTTTGCATGTTAGGCTCAGTGAGCACAGTCAGACAATAGGTTACTATTGATTATATAGGTTGCTGATGGGTGGGGGGAAGTATGGCTTGGGTGCTATCCAAGCCTGGCCAGGTTCTAGCAGCAGGATGAAATGAGCACAATAAGCCACTAATATAGAAAGGTGACCTAGTATCCCCACTCACAGCTTATAGAACATCCTATCTCTAGTACAAGTGGTTTTCCTTAAAAAGTTACTAAAACAAAGCAGACATGCAATAACATCTATATGTTTAATTGGGTGGATGATGCATCTACAAGATTAATGATGGCACCTTCACACAGGCACATCCAGGAGTGCTTATCTAGAAGATTAAAGCAAAATACACAGTAACAGCATAGAGCAATAACATGTTTGTTTTGAGTACCAGCCTGGGATAGAGGAGAGAACTCCATGTCTCAGTTCTCATATGCAGGGCATATCCTTGGAATGTGGTTGCTGACGAACCTATCCCTTCCTCTAAACTGCAAGGCCATGTCTGAGCTGGGAAGACCTTCCCTGGGTCTTGCAAGTGAGGTGAGGGGGCAGGCAAGTAGGGTAACTTTCCACTCATGCTAACTGGGTTTCTGTATTATAGAATTATAGGCCTGCTCCAGACTTTAAGATTTAAACAGGGGGTCTTTAGCACAAACCATGGCCTGCCACAGAAATTTTCACCCTACAGTGGGATAGATTTCAACTATTTGTCAAAAAAGTAGGAAACAAAACAGATTTTGCTCTTTTGATTAAAAAGTTTCAAATTTCTGAGAACAGATCAAAAAGTTCTGTGGAAGACCGCTTCTGTCCATGAGAATAAATGTTTTGCCATTCTTTCCTTCCAAAAAAGGGTCATAACCAGGCATGATTCAAGATTTTTTGAAAGTGTACATATTTATCTAGCAATGCATGAGTAATTTGGTAGCCTTTTAAGAAGTCCCCTCAGAGTTACTAAATTTAGAGGTGAGAAATTTGTTCAGAATATTTGTAAAATAAAATGGGGAAACTTCACAAACATGTCAAAGGCTTGGATGCTTCATGCATCTGACGAAGTGAGTCTTTGCCCATGAAAGCTTATGCTCCAAAAAATCTGTAGTCCATAACATGCCACAGGGCTTCTTGTTGTTTTTGCAGATACAGGCTAACATGGCTACCCATCTGATACAAAGGCTTGGAGAATGGCTCCTGCTTACATATGAATAGTACCTTGCATTTCACTCTCTTGTATGAGTAATAAAATAATTAAAGTTAGGCAAATGCTTAAGCATCTTACTGTAACTGATGTCTAGACAGAAGGAAGGAAGAAGAGTATTACAACTTGAATAGATTTCTGGTTAGTAATTGGAATATATTATAATGTATGAACATAGTGCTTTTAACAAATGACTACCTATGTGAATTGCCAATCAAGCATTTGGTTTCCTGTTGAGTCAGTTCTTCACTCTCTCTCATCCGGCAACAGCTATAATCCAACATGATTTCATTTAGCTGGATGACCACTTATCAGGGATTTGGCCAAGTTTCCTGAGTTCCCATGAAGTTTGTTTCCAGCTATCATTCCTGGCTTTCAGTGTTCTGTGCTGTTATTTAGCTCTAATTTACTCCTAGATGTTGTCTAAGAGCCCAGTAAGCAGTGGAAGTGTTGATAATATGCTAGACAACATTGACCTCTCGTGGTACAGCAAATTCTTTCGTTTGGCACCAGTTAGGTTTCAAGGGTACTGAAAAAGAGAGCTTCAACCTGTAGAAATCTATATTGAAGTGTTAATACTCTTCTGTGAATGTTAAAACATGTATATAAGTGCTTACGGGATCTGGACCTTGAGGTATGTCTACACTTACTGGAAGATTGACTCAGTCAGGCTCGATCTTCAAGGGTTCTATTTTACATGGCTAGTGGGGATGTGCGAAATTGAACTATCAGGACTCAACAGTTGACCCTGGTACTCTTCATTCTAACAATTAGTAAGGGAAGTCAACAAGAGAGTTTCTCCCATTGACCTCTTTCTGCAAGGATGGCCTGATAAATGGATTTTAGATATGTTGATTCCAGCTATTCAATTGTCACAGCTGGAATCATGTCTCTAGGACTGACTTTCAGGTTTAGAGTAGACCTGGCATCCAGTCCTAAGAGATCATTCAATCAATCCAGAACAATTTGTGTCTTAGATGAAACCGAACCAAAACCAAACCAAACCAAAAACTTTAGTCAACCCTGTTATTAATTCACTTAATGGTTAATGAACTAGGAAAAGGAAATGACAGTTATTTGCAGGTTGCATCAAGCAAACATATACACAAAGAAATTGTAATGTAAATCCCGGGAATGGCAGAGTTGAGGTGATCTGTCAATTCCAAGCGTCTCTCAGGGCATGACTGTCCAAAGAGGATTTCTATCTTTGGTTTGTTGTCTCTGGTATTGTGAACATTCAAGCAGCAAAGAGTTGGAAAATTCAATCAGATGTTCTTTATTTCCTTCAATCAGCCTCCAAATCCATATGGGGAACTTCCTTGCCTGTAGCAGTTCCAAAGAGTGATAGGAACATTGACTAACCCTCTGTATTGTCATGCTACTTGATGGCCCATCTGATTCTGATAGTTTGAACTGGCATGGGGAAATAACTCTTCTCATCTGAATTAACAAAATAACAGCAAACGTTTTCACAGTTACAAACTAAAACTTACGTATTTCTTTAGAGGATTGAATACAGACATTACAAATAAGAAGAATGCATGCAGCAATTTACGAATGTTCTTTAGCCTTTAAGCACTAAATGCATTCTGATAAGATAAACATCTATTCTGAGCAAACCTAATATGTAAGTGACCTGGTCTGGTCTTCAGCTATGAGTTCAACAGTTACTAGAGAATGTCTGCCTTGGGAAGAGATAGCACTTGCCTTATCAACCCCATAGAATGGTCTTTTTCTTAACTACTACTTTTATTATTACTATTTACTATAATAATAATAATAATTTAGCGATGGTTAATTAATATGGCTTATTATTAATAATAATTATCTTAATATCTTTATCTTTTTATCTTTGTATCTTTGTTTTGAAAATGCCTTCCAGGACACTATATTAATAGTTTAAGTGTGTGTTCCAACAACTCATTTTTCATAATTTGTATCTCCATCGTGTAAATTATGTATGCTGTGAGATCTGGTACTAGGTACACCTATCAATCGATTTACAAACCTTCAACTTATGAATGTTTGCAACAACAAATAATGTAAATTTATACCAATTTTTCCATTTATGAACATATTTTCACTACAGAGAAGAACCAACTAATACTCTAATAAGGTGGGCTAGGCTGTTAGTTCAAATAACCATTATTGCATTTTATATTTGCAATTTCATGACACACTGATCTGAAAGTTAGACACATTGGCTACATCTACACTAGAAGCATCTGTTGACGGAGTTGTATGCATACTTGGCTTAATCTAATTCTTCACTTCCCCCCCCCTTCTGCCCCTCTACTCTCTGATTTGCTCACCTTGATAATTTTTTTTCTAATTTATCAAACTTGATTACTATTTTTGGCTCTCTGTGCCTTAAATATTGAGTCTGTTCTGGTATGGCTATGGTCTGAAGAAGTGGGTCTGTCCCACAGAAACTCATCTAATAAATTATTTGTTAGTCTTTAAAGTGCTACTTGACTGCTTTTTTGCTTTGATAGTATATAGACTAGCATGGCTTTCTCTCTGTTATTATTCTGTCAACAAAGTATATCTACACACAAAAGCAGATTCACAGAGCAACCCACTCCATCAACAGAGAAGACCCAGACTGCCCAGCCCTCTGTCATCAGTACCGCTGCTGGAAGTTCTGCAAACAGAGCTGCCTGGGGAACTGGAATCCCTCTCTGCTGACAGAAGTGTCTACACTACAAATGCAGAGTTCTATTGAGACTCTGTTGACATAACGCGCTACGTCTACACGTGCACCCAACTTCGAAATAGCTTATTTCGATGTTGCGACATCGAAATAGTCTATTTCGATGAATAACGTCTACACGTCCTCCAGGGCCGGCAACGTCGATGTTCAACTTCGACGTTGCTCAGCCCAACATCGAAATAGGCGCAGCGAGGGAACGTCTACACGTCAAAGTAGCACACATCGAAATAGGGATGCCAGGCACAGCTGCAGACAGGGTCACAGGGCGGACTCAACAGCAAGTCACTCCCTTAAAGGGCCCCTCCCAGACACAGTTGCACTAAACAACACAAGATCCACAGAGCCGACAACTGGTTGCAGACCCTGTGCCTGCAGCATAGATCCCCAGCTGCCGCAGAAGCAGCCAGAAGCCCTGGGCTAAGGGCTGCTGCCCACGGTGACCATAGAGTCCCGCAGGGGTTGGGGAGAGAGCATCTCTCAACCCCCCAGCTGATGGCCGCCATGGAGGACCCGGCAATTTCGACGTTGCGGGACGCGGATCATCTACATGGTCCCTACTTTGACGTTGAACGTCGAAGTAGGGCGCTATTCCTATCTCCTCATGAGGCTAGCGACTTCGACGTCTCGCCGCCTAATGTCGAAGTTAACTTCGAAATAGCGCCCGACGCGTGTAGACGCGACGGGCGCTATTTCGAAGTTGGTGCCGCTGCTTCGAAGTAGCGTGCACGTGTAGACGCAGCTTAAATGTCCTACTTACAACAGCTTAATTAGTGAATAAATTAAGATGCAGAGCTTTACTGGCTAGGTGGTGCTTGGTATATATTAAATGGTCTTTTGTTAATCCACATGGTCTTTTGTTAATCCACAGGTGGCACGACTTTGAATAAGCTCCTGGCTGCATGGAGGAGGAGGAATGGGGCTGAGCTCCCACCTCACATGCTGATGAAAATTGGCTCATGTGCCACTCTTGGCACCCATGCTGGGGGTTGTTGACCCCTGCTCTAATCTATACTTTCATCTCAGTCAGGTTATTATATGGTGTTCCTATTTCACATTCCTTCATGCATTACATGCTCTAGAAAATAAAAAGCAGCATGAATCACTCACTCCCAATTTTTGAAAATTCGGAAGCTGTTTGTTGGTGGAGCAGATTTTTGCCATGATGATCAAACATCCATTCATGTCCCATGTAATAATTTGGAGTCTTGCAACTGGGAAATGGTGATCTGTACAGAGGGGTGGTCTTTTTCAATGAGGAAAAAAGATTCAGAGCTCCAATATTTTCCTTTGACAAGAACATTAAGGATTCAAAAGAATGGTCAGCAAGAGAAGCATGACTTATTGGACTGACACAGTCACTTTTTAAAGTGTTGAAGGAACTTCACTATCATTTGATTTCTCCTTGTTATTTTAAGTAAGTATTGTTTTAATCCTCTGAGTTCTTCTTTCAAAAGAACTTGTTTTCTCAATAGGGGGTGTAACTTGCTTTTAAGCAATAAGAGATTATCTCAACTGTTCGGAGTGCACAATGAAATGAGTCCTCCAGATAGATGGTATGTTCACACTTGCAAAGTAAGCTCAGGTTTAGTAAAACTCAAGTTAGCAGTTATTGTGGTTTTTAACCTAGGGCTTGAACCAAAGGCAACTGGTAAGGTGGACTCCAGTGGAGCAAGTTTGTGTTAATATTAAATGTATAGCAGCAGTTCAATTCAGACTTTTTTTTTGTATGGGAGCATGTTCAGAGCTATAATCAGAAATACCCAAGGTCTTTCCTGCACTTAAAATGTTACAAAAGCACAAGTGCAGCCAGCAAAACTTTGATACTTGTAGCACTTCAGTATGTACATTAATTATACCAACAGTGGGGATTCACCCATCAGCATAGCTAATCTACCTCTCCAAGGCTATGTGTACACTAGCAAGGTTTTTTGAAAAAGCCAGAGCTCTTTTGAAAAATCCCACAGACAGTCTGCACGCAAAATGAATTCTTTCGATACTAAATCGAAAGAATAAAGCACTTTTTCTGGTGGCCCTCTTGCTCTTCCAGATGAAGAAGAGTTTCTTTTCCTGAAAGATTCTTTTGGATAAAAATCATGTAGATGCCCTGGGGACCCTTTTACAAAAGAGCAGTCCTCATGGCAGCAGATTTTGTGACCTCTAGCCTGTCCTTTTAAGGAGTGGGGATTGTGTGGATGCTCTCAATTGAAAGAGTTTATCCATTTTTTCGATCCAGTGTTTTGTACATGGACACACTCTTTCAAAAGAAGGTTTTTTTTTGGAAGAGATCTTCCAGAAGAACTTTTTTCACAGGATCTCTGTAGTGTAGACAGCCCAAGAGTCATAATTTGGTCAACAGAAGACTTTTTCCCCTCAACCTAATGCAGTCTACATTGGCACTCCACCAGCCTAAATTATGCCATTCAGGAGCATGGATTTTTCATGCCCCGACCATCATAGTTAAACAGATTTAATTTTCTATTACAGATCAGGCCTGACTTTTTCCTAGAAAAGATGTTGCGTATTTCAGGCAAGACTGGAAGCAGTAACCAAATCAAACTCAGCTAGCGTATACAGCCTGATTTTGGACACAGAGCACATACCTAAGGTCACAGTTATGGTTAAACCACAGTAGGTAAAGAAGAAGAAATTGCATTAGATTACTGGGTCAATTCGTGTGCCAGTGCATGGGAACTGGTCCCCACTTCCTTAAAAGATAATCATATCTCTCCAATTCTGAGTGCAAATTATTGTCATCCAAGAGTGATTTTTGATCTTACCTAAAAGTAAAATCTTCCATTAAGCACCTACAGTTTTTAATGTTTCCCCTAAACAAATCTATATGCTGACCCTTTTGAAGTTGGCCCCAAAAAGCAGTATGTGTGACTGGTTTACTCACAAAATAATTACTTGACATTTACTGCAATGGAAAGTGTCATTGCCCATGAAAGATTTTAGAGAGAAGAGTGAGGGAAACGTACCATATTTATGATTTTGTTCTCTCCTTCACAGTGTTCTCAAAGGTTATTTTCACACTGTTTCTGGTGGGTGGAGGGGTTCCAGCCTTGAGGAGTGGTGACCTTTGTATTGTATCCTTTTTTCTAAGCTATGTTTTACATCTTGTTGTGTCATCAACCAGTTTATCAAGAGTATTACTGCAGTTGACTTTCCTTATTTTCTCTTGACAGTGTCCTCAGGGTTGATAAATGGTCCTGCTTTCATGTAGAGGGGAATGTATTTATTTGGGGGCTATATATAAGTTTGTGAAATCATCACACTCTGCAGCAGTGATTGGAATAGTAAGCAAAAGCTCACAAAGAATGTTTGGTGTATTCTTTTTTTCCTTCTTATTAACCACTTGATGTCAGAGCCTGGATTTTTTTTTTTAAACATCACAATGTTGCAAGTGAACATTTGCCAAGGAAGCAATGGGAAGCACTGGCATGAAAAAAAGAATAATGAAGTCATACATTTATGTCTGGATTAGAATTTTTAATGCATCAAAGGGAAGCAAATGCTGTTGAAAACCAACACCTAAAGGAACTAATGTTTATGGCCAGTCTGAGGCGTGGGAGTTGAAAATACAGAAAATAAATCAAATCCTCCTGTCCTGCTCTTACTCTGCCTTTTTCTCATAAAACTTGATTTAACTGATTTTGGTAACTTAGTAACATTTAGGCAAATTTGCCAAATATGTATCTAGGATGAAACTGTAGCAAATGGCCAAGAGCTGAACACTGTGATGGAATTGTGAAGGAATGCATTCCAACCGTGTGATCTACATGGACAGAGCTCAGGTGCACTGACCCTACATGCCTCTATATTTTGGGGTTTGTGCCCATTCTCTCTGTTTAATCATGGATCCATTGGTGGTTATGCCCTGTACTTCCCCTGTCCCATCCCAAATTCTCCTCTATCCCCAGGCTACATACTAGGGTCCTTTCACAGCTGTTATATCCCCTTATCTCCAAAGGTCAGAGTTTTAGTGAGTCTCCAAAAATGAATCCCCAAGACGTAGATTGTAAGCCCTTTGGAGCAGGAATTATCCTTTAATACATGTGCAAAGAGTGTCCAGAGCTAACATAGCCTCCCCTGTAAAAGAAATAATAAGTACTACTGATAACTGAAAACATTTGTTTTATGGATGCAAAACCTGAACTGGCCTGTTGAAACTTGATAGATTCACAAATCAGTTGGCTGATATTTTAGAGAGACATAGAAATATTGACTCCATGGGGAGCCATTACAGAGCTTCACTCTGTCATGAGGAGTCCACTGGGAGCCTGATGAAAAGCAGCCCACTTTTCCTACAGTGGAACCAATGCAATGGAATCAAGAAATCATGGGCTGCCCTGGATTCTGTAGACCTGTTCACCTGACGCTTATAACAATACGTTTTCGGTTATTATTGTAAGCAGCAAGTTGTGGCTGATTGCTGAGTCACTGCCAAATGACTGTTTATGGAGTGTTTGTCTTTGGATGTAACTGAAGTAGGAAATTTATTTTTATTTGTGGTGTCATTTTATTACGTACAGCAGTTGGGTTTCATACAGGATGTCACCCGGGGGTTATTTGCACTTAAAAGAAAAGATGTGGAGCTCAAACGCTCTTCTGAAATTAAACAGCAGTAAATAACTTGATGTAATTTGCCAGTGCACATAAATTTCCCTATCATGGTGACTGGAAAATGGATCCACCTATCATGTAAAGTAACAAAATAATGAACAAATAATAAACAAATATTATATTTAAGAATAGCCTATGAAACTGGATAAGTAGTTAAGTCAGATCCTTGAATTATTTTTGGTATATTTTGGAAACTCTGCTGTGTAATGCATAATGTAGTAATTTGTTCCTTAGAAGGTCCAAGTCAGCTATTGCTGCTATAGTCAGTGCCATGTTAGAGCCCACACTCATGGTTCAGGTAATTCATATCTAATATGGCATATTCTTTCAACAGCCATCTGTATCATGGGATAAGTTGACCCTCAGTTTTGCTACCATAACACAGTGTCAGTGTCAGTAAATTTGCTGGGATGAATTCCCTGCGGTCACAGATTTTTTTCAGCCAAACAAATGGCCATGCTTCCAGCCAGCAGACGCTGTCCTCTTTACAATATAATGATCACTCAGATCTCATCCTCTCTGATTGCAGTTGTGAATGTTTTGAATATATGTGAAATTGAGACAACATGGGTATACGTTTCAGTCATTTCAACACAGACTGCTTTGTTCACGGTTAGTCCTGTGCTCCTGTTCATCCCTGACACAACTTACTCTGCTTAGCACACTGTACCCATAATACCAGTGTGGTACATGGTGCTACATCTTTCTTTCTTTCTTTCTTTCTTTCTTTCTTTCACTGGTGGTTTTGCCAAGCACTGTAGTTTTGCAAAAGGGTTGCCTCAGCTGGAGTTTTTAACAAGTGCCTATGGTGTATTTTGTCCCACGTGGGCTCTCTCCTGACCCAGCTGCCAGAAGTTTAAATATCATATGGGACACATCCAAAACAGTAAATGTTAGTCACAGGGGAACAACATGCTTAGTTGTTAGCAGTAAATAGCCAGCCCTGTCTGCTTCTGCAAGTTCCTTTACAATCTTTTTATTTCCTTCTCTGTTTGCTCTGCATGTACCCCATCTGGCTTGTTTTCCAAATGTTAATAGCATTCTGCATAGGGTAAAAGAGATTCCTAAATTGGCTGTGATTCTGTGTCTCTTTAATGATCTTGTTAGTTGGTGTTTTGTGAAAGAAATGAAGACAGCATTTATTGACAAAATGAAAAGAACATCCATCCTGGGTGAAACCAAAGGTCCAGCTAAGCCAGTATCCTGTCCTCTGACAGCAGCCAATGCCAGGTACCCCAGAGGGGACAAACAGAACACATAATCATCAAGTGATCCATTTTCCATTTTCCATTTCCATCAAGTGATCCATTTCTTTATTCACTTTTTCTATACTAGTTATGATTTTATAGACATCTATCACATCTCTCCTTATTCATCTATTTTCCAAGCTAAAAGGTCCCAGTCTGATTAATCTCTCCTCATGGAGAAGCTGTTATAGACCCCTAATAATTTTTGCTGCCCTTTTCTGAACTTTTTTCAGTGTCAAGATATCTTTTTAGAGTTGAAGCAACCATGCCTGTATGCAGTATTCAAGATGTGGGTATACTGTGGATTTATAGAAGCTGCGTCTACACGTGCACGCTACTTCGAAGTAGCGGCACCAACTTCGACGTTAGGCGGCGAGACGTCGAAGTCGCTAACCTCATGAGGAGATAGGAATAGCGCCCTACTTCGACGTTCAACGTCGAAGTAGGGACCGTGTAGACGATCCGCGTCCCGCAATGTCGAAATTGCTGGGTCCTCCATGGCGGCCATCAGCTGGGGGGTTGAGAGATGCTCTCTCTCCAGCCCCTGCGGGGCTCTATGGTCATGGTGGGCAGCAGCCCTTAGCCCAGGGCTTCTGGCTGCTTCTGCGGCAGCTGGGGATCTATGCTGCAGGCACAGGGTCTGCAACCAGTTGTCAGCTCTGTGTATCTTGTGTTGTTTAGTGCAACTGTGTCTGGGAGGGGCCCTTTAAGAGAGCAGCTGGCTGTTGAGTCCGCCCTGTGACCCTGTCTGCAGCTGTGCCTGGCATCCCTATTTCGATGTGTGCTACTTTGACGTGTAGACGTTCCCTCGCTGCGCCTATTTCGATGTTGGGCTGAGCAATGTCGAAGTTGAACATCAACGTTGCCGGCCCTGGAGGATGTGTAGACGTTATTCATCGAAATAGACTATTTCGATGTTGGCTGCACGTGTAGACGTAGCCATAGAGACACAAAGATATTCTCTGTTTTATTCTCTGTCCCTTTCCCAACATTCTGTTTGCTTTTTTTGACTCCTCCTGCACACGGTGGATGTTTTCAGAGAACTGTCTACAATGACTCCACAATCTCTCTCTTGATTGGAGACTATTGTATAGTTATATTTGGGATTATGTTTTCCAGTGTGAGTTCCCTGGGGCTGTGTCTAGACTAGCCCCAACTTCGAAAGGGGCATAGGACTTAGGAGCCGTGTCTACACGTGCATGCTACTTCGAAGTAGCAGGACTAACTTCGAATTAGCGCCCGTCACGGCTACACGTGTTGGGCGCTATTTTGATGTTAACATTGACGTTAGGCGGTGAGACGTTGAAGCCGCTAACCCCATGAGGGGATGGGAATAGCGCCCTACTTCGAAGTTGAATGTCGAAGTAGGGCACGTGTAGCCGATCCGCGTCCCACAACATCGAAATAGCGGGGTCCACTGTGCTGGCCATCAGCTGAGGGGTTGAGAGACGCTCTCTCTCCAGCCCCTGCGGGGCTCTATGGTCACCGTGGGCAGCAGCCCTTAGCCCAGGGCTTCTGGCTGCTGCTGCTGCAGCTGGGGATCCATGCTGCATGCACAGGGTCTGCAACTCGTTGTCGGCTCTGTGGATCTTGTGTTGTTTAGTGCAACTGTGTCTGGGAGGGGCCCTTTAAGGGAGCGACTTGCTGTTGAGTCCGCCCTGTGACCCTGTCTGCAGCTGTTCCTGGCACCCTTATTTCGATGTGTGCTACTTTGGTGTGTAGACGTTCCCTTGCAGTGCCTATTTCGATGTGGTGCTGCCCAGCATCGAAGTTGAACGTCGTAGTTGCCAGATCTGGAGGACATGTAAGCTGCGTCTACACGTGCACGCTACTTCGAAGTAGCGGCACCAACTTCGAAATAGCGCCCGTCACGTCTACACGTGTTGGGCGCTATTTCGAAGTTGAAATCGACGTTAGGCGGCGAGACGTCGAAGTCGCTAACCCCATGAGGGGATGGGAATAGCGCCCTACTTCGACGTTCAACATCGAAGTAGGGACGTGTAGACGATCCGCGTCCCGCAACATCGAAATAGCGGGGTCCTCCATGGCAGCCATCAGCTGGGGGGTTGAGAGATACTCTCTCTCCAGCCCTTGCGGGGCTCTGTGGTCACCGTGGGCAGCAGCCCTTAGCCCAGGGCTTCTGGCTGCTGCTGCTGCAGCTGGGGGTCCGTGCTGCATATACAGGGTCTGCAACTAGTTGTTGGCTCTGTGTATCTTGCACTGTTTAATGAAAGTGTGTCTGGGAGGGGCCCTTTAAGGGAGCGACTTGTTGTTGAGTCCGCCCCGTGACCCTGTCTGCAGCTGTGCCTGGCTCCCTTATTTCGATGTGTGCTACTTTGGCGTGTAGACGTTCCCTCGCTGTGCCTATTTTGATGTTGGGCTGAGCAACGTCGAAGTTGAACATCGACGTTGCCAGCCCTGGAGGACGTGTAGACGTTATTCATCGAAATAGCCTATTTCGATGTCGCAACATCGAAATAAGCTATTTCGAAGTTGGGTGCACGTGTAGACGTAGCCGTAGATGTTATTCATCGAAATATCTTATTTCGATGTTGCTACATCGAAACAAGCTATTTCGATGTAGCGTGCACGTGTAGACGTAGCCTGAGAATCCATGTTCCAGAACTCAGGCCCGTGCTACTGGCTTAAGGCAAGGACCTACACGTCCCAGAGGGAGATCCCACTGAGGGACACCACCGTGCCCCTCTGCCTGGTGGCAGATGCAGCCTACCCACTCCAGCCCTGGCTCATGCACCCCTGCACAGGCCAACTCAATGCCAGCCAGGAGTGATTCAATTCCCAGCTCAACCATGCACAGCAAGTGGTTGAGTGCACCTTTGGGCACCTCAAGGGCTGTTGGCGCTGCCTACTCACCAGCCTGGATGTGGGCCTTCTGAACATCCACCAGGTTGCGGGATCCTGCTGCACACTCCATATCCTGGTGGAATGTAAGGGGAAGGCCTTTGTTCAGGGGTGGGCAGTCAAGGCCAGCACAGACTACCCCCAGCCAGCTGCCATCCCTAGCTGCCAGGCCAACCAGGAGAGAGTCAAGATCCCTCAGGCCCTACAAAAATATTTTGATCGGGGGCCCACTGAGCACTGCCTTGACCATCCCTGGCAGGCCTCCTGCACACCGCCCCCACCACCCGCACACTAGTCCATCCCAACAAATACATGTTACACAGGGGCTTGGGAAAAATAAAACTGTAAATATCTTGGTAACTATTTGAACTGGGTGAGTATGATTTTGGAAAAACAATGATCACAACTATATACATGGGGAGGGGCACGTGACCATCCCATCCATTGGCCCATCACTCCGGGGGGGGGATGGGCACAACCCCCACTGGGCTGGGTCACAGGTCCCCACCTTGTCCAGGGTCCCTGGTGAGGCTAGTTGAAAACTGGGAGGACCGGTAGGTATGGCTGAGGTGGGTCCTCAGCCCAGCGATTGGTCCCAGCAGACTCCTGCCCTGTTGGGATGGCAGGTGGGGCAGCATGGGGGATAGCAGGGAGGGCAGTGAGGGTTGGGAGCCAGGCCACCAGCTCCTCAAAGGAGGCAGCCACACTATTGAATGTGGCCATGAAGGCCCCTCCAGACCTACTGGAATCAGGCAGCCTCCCGCTCCTTGAAAAGCAGCCACCACTCTGAGTTGTCTGCCTGGCACCAGAGGGCAGTGGCCAGCTCGGGGTCCATGCCAGTTCACCCTGGCTTCAGTGGGGGGCGGGCTCATCCCAGCGTCGACTATGCCCCTGGGCAGTCATGGTCTGTGGAACTGGGGGGGGGAAGGGGGGGCTGTCCAGGACAACTGATGGTGCCATGTTCTCCTGGCCCTTGGATGGTGTGGCTGTGGAGATAGGGGGGAAGAGAGAGGAAAGCTGTGAGTACCGAGCCCTGCCCCGTGGCCCACACCCGCCATCCTTCCACGGGCACCAGGTCCCCATCCCCTGTCCCCCATCTGTGGGTGAGGTGGCCTTGTGGAGAGCCCCTTTGTGTGGTCCACACCCCCACCCAACCTCCCAGGGGCTGGGCATGGAGCTGTCCATGGAGGCGGGTGCTGATGGGCACTGGTGGCCATGCCGCTGTCCCGGACCAGTGGTCTGCCTGGGCCCTGGCAAGCTGGGGTCCGCTGGGGGAGTGGGGGGGGGCAGTCATGTATGCTACCCCTGCTCCATGCCCCAGGGCTGTGTGCCCTGTGGGGTACATACCTGAGGGTCCACCACTGTGATCAGGGGAAGCCCGTCAGGCAGATACCTCGCTGGAGTTGTGGGAGGGGAGGTCCATCACCAGATCCCCCTCCTCACTGGAACACTCCTGTGGTTCAGCGGCTGGCTCCGGTTCTGGCCCTGGGGGTGCGGGGCTGGCCTCCAGTCCCAACTCTGGCTCTACATCCTGTTGGGCTCCTTGGCCATGGTGTCAAGGATGGCTGGGGTGGAGGAGATGTCCCACAGGTCCAGAATAGCCCTTAGCTTCCAGTTATAGGGGCAAGCAGGAGGGACAGCCCTCGACTGGCTGGCCGAGTTCTGCGCCCAGGCGTAACGTTACCACAACTCTTTTACCTTACTCTTGACATGGTCAGGAGTTCTGGCAGGGTGACCCTGGGCGATCTGGCCCTCAGCCAGCTGGGTAAATGGATCTGCATTCCACCACTTGCTCCCCATTATGTGGAGCACCTCCTCATCACTCCAGACCCCCAGCAGGTCACAAAGCTCAGTGTTGGTCCGGGAGGTGCCCCACTTCCTGCCCTGCTGGCTGGATGCTTGAGAGCCCTGTGATGGCTCAGAGGGGAAGCCCTGGGAGCACTCGAGGGGCTTGTTGGCTGCCATCACCTGGGTCTGGGCCATGCAGGGGCACCTCATGTCACAGCTGCTGCCTGCCCGGTCTCAGCTTCCTGCTATGGGGTTTTCAAGTCCGTGGAGCTTTAAGAGCCACTGCATGCAGCGATCATAGAGCCCTGCAGGGGATGGATAGCACATCTCCATGACCCAGCTGATTGCTGCCATAGCGGACTCTGCTATTTCGAAGTAGCAGGATGCAGGTCATCTACACACGTCCTACTTTGACATTAGACATCAAAGTAAGGCACTATTCCCATCTTCTCACTGTAATAGTGCTTTCAACGTCTCCTTGCCTAATGTCTATTTCAATTTTGAAGTAGCGCACAGCATGTGTAGACGCATCGCACATTACTTCGAAGTTGTGCCTGCTACTTTGAAATAGCAGGCTAGTGTAGACACAGACATAGACATAAAAACCCAAGAGTTCATAAAAACTGATCACTTCAGTGGGACTAGATAGGATTTGAATGGCATTAAGAACCCTTCATTATAGGTATATCCATCCAAGAATCTTCTGTACTACAATAAATGATAAAAGGAACATAGCAAGAATCCAAATAACAAAACATTTCAAATGTCACAAGGCTAAGTTTTGTATTCAACTGCAGTAAAGAACATTATGTTTGGGTAGGAGAACACACAAAAGCAAAGAGCAAGCTTCATCTGAATTTGAAATTAACCACACTCCATCTTCTTGCAATTAACAGTGACAGGTTGTGTTTCAATGCTGGCAAAAAACAAACAAAAAAAATCTATCCCCAACAAACTACAGGCAACATCTGCAACACTGCATGCCATAATCCTTATAAAAGAATACCTGAGATAGGAACAGCAGTGATGTTAGACAAATGTTACAATAACAGGCCAAATGATAGGATCAGGAGGCATAGGCTGCAAATTAAAACTTTAAAAGGGCATATGGCAGCAAAGGGAGATAGGGCAGAGTAGCTAGCTATGCTTGCTGGGGAAGCAATACTAACCACTGTCAGATAACATTTATTCTTGTTTTTATTCTTTATTCTGTAGGACAGATGTACCCATTGTAGTTACATCTTAAGCTGAGAGTGCATTATCTTAGAACTTTGGATAAATTGCAGCAAAACCTTTGAAAAATTGCTGATATGGCAAACTAAAAGGAGGGAGTCAATAACTTACCTTACGTGAGCTACCAAAAGGTGATGTCTGTGTATCAAGAGTTGTTACGCATGTAGTGCATGTTCTGTAGATAAATGGAAGACTTCACCCTCCCTCTGCCAGTGGATTCCAAAAGTATCAAATTCATTAATATGTTGTAATTCTTCTTTTGGACAAAAGTCTCTGGAGTCTGGCCTTCTCTGCCAGAGCAGCTGGATGTCTCACAATCATTCACAGCAGGCCTGTGAGGTTAGGAAATATTATCCTGAATCTACTAAAATGTGGGGTAGATGATATGATTTGCTTTAGGTCACAAAGGCAGTCTGTGGCAGAGCAGACATTACACTCATTTTACTGGAGTCCTAAATTTTGTTCCCTGTCCACCAGGCCATCATGCCCTGCATATCTGATCTGGGGGAGATGGAACAGAATAGTAGAATGTGCTTTGGTGAGTGGTGATGCACATTTTTTCTACAATGGTATTAACATTTTAATAATGTGTCAGGGGTGGGGCTTTCAGGGTGGGGGCATGGTACTGTTGAAAGACTACTTCCCACAACACATACACCATGGTTGTACTGAGGAGTAGGATCTTTGAAATGCTGCACCCCAGACTCTATCCATAAGGTACAACTTCATTTTTGAGTTGCTAGTCAGAAACTATTTAAAACTTTTCCACGTTTGGGGAAGGAGGATCTGCCCTCACAGCTAAAAGCCAGGAATCTGCTGTGCATGTTCATTATATCATGAACAGCAATAGTTGGCATCATACATGCTATAAAGATGTCCATCAGGGTTTCTGTTTTGGCAGTCTGGCCAGACCACCCAGTTGTAGAACACACCACACTACAGATGATTTTTGGTGAGTATTTACACAATAGTTACTGGATTCATTAATAATTAGGTCTATGTTTGCCATTTCTTTGACATTAGAAAGAAAAGATAAGACTCCATGCTGGCAGGACAGTGTATTTGTCCAAGAAGAATTTTTTTCTTTCCAATTTATTCTAGAGATGTGACAGTACAGAATTCATAAGAACATGTGTGTGGCCTTACTGGTTCAGAACAAAGGTCCTCCTAGCTCACCATCCTGTTTTCTGTCAGTGACCAAAGCCAGGTGTCCCAGAAGGCATGAACACAACAAGTAATCATCAAGTAATCCATCCTTTGTTGTCTATTACCAGATTCTGGCAAACAGACTGAGAACACCATCCTTTCCCATCCTGGCTAATACCCATTGATGAACCAGTCCTCCATGGATTTAGCTACTTCTTTTCTGAGTCCTGCTATAGTGCTGGCTTTTTTGTTTGTTTGTTTTAAACCTGCTGTCTACTAATTTGATCTGGTGACTGTAATGGAGCAGGCTCTCACCTACTGCACCTCCTGCTGGTTGCTATGGGAATTAGCTCAGTTCAGTTGAATAGGCTAACTTTTTGGTGACGTCTCACCCATTGTTGCTCTGCTTTCTCCACCTCCTGCAGTGTCTGGACTCATGGTACTCCCTGACCAGAAGGATATTGCCCTACAGCTGTGTCCCCAACTCTATTCTCCCCATTTCCGGAGGAACCAGAAGTCCCTTACCCAGCTTCTCACTGCAGCAGTATAGGCCAGGCCACCTCTTCTCTTATCTACCATTGGTTGGGAATGGTGAAATGCAGAGACTGGGAACTACAGGCAGCCATGCATGCAGATGCTCGGATAAACAAATTGTCTCTCTGCCTGCTGGAGGCAAGTCATGACATACTGTGGTAGCCCATGGACCAAAGATGCCCTGCCTCTGCCACAGAATGATCCAGGAAGAGGATCTTAGCAGACATCTTCATGGAGCTTACCTCCTTCTAAATTGATGAATTTTGGAATGAAAAGGAACAATCACCTCAGGATCACCCTAAATAAGCAGATCTTTTAATAAAATGCAACAAGGACTAGAGCTCATTCTCCCTCAGAGGTGCTGGTTCTCTGAGGCAAACAGAAGTAAACCCCAACAAAACTTACTTAGAAATTGAACTCAGCTCATTTAACTCTGTATATGCACATGGAGCAGATCTGCCAAAAGGCTTTTAACTATGCAGAACTGCTTTTTAGTGTTTGCACTTGATGTCAATACCTCAGCTTGAAAAGCTGGGAATTCTTGTTGGAAATATTGCATTCACAAGCCATTTCTTTGAATGTAAATAAAAATCAAATAAATATTGCTAAAACAAATGTGCTTCCAGCTTGAATTAACATGCAAAGAAAAAAACTGATACTGAACATTTCTTCATAATTGTCTATTGTTTCTCAAAAATATGAGCTTACAAAAGTCCATTATTTTGCAGAGTAGAAAACATACATATGGGCTGATGTTCTCAGTCTTGGGGACTCTGTGATCTCTTTTACTCCAAGGATTCTTGCTATATTTTTTATGTTATTCTGAAACTTCATGAATGAATAATTGCTGACTGAAACTTAATGAATACTAATGCCCGGATAGGTAAAATATCAGTTGCCTAACTGAGCTTTTTTTCCCATTGCCAAATGAAAACATAGCAAGATAGGAACATGGACTTCCATTTTTCACAGTAGTTGTTTGGTCACATTGCATTTTCCTGATTACTGACCAAATGAGGTTTAGGAGGTTACACACACCATCTATAATCAATCTCAGTACAGACAATTACAGAGGATGGATAAAGTTCACTGACATTAAATTCGATGTTAAAGGAGTTTTTGCTTAGAGCCATTTAAAATAAATAGAGTTGGATTTCAGTTATTTTCTTCCTAGGATCTCATCCCCTGAATTTTGCTTTGGGATTATGGTTCAAATAAACCCAGAGACTTAAAGTGAAATGCATCCTCTGTGTTCTAAGTAACTTAAAACTAAAAATAGGTGAAATATAGACTATCACGTGCTTTTGACAGAAAACTTTGCACAGTTTGTAGAATTGTTCAAAAGGGCACTTACTCAAAAGATTCTTATACCTTTACAAACCTCTAGAATAGCCATCTTTCTGAGTAAACAAAAAGGAACATCTTTGCACCTTCTATTTTCCAAGGAGTGCCTTTCCCTGCCCTGTCGACCCTTTCCCCTTCCCTTACATGCTCTCCTCAACCCTCACTCACTTGCTCATTTTCACTGGCAGGTCCCTTTTTGAACAAGTGCTCATTTGAAAACAGGACATCTGTCCACCCTACCCAACACATCTGAGATCTAGTGGCAGAACGGTTCATCAGATTTGGATTCATTAATATGGATGGTTAAACTAAATTAATTATGCATTAAACATTGATAAAGATTTTGTGAAGAAGAAACTTGATGGATTTCTTTAGACAGCCAAAAGAGAGAGTAAATCTATACAAGCTGCACCTCCCTAAATAGGAACCCTGTGGCCCAGCATATTCCCAGGCCAGAGAGCCCTGGTGGCTAGGACTCAGGGACAATGTTTACACTACTGAGATCTTTCTAAAGAAGCTCATCCAGAAGCTTCTTTCAAAAGAGTGTGTCCACACACACAAAGGCAGATCAAAAGAGGGATCTGCTCTTTCAAAAGAGAGCATCCACACAGCCCCTGCTCTTTCAAAAAAATGGGCCAGGGATGGAAGATGAAGACTGTTCTTTCAAAAGAAGAGCCCTGTGGAGTGTCTACATACTTTTTTTTTTCTAAAGAAGCTTACAAAATAGGACACTCTTCCTGAAATGGGAAAGGAAGAGAGATTTCTAAAGGGGCACCACATTCTTTTGATTTACTTTCGAAAGAACGCTCTTTGTGTGTAGATGCTCCATGGGCTCTTTCGAAAGATCCCCTTTCTTTTGAAAAATCTTTCAAAAGAACTTGCTAGTGCAGCTGCAGTGACAGAGCATGAGGGCTGGCAGCTCATCGCTGCTGTGGCAGCACTGGCTCCCAGTCCTGCTGCAGCTACAGTGGTCCCAGTTCTCATCTGTGCTGTGGCTGCTGTGGCCAGGCTGAGAGCTGGGGCCACGGCAGCCACAGCACAGATGGAACCTGGGGATGCTGTTGCCAGGGCAGGCAGGGAGCTGTGGCCACTCTGTCAGGACTGGGGGCCAAGGACACTGCAGTCATGGCCAGGCTGAGAGCTGAGATCAGGGAAACCTATCAGGAAGCCTGGCTAGGGCCAGCAGTAGGGTAGCCAGCTGTTGCTGGAAGTGGGGCCAGTGGCAGGCTGGGAGTCTAGCAGCAGGGAACTACCCTTGGTCTGGCAAATTCCCTTGTTCAGGACCTGTTTGGTCCAAAGGGTGCCTGATAAGGGAGGTTTAACCTATACCAAAAGGGACAAAAAAATATATGTGACAGGTGAGAGTAACTTAAATCATAGACTCATAGAATTCTAGAACAGGAAGGAACTTTGAGACATCATAAAGTCCAGTCTTCTGCACTCATGGCCAGGCCAAATACTATCTAGACCATCCCTGACATGTGCTCATCTAACCTGCTCTTAAAAATCTCCAGTGCTGGACATTCCACACATCCATAGGCAATTTATCCCAGTTCTTAACCATCCTGACAGTAGGGTTTTTTTTCCTAATGTCCAGCCTATACCTCCCTTGCAGCAAGTTAAGCCCATTGATTCTTGTCCTATCATCAGAGGTTAAGGATTAAATTTTCTCCCTCCTTGTAATGACCTTTTAGACTTGAAAGCTTTTATTGAAAGCTCTCAGTCTTCTCTAGACTAAGCAACCCATTCCTTCATAGGTAATGTTTTCTATACCTTTGATCAGTAGTAGTAGTCGGAGGGCCAAATGGTCCTCAAAAATCATTCTGTACCATCTCGGATATGGGCCTCTGGCAGGCAAAATACCTCCCAGGGTGTCATGTCAAGGTAACAGATGGGTGCCTCTGTCCCACTTAGAAGGGAGTCACCACTACCCTGCATTTTCTCCTGGGAGTGGTGGCTGAAGACCTCCCATCCTTGAGGAGGTCAACTGACTGGGAAGATATTATGACTGGAAAAGCTGTAAACAGGAGGACAAACAGCAAGCCTTTAATGGACAATGTCCCTGATAACACCAAGCCTAAATTTGCCTTGTTGTTTCTAGCAAAATAAATGAAAAACTGTGTCAGTGGTATTGTGCTAAATCTAATGTTTTACCTGTTACCCTAGTTGCATGCCAAGACACTCTTGAACGTACCTTTTTTGTGATAGGACTTTCACTTTGTTTGGAACCACCCTTACACTGGCACCAAATTGTGCTGACTTGACAGGCCTAGCAACGAATGGTCCTGTGGCACCTCATAGACTAACAGAAAAGTTTAGAGCATGAGCTTTCGTGAGTTAACTCACTTCTTCAGATGCTGGTCCTGGAAATCTGCAAGGCCAGGTATAAATAGGCCAGAGCAAGGCTGGGGATAACGAGGTTAGCTCAGTCAGGCAGGCTGAGTTGTATTGTCATCAGTAGATCTGGAGGTGTGAACTCCAAGAGAGGGGAAGCTGCTTTTGTATTTAGCCAGCCATTCACAGTCTTTGTTTAATCCTGAGCTGAGGGTATTGAATTTGCAGATGAATTGTAGCTCAGCAATTTCTCTTTGGAGTCTGTTCTTGAAATTTCTTTGCTGCAGGATAGCTACTTTTAAATCTGCTACTGTGTGTCCTGGGCGATTGAAGTGCTCTCCTATGGGTTTTTGTATATTGCCATTTCTGATGTCTGATTTGTGTGCATTTATTCTTTTACGTAGAGACTGTCCAGTTTGTCCGATGTATATGGCAGAGGGGCATTGCTGGCACACGATGGCATAAATTACATTGGTAGATGTGCAGCTGAATGAGCCCACGATGGTGTGGCTGATCCGGTTAGGTCCTGTAATGATGTTGCTGGTGTGTATATGTGGGCAGAGCTGGCAACGAGGTTTGTTGCATGGATGGGTCCCTGAGACAGAGTGACTGTGGTGCGGTGTATAGTTGCTTGTTAGGATTTGTTTTAGGTTGGCAGGTTGTCTGTGAGCAATGATAGGTCTGCCTCCCAAGGCCTGTGAAAGTGTGGGATCATTGTCCAGGATGGGTTGTAGATCCCTGATGATGCGCTGTAGAGGTTTTAGCTGAGGACTGTAGGTGATGGCTAGTGGTGTTCTGTTGGTTTCTCTCTTGGGCTTGTCCTGTAGTAGGAGGCTTTGTGGTACACGTCTGGCTCTGTTGATTTGTTTTCTCACTTCCTCAGGTGGGTATTGCAGTCTCAAGAATGCTTGGTGCAGATCCTGTAGGTGTTTGTCTCTGTCGGAGGGGTTGGAACAAATGCGGTTATATCTAAGTGCTTGGCTGTAAACGATGGATTGTGTGGTGTGTCTGGGATGGATGCTGGAGGCATGAAGGTAGGCGTAGTGGTCAGTGGGTTTACAGTACAGGGTGGTACTGATGTGTCCATTGTGTATAAGCACGGTAGTGTCAAGGAAGTGGATCTCCTGTGTAGATTGGTCCAGGCTGAGCTTGATGTTGGGGTGGAAGTTGTTGAAGTCCTGGTGGAATTCCTCCAGAGTCCCTTCGTTGCTGCTACAGATCCAGACTAACACGGCTACCCCTCTAATACTTGGCAGGCCCAGTTACATTTGGCACTCATAATTATTTCTCTTTCGTGACCACAGAGACAATTAAATTGACTTAAAAGCTGCTTCTTCTATACAAAATTGTTGTTTATTCCTTCCCCCAAATGTATATATCATGTGGAGCAAAGAGTAAAATCAGTAAAAGTCCTCTATGCACAACTCTTATTTACATCTTATTCTTTCCTTGCCAGCTTTGTAAATTCCCCTCAGCGCAGTTAATCCTAGTCTCTGGCTGGATAAATTGATGGTCCTGCTCACAGCAGGCTCTCCATGTCTCAAATGGTGCCCTTCATTAGGTCCCGGGCTCCTCAACTGATTTAGTGTTTTCTTTGATCTCTCTTTTTTCAGCCTTTGCAAAACAGTTGTATCACTTGGATTGGGTCGAGGAATTGCCTCTTCTTGACATGTCTGATTGAGTGTTTGTTGGTCTACAGCCTTATCTAGGCTATTATTCACCTTTCCTGTGTGAGTTTCTTTTATTAATCCCTGTGGATCTAACTCTATAGCAAGTAACCCCGTACAAAGAGGCACTCACTGTATACATAACAAGTATTTCCCAGATTGTCACACCTCTTTCTTCAAAAGCCTCAGTCAATGTTTTAAATTTCTAAAAACAGAGTACCTTAAATAAACAATTTACTTTGATTTTAAGTGGAGGTTCAGGATGGTTGATATTTTATTGGAATTGTTTTATGTACTGTTAACTGAAAAGTCATTCCTATAGGCTATATCTACACTAGCATTCCTCTTTCAAAAGAGGCATGAAAATGAGGGAAGTCAAAAATGCACATGGGCACAGATTTACATATCTGGCACCTCATTTGCATAGTCTTCTATCAAAAGAGCTTCTTTCAAAAGACGGAAAGCAGTGTAGACGTGTCTCTTTCAAAAGTAATCCCCATCTTTGAAAGAACCCTTCTTCTGATTTTTTTTTTTTTTAGGAAGAAGGGTTCTTCTGAAGATGGGATTTCCTTTCAAAAAAGAGTCATCTACATTGCTTTTCTTCTTTCAAAAGAAGGTCTTTCGATAGAAGAATATGTAAATGAGGTGCCACATATGTAAATCTGCACCTTATTTGCATTTTTGATTTCCCTCATTTGCATGTCTCTTTCAAAAGAGGAAAGCAAGTGTAGACACAGCCATAGTGAGATATTTTCTTGTTACAAGTCATGAAGAATGCATGTCCCAGAGACTTTGAACTGTTGTTTTATTAGATAGGAACATCTCTAAAATAAACATGCTTCCAGTACTTTTTAATTTTAAAACTTCACATCACTTATCTTGCAGTCAGCCTCCCCTCTCATCTGAAAATTGTTGATCACTAAGTAAACATCTTATTTTTCCTCTGCCAGGCAGTGTCACTGAGGCTGAAGATTTGCTGCTTCTAAATGAAAGTGATATACCGTTCATACAAAAACTGAAGATGACTGTCTTAGCACTTCATTTTAAATAAATAGAACTTACATCCCCGTAGTGAGATGAATACTCTGTTTTTGCTTTATTGCCTTTTGGCAAAGTTGTAGCTACAAACAGACATTTGCTGAGGCAGCAGAAAAAAGTGCAATTTTGTAGTTCCAAGGCATATTGTATGGCACTTGGTACAATGTACACAAGATCTAATATTATTTTCTCAAATTAAATGTATACCATCATTTTAACAAACATGTTCAAATAAGCTCTCTCATGAGCTACGTCTACAAGTGAAGCCTACATCGAAGTAGCTTATTTCAATGTAGCGACATTGAAATAAGCTATTTCAATGAATAACGTCTACACATCCTCCAGGGCTGGCAATGTCGACATTCAACATCGATGTTGCGCAGCACCACATCGAAATAGGCGCTGCGAGGGAACGTCTACACGCCAAAGTAGCACACATCGAAATAAGGATGCCAGGAACAGCTGCAGACAGGGTCACAGGGCGGACTCAACAGCAAGCCACTCCCTTAAAGGGCCCCTCCCAGACACAGTTGCACTAAACAACACAAGATCCACAGAGCCGACAACTGGTTGCAGACCCTGTGCATGCAGCATGGATCCCCAGCTGCAGCAGCAGCAGCCAGAAGCCCTGGGCTAAGGGCTGCTGCACACAGTGACCATAGAGCCCCGCAGGGGCTGGAGAGAGCATCTCTCAACCCCTCAGCTGATGGCCACCATGGCGGACCCCACTATTTCGATGTTGCAGGACGCGGATCGTCTACACGTGCCCTACTTCAACGTTCAACTTCGAAGTAGGGCGCTATTCCTATCCCCTCATGGGGTTAGCAGCTTCGACGTCTTGCCGCCTAACGTCGATGTTAACATCGAAATAGCGCCCAACACGTGTAGCTGTGATGGGCGCTATTTCGAAGTTAGTGCTGCTACTTCGAAGTAGCGTGCACGTGTAGACACGGCTATGCTTGAGCAAACTGTAAAAATTATAGTAATTTGCTAAAACCCTGTTAAATTGTCACGTATTTCTGCTGTGCCTGTTCCCCATGGATCCTCTTTACCAGTGCATTTGCATGTAAACAGACACTCTTACTTAATAGTCCTCCTTCTTCAGCCTGACTCAGTTGATGTCACAGATCCAGTATTTGAAAACTTCCTATTCACCACAAACAAAGGTGAAATTGTCACTTCAGAAATACAATTATGCATTAACCTGAAAATGGTAGGGCGACAGTCATTGAGATCAGAAAGGGACCTTTTTTGGTGGGGAGTGACTATATCACAAAAAAAGAAAATATCTTCATGTTGGTTAATTGGGTTTTGATGGAATATTGTGGATTCAATTGTTCATGCCTTCTTTACAAGTTTGAAGGAAGGGAGGAGGAGGTACAAAGACACACTCAAAGATATGGAGGTTTTCAAACCCCATTGATATTAGGTTCGGTGAGTTAGAAGGTGACCATCCCTCCTGTTTTCGGTGGGACAGTCCCATGTTTTGGATGGCAAAAAGGCGCCCCAACTTATTTTGAAAAAGGGACTAGTTGTCCCGTATCTGCTACGCAGAGGCATCTGCCCGCTGGAGAGCACGTACTGGGCACCAGTACATGCTCTCCAACAGAGGGAGTAGGCAGGTTAGCTGAGAGAGGAGGAGCACCGTGGCTACTCCATCCCTGCCACTTCTCTGAGGCTCTGGAAAGGGGGGGAAATGTCCCCCCCAATCCTATATGTGACCAGGGTGAGATGGTCACCCTAGTGAGTTAAGTGGTATTAGGTGAGTTAGATGCTTAAGTACCTTTGAGGATCTGAACCATATAACATTCCCAGTAGTAGAAACAGTATTCACTGCAGACACTGGGGAAGTTTGCCACTGACTTCAGAGGACCTATTTCATCCATTGTCTTTATACTTTTATGAGCAGTAGGACTGCTCCAGACTGCCTGCACTCGTCTCGCCAAAGGGACTGAGGAGGGGAGGAAGAAACGGTTGACTTGGAACAAAAAAGGCACATGCTGCCCTCAGTGAATGGCACAGTAGTTGCTCTTCTCCTGCTCCTTATGAGTCTTCTATAGTGGGGCTGAAGCAACTAGACATTAGACAGGATGAAGAAAGACCAGTAACTTATTTTGCGTGATATTACTGATCCCTCCGCTCTCAGAATTACAAACAACAGAACAGATGTGGACCCCTCCTGCTCCTTACACCCTTTTCTCACTCATGTTCAAGGTCAGCTTGCCAGTGTTGACTAACTTGATCTGTGGGTAACAAGATAGGGAGCTTATTATTCCTTTTAACTGGCCTGAAGATTTGGTGCCATATAATTTTATTATCAATTACTGGTTATTAAAACTGGAACAAAATCTATTGTACTTTCACTCCCATCATCCTTGCCAACTCTGTCAATTGTATCGAGTCTCCTGATATTGTTTTTCTTCAACCTCAGGCCTTGGAGTCAGGTTATTACATGAGAATCTCAGCTTGTTTGTTTTCTCTTTTTTTTAAAACTGAGTTTGTGGCCTTCTGGTTGTGGAAAGAAGTTTGAAAACATAACACAGGTATACTTGAAAGTCTCAGAAACAGTCTCAGAGGCAACTGAAACAAATATTTTTTGAAGCTCAAAATATTTAAGCCACTCTTTTAAATTCAGGATTTTTTGAATACTTAGGTTTGATAACTACTACTACCATGAGAGCTTTACTTAGATACATTGGATTCATATGTTTCCCTTCCTCTGCGTGTGTCTCAGTCTTCTCCCTGGTGCTTGCTACTTGAAGTGGCTTATCCCATCCCATTGCACAGGCTGAGTTCTAGGTTCTTTCTTATGATGCCTGATGCCCCTTCCCACAGTGACTCCTGAGACATGACAGATGCTATCCCTTATGGAAAAGAATAATATTATTCTATGCTAGCAAAGAGTATAAAGCCCAATATACACGAAACAATTGAGAACATCAACAAAAAATGGAGCAAAGAAAGTAAACACCTGGAAATAGCAATATTACAAATCAGGAAAATAGGATCTGGTAAAGGAAAAGGATAAGATTATTAGGCATTAAACATTAATAAATGAATTACTTCCCAATTTCCCAGCACTCACAGTTTATCCCAGCTCCCCAGCTCCGTGGTCCAGCCCCTGTCTGCTCACTTCCTGGCATATTCAGGCAGATGGCAAATCCAAAGATGAGTGTTTAAGTGCTTTGAACATCAACCGGGTTAAACACAAAGAATCTCTTCACTGTGTCTTCACCTTGGGTGGGGAAGGGTTCCCTCCTGGCTCCTGGTCTGGAGTCCTGTGGAAGTCTCAGCTAGACATCAGCAGTTGATGCTGGGTCATATTTTTCATTCTCAGGATGCTGGTCTCTGCAAGCTGGAACTGCCTGACCCAGGAACCACTTTCCACACTGAAACACTTTAAAAACTCCTTTGTGAAGAGAGGCTCCATGAGCAGTTCTGTTTCTGGGACAGATCCCTCAAAACTTAAACTAAAACTGGTCTCTCACAGAAACTCCCACTGAAGGAATGAGCTGCCCTACCATATCACTGGTTTGGTAAAGTGCTGGTCTTCTAGATCATCCCATGCAGAAGACTCCCTGTTGGTCTCAGCAGAGATTTCCAGACCATTCTGTCCCTAACTCTAACCCTGACTCCAAACATACTAGCAAATGGCATTGGAGAGCTTTGATAAGCCATAATATGTCATAATACATATGTGAGGACCCCACATGGAGGCTCAGTCTGCAGTTCCAGGAACTGGCAAACTTAAGTTGGCGCTAGAAACACTGACATTTCTTATGCTTGTAAATTCATTCTGTATCTTTCCCCCTTTCTTCTGCCAGTATACCCCCAACATTAATGTGTTAATATATCTCTTTGTAAGTGAAATGAAAAGAACCAGCACTAATTCCCAGGCTTTGACACATCATTATGTATTCTAATGAAGACAGTATTGAAATTCTCATGTCGCTCAAAGACTAATGATTCTCATCAAAATCTAATATCGGCACTATCGTGTTTCAGAAGTTGCACCACTCTGCCTCTTACAATGCTCTTTGCAACAGATGAACCTTCAATGATGGATTGTTATTTTTTCCAGCATCAACATTAATCCCTCCTCTTTTCTGTAACGCTACGTCTACACTAGCCCAAAACTAAGTTTACTAGTGAAGTTCACTAATGAAGCACTGAAATACATATTCAGTGCCTCATTAGAATGCTGGCAACCACAGCACCTCGAAATTGACACAGCTTGCCACCACGCGGCTCATCCACATGGGGCTCCTTTTCGAAAGGACCCCGGCAACTTCAAAGTCCCCTTATTCCTATCTGCTGTTAGGAATAAGGGGATTTCGAAGTTGGTGGGGTCCTTTTGAAAAGGAGCCTCATCTGGATGAGCCGCGCAGTGGCAAGCCATGTCAATTTCAAAGTGCCGTGGCTACCGGCGTTCTAATGAGGCGCTGAATATGTACTTCAGCACTTCATTAGTAAACTTTGAAATGGCCATTTGCATGGCCATTTCAAAGTTTTGGGCTAGTGTAGACACAGCCTAAGTGTAAACTGATTATCAAATGCAGTCAATTATTCAATTGACAAATGTACTAAAATGTATTTTTCACTTTTGCTTAAAAATGGTAATGAAGTTCTTAGAGGAACAATTCCATTCACTCTTAATTATAGCATTATTTTCCTGCTTGCTTGCTTAGTGGCATGGGTAAGTCACAAAGAATCCTAGTCGCAATGGAAAATGTGTAACTACTACAGGTTGACCCTCTCTAGTCCGGCACCATTGGGACCTGATCAGTTCTGAACGAGAAAATTTGCTGGACCACAATAGGTCAATATTCTCTAGCAGCATTACCAAAACTTCCAATGCTTATTGGGCCCTTAGAAGTTATTTAGAGGTAAATTGCAGCTAAATAACAGCAAAGAACACTGAAAGGCAGGACTGGTGGCTATACAACAAATTAACGGGACCATGGGAAACTTGGCCACCCCCATGATAAGTGGTCATCTGGCTAACTAAAATTGTGCTGGATTATAGATGTGGCCAGATGGAAAGCTTCAGGACGAGAAAGGTTCAACCCATATTTTCGGAATCTTGATGAGGTTCTGCAGTCTGGATTCCTAATGTCTACCCCATATAGTTATCTCAATCAATATTTAAGGATGAATTAGAGTAAGATACTTGCAGCAGTGATATCCATACCAACAGATAGGTAGGGAAACTTTAAACGCCACCATAAAAATATAGTAATGTGGATTTTATTACTTTAAGAAATTCAATATTAGAAGGTTTAGGAAGTTGCTCTATTTATTTATTTTTTAACATTCAGCAAATTTCAGAATTGATTAAACTTGCTCCCAAGGAGAACCTCTTTTTAACAATTAGGAGGAACTCTGGTGCCACTTGGGCTTTGTGCTGGCCCTCTGCACAGGAGATAGTTTAACTGAGCACATTCATGTATTAAACATAATGCTTGACATTAGAAATTACCTTTTTTGTTTCAATTTTATCTGCATTCTGTGATTTATAATACAAATTTTAAAAGGTACTTTATGGAAAATTGTTTCTCAGACAAAATGGACTACAAAAATGTGTGGCCATCTCATTGACCCAGTTGTGTTGTTTGCTCTCGTACAGTTTTCTGTTTATAGTGCACTGGACTGGGACGCGGGACACCTGGATTCTAATCTTGATCATCTCACAGGTTTGGGGCAAGTAATTTCACCTCTCTGTTCCTTTTATTCTTCACCTGTAAAGTGAAGATAATAATATTTACCTGCTTTACAAAAGGTTTTAAGATCTGTGGATAAAGCCTACCATATAAGACTTAGATATTTATTATTTATACACTCCATATAATAAAAATATCCTAGTAAGTCATATAGGCCTACTACTTAACTATAGGGAAACATCCCTACTCTGCTGAATAATTACTTTATCCTGCCTGTTTACAAATATTTTAGTGATGGAGCTTCCTACTGATCTTGGAAGAATATTCCATGTTCTTTCATTATTCCGTTCAAAAAAATCTTTGATGGCAAGTGTAATTTATTCTTTATTGAACTTCATACAAATTTCCATTTCAATATTTTTGTTGCCATGACAAGGTAAGTTCTGCTGAAGCCACAATCTCAAGCAGCTGTGTGTAGGGCTTGCTTTTGTTGTGGCAAACAAAGTTCAATTTTATTGCTGTCCATTTCTAATTGGTGCACATTGTGAGGCTACTCCTCTGGTCTCCCTTCACATATCCCTCTTTGCCGCAAAGTTATATTGGATTTGTCTCACACTTTTCAGCAGATTGTCCTCCATTATTCCTCAGAGCTTGATGACGCATCTATTTCATACTACTTAGTGTAATGAAGTGGAAATTGTCAAGTGGAAATGATTGCAAACGTAGGTTTCTAGTGTAACTAATACAAAGTGATGTATTTTGTCATATCATCACCTCCTTCAATATTTATATCATCTAGATAAGTGGTTCTCAAACTCCATAGGTGGCCCGTGGAGTAAAGCTGAAAAGCTATAGCTGGGTCTACATGTGAGCACCTTTCCGAAAGGGCAAAAATCGAAGTTCGGTTGTCAAAACAGCAGCCATCAAAAAAGAGCACCTTCCACCATTATCAGATTGGCATTTCGATCCGCTCTTTCAAAGTGCTGCCTCAGGTCTTTCGAAAGATAGCGCCCACACGGCTCCAAGCCCTCTTTCGAAAGAAGGGAGGCAGGAAACACTGCGGACAGGGTCCCATGGCCGACAAGCCATTCCGGGGCTGCAGCCAGGCACCCCCTTTAGAAGTCCTCTGCCTCCACCCTCCGCTCCGCATGAGCCAAGTGCTGCCCAGTCTAGCAGAGCCCACCCGTGCCCACAATGGAGACACAGTGACAGCTCCTGCAGGAGGACACCCTCATTATGGACACCCTGCAGCAATGCTGTGCACCATCGCCACAGCCACACCTGATCTCATTGGGTGGCTGGGAGGTCCCCCTGGGGCTGTGGGACTCCCCCACCCAGGGCACCACCGGGCACTCCCCCAGGTGCTCCAACACCTCTGGACCCACTCCAACAGCACCGACTGGTGGGAGTGCCTGAGGCTGGGGGAGTGGGGTTAGGAAAGGTGGCTGTGAAACTTCTGCATGTCGAGGCAGACCTTCGAGGAGATCTGCCACTGGCTCACCCCTGCACTCTGGCACCAGGACACCTGCATGCGGCCAGCCCTCACGCTGGAAAAACAGGTCACAATCACCATCTGGAAGCTGGCCAGCCTGGACTCCTACCGTTCTGTGGGACAACAGTTCAGGGTGTGCAAGGCCACCGTCAGGGCTATACTTATGGAGGTAAGGTGGGGCTGGGTCTCACGTCCCCCATGGGTGGGTTGGGGGGCTGGTGTGAGGGGAACCCACCACTGTAAGGGGCCAGACAGGAGGGGAGCAGGGGGATGCATGGGGTGGGGGCACAAAGGGCCCAAGGTGAGTGGGGAGACGGCTTGCCACCTGCACTAGATCCCGTGTCCTCCTCCCGCTGCTGCAGGTCGTTAGAGCCATCAACTCAATGCTGCTCCATAGGGTCATCCGCCTGGGGGATCTGGACAACACTGGGCTTTCCGAACTGCATCGGCGCTTTGGATGGCACGCACATCCCCATCCACGCCCTGCCACACAGCGCTGGCAAGTACGTCAACAGGAAGGGCTACCATTCAGGCCCTGGTGGATGTGGGGAGCAGTTCACCGACATCTATGTGAGCAGCTGGGCTGGCTGCACCCACAATGCCCAGGTCTTCCAGAACTCTGGCCTCTGCCAGCACATGGGGGCTGGCATCTTCATCCCCCAGCAGGAGATTCTGGTGGCAGAGGACATTACCATGCCACTCTGCATGGTGACAGATGCGGCGTACCCCCTGCAGCTGTGGCTCATGAGGCCATACACGGGACACCTCAACCCCACCCAGGAGGCATTCAATCAGCACCCCAACCATGCCCTCAATGTCATGGAGTGGGCCTTCAGGCACCTAAAGGGGTGGTGGAGGTGCCTCCACATGCGACTAGAGGTCGGGGTCCTGAACATGCTCCAGGTGGTGGGCACCTGTTGCATCCTCCACAATGTTGTGGAGGGAAAGGGGGATGCCTACATCCCTGGAGGTAGCCCTCCGGCCGAGGCCAACTATGAGGAGCTGGGCACCACCCCCATCTGCCAGGCCCACCAGGATGGCCACTGCATCAGCGAGGCCCTCAGGCAGGCCTTTCCCGATGGCCACCTCTGACCCACATGCACACCCACAGTCCCCATCCCCTGTCTCCCACCAGTACCCCCAGCCACACATCCATCACCCACCATTCCCCTGAGGAGCACAGCATGGAGTGGTGAACATTGTACAGGGGGTGGGAATCTCACTTGGAGGGGAGCTGGGGAAACCTAACTTGGAGGGGGGCAGGCAGCTTATTCTGGGGCAGAGGTGGTGGGCTGTGAGTCCCGTCAGCCCCTGGAGCCCCTGCCTCCCTGGGTACAGGGTCCATGGCAGGGTGGAGAGGGTGTGGAGAGCACTGGAAGGTAATGCTGGCAAGTGGGCCTGGTGGGGGCAGAGGGTGCAGACCCAGTGGGGGTGGAGGGTGCAGGCTCAGTGGGGGGAGCTGACGGGGGGGGCAGAAGGCAGGCAATGGTGGCCACATGGTCCTGGAGATTGTGGCCAATGCCCTCCAGTGTGGTCAGCAGCCTCTCCCAGGCTGCCCTCCACCACTCCATCTCAGCCTGGGCAAGCTGCAGGTGCTGTTCGGCCCGCTCGGCCTGGCACTGGCTGTCTGGGTCCTCCTTGGCCCAGCAGGGGGCCCTCCAAACACGGCCCTGATGGCATGTTGCCTGGGGTGGCATCCAGGCGCCTCCGAGGGCTATGGGGGGGCTCTCAGGGATGAGGCACAGCACATGGCTCTCCTGGCCCACGGATGGCATGGCTGTGTGGAGAGGACAGCATGTCAGTAATGTGCCCCGGACAGAGGGGACCTGGCTGTGGCCCACCCCATGGGGCCCCTGCCCCCTAAAGGACACTGACCCCTCCCAAGGGCAACGACCCCCCCAATGGACTGGGCCTCTCGGCCTGGGGTTGCAGCCAGGGGTCTTTCATTCAGGTGGCCCTTCTTGGCCTGCAGTGTGCAGGCCCCGGGTGCTGTCTGGCACTGAGCAGCCACCTCCCCATGCAGCTTGTGGTGCTGTCCACTAAAGGTTGGTGCTGAGCATCACTGGTAGGCCACCATGGGGTGCTGCATCACAAGTGGGGGCTGGCCTGTGTGCGGCCCAGGATCACTACTCCTGTGTGCGGGTGACTAGCCATCGTATCACCCCCCACCCTGTACAGCAGGTGTGCAATCCTCCCTGTATGTACCAGAGCGTCCTTTGGCAATGTCCAGGGATGGCTGGCTCCCAGTCGCCTAGCTTGAGGAGCAGGAGGGGAGGATGGTGGTAAAGTCCCCCTCCTCACTCGACCTCTCTGTGGTCCCCTCGCCCTCCTGGGTTTCTGGTCCGGGCTGCTCCTCCTCCTCCTCTGGCTGCAGCTCCTCAACCGAGGTGTCCAGGAATGACAGGGTAGGGAGCCGTTCTGGGGCCCCAGGATGCCCCGGAGCTCTCGGAAGAAGGGGCATGTGGCTGCAGCTGCCCTGGCGTGGTCGGCTTGGTCCCTGACCCAGGCACAGCCCTGCCTCAGCACCTTTACCTTGGAGTATACCTGCTCTGCGATACACTCCGGGAGGACCCGGTCTGGAGGCCCTGCACCAGCAGTCCGAAGGCAGCGGCATTGCGCCAATTGACCCCTATCTCATGCAGGACCACCTCCTCCTCCTTCCACAGGCCAAGGAGGTCCTGCAGCTCCCGTTCCAGCTGGGGAGCAGATTTTTTTTTCCTCCCCTTGGGAGCCCTGTGGGGGCTCAGAAGGTGGGCCGTGGGACTTGCAGAGGGGCTGGCTGCTGGCCATGCTGTCGCGCTGGACCGTGGGGCTGGAGCATGTGTACAGGCTGCTCCCAGCACACTTTCAGCTTCCTGCCATGGGTTTCCTGTGTGTGTGCAGCTTTAAGGCATCTGAACACAGGGACCATGGAGCCCTGCTGCTGCCATCTAGAGTGGCCCCGTGCTCCAGCTGACCGGCGCCATGGAGGACCTGTATTTCGAAAAAGCGGACTGTAGAGTGTCTACCTGTGTATTCTTTCGATTTAGTATTTCAAAAGGGCTTGATCTTCCTGATCTGGGATTGGGGTTCGGATGTCCTATGAGCTCATAGGAATAAGGGAATTTTGATGTTGGCGGGGTCCTTTTGAAAAGGACCCTAGTGTACACGAGCAATGTGGCAATAAAATGTGGCACTTCCGAAGTGCTGCAGCCACTCACATGCTAATGAGGTGCTGAATATGCATTTCAGCACCTCATTAGTATTCTTCAATCTGGCCATTAGCTTGGCCATTTCAAAGTTTTTGCTAAGTGTAGACACAGCCTATGTGTTATGATGTTGTTGTTTTATACATCTGCATAGGGGGCAGTGACTTCAGTTTCAGATTTTCCTGTTTAAGGACTACTGAGTTGGGGTTGGCTCCATCATCTCTCAAGCCCTAGTTCTTGCAATAGAATTGTTTTCATTAGTCCTTTGTGAAAATTCAGTGAAATTTTCAATAATGAAAACTAAAATCAATCTATTGCAAATCGATTAGCAATGTTCAAACTCCTGTGAAATCTTGATCAAGGGTCACATATTCCATGTAACTGACTAAGCTGATATGACTAAAGAAATGGGCTAATGCATCTTAAGTTCCAAATTCAGTTCAACATCATCTTATAGTGGTGTTAGTTTTATAAAAATGCTGATCAACAAAGTGTCTTGAAATACTGATACCTGATTAATGATATTTTTAATTAAATGGAAGTTTCTGAGCATCTTCCAAAAAAGGGACGTATTTAGAAAGCTAGCAGAAGAAAAACAAAGTTAATGAATAATGGTTATATTTGTTGGCTTGCATCTCAGATCTATGGCTTCTAATAAAGTGTTTTGATAGCTGTAAATAGTGGGAATTTGCAGGTGAAACAAGCTCCCTACCACATCATATACCACTATTTGACAGATTATTAAATCACCTAAGATATCAAAATCAGTAAATGCTGCATGACCTTGAGGTCTAACATAGGAACAATTGTCAAATGATTTTCTTAGAGATGAACAAAGCATTTTTCAACAGCGTAGTCACAGTGTTCTACATGGTATAAGTGGCTCCAAAGGGAGAGCAATAATTAGGAGATAAACAAAGGTCAATGATGTGGGAGCTTTCATGACTAGTTCAATGTGAGTTTCTGCTGCTACTAAAATTCTATTAGCAATGCATGAGAAAAAATTAATCTAATAAATTTTGTAAACATATGAAAAATATACAAGTAGAAACACTCTTCAAATATTTGTAAATTAAATCTACAACTATGTGCCAAAATTATTTAGTAAGTAGATTCTTCATCATTTTCCTAGTTCATATTTTCATAAGCTGTCATATTAGTTTGTCCAAAAGCCTCATCATCAGTGTATTGAAAATTCCATTGGAAATGAAGTATATGTTATTTAATAACACTTCTATTTTAAGATCAATATTGATTTTTATTCACTTTTCCAGCAAATAATGTACGAGTTGGGTGAAGAATTTGGGGCAAATAATTCATTTGCTGGAAAATGCAGTATTGAGCTGATTGAAATGATTTGTGAATTTATGCTGATTTAAATGATTTCAGCTCCCCCACCGCCACCCACCAAAAAAGAGGTAAATGTAGTCATCAAGTGTTCATTTCAAAATGACGTTTGTTACAAAATATATCTTGTTTCCATTTAAAAAGAGAACAAAACAAAATAGGATAAAAGCCACCCAAAATATATTAAATGAAAAAAAGGTGAACAATAATTTTGGAAGGTTTTGTTTATGTTTCAGAGAAAAATTGAAAAAAAATTGTGTTGTGCCCCCCCCCCAAAGAAAAAAATGAAAAAGTTCTTTTGGCAGGCTGGGGGAATTATTCAATTCAGTCATTGAGCCAAAAAATTGGTTACAGTATTCACTCAGCTCTACATAATGTGACTTCTAGAATTACATTAGAGTTATTTCTGTTATAGTTTCATTGAATATTAATTTAAATGGTGTCCAGTTGAGATTATCATCATGAAGAGTGTATGAATATGTGTAGTATATTTTATTTGGAGTGTTCCATTTAATATCACTTGAAGAACAAATCTTGTACTCAAATATTTTTATGTGTAAAAAGCCTTACTGTTTCTAACATTGGCTAGTCTCAGAGGCAACCTATATAAACCCTGGATTCTGTTTTTTTTCTCCCCATTTTTAGCTTATGACCTAATAAATTTGTTGGTGTCTAAGGTGCCACAGGACTGCTTGTTATTTGTAATACTGACCAGTGCTAGAACAAACCATGCAATAGGCTGTTATGGGTTAAAATAGTCCTGAAGATTTATTCCTAATACCCAGTATTTATAAATTCATTTATGTGAAAACTTGAGGGTTTACTTTTTGGACAAGATGACACATACACCCATGATAACAACTTGCTTTCTGCCCTTTTCCAACTGCCTGTTTACTTTTCCCAGCATGACATGTGCTTTCTCCACGTGTGTGTTTTTAATTGTGTTTCCCCTCAGTGGGAGCCCACTCTCACCCTGTTGTCCTTGTAAGGATGACACTGAGATATCTGTAACGGTAAGGACAGCAGCCATAATGAGAGCACCATCCCACCCCATGTCAGTCATAGGGGTGGCAAAGGGTGAATAGTTTAGGAGCTGTGCAGCAAGTGAGGGAAGGTGATTGCTCTGCAGAATTCCCAAAGTTAGTAGGAACAGTGCTTCATTTCTGGAACATGTAGGAGCTAAAGATAGCAACCACGTCCTTCTACAAGCCTAGGATATCATGAAGCAGTACTTCAGGATGACCCTTTTTTCTGTACGCTTCTCCTTCCCCACTCCCTGCATACACAAAAAACACAATTCAAAGAAAGGTAATTCTTTGGAGCTCTAAAACCCTGCAGGAATTGTATTCTTGAGCTGCACTGAACCCAAACAATAGGCTTTAGTTTTCTATTCTCTAAGCATGGTCCATGTTTGCAATCTTTTCGATGCAGTTGGAATAGTTTCAAAATCCCTTCATATTGCCCCCAAATTAGGATTTTGCTGCTGAATACTGTGCCACAGGGCCCCATAAAACAATGTCCCAGCTTCACAAGTTAAGTCTAGTATATTGCATGGTACACTGAATCTTTATGTAAAGAATGAAGCACTACTGAATGCTTCTCCACTGGTGTTCACATGAAAGCATCACAGAATGCCTCTCAGCTTGTTGCAGACTAAAAATCATTTTCTCTTCTCCCTCATAGCCAGCCCCTTTGAGCAGTGGAATCAACGTGTGTGGCCCTACCATAGCACATAATTATCTGAGCAGAGTGGAAAGATCCAGCTGTGAAAGGTACTTTTCTACAGGTAACGTATGGCTACTTGGAGTGTCCCACCTGCAGTGGCTTCAACAACTGCAGATTGCCACATAAAAGGCTTCCAGTGGGCTAAGTGGCTTTGCTCACTGATCTCCTGTCTTCCCTCATACTGTTTTCTGTTTTGATAAAGCTTTGATTCAGTACACTCAATACACTGAGCTACAACCATTTCACAACTGAAAGCAAGCCTTTTGACAACAGTGTTTCTATAGCCTTTGTGAATCCCAGAGCTAATCCCCACTCCCTTCTAATAACACATACACATTTGATTAGAAGTTCTTTTGGGCAGAACTATGTCTTCTTAACTTGTGTTAGCTAATGTGTAGTAACTAACAGAAGGTAAAATCTAGTGAAGGTGGGACAGTTTGAAGCTTTTACATGTATTAGCAAGTGGAAGCTGAATATGCATTTCAGCGCTTCATTAGTAAACTTCGAAATGGCCATTTGCATGGCCATTTCGAAGTTTGGGGCACGTGTAGATGTAGCCAATGAGTCCTGTTTCAGCACAGAAGTTGCCCAAAATTAGGATGGTGACAGAATAAGAGAATAAAGGAAGAGAAAGAACACAGAGGAAAAACACAGCAATATGTACCTTCTGCTTCTGTATCTGAAAGTGTCCTCTTGAATTATATAGAATGCTATACTCACAATATTCCCCACCCTGTGGTTTGTCCACAGTGGAAAAACAAGATTTAATGATGGCAGCAATCCATTCTTTCTTCACTTCTCAAAATAATAAGCCTCAATATAAATGATACAACTACAGCATCAGCTTCCCATTGTAGCATGTGTGAACTATTTTTCTGTATTTTCCCTGTATTAGCCAATCATTTAAAAAGCATTATAATTAAGTATTCTCCCTGCCTTCCACCCTTGCTAAGAGTGGCGGGGGGAGCATCATAATAAGTGGTTTGTGTTGCTGGTCTCGATGCTGACTTCAAGAAGCAAAACTGTGCTTCTTGAACTATGATGCTGGGATGATGGAATTCTGAATAATCAAAATTCAAAGCCATTCTATTTCCTTGTCAGATTCAAAGACCTGTAAGTCAAAGGCATTTACCTCAAAGACAACGTTCTAGTTTTAATGAATGCAGAAAATCCTCATAGCTTTTCCTTCATTTGCCTCTAGTGGCTCCTTTTATTTAAAAAAAAAATGTGTTCTCTAAAGCAGAGGTTCCCAAAACTTATTTTGCTGTGCCTTCCATTGTTCATTCATGTCTCATGCTTGCCCCCTCTTTCTAAGAAGCAGACTGTTTGCATAAACAAGAAAATTTTATTTTCTTGCCAGTCGTACCATAGGCTTAGGACAGCAAGCAACATCAGTTGAACAGTATCACTACTCTACTACTGAATTAACTTGAACATAAATGAACTCTTGATGACTCACTTTTGTCTCAGTGCATAAAATGAGCCAGTTTGCTAGTGCACAATTTGCAAACGCATGTTATAAGACAGTGTCAACAACGAATCCGTCTCTATATTCAAGAGGCTTATGTACTTGCTTTTCATGTAAGTAAGTAAAGAAACATTCACCACACAGAAGAAAAACCATTAAAAAAGAGTGAACAAGGATTTTGATAACTGAGATGGGCAACACTTCTGAAACTGAGAACCAGAACTGATCTAGACAGTTGACTTTAAAATGTCTCTCTCAAAACAGAGGCATTAGCAACATTGATCATATTATATTCTAGTCTTACAAAAATCTTGGCCTTTGCTACAAAGTCCTTTGAAAATGGACTTTAAACTGAGGTGAACTACTGCAATTAATTTGCATCTGTTTTGGGAAACAGTCACTGAATTCTTTATAAAGCTGAGGCAAATGCTCCAGAATTACATCTTAAAGGACAGATGTAAGGAGACAAAACAACGAGAATTTAGCTATACTGTCTTGCAACGCACATATAGCTACTCTATAGCAAACACTCTTGGCAAAGCTCTGTATTTTTCCATGCATAATTAAAATGTTACAGTTTTTACTGTGCAAAGAAAGTTTAAGTTCTTTGAGTTTGTCAAGTATGCCAACCTAATAGTCAGTACAGGCTGAACTCAAAGGTCAAGGAAATGGTGGTGAAATGATGATTCCGAGCCAACCAAAACCACACAACTTTCTTCCCTGAGATTTCAGATTCTAAATCTTTACTATATGACAGCTATCTTGCTTCTGTGTGAAGCAGGGTTGCAGATGCAGTGATTCCATAAGAAGAGGCATGAGTTCAATGATGAAGCTTTTATGAGGTTTACAACTTCACAGCAGCAGTTACTACATCAAACAGCTTTTAGCATCATTTTTGCATCTTCCTGTGTATACAGTGGGGGCATCAAACACAATGGTCACCCAAACAGTAAGCCCCTGGCTGCATCCAGTTATGGAATTTGTGTCATCTGCATAAATCTCAACACAATTATTCCGTTAAGTTTTTTTTTTTTTCATCATGGACCAGTCTAAAATTCCGAATAGGTCTTTAGAAGTACATTTCCTTGAGACAAAACAGCAAAATAAAAAGTAATGATTTCCCCGCAAGGGTACAGTCAGTATTCTCACTGATCTGTAGTAAGAAAAAAGGGCTTTATAAGACTGCTTCAACTAGCTGCTCATCCACACCACCTGCCTTAACAGCACTTTTGAGGCTATCCATGTTGTGAGACAGTGGAATGAGACTTAGCTGATAGGCAGGTCTCCTTCCACATACGGTTAATGCGATTTCAATCTCTGCAGACATTGCAAGTTGCATGAGATTTTCCCCTTCTTGCTACTTAGTAACAGACCAAATAGGATGCTCCAAATGCTTTCACAAGAATAGTGCTGTTTTTTTCAGTTACCTTAATCTATCAGAATTTCAATTAAAAAAAACCTGTGGTTTATTTCTGAGGGCTGGAAATTTGGTCTCCAAGTCTGTTTGAGGGATTGAGGGTTTTTTTTTTTAATGGTTTATTTTTTGATTGGTTGGTTTCATGCAATCCTGACAAAAATGTCAGCACCAAAAACACATTGTGGTTGAGGCTTTTCATCTGAATCAGTATGTGGGAATTCTAAAACCACATATTCCTTATTTACTTTTTCCACAGATCTATTTGTTCTGTTCTTCGCATCAACATCCTTAACTTTATGCTTCACAAAGGCTACATCTACACTACAAAACAACTTTGAAATCGACTCTTCGAGTCGCCTGGTTGCAGCCGCAGCCACGTGAGGATGTGGGTAGGGCAATGGTGCAGCCTCCCATTTCTCTGCAGCTGCAGCCCACTGCTATGGGCTGGAGCAGTTCCCCCACAGTGGACTTCTGGAGACAGAAGGAGACATGGGGACACCCTGTCAGTGCTGTGTCGGCCCCCACTCTGCTAACACCCACCCCCCTCCCCTACTGTCCGATGTCCCGTGTGCCCCGTGGGATCCTGGGCGCTGAGAGTTTCCCACCTGGTGAAAGTCAGGCTGTGTTTGGTACCCTCCCTCCTCTCAGGTGGGTGGGCCCATCCCTGGCTCTGTGACATCCCAGTTCCCCCATACCTACAATCTGCAACCTCCAGGAGCTTGGGCAAGGCTCGGCTGGACAGGGCTTCACTGGTCGTCCTGGATGGGAAGGCAATGACGAGGGCCGTGTCACTGGAGCCTCATCATCGCCCTCGGTCTTGAGAGGCTGGTGGTGTTGGAGGGGCCTGCATCGTCATTGGTGTCCACAGGGGGAGCGGCAGTGTCTACCAGGAGCTCCAGAGTGGCCACCTTCCTCGGCCCCATGAGCCTATGCAGTTCTCTGTAATGAGGGCAGTGGACGGGCCATGCCCCCGACCAGCTGGCAGAATCACAAGCTTTGCAGTAGGCCTGCCTCAGTTCTTTTACTTTTATCCGGACAATGATCCCAGTGCAGCCAGGGTGACCTCAGATGGTAAGCCCACTAGCCAGCCTGTCATAGGCCTCGGCATTTTGGTGGTAGGTGCCAGTTTGCCAAAGTCTCTCCTTCTGCCCCCATAGAGCAAGGAGGTGCTTTAGTTCCCCCTCAGTCCAAGAGGGTACCCTCTTGACATGCCCCCTGACTGGGCACTGCAAGCTTCAGATGTGCCATCTGGGGCTTCTGGGGTGTCAGGGGGGTCCTGCAATACTGCCATGGTGGCCAGGAGGGTGCAGGCACTGGCTGGATTTTCGAGTGGGGGCAGTCCGATGGGGAGTTCGTGCTGCCCCTGCTTGTGGCACACTCTCAGCTTCCTGCCTGGGGTTGCTAGGGAGCCGGTTCCTTTCTGGCAGCTGGCAGGGACCATAGAACCTTGTGTGGGCTAGCCAGAGCATCTCCATGCTTGGGGGGGGCACTTATTTCAAAGTAGTGAGTGCATAGACACCCTACTCTGAAGTTTAACTTCAAAGCAGGGCACTAGTGCATTCCCGAGAATGGAGTAAGGACTTCAAAGTAAGACTCCCTCACTTTGAAATTAACTTTGAAGTAAGGGAAAGTGTGTGTAGATGCTCTGCAGGCTACTTTGAAGTAGTCCTTTACATCAAAGTTAACTTTGAGGTAAGATTCTAGTGTGTAGATGCACCCAAAATGTTCCATTCATTCAAAATGATCGAACATCAAAGTAATTAACGTAGACAGACATGTGAGTGAAATGTCACACTGACATCAGGCATACACCATTTGTGGGAATGAGAGGGCACTGATATCATCTGACCCCACTAGTCAGTGAGGCTTTGGTACTATGCAATGGCAACCTCAGGACTTGAGGGACAAAACCCATGAGACTCTTTCTGAAGAGGATTTTTTTTCAATTATGATATTTCTTATATTTTGAAGAAACAGAAAACAGTTCTTAACCAATCAGGTGCTCAGGCTGCCCACCCCAATAACCTCATTATGACCCACAGAGCATATCTGAGAGTTTGAAAACCAAAGTTTTAAAGATCTCTCACTGCTATATTCCACATTCGCATTTTAGATTCAATTTGATTTCCTGATTAAATGATGTTTCCTTTCAGTGATACATTTTTATCTGGATTCTGACCTAGCATCTCTTTTACAAGAGCAGTTTACCATTGCAGTTGAATTCACTGCAATAGGTCATAAACTGACCCTATATAGTATGCTCCAAATCTTGTCTGGGTACCTTTACAATATTAATTTTGGGTAGAGGGATGGGCAATAACACAGAAGGGACCTGTGTTGTTAATTATTTTTTTTATATTTTTCAAATGCAGCCTTTTCGTATATTAACTACAGTGAATTATGAAAAGACATAAAATTACAAGGCATTAATATCATGTAACCTTGATTTATGTATCTATGCATATATTTAATAATATAATATATAATATAATAATGCATATGGCCAGGGGAACTCTGGCAGTGCAGGGGCTGAGGGCTGGCAGCTCCAGCCCCTAGAACCCAGGTGGCAGGGCCTGGTGCTGGTTAATTGAGAATTCCAGTTTAACAATACCAGATAAGAAGGAGTTTATTGTACCTCTTTTTTTTTTCATCTGTAGCTATCAAGGCATTTCCCAGATCTTAAAATATTTAGCTCCATAATTCCCTGCTAGGACCAGCATTATTATCTTCATTTATACATGGGAAATTGAGATGCAGAGGCTAAGCACCTTTCTCAGTTCACAGAAGTCTTTGGCAAAGCAGAAAATTTAATCCTGGTCTTCCAAATTTTCAGAGTGAGGTATTATTTATTAGATTATCCTTCTCTACATTAGCCTTGGTGATCTCCTGAAATGGTACTCTGGAATGGCTTGGAAACTTCACAGGGCTTCTAAACTCTCAACATTAAAAAAAAATTGCTTGTTTTTTGAGGAAAGAAGGGGCTGTTGGCAAACCAGAGGGATGTCATTCTAAGCAGAGAAGGGCAAATCTCTGTGAGGATATTAAGAGAAAAAGGACCATAGGAACATTGATGAAAATGAGAGAAGATGATGGCAGGACAAGAGGAGAAATAAGAAGCTGGTGTTGTAAGAAACAAGAAGCCAGTCATGACACTCCAATGGTGGTGGATGGAACAGCAGGCATGAAGGGAACTTCAGCAGTGACACAGATATGGAACAGGAACAGGGAAGAGGCCAAGACAGGAGTTTAGTTTAATGAGGATGGAAGCTAGCCACAACAAACACAAGGGCTTGAGCAATGAGAATAATAAGGACAGAAGGGAAGAGGTAGGATGTGGTGGACAGAGATCATCAGAAAAAATACAAAATTAGATTTTAAAGGGACAGCCAAAAGGTGAAGTCTAAAGTTACACAGCAACTGAGAGAAGCCATTCCCTGCATGCCTGGATGTACATGAATTATTTCTAGTTGATTTTTTCCTGAACTGAACCAACTGCTCTTTACCTTGTTCACCTCTGCAGGGCCCATATCTGCTTACAACAACCCTCAACTGTGGTGCTCCACAGCTGCTGCTCCTCTTCCCAGATAACAAGCCATCACACTTATTTAAATGTGTATTGAGTCACAGATTGGCCATGGCAAAAAACTCCAGGTAGCCATCCAAACTCTGTCCCTGCTGACCCCCACTGCCCCAAGAGTATGGAGGGGGGGGGCTAGCCCAAACCACCACCCATGCTGCTGTGGCCACACTGCTCTTTTCAGTGATTATAGCTTGCATGTATATGGCTGCCCATTCTGGGAATCACACTTCCCAATTTCTGTGTAGACGTGCTATCAAAGGCACACTTGAAGAGGCAAGACTACCCAGAGGAGGAGGGATTGGGTTTGAGAGATAACACTTTACAGGGAAATATGAGCAGTAGCAATGCCTCCCCCTCTCCTATCACAATTCCAATCGTTCTTGAAAGCTCCAACAGCAGGCTGTTGCAGCTTGCAGATTGGTGACTCTTCCCCCAAGGTGGATTTGTTAACAGTGAAAAGCCTTTAAGCTTGCCAGACCTATCAGCATAACATTGAACATATTAATAGTCATTAAGCAGTAAAGAAAAATGTAACAGACATATGCCAACCTTACTTACTGACAAAACCATTGTGCATTACTTTGTCTACAGGACCTAAGTTTAAATTTTGTTTTAAACGTGTGTAGCAGGGCCAGGGCGACGGGCCCCTTGGATGGAGCCCCAACAAGCAGGGCAATCACAGGCAGCTGGGTGGGAGATGGCTCAGCCTAATTAAAGCCAGCTGGCCTGAATGACTGGGCCAATAAGAGTCCTTTAAAACCTTCACAGTGGGAAGGGCAGGGGGAGAGAGTGAGAGGTGAGCAGAGAGACACAAGGAGAAGGGATTAGTGGGAAAGAACAGGTTTGAGAGGAGCAGAGGAGAGCAGCAGGAACACTGGAGATCACAGAGGGAGAGTGGGAGCTTCTACAGATCAAGAATAAGGACCTGTAACTGCTGTGGCCTGGATGAGATACCGGGGGAATCGTTTGGGGAAGTGGTCCAGGGAGGAGAGCTGCTCTGCCAAGGGCTAAGGGAGTCAGCTCCTCCCACTGGCAGCTGCACAGGGTCCCTGGGCTGGAACCCGGCAGAAATGGGCCGGGGCCGGGTTCCTCCCAGACCACCTCTTGCCCCAGCGAGGGCAACAGAGCCCTTAAGTGGTCCTAATGGACTGAACAGAGGCCAGAGACCCAGGAATAGGACTAACTTTGTCACACATGTCATTAGTTTGTGGCTGAAGATTGTAAAATCACATCTCTACAAAAACTCATTGTAGATGTCTTTAGCTGTGCAATCTAAGTATTTAACTTTAGTCTTAAATGCTTGGATCTTCAGACATTCAGTTTTTTATCTTGTTCAAAAGACCTTCCTTTTCTAAAATATCCATTTTAAGTTTTAATTACAATAGTATAAAAACTTGCTTCCAAAGTCTTCCTGTCCTTTCTGTTCATCCCTATTCTTCCTTCATCCCCCTGTCAGAAAGCCCTTACAGGGACAAAATTAGTTTTCTTCCAGATAACTGGGCAATGAATTTCCCTTTTACTTCTGAATATTTGATGAAGTAGTTTAAGAGAACTACTAAAATCATCTGATGCACCTAAAATCTTTGGAAACATATTTTAATATTAACATATAGTGAAATTTCAGAAACATGTCTTGTTATGAAAATCACAGAAAATAAATTAGTGTTCCCTTTTTCTAAAAGTAACGAACTTTGTTATGAGTGCATAAATCCATTAACTGATGTTGGCATACATAAGTGTGTCCTCTATGCAGAGATTTTCATTGTCTGTTACAATATCATTATGGATATAGGCAACTAAACTAAAACCATGAAAATAATTTCACACAGAATAACAAACCACTCGTCAGATACTCATAAATAATTCTGGTCACTCTGAGCTTAAACAAAATACTAATTGGTGGAGAGCAGGCCCATAACCTTTTATCAGTTATGTTCCAATTGTTTGAAAGTGTATTTACTGTATAAAATCCATTTGGTAAAGAAAAATCCCAGTTGTCCCATCCCCACTTAAAAAATCTCCCAAAGGCAGCATCAGTCATAAAAGAGACAAACTCTGAGACAGAAAAAGAGGAAACAAGACTGTTCTATGATTTGCAAATGCTTCCCTGCAATGAATTTGCTTCATGAACAGAAGGCAATCTCTTCCAGAGAAACAAATAAGTAGAAAGTAAAATAGAATAAAGAGGTGGAATGTAATCTAAATACTTGGCTGGCTCAGAGCTTTCAGTTTGACATCTCAGGTTATAAATAATCAAGGGCCTTTGTATTATCCCTGTTGTAGAGCACTGGTATTCATGAATACTTAAAAATCCACTGACAACTGGTAATGTTTCATCAACCAGAAAGAAGAAAAGGGAAATTAGTGTTGTTTTTCTGTCACCCTTTATGGGAGAGAGATCAAAGAAAAGATTTTCACACCAGTAAAGAGCTTGTCAATCTTTTTCTATCCTTATGCATAAGGATGCAATTCTGCAATGTGACACTCTGCAGGTTCACAGAGATGTGCAAAAAATAAACAGCTTCAGGATCCCATCCATCCTCTGAGTAGTTTCCACGGGGTTCACTATTGATTGATTTGATTGATTGATTGATTTTTCATAGAAAAATGGACATCTGAATATTGACTCTGAGCTATGTAATTGGGTTTGGTGGTAGATTTATCTGTGTGTAGGCACCAGAAGGTAATGAAGATGTAGCAGAACATGGCTCCCTGAAAAGTAACCAAGTATATATATAGCTTGTCAGCTCTGGCCCTCCCCTTTACTGAGACCCCCCCTCCTTAAATCCTCCTCTGAAACCCCGCAACTCATGCATCTGAAAAAGCAGGTCTTTACCCATGAAAGCTTATGCTCCAAAATATCTGTTAGTCTCAGAGGTGCCACAGGACTTCTTGTTGTTTTTCAAGTATACAGTGATTAGGGATGGGTTTTCTGGAACATTAGTAGGACAAAGGTCTGGGATTAAAGATCTTTTGCCACTGAACTATGTGAATAAGATTTATGTGTTTTCAGGATTTAAGATGTATGTTTCCAGATTCCCATAGATTATTCGCAATAAGGGGTAAACTTCAAATGGTACATACCATGCATTTTGGATTGTAATCTGTCTCTTCTTCCTGTACATACATTCTCCTACAGCCCTCTGCCAAAATGTACACATGCCTAGGAAGGCATACACAATTAAGAACTAAAAAGAAGAACGTGAATTCAGAAAATGATGTTTGAACCAAAGCCCTATCTTGGCATGATATCTCATCAAAGCCTTGCTGATTGTGACTGGAGAAACTCACACACAGCAACTACTCAAGCTCATCATGCACTAAGCATTTTTAACTCCCCTTACCTTTCCTCCCTGGGTTATTCGGGAGCAGGCAACACTCGCCTGTGCACCTGAGTGCCTGATGGGTTTTGCATTACACACTTAACTTACATTTACACTAGCCCCTCCTTTTGGAGGGGGCATGTTATTGAGGCAGTTTGGAAGATGCTAATGAGGCACTGACATGAATACGCACCTCATTAGCATAATGGCAGCCATGTGTGATTTGAAAGTGCTGCTTTCAGAACACATGACTCCCATGTAGACGGGGGCCTTTCGAAAGGACCCCCAGACTTCCAAAGCCTCTTCTTCCTATAACCAAATAGGAAGAAGAGACTCTCAAAGTCCGGGGGTTCTTTTGAAAGGCCCACATCTACACAGGCATCACGTGTTCCGAAAGTGACACTTTTGAACTGCGCGTGGCTGCCATTATGATAATGAGGTGCTGCAATTCATATCAGTGCCTCATTAGCATCTTCTGAACTGCCTCATTAACATGCCCCTTCGGAAAGGAGGGGGCTAGTGTAGACGTACTGTAATGGTGTGTCTTGAGAACCTCCAGAAATACTTAAACCCAGATTATTACTAGAATAACTCCAAAACAGTAATTACAAATAATATGTATCTGATTGACCAAATTAGAATCAACACACATCTTTACTTGACAACTCAAGGAAACAGGGTTAACAGAACTAAACTTGAATAAAATCAGTTAAGAAAGTACATAGAAATAAATGAAACTTAACTAATGGGCATTTACGCTGCCATCAGTAACCCCACCCCAGCGTGTACATGCCTCAGATATCAGAGTTGCAGATGCTTCCATTGGTGCACCTGCAGATCTTCAGCTGGATGGGAGACAGCTCGATGATGGTTCTGTGTGTTGGTCCAGACAAAGCAATTAGCTGAACAGCCCCTCTGACATCCAAGCTGGCCCCTGCAGCACTTTAACATCTGTGCCTCCCCTGAAGTGGCCTGTTTGACCACAAGCTGCACCATGCCCTCTGCAGAAGGCCTTCACTTCCCAAAACACAGAGACCACCATTCATTTTCTCTCTCTGCCTGGCAGAAAAGTCACAGTTTCCTTCTTTTTTTCCTCAAGACATCATGGGACTTGTAGTCTCTAGAGTTAAACTGGAGCACAAAGGTTCCTCCCAATAAAAGAGGCTCCCGTAGATGGAGAGGCCCTACACATTCATTTGACAAGGACAGGTATAGCCTCAAACTCGGGCAGTTAGCATGTCTTTGCTGTCATTTTGAAGAAAGGATGTTAAAATAACAATTTAGATTTACGAGAGCTGAAAAATGAGTACAGTGTGTTGAGGAACCATTCCAAGGAACAGCAGAAATATGTGAAAAACATAGAGAGATCAGACTTGCATTTGCAATTTTATCAATAGCAAAATCTGTCATCTGCCAGTGAAATTCAGCCACTTCTAGGATGGAACATGGTTCCTGTTGTGCTCAACCAACATTAAGCAAGCACATAATTTTTTGTTTAGCCTGAACTCTCATCCAACAGGAGGTGTTCTAGATTCATACAACCTGAAGTGAAGATATGAGAGTTAATACACCTGCTTGGGGAAAAAACAAAAAAAAAATCGACGTGATAACTTTAAATGAAACATGCAAATTTTGGTCATTACTAAATTATTTTGCTGGATTTCGATTCTGATTCTGAATGATTAAACTAATGCTCCATGGAAAATTTGGAATGTATTTCTATTTTAATGTTACAGGATATTCTTCCCATCATATTTTATTTTTAAGAAGATTCATTGAAAGGCAAAGTAATGTACCTGTTCTAGTACAGAGCATATCTATTCTAAACTGAACATTTGATGAAAGTAAAGAATGCTCTTTTCTGAATGATTGCTCCTAGCTGACATTCAGAAGATTGCATTATCCAAACCTTTTTACTGTTGCCATAAAATGTGTACTAAAACTCTAATTTCCAAACCCAATTATGGGGTTCTTTTAAAAATTCTCATGTGTATCTTCTGTGGTGTAAGGGTATGAATTTTTTAAAAAGTAAATTAATGGAAAATATAAGATCTCAAAAATGAAATACATAGGGAATAAATTTCATGACAGACCCTAGAAAAGTCTGCTTCAGGGTTATAAAACATTTTAAGATTCTTTGACATATCTAGAATACTTTGTACAGGACGTTGTTTGGTAGGTAATCAAATTTGAGAGGAAAGGCAGACTTGAGGCTATGAACATGGGATTAGGCAGGTCTGAGTTTCATTTCTGTCTCTGCCACAGATTTATAACTTTGGACAAACCACTTCAGATCTGATAGAGAGCTGACTGAAGTCTATTGGTTTCAAAAAGCATTCAATGGAGCACAAATTTTCAAATTAGTGTGCCCACAGTTAATTACTTCTGTCCATTTCATCCAGTCAAAAAGCAGAAAAATTACCACATGACATGTGAGGCCATATTGACTTACATGACTTATGTGTCTACATATATTCAGATTCCATAGAGGTATCTTGAATTGGATCCCCACAAGTACCTGTGGTCGGTTCTGAAAAACTTTGCTTTGTATCCTAATCCCAGATATGTCATTGACCTGCTATGAGCTCTTGGATAAATCAATGTAAAATAGGCATAATAAAATTTGCACGTTTGTAAAGCACTTTGATGTCCTAGGGAGAAGAAAAGTATATAAATGCAAACTTTTTGTTGTTTCTATGCTATAAATTTAATTATCATTTAGACGTTCATTATAGAATTCTTATTTATGATTTTCTGTTTAAATTTTATTAGGTTATGTTTGGTTTTCAAATATTTATTGGGGATTTCACATTCCACCTGTTTATTTCCCTTCCATATTTTATTATTATTTCTTGTTATTGAAATTATTTTTGCCTGGCATCTCCCAGGATTTGCTTTTTTAAAAACTTAAAAACCATATGTTGTAAAAGAATGTTTATAGCCTCTACAGCTGTTCCAGAGCCTTGAGTAAACAATGGAGATATATCGAGTCCCTTTACCTGGTAAATTAAACAGCCGTTAAATGGTTAACTTTGTCTGTAGTAAGAACTTTTCTGGGTTATGTTGCAGTTACTTACATGCCCTTTTAGAGCATGAGCCAAAGTGAAATCAGTGAGTGTCTTGCTGAAAGCAATGAGGGTCTCAGTTCTACAAAGTATAATGCACCTCCCACTTCAAATTCAATGGGAGTTATAACATTTGAAATCTCCACAGTGTGGTCATCACTTAGGAGGACTGAGCACTTAACTCTTTGGCCATGTCTAGATTACAGGAATTTGTTAACAGAAGTTTTTGTCAGAAGATATCTTCCAACAGAACTTCTGTAGACAGATTGCAGCCAAACTGCCAAGCAGATCTCGAGCGATCAGCTCTGTCAACAGCTCTATTGGTGAAACAGCCAGCCAGAAGCACAGCAGACAGGACTGCCCAGTGTCCAGAAGCCCTGTCAACAACGAGCCCCCCAGAACATCCACACTAGCTTTTTGTCAACATATCTCTGTTGACAGAAGTGTTATTCCCCATGGGGAGTGGGGTACAGCTGTCAACCAAGTGCTGTGTTCTGTTGACTTACTGTCAACAGAAAGCCTTGGGAATCTGGATGCTTCACAGGTTTTGTCAGCAAAATGTCTGTTTTGCCAACAAAATGCTCTAATGTAGATATAGCCTTTGAGTGAGGACACTTGCTTTAGTGTGATCTCACTTGCTTCAACAGAATGCACTGACATATAACGTATGTCCACAGGGCACTGGAGAAAGTAACATGATGAAAATTGGTTTGCTGGAAACCTGATTTCAGAAATTCTTTCAGGCAGGTAATTACTCCTCCTCGCCTTCTGTTGAGAGCTTTGTCTGCCAAGTAAGTACTTGCAGAACAATCATGCCTTTCTTTTCCTTATACCAAGGTACTGGAATTGTTTCATTGTTAAATTGTCACACAGCATGTATTGGTTAAAGAATTACATATACTACATGGGGAAAATTATAAAACATCAATGGAGGGACAAACACACGAGCACGTTGGTCCATAACTGGGGTCCTAGGTGCTACAACAATATAATTCTATGTATTTTCTATTCTGTGCTAACATTGCCTAGGGAACAACAACAAGTCCTGTGGCACCTTATAGACTAACAGATATTTTGGAGCATAAGCTTTTGTGGTCATAGACCCAGTTCATCAGATGTATGGGGGGTGGTTTCAGAGAGATTTTTAAAGAGTGGAGTCCCAGTAAAAGGGAGGGCCAGAGCTGACCAGGTGTATTCAGTCAGGGTGGAAAAGGCCCATTATCGGTAGTATGTATGAAAAGAGGAAAAAACAAGTCAGATCACCTGACTAGAGAGGTTGTGGAATCTCCGTCATTTGAAATATTTAAGAGCAGCTTAGATAGACATCTCTCAGGGATGGTCTGGAGACTCTAAACACTGCTTGGTCCTGCCATGAGGGCAGAGGACTGGACTTGATGGCCTCTTGAGGTCCCTTCCAGATCTAGTGTTCTACAATTCTATATGGACTTCAGCATTAAAATATGAACTTTGACCCCTAGGGGACAATTTTAAAAAACATCATTTGGGCCTAAACTGCCAGGTTCTTACTAAGTTTAGAAGATCCAAATTGTAAACTGTTGGCTTTACATTGCCCCTGCTAAATATGCACATATAAAATATGTATATGCACATGCAATGATACAGCCACAGCATACTCACTGAGAAATGAGATAAAACCATCAAAAGCTCTTGCTAGCTGATTGTATTGTACTGTGATTTAATTTTTAGAGATCAAATTGATAACTTTTAAGAACCCAAAACAGAAAGTGGCAAAGCATATTGCTTCCTAAAACAGAAAGGCACAACTCCCTCCATCTTAATCTATGCCAAGGGCTACAGATCAGGACAGCAGGAGAAATAGCACCTCCACATGGAAATGTTCTGAAGGCTAGTCTGTTTTTCCATCCCCATGTGGATTCATTTTGCCTCTGATTCTGCCCTTACTCCCCAAGCCACAGCTACTACCTTCTGGGTGGCTGACTGAATGGGACCTGAGAGCCAATCAGATTCTGGACAGGGCCCCTTCAGCAGTGGTCAGGGCAGTGCAAAACCTCCAACAGTTGAGAGGCAGTGACAAACCAGTGTGGTAGGTAGATTACTATCACCATTATAGAGATGGGCAGCTAAGGCACCAAGTGAACCAAATGACTCCACCAATCTCAGAAAGGAAGTACATGACACACCCTGGTATCTGAGTCCTAGTCTTGTTGAACTTGTACTGTCTCCTCTATAAAAATTGACATATATGTACAAATACATCACAGTTCCTGCTGTATTCAATAGACGCTCTGCTATTCCAGGCCCAGGATGAATCAGGCCCCTTCTGTTATCACTCAGATCCATTTTCTTCCCCTTCAGTTATATGAAAAAGAAATTTCCACTGATTTCAATTAATATTTTATCAGATTTTTTTTCTAAATAATATGCTGATATGTAGGCTCAACAAAGGCATTTTGATTTATTTTATATTATTATTTGTGGCTTTTCAACAATGTTAACAAAACCTAGTAACGCCAAGCACTAAAGTTAGACCCTTTCCCTTCTTTTTTCTCTCCAAAAACATTTTCAGAATTTTAATCATTCATTTGTATCTACCATAATGAAAATAAATGCATCTGTGATGGTTCTATTCAGCTAATTAATCAGAATAGTGCAAAGTTTCCTTGGTATTAATAAAGTATAATACAATGTACAAGTGCTGAATAATGGATAACACAGCCTGATGACTTAGCAAAGGCATACAAGGTTCTATCTTACAGGGATCGAGGACTGTCCTCAGGTGCTCAGCAGGGTCATTGCAGAACATGTCAAAACAATATATCACAAATAATGCCATTTTTATTGTTTATATTTCTGAGGGAAATCAATGTATTCCACAGAGGAATAAATTGAGTTACACATCCAGACACCACTTTGAATAGCTCTTTTTTTTTTACCTGCAGTGAATCGGTGGAGACATTCTGAATGCATTATCCTGTAAGAATGTCAGGCCTTGTCCACACTACAGCATAAAATGAATTTTACAGCACTTTATTTTACAATGTCAGTGTCTTTACTGCAAATACCATTATGTTGATTTTAAGAGGCACTAAGGCCTACTTTCTTGCGCCACCTCTCTTAGGCAGAATAACGTCAAATTCAAAATTAAAAGGCCAAATTAATGCTAGTGTGGAAACAGAATAACTTTAAATCAATTTTATTCACCTCCAGAGAAATCCCACAATGCCCCAAATGTGTCCATTCTGACTACTTTCACCTCCACTGCTCTCCAGGTATACAGGAAGTAGGTAACAGGAAGCCCAGCAACTTGAATTCATTTACTTTCTGGCCAGCATAACTAGCAGACCTCAGGTGTGATCTCATATAGCCATTATTTCTCAGGGTCGAAAAGAGTCCCAGCATGGAACCATCATGAGATCCAGAATCTAATTTCTGTGTGAGTGGGTAAACCTGTGATGAGTAAACACCAGGGACACTCAGGAGTGTTGGGTGGGTGCTGTTTTCCTCCCAGGTCTAGCAAGAAATATTGCAGTTACCATGTTAAGCCAAAAAGAGGATATTCCCTACAGCATTTAATAATGTACATTTTCCAGCTAGCCCCCCATCCACCCAACAGATGACTGCTGGGCTGGGTGGACCATGCTTGCAGATAGCAGCATGCCCTGTCCTGCATGGGATTTCAGTGCTTGAGAGGGCTTTTTTCCCTGCACAGGATTTAGCAGGAGAGGCCGAGAAATTTGTTTTATGTGCTGTACATTTTATGAGGCTGCCCTCCTGCCACTCAAAGGGCACTACGTGGCTGTTATATTTTTACATGGTCCCTGCTGGAACTGTGCTTCATTGAATAATCTAAAGAGCATTGTCTTCTGCCCTTTTTAAAAGGTAACCTCAACCCAACAGATTCTTTGGTTAAATACAGTTGCCTATGCTCTCCCTGCAGGGCCACAATTCCTTCCCAAAGCATGTGCTTTGGGGGACAATTTCCTATGAAGGAATGGAGCTCGTGGGCTCTCTCTTATCTTTCCCTCTCCTAAACAGGCAGTTGAGCTAGGGCTTCTTTACCAGAAGAGGTAAGGAAATCACTTAATTCTTTAGTGAGGCCAACAGACAGTCTCAAAGGTTCATCTTTCCTGAACTTTTCTATCTTCTAATACTTCCTTAAATTTTCCTTCTCTTCTCAAGCCACTACTACTTCTGACATGGTAATGGCTCCTTCTAGCACTCTAACTACTAAACAGCAATGACCTCTGGGATTCCACACTGAGCCTTTCCTTCTCTTCTATTTAGTCTTGGATTCATAATGCATCTTGGCACTACCACTTGTAACAGTCTCCTTGCCTCATGCTAGAGACATCAGGGTAACGGCTTCTTCCAGCATGCAAACCACTAGACACCAATGCCCTCTGGGATTCCATACTGAATTTTCCATCTCATGTAATTGTATCTTCTTTCCTTATGAATAATATCACATCTTTTCCTAGTTGCACAGACCTACTTCCAAAGGGCAGTCTTTGCTTCTCTGTGGTGACAACTTGCATATTTCTCTCTCTCTCTCTCTCTCTCTCTCTCTCTCTCTCTCAATCTCTACTTCAAACCTGGCTGCTTCAGCTTCTTTCTCTCCCAAGGCCTCTATCCATAATGTGGACAAGACACACATGTCTCTGTGCTTCAAACCTTGTTTCTACACCTGCTGCAAGTGGCAGTCAACTCATTTTCTTGCACATGTGGTGAATCCCACTTTCCAGATGCACTGTGTTCCACTTCAGTATCATGGGCTTTAGCTACTTAAGCATTCCTGTTTGACATATTGTCACTGGGGGGAAAGACTTCTGAAAAATGGCCATTCTTCACTTCTCTGTGGTGATGGCTCTCAGATTTCTCTCTCTCTCTCTCTCTCTCTCTCTCTCTCTCTAGTTCAAACCTGGCTCCTTCATCCTCTCTCTCTTTCTCTCTGACACCTCATAGATATCAGCTCAGGTTCAATTCGGCTAAAAATTAGCTCAGAAATAGCAATCCCTCCCAAGGTCTCTCTGCTACCTCTTTTCTCAGCGGACAGCACCATTATTCATATTCCTACATGAAGTTTTGTTATATTACCATCCACTTGCTTTGGTCTTCACTGCTCTGTGGTGGCAGCTCACAAATTTCTCTCTCACTCTCTGTGTCTACAGTATGAGATAAATTCACATTTATTTATATTAATTTTCTAATACTGGAGTTTATATGTTAGATTTTGACCATCCTCACTTCACACCGTGCTCCCCACAAAGTTGAGTAATTGCTGCCGCATACACATTGGCTAACGTTGACTGTTGAAGTAGTGCATTGTGGGAAGCTATCCCACAGTTCCCTCATCCCCAGAGCATTCTGGGTATGCTCACTGGTCTTGATATCATCTTCCCCCATTGCATTTTCATAATTCTCCTGATCCCTGAAAATATGTTGATCCCTGGAAATAATGCAGAAGACGTTCAAAATTAGAAGAAACAATTTTTGATTCCCCCCTGCACTATGTTGCCAACGCTGGTGCAGTGACTGTATTCTCAAATGGCTATCCAGCCCACCTCCCATCATTGCAGAAATGTGATCCCTGAAAATAATACAGGGGACCAGAATGCTTCTTACATTGTGAAGAATGTGGGAAGAAAGACATAATTTTTGGTTTTTCCATACATTCTCTTGTTAATGGAAAGTGTTTTTGGCTTTCCAGTGCACTATAATTCTTCCATGCAATGACTGTGCTCTCAACTTGCCATCCACTGAGCATTCCACCTCCCATCATTGACAAAATGTCATCTCTGAAAATAATGTAGGGGGATGAATGTAGGAAGAAAGAAATAATTTTTGGTTTCCCCATACGTTATATTGTTAATGGAAAGGGTTTTTGGCTTTCCAGTGCACTATAAGTCTTCCATGCAATGACTATTCTCAACTGGCCACCCATCATTGCTGAAATGTGATCACTGAAAATAATACAGGGGCCCAGAATATTTCTTAGTTTGACAACAATGTAGAAAGAAAGAAAGAGAGAATTTTTGGTTTCTCCCTACATTACATTGTCCACACAGGTGCAGCAACTGTATTCTCCACTCGCCATCCATCCCACCTCCCATCACTGCCAAAATGTTATCCCTGATTTGGGGCCTGAAATGTTTCTTGTTACATTGAGAAGAATGTAGGAAGAAAGAATTTTTGGTTTCCCCCTACACTATATTGCCAACACAGGTGCAGCGACTGTATTCTCCACTCGCCATCCATCCCACCTCCCATCACTGCCAAAATGATATCCCTGATTTGGGGCCTGAAATGTTTCTTGTTACATTGAGAAGAATGTAGGAAGAAAGAATTTTTGGTTTCCCCCTACACTATATTGCCAACACAGGTGCAGCGACTGTATTCTCAACTGGCCATCCATCCCACCTGCCATCATCACAAAAAAAAAAAAATTGTTGGTTTTCCCTAGTGGTAACAAACCCAGGTATGGGCCATGGTGGAGGGAGTGTCTCTGGATGACCAGTTGAAGTATTCTCCCCCATTGGCAGCAAGCCCCTTAGCTCCCAGGGGAGACTTTTCTCCAGTGGCCTATGGTCCAGGTTTGGGCCAATGGGGGGTGGGGGCGGGGTTGCCACTGGATGACCAGTTGAGCTGTTCCTTCCTCATAGTGGCAGCAAAGCCCCCAGCAATTTTACCACCTGGGGAGACTTCCCCACAGCAGCAGCAAAGCCTCTTTCACATGTGACTGGAAGCACGGTCAGCACCGAAGGGCAGGCACATCCTTTTCTTGGGTTGAGTTGGGGGCTACACATGTGATGTGCCTGAGTGTGGGAAAGTCCCTGACTGTGTGGCGCCTGTGGGGGAGGGAAGGAGGTTCACACACAAATGTAAACCACTGAGAAGAAGTTTCTCAGCATGTTATGCAAGCACAATCCCCAGCATGGCCTTGTTGACACATGGTACAGCATTGCAGGGGCTAGTGCCAGGCAGTGCATTAAAAAATAGCAAGTGCACAGACAGAGCTGCAAACTCCCTGCAGGGGCAATTTGAATGGGTAGATGAACTCACATTGCTAACAACACAGAAAGAAAGAAGCCATTTTTCAGGCTGTCATAAACTAACATGAGCCCACAGCTAAAGGCTTGTTGTTCCCGCTTGGAAAATCAGGCTCTTTCTGTTACTGGAGAGCCTCAGCCAGAGTGTAGCAGTGAGAGGGGCATTGTGGTTACATACAGGACACCTCTGGGGCTAATAAATTCGATTGTAAGATGTGGTATTCCACACTTGCATTTAATCAAACTTCTAAATTTGAGCTTGATGCTATAACCGTCAGGTAACAGATTTTTGTAATCTCGAGATTAGTGCACCCAAAGTTCATCTAATGGTCTTTACAGTGAAGACAGTCACATGGTAAAATTGAGCTCACTGAATTAAATTCGAATGTATCTCATAATGTAGACACAGCCTCTCTCCTTCAGACCTGGCTCCTTCAACCCAAATTAAAATCTCAATCCCCCTCTCTCTCTCTTCACTTATATTTAATGTCAATTTATAGTCTTTGTAAAAACTCTTCTGTAAAAGCTCCCTCTTTCCACAATGTTGACAACACAAAGCATTTCTCTCTCTATCTCTACCTTCAGTCTGGTATCTACAGCAGCCACAAATGGCAGACTCAACTCATTTTCTTGCACATGTCGGCTACGTCTACACATGAAGCCTACCGCGAAATAGCTTATTCGATGTAGCGACATCGAATAACGTCTACACGTCCTCCAGGGCCGGCAACGTCGACGTTCAACTTCGATGTTGCGCAGCCCAACATCGAAATAGGCGCAGCGAGGGAACGTCTACACGCCCAAGTAGCAGACATCGAAATAGGGATGCCAGGCACAGGTGCAGACAGGGTCACAGGGCAGACTAGCGCTTCCGGGGCAACAGCTAGCCACTCCCTTAAAGGGCCCCTCCCAGACACACTCAGCCTGCACAGCACGCGGTCTGAGGAGCCATAGGCACACAGACCACGGGCGCCGCAGTCATGGACCCCCAGCAGCAGCAGCAGCAGCAGCAGCCAGAGGTCCACCCAGCCCTCCCGGCAGGAGCAGGGCTTGCCCTGATCCATGCCACACGGGAGGCAGCTGAGCACCTCCTTGCTACACCGGAGGAGGGGCTGCCCCCAGGGCAGCAGGGCTCAACCCCCAACCCTGCAGCACCCTGCCCCCCCCACCTCACACGCCGGCGGCTGTGGAGCTACCCCACCAGCACCGACTGGTGGGAGCGGCTGGTGCTTGGGGAGTGGGACGACGACCGCTGGCTCAGGAACTTCAGGATGAGCCGGCAGACATTTATGGAGCTGTGCCAGTGGCTCACCCCCGCACTCAGGCACCAGGACACAGCCATGCAGCGTGCCCTCACAGTGGAGAAACGGGTCAGCATCGCTGTCTGGAAGCTGGCCACTCCCGACAGCTACCGATCCGTGGGCCAGCAGTTTGGTGTCAGCAAGGCCACCGTCGGGGCTGTCCTCATGGAGGAAAGAGAACCTACGGGGGGAGGGCAGGGCAGGGGAGGGGGGGCCCGGGCAGAGGAGGGCAGGGGAGGGGAGGGGAGGGGAGGGGAGGGCGGAGGAGGGCAGAGGAGGGCAGGGCAGGGCAGGGCCACGCACACCCTGCTCACCCCTCATTGGTGCTGTCCCATGTGCTTTCTCTGCAGGTTGTGCGTGCCATCAACGCCATGCTCCTGCACAGGCTCATGAGGCTGGGGGACCCAGATGCCACCATCGCGGTCTTTGCCACCCTGGGCTTCCCCAACTGCTTCGGGGCTCTGGATGGGACTCACATCCCCATCCGCACCCCGCATCACAGTGGAGGACGATACCTGAATCGCAAGGACTACCATTCTGTCGTCCTCCAGGCCTTGGTGGACAGCCGGGGACGTTTCCAGGACATTTATGTGGGCTGGCCTGGCAGCACCCACGACGCCCGGGTTTTCCGGAACTCGGGCCTGTGCCGCCGGCTGGAGGCGGGGACCTACATCCCTCAGTGGGAGATCCCTCTGGGGGACACCACCATGCCCTTCTGCGTCATCGCAGATGCGGCATACCCCCTCCGGCCGTGGCTCATGCACCTGTACACGGGCCATGTCTCCGCTAGCCAGAAGCGCTTCAACGAGCTCCTGAACCACGTGCGCCAGGTGGTGGAGCTCTCATTTGGCCGCCTGAAGGGACGCTGGAGATGTCCCCTGACCCGCCTGGATGCGGGCCCCAACAACATCCCCCAGATTGTGGGTGCCTGCTGCGCCCTGCACAATTTGGTGGAGAGCAAGGGTGAGACCTTTTTCCAGGGCTGGGCTGTGGAGGCCGGGAGGGCCGACGTCCAGCCACCTGCTGCCCCCAGTCGGCAGGTGGACCCCGAGGGGACCCGGGTCCGGGAGGCCCTGCGGGCCCACTTCGATGATGAGGCCGCGGGGTGAACTCTGCCCAGGCCCCCCACTGCCCGCCCCTTCCTCCACCACACTCCTGCCCCAACGCCCACGCCATGGAGCACCCAACCGCACCCCCTTCCCACTTTTCCTGGACAAATGACAGCACGCACTTGTGGCTGAACTCAAACTGGTTTTTCTTTGAGAACTTTTTTTTTTAACTGTAAATATATAAAACAAGAACAAACTATATACAACATGTGGAAACAAAGTAATATGTACAAATAAAACATTCGTAAGAAACAAGTGTCCTCATTAATAAAAAGAAAACCAGGGAGGATAAAGGGGAGAACTATGTACATGGGGGGGACGGGGCAAACGGGGGGCACAAAATAATAAGTAGAAACTATATACAAGGGGGGGGCCACGTCCTGGGCCCCTCGCCCCTAAAGTCCAGCACTGGGCGTGGGCGGCCGGGAGCCCCGCCACAGCCGCAGCCCTGTACGGGGCTGGCTGGGGGCGGGCCGGACCGGAGGATATGCCCAGCGAGTCTCAGCTGGCTCCAGGGGTGCCTCGGTGCTCCAGCCCTCGGCGGTGGGTGGCGGGGTGACGGCGGACGGGACGGCGACAGGAGGAGCAGCTGGTAGTGCGGCTGGTGGAGCAGGCATGGCAGGCGCTGAGGCGGCCGGCACGGCATGGGGGGCCAGGTAGTCCACCAGGCGGTTAAAAGTCTCCATGTAGGCCCCCCATGCCTCTTGGCGCCAGGCCAGTGCCCGCTCCTGCAGCTGCAGGTGCTGCTCCGCGACCTCCAGCTGCCATCGGTGGATGGCCAGCAGCTGGGGGTCCGTCGCCGTCGGCTGTTGGTGGCGCGGGGTCCGCCGTCTAGCCCGCCGTGGGGCCGGTCGGTCCTCGGCCAAGGGGCTGGCCTGGAGCGATGGTCCCGGAGCCCGGGACCACTGATGCCTCGCCGGTGCTCTCTTCCGGTCCTTCTGATGGTGGAGGTGCGGGACACAGGAGAGGAGGGGGGGAAGAAGAATGGAGACAGGCGTTAGTGTGGGCCCCGAGCCGTGGCCTTTGTCCCCCCAGCCCTGTGCTGCAGGTTCCCCATCCCCGTCCCCGGGAGATGCTGCTGTGATGGATGGGGTTCAGGGGTCCCCCTGCCCTGCACCCCGTCCCCTCGTGGGAGCGACTCTCACTTCACTCCGCAGGGTCTGACAGCATGAGAGGTTTCTTAGGCCACAGATGGCCAGTTTCTCCCAGGAGTGACAGCACCAGCTGTCGGAAGAGACAGTCCTTCCAACCCGTCATGGGGAGAAGACCCCAAGGGGTGCCCCTCTGGGATGCAGCTTTCCCCCTCCTCAGGCTGGCTGCCTTCCAGCTCTCCTTTCCCTAGCCTCTACCTGTGGCCCCCACCCTCCCCCCACAATTCCAAGCCAGCTCGGCTCCTCCCTCCTGTTTGTTCAGGGCAGAGGTGTCACCTGCCAGCTGTAGCCCCAGGATCCTCCTTTGCCCCTGGGAGCTATTCGGCTCTTGTTGCTCATATGTAGCCTGAGTCTCCCTTTTGCACTCCCCCCACTCCATCACATGCTGCTGCTGCTGCTGCTGTTGCTGCTGCTGCTGCCGCAGGGTGTCCCACCCCCTCCTCCCGGGGGCCCCTCGAGGTTCTGCTCCCCCCTGGCCCGGGGATGGGGCATGGCACTGTCGTGCGGGGTCGGGGGGGGCAGGGGCTGATGCACTGCTGTGAGGGCCATGGCCCTGCTGTCCTTGGGGCCATGGCCATGTGAGCATGTGGGGGGCCCTGGACACATATCTATTACCCCCCACCCCTCAAGCCCAGGGGTGTACACCAGACGGGGTTACATACCTGTCGGTCCACTCTCACGGTCTGGAGATCCCTGGGGGTAGGAGGCCCGGCTGCTGCTCCGGGATGGCAGGAGGAGGATCTGCTGCCTGGATTCTGCAGAGGAGGAGCCCCCCTCCTCCTCCTCCTCCTCCTCCTCCTCCTGCTGCGATGTCCCGGGGGTGGGCTCCGGGGGGGGCCCCCGGGGTGCGGGGCTTACCTCCGGGGCGGACTCTGGCTGCAGGGCGTGCTGGGGCTCGTCGGCCGAAGTATCAAGGGTGGCCAGAGGGGAGGTGTGCCGGGGGCCCAGGATGTCCCTGAGCTCCCTGTAAAAGGGGCAAGTGACGGGGGCAGCTACTTCGAAGTAGCGTGCACGTGTAGACACGGCTGTGGTGACTCTCACCTTCCCAATACACTGTGTTCCATTTGGTATTTTGGGCTTCAGTTACTGAACCATTCCTGTTTTATGCATTTTCAGCAGGGGAAAAGATTTCTGAAAAATGGCCATTTATTTTCAATGGTGAGGGAGAATGAGGGCAATGCACTCTGGGAAGATGACATCACACACCCACAACAACTTACTGGGAATTTTTTACCCATAAGACACTGGCAAAAATATTGCAAGGGGGCTGCAGGGACTATGGGATAGATGCCCTGAATGTAGTGCTGCAACAGTCAACTTAGGCAACTTAGTGAGGACACACTACGTCGACTTCATGGTAGGTATTGACACTCAACTGCAACATTATAAAATCTAGTGGTAAAAAGTTGACTTTAATAAATTTGACTTTATTTCATAGTGTAGATGTAGTCTATGTAGGAGCAGAATATGACCAGGTAGTCCCCATTATTATTGTCCCATTATTGTACCTCACGTTCCTTCACACATTTCCTTGGTACCTTTACCCATAAAACTAAAGGAAGGTGTTTCTCTGTTTTATATATACTAAATTTTAATAAATTCCTTTAAGAGGTTCCTCCCTACATATTTACTGAGGTTGCTGGGACACAACTGCTGTTTAGTTTTTCATGTCATATATTCAGAATGAGTTATTGTTTTCCCCTTATCTGGAAACTTTATATGGGCCTTTCTTTGTTTTTTGTTTTTCTTAATCTAAAAGAAAAGTTGTCTAGTTGAAAAATACATGTTTTGCTTTTGGATATTAGATAATATAAAATTTTAACCTATAATAGCTAGAGCAATGGCCTTTTAAACCCAGGGTTGTGAGCTCAATCTTTGAGAGGGCCATTCAAGTTTCTGGGGCTGGTTAGATTGAAAAAAAAAATCTGAGAGGGATTGTGATAGGTTCTGCTGTAGTGCAGGGGACTGAACTCAATGACGTCTCAAGGCCCTTTCCTGTTCTAGGAAATATGTAACCAAAAGTAATGTTCCATGTTTATACACATATCCTCTCTGTTCCACCCCCACACCCAGGACTGATCTAAATCTCATGAAAACCAGTGCAAAAAAAAAAAAAACTGCTGTTCAATTTATCCAGTCCCCACCCATGATACAGACCCTTCTGAACATAGACTTTTCTTCACTGCAGACATTATATACTCACTTTCAGCAAGTGAAGACACTGATTTAAAAAGTAGAGGTACAAGTGAAAAAAGAGAGAATGCTACATGCCTTTAAGAAAGCATCTGTAATAACCACTGGAGCTGCTACTGAAGTTATAAAGCATAATGAAGCCATGCCAATGCCTAGTTATAACAGTACAGTAGGTCTCGACATCCACGAGTGCCACATTTGCTAATTCAATTATTCGTGAGTGGGCTCACTTCCCTGGGGATCTGGAGCCAGGAGTGCCAGCTGCTGCTGTGGGTTCCCTGGGGCTCCCGCCGGGGAGCGCTGGTGGCTGCTGTAGCTTCCCTGGGCAGGAGCATTGGCGGCTGCTGTGGCTTCTCCAGGGTCCCAGGGTAGGAGAGCTGGCATCTGCCACTTCCCAGGGGCCCCAGGCGGGGTAGCGCTGGCAGCTACCTTTTCCCCAGGGCCCTGGGTGGGGAGTGCCTATGGCTGCCACTTCCCCGGGGCTCCAGGGCAGGAGCACCAGCAGCCACCACTTCCTGGGGCTCTGAGCCACCCACCCAGATTCACGAAAATCAACGTCAGAGAGGATTCTGAACCCTTGTGAATGTTGAGACTCTTCTGTATAAAAATATGGGTTTTTTATAACAATCTTGAAAGGCCTAAAGCCTTCCTCAGCAGCCAAAATGAAGAGTAGCAGCCATCAGCTATAAAGCTGGGAGTCACATACTCCCATTCCATTTCATTACAATATGGTCACACCAGACTGTTAAGAAGGTCCTAATGGTCCCCACTGTCATGAGTTAAATAAACAGATTTCAAGATGGGTTGAGAAAACTTAGTTAATAGCATTGTGTTTGGCAAGAAACTACTGATCAATAGCTGAGGGTGTGGAACCCTCATTCTGTAATGATTGTCCTCACTTTCCTACTGTTTGTCTGTATGATCGTTGTCTGGTTTGTAATTGTTTCAGTCTGATGTATAATTAATTTTGGTAGGTGTAAGTCAACCACGGTGGCATATGACTAGTTAATTCTATTACAGTAGGTTATGATTGGTTAGTAAAATTATTCTAAAATAATTGGTCATTGTATAGTTAAGCAGGACTCAAATTTCACTACATAAATTGGTGTCCAAGAGGGAAAACATCAGGCAGGAAGGGAAAGGAATGGCAAGAAGAGGAAGATAGAAAAGGTCTGGAAGAACTCACCTCCAAGACATAGCCTAAGACCAGAGCTGACAGAATTCTTCTGCATGATTATGAGGTGCAGCAACCAGCATCCAGAGCAACTGATTTTGTCTGTCCAATAGGAGATGTCTGCCTACCTTTATCAGGATTGGTGATCATGATGCTGTATGCTTAACATGTATTCTGCTTGCTTGGTAATTATCAATAAATAGAGAATAAGAAAATTATTGTGTAAGGCTTTTTCAGTAGCAAAGATCATGCGGACCAGCAGGAAGTTACACCCTGAGCCTTAGGAATTGGGTAAAGGTGAATGTTTGAAATAACAGGGTTGCATCTTGAGCCCTAGGAACTGAGTAAAGGTATGTGTGTGTCCCTGAAGTGTGGAAGGGATAAATAAATGTGTGAGGATAAGATAGTGTTCTGTTCGTTTCCCAGTTAAGCTACATTGAATGCTTGTTGACTATATATTATTGGATTTATTAACTCACCATATCACAGAATTGGATGTCCAAGTTTCGGCCTCAAATGGCATGCTTTTTTGGCTAGGGAATGCCTGACCGCCCTTCTCTAAATCAAGACTTGTACTGAGGTGAGCTGGCTCCCCAGGGGTGCAGAGGATGTATGTGTCTCTACATCCTGGCAGGTGGAACCCTGCCATGTCACTCTCTCCCCAACCCTCTGAAGTCCAAAGACAGGACCAGAATTAGAAGGAGCCGAACAAAAGGTTTAGCTGGGGGCCAGCCACTGGAGGGGACAGATGCTTTCCCTGAGCTACCCTGCTGAGAGGCTGCAATCAGCCTTCAGGAAGCAGATGACCAGCCAAGATCATCTGCGTAGCTGGCTGTCCTGACCCAGGAAGAGAAGCTACTGATGACAGAAGCCCCGAGCTCTGGGCGAAGAAGTTCACTTGGAGGGGGGTGCGGGTGGAAATGGCGGATGAATAGTGAAGACCTGTGTGGTAGCAACATTGACAGGAGAGTAAGTCAACATGTTGCAGCCTGAATCCCTGCTGCTTCAGTGGCAGGCTCTTCTGCCACTATTAGGGTCTTGGGTCAGTACAGAGTGGAGTGGGCAGTCCTGTGTCCCTCCCCACCACCACACCACCCAGCTCCTGGGTGGATGAATTAACTCTCTGTGCTGCCCCCCTCTCAACCAAGAACCTGGGCTGTGGGAGTAATTACAGTTCATCATGAGTGGGGCTGAAGCTAATAGACTCTTCAAGCTGTTCCTCTCTGAATCAAGAGCCTGGGTTGCTGAACTCCTCAGCTGCCCCTGAGTGCTAGCTGGGACTCATTACCTCTCTGTGCTGCTCTGCTCTGAACCAAGATCCTAGCCTGTTGGACTGATTACAGCTTGCTTCAAGTGGAGGCAAGAGCTGATAGACCCGTGGTGCTGCCTTTCCCTGAACACAGCCCCCAGAGTATACACTTGGACTACTTGGATCTAACTGTTGACTACCCTGCACTCATGTCTGGGCTGACAGCTTAAGTGCAGCCAAGCCCAGAGTGGGCCTGACAGAAGGAACAATTGTGCTGTGAGACCCTGGCACTGGGGAGCTAAATAAGGCTAGAGCCACACGAATGCAGAATATCGATGCGTGCGGGGTCAGTCTTCTGGGGTTTTGTTTTGCTCTTGCACAAAATAGCATTTTCTGGGACCAAAACTGACCCTGGGACACTTCATGAGCAGTGAGGATTAAGGAAGGTCAACAGGAGAAATGCTCCATTTGACCTTCCTCCATGTAGACAGACATCGAAATCGACCTCTGGTAAGTCAATTTTAGCGATGCAAATGGCATAGCTAAAATTATCAGAGAGGTAGCTATGTTAGTCTGTATCTTCCAAAACAACAAGGAGTCCTGCGGCACCTTATAGACTAACATATATTTTGGAGCATAAGCTTTTGTGGGCAACGACCTGCTTCATCAACTTCTTGTTGTTTTTGTAGCTAAATTGTTTATCGGGGTTAACTTCTATGTTCAGTGCAGACATAGCCTTAGTGGTATTCATGATAGGGCCCAGATTAGAGATCCAGACTGTTATCTTTCCAGGCATCACTAACCCTCCCCATGAAGACTGATGCCCAGAGACATAATGAGGTGGGCTGGCTCCCCAGAGATTCAAAGATGTGATAGACCCACCGTAACATATTGCACTACCATATGTCCAGAGAATATGTTGGTTTATGTCATCAGTGGTAAGAAACTACTGGCAACATTAGAAAGTCATGATCAGTTATTGCAGAACTTTGGGTCGAAATTCCTCCCACTCATCTACTGACACTATCAATTTGCTAAAATATGGGGTGAAATTTAAAATTATGAGGTGAAACTTAAATTTAGGCCTGACAAAAGGTTTGGAAAAGCTGCCAATTGTAGGGCGGGGGGTCCCTTAAATAGAAGGCAAAGAAAGAATGCTCAGGGTGTGTCTACACTAGCCGGCAACTTCGAAGTAGCTGGCACAACATCGAAACAGTACACGTCGCGTTTACACATGCCGTGAGCTATTTCAATGTTGAAACTGATGTTAGGCAGTGAGATGTTGAAATCGCTATTCCTATCCGAAGATGGGGATAGCGCCCTACTTCGACTTTCAACATCGAAGTAGGGTGTGTGTAGAGGATCCCTGTCCTGCTACGTCGAAATAGCGGGGTCCTCCATGGCAGCCATCAGCTGAGAGGTTGAGAGACACTCTGTCCAGCCCCTGTGGGGGTCTCTGGTCACCACGTGCAGCAGCCCTTAGCTCAGGGCTTCTGGCTGCTGCTGCTGCTGCTGCACCTGGGGATCCATGCTGTGTGCACGGGGTCTGTAACCGGTTGTCGGCTCTGTGGATCTCGTGCTGTGCAGGGTGAGTGTGTCTGGTAGGGGCCTTTTAAGGGAGAGGCTTTGCTGGCCCCTTATTTCGGTGGGGAGCGCTTGTGAGTGTGGACGCTCCGCATTTCCTTCCAGGGTGGCTCCTTTTGATGTTCCCTGTCGCTACTTCGACGTTGAATGTCGACGGCACCAGCCCTGGAGGACATGTAGACGATACGCGTAGAAGTAGCCTATTTTGATGTCCTTACTTCGAAATAGGCTACTTTGAAGTAGTGTGCTAGTGTAGATGTAGCCTCAGTGAAGAATGATCATGCATATAGCCCCACATATACACGTCCAATTAAAATCCAGCAGTGGGAGAATTTGGAAATGTTTCCTCTTCAGCTGCAATTGAAGAGGACTTTGTTCTTCACAAATATCATTGGCGTAAAATTCGCTGGAATTCTTAAAGCTAAAAGAATTAAAAATCTGTCTTCCTAATAAAGGCCTGGAATTGGGAGCATAGATAGGTATATGTGAGCAATTTAGTAAACTCTCATCCCAAGTGTCCTTGTTATAATGCTTTTTCAGTTAGAAAAGCAGCCACTTAGCAGCACTACTAACCTAGTGGGTTAAGCACAGCACTAAACCTTTTAAAGTGTCTCTTTTTTTGAACATTAATCTCAAGTTCCCAGCTCTAATGATGAGAGAGATGCAACTGTATGTCATTCTTAAATGGACTACTTTGCTACCAGCAACTTCATCAAAATCAAGAGGAGTGCCTTTCCTGCTCTATAAATCTGACCCAGAATCTCTAATCCTCTTCCATTAACACCACACTGCTTTAATTCCACACCAATGGCTGTCTGAGCTTTCACAAATCACCAAACACAGATCCAAAACAAAGCTGAGAGTTCTACTGTATCTCATCTGCCATATCTGGATGGTAGAAATCCACAATGGAGAAGATCTTACTTCAGAATAAGACATGACTCTGATATCTTTTTGACCATTGTCATTTACTAAAAGCCTCAGTATACTTGACAAAGCAAAAGCAGCACTAACCCTACGCTGTCTTCTGGTTGACTTCCAATTAAGTTAATTAGGTTCTGATTACTTCGAGATGCCAGACCTCAGTTTTTACTCACATTAAAAACAACACCTCCATCATCCCATAAGCATCCCTTAGCAGCATGTGGCTTTGTCTAGCAACTGAGTCAGAGAGCTCCTTAAACCAATTTCTCTGGTGCTCTGTTTTCTTCTTGAAGGTCTGGGTTTCACATTCATACAATAAACAGGTCTGATTCAACACAGTGTTGAGATCTGATGTGATCCCAGATATCTCTCACATATCAGTAATTGGATTAACTGAAAATTATACCCCTCGAGTGCAACTTCATTCTTTAAACTAAAGGATATGACTCTCAGAATTGCTGATTGGAAACTCGTTCCTCACTACAGTCATATTACATGGGTCAAAGCAAACAAAAAACAAACAAAAAAAAGTTATACCTCTCATATAAACAGGGTTTAGTACCTCCAGGCCTCAATAGCTAATATTACAATGTCATAACTCTTAATCTCCACAATGTATTGAATCAATATATTCTGTATAGAGAGTCTCCATGGCATAGTACTTCACTTGCATCAAATGATGAACTTGTGAGAAGTAAGTCTGGCTAGAAAACAAGAATTCCATTTAGTGAAAAGTGTTTGAGGTTTTATAATTTGTATTCATTACTATGTGGAAAGAAAATGAAACCTTTTAGGAAAAAATGAGAGAAAAAGAGAGAGAGGGAGAGAGAGTGATCTAGTCCAGAATACCAATAGCATGGAAGCTAGTGCATTCATCTGGTATGTGGGAGAAACAGAGGTTTATAGATTCCAGGGCCAGAAGGGATCATTATGATAATCTATGCTGATCTCCTCTGAAACACAGGCCATAGAACTTCCTCCAAAATAATTCTTAGAGCATGGCTTTTAGAAAAATATTACATCTTAATTCTAAAAATGTCAGGGATGGAGACTCTACTATAACTGTTGTGCAAAGTGTTCTGATGGTTAATTGCTGTAAGTTAAACCTCTTTAACCCATCAGCCTTGGGACCTGACTGGTGCTGGACAAGAGACCTTGCCAGACCCCAGGAGGTGAATGTTGTCTATCAGCATTACCAACACTTCCACTGCTTACTGGGCTCTTAAAATTCATTTGGGGGTAAATTACAGCTAAATAACAGCACAGAACACTGAGAACCAGGACTGATGGCTGGAAAGAAACTTTATGGGACCACAGGACACTCGGCCGCACCCATGATGAGTGGTCATCCGGCTAACTAAATTCATGCCAGATTATGGATGTTGCCAGATGAGAGAGTTCTAGATTAGAGATGTTCTTCCCTGTATTATTGTTTAGCATGTATACCTTATTTTCAGTCTTAATTTTTGCTTCAGCTTCCAGCCATTGGTGAAAGCTTCTCCTGAAATTATGGAGTTATCTCAAAAAGTACCACTCTCCACAGGGGTGGCAATAGAAGCGCTGAATAAGATGCATAACACTTGATATGATCACTGCAGTTGGAGATACTGGAATAAACTGGCTTCACAGATTACTGTGTATTTGCTGGGACCAGGGTAGGATAACAGATGACTGAAGAATGGCATTGATTGTGCTTCTTTGGAAGGGTAAGAATGACCTAAATGATCTAAACATCCATGAAGCAACACTCAGGTTAAGTTGGCCCCTTAAAGTCCTTGAGAGAGTTTTAGAAGTAAGGTCAAAATCCAACCTTCAAGAAAATATAGAAGAGGGGAAACAGAGTCCCCTATCTTTTAAGTATAACTAATATTCTTTGTTTCTAAATGTATATGTTTACATCATCTCAGGCCCACTGATAAAGGGAGCAAAGGGGGAAATTTCCCCAGGGCCCAAGGAGCCCTGCCCCCCTTAGAATTGCTGCTCCAGTGCTGCACTGGATGCTCCAAAGGGCTTTGAAGGCTGAAGGGCCCCAGAACCATGGTCTGGGCAGTGCTGAGGACCATCTGCCCCAGCTCCACCCCTTTTGCCTTAGGCCTCATCCCCTGCACCATTCTCTGGGGGCTCACAGCGGCTCTCATCCCTCTCTGCATCATCTAAATTAACATAACGTTTGATTTCAGTCTCTTCTTTATTTACAACTCCCTCTATTTTAGTGTCATCTTCATAGAGTGTGAACCTGACATTTCTCTCTTGAAGTGAATTTACTGGAAACCACTATATTAGCTCAAAAAGTTTTCTGTTTGACAAACTGGCAATTTATGATGAAAAAATTTTGGTCAAAAAATTTCCAGTTAGCTCTAATTAGAAATGTATATAAATCATGTGTGCAATATAATCTATTGATGCATAATTCACTGTTAGATTGGCATCTTCTCAAAACACAGAAAAGCCATGTCTACACGTGCATGCTACTTCGAAGTAGCAACACTAACTTCGAAATAGCGCCCGTCACGGCTACACGTGTTGGGCGCTATTTCGATGTTAACATCGACGTTAGGCAGCGAGACGTTGAAGCTGCTAACCCCATGAGGGGATGGGAATAGCGCCCTACTTTGCAGTTGAACATCGAAGTAGGGCATGTGTAGCCGTTCCGCGTCCCGCAACGTCGAAATAGTGGGGTCCGCCATGGCTTTCTCCAGCCCCTGCGGGGCTCTATGGTCACCGTGTGCAGCAGCCCTTAGCCCAGGGCTTCTGGCTGCTGCTTCTGCAGCTGAGGATCCATGCTGCATGCACAGGGTCTGCAACCAATTGTCGGCTCTGTGGATCTTGTTTTGTTTAGTGCAAGTGTGTCTGGGAGGGGCCCTTTAAGGGAGCGGCTTGCTGTTGAGTCCGCCCTGTGACCCTGTCAGCAGCTGTTCCTGGCACCCTTATTTCGATGTGTGCTACTTTGGCATGTAGACGTTCCTTCACAGTGCCTATTTCGATGTGGTGCTGCGCAACGTCGATGTTGAACATCGACGTTGCCAGCCCTGGAGGACATGTAGACGTTATTCATCGAAATAGCCTATTTTGATGTCGCTACATCGAAAAAAGCTACTTCGATGTAGGCTTCACGTGTAGACGTAGCCAAAGTGTCCTTAATAGATGTGTTGGATATATAAAGAAAATAAAAAAGCACGTTTTACAGATTATGTATTTCACACTGTATAATTATTCTTATAGACAAGTATATATGATCAAAAAGTAAGCCCTTATTAAAATATTTTACATGTTGCAGAAAATTGTACAGCAAGGGGAAAACAAACATCCTTTCTTTCCTGAATTTTTAAAGGCTGTATTAAATCAAACTTAATTCCTCTCATTGAACAGATCATTAGAATGATAATGAATCTCATGAGTGAATCAGACTAACCTGTCTACTCCAGTACTGTTGTCCACGAAATAGACCAATACTTCTTTCTCAGAGGACAGCGCAAGAAATACTTCAGCAGCCAGGTATGTATTAAGCCATCTATAAAGGACGTAACTTCCTATCTCTGGGATATTATGGATTGTGTTTACTGCAGAATGTACCCCTCAAATATCCTTCATTTGAAGGGATGTCAGTCATCTTATCCCCACAGTTCTACACAGTGACTTTAGTGAATTCACGCTGATGTAAAATCAGACTTTACTGTGTTTTGCTTAATTTCCTTCATCATAAAGCACAAAAAACCACAAAACAAGTCAGAGTAACAGACACACCAGAACTCTAAGCACATAATAGCCGCGTCTACACGTGCCAGCTACTTTGAAGTAGCCACGCCAATTTCAAAAAAGCGCCCGCCACGTCTACACGTGGCGAGCGCTATTTCGAAGTTGAAATAGACGTAAGGAGGCGAGACGTCGAAGTCGCTGTCCTCATGAGGAGATGGGAATAGCACCCTACTTCGAAGTTGAACGTCGAAGTAGGGCACGTGTAGCCGATCCACGTCCCGCAACATCGAAATAGCGGGGTCCGCCATGGCAGCCATCAGCTGAGGGGTTGAGAGACGCTCTCTCTCCAGCCCCTGTGGGGCTCTATGGTTACTGTGTGAAGCAGCCCTTAGCCCAGGGCTTCTGGCTGCTGCTGCTGCAGCTGGGGATCCATGCTGCATGCACAGGGTCTGCAAGCAGTTGTCGGCTCTGTGGATCTTGTGCTGTTTAGTGCAAGTGTGTCTGGGAGGGGCCCTTTAAGGGAGCAGCTTGCTGTTGAGTCCGCCCTGTGACCCTGTCTGCAGCTGTTCCTGGCACCCTTATTTTGATGTGGGCTGCTTTGGTGTGTAGACGCTCCCCTGCAGCGCCTACTTCGATGTAGTGCTGCCCAATGTCGACATTGAACATCGACGGCACCAGCCCTGGCAGATGTGTAGACATTATTCATCAAAATAGCTTATTTTGATGTTGCTACATTGAAATAAGCTATTTCGATGTAGTGTTCATGTGTAGACGTAGCCAATAAGGAAATTCTAAAAGAAATATTGATTTGTGCTGTACAAACTGCTTGCTAAATTCAAAGCTGGTGTAAGGGGATGCGAGTCTATTGAAATCAAGGGAGTAACCTGATTTGAACTGGGCCCTTTAATTTAGAACTCAGCAGAACATTCATTTAATGAAGAACTCTAAAATGATATTGCATGCTATTTATCTGAACAATCTCAAGAGCTGCACTTGCCTTGCCATTCATTGCATTTGCAATTCTGTGAATAATTCCAAGAGCCCTTTTCCACTACCAGAAATAAACAGGTAGACTAATCCTAGGAAATATATATCATTGTATTAATGAAAACAACAGGTCCATAAGAGTGAAAGCAAAAACAACAGACAAAATGTTAATCTGTGAACAGATTTCATACCTCATCTGTAAAACAAATGAAATGTCATGTGTCTGTTTCTCTAGTGTTTATAACTAACCCCCAAGATTATTTATGATACCATAGTTCAACAAAATGGTATCATACACAGTATGTTGCATCACTTTTCTAAGTACAAATGTGTGGCTTTCATGTCCAGGGGATCATGCAAACATTTCACTTCATGTGACTTGGCAGCCTTAAAATTTAACTATGAGTCTCAGAAAAATTATTGGATCTCAAAACAAAACTCACCTGAAACCTCCAATCTACATCTAGTTTTATGTGAGAACTATGCAACTTGGACATTTTATACAGTTTTGATGCAAAACCATAAACCCATTCCAGGCCTACCTGACAGTTTCATATTTTTTCTTGATCTTCTTACTGAGCCTCACTGAGCCTCATGTGCATTTACTATTTGCAATAGAACAAAAAGCCAAAGCAGTTAAACACTATCTTCTGGTTTTTGTCACCATTTTTCAAAGATGAGTTTGTATGTTTTTTACTGTATGCAAAATATGTTGGTTTGGGGAAAAAAAGCAAAACCCTTCTCTGGAAAAAATGGAAACATAATAGGAGCTAAATCTAAATAGCTCAGCACCCAGTAGCATCACTGAGAACACTGAAAACCTGTCAGCTTCATTTAGATGCAGGGGACTGAAAATATTTTTAAAATGGGAAACACAGTGGCTGTGGCTACACTTGGCCAAACCTTCGAAATGGTCATACTAATGGCCAAATCGAAGAATAATAATGAGGTGCTAAACTGAATATTCAGTGCCTCATTAGCATTCACATGCTTCTGGCTGTGGTGCTTCGAAAGTGCTACTTTCAAACGTGCGGCTTGGCGTGGCTACATGGGGGTCCTTTTCAAAAGCCCTCTGCACATTTCAAAATCCCCTTATTCCCCTCAGCTGAGAGCAATAGGGATTTTGAAATGTGTGGGATCCTTTTGAAAAGGACCCCTGTGTAGCTGCACTGGGCTGTGCGTGTTTGAAAGCAGCACTTTCAAAGCACCGTGGCCAGAAGTGTGCAAATGCTAATGAGGCGCTGAATATTCAATTCAGTGCCTCATTAGTATTCTTTGATTTGGCCATTAGCATGGCCATTTCGAAGGTTTGGCCAAGTGTGGCCACAGCCAGGCTGCATCTACACTTGCATTCATCTTTCAAAAGAGGTATGCAAATGAGGAAATTGAAAATGCAAACGAGGTGAATATTTGCATATTTGGCACCTCATTTGCATATTCTTATTTCAAAAGAGCTTCTTGTAAAAGAAGAAAACCAGTGTAAATGCTGCTCTTTCAAAAGTAAACCCCATCTTTGAAAGAATCCTTCCTTCCCATTAAATGAAGGGAAGAAGGATTCTTTCGAAGATGGGTTTATTTTCGAAAGAGTGGCATCTACACTGGTTTTCTTCTTTTGAAAGAAACTTTTTCGAAATAATATGCAAATGAGGTACTAAATATGCACTAATGCACCTCATTTGCATTTTCAATTTCCCTTATTTGCATAGCTCTCTCAAAAGAGGAATGCAAGTATAGATGCACCCTAGGCCGTGTCTACATTAGCCAAAAACTTTGAAATGGCCATGCAAATGGCCATTTTGAAGTTTACTAATGAAGCGCTGAAGTACATATTCAGCGCTTCATTAGCATGCGGGCGGCCATGGCACTTGGAAATTGACGTGGCTCGCCACTCCTTGGCTCATCCAGACGGGGCTCCTTTTCAAAAGGACCCCACCTACTTTGAAGTCCCCTTATTCCCATCTGCTCATAGGAATAAGGGAACTTCAAAGTAGGCAGCGTCCTTTAGAAAAGGAGCCCCATCTGGACGAGCCACACGGTGGCGAGCCGTGTCAATTTTGAAGTGCCGCAGCCACCCGCATGCTAATGAGGCACTGAATATGTATTTCAGCGCTTCATTAGTAAACTTCAAAATAGCCTGAAGTTTTTGGCTAGTGTAGACGTGGCCCTAGTGTGTTATTTCATTTAGAAATACAGTCCTTACTTGAGACTTTTTAAATGTCTCTTGCTTTCCTTTGTAAACTGAAGAAAACAAAGATGTGTTTGCCTTTGGGAGGCAAGCCAACCTAAAACCCCCAAATCAGCCATTTCTACATAGCTTGACAGACAAGCATATTAGAGTCCAGTCAAGCATGATGGCTATATTGTCATTCATGAGAGAAAAGAAATCCTATTCATTGCTGAACCAGTTTCTATATATGTATTATCTGGCTCATTTGCATCCTCTATCCACCACCCTTTAATTATATTTTTGTTGTGGGGGTGGGAAGAGAGTACAGACAGTAGTTTTCTTATGTGAAGTTCGACTCTGGGAGCTGTGAATTTTGGCTTTGTCTTTCACTTTCTCCTTAGCTACTTGTGGGCTATGTTGTCTTAGAATTTCTGCCATTTCATTTACTCTGTCAAGAAAGCCAGGCCTCAGGCAGAGGATGCATGTAAACCAGTATTTACTGTATGCCATTTTCCAAGGAGTCTCTATAGAAAAGATATGATCACAAAAATGATGGAGGGGGGCAACCAATCAAGTCATTTTCCCTCCACCTTTTTGTTCCCTAGTGGCCACCAGCTCTGCATCCTTTAGAGGGTTTGGTGTCCCTCTCTGTCCATTCCTACTGCTATATCACCTAAAATACCGTGTCCTCTGTCTCTCCTAGACTGAGTCCTTCTGGGGTGCTCTGTCCCTAATGTTCTCTGACCCTCTGAATCTTTTGGCAGGATTGTATCTTCTCACATTCATGCTCTCTTTCCCCATTGTGGGATAACATTCTGCCTTTCCTGTGAGCTGCAGACAGATCTAGGGGACAGCTTATTTTAAAACAGTCACATTATTACTGGTTAAGTGATGAGAGCTTTTTAGGATTAAGTATCAACAGGAACTTCATAAGATATAGAGATGGGCCAAAACTATAAAATTAGATCCGATTTTTAGTTTGTGGTTAGTCAGATCAGAATCATCTTTAAAAGTAGTGTCTAGAACTGGATTCTGATTGAAGTGTGTTTTTAATTGGAATTTTGGTTCTCCTGCAATAAACCTGAGGCCTGATTTTCCTCTCACACAACTGCAAATCAAGACTGCTTCCACTCACATCAATGCCAGTGTCAGGGTCCAAATTTCTAAGAATAAAGACAGTATGTTTTGATAAACACATCCTGTAGCATATGTTTAACATGCTCTGATTCCATCCAGAAGATAGCAACAGTAAACGTGCATGCCAGCCGCTTCAGCAAAATAGTCACCACATTTTAGATCCAATATTTTACCCATGATATTTAAAGTGCAATCAATTAAGAATATTTCACTTTAATGTTTGAACAACAACAAATAGGTGCCCTAGATAAAAGTTGCATCAGAGAAAATGTGTGCCAAAAATGAAAGATAATAGGCCATGTCCTGAGATATTAGCAGTGATAAGAAACAAAAGACAATGATTTCTTGCATAGAAGAAATTAATGTCCCTCTATCTGTCATAGAAACTAAAGGTTCTCTTCAAAATATGAACACCTCTATGGCAAGATTCAAAGGCAGTCTGTCGCTTTCCCTCTAGCTCAACATTTGATCAGGAAATCTTTACCCAGAAGCTGACTGTAAAATGAAGCATGACTTTCCCTCCCCTCACCTTTGACATTTGCTCACTGCCACATTAACATTAATAAAATCCAGTTCTCAAGAACCTAATACAAATCGTCCTTTAGAAATATTCTATGACCTCTACAAGAGAAATTGTTTGCTTCATGATGTGGGAGAATGGATTAATAGAATAGAATTTGAGCCTTGATTCAGCAGAGCACGTTAGCATGTGCTTAAGTCAGTCTCTATTCAACAAAGCATGCAGACCCTAATTCATGAAAGTATCCCATTCGGGAGAGAACAAGCATGTGCTTCGTGTCAAACATTTGTTTAAGTCACTTTGAAGTCAATTGGAGCCCAAATACATGGATTTAAACACATGGCCTATTTCTACCCACCATTCTATTTCATCTCATCCTCTCCTATCCATTCTCCTTGTGTAATAACATCATCTATCCTTTTAACATCAATGGATTCTGCAAAGCCTTTATTTGCAAGAGCAGCCCTATTGATTTCAAAGGCCTAGGTAACATGAACGAGGCTTCAATTGTGAACTTCTCATTGAAGAGACCTGTCTTCTTTTTGCCTGCAGAGAGCTGAACACAGAACTGTACTGAATAAAATAAATACTTTATTTAACAACAATTTGTTAATTTGTAAGCTGTTTGGGGCAGGGACCTGTTTTTCATTCTGAGAATGTACTGTACTTAACACAACAGTGCCATGATTCATAGACCATGACTAGGTCTCCTACAGTCAATGACAATGCAAATAATAGTAATAATAATAATAATAATAATAACAACAACAACAAGTAAGCACAATGACCAATTAACATCTTCATAAGTTGAAACATTATAATATATTTTTGCTGGATTTTTGCTTTTGTTTTCAATAGCAAACACTTATCTTTGGAAGTACCCCTTCAGTCACAAACATCCATGAAGCCCATAGAAAAGGATGCTTTCATGAACACCAAAAATAGCTGACAAGCTTCTCTTTTGTCTTTAATTATATCAAGTGCTCTGTGAAGTTTTCTTAGTATCTTAGTCTCTCATCCAGTCCTTCACCTTTGCCCACTATTAGATCTTTGGCTTCTGAAGATCCCTATTTTACCAATGTACACTTATTTTCAAAAATGACTAATAAGTGGATAGATTTGAGGGGCTGAAGAGATGGTCAGACCATGTAGTCTGGACTTCTGTAGAACACAAGCCACAGAATGTCATTCACTTATCCTTATATTGACCCCAACAATTTGTGTTTGATGGAAACATCTTCTGGACTTAAAAATCTAAACTTGATTTTCAAATGAATACCATGTTCACAATGGTTCAGAATCTCTCCCCAACAGTTCCCCACCATCCCTGTCCTGTAAAGTTTGAAACACACCAGGCCAATAAAGTTATAACAGTGTCTGACAACCATCTGAAACAAAGGGAGAGTATTTTCAAAGCTAAAAGGAAACACATACTCCCAACAACTGCATAAATCTCAACCCATTTCTCAGATATGACAGCTTGTGGTCTGACCTCTTGTAAAATCAAATACCAAGATGGTAGCCTGAAAAATCCATGAAAAATCAAAGAAAAATCTATAATGTAGAATTGTTTACATTATTGTAAGCCAAGAAAGTATGTATATAGATCACTTTGTCTACTACTGAAATACAGCAGCCTTTGTGGTGAAACACACCAACTACTCAGAAGAATACACTCAGCAACCCAAAAGAACAATTGACTAAAAAGAAGAATATTGTAGCCAGGAGACTGTAGTTTATATACAGAACCCGATATCAGAAGTTAACTCTCTTACTTTTATGAAATATATTCTCAGACTTTCAACCAATACAAAGGGTGCATCTACACTAGCCCCTTTTTTCAAAATTAATTTTGAAAGGGGGCCCAATTTCGAAAGAGGCTGCAGAGCGTCTACATGCCCAACAGCCTCTTTCTAAATTGCTTTCAGCGATAAGAGGCATACATTTCAAAACCACTCTTCCTATCTGGGATCAGTAAGAGCAGCCCCTTTCAAAACCAAATTTCAAAATAGGACATGTCTGGACGCTCCGGGCCTGCAATTCAAAATTATAGGTCCACCATGGCAGCAACTCCAGGGAGCACAGAGACACACTAGCAAGCCCCAGTGGGGGTCTATGTTCCCTGCGACAGCTCCTTGAAGCCACATGGCCCTGGAAACCCCGGACAGGAAGCTGAGAGTGTGCCCAGGGCCTGAGGAGCACGAGCTGTGCCTGGCACATGCTCCAGCAGCCCAGACAGACACACCATACAGCCCATCAGCTGGATGGTGAGCCCACCACATTCCGTACTCTACAGTATTCCAGTTGGTACTTTAACCCCTAATACTCCACAAGAGGCACATGTTTGACTCTTGCTCATTCATATATTCAGAATGTCTAAACTGTTGCTCCCTGACTTTTACAACCAAGTACCTTTAATCTATTTTCTAACTATCTGCATAGTCTTAGGGATGATGCTTCCAGGACCACTACCCCTAAGAGAAGATGGGTGATGGTGGTTGGGAACTCCCTTCTAAGATGGAAGAAGTCATCCATCTGCTGCCAGACCAGGAATCTCAAGAAGTGCGTTGCTCATCTGGAGCAACAAGCCTGGAAAACAAGCAGGAAGAATCAGAAGTCCTGGCACAATCAAAGAATTATGATTTGACTGGAATAACAGAGACTTGGTGAGATGACTCACAATATTGGAGCACTATCATGAAAGGATATAAACTGTTCAGGAAGTTCAGGTAGAGAAGAAAAGGTGGTGGAGTTTCCCTGTTTGTAAGAATGCAGTGTGATCACTTTGCTCTCTAGTATAAATAGGGAGAAAAGCCAATTTTGTTCAACATCTTTATTAAAGACCTGCACGGATTGCACCCTCAGCATGTTTGCAGATGACACTAAGATGGGGGAGAGGTAGATATGTTGGAAGGTAGGGACAGTGTATAGAGGGTATAGGGTATAGGTTACAGTGAATGAGAAGCTGAATATGTCAACAGTGTGCCCTTGTAGCCAAAAAGGCTAATGGCATATTATTGTGCATTAGGAGGAGCATTATTCCCCTTTAATCAGTACTGGTGAGGCCACATCTGGAGTACTATATCCAATTCTGGAACCCCCACTACAGGAAGGATGTGGGCTCATTGGAGAGGGCAAAAAAGATGACCTACTAGGAGAGGCTCAGCGATATGGGCTTATTTAGTCTAGAGAAGAGAAGAATCAGGGGAATTTGATAGCAGGCTTTAATTACACAAAGAAAGGTTCCAAAGAGGATGGAGAGAGGTTGTTCTCAGGAGCGACAGATGACAGAATAAGGAGCAATAGTCTCAAGTTGTAGTGAGGGGGTCTATCTGGATGTCAGGAAAAGCTATTTCACTAAGAGGGTGGTGAAGTACTGGAAAAGATTACCTAGGGAGGTGGTAGAATCTCAGTTCCTAGAGGTTTTTAGGTCCTGGCTTGACAAAGCCCTGGCTGGGATGGGGCTGGACTCAATGACCTCCTGAGGTTTCTTCCAACCCTGTGATTCTATGACTGAGGCTCACAACTGAAATGGGACCTCTGAACGCTATTGAATTCCAATTAATTAGTAACAAAGAGTAATTACAAACATACATCCAACTAATGAACACAGGATGAATTAGAAAACTTCATATTCGTGGTGTGCTATTGATGAGCTATTTATGCAGGGGGAAACAGTCAACAAAGGGTGAATTTCACTTCTGTGGAAAGAGCCAGCACAAGGTCTATGTGCCACTTTAAATCTCATTAAAGTCCTAAGAAGAAAGTGTGTGTTTTGATGTATTTTGCTCAGCTGTAATTCTTATAATTGTTTTGTGCACTAAAAAGAAAGATGCTGTATTATTGGGTTGTTTTCTCTTAATCCTCATGACTTGATTAAAAAAGGAAAACTACATTAGGTATATTTTTGCATGGGGGAGGGCAATTTTAGATTAGACTAAGTCAACAATTTATCCATTATGATGAAAAGTTTAAGAAACAAAATTAAAAAGCAATATATCTGGCAACATACTGTTTGCTTTTGCTTTATGTCTTCTGTCTCTCCTAGCTGATTTTTATCTTCCTGGGAAGTGGGGGAGAAACTATGTGTCTCTCTCACTCTCGGTATAACTGCAAGATGTAAATCAAAGTCACTTTGCTCTTTTTAAAATTCATTACTAATCCACACTGGTGCAGAGAAAAAACCTAAAGGATATCATCATTTTGACATCTAATTTTTGTCCTCTGAGAGAAAGTGAATCAAAAATGTCTCAATCTGCTTTGGAAGGTTATCATGTGACAGCATAACTTCATTACTGTTGTTGGATCTCTTCACATGATGTCACTAGGTGAAGCTCTAAATCCAGTTAAACCAAAGGACTCACAGCCTTGTAGCAAAATCTTAGGATCTTGGATGTGGATTGTCAAACAAAAAAGAAAAATTAAGGATGTGGATGTACATGCCTCAAGGTCAAAGATGCAAAGACACACAAATAATATAACTATATGTAGCTAACATGATAGAACAAAAATTATCAGGCTCCTCAATGACTCTATAAAGCATAGTGAAACCAGAATTCAGTGATGGAAAGGAAATAAGACTGGCACATATTTGGAGCCATCTGGGCTTTGCATCTACTTTTCAAAAATAAATGCCGCATTTATCCCCATTTGGAAAATATAAGATGTTGAATTGCTGACACAAATGACTCCCTTTCCCCCTGAATTTTTAACAAGTCATTCAAGCCTCACTGATTTAAACAATAGAAGAGAACAAATGATTGATCTTTATTATATGATTGAGCTCTATAATAAAATATAACTGTCACTAATAGATCCAAGCAGATGTCACAATTTTTACCCATCATAGGAGTGGATAGAAAAGAGTATTCATCAGCTTCAGTATTACTATGGTTCCTCCCATCTCTTGCTGAGTTACAGTCTGTCCATTTTTGTCAAGTAAAGTTGTGCTGTACAAGCCAATAACAGCAGGTTAATAATATTGAATATACTATTAAAAAATCTTGCTTACCTTCTTTGCTGTTCCACTCTCTTTATCACCTGTCTTATTTGCACTGAGAAGAGCAAGACAATGATGAGCAAAGATGATGGTTAAAGTACAAAAGCAAGAGTCAGTAAAGAAGGATGATAATCCTAATTGTAAAACAGGTTTAATGAGTGATGTTTGTTGGGCAACAATACTTTCCTGAATGCAGATTCATGTGGATAGACACTTCTGTCCCTGCAAGGTCACATTGCCTTCAGTGGGGCTGTACAGGGAGCTACCTCTGTGGAACAGTTTCTCTCTCTTTCTCTCAGTTTCTTCACCTGAAAGCCATTAAAGGCATTACTTCCACCAACCCATGCTGGAATGTCCATGGCTATAAATAAGAGATCTATGCACATGGCCTTAATTGGTAGAGCAATAGAGAATCATGTAGTCCTAAATAATAAGGGATTGAAAATTGACCCTTTGGAATTTCATGGTTAATTGGTGTTCCCTATTGAAATCTGAGGTAGGCCTGTGCTGCGAACTGCAAACCAAGACTCCCATTTACACAGTGCTTGGGGGAGATGCAGTTTTTTCGTACTCCAGTTCAGATCTATATTTCTATAATATATTTTATTTGGATTCAGAATACAACTCATATCATGCAATGAAAAAATACTAGCAATAGATTTGGATAGCATATTATAACTGCATAATTGATCAGATAAGATGAAAAGAGCATCTTAACAGTAGGACCTAGTATCATATCATTTCATATACTGTAGAACCTAAGAGTTAAGAACACCTCAGGAATGGTGGTTGTTTGTAAGTGAAAATTTGTTGGTTATTCTTTTAAAAGTTTATAGGTGATCTTTAACTTCATACAGTTTTAAAACTTTACTATGCAGAAGAAAAATGCTGCTTTACTTTTATTTTTAGTACTTTATGTTTAACACAGTGATGTACAGATTGAATCTCTCTTGTACAGCTCCCTCAGGACCTGACTGGTGCCAGATGAGAGACTTTTCTGGATGACAGGAGGTCACTGTTTCCTGGCACATTACTGATACCTCCACTGCTTACTGGGCTCTAAGAAGACATTCATGGATAAATTACATCTAAACAACAGCACGGATCACTGAAAGCCAGGACTGGTGTCTTTAAACAAACTTTATGGGACCACTGGAAACTTGGCTATACCCATGATAAGTGGTCATCCAGCTAACTAAAATTATGATGGATTACAGATGTTGCTGGATGAGAGAGTTCCAAATTAGGAAGTTTCAACCTGTAGTTTATTCACTGCTTTTTGTTCTCTGCTGCCCCTTGACTATGCACTTCTGGTTCCAAATAGGGTATGTGGGTGATCAGTCATTTCATAATTCTGGTGTTTATAACTCTTAAATTCTGTTTTATCTATGAGCTACATAAGAATTCTAAGAGCTTTTTCCCTTCTTTAGAAAAGAGATAAATATCTCTGAACAACATATCAGCTATTTATATTGGGCTACAAGGTAAAGAAAGAATTATGGATTTACTATTATGTTCTCAAAAATAGTATCTCAGGAAGTCATACTGATCAGAGAGTCATCTTTATGCTATAGTCTGTTACCAATTAAGTTACTGCTTGCAATTAAGTTAATTCAACATAATTCCATTGCTTCAATCCAAAGATTACTCTGTATAATCCTTTGGAATTGTAAAGAATGTTGTAGTAGGATGGAGTCAAGCTGAAAAATCCAGCTCTAATTTGAAACCGGAATTTCCCCTTGGTTCTGCAGAGTATGGATCTGGTGTTCAGTTTCCTAACTCTCAGTAATGCAGAAGATTTAATTGCACAAATTGGTCTTTTTTGGTTAAACCTATTCATGTTCAGGATAAGACCTACAAAGTGAAGTTCTTTTTCCCAGCCTGTCTCAAAGATAATTCTATTTCAACTTCACCTCTGACTTCCTCTTTCTTTTTTTCAAATGTCTAAAATCCAATTTATAAGAATCATCGCTGAAGTCATCAGTTGTTCTTCCCAAGAGAAGAAAAAGATACAAACCCAAGATCACCTTGAAATCTGTCCAAAGGGGACATAGAATTTTCAAGTGATTTAGACTGATTTGCATTTAATTGTTCACACATTCCATTGTGTAATGACCATATTTTGTGAAATTATGCCTTTCCTTTTTTTTAGTGGTCAGTCTTATTCTGGTATATGTATTACTGCACAACTCCTAGGGGACTTTTAAAGACTAAACTTGAGAACATCAGTATTGCTCTTTCTGAGGCCTCTTACCAGTCCAGGTTAAAAAAGGAAGCTGGTGTCTGTTACTCTCCAAACCTCCACAACCCAAGACTCACCTATTTGTTATACTAAATTGCAATGCCATTCACAGTACACTGTTCAGCTCTGCATAATTAGTATAATTTTATGTCATTTTATTTAATGAATGATTTCATTAATTATGGAAATGCTGCAGGACCAGCTGAGAATGGGATACTCTTGTACCAGGCACAGTGCAGACTCAGAGTAGAAGATGATTCCTGGCTCAGAGAGCTTACAGTACAAATAGCCAAGACAGACTCTGGGTGAGGGAATGGATAGAACACACAAGCAGAATGAACAATGGGAAGGATTAAATTACTTGAGAAAAAAGGGGGAATAAAGTAGGAGGAAGGATAGGGTGGGAGAGAAGAGGGAAAGGGAGCAGATGCCAATTGAAGCTCAGGAGAAATGATTTTGAGGGGGTGAAAGGGGAGACTTGGAGCATTGCAACTCTTATTCTTTGATTCATAATGAAATAGCTAATCATGCTGACTTCTAAATCATCAGCCTTAGGTTTCTGAGGTGAATAGAGATAGACCATTCACACTTTTCTAAGGGTTAGTTGTCCTGATTCAGAGCTAGGTGCATCTATGACCTTTTCTCCACTTTCACTGAGTTTGTACCCCTACAGAAGCAAGGTTCCTCATGCCTTCAGCTGTCTTGGGTGGAATCACCCAGTTGTCCCACTGTTACATAGGACCAAGCATGACAGGTCTCCTGTGTCAACTGTACTTAACTCAGCTGGTCTGACAGGACTCAATAGCTGCGGTTCTTGCCTTTTGAAGAGCTTGTAAATGCAGTGAGCAGGCAGACCTCTCAAACCGAAGTATTGCATAATCTTAACAGAAGGAAAATAGCATAATGTAAAAGAAAAAAGAATTAACAACAGGAGACTGTCTAAAAGCATGACTCTTCTGACTAAAAGACTGTTGTGTCTTGGCAGAGACTGTAGGCTGATCTCTCCAACTCTCCTAACAATTGCCCCAGTCCCTCCAGAGTATTATTTGTATGCCCTCAGGGTTGCTTTGTCTCTCTTCTCGAATCTTCTTTTTTTCCTTTTCCTAGGGTTATAAACTGGGTCGTACACACTACCCCCAAGGGGATGCCTACAATGCAATGCAAGCCCAGGGTTAGTGAATTTCAAATCATTGATTTGGATTAGGGAACCCTGGGCTTGAGTGTCTACAGGCTCAGACCTGGCCTCTGGCATTCACCTGCAGCATGATGACCTAATTCAAATAAGCCATATCGCAGAATCCTTTGTATCACCCAGAAACAGATGAACCAGGGGCCAGCAATGCAGCAGGCACCTCGACAGAAGTGGTGCATGACTGCCTGTTGCTCTTCCGGCCAAGACCTCCCTTCCAGCATTGCCAACTTTCCCTGACCAGATGGACCAGACACCACTCCAGTAAAAGGCATCTGGTCTGTCTAGTTCGGGAGATTTGGCAACCCCCTTGTTAAGTCCCCTGCCCCCAAGCAGAGTGGCCTCGGGGCAAAGGGAGGTGTTGGTGCTGAACTTGGTAGGGCATCAGTACTGGAAGGAATATCCTTGACCGAGGGGCCTGAAATAGGACAAGGAACAGAGGGTCACCATACAAAGTAACTCAGTGAAGGAGCACAGAATTAATTCCTCTGTAACCCCCAGGACATGAAAAATTATATTTCAAAACTGTGCTGAAATATATTGTGAAAGTGTGTGTCAGTCTAGAGAACCTCTCTGGACTCAGATTGGTTAATTGGAGTTTTAGAAGATTAAGGTGCAAACAGAAGGAGGATTAGGTCTGAGCCTGAGTCTAGATTTATATTCCAGTGTAGACTTGCCCTGATAGACTTACACAAATTAAAAAAAAACCCTTATAAAGCATACAGAATTCATAAAGTATTACAGTACTAACCTGAATCAGAGAAGTAGCAGAGTTAGTTTGTGTCTTTAAAAACAGTAAGTCCTGTTGCACTTATAGACTAACAGATATTTTGGAGCATAAGCTTTCATGGGCAAACACCTGCTTCGTCAGACGCATGAGTGGGTGTTGGGGGGACAGGTTCCAGAGGAGGGTTTAAAGAGGGAGTCAGTGAAAGGGAGGGGCAGAGTTAACAAGGTCTGTTCAGTCACAGAGGATGTGGTCCGTTATCAGCAGTTAATGTGGAGTGGTGAACATCAACATAGGAGAAATCAAGTCAGTTCAGTCAGGGAGGATGTGGCCAATTATCAGTAGCTAATATGGAAGTGTGAACATAAAGAGAGGAGAAACTGCTTTTGTAATTGGCCAACCACTCCCAGTCTCTGTTCTTTCTTTGGTCGATGGTGTCAAATTTGCAAATGAATTACAGCTCTGTAGTTTCTCTTTGGAGTTTATTTTTGAGGTTTTTTTGTTGTAGGACTGCTACTTTTAAATCTGTTACTGAGTGTCCAGGGAGATTGAAGTGTTCTCCTACATAATTTCATATGTTACCATTCCTGATGTCTGATTTATGTCCATTTATTCTTCTTTGTAGAGACTGTCCAGTCTGGCAATGTAAATTGCAGTGAGGCATTGCTGGCACATGATGGCATATATATTAGTAGATGTGCAGGTGAAACAGCCCCTGCAGGTGTGTTGATGTGATTAGGTCCTGTGATGATATTGTTGGTGTAGATATGTGAGCAGAATTGGCACCGTGGTTTCTTGCATGGATAGGTTCCAGGTTTAGAGTTACTGTGGTGTGCTATATAATTGCTGGTGAGAATTTGTTTAAGGTTGGCAGGCTGTCTATAGGTGAGGACAGGTCTGCCTCCCAAGGTCTGTGAGAGTGAAGGATCATTATCCAGGATGGGTTGTAGATTACTGATGATGCACTGGAGAGGCTTTAGCTGGGGGCTGTATGTGATTGCCAGAGGTGTTCTCTTGTTTTTCTTGTTTGGCCTGTCTTATAGCAGATGGCTTCTGGGTACATGGCTGGCTCTGTCAATCTGTTTCTTCAAGTCCTTAGGTGGGTATTGTAGCTTCAGGAAAGCTTGGCAAAGGTCTTGTAGACATTTGTTTGTCTGAGGGATTAGAGCAAATGTGATTGTAATTTAGTTCCTGGCTGAATACAATGGATTGTGTAGTGTGCTCTGGATGGAAGCTGGAGGTATGTAGGTAAGCATAGTGGTCTGTGGGTTTCCAGTATAGGGTGGTATTTATGTGTCCATCAATTATTTGCACAGTAGTATCCAGCAAGTGGATCTCTTTTGTGGACTGGTCCAGGCTGTGGTTGATGGTGGGGTGGAAACTGTTGAAATCCCAGTGGAACCTTTCACAAGACTCTTTCCCATGGATCCAGATGATGAAGATGTCATCAATGTAGTGCAAGTTGGTAAGGTGCGCTAGAAGACAAGAGCTGAAGAAGCATAGTTCCAGATCAGCCATAAAAACATTGGCATACTGTGGGGCCATGTGGATGTCCTTAGAAGTGCTGTTGGTTTGAAAGTATAAATTATCCTTACATCTGAAATAATTGTGGGTGAGGACAAAGTCACAAAACGCTGCCACCATTTGTGTCTTGGTCTCATCAGTGATAATGGTCCTAAGTCCTTCAAACTACTTTTGCAGGCTGCCTACAGACTAAGCCTGAACAGTGTATATTAGTTTATAACCATCTGAAACACTGATGCAAACTTATTTTTAAAATCCACCTCAATTTGGAAGCTTTTCTTTGCAACCATAAAGTCAGGAAATCTGATCATAGACTTTCCTAAAGCACCTGAGGTGTGTTGAAGGACAAATCTTAGTGACTGATAATTGGACTTGTGCAATAAAATCTCCTGGGGACTTAAGAAATCTCCCCCCACACACACACTTTTTAAATGTGAGTTTACATTTGGAACACAAAATTGAGCCCTTTGGTAAAGCAAAGGTTCATGTAGCAAAAAGAAGCTGCAAAATGTGACTTTTATCTGAAATTCTCTCTTTTCAAGTACAGTCTATTACAGTAATTGGATTAGCTGAAATCATAGAATGCAATCTCCATAACCTATCATGTGCCACCACATCCTCATAAATTATCCTTGGGCAAACACATTTTGTCCTGTATGGTGTTTGCTTGTAGATTGCAGCACAAGCAGATAGTGATTAAAAATTAGCATCAGATGCTTATTTGCTGGTTTATCTGAAATGTGTTGATGATATCAGTTCAACTGTTCACTCCACAAAAACCGCTACACATTTGCCATTGATTAACTTTGTGAATTCTTAGCTTGTTGGGTAAATGATGGAATGGACCCACAGAAACTAATCTGGCAGGGAGTAGAGACAGAAAACCTTCAGACATTGCCCATGTATTGTGTGTGACCTTTGAATACAGTGAAGACTTCAGTCCTCTATACAAACTTTTTCTGTAGATACTGCATTTGGGGACTGGAAGCAAAGTTCCCTAAAGAAATTAAAATTAATTTAATAAAATTATCCAATACACAGCACTTATGACATACAATACCATTCAAAGAACATTCAGAATTAATTATTTTTCATTTGCTCTAATGTAATGTACTTCTCCTCCACTGAGATTTATCACTTGATAAATTGTGTGGTAACCTGTATAATCAAATGTAATTTGCCACTGGAGTTTTTAATGAGCCTTTCAATGTTGCAGTGGAAAGTGCATAGATTATTGAATTATGGCCAGCAACCAAAAGTTTTTTATTGACTCTAGCAAAGGAAAACTATTATTCTTACTATCCAAGAGACTTGGTTACAGTCCAGTCTATCTTTTACTTTCATTAATTACATACATTTTATTTTGTAAAACATGTTGTTAATATTCAGGTTAAAACAAAAGTATTTCTATGGGCACAACGCAATCACCTGTCAGGATAGCAATATTTGACATCTAAAAGCATATTTTTCTTTTAGAAAAGCACGGAGTACTGCTCCCTCCTTCTCCCTGTCTTTCATCCTATTCCCTTCCTCTCCACTCAGAACACAGCAGCAGCCACTCACACAAATCCCTCCATGAGTACAGTTACAGATTCTAGTCTTTATCTTCAAGGCTCTGCACAATTCATCCCCCACCTACATGACTGCCTTTGCCTTCAGGGTAGGACCAGTGTTCAGCACCCACATGTGAGCGCCCAGGTTTGCCTGTTAGCAGCCACACAGCAAAGCCAAACCCGAGTTATTGTATTTTCACTAGTTCAGCTCTTCCTTCATGTACCACAAGGTACCCTGGGGATATAGCCCATTGTTGTTTGTACTGAAGTAAGCTGAGCAGCTCTGTGGTTCTCTCCCAGCAGAATGTGGGAGAAATTGTCTGTCCTTCTAAGCACATGGGGAAAGTTGTGTGAAGGCAGCGGAGGGCTATTATCATGCAAGCAGTTTAGCCTATGTGCTTACTGCAAAATGGGTAAGTTTCCAGCTTGAATGAAAGTAGCACCTGAGCTCTAGCCTAGCTTGGGTCTGAAGCAGCACCTGTTCATGGTTGTGTGCGTGGATGGTAGGAGGATTAGCAACAAGAACTGAGTAACAGCCTGACTTAATTCTGCAGTGAACTCACCTTGTCATGTCCCTCACTTCCTACTCATCACTCTCTTAATTTGTTTTCTTTCTATTGACCAAAATGCCCATCCTAACCCAGTGCACTATCCCTCATCATCTCTTCATTCAGATCACTACCAACATACATTCTTTCTTAGATCCCAGAGGCACTCACCCATCATACTATTCCAGCAACACTTGCCCAGCTGTGTGGAGCAGTTGTTATTGCTATGTAATGGAGAGCTGCCTGTTGAGACACAGATCTATCCTCCACCCTCAGTACTCTGGATTGCAGGTGCCAGGGAGCTTCAGGGTGCAATCTGTGCCATGTGCTGGTTATCGGGTTAAAAACATGCAGTATATAACTAAAGGGATTTAACAGTTAATTATCAGCTCCTGCTTTAATGAGAAGAATCATCTATCATTAATCACATGCACAAATTCTAATTTATCACCACATGACCTTACTTTCCCCATCCCTTTCCAGTCCTCCTAACCCTTTTTTCCATCCCCCTCCCCATCTTGCATCAATTATTTTTATCTGCCTTTTACAATGTAAAAGGCACAGACTAGGGAGCCTGTATTTATGAAATGACCACAAGCTCATTGTCTGCCATTTTACTACCAATGAATACATAAGTAATAGCAGTGGATAAAAAGGTTGGTGTTATGTTATTACAGTAAACTATCATATCTGGCAGCCCTAGGACTGGGAGGTTGGAGGATATTCAAATATTCTGGATAATAGGTATACCTAGTAATTCAAAACACTAAAGAAAAACAGTTTTAGATATTAAGAAACAAACAAATATGTAAGCAGAGTGCTGTATTTACCAACCACAGTAGTATTGTGCACTGTAAACTTATGCTATATTTGCTGCATTTATTTGTATTTACTTTCACTATACTGTACTTATGGAAAACACAACTAAAATTTACTTATCGTTAAAATGCTGGTTATTTGAGAGTTCCAGATGATAGAATGCCTAATATGAAAAAGTTTACTGTAAAAGGTTGTTCAGAAAGGTTCCCAAACCAAATTAATATAGGATGGCTGATATCCAAAAGTCAGAAGGTGATGTGTTGTTCAAAACGAGTCCAAGAAGAAGACCAGGCATCCAAACATCTCACACAGTAACTGAAAGCTGCAGTCTGTAAGGGGTAGGATGGGCTCCTGTTCTTGGAAAGATGTTAAAGGATTCAGGAGAGGAAGCCAATCTCAAGTGACAAAAGGAAAGCATTGTTTGGGGAGCTGGCTAGTAGTGATTAAGGACAAAGTGAAAATCCATTGCCCCCCCCCCATTTCTTTTTGTTATTTGTATTGCAGTGGCACCATGAAGTTCCAGTCATGAGAGCTTTAATCCACATTTTAACATTGGTAGAATTGTTTGGCCAAAAGTGAAACCCACCTTAAACTTAGTTTTGATTTCCTATATTTTATTCTACCAATGAAGTATAAAATAATAGAAGAGCCGAAGGAGGAGCTCAATGAGGCTGAAGCATTTGTACACCAATCTGTATAAATAACATCAAACTATAGTCACAAACAGAAACCCTGTATCCCTAGAGGAAAAATCATATCCTGTAGGCCCCATTTCACCCTAGCATTTAAGCGTGTGCATAATTTAAAAGATGTACTCAGCCTGTATTGAAGTCATGGGGTGTTATGCATATACTTATGTGCCTTGATGAATCAGGGCCTTAATCTCTGGGAGGAGCAGGTTGCATTGTCCTGTGAGGTGGTTAGAGAGATTATTGTGACACACATAAACATAATTCCTCCCCAAATGGTGTGTTGTGTAGGGAGGCTGCGCAGGCTACACTGTACTTCTGGATGGTTTTGTCTACTCTGTTCTGGGTAGGTCTACACTTAGGGAGAAAATTGACTTAATATATGCAACTCCACCTACACAAATAGCGTAGCGGGAGTTGATGTAATTTAAGCTGAGTTTCTGCATCATCCCCACAGTGGGACATCGACAGGGGAAACTCTCCCATTGACTGTCCTTAGTCCTTGCCACCCCACGGAGTATCTCCAGAGCGTCAGTGTCTGATTATGTGTAGAGAAATCCTCAATGTACTCAGCCTCCTTGTTGTGCCTGGTTAGAAGAACAGATCTATGGCTCTGTATCCCCGAGGCAATGCAATATGCATGGCAGGGGAAAACACTCCCTTAAGGCATAAGAATTGCAAGGATATTAGACCTTCACCTAGGTAGCCCAAGGACCAATCAATTTCAGCCCCAGCCCTGGGAACTACAAGTTGTAGACAACAAACTGCAGCATGCTGGGAGAACTTCCCGCTTCCTTCCAGGATGTGCACCCAGCCCCCAGCAGGGTCTCAGCAGAGACTGAGCTGAAGCAGCATGCAGGCGGCAGGCAAAGGAGTGGGACTGCTGAACTGTGACCCTGTTTTGTGTTTTTGTACAGAATAAAGCCTCTTCTTGGTGGTTTTTCTGAGTGGGTCTGGTTTGAGGTACACACACATTAATACACAAAGCAGAGCACACCAAGAAGCCTCAGGCCTAACCTCCCAACTTATGTAAGAAATCACAAGGCTTCCCCTATACTGATTAAACTCACGCTGTAGTAGTGAACAGAAGGGGTTACACATAGAATGGCGTGGCCCTGCTTACTGGCTGTCTGAGCCACAAACAATATAGTTTAGAAGATAGAGAGCCAATGCACACCTTCTGGGAGCCAAGTCTCAGGGCTTCAGCCCCACTCCTGTTGAAATCCCAAACCCCAGCAGCTGTGTTGCATAAGAATGAAGCCTGAGACCCTCTTCCCTCTGGACAAAAGCTCCTACCCAAATGCCCTGTTGCACGACAGAGGTCCCCAGTTCCTTCGCCAGTGTGGTAGGCAGAGAATGGAGGGAGTTGTGGATAGAGGGGCTCTGTGAGCTGCACTTTAATGATAAAAGAAAAGCACGTGACACTCCAGCCATATTTTGGCCATCCTTACACACACTGTGGAAAGGGCAGGAGGTTCCACCTACACCCCATTCTCCAGAAAGTACCTATGTATGAGGTCCACTCACAACATGGATCTTTGCCTATACATATCGTTTTTCTATTAAACAACACTGCTCCAAACTCTGTTCTAAAAACACTTATTAAATTAAGTAGTCTGAAAGGATTCAGTGAACATTAAGCAGACCCACATTAACATAAATAAGGACAAAGAAAACAATATTTGAAAAACACGTTGCTTGTGAGTGCAATGGATGCTTAGCATGCAGATGAAATGACAGCACATGATGATGATTCACTCTCCTTACCAATTTTAATCCTTTTAAAAATTATCTAAAGTTTTACCTCTACCTTTGCCTTTGTAATTATGGAGACATCATGAATGATGTTTGTAAAGAATTTTTTTTCAAGAGATTTCAAAGGTTCCAATGAAATCTGTTGATTAGATTATTCTTCCTAACTAACAACAAAGGCTCCCAGATATGGTTCTCAGCTTTGTCTGATTACAAGAAATCACCAGTCATTGTTAATCCAAATTGACCTCTGTCTCACTCTAGCATACCCTTATTTTATATTTGTTAGTAAAGTACAGTCACAACAAATTCTGCACTTTGAAATAGATTTTCCAGAAATTGTTATTTTTGCTCAACTACATCCCCAGCATTTAAAGAAATCATCAATAATTGTGTATTTTAGTACCTCATTTTTACATTATTTTGTATAGGAGGAGAGAGGTGGTGATCATTTTATTCCTGAAGAATTAAAGAATGGCAATTTCTAAATTAAGATTCAGATTTCATAAGGAGCCTAATGCACTCATGTGCCCAAATTCCACTGAGTAGCTCCCTTACGCTCCTGTGAAAATCCAAGCTCAACATGTTAGGCATAGCATTATTGGTGCAAAAGCCATGCCCTATAAAGGTTGGAATACACCTAAAATCAGTAACATTTAATATAATGATTATTTTTAAAATGAAGTATTTTGATTTTTTCACTGGTCTTCTGTACATAAGCACGACAGCAAAAGACGGGCCATATTGGGTGAAATCACTGGTTCAGCTGTGGCCAGTGCCTGAACCTTCAGAAGAAATTAATGGAACAGGGCAGTGATGCAATGATCCACCCTCTATCATCCAGTCCTATCTCAAGGAAGTCAGAGCTTTATGGACACCAAGAGCATAGGGTTGCAATGGCCATTGATGCATTATCCTCCATTATAATGTTTAATTGTTTTTTACCTAATTATACTTTTCACTTTCACAGTGTTTCCTGGCAACAAGTTCCACAGGTTGACTGTGTGTTGCATGGAGAAGAATTTCCTCTTACATCTTCTTCCTATTAATTGCTTTGGCCTAGTCCTGGTTCTTGAATTATACAAAGGGAAAAATAACATTCCCTATTCCTTTTTCTTCACTCCATTAATGATTTTACGGCTCTCTATCATGTGCCATTTCAGTTGTCTTTTTTCTAGTACGAGCAATCCCAGTCTTTTAATCTCTCTTCATACTGAAGTTGTTCTATAGCCGTAATAATTTTTGTTCTCCTACTCTGCAACTTCTCCTGTTCCAGTAATTTTCTGAGATAGGGTAACCAGAACATATTCAAGGTGTGGGTGCATCTTGGATTTATATTATAGTGACATTATGACATTTTCAGTCTTCTTATTTGTCCCTTTCTTAATGGGTCCTAACATTTTGGCATTTTTGACTGCAGCTGCACTAAACAAATATGTTCTGAGAACTATTAACAATGTTTCAAAGATATCTTTCTTGAATGGCAACATTGTATTTAGACAGAATTTTTATTGGGCTATGTTTACCTTGAAGCATCTCTCTACAGAAGTTACTGTTGGCAAAGATGTTCCGACAAAACTTCTGTCGACAGATCACGTCTACACATAAAAGCAGATCTATCTTTTGATCCACTCTGAGAAAAGGGCCCACTGAGCATCTAAGTTTTTTGTTGACAGTTTCTGCCGACAAAACACATTTTGTGTGTAGATGTCTACAAAACTCTCTAGTGTACAGGTAGCCTTGGAGTTCCATGCCCCTACTTGCCTCCCACCTTCTGCAGGCCCCCAAAACTAAAAAGGTTTTGTAAAAAATGTCAGGTTCCTTAAAATGTGCAAATTTGGTTAGATTGCAAGAGAAAGCACCTTCCTACACAGTGGCTATGTCTACACGTGCACGCTACATCGAAATAGCTTATTTCGATGTAGCGACATCGAATAGTCTATTTCGATGAATAACGTCTACATGTCCTCCAGGGCTGGCAACGTCGATGTTCAACTTCGACACTGGGCAGCACCACATCGAAATAGACGCTGCGAGGGAACGTCTACACGCCAAAGTAGCACATATCAAAATAAGGGTGCCAGGAACAGCTGCAGACAGGGTCACAGGGTGGACTCAACAGCAAGCCGCTCCCTTAAAGGGCCCCTCCCAGACACACTTGCACTAAACAACACAAGATCCACAGAGCCGACAACTGGTTGCAGACCGTGTGCATGCAGCATGGATCCCCAGCTGCAGCAGCAGCAGCCAGAAGCCCTGGGCTAAGGGCTGCTGCACCCGATGACCATAGAGCCCCGCAGGGGCTAGAGAGAGAGAGTCTCTCAACCCCTCAGCTGATGGCCGCCATGGTGGACCCCGCTATTTCGATGTTGTTGGACGCAAATCATCTAGGCTACGTCTACACGTGCACCCAACTTCGAAATAGCTTATTTCGATGTTGCGACATCGAAATAGACTATTTCGATGAATAACGTCTACACGTCCTCCAGGGCTGGCAACGTCGATGTTCAACTTCGACGTTGCTCAGCCCAACATCGAAATAGGCACAGCGAGGGAACGTCTACACGCCAAAGTAGCACACATCGAAATAAGGGAGCCAGGCACAGCTGCAGACAGGGTCACGGGGCGGACTCAACAGCAAGTCGCTCCCTTAAAGGGCCCCTCCCAGACACACTTTCATTAAACAGTGCAAGATACACAGAGCCAACAACTAGTTGCAGACCCTGTATATGCAGCACGGACCCCCAGCTGCAGCAGCAGCAGCCAGAAGCCCTGGGCTAAGGGCTGCTGCCCACGGTGACCACAGAGCCCCGCAAGGGCTGGAGAGAGAGTATCTCTCAACCCCCCAGCTGATGGCCGCCATGGAGGACCCCGCTATTTCGATGTTGCGGGACGCGGATCGTCTACACGTCCCTACTTCGATGTTGAACGTCGAAGTAGGGCGCTATTCCCATCCGCTCATGGGGTTAGCGACTTCGACGTCTCGCCGCCTAACGTCGATTTCAACTTCGAAATAGCGCCCAACACGTGTAGCCATGACGGGTGCTATTTCGAAGTTGGCGCCGCTACTTCGAAGTAGCGTGCATGTGTAGATGCGGCCAATGAGTAGTAATAGAACTCTGATATAACACTGAAAATATCTGTAGCACTATTAAAAAAGGTATTTCTCTAGACAAGGTATGGGATAAAATAGAATGGATCAGTTGAAATTGGATTTATCTTGCAATATCAAGATTCATTAAAGTTGCTTTGAATACATGGAAGATATATGAAGTTTTTAATAATAGCTATGATACTAACTATGAAGCTGTTTTTCATCAGCATCAGGATTGTTTTTTTTTAATATTTCATTCTACTCTTGAAAATTGGGATAAAGATGATTTATACTATAATGTTAGATTCACAGTTAATGGACCTAATGAGGTATAACATGGTTTTAGGATTTCTTCCTTTTGACATGAATACTTTCTTAGGAAGTGCTAAAGCATGTAAATGACAGATGTTTGGAGGTAACTGTTAAATTGTTTAATTTCATGTTGGAATAAATGTTTAGTCCATGCCTTTTGAAGATATGCAGCAGAGAATGTATGTCTATTGCCAACTCCTTGATCTTTGCAGCACTCATTACCTCTCAAGCTTCTTACAGAGGTGGACAAAAATGGATGGAGTAAGGAACACTTGGCTGTGCTCCGCAAAAGCCCATTCCAATACCTCAGGGGAACAAACTCTATAATGTTCTTCCTGCCATACAAGGTCTACAGCTGCTCCACAACCTGAGGAAGCAAGGACAATTTCCTCTTCACTTGCCTGATGTGCATCTCCTCCACATCCAGTCTGATTTCTCAGATGAAAGGCTGTATTCTGGATTTGGTTCATGGTTCTATCAGACAGCCAATATAGTTCACAGTCATGCATATTATTATCAAGTCTCTTACTGTATGTCTTCACTACAAAACAACAACAAAAACAACAACACCGCCCCCTCCCTCCAGACTCAAACCTTCAGTTGTCAGGTTCAGAATCTGGGTCTACAGACTCCAAGTCACAAAGATGAAGTTTGGGGTCTAAGCCCACTGTTCTCCTCTGTCTGCAGAGCACAAGCATGAACCTCCACATTGCTACTTCTAGTGTCACAGTGCAAGCTCTTGTTTCTGGGGCAATCAACCATTGGCACCTTGCTGGCATGTTGCGGGGTGGGGCATTGTCTGCAGTATAGATATATATTTCCAGTAACTTGGAATTCAACAAGATCCTCACAGTGCTTCAGCCATTTCTACTTCCCACCCCAATAGGTATTTGCACAGTGGTTTTGAGAAGGGAGAAACAGAGAACCAGCTTTGTCAGTTCACACTGGGGGTGTTATTGCAAACTAGGGAGTTAGGCAGTCTTCTGAGAAGCACAAAAGTAAATAAATAAGCCAATAAATCTGGTTCAAAGACTTTCCAGGGCTCAGATATACTTTTTATTTTGTTTTAACAACCAGAATGCTTGTCTCTTCCTTTCCTATCATGGTGTCTCTAGACTCATCTGTTTTCAGTGCCATGTGTTTTGTCAGTGAGTTTTCCAGTTTGCCAGTGTTTATGCAACACTGAAGGTGTTGAAGGTGCTTAGATGACATAGTGAGAGCTGCTTTATAAGAGGATCAAAAGACAGCATCCTTTTCTTTCTTAATGCCCCATGCAAAGCCCATTTAATGAGCCTCTATATGAATTTAATCCGTTGCCACCATTCTTCATGTTTCAATCAGTGCCGGAAATATGCAAAATAAACACAATATATTAATGAGATACTAGTTATTAAAATACACATCATTACCTATGTTTACAGAAATATTTTTCATGTGAGTATAAACACAGTATATTTTTCACAGTATAAAATTGTGATCAGTCAAGTATATTGAGAGTGCACATCTAGTTATTACATGGTGGAGAAAGCTCGTATACATCTGTCCTATCTATTGTACATATGGTATCTGCATTCATTTTTCTTGCAGCAAAAAATAGGTTTCCTATATTTTAATGGTCATTGGAAACTTGTATCCCCTGAAATATACTATGTAATTGTATATTTTAATGAGAACTAAGAGGTCAAAATATAAAAATGGTAGTTTTACAGTATCTTTAAATAATGATCACTGGAACAGGTCTAAATTTCAGTCTTGAGTGAATCTTATATTTAAGGAGCATAACACCAGTCATTTTTATAGCGATTCCATATTTTCAGGGCTTGCAAACCATCTTCTGTGCACTGGACTATTACTGTCTGCAGTTGCAAATATTTTATTTGACTTTAATGCAACACCCAAGGCCTGAAGAGCAGAAATTGCAACAACCTGGAAATGTGCGTAATCTGTGGTAAGATGGGCCAAAGTGAGATGCTGATGCTAAAAGATGCACAGCATGAGCTACAGTTCACATTGTGTGTTGTTCAAACTCTAGAAACTTTTACTTTCATTATTTTTCATTCTTTACTTCTTGATCACAGTTGACTTCAGACATGAAACTGATGAGTTACAAAAAACAAAAACAAACAAAAAAAAAGAGCCTTACAGTCATACAGGAACTCTCCAGAAGTGTCCAGTTTCACTTTCTTACTGACATTGAGATCTCACAGGCTGTGGCATTCTCTAAAGAAGTGAGGGCATCCCAGTCACTTGAGACTCTTAGAACTAGGCAGGGCAAGACGTTAGAAAATTATTGGTAGGGTGGAAAGATGGACTAAATATAATATGTCTTTTTATATCTGTTTCCAGAATCAATAGAGAGAAGGGTATAGAGAGGGTTTATAGAGAAGCTTTGATGAGGATTAAACTTTTGAATGCTTATTCTTCCCCACCATCTAAGTCCTTTGAATAGAGCTGGTCAATACTCAGAATTCCATTTTGTGGAAAATTCCAACTGTTTCAAATTTATTTTCAGACTGAATCAGAAGAAAAAGAAAAACAAAAAAGTCAAAATATCCTTTGAAGCAAAATGTTCAAAAATAATTTCAGATAATCAAAATGTTTCAGCCTTCTTCTGCTGTGTGCAGTGGAGTGTGGACTGTCCATCTTGACATTCCCACTGGGTACCTGCCATTTCTCTGACCACGTCTACTGTAGAAAAAGGGGTCAGTTTTAGCTATGTTGGTCAGGGGTACAAACAATTGACACCCACTGAAGAGAACTGTTGAGCCAATATTAATCCACGTATAGACAGCCCTTTGGCACCGTTTGTCTGAGAAAGTCAGTGTATCTAAGCTAAGGACAACCTCACCAAGTACAATACACTGACACCTCCAGCTATGCAAACTGATGTGTGCAAAATTACCTGGTGACACTTAAGTGAACGGCCATGCTCGGGCATCTGAGGGTGAATTGCTTGGGCACTTGAACAACGCAGTGAGGTACGTGGGGTGGAGGCAGGGTCCAGAGACCCTTTTAAATTGTTATAGGGAAATATGCCTCAGCACAAACAGGCTAATCCACTAAACTCACAACAAGAAGTGAGGAACCAAGTGAATTGGGCAAGTCTAAATCAGTCAGCAACGGAATTTACTGAATTGCTCTCAGGCTGCACTATGTGCAGCCTTCCCGCCCATCTAAAAATGACAAACAAGAAAAAACTATACAGGAAAGATCCATGGCCTCTGACCTAGCAGCCCGGAGGTGCCAGCTGCATACCTTAAAAGGAAAAAATAAGCATGAGATGTATGGTTGTGTAAAATGGGGAGGGGGGCTGAGAGGGGCTGCAGGCAAAAAGAAGCAGAAGCAACCAGGAAGTGATGTGTCAGGCCTCGGGTGGAGCCAGCAAATGGCAGGACCATAAAGGGGGGCAACAATGTAAGGAGGGGGAGGAACTCCCGAATCCTGGAGAGACCGGACGCTGTCTGCGACAAGGACTGATCACCCTTCGCCACACCTCCTGCCTGCTCACGAGTTAAATAGAGTAGTGCGTGAATACCTATTTGTACCACGAAGAAATTTGTAACAGTATAGCTTCGATAGCCAGATGCAGTGTTTTCTTGTTTTGTTCCTGTACCTGCTCAGCTGCGTAAGTAAAAGTTAGCATTTGCATTTTTATCTCTGGTTTTCCTTTCAGTACCCTGCCATAGCTATGTGTATTACTTTGTGTATGTCTTTAGTTTCATGAGCCTGTAAGGGTCATGTGTAAGGCTGAGGCAAAGATGCCCCAGAACCCCTGAAAGGGCTTTGACCCAAAGAGTGGGAAGTTCTGAAAGCAAGCTGCCTCAGCTGGGAAGCGTGGCCCACAGAACCTCATGTTCTACAGGACAGTTTGTTTGTTTCTATATGTACATCACACTCTCCTATTAACCCTTAAGTCCTGTCCCCTGAAACTCAAAACTCTTACTTCCTGGGGATAGATAACAGCTCTTAGAAATCAGGATAAATAACAGCCAATGAATTCCCCAACCCGTGGGCTGTTTTAGATAACTACTGGGAGTTAGAAACACCTCAGGGGGTGTTTCTCTTTCTTTTGGGTGTAATCCTATTCCTCCTGTTAGTAGTGTGGTGTAAGCCATGGCTATAACTACACCAGTTTCGTAATAGCAGAATCAATCTCAGTGGTGCAGGCCATCACTGAGACACAGCCCTCCTTTTTTTCCCTAGTTCACCACTTCACCCACCTCTCACCTCCACCCTTATTTAGGACTTGGAGCATAGCATATTTGCTCCTCATGATGGTTTAGTTTTCATTAATCGTTGAGAAAGACTTGTGTGTATATTTAAAATCTCTTTTTCTTCTTCGCTAACTTTCTGTATTAAGGTTTACAAATGTAAAACATTCCATTTATTGCTTGCTCCTTCACTGGCAGGCTTTGGCCTGTGAGTGGTTTCTTAAGTGCTCCACTGCTTTTCAAAATGACTGTGGTTTAGTCTTACCATGGCAAGGAAATCTATAGAGAATAATAATGAGCTCTTTTCTGCATTAAGCAAAGGACTGAAACATATTGATAACATAAATTACAAGTATTCAGCATTTATAATAAGAGTTTAGGATGGATAACTCATGCAGTGAGACAACAATGCTAATTCTGCTCTTGATTTTCTGAAAGACTGACTTGAATACGTGAGGCAACAGCTGCCTGGTCAAACACCTTCAAAAATCAGTCTAGTATTATTAATCAGAGCTTTCACTGAACTGGATCATATTATAGCACCATGAAGCTGTCACCATTCCCCAGTGAATTACATTAAATGTTGTTCAGACATGACTTGCTCCAGTGAAATTCTTCAGTTTCCTGCAGTAAACAAAATGAAACCCAGGTGGGTAGTGTAAACCCGCTGGCAATTCTTTAAATTAGCTAGGCATGGACCAAGTACAAGATCAGACATTCCTCCAGTTTTGACCATGATTATAAACAAAAAATTTGTGTTATAATGAGACACCCACATATTTTCTGGCTGTCAAGAGACTGACATATTTTGACAATTAAACTAAAATAGATGCTTACAAGAAAAAAAATAAAAAAAACATGAAACTTCTCTTGTCACAGAACTATGTTTTTTCTCCTCAAAACGTACTCTACCAAAACCAGACAGTACTGTGATAACTTTCATAGAAATTATTAGATTTGCTCAAAATATAATGACAGAACAGCAATGACATTGTCTCTCTCCTATGTACATAAAACTGTGAACTCACTGAAATACTCACCATCTGCTTTTTTTGCATATGTTTCATTCAATATGTAGATTGGTGATGGAAATATCTCATAAGATTCTAGTGTCTTATTTGCTATCCAAGGGTCATGGCAGGGATGTGGGCACCAGTATTACCATTTAATGTTTAAATATTGGAAAAAAATCTTTGACCAGGTTAGATGATCATTAAATTTGGAAATGTATTGCACTTCAGTGAGCAAATGTCAATGAGTTACAAAAATTTCATGTATTCACCTCAGAAAGTTACTTGGGATGTCTGTGAGCATACAGGAAATTTCTACATCCTATGCTGACTCTCTTCTCTGATTAATTCCTTGCAGAGTGCTTCTGGGTGGAAAAACATGGCACTACATTGTTGAAAGCTTCATCTTTTATTTAGTTAGCTCATCTCTTGCGATTCTTATGGTGAAATTTAAAATGTTATTGTACTTAAAAAAATAATTTTAAAACTAAAAATCAGGAGTCCCAGTACCCTGGACAAAATTTGCTTTCTTTGGGAAACAGGTTATGTTATACGAGGTTGTGTGCATACCATTGTAACATAAAAAGTAGATATTTTCTTCACATGCATGGACCATTTTCTAATTTACAAATTTGTGAATTGCTGTGGAATACCTAGACCATGCAAAGCATTGCCTAAAATAAAATCCCATTCCATTTTATTCTGACTTTGTGAAATAGTACTACATGTTGAACCTCAAAATTCAAGCACTCTCCTGTCCGTGAATATCCATAGTTTGCCATGGTTTAAGTTAGCAGGATGACCACTAATCAGCTTCACGTGGCTTATCAGCTTGGTGTGGCCAAGTTTCCTGTGGCCCATTAAATTTGCTCATAACCTCCAGTCTTACCTCTCAGTGGTCTGTGCTGTGCTAGCTCTAATTTGCCCCTCAATATTTTCTATGAGTCCAGTAAACAATGGAAGTATTCGTAATGCTGCTAGACAATATCAATCTCCTGTGGTTCAGTAAATTCTTTGATTTAGCACCAGTCAGATCCCAAGGGTGCCAGACTAGAGAGATTCAGCCTGTACCACTATCCAAGCTATGACACTCCATTCTAAATTAAAACCCTGCAGATACCTTCATTAGCAATGAGAAGTCAGAGGTACCTCATTTGCATTGTTGCAGCCTCTGTTTAGCACTGATTGATTTGTAATCCAACGGCTGATGTCAGGACTCAGAGAACAACATTAGCAAATTACTTCGGAGTCTAACAAGCCAGCGTGAATTCACCTGCATTATAGCAATTGGTAACCATGAATCTTAATAACCTAAACCTCATTGAACTTTGTTGTATACTAATGAATTTATTCATAATGTTGTCAAAAAATAGGAATGCTCCTAATATGGGCTTTATATCATGCTGTGGGATTGTACTCTGTCCATGTAGAGACCTACCTGACATCCCTTACACATGGGACTAGCTCCACTGAGGTCTACTGGGATTACTCCTATAAGTACTGCAACCTCAGGTCCATAATCCTGATCAGCTTCGTGTGAACCTTTGTCCCAGGATAGTATAATACTATATCAAGTATTTGCATGGGAATGTCATTGGAACTGCTTCATTTCCTGTGTTGGTAACTGACAGAAAAGTTTATGTTTGCTTTTAAAAGCAGAAATTCAGATAGCCAGCTGAACTTCCTGGGTGGGAAATCCAACCTCACAGACTGGTACTACCAAAAGCAAAGTTAAGGATGCACCAGACAGTGGAGAGCACAAACATAGGTCATCAGTTGAGGACAGCCTATGAGAGACTTTTAACTCCTGTAAATATACTGGATTTAGTGTTCAGACACTGACATTCAGTTAAAGATGAAATAATTTCATCCTTATGCTTTACATTTATGTGAACATTAAATAAATGTGCAACCATCAATTGTGAAAACAACAAAAGAGAAGTCTTGGCAAGTGAGGTTAGTAAGTGACTGGAGGTGGAATAAACCACTGAGAGAAGAATTATTTTGAATTAGTATTCGTGTATGTTTCATTTCCCATGGAATGTTATCTTTAAAAATAGGCTGATTATTCTGCTATGATAAATCAAATTTGCATTTAAAGCACACTATAGGGCATCAAGCACCATTCTTTTTTAAGAAGCTTTACTTGGTTCCTTGAATTACAGAATAATCTCATTGTGAGACAAAACTGTTAATCAAATTCTGAGTCAGCAACTCCGCCATACTGCAAACTCCACGAGCACCACTCCATGACAGCCTCAAGGTCAGCACACTTGCTTATGTCTTCATCAGTCCATTTGCCACAACTCAGAAATGTCAGTCCTTCCAGAGACTCATTTAACACATCTCCCTGCACACTCTGTGACTGCCTTTAATGTTCACAATGTCTGTTGTCAACAAGGGAAAATAAATGGAAATTAGTTTTGATTTAAATCCCTTTATGTTGAGGTATTCCAAGCACATTTTCTCTCTCCTTCTTGAGCTGATGGCATTGGCATTTGGACCTTAATTTATTTTTTTTCCTTTTGTTCAACAAATGTCATTGTTCTACTTCTTCCTGCCTTCTCCTTGACAAGTAGGTCCCATAAATCTCCCAAGGAGTTGCCTGAACAATTCTTGTTAAAGATACCAAACTGCTTGGTATCTCTTGAGGAGATGGCATTGTGGTTTGCAAAAACGGTGCTTCAGGTGACTATCTAGGCTACATTACAGATGAGATAAATGACTCTCCAGTAATATCAGATTTATACTAGCCAAGTGGAGGAATGAGGAATATGGGGCGTAGTGGCCATGGCAGGGAACTAGCAATCAGCTTCTTACAGTTGTGTGTCTGTAAAATAGAGATAATACTGCATATCACACATGCAAGGCATATTCCTGTTTGTAAATTGCTGTGACATTATTATACCTTTGTATTGAGGTAGCACAAGGTCAGGGTCCTGTCATGCCAGGTCCTGTGCAAACATAACAAAAAGACAGTCCCTGCTGTGGAGCGCTTCCTCAGTTAATTGTAAGAAAAAATGCAACATGTAGGTATAACAGGAAGGTGAATACAAGGTAACAATAAGACAATGTTGGTCAACATGAAAGGCAATGGACATGCCATCACCATTGTCAAGGTTCTCTAGGCATTGAGGCAGAGGAGAGATTTCAGGAGGGAATTTAAAACAATGGGGTGGACTAGTGGTGTTTTCAGGAGCACCTTCCAAGAGTGAGGGGTGTTATGGAAGAAAGCACGACTCTGCTTATTTGAAATTGTAACAACCCAATGAAGGCCAGCATCAGTGGGAGAGTGATGGAAGGATTGATTAAATCACTTGAAGATGCATGCTAGAGAAATATAAAGTGCTATTGAAAAGGCATAGGAATTTCAATTCTGGCAAATAATTCTGAAACTATGCCTGCACTACTACTTATGTCAGCAAAACTTAAGCCATTCAGCTCTGTGAATGAACAACTTCCTCAGTTACACCAACATAATCATCTGTGTGGACAGTGCTATGTTGGTTGGAGAGCTGTTCTTGCCAATATGGCAACCATTGCTCTTTACAGGTGGTTTAATTTGGCTTTCTTCCATTACAGCAGGTGCATGGGAGATGTTACAGTGATGCAGCTGCATTGATGCAGCTGTGCTGTGTTAAGCTCTCTACAGGAGACATAGCCTAACCCTGGCCAAGGTAAAAGAGTCCATAATTTCTAAATGATATCAGCAGCCTGCTTTTATGAGACCAAAGCTAATTAAAAATAAACATATATGTGAATGCATATTGTGTAAAATCCTGGCTTCACTGGTGGCAAAACTCCCATTGACTTCTCTGGTACCAGAATTTCACCCCATATTATTTTCACTTTAATTATACCTTCATTTTGTGTGCACTGATATAGTTTAATATAGGTTGCACCTGTCAAATCTGGGACTCTCTCATTCAGCAACATCCCTGGTTTGGCAGGACCATGGATGGTCCAGGACAAGAGAGTATCAGGGCTGGCACCAGAACAAGCATCTGCTGGCCAGTGTCCAGCTGCTTGGCCACAGACAGTGTCCATGGGGCTTGGGTTGGGGCCAGGCCAAAGCAGCAGCCAGCAGCCTGTCTGGGGCTGGAGCTCCCTGCATGCCCCATGGCAGCACAGGGTTTGGGGCAAGAGTACCTACTTGCACCACAGCAGTACAGGGCTGGAGTCAGAACCCCCCATTTGCCCTGTCAGGCTGAGGGCTGTGGCAGCCCCAGAGAGCATGGTACTAGGGCAGAAGACCTGTGGCAGCCCTGGGGAAACTGGCCAGGGCCAGAGCACCCAGGAACCGTGAGGCTGGGGACACGGCAGCCCCCTGGAGCATGAAGCCCCGAACCTCCCTTGGTCTGGCAACCTGTACGTGCATCTCCATGCTACCACCTAGAAATCATTTCATTTTTAAGTTGTAGACCTTTCCCCAGCATTCCCTCTAAAATACCAGGAGATGAATAAGTTTCTTTTCTGCAGTTTGTAAAGGTAAAGGTACAGAGATCAAAGGAAAAAAAGTAGTTTGCATTTATTTCAATATGTGGAAGAAATTCTATAACAAGAAAGAATTAGAATTGAGATCATTGGGGGAAATATATGCAAAGGAATGTGTATGTGTGTGTGTATTTATAATTAAAAATGGAAGCCAGATCAAGACATCTTGTCTCTGAAAGTAATTTGAATAATATAATATGTTCTCCAAATTCTCATGATGCTAGACAGTGGCAGTTATCACTGATATAGCATTTGTCACAATGTGCACAAGGTTTTCCCATTGTCACTTGGTTAGCATCATTTTGTCCTCTCAGCTGCAGCATGTGCAGTGATATTCAGATCTTTTCAGGTTCCTTTGGCACATCTGTAATTATAATCCTTATTAGGGTTGGTAATGAGCTTGAATCTCACTAATGATTTTGAAATAATCTGCCTAAGATGACAACCCTTTCTCATCAGTTGCTAGCTTTGGAAAGCTAACCCTCTCTACTTTCTCTGCACCACAGTTTTGCACCAGAAGACAGAAAAGGGAGGTTATGGGGAGATATGTGTGTAGATTTTTGTTGAATTAAATTCAGATGTCAATGGTGAAAAATAATTTTTGTTAGTATGACATCATGGTACCTAATCATTTCAAATAGATCACTCTAAGGAAGAACTAGCATTCAAATACTAGATCTAATCAGCTAATCAGAGACCCACCTGCTGCTTAACCTAATCTCAGCACCTCCATTAATGTGGGCAACATGTATGTAAGGCCAAATAAAGCTCTTTACAAGAGAAGCTTTGCTGTATTGTTAGAAGTATATCTCTCTACATGGAGCCATGGAGAAACTACATCTTGTAAGACCTAGATGGTAGGAAGATGTTTCTGAGGGAACTAGATGGTGTATACCCACCAGTGATCTCTTTGACATCTAAAGAAGCTTTTGGACTGTGTTCCCCAATGGCCAAGATCCCAGTGAGACTGCTAGAGTGGGGTCTTGCTCCTATCCTAGCATACCTGTAGGCTGAGTAATGCTCTTCCTGGCCTTCGCCTATGGGTCTTGTACACAAGCAATCAAATTCTGGCTTCCTCTTGTTCCAGAACTAAGCTTTCTGCCCACATAGCTTTGAAGCAGAACCACAGACAATGGAAGGAAATACTTCATTCATAATCCTGAGGTTTGGTGTCCTGAGAAGGCACATATGCAGTTAAATAGCAGAATTTCTTCATCTATTTCTATTCAAAGGGACAAAATCAGCTCTGATATAAGGATATGAAATTTTCTGTTTTGAAATTGCACCTGCTTATATAGCAAAGAACGATTTAGTTGAGAGTTCTTTGCTTACCTGCCTTTCTGGGCTATTGTGAAACGTAATTAATATTTTAAATCACTTTGATAGCTTTTGATGGAGTACAAAATATTCTTTAAAAGTTTAGGTACTTTGACATTTACAATAGGTGGGATCAAACTATAAGAGATGTGTTAAAATCTCATTCTTTATTGCATAAACCACATACCATTTTTCATGGTGGATAAATAATCCTACATGATGAGGATATTTTTGCCTCAGTTGAAGCTATTGATTCTGACAAGAGCCAGAGACAAGACACCAGACCAGATGCACTACTGTGTTGTGGAAATTCCTCTTTATTTATTATTCTAGCTCTGACAGCCAATAGAGAAATAAACAAACATAAATGCATTCAAATAAATAAGTATTGAAACAAAAGGTGTTCATTCTAGTTACTGATTTTGATAGTCAATCAGTTTCATGTGCTTTCCACTGTATCATTGCCCACTATTTGCAGAGGAAATGACAAGCACTGTGTATGACCTTCTCAGCTTCTTTACCCCTGGGAGCACGTGGAGAATGAACATGGCAATCCCCACAGAGGAGCCACCTTTAGTGATTTTCTTGCATAGAATTAATTTTAACATCACATTAAATAATTTTTAAAATGTCTGACTCTTACTTTATGCATTCTCTGTTTTTCTCAATTTTAATGACAAGATTATACTTTCAGTTCAATATTCAGACCAGGAAAATCATGCCCATCCTGATTAATGACTCTTCAGCTTCCTTATTGGAGTCAACATTGAAAATAGAACTATTTTGAATGCAACCTGAACAAGCCTAATATAGGAAATGTATATAGTCTAATTCCTGTAGCTCAGCTGTTCTCAATCAGGGCTCTGAAGCCCTCTCGTGGGCCACAAGCAGTTTTCAGAGGGGTCTATCAAACAGAGCCAGCATTAGACTCGTTAAGGCTTGGTCAACACTAGGCATGTAAGTCGATTGCAGATACACAATTCTATCTCCAGCAATTGCAGCAGAACTTCTCCTGTCGACTTCCCTTACTCCTTGTGATAGCATGCCTCTGGTGTGGTAGAAATATCATTTGATCAACATAATAATTATACCTATGGATCTTGTAGTACTACCCATTTCAACATCCAGTGGTGGTGCTTTGGCCACTTCCTTTGGGAATCCATTCCACTATCCAAGTGAGTTTGAGCCTGAGAAGTGCCTCTTGTTGTTTAGTCTGATACCCAGCAGAGCTATGGTCCTCATCCAAAGCCCACAGAAGTTAACAGAGGAGTTTGGATCAAGTCCTAGCTGTGAAGGTGTAACCTACACACTGGGTATGGTTCACTGTCCCATATATTGACACCTACAGCACTTTCGGGAAGAGTCAGAGAAAGAATGAGTGTTTTACAGCCTTAGCTTCAACCCAAATGGCTTTTAACTCAAACTGTGGAGACTAATTCATTAAGTTCCAGAGATCCCAGGATCAAGTGCTTCTGTCAGTGGTTACAGAGGGACATAGGAAAGGAAGAAAGGCAACATGTCTGCAAGCATATATTGGCTAAACGGTGTATTTTTAATCTCCACATTCATATTTTTTCTACATCTGTCTTGAAAGCATCTGCTTCTCACATCCCAGCCTCAAGAAAGCAAATGGTAGATGGACATTTACTGCACATGAACAAATGCAGCATCAAGCACAGAGAAGCTTCATTCTTTGTGTTTTCTGCAAAATAAAATTGGGTGCTGCAGATGGGCTAAGGAGCAAAACATAACAACTGATGGCTGTGGAAGAATGAAATGAAAATTTGATTGAAATTACATGTTCCCACAGCTGGGGTGGAAGTTAGGTTAGTTGGTGGCGCTTTTTAATAGAGGAAGAAAATGTTACATCAAGTACAGATGCTGATTCTTTGGGTGCCCTATTGCAGTTTCGTGTGTGCTGCTGCCATAAATGTAATCGCCAACCTGTCAAGGCTGCTTCCCTAACTTATAAAACTAATCTTTGCTGCTACTTCTGCTCCACTATCTTCCCCAGTGTTCCACAATTCTGCATCAGTGACTTCAGTACTTGCTTTGTTTTCTATTGCTGTACCAACCAGACAGGCAGTGTTTTTCCTTCCTGAGCCATCTTGACTTCAGTCCCTGGAGCTTCCAGACCTGCCATACCCAGTTACTCCCCTGCTGTTTCTATTTTGCAATATTTCCCACAGCTTAGCTTGCTATTTCATCTCTTAAACAGAAGGAAGTCTTTGGGGTGTAATGCTTTGTTAATACTATCAAAAAGGAGGATTCTTCTCTCTTCAGCTTGTATTTTCCCATGCTGTGTGCCTCCTTTGCCCTTACTGAACATTTTGATGTTGTACATCTTACATCTGAAGTCTCTACACTTCATTCTCTTTTTTACAGATGGGCAGATTTCAGATACTAACTGCTTTAACTTGGAATAGAATTTTATTCATTCTATATTGCTAATTTGACTTTCATTTCCAATAAAGTCTTGAATAATTAACCCTTCACACCCCTTTTTTTCCCAAATTGCAAATACTCAAATATCCAGGGCTATTGTTTTGGGGAAGAAATTCCATCAAGCCTTTAAATATCCTGGCAGACAATGACACTGGAAGATGTCAAAATCATGTGAGTCATAAAGTGCTTGGAACCATCGTCCATGATGGGTGACATTATTAAGGTTAGTTGTTTGACGTAAACATTTTTTTTGTGATCATGGCTCAAACTGTTTGAAACACTCCTCTGCCAATGGGAGAGCTTCTCACCATCCGCATAGTTAATCCATCTTGGCAAGAGGCAGTAGCTGTGTCAACAGGAGGAACCTTCCCAACCCAATACAGTGCTGTCTACAACAGGCATTAAGTCATGATGACTATGCCGCTCAGCAGTGTTAGTAGTGTAGACCTGGTCTCAGTCATGCTCTTTCCATCCCATGTGCCTTAGATCAATGGTGAATTCATAGAGTCATAAAAGTTTATGGTTAGAGGGAGACCTCAGGAGATCATTTAGTCCATCAACATCCTACTCAAAAGCCCTCTTTCCAACACCACTTGTGATATCACGTATTTGTCTCCACTAGTTGATGGTCCCTACCTAGGCCTTTTCATTCAACAGGAAGGATGGATGAGAACACAACTTGTGCCTCAAACTCTTTTATCCTTCTTTCCAGAGCCACATAGTGACCTGCTCATGGTCATTCTTGGTAGTATCATTGGTGCCCATGAACAGTAGTAGGAAGGGGTAGCAGTCCAATGGCTTCCTTAGCCTCAGCAGACACTCCATCACATCCTGAATTCTCGCTCCAAGCAAGCAGCACATTTCTCATATTCTCCAGACCAGATGGCAGATGGATAACTCTGTCCAGCTCAGGCTGTCTAGATTACAGGGTTTTGTTGACAAAACCTGCAGACCATCTGGATTGCAAAGTGCATTCTATCAACAGCAAGTTGACAGAATGCAGTGCTTTTGTCAACAGCCTTACCCCACTTGCCACAAGGAAGAACACTGCTGTCAACAGAGATCTGTTGACAAAGTGCTGACCTGGATGTTCTATAGGGAAGGCCTTCTGTTGACTGAAAAGGCATCTGGTGCACCCTGTCCACAGCAAGCAGTGCTCTGTGGTTCCTGCCTCCGACACTTCTTAAAGACACAGTGAACCCAGGAAACCCCATGGCAGGAAGCTGAGAGTGAGCAAACTGTCACTACCATCTGCAGTTCCCCATGCTCTCACAGCCATATCCTAGTGAGGGCATTGTCAGATAGCAGAAGGCCAGCCACCTTGAGACCCCAGGATGGCCACTGCCCTGGTTGAATGGATCCCCCCACCCACTGCAGCATGGAGCAGGTCCAGGCCAAAGTAAAAGAGCTTAGACAAGGCTATGTCTGGGCCTGCAATGCTGGCTGATGCTCCGGGGCAGAACCAGCCACCTGACTCTATTACCAGGATCTCCACAGCATCCTCGGGGGGCGGGGGGCACATCTCCCCTGAATCACAGCATTGACTCGGTGCACAAGATCCGCCCCCCACCACAGCAGGAGCCCCTTCAGGAGGAGGAGGATTCACCTCAACGGCAAGCTACACCAGGGCCTGAGCTGGAGCCCAACTTGGAGGCTAGCAGCCTCGCCCTGGTGTTGTACCTGGTCTCAGGAAGGCAGGACACCTCCTGGGCATCTGCATAAATGGGCAAGGGTCCCTCCAGAGTAGACACCATGCGTTACACACCCCAGAGCAGGGGCAGGGGTGCCCACACAGTGTGCTGCGAGCATTGCTGAGTCAGCCTGGGTGGGACCTCATGCTGTGGTCTGAGCATGGGGAACCGTGTGCAATGGAAATGTGGTCACCTGGCCCCAGAGACAGACCATGGGCACAGGCAGCATCCGCTGCCAGCCTCATGGGAGGCTGGATGAGCCCTAGGCCTGTGAACTGTACACTGTGGTCAGCCAGGGCCTGCAGCACCGTAGTGCAGTAGCCCTTGCAGTTTATGTACTTTGCCATGCTCTGCTCCAGGGCACATATCAGGATGTGCATCCTATCAATGGCCCTGATGCATTTGAGGACCACAGGGTGGTGAAACCAGCCATGACCTGCTCAACGTCTCCCATACGGATGATCCTCCACAGTAAGATTGTGCAGATGGCCATCACAATCTGCAGAGGGAGGCAACTGAACACACGTCAGGGACTGAAGGAGGAAGTACCTAGGCCCTGGGAGGGTCCCCATCCTCCTTCCACCTCCCCACCATGCTCTCTGGGAGCCCTCCATGAGAGGCTGCCCCCAACAGCAGGGCTGTGTGAGGGTAGAATGGGTGGAATGGCACAATCCCCCAGGGATGGGGCTTTGTCCACCTCTTTCACTTGTGATCCCGCTTCCTGCAGCAGAGGCAGTGAATGGGTGCCTGTGGGGGTCCTTTTAAAGGTATGCCTTGCTGGGGATCCCATAAGGAACTGGTGACCTGTAACCCTGTCTGACTGGGTTCCAGGTGGCTGTTTTGCTGACAGAGCAGCTGGGCTGTCCAGACAGTCTTTCAATCCACTTTGTAGTCTGGATGTGATCTGTCAACAAATTTGGTTGTGAGATATCTTCCAGCACAAACTTCTGCCAACAAATCCCAGCAATCCAGACATAGCTTTAGGAGGTGAAACAGACACTATTACTTCCCTAATATTCCAGTAGAGGACTGGACACTTCAGGAGACACAGTTGTGGGGAAATTGCATACTAGGGTATGTGGGTATCATTTGTCTGATAGTAGTCAACCCTGGAGACCAGAGAGTGGCTGTGGTGTAACAAGGAAGCTTCTGAAATCAAAAGTTGCTGAACCAGGGCTGCTTATCATTCAGAAAATTAATGTATGCTTGTACGGTGGCCAGGAGCATCCCGATAGGAAGTTACAGCAGCACAGCATTTTAAAGCACTCAGGGTTATAGGACAAGCATAGGATCAATAACACAATGATCCAGGTTACACACAAAATGTGATAACTGTTCACTTCTTACATTCTTAGCCAGTTGCATATGAGTGAAGACCCAATAGAGAAGTATCTGCTCAGTGAAGGTATTAACCTGGTGGCTGAAATACTAAAAGTGAAATTATCTTTGAGAAGCTTTGCTGAGATTCTGCTGACTGTTTTTCAAGAGTGTAAATTGTTTCAGTAAAATACTCTGCAAGTCTGTACTCTGCTTCTGGTTTCCCACATTTCTCTCTTGAAGAATCAGCCCACATCGAAAGTCTACCCATCTTTTGGATTTCTTGGAACCATATGGTGGAAGCTTCTGTGGCAACAAGTTCCACCCATACCCATCAACTATGAGGATGCTAAATGCTATATTAGTGTTCCATATAACATCTGGTTTCAAGTCTTCAGTCTCTAGTACCTTTGACTCATCTTCTCTCTCCTTTTTCATCTATTTTCTATTGTGTTTCTCCAGATGACACAGTGAAGAAGCAAACTGCATCAATGAATTTCACAGTCAAATATTGTAGAGCTAATTTCCATTTACGTATTTCTTCATAAGATTGTGCAGTCTACATAATGGGGTGGAGGACAGGAATCACATCTGTGTGTGCACAGACAGAAGCTAATAAAGTCCTCAATTAACTCTGTTTTTACTTGATTAAGCCCATGATTAGTAATTAATTCCACCCACATGCAATCATTCTGCCCTACTACCTATATATTAAGCTATGCTTTTTAAAGACACAGCTGTTTCAGAAATAAAAGTAAAAATAATTTCCTAGAGTAAAGTAGGACTTGAAACTTTTTATTTTTCTTTAAACAAAGCCAATCTATCAAAGGGATTTCCTTGTTTAACGAATATGGTTCTTGGCCCTATTTCTATGATTTGTTGAAAGAGCTGAAAACCATGATGACTAAAACCAACATGAATGCACAGATCTAAGGACCACATAATGTGGAAAAGGAATAAAGGGTTCAATATGAAAGGGAACTAGTTTCAGAAAGAGAAGAGACTTTCCTTTTGCCTTTCTTCAAAGAGGTGGCCATGTATGCAGTTGTGTGACCGATCTGTGATTCTGTAATGAGACATAGACTGGAATTTCTTTGGCAGAAGGGTTGTAATTTATACTGTGCATATACATCACTTAGCACAGCTTGGCCTTGGTCCATAACAGTACCTCCAGAGAAAATATGCCTAGAAATCTTCATGAATTAAATGCAACATAAAATACACTTCAAACAAACTTAAATCAGTGTTGCAGACTACCACCACAGACTCAGGGGCAAGGTGTGGGGAGGGCAGGCTAGAAGGGGTAGATCCTCAAGAGGAAGGGGAGGGGCTAAGGGAAGAAGTCATGTGGAGCATCAGAGTGATGCTCCCATAGTGTTTCAAAGAGGTCTGGAGCTCCTGCCACTGCTATTGGGGCAGTGGCAGCCTCTGGATGCTCCAGGCCCCTTTGAAACTCTAGGTTCCCATGCAGTGGCCCCCACACCAGTGATAAGCCTGATTTCATTTGTACTAGGTACTGGGAAGCAACAAATCTAAGTGGCACCACAGAAGGGCACACTAAGGATGTGGCCACACTAGCAAGTGACATTGAAATGGGTAATCCTGAGCTGTCACTTCAAAGTGAGTCGCTTTGAAATGAAGCCACTACACACAAAACATGGATTGACATTACAAGCTGCAACACTGAAAAGACCTGCCCCCCATCCTTTCAAAAGGGAGCAGCTACAGGGCCTCCCTTCAAAATAACGGGGCAGAAAATGGTGAGGGAAGGGTCAAATGGCTGGCAAACCCTTCCTAGAGCATGGGCCAGCTGCCCCCTTCAGAGGCCCCTCCCAGACAACCTCCCCCCTGCCAGTGCACAGCACCCAGTCCTGGGGGGTATTGCTTCTTCCACCTCACTGGCTGCTGCAAGGCTCTCTGGTACATCAAGAGAGCTGGGGTGGCCCATGGACATCGAGGTGGCAGTCCATGGCCCCATGTGGGGACCCCTCCCTGATGGCAACCTCAGCCATCCCCAGGGCCTCTGACCGTGTGCCTGGAATCATGCTGGCAACATTGGGGACCGCTCCCCCACTCATGCTTGTGGTGTCCCATGCCCGGCCCTACCTGAGGCTTCCTCAGGTCGGTTTGGGGGGAGGCCTGGGCACAGGTGACCTGGCTTGTGACCTCCAATGGCGTAGTGATGTATGGGGTCCTGTCACTCCCACCCTCACTGTCGCTGTCCCCCTCATTGGCCGGCAGCTCCAGGCCTGGGGTCGGTGGTGCTGCGGAGAGTCCCAACTCTGGCTCCTCACCCTGCCTCTCTGGCTCAGCCATGTCGAGGGTCTCTTCCTGCGATCTGGCCTCCCTGGGGTGAGGAGCTGGTGCAGGTCTTCGTACTAGGGGCAGGTGGTAGGCACTTCCCATGACCACCTGGCTGAGTATCTCACCTTTGCATACCCTGGCACAGCTCCTTGACTTTTGACTGCAGCTGGTCGAGGGTCTGGTGGGGATGGCGCCTTGCAGCCAGGGTCTCGGCCAGCCAGGCAAAGGTGGCTGCATTCTGCTTCTGCCCGTCCATCCTCAGCAGGACGTTCTCCTCCCCCCAGATGACCAGCAAGTCCTGGACCTCAGCCTCCAGCCACAGGGTGCTCCTCCTCTTCAGGGCTACCCGGGGTCCTGGGAGCCCTGCCAACTGGTGCTTTGTGATCCCTGGGGCTCCTGGGGGTCTTGGCTGCTGGCCATTGCTCCACCTGGATAACTTTCTGTCATTCGGGGTGGGAGGGTGCCATAGAGTGTGCAGCTGTGAGCATGTGCTCCTGTGGCTGCCATCACACTCTCAGCTTCCTGCACCAGGTTTCTGTGTCCCTTCAGCTTTAAGGCAGCTGGAGCTGGCAGCCATAGAGTCCTGGCGGCTGGCCAGGACGTCTCTGTGCTCCGGGGAGGGACTGTCTCCATGGAGGACTTGTGATTTAGAAATGGCTGCCAGGGGAGCGGCTACACACGTTTCATTTCTAAATCAACGTCGAAATGGGGCGTTGTTCCCAAGACAGGATTGGAACAACGCTTTCTAAACGACTGCCTTTTTATCCCCATGTTGATTTTGAAACGAGCGATTTGTGTGTAGTCGCTCTGCTGCTCATTTCAAAATTGCCCCTCATTTCGAAATCACTTCCGAAATTACTTGCTAGTGTGGCCACAGCCTAAGTGTTTCACAAAAACTAAAAAAGTTGAAGGTAAAAATATTATTTTAAATAGAAAAATCATCTTTATAAATCTATAGGCTTTTCTGCTGAGATTGAATCTTAATGTGACTAAGATAATTACATTCCTCTGTTGGCAAAATAAAAGACAGCTGAGAAATTAACAGAGTGCATTTGATTGTGAGCATATACTAGACTTAGTCTGATCCAAGAGCTTATTTGTCCTCTGCCTTTCTTGCATTTCATTACAAAATGTAATTATCTGCTGGTCATCCTTGTGTTTGACTAACAATCTAAGTTTCAAAGAAAAGTCCCCTCTGACAAATAAAAGTAAAATCTGTCATTCAGCAAACTTTTTATTCTTGACGCAGAGTCTGTGGCATATAATGAGAACACTGAAATCTGGAACTTACAGCATGGCTAAGGGCAGAAAAGGAACCATTTTTGTGTTCCTTCTTTCTTCTTAGGCAATTGAATCTCTGTCATATCCTCATCATCAGTAACACCACATGTAATGTACTATTTCCTTCTAATGAGCATACCCCCATGTACATTATTCCCCAGCTGGTGGTCTATAATAGGGGGATTTTAATTTTTGCCTTCCTCTGAGACCTCCAGTATTCACTGCTGCTAAAGGCAGGAAGCTGGTATACCTAACCTACCAGCATTCTACAGTATTGCAAAAATAGCATTCCTAAAACATGGACATATAAGTAATTCATTCTTATTCCTGAAATAACACCAAAACTGGAGTAGGATGAAAAGAACAATCACTTGCCTTCCTGGTGATGAAATCTCAGAAAATCTGATTATATGGGCCTAATGCTAATTATCTTTAATGACTTTTTGTGTTAACATGTTTATTGGACCAGCTTATTATAATTGGAGAAGCTGTGTACTCCTATAATGCTGTTTTGGATAACTACACTGATTATGAACAAGCAAAGTTGTTCCTTACAAGACAAGACAAAATAGAAGGTGGTAGAAATACAGGTATCTCCATACTTGGGCATTCAGAATGTATTCCTAAGAATGCTTATTTTAGAAACCACTTATGAGACAAAAGTGCAATTTAAAGCAATTGTCTTATTTGTGTGAATTTATGAGTTGAAAAAAGGAGATTACATCCTGTATTATAGTTTCAAAAAGTTGCTACATAATGCTAATTAGTTAGCATAACACAGCTGGAAATTTCAGTGGCATTTGGCTCTTATCAAAAGTATTTTATCCTGTAATAAATATCCTGAGAGAAATGACAGTGCACTTCCAAAGGGGAAGTTTGTTGTTAATAAGAGGTGGTCCCTTTTAAACTGTTTGTGGAAAAGTCTTCTGGTTAATTCCTTTGGCACTAACATAACTTACATTTAATTTGCAGGAGGTAAAAGAAACTGTAAATAAAAATGGTTAAACACACAACTGGTTACTGGTTCTTACATGAAGTGGGCTATCTTGCTATTAATACTGCTCCCCCAGTACAGTTTCCTGTCTCCTTTTCACATGCAGAGGAGTAAATGGGGACATAGACTCAAGAAAGCAACATCTCCTTGCAAACAGATAACATGTTTCTTCCAGATGTCACTGAACTAACTGACATGATGTGGCACGACACTTCACAATTATTAAAAGCTAGGTCATTTGTGCAGTGAAGAAGCTGCTGAAAAGAAGTTTTCAAGGCACTAATTTATCATCCCCTCTTCTTTCTGATTAAAAGCTAATCAGATTATTTAGGGGCTCCTCCTCGTAAATCTTAGCAGTTCATACTACAGTCTGCCCTGATCTACCTGTGGGAGTGCCCCATTTCTGTCATTGTGCCTACCTGATGTCCAAAAGCAAGGAAATAAGACAAGCAAAAACAGCAAGAGCTAATAAGCTTCTTTAAGCTGTTTCTAAAATGCACTGTAACATTTAAAGGGTGGCACTTCCCAGCTTCGTACCTATCCTGTGAACTGACACACTTTGGAGTTCATGACATAAGGAACTAGCAGCTCCTTCCCTTCCACTAGCAGCTGCCACGATAACCTTGCTGGTGCTTCAACAAAATAGCTCAAGGGCGAGGTCAAAGACCTCAGTCTGGTACCTGCAAGACATATTTACTAGTATGGCTTTTTTTTGTTTTTTAATTAACGCTGAGAGGGACCCTGCTGTTAAGATTCCAGCTTCCCCCCACCAGTATATATAAGTGAGTTGACACAAAGCCAGACAATGCAATGAGGCTTCTAACTTAATCCCAGCTAAAGTTATTAGAATCAGAGCACAGTGGCATTCCAGAGTGGGATGCAATTACATGCAGCTGGACATTTTTAGAGTGAGAGCCTTTAAAATCCTCAGCCAACATTAAGGTTGAGTACACTAACTGTCTATGTTCTAGGATAAGGAGACATGGGGTGGGTGCTTGTTTTATTTTGTATTAAAAGTAATGTTTAAGGAAAGGGTAAATGACAAAACTGGAGTTTGTCATTTTAGTTACACAAGAGTCATTTGAAATAAACCTAAACCTCAAAAAGGGTTTTCTGCTTGACTTAGATCTCCTGTGAAGTTTTTCTTCAAATAGACCTCAGCCCTGTCAGCAAGATAAATGACTGTGAATTCATGATAGAAAAGATGAAAAATAAGGGAATCGATCAGATAAACATTGATTGCCTCCAGCAGCAATTGTAATAACTACTCCTCAGAAAAAATATCCTACTGTTAACAGTATAATTTGGGAACTTATTCCCCCTCTCAGGGTAATATCCTATTAATAATGTCTGTTTCAGCTGGTTCATATCTGTGATATAGACTGTCACCCCATGGTGACCAATTTTAATGAAGCATATTTTAAAACAGCATATTTAATACAAAACAACTGCTCATTGTCACAAGCTGACCTTGTATTTGGGTTTTTTGTTTGTCTTTGTTTTTGTTCTCTGATAAGCTAAGAGCTGAAACACCTTGGTTTGAAATTTATGTGAAAATAGTATGGCCTGTGGACTATGTGTATTAGCTCCATTTCTGAGAACCCCAAGCCTCATTACAGACATTCACAAGCATTTCCTATTGTTTAGCCTATGGGAGCCATTGCATTAAAATTAGCTTTTACCAAATTGTTAATCTAATTGAACTACAATAAAAATTCCATCAGAGATAAAAAGAGAAGCTGAACAAAGAACACAAATGGGTTTCCACAATGGAAAGTCATGAGATAAGAATGGTCTTCCACAGACAAGGTTTACTTCATAGGTGTAAGACAAGTTCCAGTCTCTTGTTTGAATTGTTTCCCACTCAGCACTTCAAGAGAAGTACCGCATTGTATTTTGCCGTGCTCCTCACGAAACTAGTCTGACTTTGATCTTGGGTTTGTGGTAACAGCAGTAAAATGAGAATTGAGAATCTAGCCATAACAGAGAATGAAAAGTATATCTGATTCTGAAACTTCTTGCTGGAGACATGTTCATATTCAGATTACCTACATTTGTGACTTGAGGTTATTCTTGCCTGTCCTAAAACATGGAGCTTGAAATTGTGTAGGTATTCAAGAGTTTTCTGATCGTTTCATAAACCACTTAAATGTTTAGCAAAGTTTGTTTCAGTCTACAAGTGCTATGATGTCAAAAAGCATTTGCTAATCTCCAAGCACTTTTGTGATATATTTACTTACTGTATTCCTCTGTACTGGCAAATAAAACTACCCAAATGCTATTGTCTAAATCTTTAGAGCTTCCTACTTAGACAAAATGAACTATTTGACTGTGGGCATGGGCTACAACTAATATTTCTCAAGTGACTTCACTTGGCAATAAAACGCATTTTCTCCTTTGCTTATCTTGGACTATATCGCTTTGCCACAGCTACCTCATTAAAGTCCTGCTACACCCACAATAATAATATATTCTGCTTTTCTCCACACAGACTGCTTCTGTGTTGCTCTGCTAGTAATGTCCATATAACCTTTAATCAAGGGATAATCGCTGTGGGTCTATACTTTGACAAGATCTATTTTCTAACTTGATTTATTTGTGAGATTACAAGGTCCATTAATAAAGGGAATAGCCATGATGTAGTATACTTTAACTTCTGTCAGGTTTTTGACTTGGCACCATATGACATTTTGATTAAGAAAACTAGAACAATAAAAATACATGGAATATATTAAAATAGATGTGATAGGTCTCAAAATGTAACGGTAAACAGAATTGTCATCAAGTGGGTCAGCTTCAAGTGGGATTTGGGGATTTGTTCTTGGTGATATGATAATTAATATTTTTATCAATTACCTAGAATAAAACATAAAATAATTCCAGACAAAACATGATTTTAACACAAAATCTGGGGGGATGGAGCAGTAAATAATGCAGAAGACTTATCACTGATACAAAGCAATCTGGATTGCTTGGTAAACAAAGCAAAAGAGAAGACTATATTTTCCACTACAACCGTATGTAAGAACACTCATCTCAGAACAAATATAGGTAATGCCTGCAAGAATGGGGCCTCTACCCTAGGAAGAAGGGACTCTGAAAAGGACTTTGGGCTTATGGTGAATAATCAACTGAACGTGAGCTCCCCAAGAAACAATGTCACCGGTGTTGTCTGTTAGCTGACTCCTTAGGCAGTTCCCCAGGAGAAATTCAGGTGCCACCTAGCTGATTAGCAGATCACCCACAATGCACAGCATGTGTTTTTATTGGTGCTGCACAGCTCCTATGCCTTAGTGCACATAACATTTTATTCTGCCCATGGATGGAAAAAATTAGTGGGAACATTGTCATCCAAAGAGCTAATTTGAACCTTCCATGTGTAAATGGGAACAATAATGTAGGACTTGAAAAGTTATACTGATATTGCTACTGGAACATTATGTCCATTTCAAATGTCTGTAATCTAATCTCCGATCTTGTGCCATAGAGATGGGCAAGTCAGTGGATCATAGATACATGGATCCTAGCCATGCAATTGCTGTAGTTAGAGTTGTGTATCTGTGGTTGACTTACTTTGCCCAGTACAGACATAGCCTGAGTCACTCACAACTTGGAAGAAAATGATTTTGATGCTTATGGATCGATGTGCTAACAGATAAACACAAGAGGGAATTAGTATCTGCTATATATCACTACATCATTCTCAGGATTGGGATGACTGCATCTATATAGACCTATCTATAAAATGAAGGCAGAACAGCTTCCTGATCATGGGTGACTTTAATCAGAAGGATATATGCTGGTGGTCTTATGCAGCCTGCATTAAAACATCCTTGGAATTTTAAAATATTGCTATAGATAGCAATTTCCTAATTCGAAACATATTGCAACTGACAGAAAGGAAATCTGTATTAACCCTAATCGTCACAGATAAAAAGGAACTGAACATACAAGTAAAGATTATTGGTCACTTAGGAAGAACTGATGGTGAGTTAATGGCATTTGTTCTGATAAGACAGAAAAAGGTATGTATGCATGTGTTTTATAGACACACACACAAACTGTGATGGGGAGAAGCCACAGAGCTATCAGAAAGAAATAAAAAACAGATATATTAGCCCTAGGCTGAACAAATCCCTGGCAGCAAAACGACAGCTTTTCTGGGTTAATTAAGACACCTGAGGTCAATCTAAGAGGATCCTAAAGTTGAGGTACTTAAGTTAGTTAGGACACCTGGAGACAATCGAGAACCGGTTAAGACAGTTAGGTTTGGTGGGGACACTTGGAGAAGAAACTGATTAAAAACCTCCCCTTTAATCAGTTTATTAGTGTGCCAGGAGTTGGGGCAGGGGGTTTGGCCAAAGAGAAGGAAATGAAGAGATGCTGTCACTTACCACCAAGGAACCCTGTGGTACATGAGGTGGGGGTAGGGAGAGCCCTGCCTGGGGAGCAGTCCCTTTGGACCACAGAAGTCCAAGGGAGGAAAACCCCTACTGCAGGGGGAAAGAGGGAAGTAAGAAATCTAATCTGTTGACTTCTTGTCTGGAGACACCACTATAGACTAAGAAATTTTTCCTCTCCCTTCTCTTCCTGCTATTCCTATTATGAGAGTGACTATATCAGATAACGGCTTGTTCCTAAAGCAAAGGAGTTATTTAGTCTGAGAGCTATAGTGAGGCATGGAGGTGAGCAATTGGACAGGGAGCTGCTGTTTTCTCCAAATTGGGGGAGCAAATATTCAACCTAGTGCTACCCAGAAGTGCAGGACCAATCATGTGAAATTAGGAGCCTTATCACACAACGCACACATGTTGCTTTAAAAAGCTCAATTTCACAAAACTGTAAACAATTATAGGCCAAATCATCTGGGAGGAAGGAATTAATGATGAGAATGTGAATCATAATTGGGAGCGTCTTAAGAATATTTACGAGGTGCCCCTAAAAGCCACAATCTCACAAGTGAGGATAAAGTCTAATTTGGTTAAAAGAATAATCTTATTTAGACAAGAAATGAATGCCGCTATAACATGCTATCATATATAGAAATATATAGTAATGAAATCAGGAATTGTAGAACATTTATAAAGGAAGCAAAGGAAGAGAAGGGAAAATCTATAGCCAGCCAGAGTTAAGGATGATAAGGAGAATTTTTAAAAATATATTAGGAGCAAAAGAAATTCAGACAGTTTTATTTTTCTATACTAGATGGAAATCGGAGAATATCAATAATACAGAAAAGGCAGAACTATTTAATAAATATTTCTGAATTGTATTTGGGGAAAACAAAATAATGTTATTTCATGTTTAGGTGATACCATTCTTTCCATTCCACTACCAGTCCTTTTAAAATTATCTGGTCTAATTAACTTGAATGCAAGAGTTTTGAAAGAATTGGCTGACTAACCAGTTTAGTGAGTTTATCTTCATTATGGCTACATCTACACCAGCGAGGTTGGAAGATGCTAATGAGGCACTGCCATGAATATAAAGTGCCTCATTAGCATAATAGAGGCTGCTGCAATTTGAAAGTGACACTTTCAAATTGCGTGCTGCCCATGTAGATGGGGGCCTTTCGAAAGGACCCCCAATCTTTGAAAGCCCTTATCCCAACTTGGTTTTAGGAACAAGGGGCTTTTGAAGACTGGGGGGTCCTTTCAAAAGGACCCTGTCTATGTGCGCAGTACACAATTCGAAAGCAGCACTTTTGAATTGCTGCAGCTGCCACTATGCTAATGAGACCTTGCATATTCATGGCAGCACCTCATTAGCATCTTCCGACCTCACTCATTACCATGCCCCTTTGGAAAAGAAGGGGCTAGTGTAGACATAGCCTATGTCTTGGAACACTGAGGAAGTTTCAGTAGATTGGAAGAAACCAAATGTTGTGCCAATGTTTTTAAAAAGGGGAATAAATTAGATGATCCAGGTAATTGTAAGCCAGTCATTCTGAGATCAGTCCTGGGCATATTTATGTAAAGGCTGACTTGGGACAATGAACAGTTAAACAAGGGTAATCTAATCCATGTCATGCAGTCCGTTCTTACAGGAAGGGGAAAACTGTTCAGAAATTAGTGTCTCTCAAAAAGATTTTGGGTTCATGCTGGATAATCAATTGAACATGAGCTCCCATTGTGACAGGAAACAAGTGTGATCTTTGGATGCATACAGTGGGGACTCTTAAGTAATACAGAGTTTATTTTATTTTTATATGCAGCTCTGTTTTGCCAGCTGCTGGAATATTGTGTCTAGTTTGCATGTCCACAGTTCAAGAAAGGAGCTAAACAGTGGAGAAGGTTCAGAGAAGAACCACAAGAACGATTAAAGGATTAAAAAAGTGACATACAGGGTGCGTCTACACTACCACTCTATTTCGAAATTAATTTCAAAAGTGGGCCCAATTTTGAAAGAGGTTGCGGATCATCTACACACTCAACAGCCTTTTTCGAAATTGTTTTCCTATCTGGGATTGGGATGAGCGGCCCCTTTTGAAATAAAATTTCAAAATAGTGCACGTATAGTCACTCCGGGCCCACAATTTTGATATTGCGGTGATGGCGGCAGCTCCATGGATCACGGGAGATGCACTAGCAAGCCCCGGTGGGGCTCTATGGTCCCTGGGCCAGCCCCTTAAAGCTGCATAGCTCCGGAAACCCCATGCAGGAAGCTGAGTGTGCGCCCAGGGCTAGAGAAGTACAAGCTTAGCCCTATACATGCTCCAGCAGCCAGACGGACGTGCCACCCAGCCCATCAGTGGGATGTGGAGCCCTTGACACTCTGGGGCACCCCAAGAGTCCCCTCTTCCCCGCCCGAGGGGTCACTGGAGGACAGCCAGGGCCAGAGAAGGAGGGGCCCGTCCTGGATGGAGGCCGAGGTAAAAGACATCCTTGGCCTCTGGGCAGAGGAGAAGGAGCTGCTCCACACCACAGGGAGGCCCCACAACACAGCTACCTTTGAGTGGCTGTGCCTGGGGCTGCGGAAGCAGGGACACCCCTAGCGTATGGCCACTCATGTCCGCTCCAAAGTAAAGGAGCTCAGGCAGGCCTACAGCTGGGACAAAGATGCCTGCAGCTGATCGGGGGCCGGGGCCAGCCCAAGGTGCCCCCACTACTGGGTACTGCAACAGCTCCTCGGCCCGAAGGACATCCCAGAGCCGTTGGTGCTGGTGGACACATGCAGGCCGGACACCGACCAGGAGACAGACCCGCTGGAGCAGCCAGGACCCTCCAGCCAGACAACACCTGCAGGGGCTGGGAGCGACTCGGGGGGGGGGGTGGTCCATTAGTCATCGCAGTGAGCTCTGGGACCTCCAGCCAGGTGTCCTTGAGGCCGGTGTCCCAGGACCTGTTCTCCAGAGGCCCAGGTAGGTGACAGGTGGATTGGGTGGCCTGGGGGGGGGCCTATCCCACGGTACCCTGCCCCGTCCCAGACCCAAGCACGGCGCAATCCAGCACCTGCATCCATGGACAGCACCCTAGCCTGCCCAACCGGGGAGGGATGTGGGGGCCAGGCTACAACCAGCAATTGCCCCACAGACGAGGTCCCGGTGGGCACACAGGAACCCCAAGGGGGGTCGGCATGGGAGGCACCAACTCGGACGTTGGCCCAGGGATGGCTTGGGTGGTGCAGGTGGAGACTCCGGGCTGGGGTGACAGCACTGATGGGTGGCCACTCTCCCCTTGTGTCTCCACAGTGTCGAACTCTGAGGGCCGGACCATGCCTGTGCCACCATCGGAAGGAGCCGGAGAGCCCTCCTCCCCATTGCCCTGGCTGCCGCCTGGCCAGACCCAGACAGCCTGATGCCAGCAGCACTACAACCCCCAAGAGGTGGCAGAGACCTACACCGCAGACATCTGGGAGCAGACTGCTGTCCTCCGGTGGTGTCTGCTCATGTAGCAGGAGAAGAGGGCCTGGCAGAGGGAGGACAGGGCCTGGCCGAGGGAAGTCTGGTCTGAGGCGGTAGCAGCCCACTGACGGCTGACCCCCCAGCTGGACCCCCCAGCCACCCGCCCCTGCTTCCCCTGAACCCACTCCCACTGCTGCTCCCAAAAACACTGCCCTCATCCCACCCACCCTCAGCCCATCTGCCCGTCTTGCCATGGCCAACTGGCTGGTTGCCAGTGCCAGCCAGGCGGGGGATCCCCTCCCCGCCCCCCCAGCCCCCGCCACTGCCCCACCTCACCCTGTTCTTCAGCCCCTGAACAACCCTACCTCCCCATCCTTCCAGCCCCCTCCCACCTCCGACAGGGCCCCCGCACCAGGGGCAGCAGGGGCACCTGTACCCACTGGGGATCTTGCCCCTCCACCCCTGTGGGGGACTAGGCCTGCCCACGCCTGTGGCCCCGGCCATGGGGGCCTGCCCCTACCCCATTGTATGTAGTTGTCCCCCCTTCCCCCATATTTTGCCCCAATAGGAAGACCCCACGCCATTGTTTTACAGCCGTTTATTTACTTATGGTTAGTCCCCAGTTAATAAACCCTTTCATGCACCTCAGTGTCCCTTGTGTGTGGGGGGGGGGCGTACTGCAGGGTGGGTGTGAGCCATGTGCCAGGTGGAGGTCAGCATGGCTCCCGCTCGAAGGAGGGCTTCCCGGACCCTAACCCCTTCATGATGCACCTGGCGGGATGGGGCCGTGGGTGGCTGCTCATAGCCAGGGCCGCAGTCTGCAGTCCACCCAGGCATGTAGCGCTCCTGCTTTCCCTCGACCAAATTGTGCAGCGTGCAACAGGACGTGACCACCCCGGGGACGTTGGGCAGGGTGACATCCAGCCGTGCATTGAGGCATCGGAAACGCCCCTTGAGGCGTTCAAAGGCCCGCTCAACAGTGTTGCGAGCCTGGTTCAAGCGGGCATTAAAAACGTCCTGGCTGGCAATGGTGTGCCAAGTGTAGGGGCGCATCAGCTACTGCTGTAATGGATATGCCCCATTGGCCACTATGCACGGTGGCATTGTTGTGTTCCCCACAGGGAGCTTCTGGGCAGGGATGTAGGTGCCCTCCTCCATGCATTGCCCCAGCCAGGAGTTGTGGAACACCCGGGCATCATGGGCTCGACCGGACCAGCCAACGCAGATGTCACTAAACCAGCCCCGGGCATCAACGAGCGCTTGGAGCACCACCGAGTGTTACCCCTTGCTGTTTATATAGCATCCTGCACTATGGTCTGGGGCGTGGATAGCTATGTGAATGCCATCGAGTGTGCCAAAGCAGTTCGGGAATCCAAGGGCTGCGCATCCTGCCATGGCATCATCCAGGTTGCCGAGGAGGATGACCCTCCACAGGAGGAGGCCAGTCATGGCCTGGACCACCTGTAGGGAGGCACCGACATGTGGTCCTGCACATGGGGGGAGTACCCCTGCCCTGACAGGCCCCCCACCCAGGGGCCCCCTTCCCCTGCAGGCCCCCCCGGGGGACCTCTTACTCCTGGCCCTGCAGGCCTCTCACCCAGGAGCCCCCTGCCCCAGGGGCCCTTGTCTGACTTACCTCCAGGAAGAAGGCTCCCACGGTGGCCTTGCCCACCCCAAATTGGTGTCCTACTGAACAATGGCTGTCCGGGGTGGCCAGCTTCCACAGGGTAATCCCCACACACTTCTCGACTGGGAGCGTGGCCCACACACAGGTGTCCACGTGCTGCAGGGTGGGTAAGAGCCACTGACACAGCTCCATAAATGTCTGCTTCGTCATCCTGAAGTTTGCAAGCCAGCTTTCGTCATCCCACTGGCCTAGGACCAGCCTGTCCCACCAGTCCCCACTACTGGGGTGGCTCCAGAGGTGCTGTGGAGGACAGGGGATGGGGAGCGGTGGCTGCCCCCTTGGCAGGGCCTGCAGGACACATGTGGGTGGGAAGGTGGGCTCCAGGACATCCACCAATCCCAGGATAGCAATGACCACCTGGGTCCCGGTGACGGTGGCAGCATCGGATGCTGGCAGCTGCTGCTGCTCCATTCTCCTCTTGGTTCTTGGTGCACAGTCCACGCAGTGCTGTGTACTGCTCTGCTGGGCTCTGTGTGTGCAGGGTGGATGTGTTTGGGAGGGGCCTTTTCAGGGCACTGCTGGCTGTGTGACCGGGACGGGCTTGTCAGCCGTGTGACCCTGTGCGTGATGTTTCCCGGCTGCTTATTTCAAAATAGCCCGTTTTCCTGTGTGGACGCTCTCTTTCGAAAAATGGAGGGTGTTCTTTCGAAATAGCTGATCGGTACAGCGATCGGCTTTGTGTGTGTAGCCGCGCTATTTCGAAATCCCTTATTTCGATTCTGTTTTTCGATGTTCCCCCTTTCGAAATTTCTTGGTAGTGTAGACACAACCACAGTGAGAGTTATTTGGCTTAACAGAAAGAAGGTTAAGGGACAGAGAAAGGTATAATACAATCCAGTGCGTGAAAGCTGAAACTAGACAAATTTCATCTGGAAAAAAGACATTCATTTTTAAAATGGAGATTAATAAACACAACAAGAACAAATTATCAATGTAGATTCTCTATCACTAGCAATTTTTAAAATTAATATTAGATTTTTTCCAAATAAGATGCTCTAGGAACTATTTTTAGAGAAATTCTGTGGCTCATGTTAAAAAGGAGATCCAACTAAATTAACACAATGCTGGTCTCCCTTAACTTTTGAATCTTGACTTATGAATATAGATAGATTCTACCTAATTAGACCTACATTCTGTAAGGTCTGTCTGCACTCATGACAAGTCGCCATTTTTCTCTGCCCTCAGTTTGTAACTCACACTAATCTTTGTGTGAACGCTTTTGTGTGCAGGCTTCTGTGAATGTCGCACTTTACCTTTTCCATTCTATGCTGAACTGCTTTCATTCAGTGCAGGAGGACTGAGTGGTATTTGTCTGGTTTTTAAACATATGTGAAATTGTGATCTCCAGTCCATTAACACAGAGTGTGTCCAATTAAGCTGAGAAGGAGCAGAAATTAAGATGAAATGCAATGCATCTCATTGTTAATACTCTGATTTTTTTCTATATGGCATTTTATTTAATTTTCAATCTTTTCACATTTTTAATTAGTCTTTTCTCATCAGACTATGGTCCTTTGCTCTGGAGGAATATGTGGAACAGTACAAATCTTTCTTCAAGCTCCATGAATCTTATTTGTTTGGTCCTGGTGAAAGGCCTAGTTCTCATCACCTGTAAATTAAGAGAAAAAAATCCTAATTAAGAATGCTTCATAGGTGGAAGCTGATTAACTGAATGTCTTCTAGCCAGCAGAGACACACCTAGGTGGTCTGAGGAGCTGAGAGAACCCTGTATAGGAAGAAACTCAGATGTTTTAAAATAACAAAAATTTTCTTGCAATTTCTATTGAGCATACAAAAAAATGTGACCCAGTTAAAAAAGACCTTCTGCAATTCTTTATGTAAACCAGGAAAGATGTGAGTCTGAGCTATGAACAAGATTAGAATTTCTTTGCATGGTGATCATGAACTCTGGAAGTGAGTCTTTTATTCTACAAAACACAAGAAGAAGAAGAAGAAGAAGAAGAAGAAGGAGAAGAAGAAGATGAGGCTTAATTAGCGATAGTAGTTCAGGAGGCAAGCCAGGAAGACGGTTTTCTCTCCTTGATAAAGGATCTGGAGGAAGACCTGATGATTTACTTCTGACTAAGCCAGAATAGTGAAACAGGAGTAGGGTTATTTCCTTGGTACAGATCCAAGAGTGTTGGGAAGACTGTGCTAAGGTATCTGAAAACTATAGAATGAGCTAAATGTCCATGATGCAGTGGAAAGTCAGATTGAAGGAAAGATTGGAACCAAGCCTAAAGGACTTGTTGTTTGGGGGTGAGCACAAGATGCTGGTTGTTGGTATGAAGCTGAGCCCAGGAGAGGCAAAAAACCTTTTGGTTCAGGAATAAACCATAGAAGAAGGCTGAATTGCTCATGACTTAGTCAAGAAGCTGAAGTACTTAAGACCTAGTAAATCATGGAAGAGAAGGGACTGGCTAGAAGTGACCGTCTTGGCTTAATAAGTGGCCATCAGAGTGAATGAGAGGCACAGTCTCTCTGTAATGGAACATCTGGACACAAGGGTGCAGCCGAGGAGAAAGGACATGTATACAGTCCTGTCAGGAAATGTGTTCTTTCTTCACAACTGAGCTTGGTCTCTGAGACTGACTGATGGAGGCCCATATCAGTTCATCCTGGTAGTCTTTTCCCATGGGCATACAGCAGAAGCTACACATCCACGTGTTCTCCATAATTGACTGCCTCAACACCGCACCTCAGGGAGCCGGAGAAGAACTTCAGTGTGTAGGAAATAGATCATAGATGCAAAATCAATTACTAGTTACCCTTTTGCATTTCAGATTGTGTGGGATAGATGGTAATCTCAGTTACTTTGCTGTAAATTGGGGGTAGCTCCTTTAATCTTACGCTACAGTAACTGAGATCTGAATGTGAGCCCATGAGGCAATATAAAATGGAGAACCCAGGAAACAGTTTCATTTCAGTGATGCCCTGTGGGAGAGGAAAAATGATGGCATTGGAATATTTAGATACAATCAACCTAAGAACATAAGAACATAAGAATGGCCATACTGGGTCAGACCAAAGGTCCATCAAGCCCAGCATCCCATCTGCCGACGGTGGCCAATGCCAGGTGCCCCAGAGAAGGAGAACAGAAGACAATGATCAAGTGATTTATCTCCTGCCATTCATCTCCTGCCCTTGTTATGAAGGCTAGGGCACCATACTTTATCCCTGGCTAATAGCCATTTATGGACCTAACCTGCAAAAATTTATCAAGCTCTTTTTTAAACCCTAATAGAGTCCTGGCCTTCACAGCCTCCTCGGGCAAGGAGTTCCACAGGTTGACTGTGCGCTGTGTGAAGAAAAATTTCCTTTTATTAGTTTTGAACCTACTACCCATCAATTTCATTTGGTGTCCCCTAGTTCTTGTATTATGGGAAAAGGTAAATAATTTTTCTATATTCACTTTCTCCACACCATTCATGATTTTATATACCTCTATCATATCGCCCCTCAATCGCCTTTTTTCCAAACTGAAAAGTCCCAGTCTCTCTAGCCTCTCCCCATATGGGACCCTTTCCAAGCCCCTAATCATCTTAGTCGCCCTTTTCTGAACCTTTTCTAATGCCAATATATCTTTTTTGAGGTGAGGAGACCACATCTGCACGCAGTACTCGAGATGTGGGTGTACCATAGTTTTATATAGGGGAAGTATGATATCTTTTGTCTTATTATCGATCCCTTTTTTAATAATTCCTAACATCCTATTTGCCTTACTAACTGCCGCTGCACACTGCGTGGATGTCTTCAGAGAACTATCCACTATAACTCCAAGATCCCTTTCCTGATATGTCGTAACCTGAAATATTTTGTTTTGGCTTTCTGAAATAGAGCATGATAATTGCATTTGAGGGAACTGGCTGAGACTGGGACACCAATTCACAGGTGGGAGAAACATCTGACTGAACCCCTTTTAGCAGGAAAGCTGCCAGTGCATGCACCTGGCTTTTTGTAGGAATTGCTGGCATATGCCAAAATCATTGGAGGGAGATGATAAGCAAAAATAAACATTTCAAGGAAAAAGTCATGCTGAAATTTCAGCTGAGAGAGTATCCTGCATAAGGCAAACTGGAGTTTGTAACTGGCACACTGCAGCCTTCCCAAGAGCTATTTTTTTTAAAGCTGATATATTTATGATTTGCTTTTATGTCGCACCTGGGAACACCAGTCAAGGACTGGGGCCCAATTGTTTTAGGGGGATGAAGAAAAACACAATCAAAGATAGGCCCTGGTGTGAACAGCTGACATCTATCTGCCTCTTGAGCCCCATATCAATCTACAAACCGGGGAAGCCAGGTGTCACATGTGGGGACATATCTGGTAAGCATGCTCAGAGGTCACATACCAGACAATTCCATTTGAAAGTCAATGAGAGGAAGAGGAAGTGCCCACCTTCTAACTTTTATGCCAGTAGTTAAAGCACTTATCCATAATGTGAGGGACTCAGGTTCAAACCCCGTCTCGCTGCCAGAGGGATCAGAACTATTTGAATAGAGTATATAAAAAAAGAGTGCTCTAACCACTGAGCAATTGGATATTCTGAGGTGGGGCTCCTCCTTAGTCTCTCCTGTTGAGGCTGTTCCAGTGTACAAAAATGATTAAAGTGGGAGAATGGGGACTGGACCATGTGTCTCCCATCTCCCAGGATACCACTAGACTATGGCATCATTCTCACTTTCTCTTTCTCTAACCAAATCACTATTAAGACCAGGATCAGACCCTCTATATGATGAGGTGGGTGTATCTTCACCTTTGTGCTTCTCTTCCCTGCTTTATTAAAACACACACACAAGAAATGTTTTCATGCAACCAGGGTCTTTGGCTTATAAACTTTCATCTGTTCTTTTTGTTTATTACTCACTGAAGTTTTAAACCTCTGCTCACAACAGCATTACAGTTAGTTGTGGAGATGACTGGGGTAGAACATTCAGAGAATTTCAAGTGTGGCATAGGCAGCGAGATCAAATGAACCAAGAAATATAAATCCTATTGTTATGCAAACATCTTCAGGAGTAAACTAAAACAAAGCAGGACCAACCCCTGTCACTCACACAGCAAGAAACATATTTTTAGTGTTGTTTCCAAACAGAGTGGGATTGTCAAAGGAGCCTAATGGGGATTGTCACACTGCGTACCTGAAAACAGCGTCCTTGAACACCTCTCTTCACCACTGTATATTTATGATGTAGTTTCAACAAAGTATGTCTTGTGAGGTATCATTTTAAACGTTTTATCCCATTGAACATTAATAGCCCTTTGGATTGTAGGTGCTATCATTGTATGGGGCGTTATGAAGTTTTGCAGTGTGTGCTTTACTGAAATATATTGTGAGGGTTGTGGACAGGTACATCAATGGAGCATCAACACCTTGCAAGGAAAGAATCACTATCCTCAGAACTACCTAAAATGGAGAGTTATCAGATGAGACAAGGGAGACTACTTGGCCAATGGGGAATGACTAACTCAACTCACAGTAAAGCTCTTTCCAGCAAGCCAGGAGAAATTACAAAAGAGGTGAAGTGACCTCACCAATTGGCCTTACCATCCGCCGCCTAAAAACACATTTGGAAGACAAAGATTTTGAATGGGGGAGGAGAAGTGGTACGGCACTGAAAGACAGTGTATTGAGAATCTGTGATTGGTTTGTACCATTTGTCTCTGTGAGAAGCCGCTTGATTCAAATCCTGTTTAGTTTGTAGGATTCAGACTGCAAGTGTATTTTTCTGTGTTAAGTAACCAACTCTGATTTACTTGCCAGCTATGGCTACGTCTACACTAGCCAAAAACTTCAAAATGGCTATTTGCATGGCCATTTCGAAGTTTACAAATGAAGTGCTGAAATACATATTCAGCACCTCATTAGCATACGGGCAGCCGCGGCACTTCAAAATTGACGTGGCTTGCCACCACTTGGCTCATCCAGATGGGTCTCCTTTTCGAAAGGACCCCGGCTACTTCGAAATCCCCCTATTCCCATCTGCTCATAGGAATAGGGGGACTTCGAAGTAGCCGGGGTCCTTTTGAAAAGGAGACCCGTCTGGACGAGCTGCGCAGTGGCGAGCCACATCAATTTCAAAGTGCCACAGCCATCTGCATGCTAATGAGGCGCTGAATATGTATTTCAGTGCTTTATTAGTAAACTTCAAAATGACCATTTGCATGGCCATTTCGAAGTTTTTGGCTAGTGTAGACACAGCCATAATCAATTAAAATCTGTCTTTTGGTAATCAATAAATCTTTTATATTTTACTTTTTTGTTAATTGCTTGAGAAATTTCAACTGAATTTGTAAAAGCTAGTGTATGACCTCTCCACACCAGGGAAGGGGCAGACTGGGTGATGAATTTACACTGGCTAGATTTCTGATCTATGCAAGACAGTATAGTCTTGGGCTGCAAGACTGGGGAGAATTGGCCGGAGCCTCACTATGGTTGGTTTATAGTGTCTGTTAACATTCGTGTAACTCAGTTGGGTGTGTCTGTGCCTGTGGATTTCTGCATAAGTGCGGTGTAAGAGGTTTGTGGCTTGTTATAGCATCATAGAGTGAGAAGGATACCCCAGGTTGGTGGGACAGAGGGCTCAATGGTCCTAGAGACCAGGCTGTAACCTAGGGATGCCATCACAGAGATAGATGCCCAAGTCCCATTGAAAGTCAACGGGAGTTGATGCCTACCTGGCCTTAAGCCCTTTGAAAATCAGAGACAGAATATTTTGTCATTTTCCCGGTACCACTCATGACCACTTAAATCCTGGCACTCTTACAGAATTTGGGCAGGAATCAGTGCAATTCAGTGGGATTGCAGGGGACTGCCTCAGCTGGCAATAAACTCATTTATGGTTTTTGTCACAAAGAATCAATGTCATATGTGGGAGTCTTCAAGCCTAATGATACCATTATTTTCTGTTTTAATTCTGTTCATGCTGATACCACTGTTATGATTGTGTTGACTTTTCCCGTTATTGACATCTACTGGATCAAAAGTTAGATCACCAGGTCATTGTGAATGCCAAATTATTCCCTACAACACACATTTTAGTATTATCTTTAATCTAGTTCTAAAAGTCCATTAAGGAGAGCGTTCCCTATCTGAAAGCATTCCCTGTTGTTTAGCACTTTAAATATTAATTTTATTAAACACTTCTGTGCAAAAATAGTTAAGGAATTCCCCATGCATGAACAAAAGCAAAGGGTCTACTTATCCTCATACTACTCTGCATCATAAGGGTGGACTTTCACAGTCAAATAATACCTTGACATCTCCTGAAGCAAGCATTAGCACAACACATTGGGCAATTGGTCTGATTCTGATATGGAAATTTCTTTGTCCTTAACAGTAGCTTCCAAAGTATTTTAATAAATATTGGGCTTGTGACTTTTTGAGCTTCTTTAAAATATTGTTGCCCCTTTGGCTTATGTGGTTGACACAATATTTAAAACCTTGAAGGGTGTTTTCCTTTGTAGGAGAAATTATTGACGCAAACCAGGAAAACCTTTGGTATGATCATGTTTATTTACAGACATATCTTCAAGTTCTTCTTTCCCTGAACATAAAAGAAACAAACACCACCTGGCTTAGAAATCACCACATTTACCATTAAAATTTGGTTTGTAGTTTCTGTTTTTACAGCCATCTTTATAATACATATGGATGCTTAACTGCACTTTTTGTTGCTCTGAAAAGAGTGCTTGGAACACATATTGTCTTTAATATCGGAGGTGTAGCCGTGTTAGTCTGGATCTGTAACAGCAACGAAGGGTCCCGTGGCACCTTATAGACTAACAGAAAAGTTTTGAGCATGAGCTTTCGTGAGCACAGACTCACTTCATCAGATGCTGGTCTTGGAAATCTGCAGGGCCAGGTATAAATAAGCCAGAGCAAGGCTGGGGATAACAAGGTTAGCTCAGTCAGCAAGGGTGAGGCTTACTACCAGCAGTTGATCTGGAGGTGTGAATGCCAAGGGAGGGGAAGCTGCTTCTGTATTTAGCCAGCCATTCGCAGTCTTTTTTTAAGCCAGAGCTGGGGGCATCGAATTTGCAGATGAATTGTAGCTCAGAAATTTCTCTTTGGAGTCTGGTCCTGAAATTCTTTGCTGTAGGATAGCTACTTTTAAGTCTGCTACTGTGTGGCTAGGGAGATTGAAGTGCTCTCCTACGGGTGTTTGTATATTGCCATTTCTGATGTCTGATTTGTGTGTGTTTATTCTTTTATGTAGAGACTGTCCAGTTTGTCTGATGTATATAGCAGAGGGGCATTGCTGGCACATGATGGCATAAATTATATTGGTAGATGTGCAGCTGAATGAACCCACGATGGTGTGGCTGATCTGGTTAGGTCCTGTAATGGTGTTGCTGGTGTAGATATGTGGGCAGAGCTGGCAACGAGTTTTGTTGCATGGATGGAAATCCTGGATGCCCGATCATCTCAGGCACTGGCACTCTCACTCTCACTGAAGGACTGTCTGGTTATGTGGACTCTGTCCTCAGACCCTATGCCACCAGCAGTCCCAGCTATCTACGAGACACCACTGACTTCATAAAAGAATAAACACTTCAATCTCCCTAGCCTACAGCAAAGAAATTTCAGGACCAGACTCCAAAGAGAAATTTCTGAGCTACAATTCATCTGCAAATTCGATGCCCCCAGCTCTGGCTTAAAAAAGACTGCGAATGGCTGGCTAAATACAGAAGCAGCTTCCCCTCCCTTGGCGTTCACACCTCCAAATCAACTGCTGGTAGTAAGCCTCACCCTTGCTGACTGAGCTAACCTTGTTATCCCCACCCTTGCTCTGGCTTATTTATACCTGGCCCTGCAGATTTCCAAGACCAGCATCTGATGAAGTGAGTCTGTGCTCACGAAAGCTCATGCTCAAAACTTTTCTGTTAGTCTATAAGGTGCCACGGGACCCTTCGTTGCTGTTATTGTCTTTAATGAGATCTGTGATTGACTATGAATCTAATATCCAACTCCTTTATTGGAAGCTATTAGTTACTTTCAACTTCATTTGTACATAAAAAGTACCACAAAGAAGTTTCTCTTTCTTTCTTTAGTTCATTTGTTCATCTGTCTGTCCATCCATCCATACGTCATTGGAATGCCAGAGCAGATATTTGCTCGTTTTGCTAGACTTTTTGGGGGGATCTCAGATAATATGTATAAGATTTTCATACTAATTGAAGTGTGCGTTTGTTGACAAGTACATACATTTACCAAAGAGTCAGTTATTTAGATTAATTAGCTACTTAAAAAAACGGTATGACTAAAACTTGGTTCCCCTTTCAATTGCTCAACTTTCACTCGTTTGATATTTGCGATAGTATCATTTTAGTGGTACTTGAGCCATCAAAGAGCCTAGCAGTCTGAACAGGATCTGAATATTAATGTAAAAAAGAAGAAAAACACTTGGTATTCCTAAATACCAAGTAAATATGGCTTGGGATTATTTAATGTTAGTTGTTGTGTGATTTGATAATGTACGTGGAAATAGCTTTAAATAAAGTGTTTGAAGGGTACCCTTTGTGCTAAGAAGTGGATTTGTTTTATCAACAGCAGCTGTGCTTTTCTGTAAAACATTCTCTTTATAGCTTTATTGAGATCCACATGGATTTCACGTGGCACTGCATTGTGATGTTGCTTTTCAGTTACTCCAGTGACTGGGAGCTGTTGGATTTGAATCCACTTCTTGCAAAGAAAGCCATGTGGTTCATTAGCAAGTCACTCCTTATCCTGAAGACTTTTGCAGGTAGTGATATCTAGTCACATATGATCAACTATCAAGAAATGAATTCTGAGTTTCTAATCAACTTGTTTCCATTAGCATTCAAGCTTTCTTTATGTTGTTATATTGCAAGCAAATACACAAGCTTAATACTTATTGGTGAATTTGCTCTGAAAGCCTTGCTCCCTGGAGGCTTCAAAAATGGTATTTACAGGATGAAAATGCACGAGGCACAACAATTATTTTTATTTCAGAGATCACAACCTGATGATGAGGTTGATCTTCAATCTGTCCTCCCATTATCAAACTCCATAATGTGTCACATCCCTACTAAGGCACAAATACTTGTGTAATTAGACACTAGTATCCATATTTGTTCATATACTTCGAAGTGTGTGTATTTGGCGGGAAGGAGACAAAAACTGCGATGCATGGCCTGTCTATGATCACACCACAGCTCTAAAAGTTTGTCACATCTAATTCAGCACTTACTTCTACAGCACATCCGGAATCACCTATATATGCAGTAGGACATGCTTCATGACTTTCCACAAGGGGTTGATGAGAACACTAACTGGAGATTTCCCAACACCAAAGGGGTCACTGCTAATAGAGCTGGGTGTGTAAGTTTTCACAACACAGTAGTCACTTGTTTCTTTTCTGTCTCCATTTGGTGTCTCTGCTGTAGGATGAGCTCAGCACATGACTTCAGGAATGTGGTCTCCTGGATCCAAAAGTTCTGCAGCTACTCTTTGTCTTCCCAACTTTGCATCACAATCTGATTGCACCACTCACTGCTACTCTCATTGTCCAAGAAATGCCATTCTACCCCAAGGAGATGGTCAGTAAATATCATCAGCACTTGGCAATGCACATTCCTTGCCATCTTCCTCTAGTCCTCCTCAGTTTTCTCACTTTTGCTGCATTTTACTGGACCACTCTCATAGTTTCTGACATTCTGAAAATACAGAAGGATCAGGAGCCTCATCTGTAGAACAGATGCAAAAATTCTTTGATGTCATTGGCATCAATGATTCTGCCAATGAAATGGTATAAAAAGATTGAACGCTAGTGTTAGAAAACACACTAATTAAAGAAAAGTATTAAAAAAGAAGAATTAAGGGATGGAGGAGAGAGTCAAGCTCCCAAAATTCTCTGAGAGGAATGCTGAATTCTTCAATGCACTTCCAAAATACCCCCAAAAGCAATGAACTAAAATAGGTCACCAACCGTCAGCCTACTTACATGCAGTGTCCTGTTCACTGATATAACCTCTTGTGACAAGGTGACACAGCAAACACGTCCAAGTGTGTATACACTTTAGTGACATTGCAGTGTTGGCTGCAAAATATCACTTAAATTGCTATTGGTAAAGTTTTTAGTGTAACAATGAATTCACTGTACTGGTCATCAATGTTTATCCATCTCTAAAGGAGAGCACACTATGAGGTATGAAACACACCCCTTTCAGTCAACAAGCATGATAATACTTTCTATTCATGTAAATTCCATAAAGAAATTTGACCATCATTAAAGCTCACAAGGAGTAAAGAAGTATTAATACCTTTTAGAGATGGGTGAACTGAGAAACACCCATGCTCCGAAAAGAGCCTTTGAGTCCAGATTCCCAGATTTTTCTGCCAGACATTCTGCCTAGCAGCCTTAAATTCAACAGTCTTTCAAGTTAGAGTGGGGCCTCAATTAATTATCCTAGGATCAAAGTAAAAAGGAAGGTATCTGAGAAAGAAAGTGAAATAACAATGAAAGACTGGAGCAAGTAACCCATTGGAACTGGAAACTGACTAAGTCAAATAAGGCTTGCTAATTGCAGTTAGAAACAGAGAGCGGTATTAGCAGCTGCCTTGTTAACAAATTTCAAATCATTCCAATTATTTGGTTGCTCATTACACCTGTAAGCATGTTAGATGGCTTGTTGCAGAAATCTGGAAAGCTGTTCTGTGAAAATTCATCACTACATTTAGCTTTTCTGGGACAGGCATCAAGACTATGAAGCTGACACTGCAATTATGGTGAATACTCTCCTGCTAATTATATATAATTTTTCACAACTGAAATATAATTAGCAAATCATCACCAGCAGGTGCTGTATTACCTAACCAGTTATGATGAGACTGCTTTTACAGAACTCCAGAAAACAAGTAGATTTACAAATGTCTGATTGTCTTTCTTGATTTTTCTCAGTGTTGGGTTCTTGTTTTCTATAAGAGTAAAACAGCCCCCGTATAGATTCCAAGGCTGGAGTGCACTATTGATCATCTATTTTTGACTACTGCAATCTCAGTAGGCATTGCAGCCCAGGAATGTTTGCAGGGTCTTTCTCAGAGCTGACACTGATTTGTTTTCCTAAAGATAATTTGAATACCAGGAAATAAAAAGTAACTGTTGAGGGGACAGCGGGCACAGGAGTTCATGTGTAAAAGTAGGATTCGTGAGACTGGAATCAAACCCTGATTTTACTAGTGACATGCTTTCTGGCTTTCTGTAAGACACTTTCCTCCCTAGTTTCCATATGCAAAATGGGAATAACGGTACCTACCTATATTTCTAAAGTGCTTGTGAGGTCTGTGAATGAAAAATGGTAACTATTATTAGTACACTAAAAAACATATATTGGAAACATTTTGTGTGCTTAATAACTGATTGATGCACAGATGATCCTAAAAGTGTTAGTGTTACCTGCCTTCTAAGTAGGATGTATTAAAAGTTGGCATGAAGAATGTTTTGCTTTTTCAGCTAATAAGACATTAATATTTTCCTACAGATTGGATTACCTTTTGATCAATATTGCACAGTTAATATTGTTTTGTATACCATGATCTGTATTATCCCAGCTATCTGGGTGCATCTACACTAGGAATTAACTTCAAAGTTAACTTTGAAGTTAGGCACTACATCGAAGTAGCCAGCAGAGAGTCGACACATATTTTCCCTTACTTCGAAGTCCTTCCTGGGAATGGAGTAGTGCCCTACTTCAAAGTTTAACTTCAAAGTTTAACTTCAAAGTAGGGTGTGTATAGATGCTCAGATTAGAAATTGTACTTCAAAGTAATCAACTTCAAAGTTATTTTTGTACTGTAGACAGAGCCACAGAGTTATAAGTATCCGCAAATTTGGGCATAATTTTATATCTCAATTCAAACTTTGCTGTTTTGGTCCCATCTTTAATGCTTTTACATTGTTCATTACCATGGCCTCTCCAACAGGACCATGGTAGCGTAGCAGCAGCCTGCAATAAATGTTAACAAAACAAAAAAGCAGTCATGTAGCACTTTAAAGACTAATAAAAATAATTTATTAGGTGGTTAGCTTTCATGGGACAGACCCAACTTCTTCAGATCTGAAGATAGTGCTGTATTGGAAATAGTGATGAAAGTAAATTGGTATGATGATTATATAACAGAGATACAAACAAATATATTAAATGAAAACTGATAAATCAGGTACATAGGACAGAAAAGCAGATGAAGCGTGGGGAGGATGGGACAGAACATTTCTTATTGTAAGTGTCTATTAAGTGACTTGCATGAGATCACTACAAATATCAAAAATGGGAAAGCTAGGGATAAAGTTGCCAATGGGGTTTGTTGTCAGAAAAAGTTCCAGGATTAGTATTACTCCAGTACAGCCAAATTTTTTTGTTAGTCTAAAGCACTACAAGATTGGTTTTGTATTTTGTTAAGATACAGATCAACACGGAAATATCTCTGTTACTAAGATAGGACTGCTTTACCACTGCTGCTTCATTAGGGTTATGTGGGTTTGAACATATGCTAGCAATATCATTCAGGGGAAACTCATAATTTTACACATAACAGCTGCGTCTACACGTGCACGCTACTTCGAAGTAGCGGCACTAACTTCGAAATAGCGCCCGTCACGTCTACACGCGTCGGGCGCTATTTCGAAGTTGAAATCGACGTTAGGCGGCGAGACGTCGAAGTCGCTAACCCCATGAGGGGATGGGAATAGCGCCCTACTTCGACGTTCAACATCGAAGTAGGGACGTGTAGACGATCCGCGTCCCGCAACATCGAAATAGCGGGGTCCTCCATGGCGGCCATCAGCTGGGGGGTTGAGAGATACTCTCTCTCCAGCCCTTGCGGGGCTCTGTGGTCACCGTGGGCAGCAGCCCTTAGCCCAGGGCTTCTGGCTGCTGCTGCTGCAGCTGGGGGTCCGTGCTGCATATACAGGGTCTGCAACTAGTTGTTGGCTCTGTGTATCTTGCACTGTTTAATGAAAGTGTGTCTGGGAGGGGCCCTTTAAGGGAGCGACTTGCTGTTGAGTCCGCCCCGTGACCCTGTCTGCAGCTGTGCCTGGCTCCCTTATTTCGATGTGTGCTACTTTGGCGTGTAGACGTTCCCTCGCTGTGCCTATTTCGATGTTGGGCTGAGCAACGTCGAAGTTGAACATCGACGTTGCCAGCCCTGGAGGACGTGTAGACGTTATTCATCGAAATAGCCTATTTCGATGTCGCAACATCGAAATAAGCTATTTCGAAGTTGGGTGCACGTGTAGACGTAGCCAACGTTATATGCATTTTACCATTATATTATTGACCAGCAAGTTATTAGTTTTCCAATGATATCCCATCGGGCATATTTTGTACCAAGATTATTACAGTAATGTGTAGGATGTGATTACATAGGTCACATGTATGGCCCCATCAGCTATGTCACACTAGCCCACTGATATGTTGTCATCAGCAGAACATTGGGACCTTTTTGTTCTCTAAAGCCTGTTTTGACAATGGTTTAATGTCAAGTTTAATTCCCTCACTGCCAAGAATATCCTGCAAAGCAGCTCACAATACATGAGATACTTTGCATCAAGCTGATTGCATATCTGTATTTTAGTCCTAGTGTTTGCACACAGTAGCTGTGTCTACACGTGCACGCTACTTTGAAGTAGCGGCACTAACTTCGAAATAGCGCCCGTCGCGGCTACACGCGTCGGGCGTTATTTCAAAGTTAACTTCGACGTTAGGCAGCGAGACGTCGAAGTCGCTAACCTCATAAGGGGATCGGAATAGCGCCCTACTTCAACGTTCAACATCGAAGTAGGGACTGTGTAGACGATCCGCGTCCCGCAACGTCGAAATTGCCGGGTCCTCCATGGCGGCCATCAGCTGGGGGGTTGAGAGATGCTCTCTCTCCAGCCCCTGCGGGGCTCTATGGTCACCGTGGGCAGCAGCCCTTAGCCCAGGGCTTCTGGCTGCTTCTGCGGCAGCTGGGGATCCATGCTGCAGGCACAGGGTCTGCAACCAGTTGTCAGCTCTGTGTATCTTGTGTTGTTAAGTGCAACTGTGTCTGGGAGGGGCCCTTTAAGGGAGCGGCTTGCTGTTGAGTCCTCCCTGTGACCCTGTCTGCAGCTGTGCCTGGCACCCTTATTTCGATGTGTGCTACTTTGGCGTGTAGACGTACCCTCGCAGCACCTATTTCGATGTGGTGCCGCGCAACGTCGAAGTTGAACATCGACGTTGCCAGCCCTGGAGGACGTGTAGATGTTATTCATCGAAATAAACTATTTCGATGTTGGCTTCACGTGTAGACGTAGCCAGTATCCTCTTTTTTGCAAAATCAAACAGAATTTACAGACTTCAGTTTCTTACTTTAAGTGGTTGATATCAACAATATATTCCATTGAATTCATGTGAAATATAAGTAAGCATTTGTAGACTACTTTAAACAGATCTTATCTGTAGCAAACTCATATTTCCTCTCTAAATTATGACACTGTTAAATAGGAAAGTTCAAGAAAAAAATAATACATCTATACATTACATCAATACATCAGTGATATTTGCACCCCTCTGAAGCCACCTATTTGAGAATCTTGATGTCTTTTACAATCAATAATCAATGTAGTTTCATGATGCTTCTCAGAGAGGATAGGTATAATTTAACTCCATTGTACAGATAGGGAAATGAAGATACAGTTGGTAAGATTGTCTCTTGGCTATGCAGCCATGCCAGAGTGGAAGACAGGGGCTTTCTGACTAATAAACTACCCTATGAGCCAGTTCCAGAAATTGTAAAGTTTCAGGGAATGATGGAGCCATGACAAAGTTAGGTAGTCATTCTCAGAGTAAGAAAGAAGCATTAAATTTACCTCCTGTGTTGCAGTTTCTAAATACAGGCTGCACCTCCTCGGTCCAGCCTGGTCGGGACCTCACTGCTCCCAACGAAGAGAATTGCTGGACCAGTTAAGGTCCCCTGTCACCAGTTCCCTCCCACCCACATCCTTGACCATCTGCTGTGTGCTGGGTTGCTGAGGCCTGCTGTGGGTCTCCAGCTAAGGCCCCAGTTCCCTGGTGTCCTGGTACTGTGCTACTGTGGGGTTGCTTTGAAGCTCCAGCCCCAGGGTCTGCAGATCTCCAGCTCTGGCCTTGGCCTCTGCAGACATCCTATTGCTGCAGGGCTCCAGCTCTAATCCCAGCCTTCCAGGGGATGCACCAGGGCTCTAGTCTGCCACATGTGGAGCTCCACCCCCAGCCTGGGTTCCCCAGAGCTGCAGCAGGCTTCTGGCCACTGACCCCTGCTGGATTCCAACAATGACCACTCTGGCCTCCATCCCTGATCCCCCTGTGGCTTGACTCCAATGGTCCCTGCTGGGCTTTGGCTTCTGCCCTGTGCTGCTGCCACGGGGGATCTGGCTTCCTGCTATCATGATCTGAGACAGGACTCTAGCCCCAGGCTGCCCACCTCCTTGTGGCTGGCAGCCTGTCCCGCTGTTCCCTGTCTCTCTGGTCCAGGAGCATCCATGATCCTGCTGGACCATGAATGTTGCTGAACCAGAGAGTGCTGGTTTTCGGATGTGCAACCTGTATGACAATTTTAGGTATCATGGCTTAATTTTGTCTAAACCTAATCATTCAGTCAAATCCAGAGAGATTAAAGCATTTGCCCAATATCACAGAAAGAACTGGTGATCAGAATCTATGCCGGGCTCCTGGGGAGTGTTGGGGCTGCCACTTCCCTGGGGCTCGAGGGGAGGGCTGGCAGCTGTGGCTTCCCCAGAGCTCCTGGGGAGCTCCAGGGGCTGCTGCTTTCCTGGGGCTCTGGAGGAGGGCCAACAGCTATGGCTTCTGCAGGGATACAGGGGAGGGCCAGGGGCTACCGCTTCCCCAGGGCTCCAGGGAAGGGCCAGTAGCTTCCACTTTCCTGAGGCTTCCAGGGAGTGCTGGCAGCTGCCACCTCCTTCCTGGCTTCCCAGGTCTTGGAGGAGCCCCCCCTTCCCCCCCATATCTCCCTGTCTCCTATATGGGACAGGGAGATATAGTCGCTTTGCCTCGAACCCACATGCAATCAAAGCTCTCAATAAAGACAATAGTTTTGCCTGTTGAAAGCATGGAGTTGGGCAAATCATTTTTGACAGATAATTTATTCAACAATTTTAAAGTCTTTTTCTGTTTGTGAATTGTTGCAAAATGTGACTTTTTAAATTTATGAAAACTGTGTTTTTTAGACCAATACTAGTTGGTCAAATGGTCCGTATCTCTTCCCTGATCGGATGAGAATTATTAGAATCAGGTTTCTGGGGCAAATATTTATCCTTGAAAATTATGTATTTGCTTTCTGTTCATTTCCTGATGTGCTTTCTTCAAATTTAGTATTTCAGCTTCACATTACAACCAGTAATATCATTCACTAACATACACGCAGACAATGAAGACAGAAAGATTGAAGACTCAAAGAAAGTGCATTCATTTTAAAATCTAAACCACGGACAAATATTGTTTCCCATATGCTTCCTGCTCTAGTAATAAGTATGAAGTTGGAGCCCAAATGAGTACAGTGGATTGACAAGAAATCAGTCATTCCTTTGGGTTTCCAACATAAAAATATTCAGCAATCTTACACCCACACAAAAAGTCATTTTTGCTTGGTCTACATTTTTTCATGGATTCTACTAATTGAAACTTGATAGAGTCGTTGTTATCCAATTTCTACATCCCTCTTCTTTGAACTATGTAGTTATCTTGAACATCAGTTACATTTTTTGGTCTTTCACTTTTGATGTTTTCCACCCACTTTCTATCAGTAATTGAGACCTGTCTGTTTCCAGAATAAATTCACTTTAATAAATGAAAAAAAAAAGTCTTGGTATTTGTTCATGGTCCATCTGATGTCATGGAGCCATAGGAACTGGGGAAAGTGAGACTGACTCTAGCTTCTGATCGTATGTGTTTGATTCACAGCTCAAAAGGACCATTCTGACAAAATAAGCAGAAAGGGACGGTGAAGACAGCTTTGGTTGATGATTGTGATGCCAACATGTTTCCCAACAGTTTTAGACAAGAATGTAAATGTGAAATGAAAAGATATCAATCCTCAGGCAGGTGTCTGTATCATAAACTAAAGAACAAATAGAACCTCTGCAGCTGGTACATTGGGAGGCATCTTTTCAAGTGCCAGTCACCAGTGGTATTGCTTTGGTGCAAAGAAGCTCTGGATACCGGAATTTCGGGAAGGTATGCTCTAACTACGAGTTAACAATAAGTTAACTAGCTGCCCCCCACTCCATCTTACTTCATATATTATATGTGTTAATTAGCTAACATTACTGTCACATATTACCAGTATTACCACCGGAAATAAATTTCAGTCAACTTAACAAGTTGAAGTTAACAAGGCAGCAACCACTGCCTAGCAATGGTTTGGTTTTTGTTTTGTTTTGTTTTTTTCTCCAGCAATGCAGTGTCTTAGAGCTGTTCACAATATTCCACTCTGAAGGAAATAACTGTTGATTTTCACTCTGTCGATGATTTTGAAGCGAGGCCAACATTCTGTGGAGGAAGAAGGCTCTGGATCGTTACTGGTAGTATATAAATCATAGCCCATGTTTTTCTTACTTCAGACCTGATTTGAAGATTGTGATCTATTAATTTTGTTGCTTTAGTGTGTGGCTAAGGCTTAGCTAATAGTCTATTGATTCTATTACATGTGCAGCATTTGGAAAGGCTTATTACATGGCATTTGGTCTTTTATATGCTAGTTCATCATAGAGATTTACTTCTGATTGATGAGGGTCTCAGAGCACCATGTTCATCCTAGAGCTTTATAGTCTAAGTTTTATCAGTGTGACTTGGCAACAATGACATATAAAATGGAAATGAACTATCGTCAGTTGTACGCTGGTTTTTTTCCTACTCGTGTTCATTAAGGCTGCAGCTCTCAGTGACAAAAAGGTGGTTTTGGCCACAGGCATTGGGACAAATTGTGCTTCCACTAATACCAATGTAAATCAAGAGTAATTTCCTTGGCCCTCTCCCTTTTATAAACTCCATCACAGGCATATATGGCGTTATTCCAGCTATACTCACATGTACCAGGGTAGAATTTGGCTCCATAGAGTAAATTATTCTGTGGTGTAAATAGTGATATAATTTGTATGTTTGGTGTGAATTAGAAAATATGGTTTGGTTCCAAAATAGGAGAGCCAATTTGGAATGGTGCAGTAGTGTCTACTCTAGTCATGTTCTCAAAAGCTGGTAGGTAGCTATCATGGTGCAGTCTCTCGAAAAGAGGTCAGACCATCAACTTTTCAATGGAATTCTGCAGTGATGCAACCTGTTAAAAGTGAGTGGAAAATAAAATAATCCAGGCACATACTTTGGGGACAGTTCTGCCATCTGTTATAAAGATGTCACTCACACTTGGTCTGAATTTGTAGATTTTGCACAGAGGTGACTCAATTGCCTTGCTGGTAGGAATCAAACCTATGGACATCAGTGTGTTCTGTAATGTAGCTCAGGGAGGAATGGAACCCTGGTAGTTAAATCTGAATTGTGGCAGCATTCCAACACTTCCAGCAGCTCACATAAAGTACTGTGTAGGCTTTCAATTATACTATGTAACTCAGTTTTGTTCTCTAAGGGATTCCTTAAATGGTGGCTCAAATAGATGCAGTGGTTGATTTTTCTTCTCCTTTTGCCTGTTTCCTCCAGGTTCATCTGCTTTGCCATGCATGCCATGAACTGTATCATTTTTGCTGCTGTTGTCATTTTCCAGAGAAGCAATTATTCATTGGTCTCATACCCACAACTAGGAAATTTCCCTTTGTTTTTTTCTCTCCTCTTTCATAGCTTCCACTAGTTGACCTTAGAAAATGTCACACACATTTCTTTTTGAGAATGTAGTTATTTGGAATATCAGCTGACCACTTTAGCTTTTTACCTTCCATATTTGCTGTCCACTTTCTCTTAGTAATTCAACCTTTTCTGTTTCCTGTGTAAATTATTTTTAAAAACAGATTCATGGAGAGACATTGGTATTTGTGCATGGACTATTTGATGATACTTGAAGAAAGTAGAATAGATGGCCTATCCCAGGGCATAAAGAGAGTACTTAGCCCATGCAAAACTCAAGACTTATCCATTAAAAATATTCAGTGCCATCAGTAATAACATAGTTTGCTGTGTTTAAATTTCACAAAAAGTAATACGAATAGAAATATTTACATGCTTTTTAAATACAATAAAATACAATGAAAAGCTTACACTGCAGGTTTGGAAACCTAAGAATAACAGCCTTTTGTTAGCCAAGAAATTGTAAGGTGAAATTTGAAAATGTTAATTACATCAAGAAAAATGTTTAATATTTACATTACACTTTGAAGTTAACTGTTAGGAATCTTTTTATCTTGAGGGGAGTTATAACTATAATTATTATAATTATTATTATACTTTTAATATTCATTGGGTTGGGTTATTTATTTATGATATAGTAGACTGGTGCAGAGCCAGTGTAGAGAAACGAAGTCACTTAGCACTGGACAGGGAAAGATGGAAAGAAATTGTGAGAGAGGCATCAGACATCAACGGGTGCTGAGCCCATGGTGGTTGATGATGATGATGATGATGATTCCAGTGATCTAATATTAATGTAATATGGATAGAAATATGGATAGTGTCCTCTGGAGAGCTGGGGGGAAATAATTTTATTTTACTGCTGGAACTGGTTAACTCTCTTATATTGTGCACCTTTTCTTCAGATAAAGTTTCCAATTTAACCTATTCTGAGTTTTTGTTTAGGTAAAGAGTATGTTAATTGAATTGTGTAGTTTAATGATGTCCCCTGATGAGATGATAGAAACCACAGTAAATTCTGCATCCTTGTTCTATGGTTTTCTTAACTTGCATCTACTCCATAAATTAGGAACATCTACTTTTAGAATTAGAATCACATTCTTTGCCACATGGAAGAAGACTTGAAAACTGGTGGCATCAACTATCAGGAAAAGGCTTCTTAAAATGAAGAGCCAGTATTTTCAAGAGTCAATAGTAAATACGAATGTGCAGACTGAGACATCAGAAAGAAACCGAATTTTCAGAAATTGCTGATCAAATCTCTTTTCAAAATCTAGCCCACTAGACCACTTTAGAGTAGTGCTAAAAATATACTCTGGAAGAGGGTTTCCCAAACTTTATACGGTTGGGACCTGGATTTTTTCAGTACTTTTTTTTTTTGAGGCCTAAAAGTATAAATGCATATAAAATAAGAATGAAAAATGAATAAATTTTCACTGTTTATTATTTATTCACAATAATAATGGCACCTAGCAACAATTTGTATACTTCTAAGGAGCGGTATTTTTTTTTTCCAAGGACCGGTACTGGGCCGCGAACCACACTTTGGGAAACACTGGTCTAGGCAACAATACAGTGGGATCAGGAGAAGTTTTTGGGCCTTATGTTTGTGGTGAAATCTTAAAAATTTGACCTGGGTATTCCCTGAAAACTGAAAAGCAAAGACAATTTAAAAAAATCCATCTGTATAATTTTCATAATGGTCATTAGTTTTAGAGCAATTTTATTTTCTAATACTGATAGTTGATTTTTGGATGGCTGAAGTTGTCAAGATTGAAAACCACTGTTTTCCCCCCCGTGGAGTGTAATTTAAAAATAGAAATATGAATTGAGGTGTGTTCCTAATAGAAAAGTGTCACAGGGAGGCTCACCTCATGAACTGGAGAGCTTGGGGCTGATTACAGGACAAGCCCCACCTGAAGAAAACAGGCGAGTCTAATGCCTAAGGGACCAGGAAGTTGAGGGGAAAGTAAAGGAGTTATGGCAGAGTTTGCAGAAAGTAACGAAACTTTCTGGGTAGAGAAACATGAGAGGTGGGTGAAGCTGCTTCTTGGAGAGGCAAGCTCCCCAGGCTCTGACCCTGACCCTGACCTTACGCCAGGCCTGCTCTTCCTGGATCCTGTCCCCTACTCACAGGTCATAATCTGAAGAAGTGGGTTTTATCCACAAAAGCTCATTACTTAATAAATTCATTAGTCCTTAAGGTGCTACAGGATTGCTCATTATTTGTAAAGCTACAGACTAACGTGGATACCCGTCTGAGACTTTGCACTTTTAGGTTAACAGACTCACTTTGAGGGAAGAGCTGCCAGTCTGCAAACTGCAACAGCCTTCAGGAACTGTCAGCATAGGGACAGAAAGTTGGAAAAGGTTGAGTGCTAAAACCCAGAGAAGGTATTGCCTCCCTTTGTGCCTTACACCCACTACCCATGTAGAAGAGCTTAGGAAAGAGCCTCAACCTAGCAGCAAAGGGACTGCAAAAGTATCCAACAGGAAGGCCTGGGAGGAGGAAGAGGAGAAAAAAAACATTGAGTTTTGTGGATTTATGAATGGACTTTGCTTTGGGTATTAGTTACAATTTCATTTATATTAATAAATCAGTTGCCAAGAAGGGGCATTTTTCACCAAAAAAGTGAAGCTTATTTAAGGGTCTAAGAGAGAAAGCTGAAGTGGGCTATTTCTAGTATGATCCTAGGAAACAGGAACGATGCATGGGAGTAGCTGGGCCAGTACAAAAAACATAAGTAGAAAGTGATTTACCTGTTCATTCTCATGCTATATTATGTCACAGTGCACTTAGAACTCCATTTTCATCATTGGAGGCCAATACTTTTCCCCCATATTTATTAGCTGGTACTACTTTGGTTTGTCTTGGGTGTCAATATGTGTTTATATAAGCAGAGAGCTTTTCACCTCATACCCAATTCCAGCAAGCAATGTGTTTCTGAAGACCAAAGAATCATAGAGAAGGGATCTTAAGAGTTCCTCTAGTGCAGCTAACCAGGCTGAGGCAGTACCATGTATGCCTAAAGCAAGGTTGAGCAAAATTTAGGTCATGCCCCTGCTTTTTGGCTGTGCAAATAGGTGCCCCCTCAGACTGTAGGAGAACCACAGGAAGTGGGGGGCACTCTGAAAGGGGGTGGGATGCTCAGGAAGGGGGTGCTGGGGGGCTCCAAGGGATGCCACAAAGAGGGAATGCTCCAGAGGTAGACCCCAGGAGGGACCCAAGAAGGTACCTCATCAAGCCAGGAAGTCAGTGGCCGCCCCTGTTGCTTGTCTGAGGGACTTTCTGCCCCGTCTCCCTCCACCCAGAATGGGGCAGGCAGCCTGCTTGGCTGGGCAGGAGGTGGCATGAGCTTGCCCAGGGGTTCAGGCACTGGGTGAGCAGAGTGTCCTCCTGGGGGAAGGGGGAAGTGCTGCGGTGCCAGGCCAGCTGTGGTCCCATGGGAGGAGCCTGAGCACTCTGGGACCCCCCCCCAGCCAGTCCAGCCCCCACTGTCAGGAATGAGCCACCTCAGCCTGGCAGCGGGGGCTGAGCCTGCCCCCCCTTGCTGATTGGCCCAGTGGCAGGGGTTGGACATTTCTTTGGCGATAGAGTCACACCCCCTCTCGGGGGTGCTTCCCCCACTTTGCGCATCCCTAGTCTAGAGCATCTCTGACAGCCATTTCTCTAATATGTTCTTTAAAACCACCCTTGGAAGCCTGTTTCAGTATTTAACTATGCTTTTGGTAGAAAGTTTATCTTAGTAGCTCATTTAAATCCCTCTGCTGCAGATTAAGTAAATTATTTCTTGTCTTACCTTCGGGGGACATGGAGAACAATTAATCACTGTCCTATAACAGTCACGAACCTACCTGAAGACTGTAATCAGGCCCTCACTCCATCTTCTTTTCTAAAGATTAAACATGCCTAGTTTTTTAACTTTACCTCAGACTGTCTAAATGTTTTATCATTCTGGTTGTTGTCCTCTGAACTTTCTCCAGTTAATTCATGTGTTTCTTAAAGTGGAGTTCCTCAAACTGGTCTTAGTACTCCACCTGAGCCCTCATCAGTGCTAAGCAGAGTGGGACAATCACATCCTATGTTTTAGATATGACACTCCTGTTAATACACTCCAGAATATGTTCGCTACCGCATCACACAATTTACTTATATCTAATTTTGTGATATTTATAATTCCCAGATTTTTCACTCATAAATGACCGCAATTCTGCATGTGTTTCTTTGATTTTTCCTTCCTAAATTTAGTACTTCTCACTTATCTTTATTGATAATGTATTGTTCATCATGTGCAACACTAATATGGAACAAAACTAATGTGATAGGTCAGCACCCACTTGGGACTGTCACCTGATGTGCTGAGACACCACTGACCCTGTTTTCCCTGACAGCCTGGGCTCACTGTAACCCTGTCTTGATGAGCTTATCTCTCCAGTCTGCTTCAACTGAGACATGGTACCCCACTCCCACGGCTTCAGACACAGACTGAAAACAGTATAGTGTGGAACCCTTTTCCAGCAATCAAACAGGCAGTCCCCCTGGGAGCTGAACCCTAGATAAACCCATCTTATGGTGCATAGAGATCTATGTAGTGTGAGCTCATGAAATTTGCCCTATTTCTCAATGTAACTTATGCTGGGTTTATTACTGATCAAAAGAGGTAGCAGACAGAATAAAGTAACGGAGCAAAATAAACACACAGCCCAAGTGTAATACACTAAAGAAACTAGTTACATATAAGATATCACATAAATATGGTTTTAATAATCTTCATAGGTCAGACAATTTTACAGCCTGGTCCTGGGTCCCGTTTAGTCTTAGTTGTTTCCAGCAATCATGGTGGATGGGGTAGCCATGGAGAATTGACGAGGTGAGTTACCTCACTCTTCACCCTTACAGAGGATTTGTATAAGGCAGGAGTCCTTTGTTCTGTTCAGGCTGAATGTCGAATCCAGCACCCTCGGTACCTGAGTGGTGCTGGACGAGAGAACTTTCCAAACCACAGGAGGCCAATAATGTCTAGCAGTATTATCAACAATTCCACTGCTTACTGGGCTCTTAGAAGACATTTAGGGGTAAATTATAGCTAAATAACAGCGCAGAACATGAAGAAGTCCTGTGGCACCTTAAAAGCTAACAGATATTTTGGAGCATAAGCTTCCGTGGGCCAAAACCCACTTCATCAGAGGCATCTGATGAAGCGGATCTTTTCCCACGAAAGCTTATGCTCCAAAATATGTGTTAATCTATCAGGTGCCACAGGACTTCTTGTTGTTCTGGAACAGACAGACTGACACAGCTACCTCTCTGATACTTACCACAGAACATTGAGAGCCAGGACTGGTGGCTGGAAACAAACTTTATGGGACCATGGGAAACTTGGCCACACCCATGATAAATGGTAATTTACCTAATTAAAATCATGGTGAGTTATGGATGTTGGCTGACAAGAGAGTTCCAGACTACAGAAAATCACCACTCCCTCCTAGGCTCTCATGGAAAACTACAGGATTCTAGTATCAGGTGACATTCTCACATGTCTCCGCAGGCATTTTTCACAGGCTGGCAAACGTGTTCCCAGAAACGTTAATCTCTCTTACAGTTCATTGTCTCGCACTGATGAGCTGAACTGTAGCCTTTTTCATTGTTGAACCTAAAGTGTCAGCAGCAAGTGCATCACAAAGCAGCAAATATGAAATTACAGATACACAGGTCAATAGTCCTTACTTAATCTACACAAATGATACATTCATACAAATGAGATAATAATATTCAGTACATTACAATCTTTCCAATTATGTGTTACATAAGGCATTGTGCATTAAACATATCTGAGTTATGGTATATTCGTATTGTAAACATATTTTTATAAAGCATATGGCATATTCCATCACAGCTAGGATGTTCATTTAACTGATAACTTTCAAAGAATAAAATATACATTAAGAATAGCTGCACCTCTTCCTAGCATAATGTATTTTATATCAATCCTAAGTACATTTTTCTTTACATATTTCCCCAGAGGAAATGTCATACTAGCTTGAAAGTAGAGTTGAAAAAAATCTTTCATGAACTTTTTTTTTGTTTGCCATTAAAACTGAATTGTTGCATTGATATGTGGCAGACTCAATGGAATTTTCCTTGAGACACTTTTTCACATACAGGATGGAATATATGAAGGAGAGAGAACCTCAAATACCCAATAATCCAGGGATTAGGGCAGTGATTTAAGATCTGGGAGACCCAGTTCAATTCCCTTCTCCAGATCTGGGAACCTCACAGACTAGTGCCCCAACCACCAGACTTATGACTGTTCTCAGCAGGGGAGTTTCTTTTTCTCTTCATCTTTGGTTTTTCCAATAAGTTTTAAAAGATCTTAGCTGCCTTCTGCACCAGAATAAACCCAAATCCTGAAACATTACATTTTTCGCCAAAGTGAATGGTTTTTCATTTATCCCTGCAGCCGTAATTGATAGACCAGTGCAATGTATCACACTGTTATAGGATTGCTGTATATATTAACAATGCAGATATATGTAAATAATTAGGTGCCAGTGTGTTAGGTTCTAGTACTCAGGAATATGCACCAAGTCTTTTGGATTTGTACCTTGCAAAATTGTATTTTGTGGCTATTAAGGTGGAGCTCATAACACATATAACTTAGTTTACTCTTCTAACTTTTCTGATCTTGTGAGCCTATGCAATACATTCACAATTGTTCATGATCTGCTTGGTAATTTCATCGAGAGCAGCTGCTACAAGAGATATTCCATAATCAAGACCTTCTTCTGGATCATCCAGTTAGCTTTTTTAACTGCTTGACAATAACTTCAATTGTTCCAATTTATTGTTTCCATTTTAACAGGGGAAATATTATTTTATGATATATTGGATTGGAAATTTTTATCATATCCTGGATTGCCAGGCATGTTTGTCACAAACGAGTGAAGCTGTGCATATTGGCATTGGCCAGCCACCTTTTAGAGACTCTCCAAAGAAAGATTCTATATCCGGCTTTATTTCAACATGCAGGAAAGCAAGGAAGTTTTTATGCTTCAGTTGTCAGCAAAGTAATAACTGGTTAACGTGTAATGAATAACTAATTGCTTGTGTGTGCTATCCTAGGAAGATGGTGAAACAGGAAATATGATTTAACAAGTGGATGAAACTAAGCTTCAGGTTCTGCAGCCTTTCAAAATTCATTTTCATTTACAAGTCTTATTTCCCTCCCTGAAACTTATCTGTGTTTTTAATAAGGGTGATGTGGGGCCATACGCAGGGTTACAATGTGCTCATTTATACTGGATCTTATTGTCTCTTAAAGCATCTTGTGGTTCAGATGGGCTTAAGGGAGCCCCAACTGTGCCTGCGGGAAAGAGCAGTGCCATTGGCGCTCCTATGGTGGCTTGATCCCTTTCAAGGATTCTGCTGTGGTAGGAAACTACTTTGGAGTCCAGTTATAACACATTTAATGAAGCTTTTTCGAATGACACCAAGTTACTCCTGTACATAAAACAATCAGGCCGATTTATTCTAAAGTTGTTTTAGAATATTTTAATGGCCTTGTTATTTTAATATGTAAAACAATGAAGACTGAGCATGAGCCCTCTCCCACTTGAGTCAGCAACAGTCTTTCAAGGCAGACTTTATGTTCAAATCTTCAACAAGGATTTGACACATTATAAGCCTGTCTGCTCACAGTATGTTACGAATAGCTATCTTTTCTTATTCAGGCTGATAAAGTTCAGCACAGTGCAAAGCTCTGGAAGTAACCAGCATTATTTATTCTAAAAAAAAAAAAGAAAAAAATACAGCCAAAATAGGCTCAAAGTATATCAGTATTTCTTGAATAAAATACACTTTCTAATCAGAAAAAAAGTGCAATTATGCATCAAGCATGTGCAAGGTTACATGGCCGTGGAATTAATAAAGATGGTCTAACAGACAAATAATTTTCCCTTTCGGCAGTGTTGTCATATCCCAGGTGAAGAAAGTCTAAGGCACAGATCACATGAAAGTGAAGTACATTTCTGATATGCACACATAAATCATCAGTGATTATAAAAATACAGTGTGTAAGTTCTGTAAACAAAAACATATCTGAAGGATAGGAAAAGGCCATCCCCAGATAGATTCAGATTTGAGGATTTTTGGTTAATCATTTTTTAAATCAATGTGAAGCATTAGGTTAATAGCCAGTATTATTATGTCTACCGGTAATTAATATAGGGACTGTCTGCTTCCTACCACTTCTTAGCAGTTCATTATTTAAAATACTCAGATTTATACAACCAGCATGTGGTGTGTAGATGCAGGTACAATAAAGAATAATTACAATCTTTCACAATGACAGTTCAGCGCAAAACAATAACAAAAGTACTTTGATCACTCAAGGGGATGGGCACCACATCTTCAACCACAAATGCCATTTTCTGCAGCACCTATGTTTTCCTTGAAGTCTTCCTACTCAAAAACTGACCCGTCTACTTCCCATTTAGCAGAAGAAATCTGAAAACTAATATGACCCACTTTTTGGTAATACAAAGCCTTCTAAGGCAGTATTTCAAACAAATGGGTACCTGAAATACTATGCATAGTTATCAGCTAGGTATAGAGAACATCTTTATGAAAGTTGTATTTCATTTTTATGGCTTTGTTAGCAGAATGTTTAGTCACATCATGGGTAAAATCTTTATAGCAAGGGCCATGTCTACTTAGGTGTTTTTATAGCATCTAGTAGAATGAGGAGCTCATCCTCATTGGGGCTTTGAGCACAACCACAACACAAATAATAATATACTACAGGATCCCCTGCAGTTGCATACAGAGACTTGAGACTGCTGTCATGCCTCTGCTACCCAACTCTCTTGTGCTTCAGCTCTGCTGGATCCCACAGTTATTGTACTTTGCTGTCATTTCTCTGCTGCCCAATGTTGTTTTGTCACAGAACTCGTATCTTCATCCATTGCTTCATGCTGTTGTTGATCTCAAGCTTTGCATTACTCATTCTTTACATGTGGAAGAGTATGCATTCTTTGCTGAGCATACATTTGTCTGTGGTCACATATAGTGAACTGACACTGTATACCTTCTGTCCAGGAACTCACCCTATATATATAGGCATACCTTGGTATGTAGACTCTTCTGGAACAGTGTAGACTTTTGTAGAATTTTATAGAGCATTGGAGAACACTGCAGCGATCACGCTAGAGCACTGCAGAATTTTGAAGAACCTTGCAGAATGCTCTAACATGCTGAAGAATTTGGTAGAATCCTGTGGAGCTTTGTAGAATGTAGTCGAATTTTCCAGAATCTGGTGGGGAGAACATTGTAGAATCTTTTGGAAGAAAGCAGAACTTCATAGAACGTGGTAGAATCCTGTGATACTTTGTAGAATGTTGTAGAAGTTCTGGAATCTGGTGGAATTGGGATGCCGGAAAGGTCATGAACATTCAAACATTTGCCTATAGGGCCCAGACAGCTGGACACAGCAAAAATAATATATATGTACAGTGAACGATCACTTGCTGAATTTGAATCTTTAAATACAATTTGTGGTGTTAATATATATGGCTGAATTCCCCATTAAGTGGATATTTTTAGAATAAGTAACAATGAGTCAGGAGTCAGACTGATCACAGGAGTTACAGTGGGAGGATCAGAATGCTATATATGTTCACACTCAGAAATAAAGTCAGTTTTATAAAGCTTATGTCAGCTCTATTTTATTTGCTCAACCATATGTTCCCTTTTGTTTTTCTTCTGTGCTAACTGCTGTGACATTATTTATGTTAAATACGCCCATGTGTTTGCTTTCTATTTCTCACTAACTACTTCAACAGGCAGTTATATTTTTAGCTCATCACACTCTGGGTTAGTTATAATCTTGGGCCACGGCTACACACTCGCCCCTGCCCTTTGAAAGGGGCATCGTAATGAGCCACTTCGGCAGATGCTACTGAGGCTCTTCCATGAATATGCAGCACCTCATTAGCATAATGGTAGTTACTTGCATTTCAGAAGTGCCGCTTTTGAAATGTACTCTGCCTGTGTAGACAGGAGCCTTTTGAAAAGACTTCCGGACTTTGAAAGCCCCTTCTTCTCAAAACCAAATGGGAAGAAGGGGCTTTCAAAGTCCAGTGGTCCTTTCGAAAGGCCCCTGTCTACACAGGCGGCGTGTGTTTCAGAAGCAGCATTTTTAAAAGTGCACAAGGACCATTATGCTAGTAAGGCACTGCATATTCATGGAAGTGCCTTATTAGCATCTGCCAAAGTGGCTCATTACCATGCCCCTTCCGAAAGGTGGGGGTGAATGTAGCCACGGCCTTGAGGTTTTGTGCTTACTTTTATTGTAACTTTAACTTTTATTTACAAGCTTGCAAGCACTCATGCTGTGTTTACGCTTGCATTCCTTTTTGGAAAGTGGCAGGCAAGTGAGAGATATCTAAAATGCAAATGAGATGGGGATTTACATGTTGGATGCCTCATTTGCATATTCCACTTTTGAAAGAAGAAAAAGCAGTGTGGATGCAGATCTTTCAAGAGTAAACCCCATCTTCGAAAGAACACTTCTACCCATTTAAAGAAGAAGACTAAAGAGTTAAGGAATTGAAAACTGAGACCGTGTACCTCATCTGCTCCAAGCCAGTTTGGTGATGAGCATGGAGTGCTATGACACAGTAGCTGAGTTATTCCATAAAGAGACAAAATAGCTCCATGGCTTCACTACCTTGTCATTCTCTCTCTGTCCCTGTATCTTTCTCCCCCTCGTATATGTAAGATAAAAATCAATTTCAAGAGCCTAACCAGAAATTTCTACTTATTACTCTGATGACAAACATTTCCCAAGTAAACATCCTCTTCTTGCATTGTTGCTCAGTTTTACTTATTATAGGACCAGCATTTAATGTTAACAAAAGCTAGAAAATATATATCCTTCGCTCTGCAGAGAATGGTGGAGGTTAAGGACTGTAAAAATTACAGACAAGGAGAAGAAAATCCAAATTACAAGTTGCTGTAAATCACTTCTGTGAAATGTTTTTTTACAGTCTCTAATAATATATCCATTGACATTGCCAAGCTGTGTAAAGCTCCATGTTCTAATTTTTCTTGACTACAAGATTATCTGCAGTAAATTGCAAGAATAATTGTATGACCATTCACTTGGCAATTTTTTTCAAAGCTTATAGATTAATTGTCATTCTTTGTGGATTTGAGACCAAATGGGGTCCGTAAGGTGGGAATATATACAATAATGATAATTTATTATTAAGTACTAGCAGGGCCTGCCCCTTTTGTGGCAGCTTATATGCACAGGTAAAGTTGGCTATTTCTAATACTTAAGCCAACATTTATCCTGTTGGCTTTTCAGTCAAATTTTATTTTCTGTCACATACCAACACTACATTAATCTTTCCTGCAAGCACTCACTACATCTGTATCACTTCTGTGTGTACACAGCACAGCACAGAAGAGTTCAGGTAAACACATTCTTAGACCTAACTTGTCTGTTCTGCCTTGGTGTCCTTTAGAGATGTTGTTGAACCACACATATCTCGAGGTTTCTGGGATTGCCTGCCGCACTCATAGCCATATATAATTACCCATTGCGTAAACTGGTACAGGTAAACATATTCCACATTTCTCTAGACTCTGTCCCTGACTTTTATCTATAGTCACTGCAAATGCTGGCCTGATGGGAAATTTTCGGTGCTGCATGCAAATGGGAATATTCTGAAACAGCCGTGTTCAATAGTGATTGAAGGATCGCCACACTTGTGGTTGTCATCCTTCCATATTTACCACACCCCCCCACACACAGTCTAAGTAAACGACATCCCCGTCCCCCAGAGTCAGGCTTTCCCAGAGCAAGGAACTCCCAGGACCGTCTCTGAAGAAATGCCCTCCCCCTCTACCAGATCCAGGCCCCCCCCAGGCCCCCTCCATTCTAAATCAGTGCTGGTGACTCCCCAGAGCCACTGGAGCCGCTCCCACCAAGGACAGAGCCACCGCAGCTGGGGCCACCATGGCGACTAGAGCTCCTGGCACCATTGTTCCTGGGTCCCTTGGGGCTGCTGGAGTGGCAAGAGCCTCAGCCAGGGCTGCCAAAGCACTTGGGGTCGTACAAGGCTGTTGGGGCCATGGGAGCTGCCACCACTGGGGCTTCCAAGGTCACTGATTCTGCTGGGGCTGAAAATTCTGGGGCCACCACAGCCACCACCAGGGACACCGGAGTGGGTGGAGCTGTTGCTGGACCCCCACCCCCCCCAGAGCATCTAGACCTGCCAGAGCTAGTGGAGCCACCACCACCGAGGCTGACGGGACCAGAGTCACCAGAGCCGCTTGGGACCACTGGGCCTGCCAGAGCGCCCAGAGCCACTGGAGCTGCCGGAGGTGCTAAGGCCACCACTGGAGCCGCCAGGGCTGGATCTGCCACAGCCACCACACGCTCCTCCCACCAAGCAGTGGGGCACATGTTCAGAGTGGTGGATGGCAGTCCCACAGTGGGATTGACTAAAGCGGGATGGAGGAAAGCACAGACAGACCGTGCTCCTTTTGTAAAAAGATAGCTTATTTGGAAGGCATCACAGTTTGTTAAAAGCAGGTGTGTTCCATCTTAGTTCATGCCACATGAAAACCTGTGGAAGGAGTATAGGAGTAGGAGGAATCCCAGAGGTTGTCATAGTGGATGATGCATATTTGCATCCCATCAAGATGAAACTCATTCCCCCTTATCCTTTGCTGAATCCCTCTTACATATAGATCATGATGGATCTAAAGATAGGGGCAAATCCACATAAAGGAGGGGATTCCTTTGCATGCAGACTTCTGGAGCAAGACACAGTCCTTTATTAAAGCCTGATCCAACATCTGCTACAGTTCTTAAGAGGCTTTCCATTGATTTTCCTTAACTTTGGATCAGTCTGTGAGGATATGTATACACAGCAAAGAAAATCCTGTAGCTGGCTCATGCTAGTTAACCTGGACTTTCAGGTGTGCAGGCTGCAGGTAGACTTCCAAGTTTGCTATGTAGATTTCCAGGTTTGGACAGGGTGGGAGGGTCTTTGCTTTGTAAACACCCCTCAGTCACCCAGTTCACTCACATTGGGTAACATGGGTATTATCCTCCCCCATTAAGTCTGCATTAGCATGTTCCATGATAGTAGAAACTGACTCTGGTAAATCAGGTAGTCTACATGCTAATAATGCAGATTCTATTCAGTTGGAACAGGGATCCAAATATTCTGATGTTTATCCAAACTACACAAGTGACTTGCAACTGCTAAGTTGAGCCAGGAGTCTCACGAGAACAGTATTTTTGCTCTTTAGCTTATGATCCAAAGGGTAGGAAATTTGGAGAAAAACAAAGTAGGAAAAGTTAAAACTACAAAAAATGCTCAATTCAGTTTGTGCTTAGGGGAAAAAATTAAGATGGTTCTCATTTTATTTGAACCTTGAATCCTGTACCCCTTACTTAGTGCAATGATTCTCCTAAGTCTGTGATGCAAGATCAAGTTGATCTGTCACCTTCTGCTGCCATATATAAAATGATCCGCAGCTGGAGCTTGCAGAAAGACTGTCACCAATCTGTTGCTTCCCATTTCTTGTTTTTGTGTCAGAAAAGAAATTTAGTTGCTGATACATAAATCAAACCCTTTGTTTATTTTGAAGGTTACATTGCGTTTTATAGTTTCAACGCAAATAATCATTTGAAAACGGACACCAGGAGAACTCAAACTGAAATTCTCTGGTATTAAACTAGTTTTATGCCAGTATAACTCCACTTAGTTCAAAAATGCTGGTGTAAAAACATGTAGGATACAAGCTACCTTACCAGAATGGTAGCTTTTTGCCCTGCATATTGGTGTAAATAAATGACATAAAGTGCAGGAGAGTGAAGAATCAGGTTCATAGATGCTAGAAAATCATGTATTTATTTAATGTCTTTTAAGCTATTGCTTTTTTCCCTTGAACTGAAGGGTAATACATTTTTTGTATTGTGAATTACAGGGACTTTGCTGTAGTGAAAATCCCACAATGTTACTCCATTCCTTGGCAACAATCACATCAAGAATGAGAAACAGTGAAGTAAACATATGTAATTCCTTACAAACTGAACAATGACTCCTCAGGGTTCTCCTCAGGTAGCACAATCCAAAGCCACATCAGTGTTATGAAAGTCTGCAGGAGAAAAGAAACTAAACCGAAGTATTTCCATATTTAGCTTTAAATTATACCAGTTATTGTACTGCTACAGTTATGCCAAATGATTTCACTAGTAGAAGAAAAACAAAGCTTATTTTGGGCGTACACCTTGGAAATACTTCTGCTATTGCATACAATATGGCATATCTGAAGATTGTTTTCAAAATGAAGTACTGGCCTTGATAATTTTGTTTTTACTTCAGAACCTATAGTGAAACACTGGCTAGATTAGATGACCAGAGCTGGCCTACACGAGCCCCTTCCTTTTGGAAGGTTCATGTTAATGAGCGAGTTCAAAAGATGCTAATGAGGTGAGGCCATGAATATGCAGCACTTAATTAGCATAATGGCGGACGCAGTGATTCTAAAGTGTGGCTTTTGAACTGTGCAGCGCGCGTATAGATGGAAACCTTTCAAAAGGACCCACCAGTCTTCGAAAGCACCTTCTTCCTAACACCAGATAGGAGGAAGGGGCTTTCGAAGACCCGGTGGGGGGGTCCTTTCGAAAGGTCCCCGTCTCCACATGCAGCATGAGATTCGAAAGCCACACTTTTGAATTGCCACAGCTGCCATTATGCTAATGAGGTGCTGCATATTCATGGCTGTGCCTCATTAGCATATTTCGAACTCGACCATTAACATTCTCCTTCCGAAAGGAAGGGGCTCGTGTAGACACCGCTCAGGAATCTGGACTCTGTCATTCTATTTCCATCCCTGCGTTATCTCACTCTTTTGTGATCTTTCTGTGTGTGATAGTCGTAAAACATAAAAGGTAAAATCATTGCAACAGTGACAAAACTCCCATTGATTTCAATGTGGCCAAATTTTCACCCAGGCTGTTTAAGGCGATTTATGCTGTAACAACATTTTTGGGTTGATACCTTTTCAGCAAATACTTCTGAGTAGCGAATATCAAGCCAAAAACATCAGGATTGGTCCAAGAATGATTTTTTTTAACAAAAGCACAAGATTAGCTTTAAATATGTAAGTTCTCCTGCTGACTACACTGAACTCCTCAAATGCCTGAAGTTAAACATGCGGTTAAGTGCCGTGTTGGCTCAGGGCCTAAATATCTCTAACAATTTCAACATTGTCTATTTTACAAATCCAATATATTTCATTTTTTTAGCCCCATTAATTTTTTAAAGCTAAGTCATGGTATCTACAATAGAACTTTAATGCTAAAATCATCTAAATATATGTTCATATTTTAAGCTAATTGAATTAAATACTTCAGAAAAATTCTATTCAAAATTACTCACATTCGGGCTGATATTGTGAAAACAAGCTGAAGCCGAATTTAATTTTATTCATGGAGAAGCCAGCGAAAACTTAATTGTAACATTGTTAGAGTACTTTAAAACATTTATTTAGTGTTACTAATGATAAATATATAGTACGTACTTGTTTATTAAATTTTCTTTATTCCCATCTCCTTTTAGTGGAATTTAATTTCATTTTAACGGTAGAGATAATATTTATTCAAATATCTCTTTTAAGAACAAGAACTTTTAAATTGCTAATTCACTGGAAGTATTCTTATCTGACAGACCCCAGAATTAAGACTAGAAGACAATAGAACATTCTTCCTGCATTAGTAAAATGTCCAATTATATTGTCTAGATTTTTGAGATTTTAAATGATGAGAGTACATTAAGACAAAAGTTGCAAGTGTCTTGGGGCATGCTTCTTCTCCGCTGTTCTGCATGAATAACATCCCTTATTTCTCATAGGTTTTGTTGCTGTTTCAAGTTCTGTAAATTGCCATGCTAAAAGTGTCAAGGCACATAAACGTGACTGTGATAATGAAATTGCAATTTCTTTACTACTGCCACTGGCTATCTTCTTTTGCTTTTTGTGTATTTTCCTGAGTTGGGTGAGGGAGAGGGTGTGGAATCTTTTTCTTTTAAAAAAGAAAAGACGTACACATGCATTTATTTTCACACAGATAGTAGGAATGCATATAAATGTGCTGAAAGGTGATGTGAACCCTTTACAAACTTATGACCTAACATTATTATTTATATTGTGATAGAGACAAAGGGTCCCAAATGAGATCAAAGACCTGTTACTCTAAGCACTGTAAAACCATATACTGCCACAAAGAAGTTATAGTATAAATAAAAAAAGACAAACAAAGGCTGAGACGGAGAAACTAAGGTAAAGAGAAGTGAAATAATTTGCCCACGGTCACACAACAGGTCAGTGAATGAGCCAGTAAAGGAACACAGGTCACTCTCCTGACCCATAGTCCAGTACCCATTCCATTTGTAAACTGTGTTGCCTTGCAAATCTTTACCCATTAAAATCAGTGGAAATTACTATGGATTTACCATGGTACTTCTGGAAGAATTTAGCCTCACCATTAAGGTATGAATCTATCTTGACTATACCTGTATGCATCAGGAAAGTAAGTGGCATATCTATCATATAATATTTCTCAATTGGTAAAATTGAGAAAATTGGTAGCTCAGGAGGTTCCACTTAATGTAGAGCTGTTCACTGAGCTGAATTGCGCACTGATGATGTTACCTCGAATGGTAACGAAACATTTGCAATTTAATTACCAAGCTCAGCGAACAGCCCTACATTAAATATTAAGGTGGTATTTTCTAAAAGTACCTAAGTGATTTGAGAACAGGTCTCACTGGAATTTATGGGTAAATCCACCAATGCGAGTGTAAATTTGCAGTAACTCTGTTTATTTTAAGCCAGTATATTTACAGCAGTAAAACCAGAACCCATAATCTGTTGACATTCACCCAATCATGAAATCTGCAGCACAAGTGTCACGTCTTAATGAACATAATTTTGTTTCTACTGAATATGGTAATGGGATTTTTGTACTTTATTTTGCCCAACAATTTGACAAATGCACATGATTTGCATTTCTTGCCTCCCATTTTTATGTCAAAAAGAGGGAAAGAGAAAAAAGGAAGTCTTTCTAAAATGACATGGCAAGTTCAGTCACAAATTTTAGGTACGATGTAGAAGTCATTGAGTAAAATCCTATGGCCTTTGATATACAGATGGTTAGACGAGAGAGCGTATTGGTCCCCTGTGCCCTTAAACTCTTCAGATATATGACACTGACCTGTGTGAGTCTCGGTTTGTGGTTTATAGCTTGATTGTTTTCTCACCTGATGGACATGATATCAAAACAGTGCGCTTAGAGTTTGGGGAGCAGTGGTTTAGAGGTCTGTTGTCCTTCTGCCTTTGCTCAGAATCCTGGAGAGCAAAGTTTCTAAAAGTGGGTGGCTAAAGAAAAATACCTGATATGGGAAAATCTTTTGAAGTTATTTCAGGATGAAATGGCACCTAAATAGGTCACCTTCCTCCATCTTAGGCTGCTGTCATTCTTTGTTTGTTTGGATTTTTGGGGGGGCGGGGGCAGTTGGAGTGGGGGACATTCTGCCTGCAAGGTTATTTCTTGAAGCAGCTGGAAACATCTGGCAGGAGCTGGAATATTGCATCATTTTTATGTTTGTGACTGTCAGGAAAATGTGTGACAGAGAGAGAGAGAGAGACCATGAGGAAGGGAGACTGCTTCCGGAGCAATACAATGGGATATCATCATCAAAATACACAGAATGAAGGGAAATTTAGCATCTGTTTCATCGTATGCAAGCCAAGAGTCTTGGATACTGGTAATCAAGTATAAAAATGTGTGTAGTATGAGCTTTGATTTGAAAAAAAAATCATCAAAATAGTAATCAAGTTCCTTCCAGCTCCTAAGTGGTGTATAAAGCCAATGAATTGGCTATATTACAGTAACACTTCATGAATAAACTAATGAGGGCTCTTTTTACTTTATTTAACTTGAATACTTCCCATAAAAGTGTGGTGTAGGTGTTAACTCTGGAATGTGAACCAGGAGACCTGTGTTCTGTTCATCTCACTCCACTATTCAGTTCCCTTTTAATGTTTGCGAGACACCAAGATACTATGGAAATCAGTACCTATAAACACAAAAGTAAATAAATACATCTGAATCTGATCTGAAACTGGAGTAAACCAGATGTGACTCAATTAAAGTCAATGCATTTAAACTGATGTATATCCAGTGTGAGAACAGAATTAGATACTTTGGTTTGTAGTGTTGTTTGAGAGCCTCACATGGAAGGCTCTACTAAAAGCAGGCACTAAGACACATATAGGTGAGGGATTGTGTTGGTGTTAATATTTGGAAATAACTTAGTGATTTCTCTCTCTTTTACATCAATTTGTAACTGCATTGAAATCGATGTGATGGCACCAGCTCTCAATAGATGACCCCTAAGGAGCATTGGACTTATTGTACAAATTCATGGTGTGGAATGGAAATGACAGTGACAATTGAAGGCTACAAGGGTGTCTGTATGCAATATTGTAACTGTGTGAGTCCCAGGACATCACCTATACAAGCTGAGTTAAGTAAGGTCTTTTATTGGATCAACTTCTGTTGGTGAGAGAGAGCTTTCACCAATGGAAGTTGGTCCAAGAAAAGCTATTACATAACCTGCTTTGCCTCTCTCCATGGGAGTTAGTCAGTTAAGTGCTCTTAGCAGTCTGTGGTTCACAGCATTTTTCAGGGACAGAAACATTATCTAGAAGGGCAGATTGTGTGATCCTTTTAACTAGAGCTGCTTGATTAACAGTCATTAAAGGCTATTGGCTCTTAATTCATTAATTAATTAATTAATTCTTAATTCATTCATTGCTGTGTTTTGAAAGAGACAAAGGTCAGTGGGACAGGAGTAAGGCAGGAGTCCAGATGTATTCGAATATCCATTGCACTGTAGACAAAATTACCCTGGCTTCTAGCAGGACGCACAGCATACTTATGCTCCTGTACAGCGGAGATTATACATCCTGATGTTGGAATAGTGAAGGCAGGCTGAGCTCAACATTGCACATGCAGACCTGTTAACAGAAACAGGCTGCAGTTCTCCACAGGATGTAGTTTTAATTACTATGCGTTTTATTAATTGTTACTGTTATTAGTGGTGAAGTTATGGCCTGTAAATCCTGCTGCTTTATAAAGTACCAACTTTCTTCAGCTGAGCTCTGTCGGCATCAATTAATAATGTCTGGAGTAAAGACTTCATTTTACAAGAGATGTCACTTCCTGGGACTGACTGCATATGCTTAAAAAACTATACTGATTTGCTTACAAGAGTCAGAGATGTATTGTTATCGACCAATGATTCAGAATTTAATAGAATCTATTATCTTCCTCCAAGAGGCATTAGGTTTGCAAAGATGAAGTGTATTCTTGCAACAATTTTCTGATAAAAAGGAGATTCAGAAACCAAATAAATACAATGAATGAATATAAAGAAAGAATGAAAGAAAACTGAGTGATTAGCAAATAGCTGCAGATCTAGTAACTTCAAAACAGGGTTATAGATTTTTTATCTGATTTATGATTTCAAGAAAATCATTAGCGATTAGAAAAATGCAGCGAGTTGGCAAATTAATTCAATTAGTTCGTTGCTTTAGACATTACAATCAAAATAAATAAAGAGGTCTCACAATTTAGTTGGACAACAAATAATTTATGAAATTCAAAGTAAGAGAATTTTGGAAATGCCCACAGCTCCCAGTGCGAAACAGCATACTATCTTTTAGCCCTTTGTCACTGTCTGAGCTTCGTAATCCTCGTGTCCAATTTTTATTTTTATTTAGGTACTATTGTCTGATATTTTTTACTCTGCTATTCTCTTAGAGGCTTTGGCCCATTTAATTTCTGTCTCAGTTTCCCTGTCTATAGAATATACATATAATCTTTATCTAGCAAAAAGAAGTGGTTTTTTTCAAGGTGCTTTGAGATCTGAAGGTGAAAGATGCTATAGAAGACAAAATGTTATCAGGGAATGATAGAATTCCCACAGTTTCCCCAGACCTCATCATCAAAGCATTACTAATGGGTGAAGTGCTCCCAGACTCATCCAGCGAAGAGCTACAATGTGTGCATTTAAAATATTTTTTTAAGTTGCAAGATACTATTGTTCTAGTGATATTCCACATTTACGTATATGGACTATTGATGAAATAGGGAACAACTCTTAACATAGGAATTCATTTCATAATTGTGCACATTGTAAATGTAGTGTCTTGCTCCCATAACATTGCCTAATTTTCCATACTGTGATAGTTCATCTATCCCACACTGGCCTGCTTCAGGGGTCAAAGGCAGCCTGAGCTTGCACCTTAGAAAGCCTATAGGAAGACAGATTGAACATCAGACAGTCAGAGTTGAGAAAGCACTGTATTAAAAAAACCTAAGGGATGGAGATGCTGAGGTCCCTCTTGGAAGCCCATGTAAAAGGGCCTGGTTCCTAGTAGGAGAAGGAGCCATTAGCATCATGGACAATACAGTTCTGGGCAATTAGAAGACTGCTAGACTATGGTTCTGAGACAAGAGCAGGGAAGATGCAATGAGCTACAATGGAGAAGTGTCCTGGGGAAGCAGGAAGAAGTGGAAAGTTGGAGGAGAGCAAAGGGAGGATACTACATAAGGGTCCCTGAGTTGGGACAGCCTCACTTTCTCTCTACTCTTGCCAAGAATGAGAGTGGACAAGTGAGACTGCTGTTTGCCAACAGTAACTGATATGAAAGTGAACTGTTACTTTCCCAGAAGGGGAGAAGCGGGGAATAACAAAGTGTAGCAGAGCCAGGGAGCAATGCCTGAAAGGGGGATACCATGGTCCAGGAAGAGATGTGGGCCCAGAAGTGATGTAATGCGAAAGAGTTGGATGTGCTACATGAGAATGGAGTTAATTTCCAGGCTGCCCACAGTGGGGAGGAATAGGTCAGTGGTTTGAGCACTGGCTTTCAAAACCCAGGCTTCTGAGCTCAGTGTTTGAGGGGGCCATTTAGTGATGTGGGGTAAATAGATTAAAAAAAAGATTTGTCAGGGATGGTGACAGGGCCTGCTGTGATTGCACAGGACTGGAATCAGTGGCCTCTCAAGGTCCCTTCCAGCTCTATGAGATAGGTATAGGGAAGTGAGTCCACCCTGTCACACATATTTATCTAAAAAAGCCCAAGCCTGCTTCTTGTCATTGAGAGAGAGCGAGACAGACAGATTATTGCTGTCATTTCTGCTTGTGGGAGATGCTCAGATACTATAGTGATTGGTCCATAAGAACCTAGAGAAAGAATAGGCCAACGAAAATATCAAATAAAATATTATACCTCAAAGTGAAACACAGCATCCAGCTGAAAGGCCAGATGATGAAAACAACAGTGCAGTCTCAAAAGTGCTATAGCTGTCATGTTGGATAAAGACCATCATAACTCAGAATAACTGGGCTACATCAACAGTGAGCCAAATAAGTGCTCAGAGAAAAACTCAGGAATCTTATACCTAACAAACAACAATGTTAAGAGAAATAACAAGGAGTTCATCTGAAACTAGATTCTGCTAAGTTTCAAAGCTTATATCCTGCTCACAAGGTTGGCAACATATGGTTTCTGGTGGAAAAATAACTCAAATGATATGTCCTTGAATAGTAAGGACCTGATTGTAACTCCTTATTCTCATTGGTGAGATGGTTCCTATTTGAGTCACTGCACTGATTTCAGGTGAAATGAGGTTAAGAAGGTTTTAGCTACCTGACAACTTAGGATACATTCACTTATGCATGGCAAGTCTTGATCTATGGTGCTATACAGTTCACATTCTTATTTTTGTGACTCAATTCATTATAGTGCCAACTATACAGTTTTGTGCAGGATGAAATCATTGCTATGCTTAGATGAAAGTAGAACAACAGAAAACTGCTTGATTCCAAATCACCAAATCCAGCTTTTCTAACCGTGAGTGTTTTGGTTCTAGATGGATCCAAATCGTGGTCAAGCCTAATGTCTGGTTTTTGTTTGAGGTATATATTATGAGAACAGCGTTCATGAAACGAATGTCATTGTTAGAAATCACGGATATATCAATGTACGTACAGTGATAGCTACCAACAAATTCATCATAACATCAAGCTTTAGTTTATCTTCTTTAAACAGTAACAGAGAGGTAGCCATGTTAACCAGTACTCCAACAAAACAAAACTGCAGAAGTGTAGCACTTTAAAGACTAACAAAATGATTTATTCAGTGATGAGGTTTTGTGGGACAGACCCACTTCATTACTGAACAAATCATTTTGTTAGTCTTCAAAGTACTACACTTCTGTGTTTTGTTTTGTTTAAACAAAAAAGCTGGGTTCTAAAGACTGACTGCTTTTGTTTTTTTAAAATACTTGGGATGGATACCAATGTTGCTGTGCTAATTTATACCTGAAGAAAATGTAGTCCTTTCTTTTATTAGTTAAGTTTTGACACTGAAGACATAAGCCAGGTCAGATTTTTATTTTTATGTTATTTTTCTCATTTACAACTGTGCAGCCAAATTTCATTGTTGCCATATGCTTCTGTAGTTTATCAATCTTCAGAGAACATACTGGGCATTAAATAACTTGTCTTATGCATTTTGCTTTATTAAATGCAGTCAAGTAGCATACTTACGTTACTATAACGCATATACTATATTATCATTAATTGTATTTTATATCAGATGTTCAGATATCAGAAGTCATGTGTGGCACACAAGGAATCTGTTCTCCAACTCATTGTCACAAGTTTGCTGATGCCACTCACGTCTTTGGTTTGACCATCAGCCTAGGAAAGACTGAGGTACTATTTCAACCTGCTCTAGGATCGGCTGTTCTCCCCGCTTCAATCTTTATTGAAGGAGCAGATTTAAAAACAGTAGAGGAGTTCAAGTACCTGGGCAGTGTGATAGCCAATGATGGCTCCCTTGACAAAGAAATCAATGCCAGAATCTGCCAGGCCAGCCAGGCACTAGGACGTCTGATAGCACAAGTGTTGAATCGGCACAATATCTCACAGTTCACCAAACTGAAAGTGTACAATGCTGTAGTCCTGACCAGTTTCCTGTATGGCTGTGAAACCTGGACCTTGTATAGAAAACATATATAACTGATGGACCGCTTCCACACATGCAGCCTGAGGTCAATACTGCACATCTGGTGGCAGGACAGAGTTACAAACCTGGAATTCCTGGACAAAGCAGGAACCACGAGCATCGAAGCCATGATTCTAAAAGCCCAGCTTCACTGAACAGGGCACATCATACGAATGGAGGAGTAAAGAATCCCTAAGCGACTCCTCTATGGTGAATTCTCCCAGGGCAAAAGGAATCAAGGTGGGCCTCACAAGAGGTATAAAGACTGAGTGAAGGACAATATTGCTCACGCTAGTTTAAAACCAGTTCAGCTACATCAGGATGCAAAAGACCAAACAGGCTTGCATGCTCTCATATGACACCCATATGACAACTTTAAAGAGCAGTGATGTGTACGCCTCATTGATGTTCGTGAGAGGAAGAAAGCAACAGCAGCAGGTGCACCAACTGAGCCAGGACAATTCCCTTGCCCCCACTGTGAACGCCCATGCCATTCAAAGCGTAGACTCCTCAACCACATGCGAGTCCACAACCAAGGAGCTTGTGCAAGCTCAAGACGTCATCGTCAGACGAGACAGACTACCTATATACATATCAGATGATTTCTACTGAGATTGTGACTCACAAAGTTGGAGGCTTACCTTCTGTCTTTGAAGATGTTGTATCACTTTATTATCCAAATAATTTCTCACTTTTTACTGGAAATTTCAGACTTCCCTTTCTGACTTTTCTATGGATTGAAAAATGTAGTTGCTGACAGAGGGAATATGCAAAGCATTTATTCACAGAACTCAGGCTCAGTTTTGTGTATGTTACACAAGAGCCTTCTTTTGCAATTTAGCATTTTTGACTGTGTGGCCCACATAAAACAAATGTGTCATTTATTATATTGTGTCATATGTATGTATGTATATGTTTGAATCATACAATTGCATTAACTAGTGAAGATACAGATTAGAGGAAAAACAAGAGCATCATATAGGTCTTACTTATGCCCTGCCTTGTATTGGCAGTTTATATTCAGATGATGACAAAATTTGGATGGGTTTTCTTCTACAACATTTTGAAGATCCAAACCATCTATTCTATGCTGATACATAATAGTCTTGCTCATCTCTGATTATCTCTAATCTAGATAACTGCAACCACTTTTCTCTCTGACCTCCCTGATGCACATAATGCTTGATTGCTTCTAATTCCCTCTAATCCATCCAAACTATGGCTGCTAAAACTATCATCTTAGTCTGCTGACCTGACTACATCAATTCCTTTTTGTATGTCTGCTCTAGGATTTATTGTCATAACTGCAAGTAGTTATAACTCCACTTTACTTCATTAGTAATTGCAAGAGTCTCAGTAGCTCTGCAGATTAGTCCCAAGGTGCCTCATATTGGACACCCAAATATTGAGAAACCCACAATTAGAGAATGTTTATGAAAACCTATGTATGTCTTATCCTTACTACGTCCTTTACTTTCTGTAAAATTTAGCAGTATAATATTTTCATACTTCACAGTGATATTCTGAAGCAGAAGTGTGTTAAGTATTTTGGAATTTTGGGGTGCGAATTATTATTATTATTTTGTGAATCAGGAATCAGCTAGAACCAAACTATATGCAAAAATAAGCTATAATGTTAAAGACAGTCTCCAGACTGAGATCTTCTAGTCTTATATAATGAGCAGTGATACATAATTTCACAAGGATAATCTCCTGTAGTATTCAAAAACAAATACTGAATGCAGCTTCACATAACATGTACCCTTTTATCTTTTACAAAAGCCCTGGAGCCAATCCTTCATGTTTAATATTAATATGTTTCACAACAGTTAAGCAAAGAACATAATGAAGAAGTGAAACTGGAAACAGTATGGGATCAGGGTAGGCTAAATAGAACTGCCTTTCTTTCTTTCTCTCTCTCTGTTATGTTGAGATTGTTTATATAAATTACCCAGTTAATGTTTAGGAATAGTTCTGCAATCATAAGGGCTGTTTCAGAAACAAAACCAGCTCCAGAATTATTCCTTGTAGATGGGAGCCCAACAATAAAGAATCAGCTACATGGTGCAGTTTTACAATGGCTGTGTCTACACTATCTCCCTACTTCAAAGGGAGGATGGTAAGTAAGGTGTCAGGAGATTATTAATGAAGTGCTGTGCTGCATATGCACCACTTCATTAAGCTAAGTCTTCACTGCGGCAACCCCCAAATGTTAAAAGTGTCCGTTCGCATGTAGCCACAGCTAACTCGCCTGGGCAACTTCAAAGTCCCTTTAATTTTTAAGAAGTACAGGCAGGTTATCTGTAGCTACACGTGAGCCAACACTTCAAAGTTTAACACTTTGGAATTGATGCGGGGGAGAATTAGCTTAATGAACTGCTGCTTATGCAGCACAGCGCTTCATTAATAATCTCCAAACTCCCTACTTACCATCCTCCCTTCAAAGTAGGGAGGTATTGTAGACAAAACATGGAAGCCTTAAGGGAACTGGTTTTTTGCATATTGTAAACACCCCTAAAATATTCCCTGTTGCAGTTTAATCTTTGGAAAGCTTCCTACTGAAAATAATTCCATGTTCTTTATGTAAAACTAAACTGCTCTTGAGGCAGATGCCAACAATCAGGATAGATATGTGCGTTTACATATGCTGCTTACTTTGATCTAGCAACTGCAAAGAAATTCAGCAGACAGGAAAGTTGTCTATTTTTTTCTCACATTGTCTCTGCTTGACCTGAATTTGACTTTGGAGCTGCAGCAGACCAAAGTAAGGAGGTATTAACAGCTGAAACAGGTACTGCAGAAAGGATTAGAAACAAAATGACTGATTAAACTATTGATCAGTCTCTCTGTTTAAACTAACATAGTACCCCTTTAAAATTAAACTATGGAAACTGCATTCCAAGGAGGTGAAAGGTCTAATCCAAACGCATAGTAGCACAGCAGATTCAGAGTTCAGGAAGATCAGGGTCCAGGACATGAAACACAATGTCAAGTATGAAACTACAGCAGGCATCAGCAACCTTTCTGAGATGGAGAGCTGAAATTTGACCTTTTGGCCTCTATGTACAGTCTGAGTAATGGTGATACTTTTTAACATCACTACTTAAAAAAGATTCATTAACAAATCAATTAAGGTGCAGAAATTTACTGTTTAGGTGGGGGGTTGGTAGCATTAGATGGTCTTTTTTAATCCACAGCCCACATGGCTTAGAGTAAGCTCTCAGCTATTTGGGAGAAGAGGGGCAGGGCTGAGCTCCCACTTCACACGCCATTGAAAACCAGATCATTTCCCCTGTTGGTTGCTGACCCCTGACCTACAGGATTGTGAAATTGGATAAAGACGTGTTTGGGCTGGGAGGACATGTAAAATGTTCAAAAATAATTGTGATATGCCTTCTATGGGGTTAAACTGCAGCAAGGGAGGTTTAGGTTGGACATTAGGAAAAAGTTCCTAACTGTCAGGGTGCTTAAAAACTGGAATAAATTGCCAAAGGAGGTTGTGGAATCTCCATCGCTGGAGATATTTCAGGACAAGTTAGATAGATGTCTATCAGGGATGGTTTAGACAGTACTTGGTCCTGCCATTGGGGCAGGGGGCTGGACTCAATGACCTCTCGAGGTCCCTTCCAGTCCTACTATTCTATGATTCTACGATTAAATATTTAGGAATTCTCACTTCACTAGAAATTGTAAGAAGATTGAGAAGAATTAGGAGTGCTGTGACTCATAACGTTTCCATTGTGGCTTTTAATTTACAAAGCAGGTATGTGGATCAAGCTTTTATACAGTCAATCCTAATTCTGGTTTCCAAGCTCATGTTTCCTGTCTATATTCAAGTACTTCTCAAAAACGCTTGTCTCTTCTGATGCCCAAAAGTAATGAGATTAATGTTTTTGTTGTTGTTGTTTGTTGTTTTTTAAATGCAAAGTTGCAACTATCCTGGATTTCCCACTGTGTCCTGTCTTTTCTTCATCTGGCTTTTAGACTGTAACCTCTTTAAACCTGGAGTTCCCTTGAATATTGCACAAGGTAAAGCATATTGTTGTCACTTAAATAATAATAAGACTTAATAATCCCTTGCCCCTGACAACCATTACAGTATTGAGTTCTACTGCTCAACACGCTCTCAAACTTTTTCAGTGTGCACCACATCTTAAACCAAGAAATTCCATTCACAGTTGTGAAGATCATCTAATCCAATTGTGGTCAGATAACACAATTGCTTATATAGAAGAGTAACAGTAGGAAAACATGAAATGCTTGGTAGCTATTCTTGAAGATAATTCAGGAGCGGACATTGGAATAGCACTAACATCTATGACTAGTGAATTCACCACAGACTGCCAAGAAGGGGGGTCAATGGCTGACAATTGGAGTACTAGGACACGTGATTAATAAGTGATCTGAGGAGCGTTCTGAGACAGATTTGTTATTTTCCTTCACTTCCACCCATTATCTATCCATGTAAGGAACAGAGCTGAAGACTGAAGGACACTTTGCTAATAACAAAAAAATATTGCTACTGTAATGCATGGGTGCTGTTCATCTTTGTAATTATGCTAAACAGTGTTGAAATTGGTCCTTATTAGGTGGAATATTCAGGAAGAATTACTTTTTATGAAAATGAACTTAACCTTACTGAGTGCATTTTTTAATTAATGTTCCATTTACCGGGTGATGATAAATTGTAAACTAAATTAGCTGATCTGACTCTAATTGAAACTTCTGTAAGTGGTGTACTCACATTTACTGTCATGACCTGTTTCCTATGGAGAAGAAAAGCAATGCAAAACAAAACATATTTCAGTCTTACCTCTTTCTCCTCTCAACTGGGGCTCACTTTAATGAATGGAAGGTTAAAATAATGCAGCTATAAGCGTTTTTTAGTTAGTTAATTTTTTTCAAGCACATGGTTGAGTTTCTTTGTTCATTATGAGGAGGATACTTATTAGCTTCTACTACTGCTACTTAATCCTTCTAGTCCCTGAGGAGCATTGGCCATCTACAAGTCTCCTCCCCTTCACTCTGTTTTGAGACAAAACTAGCTGGCTCCAGGAGCACCCCAGTTATAGTCATTCAATCTCAGCAGACCTCCACATTGTCTGAGGTCTTTTTCACTTTTGCATTTCCCTTGCGGGTTCCATGTGAGAGCTTCACAGACTACGCTGGATGATGGTTTTTTGAGGCCGTTTCTACACATGCCACTTTCTCCAAAAGTGACATGCTAATAAACAGCCCAAAATGCTAATGAGGTGCGGATGTAAATTTCTGGCACCTCATTAGCATAGGATCACATGATTTGGAGTTCAGAAGAAGCTCTTCCAGCCCCCAAAACAGCATGTAGAGGCGTGGCCCCCGGGGATCTCCCGGAAGACAATCCTTCTTCTGGAAGCCCCTTCTTCCTGAAAATTTTCATTTAAATCTGTGCCTTATTAGCATTTTTCAGGCCGTTTATTAGTATGTCACTTTTGGAGAAAGTGGCATGGGTAGAAATGGCCTGAGATTGTGGCCTGCCCATCCCTACTTTCTTCTCTGAATTTCAATGTTAATTGGTTCTTGTCCTGCCCTGTTCCAAAGCTCCTTATTTGTGATGAAGTCTTGCCATTTGATGTAAAGGATGTACCTCAGGCATCTGTTTCTGAATGTCTGTAGTTTGTGACTTGGAGCCTTTCTAGCACATTCTCTTCACATTTATGTTGAAGATCACAGTTTGTCTCTTTAGATATTATTTATGAACTCCATATGGGACCAAGAGTCTTGAATTCAGCTTTTGCTTTCCTATCCTGGCATTGATACCTTTATCTGTTCCTCCATCTATGCCATAATACTCCCCAAGTAGGTGAGCTGCTCCTCATCTACCAGGACATCCCCTCCTAGTGTGATGGCTGGGTTGTTGGACTGGTTGATCCTCAGATAAGTATGTCCAAACTGGACATACTTATAAATGCAGTTTGAAAATAATCCTTTTTCTGCCACAATCTCAACTCTGTCATCTCCGGCATGAAAGAGAAGAAACCAAAACTTGGAATCTTGGGGAAGGGAGAGAACTTTGATGAGAGTACAAGGAATTCCTTTTGTCTCTCAAATCATAAACATGGGCAAAAAAAAAAAAAAACTTTTTCAGACTCCAAATATTTATGTGAAACGCTCAATAGAAACAAACTAAATCAAAAGTATTCTCACTTTTTTTGAATTAACAAGAATATTAGGTTGGTTCTTTGTGATTTATGCAGACTAATTCTCCCTCTCTTAAATTCTATAGATGTGTTGCCTTTGTTGACTCTGCAGATCAAACTCTTTCCTTATTTGACCTTTAAAGTTAAATTTCAGATAGAAGTTTCTCACCAGACTCTGGGGGTGATTAATATATGTGCAGTGACTAAGTTGGTGATGCAGAAACACTCTGCTCCACTTGTCTTGTAACATATGATCTGTTTACTGGCATATGATCGAAGCGCAATGCACAGCAAAAGGTAGGCACAGGCCCAGCCCTCAAGCAGTTTACAATCTAAACGACAAAAGAAACAACAAGGCAATCAGAGATTTCAAGGATCTGATGCCAATTCTATCAACGTCAAAGGAAAGTCTCCCATTAGCTTCGGTGAAAGTTGAGCAGATCTGCATTAGAAGTCCTAGAGTGGTGCAGATGCACCACAGAAGCAACTGCACCTTTGGTGAGGACACTTTTTGCCAACAGCAGAGTTCTCTCTCATCAGCATAATTACTTCTCCTCGTTGAGAGATAGAAGTCACGCCAGTGGGAGAGCAATGGTGTGGACAAAACTTAGGCTCCTTTGGCTTGTGTCACTTAAGGGAAGGGGTAGCTTCATAACCTGACTAATGTAAGTTGGATCAATTTAAATGGTAGTGTAGTCCTGCATTTGATTCAGGAGCTAACAGTAGACATGAATAAATGCTGCAAATAATTGTCTGTGAATACTACCATAAATTTTAAATGAATGTGTTCCAAATGTTTATTCCCCTTTTAGTGTTTCTTTTCGCAAATACGATAGTCAGTGAGGCCACACCAGAAATTCTTATGCAAATATTGAAGAAGATTCACTGAAATGGAAATTTTGAATTTATCAAAAGAATGAAGGCTTGCACCAGAACCTTGGCTCACAGCTTCACATATTCAAAAAAGAGACATACCACATGCCCAATCTAACGGCTTGCCTTTTGAATATCAAATATTCATGTTCATTTCTTGTTAATAAGCTATAGATCAACACTCTTTGAGGTGATTATTTTGTGAATAATTTCATATAATAAATCTATGAACAATCACTATCTGTGCAGTATTTGAAAATAGAAAAAGAGGGGATTTTGTTGAGTACATAATTTCTTGTGTAAGTTATTTGTTGTTCCATTACCCAATTACTCAGCTCTGCTTAGGACTGTGTCAGATAGGGTCTGCTCCGGTCGAGTGATGTAAATTGCTGACTAATTTCTAGCTCTTGAGGAGTGAGACATCTATCTTTCTATCTATCGCTTTTGTTCATGGTGCTCTACTCTCCCTAGAATCCAGTTGTCCTCTAAAAGTATGGGTCCCTGCTTTGCTTATGTTTGATGCATATAATTTGGCTATTTCGTTACACGAAAGGTTGTTTTCTTTCTTTTTAGTTGGTGGGAAAGGGTATAAATTAACCTAGGTCCTGATCTAACATTCACTGAAGCCACTGGAATGACTTCCATTGACTGCAGTGAGTCTTGGATCAGGACCCCAGCCATAACGTGCCTGTAGACATGGGGTGATGCAGCTTGAAGATGAACCCCACTATTTGGTCCCACATGGCACCAGCCAGAGAAGCTAAGGAAGCATGAGACAGGAGGGCAATGCTGTCCTTCCATAAAGTGATAGGACTTTTGTAAAAGCACAGCCTATCTCCATACACTCCAAGAACCTGATTCTAAGCTTATCAAGGTCAGTGAAAAGGCACCTATTCCATTTAGAAGGTTTGGATCAAACCTATCATGTTGGTCTGAAAAATACAATATAGTCTTGTGTCTGTCCTGTAACTGGACATATATGTTCCCAAACGCCCAGAGAAAGTGAATGGTATTCTATTGAGAAGACAATATGTTTATACCAGCTTCTAAGAGAAGAGCCTTTGGCTTTTAGATTATTAACTAACCTATTGGCCATTAAACAACATTAAAGATCTTGTTGTTCAAGACCACTGTGTGAATCACACGTAAAATTTCTGGCTTTTTTTATTCTAATGCACTAAATTGTAAGATCAGTTTTAAAGTCTGATGCTTGTGCACTGGGTCTTCCCAGACAGCATTGTGTTATTAAAATGTTATTCTAAAATATTAAAAAGTATTTCATTTATGAAAGGTGTTTCCAGATAGAGGTAATTTAAAATGTATCTGTGAGCGAGAAAAAGAAAGAGCATGCAGAAGAAAGAGTGAAAAGTGTTCAAGAAACTTAAGCAAAATACAATATGTCACTGTCTTAATAACCATTACTATTTCCAGAGAACAATAATAATTTGGCTGACCATAGCATACTATATTGCCATATGTTTGGGCTAAACTGCATGCACTTGACGAGACAGGTGTCTGAAAAATACAAGGCTATGAGGCAGTAATTCTCAAAATTATACATTTTTAAATTCTTGTAGCCTTAAAATGCCATTTGCTGCCCTGAAGGATAAAAGCTATTGAATTGCGTTCAGTTCCTGAAAGTATCACTAAGAAAATAAGTCGTATGTAAAGTTATATTGCATAGCATTCTCTCCTGAAAACTGGCTATATTCCTGGGGATTTGGTCACTATCTGTGGATCACAGCAGTCCAAATATTAGCTGAAAATACCGGGGGGAGGGCGGGGTGCATAACAGGATGGTCTACCACTATTATGATCTGGGCCATCTCTGTTCAATTATCAGACCCATCTGGGAAAGGGCAGGTGGTACTTATAAAGGACTGAGAGAGCACTTTTAGGAGGAGAGGTGCAGGAAGGAGGTTGATTCATATGACTGCCCTGTAGTAAAACAAAAGATGCAAAGTGAAAGGTCCGATGTCTCTACAGTCTGCTGACTTAAGGAATAAGTAGTCAGATATTGTTATTCCACCTGAAATAGCACCCACAATTTTATATTCATTCACACTATAAAGACTCTTTAAATTTAAAATAGTATTAATCCCATGCAATGAAAACATATGGCTCCCATGGAAGATGTAAACATTCCAGCTTTTGGGAACTTGCCACTTTAAAACTCCCATCTTCTGTATTCATTTGTAGTATTGATTTCTTCAGCAATAATCATTTAGTTTGAGTTTTTTCCGCAGTAGCTAAGAAAGGGAACTTTGATGAAATAAACTAACTAGTGTGTAAAGCCATTGCCCTCTACTGGAAAAATTAAGAACTGCCAGGTTGTGTTTCACAGAACCTGTATTGCCAAGTGCTGACAGGCTCTCCTTCAGCTAAAGCAGTAAGGCTCTATGCTTTCATTTCAGTAAGATCTGAGTTCCATCCCTTCATCTGTCATAAAGTTCTAAGTAACTATAGTGTTCAGCTCTGTGGCAGCAATGAAGTGACAGAGGGCCGTGGTCTTGGTAGAGTATGCTGGTGCCAGACTACAAACAAAATACGAAACAGGTCAGCAACTGAATATTGCTGCCTTTGTTAAACAGAGACTCAACTTATTTGCCCTGCTGTAAGGGTCGCAGGCACCGCACTCTCAGTTTATAAGGGGGTACAAACATATACAGTCTCTCAAAAATGACAGAAGGAATTGTTGCACCATAAGGATTAAGTGTGGAAATTTTGTAACTGTCTAAAGAAGGAAGAAAATGGATTCTCTGAATAGGTAATTGATGAGTAATAAATACAAACATATTAGCCAATTTTTCATATTCAATCATTTTAAAACAGTATTTTTACACATTATTTGGCTTTTTAATTGAATTATCCTGAGCTGTAACCATAGTCATGTACTAAGAGTCATGGGTTTCTAAATTTGTACCTGGGAGATCTAATGGCTTTCAAATTAGAGGTGCCCTTACATGTTTTCTGTTTCTTGTTCTTTTCTTCTCTTTGGGCAAGATGCCTTCCTCACATTATTGATGGATTGTGTGACTGACAGGTGCTGAGTAAATCAATAGAGACTTCCTATAAATGACAGGAATGCGTATCAAAAACTCAGAATGGGCCAAGCTCAGCTTCTCAGTGGGAAATGAACTCCCATAGTGAATTGTAAACTAAACATGATAAATTTTTGCAGATACTTTAAATCCAAACTGCCGCTACTTTTAACGTACTAAAGAGCTTAAGATTTTTATTTGAAAATGGTAGCAGCCAGATATGTGTGTGTATATATATATATATATATGTGTGTGCATGTCTTTCTTTTCCACTGGAATTATCAAAACACATAAAAATTATGAGTTACATTCTGGAATCCACAAATCAGTGGTGGTATGTGCAAAAACTGATGTAAAACTCTTCTTTGCACTCCACTTATCCTAGAGCAACCTCTATTCAAACTTGTCGTCCGTCCCCACCTCCCTGTGCAATTAAAGCAGATGAATTATACTTGCTACAAAAAAGCCACATGAATTCTGGCATAGTAAACAAGCATTCTGGACATTCTCCCTTTTCTCACACCACAGTCTCCTTTCTCTGCTGTAGCAACAGGGAGGTAGAGCAGTATAAAGCCAGTGCACTGGCAGTTCAGTGCCAAAAGCTTGCACTTTATCATGGGGCGGGTCAATCTCATAAGAAACTTGAGTCAAACTCCCACATTTACGAGGCTGCTTTCATAAATACAAGAGTTTTTAAAAATAACCTGCTTTGATTTCAGACAGGTAGCCATGTTAGTCTGTATCTTTGCAAAACAATATAGCAGTCCTGTAGCACTCTAAAGACTAACAAAATGATTTATCTTGGGACAGACCCACGTCTTCAGATCTGAAGACGTGGGTCTGTCCCACGAAAGCTCATAACGTAATTCATTATTTTGTTAGTCTTTAAAGTGCTACGGGACTGCCTTGATGCTTAAGTTTGTTACTTATTTTAAGTCTTTCATTTCTGGAACTTCAGGGTGAATTTAGTTCACATTTTAGGGTTTGTTTACACCCAGGAAGGCTACACACTCATTTTAAAAAATGAAAGCTGAGATTCTCATGTAATCAGTTGCCTGCGGGATCCGGGACGTCAATACGAAAGCCAACTAGCAAGACACTTACATAAAATCATGAAAATAGGCCACACTGATATATCAGAACCACTCAAGGCAGCTTTTAGGCTACATGAATGTGGTCTGCTGCAAATCAGTCTGCCGGCACCAGAGGCTGTGAGTTTTGATTTTTTCATTGTGTTACTTTATCCATTCCACAAATGTGAAGGCAATGACCAGGTCACTTCCTCATGGAGTTACTCCGCCCTCACATTCCATCTCCAACACTGACAGATTTCTCAGCAAAGATTTTGGTAGAATACTCACACAACAGTATGAGGGATAAAGACATGTTGCAAAGAGATGTACTGACACTGTTGTCTTAACTGCTCCAGTAGATAATGAGCCAAATTCATCCATGTTGGCAATTCTTCTGGGATGATCATTTTGAAGAGGAGTACACGTGTTGGGTTTTATTTTGTTTTTGTTTTTTTCCTTGCTACTACTGCTCTTTGAAGAGTGAAGGATGATTTCCAGGTTGCCATGTATTCTTGCAGCTGGTACGTGCTGTGATCTTCAGAAGTTGTTCTTAGAGATGTGGAGTTCATTGGGTTAGAAAGCAAGAAAGTTGTGACCAGGTGCCAAATGAGAATGCTCCCAGGCATTCACATTGTTCACATGTTGAGTCAGTTTCATGCACTGTTTAACACAACAGCCAACCCCAGCAAAGCAGAGAAAATTCTCCCAGACATGGATTTAGATTTTCTGCTTAAAATGACATCTTTGTGTTGGAAACAAGGTCTGAAAATAAAAAGGCAATCTTAAGGATAGACTGTGTTTGATCACTTAATAAGAGACATTGACCCACAAACTTGGTTTAAATCAGTGTAGTTCCACTGGAGCAAATAAAGCTATGGAAACCTACACCAGGTGAAGATTTGACCAAGATGGCTTGCTACTGCAAATAGTCTACATAGAGGCTAATCAGACCTATGAATTCTCAGCAGCTCTGAAAATCAGGCCTCTCCGTTAATGCTTAAGTGCCCAACATATACTTCCTGTATTTGATGATTGTGTCTCTGGTGACTAGGCCGTGGTCCTGAGTAACAGAAAGAGAAACAGACTACTTCTTTAAACAGTTTGACAACTCCTTTTCTTCCCCTGTTCTCTACCCTCGCGCACTGGAGAAAACACCAGGGCTGTTTTGAAGGAAATTATAGGGACATCTAGCTTCTTCCATGATGCCAGATAGAGTGCAGTCAGGGGAGGGAAAGAATAGAAATCTCTGGCACCTTCACCACAGGTGAAGCTGTGGCAACGTGCAACATCTGACCTATTTTCCCATTCTGGGAGGCAAGAAAACATTCTTCCTCAGTGTCCATCCCAGAGTAGTGGACATTGTTTTTGGCCTTCTAAGGCTGGGTCTACGCAAGCCCCTTCCTTTCAAAAGGGGCATGTTAATGAGCAGGTTTGAAAGATGCTAATGAGGTGCTGCAATAAATATGCAGCACCTCATTAGCATAATGGCGGCTGCAGCAATTCGAAAGTGCGACTTTTCGAATCACGCGCCGCCCGTGGAGATGGCACCTTCCGAAAGGACCCCCCCTCAGTTTTTGAAAGCCCTTCTTCCTATCTGGTATTAGGAAGGAGGGCTTTCGAAAACTGGGGGGGGGGTCCTTTCGGAAGCACCCATCTCCACGGGCGGCAAGTGATTCGAAAAGCTACACTTTTCAATTGCCGTGGCTGCCGTTATGCTAATGAGGCACTGCATATTCATTGCAGTACTTCATTAGCATCTTTCGAATCCACTCATTAACATTTTCCTTTCGAAAGGAAGGGCTCGTGTAGACACAGAATAAATGAATTGCAGTCACTCCTCAGCTTGACTGTATTTAGTTGGTACATTCCTTCTCTGTTAATGGCAGTCTTGTCTCTTCAATTCCCTGCTATGGGGATATAGGGCAAAGTAAACCAAAGCAATCCACTTAGCATTCACCAGCCCATTGCAATTATGCCACTGCTTTGCTACTGATGGTGGCACAGTGTTCGCTAACATCTCCTCCATCCCTATATGAGTACAGCACTTAAAATATTTTTAATGAATGTGTTATTTACTAAAATAAAGCCAGAGTCTGCTATTAAACTACTAGAGCAGTGCAGCCAAGAATCCCATAAAAGCTATTTATTCTTGATTGCCATGCAACTGAGCTCCAAGTTTTGGCCATTTGAACTCCACACTGTCCCATGGACACTGCATAAATATTATTCAGTTAAATATGGCTAGCTTATTAAACTAAATTTAGGGCTGGGGGGATGAGCAGAACTACATCTAAGGAAATTGGTGTGATTGTTGCTTCCTTAATGTAATATAAAGTTTCTTCATCGGTGGAAATCCTAAGGGAGATCAGGTGGCTGTAACTCTCTTGCTGAATGTATCTGAAAAGCAGACCACGTTTATTTTTATGATTAAATATTAGGGTTACCATATTTCAAAAGAAAGGGCACCCCGAGAGGGAGTATATCTATCAATATCTACCCACTCACATTGCATCGATATAAACTACAACGCATTAATACAAAGTGAGTTGGTAGAATCTGATGCAGATACACCCCCTCTCAAGGGTGTCCTCTTTTTTATATGATAACTCTATTAAATTTGGCAATTGGTACCTAACTTTAGGTCCCCAACTTCGATATTTTTGTCCTTTTTTGCTGTTTTGAACAGCTCTGCTGCTGAACAGATTGTTTTTTGTTTTCTGCAATTGCTTGGGAAGTAGATATCACTGTTACGTTTTGCTTCTTTTTGCTTCATGTTGTGGAGTTTGCAATTCAACAACTCACTCTGATATCTTCCATTGTAGGGTACGGGGTTAGGTCTTGGAAATGAAAGACAACTAATACACAAAATACAAAAATTATGTGTTCTACCTTGCATATTGCCATCATACTGGGAGTACCTTTCCCAGGCTTGTGGAAGAGCTTTGTGTGGTTCAAATGCTTGTTTTTCTCAGTAACAGACATAGTTCAGTTAAAAAAAAATTGCTTCATGCACCTTGCCTTTGTAATCCTGGGTCTGACGGGGCTAAACTCACACTGCATACATATCAACTAGTATGTAAGCTGTTTGGGAGAGGGAATTTGTTTGTACAATGCTTAGCACGACAGGGTCGTTCTCCATGACTGGGGCTCCTAAACACTACAATTGTACAAATAGAAACCCCGCAAAGAAACAAAATGATCTTTCATCTCCAGAATTCAAGCTTTGGGTCCTCCCCCATTAGTCCCAGTGCCAGTGATTCCTTAACCAAGAGGAAGGGGAGAGATGGGACAGGTTAGGCAGCTGGTGATGCTAAGAACATCAGCAATCATGTCATCCCAGGCTGAGCTACATGTAAAAGTTTGGTGGCATATCTCCATCAATTAGGCATGTGAAAAAAAATCACATCCATATGCAATGTAATGATGTCAGCAACAGCCATGGTGTAGAGGAAAAAACCTCCTTTGATGGAATAATTTATTTCATTAGGTATAATCTAGATTAGGAAAAGAACACTTTGCTGCATGACCTGCATCTCCATCAGGAGACATTTCCAGTATGGCTTTACTTAAACTCTCTAGTACTGATAAATCCAAATATTGTTTCATTATTCCCTTGTATGACCACAGTTGTCTGTCTGTGCCACTTGTAATCTCTTTGAAAGGGAGGTGCCATCTGTTGTTCTCTGTTTATGTAGTGCCTGGCACAATTCTGTGCAAGTCACTACCACAGTATAAAATAACTATTATAATTAGATGATTGCTCTTTTCTATTTTCAGAGGGTTAATTGTGTTAGTCTTTAAGTGCCACTGAAATTCTCATTGTGTTTTGCTGAAACAGACTAAGAAATTTATTTGGACATAAGCTTAATGGGCTGGAGCCCACTTTCTCAGCTACATAAAGTGGAAACTACAGTTTGGCAGGAATGGGTACACACATGCAAGGATGGGAATGTTACATGGCTATCAGGAGAACCAGTGCTAAGGGGGCCAGTTTGGTCAGGTGAATGTGGCCCACTCCTAACTGTCGATAAGAAGGTGAGAATACCAAAAGGGAGAAAATTACTTTTGGTAGTGAGCCATTCCCAGTCTGTATTCAGACCCAGTTTGATACTGTCGAGTTTGCATATGAATTCTATCTCTGCCATTTCATGATGTTTCTGAAATTCCTATGACTGCAAGCTTTCCGCCCCTAATCAGGAGTGAAATGAGAAAAACTATAACTTGTACCTTCATTTACTCACTGGCATACTGAGGAGGATGTGTGTGTCTGTTCACCTTTGAAACAGAGTCCCCTCTGGATGATTTACAACTGGTGTCTCCATACACATAAATTCATCTGAATCAGTTTGCTCATCTGAATCAATATGCAATCCCATGTACTGCTAAATCCTTTCCATATGAATTTATTACTGTTCACACAATGCTCTGCAGATTAAGTCAGGAGCTGCATTTTGATTACTCTAATTACTCTGAACTCTAATAATGGTGTGCTCGCACCAACAGAGCATCAGAGTTACTATCCTAAATCCCCGTACTATAAGGGGTTTACAGATTCTGTCCCATCGGAACCTGTTCCTATCTCATTAATGCTCAGTGACTTCAGTGGGACTATTAGACATGCAAGGAGTGTAGGATCAGTGAGTTTCAACGTTTTTGTTTGATTGTTTTTATTTTGCCTTTTTTAAGGCTGCAAAGAAAACCAGGTGTTTAGATATTTTCTCCCTGACTCTGGAGACAAAGGCAAGTGATTAATTCAAAACATAACAATATTTTATATTTCTATAGTGCCATTTATCTCAAAGGATTCCTTTCCCAAAGCACTTTACAACCTAAATAAAACAGGTATCATTACAATTCAGAATTTGCCATTCATCAGGGGTTGTAATATTGTAGTCTCATGTTTAAGTATAGGACAGTTATTGCCGATACTTGCAGTGATGAATGTTGGTTTTTTAATGACAGACTGTTTGTGTGTATAATGTGAGCCAATTGTCCCACAGCTGAAACATACCTACCTGGGGTAGAACACATCATCTGTTCAACAGCACACAGGAAAACTATGCATCAGTTTAAAAGCAGCATTGCAATTACTGAAAGATACATGTTAAACAAGTCTGAACTGGAGCTAGACCAGAAATCCTGATGAAAAGTGATATGGGATCTTTGATAATTGCAAGTAATCAGTTCTTTCGTTTAAATATCATTTGGAAAAAAAAAAAAGATTTTGTCCAATGCTCCTTCCAATGGGACACTGACTTCATTTGAGTCAATGGATGTATTGCCCCTAAATAAGGTAATTGGAGTCAGGATCCCTAAATAGTCACTAAAACAACACCCTAAGTTATCTTCCAGATATCCGTCTGCTAGTAGTCATCTCCAGAGACCACAGTCCCGGGAACGGCTGCCAAAAATATTAGAATCATTTGATGGTTTTAGAAGAAGTGAGTTTGCAGAGGCAGGCAATGTTTCTTACAAGTTACAGTAAGCTCTTGTCAAAGAAATTTATCAGCTTGTAAAAAATGGATAAATGCGAGTTTCTACAATGGAATAAAATACAGTGGCTTCCAGAAGAATAATAGTCTTCAACAGTGCCTTCAAAATTGACTGAAAATTCACATACTTACCTGAGAGACTAAAATAGAATTTTATAACTCTGCAGCGATATAGTCATGCTTTAACTGGTCAAAAATTTAAAGGGACAATACATTGGACCTGGCTGTGAGTCTAGCACAATGAGTCCCATTGGACGAGTAATCAAAACTGGTAAGAGCTAGTTGGCCGCAACTTCTGTTATCCTTCTCTTCCTCTCATTTATTAGAAGCAAGAACAACTGCTGTAAGATCAACTTGAAAGATAACATTGAAAGATAGAAATCTGTTATCTATTTTAACCATGAGGAATTATTTGTATTATGATTATGTTTAGGATGGGATTGAAATGCAGAACCAAAAGGTGGGAGAAGGACCACAGTTGCAGCACTCTTCTCACTATCATCAAGTAAAAATATTTCCCTTCTATATTTTTCTAGGCTGTAAATGCATAATGTCATGTAGCAACTGAACCTTCATGTCAGAGAACTCTATCTTCAGCTGTTTCTTGTGCTGGAATGAGAATGATCTTATTGGGTCAGACCAAAGATCAATCCAGCCCAGTATTCAGTCTTCTGCCAGTGGCCAATCCCAAGCACTCCAGAGGGAATGAACAGCACAGGCAATCATCAAGACACCCATTCCCAGACCTGTCAAACACCATCCCTCCCCGTCTTGCCTAATAATCAATGATGAACCTATACTCCATCAATGTGTCTAATTCTTTTGTTAATCATGTTAAAGCCTTGGCCTTAACAATATCCTCTGACAGGGAGTTCCACAGGTTGACCGTGCATTGTGAGAAGAAATAATTCTTTTAGTCTGTTTTAAACCTCCTCCCCATTAATTTCATTTGGTGATTCCTAGTTCTTGAATTGTAAGAAAGAGTAAATAACTTTGCCTTGTTTTCTTTCCCCATGAGTCATGATTTTATAGACCTCTATCATATCCTTCCCTTACTTGTCTTGTTCCCAAGTTGAAAAGATCCCAACTTATTAATCTCTCCTCATATGGCAGCTGTTCCATACCCCTAACAATTTTGTGGCCCTTTGCTGAACTATTTCTAATTTGAATATATCTTTTTTTAGATGAGACAATCACATTTGCAAACAATATTCAAAATGCGGGTATAATGTGGGCTTACAAAGAGGAAATATGATATTTTCTGTCTTGTTACATATTCCTTTATTAATGATGCCCAACATTTTGTTTGCTGTTTTGTCTGCCACTGCACCTAGAGTGGATGTTTTCAGAGAACTAGCCATTATCTTTCCAAGATCTTTTTGTTAAGTGGTAACAACTAAATTTAGACCCTATCATTTTGTATGTATATTTAGGGATATGTTTTCCAATATCATTACTAACTATACAGTTAGTAATTCTGAAATTTTACATATGAGTTCTTTCTGATCCTTGAGTGCCATCTGATCCTGTTGACTTATTACTGTTTAGTTTATAAATTTGTTCCAAAACCTCTGTCACGAATGAATGCCTGTAAAGGGTTAAACCCAGAGAGAATGGCCACACCTACACAATCCTTTAGCATAGTGCTGCTGCTGGTAGCACTATGCTAAGGACAATTCATGAAATTGCACATGAAGAACCATTTGCAAACTCGCTGGCTAATTAGCATAGCCACATGAGATTTCACTGTCGATGGGGAATGGGTGGGGCGGGCGCTGGCAGTACAGAGGCCATGTGAACGTGCCTCTGCCAGCTAACCCACCGCTCTGTTGCCAGTCCCTTATGTTCGAAAAAATTCAGAGGGGCTTAGGCCAGCAGAGGCGTGTCCACACGACCTCTGTACTGCTCGCAACCCCTGCTGACAGTGAAATCTAGCGCAGCTATGCTAGTTAGCTGTGTGAGTTTGCAAATGGTCCTCCATTTGCAATTTCTTGAACTATCATTAGCATTAGCTGCTGGCTGTGTAGATGTGGCCAAAGGGTTCTCTGCTGGCAAGCAGCCTGGTGAGCCAATGAGAAGAGAGAAAGGGATCTCTTGAATTGAAGAGGTTACCTGCTGAGGGTGTCTTTCATTTGTCTGTCCAAAGGAGATAGATGCAGAGATTTTTAAGTCTAAACAGACTTCATGAAGCCAGTAAGTATCCAGGTCACAAGGATATCTGGATGTACTGATATGTAAGTGGAAAACAAATGTTTAGTCAGACACAATCAGGTTACTTTTATTTAGGTTTGGTGTGAGACTTCTCAAGTTGGCTGAGGTACCCACCCTGTACACTGTAACTATTAAACTGAATCCCAGGGAAGTAATTCTCTGTGCTTTAACCTACTTTTTATTTTTTTTAGTTGCTCTGTAAACCTACCAACCAAGCATGCTTTATCACTTAATTCATTTGTTTTGTTAATAAATCTTTTTTTTTTTGTTAAAGGCAAGGATTTGATTTCTGTGTCCTAGAGAAATGTCTGTGTATATGCATGCCTAAGACTGAAAGGTCAACTATCAGATTGCACTTAATTTCTTCCTTTTTTTTTTTTTGCATGCTTGCTCCTAAGGGAGGTTTAAGAGCTTGGGGTGACCCCATAGGGAGAATTCCCAAATGTGTCTCCCTTGTTTTTAAAGGGTGGTTTTCTCACTTGCGTAGTGGCAGTTACCGCCCAGGGTCAGGGAATATGTGATCTTCAGAAGCTTTTAAGCAGAAGCCTATAAAGGGCAGGTATTTTTAAGGATTCTTGCAGTCCCATACCTTCTGCACTTGAAATGTCAGAACAGAGAATAGTTCCTTAGATTTGTCATGTAAAAAGAATGGCTCAGCTTTGGGAATCTCTCTTATGTCATCAGCCATGAGGCCAATACAAAAAATTCAGTTAGATTCTCTGAAATGGCCTTATTACCCTTATTATCCTTGAGTGATCCATTAGCATCTTGATAATCCATTGGTCCCATTGGTTGTTTGGCAGGCTTCCTGCTTCCAATGTATTTTTTTTAATTGCTATTGCTTTTTGCAGGTTTTGGTTAGCTGTTTTTCAAATTCCTTTTAGGCCTTCCTACTTACCTTTTTGCCAGCTTTTATGCTTCCTTCTATTTTCCTCCCTAGGATTTCACTTCCACTTTTTAAATGAGTCCTTTTTGCTTCTGACTGCTGGTTCTTGGTCATGTAGGAGCAGGCTTTTTAAGGCCTTGTCCTTCATGAGTAGTCCTGCTCCCTAGTTAAGGGTTGATGGATGCTAAAAGGCTTAGAGATCAAAACCTCATTAACAAGCTCTCAGTCTTGCCTAGCAAGCTGCTGGCATCAGCACATTGTCCTGCAAACTAACAGACCACTGTTACTTTTCAATCAAGGAACAAGCACACCACATACACTACAGACAACAACTTAACCCTAGGGTCAGGTTATCTTTCCTCCTTTATTTGGAGAACCCCTTCTCAAAACTTCCCACTTTGCTGCTTCTGTTTCACAATTTTGGGATGGAAGCCTCTGGATCAGATCTTAGATATCCACAAAATACAAGTCAGAGAGTGCCATGGTAAGGGTGCTGCTCAAACTGCAGTAATTCTAGTCTGGGTTCAACTCTGGTGGCTGCAGTTTCAGTCTCAATAAAATGAAAGTCCCTCTGTTACTTGCTTCAAGTTTGGAGCTTCTCAGAACACATAAAGACCAAGGACGGTGGCCACACATGCACATACGAAGTCCAGGCTTGTTAATGGGGAGCTGGGGCCAGTAAAGGAATAATTGTACAGGCCTCTGCTGGGGAAAGTGTGTCCATGCCCTGCCCCTTCCCTCGCCCTGAGTGCTGACTCCTCAGTTATCATTGGCCAGGAACTACATCCAGTGAGAGATGTGGGGGCAGCGCTTGCAGGCAGCAGTGCAGGGGACCCCAGAGTTCCCCTGCTTAGGAGCCACTGCCAGAGGGTTATACCAGTCACTTTTGGAAGCCACCTAAGGTCAATGTCATCTGCTTCATCCTTTCCTGCAGCCCAACCACCTGCCCAGACCCTGCACCCCAACTCTCTCCCTGAGCCCATATCCCACACCCAAACTTCCTTCCCCAGCTCACAGCCATCACCTAAGCTCCCTCCCAGTGCTTGCACTTGGCACCCCCTCCACACCCAATCTTCCCACCTTGGACTGTTGAAAGGGAGTGAGGGTATGGGAGGTGGAGCAATGGGAGGCAGGTGACACAGTGACTGGGAGCATGGCCTCAGGGAATAGACAGGGCATGGTTCAGGTCAAGAGTTTTTGGGTTGGTGCAGTTAGGTATTTGCCACCCCTCCTGGGCAAGCACATGGAAGGCCTAGTCATGCCAACAGCTTTCTGGGCAGCAGCAGCAGCATAGCCAGCAACTCACTGGGCACCAGCCAGCACCATCATCACAAGCATACCACTGCCCAAATGTCACATGGAGCCCAGGCATGGCTTGTCCTCCCATGGGGGCCCCTTAGCAGTTCTGCCCTGGAACCTAGAATAGCTGTTGACAGACCTGACAATGTCTAGCCTGTTTTATTTCAGTTACATTTAAAACTGTGATTACTCATGCATATAGAAGTCCTATAAAGCCTTATGCACAAGTTACAAGTATAGTCATACTCAGATTCATAACTATGTTCTTAGGTTCCGATGGCCAACTTGTTGGTTGTAAAGGGTAGGTTCCTGTTGGAGTTTTCCCATAGGGAGCTCATTCTACCCAGTGTGGGAGCCCTCTTTTATCTTGTGATTCTGACTGCACCTGATGCTCTGCATATGTGATGATTTCCACCCTTTTCCCCCTTATTTATACTGTGTTGCACAAGGATATTGAACTACTTCATTATTCATAGGTTGTATATAAATGCTTTTTATTCTCATTAGCCTTGATACAACCTACACCCTGGGATTAAGGCGTATGTTAGAAACAATGCTGCTCTATGGTATTCTGTGATCAACGATTAATCTTTTTCAATACCACCCATTGATATACCTTTTTCCATCATCTTGTGAAACCAGGCAATTCTTTGCTCACTTATTTCAAGCTTTTCTTAACTCTAAGGCCTAGTATGGCTAAGCTTAACACATTACAGTCCTCCATCTGTAAGATATTTAGCGTATTTTTAGATGAGTAATGCATACTTATTCATTCTAACTACTGATCAATGTTATGCTTTCAGAATCCTATAGTTTAAATCTGTCAGTCTATAAGGTGCCACAGGACTTCTTGTTGTTCTCAAAGATACAGACTAACACAGCCACCTCTCTGATAGTTTAAATCTATTCAACATACAGTGGTTACATATGACATCACTTATGAGTTAATAAAATCACACAATAAATGAATGATACAATGAAATAATTGTCTACAATACCAACACTGTCTGGTCCTGAGTCTATAATGGGTTGAGGTGGCAATGCTCAAACCTCAAGTGATTTTGGGGATACCAATGCCCTTGCAAACCAAACAATAATGAGTATTGAAAATTGGGATTTTTACAAAAATCTCATCTGGTTTTCTGTTAAAATATTAAAATTCAGAAAATTTCTGCTAGCTCTGAAGCTTTTTGGAAAGTAGTTTTTACTAAGTCAATCTATGCAATGAAAATACAACATATTTTGATTGCCCAGCTGTTACACGAACTTATGCCCTGTAATAAATTTTAATAAACTTGACAGTAAAATGGTCGGGAATTAGAGAAATGCCAGTGTTTCAGAAATGAATAAAGAAATTTACTCAGAATGTCATCCTTCACCAACACACATATATTTTAGAGAAGTGGGGGAAAAAATAGCTATTAGCAGTCACATTTATTAAACATACCTACATTAAGCATCCTTCTAATAGAGCAAGCAAGAAATTAATAAGATGAATTACTGTTTGTAATGTAAAAAATGTGTTAATATTTGTTTGGGTTCAGTTTGGAGCTTAAGCCTTACTTCCACCAGCAAGGACAAATTCGGACAATCTGAATTACCATGATGGTTATTATAATTTGTGCTTGGTGCTTAGTAGATGTTTTTAATAGAGGATGGGTAACTGCCAAAAGTTCTCTGAAGTGGGTTTAAAAAAAATTAATCAAGAAGGGATTATTTCAAATGCACTTGAATTGCAACAGTGCTACTTTTTGGGAGAAAAATGTTTTGCTCATACCTAACCTCAATGACATCAGACTGGAAAAAAATCTATGGAAATCCTGTTTAGATGGCTTTCTCTAAGCACTTGAAAACCTCTTTGCTCTTTTGTCTTGCCTCCTGTTTTCAGAAATTAGGTTATAAGGAAGAAAGATTAATACTTTCAAATGATCTTTTGATCTGTTTTAGAAAACTCAAAAAGAATAAATCTTTGCCATTAATAGAGCAAACAAAAGATTAAAGTTAAGTGAATTATTGCTGCTGCAAATGAGATTTTTTTTGTTTCACCAAATTCTTTAAGGAACATAGATAAACTTCTGCCTCTGCTGACAGGTCAGCATTACAAGCCGTCTTGTTTACCTCACAGTGTGAAGGAAGCTGGTGCTTGCATGTAGTCATTTGACTGGAGGAAGATGGAGTGCACTGATATTCTAAACATAATTCAGAATGTTAATAGTGGTACAAGCACTGACTTCTCTCTTTTATAAATGATCAGATTCCATCTGACATTTATGAGTACAAAGGAAATGTGCCACCTTCTAATGACACCCCTGCTTATCTAATTATTCCTTGGTTACCCAGTCTGCAAAATTAGCACTGATATGGGTCATGCCTCCAGGCACACATACTAAATTGCATCAACTATTTTTCACAAGACCATAGACAGTTAAGTGGATATATCATGCTGTGAACACTTCTCAGTTCCGCAAAAATCATAGAGAGGTTTCTAATTTGGTTTGTCTAGATTCCGTTAGCATACAACCCCTTTCAGTTTTCTTTTGTGAATTACTGTGCACAGTTGTTTGCTGTCCTTTCCTTGAAAATAGAAAAAGCAATTGTTTACATGCCAGTTGCTAAATAAAGTGACCGTGATATTTCCCTTCCGTTTTTTTTTAATTTGAGACTGTTTATTTATCCAATTTCTACACGTCTGGATTTGTTTGTTTTAAATAACAGCATGTCCGTTATGGCTTTCCTGATTAAAGAACAGATAACACAGTATATACTTCAGATGTTAATTGGACGCTGCCAAATAGTTGGACTTGAAATTTGCTCTATGGTACCATAAGACTAAAATCCTGTACCGAGTTACACTTTACTGCATACAGAATGTGCAAAGCAAGGCAAAAATAAGCCATAAACTGTTAAAATTATGTGAGACATGGCTCTTGCATTCTAAACATCCTTTTTAATTGACCATTTTTCTACTTACAAATGTTTTAAACTTAGCAACAACTGGCACTTGCAATCCAGAACTACAAACTTGCAATATTCTTTGTTATGAAGACTGTAATATGGCTAATGAGCAGGAGTATAAATCAACTAAAAAACGAGAACATTTAAATATGTGTTGGTACAGCTAATTATGACATTTAAAGGGGTGATTTGTAGATGTAAGGTAAGAAGAACTATTGTCTGTTCATTAAATCATCTATTCTGATTTATATAACACAGCCCTGGCTGAACTGAGCTGAATAACTTGGCTGACGCATATCATCCATGAAGGCATCTCCACAAAGGACATTAAAAATGTATCTGTACATTATGACTTAATAACAATTAAAGACCTTTTAAAATCTCCTCTAATCCACATCTTGTGTTGATTCTGTGCAGTATTTCACTCAACTTGAACAGTTCAAGTAGATTGATGAGTTTTACATTTATTTCTATTCCGCTTCACTTTCTGGATATCATTAGCTGGACTATGTTGTTGTGTTTGGGGTGCAGAGACTGCAGAGTAATCGTTGTTATTTAAATCTATTGGAATTTTGGAAACACTCATGAAAAAATCTCATTTTTCAGTCTAGAGTTGTAAAATCACTACTTGAAACCAAAACAAACAAATTCTACATTTGGGACTCAGTCTAAGCTGATCCTTCATCCCTTTAATGAAGCTTTTCTGAGACAAGGCAATAAACAATCTCTTGCCAGGTTGGCATCTGTCCCAAAATTGAAGGGGTGGGAGGAAGACAAGCGTTTGCAAAATTACAAAGAAAACAAAATGGTTTGGAAAGTAATTTCTCTTTCAAGCTTTTTAGCAAATGTTACAAATAATGGAGAGGAAAACATATGCAATCAAAAATTTTTTATAATGTCCTTGTACACTGGCTCATAAGGAAGACTGTTAGAGACACTGCTGAGATTGTGATACCTGCATACAACCATATGTTGCTGTTCAAGTCCTATGCCCAGTCTCCTTGTCCTCAAGATGACAGGGTCAAAGGTTGGTATGGCGACAGCAGGAAAAATCTGCTGTTGGTTACACAACTGTAAAGCTGGAGGAATTGGATTGATTTTTTTTTTGTTTTCATTCAACATTTAGCCAGATGTCACTGAGTTTGTATTTGGTCCAGCATACTATACAGAAAAATGCAGATAGCAAAAGGAGTATCTTTGAGGTCCAGACTTGAGGGCCGAATGCTTTTTGCTATGTACTACTTTGCCATTTGGAAATGTATGATTGTTGACCATCATAACAAGGTATCCTAAAAATGTGTCTTTTCTGAGAGGGCTCTGCCTGGGACAGGGATTGTGAAGTAAACAAATCTGCAATCAGAAGGCTTAAGTCAGCCAAACAATTCAGGACATAATTCCTCTTTTTCTGCCTCTCCTGGGCTTTGCCTGGATGACTGCAAAGGTCCCGCAGCCATGCTTTGTTCAGTGCTCACTTAGACTGACAGAGTCATCTGAGCTGCTATCCTTCGCTCCCTGTGGCTTGAAAGCCAGCAAAGAAGCGACGTTGCAGCAGGCAGCTAGTAGAACGGCGGAGGATGAGCTGCAGAAGGGAAGGAGCAACAGCTTGAAATATTCCTGACTCAAAGCAACGCCCCTCTTCGACATTCTAGGGAAGCTGTGGGAGCCACACAAAGTCAAGGACACAAAAAAGCAGTCCAGTAGCACTTTAAAGACTAACAGAAAATTTATTAGGTGATGAGCTTTTGCGGGACAGACCCACTTCTTCAGATCATTATCTTGAGCTGAAGAAGTGGGTCTGTCTCACAAAAGCTCATCACCTAATAAATTAGTTTGTTAGTCTTTAAAGTGCTACTGGACTGCTTTTTTGTTTTGATAGTGTATGGACGATCACAGCTATCTCTCTGTTACTAAAGTCAAAGAAGAGCACTTTACCTCTTCCCTGCAGCAGTGAAGCCAAATCAAACACTCTGTTTAAAAATTGCAGAAGTGGGTTTTGGAAACTATTTTCAATTCATAATAAAATACAGATAATCTTCTTGAACAAGTTGCCCCAGGAGGCCATCATTTAGAACACTGAAGGCCACATGCGGCCCCCTAGCAGCGTGTTGTACACCACTGTTCTATTCATTGCTGAGTTACGCTACGCGGTTCTAAATCATCCCATACTGGAGCTTGCTTGACGGGTTGCAAATTCCTCAGTGTCATGACTTTAAATTTCAGCATATGAATAATTTAGTGCTACATCCAATTTTTAAAGAGAGAAAGCAGCACCTATAGCCCATTCTCCCTCTGACAACTTCTGGCAGGTTGTTATATTGATTCAAAGTGTTCAAGATTGATCACAACACAGACTTGTAAGAAATATCTGTCTGTCTCTCTGTCTAATTCTATCTCTGTGTTTGTGTTGCATTAATCACTGTTGCACTGCACATACAACTACATCCACAGGGACTAGCAACTCATCTGTCAGAACATACTGATGCAGTATTGAAAGCTAACGTGTTGTAAATTGGCAACATGCACAAACTAAATTAAAACTTTCAGGCATGGAGCCTGCTATTACCTATCTAATGATATGCAAAATACAGACAGATAACTTTGCTGCAACAAAAGCTCCTGCTATGTGGGTACGTACTGATCATAGAAACATTACACTCTAAGGGGACAGATCCCAGCTCTGAGGGGCATGATATACCTTGACTTTAATAAACCTTTTGACACTCTCTCCCACACAGTATTGTTGCCAGCAACGTAAAGACATATGAATTAGATGAAAGTACTAACAGGGAATAGAAATCTGGCTAGATTGTCAGGCTTAACGGTTAATGATAAATGGCTCGATGTCTAGTTGGCAGCTGGTATCAAGCACAATGACCCAGAGGTCAGTCCACAGGCCAGTTTTGTTTAATGTCCTTCTTAATGGCCTGGACCCTGGATTGGTTTGCACCATCAGTAAGTATCAGGATGACACTAAGCCGTAAGAGGCACAAATGCTGGAGCACAAGGATAGAGCCCAGAGTGTCCTCGGGAGAATGGAAGATTGGACCAAAAGAAATCTGATGGTTCAACAAGGACAAGTGCAGAGTCCTGCATATAGGATGGAAGAATCTTATAGTACTAAGAAGCAGTTCTGCAGAAAAGGGCCTGGAGATTCTAAAGGATAACAAGCTGGAAATAAGTCAATACTTTGCGTTTGTTACTACATATTGGACTACATTAGTAGGAGCATTGCCAGCAAATTCAGAGGAGTAATTATTCCCCTCTGTTGAGCACAGAAGTATTGCCCAGTCTTTTACCCTCCCACTATAGAGAGAGTATGGGTGAAATGGAGAGAGTCCATTGGAGGGCAACAAAAATGTTTAACATGGCTAGGCATCATGACTTAAGAGGAGAGGCTGAGGGAACTGGACTTTTTTAATCTGCAGAACAGAAGAGTGAGGGGATTAGAAAGCAGCCTTCAACTACTTGAGTGAGCTGGGGGAAACAGCCTTCAACTACGTGAATGAGCGGGCAGAGGTGGGGTTCCAAAGAGGATTGAAGTAGGCTATTCCCAGTGATGGCAGCTGACAGATCAAGGAACAATGATTTCAAGTTGCAGTGGGGGAGGTCTAGGTTGCATGTTAGTTTAAAACTATTTCACTAGATGTGTGTCTACACTAGAATGCAATGTCGAAGTGGCAAGCCCAACTTCAAAATAATGCACACCGCATCTACACACGGCACATGCTACTTGAAAGTTGAAATTGAAGTTAGACGGTGAGACGTTGAAATCGCTATTCCTATCAGAAGATGGGAATAGCACCCTACATCGACATCTAACATCGACATATGACACGTGTAGACGTTCCGTGTCCCTCTACTTCGAAATAGCAGGGTCTGCCATGGCAGAGATCAGCTGTTGGGTGCAGACTTCTGTCCAGCCCCTGTGGGGGCTCTATGATCTCTGCACCCAGTGCTTCTTAAAGTGACACGGTCCTGGAAACCCCATAGCAGGAAGCTGAGCCTGTGCAGGCAGCAGCCTTTCCACGAGGTGCCCCTGCATGGCCCAGAGAGGGCATTTGGCAGCAAGCCAGCCCCCCTAGCACCCCCAGGGCTCCCTCCCTGGGCCATCCCAGGGTTCCGACTCCTACAGCCAGCAGAGCAGGAAGCGGGGTCCTTCCTGGACCGACTCTGAGCTTTGTGACCTTCTGGGGTGAGAAGGAGGTGCTCCAGCTAATGGGGAGCAAGTGGCGGAATGTGGAGGCATTCGTCCAGCTGGCTGAGGGCCTGGCCACCCAGGGTCACCATGCCTGCACTCCTGACCAAGTCAGGAGTAAGGTCAAGGAGTTGCAGCAGGGTTACGCCCAGGTCCAAGACTCGGCCAGCCGGTCTGGGGCTGCGCCCACTGCTTGCCCCTCTTACCGGAACCTCAGGGCTATCCTGAGCCCCCAGGATGCTGCCTCCTCCCGCCCCAGCCACACTTGACACCAGAGCCAAGGAGCCCCAGCAGGCCTCAGAGCCAGAGTCGGCTCTGGAACCCAGCCCTGCACCCCCAGGGCCAGAGCCAGGACCTTCCTCCCTGGCCATGGAGTGGTCCAGTGAGGAGGGGAGCTCATGCTGAACATCCCCTTTATGCAGCTCCAGACAGGCATCCACCAGACGGGCCTCCCCTGACTGTGGTGGTGGACTGTCAGGCATGCACCCCTGGGGCCCCCCCACATCCCCATCAGACCCCAGCCTGACAGGGTCTGGGAAGACAATGGCCCAGGGACGGCGCCATGGCCACCGGTGCCCATCATCACTCTCACCCATGGACAGTGTCATGCCCCATCCCCGAAGGGAGGAGGGAGAGCGCAGACCACTGGAAGGGGCCACCCACAGGGCCACTGCACTCACTGATGGCGGACGGGGGATGGGAACCAGATGCCCATGGGAGGATGTGGGGGTGCTCAGGGCTTCATACTCACGGCCTCCCTTCCCCTTTCCCCCGTATTTCTGCAGCCGCACCATCTGAGGGCCAGGACAGCATGTCATCATCTGTGGTCCCAGACAGCCCCCCGAGACCCCCGTATATACGTATATAGTTATTTTCCATGATGCTGTTTGTTATTAGTTTTATATGCACAGAGGCAAGGTTTTTGGTTATTTAAGCAATGAAGCAGTTTTATTTTTCAAAAACCCCGTGTCCTGTGTGCTTTCGGTGGGAGCAGTGTGTGGGTGCTAGAGGCGGTGTGCAGGGGACCCACCAGGGATGGCCTGGGTGGTGCTCACTAGACCTCCTGGTCAAAGTACTCCCACAGGGCCTTCCAGACATGAACCCCAGCCTGGTGGGCCTGGTGGCTAGGGGCAGTGCCTGGCTGGGGGTAGCCTGTTCCAGACTCCAGTGCCCAGCCCTCCATGAAGGCCTCCCCCTTGCTTTCCACCAAGTTGTGGAGCATGCAGCAGTTACCCACACACTAGGGCATGTTTGGGAGGCCCACATCCAGCCAGGCCAGGAGGCAACACCACCGGCCCTTCAGGAACCTGAAGGCCCACTTGACCACTTGGCGGGCATGCTTCAGTCGGGTGTTGTAGTGTTCCTTGCTGACATTGAGGTGGCCCTTGTAGGGGTGCATAAGCCAAGGCTGGAGGGGGTAGGCCACATCCAAAATGAGGCAGAGGGGTATGGTGGTGTCCCCCAGAGGGATCTCCCTCTGTGGGATGTAGGTCCCTGCCTCCAGCTGGCAGCATAGTCCCAAATTGCAGAACACACAAGTGTCATGCGTATAACCAGGCCAGCCCACCACATATGCATCCTGGAAGCAGCACAGCTGTCCACCAGGGCCTGCAGGACCACAGAGTGATAGCCCTTCCTGTTGATATAGCGCCTGCCACTGCGGTCCAGGGCGCAGATGGGGATGTGGGTCCCCATCAAGGGCCCCGAAGGAGTTAGGGAATCCCATGGCAACGAATTCCGTGATGGCCACATCCATGTCCCCAACTGAGATGATGCTCTGCAGCAGCAGGGCAGTGAGCACATGCACCACCTGTGGGGAGGGGACATGGGTGCCCGTGAGGGTATGCAGAGTAGACATAGCTGAGACGTGGTGGAGCACTGAAACGGGTTACCTTGGGAGTTGATAGAATTTGGCGTATAATGTATGTACATTCAAAAAACTTGTTGGGGGGCTAGAATGAGGTCAGAATATTACAGAAATAGGAGACAATCACAAGTGTATGTACAAGAGTTATTTTACATGCATGATGTAGATATACTTTGTTCAAAGACAGATGTAACCTCCTCCTCTGTGATAAGGGATTCTAATACCTTCAAAATGATACAAAGTACAAAAGACAGTGGACGATAAGATGTGGAAGTTAACTGGAGGTAGAAGGGCCAAATCTTCAAAGGAATTTGAACACCTAACTCCCACTGAAATCAGTGGAAGTTAGGCACCCAAATATATTTGAGAATCTTTGCCAGGACCCTTGAAAGAGGATCAGGTGTTTCAGGCTGTTTGGCCAAGAGGGTCAGGGAACACTCCTAAACTGCTAGAAATGGAAAGTATTTTACACTGGCATTAAGCAAAGGTACAACATTTCAAAGTAGATATATTATTCAAACTATCATCTTTACAGAAGACTGTTGAATTCTTAAAGCTGTTGTTTGGGTTATTTCTCAAATGACACTTCAAAGAGAGAAAATAGCTCTCAGAAGTTTCATGACTGGTCTTCACCCATCCCATTGGTGCACGCAAAATGTGTGGATTGGCTATATAATGGGAACTTTGACACGTTAATAATATTACTGGTTGTGACGTGCTCTTTTTTTCCCCTCTCACTCGAGCTGTCAGCCCCAACATCGTTACTGAGGGAATCCCTTTAACACCAGGGAACCAACAAGAAGTCCTCTAAGAATGGAAGAAACAAACAATCAGGAGCCAGCAGGTAAGCTGAAAAGGTTTGCCTGCTTCTCTCTGAGATAATGCTGTGTGAAGCTGGGTCAGAGGAGGAGTTCCTCAGTCCTAGTCCAGGGCCCTGGGACTGAGTCAAGGCTTGGGCTTAGGTTGTACGACCACGTAGATTCTTTGATTTGTGTTTATCTGCAAATTTCAAGGCACAGATCCAACTTTTTGAGGTCAGCCTTAATAAACCTTTAAAGAACTGGCAGCAAGCTCCCTTGCTGTGGACATAGTGTCATACTAATATTTAAAAATTCTCATTCAAGGATCTCAAAATGCTTTGTAAATAATTCATTAACCCTCCCAGTGAGGGCAAGTCCCCATATTATAGATGAAGAATATCAGAAATGAGAAGGTAAAAGCGACTTGCCCAGAGTTACATGGGAAGTCTGTGGAGGAGCCCATACCACCTGACTTCCAGTCTGCTGCTTTGGCCAGTAGTCAATGTGGCTTCTTGTTTTGCTCAGCCTTTGAAAATGTGCTTCCATCAATGGAAACTACAGACATGTAACTATGAGTTTATTCCATTGTAATAGCAACATTTGTAAAGTGTTTTTACATTCTAATATCTAATTGCCATGATCCATAAGTAGGAAAAGTGGTCAATTCAACTGTTATGAGAGACTTAGTTGACATTTCACATCATGTACACACTCTTCACATCTTAAAATGATTAAACTAGTATGTAGATTGGGTGATTTAATATTTTACAGGGTGAAACAAAACATCAGGATCCTGAAATAGTCACTATACTGGATTTCCTCAAATCCTGTACTCTTGATAGCTCTGAAGTGACTGCATCAGAAATGCAACCTACTAAAACACATGTGCATTAATGGAGACCACTGTGTAAACTGCAAAGCTACATTTACCATAGAGTATGATTAGATTCCTATTTAATTCATTTAGATATCCCTGCTTCTACACATCAAGCATTTTTGGAATTTAATTAGCGTGAAAGGCAAAGTAAAATATGTGCAACAAATTGAGTGTTAATTTAGATAATGTCCATTTTGCAAAACTGCTATTTCAGCAATACAGTACTTGCAAAGCGACAAGAAGTCACCAGTTTTACTTTGTCATTGACTGTACTGTGGCAGAGCTATGCTTTCATGAGTTCTCAGGTTAAAGTACAGCATTTTAACACCAGTTTTGTTTGCATTTGTTTTCAGTAGGTGCCAGTTTCAGTGCATCATTATGTGAAAAGTCATAGGTTATACTGTACTACAAAAAATGTGTATATTCCGCATTACCCTCATCTGGAACAAGGTTTGTTTAGTTATACTGGTCCTCATTAGAATGAGTTGTTAATAACATAGTGACAGCTGTGCTAGAAAAACCACAAAACCAGATGTTTTACACTAAGCCTGAAAGGGTAGAAGGACTAATTCTGATAATAAATAAAAATGGCAACTGTTGAAAAACAAATTTTTATGAGAAAGAAATTTAAAATGGATGATAAATCTTGATTTGGCTCACAATTAGCAAGCCTGAGTCTCAATGGTTTCAATGAAAATTAAGATCTTAAGTATCAGTATGAATGTGGGTTTATATGCCTAACTGGGTAAATATCCACATTTTAATGCAGATTAGAACATATTTTAATTCATGGGAGTATAGGAAAACATCTTTAAAACAAAAATAGTAAGTAGTTCTGTGTTCTTTTGCAAATATTTTACAAGAGGATCTAAACTTGTTCATTTGAATGAATTTCTGAAAAACTAATCTCAAAGCAGCGTTGGTGAAATCTTGGCCATACCTAAATCAATGAAAATTTTTCTGTTGACTTTTATGGGGCCAGCATTTCATCCCTCATGTTTTAACATAAGAAAAGAAAACGAAATCTTCCAGAGAACTGGAAAAAATGTAACATAGGGTCCTGAAAATGGGGCTATGAAGAACTTTTTAACTTCAGATGGAAGAACGTCCTGAAAGTAATTTAAGCAGAATGGCCATGGAAATAGATTCTGTAAATAATGTCACAGATGATAATAATGTAAGAGGTATAACTATCACATATTATTATGGAGCACAGGTTCAACCTTTGAAGTCTAGGATTCTGGTCCAGAAAGATGACCACACATTTTGCTGGACCAGAGAGCCCCAGTAGCTAGGAGCAGGCACCAGCTGTGAGTCCTGTAACTGGAAGACCTGGCTAGGACCAGGTAGCTGCAGCTGGGGGCCAGGAATCTGCCAGGGTCCAGAAAGCCATCAGTGTGTGGGCCATGGTGGTCAAGGGCCAGGAAGCCGCTCGGAAACTGCAGCTGGGTATGGGCTGTCTCAGCCAGGGGCCAGGAGCTGGGGACCTGTCGTAGTCAGGAGCAGGGCTAGGAAGCTGGCTGCAGCTGGGGATCAGGAGCATTGTGAGGGCCAGGAAGCCAGAAGCTGGGGTGGTGGGCAGCAGCCAGGGCTAGCAGCCAGGAGCAAGGCAATACCTGGGAGCAGGGCCAAAGCCCACCAGGGAACCTTCACCTCCCCGGTCTGGCAAAATCCTGAGGGTACCAGACAAAGAATGTGCAAAGTGTATCAAGAGCTGGTTCAGAAACAGTTAAAGTATGTAAACTGGCTTCCATTATAAGGCTAGATGATAGGAGTGAATTGGAAATGATGCTTGTGAGTCATGAAGGATTGCATGGCAGTAGGGAACCAGCTGGATCCCTTAACTGCTCATTTTTAGTGATTTAACAGTTTCTTTTTAAGGTACATCATTTTTGTAAAGAAAGCACAATATTTTGGTTTGGATGTTAGCCAAAGCCCATGTAAACACACTTCCAGCTCAAAATGACTTTTAGCAAAGATTAATTAATTGCTTATGTGTCTCCCTCTATCTTCATAACTACTTATTGCATCAGATTATTCCAAGTGTAAAATCTGCAAATCAGGAAAACCAATTTTTATGCATGAAAATTGTAAATGTGCCCAAATGTATTCATTTAAGACTAAAATTGGTACTAAAATAAGCAAAATAGTGTATGTTGTCCTTCCAATGTACTTGTGAGAATTAGGAGTAATTGTGTCTAAGAAAATTATGTTAGCCTGAAATTAATTATTTTTGTGCTAGACATAAAATTGTATTTGAAAGCCCCGGAACGTGGGATCACCCAGTATACCAGGTGGATCATCATTATTAAACACCTGCATCCACTAAAGCAAATTATAGTATACACCAGATTTCATAAGGCAAAGACATATTGGTGGTAAATCAATGCAAGTAATGAGAATGAAGCCTTTTTTCTCTTTGCATTATACAGCCATGTCTACGCTAGGAGGGGGCATGTTAATGAGGGATTTTAGAAGATGCTAATGAGGCACTGTCATAAATATGCAGTGCCTCATTAATATAATGGCTACCATGCGCAATTCAAAAGTGCCACTTTCAAGACACATGCCATCCATATATATGGGGGCCTTTCGAAAGGACCCCCAAGAAGGGACTTACTTCAAAATCAGGGGGTCCTTTCAAAAGTCCCCCGTCTACACGGGTGGCGTGTATTTCAAAAGCATCACTTCGAATCACGTGTGGCAGCCATTATGCTAATGAGGTACTGCATATGCATGGCAGCACCTCGTTAGCATCTTCCGAAATTCCTCAGTAGCACACCCCCTTTGAAAGGATAGGGCTAGTGTAGATATGGCTTAAGAAAGACAGACATGAAGCACATTCATGTTATACACTTATTTTCTAGTTATTAATGTACTGAAATTAATGGTGTCAGATTAACTGGTGTGCTCTGGCTGCCGTGTGATTTTTTTCCTGGTGATTTTTTTTCCAACTGAAAGGTTGATCTCAACTACCAGGCTCAACCCTGAAGAACTAAGGCTACATCTACACTCTGCTGTAAATTTGGTTTTATTAAAACCAATTTTGTAATGGTGGGTTTTAAAAATTCAAATTTGACTTTCCTCACCTTCCCACAAAGTCCACACAAAGTCAACTTATTGCTGCCACTGTCAACTGTCAAACATCAACTGTTGCAGCAGTGCATTGTGGGTACCTATCCCACAGTTCCATCAGCCCTGTAGCCTTCTAGATATTTTCACTGGTCCAGTCTGGGAAAAAAAATACCCCAGGAATGGTTGTGGGTGTATGATGTCTTCTCCCCACATTGCATTGCCCTCATTCCCTCCCGTGGAAAGAAAATGGCCATTTTTTTAGAGTGAAAAAAGTAAAAGTAGGGAATCCCAGGTGCAGGAAAACCAAATAGGCTGGCTTCAGAAGGTATAGTGCCCCAGGCATGGGGGCGGGGGTGTCATTCTGACTTGGGATCACTCAGGTGTCTGTGTTATCTCTACTGGCCCTGGAGCCACTCCCCGCCCTCTTGCCCCCCATCTTGAATCTAGAAACCTCATCCCTGAAAATACTGTGGGAACCAGAGCACAGCTTGAAGAAAGGAAAGGATAGTTAATTTGAGGAAAAAAGATAATTTGTGATGCAGGATTTTTGGATTTCCACTTCATTACATAGGTGTGTCCAACATGTGGGATAGAGCTCAACAAATTTCCACATGTATGAATGACTCTGTGCCCTGGGATCACCCAGGTGTCTGGGCCATCTCACTTGGCCCTCCAGCCACTTCCCCCCTCCCTTGAAAGCACCCCTACCTCGGCACCATGGTATGGCTTCTACCTGATAAGCCAGCTAATGCTCCAGGCATGGGACTTTCACATCCAGCAAGCCCACATTCTGGTAGGGGTGTTTTAGGCTGTGGGGTTGTCTGTTGAAGGGCCAATTGAAACAGTCCCTTCAGTGTGCTGCTCAGGCCGTGGAGGGGAGGGCAGTCCTGATTGACAGTGTGGGGGCCAGACCCCCACAAATCCCATTAGGGAGGTGTTGTGGGATGAGGGGAGTTTTTGGTTGAAGGGCCAGTTAACACAGCACCTTCAGTGTGTTGCTCAGGTGCGGGACCAACCCAGATTTACTGTGGGGGGGCTGGTCCCCCCACATCTCATGCGGGGGGTGTCATGGGGTGATGGGGTGTTTTCAGTTAAAGGGAGAGTTGAAACGGTCCCTTCCCCCCGGTGACAGCAACCTCCCAAAAATCTTTGTCACGGGGGAAGACTTCCTCCCCGGCAATGGCAAGGTCCCAGAAATCTTTCCTGCCTTTGGAGCCCTCACCTCATGCAAGCCAGGACATGGTGCTGTCCAGCAGCATGGTCAGCACTGAACAGAAGGCATGTCCTTTTGTTGTGTCAGAGGCTAGCCACATGATGTGGATGGGTGCGGAAAAGATCCTGACTCTATGGTGCCTGTAGGGGAGGAGGGGTAGGGCTACCCCTGTACAAATGTAAACCACAGAAAAGAAGTTTCTCGGCCTCTCATACAAGCCCAACCCCCACAGGCTAGCTGCCACATTGTGCAGTGGAGAAGGGGCTGGTGCCAGCACTGAAAGAAGATATCCAAGTGCTCAGCTTGCAGGGGGAGAGAGACAGCCATGAACTCTGTGCTGGGGCTACTTTTAATGGGAAGATGTGCTCACCACACTGATAATTAAGAAAGAAGAGGGAGGGATAGCTCAGTGGTTTGAGCATTGGCCTGCTAAAACCAGGGGTATGATCTCAATCCACAAGGGGGACATTTAGGGACCTGGGGTAAATAGATCAAAAAAAAAATCTGTGAAGGATGGTGATACGTCCTGCTATGGAGGCAGAGGACTGGACTTTGTGACCACTGAAGGTCCCTTCAAGCTCTATGAGATAGGTATAACTCTTTAAATAAGTTGCTTAGCTTCTCATACACACATGACCCCACAGGCTAGCTGCCACGGGCTTCCTGGTGCTGAATTGAAATTCAAGGGATTCCTGTTACCTAATTCCTATGTACCTGGACAGCAACAGAGATGGAAGCAGCCAGAGTGGACAATCATGGGGCATTGTGGGATATGTACAGGATGGCTACATCTACACGTGCAGCCAACATCGAAATAGTTTATTTCGATGTTGCGACATCGAAACAGTCTATTTCGATGAATAACGTCTACACGTCCTCCAGGGCCGGCAACGTCGATGTTCAACTTCGACGTTGCTCAGCCCAACATCGAAATAGGCGCAGCGAGGGAACGTCTACACGTCAAAGTAGCACACATCGAAATAGGGATGCCAGGCACAGCTGCAGACAGGGTCACAGGGCGGACTCAACAGCAAGCTGCTCCCTTAAAGGGCCCCTCCCAGACACAGTTGCACTAAACAACACAAGATACACAGAGCTGACAACTGGTTGCAGACCCTGTGCCTGCAGCATAGATCCCCAGCTGCTGCAGAAGCAGCCAGAAGCCCTGGGCTAAGGGCTGCTGCCCACGGTGACCATAGAGCCCTGCAGGGGCTGGAGAGAGAGCATCTCTCAACCCCCCAGCCGATGGCCGCCATGGAGGACCCAGCAATTTCGACGTTGTGGGACGCGGATCGTCTACACGTTCCTTACTTCGACGTTGAACGTCGAAGTAGGGCGCTATTCCTATCTCCTCAGCCGTGTCTACACGTGCACGCTACTTCGAAGTAGTGGCACTAACTTCGAAATAGCGCCCGTCACGGCTACACGCGCCGGGCGCTATTTCGAAGTTAATTTCGACGTTAGGTGGCGAGACGTCGAAGTCGCTAACCCCATGAGGGGATAGGAATAGCGCCCTACTTCGAAGTTCAACGTCGAAGTAGGGACCGTGTAGTCATTGCGCATCCCGCAACTTCGAAATAGCGGGGTCCGCCATGGCGGCCATCAGCTGAGGGGTTGAGAGATGCTCTCTCTCTAGCCCCTGCGGGGCTCTATGGCCACCGTGGGCAGCAGCCCTTAGCCCAGGGCTTCTGGCTGCTGCTGCAGCAGCTGGGGATCCATGCTGCAGGCACAGGGTCTGCAACCAGTTGTAGGCTCTGTGTATCTTGTGTTGTTCAGTGCAACTGTGTCCGGGAGGGGCCCTTTAAGGGAGCGGCTTGCTGTTGAGTCCGCCCTGTGACCCTGTCTGCAGCTGTGCCTGGCACCCTTATTTCGATGTGTGCTACTTTGGTGTGTAGACGTTCCCTCGCAGCGCCTATTTCGATGTGGTGCTGCGCAACGTCGAAGTTGAACATCGACGTTGCCAGCCCTGGAGGACGTGTAGACGTTACTCATCGAAATAGCCTATTTCGATGTTGCTACATCAAAATAAACTATTTCGATGTTGGCTTCACGTGTAGACGTAGCCCTCATGAGGTTAGCGACTTCGACGTCTCGCCGCCTAACGTCGAAGTTAACTTCGAAATAGCACCCGACGCGTGTAGACGCGACGGGCGCTATTTCGAAGTTGGTGCTGCTACTTCGAAGTAGCGTGCACGTGTAGACGCAGCTTGAGATGACCAGTGAGCGCATCAATCTTACTTTCGATCTCAGACTGATGTTCTTGTCCCTCCAGATGGGTCTAAGTTTTGTAAGCACTGCTGCTGTTTGTGCTATTCTGGAGAAGACTTCTGGTCTGGACCCCTCATCTGACACGATTACACCTAAGTACTTGAAGCTGGACACACATTGAAGAGCTTGTCCATTCACCATTATATCCCTACTGATGCCATCAGTGTTATTGGTCATCAGTTTTGTCTTTTCTGCATTTATCTCCATCTCCGGGTGAAGGGGTTTGGGGCTCAGGTGGTATTCTCTTCAATCCTTCCATGGCAGTTTTTCAAAGAGACATTATTAAGGGCACAAAAACAAGCTATTCCCCGATGTAGGAAAGATAGTAACTATGGGCAAAGACCGCCTTGGCTTAACAAGGAGATCCTGCATTATCTCAAACTAAAAAAGGAATCCTATAAAAAATGGAAACTAGGACAAATTACAAAGAATGAACACAGGCAAATAACACAGGAATGCAGGAGTAAAATTAGAAAGGCTAAGGCACAAAATGAGCTCCAACTAGCTACAGGCATAAAGGGTAAAAAGAAGGCCTTTTACAAATATATTAGAAACAAGAGGAAGACCAAGGACAGGGGAGGGCCATTGATCAGTGAGGAGGGAGAAACAGTAACGGGGAACTTGGAAATGGCAGAGATGCTCAGTGACTTCTTTCTTTCGGTCTTCACAGAGGAGTCTGAAGGAATGCCTGACATAGTGAATGCTGGTGGAAAAGGGGTAGAGTTAGTTTTTGAAATAAAAAAAAGAACAAGTTAAAAACCATTTGGAAAAATTAGAGGTCTGCAAGTCACCAGGGCCTGATGAAATGCATCCTAGAATCCTCAAGGAGCTGATAGAAGAGGTAGCTGAGCTGTTAGCTCTCATTTTTGGAAAGTCATGGGAGACAGGAGAGATTCCAGAAGACTGGAAGAGGGCAAATATAGTGCCCATCTACAAAAAGGGGAATAAGAACAACCCAGGAAATTACAGGCCAGTCAGCTTAATTTCTGTGCCAGGAAAGGTAATGGAGCAGGTAGTTAAGGAAGTCATCTGCAAGCACTTGGAAGGTAGTAAAGTGATAGGGAACAGCCAGCATGGTTTTGTAAAAAACAAATCATGTCAAACCAACCTGATAGCTTTTTTTGACACGATAACGAGACTCGTAGATAAGGGAGAAGCAGTGGATGTGGTATACCTAGACTATAGTAAAGCATTTGATATGGTCTCGCACAATATTCTTATCAATAAACTAGGCAAGTCCAACTTAAATGGGGCTGCAATAAGGTGGGTGCATAACTGGCTGGCTAATCGTACCCAGAGAGTAGTTGTTAATGGTGCTCAGTCCTGCTGGAAAAGCATAACAAGTGGGGTTCCGCAGGGGACTGTTATGGGACCAGTTCTGTTCAATATCTTCATTAATGATTTGGATATTGGCATAGAAAGTACGCTTATTAAGTTTGCAGATGATACCAAGCTGGGAGGGGTTGCAACTACCTTAGAGGATAGGGTCAAAATTCAGAATGATCTTGATAAATTGGAGAAATGGTCTGAAGTAAACAGGATGAAGTTTAATAAATATAAATGTAAGGTGCTGCACTTAGGAAGGAATAATCTGTTTCACACATACAGAATGGGAAAAGACTGTCTAGGAAGGAGTACAGCAGAAAGGGATCTAGGGGTTCTAGTAGATCACAAGTTAAATATGAGTCAACAGTGTGATGCTGTTGCAAAAAAAGCAAACATGATTCTGGGATGCATTAGCAGGTGTGTTGTGAACAAGACACGAGAAATCATTCTACCGCTCTACTCTGCGCTGGTTAGACCTCAGCTGGAATATTGTGTCCGGTTCTGGGCACCCCAGTTCAAGAAAGATGTGGAGAAATTAGAGAAGGTCCAGAGAAGAGCAACTAGAATGATAAAAGCTCTGGAGAACATGACTTATGAAGAAAGGCTGAAAGAATTGGGCTTGTTTAGCTTGGAAAAAAGAAGATTGAGGGGGGACATGATAGCGGTTTTCAGATATCTTAAAGGGTGTCATAAGGAGGAGGGAGAAAACTTGTTCTTCTTGGCCTCTGAGGAGAGAACAAGAGGCAATGGACTTAAACTGCAGCAAGGAAAGTTTAGGTTGGACATTAGGAAAAAGTTCCTAACTGTCAGGGTGGTCAAGTACTGGAATAAGTTGCCAAGGGAGGTTGTGGAGTCTCCCTCGCTGGAGATATTTAAGAACAGATTAGATAGATGTCTATCAGTCATGGTGTAGATAGTGGTCGGTCCTGCCTTCGGGGCAGGGGACTGGACTCGATGGCCTCTCGAGGCCCCTTCCGGTCCTAGTGTTCTATGATTCTGTGATTCCATAGGCTTTCGAGGTGGTATCCAGCCATTCTACCAAGCTGGCAAGTTCCTCTTCTTCTCCAGCTAAACCGTCTATCTCGTCAGTGAAGCGAAGGTTGGTGATTATTCTACCCGCTATGCTGACAGTTCCTTCATGGTCTTCCAAGGCATCAATTATGATGCGCTTCAGAAAGATGTTGAAAAGCGTCGGGGAGAGCAGACAACCCTGACGGACTCCCACTGTCATTCTGAACCAGCTTCTAATGGTACCGTTGTGGAAAACTGCACTGGTGATATTGTCATGCAGATGTTCAACAACTCAGACAAGGTTGGGGCTGATGTTGTAGTTTCTCATGGTGGCTCATAATGCTGCCTGCCAAACTCTGTCAAAGGCCTTTTTGAAGTCCACAAAAACATGGTACAGGTGCTGTTGGTGCTGCAGATATTTCTCGCAGAGAATTCTCAGGTTGAATATTTGTTCGGTGGTACTCCGCCCTGCCCTAAAGCCGGCTTGTTCCTCAGCAATAATCATCTGAGCTTGGGGCTTCAACCTGTTCAATATTACTTTCAATAAGACTTTACTTGGATGGCTAATGAGGCCTATCGTACAATAGTTTCAGCACTGTTGGAGGTTGCCCTTTTTGGGAAGTGCAATCACTAGTGACTGGGTCCATGACGTAGGCCATTTTCCCATCTGCCAGATCTTATTACATATGTTGGTAAGGGCACTGATCATGGCTTCTCCCCCTGCTTGTATCAATTCTGCTGGGATATTGTCCACTCCAGCTGACTTTCCTTCCTTCAGCGATCGCACTGCTGCCTCTACTTCTTCCCAACGGATTGGGAGGCTGTCCTCTTCAGTAGTATATGGACATTTCAGTATTTCTGGGTCTCCATCGACCTTATCATTGTACAACTCAGAACAGTATTCTGTCCACCTGCCAAGGATCTCTTTCTCTTCAGTGAGGCAGTTCCCTGCCTTGTTCTGGACTATGGAAACTCTAGGTTGTCTAATGTTTGTCAGCTCTCTTACTGTCTGGTGTGCCTTCTTGCTGCTATTTTTGTTAAGGCTGTCTTCTATTTCCTTGCACTGGTCTTCTACCCAATTCTGTTTTGCCACCTTCATGCCTTTCCTGATGATCTTGTTGATTTCTCTGTATTTCCCAGTCCCACCAGCTTCACCTTTCTTCTTTTTCAGTTCTCGCCGTTTGTCACAGAGGTCAAGCAGATCAGCAGTAACCCAAGGTTTCTTCTTTGGGTGGTGTTTGCCAAGAATCTCAGTAGCTGTTTCTGCTACTGCTGTATTAAAGATGTAGGCCATTATGTCCTCATCTGCTTCTTCAGCACCAAGGATGAGCAGTGGTGCGAGTCTCCCTCCTATTTTTATTTGGAAGGCTTCTGCCACCTTAGCATCTTTGAGCTTTTCAAGGTCAAACTTAATTCTTGTGTGCCTTGCTTTTAAGATCTTCTGAAAGCATAGGGGGAATGACATCATCTCTAGATCATGATCACTTCCAACATCCGCTCCCAGAAAACTGCATGTCTTTGCAATGTTAACACTTGTTCGGAAGCACTTCTTGACCAAGATGTAATCAATCTGACTGTGATGGTCTCCACTGGGGCTGTGCCAAGTCCATCGTCTTGACGCTTTGTGAGGGCTGAATGTATTAGCCAGCATGAAGCCGTTATATCTGGCAAACTCCAGAAGTCTAAGGCCTCTGTCATTGGTTTCAGTATGGCCCACACGTTCCTTTCCAGTTACTATATTCATCCACTCCAACTTTTGCATTCCAGTCTCCTTGTACAATAAGTATGTCCCTTTTTGGTGTTTGCTCCAGGATATCCTGTAGCTGATCGTAAAACTCTTCTACTTCACTATCATCATAACCGGATGTTGGGGCATAAGCCTGAATGAGGGTGATGTTGAAAGGGGATACTTTCAGACGGATGGTGATGAATCTGTTGGAGACTGGTTGGCATCCAATGACAGTATTCATAATGTCACTGTGTATTAGAAAGACAACACCATGCTCATGTTTATCCTCCTTTGCACTGAAATACAACTTATGACCCCCTTCAATTGATTGTTCACCAGAGCCTTTCCAATGCAGTTCACAGATACCCAAGATGTCCCAGCGGTATCTTTCCATTTCATGGGTCAGTTCTCTCAACTTCCCTGCTCCTCTCAATGTGCGTACATTCCAAGTACCGATAACAATGTTGTCTCTCCCACAGATCCTGCTTGACTGGTCACCAGTAACATACTTTTCACCTCCATCCTGGTGTACAACAGTGGGCGCGGTCATTGTTAACCCAGGCTGCGACTGATCCGGTATGAGTTGGGTAGTGGTAGATGTCATCATGTTGTGCTTGATTCTGCTGTAAAGGCAGGGGACTGGATTCAATGACCTCTCAAAGTCTCTTCCAGTTCTAGTGTTCTATGATTCTATGATCACTGCAGATGATCAAGCCAAAAAATTTCTGGAGTTCCAGATAGAGTCAAATGTTCCCAGAAAGCTACTAACAATGAAAAAGCAAATTATGGGTGGTTTACACATAGGGTGCATCTACACTAGCCAGCTACTTCAAAGTAGCCAGCACAACGTCAAAATAGAACGCATCGCGTCTACACATGCCGTGTGCTATTTCAACGTTGAAATCAATGTTAGGCGGCGAGATGTCGAAAATGGATCTTTGGATCCCATCTTTGGATGGGAATAGTGCCCTACTTCAATGTTCAACGTTGAAGTAGGGCATGTGTAGACGATCCGCGTCCCACTACTTCGCAATAGCGGGATCCTCCATGGCAGCCATCAGCTGAGGGGTTGACAGATGCTCTGTTCAGCCTCTGCGTGCTCTTTGGTCACCACATGCAGCAGCCCTTAGCCCAGGGCTTCTGGTTGCTGCTGTTGTAGCTGGGGGTCCATGCTGGGTGCACAGAATCTGCAACCGGTTGTCAGCTCTGTGGATTTCATGCTGTGCAGGCCAAGTGTGTTTGGGAGGGGCCCTTTAAGGGAGCAGCTTCGGGCTTTGCTGGCCCCTTATTTCGATGGGGAACACTTGTGTGTGTGGCTCCTTTCGACGCTCTCCATCACTATTTCGACGTTGAACGTCGATGGCAACAGCCCTGGAGGATGTTTAGACAATACATGTCAAAGTAGCCTATTTTGATCTCCTTACTTCGAAATAGGCTACTTCAACATACTGTGTTAGTGTAGACGTAGCCATACAGTTTGCTCTCAAAACAAAGCTGATTTTGAGACTTTAGTGATTTGAGTCAATTGACGCATTTCTTCTCAATCCTATCATTCAGTAGTTGGTAGACTTCTGAAGGATGTCAGGTTGCCATTGGTAGAAATTAAGTTCTCCTCAGCCATCACTGAAAGATTGTTTATCAAGATGCTGCAGATGAATTAATGTAATCCTTATCTCTTAATGTAGCCTGATTTAATTCCTTTACTGGAATTAATTCTCAGAATTAAGAAGCTTAACAAATGTTAAGGAAGAGAAATGTCAGCTATTAATTTGCAGTTTCAAAAAAAATTCCAATCTAATAGTGAAAAAATATGAAGGAAACAGCTTCTCTGTACAAGAAAATTATGATGATTCCTGTCTGAACAGCAAACATCAGCCATAGCGTTTTAAATACAATACAGGTGCTGTATGAAGTGGATTGTTTTCAACCATGATTTTGCTTTGGTACAAGGTAATATGTTCTGGCAGGTGTGTGTGTGTCTGTGTGTGTGTGAGAGAGAGAGAGGGAAATTTGGACTATGCCAGTACCTTCTGCTTTGAAACATTGATATTCTTTTGAAGAAGTCATGACAAATCAGACTATCCAGAAAGGTATTAACTTCAAATGTTTGGCTTGCATTAAACTTTTAGACAAACTACAAAGTAACAGCCTCTGGTATCCACTTGGGTTTTAAACTATGCCGTATTTCATCTGCTAGAGATACAGGTTGAGTGTGTCACACTGTTCATGTGCCTTCAAAAGATTTTGCTAATGTACTTTCCAAAAGATTACTTCTCAACTCAGAAATGTGCTGGAAAGTAAAAACAGCCATGTCAAACTCATAATCGCAGTCAGGGATGGGGCAGGAGTGAAATGGGATAGAAACAGATGTTTATAAAACTTTTCCTTTTTAGCTCACTGCTAAACTGGGCAGCTAATTCATACCCTTACTGCACTGAATGAAAGAATAATATTAATATGCAGGATTTTGCTTTCTCATCCCTCATATTTTTTTGCTTTGAAAATTTTTTTTTTTGTCTTTTTAGTACCACCCTAGAAAGATGCATGCCAAAAGTGAATCTGATTTGCAGGGGTGCTGGAACAATTTATATAGTGGGGCCGCTGAGACTCATTGAACTAAAGTGAAAACCGTCTACATAGAGGAAACCACTTTCTATCCAGGAGACAATGCAGCACCCTCTCCCTGCGCTGCGCCGCCCCCCGCCCCCACCCCCCGGGCCCTGGCTCCTCGTTCCAGCACCTATGCAGTTTGTACATTGCAGGTAAAAATTGAAGGTTCATTGAGGAAGTGAACCTGAGCCCATTGTGAGTCTTCCAATTGATTTCAATGGGTTTGAGTGAGGCCCTAGCATAGAAGAGGGGATGGCTGAAAAGTCTCAGTGTCATACAAACAAGCTATATCAGTTCAGTCTCATTGCGTTTCCTCTGTGTTTGACCAGCTGCTTTTGAGAAATATGCAGGAACCCTGCTGTAAGCAATTTTGGAAAAACTTAATGGCTGTGTCTACACTTGCATTCCTCTTTCGAAAGAGGTATGCAAATGAGGGAAATCAAAAAGTGCAAATGAGATGCATATTAGTATATTTGGCACCTCATTTGCATATTCTTATTTCAAAAGAACTTCTTTCGAAAGAAGAAAACCAGTGTAGATGCTGCTCTTTTGAAAGTAAACACCATCTTTGAAAGAGTCCTTCTTTCCATTAAATAAAGGGAAGAAGGGTTCATTTGAAGATGGGGTTTACTTTCGAAAGAGTAGCATCTACACTGGTTTTCTTCTTTCAAAAGAAGCTCTTTTGAAATTAGAATATGCAACTGAGGTGCCAAATATGCAAATATGCACCTCATTTGCATTTTCAGTTTCCCTTATTTACATACCTCTTTCGAAAGAGGAATGCAAGCATAGATGCACCCAATATTGGGAAAATTTCTTCCTACCTCCATCCCTTTGCAATAAATTTTTGCCCTGAATCCTGATGATTACATACTTTGCTAAACTCATTGGCTACAGTTACACTACAGCACTCTGTCAACAGAAGTCACTGTCAGGAGAGATTTCCCAACAAAACTTCTGGTGACAGAAGTTTTGCCACACATGAAAGCCAATTGAGAGAGTGGTCAGCTCTGTCAACAAAGCAGCTGGACTGCCTGGCTGCTCTCTCAACAAAACAGGTACCCAGAAGCACAGCAGACAAGGCTGCCCATTGTTCAGGGTACCTTGTCTGTTCCCAGAAAGCTCCCCACAACAGCCCCACAGCTTTTTTTTGTGTCATTGGCCTGCTGAACCCAGGGTTGTGAGTTCAGTCCTTGAGGGGGCCACTTAGGGATATGTGGCAAATAGTTTTAAAAATAAAAAAAGAGAACAGTGCTTGGTCCTGCTAAGAGGGCAGGGGACCGCACTTGGTGACCTCCTGAGGTCCCGTCCACCCCTATGAGATGTGTGTATGTGTGTAACATCAGCCTTATGCCTCAAAGCTTTGAGGCAGAATGCTTCTGGCAAAAGTGCTGAGTTTTGTCCAGATATTGTCAACTAAATGCATTTTGTGTGTGAATGCGCTGTGACTTTTGTTGACGAAACTGGTGTTTTGCCAACAAAATTTGCAAGAATAACCATAGCAATGCATTGTTGTTTTTGTTTTGTTTTTAGCCCTTATTATTCTCTGTACCTGTATCAGCATCCATGTTTGCTTTTGAACCTAGCTAAATTCTTGTCCACAATTCACATTTTCAGAAACGTACCAAACTGTCGATGCCTGAGTCTCCTTTTACTGTTTTACTCATATGTAATTGGAATAACTGTGGAAGAGGAGGAAGAACTGATTTACCCTGTTTGAGTGGACAATTAGTCCCCACCCTTTTGTAATATACCTGATAAAAATATCACACTCTTCCAGGCATGAATGCCTGTGTCTTGTTTCTTGCTCCATAACTATTCACTGTCCTATATACATCCATTTAATCTCTATGACTGAGATCGTCAAATCCTTCCAAAGGACTAGGACACCCAAATCCTGTTAAACCTAATGGGAACTGAGCATTGTTGTGTGTTTGAGACTTTGGATTCCAAAGGAACCAGCAGATACCAAGGATAAGCTCTACTCTAACTTTATTAATACACAAAATAACACAGACAAATAAAATTGCATAGTTCTATTTTAATACGTAGAATAAGTAACAGTGATAATATAATAAGGTCTATATCCAGAACAATATGCAAAATATTCTATTTTGGTTATGTGAATATACATGAACTTTCTTTTGTAAATCATACACAGTTCTACTGTTAGTAAACTTACAATTATCAGACAGACAGTCATGTCCTCCTTCTTTTCCCATGCACAGAGGCACCCACAATGCATTTGCTGATGGGAACAGATTTTATCTTCTAGTTGTAGTGAGTAAGGTAATGGGAATACCTTACCCAATCCCTTCCACCAATTCTCTCTTTCACCTTTGATAGAAAAAGCCTAAACAAAACCCTAGATCCAAACACCCACACATTCTGGATGAGTTTAGATCTGAAGCTCCATCTGTCCTCTTTTATAATAGGTGGAGAAAAAGCCCCATCCACACACACCACATTTGTAAAATTTTGGCTCCAGATATGAAATTGGTGGCTCAGATCCATCTGTGGGGTAGAACTTTTAAAAGCACTCAGAGTTGGGAGTCAATGGGAAACTTTGCTGTTTTCTTTAGGGGGAACAGAATTATGCCAACAATGATTACTTTTGAAAACCACACCATGGCTACGTCTACTGTAAGAGAAATCTGCTAAATGGTCGTGCAAATGGCCATTTTGAAGATTACTAATGAGGCACAGAAATGCATTTTCAACACCTCATTAGCATGCTGCTGGCCATGGCTCTTCAAAATTGCCACGTTTCACTTCCGCAAAGCTCATCCAGATGGGGTCCTTTTCAAAAGGACCCCGCCAACTTCAAAACCCCCTTATTCCTATCTGCTGATTTCAAAGTTGGTGGGGTCCTTTCAAAAAGGAACCCCGTCCAGTCGAGCCATGCGGGAGCAAAACGTGGCAATTTTGAAAAGCCACGAACAGCAGCGTGCTAATGAGGCACTGAATATGTATTTCAGTGCCTCATTAATAATCTTCTAAATGGCCATTTGCATGGCCATTTTGAAGTTTTGTGCTAGTGTACACATGGCTAATGAGTTTTAGTGTAGTTAATTATCAATTGTTTTTATATATATTTCATCTATATATTTGAATAGTCACATTAAACTATATTCTTTGCTGGTTTTTTATGGTTTGTTTTCGGGGTTTTTTGTTTGTTTGTTTTTGTTTTAGTTTAGTTTTGTTTTGTGTTTTGGTCACTGTGCTCTTCCATTCACATATTATCAGTAAGCTTGTGTTAATTAATAGTTACACCAACCTTGTTTTCATGGTATCCTAGCAAGAACTAAGCTAGTGCTGACCTACTACCCTGCTGGGTAATACACAGCCATGAGGAATTAGGGTTTTTTTTCCTGGAAGGTATGGTACTAGCTGCACAGAGGGCAGTGACAGAGGTGGGTCAAGTAATGAATGGAGATAGCCTGGGGTCCTCTCACTTTTGTTCAAAAGTAAGCTGCAAACAGAAGGAGAAAATCCACCCACAGCAAGCTTTATGCAGCTGGGAAAATTATTTTATAGAAAGCCATAGGCAGTGTAATTGTAGCCAGGTCAATCCCTCTGTATAGAAAATTGCGATGAATTAATTTTGAAGTACTGGTGGAACATGAAGCTTCTTATCTATAATAGAGGGACAGCCTCAGTAATAAAAAGTTCCTAAACACTTTCATTCTCCTTCCTTGTCCACTCCCCAGACAGAATCTTTTACAGTTTTATCCCAGCCAGATGAGACACAAAATTCCAGCAATAGCATCTTATTGATATAATAAAAAGCAACTCAATTTTGTCAGATTGACATTGAATGGATGAGTGCAGCTTTGACCACAAAGTTTATTTACCCCATCCTCTCTACTGTCCCTGTGGTTTCTGAAGGATATCTCCAGATTAATTTTCCCCTATTCTAATGCTAAACCAGTCTAATATGATGATATAGCTGACGTAGTGTCATGTCCCTGTATCGGTAGTCATTGTGTCCTCAGCTTAGTGAAATCATTTTAATTGTCCTCTGGTATGTTTACTTGGAGATATCAAAATTGGAGAGCAGAAGAATTTAAAGCAAATATTTGAGCTCAGTTATTTTCCATTTCCTCCTTTTATTCTTTTAGAGATGTGTCAACCTGCTTATGGGAGGCCTATTACATAGAATCTAGAATGAAAAAGATGCTCTGCATTAAGTGGCACATGCAGTCCATCTTTCTTCCCCTGCAAGGTTACTCCCCCCTTATACAGTTATCAGTATTTTGACCAGTCCAGTTTTAATGTGCCAGACTATGAAGTTTGCACTCCATCATGTGGGAAACTATTCCACAGGCTAATGTAGTTCATTATCCAAATGATATGAATGCACCATAACCATTTTGCAGCTCTTCTGTGAATTCCTTTCAGTTTGTCAATGTCTTCTGTTAATGAGGTATTCAGAGAATAAACACAATATCTGAAGTGAGATAACATTAAAGAGAAAATGTATTCAGCCTGCAACAGTGTAAGCCAGGTTTTACTGAATGATCGTATTTTAAATGCATGTCAAAACTAGCATTCAGAAGCTCCTTTATGTTTCTTTCAGAATTTCTTTCTTGTTTTCTCCATCCTAGTCCATTGGAAAACTCAAGCTCCCTCAAAGGAATGCTGATTGTGGGGTACTTAAGCTATTAATTATCATGACATTTTTGCAAGTGTAGTAGGTAATACTTCTTTCACTAATTATAAAGTACCACAGCAAAACAAAATTATCCAATCTGCAGTTTGGTCAAGTCATCAGGCTGATTGATTGTTCTAGGTGTGAGAAAAGTGCCATGAGATATTTTATAACTAGACGTGGTTGGGCTCTTGGTTTTGTACCAGATTCAAAGCAGCCAATAAGTTTTGTTTTTCTCATGCTGACTATGAAGTATCTCTTGTTTACAGTCCACAATGAGATACAAATACTTCCTGAAACCTTAGTGTCTTACAGTTCAATTTTCCCACATGTGCACAGGTTTGGGCTCAGAAAATTAACAGAAATATTAAACTTGCAATAATATAGTCTCGGGGGGTAGCCATGTTAGTCTGTATTATCACCAGTAACAAGCAGTCCTATAGTACTCCAGTCAGCTCCAGAAATGGGTCTTACCCATGAAAGTTCATGACCCAATAAATTTGTTAATCTTTAAGGTACTACATGACTGCTCGTTATTTTCAATAATATAGTTCATTATTTATATATTTGGATTTTGTATGCCACAATCCTAAATGTATATATAATAATCATTTTATTTTTCAACTTATCCTACACTGAGCATATGAGACCAATACACCTGTGGCTATCAGAGTTAATAAACAATTGGCTGTATTTTGGTTTATGGGTTTGTTTGCTCAGTTTGATTAAAAATCCTATTACAAGTTTTATAATTTATCTGTAAATTACAATATTTAGGCAGATGATATATGTTAACTGTATGTGGTCATAAGGATATAAAAATCACAAAAGGATTTATTTGGCACCTAACACATCTCTGCTTGGAATAATTTTCCAAATGAAATAATCTATGACTGTTAATTAATGACTTCAGAGACATTTTCAGTATCTGCATAAGCTCCCTGTGATTGTGAGTGAGTCATTAATTCTTAATGATGCTGGCAAGGTTTTGAATTGCTGGCATCAGAATAAAGTCGAATCCTTGAGAGAAAGAGGTAGAAGTTGCTCCAGCATAGGGATACTAGATTCATGAGACCTTTCAAAGTGGAATATATCTATCATCATAGATAGTTTGATATCCAATCTTTCTTTCTTTGTTTATGCTGTCCTTAACTTATGTTATGTCAAAGTATGGTATAAATCAGGTTAACTCTAGTGGCTAATCTAAATCTAAATCAGGTGAAGATCCCTGCCTATTAATTGGAATGATCATTAATATCTTTCCTTCCTTCCAAATATCTTTAAAAGGGTAATAAATTGTGTATGTACATTGTACACGAGTGAAAGGCAGCCACCAATTATCAGCACACAGCAACATTATATAGCAACTGACAAATACCTGATTGGTCAACAGAATAAATTATTCACCTGACATTTGTTCAAAACGTTGGGGCTTCATCTTTTGCATCATGTGACTTCTGATCTTTAATAACCACCAAGTAAACATCTTAGCTTCAAGATAGCACTTTCAAAGTCCTTAGCAGCACAATAGGATTTTGGTTCACTGCTAGCTCAGAGAAAAAGAACGGCACTTATATTAATTTATTGACTACAGTTCCTGAGAATATCTGGGTTTGCCTCAGAAATCTCTCATGAAAGTACCAGCACTACTATTTTTCACTGTTGAAATTAATTGCACTATATTAGCTTACATTGTTCTGAGTCCTAAAGAACCACGTTAAGAATGGAGGGAAATATGGAATTTCACTGTGTTTATGGGTTTGTCAAAAAAAAAAAAATCCACATTAACTCCTCATCAGTCCGATGCTCTTTTCAAGGCTCAATGATTTACTGTGCTTCTTCTCAGCATCAGAAATCAACTTCTATTCACTCAAGTTCACAAGTTTACCCTCATTACAACAGATAACACCAAGTTCACATTTGAATGCCACTCATAAATTCTAACCTTAACCTCTGTTTGATTCTCTGTTTGCAGTACAAATATCCCTTTGGCAGCATATGCTATTCTGTTCTTGTAATTATTGTGTCACAGCAGCCAGTTACTTTTTCCTACCCAATGTATGTGGTTACTCAGCAAGTCTGATTTATGTACAGTGACCTGCATGGAAAGGCCATACCCCATGTTAATTCAATGTTCCATCCATTTTCTGTTCATTTTCTCCACTTTAATTCCATCACTGTTGCACAGTTGGGATAAATGGTAAACAGTGACAGGTTATAGATTCAGACTCATGAATTCTTCACTGCAGCTCGTTGGCCTGATTCTAGTCAGGGTCAATGCTCCAGCAGCAGCACAAAATCCTTGCAAAGTTTGGCCCCATGGAAACCTTTCCTGAAGAGGTCTCCCTTTCTTGGAACCCTTTTCTCTCCATTCATTAGCCAAGTGTGTGGATGGGGAGCGCATGGGAGCGCGTGGCCTGTGCTTCGAAGACTTTGGTGATTTAAAAACAAAGCCCAAAGAGGGAATGGGTGTCTGCTGCCTCAAATCACAGAGCCTGGCATGAATGGGTGGCTCTTCTCAGCAGGCTCAGTAGGGAGATGGTGCATTGAGGAGGACAGGTGGCAGGTTGAGATGTGTGAAGTCTGGCCTGCCACGACCCATCTCTGGGTGATTCGCTGCCAGACCCGCCCTGGTCTCTCAAGCGGTCACATCAGCTCCTAAAATGATGGCTCCACTCCTCCCTTTTTATTAGCTTTTCCCTCCAGTGAACAGTGTGGTGTCAACGTGCTTTCCTCAGAGGTGGGCCAGTGTGTTCTGACTCATCCGCATTCCCCAGTGGGACTGGTCAGTCAATGCCATGTTTCACTCTCAGGCTAGCTGAGCTGAAAATGCAAAGCACAAGCTGCTAGCAGAGCAGCTGTCCGTCTGTCACATCTGCTGGGAGGAGGAATGACCGAGTGACTTCATCCAAAGGTAAATGAACTGTTTGGTGGCTCACCAAGGGCTAACATCATTGAACCAAATTCAACCTGTGGGCCGCTTATTGCTGGCCCTCAGCATAGAGTAAAAAAACTGCCGAAAGTGATTACATGGCTGAGGTGTCAAAAGGTCCTATGCTATCAGCCGTAGTGTCTCAATTCCCCAGCGAGTCACGGTTTGGGCTCCAGGGATCAGGAGCACCTCCCCTTTCTGGCACAGTGGAAGCAGTTTGCCAATTTTGGGTGGGTGTGTTCCTGGAGATTCATCACGACAAAATCTATAATTCCTGGAGATTCTAGGGCACTCCTGGAAGTTTGGCAACCATAGCTGGAAGGAGAGGGATAGATCAGTGGTCTGAGCATTGGCTTGCTAAATCCAGGGTTAGAAGCCCAGCCCTGGAGGGGGCCATTTAGGTATCTGGAGATTATTATTTTTTAAAAAGGGGTTGGTGCTTGGTCCTGCCAAGCGGGCAGAGGACTTGGACTCGGACTCGATGACCGCCTGAGATCCCTTCCAGTTCTATGAGATGTGAATGTTATTTACCTTAATTCAGTTGCATGCATGATCCCTCCATCAGCACACAGCAACATTATCCATTGCCACTGAATGACCATGAGCCCCATTGCAATTATAAGTAATCCTGCAAAAAAATGAATAAAGACTCAGTTATGGAGTGTGTTAAATGCAGGCTGCACTGTGGCTCTGTTAATACATTACGCCCTACTAGCTTTGCCCAATGAGAATGCAGATTGGGTCTCTAATACGAATTAGATTTCTCCAATCTCGCTTATGAGTCCATTTTCGCCCTCCAAGCCACTCCAGAGGCAATTATCAGCTTTCTTCCCCATTTAATTTAATTAATTTTAAATTCCTAGGTGTCTTCGCTGGTTTCTGTAGATTGCTCCTTGACAAACTGAAGATGTCATTTTAGTTTCTGTCTGGTAACATATAATTTTAAAAAGAAAATAAAAGCCAGGTCATTAGTCTGAACTTTACTGGCTGCTAATTTGGATATCAGCAACCATATTGGGGACTGGAATACTGCCACATGGTATTTTGGTCAGAACCAGTATGTGAATACGCTTTGTGATGCTGGAGCAAAGGATTCACAAACTGCTGCACTGTTCCACCTGCATTGGCTGCCCTCTGTGGGAAGGAAGAACATGCTTGTGGTTAAAATCCTCATCTGAATCTGTGTGTAATTCTTTGTTCTGCCATACATTCTTTGTGTGACCTAGGGCCAACAGATCTATATAATGGAAACTGCAGGGGCCCAAATCAACATTGGAGCCTGCACTTCCAGATAGCTGTATTACTTCGTATGGACACAGGTAGCACTAGGGCTGTCAGAAAGAATGACTGCAGCATGACAGCATCAACAACGTTGCATGGAATAGTTGGGTGCACTTTCAGATGTTGACAAGTACGTGATCCTCATCCTCAGGCTAGCTTGCCATGTAGTCAAGGTCAAAGACAATCTTGTAAGGAATATTGAGTGTGAACTCCTGTGGGCACTATTGTACTGTAAACAATCAGGGTAGCACACAGATTGTAGTAAACTAGTGCTGCTGGCAACACGAGCCTCCACCAAAAGGGTGGAGAAAAACTGTATAGAAATCCATTTTTCTTTACTTTACTCTTTCTCTGCTAAAAATGAGAAGTGCTTTTTAGGTGTAGATACTGTTACTCTGACTGATACCCATATCAAATTTCAGCCACATTCAACTAGAGCTGGGTATTTAATTCAACATTAATAATGTAATCAACACATCACATCTTTCTCTGCTCATAAATTATCTATGAATATGGCACAGTTTTTAAGCTTGATTATTACTGAAAAGTAGTTGCTGCTAATTTGTCTTCATTTGTAATCCCTTTCACACTGTAATTATTTGATATCTGAATTACAAAAAATGTCAGATGTTTTGTCCGGACACATACATTAGGTTTCAGTTTTATCTTTTCTGGCTGGTCATTTGCTTAGAGTGTCATTTTACTTTCATTAGAAGTAAGTTTTAGTGCAAATACTCATTATTGCATAATGGAAATTGAATTTCAGTGAATTTTCTGCAGTATTCACTTATCACTCATTGGCTACGTTTACATGTGCACGCTATATCGAAATAGCTTATTTCGATGAATGTCGTCTACACGTCCTCCAGGGCTGGCAACGTCGACGTTCAACTTCGACGTTGGGGAGCAACACATCGAAATAGGCGCTGCGAGGGAACGTCTACACGCCAAAGTAGCACACATCGAAATAAGGGTGCCAGGAACAGCTGCAGACAGGGTCACAGGGCAGACTCAACAGCAAGCTGCTCCCTTAAAGGGCCCCTCCCAGACACAGGTGCACTAAACAATGCAAGATCCACAGAGCTGACAACTGGTTGCAGACCCTGTGCATGCAGCATGGATCCCCAGCTGCCACAGCAGCAGCCAGAAGCCCTGGGCTAAGGGCTGTTGCACACGGTGACCATAGAGCCCCGCAGGGGCTGGAGAGAGAGTGTCTCTCAACCCCTCAGCTGATGGCCGCCATGGCAGACCCCACTATTTCGATGTTGCGGGACGTGGATCGGCTACACGTGCCCTACTTCGACGTTCAACTTCGAAGTAGGGCGCTATTCCCATCCCTTCATGGGGTTAGCGACTTCGACGTCTCGCTGCCTAACATCGATTTGAACTTCGAAATAGCGCCCAACACGTGTAGGCGTGATGGGCGCTATTTTGAAGTTGGCACCGCTACTTTGAAGTAGTGTGCACGTGTAGACGCTGCCATTGTTGCAGTGATCAGTCTGGCCTTTTAATTTGTGAATACAACCTAACCATAAAACCAGCTAAGATCAATTTGTTTAAAAAGCATGTAAATATTAGTGCACATATTATGTATTTTATTTGATGCATTTGATTTTTTTAAAAAAAATGTGTTTGCCTTATTATAATTGCAAACTCTGTATTTTTATGCTAAAGCTTTGTAAGTATTAAGATTAAAAATGGATGAGCCAGATCTTCAATGCATATCAATCAAAACGGTTCCACTGACATCACTGGAGCTGCATCAGTTTACACTGGCTGAGTGCCAGTGTATCATTCCACGTTTTTCCCCCATTTCGTCTAGACTGAATTTTTGAAAGTTTGAGATCAGGGTTCACTGGAAATTTTTCAAATTGCTGGGATTAAAAGTGATTCATGAGGAGTATTTCTAATTCAAATGTGTCCTAGTCCCTCCTTTATCAGCATTCCATATTGCTGCTCTGTTTACAGAAGTAGATAATTAATATTGTGACAGCAATTTCTATGCAAATGGGAAAAACATTTATTTCATCATGTCTTATAATCAGGCTGAGATGTGTGATAACAACTCCCTGTCTTCCCACTCTGAAGAGCTTGTCTTAAATTTAAAAAAAAAATGTAATTACTCCTTTAAAGATTTTGATCAAATGAAATACATTGTTGATTTTGAAAGATCCAAAATGGATGAGAATTATTGTATGACTTCCAAAAATATCTGGCCAACTCTTTTTGGTGGGTTTGTGCCACGCCTTTATCTTAGCACAAAGCCTCTGGGAAGTTTATCTTGTAAACAGGTTAACCATTGTTGTTTTTTTTTTCTAGTGGATCTCCCTCTTGTTATTGATAGCTAGATGATTACCTGTCTACTATGTTGCCTTCTGCACTACGGCCACCAACTTTTTTTTTCCCCACCTATACTCTTTTACCAGGTCTTTTTGTCTTTTAGGTTTTTCTCCTCTGATACGTCTTTTTTTACTATTTTTTCTCTCTCTCTCTCTTTTTTTTTTTTTTTTTTGCTGTTTTCCTGGGGGTGCATAAGGAAAAGGAATATAATATAAAAAAAAAACTATTATTATCTAAATCGATAGCATACCCTCAGCTGGAGTAATGTGTTCATATCTTTTACAAAGGCAGAAGTAGAGGAAGGGGTGAGAGTTGGGAGACAAAGATTATTAGAGGAATAGAAAGATTTCTGGATGAATGAAATATTAGGGTGGAGAACAATAAGATGGGACATGAGAAAGGTATCATAAATAATCAGTAATCTAGAGCTTTGGTGGGTAAGGCCCACTTCTCCAGATTATTGGAATAGGGAAAAATAGAATCCAGGGTTTATACAGAAGGGAAGGAAGCAAAGGGAGGGAAAAAAAAGAGGAGCTGGTACTCAGCCGGCTCCTCCCCCTGACCAGACCTCCAGCCAGTCTTGCATCTGGGGCTGCTGAGGTGCTGGTACTTAGTACCAGCAAGTTCTGGCATAAAAAAAGCATGTCTGTTGCTAGTAAGACCAGTTAATGAACTAAATTAACTTGAATGTTTCCCTTTCCTGCAAATATCAAAGGTGGGGAAATTCCCTTGTAATGAATAAGAAAGTTGAGATTCCTGCTAAGGCGGAGGTTAAAGGTATCAAATTTGCAAATTAAATCCAATTCAGATGTTTCCCTGTGTAATCTTGTAGTAAAATTCTTTTGTAGAAGAATGGCTACTTTTAAATCCATTATTGAATGTCCAGGGAAGTTAAAGTGTTCCACTACAGGTTTGCATGTGTTCCCATTCTTGATGTTGGATGTATGTCCATTCATCCTTTGGTCTAGTTTGTCCAGTGTACATGGCTGAGGGGCATTGCTGGCATATGATTGCATATATCACATGAGTAGATGTCCAGGCATATCAGTTCTGAATGGCGTGGCATATGTGGTTAAGTCCTCTTATGGTGTCACTTGTATAGCTATCTGGACAGATTTGGCAACAGGTTTTGTTGCAGGGATAGGGATAGGTTGTCTAAATCTTTGTCTCATCTTTCGCTGAAGCATTTGGTACTGTAAGAAACAGAATACTAGACTTCACAAAAATCTGTTGGTTAGTCTGATTCATTAAAGAAATTTCCGTGTTCATATACTAAACTGGACATCCTTCCTTCCTTCCTTCGTTCATGTAAAAATGGATATAACAGCATTTTCTTCTCATGTTGTGATACTTATCATCTCAGATGAAATCCTAACTCCACTGAAGTCAAAGAGAGCTTTGTCATTAACTTGTATGGGGCCAGGATTACAGCCTTTAGATGAAAGATTGTTTGGGGAGAATGTTTTATGAAATTGTCACTGAACATTAATGTTTAAGTGATGAACTATCATTAATATGTAAATGGTTAAAAGTACCAGAAATTGAGAGGCTATAGCCACCTCCTGGTGGAGATAGTTCCATAAATGGGGAATATTTTTGAAAGTATAAATACTGTCATTATAGAAACTAAGTGCCTTTCATTTCCCTATTTAATGTATTCAGCAGAAATAGCCCTTTTCAGATCTTTATCATATCGTGTGTATCTTAAATACCAAAATATTGACATATATTTAGATTAAATTTTGTCAATTTTAAAGTAATTAACCTCAAAGACCCTCTGAAGCAAACATCCCTAATTATTAATCAAGAATAAAATAGGTTAGTGAAATAAACATACCAGAACAGAAATTAGGATTAGATGCAGTGTTTTGGCCATAAGCACTCTGTGTGCTAAGGAAGGAAGAGCAAGTCTATGTACTGCTAATTTTCTTCTACTGCCAGAAGAAACACTGACAGTTATGCTTCATCTGTGATCTTTCATTTCTTGAGCTAACTTTAGTTAACTCCCTTTTAATTTCCAGCTCATGCATTGAAAGATGCTCTTCAGCTAACATAGCTAAAATAAAATATGTGTTGCCCTTAACCAAACTTGAGAAACAAACATCCCCAGTCCAACTTATGCCTTGCTCTAACAGACAAGAATACTACAGTTCCACTGTGCTCAGGGAGAAATTAATCCATAAAGAAACAACAGACTGAAAACAATGTCCCTTGCTTACCTTGAAGCATTTCTTTGATATAGATCTCTCAGCAAATACGCAAACAATACAAGGGCTGGAGGCATGACAATGAAGAGTTATGGCATGGTTACTAGATCCACCAACTGCCTGGTGTCCATCACTAGCTACTACCAAGAGGCAAGTAGCATTCCCTATTACAATACAGCATATGCTGCAGAAGCATTGATAGAGTGGGTCCTTGTTTGGCTTTTCTTTTCCCATTCTCACGTTCAGGACTTTCATCATGTATTTTTGTCTTGCCATGTTTTGGTTTTGGTTTGGCTACTGTTGGAACCTCCTACCACATCTTGGGCAGCCAGTGTCGTTCATACACACTTTCAGATCTCTTCTGAAAATGTGTGCATACTCACCCCTGACTTGTTGTGCCCCTGTCTAGTTTTACTAGTATGTTCCAGCCATGTGGAGAAACTGAACATCTCCTCCAGTGAGGAACTATGGCTACGTCTACACTAGCCCCAAACTTCGAAATGGCCACACAAATGGCCATTTCGAAGTTGACTAATGAAGCGCTGAAATACATATTCAGTACTTCATTAGCGTGCGGGCGGTTGCGGCACTTCGAAATTGACGCGCCTCGCCGCCGCGCGGCTCATCCCGACGGGGCTCTTTTTCAAAAGGACCCCGCCTACTTCAAAGTCCCCTTATTTGTATGGGCAGATGGGAATAAGGCCATTTGCATGGCCATTTCGAAGTTTGGGGTTAGCGTAGACACGGCCTATATGGGCAAGGCTCTTTCTGAGCTTTAATTTCACTTCACTGGTTCCTTTCTCCAGTGTTTTGAGTTACTGGGTGGCAGCCATGGTCTGAACATTACCTGGAAACACACAGTTCTATATTCTCAGTCTGAGGCCTTGACTTACCACGTTTTTGCTCCTTTCATTTCCTGTACCCTGTCTCTCCAGCTGAAATTGTAAACTACTTGAGTGGACATTAATCTATTGTAAATTGAAGCCTAATGCTGTCTTCTGCTTACTGGGCCAGAGCCTCAGTGCAGTAGGGGTCTGTTCAGAAAAACTCATACTAGGGAAAAACAGAAGATGGTTTCTCCATCTGATGTGGCTGCCTGCCAGAAGCTTGTTTGGAAGCCCTAAGATTATATCAAGTTTAGCTCCCATTAGGGAACTGAAGTAGCTAAAATCACCAGGGCACAACTGTACTATAAATATGTCACCTTCCATGAACCTGTCTCTGATTTTTTTTCTCAATGCCAGAATGCTCAGATCATATAGAATAGAATTTTCTACAACACTCTGTAAGCCAGTGACTCTACACAGCATGGTAATTCTCACATGTAGGTCATCTATCCAATTCCTCTGGACCACCAGAGTGGTGAAAGGGGCCAGAAGGACAGCCAGACTGTAATCTTTTGATAGGGACCATGGATTTTTCTAGAAAAATCTAATCAACTCTAATATGACATATCAGGTCTTTAGCTTGAGCAAATCCCTTTGTTTAGACTTTTCTGCTTTAGGCCTTGAGATGTGAAAGATTTAGCATATAGACTCTGTGAGTCATGTTGGGAAAGATGATTACAATGTGCCATCACACATCTTAATATGACTTCATGATTCTTCATGTCAGACAGGGAATTCACAGAGTATAACAACTCAGTGCTTTGCAATGAATATTGATAAAGAAGTTTCAGCGCTGAAGAAATCTTAGAAGACTTTAGTTTTGTTTTACTCATAAAACTAACCAATCCAGTTTATTTGCAAAAATCTTTAGGAGAGGAAGAATAGTAATAGCTACTAAATAGAATGAAAGATAAGAAATAAAATCTAATTATAAAGCTTCTTCCAAATGAGAATATCATAAAACTTCACAGACATTTATCAATGATGCTTTACCCAAAAGAAGTTGCAAACAATAACTTATTTTCAATTAAATGTGGGGTTCATTGATCTCCACTTAGTGCTTTAAAACCCAGTCCCAACTTCCACTGAAGTTAAGAGGAGTCTTTTCCAGTTAGGCTGCGTCTACATAACCAAATTATCTCAAAATAGCAGTTATTTCAAAATAACTTTGGCAGTATCTAAATGACACACATGCTATTTTAAAATAAATTCAAAATAGTGGGTACATGATTTCAATTCTGGGACACTTCTTTCGGCTACGTCTACACTAGCCAAAAACTTCCATTTCAAAGTTTACTAATGAAGCGCTGAAATACATATTCAGAGCCTCATTAGCATGCGGGCGGCCGCGGCACTTCAAAATTGACACGGCTCACCACCGCGCGGCTTGTCCAAATGGGGCTCCTTTTCGAAAGGACCCCGGCTAATTCGAAGTCCCCTTATTCCTATCTGCTGTATCTGCTCATAGGAATAAGGGGACTTTGAAGTAGCCAAGGTCCTTTCGAAAAGGAGCCCTGTCTGGACGAGCCGTGCGCTGGTGAGCCGTGTCAATTTTGAAGTGCCGCTGCCACCCGCATGCTAATGAGGCACTGAATATATATTTCAGCACTTCATTAGTAAACTTCAAAATGGCCATTTGCATGGCAATTTCAAAGTTTTTGGCTAGTGTAGACATGGCCTTCATGTCATGAAAAATAATGCCTATTTCAAAATTGCCTATTAAGACATGGAGTAGTCATCATTATCATCATCATCATCATCAATAACAGTGGGCTGAGCGCCCATTGGTGTCTGATGCCTCTCTCACTATTTCCTTCCATCTTTCCCTATCCAGTGCAGAGTGGCTTAGTTTCTGTAGACTAGCTCTGCACCAATCTGCTACATCATCTATCCATTCTCTGTGGGGTCTGCCTCTCCTATTCAAACCATCCATTATGCTGAATACTATGGTCTTGATTTTTCATTCGTCGTTCATTCTGCAAATATGTCCAATAGTTGTAGCTTCCATTTTACAACTTTCTGCAGCAGGTTTTTTTCGGCTGTGTCTTCCTATATAATTCCTCATTGGTGACCTTCTGCATCCATCCTGTTCTCAGAATCTTTCTATAACAACTCCTTTCGAATGCCAATATTCTTCTTTTCAAATCTTTCATTATCACCCATATCTCACATCGGTACAACATGCTGCTGAATACACGTTTTCAAGACACCCAGCTTCATTTTTAAGCTAATTGCTTTGTTTTACCAGATCTTATCCATCACCTTCAAACTCGCTCTTGCTTTCTCTATTCTAGTTGCTATTTCCTTCTTACAGTCTAGATCATACGTTATGTTGCTCCCCAGATATGTGAACTTCTCTACAATTTCTAGTTAAATACCATCGACACTGATCTTCCTTTCTATTTCCTTATCTCCAAATACCATTGTTTTTGTTTCATCAATGTTCATAATCAGTCCGTACCACTTCCCTTCTTTGTTTAACACCCGCACCATTTCCACTAGCTTCTCCTCATCTTCCTCAATGATAGCTATATCATCTGCGAACCTCAAGTTGTGAATTCTTTTCCCGTGCACAGATATCCCTTCTACCTCTTCCTTGATCTTATCTATCGCTCTCTCCAGATGTGCAATGAAGATACTTGGTGATATTGGATCTCCTTGTCTCGTACCTCTAATTGTTTTAAACCAACTTCCCAACTCCCCAAATGTTCTCACCACTGCCTCCGCATTATCACTGATATCTTTCAATAACCATATCAGTCTGCTATCCACTCTGTATGACTCCAACACCGCCCAAGTCACTTTCTGATCTATACTGTCAAATACCTTTTCATGGAATAGTGCTATTGCAAAATAAGGCATAATGGGCTGCAATGGTACTATTTTGAAATAGCACTCTGGACCCAGAAATCCTATTTTGAAATAGCTGTGTGTTATTTCAAAAGGCCGCTTGTGTGTTATTGTGTTATTTCAAAATAAGATATTTCAAAATAACCATTTTGGAATATTTTATCTTGGAATAGTGCTGGCATGTCGATGTAGCCTTACTTCCAGGGGTGGGCGGGGCAGCATGTATTCCAGTCCAAATCAGATCGTAACTCCTGGACTCTAGAAGGAATTTCAATTATACTAAATCTAAAGGGACATGATAATGAATTGCAAAGAATAAGAATTTCAAAACTGGGCTCAGGACAGGCTCAATGTCCTTGTTTATTTAATTTTTTTTGGTGACTGTTGATAACACTGCAATTGGCACTGATCTATTCACAGAGATGTGTTGGGGCTATCATAGGCTGGTGGGTCTATCTAATTTAATAACCACAATTTCTCTATGATAAATTTGCTTTTTATTAAATTCTTACAGGGTGCCTTGTGATATGCTCCGTTTAGCACTACATCACACAATTTCAGCTAATTGGACTTCATTTCTGACATAAGAAGACCGTTCTATTATGAATCATTACTCCAACCATTTTCCTATTTAAAACATCTAAGCTCCTCCACTTCTATTTATTTGAAAACCGAGTCATTCAAAATAGAGACTGCGTGGTTATTGTTCTTGAAGAAGCATTAAAGTAAATGCAGTTATTGCCATCGATATATGCACTTAATACCAGCTCAGTTATCCAGAATTAGTGCAGGTATATTACAAACAAGAAAGAAATAGCTGTCATCTTCCTTACTGATGACTGATAAGCAAACAGGGCCTGATCAAATCATTACTTCTTCTAAAGCTATAGAATTTTATAGATAAAGTATCCTCAGCTGTGGCCAGAATGACCTTAACACATCTGAGGAAAAAGTTGAGATTATCCTGTAATTAGTACAATGAAAAAAGTACATAATGAGGTACGCAGCCTTTACCAACTAACAGGAGTCACAGAAAGGCACAAAAATCATTGTGATGCAATGTTTTGTTAGCCTCATCACTGAAACCACATTGAAACTCTGCATGCAGTGGCTACCCAAGTATTATGTGTTATGAATCAGCAATGTTTTGCTAAAATATTAAGTCCGCCACAATTCAGAACCACCTGGCACCTAAATGAGAGTGACACCAAGCTTAACTGTCTGCAGTCCACTGCAGCAAGTGGCAGAGTCTGAAGCTTCTTTAGATTAGATTGGACAGAACATTTTTTTCCCTTCCAAACCCTTAGGAAGTATTCATCTCTTCCTGCTTAAAGATTAAAAGGTGACTTAAATGCTATGTTACACTGCTATGTACGCAGACAGGGAGAAAATGAGATTTAAGAGACAGCTTGGTGACAAAAGTTATGGTACTGGTAGTATTGTCTCCTTTAGAAGTAACTTCCTACATCCAAATGCATTTTATCACAGCAGGAGGAAGTTGGCTTTCTGGAAAAAATATTGGATTGTAGCACCTTGGACAAATATTTCCTATGCTTGGAATGTTTTTAAAACACAGTATATTGTATGCTTCATATAATGCAGAAACAAAGGGCAAAGTCTGCATATTGGAGGAACCCATCGCACAATGGCTTTCAAAGCCATCAGAAATATCCTCATGTAAAAACATTACCCTGCTTGCGGAAGTGCTGAGGGGATTTAATGAACAGTGTTCCAATATAAGTTCTGCAGCACACTTTACACAGAAGAGAGACCTGGGTTGACAGCTCTAGCAACGCTGCATAGATTCAGAACAGTCTTTCTTTATTACTGTGTAATGGGTAAACCCATGACTTAAGTACAAAGCCAGGCTTTAACCCAAGAATAATAACCTGTACCTCATAATGCATGTGACACATTTAAATTAAAGGGGGCCAGCCATGCCGAAAACTTCACTAGTAGAACTTACACATCTAGGTTGCCTCTTAAAATTGACCTAGATATGTATTAACTAAAGCTGTCACTGTCTGATAGCTATTTGGCTGCCTGAAGCATGTGAGATGAGGTTCCTTCTTGTCCTTAGTGGATCATTGCCCATCTAACAAAAAATAAACACCTCAGCTGGCACTAAATGGTGCCTTGGTCACAAATGGAAATGAAGGGCATGGACACTCATTCTCTTTTCATATCTACTGCCAATTCCTTCAGAAGAGAGTTGACCTTGAGAAATAAGAGTGCAGCAGTGTGAGGAAGCTATGAAAGCTGCTACCTGTTCTGTGAATAAAGGATTTCGGTCTCCAGGACTGTCAACTAGCTACCTTTCACAAACAATATATTCGCTAAAAGAAGAAACAATAGGTTGAAAAATCCTCAGAGTGCTGAGCTCTGCAGTCTTTTGTTGTTTTCTTTCCTGCTCCCTTGTGTGACAGTAGAAGCCTAAATAAATTGGAGGATTGGGCCAAAAGAAATCTGACGAGGTTCAAGAAGGACAAGTGCAGCGTCCTGCACTTTGGATGGAAGAAGCCCAAACACTGCTACAGTCTGGGAACCAACTGTCTAAGCAGCAGTTCTAGAGAAACGAACCTGGGGATTACAGTGGATGAGAAGCTGCATATGACCAACAATGTGTCCTTTTAGACAAGAAGGCTAAAGGCATACTGGGGTGCATTAGTTCCCCTTTATCTTGCATCCAATTCTGCCCCCGCCCAACCACACACACACTGCTCCCAGTATAAAAAAGATGTGGAGAGAGTCCAGCAGATGGCGATAAAAATGTTTGAGGGTCGGGGGCAGAAATACATGACTCATGAAGAGAAGCTAAGAGATTTGGGTTTATTTAGTTTACAGAAGAGAAGAGTGTGTTGGAAGGGGAGATTTGATAGTAGCCATCAACTAACTGAAAGGGGGTTCCAAAGCATATGAGGAGAGGCTGTTCTCAGATGATAGGGGAGTAGTGGTCTCAAGTTGCAGTGGGGGAGGTCTAGATTGGATAGGAGGGAAAACTGTTTCAGTAAAGGAGTAGTGAAGCTCTGGAGTAGGTTACCTACAAAGGTGGTAGAATATCTTTTCTTGGAGTTCTTTAAGTCCTGGATTGATAAATCTCTGCCTGGGATGATTCAGTGGGGACTGGTCATGCTTTTAGTGGGTAATTAAACTCGATGGCCTCCTGAGGTCTCTTCCAACCTTATAATTCTAAGCCCCTCAATGCCTAATGATAAAGGGTTGATTGCCATGTAACAGCACTAATCACTTCACCTAACAAATTGCTGTCAAGTCTTTCATGCAAGAATGCAGAATGTAAGGTATCAAATTAGAACCTATAACACACTGGTCATTGATATCATAGTAAAATGGATGTATTACCACTACAAGAGGAATTATGGATACTTACTGATATCATGCTTTAAAGTCCATAACTGAACAAGGGGGAAGACGTAGTTATCTCCCTCTCGCTCTTTTAAATTAAATTAGCCAAAGACAATGGGGACTATATTTGCATACTCAGACAAGAGGAAAATAAATTAACAGAAGAACAATATAGACAACATGTTTTCTACACACTGAAAAACAAACGGTGGGGGAGAGAAATTTTATCTCTGGGCTATTCTTTAAAGGATACATTTCAAAGATATGCTGGGCTATAAGAAGAGGAGGAAAGATGTGGGATTTTTCTATTTAGTGCAGAAATCCTTTGTAGGATGTAGGGACAAAATTCTGAATCCTGGTATAACAGCCTAATATTAAACTCCACGGAAAAGCTTTTAAATGAGAAGCGGTTAGAAAATATTAACTTGCTTGAGTGTTTTTGGGAGTGTGGTATCTTTTTTGTCTTATTTGTAACCCTATTATCTTTGCTTAGTATCACTTTATTCTTTATAAATAAACTTATTGCTAATTGTATTATAAATTCTTCTCAGTGTTATAATACTTACATGTGATTCCTCTGTTGATTTTAACAGGCTGGAGTGCAAAGTTTCTATGTAAAAAAGCAGACTGGGTAGTTTCTGAGAGCGTCCAATGATATGGGCTGGATACTGCAGAGGAATGATCTGGAGAATTTGGGGGTTAGGAGATACCAACTGTAACCTGCAAGGCAAAATGAAAACTGATGAATTTTGGAAGAGATTGGTTGGCTAACAGATTGATGTGACAGGAAGCTGCCACCTAATTTGGCTCTAGCAAATTATCATTTGCTCAGTCAAAGAGGTCACAAGGTCATCAATAGTGTGACATATTAGCCGCGTCTACACGAGCCGGCTACTTTGAAGTAGCCTTGCCAACTTTGAAATAGCGCCCGCCACGTCTACACGTGGCGAGCGCTATTTCAAAGTGGAAATCAACGTAAGGCGGCAAGACGTCGAAGTCGCTATCCCCAACAGGAGATGGGAATAGCGCCCTACGTCGACGTTGAACGTCGAAGTAGGGCACGTGTAGACAATCCGTGTCCTGCAACATCGAAATAGCGGGGTCCGCCATGGCAGCCATCGGCTGAGGGGTTGAGAGACGCTGTCTCCAGCCCCTGCGGGGCTCTATGGTCACTGTGTGCAGCAGCCCTTAGCCCAGGGCTTCTGGCTGCTGCTGCTGCAGCTGGGGATCCATGCTGCATGCACAGGGTCTGCAACCAGTTGTCGGCTCTGTGGATCTTATGCTGTTCAGTGCAACTGTGCCTGGGAGGGGCCCTTTAAGGCAGCGGCTTGCTGTTGCCCGGGAAGTGCTAGTCCGCCCTGTGACCCTGTCTGCAGCTGTTCCTGGCACCCTTATTTCGATGTGGGCCGCTTTGGCACGTAGACGCTGTCCTATGGCGCCTACTTCGATGTAGTGCTGCCCATCGTCGACATTGAACGTCGACAGCACCAGGCCTGGAGGACGTGTAGATGCTATTCATCGAAATAGCGTATTTCGATTTCGCTACATCATAATACATAACACATAATCTATTTCGATGTAGCATCCCCGTGTAGATGTAGCTATTGTGGCTTAAACTCATGTTTTTGATTCAGCAATGGTGATAGCATCAACAGCACCCTCAGGTATGCTTTCTGTTCATGCTAGCTGTCTGTGGCTTCTTGCCAGAGATTTATACAGCCATAGTGTTGCATTGCAAGGTCTCTGTACAGGCCTGTATAGTCCTTCCTAAATTAACTATGTGCTTTTCCAAGACGTAAAGTAGTTTGCTTTCAATGTATCATTACACTGTGGTGGCCACCGCCATTCACACTTTTCCAAACAGCAAGAAATGCTATTGAATGATCCCATTGATATTATGCTCCATGGAGCAGTTGGAGAAAAAGCCATGGTATAAAATTGTCAAAATATTGAAAGTTCTGGACAACAATAAGGACAGAGCAAACCTAGAAAGGTTTTAACCAGAAGATGTGGTTAGTATGGGAGGGAATGAGGCAATAAAACAAAAGGATGGGCACTTTATAGGCTGAATTATAAGGACTGTAATTCACACATTTACTGTGAACAGAGATAAGACACTGCAGGCCAGCAAACCAGTGTATCACTCCAGAATAGGGTACAGGCTGTCATACAAGCCACATTGGAGTGTCTGCAACTATTGTGCACCATAAAGATGTGTGGTGAATGTAAACTCTGAAGGAATGCAGAGAGGAAAATGAAGCCGGAGTAACTGAATCCATGTATTACCACAGATCCAATGACTGGGAACTTCTGTACAGAGGTGAAGATTGCAACAGTGCATCTCCATGGCCTGCCATAGCTGGGAAGCTGGATTCTGTCACCTTCAGCACAGCTTGGGTTACAACATGACCCTATGAATTCTTAGTTCATGAAGGGGCAAAGTGAGTATATATGAATAAAGCATCAATGATTGGTGCATTAATAAAATCATAAAAAAACAGCGATGGAAGAGACTTCAAGGTGTCACATAGTGCATCCTCCCACACTGAGGGACCAAGTTTATCTAGATTTATCCCTGATAGATATTTGCCTAACTTGTTCATAAAAAACCCCTATGATGAGGATTCCATAACCTCCCTTGTAGCCTGTGCCTGTCCTTATACTTAGAAAGTTTTTCCTCATATCTAATCTAATCTCACTTGCTGCATATTAAGCCCATAACATTCTAGTGCACTTGAGCCGCGTCTACACGAGCCAGCTACTTCGAAGTAGCCATGCCAACTTCAAAATAGTGCCCGCCACGTCTACACGTGGCAAGCACTATTTCGAGGTTGAAATCGATGTAAGGCGGTGAGACGTCGAAGTCGCTATCCCCAACAGGAGATGGGAATAGCGCCCTACTTCAACGTTGAACATCGAAGTATGACACGTGTAGACGATCCGTGTCCCGCAACATCGAAATAGCGGGGTCCGCCATGGCGGCCATTGGCTGAGGGGTTGAGAGACGCTCTCTCTTCAGCCCCTGAGGGGCTCTATGGTCACCGTGTGCAACAGCCCTTAGCCCAGGGCTTCTGGCTGCTGCTGCTGCAGCTGGGGATCCATGCTGCATGCACAGGGTCTGCAACCAGTTGTCGGCTCTGTGGATCTTGTGCTGTTTAGTGCAACTGTGTCTGGGAGGGGCCCTTTAAGGAAGCGGCTTGCTGTTGCCCAGGAAGTGCTAGTCCGCCCTGTGACCCTGTCTGCAGCTGTTCCTGGCACCCTTATTTCGACGTGGGCCGCTTTGGTGTGTAGACGCTCCCCTGTAGCGCCTACTTCGATGTAGTGCTGCCCAATGTCGACGTTGAACGTCGACGTTGCCAGCCCTGGAGGACGTGTAGACGCTATTCATCGAAATAGCTTATTTCGATTTTGCTAAATAAGCTATTTCGATGTAGCATCCTCTTGTTGATGTAGCTTTGGGCTACGTCTACACGTGCACCCAACTTCGAAATAGCTTATTTCGATGTAGCGACATCGAAATAGGCTATTTCGATGAATAACGTCTACACGTCCTCCAGGGCTGGCAACGTCGATGTTCAACTTCGACGTTGCTCAGCCCAACATCGAAATAGGCACAGCGAGGGAACGTCTACACGCCAAAGTAGCACACATCGAAATAAGGGAGCCAGGCACAGCTGCAGACAGGGTCACGGGGCGGACTCAACAGCAAGTCGCTCCCTTAAAGGGCCCCTCCCAGACACACTTTCATTAAACAGTGCAAGATACACAGAGCCAACAACTACTTGCAGACCCTGTATATGCAGCACGGACCCCCAGCTGCAGCAGCAGCAGCCAGAAGCCCTGGGCTAAGGGCTGCTGCCCACGGTGACCACAGAGCCCCGCAAGGGCTGGAGAGAGAGTATCTCTCAACCCCCCAACTGATGGCCGCCATGGAGGACCCCGCTATTTCGATGTTGCGGGACGCGGATCGTCTACACGTCCCTACTTCGATGTTGAACGTCGAAGTAGGGCGCTATTCCCATCCCCTCATGGGGTTAGCGACTTCGACGTCTCGCCGCCTAACGTCGATTTCAACTTCGAAATAGCGCCCGACGCGTGTAGACGTGACGGGCGCTATTTCGAAGTTAGTGCCGCTACTTCGAAGTAGCGTGCACGTGTAGACGCAGCTTTGGAGAGCAACAGACCATTCTCTTTATGATACCCCTTATCATATTAAACAATGTGTTGGGGTTCCCTTGATCCCCTTGAGTCTTGCTTTCTTAACATACAGTCAGTTTTTTTATACTTTCCTAACAGGTCAGATTTTCTAAACCTTTTATAATTTTTGTTGCACAGCTTTGGACTCCCTCCAGTTTGCTCACTTCTTTTTATGAGGATGACACCCCAGACTGGACACAATACTCCCACTGAGGCCTCAGCAGTGATGAGTAGAGTGGAACAAATATTTCCCAGGGCTTACATATAATATTTCTGTAGATACACCTCAGGATGATATGTAACTTTTTGGCAATGTCATCACAATGTTGGCTCATGTTCATTTATTAGTGATCCATTACAAACCCCAAATATTTCACAGCAGCAATATCTCATATGAAATTGTTCTTATTTTGTAATAATGCATTTGATTATTTTTCTTTATCAGTTCAGTATTATTCATTTGTCTTTATTAAATGTTGTCTTCTTGACTTAAAATCAGTTGTATTTATTAAGGTCATTCTGAATTCAAAGCCCAAGTCCTTACAGCCCCTCCCAGCTTGATGTCATGTACAAATTTTATCAGCATACTGTTACTCAAGTCACCAAGCAAAATAACAGTGCTGAATCTAAGACAGACCCCTGTGTGACCCCACTAGGTACATCCTCCTAATTGACAGGGAACCACTGATATCTACCCTTAGGCTATGGTTACAATAGAAGCATCTGTCGACAGATGTTTCTGTCGGAAGAGATCTTCCAACAAAACATCTGTCAACAGATTGCAGCCCTATGCAAAAAAAGATCGAAAAAACAATCCACTCTGTTGACAGAGAGTGGTCGGACTGCCTGGCCACTCTCTTGACAGAATGGCCAACCAGAAGCTCAGCAAACAGGCTGCCCGGTGAACCAGAAGCCCAGTCTTTCAACAGAGGGCACCCCGAACGTCCACACAGTTTTTTTGTCGACAGACTCTGTTGACAAAACTGTTATGCCTCATGGTAAAGAGGCAGTAGGATATCTGTAAAAGTGCTGAGTTTTGTTGACACACTGTCAACAAAATGGATTTTGTGTCCGGAAGCTCCACAAGTTTTGTCAACAAAACCCCAATTTTGTCATCAAAATGCTCTACTGTAGATGTGGCCTTAGAGTACAGTTTTCAATAAGCTGTATACTCATATAATAGGAATTTATTCGAGACCATATTTCCCTTGCTTATTTTTGAGCATATCATGTGGGACAATGTCAAAAGCCATACTATCCTATTCTAAATAGAGCATTTAATGATTTGTTTCAGTATCTTTCAGTTATCAAAGTTAGACCGATTGGAACAAACTAGAGCCCACCTAGTCTGATAGTCTGTCATCTGCCAATGTCATAGCCCAAAGATAGGGAAATCCTTATGTGCAGCCACAGATCAGCAATAGCACTGTGAAAATTGGGTGTGTCCCTGAACCCCTGATTGGCTGAGGATAGGCAGACGAGGAAAATGGCCTCTCCAGCCCACCAGTGTCCTGTTTAGCTAGAGAATGGGTAGGAAATCCCACCTCCATATCCTGTTATCAGCTGTTCTTTGATTGGTGTAAGAAGGAAATGTACAGGGTGCAAGAGATAGGAAACATGCTGTTGATGCTGCAGAGACACAAGAAACATATATGGAGCCAGAGTTTCAGGTGGAGGCTGTAGCCAGAGTGTGCTGTCCCTGTGAAAGCTATGGCAACCAGTGTTCCCTCTAATTTTTTTCCATCCCTGGCTGGAATAAATTTTGTTATGTGTACCGAGGCATGTGTGGATGTGCACCACCCATAGAAACACATGCTGCCTGCTGTGGGTGCTCTGCTTATCAGTTGGGTGGCACCTGAATCTCTCATGGGTGGCCACCCAAGCACTCAGGTCACAGGGAACACTGATCACATGCCATATCTTTGGAGACTATATTCTGTTACATGACAAAAAGTTTAGGTGTCACTATTGGCCAGGGATTTAGCACAGCCTCCCCAGGATTGCAGTACAGTGCAGGGTGATTACGGTGAATCATTCACGTTGTAAATACTCCAGAGAGATACCACGCCCTAGGCAGGATTGCAAATACCGGTTCAACCTGAGTTTTTTAGAGGAAAAAAACCCAGCAGAAATATACCACTTTAAAGACTAAGGCTGCGTCTACACGTGCACGCTACTTCGAAGTAGCGGCAGTAACTTCGAAATAGCGCCCGTCACGTCTACACGTGTTGGGCGCTATTTCGAAGTTGAAATCGACGTTAGGCGGCGAAACGTCGAAGTCGCTAACCCCATGAGCGGATGGGAATAGCGCCCTACTTCGACGTTCAACATCGAAGTAGGGACGTGTAGACGATCCGCGTCCCGCAACATCGAAATAGCGGGGTCCTCCATGGCGGCCATCAGCTGGGGGGTTGAGAGATACTCTCTCTCCAGCCCTTGCGGGGCTCTGTGGTCACCGTGGGCAGCAGCCCTTAGCCCAGGGCTTCTGGCTGCTGCTGCTGCAGCTGGGGGTCCGTGCTGCATATACAGGGTCTGCAAGTAGTTGTTGGCTCTGTGTATCTTGCACTGTTTAATGAAAGTGTGTCTGGGAGGGGCCCTTTAAGGGAGCGACTTGCTGTTGAGTCCGCCCCGTGACCCTGTCTGCAGCTGTGCCTGGCTCCCTTATTTCGATGTGTGCTACTTTGGCGTGTAGACGTTCCCTCGCTGTGCCTATTTCGATGTTGGGCTGAGCAACGTCGAAGTTGAACATCGACGTTGCCAGCCCTGGAGGACGTGTAGACGTTATTCATCGAAATAGCCTATTTCGATGTCGCTACATCGAAATAAGCTATTTCGAAGTTGGGTGCACGTGTAGACGTAGCCTAACAAAATGATTTATTTGATGATGAACTTTCGCGGGACACACTTCATCATCATGTGGGTTTTTTAGAGACCAGCAAAGAAAGGGCTTTTGGCATATAAAGATGTCATTTAAACTGAATTAGGACCTTCTGTCTGATACAGCAAACAGACAAGGCCTTTTCTTCTGTCCAAAATCCTCTACCCTTGCAGAAGGGATAGAAAACCTTGGCCTACTAGGGCTTGATAAGATTGATGAATCACTGCTGCTAAGCTATTTTGTAGGTGTACAGGAACTGTTACTGTTTTTATGTGTTGGGTCTCTCTAATGCTTTTACTCCATGAATAAATGCAGTTTGCTGGGTGAAGACCTATTGGTAATGAGTCTACCCTATTTTAGCCCTTCGACAAAGATTTAACGATGGTCAGACCTGCTCTGAAATCGCAGTGAGGTGCAGAGAGTTTGCAAACATAACTCTCCAATCTGAAGGAAGAGAGAGATGGGTCTGTGGTCTGCAAGAAGTGACAGCTTAGAGGCCTAAAAGCCTGAAATGTGACAGTTCTTATGAGTCATCACTGGACACAAGAATAGATCATTTCTCAAAAGGAAGGAAATGTCCTAATCAGAGAACAGAAATTCTTCTTTCAACCTAGCATTGTCTACATGGGAAATTTAGGTCAATTTAACTAAGCTACACAGATATGGATTTTTCAAACCCCAGATGATAGTAGTTAAATTGAACTAATTTTCTAGTGTAAAGTAGGCCTAATGGGGCAAAGGCTGGAAAATATTGTGGCAAGGGAAGGAGCCACCCTAGATAATTCACAATTGTCCCTTAAGGAAGAATAATTTATTCCTGACTCCATCTGGTTATAGTCTTAGGCTCCGGTTAACGGTTTCCGCTCTTCAACTCTGCTCTTATAATCTGAATTTTACCTTGTGTAACTACAGGTGCACAATGTTCATAAACTGAATTATAAAAACTAAAATTATGAAGATATTAGTATGTATCCAGAATTTACTGTGGGCATTGTAAAGAGAACCTCATTTTCAAAATAATAAAATGCCTGTAATACTAATCTGCCATCAAAGAAGGAGGCAGAAGTCAGGAAGAAAGAATGGGTGCTTAAAATGGAGTATTAATACCTTTAGAATAAATAAAAGGAAATACTTGTTTATGCGGTATGCAGACTACCTTTGGAATGCTACGCATCTGGTGATTCACGACTTAAAGAGTGTGGACAGTTTTAAATGGCAGCTACAGAAGCTAAAACCAGGACGAGAGCAGTCAAATCCCATGTTTCAGGAGTTAGCTGAGGAGTCAGGAAAGAAACGTCCATAATTTTGCCACCAAATAAAGTGCTCCATATTTCACCTTTTCTGAATCATCAGTTGGTTGCTTCTAGAGACAGAATGCCAGAGTAGAGGTACCAATGCTTTCATACAGTTGGGTAGCTGTTATGTCCTTAAGAATCTAGGACATTTCCTATCCTTTGAGCCACTCCGAACTGCCAGCTACCAGAATCTGAAGAAGTGAGCCTTTACCACGAAAGCTTATTACCAAATCAGTAAAATTGTTAGTCTTTAAGGTGCTACAGGACTGTTTGCTTTTTTTTGCAAAGATACAGGCTAACATGGCTACCCCTCTGAGACTATTTGCCCAAATTACTATGGCTGCTTCTACACATGCCACCTCCCATCAGAGGCAGCATGGTAATGAGGCAATTCAAAGCAAGCTAATGAGGCACTAACATGCGTATTCAGCACCTCATTAAAATAATGGTGGCTGCGCAAATTTCAAAGTGCAGATTTTGAATTGCATATTGACAGTGTAGATAGGGGCAGCTTTGAAACAAGCACCCCACTTCAACATTCCCTTACTCTGTTCTAGTTCTGTAGAAGTAAAGGAATGTCAAAGTGGGGTGCTTATTTCAAAATTGCCCCCATCTACACAGTCAGTCAGCAATTTGAAGTCGGTACTTTGAAATATGTGCAGCTGCCATTATGCTAAAGAAATACTGAATATGCATGTTAGCACCTCATTAGCCTACTTCCAATTGCCTCATCACCATGGAACCTCTGAAAGGAGGTGGCATGTGTAGAAGCAGCCTAAATTTCAGGAATACCCTTCCCCTAATCATAATGGATCTAATCCAACTCCCACTGATATCCATAAAAAATTACCATTTACTGCAAGGGAAGTTGAATCAGGCCATCAGAAAGAGAGATGCCACTTCACTTAATATGTGTGGAGAATTGCAATCCTCCTTTAAAAATGAATGGTATCCCATCTCCAAAGCAATAAGATGGCATTTCATTTCTGATGGCATTCCTACTCATTCTGCATCTGCAGAGACAATACCCTCCAGTATGAATAACATTTAGAATAAAAACAAAATCAGAATATTGGTAGGAAAAGTAATTTAGGTCTCATATTGACAAAAATAATTTGGGTGAGCACTGCTGTGAATTAGATGAACAATGTCTGGAAAAGAAGCAGAGAACCTTTCCGGTAACAATAAAATCTATTTGTCTGGGAACCAGGCATAGAGAAAAAAATGCTTGGAAGTATGATTAGCTTTCTGTGCTTTCCTGTGTGGCAAGGGATCTCTGATGAATGTCTTTCATACAAAGAGTCCACCAGACAATTTCCAGAGAATATATGTGAACCTGTTATGCATCCCTTTTCTCTAGCTGCAGTACATGCAGAAACAAGTTCACCGCAAGCATGAGAGAGTGAAACTCTAATGGTGTGATTCATTGATTGACTGTGAGCCAGTTATCAGTGTGACATAGTGAGAGGAGAAAATACAGTTCCTCAGATTGGCATGCTGCATGAAACTAAATGCTCAGGAAAACATGCCAGATCAAAAACAGTTATTTTGGAACTGTCGATATTTATTATATTACCACTTTCTTCTCCCCCCAGCTTTTTGCAAAGAATTTCCACTGGTGGAAGTTTGACCATATAGGAGTACAGTGTTGCAGGCTCTTCCTTATTCTTTTTCCGCTTGATGTCCAGAGATAACCAGTGCTTCCCAGAAGGTAGGAGGGGCGGACATGGGAAGTGTGCTTTTGTAGCTCCATTGGCACTTGAGAAAAAGTGACTCCAAGAGAAGTGGTATGGGGTGGGAGAGAACCAAAGTAAGCCCACCCCAAGGTAAATCCTCTTCCAAGCCCAAAGCCCTGTGCACTGGGAAGCATCCACCTGAGTCTGCAGAGGAAATCACATCCTTTATTGGGGGAGGGGAGAAACTCATATTCAGCTGATATTCAAAATGGGTTTCAGCAGCAAGAGGAAGCTGCTTGAATTCAGTTTGGCATTTATGAAGCTCTGATTTTCTAATAATATAGAAACGCTAATTTCAGATAGTTGTGAGGCAGGAACCATGAGCAAGTTTCAAAAGCCACGACTACAGTGGTTACCTGAGAACTATACCTCTCACACACACAAAATGTTCACTCCCAGAAACATAGTAGAGTGATACAAGTGAAGATTTAATTGCTGCTCCATATTCCTTATGTGAGGTGACAGTCTGGTTTCAGCAGCAAAATTTCCATTGTTTTCCTGGGCCAAGAGGGCAGGATTTCACTCTGATCTGCAGTTTCCCTTCCCCAGCCTGCCAATCTTGTTCTTTGCAAGGTCATGGCTTCTTAAAACTCATTTGTTAAATTGACAATGCAATAGCCTGACCAAATTTAATACATGAATGATAAACAAGAATGTTATTTTTGGTTATAATTCAAAAATATGAAAAGTCTCCTCTCTTTGATCTCTCTGCCTTTAGCCCAGCCCTTCAGCCTTTGAAATAAAAGAAATACTGTTAAATGTGACTTCTTTAAAACAATAAATGGATGAAATATCCTTTTTGTGGCCCTAATCTCTTTGGGGCACCCCTTAACTGGGTTCTGAATACAGAAGGGCTTCAGCAGTGTGCTTTTCTGAATCAGATCCACATTGACAGTAAGTGTCCTGTAGTGGTTAGAACAAGTAACTTGGAGTCAAGGCTTGATCCCCTGCTTTTTAAGGGCTTTTGAAATTGGGCAGCCGCTTAATCTCACAGGCTTCACAGAGATCTCTAACATAAATAAAGCTGGTCATTTTTGCTGAATGTTTCTCCATTAGAAACCACTTATTCAACAAAACTGGAACATTTTTCAGGGATGAATCAATTCTGCAGAGGATTTTGAGTGGAAAAAAATCTCTCTTTTTTATATTGACAAGGTCACAATATTTCATTTAGGCATTTCCAAAAGGTTTTGTTTCACAGAGACTAAAGCATTTCATTTTCATGAGGTGAAAGCTGTTCATTTAGGTTTTACATGTTGACATTTATGTTAGCATTCTAATGTTTTTGAATACTAATTAAATTATACAATCTAAAGGAAGCACTTTGACCTTACCAAAGCAAAATATCATTTATATATTTCAGAAAAAAATTGTTGAAAAATTTTGCTTCCTGGGAAATTTTGAAAAAATCTTTTTGTTTCTGATTTGGGATAAAAGAACATTTTTGAAATATCAGCATATCCTGTGGAACAGAAGCATTGTTTCAACCAACTCTAAAACTGAGTCTCATACTCCTGTTTACCTGCTGTGAGATTGTATTAGATAATGTTTGTAAAGCACTTTTAAATTGCCTAATGAAAGGTGCTCTGTTATGTCAGTATGAAGAGTTATTATTGTATTGGCTCATAGAGCTAACACAGACAGCAACTCCCATTACAACAGAGGCAATTTGCCATCCTCATCTAAATAACCAACTTACATGCACAGTTCTCCACTTCAGGGAGTGTATTTTCTCTACGTATTTTACTGCAGTTAGATTTTTGTTTAGTTTTGTTCTGTTTCTTGCCAATAAAACGTAAACTGTTTCTGTGCAGTAAGAGTGACAGTTGAAAACAGCTGGCTAGTTCAAGCTCCACTCATTTTCTTCAAAAGCAAAGCACTCACAATGGTGCATAATGAGTCTTCATCTTTTGGGGGTCAAGAGTTGCCATGTTATTTACTTCAGAATGTGGAGAATAGAGCAGTGTTTTATTCTAAGGCTACAGCTACACCAGAGAGTTTTGTCCCAATAAAACTGGTGGAGCGTCCACACACAAAATGCATTCTGTTAACAGTATGTTGATAAAAGTCAGCACTTTTGCCAACAACCTTCTGCCTCCCCCAAATGAGGAAGAGCATCTTTGTTGACAGATTGTATTGACAAAAAAGCTGTGTGGATGCTCTGGTGGGGGCTTCTGTTGACAGACAGGGCTTCTGGTTTGCTGAGCAGTCCTGTTTGCTGAGCTCCCAGTCTGTCTTTCTCAAGAGAGAGGGCTGGGCAGTCTGGCTACTCTCTGTCGACAGAGTGAATCACTCTTTTGATCTGCTTTAGTGTATGGCCACACTCTGTTGACAGACATTTTGTCAGAAAGGTTGTGGTTACACTAGCAAGTTTTGCCCACAAAACCCCAGTTTTGTCAACAAAACTCATGGAGCATATACATGGGCTTAGGCACTTTTGCCAGCAGTGTTCTGCCGCAAAGCTTTGAGGCATAATGCTGCTCTCGATAGATTCTGTAGACAAAAAAGTTGCGTAAACACCCCCAGGGGCCTCTGTTGACAGACAGGGCATCTATAACAATGGGCAGGGCTTCCATGTGCCTGTTTTTCAAGAAACCCTGGCTGCTCTGTCGACAGAGTGGAGCACTGTCCTGATTTGCTTTGTGTGTGGCTGCAATGTCAACCGAAGGTTTGTTGGGATATCTCTTCCAACATTGACTTCTGTAGCCAGATCACTGTAGTGGAACTATTGCCAAAATCTCATCTGATGGAAACCTCTGTTGACAGATGTTTCTAGTGCAATTGTAGCCCAGGTGTATAGATTGAATCATTCACCCATTCACATACAGCAAAGGACAAGATCCCCCTCTTGTGACTCTGCATACCAGCTCTACTCCCGAGTCTGTTACAATTCTGGGGGGACAAAATATCAAGTGGAGACGGCTTTCTTTTTCAATATAATTTTATTAGCTGGGAATGGTGGATGAGTTGATGGCAATTTTTGAATAAGAGGAAGCAAAGGAAACTGCATGGGTTTAAAATATACATCTATCTGTAATATCAGTGCAGCTGGTGAATTTATCACTGATGAAAATGAGAAACAGAAAGCACAGGTTACTGTCAGCTATAGACTACTGGCTGATTATATTTAAGCTCCCTATGCATAGCTCCATCAATGCATTCAATGCTGTTCTACAGTAACCTTCACATTTCCAATGTGTGCTAGGTCTAGCTCATATTATCCCCTCCTAATTTTTCTCTGCACTAGAGGAATCATACACATCAGCGTACCATGAGGCAGACTTTTAAAAGAGATCTGCTCCCATTTAGGCATCTGTAAAGTGACTAGTTTTCCCAAAACACTGAGCATCCAGCAGCTCCCTAAAATATGGGCCACTATACAAAGCTTGTAGTTTTAAACAGAAGTCTAGCCTCTGTATGGAAACTTCAGCCCCTTTAAAGTATTTGTGTCTAAGAGTATAGACAATTGCATGTTCCACTGAAAGTGGAAGTTCCACTATTCGTTATCTATGAAGTTCAACCCCGAGATACATGCACTCAGTTTGCGCATATCTTGGTTGAATGCGACTCAGGATGGTGGGGAGCTGTCACCTGGTTGAGGGTTGCCTGCCACTCAGGGGACTGAGGAAACTGACCAGCACTGCAGCACTGGTTAGTTTCCTGTCTCCTGTGAGAGGTGGACAGCTTAGAGCCAGGCTCCAGTTCCTCACCACTCACAGGAACAGGGAAACTGACCACCTCTGCTATGCTGGTCAGTTTCCTGGCTTCCCCAAGTAATGCAAAATTTGATTTACACAGGGTTGTGCAAGAATGCAACCTCCGTGTAAGTCAGGGGTCTACTGTATTAGCATTTTTTCACTGAATATGTGAATATATTTTCAATCATTTGATTAGCTGTACATTCTGAAACTAGTGATATTAGTATTCATGCTGTCCACTTCCTACTGAACACCTAACCTAATGAAAATAAACACACAAAATCAAACAGGTGAAACATTCCAACTGATCTTTATTTTCTCTACAACACAGTGGGGATAATGGTATCATTCTGATACGTGCCCAGGAATGGATATAGTGTATTAGTCTCTGGAAAACTATGTCCACCTCAATGAAACTTGAAAGGCATACAAATACAGTTATAGATGGAATGCTTTCTCTTCTAGAACACTCAGTTGGAGACCTATCTGTAACATTAGCATAGGTCCTATTGTCATAAAATGTGTATGTGTGCTCAGAATATCTTCTGTCATACTCTTCAGAAACAAATTGAATGGAAATGGGAAAAGTGGATGAGGATGCTGATAAGTTGATCTGGCCCAAAAACATCTATCTGGGCTGACATTTAAAGTAGGAACATTTAAAAGGCATTTCTGAGCCTCGTGGGTTAGATCATTTATTGTAAAACATACAACAGGAGCTGTTTATTTGCTAACATGACACAACCAAAAAAGCACAGAAAAACATTACACGTGGAATTTCAAGCACATCCAAAGACAAGCTGTTCAGCACTTTTTCCACAGCTGTGCTAATGGAGAGGATTTCTTGATTTCAGATGGTAAAACAGGTTTTTCCTTTACACAGTGTTGTTCAAAAGAGTTCTCATCCTGTTCCTCCATATCCAGTAACTGTTACAAAACCAAGGGAATAAAGGCTGGGATGGAGGAAAACATTACTGGTTTTCTTTGTATCCTTTTTCAGAAGCGGATCGCTATATGCTTAACAGGAAGAAAACAATACTCAACTACTGCAGCACTTAGTGGGTTGATAATTGTATAGCATTATTTTGCCTTCAGAGTGATACAGCTCAAACAACAAGAGTAATCATGAACTCAGTTGGACATGGTAATTATCTACCTGTGCAGGATCTGTAGGTGAGTGAGGAAATATTATGGTAAATGATCTTGTTCACATTTGAGTTTCAAATATCAGTAAATTCTGCAAAACAGGTGCAGAGTTGCTGAAGGACACGATCCATGTGAAGTACTACTTCCTTTCTGTGAATTGATAAGAACCCTCAATATCCACTGATTTGAATGGGAATCCAGGTCAACTCAGCAGCTGGTTTAACAGCTTAAACCTGAGCTTTGATGTGATTCAGTCAGACTGTATTTCCTATCAGAAGGGTCCTATTCAGCAAGACAATGTCTTGCCTGAAAAGAGAGAGATGGCTGATCACAAAAGGCCTTGGGAATCAAACCAACTACAAGCACATGGTGACTGATTATATTACAAAAATGAAAGAAAAGAAAAACTGTGTGCACACTCATGCATCTGATGAAATGGATGTTTGCCCACGAAAGTTTATGCTCTAAAATATCTGTTAGTTTATAAGGCACCACAGAACTTCTTGTTGTTCTCAAAGATACAGACTAACATGGCTACCTCTCTGATACACTGTCATTATGGGAGAAAGGATTACAATCCTCAGATTTAATTAACTACCTCAAATAAAATTTTAGTATATAGAAGATATTTATATGGTAATTACCCTGGCATGGAAAATCTTACACAGAGGCAAAACAAAATGGAAGCTTTGTAAATCACAACCTTTCTTGAAGATAGGACCTAATTATGTATTTACACGTACTCAGCTGCTTTGTGCACAAACTTTTCATTTGAAGATCCCTCGACACTTCTTAAGTATTGATAATTCTCACTGCTTTACTCCCCTAATCTCAGTAAGTGTCATATCTATTTTAAAAATGGACAACAGAAAGGTAAAGTGAAGCAATGGCAGGACTGAGAATCCCACCTAGTTCTCCTGACATACACTCATGTCTCATAACCACCAAGAATAATATGTGGGTTTTTAGAACATTGCTGTATCTGTTGCTTTCCTCATCAGTTGTAATTATATCTGTACAAAAAAATGGGTGTGGGAGGGGGAACGTCCACTGTTTGAAGTAACTGAAAACTCTCTGGTCATTTCTGCTTCGTATAGAGGAATGCACTGCAGAGAAACAGGGTTCATTCATTCTGGACTTGTAAGTCACACCTGATGCAGTTATTTCAATTAAATTAATCTGTGCCTTCCAATAATATACTGAAAGAAGAGAAATTGAGAGGGATAGAGGTCCGTTTCCTAAAGTCATAAGCAGAATCACCTGAAGGTGATGGCAAATAAAACCTCCATGATGATGCACAGTAATATTTCTACCCATGCAATATTTTTAATTCATTTTAAAAAAATGTTATTATTCCTATAAACAGAAAGGTCCAGATACTGCCACTTGAGGAAGGAATGATGTGTCTGTCTCTCTAATAGATCCATTCAGGTAGATAGCTAAATAATCTACTCTTACAGTAGACAGAGAGAGAACCTGTCTGTGAATGAAGGAAGAATGTTCTTTGTCTCTGTCTTCCTATCAAGTGAATAAAATAGACTATCAGTCTAATAATTTTAACTCAGAATGGAAAGGGCATATGAATCCATTGTATGCATATTTTGAGCTTCTCCTTACCTATGCATCTGAAGCTTTTATTTGTCCATTGTTTTGTCCCTATGCACCATGCTATGTGTATTGCTAATGCTTTATGTAATTGGCTCATTTGATACCTATATTTAAATATGTCTGTGTAGGCCCCATAACTGCTTCATTAAATTGTAGATTAAAATGGAGCTAGTGTTTCGCAATACAAATTAAATCATTAGAATGCAGCATTCTCCTTTCATGTCAAATGATGTGATATTATGATGCTTTCAGTTTGCTGTCAGCATCTTGCACAGAAATCTAGCAAAAAGGGTAACTGATGTGGGTTGCACTGTCACAGTTTAAAAGCTAAGGCCCTGTAACATAATTTCAATGAGAAAACAATAATGAGTTTTCATGTGATTTAAATTATCTGGACACATTATTGCAGTGACATTTATGCAAATATACTCAAGACTCCTTGGTGCTAACAAGGAAATTAGGGCTGTGAATGAAAAGTGCCAGAAATTTCTTGGAAAATTGCATGTTCTGCAAACAAGTGGCATTTGCTTTCTAATTTTTTTAACAGCAATATCAAAAGGGAGGATTTTTCAAACATAGTGGTCCAAATTTTCCCTGATATGACTTTCTTTACTCGGAAATGTATTTCACCAACATACATAAGACATTTTACTTGCAAATTATCTTTTTAATTAGATAATTTTGGATCTAATATTAAATACTGATCCTAATATTCAGAGCCTTCAGCTGTCTTGGATCTGATGCAGAATATTTTAGTTCTTGAATTTGGTATCTAAATATGCTATTGCTTAAGTGACTGTAAACAGACAGCCATATAAATACTGTACACTCTTAGGAAAAAACGAAATGTTGCTTATTCTCCAGTGATGCACTCAGTCCACATTAAATACTTTGTTAGCCATTGGTTAGCATTTGCAGTGTATAGTCTTTATGCTGGTTTGCTTCACGCTGTAGGATTTTCTGCCAATTTGTGATGCCATTTCTTCTAGTTCGCTTTGGGGTTCATGGTTGATAAATTACTTTGAAAATACACAAAAACCTCATGGAGGATAAGAAATCAAAGAAGGTCACAGTCAAGAACAAAAGTACAAGGGTAGTTTTGAGGTTCCAAGCTTGTTTGAACTTCTTTGAATTAATGCTTCTTATGAACAAGAATTCATCCATAGCCTTCTGTTATTTTAGAAATATACTGTAGGGAAGCACTGGTACTATTATATAGACCTGAACAAAGAGTTGCTATCTGGGAGAGGTATGGATATATACAGTTAATTAAAGAAAGAACCTGAGTGACTCAATATCTTAGTAAAGACTTATTCTAAAACTCAAGATGAATTTTATAGATCTCTATAGATCTACATGACTATTACACTCTGCATTGGATCAAATAATTTGAAAAAATAAGCCTTTTGGGATAACAAAGAATGTAGGTAATTTTATCCCTTTAGCTAGCATTTCTCTGATTGGTGATTGAAACCAAAAACAGAAACAAAAAAAGCCCACAACATCACTCACCACCTACTTGAAATAAACAGGATGTCAAAATCACCAGCACTTGATAAGATCCATACATATTGTTAAAGAACTCAGTTCAAGTATGCACTGCTGTGCATTTATGCTTATTGTTCATTATACCGTTCATTCATTCATTCACTATCTCCCATACACCCATCAACATGGAATCCAAGTGCCAAATATAAGAAATAAAATCTTATCATTATTCAAATATGGATAAGTTTCTCACTTCCTCCCTTGATGGAGTAGTAAATTAAGTGAGAGTCTTATTATACATAATATAGTAGTAGTAGTAGTAGGCATCCTTCAGTCTGCATAGACTATGGATCACGCCCTTTATAGTTTCAACTGAGGACTTCATTTACAGCGTCTACTGTGACTATGAAGACCCACACAAGAGTGAGAGTCCTTGCTGCATCTGTTGCAGATGTAGTGGATGTCTGGCAAGTCCTTAGTGTGCTTTCTGTGCGCTCGCTTCTCCTCTGCTAGCTGTCGGATCCTCATCTTGCCCTTCTGAAGGCCCTTGTGTAACCCCTGCCTCCATCTGCTGTGGTCATCTGCTAGTTCTTCCCAGGTGTCCAGCTCGATGTCTACCTCTCTGAGGTCTCTCTTGCAGACATCTTTGTAGCGCAACTGGGGGCATCCGGGAGGTCTTTTTCCAGAGGCTAGATCACCATACAGGATGTCTTTTGGAATCCTTCCATCATTCATCCTGTGGACGTGGCCAAGCCAGCGGAGCCGACGCTGCCTGAGGAGGGTGTGCATGGTTGGGATTCCAGCTTGCTCAAGGACGGCGGTGTTGGTCACTCTGTCCTTCCATGGTATTCCAAGGATGTGCCTGAGGCAGCGCAAGTGGAAGACGTTCAGCCTCTTTTCCTGGCGGGCATACAGGGTCCAAGTCTCGCTGCCATAAAGGAGGGTGCTGAGGATGCAGGCTTTGTAGACTTGCATTTTGGTGTGAGTGTACAGCTTGTTGTTATTCCACACTCTCTTGCTGAGTCTGGACAGAGTTGTGGCCGCTTTTCCGATCCTCCTATTTACCTCAGTGTCCAACAACAGAGTGTCAGTGATGGTGGACCCGAGGTAAATGAACTCGTGGACGACCTCTAACATATAGTTGTCAATGCTGATTGACGGGGATTCAGCAACATCCTGACCGAGTACGTTTGTCTTCTTTACGCCGATGGTAAGCCCAAAGGCCTTGCACACTTTGGAGAACTGATCCAGCAGTTTTTGAAGCTGGTCTTCTGTGTGAGACACTACAGCAGCATCGTCTGTGAACAGCATGTCTCTGATGAGGACTTCCTGCACCTTAGACTTAGCTTTCAGCCTTGCAAGGTTAAACAGTTTCCCATCAGATCTTGTGTGCAGCAAGATGCCCTCTGTTGAAGATCCAAAGGCATGCTTCAGGAGGAGTGCGAAGAAGATCCCGAACAATGTCGGAGCAAGCACGCATCCTTGTTTGATGCCGCTCCTGATTCTGAAAGCATCCAATAATGCGCCGTCACATTGGATGGTTCCTCTCATGTCTTCGTGGAATGACTGGCTCATCTTGCGTAACCGTGGAGGACAGCTTATCTTGTGGAGCAGTTTGAACAGACCATCCCTGCTGACCAAGTCAAAGACCTTGGTCAGGACGATGAAGGCTATGTAGAGTGGCTTCCTCTGCTCCCTGCACTTCTCCTGCAGCTGCCTTAGAGAGAAGACCATGTCAATGGTAGACCTCTCTGCGCGGAATCCGCACTGCGATTCAGGGTACACCCTTTCAGCAATCTTCTGGAGTCTGCCAAGGATGACGCGAGCGAACAGTTTACCAGCGATGCTTAGGAGGGAGATTCCATGGTAGTTGTTGCAGTCACTTCTGTCTCCTTTGTTCTTATACAATGTTACAATGTTAGCGTCACGCATATCCTGTGGAACCTCACCCTCTTTCCAGCACAGGCACAGTAGCTAATGTAGGGGTTCCAGGAGTGTGTCTGTGGCACACTTGATTACCTCTGGTGGTATACCATCCTGGCCAGGGGCCTTTCCTGCTGCAATGCTGTTGATGGCTTTCTTCAGTTCATCCACAGTCAGTTCCTGATCCAGTTCGTCCATTACTGGTAGGAGCTCGACGGCATCAAGGGCTGCGTCAACCACAACGTTCTCGCGTGAGTACAGCTCGGAGTAGTGCTCAACCCAGCGCTCCATCTGTTTGGCTTTGTCAGCGATGACTTCACCAGATTTGGATTTCAGAGGTGCCATCTTGTTCTGGGTGGGTCCTAATGTCTTCTTCATACCCTCGTACATTCCTCTGAGATTACCAAAGTCAGCACAGGTCTGGATGCTGCTGCATAGCTGGAGCCAGTGGTTGTTGGCATAGCGCCTGGCTGTCTGCTGTACTGTTCTTCTGGCCGTTCTAAGTGCTTGCTGGGTACTCTGGCTTGGTGAGCGTTTGTACTCCAGGAGTGCAGCGTGCTTCTTTTCAATGATTGGAATCATCTCATCGGAGTTAGCTTCAAACCAGTCGTTCGTGTTTCTAGCTGTTCTTCCAAACACCGACAAGGCCGTGTTGTAAACTGTATCCCTCAGATGTTGCCATTTGGATGTCACATCGGCACCCCCAGGGCCGCTGCGCAGATTTTCCTGGAGGGTCTCTCTGAACTTTTCAGCTTTCTCCGAGTTTGCCGTCTTTCTGGAGTCAATGGGGGGCCTTCCAGCAGGTTTAGAGCAGTACAGCTTCTTGGGTCTCAGCTTGAGCTTGGAGCAAACTAGCGAGTGATCTGTATCACAGTCAGTACTATGCTAGCTGCGTGTCAGAAGGACGTTTTTGAGGTTATTACACCTAGTGATGACCACATCTAGTTGATGCCAGTGCTTCGAGCATGGGTGTCTTCACGACACTCTGTGCTGTGGCTTTGTTTGGAAGAATGTGTTTGTGATGCACAGGTTGTGGTACGTGCACAGTTCAAGGAGACGCAGTCCATTGTCATTCATTTTTCCCACACCGAAGTGTCCTTAGCAGGAAGGCCATGAGGCCCAATCAGCTCCAACTCTTGCATTGAAGTCACCCAAGATGTACAGTTGTTCATGAGCAGGTATTTGCACTACAGCAGCACTAAGCACATCATAGAACTTGTCTTTTACTTCTGGTGTGGCGTACAGGGTTGGGGCATAAGCACTGATCAGGTGGACGGGACCGGCACAAGTTTGAAGCGTGATCCGAACAAGTCTTTCTGATCTGCCCATGACTAATTCCACCATTTGTAGAAGGGTGTTTCTGACAGCAAAGCCAACACCATGCTTTCTGGGTTCTTCTTGGGCTTTACCCTGCCAGAAAAAGGAGTAGTCCTTTTCCTTTAGAGATCCCGAATCTGTGAGTCGTGTCTCTTGCAGTGCAGCGATATCAACTCTGAGCCTCTTCAGTTCCTTGTTGATGACAGCGGTCTTTCCGGTGTCACTGATGGCCTGAAGATCTTCAGTCAAGCCGGTCAGCATGGTCCGCACATTCCAGCAAGCAAGCTTAAATTGTTGATGTTTCTCATTTCTTATTGATTTTTTTATTGGTTTGCCTGATGCCCAAATTTCAGTCACTTGTCAGGTTCAGGAACCTTAAGCCTCACGCACCGAGCAAGGCAGGTGAACTGTGGTGGGACAGTACCCTATTGGCTGGGGGCTGCCCAGCTTGAGGCGGGTGGTGACTGTCCAATGAGATGTGAGGATCTCTCCCACCATCGAAGGCGACCCCTGGCGCTCGCTCTCTACGCCAATCGAGCAAGAGCTTATAACCGGTATCTGTTGCCTCCTGTGTTGATGCAACGCTATTCAGCGATGCCGGAGTACCTCTCCGGGCACGAGCCTGGGCACTTATTATGGAGACTCTGGGCTGCCCAGACACCAGTGTCACCCTCTCGGCTTTACTGATATAGTCCAAAGAAGAGGATAACCTCCACGTCTCGTACCAGCTCAGCTGCAGGAGTTGCCGGGACAGTGCCAGAAGTTGACACCGAACTGCCTTCGGACTCCACTCCGGATTTTCTGTCAGGGTTTACTCCCTTAGCCTTGCTCCTTCCCAGGATAACCCACAAGGCAGTGGGGTGTGGAGAATGTGGTTAAGGATCCCACTACTTCATACCTCCCTGTCATCACGAGTCACCATAGCTCCCTGTGGAGCAATGACCTCATATCCCCGGGACCCTCCTCCCCACCTTTCGCCTCCCCCCCCAGCTACCATCACCATAGGACCCTCCCCAACCCACTACCCCCATCTGCACCCATGTCCACCCTCCTCACTGCACTGGCCCCTCTCCCCCCAGCTGCTCTCAGTGCCCCCAGGTCCACCTTCCCCCATCACTCTTCAGGCTCTTCTCTTTAGAGACTCCTTTTCCTGATAGTGCTGCCTTGCAGGGCACAGGTGGAACACCATACCTGAAAAGAACAACAAACATGGGGCTCCTCCCTAGGTGAACTCCCAGAGGCAAACTCTCTTCCCTGTTAGCTGCTGCCCCCTGTTTGCTGCTCACAGCTAAACTAAACATTTCTTTATAATCAGCTCAACCAATTATTTACTCCACTGGTACCCAGTTTTGTTTTTTTTAATTTTTACTCCCTCAGCCCAAACCTTAAATAAAGTAACAGTGGTATTTTAATAGTCATTACAAGTTTAACACAAACCTCTTCCTTTGCATGACCCCACTCCAATTAAAAACACAGGCTTGGGACCTACTCCTTATGCTAAAATCCAAACTCAATTTAAAACCACAGTTCATCCCAGTCTAATGTGAGCCCATACTCCAACAGTGTAAACACTTCTTTCTTCCTGCTTTTAGTTTAAATTGACAGATGCCAGAAAGCAAATATTTGAGATTCTGCGTTTGCAGCTTTATCAGTTACTACTTCAGTTTTTGCAGTGTTTTAATTTTCCATTAAAGGGAAAATTTTCAGTGGAAAAAGATTATGGGTGGCTACAAGAAATGATCTAAGACAGATATTAAGATAAGTCACCCATCAACATAAACTTCAAATTATTCTCTGGTACTTTTTTCGTTCATTTATAAAGTGACAACATCACCTAATGCTAGGCCCCTATTTAGTAGCTATGGGGATTGCCAAATATATTTTTAAAACTATTTAATGAAATTGCTTAAAACTGCAGTGAAATCAGTGATCTGATTATTTTTCATCCTATATTTGAACAGTGCCTATCTTGGGACAGTGAATTCCTCTAGGCTACTTTCTTCTTATACCTTCCTTCATCTATTTCACTTCCTGGATCTTGAATATTAGCACTATGAATTTTACCAGAAAGGGGAACAGACAGTGAAATCAACCAGCCTATGTAAGTGAAACATAAGCTTTGACAGTGAAAAGCAAAAATCAGATTAAGAATTGTTTCTGCTTTTGAAATGTTATCAGCACCACAGCAATGGAAATATTTTAAAATGAAATTATTTTCTTGACCTGGTTCCTTGAAAAAGCTGGTGGGAGGGAAATCAATAGACACTTATTTTTTTTCCTACTCCTAAAAGATGTAATTAATTTGTGTGAAATATAGAAACTGGGGTAAAATAATGTACGGACATTGAGAATGTCAGACAGGAACTGTCTGACATAATATAGATAGACCATATTATTCCATGGATGAACCTCTCAGGAAGTTGTCCTGGTGCAGAAAAGAAACTTCCTGGCCTTACACTGCTGTCTTTATTGAAGAAAACCTTTAATGAGGTGTGGCTTGCACTGTGCTCAAAGATGCAAGACAGGAATACAGTCTGATCAATCAGCAAGACACAATCCGTCCTATAGCTCCCAAGATGCAAAGTGTGCATACCCACGATACCACTCAGTATATGAAAACAGACCCTACATGTCTACCCATGCTCTAAATAGTAGAGGTAGAAATCATGTTGCTGGACTGCTAGGAGGTTATGTTCCACTTCCCCAGCACACTCTCTTATAGATTAGACTTATTCTTGCCATAAACAGGTAATTGCACACTGCTTAATTTATTTCTTGATACAGGGCTCTGTAGCTGTTGTTTTATCTTTACTTCAGTGACATACATACAATCTTCCACAGGGATTTGGAACCAGCCTAGCTATCACCCGTGTAAGTAGGGTCAGAGATCATAACATTACTGAACCAAAGGCAAAAAGGTTCATACAACAACTTGTGGAAACATCTGTCTCACCAGCTTGAGAAAACTGTGCCTTTCACAGCCAGCCACACTCTTCCTCTTTTGGTCTTCTCAAAAGTGACACACTTCAGAATCTGAGCATTACATTATGAAACCAAGCATCAGGCAAACAATGCAGCATCTTATGCCGGGGAAGAACTACATTATTTCTCCCACAAGTACAATACCAGAAATGTTGTTTGAGCAAAAATAACAAAAAGTCCCAAAGTGGGAAAGAGAAGCAAAGAACAAAGCAAAAGAGGCTGGATAGAATCCAACACAGTAGTTTCTTTTTTCCCCAACTCTTTGATGTGCATGAGGGCTTCGCCAGAAACAGGTAGAAGCACTCTAAGTTGAATGGGATTTCAAACAGAGAATGACTGGTGTTGGCAGATACTAAGTTAAATTACTAATGGACAAGAAGGATAAATTCATCAGGCTAGTTACTTTTTGGTTGATTTGCTGGTGCCAGTCTATTAGACATGATCAGAAGCTATCTTACATCCGTGGCTACTGACATACCAACCTACCCTGAATTTCCAGTGTTCCGTCATGTTAGTGAAAGAAAATGTGTCACAAATAGGCTTGGAAGGCTTAGCTTTATATTTGTAAAGACCGGTAAGTGCTATTTTCAATGATCACACGTAGATGAAAAAATATGCCCCTATTAAATAACTGAAATGCATTGATAGGCAAAGTAAGAAAATGCTGCTTGAGAAATAGAGTTCTATTTAAGTACATTTATTTTGCATATCTTGACATGTGATTTTGATTATAATAGTTACAAAGCATTAATTCCTCAAATCTCAATAGCTACTGTCATTAACTTGGTATTTGCTTGACTTTTCCCGACTGATTTCCCTCAACTGTAAGCTTTTGAATCAATGAAAATTGAAAAAAAATGCCTTAAAGCCCACTATGACACATAGCCATTAAAATTTAAAAATCAATAAAAAAATTAAAATAACCATTGGTAGCATTAATCCAAACTACACAAAAGTAAAACTTGAATTCTGCCAAGCCTAACCATAAACCAGCACCACAGAAGAATGGAAAATTGAAAGTGGGTTTATTGTCAATCCCATGGCACTTTTCAGAACAGGGAGGGTGTGATAACCCTACTTTACTGGCTGAACTCCAAGTTGGTTAATTATATTCTGCCTCCCAAGTTCCCTCTCCAGTTTCAATTAAAGTAATTATTAATTATTTCCCCTCATAAAACTGTTAGTAGTACTGCTGACCCAGAAAGACTGCTGCATTCCATCCGTGCTGTGTTTACATAGCAATGAGATTTGGTATCCTAATGATCTACATAAGAGTGAAGTATTATTACTTTTATTATTACCAGTGTGTCAGTAATGATACAGGATTGTTATTGCATTTTTCAGTGAATAGATTTTATTTTTATAGTAACCTGGGCAGCTTTCAATCAAAGAATGAAGCTCAAATTGTAATTAAAACTCCATTTCTTAAAAACAATGGATAATATTAACTCTCAGGTGACAATACCAGGATTTGTTGTTTTGTTCTCATTTTTCTCATGCTGGTTTTCTTTTTCTAATTAAAGGGTTTGCATTTAAAAGTTCTAAACAATGGAGTTAGATACCTTGCCTCTTGAGCCTATTCTGGAATTTAACACATTCTATTTCTTGTAATTTTACCATGTGCTCTGAGCAGGAGCACTTATGAGAAAGTAGTTTTAGGATCAGACACATTGTTAGGAAATTTCCCATTTTTAATTGTATTTAATTACTCTTAGCATACTTCTCTGTATCACACTAACGATTTGTATGCAAAGTGAGGTATTGTGCTCCTCACAGGTGTAAGTTCTAAACAGTGCTGCCGAGGGGATGGTGAGGCAGCAATGGGGCAGCTGCTCCAGGCTCTGGTGATTTAAAAGGACCTTTGTCTCTTTTTTTTGTTTTGCTCCTTAAATATAGGTAGAGTAAATTCAAGGAGCTCAGTGATTTGGGTAAATATGTGGCTCTAACTGGAGATAACTAAGCATTTATAAGATATCTGTCACTGTGGAAACTAGCAAAAGTTTATACATTTATCCCAGTCTTATATAAATGATCTGGAATTCCTGATAATGCCTAGAAATGTAACTGGAAAGTGCATTCTCATAGGCTGTTTCTACACACGCCACTTTCTTTGAAAGTGGCATGCTAATACACTGCCTGAAATATGCTAATGAGGTGTGGATGCAAATAAGGTCATGTGATAAGGATGCATAAGGCCATGTGATTTGGAGCCCGGAAGTCTATTCTTCCGAACTCCAAAATGCCGTTTAGAAGCGTGGCCCCTGGGAGGTCTTCCAGAAGGAAGTCCTTCTGGAGGCCTCTTCTTCCCAAAAATGTTCAGGAAGAAGGGGCCTCCAGAAGAGGGATTTCCTTCCAGAAGATGCCCTGGGGGCTGCGCTTCTAAATGGTGTTTTGGAGTCCAAAAGAACGGTCTTCTGGACTCCAAATCACGTGACCTTATGCTAATGAGGCACAGGAAATTTGCATCTGTGCCTCATTAGCATATTTCTGGCCATGTATTAGGATGCCATTTACAAAGAAAGTTGCCTGTGTAGAAACAGCCATAGTTCCTTTACGTAGGCTACATCTACACTGCTGATAGGAATAAGGGGATTTCGAAGTTGGCTGGGATCTTTCGAAAAGGAGCCCTGTCTGGATGAGCCGCGCAGGAGCAAAAAGTGACAATTTTGAAGTGCTGCGGCTGGCAGCATGCTAATGAGGTGCTGAATATGAATTTCAGCACCTCATTAGTATTCTTTGAAATGGCCATTAGCATGGCTATTTCAAAGATTTCTCTGAGTGTAGACACGGCCATACTGTTCCTGGGGAAGACTGAAAACACTAATCCAGGGCAGGAAATATACAGTGAAAATAATTTCAAGGAAAAAGAAATATTTTAGAATCCTGTGAAAAAATTCACATTTTCCAATCAATTTTAGAAAACACTATTGGCCAAACATAGAAACATGTGCCATAAAGCAAATGAGTACAAACCCCATAAGTTACTTAGAGGTTTACTACAAGTTACAGTACTTATCTCTGCATTTTACTGAGTGAAGGCTTTATACAACATTTCCGCATTCACAAAACAAATGGGGACAACAACAAAAACCATCATAAAAGGGGTGGCAAATAAAATGGGCTAAGCATCAGGGCAGAAAAAACTATGACAGGATGATCATCAAAAGAGACAAAGTAAAGGAGGACAAAAAACACCTGCATGGATATCTTTACTAGCACACACTTTTTGAACAGTGTGGGCCCATTCCAATTTGGTCAGATGGACACCCACATTTTCTTTGAAGGAAAGGATCCACCTGCCCCAGCAGCTTGCAGCAGAAGGCACTATTTATTTGTAATAGGTATTCCATCAGAAAAGCTTTGAAATGTATTAAAATATCTGTAAATGCGGTTATGGATGACACCTGCAGAAAAGAAATTATATAATGTGTCTGAATTTACAGAATGAGTTACATTAGTTTGCTCATGGTGGCTGCACACTCACAGATTTAGCACCTAGTCTGACTCCTATTGATTTTAATTAAAGTTAGGTATTGACTTCACTGGGAGCAGGATTGAACCCTTATTTTCAAGGGTGCATTTCTGACGTCTCAAGCACTGATTTCAATGGAACATACAGGGCCACAATCAGCATGAGGCTGTGTCAATTCTGCATGCAAACCCTGAAGAAATTGCACTGGTGTATGACATAATTATGACTCAAAGCAGCTGCATCACACAACTATGCAAATATCATGGAGAGAATCTATATTGCAACTGTATTAAACACCAGTTAGCTTTAGGATTGTAGCTACTTTATAATAATATATGTATAAGACCAATTGAATCTCAGCAGTACAGTGAAATTGAATTATTTTGATTTAATAAAAAAATTATTACACATAATTTTTGCATATAAATTAAATCATGTTCACATTAGGTTTTTGACTCTTTTTTGCCCTAATAATTGCATCACAGTTCAATACCAAATGAGTTTTCACAACGGATATGTCATTCCACAAGCTCAGTAATTAGTAGATAAAATAGTGGTTGTAATGCAACAAGCATAGTTCTTGAACAATCAATTATCTATTTTACACACAAAATATAGCCTATTAAATCTACTTTACATTTTTATTTGATACACTTCATTTAAAGTTTTATAGGATTTGCTAGTTAAACAGATGCTGTTTAAATAAATTCTAAACAGAATGTAAAGATCTGAACTCAGAACACATAAAATTTGCATAGGGTACATACTGTAGATAATTTATTGCATAGCAAGCTATTTCCCAAGCATGTTATATGACATTTTTAAAAAATCTGCTTTTGTGTTTTCCTTTTCCTTTTCCCCATAATTGTTTATACCACTTATGGGCTACGTCTACACGTGAAGCCTACTTTGAAGTAGCCTATTTCGATGTGGAGACATCAAAATAGGCTATTTCGATGAATAACGTCTACACATCCTCCAGGGCTGGCAACGTCGATGTTCAACTTCGACGTTGCGCAGCACCACATTGAAATAGGCGCTGCAAGGGAAAGTCTACACGCCAAAGTAGCACACATCGAAATAAGGGTGCCAGGCACAGCTGCAGACAGGGTCACAGGGCGGACTCAACAGCAAGCCGCTCCCTTAAAGGGCCCCTCCCAGACACAGTTGCACTAAACAACACAAGATCCACAGAGCCGACAACTGGTTGCAGACCCTGTGCATGCAGCATGGATCCCCAGCTGCGGCAGCAGCAGCCAGAAGCCCTGGGCTAAGGGCTGCTGCACACAGTGACCACAGAGCCCCGCCGGGGCTGGAGAGAGCATCTCTCAACCCTTCAGCTGATGGCCACGATGGTGGACCCCGCTATTTCGATGTTGCGGGACGCGGATTGTCTACACGTGCCCTACTTCAACGTTCAACTTCGAAGTAGGGCGCTATTCCCATCACCTCATGGGGTTAGCGGCTTTGACGTCTCGCCGCCTAACGTCGATGTTAACGTCGAAATAGCGCCCAACACGTGTAGCCATGACGGGCACTGTTTCGAAGTTAGTGCCGCTACTTCGAAGTAGCATGCACGTCTAGACACGGCTATGGACACTGCAGAAGAGATAAAGGATGTTTGTTTGGAATTGGAGAGTTAGTCTTTTAATTATTATGAATCCCTAAATTCCCATTAGGAGTTATAAGGTTTATCAGTTTGCATTAGGGCAAGAATTGTCTTTATTTATCAAATCTACTGTATGCAGGGAAAACTCACCAGAAATAATGCTTTACTTTTCCTGTCAAATAGATGTTTTAAAATTTGCCATTATGGGGCTGTCAGCTGAAATGAAATCTCAGGCTGTGTGGTCCATTTGTTGCTTACTGATAGAGACCTTTCTGTTTGTATACACGGTTTGCTGGGCATGTATGAATTATAAGAATGGAGAATTTTCAGCGCACACAGTATCATTGGAAAATTTAGGTGCCAAATTCTAAAAAGCCCATGTGTGAACTAAGATTTTTCAGGTGCTAAATTACCATAAATTTGAAGACCCTGATCCAAAGAACAGAGGTGCTAATAGCGCTCAAGAAAGAGTTGTAAGGAATGTTATAATATAAGAAAAACAAAGTCATTTCCCTTATCTTACTCTTGGAAATGGCTGATTCACTTTAACTGATTTTTTTCAAAAATATTCAATGTAATATGAGAATGAGCATGGAAAATTTTAGCTCAATTTTCTTTTTAAGTCTGGCAAAGTTATAAGCAGCTATCTTCATTGGGGGAATGTACATGTGTGCAGTTTATGAGTTCTGTTTGTAATTATAAACTCTGTATATACAGTGCAAATGTTATGGACAAAGTAGGAAAATGGTCTGAAATAAATAAGATGGAAATCAGTATTGACAAATGCAAACTACTCCATTTAGGAAGGAAAAATCAGTTGCATGCGCATAAAAAGGGGAATGACTACCCAGGAAGGAGTATTGCAAAAAAGGATCTGGGGGTTCTTGTGGATCGCAGGATAAATATGAGTCAACACTATTGCAAAAAAAGAAAACAACATCCTGAAATATGTTAGCAGGAGGGTAGTAAGCAAGTCACAAAGAGTAATTCTTCCACCATATTCTGTGCTGATGAGACCTCAACTGGCACATTATGTCCAGTTTGGATAACACAATTCAGAAAAGATGTGGGGAAATTGGAGAAGGTCCAGAGAAGATGCACAAAAATGATTAAAGTTCTAGAAAACATGACCTATCAGAGAAGACTGAGGAAAAAACAGGTTTGTTTAGTTTATAGGAAAGAAGACTGTGGGGAACAATGTAACAGTTTTCAAATACATTTTTTTTTTACGAGGAGAGCGGTAAATTGTTCTCATTAACCTCCACAGAAGAGACACAAAGCAATGGTCTTAAATTGCACCAAGCATAGCTTAGTTTGGACATTACGGAAAACTTCCTAAATGCCAGATTAATTAAAGACTGGGATAAATTGTTTAGGGACATTGTGGAATCCCCATTATTAGAGATATTTAAGAGCACGTTATATAAACTCCAGTTAAGGATGGTCTAGGTAATATTTAGCCCTGCCAAAAGTTCAGGGGACTGGACTAGATGACCTTTCAAGATCACTTCTGACCGTATAATTCTATACTTTTGTTTATGAGCCTACTGTTTACCTTCCTTGTGTCTGTTGACCTTCATCTCCAACTCGACTTCCAGAAGGCTCAAAAAAGAGTATTCTTAGATATTGAGGATTGGATAGTCAAATGACAAAGAGATGTCTGCTGCCCATGACAGACCAGGAACAATCTCAGTTCTTTTGCTCCACCCTGAGAAGAATTCAAACACCAAAAATGATACTAGAAACCACAGATGAAGGGAAGGGAAAAGAGAAGACCCATGCTCTTGCTCCCTCACCACTCAGCACCAGCCATCAGAACTGATCAAGAGTGAAGGGGGAATACTCTTCATCAGCTGCATTTACACTAGCAAGTTCTTTTGAAAGACTTTTCAAAAGAAGGGGGCTCTTTCAAAAGATCCCACAGAGCATCTACATGCAAAATGTGCTCTTTCTAAAGTAAACAGAAAGAATGCAGAGCTGCTTTTGAAAGCACTCTTCCACTCCCATTTCAGGAAGAGCATATCCTTTTGAAAGCTTCTTTCAAAACAAAACGTGTAGATGCGCTGCAGGGCTCTTCTTTGAAAAGAGCAGTCCTCATGGCACTTGATTCTTCAGTCCCTGGCCTGTTCTTTGGAAAGAGCAAGGGCTATGTGGATGCTCTCTTTTGAAAGAGCAGATCACTCTTTTGAACCGCTATTTTGTTTATGGACTCACTCTTTTGAAAGAGGTTCTTTCAGAAGAGATCTTCCAGAAGGGCTTCTTTCAAAAGATCTCTGTAGCATAGATGTAGCCATCTTTGTAAAACAGAACAACAGACATGATTCTTTGCACTGCTCCTGCATTCTTAAAAACATTGAGTTAGATGCTCAGATGGCAGCCAGTGTGATTATTCCATTAACTTCACCTACACTGGGTATAAAACTACTATCAGAGCAGTGCATACCTGCTTCCAATCTCCTACGCATGCTTTCGCTTAGCATTAACTTGTTATATAAATGGTGTATGATTCACACTTGTATGTCCTTTAGGACAGGTCTATGTTTGTTGAACTAGAATAAGATGGCTTTGATGTGTTGTGCACTGTTAAAGCAATGTAGAATATGTATAAAAATAATAAACCAAATGACAATGCTGGATAGCACATAAATGGTTTTTGTCTTTCTATGATGCTTGATTAAAAGAAAGAGGGCAGAGGCCTGGAAATGTGCTGCTTGAAGTAGATTTTAACACGATTTGTTGAACTTGTGCTGGCCTTGGAAAGGAAATCCTCATCAGAATCTAAACAAGCCCCATTAGCTGTGAGATTGTAATGGAATTGGAGTTGAGCAGGTTAGTTTTGGGTTGATTTAAATAGTGCTGATCTCATATAGGCAAAACTCTGCAGTTTAAATCATTCTGTCCTTCCTGTAGAAAACCATTTTTAATGTATATATTAACTTTAAATTGGACATGTGTGGTGAATTTGCTACTGTAGAGATGTTTAACCTTTTGATATCCCTCCACTCTGGGCAGGTGCATGATCCAGATATTGCCTCTCCCTTCTCCCTAACCATAATGTGATCTTTGGAAAAGATGCAGAAGGATGCTAGTCTGAGACCCTAGCCAGAAGAACAGTAGCAAAAGAAGCACTCAAAGTAGGGATTTCTGCACTGAACGGAGAGGGTGAGAAAAGGGGCATGGCCTAGATGGAGCTAATTCTCCCTCAGGGACCTCCTTGGACCCACAATTATGTACATGAGACCCTGCCTGCCTTTACAGTTGAAAATCTAATTTGAGACAAGATACAACAAGAGAGTATACAAAGGGGCAGAGTAGAGGAAGAAATGTGGGATCACATAGACTAGAATTGTATCTACCTAGGTTGGGAAGTTTCATTGTTTTCAAAATATAGTTAAATGGGATATATTAATGGTAGTTGTGATTTCTACAAGATATCAGACTAGTCATTTCATTTCTCATGTACTAGGTAATGCTTTTCAAGAGTAATCTAATCCCAGAGCAATCGTCTTCTATTATGTCTTCTATTATGACAGTTGGTTGCATTAAAATTCCCTTGCTCTCATTAGAATGTTCCCGGATAACAGCAGTAAGGCAAGGTATATTGGAAAGTAGGTTGTGAAAGAGTTAACGGCAGTATAAAGCATGCTAATTACAGCACAGCTAATCTTTGTGAATTTGAATGCCTACTGCAAGAGCACCGAAACAAAGAAGGTGCAATAAAAGGTGTTCAAAAGCGGCTGGTGTCACAAAACAACAAAACTAATTTTATCACTGAGTTCTGCTCCACCAAAGACAGTTTTGGTGACTAGAAGGAAAAGTTTGAACATTCCCATAAATTCGTTGCATCCCAATGTCTATCATTTTGCTTACAAATCTAAAGGACTTCACCAGCAATAACAGCTCAGACCACTATCCTAGAAGTACACCTAATAACTTTAATGAACTTCTGCAAAATGTGAAAAAATGCCCTTTTGTGACTAATTTAGCCATAAGATATAAACTTGCTCAACACTCTCCAATGAACTGCCTGGTCCAGTAACCATCATCTTCAAAACTCTCCTTATAATGAGAAAAATTGAATTAGACTTTAGTGCCTGGAGCCATTATAAGAGTTAAATCATTTTTCTCTATTTTGAAGCCAAGCATCTATATTTCTGTTACATAAATGGCACCAGAATTCAGTGATGAGATAGGTAAGAAACCAGAGAATATTGTAAAGTAATAACTACAATTCTTTCTAAAGGTCATCGACAAATGAGAAATTATTCTGTTCTGTTAATGTTACTTCTACTAGACTCTATCTCTTCTCAAAATGTAACCTGGAAAGCTACTCATTTTCCCATTTTAAAAAAGCCAGACAGATCCTTAGATTAGTATTTGGCAAAACAGAGTGAAGAATGCCTTGCTTTGTAGCTATTCAAAAGGAAAGAGGAAGTTGCTGAGCAAATGACATTTCTCTCCTCAGCTGTTTCTACACATGCCACTTTTGGCATGCTTATAAACAGCCCAAATATGCTAATAAGGTATGGATGTAAATTCCCACAGCCTCATTATCATAAGGTCACATGATTTGGAGTCCAGAAGATGGTCTGGTGTGTAGAAGCATGGCCCCTCGGGGGGAGGGGTCTTCTGGAAGGAAGTCCTCCTTCTGGAGGCCCCTTCTTCCTGAAAATCACTCTCTCCAAAAAAAGCATGTGTAGAAACAGCCCTCCTAAATCTGGAATTGGAGCTCAATGTGAGTTTCTTTTATATGCTTCTGGAGGGAAATGCAGAAAAAGCTGTTGCGAAAGTTAACCAGATAGGTATTTCTATTTCTAGTTGTATGAGAATAGACTCAACAGACTAAGTCATTTCATGGTTCCTAAGATTCCTCAATAGTGTACTCTTTTTCTAACCTCTAGACAATACTTCAATTGCTGAAGCAATGAGATACAGAAAGGTTGTTCTAGAGCCTCCAAATGCTTGGAGTTGTATAGGAAAAGACTCCGATATGCACTGTGATAACATTGTTTAGGAGAGCAGAGATATGGTCAGGTTTATACAAGTATAATGCTAAAGCTGTATGAGATAAGGTCCATGAAAGAGATAGGATGAATTAGAGCAAGAATAAACATTTAGGCCACCATCAGCACCTCTGAAAATCAAGCCACCAGTTGAGGTATTTTTATATTGATTTAGGTTCCTAATCTTTGATATACGTATTAGAAAAAATTCAACTTGGGATCTATAGTGGTTCTTAGTAAATATATCTAGCTCTCATGGCTGCTGATTAAGAATGTAATGTGTGTAAATAATTGAGGTCCAACCCTCTGTTGTTTAGAAAATCTCAAAATAGTAATTGAGGTCCAGAGTGTGACAATAGTACAGGGCAGGTAACAATTCAGGAAATCTATCTGTACAATTTATGAATTCTAGTTGCTACTGTATCATGAAGTGGTGCTTATGAAAATGTCTTTATCTTGGAATGCCTGACAATTCTATAACCACATCTCTCCCAGTCTAGGTACAATGGAGAGTAATTAATCTGAACAATTTTACTCTAACTAGTCAACAGACGAGGCAAAGAGATTGTCTGGAGCTGGGAAGAGCCACTTTCTCAAGCATATCAACAGGGGAGCTTAGATTCGGAGAATGGAAATTAAGCAGGAAGAATAAATCAGTTTGTGGTGGTATTAGTGGAAAATATGAACTGAAGGGCTACATCTACACTACAGTGATCTGTCAGCAGAAGTTACTGTCAGAAGACACCTTCCGACAAAGCTTCTATCAACAGATCTTAGCCACACATGAAAGTGGATCTCTCTATCGATCAGCTCTGTCAACAGAGAGCAGCCAGGTGGTCCAGCTGCTTTTTTTGACGGAACAGACAACCGGAAGCACAGCAGACAGACAGGGCTTCCAGGTCACTGGGCAGCCCTGTTGACAGAGGGCGTCCTGGAACATCCAGACAGGTTTTTTTCTCAACAGATTATGTTGAGAAACAGAAGAAGTCCTGTGGCACCTTATAGACTAACAGATATTTTTGGAGCATAAGCTTTCATGGGCAAAGACCCGCTTCATCACAAGCATCTGACGAAGCGGATCTTTGCCCATGAAAGCTTATGCTCTAAAATGTATGTTAGTCTATAAGGTGCCATGGGACTTCTTGTTGTTCTTGAAGATACAGACTAACACGGCTACCTCTCTGATATATGTTGAGAAAGAAGTTCTGCCTCATGGAGGAGAGGCAGATGGATGTCAACAAAAGTGCTGAGTTCTGTCAACCTACTGTTGACAGAACGCATCTTTAGTATGGATGGTCCATGAGTTTTGCTGCCAAAACTGAGGTTTTGTTGACAAAACTCTCTAGCATAGACATAGCTAAGCAGCCAAAGTGATGAAATTAGTGTAAAGTTTTGTACAGATGTATGCATGTCTCATGCTCTTGAAGAGCAGTGGTGTTTTAGAATACTGTGAAAAGTCTGTTTCTGTGTGTGTTTTATATGTTACATCTACCACATGCACCTTATATTCATGGACGTTAAGGTCAGAAAAGACCGTCATAACCATCTAATCTGATCTCCTGCACATCTCAGACCACAGAACCTCAACCATCCGCTCTTGTAATAGACGCACAATCTCTGGCCAAATTACAGATGTCTCCAGTTATGAATTCAGGGAAATGATCATTTACTCAAGTTCAGATCAGCAAATGACCTGCGCCCCATACTTCAGAGGAAAGTGAAAACTGAAAAACAAAAAACAAAAAAAAACCCAGATTCTCTGCCAGACTGACCTGGAGGAAAAATTCTTCCTGATTCCCAATATAGCCAACAGCTAGTCCCTGAGGTTAGTCAGCCAGATACCCAGGAAAGATACCAGGGAAAGAATTTGATGAAATTGACTCAGCACCCTCTCCAACTAGTGGTCCACCTTCAGCCACTGGAGATATTTGCTACTGAAAGTCACAGCTAGACAGATGCTGTTGTAACCAATCTCAGCACTCCATTCAAAGACTTATGAAACTTAGTCTTGAAACCAGTTAGTTTCCAAACCCTTAAAGAGTTAAATGTGGACGCAGAACACTCCCAAGTTCTGGGACAGGGTGTATTCAAACTTCGGTTGGATCTGAGGGGTCAGCAATGATAACATGGGCCAGTAGGGAGTACAAGATATGTTACTCAGCCCAATAATTTGGCATAACAACAAAGGGGAATAAGTTTGGATACTTATTCTCCCTGATGCCCTTGTAAGGGTTAACCATGATCTGGCTACCTTAGACTTACAGAGCTCTGTTCAACTGTATGTTTCCAGGTAGGCCATAAAATTGGTAGGCAATGTTACAATCATATGAGCAAATAGAAAGTTGTAGGTAAGAAAAAAGCCCAAGGTCACACAGTCAACTCACACACAGAAAGGTCCTCTAGTTAGGACCTCCCCTTGCCCCAAATTCCTGCATGACCATGAGAAATCATTTGGTCTTTCTGTGCCTCAGTTCCCCATCTGTGAAATACAGAGTAGTACTTCTCCACTTCAAAGAGGGCTGTGAAAGTAAAAGAAGGCTTTTTTTTTTCCTGGTGGAATGCACTGGATTGAAATTCCAGCACTTTTTTTCCATTAGAATGCCAGAAAAATTTTAACTGCCAGTTTTGCAACAGAGCAGGACTGGGGTAGGAGCCCCCATCACCCCTCAGCAGCACGGGGACTGGGACAGAAGCCCCCACTGGTCCCACAGCAGTGTGGGGAATTTGGCATTAAAATTAAGCTCCCTAACCCCTATGAGGAATCATCAGACTTGAGTTCCAGCAACCTTTTTTCTAGGAAAAAAGAAGCACTGGGTAAAAGCATTAAAGATTAAGGTGCTCTGACACTTCTGGTGAGGGGGACACGTATGTACTATATACAGGAGTCAGAATAGACTGTCCCCTCTCCCATCAATTGGGTAATGCTGCTTCCCTATGAACAAAATTCACTTTTTGCTACTAAGTACCATTCAGCAAAGAATAAATTCTAATGATTTGATAGGGTGATGTTCAAAACAAAACACAGAAAATAGTCTACTGTCAAGTATTCACAATCATTCCTGTGTCTGCCTCCTTGTACTTTGCAAGTGAAAACTTGCATATAGCACTTTAGCAATCATCCATGGGCCTTTGTGCATCCCTGTATTTTATTTTTGGCCCATACTGTGTCTTTTATGCCCATGCTCTCTTTTATTCCTAAGTAAAAAGATGCAGTTTCAGTCAATTAGGGTGAAATTCATGCTTGCATGAAGGATCAGCATAAGGCCTAAGTCCCACTTCAGTGGTCAAAATAGGACTTAAGAGGTGTGAAAATTTATTATTGGTTTCTCTACATGGGGATGAATTTCACCTGAAGAGGGTTTTCCATTTCCTGACATTAAAGGTCCAGCCTTGTTGCACTATTTTCACTTCTTTGCTAAACAGAATGGTGAGCTGAACCAGAAAATATAAAGCCACCAATAATGACATGGCTTAATTACAGCCCTCAAGGATAAAGCACACAACTAATTCTGTGAGAGATGAACTAGCGATCTAGAGTATATTTTGTATTGTGCAGCCCACAGGCACTACCACCTGAATGACAATATATCTGCCATTTATTCAAGCAAGAATATAACCTGCAAAGTTATAGAACAGGAGGAATTCAAGTTGGCCCATTTGCTCTTGCAGCAGGATTTCCAGCCGCAAAAATCCACATTACATTAAAAGCATGGACAATCTTAGTTACCCCTTTCCATTGCTCTCAGAGTCCTTCAGCTTTCCAACCTGCCTCTTCTCTGTTCCATTTCCTCTTCCAAAAGGGTACACCTGTTTTCTGCAGAGAGTGGGGGGTCTTTAGGTACCCAACACCCCTTTAAATTCTCTGCAACATCAGAGTGTGGAGCTACAAAGACACGTATTGCAATTGCCAGATCTATGTCCAGTAGGAATGGGAAGTGCTTCCTGGCCACACTGAGGCTATGTCTACACAGTGGAAGCTATGTCTGGCTAGTTTCCTTTAGTCCAAGAAGTTGCATTTATGGTCAGGTTGCCACTCCCTCCAGCATTACAGATTATTGTGAAGTCATATGCAGCAATGCCTTGTATTTTTTGTGCAATTATTCAGTTACTTACAGAGCACACCCAGGAATACCCAGAATAAAGGAAGAAGCAGAGGTGCGACTTCCTAAAGACAGCAACGAAGGGTCCTGTGGCACCTTATAAACTAAAAGAAAAGTTTTGAGCATGAGCTTTTGTGAGCACAGACTCACTTCTTCAGATGCTGGTCTTGGAAATCTGCAGGGCCAGGTATAAATAAGCCAGAGCAAGGGTGGGGATAACAAGGTTAGCTCAGTCAGCAAGGGTGAGGCTTACTACCAGCAGTTGATCTGGAGGTGTGAACACCAAGGGAAGGGAAGCTGCTTCTGTATTTAGCCAGCCATTTGCAGTCTTTGTTTAAGCCAGAGCTGAGGGCGTCGAATTTGCAGATGAATTGTAGCTCAGAAATTTCTCTTTGGGGTCTGGTCCTGAAATTTCTTTGCTGTAGGATAGCTACTTTTAAGTCTGCTACTGTGTGGCCTGGGAGATTGAAGTGCTCTCCTGAGGGTTTTTGTATATTGCCATTTCTGATATCTGATTTGTGTGCGTTTATTCTTTTATATAGAGACTGTCCAGTTTGTCCGATGTATATAGCAGAGGGGCATTGCTGGCACATGATGGCATAAATTATATTGGTAGATGTGCAGCTGAATGAACCCACGATGGTGTGGCTGAACTGGTTAGGTCCTGTAATGGTGTTGCTGGTGTAGATATGTGGGCAGAGCTGGCAACGAGGTTTGTTGCATGGATGGGTCCCTGAGTTAAAGTTACTGTGGTCCGATGTATAGTTGCTGTTTAGGATTTGCTTCAGGTTGGCAGGTTGTCTGTGGGCAAGGACTGGTCTGCCTTCCAAGGCCTGTGAAAGTGGGGGATCATTGTCCAGGATGGGTTGTAAATCCCTGATAATGCGCTGTAGAGGTTTTAGCTGAGGACTGTAGGTGATGGATAGTAGTGTTCTGTTGGTTTCTCTCTTGGGCTTGTCCTGTAGTAAGAGGCTTCATGGCACACGTCCGGCTCTGTTGATCTGTTTTTTCACTTCCTCAGGTGAGTATTGCAGTTTCAAGAATGTTTGGTAGAGATCCTGTAGGTGTTTGTATCTGTCGGAGGGGCTGGAGCAAATGCGGTTATATCAGTGCTTGGCTGTAGACAATGGATCGTGTGGTGTGTCTGGGATGGAAGCTGGAGGCATGAAGGTAGGCGTAGCGGTCGGTAGGTTTACGGTACAGGGTGGTATTGATGTGGCCATCGTGTATTAGTACCGTGGTGTCCAGGAAGTGGATCTCCTGCGTGGACTGTTCCAGGCTGAGGTTGATGTTGGGGTGAAAGTTGTTGAAGTCCTGGTGGAATTCCTCCAGAGTCTCCTTCCCATGGGTCCAGATGATGATGTCATCAATGTAGCATAAGTAGAGATGGGGTGTTAGTGGATGAGAGCTAAGGAAGCGCTGTTCCAGGTCAGCCATGAAAATATTGGCATATTGAGGGGCCATGCGCTGATTTGAAGGTATATATCGTCACCAAATCTGAAATAGTTGTGTGTGAGGATAAAGTTACAGAGCTCAGCCATCAGATGTGCTGTAGCATCATCAGGGATACTGTTCCGGACAGCATTTATTCCATCTTTGTGTGGGATTTTCAGCAGGTTTGTGCTTGATTCAAACTATATTTTTCAGAGTATTCCAGAGAGTGCACACTGGTGTAATCTGCAATGTACAATTTTATTGGAGCAGCACATGTTCTCCACCATTGAAGGCCAGCCTAGCCCATGACCAAACCAATAACTCCTTCCTTGAGGGGAGTTAGTGTGACTATAAGCACTTAGGCCAGGGATGGGCAAAAATTTTTGGTGGGGAACTACTCCAAGAGTTTGGTGAGTGGTTAAGGACTTCACTTTTCTATGGAGTGGGTGGGGAAGAAGGGAGCTCAAGGTAGGGGACTGAAGTGCAGGAGAGTGTGAGATCTGAGAGATCGTTTGCATGAAGGAGCTAGTTGTGACCTTGAGCAGGAGAATGGGATGCAGGGTCAGGGACAGGGTATGAGTGCAGGAGAGGAGGAGAGCCTGCGGGAAGGGTATAGGATGAGGTGCAGGGTCTGGGAAGGAGTTGAGACCTGTGGCAGGGAGGGTGCTAAGGGTTTGGGTGGTGACCTGGAGCAGGAGGGGGTGGTGACCTATGGCAGGCACTTTGGGTGTAGGAGGGGATGGGGTGCCAGATGCAGGCTCTGGCCAGGAGGTGCCAGCCCAGCAGGACCCTGAGGCAGACTTCCTGACTTCTGCAGCCCCACTTAGCTCAAAGCAGCTGGCTGCTCTATGCGCCTCTCTATGCTGTATGTTTTCAGAGGTGGGGAGGACGTTTTGCACATTGCCCCATCCTCAGCACAATCTATCAGCTCCCATTGGCCAGTTTCCAGCTATAGTGTGCTAGTGTAGACACAGCCTAGATGTTCATGTGTTGGAATTAGGGCACTGCCAAACAGCCTAGCTTGAAGTAGTAACAGCTTTCCAGAAAGCCTTTGACACGGTCCCACATCAAAGGCTTTTATGTAAATTAGGCGGTCATGGGATAAGAGGAAAGATCCTTTCATGGATCGGGAATTGATTAAAAGACAGAAAACAAAGGGTTGGAATAATTGGTAAATTTTCACAATGGAGGGGGGTAACTAGTGGTGTTCCCCAGGGGTCAGTCCTGGGACCGATCCTGTTCAGCTTGTTCATCAATGATCTAGAAAATGAGGTAAGCAGTGAGGTGGCAAAGTTTGCAGATGACACCAAGTTGTTCAGGACAGTCAAAACCAGAAGGGATTGTGAAGAACTACAAAAAGATCTCAGCAAACTGAGTGATTGGGCAGCAAAATGGCAAATGAAATTTAATGTGGGTAAGTGTAAAGTAATGCACATTGGAAAAAATAACCCAAATTACACGTACAACATGATGGGGTCAAATTTAGCTACGACAGATCAGGAAAGGGATCTTGGAGTTATAGTGGATAGTTCTCTGAAGACATCCACGCAGTGTGCAGCGGCAGTTAGTAAAGCAAATAGGATGTTAGGAATTATTAAAAAGGGATAGATAATAAGACAAAAGATATCATACTTCCCCTATATAAAACTATGGTATGCCCACATCTTGAGTACTGCGTGCAGATGTGGTCTCCTCACCTCAAAAAAGATATATTGGCATTAGAAAAGGTTCAGAAAAGGGCGACTAAGATGATTAGGGGTTTGGAACGGGTCCCATATGGGGAGAGGCTAGAGAGACTGGGACTTTTCAGTCTAGAAAAGAGGCGATTGAGGGACGATATGATAGAGGTATATAAAATCATGAATGGTGTGGAGAAAGTGAATATAGAAAAATTATTTACCTTTTCCCATAATACAAGAACTAGGGGACACCAAATGAAATTGATGGGTAGTAGGTTCAAAACTAATAAAAGGAAATTTTTCTTCACATAGCGCACAGTCAACCTGTGGAACTCCTTGCCAGAAGAGTCTGTGAAGGCCAGGACTCTATTAGGATTTAAAAAAGAGCTCAATAAATTTTTGCAGGTTAGGTCCATAAATGGCCATTAGCCAGGGGTAAAGCATGGTGCCCTAGCCTTTAGTACAAGGGCAGGAGATGGATGGCAGGAGATAAATCACTTGGTTATTGTCTTCTGTTCTGCTTCTCTGGGGCACCTGGCATTGGCCACTGTCGGCAGACGGGATGCTGGGCTGGATGGACCTTTGGTCTGACCCAGTATGGCCATTCTTATGTTCTTATGTTCTTAGCCAAATCCATGCTTTCTGCCTTCAATTATATCAATTATAAAAATTGTTCCAACAACAAGGCAAGTGTCCTAATTTCATAGGGACAAGCTCACTATTTGTGGCTTTGTCTCATATAAGCACCTGATCCAATCCCGTCCCGCCATCCCAATTTTTCATACTTGCTATCTGGTTACCCTAACTAAGCTATGTGAGAAGTCCTTAGAGAACATTCATAGAATCATAGAATACTAGGACTGGAAGGGAACTTGAGAGGTCATCAAGTCCAGCCCCCTGCCCTCATGGCAGGACCAAATACTGTCTAGACCATCTGTGATTGACATTTATCTAACCTGTTCTGAAATATCTCCAGACATGGAGATTGCACAACCTCCCTAGGCAATTTATTCCAGTGTTTTACCACCCTAACAGTTAGGAACTTTTTCCCCAATGTCCAACCTAAACCTACCTTGCTGCAGTTTAACCCTATTGCTTCTTGTTCTATCCTCAGAAGCCACGAAGAACAAGTTTTCTCCCTCCTCCATATGACACCCTTTTAGACACCTGAAAACCGCTATCATGTCCCCCTTCAGTCTTCTTTTTTCCAAACTATACTTGCCCAATTCTTTCAGTCTTTCTTCATAGGTCATGTTCTCTAGACCTTTGATCATTCTTGTTGCTCTTTTCTGGACTCTCTCCAATTTCTCCACATCTTTCTTGAAATGTGGTGCCCAGAACTGGACACAATACTCCAACTGAGGCCTAACCAGCGCAGAGTAGAGAGGAAGAATGACTTCTCCTGTCTTGCTCACAACACACCTGTTAATGCATCCCAGAATCATGTTTGCTGTGTTTGCAACAGCATCACACTGTTGACTCATATTTAGCTAGTGGTCCACTATAACCCCTAGATCCCATTCTGCCACACTCCTTCCTAGACAGTCGCTTCCCATTCTGTATGTGTGAAACTGATTGTTCCATCCTAATGGAGCACTTTGCATTTGTCTTTATTAAATTTCATCTTGTTTACCTCAGACCACTTCTCCAATTGGTCCAGATCATATTGAATTTTGACTCTATCCTCCAAAGCAGTTGCAACACCTCCCAGCTGGGTAACATCTGCAGACTTAATAAGCATACTTTCTATGCCAATATCTAAATTGTTGATGAAGATATTGAACAAAACCGGTCCCAATACAGACCCCTGTGGAACCCCATTTGTTATACCTTGCCAGTAGGATTGAGAACCATTAAAAACTATTCTTTGAGTTTGGTTATCCAGCCAATTTTGTACCCACCTTATAGTAGTCCCATCTAAGTTGTATTTTCCTAGTTTATTGATAAGAATATCATGTGAGACCGTATCAAATGCCTTACTAATGTCTAGGTATACCACATCCACCTCTTCTCCCTTATCCACAAGGCTCATTATGCTATCAAAGAACGCTATCAGATTGGTTTGATGTGATTTGTTCTTTACAAATCCATGCATGCTGTTCTCTATCACCTTACCACCTTCCAAGCATTTGCAGACGATTTCCTTAATTGCTGGCTCCATTATCTTTCCTGCCACAGAAGTTAAACTGACTGGTCTGTAGTTTCCTGTGTTGTTCTTATTCCCCTTTTTATAGATGGGCACTATATTTGCCTTTTTCCTCTGGAATCTCTCCTGTCTCCCATGATTTTCCAAAGATGATAGCTAAAGGCTCAGATACCTCCTCTATCAGCTCCCTGAGTATTCCAGGATGCATTTCATCAGGCCCTGGTGACTTGCAGACATCTAACTTTTCTAAGTGATTTTTTGCTGGTGGTAATCTTTTACAGCAGCATTTCTCAAACTGTGGGTCAGAACCCCAAAGTGGGCCATCACCATGTCTGGCATTAGCCAGGGTGCCAGTACTGAAGCCTGAGCCCCACTGCCTAGCATAGACGCTGAAGTCCAAGGGCTTCAGCCCTGGACACTGGGGCTCAGCATACAGACCCCTCACTGGGAGCTGAAGTCCTTGGAATCTAACCCTGTTCCCTCAGGCTGTGCTCCCTGCCCCCATATCACCCAGGGCAACAGGGCTCCTGCTCCCTGTCCTGGGGTCAAGTGATAACTGCTGTTGTCAGAAGGAGCTTGTGGTGCAATGAAGTTTGAGAACCCCTGTTCTACAGTAACTGCACCAAGGAAATTCCCCAATTAGAGTCAAGGTTAGATTACAGTCTGGATCCCCTTTGCATTGCTCCAATTCTTTTGCTTGCCAGAGCAGAAGTGAAAATCCTTCCCAAGGATGAGAGCTGTGAATAGTTCCTGGGGAAGTTTCAAGGAAGTGAGGACAGCTCCCTATCAGGCCTGCCAGTAGCAAGGGGATGAGGAGAGGACAAAGGAGGCAACTGCCCCAGGGCCTGTTGATACAAAAGGGAAAGGGAGAAGAAGCTCCAGGCCCTGTAAATCACTGTTGGAGTGCCACACAGCTAGCTATAGTCAGTGCTTAGGCTGCAGTGGAGCACTGTGGTCCAGGCACAGCTTAGGGCTGGCTAAGAACAGCCCCAACCCATTTACCAAGGAGCCCGCTCCTTCCACAGCCACAGAACATCCCCTGCCACCTCGACCAGGGGCCCAGTGAAGCTATTGGCCCCCTTACTCCTTAACATTCTCTTCCCTCAACTGCATATCCACATAGGGATATATTCAATCATGTTCAAAGTTTCGTAGTATTGCTTAAATATCATAGGCTAAGAACCTGCCCATTATTTGCATCAGTAAACTTCAAATAAGGATAATTCTCTCTGCCAATCCTTTTCATCAGTTTGTAAAATCCTTGCCTGGTATTTCTGAATTGAAAATAAGCATTATTCAGTTACTGCTTGCAGCGCTTAATATGCAGGAGGTTTTTTCTCTCCAAAACATTTTACAGAACAAAATGTGTCAATTTGTCAAAATTTGTACCTTGAGGCAGATGTTCAGGTCTGGAAAATAATTTTTCCAGTTGTATTTAAAGAAAGTGATGTGATTATGGCAAAAGGCATTTTGGTCAGAATTGAACAAGATATGATTAAATTATATGCTTGTCAAACCCCTTTAAGGTTAACCGTTTTTTTCTATATCATGTCTCTAAGAAGTGGTGTATATATTATAACACACATGCACATATGCACACGTCTAACTCTAAGAAGCATCCTGCACATATCAAGCTTTGCCGTATGGAGATTTGTATTACTTTGATCTTACTCTTTCTGATTTTCTAACAACATTGGCAGGCCAAAAAGGACAATCGCATTAGGCATTACTTGTTCCATGAGATTAATCCTACTGCATAGCATGACCCATATATGTTTTGTAAACAAGACACTGTACTTCTTATCATGGAGAACACGTCAAATAGTTTAACTGTAACTGTAACTGTAACTGAAAACATTTTCTGTAACCACCAAAATCATCTGACTGCTGTATTCAGGGAGTGAAGGGAAGGTGGAAACCACCACAACAAAGATAATAGATGTTATGCCTGGCCCCTTGTGTTATAGTCCAAGGGTTCCATTTCAGAAGGAGGTGGTGACAGCAGCTGTGTGTACCAGGTCACCACAAGCTCTTCCCATTCCCCTGATTATCAGGGATCAAGAGGAAAATGCACATCTAATGTACGTGCCTCTCATCCTTGGCTGGTGAGGGGTGGAGAGAGGAGTGATCTGCAATCTGTGTACTTTCCCCTCTGTCCCTGATAGTCAGGGAACAGGAAGAACAAGCAGAAATCCTGTATGCACAGCTGCAACATCCCCTGCCCCCCACCTTCCTGAAATGGCATGCTTGTTATGGTCTACACCTTTGATAAGTAACAGAGAGGGAGCTTAGCTAGTCTAGATACTATCAAAACAAAAAGCAGTCAAGTAGCACTTTAAAGACTAGCAAAAGAGGATGTGTGTTACTGAAAAAAAATTTCGCACCACAGAGGGAAACAGCTGAGCTGTCTTTTATATTCAAATTCGGCACATTAACACATGGTTTGAACCAGGATGGGAATTTTCTGAGTCATTATAGGGGCTCATTTGCATACTTGGCTTAATCTAATTCTTGACCTTCCGCCTCTGCCCACCCCTCCACTCTTTGATTTGCTCACCTTGATCATTTTTTTCTGATTTGTCCACCTTGATTACTGTTTTTGCTTCTCTGTGCCTTAAATACTGAGTCTGTTCTGGTATGGCTATGGTCTGAAGAAGTGGGTCTGTCCCACGAAAGCTCACCCAATAAATTATTTTGCTAGTCTTTAAAGTGCTACTTGACTGCTTTTTACCTTTGATAAGTGGCTGTATAATGTTACCATATGTGCAAGTGAGCAGATACTTTTGCTTTGCTAGCATTTTGCACCCAGTTTGCACTGGTACAAATAACATAAGGCCCTTCATTTCTGGTTTCTGACATTTTTTTACTGAATATTTCCTTGATTTACATAAGCCATTACTCAGTTTTTACTAATTTTTAAAGCTGGAACTCCACGGACATGTCCCACTTCTTAGGAAGGAAAGATGGCTGCCCAAGTTACTAAGCTGCTCTCTCCCTATCTACAGCAGGGCTGGAAGCAGAAGAAGTGGAGGACATAAGGGCACTAGGTCTTCATGCTGCCTCTCCCACCATTTCTCCTGCCACAGTACCTGAATTACTTGAGCACTGGTGCACTTGCTGTTATCAATCCTGTACCAACCACATACACATTACCAGCTTTACAGACAACACAAATAATTATCAGCATTCAAAGCAATGTTAGTGTAGTTCGTGAACTACTTTTCAGACTAAAGTGGTGCCAAGTATCAGAGGGGTGGCTGAGTTAGTCTGTATCTTCAAAAGCAACAAGAAATCCTGTGGCACCTGAAAGACGATCAGATATTTTGCCCACGGAAGCTTATGCTCCAAAATACGTTAGTCTATAAGGTGCCATGGGTCTTCTGGTTCCTTTTGATACTAAAATGTGTTGAACATATAAAACTGTATCCAAATATGTTGCAGAACATAAGGGATTTATAAAAAGCTGAAAGAAAAACAAACAGCAGAAGAGAGTGATATTTACCCTGATATTTATCCAGAAAACTGCAACATGCAAAAAATATTTTGCACCAATTTTCACTTTTTTATTAATAAATGCAGATAAAGTTTTGGGATATTTAAAAAAAAAACCTGCCAAAAGAAAGGATCTTTAAATGACTATAAGATGTAAGAGAGGAAAAAAAATCAGAACCGCTGTGACTATGGTTATAGTACAGCGCTCTGTCAATAGAAGTCACCATTGGAAGAGATTTCCCGACAAAACTTCTGTTGACAGAGTGCAGCCTTACACAAAAGCCAATCAGGAGAGCGTTCCGCTCTGTCCACAAAGCAGCTGGGCAGACAAAAAAGGCACCCAGAAGCACAACAGCCAGGGCTGCCCATTGTTGTGGATGCTCTGTCTGACAAGCCCCACACAGTTTTTTAGTTGACAGAATCTTTCAGAAAAAGGTGCTCTTCCTCATCTGGGAGAGGAAGAGGGCCATCAGAAAAAGTGCTGCATTATTCTCATTTAATATCTAAAGAACACATTTTGTCTATAGACACTCTACAGAATTTTTTGAAAGAGCCCCCACTTTTTCAAAGAAAACTCTCTAGTTTGGACATAGCCTGTGATAAAAGGAAGGTATATACTGAATTTGGTGGTTCTAGCTCTTACTGTTTAGGAGGAGTTCTTGATCACACTGACAAACAAACTTTCTAAAATATATAACAGATATTGGCTGTGTCTACACGTGCCCCAAACTTCGAAATGGCCATGCAAATGGCCATTTCGAAGTTTACTAATAAAGCGTTGAAATGCATATTCAGCGCTTCATTAGCATGCGGGCGGCAGCCGCGCTTCGAAATTGACGCTCCTTGCCTCTGCGCGGCGCGGCGCGTCCAGACAGGACTCCTTTTCGAAAGGATGCTGCCTACTTCGAAGTCCCCTTATTCCCATGAGCTCATGGGAATAAGGGGACTTCGAAGTAGGTGGGGTCCTTTCGAAAAGGAGTCCCGTCTGGACGCGCCGCGCGGCGGCAAGGAGCGTCAATTTCGAAGCGCGGCTGCCGCCCGCATGCTAATGAAGCGCTGAATATGCATTTCAACGCTTTATTAGTAAACTTCGAAATGGCCATTTGCATGGCCATTTCGAAGTTTGGGGCACGTGTAGACGTAGCCTTCAACATTAGAACAAGAAATAAGGATTGTAAATGTGTTAGAGAAGCTACATAGCTCACAGTGGGAAAGAGTAAACTGCAAACTGCAGCCAATGCCATTATATCTAGTCACCACTCCTATTTCAAAAGCATTTCAATAAGTGCCTTCACACAAATGAATTCTAATAGAAAAGCTGTTAGTAGTTCCATGTGCATATACTGACTTACTATTAGGAAGGATTCTCCTATTACCAGGGTTGGTATAATACATATTGAACATCCTGGTGAATGCCTTTGAAATTCAATATTAATTATTGTACTATTAAGCCAGTACTTTGCATCTCAGCTGTAGCAATAAATACATCTTTTATTTTTATTTTCAAAAGGCAATTCATTTGGCATTATTTAGACACTCCACATTGGAACTCACAGAAAGGTTTGAAAAATAACTATCCCAAGAGTCAAGTGAGTGCCTCCACAGATGGTGCAGCTAGATACAATAAGCCATTTTAAACATGCTAGCATGCATGTTAAATTACTCATAAAGGCTTTTGTCATCCAAATGCATGAACATTTTATATATTAGAAATAAAAACCCAGAAGAAAAAGAAAACCCAAAAAACTAGGCCCCCGCTGGGCAGTCCAATAAACAGGGGTAAGAAGCAAAATGGACAGTCATGTGGAGCAATGAGATGACAAACTCTGAGGAGACAGCTGAGCAGTCAGTGGTAAAAAAGGACAGATTATATCAGACAAATGCATTATTCAGCAACTTTTCAAATTCTTAGCTCTGACCATCTGGAGAGTAGGATGCACAGGTGAAAGAACAGCAGCTATATTACCACCAAAGGACTCTTTTAAATGAAAAATACAGAACTCATTCTCACAAAGTTTTATAGAGATTCAGTCATGGGAAAAAAAACTAGCCAAAATAAAATAACAGCAGCAACAACAACAAAACAAAACCTCTTTCTGGTAAAAATAAAGGCTTTGCTGCTCAAGTGCGATAAGGCCTGTACCTACACCCATTCATGTCAACAACTACTTCCATTGAATTCAGCGGGGACCACATTTCACTCAAAATGTTTCTTCTCCTTTTCCTTCACTGTCAGGCTCTCAACAATGTGAAGAAAAATCCTCAGCCTCCACTGATCTAGAGGTAAGAAGCATTAGGTGAAGTGGACAGGGGGCTGCAGCCAGGGGAGTTTAAGAGGCAGTTTAATAGAGGGAGGCCTACAGTGGTCAGGAAGACCTGCAACACCTATTCCAGCACTGCCTCTGTCTCCTCCGCATGTGCCTGTAGCCAGACAGACTGCCTGACCATGGATGCCTCTACCCAGATCCTGGTGTGGTTTTGCAAGGACTGTGGCTTTCAGTTCCCACTTACTGATATCCAGGCTGGGGAGAGCATCCAATGTGATAGGTGCCTGCTGGTGGAATCTCTCAGGCAGCAGGTGAAAGAGCTACAGGAGGAGGTGGCTAGGTTGAGGAGCATCCGAAGCCATGAACAATTCCTGGACACTCTTCATGTGGTGACAGCTGAGGTAGCTGTCCCAGTACACAGGACAGCTGATAAACCAGTGGTGGAAGAGGAGATGGCTCAGGGTGGACACTGGCAGCTGGTTACTTCTGGCAGCAGGCAGTGCTCCACCCCTGCTCCCAACTCCCACCATGATACTAGGAAACCGTTATGCTTTACTTGATCCAGGAGACAAGGAATCACCCTCTACAGCAGAGGAGAAGCCTGTACCCCCAAGGCTGGGATGTCAGCTGCCACCACTGTGAGGAGAAAACGTAGAGTGGTGGTGGTCGGCAATCCTCTTCTGAGGAGGACAGAGGCACCATCTGTCGCCCTGACATTTCATATTGGGAGGTATGCTGCCTGCCAGGGGCCCATATCCAAGACATTAAGGAAGTGTTGTCGAGGATTATCCGGCCCTCTGACTACTACCCCAAGTTACTCATCCATGCGGGCACTAACGATACTGTGAGGTGTGACACTGAGCAAATCAAGAGTGACTACAGGGCTCTGGGAGTACGGGTGAAGGAATTTGGGGCACAAGTGGTATTCTCTTCAATCCTTCCTGTCAAAGCTAGGGACCCAGGCAGAGACAGGTACATCCTGGAGGTGAATGCCTGGCTGCGTAAATGGTGTCACCAGGAAGGCTTTGACTTCCTTGACCACGGGATGCTATTCCAGAAAGGACTGCTAGACAGATGTGGCATTCACCTTTCAAGGAGAGGGAAGACCCTATCTGGACACAGACTGGCTAACCTAGTGAGGAGGGCTTTAAACTAGGTTTGATAGGGACAGGGGAGCAAAGCCCATGGGTAAGTACAGAATATGGAGATCTGGGAGATGGGTTAGAAATGGGAGGGAGCATGGGCTATAATGGCAGAGAAAAAGGAGGGTCAGGGCAAAACTGGGAGGCAAGATCAAATCAATATCAAATGCAAGAAGTATAGGTAATAAGCAGGAAGAACTGGAAGTACTACTAAATAAATACAACTAAGACACTGTTGGCATCACAGAAACTTGGTGGGATAATACATATAATTAGAATGTAGGTATGGAAGGGCGCAGCTTCCTCAGGAAGGATAAACAGGGGGAAAAGGGAGGAGTTGTTGCCTTATATATTAAAAAGGTATACACTTGGACTGAGGTGGAGATGGTCATAGGAAACAGATGTGTTGAGAGCCTCTGGACTAAGCTAAAGGTAAAAAAGGTAAAGGTAAAGGTAAAGGTAAAAAGCAAGGGTGATGTCCTTCTAGGAGTCTTCTATAGGCCACCTACCCAGGTGGAAGAGGTGGATGAGCCTTTTTTTAAACAACTAACAAAATCATCCAAGGCCCAGGATTTGGTGGTGGGGGGGGACTTCATCTATCCAGATATATGTTGGGAAACTAACACAGCAACACACAAACTCTCCAATAAGTTCTTGGACTGCTTTGGAGGCAACTTTTTATTTCAGAAGGTTGAAAAACCTACTGGGGGGAAGCTGTCCTAGATTTGATTATAACAAATAGGGAGGAACTGATTGAGAATCTGAATATGGAAGGCAGCTTGGGTGAAAGCGATCATAAAATCACAGAGTTCACAATTTTAAGGAAGGGTAGAAGGGAGAACAGCCAAATAGAGTCAATGGATTTCAGAAGGCGGATTTTGGTGAACTCAGAGAGCTGGTAGGTAGGGTACGGTGGGAAGCAAGACTGAGGGGAAAAACAACAGAGGAGAGTTGGCAGCTTTTCAAAGGGACATTATTAAGGTCCCAAAAGCAAGCAATCCCGCTGCATAGGAAAGATAGAAAATATGGCAAAAGTCTACCTTGGCTTAACCAGGAGATTTTGCATGATATCAGGATAAAAAAGGAATCCTATAAAAAATGGAAACTAGGACAAATTACAAAGGATGAATATAAGCAAACAACACAGGAATGCAGGGGCAAGATTAGAAAGGCAAAGGCACAAAATGAGCTCAAATTAGCTACTGGCATAAAGGGAAACAAGAAGACTTTTTATAAATACATTAAAAGCAAGAGGAAGACCAAGAATAGGGTAGGCCCATTGCTCAGTGAGGACGGAGAAGCAATAACGAGAAACTTGGAAATGGCAGAGATGCTCGATGACTTCTTTGTTTCGGCCTCACTGAGAAGTCTGAAGAAGGAATGCATAACACAGTGAATGCTAGTGGGAAAGGGGTAGGTTTAGAAGATAAAATAAAAAAAGGACAAGTAAAAATCACTTATAAAAGTAACAGAGAGAAAGCTGCACTAGTCTATATACTATCAAAAGAAAAAAGTAGTCAAGTAGCACTTTAAAGACTAACAAAATAATTTATTCGGTGAGCTTTCGTGGGACAGACTCACTTCTTCTACCAGAACAGACTCAATATTTAAGGCACAGAGAACCAAAAACAGTAATCAAGGTGGACAAATCAGAAAAAAAAATGATCAAGGTGAGCAAATCAGAGGTAGGGGGCAGGAGGGCAGAGTCAAGAATTAGATTAAGCCAAGTATGCAAATGAGCCCCTATAGTGACCCAGAAAATTCCCATCCTGGTTCAAACAGCGTGTTAATGTGTCGAATTTGAATATAAAAGAGAGTCTAGTAGCCTCTCTTTCAAGAGTGTTGTGAAAATTCCGCTTCAGTAACACACAAACTCTTAAGGGCCTTCTGGAGTGTGCCATCCTGAGTAAGGATAGGTTGTACGTCTTTAATAATGCATTGCAGTGGTTTGAGTTGGGGGCGGTAGGTGATGACCAGTGGTGTTCTGTTCTTGGCATTATTGGGCCTATCTTGGAGTAGCTGGTCTCTGGGTATTCATCTGGCCCTGTCGATTTGCTTTTTTATTTCTCCTGCTGGGTAATTCAGGTTTATGAATATTTGGTAAAGATGTTGTAGTTTTTGGTCTCTGTCAGTAGAATCAGAGCAAATGAGATTGTATCTAAGAGCTTGACTGTAAACAATGGATCTAGTTATGCGTGCAGGATGGAAGCTAGAAGTGTGTAGGTAAGTATAGTGATCAGTGGGTTTCTGGTACAGTGTGGTACTGATCAGGCCATCCTTGATTTGTACTGTAGTGTCCAGGAAATGTATCTCTCTCATGGAGTAATTGAGGCATAAGTTGATGGTGGGGTGCAGATTGTTAAAGTCTCTGTGGAATTCTTCTAGAGCTCTATACCATGGGTCCAAATCATAAAGATGTCATTAATGTGTCTTAAGTAGAGGAGGGGCAATAGGGGACGAGAGCTGAGGAATTATTATTCCAGGTCAGCCATAAATATATTTGCATATTGTGGGGCCATGCGGGTGCTCACAGAAGTTCCACTAATCTGGAGGTATAAATTGTCCCCAAATTGGAAATAATTAGGGTGAGAACAAAGTTACAGAGGTCAGATACCAGATTGGCTGTGGTGACATCAAGGATGGTATTCCTGATTGCTTGTCATCTGTTTTCTGCTGGAATATTAGTGTGCAGAGCCTCTACATCCATTGTGGCAATGATGGCATTGTCAGAAACTTTTCCGATGTTTTGTAATTTCCTCAGGCAGTCAGGGGTATCTCGGAGATAGCTGACAGTGTTGGTGGCATAGGGCTTGAGGAGGGAGTACACGTAACTGGATAGTCCGGTGTTAAGGGTGGTAATTTTCTGGTGGTAATTTTTCACAACACTCTTGAAAGAGGCTGCTGAACTCTCTTTTATATTCAAATTTGACACATTAACACGTGGTTTGAACTGGGATGGGAATTTTTTGGGTCACTATAGGGGCTCATTTGCATACTTGGCTTAATCTAATTCTTGACTCCCCCCACCCCTTCTACTGTTTTTGGTTCTCTGTGCCTTAAATATTGAGTCTGTCCTGGTATGGCTAAGGTCTGAAGAAGTCTGTCTGTCCCACAAAAGCTCACCAAATAAATTATTTTGTTAGTCTTTAAAGTGCTACTTAACTGCTATTTTGTTTCACGTAGGAAAGTTAGATGTCTGCAAGTCACCAGGGCCTGATGAAATGCATCCTGGAATACGAAAGGAGCTGGTGGAGGAGGTATCTCAGCCATTAGCTAGCATCTTGGGAAAATCATGGGAGACAGGAGAGATTCTAGAAGACTGGAAAAAGGTGAATATAGTGCCCATCTATAAAAAGGGGAATAAGAACAACACAGGAAACTACAGGCCAGTCAGTTTAACTTCTGTTCCAGGAAAGATAATAGAACAAGTAATTAAGGAAATCACCTGCAAACACTTGGAAGGTGGTAAGCTGATAGGGAACAGCCAGCATGGATATTCAAAGAACAAAACATGTCAAACCAATCTAATAGGTTTCTTTGATAGGTTAACAAGCCTTGTGGATAAGGGAGAAGCGGTGTATGTGGTATACCTAGACCTTAGTAAGGCATTTGATATGGTCTCCCATGATATTCTTATCAATAAACTAGGCAAATAAAACTTGGATAGGGCTGCTATTAGGTGGGTGCAAAACTCTCTGGATAACCGTACTCAGAGAGTAGTTATTAATGGTTCTCAATCCTGCTGGCAAGGTATAACAAATGGGGTTCTGCAGGGGTCTGTATTGGGACCAGTTCTATTCAATATCTTCATCAACGATTTAGATATTGTCATAGAAAGTATGCTTATTAAGTTTGCAGATGATACCAAGCTAGGAGGTGTTGCAACTGCTTTGGAAGATAGGGTCAAAATTCAAAATTATCTGGACAAATTGGAGAAATGGTCTGAAGTAAACAGGATGATGTTTAATAAAGACAAATGCAAAGTGCTCCACTTAGCGAGGAACAATCAGTTTCACACATAGGCCATTTCTACACAGACAAAAGTGGCATGCTAATACAGGGAGTGAAAGATGCTAATGAGGCGCGGACGCAAATTCCCCGTGCCTCATTAGCATAACGTCACATGATTTGGAGTCCGGAAGACCGTTCTTTTGGACTCCAAAATGCTGTGGAGAAGCACGGCCCTGGGGGGGCTTCCAGAAGGAAGTCCGTCTTCTGGAGGCTCCTTCTTCCCAAAAATTTTTGGGAAGAAGGGGCCTCTGGACGAAGGACTTCCTTCCGGAAGCTCCCCCAGGGCTGCGCTTCTACACGGCATTTTGGAGTCCAGAATAATGATGTTCCAGACTCCAAATCATGTGACATTATGCTAATGAGGTACGGGGAATTTACATCCACACCTCATTAGCATCTTTTGCTCCCTGTATTAGCATGCCACTTCCGAAGGAAGTGATCTGTGTAGAAACGGCCATACAGAATGGGAAGCGACTGTCTAGGAAGGAGTATGGCAGAAAGGGCTCTAGGGCTTATAGTGGACCACAAATTAAATATGAGTCAACAGTGTGATGCTGTTGCCAAAAAAGCTAACATGATTCTGGGATACATTAACAGATGTGTTGTGAACAAGACACGAGAAGTCATTCTTCAGCTCTACTCTGCACTGGTTAGGCCTCAGTTGGAGTACTGTGTCCAGTTTTAGGTGCCGCATTTCAAGAAAGATGTGGAGAAATTGGAAAGGGTCCAGAAAAGAGCAACAAGAGTAATCAAAGGTCTCGAGAACATTACCTATGAAGAAAGGATGAAAGAATTGGGCTTGTTTAGTTTGGAAAAAATAAGATTAAGCGGGGACATGATAGTGGTTTTCAGGTATCTAAAAGGGTGTCATAAGGAGGAGAGAGAAAGCTTGTTCTTCTTGGCCTCTGAGGATAGAAGAAGAAGCACTGGGCTTTAACTGCAGCAAGGCAGGTTTAGGTTGGACATTAGGAAAAAGTTCCTAACTGTTAGGGTGGTCAAACATTGGAATAAATTGCCTTTGGAGGTTGTGGAATCTCCATGTCTGGAGATATTTAAGAACAGATTAGATAAATGTATATCAGGGATGGTCTAGACAGCACTTGGTCCTGCCATGAGGGCAGGGGCTGGACTACATGACCTCTCAAGGTCCCTTCCAGTCCTAGCATTCTATGATTCTATGATTAGTAAAAATCTCCCAGACTTCTTTCTTCTGAAGTATCCATCACTTATGGTGGATTGCAGAATGATCAATGGATTTCACGTAGCCTAGAGCAATGAGAACGCAGTTTGATTTTTTCTGACTTGACACTGCTTATATAGAAGTAATAACATATCCTAGGTCCACACTGGCCCCTCCCTTCCAAAAGGGGCATGCAAAGGTGGCAGATCAAAATGCAAATGTGCACTAATTTGCATATTCATTGACTTGTTTGCAAAATGGTGGCCAGTCACCATTCCGGAAGACCTGCCTTTGAAATGCAAAGTAGTTGTGTAGATAGTGTTCCTTTGAAAGGAAGCCCTGCTTTCAAAAGCACCCATTTTCCTATTTTTTTTTCAGGTATGAACATAAGAACATAAGAACATAAGAATGGCCATACTGGGTCAGACCAAAGGTCCATCCAACCCAGCATCCCATCTGCCGACGGTGGCCAATGCCAGGTGCCCCAGAGAAGGAGAACAGAAGACAATGATCAAGTGATTTATCTCCTGCCATCCATCTCCTGCCCTTGTTCTGAAGGCTAGGGGCACCATACTTTATCCCTGGCTAATAGCCATTTATGGACCTAACCTGCAAAAATTTATCAAGCTCTTTTTTAAACCCTAATAGAGTCCTGGCCTTCACAGCCTCCTCGGGCAAGGAGTTCCACAGGTTGACTGTGCGCTGTGTGAAGAAAAATTTCCTTTTATTAGTTTTGAACCTACTACCCATCAATTTCATTTGGTGTCCCCTAGTTCTTGCATTATGGGAAAAGGTAAATAATTTTTCTATATTCACTTTCTCCACACCATTCATGATTTTATATACCTCTATCATATCGCCCCTCAATCGCCTCTTTTCTAGACTGAAAAGTCCCAGTCTCTCTAGCCTCTCCCCATATGGGACCCGTTCCAAACCCCTAACCATCTTAGTCGCCCTTTTCTGAACCTTTTCTAATGCCAATATATCTTTTTTGAGGTGAGGAGACCACATCTGCACGCAGTACTCAAGACGTGGGCGTACCATAGTTTTATATAGGGGAAGTATGATATCTTTTGTCTTATTATCGATCCCTTTTTTAATAATTCCTAACATCCTATTTGCCTTACTAACTGCCGCTGCACACTGCGTGGATGTCTTCAGAGAACTATCCACTATAACTCCAAGATCCCTTTCCTGATCTGTCGTAGCTAAATTTGACCCCATCATGTAGTACGTGTAATTTGGGTTATTTTTTCCAACATGCATTACCTTACACTTACCCACATTAAATTTCATTTGCCATTTTGCTGCCCAATCACTCAGTTTGCTGAGATCTTTTTGTAGTTCTTCACAATCCCTTTTGGTTTTGATTGTCCTGAACAACTTGGTGTCATCTGCAAACTTTGCCACCTCACTGCTTACCTCATTTTCTAGATCATTGATGAACAAGTTGAACAGGATCGGTTGCAGGACTGACCCCTGGGGAACACCACTAGTTACCCTCCTCCATTGTGAAAATTTACCATTTATTCCCACCCTTTGTTTTCTGTCTTTTAACCAATTCCCGATCCATGAAAGGATCTTTCCTCCTATCCCATGACCACCTAATTTACATAAAAGCCTTTGGTGTGGGACCGTGTCAAAGGCTTTCTGGAAATCTAGGTATATTATGTCCACTGGGTGCCCCTTGTCCACATGTTTATTAACACCTTCAAAGAATTCTAATAGATTAGTTAGACACGACTTCCCTCTGCAGAAACCATGCTGACTTTTGCCCAACAATTCGTGCTCTTCTACGTGCCTTGCAATTTTATTCTTTACTAGTGTTTCTACTAATTTGCCTGGTACTGATGTTAAACTTATCGGTCTATAATTGCCAGGGTCTCCTCTAGAGCCTTTTTTAAATATTGGTGTTATATTGGCCATCTTCCAGTCATTTGGTACCAAAGTGGATTTATGGGTATATCTGAAGAGAAATCAGATCTATGCAGGGGGACTCTTGCTTCCAAATAAATCCCCATTGTTCTGTACAGGCACAAAAATCTGTTCATGTTCATCTTATTTCAAGATTAGGGTCTCGCTGTATATTAGGCAAAGGTATACTAATGCAGAAAGAAACCTGTGGAATTCCAGGCCCAACACGTTGTTTTCTTATCAGATGGCTCCTGAATAGCAAATGCCAGAAAACCTATCCTTGTAGTGGTTCTAGCCATGGTGAAAAGGAACCATGCTTCTGCGAGACCCCCAGCCCAGTTTTCCAGATTCCCAAATTTTTTCATGGGAATAAGGGGACTTCGAAGTAGGTGGGGTCCTTTCGAAAAGGAGCCCCGTCGGGACGAGCCGCGCGGCGGTGAGGCGCGTCAATTTCGAAGTGCCGCGGCCTCCCGCATGCTAATGAAGCACTGAATATGCATTTCAGCGCTTCATTAGTAAACTTCGAAATGGCCATTTGTGTGGTCACTTTGAAGTTTGGGGCTAGTGTAGACATGGCCCATATCTGATCACACCATTGATCCATCAAATCCTTCAGTAATTCTCAATGCCTGATAACTAAGGGGAAGAAGAAGAGCATCTGTAAAGCACCACTCATATGGTTACACTAGAGAGTTTTATCAACAAAACCGCTCTTTTGTTGACAAAACTTGGGATGTGTTTATACGTAGGATAGGTTTTGTCATAGAGCATATCAACAAAAGCCAGCACTTTTGCTGGCAGTGTTCTGCCTCAAAAGTTTGCTTTTCTGTCAACAAAACATCTGTGTAAATGCCCCCAGGAGGCCTCTTTCAACAGACAAGGCATCCACAATAGTGGGTAGTCCTGTGTGCTGTGCTTCTGGGTGCCTGTTTTGTCAAGAGAGCAGCCAGGCAGTCCGGCTGCTCTGTCAACAGAGTGGAGAACTCTCCCAATTTGCTTTTGTGTGTACACATGAGCTGTGGAGGTACATTTTTGTCAGGAAATCTGTCCTGACAGTGACTTCAGTCAACAGATTGCTACAGCATAATCATAGCCATAGTGTTTGTGTCATGCTGTAAATATACAGAAATAGCTTTTCACTGATCCCTTGAATTCTCAACTTATAACATGAAGGACACATCCACACTAGAGAGTTTTGCAGACAAAACTTTCAGAGCATCTACACACAAAATGTGTTTTGTTGACAGAAACTGGGGCCCTTTTTGACAGAGCTGATCAATCACATAAAAGATTGATCTGCTTTTATATGTACACAGGATTTGTTGACATCTCTTCGGACAGTAATTTCTGTACAGATACTTCCAGTGCAACAAAAATGATTAAAGGTCTAGAAAACATGACCTATGAGGAAAGCCTGAAAATATGGATTTTGTTTTTGTGATGATAAGGCAACTGAAGGAGACAAGGCAGTAATTTTTGAGTACATAAAAGATGGTTAAAAAGAAGAGAGAGAAAATTGTTCTCTCTAACTTCCAGGGCCTAAGACAAGAAGAGAGAAGCTTAAATTGCAGCAGGGAATCTCTAGGAAAAACTTCCTAACGGTCAGGGTAGTTAAGCACTAGGATAAATTGCCTAATTGCCCAGCAAAGTTATGAAATCTCTGTCATTGGAGGTTTTGAAGAGCAGGTTAGTCAATCACTTGTCAAAAGAGCTGCTGATGGGGGATTGCAAATGGGCAGTTGTTCCAGTGCCTGGTGATTTAAAAGGGCCTGGATCTCACAGCCACCATGATGACCACCTCAGCTACAGCAGCAGCTGGAACCACAGACCTTTTAAATCCAACAGCATGTACCTTATGGCCCCAGCACTGTTAAAGTGGTGTCTGGGAGAGGGTAAACCCAGCCCTGCTCCTTCTGGGGGCACCTGAAACTGGCTCCCCCGAGGTTCTAACAAAGTCTCTTGTCATCCCTGCCTGTCAGAGATAAGTCTTGCCTTGAGTGCAGGAGATTGGACAAGAGGACCTCTCAAGGTCCCTTCCAGTCGTCCAACTCTATGATACTATGATTGTCATCATTGCAGGATCAGGTCCTTTAGACATGACTAAAGCATTTGTCTACTTTATCTTTGCAGATAAGCAGGGAGAGGTCGGCGAGGTTTTGGTGTGGATATGTTGTGATGGGCAGATTGGCAAAGTGTGAATCCAGAGACTTCTACTCTGTTAAGTTTTATTTGTTTAGCTCCCATCCATTTCACCTGATTGATACTGACTTCTGTTATGTGGCAGAACTGAAAAAAGGACCTGATTAGTTTTCATTAACCATAATAATATTTAGCAACAACTCTAGCTCCCTTTACAAGCGCTGAATACTTAAAGAAATGGATTTATAATCTGTCTCTAAACCCAGTACCAAAACTGGGGGCACATCTTTAACTTCTGAAGAGACTCTCTTGATCACTTGGCCTATAACTATTTTATTTCTTTAATAGACTTTTTTATGTCTTTGTCAAATCTTTCCCGACATATGAGAGCTACTTTTTAATGTGACAGACAAAGGTGGGTAAACTATTTTAGATATCTCAATGAGTTTAGTTAGTCCCAGTTTCCCTTTGAAAGAGCCAAGTTGGCATGACTGTATCAAGTGACATATACTTATTTCACTCCTCAGTTACACTTTGTGAATTTCCCCAGAGCAGAGCAAAAACTTACCAAGCTATTTATCCCAGGATTTTCCCTGACTTTCTTTCAGGACAAGAAAGCACAGAAGTAATTTTCTCATCTTGGAGAATGGTCACTGTTTTAAAGGTATATTGCATAATCCTCCTCATCACTGCATTTTTTCACAGGTACTTGACAGTACTGAGTACCGGCACCTTGGCAGCCCCAGCCACTGGATTGGCTGGGGCGGGGGCCAGGGAGGCAGCTGAGTACAGGCTCCCCTCTTCTTTTTTTTCAAAAAGCACTGCTCATCGTTAACTCTGCTACCTCACTTTCTTTACTTCAGACATCCTTAAATAAATACTATGTTGTCCTAGCTGTTGAGCTCCTCCACCGCTTCCTCCTTAGAGACTTCAGTCTCTGTCAAGGCCACGCTATGATTTCTGTTGAAGTGTCCTTGGAATAGGAATTTCCCCACTGGCTTCTAAAGACTAAATGATTTTATTTTTTGTATCAGCTTGTCTGCTACTCTGCTCTTGGATTAAATTGCTCACATCATCCCTATTCCCTCATCGGGCTACAGCAGGTGTCCTAAACTCCCAGCATACAAGCCATCCCAGCTGGAGCAGTTGTGCAATCTGTCCTAGGCATCCTGGCAGGCTGGTGGGGAGAGGGGCTGTCCATTCCCATTCCCAAGCCTCAAAACTTCCTGCCTCTTCCCCGACATCTCCCTCCCGTGGTACTTCATCCCCTGATGTGCCCTGTGGTCTAGAGAATCCTCAATTTACACAGATAGTTTTCTTGTCTCTAATATATTTACAGAACATTTTATTGTTTAATGTGACATCCTTGCCTATGTGTCTCTGACTTCCTATGTCTTCTTTGAATTTTGCCAGCACAGGCCACGTGAAAATCAACTTGTGTTGTGTGGACAGTCGGGGACTCCCATGTCAAAACAGCTACTATATAGCCACCTTTCCAGGCAGCTATGGAGAGCCCCAAAAGTCTCCTTGTAAAGCTATGTCTACACCTAAGTACATGTAGAAACGCTTCAGTTGCAGGATGGGTTTTCCCATTGGCACATGCAGTCCAGCTCCCCAAGAGATGGCAGCTAGGTTGAGAAAAAATCCTTCGATCAACCTAGTGCTGCCTACACCAGGGAATAATTAGAGATTGAGGAGCATGAATTTTTCAGACCCTAGACAGGCATAACTATGTCAGTTGAATTTTTCAGAGTAAAACTGCCCTAAGAGGATCCACTAAAGCAAAGTGAGATCACTTTACTTCCACACATGAGACCAACCTAAGTTTCACAAAAAAAAATGCCGGTACAGACAGCACTATGCTGGTGGTAGATGCTGTCCTCCTGGCATGGCTACTACACTTTTTTCAGACAATAGAACAGCTAGCCTTTAAGTAATCCACCTTAACTTTCCTGGAGTCTGGTCTACACTAGGAAGTTAAGCTGCTATAAGTATGTTTCTCAGGTGCATGAAAAATTCACACATACCCCATGAATCATGAAGTTAAACTAGTTAACCAGTTCAGATGTGCTAGGTCAACAGGAAAGTCCTTCCATTCATCTATCTGCCACCTTTTCAGGAGACTTTGATTGCATTTTCATTGAAGCATTAGCTGCCCTTTAAATGCAGCCAAGTCATGAGTGTCCCTAGTTAGAACAGCCCCTACTTCCTTGGGAATTCCTGAGAGAAATCTGAGTAGAGACTTCAGGATTTGATACAATTCTTGTAATTTAGTTGAGATTCTCCTAGTCACAACCTGCAGGAGGGTAGCAATAAACAGAAATCAAGCAACCACACTCTCTCACACTAACAGAAGTTGGCCCAACGAAAGACATTACCTCACACACCTATCTGTCTTTGTGAACTATTGATTACTAGTATTTATAACCTACAGATACTGTTGGGTCCACAGATGCTGATCAAACAGCAGAGATGGCCAGAATTTTTTTATGTATCTACATCTGAGTAGAAATTTGCAGCCATTTTCTGTGGATACCATTGCTGTTACCATAACCTATGTCTTTGGCAAATTAAGATTGGATTTTTCAAGGCATTGTATATGAGGCTACATTTTAAGGCAGCTTGGGAATTTAAGGTAATGCTAAGTCGGACAGTAGATATTTCTTCCAGAAAGGTAAGTCCCAGCAGCTGGGAAGTGGAATAAACTGGATGCTGTGGGTTAAGAAAAGGATAAAAGGAGGATGCTAGAGCTCTGTACACTTTGGAGCTCATAATCAGGAGATGGGGGAAAGAAGTTTTCTAAGGCTTAGTCTACAGTGACAAGTATCAGAGGGGAAGCCAAATTAGTCTGTATCTGGGAAAAAAAACAAAAAAACCCCCAAGAAGTCCTGATGCATACATCTGGCAAAGCAGGTCTTTGCCCACAAAAGCTTATGCTCAAAAAAAATATCTGTTACTCTAAAAGGTGCCACCAGAATTCTCATTTTTTTATGCTACACTAGCTCTTTCATTAGCTAAACCTTTGTCAGTGAGGAATGTGAAAAAAAATCACTCTCTGATAGACATAAGTTTCACTGACAAAAGCACCTTTGTGGACAGCACCATATTACCAGAAGGTCTCCCACTGACATAGATAGCTACATCCAGTCACTGGGGAGTGTTACCCTATTTTACACTAACAAGCACCCCAGGGGTATAGTGATATGTATTTTATTAAATGACACTATTGGATTAAAGGCAAGAGGGGGAACTAGCTTTCAAGCACATGCCCACCCATATGCATACCTCCTACACTCAGACACTTCCACAGGTGAACGCAAATGGATGAAGAATTGTATAAGGACAGCAGAGGAAGCCAAGGCATTGTGGATCCATTGTGTCTGGCTGCAGTCATTAACCCAGGGCAACAAGCTGATTGTATGATCCTTTTGTCAGCTTGCTCTTTTTCTTGTCAGGGTAGTAATCAGGAAGAGTCAGTATCGTCCATCCTGGGGTACAGGGAGGGACCTGGGGCCTCCTGCTTTCCCAGCCATCTGAAACTAAGTCCTGCAGAGAGGTGATGGCAAGCAGCAAAAAAGAACTCCTATACCTTGCACCCATCCTTTATATCTGTCAGTCCAGTCCCATTGCCCCAGGATGCTGTATGACCCTGAGCCATCACCAGTGTCCCAGGGCTCTGTATAACCATGAGTCATCAACTAACAGCAAATGGGACTTGAATGTTCACTTGATGGGGCCTCTTCCTCTTTCTTGTGTGGATTCTTTTGTGGGGCTCAGCTCCCATTATTCTCTGGCCAGGAAGGTGCTGCTGGGAGCTGGTTGTCCAGACAAGCTGGCTTCAAGGACTCAATACACTGCACCACACACATCCACATTCACACTTTCATCACTCACACAAAGAAAAGCTCGCTTCAGAGAACAAAATCTCCCCTACAAAGGAATAGTCAGGATTTCTTAGACTTATAATATCTATAAATAATTAATCACTAACTTATAATACTTAATATAAACCCCACAGCTACCACAAAGCAAAGCTCATGAAACAAAACACAACTGAAGAGAGCAAAGCTACATCTACAAGAGAAAGTGGCCATTGTAAAGCTTACATAAAGTTACAGAACTTAAAACCAGCAATGACCGAAAGTTACAGAACTTACATTTGGATTGTACTGGACTGTACAGAGGCTTCATACAACAGGGCGGTGGCTAATTATGCTGATGGGAGAACTCTCTCCTGCAGATGTACAGAAGGTACATGGGAGAGATTACAACAGTGCAGCCACATCAGTAGTTTAGATCTAGCCTAATAGCATATCATAAGGAACCTGTGGGAGGACTCCTGCTTTTACATTCTTGACATGCCATTTATGTGTCCTGTGTAGAGCTAACTAGTCAACATCTCCCTTCTATTGGGCATGCTTATTTTGGCTTTGAGCTCATGGTGGAGCAATATATAATAATTTACCAAGGTATTGAATACCTTCTTCATATTTCTTAGGGAAGGGTGTGCTGCTGACATTTCTGTTTTCGCAGGAGTGCCAAATAAACCACAGCTCCAGGAAAAGAAATCAAGGATACCTTTACCTCTGCAAATCAAGTCATTAATATTCTAGGTACTTATTAATTCATGGTGTGGCAGTCTTGGCATTCAAAAAGGAGTGTTTGTGCCCAGTGTAAAGCACTCTGGCTCTGCACATTCAAATCTGTGTTCCTCCAGTAATGACTTCCACATATACTGTTACCTGAAAAATAAGATTAAAGTAAAAACCATATGAGACATGTCTAATTCAATTTACAACATGTGTTCACATGCTCAGGGCATAGTCATACTTCAGGCACTATACCAGCACAGCTGTGGTGTGCAGCTGAACCACGCTAGGGTAGACAGTTGTTACGGTGATTAAAGGATTTTTTCCCATTGGTTCAGTTAATCTACCCCCTCAAGAATCAGTAACCGTTCTCAAACTTTTGTACTGGTGACACTGTTTTACACAGAAACATCTCAGCACAAACCCCCATATAAAATACTTGCTTAATTTTTAACATTATTGTAAAGGAGGTAGGCAGAGCAGAGTTCAGGGGTGCAGTCTGACAGCTCTCAATTCCACACATAATAACCTTGTGACTCCCTGTCTGAGGACATCTAAGTTAGATCACAAGAATTCTTCCTTCTGTCTAGCAATGTCAATGCTGGGGATTAGGTCAATCTAACTATGGCATTGGAGGTACAAATTTTTTCATAGCTCAAAGCAACATAGCTGGGTTTTAGGAATAGACTAGGTTTGAGTGTCATCAATCAGGATTACAATCCAACAGTTCAGTCCATGTAAGCATACATGTCAAATGGTACAATAAAGAAATGTTACATGTACATTCGTACTCCCACTGTTTTCAGGTCAGGTTTAACTAAATCTTTGGTGTTGTCCCTGATCAACTTTAAGCTTAATATAGGTCATATAAACATCTAAACGACTATTCTCAGATGCAGCCATGTTCCTTGATGTTTTAATTCTGCTGGGTACCAACTCAACCTATAATTTATGCAAAATTCTGTCGTTAACTTGCAGTCACAACAACAGAATATAGTAGTGCCCTCTGTTGCTCATAATTTTAGAAATACTCATTTGAATTCTTATTGATGGAAATTATAAGCAGAAAGAACACTGTGATCACGAAAAGTTATATACTATCATTATACATAATGATAACTAGGTTCAACAGCGGCAGGGGAGCAAAGCCTGCAGGTAAGTGGAGAGCGTGGGTACCTGGGAGATGAACTTGAAATGGGAGGGAGTACGGACTACACTGGGAGAGTAAAAAGAGGTCCAGGGCAAAAGTGGGAGGCAAGACCAAATCAATGTCTGAGATGCCTATATACAAATGCAAGAAGTATGGGAAATAAACAAGAAGAATTGGAAGTACTAATAAATGAATACAACTATGATATCATTGGCATCACAGAAACTTGGTGGGATAGTACTCATGATTGGAATGTTGGTATTGAAGGGTACAGCCTGCTTAGGAAGGACAGACAGGGAAAGAAGGGACGAGGTGTTGCCTTGTATATTAAAAATGTACACACTTGGACAGAGATGGAGATGGACATAGGAGATGGACGGGTTGAAAGTCTCTGGGTTAGACTCAGAGGAGTAAAAAACAAGGATGAGGCCCTACTAGGAGTCTACTACAGGCCCCCTGGCCAGGTGGAAGAGGTGGATGAGGCTTTCTTTAAACAGCTAACAAAATCATCCAGGGCCCAGAATTTGGTGATGATGGAGGACTTCAACTATCCGGGTATATGTTGGGAAACTAATACAGCAGGGGACAGACTGTCCAATAAATTCTTGGATTGCATTGCAGACAACTTTTTATTCTAAAAGGTTGAAAAAGCTACCGGGGGGAAGCTGTTCTAGATTTAATTTAAACAAATAGGGAGGAAATTATTGAGAATTTGAAAGTGGAAGGATGATTGGGTGAAAGTGATCATGAAATCATAGAGTTCACAATTCTAAGGAAGGGTAGAAGGGAAAACAGTACAATAGAGATAATGGATTTCAGGAAGGCAGATTTTGTTAAACTCAGAGAGCTGGTAGGTAAGGTCCCATGGGAAGCTAAACTGAGGGGAAAAACGGCTGAGGAGAGTTGGCAGTTTTTCAAAGGGACATTATTAAGGGCCCGAAAGCAAGCTATCCCACTGCGTAGGAGAGATAGAAAACATGGCAAAAGACTGCCTTGGCTTAACCAGGAGATCTTGCATGATCTCAAAATAAAAAAGGAATCTTATAAGAAATGGAAACTAGGACAAATTACGAAGGACGAATATAAGCAAACAACACGAGCATGCAGGAGCAAGATTAGAAAGGCTACGGCACAAAATGAGCTCAAACTAGCTACAAGCATAAAGGGAAACAAGAAGGCTTTTTACAAATACATTGGTAAGAAGAGGAAGACCAAGGAGAGGGTAGGGCCATTGGTCAGTGAGGAGGGAGAAACAGTAACAGGGAATTTGGAAATGGCAGAGATGTTTAATGATTTCTTTGTTTCAGTCTTCACTGAGAAATCTGAAGGAATGCCTGACATAGAGAATGCTAGTGAAAAAGGGGTAAGTTTAGAAGTTGAAATAAGAAAAGAACAAATTAAAATTTACTTAGAAAAATTAGATGTCTGCAAATCACCAGGGCCTGATGAAATGCATCCTAGAATCCTCAAGGAGCTGATTGAAGAGGTATCTGAGCCTTTAGCAATCATTTTTGGAAAATTGTGGGAGATGGGAGAGATTCCAGAAGACTGGAAAAGGGCAAATATAGTACCCATTTATAAAAAGGGGAACAAGAATAACCCGGGAAACTACAGGCCAGTCAGCTTAACTTCTGTGCCAGGAAAGATAATGGAGCATGTAATTAAAGAAATCATCTGCAAGCATTTGGAAGGTGGTAAGGTGATAGGGAACAGCACTCATGGTTTTGTTAAAAACAGATCATGTCAAACCAATCTAATAGCTTTCTTTGATAGAATAACGAGCCCTATGGATAAGGGAGAAGCGGTGGATGTGGTAAACCTAGACTTCAGTAAAGCATTTGACACGGTCTCACATAATATACTTATCAATAAACTACACAAATGCAACTTAGATGGGGCTACTATAATGTGGGTGACCAACTGGCTGGATAACCGTACCCAGAGAGTAGTCATTAATGGTTTTCAATCCTGCTGGAAAAGTATAATTAGTGGGGTTCCACAGGGGTCTGTTTTAGGACCGGTTCTGTTCAATATCTTCATTAATGATTTAGATATTGACATAGAAAGTACACTTATTAAGTTTGCAGATGATACCAAGCTGGGAGGGGTTGCAACTTCTTTGGAGGATAGGGTCATAATTCAAAAGGATCTGGATAAACTGGAGAAATGGGCTGAGGTAAACAGGATGAAGTTTAATAAGGACAAATGCAAAGTGCTCCACTTAGGAAGGAACAATCAGTGTCACACACACAGAATGGGAAAGGACTGCCTAGGAATGAGTACAGCAGAAAGGGATCTAGGAGTTATAGTGGACCACTAGCTAAATATGAGTCAACAGTGTGATGCTGTTGCAAAAAAAGCAAACATGATTCTAGGATGCATTAACAGGTGTGTTGTGAACAAGACATGAGAAGTCACTCTCCCGCTCTACTCTGCACTGGTTAGGTCTCAGCTGGAGTATTGTGTCCAGTTCTGGGCACCACAGTTCAGGAAGGCTGTGGAGAAATTGGAGAGGGTCCAGAGGAGAGCAATGAGAATGATCAAAGGTCTAGAGAACATGACCTATGAAGAAAGGCTGAAAGAATTGGGCTTGTTTAGTTTGGAAAGAAGAAGATTGAGGGGGGACATGATAGCAGTTTTCAGGTATCTAAAAGGGTGTCATAAGGCAGAGGGAGGGAACTTGTTCTTCCTTGCCTCTGAGGATAGAACTAGAGGCAATGGACTTAAATTGCAGCAGGGGAGGTTCAGGTTGGACATTAGGAAAAAGTTCCTAACTGTCAGGGTGATCAAACACTGGAATGAACTGCCAAGGGAAAAGGTAGAATCTCCATCACTGGAGATATTTAAGAAGAGGTTTTTGATAGATGGCTTTCAGGGATGGTCTAGAAAGTGCTTGGTCCCGCCATTGAGGGCAGGGGGCTGGACTCAATGGCCTCTCGAGGTCCCTTCCAGTCCTACTCTTCTATGATTCTATGATGATACATATGCACATGGGAGAGAAATTAAGGCTACACTGGAAAACTCAATTGTGGCATTTCCTAATTTTCAAGTGCTTGACTTTGCAACATAATATCATTTTAATGTCAGTTATTTGGTTAATAGCTTTAAAGTCTGGTATATCACAACTAACATGAATGTCTTATTCCCTATACTTTGTTCTGATACTAAATAATTTCAGTGATATTGCAGGACACTATAAAAATGCATGTTGATTACATTCATAGTTTTACTATTGCAATATAACTCTAGGTTTGTTTGTTGTCTAAACTAACTTGCTTTATGGCCACCAGAGAGATACAATCCATAACCTCCTATTCCAAGGACACAAATCTTTAAAATGTTATTTAGGTAGCTGCTACTAAAAGGTCTATGACAAACAGTTGAGCAGTTCAGATAACATCCAGCAAAGGGCAAATGTTCACATGAATTGGCTAATTCATTCTAGAGCTTCAACCTTCTTTCCCTACTGCTACAGATTTACATTCTAGTTAGTAATAACCCTGCTATATATAGGAAACAAGAATGGTTGAAGGTTGTGCATAAAGACAAAGCTTAACACATGTAGAGGAAGACCCTCTTAAAGGCCTTTTTTGCCTTCATAAATGCATATGACCAATATCTGTAAATTGCATCACACCTTTTTTAACACTATCAATCAGTATTTCACTTTTGGAATTAGCAGGTTTAAAAGTAGTGTGGAAAATAAGTCAATATATAACAATGAAATAATTACAAGAGTATATGGGTCCTGTACAAAAAGGTGGAAGAAAACTCCCAGATGGCCACATATGAAAATAAAGTATGAATGGCTTTGAGGGGAAAGCCTTTGTATGCTCTCTGTGAAAAAGTCCCCAAGCTTTATACAAGAGTTTTCAAAAGATTCTCTGCCTTTCTTGAAAAGAAAGTCTAATGAATAGCCTATGTGAAGCCATTACAGCTGGAAAAGATACAGATCCTTTGGTAAAGTCTCTTAAAGCTGCCAAACACTCTTTCCATCCAGCATGTTCTTTGGACGCTACTCCTTTTGAAGCTTCTGGCAGCCTTTATCTCTTGATATTTTTAATTACAGACTGGGCCAGTCACTGGCTGATGCTATTGTTCTGGCACAAGAATAATAGTACTTGGCAGTTATGTAGTCCATTAAATTTTCAAAGGCTGCAGAAACACTATTTTTCACAACACCCCAGTAAGTATACTAGTAGCTGCAGTTGGCAGAACAAGAAATTGTGAATATAACAAAGGGAAGCTACTCACTCAAAAAGTCCTTCAAAACAATTTAATAGTACCTGTAGATGGGATTAGAACTTCTTCATTCATGCTCAAATGGTTGTTTAAGTCACTAAACTGTGATGACATGTGACAGTCTTTCACTTTTGCAGCTTACCTACACTTGCCAAAATAGCAATTCTACAATAGTTATTTCCATATAACACTCTAGGGCCATTTCTACACAGGCCACTTTCTTTGAAAGTGGCATGGTAATACATGGCCCAAAATATGCTAATGAGGTGCGGATGCAAATTCCCCGTGCTAATGAGCATACGGTCACGTGATTTGGAGTCCGGAAGACCGTTCTTCTGGACTCCAAAATGCCGTGTAGAAGTGCGGCCCCAGGGAGAGCTTCCGGAAGGAAGTCCTTCTTCCAGAGGCCCCATCTTCCGGAAAATTTTTGGGAAGAAGGGCCACCAGAAGAAGGACTTCCTTCCAGAAGCTCCCCCTGGGGCCACACTTCTACATGGCGTTTTGGAGTCTGGAAGAACAGTCTTCCGGACTCCAAATCATGTGACCGTATGCTAATGAGGCACAGGGAATTTGCATCCACGCCTCATTAGCATATTTCGGGCTGTGTATTACCATGCCACGTGTAGAAACAGCCTACGTGTGTCTACACTAGCCCCTTATTTTGAAATGAATTTTGAAAGAGGTCGCGAAGCATCCATACACAAAATGGCCTCTTTTGAAATTGTTTTCAGCTGAAAGGGATGAGCATTTCAAAATAGCTCTTCCCATCTTATTTCAGGACAAGCAGCCCCTTTTGAAATTGATTTTTGAAATAAGGCATGTGTAGACTCTCCAAGGTCACTCTTTCGAAATAGCGAGTTCACCATGACAGTGGTCACAGGGAGCATGGAGATGCTCTTGCAAGCCTCAGTGGGGCTCTATGGTCTCCAGAGCCAGCCACTTAAAGCTGCAAGGCCCCAGAAACCCCATGTAGGAAACTGAGAGTGTGCCCAGAGCCTCAGGAGCATGAGCTGTAACAGTCTCACCCTCCAGCAGCGCAGACCCCCCAGCCAACAAGCCCACTGGCCAGATGATAAGCCCCCCCACACCTCCACCCAGCCTGAGGGGTTGCTGGACGTGAGCCAGGGCCAGAAGAGAAGGGGTTCCTCCTGAACGGAGGCCAAGATCAGAGACCTCTACAGCCTGTAGGCCAACAAAGATGTGCTCCTGGACAGCACCAGGCAGTCCCAGAATGCTGCAACCTTTGATTGGCTGTAACTTGGACTGTGAAAGCAAGGCCACCCCCAGCACACAACCTATCAGGTCAGGTTGAAGGTGAAGAATCTCAGGCAGGCCTACAGCCAGGCCAGGGACCCTGCAGATGATCAGGGGCAGGGGCTGCCCTGAGGTGCCGCACTATCGAGAGCTAGACTGGATCCTTGGCCCTATGGGCACCCCTGAGCCAGTGGCTGTGGTTAACAAACCCTGAGGCAGAGGTGCATGACCAACCAGGACCATCAGGCCAGACCAGGGTGGAGGAACTAGAAAGCGCGTCAAAGGACAAATGCCCCCTGGTGATCGCTGTCACCTCTGGCTCCTTCAGCCAGGCCCCCTTAAGGCAGGCGTCCCCAGATCTCTTCTCCAGAGCTGCAGGTAGGTGACGGGCAGATTGGGCAGCCCAGGTGGGGAGAACACCCCGTCCTGCATCCCCTGGCTGCTTCCCAGGCCGAGGAGTGGTTGCACCCAGCACCCGCACCTGTGGACAGAATCACAACCCCCTCAACAAGGGAGGCAGGGGCCAGACCACAGCCAGGGGGTGCCCCAAAGATGTCACCCCACTGGCCGCACAGGTCTCCCTGAGGGGGTGGGATGGGTGAGTGAATGTTGCATCAGGGGACAGTCTGGGGGGCCTGGGTGGGGCTCCCAAGGCTGCGTGGCAGCACTGATGGGTGGCTTGTCTCCCCCTTGTATCTCTGCAGCATCATCCTCTGAGGGCTGGGCCAGTCCCATCCCACATGCCAGCACTCCAGCCCCACCATCCGACAGAGCTGGGGAACCCCCATCCCCACCACCCAGGACACTGCCCACCCAGCTCCAGAGGGCCTGCCACTGCCGCCGTTACAATCTGGAGAAGGCCGCAGTGGCACACACTGCTGTCGTAAGGGAGCAGGTGGCCATCCTCCAGGAGTGGCTTCTGGTGGAGCAGGAGGACAGAGACTGGCAGTGGGAGGTCTGAGGTGAGGCAACAGCAGGCCTCTGATGCCTTGCCCCACAGCCTGCCGCCACTACCACAACTGCTGCTACCCCCATGCCCACCCCTCCACCCTCTCCCTGGCTGCCCCCTGTTCATATGGGGGCTGTGGCAGGGGGTGGGTGTGGGGGGGCCATGGTGGTGGGTGGTGTGAGCCAGATCATCCTGGGGAAGGGTCAGTGTGGCTCCTGTTCAAAGGCTTCCCAGACGGCCTCCTAGACCCTAGTCTCATCCCTGTGTGCCTGGTGGCACAGGGCTGCTGTTGGCTGCTCGTACCCAGGGCTGCAATCCACAGCCAACCCCTGCATGAAATGCTTGTGCTTGCTATCACCAATGCTGTGCAGAGCACAATAGGCTGCAACCACCCCAAGAATGTTGGGGATGCTGACATACAGGCACACATTCAAACAACGGAACCTCCCCTTTCAGGCATGCGAAGGCCCATTCCATGGCATTGTGGGAATGGTTGAAGAGGTGGCTAAAAACATCCTGGCTTTCAGTGGTGTGTCCTGTGTAGGGGCACATGAGCCATGGCTGCTAGGGGTACGCCCCATTGCCCACTATGCAGGGTGACGTTGTGGTGACCCTCATGGAGAGCTCCTGGTCAAGGACTCACATGCCCTCCTCCATGCGGCACCCCAGCCAGGAGTTCCACAATATCTGAGTGCCATCGGCTTGCCCGGACCAGCCCACACAGATGTCAGTGAACCAGCCCTTGGGATCAACAAGAGCCTGCAGCACCACCAAGTTGTGGGTCCAGGGTGCAGATTGTTACATGGATGCCATTGAGAGTGCCAAAGCAGTTGGGGAACCCAATGGCTGCGAATCCCACCATGGCATCGTCCAGAGCATTGCTATGGATGGCCCTCCACAGGATCACACAGTTGATAACCTGCACCACCTTTGTGAGGGTGGACACTGACATTTGGGCCTGCATGGCGGGGAGTCCCATGGCCCTCTATGTCCCAAACCTCCCCTGCAGGGTCCTCAGCCCCATGCCCCTGCAGCGCCCCCCCCCTCCAGCCCACGAGCCTGCTCCTCTCTTCCCGTGGTGGGTGTGGGTCCCCAGCCTGGCTTACCTCCCAGAGGACAGCTCCAACAGTGGCCTTGCTAACCCCGAATTGGTGTCCCACCGAACGGTGGCTATCCGGCTTGGCCAGCTTCCACAGTGCAATCTCCACTCATTTCTCAACCAGGAGTCTGGGCTACATGTGGGTGTTCACATGCTGCAAGGCGGGGGTGAGCCAGTGGCACAGCTCCATGAACGTCTGCCTCAACATTCAGAAGTTCAGGCCACCAGGGTGGCTCCAGAGGCACTGTAGGGGACGGCGAATGGGGTGTGGTAGTTGCCTGGTGGTGGGTGCATTATGGGCTGCAGGGCTTCCAGCATGGCCAGGATGACCATTGCCATCTGGGCCCTGGGGTCAATGGAGGCATCAGCCTCGGGCAACTGCTGTTGCTCCATGCACTGTGGCATTCCCTCAGAGCAGGGTCTCTGCCATGCTGTCTGCTACTCTGCAGTGCTGTGGGTGTGTTTGGGAGGGGCACTTTAAGATGCCACTGGCTGCAAGATCCGAAAGGTCTTGTCAGCTATGCAACCACCTGCATGGAGCTTCCTGGCCTGTTCTTTCAAAAGGGCTCACGTTGCTGTGTGGACACTCCCTTTAGAAAGACCGGGGGCCTCTTTCAAAAGAGTGGACATGTACAATGATCTGCTTTGTGTGTGTAGCCGTGTTCTTTCAGTATCCCTTATTGCGATTTAGATTTTTGAAGTTCCAGCTTTTGAGATTTGTGTGTATTGTAGACACTGACCACACAGAAGCTTTCTTATTCTGGAATATCTGTTTCCAAGTGTAGGCCAGCCATTAATGAAGTTTCTGGGTTTTGGTATGAACTGATAACATTTGTTGAAGTATCTGAGAGCTTTGTAGCCCTATAGCTATGAATATTTGGGACTGTTCTTATTTACATTAAGAGTATGTCTATACTGCAGCTGGAAGAAGTAATGTGTACTGAGTAGACATGTACACCTTAGCACTGAACGAATTAGCATAGTAACAATAGAAGTATAACCACGGAGGTACAAACTAGTATAATCTCCAGTGGGATTGTACTTGACTCTATCATCGCTTGTCGTGCCCATGGCTACTCTTCTATTTTTAGAGTGCTTGGATCTAGTGCAGGTATGTTTTCTCAAGCCAGAATTAAATCATAAGCTCTGGAAGTGTAAAGAGGCTTTGAGGTTGGAATAATTTACATTTACATCCTCTTTAATGCCCTTTTACTCTGCCAGGAATTTAGGGCCTGAACCGAAACTAATTAAAGTTAATGGGAGTGCCTTTCCATTTACCTCAGTAGGTTTTGGGTCAGGACCTTGGTGTAAATGAAAATCAGGCTCCCTATCTCCAAATGCCAATCTTGGTGCATGAGTTAAGACACATAATTTTGCATGTGGGCATGAACACCAAAGATTAAGGGGCAATCTTGGCTCTGTTGGATTGGTTAACTGGCATTCTTCCAAAGACTCCATTGGAGCCAAAATTTTACTTTGATCCTATATTTATGCAGCACCCTCACTGCAATACCCAGGTGCCTTAAACATCTGTTTGGGCATGTAAGATTACTGATAATTATTGCTCATTTATAATACTTAAATAGATGGATGAACTGTTTGGCTATAGTACAAAGTAGTCTGCACTTTCACCCCAAATTCAAATCCCACAAATACCAATCACATACTTATTTAAATACTTTCTACAACAATTATTTTCCTTTCTCAAAACCACAGTTCATTACTGATTTCCTCACCAGTTATTCTGGGCTAGTTCTGTGGTTCTCAGAAGTTTTGGCCCCTGACCCATCCTGCTCAATACAAACCACAAATATGGACCACCAGCCAACCACCCTTGATGACAAAATGCATTTGCTTATCTCTAAATACCTTAAACATTCAATTATTCATTTTATGCTACCAAAGCATAACAACATAAACACACAGCTATAACATGAGAGGGTGCATATTTAGATTTTATTGCATATATCATATTACTTTACCAAATTTCATTTTAAATCACGTAAAATATTAATTTATGTCCAAAACAAACATTGTCTTTATTTATAGCAGAGGTGGGGAACCTTTTTTGGATCAAAAGTCACTGACCCACAGAAAAATCAGGTAGGGGCCACACAAAGGTGAGAAGCAAAAAAACAAAAATGAAAACAACCCTCCCCTCCCCCCATTCCTCACTGATATGAGACTGGGATCCCACACTCCCCTCATGCTCCAGCCCCGTGGGGGCATGGTGCAGAGGGAAGGGAGGATCAAAATTCAGGGATTCCCATAGGCCAGATTAACTCTTCTGTGGTTCTGGGGCTAGTAGATTTTGTGGGACCACCATGCTCTGGAGTGGGGCCAAAAATGAGAGGTTCAGCGTGTGAGAGGAGCTGATGGGGAGTGGGATAGGGTTGGAAGTGCAGAGTCTGGGCAGTAGGTAGTGGGCTGGAGCATAATGGAGGTGGGGGCTATGGGAGGGAGGGAGGGTGCAGGAGGTGACTGAGGGTGATGGCCAGTCCAGGAGGTTGGGTGCAAAAAGAGGCTGAAGGTGCAGGGTCTGGGTGGGAGGAAGAGTACAGAAGAGGGCTGAGAAGTGGATAGGAGGTATGGTGCAGGAGCAGGCTGGGAGCTGGGGCTGTGGTGGCAGGGATTGAAGGAAGGGGCTGAGAGTGCCAGTTTGGGGCCAGAGCAAGGTTACAGAAGCAGATTGGTCCCAGGGGTGAGGCCAGGAGGTTGGGTGCAGGAGCAGGAGGGAGGGGACTGAGGGTGGAGGGTCTAGGCATGAGGAAGAGCACAGGAGGGGGATGAGGATGCAGGGTCTGGGCCTGAGAGGGAAGGAGGGGCACTTACCTGGCTCTATGCTCCCTGACATTCCCAGGTACCAATCACAATAGTTAGCACATTTCACTTGGGCCAATCACCAGCAATGGGGTTTTTGAAACAGCTCAGTTCGCACCAAAACTAGTGGCCAGATTTTCAAATGACCACAGTATGACAAGAAATTATGAAATTTTAGCCTCAACTGTATATACTGAGTTATTTAAAAGTCTGATCCTGTAGATACAATTTCAAGCAATTAACTAGTATTGTGAGATCTAGACATGGGTCCATTGAGGTATCATGATCTCTGGTTTCCACATGACTGTCTCTAGACAGACCACCACTGGATGATTAAGACCTGTGATCCTGTTTGAAGAGCTAGAAAACAGCTACTCAATGAGTCCATAGGTAAGCATATTGCAGTTTTGACCTTATTTTCACCTTCCACTCAATGATATTGTCTGACTGATCATCTAATATAAACAGCGATTGAATCTCTAATGAGGGATTCAAGTAAAATTACTCCCACAATGAATATAAAGTAAAAATTAGGTCAAAGTTTGTCTTGCCTTGCTTTTCATAAAGAAGATTTACATGCCCTGTGATAGGCTTTTCCTTAGATAGCTAGCGCATCTCTTATATTTAAGTAATCAAGTGACAGATCTCCTAAATTATTAAATTTTAAAAGGATAAAAATATATCAAAATACTTCAAACATACCCCCCACCACCCTCCATACAGCTATACCTCTTTGTCTCTTCTTTTATAACTGGTTGACTATGCTTTATGAGTTTAAGGTTCTTCTGACCTGGTTGTCATTCCCTGAAACGGAGTTTTACCGTAGTGTAAAAGCAGAATCAAGACATTTGTTCCCAGATTCATAATCTGCTCCACGTTCTCAAATTTCACTCGGTCCTTATTCAGCCAAAAAATGTCAGTGACTGTTTTTGTTTCCCATTGTGAGAAGATTAGCTGCTTTCTCCTGGTCCATGTTCATGCATTAATTTGGAGTGAAATTTACCCCTGTTCAGCCAGCCAGAACAAGGGCTGTGCACCTCTCAACCTTTTTTTGAGGGTTTCTGATGCATGTTAATAGTGCCAAGTTCTAATCCTCTCTATAGGTTTCAACTCCCAGACGCACAGACTTTTTCCTCTCTGGCTCATCATCACTGCTAAAGGAGAGAAAAATAGTTCCCATAAAAAAGGGAAGAAGGGTTCTTTCAAAGATGGGGTTCACTTTTGAAAGAGCCACATCTTGGCTACGTCTACACGTGAAGCCAACATCGAAATAGTCTATTTCGATGAGTAACGTCTACACGTCCTCCAGGGCTGGCAACGTCGATGTTCAACTTCGACGTTGCGCGGCACCACATCGAAATAGGCGCCGCGAGGGTACGTCTACACGCCAAAGTAGCACACATCGAAATAAGGGTGCCAGGCACAGCTGCAGACAGGGTCACAGGGCGGACTCAACAGCAAGCCGCTCCCTTAAAGGGCCCCTCCCAGACACAGTTGCACTAAACAACACAAGATCCACAGAGCCGACAACTGGTTGCAGACCCTGTGCATGCAGCATGGATCCCCAGCTGCGGCAGCAGCAGCCAGAAGCCCTGGGCTAAGGGCTGCTGCCCACGGTGACCATAGAGCCCCGCAGGGGCTGGAGAGAGAGCATCTCTCAACCCCCCAGCTGATGGCCGCCATGGAGGACCCGGCAATTTCGACGTTGCGGGACGCGGATCGTCTACACGGTCCCTACTTCGACGTTGAACGTCGAAGTAGGGCGCTATTCCGATCCCCTCATGAGGTTAGCGACTTCGACGTCTCACCGCCTAACGTCGAAGTTAACTTCGAAATAGCGCCCGACGCATGTAGCCGCGACGGGCGCTATTTCGAAGTTAGTGCCGCTACTTCGAAGTAGCGTGCACGTGTAGACACAGCTCTACATGGCTATTCTTCTTTTGAATGAAGAATATGTAAATCAGGTGCCAGATATGTAAATCTGCATCTCATTTACATTTTCAATTTCCCTCATTTGTGTACCTCTTTCGAAAGAGGAAAGCAAGTATAGACACAGCCAACAGCGTTTACAGAACCTACTTAGGATAAAAACAAACAAAAACATATTTAAAAAGAAAACTACAGATTCACAAGCTGAAATAAACAGAAATGCAAACACATACAAGTCACACAGAAAACAAAGATTTTACACTTCTTCATAAGATAAACTCTACTACAACTTGCCTACCCCCTTTTGAACAGTTTTCCAGCATGTCACAGAGAGGAACCATTATTTCATGGAGACCTTCCTGCTTAAAGAGTGCTCCTCAGTTTCTAAATGACTTTCACCTCGAATCCTGACTCTTTTTAAGATTGCCAGGTTGTTTGTGGTTTGGTTTGGTTTTTTGCTTAGTTTTCTTTCTCACAGGCTATTTTGGATGATCATAGGGAAAATTTCCTCTTCATCTGGCAGTTGAGATGATCCAGTGTTTTCCCACTAGCAGTAATGGTCCATCATTTTTCTCTTCTTGGGTTGTGTCATGGATTGTAACTTGCATCTGATTTTATGTAATCATTTGGATTTGGAGAAACTCTTCACTGCTGTGAGGTGTATTTGAAATTGTACTGCAGGTCATGAGCACAGTATTCTGGATATGTATGTGAACAGATTCATGATCACAGTGCATCTATCACAATGACCATCAAATTCAGAACATTGCAACCTTTCATAAAATACCTTACTCAACATATCCGTAAGCACAACTACATTTCATATAATCAGCTGATTCAATTACAAACTCTTGCGTTCAGATCCCCCTGTTCCCTCATTGGGTATCTGAACCCTAACTGTCACGTGTACTAGGCAATAGGTGTATTGGGTTGGTAAAAATTAACATCTTCTTTCATGTGACTTTGTCTTTTTGAACACCCTAATGCAGAAGACTGGGTTGATCTTTTAAGGGTATGAAATGTTCATTTGACTTTTTCTTTCATGTTTCTGGAGCCTCTGTGATTCAGAGCTGAGATGCTATGCTATGTTCTTAATACTAGACTAATATTAACAAAACAATGACAAGTAGCATAGGAGAAGAAAATTGAACAAGTCATTTAATCTCTCTGTGCTTCAGTTTACCCACCTGAAATTTTGGGATAATATCCACATAAGAACAGTGTCATGAGGTTACAATTTTCAGTGATTATTGAGTATTTTCTAAGAAGAAAGGTGTTATAATACTATTAGGTGTGTGCATGTATCTGTACACATACACATACTTTTACAAACAGACATTGTTAAAGTATGGAATAGAATAGAAAAATGTTTGGTGCTAGTAAATTGAGTGCATTTTTCAAAAGAAAATGCATACCATAAAAACAGATGCTTGGCAATTTTCTTAGTATGAAAACTGTTGTATTACATGGAAACAATGGAGATCCATAAAACATATCTTGAATTGCAAATTTGATCTCAGTAATAATTTGTTTTACCAGCCTAGAAAAGAAAAATACCTTCCATTGCAAGTAGTAATGTAATAATAGCTGGTTTCTTCATAATTCAGTTTATAAAAATCATGCACCCACTGCCTAGATCTTTGAGCACATCTTCATGGATAAAACACAATTACACTAAATTGCTATATACCCTCTTGTCAAGAAGGCAAAGGATGCCTCATGTATTTGATGGTATTTTTTTAACTTTTCAGTTGAGTCCATGCTTTTTTTTTTCAGTTGCTGCTTTCTAACATGTTCTCCCATCTAACTGGGACCTGCCTTTCAATGCAGTCTGTACTGCAGTAACTACAGTAGTGAGACCAATGTTAGACATAGTGGTTACTTAGCAAGATGTTCAGATGCATCATCTTAAACTACAAATTTCTTTTACTGCACTCCAGGCTGTAATATACCCATGATATTGTGCACACAGCAAACTTGACTGGAGAAAGTAGCCTGAATACAAACCACTTAGCTATTGGCCTTTTTTTTTTCTTTTTTCTTTTTTTTTCTCCTAGCTGCATGGGCTTCATGTTTTCTGTCGGGGTTCATACTATACAGCTCAATTTTTCATAACACTTCTTCATGTCACTTCTCACAACTGTGTGGAGAAATTAAATCAAAATTTTTCTTTTTCATATCTCAGAACAGCCTGAAGATTATTTTACTTGATCCAGTAGGTCATGGTGTTCAGTGAGCCAACCTACATTTTTCCCTCTGATTTTTTTCAGTGGAGTTTATAAGAAAGAGAAAATTAATTGAAATCATACTCTGAAACCATAAGAGGAAAAATAACACACAAATGTTCCCTACTAATCAAATCTAACTTGCTCGGTAGCCAATGGAATACATTGACTGAAAATATGGAGACAGATAACTGCAAGTCCAAGACTCGGATGCCACCAACAAATTTATTAGATGTTATTAAAGAGGAGGTCCAATGGCAAAGGACAGTCCATCAAGAAGATGTTTCTAATGCTGTGAATTGTCCATAAGCTCCTCTTTAATGAAAATGTTTTCAAATACTTAGCATAACACCAAAAATGGAGAGCACTGGCCTGGTTAGAGTGGGAGGGCAAGTAGCTTCCAGCAACTCAGACCCTAGTAGTTGTTACCTCCCCAGGCAGAAATGTAAAGGGCAGCAGGTGCTACTTTTCCCTGCTCTTCCTAATCCCCAAATAGATGTAGCAGATGAGACAGGTGGATGGACGTACATTTACAGCAAAAGCAAGTCTGAAAAGTATCCTTAGTAAGATGAATGAAGCAATATATCTGAGCATAAATAAATAGATAACATCAGCCGTGTCTACACGTGAACGCTACTTCAAAGTAGCGGCACTAACTTTGAAATAGCGCCCATCGCGGCTACACACGTCGGGCGCTATTTCAAAGTTAACTTCGACGTTAGGCGGCGAGACGTCGAAGTCGCTAACCCCATGAGGGGTTAGGAATAGCGCCCTACTTCGACGTTCAACGTCGAAGTAGGGACAGTGTAGACGATCCGCGTCCTCCAACGTCGAAATTGCTGGGTCCTCCATGGCGGCCATCAGCTGGGGGGTTGAAAGATGCTCTCTCCAGCCCCTCAGCTCACTGGTGGCCGCGTGGAGCGGCCCCTTAAAGGTCCCCTCCCCCTCCCTGCCTCTGCAGGAAGCTGAGGGAACGTGCAGGCTGCAGCCTGCACACGCGGCCAGCCTGCACCACCCTCAGCCCCACAGAGCTGCGATGGCCTCCCGGCAGCCCCCCCAGCGCCCCCAGGGGACCCCCCCCAAGGGGAGCCAGGGCAGCCAGCCCTGCCAGAGGGGCAGCCAGGCTGGGAAGCGGCAGCAGGGCCCCTCCTGGACGGAGGCCGAGCTGCGGGACCTGCTGGGGCTCTGGAGCAAGGAGGAGGTGCTCCAGGTAATGGGGAGCAAGAGGCGGAACGCGGATGCGTTCGCTCGGCTGGCCGACGGCCTGGCTGCCCGGGATCACCCTGCCCGCACTCCTGACCACGTTAGGAGTAAGGTGAAGGAGCTGCGGCAGGGTTACTCCCGGGCCCGGGATGCGGCCAGCCGATCTGGGGCCGCCCCCGTCACTTGCCCCTTTTACAGGGAGCTCAGGGACATCCTGGGCTCCCGGCACACCTCCTCCCCTCCAGCCACCCTTGACACCTCGGCTGACGAGCCCCGGCAGGCCCTGCAGCCAGAGTCCACCCCGCAGACAAGCCCCGCACCCCGGGGGCCCCCCCCGGAGGCCACCCCCAGGACATCGCGGCAGGAGGAGGAGGAGGAGGAGGAGGGGGGCTCCTCCTCCGCAGAATCCAACCTGCAGATCCTCCTCCTGCCATCCTGGAGCAGCAGCAGGGCCTCCGACCCCTGGGGATCTCCGGACCATGGGAGCGGACCGACAGGTAGGTACCCCTCTCTGGTGGACACCCCTGGGCTTGAGGGGCGGGGGTAAGAGATATGTGTCCTGGGCCCCCCACATGCTCACATGGCCATGGCCCCAAGGACACCAGGGCCATGGCCCTCACAGCACTGCAGCCATCAGCCCGTGCCCCCCCACACCCCGCATGACAGTGCCATGCCCCATCCCCGGGCCAGGGGGGAGCGGAACCTCGAGGGGCCCCCGGGAGGAGGGGGTGGGACACCCCGCAGCAGCAGCATGTGATGGAGTTGGGGGAGTGCCAAAGGGAGACTCAGGCTACATATGAGCCACAAGAGCCGAATAGCTCCTAGGGCCAAAGGAGGATCCTGGAGCTACAGCTGGCAGGTGACACCTCTGCCCTGAACAAACAGGAGGGTGGAGCCGAGCTGGCTTGGACTTGGGGGGCGAGGGCGGGGGACACAGGTAGAGGCTAGGGGAAGGGAGAGCTGGTAGGCAGCCAGCCTGGGGAGTGGGAAAGCTGCATCCCAGAGGGGCCCCCCTTGGGGTCTTCTCCCCACGACGGGTTGGAAGGACTGTCTCTTCCGACAGCTGGTGCTGTCACTCCTGGGAGAAACTGGCCATCTGTGGGCTAAGAAACCTCCCCTGCTCTCAGACCCTGCGGGGTGAAGTGAGAGTCACTCCCACCAGGGGACGGGGTGCAGGGCAGGGGGACCCCTGAACCCCATCCATCACAGCAGCATCTCCCGGGGACGGGGATGGGGACCCTGCAGCACAGGGCTGGGGGGACAAAGGCCACGGCTCAGGGCCCACACTAACGCCTGTCTCCATTCTTCTTCCCCCCCTCCTCTCCTGTGTCCTGCACCTGCACCATCAGAAGGACCGGAAGAGAGCGCCGACGAGGCGTCAGTCATCCCGGAGAGCCCTCCGGGACCATCGCTCCAGGGCAGCCCCTCGGCCGAGGACCGACTGGCCCCGCGGCGGGCTAGACGGTGGACCCCGCGCCTACAACCGCCGCCGGCGACGGACCTCCAGCTGCTGGCCATCCTCCATCGGCAGCTGGAGATCGCGGAGCAGCACCTCCAGCTGCAGGAGCGGGCGCTGGCCTGGCGCCAGGAGGCATGGGGGGCCTACATGGAGACATTTAACCGCCTGGTGGACTACCTGGCCCCCCATGCCGTGCCAGCCGAACCATCGCCCGCCATGCCCGCTCCTTCAGCCCCACCACCAGCTGCTCTGCCCATCGCCGGCCCGTCCGCCATCGCCCCGCCACCCACCCACGAGGGCCAGAGCGCTGAGGGACCCCTGGAGCCACCTGACACTCGCCGGGCCCCATACCTTCCGGTCCAGCCCGCTCCCACCCAGCCACGGACCAGGCTGCAAGCACGTCGGGGCTCCCAGCCGGCCACGCCCAGTGCCGGGCTATAGGGGCGAGGGGCCCGGGACGTGGCCCCCCCCTTGTATATAGTTGGACCCTGTTTTTTTGGTCCCCCCGTTTGCCCCGTCCCCCCCATGTAAATAGTTCTCCCCTTTATCCTCCCTGGTTTTCTTTTTATTATTTATGGCACACAGTTGTTTCTTTGGATTGTTTTATTTTTGTACATATTGCTTTTGTTGAACGTTTGTACCTAGTTTTCTGTTTGTGGTTCACATATTTATTTACATCCAAAAAAAAAAAAGCTTCGGAAAGAAAAAAAAAATTTACGTTCAGCCACAAGTGCGTGCTGTCATTTGTCCAGGACAAGTGGGGGGGGGGCAGTGGGGTGCTCCATGGTGTGGGCGTTGGGGCAGGAGTGTGGGGGAGGAAGGGGCGGGCAGTAGGGGGCCTGGGCACAGTTCACCCCGCGGCCTGTTGGTCGAAGTGGGCCCGCAGGGCCTCCCGGACCCGGGTCCCCTTGGGGTCCACCTGCTGACTGGGGGCAGCAGGTGGCTGGACGTCTGCCCTGCCGGCCTCCACAGCCCAGCCCTGGAGAAAGGTCTCCCCCTTGCTCTCGACCAAATTGTGCAGGGCGCAGCAGGCACCCACAATCTGGGGGATGTTGTTGGGGCCCGCATCCAGGCGGGTCAGGAGACATCTCCAGCGTCCCTTCAGGCGGCCAAATGAGCGCTCCACCACCTGGCGTGCACAGTTCAGGCGCTCGTTGAAGCGCTCCTGGCTAGCGGAGAGATGGCCTGTGTAGGGGTGCATGAGCCACGGCCGGAGGGGTTAGGCCGCATCTGCGATGACGCAGAAGGGCATGGTGGTGTCCCCCAGAGGGATCTCCCACTGGGGGATGTAGGTCCCCGCCTCCAGCCGGCGGCACAGGCCCGAGTTCCGGAAAACCCGGGTGTCGTGGGTGCTGCCAGGCCAGCCCACGTAAATGTCCTGGAAACGTCCCCGGCTATCCACCAAGGCCTGCAGGACGACAGAATGGTAGCCCTTGCGATTGAGGTATCGTCCGCCACTGTGATGCGGGGCGCGGGTGGGGATGTGAGTCCCATCCAGAGCCCCGAAGCAGTTGGGGAAGCCCAGGGTGGCAAAGGCGGTGATGGTGGCATCTGGGTCCCCCAGCCTCACGAGCCTGTGCAGGAGCATGGCGTTGATGGCACACACAACCTGCCGAGAAAACACATGGGACAGCACCAATGAGGGGTGAGCATGGTGTGCATGGCCCTGCCCTGCCCTGCCCTGCCCTGCCCTGCTCTGGCCCCCCTGCCCTGGCCCCCCTGCCCTGCCCTGCCCTGCCCTGCCCTGCCTTGCCCTGCTCTGGCCCTGCCCTGCCCTGCCCTGCTCTGGCCCCCCTGCCCTGGCCCCCCTGCCCTGCCCTGCCCTGCCCTGCTCTGGCCCCCCTGCCCTGGCCCCCCTGCCCTGGCCTCCCCCCGTGGGTTCACTTATCTCCATGAAGACAGCCCCGACGGTGGCCTTTCCGACACCAAACTGCTGCCCCACGGATCGGTAGCTGTCCGGAGTGGCCAGCTTCCAGACAGCGATGCCGACCCGTTTCTGCACCGTGAGGGCACGCCGCATGGCAGTGTCCTGGTGCCTGAGTGCGGGGGTGAGCCACTGGCACAGCTCCAGGAATGTCTGTCGGGTGATCCTGAAGTTTCTGAGCCAGTGGTCGTCGTCCCACTCCCCAAGCACCAGCCGCTGCCACCAGTCGGTGCTGGTGGGGTAGCTCCACAGCCGCCGGCGTGTGAGGCAGGGGGTGGAGCGGGGTGCTGCAGGGGTAGGGGTTGAGCCCTGCTGCCCTGGGGGCATCTCCTCCCCTGGGGCAAGGAGGTGCTCAGCTGCCTCCCACATGGCATGGGTCAGGGCAAGCCCTGCTCCTGCTGGGAGGGCTGGGTGGACCTCTAGCTGCTGCTGCTGCTGCTGCTGCTGCTGCTGCTGCTGCTGGGGGTCCATGACTGCGGCGCCCGGGGTCTGTGTGCCTATGGCTCCTCAGACCGTGTGCTGTGCAGGCTGAGTGTGTCTGGGAGGGGCCCTTTAAGGGAGCGGCTAGCTGTTGCCCCAGAAGCGCTAGTCCGCCCTGTGACCCTGTCTGCAGCTGTGCCTGGCATCCCTATTTCGATGTGTGCTACTTGGGCGTGTAGACGTTCCCTCGCTGCACCTATTTCGATGTTGGGCTGTGCAACGTTGAAGTTGAACATCAATGTTGCTGGCCCTGGAGGACGTGTAGACGCTATTCATCGAAATAGCCTATTTCGATGTCGCAACATCGAAATAGGCTACTTCGATGTAGGCTTCACGTGTAGACATAGCCATCATCAAGACAAATAACTGAGAGATGCTAGGTAGATTAACATTCCACAGTATCTTCATAAAAGATTACCCTGTAGAGAATTTTATGATGGTCTGATACTTGGTCTCTGCATATAGTCTGTGTAAATGGGCTTAGCATAGGAAATATACATTGGTTCAAGTGGGGGAAGGTCCACAGTCCCCTTCACATCCCTTATTTTCCACTGCCATAGACTCTGGCTTCACTCCCTGTTGGGTTTTACCAATGTAACAGCAGTAAAGGATCCAGTGGCTGCATTCGCAACAAGACCATCCACACACTTCTATGCCTCCATTACTACAAGAATAGAACCGTGAAGGAGCAGAGTTCTGTATCATGCATCTGAATGTAGTATTCACTCGTTCTTCTGCTCCATGGGAAAGGGAATTGGATTTGCTCTAAGGTTGAGGTACACACAACCAAACAGCTTTTTTGTCAACAGAATCTGTGAACAGCAGCCTTATGCCTCAAAGCTTTGAGGCAAAACACTGCCCGTGAAAATGCTGAGTTTTGTCCAGATACTGTCGACAACATTCATTTTGGGTGTGCACACTCCATGAGTTTTCTTGGACAGAATGTTTGAGCCAGCTAATATGAGAAGGAGAACACCCAAGGAATCATTTGCTAATTATGGACAACATAAGTTAGCAAAGTACTAAGGAAGTCAAGCAGGACAAAGCATGCTACACAGGGATTGGGTCCTGCAAAGTGATCAACCCGATCCAAAAATGTGTGATATAATATATAGCAAATGCAATGAGATGTATAAATGTATATGAGGGGAGAAGGTCTAGTCTGCCTTATACATTGATCAGCTCAGTATAGATTTGTGTGGACCAAATCTGCAGAGAACTGGATGAAGTGTTCTTCCAGAACTGAAGAAGGTGTTCTGGATAAGCTGAGTGGAAATGTTTCTACAGGGATTCCCAACACTTCTCTGCCCAGTCAGATATTTTACCCTGTCTCCCAACTTCTCTGAACTCCCTGAATTTCCCAGCCCTATTTTTTCTCCTTCTTTACTCTGAGAACAATTATCTTTTCATTTGATTTACATGATTTGGACATAAGGGCTTCTATTTTCTGTGGTGTTTGTCCTTCCTTTCTCAATTTCCCTCTCTTCAAGCTTCATTAGCCCAGTTGTGTACTCCTGGAAAACTTGGAGTTCTTCAGGTATACCCTGTGGTGGCGATGAAGATGTGAAAAACAAGGATTTCCCATTTAAAATATACCTGTAGCTATCACGTTGCATATTTCATTACTTGATTGCCTGAGCATACCCAAAATGTGGACATCGCTCTCTTTGGTAGCGAGATGGCACAACTTCTCCTTGTCCGTTACTCAGGACATCAAAAACAACGGTAAAGTGAAAACCTTGAAATCTCTGTCAGATACTGAATTACAAGGCTTGTCTGAACTATTGCTTAAATCAATGTAACTTACATCAACCGGGGTATAGAAAACCCCCCCCACCCTGAGCAACATATGTAATGTTAACTTACAGCTGTGTCATACTGTGCATTGTTACATTGTGCTGCTGTTGCACAGTAGGCAAGAAAGACAATCCCACAGTGATTTGCTGAATCTTTCTATTCATTTCTAGAGCTTTATTGTGGTAGTAAAAAAGATCATTTCATCAGCAAAGGTGCTTGAACAGAGTGACAGAGATAGTAGTGAAAATATTACCTTCTGGAGTTTATCAACTGCGTTCTATAAGACAGCTCGAAGAGAGTCCATGACAGTGATTTATGGCTCTAAACTCACTACCATCTGCTCTTTCAGAGAGTTCCCTGGCCAAGTTAAAAGGTGAGGCTTAACATCTGCACCATGTTTTCTTTCTAAAGTCTATCTTAAAATGTCCAACAATTAGCAAAATTCTGGCCGCAGTATGATTATGACAGACTCAACCTTATGTAGATTTTAGTATCAATGAACTCTCATAAAGCAATGCTCCTGCGTCTTGTCATGTGTTGTGTAGGCTGTGGACATGAAAATGAGGTTGTTGCGCTCTCTAAAGCTTTCAAATTTCAGTCTTTATCCTATGCCTCCTTTTGCAATTTAAGCCCTCCCTTTAGTTTAATAGAAAATGTCACCACATAACTTGGGTTTTGCATAAAATCTCCAACATGCAATACTGCAACTTGTTGTCTATAGATTGTCACATAAGTTACTTCTGCAGAGATATTACAGTCATAGCAGTTACCATTTAAATACTAGTTTATGTCTCTGAAGAAATTATCTGACATACACAAGTCATAGGGAAAATGTCAAATGAATGGAATCCACATTTTTTCTTTCATTAGTCGCTTCTTATTAAAAAGAGAAATACCATACTATCCTTTTTCCCCTCTTTTAGTTAATCACTATACCATTTTTCCTGACAAGTTGCATTAAAGGAACATAAAATATTGCTGTCTAACAAAGCAAAGATGCCATTTTTAGGGCTTTACAATTAATTTACAAACATTACATGAAAAATAAGCAAATTTTAATCCTCGGTATGGATATAAGCTCTCTACACAGGAGCAGGCATTATGCTGTCATTAGCATTCCTTCAGAGCTGCAAGAGGTGGACTAGGGCACTGGTTGAAAATACACCAATCAACTTCTGAAGGAAATTTTTGTTTTTCCCTAAATTTCCTATGGAAATTCCAATGAAGAGCTGAAACTAAAAGCTTTTTTCAAAAACATTCACCTCCTTTTACAATGAAAAAGGAAAGAAATTTTTGTGACAATTTCTGTGAAAAAAGTAAGTTTCATTAACAAAAGATTTTGACAAAAACCTTCTCCCAAGCTCTGCTGTCATTCCATGGTCCCCCTGCCCCTGGCCAGTACTCAGACTGACATTCAACAGCAGCAGCCAACAGAGGGTGCGTGGGGTGATTATAGCTGAAAGTGTTTGGAAAATCTGTTCAGACAACATTTCCCCCATGAAAAAGCCATCAACTGATTCCATTTTTAACCCTATTAAAAATAGTACTCTGGAAACAATCAGAAATGTCAAAGAGCTAGAGGGCAAACTTCTTTCTGTACAGACCCAGTACTGCAATTCTACCACCTACTTCTGCTCTTTTCCTGACAACCTGAAACATCTTCCTGGCCTCTATCCACTGCACATAACTGCAGGTCAACCTTTCAGCTTGCTAGCAAAGTTGCAGCTGCATTGACTGATGGTTCACACCTGCTGGTTCCCCTTTATTTCTGCGCCTCCATAAGCTTGCCTCCATGCATTGATCCAGCCTCTTCCAGACATCTGCTCCATCTAATTCAACTACTATTGATTTTTACGTACCTTCTTAATTGTAAAAGTGAAGTAGAAATGAAGGGGCTAATGGTACTGTAAGTTAGCATTAGAAAAGATGGCACAATAACCCCCCCTTTTTAAATAGTGACAAGCATGAGCCTGGAGCTCCCATTAGCAACTCAAGCTTTGACAGTATACTGTCAAAATGTGTTACAAAAAAGCAATATTCAGTGATCTGGGAGAAAAGATACTGCATACAGGTAATGAACAAGATGCTAAGTGGGTAAGTGAGTGAGACTGTAAAGAAACCCAGGTGCTACCCACAAGCTTTGTGCTGAGGCCAGAGCAATTAAGAATGCTGAGGTCTAGCAAATGTCTGTATTTTCCTGAACTGTTTGCTACAAATAGGGTGCATCTACACTAGTCAGCTACTTCAAAGTAGCTGGCACAACGTCGAAATAGCACGCGTTGCGTCTACATGCACAGTGCGCTATTTCGACGTTGAAATCGATGTTAGGCAGTGAGATATCAAAATCGCTATTCCTATCCGAAGATGGGAATAGCGCCCTACTTTGATGTTCAACGTTGAAGTAGGGCATGTGTAGACAATCTGCGTCCCGCTACATTGAAATAGCAGGGTCCTCCATGGCAGCCATCAGCTGAGGGGTTGAGAGACACTCTGTCCAGCCCCTGCAGGCTCTGTGGTCACCGCATGCAGCACCCCTTAGCCCAGTGCTTCTGGCTGCTGCTGCTGCGGCTCTGCGGAACTCGTGCTGTGCGGGTCAAGTGTGTCTTGGAGGGGCCCTTTAAGGGAGCAGCTTGCTCTTGCCCCAGAAGGGCTAGTCCAGCGTGTGACCCTGTCCGCATCTTTTGCTGGCCCCTTATTTCAACAGAGAGCGCTTGTGTGTGTGGACGCTCCGCATTTCCTTCCAGGGCGGCTCCTTTCGATGTCCCTCATCACTACTTCAACGTTGAACGTTGACAGCACCAGCCCCGAAGGATGTGTAGACAATATGCATCAAAGTAGCCTATTTCGATGTTCTTACTTTGAAATAGGCTACTTCGACATAGTGTGCTAGTGTAGATGTAGCCATAGTGAGTGGATACAGAGAACCACGGTGTACTGTAAATGGAGTGCAATAGGACTATCTGGTTGTTTCTACACAGGCCACTTTCTTCGAAAGTGCCATGGTAATACATGGCCCAAAATATGCTAATGAGGCACTGATGCAAATTCCGTGCACCTCATTCGCATATGGTCATGTGATTTGGAGTCCAGAAGACCGTTCTTTGGGACTCCAAAATGCTGTGTAGAAGCGCAGCCCAGGGGAGCTTCGGGAAGGAAGTCCTTCTTCTGGAGGCCCCTTCTTCCCAAAAATTTTTGGGAAGGGGCCTCCGGAAGAAGGACTTCCTTCTGGAAGACCCCTCCAGGGGCCATGCTTCTAAACAGCATTTTGGAGTCCGGAAGAAAGGTCTTCCAGAATCCAAATCACATGACATTATGTTAATGAGGTGTGGAGAATTTGCATCCATGCTGCATTAGTGTATTTTGGGCCATGTATTACCATGGCACTTTCAAAGAAAGTGGCCTGTGTAGAAACGGCCTCTTAGAAGAGAGAAAATAGACTGAGGCCTAATAACAAAGGCAGAGTCTTGGAAAAGAGAGGCTGTTCCCTTATGAACTAAACTAAACAAAGGGTGTAATAGAAATGTGAAGTAGAAAATCTCTCGGCTTCTCTAGCTTGTCTGCCACATCACCTAGTGCAAGAGGAGGTTTGTTTTTGTTTTTGTTTTTTTTAATTAACTAATCCTTTGCCTATTTCAATTTTATATATCCTAATGGATGAGGCGCCCACTTCTTCACTTAGGAAATTTTTTCAATTTACTATGCAATGAAAACTTTATTATATATTCTCCTTGGCTTTTTCCCTTATTATTGTTCTCTCCTTTTTATTTAGTTATCCTTCCTACATAGCTTCTCTTTTTTTGTTTTTTTCAAAACATTTCTGAACAAAGTCTTATGAAGAATCAACACACTAAGGCCATTTCTACGAAAGTGACACGCTAATAAACAGCCCAAAATATGATAATGTGGCATGGATGCCAATTCCCCATGCCTCATTAGCATAAGGTCATGTGATTTGGAGTCTGGAAGATGTTTTTCCAGACTCCAAAGTGCCATTTAGAAGTGTGGCCCTTGGGGAGACTTCCAGAAGGAAGTCCCTCTTCTGAAGGCCCCTTCTTCCTGAAAAGAAGAAAGCCAGTGTACATGCTGCTCTTTATTTAATGGGAAGAAGGATTCTTTCGAAGATGGGGTTTACTTTCAAAAAAGCAGTGTCTACACTGGCTTTCTTTTTTCGAAAGAATCTCTTTTGAAATTAGAATATGCAAATGAGGTGTCAAATATGCAAATTTATACCTCATTTGCACATCTCTTTCAAAAGAGGAATGCAAGTGTAGACACACCTGTTTTGTTCTTTTGATAGAAGCTCTTTCAAAATAAGAGTATGCAAATGAGGTGTCAAATATACAAATATGCACCTCATTTGCATTTTCAATTTCCTCATTTGCATGCCTCTTTTGAAAGAGGAATGCAAGTGTAGACATGCCCTAAAGGAGATACTGAGAGAAAAGATCCTGCTTATGGACTTCAAACTAACAGTTGAGATAAATGGAGTGGCATCAGTGTCACTAAGTCTTTAGCTTCCACCAAAGGGGGAGGTGAAATAAATGGTACTTTTTCTGGAAGTAGCCACTGTAGTCAGTGGATAGGTCATCACAGAGGTGTCTCCGCATGGAACTTTTCCCCAAACCTTATAAATTGATTAAGGATAAGCAAAGGAGTTGAATCTGTTTTCTAGATTGTTGAAGAGAAGCTTATGGATATTAGAAATAAACAATCTTGAGCTGTAACATTTGTGTCCAGATCTGAATTCTCAGCCTAGTCTCAAAGATGGAGTGTTCTGTTGAAGAAAAAAGTCAAAGATTCTTTACCTTAGAAAGTAAATAAAAGAGAACCTCATAAATTTATACAAAATAATGCATTGTGTAGACAATGAATAGAAGGACCTTGTCTCCCCCTTCTTTTATACTACAAGATGAAGGGGACCTTGAATTAAATTAAAAGATGGCAGATTCAAAACTTATAAGAAAATATTTTTTGTATATCCACTTAAACTGTGGAACTCATGGCTACATGACGTCATGGAAGCAAGAATTTAGCAAGATTCAAAAAAGAATTGGATATTTATATGAATAGCAAGGATGGACAGAGTTCTTACAACAACAATAATTTTGGAAAGAATATTGAACCTGATGATTCAGGGTTTGAGTTAATCTTTAAGTACAGGTTGACTCTTTCTAGTCTGGCACCCTCAGGACCTGACTGGTGCCAAGTGAGAGAATCTGTGAAAGCATGGTAGGTAAATATTGCTTAGCTGCATTACCAACACTTCTGCTGCTTATTGGCCTCTTAGAAGACATTTGAGGTAAATTGGAGCTAAATAACAGCACAGAATACTGAGAGCCCAGTGGCTGTAAACAAACTTTATGGTCCAATGGGAAACTTGGCCACACCCATGATATGTTGACATGCAGCTAACTAACTTCAAGCCAGACCATGGATTTTGCCAGATGAGAGTGTCTGGGACTAGAGGTTCAACCTTTTTTATTGTTTAAGGTAAGACCTAATACAGTAAACTCTTTCATCTCCAGGAGCCCCAGCCAAATATTCAAATATTCTAGATAATAGAGAGGTATACCTAGCAATGCATAACACTAAAGAAAAACAAGATTAAATATTAAGAAACAAACAAAAAGGTATGCAGAATACTTTATTTATCAACAACAGTGGTATGGTACACGGTAAGCTTATACTGTATGTGCTGTATTTATTTGCATTTACTTTCACTACACTGTACTTATGGAAAATGTAACTAACATTTACCTATGGTTAAAACATTGGTTATTTGAGAGTTCTAGATAATAGTATGCTGGATATGAAAGAGTTTACTGTATGTGTCTGCAGAGAAGGACAGATAACACCACTCCCTGCTCTGTGATATTTTATGTACTTTTCAGAGGCAATTTTCACTAGAAACAGCAGGACACAGGGCTTTGGACTAGATGAACCTCTGCTTTGATCCAATATGTTATTTCCTATGTTCCTGAGCTTTTGGTTCAGGAGCATGATAAAAAGAAGGGGTCAGCTCTGATTCTGAACCCTCTCAAGCTTTGGGGCTTTGAGAGGGCAGATTTCAAACACATCTGCAGTTTCACAAGAAAATGGAAATGTTAAAGTATCATGACTTGAGTGGGTTGTTTTCTCAGCACTTCCAAACCTAGGCAAAATCAAATAATACTGAAAATATTGGGAGAACGGACTTTCTTACAAAATTTTCAGCATAGTTTTTCTGTGTCAATGTAGATGTAAACCACTAAATGGTTATCAGCTCACCTTTGGGTGTATGCATTTACCACTTAGTGTATGATGTTGGTGTTAGCTGGATTTGTCTGAGGCCAAATGAAGTCTCTAAGGCTATGTCTAGACTGCAGTTGCTATTTCGGCATATAAATATATCCCAAAGTAGCAACCCCACGGCTTTTCTCTGCACTCAAAATAGCATGGCTATTTCAAGCGCAGTATTCCATTTCCGCTACTTCTCATCATTAGTGGAGCGGGGCAAACCTCAAAATAAGTTAATTAGAAATAATGTACACAATAAGGACAAGTGCAGAGTCCTGCACTTGGGCCGGAAGAATCCCAAGCATTGTTACAGTCTGGGGTCCGACTGGCTTGGTAGTAATTTTGCAGAAAAGGACCTCGGAGTTGCAGTGGATGAGAAGATGGACATGAGTCAACAGCGTGCTGTTGTAGCCAAGAAAGCTAATGGCATATTAGGTTGCATCAAGAGGAGCGTTGCCAGTAGATCCAGAGAAGTGATTATTCCTCTTTATTCGGCATTGGTGAGGCTGCATCTGGAGTACTGTGTCTAGCTCTGGGTCCCCAATTATAGGAAGGATGTGGAGATGCTGGAGAGGGCCCAGCGGAGGGTGACCAAAATAAACTGGGGGGCTGGAGCATATGACTTATGAAGAAAGGTTGAGGGAATTGGGACTGCTTAGTCTGCAGAAGAGAAGACTGAGGGGGCACTTGATAACAGCCTTCAGCTTGCTGAAGGGAGGCTGCAAAGAGGCTGGAGAGAGGCTGTTCCCAGTGGTCACGGATGGCAGAACATGGAACAATGGTCTCAAGTTGTAGTTGGGAAGGTTCAGATTGAACATTAGGAAAAACTTTTTCACTAGGAGGGTGGTGAAACATTGGAATGGTCTACCCAGGGAAGTAGTGGAGTTTCCATCCCTTGAGGTGTTTAAGTCTCGCTTCAACAAAGCCCTGGTGGGGCTGATCTGATGGGTTTCGTGCTGCTTAGAGCTGGGGGCTGGACTCTATGGCTTTTTTAGGTGTCTTCCAGCTCTATTGTTCTATGATTCTATGATTATATGAATTTGTGTTGTGCAGGACCACAGACAACTTTTTCATTAGTCGTCAATAGCTTGTGGTACTTTGGGGAGTGGTGGTTGAGGGAGGGCTATTACAGGGAATGTTTCGACCTCTCTGTGCTGCTTTGAAGATCTGATAAGAGAAAGGCTCTAAGTAAGGCAGGACGTGATAGCCTCATGATCCTTTTTTACACCACAGTCAGCTTCCTCCATTTCAGTGGCTCCAATTCGTGGGGACTGGGGAGGAGGGTTTCCACTTTCCCCCTCCTCGAGGCTTCTGTCCTTGATTAATGTTGCTCAGCAGGCTGTGGAGCTGGGGGATAGGAGCTGCTTGATTGCTTTTAATCAGTGGTCTTGCACTAAATCAGTGTGACTGCAGCTGGCACAGTCAGAATTACGGTTGTTGCTCTGGTTATGGGGTCACAACAGCTTTGATATTTGACCCAGCCACTCTTCCATATAGATACAAGGATCATGGAACAAAGTTTAGTGAGTGGCCTTGCCACCTGGCGGGCAGAATTGCAGTGCTGCTCAAATTTGGGGTGTGGCTGTTCCAAATGGTGTTGTGACAGAATACACCTGTAGGGGAGAGCACAATGAAGTCCATCAACTCAGCCTCTCTGTGGCTGACAGAGGGGTGACTTCCCAGCGGAAGGGAGAACTGTGTCTCTGTGGAAAGAGTGAGAGGATGAGCAGAAAATACCAGAATTTCCCATCACCCAAGAATCATCTGGTTTGGTGCTGCTGCTACATTTACAATTAACTAGTTTTCTGTGTGAGTGTGACTTATTCCCCGACCTTGCTCTTCACCTGAACTTGTCCATCAGTCAGATCATCCCCTATGAGTAGGGGACAAGAAACCGTCAGTGAAAATTTTATAGTTACTTCCTAATATTTCAGTCAGAAGGTCTGGAAATGGGGTTTACTCTTTAGTAAGTCTTACCATACCATACAGCCTTCCCAGTCCCACAATGAGTGCACAGTTTTTGTGGCGCCCACCAGCAACCACTTCTCAAATCTCCTACTCTGTAATGGGGGAGGGTTATTGTGAGGGGAAGCAATTGTCATAAGCTATTAGGCTCTGAAAGGGGATAGTGCTGCAGAGAGCAATCTTCCTATTCACCCAAGCCCTCCTGACCTACTCAGACCCAACATCTTGGTCCACTTGCAGTGTGGAAGTTCAAGCATACTCAGGGAAATGGAAGATGATTTTCTGGAGCCACTGCTTTTCCTGGCCTTCCAGACTCAACCTGGCTTTCACGCACGGAAGTTGAAAGAACAGACCAGGCTCTGGGACCATGAAAACTAAAGATAAATGCATCAGATAAGATTTAAAATGATCCCAGAAGAAGATAAGAGGCAAATGCAAGCATCAGTCACATGAGCCTGTCATTTGTATCTCAGCAGAGGGTTGTTAATTGCATTGTTGCAAACCTGAAGAAAGGCCCTGTCTGTACATGCTATAAATTGTATTGCTAGAGGTCTCAACCTCAAACAAGCTTAATGAGCACAAATCTGAAGACAGGGAGGAATAAAGATAATGAGACATGAAATATATGGTTCTGCAAATGTCACTTGTTTTCTTTAAGATAAGTGGGTGAGGTAATATCTTTTTATTGGACCAGCTTCTGTTGAGGTAAGAGGTATGCTTTTGTACTTCACAAAGCACTCGTTCCTTCTGATGAATGTTTAAGCTAAAATGAATGAACTAACCAAAGCTGAACGCACCCAGAAAAAAATAAATGTTAATGTATTCCACCACTAATAGTAGTTCTTTGGATATAATTCTTGAAAAGTTGCACTTAGATACGGCCCTGTGCACCCATCTCACAAGTTATAAAGCTGAAAAGTAAACAATAGCATGTGCCCAAGAAAAGCAGAACTGCGCACACAGTAAAATGTAGAACTCTCTTCCCCCATATAGATCTAACTTTCATTAAGCAACAGTCTGTGAAAGTGAATGTTCCTTGAAATATAAATATGACATGTATTAAAAGGTTATATCACATAAGGCTAGATCTTCCACCATTAGCATTATATCCATTATATGTTGGCACAACTGGCCAATGGGCGTTTACACCAGTGATGTGTTCCCGTGGACCCAGATGGAACTGGAATACTCACTCCTATTTCTTCATGCCGTTTTAGTTAACCTCTGATGCATAAATCTCTTACATTGAATAAAATCACCAACTGTTTCCATTTCCTTCAGATTTTGAAAAAGGATCAATTCTCACTAGCTGCCCTTTGGTTTGATTTTGCTCCCCAATTTCACCATGAAATCAGAAATGCCTGATCCTAAAATGATGATAGAATATCAGTTATTCTTTATAAGTTCTTAAATTCTCTCGCTCTCTCATGGGTTGGAATTATGAAAGAGCAATTAGAATTAGAGATGGATTGGAACCCAAAAATAATTCTGCATTAGAATCTAAACTGTCTCTGACATATTCAAAAATTCCTGAACACAGTTGCTGGATGTTTAGAGATCCTCAGGCAGAACTTATAGACAATTAGTATCCGTCTGAATTTCTTACCCCTTCTCTGATGATGACTTTTGTTACTTTTTCAGATAAATTTTATTTTCCTAAGTTCTTTGAACATCATATCCAAAATAATATAATTTTGCCAGTGTACATAGTGTACATAAAGGGTTCAACACAAAGTTTATGACCGACAGCTCAGCATTCTGGGTCAAGGAATGAAGCTCTAGAATGAATCTCCAGAGGAGAATATATGTTTTATGGCATTTAGCTTATGCTGCAATCTTCTTTGACAGAACATTTCCATTATAACCCGTATAAGAAGTGGTTTTATCCTCTGACCTTCAAAAAATTCTCTAATTCAAGTATTACTTCCCATAGTAACCAGAAGATGGGAGAAAAGCCACAGACTTTTAAAGTTTTTGAGGGATTTGGTTATGCTAAATCAAATAAGGAAGATAAAGTGAATCTCTAAACCACCCTTATGAGAGCCACTTACATTGACCCCCTATAATCTCTCATGTAAGGAGCTCCTCCTCATTGCAGAAAACCTCCATAACTCTTCTATAAAAGCTTATGGGACATTGTGAAACTACAGGTGGGGTTACTATATCAGTTAAAGAGAGAAACTGGTTCTATCAGTGGAACATTCTAGATAAATGTATGAGGTTTTAATATATGGGAAATACAGTCTATATGGATAGGGGAATGGGAAATACCATTAGCAATTGTAGGGGGTTTCCACAAAAACAAAGTTTGAAAGCCAGCATGCTTTGTGATGCACAAGCTGCTTTGTGATGACAGCGAGCTCTATGAGGATAACTGGGACCTTCTTGGAAATAGGGATGTTTCTTCCAGTTGCAGCTCTAGTGGGGAACTGGCAGGAGTATGTCACAAGTTTACATTCATATGCATTTTCCTCCCATTTCTTTCACCTGTAAATACATTCAATAACTCTGGGCATTCTCCTAGTCTGCACATGGCAAACAGTTTGGGACAGATTACACACAGTTGTGGATCATGCAGAAGAAGAAACCATTCAAATGACTTTGCTGAAGACCTGGATTTATCTGAGCCAAACCTGGGTCCTAAAAATGACCCCAAGTACATCGAGGCAGACAGTTTCACACTTGTGCTACAGGTGAATGTTCTCATAACCCTTCCCTCTGCAAAATGCCTATTAAAATCAACAGTTTTGCCTCAAGTAGGAAAGCAAGGTCTGACCCAAAATGTACTGTCCCAAGAAGTTCTAATAAAAAGCTTGTGCAGCCCTGAATCAGATTAGAGCAGAAGCAGCAAGAGGCAACTGCTTTTCTGAAGGAAATGCAAAGCAGAATGATTTCCTTGGTGCAAGATAATTTGCAAATGGTACAGGCGTTCACTCTACCAAAACCCTCACTGCCTCATTAAAAACTTGTGCATCATTGTTCAGCAAAAGACAGATGATGACTGAAGCATTTGTATTTAGAAAAGGTTGGGGAGATGAATGTACAAAAAAAAAAAAAAGGCCACCAAACAAAATCTCATTGTCTCCAGGAATCCAGGTCATACCTGTGCTATACAAGTGCACAAACTTCCTGCTGTCTCCACAAACAGCAGTTGCTTGGCAACAGGAGCCCAGCTCCCAGTAATAACCTGAACAGTTTTACAGCTGCTGCTGCCCCCCCCCCCACCACCATCTTCCTACACCCAAATGTATTTATTTTAAGAAAAAAAATCTTTCTTTATCTACTGTGGAGAAAGCTGAAGATTCTTCATGAATGCAAAATCAGGTGAAATGTTAATCAAGTGGGAGGAACAATGAAAATGAGACACAGAGGTGTCCTTTTCCTGCTCTTCTCCTCTGCTCTTGAGGCACTGTCGTTCATTTAAAACACCTATCAGATTTGGTGCAGGGGCTTGGAACCTAGGGGGAATCATGTCCAATTGAAATCTGAGGCGAGATTTAACCCAGCTGGCAAGCTAATTAGAACTGCTGCAGTACAAGCAAGAAGCTGAGCTGAAATAACAGGCAAGGTGGACAAATGTGCAATTGGGATTTCTAGTTAATATCTGCTAAAAGAAATTAAATCTTGTTCGAGTGAGTCTGTAGGTGGAAAAGGGCAGGGGAAGATTAGAAAGTGAGTGAACTGTCCGAGCTTTGGAATTAAAAGATACAAAATGGACTGCACCACTAAAGCAGCTGAACTTCCTTCTATAATAACTTTGGGAGGAGGCTGGCATGAAGGATGTGGCACAGGGCAATATAAATGTTTAATGCTTCAGAGGGAGCTTTTAGAACTGTGGTGGAATATGTCTATTGAATGTAATGTAAAGATTTAATGTGTACTGTGGAGGTGAATGATGTAATACAAACTTCAGCTCCTCTGAATATCTGGCAGATAATGACTTAAGCAGAGAGACCACCAGCTGAGGGCTGTTTTTTTTTTAATCACAGAGGCTCCATCTGTACGCGTTTCACTGATGCAATCCCTGAGTTTGTGGAGCTCTTTTTCTCCCTTCATTTCCTTCTCCTTTATTCTGCTCTAATAAAGGCAGACACCAAAACATCTTCTATTCTGTTAGAATCATACAAGTTGTAAAAGGTAGCGTTGGAAGGACTGAAGTTCTTTTCCTGCGTTAAAAAGTAACTTCCTTAGTAGGTGAGTGTTCTGAATACCCACAATCTCTCCCCATGAGCATGTGTGGAAAAACTCTGGCGGTGAGAAACAGGGGGGCTGACAGCCACCACAGGCCCTGGGGCAAAATGGGAGGCGAGCCATCTCTGTGCCACTGGAAGGAGTGAGCCAAAGGCAAATGGAGTGGAGCCAAAGGCAGGCACCCTTAGCACCACCAGGATGGCAGTGGTGCCCACCCCGACTCCGCCCCAGTTGCAAGGAGCGGCACAGCAGCCTATACTGGTACTTTAAAGGGGCCTGGAGTTCTGGCTGCCACTGCTGAAGTAGCCTTAAATGGCCAGGCCATCGGGCAACTGCCCCCTTGGCTTTCCCTCTCCCGCCGTCAGTGGGCCTTGCGAGAAAAACTGGAGGAGAGCACGAGAAACAGCTTTCGATCTTTTTGAATGTAATCCATTGTAATCCAAGCTCAGTACATGGTTGTTATAAGTAGAACAAGGGGAAATACCACCACAGAAGGAAGCATTAATGTGTTTGGCTTTCTTGCTGTTTGTTCTAGAACAGTGGCTCTCAACCTCAGGGTACTCAGAGCTCTTCTAGAGCGGACATTAACTCAGTGTTTCTCAACCTTTTTTATAAATGCAAAATTGGACTTATTTTGTGTTCATCTAGTTTTTCTTTATCCTTTTTGTACAATCATAAATACAATGGCAAGTTTATTGCCTGTAGCTAATTTCTTCTAACTAATCAGTTATGATTAAGTTGTTTAAACAAATGTGTTGCAATGGTAGAAAAAAATGTTGTGTGTCTGTAAATTGTAGGTACTGGGGATACTTATATTTTTAAAAAAAGGGTACTTTATAAAAAAAGATTAAGAAACACTGTTCTAGAGCATCCTCATTATTCATATTTCACATTGTATTCTTTCATCTTTCAGAGGAATCCATATATGTAAGATGCCTCAATAATATAATATTGAGGCTGTTTTGTTCAGGGAAACTAAACTCTAACTCTCTTATCTTCTACTTTCACCAATTCCTTTTGTGAGCTGGTGGGGAGGTGGTTTGGAGGGAAGTATATGCTATTGGTGCTCAAGATCAGGAATGTCTGTCAGGTCCCTTCAGATCAGACCAGCATGGTATTGTCTGACTATACCAGAAGAAGAACAGAAGACACTGGGCGTCGTTTAATTAATCCTTTACTATTAACTGTCTGAGAATAGCCAGCACATAAAAGTGTAAAGTGCAGGTAATTCTATGATCATTTCAGTATATACTCTGGCGCTTCCCTCTGTCTTCCCTTCTTTTCCTATCCTAATCCCCACCCAGCCCACTGCTTGGGCTTTGCCATCCTTGCCCCTCAAGTGAGAGTAAAGGTAGGCTACAGATGAGTGGGGCTGGCCTCCACTACATACCATCTCGATTCCTAGGCATCTCTTTAATATTAGCCAAAACGTGTCAGCTGTAAGGTCTGACAAGTGAACCTCATCCTTCCTGAATAATTTTAGTGTCCTATTCGCTATGTTGGGATGTGAAGATATTGAGCCCCCTTATAACCCGCATGAAATTTGGCTGTTTTCCTATTCACATACATCCTAGCCTTGTTGATCCAAGAGAATATCATAGGTCCACAGCACATCCTGCATTGCCACATGTCCAGCCATATATTTTTTTTACACCTGGGAAAGGTTCCAAGAGCTGTCCCAAGTCCCTCTTAGCATTAAAGTTATCCCATTACACCTTCCCAAATAATTTTCCTCACGATGAAACACAATTTTATTGGATGCCTATTCAGGGTCCCCCAGGATATGCAGACAGGGCATCAGCTGGTCCCATAACACACCCTTCCTTCCATGCAAGCTCAGCACTGCTTCAGCTCTGAGCCTGAGCTGTGAATCTTGAAGCACGCCTATGCACCAAGTAAACAATGTTCTGCCCATAGATCCAAACCTCTATTTGTCTGGCCTGTCTTCTTGCATCTGGAATGAAAACACAATGGAAGATTAACACCAGTTGCCCAGCTGGTACATTCATTCTTATGTACATTCTCTATGTTTCTGAATGTCAACATCCAATTGCCTGAATTGCCCCAGCCCCCCTGACCATCTGTGCCACTGATGTTGCCTTCCCAATCCTAGATGAGTGGGAACCAAATTCATGGGCTAGGAGCCCCAACCTCATCAGTCTCCAACTGACTTCTGTCCCCACAATTACAGAAGTCCCTCCCCAAAGCATACCAGTTTCTATGAACTCTGATAGAACTCCATGTATCCCGATGACATCAGTGCTTTGTGACTGCCCTGCTAGAAACATTCAAACTAAAAACTGCTGAAAGGGTTTGGGTAATTCTAGTCCCTTTAAAAATGCGAAAGCTATTCCATCTGGTCCCTCCACAATCTTTTGTTCTCTCGCTGTTCAAACTTGGTTAGCTTCAAGAAAAGGTGGCTTTCAGGACTGCTAATTGCTAGATAGCAAATGTTTCAGGGGTTGGATTTGCCTCCTGGGTCTGGGTTTCCATTGGCCTGGGACCCAGTTCAGCAAGACTTCACCAGAGATCCTGATAGGATATGTAGTAGGAACTACTTTGAGGCACTTCTATGGCCTGCGTTATTCAGGATTCAGACTAGATCAGTGGTGGACAACCTATGGCCCACGGGCCACAAGTGGTTTGTCACAATAAGTCACAGGGGGACTTCCAAACACGTTATTAATCTTGTGTCTTCTAGCAGAGCCATCTGCAGCTCTCATTGACCATATATCTCAGTTTCCAGCTAGTAGGAACTGAAGAAAGCAATGCAGGCTGCTGGGATGTTCTGAACATTTTCCACAGCTTCCTTTGGCCAGGAATGGTGAACTGCAGCCAATGAGAGGTACAGGCAGCAGTATCAGTGGATGCAAGGTAAAAAAACTGTCTGGTAGCCCACCAGGGGCTTACTCTGACAAGCCAAATGCTAGTTCACCACTAAAGTAAATGATCACAATAGTCCCTTCTTCCAATAGGTCTTGGAATCGATACATCTCTTCATTACTTTTGCACAGATTAGGCCTAATTCCCAACATATCCATTTTGGTCCATCCTTTTCAATTATTCTGTTACTTAATAGTTATGAACTCCGTACAGTCCTCAGGTGATATCGGTAGAGCTTTTCAGTTGAACTGCTCCAATCTCTCTCTCTCTCTCTCTCTCTCTCTCTCTCGCTCTCTCTCTCAATCTCTCTCTCTTTCTGTCTCTCTTTCTCATATAATCTTTTTTTTCTAAACAAATTCATGTCATGGTTTGTATCCTTTGGCAGTTTAGAATGCAGGTATCAGCATGACACATGGACAGCTGTGGGATTGTTCATATGTCAAAAGTTACACACATGCTTAGGTACCCTATTGAATTCAGATCTAATTGCAGATCTTTAATTAGAGGGCAAGTGTGACAATCAGAAAAAAAAGGTATGTATGACTTCCCAGTGTTATAACAGGGAAACAGCATTATGTAGACTGTTAGATGGAATTATTGTAATACCTTCCAAGGTATAAAGTGAGTTGTTCGTGACCAATTTCTAAGATTCACAGTGAAGTACAATAAAGTACCTGTAGTGTTACTATTGGGAAACAGCAGTAGCTACCTTATGACTATCCCACAGCATGGTAAATAACTTGTACTTCACTGTGTTTCTCAGATTTTCATCACCAGCTGGGGTCCATGGAGCAACCCACTATCCTAGGCCTGTCAGGTTATAGCTAAACCACATGAACTAAAGGGTTTCCCTTGCAAACACAGGGGCTGGGGGAGTGGTTGTACACTGAAATCAGGTAAAGCCAAGAAAAACAGTTGTGAGTATGACCCTGAGAAGAAGCTGAGGATCATGGATTGTTTGGGCACACAGCTCATTGGAGTAGCTGATTTGGGGATTTCTGAGCAAGGAACTATCTGTTGATGTTTGTATCAACTGGCAGAGAAAAATAACGTTTTGTGTCTTTTAAAAACAAATATGATTACATGTGAATATGCCTGTCACATCACCAATTTCAAATCCTAATAGAAACAAACGGGCAAGGCTTTAAACTGTGGCTGACTGCCTGGGCCAGATGACCCCTAAATCAGAGCAATAATAGCTATAATCATAAGGTAATAAATTTGCTTCCAGCTTGCAAAAATAAGTGTTGGTGACCTTCCCTAGTTGAATTTCTCTAGCCAGCTCTCCTTCTAAGGAATGACCAGCAACATTCTGAGCCATCCTTTAGCACTTCAGTGTCTGCAGCAAAGTGTTCTTTTAAACAAAATGATTTTTATACAATTGCATTAGGCCCAGAAATGAAAGTGCAATATATTAAACTCAGATTTTAGGTTGCCCTGGGAATATATAGATTCAGGCCTTTTATTGTCATTAAACAGAGACAATTTGTACAATTACTTGGTTGAACAGCGCTCCTGTGCTAGAGACAGGCACCTATATTTTAATATTAGATTTGCCATATGAAATATATCTGAGGGCTTTCCTCCACTCTCCGTCTCACTTTGTACACTATTTTTGTTTTTATTAGTTTCTTTCCATTGTAGAGTTGCACACTGCAGCAATCTGGCAACAAAAGTTACTGTCAGAGGATACCTTTCGACAAAACTTCTGTCTACAGATTGCGGCCACAAATGAAAGTAGATTGCTTTATTGATCTGCTTTGTCGACAGAGAGTGGCAAGACTGCCCAGCTGCTCTCTCAACAGATCATCCAACTGGAAGCAGAGCAGACATGGCTGCATGGTGACCTGGAAGCCCTGTCTTTCGAGAGATGGACTGCTCAAGTGTCCACACAGCTTTTTTGTTGACAGATTTTGTCAAGAAAGGCATTCTGCCTTGTCGGAGTAAAGGAGAATGCTGTTGACAAAAGTGTCTCATTCTGTCAAGTTACAGTTGACAGAATACATTTTTAGTGTGGATGCTCTAGGTGTGTCTACATGGGCACAAATCTTCGAAATAGCCATGCTAATGGCCATTTCGAAGATTACTAATGAGAGCGCTGAACTGAGTATTCAGCGCCTCATTAGCATTAGGACACTCACTGATCGGAATAAGGGGATTTCGAAAGGTGAGGGTCCTTTCAAAAAGGACCCCCGTGTCACTGCGCCGAGCCGCTCACTTTCAAAAGCGGCGCTTTTGAAGCACCGCAGCCAGAAGCGTCCTAATGCTAATGAGGTGCTGAAGATTCAATTCAGTGCCTCATTGGTAATCTTCGAAATATGGCTATTTTGAAGATTTGTGCCTGTGCAGACACAGCCTCTGTGCGTTTTGTTGACAAAAACAGGGTTTTTGTTGACAAAACTCTCTAGTGTAGATGTAGCCTTAGAGACTGGCAAATTTATTATGTCATGGGCCTTTATGGGTTTTCAAAACATTTTTCCTTCCCCTGCCTCCAAATGATTCTTTTCGAGCTTCATCTGATGAAGTGGGTTTTAACCACAAAAGCTCGTGGTCTATTAAATTTGTTAGCCTCGACCATGCTACAGGACTCCTTGTTATTTGTGAAGCTACAGGGCCTCTGAATCTACAGACCTTATTATTCTGCCTTTGAAAAGAACAACAGAATAATTTGACATGTGTTACACAATGGGCCAAATACACAGCCTTATGATATGGGAAGAGTGGGAAGGTTGAATCCAAGGAGTCACTGACAGGAATTCTTGTGATTGCAGATATGGCTACAAGACAGTTTTCTGCTTCTCCAAGTTCTAAGCTAGTCACAAGCGAAAATACCCACTAGCATAACTGAAAGCAGATTTTTGAATGCCGTTAGCTGCTACAATGACTAAAGATCTGGTGGTTACCATGCATTCTCTGTCCTTCCTCAAAATACATCCCTCCTCAGGACTATTACACTCTTTACTCAGGGATTTGAGGGGAAGAGGAGGTGGCATGAAGTTGACCTTGTGAGGCTTTCTGTAACCCCAGCATCCCCTGAAGGAATCATATGATGCCCCCTTCTGCCTGAATTAGAGAGAATTCCTCATGAGGAGTGCATGAAACAGCTTTGCCACCCTTGAAATAGATGTACATGCCCACCAAGAGGAGAGGGTGGGAAAGAGGGCAACTGCCTAGTGATTCAAAATGGCCCAGGACTCCTGGCCACCACTGCTGCTACTACAGCAGTGTCAAGTGAATAAAAAGGTTTGGGCTGCATAAGAAAAAAATGAAAATCCTTTTCCAGATCTGGCACTAGCCAATATTTCTACAGATTTTATAGCACAGCCCACTGTAGTCTATCTGTATGTCATAAACAATGAACTGAAAATCTAAGAATTTAACACTTCTCCCATAGTCTTCCTCTTAAGCCCTCATTTTCCCTCTCACCAGTCCAGCTGTCTGTAAAATTTACATAATATTTCCCCATCTCACAACCTCAATTCCTGAATGTTCAAAGCACTCAGAATTCCTTGGATGGAGGCGCAATATAAGTGTAAAGTTTTGTTGTTGTTATTTATTGCAGTGTGCTAATGCGATTAGCAAATATAATCCAGTAACTGAAGGATTAACTGTTTCTGTTGCACATATAAACAAAACAGGTGGTGCCTTCATTGTCCCTATTTGCTCAAAGAACCTGGAAATGGGGAAAAATACAGTGCCTTGTTGCATCTAAAGTTGTAGCATTCTTTTGTTTTCATTCATTCAAATGATATCACAGCATCCTCTCATGCTAAGTTTACCCCTCTGGGAAAGGACCCCCACTTATTAGGAAGAGATGGATAACAGTAATGGGGATTTGATCATTAAAAATATAGATAGATGCATTTGTGATAATTGGGAGGATGGTATGGTGAATAAACTGCTGAGTATGATGATAGGCACACAGGATCTTGTGCAAGAGATAAATATATGAAGTGGACTGCTTAGTAATAATGTCTGCAATAACATTAAATTTAACATCTTTGTAGGGATGAAATGCCAAAGCCACCAACCACAGTACCATATAACTTTAAAAAGAGGAACTGTAAAAATGAGAACGTTAGTTAAATAGGAATTATCAGAAACAGTAGGAAGACATAAGCTGCCTCATAGTTATTTATACATAGACATATTAGAGGCTCAAAAGTCTTGTATATCCCAAATAAAAAAGAAAAGCAGTAAGAGAACCAAAAATGTCATCATGGTTAAAGAACAGAGTGAAAAAAAGATAGTCAGAGAATACAAAAAAGTACTTTCAAAAATTGAAAGTCAGATCCGAGTAAGTAAAATAGAAAGGAACAAGTCAGGTGTAAATGTATAATTTAGATGGTAAAAAAAGAATTTGAAAAGCAACTAGAAAAAGACCAAAAAACAGCATTTTTTCAAATATATGAGAAACAGGAAATCAGTGGGGCTGGTTGAGTTGCTAAAGGGGTAGCCATGGAAGACAAGGCCATTGAGAGGAAGCTAAATGATCTCTTTCCATTAGTCATCACTACAAGCAATGTGAAGGAGATTCCCATACCTGAGTCATAGTCTTTGTCTCTGATAAATCTGATAAACTGTCCCAAATTCAGAATCAATAGGGGAATATTTTGGAACAAATTGATAAACAGTAATCAGTTATCATGGTCACATAATATTCAACCAAGAGTTCTGAAGGAACTCAGATATGAAATTGCAGAAACAGTAACTGTGGTGTGCAACCTGCCTGTTAAATCAGTCTCAGTACCAGATGACTGAAGGATAGCAAATACAACAACAATGTTCCAGAGGCATTCCTGGCCACTACAATCCAATAAGCCTAGGAAGCCTAAGCAAATTCACTGACTCTATATTAAAGAGCTGAATGAATGGAAATATAGATAAACATGATGTGTTGGGGAAGATTCAACATTGCATTTGTAAAGGAAAATCATGCCTTACCAATCTATCAGTGCTTTTGAGGGTTTCATCTACCACATGAACAAGGATTATCCATTCAAGATAATATCTTTAGACTTTTAGAAAGCCTTTGACATAGTCCCACACCTAAGCAAAGTAAGCTGCATTGGGATAAGAGGGAAGGTCGTCTCATAGATCAGTAAATGTTTAAAAGACAGAAAACAAATGGTATGCATAAATGGTCGGTTTTCACAGTAAAGAGAAATAAACAGTGGAAAGTTCCAAGGATCTGCATAAGGGCTAGTGCTTTTTAACATAATCATAAATGATCTGGAAAAGGAGATGAGCAGTGAGATGGCACATTTGCAGATGACTCAAAATTATTCAAGATAGGTAAGTCCCAAGCTGACTGCAAAGATTCACAAAGGCCGTTTCTACACATGCCACTTGCTCCTGAAGTGGCATGCTATTAAACAGCCCAAAATATGCTAATGAGGCAAGTATGTAAATTCCTGGCACCTCATTAGCATAAGGTCACATGATTTGGAGTCCAGAAGATGCTCTTCTGGACTCCAAAATGGCTTGTAGAAGCAAAGCCCCCAGAGGGTCTTCCGGAAGGAAGCCCTTCTTCCGGAGGCCCCTTCTTCTCAAAAATTTTAGCATATTCCAGGCTGTTTATTACCATGCCGCTTTCTCCGAAAGTGGCATGTGTAGAAACAGCCAAAGAGATTTGAAATATTTGGGTGACTGGACCACAAAATGGCAGATAAAATTCAATGTTGATAAGCGTGAAGTAAAGCACAGTAGAAAATGTAAACCTAACTGTTGGTACAAGCATACTAGTGAGTATTATTGAATACCATGTGCAATTCTGGTTGCCTTGTCTCAAAAAAAAATACATTAAAACTGGAAAAGCTATAGAGAAGGCAACTAAAATGATGAGATAGAAGGAAAAATTTCCGTAGGAGGCTAGATTAAAATGATTGGGTTGTTCATTTTAGAAAAGAGATTTCTACACAAGGAGGATTAAAGCAGATTTCTATAAGATTAAAAATGATGTGGAGAAAGTGAATGTTATCAATTTCACTTAACACAAAAACCAGAGTGTCAACAAATGACATTAATAGGCAGCAAATTTCAAATAAAGTATTTCTTCACACAATACATAATCAGTGCAAATAAGTCACTTCCAGGGGATGTTGTGAAACCCAAAAATACAACTGAGTTCAAAAAGGAATTAGATAAATTCCTGGAGAATGGGTCCCATCAGTGATCAATAGCCAAGATTGTCGGGGCACAACCCCATGTCTCTAAACCTTGACTATCAGAAGCTGGGTCTGAATGATAGGATGGATCCTTCAATAATTGCCTATTTCTGTTCATTCTCTCTACAGCATATGCACCAGCTGCTGTCTGAAGAGAGAATAATGGGCCATTGGTCTGACTTTTTTGCCATTCTTATCTTCCTATTACTTGTTCTTAGAAACTATCCTGCAAAAGAACAATTTAAAACGTACAGAAGAGAGGTGAGCTGGTTTTGAGTAAACTGATGTTTTGATCTTTCATTTAAAAAAATCTTTTTCTCTGTATAATAAATGTTACAGAAATCTTTGATTTGAAACTCTTCAATATAACATGCAATAAAATAGACTTCACAGATCATTATAAGATCTCAACACAGTCAAGGAAAGGAAAAGAGCGAGGGATAGAAATACAAAAGGTTCACATTGCCAGAGGGAACAAGAAAAACAAAAATCTCAACAATCTTAATACAGAGGCTGGGCTGAATAAGCCCGAAGACAATAAAAATTATCTTTCAAGCAAAGGGTGAGGGGTATTTAGTTAAGGACCATAAATGCTTTGTGTTCTGTTATAGCCTTTCCTATAATGGTGATTGCAATTGTGTATCTAAGTTTTTACTGACATCCATTCAAATTTCACACGTCTGTGCTTTGTTAGCAGCATATTTAATGATGTTTCTGAAAATGCTCAGGTTTAAGGTAAATCTATGTATTCTTTCCTACATTTCTAGTCAAATTACTCAATTTCATAGCTGCAGTTTAGACAACCATCTCATGCCCAAAGTCCTTCCTATCTCCTTAGAACAAGGGGTTGTATTATCAAAAGTTTCAGATCATCTGAACTTTTGGCTGCTTACTAGAGCCCACGTCTGAATCTTTTGAGGTTATTGCTTTCAGCCTCTGTCAGATTTAAAACCAGACTTCCAAAGTTTAAATCCTGCCCCCATAATCCATTTTGCAATCCCACAATTTTTGAATAATTTTGAATAATTATAAAAGTTGGAAAGTTTTATGGGAAGATTTCAAAATTACTAATGCAAGTTAGGTGTCCAGCACACAGTGAAAGATTTGATGAGACATAATTAGACTTTCCATGGAAGCTTGGCATTTGTGCCTTTGAAAATTTCCCTCTTAATATCTAATTTGAACCGCCGGTTGTGTCATAGGCTACTTGTGGCAACACTTGGGAGGTATCCTATTCCCCTGTGACTTAACCAAAATTTTAATTGCTAAATGTTGTGCCCCGTCAGGTCCCTACTTTGTTACCTGCAGCTCCCCACCACAGATAGCAGTTGCCTATAAATTTTATTTGTGTGGTCATCTGTCCCCTCTCAAGTGCCACAGCAAGTTTACTGATTTACACTTTCAGATTACATATATGGGGGGTGAGTCATACCTGCGAGTGCAGCTAAGGGCATTCTGTACCCTTTGCACAGAAGGACTCACAGCACCTGAGCAGGATTCTACACAGTGAATAACCCCTCCCCCACTTTCTACCAGCAGAAGACAACTTTTTGTTCTGACCAGGACTCTGTAAGCTTCAAAACCAGAGCTTGAAGGAGAGATCTGCTGTATCAGCACATCTCTCTTGTGCATTTACCAGCCTACGTGGTGGACTGTGCCAATCAGCTCCACTCTCCTCAAAAGACCAGGACCTACAAGTAAATTATGCCACTCCACCCCTTCTATCAGGTGAACTTTTCTGCCATCAGGAGCTTGCAGGCTTCATCCTACTAGCAGTACATTGTCCATCATTGTCTTGGTGTCTTCAGAGATATTCTAAGTAACTGGCTACACATTTTTCCTCTTGGTAAGGTTACATGATCATCAGAAGCAGCAGCAATGGTAACTGAAACATACAATAAGTAATACATGCTTCAAACAAGAATTACCTGTGTTCACACTTCAATTTATAAAATATTCTGACAACAAGATAAAGTACTTGGCTTCTTCTATGCTTCCACTTCCAGTGATCTATACCCAAACCCAATAAGTAAACACACTTGCAGCATTAAATAGATTTCCCTTTTTGTTCTGTTATGCTATACCCTAGAGTTCCAAAGCTGGGATGTATGAGTTTAGATACAAGTCAGTTGGTAGCTGCTGGAAAAATTGTGTCTAAATAAATAGATGTTCAAAATAAAATTAAACAGCTTGTAGCAAGACACTTGTGGAAATAAACCCATTGATACTTTATATATGATATATTAAAATTGTATTCGTCAGACCCAAAAGAATGAACACATATTGTGCACGCAAGCACACAAAAGGCAACTCGTTTAGGACAAAATGATGTCGTTGAATAAAAAGATTTATTGTGTGACTAAAATGAAAATTAAATTCCTGTTAAAATATTTATGTAGATGTGGCTGAAACATTCTGCTTAGAGATAAATCAGGGAGGCCTTTGGCATTTCACAGGGATATAATTCCACTATTCTTCTGCTGCAAATTTAGTACTTACAAGATGTTAATGGCAGTTCAGTTTTCAGGACAGTCTCCAAAGACTATTTTTGTTCAGCAGGTGGTTAGGATTTGCATCCATATTTCAAATATACTTCTATCTCATTACTGGCTTCTTATTTCTTTGTGATTTATACCTCTATAAAATTCTGGCTTGCTCAATGGGGAATGGGATTTCAAAAAGGCAAATTCTGCATAATGTGGAACATTTATCATTTTCTCCTTTTTTCGCTAGACTTCACTTATTCGGAGAGAGTGGGAGAATGCAAAGAAAGAAGGAAAGAGAAAGATCTTTCCTACCTAAAAATCAACTGCTTTAAAAATTGGGGTACCTAATACAGAAATGGAACTCCATACTGAGTGGCAATATTATTTGGCTGTTACCTCTGTTAAAATGAACTGTAATCTTTAAATAATATATGAACATTGGAAAGTGAGTGTACTTGGGTAACTGTTAATTTATAAGAGTTGTAATCAGTACAAATTCCGTAAGTGCTTTTTGTAATAGGGCTGAACATAATGAATCGATTTGGTATTCATGCAGATGTCACAAGTAATTTCAGAGCTGTTACACTGTAATTTTGTAGCACTTAATAGAGATTATGGCAGTGGCAATTTTGTAACTGTAGGTAAGGGGCTCTTAGTGTTTTCTTCATAAATTTACAGCTCCCACTTTTAAAGTGTTTATGATTTAGGCCAATGTTAAAATTGTCTGGTCTAATACACCCAGAGCATCAATGACCAAGCCTGGAGGCAGAGATGGACCAAGCAGTAAAATTCAGAGTGGATATCGAACATCATTAAGTTTGGAGAGAAAGTTCAAATGTGGGGCTTTGGTTCAACCATTTTGCAATCAGATATTCAGAACCCCATTAAGATACTGGAACCCCTGCTTGCATTTGTTTGCATCTCACTGCACCAAGTTTGGGGTGTTTTAACCTCTGGGGAACTGGTCCAGCGGTTACATTTGGATTTGAATCTTTAATCCTTCCAAAAACCCACTGTGGAAAAAAAAATCCCTTTCATCATATTCCTCTCCATTTCCTTCCTAAAATATTTGTTTGGGTTTTTTTTCTGCCTGTTTCTTTCTAGAAAATGAGCCATTTGGGGGTGACAGGAAAAAGCAATTCATATATATGAAACAAATTAGCAACTTTTTTTCCAAATGCCTGGGTGGCAAAAAGATGATACATTCCAACCTGAGTTTTTTGGGCACCTGACCTTCAAATAGCCTCATGGCAAAGTTTGTGGGACTTTCAGAAAAGCAATGTGGGGCTTTACAATCTGCAATGAATAGTCTCAATGCTAACCATTAAGAATGGAAAAGGATGCCTTTTCATTCCCTCCTGCCCAAATTTCTCTGGCCCTTAAGATTATTTTCAGTGTAAATAGATCTCTTGTGTAGACTACAGAAATTTTAAGGATAGGGCTTGTGTTCTCCATACATTCTCTGTTGTTTGTGACCCATGCAATTAATGTGCTATGGAAAAAATAATGCTCATTAGTAAGGGAATTTGGTGCTGTGACACCCCAATGTTCAGAGGCCTACACCTACAGTAAAACAGCACAGATGCAAGGTTTGACACATCAGATTGACCATGTATTCACACCTTGAGATAGACACACACACACACACACACCCTTCAGTGAGGAAACCAAAGTATGTTATATACTATATATTTGAGTTAGTTAGTGCATCCATCTGTCTGTGTGTCCATTCATCCATCTGTGAGTCCATTTGTTCAAGAACTCTTCCCAAACGGTAAGAGCTAAGGCTCCCAAATTTGCTGTGAAGCTTCCTCTTATCATAACTTAAAGCAAGGTCATGATTTGATTGTGCCAGGGCAATAGGGTGAACATGGTAAGGGATTATTTTATTTTCAAATGGAAAGGGAGAGTTGTGATAGCAAGTGATGCAGGGAGCAGTAAGCTCCCCAGCCGCAGGGAGCATCTGCTAGGTGGCAGCACAGACCCCACCACTACAGCCTGTTACAGGGAGCAGCTACAAGATGGCCACCATGGCCCCTGCTGCCCTTGTCTTCCCAGGAGAGCAGTTGCCACCTGGTCTGCATGGCGCTCACCATGCTGGCCAACCATAGGAAGCCAGGGAACAAGCTACATGGCCCTGTCTCCCTGGCCCAACCTTGGAAGCTGCCCAAACCTCTTGTCCTGAGTCATTTCATGCCCCCCTGCCCTGACTTCTACACCCCCACCCTCAGTGGAGCCCCACACCTTCCAACCCCCGACTCTGCCTCCTATTCCTACACCTACATCCCCTGCCCTGAGTCCCTCCTCACCCCCAACCCTGACTCCTGCACCCCCATGCCTCCAGCCTACAACCCTGAGCCCCACACATTCCCAAGCCCCTGCTTGACTCCTGAACCCCTCTCATATCCCCACCACCTGCCCTAAAAGACCCAAACAATGCTGAATAAGTCTTCTAGTAGTAAATAAAATTATTATAATTTTTACTGAAAATATTTTTCTATGAAATTTTCCAAACAATTGTAGAGTAGGTCAGAAGCCCTTTTTAAAAAATCACAAAAATATTAATGACATTGATTTCACATTTTTAGTTACAAAACCTTTTCAACAAAAAATTCAACCAGTTCTGGATACAAGGGTAGCTTTTCTATCTGGTTTATGCATGCATATAGAACTTAGCCTGGAGATGGGCATAATATGGGGACAAAAATTAGCATAGAAGTAGATTTTTTTTAGATAATTGTCCTTTTCAAAGAGGTTGTGTAGCTGGTGCAGTCATCTGCAATGTGCAATAAGCCAAAAAGGCTGTATTTTTAGGCATTATATTTCCGTGTAGTTATATTTTTCTTACAATGATACAACAGAATCAAGTGACTCATCTAATTATTTTTTCTTTCCTTTTAAAATGTTATTTTGCCATTAGCTAATTTTCCATATTCAACTTATGTCAAAGTTTCTATGGGCTTCTTTCACAAATGAGCTGGTCTTTCTGCCATCCAGCAAAAGAGTTAGTAGGCAAAGATGTGAGCCACTAAAATGAGAAGAAATACTTTAATGTATTACTCACCAATCTCTGGGCTTCTTTGCCACTCAGACAAAACTTCTTTCCCATACTAATGATTTGACAATTTATCATTCCACACTGGTAATGAAAATTACTTAGATTTATATGCCACCTTTTTTCCAGAAGGATCTCAAACAGTGTTGATACAAGGCATAAGAAGTGTGAGTAACTGCTGAGATCCCCAAGCAGCTGAAAAGTGGCTCCTTATTCACTTTTTATTATTATCAAGGATATGAGTTGGCCACTGCAGCCAGAAATTAATGATTTTGTATATCTTCTGTGACTTAGGCATACAAAAATATTCCTGCTTAGGACTCCTCATGGGCTACCAGTCTCCAATCTCAAAGCACTTCGCATACTTGAGGTTTGAGCCAAAGCCCATTGAAGTCAATGGAACTCTTCTGATTAGATCTGGATAGGTAAAATTCTGCCCTAGAACACAGACTTGCAGTATATTTGATGAAAGAAATTGGACACGTGTATGCAACAACTCATCAGTTATGGGCAAGTAGTGTCTGGGGGAAACAGTAGCCGTTAGTCAGAGCCCAGTGACATTACACAACAATTCATGACAAGAAGGTACATGAAATGATCATTACCAAGACAGAAAGAAGAGGCACTGCTGACTTCTGCAAAGCCATTTTGGATTTACACCAGTGCCATGGAGATTTGATGTTGGCTCTTCAAGTTCTCCATTTTCTGCCAAGCTTGCACAACCCTGACTTGAATAAAAGATTATATGATACAATATATGTAATAAACTCACCACTGCAGGATATTTAATGAGAAATATAGCCAATGGTCATCATATTCCAGCCACTACATAAAGTGAATCCTGGAAGATCAGATAAACTGTTGGTGCAGTGGGCTGATGTATTCAAGGAAAGGTTTGCCCAAACTCAGAGGGACAAAAGCCCAATGCTACCTGCTCCAGATGTGTTGTTAGTAGGAAATAGGGGGAGACCATATATACAAATAACTCTTCCCCTGCTCCAACCACCCCGCTACTAATTATCTGCTGCCTTTTCTCCATTCTCCTGGGGTCACTCAGTTTTTTAGCATGTTTTTCGCAGCTGCAGCACTACATTTTTTTTGTATATTGATTAGCATGTACTTTAGACAAAAATATTTATTTAGAACATGTCAGTAAGGAAACCAAAGAAATATGTAAGGGAGTACAAATTGCTTCTGTTTTTTATTTGCATGGGGAACATGGAACACCCTTTGTGGGAGCTAATAAAAAAGAGAAAGTGCATTCATCTTTGCAAAAATATTAGTCTGTATCTTGAAAGATGGCACCTATCAACAATTCCACTCTGTAAACAAAGCAATTTCCTCCACTCCATGAATCAAATTAGTAAAAAACAGAAAGCAATGCACTCTATGTAAATTGTATAGTCATGCTATCCCAAAATTTAGAAAATGTGTGGAAGTTTGGATATTAGGAAAAGCTCCTTCACCAGGAGGGTGGTGAAACACTGGAATGCATTGCCTGGAGAGGTGGTGGAATCTCCATCCCTAGGGGTTTTTAAGCTTGACAAAGTCCTAGCTGGGATGACTTAGTTGGGGTTGAGTATCAGAGAGGTAGCCATGTTAGTCTGTATCTTCAAAAACAACAAGAAGTCCTGTGACGCCTCATAGACAGATATTTTGGAGCATAAGCTTTCGTGGACAAAGACTAGCACCTGACAAAGCAGGTCTTTGCCCATGAGAGCTTATGTTCCAAAATATTTGTTAGTCTATAAGATGCCACAGGCCTTCTTGTCATTAGCTGGGGTTGATCCTGCTTTAACCAGGGGCCTGGACTAGATGACCTCCTGAGGGGTCACTTCCAGCCCTATGATCCTATGATAAGCCCTACCCTCATAGGAGTGCTAAGTGTCCTCAAAGGTGTCATGACGCATGTGCCCAAACTATAGTAAGGCCCTGCAATAATGAATTTCCCTGCTCTAATGTTTAACTTACCATTTGGTGGTATTGTTCCCTATGTGCACTGGCTCTGGGACAGTTAATGGTAGGAATGTGAACAGTCTTGTATTCAAAACGAGTTGTGGCAGTGTTCAGTCCTGTATTAACAATGGTGCCTCTATAAACTGTTTCCTTCTGGCTTCACAGATTTAATCTTGGGATTCGCAGTCTTCCTTCTTATCACTAGTTGAATGATTATGGAGTGCAAAGAAGCAGCCCCGGAAAAATAGAGAGGACCCATTGTGTGATGTTATGATACAGGCTGCCCACTGAAAAGAAAGAACTGAAGGAACAGAAAGACAATGAAATGAGTCAATGGAAGGAGAACACTGAGTGCCAGAACAGAGCCATGGAGCACCTCTTAAACATTATGGAGCACCAAGCTGACATGCTCCAGGTAATGCGATCACTGCAGATGGAGCAAGTCCATGACTCCCCGACTCCAACACACTGGTGCTGTCCCAAACAGGGTTCCCTGTAAGATGACCACTCGTACAGCCAACCAGGAGAGATTCAGATGTCCTCAAGATAATTACCAAAGTGCCACAGCACCCACAGCAACCAGCATGTGTTTCTACTGTTGGGCTGTCTACACTAGCATTGTGCTTTTGAGAGAGGCACACAAATGAGGGAAATCTAAAATGCAAATGAAGTGCAGATTTACATATCTGGACCCTCATTTGCATATTCTTTCAAAAGAAGAAAAGCAGAGTAGATGGAACTGTTTTGAAAGTAAACCCCATCTTTGAAAGAACCCTTCTTCCTATTTTGTTTTGGGAAGAAGGATTCTTTCAAAGATGTGTTTTACTTTTGAAAGAGCCTCATCTACACTGCTTTTCCTCTTCTGAAAGAAGCTCTTTGGAAAAGAGAATATGCAAACGAGGTGCCAGATGTGTAAATCTGCACCTCATTTGCATTTTCAGTTTCCCTCATTTGCATGCATGTTTCAAAAGAGGAATGCAAGTGTAGACACAGCCTTGGTGCATATTCATACATACCTTGGGGCAGATAAAATTTGTTCCACACATGGATGGAAAAAAATAGAGGGAACATTGGCCCCAAAACTGTTTTCCATGTGCCCCTGTGTCACCACCAACATATTTTGGCTGCCATCCTATCCTCTGCACCCACTGCATTCCACATCTTGCCTCTTCACTCCTAGCCCTGCAGACTCCCACATACATCCAACGCACTCAACCCCTGTCCCCATGCAGTTTAGCCCTGTTGAACTGCAGCATCCATTGCACAGTTCATCCGATAGCCAGGCTACATATGATACCTGGATATTTACAAATCCAAGAATGTGCTAGGGCCTCAACTCCTCTCTCCCATGCTCTGTGTGTGGCTTACATTTGTTATTTTTAATAAATGAAATTTTTGATTTTGAAAGTAATCTTTATTCTATTACATAAAAGCAAGTAAGGTTAGCCCAGAAAAGCAACAGGCACTTCCCTAGTCAGTGCATTGTACAAATTAATCAGCCTCAAGACATGCCTGATCCTTATGGATCCACACTATGCACCTTTAATAGTGCTGAACTCAGGCTGCTAAAATGCAGCCTTCAGGCACTAAGCCTCAGCAGTCCTGCTTTGAATGACGTTTTCTTCCTTCTCTTCTAAATATTAAGAAGGGCATAGTACAAGGCTATAAGCATAGGAATGCTATCATTGGTCAGGTCCAGCTTCTTGCACAAACATCACCAGCAGCTTTCAAATGGCCAAAAGCATATCCAACAGCCATTCTGCAGCTGCTCAGCTGTTGTTGAACTGCTCCTTGCCTCTGAGAAGGCTCACAGTATACAGCTTCGTGAGCCATGGCATTAAGGGGTTGGCAGAGTCTTCCAGAATCACAATGGATATTTTGACTTACCCTACATTGACCTTCTGGTCCAGGTAGGATGTCCACACTTGCAGTTTCTGACCAAGCCAGTGTTCCAAAAGATGCATGAAACTTCATCATGAAACATTCATCTTTTGGACCAACCTGTGTTAATGTCCATGAAATGCCCACAGTGATCCACAAGTGCCTGGAGAAATACCCCTTCTGACTAGTATAATCAGAGGCTAGGTGGCCTTGGTGCCAGAATTGGAATATGCATGATCTTTATCATCCCTGAGGAGTTGGAGAAATCCATCTGGGCAAAGCCATCCACAATTTAATGCACACGATGGAGACTCATGGTCTTTTGGGGCAGGATGCAATCAATGGCCCTGCACACTTCCATCTGCATGAGTCCAGTGGTCAACTTTCCTACTTCAAACTCATTGCCAGACAATCAGTCGCTGTCTTGTGTAGCCAGCTTCCACAGTGCAATCTCCACACACTTCTTTAGTGGCAGGGCAGGTCTCATTGTCACATCCTTGTGCCATAGAATGAGTGGGAGTTTTACTCATTCCCATGAAAGTGGTTTTCCTCAGATAAAAGTTATGCAACCACTGCTCATCATCCCAGACTAGCGGGATGACGGATCACAACATAGAGTGCTTGTTTCCCAGGAGGTGCTTGGTTATGTCAGTGGCCAGAAGCAACCTGGAGGTGTTAGCTCTCTTTTGACATTGTGCAGGCAGGAAGGGACAAGGTGCTTCCAATCACATTGTGAGGGGTGAGGATTGAGGAAAGATGAGGTTTGCAAAGACACGAGCCAGGTCATCCCCTCTTTTCCTCCTCCCACCCTGCAGCTGGAATCAGATTACATCCCTTCCCTCTAGTACAATGCCAAAGGCTGCCGCTGGTCGTATTCTGATGTGAACCCTGACAGAAATCTGGGCTGGGGAGCCAAATAATCCTGTGTGCCCTCACACATGTGTTGCCTCAGGAAGATGTGAGATCAGATACAACAGGAGATGGGCCAGTCCTGGGGCTTCACAGGAGAGCACTGGACAGGAAAGTAGGGTTGGTCAGTCTCACACACAAACACATTTTCTACAGAGGTGTATGGGAGTATGTGTCACCTCTGCCCCTGTGGAGGGTAGAAGGTATGTATCTCTCCTCCCTGTGTGAACTCTACAGCCTTAAAGATAAGAAGGCAAATATAAAGAATCCAACTACACAGTATTTCTTTTTAACAGGGGTAAGTCAACTTGATATTAATTTGAACATTTGTACTGCATAGTTAATTGATTGCTAATGAACTCACTTAAACCAGGTATCCCATTTCAGTATATTGTCACTCTATGTATAAAGACAAGTCATGTCTCAAGAAGTTTATGATCATGCAGACACAATTCAGACACATTATGACACCAAGAAAGAAGAAGAATTTGATTTTGTTGCTTGATTTGCTGCATGAACCACAGAACTGAGGAGGAAAGAATTAGTGCAGAAAATGTGTTGGCCAGGTGGATGAGTGTAGGAACAGCATCATCCACAAGTATGAGAAGATTGAGTCATCCAGGGTTGACTCAGTGGCAGAGTGAAGAATGTGGTAACTGTGGCAGGCCAGACCAGAGGGCACCAGCAGAGTGGAAGAAGGGCAGCCCCAAAAGGGAAAAAGACCTGCTAACTACAAGCAGAGGGTAGCAAGGCAATTACAAGCATCTTGGAGTTTGGAGCTTGAAGCAGCTCAGGCAGATTGGGGCCAGCTGCCTCTACTGCTGGGTTGATGGATGCCCTTAAAACACCATCCACAGCTGGAAAGTGGGGTGAGAGTGAGTGGATGGGTGAGATTTAAGAAGGAAAGAGAGCAAAGAACAGAAGCCTGAGAGGGAGTCAGGCCAACTCTATTCAGCTCAAGAACAGCAGGGGAGGGAGTCCCAGGAGAAGCAGCTGGGTCCCCTAGGACAGAGACACTTTACAAAACCCCAGTCCTTGGGGAACAAGGATGAGAGACAGTAGCCTGAGTAAGAGGGACCCTTGTCACATAACATAATTTGAGACAAGAACAAAGGCAAAAGCTAGAGGGAACAAAGGTGGAACCATTAGTATCTGATATATTAAGGTATTGAGAACTCTTTGAAAAACTTTTCATTTTGGGCCAAGAAGCCACTAGTAAAATCTTAACCAGGAATGAGATTATTTCTACAGTTAATTACAATCCATTGATCTGTTTTTCCGGTGAAGAAGAGTTACCCAGTAGATTTTCATCTGTTTACCACTAGCAAAAGTTAGTCAGTTATTTGTGGCAGGTGGGACCCCAATTCATTCTCCTCATACTTGTTTCTCACATCTAACAAGCAGGTTAGAATCAGGCGTCAATCCCTGTTAACACATAAAGACGCTTCAGGGAGGCCCAGGGAAAAACTGAGTGTAATTCCACAGTAAAATCCAAATGTAGCATCTTCTTTTTAAAAAAGGAAATTTTCAAACATGGGAGTTTTGGACAAACCATTAAACAAGAGAAAGAACAGCTAAGGAGCAAATATTCCATTCTGTGAGCAACATTATGACCTCAGTTACAGGAGTGCAAATCTAGAATAACTCCCTGACCATTGAATTGGAGTCAGTCAGAATTTACACCATCATATATACAACTGAGATCTGGTCCTGTTTGTCATCTTCTACCAACTAGGATTAGAACCCACCTTGGTTGTTTGACTTTCATTTTTTCCTATATTTGAAAAATACCTCCCTTTATGGAACACAACCCTCTTAATTCTCCCTTGTTTTGCTTTTATTTGTTCAGATTACTATCTCAATATTCTTTTAATGATTTTTTGTGTTGTAATAAAAAAGGGCTTGAATTTTGTTTTGTCTAGGCTAAGAAGTAAATATAGTATAGTTCTTTCTGTGCATTCTTTCCTACTCCTCCTCAGAATGTTCTTTGGAACTGAGGTATTGGACACAGAATGGAAAATTTCTGCGTAATAATAGCAAACATTTTTAAACACATGTACCACCTAAAATTTCATGGTTGTACTTCTTCTGGGCCTTCCAGCCACTTACAACATCATGGCACTGTAGTAATCAGGATGCACTCTAAATCTACCTGCTCCATATATGCATACTTCCTGCACCTAAAAGAGAATCCTAGTTAATCATTAGCTGTGTAGGCATGAACAGTTCTCATTCCACCCAGCAGATCATCTTGGTTCACATACACAGTTCATTACATTCTATTGGAATCTTGTCTGTCTACATCCTGTCATAGGAGTGTTTTATTTATCTACTGTCATTTTTTCTACAGTAAATTCCCAGCCTCCCAATGAACTCACTTATGTTTTGGTATGCATGCACATGAGCTCTCTGTTGGAACAGGCCTTGAATCTCCATGGCTAATCCAAATAATTATAATAATTACATCTTGTCCAACTTTTCATTTTTAATTTATATTTTAGCCTCAACTCTATGTCACTCAAGTGATTTCTTCAAAGAGAAAATGACTTTGCTGGCAAGAAAGTACTTTCCCCCTCCCCCACTTCCTCAAGCCATAAGGCTCTTTAAGTATTTCCATAATCTGATATTCTGCAGCTAATGCTCATTTACATATCTGCAGAGATCTTGGTAGGGAATTTAACAGAGCTTGCAGCTAAGTCATACATTTCCTTCAATCAAGATGGAAGGGAAATTGACTGTGGGATAAGGTACACTGCTGAGCCACATAGCTATGCCAAATGCATGCAGAAAGCAAGTGGCTCCCTAATGGTGATGTGTTCCCTCTCCTCTGAACTCTGATAGTGTACTCAAAGACCCCAAGGAGCCTGGGAAGGTTGGAGGTTACCTAGAACTGAAGGAGGGTTATAATGTAGTTTTTTTATGATATAAAGAAGGGCACAAGGGCCGAGCCTTTTTCTTCGTATGGCGGGCCAAATACTTCCCTGATGTAACACCACTGCTACTGACAGCAGTGGATTTTTCATCAGCTGTCCAAGAAAATAAGCATAGGCAGTAAAATTTGATGCTATTAATAAAGATATTGTAAGGGGAATAAATGAAATGTATCCAAAAACCATTTTAAGAAGCAGCAAATATTTCAGAAATACAACCTTTTCTTGACCCCCACAGTCCATTACCTTGTATGGAAAGAGTTGATGATTTCCATTAAGTTTTCCTGCCAGCTTTCACAACAACGTGCTGTTGATTTTAATCTTAACTATGATTAGTTTGCATTTTGCTTCTTTCTTTGGCTTACTGTCAAAAGACCAATACTGTTTTAATTTAGTATTTAAACAGAGGTAAAGCAGCTCTCCCCTCCACACACACTTCAGATTTTCAGATCAGTATCAGTTACTTATTATGGGACTACATGGGCTTTCCTCTTCATATGAAATTATTCCAGCTTCCAGAATATATTACTGAAGTAAACAAAATAAACTTAATTATTTCTCTCCCCCTGAAGTCAGACCTTCCCTACCTCCAACTGTGACTCCACCTCCACCAGTGGTGGGTTTAGATTTCTATGGCTAAGCAGGGTCAGCAGTGCTCAGTTCTTTGGTAAGCAGCTTCCAAAGGAAATCCAGGCGCTGAAGGTCATAGTGATGGTGATTCAGTAGGTGTTAAAGTTCTGAGTCAACACTGAGCATGTGCCTCAGGAGAGTTGGGGAACTCCAATGACCTCAGTAGAATTACTCCTGATTTGCACTTGTATGATAGGAGAACCAGTCCCCTTGATGTACATCTGTGAATCTCTGATCCTTTGTGTTCATCAGATGATCCCAAAGAATTCTTCATTATAGGCTCAATCCGAAGCCTAGTGAAGTCAATGGAAATATTTCTGTTTACTTCAGTGGACTTTGAACAACATCCTTTATCCTGTCTACCTAAGACTTTGTCTTTCTTGGCGTTGATTGAAAAATAATTTCCTTTTATCAGTTTTGAATTTGCTACTTCTAAATTTCTTTGAATGTCTCCGGGTTCTTTCACTGTAGAGCTGTGTCTACAAGTGCACGCTACTTCGAAGTAGCGGCACTAACTTCGAAATAGCGCCCGTCATGGCTACACGCGTCGGGCGCTATTTCGAAGTTAACTTCGACGTTAGGCGGCGAGACGTCGAAGTCGCTAACCTCATGACGGGATCGGAATAGCGCCCTATTTCGACGTTCAACGTCGAAGTAGGGACCGTGTAGACGATCCGTGTCCTGCAATGTCGAAATTGGCGGGTCCTCCATGGCGGCCATCAGCTGGGGAGTTGAGAGACGCTCTCTCCAGCCCCTCAGCTCACTGGTGGCCGCGTGGAGCGGCCCCTTAAAGGTCCCCTCCCCCTCCCTTCCTGTGCAGGAGGCTGAGGGAACGTGCAGGCTGCAGCCTGCACACGCGGCCAGCCTGCACCACCCTCAGCCCCACACAGCTGCGATGGCTGGCCGGCAGCCCCCCCAGCGCCCCCAGGGGACCCCCCCCAAGGGGTGCCAGGGCAGCCAGGCTGGCAAGCGGCAGCGGGTCCCCTCCTGGACGGAGGCCGAGCTGCGGGACCTGCTGGGGCTCTGGAGCGAGGAGGAGGTGCTCCAGGTAATGGGGAGCAAGAGGCGGAACGTGGATGTGTTCGCTTGGCTGGTCGACGGCCTGGCTGCCCGGGGTCACCCTGCCCGCACTCCTGACCACGTCAGGAGTAAGGTCAAGGAGCTGCGGCAGGGTTACTCACGGGCCCGGGATGCGGCCAGCCGATCTGGGGCCGCCCCCGTCATTTGCCCCTTTTACAGGGAGCTCAGGGACATCCTGGGCTCCCGGCACACCTCCTCCCCTCTGGCCACCCTTGACACCTCAGCCGATGAGCCCCAGCAGGCCCTGCAGACGGAGTCCGCCCCGGAGGCAAGCCCCGCACCCCGGGGGCGCCCCCCAGAGGCCACCCCCGGGACATCGCGGCAGGAGGAGGAGGAGGAGGAGGAAGGGGGCTCCTCGTCCACAGAATCCAGGCTGCAGATCCTCCTCCTGCCATCCCGGAGCAGTAGCAGGGCCTCCACCCCGCGGGGATCTCCGGACCGTGGGAGCAGACCGACAGGTATGTACCCCCCTCTGGTGGACACCCCTGGGCTTGAGGGGCGGGGGTAAGAGATATGTGTCCAGGGCCCCCCACATGCTCACATGGCCATGGCCCCAAGGACACCAGGGCCATGGCCCTCACAGCACTGCAGCCATCAGCCCCTGCCCCCCCCACCCCGCATGACAGTGCCATGCCCCATCCCCGGGCCAGGGGGGAGCAGAACCTCGAGGGGCCCCCGGGAGGAGCGGGTGGGACACCCCGCAGCAGCAGCATGTGATGGAGTGGGGGGAGTGCCAAAGGGAGACTCAGGCTACATATGAGCCACAAGAGCCGAAGAGCTCCCAGGGCCAAGGAGGATCCTGGCGCTACAGCTGGCAGGTGACACCTCTGCCCTGAACAAACAGGAGGGAGGAGCCGAGCTGGCTTGGACTTGGGGGGCGAGGGCGGGGGACACAGGTAGAGGCTAGGGGAAGGGAGAGCTGGTAGGCAGCCAGCCTAAGGAGGCGGAAAGCTGCATCCCCGAGGGGTCCCACTTGGGGTCTTCTCCCCAGGATGGGTTGGAAGGACTGTCTCTTCCGACAGCTGGTGCTGTCACTCCTGGGAGAAACTGGGCATCTGTGGCCTAAGAAACCTCTCCTGCTCTCAGACCCTGCGGAGTGAAGTGAGAGTCGCTCCCACCAGAGGACGGGGTGCAGGGCAGGGGGACCCCTGAACCCCATCCATCACAGCAGCATCTCCCGGGGACGGGGATGGGGAACCTGCAGCACAGGGCTGGGGGGACAAAGGCCACGGCTCAGGGCCCACACTAACGCCTGTCTCCATTCTTCTTCCCCCCCTCCTCTCCTGTGTCCTGCACCTGCACCATCAGAAGGACCGGAAGAGAGCGCCGGCGAGGCGTCAGTCGTCCCGGACAGCCCTCCAGGACCATCGCTCCAGGCCAGCCCCTCGGCCGAGGACCGACCGGCCCCACGGCGGGCTAGACGGCGGACCCCGCGCCACCCACCGCCGACGGCGACGGACCCCCAGCTGCTGGCCATCCACCATCAGCAGCTGGAGGTCGCAGAGCAGCACCTCCAGCTGCAGGAGCGGGCGCTGGCCTGGCGCCAGGAGGCATGGGGGGCCTACATGGAGACATTTAACCGCCTGGTGGACTACCTGGCCCCCCATGCCGCGCTGGCCGCAACATCGCCTGCCCTGCCTGCTCCTGCAGCCCCACCACCAGCTGCTCCACCCGTCGCTGGCCTGTCCGCTGTCGCCCCGCCACCCACCGGCGAGGGCCGGAGCGCCGAGGGACCCCTGGAACCACCTGACACTCGCCGGCCACCGTACCTTCCAGTCCAGCACGCTCCCACCCAGCCACGGACCAGGCTGCGACCGCGGCGGGGCTCCTGGCCGCCAACACCCGGTGCCGGGCTATAGGGGCGAGGGGCCCAGGACGTGGCCCCCCCCTTGTATATAGTTGGACCCTGTTGTTTTCGGCCCCCAGTTTGCCCCATCCCCCCCATGTAAATAGTTCTCCCCTTTATCCTCCCTGGTTTTCTTTTTATTATTGCGGACAGTTGTTTCTTTGTATTGTTTTATTTTTGTACATATTGCTTTTGTTCAACGTTTGTACATAGTTTTTGGTTTGTGGTTCAAATATTTATTTGCAGTTAAAAAAAAAAGGTTCAGAAAGAAAAAAAAAAGTTTACGTTCAGCCACAAGTGCGTGCTGTCATTTGTCCAGGACAAGTGGGAGGGGGGTGCGGTGGGGTGCTCCATGGTGTAGGCGTTGGGGCAGGAGTGTGGTGGAGGAAGGGGCGGGCAGTAGGGGACCTGGGCAGAGTTCACCCCATGGCCTGTTCATCAAAGTGGGCCTGCAGGGCCTCCCGGACCCGGGTCCCCTCGGGGTCCACCTGCTGACTGGGGGCAGCAGGTGGCTGGACGTCTGCCCTGCCGGCCTCCGCAGCCCAGCCCTAGAAAAAGGTCTCCCCCTTGCTGTCTACCAAATTGTGCAGATCGCAGCAGGCACCCACAATCTGGGGGATGTTGTTGGGGCCTGCATCCAGGCGGGTCAGGAGACATCTCCAGCGTCCTTTCAGGCGGCCAAATGAGCGCTCCACCACCTGGCGCGCATGATTCAGGCGCTGTTTGAAGCGCTCCTGGCTAGCGGAGAGATGGCCCGTGTAGGGGTGCATGAGCCACGGCCGGAGGGGGTAGGCCGCATCTGCGATGACGCAGAAGGGCATGGTGGTGTCCCCCAGAGGGATCTCCCGCTGGGGGATGTAGGTCCACGCCTCCAGCAGGCGGCACAGGCCCGAGTTCCGGAAAACCTGGGCGTCGTGGGTGCTGCCAGGCCAACCCACATAAATGTCCTGGAAACATCCCCGGCTGTCCACCAAGGCCTGGAGGACGACAGAATGGTAGCCCTTGCGATTCAGGTATCGTCCGCCACTGTGATGCGGGGCGCGGATGGGGATGTGAGTCCCATCCAGAGCCCCGAAGCAGTTGGGGAAGCCCAGGGTGGCAAAGGCGACGATGGTGGCATCTGGGTCCCCCAGCCTCACGAGCCTGTGCAGGAGCATGGCGTTGATGGCATGCACAACCTGCAGAGAAAGCACATGGGACAGCACCAATGAGGGGTGAGCAGGGTGTGCGTGGCCCTTCCCTGCCCTGCCCTGCCCTGCCCTGCCCTGCCCTGCCCTGGCCCCCCTGCCCTGCCCTGCCCTGCCCTGCCCTCCCCCCGTGGGTTCTCTTACCTCCATGAAGACAGCCCCGACGGTGGCCTTGCCGACACCAAACTGCTGGCCCACGGATCGGTAGCTGTCGGGAGTGGCCAGCTTCCAGACAGCGATGCTGACCCGTTTCTCCACTGTGAGGGCACGCCGCATGGTGGTGTCCTGGTGCCTGAGTGCGGGGGTGAGCCACTGCCATAGCTCCAGAAATGTCTGCCGGGTCATCCTGAAGTTCCTGAGCCAGCGGTCGTCGTCCCACTCCCCAAGCACCAGCCGCTCCCACCAGTCGGTGCTGGTGGGGTAGCTCCACAGCCACTGGCGTGTGAGGTGGGGGTGGGGTGGGGTGCTTCAGGGTTGGGGATTGAGCCCTGCTGCCCTGGGGGTGGCAGCTCCTCCGGTTTAGCAAGGAGGTGCTCAGCTGCCTCCCGCATGGCATGGATCAGGGCAAGCCCTGCTCCTGCCGGGAGGGCTGGGTGGACCTCTAGCTGCTGCGGGACCTCAAAACTTGCCAGGCTGGGAAATCCATCAAAAGAGGCATGCAAATGAAGGAAATAAACATGCAAATGAGGCACTGATTTACATATCTGGTGCCTTGTTTGCATATTTTCCTTTCAAAAGAGAAAAAGCTGCATAGACAGGGCTCTTTAAAAAGAGCCTGTTTGCACTGCTTTTTCTCTTTTGAAGGAAGAATACACAAATGAGGCACCAGATATGTAAATTAGTGCCTCATATGCATTTTCGATTTCCTTCATTTTCATGCCTCTTTCAAAAGAGAAATTCAAGTGCAGACACAGCTTGCGAGACAGGGAAGACATCTTCATTCTCTGTACCATTCATTTTATAAAACATATCATATCTTACTCATCTCTTGTCTGAAGCAAACAGTCCCGATTTTTTATATCTTTCTTCAGGGAGGAGATTTTCCATGTGCCTAATCTTTTGCAATGCTAGTTTCTGAATCCCCTTGAATTCTGCAATATCCTTTATTTAGATGAAGAGACCAGTATTGCACATAACATTGCAGATGACACCATCACAATGATTTATTTAGTCTCATTATGTCAAGCATCGGAGGGGTAGCCATGTTAGTCTGGATCTGTAACAGCAATGAAGGGTCCTGTATTCTCCATCATATTCTCCATCACATGGGTTATGCATCCTACACACTTGCTTTCTCTTTAACCACAGCTGCACACTGAGCAGAGTTCTTCACTGAGATATCCATGATGATGCCCAGGTCCTTTCCTCAGTTGATGCAAATACTTTAAAACTTGAATGTGTGAGAAGTACATTTTTCTATTCCAGTGTGAATTACTTAGCAATATTGAACTTCTTTCATCACTGTGTGCTTGTAACCCATGTATCTAGGTGTGTGGTTCACTGTCCCATGTACACTTAGAGAAAGAAAGAATGTATCCTCTATAGCCCTGGCTACTAGCCACCTAACTTTAAGCTCAAACTGTAGAGGTTCATGCACTAAGCTCCAGAGGTCCAAGAATTGAGTCTGCCATGGGTGGTTGCATGGTGCATTTACCTCACTGGGTCAAGTTCCTCTGTAGTTATTATCTTTTCTAGATTTGTCTAATTTAAGTAACTTTGTGCCAGCTGCAAATTTTACTACTTCATTACTAATCCCCACTGTCCAGACCACCAATAAATACATGGTCTGTCCTACAGAGCTGTTACCCATGCTGAACATTGGTCCAGCAACACAGAATGTTTGTGTATTTCAGAAAGTAAGAATTTTCATGAGCTTATCATGCATCTACCCATTACATATGAAGACATATTATTCTTTATTTCCTGTTTTTTATCCAGTTTTGGATCTATGACAGTATTTTGCCTTCCATCTAACAACTAGGAGGAGTCCTGTGGAAAAAAAATAGGTCATCATATAATTAAAGGCTTTATCTTAATATATGTACAAAGGGGTGGAATTAAAGTTCCACACAATCTTACTTGTGGCATTTTCTATCATTTTAGTTCTTTGCTTTGCAAACTCAATGCTTTTTAACATATTATTTAACATTTTCCTAAAATTAAGTTTTTAGAACTAATTCCAATAATTTTATCACTAATATTCCCTAGCTGCGTCTACACGTGCACGCTACTTCGAAGTAGTGGCACCAACTTCAAAATAGCGCCCGTCACGTCTACACGCGTCGGGCGCTATTTCGAAGTTAACTTCGACGTTAGGCGGCGAGACGTCGAAGTCGCTAACCTCATGAGGAGATAGGAATAGCGCCCTACTTCGACGTTCAACGTCGAAGTAGGGACAGTGTAGACGATCCGCGTCCCACAATGTCGAAATTGACGGGTCCTCCATGGCGACCATCAGCTGGGGGGTTGAGAGACGCTCTCTCCAGCCCCGCAGCTCACTGGTGGCCGCGTGGAGCGGCCCCTTAAAGGTCCCCTCCCCCGCCCTGACTGCAGGAGGCTGAGGCAACGTGCAGGCTCCTGCCTGTACACGCGGCGGCGAGCCTGCACAGCCCTCAGCCCCTGACAGCAGCCATGGCTGCCCAGCAGCCCCCCCAGCGCCCCCAGGGGACCCCCCCCAAGAGGAGCCAGGGCAGCCAGGGCAGCCAGAGGACCACGCAGTCTGGGAAGCGGCAGCGGGGCCCCTCTTGGACGGAGGCCGAGATGCGGGACCTGCTGGGGCTCTGGAGCGATGAGGAGGTGCTCCAGGTAATGGGGAGCAAGAGGCGGAACGCGGATGCGTTCGCTCGGCTGGCCGACGGCCTGGCTGCCCGGGGTCACCCTGCCCGCACTCCGGACCATGTCCGGAGTAAGGTCAAGGAGCTGCGGCAGGGTTATGCCCGGGCCCGGGATGCGGCCAGCCGATCTGGGGCCGCCCCCGTCACTTGCCCCTTTTACAGGGAGCTCAGGGACATCCTGGGCTGCCAGCACACCTCCTCCCCTCTGGCCACCCTTGACACCTCGGTTGACGAGCCCGAGCAGGCCCTGCAGCCGGGCTCCGCCCCGGAGGTAAGCCCCGCACCCCAGGGGCCCCCCCCGGAGGCCATCCCCGGGACATCGCGGCAGGAGGAGGAGGAGGAGGAGGAGGGGGGCTCCTCCTCCACCGATTCCAGCCTGCAGATCCTCCTCCCGCCATCCCAGAGCAGCAGCAGGGCCTCCGACCCCCGGGGATCTCCGGACCGTGGGAGCGGACCCACAGGTAGGTACCCCTCTCTGGTGGACACCCCGGGGCTTGAGGGGCGGGGGAACAGAGATGTGTCCAGGGCCCCCCACACGCTCACATGGCCATGGCCCCAAGGACACCAGGGCCATGGCCCTCACAGCACTGCAGCCATCAGCCCCTGCCCCCCGCCACCCTGCATGACAGTGCCATGCCCCATCCCCGGGCCAGGGGGGAGCGGAACCTCGAGGGGCCCCCGGGCGGAGGGGGTCGGACACCCCGCAGCAGCAGCATGCGATGGAGTGGGGGGAGTGCCAAAGGGAGACTCAGGCTACATATGAGCCACCCGAGCCGAGGAGCTCCCAGGGCCAAAGGAGGATCCTGGTGCTACAGCTGGCAGGTGACACCTCTGCCCTGAACAAACAGGAGGGAGGAGCCGAGCTGGCTTGGAATTGGGGGCCGAGGGCGGGGGCCGCAGGTAGAGGCTAGGGGAAGGGAGAGCTGGTAGGCAGCCAGCCAGAGGAGGGGGAAAGCTGCATCCCAGAGGGGCCCCCCTTGGGGTCTTCTCCCCACGACGGGTTGGAAGGACTGTCTCTTCTGACAGCTGGTGCTGTCACTCCTGCCAGAAACTGGCCATCTGTGGCCTAAGAAACCTCTCCTGCTCTCAGACCCTGTGGGGTGAAGTGAGAGTCGCTCCCACCAGGGGACGGGCTGCAGGGCAGGGGGACCCCTGAACCCCATCCATCACAGCAGCATCTCCCGGGGACGGGGATGGGGAACCTGCAGCACAGGGCGGGGGGGACAAAGGCCACGGCTCGGGGCCCACACTAACGCCTGTCTCCATTCTTCTTTCCCCCCTCCTCTCCTGTGTCCTGCACCTGCACCTGCACCATCACAAGGACCGGAAGAGAGCGCCGGCGAGGCATCGGTCGTCCCGGAGACCCCTCCGGGACCCTCGCTCCAGGGCAGCCCCTCGGCCGAGGAACCACCGGCTCCGCGGAGGGCCAGACAGCGGACCCCGCGCCTGCTACCGGCGGCGGCCACAGACCCCCAGCTGCTGGCCATCCACCGCCGGCAGCTGGAGGTGTCGGAGCAGCACCTCCGGCTGCAGGAGCAGGCGCTGGCCTGGCGCAGAGAGGCATGGGGGGCCTTTCTGGATACCATCAATCGGCTGATTGATTCCCTGGCCCCCCATGCCGCGCCATCCGCGCCACCGCCCGCCATGCCCGCTCCTGCAGCCCCACCACCGGCTGCTCCAGCCATCGCCGGGCCGTCCGCCGTCGCCCCACCACCTCCCCGCAAGGGCCACCGCGCCGAGGGACCCCTGGAGCCACCCATGACTCGCCGGCGCCACTACCTTCCGGTGGAGCCCGCTCCCACCCAGCCGCGCACCAGACTGCAGGCCCGGCGGAGCTCCCGGCCGGGCACGCCCACTGCTGGGCTGTAGGGGCGAGGGGCCCGGGACGTGGCCCCCCCCCCTTGTTGGACAGACTTTGGGGACTGGGTGGGTGGTGTGGGTGTTTCCCCTGTTTGCCCCGTCCCCCCGTGTACATAGTTCTCCCCGTTCTCCTCCCTGCTTTTTGTTTTTCTTTTGATGGCGCACAGTGCTTTCATTTTTATTGTTGTACATAGTTTTATTTGTGCACATCTTGGTTTTGTTGAATGTTTGTCCCTCCTTTTCGGTTTCTGTCTCACATATATATATTTTTTTATTTAAAAAAAAAAAAAATCGTGAGGACAAAAAAAACATTTACGTTCACCCACAAGTTCGTGCTGTCATTTCTCCTGGACAAGTGGCGGGGGGGCGGTGGGGTGCTCCATGGTGGTGTGGGCGTTGGGGCAGGAGTGTGGGGGAGGAAGGGGCGGGCAGTAGGGGGCCTGGGCACAGTTCACCCCGCGGCCTGGTCGTCGAAGTGGGCCCGCAGGGCCTCCCGGACCCGGGTCCCCTCTGGGTCCACCTGCCGACTGGGGGCAGCAGGTGGCTGGAGGTGTACCCTGCCGGCCTCGGCGGCCCAGCCCTGAAGAGAGCTCTCCCCCTTGCTCTCCACGAGGTTGTGCAGGGCGCAGCAGGCACCCACAATCTGGGGGATGTTGTTGGGGCTGGCATCCAGGCGGGTGAGGAGACATCGCCATCGTCCCTTGAGGCGGCCAAATGAGCGCTCCACCACCTGGCGCGCACGGTTCAGGCGCTGGTTGAAGCGCTCCTGGCTGGCGGAGAGGTGGCCCGTGTAGGGGCGCATGAGCCACGGCCGGAGGGGGTAGGCCGCATCCGCGATGATGCAGAAGGGCATGGTGGTGTCCCCCAGAGGGATCTCCTGCTGGGGGATGTAGGTCCCCGCCTCCAGCCGGCGGCACAGGCCCGAGTTGCGGAACACCCGGGCGTTGTGGGTGCTGCCAGGCCAGCCCAAGTAAATGTCCTGGAACCGTCCCCGGCTATCCACCAAGGCCTGCAGGACGACTGAATGGTAACCCTTCCGATTGACGTATCGGCCTCCACTGTGGTCCGGGGCGCGGGTGGGGATGTGAGTCCCATCCAGAGCCCCGAAGCAGTTGGGGAAGCCCAGGGTGGCAAAGGCAGCGACAGTGGCACGTGGGTCCCCCAGCCTCACGAGCCTGTGCAGGAGCATGGAGTTGATGGCACGCACGACCTGCAGAGAAACCACATGGGACAGCCCCAATGAGGGGTGAGCAGGGTGTGCATGGCCCTGCCCTGCCCTGCCCTGGCCCCCCTGCCCTGCTCTGCCCTGGCCCCCCTGTCCTGCTCTGCCCTGCCCTGCCCTGCCCTGGCTCCCCTACCCTCCCCTGGCCTGCCCTGGCCCCCCTGCCCTGCTCTGCCCTGCCCTGGCCCCCCTACCCTCCCCTGCCCTGCCCTGGCCCCCCTGCCCTGCTCTGCCCTGCCCTGGCCCCCCTGGCCTGCCCTGCCCTGGCTCCCCTGCCCTGCCCTGCTCTGCCCTGGCCCCCCTGCCCTGGCTCCCCTGCCGTGGCCCCCCTGCCCTGCTCTGCCCTGCCCTGCCCTGCCCTGCCCTGGCCCCCCTGCCCTGGCTCCCCTGCCCTGGCCCCCCTGCCCTGCTCTGCCCTGCCCTGCCCTGCCCTGGCCCCCCTGCCCTGGCCCCCCTGCCCTGCTCTGCCCTGCCCTGCCCTGCCCTGGCCCCCCTGCCCTGTCTCCCCTGCCCTGGCCCCCCTGGCCTGCTCTGCCCTGCCCAGCCCTGCCCTGGCTCCCCTGCCCTGCCCAGCCCTGCCCTGCCCTGCCCTGGCCCCCCTGCTCTGCCCTGGCCCCCCTGGCCTGCCCTGGCCTCCCCCTGTGGGTTCTCTTACCTCCATGAAGACAGCCCCGACGGTGGCCTTTCCGACGCCAAACTGCTGCCCCACGGATCGGTAGCTGTCCGGAGTGGCCAGCTTCCAGACAGCGATGCCGACCCATTTCTCCACAGGGAGGGCACGCCGCATGGCAGTGTCCTGGTGCCTGAGTGCGGGGCTGAGCCACTGGCACAGCTCCAGGAATGTCTGTCGGGTCATCCTGAAGTGGCGGACCCAGTGGTCATCGTCCCACTCCCCAAGCACCAGCCGCTCCCACCAGTCGGTGCTGGTGGGGTAGTTCCACAGCCGCCGGCGTGTGAGGCGGGGTGTGGAGCGGGGTGCTGCAGGGGTAGGGGCTGAGCCCTGCTGCCCTGGGGGCATGTCCTCCCCTGGGGCAAGAAGGTGCTCAGCTGCCCCCAACATGACAAGAGCCAGGGCAAGCCCTGCTCCTGCCGGGAGGGCTGAGTGGACCTCTAGCTGCTGCTGCTGCTGCTGCTGCTGCTGGGGGTCCATGACTGCGGCGCTCGGGGTCTGTGTGCCTATATGGCTCGTCAGACCGCGTGCTGTGCAGGCTGAGTGTATGTGGGAGGGGCCCTTTAAGGGAGCGGCTAGCTGTTGCCCCGGAAGCGCTAGTCCGCCCGTTGACCCTGTCTGCAGCTGTGCCTGGCATCCCTATTTCGATGTGTGCTACTTTGACGTGTAGATGTTCCCTCGCTGTGCCTATTTTGATGTCGGGCTGCGCAACGTCGAAGTTGAACATCGACGTTGCCGGCCCTGGAGGACGTGTAGACGTTATTCATCGAAATAGCCTATTTCGATGTTGCAACATTGAAATAAGCTACTTCGATGTAGGGTGCACGTGTAGACGTAGCTCCTGAAGCATAAGGACTGATGAGGCTTATATTTCAGCAATTGCTAGTACTGTTCTATTCATATACATAATGACAATGCAGTTTGTTTCAGTAAGATCCTGCTTCAGTAAGTTCCCAAAATCATTCTTGACCATTAGAATAACACTGTTGGTATAACCATAACTAAAATTATATATTAAAAGAATTGTATTTTATTTGTTTTGCAGTTGGTAAAATATTTAGCATCCTTTACACCTCTATACTTCCTGAATTTCTGCAAAATGATTGTGTATGTATATAGATGCAAATACAATGAGAAGTCCTGTGGCACCTTATAGACTAAGGCTGTGGCCACACTTGGCCAAAACTTTGGCTACATGGGTGTCCTGATAGGAATAAGGTGATTTCAAAATGTGCAGGGTCCTTTTGAAAAGGATCCCCATGTAGCTGACCCACACATGTTCAAAAGCTGCACTTTTGAAGTGCTGCGGCCAGCGGCATGCTAATGAGGTGCTGAATATTTATTTCAGCACCTTATTAGTGTTCTTCAATTTGGCCATTAGCATGGCCATTTCAAAATTCTGGCCAAGTGTGGCCACAGCCTAAGAGATTTTTTGGGGAGTAAGCTTTTGTGGGCAAAGACCCACTTCATCTGACTTGTTGTTTTGTCAGATATAGATTAACACAGCTACCCCTCTGATAGATGCTAATGGCTACGTCTACATGTGAAGCCTACATCGAAATAGCTTATGTAGCAACATCAAAATAGGCTATTTCGATGAATAACGTCTACACGTCCTCCAGGGCTGGCAACGTCGATGTTCAACTTCGACGTTGCTCAGCCCAACATCGAAATAGGCGCAGCGAGGGAATGTCTACACGCCAAAGTAGGACACATCGAAATAGGGATGCCAGGCACAGCTGCAGACAGGGTCACAGGGCGGACTAGCGCTTCCGGGGCAACAGCTAGCCGCTCCCTTAAAGGGCCCCTCCCAGACACACTCAGCCTGCACAGCACGCGGACTGAGGAGCCATAGGCACACAGACCCCGGGCTCCGCAGTCATGGACCCCCAGCAGCAGCAGCAGCAGCTAAAGGTCCACCCAGCCCTCCCGGCAGGAGCAGGGCTTGCCCTGATCCATGCCGTGTGGGAGGCAGCTGAGCACCTCCTTGCTAAACCAGAGGAGGAGCTGCCCCCAGGGCAGCAGGACTCAACCCCCAACCCTGCAGCACCCCACCCCCACCCCCACCTCACACGCCGGTGGCTGTGGAGCTACCCCACCAGCACCGACTGGTGGGAGCGGCTGGTGCTTGGGGAGTGGGACGACAACCGCTGGCTCAGGAACTTCAGGATGAGCCGGCAGACATTTCTGGAGCTGTGCCAGTGGCTCACCCCCGCACTCAGGCACCAGGACACCACCATGCGGCATGCCCTCACAGTGGAGAAACGGGTCAGCATCGCTGTCTGGAAGCTGGCCACTCCCGACAGCTACCGATCCGTGGGCCAGCAGTTTGGTGTCGGCAAGGCCACCGTCGTGGCTGTCCTCATGGAGGTAAGAGAACCCATGAGGGGAGGGCAGGGGAGCGGAGGGGAGGCCAGGGCAGGGCAGAGGAGGGGAGGGGAGGGCGGAGGAGGGCAGGGCAGAGGAGGGCAGGGGAGGGCAGGGCAGAGGAGGGCAGGGCAGGGCAGAGGAGGGCGGAGGAGGGCAGGGGAGGGCAGGGGAGGGCGGGGGAGGGCAGGGGAGGGCAGGGCTGGGCCACACACACCCTGCTCACCCCTCATTGGTGCTGTCCCATGTGCTTTCTCTGCAGGTTGTGCGTGCCATCAATGCCATGCTCCTGCACAGGCTCGTGAGGCTGGGGGACCCAGATGCCACCATTGCCGCCTTTGCCACCCTGGGCTTCCCCAACTGCTTCGGGGCTCTGGATGGGACTCACATCCCCATCCGCGCCCCGCATCACAGTGGAGGATGATACCTGAATCGCAAGGGCTACCATTCTGTCGCCCTCCAGGCCTTGGTGGACAGCCGGGGACGTTTCCAGGACATTTATGTGGGCTGGCCTGGCAGCACCCACGACGCCCGGGTTTTCCGGAACTCGGGCCTGTGCCGCCGGCTGGAGGCGTGGACCTACATCCCCCAGCAGGAGATCCCTCTGGGGGACACCACCATGCCCTGCTGCGTCATCGCAGATGCGGCCTACCCGCTCCGGCCGTGGCTCATGCACCCCTACACGGACCATCTCTCCGCTAGCCAGGAGCACTTCAAACAGCGCCTGAATCACACGCGCCAGGTGGTGGAGCGCTCATTTGGCCGCCTGAAAGGACGCTGGAGATGTCTCCTGACCCACCTGGATGCGGGCCCCAACAACATCCCCCTGATTGTGGGTGCCTGCTGCGCCCTGCACAATTTGGTGGAGAGCAAGGGGGAGGCCTTTTTCCAGGGCTGGGCTGTGGAGGCCGGCAGGGCCGACGTGCAGCCACCCGCTGCCCCCAGTGAGCAGGTGGACCCCGAAGGGACCCGGGTCCGGGAGGCCCTGCGGGCCCACTTCGATGATGAGGCCGCGGGGTGAACTCTGCCAGGCCCCCCACTGCCCGCCCCTTCCTCCACCACACTCCTGCCCCAACGCCCACACCATGGAGCACCCAACCGCACCCCCCCTCCCACTTTTCCTGGACAAATGACAGCACGCACTTGTGGCTGAACTTAAACTGCTTTTTCTTTGAGAACTTTTTTTTTTAACTATTAATATATAAAACAAGAACAAACTATATACAATGTGTGGAACCAAAGTAATATGTACAAATAAAACAATAGTAAGAAAAAAGTGTGCTCAGTAATAAAAAGAAAACCAGGGAGGATAAAGGGGAGAACTATTTACATGGGGGGGATGGGGCAAACGGGGGCACAAAATAATAATTTCAAACTATATACAAGGCGGGGGGCCACGTCCCGGGCCCCTCACCCCTAAAGTCCGGCACTGGGCGTGGGCGGCCGGGAGCCCTGCCGCAGCCGCAGCCCTGTCCGGGGCTGGCTGGGGGCGGGCCGGACGGGAAGATATGCCCGGCGAGTCTCAGCAGGCTCCAGGGGTCCCTCGGCGCTCCGGCCCTCGGCGATGGGTGCCGGGGCGACGGCGGACAAAACGGCGACGGGCAGAGCAGCTGGTGGTGCGGCGGGTGGGGCAGGCACGTCGGGCGCTGTGGCGGCCGGCGCGGCATGGGGGGCCAGGTAGTCCACCAGGCGGTTGAAAGTCTCCATGTAGGCCCCCCATGCCTCTTGGCGCCAGGCCAGCGCCCGCTCCTGCAGCTGCCGGTGCTGCTCTGCGACCTCCAGCTGCCGACGGTGGATGGCCAGCAGCTGGGGGTCCGTCGCCGTCGGCTGGTGGTGGCTCGGGGTCCACCGTCTAGCCTGCCGTGGGGCCGGTCGGTCCTCAGCCGAGGGGCTTGCCTGGAGCGATGGCCCCGGAGGGCTCTCCGGGACAACTGACGCCTCGCCGGCGCTCTCTTCCGGTCCTTCTGATGGTGCAGGTGCAGGACACAGGAGAGGAGGGGGGGAAGAAGAATGGAGACAGGCGTTAGTGTGGGCCCTGAGCCGTGGCCTTTGTCCCCCCAGCCCTGTGCTGCAGGTTCCCCATCCCCGTCCCCGGGAGATGCTGCTGTGATGGATGGGGTTCAGGGGTCCCCCTGCCCTGCAGCCCGTCCCCTGGTGGGAGTGACTCTCACTTCACTCCGCAGGGTCTGACAGGAGAGGTTTCTTAGGCCACAGATGCCCAGTTTCTCCCAGGAGTGACAGCACCAGCTGTCGGAAGAGACAGTCCTTCCAACCCATCCTGGGGAGAAGACCCCAAGGGGTGCCCCTCGGGGATGCAGCTTTCCCCCTCCTCAGGCTGGCTGCCTTCCAGCTCTCCCTTCCCCTAGCCTCTACTTGTGTCCCCCGCCATCCCCCCCAATTCCAAGCCAGCTCGGCTCCTCCTTCCTGTTTGTTCAGGGCAGAGGTGTCACCTGCCAGCTGTAGCCCCAGGATCATCCTTTGCCCCTGGGAGCTATTCGGCTCTTGTTGCTCATATCTAGCCTGAGTCTCCCTTTTGCACTCCCCCCACTCCATCATATGCTGCTGCTGCTGCTGTTGCTGCTGCTGCTGCTGCGGGTGTCCCACACCCTCCTCGCAGGGGCCCCTCGAGGTTCCGCTCCCCCCTGCCCCGGGGATGGGGCATGGCACTGTCGTGCGGCGTGGGGGGGGGCAGGGGCTGATGCACTGCTGTGAGGGACATGGCCCTGCTGTCTTTGGAGCCATGGCCATGTGAGCTTGTGGGGGGCCCCGGACACATATCTATTACCCCCCGCCCCTCAAGCCCAGGGGTGTACACCAGAGGCGGGTACATACCTGTCGGTGCACTCCCATGGTCTGGAGATCCCCGGGGAGCGGAGGCCCGGCTGCTGCTCCGGGATGGCAGGAGGAGGATCTGCAGCCCGGATTCTGCGGAGGAGGAGCCCCCCTCCTCCTCCTCCTCCTGCCGCCATGTCCCGGGGGTGGGCTCCGGGGGGGGGCCCCGGGGTGCGGGGCTTACCTCCGGGGCGGACTCCGGCTGCAGGGCCTGCTGGGGCTCATCGGCCGAAGTATCAAGGGTGGCCGGAGGGGAGGAAGTGTGCCGGGGGCCCAGGATGTCCCTGAGCTCCCTGTAAAAGGGGAAGTGACGGGGGCGGCCCCAGATCGGCTGGCTGCATCCCGGGCCCGGGAGTAACCCTGCCGCAGCTCCTTGACCTTACTCCTGACGTGATCAGGAGTGCGGGCAGGGTGACCCTGGGCAGCCAGGCCGTCGACCAGCTGAGCGAACGCATCCGCGTTCCACCTCTTGCTCCCCATTACCTGGAGCACCTCCTCCTCGCTCCAGAGCCCCAGCATGTCCCGCAGCTCGGCCTCCGTCCAGGAGGGGCCCTGCTGCCGCTTGCCAGCCTGGCTGCCCTTCTGGCTGGGCTGGCTGCCCTGGCTCCCCTTGGGGGGGGTCCCCTAGGGGCGCTGGGGGGGCTGCCGGCCAGCCATCACAGCTGGGTGGGTGGCTGTGCTGGCTTAGGAACGTGCAGGCTGGCCGCGTGTCTGGGCTGCCGCCTGCACGTTCCCTCAGCTTCCTGCACAGGAAGGGAGGGGGAGGGGACTTTTAAGGGGCCGCTCCATGCAGCCACCATTGAGCTGAGGGGCTGGAGAGAGTGTCTCTCAACCCCTCAGCTGATGGCTGCCATGGAGGACCCTGCAATTTTGACGTTGCGGGACGCGCAACAACTACACAGTCCCTACTTCGACGTTGAATGTCAAAGTAGGGCGCTATTCCTATCCCCTCATGGGGTTAGCGACTTCGACGTCTCGCCACCTAACGTCAAAGTTAACTTTGAAATAGCGCCCGACGCGTGTAGCCGTGACGGGCGCTATTTCGAAGTTAGTGCCGCTACTTCGAAGTAGCATGCATGTGTAGACACGGCTAATGTGTCCAGCAACCCTCAGGTAACTCTTGCTCATTTCCAGGTGGGCAGCTTTCCTTCAGAATATTTTCTGATTGCTATTTGTGTACTGTCATAGTGACATTCAGTGGCTCCTTTGGTTATTCACAGACATTTACTCTGCATGATGAAAAAGAAAGCCTTATCCTCTTCTCCCTGATAAATCTCATAAGTGGACAGAGCTCCTCTCTACATGTGCAATTTCTTTAAATCCAGAGACCAAATGAGATTACAGATTTTGGAATTAATTCTGGGGAAAGCAGCATGAAGACAAAAAATCTCCACTGATGGGTTTTTATCATTAATTACTACTTTGAATGAAAATGAGCAAATGCCATTAGCTAGAGCTCTCATTTTGAAGTGACAGTTAAATCTGAGACCTGAATCAATCTACCCAACCAGTGAGATAGAAACTGGGATAATACAGCCTTGGGAATGTAATTGAAATCTTAGCATTACACCATTTGTCTTTGTCTTTTCTATGCAACAAAGACAGGAGAATGATATTTTATACACATATACATCTGCATGCAAGGAGGTTGGAAAGAAGATTGTTGGATGAATATTCAATGCTATAAATTCTGTACAGGAGTCTTTTCACCTTAATTAGCTAGTTTGTATTACTTATGGATATAAGGTGGCTAGAATCTGGCTGAAGGTAGCAGGATGAGAGGACAGCAATGACAGTTAGCTCTCTGTTAGTGAAAACTTGACAGATTGTGTATCTATGTCAACTACCCCTTTTTTTCTCCTTAACCCCTGTGTAGTGGTTGTTGTGGAGGCAGCTGATGAATTCAGCTATGTTCTGCCATTTGCAAATGGCACAAATGGTAGCCCCAAACCCCCACTGCCCTATGTGGTATTGGTTGGATCTCAGCAAAGCTGTGAACCTGGCTATCTGTTGTTAGTATTAATTACAGTTGATGTTTAACCCAGTTAGGCAAAATAGAGCACAGAGAGAAGATCTATCAAAACAAAAAGCAGTCAAGTAGCACTTTAAAGACTAGCAAAATGGTTTATTAGGTGAGCTTTCGTGGGACAGGCCCACTTCTTCAGACCATAGCCAGACCAGAACAGACTCAATATTTAAGACACAGAGAACCAAAAACAGTAAGCAAGGAGGACAAATCAGAAAAAGATAATCAAGGTGAGCAAATCAGAGAGTGGAGGGGTGGGGGGGAAGGTCAAGAAGTAGACTGAGCCAAGTATGCAGACGAGCCCCTATAGCGACTCAGAAAGTTCCCGTCACAATTTAAACCATGTGTTAATGTGCTGAATTTGAATATAAAAGCCAGCTCAGTTGTTTCTCTTTCCAAAATGGTGCAATAATTCCTTTTCAGTAGCACACTTACCTTTAGGTCATTGACAGATCTGTGTGTGGGTATGTCTGCAGAGCAATTTTATTTTGAAATAAGCTATTCCAGAAGAGCTATTCTGAAATACAGTGTCCCCATCCAAGGAAGCCTATTTTGAAATAGAGCCATTGGATGCACTATGGCTTATTTCAAAATAGGATCTATTTCCTGCCTACACAGCCCCTGTATCAAAATAGCTATTTTGAAATAGGCACTATTCCTCATGGAATGAGGCTTACCTATTTCAAAATAAGCCAACCGCTATTTCAAAATTATTTCAAAATAGCAATTCCATTGTATAGGTGATAGGGAATATTTCAAAATACCTATGCTGCATAGTCATATCCTCTGTGTGCACATAGGAGCTGCGTCTACACGTGCACGCTACTTCGAAGTAGCGGCACCAACTTCGACGTTAGGCGGCGAGACGTCGAAGTCGCTAACCTCATGAGGAGATAGGAATAGCGCCCTACTTCGACGTTCAATGTCGAAGTAGGGACCGTGTAGACGATCCGCGTCCCGCAACGTCGAAATTGCTGGGTCCTCCATGGCGGCCATCAGCTGGGGGGTTGAGAGATGCTCTCTCTCCAGCCCCTGCGGGGCTCTATGGTCACCGTGGGTAGCAGCCCTTAGCCCAGGGCTTCTGGCTGCTGCTGCTGCAGCTGGGGATCCATGCTGCATGCACAGGGTCTGCAACCATTTGTCAGCTCTGTGTATCTTGTGTTGTTTAGTGCAACTGTGTCTGGGAGGGGCCCTTTAAGGGAGCGGCTGGCTGTTGAGTCCGCTCTGTGACCCTGTCTGCAGCTGTGCCTGGCATCCCTATTTCGATGTGTGCTACTTTGACGTGTAGACGTTCCCTCGCTGCGCCTATTTCGATGTCGGGCTGAGCAACGTCGAAGTTGAACATCGACGTTGCCGGCCCTGGAGGACGTGTAGACGTTATTCATCGAAATAGACTATTTCGATGTTGGCTGCACGTGTAGACGTAGCCAGGAAGTAATATCCATGAAGGGTAATTTGCAGCAGTGTGTACTACTTTGCTTTTCTCATGCATCTTTGACCATTTTCCCTGGTAGTTCAGATCTGACAGGACTATTTCCAATATTGCACCTTCAAGGCCCCTCCAAAACCTCCCCCCACCCACAACCCACTAGCCTTTTGATGATAAATATTTACATTCCCCCTTCACCAGCATATGGAATTTTTTCCTCTTCCTCATCTAACCCCATTACTCAACCATTGAAAGAAAAAAACTATTTGGGGCAGGAACTCACTCTTAGCATGTGTTTGTACAATAATGAGCAAGGTGAGGATATAAACTCTCCAGTAAGAAGCTATCATAACACAAATAAATAGCAACCACCATACAAATAAATAACGACAATGAAGTGTGCTATAATGGGTTTATCAGCACTTGTTTGGCCTCACCTGCATACCTTATTGTGGCTTTGCTATTTGTGAATAATGCAGCTTACTGTAAACCCATCAATCTAATGACACCCATAACTCATTCCTGTGGGTAAACCTTTATACCACAATGCACAAGTGTATAGTTCCTAGAGAGAGCAAAAATACCCTTGTTTTTCTTTCAGTTTTTTTTCAATAGTTTATGGACTAAACCCTAAAGTACATGAAATCTTTCCTTGGAATGGGGTGATAAAAGGACTGGCAGCTGGCATTTTACAGGCTTAAAGGATTCGCTGCATGAGTGTGCGGCATTTGAAAGAGCCGTATGAAAAATGAGAGTTACTAGCACGCGGTGCTTCTCTTGGCAAATATTATAAATGGCTAGAATTGCTCTTTCTATGTGCAATTCTTAAATCCAGAGGGCAAATCAGATTAACTATGTTATAGTTCTTTCTGGAGGAAACTGCATTGTGGCCATCAAATCATGTGCAGTTAATTTTGATCCCCATACTGCTGTATAGAAATACTCAACAGTTATCTTTTAGATGTGAACTCACCTGAAGTAGAAGGCCACAGATGCAAAATTACAAGAGATGGACTTATACAGCCCACCCAGAACAATTTGGCTTTATTCATAGGGATTTCTACAGTAAAATAAAATGTGATAATAATAAATTATGGGATGGGGGACAAAGAGCACATTAGCTTCTGGGAACTAATCCCCTAAATCGCTGGCAAAGCAAATGAATATCTATGCTCATCTTTTCAATTCATCCCGCTGAAGAGAATGAGACCACATGTTGTGCTATAAGCGCAATAAATTGGACAGCCAAATGAATCTTTAGCAATAAAAGAAATAGACAACTTTCACCCAGACTTACACCAAACTTTGCTAACGGACCATTACCCAGTGTTTGATGAGTAGGAAGAAAATAATCAAATCATAACCAAGTTACAAAAAGCAAGGGTCTGTCTGCGTTAGTATGATTATACAATGGACTGATAGCTACTGCACGCATCCATTTTTTGTTTCATCTACTTGTGCATCTTGTCTTTAACTAAGATTGTAAACTCTTGCAGGCCATACATATCTCTTACTATATATCTGAACACCTATTGTAATGAGGATCTCATCAATTTCATCTTCTCATCTAAACACTATTGTAATGCAAATAAACCTTACCAATAATGTGAATGTCCACACTCTATCACTGGGGGTGCGTCTACACTAGCACTCTATTTTGAAATTAATTTCAAAAGCGGGCCTAATTTTGAAAGAGGTTGCGGAGTGTCTACACACCCAACAGCCTCTTTCAAACTTGTTTTTGGTGAAAACAGGCCCAAATTTCAAAACCGCTCTTCCCATCCGCGATTGGGAAGAACGGCCCCTTTTGAAATAAAATTTTGAAATAGTGCACATGTAGACACTCCAGGCCCGCAATTTCGAAATTGTGGGTCTGCCATGGCGGCGGCTCCAGGGAGCTCAGGAAACACACCAGCAAGCCCCGGCAGGGCTCTATGGTGCCTGGGCCAGCCCCTTAAAGCCTCACAGCTCCGGAAACCCCATGCAGGAAGCTGAGACCATGCATAGGGCTAGAGAAGCACGAGCTCAGCCCTATACATGCTCCAGCAGGCAGACCGATGCGCCACCCAGCCCATCAGTGAGATGGTGAGCCCCCTGCACTCTGGAGCACCCCAGGAGGTTCCCTGTTTCTCTCCCGAGGGGTCACCGGAGGAGAGCCAGAGCCAGAAAAGGAGGGGCCCGTCCTGGACAGAGGCTGAGGTAAAAGACATCCTCAGCCTCTGGGCGGAGGAGGAAGTGCTGCTCCACAGCACAGAGAGGCCCTGCAACACAGCTGCCTTTGAGCAGCTATGCCTGGGGCTGTGGAAGCAGAAACACCCCCAGAGCATAGCTGCTCAGGTCCACTCCAAAGTAAAGAAGCTGAGACAGGCCTACAGCCAGGCCAAGGATGCCCGCAGCCAATCGGGGGCCAGGGCCAGCCCGAAGTGCCCACACTACCAGGCACTGCAATAGCTCCTCATCCTGAAGGACGTCCCAGAGCCGTCGGTGGTGGTGGACACTTGCAGGCTGGACCCCAACCGGGAGACAGACCCACTGGAGCAGCCTGGACCATCTAGCCAGACCACACCTGAGGGGCCCGGGAGTGACTCGGAGGAGGGGGCCCATTAGTCATTGCAGTCAGCTCCAGTACCTCCAGCCATGAGCCCTCAAAGCCAGTGTCCCTGCACCTGTTCTCCAGAGCCCCAGGTAGGTGACGTGGATCGGGTGGCCTGGGTGGGGTGGCCTATCCCACAGTACCCTGCCCCATCCCAGACCCAAGCACGGCGCCATCCAGAACCCGCACCCATGGACAGCACCCTAGCCCTCCCAACCAGGGAGGGATGTGGGGGCCAGTCTGCAGCCAGCAAGCACCCCACAGACGAGGTCCCGGCAGGCACATGGGAGCCCCAAGGTGGGGTCGGCAGGGGAGGCACACCTCGGAGGATGGCCCGGAGATGGCGGGGGTGGTGCAGGTGGAGTCCCTGGGCCCAGGCAACAGCACTTATGGGTGGCTGCTCTCCCCTTGTGTCTCCACAGCATCGTCCTCTGAAGGCTGGACCACACCTGTGCCACCATCAGATGGAGCCGGACAGCCCTCTTCCCCATAGCCCCAGCTGCCACCGGGCTAGACCCGGAGGGCCTGATGCTACAACCACCAGGAGGCAGCGGAGGCCCACACCTCAGCCATCTGGGAGCAGACCGCCTTGCTCCAGGAGTGGCTGCTCATGGAGGAGGAGGACAGGGCCTGGCGGAGGGAGGTCTGGGCCGAGACAGCTGCAGCCCTCCGACGGCTGACCCCCCAGCTCACCCCGCCAGCCGCCCCCCCATCACCCCTGAACTCACCCCCCCACCGCTCCTGAACCGCTCCCACTGCTGCTCCTGGACCCATTCCCGCTGCTGCTCCCAAACACACCACCCTCATCCCACCCACCCACAGCCCATCCGCCCGTCTTGCCCTGGGCCACTGGCTGATTGCCAGTGCCAGCCAGGAGGGGGATCCCCTCCCCGGCCTTCCTGGTCCCCCCCAACAGCCACCCTGCCCATCCCATTCTTCAGCCTCTGGCCAACCCTACCTCCCTGTCCTTCCAGACCCCTCCTGGCCCCAACAGGGCCCCCGCACCAGGGGTGGCAGGGGCACCCATACCCGCCGAGGATCTTGCCCCTCCACCCCTGTGGGGACTAGGCCTGCCCATGCCTGTGGCCCTGGCCATGGGGGCCTGCCCCTGCCCCATTGTATATAGCTCTCCCCCTGTTCCCCCCATATTTAGCCCCAATAGGAAGACCCCATGCCATTGTTCAACAGCTGTTTATTTACATATAGTTAGTCCCCAATTAATAAACCCTTTCGTGAACCCCAGTGTCCCCTGTGAGGGGGGGCCATGCTGCAGGGTGGGTGTCAGCTATGTTCCAGGTGGAGATCTGTGTGGCTCCTGCTCGAAGGAGGGCTTCCCGGACCCTAACCCCTTCATGATGTGACTGGCAGCATGGGGCTGTGGGCAGCTGCTCATAGCCAGGGCCGCGGTCCTCAGCTCACCCAGGCATGTAGCGCTCCTGCTTTCCCTCCACCAAATTGTGCAGAGTGCGACAGGCCGCAACCACCCTGGGGACGTTGGGCAGGCTGACGTCCAGCCTCACATTGAGGCATCGGAAACACCCCTTGAGGCATCCAAAGGCCCACTCAATGGTGTTGTGGGCGTGGTTCAGGCAGTTGTTAAACATGTCCTGGCTGGCAGTGGTGTGCCCAGTGTAGGGGCACATCAGCCACACCTATAATGGGTACGTCCCATCGGCCACTATACAGGGTGGCATTGTTGTGTCCCCCACGGGGAGCTCCTGGGCAGGATGTAGGTGCCCTCCCCCATGCGCCGCACCAGCCAGAAGTTGCGGAGTACCCAGGCATCATGGGCTCAACCGGACCAGCCAACGCATATGTCACTAAACCGGACGCGGGCATCAACGAGTGCTTGGAGCACCACCGAGTGTTACCCCTTGCGGTTCATATAAGCTGTGTCTACACGTGCACGCTACTTCAAAGTAGTGGCACTAACTTCGAAATAGCGCCCGTCGCGGCTACACACGTCGGGCACTATTTCGAAGTTAACTTCGACGTTAGGCGGCGAGACGTCGAAGTCGCTAACCCCATGAGGGGATAGGAATAGCGCCGTACTTTGACGTTCAACGTCGAAGTAGGGACAGTGTAGACGATCCGCGTCCCGCAACGTCGAAATTGCCGGGTCCTCCATGGCGGCCATCAGCTGGGGGGTTGAGAGACGCTCTCTCCAGCCCCTCAGCTCACTGGTGGCTGCGTGGAGCGACCCCTTAAAGGTCCCATCCCCCGCCCTGACTCTGCAGGAAGCTGAAGCAACGTGCAGGCTGCAGCCTGCACACGCGGCGAGCCTGCACAACCATCAGCCACCCACCCAGCGGCGATGGCTAGCCAGGAGCCCCCCCAGCACCCCTAGGGCCCCCCCCCAAGGGGAGCCAGGGCAGCCAGTCTGGAAAGCGGCAGCGGGGCCCCTCCTGGACGGAGGCCGAGCTGCGGGACCTGCTGGGGCTCTGGAGCGAGGAGGAGGTGCTCCAGGTAATGGGGAGCAAGAGGTGGAAAGCGGATGTGTTCGCTCGGCTGGCCGAGGGCCTGGCTGCCCGGGCTCACCCTGCCCGCACTCCTAATCATGTGAGGAGTAAGGTCAAGGAGCTGTGGCAGGGTAACGCCAGGGCCCGGGATGCGGCCAGCCGATCTGGGGCCGCCCCTGTCATTTGCCCCTTTTACAGGGAGCTCAGGGACATCCTGGGCTCCCGGCACACCTTCTCCCCTCCGGCCACCCTTGACACCTTGGCTGACGAGCCTCAGCAGGCCCTGCAGCCGGAGTTCGCCCCGGAGGCAAGCCCCGCACCCCGGGGGCCCCCCCCGGAGGCCATCCCCGGGACATCGCGGCAGGAGGAGGAGGTGGAGGAGGAGGGGGGCTCCTCCTCCGCAGAATCCAGCCTGCAGATCCTCCTCCTGCCATCCCGGAGCAGCAGCAGGGCCTCCGACCCCTGGGGATCTCCGGACTGTGGGAGCGGACCCACAGGTAGGTACCCCTCTCTGGTGGACACCCCGGGGCTGGAGGGGCGGGGGTAACAGAGATGTGTCCAGGGCCCCCCACACGCTCACATGGCCATGGCCCCAAGGACACCAGGGCCATGGCCCTCACAGCACTGCATCCATCAGCCCCTGCGCCCCCCCACCCCGCATGACAGTGCCATGCCCCATCCCCGGGGCAGGGGGGAGCGGAAACTCGAGGGGCCCCCGGGCGGAGGGGGTGGGACACCCTGCAGCAGCAGCAGCATGTGATGGAGTGGGGGGAGTGCCAAAGGGAGACTCAGGCTACATATGAGCCACAAGAGCCCAAGAGCTCCCAGGGCCAAAGGAGGATCCTGGCGCTACAGCTGGCAGGTGACACCTCTGCCCTGAACAAACAGGAGGGAGGAGTCGAGCTGGCTTGGAACTGGGGGGCGAGGGCGGGGGCCACAGGTAGAGGCTAGGGGAAGGGAGAGCTGGTAGGCAGCCAGCCAGAGGAGGGGGAAAGCTGCATCCCAGAGGGGCCCCCCTTGGGGTCTTCTCCCCACGACGGGTTGGAAGGACTGTCTCTTCTGACAGCTGGTGCTGTCACTCCTGCCAGAAACTGGCCATCTGTGGGCTAAGAAACCTCTCCTGCTCTCAGACCCTGCGGGGTGAAGTGAGAGTCGCTCCCACCAGGGGACGGGGTGCAGGGCAGGGGGACCCCTGAACCCCATCCATCACAGCAGCATCTCCCGGGGACGGGGATGGGGAACCTGCAGCACAGGGCAGGGGGGACACAGGCCACGGCTCGGGGCCCACACTAACGCCTGTCTCCATTCTTCTTTCCCCTCTCCTCTCCTGTGTCCTGCACCTGCACCTGCACCTGCACCATCCGAAGGCCCGGAAGAGAGCGCTGGCGAGGCCTCAGTTGTCCTGGAGAGCCCTCCGGGACCATCGCTCCAGGGCAGCCCCTCGGCCGAGGAACAACCGGCCCCGCGGAGGGCTAGACGGCGGACTCCGCGCCTACTACTGGCGACGGCGACGGACCCCCAGCTGCTGGCCATCCTCCGCCGGAAGCTGGAGGTCTCGGAGCAGCACCTCCAGCTGCAGGAGCGGGCGCTGGCCTGGCGCCAGGAGGCATGTGGGGCCTATATGCAGACATTCAACCGGCTGGTCGACTACCTGGCCCCCCATGCCGCGCCGGCCGAGCCATCGCCCACCCTGCCCACTCCTGCAGCCCCACCACCAGCATCCCTTGAGGCGGCCAAATGAGCGCTCCACCACCTGGCGCGCACGGTTCAGGCGCTGGTTGAAGCGCTCCTGGCTGGCGGAGAGGTGGCCCGTGTAGGGGTGCATGAGCCACAGCCGGAGGGGGTAGGCCGCATCTGCGATGACGCAGAAGGGCATGGTGGTGTCCCCCAGAGGGATCTCCTGCTGGGGGATGTAGGTCCCCGCCTCCAGCCGACGGCACAGCCCCGAGTTCCGGAAAACCCGGGCGTCGTGGGTGCTGCCAGGCCAGCCCACATAAATGTCCTGGAAACGTCCCCGGCTGTCCACCAAGGCCTGCAGGACGACAGAATGGTAGCCCTTCCGATTGAGGTATCGTCCTCCACTGTGCTGCGGGGCGCGGATGGGGATGTGAGTCCCATCCAGAGCCCCGAAGCAGTTGGGGAAGCCCAGGGTGGCAAACGCGGCGACAGTGGCATGTGGGTCCCCCAGCCTCACAAGCCTGTGCAGGAGCATGACGTTGATGGCACGCACGACCTGCAGAGAAAGCACATGGGACAGCCCCAATGAGGGGTGAGCAGGGTGTGCGTGGCCCTGCCCTGCCCTGGCCCCCCTGCCCTGGCCCCCCTGCCCTGCCCTGCTCTGCCCTGGCCCCCCTGCTCTGCCCTGGCCCCCTGCCCTGCCCTGCCCTGCCCTGCCCTGCCCTGCCCTGCCCTGCCCTGCCCTGCCCTGGCCCCCCTGCCCTGCCCTGCTCTGCCCTGGCCCCCCTGCCCTGCCCTGGCCTCCCCCTGTGGGTTCTCTTACCTCCATGAAGACAGCCCCGACGGTGGCCTTTTTGACACCAAACTGCTGCCCCACGGATCGGTAGCTGTCCGGAGTGGCCAGCTTCCAGACAGCGATGCCGACCCGTTTCTCCACAGGGAGGGCACGCCGCATGGCAGTGTCTCGGTGCCTGAGTGCGCGGCTGAGCCACTGGCACAGCTCCAGGAATGTCTGGCGGGTCATCCTGAAGTGGCGGACCCAGTGGTCGTCGTCCCACTCCCCAAGCACCAGCCGCTCCCACCAGTCGGTGCTGGTGGGGTAGCTCCACAGCCGCCGGCGTGTAAGGCGGGGTGTGGAGCGGGGTGCTGCAGGGGTAGGGGTTGAGCCCTGCTGCCCTGGGGGCATCTCCTCCTCTGGGGCAAGAAGGTAGTCAGCTGCTTCCCACATGGCATGGGCCAGGGCAAGCCCTGCTCCTGCCGGGCGGGCTGGGTGGACCTCTAGCTACTGCTGCTGTTGGGGGTCCATGACTGCGGCGCCCGGGGTCTGTGTGCCTATGGCTTCTCAGACCGCTTGCTGTGCAGGCTGAGTGTATGTGGGAGGGGCCCTTTAAGGGAGCGGCTAGCTGTTGCCCCGGAAGCGCTAGTCCGCCCGTTGACCCTGTCTGCAACTGTGCCTGGCATCCCTATTTCGATGTGTGCTATTTTGACGTGTAGACGTTCCCTCGCTGTGACTATTTCGATGTTGGGCTGAGCAACGTCGAAGTTGAACATCGACGTTGCCAGCCCTGGAGGACGTGTAGACGTTATTCATCGAAATAGCCTATTTCGATGTCGCAAAATCGAAATAAACTATTTCGAAGTTGGGTGCACGTGTAGACGTAGCTGAGGACGTGTTGACGTTATTCATCGAAATAGGCTATTTCGATGTTGGCTTCACGTGTAGACGTAGCCATAGCGTCCTGCGCTATGGTCTGGGGCGTGGATAGCTATGTGCATGCCATTGAGCACACCAAAGCAGTTTGGGAATCCAAGGGCTGCGAATCCCATCGCGGCATCGTCCAGGTTGCTGGGGCGGACGACCCTCCACAGGAGGAGGTGGTTGATGGCCTGGACCACCTGTGGGGGGGCACTGATGTAGGCCTGCACATTGGGGGGCCCCCCTGCCCCTGCAGGCCCCCCACCCGGAGGCGCCCTGCCCCCTGTCCCTACAGGCCCCTCACCTGGGGCCCCCTGCCCCTTCCTGGGGAGGATGTGGGGCCCTTGCCTGACTTACCTCCAGGAGGACGGCTCCCACAGTGGCCTTGCCCACCCTGAATTGGTGCCCCACTGAATGATGGCTGTCTGGGGCGTCCAGCTTCCAGAGGGCGAATCCCACACACTTCTCGACTGGGAGCATGGGCCGCATGTGGGTGTCCACATGCTGCAGGGTGGGTGTGAGCCATGGACACAGCTCCAGGAATGTCTGTTTCATCATCCTGAAGTTTGTGAGCCACCTTTCGTCGTCCCACTGGCCCAGTACCAGCCTGTCCCACCAGTCCCCACTGCTGGGGTGGCTCCAGAGGTGCCGTGAAGGATGGGGGATGGGGAGCAGCAGTTGGCCCCTTGGCAGGGCCTGCAGGACCCCTGTGGGTGGGAAGGTGGGCTCCAGGCCTTCCACTACGCCCAGGATGGTGATGACCACCTGGGTCCCCGTGAGGGCAGCAGCATCGGCCTCTGGCAGCTGCTGCTGCTCCATTCTCCTCTTGGTTCTTGGTGCACAGTCCACACAGTGCTGTGTACTGCTCTGCTGTGCTCTGTGTGTGCATGGTGGATGTGTTTGGGAGGGGCCCCTTAAGGGCATTGCTGGCTGTGTGACCCGGCAGGGCTTGTCAGCCATATGACCCCATGCATGATGTTTCCCAGCTGCTTATTTCGAAAGAGCCCACTTTCCTGTGTGGACACTCTCTTTCGCAAAATGGAGGGTGTTCTTTCAAAATAGCAGATCAGTACAGCAATCCGTTTTGTGTGTGTAGCCGCCTTATTTTGAAATCCCTTATTTCGATTTTGTTTTTCGATGTTCCACCTTTAGAAATTTCTTTGTCGTGTAGATGCACCCTTTGTTTCCTTATTCCTCCTTTAATTCGTACATAGAGGTTTGAAAGTGTCCTCTGAGGATCAATTGCCAGCACAGCTAGAAAAAAAATTGAAACTTTTAAAATAAAAATGGGTGGCTTTTTAAAAAACTTTTCATTTTAGGTCAAATTTTTCACTTTTTTGATCAACCCTAGTTTTTTTTTTTTCTGGGGGGGAAAAAAAAAAGATGAAGGAAAAACAAAACCTGATGATAAAAAAAAAATGTTTAATCACCATAAAAATTCAGCAGTTGATTTTCTCCAACACAGAAAATAGTATTCTGACCAGTTTTTCTCTCTGAAATTAGTACCTAACCAACCTGTTTCCCTATCAAAAAATTTGTTTCTAAGATGAAGTTTGACAATAGAGGCTAAATAAGTAGCAGCTGCTCAATCATGACAGATGTTCCTTGATGACTTACCAAAACTATTTTGCTGTGTGAAAACTGTCTGCTCATTTATATACATGCATACATACCAAATAAATCCTTCTCCCCCTACATCTATGAGTTTATGTCTCAAACACAGTCATTGGGGTGTGATGTTATAGGTCTTATTCAGAGAGGTCATCCTGTGGACATCAATGAGGGCTATATGGCCTGTAGGAGAGAGAACAGGGTTTCCAGTTACCAACTTTGGGAGCAGATTCAACCCAATATTCACCAGCCATCAGGAGTAAATCTCTGCTGTATATAATGATGCTATGTGATGTCCTTCTCAGTGTTGTCCAAAATCCCATTTCTCATTCTATTTTTATTTCAGCCAACAGCCACTGAAGTGATATGGCTCTGTATTTAATTTCACTAATCTTAAAAACTGACTAATCTAAGACATATTTACTAAGACATGAGCCTGGTAGGTGACATAATTGTATGTGATGAAGAGTTGATAATGCCAGTTTCTTTTATTGTAGAACATGCACAGGTGAAACGGGAAAAGAACCAAAATGTGCCAACCTCTCCACTGCCATGCTTTCGAATACATTCACTGGACATAGACCCTTATCAGACAGGACTCCAAGGTGCTACAGGACTTCTTGTTATTTGTCATCTCCTTGCTTTTAGTTAAAGAAAGATGCTAATGAATAGTAAAGGTGTGCAAGGTGGGGTTTCCTTAGGAAAAATACATATTACCTGTGGTGATAAGAATCTACCATAACAGTTGTGCACAGAATCGAATCCAAAGCAGCCTGGCTACTGCTTAGAGAAAGGGACTGGCACTGGAACTCCAGTGCTGAATCCTTGATCTGCGGCTGACTCATGATCAGACCCTGAGCAAGTCATTTACAGATTGTACCTCAGTTTCCCCTATCTGAGCAAAATAGAGGTAATACAGTTGACCAACCTCCTCATAGAGATGCTTTATGATTAGTTAATTATAGTTTAAAAAGCACAGACGGTTGCTACTAAATGGCAGAGGCACGTATATTTGTTGTAGTGTCGGTGTGAACACATGAACTTTATATTAACATAAGATTCTAGGCAAAGAGAATGTCTGAAGTCCTCAGTTTACTCACAGAGTCACTACAGGCTTCAGACGTGACTTGGATGGAGTACCGTGAGTCACGAGATAATACATTTAATCTATATCATCTTCACTCTTTTTCTCTTATTGTGCCTCTGGCATGTAGTGAGTAATGAATGAGTAATACCTTCCCATGCCACTTTCTGACCCAGTCTCCTTTAAGATATTAGGACCAGTTGCACAGTGTGGATGATTTGTTGGTTTCGACTTTCCTGAACTTATTCAATATCTCTGCCTCACTAGCTCTGAAGTCATCCATGATAGTGGATCCAACAGATAGTTTCAGTTGGCATATCTTTTAGTGTTCATGCCTGCAAGTATTCTTTTAATGTTTCAGCTCTTTTTCCATCCTCAGTGACTTCATTTCCCATTCATGCCTGTATTGTTCCCACTTCCTCTCTCTGATCACTGTCTCATTTCAGAAGAGTCACAAAAACCTAGTCAATCTTTCCAGCATTTCAATGCATCACTCAAAGACTTATTTTCTAGCTTTGTCACCCTCCTTCTGCACTTTTGCTATTTTAATTAATCCTTTTGAAAGAGGCATTCTGAAAACAAAAGCCATATATTTCAGCATTCTTATTCTGCAATGTATAACATTTTGCAGAATGACTCGTTGTACTATGAGTGAGAGTATATGTATACAGACATACATATATAGAGCATATATATATAGATATACTGAATATAAGATTACAGTACAGGACTCAAGGTTCCTGAATTCTGTCACTACAATGTCTCAAGGTGGGCAAAATTGGTTTTTCTATTGCTTAATTTATCAATAAACTGAACCATAAATAATGTTGGAAAAATGTTTTGAAAGCCTCAAATAAAAGTTGAAATATCCTGTGCATGTGAAAATGATTGTTCCGAATATAATCACTAAATTTAAAATATTCTTTATACCACAGGCTCATTCCTTTGGGCTTGTCTACGCTACCATCTTCCTTTGAAGGAAGGATGGTAATTAAGGTGCTGGAAGTTTGCTAATGAAGTGCTGCCATGCATAGGCAGCACTTCATTAAGCAAATCCCACCCTTCCCTGCGGCAATTTCAAAGTTTTAAACTTCGAAGTACCAGCACATCTAGCCACGGCTCAAAATTTTGAGGAGTAAGGGGACTTCGAAGTTGCCCTGGCACTTCGAAGTGCCAGCAGGTGAGCCGTGGCTAGACGCAGGCCGGTACTTTGAAGTTTTAAACTTCGAAGTTGCCATGGGAGGGAATTTGCTTAATGAAGTGCTGCCTATGCACAGGTTACCATCCCTAATTACCATCCTTCCTTCAAAGGAAGGTAGTAGAGGAGACAAGTCCTTTGTGTTTCCTTAAAGTTGCTACACACACACACACACGCACGCACGCAGACACCTGTATAGAAGAAATTGTCTAACCGATACAAAGCTGATATGGCTGCTCCTATGCCAACCCCTTCTCATTTCCAGAGGTGCACTATTGTAGGTGAGGCATTGTTTAGAGCAGTATTGGGGCAGCTCAGAAACTTGCTCCAAAGACCTACTACCTGCAACTGGATTCTTCAGGGCAATCCCCTTTTGTCACTTAAGAGTAATCGGGTACAGCAGCTGACTTGAGTCCCTGTGGCTGGAGCTGAAAATGAAACACAAACACAAATAAATACAAGCAGGCATCCAAAAAAAAAAGGCAAAATATTGTTCAGAATGAGCACACCAAAGAAATGTGCAAGAGAATTTTTGTGGCAACAGTATAACAGATGAATGTATGTGAAAGATATATAATTAGTACCTGAGCAATACTAGATATAAGCTAGTAACAGCAATTGCCCCAGGGGCCTTGGTTTGTCTTTACCACAGGCTTGGTATAATCATATATTTCTAGTCCTATCACTCTGCAGTACTTGCCACTGAAAACACAGTAAAAAGCTATTGGGGGTGCTGCAGCCATTTGTGCCCTGTTCAATATTCAAGAAAACTTCTGCTCTTTAAAGCTCTCACTTTGCCTCAAAGCTATTTTTGCTCTTGCTGCTGCTTCCCCTGGCACCACTAGCCATGCCTGAGGGTGTTTGCAGTTAATAAAACCCAGCCTCCCATCCTAGAGGAGTCTCATGACGTACAGGGCTTCAGACCTAAGTCACAAATTACAAGAAGTCCTGTACCACCTTAAAGACTAACAAACGTATTAGGTCGTGAGCTTTCACGGATAAGATCCACTTCTTCAGATTATTGGAGTAGACCATTAGAATCCAGAGTTTAGCTAGTGGGCAGAGTGGGGAGAATGGGAAATAAAGTGGGTTGCCTGTCACTGGTAGGACCAGTAGATGATGCAAATTAAATGAAGTAGGATGTGTGCCATAAATATCAAGGTGGGGAAATTGTCCTTTTTATGTGTAAGATAATTGAGATCTCTGTTAAACCCCAGGTTAAATGTGTCAAACTTTCAAATAAATTCCAATTCAGATGTCTCCCTCTGTAATCTTGGTGTAAAATCCTTCTGTAGAAGAATGGCTACTTTTAAATCCATTATTGAATGTCCAGGGAGGTTAAAGTGTTCCCCTACAGGCTTACGTGTATTCCAATTCCTGAGGTCAGATTTATGCCCATTCATCCTTCAGCAGGAAGATTGTACCATGGGTCCATATGATGTCCTTGGCATACTGTAAATAAAGGACTGGTGTTATGATACTGTCTTTTTATTACATGAGCCCGAAAGTGTATGTGCTTATTTTTGTATTTGTGATTGGCAGGTATGTATATTCATGGGCAAAATACACATAATTTTTTATTTTTGTCTCTGGCCCCAGCACTATAGGCACTTTTTGTTCTTGATTTGTTTTCCTTCTGTCTTGTTTCATTCCATTCACCATCCCGTTCCTACCTGCCCCTACCCCTTGAGAAAAATAACAGCTGTTGGCTATGAAGCAAAACAGCTTTGGTGTTTGAGCAGTGATCCCTAGACTGAGTAGTCATTTTCTAACTACCATTCCTGGTGATGGAGAAAAAGCATGTGGCTGGGTCTCCCCCATGCCTCACGATCCCTGGGTGTTCAAATGCCCCAGAGTTCAGTAGACGCTGGTGTGAGTAAAAACAGATACCAGGCTGCTCTAATATGTGCCAGGGTCTGACCTAGAGCATAGACAGCCCAAGATCAGAGAAGCAAAATGTGCAGTGTTGTCTTCCGTGCCCCCCCAATCCCAACTGATTAACTTGCCACTTACAACTGGAGCTCTTTTCATTCATAATGCCTTTTCACAAGCAAAAGACAAACACCCCCCCCCGCCCATGCCCTTCCTTTCTTTCTGTTCTAGGGATCAGGAATACACTGCTACTTTCTGTCTACTAGACAGCTGAATTTTTTGTGATGAATCCAGGAAGGCAAGCTTCTATTGTCTACAAATCTCAAGCTATAACTCTAAACTAATACATCCTTCCAATATTCTCCAGTGGGTTGGGCCCAACGACTTTTGAGTAATTTGTGGCTTTAGGGTTTTTGTTTTTGTTTTTGTTTTTGTTTTTGTTTTTGTTTTTGTTTTATGGAAGGAAAATTTTAGAAGACTTGTGAAATCTTTTTTTCTCCTTCAAGTTTGTTGTAAGTATTGGGATGTCATCTAGCTAGTTATATGAATTACTCTGTTGGTTTTTGTCTCGCACATTTGTATTATTCTTTTTTGTAAGAAAAAGTGCTTCTGACAGTCTGTTCTGAATTCATTTGTCTTTCAGTTCCCATTTAGGGCTTCTTACTTCTCTCTACAATAGCTAAGCACAGTATGAGCAGCCAAGAAGGGGTTTGAGATTACAATCTTTGGAGTTTAATGAGAGTAGGAGAAATTGATACCATTAGTCCTTTCACCACTCTTACACCAAGGATTGATTAATGCCTGGGAGTAATTTTGTATTCCTCTTGCAATCTTTGTTATTAAATGAGACATCCAAATGTAAAAGCCTTTATACTACCAAATGCTGAACAGCCAGAGAAGTACAGACCATTGCATTGTCTCACCTAAACTACAACTGACTAACACCAACCCCCACACCAGCATTATAGGGTTCAAAGGAAGAAAAGATGAAGAATGATCCGGCAGTTAGGATGCTAGCTTGAGTCTCAAGAAAGCTGGTTTCAATTCTTTGTCCTGCCTCACTCCCATTCTGACCTTTGAAAAGTCACTTAGGTTTAGATGTTAAAGATATTTAAACACTGTTCTGTCAAGCATTGCAATGCCTAACTGCCTTAGGAGCCCAGGTTCTCAGGTCTTAGTGCCCATGGATATCATGGGGAGTTAAACAACTTGATACTTTTAAAAACCTGGCCCTAGGTCTCATTGCCAAACTGACTCATGTATTTGGGAGCCTTATTCTCACTAGAAGTCAACAGGATTTATATCACTTTATTTATATACTGCCTGAATACCTCATATTTTTGAAATACATACACTTGCAATGCACATGTGAGGCAGGTATGTAACAATATGCCCGATATACAGATAGGAATTCTGGCACAGGCAGCCAGGAGGGGGCATTGAGCACCCAGCCTGTCATAAAAGGTTGGAGAAATCAAAGTTCAATAGCATGGTCATGGGCACTTCTTGGGATACTAAAATGACATTCCAATCTCATAAAAATGCTTAATGAGAACAGAAAACAGCACAATATTAATCCCGCCTTGAGACAATGCTGAGAATGGGAACAGGAACTGGCTGAGATTTAACCCATTCTTGTGATGCTCTTAAAACTGTAATCTCATAATCCTCTTTAGAAGATGGACTTTGTGAGGCTGGAAATAGGAATTTCTGATGACATTGTCTAAACCATTTAAGAAGGTACTCACCTCCACAGAAAGCCACATGTCACTTTCTTTTTCCAGGCTGCAGAGAGTTTGGGATTATTTTTTGTTTAGTTTGTTCATGTGATCTCAGCCTTTTTAATCTCCAAATCTAATCCATTGTTTTCCCTGTGTCTTTTTGTTTCAAAACACTACAACATAAAAAAGGATGTTCTTGGGGTTGTTCTGTCTTCCTGAAAAGCGAGGACATGAGCTAATACCCCTATAATTCGATGGGAAGCTTTCCATCGCCTTTGCTGACAATTGGATAGTTTCCAAATCATTACTACTCTACCCCACTGAAGTGACTGGGACAATGCTAAATGATATTGATCCTCTTGTTCATGAAGGCAGTGACAGAGTTAGGGAAACATGAGGATCCAAAAAATTAGAAATATAGTGTACCTCTGAGAATTTTTTAGAAAGTTCTGAGGTAAAAGATAGAGCCAAAATACTCTGAAAAGGAGATGCACAATTTATGCAAAACAGCCCTCCCCTCCAGTATGTGTTCAAGCAGTGGATGTCATGATCTCTGAAGGCCTCATAGTCTCATTAAGTTTGGATACATCCATACTGGAGATGCTGGAGGTACTTTAAAAGGGTCTTCAAACAGAAGGTTGCCAAGTTAAATCGTATCTTTGGAGGAGATTTCACTTCATTACTTTCTTTAGCCCAGATTTTGAAGGCTCACACATTTTGCTTTTGCATGTGACTTGGCCCTGTTTACAATACTCTTTCTGCCTCTGGTGCTTCCCTGGGCTAAGCACCTGCACAGAAGGAAGCTGATGTAATTAGCTACAAAATGTTCTTCTGTGGTATCTGCAGAAACCTGGCATTTGCTGCACCAGTTTGTTTTTCCCCCGTGAAGCCCTTCGTTAAATTATCATCAGACAAAAACTCCTGTCTAGTTTAATTTATAGGCCAGGGAATAAAAGGCAAAGAAATACTTTGAAATAATAAAAAAATACTCCTAATAATAAATTTTTAAAAAGGAACAATGCAGCTTTCAGCCCAGAAGACCAGCTGTTGGTTGAAAATACAGCTAGAAAGAGTTTCAATAGCTATGAAGGGAAATACACACACATCACAATGAAAATATTCAGGAAGAATTCAGCTTTATATCAGGTGTCTAATGCATTCAAAGAATCTTAAAGTGGATTGAAAACATCATCTGCTTAATTCTGAATTGTAGCTTTATGCAAACACATTTCATAGAACTGGAAGGGACCTCAGGCGGACATCAAGTCCAGTTCCCTGCCCTTTTAGCAGGACCAAGCACCATTCTTCCCCCCACCGCCTTTTGCCTTTCTATTTTGCTCCATATCCCTAAATGGTCCCCTCAAAGAATGAATTCACAATCCTGCAGGCCAATGCTCAAACATAGCAGGCCAATGCTCAAACCAAGTTTTGTTTGTACACATTGACATTCTAATATGGAACGCTCTTGTCTGGCAACATCTGTAATCTGGCATGATTTTAGTTAGCTGGATGACCACTTATGATGGCTAATCTGACACCCTCAGAACCTGACTGGTGCCTAAGCAGAGAATTTGCTGAACCACAGGAAATCAAAATTGTCTAGCAGTATTACCAATACTTTCACTGCTTACTGGGCTCTTAGAAGACATCTAAATAACATCACAGAATACTGAGCGCCAAGACTGGTGGCTGTAAACAACCTTTATGGGACTACAAGTAACTTTACTTGCTTGATCAACAGACATACTAAAATCATGCCAGACCATTTATATTGCCAGACCAGAGAGAGCAGGACTAGAAAGGTACAATCTGTACTGGAGAAAGTGCATGAACTCCAGCTGCCCTCCGCTACGAGGAATTTGAGAGCTGCTTAAACCACAATTTGCTATTGTCAAAGGAGAGCCTCTTTTAGCTGCCATCAAGCGACAGAAACCTGCATTTACACAGCAGAAATGTGTCCCTGTTCATGACTGACATTCTGGATAGTCACAGATTCTGGATATATATAACTCTGCCCATAGGGCATGTTCCAGAGCCCATTGGTGTCAATGGGGAGATGCCTGTTGTCTTCAACAGTCTATAGATCAGGCCCGTACTGCACACGACTATAGTACCAATCTCAGAATCCATGCTTCTGGTGAGCATACAAGCTAGAAGTTAGCTAATGTCTGTATCTAGTAGATGAATACCCTATTTACAAAACTAAGTCAATAAACTAAGTATACACAACTATGGCTACATCAACACTAGGGGAAAACTTAGAAATGGCCATGCTAATGCCCAAACTGGAGAATACTAATGAGTAATACAAATGACTATTCAGCACCTCATTAGCATGCTGCCAGCCATGGCACTTCAAAAGGGTTGCATTTTGCTCACACGCAGCTCATCTATATGGGGGTCTTTTTTGAAAGGACCCTGCAAAAGTCAAAATCCCCTTATTCCTATCAGCTGATGTTTGCAGGGTCCTTTCAAAAAGGACTCCCATGTAGAAGAGCTGCATGTGAGCAAAACGCAGTACTTTAAAAGTGCTGCAGCTGGCAGCATGCTAATGAGGTGCTGAATATTCATTTCAGCACCTCATTAGTATTCTCCGATTTGGCCATGAGCATGGCCATGTCAAAGTTTTCCCCTAGTGTAGATGTAGCATACGAGACTTTGGCTAGGTCTACAGTACAAAATAAAGTTGAATGTATTAAAGTTTACTTTGTAACACTAGAGTTTATAAAGTCAAAATTGAGTGTCTGCACCTACTCATAAAGTCGAATTGGTGTGTCCCCCCCAAATCACCAAAGTTCAATTGTTGCAGCAGTGCATTGTGGGCACCTGTCCGACAGTTCCTTCGGCACCATTGCAGCCTGAGTGTTTTTGCCAGTGTGTTATGGGAAAATATGTCTTGCACGTGGTTGTGGGTGTGATATTGTCTTCCCAGGCTGCTTTACCCTCATTCCTCCTCTGCCATTTACAACAAATGGCCATTTTTCAGAAATCTTTTTCCCTGATGAGAGAAATTGTTTGAGTCATCCACAATGCATAAAGAGGCAACATTTTTTTTTGTGGAAAAGCATCTTTATGGGAAAAGGCAGCTTTTACAAAACAGTTTTTTCAAGAGACTTCAAATTGACAATAAGTACAATTGAAGGGGAGGGGGCTGAAGGAGCCAGGGAGAGGCCTGGAAAAGACACTGAATCAGTGTTCATTCTAGATAGATTGATCCCCCTTTTTAGCCAGAACCTGGGGTGGTTGAACTTCACAAACACAACATCTCCGGGGAATGGTCTGAAAGGTTCAGGAAGTCAATTGTATCATGGGCTTGGTTTGGTTTTTGTCTTCCTCTGGTACTTCTTGGATTTCTGAACGTTTTTGGAGTAAGGGCACTTTGAATTTTCACGGGTACTTTGAAGTGCTCGCAGCTACACAGCTTGTTGGTGCTTCAAAGTTTGCAACTTCGAACTTCCCACAGACAGAATTGGCTTAATGAGTTGCCGCATATACAGCACAGCACCTCATTGCTATTCTCTGCTCAGGCTCATGTACATGCCCCCTTTGAAGGAGAGTGCTAGTGTAGACAAGCCTTAGGACACCTCCATGCAGCTCACCCTCTCCCTCAAAGAGAGGGTCACCATAGGCACATGAAAGCTGGCCACCCCAAACAGCTATTGCTCCATCGGGCACCAGTTCAGGGTGGGCAAGGCCACCATCAGGGCTGTTCTCATGGAGGTAAGGCATGCTCGTACACATGCTCACTACAGGGAGGTGGGAGGGGGCACCAAGGAAAGGGGGAACCTTGGCTGGGAGGGGATGGGGAGGTGTGGGGCAGGAGGGGAGCTGCTATGCCCTCATAAAAGTGTGCATCCTTCATCCCATGCAGCTCATCCAGGCCATCACTTCAATGCTGCTGCACAGGGTCATCCTTGTGGATGCAGCTGTGACGGTATTTGATGCATTTGTCTTCCTGAACTACTTCGGAGCTCAGGATGGGATACACATCCCTATCCGCACCCCAGCTCACAGCACTGGCCATTACATCAACAGGAAGAACTACCCCTTTGTAGTCCTCTAGGCCCAGTTGATCAGAAAAGGCAGTTCATGCCAATATATTTTTTGAGGTGATGTGGGCATACCATGGATTTACACAGAAGCAAAAGGATATTCTTTGTCTTATTCTCCATCTGATTTTTAATGATTCCTAGCATTCTGTTTGCTCTTTTGGCTACTACCAAGCACTGAATGGATATTTTCAGAGAAACAACAATGACTCCAAGATCTCTCCCGTGAGTGGTTACGGCTAAATTAGTCCCCATCATTGTGTATGTATAGTTGGAATTATTCTTTCCAATGTGCATTATTTTGCACTTATCAACATTAAAAGTGATTTGCCATTTTGTTGCCTAATCACCTAGCTTTGTGAGAGCCTTTTGAAGCTCTTCACCGTCTGCTCTGTTCTTAACTCTCTTGAGAAGTTTTGTATCATCAGCAAATTTTGCCACCTCTCAGTTTACCCATTTCTCTGGATCATTTACAAATATGTTGACTATATACACAACTTACAGATGGAACAAATGATTGGGAAAGGAAATGGGAAAGAAGATGAGGAAACAGTAATAACAACACCAATGTGCACAGACCAAATAAATAAGATAAATTCAAGAAGTCACCAGAGGCCATTTGTTATTCACTGTTAGTTGGCAGCTTCTTGTGTTCATCACAGTGAGTCTTTGGCTGAGGAAGGGCTTGAAGCATTACAAGTTGTTGCCTGTTTTCCAATTCCTAATAAATCTAAACCCCTCCTCCCTGCACCATTGTCTCATCCATGTATTGGCCCTGTGCATGAATTGGAAGCATTTCAGAGAATGTTACCATTGAGGTCTTGGAACTGTTTCCTGGCAGCTTAAATTTAGCCTCCGGAACTTGTTGTCTTTCCTTTCCTATATCATTGGCATCTACATATACCTCAACCACTGGCTCCTCGCTAGCACTACACATAAGTCTACCCAGATGTCTCAAGAGAACTGCAACCTTCCCACCAGGCAGGAAAATCACCATATGGTTCTCCCGGTCATTGCAGACCCAGGTTCTATGTTTCTAATAATCAAATACCCCCAATTAATACCACCTGTCTTTTCCTAACGAATAGAGTTCCCTCCTCCAGAGAGTTATCCTCAATGTAAGAGGATACCACAACATCATCTGGAAAAGGAGTCCCAACTGTGGTATCATCTGCCTCTGCTCCAGATGAACGTTCTGCTCAACAGCACGTAGGCTGTCTGACCAGAGATAGAATTGTTCTAACATGCCTGGAAGGTCTTTTTTTACATCTGCATGTAAGGAGGTTGGATGGGAGATTGTTGCCCAAGACTGTCCCAGTAGAGAACAGTAATCCATGATGGGGGTGGCACAATTTGAGAGTTTTTGCTGCAGTGCAGATGAGGAGAGGCAGAGAATAAGAAAAGGGCATCAGAAACTGCCCCGCACCCCTCCAACAGCTTCCAACACCTGTCCCCTCTGTGATAAGTTCTGTGACTCCAGAATGGGGCTGATCAGCCATCAATGGACTCACAGATAGGAGGGTGACATGAAGATGTCCTACTCATTATTGAGTGGCTGCCAAGAAAGTATGCACAATCTGAGCAATTCTTCAGAAATTCACCTCATGCTTCATTAAGAACTCTTCATATTTACTGAGCAATAATGTTGCCCAAGGAAGGATAGTCTTTGAGCTGAACACTCGAAATAATTGTATAGATTAAACAATAGCAAATACCCCAGAAATCAGATTTGGAGACTCTGGTGTCTGCTTAATTTGGAGACAATTCAGATTAAGTTACTGTCGGATTATGGGAGTTAACTGGAAAAACAACTACCATACTTTTGGTACTGTAGGCATAATAAATAATGATTAACTATAATAATAGGGGCAGTGGCATGAGGGCAGCAGCATAACAAAGGTAGGAACAAATGAGGATTTCTTTCTATTTTTCTTTTTTGTAAGTATGGAACAAGATTATGTCAATGAAAGTTACCCATGTCACATGATTGACAGCTAACTTCACAGTCATTGGCTAGAATGCTTTCACGAGGCTTGGCAACTTTCCCTGAATTCATTTTTGAACATGTATTCCAAATATCAGTAGCTGACTGCAATAAGTTGCAGCTGACATTTGGAAGCTTTTGGCTTGCTGAATGATGCTGTTCAGCAAATTGAATGTTTAGGACCAGATCCAAAAAAGTCTCCAGTCAACATGAGACCTTCAGTTTTCTTGTCTTCACAGTTCCAGTCAACCTCTGTGTTCCCATGATTAAAAAAAAATAAAAAAAAACCCATGATCTGCACACACAAAACCTTCGCTGAGTCACTTCTGCCATTCTCTTACACTTCCTGTGAAAAAAAATGAAACGCCACACCTGAAAATGTTTATGAAATACTTTTACATACCTGCAACCAGCAGGGTTGACAGCCACCAAAGTGGGAGGAGGGCCCAACTCCAGGCAACCCTTAATCCTGCCCTGCCCCACATACTCACACACACTTTCAGCTGCACCAAGAGGCAGAGCAGTGAACCATGGACCTTCAAAGGGCCCTGGAGCTCTAGGCATTGCCACTACTTTGGCAGAGGCTGGAGCTCAGGGCCTTTTGGAAATGTTAGGCCTAGAGTCAATTGTCCCCTGCTGTCAGAGGCCCTGGCTGTAACAATTTACTTGAAAAATTCTTTTCAGGAATCTTGCCTTGATTTTCCTCTGTTTACGCCACGTAAATAAAAATAAATCCACTAAAGTCTATGTTGCCAAAAGAATGAGAAGAGACTCAGGCTATTTCACTGGCCCTTATAAACATTAATTTGGTTAGTTTCACTTAAGATCACATCATAGTGTAATTAGGCCCAATGTTTCAGAATCTCTAAGACAGATTGAATGGAGCACTAATTGTACTATTTTTATTTAGTTAGTTAATTATATTGGATTGGCTTTTTGCACACAAGGTTTGTTTGCAGACAAAGTGCTAAAGATGAAGAGGCAATATTTCAGACCTCCAAAAATGAACTTCAAGCCTAAAAAATGTCAGTTTTAAATTTCTAACCTGCATACATCATGTTTATGCATTTGGATGATAAATATTAGACACCGAACTTCCTTTTAATTACAAATAATGTTTATTTTTAAAAGGGACTTCTAGACCAGCCTGCAATAAACTGATAAGATGCTTCATGCTGTTAACAGACAAATGTATGCTTATAGCCTTTATTCTTAATATATTCTACATTTCCCTATAAAATTAATTGGTCTTCGGAAGTAATGGGATGGTTGTTATTTTTAAATTTCATTTTCTAGACCAATTGCATTGGAGGTTTTAACATTCAACTGATGAAAATACAGCACACAACAAATAAAAACAAAAGGAAAGACAGGTCTTCCAGTTGAATCCTTGGGCTGGGATTTAGAAGACTGAGTTTAATTCCCAGGCCGACCATGGAATTCCCATATGACGAGGCAAATAGATGAATTTCTCAAGGGGCAAGTGTAGTTTTATTTTTCCACCTCATAAACTTGTCATGAGGTGAGAGCCATAAGTGGCTTGGTGGCCTTCAACTAGCCACATCATTCAAGATGAAGGACAAGAAGGATTCTAAACTGTGATGGAATGGTTTATATAAAAGAACTAGCAAAAGATTTACTTAAAGCTCCCAAAATTTGGAGTTGATTTGACCAGGACCTCGTCTTTTTTTTTTTCACTCTATTTCAAAGACTGAGATACAGCCACGACATTTGGATCTGGGAATTCTGACTTTTGAGAAAGTTTGGATCTGGCATTCTGAATGGGTCTTGACTTTACTTCTGAGGTCAGAGGATCATGAAATGGTGCAGTTTAATGCCAAGTTAAGAAAACTGCTATAAAATATATTATAGGACTTAACACCAACTCCTCCATGCAAATCAAACTATTTACTGAAGGCACATTTCAGGTAAGGGTGTTTTTGTTTTCATTCTGTGCAAATTATCCATTCATTTCTCCTGTGAATGGCATGGGTTTTGGTGGATTTTTTTTTGTTTTGTTTTATTTGTTTTTCTCCAGTCTTTGGTTCCAAATGTGTCAAACACTAACATGCCTCTCTGATGGCAGAGCAGATAATTCAAACTATAAGACTATCCATGATCAAAAGACTGAGTGGATGGCTAAGGAATCACAAGAAATAATCCATCAGTAGACAGGATGCAGAATTAAAATGGTGCAGCAAGTGTGACAGTGAAAAGGGACACTAGAATATTATAAGAAGCTATATGAGATACTTCAGGATATTTGAGACTTTACCTAAAGTAAAGCAATCATCTTCACAGTCAGGGAAGAGCTTCCAGTTTTGCAAGCCAAGATTAAAAAAGCTCTGACAAGGAAAGATACTCAGCAGTGTTCCAGCAAAGCTCATAAAAGAGACTCAAGATTGCACAATCACATGAGCGCTCTCTCTCTCACTAACAGCAACCACTGAGCACAGTGTGAAAATGAACATACTTCACTCTACCTTGCAGGGTGTAATGGTTTGGAACATTGTATTTTATGCACCTGCTGGGGCTGTGTCTGAACAATGATACAAAATGAATTGGCCATGCCTAGGCACCTCATGCTTTGAGATCATTCCTTCTACAGCTGCCATTTGGACTTAGGCTCGTACATACATTGCATTATTTGGAAGGCAAACCACCACTGTGCCCTGAGGAGTCTGCTAGATTCATTTCTATTTAAAATATTTCCCAATGAAGTCAAAGCTTTTTTCACTTTTAATAAAACATTCAAGTATGATCCTTATAAAAGGAGAGAAAAAATAATTTAAAAATATATTAACTGTGAAATTCCAAAAACCTAATGGATTTAAGTATATATGAGACGAGGAGCTGATGTTCCACTATCATGCATGATGTTCAGTCATATAAATGTGTAAAGTGAATGTAAAACATAACCATTCTATGGCATCTTTTAGTCATTTTGAATAGCTGTAAATAACTTCCATGGATAATTTTCAGAGACAAATGGCACTTAGATTTTGGACTCCCAGGTTATGACTACACTGTAGCCATAACTCGAAACAACTTATTTTGGACTTGGTACCATCCACAAAGCATCAAAGTTCAAAGTAAGTGGCTATTTTGAAGTTTCTGCTTCCCTTCATACAATAAGGGGTACAGAACCAGAATATGTGTTTAGCCATGGAGCTGCTGTATCAGGATACATTTGGAATACATTTGCTATAGTGTAGCCATAGCCCCACTGAGTTACAATGGGATTGGAAGCTGGAGTTAAGGGGTCTCAATGCCATTGTGTCTTTGAAAACGTTCTGAAAAAAGTAAGGCATTTCAAGTTTTAGAAAGTTAAAGCAGAGGAGAGATGAATATTCACTGGTGACAAAGAGCCATGGAGATAGCCCAGGTTCAAAATGAAAACATTTAGACTTTTTGGCTACGTCTACACTGACTGAAATCTCTGAAATGGCCACGCTAATGGCCAAATCAAAGAATACTAATGAGGCGCTGAAATACATATTCAGTGCCTCATTAGGATGCTCCCAGCTGTGGCATGTCGAAAGTGCCACAGTTCTCTCGCCCACGGCTCATCTACGCAGGAATCCTTTTCAAGAGGACCCCTCCAACAGTGAAATTCCCTTATTCCTATCAGCTTTTTAGTAACTTTTTAGCAAGTGTAGACATAGCCTTTACTTTCCAACTGCCTGTGGTATTTCTTAGCTTATGCATCAACAGTTTCTAAACACCAAAGTTTGGACTAATGTGGAAGTCCACAGAGGATTCTCCCCTTCACCTCTTTCACAATAGGAAGCTTTGTTTGATTTATTAATTATTATTATTTACTTAGTTGTGTTCATTTTCAGTTCCCATCTTTACATATGATGGGTAGAGTAGGGCCAAAATTTTGATATTACAAAAATGTCCAGCAGGCAGAAAACCATTGACTTACTCTGTTCTCCATCAGGTGCTCATTCAACACACAGTATGAAGTCTATTTCAGTGGTATTGGCTGAATCCTTTTGCATATCTTCAACTGCTTGTTCATATGCTAGTAATAACATATGGGACTTACTTTAATGCTTTTCTATAGCAAGGAAAAAAGTGGGAGTAATGAAATTTAGAATATCAAGTAAAATTTGTATTATTGGGGACTGTGGGGGGAGGAGGAAATAATAAGCTGTGCAACAGCTCGTTGCAACTGTCTGTGACACTTTAGGACAGGAAAGAAATAACAGAGGCAATGATTTAAACTGGTTTCACACACTTGATTTCAGAGAAATTATATCAGTGTAAAACTGGTACAATAAGGTGTAAAAGCAGGTCTAAAATTTAAAAAAAAAATCTTACAGAGGAAGTTTAAGTTTTTTGAAGAATGCAAATACCCAGTTCACAATTTATCCAGGACACTAAAGTTAACACTTCAATATTTTGTAAAAAGTGCTGTGAGACTGTTAATGAACATTAAATGATCTGACCCTCTGTTTTATGTCTCATCCCAAAAACTACCCTTAGCAGCATGATGTCTAGTATTGCAATACTCGGGCATTGATTTTATGGTAATTTAGAAGAAAGAGTGCCACCAACTGAGAATAATATATCTGTCTAAAGTACCCAGGATTTTTCTGGCATGTTTCTTTGCTGTTATTGGCTATGCCCAGCACTGCTTAAATGGTGAGATCTGACCCTAATGTGGTTTCACTTGCACAAAGTTAAACCAGTCCATTAAATGTACGTTCGTTTTTTTCCCAGCCTGCTCTCTTCAAGCTTGGGGAGTCTACACTGAATTTAATCGAGGCCCATCATAATTGCCAGTGCCTCTGCAAAAGTTGTTGCCTGTTTCTCCGTATACCTGCTGGTCAAGGTATGACCTGAGGGCCCCAGCACATGAAAACTGTGAGCTTGATTCTGAATCTGCCTGTAAATCTGAATATCATTAGGCCTACTTATATTTTGTCTGCCTATTTGCAGTTTAATCTGATGTCAAGATTGTCATCTCTATAAAAACATATTTAACAGCCACATATCAATCAATAGCAAATAAGGATGACATATTTACTAGTCATGACTTTTATTACAGGAAAGAATATCCCAGAGGTCATTCAGCACTACAGGAGTGATGGTTTCACAGAGCCCCAGCTCTGCCTCTTCAGAAAATGAGGCTATAAAATGGAAAATTGATTAAAAATGTAAGATATACTACTCTGGTTATATTTCTGTTGAAAGTATTACAAAATACTGCAGCACATCAGTTTGTAACTGCTTCTGTATCACATGAGGTCCCCCTAATGGTGTGTATTTGTGGTGTTGGGCATCTGAAAATATACTTATACACATGCATATAAAATTTTATGTTATTAAAGGTATAATTTTTCAGTCTATGTTTCAATAGATTTTTTATTATTTTTGAAGGGCAAGACTCAAAGTTATATCAGTATATAAAGCATTATTTATGATTCGAGTATATCTTGCAAAGTCAGGGTAGAGTGGAAAACACAATGGCTCCTCCCTCCCTTCCCTTCCCAGCCCAATAGCAAATGATACCCCTGCATTCACTGAACATCAGATGCTTCAACTGCTCTTCTAACAATAGCACAGCACAGTTGTGGGCACTCACCCATTTGATCACAGACACATCAAAGAAGCACCCAAGCTCCTGCAATAACCTGTGAGACAACACACAGCGCTCAAAGTGCCAGGCTCCATCATTTTTATTCCCAGCAGAACTCGAGTACCAGCATGCTTGAATTTAAAGAAAATAAGCTGATGGTTTTGCTTGAATAAGGAAAGTAGCATGCCAGGAATCAAAAAGTGAAGTGGGAGATTAAAGATTATAAAATTTGAATGAGAGGAAAAGAGACAACAATTAATTTCTCCTCTGGTGTGCAAACTGCTGTGTGTTATCCCCATATAACTTGCTTTGTGCCATGGAATTGTAGTGTAGCACTGAGGAAGTTTGCTTACTTTCACTAGAACTCTGTGATCTGTGGTTCCTTTCAAACGTAGGTTGCTGCATTAAAATTATTCCCCTCATTATGGACTCTATCATTCAAAGTGCTGAATATCCACAATTCCTGCTGAGCTCCAAGGAAGTTAAAGGGATTCACAGCACCTCCCAAGAGACATGCAGAAGCTCTTGGCAGCCCCATTGTTATAGTGGCAATGAAAAATTTTTGTAGTAATCTTCGCCAGATTAGACCAATTCGTTTACTTATAGGAACTTGCCCACAGCACTTGTAGGAAACCCTGATGAGGCATCTAAAACAGTTTTGTGATTTACCAACATTAAACCGATACTGCTTTACATTGGATTTACATAAGAATGAAGCCAGATTTTGTAACGTTCTTGGCACTGCTTACTGTATTGCAAAAAGCAAATGGGAAAGAGATTCAGGAGTCCAATCCAGGATGAAACCTGGCATGGTTTGTGTGCAGAGTTTGTCTTATTAGATTGAGGACATAATATTAGTCTATTGAGGACATAATATTAGAACTGTTATTGCCTACCCTAAGTTATACTGCTGTGGTCAAGGAGTCTATTATAGCTGTGGTTATTATTTTAAACTAATTCTGCCAAGTAATGTGCTTCATAAAGTATTAGAGAGAGAGGTCGCTGTCCCAAGGGCCTTAAGCTTTCACTCCTCTAGAAATTTTATCATGGGTGTTAGCCAGTCTTGGAAATACCTTTGGTCTGACCATCAGCTGTTCACTGGACAGTATGTGAAAACCCATGTTGTGAAGCGAATGGAATTAGATAGATTTATCAGATAAGGATTGGCTCCTTTACTAAAATTACTATCAGACCTTCTCTGTGGAATCCCTCAAACTAAAAGCGTTATAAAAATGGGCTTTTGAACAAGATTATCCAGTCTCACCAGCTACAGAACTGTTGGCACCTATCTCCTAATTATCTGAAATAGTGTTGATCCCTCATCCTTTTTCTTTGGCTTTCCATATTCTAAAAATGCCTATTTTGCAGAGCTTTAATTCCTTCAAAAGTTTTGTCAGAGATTACTGATAGCTCTACTGAATGTGCTCAAGAAGGACAGATACAAAACCTAGAATCGTAAATCTGGAAAGGACCTCAAGAGATCTTCAAATACAGCCCCCTGCACTCTTGGGAGACCAAGCACCATTTACTCTGTCTCTAGCAGGTGTTGGTGGAATATCCACCACTGGAGATTTTTAAGAGCAGGTTAGTCTCCTTAGGCAGTTTATACACATCCCTTCTGTGATCCTCAGACAAGGTCCACAGATAGACACATTCACTGATATCAGTAGATAGCCACCGATTTGCAGGGTCCTACCTATAAAATTTGGATTTGCATCCATCCATGATCTTTAGATATGATCTGCAGACACAGGCTGGATGTGAACAGATTTGAAGTCTTCTTCACATCCTGTCCTAACCTATCTTTTTTCTCTTGCCTGTGTTGATCTCAGAATGATGTATTAGACTTCAGAAACTGAGGAAAAATATTTTAAGTATAGTTTATTAAAGTATGTTGGGAGATAATTCGGAATGAAAGCAATAAATATTATACTATTATAACCTTTGACAAAGAACTGGGCTTCCAGCATTTCAAAAGATTGCTATTGCTAACTTTCACCTACAGTGTTCAATTACCATACACTTGATATTATTATCATATACTTTCTGTTTTGTACATTGAAGAAAATCTCCTCATCTAAAAGGAGGAAGAAAAGATACATTATTTTAACAGCAATAACATTGTGAATCATGTTTCAGACGACTATTTTCCTATCACTTTTGTTGATAAACACTGTGAAAAAACAGAATATATAGTCAGACTTCATAAAAGCTTAAGAATACTCAGGAGGGGGAATAGTATCATAAAGATGAATTGAAATCTGCCATAGAATTTCTATAGTATCTAGAACAAGTTCTACAGTAAATTCTTTGAAAGGTGTTGCCAATTGTGACATTTAGGGGATCATCCAGACCAGTAAGAGGTTCTGCTACTACCCACCTTGTAATCTTCAACTATATGTGCACATAGTTCACAGCCCTGACAGCATGAGCCAACCCAAAAGCATGAAGGCCTCATCCAGGCTTCCTCTACCTTAGTTACCACGTGCAAGGTGACTCCAACAGCCCTTCTGGTCCTGGGTCTCCCTAAATCTATGCAAATACACTCAGAATTTCCCCTTTGGTTCGTTATCCCCAGAGGAATGGAACATGCCCCTCAGTTATCAGTTCACTTCCGTCACACACAGTTTCATGCAGTTTGCACCACAGGGATCTGGTCTAGGCAAAAATAAGCAAAATGTTTATTTAATAGAAACATCACAGATTCCAAGATAAAATAATAAGGAAAAAACAAACACATACTAGCTACACACAAAATATACATAATGACTGAACTTCAGGCTTCACACGTCTAAATTCCTCTTTCCTATATAAATTGGCTACATCTACACAAGAAGCCTCTCTCAACAGAAGAGACTGTCGGAAGGCATTTCCCAGGAAAACTTCTGTGGACAGATCACATCTACACACAAAAGCTGTGTCTACCCTACAGAGTTCTGGTGACAGAAGAGGCCTTCTGTCAACAAAACTAGAGAGCATCCACACTACAAATACATTCTGTCAAAAATCTGTCAACAGAATGTAGCAGTTTTCCTGGCAGAATTCTGTCTTGATCATACACGGAAGATTCTGTCGACACAAAAATAGTGTAGACACTCCAGCTGTGTCTACACTTGGAGTGAAGTTTACCAAATTCAAAATAATGCACCCAATATTTTGAAATTATTTTGAAAGAGTGGTTGTGTGGTATAGATGCTTACAAAGCTATTTCAGAAAAATAGCTGTTAACTCTTTCCTAAAAGATGTTCCAGCAGTCATGTAATCATTTGTTAGTCTTTAAAGTGCCAAATGACTGCTGGTTTGTTTTGTTAGCATACAGACTAACACAGCTGCCTCTCTGTTACTAAACGACCTTGACAATAAATGCCTTGTTGGTGGATAATGAGCTGCAAAGAGGATCTGTAGAACAAAGGTGACTTCTTAGTAGTTAGAATTGAGTGCTCTCTTTGAAGCAGATTAATATATTTTATGGCCCAAAGAGGGACCATAACTATCATTTGATCTTCTAACTTCTTTCTTAATTTTACTGCATAATTCAGTGGGATTCAATGGAACAACCTGCAGAATAAAGTCCTGTGTAGGAGGAGTAGGGCTGGCAGAATCTGGCCCTCTCCAACAAGACTAATTGAAGTTCATGTTTGATCTTGTAATACAGCTTTGCCTTTAAGAATGGTAAGATAGTAAGATAGTAATGGTAAGATAGTCATTTTTATCTAGTACAACTCTACATAAGATACTTTTAATTAGCACATTTCCCCTTGGCTTTGTTCCTGCTTGAAACTTCCTGCTTGAAACTTCCTTGACGACACAATTGGTCTTTATTAATGTCTGACGGCTCAGAGCTGCAGTGAGCTGTTTGCCAGATGTTTGAACTCTGGTGAAAGGCTGTTCACTTGTCAGGTTGGCAATGAAGAGCGAACAAATACCACACTACTCAACCTCCCTCATCCCTGAGCTGCCAGAGACTTTCAAACCACTTCAAATGCTGGAGCCATAAGATCTGCTGAGAAAAAGTAAGGTGTGTTTCTAATGAGATCAGTGAGCCATGCTTTTACTTGGAAAGCACCCTCAGGGTTTTTTTTTTTTAATGTTTTATTTTTGCCATGATTCTGAGAGAGAGAACGAAGGGCTTGGCATCAGAGGGGCCATATGAGGAAGAGACTTTAGAGGCAGAAAATGAAAGAGAGAGAGAGAAAGTGGTCCCAACAGGACCACTTGTTCAGGGATGTCCTCTCTTCCTTTAAGCAGAGGAGGGATTAGGATGGGCTTAGACTTCTTCAAGTGTTTATAGGTGGAAAGAGTTCCTTTTAAATACCAGTCTACTGACATTGCTTGTGCTGGTGGGGGGCAGGGCTTGGGAACCATGGGGGTTCCTACAAGGTTATGTCTTCTGTTCCTGAGAGCTCATACTTCAGGGATTCAACGGTCATCTTTAAGCATCAGGAAGGGATTCCCCACCCTCAGGCATGCTGATTAGGTTTGTGTTGGTCTGTTGGTTGTTATTGGTATTTGGCTCCTTCCTCTGAAACATCAGCAAAGGTTATGGCTGAAGGCAGCATACTGGCTAGAGCATTCCTCCCCTTTTCCACTGTTCAGATGGCTGGGTCCTGCTCAGGGTTTAACTGATTACTATTTATTGAGTCAGAAAGGTATTTTTCCCAGATCAGATAAGCAGTGAGTTTGGGTGGTTTACTTGCCTCTTCAGCAAGGGGTACAGGACAGCTGCTCTTATAATCTGGGTATATCTCAATCAATTCCTGCTATCAAGAAGGCTTGAGGCATTGATTCATTTTGGCCCTATCTAGTCTCTTCCTGTAGCACACCGTTAATTTAATGTTCTGTGGACTATAAAACTTTAGTCTCATTTTATTTGTGTGTTAATATCTTCATGCTGGGTAACGTTGTTGGCTTGTTATATACAGCTATAAGACTACATGTTTTGATGATTTGTTCTGGCCATAAACCCCTTGACAGGGGAATTTCTTGAGTTGGCTTTGTTTTGAGATTTCTCCTTCAAATAGCTGGAAAAAGTTACCTGGTTCATTAAAACATGGAAGAACAATTTAATCATGGGTCTCTAAAGAGATCCTCCATTACTTTAGTCAGCCAGACAAGCTAACACAAAATACACTGATCTCCATCCTTCTATATTGTTTGGTATTAATGTAATATGCTGGTTTATGGCCTGATACTAAGTAAATTGACCAGGCCTGTTGACAAAGGGGAGCAAAGGGGGCATTTACCCCTGGGCCTCTTTGATTACCACAGCAACACTGCTGCATTTGGCTGTGGGGGGACAGTGCTGCAGTCCAGATGGCCTAAGGCTGCTATCAGCACAGTTGGATTGGACTCTATTAGGAGCTGGCTCAAGCTTCTAGAACATATGAGTCCTTTTGGAGTCTGGTCTTAATGCCTGTAATTTTTACTATCATCTCCCAGTGAAAACAGCTCTCCATTGTCTCAGGTTTCAGTTTTGGTATTGAAGTTCCTGAAGATGAGCATGATATAAGGGCGTGGCTCTTTACATGAAGCAAAGTGTTCTATGGTGTTGATGCATCCAGACCCCATTTTGGTTTAATCCAGTGCAGAAGGCACGGCACAATAATGCTTAAGCCGTGATTTTATGAAGCCCTGTCAGTGTTAAAAGAACTAAAATTCTGATTTCTCAGTATTACTATTATATGCTGAGTGTCTCATGCTATATTGTTTACGCTGCATTGAAGGATACTTGAACAGAATTATGGTTGTAATCCCCCAGGATTCTTGCAGAAACAAAATGTGTGTTTCCTGAGGCTATGGCAGTAAACTCAAATATAAAAGTGTTCACCATTCATACAAACCTGAAGCAAGTAAAATAGACTAATTATTTTACTGGGGTTTTTTTTCTTTTTATTATGACTTCACTGCAGGATTCCATCAGAAGAAGAATGACAGGCTGCAAAGTAACAAGTACCTTCTAGCCCCAAGTGCCCAAAATAGAAGCAAAGAAAATAGCTGGCAAAGAGTGAGGAGTTTTGTGCGTGTCGCCTTTCTTTTCACGATTATTTCAGAGGGAAAGCCTCTATATTTTGGAGACAGAGGATCTATTTTCCCATGCATTTACCCTTTGTAACAAAGAGAGGAAAGACACGAGGTATGGAAAATATTTTCAAAAGGGTATTTTTCATTTTGTCCATGTCTACACTGGCAGCCTCTGTCAACAGAGGTCACTGGCGACAGAGAAACCTCAGCAGTACCATCTACACACAAAAGCAGAGCGAAGGAGCAAACTGCTCTGTCAAGAGAGAGCAGCCAGACTGCCCTGCCCTTTCTTGACAGAATAGCTGACAAGCCGCTCTGCAAACATGGCTGGCTGGGGAACCAGAAGCCCTCTCTGTCGACAAAAGTGTTTACATGGGCACTCCGTCAACAAGACACCGTCAACAGTGGTGGAGAGGCATAACACCACCAACTGAACAACTGAGTTTTGTTGCCAAACTTTCATCAAAGCACTTTAACCACGTAGATTTTCAGTGAGTTTTGTCAACAAAAGCCCAGATTTTTTGGCAGAAGCTGCCAATGTAAGCATGGCCTTCAAGATGTGTTTCTTAGTTGGGCTTGCAGCAACACATCTAAGAAAATGGGAGCTACAGGAAGATTGGAGGGAATACAGCAATAACATATACCATTGTCATACAGGGAGAAATGAGTACTTAGTCTATCAGTGCACAGGTAGAAAGGGATATTTTATTGGAATGTCTTATCTAGAACTGATTTTACCCTGGATGCCGGTGTTACTACCTCCACACTAGGATGAACACTGCAGTAGGCCTTGGTTGTACCCATCACACAATTCCATGATTGATCCCTGGTGACACAGAGGTGAAGGCACAAAGTGTACCTCCTTGTTCTGAGCTACTCCAGTAGCCAGTGCAGCATCCCAGCAGCCTCACATAAAATAGAGCAGCCAGGCGCTGCTCTGCATTACCACGTTATCACAGCTTCACCCCAGATGCCAATGGGCTGCACTGCAGTGCACAGCAATGGAGAATCTCAATAGACCCACAGACCTCTCCACTAGATCTTATGAGGGGATTGTTGTGGCACATCCTACAGCTGTCCTATGCAATGGCTGACCTGGGGGAATTCATCCACACCATGCTAGTGGGAATTTGCAAGCTCTGTATGCCGCCTCCGCAGCTGTATCATATTGGGGAAAACCACACATAATTGTGAGGGAAATTTGAAGCATGTTTTAAGATGTATTGTGTTTGTGGACTACGGTGCTCAGACTTGTCTTAATCCAAAAGCCACTGATTTTCATAATTATCCAAGAAACATCAGGAGAAATTATACATGGGATTAAGATTTCACCAAGCATCATTTCATCCAGGTTATAACTAGGTCTAATCATATGATTATATAATCAATGTATGGGTACATTAGATTTGAGTTGTAGGTTAAAGTTGTAAACTATAAGTGTGTCTCACTGATGAGTGTATTAGGTCTATAAGTAAGATAATGCTGTATTGCAAGGCCTTTGGGTTTTAGCTCTGTAAAGTATTCAGCTTGGCTGTAAAAAGCCTCAGGCCGGACACACTTTGAGATGACTGATGAAGAGATACCCCTGTACTGGTAAGATTATATTAAAGATCTGTTAAGTACTAGAGATTTGGAAGCTGTCCAGCAAAAGATTAGAAAATATGTTACAATAAATCAGTTCATATCGCAAGATAATCCAGGAGTTCAGAACCAAGGGCGCACATACCCAAAGGGGTATTCAAAGGTCTTCCAGGCAGGACATAGACTCAGATTGGTATTTACTTGGTTTTACAACAAACTATATGAAAAGCCCTAGCAAAGTCAGGACAAACTAAAATTTCATCCAATGATTGCTCTGTATAAGTAATATAAGCACATATTTATATTTCAACTGGTTTAATTTATAAGGAAAAAATCATAGAATCATAGAAGAGTAAGACTGGAAGGGACCTCGAGAGGCCATCGAGTCCAGCCCCCTGCCCTCATGGCAGGACCAAGCACTTTCTAGACCATCCCTGAAAGCCATCTATCTAACCTCTTCTTAAATATCTCCAGTGATGGAGCTTCTACCACCTCCCTTGGCAATTCGTTCCAGTGTTTGATCACCCTGACAGTTAGGAACTTTTTCCTAATGTCCAACCTGAACCTCCCCTGCTGCAATTTAAGTCCATTGCCTCTAGTTCTATCCTCAGAGGCAGAGGAAAGTAAGGAATTTTTCAATAATCATGTGCTGTGATGCCCATATTTTTACGTTTGATTTTGTAAACAAGTAACAAATCTATTTTTAAATTAGATGAAACTTGGAACAAACCAGATTCCTGGAAAAGTTGAGAGCTGCTAGTATACTCAGTAATAATATCTTGAGGAATTGTAGGTTGACTGCAAGTTGCTATGGGAGCTACTAGATGTAAATGTTAATGAGTTAAAAGGGAACTAATGAAGTAAACTATGAAAAATGAAACTCTCCTACATTAGTGGTATGTGGCAGTATGGAAGAGAAAAAAAGGGGGTAGGAATTCTTATTCCTATGTGTGAGCTTTATTAGGTGTTTGTATATCTCACAATAAAAGTTATTACCCAGCCTCTCTGCTGGCTGGGAATGCACAGATTATGGCAGGAAGATCATTCTAAACATACTGATAACATTCCTAATGTGGTAATCCTCAGAAGACCAGTGACGCTGCTGTCTTAGACATTAGTCAATAATCAGAGCATCAACCCATCAAATACGGCTAGACTGCATAGAAAAATATTTTTAATATGTTCCCTGTAACTGTGCACTTTTGTGGCCTCTCAGGAGAGACTGAAATTCTGCCCCATTGATTAGCAGAGCCCCCACAGCTAGGTTGTTTGTTTCTACTGTTGGTATATTTTCACACATGCCTCGATGCCCATAAAACAATTATTCAGAACCTGGCTGGAAATTCGTAGAGGGAACTTTGTTCAGTATTCTCTGAGCTGAGCTAATGTTTCCTTACTTACAGTTTGCAAGCACTTCTGGTGCATCAGCAATTCTTTGTTATGGTTTGTATTGCCCTGGGTCATTTCATTATTTCCAGCTCTTGGAGGAAGTTGTGTCTTAAAATAAATGCTCTTGAAGGTGCTTTTAGACTTTCCTAAACTGAAGTGGTCATACAGGTAATCAAAATCTGCTTTAAAATCCTGCTTCCTTATGCTCCTAATTAACCAGCTCCTGATACATCAGAGTGAATAAATCACATCACATTGTTTTCTTTTGTGTGCCTTGATTTTTATTATATATCCCTCGGTGCTTAACTTCAGTTGTAATGCATGGGACCTTGTCATCTGTGTTGTAATTGAAGATCCCTCCTACAGACATCCAGAGCAAACCAGATAAAACTGTGTGTGGTAAATGAAGTAATTATGTTCTTGTTTAGTTGAGTCTTGTGTTTTGATAGAGTTCAAAAGCAATATAATCTTCTCAAAGGCTTCATTCGATCTAGAAGAAAAAATAATTAGTTTATATTACATAATTTTAATAGCCTTCATGCCTTGCATCAGCCTGGCCAGCAAGCTTGCTCCATTGTTGTTTGTATCAGAATTGTGCTGTCTGCCTCGCATATCGAGACTCAGTTCTTGCAAGCTCTCCACCACTTTCATATGCCAAAATCATTGAGCACTCTCAGCTTCCCTGTACAAATTGGGAATTCTGATTTCTGAGATGTTAAACTGTTGTGTTTTGAATAATAATTAATTTTGATTGTATTGATGCTTTATCCGAAAGCTGACATCACTGTGAAATAAGCTGCTATATCAGTTTATTCACATTACTTGTACTTTTCTGTGTGGTTGGAACAGTCCCTGGCCTGTTTTTAAATTCTGGGAATAAAATCATGACACATGGGTAGCAAATTCTGCAAGATGTGTTACCAACTATCTAGTAACAAAAACATGTCAACTGATCACCCACCGAGGCTATTTGAATGTATGTGTCCATGCCAATTAAGGGAGATGTCAGCCTGGCTACAGGTATGTGCTAAGGACCCCTGAATATGACATTAACTTATTTTTACATTGTGACAAAGTTCTTGGATGTTCGTCCTAGATTTGTCACCCTCCACTCTCTTGTAGGTGAGCAGACTACCTCCCTTCAATTTTCATATAGCTTGCTTGCCAAAGGCTTCGAGCTGATCTACAGTATTTGCATAGAAAAACACTCTCTGTCACACAATATATTATTAGGTTCCTTAAAATTAGATTCTTTTGCTTATTCTCCACCATGTTACCGGAGCCAAGACAGGGCTGCCAATTTTCCAATCTGCGTAGGCATTTGAGTCAATCTGACATTTCAGTGTGTTGCTTTTGATGTGGCTCTTGACTTGCCTGAAGAAGAGGATGAGGTAGAACCACCATAACTATTTAATTTGAGAGAGTGCACACTAAACTTTGTAGGCACCCATGTCGCTCCAGTAACATTTATCTAGATAAGTGAAATGTGACTATTATAGGAACAGGTCTTAATGCAGCTAATGTTACTCTCTGATTCTCGTGTCAAGTGTCTATTCTTATATGTGTGGGCTACTCATGCTGCCATCTGTGTGCTGCAAATCCCTACTAGAGGTATTCTGCCTCTGTGGGTGGGGGACTCACCTTCTTTTAATGGCATATGAATGATGTATGGTGATCTTTTGTAGATACAAGGTTGGGAGAAATCAAAGAGGCAGCTAAGTCCCATATAGCAGTAATAGTGGGTGTGTTCAAGTACCTGATTATAAACCACACCAGGCCAATCATCAAATCAGCACTTTCTCATCACCTTTAACAATTGTCTCTCAGAAAAGCTAATTCACAAACACACAAGAAGAACAAAGATCTCTCCACTTAGTGCTGAATAACACACAGGAGTCGCCTCAAGGAGTAAGTGAGGAACAAAGAGTCAAAGACAAAAGTAAATAAGAAATTGGTTAAGACTATCAAAACAAGAAAAATAATGGAGTCAGGTGTCCACCACCATGGAGGGAAAGGTAGAAAATGAGGACAATATGGGCTAAGCTAAATAATCTATTTAAATTAGTTTACACCACAGAGGATGTTGGAAGGGGTACATTAGCTGTACCAAAAATTCTCTTTTCTAATAGTTAAGATGCAAATAGAAACTGAGAAGACAAAAGAGAGGAGGTACAGCAACAAACTGATAAAAAACCAGCAACTTACTGTGCTATTAGGACTGATGATATATGAGAGAGAATTCTGAGACAAGTTAAAATTAAATGGTAAATATATGCAATATTTCATTAAAATCGGATACCATACCAAAAGCCTAGAAGATGCTATATGTTGTATACCTCTTTCAAGGGCTTCCTGTACACTACGGTGATCTTCTGAAACTGATCTTCCGGAAGATCTTCTTTCGAAAGAGCACATCCACGCACAAAAAAGTGGATCAAAGAGCAATCTGCTCCTTCAAAAGAGAGTGTCCACGCAGGTACCGTTCTTTCAAAAGAATGGGCCAGGGATTGAAAAATCTGGCCCTATGAGGACAGCTTTTTTGAACAAAGGGCCCCCAGAGCACCTGAGGATGCTGTTTTTTTGAAAGAATCTTTCATAAAAAGGCACTGTTCCTCATTTGGGAGAGGAAGAGGGCCTCCAGAAGATGTGCCATATTTTTTCAAAAGGAATCCGAAAGAGCTAATTTTATTTGTGCACGCTCTGCTTGTATTTTTGGAAGAGGGCCTGATTTTCCAAAAGGACTTGCTAATGTAGATACCTTTTAGGTGATCCTGGGGGATAACAGAAGGCAGTGCATCAATACCAGGGAAACTAGTGAAAATTATAAAAAAAGAGAAAATTATGAAATCCCTAGATCAGTATCTCAGCAGAATAGTGGCAGAGGAAAGTCAAAAGAGAATTTATTTAGACTTTCAAATAGTCTTTGACAAAATCCCTCATGACAGCTGTAGCACAAATAGAAGTTATGAGATGGATGCAAAAGTTTTGGAGTGAGGTTATATGGCCTGTGTGACAGACATCTCGGAAATCATAAAGGTCCCTCTTGTTTTACTAATCTAGTAATGTAAATAGTAAAGGAATGAAAGGTAAATTTCAGTCAAATTATGAACCAATTAGAATGAGAATAAATGGACAATTTTAATAATGGCAAAAGATAAACACTGTGATGCCAAAGTTTCCAGACCAGAATCAGCATAGTTTAATATATTTAGTGAGGGGACAAAATTTATATTGAATGACTTGTCTTAGTAAAAACTAGGGAACACTGTCTCAGGAAAAAGAGAAGAGGAATTTAACCAAGAGGAGTGAACTGGCAGACAAAAGTTTGTGTTGAAAAATGAAAGTTAATGCATATTGGAAGAAATAATCTAAACTATTCATATACTTTGCTGGCTTCCACAGCAACTAAAACTGTTGAGGAAAAAGGCATGGGATTCACTGTAAAGAGGTCAATGAAAAGTCTGCTGAATATGCTAAAACATTAGTGAAAAAAAAAGGAACAGGTTGGATAATAAGACTGATCATCTGGACAATATAAATTGATGGGACTTCTTCACCTCAAGATTTGCATTCAGTTTGGCCACACTATCTGAAAAGAAACATAGAATAGAAAAGCCCCAGGAATTAAAATAATTAGAGCCATGGAGAAGTTTCTATATGAGGAGAGAATTAAAAATCAGAACTTTTGACATTGGAGAGGAAAGAGAAAGGAAATGCTAGTGGTATACAAAATGGCTTCACTGGGGCTCATCACCTTTCAGAATCAGGTCCATAGTTTACTTCTTTGAGGACTCTTGAGTGACTACTATCTGGTGACTTCATATTGTTCAATTGATCTTTTTGTTCTAAAACGTCCTACACTCTCATTTCAATTAAGGACTGTTTCTCCAATCTGTCACCTAAAAGAAATGGCTCAGGTGTGGTAAGTGAAGACTGATGCAAAGAATTGTCTTGCCTTCTTTGATAGCTATATCATGATGCCTTCAAAATACTCAACAAGTTGAGTGTGTTGCCCGGCTGTCTTATTAAAATAAATGTCATCATCATAGAATCATAGAAAGCTAGAACAAGAAGGGACCTCAGGATGTCATCGAGTCCAATCCCGTGCCCTCACAGCAGGACCAGGCACCATCAGCAACCAATCATCATCAACAATAACAGCCATAATAATAGGCTATCCCAACTATAACCTTATGGCACACTCTTCTCAACGTACAGATTAGCCTTCGTTTTAGCCTGGACTTTTTGCCAACTCTACCCATCACACTCAGGCTCCAAGGGAAGAGTGTGTCTGGCAGAGTGAGAAGCTGTGCGAGTGAGTATACCAGAAGGGCAGAGGATTAGTGTCTGTTCTCACTGAAAGGAGCATTTACATTTGGCTTTTTTTTCCTCTCTCATTCTCCTGTTAGTTTCCGTTAAGTTCTTTTGTGCTCTTTCCAATGCAGTCATTATAATCTCAAGATATACAATTTACATAATTGAGGCAGTCAAGCTAATTTTAGGAAAATTACCACTTTGCATGGAAAAAATAACTTATTCAATAATTATGGTGGAGATGTTCTTCTTTGTGTCAGGCACAATGAAATTAGTGGGTTCAAAAATTAAGAACAAGGGCCACAAAGCTCTTGGTGGCATTTTTAAAATTACAGTGAATACTGTTAAGAAACAGCTTTGCATGTTAATCATAGTAGCTGGGAACATTTCATGTTAAGATATATAATTTTCAACATTGTTAAAAGAAATATTGAAAGAAGGAAATTGATTTTTATAGTAAAATTTACCTGTCTTGCAATAAGATAAGTTACCACTGTACATGTCCGTTAAAGAAAATCATTATATGAAAAGTCACATACCAGGCAGAAAGAAATGTTGGGTCCATGTTGACTTCAGCCAAGATTTATATAGTTTACTTCAAGCCAAGAAACCAAGATTATAAGTGGCTTTCTTCTTATTAATATTCATATATATACAGTATCCACGTCTCTCAGAACAAAAGAAAGTTATTGTACAGATTGGAAATTCATCATCAAAAAGAAAGCCTTTTGGAAACTTATATCCTAAAAATAAAAAATCTATTGTAATGCTTGCTAGGAATTGTGCACAACATAATGGATCATACTGCATGCTGGGAGCAGAAAAAACAGAGAAAAAAGCTATAAAGTTGGTACTAGCTTTGTGAGAACCAGTAGGGGTAAAATAAGAACTGTCCTGTGACTTATCTGGATTTTGTAACAAAGCACAAAATCTGAGCCTTTACCTCAGATGTCCAAAGTGGAGCTCTGGTAAATATTTTCAAAACTGTAAGAGTTAGACCCCCAAACCCTGGCATGTCCCCAGCACTAAAATCTATCGTCTTCTGAAACCTCACCATGCCAGACAGTTACTGCTCCATTAGGAGCCAGTTCAGTGTGGGGAAATCAACTGTCAGGGTTGTGGTCCTTCAGGTCACCCATGCCATCAACCTTGTGCAATTCCTGCCTCTTCTGGAAGATGCACACTAGTACCTTCTTCCCCCCACTGCAGCATCAGAGTTTGGGAAGTGGACATGCTTTTTGTCTTTCTAGGCGAGGCAGCCTACCCCTTGCTCCCCTGGCTCATAAAGCCCTACATGGGCAGCCTTAACCCCTGCAAGGACTTCAATGCCAGGCTGAGCTGGTCCACAAGTTCATTTACCTCGGGTCCACCATCACTGACACCCTGTCGTTGGACACTGAGCTAAATAGGGGGATCGGAAAAGTGGCCACAACTCTGTCCAAACTCAGCAAGAGAGTGTGGAATAACAACAAGCTGTACACTCACACCAAAATGCAAGTCTACAGAGCCAGCACCCTCCTTTATGGCAGCGAGACTTGGACCCTGTATGCCCGCCAGGAAAAGAGGCTGAACGTCTTCCACTTGCGCTGTCTCAGGCGCATCCTTGGAATATCATGGAAGGACAGAGTGACCAACACCGCCGTCCTCGAGCAAGCTGGAATCCCAACCATGCACACCCTCCTCAGGCAGCGTCGGCTCCGCTGGCTTGGCCACCTCCACAGGATGAATGATGGAAGGATTCCAAAAGACATCCTGTATGGTGAACTAGCCTCTGGAAAAAGACCTCCCGGATGCCCCCAGTTGCGCTACAAAGATGTCTACAAGAGAGAGACCTCAGAGAGGTAGACATTGAGCTGGACAACTGGGAAGAACTAGCAGACGACCGCAGCAGATGGAGGCAGGGGTTACACAAGGGCCTTCAGAAGGGCAAGATGAGGATCCGACAGCTAGCAGAGGAGAAGCGAGTGCACAGAAAGCACACTAAGGACTTGCCAGACACCCACCACATCTGCAAGAGCTGCAGCAAGGACTGTCACTCTCGTGTGGGTCTTCATAGTCACAGTAGACTCTGTAAATGAAGTCCTCAATTGAAACTAAAAAGGGCGCGAGCCATAGTCTATGCAGACTGAAGGATGCCTACTGGCACTTCCACACTAGTCTTCATTTGAACTGTTAGATTTGAACACAACACTACACCTAGCTGGTTCCAATGACATTAGGATATCAATATTAATGCTCCCTCAATCACACTAGTGGGATTTACAGTGAAGACAGTCACTTGATACAATTGAGCTAACTGCCTTAAATTTGAATTTATCTCTCAGTGTAGACGTAGTCATAGTATCTTTCCCAGACCTCAAGAAGAGCTCTCTGTAACAGCTCAAAATCTCATCTCTGTCACCAGCAGAAGTCAGTCCAGTAAAAGATGTTATCTCACCCATCATGCCTCTATAACATACCGAAGTAATCATCTCCTGTCCTAAGTGGATGATTGACTGCCGCAGATAAAGCAGCAGTTAAAGTCAAGTCTCCTTGGTTGTTGCCTCGGATTAGCCATCAAAAGGAGATAGCTCATCTTTTTTCGGCATTCACCTGTTTTACAGCCATGCCCCAGTTTGCTGAGCATCGACTTTGTAATTCAGACTAATATATACTTTAATCTTCTTTTCAAATGAGTGTTCCCACTTCTCCATACTTCACTCTCGAATGCAGTCAGCTGATTATATTTGGAATAAATCTACTGAACTCTTGTTCCCCAGAGCAGGAAAATATTTGCTTCAGGTACAGGTATTCTTTTTCTCGGTAATTCAATTAGCAAAATGCAAAAGCAATGCACATTATACATCAGCTTCTATCATTTGGAATAAGTGACAGATTATTGGCCCTGTTTCGTAAAATTCATTTCATGCAAGATGTTGCACACAGTGTCCTCCCACAAACCTCTATAAATGGTCTTAATGTATTTGATGTAAGTGAATACAACCTTGTAACATACGGTTTAAGGCCTTTTTTACATAACCACCTCCTTGCTGATGCATTTTGAAAATAGCTCTGGGGGGACAATCTGGATAAGCTATGGCCAAGTGCTGCTGTTTGATACAAATCCTCATGTTTACCCCATAAGCACTGAACAGTTTGATTTCCTGTCTATCTAGTGTTGATTAGTGTTACAGACAGAATACAGTGATAACTCTGCTGCAGAGAATAACTTGTAGCCTAAAAGGGCTTGTAACTCAATTCGTATCATAAGGCTTTTTACATCTGGCATGTCTGCATCAGCATGCCTACCCTCACATACCACATGTACCACCCTGCCAGCAGCCCAAGATGTCAATTAAGGCAGCGTGGAAGCCTGCAATTAACTCATTTTTTTAACACATTAATTTACCTGTGTAAGTCTCCAAGGTAGGTGGCCTGCAGTGGTACAAAGAGGATCTTGCACTGATGCAGGTTGCCACAGACTAGCAGCAGCCTAGCTTAATGTGGGAAGAGGAAGCTGTGGGCAATTCTTCTACTGCTAAGACATAGAGTAAACCATCGCCTTGTAAAAAAAATTACATTACATTACATTTAGATATAGGCAGAGCTGTCCCAAGTGGGGGTGGAATCTGGGGCAACTCCCCACCAATGGCCCTGGTGTCAGGCCCAGACAACCCTCTCCCAGTGCCTCAGGCCCTAGCCCAGACTGGCTCCACCTCCTTCTCATCCCACCCTGTTACTCCCTTCCCTAGCAGTGGGTCTGGGGGATTACCTGGAGTCAGGGGTTGTGTGTTGCGGTGGTAGTAGCAGCAGTGGGTTGCCTCCCCTCCCCTCACTCACCACGCTGGTGGTGGGAGCAGCAGCCTGCTCCACTCCGCTGTGCTTCCCACAGCCCACAGAGAAGATAGGCGCAGCAAGTTGGGAGGGTGGCACAGTGGTTGAACAGGCTGCTTCTCCCGCTGCCTAAATGGAGAGTGGGGGAGCAGGGAACCCCCTGCTGCCATGCATATCCCCTGGCCCCAGGTAATCCCCCAGCCTGGCCCAGCCCTGGCACCAAGTAATCCTCCCCACTCCTGTGCACAGGCTGCATGGAGCAGCTGCCACAGGGCCCCCAAAAGCAAAAGGTCTAGGGTGGCCATCCCACTTTGTCCTATGGATGGGACAGCTCTGGATATAGGCTTAAATTAGAGCTATCGAGTGATTTAAACAAACACAATTAATCATGGAATTAAAAAAAATAATCTCAATCACACAATTAATCATGCTGTTTAACCAACACAAACACACAGTGAGTAGCAACACAAGCGCACAGACACACTGTATAGCAGCACAAACACACAGAGCACATGCACAGTGTGTAACAATGCAGATACACACACACACATAATAGTGGCTACGTCTACACGTGCCCCAAACTTCGAAATGGCCACGCAAATGGCCATTTCGAAATTTACTAATGAAGCGCTCAAATGCATATTCAGCGCTTCATTAGCATGCGGGTGGCAGCGGCACTTGGAAATTGACGCGGCTTGCCGCCACGGGTCTCGTCCAGACGGGGCTCCTTTTCGAAAGGACCCCGCCTTCTTCGAAGTCCCCTTATTCCCATGAGCTCATAGGAATTAGGGGACTTCGAAGTAGCTGGAGTCCTTTCGAAAAGGAGCCCCGTCTGGACGAGACGCGTGGCGGCAAACCGCGTCAATTTCGAAGCGCCGCCCACATTCTAATGAAGCGCTGAATATGCATTTGAGCGCTTCATTAGTAAACTTAGAAATGGCCATTTGCGTGGCCATTTCGAAGTTTGGGGCACGTGTCGACACGGCCAGTATAGAGCAACACACTCACACAGACACACACACACTGTATAGCAACACAGACACTCACACAGAACACACATATGCATACACACACCAAAGAGCTGGGGCAGGGGCACCCCTTGTGGGGGGCAGGGGCCAGATTGCCGGCTTCCTCTGACACCCCCGCTTTGGCCGTCAGGGCTAGAGCAACAGCATCCCCTGGCAGCGCCACACAGGATGAGAGCCCTTGTGGGAGACCAGGACCAGAGTGCCAGCTTCCTGAGGCAGTCCCCCTGTGGGTCCATAGCACTGGGGGGTTCCATCAACCCCCACAACTGGGAGCCGGCTGGGGCACAGAGCCTTGCTGGCAGCCCTGAAGCCACAGTACCCCAGCCAGGGGCAGCCATGGGACCCCAGCCCAGGCAGGGAACCAGCAGCCCCAGCTGCAAGTGCTGAGGAGCCCTGCCAGCAGCCCAAGCTGTCAATTAAGGCAGCGCGAAAGCCTGCAATTAACGCGTTAATTTTTTTAACACATTAATTCTGCCCTGCATTAATCACACGCGTTAACGTGAGTTAATTGACAGCCCTAGTTCATATTTCAAAAATAGAAAAAAAGAGCAACACTAATAAAAGAGAAGAATATGAGAAAAGCACCTTCTTTGTATTCCTATTTTATCCACATCTAGTAAAGAATAGGGACAGCTCTACATACATTATTTTTATTATTGAGTCTGCAAAACACTCTTCATAAAGAAATTACAATGAGCATAGAATTACAGAACAGCAGATTAGAGTAATAGAAGATCAGGAGGTTGTCTAGTTAAAGCAGGACCAAACCCAACTAAATCATTCCAGCCTGGGCTTTGTCAAGCCTGGCCTTACCTGATTTGCACATGTGCATCCTTGACAGCTGCTGCTCTGTTCCGGGTCACGAAGGTGTTTGGATGCCAGTGAAAATGATGACAAGTTAGGGCATGATCAATCCCCATTACTGCTGAGGGAGCCAGAACTATTCTGCAACCTTTCCCCATCTGGGAGGCGGTTAGTGGTGGTATTTGCTAGTGTATGTCTCTTTTGAGACCACTGTGGTTTACAGATGAGTGGGACAGAGTCTGTGGTCATCTTGGTTTCATATCAAAACTTGAGCGACTCTCCAGTGACAGTCTGCATACAGTTGGCAACACTTTTCCAGGGGCGACTCAAGTTGTTGCTAATAGCATGGAATTTAGTGGGATGTTGCAGGGCCAGGACTCGCATTTCTGTAGTATCCAAGCACGTGGCACACTTCCTGGGCTTTTGCTGACAAGCAGCTCCATAGTTTCGGGAGGTTACAGGTCCAGCATAGAGCTTGGGTAGCATCAGACTCCAGATATTAAGGCCAGCAAGACTTCTACTGATAGAGCGCTGTAGTGTAACCATAGCCAGAACATTTACTGAGGCTCAGGTGTCCACTAGCAGCTGAGCTAACGTGTCTGGGTTCCCCACCATATCCCTTACAGTTTGTCTCCCCCACTTGTCACAGTGAAGTCTTCCGATCAGCTGGGGAGGCTCACGGGGAAGAGGGCACCTCTACTGATCATCTGACCCCCTTGAAAGCCTCCACTCTGAAGGGGAAGCAGAAATCTGGTTTTTACAGAGAGTGAATGTTCGGGATGCTCTCCTCACTGAGGCCGTGGTCCGAGGCAGATCTCCCTGCATTAATTCTGTTCTCCGAGTCACCCGAGACCCAGCATTAATTTGAATGCTATGGGGCTGGCAACCATATTTTCTCATATCTCCCCCTAACTTTACAAGCTCCCTCCAAATCACTTTCCTAAGACTCTCCTGGAGTCTGCACTGCCCAGGGCTGTGGGCAGCAGTGGGAAATATGACTGGAAGGGTGACTGGCAGAGTGGGAACCATTGTTTGCAAATACAATCGCCTGTAATGGCTCTTTTTACTGCTTTTGTCTTCTCTAGAGCCAGTGTCTCTTAACAAATCACCTGCCTGTTTATTTTTTCCACTAATTTATTCCAGGTCAGGTGCTCTAGATCCACAGCCCCCATGCTCACTGTTGTCTGGGAATTTAACCCTGCATAGGTGCTCTGCACTAATTCGGGTCCCTGATACTGGAAAGTGATCATGCCATTCTCTTCTGTCTGGGGCAGTGAATCAGAGAGAGCAACCAGCATCTTTTTCCAAATTAGGTACACTTCAGGGGCCTCTCCAGGTTTCTGGTCTTTGAGAATTTATAGTTTTTTAAGGGAAGAAGCAGGCAGTAATGTTTTGAGAACACTTATCATCCATTCCTGGGGCCCAGGGGCAGTCCACTCCCAAGAACCTATACCTATGTCCAGAGCATCTTCATCACAAGGAGAGGCACATAACTGCAACAAGTGGGTTAGGTCCATGCCATCAGCAGAGGGGTACATTTCCCAAATGTGAGCCAGCCATGTCACAGCTGTGTCACAGAATCCTAGAATCTTAGGGCTGGAAGGGATCTTAGGAAGTCATCTTGTCCAGCCCCACGCCTAAAGCAGGATCAACCCTAATTAAATCATTCCAGCCAGGACTTTGTCAAGACAGGACTTAAAAACCTCTAGGGCTGGAGATTCCACCACCTTGCTAGATATAGAATTCCAATGCTTCACCACCCTCCTGGTGAAGCAGTTTTTCCTAATACCCAACCTACACCTCCCCGCCTGTAACTTGAGACCATTGTCCTTGTTTGGCCATCTGTCACTACTGTAAACAGTATCTCTCCATCCTTTTTACAGCCCCCCTTCAGGAAGTTGAAAGCTTCTATCAAATCGCCCCCACTCTTCTCTTCTGCAAATGAGATAAGCCGAAGTCCCTCAGCCTCTCCTCATAGGTCATGTGCCACAGCTGAGTGTCCTGGGCTCTCAGCAATTGCCTTGGCCTGACTAGGAGACCATCTTAACGCATCTGTGACTAGCTATGTGAGAAGATCTTGTGGGAAGATCGGCTTCTGCAACTATACGTTTAACCCCTTTTGTGGAAACAGGGACAACATTATGCACGTGTGACTAATCAGGGTTAAATGGGTCTTGGGGTTCACTATCAGGAAGTATTTCTATCATTGCAGGGGGTTCCCAATCACAGTGCACTCTTTACCTTACAGCTGCTATCACCCCCTTATGGGCACTAAGTTGAGCATGTAATTTACTAACCTCTGCCTCACATTTCTGACTGTTTGCTGCTGCCCTCACTGACTTATTTTCATCTGCGAGGAAGGAAGCGAATTGCTGGTCGTGCTTCCCCAGCAACAGTTTAGTGCAGGGCAGCTCTTTTCTCTACTGTTCCGCATCTTTGTTAGCCTTGTCCCTCTCCTCCTGCAGATGTCCAAGTAAAGTTTCCGTTTTGTTTTTCTGCTATACATTCAAATCCATCAGTCTCGCATTGCTGTAACTGTTTTCTCTCCAGCTCCAGTTCCTGCTTGCCCTTTACCATTTCTACCAAATCCAAGACATGCATGAAACAATGACCATGCAGCAGCTGCATCTTTTGCACTACCTCATGGCTTAATGGTTGGGCAATATTGTTCCCTGCTTGAACTTGCTTAAACCAGGGGACTCTCACCCTTAAAGTGCCCTTTTTCTCACCCACATTTCCTCTTCTTCGTTACCCATCTCTCTAACCTGTTGGCTTTCTCCTCTCTTAACTGAGCAGCCAAAGGGGTTTCTCAGACATCTCCAATCTCTTTATTTCACTAGTGTTCTTTACCTGCAGTCACGATATAGCTCTGAAGCATTTACTTTCAAGGCACAATATCTAACTTTCTTTTGCACAGGTCCTACAGTAATTCCAAGCACAATTTGCAAAATTTACGACATTAATGCCTATTTGCACAGCCCAACAATAATTTCAAGCACAATTCAGAACTTTTACAATATTAAGTCCCATTTTCATGGCACAACAATAATTCCAAGCACAAATTCAGAAATATTCTATAGGAACAATAGAAGGAGCTCACAAAAAAAGGATTAAAAAAATAAAAAAGGAAGATAGAATTAAAAAACTGGCTCAGGGTTGTGCCTCAGTTTCCCCACTCTGCAGCAACTACTCAACAAGTATCCTGTGATCAGGATCAAACGCTGCCTGCAGTTCCCTGCCTCTTATGTTACTGGATTTGCCCATTACTCTGGGGTATGCTCATTTATTTGAGGTTATGGTGTGGGGGGAGGGAGGTGAATAGTTCTTTCAGTGTGCTGCTTGTGTTAGTCCTGTTTGCTTTACTTCTCTCTTCTGCCAATTCCCTCCTAATGGAGCTGTCTTGTCTGACCCAGAGTCCACAGGATTAGGTTCTTTCCATCCTGGACTTAGGTGAAAACACACACACACACACAAACACACACACACACACACAAGCTGTGTCTACACGTGCACGCTACTTCGAACTAGCGGCACTAACTTCGAAATAGCGCCCGTCGTGGCTACACGCGTGGGGCGCTATTTCGAAGTTAACTTCGACGTTAGGCAGCGAGACGTCGAAGTCGCTAACCCCATGAGGGGATAGGAATAGTGCCCTACTTCGACGTTCAATGTCGAAGTAGGGACAGTGTAGACAATCCGTGTCCCGCAACGTCGAAATTGATGGGTCCTCCATGGCGGCCATCAGCTGGGAGGTTGAGAGACGCTCTCTCCAGCCCCTCAGCTCACTGGTGGCCGCGTGGAGCGGCCCCTTAAAGGTCCCCTCCCCCTCCCTGCCTCTGCAGGAAGCTGAGGGAATGTGCAGGCTGCAGCCTGCACACGCGGCCAGCCTGCACCACCCTCAGCCCCAAAAAGCTGCAATGGCCACCCGGCAGCCCCCCCAGCGCCCCCAGGCGACCCCCCCCCAAGGGGAGCCAGGGCAGCCAGCCCTGCCAGAGGGGCAGCCAGGCTGGGAAGCGGCAGCGGGGCCCCTCCTGGACGGAGGCCGAGCTGCGGGACCTGCTGGGGCTCTGGAGCGAGGAGGAGGTGCTCCAGGTAATGGGGAGCAAGAGGCGGAACGCGGATGCGTTCGCTCGGCTGGCCGACGGCCTGGCTGCCCGGGGTCACCCTGCCCGCACTCCTGACCACGTTAGGAGTAAGGTCAAGGAGCTGCGGCAGGGTTACTCCCAGGCCCGGGATGCGGCCAGCCGATCTGGGGTCGCCCCCGTCACTTGCCCCTTTTACAGGGAGCTCAGAGACATCCTGCGCTCCCGGCACACCTCCTCCCCTCCGGCCACCCTTGACACCTCGGCTGACGAGCCCCAGCAAGCCCTGCAGCCGGAGTCCGCCCCGGAGGCAAGCCCCGCACCCCGGGGGCCCCCCCCGGAGGCCACCCCCGGGACATCGCGGCAGGAGGAGGAGGAGGAGGAGGAGGGGGGCTCCTCTTCCGCAGAATCCAGCCTGCAGATCCTCCTCCTGCCATCCCGGAGCAGCAGCAGGGCCTCCGACCCCCGGGGATCTCCGGACCGTGGGAGCGGACCGACAGGTAGGTACCCCTCTCTGGTGGACACCCCTGGGCTTGAGGGGTGGGGGTAAGAGATATGTGTCCTGGGCCCCCCACATGCTCACATGGCCATGGCCCCAAGGACACCGGGGCCATGGCCCTCACAGCACTGCAGCCATCAGCCCGTGCCCCCCCGCACCCCGCATGACAGTGCCATGCCCCATCCCCGGGCCAGGGGGGAGCAGAACCTCGAGGGGCCCCCGGGAGGAGGGGGTGGGACACCCCGCAGCAGCAGCATGTGATGGAGTAGGGGGAGTGCCAAAGGGAGACTCAGGCTACATATGAGCCACAAGAGCTGAATAGCTCCCAGGGCCAAAGGAGGATCCTGGCGCTACAGCTGGCAGGTGACACCTCTGCCCTGAACAAACAGGAGGGAGGAGCCGAGCTGGCTTGGAATTGGGGGACGAGGGTGGGGGCCACAGGTAGAGGCTAGGGGAAGGGAGAGCTGGTAGGCAGCCAGCCTGAGGAGGGGGAAAGCTGCATCCCAGAGGGGCACCCCTTGGGGTCTTCTCCCCACAACGGGTTGGAAGGACTGTCTCTTCCGACAGCTGGTGCTGTCACTCCTGGGAGAAACTGGCCATCTGTGGCCTAAGAAACCTCTCCTGCTCTCAGACCCTGCGGGGTGAAGTGAGAGTCGCTCCCACCAGGGGACGGGGTGCAGGGCAGGGGGACCCCTGAACCCCATCCATCACAGCAGCATCTCCCGGGGACGGGGATGGGGAACCTGCAGCACAGGGCTGGGGGGACAAAGGCCACGGCTCGGGGCCCACACTAACGCCTGTCTCCATTCTTCTTCCCCCCCTCCTCTCCTGTGTCCTGCACCTGCACCATCAGAAGGACCGGAAGAGAGTGCCGGCGAGGCGTCAGTTGTCCCGGAGAGCCCTCCGGGACCATCGCTCCAGGCCAGCCCCTCGGCCGAGGACCAACCGGCCCCGCGGCGGGCTAGACGGCGGACCCCGCACCTACAACCGCCGCCGGCGACGGACCCCCAGCTGCTGGCCATCCTCCGTCGGTTGTGGGAAAGGAGTGTATGTAGATCGGTTGAATTGATCACTTTCCCAGATAACTGGACCAACAACTGTTGGCCACATGTGCTACATTCACAAATGAGTGAACTATAAGCACACCCCAATCAGGGTTGACTATATTTAGTGATCAATTCAACTGATCTATATGATGAACTCTCCATAGAACTGATGTAGAGTTTGCATTCAGGCATCAGTGTTTTGTCTTTTGGTTCCAACAGAGGCCTAGGGAAGGGAATTGTTTTCCATGAGATCCCCAAGAGCACAGAGCTGACAGGTGGTCACGGTCTGCTTCACAAAAAACACAGAGTGGGTAGGTAACAGGACTTGATGTACCTCTTGGTTTTTGAACTTTCAGGCTCTTGAAGTAAGGAAAATGGATTTACTTCTCTTTCAGAGGAGCCAACAGGGCTTTTGGAACATTATGCTATTCAAAAACTGTTCACATACAGTGGTAGTAAAGTGTTAAAGTGAAGTTTTAGAACAGTTGCACTGGGGGCAATGGAGAAGCAATTTGGCCTGTAAATCATTTGCAGGGGCACTGCTGTTTAGCATGAGTTTCGTGCATTGCTGTGGAATTCTGGAGTGAAAATTACACATTATTAATAATCCTTTAATAGTTTCACACAAACTACCATTCCATTCTAATTTTTAATATAATTCTTTGCTGAAGTACTACTAGCTGTGATTAGAATTTCTTTACATTGAGGGCAAGGGTGAGAGGGAATTAAGATGCCAAATCTTCATGACACCAACATCCTGTTATTATTGGAAATCCAAATATTCATGTGCTAAAATAGTTACTATAATTATGAATATTCTGTGATCTTTAACAATGAAACTGCAGCTTTTGGAAGACTTTTAGTTTGATGTGAAATGCCAGGAACTGAACGAATGCTCAAGAGCAGAAGAACAAAATACACTTTTTGCCTTTTTCACCGCTCGTTCCTGGCTGCGGTGCTGGGAATGCTCACTCTTTCATGGGTGATTCAGAGAGTTGTGGTTCATTCTTTTTCATCTATAATTATTGCAAGTACAAGTTTGGTGTCAGATTTATTTGAAATCATTTAAAAATGGGATGTAAAAGAATGTGATTTCGTGGTCAAGGCAGGAACAGGGAGTCAGGTATCCTAGGCTTAGTCTGTGCCTAAAACATATATCCATCCAATTATGCCACTCAGGGAAGCTAAGCCACGGATGGAAGAATTGTTCCATTGATTTAGCTACTGTCTCTTACGAGAACTGATTTAGTACAGCAATGGAGACCCCCTTTCCCTCATGGTAGTCAACGCTTACCCTACAGTCCTACAGGGGCAAAACTGCCACACTGCCACTGTGCTGCTGCAGAGTTTGTCGTGTACGTGCCACTCGACCTAGGTTTGTCTTCTGTGCCATGGAAATGCGTGTTTTTATCATGGCATGTATTTGCTATCCTTAGGTTAAAAAGTATAGACAAGGTCCTGTCGTTTTTCTGTGAGGTACACTAGATAAGGCCCACTGTGAGAAGTGGTACAGTGCGGCTCTAACTAGCTACCTTGTGGTAAAACTACAGGATCCTTGTCTGCATTGAGATTTTACAGCAGAACAGTTAACACGTCAGTTGCTTTGCTGTAAAAGAAAATGGGATTTGATCCTGAAGATGTAGCCCAAGCCACTTAGGTTACATCTTGGCTACCAGGTTTTGTTGACAAATATTGTCTTTTGTCACCAAACAGTGAGAGCTTACACTTTGCAAAGTGACTTTTGTTGAGAAAACGCACCCAGTTTTAGCAAGAAAAATCTTCCACCCGTAGGAGAGACTTTTTTCTTTTCCTCTTCCTCTATTGTCAACAAAGAGCCACTATGGTGTTGCTGTTTGTTTTCTCAACAGAGCTGGGTTCCGCCAGCATCCCACAAACCCTGGGCTGATGACTGTTCTCAGTGGTTTGATCTCTGCCACCTGGCAGGCATTCACCTCGCCCCTTTCAAAGCTCATGGAAGTATTTGACAGCTGAGTATGCTGCTCTGTTTGGGGAGAAAAGAGCAAATCATTGGAGTGCTCCTGTTCTGCCCTGCACTCACAACACAGAGGCAGGGGGAGGGACAGGCTGCCGTGCTGCTTTGACATTCCTCAGCACAGAGAGTTCACAGATGCTATGTATACACTACAGCATCAAGTCCATTTTAAGGCATGTAATTTGATTTTACAATGTGACTGTCTTCACTGCAAATATCGTTAGGTCCATTTTAAGGGACCCTATAGTTGACTTTCTCGCATCAACCCTCTGAGGTGGCATAACACCATGTTCGAATTTAAATGGTCGAATTAATGCTGGTGTGGAAAAAGCACTGCTTTAAATACAGTTTATTGCCCTACAGAGGTATCCCAGAGGTATTCCACAATGCTCCATAGATGTCCGTCCATTCTGGCTGCTTTCACACTGCTGCTCTCCAGGTGTTCAGGAAGTAAGTAACAGGAAACCCATGAATTTGAATTAATTTTTTTTTCTGACCTTCATGGATAACACACATCAGGAGCCACCCATCATGGCTATTCGGGGTTCTTCTTCTGATCCAAGTTCCTAGGGTCACAAAAGCACTTCAGCATGGAGCCACAACAAGATCCTGGATCTCATTTCTGTGTGGAACGAAGAATCAGTGATGAGCAAGACTGTGAGTCAGCAAGTGAAATACAGACATTTATGAGAATATTTCATGAGGCATGAGCGAGACTACTTACAGTTGGCACACTTAGCAATGCCGGGTCAAAATAAAGGAGCTCAGGAGCTCACCATCACAAAGCAAGAGAAGCCAACTGCCGATCTAGGTCATCTCCAAAGATGTGTCACTACTACAAGCAGCTGGATGCCATTCTCAGAAGGGACCCAACCACATTTCCCAATGCTAACACGGACTATTCAGGAGACTGTCCTCAGGACTCCGGTGGTAGCTGAAAGGTGGAGCAAGAGACCAATGTACAGGAGGATGCTGACGTTCAGCAATGCTCAGTGAAGCTGATTCTGCCATCCCAGAGCTTTTCATCACCCTTGACCTTGACCAAGTCCAGTCCCCTCATCGCTACCTGATACTCCAGGGTCCAGGAATGGTGCAGAGGGTTCTTCTGGGGAGTATTTTTGCAGAATGCTACAAGCGGGTTGCAGCTGGGTTGGGGTACAGGTTTACTTCTGTGGAGCACATTTTTAAACTGCTACAAGCAGGTTGTGGCTCAGGCATGGTGGATCTATGCCCCTTAGAATAGCTTGCTAATATTTTGGGGGGTGGAGAACTTATCCTTTTCAGAGATCTTCATAAAGGTCCAATCAGGCACTCTTATTTTTTGCATGAGGTTTATGGGTAGGCCTGATTTTTTGCAGCTTCCATGATAGCACACATTGCCATGCCAGGCAACTGATAAGTAATCTGTCATCATGGCATCACACAGCATTCTGGCAAATTTTCAGGCCCTGTGCTTACACAGTATGAGCATATTTTCTTTTTCACTCTCTGTTATTCTTAGGAGGCTGACGTCTCTTTTGTCAACCTAGAAGAAGCATGGGAAGTTTCATTAGAGTTTTTGCACGGCTCTCTGGCCATTTACATTTCACTGCTCTCTGGCCATTTACATTTCCCAGAACCACCTTGCCGCACCACATGGTTGGCAGGTTGTCACCATGCTGCCTAAAAAATAGGCTTTCCCCCAGCACAAGATTTATGCAGAGCTGCTGCTGCTATGTTTTCTGTTCTTTACAGTTGCAAGGAAGACCAGTTGCAAGGAAGACCACTCCCCAGGCAGCCATGTGTCTAGTGGGCTTAAACCGTCCTCCCGACATGCGGCTGCTGAGCTGTGTGGACCCTGCTCCCCAGCATCCTTATGCTGACAAGATCTTACTATGTCTGCAATGAAATGGTCTGGATAACTAATAGTTTCTGTTCTGCAGAAGTTGATTCATTATCACCCTTTAGAAACCAAAAATGGCCTTGGAAAACAAAAGGTTGCAATGGTTGTCAGAGACCAATTCATTCCATGGGTAAGCGCTTTGTGTTACATTTAAAAATTGTATCTAAATTCTGATTTCCACTGTCTTCAACAGGCAGCATAAGTGGGGGAGACACGGTCATTTTGATGAGGCAAAAGAAGCGATCCGAACAGGACCTCATCCTGCAGCAACTTGAAAGGGCAGCCAGGGAATTAGCCAAAGCCACCACTGACTGAAGCTGGACACAGCAGTAGTGACAAACCATGCTTCAGTGCAGGAACGGGGACTCAGCAGAGCTCCTGACTGCTGTCAGGGAGCAAACCAAGATCCCACATTCCATGCTGGAGCTGCAGAGGGACATTCATCACAGGACTCATTATGTGGGCTCCACACCCTGATGCCCAGCCTCCCCTCAATATGGCTCGACCCCTCTCCCCACCCCATCATCAGGGTCCCCAAAATGGGGGGGAGGGGGGAAGAAGGACAGTCTCTTGCTCCATGCCCAGGACCTCTTCTCACTACAAAAGGCTCACATCCCACCACACATGATGCCAGGATTCCCTCCTTTTTCTTACCTACCCCTTACCCCTCCTCTCTCTAAATAAAAAGAATGGTTTTGTGGAAACCTCAGTGTCATTTATTGGTTCACATGGGCTGGGGTGCAGTTGGAGGTGCTTTCATAAAGGTCAAGCATACCTCATTGTGGGGGGATTGGGTGGTATCACAATAGTTAAATGCAGCAGGTTCATGTGGCACTCTATGCATTCAAGAAGCTATTTTTCAAAACCCCCATGACTGTTGTTGCCTCTGCATATACATTGGTGAACGCCCTTATGTCCAGCTGGGTGCATAAGCTCTGCAACCCAGGCTGGCATGAAATTTTCCCCCTTTGATTCTCAAATCTTATGGAGAATACAGGACACGGCAACTATGGTGGGGATGTTTGTTTGGCAAAGGTCCAACTGGGTCAGAAGACACTTGAATCTGGCTCTTAAATGCCCAAAGGCACATTCCACAGACATTCTGCCCTTGCTCAGCCTCTAACTGAAGCACTTCTTTCTGCAGTCCAGGCTGTCTGTGTCTGGCTCCATAAGCCAAGGGAGCAGGGGGTAAGCAGGTAGCCCAGTATCACTATGGGCACCTTCACTGCACCAATATTGATTTTCTATTCTGGGAAGAAAGTCTCATCCTGGAACTTTCTGTATAGACTGGACTTTCAAAAGATGCATGTGTCATGTACCTTTCACAACCATCCTATGAAGATTTTGGTGAAATGGCCTTTGTGATCCACCAGTGCCTGCCACACCATAGAGAAGTTCCCCTTGAGGTTTATGTACTCTGAGGCCAGATGGTCTGGGGACAGGACAGGGATGTGTGTTCCATTTATCACCCCACCGCAGTTAGGAACCCCCATGGCAGCAAAACCATGAGCTATACATTTCCCAGAGTCATGATCTTCTGCATCAGACACTCACAGATTGCTTTAGCTACCTACGTCACTGCAGCCCCCACTTCCCTATGGTGTGGCAGATCTGCCCACCCCGAACTGATTTCCCACTGATCGGTAGCTGTCAGGTTTTGCAAACTTCTACAAAGCAATTGCCACTCACTTGTCAAAGCAGATCTCATTTTGGTATTGCAGCACTTCAGGGCATGGGGCAGCAAATCACAAAGTTCCATGAAAGTGGCTTTGTGCAGTCGGAAGTTCTGCAGCCACTGCTGGTCATCCCAGACCTCCAAAATGATGTAGTCCCACCATTGTGTTCTGATTTCATGTCTCCAGAAATGGCACTCCACTGCAAGCAATGTATCCAGAGCAGCCAGCAGCTCTGCATTTTTGTTCTCCAGTTCTTCAATATAATCATGTCATTTGCATCCATCTCATCCTCCCAGTGGTTTTGTCTAATAAAATATTGCACAACACTTTGGGAAGTGGCCATAACACACTGTGCAATGGCTCTAAGCTGTTCAGGACTCATGCTAGTGGCATGAGCCAGGGCAGGCTTTTGGAAAACGGACCGAAAAAATGGTGCAAAATGTCTTGGGCTGTCTGTTTGTTTTCCAACAGTGGGGTCTGGGGGCATTGGACTCTAGGATGATGACATCAGACACCCACAAGCACTTGTGGGACACTTTTTCCTATAAGCCACTGGCACAAAAACCCAGAATGCAATGGGGCAACAGGCACTGTGGGATAAGTATCTACAATGCATTGCTGATTCAATCAAACTTAAGTAATGCAATGGAGACATGCTATGTCGACTCTCTGGACATTTGTGGACACGCATCCTCAACTTCATAAAAATCTAGCGGTAAAAAATTGACGTCAATAAATTCGACTTTATTTCATAGTTTAGACGTAGGCAGAGCTACTCATGATGCCGTTTCCAGCAACTGCAGAGGCTGTGGGAGAACTCAGAGGGAATCCCAAGAGTCACAGAAATCACCTCTGCCTTCCCAAACCACTGCACTGTGGGATACATGCCCACAGAGCATTGCTCATGCTGTCAGTGATGGGGTCCCCAGTATGGACAAGATCTTTAGAGAGAGGACTCATACATGAACTTCTGGTAATTTCTGTTTGGTTGACTTTTGGATGTTGACACAAAACTTGGCAGTGTAGATGTAGCCTTAGTTATCTGTACCTCAAGGGTTTGGCTACCCTGGTAAGGTACTTCTCTGTAACTTTTTACTGAGGATGTGAAAAACACACACACACACACACACACACACACACACACACCAACCTCAGCGAGTTACACCACTGTAAAATGCCAGTATGGAGAGTGCTGTGCTACAGAACTGTGAGCTGCACTCACAGCACTGTTCGCTACTCCCCTCATGGAGGTACTTTACCTAAGGTACTGGGAGAGCTCTCCCAGTGCTTTTGCCACAACCACACTGCCATGTTAAAGTGCTGCTGCAACTGGGCTTTAACTTTAGAAGTGTAGACAAAGCTTTAACGGCTCAATATGTAAAATGAGAGTAAAAACACACACGAAACTAAAGGGTCTGGGAGTTAATGACTGCAAAGTGTTTGGAGATTTCAAACTGACGGTTGTGTAGAAATGCAAATTAACATTATTGGTTACATAGTTCTTATACAAACATGAGTCTTTATGTCAAATACATTTGAAATCCTAGATAGGGATGGAACCATAAATAGGAAATACCAGGCTACCTGCCACCTCAGACTAAATGTTAACTGAAATATACCATACAGAAAGCATATTTTGCATGATCCTATTCAGTCAAATCGAGGCAGAGCTGCCATGATTTACAGTTTTCCTTTGACAGTTTGACAGAACAGGCCACCTCACCTTGAATGGTCTCAGAATATGTGCTTACTACTTCTATTATACGGTCTGATTTCATTTTTAACTGTGACACTCAGTACCTTTCCTAGGCCTAAAGAAGTGCTCTGAGTAGCTCAAAAGTCTATCTCACCAGTAAAAGTTGGTCTATAAAAGATATTACCTCACCCGCCTTGTCTTTCTCTGCTTCACAGAAAGGCAATTTTGAAAACTGATCCAATTTTGACTAGCATCTACTCTTTAAAATGCTCCTAAACCATTCAAGCCCCCTTATGCTTCATCTCCACTGCAAAAAAGATGTGTATTTAACACTGAGATAACTTTCACAATATAAACTCCTGTGGAGACAATGCACAGGTAACTTTTACCTCAGGATGGAGCTATAATCCCGCACCTGCAGTTATCTTGACTTGTAACATCAAGATAAAAACTATACTGCCACTAGGATTTTACATTGATCTAGCTATCCTGATATAAAAATGTACTTTTTTTACTTCACTTTTAATGGTTGATATTGTTATGTGCCAGGATAAACAGTGCTTTACTTCTCTAATGGATATTCTAGCAGGATATCCTCATACTACTATGCCTATTAAGTACAACTACCAAAAGTAACAGAATTTCCTGTAGATACAGGAAGGCTTACATTTTTCCAAACAATCTCTTGTGGGTATGACAGAAACATAAGCATGGTACATTGTTATTTTAATTAGCAACACAGAACACAATTTTTTTCTAGATTCCTCATTTCTGTTTTTAAAAGAAAAAATTAATTATCAGAAGAGATACAAACACACACAGCTCAGAACAAAAACTATTTCTGCATGAATAACGACATGCAGAAGAAATGCAAATTGCTGTTTCAATGTCTTAAATATCAAAAGTTAAGGAAAATAACAAATGCAAATGATGGTTCAAATATAGCTTAGGCTGTAGTGATTAACTCTGAATTTCGCTGGACAGCTACTATTACTTAATAATAAAGTATGTAGTGGAGACATATATATATATACAGAGAGAGAGAGAGAGCTTTTCAGTTCTTCCACCTAACCTTTCCTGCACCTGGAAAGAAGATCTAGAGCTCTTGGGAAAGCAAAGCTTACAGCAGGGGTGGGCAAAGTATCAACGGCTTGGATCCGATCCACCATGATCTTCCAGGCCACTAATGTCCCCAGGCCCAATGGGGTATTCAGCCGAACACGCTGATCCAAATAGCCTGCTGCTGGGGCAAACAAGCTTCTGCGTGTGTACCATAACGTCAAGAGTAGCACGCAAGCTCAATGTATTCCACCAGTGTTGCTTACGAAAGATCCTGGGTGTCACCCACCGCAATTGCATTACCAATGAAGAGATACTACAAAGATGCGGGTCACAGGCACTGCAGGATATCATGACAGAGCGCAGAGTGCGGTTGGCTGGACACATTCTGCGTCTGCCAGATCAACTGCACCCAAAAGCTGTGTCTACACGTGCACGCTACTTCGAAGTAGCGGCACTAACTTCGAAATAGCGCCCGTCACGGCTACACGCGCCGGGCACTATTTCGAAGTTAACTTCAACGTTAGGCGGCGAGACGTCGAAGTCGCTAACCCCATGAGGGGATAGGAATAGCGCCCTACTTCGACATTCAACGTCGAAGTAGGGACCGTGTAGTCATTGCGCGTCCCGCAACTTCGAAATAGCGGGGTCTGCCATGGCGACCATCAGCTGAGGGGTTGAGAGACGCTCTCTCTCGAGCCCCTGCGGGGCTCTATGGTCACCGTGGGCAGCAGCCCTTAGCCCAGGGCTTCTGGCTGCTGCTGCGGCAGCTGGGGATCCATGCTGCAGGCACAGGGTCTGCAACCAGTTGTCAGCTCTGTGTATTTTGTGTTGTTTAGTGCAACTGTGTCTGGGAGGGGCCCTTTAAGGGAGCGGCTTGCTGTTGAGTCTGCCCTGTGACCCTGTCTGCAGCTGTGCCTGGCACCCTTATTTCGATGTGTGCTACTTTGGCATGTAGACGTTCCCTCGCAGCACCTATTTCGATGTGGTGCCATGCAACGTCGAAGTTGAACATTGACATTGCCAGCCCTGGAGGACGTGTAGACGTTACTCATCGAAATAGCCTATTTCGATGTTGCTACATCGAAATAAGCTATTTCGATGTAGGCTTCACGTGTAGACGTAGCCAAAAAAGACTGCAATGAGATAGATACCGGCAGAGGGAAGAAGGAAGAGAGGCAGGCCCCTCATGACCTGACACCACATTTAAGGATGACTTATTAAACATTGGTATATCATGGGAGGAGGCAGAATTATTTGCAGCTGACCAAAATCGCTGGCAAGCACTTGTTGCCCAATGTGCCCAGATGCACCGGCGGACCTAAGTCTAAGTCTAAGACCCCTAGGTGGGAGGGCAGTAGCAGGTCTCTGCATGCTACTTGCACACACAAGCACCACTCCTGCAGCTGTCATTGGCCAGTTTTTGGAGACCCACTGCCCCTTTCCTGCCAGAAGGCATATGTGCAAAGACATGCTTACCCCAGCAACAAGTTTCTTTTAATATGGTGTGGGACCACTTCAGGTAGGCAGCCTGCCTCATCAATCCTGTCATGAATGAATGCAGGGAAAGGGTTAACCCTCACATAGACAACTCTCAGCAAAGGGGGTAGTCAGGTGAGCCAATGGGAAGAAGGAAGACTTTTTTGAACTGAGAACAACTGCTGACTGAGGGGTCTTTTTGTCTGCATGGCTGATGCAGAGGAGCAGAGAGATGATTGCTCCTAAACAGTTAGTATGACTCCAGTAAATATCCTGACAGTCTCAAAATCAGCCACAGATATGTAAATAGAAGGGAAATGTGTAGTTAGACATGATCAGGTTATGGTTATTTTGGAGTTGGTGTGGACTTTCTTTTTTTCAGTGGCTTTGGTTAATGATTTGATTCCTTCCCCTTGTAATCTGCTCTTTTAAACTGAAACCCAGGGAAGTAATTCTCTGTGCTGCAACCAGGATGATTTATTTTCTCTTGTTTTTGTGAATAAATTATTTTTAAGTAAATGATTTAATCCCTGTGTCCTAGAGGAGAGTCTGTGTATATTCATGCCTGAGAGTGGAAGATCAGCTATCAGATTGCCACGATCTCTCTAAAGAGAGGGATAGGAGCTGGGATTTATCCTACAGGGAGACATTTCCAAGTGTGTTTTCCTGGGTTAAAGGTGGTTTGGGTGTCAGTGTTTGTTTTTTGTTTGTTTGGGGCTTTTTGTTCTACTTGAGTGGTGACAGCACCCTCTAGGGTCAGGGAATCTGGGACCTTGGGGAGATTTGTCGCGCAAATACTTTTATAGACAAGGTGTTTTAAGTTTTTGCTGGATCTCACTTTCTGCACTCAGAGCGTGGAATGGGGAACAGCCCTGACAAACCCACGGGTTGCTGGCTGGGAGCTCCCTACAGTAAATGCCTCCTGACCAGAGCCTGAACCTGGTACCCTCTCCTTCACCCCACTCTCCTGCCCCAAGTCACAACCCCATCCTGTACCCACACTCCCTCTTAGACCCTGCACATTTTAGTGACCACTTATCAAATTCTTGAAATGGCCACACCTACAAAATTATTGCACCCCTGGCCTGAAGGAAAGGGAAACCTGTAGAACAGGAACTCACCATTGAAGAAGCACAGGAAAGAGATCCAGACTTCAGAGCACAGTTGCCTGAGACAAACCTAAAACTAAGTGCTGCTACAAAAGTGTATGTTACTTGAGCCTTCATGGGATTACAGCAATGCAGCTTGTAGTCACAAGTTAATACGATACTGGGATGCTCATTGTTAATTAACTTTTAGTGCTAATGAAGCTGATTCTGATCTCATATCAGTCCAAACCGGGAATAACACAGCAGAGTTATAAGATAAAGCTGGAATGAGGCCAAACTGAAGTCTATTATACTTTATAAATTCTAGAAAGAACCCTCCAATCATGACAGTGTCATGGATGAACATTTTATCATAGATTTAAATAGGGCCATTTTGCTGGTAGCATATAGGGTTGCATATAACAGACAGGTTGAAAGTTTACAAAATCTGGGTCACTGCAACGACTTTAGTTCTCGCTATACTGTAAGTAATTTCAGGTCAGCTGTTCTTACTACCTATTTTTACAGAAAAGCATAATTACTAGGGCTGTTGATTAACCACAGTTAACTCACCTGATTAACTCAAAAAATTGTGATTAAAAATATTAGTCATAACAATAGCATACCAACTGAAATATATTAAATATTTTGGATGTTCTCTACATTTTTAAATATACTGATTTCAGTTACATCAAACGTAAAGAATACATTGCTCACTTATTTTTATTACAATTATTCACACTGTAATAACGAAAAGAAGATCGGGCATTTTTTCAGTTCACCTCCTACAGGTCCTGTAGTGTAATCTCTTTTTACTGTGAATGTCTAACTAACAAATATAAGGGGCTTTTTTGTTACATAACTGCATGCATAAACAAAGCAATGTCACAAGGTATTTATACGCCAGATGAACTAAAGCTGTGGTGTCCAATATGCTGTCTGTTCACCATGGCTATGTCTACACTAGCACCCCATTTTCAAAAGGGGAGTGCTAATGAGACACTTCTGGATTTGCTAATGAGGCACTGCAATGACTATGCATTGTCTCATTAACATAATGGTGGCCATGGCACTTCAAAAGTGCCGCTTTCGATCGCGCACGGGGTCCTTTTCAAAAGGATCCCACACACTTCAAAATCCCCTTATTCCTACAACCAAATAGGAATAAGGAGGTTTTGAAGTGTTTGGAGTCCTTTCCAAAAGGACCCCATGTAGACAAGCTGTGTGTGATCAAAAGCGGCACTTTTGAAATGCCGTGGCTGCCATTATGCTAATGAGGCAGTGCATATCCAGAAGTGTCTCATTAGCATCCCCCTTTCAAAAAGGCGGGTGCTAATGGAGACAAAGCCCATATGTGGGGGAAGCATGATGCGGCAAATGTGGATTGTTAGAGCTGCACACATGGGCTACGTCTACACGTGCACCCAACTTCGAAATAGTTTATTTCGATGTTGCGACATCGAAATAGGCTATTTCGATGAATAACGTCTACACGTCCTCCAGGGCTGGCAACGTCGATGTTCAACTTCGACGTTGCTCAGCCCAACATCGAAATAGGCACAACGAGGGAACGTCTACACGGCAAAGTAGCACACATCGAAATAAGGGAGCCAGGCACAGCTGCAGACAGGGTCACGGGGTGGACTCAACAGCAAGCCGCTCCCTTAAAGGGCCCCTCCCAGACACACTTTCATTAAACAGTGCAAGATACACAGAGCCAACAACTAGTTGCAGACCCTGTATATGCAGCACGGACCCCCAGCTGCAGCAGCAGCAGCCAGAAGCCCTGGGCTAAGGGCTGCTGCCCACGGTGACCACAGAGCCCCGCAAGGGCTGGAGAGAGAGTATCTCTCAACCCCCCAGCTGATGGCCGCCATGGAGGACCCCGCTATTTCGATGTTGCGGGACGCGGATCGTCTACACGTCCCTACTTCGATGTTGAACGTCGAAGTAGGGCGCTATTCCCATCCGCTCATGGGGTTAGCGACTTCGACGTCTCGCCGCCTAACGTCGATTTCAACTTCGAAATAGCGCCCAACACGTGTAGACGTGACGGGCGCTATTTCGAAGTTACTGCCGCTACTTCGAAGTAGCGTGCACGTGTAGACGCAGCCATGGAGTGCCCTCTGCTCCTCCATGCACATGCCCCACCACTTGGTGGGACAAGCCTAGTGGCAGCAGCAGAGGAGGCTCCTCCTGCAGCTCGCTAAGGCCACGGGATGGATCAGGGCTGGGCTGGGCAGCTTGGGTGGTGCAGCACAGCTCTTGGGGCTCAGAGTGGCTGGGGGCTAGGCTGGGTGGCATGGCTTGGGACTGGGCTGGGTGGCTCAAGCAGTATGGCTCAGCTCTTGGGGCTCGGCATGGCTCAGGGCTAGGCTGGGTAGCATGGCTTGGGGCTGGCCTAGGCTGTGTGGCTCAGGGCTGGGCTGGGCAGCTTGGTGCAGCTCTGGTGAGTCACCAGCAGTGAGGGGTAGGGTGCACGTCTGTGGGGTGGGGGGAGTAGGATGCATGGCTGTGGCAGGGTGGGTAGGGTGCCTGGTCGGGGGGATGTAGCAATTGGTTCTGTTGGTTTGGGACACCACTGCTCTAAAGCTTCATGTTTGCCTTCGTGCTTCAGCCACCATTCCAGAGGACATACATTCATGCTGATGTTGGGTTCTGCTCAATAACACTCCAAAGCAGAGCAGACCAAGGTGTAATATTAAGAGGAGTTCTGGGCCCAGCTGAGAGAATGAATCCTGGGCAGATTGCTTAAACTGGGCCACTTACAGCCCAGGCTGGGTTTTCCTTGTCAGTAAGGAAAACCAAGCCAGCCACAACAATACCTTTGCCATCCCCACTGGCCAGCCAGAAACTGCATGAGCACACCCACAGATTCTCCAGCTCCTCCAAATGCCCAAATGAGAGGCTTCTCTTAGTGCCCACATGAGAGGCTCTGAAAGCTTATTTCACCAAATCCACACAGATTCTTCCAGACCCCAAAGGGTCCAGGTGCACTACCAGGTCAATATATCCCAAACCAGCATGCCGTGCCAATCCTTTAGAATCTAAAATCTAAAGGTTTATTAACAAAGAAAGAAAGAACAGGGTGAGACAGAAACATTGTTAAAGTGATACATTACATACATGAATTAAAGCCATTGATGCAAGATACAGATGATGTTATATGCTGCTTTCTTGAGTATCTGAAATTACATCCTGCTGAGAGATGGGCCCTCAGTCCACCAGGCTTAGTTCATGAGGACTGAAGAACAAGATGGTCACTGCCAGGGCCATCTTGTAGATTGCCATGTGGCAGGGAAAAATTCCTTCTTCTTACGTGGACAGTGGAGGATCACCTGTCCAGGTTAGCTATTGTGGCATTCTGCCATTGGCCTCTGGGTTAGCCAGCACATCCCAGTCCATATAGAATAGGCATTTAGGAATCTGTCCCTTGGTTTAGCCCATGTCACCTGACTAGGGAGGTGATCACACCTTCCATTGTGAATTTCAGCACTAAAATATTTCTAATGCAGGCACAAAGCCAACTTGACAAACAAACATGGCACAGATATACAAGTAGCATAACCAGATTCAGTTAATTACCACCTTCCATTAGACACCTCACTTGGCCCACTTTGCACAAGATTTGTTGCAGACATAATACAGGAATCACAGAAATGTCTTTATACTTGTAAAAATCCAGCAATGTCACCCAAGGCATGTTCATTTTCATCATATGAGTCAGGTGCCACCAGCAGAAAGCTGATTTTCTTTTTTAGTGGTTCAGTTTCTGTAGTTTCTGCATCAGAAAATTGCTCTTAAAACTTCTGCAAGTATGCATTCTACCTTGTCCCTTGCAGATTTTGGATGGTGCTTCAGATTTTTAAACCTTAGGTTGAGCGCTTTAACTATTTTTAGAAATCTCACATTGTTACCTTCTTTGTGTTTTGTCAAATCTGCTGTGAAAGTGTCCTTAAAATGAACATGTCTTGGGGCCTCATTTAAAACTGCTGCAACATGAAATATATGACATGACGCAGATAAAACAGAACAGGAGACATACAATTCTCCGCTAAAGAACTCAGTCACAAATTTAGCTAACACATTTTTTTAATGAGCATCATCCGCATGGAAGCATGTCCTCTTAAATGATAGCCAAAACATGAAAGGACATATAGGTGTTTAGCATATTTGGCATGTAAATATGCTGCAATGCTGGCTGCAAAAGTACTATGTAAATGCCTGCTCTCACATTCTGATGGCATTGTCAACAAGAAGTAAGCAACTTTATCTCCCATAAATATAAATTAGCTTGTTTGTCTGAGTGATTGGCTGAACAAAAAGTAGGACTCAGTGGATGTGTAGGTTCTAAACTTTTACATTGTTTTATTTTTGGCTGCACTTAATTTTTTACATAATCCTGCATTTGTAAGTTTAGCTTTCATGATAAAGAGATTGTACGGCAGTATTGGTATTAGGCAAATTGAAAAAAAACTATTTCTTTTGGAGGTTTTCCCCAGTGCAAATATTTGTAAGCAAACATAAATATAAGATGATCACTGTACACTTTATATTCTGTATCTTAACTGAAATAAATATCTTTGAAAATGTAGACAACATCCACAAATATTTAATTACATGGTATTCTCATAGGCTGTTTGTACACGTGGCATACTAATAAACAGCCCAAAATATGCTAATAAGGTGCGTATGTAAATTCCTGGTGCCTCATTAGCATAAGGTCACGTGATTTGGAGTCTGGAAGATGCTCTTCCGGACTCCAAAATGGCATGTAGAAGCGTGGCCCCCAGGGGGTTTTCCAGAAGGCAGTCCACCTTCCGGAGGCCCCTTTTTCCTGAAAATTTTCCAGAATACCCCCCAGAAGCCGTGCTTCTGCGTGTCGTTTTGGAGTCCGGAAGAGCATCTTCCAAACTCCAAATCATGTAACCTTATGCTAATGAGGCATCCGGAATTTACATATGGGCCTCATTAGCATATTTCGGGTTGTTTATTAGCATGCCACTTTTAAAGTGGCATGTGTAGAAACAGCCATACTGATTAGCAATGTGATTAATCATAATTAATTTTAAGCACTTGACATCCCTAATGATTACCCATGGAAATTTTTCCACTAAAATACACGTCAAAGGTCAGAGGGCCAGTGTGTGAAACCCACTTGCCTACACAGGTTGTGCACCTATTTGCCAACAGTGTCTGTCTTATAATATTATAATCACTGAACTGATAACCTAGAACATCGCTCCATGTAATCCTATAGTGATTAGTGCCCATCTAGTAACTAAAACGAAATACGTTCTTGGTCATTGAGATCAACTGTAGTGCACTTGGTGTCTCTCTGGGACCAATGGCAAAAGTCTCTCATTTGAGGCTCTGTGCCTTTGGGACCCAGTCTCCATGATGCATTTTAAGCTTTTGCATGTGGAGGAGTTTCAGGGCACAGCATATGGACCATTTATTTTGCTCAGCAGGCGGTTGATTATAGAGTTGGGCTAAGAAAGTAGTGTTAAGATCTGGATCATAAAAAAATTTTGTGGAACTGGTGTTTACATGCTCAAATTTTGATACCTGTTTAGTCCCAGATAGTAGAAATCTCATTGAGATCATTGATCTAGCGAGCATTCTATCAACTTTGGCAGAAACAGCTGTTCTTGCAAAATTTTGGCTATACTGTTATCTATAACTGAACTAGAAAACTGACTCTGGGTAGGGTCAACCAAAAACTAGAGGGCATAGCTTTAGCTAGTCTGGGGGTGTTAGTCAAAAATCTGGTGGAAACCAAATGCAGTGTCTTTTTTACTTTTGGTGGTGGTGTTGCAAATTTCTCATTGATTGTATTTTTTTTTCTGAGCCCATTCTTCCTACTCCCTCAATCTTGGACTGGCAAAGTGCCAAAACTGCTTTAGGTTATGCTGACTGCATTCAGCCACTGTGTCATCTGATGATGTCGAAGAGGCAGAAGGAGTTCCTGATAACCTTTTTAGGGCGTATTTCTGGTTGCCTAGCCTAAAGATGCAGGATCAGGCACTGGGGTTTAAATCCATATTAGTTTATTTCTTGCTGGGAGTTTTGCCTGGTCTTTCACAATGCCTAGTACAATAGAGTCCTGATCCATGGTATGCTATAGTTCAATAAGGAATTAAGTCAAGGAAATCCTAAGGCCTGCATTATACATTAGGCAAACTAGATGATCACAAAACAAAAAAGCAGTCATGTAGCACTTTAAATACTAATAAAATAATTTATTGGGTGATAAGCTTTTGTGGGACAAAACTCCTTTACTCCTTTCTGTGACTAGATGATTACAGTTGATGTTCTGGATTTATAATCTATGAATCCATGAATGACTTGGGTTCCCAGATGCAACTACAATACAGATAATAAATATTGTGTTGGAAGGTACTGGTGGCTACCAATAAGCAAGTATTGATCTATGCATTACCGCAGACCTTGCTGTTGCTGATTAGCTTCATCTTGCGCTCAGGCAAAAGGGAAGAAACAAATGAGTTCCTTTGTGGAGTGAGATAACTGAAACAATAGAAGACAACACTCAAGCCAACGTGCCAACTGGGAAGGCCTGAGCAAGAAGTAACTCAGAGTATGTCTACACTGAAGGCTTGTTTACACTGCTGTGGGTTATTCTTTTTTTTCTGGAAAACTCCCTATTCCAGAAAAAAAATCAACCTTGCTTCCACCCTGCAAAGCATGTTATTCTGGAATAAAAGAGCTCCTGCCAACAAAGCTGTGTTCACACTTTCATTTGCTGTGGCCAAACTTTGTGGTTCATGGGGTATGGCAGGTAAGCACCTGTGAACAACAAAAGTTTTGTTGATCAAGTGACAGTACAGACATACCTTAAGAAGGATTTCCTTGGGACTGATCGAAATGCAGGAACTTGGGCATTTAATGGGCTGTGCATGTCAAAAGCTGAAAGTACCCAGAAAGCCAGAGACAAGAAGAGAAACAGTCTGAGCATGGCCCCGGAGGAGAGGCGAGAGACACAGGAGTTTTTAAGGCACAGGAATGGTAGTGAAGAAGTCTTGGAGTTCTGAACAAGGAACCTGCCTGCTAGCTTTGTATCTACTGTGTTTAGAGAAACAGGATATTACATACATTCTTTGTAATATCCTAGATGGCACCAGGGTGTACAGGATAGCGCCAAAGTAATACCTTCCTCTGAATACTGGCAAGCCACTCAAGTCAAGCAGCAACATTATGAATCTTAATACTGAAAACAAAGTTTTGTATCTTGGGTAACATTTGACTTCCAAAAGTTTGCTGGAGGCAGTTATGAGAGCGGCAGTTTTAATTTTTATGCTGTTCCTTTCGGTGTACGGAGAGAGTGGTATATGTTTCTTGTATTTTTATTTTATTTAATGGCATTGCCTGTATAAAAGCAGTGTAAGCAGTACCTTGTCTACACATATACTGGTACTCTGTACTTCTATTTTAACTGGAATGTGCAACTACTCTAATGTGAAATCAGTTCCAACAATATAAACATGCATGTACTGATATGACCCATTCTCAAAAGGTTTATATGATGTTGGACTTCAAACTGATTTAACTGCATTAGAGTTTATATCCATATAAATAATAAAGCCTTGAACCAAATAGCTGTGCTGGTACGAGGCAAGAAAGAAGAACCACCTCTTTGTTGTTCTGCCAATAAAACAAAAGCAGTGTTAATCACATTACCCTAAGGCCCTGAACACAATTAGCAAGCATGCAGAAGTGAAAAAGAATTCACTTTAGTGCCCCTAGAAGCTTTATTGCACTTAGCAAGTGATCATTTTCATAATAATATAATTACCAGAATGGGAAATTACAGATAATTGCTGTTGTTGTGACCTTGCTCCTTCGGTAATGAAATTAATGTAATTGTTACTATTTAGATTCTTACTAATTCAGGGGCTGCTTCAAAGTCTTTTCAGGGGAGCATAATCATGGGTTTTTTTTAATTATGTTTCTCCTTTTTCCAAACGTATTAATAAATAGAAGACATCTTAAACGCTCACAACACAGGTTCATTTTGTTTCTTGTTCTTCACTGGCTTACGGCTGTCTGCTAAAAAGTATGGAGTCTACCTTCTGGCCTTTGTGAGTATCATGGCAACTTGAATTATTGAATCCATTTAGAATACCATGGAATTACAGAAATTAGAAATGGGGGAAATTCCTTTGATTTATTTCTGTGTGCTTTGTCTAATCTATTTCCAAGTGACTCAGAAGATGGAATTTCTACTGTTTCCTGAGGACACTATTTCATGCTCTAACAGAATTAAGAGTGTTTTTCTGATATTCAGATTATTTTAAATTTTGCCTTAACTAATTTAATCCTTTGGTTCATCCTAAGCAAGTTCTCTCTCTCCATGATCTCTAACTTTTTCAAGAATATGAAGATACCACTAAAAACCAAACTTTAATCCCTATTAGACTGCTGTAAATCTGGAGTAAGTAAGTACAGTAAAGTGAGTGCCTCAGCCGAGCTTGTACATTTCTTTTAAGTTCTTTTTTGTTTGTTTTTCCTCCAATTAACTGATACATATTCCAGTTTCTCAAAAGCACTGGACTCCTAAAATAACATAGCATTTTAAAACTGATGGCAAGCATAAAATAAGTATAAACAAATCAATGAAAAATTGAATAGTCAAAAAAAATCACACCCATTTGGTTAAATTACTGGAAGGTCCACTTTGCACTTCATTAGATAAATATTTTTATGCCCTTTTCACAGCTAAGTAAATTCATATAATGAAAAGTTAATTGTTTTCATTGCCACACATGAAAACTATGGCAGAACTAGAAATTAGGACCCAGGAGTCCTAACAACCACCATGCTTGAACCATATGTTCACATGCAAACTTAGATTCAAGTAATTTTTTTCTTTTCTTTTCTTTTCTTTTCTTTTCTTTGTTTCTGTCTGTTGCATGTCCTGTCTCTTTTTAGGTTAAGTTCTCTTTCTTCTTCCTAGCATTCTCATCTGTCCCACTGTCATACCATTAACAAGAAGTATGAGCCAAGCTTTGAGTTGATGGAACACTGATTCTTACACCACAGCCTTGGCTCCCTAGATTATGTGATTATATCATTTTGGAAACAACATAATCTTGATATAATACCCACTCATTCATTCTTTGTCATTGCAGCTTCCTTCTCTTCTGTGACATGTTGTTGGAACCAAGACATAGAGAAACAGGTTTCATTCAGGTGTTCTGTTTTAAGCATAATTCATGATAGTCCCTGTTTCCTCAGATCAGCCCAAACACAGTCAGTCAGGACTGATGTAACTATGCTGAAATGTTAATTGAAGGTGCTAATGACATAAAGGCTGCTGGACAAAACACAAAATAAAACAAAACCCATTTAGAAATGGAATCTAAGAGCCCAAATGTCTCCACAGAAATCTGTTCGCAGCTGCCATGGAATTCACCAGGAATTACCAGTGATCATTTGAGAGAACTATCCTGACGTCTGTTCCAATCACTTAGTACTGTACCATCAATGACAAGCAGGCAGAAACCCAGCTGACTCAGGTATCAGCAGCTTCCACCTGCCCAAAGGTAGTTCCAGGAGCTAACGGTCAGCAGAGGGCCTTACTCACTGTCTAATTTTCTCCCCCTCATCCAAGGCTACCACATTTTATTCATTCTCCCACCGCTTCATTCTTCACTCCTTCTTCCAGATCACTGCTTAAGGTCTGAACTCACTGTGTTCCCTGGTACACCAAGCAAGCCACCACATTCTGTACATTCACATTCCAGTAAGTGAGATCAGTCAGGTCTTACAAAGCTGTATTGTGCTGCTTGACAACCAAATAAGTATAGAGCCATAACTAGGTCTTCCTCTGTGTTTTATACAGCACCACAATAATGGGCCAATTCCCAAGGGCTCACTTCATTTTTAATCACTCAGAACTTCTGAAATTTTGCTTGCACAGTAAACCCTCGAAATGTGCGATTTTGAGGTGTGCTTAACTCGCATGATTATTATACAGGCAACTATTTTCTTCCCCTTCCCACAAACTATGGGCAGGGGGCGGGGAAGAAAATAGTTGCCTATATAAGAAAAAGTCACCAATACAGGCTGAACCTCTCTAGTCTGGCACTCTTTTGCCCAGCAGCATCCATAAGCCAGCATGATTTTGGTTAGCCTGATGACCATTTGTCATGCATGTGACCAAGTTTCCCATGGTCCCATAAAGTTTATTTACAGCTACAATTCCTGGAGCTCAGTGTTCAGCTCTAATTTACCCTTAAATGTCTTCTACGTTCCCAGTAAGCAGTGAAAGTGTTGGTAATGCTGCTAGAAAATATTGACCTCCTGTGGTTCAGCAAATCCACTCGTTCAACACTGGTCAAGTCCCAAGGGTGCCAGACTAGAGAGGTTCAACCTGTATTGGGAATGTCCATATAAAAGTGATGATTTTTCATCTTGCTATCTGGTTACCCTAGCCCAAACTCTAGTGGTTATTCAGGGGGGGAAGAAAGTATGCCCAAGTTCCCAGCCTCTATTTTTGTAGTTGTGGTGGGGGGAGGGGAATTTATATGTATTTTTTATGCATTGGCTCTCTGGAACCAAGTGTGACATCTTCATTCTGAATTCAGCTTGAAGTAATCTTCACTGATTTTTTAATTCATAATAAAACTAACTTCACAGGTGTTAACCTACAAGTGTAATTTGTCTGGTAAACAGCTTATTTCACACAAGCATTTCCCTATCACTTTAATGACTCCTAAACACATCATTTGCTTCAGATGGCTTTCTTTAGGCCAGCAAAATAATACTGAACAATGGCTTAGCAAAAGGGAGGCTTTGAGGTGGACGTCACTTTGTTCAAAGACAACCAACAAGACCTAGAAAGAGACATGCAATTACGCACATTGGAAAAGTAAGGCAAACAGCTTACTTTAAAAAGAACCTTCAGATTATGCAGGTGCAATGTCTTGTACAGATTTTTCCTTCCCAGGTAATTGTGTCTTAAAACTCCTGGGCTATGACCACACTAGGGAGTGACACTGAAATGGCTTATCCCTATCTGTTATTTCGAAATAAGCTATTTTGAAATAAGTGCTGTGGAAGCGACTACACACGAAATGCAGATCAACATTGCGATCCGCAACATCAAAAAGCCTCCCAGTCTTTTCGAAATGGAGCGGCTACACAGCCACAGTTTCATTTCGAAATAATGGGGCAGGAAATGGCGGGGGCAGGGTCGAATGGCTGACAAGCCCTTCCAGAGCACGGGCGAGCCTACCCCTTAAAAGGCCCCGGCCAAACACATCCCCCATGCACATGTTGAGGACCCTGGCTGCTTGCAGCATGCAACCTCCCACACAGCACTCAGCAGAGCTTTGGTTAACCACCACACCACTGCCTGCCATGGACCTGCAGCACTTCATTGACAGGGACACCTTGGACATCATGACCATCCTGACGGCCATCCTGACAGCATGCCATATGAGGCTACGTGCTGCCCGACATGTGGCTAAACTCCTGCAGGCTCCCCCCGACTGTGCATCCAGAGCACCGCCAATTCCAGCCCCGCCCTTGCCTCTGGCAGTACCCCACCAGCAGGGAGTGGTGGGATGACATCTTCCTCGGAGAGTGGGATGACAACCAGTGGCTCCACAACTTCTGGATGACTCGGGCCACCTTCATGGAGCTGTGCCATTGGCTGGCACCAGTACTTCGCCACCAGGACACTCGCATGCAGCCCGCGCTCCCCCTGGAGAAACGAGTAGCCTTCGCCCTGGGGAAGCTGGCCACCCTATCGGAGTAGTTGGTTGGGAGCCACGACAGTCCCTGGAGCCGTGACCACCCCAGGTCCAGGGACCACGGTGGGGCCAAGATGGGGCAGGTGGACCAGGGAGATAGGGCTGGACCAGGGTATCTGGGGGCTAAGACTCATGGGGAGAAGGGGGAGAGCCACAAATGGGCAGGGCTTGCCTGGTCACAGCCTGTGTGCCAGATCCCGCCACTCAGTCGGGGTCATGTCAGCTGGGAGCAGAGCTGTAAGAGCGGGGGGGCAGAAGGCGCACGGTGGGGCTGGGGAAGAGGTGGAGGCTGAGGCGGTGGGGCAGCAAAGAGGAGGGTACCGGGGAAGAAGGGGGGGCTGGGGCAGAGGGGGGCACTGTGGGAAAGGCCATCCATAGAGCAGGCAGCTGGGCCAGGTGGTTATGATGGCCTGGGTCATGGTGTCGAGATACCCAGCCACCCAGTCCCAGGCCACCAGCTCCATGGAGAGTGATTCCAGCAACAAGCGGTTCTGCTCCCACCATGCGGCCGTGTAGGCTGCTGCCAGATCATCTGCTGAGCTGCAGTGGCGGCTCCTCCTGCCACAGCGCCCAGTCTGGGAAGGCTTCGCCCCCTTACCCTCCTCTGCTGCTGCAGGGCTCCCAGGCACATCCAGGGGGCTGGGTTGACTGGCAGATGCCAAGGCTGTGGAGACATAAGGCGAGAGGGTGGTGCCCTGTCAGTCATGAGCTCACGTACTGTGGGCCAGTGGCCTTGTCCCTATCGCCAGCCCACCCTGCTTGTGGTGAGGGGCTCTGGGTGGCCCCGTCTTCTGTGAGGTCCATCAACATGGGGCTGTTAGAGTAGTTGCCCCAGCCCTTCCGGGCTGCTGACCCTCATGGCAGCCCATGGCCCCATGCGGACCCCACCTGGCAGTGATAATGGCCATCCCTGGGTCCCTGGCCCATGGCTGTGTGCCCAGGCCCATACTGGCTGTGTCAGGAAACACCCCCTCCCCCACATGTCCAGGGCACCCCACAACCAGTCCTACCTAAGGGTTCCTCAGCTGGTTTAGGGGAGGCCCAGGTGGAGGTAGCCCGGCTAGGGCTCTCAAAGGGTTCAGCAATGCACAGCAGTCCCTCGATCCTGCTGTCACTGTCCCCAGTGCCAGCAGGTACTTCGGGGCCTGCAGTAGGGGGGGCCATCAAGGGTCCTAGCTGGGGCTCCTCGCTCTGCCCCTCCACCTCTGCCATGTCCAGGGTCTCTTCGGGTGGTGCAGCCTCCCTGGGTCCTAGCAGCTGGTGGAGCTCCCTGAATAGGGGTGGGTGTCTGGCACTGCCCTGACTGCTTGGCTGAGTCCCTAACTCAGGCATAGCCCTGCCGCAGCTCCTTCACTTCAGAGCGGACCTGATCGGGGGTCCAGAGGGGGTGGTCCCTTGCAGCAAGGTTGCTGGTGAGGCGGGCGAAGGTGTCTGTGTTTCTCTTCCGCCCTTCCATCCTGAGCAGGATGTCCTCATCCCCCCAGCCAGCCAGCAGGTCCTTGACTTCAGCTTCCAGCCAGAGAGCTCCTCTCCTCTATGGGGGCTGCACAGAGCCCTGGGAGCCCTGCCGTCCGGGCCTCTTGGCTTAGCGGGGATCTTGGGGGTCTTGGCTGCTGGCCATTGGTCCGGCCATGCTGGGGCGTTGCTTTCCAGGGGTGCTTGGGAAAGTTGTCTGGCCACCTCGTGCTCCTATGTGTGCCAGCACACTCTCAGCTTCCTGTACAGGGTTTCTGTGTCCCTGCAGCATTAAGGCACCCACAGCTGACAGCCATAGAGCTCTGGCTGCTCGTGGGAGGGGCCAGCTCTGTGGAGGACTTTTAATTTTGAAATGGGAGCCAGGGAGCGGCTACACACATTTAATTTCAAAATTAACATCGAAAGGAGGCATTATTCACAACATGGGAGTAGAATAACAATTTCGTAATGAACACCTTTTAATTTCGAAATTAATTTCGAAATGAGCAGTTGCTCTGTAGTCGCTCTCCTGCTCATTTCGAAATTGACCCTCATTTCGAAATAATTTTCGAAATGAGCTGCTAGTGTGGCCACAGCCCTGGACTCTTGTCCTAGTTCTGACCTGACTTGCTGTGTGATCTTGGGAAAGTCACTTAGCCGCATTCATAAAGCCCTAAAAAGTAGAAGAGAAACGTCACATCCTGAGCTCATAGTTTTGTACATGGATCCATTTTATGCCTCCAGGATAGCTTTCAGTCCAGATATTGGAAAATATTTAGATCCTTAACACCTTTTGATTTCCAGGTCGGGGCCTCAGTGCCTGTAGTTATTATGACTTACACCATAGTAACATCTAGATCCTCCAGTCTCCTTGGGTGAGGTGCAGTATAAACATATAACAAAAGATAATGGTCCAGAGAGAAAACAGCATAATTTAAAATGAGAACTTACTCACAGATACAACAAACCAGTGAGAAGGAGGAATTGCCAGGCAAGAAGGATGTGCTTGTGATTTTGTATGATAAGTGATGGTCACATGGTACCCGCTGCCTAAGTAGTGTCAGATTTGAAATGGATACAAATGCCAATTGAGTACCCTAACGTTCACTGTACAAATGGCACTTCTATAAAATACCTTTACAAGGCTACGTCTACACGTGAACGCTACATCGAAATAGCCTGTTTCAATGAATAACGTCTACACGTCCTCCAGGGCTGGTGCCATCGACGTTCAACATCGACGTTGGGCAGCACCACATCGAAGTAGGCGCTGCGAGGGAACGTCTACACGCCAAAGTAGCACACATCGAAATAAGGGTGCCAGGAACAGCTGCAGACAGGGTCACAGGGCGGACTAGCGCTTCCCGGGCAACAGCTAGCCGCTCCCTTAAAGGACCCCTCCCAGACACACGCAGCCTGCACAGCACGCGGTTTGCAGAGCCATAGGCACGCACACCTCAGGTGATGTAGTCATTGACCCCCAGCAGCAGCAGTAGCAGCAGCCAGAGGTCCACCCAGCCGCCCCTGTAGGAGCAGTGCTCGCCCTGCTCAATGCCATGCAGGAGGCAGCTGATCACATCATAGCCACAGAGGAGGAGATGCCCACAGGGGAGGAGGAAGCAACCCCCAACCCTGCATCACCCCCCCCCCCGCCTCACATGCCGCCGGCTGTGGAGCTACCCCATGAGCACTGACTGGTGGGAGCGGCTGGTGCTCGGAGAGTGGGACAATGACCGCTGGCTCCAGAACTTTTGCATGAGCCAGCAGACATTTCTGGAGCTATGCCAGTGGCTCACCCCCGCACTGAGGCACCAGGACACCTTCATGCGGCGTGCCCTCAGTGTGGAGAAATGGGTCGGCATCTCTGGAAGCTGGCCACTCTAGACAGCTACCGATCCGTGGGTCAGCAGTTTGGTGCCAGCAAGGCCACCGTCGGGGCTGTCCTCATGGTGGTAAGAGGACCCACGGGGGGAGGGGGAGGCAGCCCTGGCAGGGGAGGGGAGGGGAAGGGGCCCCTGGCAGGGGAGGGCCACACACATCCTGCATACCCCTCACTGGTGCTCTCCCATATGCTTCCCCTGCAGGTCATCCGCACCATCAATGCCCTGCTCCTCCACAGGCTCATGAGGCTTGGGGACCTGGATGCTGCCATCGCGGGCTTTGCCACCCTGGGCTTCTCCAGTTGCTTCGGGGCTCTGGATGGGACCCATATCCCCATCCGCACCCCGGAGCCCAGTGGAGGACGCTACCTAAATCAGAAGGGCTACACTCAGTAGTCCTCCACGCCTTGGTGGACAGCCAGGGCTGCTTCCTGGACATATATGTGGGCTGGCCTGGCAGCAGCCATGACACCCGGGTATTCCGGAACTTGGGCCTGTGCCACCGGCTGGAGGCGGAGACCTACATCCCCCAGAGGGAGATCCCTGTGGGGGACACCACCATGCCCCTCTGCATCATCGCAGATGCAGCATACCCCCTCCGGCCCTGGCTCATGCACCCTTACATGGGCCACCTGTCAGCCAGCCAGGAGCGCTTCAACATGCGCCTGAACCACGTGCGCCAGGTGGTGAAGCGTACATTTGGCCACCTCAAGGGGTTGCTGGAGGTGTCTCCTCACCCGCCTTGATGCGGGCCCCACCAACATCCCCCAGATTGTGGGCGCATGCAGCGCCCTCCACAACCTCGTCGAGAGCAAAGGGGGAGACCTTCTTTCAGGGCTGGGCTGTGGAGGCCGGCAGGGCCGATGTGCAGCCACCTGCTGCCCCCAGTTGCCAGGTGGACCCTGAGGGGACCCGGGTCCGGGAGGCCCTGCTGGCCCAGTTCGACGAGGCCGCGGGGTGAACGCTGGCAGGCCCCCCACCTCATCCTCCACTACACTCCCTGCTCCTACGCCCACACCACAGAGCACCCAAAAGCACACCCCCCCCACTTTTCTTGTAAATAAAAACAGACATGTTTTTCGTGAAACCAGAATATATATGTTGAACTTTTATTATATTATTATATCATAACTATGTACAGCCAAAATAAATATTATATATATACATATTATAAGATGAAAGGAAAAAAAGGGGAAGACAAGGAAGGGGAGAACTATTTACATGGGGCAGGGCAGGTATCATCATAACATAACAGAACAGGGGTCTAATACAAACTATTTACAAAAGTTAGGTGAAGGGGATATATACAAAGGGGGGGGGCCACGTTGTGGGCCCCACACCCCTTAATGTCCAGCGCTGGGGGTGGGCGGCCGTGAGCCGCGCCTCGGCCGCAGCCCACGCCAGGGCTGGCTGGGGGCCGGGCGGACTGGGAGATAAGGCCAGCGCATGTCAGCTGGCCCCAGGTCCCCCTCGGCGGAAGGGCCCTCGGTGGCGGACAGCAGTGAGACGGCCGGTGGAGCAGCTGGTGGAGAAGGCAGGGTGGGCAGAGCGGCAGCCGGCGTGGCATGGGGGGCCAGGTAGTCTGCTATGTGCTCAAAAGTGCGCATAAAGGCCCCCCATGCCTCCTGGTGCCAGGCCAGCGCCCGCTCTTGGAGTTGGAGGCTCTGCTCCTCCACCCGCAGGCACTGCTCGGAGACCTCCAGCTGCCAATGAAGGATGGCCAGCAGCTGGGCGTCCGTCACCGTCCTCGGATGGTGCTGGCTCCGCCATCGTCCCTGCACTGGGGTCGGTCGGTGCTCCGCTGAGGGGCTGGCCTGGAGTGATGGCCCCGGTGGGCTCTCCAGGACCACTGACACCTCGCCGGCTCTCTCCGGTCCTTCCGATGGTGCAGCTGTGGAACACGTGGGGGAAGAAGAGTGGAGATAGCCATTAGTGTGGGCCCTGAGCCGTGGCCCTTGTCCCCCCACCCCTGTTGCTGGTCCCCCATCCCCATCCCCGGGAGATGCTGCTGCTGCTGATGATGGGTGTCCCACCCCCTCCCCTCAGGGGACCCTAGGTTCCGCTCCCCCCATCCCCAGGGATGGGGCATGGCACTGTCATGCTGGGGGGGCAGGGGCTGATGCACTCTTCTGAGGGACATGCCACTGCTGTCCTTGGGGCCATGGTCATCTGGGCATGTGGAGGGCCCTGGTCATGTCTGTTACCCCAGCTCCTCAACCCCGGGGGTGTGCACCGGGGGGGTACATACCTGATGGTCCGCTCCCACGGTCGGGGGACACTCGGTGGGCGGACGCCCTGCTGGAGCTCCGGGACAGGATGTGGATCTGGAGCCCTGCATCACTGGAGGAGGACTGCCCCTCCTCCTCCTTCTCCTCCGGTGCCCCAGGGGTGGGCTCCTGGGGGGTGCCCCTGGGGTGCGGGACTTACCTCCAGGGCGGACTCTGCCTCCGGGGTCTGCTGGGGCTCGTCAGCCGAGGTATCAAGAGTGGCTGGAGGGGAGGAGGTGTGCCGGGGGCCCAGGACGGCCCTGAGCTCCCTGTAAAAGGGGCAAGTGATGGGGGCAGCCCCAGATCGGCCGGCCGCATCCCGGGCCTGGGCGTAACCCTGCCGCAGCTCCTTCACCTTACTCCTGACATGGTCAGGAGTGTGGGCAGGGTGACCCCGGGCGGCCAGGCCCTCAGCCAGCCAAGCGAACGCATCCGCGTTCCGCCTCTTGCTCCCCATTACCTGGAGCACCTCCTCCTCACTCCAGAGCCCCAGCAGGTCCTGAAGCTCGGCCTCCGTCCAGGAGGGGCCCCGCTGCCACTTCCCAGCCTGGCTGCCGGTCTGGGAGCCCTGGCTCCCCTTGGGGGGGTGCCCTGGGGGCACTTAGGGGGCTGGGGGGCGGCCATCACAGTGGTGGGGGGTTGGTGTGGCTGCTCAGAGATGTGCAGGCTGGCCGCGTGGCTGGGCTGCCACCTGCATGCTCTCTCAGATTCCTGCACAGGAAGGCAGGGGGCAAGGACCTTTAAGGAGCCGCTGCACACAGCAACCATCGAGCTCAGGGGCTGGAGAGAGCGTCTCTCAACCCCTCAGCTGATGGCCGCCATGGCGGACCCCGCTATTTCGATGTTGCGGGACACGCAACAGCTACACGTTCCCTACTTCGACGTTGAACGTCAAAGTAGGGCGCTATTCCCATCTCCTGATGGGGATAGCGACTTCAACGTCTCACCGCCTTACATCGATGTCAACTTCGAAATAGCGCCCGCCACGTGTAGCCGTGATGGGCGCTATTTCGAAGTTGGCGTGGCTACTTCAAAGTAGCTGGCACATGTAGACGCGGCTCAAATGAGTGAGCATCTGTTCTCTTTCTGCCTGCATATAGCAGTAAAGTAAAGAAGAATTATATGAATGCCCTTAGAAAGTGAGAAGGTCAAAAGTTTCAGTTTGATTAAGAACCCAACCATTTGGATGCTTTGGCATTTCACACAGACTCTATTTTGATTTGAAGTCTAATTGAAATGCCTTTTCATTTGGGATTTTGTCTGTTTATTCCTCATTGCAGTCAGGATGTTCAAAAATGACCTGGGAAAATTAACTGAATTTTTCTGAAACTCTAAAAATGTTCTCCTTGAGATCAGGTCAAAGTTTCAGGTTCTTATCTATTGAAAACCATAACACCAATCCTCAATCATGAAGAGAATAAAGCCCAAGGCAATCAGAAAAAAAAGGAAAAAAGAGCAACAAAGAAAAGACAAAAAGAGAGAAAGAAATTTAATTTGAATTCATTCAGTAATACTTCACCTATATGCTTGACTTCCATTTATAACAATGCAAAGATGTGTAGAAATATTGCTTAAGCATTGTGCGTGCCTTTTATACTAATAGGAACAACATTCACTTGAATACTAAAATATTTTCCTTTGCAAAAACAAAATACTAATAAAATTCTCCCATAAGTGCAGGAAAGTAAATAGTTCTTAATTTAATCAGAAGTAATAACATTAGTTTAAAAGATTCCAAAAATGATTTTTATTGTTATAGAACATAGGATCTATCTTCCACTAAACCTAGCTTTCTATTTGCCCATCTTATTTAAAGTACACCTGTCTGCATTTTAATCCTTGTCTGAAAGTCTGCTGGCAGAATTAATAATTATTATAAAATAAAAATCCATGAAAGTCCATGCTAATGATAAGATAAAGAACTTATTCCCACCCCCTACAGCAAGAAGCTAATCTTCCTCCATGTCCTAATCTACTGACATACAGAGTTTGATCTGAAATAAGCTCTTAATAATGAATAATCTGGCTATGAATATGATTCTGCTGAGCAGAAAATGGAGGATTAAAGAAGGAGCTCTAGAAAAATTAGTCCTCACATTCTTCCGATTTTAAGGGTTTTGATTTCCCTCTAAATAGTTCTTTGATTGTTGCTGCCACCTTAAGGATGCAAACAGTGCTGGCTATTCTGTCTAATTTAAGAAGCTGATACTCTGCATTTATCGAGGGAAAGGAACAAAAGCAGCAACCTGGCACCTATTCAAGTGCACAGTCTCTTTAACTGAGGGATGTCTAGAGACCCAAGTGTATATATATATATATATATATATTTAATATGCAGTCAATGAGTTTGAATTAGGCACTTCTGGGAGCAGGCTGCTTGCCTGGTATGTGTAACAAAAATCAATATCTGTGTGCATGTGTCCATATTTTAAAAGAACAAAGTGAGAAAAGGCAAATCATAACTCGTATTTATTTTCTTAAGATTGCAATGTCAAAGAAAATGTTTCATCATTTCCACAGACCTCCTGATTTCCTGCCTTAGGAGCAGGCAGAATATACAAGTGAAGATAGTAAGTTTCAAAAGTGACTAAAGATTTTGGAGGCTTCAAATTCTGAATGGCAAACTTAAGACACCAGAATGGTGTCAGATTTTCAGAGAATGCTGAGCACCTATACACTAAAAATCAAACTCAATAACTATTCGTGTTTGAAACTCCTGGTCAGAATTATGCTCCTCGATTGGTATATGGAAGATCTCAACTTCAACTACAGAAATGCTATTTGTCAAGAAGCACATAGTTCAACTTCTAGAACAAAGGACTGGACATTAGCTGTTCATGGGTTCCATTCTTGACTCTGCCACTGTCATATGACCTCACCTCCCTGTGCCTGAAGTTTAGCCACGTGTGAAATGGGCAAAATAATATTTACTAAACTCATTGGGATGGGTTGAAGCTTAACTGAATAATTAATTATAAAGCACTGTGAGATTCTCCAGTAACAACAGTCTAAGATGAAGAAAAATATTAAACCAAAGAACATGCTGCAATTTACAGATGAAAGATAAGCCAAGCAAAGAGCAGAATTCTACATTTTCCTAAGGCTGCCATATGCCATGAATACAATTTTTAAAAATAAAACATCAAATCACAAAATCGAGTAAATATTTAGCTATATTACATTGGTAAATGTAGTAGAATCCCTGTTTTATCTGCAAGCCAAGCACAAAAGCTTATAGCATCTCCCTACTTATAGTATATTCACCCTATGGGAATGTCAGACAACTTTGGACAAATGTCATTAACGTCATTGATTGCTTTCAAAGATTTTTTTGACAAATTAAACTCCTAGAACACATGAGTCCATTAGAGGTTTCAACAGCATTTGTTCCACTCCAATATGGTAATTATTTACTACATGATTTTTCTGATCATCAGCTGGCGTGAGTCTCCTCAGCCTGTTTGGTGGTTTTTTTTGTTTTTTTTTTTGTATAAGCACTCTATTCCCAAAGTAGCTAAAGAATATACAAAGCTAAGCCTTAGCATGGTTTTCAGTTTTCCTGCTCCAAGAACTTTTGCTTCCAGGAGTTTGATTCCAAAGATTTTAGGTGTGTTCTTTTTAAAAACAATTCAAACAACTCCATTGTTCATCACTGGAAATAGGAGAGAGGGCTGCAATACCCCACCCACCAGACACAGCACTAGGTTCTCATCAGCACAGCCTGGAGGGGAAAGAGATGGCTCTGGCTCAACTTTCCATTTCTGTCAAAATCACCCCCAGGGAATGACTGAGCTTTGTGCTTACCAGCCCTATCCTCAGCACACCTCTTATGTCTGAGGGTAAGGCATCAGAGCCGAAATCCCTGTGGATCCCACTAAACTAGGGCCTAGCTAGATTAAGTGTAATCTGGGACCCTAGACACACCACAACACTGATCTCCATCCCTTTTGGCATCAAACCTGCAAAGTGGCCCCATTCCCTACATGGGCTGGAGACGAGAGCAGCAGCAATCCACCTATTACTTATATCTGATATGTGCACTGTAGTGAGACCTAGTCTATCCTTAAAATTTAAGTTGTTTTACCTACCTCACTCACGGTGTGAAAAATCCTACAGCCCCATAACTGGGTTATGTTGGCATGTATTCATGACCTGAGAGAGCTGAGCCAGTTGTATTCTGCTTCTTCTGCAACACAGAATCCTCTGTGACTGGGGAGGTTGGGAGCCCCTCTAAGGGCTTGTCTGCTTGTAACTGGAGATCATTGGCGCTCTGCAGATTGATCTCCCAAGAGTCAATTTAAAGTGTCTAGTAGGGACACACTACTAAATCAACCATTCGTCATGCTCCTGGCAACCCCAGTACTTGAAGGGGTTGTGAGAAGTAAGGGAAGTCAACAGGAGAGTTACTCCCATTCAACTCCTGCTGTGGGGACACGGCAAAAATTTGGCTTAAGATATATCAACTCCAGCTACGCTATTCACATAGCTGGAGTTGTGTATCTTAAATCGACTTTCTCACTACATATAGACCAGCTGTATGAATGAGTCATGGTGTTAACAGCCCATTCAAATGCCTGGGAAAAGTCATACCATTAGAGGTACATTCTCAGGCTCCCTGCAGACCCAGGCAAATGTCTCTGCCTTGGTTTTCACTCAGTTCTGTTTTTAAGTATTTCATTGCAATTATGAGAATTAGAGACATAATAATAAAAAAGCTGCTGAAATTCTGATGCAATCATGTGATTCCAGGAGTGGAGGTCATAGAATCCTAGAACACTAGAATGGGAAGGGACCTCAAGGGGTCATCGAGCCCAATCCCCTGCCCTCATGGCAGAACCAAGCACAGTCTAGACCATCCACAATAGATGTCTATCTAACCTACTCTTAAATATCTCCAGTGATGGAGATACCACAACCTTCCTAGGCTATTTATTGCAGTGTTTAACCACCTGACAGTTAGGAAGTTTTTCCTAATGTCCAATCTAAACCTCCCTTGCAGCAATTTAAGTCCATTACTCCTTGTCCTGTCCTCAAAGGCCAAGGAGAAGAATTTTTCTCCCTTCTCCTTCTAACTTTCTTTTAGGTGCTTGAAAACCACTATCATGTCCCCCCTATGTCTTCTCTTTTCTAAACTAAACAAGCCCAGTTCTTTCAGACTTCCCTCATCGCTCATAGGAACATATCCATTGTGCCTGTGTCCTAATTTTTCCCTTCCCTGATGGAATTCACATTTTGTTGTTTCATTTTATTTTGCTTATTTTGTTTGATGCAGCTTGAAAGTAAAATAACCATTATCAGAGCAAAAGTGAAATATTTGCTCCAGAAATTCATTTTTATCTTATGTACAGAGCATATTTCACTCAGGCACACCAAAGGAGTAAACAAGAAGAATTGACTGAAATTAGCAACAATCTGTGAAGTGAGACATTGTTAAATCTGTTTCACAGATGTGTAAAATGAAGCACACAGGACTAGATCACACAGCCAATGAAAGAGCTGGGAATGGAACCCAGGAGTCCTGGATCCAGTCCCCTGCTCTGTCTACCAGTCACATCTGAGGATAATTCAGCCTACATAGCTGCAAACATTTTTCAAATATTAACTGACAATGAGCATTGACATCCCACAGGCGAATAAGATATTTCATATTACCAAGCAACTGAAAGGCAGGCATAGGCACATCACAAGAATTCAGAATGAGCAGGGCTTGGAAAGGGATTTAGCTTGCTTTCAAATGGTGCTTCATTTGGAAAGTGAATTTCAAACAGGGGAATGAGGCAGGAGGAAAGCACCCCTAGACACTGAACGCGCAGCTGACATCAGACAGCATATGGGCAACTCCAGTCCATCAAGCAGCTGCATAGGGCAGTGGGCAGACCAGCATCAGCCACTCAAGAGAGGCAAGTGAGTCAGCAGGACAGCAGGGAAACAGGCAGGCTGATCCATTTGCTGCACCTTTTGATGTTAAATGCACCTGCCAGAACTCTATAGACTTTTCAAGCCTTTCAGCGATGAAACTAGTCAACTCTTCCTGACGCTTGCCCTTACCCTTCTACTAATGTTAAGAACGTTGGGAGGAAAAATACAGAGGCCTGCTTAACAATGTTTCTTTTCATTCTATCTGAGCTGGTGCATTTTGCTAGCAACGAAAATGCAATCACAGCCATCTCACTTCAGCTCTCACACTGTGGCACTAAACAACACACTGAACTAAAGTGTAATGTGGAAATGTTGTCCATTCCTTGCTGACTGACATGTGGGCATCTCTTCCCTAAGCACTAGACTTCAATAAACTTCACATAAGACACCAAATCAGGTCACACAGCTATGACCAAACTCACATACACTCTCCACCGTCACAGAACCAACTTCCATGGCAACAGTCCTTACATTCTGCTGCACTTTCAAGTCTGTTTCCTCTCTTTTCCACCCCCACAACTCTCCCACACTACTGTGACTCATAACTGAAAATACCCATTCATGTAAAATCAGTTGACAACCCTTTCTGTGTGATTCCCCCCACCCCACAACAGGTGTGGTTTTTGCTGTTCTTTCCAGGCAGCTGACTCCCCTCCCAGTTCCCTGCTCCTGCAGTGTTCTCCAAGTGGTCCAGCTCAGAGCTTTCCTCTACCAGGTATGCCTGGAAAGCAGCTTGTAGCTAGCTAGATCAGCTCACCACACAGATCCCTATGCCTTGCCTGCTGTGCTCTTCTACAGGCAACCAAGTTCATCCACATTAACTTCTGATCCCACTCTCAGCCCTGGCACCAAAAGGACTCCCTCACTGGTTCCTTAGCCTCCCAAAGGGCTAGTTCTATGTAAATGCTGGGAGCATGCACTGTACATGAATTAACTCCCTGGGGAGAAAGTTTTATAGCAAAGGTAGCTCCTGGTTCCTAGCCGCTGCAAAATAGTGGCTTCCATGGTAAAAATGTTGAGTCCCAGAGACATCTTTTTTTCGTTATCTGTTTGCTAGCAGAAGGAATTACAATATTTAGGGAAAAACAAAGTTTGTGGCTGAAGAATGGCAGTCCCTAGGGTCTCTGTACACTCGTACTTCTTAGCCGCATCTACACGTGCACGCTACTTCGAAGTAGCGGCACTAACTTCGAAATAGCGCCCATCGCGGCTACACGCATCGGGCGCTATTTCGAAGTTAACTTCGACATTAGGTGGCGGAACGTCGAAGTCGCTAACCTCATGAGGGGATCGGAATAGCGCCCTACTTCGACGTTCAAAGTCGAAGTAGGGCACGTGTAGACGATCCGCGTCCCGCAACGTCGAAATTGCCGGGTCCTCCATGGCGGCCATCAGCTGGGGGGTTGAGAGACGCTCTCTCCAGCCCCTCAGCTCACTGGTGGCCACGTGGAGCGGCCCCTTAAAGGTCCCCTCCCCCTCCCTGCCTCTGCAGGAAGCTGAGGGAACGTGCAGGCTGCAGCCTGCACACGCGGCCAGCCTGCACCACCCTCATCCCCCCACACAGCTACGATGGCTGGCCGGCAGCCCCCCCAAGGGGAGCCAGGGCAGCCAGGCTGGCAAGCGGCAGCAGGGCCCCTCCTGGACGGAGGCCGACCTGCGGGACCTGCTGGGGCTCTGGAGTGAGGAGGAGGTGCTCCAGGTAATGGGGAGCAAGAGGCGGAACGCGGATGCGTTCGCTCGGCTGGCCGACGGCCTGGCTGCCCGGGGTCACCCTGCCCGCACTCCTGACCACGTCAGGAGTAAGGTCAAGGAGCTGCAGCAGGGTTACTCCCGGGCCCGGGATGCGGCCAGCCGATCTGGGGCCGCCCCCCCGTCACTTGCCCCTTTTACAGGGAGCTCAGGGCCATCCTGGGCCCCCGGCACACCTCCTCCCCTCCGGCCACCCTTGACACCTCGGCCGACGAGCCCCAGCAGGCCCTGCAGCCGGAGTCTGCCCCGGAGGCAAGCCCCGCACCCCGGGGGCCCCCCCCCCGGAAGCCACCCCCGGGACATCGCAGCAGGAGGAGGAGGAGGGGGGGGGCTCCTCCTCCTCAGAATCCGGGCTGCAGATCCTCCTCCTGCCATCCCGGAGCAGCAGCAGCAGGGCCTCCGCCCCCCGGGGATCTCCGGACCGTGGGAGTGGACCGACAGGTAGGTACCCCCCTCTGGTGGACAACCTTGGGCTTGAGGGGCGGGGGTAAGAGATATGTGTCCAGGGCCCCCCACATGCTCACATGGCCACGGCCCCAAGGACACCAGGGCCATGGCCCTCACAGCACTGCATCAGCCCCTGCCCCCCCAACCCCGCATGACAGTGCCATGCCCCATCCCTGGGCCAGGGGAGAGCGGAACCTCGAGGGACCCCAGGGAGGAGGGGGTGGGACACCCCGCAGCAGCAGCATGTGATGGAGTGGGGAGAGTGCCAAAGGGAGACTCAGGCTACATATGAGCAACAAGAGCCGAAGAGCTCCCGGGGCAAAGGAGGATCCTGGGGCTACAGCTGGCAGGTCACACCTCTGCCCTGAACAAACAGGAGGGAGAAGCCGAGCTGGCTTGGATTTGGGGGGCGAGGGTGGGGCCCACAGGTAGAGGCTAGGGGAAGGGAGAGCTGGTAGGCAGCCAGCCTGAGGAGGGGGAAAGCTGCATCCCAGAGGGGCACCCCTTGGGGTCTTCTCCCCACAACAGGTTGGAAGGACTGTCTCTTCCGACAGCTGGTGCTGTCACTCCTGGGAGAAACTGGCCATCTGTGGCCTAAGAAACCTCTCCTGCTCTCAGACCCTGCGGGGTGAAGTGAGAGTCGCTCCCACCAGGGGACGGGGTGCAGGGCAGGGGGACCCCTGAACCCCATCCATCACAGCAGCATCTCCCGGGGACGGGGATGGGGAACCTGCAGCACAGGGCTGGGGGAACAAAGGCCACGGCTCGGGGCCCACACTAACGCCTGTCTCCATTCTTCTTCCCCCCCTCCTCTCCTGTGTCCTGCACCTGCACCATCAGAAGGACCGGAAGAGAGCGCCGGCGAGGCGTCAGTCGTCCCGGAGAGCCCTCTGGGACCATCGCTCCAGGCCAGCCCCTCGGCCGAGGACCGACCAGCCCCACGGCAGGCTAGACGGCGGACCCCGCGCCACCAACAGCCGACAGCGACGGACCCCCAGCTGCTGGCCATCCACCGTCGGCAGCTGCAGGTCGCGGAGCAGCACCTCCAGCTGCAGGAGCGGGCGCTGGCCTGGCGCCAAGAGGCATGGGGGGCCTACATGGAGACATTTAACAGCTTGGTGGACTACCTAGCCCCCCATGCCGCACTGGCCGCCACATCGCCTGCCCTGCCTGCTCCTGCAGCCCCACCACCAGCTGCTCCACCCGTCGCTGTCCCGTCCGCCGTCGCCCGGCCACCCACCGGTGAAGGCTGGAGCGCCGAGGGACCCCTGGAGCCACCTGACACTCGCCGGCCACCGTACCTTCCGGTCCAGCCCGCCCCCACCCAGCCACGGACCAGGCTGCGACCGCGGCGGGGCTCCCAGCCGCCAACGCCCGGTGCTGGCCTATAGGGGCCAGGGGCCCGGGACGTGGCCCCCCCCCTTGTATATAGTTGGACCCTGTTCTTTTCTGCCCCCAGTTTGCCCCTTCCCCCCCCATGTAAATAGTTCTCCCCTTTATCCTCCCTGGTTTTCTTTTGATTATTGAGGACTGTTGTTTCTTTGTATTGTTTTATTTTTGTACATATTGCTTTTGTTCAACATGTTTGTACATAGTTTTTGGTTTTTGGTTCAAATATTTATTTACAGTTACAAAAAAAAGGTTCAGAAAGAAAAAAAAAAATTTAAGTTCAGCCACAAGTGCGTTCTGTCATTTGTCCAGGACAAGTGGGAGGGGGGTGCGGTGGGGTGCTCCATGGTGTGGACGTTGGGGCAGGAGTGTGGTGGAGGAAGGGGCGGGCAGTAGGGGGCCTGGGCAGAGTTCACCCCGCGGCCTGTTCATCAAAGTGGGCCTGCAGGGCCTCCCAGACCCGGGTCCCCTCGGGGTCCACCTGCCGACTGGGGGCAGCAGGTGGCTGGACATCTGCCCTGCTGGCCTCCGCAGCCCAGCCCTGGAAAAAGGTCTCCCCCTTGCTCTCTACCAAATTGTGCAGGGCGCAGCAGGCACCTACAATCTGGGGGATGTTGTTGGGGCCCGCATCCAGGCAGGTCAGGAGACATCTCCAGCGTCCCTTCAGGTGGCCAAATGAGCGCTCCACCACCTGGCGCGCATGGTTCAGGCGCTGGTTGAAGCGCTCCTGGCTAGCAGAGAGATGGCCCGTGTAGGGGTGCATGAGCCACGGCCGGAGGGGGTAGGCCGCATCTGCAATGACGCAGAAGGGCATGATGGTGTCCCCCAGCGGGATCTCCCGCTGGGGGATGTAGGTCCCCGCCTCCAGCCGGCGGCACTGGCCCAAGTTCCGGAAAACCCGGGCGTCGTGGGTGCTGCCAGGCCAGCCCACATAAATGTCCTGGAAACATCCCCGGCTGTCCACCAAGGCCTGCAGGACGACAGAATGGTAGCTCTTGCGATTCAGGTATCGTCCTCCACTGTGATGTGGGGCGCGGATGGGGATGTGAGTCCCATCTAGAGCCCCGAAGCAGTTGGGGAAGCCCAGGGTGGCAAAGGTGGCGATGGTGGCATCTGGGTCCCCCAGCCTCACGAGCCTGTGCAGGAGCATGGCGTTGATGGCACGCACAACCTGCAGAGAAAGCACATGGGACAGCACCAATGAGGGGTGAGCAGGGTATGCGTGGCCCTGCCCTGCCCTGCCCTCCCCTGCCCTGGCCCCCCTGCCCTGCCCTGCCCTGCCCTCCCCTGCCCTGGCCCCCCTGCCCTGCCCTGCCCTCCCCCCGTGGGTTCGCTTACCTCCATGAAGACAGCCCCGACGGTGGCCTTGCCGACACCAAACTGCTGGCCCACGGATTGGTAGCTGTCTGGAGTGGCCAGCTTCCAGACAGCGATGCCGACCCGTTTCTGCACTGTGAGGGCACGCCGCATGGCGGTGTCCTGGTGCCTGAGTGCGGGGGTGAGCCACTGGCACAGCTCCAGAAATGTCTGCCGGCTCACCCTGAAGTTCCTGAGCCAGCGGTCGTCATCCCACTCCCCAAGCACCAGCCGCTCCCACCAGTCGGTGCTGATGGGGTAGCTCCACAGCCACCGGTGTGTGAGGCGGGGGGGGGCGGGGTGCCGCAGGGGTAGGGGTTGAGCCTTGCTGCCCTGGGGGCATCTCCTCCTCTGGGGCAAGGAGATGCTCAGCTGCCTCCCGCATGGCATGGAGCAGGGCAAGCCCTGCTCCTGTCGGGAGGGCTGGGTGGACCTCTGGCTGCTGCTGCTGCTGCTGCTGCTGCTGCTGCTGCTGCTGCTGCTGCTGCTGCTGGGGGTCCATGACTGCGGCGCCCGGGGTCTGTGTGCCTATGGCTCCTCAGACCGCGTGCTGTGCAGGCTGAGTGAGTCTGGGAGGGGCCCTTTAAGGGGGCGGCTAGCTGTTGCCCCAGAAGCGCTAGTCCGCCCGGTGACCCTGTCTGCAGCTGTGCCTGGCATCCCTATTTCGATGTGTGCTACTTGGGCGTGTAGACGTTCCCTCGCTGCGCCTATTTCGATGTTGGGCTGCGCAACGTCGAAGTTGAGCATCGACGTTGCAGGCCCTGGAGGACGTGTAGACGCTATTCATCGAAATAAGCTATTTCGATGTCGCTACTTCGAAATTAGCTACTTCGATGTAGCGTGCACGTGTAGACGTAGCCCTTATCTCCACTGCAACAAAAATTAATTCATATTTTCATGGTGTTGCTGCAACCATATGGGCTAAAAACATTTTTAAACAGATTTTGAAACATCAGTCTGTCGCAAGGGATGAATTCTGTGACCACAGAATCAAATGGGGCCATAGCATCTCATCACTACACGCAATGGTCAGCTATGACTGTGACTTGGAACTGAAAAGCTCAGAGTCACATTACTTTATCTTCTGAGCAGGCCATCTAAAATTCACTAATTTTGAGGCTGCACTATATAGGCTTTCAGGTACATTTGTTGCTAAGAAGATCCTACTGCCAGTGATGAGTACTTCCTTCTTGGTGTATTTTTTTATACTTATTTGTGCCAGACAGCAATCTATTGAAAGCAGAAGGGACCAAGTACGGTTATTGTGCTAGCAAAATGCTGTAACATTCCCAGGCTGTTGCATCATTAGCATTCCTGAAGGACAGAAAACGTAAAGGTTAGACAGGCTTTGTTATGTTTATGAGATCCAGAGTACTGTATGTGAGGCAAAAACACCAATAAATAGGTTTTAATTGCAATCTGCACACGTGTTGGACAGTTTAAGGATATGAATTGTCAACAAATGTTAAGCACAAATTGACAATAGATCTTCTAGAAATTGTTAATCCCTCAAGAGAAAATAACTTTCATTCCATATTAGACATTTGTAATGCCTGAGTGATGACATGAAACACCATTTCCCTTCAAACGTTGCCTGTTCAGCGTTACTGATCACAGAGAAGAGATTTCTTTTTCTATTTTCCCTCCATTTTTGTCATCTCTGATAAAAGTGCATCTTGATCATTGCTTTTGTCTTCCAAACCCGTGAATCTCATTGACCTTCCTTATCTCTTGCAGATCCTTGCCAGAAAAAATATAAATGATTATAGAGGCACTTCTGTTAGAGGAAGAAAAACTTCAAAGGGCAAGATCCACAGCAGATATAAAAAGGTACAGCTGCACTGTCTTTAATAATGTTGTGTTGATTTTCACCAGCTGAAGATCTGGTCAAAGGTGCAGAAGCTGACTGTCCCGCATACTTCAAATGCATTTACCCTCCAAAGTATCAGCAGCTTAAGCTGCTCAACTAAAATAGTTGTGTGGGACTCAGAGAACCTGTAGGTAGAAAACAGCTAGAACTGAGTGAATAAAACAAAAAAGCATTCCCAAATATTTCTGTGAATAAACATTATCGATCCATTTCACTAGTACTTGCAGTTCTCAAGTGGTGTCAACCGGGGATGTGTTTTGGCACCAGCATGTTATGACATATTCTTGTCTCTGCTGCTTTGTCATACTTCCTCAGTTAGCACCAAAAGTGGTATATTCCTACAGAATAGGGGTCAGCAACTCCCAGCACACATGCCAAGAGTGACACATGACCCGACGTTCATCAGCATGCGAGGTGGGAGCTCAGCCCCACTTCTCCTCAATGCAGCTGAGAGTTTGCTCAAAGCCAAGCTGCCTGTGGATTAACAAAAGACCAGCTAATGTTACCAACCACCACCTAAATGGTACAGCTCTGCATCTTAATTTATGTATTAATGAAGCTGTTGTTAAGTAAGACTACTAGTGACTTTAAAAAGTATCCCCAGCACTCGGACTGTACTTAGAGGTCAAAAGGTCAAATTTCAGCACTCCACCTCAGAAATGTTGCTGACTCCTGCTATAAAAGATCAGATAGAAAACTCATCAACATTGCACATCTAAGAGCCAAAAGCAAAGTGAAACACCGAATGATAAAATAACGTCTTTTCACTGATGATGCAGTGTTCATTGCACCCAAAGAGTTCCATCACTTTCCAACAGCCTGTGAGGAATTTGAACATAAGGAGGGCCCTGCTAGGTCAGACCAGCAGTCCATCTAGCCCAATGTTCTGTCTTCACACAATAGCTGGTGCCCAATGCGTTAGAGAGAATGAAAAGAACAGGACAGCATATCAAATATTCAAATCCTTATTTTCCAATGGCAGAGGCTAGCACACAGAGGTTTAGTGTCACCCAGAGCATGGCATAGTGTCCCTGACACTTGTCTAATAGTCAGTTATGGACTCGTCCTCCTTAAATTTATACAATTCTTTTTTAAAATCTAATTAACCTGTTTCATAATTACTAATTATTCTGCTTTTAATCTGACTGTAACAATATTAAGTGTTTTTCTTAAAAGCCTCAGCTCCTGAAATGAACTGATTACATGAAATGTTGGCTTTCACCTTTTTAAAAAAAAGTAAATTTCCAGCCCTGATAATTCTAGAGAAAATAATGACCATTTAAAGCTCAAACCCTCAATGCTGATAATAGTGGTTCTGTCTCTTGATTTTTTAAATTCTTGGCAGCACAAGTTTAGGTCAACCAGTAAAGAAACAGGAGCAATACCAAATAGAGGAACAATCACAGAGCATGAATAGCAAATATTCTGATTTCTGTCCTTGAGTTAAATTTCACAGTGGTTGCTAATTTCATTAATCAAGCAGTTAATTGGAAATAGTTCGGCCAACTCTAGAAAAGACCTGTTGGCTCACCCATCCCAGGCCTATATGTTCTTTGTCCACCTAATTTAAACACCCTTGATAAAAACCAAGCAGTCCTGTAGCATATTAAAGATTTTTATCTATTAGGTAATAAGCTTTCGTGGGTAAGACCCACTTCATCAGATTTGGAGCAGAAATAAGAATCTTGGGTTTATACAGCACAAAGTAGGGAAGGAGAAGAGATGGGGAGTCACCTATCATTAATAGGATCTATGGGAGAAGTATATTAAGTGGAATGGGTGGGGAAATTGCCCCTGTAATGTGTAAGGTAATTGAGATCTATGTTAAGCCCCAAGGTTAAATGTGTCAAACTTGCAAATTAGTTCCAATTCAGATGTCTCCTTCTGTAATCTTGTGGTAAAATACTTTTGTAGGACAATGGAAATTTCAGGTCCATTATTGAATGTCCAGGCACATTAAAGTGTTCCTCTACAGGTTTATGTGTATTCCAGTCCCTGATGTCTGATTTATATCCATTCATCTTTTGGCGCAGAGACTGTCCAGTCTGTCCAATGTATGTGGCAGAGTGGCATTGCTGGCACATGATGACCTATATCACATTTGTGGATGAGCAGGTGAATGAGTCCCTGATGGTGTGGCTGATGTGGTTAGTCCAGTGATGGCGTCTCTACTATAGATATATGGACAGAGCTGGCAATGGGGTTTATTGCAGGAACAAGTTCCTGGATTAATGTTTCTGTGGTATGGTGTGTGGCTGCTAATGAGTTGGGAGGGTGTCTGTAGAAAAGAACAGGCCTGTCATCCAGGGCCTGTGAGAATGAGGCATCATGTTCCACTATAGGCTGTAGATTGTCAATAGTGTGCTGGAAGGGGTTAAGCTGAGGGTTATAAGTGATGATAAGTTCTGCTCTCTTATTTTCCTTCTTGGTATTATCTAGAAGTAGCTGGCTTCTGGGTATTTGTCCAGCCCTGTCTGTTTCTTTACTTTTCCCAGAGGGTAATTAAGTATGATGAATGCTTGCTAAAGATCCTGTAGTTTTTTGGGGTGGACAGAGCTGTATCTTAGGGTTTGACTGTAAACAATGAATCATGTGATGTGTAATGTGATACTTAATCCCTGATAAGGCAAGGGTGCCAAATTCTAAGATTCTGATCTTGCATGTTTCAATATAAATCCATAGCAATTTCACTGAAGGACATGAAATTACACGAGTGTAAAACTTGTATGAATAAGTGAGAAAACTCAAACAGTCTTCTATAGAATGGTGAGTGGAAATACAGAAAGAGGATCATGTTTCACATGGACCTCAGTTGTGAGAAACCTGGAGTTTAGGTACCTGGCTATGAAATGGTGGATTCTCAGCATGGTTAAAAAAGCTCTGCTTCTTACAAATCTAGCTTACTCCTGCGTCATTTATTGCAAATGAAAGTGTTAAAGAAATTGCATTCTCAGAAACAAAAAGAAAGAAAGAAATTTTGTCCCTAGATTTTATCTCCTTAATATCACTAGTTAAAAGTAGGAGGTGATATAGGAAGAAAGCAATTGAGGTGAGTTTGTAATTCATGGATTACTCTTTGATACCACTACTTTTAAGTTACTATGCATTTTAGCCTAATGCTTGACTTTACCTAGCAATTAGTTTCAAAATTCACCATTTAATTTTTAGCTGAAAAGGCAGTTGAAATTAACATCTTTACTCCATTTTCTACTTTAATAAGATTAGTCCTCTGACTTTCAGATTTTAGCAGTTAACTTGTCTGAGCATTCCTTCACCCCAGTAACTAAATGATTATTTTCTAACACAAAACGTGGGATAGGAATCAATGAACTAAAATATAAAATATTCATGTTCTTTTGCAATATCATTCTCTTAGTGAGGCATGAGCTGTTATGCAACAAAAGTTGCTTCCTGTTGCCCTAAATAAATATTGCTACTTACAGTAGTCATGTTAAGTTTTGAGATAATTGGATATATATCACCTGCAAATGTTCCCTCCAAATATGAAATCAATTAAGTTGAGTAAAATTAAACAGCTAACATTATGTGCATATAAAGTCAATAAATAAAGTTACCATTCCTGCTGTGTGCAAGTTTGCTTATCTTTCAGATAATTAACATAGCAATTCAAGCAAACTAAGATGCAGCCCCATGCTTACAGTGATTGTCTGTGGAGAACATTCAACACTAGATTTTTCAAAAGCACTCAGCCTCCACAGTTCCCATTCAGGCATCTTAATAACAATTCTGGGGCAGGGAATGTTATTTATGGTGTGACTGTAGAATACCTCATACAATGGGGCAGAGGCTTGTTTGGCTTGTAGGCACAACAGCTGTACATAGAGTAAATGAAGAGGTCAGGCTTTCTGCACCACCCGAGAGCTCCTATTATTCTGAATGTGCTCTTCTCAACCATGCTGTTTTTCCTTTTGACTCTAGATTTGGAAATCAGCAGCTGAGTGGTGATTCATATTTAGAGAGCACAGAACAGAGATTATGAGGGTTTTCACATCCAAAAAACAAAGAAGAACTTATCTGAAGTTTCTTGCTTCCACACTCTAAACTCTTTAAAGCCAGATTCTGCCAGGTAAAGCAGCAGTGCCCCATTGACATTGCAGAAGTTCCTTCCATGGTTACAGTGCCACTGCCCCTGAAACGGAAAATCAAGTTCTGCAGTCTTTCTGTCTTAATCAACAGTTCTGATGATGATGTACAAACCAGACTAAACTCCCACTAATATCGTTGATAGCAAGTATAAATTTAAATTTAAAATTTAAATACATGAATAGTCCCAATGTCTGCATTGAAACCGCTTACACTCTTAAAACGAGGAATACAGGAGTCCTATTCTGCCAAATGCTGAGCACCCACTGAAGTCAGTGGGAGCCAGCTGCATGGTACTTCTCAGGATCAAGGCCATTTTAAATAAGTACTGTGCTGAACCCATAAAATAAAGCATTTTCCCATAAGGAATATGGGGCACAACATCACAATCTGCTTATCCTATATCTAAACACCACTATGTTGAGAAAAAAAAGTGTCTGTAATCATGTATAAAATACCATTTTCCATTGGGGCCCCTTCTGCCTCAAAGCTTTTGCTTCTGGAAGGGGATCTTCTGGAAGCGAGATCTCATGGGAATATGCAAATAAGGTGTAAGCTATTTTAATCCAGGCCTCATTTGCTTCTTCCACTGCACTCATTACCTTGCCCCTTCCAGAAGGGGGGGCCAGTGTAGACACAACCAAGGTGGTTTCTATAAAGAGTTCAGAAATTCAATTGAAATAACTGATGCGAGTGGTTTAATAGGTAACAGCATGAAAACATAACAGTTTGTATCATATTATGTTTGTATTATCTATGCTATTACTTTTAGAACAAAAGGTCCTGACAGTGTTTAACATATCGTATCTTATTTAAGAAGCATATGTTACTCTTAATTAGTTGTTGTGGTTACTGCTGTTAATAACATATCCTCCCACTTGCTTGCATAATAAGTTTTAAAAATTCATAATGCAACTCAGTAATGTGTTTTAAATAAAATCTGGCTCCGTAGTAGCTTTGTATAGCAATGTTTTTTAGAGCCCAAAGGAAGATTATGAAAACTAGTTGTATGGACGATACTTCAAAGAACACTTCCACCTCCTCACTGATATTCCAGCAAAACCTCAGAAAGTTTCCTCCAATTCACTGATATCTCCAGAAAATTAGACAGGCATATGAATGAAGAATAAAGTTTGTGGATGTAAAATGCATGTGTCCTAAATTGTTCATCTTCCATTCTGCACACATGACCAATGCAGGCCACATATATCGGGAGGCGGGGTTTAAGTAGGTTTGTATTCACATTATTATCCCTCACAAGGAGGCATAAACCCTATGGGCATTAAAGCAGATGATTTTTTTACTGTGCTTAGAATGGGTCAAGTTATAGGACCCATAGAAGATAACAAGGAAAAGGCATATCTTTAATATACAGAGAAGGCTACAAGCATCTGTATCCATGTCCTCTTAATCCTCTGTTACAAAAGACACCATAAAAACAGAGTGTTAGCAATTTCCCTGGATAAGGGCCAAAGCTGAACTGTTAGAGTAGTATGGAAAATCCAGTTACATAGGCTTCTCAGGCTGCAGGCTTCAATTCCAATATATTCGAGTTCCAGTTTCATTTCCACAACAAGATGTTTCAGTGTCTTTACTTATTTAAAATTTCTCTCTTTTTCAAAAAGCACAGAGGGTCTTGTCTTGAATGATCATAATGGAATAAAATCATTTTTGTATATTTCAGAGCATCCTGAGCTGCAATGGTTCCACAAGAGCCATGACACTAAACCTGAAAGCAATGACAGATAGATCATTAGGAAGTTCAGATATTTCCAATAAATTCACATTTTAAAAAATAGCTCAAATCATCATTAGACTAAAGCCCCTTCCAGTCATACAAGAAATAAGACACTGGAGATCTCTCAGACTTTAATCAGACATGTTGATCTTCTTTAAGCATTCTCCATTGTATCTGTTCAGTTTGCTCTCTCTCTCTCTCTCTGATACCACGAAAAAATAGACATGGCCAGATTCCCTGTCCTATCAAGTGGCACAAAGGAACAAGCATCTGCAGACATCTCTGCTGGGAATTTTGTCTCCTCCATGGTCTAGGCAGCTCTAGCTTAAAGAATGTGGGCAGGGGTGTTTGGCACGGCATTCTTCCCTCAAGCTATCCCAAGCTTACAGAAAGTTTCCTCAGGGCTGTTGCTAGTTGACAGAGGTTAGAATATCTCCCAGGTTCCCTGGTAGTCCTCTCGCTGATGGATGCAGCCAGGAATTTAAGGCAAGATTCTAAATGTGATCACACTATATTAGTCATATGGAAAGCAGCTGTGACGCCCTCTCCAGCCTGTATCCATTTTTGCTCAAGCACCAATTTTGTCTGCTGTAATCATGTCATTGTTTTTTTCGTTTCCTGCCCCCCAACACCTGTATCACAGATATAGCTACAAAAGCAAATGTAAGCTTGAGTGTAATTTTTTTTAAATCTCATTATTGTGGCTTATTGATAAAAATTATAAGTCACACTAAAGCTTAAAGCTGATGTGTTTCTAAATGTATCCACATTGATTTAATAATTTCCCAGTTCGCTGCAGTATAACATGGAGGACAGTAATCTAAGCTTTCCTAATGCTCATTTGAGCAAAATAAGTATTCCCCAGCTAATCCCATGAGACTGGAAGGCAGCTGTCATGTAGTGATCCCTGGGGCTGTGCCACACTGAAGCAGGAGGCTTTTAATGATTCTGTCAATATCAGTAAAGCTGGCTCCATTTTATGTGAAACATGTAAACTAGGGGCTGGTCTTGAGGTTTGCTAATTACACTCATTTAAGTCAATGGGACTTGAGGGCATTTAACCAGAAGTTTTCACCATCTTGCCTGTAAGGGGTGGATGACCAAATTTGGATAAGTAAGAGCTAGCTTTAATTGTCATCCATGAGAGAACCTCTAAGATCTATGCCAGCAGGAAGACAGAGTGTGGCTGGTGTGTTTCTGACAGGCTGCTGGGGTCAGAGTTGCCGAACCAGAGCTGTGGCTACACACAGACACAAGTGCAACCTGCCTGCTCTTTGGCTGTTTGCGAGGAAATCAAGAAGAGACCTACCTCGGCAAAGCATTGTGAGGCACCGCAGCTTGCAGAGCAAGTGGTGACACAGCCCTTCAGTGGTCTGGATTGCACCCCAGAGTGTCATAGCTATGATGATCAGAGGACTCAGCAGAAAAATAACGATGCTGTTAGGAATGGCTTTTCTTAAGAGATAGCAAGTACAGGTTGAACCCCTCTAGTCTGACACTTTCTGGCCTGCAACATCCATGGTCCAATATGATTTTAGTTATTCAGAAGTCCACTTGACTGGGGGCAAAGTTTCCCACAGTCCCATAAAGTTTGTTTACAGCCATCAGTCCTGGCTCTCAGTGTTCTGTCCTGTTATTTAGCTCTAATTCACCTCTGGATGTCTTCTAAAAACTCAGTAAGCAGTGGAAGTGTTGGTAATGCTGCTAGACAATATTGCCCTCCTGTAGTTGGGTAAATTCTCTAGTTCAGCACTGGTCAGGTCCTGAGGGTGCCAGTCTAGAGAGGTTCAACTTGTACAATGAATACATCTGGTACCAAAAAAACAGCAAAAAATAATGAAATAATTCTTCCCTATCCAACGAAAATTGAAAGATTTTCAAGTTTTTCAAACAAAATGCAAAATAAGTTAACATGAGCAAAAAAGTAAACAGGAAATGCACCATCTTGCTGTTCAGTCTTGACTTCAGTCCTGTAACTGCTGGGATTCACTTCATGTTTCCAATAACGTTCTTTCCAGATTCTCGCCCATGCAACTAATTTACAGTCTTTTCTGGGCCACTATGCAAGTGAAGGATGAAGCTCAGCAAGGGTTCACTAAGGCCACTGCCTCCACAGCCTGTCTCAAGCTGAGGCTATACTAGGGAAACAAGTCGATTTCAGATATGTAATTCTAGCTATGGTGTATGCATATCTAGAATTGACATGTCAGAATCGACTTATTTCCCTAGTATAGACCTAGCCTCTAGTACCCTCCCGTTGACTTCCCTTACTCCATGCAACAGCATGGAGTACAGGAGTCAACTCCTGACCCCAGAGGGATCAATTTTGTGCATCTTTACCAGATGTGCAAAATCTAACTCTGGAAGATCAACCCTGACCAGGTCAATCTTCCTGGAAGTATAGACATACCCTCAGGTACACCTGAAGTATAAATGCAGTTGGAATGTGTTTGTGGTGCCTCATTATCACTCAATTCTGTTCCGTGTGTCTTCCAAATCATGTTGTAGTGAACCAATGAAACCAAGCTTTACTGCACTGCTGCAAGCTCTCCAGAGTAAACATCATTGCAGAAGAGCAAGTTGCCATACCTTACGTCTCAGGAATTGCTAGCAAAATTGACAGCTTAGGTTTTCATTCGAGATTCAGTTATGGTGGGTGATAGCTGGTGACAGTGAAAGAATAAAAAACGCAAGTCTCCACCTGAACGAACCCACAGTGTTGACATTTCTGAAATGTTAATTTTGACCTGACAAGTCTCATAAAACACCTTTATTCTGTCTGGAAGGAAGGGGTTAATAGGGTATTTTTGCTACCTTACACTGACTTTCTCAAACAGTGTGTCTGTGTGTTTGCTTTGCCAGGATGTCAACACTCAGAGCATCATTATGAATTACTTGCATACAAAGAGATCAAATGGTGAACATTTAACAATGGGATTTGTGACCTTCTGCACTGTTTCAAGCTCAGCCAAATTCAGTAATGACTAAAGAAGAGTACCATCTTGACCTCTGCATCTTTGTGTATCTGAAATACATGTGCGATGTGAACTTAAGCTATCTAGTGGTCATTTAAGTTTTGTTCCTAGTGGGAATGTCACTCAAACTGCTATCAAAATTGGCACTGACTGACATCTGGTTTGTATACAATGTTGTCAAAGCTGTCTTGATTCCACTGTATTAGAGACACAAGATGAGTGAGAAAATATCTTTTAGTGGACCAACTTCTGTCAGTGACGGAGACAAGCTGTGGCAACTGCTCTGATGGTCTCAGGAGATTATGTATGTAAGTGGGCAAGGAATCTGGACACCATTCTCGCTTACAGAAATGGTTCCTGCAAGATACTGCTGAGTCATTGAGTTGGATTGAAAGGGTAGAGAAGGAATTGGGTTGTACCTATTTTCCACAATCCTGCCTGTCAGTGGTAGGGGCCCAGGCAGAGACAGGTGCATCCTAGAGGTGAATGCCTGGCTTCGAAGATGGTGTCGCCAGGAAGGCTTTGGCTTCCTTGACCACAGGATGTTATTCCAGGAAGGACTGCTGGGCAGGAATGGTGTTCACCTTTCGAGGAGAGGAAAGACCGTATTTGGACACAGACTGGCTAATCTAGTGAGGAGGGCTTTAAACTAATTTCGACGGAGGCAGGGGAGCAAAGTCCACAGGTAAGTGGAGAACACGGAAACCTGGGTGATAGGTCAGAAATGGGAGGCAACATGGGCAACAATGTCAGAGTAAAAAGAGGGTCAGGGCAAAACGGGGAGGCAAGATCAAATCAATATCTTAGATGCCTATATACAAATGCAAGAAGTATGGGTAATAAGCAGGAAGAACTGGAAGTGCTAATAAATAAATATAACTATGACATCGTTGGCATCACATAAACTTGGTGGGATAATACACGTGATTGGAATGTTGGTATTGAAGGGTACAGCCTGCTTAGGAAGGATAGACAGGGAAGAAAGGGGGGAGGTGTTGCCTTATATATTAAAAATGTACACACTTGGACTGAAGTGGAGATGGATGTAGGAGATGGACGTGTTGAGAGTCTCAGGGTTAGACTAAGAGGGGTAAAAACCAAGGGTGATGTCCTGCTAGGCATCTACTACAGGCCACCTAGCCAGGTGGAAGAGGTGGATGAAGCTTTTTTTAAACAACTAACAAACTCAAGCAGGGACCCAGATTTTGTGGTGATGGGGAACTTCAACTACCCAGATATATGTTGGGAAACTAATACAGCGGGGCACAGTCTATCCAGTAAGTTCTTGGATTGTATTGGAGACAATTTTTTATTCCAAAAGGTTGAAAAAGCTACCGGGGGGAAGCTGTTTTAGATTTGATTTTAACAAATAGGGAGGAATTGATAGAGAACTTGAAGGTGGAAGGCGGCTTGGGTGAAAGTGATCATGAAATTATAGAGTTCACAGTCCTAAGGAAGAGTAGAACAGAAAATAGCAAAATAGAGGTAATGGATTTCAAGAGGGCAGATTTTGGTAAACTCAGAGAGCTGGTAGGTAAGGTCCCATGAGAAGCAAAACTGAGGGGAAAAACAGCTGAGGAGAGTTGGCAGTTTTTCAAAGGGACATTATTAAGGGCCCAAAAGCAAGCTATGCCGCTGTGTAGGAAAGATAGAAAATATGGAAAAAGACCGCGTTGGCTTAACCAGGAGATCTTCCATGATCTCAAAATAAAAAAGGAATTGTACAAAAAATGGAAACAAGGAAAAATTACAAAGGATGAATATAGACAAACAACACAAGAATGCAGGAGAAAGATTAGAAAGGCTAAGGCACAAAATGAGCTCAAACTAGCTACAGGCATAAAGGGAAACAAGAAGGCTTTTTATAAATATATTAGAAACAAGAGGAAGACCAGGGACAGGGTAGGGCCATTGCTCAGTGAGGAGGGAGAAACAGTAACAGGGAACTGGGAAAGGGCAGAGATGCTTAATGACTTCTTTGCTTCAGTCTTCACTGAGAAGTCTGATGAAGGAATGCCCAACATAGTGAATGCTAGTGGGAAAGGGATAGGGTTAGAAATTGAAATAAAAAAAGAACAAGTTAAAAATCACTTGGGAAAATTAGATGTCTGCAAGTCACCAGGGCCTGATGAAATGCACCCTAGAATACTCAAGGAGCTGATAGAGGAGGTATCTGAGCTTTTATCTATAATCTTTGGAAAATCATGGGAGACAGGAGAGATTCCAGAAGACTGGAAAAGGGCAAATATAGTGCCCATCTATAAAAAGGGGAATAAGAATAACCCAGGAAACTACAGGCCAGTCAGCTTAACTTCTGTGCCAGGAAAGATAATGGAACAGGTAATTAAAGAAATCATCTTCAAGCACTTGGAAGGTGGTAAGGTAATAGCAGACAGCCAGCATGGGTTAGTGAAGAATAAATCTTGTCAAACTAATCTGATAGCTTTCTTTGATAGGATAACAAGCCTTGTGGATAGGGGAGAAGTGGTAGATGTGGTATACCTAGACTTTAGTAAAGCATTTGATACAGTCTCTCATGATATTCTCATCAAAAAACTAGGCAAATACAATTTAGATGAGGCTACTAGAAGGTGGGTGAGTAACTGGTTAGATAACCGTACCCCGAGAGTAGTTCTTAATGGTTCTCAATCCTGCTGGAAAAGTGTAACAAGTGGGGTTCCGCAGGGGTCTGTGTTAGGACCGGTTCTGTTCAATGTCTTCATCAATGATTTAGATATTGGCATAGAAAGTACGCTTATTAAGTTTGCAGATGATACCAAGTTGGGAGGGGTTGCAACTGCTTTGGAGGATAGGGTCAAAATTCAAAAAGATCTGGATAAATTGGAGAAATGGTCTGAGGTAAACAGAATGAAGTTTAATAAGGACAAATGCAAAGTGCTCCACTTGGGAAGGAACATTCAGTTTCACATGTACAGAATGGGGAGAGACTGTCTAGGAACAACTACAGCAGAAAGGGATCTAGGGATTATAGCGGACCACAAGCTAAATATGAGTCAACACTGTGATGCTGTTGCAAAAAAAGCAAACATGATTCTGGGATGCATTAACAGGTGTGTTGTGAACAAGACACGAGAAGTCATTCTTCCTCTCTACTCTGCGCTGGTTAGGCCTCAGCTGGAGTATTGTGTCCAGTTCTGGGTGCTGCAGTTCAGAAAAGATGTGGAGAAACTAAAATAGGGTCCAGAAAAGAGCAACAAGAATGATTAAAGGTCTAGAGAATGTGACCTATGAAAAAAGGTTGAAAGAATTGGGCTTGTTTAGTTTGGAAAAGAGAAGATTGAGGGGAGACATGAGAGTGGTTTTCAGGTATCTAAAAGGGAGTCATAAGGAGGAAGGAGAGAACTTGTTCTTCTTGGCCTCTGAGGATAGAACAAGAGGCAATGGGCTTAAACTGCAGCAAGAGAGGTTTAGGTTGGACATTAGGAAAAAGTTCCTAACTGTCAGGGCGGTCAAACAGTAGAATAAATTGCCAAGGGAGGTTGTGAAATCTCCATTGCTGGAGATATTTACGAACAGGTTAGATAGGTGTCTATCAGGGATGGTTTAGATAGTACTTGGTCCTGCCATTGGGGCAGGGGGCTGGACTCGATGGCCTCTCGAGGTCCCTTCCAGTCGTTGTGTTCTATGATTCTATGATTCTAATATATAGAAAAATAAAGTACTTTAGTCAATATGGTCTATTTAATTTCCAGGCTATATGGCTGTGCTAACAAGTAGCAAACATTCACTTCATGCAACTGTTTTCCAAACGCGCTGTAAAGTTCTTCTCCTACAATCTTAAGTATAGAAATCACCTAAGAATATGATGGGAATACATATTTGTTGCATTTATATGATCTCTCTGGGGTTTGCTGGGTAAAATAGTTTGTAACTGTGTTTTGTAAATGCTTGTCATTATACTGAATACATGATGTCACTTCTTGTCTACAGAAGGTTCTGCAGCATTACAAGGAACTGAACAAATGATTTTATTTTCTTCGCCAATAATCAGTCCACCCAATGAAATCTGCGATTGACAAGGATGCTGAAGAAACAAAAACACATTTCTTCTTTCCTCTGTCCTCAGACACACACCATTAATTAAATGATTTCCCCTCTGGAGATGTACTGTGCTGTAGACCACTCACACATTTCAGCAACAGCACGTTGGCTCTTTCCAGCCATGCAGAGAACAACCATGTTTATTTTCACCCCCCACTGCTACCATCCAACAATACTGCTTTCATATTTGCATATTAGCCACAGCTGTTAGTGTACTAGATGGGATGGCTGTAACTTGCTCAAATGTGGCACACAATGCGAGATAAAAGCCCAGTCTGAAAAAAACAAGTCAATATTATGAGATGAGGGTTCATTATTAAGTAACACGTTCTTTTACCTCGCTACCATGAATTGCCATTCCACGGGTCAAATATTCTGGTTATTTGAAATCATGACTGATTTCAATATGCCTGCACCCAAAAGATTGGATGGGTCCATTTTTACAACTCTGCATAAATAAAATAATGAAATCTTAATGAATTATCTAATAAAACTTTATAGAGAACTGGGCTACGAATGCTGGGATTTTTGCAATAGTTCTCAAAGAAATGGCATCACTGAGAATATACTAGACAACTTAGAACAGAAGCTCTTGAGAATTTTTTTCATTTCAACCATAGCTGGGAAAAGATTATTTTAAGAGGAAGAGGGCAGAATAGGAAGAGTGAAACCACCAAAGTAATGTACAAGAAAGAAACATGAATCACCTAATGACTACGGTGATTTACAATGGATAATGATATGCTTAGTCACTTTTCAGAGATGGCATCTGTCTAGTGGATAGAGCCCAGTACTTTGAGTTAGACATTCCAAGTTCTATTTCCATCTCTATCTATATCTCACTGTTTGCCCTTGGACAAGACACTCTATTCTCCTGTGCCTCAGTTTCCTCATTTGTAACATGGGGATAATAATGAGTTATTAGCTTCCAGATAGCTAAAGATAGCTTCCAAAGACACTACAAATTTAAGGGGGGGGGTGTAATTCTACCTAATATTATCCTCAGATAATTACGTCAATAGAATTACTGAGGCCATGGCTACATTAAACCGCTAACAATGAGGCAGATGAATAGCATCTCTAAGCCAACAAAAGAGCACTCTCATAACAGCTTAATGGCTCTAGCCCATGTGAGTGGTCACAACAGTAGGGGGACAAGCTCTACTGCTGACTTACCACTGTCCACACTGGTACTTAAGTAGGCATAAGTTATGGTATGTGCGGGTGGTTAATTCAGCTAAATTGATAGCATAGTTATAGCATTAAGGTATAAATCGAGGCTTGATTTGTCCCAAGGCTTCTTGGTGTGACCTTGATTATTCAGACTCAGGACTGAGGAGCAAATATCATAGAGCTAACTAACCAGCATGAGAACTTCTAAAGGTTGTATTCATTTAAAAAGCAGTATAAGAATTCATTTTTGATTAAAAAATCATAATAATGAATCTTATTGTATTGTTCTAATGTTTTGAATCTTTATTCAGAGCATCCGCCCTGTAGAGATCTAGATAGATGTTTATAAAGCATTTTCAGTGTTTTTAGCTAATCTTTATCTTTAGAAAGCGTCCCTGCCTCTGTTCTGCTGAGAGTATTATATTTGATGAATGCTTTTGTGATTGTAAAGTGGCAAGCGTGCTTTTTACCATTTTATTATTGTAATCCGCTGCATTGTTAGACTCTAATACTAAAGCACAGAATGTTGTAACTCTTTATATTTAAAGAGACACCACTGAGATTTTTTTTCTTTTTAAAGTTCCTTTAGAGCTGGTGAAAAGAGTTAGATGGACACCCCCAGAGACCAGCACGGGAAGCTTCACCCATCCTGCCTCACAAATGTGCCTCAGCCTTCACTTGTGAGGACCCCCTGAAGAGCTCAGAGGGAGAATTCTCAGAGTCAGACACTCAGCTTCTGTGAACTGGCAAACTCCACTGTTTCTCTCTCCATTCTTATTGAAATAAAGGGGCCAGTGTCAAATATGGATTGGACGAGATTATTTGCAAGTCCCTTTCTTGTGTTCACAAAATAATGTGAGTCTGTCATGCAATTTATATTGTCTTTTGGAGTTTTATTGAAGTCTAATTCTGTTGAAAGGAAAAAAAGAGAGAGAAAATTATGCCTTTCTCATTAAAGGGAGCAGTGTGCTAAGGATTTACGAACATCTTAAAAACTGGATTAGTCCAAATGTGTGAGGAGAGAGAGATGCAGTTGAGTGTAAGCAGAACTTTTAAACCCATAATATCCAAATAGATTCAAATGAGGCACATGAGTTCCAACATTCTTAATTTCTAGACTGTTTTATGTCTTTACTTTAGCCAAGAAACACATAATTATCCTTTTTAAACCTTTAGTTGTTCCTAATACACTGATCCTCATAGCATCCTAACGTTCTTGTTTTGACTACCAGAATACCCTCACATTTGTCCATCGCTGTCTGATTCAGAGATAGTCAGAAATTAATACAGCATTCAAAGTACAGTTGCACACATGATCTGTAGAGAGAATTGTTACGTCCCTGCTGCACGACATGGTGTCGCTAGTGATGCAGACTAGAAGCGCTCATATTACTCTAATTAGCTGTTAAACAGTTCACTTCAGTTCTTTTGCTAGTTTTCTTACTGAGCCTGTGTCTTCCCTCAGATGTCACAGAAGATGTTCTATCATTCACATATACTTACAATACTGTATACCAGCTTTTAAATAGACAGACATTATGGACCCAAAACCTAACCATTGTGGGTCAACACAATTACTTTATTACAAAAACTCGAGCATAACTTTCTGAGGCACCATTTCATGTCATCCCTTCAGGGATAAACAAATAGAAAAAAATTTCATAAAAACACATGCTAAATCTTTCAGTGATTGATCCTGATTGATAAAGTCAGTGAAAGGCTTACCACTGTTTTCAGTGGGAACAGGATCTGGCCTTTAGCTACAAGATACACAGATACCATGCATGTGCTTTGATACATTACATTTCTCCCTCTCATCAAACATGCAAAGCCTTGAATACCAGCCCCTGAGAAAAATAAAGCTATAGTATATTTAAATCTAAGAGGAAGCATCCCACAAGTTCTATTACAACAAACCCCTTTACAAAAGTTCACAGTGAACATTGCTTACTCTAATGGTTTAATTAAGGGGAAAAATTAGGAGAGGGTGCGGAACATGGCCCTTTTCTCTGACTTTTAGAAAGAGCAATACAAGCTAATAAAATCATGTATTTGCTTAGTGTGTATAGACGTTTAGAGCCATGTGTTTTGAAGATGGAGTATTATAAAAAATTCCCACAGAACGTGCTCTGGTGATAAAAATAACCACTTCGCCAAGAATCTTTCCTATGGTCAGTCAGATATAAGTGTTTGCACCATTATTCAGATCAAGGAATCACACTCAATGCCAGAAAAGCTCTTGGGCATCTAGTTATCTTTAAAGACATGATTAGTGCCGCTGACTTCAATGGAATCACTCACGCATAAAATTAAGCAAGTACTTAATTGCTTTGCCAGATCATGGTGTTAAAGGTATTTGTGCACCAATGCTCTCTGTTTAAACCTCTCAAGTTCAATAAGATGATTTCAATGCTCAGCATGCCCGGTTTCTTTCACATCCCAGTAGGTAGCAGGTACAACAGGATAGTGTCCTCTCTGTACAGAAGGATACTTGGTGTCGTGTCTCATTTTCTTGCACCCTTTTAATAAGAGTAAAAATTACGAAAGTGGCTAAATCTCAGTGATTTTCCATGAGATTTAGGTTCTGAAGTATCCAACTCACTTTTAAAAATGGGATTTAGGCTCCTACATTATGTATGTTTCACATTATTTACCCTGTTTCTCAGAAAGAAAATTAGGGATCTGTGATTACGGAAAAAGACATGCTGCAAGTTGTGGATAAGTCTAGACTGATGAATATCTGATTGCTTGTTAATTGATCTATGGGCCAAATCTTGCAGTTTTTACTTGGGAGTGTCATAGGAAGCTTTGCTTTAGTGAGAAAAGAGGATGTGGGATGGTCTAGGTGAATGAACATGTATTATGTCACAAGCTAACCCATTCTCCCTCCTTTCCATCATCTTTTAAACCAGTATGTATAGTGGCACTAGCTTGTTTATTTCCAAAAAGCACAGCAATGATCTTTTTATGTCACATCCATTGATAGTCCATGATTTAAGGGTTCAACGCCAAAACTAGTGTTTCAACCTGACAAAGAAAATTAGTAAACAGAGATGATATTTAATGACTATTTTGCAGGTGGCTGGTAAAATATGGTATATCAAAAATAGCTATTTATTGATTTTCAGTTACATGAAACTAAACAAGATGCTCTCTATCTCTCTGTCTCATTCTTGTACATTCATAGGCACTACTGCTCTCTAAAATACAAAATGTTTTTACAAAATAAATCATGCAACTTCAACAGACCCAGCTTTCAAGCTTCCATAAATATAGTTAATTTCATTCTTTCTATATAAATCATTATTAAAGAAAGGTCGGAAAAGACTCGTCAAACCTTGGTATTTTGTTCTTGCAAAATACATCTCACATTTCAAACGTAAAAAGGGTGTTTCAGATTCCCTGGTCTTTATAATGCCTTTAATACATTATGTAAATTTCTCAGTGCTGTCTCTAATTCTCACTTTCCCTATCAGGCCATCAGTGATGATGACTGTAATTTTTTGTTTTGAACCTGGACACCACAATCAAGGCAGTTACTGAGCAACTAAGTCTTCGCAGAAATGAGCTAGAACTGCAAGGCAATTTAAATGCCAAGGATGATGGGAGGGATGAGCATTTCCTTGGGAGATCTCACAGCAAGGCAAAGCAATATCCTTTTAAATGTCCCTTGTCAACAAATGTATCAGTGATACTGGCAAACCAGGGGCTACCTCTTGTCAAGATTTAAACCACAGCTGAACACTGACAGATTCCTTGTGGGAAAACTGTGTGTTGGTACCACTGTGTTAAGATAGGTATCAGATTTATAAGACTATGTTCAGCATTTATACTTTGAAATACTTCTAAATTCTGCATGCATTAATCTCACTTGCATTATCTTTATCACATGCACACTGGAAAACATAATCCCAACTCTGCATATAAAAGGATGCAGTCTTTATTAGCAGTTACCGCACAAAAAATAGATCTTAAAGTCATTACAGATAGTTCTTCAAAATCATCCACACAATATGCAGCAGCAGTCAAAAAGCTAACAGAATGTTGGGACTCATTAAGAAAGATATAGATAATAAGATAGATAAATATCATACTGTCTCCATATAAATCCCTGGTGCACCCATATCTTGAATACTGTATGCAAATGTGGTCTCAAAAAAGATATGCTGGAAGTGGAAGGCATTCTGAAAAGGGTAATAAAATTGTTTAGGGTATAAAACAGCTTCCATATAAGGAGAGATTAATAAGTTTGAGATTTTTCAGTTTGGAAAAGAGTAATTAAGGGGAGTATGATAGAGGTTGATACAATGATGACTGATGTGGAGAAAGTAAAAAAGTGTTACACAGTCCTTTTCACAACACAAGGGGTCATCAAATGAAATCAATAGGCAGCAGGTTTCAATCAAACAAAAAGAAGTATTCCTTCATACACTGCACAATCAACCTGTGAAACTCTTTGCAAGAGGGTGATGTGAAGGCCAAGTCAATAACAAGATAAAAAACACTTAGATAAATTCATTGACAATGGGTCTATTAATGGGTATTAGCCAAGATGGGCAGGGATGGTGTCCTAGCCTCTCTTTGCCAGAAGGCAGGACGGGGTGACGAGGGATGGATCACTTGATTACCTGTTCCTTTCAAACCTCTGAAGGACTTGGCATTGGACACTGTTGGCAGACAGAATACTGGGCTAGAAAAACCATTGGCTGATCTTGTGAGGGCTGTTCTTGTTCTTACTGGCAGTCTGGCAGAAGGCATGGTCTACTGCTCAGTAAGGCTGCATCTGCACTATGAGATAAATTCGAATTTAAGGCAGTTAGCTCAATATTACCACATGACTGCCTTCACTGTAAATACCATTAGCTTGATTTAGGGAGCACTAATATCGAGATTACAATACTATCGTTACCTGATGGGAGTCGTGTAAAGCTCAAATTCCAAGTTCGATTAAAGGCCAGTGTGGAAGTGCCACATCTTGAAATTGAATTGATTAGCCTCCAGAGGTGTCCCATATGTAACCCACAATACTCCACAGAGCTCTGCTTTGGCAGCTGCTCTACAGGTGCACAGGAATTAGGTAACAGGAAGACCATGTATTTCAAATTGGGACCAGGAAGCCTGTGGCTGTGGGCTTATGTTTGTATGACAGCCTGAGAAACGTCTTTCTTTGCTATTATGCTCTGAGCCCACCTACCCAGTACAAATAGCCCAGCATGGAGTTCATGGTTCTGTCTTTATGCCTGATATTTTTTGATCCGCTGCCTGGTGCCAGCTGCTGCTCCACTACACCATGTGGCAACAAGGCTGTTGTAGGTATTGTGCTTGCATAAGAGATTGAGAAACTTCTTCTCAGCATTTTACATTTGTGTGTGTGAACCCTCATCCGTCCCCCACAGATGCCACGCAGTTGGGGTCTTTCCTGCACTGAATCACATCACATGTGTTGCCCCCAACCCAATGAAAGGACGTGCCTGCCATTCAGTGCTGACCATGCTGCCAGGCAGCACCACATACTAGCCTGCACGTGGTTAGGACGCCAAGGACAGGAAAGAATTTCAGGGGGCTTGCAGCCACTGAGGGGACATCTCCGCTGTTACTAAGATATTCAGGGGCTTGCTGCTGCTTGGGGGAAGTCTCCCACAATGGCTAAGATATTCAGCTGGCCCCCAACTAAACCTCACCATGCCCCTAACAATGGACCAGTGAGGCTTGCAGCCACCAAGGGGGAAGTCTTCGGGGGCTTGATGCCGCCTGGGGAAATTTCCCCCAGTAGGAAAGAATTTCAGGGGCTTGCAGCTGCCGGGGAAGAGTCTTCCCCAGTGGTTAAGATACTTGGGGGAAGTAAGTCACCTGCCCCCCCCATTAAGCACTCCCCATTTCCCTAGCAAGGGACCAGTGGGGCTCGCTGCCGCTGGGGTCAGTCTCCCCCAGCAGCTAATATACTTGGGGGCTTGCAGTTGCAGGGGGAACTACTTCAACTACTTCAACATTTCAAACGGCTCTACAGACACACACCTCCACACCCCACCAAAAATATTTTCAGGAGCTTGCTGTCCATTGCAGACACCTGCTGGTTTGATATGTCAGTTATAAAATCTTTTTCCAAACATTTATCTGTCTTCATGCTTTGACCCCCAAAAAACACAGGGGCAGAGCCAGTTGAGATTCTTGTTTCCATCATAAGTTCAGTGCATGATTTTTCAGTGCCATCCCCCTGTTCACAATGTCTGTGTAGTGAAGGGGGAAGATGAAGATCATTTTTTCCTAGACTTTTCTATCTCTTTCTTCTAACTTTGAGAATACAGTCTGTCCCTGGGTTATATTCGGGGATCGGATGCAATCACAGGAGGCAGGACAGTCAGTGGATGGCCAGTTGAGAACACAGACTGCGCACAGAAGCCTTACAGTGCACTGGAAAGCCAAAGACCCTCCCCTCAGCAACTCTCTTTTTCAAAAACTTTCCTATCTTGTCTTTCTTCAAGCTTTTCAGGGTCCTTGTATTATTTTCAGGGATCGCATGCTATCACGGGAGGGAGAACACTCAGTGGATGGCCAGTTGAGAATTCAGCTACAGAAGAAAGAGATTTCTGTAAAGTTTTTTTCCATCTCTGTGGATGCCCTACTTTTCCTTCCTTCCACCAGGAAGAATGGATGTTTACTTACCATGAGAAGGGAATGAGGAAAATGCAATGTGGGAAGATGATGTCAAAGACCACCAAGCCTACCCAGAATGCTACAGGTATGAGGGAACTGTGGAATAGGTTCCCACAATGCACTACAGCAACAGTTGATGCTTGCCAATTGAGTATGGAAATAATAAGTCGACTTGGTGAGGAGCATGTGGGGAAGTAAGTATAGTCAAAATCAAATGTCTTAATTCCAGAATTTTAAAATCAATATTAATAAATTCAAATTTATCTCATAGTGTAAATGCAGCCTAAGACTAAATGGGCTATTGAGGGACATCATGATACAAAAAAAAAAAATTGTTAAGTGCCCTTCACATTCCTCAATGGGTTACATGAAAAAAGGCTTATCCCGTCAGGTTAAATTCTGGAAGAAGAGAATTAAGTTAGTGGAAAAAGAATTTTTCTTCATTTATTTTACTTTTTTGGATGCTGAATTGGTTAAAGCTTTGAAACAGAATCCGAGATATCCAGGATCAGCTTAGGGTAACCCTTAAAAATATTAATTGCTGACAGATTGCTGCAATTCTGTAACCTTTTGGAGCCAAAGAATATAAATCATTAGTGTGTGTGTGTGTGTGTGTGTGTGTGTGTGTGTGTATTTGCCTGTTTTCACTACTGGTTGAGCTTTTCTAGTCCAGCACACGTGGGACCTGACTGGTGCCAAACCAGAGAATTTGCCAGACTACAGGAGGTCAATATTATCTAGCAGTATTACCAGCACTGCTTAATGGCCTCTTAGATGCAAATTTGGGCTAAATACCAGCACAGAACACTGAGAAGCAGGACCACTGGCTATAAACAAACCTGAAAGGACCATGGGATACTTGGCCACAGCCATGATAAGTGTACATCATGATGGAGCATGTATGTTGCCAAACCAGACAGTGGCAAACTAGAGAGATTCAACCTGTAGTACAGATTTCTCCAGTTTGTCTTGATTATTTTGAATTATAATCCTATCCTACAAAGCACTTGCAACCCATCCCAGTTTGGCATCATTCACAAACTGATACAGCAAACTCTTTCATATCCAGCAGCCCTGGGACCAGGAGGTTGCCAGATATTCAAATACTCTGGACAATAGAGAGGTATACCTAGAAATGCATAACACTAAAGAAAAACAAGATTTGATATTATGAAACAAACAAAAATGTATGCAGAGTGCTTTATTTACCAGCAACAGTAGTACTGTACACTGTAAACTTACACTGTATTTGCTGTATTTACTTTAATTATAGTATACTTATGGAAAACAGAAGTAAAATTTACGTATGGTTAAAATGCCAGTTATTTGACAGTTCTGGATAATAGAATGCCACCTATGAAAGAGTTTACTATAAATAACTCATTTCATTTCTTAGTTAATAAATCTTTAGTTAGTTTACTCTAGGATTGGTGTCTTTGGTGTGAGATATGAGGTATAAAATTAACCATGGGTCTGTTGGGACCTGCTGCAACTAAAATATTTTTTTGATTTTTGGAGTATAGCAGTTAAACTGTCACTACTCCATCTTGCCTGGGTAGCAAGATAGCCTAGAGTGCTCCAGGGAAATGTCAGTGACTTGTGTTACAGTGCATCGGGAGTTTACATTTGTTGCTTGGTTGCTGAAATCTTCACATAGAATGCAAAACCAGTTTGGGGTCTGTGCCTGAGGCTGGCTTTCACAGTCAGAAACCACTCTAGCCTGTCTGACAGAGTCCATGCATTATACTGAGCCTTTCATAATCTGGCTTAAAGCAGACACACCTGAAACCTCCCGGAGAAGCATTCGGTTCTTGCTGATTGCAGATTGCAGGCTTTGTGGACAACTGAGATTCTGGTGTGTTTGGGTAAGTATTGTTAGATCCAAGTAAGTACTGAACTTAGTACAGTCAGGGGAGCTGACTGATTTGCCGGGCCCCTGGGCATGGCTGGGGCATGGGGGTGGGGGAACACCGTTTGGCTCCGTGCTTCCAGAAGAGGTGGGCCTTGGCAGAATGGGTAGGGCTGAGGAAAGCAGACCCTCAGTGCTACCTGGGGTACCCATGCCGCCCGCACCTTAGGTCTCATAGCCACCCTTTAATAAGCCTGGGTTTTGGCTGCCACAGCTCCTGCAGTAGTGGTAGTGGTGGCAGTGGCCAGAAGCTCTGGGCCCCTTTTAAGGGCCAGGCACCAGAGCGGCTTTCCCATTTGTCCCCCTTCCCAGTCGGCAGGCCTGGGTGCAGTGATATCACTCAATCCATGGACAAGTAGAAACAATTTTAGTTGTAGCTCACTGCACTTGTTATTTGATTTAGTAATTTTTAGGCTATGAGCAGTTGTCCACAAAGCCTGCAATCTGCAAATACTGTGTAGCACAATAGTTCGACTGGCTTCTGCATTTGTGCTCCTATGCTCAGGTTTGAAAGCGCGTCAGAGATTCAGAACTGCCACTAAATTACCCTGTACCTCTTCGTTGCTTCCCAAAGAAAGTATCCAGACCAGTTGCCTCTCAGCCACAGAAACACATTTCTATTTTAAATACAACTAACTTAGCTTTCCAGTGTTAACTAAAAATAGACTCCACTTTCTTCCTCCCAGAAACAACCCTCTGACCCCAATATCCTCTGCCACAAAAGTTCTGGGGTCAAAGTCAATTATGGGTCCACATTCCACTTACTTGTATCATCCCTGTAGAAGGCACAGTTTTGCGTTCTCTTATCTTGTACAGACAGTATCCAAAGCTATTCCCAGCCCCTGATTTGGTGGCTTGTACTACAGGAAGTGATAACAGGAAGCTGCATTTGTGTTCACTTAAGCCTGTTGTGTCCCGTTTCACACATCCATGCCAGAGTTAGCCATAATCTGCTCCTGTGAATCAAATTACGCTGGTCTTCCTTTGCTTATGGGAGAAGAAATTTTAAAGGTATGGTCCTTCTGCTGTTTATCATCTGAGTCCAGGCACACAGCTCTGAGGACTGTGCTTCAAGCATGACATCTTGTCACAATAGCCTTGGTGCAGCAGAGAGACAGAGGTGTCCACTGTTCAGGGAGTCAGACAACCTTGTATGTGTCTCCATTCTGATCAAAGCCATAAGTCAAATCAATATATCCCAAATTGTTCTGCATAAAACTTAGTTGTGTCACCAGCTTGTCAAGTACATCAATCAGATGTGACTTTTTGGAACCTGTATCTTTTTCCTAGTTAGCTGTCTTGTAATTACCTCTATTTTGCAGAACACAATTATGCACTGAAGAACAGTTACGCATAGAAGTAGATAATGGGACATTACCAGTGTAAAGAAATTATCATATTTCAGTCCCTTATTCAAATTTAATACAGAAATTCCTTGGTTTTGAGTGAGTCCAGTGTCTACAGGACCCACGGTAATTTACTAAACAGAGCTTGTGCTGCAATGCAAGACTATGCTCTTTATTTATTAAATGCAGAAGCCTCCTGCTACAGAGCAATTTTCAAAGGAGGATGACTACCAGGTACACTGCTGTTTATGTCCACATGAACATGAAAAAAATTGAACCGTGTCTCTCAACTACTGCATCTACAAATTTATACAACTTGCTACTGGGCTAATCATGTGAGCATCTACACAGAATCTACTGACCTGCTGGTGGAAGCAGATAACTTACAGAATCAGAAAAGGGACATCGCAGCCTTTCAATTCTAGGTCTTTTTGGGTACATCTATACAGCAGCCTTATTTCAAAATAAGCTATGCTGCAACACACAAAATGCATTTCAAAATACCCCTCAGCTATTTTGGAAAGCAGCATCTACACACAATAGAGCCTATTTTGAAATGGAGCCATTGGACGTACTATGGTTTATTTGGACATAGGCACTATACCCTGGCTGCATCTACACTAGCAAGCTCTTTCGGAAAATCCAGCCCTTCTTTGAAAGAATGCATGGAGCATCTACACACAATGACACAAGTAGGACTTTGGGCACACTTACATTTAGCAAGGCTCACCCGAGTGCCCAGATTGTGGTTAAATGTGCAGTGTAGTGTACCTAAGACATCCAACGAAAGAGATGCCAGAAGTGAGAGGAAACGGAAGACAAAGGAGATGTTTGGCCCTGAGCCCTTTCCTCCTTCAGCAAAGCAGATCTCACTTGGGAAGGAGCATACACACTGGGCGTGCCAGGGCCCAGCAGACTTGCAACTCACAGAGGTATTGTGTCTACCTCTGGCACACTGCTTCCCTCTAGGACAAGCTGCAGCTGAGTCAGTCCCTACTTATCCCACAGTGCAGGCATTGGCTTATAGCCACTACCCTTCCCTTTACTATCATCTGCATTTGCCCATGGGTGTCTCGCCAGCGTGTGTATCTCACAGGAATAGGAAAACTTCTTGCAGATGTAGCAAGCTTACCATATGTTGTTCAGCTACTTTCCCTTTTGATTTATTCAGTTCTCCCCTGCTCTGATGCTGTATCACACATGACGTTACTCCAGTGAGCTATTTGTGAGGAATAAGCCCCAGTTTGTCTTCTACAAATAAACAATATATTCAGTAGGGCCCACAGCCTCACCAGGGCTCTGGGCAAGGTGGAAGGGGCCCAGTTCCACATTCCTGGATGGGGTGTGGATGGAGTAACCAGTCCTGAGCGCCACCTGGAGTCCACTGTACCACACCCCTCTCCTTCAAGGCAGCCCTCACAGCCACCTGCAGTGCACTCCGATGACAATTTAAAGGACCCGCGGCTTTTGAATCGGGAGGCCCTGGGACAATTTCCCCCTTCTTGCCTTCCCCCAATAGGTGGGCCTGAATGTAATTGAATTTTCATGTGAATGTACTGTGCAAAAAAAAAATGAATGCAGCCTCCACTAACTTCCTGTTATCAGGCAGCAGGGGGCAGACATGTACTAGAAAGGGTGGGAGTCCTCTGGCCTTCACAGCTTCCTACAGTCATACCTACTCAGGAGACAGAATTTCAGCCTATTAGTGCTTTTTTGGTGAGATTGGCTGTGCGGGGGTAGGGGGGTGAGAGGACGGGGAGCCAGCTGAGTACAGGCTCCTTGTTTTTTACAAAAAAGGCACTGCAGCCTCTGCTCTTCTGCTGATATGGAGATGGTGGGTTTCTTTTTAAGCACAATGCAGTACACCTTGCATGACAGCTAGATACTCAGGACTGAGTCTCTGCATGAGAAAAGAAGGTGGGGAGAAGGCCATTGGTCTGCCTGGGGAAAATGCTGTAAAGACAAATAAATAAGGGTTCTGCTTAAAGAGCAGTATAATGAACAGAGATGGATGCCTCGGTCTCACAAAGGATGTAAGATTTCCCATCACAGCAAATCACTTTCAGGGTTATTCGGCTGTTAATGAAACCTTGTGGGAATGCATGAAGGCAAACCCAATGGAAGGAAATATAAAACATAATGGCTGTGTCTACAATACCTCTCTACTTCAAAGGGAGGATGGTAAGTAGAGTGCTGGGAGCTTATGAATGAAGCGCTGCCATGCATATGCACCACTTCATCAAGCAAATTCCCCCCCGCGGCAACTCCAAAGTGTTAAGCTTCCAAGTGCCGGCTTGCGTGTAGCCGTGGCTAACCCATGAGTACCTCGAAGTAACCAGTCCTGGGCAACTTCAAAGTCCCTTTACTCCTCAAAGTACACACGAGCCGGCACTTGGAAGTTTAACGCTTCGGAACTGCCGCAGTGGGGAATTTGCTTAAGGAAGTGCTGTATATAGCACTTCATTAACAAACTCCCAACACCCAACTAACCATGCTCCCTTCGAAGTAGTGAGGTGATGTAGACACAGCCATTAATGTATGTGAAACAATCATCACCAAATCACAGCAAGTTTTCTATATAACTGAAATAAATATTAACTCTCTAAACAGCACCCTCACAAGCGTGGCTTGCAGCCTGCCGCCTCAGATTTAGCCAAGCAAACCATCTGTGCTTCTGAGCTATCGTTTTCCTAAAATGGATGGGGGACTAGATGACTCAAAGACAATGGGACACAGAACCTTTCACCTTTAAGCTGATATCTCTACTCTAGTTCAATTCAGTTGTGTTTGAAAGTTAATCCCATCCACTTGCTGCTTAATGGCCAATGTGAAATGGATTTAGCAGTCTTGCTCCATTTCATACTGAACTGGTGTCCGTGTCACAGAGCCATCATCACAGCTAGCAGTAACGTTATTTGGTCTATCTAAGTTCTTGCTTTTGCCACCCATCACCATAACATCTGACATCCTTTCTCCTGGGTGATCTTCAGTAACATCATTTTCTTACCTAACTTCAGTCAAGTGCCAGGCAGAGTGGATGTGAAGGTGAAGGCTGAAACTTGTAGTGTTGCTCTCCATGCTACGTGGAGGCGTATTAAGCACTTATGAGTCCCTTGGCCAGAGAAAGTGTTGGGGACCTGCTGCCTTGCCCAATTCCACACATGGTCAGCCTCGTTCTCCATTTAGTCATACATACTAAAGACCCACAATCAGTTTTCCCTGTAAGCTGAGCACTTGGGTAGCTGCCCAGGAGACATCCAGCTGATTAGCAGAGCACCCACAGTGGGCAGTGTGTGTCTTTAATTGATATTGCACATCTGCACATGCCTTGGTGCACATGGCATTTATTCTGCTCACGGATGGAAAAAATTAGAGGGAATATTGCCTTCAACTCCTTTTGCCCTGCCCCCAGCTGCAGCTCCTATACCAGACAAGCTCTGTCAGGCCCCTATGGCCCTGGGCTGCATCTGGAAGTCAGAGATCCCCTGGCCCTGCAGCAAGGAACTAGAGCTTCTCCTGTCCCAGAACCACTGGCGTAATCTGACTGCTATATTTGGGAGGGGCAAGGAGCACCCATGCACACACACACACGCTGAATCCAGTCTCCTTGGTTCACTAGCTCTTTCCCCCTGCCTACACTGGTACCTGGGCTGCGGTGTGGGGAGAGGAAAGGGTAGCTTAACAAGGAACCCAGCTACTGCTGGCATCCACTCCAGCACCAACTATTGCAGCAATGTCCTAGCTCTGGTGCTGCAGCAGATGTCTCCGTTCTGGGGCTGCTGTTGCCTGTGGAACGCAATGTGCTGGGCAGCTGCTCAGCCCACCCACCCACCTTCCCATTTCCGTATCCCTTCTTCTTGCCCATCCTCTCCCCCTTTCTCTTCTATGGTTGCCAGCCCCCCTCCCCACCCCCAGTTTTACCGGGAGTCTCTCAGAATCAGGCTGTATTTCCTGGTGGCTACTGAAACCTAAGTGTGAGATTTCAGGCCACTAGAAACCTGGCAGTGCAGTGGGACTAAGGCAGGCTCCTGGCCTGCCCATGTCCTGCACCACTCCCAGAAGCATCCAGAATATTCCTGCAGCCCCTGGGGATGGGCAGAGGTTCTCTGCACAACGCCTGAGCCTTGAGCACTGGCTCTGTAGTTCTCATAGGCTGGGAACTGCTGCCTATGGAAGCTGCAGGGGCGTGTCCCCCGCCCCACTGCCTGCAGGGATGTGACAGCTGCTTCTTCTAGTGGTATGGAGCCAGGGCAGGTAAGGAATCCACCTTAACCCCACTGTGCCAAGATCCAGGAGCTGCCCAAGAGCCACCTGGCTAGAGTCTTACCCATCTCACATTGCAAGATCCCATCCCAGTCTTGGGGCCCCTCAAACACTCAAACTCTCTCCCAGAGCTTGCACTCCATGTCTCCTGTCGCACACCAAATCTGTGCAGCAGACTGATGACAGTGAATGAGGGTGGGGGGTAACGAGCAATAGAAGGAGCGGGACGGGATAAGGGAGGCCTGTCCATGAAGAAAGGTTAGAGTGGGCTAGGGCAAGGTGTTTGGATTTGTGTGACGAGATAGTTGGCAGCTCTATTCCCTCACCTTCTCTTCTCCTCAACCTACTGACTTAGCTCTGCCCCCCTCCCCACCTCCTGCAGGCACTCACAGGTACAGTGGTAACAGGCAGGCACCAGGACCTAGGAGGCAGCATCCAGCTGCTGAGGCAGGCCCTGGAGTGCCGGGGAAGAGCCAGTCTCTCCTGCTTCATCCACTCCCCATGAGCCAAACGTACTGGGGAGTGGGTGGGAGCACAGGGGCACCCATTTTTCTGGGGGCTCCCAGTTGCCATTGTTGCTATGGATGAAGAAGCCTTTAGTCTCCAGAGTTTACAGTACAGAATCTTTAACCATCATCAAATTATTAACTCTGTGCGTGTGTCTGTGTGTCTGTGTGCGTGTGTATGTGTGTGAGAAAGAGAAAGAGAGAGAGAGAGAATACTCGAGATAATGGAAAAAGAATTAAATGGCAACAGAGAGGAAAGAAATTGTCTCCAATATGCAGCACAAGGACAAATCCAATGCTTAATCTGATGCAAACTTAATTACTTTTTGTTAAACAAAAGGCAAGGACAAGCAGAAAAGTTGATGTTCTGGACATTTACTGCCTTCCTTGGAACCAAGCAATTACATTTGCATCAGATGCATGTTGGATTACAGCTCTTATTTTGGGAGTGGAACAGAAGTGTCTCTTCAGTTTCTGATAAGAATCTGAGCACCGAATGCCTAAACTACCGTGCAAAACAATACAAGCTCTCTTTGGCTTTTTCCATCTTTATTTCTGACGGTCTTTCTCTCTCTCCTGATTTTAGCTCACAGATCCTCATGTGGAATAATTCTTGTTAAATTCACCAGATTCAAGCATTATCTGTCCTCTTAGCCACTTCTGGCCAATTCAGCTTGACTAATACCTATTCGTGCTCCTAGCAGGCTGGAGACTTGGAATGCTTTATAGTTTATGGGTGAAATCCTGGCTCACCCGCCCAAGTACATTGGGCTGGGGGAAAGACCATGTTGCAAACCTCCCTCTTGTGCACAGGAACCAAGCCTTCACCCTACATAGACTATCTCCCCCACCACAGCATTCCCAGGATTCTCCCCCACAGGATTCCCAGCATTCCCAGCATTCTGATATTTAGCTCTGGTAAAAGCAAGTCTGCTTTATCTTGTCTACGCCTGTGATGAGAAAGGCAGCAACTGTTACCTAGGGTTGTCAGAACCTCTAATAGGGGCAACTTAGCAATTTACTCCAGATGTCAAAAACAAGTAGAAACTCAGTGATTTTCTTTGATCAGGAGTAATACAAGTAAGCATGCTCCTCTCTAACACTGGAGCTAAGCACACACACAAGCCTAAGCGACATTTTTAGAACAGCCCAGTATTTACCTGTGTTCTGAGATGGTATTGAGCAATCAGTGAGGCTGTGTCTACACTACAGTGACCCTTTGAAAGAAGCTCTTCCAGAAAAGAGCTTCCGAAAAGAGCATGTCCACACACAAAAAATGGATTGAAAGATTGATCCACCCCACAGCCCCTGCTCTTGCAAAAAAAGGGGCCAGGAATTAAAAAATCCGGTGCCATGAGGACTGCTCTTTTGAAAGGAGGTACTCTTCCTGATCCAGGAGCGGAAGACAGCTTCCAGAAGAAGAGATGCATTCTTTCCATTTTGGATCGAAAAAGTTCATTTTGTGTTCCTTCAAAAAACGGCCTGATTGTCCAAAAGAACTTGCTAGTGTAGATATGGCCTGACAGGCCAGAGCTGGCCAAATACCTCCATGCTGGGAAGCAAAAATATCAGGACAATGTTTCTCTCAGAATAGCCATCAAGGACTGCTTCTAAACACATTATATTATCTAAACATTTTATAGCTAATTTCTACAAAAACACATAAGGTACAATGACCCCTACCGAGTTATTACTTTTCCTATCGTCAATAAAATTTTACTATCAAAGGAGTCTAGACTCCAGGCTGTTCAACCACATATTTTTTTATACTCTGTTATTTACTTTTTCCTCTACTTCTCCGACCTCCCATACCAATGAAAAAAACTGCCAGTAGTTATGACCTTGCTTCTGGAAGTCTGTCTCCAAATTAACCCTTAATTATGTGTGTGTTTCTGTTTTAATAATTCAGAATGGCTGAGTGTATGTAATATGGTTGCAATTAGCATGATCACATTCTGGGGCATATTCACCCCTCAAATCCAGGACAACGCAACCAGACAGATGACAAATTGTGCACCAGAGCATGTATGCCTTCTTAAATCCCTGCTCTTTATGTGAAAAGAGTTGTGGCATCCTTAAGGTCTCTGTTTGAAAGAGTGTCCCTTCTTGCCAGGCATCCATATGGGCATTTACATAGAGATTTGAGCACAAAAATTTGTCTCAGTGGTATTTAAATTCCCAGGAACCATCTGTCTGAATCCCAAAAAGCTCACCTTCACCCTTCTGCAACGGATGAGTACACATTCACATAGTGACTTTCCAAAGAGTCTGCAAACTGAAATGTTTTCTGATTCTGAAATCCATGGAGCTACAACAGGGCTGGATTTGGCCCATGGTCTTGTGAGCACAACATTCATGTGCAGTAACATCACTGAGACAAACAGAGCCTGACCAAGCTACTCAAAGGGACTGTCACTAACCCTAAAAATATATGTCAGAAATGATGTTTCTGGTACCTTTCATTGCTGTCTTAATAAACCAGTTATAGCGATTCCCCACATGTGTATAAATGGTTCCACAGCATATTTTTACCTTTGATATGGACTTCCACACTGGCATTTGTGCAGAGGTTTGGAAAGCTGCTGTCACATCAGTGAATTAATAAGTAGAGCAGCTCTGTCCTCCACTGTCGTCTTGTATGGATGAGCCATCTGTCAGTTTTTGATATTGATACCAGAAGATGAGTCTCAGAATTACATCACAGTTCTAGCGCTTTAATCATAGAATCATAGAACAATAGAGCTGGAAGAGATCTAAAAAAGCCATAGTCCAGCCCCTGCTCTAAGCAGGACCAAACCCATCAGATCAGCCCAGCCAGGGTTTTGTCAAGGTGAGACTTAAACACCTCCAGGGATGGAGACTCCACTACTTCCCTGGGTAGACCATTCCAATGCTTCACCACCCTCCTAGTGAAAAAGTTTCTCCTAATGTTCAACCTGAACCTTTCCAACCGCAACTTGAGACCATTGTTCCGTGTTCTGCCATCCGTGACCACTGTGAACAGCCTCTCTCCAGCCTCTTTGCAACCTCCCTTCAGTAAGTTGAAGGCTGTTATCAAGTGCCCCCTCAGTCTGCTCTTCTGCAGACTAAACAGTCCCAATTCCCTCAACCTTTCTTCATAAGTCATATGCTCCAGCCCCCCTTGCAATCCATTGCACACACAGTATGCCAGGGAGGGGAGAAAGAGCTGAGGAGAAGGACTCAGACAGTGAGAACTCTACCAGCTGGACTGGCAAGTGCAAAACAGCTTACATAACATCTGCTCTTTAAATAGTGAACAGCTTGAAAACATGGGAAAGAGGGAAGAGAAATTCCCTACACAGAGAACAGAGCTATTTGGAGAACAAGGCCCTCTAGGAGGCTCTGGTGGTATTTTTATGAGCCTATTTCCCTACCTGATGCAAGATAAGGTTGTCACAGGATGAGTTGGCCCTTTGAGGGGACTGGGACTCAGCTTCACCTGTGTCACACTTAGCTCAGCTCCCCAGGTGGAGCTAATGAGTGATCAAGGGTCAGGTGATAAAGGGCACGTCTGCAAGTGGGGAAATAAGAGTCATCTGCAACCCAGGAACTTGCTGAGAGGAGTGGCCCTGGCCGAGCAGAGGCTGATTACAGGGAGAGGAGCCTATGAGGTCTATACAGAATGGAGGGAGACACCGATAGCATAGGAAGAGGTTCTAGAAAAAAGCAGGGCAGGTGGAAGCCTTAGGGATATACAATGCACTTGTTTATAGTTTCTGGGAATGGAAGTCTGTAGCAGAGGGTGAAGGTGGCTTTCCCCCAAACTGCTTGTGACTCCTTGCGTTGGGCTGGGGAGCTGGGCTAGGTGGAGATCCTGGAGTAAGGCTCCTATAACTGAATAGGAGTGCTGGTTGCAGTGTGGAACAGCAGGTGGGGTGGGGAACGCATATGCCCCATAGTGAAGGGAGCACAGCCTGACAGAAGCTGTAGTTGGTATCCCCTTTTGATGTGTAAGATGCTCTCCAGGCAAAAAAGAAGCCACAGCCACTGCCCAAGGAACTCTGAGGCAGCTGGTGTACTCTGTGGTGGGGGTAAGAACAGCTCCCTTTCAGATTAAGGTGCAGTGATGTTAGGTAACAAAGTCCCCTACAGTTTTCCTTGGTCAGAAGAATGGTGGTTGTGATTTAGGGCTTTAAGATAGCAGGGGAGACTTATATGCCAGACACTTGGCTGGCTATCAGTCCAGCTATGCTCGTTCATACCAGCTGAGGGTCTGGCCATCATTTATATGTGCCATCTTCATTAAAAACCAGGATCAGACATGTACCCCTCACATGATATAAAAGACATAGAACACCACAGAGCATCTTTGGTAACCTCACAATGACTTTTGAAAGACTTTAATATATAGTGTATATTATATTTAACCTGTTGAACTCTTATTTCACTCTTTTTCCCAGATTGACGCAATAATGTGCTGTTAAACTTATATACACCTAAAGTCCTGCATATTTTTTTATGTAAGAGAAAAACTTTACAGATGCTATGCAGTGGAAACAATTACTGCAACAAAGCTGCAGCACTAATACAGTACCTTTGTTGTTAAAGATGAGGAGGAAAACATGAGAGGAAAACACTCCTTGTGTTCATTAAATTATCATAGTGGGGACTTGATTTTATTTTTAATTTCTCTTTCTGGTTGCTGGTGAGTATTTACATTAGGAGCAGATATAATCAGAGTCTATTTAAATAGACTTGTAGTGAAATAATTGCTGACAAAGCAGCAGGAAACAAAAAACATTGGTTAATCATATTACTTCGGCAACATATACGAACAATAGGTATAACACTATGTAAAATCAAATACTTTACCTAGTGATTGCTCTGCAGATAGGTCATGAGAAACTTTGGAAGCCTTTCTACAGACAGTATGGCTGCATCTACGCTGGAGAGTTTGATCGACAAACCATGGTTTTCTCAACAAAACTCACAGCACATCTACACAAAAAATGCATTTTGTTGACAGTCTGTCAGCAAAACTTGGCACTTCCTCCGACAGCATTCTGCCTCTCTCCAATGAGGAATAATGCCTTTGTCAACAGTTTCTGTTGCCAAAAACCCAGTAGATGCTCCAGGGGGCCCTCTCTCGACAGACAGATTTTCTGGTTCACCGGCAGCCCTATTAGCTGAGCTTCCATTTGGCTGTTCTGTTGAGAGAGAGTGGCCGGGAAGTCTGGCTGCTTTCTGTCGACATAGCAGATTGCTCTTTTGATCTGTTTTTGCATGTGGATATGATCCGTCGACAGAAGTTTTGCCAGAAGATCTCTTCCAACAGTAACCTCTGTCAACAGATTGCTGTAGTGTAGACGTAGCCTATGTGTATGTCAGATCACCTGCAGATGAGCTCTAGCACTCAGGGTCATCTCCAGAACCGAAAGTATTAGGCTTCTCTTCTGATTTATACTATGATACCTCCGTTAGCCCCACTGGATTTACAGCTGAGTCTAAATAACAAGACAGAACCATGTCCTTAATTTCTACCATTAGAACTATAGAAGAAACTCTGTTGTCAGAAGAATCAGGATGTTTATTCTTCTGGCAGCCAACAAGTAGAAGTGACTTAGTCACAAACACGTGAACAGGCTAATTCCTCCATGTGCAGGCAGTGGTGCTCACGAACACTCTTCCATTATATTACAATGCAACCCTCTTCTGGTATTGATATTGTACATAGCAATAATCAATACCAAGCAGTTTCCATTCAGATAATGATTCTGTACAGCTCATCTGATTTCATTTTGGGTTCATCGTTGATTAAAACAAGGCTCAACTTTCACTAGCCACCATCACATATACATGTGGGCAGCATGCCCAGAAACCCAGACAGAAAACAAACTAAAAAATAAAGTTAATGCAACAGCAGAGTTGAAATCAAGCTCTCTAAAGTCAAGAATGCTCATAAATAAGACTGGAATCTCAAGTGTAAACTTATCCTCTTCTTTAAAAAATGGTCTCTTTATATTGTTAATTCAATATGCCACATAATGGAATTCTTCTTAGACCCGCTTGCACACAGTCTCTGGTGCTTCCTATAAGCACTGGAATAAATAAATTTGGTTAGCTACACTACAGTGTATGCAATCTTTAAACTTGATTTGAGTCCCAAAAAAGCCCCTAGAAAATAAACCATTTGAAGAAAATTGCAGGAAAATGAAAACTTGACCCTCTACCCCAGGACCATACGTCCCCTGTCCTTGGCTCTTGTGAGCACAGCACAGTCTGGAAAAGTGAAGGTTGCTTCCTCCTTTGCACAAGCACAAGGGAAAATTAATCCTGGCTCTTGCCAGGCACCTCTGGAGGTGCACCACAGCACAATGAGGCCAGAAAGGCTGCCAAAAGGATGAGTGCTGGCTGGCCCTGACTTTTGCTCCCACACACTCACAAGACATGCTGCATAACTGGCAGTACACCATGCAGAGAAAAGAGCTCAGAGAGTAACCGTGCCTGACTGAATCACAAACCTATCATCAAGCCCTCCTGGACAAGTCCAACGCAGAGCAGTGCCTTCCCAGATCAACCAATGTCCCCCAGTTCACATTGCCTGTAATCAGAATCCCCTGTAAGCTGAGCGCTTGGGTAGCCACCCAGGAGAGATTCATGTGCCATTCAACTGGTTATTAGAGCACCCACAGCTGCCCACAACTAGCAGCATGTGTTGCTGTGGAGGTGCACATCTGCACATGCCTCAGTGCGCATAACAAAATTTATTCTGTGCAAGGATCAAAAAATTAAATGGAACACTGCCTGTAATGTAGCCCAAGGAGCTTTCTCCTCTTTGCCATATATTCTCTGAGAGCTAATCAACAACAGATTGGTAACCCCAGCCTCCAACTCCCAAGTCAATAGCTCATTGTGTAACATAGTTCATTACATTGGATTTGCTTCTAAATGCCACTTTCCCAAATCGGGCTATGAAACACCTGATGTAAGGGATGCTTTTTGTTGCATCTCAGGGCTATATGACCATTAAGGAAATCACAAAGGCCAAAATGCTTAACCGCAACATTCCCTAATCCCTCTGAGTCTGAGAGTGTCAGAGATACCCTTGAGGGTGTAGTTTTGTCACAGAAAATAAAAATGTGGTGTCCTTTACATTCCCTGTTTTGCAAACCTCCTATAGCAGAGTGACAATGTTATGTTGATAAATCGTCAGTCACTTGTACATGCAAATAAACAAGAAACAACTATTGAAATGAAAAAGCCAAGTGAATCGGCAACCAAGATGGTTTGAGAGGACAATCAAGGTTTGATTGACCAGCCCAGATGTTTAACAAAATTGTTTCTATTTATCATTTTTAATTTGAAAAATATGCCTTATAGATATGGTAACATAAGGGAAAAAGTCACATTGCCTGGAGAATTAATTCAGGGTTGTAGAGTACTCTGACAGCCATGGAAGAAAGTGACATCCAAATGCAGGAGACCCGTACCATTTGGGCTAACAGCCAGATTTCTAACTGGGATCTTAAGACCTGAAAGCACCACCCATGACTGATGCTAATCATGTCACTTGCTGAATTATTGCAAGATGTCCAGATACTATGGCTGTGGTCATCGATTATAAAAAAGCTAAATGAAGTAAAATAAAACTTATTTGTCTGATAGAGAAGATGCACTAATTTCTTATGTGGGCCAACCACAAGCATCGGAATGGAGACCCACGTGGTGTTAAAGGAATATAACCCTTCCTATGTCTGGAAATGATGTGTTAATCCCTCGCGCCTGATGTTTTGGAGACTTCAAGTCCCAAATCCACACTATAAGCAGCATGTCTTAGGCTGACAGCAGAGTTTGAACTCCAGAATTTCAACACAGAGATCAAGGGAGAAGACTAAGTGCCAGATTTTTAAAGATATTTAGGTGCCCTCTAGCACTTTAAAAGCACCAAAAGGTGCCTAACATCCACTGAAATCAATGATTTCAGGTGCCTAAGTACTTTCTGAAAACCTACTAGCCACTCAAATACTGTCAAAAATCTGACCATAAGTCCTGTAGGTATCATATTTTACAATTCATTGTCCTCTTTTTGGGCTATTGACTAGGGTACATTGTATTCTTCTGAACAGAGATAAATTTAAACACATATATGTGTCTTCTGAGACTGGTGACTGCTTTAAGTTTAAAATCTGACGGACTAGCAAACAGTGTATCAAATAAAGGTTTCCTCAGTACCAGCTACTGGTGAGAAATATAATACATCAAACCACAACAGAGATGCAATTGTACAGTGAGCAATTTTGAAAACTTTAATGAACCATTTGAAACAAACTCATTGGAAGGTAATTTGACAAGACCACTTTTACAATTAAATATACTGTTTTAACATAGAAATGTAGCACATTAATCCCATGTCAGGATGGAGAATGAAGTGAAACTGAAGGGATTCTGATACGTGAAAGTCTTCTCAGTAATTTCTCATCACTCCATGGTGCTCTTAAGCAGAGTAATAAAAGAATGAATTGATTTAAACAGCATTTTGTTGGAGCAATGGGGTTTGAGGAATTAAATTAACTTGATGGTTTGTTGTAAAAGCCAAGCCTAGAATTGCATTATATTATTCCTGAATAGTTTATCCTCTCTAGAGGTCCACCCTGCCCCCCACTCCTTTTCGGGTTGTTATTTTATTCTTGTTTATATCCAGGACAGCATTTAAGGACATTGGCTCTTGTCTTTTTGCATTTATGACTTCATTAAAATGAATAAAAATTCTTCATCCAAGTCCTTGTTTTCTGGATCCTAGAGAAGGGAAGAATCAGAAGGAAATTTGTATGACAATTTATTTAATAAAAACAATGAACCTTCCTTTTTTCTTTTACTGCTGGTGAATCTTCGTTTTCTTTTTTCTTTTACTTAAGAAGCAGGATTCAGGAAAGAAAGGAGGGTGGAGTTGACCAACCAGAGCAAAGAAATACTTATTAGATAAACCTTATAAAAGGAATCTGGTAAAATTATTTTGTAATGAAGCAAAACACTGAACATTTCAATAGATCCACTATAATATTTAGGGTCATTCATGTACAAACTGCAGTACAGTAAAAGCTGTATTATCCAGTCCACCTGGAGGACTGGGGGTACTGGATAATCAAATGTGCCTGATAGTGGAGTGGGGCCATTGGCCCACTCTCGCTGCTGTCGGTGTGAGCTAGGTAGCTGGCTCCCAGCCCTGTTGTCTCCAGCCCTGGCATGGCAGACAGCCCCCAACTCTGCTGCTGCAGGTTGAGCTGACCCATGGCCTAGCTGCTGCTGAAGCCAGCCAAGGAGCCAGCTCCATGGCCACCAGCCCTGCCATCACCAATGCCTGGACAACTGGCTCCCAGCTCTACTGCCACTGGTCCCTGCACAGCAGCCAGCCCCTGACTGTGCTGCTGCTTCTGCTGGCCCTGCAGCTGCTGGCCCCATGATCATATGCTCAACTAACCAGCACTGGCCACCAGCAGAGCCGGTGCCAATTAGGTAAGCGTGCCGGATATCTGCATTACAGATAACCCAGCTCTCACTGTATTTCTGTAAGTCTCTCTATTGTGCATTCATAGAAGAGTGCAAACATCATCTCATTTTAATCTTTTGGAAGAGACTCCAGTTGGTTCCAATGGATTTCAGATTGAGATTCCGATGCTCAGCACTTCCGTGACGCAACTCCTAATTATCTTTATTTCTGTTAGTTTTGCTCCTTTGGTGGTATTTAACTAAGGCATCCAGTGATATTATATCATGGGTCATGTAATATCCTTAACACTACTGTGTGCAAGTTCCATTGATATAAATGGGAGCTATGTAGCTGGATGAATGAATTTTTCATTGGTGAGAATCATAGAATCATAGAACCATAGGGCTGGAAGGGACCTCAGGAGGCCACCTAGTCCAGCCCCCTGCTTCAAGCAGGATCAACCCCCACTAAGTCATCCCAGCCAGGACCTTGTCAAGCCGGGACTTAAAAATCTCAAGGAATGGAGAATCCACCACCTCTCTTGGTAATGCACTCCAGTGCTTCACCACCCTCCTGGTGAAGTAGTTTTCCTAATATCCAACCTACATCTCTCCCTCTGTAACTTCACACCATTGCTCCTTGTTCTGCTATCTGACTCCACTGAGAACAATAACAGAGAGGAAGCCGTGCTAGTCTATACACTATCAAAACAAAAAGCAGTCAAGTAGCACTTTAAAGACTAGCAAAATAGTTTATTAGGTGAACTTTTGTGGGACAGACCCACTTCTTCAGACCATAGCCAGACCAGAACAGACTCAATATTTAAGACACAGAGAACCAAAAACAGTAAGCAAGGAATCAGAAAAAGATAATCAAGGTGAGCAAATCAGAGAGTGGAGGGGTGAGGGGGGAAGACACTCCAGATCCACAAACCAGTTAGTCAACATTTTAATGGAATGGGGCATTCTATCAATGACCTCAAGGTATGTGTGTTACTGAAGAGAAATTATCACTCCGTTTTAGAAAGAGAAGTGGACGAACTGACATTTATATTCAAATTCAGCACATTAATACATGGTTTAAATCGTGATGGGAACTTTCTGAGTCACTATAGGGGCTCGTCTGCATACTTGACTCAATCTAATTCTTGATCTTCCCCCCACACCCCTCCACTCTCTGATTTGCTCACCTTGATTATCTTTTTCTGATTTGTCCTCCTTGCTTACTGTTTTTGGTTCTCTGTGTCTTAAATATTGAGTCTGTTCTGGTCTGGCTATGGTCTGAAGAAGTGGGTCTGGCCCACAAAAGCTCACCTAATAAAATATTTTGCTAGTCTTTAAAGTGCTACTTGACTGCTTTCCACTGAGAACAGTTTCTCACCATCCTCTTTAGAGGTCCCATTCAGGAAGTTGAAGGCTGCTATTAAACCACCCCTAAGTCTTCTCTTCTGTAAACTAAACAAGCCCAAATCCCTCAGCTTCTCCTCATAGGTCTTGTACTCTAGCCACTTAATCATTTTTGTTGCCCTCTGCTGCACCTGCTCCAGCACATCCATATCCTTTTTATACGGGGGGGGGCCCAAAACTGGACACAGTAATCCAGATGTAGCCTCACCAGTGCCAAATAGAGGGGAACAACTGTTGTATTTCTTTTTCCCAGGTCCCAAAGGCGAGGTACCGCGAAGGATGAAACACAAAGACAAACAATTGACAGCAGGGGACCAACAGTTCTGAAGACTGAAGGCCCTAGGTTTATTATTCCCACAGCTTTTATAACCAAGTGAGAGCACATTATTATGAGAAAAGCAATCAAATAGAATTCAATTAGCTCAGCACATCTATCTCTAGTAAAAGCACATTGTTCCTCCCAGTCCTTGAACATGAACTCTTAGAAAACACCTGGTTCAAGCAACACAGCTCCCCCGTGGCTTGCCTCCAAGAGAGCAGATGTCTTGTTTGCAAAACATGTTATGTTGCTTCAGATGCCAAGAGTCCAGCTGGGCCTGGGAGGTATGTAGGAGGGAAAGGCAAAACTCCTTCAAACAACCACTTCTCTAGATCTCCTCAAAATGCTCCTCCTAATGCACCCTAATATGCCGTTAGCATTCTTGGCTACAAGGGCACACTGTTTACTCATATCCGGCCTTTCATCCACCATAACCCCTAGGTCCCTTTCCACTGTACTGCTGCTTAGCCAGTCAGTCCCCAGCCTATGACAATGCTTGGAATTCTTCCACCCCAGGTGCAAGACTCTACACTTCTCCTTGTTGAACCTCATCAGATTTCTTTTGGCCCAGTCCTCCAATTTATCCAGGTCACTCTGGATTCTCTCTCTACCGTCCAATGTATCTACCTCTCCCGATAGCTCTGTGTCATCTGCAAACTTGCTGAGGGTGCAATCCAGTCCCTCATCCAGGTCATTAATAAAGATGTTGAACAGCACTGGCCCTTGAACAGAGCCTTGAGGCACTCCTCTTGAAACTGACCATCATCGAGATATTGAGCCATTGACCACTACCCGTTGGACCACTACCCACCAACCGTCAAGCCAACTTTCAATCCACCTTATATCCAAGGATACAATCCATATTTCCTTAACTTATGGGCAAGAATGTTGTGGGAGACTGTAACAAAAACTTTGCCGAAGTCAAGGTATATCACATCCATTGACTTCCCCGTGTCCACAGAGCCTGTTACATCATCATAGAAGTTAATCACGTTGGTCAGACAGGACTTGCCCTTGGTGAATCCATGTTGGCTACTTTTGATCACTTTTCCGTCTTCCAAGTACTCCAAAATGGATTCCTTGAGGATCCCCTCCATTATTTTCCCAGGGATTGAGGTAAGGCTGACTGGTCTATAGTTCCCTGGATTGTCCTTCTTTTCTTTTTTAAAGATGGGCATTACATTTGCCTTTTTCCAGTCATCTGGGATCTCTCCCAATCTCCGTGAGTCTTCAGAGATAATGGCCAAAGGCTTGGCAATGACATCTGCCAATTACCTCAGTCCCCTTGGGTTCATTAAATCCAGACCCAGGGATTTGTGTACATCTATTTTTTCTAGATAGCTCAGAACTTGTTCCTTCCCCACAGATGGCTGCCCTCCACCTTCCCACACTGCATTGTCTAGCACCATAGTGTGGGAGTTGACTTTGTCCGTGAAGACTGAGGCAAAAAAAGCATTGAGTACTTCAGCTTTTCTTACATCATCTGTCTCTAGGGTAACCGCTCTCATCCAGTAATGTCCCCACACCTTCTCTGATAACCTGTTTATTGTTCACGTGCCTATAGAAACCTTTCTTGTTACCCTTCACATCCCTTGCCAGCTGCAGTTCCAATTGTGCTTTCACTTTCCTGATTACTCCCTGGCATTCTCCAGCTTTATGTTTATAGTCAACTTTAGTCAACTGTCCACGTTTCCATTTCTTGTATGCATCATTTTTGAGTTTAAGCTGACTGAGGATTTCCCTGTTAAGCCAAGCTCATTGCCTACCATATTTGCATTTCTTACTATGCAGGGGCATGATTTGTTCCTGTGCCTTCAGTAAGACTTCTTTAAAATACTGCCAGTTCTTTTCAACTCTTTTCCCCTTCGTCTTCGTTTCCCAAGGGATCCTGCTCATCAGTTCTCTCAGGGAGTTGAAATCTGCTATTTTGAAATCAAGGGTCTGTAAGTTACTGCTTACCTGTCTTCCTTTTGTCCGGATCCTGAAATCTGCTATCTCATGATCACTGCAGCCCAGGTTTCCACCCATTTCTCCTACTAGTTCTTCCCTGTTTGTGAGCAGCAGGTCAGATTGTGCACAGCCCCTGGTCGATTCCTTCAGCACTTGTACCACGAAATTATCCCCAACATTCTCCAAAAACTTCCTTGATTGTCTGTGTGCTGCTGTATTGCTCTCCCAACAAATGTCCGGAGGATTAAAGTCTCCCATGAGAACCAGGGCCTGTGATTTGGAAGCATCACTTAGCCGCCTGAAGAAAGCCTCATCTATCTCATCTCCCTGATCTGGTGGTCTATAGCAGACACCAACTACAACATCATCTCTGATACTTTTCCCTCTAAACTTAGCCCAAAGACACTCAACTGGATTTTCTCCCTCCTTATACTGGAGCTCTGAGCAATCATACTGCTCCCTCACACAGAGCACACCTCCTTCTCCTTTTCTCCCCTGTCTGTCTCCCCTTCCTAAACAGTTTGTAACCTTCCATGACTGTGCTCCAGAAATGCAAATCATCCCACCAAGTCTCCGTTATTCCAACCACCTCATACTTCTTTGACTGTGCCAGGGCCTCTAATTCTTCTTGTTTGTTCCCCAGGCTTCTGGCATTTGTGTACAAGCATCTTAGAGAAGTGGCTGATAGGCCCACCTTCTCCTCTTCACCCAGGAAACCTACTTGATTGTTCCCTCCTTCCCCACTTACCTCAGGGCTTCTGTCACCATTCCCTGATGAGCCTAGTTTAAAGCCCTCCTCACTGGGTTTGCAAGCCTGCTCACAAAGGTGCTCTTTCCTCTCTTCATTGGGTGGATCCCTTCTCTTCCCAGCAATCCCTGTTCATGAAAGAGAATCCCATGGTCAAAGAAACCAAATCCTTCTCTGCTATGCCACCTATGCAACCACGCATTTACCTCTGCAATTTGATGATCCCTACCTGGACCCCTTCCTTCCACAGGGAGGATGGATGAGAACACCACTTGTGCTCCATATTCCTTGATCTTCCTTCCTAGGGTTTCGTAATCCGCCACGATCTCATCGAAGTTCCTCTTGGCTATATCATTGGTTCCTACATGGAGAAGTAGGAAGGGGTAATAGTCGACCGGTTTAACGATTTTTGGCAGAGACTCTGTAATATCCCACATTCTAGCTCCCAGCAAATAGCAAACTTGCTGGGATTCTAGTTCCAGACAGCAGATGGATGACTCCGTCCCTCTTAGGGGGTTGTGGTCATAGAGGGAGGAGGGTAACTGTGTGTTTTGAGCATTGGTGTGCTAAACCCAAGGTTGTGAGTTCAATCCTTGAGGAGGTCATCTAGGGAGTGGGGCAAACAGATGGCTGGGATGGTGCTTGGTCCTGCCAAGAGGGCAGGGGACTGGACTAGATGACCTCCCAAGTTCTAGGAGATATGTATCTCCAATTATTTATTTATTTTATAACCCCCAACCCTAGGACTGTGCATCCCATGCCTTAGAAACCGTGGGGACTCTTTCTGATACAATCACTGTGAGACATCTGCCCCAGTTATCTCCACCACATCACCTGTGGAGAGAAGCTGAAAGTGCTATTCTCCATTCTTCTTTGCTTCAAAAATACATCTGTTCATTTGAATCAAGTATCAGAGGGGCAGACACGTTAGTCTATATCTGCAAAAACAATGAGAAGTCCCGTGGAACCTTATAGACTAACATTTATTGGAGCATAAGCTTGCATGTGCAAAGACCCACTTTGTCAGATACATCTACTACATGCATCTGATGAAGTGGGTTTTTGCCCATCAAAACTTATGCTCCAAAAAATTGGTTAGTCTATAAAGTGTCAAAGGCATTCTCATTGTTCCTTTTCATTTAAGAATAAGAATGAGAAGACAAATTCTCAGCCTGGAAGAGCAATCAATCCATCTGAGGGTGTTGGTTATATGTCTGAAATGAGTAGAAATAATTTTTATTCCTGGATGATAAGATTTCTCTCATAGTCACCATCATCATCATCATCAACAACAACAACAACAACAACAACCATGGGTTCAGCGCCCATTGGTGTCTGAAGCTTCTCTCACTATTTCCTTCCATCTTTCCCTGTCCAGTGTGGAGTGGGTTAGTTTCTGTAGACTAGCTCTGCACCAGACTACTATATCATCTACCCAATCTCTGTGGGGTCTGCCTCTCCTATTCAAACTGTCCACTATGCCAAATACCAAGATCTTGATTTTTGTTTATCATTCATTCTGCAAATATGCCCAAATAGATGTAACTTCCATTGTATAACCTTCTGCAGTAGGTTCTCTTTCAGCTGTATCTTCCTATATAATTCCTTGTTGGTGACCTTCTGAATCCACCCTATTCTCAGAATTTTTCTTTAACAATTTCTTTCAAATGCTAATATTCTTCTCTTCTAATCTTTCGTTATCACCCATGTCTCACATCTGTACAACATAGAATCATAGAACACTAGGACTGGAAGGGACCTCGAGAGGCCATCGAGTCCAGCTCCCTGCCCCAATGGCAGGACCAAGTACTATCTAAACCATCCCTGATACACATCTATCTAACCTGTTCTTAAATATCTCCAGCGATGGAGATTCCACAACCTCCCTTGGCATGCTGCTGAATACACACATTTTCAAGATGCTCAGCTTCATTCCTAAGCTAATCGCTTTGCTTTGCCAGATCTTATTCATTGCTTCAAACTCAATCTTGCATTCGCTATTCTAGTCATTATTTTCTTCTTGTAGTCTAAATCATAAATTATGTTGCTCCCCAGATAGTGAACTTCTCTGCATTATCTAGTTCAAACCCATCTACACTGACCTTCCTTCCTATTTCCTCATCTCCAAATACCATTGGTTTATTGATGTTCATAACGAGCCCATACCACTTCCCTTCCTTGTTTAGCACCTGTGCCATTTTTGCTAACTTCTGCTCATCTGCCTCAATGATAACTATATCATCCGCTTTCTTATCCTGTGCACAGATATCCCTTCTACCTCTTCCTTGATCTAGTCCATCACTCTCTCTAGATGCGTGATGAAGATACTCAGCAATATCCGATCTCCTTGTCTCGTATGTCTACTCGTTCTAAACCAAATGCCCAACTCTCCATGTGTTCTCACAATGTCTCCGCATTCTCATTGATATTCTTCAACAACCGTATCAGTCTGCTATCCAGTCTGTATGACTCCAACACGGCCCAAGTCACTTTCTGATCTATACTGTCAAATGCCTTCTGAAAATCGACAAAGCAAGTGTATACGTTCTTGTTCTTTTGTTGAGTTTTGTCCACTATCAATCTTAGTGCCAATATCTGCTGTACAGTACTCTATCTTTCCTGAACCCCACTTGCTCACCCGCTAGATGTTCTTCTACCTGCGATCTTGGTCTCTCCATGAGTAACATCATCAGCACCTCTTCTAGATGATTCATTAGGGCAATTGTTTTTGCACTCCAATGTACTTCCTTTCTTCCGTATTGTTGCTAGCATGGACCTTGTCCACTCCTAAGGTGCCTTTCCTTCTTTCCATGTTATACTACATAATCAGTGTATTTACCAAATCATACTTTCTCCACTGTATTTAACCATCTCTCCTGTCATCTTATCACTTCCAGGGCTCTTGTTCTTTAGATGTTTCACTGCTCTTTCTACTTCCTCCTTCAAAATATCAGTCTCACTCTCAATGGTCAGTGGAGATATCTCTTGAAGTTTTTCAATCAGTGTCTCTGAAACACTCAGGTCCAACTGTGCTTTCTATAGATTGGTGCAATATCTTGTCCATCACTGCACAATCTTCTCCTCGTTCACGAGCACCTCTTCGTTCTCATCTTTTATCACCATCTGCTTTGGCTGCCACTTCCTATTAATATTCCTAATCATTTTATACACCTCCCTGGTCTTATAGTTGCCGTAATACCTCTCTATATCTTCACACTGCTCCTCTAGCCATTTTGCCTTATCCTCTCTGGTTGCTTTCCTTACCTCATTGCATTTCACCCTATATTACTTCTCTGCCCCTCTCAGAAACATCCTTTCTGATCTTCAATGCTCCTTTCTCTTGGACCAACTTCAGCGTGTCCTGCATAATACACTTCTTATTGATCCTCTCTTCTTCCAGAATACTCTGCTCAGTTGCCTCTTCTATCGTCATGGCTATCCTTTCAACTCTCTTATCTAGGACTTTCTCTGTGGCCGCATTCCTAATCTTCTCTTTGAGTGCTGCTCTGCGCGTATTCCCTATTTCTTCCTCAGCTAGCCTCATCATATCTCTTCTCTGGGCAACATCCAAGCCAGCATCTTTTATCATTTAGTCATACTGGCATCAGATTTAATTCGTATTGTTGTTTCACGGTCAGTGTATCATCACTCATCTGACCAACCCTTGTCTTCTGTCCAGGCTTGGGACTGGCATGGAACCCCTGGAGCAGTGGTTCCCAGACTTTTCAGCGTCATGCTACCCTTTTGATTTCTGAGATACCCTCATGCCCCCCACCTCTTTACCATTATCCAACACCCCTTTTAAGAAAAAAATCAATTAGTAATTTAAAATAAACGCAAAAATTTGATATAAAATATAATTTTAAATTAAACATAAGCAGAAATAGTTTTCTTTGGCCCCGTGCAGGTGCCTGATTCAGCCACAGCTGCCCACCTGCCTAAGCCCACCTGCCCTAGCCCTGTGCTGCCAGAGCCACCCACCTGAGCTGACTGAGCCCCACACTGCTGGGGCCAGCCATCCACCAGCCACCTGAGCCCTATGCTGCGGGGGCCAGCCACCAGCCAGAGCCCTGCAAGCTTCCTGCCTGAGCCCTGTGAGCTGCCTGCCTGAGCCCCTGATCTCCCTGAAAGCCAGGCACCACTAGCTCCCTGCTCTGACCCCATCCCCCTCTTCCGAGCCAGGCACCCCCATCTCCCCATCTAAGCCCATCCTACTCCTCTACCCACTCCCCAGCAATGCACACTCACTCACCTTTGTAGGAGGCAGCTAGCTCCACATGACTCTTCGCCAGCTGTCTGCTTTTTATAGCGGCTGCACCGGGTTGCCCATGTACAATGGCAGGGGCTGAGCCAAAAGCAAAGGCCGGCTCTTTCTTGGGGGGCAGGGGGAAATGATGGCAGGTGGGGCTAGGTCACTTCACACCCCCCCCAGAATTTCTCCACTCCCCCCAAGGGGGGCACGCCCCCCAGTTTGGGAAACCATGCCCTAGACTCTTCAGGGAAGAATTTTCTATCATAGTGCAAAAAGAAATTAACTAAAATAGTGGACTTTTACAAAAAAGAAAAAGCAGATTTGTAGCCCTAAATCTAGGTTTGATGACTTTTGAAAGAGAAGAAAAACTGAGATATTAACATAGCTATTGCCATTCCATATTGTGATTTCAGTCAAGTATTAGATTAAGGTTTGGAACTTATTGAATTTACTGGGAAACAACTGAACTATCCAAGATCCTTGCTGGGGGATAGTTATAGTAACACAGAGTTTTTGTGACATTAGATCAGATCACTGGTTTACTGCTGTTTATTGCAGATCAGTGGTTTATCACTGTTAATGCCACCAATTTTAAGCCCTGCCCGTATCACTGCACTTTGCATTCAGTGTAGATTCTCCTTGACTTCAAGTATCGGAGGGGTAGCCGTGTTAGTCTAGATCTGTAACAGCAACGAAGGGTCCTGTGGCACCTTATAGACTAACAGAAAAGTTTTGAGCATGAGCTTTCGTGAGTCTGTGCTCACGAAAGCTCATGCTCAAAACTTTTCTGTTAGTCTATAAGGTGCCACAGGACCCTTTGTTGCTGTCCTTGACTTCAGTGGATTTTGGATCAACCCCCTGTATCATGGGAAAGGATATTGTCCGGCCCAAGTCATGGCAAACAATGTGCCTACTACTCTTCTCCACCCATGTGCAGAATAAATTTCTACATGCACCATAATGTCTAAATGTGTACCACCAGTAGGCACAAAAAACCTACTAGTGAGCACTCTGCTAATCATTTGGGCATCGTTTGACTCTCTCCTAAGTGGCTGCACAAGCACACTGTTTACAGGGAACGTTTGGCAAATTGGCCTTTTTCAATGTGCAGTTCTTCATCCACTCATAATCTGACCTCTGCTCCCTACTTGACAATTTCTCTATTTGGTTAATCAGCTGCCATAATTTTCCAAGTTGTTTCTAATACAACTACATTATCTTAGCCAATGACAGATAGAAACGTGGTCCCAGGCATTAGGATCTTAGAATGCCTATGGCATCTCCAAGTCCTGCACTCAAACCTCTTGAACATGTACATTACATCTCTGTGCTTCTTTCTGCTTTTGTCAGCTTGTCATTTCTATGACTGGTGTGCAATGTGCATATCTAGTCCTTATGTATGCAGTAAGAAAATACCTCAGCATTTGGGGAATTTTTCAAGCACAAGCAAGAACAGTTTCATTTTGTTGGTGGGGAAATTGCAAATTGCATCTGTGGAGGTAGGCCTCACTAGGCCCAGAAACTAAGCCAAGGCTGAAGCCCGTGCATGCTACTTTCTGTGTCCGAAGCGAGTCTCCTGAACAAGTTAAGCAAGAATTTGCAGTGCTCGCAATTCTGAGATAACAGGAACTAACAAATAACCTTAAAGGGCAAGTGCTTTGCTACCTCCCTATCTTTGTAAAATTCCGTTGTAAGAAATTGCCATTGTAAAGGTATATAAGCCCTGACATTTGAGTGGGGGTGGGTCTCGTATTGGCAAGGGCAGACTCTCTGTCACTTTGTTCCCCTCCCCATAGCTATGGGAATAAAGACTGCTTCTATCTGACCTGAACCCTAAAATTAGAGAGAGTTTATTCCACGACACATCCTGATATACGAAAGCTCTATATTAGCCTTGTAAAGGGAAGATTAAGCACCGGAAGGACTGCTACATACCAATTTCTCCCCTCCCACCCTTTCCCAACACACACAATATTCCCCTGCTGTGTTCTATTGTAGATGGGCAGGCTCCTTTTCAAGGCTCTCCTCCATACTGGTCAACTTTTAGCAACAATACCAGACAACCCAGCTCTTTTGTTTGTCTTTGTAGGTCACCCCATGCCTTTTTCTAGACCCTTTCCTGTTTCCATCCGAGGAAGGGAAAGAGGAGATTTTCATTCTGCACTACATGTTCAGTTCCTTCTCAGTCATACAAGACTGCTCTTTCAAGCAAGGATCTCAGGATTAGGTCTATATGAAAGTTTAAGAGGCTCATAAAACAGAATCAGATGCAGAAGACTTGTAAATTAAAAAGGCGCCTTTCACAGCCGACTGTCATATTAAAAATAAAAATTTTATTTACATGCCCTTCTGGTGGTGTCATATGGTCTTATCTTCTAGTCAGTCCTCTCCACAACTTCTCTTCGTATATAGTATAACATCATATATTATATATTATATTTGCATAAGTTATTTACAAGGCACTTTCAATTCAGGGTCAGGGTTTGCTTTTTCCCTGGAAGTTCTTTCCTTACAGGTTTTTAGCAGAATTTCATTAAAGCACAAGAAAAGCCAGTTCACTTGTAAAGTTCACACAAAGAAGCTACAGTGGCAGGAGATGAGACTGTGGAGACTCGTCCATTGCTTTTACAGTTTGTTTTACAGTTTGATGTGCAGTTTATGTTTTGGGTATCAGGAAGTGAGATACTGGGTGATGTTTTATGTTTCTTGGTAAACGTATTCAGGTGCCTGGATATGGTCAATTAATCTTTAAGGTGTCCAAAGGAATTTGGACATATGCATATTTTAAATAAAAGTAGATTGTTTTGATTATGTGTGTATAAACATGACATTACATACTCCATTTGGGTTTCCCATAAAAATACAAAGAAGCATTTATCTATATTACATTTGAATTCATTATTTTATCTTAAAAAAATTGGTGACTGTCTAGCAAAACGTTTTGTTTTTTTTTTCATTTGAAAGAGACAAACTACTGAAATGAAATTTTTGCAATAACTGAAGGGACAGATCCTCTCCTTGAGTAAAAAAAATTACAATTATTGGCTTCAATGAAGCTATAGAATTTCATACCAATTGAGGATCTAGCTCACAGGCCACATCAACACTACAGCAATCTTTCGAAAGATGATCTTCCAGAAGAGATTTTCCGGAAGATCTTCTTTCAAAAGAGCACATCCACACACAGAAAAGCGCATTGAAAGATTGATCTGCTCTTTTGATAGAGAGAGTCTACACGGCCCCCGTGCTTTCGAAGAATGGGCCACAGTGGAGCATCTAGACATGCTTTTATTTGAAAGAAGCTTTCAAAAGGAGGTGTTCTTCCTGGCCATTTCTACACAGGCCACTTTCTTCAAAAGTGGCATGGCAATACATGGCCCAAAATATGCTAATGAGGCATGGATGCAAATTCTCCATGCCTCATTAGCATATGGTCACGTGATTTGGAGTCCAGAAGGCTGTTCTTCCAGACTCCAAAACGCCGTTTAGAAGCATGGCTCCCCAGGGAGTCTTCCGGAAGGAAGTCCTTCTGGAGGCCCCTTCTTCCCAAAAATTTTCGGGAATATGGGGCCTCCGGAAGAAGGACTTCCTTGTGGAAGCTCACCGGGGGCTGCGCTTCTACACTGCATTGTGGAGTCCAGAAGAAGGGTCTTCGAGACTCCAAATGACGTGACCGTATGCTAATGAGGCACAGGGAATTTGCATCCACACCTCATTAGCATATTTTGGGCCGTGTATTACCATGCCACTTTTCAAGAAAGTGGCCTGTGTAGAAACGGCCCCTGATCCGGGAGCAGAAGAGGGTTTCTGGAAGAAGAGGAGTTCTTTTGATTTGGGATCAAAAGAGCACATTTTGTGTGTGGATGTGCCACATATTCTTTCAAAAAAGGTCCTGATTTTCTGAAAGACCTTTTAAAATGGTTAAATTCTTTGGACTATATCATGTTCTCAGGTTTATTTACACAAGATTCCCCATGTTGATTTCAATGGGGCGTTCTGCTTAAATATTTTTGACATGCCTTGCACATGAAGCACCTGCTTTAGTGAGTGTGCTGCTTCTGCTAGGACACAAACTACTGGTGAAGTGCAAGCTTGGAGCACTCACCCTGGGAATGAACAGGAAGCAGTCTTAGTGGGTGAAATTTATCCTGTGGAGAGGAGTTCAACACCTAAGACTCACTTATCGCTCTTAGGACAAAAGTGGATTTTTAAGTCATGCATAGGATCATGTACTAAGTCTCTACAAAAAGCTGAATTTCACCTATTTTGATTCTTGTCAAAATAACTCTATGGGCTTGTCTACATTTGCCCCCAACATGATAATCAGGGTGATGGGAGATTGCTAATGAAGAGCTGCGGTGAATATCCAGCACTCCATTAGGCTAATTCTCTCCTGTGGCAACTTTGAACTGTCAAACTCCAAAGTGCCAGCATGTGTGTAGGTGGCTACAGCACAGGAAGCCAGGCCCCTACCAGTGGGGCCTGCTGCTGGGAGCTGCTTAACGTTGGCAGCCGGTGCAGAGTGCAGCAGAATAGGTGGCTAGAGCACAGTGAGCCAGCCTCCCCCAACACCTTGCTGCCGCCAGCACAGGACAGGGCCTGAGCTGCTGGATGCACAGAGTGGGCTGCGCTGGAGGAGGCAGTGCTGGTGGGGGGCAGATGCCCAGGGTTTTGGAGGGGGAGAGTTTGTATAGTGCAGACTCCAAAAGGCAAAGGGATCCTCTCCATTATCCTGAATATTTGACTATCCGGTAACCTCCCAGTCCCAAGGGCACCAGATATACAAGAGTTTACTGTAATTGGCTCCTATAGGAAGTTAGATATACCATAAACCCTCGAGTTATGCTGGGCTTATTTTCCTGCAACCCCTACATAACTACGATTTGCACACAAGTTGCGAGGGAGACAGGAACCAGGCTGCCACCTGATTCCCAGATTCCCTGGGCTTTCAGGAGCTGAGAAACTGATGAGCCCATCTGGGCTAGTCAGTTTTCTGGCTCCCAGAATGGCAGGGAGCTAGAAATCAGGAGGCAGCCTGGTTCCCAGGTCTCTGCTTCTTGCAGCACCAAGGAAACTGACCAACTCATGGTTGGTCAGTTTTCTGGTTCCCACCAGTGCAGGGTAGCCGGGAACCAGGCTGCCACTTGGTTCCCAGCTTCCTGCCACTTGGAAGACCTGGGAAACTGACCAGCCATGAACTGGTCAGTTTACTGGGTCCTGCAAGTGATGGGGATCTGGGAAACAGGCAGCAGCCTGTGTCCCCGCTCTCCTCCTCTTGCAGAGCTGGGAAACTGACCAGGGGAGCAGCCTTGGTTAGTTTTCTGGCTCCAGATAGTGGAGGGCACCCAGGAACCAGGCACACCCTGGCTCCCAGCTTCCCTCCATTCCTTGGAGCTACTGCCCTGGTCAGTTTCCCAGCTCTGCAAATAGAGGGGACCCAGGAGCCAGGCTGCCATCTGGTTCCCAGCTCCCTGCCACTCCTGGAACTGGGAAACTGCTCCTGACAGACAGCTAATTTAATTTAATTTAATTTAATTTAATTTAATTTGTTAATTTAATTCAAGCTGCCATGCCTGACAAGAGCAGTTTTCCTGCTCCTGTCAGAGATGGCAGCCGGACTCTTGCTGCTGCCACAGACAGGAGCAGCTGCTGCCTCTGACAGGAGCAGGAAACCTCTCCTGTCAGGGGTGGCAAGAGTCAGGCTGCTGCCCCTGACAGCAGTGGTTTCCCCTCTCCTGTCAGGGACGGCAGTCACGTTAACCCAAGACAGTTGCACGTATCTCAGGGGTTCATTGTGCTGTACAGCTTCTTTCTTATGACAATGTTTTAATTTAAAGGGCCCTATCACATTCTCATTTGCACTGTTTGAGGGGATGAAAGTAACTGCTTGGGTTAATGCCAGGATTTTTCACACTGGAACAGGCCACTGAATCATCTAATTTCTTATCCAGAAATGGTCAGTTCCAAGCCCTTCTGAGAAAATAACAGAACCCATACGCTTTTTTTTTCTTGACTTCAAATGGATACTGAGAAAGTTCCTGAAGTCACATGTGATGCAAAATTCAGGGACTGCCAGTTTCATTTGGATTCTAGCGCTCTTGCAGGTCACATATCAGACCAACATGCCAACACCTCAGCAATAGAGTGCTCCCATAACATTTCTGTTTTGTGTTGGTTTTAATTCATGTAGTAAGCCTGATAATTCGCTACAGAGCAGACAAGTTATAAAGGGGGAAAAGAGTATTTATCCATTTTGTTATGAAGTCAGTAAGGCTCAGGGCCCTACTGCTAGATGCACAGATTAGAGAGAGATGGTTAATAAAAAGAGAACAGTGGCCCTCATGATTTGTCCATATTGGGCTCCTTTGTTTTTCTGAAGCTCCCTTTTCCTATCTATCTATTTAGCTAGCTAGCTATCCCCCCCATTCATCAGTATGGAAACTGCACAATGGTTCAGATCTCTAGACATCACGTTATGATCTTTTGGGAGTCTTTCAAATAATGCAATTGCTTTCTAGACTAAAATGAAGATTTTTTTTTTCCTTTTCATTAAGTGATTTATCTCTGTTGTTTTATAGCAGAAAGCATCAATCCCATGGCAGGCGTGCAACAGATTGTAAGAAAAGTGTTCTCTAATACAGATGATTTACTAGTAATTGTGTTTTACTAATGAACAATGAATAGCCTTTTCTATTCTGTATGTAATAGGCGTGGGTTTCATATGGAAAATTGTCAAGTGGATTTAAAGAGGACCTAGGCTTAGTAGATATATACAAAAGTAGAAAATTTCATGTGAAATTGCTATCTGTATGCATTAATACAGGGGTCAGCAACCAAAATAACAAGAAGAGCCATTTTTTTCAAATTCAGTAAGTCAATAACCACAATGCATATGAATACGAGATGGTCCTTAAACAATGTCAAAACATACTTTTTGTAACCCCTATTTTAAGAACAGCGCACACACAATGATTTGCTATGTGATACACATTTAATGCAGGATGTTTACAAACTTTTTACATTTTCTATATCCTCAAACTTTACGTGTGTGTTTGTAGAAGTGTCTTCCTGCTTTCATACCCAAACCAACTTTAATTAAGCCAATTTTACTTCATGTTTAAGTTCAGTTTTCTTTCTTAAAATGTATTGCCCCTTACAGCAAGAATGCCACAAACTTCCTTTTCCTTTTCAAAATCAAGACTTTACTGGCAGCATGATCAAAACACACATACAGGATCATATTGCACAATGCACTGCACTTGTTAAAGAGTTAGAGTTAGAGTTATCCAAGGTTTAGAGACCACATATTGTTTGCTATTTAGATATGAGTTGTTCATTGCTGGGGTTTTAGACATTCTCCATTTATCAACAATAATCAAGAGGGGGTCTTTTTGTTCTGTTTTGTTTTACTTTGCAATTATAGTGTTGTGAGACATAAACAAGTCCTTAAAGAAACACATGTGACTCCGGAGCCGCAGGTTGCAGACCCCTGCACTAGTACACCAGGGATGGCTGGTTATTTTCCTTCTCCCTGTCAGGTACTCAAGTAAGAAAATATAGACCTTAGTATATAGTTTTATAATTTAGGAACCAAAATAAAAATGTAAGCATCTAAGTAAGTAACCTGGTTTCTAAATTCACATTAGTGGGAATTGTGAATGCTCACTGCCTTTGAAAATCAGGTCACTTATTTAGGTGCTTAAATATTAATGTATGTGCCTAACTTTGGTTTTCAAGGGACATGATTCTGGAGATTTTCACCACCCTCTGAAAAGCAAGACACAAGTATGAAAATATTGTTCTAGGCACCTTGGGCAGTGTTCATGCAAAGAATGTGGAAAATTTATGTGTTCATGAAAAAAATAATTCTTGCCATTGTTGGATTTCGCACTTAGTCACTATGATGCTCGGTGCTTTCCAAATGCTTCCTTAATATATAGAGAAAGCTGCCCCACCAGTACCTCCTTCCATTAGACTAGTTTATTGCAGAGGTCTCTGATCAATGCACAGTGTGTTTGCAGAGAACTGTACTGACATAGATTTAATTATATCTGCTCTTCACAAGATCCCATAAATTTGCATTTCTTGGCTTCTTGTACCACAATCTTTACGTCACTGAAGTGAATTTGTTTACATAGCTCTTTGTCTTGTTTGTAAGATAAAGACAATCAGCAAGCTGCTATTAACCCAATTCATTTACAGGAAGTGTTTTCCAAGCAAAGTGAAATTACAGCAATTGTTCAGCATTAATTTAGTTAATAGATGTTTGTTCATTTGTATTACCTTGTAAACAAGGCACACTGTATTATACAGTAGGCATACAGCTAAACTTAGGAAGCTGTTTAATGTCCTCAATATTATAATGTATAATCACATTTCCAGGAACCCATGACTAATAACCTTGAGGCAGGATATTTTATGAATTTTGAAGAATCAAGAAGCTCAGCTTTGGAACCTGTCCTGAATATTATAAATCTTCCTCTATAGCTGCACCAGAGCAATGTAAAGTACATTATTGAGACAGCTAGCCTAGCAAGATTTTTTAAAAAAGCATTAGACACATCTGAATACCATGAGAAAAGCATCTGCAGTTATACTAGGAAGGATAAAATTACAAGGTTTATCAGTCTCCATGCTTTGAGGCTTCAACACATAATGCCAATCACCAGCTAGAGTCAGGAAGAAATTTTTCTCCTTGAGAGTTATCTTCCTTCACATTGCAGTTATATGCATTATGAGAGAAGCTCAGTTTTCAATAAATCAGTCACTGACTACTATTAGAGACAGAAAATAAAATAAACCATTGATCTGTTCTGCTACGGCAATTCCTAAGCTAATAATAATACCTAATTATGCATTCATAGATCTCCAAGCACTTTAATTAATTCTAATTTTAATGTTTTTTTAATAGGACTGAGTCATCAATTGATGGGTCTCATCTACAGTGCACTTTTAGTGAGCAACTAAACCAATCCTTGATTGGCAGAGCCCGCTGCTGATTTTCAATAAAAATCTGCCAACTGCTGGTGTTATACATTCTTTTTGGATCCTACACTTTTCTTGTAGTGCTTGGACACATTGACTCTCAAAGCATTTGAGAGCCTGTAGAATGGTTTGCCACCGGGACAATCTGCCTTGAGCTAGAATGTCTAGATCACATGGAGATATGCTGCATTACTTCATGTTAGCCTTTAACATGTCATTATAGTTCTTATACTGACCACCAATAGAGCATTTTGTCATAAGCAAGCTGGCCACAGAAGACTATCTTTTGTATCTGTGCATCAGCCGTCCTTATAACAGGACCAATCCAGTGAAACTGTACATAGCATTGCTTCCAGGCCCAAGAAACCACACAGCTGAAGAACCTTCACATTAGGAATTTTGTCCCACAAACTCATGTGAGCAATATTCTTCTGACAGTGCCTGTGGAACTGATTGAGTCTCAAAATATGGTGGTGATAAATTGACTGGGACTCTGAGCCATATAGCAGGATATTCAGGACAACTCCCTGATAAACTGCTACCTTGGTACAGAGTTTAACACCATGGTCATTCCATAGACAGTTGGTCAATTTTCTGAAGGCAGCACTGGCTTTGACTAATCAAGCAGATACATCATCATGCACCTTTATTCTAGAGGACATTACACTTCTGAGGTAGGAGAACTCATCAACAGCCTTAAGGACTGCTCCAGCAGCAGTGGTCACTGGAGTGCTGGGCTCTTTCCAAACAGGCTGAGGCTTAACTTTCATCTTCTTAAGGCTCACTGAGAGTCCAAAATGGTGAGCAGAAATAAAGTGATCAAAAAGATCCTGTGTGTCCCTAACTGAATGAGCCAATAATACAGTCATCAGCAAGCAGAAGGTCACAGAGAGTAATAGTAAGTATTTTGGTGCAAGCCTGAAGTCTCTGGAGGTTGAAAATACTGCCACTGTTCAGAACTGAGTAGGTATGCGCAACGTGCAGTCCTTGAAAGCAACTAGCAGCATCACAAAAAGTAGATGTTAAATAGGAGAGGAGCAAGGACACCACCTTGCTTTGTACCATCTGATACTTCAAAAGGTGCTGATATCTCTCCATTGTTATAATAGTACAAACTCCTCACTGGCTTTCAGGAATGATGCCATTTTTGAACATGTCATTAAAGCCAGTTGTAAAGAATGCAAGCCAGGCTCTTTCCAGATGGAGATGCTTTGGTGGTCATCACAACATGTACAGTCACATTTTCTCTTGAATATGTGTACAATCAGGCTATTTTTGAAGTCCTGGGGGACTAACTTCTTCTCCCAAATGGTGATGAATAAATGGGTCAGATGGTACATGAGCTGGCCACCAACAGCTTTATACATTTCTGATGGAATTGCATCACTGCCAGGTACCTTTCCAGATTTCATCTGGTTAACAGTTTTTTGCATCTCATCAGCTACGACTACACTTGCCCCCTTCTTTGAATGGGGCGTGGTAATCAGCCTAATTGGAGAATACTAATGAAGTGCTGTGATGAATATGTACTACCTCATTAGGCTAATTCTCCTCATGGCAACTTCGAAGTTGAGAACTTTGAAGTGCTGGCATGCCATGTAGCTGTGGGCACTTTGAAATACCCGCGCAACTTCAAAGTACGAAAATTTTGGGAAGTAAGAGCACTTCAAAGTTGCGTGAGCACTTTGAAGTGACCATGGCTACACAGCATGTCTGCACTTTGAAGTTTGCAACTTTGAAGTTGCCGCAGGGAGAATTAGCCTAATGAGATGCTGCATATTCATCACAGCACTTCATTAGTATTCTCTGCACTGGCTGATTACCATGCGAAGAAGGGGGCACTTGTAAGCACAGCCATCAAGAGTTGATGGCATGAACAGCTGTGAATCATTAGCCCACTGAGGAATCTCTTCAAGAATGCTGCTATCAAAAGTTGAGGTCCAGTTCAATACTTTGTGAAAATGTTCAGGCCAGCAGTCAAGGATTTTAGCATTATCTGAAATCGTAATGAAGCCATCAGCAGAGCACATTTTTGTGTAGCCAACAATGTGTGGGCCATAGCCTGCCTTCAGCCCATCACAGAATGCTTTAAAATTATGTCTATCAGCTGCATCTTGAATTTTAACTGCTTTATATTTCCACCAGTCTTCTTTCATTTGCCATAATTTGACTTGTGCCTCCTGCTTAGCTTGAATACACGCTGACTTGCTAGAGGCATGCTCTTTATTATTGATCTAGGCCAGGTGTGCCACATGCATCTTATCAAGAAGAGCTTGGGTATCTCTGTCCTTGTTCTCAAACCAGTCCTTGTGCTTGCATTTGAGGAAACGGAGGATTTTGATTGCATGTTTCTTTGATGTTAATCCAATCATCCTCAATAGTGGGTGGCCGCTCTGGACCTTCATTGCTGGTGACTAAGGAAGTGTCAAACCGACTTGAAACAGTGTTTGTGTCTCATGTATTTCAAATTTACCTACATCCAGCCTTTTTCAGCATGCAGCAGAGTGATGATATTTTGGTGTGCAAAGGATCAAGGAGACAACACTACATTCCATGTAGTGGTCAGACCCGGAGCCAGTGCCACTCACTGAAAGAGTCAACATCAGAAAAATCTTTATAAAGGGGGTAAATATCATTATCCACATTTTAAAGGTGGAGAACTTGAGGCACATGAATGTGAAGTGACTTCCCAAAGTCACCCAGCAGATCAGATCCAAGACCAAAACCCAGGTTTCTTGAGTACATGACCCATGCTCTGTTAACTGGGACAGTTCCTGTTTTAGTATGTTTGGCTCCCTGTTCTCCACAAAAATTGCCCCGCAACATACTCATCATGGATATATTCTTCTAAGAACACGCTGATAATTCAGGTGGCCAAGAATTCTCCACTATGTCATGTGAAGTCCTACCACTTCGTATCTGATGTTCAGTGCTCACAGAGAGCCAGGGAGGCTCACAGAGATTTGCTGCATTCAGTAGCTGAGTTCTAATGGATCTGAATTATGTAACGTGAGTGTCTGCATAATATAATAATCAATTCCAACTAGTTAGCACTAGTGCCTCTTAAAGGTACAGTTCCACACATCCCAACTAAACATAACAATAACCACTGATGATCAACATTAACATAACACAGAGTATCAAATACTTGTAACCAGCCCACTAACTAAAGTAAATGATAATGTTCAAAAAGCCTCTGAGGTGGCTTGTACTGTCCTGTGGTCCTGTGAGTACCTCCTGAGACATCAGCACCATTGATATTTTGGGGCTAGGAGGAAAAAAAGGGGGCAGATCTGTTAGTTCCAGTTGTACTATATCCTGCAGCACAGGTTTCTTGACCTTCTGTGGTTGTTGCATCTCTGGTACCTTCTCTGGCAACATGGCCAATTGAATGCTCCAAATCTCCTCACCTTCTGGATCCAGGAACAGCATCACTTCTTCCTATATAGCAAGTGCTGGTCAGCGGTGACAGCCTTGTACAGATGCAGAATATCTTACTGTGACACCACTGATGTTTGAAACCTTAGTTGCCCATATAGGTATAATCTCTATAGAGTCATTTTCATGATCATGAGATCTCTCATTAAGAGTTGGGGTTTTTGTTTGTTTGTTTTTGGGGGGTTTTGAGATGAGAGAGAGAGAATTACTTGATAGCCTGGTAGTTCAAGCCCTAGCCAAAAATATGGAAGACTAATTAGCCAGCCCTCAGTTCCAATAACTATTTAATTAATTATCCAGAATGTAATGACACCAAACAGGAGAGGCTGAAGAAACACCGTATCAGAATTTCCCATAGCCAGCATTTAGCATGCTACCTTACATGGTTGCATATTCCTGTTGAAATACCTTTTCCCACTCAGGTGGGTCACAAGGGACTTGAACCAGGGGTCTCTCATATTCCAGATAAGTAGCCTAACCACTTGGGTAAAAATTATAAGGAACACCTGTAGCCAGACAGAACGCCCCCTTTTGCTCTACTCCATCTTGCCTTCCCTAGGTGCTTCAGAGCACGAAAGGGTTAAAAGGAATAGCCCAGCCCTGGAATGCCCAAGAGCACAGATGAGTTTATCTTAGCCATGGCCTTTGAAGCTCCGGAGCAAAGAACAATGGGCTAATTAACAGCCAGGCCTCAGACTGCCCTTGGCTAATTACCATTAGTTGATTCACCCACAGGGTCCCAGACAAGAGGAAACATCTCCAGCCCTTTAAGACACAAATGCCCTCAATTTTCTATCTCACGGGTGCGAACTACACCCTTGAACTCCCTGAGAGAACCAGTATCAGACAGTTTAGTTCACTTAAACCAAGGAAGAAGCCTACGTGACCCAATGGGTATAAAGAGGGGTCTGGCAGACCCCCTATTTGAGCTCCAATCATCTTTCCTGCCTGACAGGAGGGTAGGGGTCTCCCCAGGTCCCCAGGGATGCCTGACTCCTGGAAAAAAAGGACAAAGGACTTCTTCCCAAGGGATTGAGGGAAACTGGCCAAGCCATGTTGGTAATGCAGGGGTGAGGATAAGACCTGCCAGGTATTTTACTTTTTATTTCTTTTGCGCACGTTTAACAAGTATAGATCTATGAACTAGAGTGCATGCTAGCTATTTGTAATCAAAGTATAAACCTTGTAACAATTGTAACCACAAGAGCTTAACTTGCTAGGTAACAAATAAAGCAACATTGTAACAGTAAGAGCTTAACTTGTTAGATAAACAAACAAAGTAATTGATTAAGTGGTAACCTGACTCCTCCTGTTACTGTGCTAACCTGAACACAAAACAAAGAACCTAGCTGCTTCTCAGCGGCTCTCAGCTTGGTCACTAGTGAGCTCTGCCCTGCCAGTTGAAATCTCATATTAATACAAGTGCATACGTGGCATCTCACCTGACCATCAGCTAACAACACCTCCTTCTGCCACTTCCTATCTCTCACTTGTTTAAAAAACTACAGTGATGCCTAACTCCAAAGAGGATATTCAGTGATGGATGACTGGCAGAAATATCTGCTATCTCTTGCCTCAATGAGCGGGCCACAGTTTAACAAGCACCACTCTTGTGGGCAACTCCTACTGGCTAGCTGGGGAAGGCCCCTGCCTAGCATACTGGTTTTTATGGATCTCAGTTGAAGGTGCCCATTTACCACATTATGGTAGTAGCTTAGGCACCTGTCTTAGGCTTTGTAAACTGCAGTGATTGTCTGCATCCCTACAGGTTAGCCTTTGTGAAGCTGACCATCACAGCTAATGCCTTTTTTGCAGTCAGGCCACAGTTCTTAGGTATTACCTTGTGTTGTACTTCTAATGCATCACAGCAGAAACAAGGGGCCTGCTTCTGATCTAAGATACCTTGCTGTGAATTTAGAATAACCTGACTATAAATCAGGGCTGATGGAATTATTTGTATAGAGGGGGGTGCTGAGAGTCACTGAACCAAATGGTAAATCTTGTATACAATGGAAAACACTTCAAGCCAGAGAGTGAGGCAGAACCCTTACCTCTCCTACTTCCAGCACCTATGCTCTAAATCCATGTGTAAGTGAGATCAGAATTAAATAAAAGGTTCAATTTTTATCAAACAGCTTATATGAAAGAAACTAAAACAACAGCCCCAAACTGTCATGTAGGGGTAACATATGGCCTGATGCTCTCTTAACTCTGGCTGATGTGTCTGTTATGCTGCCCAGTAGATGACCTTTTATTTTTTGAACATGCATATATTCCAGTTTCGGCTGCCCTTGATATGATTCTTACTGGCTAATATGTCCTTGTGATTTCTAAATCACTGCAGTGACATTTTGTTTTAGGATTAGATATCTTCCTTCTCAGTTGTCATAAAGAAAAAAATTATGACAGCACTAATTTTTATTGGAACACAGATATCAAATCAAATCCATTGTTTTGCCCAATGGTCACTAAATCTGTCTTTATGCATTTAAAAAAAGGGTCCAAGCTAAATGAGATTGAATTAAATCATATAAATAATAAAGTTCTGTAAGAGCTGATGAGAAGGGACATTTGATATTATGGGATTTGTAAATCAGTGTATGATCTGTGTGACATGCAGTATTGGAATGAACGCAAAATAACCATTTTATGAAAAAATAAAATCATATAACTGACTGAAAGTCCATGTTGGCATTCACAATGGACTTTTGAAAGCTGAATAAATGAGGCTACCACAGACCTTGCTGAGCCAAGTTAATGAATTTCTAATTTTGCTATTAGTACTATCTTTTTAATGACAAAAAGATCATTTATTCCTGCTTTCACTATATGGCCATTTACAGACAGCCCCTTAGGAGTTCCTGAAGCTCTCTGAAAACCAATCACCAAAATGAAGCTTTTTCCATACATTTCAATATTTACTAAATTCACTGTTCCTTTGACTTCTTGCTATCGTGGCCTGAATGTCTTTGTGTTATCACCGTGCCTCTTGTGAGGCAAAAATGGATTATATTGTGAGTTGACACACTCTTTTTCAAAGAGCAATTCAAAAATCCTGATGCATAACACAGTAGCAGAATGTCTAGAGTGTACATAAGAATAATACAGAGGATAAAATAGCTATCATATTTAAAACCCTGGCAGTGTACATTCTCTGCTATTTCACGTTCCAACTGTGTCAGGGGACATGCTGTTTATTATCTTGACTACATTTTTCTTTTCGTTTAGGTTTTGGGCCATGTCAACATCTGGCAGCATAACCAAAGATAACATAAATACCCAGCAGACTAAGATGAAACCCTTAAATCTTTTAAATTGATTAAGGAGATAAGGGAAATCAAAGGGCTCCCTTTAAAGTATATGTGCATCACAGTTCATCAGCATTTTTAACTTGTGGATCACAAGCCATTATGTATGTATGTTTTGGCTGCTGTGCTAAGCCATCAAGTCAGATATTCTTTCTCTAATTCAAAATTCATTTGTCAATACAAAAGCTGCAGTAGGACACATGCACAGTTACATTTCCTGTCAAACATCAACATATAATAAAATACAATTGTAAGATAAAATTCTGGTGATTGAAGTCATTCATGCAACTACTGAGTACATTAGATCCCTGACTTCTGCAGAGGTTGTGTTCTCACACAATCCCACATAAGTCAAATTTTGCATAACTCAGGGCAGCCAGTTTCCCAGCTCCAAGAGTCAGGCTGACGCCTCTGACAGGAGCTGGAAAATCACTCTTGTCAGGGGTGGCAGCCTGACTCTCACCACCCCTGACAGGAGAGGGGTCCTGCTCCTGTGAGTGGCAGGGAGCAGTGGCACCTAGCTTCCAGCTGCCCATCACTCACAAGAGCTGGGAAACTGACCAGCACAGCAGCGCTGTTCAGTTTCCCCTCTCCTGCGAGCAGCTGGCAGCCCAAAGCCAGGTTCTGGGCTGTCTGCTGCTCAGAGGAGACAGGAAACTGACTAGTGCTGCTGCGCCAGTTCCTCCCCACCACTCAAAGTTGCGTTAACCCAAGATTGCACAACTTGAGTGTATGTATCTCAGGGTTCTACTGTATATTCAGTGATCGCTGCCAGGTGAATGCTGTCATGTTAAGCACTTCTATAAGCACCTTTCATCTGAAGATGTCACCGTGTTTTTTGCAAACATAAATTAATTCACCCTTATAGCATAATTTCTCACTGGTACAATTGAACCTCTCTAGTCTCTCCTGCTTCTAATGTGTTCCAGGGTGTCTTTATTTTCCACCTGATCAAATACCAAAGGTAGGCAGCAGAAACCCTGAGTGTAATGTCTTTTCTATAGATCTGAAGCTGGCAGAGGGTGTGGCTAACTGTTACAGTAATGTTTACTTCTGAGACGTGTTGCAAATTTCTGAACTGGATTTGATTTGCACATAAATCCAGCCTCACAGAGGCAAAATAAAATAGTTCAAAACCAGACCCCTCCCAAATGCTACACAACTCATTTCCTGTCTGAATGTTCTGATTTCTGTGTGCTGCGGTGGATCCATTGTTTAAAATCAACCAGCTGGACTCACTGGATGTGCAAACTGCATCTGGAACGTCTGCTCTGTTAGAAATTCCAGGTGACAGTTTTTTGTTGGTTTCTACATAACCAGGAGTCTCAGGAGCCAATTATAGGTAAGTTATGGGTGGAAATTCTGGAAGGAATGTTATATATTAGCTATTCTGTGTCTGCCAGGAGAAAGCAAAAAGAAGTCAATCATGCAGAAGTCTATAGATGTTCTAGTGAATAGAAAATGCCACCTACAGAGTTGAAACCCTCTCAAGAGCACCAAAAATCCTACTGAGACTCAGGAAGAAGAATGGAGCTCTATGAGGGCTATCAATTCAGATCCTTTGAAAAGAAGATCTTAGCAAGTTCATAATAAAAGGATCAAGGATATGCTGGAGTTCCCAGTGGTGCTGTTGTGCACTTTCACTGTCTGAACTCCTCACCTTTGTTCTGACACCACTCATTTTGGGAACACCCCAGTTCAGCCATCTGCAAACAGCCCAACTCATAAACCTATGCATCGTGGCAATTTACATGATCCTAGGCTGTACCTACAAGAGGGGTACCTTCTTGTTTTGTATTAAATTATACTTATTTTATAGTTGGCTTCCAGTTCTTTGCTCTAGCTAGTGTGAAACCTTACTGAGGTTTCTGGGGCAGATTTCACACTACAATCCACTTGTCTTCCGATGCTTAGGCAGCACAAAGTGAGGTAAAACCTTCTGTAAATCTCTGCAAAGGATACTCTGTGCAGAAGTGGATCTGTAGTGTGGGTATAGCTGGTGTTTCCTGCTCTTCCCACAGCGCTTGGTTCAAGGATGTGTTGATGACAGGGAGGGATATGAGGAGGATAAGCAGGGATGAGAAGTGGGGACTAGTTTTCATATGCTGGCAGACAGTCCCTTTGGGACCATAACCTAGAAAATGCTCCAGCTGTAATGGAGCTGGGGAAAGAATCAGCCATTCCCTGCCATCCCTTCTCTCTGCCATGTGCAGAAGAAATGGCACACCACACTGAATCTGCCTTATTCGTAAGTGTGGTGCCATCTAAATGTAAATGTAACCTTCCAAACCATCTCTCTCCAGTCAAGAGACACCCGGTTTAACATTTGTGACGTTGCAAAGGGATCAGGGAACACGATCAGTCGCTGCTCTGTTTACATGTTGAATTTGCTCAGTAATAACAAGTTTGGCCCTTCTTGATCTTGAGGGAGATCTTGTATAACTCGGTAAGGGGAGCAAACTTTCCCTGTTTCTCTATAGTGCTGTTGGCTGGGTAGGGGTTAGTACTTTCCTGTCACATCACCCTGTAACACTATGTTTTTAGCAACATGATTCAGAACAAAATGAATAAAAGATAATTCCGTGCATATGTCACTTCTGTGTATGGGAACGACTTGATTTGATATTTGTTTGAAGAAGGCTCCTGGTGATTGTCTATTGTCATAGCATTAGATGAGAAGAGAGAGGGGCAATGACTCTTTGACTGTGACTGCAGTGACAAGGAGAGCCTGCAGTCATGTCTTGCTAATTTACTGTGGAGGAGAATGTCACATTTACATTTCAAATTATCCCATTGCACTGCTCACAACTGGCTAGAGTATCTTGAGTTTTAAGACATCCAGAATCAGGTTTCATTGTTTACCCAGACTACAGTAATCCTCCTTTTCTCCCTACTATCCCCCTCCCAGAAAAGGAAAAGAAGCCACTCCTGAACAATCTAACTCTAAACACAATAAGCATTGTCACGCCATAGGTACAAGATGATTCCCTACAAAGAGAGTAAAATGTCATTTTTAGTCTTTCTTTTCACCAACTCTACTTGCAGCCATGTGTTAAGGGTCAGTTTTCAGCATGCTGGACAGGAATTTAGCTGTTTGAATCCTATTGCTGTTGTGACTAACACATTAGGGGTGTGTCTACACTGCATTCCTCTTTTGAAAGAGGTATGGAAATAAGGAAATTGAAAATGCAAATGAGGTACACATGTGCATATCTGACATCTCATTTGCATATTCCTATTTCAAAATAGCTCATTTCAAAAGCAGAAAACCAGCGTAGACGTTTCGCTTTCAAAAGTAAACCCCATGTTTGAAGTAATGCTTCTTTCCTTTTTTTATGGGAAGAAGGATTCTTTCGAAGATGGGGTTTACTTTCAAAAGAGCAGCATCTACACTGGTCTTCTTCTTTCGAAAGAAGCTATTTTGAAACAGGAATATGCAAATGAGATGTCAGATATGCAAATTTGTGCCTCATTTGCATTTTTGATTTCCTCATTTGCATACCCTTTCGAAAGAGGAGTGCAAGTGTAGACACACCCTAGCACAGCTAGATGCATGTGTGAACACTTCAGTGTGTATCAGAATGCTCTCATCCCAGATCTTCAAAGGTATTTAGGCACCTAATTATCATTGAAATAAATGCAAATTAAGTGCCTAAATACTTCTGGGTATCTGGGTCACAATCTTCATTTATATTCTGGGCCTGATTCCTTAGCCCTGTGTCTACACGAGCCCCTTCCTTTTGAAGGGGGCGTGTTAATGAACAGGTTCAAAAGATGCTAATGAGGCACTGCAATGAATATGCAGTGCCTCATTAGAATAATGGCAGCTGCAATGCTTCAAAAGTGCGGCTTTTCAAATCACGCGCTACCCATGGAGACAGGACCTTCCAGAAGGACCCCTCCGCAAGTTTTTGAAAGCCCTTTCTCCTAACACAGATAGGAAGAAGGGCATTCGAAACCTGCGGGGGGGGTCCTTTCGGAAGTTCCTATCTCCACGGGCAGTGCGAAATTCAAAAAGCCGCACTTTTGAAGTACCATGGCCACCATTCATTGCAGTGCCTTATTAGCATCTTTCAAACCCACTCATTAACACACCCCTTGCAAAAAGAAGGGGCTCGTGTAGACCCAGCTTTAGTTGTTTTACACTGATAAAATAGCACTGATGTCAGCTGAGTTATTCTGTGCAGTTATTCAGTGGAGTTATACCCTCTTCCCATCTTCCACAGGTGCCACATGTGCTAAACCCTTCAACTATCATGTGCAGTTGCTATGCCCATGACACAATGCCTTTTATTTAAAGGGGAACTGCCAAGAAGCAAGGGTCCAAATGTTAAAACAATAAAGGAGACCTTTGCAGAATGTACTGTGAAAAAAATATTTTTCCATGGCTTGGCATATAATGCAATAAAATGAGGTATTTGCTTTCTTTTATTAAAAAAAATCCTTTCAGTGAATGAAACATAAATAGGTTAAATCAATAAAATAAATGTTCAATTTTCCTCAGTGTGTGAAAAAGAGAATGTGATAGGAACTATAAACATAAAGATTGCATCTACTGTAGCAAGTTCTTTCGAGAGTTTTTTTTTTAAAAGAAGGGTGCTCTTTCGAAAGATCTGATTGAGCATCTACACACAAAAAGTGTTCTTTTGAAAATAAATCAAAAGAATGAAGTGCTCCTTTCAAAATCACTCTTCCTTTCCCACTTCAGGAAGAGTGCCCCCTTTTGAAAGCTTCTTGCAAAAGCAATCAGGTGTATACACTCTGCAGGACACTTCTTTCAAAAGAGCAGTCCTCATTTTCAATCCCCGGCCCATTTTTTGAGAGAGTGGGGGCTGTGTGGATGCTCTCTTTTGAAAGAGCAGATCACTCTTTTCATCTGCCTTTTTGTGTGTGGGTGCATTCTTTAGAAAGAAGTTCTTCTGGAAGACATCTTCTGGAAGGGCTTCTTTCAAAAGATCTCTGTAGTGTAGATGTAGCCAAAGTGAAACTGACTGCTTTTGTGTCACCGTCCAAGCTGAGTGAACCGAAGAAAGGAAATGCACAACGCTGATGCCAGTGAAAAGAGATTAGGTTTGTATCATGCTTGTAGTTATAATTTATGGAATTAGTAGTAAATAGCACAGGGAAGGATTTATTTAAACAGTTGATCTTTGTGTTGACAATGTTGCTCTTAAATGCTTCTCCATCTAATCCGCTAAAGTTTAACTTTGAGGATGAGCAATATAAATTGGCTTAACTCTGCCCCTCTTAGAGCCAATAAAAGCTTTAGTAATGATTTCACAAAACACAGAATTAGGCCAATGCAGAGTATTTTCTAAAAAGCCCATTGGTAGGCTCTCAGTGGCAGTTGTCAATGTAGATTATAAGAGGAGGGGAAGCTTCCTCTCCCCGACTTTAACCCCTTATTGAAGACTCCCCTTAAAGTGAAGTAGATAGCATTCCACCCAGGCTGTATATGGGTAAGATGAAAAGAGGTGAAATGACCTCAGAGGGGTAGCCGTGTTAGTCTGTAGCTTCATGCATAAAAAGCAGTCCTGTAACACCTAAAAGACTAACAAATGTCATGACCTAATAAATCTGTTAGTCTTTAAAGTGCCATGGGATTGCTTGTTATTCGAGAAGTTAAACAAATCACAGAATAAGTAGGTGCTTGAGTAAGAATGAGATCCCATGAATTTAAACTTCCCACCCCCTTTTCTAACCATTTGCTGCTATTGTTATTTACTATCCAAGCTGGTAGAAATTTTCCAAATTTTGATTTTTTAGTGACAAAAAAAGGATTTTTTAATAATGTTCCTGGGTTTGACCAGCTCTATATAATATTTATTTGTTTTGTGGTAGTGCTTATAACCCCCAGCCAAGCATCTGGGACCATTGTGCTGTGCGCTGTATCCACATGTAACAGGACTGTATCTGCCCCAAAGAGCTTACAATCAAAGTATAAGACATGTGAGAACAAGTAAATATGACAAACCTGGGTGAGGAGCTTCAGGTAACAGTGAAACAGACAAAAAGCAGACATCAGGAATATTAATACACATAAACTGATCAGTGAACACTTCAGTGGCATGGGTCATTCTGTTAAAGACCTGAGAATTTGTGTCTTAGAACAAAGAGACTTTAAAAACAGATTACGTAGATAAAGCTGTGAATTGGAGTTCATATTCAAATTCGACATATTTGCACTTGGTATGAACAGAGACGTCAATTACCTCACGCATTATAAGGACTGCTTCCCTTCCTTTGACGTTCGTAATTATCTCAGGCAAGACCCTTAACATCCCCCCACTTCTCACCCCCCTCCTTCAGTCCTACGTACTTGATTTGTCAGTTTTGATTGCAATTTTTTTTAACCTCTGGACTTATAGATGCCAGTCTGTACTAGAAATGTAATTGATCTGAAGAAGTAGGTCTGTCCCATGAAAGCTCGTCACTGAATACATCATTTTGTTAGTCTTTAAAGTGCCACATTTCCTCTGTTTTGTTTTGTCGAATACAAACTAACACAGCTGCCTCTCTGTCACAGTTCTAGATAATGTTATAAGCATCCATTACGCCACAGTAGTTCTGAACCACCACACTGCAGCACATAGGCGATGTTTCAAAAAATCACTGGGAGTGCCAGAGCAAGTGAGACTAACTCCCAGGGTACCCTAACTTTAGGCAAAATAATTAATTGAGGTAGATAAGAATAACACTTATCCTGAAAGTGCTAATTAACTAATTAATTAGTCGATCACAAGATAACCCTCCAGTTGATACTTACAGAAAATTGCAAGGACCACAGAGGGTTGGTTTTCACTCAAATGAACTGTTGCAAATGATTTCTGCACTTTATTACAGACAGAAGGGTTTTATTCCAGTGTTGAGAGTGTTGTGCCTGGTTTTTAACTCCTACCTTTCATTTGCAGGCACTTTGTAAAAGGATATGTCATACAGCCATGAAAGGAAAAGTTTGCTTTCTAATTGTGTAGCACACATCCCCTCACCCATTAAATCAAGGAATTGCTGGAGTTCTGTCTGACACTGGGGGACATCTTTTTTTTTCCTTCATCCAGACTTCAGAATGCAGCATTACACGTGCAACTGAGGCAACTTAATTACTTTCTGCACCGGAGAGTTTCTTGCAGAGGGGAAAAATTACCACTTACCATTATCATGTGAACATGTCCATTAACTTCAATGAAACCTTTGGTGTGAATAAGCTAGCAAAGTTTGGCCCAGTCAAATAGGAAACATGCCTGTACAAGACAGATATATTGCAATACATTGCACTGTATATTTCAAGTATTTATATTTCTCATTTAGAACAGAGAAGACAAAAATGAAGAATATGTTGGTTTGTGGTGGCATTGTAACCACGTTGGACTCAGATGTTAGAGAGCCAAGGTGGGGGAGGTAAAATCTTTTATTCAACCCAGGTCTGTTGGTCATATTGATGCCATGCCTTTGTAACTATGTCAGTATATAGAAATTAACCAAGTAGACCAGCAATTCTCCTGTGTTCACAGGTGCTACTTCCCAAATTCAGCTATGCATCAGAGGAAATGAGAGATGTTCTTCTGACGACACTTAATTGGTTCTGCAAGCATGTTTGCCACAGAGGAAAAATTCAGTAGGAAAGTACAACTCCTTTCCATACCCCTCCCTCCATTCTAGATGACTGCTTTTGAGATAAATAATCAGGAGACATTTATTGCTTAAGGGACCGATTTTACAGAGATAGAACTGTTCATTGTATTATTCTAAAGATATGATACATGGGATCTCAAAATAATTTCAGCTTGCTGCTCTTGGCCCACTCATGCCTTGCTCCAGAAACATCATTAGGCTAGCACCAATCTGATCATCCATTTTATACTGGCACTTTTCTGTTTACTTAAAAAAAAGGAATTGTTTTTTTTATTAAATGGGTTGATTGTTTTGTTTTTTATGCCACATCTTTTCAACAATTAAATTAATATATTTTATTTTAAGTTGTCTAATTAAATTTCAACCATGCATAACAGTCTGTTTGAGCTTTTATTTCCTAGCCTTGGCTATGCATAACACAGCAGTTTCCATGTTATAGTAACAGGCCAGGCTGCATTTTTTGAGATGGTCAGATTTAATCATACCTATCTATGTATTTATAAGGACACACGATTGCAGTGTATGAAGACCTCCCAGAGTTTTATAGATTTTTTTCTCTTCTGCTACAGCCAAACAGCCAAGTTATTTCGAGATAATAGCTGTTATTTTGAAATGACCTTGCTGTCATCTAGGCTATGCCTACACTGGCCCTTCCTTTTGAAAGGGGAACACAAATGCAGCTAATCAAAAATGCAAATGAGATATGGATTTAAATATCTCACACCTCATTTGCATACTTGTGCAGGATCTCGATTCTGAAGAGCTGATTTTTGAAAGCCAAAACAGCCAACTAGACAGGGTTCATTCTAAAGGAAACCCCACTTTCGAAAGCACCTTTCTTCCTGAAAAAAATTAGGCAGAAGGGTGCTTTTGAAAGCAGGGTTCCCTTTCCAATGAACCCCGTTGACACGGCTGTTTTGGCTTTCAAAATCAGCTGTTTTGGAATTGAGATCCTGTGCAAGTATGCAAATGAGGCATGAGATATTTAAATCTGCAGCCCATTTGCATTTCCAATCAGCTGTATTCACATGCCCCTTCTGACAGAGAGAGGCAGTGTAGCCACAGTCCTACACTACATGCACACTATTTCAAAATAAATTCAAAACAAATTTTTAAATAGCAGGTCTGTTATTTTGAAATGGTTAAACCTATTACAGGAGGGATAGTGCCTACAGTAAAACCCCAATTTACACAATTTCCACTTACATATTACTTGGATTAATGCAAGTCATAATCGTGAGTGGTGGGGGCTTTTGGACACACTCTGGCTTATTTCAGAACAGGCTCTATTCCCTGTCTTAACAGCTCCTATTTTGAAATAGTTCTTATGAAATAGATGCTATTCCTCATTCTGGCTATGTCTACATTAGCAGATGCTAATGAGGCTCTTTCATGAATATGCAGTGCCTCATCAGCATCATGCCGGCTGCGGCACTTCAAAAGTGCCACTCTCAAATTGCACACCACGTGTGTACACAGGGTCCTTTCAAAAGGACCCACCAATTTTTGATAGCCCCTTATTCCTATTTAGTTTTAGGAAGAGGGGGCTTCTGAAGACTGAGGGGTCCTTTCAAAAGGCTTCCATGTACACAGGCGTGGTGTAATTCAAAAGCAGCACTTCCTAATCACAGCAGCTGTCATTAAGCTAATGAGGCATTGCATATTCATGGCAGCGCCTCATTAGCATCTGCCAACAGCCATGTCTACGCTAGCCAAAAACTTCAAAATGGCCATGCAAATGGCCATTTCGAAGTTTACTAATGAAGCGCTGAAATACATATTCAGCGCCTGATTAGTATGCGGGCGGCCGCAGCACTTCAAAATTAACGTGGCTCGCCGCCGTGCGGCTCGTCCAGATGGGGCTCCTTTTCAAAAGGACCCCACATACTTCGAAGTCCCCTTATTTCTATGTACAGATGGGAATAAGGGGACTTCAAAGTAGGCAGGGTCCTTTTGAAAAGGCGCCCCGTCTGGACCAGCCACATGGCGGCAAGCCAAGTCAATGTCGAAGTGCTGTGGCTGCTCACATGCTAATGAGGTGCTGAATATGTATTTCAGCACTTCATTAGTAAACTTCGAAATGGCCATTTCGAAGGTTTTGGCTAGTGTAGACGTAGCCAAAGTGTCTTATTATTATCCCCTTTGAAAAGGGTTGGGGGCTAGTGTAGACATAGCTAGAATGAGGTTTACCAATTTCAAAACAAGCCAAACACTATTTAAAATTATTTTGAAATAGCAGTTGCATTGTGTAGACACTAGGATTGTTATTTTGAAAAAACAGCTGTTATTTCAAAATAACTTAGCTGTGTAGACCTACCCACTGACTCCTGCCCAACCCTGCCAGCTCAGAAAATGACCACTGTCATCTTGTGCCAAAAAGACCTCTGAAGTTTTTGTGTGTGGGCGGGGGGGAGTGTTGGACTGGAAGGGTAAAACTTTCCATCTCTTTCTGATGGAGACCCCTTCACCCAACCTCTCAGCCATCCTAAAACACTTGCCTAAAGTGTTGGAACAGAAATAAAACCAAAAGTGCTTGACTGCTTACTGAGCATTTGCATCCCATTGCACTTTTACAGAGGCTAAAGGTGTAGCCCCAGGGACCTGAGGACCACTGTTGCCAAAACTGAAGCTACTGAATTTCAAATGTGTTCCCAATGGGAAGAAAATACTTCTAGAAAATCTCCTGCTATTGCTGACACCAGTTCTTTCAGCCCCAACGGTGTTTGCAATGCTGGCAGTCCTAGTAGGAATGGGCAATCTGCTGTTACTGTTTTATGTTCCAGGTGAAGCAGATTTGTTTAGAGCAGAATTAAATGACATGTTGTTTAGATGAGCAGTGGGAGCCAGCACTGTGTCTGGGGAAAGATTTTTAAAAATGGTGTATTGCTGCTAATCCCATTCATTTCTCTTGATCTAAGCATGTATGGAGGACTAGAGTAGGTAGCCACTGGTTGTCATCATTGGTCTAAGCACAGAGTGGATTACTCATGGTTACTACATCTACACTAGAAGCATCTGTCTACAGAAGTTACTGTCAAAAGAGATGTCCAAAAAAATTCTGTCGACAGGTAATGCCTACACATAAAAGTGGATAGATATTTTGATCTGCTCTGTCAACAAAAGGTCCCCCTGGGGCATCTACACAGCTTTTTTGCTGAAAGTTTCTGTCAACAACACTTATTTTGTGTGTAGCTGCTCCATGAGTTTTGTTGGCAAAACCCAGTTTTGCCGACAAAACTCTCTAGTGTAGATGTAGCTGGTAAGAGCAGGTTTCTAGGGTACAATAGTAAAAACGAGGGGCCCCATCTGCACTAGGGCTGCGTTATCACCTCCATTTGTTAGCATCAGTGGAACTGCTGTGGTGATAATACTACTGTTGGAACTTTCCCAAGAATAACAACTGTACACAAGGTCAGAAAAAATTATCAGAGTGGGAGAAAGCAGGATCCAGAGGCAGGCAGCTGCTTTTGTTGGGACACATGTATTTTAGCTGAAATCCTGAAGATGAATTGCTTAGTTGACTGTTTTTGCTTTTTCTGTCTTTATACAAGGTGAATAAGAAATTACATACATATTGTTTGTGCGCCAGGTTAGGAGGAATATATTGAATTTCAGTGTCCCTCTTTGCTTTCCCATGGACAAATCAGTCCACTTCAGGTGTCTCAGGGCCAGACCCTCATTTGATGTAAATTCACGTAGCTCCTCTGACTTCAGTAGAACTATGACAGCGTACACTAGCCGCAGATTTGCCTCCTTCCCCACTTCCTTCTTCTCCCTTCTGCCCTGCCTCTCTTCTCAGGAAATGGGAAAGAATTCATTTTCACTCCTGTGGGATCTGTTGAGATGAAAGCTGCATGACATCATCCAAGATAATTATATCAGTTAATAATAGGAAGCCTGTTGTGCTAGAAAGTCCATTTATTTACCATTCCAGAAGAGATACAAGTTCTGTCCATTTGTCCCATGGGTGTTTCAAACACTGAGGCTGTGTCTACACTTGAGTTCCTCTTTCGAAAGAGGCATGCAAATGGGGGAAATTGAAAATGCAAAATAAGGTGCAGATTTACATATCTGGCACCCCATTTGCATATTCTTCTTGCAAAAGACCTTCTTTCGAAAGAAGAAAAGCAGTATAGATGCAGCTCATTTGAAAGTAAGCCCCCTCTACAAAAGAACCCTTCTTCCCTTTTGTTAATGGGAAGAAGGGTTCTTTCAAAGATGGGGTTTATTTTCGAAAGAGCTGCGTCTATACTGCTTTTCTCCTTTCAAAGGAAGAATATGCACATAAGGCACCATATATGTAAATCTAGACCTCATTTGAATTTTCAATTTCCCTCATTTGCATACCTCTTTTGAAAGACGAATGCACGTGTAGATACAGCCTGGCTGGGTCAGCACTAACAACCTCCTTTCGAAAGGGGGATGTTAATGAGACATTTCAGAATATGCTAGTGAGATGATGCAATGAATATGCAGTGCCTCATTAGCATAACTGCAGCTGTGGGACTTCAAAAGTGCCGCTTTTGATCACGCATGGCCTGTCTACATCAGGTCCCTTTTGAAAGGACCCTGTACACTTCAAAATCCCCTTATTCCTATTTGGGTATGGGAATAAGGGGATTTCAAAGCGTGCAGGGTCCTTTCGAAAAGGACCCCATGTAGAAGAGCCACGCACGATCAAAAGCGACACTTTCAAAGTGATATGGCTGACATTTTGCTAATGAGGCACTGCATATTCATTGCAGCACCTCAATAGCATATCCCCACAGCTCATTCACATCCCCCTTTTGAAAGAGGGGATGCTAGTGTAGACCCAGTCCCTGAGTGCCAGACCCTCATTTGGTGTAAATCAGAATAGCTCTGGTATTTTGAACGACAAGGTTGCCCTGGCTGCTGCCAACTGAAGGTAGCAGCTGAGAAGCAGAGAGGATAATGCACAGTTAAACATTTTGCTGTAATCCAGTACGAGTGGTACTCAGAATCTTTTAATAACCTTGTCAATTTGGACAAGCCAGTTTGCCCTACAGCAAGGTTGCCTTCCCAGCCTTATTGCTTTCCCTGTTGTTCCTGCCAGGCTCAGGAGACTAAGAGGTAAAGTTGCTTATACTTTTTAATCTCACTGAAACCAAGTGGGAATATTTTTTTTCACTTGCTTCAGCCATGTTCATTGATGGGATTATATAGGTATTCCTGTTTGTGAAGCCAACACCTTTTCAGTTGTTGATAGAGATACAGCATAGCTATTGCTTTTCTCCTTAGGTTTTTGACCATTTCCATAAATTGCTTGCTCTCCCTCATCCCTTCTCTCTTTCTCTTTTATGATCAATATATATGTTGAATGCCTCTCATCTGGCACATTCAGGACCTGGCCAGTACCAGACAAGAGAATTTGCTAGCCCACAGGATGTCAATATTGTCTAGTACATTACCAACACTTCCACTACTTAGCGAGCTTTTAGAAGACATTTGGGGACCACGGGAAACTTGCCAACACCCATGATAAATGGTCATCCTACTAACTAAAATTATGCCAGATTACAGATGTCGCCAGATGAGAGAGTTCTGGATTAGAAAGCTTCAGCCTGTGTGTTTATATACACAGCAAGAATCTTAATAATTGCAGAAGAAAATAATCAAAAATCTCCTTTTGTTTGTTTGTTTGAAGAAAATATTTAAAATTCATTTAAGTTCTAGGCCACTATTAGTCATTGATTTTTGTCTTATATTAGTCCAAAAAAAATCTTGAACACTCATCCACTGTATTAATGATGATTAATCTGAATCTCTTTAGGACTGGCTAGCAGGATGATCTCTACTACAGAGCCCCAGGGACAATACATGGCCTGAGGGTGCCTCCATCTTCTGAATCGCCCAGGTTTTTCTGAACAAAGTTATTTTGGGCATCTCATTAATTTTATGCCTGGATTTTAGATAGCCTAGTGTGGGAACAATGTTTTATTAAATACTTAACGGACAGAGAAAAGAGGTCTAATTAAGTGGCATAATGGTATTTTAGCTGCATTGAGATGGATGCAGGTTTCATTACTACTTCCCAGTTTATCTGGTACATAAGAATGGCTATACTGGTCAGACCATCCAGCCCAGTTACTGGCCTTCCAACAGTGGCAAATGGCAGGGGATGGTTTATTTCACAATTGGCCTGCTCTTTTCATTCTCTTTCTAGCATCTATCATCCAGTCACAGCACCTGACAGTCAGAGGACTAGGGACAGCCTGATCATGGGGTTACATTTCTGACCATGTTGGCTACTATCTGTTAATGGACCTGTGGACCTGTCCCCCATGAATTTATCTAATTATTTTTTAAACCTAGTTATACTTGTGGCCTTCCCACCATCCCCTCGTTCAATAGGCTGACTGTACATTGTATGAGGAAGTACTTCCTTTCGTTTATTTTAAACCTGCTGCCTATTAATTTTGTTGGCTGACCATTAGATTTTGTGTTATATAAAGGGATAAATAACATTTCCTTATTTACTTTCTCCACCTCGTTCATGATTTTATAGACCTCTATCATAGCTACACTTAATCATCTCTTTACCAGCACAGTCTCAGCCTTTCTGATCTCACCTCTCCTCGCCACTCTTAATCACTTTTGTTTGGTCTTCTCTGTAACTTTTGCATTGCTCATATTCTTTTTTGTGAAGGGATGACCAGAACCTCATGCAGTATTCATGGCATGCATATAGCAGAGATTTATACTGAGGCATTCTGATACTTACTGTCTTATTATCTATTCAAGGGGTGTGGAAAGTATGGCCCATGGGCTGGATCTGGACCAACAGACATTCGGATCTGACCAGCCATGAGACTCTGGGATGTAAATGACCCACAGTGCACCGAGACCTTCAGGCAGGCTCCCTAGCTGCTGCAGCCCCACACACTACTCAAAACAGCCAGCTGTTGAGGCCAGCATATATGTGTCTCTGTCCAGCATGTGTCCCTTATGGGGGGATTCTTAAACTCCCATTGGCCAATCTCTGGCCAATGGCAGCTTCCTGGTGCATGCTTGCTGGTGTGTACAGCACATGGAGATACGCAACCCCTCTTCTCCCCAGGGACACACTGCACAGAGAAGCAGGCAGCCATTGTGAATGGCGTGTGGGAGGCACAGCAACCAAAGACCCTGCCTGAGGTGCCTGCCAGATGCCTGTCTGCCAGGGTCCTGCTGGGGCTGCCAGATGGGAGCTCCCTAAGGTAAGCACCTCCCTGCCAGATCCTGTGCCTGGCACCCCACCCCATTCCACCTCCCAGCCCCCTGCCCCAGGTGACAATCCAAACCCTCTGTATCCCCTTCTGCACACATTCCACAGGCAAGAATCCTTTCCTGTACCCAAACCTCTTCCAGACCCTGCTCCCCTTCCCATACTTCAATCATCTGCCCCAGGTCACAACCCGTTCCTTCACCCAACTTCTGTCCCAGACGCTGCAATCCCTCCATTAATGCACTACAAAACTGGGGCCTTTGACCACTTACCAAATTGTTAGGGTAGCCCCTCCCCCATTAAAGATTATTGCCCACCCTTGAACTATCCCTTTATTAATGGTTTCTAACATTCTGTCAGCTTTCTGAGTCTCACTGTGCACAGTGCAGAGGTTTCCAGAGAGCTAACCATGAGAACACCGAGATCTTTAAATGATAACAGCTAATTTAGACCCTCATCGTTTTTATGTATAGCTGGGATTATGTTTTCAAATATGCGTTACTTTGCATTTATTGACATTGAATTTCGTCGGCCATTTTGTTGCCTCATCACCCCATTTTGTGAGACCCCTTTGTAAAATCTTCACAGCCAGCTGCAGGAGCAGCACACTCTGTTGCCTCTGAGGAAGCAAATGCCTTGCATCTTTGTATAGCTGATTAAGGTTCAGAACTGAGAAGCTACAAAGGTCCTCTCCAGAACTTCTCACCTAATAAGGCAGCATTTACAATACAGGATAGTCAGGGAGAACATGGAAAATCCCTAGGAGTATTTGGACTGGAAGACCAGTTGTAAAGCTGAACAAGAAAATAGTGTGTTGATACATAATAGCAATATACATACCCGATGAGTTCTGTAAGTCAGCGGAACAATTGCTATGTTCAAATTATTGATAATCATATAATTAATAGCATTTTCCTAATCCTTTCCATAAAACCATTGACCAAAATACTTTACTGGGTTTTATCCTTGTAAAAATCACACCATACTACTACATCCAATCTGTTCAATAGTATAGAGCACTAAAAATGTGCGATCATAAATTCAATTTAGCTTTTCAAAATCAGCTTCAGCTATTGGGGTAACTATTGACCCACAGTGGTCAAGTCTGCCGTGGGCTACCAACTTGAGTGAACAGATCTTTTTCAAAGATAGAAGCCATACATCTTTTAGGGATTGTCAGCTTAGTTTTTTCAAATGATTAATATTCCAGCTGTTATGATGATCATTTTGACACATCTGCAATAACACAGGTTTAGCAAATATTTCCTTCTCTATCTCCCATGTTTAAACACAAGACGGAGAGAGAAAGAGTCGAGAAAAGCTAACACTGGTATAATTATGCTGTACTCTGAAGCCTAGTCTTCCGGGATATTATGTTATTTCATAAAAGAGGCAAAAAATGGGGTAAAATGGAAGATTTCTATCTTCATAACATTGCCAACTTAGTCCAGAGAGTGTGAGACCTCATAAACAAATATTGTAACTACAGGGGAATTTCAATTTTGGCAGGTTACAAGTTCTTGTTGAATTACAGTCAGACTGTATATTTTCCCCTAGTTCTCTGATTTACATTACATTTATAAAAGAGACAATGGGAAAAATCCTTCCCTGAAATAATTCCATTCGAAGTTTGACCCAAGTAACTTTGAGGTAGTGAAGAAAATAACATGGCTTTTACCAGGAACTCCTAACACACACAAAGAGAAAATAAGGCTCTGTAATACATTTGAGAATATATGCAGGAATGCTGTCGAGCGCCTACAGGACAAGACTGGGAGTTAGGACTCCTGGAGTCTATTCCAAGGCCTGCCACTGACTCACCTAATGGCCATGAGCAAGTCATTTAACCTGAATTTCTATTTCCCTTTTGTCTTATGCCACTATAGTGAGCTCTTCAGGACAGTTACTCTCTTTTTTGTGACATGTGCAGTCCCTACCACAATGAGACCCTACTTTTAAATGGGGGCTTCTCAGAGTTATCACAATACAAGGAGTTGTTAATAATATCATAATAGGTTATTGTTATTTGAAGAGGCAATAAAGCCACACCATGGGAGTGGATAAGTTTAAACTACAACTTCTTCTTGGACAGAGAGGTCGATCAACAGATCTCATCTTCTATGACACCACTGGTGAGTGACTAAACCAATCCTAGAGCAGCAAAGCCAATTACAGATGTCACACAAAAATACGGCAACTGAAGGCATTGCACGTTCTTTTCGGATCCTACGCTTTTCCTGTAGTGTCTGGATACACTGGCTCTCAAAGCAATTAAGAGCCTGCACAGTGGTTTGCCATCAAGAGGTAAATCTTTAACGTCGAGAGAGATACCTTCACATGTGAATGGATTTAAGTGAGGCTGGCTTGTTAGTTCCAAGCCCACTCTGTCTTCTCACATCAACCATCATGGACAGGCACAAGAACTGCAACATGTATGCTGGAGGGAAAGAGCCCAGAGTTACCTTCTCCTAGACTGATGAGCCTAAAAAGGCTTAATGAGCTCAGTCTTCCCTTCTGCTAGGTACTATTGATCCACGGCACCTTATTCCATATTATTCGGCGCAACCGTTTGAGGTCACTCCATGGGAGACTTCCTCAATCCACCACCCTGAGGACATGCCTCAATGCTGTAATACCCCAGTGCAAGGTTAGACTAAGTAGTACATCAGAGCAGAGTCTCTTCTGACACCTAGCCCTTTTATGTGGTAAAGAGGGTGTAAAGTGACCAAACTCTAGCCACCAGTCAATAGCAGAGTATTTCTCCAATCAAAGGGTTACTCTCACTTATTCATCTGTGCTGGTTTGGGGCACTGTACCTTTATCTACCTACTGCCAGTGTAGGGATCATATCGAAGGTGGAAAGGATAGTGAAGAAGATAGTGGGCTACATCTATCTTCTATTGGCATAGGTCTGACCTGATACAGAAGATGCTGTGAAGACCAAGACTTAACCCAGTTCAAAAAAGAACTAGATAAATTCATGGAGAATAGGTCCATCAGTACTCTTTAGGCAGGATGGGTAGCAAAGGTATCCCTAGACTCTGTTTGTCAGAGGCAGGGGAGGGATCACTTAATGATTATCTGTTCACTCCCTCTGGGCCATCTGGCATTGGACACTGTTGAAAGTCGGGGTACTGAGCTAGAGAAACCTTTGGTCTGACCCAGTATGGCTGTTCTTATGTTGGGTCACTGACAGCTGCCCTGCAGGACCTCCAAGCTTTGTGGGAGCCTGCCTCTGAGAATCACAAAGATTTAACCAGCTCATCCATGTGTGTAGGCTTGAGCAGCATGGGAACTCCACTGGCAAAATGAGTATAATTTAATAATGCTACTTAGATTTTATTAATTAAAGCTGAAAAGGGTTGTGTAATTCTTGAATGAAAGGCAAAGATTAACTGCAAAGTATTATTACTAATCATACTATTCAAAAGAAATATTATTGTTATGAGACACAATAGACATTCTTCTTGTTCCTCTCTCAGGAGTAAGTGTAAAGCAGAATATAAAACAGCGCCTTATCTTGATCCAGTGCTTGACAGGAGCATCATTCCTGTGAAAAAGGGGGCATTCACCTGTGACTGCTATTCATTAATGATGCAAGTAATCTTATTTTACATAGGCACAAGAACTCACATCTCAGTATGGATCTGAGAACTGCCTTACAGTGCTCTGAGAGACTGGGTGGGTGAGTAATATCCTTTATTGGACCAACTTTCACCCACTTTGTCTCTTTAATACCCTGAGACTAGCACAGCTACAAAAAAAATTACAAACAATTTAGAATGCCCTGTCATTCCATTGTATTGACAGAGTTGACTGATGAAGTTCCTCCCAGTGTATTTAAGCATTTTCATGCATGATAACCTCAGTTTGGATTATTTTTCAAAGCCAGGCATGTAATATACTCAGTTAGCATTATACTGTCACATTTCCATTTTGATGGGTATTAGAGAGGAAGGTACTTCTAGGTATCCAGCATTCATCAGTTATAATTTCCCAGATTTTTTTGTTAGCACTGCAACCAAGTGTAATATGCAATCATGCATTTCTGCATATTCTCAGTCAGGAGAGAAAAGTTTATAAAACAGACTTGGTAATAACAACAACATCATGTTTAAATTATAGTGACATGAATTACTTTGTAATACTTTAACCCAACAAGAGTTGAAAGGTCTATTATAGTTAATGAGGCTGGTAGATGTGGTATTATTACAGGAACAAGTGAATCGATGTATGAATCACCGAAACAGAATGCAATCTTAATAATTTTTTTCTAATCTAAACCAAGATATTACCTCTGTACTGAACATTTGTCCAAATGAAACATGAAGTGCTACTTTAGATATTAAATTGCAGTGTTTAAAAACAAAAGTTGTACACAACAGCTATTGAAAGAAAGAATAAATAAATTGAATCCTCTGAGTGCAGTCTCAGACACCTGCCACTCCTTGAAAAGGTGCCAATAAAAGTAGTAACGATGACATTATTTCTGACTTCATTCTCACATGTCATTTACAAGACAGCATCATTTCCACCTTCTTGTTAGTTTGTTGGAGAAATGAAGAAAACAAGGACTATTTTGTGCCTGAAATCTATTTGACCCTACCAGCTTTTACCTTACAATGCTCTTATTTGGAGATAAGGAAATAGGAAGGAAGATCAGTGTCGATGGTATTGAACTAGAAAATCTAGAGAAATTCACATATCAGGGAGCAACATAACGTATGATCTAGATTGTAAGAAGGAAATAGCGACTAGAAGAGCGAAAGCAAGAGCGAGTTTGAAGGTGATGGATAACATCTGGAAAAGGAAAGCAATTAGCTTAAGAACGAAGATGGGTGTCTTGAAAACGTGTATTCAGCAGCATGTTGTAGGGATGTGAGACATGGGTGATAACGAAAGATTCAAAAAGAAGAATACTGGCATTCAAAAGGAGTTATTAGAGAAAGATTCTGAGAATAGGATGGATGCAGAAGGTCACCAATGAGGAATTATATAGAAAGATACAGCTGAAAGAGAACCTGCTGCAGAAGGTTATAAAACGGAAGCTACAACTACTTGGACGTATTTGCAGAATGAACAATGAATGAAAAATCAAGACCCTGGTATTTGGCATAATGGACGGTTTGAATAGGAGAGGCAGAGCCCACAGAGAATGGATAGATGATGTAGTAGATTGGTGCAGAGCTAGCCTACAGAAACTAAGCCACTCTGCACTGGATAGGGAAAGATGGAAGGCAATAGTGAGAGAGGCATCAGACACCAACGGGTGCTGAGCCCACGGTTATTGATGATGATGATGATGATGATGAGTTGAACCCAGCAATGATGCACCCAGCAAGTCACTAAAGAATATATGCAAGTTTGCCTTCATGTGGGAGGCTGTGGCCACACTAGCAAGGGATATCAAAAGGGGAAATCCCAATCTGTAATTTCGAAGAGAGTCGTTTCAATAAGGAGCCACTACACACAAAGTGCAGATTGACGTTGTGATCTGCAACATGGAAAGGACGCCCCCCCCCCTCAGCCCCCCAGCCCCATCCTTTCAAAAGGGAGCAGCTACACAGCACAGAGCCTCCCTTCGAACAAACAGCGCAGGAAATAGCATGGGAAGGGCTGAAAGGCCAACAAGCCCGTCTTGGAGACAGCTACCCCCTTAAGGGGTCCCTCCCAAACTCAAACTTCCTGTGCACAGGTCAAGGGCTCAGGCTGCACGCAGCACGCATCCTCCACCCCAGCACCAGCAAAGCTTTGCTCAGCCCCAGCACCACAGCACACTATGGACCTGCAGCACATCCAGGACGAGGATGGCTTTCACATCATGGCCAGCCTGATGGCCTTCCTCGCTTCAGTCCATCTCAGGCTCCAGACTGCCCACCATGTGGCCAACTTCCTGCAGGGTCTGCCCCATGGTGCACCCAGAGCACCCACTACCCTGGGCTCACCATAGTCTCTGGAGGTACCCCACCAGCGGAGAATGGTGGGACTGCATCGTGATGAAGGAGTGGGATAATGAATGGTGGTTCTGAAATTTTAGAATGACCATGGCCACCTTCATGGAGCTGTGCCACTGGCTGGCATCAGCACTATGTCACCAGGACACACACATGCGGCCTGCGCTCCCCTGGAGAAAAGGGTGGCCATTGTCATGTGGAAGCTGGCCAACTTGGATAGCAACCACTCAGTCAGCCACCAATTCAGGGTGGGGAAGGCCACCATCAGAGTCATCCTTCTTAAAGTAATTCGGCTGGGGTCATGTCCCTGGGGAGTGGGCTGGGGGACAGTCCCAGAGACGGTCCCCAGGGAGGAGGCCCAGGGAGGGGACCTGGGGAGATGGTCTGAGAGAGGGTACCGAGGAGGGGGCCAAGTGCCTCCCTGCATCCCACCACACGCTTACAGGCACTTTTGCCCTCCACTCTGTGCAGGTCACGGAAGCCATCAATCACATGCTTCTGCCCCAGCTCATCCACATGTGCAACACGGAAGCCACCATAGCCAGGTTCCAGCATCTGGGGTTCTCCAACTGTTTTGGTGCCTTGGACAGCACCCGTGTTGCCATCTAAGCCCCACCACACAGACACGGACATTATATTAATTGGAAGGGCTATCATTCTGTCATCCTCCATGCCCTTATGGATGTCAGCGGATGGTTCATGGACACTTGTGGGCAGGCAGGGCCCACTATGCCTGCATCCTGCAAAACTCATGGCTCAGGCGCAGGATGGCCCATGGCACCTATGTTCCCCCATGGGAGCTCCCGGTGGCAGACACGACTATGCCCTGCACATAGTTGACAAGGCAGCCTACCCGCGCCGGGCCTGGTTAATGTGCCTGTACATGGGCCACAACACCGAGACCCAGGACCACTACAACATCCAGCTCAACCAGGCCTGAAACACAGTTGAGTGGGCTCTTGGGCACCTGAAGGCGTGCTTCAGGTGCTTGCTCACTCGTCTGGACATGGGCCTCAAGAGGATGCCCACAGAGGGGCAGTGGGAGGGGGCCATCGACAGAGTGGGCATCTGGGTACCCAGCCACTCAGTCCCAGGCCTCCCACCCCATTGACAGCCACTACCACAGCAGGTGGTTTTGCTCCCACCATGAGGCTGTGTGGGCCACCATGAGGGTTTCTGCCCAGCTACAGTGGTAGGCTCGCCCAGCACAGCACTCAGTCCTTTGCGTCATCACCCCTTCCCCGTCGCCGGCTGCTGCCAGGCTCCTCAGCACATTGAGAGGACTGGGGTGGCTCACAGACATCTAGGCTGTGAAGACATAAGGGGAGAAGGCAGCGCCCTGTCAGTCACATGACCAGGTATGGTGGGCCAGTGACCCTGTTGGCTGTCCCCACCTGCCTATGGGTGGGAGGCCTGGGCCATCCCGGCCATGGTGGGGTCTGTCCATGGATGGGTCATGTGTGGGGCTCGGTTAGCCCTTGCACACCTTCCCATGACTTGTGTCCTTTGTGGCTGTCCATGGCCCCTTGCAGGGATCCCCACACGTGGGCCTCTCCTGGATGGCAACCATGGCCATCTCTGGGGCTGCTGGACTGCCACCACTAGCCATGTGGCCAGCCTCATGCCAGCAGCAGTAGAGGCAGGTCCCTCCCAAGGCCCAGGGTGCGTGACACACGCTGAGTCCTACCTAAGAGTGCCTCAGGAGGCTCGGGAAGAAGCCCAGGTGGAGGTGGCCCAGCTCATGTCCTCTGAGGGCACAGCAATGTAGAACATGCCCTTTCTGCCTCACTCTCCCTCACTGTCCCCATTGTAGTGCTAGGGCTTCACGTGTGGGGTGAGGGGTGAGGCAGAGGGCCCCAGCTGTGGCTCCTCACCTCCCAATCAGCTCAGCAGTGTCCAAGGCCCTTTCCAGTGGTCCTGCCTCCCTGGAACCAAGGATCTGGTCCAGCTCAGCAAAGTAGGGGCAGCTTGCAGGTGCTGGTCCTGACCACCTGGCTGAGTCCTCGGCCCTTGTGTAGCCCTGGCGCAACGCCTTAACTTTGGAGCACATCTGATCAGAGGTCTAGGAGGGGTGGCCACTTTCAGCAGGCTGTTGGCCAGACTGACAAAAGCAGCCATGTTGCACTTCTGCGTCTCCATATGGAGCAGGACATCCTCATCCTCCAAGAAGGCCAGGAGATCGAGGACCTCAGCTTCCAGCCACAGAGTGTCCCTCCATTTTGCTAGCTGCCCAGGGTACTGCAAGCTCTGCAGCCTGGTGCCTTGGGGTACCTGGAGCTCCTGGGGGTCTTGCCTGCTGGCCATATCTCCAGCTAGATGGTTTTCTGCCATTCTGGGGGGTGCTGAGGTGTGTGCAGCTGTGAGCACGTGCTCCTATGGCTGCCCGCACACTCTCAGCTTCCTGCACAGGGTTTCTGTGTCCCTGCAGCTTCAAGGCAGCTGGATCTGGCAGCCATAGAGCCCTGGGTGCTGGCCAAGGTGTCTCTGTGCTCTGGGGTGCACTGGCACCGTGGAGGACATGTAATTTCAAAATGGCGGCCAAGGAAGTGGCTACACGTTTCCTTTCGAAATTGACGTTGAAATGAGGCATTTTGCCCACGACAGGAGTGGAAGAACGCTTTTGAAATGACCGCCTTTTTATTTCAAAGTTGATTTCAAGGTGAGTGATTTGTGTGTAGTCACTCTGCTGCTTGTTTCAAAATTGCCCCTCCTTTAAAAATGCTTTCAAAACTACTACCTAGTGTGGTCACAGCCATAGAGACAATTTCAACCAAGAAGAGTGCTTACCTTCTCTAGGGATTATTATTCACCTCCTAATGCATGAGTCCTCTCTTCCCTCTTCTTACCATGATAAGACTTCTCTTTTTCCCCTTTCCTAAAAAAAATGATTATGACTGATATCGAAGCAATCACTTCCCGCTGCTCCTTTTGATTGCTGGTGAACTAGAGTATGCTAAACAAATGATTGCAAATACAAAAAGTCATCTGTCCTATTGAAGGATTAATCATTATGATTTTTGCAAAGACCTATTTAATTTCTTCATATTTCTTTTGTCTTTTGAAATGTTGAGCCAAAAAATGAAAACACTGTATTATTCTCGTCTGTTCTTTTGTCCTTTTTAACTCAATGCTTGTGAAAAGTCTTGGAGATAAAGCACAGCGATGAGTGTTCCTCATGCTGTTCTGCCATTCATTATGCACCAACCCTGCCGCTTACAGTAGCAAGAGAATAGCTCAGTATTTGTTATCCATTCTGTCTACTAGGACATCCAGCAAGGGTGTGAGATCCTGTGTATTAGAAAAACACAATTTATATCATGAATGTTAACATAGTTGTACAATGGCAACAAATCTTGTGCAAATTATATCATGGAAAGTGTCACTGAAAAGTTACAATCTATCAAATATGATTATAAAGGTTAAATTGATGTACCATCTCTGTATCTAAGCCTTTTTGTAGATGCCTCAGCAGGTATATAGGCAATGGCTACCCACTGTGAGTCATCAAGCCATGTAAGGATGAGCATGACCCTAGAATTCATCTTGAGCCAGTAACTTTCCAGAAACAGGTCTGTAAACTTTTTTCAGTAAATAAATTTCCAGGAACATGGCAGAGGATATTTTTAAAAACACCAAAGATATCTCTCCATGTGGCCTTTTTTCACCTCTAATTCTCTGGACTATGGATTTACAACTAAAAGAGCATATTTAACTACAGACTGGGGACTTTCCACTCTTTGGAAAAATACCAAAGAGACTTCACAAGCAACAATCAATTTCATCACTGCTACAAACCTGATATAAAAACTTTGCAATTATTTGCAGATGATCCATTAACCATTATTAACACCGTTCTTAATCACTTTTTATAATTAAACCTTTAATTTTTAGTCATTAAATATTGCTGTCAATGTGATTAATTGGTAAGATCTGAATTATATGTTGACCTGGCCAAGTGGCTGATCTCTTGGGGTGAGAAAAACACCATGTGTGGCCCATAACTGGCTTTCATTAATCGCTCTTCATGAAGTCTAGTGTCTGGGTGCTGGGATAAGTGCTGGAATTGTTAATGTGAATTCATAAAAGTTTCTGTAAATAGTTAAACTGTTTGGTTGTACCCTCTTGTTTGTTCTAACAACAAAACAACCTCCATTTTGAAAGGGGTTCCTTCTTCATTATTCAGAGAAAGAGTGGGAAATTGTTCCTAGGCGACTTAAATTCATAAATAGAGCATGTGCACAGAGTTCTATTTCCAAGAAGATAATATAAATTAAGAAAGGGAATTACTAACGTTATCCAAAGATGGTAGGATAGGAAGGAGTAGCCTAAAACTAAAAGAGAAAAGTCAATAAACTAACTATGATAAAGGATAACTAACTATGATAAAGGACTTCATGGTTTTGCAAACTCTTCCAGTGACATCTTGGGTTTGCAGGGATTATAAAACTGGTTTGAATTTATGAATATCCCTCTCCTTCCCTATAATTTAAGCCAATGCTTTTGCCAGTGGAGATCTAGCTTAAAAATGTGTATCTAACTAAAGGGAAACCTGTGGCTTGTGCTAAGTGTAGAACAATTCCCTAAAATTAGGCTGACACAGGCGGTCCCCCATAGCAGGGCTAACCAGTGTAGTTAGGATATTCCAAGTGTTGATTCTCCAAGACTGATCTTCTCTGTCTCTTCTATCTTTTCCCTTGTGGTGAGGTACACAGGTACCCTGCTCAAAACGTGCAGGATTGGAGCTATTGGTGTGCCAGGAAATCAGTGGTTTCCAAACTGCGTTCTGCAGATCACGGATGGTCAGTGGAAAGTTGATGCTTGATGCTGACTCCTTTTCATTGCTAACACACACTACAGCAGAATATCCCCCTCACCCCCAAAATTTATCTATCAGCTGAAATGCATATAAACCATAGGAGAATGGAAGAGAGAAACATTCATTGGCAACTTTTTTGGAGATACTATGCAGTATCTATTCCTACCTCCTCTAGAAGGGAGATTCTAAGCCTGGAATCTTTTCCTCAAGTCTGTTTACAATGACCTGGTGTCAATTTTGTGTTCACCATCCTGAAACAATCATCACTGCCTCCCAGGCTGACCAGTGAAACTGTCTGTTAAGTATGCAGCATCAGTGTCATGACAGTTCATTTTACAGCAGTACTTTTATGATAATTAAATAAATCAATCAGAGCAGATCTAACTCTGTATTGAAGTGGAAAGACTCCCACTGACTTTACTGAAAGCTATAGTCAGTAAGAAGCCTTGACACAGAATCCAAAAGCTTTTATCTGCAGTGCTATCTGGATTTAATGATAATTTCATATAAAGAATAACAAAAAAATTGAAGGGATGGGGATTTTAATGCTTTGCAAAGATGGGATTAGATAAGAGAGAGAAACACATTATAACTTTAAGTATACTACAATGAAGTCAATTTTCAAGATACTGTTTGGAGTGACTTTTCAATTAGATCATTAATTTAAATGGAAACCAAAAACCTTTGTTCCTTAAGAATACTGCATTTGATGTAGTGCTTATTGACATGTATAAGATCTATCAGGGAACTAGTGGCTTTGGATATTTTCCTTTATTGTTTAACATACTAGCTAGAAAAGTATTGGTTCCCCACATGTTGCTAGGATGGGAAAATTACAATAAATTCTGCAGTGTCTATTTCATTCTTGTCTATATATAGCCTCATATACTCAATATTGCCACTGTATCCAAAGAATAAAATTATAGCCCTTTGCTTATTTATTCCTTAGCCTCATTGCTGAGATTTCCCCATTGTAACAATTTTCTCCTGTCCAGTAGACACTGCTAAATCATATGACTAGGTAGTAATGAAATTTAGCTGTTGTCGACCCGGTTCATTTGAACAAGTGGACTACAATTTGGACCAGTTTAAACCAATCACTACTGTGACCTATTTTCAGTCCTTTGAGACATCACATCCTCCCCTGAATATGAAATGATAAGTGGAATTAAAGCAAAGATCAGATTTAAGAATGGGTTTTTATTGGTGAAAGCCCAGGGGTTCAGAAATGCAAGCCAGGGGCTGACTGCTAATGGGTCAACAACAGAACCTCAACATATAATGGAGCAAGAGAAGGGTCTCTTCTTTCAAGTGTCTCATTTTAAAATTCTATCCCTCCAGATCACCCAGACATGGCCCTTCTGCTCTTCTTAGACAAGTTCCTATTACCACTACTGTTTTTTAAAGGCAACATTTCAGAAAATACTTTTTCAGGCTCACCATAGTTCTTAAAAAAAACCGTAAAATTTCCAAAAGCCTGTAAATGACTTAGGAAGCCACATGTCACATTTTAAGTGACTTAGTCTTCTAAATGCCTAACTCCCACTCACCTTCAGTAAGGCTTCAGCTCTTCGATGTCTAACTCACCACTGAAAAACAGAATTAAGCATCTTTTAAGGTGCTTTTTTGGGGTTTTTTTTTAATTTTTACTCCAGAACTGCATGCTCAAAGCTTCCAGCACAAAAGATTCAAGAAGGCTCAAATTATAAAAGTGAACTTACAGTAGAAAGACATTTTAGCAACATGTAAAAAGAGTCAAACTATTTGTACCAGTTGCCTTGAGCACAACTGCATGCATCTCAGATTGTCTGTTTTCATTGTTAATTTACAGTGTTATTCAATAACTATTCAGCTTACAATAACAACAACATACCCATGGGTATTTGAGAAGTGAAAGAAAACCCCCTATAAGAACACAGCAATCCTGTGGTGCAGCACTTTCTGTACTAAGATGAATTTCAAGTTGTCCATTGTGAGTTTTTTTCTATTTTTATAATCACCCTTGACCATCAGAAGACGTAAACTGTCCCAAGTCAGGGACATAATGTTTTTCCTCACAATAAAATGGGAAACAAACAGTACAAAGAACACAGAAGAAACTATTACGGAAGAAATAGTTTATTTTTATTTATTTCGTGCGCTGGAAGCTTGGTGCCTGGAATTTTGTTGCTTTCTTTCTATGATGTCTCTGCATCATACTTTGGGAAATGAAAATGCTCACCGTCTGTCTTTTAAATTAAGTCTTTTAAAGAGAATCTTACATCCCCCTCACACTCAAGTAATGTCTTCATTGGTAACCACTTTGAGGGAGGAAAAGTTGCCAAAGGCAGAAGATAAAAACCAGCAATATTGCTTAGAGATATTTGTATAGGATTTCCCAGATCCCATACTGTCTTTGCTTTTTTGGCTACTTCACACACTTGCATAAGTAAACAAGCTCATGTTTTATTGTGAGAAAGCATGGATAATGTGAAAATAGGTATTATTCATAGCATCAACTTACTGAATAGCAAATGTATTAAAGCTATGATTAAATAGTAATACCTTATCTTGATGAGTGTCAGAGAGGTATCTGAGTTAGTCTGTACCTTCAAAACTAAAAAGAGGTCCTGTGGCACCTTATAGACAGATATTTTGGGGCATAAGCTTTCATGGGTCTTTGCTCCAAAATATGTTAGTCTATAAGGTGCCACAGGACTTCTCTTTATATTGATGAGTGACCTTTCATGCTGAAAAATCCCAAAGCACTGTATAAATCTATCTATCTGCTATATAGGGAACAGGTTATTATGTGCCTATGGCTTGAAGGGTTTATTGGTATTTGTCTGAAGTGTCTGCAACCTAAATGAGTTGCAATAAAAACATCATTCACCATCCTTGTGGAGGGAGGGTCATGTAACTCAGGTTTCAGTGCAAACCCAAATGTTTAAACCATATTTAAATAACCCTGTACCCCAGCCCTAAAAACTTAAGTCTGCTGAGCTGTGCCAGCCACAGGTGGTTAATTGAAGTGTAGATATACTCTTAGGGTCCAGTTTCAGAGGGCTCAGCAGGAGTCATAAATTCCAAGACCAGAAAGAACCACTGTAATATTCTAGTCTGACCTTCTCTATAGCACAGGCCCCAGTTCTTCTCAAAAATAAGCCCGAGGAAAAAAAAATCCAATCTTCATTTACACTGGATCTTTCTCAAATCCCTTTTAAATAACCAAATAGCTTTCTGTGTATAGCAGGATGATCACTTTAAATCTGTTATTTCAGGCTCTTCCAGAGCTAAAAACAAGGGCCAGAGAAGCTGGAAGTGCCCCAGTTCAAACAGAATAATGCTCCCACATCTACTCGTCCATGACTGTGAGGTAATGGTCTTCAAATTTTTCCATTTTTATGTAAAGGAAATCCACCTGCAGCTTAGGGAGGGATCTTGACCATCTTGGAGTAATACTGAGGGAAAATCCTCACATGATTGAAGGAAAAAGAAACATTTCTCTGGCCATTTGGTTTGAAAAGAAATGGTGGGTGTTTTAAGCTGCTCATGGGATTTGAATTATTGCTTCATTCCCATCATGGTGACCTAGTCTGCAGAGCATAAGTGAGGAATGATTGTGAACTCAAGCAAGGTAAACATGTATGAAATGAGCTCTCACTTCACTCTCTACTGAAGTACAACTCCATCTCAGGTGGATCTGGTAATTAGTTAACAGTGCACAACCAGACCACACAACAGTTTAGAGAAAGAGGTGAAGAATGCTATAGCCAACTGAAACTAGAAAGAGATAATTGATGGCCTAATTCACAGAGCACTTACTCGCATGGTTAATTTTAAACACAGGCTATGTCCCATTATTTTCAAGTACAATTAAGCACACATTTACATATTTTGCTGAACCAGGGATTTGCTTAGATGGAAAGTTAGGATTTGTTTAAGCCATAGAGTTAACATCACTATTCTTAGAAAACTGTCGTGTGATCTGTAATGACCATTAATGAGCAGGGATTCCATGTTTATTTGCTCAGAAACCCAGTATGGTGTCTCCAACAACATCACACATCTGCTTCTATGGTGACTGAGCACTTAAATTCCCAAGGAGTATATGCTACAGACTCCCCTACACCACTTTCTACAGCACTTAAATGTTCAGGGTCAGGAAACTCCCTTCCAGTTACTGGCTCAGCTGAACCCATTTTAGGCTATGTCTACATTAGACATAGCAGTCCACTGCTATGTCATGTATGTAGCTAAAATTGACTTATCAGTGGTCAACTGATAGGGCTACTCTCATGGAAGAAGGTCAACAGGAGCATTTCTCCCATTGTTTTTCCCTAATCCCCATCACTCTCGAGGAGTTCTGAAGTCAACACTAACCCCAGAAAGTGCTGTTTAACACATGTGCGAAACAAAACTCAAAAAGATGGACTCTGAGTGGGTCAATATTCTGCAGCAGTATAGTCCTAGGCTCAGACTTAGCATTATGCAATTTCTTTAGAACAGTGTGTTCACAACTGAGATATTTAATATTCTGTGCTGTTTTTTGCAGAGGGGAACAATGCTCAGACAGCATGTGGTTCCCTTCATTTCACTGATAATAATGTACTCCAGGCAGTGAATTTCTGTGGTAGTTGATTACTACACTTCTGAGGTGCTCAATAAAGGTAATAAGACTTCAGTCTTTTCCTGTATAGTACTACCCAAAGCACACAATAACCATTCAGAAATGGACTTCCTGTCAAGCCTTATTGCTTAATTAAGTGTTGTTTGAGTGTTAAATATTAAACAGCTTGTAATATGTTTGAGTTTTATTGATGTTCTAATATCCACCATGGATAAAAATACAGAAGATCAGCAATATATCAGTGCACAGGACATAGATCAGCCATTATCCAAAAAGCCATCTGGTGCCCTGGAACTTCCCAAGTAAGACTTTGTATAAGGTGGCCTCTGCAAAAAAGTTGATACCCAGGAGGTGTCTGATTTCAAAATTATGGGAGCATGCACGATGTATTGCAACTTAAGAAGTAATACCTTTAAGAAGTCCAATTGAAAGGCCTGTAGAGTTATTAAAACCCTATACATTCCATTATAAGTATTTAAAGCCCATTTCCATAGGCATATTTACACATAGCTTCCACTGAAAGCTCCCAGTTGTGGCATTCTATAGCTGTAATCTGTATTTATGTGCAGTTCTACTAAGCCCTGCTCCCAGAGCAGCCTGAAGTCTGTAGAAATACTTTGTCTCTGCAGACAAGTCCTTGTAAATCTCTTCTTGTTGAAGGATTTAGTTCGCTGATTGTCAGCCATGAGATACTTCATAAAACAACTCACAGAGGAATATAGCCTTCTGCTTTTGCCTTTTACTGACTAGGTTGTTACGCTAGATAACCTTTTAATGACTGTATTCCATTTTAACTTCTCTCCAGAGAGAGAATAAAAGGAAAGGAAAGCTCTTCCTTATTGCTATGCATTTTTCATATTGCACCTAGAGCAGCAGATTAGTAAAGATTGATCATGATCATTTAGGACTCTGAAATGCCAGAATCCTATATCAAGGAAAGAGGCATGGAAGTCCCAGAAAGTTATAGGGGGACTTGGGAATTGTCAGGTGCATTTCTCTGAAGTTGTTAGCATTCTATGTTTGTCCAAAGGCCTTCAATTCCTTTAACTTCAGCACATCCACCATGGGAAAGGAGTGTGTGCCAGGAAAATTAAATGTTCAATGCCAAGACAGTAATTTAGCAGTTTCTTTCATATAAATTACATAGAGGTCTTCTAACAGTACCTATCAAAGCTATGCAGAGCCTCAGCATCAACCAGGTTTCTCCTTATTAGGCGGGTATCAATAAAGTGCGGGTCTCAGCAGAACATCTTTGTACAAACAAACCTTCCCCTGTGCTGGGCAGTCCTTTGCTGAGTTCCAGAAAATCCAATGGCAGATCCACCTTTGAGCTCCACCTGCCTCCATCCTTCAACATCCATCCATCCATTCTCATCACTAAACTATACACAGGAAACCCCTGCTTCCACTGGAGTCAATCACCTCCTCTCCTCCAGGAATATGTGTATGACACCTTGAAGCATATATCATCCACACTAATTTCCAAATTTTAGTGAGGCAAATTCTGGTATCCCAATTGACTGGGAAGGATGTCACCCAGAAAAGCATACTGAGAGCTGATGGAAAACATTCATATCTCTACTCCGACGAAGGTGTTCCACAAAGGCATCCTGAGATCCCTGGTCTGGTGTTTCCCCAACAACCCTGTAAGGGAAGGGGTTACGGTCATGTGCCTATGGGTCTCAAATCTAGGTCCACAGAGTTCCCTGTTGTTTCATGCTTCTGTGTTCCCACACAGTGAATCACTACCTACCAACTGGATGGAGAAGCTACATCAGGCAAACTCCCTCGGGTCCCTGCTGGGAGGAATGCTCATACCTCTTTAAGCTCAAAGGAAGGCACAGGAAATATCCGCACAATCGGGCACTACCTGACTGCTCCTTGGACCACTTTCCTGGCTGGCACTACAGACTCTGACCTACCTGATTTCTGGTACCTTGATTTTGGCCTGAATCCTGGCAACCTGGATAGTACATGACAGTGACTCCAGCCAGTTTAATTTCACTAGCTGCTGTCACCTTGACCTGACTTCTAGTGATCCAATAGAACCTGATCCCATTTGGATTAGTCTGACTGGCTCCTGACTCCCAGTTACCTGAGTATGATTCTTGTCATCTAGGGTGCTGCTCATTCGGGTTGGCCAACTACATCCTAGTCCTTACATTTGAGACCAGCTACCCACCTCTTATCCTTGCATGCACTGACAAACAGCAAAGGTACATGGACCCACCAAAGCTAACACATGTACTTTAGCACCCTCTTTGCACTTTGTAATATTGGCTTCAGGAATCTAAATATAAGCAGTAGGGAGTTACGACGTAAGCCACTCAAGGACATTTAAATAGTTGAGTGGAGGAGATGTACCCTTGGAAAACTTGAACACATTTCTGTTAATGGCTGTCCCTCGTGGAAAGCCATAAAAGCAGAAAGCTTAATATTAGTTTGAATGAAATCTTCAGGCCTTCAGTAACTGCGAGAGTGAGGAGATCATCAAGAGTCTGCAATAACATGTTAAGGTACGCAGATGACTGACAGATCATGAAATATTTATTGTAGAGTTAGACTGTCATTCAGCGTCTGGTCTTGGATGTGTTTATGGGAGCTGGTGTCTTTGTGTATGGCAACCACAGAGGGGACTTATAAGGTGTTACTTTGTCCTTCTCAACAACTGAAAATAGCATTTAATGCAAAGGTTGCATTATTATATTTTGTTTAATGCTTCAACTTTGACTACTGGTACTACATTTTGATGAGGGAAGCACTAGCAATAATGGAGTTAAAAGAATTCTGGGCTCAGCCAAAACATCTCAACTTATGTTAACCAGCAAATGTGTTGTATTTCATGAGTCACTAAAAAAGTACATGAAAAATATTTCGCTCTATAAACTTACCACTCCTGGTTGAAAATACTTGATCATAAATATATGTATAGAATATTATTGAGACAAGTTGGATAAGACACCTTTAGGCAGATCATTGTCTGTTAGTGGGAAGGAGAAGATTTCTAGCTAACTTACAGCTCTCCTTTTGCTCTGGAGAAGGTAACCAGAGTGTCACAGATAAATAAAAGTTAAAACAGGTTGCTAAACATAAAGACTTAATAAATGTTGTAGGAGACTACTTAAGATGAAGTGACACTTAATACCTCTGCTGTCCTGGAGCAAAGGAGAGTCAGTAGCAGCAGGGTTTGTTACAACATGTTCTAGTGATTTATGAAAAAGGTGCCTCTGAGGTCACGGGTATGCTGTAAAATTAAGTTGACCTATGTTACATTGATGTGCAGCCACTAAAGTAATTAAAAACAAGAAGAAGTCCCATGGCACCTTATAGACTGACAGATATTTTGGAGCCTAAGCTTTCGTGAGCAAAGATCCGCTTCGTCACATGCATCTGACAAAGCTGTTCTTTGCCCACAAAACTTAGGCTCCAAAATATCTGTTAGTCTACAAGATGCCACAGGACTTCTTGTTGTTTTTGAAGATACAGACTAACACGGCTACCTCTTTGGTAAAGTAATTAAATCGCTTTTCCAGGTCCACGTTATACTTCTCCCCTACAGCACTTGCACCAATTTAATTGTCAGGATGGCATATTGTGGGGTGGTTCTGAAACACAACAGCAGTCAATGTAAGCAATGACTTAGCCACACTGACACAGCATTGACCTAAATGCTACATCCCTCATGGCATTTTTAAGTCAGTGTAGTGCGTGACTTACACCAGTGGGGGGGGCTACATTACCTTACATCAACCTAAAGCTATAGCGCAGGGGTTTCCAAACTTTTCAGCATGATGCCCCGCTTTTGATTTTTTAGAAACCCTCATGCCCACCATGTCTTCTTTACCATCATCCAACCCACTCTTTTAACAAAATAATTAATTTGTAATTTAAAATAAACACAAAAACTTGATATAAAAATTGTATTAAAATTAAAAATAATCACAAATAGTTTTTCTTGGCTGCGTGAGGGTGCCTGGTGCAGCCCCAGCTGGCGAGCTGCCTGAACCCTGTGCCAGCTGCCAGTGCTGCCTGAACCCTGTGCCAGCTGCCAGTGCTGCCTGCACAAGCCGCCCACCCACCCGAACCTTGCACTGCCAGAGCCTACCACCACTGGGGCCCCCTGCTGCCCGAGCCCCAGGCCTCTGGGGTCCCCTGCCACTGGCCTGAGCTCCTCCCCTCCCCCAAAGCTAGGCACCACCAGGCCCTCGCTCTTACCCCATCCCCATCCTCCTCCCCTGAGCCAGACACCCCCTGCCACCCATCTAACCCCATCCTCCTCCTCACCCCAAAACCCACTCTCACTCAGCTTTGCAAGAAGCAGCTAACTCCACGTGAACTTGTCTGGCTGCCTGCTTTTTATAGTGGCTGCACTGGGTCACCCACATAAAATGGCATGGTCTGAGCGCCACAAGCACAGGTCGGTTTTATCTTTGGGTGAGGGGAATGACAGGGGAGAGGGCATGGGTCACCTTGCTCTCCCCCAGGAATTTCTTCATGCCCCTCCAGGGGAGCACACCCCCCAGTTTGGGAACCCATGTAATTGTGTAAACCAGGCCTCAGCCCATGTTTTTTAGTGTCCAGCAGACTTACGAATTTAAGTTTCCACACATCTTTTGAAGGTGCTATGCAGGCTTGTTTTACATATTACAATACTATATTACTCATAACCTCTTTCTTCACTTGTCCATGAGTATGGATAGCTGAAGAAAGCAAGTGTTTGTATGCAAGAATGTCCATGGATATTAATATCAAAAACACTAGTGTGTATAAAATATTCATCAGGGTATTTGCATTAGAAATGCTCTCTTAGCCATTTTGAACACAATGTTTTGTTATTCATACAGTGGTTTTAATGAACAACTGAAGTTATTCAAGGGCAATTTGTGAGCAAAAGGAAAGGACTCCCATTTATAAAGCCTATGTCATCCAATCAGGAAACAAAACCTATGCCAAGTGACTGACCACAGGTATGAATAACTAGGACATTCCCATTGTGACCAAGAAGCCAAAGAATTCATTTGTTTTGTTAATTGATCTCTCATTGTTTCCTGTCTCCATATAAAGATACTGACCAACAACTGGGCAAAATAACAGTCTTCAGCTGGTATATATGTGATTATCACAACTTTGATTAATAAAAAAGAGGAGGCCTCCAGGTTTTTGTATCAGGTTTCTGGGGCAGAAGTGATAACATCTTATTTTATATAAAATCCTCATCATAACAAAAAATATGCTTCTGTCTGGTAAGAAAGATTGTCAAGCAGAAGTTGTAATTCAGTACTCAGCAACCTTTATCATCTCGTGGCACATGTCAGCAGTCATTATAACTTTACCGCGCACCCAATATATGTAACTCAATGCTCTCCCTCTCCACCAGAGCCAGGCACCCATAGTGCTACACCTGCCTCCCCAGCTTTCTAACAATGCTGGTGACTCATTACAGCCACTACCACTGCTGTTGCCACTCCGGAGCCGCCGCCACCACTGCCACCAGGCTTTTCTCCCACTAAGCAGTGGGGCATGTGACTCACTCATGGAGTGTAGATCTGAGGCACACCAAGTGCCACTTCATGGCACACCAGTGTGCCATGACACACCAGTTATGGAGCACTGTTGTAGTTGAACCAAGATGGTTTAAATATAGATTAATACATATTAGACCATAGCAATCATTCAGTTCAGTTAAGAAAATGATCAGCATCCAATTGCTCTGTTCACTTAAGCCAAGTGAGTTTATAACTTTAATTGGAGTGTATGTTCCATAAATACCCATCATGAATGTACTAGGTTAGAAATAATTAGGCAAAGAGTACCTGTACTAGGTCTTGTGTTTTAATTTTGTTGCAGATGGACCCTAACAGCAAAGTCTAGATCTGCATTTCAAATTCTCACCAAAGTTCACAGATGGAGAAAGTGATATTTGAATCTGATGTTTTGCTTCAGACCTGTAGTAGATTCGGGTCAAACTAGACTAGATGACTACCCATCACATGACTATAATCAGTCTCCACCAGTTCCAGTGGCTCCTGTTACAAGGCCTGTCTCTAATAGGTACTAAGGAAACTACTAAAATAGAATCATAGATGATACTTTCGGTGCCCTCCCTCCAGGTCAAGAGCACACTGCTGGTGAGATAAGCTGCTCTGTTTTAGTTCATCCAATTGGCAGGTCATCCGTCAATGAACCTGGACAGGGTGGTTATGTGTGTCCCATTTTTGATTCTCTTCATTCTCAGTCACCAGTTTGGATAGCAAGGTAGCTGGTTTGCAGGATTCCCTTAGCTTCCTCCCACAGACCCCACTAGCCTTTGTCTCATTGCACTGCCCCATTCTAGTCACTGTCCATGATAAGCCAGTGGATGTGTACAGTGTAAGGCTTATTGATACCTATTCCCATCAAAGCATCTTTCTGTCTAGTGGGCACAAGGAGGGTTATCCTAACCTCATAGCATTTCCTGAAGAAAAGTGTCCCAGTTTGTCAATACCTAACTATGACTTTCCATCAAGGGGAAAAGCCCAATCTACAGCTTCCCCTGACAGCAAAATAGCTATCAAACATACTTTGTCCTGTTCTAGAGGCACAGGCCTGGTGACAAAATAAGAACTGGAGGTGGCACTGATCCACAGAATCCTGGAAACACTGACTAGTCAAGAGTTCCAAGGTACTGAGCTCAGGAGCAGATATCACAAGTCATGCTCACAGCCAGGGCTTTTTTTCCAGCGGAATGGCACAGAACAGTGTTTTGCCACCTTTTTTCCCATCACTGCCACTATTTTTAAAATTCAGCTCCCCACCTGCTGCCCCACTGGGACACCGCTTCCAGCCCCAGCCTTGCTCAGGTGCATGGTCATGCTGGGGCTGGAGCTGGGGGTGGGAAAAGGAGGGCTGGGACCATCGCAGCATGGAGCTGGGGCGGGAGCCCTGCATGTGAGGGCCGAGCCTCCCTCCCGCCCAAGCTTTACCACTGCAGCACAGGGCCAGGGCCAGAGCCTTGTAGGTTGTGGGCCCAAGGTCCCCCCAGCCCTCCCATAGGGCCAGAGCACTTCCCACAGGTCCTCACTGCAAGGGCTGGGGCCAGAGCCCCTCCAGAGTCAGCAGTGCCAAACCCTGAAGAACATGCTGCAGGCTTGTTTCTCTCCCCAGCCCCACTGGGCTGAGGTGGGTGTGAGGGTTCTGGCCCAGAGGGAGGGTGCAGGAGAAAGCTTGTGGTGGGTGTTTGGGGTCTGGATAGGAGGGAGGGTGCAAGAGTGGGCTGGGTTTGGGGATTTGGGTGGGAAGTAAAGTGTAGCAGTGGATGGGGAGTTCAAGAGTGGGCTGGAAATCTGGGTGAGAGGAAGGGTGCAGAAACAGGCTGAAGGTGGGGACCTGGGCAGAAGCAGGGTGGGAGAGGGAGAGTCTGGACTGGAGAGGATATAGGAATAGGGTGGGGTGCTCTGGGCAGGAGGAGGGGGGCAGAAGTAGGCTGAGTGAAGTGGGGACACTTATCTCCCTGCACCACTATCCTCGCTCCTGCAGGGTGAACAACAGTGGGGAGAAGAGAACCCTGGAGAGAACCTCTGTGGCTGGAGCTCCCTAGTTCAGTAACATCTGGGCCTGCTGGACCATGGATGTTGCTGGACCAGAAAATCTGAGATAAGAGAGTTTCAACGTGTATTAAAATCCAAGGCATTTTTATATATGTAAAAAAACCAGCCGGCTGGAGATTTAAAGACCAAAACAGTGAAGCTCTGCATCTTAATTTATCAGAATCTGCCTTCCTGAAATCCATTGTCTCTATTTTGCTATTCTTCCATCTACCATTCTTTAGACTCATGAACTCTATGATTTCCTGGTCACTTTGTCCCCAGCTGCCTTCCACTTTCAAATTCTCAACCAGTTCCTCCCTATTTGTTAAAATCACATCTAGAACAGCTGCCCCACAGTAGCTTTTTCAACTTCTGAAATAAAAAAAACTAAATTGTCTTCAGTGCAGTCTGAGAACTTTTTGGGTAGCCTGTGCTTCGCTGTGTTAGTTTCCCAACATACGCCTGGATAGTGGAAGTCCCCCATCACCACCAAATCCTGCTCTTCTTCTCTGCTTATAAATGAAATTGGTCAAATTATTGTGGTTTAAGATAGAAGAACAACAAAAGCTCTTCAGCTGACTGATTTTTGGCATGATATGAAGTAAAAATGTCCCTTCCAAAGCCAAAGCACTCATGGGGATCTGCATCTACATGATCCAGCAGAGGGTGTGCTGGAATTAGGTGGACTGAAGGCAGTTAGAGCCTGTCTGACCAAAGCATACACGCAGAAACTGAGCTGACAATTCCAGCTCACGTAGTAATGCAACTACATCCATGGGAATTCTGCAGCATCGCAGTTTATAAAGGGTTTTAAAAATACTTTTCCAGTATTGCCCATGTTTTAACCATCTTGTCAGTGGTTCCCCAGAAGAGCCTTTATTGAACTGGAAGCAGTTTTGTCAGAGTGAAGTGACTACTTAGTTTGGAAAAATTACGGTGGTCACAGTTGCCTAGGACAGTGACAGTTGGGTGAACGTTGGGTTGGTGGTGGGGGCTGGAGGTGCCTGGTTCTGTGGGAGGGGGAGAGAGGGCATTGAGTTACAGCAGGGGATTACCTGGCTTTGGGAGAGGGGGATTGGTTAGAGCGGAGGGGTTGGGTGGCCTGGATTAAGTGGGGGGGGGGAGGGCATTATCCCTCATTAGCATTCTGAAAATCTGGCAACCCTGCTCAGGCCTCACATGGCAGAAGCAGCTTGGGCCCTGTGTTGGGGAGGGAAGTTAAGCCGCAGGGGGATGGCTTTGGCCAAGTGCAGGGCACATAAGCTGCCTGGGGGCAGTGTGTGCCCCCCCTGGGGCAGTTAAGCCACCTAGGGGCAGTTTGGGCCCCTACATGTGGGGGTTAGGCCTCAGGGTGAGGTGTGTGTGCACTGATACTTGAGTTCCACCACCTTTTTTTCTAGAAAAAAGCACTGCTCACAGCATTGCGTTTTCATTGCAGAGTTGGTTTACCTGCTTCTGCAATAGTTTCAGCAGTCAATTGTGAAGCTCAACCCTGTAGTGCTTAATTGTCTGCCTGGATTCAGGTGGCCCACTTAGGCAAGCCCCGATCTTCTTGAAGCAAAGTTTGATCAACTGCCTCCATATTTTTTGCTGACCCTTCCTCCTGTGGTTGCAGTCTAAATAGGATGTAGGCACCTGGGTCTCTACTGGTTAGCAGCCTAGCAAACTAGTTCAGCAGAGTTATGTTCAGACTGCTAGTAATCCGGTAGGAGTCAGTCAAACTAGCCCAGATGGGGCTGGGTGCTATTTGGATCACCAGAAGTCAGGCCTAGGTCTGGATATCAGGAATCAGGCCTGCTGGAATGTGGAGTACCGGGCAAGGGACCTGTGCAACAGCCAGGTAGTATCTGTGTCTCTTTTTGGGTTTAAGCAAGAAGCCCTGACCAATCAGAGGCACCAGTGTTCCTCCAGTCCAGGCCCAAAGGAAACCTCCCTAATACATTCTCAGGTTTCACGGTCTGCCCACCATCAGTTACTTGCTAACAAGCTGCTGGATGAAAGCAGGATGTCATCAGTTAAATGGGAATCCATCCCAATTTCAAGAGCCATGTGGTCGTGATACCGAGTTTCAATAGTCATCTTCACCCATTCCCAGAATGCCTCAAGCCCTTTGCTTCCTGACCTTCACACGGTCTAAATTGCTTGAAGGAGGGGGAAACAGAACACTTGTGTTATATTGACTTCCAAAAAGTATTTGACAATGTCTGCATCAAATTGTCAATGTATTAACATCTGTAGGGATTGAAGGATATGAACTCAGAGTAATAAAGCAATTATATTGGAATCAGCAGGTGATTATAATGGGAATCGAAAATGAAAATGTAATAGAGATCACGAGAGGAGTGAGACAAGGTTGCATAATGTCACCAACTTCATTCAACATTTATAGCAAGTGTTTGATTAAATTAATCAAAGAAAGAGAAGAAGGTATTAAGATGAATGAAAACGGGTGAATAACATTTGTTATGCAGATGACACAGTGCTGTTGGCTTATTCAGAAGAAAGTCTAATGAAGTTATTGGAGATTATATATGAATATGGAAAAGAATATGGTCCAGAGATGAATGTGGAACAGACAAAAGATATGGTGATATGCAGTGATGCTGGGAAAACACTCTAGATTCTAACAACTGGCACAGCCACACAGCAAGAGAGAAATTATTGCTGTTTAGGAAACATCACTGCAGAAGATAGAAGATCAGATAGCAGAATAGCAAGAGAAAAAGAGAAGTTCTGAAAAAATAAACATATGATGAGAAAGAACGTAAATATTAAGACTAAATTCCAACTCTGAAAACCTTATATTTGGTCTGTGTTAAATTATGGCTGTGAAACATGAACATTCAAATAATCGATTAAAAAAGAAATTACAGTTCTTCAAATTATGACGTTAAAGAGAACTTCTGAAGATAGACAGCTTAAGCAATGAAAAAATATTGGAGGTTATTGGAACTCAGCAAACGCTAGTCAAAGATTTTACGAAAAGATCATTTGATTTGCAGGACACATTTGAAGAGGCTCAGTACGCAGTGCATGTTTATGGGTACAGGAAGGGAACGCAGATGGCAGAAGACCACAGAACAGAAAAAGAAGATCAGGATGGATGACATAGTATCCTGTGTGGCTCAAAATGGCTATTTGTCCACAAAAAAATTGACAGACAACCACATAGAATGGGCTTCCATGGTTGCAACCCTCAAGTAATGGAGATGCCACATAAAAAGAAAGTTGGCTCTTCCCCAGTCTGAACCACCTATGCATGCAGGAGTGGTGGAGACTCACTAAAAGTGGGGAGCTGCCAGCGTTTCAACCCTCCCACACTGCCCCTCATGCTGCCCACTCCCACTGAGGCTCCACCTCCACATTGCCCCTTCCTGGAGGTCACACTCCACACTGCCTCTATCCCTGATTCGCTATTCTCTGAGCCTTCTCCTCACCACTGCCATTATAACTGGTAAAAAGGGATGGGGCCATGGCCCCCTCTACCCAATTCCAACCAGCATACATGTGTGCAAGGAGTAGCATGCTGCACAGAACCCATCAGAATAGCTTTTCACTGCATTCTTTATAGATCACTACACGTCACAATGGATCCAGCTCCAAGAGCAGCCTTTTGGCCGCCAAGGATACCCACATACTATTCACTGTCTGAGTGGAGTGCACTAGCCTCCATAGTTCTGGCCAGAGTGGCAGAAACTTTACCCAGTACTGGCAAATGTCAAGGAGGCTGTGGTCGACAGACATTCACTGGATTGCACAATACCCACGTTTCCTGTATAGGAAGGCCAAGGACTCACTTCCAGGAGAGCTTATTGTAGAAACCATTTCTATAAGGAGCTTTAACAGGAGCTGTAAGGACCCGCAGTATTGAGCTTAAATTGGCTCATGATTCCTTCCTCAACCCAATCTTCCTCATTGTCTGACAAGACAGTGAAAAGGGCCAACATGAGGATGGAGCAGGGACAATGGAGGCCACCCCCTCCAGAAAGTCTGAAAGCTGAGGAAGAGGTTGTTCTGTATCTCCACCCAGATCTTTTCCCAAAACCACTCCACTGTGGTGCCCTGCACCCACACCAAACTCCTCCAACTTTCTGAGCCCCTGTTCTCTTCCACCCCAAAATGGCCCTCACCTCAGACAAAGTCTGTGTGGCCAAACAAACAAAAATATGGAAGACACACTCTTCTGAGTTGTCGTCACTTCATTTTTAAAAAGAAATCTTGTTACACTTTTCAAATAGATCCTTAAAAATATTCCAAAGAAAATTTCACTTTTGAAACAGTTTCAATAGTTTATTTGTTTCATATCTTGCCTTAATGTTCCTTTTTATAAAATAAACTTTCTTCCTCAGAGTTTCAATAGATTTTATAATTTGCCTAACTGTGTCTCCTCCGTCTTTGTTGTGACAAACTTATGATGGTGAGAAGTGGGGACAGTTGCTGGGTTTGGTGGGGGGGTTGGTTCATGACTGAGCCCTAAGGCTTATGAGTAATGTAATCATATATTGTGTTAATCTTTGATGTCATTACAGTGGAAATTTTGAGACTCACAAATACCTGAAATCTTGAGGGTTCACAGGAGGAAAGGGGAAAGTGGTGTATATGTTTGCTGTGCTGTAAAAAATCTCTACTAATTCTCACCACAGCTGATGTCTTATATTTAGGCACTAAAGGTAGATTGATGGTTTTCTTAATGATTTTATTCAACATGTTGAAATTCAAAACTAGAGAGGAAATAAACACTTGCAATAACATAGCATCTGTCAGTACCTTATACTGAAATCACTACCTTCCCCCCAAATCTTAAGCAGACCTTGGATTAAGGCCAGAGTATCTAACAACTTTATTGTACTTAGAGCTGGTGCCCATTCTTACTCAATAAATTAACACAAATGACATATTTCTCCATTGAGGTGGAATTAGCTGTTATCCATGGTGAATCTGCTTCCACAAAAATCACAGAATCACAGGTCTGGAAGGGACCTCAGGAGGTCATCTAGTCCAGCCCCCTGCCTCAAGCAGGATCAACCCCCACTAAGTCATCCAAGCCAGGACTTGTCAAGCCAGGACTTAAAACTCTCAAGGGATGGAGAAACGACCACCTCTCTAGGCAACTCATTGTAATGCTTCACCACCCTCCTGGTGAAGCAGTTTTTCCTAATATCTAACCTACACCTCTTCCCCTTCAACTTCAGACCATTACTCCTTGTTCTGCCATCTGACACCACTGAGAACAGTTTCTCACCCTCCTCTTTAGAGCTCCCCTTCAGGAAGTTGAAGGCTGCTATTAAATCACCCCTAAGTCTTCTCTTGTGTAAACTAAACAAGCCCAAATCCCTCAGCTTCTCCTCGTAGGTCTTGTGCTCCAGCCCCTTAATCATTTTTGTTGTCCTCTGCTGAACCTCCTCCAGCAAATCCACATCCTTTTTATACGGGGCAGGGGGGGAGCAAAACTGGACACAATATTCCAGATGTGGCCTCACTGGTGCCAAATAGAGGGGAATTACTACTTCTCTAGATCAGCTCAAAATGCTCCTCCTAATGTACCCTAGTATGCCAATAGCCTTCTTGCCTACAAGGGCACACTGTTTATTCATGTCCAGCCTTTCATTCACCATGACCCCTAGGTCCCTTTCCATCATACTGCTGCTGAGCCAGTAGGTCCTTAGCCTGTAACAGTGCTTGGGATTCTTCCGCCCCAGGTGCAGGACTCTACACTTCTCCTTGTTGAACCATATCAGATTTCTTTTGGCCTAGTCCTCCAATTTATCCAGGTCACTCTGGATTCTCTCTCTACCGTCCAATGTATCTACCGCTTCCCCAGTTTTGTGTCATCTGCAAACTTGCTGAGGGTGTAATCCAGTCCCTCATCCAGGTCGTTAATAAAGATGTTGAACAACACCGGCCCCAGAACCGAGCCTTGCGGCACTCCACTTGAAACCAGCCACCATCCAGATATTGAGCCATTGACCACTACCCGTTGGGCCTGACCCTCAAGGCAGCTTTCTATCCATCTTATAGTCCAAAGATTCAATCCGTATTTCCTTAACTTATGAACAAGAATGTTGTGGGATACAGTAGCAAAAGCCCTGCTGAAGTCAAGGTATATCACATCTACTGACTTCCCCATGTCCACAGAGCTTGTTAGCTTGTCAGCTTGTCATAGAAGCTAAATCAGGCCAGTTTAGGTTAAATTCAAGCTGCACTGCAATTTGGCTTATAGAGGTGCAACCCCACTCATTCAAATTTGGCTTGGAAGCCCCTTTACATGGAGGCTGGGTCAAATTGGAGCAAGTGCTGTTGCAACCTGGTGCATTGGATAGTAGTATAATTTAAGTTTAATGTCTGCCATTGACAGTATACGGAGCAACTCTCCTTCACCATCAAGGCATATACCTCACTGTCAAAAATTTATGCTAAACAATCTGTTCAAACCTTGTATTTAGCAGTGACTTTGAGTTAGTTTCTCAAACTGAAGAAGAGCTCTCTGTGCAGATTTAAAGCTTATTTCTCTCACCAATAGAAGCTGATCCACTAAAAGATATCACCTCACTTGCCTCGTCTGTAATTGCCACTAATGTCATTGTGCCAGGCCCAAAGCAACCCATGAGATCAAGACCCCAGATATAGGAAGAAAGTTGGGGATACCACTTCCACCAGAAGGACTAGAGTTCAAGAAGAGGTAGCAGCAGGAGCAACCACCTGGCCACATTCAGGGCAGAATCCATGCCTTTACCCCATTCACGCTGGCTGCCTCTACACTACATTCTGCTTTTGGAGGAGGAATCCAAATGAGGGAGATGGAAAATGAAAATGAAGTTCTGATTTACAAATCTAGCACTTCATTTGCATAATCTCATGCGATCGCATTTCTGGAAAAGACTTTTCCTAAAGCAAAAACAGCCATGTAGACGGGGTTCCTTCAGGAAAAAAAAAAAAAACAACTTTCCAAAAGAACCCTTCTTCCTGCAAAAGTTAGGAAGAAGGGTTCTTTCAAAAGAAAAAAATTTTTTTCCCAAAGGAACCCCCTCTACATAGATGTTTTTGTTTTTGGAAGTCTCTTCTGGAAATGTGCTTGCATGATATTATGCAAATGAAGCATGAGATTTGCAAATCAGTGCTCATTTGCATTTTTGATCTTTCTCATTTGCATTCTTTCTCTGAAATGGGAATGTAGTGTAGCCATAGCCACACACACATATGGGCCATGGCTACACTAGCCCCTGCTTTCGAAAGAGGGATGCTAATGAGCCACTTCGGCAGATGCTAATGAGGCGCTGCTATGAAGACGCATAATGGCAGGCACGCATGTTTTGAAAGCATTTGGTTTTGGGTAACTTTTGGTTTTGGAAAGAAGGGGCTTTTGAAATCTACACCTGTCTACACCGGCAGCATGCATTTCAAAAGCGGCACTTTGGAAACACGTGCAGCCGTCATTATGTTAATGAGGCACTGCATATTCATAACAGTGCCTCATTAATATCTGCCAAAGTTGGTCCTTAGCATCCCCCTTTCAAAAGCAGGAGGCTAGTGTAGCCACGGCCTGGGAGACCAGCAACCCCACAGGCCTGGGCCCTCTCTGTCCCAGCACCCGTGGAATCTGGAGACTATGTCTGCCCCTGCCACCAACAGTAATCAACAACATCTTAGGAAAGTTTAAATACTCACAAATGGCAGGGGTTTCTAAAGATGTGTGAAGTGGGGTAGGCACTGGAGGCACTGAAAAGTTCTCTGGCACACAATAACAGCATTTGTCTCCACCACTAGGAAAATCCCACACTTTCAACTGCTCTTGAAAGGCTGAAATTAGGGGCTGCATCCATCAGTGAAATGTTTTCCTGATTAAAGTACATGGAAATCCAGTATTCTGACAGAAAGAAGTACAAATGGGTCTTCCACGTTTCCAAGCAAAAACTAAAAACCAGTTTCTGAATTGGGTTAAGTGTGTCTTCTCATACAGTTAGGAAGATGAGAAGATGAAACAGTTGCCCTCATCAGACCTACCCCATTTGTTCTTTTACAATGAATCATAAGTGAAGAACTGACTTACTTTCAGGCATCAACAGTGATGAGAACAAATATATGGAACAATGAATGCATAACTCCACAGCCACCATCCTCAAACAGGAGACACCCAGACCCAAGCTGTTAACACAGTGTAAGAGCCCTGTAATAATTGGATTTGTAAATGTTTGCAACATAACATGCAGGAGTAGATGATAAATTTCAGCAATAGCACATTAAGTGGGAACAAACCCCTTAAGGAAATATGTAACCCCATAAAAATGTAGATATATTCCCTGACATAAAGCAGCTTCACAGAGAGATGTTAAAGTGTCCTTTGCCACAAGTACGAGGCAGATGTTATTTTCCACCTCCCTGCTGTGCCAGGAGGTGAGCACATATGGTTTCCTTAACTTCCCCTGTCCCTGTGGGATTCAGGACCAAAATGCATGTGTTCGGAAACTGGTTGCCTGCACAGAGTTTGCATACTGAATGTATTCTCAGCCTACTTGAGATGAAAATACTCTCCCTTGCCCTCTCAGATCCTGCCAATGATCAGACAAATGGCATTTGTCATGCTGCCATCCAGACAGGGCTGTAACCAGTGCCAATGAGGCTTGAGCCTACCAAATGTGAATTCCATTACTGTTCTGCCACTGTTTAGCTTGGAATTGAATTCCCTTTTTCCTGGGCCATTTACATCAGGTTTTATGACCAAAGGCAAAGAGCTCATACACAGGATCCCTAAAAATAACAATTGGCACAGATATGCCATCCAGACCAATCTCAGTTCCAGGGAATAAAGTCCCTTCTTCTTGCCTCATGTAAAATACTGGCCTTAGTATCCTGACATCATGAACCTTTCTAGTATTCTCCACGTTAGTATTCAGGATACTGTTTCCATGTCCACTGTGCCTTGCAGAATGATGAAATAGTTTTGTTCCACATACTGACTTGCCCCTCGTGATGAGCAAACTATTGAGATACGAGTGTTATTGATGGTGAAGTTTAGAAATCACAGCCTCTGAAAACCAGTACTATTTCTGAAACATTTCTTATGGCAAGCTCTTTTGGGTGAACCACAAAACATTACAAACTGCACAGATGTGACCCTGACAGCGGAATTTCCAATCCCAAAGTTGTTTGTAATGGCCTTGGCGCTGTCTGGGGTAACCATCTTCCATACACAATGTCAACCTACTTCTGAACTGATTGTTTCTAGGTTGGAAGGTTGGTTTAAGTTACGTATAGTTTCTCACATGATTCCAGGAAGGTCTGCTTCCTCATTCAGAAGTTCTGCCACTACTGGTCAAACCACATTTGAAAGATTATGTGATTCCACTACTCCATACCATGCTGGTTCTCCTGCCCCAGAAACAACAATGAACCAAAAGGGCTATTGTGGAAATAGTAGCAATCAATGTGTTGGTCATCTGTGACATAACTATATTTTTATTGGCCTAAAGATATCTTGGATGAGTCAGAAATTGCTGCTAAAATGCATCTGGCATCTCCCAGAGTATGCCATAGAATCATAGAACACTACACGTGGAAGGAGAACACTAGGACCACAAGAGGTCATCAAGTCCAGTCCCTTGGCCTCATGGCAGGATCACGCACCATCTATATCAGGCCTGTTAGATATTTACCCAATCTGTTCTCAAATATCTCCAATGCTGGAAGTTCTACAACCACCCTGGGCAATTTATTTCAGTACTTAATGACCCTGACAGTTAGGAAATTTTTATGTCCAACCTAAACTGCCCTTGCTGTTATTTAAGCCTATTGCTTCTTGTCCTATCATCAGAAGCTAAGGAGAATAATTTTTCTCCCTCATCCTTGTAACACTCTTGTAGGTACTTGTAAACCTCTATTATGTCTCCTACACTGCATAAGGATGTTTCTCACAGTGAGGATCAAGTCATCAGCCAGCTGATTCATGGCTTTGATCTAGTTTTACAGGGGAAAAAAGTGACGGACTACATGATCCAGAAGTGCCATTGGTGGGGAAAGGCAGAGAAAGGCACCAAAAACACATAACTAAGCAGTTCCTAGAGTGTCTCCCTATGACACTGTTAGCCGATGGTCGGGGTGAGATACCACATGTGCCCTCACTTCATCCGAGTCTTTAACTGCTAGGACAGATAGTCCCGTCTCAGCGGGCAGCCAGGGGTGGCTGACGGATGCCCCAAAGGTTGTACTGTAAGCCTCCTTCACCGGAGTCTTTAACTGCTTGGACAAAGTCCCTTCACAGTGGGCAACCAGGGAGGCTGGCAGGTGCCCCAAGAGTCTGCTCCATGGAGGCAGCACGACTCAGCTCTCAGCTCTCAGTACGCCTCACCAGTGACCAGGCTAAAACAGCTGAAAAGCAGCTGAGTTCTTTGTTTGTGTTCAGTTTACACAGTAACAGGAAGAGTCAGGTTAAAAACTTAACCAGTTACTTAGTTATTGACTAAGGAACTTAACTCTTATGGTTACAAGATTACAAGGTTTATATTTTGTTACAAGATTACAAGGTTTGTACTTTCCTTCTTTAGTTACCAATAGCAAGCATATAACAATTCATAGATCTATTATTGAATGTGCACAAAAGCAAAAGCAATACACTTAACAGGTCTTATTCTCACCCCTGCATTACCCAACATGGTGTGATCAGCATTTTCACTCAATCCCTCGGGAAGAAGTAATATGAGGAAAAGGGCGTCCCCTGGGACCTCGGGAGGCAAAGACCCTCCTGACTGGCAGGTAGAGGTAATTGGAGCTCAGTTAGAGGGGGCTGCCAGGCCCTACTTTATACCCATTGGTTCACGTATGCTCTTCCTTATCTCAAAAGATGCCAATTGAATTAGATCATCTAGTGACATTAGTTTTCACAGGGAGTTCAAGGATCTAGTTCACACCTGTGAGGTGGAGATAATTTAGGGCATTCTTTCTTTATGGGCCGGAGGTATCCTCATCTGGGACATTTGTGTAGGCGGATCAACTGATGGTGCTAGACAAGGGCAGCCCGAGGCCCCGGCTGTCTGTTAGCCCATTTGTCTCTTGTCTGGTTTCGGCCCATTTAGGGTCGTTATGTTGCCGGTTGCTCCGGAGCATCAAAAGACTATGCCTGAGATAAGCACATCTGCGCTCCCAGGCATTCCAGGGCTGAGCTCTTTATTTTAACCTTGTGGTGCTCTGAAGAACCTAGGAGAGACAAGATGGAGTAGAGCAAAAAGGGGGGAACTCTGTCTAGCTAGAGACACAAAAGGACCCTGGGATACAGCCCCTGAAATGATAGTGTTAACCTCACATTCTGGAGTGGCAGTGAATTCAAATTCATTATACCTGTGTCCAGCACAGCATACGTGGATTATTACAGAGCATGCACAAACATGAATGTGATCCAGTACTCACACAGTGTTCCCTCTAATTTTTTCCATACATGGGTGGAATAAATTTTGTAATATGCACCAAGATATGTGTGGATGTGCACCACCAGTAGAGACACATGCTGCCAACTGAGGGTGACTGTGGGACCTCTTCTAATCAGCTGAGTGGCACCTGAATCTCTTCTGGGCAGCCACCCAAGTGCTTATCTTACAGGGAACACTGTACTAAGGTATGCACTCCAGTGCAGAAATAGCCTAAGAAAGCAGTAATTCTCACAGGAAGCTATTCTGTACTTGATGGCTTATGGTCCCAATGGCCTTGCAGCCCATCACCCACTAGAGAATAAGAATGGATTTAAGAGCTTATGTGCTAAACTGTGTCTCAGAAAAATCGGATCAACTCCTGGCTCCGCCCTAAATTCCCTAGGTGACTTGATCTCTCTGTGTCTTACTTCCTGCCTCTGTAAAATGGGGATGATAAGACTTCCTTTCTCACACTCTGTTATTTTGATCTAGACTTTAAATTCTTTGAGTCAAGAACTGTATTTTGTTATGTGTTTACATAGTCTCCTACCCAATGGGGCCTCGGTCTCATCCTGGCTGGAACCTAAACTATAATAATAATAAAAACAACAGCCCTGCAACAAACTGTTCTCAGTTTGGATTGTGACTTGCAAAGCAGCCCAGCCGACAGCCCTGTTAGCATTTCAGCATGGCTTTCCCCCATTCCTCATTCAAACCTCTATAGGACAGAACACTGCCAGCGATATCTGACTACCATCAAGTTGCAGTGAGTTCATAATTTAGCACTGCCCAAGATATATACCACTGGTCTTATAACTCTGAGCACAACGTTCCATTAATGCTGCTGTATATCTGTTCCAACACCAGAATCCACATTGCTGAGTTCAAAAGGGAAAAAATATGCCTAAGATATCTCAATACTCTTATTACTACTAGATACTAAACCCTGATGATGCTTTCTCATGAGTCAGAGATTGAATACTGCTCACCCAACTTGGAGAAGATAGACTTTTCCCCAAAGACACATTGACAGGAATCTTGAAGATTTTCATCTTTCTCACCATCAAAGAGCACAAGACAGCCATTTGGTTCAGAAGGGTATTAAGATACAATTCCTGTGATTAGAATGGAAGACACTGAAAGATGAGACCTTTGCTAGTCCCCAAAACAGTCACATTTTGAATCACATTTGCTCACTCTCCTTAACACTAACAGCTGGAACAAACTAATTGATTGAACCTTTTTAATACAAGATGTGTAAAATAGATTCTTAAATGCTCTTAGTATTAGGGCTAAGACTTCAGAGATTCCCACTTCCTCCTTACATACTCCCCTTTTCTTCTCCTACTAGGAAAGATTGAGACAGGTTTATTGATGATCTAGAGTTCATATGTTCAGCACAGGTGTTGACTACAGTCAAACTAGCAGGTCTATGATGCCAATTTTTACAAGTCTTTAGCAATGATAAAATGTTACCTGTGCCAAGAAATGTTCACTATTAAATTTGATTAGTTGCAAAGGTGTCTCTGTGGATTATTTACCGGAATTTCTTGCGCAGAATCTGGCATAGATCCAGTCTCTGACTAGAATAGCCAAAAAGTCATTCTTATAAAATATCTGAACACCTTAGAGCGATGCAATTTTTCCCTTTCTCTGTTGATTTCTGAAAGGTGTCAGCCTCAGAAAATCATCCTTTGTATGTTACAAATGGCTGCTGGTCTTTGCTCTTGCCAAAACAGTACATGGTATCTAGAGGGGAAAGGAAGAAATCACTTTCAAGAAGCTCTTTGTCCCTCTGTGAAATAAAGCCCATGTGTTAATTAATAATTGTTAAATTAAATTGTTAACAGTCCAGCCCTGTAGTCCATATTCATGGACTATTCCCATGGAAGTCAGTGAGGTTGCTGCTTGATAAAGGGCTACTCATGTGATTTTGCTAGCAAAAATAGGCCCTTTATGTGACTGCCTCTACATTAGCTTTTAATCTCTCCCTGTAAAATATGAGCCCTTGCAAAAATAAACAGATCTTCCACGAAGCTTGCCACATGCTTACATGATGCTGACATACTTGTGTTAAGTTGCCATCCATTATTTTTCCACTAAAAACATTTCTGATTTTAAGGCCAGGAAATACAGCCCCTGAATGAGTCTGCTGCAGTGCAATTAATATTGCTCTTTTCTGACATTTAATTTAATGCTGCCAACTCCTTTCCATTTCCTTGCCTTTCCTTCTCCCAAAACACACACACTGATTTTTCATAGCTTTTGCAAAACACACCATCAAATGAATATTATTGTGAGATTTGCTCCTGGTAGTTTTTCTCAAAGGAGTATTGAAATAAAATTCTTCATTAACTGTTTTCTGACAGCCAGAAGGTTTGGTGGAACTTCTAAACATTTCCTGCTCTCCATTTTTTTCTTAAAATCTCAGTACCATGATTGGATTATCATTTGTCTCACTGGGAAACCAAGCCACAACAAGCTTCAAGAGGCCTTACATTAACGAATGAGACACAGTATATAACAACTATATAACAGCTATAACAGTTTACACTACTGTAAACTGCCTAACAGAAATATCATAAATGAGTCAGAAGCAAACAAAAATTCCTCCATGCTTAGCATTTGATTATACTGAGTGATAGTAAGAAAAAAGCAGTCCTGTAGCACCTTAAAGACTAACAATATTATTTATGTGTAAGAAAGACAAATATAAAATGTCTGTAATTTTGTCATATAGCATGCCAAGGCAAAAGTTGAAACAGCTGCTGGTAAGGTCAAAAGGTCTACACTTCCCAAAGTGACTAGACATTTCAGATGTTTCAGGTATCTGGTACCTGAAAGAGACTGTTTTCACAAACTGCTGAGCATCAGCCCACTGAAAGCCAAAATTCTTCATGGGAACATGAGAAGAAGGCACCCAAAGTAATTAGTCACTCTGGTAAATTTAGGACAGCATTTTTTTAAAATGCCCACTCATTGGGGCATTCAGTTTTTGAGCACTTATCTAACACCTTGAGCCTGCATTTCAGAAGTTCTGTGTTGCTATAGCTTTTCAGTGGGCACTATGGCGCTTAGTGTTTCTAAAAAATCAGATCCTAAGTGCTTCTGTGAGATGTCAGAAGCATTCTAGAAGGGTTCCAGGAAAGTATACACTTCCTCAAGTGGAGGTAGATAGATACACCACTGTAGGCACAGCTTTCTAAGGGCTAGATGGGTTGAAACCCTTGTCTGACACCCTCAGGACCTGACCAGTGCCAAATGAGAGAATTTGCTGGATCACAGGAGGTCAATATTATCTAGCACACTAACAACACTTCGGGTGCGTCTACACTAGCTGGCTACTTCAAAGTAGCTGGCACAATGTTGAAATAGCACGCGTTGCGTCTACAAGCGCCACGCGCTATTTCAACGTTGAAATCGACGTTAGGCGGTGAGACGTCAAAATTGCTATTCCCATCCGAACATGGGAATAACGCCCTACTTCGACATTGAACGTCAAAGTAGGGCGTGTGTAGATGATCTGTGTCTTGCTACTTCGAAATAGCGGGGTCCTTCATGGCGGCCATCAGCTGAGGGGTTGAGAGACGCTCTGTCCAGCCCCTGAGGGGCTCTACGGTCACCACGTGGAGCAGCCCTTAGCCCAGGGCTTCGGGCTGCTGCTGCTGCAGCTGGGGGGTCCGTGCTGCATGCACAGGGTCTGCAACCAGTTGTCGGCTCTGTGGATCTTGTGCTGTGCAGGGCAAGTGTGTCTGGGAGGGGCCCTTTAAGGGAGCGGCTTGGGGCTTTGCTGGCCCCTTATTTCGATGGGGAGCACTTGTGTGTGTGGACGCTCCGCATTTCCTTCCGGGGAGGCTCCTTTCGATGTTCCCTGTCGCTACTTCGACGTTGAACATCAATGGCACCAGCCCTGGAGGACGTGTAGACGATACGCATCGAAGTAGCCTATTTCGATGTCCTAACTTCGAAATAGGCTACTTTGACATAGTGTGCTAGTGTAGACGTAGCCTTCCACTGTTTCCTGGGCTTTTAGAAGACACTTAGGAGTAAATTACAGCTAAATAACAGCACAGAACACTGAAAGCCAGGACTGGTAGCTGGAAACAAACAAGCTTTCCAGGATCCTTTCTGGAATCCCTTCTAAAATAGGAAGAAGGGCTCTTTCAAAGATGGGGATTACTTTTGAAAGAGCTGTGTCAACACTGCTTTTCTTCTTTCGAAAGAAGCTCTTTCAAAAGAAAAATAAGCAAATGAGGTGCCAGATATGTAAATCTGTGCCTCATCTGCATTTTTATTTCCTTCATTTGCATACCTCTTTTGAAAGAGGAATGCTAGTGTAGACGTAGCGCCAGTGCGTCCAATGGCTCTATTTCAAAATAGGTTCTATTGTGTTTAGACCCAATGGCTGGGTCTACATGTGCCCCTTCCTTTCGAAAGGGGCATGTTAATAAGCGGGTTCAAAAGATGCTAATGAGGTGTTCCAATGAATATCCAGCACCTCATTAGCATAATGACATCCGCGGCGATTCAAAAGTGTGGCTTTTCGAATCGCACGCCGCCCATGGAGATGGAACCTTCCAAAAGGACCCGCCTCAGTTTTCGAAAGCCCTTCTTCCGATCACATTGCAGTGCCTCATTAGCACCTTTCGAACCTGCTCATTAACATGCCCCTTTCGAAAGGAAGGGGCATGCATAGACCCAGCCAATGTATTTTGGCTGCAGCTATAATACATTCCCATTTCAGAAGGGGAATATAAATACGGCCTATCAGAAATGCAAATGATGTGCTGATTTACTTATTGTGCACCTCATCTGCATAATGGCAGCCACTTGCTGTTCCAGAAGTTCTGTCTTCAGAAAAGATCAAGCAATGTAGACGGCATTCATCTGAAAATAAACTGTTTTCAAAAGAACCCTTCTTACTGAAAAATATGAGGCAGAAGGGTGCTTTCAAAAGTTGTGTTTCCTTTCAAATGAATCCTGTCTACATTACTTTTTTTTTTCCTGAAAACAGCACTTCCGGAACAGCAAGTGGCTGTCCTTAGGCACATGAGGCATGTGGTATGTAAATCAGTACCTCGTCTGCTGTTAGGAATAGGGGGATTTCGAAGTTACTGGGGTCCTTTCGAAAAGGAGCCCCGTCTGGACAAGCCGTGTCAATTTCAAAGTGCCGCAGCTGCCAGCATTCTAATGACGCACTGAATATGTATTTCAGCGCTTCATCAGTAAACTTCGAAATGGCCATTTGCATTTGCATGGCCATTTTGAAGTTTTGGGCTAGTGTAGATGTAGCCTCGATGTATACAGTAAACCCTCGATTTAATGGACTAATGGGGGAAGGGGTGTCCGTTAATGCTGAAAGTCAGTTGTAGCTCAGTGCCTGTACTGTATGATGATGCACTGACCTGCCCAGCCCATCACTCACTCCTGTCCTGTGTCACTCCCTTCCCTTCCCCCCTCGTGCCCCATTCTTCCCTTCACACCTCCATCTCCCTCTCCCACTTACCAAGAGAGGAGCTGAATGCCGGCCTGCCTCTTTCCACCTCCTGTAGCTCTCAGTGCTGTGGCTCCTCCAACCCCCAGCTCTGAGCCACCACACCAAGGTAGACCATGGCCGCCCCCAGCCTGACAGTGGGCAGCAACCTTTGATACCATGGCTGCTGCTCAGTGCCATTGCAGGCAGCGGCAACCGGGTGCCCACATGCTCCACGCACATGGGACTGGAGGAAGAAAGCTTCTGTGCCCCACTGCAGCCCCCACCAAGCTCCTCTGGCCCCGATGGCTCCAGTCATTCTGGCAGCTCCTCTAGCCCCGACAGCAGCTCTGGTGCATCTCTGGCATTTATTTAGGAGGGGGACCGGGCCGCTGGCAGACAGTGCCTGTTATTTCCGAAGTCTGTTATATCAGGGTCTGTTAAATCGAGGGTTTACTGCATTATGAACCTCACTTGCCAATAGTGATGCAATTTTGACACTGCATAACATGACATGAACCTTATGAAGCCACAGGTAACATTTATCTTTCAGCTTCATGAAAACATACAGAAAAATAGCATAATCTCCCCTTATCTGCAAACAGCAGAACGATTACAAATCTGAAAGAGATCACGAGGGAGAAGTAGAGTGAAATAACACTGTCTCTTTAAAATAATCTATTCAAGGAAGAAAAAAGTGTGTCGATGAAAAGACATGAAATGCTATTCTTTGTGTTTGCAGAGAAAACATTCCTGCTTGTAGATCGTGAAAGCTGATCTCTAAAAGCTTATAGAGGAGCTCAGCTCCCAAGGAAAATAAATGAAAATGAACTTTGTCATGGTTAAGATCAAGCTCAATAAACTATATTGTTATTATTTGGAAGACAAATAGGCTGAGGTGGCATTATGTGTCTATCCCCAGATTGCTCCAACAATGTACTACAATGTTGTACAGGGGTTTCTTCAGACACTAGTTCATAAGTCAAGTGCTTACTATGGAGCTATTCACAGAGCATAAGCAAAACCCTGGTCTTTTCAAAGTCTGCAATAGAGACTATTCTAACTTCCAATATAAATAAACTGTGTTCTCATTGATCTGACTAGGACTGCACAAAGTTCTCTTTTGGAGGCTGAATTGTTCTTAATATTTATTTATTTGTTTATTTACTTATTTCACTCCATAGTCTGGCCACAGTGCTGATCTTATTTACGCTGATCTAAATCAGGAGTGATAACCATTTAAATGATACTCCGGTCCAATATTCTTTGAACAGGAGGCATTCAAATCTCCACTTCTCTGGTAAAATTTGGTATGAAAATGAGCAGTAAAGCTAAGAAGAAAATGAGAGGAGATTTCTGGGTTCCGTACATCATTGCATTAACCAAATTCTTACTCCAAAAACCAAACCAGGAGCACTGGTTCAGTACCAACTCAGGGCACACCTACACTTGAGCTTCAAGATGTGAATCCCAGCTTGTGTGGCTGTACCCACACTAACTTTGCCCCAGGAAGCACCTGAAAATACACACGTGTCCACAATGAAGCAGAAGGCTGCTCCAGTTAGCTCCCTCAACTACAGTGCTGCCCAGCCTTCAAGGTATGTAGCCCAGCAACGATATTTTAAGCACTAGCTTGTGAAGAGCTAGTATGTACCTTGGTGCAAGCTGGGAATCACACTTCCCAGCTCAAATTATTATCTCTGTATATCTCATTCAATCAGTTCCCTGCCATTGCAGTAGCTTCAGACACACTGGTGCAAGTACTGTTAGCAGCCTGTAGCACATATAGTCCAGTCTTCTGTGGGATTGTAATACTTTGGCCTCATTTCCGTCACTAGGTTTAGAGTGCAGGTGTTTTGTGGTGTTGATGGCCTGTGATATAAAGGGCTCAGACTAAATGATCTGCTGGGCCCTTTTGGCCTTATATGAGTCCATGAGTCTATGTCAGCTTGCCTGTTTCTTTGCATTGCCTGAACAGTGCAAAGTAGCTAAACAGAGGGTCACAGATCTGCCCCTAGATGTTTACAAGGCTGTTCACAAACCTGTTTCCTGTGTGTGTGATTTGCTTATGCTGTTTGACAGAGCTCCTAGGAATGGATGTTGCTCTTGTAAACAATGAATAAAAATTTGCTTTATCTGCTTAATAACATATCTAGATTTAGCTTCTCCTTTGCAACAAAAAATTAAACCAAGTAAATCTGCCTTGGGCTATGAGCCTATTATTAATATGGGCCTGCTTACTGTAGGCTAAAACACTACTGCATTTGCAATATGGAAAGTGAGTTCATCAAATTGGAAATAAAAATGTATGACCTCCCAAAATGAATGCCCTGGATGAATGAATGCTGCTGGGTCCACACTCCACCCAATGTGCAGCATGTATGCTCTTGTTTTTTGCACAGGTGAGTAATAGAAACAGTCTCATGTTCAGCAGCTCGTTTTGCATACCACTTACACACAATAATAATCCACTGCCAAATTTATCTTTGAAAAGAAAACTTAAGCAGAAACCCAGGGTGTTATCTTTCCATTGCTCTCCTTCCCTTAAGGTAGCATACAGGGATGTACTTGTAACATACGTTCGTTGGTTTGCTGTAACTATGGCAGATCTCAGCCAACCACTTTAAATACAATTGTCTATGCTTCACGAGCTATGCTTTCAATCTACAGAACATTTTAAAATATTTCAGCAGTTCTGTTCCAAGCTGTGATTATCCAGGAAACTAAAAATGAAGCACATTTACTAGCTAATGCTCACTGCATCTCATCTTCTCAGATTCACTACTTCAGTGCCTGTTAGTTTCTTAGGTGTTATATGTGCCCTTGAGAGCCTCTGAATGAATCCAAAACATTAACTCAGCAGGGTATATTGATGTGAAGGCTACAAAAAGGGTATTAATGGCCTTGTACTTATAGCTATGTGAAAATTCCTAGCTGACCTAAACAACTCATTTGAAATCTCCATGTAGTATGCTATGAGAGGAAAGAATAAAAGACTAAGTATTTCTTTGGCTGATGCCTGGAAAGAGCACCTTCCCTGTTAATGGTTCAGCTGTTGTTCACTTAGCTCTTCTATCCTGTCTCTGATTCTTGATTTCTTTCCTGTTTGTTCTTCCTAATCTAGACCTTTTTCATTCAGTTCCATGTATTCAGATGAAAAGTATCAAGCAAGTAAAGTAAGGCATGAATATTAATCAAAAAATAATCAGGTATCTTACCCATTCTTCACACCTACATAGAAATGGAATTTTCTCTTATAAAGAACATCCATGTGTTACTAGTGCCTAGTTGTGATGGGGTTTGCAACTGTACAATTATGTTACAAACATGCCTGGAAATGATTTCACAGTTCTCTTCAACTCTCCATGCTTGCTCAGCCTATCACCACATTTTAAAGGATGCTTCCTTGGAGCTGAGCATGATATGGAGAGGTTAGGGGGAGAAGAAGCACCTACTAGTCTCCACTCACCCTCTTTCATCAACACTACCACCGAGTAGTACCACCCCCCCTTGTGCCACCAGCATCACACCCAGCCAAAGCACCTGACAATCATTTCCAGCACCTGCTGTCTTTCATCCATTCACCATGACCCTCTCTCACAATCTCCACTACCTCCCCAACTAAGTAGCAGCATACCTGTGATTAGTCAGCTCCCAATGTAACCCTTGTGATGAAAGCTGATTCTATTTCAGCTGTCCAGATCCTCCAAATAGCTTACATACCCATTTCATTCAAAACACAGGCTTCTGAGCTTCAGTTTTTGAAAGTGTTTTTCCCCATTCCGGGCCAAAAGAGGTTGACTAGTGGCTGACAGATCTTCCTGTATTTTTACCCAAATTGTCTAGATCTTACATTCCTGAAAGTACTGACAGAAAGCTAATGTGCTTTTTTAAACACCAATATATGTGGTAATAGTCTGTTACATCTGCTGTATAATTTGGGAAATAAACCATTTCCAAACAATAAAACCCTGAGTTTCTATCCAACTGTGAGTGATAAATAAGACTGTATGTTGTCTATAATTATTTTGCAATCCAAAATGGTAAGCTCTAACTTCATATTTGTTTCCCACATGAAAGGACATTTACTGTGGATTGAAAGTTGGGTATTGGACACTCAGCTTTCAGGGTAGGCCTCTCCCATGTCAGCTAAAAAGGAATAAATCCATTACCTGATAAAACATTAAATTATTATCCTGCATACATTGACCAGCTGGTAGAGGAGGCCATAATCATTCACATTTAGCCATTGTATGACAAATACAGTTTGGGGTTCCTTTCTGAGTATTCCAGCAACAATACAAGAGTTGTGTCTATTCAGGACGTCACCTGGAAAAACCCAGCTACGGTTCATTTTAAAGATGGGTGAAGGAAGCGGTAATCAAATCTGGATCCAAAGAGATCCACTGTAAATTTAGGCTTAGGGTGAGCCATATGTACCCAGGAATAGACAAAGAGAGAGAGAGAAAGTAAGAAATGTCTGTTCTAACTTGTAGGCGCTATAAGTACATAATTTCAGTGATTTCCATATCTTTTCATGATTTATACATCCACCTAGTGCACCAATTAGACCATCACACTACGGGTACGAAATGAGAAATGTTGGAGGTCATTGAACATAGTTATTTAGTGGAGGTAAATGTATCTGTAACTGTGATACATGGAGAAAAAAATCACAGTGTTTAATGGCCATCACATAGAGTCTTCTTTTGCACTCTAACATTAAAGTATGCTAGACTGTAATATACTACAAAACACATAAGAACACTAGCTGGCTTGGCACTTAGGCTGGAACAAGGATCGCTTTCTTTATAATTATTACATTTAACTCTCTTTCTTATTTTTTCTTTTTTACGTTAAACAATGTAAGGGGAAAATACAAGGAAGCAATGATGTAAATAAACCGCTAAAATCCTTTCACCTTCTCAGCTGTGCCTGATCCTGTAATTGCTCTGCACGTGGAACTCCTGTTGAAATCGAGAGAGCCATACTCCATGCAGTCTTCTTCAGCCTACTTTTTAGTTGTTATATACACAAGGTAAAGAATTGAGCCCCTGGCTCACCTGCTCTGGTGACTTACAGCATATGGAACCCCCACAGCATACAAGGGTTGTGTACCCATAGACCCCCATTCTCCCATTTGTTGAGCAGAACCAGATTAGTTTCATCACCAGAAGCCTCTGAGTTGTGGATTTTTCTCAGGTGTCCCAGTTTGCATTCTGAAAATGGAGCGTGAAGTGAGTGGGGAGAGGAGAGGAGGGAATAGGGCACCCATTTCCTTTCTACTCCACTCACCCCATTGCCCACTGACACAGTCTCCCTTATCTCTCACCACAGCTTTTCCCTTCGAAACTAAGATCCACCCATAGCAGAAGGAAGGCAGGAGGGATATTAGGAATGGAGGCAGGGAGCAAGCCACCTCCCATGCTTTCATTTACTTGGATTCATCTACCTTGGGTACATACCACCTTTTCTTTTTAAGTTCGATTATCGAAATAAAGGCCAGACAGCTATGGACTTTTGGACCAACAATGCTTCCCAAGGAAGTGTCTAGGTGGAGGTGGATGCAAATTCCCATTTCCACAAGCAACAGCCCAGGTTTCTGAAGATATACGCTGAGGCAGAGACCATTGTCTACCTGTTCTTGGAATCTGAAGCTCAAAGGCCCAAGCTGTAACAAGGGCAAGGCTTACCAAATGAGCATGCACTTGTTCTGAGCAGAGGCTTCTGTGAACTTGTAACCACAGAAATTAACTCTTTATGGAGTCTGAAGGACTGATTCCTAAAGAGCCCCTACCGGACCTGGTGGTGCAATCTCTGGTAAACCTATTAGCATATGTGTAGATTCTTTAGTTGCTTTTAATATATTTTCTCTATTATGGGCTCATTTTTAGAATAAATGTACTTGCTTAGAAAGAGCTGTGTGGTAATTGAGAACTGTGGGATTTATATTGTTTCTAGCCTCTGGAAACAGAGCAAAGAGCACATGCTGGCCTGCTTAGGAAGTCTGGTGTGGGAATAACACATACAGGCCAGACACTCCGCAATCTGGAAAATCGCCATTCAGGAAAGAGAAAGATGTGGGTGATAGCTGTGGAGACAGGGGTCTAAAATGGGTGTCCTGGCTGGACTATGAAGAGGGACTATAGGCACAATTGCCCTTAACAGTAACAAATCTTAGAGAAAAAAAATGAAGGGGATTAGAGAAGGGAAAGTCTGACATAAAAATTCCCTTTTATATGGAAGATGATTTATAGCGTATTTCAAACCCTCCAAAATCAATTCCAGAACTATTCAGAACAATAAAAGAATACGACTCAATTTCTGGCTATAAGATAAATGACTAGAAAACGCAGCTATGATGGTAAACAACAGGTAAACAGCCAGGATTGGTATTATGGATATATTAAAATGGAACCAAAGGAGAATGAAGTACATAGGAAAACAACTAAAGGCAGCTTTCAAAGTTCCATTTAAAGAATATTAAAGTAAATTATTCCAATGAATAAAACTTGTTTAAATAGATGAGATAGTCTGCCCTTTTCTTTACTATATCTAATAGAGATAATCAAAGGGCATAGGAATACTGGATTTCTTCCAATACTTTCTACTAACAATACCTGGGAGAGAGAATTAATTAATAAGCACAACAATAGATTCATATGAACCAAAAATTAAGGAAGAGCATCTTGGTTAAATATATGATTATGCTCATTTATACATCAAATTTATGGCAGACTCAATCAAAGATGATGAGATCAAAATGGGTACCAGATTGAAAAAGATGAAACACAATTAATAACATTGAAAGATTAGTTAATTAGTCAATTAAGTCAGAAACAAGAAAATCTCAGGAAATAATTTGTGGATTTTCTGTGTACAAACGTGAGAAAACACTACTGCTTTTACAATGCTTGATATGATTGATACTTTATTTCATAAGAGATGTAAGGATACAGAATGATTAGAATATACAAGAGACAGACTCTGCCACCTTTACATAAGGGCTGCTCCTTACCCTATTGATTATCATCGATTTCAACGGACTTTGGATCAAATTAATTGTGTAGAACTTTACTCAACCAGTAATTATTGGATCAGATTTTCACTTACACTAAGGTCCCTTTACAGCACTCCAGCCATAAAAGGGACCTTAATGTAGGAGTGAGTTATGTCACCAGAGAAGTATTAAGCAGGTTTAGTGTATATGACAGTCTTTTCCATTAAAACCAGTGATTAATAGTAACAGAATCCAGCTGCTTGGAAATGTTTTGATATGAGAAATATGTTCCAAAAACAGGACTTTTCTGTCCTCTTACAGTGAAGATTTTACATCTACTCCTCCTCATGCAGCAGGATAAATCAGGACTGACTCTACTAAAGTCAGGGTTAGTATATACTAGGGAAATGAGTTGATTTCAGATATGTAATTCTAGCTATGGTATTCATGTAGCAAAAATTGACATATCAGAACTGACTTATTTTCCTAATGAAGACCAAGTCTCTGCAGCCTCACATCAACCTCCCTTACCCATGAAGTACAGGTGTTGACAGCCAAGCCCAGAGAGATCAATTTTGATGCATCTTCACCAGACATGCAAAATCGAACTCCGGAAGATCGACCATCAGAAATGTCAATCTTCCAGTAAGTATAGGCAAGCCCTAAGTGAAGGTTGCTGGGGTAAAATAGATTTATACCCTTTATTTACAAAATCATAAGGCCCAGAGGCAATTTAAATCAGATTTATCCTCAATAGTGAGCTATGTGCAGAAATTTTAAGATAACATCTCCAGTAATTTTTTTAAAGGAGGTATAATTGTTTTCAAATTTCTTGACAGATTTATAAGGCCCTATTGATATTATGTAGCTAGGCTGGGTGAACAAAATGACCCAAAAATCATTCTGGAATGATGGGAGAATATAATGCATTGCATTATGATACCTCCTGAAGTAAATACCAGTTGAAAATTTTCATTAGATATTTTCTCACTTCGGTCTTACAAAAGAAAAGCAACATGGAATTCACAGCAAATTGCTGGAAGGAGCCTGATGATGTGGGAAAGCCAATTCAGTTCTTCATCTAACATCATATATGCTATCATGTGCCAACAATGCCCAGATGCTTTGTATACTGGACAGACTTCAAACTCTCTTAGATGAAGAGTTAATGGGCACAAAACAGACATAAAAACACTCCTGATCCACAAATGGGTCAGCCAACATTTTAATGGAGTGGGCCATTCTGTTAATGACTTAAAAGTCTGCGTCCTACTGAAGAGGAATTTTCACAACAATCTTGAAAGAGAGGCTGCTGAACTCTCTTTTATATTCAAATTCAACACATTAACGAATGGTTTGGACCAGGATGCGAATTTTCTGGGTCATTATGGGGGCTCTTTTGCATACTTGGCTTAATCTAATTCTTGACTCCCCCTCCCCTCCGCTCCTTTCCTCTCTGATTTGCTCACCTTGATAATTTTTTTCCTGATTTGTCAACCTTGACTACTATTTTTGGTTCTCTGTGCCTTAAATATTGAGTCTGTTCTGGTATGGCTATGGTCCGAAGAAGTGGGTCTGTCCCACGAAAGTTCAACTAATAAACTATTTTGTTAGTCTGTAAAGTGCTACTTTACTGCTTTTTTTTTTGATAGTATATAGACTAGCACGGCTTTCTCTCTGTCACCATACAGAAGAGTTAACTCTATAGTATGTACTTAGCTACAGACACTTCTTTGCTGCTCATTTAGAAAATAGCTTTTCCTATTCACGGTTCTGTTTTATCATCAGTTAAAAATGGTAACTCATATGAACAGTATTTGATTCCTTAGTTTTGTTTTAAGAATTCACACATATCAAAGTTTAAAATTTTGTTTTCTTGCTAGATGTGGGCAATTTCTGTGTGCCATGTTTACTTGGTGATGCATATATTTGAGTTAACAGTACCTTAATATTATTATGGCAAATTGGTAGCAATGTTTCTACATAAAGGATCTTAGAAAAAATATTAATACAAATGTAGGATATATGTAAATGGAGCAGTGTGAGAGTTCTTCTTAATTGAAAAGTACAGAATAAAATTGTAAGCAAAAACAAAATGTCATGTGGGAATCCTTTTGGTTTTTGAGAAACATGAACCCATAATTTCCTGGTTCCCAAACTAACTCTCTCGGAAAGAGAAGAGTTGTCCTAGCAAGAATGTGGGTGTTACCTTTTTACATAGCCTAAACTGTAATCTTACATGGGCACAAGGATTATTGGGAAGAGATGGGGTCCACCTAACCAAGAGAGAAAGGATCATTTTTGCAAGTAGACTTGCAAACTTAGTGAGGAGAGCTTTAAACTAGGTTCGCTGGGGGACAGTGACTGAAACCCTGTGTGTAGAAAGGAACTTGGAGGCCAGGAAGAAATGCAAAGAGGAATGTACAACAAAAGTGGACACTTGGTTCGAGTAGTGAGGGCGGGGAGATTAACTGGTTATCTAAGGTGTTTGTACACCAATGCCAGAAGCCTGGGTAACAAGCAGGAGGAATTAGAAGCCCTGGCTCAGTCCAAGAACTATGACTTGATTGGAATAACAGAGACTTGGTGGGATGACTCACATGACTGGAGCGCTGCCATGAAAGGGTATAAACTGTTCAGGAAGAACAGGCAAGGGAGAAAAGGAGGAGGGGTTGCACTGTATGTAAGAGAGCAGTATGATTGCTTGGAACTCCAGTACATAGAGGGAGAAAAGCCTGTGGAGAATCTGTGGGTCAAGCTTAGTGGTGTAGGCAACACTGGAGATGTGGTGGTTGGTGTCTGCTACAGGCCGCCAAATCAGGATGAGCAGGTAGATGAGGCTTTTTTTAGACAACTGAGAGAAGTTTCCAGATCGTGGGCTCTCATTATCATGGGGGACTTCAATTACCCTGCCATCTGGTGGGAGACAAAGACGGTGGTACACAAGCAGTCCAAGAAATTTCTGCAAAATGTTGGGGATCACTTCTTGGTGCAAGTGCTGAAGAACCCGACCAGAGGTCGTGCATGGCTCGACCAGCTGCTTACAAACAGGGAGGAACTAATAGGGAAGGTAGAGGTGGGGGACAACCTGGGAAGTAGTGATCATGAGATGGTAGACTTCAGGATTCTGACCAAAGGAAGGAAAGAAAGCAGCAAATTACACACCTTGGACTTCAGAAAAGCAGACTTTGACTCCTTCAGGAACCTGACGGGGAGAATCCCCTGGGATGCTACCATGAAGGGAAAAGGAGTCCACGAAAACTGGCAGTATTTTAAGGAAGCCGTATTGAAGGCACAGAAAGCAATTGTACAGTTGCGCAGCAAGAGAAGTAAATATGGTAGGAGACCAGACTGGCTTAATAGGGAAATCCTTGGAAAACTTAGGCACAAAAAGGAAGCTTACCAAAAGTGGAAACTGGGACAGATGTCTGGGGAGGGGTATAAATGTATAGCTTGAGAATGTAGGGCAGTTATCAGGAAAGCAAAAGCGCACCTGGAATTGCAACTCATGAGGAATGTGAAGGATAACAAGAAAAGTTTCTACAGGCATGTTACCAAGAAGAAGGTGATCAGACAGGGCGTGGGGTCCCTAGTGGATGAGGGAGGTAACCCAGTGACAGATGATGTAGGGAAAGCTGAAGTACTTAATGCTTACTTTGCCTCTGTCTTCATGGACAAAGACAGCTCCCGGACTAATGAGATAAGTGATGCATTGTGGGATGAAGGTGGACAGCCTTTGGCGGGGAAAGAACAGGTTAGGAGCTATCTAAAAAAGCTAAATGTACATAAATCGATGGGCCAGGACCTAATTCATCCTAGGGTTCTGAGGGAGTTGCCATATGTTGTTGACGAGCCCTTGGCCGTTATCTTTGAAAAGTTGTGGAGATCAGGAAAGATCCCGGATGATTGGAAAAAGGCAAATGTAGTGCCCATCTTTAAAAAAGGGAAGAAGGGTGATGCAGGGAACTATAGGCTGGTCAGTCTTACATCAGTCCCTGGAAAAATCATGGAACGGCTTCTCAAGGAAGTCATTTTGAGGCACTTGGAGGAGGGGAGAGTGATCAGGAATAGTCAGCATGGATTCATGAAGGGCAAGTCATGCCTGACCAATCTGATTAGTTTCTACAATGAGATAACTGGCTCTGTGGATACCAGAAAATCAATGGATGTGATTTATCTGGACTTTAGCAAAGCTTTTGATATGGTCTCCCACAATATTCTTGTCGGCAAGTTAAAGGAATGTGGATTGGATAAATGGATGGTAAGATGGATAGAAAGCTGGCTAGAAGGTCGGGCCCAGAGGGTAGTGATCAACGGCTCGATGTCGGGATGGCGGTCAGTTTCTAGTGGCATGTCGCAAGGTTTGGTTCTGTGTCCTGTTCTGTTCAACATATTTATCAACAACCTGGATGAGGGGTTGGATTGGACCCTCAGCAAGTTTGCGGATGACACTAAGCTAGGGGGAGAGGTAGATACGCTGGAGGGTAGGGACAGAGTCCAGACTGACTTAGACAAATTGGAAGACTGGGCTGCAAGAAGTCTGATGAGGTTCAATAAGAACAAGTGCAGAGTCCTGCACATGGGCCGGAAGAATCCCAAGCATTGTTACAGGCTGGGGTCTGACTGACTCGGTAATAGTTTTGCAGAAAAGGATCTGAGTTGTAGTGGATGAGAAGCTGGACATGAGTCAACAGTGTGCCGTTGTAGCCAAGAAAGCTAATGGCATATTATATTGCATCAGGAGGAGCATTGCCAGTAGATCCAGAGAAGTGATTATTCCTCTTTATTCGGCTTTGGTGAGGCCACATCTGGAGTACTGTGTCCAGCTCTGGGCCCCCATTTATAGGAAGGATGTGGATACACCGGAGAGGGTCCAGTGGAGGGCAATCAAAATAATTAGGGGACTGGAGCATATGACTTATGAAGAAAGGTTGAGGGAATTGGGACTGTTTAGTCTGCAGAAGAGAAGACTGAGGGGCGACTTGATAACAGCCTTCAACTTACTGAATGGAGGTTGCAAAGAGGCTGGAGAGAGGCTGTTCACAGTGGTAACGGATGGCAGAACACGGAACAATGGTCTCAAGTTGTGATTGGAAAGGTCCAGGTTGAACATTAGGAAAAACTTTTTCACTAGGAGGGTGGTGAAGGACTGGAATGGTCTACCCAGGGAAGTAGTGGAGTCTCCATCCCTGGAGGTGTTTAAGTCTCACCTTGACAAAGCCCTGGAGGGGCTGATCTGATGGGTTTGGTCCTGCTTAGAGCAGGGGGGTGGACTCGATGGCTTTTTTAGGTCTCTTCCAGCTCTATTGTTCTATGATTCTATGATTCTATGAGATGATTGTAAACAAGAAAACTAGAGAAAATTAAAAAGTCAACATAACAAAGTACAGCGTGTCTGTCTGTAACATACGGCATCTGTTCTACCTCACAAAATGGAGCTGGCTCTGTATGCAGATCTCATAAATTTAACGGCAGCATCCATAGAAAACAGGATTGTTATGGTTATTTAGTTAAATAAATCAATCATGGTATGGTTTCTCTGCTGCTTTATTCCCTTAAATATGTGAGGATGGCAGCCCCTAAGAAGTCACTTAGTCCAGAGACCCTCAGGAAAGTCCTTTCCCTCTGACAACATGACTAGCTCCTATGCCAGGCTACTTTAGGCTCCAGTGCAGTTCTATAGAGCCACCATTTTCACAGTGAGTTAATGCCACAATGTGGGAGTTAACACATTGCTGGCAATATTATCATCCAGGACAATTTGCAATGAACTTTAAAAAAACATTCCGAGAGTCTTGCTCCCCAGCTTTTCTTCCCCTTTGAGCAGGAGAATATCAGCCAGATTTATTGCCCCCATCTAAGCAGACTTCTCCCAGTCCACCATCATATTTGTCTGTCTTATATTGCCATAAGAGAAGGGCAGTATTGGATCTATAGCTGTGGTAAGACACTTAAGTGTAGTCTGGTCTCACCTGTAACATAACCATCTATAATACCTGAAATCAAAAAGTGTGGGGGAAAACTAAGCTCAGTAGTCTCATACCACAGAAAAAATAAGTGGGATGCCAAGTCAGGATGTTGTTGCCTTGATGGTGGGGTTCCCAGGTAGCTGTAATCTTGATTAAGCCTAAGAATAACTTTCCTACTGCTGTAAAAGGTTGTAATCACAGTATGTCATTCCGTGACAAAAGTAGGCACAAAATAGCCAACTCAAACCAGATTTCTGATATCAGCAGAATAATTCAGGAATATTTGCATGGCAAATTCCACAAGAGTAAAGAAAAATGTCATTCAAATAATTTCCGTTTGTTGGAGGGTAACCCAAACACCCAAAGACCTTGGAACTGACTTCAATACTGACAATTTCAGTTTGTTGCTCATTGAAAAAAATGTCATTGTATCTGCACTTGTGTGCATGAGAAAATGATCAAATCTTACCTTATGAAGTACATTACTAGAGATGTTCAGATCAGGAGGCATTTGGATGTGGCCCACCCTTTTAAACTTACCTGCATTGTAGGATGGGAGCAGCTGGCATCAGACAAGGTCATTTGTTTGAAAATGTTGCACAGTAATGCATCAGAAGTGGTAGATGCGACATCAAGTTGCCATGGCACAAGCTTCTAAAAGACCAAGCTTTGCTGAACCAAACTTCCAACTTTAGAGTTGTGTTTGTCACAGTCAGATGCAGTTGGCCCTTCCTATACATGCCCACTGCTGCTCATGATGCACGTCTACTTACCCGACATCACAGGTGATCCCTTATGTCATAAATGGCTCCATGTTAGGAGAGAGAGTCTATATAAAATATTCTGCCACCATAATGCTTTTTGTCCTCTCATTGAGTCCATTTCCAGTTTCCATGAAACTTGCTTTCCAGATAGCTGGTTAATATATTTGCGGATGGCTCATGTGTTAATCTCTGCAAATTATATGACATTTCTTTCTACCGTACCTGTAGTCACAAATTATTACTTAATTCATAATAGGTTATGAATCTTCGTAAATCTAGCCATTCTAAATAAAGGTAAAGGAAGACTTCAGCAACTAGCAACGCACACAATAAAGCCACCTGAAGGGAGCTTTATGCACCAATATAGAAGCAATGCAGATCTTTTTTCCAATTTTCAATCTAATGAGCATTAGGGGAAATATTTTAAAGTTCAGCAAGTAGTTTTGAATTTTAATACTCACATTTATTAACACAGTTCTTAGACGTGGTCTAGCATTCTAATCAGGATGGAAAATGTCAGTGCACTGCGAAGTAAGGAGTCATTTAATCTCCTTTGTCTCATCCCTTCCTCAGTTCAGTTTTCTTTTATTAACAAGAGAACGTCATCAGGTTTCTCCAGACCCTGTCATGCTATTATTTCCCATCTCTAAAATGCAGCTGGCATTCACCAAAGTCACCACTGACTGGCATTCACCAAAGTCCATCATTCCGTATTACTGGTTAAAATGGATTAAAGCCGGAGAGTGAACACACTGCACCAGGAAAGAGAAGTGTTCGCCCTATGGCTACACTACAGCTGGGAGGATGCTTCCCAACTAGGTAGATGGACATACATTACCTCTGCTTGAGCTAGTGTGCTAAAAATAGCAGCATAGCTAGGTAGCATGGATGTCTGCTCCGGCTAGTTCTCCACAGGTTTGTACTTAAGCAGCCCAACTTGCCATTTATGCTACACAGGGCCATGCTGCTGTTTTCAGCATACTAGCTCAAACAGATCTAGCACAGGTCTGTCTAGCCATACTGAGAAACTGCAGTGTAGACATAACCTATATATCAAAGCAGAGGAGGAGGAGCTGTGATCCCAACCCACCCAAATCTCACTTAATTGACTCCTTCATACTTTCCGAAAACCTTAAAATTCCCTCACTTCTGTGGGGTGAATTTCATTGAATAACACTGAGTTCCTTTAAAAAGCACTTAAAAGACTTTGCGTTCCCGTACACCAGGATTAAATTTAAGGTCTTTTGTTACAATGCAGCTAAAACATCTATCCACTTGTGCAGTGGCATGGGGAGAGGCACACAACATAGTAGCTGGAGAATAGCAGGGAAAGACTTCTAGGTTATGTCTACACTACCAGACAAATTCAATTTTATTAAAATTGATTTTTTAATTCTGGGTTTTATAAATTCAAATTTGAGCATCCTCACCTTCCCACAGGCTCCCCGCAAATTCAGCTTATTGCTGCCAAACACAAGTCGCCAAACATAGACTGTTGCAGCGGTGTGTTGTGGGAGCCTATCCCACAGTTCCCTGAGCCCAGTAGCATTTTGGGTAATTTTCACTGGTGCAGCATGGGAAACAAATGACCTGCAAGTGGCTGTGGGTATCTGATGACATTGTCCTACATTGTATTTCCCTCATTCCCCTGCTGTGTTAAGCAAATGCCCCTCTTTTCCAGGCAGAATCTTGCTTGTATAAAGTGATTTGCTTTTTATAAGTGAGGGGAGCAGAGTGGTTCAAGCATTCACCTGCTGAAGCCAGGGCTCAATGGTTTTCATAAGAAAGTCTTCCCACTCAGATCAGTGATCTGGAATGGATTAATCCATAACTCTGAAAAGAAATTCTGTGTCACTTAAGGCCTGAGCCAAAGCCCATTGAAATCAATGGGATTCTTTTAATTGACTTCAATGGTGTTTGGATCAAGCCCATATTAGGGTAATTATAGAGCTAATACACTGACTTAATGACCTTTGGATCAAGCTTATACCAAGCTATTACTCTGAAATGTTTATTTCTTGATGCTTCATAATCTAGAAATGTATGTTTAAGTATACACGGGCATTACACTACAAATGCAAATGTCTCATTAAATCAGATATGGTTCCTTTGCTCACTAAGCCTAACTTGGCTAACTGTGGTAATTGTAGAGCTAGTACATTGACTTCAATTACCTTTGGATCAAGCCCATACCGAGCTATTGCTCTGTCACGTTTATTTCTCGGTGCCCCCTAATCTAGAAATGTGAATGTCTGCCCTCTCAACTTTCAATGGCACTTCTTGTGCCTACCATGGTGCAAGCCTCTGAATATCTTAGGCGCCAGGGGAAACTTCCCCTGAGCAGCAGCAAGCCCCCAAAAATCATTCCTGTACTGGGAGCCCTCATTGCGCACAACCCAGGATCTGATGCTGCCTGGCAGCATGGTCAACACCAAAAGGAAGCACGCCCTTTTATTGAATCAGGAGCTAACCGTGTGATGTGGCTGAGCACAAGAAAGACCCTCATGGTGTGGCGCCTGGGGGGGAGGAAGGGGGGTTTGCGCACAAATGTAAACAGAAGAAGTTTTTCAGACTCTTATGCAAGCATGACCCCCAAAACAGTCTTTTTGCTACATGGTGTGGTAGAGCAGTGGCTGGCACCAAGCAGCATAGATAAAGATACCAGGTGTGGAGACAGAACCACAAACTCCGTGCAGGGGTTGTTTGTAATGGGTAGATGCACTCACAGTGCTAATAGCAAAGAAAGAAAGACATTTATCAGGCTCTCATACAAATATGACACCGCACCCTCAGGCTTCCTGGTCCCAACATGAAATTCATGGTCTTTCTGTTACCTAATTCCTGTGTGCCCGAGACCAGCGGCCAGAGCGGAGCACTGTGGAGCATTGTGGGTTACGTATAGAGCACCTCTGGAGGCTAATACTTCTAATTTTAAGATGTGGTGTTTCCACATTGGCCTTAAATTGAAGGTGATGCTTGATGCTATACCCATCAGGTACTGACAATATTGTGATATCAATATTAATGTTCCCTAAATCAAGCTAATGGCATTTAGAGGGAGACGGTCAAGTGGCAATATCAAGCTAACTGCCTTAAATTTGAATTTATCTCATAGTGTAGATGTAGCCTAGTTTGATCACTAGGGAAAAACCTCTAGTCTTACAAACACTGCTGCAAAATCTTAAAGATCTAAGCAGAGCAGACAGGGAACTATTTTTAAGAACAAAATCAAAAAAATAAAATGCTACCCAGAGTAAACTGTGCTCTATTTAACTGCTTTGGAAGGCTTTGAAGCTATGATTCTAGGTGTTTCAGGGAAGATGTTTAAATGACTAAGCCATTAACATTTGACAGCTTATCTACTGCACTCAAGCTGTTGTCTGCATGCTGATGCTTTCCACCATGGTAGAGTCCTATAAAAACATTTTTCATGAAGAATTCTGAAGCTGTCAAGCTCCTGTGTATTTGCATAGTTCTGAGTCCTCTTATTAATACTGGTGTAGAGAGTGACTGACTAACCATGTTTGTATCTTGAATTTTACTATTAATTAACAACAGTGACTCATAGCACTGGTTGGGGTAAAGCACAGCAGGAATCACTTCCTTGTACAATTTCAGGCTCAGGTTTGGCAACGTTGCACGTTCCCTACCTGGGGTGACTATTCATGGGCTTTTTCTGAACAAAGACTGCCACCCATGCAGCCAACTGTGAGGTGAATTGATGAGGAAGACAACTTTCCAGCATGGAATGAACTATTATCAGCAAGCTTAAGTCTTGAATGGCAAAAGGCTGGTGCAAATGATTCATCAGAATTATTCTGTGCTTTCTGAATGCAGCAATCTTATTGCTTATTTTAACCACACTGTACTGTCCAGTCCAGTTCCTAGATTTCATAGATGGCTTAATGACTCCATGTTTATTTCCATTCTCAATATTTTGTAGGAATATTACATCCCTGTTTCTCCTTGTTCAACAACACAGGGTGCCCTTTTTGTCACTGAATGCCTTTATTAGCATTATTAGAGGGCTATTTCTTCCTTTTCCTTCCTGAAAACTGGATAAAATCCAGGCTTTATTTTATTACTGGGCTTTTTCCATGTGATTTCTTTGATTTTAGAAGCCAATTACACTAGTTAATCAAGAAGCATCTGAAGACTTCATAAGACATAAGTGGGGTGCAATAAATAAACGTCAAGTCTTGCTGCTGTAGGCTAGAAATAAATGCTCCTTAGGTAATGATGTCTTAGAAACTGAAAAGAATGGAGTATTTCTAGCTCCTAGTTTACTAGCAACATTAATGCCTTTACCACTGAAATCCAAGTAGCAAAAAAGCTGAAACCAGTGTAGTGACATTTTGTTAATTATTTTTTTCAAACAACCACACTCACCTCAAGCAATACCCTTCAAATTAAACAAAAATTGGGCAAGAAGCAGTTTTTCCACAGTAAGGATAGTCTTTTCTTTCAATTTGTCTACTGCAAATGTCTAGAACAATGAAAAAAAATCCCTTGAGACAATACCATCATCAGAGAAATGAAAATAAGAGGCATTCTGTTATGGGAGGGACATATGCCAGAATGTTCTCTGTCAAAATATCACACAACACATTAAAGGACCAGAAAAAATGACAGGACTGTATCCTGTGTTGCATATTTGTTATACTCGCACAGTCAAACGAGACATTAAGTGATCTGGTTAAAAAAATCTCTATTTCACTTGGACGAATTTTTAAAAATTCCAGGTGTTTGGTTAAAAGGGTGAAAGGAAGCAGAAGTGTTTAACCTCGTGTTGAATTATGTCCACAGCCTTTAACAAGCCAAAATCTATGAGGGAAAAGCAGAGTGCATAGTTCTTATGATGTGACAGCCCTGATAGAAGCACTGACTCTGGTGCCACTGTGAAGTGGCATACGCCCAGTGTCAACTTTAGATGCACATGTGCCCTAGTGTTAGTAGCATGACCACCTTCATGTGCCTCTTACCCATACCATGTCTTCTAGAACGGCGAGACTGATGTGTAGTGTAGGCAGCAAAGCTTGCTGCAATGGAGCCTTCTTTAGAGCAGTGGTGAGTTTACTCCTAGCACTGCTTCAAATGAGGCCATGACACCTGGCTAAGGATCCCTTTGTTTCCCAGGTTATACCCTTCTACCTACCACCTGCTGCTTCTGAAATTACCTGATGAAATTAGATGACTTCTCCTTCCCCAGAAGAGCAGGGGTGTGGGTGAGGAGAAGGGTTAACCAAAAGAAACTAGGAAATAGTGAAAACAGAATATGGAATAATTGATGAGAATTGTGTTCCAGTGATGTAATGCACGTTATCACTCATTAACCTGTTCATCAGTATGTTCTTTGTTCTCCTGCCTCAAAATAGGACTCACTAAATTTTCATCTAATCATTGTGTTAAGAAAGGAAGCTTTACCCCTGCAGAAATGGGGGAGAGGGGAAATCTAACCACTCCAGATGTGCAGGGTTGTGGGAGACCAAGGCTGTTCACCCTGTCCACACACCCTTCTCCAGCTCTCTTCTTCTCCCTATCAGCATGATTAACATGGAGTCAGGTTGACAGGGCTTCCTGTGCAGACAGCTGCCTCCAGAAATGCAAAATGGAGGTGTACAAAAGTATTAACTTCAAATCAAATATTAACTTCAAAGTGGACTGCCTAGTGGTTTCAAAGTTATTGAGGATGGGGGGATGTAAAGAAGGATAATCCATATGGCAAACCCATACCTTCACTTGCTCTTCCTTCCTGTCCCCACCCTGCCCTATGTTTGGATCTTCTTTGTGAATTGTAACAAAGGCAGTGTTACTGGTGAAGAGATGGATGAATCCATTTCTGTGCCCCCAGCTGAGAATTTACTAGGTTTTCATCCCCTCTATCTGCGCAGAAGGAATTTGGCCATAAGCTTGAAAAGAAATTTGCATGTCTTCTTGGAAAATCAAGATCTCAAACCCAGACAAATCATGTACAGGCTTAGACAGTCTTTGCTTCTACAAAAACAAGATGATAGCTCCACAAGACTCAAGGAAGCTTCACACTCTTTTTTGCTGTGCATTAGTCTCAAAAAGAGAAATCACACAAAGAAAAGACTGTTGCAAAGATTTTTTTTTCAAAGAGTGCCCAAGTAAAATAGGACCACTATGAGAAATGAGAATACCTGAGTTGTGAAATAATGGCCAGGACCAGATTCAACAATCTTGGTAATTTTCTATCCCTGAGGCAATGTTTTTACAGAACCTGCTGTCAAAGCCAGGCTATCTGTAACTACTGTATTTCTCTGCCATATATTTCACATACTGATGGATCTCCAGCTACACAGTACAAATAAATCTGCATGCACAGGAATCCTTACAAAGGATTCTGAGGAGCTGTTGCCTAACACTGCTTACACTATTCTTTAAGACAGACTGGCAACACCATTGCAGAGGATCAGCATGCCACTCATATAAAGGCCTGAGGACGTAATTTGTTTTCTTAATCAATAGCAAAGCTTTTTTTCAGAGTGCTTGTGTGAGAAGACAGAGCAAATGTATTGTAGCTCAACGGTTTCAGCATTGGCCTGCTAAATCCAGGGTTGTGAGCTTAATCCTTGAGGAGGCCATTTAGGAAGTGGGGCAAATAGATGTCAGTAATGGTGCTTGGCCCTGCCAAGAGGGCAGAGGATTGGACTAGATGACCTCCCAGGTTCCCTTCCAGTTCTAGGATATGTGTGTCTCTTCCCAAATCCACTATGGAGGAAGAGAGAGACAGTCCAATGCCTTTTTTAATAAAAAGAATGGAAATAGTAAGGAATGAAACAATGTCCCCTTTTAAAAATTAAAAATACTAGGCCTCACATCTTCTCCAGAGATCACAGATAGTACTTCCTTACAAAAGGGAAATTGTTATTTTCTCAGTAATAGGGATAAATGTGTTCCACTTCATTTTCTCAATCAATTCAAACTTAATTTTTAAAAGTGGAAGGATGAAATTCAAATTGTTTGGAGGTTCAGAGGTGGTAGATTTCCTTGCATCTTGCCTGTCCAGATTAGGGTCAACAGCACATAATGAAAATCCTGCTCAATATATAATCCTCACAAGATGAAAAGAACAGCCTGAAAGTCAATAGCTGTTGAAAATTGCAGTCACAAGGTAGTATTTAAGGAGATGCAATGCAGATGTGAACTGGCAAAAGGCTGAATAGGGAAAATTTTTAAAAAATGTTTGATTTGTTTGTATTTTCAGGAGGTGAGAAGGCAAGTTTCAAAGAACAAGATATCTGTTGGGATTAGTAGCAGGATACAATGGTTAGTAAGTAACCTGTGTCAATCAACCTTAGTATATAGTGTCATATGAAGGTTATTTGTTAGCCTCTGTGAAATGAATGTGATGGTCTCTGTCCCATTTCCAGTCAGACCTTTGAGATACCACTCATTTCACGTCATGCCACTTACTTTGGTCCTGAAGTTACCACATTTCCACACATATTTGGTTTCTCATTTCATTTGCTGAAAGTTACTGATGTCAGAAATAAAGAACCCTAAATCTCAGGTTACATTGGTAGCTACGTCCAAAGGAATGACATTTTAAGTTTTCTGCATAAAGACTATTACTGGGACTTGGTAAGTTCAGAGATATATTTCTAGTTTTCTGTCTCAGTTCTTAGACCAATAGAGAATGGATACTGAATTCCTGATTAACAGCCGAAGTGGCCTCTCTGTTTAAAATCTGAGGTGTGATAAATGAGAGGTATTGCTCTATTGGTGGTAATGTTTTGCTTGTTTTGTAGATAAACAGAGAATGTAACAGTTCTAGGATTGACAATCTTCACTTTAAACAGTCACAGGCAAATCACCTTTCACATAAATTTTTTAATTAATTAGTTCAAAGTCATCCCGAGTGTAACTCCAATGGCTTCAATACCATTCCACTAGGTAAGAATCTGGCAAAGTATCCTCTTGGAAGTGTGACAGCTGATGTTTGCTTGATTGCTTGCCAAAACTGATTTTCCTCTCTTATGTGTGGACATGGATTGCTTGTAAAGACCAACCTGTGCAGACCAAGTTGTGGATATTGTACTCTTTTGTAAGAAGTAAGTAATTCCCTTGCTATGGATTGCTCTTCAGAGCAAGTCTTGTGGCCTTGATTATTTTTATTTATTATTATTTTTAATTGGTGGGGGAAGAGGTTATCAAAGCATTAGTTTTGAACCAAAGAAACCAGAATTGTCCCCCACCATGCTGCTCTCTTAGCCTATCTCCATTTTAACCCAGAGCAACTCTGCTATTCCAGCCATGCATCTCCCCTGACCAGAGATGATCATCATGCCAGTGAGATTGTTTTGAGGAGCATATGATAATTTTTCTTTTCTACAAAATAAGCTTTCTTTTCTACAAAACCAGGACTTGAATTCAGCTCTGTATAGATGAATGGGTACCCTAACAATCCAGTGGTGAGAGGTGTTAGCTCTCCCCTCGAGCCTACCAGACTTTAAAAATGTTTCCTTAATGTTAATTTAGTGGAAGTGAAAGCTGTGGGTTTATTTGACATTAAATACGTCATGGAGCTACAGGAAACCAATGGCCTCCTCTTTTTGAGAGGGAAGGGGCCACAAACACAGAGAAGTCAACTAGCATGGGGGACAATCAAGCAAGGGCAAGCACAGGTATAAAGTCAGAGGTATAATGGCAAAGCAGGATATCATGAAAGATGTTAGACTGATAGTTGCGGAAATTGAAATCTTCTGTACTGCACTGGTCATGGCAATATGCACTACTCCCACACTGTACTTCCACGTGTGTCAGATTTGACTTTGGAGGAAACTTCTGCAGGGTTGAGAAGAACGTGAAGATCCATGGCTCATCGACTCTCTGACTGCTATGCTGAGTTTTTCAGCAAAGAGAATCAATCATGATACCAGAGTGCTGGGTTTTGTGACATGGACACTTATGTGCTGGCAACTGGGCCAGCAAACTCATGCTAATATCCCTCAAGTCTTGTTCTGGTGAGCTGTGTGAATTATTTTATGCTGCCACCATGTTGGGGAAATTCAAGTTATGGGGAAGAGGAAGTCTGTATTTAGAAGACAGAGCTTTGTGACAGAAGGAGAGCAAGAGAGAGAGTTCTTGCTAAGCACATTAGAGCAGTAAAGCTTTCCTCCAAGAGGAAGAAAGACCCCTGCCTTCTAACTGAGGTGCAATGTGGCTGCTGTTTTTTTCTGTGCTTGGTGGGCAGTTTGTTTTATTACATTAAATGTTCCTCTCAGGCAGGTACTGTTAGTTTGATGGAATAAAACTAATTAGTCAGATCTTCTTGCAAAACAGGGATCGGTATTGATGCAAAATTCAAGCTGTATCTGTGTTTATTGTGCTTTTGAATTATACAAGTGTTATAAAAAGACAAAAATGTATTTTTCCCATAACATACTCTATATTTTAATAGAAAACACAGTCAGTGCTACCAAGCACAAGCATAATGTTCTCTGGTTAAAATACTACAGTATAGCATCTGCCTATTTATTGCTTTGTAAATTAATATTTGTTGGGTAAGTACTCTGAACTGCTGTACAGTCAGAAATGGTGCAACATTGCCCCCATGAGTTCGCAAATGAGATTTTTTTTTAAACGTTAATATATTTTTCCATTACAACTTGGATGTGCATATCAAAGTAGTGTTCTATGACTGTTAAATGATGCCAATCAAAAGAGCCCATTATTAATGTGGTAACCACGTTTTCCACACTCAAATTCACATTTTTGCTGTCAGTCATTTAACTCAGCTTCTTCCATAGACAATAGTTTCCTCGTAGCCCTCGTTCTACCCTCTCGAAATTAACCTTCCCTGAAAGCGTGTTCATCTTCCTTTAACATCTTATGGAAGCTCAGCAACGCTAGAATCACACTTTATACTCTCTTTTTGGATTCCTCCAATCTCAAAACTCAATTTTGAATGATTAATTAATTATTTCCAACACAAGTGGGAGACTCAGAAATCAAAATATAGTATATCCCAAATTCCCAAAATGAACAAATAGTTGCTGAAACTCTGAGCCAAATTCATCACTAGTGAAACTATACCGAGATTACAAATGGGTTACACCAGGAATGAATTTGGCCCTGTGTTAGGCTACAACCAATAAGATGTTTCAAAATATCTTATTTCAAAATAACACAATTACACATAAAGGCTATGTCTACACTACAGAGATCTTTCCAAAGAAGTTCTTCTGGAAGATATCTTCCAAACTCCTTTTGAAAGCGTATATCCACACAAAAAAGCAGATCAAAAGATCGAGCTGCTCTGTGATAGAGAGCATCCATGAAGCCACTGCTCTTTCAAAAGCATGGGCCAGGGATTGAATAATCCTGCACCATGAGGACACCTCTTTCAAAAGAAGGGCCACATGGAGCGTTTACATATGCTTTCTTTCGAAAGAAGGCATTCTTCCTGATCTGGGAGGGGGAAGAGTGCTTTTGGAAGGGCTATAGTAATGTGGCACTTCGGAATATGCTAATGAGGCACTGCCATGAATATGCAGCACCTCATTAGTATAATGGCATCCAAGCAGGCATCGAAACTGCTGGTTTCGAAATGAATGCTGCCCGTGTAGGTGGGGGGCCTTTCAAAACAGCCCCCCTGATTTTGAAAGCCTTTTCTTCTCATCTGCTTTTGAAAAGAAGGGGCTTCTGAAATCAGGGGGATCATTTTGAAAGGCCCCTGAATACACAGGCAGTGTGCATTTCACAACAGGCAGTTTTGAAGCCAGTGCGGATGCCATTACGCTAATGAGGTACTGCATATTCATGACAGTGTCTCATTAGCATATTCCAAAGTGCCACATTAACATATCCCTTCCAAAAGGAGGGGCTAGTGTGGCCAAGCCACTGTGCTATTTCAAAATAGCGTCATTGGAGCCCATTATGGTTTTTTTCGAAATAGCACTATTCCATGTTTTAATAGCACTTATTTCAAAATAGCAATTTCAAAATAGGTGCTATTCCTTCTGCATTGAGGGTCAGTAATACTATTTTGATTTTATTTCAAAACCTCACATGCATAGTCTAGACACTTTATTTAGAAATAATTTATTTAGAAATAATGGCTGTTATTTCAAAGTAACTGTAATGTAGCCATAATATTAGGGACCAAAGGTAAGGCCTTTGGAGATCTGGCTCTTTAGATCTAGAGTACGTTTGTGCCAAAGATTCACCTTGGCTGCGTCTACACTGCAGTGATCTTTCAAAAGATGATCTTCTGGAAGATCTTCTTTCGAAAGAGCACATCCACACACACAAAAAGCAGGCCAAAAGAGTAATCTGCTCTTTCAAAAGAGAGTGTACACACAGCCCCTGCTCTTTCAAAAAAATGGGCCAGAGATGGAAAAATCTGGCACTATGGGGACTGCTCTTTCGAACAAAGGGCCCTCAGAGCATCTATGCATGTTTTTTTTCCAAAAGACTCTTTCAGAAAAAGGCTCTCTTCCTCATTTGGGAGAGGAAGAGGGCCTCCAAAAGTGCCACGTTCTTTCAAAAGGAATTCAAAAGAGCGCATTTTCTGCATGCATGCTCCTCTTGTTCTTTTGGAAAAGGGCCTGATTTTCCAAAAGGATTTGCTAATGTAGATGTGACCCTTGACAGCATGCTGTGAGAAACCTTTCTTCAGGGTGTTTCCCTAGATACATTAGCTTCCCTTTCAAACTTAAGTCTGTGACTCTGGTTTGTGCATCTCTAAGAAAGCAGAAATGGATGATAAGAGTGGACTACAGTGAGAGTATGGTTGCCTAATTGTGAAGTATTTTATTTTTTCAGCTAGTTTATACTATAAGACGCCTGCTCTAGGATATTAGACAAGCTGGGATAATGAGCTCACTAGCTTTGGTGTCTGTGGACAACTTCATGAAACAGAGAAATGTTCTTGAGGGGCATCTTCCTCCCCAAACATTTAATCCCACTGTTAGGGTCTCAGACTATTCCATCCCATTTTACAGCAGGAAAGCCCCCACCAACTGCACATTGAGATAGTGCCAATTCATAAGAACCCGACGAGGAAACTGGTCAGCCTAATTTCACTGCTTTAACTGAACAAAGTGTGAAAATAAACAAACAATGGAGATAAGTAGATTCTTTGTCCTTAACACAGGACATATTTTTGTAAATACAGCATTTTACTCTTCGCAGTGTCTCTACAGGTATGTCGCTAGAGCATGGAGGACTGTATGTAAATCTTTCAAATTATCTACACGTTGGGTCAGGGACTTTAGTTTCTGTTGTGTTTGGAAATAACTTAGGTATGTACAAACTGAACCTGTCTAATCTGGCACTCTCTTATCCAGCAACATCCGTAATCAGGCATGATTTTAGTTAGCCGGATGACCAATTATCATGGTGTGCCCAAGTTTCCCACATTACCATAAAGTTTGTTTCCAGCCACCAGTCCTGGCTATCAGTGTTCTGTGCTGTTATTTGTTGTCATTTACCCCTAAATGTCACCTCAGAGCCCAGTATGCAGCGGAAGTGCTGGTAACGTGCTAGACAATGTTGACCTCCTGTAGCCTGTCAAATTCTCTCATCCAGCACCGGTCAGGTCCCCAGGGTGCCAAGTAAGAAAAGTTCAAGCTGTATATGCTACTAGAAAGTAACCAAATAATAAAAGTAGTAATAATTATTAAAAATCATAATCATGCAATTATTTGGAGTTATTCAGCTCATGTAGTGACAGCCACAAATTTAGAAACCAATTTGACTTCTGACTTGAATCACCTTCAGCTACTGATCAGTAGAAATAAGAATTTGGATTTGATTCTGGGGCTTAGGTTCAGCATATGCAATGATACAAGCCAGCTGTGAAGTTCAAATCCAAACTTCTCTAAAATTCAGAGGTGCTCTGTTCCAGGGAGACTGAAACAGATCTCATTTCAGCTATGGAGGCAATTTGCTTACTTCTTCTGCCTTCCAGAGTATAATACTTATGAAAGTTTTCATTTTAATATTCATGGTAATGAACAGCTAGTTGTGCCAACTCAGCAAAAAGGGAGACTGAGTGAGCAGTATTTATTTTCTACAGGAGGTAAATATCCGTGTAAGCTAATTTAATCATTCCATGATAACATTTAGCACCATTAAAGGAAATTAATTAACAGGCTTCCCTTCCCATCAAAGGTATAATCAAGGCTATTTGCTTCCAGATATTGTCAAGATATGTCAGGTGATCTTAGCCATATTAGGCATTTTCTTCATGTAGAAATTTAATTGATTTTCCAACATATGTTTTCCTGTGGGATTCAAATGAAGCTTTATAAAAGTTGTGGTGCTTTTATGTGTAATTAGTCCTCTTGAGATCATTGAGGTTACCTCGAATTAGACCAACAAGCTAATTTTTCTTCCCATCTTGTAGTCGCTTGCATCAACCATCATAAAAATGTGATTTAGAGGCCACTGAAAACTTGAGTGCATACAACAATTTAAAACAGAAAAACCTTAGCAGGAGTTAGCAATCAGCACTCTCTTTCACTGAATTCTTCAGTAAATACCTTTCAGAATGCTAATAAGATGGTGATGGTTTGAAAGATCCACTGCTTTTTGTTTCCTCTGTGCTTGCGGGCTATGTAAATTCCATGTAGGAACAAAAGGTTAGGAAAGGTGATCTGCAAAACAAAATTGAAAACTGAGTTAAAAGCAGGTATGTATGCTGAATGAGCTGTCTGAAGTATTTGGGATATGCCCATTACCATAGCATTGGTGAACACTCTAACCATGCGTTTCTCTGTAGGGAGTGGAGGTAGAGGTGTACGTTTAGGGAAGAAATCAGATTTGCCTTTTAAAAAGCTTTTCCTCTCTGTGAATCCTCTTGCAATTCCTGCTGACAGAAGATGCTCCAGAACCAGCATATGAAACCACAAAAGTCTAAATTCAGTCCATGATCATATGATCTGTATGATTATATGATCTCATATAATAAAGCATCCTTTCTGGAATACCTTCTTTGATGTACCAAGAGGATTTCACAGGGAATTATGGAAATAATTTTAAATGGTTAATTGAATTTACGTCTTTACTGATCTTTCATTATCATTACCACCATGACCACCACCTGCTTGGCACCAACCATTCAGAAGAAATTGGGTTGAACTGGTTCTAACTCAATTCTCATTTTCTTAATTTACAGTCTACCTATCATCTACAAGATGCCACAAGACTTCTCATTGTTTTTGCAGATACAAACTAACACGGCTACCCCTCTGATACAGTCCACTTTTCAGTTCTCTTTGTAAAAACAGGAATGCACTAGAGGGAAAGGACTTTCAACTAAGGAACATGTTTATTGGTTCCGTTGGTACTTATTTGCAATCTCCTGATACTTTGATCCAATAGGTCCTCAATATAGACCTGTAATAGAGTGATACATATATAATGAAATAAACAACAAAAGAAGCTGATTTCTAAATCTAAAACTGATTTACATCAACAACTATTGAATACTGGAGAAAGTCTGGTTTAAGGCATCCCAAAGTCAGGCTACTTATGAATTAAACTCAGGATAAAACTGAGTCACAAAGCTGAATTGAGTTTGAACTTTGGAAGCTACAGAACCATGTAGACAGGGCCCTTCTGGAAGGAACTCCCTGGAAATGTTTCAGGAACAAGAGGACTTTTGTAAGGGAGGGTTCCTTCCAGAAGGGCCCTGTCTGCATGGCTCTGTAGCTTCCAGAAGGGGCTCTTCTGGAAGCAAAATTTTGTGGGACTATGCAAATGATGCATGGGATAGTTAAATCCACACCTCATTTGACTATTCTCCTTTGTTCATTACCATGCCCCTTCCAGAAGGGAAGAACCTGTGTAGAAGTGGCTATAGAGCCTATTTCAAAATAAAGCCATTGGACACACTATGGCTGTGTCTACACTTGCATTCCTCTTTTGAAAAAGGAATGCAAATGAGGGAAATCAAAAATACAAATGAGGTGCAGATTTACATATCTGGTGCCTCATTTGCATATTATTCTTTCAAAAGAGCTTCTTTAGAAAGAAGAAAAGCAGTGTAGACACAGCTCTTTGCCACATACAGCACAGCAGACCCTGTGCAGGGACCGGATGATGTCTCCAGTGCCATGTGGATCCCCAGCAGGTCCTTGAGGGGGAGCTCTTTGATGCCATAGCCAGATGCTCGTGGCTGTCCTCCAGTGGGTCTGTGGGGCCACCTGCATAGCTGCCTTCCTGCAGACCACCCCTGCAGAGAAGATCTGGCCTCTGTGGAGATATACCAGAAGCAGCGAGTGGTGGAACCGGTGGGCATTGGGGCATGGGGATGACAACTGCTGGCTTCAGAACTTCCGCAAGACCAAGCAGATGTTTCTGGAGCTGTGTCACTGGCTCAAGCCAGCCGTCCAGCACCACAACACACAGATGTGGCCCACACTCCCCCTGCAGAAGAGGGTAGCTGTTGTCCTGTGGAAGCTGGCCACCCCGGACAACAACCGCTCAGTTGGCCACCAGTTCAAGGCGGGGTCATCCTCCTGGAGGTAAGCTATGCTTGGGTCACAGACCCACCACAGGGTTGGGGGAGGAGGATCCTGGGCATGGGGGACCCTGCAGGGGATGGCATAGCCCTGAAGGGGAAGGCATGGAGCAATCCACCACGCACTCATGGGTGTGTTCTCCCTCCACCCCATGCAGGTTGTCAGGGCCATAAACAGCACCCTCCTTCATTATGTCATCCATGTTGGGGACCTCAATGCTGCCATCACAATGAGGAGTGAGGCACGTGGAGAGAGGTCGGGTGGGATCAGGTCAATGAGGTGAGGGGCTGTGGGGGGGATTCAGGGGGAGCTGTGGGGAGGGCTGCAGGAGGAAGTGTGAGTGTGAAGTGGGGAGGATGCGGGAGTGGTTGGCATCAGAGCAGGAGGCTGGGACAGCAGGGGGTCACGACCCAGGTGACGGTGTTGAGGGCACCTGCCACCTGGCTCCAGGCCTCCTGCTCCATCACCAGCCACTCCCACAGGATGCTATTGTGGTCCTACAGGGCAGCTATGTAGGGGATAGCACCCTCCTCCTCTTGATGGCACTGCCACACAGCTGTGCTGTGGCCCCATGTGCCCCAGCCCCCTCACTGGCTGCTGCAGGGCTCCCTGACCCATGGATGGGGCTCAGCCGGCCCCCCTCGTCATCGCTGGTGGCCTCAGTCTCCTGTCCCCATCCACCGGGGGATGCTACCACCCCCTGGTCCCACTGGGTCTTTAGGCTCAGTCTTTGTCTCGTGCTCCAGCCCAGAGGAGTCCAGGATCATGGTTGGGATCCTTTGTACTGAGCAGGCAGTCCAGCTTGTTGAAGTGGGGTCAGCCAGTGGGTGCTGCCCCCAAGCGGCTGCCTGCATACAGGGCCCAGCAGTAGGCCTGCCACAGCTCCTTCACCTTTCAGTGGACCTGGTCTGAGGTGTGGGCGGGGTGGCCCCAGAAGGTTCGGCCAGTGGACAGATGGACAAATGCTGCTGTATTCTGGCGCTGGCCGGTGCTATGGAGGAGAACCCTGCCCAAAGTCCGAGCAGGTCCCTCGTCTCTTCCTCACTCCAGGAGGGGGCCCTCTTCTTTGGTCCCTGCCTGGGGTCCTGGGCCATGATGCTGGTGGGTTTGCATCTGTCGCTCTTGGTTGCAGAGAGGGCATGCTGCAGAGGGAATGTGCTCTCCTTGCAGCCAGCTTCCTGTCACAGGGTTTCTGGGTCCCAGCATCTTTAAACACAGCTGGAGGCAGAGACAATAGAACCTTGCTTGTGCTGACAGGGGCTTTTCCGCTCTCCAACCAGCTGGCGCAATGGAGGACCCCCTCTTTCAAAAGAGCGGCCCGCAGACCATCAACACATGTTCTCTTTTGAAAGTGGGTACTATTCCTGATACAGGAAGGAAAGAGCAGTTTCAAAAGGTGGGAGGCATTCTTTCAAAAGGAATTGTGAAAGAATGTGTTTTGTTTGTAGATGCTCTGCGTGATCTTTCAAAAGAGGTCCTCCTTTTGACAATTATTTCAAAAGAACCTGCTAATGTAGATGCAGCCTGTCTTAACAGCACCTATTTCAAAATAGGCACTATTCCTCATAGAATGAGGTTTACCAATTTTGAAACATGCCAACTGCTATTTCAAAATTATTTCAAAATAGTGGTTGCATTGTGTAGATGCTAGGATAGTTATTTCGAAATAATGGCTGTTGTTTTGAAATAAGCGCTGTACAGACTTACCCTCAGAAAGCAAGAAATATACCATGTGACAAATCACATGCCACAAATAGCAAACAGTAAATCTCTGTGCATACAGTCCATATACAAGCTTAAATCAGGAAAAGTCCAGTCTACCTGATGAAAGCTTATGAGTGACAGACATCTGAAAAATTCAGGAACTGTTTTCAAGTGTCACATAAAAAATAAAAGGGCATTAAACTGGTCAAAATTTTGATCCAGTGAATACTATTCAACTAGAGCTAGCTTTGAGTGTTTTTACAGCCTGGATTTTGAACTAGACTACTTAACAGAATCATTGGTGGGCTGGGAAGTAAGTCTAAACAAAGGACAGTCCTGAAGTAAATTTTCACTCGCCAAACAGTCTGAACTAAATTTGGACTTTCCTGAGCCTTTGTTTTTGAAAGCATTGTAAATATTAAGGTTGTGCATAAAAATATTAACACAACATCAACAGTGCCTGGGCAGAAACTATTAACCTTCTTTTACTGTAAAAATTCATCCAGCAGGAAAGTAGGTGGTTGGATAAATGTTTTGTCATATTTAGGGAAACTGGTTATAAATCTGATGCAGACAAAAGAGTGCATCTCAGCTTCCATCTTTTAAAGAGTGAATATGCAATTTGCAGCAAATCTAAATGGCAGAGTCAACACTTCTAAGTAATGGGTGGAATATGTCCTCTAGCTAAATTATTCTGAGAAACAGAAGCAATATGACAGATAACACTTGCATCTTTCTGAGAGTTATGCATATCAAATTTTCTAAGGTTTTATTCATAGGAACAGGAAAGCAAATGTGTTCCACAACACCTATGAATCTTGAGGTTTATTTATTGCTAGGGCCTGTGTGCATTACAGAAACAACCACGTCTTAAGGCCCAGTTACAACATAGTTCAAAATTGTTGTGCTGATTGTCTCTAACTCTGTTGTAATCATTGCATACACCCAAGAAAAGGCCTTGGACTTTAGCTTAAGGTTTTAGCATGGTTATGAAACACAATCAAGTTCTGCCTACAAATTTTAACTTTACTGTTGTGCTGTTTAAGGACAGCTGTGTTGTAGTCATCTTCATGACACAATCAGATATAATTTAATAGATATTAATAAACTTCCCATAGGTTTTTCCCTTCTGTAAAACTAAGCAGAGAATTGTATCCATGCTATAGAATTGTATAGGATTCAGCTTCAAGATAATTTCCCATTTGATTCCTATATTTTTGCCATAATTTCTATAGAACACTAATGCATTGGGTTTCATAATTATTAAAGTCCATTGGACTTTTCCACACAGGCAAGTTTCCTTACTCTACTATTTTTGTAGTGTGAATGGGGTCTTAGAAACAGCACTGAGAAACATTGTGTACTGGTCCAAGTTGGAACTTTCCCAAAGTTTGGCATGAATAGACTTGGGAGCATGACTTGGCCCTTAATACAGTGAGTGGGGACAGCCCCTAAAGCTCAGACTGAAATCAGACCCAGTGGTTTTGTCCACATCCCTCCTTACTTGCTATTTTGAAACATGATTACGTAAATACTTGATCTGAAGAAAAAACATAATACCCTTCATAAGATCACAATTGCCTGCTCTGGGGAATTTTCATTTCCACGGTCCTTTTCAGAGGTTATGTGAATAAGATAACACTTTTGCATGTTCACGGTTTATTGCACTTGATTTCCATTTAGGCATGAGGTCCATGTGACCTTTGATATATTAGCCCGACTATAAGAATGTCAGTACATCTTAACCCTTCCTTTTCTTCTTGCAAACATTTAATAAACAAGTGAGAAAGCTAAAATATCTCCAATTTGCTTCCTTAGTACCTAACAGTATCATAAACAGGTGACATGGCTGTACAATAATCCTGCCAACACACACCAAGGTGTCTCCTCAAACGGCTTTACCAAACTCATCATCATTTGAGAAGTTTAGAACTTAATTAAAACCCTTTAAAAGAAAACAACACGTTTGTTTTCAGAAAGGACAGGCACACACTTAACACCTGGCAGAATGTCATGTGCCAGGGATTGGTCAAAGCAACCAACCAATCAGTGAAAAGGATACATTCCCTTCAAGAGAAACTCCCAAGACACATGTGGCACCTCACGCCCACCTGTGCTAACTGCCAGTTCACCACAAGAAAGATCATAGTGGTGGGAATGCCCTTACTTATCGCAAGTGCTCATCTCTGTGGTGCAGGGAACTCATCTCGTGGGGCTGTGAAGAATCTTTATCAAGGGTTTCCTTGTCTTTCATGTGTCACTTCAACTATCATGAGCTGAACTTCTGTGGTTTGAGAAGCCAACATTTTCAAGTCCTCTTGTCAGCACTCAGCCAGAGTAAATGAACTACGTGTTGAAGAGCTCTGTTGGGATCAGAGCAAATGAATCTTTGCCCCATCCTTTTCAGTTGCCACTCTGCACCCCCTACTACAGCTTTAGTGCTGTGGTGGCACTCACAGCTGCTCCACCACAATTCTTTATGCAGGGTGTTTTGACCAAATAGAGGTGCATGCCTGAACTAGGGCTTAGGACCCTTCCTGATGCAGTCTGAAGAGGATGCAGGCCCCTAGCGACATGAACAGGTTCCTCTCTCTGCTTGGCCTTTCTCGCCCGCACTTGGATGGCAGAATCTGAGCCAAAGGGAAAATCAGGCCGTCACTGGTATTATCTAAAATGTGTGGTAAAAGCCGTAGAAGGCATATTTGTTCCTGCTAGTCGGGTTGGTATTTTGACATCCAAGCTGTTAGTCAAAACTGTGCAATACATGGGGTTGCTGGATTTGTGCCATACATGGGGGCCTTAGAATTTAGTTCTACGTTGAGTTCTACATCACAAAGGTTTAGGTCTGAGCTCAATTTGGGAACATCTTCAATAACATGTCACTATTCCCGAGTAATATGGGGACTTCTACAAACAATTCCAAAATGCACAGCAGGCCCAATTTCCCATACTAGATTTTCCCAGTCCTTGTACAGGTAGGTTAAAGACTTGAGAAAAAAATGTGAATTACGAGAGTGTATATGTTGGCAACACTTGTAAGCAAATTAACCTCTTAAAAATTACAAATTTGTATTAAAATTAACACTAACATATTGGAAAACTAACTGATCTAAACATGATTTGAAAATGTACTACATTTCTTTGCTAACTACAACAAAATTTGATATTCTGAAGTGTCCACAGTTAGAGAAAGAATGCAAGAGGGCTCTGTGTTGAAACTAACAAGTGAACAATTTAAGTTCTGTTCTTATATTCTGCCCCTTCCCACAAACGCAGTTTATATATTCTGATCAATCATCTGTGAGATTTCCCTTTCAAAATTTGGTCATTTTCGGAGAGAGGCCAACCCCATGCTGGTGGAACAACATACGGAAAAATTCCTCAACCTTGAATTGTTCCTTGTCCCTAATGTGGATTTGTGCCAAATACAGGAGAAGAAAATTAAACTTGTATAATTGACTGCAAATAAAAAAGTAAGTGTGCATATATGTGTTATGTATATATGTCATTGTCCTGCCCCCTCCCCACCACCACTCCCAGCCAAACACTAATTATTGGGTGGGGAGGAAGGAATCTGGGAGTTGACAAATTTTGGCACATGACCAATCAGGGTAATCCACTGGTGGGCCACTAGACTTTTGTTTTACAATGATTGTCCACAGGTAGGCCCCATCTGAGCACTCTCTTCTTCGTTTCCTGTTTATTAACCCCACTTCAAAAGATGTCATCTAATCAATCAATACAAACATATCTTGCTTTTGATGGTGCGTATTTATAATTTGCTACATAATTGAAATAATTTCCTTTAGAATGGCAATGGCCTTTTTAACTCACGGAAGGTGTTGGCTTTGGAGTAGCAATCCAGCCTCATGTATTTCATTCCAAGTGTTTGAACAGCGCATTGTTCAATCCCAGTTCTAGCTACCCAAGTATTTTTACCATACTTACTGTGCAGTTACCATATTCTACTGCAGTTAATGGTATTATGCCAAGAATAAATTTTGGTCCATAACTGAAGTTGATGGAGTTACACTGGTATGGAGCCGGTGTTGCTAATTTTGCTCATGGCTGAAGAAAAGTAAGGACTAGTAGGAGTAGGCATCCTTCAGTCTGCATAGACTATGGATTGCGCCCTTTAAAGTTTCAATTGAGGACTTCATTTACAGCGTCTATTGTGACTATGAAGACACACACGAGAGTGACAGTCCTTGCTGCATCTCTTGCAGGTGTAGTGGGTGTCTGGCAAGTCCTTATTGTGCTTTCTGTGTGCTCGCTTCTCCTCTGCTAGCTGTCTGATCTTCATCTCACCCTTCTGAAGGCCCTTGTGTAACTCCTGCCTCCATCTGCTGCGGTCGTCTGCTAGTTCTTCCCAGTTGTCCAGCTCGATGTCTACCTCTCTGAGGTCTCTCTTGCAGACATCTTTGTAGCACAACTGGGGGCGTCCGGTAGGTCTTTTGCCAGAGGCTAGCTCACCATACAGGATGTCTTTTGGAATCCTTCCATCATTCATCCTGTGGACATGGCCAAGCCAGCGGAGTCGACGCTGCCTGAGGAGGGTGTGCATGGTTGGGATTCCAGCTTGCTCGAGGATGGCGGTGTTGGTCACTCTGTCCTTCCATGATATTCCAAGGATGCGCCTGAGGCAGCACAAGTGGAAGACGTTCAGCCTCTTTTCCTGGAGGGCATGCAGGGTCCAAGTCTCGCTGCCATAAAGGAGGGTGCTGAGGATGCAGGCTCTGTAGACTTGCATTTTGGTGTGAGTGTACAGCTTGTTATTATTCCACACTCTCTTGCTGAGTCTGGACAGAGTTGTGGCCGCTTTTCTGATCCTCCTATTTAGCTCAGTGTCCAACGACAGGGTGTCAGTGATGGTGGACCCGAAGTAAACGAACTCGTGGACGACCTCTAACGTATAGTTGTCAATGCTGATTGATGGGGATTCAGCAACATCCTGACCAAGTACGTTTGTCTTCTTCAGGCTGATGGTAAGCCCAAAGTCCTTGCACGCTTTGGAGAACTGATCCAGCAGTTTTTGAAGCTGGTCTTCTGTGTGAGACACTACAGCAGCATCGTCTGCGAACAGCATGTCTCTGATGAGGACTTCTCGCACCTTAGACTTAGCTTTCAGCCTTGCAAGGTTAAACAGTTTCCCATCAGATCTTGTGTGCAGCAAGATGCCCTCTGTTGAAGATCCAAAGGCATGCTTCAGGAGGAGTGCGAAGAAGATCCCGAACAATGTTGGAGCAAGCACGCATCCTTGTTTGACGCCGCTCCTGATTCTGAAAGCATCCAATAATGCGCCGTCATATTGGATGGTTCCTCTCATGTCTTCGTGGAACGACTGGATCATCTTGAGTAACCATGGAGGACAGCCTATCTTGTGGAGCAGTTTGAACAGACCATCCCTGCTGACCAAGTCAAAGGCCTTGGTCAGGTCGATGAAGGCTATGTAGAGTGGCTTTCTCTGCTCCCTGCACTTCTCCTGCAGCTGCCTTAGAGAGAAGACCATGTCAACGGTAGACCTCTCTGCACGGAATCCGCACTGCGATTCGGGGTACACCCTCTCAGCAATCTTCTGGAGTCTGCCAAGGATGACGCGAGCGAACAGTTTACCAGTGACGCTTAGGAGGGAGATTCCATGGTAGTTGTTGCAGTTGCTTCTGTCTCCTCTGTTCTTATACAACGTTACAAAGTTAGCATTGCGCGTATCCTGTGGAACCTCACCCTCTTTCCAGCACAGGCACAGTAGCTCATGTAGGGGTTCCAGGAGTGTGTCTGTGGCACATTTGATTACCTCTGGTGGTATACCATCCTGACCAGGGGCCTTTCCTGCTGCAATGCTGTTGATGTCTCTCTTCAGTTCATCCACAGTCGGTTCTTGATCCAGTTCGTCCATTACTGGCAGGAGCTCGACTGAGTTCTGTATATCTCATGACTCGCAGTGTAAGCATTCTCTCCATAAGGTCTTTGGCCTTATGTTCTTCTTTCCTCGTATGCTATGGAGCATGTTGTATGCATTTTCACTCTCCACCCTGCAGGCTGCCACATTTTAGTGATGCTGAATGTCTGTCATGCGGTGAAAATCCTTGGGACCTTTTCCCATATGAATATACAAAATGTTCTTATTCAGTCTCAATTTTGCTTATCAAGCTAGCTAATAAGTTAACTTACTGCTATTTGGCGTCTCCTGTCCTGAAGACTTTTTGGGCTCAAAAAAGTGGGGGGCTATTTTTCAGCAATGATACCCTAATTCAAATTATATTATGGAAAAATATTGGAAAAAATAGGACTATTACTGACCTGAAGAACTGAAATCACAAAGAAGATACTGAAATCTTACCTGGGTTTGATCCTGGGTCCACGGATCTAAATCTTTACATATTAGAAAAAAGGGCTAAACGCTGATTGCTCAGTTGCAACAAGCTCATGCTTACATTCTGGAGGAAGACAGCCAGAAACAGCTCTGAGATGACTCTAGGCTGGCTGAAGGCTGAAGCTAGCACAAAATGTAGTCAGAGGGGTGGGCAAAAAGCAGCCTAGGAGCTGGATGCGGTTCGCCGGGGTTAGCTGCTGGTGAGGTGCTTGGTGCTTTATCTATCTATGTGGACTGCGACACCACTTCTGGCAGCTCCCATTGGCCATGATCAGCGATCCATAGCCAACAGAGTGTGCAAGTGGCCATAACTGCAACCATTCAGGTAAATAAAGTGGCTAGCAGCCTGTCAGGGGTTAACACTGGTGAACTATGTCTGGCCCCTGGGCCACTTCTTACCCATGCCTGCCCTACAGATATGTCAAGGGGGCAAAGAGAGAGAGGAATCTAGCCTCACAGGCTGTGGAGCTGCTATGCTTAGACTGCAAGCTCTTTGGTGCAGGGACCACCCTTTTGCTGTGTTTGAACAGATCCGAGCAAAGTGGGGTCCTGATCTATGATCAGGCCTTCTCCATACTAGAGAAATGCAAATGCTACGCGGTGACTACTTCATCCCTGTGCTGCACAGGGTACATGAACATCCTATAGATTCTATGACAGGCCCTCACTGGCTCCATTGGAAAAGAAGGAGCTGGATTTTCCTCTTAAAAATATTTTTCCAGCTGACTAACAGAGAATGCCCAGCAAGGTATGTCAGCTTCTCTCTTCTGATCCTGTTGACTCGAGGCCGACCCTTGCTTTCTTCTGTCCCGACACGTTTATAATGGCCTTCATCTCAGCCTCAGAGAACTTGAGGGTCAATGCCACACTGTCATAGTCAAATTCTGCATCAAGGGAGAACAGCTGAACTTCATCCCCTCATGGCTGCAAGAGGAACAAACACAGAAATATAAATAAAACAGCAGCAAGTAGCAAGAAAGGAGCTTAAAACATAAACTCCTGATTAATATTTAATTAAACTATTTTTTTAGATTCCAGCAATCTCAGCTGATTAAGCTGTTTTTAAGTAAAAGAATAAATTCAATTATTCAATCTGACCTAATTTAAGCCATTTAATGTGCCCCATTTATACCATACTATATCTGAATGAATATCATTAACTAATTTTTGCTCAAGGCAAGGAATCAAAAAGCCTGCCTTGCATACATCTATTACATTTTCACCACTTGTAGCAGCAGGGCTGTGAGGATATAGAAAAATTATGCAGAGCTAACTTAAGTTGCAAGGATAGATCCTGTAACTTTAAAATTTTGGCTAATTTTAAGTGTTGTTTGCTCAACTACTACTACATATTGTAGCAATGTAAATGCCTATAAGGCCATGGCACCCAACCAGTTCTGTAGTGGCTACTGCAGTGGCAAAGGAGTCATGTTATTCTGAAAACATATTCACTGTTCAAGTCAACTGGCCACACTCAATTGGGCAAATAGTCAGATGTGGCTAATGGCTAGCATGTTGGATGCCACGGCAAGGAGCAAAGAAGCATGATCAGTTTTTGGTTATTCAAACATTGCACGGCCTGTTTCCTTTAACCAAAGAAGCTGTGTGCAGTGGGTTATTTTGATTGATGGGAGGTAAAATACTGCAGAATTAGTCAATTTGACATATTGCACTGAATATTTTTAATTACAAATACATTTTGAAACAATTTCCTTGGCACCATTAGATTAAAAAAATCAGAAGATAAAAATAAATCTAAAGATAAAATAAGGTAAGATTAAAAAATCATAATACTTTAAAGGCTGCCTACTAATAAAGACATTCAGAGGGACTGTAACACAAAATGTTTGAATAAGACACTGAATAAAATTATACCTAGAAATTACTGATGGGAAAATCTTGTTCACACATCCTTCACATCCTCCCAGCTATCCTCCAGTACAGTAAACCCCTGAAATATGTGGCTTCGAGTTGTGTGTAAGTCACTTTAACATGAGTTAAGCACAACTTGAAGCTGCTCTGCAGCTGTCAGCCTGTCTAGTTTTCCACAGCTGCAGGCAGCTAAGCAAGCTAAGAGCCGCTTCTCCCTGCCTACCCCCAGCAGCGCCGCTATCAGGCTGACAGCCACGCCACTGGGGGAAGGCAGGGAGAAGCAGCCAGGAAACTGACCAGCCCTGGTAGCCTGGTCAGTTTCCTGGGTCCTCCAAGCAGTGGAGAGCTGGGGACCAAGCAGCAGCCTGGTTACTGCCTCCCCACCCCACCTTGTGTGAACATTTGAGTTACGGGGGGCGGGGGGAGGAGGGATTGCAGGAATGCAACCCCCATGTAACTCAGGGTTTTACTGTACAGGATTGTTCCCTGTGCTTTTCCCAGTTTAGTATATGGCTAGGGTATGCTTACATTGCACTGTAAACCATGGCAGAGTGGGACCTGGGTTTATGGACTTGTGGTTTTCAAGCTGACATCTGACTGTTCACACTGGTTAGTAAATCTGGGTTTCTAGTTGCCGGACCTAGGTCTCACAGCTAGGCTAACATATCCATATGGTACCACACAAATCTTCTGACTCAAATCTGCAGTTCAAGCTGCATCCACACTGCAGGGCTTGGGCCCAAGTCACAATGGGACTCAGGCCCTGATCTACCCAACTAGCAGGGCCCTAGGACTCAGGGATTGAATCCATACTGACCCAAATCAGACCGATTTGTGGATGAACATAAATGGGGCTTGGGCTCAACTTGAGTCAGCACCTGGCTCAGTGCCCAGGGTAGACACATTATGTGCAGCTTCAATAACCACAGACAATCAAAAAATCTATGCTACAAAGTACCGAGCACTCCAGGCCCACTCCATCAAAGCATTTAAACATGCTTAATGTCAAGACTGTGATCAATACCACTGAAATCTATGAAGCTACCCATGTGCTTAAAGTTAAGCACCTGCTTAGTCTTAGTGGTGTGTGGGGCAAACTATCATGCAAGATTGAGCCCCAAACGCGTCACATATGATGGGATACTTTAGAATTCACAAGTTGAAAACATTGAGGGTTTGGCACAAATTAGTATGTTACAGCGTCTTGAGTGCAAGAGAGAAAAAGGCTGTGTACCTTAATCCCCTTTGCGCCTTTGAAAATCTCAGCCCAGACTTGTTTGTTCTGTTTTCTCTTTTTCCATTTGCATTTGTGTAACATACAGCCTTGTGCCAGATGCTCAACATCTCCCTATTTGACCACTGGGATTGAGATTTTTTCATCAAATAGTGCTCCCTGGGATTGTTCGAGGGAAGGGAGGTCAAATGGTGTAAGTAAAGGCAACAGGATAAAATTAATGGGAAAATGTGAGCAGAATATTAGGAAGAATCTCTTGAGCATGAGCTCTGTTACATTGCACACTACAATCTACTGAGCACTGCCCCACCTCTTGAGTACGTTTAAATTAGGCTGGACAAAGCACTGCAAAACAATTTTGTATTGGCAGGGGGGTGGACCAAATGACCCTGCTGTAATAGAACTTCCCTATTTCTAGTTCCTGTGATATTATTATTAACTTTTGTCACTGGTACTTTCATGACAGAAACTCTGGTATCAGCAATGACTTTGGCAGCAGAAGTAAAATGTAAATTGAAGTGAGCACACATAGGTTTTCTATTGTAATCCATCTATTTCTCCTCAGACAAGTTCATTAAATTTTAGCCTATGGAAAGAAATGTCTAGCATTTACCCTAGATCTCTTACAGTACTATATCCTGGCACACAAGTATCCTCTTTTTTTCTCCCTCTAGTCTCTTGCAGGACCAGCTACGTTGATGGCCTTTTGCTTCATTTTTTCTTCCTTTGGGTATGAACATTGATTTTGATTGCCTTGGCATTTAAAGATCCAACATCAATGTCTTTGCAAGAGGAGCAGCTCTTCAGTCTGCAAAGTGAAAGCAGGCAAGGAAGCTGGTACGAGAAAACCTCACTAAGAATTACGTGTTGTAGCATGAAATACAATCTCCACTTTTTCTTGTTTCAGATGAAAGCTATAAAATCCTCAAAGTCACATTAGGAATTGCCATGTAGTGCAAATTCCCATTCAGAATGCTCCTGCTTCCTATTAGTTCTAGCTGGCAACAAAGTTTTGGTAAAGGTCTACTGGACTACTAGTTGTAGTGCAAACTGGGTTGTTACCTGAAGTCCACTGAGTTCAGTAGTATTCAACCTGTGCTGGTGACAGATATCACCAGGACCTGGGCAATGGTGGGGGAGGGGTGGGGGAGAAGCTCAGCTCCAAGCCCACAGAAGGGGTGGACTAGGGGCGGCCAACGCTCAGTGCCACCCAGACTGCACCACACTTCCCAGTCTTCATGGGTCTCCGGCAACAATTTAAGGGCCCATGTCTGTGGCTCCACAGCCTGGAGCCCTGGGGTCTTTTAATCACCAGGTCCCAGGACAACTGCTCCCCCTCCCGGTCCCAGACATCTGCAGTCCTGGATTCACCCAAGACCTATTGAAGGGTTCTACTGGGGCTAAGTGGACTTTCCATTCATGACTGTACAATAAAACAGACTTGTACATCAAAGGAAAGTGACATTTAGATCACAGTACAAATACTCTACACTTGATTTTAGACACCAGGCTAAGAACCAATCATGATCATTTTAATGAGGTTTTTTTTTTATGGTGAAAGCTAGCAATGATCTAATAAGTGTTCCTTCTTTATGTTGAAGCATGACTGGCTTTTTATGGGGTTGAGGGCAGAGAGAATGTCTTACAATCAAAAATATTTACCACATTAAATGTGAGGGAAGAGAATCTTGCAGATCTCAGTGGATCTGATTAGTATTTAAATTTAGCTTTAAGTCTCTTTGGAAATACTAGAATGTTCTCCCTTAACTTTTCAGATCCACTTTCAGATATTCAATTTCTGTATTTCTGTTCTGTGCAAACTGGACCCACCTTTCTGGTTGCTGAATCACTTACAGATAGGAAAGAAGAGTTTGCCTCCACATGAGTAGTCCCACTGACTTCAGTAAGTAACGCTCGCATGAGTAAGCATTTGCAGGATCAGATTTCAGATCTGCAGGAGGCCAGATACTGTGGACCTACTGAAAGGATTAGTGTTGCAGCCCAAAAGCCTGTTCTCTGCAGATGCTAAATACACTAAGCCTAGAAGTAAACAGACTGCATGAATGGTATTTGGGTCTTCATTTTTTTTAAATTTCCATTAATTAACCGTAGCTGTCTAATGCCTGAAACTCTTTCAATTGATGTATGTGTGCTTTAGGTCAAATCTTAGGTGCAGAGCCTTATGCCCATGATTTTTTATAAAGCACATTCAAATAAACTCTGTTGGCTCAATATGCACAAACAAGCTTTCCTGAGCCACTTTGACCCACTCAATGTCCATTGCATTGGTTCTCCCAAGAGAAGCCTGTTAAAATACCATGCCATGGAGAAAGCCCTTTAGATCTAACAGGGATCTATTCTAATTTTCTGAATGCACAGAGAACAATCCCAAACCAAACCCTAAAAATATTATTTAATGTTTTTTACATGTTTTCAATTTACTGTGGCTATAGCAGTGTCTGATAACTATGATTACAAGTAATTAAATTAAGAATACTTCAGATTGCAGTAAACCTTTGTAGCAGTTCAACAAAATCAAATGTCACCTCTGCACCAAAGCTGTTACAAGTATCGAGAATACAGTACATATTCAGCCACTATGACCTTGCGTTGATTCGTATATGACTAAAGTATTTCATGAACATACAGATGTGCAATGGAAAAGTGTTTGCAAAGGAAGAAAAATGCATATGTAATTCCAAATGAAACTGGTAGAACAAACCAGACTTCACTCTGTTAGCTCTCCATTGCAAGTTTCAAAATGTCCAGTACATCAGTATGTCTACTTATGTGATTATTTCTCAGGCAAATATTGAAAGTAGCAGTTTTTGGTTTGGTTTTTATCTTCTTCTCCCAAGCACTCGTTCATTTCAGCCTCCTCTGAAGGAAATCAGTCCAAAGGCCTTTAGATTGGAAAATGAAATTCTGATTTATTTCAAAAGGAAGAAAGTCTGCTGTGGAACACTGAATCCCTCACAGCTGAACAAAAACAACAGTGAATCAAGTTATTATCTTGTTATTTTTGCCTAAGGAGCTAAAAGAAATATGTGTATTTCAGGTGTCTAATTTAACATCTAATTGAAATCTTTTCTGGAAGCTCTCTGGAAATAGAATTTGTGCTCTATTAGAGAACTGCCAGTTTTCTTAAGATTGCCCGTGTGATTTACTCAAACAGAGGCACCGCTGAAGGAAGAATCATTTTTATTCACAGCTACCGCAAATCCAAATTAAAGAAGAAAGAATGTAATGTTCAGATTAATAACCAGAGCATTTTGCTGGAGGCCACTTTGCAAAGTAATGTTGTAAATAAAACAGCCTAAACTGAGAGTTTCAAAGGTATATTAAAGGTTGGTAACTCAGTTTCTTTTTATTTAATCTGTGTGCAGATACATTGATTCTGTACTTCATAACTTCTATTTTTGCATAGTTTGGGGGTAACCTACTGTTTTCTTGTTTAAATTATGTAAACGACGTACCTCAAAAATAAATACCGCCGCATGTATTGTATGTTCAAGGGAAAACAGACCAGCTCAATATCCCTGGCTATGGTTACACTAGCAAGTTTTACTGGCAAAACACTGGTTTTGTCTACAAAACTTGTGGATCATGCACACACAAACTGGCTTTGTCAACCGTAGCCCAACAAAATACAGAACTTTTGTCAGCAGTGTTCTGCCTCAAAACTTTGGGGCATAACACCGCTGTCGACAACAGAGCTGTGCAAATGCCCCCAGGGGGCCTCTTTCGACAGAAGGGCATCCACAATAATGGGCAGCCTTGTCTGCTGTGCTTCGGGAGGCCTGTTTTGTCTAGGGAGTGGCTGGGCAGGCCAGCTGCTCTGTTGACAGGGCAGAGTACTCTCCTGATTGGCTTTTGTGTGTGGCCACACTCCGTCGACAGAAGTTTTGTCGGGAAATCTCTTCCGACCTGATTTCTGTTGACAGGATGCTGTAGTGTAACCACAGGCCATGTGTAAAAGATTTAAAAAAAACATGTGTAAGCAAAGTATACATGAACATAATGAGCCAAGATACTTTGAGAAAGGAAGGACTGCCCAAGGGTAAGACACTGGGGTGGGAATCAGAAAGCATAGGTTCAATTTACATTTTTGGCACAGATTCCCTGTGTGACTTTGGACAAATCGTTTAGCCTACAGATATGCTGACACCACCAAAAAAGACAAAACAAACAACAAACCATGACAGCAATGCTCAGTGCCCAGCTTGACTGACCTGGGCTTGTGTACCTCATGCACACTGTGAGGTTAAACATAGACGTGTACACAGGCTTGCTGACAGAGAGGGGACAAACGGGTAACTACCCTGTGGCGTGGTGATTCAAAGGGGCCCAAGGGGCTCCTGACTGCTGCTGCTGCTGCTGCTGCTGCTGTGGTAGTGTCAGCGGCAATAGCCCTGGGCTCTGTAAATAGCCCCAGAGTGCCACATGTGTGGGGGACAACAGCCACAGCCCCACCCCTAGTGCCCAAGACCCCACCCCTTCCCAGGGTGAGGAGTAGTGCCCTCCTCTGCCTGGTCAGGGGGCTAAAGAAGCTGTTGGTCCCACTTGGTGTGCAGGGCTGTCCTTACGATTTTTGCTGCCCTATGCAGCCCAAACACCTACACCTTCCATCCCCTTCCAGGAGGGGCGGTGGCAATCCACTGTCTGGGAGGGGCTGCGCTCCAGACTGATATGCCAGGAGTTGTGGAGAGCAGGGAGGCTGATGGAGAGCACCTGGACTGAATGGTGCAGCTGGCTGGAGCTACAAGGCTGGGAGGTGGACAGGCAGAAGCAAGAGTGGTGCAGCCCATTGGAGCTGCAGGCCAGGAGGTGAAACGGGTGGGAAGGCTGGGGGATTAGGGCTGCCCACAGTCGGTGGTGGCCTTAGTCATATGCAGCATAGGGCATCATGTGCCCCAACTTTAGCTGCACCCTACACATCTGTGTATGCTGCAAATGCGTAAGGATGGCACTGAAGGTAAATATTCCCACTCAGCCCGGAGCTTGGGCTCTGAAAGCCAGAGAGAGGGACGGGTCTCAGAAGCCAACCTCCAAGCCGAGTGGGACCACCTGCATTGCTATTTTTAGCACTGTAGCTTGAGCATGAGTCAGTTGACCTGGGCTCCGAGACTTGCCGCCACAGCAGGTTTTATGCACCCCAGACACACGGCGTTTTCTTTCTCTCATACTTTGCCTTCCCTTCAGACTAGAGGCTCTTTGAAGCAAACCCTTGCTCATGCTCTGGGTATGTATAGAACTTAGCATAATGGGACCCTGATCTTGCTTGGTGCTTATGGGTAAAACTGTGAAACTACTGAAATCCATGGGAGTGACACCAGTGACTTCAGTGGGCCATGATTTTGTCTTGCAAGTGCTACCGTAATAGTCACAATAGACGCTGTAAATGAAGTCCTAAATTGAAACTTTAAAGGGCGCGATCCATAGTCTATGCAGACTGAAGGATGCCTACTGCTGCCGTAATACAAATAATAAATAATAACGACATAGTGATTGGCACTATGTGCATGCTTGAGTGGGACAGAGATAGGCAATGAGGGAAGGAAGCATATGTGTATTGAGGGATGGAAAATATATTTTCATCTAGACAGCATGTAGGGAAAAGAGCAGGAAAGGAGGGGACTGGGCAAACACAAATGAATTCAAGGGCAGCTTAGCAGTAGGGCAGGGTCGAAAGAAAGGCAGGAGGAAGCATTGAGAAAGGGATGATGATCTGAACCGGGCATAAGCAGAGGGTATAAGAGGCAGGGGGGTGCAATGCTTTTGCAAGCTGCCAGCCCAGCCCTGCTCGCATTCTGCCTCCAACTCCCTCCCCTCCCACAAGCACACTTCAGCATGTGTTCCCCAGTCTCCCAGGGCTGTCTGCCTTCAGCACTGCTGAATCTCAGGCCCATATTACTTCCTGGGGCAGGAAAGACTGGCACCATGAGCTGCCTGCACTCTGGAATCAGGGGTGGGGAACACCCACCACATGCCCTCCAGGGACACGGGCCCACCCTCCCTACGCTCTGGGTATGGCTGGGACTGCACAGTACCCTTCAGTCCATGCTTCTGCGGGGGTGAGGGGAGGCTGGGCCCACAAGCTGCCTGCCCTTCACCCTCATACTCTGGCCAGGGCTGGGGAAAGTTGAGACCACACACTGCCCTCCCACTCCCCTGTGCTCCGGCTGAGGAAGGCTGGGCTTGCATGCCACCCACCCTCCCTCCTTTGCTCTCATGCTTTGGCCAGACCCGGAGAAGCCTGGGGCTGCATGCCACGTGCTGGGTCAGGGGTTACTGCTCTTCTGGGGTTCAAGGTGGCTTGGCTCCCATGTGGTCCTGAGCATCAGGGGCAGGGCTGGGGGCTTGCCTCCCCTGGCCCTAGGTTCACACACCACCCATGGGACTGGAGTCAATGAATATTCAAGGATAATGGACTCAAACTCTGCTGTCACATACTCACAAGCTGCAGTCAGTGACAGCACCTACAGAGTACACAGTGCTGTAATTATAAAGGGAAATGCATGTGCCTAAAACCATTGAAGAAAGTGGAAGCAAGTTGCTAGCCAAAATGAACACATTACCGAGTCATTCATCCTTGTTCTCAATTCATTTGAGAGAGGGATAATTTTCAGGGAGATGGATGTCTCTTTTACAATTAGGCATGCTTACACGTAACAATGACCATGGCCATTCGATGAAAATTACACATTCTTCCAAGTCCCTCACACTGTACGGCAGGGACATGAACTCTCCTTCAGCATCCTGTAGTAAACTAGTAGTTTGGTGTATTTTTAAGGGGTGGGGGATGGAAAAGCCAAATCCCAGCAACACAGCACAGATAGCCATATTTTACTGCCCTCCTCTAGCAGCTTCTTTGATGAGCTGGAACACTTTAGGGTTGAAAGAAGGGTTGGCGATGACAGTACTATTCTGATCCCTTGTCTCATGGCAGTTTCCCATTCTTAAAAAGTTTAACAAAATACTTGCATTTTCTGGGGAGTGCGGGGTAGTCTGTGCTGCTGCCTGATTGTATATTTTGAATTCTGGTGTTCATACCTCGTAGGTCATACACTAGTACACGGCCTCCCAAACTGAGGGGGTGTATCACCCTAGGGGGGCATGGAGAAACTTTGTGGTGGGGAGTGTGGCAACCCATCGCCCCCAGGTCATTCTCCCCACCCCAAAAAGAGAGCCAGCCCTTGCTTCTGGCTCAGCCCCTGTCATTTCACATAGGCTACCTGGTGCAGCCACTATAAAAAGCAGGCAGCTGGCAAAGGCCCATGTGGAGCTAGCTGCCTCCTGCAAAGGTGAGTGAGTGGGGGTTTGGGTGGGGAGAAGAGGATGTGTTTAGATGAGGGGCTGGCAGTGCCTGGCTTTAGGGGAGGGGAGGGTCTCAGGCAGGTGGCTGACAGGGGTCTGGCCCGCCTTTAAAAAAAAGAGGTGGGAGGAGTGAGGGTTTCTCAGAAATCAAAAGAGGGGGGCATGATGCTGAAGCGTTTGGGAACCACTGCAGTAGAGCCTAACTGCAAAGAATTGGATTTTCATCTGTTTCTGATAAGTTGTAACGTCTAGTGTCATGCGCATTCAGTTATTAACCCTTGAGATTTTTGCAAACCGCCTTCCTCTTTATGTCCCCCTATGCTAGTCTCCAAGGACATGTGTTTCAATATGTTATAGTACTTTTGTGTGAAAATTTATATTTCTAAATATATAAAGCTACACATTAAGTATCATGGTATAGGTCATTCAGAGAAACATATGACAAGAGAGCTGGAAAAGATGCAGTAGGGCATTTAGTCCATCTCCCTGCCAACACAGAATTCTTCTTTAGAGTGTATTTTCTAGTGTTGATTGCAAAATATATTTGAGCTCAGCAGCAAGACTGCATAAACAATGCAGTAGCATAAATCAGGTCACACATCTTTATAGTCTTTATTTAAGCCTCATGACACATCAATAAGCAAACGAAACTAGCAAAGTGCCTGATTTAAGCCAGAAGCAATCTTAACATTTCAGCATCTAATATAATGATTAACAAAAATCAGAAACCCTAACACAACAACACATCACCTCTGCCACAGAAAAATTCCTTATTCTAAAATTAATATTTACACTGGCTGATTAGTTGGGAAGTTTAAAGGCTTACAATAAGCCTGCGTGCATTCTACACCTACATTTCTGATTTTAGTGGCACTCAAATTCTGAGGGAAAAGGGCAATTTAAATTAAAACATGTATTGACTGCTGATTTTTAACAAGCTATGGTGCAGTCCTCTGCACTTCACCTGGTGGACAGTGCAAATACACATCTCAGTGACAAAAATTTCCAAAAGATAAATCCCAACTCTGTGATCAAGGTATGTTCTTGGGATTCTTTGTTTTTTTGTCCTGTTTGTAATGTGGCATTAAAGGAATTGTCCATTCATTGCAATATGGAGTTTGTATTTTTGAACTCGCCCGAACAAAAGTTTAAGTGTAATGTAATACTGCCAAAGCCATCAGGAAATTAAATAGTATCTCATTCTGCATAACCTGATGATTTCTTAAAAGGTCACAAGCTACAAAGGTTTGTTTGAATAGACTGTGAGCTTCACCAATTATAAAAAATGCATTGTCTAAAATTACAGGCAAGCAAAAAATGATATATTTCACTGGCTCATAATGCATGGACCCAATTCCATCAAAAATCAAAATAACTTGTTTGTTTTTAATATATTTTAAAATTAATTGCTAACTCAGTTCAAGGTAGTTCCACAAGGCTCCTTCTATGTCCCTCTGTTTTTGTATGGAAATAGCATTAAAATCCACTTGGGAAATAGAAAACTATGTTTAAGTAAATATGACCTCATACCTCTTGTATTTTTCTGTTTCATGGCTGTGTAACTGACAAGGTCTTAAACTCCCAATTAGTAGCCTAATCAAATGAAGGTGTATACCAAATTGCTGTCTGTTCCACCTGCCCTGGAAGCACTAATAACCCTGCTGAAAACAAAATACCTGACTCACTCCCTCTACTCAGTGTATGATTTAGCAAAATTATACTCTAACATCATGCAGAGCTCAGTAGCACTTGCATTATACTTTGCTTGCTGTACAAAACATAAATACACATATTTATTTTTAAACCTGATGTGATATTGAACCAAAGGCCAAATCCAAAAAAATCATGTACTTTCGAGGACTCAACTAGCTTTGAACTCGATAGTTGGAACCAATTTCTCAAATAAGTTAACTCAAAACCTTAGATTGTGGAGACCCAAAAATTCCCAGGAAGTTTGGGTCTGGATGCACCTGTATTCAGAAGAGGAAGCATGGGCCAATGCAAGGGTCTGTAGAGTGGGAGCCAGGAAATATGAGTTTCATCCCCAACTCTGGCCTTCTGGGTGACCTCTGGCAAATCACTTCAGGTTTCGTCATCTGTAATCTGGAAAGGATGGGGCCCGCTATCAGTGGATCCTGGAGACAGACTTCTCTCCCGCCCACTCCACCTCCTCTGAGGTAAACTGTGAGTGTGCTGGGGAACCTGGGAGGCTTACAAGAGGGCATTGCTCTCGCCTCACCTCGTCACTTCCCACATTAACTGACATGACACGAATTTACATACTCTCATTATCCCAGTTATGCTATGGATGTCCAAGTGAGCCTAGCTGCTTCTTCTCTGAAGATTGTTTATGGATTTAAATCAGCAACATTATATATATATTGGTTTTGTAAAGGGGACTCTTCTTTATTAAAGAGCTGAAACTCATCCCCCTGAGATCTCAAATTAGGTTCAAATCATGAGTTAAAAAAATGAAAATCCAGGAATAAACGTGCTCAACATCTTTCAGACTTATTTATTTCTAGGCTACTCCATAAATCATTGCATTGGCTTTCATTTCTATAATATTTGAGCACCTTCCAAGTTAATTAGATAGGCCTGGATAAAACTGCCAATAGGTGTGCACTAAGCCTGGATGCATTTAACCTCTAAACATGGTGGGATCTCCCCCAAACTCTTTCAAATTCACTTGCTTGATATACTTATTGTGGGAGGCAGGTCTGAGCATCCCCACCTAATGTAAATCATTGATCATTTCTGTACAAAGAACAAACATACCACCTTTTACTCCCAACCGGCCTATTTGCAGAGAGACGAGGGGGGAACTCACCATAATGAAACCATCTGGCGAGATATTTAAAAAAAAAAAGTGCTAAAAATTAGGACAACCGAAGGAAATTTATTTTTGCTTTCAGCAAGAGGTGCTTTGTCACACTCAGGATGTCAGTCCTAATTTTTTAAAGCTTGTTAGTAATGCAAACAATGTTTCGGATTTCTTTCAATCACCGCCATAAGAATGTAGTAATCAACTTTTGTTTGCCAGTAGACGTATCAGAAATGAGCATTTTTCCGTACCCTGGCTGTGCAACAGCAAATGAGAGCCTAATCAGTAAATGCGGCTTTCCTTGGTAATGTTTAATCAAGAAACTCCTTCAGAGAGAAAAATTAGGGAGTCTTGACAGACTTCCTTCTCAGTGGGAGGTTCCACAGGAGCTGTAGGGCTCTGTAAGATACAGCCAGTACCTCACAGCTGGCTTAGCCCAGTGGTTCTACAGCACTTGTGGAAGATGATGATCCTAATTAAGCTACTAATTACATTGTAACTGGAGGTGATTAATTAGCAACAGGACAGCCTTGGATGCTGCCGTTGGCATCATACACACAGAGATAACTGAGCAGGTACTGATATCAGAAAAGGAAGGAGGACTTGGAATGCATCTTGCTTAATACTATGGAGAATCATTTTCCTGGATGATGTGGTTGTGAAATCCTAGGATTCCACAGGTTGAAACTCCAAAATCAGGGATTTTCTTGCCTGGCAATATCCATGGTCGTGCTGGACCATGATTCTTCCAGGACCAGAGAGTCTGGAGGCTGGGAGGGGGAGAAGCCCGCTAGGCCGGAACCCATAGTAGGGCTGAGCTGGAAGTGGGGTAGAGGGGCAGAAGTGGACAGGAAGCCTGGGCCAGGAGCATCAGCAAGGTTTGCCTGGCTGTGGGACTGGTGACCAGGGCTGGGTAGCCAGCAGCCCGGGCTGGGGTGTGGCAGCTAGCAGTGGCTCATGTCCAGGGCCAGGCAGGAAGCCACGGTCAGGGTAAGTTTTGGGCAGGGCTGGGCAGAAAGCTGAGGCCCAGGGAAAAAACAATTACCTTAATAAATAACGTCATATTGTACTTTTTGTATCTCCTATTTTAAGAACAGCGCACACACAAAGGCTACCAGCTAGTAACTAGAAAGAGAGAAAAAGAAAAAGAGAGATCCAGCAACTGACAGCACGGCGAGAAGGAACTGGACAGGACCAAACCTTTTAGGAAGTTGCAGAAGGTATTTGTGGCATTGGCAGATAGAATGAAGGGCCTCCCTGTCTCCTCCCAGTGTATCTCCTCCTGGATAGTGACCTGCATTAAAGAATGCTGCAAGCTGGTGGAGGTTCCCCTCCTCCAATCAGTGCTCACTGCACTAGAGTGCATGTCTTGCAGCATATTTGCCCATGTTCCTATCCAGGACATCTGCAGGGGGGCTTCCTAAAAGGTTTGGTCCTGTCCAAAAAGCCCTTCAAACATCCAAGGTATGTAAACTCTGTACCCTAGGAGAGGCATGAGGTTTTGGGTAAAAAAACCAGCAGAGAAATACCCTGATTGACCACCTTCGGTCAGAAGAGACCACCTTCGGTAAGAATGCCAGGTGGGGTCTCAGCATGAACTTGTCTTTGTGGAACACCATATAGAGTGGGCCCACTGTCAGTGCCCTCAATTCAGATACCCTCCTGGCTGAAGTAATGGCAACCAAGAACACTGTCTGTAACTTAGAAACCGCAGGGAACAAGAAGCAAGAGGTTCAAAGCGGGGCCCCCATAAATTCTGACAACATCAGATTAAGATTCCAGACAGGAAAAGGAGCCCACACCTGTGGTTTGACCCTCTCCAGGCCTTTCATAAATCTTTTAGTCACTGAGTCTGAGAAAACTAAGGATATCCCAGGGCCAGGGTGAAGGGCTGAGATAGCTGCCAAATGCATCTTGATGGAGGATAATGACAGTCCTTCCTGATTTAAGTACCATGAGTGGTCCAAAATGACAGGTATCGAGGCTTTTAACAGAGACAGCCCCCTCTGAGATACCCTAATAGAAAACTTTTTCCACTGGGCCACATAGTGAAAGGCTTCCTGCTATTTAACAGCCTGCCTTACAGGGCCCGAGCCTTCAACCATGAAGCTTACAAGCCATGAGGAGCAAGGAGCGAAGGTTGGGGTGCTGCAGTCACCCCCTTCCTGCATCAACAGGTCCAGGTGTAACGGGAATGTCATTTGTTTGCAGACTGACATTTCCAGGAGGACTGACTACCAGTGCTGCGGGGCCCATGCTGGGGCCACCAGGATGACAGATGCCCAATTTGAACAAATTTTGAGTAGGACCTTGTGGACGAGTGGAATCGGAAGGAAAACATATAGCAGCAGGCCTGACCAGGGAATGTTGAACGCATCTGCCCAGGATGCCAGACTCCAGTTCTGGTAAAAACAAAACATCCAGCACTTTGCATTGAGGTGCTATGTGAATAGGTCCACTTGGGGATGCCCCCACTTTTGGAAAATTGAGTGCAGCATGTCTGGGTGTAATGACCACTCATGGCCCATGAAGGACCTGCTGAGAAGGTCCTCCAGCAAGTTGTGGACTCCCAGGAGGTATTAGGCCTGCAGAAACATCTGATGCCGAATGCAGAACTCACAGAGCCTGAGGGCCTCAAGACACAGGGGAGAGGAGCATGCCCCTGTTTATTTACCTAGTGCATTGTTGTCATGTTGTCTGTGATCACTAACATGCCATGTCCTGCTTAACACCTAGCATGCGAGCCTGATGGCTCTGAGCTCCCAAACATGTCTGTGGAGCTGGAGGTCCACTCTATTCCACAGAGCCTGAGTTCGATGTTCCCCCAGATGCACACCCCACCCCAGATCCAAGGCATCCATTACTAGGGAGAGAGACTGCTGCAAGGGGTTGAAGGGGACTTCCGCAAACTGTTTGTGCATCTAGCCACTAGTGCGGGGTTGACAAAATTTTCAGTGACACCACCACCAACAAATCTGTTGTCTCTGACAGGGCAGTACACCAATGCAAGCCAGAGATGAAGAAGATGCATCCAGAGTCTGGTGTGCTGGATTACAAACATGCATGCTGCTATGTGAGCCAGCAACCTCATGTAGCACCATCGTGGTGGGGAACCTGATTGTATCATGAATAAGAGACTCCATGGCCTGAAACCTGCTGTCTGGCAGGAAGGCCCTCGCGTGCACCACATCCAGGAGGGCCCCCACAAACTCCATTGTCTGAGTGAGAACCAAACCCGACTTTGCGGGGTTGGCAAGGAGGCTGAGACTTATTAAGGACTGTCTCATATTCACATGTGTTGCAGCTCTTGAAGTGTTGATTTTGTAACTGAATTTAAAAAAATTCTCTCTTTGGCTATTTTGGTGGCAGACCCCTGGCCAAGTGGGTGAAACCACAGAAAACCAAGGGAGAGAGCTAGAAGGGCCCAATTCTCCTCTCGCTTATACCACTATAAATTGGGGATAGCTCTACTGAAGTCAGCAGAGACACACACGATCGTAACACTGGTATCTGAGAGGAAAATCAGCCCCATAAACATCCCTATCATAGAAGGTGATCTAATATACGATACAGAGATGAATAGGCCAGAAATTAAGAATCTGATTTTATAGCTTTAGCTGTGTTGCAGTCATTAACTTCCACATGTCAGCACGTGCATGTTGTTATCCCTCTTTTTTTAAATGGGAAAACTCCAGCAGAGAAGTTCCTCTGATTTGCCCAAGGCCACAATGAGAATCAGCGTCATTGAAATCAATGAGAGTTTTGCTTGAATAAGGCCTTCAATATTTGGCCATTTAATTATTAGTAGGTTTTAACCCGTGTGTTGAGTCCTATATCCCACCTCAGTACTAGGGTGCCTCCTGCTGGTGACTCAGAAATTATCTCTTCAGCCTCTGAAACACCCTTTTCTGGCTGGTGTCTCACCTGCTGTTCACTGCCTTCTGTTCCCTGCCCCCAACTTCTATCACAGATCATATCCCTTCCAGACCATGGTGCCCTTCCCTCAGAGTACTGCCCTGCCAGAGTGCCCCCACTCCCTCTGAGGTACTCCCCTCCCAGGGAACCCCAAACCTGAACACCCACCTCACTTATCATCTAGCCCCTTCACATTGGGGCAAACTGCAGTCTGAAATGGCCCCTCATCATTAGCAAGGGGTTTGTGGGCCTGTTGCCTTCTGCCGCCCTAGTACCTTCAGGCCTTCTCTGAGGCCCTACAGCCTGGGAGCTTGCCTGGCTAGAGCTCCCACAGCTCTGCCTGTCTTTCTGCTCTTGGTTAGAAAGCACCTATAGCTTCCATGATAGCTAGGTCCCTCCTGCTCCACAGCTAGAACAAGAGTCTTCTTTTTCTTTCTCACTGGGAGCCATCTATTTATAAAGCCCCAGCTGGGCCCTAATTAGCTGCATCCCTAATTGGCAGCTAATTGCCCCAGTTGGTGGGTCCTCAGCCCTAGCCTTCTCCCAGGGCTGAGTTGAACCTTTCTCCTCCTGAAGCAGGGTTCCCGTCCTGCTACAGTCCCAAACACTGAATTCAGCCTGTAGGGGCCACTTTGTCCTTTTCTTTGTAACACAAGATTGTCCAAACCCTACATTGACCCCACAGGTGAACCCACTGAAAACAGGGAGACTGCACAGGGATATAAATCACAGCAGAACTTTCTCCAGAAAAAATAACTGTACAACAAAGGGTCGGATTCTGCTCTCATTTAAACCTGGAGCGAGTCCTCTGGCTTTGGTGGAGATATTTCAGAATATAGACTGTTGTATCAGAAAGCGGAGCTTGATCTCATTAATTGAAAAATGAAGAACTTTTAAAAACTGTGCACATTGGAGTTTCAGGCTTGAAGTATTTTTAATTTGCTTGTGGTTTAATTTATATTTTGATATGTAAAGTTTTTGTTTTTTAAGGCCCCCAGACACAGGGACGTGCAACTGCAAACAGGTAAATGCATACAATGTTACAGCTGGGTGGCTCCCAGCATATCAGAGAGACAAAGTGGATGAGGTAATATCCATTATTGAACTCACATCTATTGGTGAGAGGCAAGTTTGAGCTTATGTAAAGCACCTCTTGAGGTAAATACAGACACTTTGTTGCACCAGTCCGTTTGTGTGTTTACTTCTCCATTTTTGAATACTCAGATTGATGTTTTAGGGACACATCCCAGGCATGGCATAAGCACCTGTGTGTTGAGACATGGCCTTTGGAATCTTCAGGTCACTTCACGAATCTACAAGCTGGCACATTTGGAGATAGGAGATGGTAAAATTTATAAAACTCACAATCCTGACATCTGCACAAGAAAATAAATATATGATACTTGAAGAAATCGGTTTTAGCTTTCTACCTCATTTCACCCTGCCTTTATAGACATTCCCAGCACTCATTCACAGATCCGAAGAAAGAGGGGAAAGACACAGTAGATTATCAGGAAAGATTCCCTACAGTATTTTATTGATTGCTGGCTCTAGTCTTCTTTTAAAATATTTCTAGATATGGGGCTTTCATCACTCTTCTTTGGCTATTATTTAATTTAATAGATTTCTCTGTGAGCAAAGTTTGACTAGGCAATAGTGATATCATTCTTCTTTGACTTTGTGATAACTGATTTCACTATTCTTTGAAATAGATGGGTGACCAGACTGCATCTCTAGGAGAAGCCAGTCCCAATGGGACAACAAGAATTATTTTTAATAATACAAAGATTAGGTAGATTGAATATGTTTCTCCAATACAAATATGTTGATAAAGCCAGGCACCTACTTCTCAGAGACTCCTTTATAATGTATGTACCTAACAGGCTCACAGGCCAGAAGGAATCATCATGATCTAACTCCTGATAATTGCAGGCCACAGAATCTCACCCAATAACATCTGGAGTTAGACCTAGCCTCAACTTAAAGACTTCAAGTAATAGAGAATCTACCATTTACTCTGGGTCAAATCAACTAGTGACCTGTGTCCTGTGGTGCAGGAGAAGGTGAAATCTCCCAGGGTCTCTGCCAGTCTGATTTGGGGAAAATTCTGTCACAACCACAAATATGGTCATCAGTTGGACCTGAGCATGCAGGCAAGACCCAAATGCCAGACACCTAGAAAATAACTTGCTGTAGTAACTAACAGCTCTCCCCATCTACTGTCCCATCCCTGGCACGTGGAGATATTTGCCAAAGGTCCATATGCTGTTGTAGGGAATCTCATATCTTCTCCCCTACAGACTTATCAAGACCCCGTTAGAGGTTCATATTGGCTCTCTCATTCACCCACACCTGTTTGTTGTTTTATTATTACTTGCTTTAAAATTTTGGCAGTGGAAATTCTGAAAAGTAAAACCGAGGTTAGAAAACTTTCTGCAAGTCAAATAACTGGATCCCCACATAATTTTAGGTGTCCTGCTCTGCTACTTTTTATTGTGTTTTTGTCCTTTACTTGGGCCTTTGTGACACCCTAGCAAAGGCCAGTGTTGCACATTTAGGTCTTGGCAGGTACAGAAAGGTGGCTGTGAATAATGAGTCAATTATTGCTTAGCCAGGGGAAGGCAAACTGATCCTCCCACTGGCTGGAAAGTGGTCCCTCCTTCCCCCATCCACATCTCCTTCAGAAGGAAGGACAAATGGTTTGATTTCAGACCGCTGACAAAGGAGTTTAGCCAAAACATTTGTCTACACAATGTTGTTTCTTTAGAGTCTATCTAGTTTATGATGGAGTGTTTTTAATTTACTTATTTATAATCTCTACTGCAACTGCATCAGGGGAGGCCAGTTACTGAGATGAATGTGGTAAGGAAGATATGGACTGCTTTAGCTAGTATGTACAAATCAAGAGTAAATCTCACTAGCCCAGAGGGAGTGCACCCCAGGCTACCACTGTAATGTTAAAATCAATCCCCAATTTATATGGTGTAGCCTTATTACAGACATGATAGCATATCTTCTATTGAGCTTGCAGCATGCATTTTCAACTGCCCTGGGTTGCTTAGATTTTTTTTTTCTTCCCTCTGACTTTTGCTTCTCTTCCAGTCAGGAATCTAGCAACTCACTGCTTCTGTGAACTTTTCATCAAATGAAATGCTCAGTATTATATAACTCAACAGTCCTGGAACGGGCCTTTGCAGCAAAAAAAGGTTTCTGACTTTCAAAACTTACCCAAATAGCTCACCTTTGACTTGTGGAAAACAGAGTATTATTTGGGGTTGGGGAGTACTAACTGTAGAGAGGAAAGACCTGTTATCTGTTCAAACTACACTCGATTACCTATTTGATCTGAATAGCTTTTCCTTTTAAAATCCGGGCAATAACTGTCCCCCATAAAATATGAACGTAGCATAGTGAGCTTGTGAGTGTGCTTTTGTGGATAGTGTTGAATTGGAACTGCTTTTTTATGTATCATTGTCTAGCCCGTATAAAGCTAACAAAGATGTTGATTTTAGCTGCTGTTTTGGAGCTGAAGTCTGAGTTCCACCTCCATTGTTGCCCTGAAGTTCTGAGTTGCTATGCTCCACAGTATAATAATAATAATCAATTAATTAATTAATTAATAATAAATACTTAGCTTTCACAGTGTGTTTAATCAGCACATCTCAAAGTGTTTCACAAGTAGAAGTCAGTATCATCACTCCCATTTTACAGATGGGGAAATTGAGGAGTGGAACCATGATGTGACTTGGCCAGGGCCACCCAGGAAGTCAATGACAGAGCCAGAAATAAAATCTAGGTCTCCTGAGTTGCAGCACGGTGCTCTAGGCACCATGTCACTTTGCAGTTTTGTTCATCGGTGTGGATTGACACCAGGAGGATCATGGAATATCAGACATGCATGGCATGGGCTTGGTCCTTCTTACACTAAGTAACTGAGATTCTCCCTCAATGATTTCATTGAGAACTGGACTGGGCCCTGCATTTGTGGCACTCAAGATCAGGGAGGGAGGAAAGGAGAGAAGAGAAGGAGCAGGGCTGGAGGATGCTGAAGGGTAAAGGGAAGGTGGCTGTAGAGCCCTGCAGCCAGGGACCAGGAGCTCAGCCTTGCTGGTGCAGGGCTTGGTGCATGCCTGCAGGGCTGCACTCCTGCAGCTCTACATCTACTCTGCCTCTTCCCCTGAGAACCACCCCCCAACCACCCGCAGTCCATGCTCAGTCCTGCTCTGATGGCAGCAGAGGAGCCAGTGTGATGGAGTTGGGGGAGTGCATGTGAGACTTAGGCTGGATGTATGTGTGACAGGCAGAGCAGCCCACAGCTGCTAAGGATGACCCCCTGGGGCTGTAACCTAAGCTGGCAGGTAACACCTCTGACCTGAACAAAGAGCAGGAGAAGCGGAGCTGGGTTTGAATTGGGAGGCGGCATTTAGAAGCAGGGAGGAGAGAGAGTTGGAAGGCAGCCAGCCTGGCTAGAGGGGAAGCTACACCCCAGCTGGGGCACCCCTCAGGCTCCTCTCCCCAGAATGGGTTGGAATGACTGTCTCTGCCTGCTGTACTGACACCTCTGTACTGAGCTGTGCCTCTGTTGACTAATAAACGTCCTGTTCTACCTGCTGAGTGAGAGTCACTCCTTCCTACGGATGGGGTGCAGTGCTTGGGGACCCCTGAACCCCATCACAGCCAACACTGATTGAGAAGGGCTGGGGAGGGGCTGCTCGGTGGAAGAGGCAGGGTGGCTGCGGACCCATGTGGTTTGTAGCCAGGAGTGCAGCCCCACAGCTGGCGGCGGGGGCTGGGAGTGCAAATCAATGGCCATGGGGCTCAGTGGCAGCAGAGGGACTGGCATTGACCTCCCTGGTCTGGCAGATTCCCTGGTTATCCCAAGAGTACCAGAGGAGGGAGATACAACCTGTATTTCTGTAGCCCTTACTTATATGAATGAGAACTGCAGGGTTGAGGCTGCAGCAGACATGAATTGTACACCATAATGACCGGAGCACAGAGGTGTCCCTAGGGATTAATAAGTAACTGGGAGAGTTGATTGCCTTGGATACTGACTCTAAGACTGTCATTAAGTTCATGAAAAGGTTCCATCCACACTGCACACTGGGTGGTGTTATAATGCCTGAGTGACTTTAAATGCATGAGACATTTAATCATGCCTTAGAAATGCATTGCAGACTGCTTCTTCTTATTAAAAAATGTAATTTTCCAAGTCAAAATAAGGTAGATAGACTTGTGCATTTATTGTGCATTATGAGCATATGCCTGCTCTTGGCACGAAGTGAGACATCCATTTGTGCCTGTTGTTCTCAAGCCATTTAATAATTTACTGTGTAACTTTTTATAGAAAAAGGGAAAAGTCACGCTTCATTGTTTTCCTCTTGGCAGTCTCCAAAACACTTTTTGTAGTGCTGCGAGAAGAAAACCCTCCGATTGTTCAATGAACCATCAGAAGTCAGTAAGTCAGTTATTAAACATGTCCTGATCTCCCAGAAATGTCTAAGCTGAGCTTTCATTGCTGAAATCTGGTCCAATGACACTGTTAGCTAAGTCCTGTCTCTGCAGCTGCACCACAGCTACATTCACATTAATCCTAACTCTGCTCCTGTTGAAGTGGTGAAATTTTTCAAAGGCACAGAGGACCATCTAAGGTATCACCTATCTACTAATGAAAGTCAAATGGAAGTAATTTGTGTCTTTAAAAATCTGTTAGTGGTAAAACGTCATTGGGGCAGAGCAAAGCACATGCTGGTTAGTTTTATAAATCCCACTAAAACGTCAGAATAGCCATACTATTCTAATCTAATCATCAGTGCTTGGAAAAGTCCTCCAAGAGAACCAACCTGGTTTGAATGCACCCACTTAATCTTTGCGTTCAGGAATAAGCCCAGTAGAGGTATCCTGCTGACTGCTGTCAACCAAGCTGTAAGTGTTTCCTAGTGTAATTGCACCTACTCCATGGGTTTCAGGAATGCCTTGGAAAACCAAACCAGGAACATGCTAATGCAGAGCATAATCTGCACACTCTACCCTGTAAACTATCTTGCAGAGATCCCGGTAGGCACTTACCCACAGTTCAGACGAGAGGACTCTTTACTAGGGCTACAAAGACACAGAGGATGCAAATAAATTAGGTGCATACAAACAAGGGGGAATACAGTAATTCTCAAAGTAGCCTCTATATGAGTGTCCCAATGCAGGGTAGAATGCGAACATTCTTCCGCTGGATTCCTCAACTTGTAATACCTGCCGGACGGCATCTCTTCTAGTTTGTCCCTCCATTGTCTTCCTGTTATCCAGCTATAGTATATGTCCCCACAACCTCCTTCGTGCCAGCTGTTGCACTGTGGTTGACAGTAAGCTAACAAGCCTATCCTAGACTGTCTTGTCTGTATTTCTTACACAGGCAGAGCTAACAGAAATACTGTCCATGAAGGTGCTTGAGTTCCCCAATTGTGTTGCCCTAGGAACTTCAAATTCCTGCAGTAGCAATAACTCTGACACCAAAGTATTTTCCCAGATGGTTTCCAGATCCACACACATAAAGGTAGATGCTGGACTTGGCCTTCAATCTAGAGGAGGAGATAGGACATAAGAGCTACTACTCTCTCCTGGGCATCACCATGTGCAGGGCAAAATCTGAGTTTTCCAATGTGCACAGCAAGAAGATGCTTCAACAGTGAAGGGATATAAAGGAGGAGATGGAAGTTACTTAGCACATTGGGTAGGGGGCTGGCCTTCTGGGCAGATGGGGAAGTACAGGAAATGGCCAGTGGGTTTTTGAGAATGTTGTTTTAACACTTGTGCATGCCCGTGTTAAATTAGTGAAATATAGTTGCAGGAGTGTGTACTAGTTTTCAGGAGCAGGAGTCACATCCTGGCCTGAGTTATACGGGCATAAATCTAATGTAATTCTATTGAATTCCATGCAGTTAGTCTGGATTTCACTAGTATCACAGAAGGTTCTGGTTCTGTCTGCATGGGTGTTTACTTGCCCAGTGAGAAAATGTGTAGAAGTATGACCCATTTTGCACAGCCTATATATATAGCAGCCAACCTCTGAACAAGTTCCCTGAAGTGTTTAAAAGAAGAACAAAGTAGCAAACTTCATTGTAAACTAGACTTTTGTCTTTCTGTTTTTCATTCATCATGTTGTTTTTATCTAATTTTCTGTACATTACACAAGACTGCACAACAGCAGTGAGTACTTGAAGAACAAGGTTAAAGGGAATTTACTATTTTTATACACAAAATGTTTATTCAATTTTATGAAAAAGATGACACAATACATGTCATCACACATGTGCATACCTTAAGCTCCAAGAATGAAAGGAAAATGGCATTGAATAGACAAAAGAAGCATTTATGGTAATAATGCTTGTACCAACAAGACACAGTGTGTATTTGCTATGCACCTTTCTTTTTTCTTGGAGGGTGTGTTATGTTTTCTAATGCACTGTGATTTTTCCCTGCAGAAGAGTTGGAAATGAAAAGCCAAGCATCTAAAATGGATTCTGTAGAAAATACATTTTTGATGCTTGAGTTGTCAAACAAAAATAAACAGAATGTATCTCCTGTAAGAAACAGAGAACCTTCAGTGTCTCTCTCAACACAGACTCTGGATGAAGACCAAGTAATGAGACTGGCATCAGTCCACAGAAGCAACCATTAAATGGCAGAGAAGATAGGCAAAATATCCATGCATAGAGAAGAAGAGGCACTCTTCTGGCTCTAAAAGCTCTCAGAGAGTGAAGCAGAGGAGATAGATGTACTGGCTGAGTGGTAGTGACTGAAGGCAATATCTGATCTGAAGCAGATTCCATAGAATCTACGTAAGGTGTGATGGCCTCACAGGTGCTTGAGGGGTACGTAACAGCCATTAGCTCTCTCTTTAGAGCTGCTGCAGGAAGGCCAGGTTGACGGTCATGCAGGAAGCACAGACCTTCATGAATGAAACTCAGACAGGGTTTTTAAAAGAATCACAATTGTCAGATCCTTGTATAATCTGACTGATAAAAAAGCTTTGTCTGTTTCATCAAGAATATGGTTCCATCTTTGGATAAACTGCCTTTCAGCCTCTTGTCTTAGTCACTTGTGAATGGGATTTCTGCCTTGTAAAGGGCCATGAGACCTCCATTATCCCTTAGTAGTGGAACATCCTCATATTCGTCTTTGTTGCCGTAAAACAAAAATTCCAGGCATGATCTCACTTTTTTGTCACTTGGTAATTTAAGAAACAAATTCAGTAATAATTGCATGCACTGGAAACATTGCCACAGCAATAGCACAGAACATTTGTAATACAATCAATTGGCTGCGGTAACCTTTACACCTGCCTTGGGAAAAGAATAGAGAGAACAACTGCCAGTGAAAACATTGTTTCTGTTTTAAACACTCCTGTTACACTTATTTTGCCTGCTCGTTGTGTTTCTTCATTGGACCTGGTTTGGATATATATATAGGATTATAGGTTTCCTATTCTCTGTTCAGAAACTATTTCATTCACCCATTTTTTTTATTCTACATACATTTTATAGGACCAAAACTTGAAGCTCTTTTGCAAGTGTAATACAATGGGAGCTTTGAATGAGATCTGTATTCTTGTTTCATTTTAATGCAAGCAAATATCCCTGCCTGCCTACTTACTGATAATGATGGGTGAAGGCTGGCAAGTTGGCTGCTTTCACCAAGGTGACCTCAGTCTGGCAAGAAGAGTAGAGGTAAGATTTGCTTCAATGCTTCTCAAGATAGGCATTATGAACAGAACACAGCTAATCTCTGTCTCATGCATTGATTTACAAATTATTTTACTGGGCAGGGGGAAGCGCCTGGAAATACTATGCTTGCTTCCACAGTCATTTTGAGGGAAGGAGGAACTCTAGTTGTATTGTCTAACTTTTTTTTTCTGTTAACAAGTTTATACTTTTATTATGATCCTGGAGCGTGCTCTTTGTAAGGGCTTAAATTGCTAGGGACTGGTAGGAGGGACTGGTCTTGAACTCGATGAGACAATTAAACCTTTTGCATCTGTCGTTTCTTTGTGCTGCAAGCTCAGTGCAATATAGGGCAACTCTCCAACTCAGTAATGCCACTTCAAAGAAGCATAGTACAGCTGTACTCCAGTATTTGATCCGGCTTCTAGTTCATTTCCAGGTGTAGTTAAAGAAGATAATTTTGGCCTACATATCCCATTCCAGACAGTGTCTCTTCCCTTCTTTTTAACCTAAGACATGAGGTTGGTTGAGATGTTTTATCTGACAATCCCTCAGTGCGTTCATCTGAGATTGGGGGGAAAGGCATTCCCAGTGGATGGTTTCTACTGTGAAAATTAGTCCTCGCTTTGCTGTCACGGAGCTCAGATTCATTTACCTTTATCTTGGCTATGTCTAGATTACAGGGATTTGTTGGCAGAAGCTTTTGTCGGAAGATACCTTCTGACAAAACTTCTTTCAACAGATCATGGCCAAACTGCCAAGAGATCCGCTCTGTCAACAGAGAGCAGTCGGACTGCCTAGCTGGTCTCCTGACAAAACAGCCAACCAGAAGCACAGCAGACAGGTCTGCCCGGTGTCCTGGAAGCCCTGTCTGTCAAAAGTGGGCCCCACAGAATGTCCAGACTGGCTTTCTGTTGATAGATCTCTGTTAACAGAGGCATTCTGCCTCCTGGGGGGTAGGGTAAGACTGTTAACAAATGTACTGCATTCTGTCAATTTACTGTTGACAGAAATCAGAGAGATAGCCGTGTTAGCCTGTATCTTCAAGAACAAGAAGTCCTGTGGCACCTTATAGACTAACAGATATTTTAGAGCATAAGCTTTCGTGGGCAAAGGCCCGCTTCAAGCCCATGAAAGCTTATACTCTAAAATATCTGTTAGTCTGTAAGGTGCCATAGGAATTCTTGTTGTTGTCGACAGAAAGTGCTTGAGAATCTGGACACTCCCCAGGTTTTGTCAACAAAATACCCTAGTGCAGACATAGCCCCTATGTTGCCAGGTAATTCATTTTCGTAGGGCTACGTCTACCCTGCATTCCACTTCTGGAAGTAGAATGTACGTGAGTGAGACTGAAGATGCAAATGAAGCATGGATTTACATATCTCATGCCTTATTTGCATATGCGCATGTGATCATGCTTCTGGAAGAGGCTTTTCTGGAAGCAAACACAGCTGTGTAGACAGGGCTCCTTCAAAAACAAGCCCCGTTTTTGGAAGAACCCTTCTTCCTGAAACAAAATAGGGAGAAGGGTTCTTTCAAAAACAGGGTTCGTTTTTGAAGAAATTCCATCAACATGGCTGAGTTTGCTTCTGGAAAAGCCTCTTCTGAAAGTGCCATCACATGAGAATATCCAAATGAGGTGCAAGGTATGTAAATCCATGCTTCATTTGCATTTTCAATCTCACTCACAGAATACAGTGTAGCTGCAGCCCTAGCTGTTTTCAAAGAGGCTTGGTTGAATGCAATGAATGTGTAAAGTCTCCGTTTTTTAGCATGACATGGAGTCATTCTGAGGTTATTTTTCCTTGGTAATGATGAGTTTGTAGAAACTAGATTGTTCCTATGTTCAGAGTTGCAGCTAGGCACACTGTCAAAACCTATGTTAATAAATGTTTCCCCTTTAAGAAAAGCAAGAAGAGCCCAAGGAGGAAAAGCTTCCAGTCATTTCTCTTGTACCTGCAATCTATTTAACTTCTGAACTCATTTTATCCTTCAAAGGCATTTAGGAGGGAATTCTATTCTGGATGCTTCAAAAGTGGGGCATAGGACTTCTGGCCCTCTATACCCAACAGCACAGGTAGGTGAACTTAATGAGTGACATTTTGTTGCACCTGAGCCTTCTGTGGGCAACACAGATGGGAAGAATCTTTGTGCCCCCTCCCACTAATACACCTAGGAAAAATCTTAATGATTAAGCAATATTCTTATAAAGCACTCTAACTGTGCCTAAGGCATTTTATATGGCCATTGTCAAGGCTAAAAAGATAATGAAAAATTTTTAAATCTGAGCTGTTGTTTGGTGTCTTCACTTCAGCTGGTTTGAATAATGAAACTAGAATGGCCAGTTTCTCTTCTGTTCAGGTTCAGTTTCACTTTCTTGGTCTCATGCAGAGAATATCCAAGATTGTATAGTAACAGTCTTCTCCTACTCTGTTTTGACATTCTTGTAAATTAATGAAAACATGGTGATTCAGATTATGCATACTAGAATTTGTTAAACCCATTTTTCTGCTTCACAAAACCTGAAGTTCATCCTAAAGTATTTGTCAGTGTTTCTTTAAGTACTTTTAAAAACACGGAAGTATACCATACATTTCTTCCTTTCAAATAATATTTTAAATAAATTTTCAAATTCTTCTAAAAGCTACAGGGAAAAATGGAGAAACTGATGTAGACAGGCACAATTTTCGCTTTGCTCTTAACTGCAGTGAAAACCATAGAAAGAATTTTATTTATTTAATTGTATTCGTTTTCAGCCTTCTCAGAAGTTGACAATTACTAGGAGTTAGAAGATTTTGACACAGATGATGAATCTGGTCAAGAGATATGGAGTGGTATGTTTCATTACTTTCTCGTTTGTGATTGTCCTCGGTCTCTACCACCAAAAATGTAAATTTTTCTTCCTCTTTAGATTCTGAGTCAAGCTGTGGTTAAGAAAAAATAACTCAGACCTTACTCTGAAAGAGACTATTGACATAATGTCCTTATCCAAGACTGTAGGAAGTTCAGTTACAATACTAGCCTAAGATGTATCAGTCTGGGTACTGGGGAATGGTATTTTTGATAACTGTTCCTGAATTTTTGTCCACATCTTTATTTTGTCCAGAAGTCATTCTGATTTTGCAAAATTTCTCAATAAGTCTACAAAGAGATGCAGAATCCTGAAGTTCTGTAAATTTTTATTATGGAAAAACAATTTCACTCAAATGCAGACATGTTTGCTGCAAATATTTCATTAGAGTGCTAAAATTTCACAGAGTTGGGCCCATATTAAATTTGTAGGGACATGCCCTACAGATTTGCAAATATTTCAAAATTTCTTTGCAGATATTTCATATACATATAGTAATTTGAATCCCTTTCCTTAAAAAAAACTCTCCTACATAGACAATTCTGCTAGAGTCGATCCTGGATACTTGTGTAGCTCCTGCTAACCATCATTATCACTGTACACAGTTTTTAACATATTTATCCTCACAGCACACCCATGACATAGGAAAGTGCAGATGGGAAATGGAGGCACAGACAGACTTTGCAGCTGTAAACACTTGTGGCTGGCTCTGGCCAGCCGACACAGGCTTAGGGGCTGTAAAACGTCTGCGTATAGACCAGAGGTCAGCAACCAAAACAGCAAGAAGAGCCATTTTTTTGAATTCAGTGAAAAAGCACAATAATTCAAGAGCTGCAATGCATGTGATTATGAGACAGTCCTTAATAAATAACCTCAAACCATACTTTTTGTAACCCTTGTTTTAAGAACAGCACATGCAAAATGATTTGTACTGTCATACGTGTTTACTGCAGGACATTAACAAACTTTTTACATATTCTATTTCCTCACACATTACTTGTGTGTTTGTACCACTATCTGCCTGACTTTCACTCCTGAACCCACTTCAACTATGCCAATTACTTCTTGTTTAATTTCAGTTTTCTTTCTTAACATGTATGTTGCCCTTCGCATCAGGAATACCGCAAGCTTCCTGTTCCTTTTCAAGATCAAGACTTTATTAGAAACACAGTCAAAATACAAATACAGGATCATATCCCACAATACACTATAGATATTAAAGGGGGAGTTATCCAACTTTTCAAGATCACGTATCATTTACTATTTAGATATGAGTTGTGCTCATTGCTGGGCTTTTATATGTTCAGTGTTCATCAAAAATAACCAAGAGGGTTTTTTTTTAACTTCACAATTAAAGTCTCGGAACCCACAAAGATGTCCTTAAAGAGCCACATGCCACTCCAGAGCCAAAGGTTGCAGACCCCTGCACTAGACCAAGGAAAGCAGCAAAGATGGTTTAGCTATAGATTTTCATTAAAAATTCTACTTCAGCTGAGAGAGCTCTGATTCTTCTTTAACTTATGCCAGTCTTACACTCATGTAACTCCACTGTCCCAGATCCTTAGCTAATGGAAATCAGTGTTTGATAAATCTGGCCAATTGATTTTGTTGGCATTACTTCTGATTTATACCAGTGTGAATAAAAAATCAAATCCTAAGTACTAGAATTTGACTTCTGTCCAAGCGCTTTATCTTTAGTTCTTTCCTGTCTTATTTGTTTATCATCCTGCAATAGCAAATTGATTGCTGGTGGCAGGTGCAATTCACTATTGACATACCTGCCTTATTTGAGTGTAATACATTACTTCCCTACGCTAAATTTGAAGACACCTAACTCTTTTCATAGTGTATCAGCGTTTCTCCTTTTTCCTTTTTGAAACCTAAATACAGGATTCTAAAAATTACTCCTTGCCTATGTTTTGTTTTACACATTGTCTATGTCTGAATTTTGTAGATGTAACATTTCCTGTTTGTGACACTTTTTTGCCCATCTGACCATTTTTTAAAAAATATTTTTCTTCCATGGTTCAACAGTGATGTTGCTAAAAACTTTCCATATTTGAATACACACCCGCTCAGTTGAATCACAAGGCACATGTTCACCTGACCATTTCAGCTTCCTGAATGAGAAAGATCCTACCTTTTCCAACACAGAAAGAAACATCTGTGCCCCAACAATGACCAAAAATAATTCTGTAAAGAGTCAAAACATCCAAGATAAAAATATGTTAGAACCTCATCTGATGTTCTTCAGTGCAGCTCCCTTATTAATGGAGTTATATCAATTTATATCAACTGAGGAAATGACCTACACAGGGTTAAAATAGTAGATCACATATGTAATCCTGGCTAAAAAGAACAATTGAATTGAAAGTGACCATCTGAACAAAAAAAAATAAACACAGGAGCAGCTTCCTAAAGGCATATATTGTACCATTTGCTCGGGGTTTGTGAATTTATTTGCACATGTGTTTGGGATATAGACTGTCTCCAAAAGTTAGCAGGGGAGAAATTGGCCTGCACTCTCTGTTTTCAGTGATCTTTCCACGTTTGACTTCACAGCAGGAATCTGCAACATACAGAATCACAGAATACTAGAACAGGAAGGGACCTCTAGATGACGTTAAGTCCAGTCCCCTGCTCTCACAGCAGAACCAAGCATCATCTATAGCATCCCCATTAGGTATTTATCCAACCTGTTCTTAAAAATTGACAATGACAGTGATTTTACAACCACCCTAGGCAATTTATTACAGTACTTTACCACCTTGACAGTAAGGAAATTTTTTCTAAAGTCCAACCTAAACCTCGTGATCAGCGGTGAGCTGCAAGTGGCTCATCAATTCTTTCTGAAAACACATGATAAGAGGAGCATTCTGTGGGAGAAACTGGGCACAAGTCTGGCAGTGAGCACCAAGAAGACCCTCAGAAGAAGATGGAGGACATCTATGGGTCATTGCCACTTCTCATGAAGTTTACTGAAGTGAGCCACGTTTTCGACCTTTATTTTCACCTTGATGGAGGGGGAGCTTGGTTTATTTGTCTTTGTTTCTTAAAGGCATTCATTACTTTAACTTTATTTGTTTTCTAACAAACCCTATCACAAGCTTTAAAGCTCTGCCTGGGAAGTTATAATCCTTTCTTGCTTCCCCAGCACAATTCCTAGCTGCTACATATTTATATACACTGGGAACTGCGAAGGAAAGACAGTAGAAAAGGTTAAGTGATACACTAGCAGTATTCAAATAAAAACAGGTGGAATTCAATAAACAGGCAGGTATCTCAGCTGCTTTCATTAAGCACTGCAAGTATTCTCAAAATTGGATGCAATTTAATTGGCCCAGTCGCTTGACACCAACCGCTCCCTACAATTTCTTTGTCCCATAACCATTACTATAATAGAAATATGAGAAAAACAGAGAGCAGAATAAAAAACTTGCCAAGATTTTCAAAAATGATTAGTGATTTCGAGTTCAAAATTTCTGAGGTGCCCAATTTGTGACTTGATCTAGTTTGGGAAACCTTGTTCAGTGTGTCTAATGGTTACTGCACAAGACTGGAATTATGATTATGCTCCTGGTTTTCCTAGTGATCCACTGTATGACATTGGATAATTTTGTTTACCCTGTGCCTTGGTTTGCTCATGTGTGAAAAGGAAGAACAATATTTCTCTACCTCAGCAGTGTGTTGTGAAGCTTAGTTAATTGACACCTACAAAGCATTTTGGAATCACTGGTGGAATGTTCTGTCAGACCAAATTACTGTGAAATACTATGTATTACTATTCCATAAATAGGCATACTAGGCTACCATACAATGTATAAAACTGTAGAAAGAGATTTAGAGCAAAATATCCAAACCAGAAGTGGTTTATTCTGCTATAAATCTTTCTTTCTGGAAATAGGAAAACCTCAGCTATGCAATATTTTAAAACACTTTTTTAAAATTGCTTGATTATAATGTGTAGAAATTCAAAACAGCAAAAATCAATTGCTGACAAAGCCCAACTTTTGCGAGGTAGTGTCATTCAATGGCTGTTGGCAGTTACCATACTAAATCTACCCCAACACCCTTTCACAAAGTTGGGCTGGTAATTTCTCCATTATGGGTCTCAGTTTCCTCATCTGTAAAATGGGGACTGCAATATTTATTTTCCCTTGGTATATATTTTGAGCTTTATGGATGAAAATCATTCTTGGGACAGATGAGCTGTTATTATTGCAATATGAATATGTTACAGCCCATTGTGTTCAAACAACCCTTTCTTTTTAACTTCAAGGCTGTGTATATTTGATTTTACATCATGATGAAAAGAAGTTACATAATGATGGACAGTGAATATATGATCAATAGAAAATTGCAAACCCTTTTTTCTCTCCCAATCAATTATTTTCTAGTGAGCTGGCAAAACACACCAATAAAAAGCTCTGAATCAAAGCTGTTTCCCTATTTCATGTCCTGCTTAAATTCCCTGGGGATGACAGATTAATTTAATTAGCTTTATTGGACTGCCTAGTTGCTTTTATTGGCAAATTCACTCATAAAAGGCCTACTACAAATTTCTCTTGGGGTTAACGCCACACTGTTGGTCCGTTTTTTTATATTAAAGTAAATTTATTGCTATCCCTTGTGTTACTTTCAGCTGTGCTTCATGCTGTTCAATTCACATGTGTAAAATGCCTTCACAGCCACTTATGATGTTTAAACTTTAAGAAAAAAGCAAAAAACAAAACACAAAAACAAAAAAACCCTGTGATTAACGAAAAAAGGAAGCAGACAGATATTGCTAAATGGAGTGTAAACTAACTACACCACTCAACAGTCACAGGGGAATTTAATTAGCCTGATCACAACAGCACAGAAAATGCCTCTTAAATGCCACCTGGAAGCACAGAAGTGGTCAATCAGTTTCCAACTTCCTCTACTAACCATCCTGCTGCTGGGTGAAAAAGTATCAAAACAGGAGTGTTGAAGGTCATGGTGAATGAGGTAATAACGTTTTACTGGACCAACTTCTAATGGTAAGAAGCGAGACAAACGCAATCAGACAACTGCTTCCCACAGCGCCCATGGGCCAGGATCAGTAAACTGTGGCCAGCTGGAGCTGCAAGTGGCCATACCTGCAGAGGCGGATGTAAATAAAGTGTCTGGCAGCAAAGCCTGGTGAAATGGATCTGGCTGACAGGCCACTTATTGTCCACTCCTGGTATAATAAATATAACGGATTGAACTTAAACACAGTACCCAAACACTTTCCTAGACACATTTAAATCAGCCTTTTGCTACTGACTGTCTCTGTCTATGTAACAGGCTAATACAGATGCTAGATCAAAGAAAGCACCTCCAGATTTTTAGAAAGGTGATTTAAAATCCAGATGCAAATTTTGCAGCTTGGACCATTTCTGATTTTTCTTTATATTTCTGTGGAAGGGAGGAAGGAGATAGTTTATGCTCCAGTGAACTTCCCATTCCACTCTGAAGTTAGAAAAACAAGCAGATGCTGTCTTATTATTTTGTACCAGCAGATTTCAAAACATGTTTTTTTAGACCTGGAGGCGACAGTTAAAATATGTGACTTTTTGCTCATATTCAAAGAGATCTGGAGCATGAATCAGTTCTATTGAATGGTCCGTACTGAAAATATCACTCATCTTCCCAAGCTAAATAAAGCTGTTCAATCAGTTCTACTGTCAACCCACTTTTCTCAGGGGCTTCTAACTCAGGCCCTGATCCTGCAACTGGATTTCTGTACCATGAAGAGTTCCACTGACATCAAGGGGATTTTACTGAGCCAGGAAGGTCCATCCATGGGTATAATGTCACAGAGTATTGTTGTTAATATTCGCTCTGCACTGAAACTTAACCTAGAAAGGTCATACAGCCTGGCACTAATAGATAGTTATTTATGGCTATTTCATAATTTTTGTATTAAACATGTAAAGGTGCATATGAACCAAAACCAAATGCAAACACTAACATGAGCACAACAGTTTACAATGCAGCTGGGAAGAATATGAACAAATATGTTGAAAAAAATAAGATCTATAAAAGAATGCTGTTTTCCACTGCCTTTATTATGGATTTGCCTAAATTCCCTTAGTCTGGCAGTCATATTCTGCCCATGCCGAAGCTTCTGAAAGCCCTTCATGGAGGATGCAAGAGTTTCTCCCAGAAACAAACCGCAACTGCTAGATTATATTCCCAGTTTCAAGGTTCAATGATGCCCTAAACTGTGTATGTCACTTGTTAATGCTGTCCTTAGAGTGAAGGAGACACAGAGAACAGCACTCAAAAGAAAATTATTGAATTTACTGGAGCTGCAATTTAGCTCTCAAGAGCCCACCCACTACAGGATCAATTAAAAATTATTACAGTTTCTACCAATTATGCATGGAGTGCTGCTATGTACTGTCAATTTTTTCCAAAGATGATATATTAAAAATATCTGCATTATCTTTTTTCGCAGTGCATACCTTTAAAGTGCTAAGGTCACACTTTTCTAAATGAAGTGCAATCATCTGCCATTGTTATCAAAGCTGGTAGGAGTGAGGCATAACCCTTAGTGTCAGTTAATTGATTGAACCCTCAGACTTTGAGAGATAATGAGCAAAATTCAGTCATATAGACCCATAAGAACATAAGAAAGGCCATACCAGATCAGACCAAAGGTCCATCAAGCCCAGTATTCTGTCCTCTGACAGTGGCCAATATCAGGTGTCCCAGAGGAAAGAAATGAACTGAACAGGCAATCAAGTTATCCATTCCCAGCTTCTAACAAACAGAAGTTAAGGACACCATCTCTGCCCTTCCTGGCTAATAGTCATTGTTGGATCTATTGTCTATAAATTTATCTCGTTTTTCTTTTTTCTTTTTTCTTTTTTTTAAAAAAAAACCCTGCTGAAGTGTTGGCCTTCACAACATCCTCTGGCAAGGAACTCTACAAGTTGATTGTGTACTGTGTGAAGAAGGACCTCCTTTTTGTTTTAAACCTGCTATCTAGTGATTTAATTTGGTGTCCCCCTAGTTCTTGTGTTATGAGGAGTAAATGGTTCTTCTTTATTCACTTTCTTCACACCAATCATGATTTATAGACCTCCATCATATACTCCCTGAGTTATATCTTTTCCAAGCTGAAAAGTCCTAGTCTTAGTAATCTCTCCTCATATGACAGCCATTCATTACACGCCCCAATCATCTTCATTGCCCTTTTGTGAACCATTTTCAATTCCAATATATCTTTTTTTGAGATGAGGTGACAATAGCTCCATGAAGTATTTAAGATGTGGATGTAGTATGTATTTAAATAGAGGCACTAAGATATTCTCTGTCCCTTTCTTAGGCTGTGTCTACCCTAGAGAGTTTTGTCAACACAAGGGGCCTTCTGTCGACATGACTTAAGGAGCATCAACACACTTAAAGTATTCTATTAACAAAGACTCGACAGAAACCTGCATTGTCTCAACAGTATCATCCCTCAGAAATTCAAGGCATTTTGTTTCCCAGCCACCCAGTTTTGTGAGATCCTTTTGAAGCTCTTCATGGTCTGCTTTGGACTTAACAATTTTGAGCAGCTTTGTATCATCTGCAAATTTTGCCATCTCACTGTTTACCAGAGGGGTGGCCAACATGTGGAACACAGACCAGAATCCAGCCCGGGAAGCTTTTTCCCCTGACAGTGGCACCATTTTACCCGAGCCAGACAAAGTGATTGTGGAACATGGGGTGTGTTCAGCCTGGGGAAGGGGTCAGCAACCTACAGCTCTTTGAAGGAGCCACTTGCAGCTCTCTTCCCTGCCACAGCTGAAATAACGGAACTAAATTTAATTGGTTTAACTGCCAGTAGGGCAGCGGGAGGGATCCACCTGTTGAACCAATTAAATTTAGTTCCATTATTTCAGCATGGCAGGGCAGGCAGCTGCCTGCACTACAGGTGGGGGAAGTGAGAGGTAGAGCTGGGGGGAAGGGCAGCCGAGACTGCCCCTGCTGCAGCCATGCAGCCCCCCTGACAAGCGGAGCGGGGTGGTGATCGCGCAAGAGCCTGTGGAGTTCGTCATCTCAGACAGGTTAATCCTGGGGATGAGCGGACATGGGTTTGAGGCTGAGAGGAGTTAATCCTGGGGATGGGGACGAGGTTTGTGGCAGAGAGGGGTTAATCCTGGGGATGTGGAGGTGGCAAGTTTGGGGTTGAGAAAGGACTGGGGGGTGGCGAGTTTGGGGCTATTTTGTGTTTGACCACCAGAACATATAAAAACTTGCCATGTGGCCCCTGATGCAAAAAAGCTGGCCACCCTTGGTTAGCCAGATCATTTATGAATATGTTGAATAGGATTGGCCACACTCCAGACCCCATAGGGGACACCTCTAGTTACCATCCTAAATTCTGAAAATTGCCCATTTATACCTACCCTTTGTTTCCTTTCTTTGAACCAGTTATGAATCATAAGACCACCCTTCCTCTTATCCCAGGACAGTTTACTTTGCTTCAGAGTCTGGTGTGGGACCCTATCAAGTGTTTTCAGAAGTACGCTAGATCCACTGGATGCCACTTGTCTACATGCTTGTAGATCCCCTCAAACAATTCTAGTAGAGGGGTCAGGCATGGTTTCCCTTTACAGGACCATCATTGGCTCTTCCCCAACAAATTATTTTCCATCTATGTGTCTGACAGTATTGTTTTTTACTATAATTTCAACCAGTTTGCCCAGTACTGAAGTTAGACTTAATGGCCTGTAATTGCCAGTAGGATCACCTCTAGATCCCTTTTTTAAAAATGGTGTCACATTAGCTATCCTGCAGTCACTTGGCACAAAAGTTGAATTCAAAAATAGGTTACAAACCACAGTTAGTAATTCTACAATTTCACTTTTTGAGATCTTTTAGAACTTTTGGGGTGAATACCATCTGGTCCTGCTGACATATCTATTTAGTTAATCAATTTGTTCCAAATCCTCCTCTAATCTGGGACAGTTGTCACCTAAAAAGAATGTCTCAGATATGGAAATCTCCCTCACATCCTCAGCCGTGAAAACCTCTGCAAAGAATTCACTTCCCTTTTCTGAAAGGAACTTATTGTCCTTGAGTGCTCTTTTAGCCCCACTGGTTATTTAGCAGACTTGTTCCTTCTAATGTGCTATCACTTCTTGAGTTTTTGACTAGCTGTTCTTCAAATTTTTTTTCGGCCTTTTTAATTATATTTTTACACTTCATTTGCCAGAGTTTATGTTGCTTTCTATTTTTTCTCACTAGGATTTAACGTCCACTTTTTAAATGATGCCTTTTTATCTCTCACTGCTTTTTTTGTTTTTAAGCTATGGTAGTACTTTTTTTGTTCTCTTATTGTGTTTTTTAATTTGGGATATACATTTAAAGTTGAGCCTCTATTAGAGTGTGTTTTAGAAAATTTCCATACTGCTTGCAGGGATTTTAATTTTAGCACTGTACCTTTTAATTTCTGTTTAACTAATATCCTCATTTTTTGTGTAATTTTCCTTCCCAAATTAAATGCCACACTCTTGGGCTCAAGCTAGCTCTGCTAAGGAATCCCAAAATTAAAAGGATGAACTTCTTATACTAAACATCTGGCTTTTTTTTCCTCCCCCAAGCAAGTTACCATGGTTCCATGCACCACTTCCAACAGACACACTTATAACTAGGTAAATCTCACGAAACTGGGAAAACAGGACAAGAATCATAGCCTTCCATTCTCAAATCACAGGCCCGGCCCACTCAAGTTAAAGGAGAATCCCTCTATCCTTCTTGTAGAGCAGCCAACATCAGGGTAATGTCATACATAAAACAAAACAAAACAAGCAGTCCTGAAGCACTTTAAACATTAAACATATAATTTATTAGGTGGTGAGCTTTCGTGGGCTCATGAGAGCTTTTTTGTTATGTGAAGATACAGACTAACATAGCTACCTCTCTGTGAAGAATCGCCATGAGTAAATATCTAACCACACACATGCACTGCAATACCAATGGGATCTAAGTAACTCTGTGATTTTGTCCCCTACTTTCCCTGCAGTCTGACCATGACATAGCCACTACATGGGGATGACTTTAAAAGAAAAGTTTTAAAGAGAGACCCATCGTCCAAGTTAAAAATATGTGTATGCCTGGGTGTCTCAGTTGGCACACACAAGGACATATGCTCACTGGACATCTGAATATGCAACTAAGTAGTTAAAGGTCTAGAAAATGATATGTGAAATTACTGAGACTGCAGACAAAGCTAGACATGTGCATGTGTACGTGTCTGGTATGTAAAGGTATAATCATGTTTACAGTGTAAACACATACAACCGTGCAAATAAATGTGCAAACATCAGTCTTTTTTTTTTTTTTTCAAGTCTGGCCCTACAAGGGACTTGAACTGGTGCTGACCTAGGAGTGAAAAAGCTCCGAGCTTTACTACCAGATATACCCTCAGCTACCCCAATTGGTCCTTTAAATTATTTTCATTAAAATCCAAATAGCTCTTTTTCATGATATTAGAGTACTAAAGAAAGAAAATAGCAGTGCAATAGTTTAAAATGCATGTTTGCACCATTCCAGCTCTTAAGGCTTTGTGCTTTAAATGGAATTTTTTGCAGGTCATTAGTTTATAATATGAACCTGTGCCTTTGGGTATTCTGAGAGGGATGGGGGAAGCAACCCGCGTTATTTTGTTTAGAAGTGCAGCTTCCTGTGCTGGTATAATCATTTATTTCAGCCAGAACTTCAGATACCTTTTATACACACATTGGGAGCCAGATGCTGTGTTGAAAGTCAAGGTGAATGAAGTACATGCTGTGACTTTCTGCAAGCTGCATAGTGAGGTGCACCCTGGTCTGGGATCTGAGCTCTCCCCAGCATAACAGCTGTGCATAAAGAAGTTTGTTTCAGACCCTTGTGTTAACCCTCTGGTTGGTCCCCCAGTGCCTCATCTAGGAAAGAGGTCGAATGTTGAAACCATTTCCCTTCCCCAAGCTGCTTTTCTGCTCCAGTGCCTGTGAATGACATTCATATTTGCCTGACAGACAAGGACAGAGTAGGACTCTGAGTGCCAATCAATGGAGCATGCCACATGGTATAATTGGAAAATATTCTGCTTGTGGAATAAGATGAAGATATCACTCTTAATAGAAAGCTGTGGCCAAGAGCAATGTAATTGGGGAATATTAAATTGGCATACTCATTTTGCAAGGCTGATTTAACGAACCCCTGGGTGCAGTTTTTACCAGAGATGAGTCAGAAATATAGAGTCTGAATCCAGATTAGATCTTCGCTGCAGTCTGTAAGAGTTTGGATCTCAGACTGTTTCTGCTCCGTCTGCTATGCTCACTTCATTCTGAAAGCACAGCTGTCCAGAAGAAACATTTGAGTCTTTCATTCGTGACTGGGTCTTCCTTCACTTTCATCAAATCCTCCCTTCTCAGCTGTTGATTGAAGTTATCCATACATGACCCACTCAGTGCATAACACAGATTGCAGAGCACATGTAATCAGTGCTTATATATAATGTCAACCAGAGTGTATGACTAACACAACCAGAAGTAAGGAAATTTTTGTATTTTACACAGAGGGCTGGGGAAAAAAACAGTAAGTCCAAGAATGGTCACCAAATAGAAATTTTTCTGCATCGTACACACAAACACAGTGGAGGTACTGAAAGGTGAGACTCAGAGAGTGAGGGGTTTAAGCAAGAGAGAGCAACACACATTCACACACACAGCGGCAGCTCTTATAATGCAGAGCTGGCCCAGCTCCCCACTCCAGGCATTGCAACTTGTCTCATGGGGTCATTGTGCCACTCAGGTTTGCCTCCCTTCCACCTCTCCCTACATGGAGATAGATTGGCAGACAGGCTGAACCCATGATCCTGTGCACCAGTTCACAATACAATTTGCTTTGAGGGCCTAAACAAATGTGTTTTAACAGCCATTTCCAACATTTAACAAACTTTATTCAAATTCATGCTTTCCATGGTCACTGTAATCTCTATGGCAAAAACATAGCCCCAACTCTGGCTATGTCTACACTATAGCAATCTGTCAACAGAAGTTCCTGTTGGAAGATATCTTCCAACAAAACTTCTGTCGACAGATTGAGGCCAGACTGCAAAGTAGATCGAAAGAGTGATCCACGCTGTTGACAGAGAGTGGCCGGACTGCCCAGCCACTCTCTTGACAAAACAGGCAGCTGGAAACACAGCACAGAGAGCTGCCCAGTGTCCTGGAAGCTCAGTCTGTCAAAAAAGGGTGCCCCAGATCATCCAGACTGGATTTCTGTCAACAAAGGCCTACTGCCTCATGGGGGAGCAGCAAAACACTGTCAACAAAAGTTCTGTTGACTTATTGTTGACGGAACATCTTGAGAATGTGGGCACTTTGTGGGTTTTGTCAACAAAACTCACTAATGCACACAACCTCTGATCTGCGAGACATCTCTTACCCACGGTGTATCTTCCTTGGGCTCTATCTTTCTTGCATTCAAACTTTTGGTCCCCTCTTTATTAAAGCGATAAACTCAGGTATTGAATCACCCAATAAAAACAGACTACAGTGGTCAAAATTGATCATATAAAAGAACAAAGTTTTACTATTTTTACTAATATTGTCTCTGAGGAGCTGATCAAATCAGACAGCCAAGCTAACCAGCAACTGAATGAACTGAAATGAATTATCCTCTGTGGTCCAAATTTTCAAGGACTGGGAAACTAAATCCATAGTTAGCCACATAAATAAACAATGATCTGATTACAGAGGTGCTGAAAAAACAGTTTCCAGTGACATCACCCACGGCTGGAAATTCTAGCCTGCACTCTTCCAAGCCACCTGCAGTCTTTGACCTTCCTAAGCTGTATGCCCAACAAAGCTTCAGAACTTCCTATGTAATATACATCTAACATTATGTTAATATCAACCGTCTATGAATCAGGTGAAGTAAAGTTGTGGATAGCAGTGATTTCACTGGTGATGATGACAGCAGTTGGCTCCAAGTACTGCGCTTAAAACCCCCCAAACCTTGCCAACCTATTATCATTCCACTGGTACCTGGAGACCCCAACCAAGACTCAAACCTTATTGTGCTAGGCACTGTATATACACACAGAGAGAGAGTGCATGTGTGTCCCTGGCCTCCAAGAGATTATAATGTAAATAGACAAGGCAAACAAAAGATGGCATAAGAAACAAATGCACAGAGAGCTGAAGTGACTTGCCCATGGTCAAGCAGCAGGTCAGTAGCAGCAGGTCAGTAGCAACACCAGGAAAGAACCCAGGTATCCTGACTCCCAGTAGAATCCTATCCACTAGACAATACTGCCTCTCTTTATGCTTATACTCTCTTTCTTTCTCAGAGCAATTTGTTATAAGAAACCCCAGAAGCTGATATACCTTTACAAAGATAAGTGAATGTGCTGAGAAATTTTTCATATGTCTGCTCCTGGCTATTAATAAACTTATTGAGGATACTGCTGTTGATGGCTGCCTTTTCATCATCCATGTCCATGACGGTCAAATAGGCATATCTGTTCTAACAGGATTCCTCTGCAATGAAAAAAGGGAGAACTGTATATAATAACAAAACTATTTTTATGCTGCAGGCAGAAAACAAATCAGAGGCTCCTTTAACTTCAGAGAGAATTTCTCTAGTTAGCATAGTGCAGTGAGCCATGGAATTCAGAAAATCATCTACATCTCTCCTTCTGTAAGCAGTGATTCCCTCACTGGCATTCTTGGAAGGCATTTGCAGGATTAGGGGCATAGTTATTTCAGGTGCTTTTAGGTGAAAAGCAGTGGCCCGTTTGAATCTGAGGAGAAAGAAGGCTTTCACTCATAGCATAGGTACTAGGTAGGCAACACAACAGTTCTTCTGTCTCCCAGTACTACCAAAGTCCTCCCACGCTGTTCAGGAGGGACCATGTCCAACCAATTCAGTTTGGTCACACTTCTTGTCGCAGTATTGCTTTCTTTGCTGAGCAGGTGCCACTTAGCACTACCTGTGGGGCTGGATTTTTTATGATAGTGTCACCTACAGCAGGGGACTTGAATGGAATCCACCAGCTCACTTCACAGGTGCTTAGTGTTCTACATTCTCAAAGCCACTAAACCCCAGTTTTCAAAGAATGTGATCCTGCAATATTATGTATTTGTATCAAGACAGAACACAAAGGCCCCAGTCAGCTCAAGGGACACAGTGTGGAAGGTATGAAAGACATGCCAAGGGCTACAGCATTTCCACTGAACGTTCCATCTCTGTCTCCAGGAATTCAACATCCTGGCTATGCAGCTACAGCATTCCAGCTGAGCCTGACTCTTTCAACAGGGCACAGGGAAATCCACAGCTGCATTTCAGGTACATCAAAGTTAATGCTGCAGAGTGCTTCAAAGTGCTATGCATTATCAGCATGGAAAGTCAGTACATATATGACCAGGCCTAATAGAGAGACTCCAGAGCACCATGCACACCTGCAAAATCTCTGCACATAACTGCAGTCTCACACACAAGTGGCCATGTGGGAGTCTAGCCAGGCCCGTATAACTATATAGTGTACACACTATTTTTATAGATATCTTGTATGAAATTATGCACAATTTTTTTCCACACTGCCCACAGCTTCTTGCCTTTCGAAAATGCAGTCTTTCATTTAAAGAAAATAACTCATTAGAAATGTCTTTACAGGTAAGCGACAATGTTACCAATGATTTTAATGGGGCTAGGCTAATTTATTAAAGCAGAATGAACTTGGGGATGTCCAAACCACCCCATCAAAATATACCATGAATTCTAACTTGATTGTTGATTGTCACCAGGAGGTGATTGTTCTGAAGTTTAAAATAAACCAAAACAAACAAAGCCCAAAACACAGAACTGTAAGTTTCACTAAAAACAAGCTAATATTAACCACTCTAGGGACCACGCAGATAATAATTTACCAGACAGACAACATGGTTTATGCAAATTCTAGTGGTTTTCAGGAGGAAGCAATGTTTAAAAAAAAAACATGGCTGTTCAGTTATTAGAGTCACTAACTACTTCAAGTGACTTTCACTGTGAGAAAGTCCAAGATTCCTCAGGACTTCTGAAAGAATCTCATTTGTTAACTTAAGATCTAAATAATAATAACAATAATGCCCTTCTGCAGCACCTGCTAGCTTAGAATTTCTAAGTGTCTTAAGAATATAAATTCAGCCCAAAACCCACCCTGGTGGAAGGCGCGAAGACATACTTTCCCCCTTTACAAATGACAAAACTGAGGTACACAGAGTTAAAGTAATTTGCCTGGGAGTTAAGGACAGAGCTGGGAGTACAGCCAAGATCTCCTAGTGATCCTTTGATCCGTTATGTGCTAGTATTTTAGACCAGTGGTTCCCCACTGTTGGGGGTAACTGTAACTGTCTTTGTTTGGTAGAGAGTTACCTCTATGCCCTTCCCATGGGCTCTGCAACTACCCTTCCTTAATGATCAGTCTGCATTCCAGCCTTTGTGCTGGCTCTTAGATCCAGGCCTCTCCCCATCTCTCTCGCTAACTTGTAACAAAGCCTGAGAGGCTCTAAACTCTGAAAGCGGAGCAGTGTCAGCTCAGTGTGAGTGCAAGCATCCCCTGCTGAATAATGGGAAGGGTACCAAAGACACTACAAAAGGCTGGACTTTAGTTTTCTCATTAAGGTTGAGTCTGGACGATAAGGGTTGAGCCTCAGAGACTCATTAGTATTTTTGAATTGACAGGCAGTACATGGCTGGACTTTGTTAGGAAAACTGTCCCAAAGCTATTGATCTACAGTCTCATACATTTTAACTCCATTGTGGCTTTCTACTGCATCCCTTGTATACCAGTCCCATGTTCCTCTTACCTAAAGGAGAGCAGTTGTTTCAGACTGTGTCAGTGCTGTGCAGAAGCTTTGTGGTACAAATAAGGGAAACCAGGCTGACCAACAGACTCTCATTTTCATTTTTGAGCAGCTAAACCATACCTGAACCCTGCTCTCCAAAAGTGAAAGGCTAGTGCATTCATGAAATTCATGGTATACAAGAGGCACCCTAGCTGAACTCAAGTGAATAAAGCAACTGAGTTTCCCTTAGTTGGATCTCCTGATGCTTGAGAATCCTTCAGGATATCATGTGATACGGCCACTTTTCTCAGGATGCTACTTTTTAAGGATTCGTTACTCTGTGGTATCACCATGGAATCTAAAGGAAAAGAGACAATACAGAACCAGGAAGTGGGCAGGGATTGAAGTCAGTTTTCCTTGTCTTATAGAAGGGAGAATCTTACTGCGAGAAGAATAGGGGCACACAGAGCCTTTCAGAGATGGGATGCATGAATGGCAAGATCCTCAGTGACAGTCCCAAAAGACTTGGGTTTGAGTCTCAATCTCACAGTGAAAGGAACCTTCTGTTCATCCAGGTGCAAACCGGATGCTTGATCTACTAAGCACTCAAACTGAATGGCTACGTCTACACAAGCCCAAAACTTCTAAATAGCCATGCAAATGGCCATTTCGAAGTTTACTAATGAAGCGCTGAAATACAAATTCAGCGCCTCATTAGCATGCCAGCAACCGCGGCACTTCGAAATTGCAGCAGCTCGCGGCTGCACAGCTTGTCCAGACGGGGCTCCTCTTCGAAAGGACCCCGGCAACTTCGAAATCCCCTTATTCCTATAGATCCATAGAAACTGGATCAATAAGGAACTGGAATAGTTCACCAACATGTTTTACTTAGGCAGGCAGCAAACTGTCATTCAACAGCCAATATCACCCTGAGTTGGATTCTCAATCAAAGTTCTACCTGAGCCAAGGGCTTATCTGGCTGATGTGGTTAAGGCACATCCATATGGTAACTAACAGTAGATAAGGAAGTGATATAGCCAGTAGGATGATCACATTGGCCACGTCTACACGAGCCCAAAGCGCCAGCAGACGTGGCACTTTGAAATTGCTGCAGCTCGCCACCATGCGGCTCGTTCAGACAGGGCTCCTTTTCAAAAGGACTCTGGCAACTTTGAAATCCCCTTATAGGAATGTTAAAGTGCCACGGCTGCCAGCATGCTAATGAGGTGCTGAATACGTATTTCAGCACTTCATTAGTAAACTTCAAAATGGCCATTTGTGTGGCCATTTCAAAGTTTTGGGCTCGTGTAGACATGGCCAATGTGATCATCTTACTGACTATATAACTGCCTTATCTACTGTCAGTTACCACATGGATGTGCCTTAACCACATCAGCCAGATAAGCCTTTGGCTCAGGGAGAACTTTGACTGAGAATCCAACTCAGGTTGATTTTGGCTGTTGAATGACAGCTTGCCTGCCTAAGTAAAACATGTTGGTGAATTATTCCCGTTCCTTATGGACCTAATTTCTGCTGTTGAGGACAGTCTCAATGAAATCAAGTGTCCCTCCAATATATCAAAAGAGTTCTGATGTTTCTCCTTTGGGGAAGAAGATGTCAACGATTCCTGAATCCTTTCCCCTTTTAAGAAGCTCTCATGGGAAATTGTAACTGGGTTAAAAAAAATGGTCAAGATTATGGAGGGTTGGTCCATTGATAGCTATGAATTAGGGTGATCAGGGACTAAATTTCCAACAGCCAGAAAATGGGACCAGAAGATGGGGAGATGGAAAATTGTTTTGTTCTGTTCATTCCCTCTGAAGAACCTTGAACAGCCATTATCAGAAGACAGGATATTAGGCTAGACAGACCTTAGGTCTGATCCAGTGTGGTTGTTTTTACATTGTTATGAATAGTAACAGAATAAGAGTTTCTGAAAAATGATGTGTTAAAGCAGAAGCCAATTTGTTTCCTTTTAAAAAATGTGCATTCTTTTTCTGCTCATACATCCAAATTACAGTAATGAGGTTACTTCAGGCTATCATTCATTAAGCCTTGCTGATCATCAGCAGATTATGGAGAATCAATTTTACTTCCTCAAATGTAGTCTTCCTCCCAGCTGTTTAAACCAAACCAGAAATGTCTGCAGTGAACCCTGGAGGCAAGTTGGCTCAGTATGAATACGATTTCAATTACACAGTTATTAATTCCATTAAATAGTGAAAAATGTAATAGCTATGAAGCATGGACTTCTTGTTTTATACATCATTTCTGAGCATTGCATTATGATTTTAAAGACTTTACATTTTTGGACCAGTGAAATCAAAATGAACTTACAAACTTATAAGCTCAAAAGGCAGGAGTGCCCAATCACGCACAGAAAAACCCTACATAATTCAACTGTTCAGAAATAAATATTGCATTACTACATTATGTAGTGTAATATTTTTTATTATCATACAAAAAGGGAAGTCACATTCCACTCCTGGGAATTTGGATCTATCAACAATCATGCTCAATAAAAACAGGTAATTCATTAGTCTATTTATTTACAGAATACTTTTCAAATGCATGGAGATATATATGGGATGATGGAGTCACTGTCCTGAAAAGTTTATCACCTAAATCTCAATGTCTCAGGCTCACAACTAATGTTCTGTTTTCACTGTACTGTGCCTAATCTATTTCCCTCAGACTTTAGGGCTTAAAGGCATTCCATTACCTGTTTCAGACTCAAAACATTGTTTTCCAAAGCTCCTTGAGACACTCAGATTATAAAACCAAAATCTGTTCTCTTTCAGTTGAGATGACAGTAATAGTCCACATATATTTTTATGGAATGTTTCACCAGCAAAGCTTACAAACTCTGCTCTTCCACCAGCAAAACTCCAGGCAAGGACCTCCATTTGGACTGAATTGTAGCCTGACTTGTGTGGCAGCATAGGGGCTAAGGGAGAGCTAGGCATGCAGCAGTATGGGAGAGGAAGCAGGCTCTAAAGATCTGTTACCTCCTTTCCTCATGCCTTTTGGCAGGACAGATGAGAATAAATGAAGCCTTAGCTACACTGGCAAATTGGGATGGGAGCATATCACTGTAGGAGGTAGAAACCCAATGTCATCTACTCCCTTCAGAGAGCAGCAGGCTGACCAGAAGAGAGTCTGTACCTCCCTGGATCACACTGTCCCTTTCAGGCTTCTCCGCTCCGGTGGCTGAGCAACAACATACTGTCCGTTACACAGGGGAAACTGTAATGTCACAATTTACCCCTTTGCCATCAATGCCTTAGAACTCCCATAGATTATCAGACAGAGAGATTGATGGATATAAATATATCTATGACCTCACTAGTGCAGATAATGTATCACTATCCTCTGTTGCACAGAATCAGGATGGCTGAACTGTGCCTCATAGAGCCTATACTAATAACACCTAAAGAAATTTCTCAATTAGCCTTAGTAGTAAGGGACTATGCTTCTGAAGGGCTGTGTCTAGACTAGCCCCCAGCTTCAAAGGGCACAGTAACTAGGGTCTTGGGAGATTACTAATGAAGTGCTGTGGTGCATATGCAGCACTTCATTAGGCTAAATCTCCCCCACAGCAACTTTGAAGTGTGAAACTCAAAAAGGAGTAAAGGGACTTTGGAGTAGCGCAGGCACTTCAAAGTTGCCACAGGGGAAATTTAGTCTAATGAAGTGCTGCATATGCACTGCAGCACTTCATTAGTAATCTCCCGCCACCCTAATTAGCCTGCCCCCTTCGAAGCTGGGGGCTAGTCTAGACACATCCAAGCAGGAGTGTCTCATTCTGTCCCCACTACCACAGCAGTGGTCAGCACGCAGGTAACCATGAAGTCTCAGGTGGCTATACATTTCCTACAGTATTTATTATTAATTGTTATTATTTATTGCAATAAACAATAAGCCAACACCAGGACTCTGTAGGGCAGAAATAAATCAAGACTGCTTTGTGACATAGTGCAATTGGCAGATGGGATATAAGTGTTCCGCATTCCACAGTATTACCCGTTTGCTGGTCATCCCAAGAACATCAGTGACAAACTCATCAGAAAGCTGTGGTCCATGCACATTAGCAATATATTTACTCACTATACATCATTCATCCACTAGAGGGTCCTGTGCACTGTATGATTCCAGACAGGGTGTGGTCTCTGGTAAACAGCAGAGACAATGGTAGAATTCAAGCTGAACTATCCTGTTTGTCTGTAGTTGTAGTTTTTTTTTCCTGTTTATGAAGAGATTAAATTGGTTCTACATATCACAATACTTGCTATGTTACAGTACCTCAGGAGCATGGAGTGTATAAGAGGTATAAGTGGGGTGATGCTTGTGAGTTCCCAATTTTCTAGAGACAGAGCAATGACTTTTTTAAAACTACATTCACTTATGGCAGTTTAACATATTATCTAAATTGCAACTTTGCAGCTGTGCAGAAAAGCTGCCCCCCACTTCTTGGGTTACAGTCCTGCCCTAGCTACCTCCTCCCCCCACCCCCAGCCACCTGCAACTAGACAGTAGCTCCCAAACATTAAAGAAGAACCTAAGCCTCTTGTTATGAGCAGGTGCAGATCAACTGAACTATATGAATTCAAAGCATTATTGTTTCAGTTACGAAGAAAACCTTTCAAAGAATTCTTGGACCTTTTTTGTTTCAATTAAAACTGTTTTCAAGAGCATGATCCCACTGAAGTTAATGGGAAGTTTCCCACTGATTTTAGAGGGAGTGAAATCTGGCCATTAGACACAAAGGTGGGCAGCACCCATTTACTTGAGTGGAATCTGCTTATGCTTTTCCAATACAGGTTGAACCTCTCTCATCCAGTACCCTCAGGACCTGACCAGTGTCAAATGAGAGAATTTGGCGGGCCACAAGAGGTCAACATTGTCTAGCACATTACCAACACTTCCACTGCTTACTAGACTCTTAGAAGACATTTAAGGGTAAATTACAGCTAAATAACACCACAGAACACTGAGAGGCAGGAGAAAGTTGGCCACACCCATGGTAAGTGGTCGTCCAGCTAACTAAAATCATACCAGATTATGGATGTTGCCAGACAAGAGAGTTCTGCATTACAGAGTTTCCAGCTGTACTTGGCCCAAAATCTCGACTTTAACTGCAAGCAATCATACTGGTATTGTTTGATTGTGAAAGATTACCTGAGTTCAGTGCCAAATTAGATACTATTTAAACTTCTCTAGTCTGGCACTCTTGTCCAGCAACATCCATGATCCACTGTGATTTTAGTTAGCTGGACAATCACTTACCAAGGATGTGGCTAAGTTTCCCATGGTCCCATAAAGTTTGTTTCCAGACACCAGTCCTGGCTCTCAGTGTTCTGTGCTGTTATTTAGCTGCAATTTACCCCTAAAATTACCTTTTCTAAAAGCCCACTAAGGAGTGGAAGTGTTGGTAATGTTGGTAGACCATACTGACCTCTCAAAGTTTTGCAAATTCTCTTGTTCTGCACCAGTCAGGTCCTGAGGGTGCCGGACAAGAGAGATTCAACATGTAGTCATGTTTTCCAAATGACTCTGACAGCACGGCCTTCTTTAAAGTTAATTTAGGTAAAGAAAAGAATTGGACCAGCTACAAAAGGTAAATTTTGTGTGCCCCAAACTTGTTTTTTTTTCTAAAACCAGCATCAACACTCTCAGGTGTGTGATCTTTTCTGATCTCTCAGACTAAATGCTGGTGGATTTCAACAGCTCAGGTATGGGAGACCTCCAAAGAAACTTCATTTGCTTCAAAAAGTGATATTGGGAACATGTTTGGGCAGTCTTTCAAATTTGGGTACATCTTCACATCGAGCAGCCTTCACTCTAAATAGTAAACTGCTTACATTACTGTGGTACAAAGTTAGACAATGGATGAGTTCTACCTCAGAGGAGACTGTATTTCATTGGCAGAGTTTTTAAAAACATGTGCAAGGTGATTTGGAATCATTTGGAATGAAGGCTTCTGTATTAAATGTGTGAGACATATTTCAAAAGAATACCTAGAGAAGAAATTGAACCATTTGATACAATATTTCCAGGCTAACAAGTGTCCAGTTAAAGACAGGATACCTAAATTCATTTTATTAAAAAACTATTTTTAAAGGAATGGATCTGTTAAATGGACACAGGTTTTATTTGGTGCTATGCCTTTAACGGCTAAACATATTCAGGAAGTCAATCTGACATTTTCACTAAGGAATATAGTGTTCTGAATACACATAATTGTGTACAGAAGTCATCTGATTTCCCTTGCAGACAAGTGACTCCAAAGCTACCAGCTGCTGGATTTCATGCCTCTTCCTGTGAAGGAGCTGATTACTGCTGGAGAAAGGCAACGAGACTAGAAAGACCATCAGTCTCATTCTGTAGGGCAGTTCTTGCCACACACACTTTGTTGCAGGCAAAGTTTAACCTCCCTTTTCTCTGAGCCAAATTAATCATGTCAGAAAGACAATTTTTTTCCAAGGACAAGACACACTGCCTGACACAGGGAGATTAAAACAAATCTAAAACATGAGTCTCTGAGGGGTAGCCGTATTAGTCCATAACTTCAAAAACAACAAGCAGACCTGTACTTTCTTTGAGACTAATATTTATTAGGTCCTGAGCTTTTGTGGATAAATAAATACAGTGCTCTGATACAGTAGGTTTTACCTATGAAAGCTCATGGCCTAATAAATTAGTCCCTAAGGTACCACAGGACTCTGTTATGTCTAAAACATGAGGTGAGGCACTTAAAAGTTGCCAATTTTCTTTTGGAATCTGTGCACCACTTCTGTGATCAGACCACCTTTTCCTCTGATCACATAAATGGAAAAGGATCAGGCTGGGTCAATAACTGGAGGGAAAATAGACAAATACAATCTAGGTACTACTCGACCAGTATGCTCAGGACCTGACCAGTGTCAAATGACAGAATTTGCTGGACTACAGGAGGTCACTATTGTCTAGCATCATTATCAATACTTCCACCGCTTACTGGCTCTAAGAAGACACTGAGGGGTATATTACAGCTAAATAACACTGAGAGCCAGGGCTGGTGGCTGTAAACAAAATTATGGGACCGTGAGAAGCTTGGCCACACCAATGATAAGCGGTCGCCTGTCTAACTAACATCACACTGGATTACTATTCTAAGTAAAAGAATAAATGGACACAAATCATATATCAAGAATGGTAACATACAAAAACCTGTAGAACTCTTCAATCTCCTTGGATACTTAGTAACAGATTTAAAAGTAGCCATCTGTCAACAAAAAAAAATTAAAAACAGACTCCAAAGAAAAACTGCAGAGTTGCAATTCATTTGCAATTTTGATACCATCAACCAAGGACTGAAAAGAGACTGGGAGTGGCTCGCCAATTACAAAAGCAATTTCTCCTCTTGATGTTCACACCTCCACGATAGCTAGTGATAATGGGCCACATCCTCCCTGACTGAATTGACCTGATTTCTCTTCTCTTGATGTTCATAATTCCTCATTAGCTGCTGATAATAGTCCACATCCTAAGTGACTAAACTGACCTCACCAACTCTGGCCCCCCTCTTGACTGGGACTCCCTCCTTTTCATGAGACTATAAATTTAGCCTCTCCTCTGGAACCCCCAACTCATGCATCTGACAAAGCAGGTCTTTGCCCACAAAAGCTTATGCTCCAAAAGATCTGTTAGTCTATAAGGTGCCACAGGACTTCTCGTTGTTTTTGAAAATACTAAAGCAGTGTACCAACTTGGGTGTTAGCAGACACTATGCAACTTGAGGTGCCATACTGCAGATGAGACATAATGCCAATCGCTGAAAGTGTCCTAGCACTTTTTACAAGACTTCAGTTTATGCACCCAGCTGTCCTGTCCAAATTCCAGTTCAGGCACTTTCCATTTAAATTCCCTATTAAGTTCCAACTGAATACCAGATTGCTCTTAACTGTTGTGTAGTGCTGCTGTGTCCTACGTTCAGAGGCTGCTGTACTCCAGTGGTAGCCACAGAAGGGAGCTGGTGAGGCAGATGCAAACTGTTCCTGCTTCTTCCACTGAATTGCTGAGTGATCATGTAGGCAAGTCACCTGCTCGCTCTGTGCACCAATGGCTCCATCTGAAAGAGGGATCTGTCCTCAGAGAAGTTGAGAGGCTTATTTATGGTTTGTATTAAAACTGTCAGAGATGCTTGCAGAGCACTAATGCATTTTAGACACTGACCCAAAGTCTCTGAAGTCAATGGAAAAACTTATATTGATTTTAATGGGCTTTGAATCAGCACTTCAGTCAGCCTTCACTTATTGGGTTGCACACACTTGCAACTCCCTTCACTCAAGTTTCAATGTCAAAATCTAGTTATTGCCTGAGAAGTCAAAGGGGAAGAAATTATTCCAGTTAAAGTACTGGGCTGGTGTGGGGGGCTGTTTGTCGAAATTAGAATGCTGAATGTTGTCTTAGACCTTAACAGTGACTTTGTAACACAGCAGTATTCAAAAGCCCCGGTAAAGATAGGACAGGGGAACTGGGGTTGATCTTCGCTGTACAAACATCAAATAAAACACAGCGTTGACTCCCCAGAATGACTTTACATTTTAGATACCAGATGTCTACTGCCACTCTGAGCTGGCCAGGCATGAACAGGTTAAACGTCTAAAAATGCAAGATGGATTTCTTTCTGAACCATCTGAAGGGGGGGAAAAAAAACCAGTCACAGACAGTTAGCCACAATAGAGGAGCACTAAGGAGCACATCTGCAACCTAAGCATACACACCCTCTGCCTGCCTCTTGTCCATGCCACAACCCCTCTGTGCAGTCACAGAAGATTCCACAAGTGCTGACTTTTGAATCCCCGTTACAAACAAAGGGTTCAGGAGGAAGCAAAAACCCCTCCACCAGCCAGGTAGGTCTAATATGTTTGTTGTCTTACCCAAGCAAACCCTGGGGGCCAAAGTTAAAGAAAACTTTGAGAAATGCTGTGTACATGCTTCAGTAGCTCGCTGGTTTGGACCAGAACTGCCCGGGGCTGGAGGGTCCATTTGGGAATCCGGTCATAAAGAATTTAGGAGCCACATTTGCTTCTGAGTCTACAAGTCTTGGGTGAGCTATGGTGAGTTATAGCCCCAGCTGCTTCAAGAGGCTCTGGGTTAAAGCTTTTGAACGAAATGCTGCCAATTCTTCAGAGAGGCAAACAAATATAATCTTGCAAAGTAATTTTTAATTCCTGTATTAAGCACCTGTGTTCCTGCCAAGAGGCCAGTGATTTCTGATTGATGGGGGACTTCAGGAAACAGCAGAGGGATCATTTACCAATTAAATCTTAATGCTGCTCTTAGAGAGTCAGCAGTCTAACATTCTAACCAAAGCTGCTCAAATATCAAATAAAGTGATTTTCAGATCTTTTGTGTCTAGAAACTGAGCTGGTTCTCTAGGATTCATGGGGTCCTATCAAACATTACTTGCAAGTATCCAGATATCTACCAGATATTTGTGAAAACAGATGTGGGTATTAAACTTTTTAAGAAATTTAGCCCAAATCATTATTTGAAAATTCCTATTAAATACCAATGTTTGTTATTCATTAGGTTGCTTTTTAAATTGCTTCAGTCCTCCAATTGGAGGGCACAAATACAATCATGTGACTTGGGTGACCAATCAAATAGCATGTATCGTCAAAGAGGAAATCTGAGGAAAAAAAACTTACCTGAAAACTATCAGAGGGGTAGCTGACCAAGCAGGTGTTTGCCCACGAAAGCTTATGCTCCAAAATATGTTAGTCTATAAAGTGCCACAGGACTTCTTGTTTTATCCGCAAACTATACATCCTAAGTGTAGACTCACCCTAAGAAACCTTCTTCTCCTTTCCTCACAGAACCACTCACACTACGTGCAAATGTCTAATATTGCATGTGAGGAGTGTTAGATGTCTAGATTATCAACTATTAATTGCTGTTGGGATATGAAAAGTGAAATTAATTGCATTTATTTACCAAAATTACATGTAACCAATAAGATTTGTTTCAGTCAAGGTTTGTGCCTACCATCTCCTCAATCTGCGTATGTTCTCTCCATGTGCACCGAAGGAAGGACAAGAAGTGATGGGCTTACTCTGCAGCAAGGGAGACTTAGATTCGATATTAAGAAAAACTCTCTCTTTCTACAGGGTAACTGAACTCTGGAATAGTCTTTCAAGAGAGTTTGTAGAATTCCCATCCCTAGTGGTTTTTAAGAAGAGGTTAAACATACACCTGTCAGGGATGGTCTACATATACTGATCCTGATTCAGTGCAGAAATCAGGCTTTGAATGATTTCTCAAGGTCTGGTCCCAGAGCTACATTTCTGAGATTGAATAGCCTTGGCATAATCCTGTTATGACAAAAAGGTGCTGCAAATAAACTGATCAGTCTTTTTTACTTCAAATGTCTCTGACCACCAGACATGAATGGAAGAATGGACCCTACAATGTAATCATCCAATGTTTTGTATATTTACATGCCATTTTAAAGTGAGGTTTTAGAATAAAGAAAGCAAACACAAAACATTCCATTACAACCTGGATCAAAGAAGCAGGTTGTGAATAACAAAGGCAAATAAATAAAAACAACAAAGAATTTGGGCATAACATAACAAACAAAATACAATCTGGGACTTTAAAACCAAACAGATGATTAACTACTGAACACAGGCAATTTGACACAAAATCAACAAGGTCCTGTGGCACCTTAAGGGCTAACAAATTGATTTGGACATAAACTTTTGTGGGCTGGAAGTGAGTCAAATTCCTCCCTCTCTAAACTACTATGAACTCTTCTTTTAGGACTTTCCTAACACCTTGTGGTGACATTAAGTCGACATGGATTTGTCACAGGCACATATAAATTTTACAGTATTTTTATCGTGAATTCATGTATTGTACTCAACAGTTACATGGATTTTCACTGCAAAATACTAAAGTACATTTGGGTGTGTATGGTGAAGAGGCATTTTTGATTGTCTGACTTTAAATATTAGTTCCCTCACATACTCCAGATTATTGCATTAGAGGACTGTGAATTACACTCCACAAGCATTTTGTTTACTCTACTGTAAGTCTCTGATATCTGAATGGGCCAATATCAAGCTTATGCCACGTTCAATCCCTATTCCAAATACAAGTCAACCCACTGACCCAGGGGAAGCAGGAAAAACTTATAAAGCTAAATTTTCCCACCCGCATACTGACCTTTCCTGTTTCTGTTACAAAGACCAAGAGCTCTCAACCTTTTTCTTTCTGAGGCCCATTAACATGCTATTATAACTCCACAGCCACAACAACCGCTTATCTGCACATAAAACTCAGGGCTGGCATTAGGGGGGTAGCAATCAGGGCAGCTTCTTGGGCCCACACCAAATGGGGGGCAGGAGGGTGCGAAGCTCAACTGCTCAGGAGTAGAGGCTAGGGAGTAGAGGCTAAAGGGCTTTCAGCCCTGGTGGGCGGGACTTTGGCTTGCTCTTCTGCCCTGGGCCCGGGAAGTCTGGCAGACCACGACCCCGGAGGAGGGCTTGGATCCTAGCTGAGAACCGCTGACTACACGCCGTTTCCTTGCACTCTGCCCGTTCCCCGCTCGGAGCAACTACGCCACGTGCAAAACAGCGCCAGGAACCTACGCGGCGTCTGCAGCCCTCCTTCGCCTCTCAGGGGGAGAAAGAGAGGCGACCCCCCCCCCCCCCGCCCCGCCGGGCACGCAGCTGTGCGACGCGTGCGCTGCCTTGGAGACATGAAATCCCCCAAGCGCAGCGACTCCCCCACATGCCCGGAGCAGGGCCCGGGCGCACAGACGCGCGCTGCCCAAGGTGGGAGGCGGCATAACACATGGAGGAGCCCCCGCGCGGCCGGACGCGTCTCCGGAACCCCGCTCGCTCCACAGCGTCCCTCCTTCCCCCACCCAGCGAGCCGGCCGCTCCTCTACCTCACCCCACGCTGCAGAAGCCGTGGCGCTGAAGCGGCTGCTGGGAAATGTAGTTCCCGCCCCGGGCGGTGCTCTAGTGGGAGATGAGTACCAGAGAGGTAGACCTGTTAGTCTGTAGCTTCGAGAACAACAAGAAGTCCTGTGGCACCTTATAGACTAACAGATGTTTTGGAGCATAAGCTTCCGTGGGCAAAGATCCGGTTCATCCCCCCACTCATGCATCTGATGAAGCGGGTCTTTGCCCACGGAAGCTTATGCTCCAAAATATCTGTTAGTCTATAAGGTGCCACAGGACTTCTTGTTGTTCTGGTGGGAGATGGACGCTCACAGGCAGGAAGGGAGGACAGAACTGCAGTTCCCAGGAGGGGTGTGCTTCCCCACCTCTCGTCAAGTCCATCGGCTGGCGGGCAACCAAGGGGCAAGGTGGCTGTGCTAGAGGGCTGGTAGGGGGAGAAACGTGTGGGAGGATCACCATTGTGTATCACCATTTGCCCACCCAGCAGTAGTGAAAGGCAACAAAACCTGTCCTCAGCAACCAACACCCTGAGCTGAGTTACTTGGTATTGATGAAAACAACAAGAAGTCCTGTGGCATCTTGTAGACTAACAGATATTTTGAAGCATAAGCTTTCATTGGCAAAGACCCGCTTCGTCAGATGCATGAGTCTAAAGCAGGTCTTTGCCACGAAAACTTATGCTCCAAAATATCTGTTAGTCTATAAGGTGCCACAGGACTTCCTGTTGTTTTTGAAGATACAGACTAACTTGGCTGCCTCTCTGATACTTGGTATTGATAGTGTCTATTGGCAGAGCAAACTGATAGCTCAGGGAGGGCCTGCACAGGTGGTGTTTGCTCTAGTGAGTACAGTTTGAACTTCCCTCCCTGGTCTGACATACTTGGGACCTGACTGGTGCTGGACCAGAGAATTTGCCAGATGACAGGAGGGCAGTATTGTCTTAGCAGCATTACCAACTCTTCCACCACTTACTGGGCTCTTAGAAGATATTTAGGGTAAATTAGAACTAAATAACAGCACAGAACACTAACAGAGGCAGCTGTGTTGATCTGTATTCTAACAAACCAGAACAGCAGTCATACCACTTTAAAGACTAACAAAATGATTTATTAGGTGATGAGCTTTCATGGGACAGACCCACTTCTTCAGCTCAATAGCATTTCCAGTACAGACCCAGATATATAGCAGAGGTCCAAAAAGATTGCAAGAAAAATGACAAATCAATAACATGAACTGAAGGAGGGGAGTGAGGGATAGGGGATGTTAAGGGTCTTGTCTGATATAATTACAAGCATCAAAGGAAGGGAAACTCCTTGTACTGCTTGAGATAATTGCTTTCTTTGTTCATACCAAGTGTCAATGTGAATTTGAGTATGAACCCCAGCACAGAACATTGAAAGTGAGGACTTGTGGCTATAAGCAAACTTTGTGGGACTGTGGGAAACTTGGACACACTTGGTAATCCAGCTAATTATAATCATGCTGGATTACAGATGTTGCCAGACAAGAGTGACAAACTAGAGAGGTTCAACCTATTGTGCCAGTTAATGTGGTGCACACGTTATGGAGTTCAATCCAGAGTTACTATCTAAGCACCAAATTCACCCTGTGAAAGTGTTTTAAATATTTATATGCTCAATCATGTTCAGTTATAGAGCAACTTAACGCTAAAGCACAGAGAAGCTGATGAAATATGGTATGGAAGTTAGCACTAGGTTAAAAAAAAAGAAGGACAAAACCCTTGGACAACTGGGATGATCCTGATTCCGTAAAACAGCAGTTGTCAATGGGTACAGACCATTCTTTCACATTTCCCAGAGCAGATGAGTTTTAAAAAGGATGATGCTGGGAAAGACTGGACCAGTGGCAAGGCAAATTAGAGTCCAGCAAATAAATTCATAACACATTTATTTTGCAGGAGATTCAGGTGGGATTTCTGTAGATTGTGATTTACTCAGCTTAATTTTGTTTTCAAAATATTGCACCAAATAATTTCTGTGAAAAGTTCTTGGACTATTTATAGCTCACCTATAAGTATTGATATTCAAAATGCAAACTGTTAATTGAACACCTAGGTTGCTTGGTTTCTGTTTCCTGACTGTATGGCACAATTCTGAAAATCAGTTTTCTGGTTCAGATACTCATGATTCCTAATTCGGAATTTGTCTTCTGTGAAGATTCTTCAGTATTCACCCTTTCAGTGAACATTCTCTCCCCATGCATAGATTCTTAGAAGATTAGAGTTGAAAGAGACCTCAGGAGGTCATGTAGTCTAACTCCCTGCCCGGACATGTTCAACCCCCAACTCAATCATTCCAGCAAGAGCTTTGTCAAGCTCTATCTTAAAATCCTCTAAGGATGGAGATTTTACTACCTTGGTAAGTAAACCATTTCAGTGCTTCACCACCCTCCTAAGCTATGTCTACACTACAAAAATAACTTGAAGCAGAGCATCTACACACACCCTACTTCAAAGTTAAACTTTGAAGTAGGGCACTACTCCATTCCCGGGAATGGAGTGAGGACTTCGAAGTTGCGCTCCCTACTTCCAAGTTAACTTCAAAGTAAGGGAAAATGCATGTAGACTCTCTGCTGGCTACTTCGATGTAGTGAATAACTTTGAAGTTAACTTCAAAGTTAGTTCCTAGTGTAGATGCACCCCTAGCGAAATAGTTTTTTCCTAATATACAACTTGACCTCACCTATTGAAACTTGAGTCTATTATTTCTTTGTGTGTCATCTACCATCACTGAAAACAGCCTAGCTCAATCCCCTTTGGAGCCACCCTTCACATAGCTGAAAGCTTACCTTCTGCAGACTAAGTAAGCCCAGTTCCCTCAGCCTTTCCTCATACATCATGTACTCCTGCTCCCTGATCATTTTGTTTCCCTTGCTGAACTCTCTCCAATTTGTCCACACTCTTTCTGAATTAGAGAGCCCAAAACTGGATGCAGTACCCCATATGCAGCCTCTCCAGTGCAAAGTAGATGGGAATAATCACTTCCCTCCATATGCTGGCATTACTCCTACTAATGCAGTCCAATATGCCATTAGCCCTCTTGGCAACAGGGGCACACTGTTGACTCATATCAATCTTCTCATCCACTGTGATCTCCAGGTCCTTTTCTGAAGAAAACCCACTTAGCCAATAGGTCCCCAACCTGTAGCAGTGCATGGGATTCTTCCATCCTAAGTGCAGGAGTCTGCATTTGTCCTTGTTGAACCTCATCCAATTTCTTTTGGCCCAAACCTCCAGTTTGTCTAGGTCACTCCCTCCATTATACTTGCTACCCAGTAAGTTCACAGAAAGGGTCACAAAGGCAGTCAAATATTCAGAGAGTTTTTTTTTGTTTCACAATATTCACCCAGTTCTCACATTATTCATTCAATTTTAATATATCTTATATTGTACTTTTCATTTGTAGATGTCAAAGAATTTTACAAGGCTGGTTAAATACCATCACGCGGTTTGATGGATGATGAAACTGCATTAAAGAATTGACCTGGCTTGTCCAACATCACAGTCAATTGCTGAGCTGGTCACCTTGACGTTGTTTAAAGTGTGCCTGATGTGGTGTTTTTTTTTGTTTGTTTGTTTGTGTGTGTGTGTGTGTGTGTACCTTTTTTTTCAGATACTGACAGTTCCATGATGCAACCACCAGACATAATGTCCCTGCAGATGATATCAGCTATTAATAATTCATCGTTGATTCAGCCAGGCTTTTCTTTGCTCAATTTTGATGGACAGGTTTTCTTTTTTGGACAGAAAGGCTGGCCAAAGAGATCCTGCCCCACAGGAGTTTTTGTCCTTGACTTAAAAAAAAGCGAGCTCAAATTGAAGCCTGCATTTTTCTCTAAGGATTCCTGCTATCTTCCCCCTCTCCGTTACCCTGCTGTCTGCAGTGTCAGGGGCAGAACAGAGTCTGAAAAATGCCAATATGTCATCCATGGTGGGAAAACACCAAACAATGAACTCTCTGATAAGATTTATGTTATGGGTATGATGGGCAAGACTAGCAAGAAAATCACCTTTAAATGCACAGAGAAAGAATTAGTTGGGGATGTTCCTGAAGCCAGATATGGTCATACCATTAACATCGTTCATAGCCGAGGTAAAAGAATGAGTGTTATATTTGGGGGAAGGTCATATGTCCCTCTTGGACAAAGAACCACAGAAAAATGGAATAGTGTGGTAGACTGTATGCCCCATGTGGTTTTGGTTGATTTTGAGTTTGGATGCTGTACCTCATACATTCTTCCAGAGCTTCAGGATGGACTTTCCTTCCATGTCTCCATTGCCAGAAATGATACCATCTACATCCTAGGGGGTCATTCCCTTGAAAATAACATCAGACCCCCCAACCTCTACAGACTGAAAATTGACCTGCCACTAGGAAGTCCAGCTGTGAGCTGCACCATCTTGCCTGGGGGGATCTCTGTCTCCAGTGCACTTGTGACTCAGACTGGAGGCAAGGAGTTTGTCGTTGTTGGGGGCTACCAGTCTGACAACCAGAAGAGGTTGGTTTGTAACACAATCATTTTAGAAGATAACAACATAGAGATTGTAGAAAGGGAGACTCCAGACTGGACACCAGATATTAAACACTGCAAGATGTGGTTTGGTAGTGATATGGGTAATGGGGCCATCTTGCTTGGTATACCAGGAGACAACAGGCAGCTAATTACAGATACAAACTACTTTTACATTTTGAGATGTGGAGAAGCAAGAGAAGATGAGGAGGAAGAGGAGGTGGCACAAACTTGCAGTCAGACATCTACAGAAGACCCAGGGGACTCCACTCCATTTGAAGATTCGGAAGAGTTCTGTTTTAGTTCGGAAGCCAATAGATTTGACGATGACGATATTGACACCTATAATGAAGATGATGAAGAAGATGAATCAGAAACAGGCTACTGGATCACCTGCTGTGCCACCTGTGATGTTGACATCAATACATGGGTCCCTTTCTATTCAACAGAACTCAACAAGCCAGCTATGATCTACTGTTCCCATGGAAATGGCCACTGGGTCCATGCTCAGTGTATGGACCTATCTGAGGGCATGCTTATACGTCTTTCAGAGGCAAATGTCAAGTACTTTTGCAATGAGCACATTGATCTTGCTAGAGGGTTGCAAACACCAAAGAAAGTTCTGCCTGTGAAAAAACAACCTATGAAACCATTGCGCAGAAAAACATCCATGAAGGTAGCAACTCCAGTGAAAAAATCTTTTCTCCGGAGATTATTTGAATAAATGTGAGCTAAGGATTAAGGTTCAGCTAGGATTAAATGAAGATATCACAAACCAAAGACAGTTAATAATAGATGGAACACTCCTAGTGGGGTTCTATTTTATTAATTTTCATTATTGGATCATTTCAGTTTAATGGATCTCATGAATCAACATTTATTATGTGCATTGTGGTAGCATTGAGTAGCCCCAATCAAGATTATTGCTCCATTGTGCTGAGCTCTATACAAACACACAGGATGATGTTCAGATAGCCTTCTTCAGATTGAATAGTACCACAACTCCATAAATATCCCCACTGATATTAAAGAAATTATTTGAAGAGTAAGGCACTACCTTGTGTGAATAATTACGTAGACTGCGTCCCACAGGATGCACAGAGCAAATCAATCTACTCAATCAGCTGAACTAGAAAGATTAGATATAATTCATGACTGCATTACTCCAGTTCTACACTGGTATAATGAATTAAAATCAGTGGACTTAAACAAATATTAAACTGGAGTAATACAGTGGTATTTCTGGCCCATTGTAAAAAATATGAAGGTATCAAGGGTCATATCTAATTTGAGAACCTTCTATTTTGGTATGCCTAATTTTGGATCTAATTTTGATTTTGAGAGGTGCTTGGCAGCTACTGATCAATTCCAGCTGGCGTTGTGGGAGCTCAGCTCACTGGAAAATTAGCCTGCTTATTTAGATGCCAAAATATATGTTTTGTTTTAATTTTTCAACGTAGGTCTCATGGCCAGGTACTTCTTATGTAAGAAATATCAGTTGTTCAGTGTGCCATTTATGCATTTTAAAATGTATAGTGAGCTAATAAAGCTTATAATAAAAATGGTCTTTGTTTTGTTTCCTCCTCTTATCTGGGTAGCTAAGCACTATGAATGTCAGGTTAGAAATAGCTCTCTCTTCATTTTCAAACAATGATTATAAATTAGTATTTTACAGATGTCTGAGGCCAAGTCTACATTAGACATTAAAGTCAATTGTAGATATGCAGTTCTAGCCACAGCAATTGTGTAGCTATAGTAGTTTATAGTGTCTAACTTTGCCAATGGGCCATTTTGAGGGGTGGAAACTAATGCAGCTGGGCACTCAAAGAATTCAGATTGCAAAAGACACTGTCAGGGTTAACTGGCCCAATATTTTAGTAATTGTTTGTGTTTTGTAGTACCTGTTTGTAAAGTTCCTGTAAGTCTTAAATTTATTTTGATTGTTTTTGTTACTGTTCCAATTCACTTTAAAAAAATCAGTATAATCACATCAACACTTGTGAGCCTACAATAATAGATCCATGTGTTCACAGTTCAGTTCATATGCATGGTCTTTGAATAAAAATGGATAACGACATGCGCAGGCCAGTACTTTGCATCACCTAAGCAGCTCTGGCCACATAAAACCTCTCAGGGTGTGTCTATACTACAATACTAGGTTGATTTTATTTAATTCAACTTTGAGCATGGGATTTAACAAATGTGATTTTGCATGTCCCCACTAGGTAGTTGTAGTCAATGGACCAGATCCTTACTGCCAGGGGTTGCATAACTCAAGGAGTGATGCACTGTGGGTAGCTATCCCACAGTCCCTGCGACATCTTGGAATTCTGGACTGGGATCCCAGTCTCATGGGATGTAAATGTTGTGGCTGGTGCTAAGTGCCTGTCATCACACTCCCATTTTTCTGTGTCTCAGAACCAGAGCAGCTGTTCACTAGTCTTCTTCTGTGGTACACTTATCTAAGCTACTTTATTTTCACATGGCATTGCTGTGTGTTCCTGAGGTAGCCTTTATCGACCATGCCCTGTGCAATTTGGGCATATGTATCAGCATTTCTTTATGGTAATTTACAGAAGCCTGTGAGAGAACACTTCAATCTGATGAAGCGGGTCTTGGCCTATGGAAGCTTATGCTTATGCTCCAAAATATCTGTTAGTCTATAAGGTGCCACAGGACTTCTTGTTGTTCTCGAAGATACAGACTAACATGGCTACCTCTCTGATGCTTGTCAGCATTTCTTTATCTGGTTCAGAACTCTGCTGGCACTGGACTTTTCCTCCTCCATAGAGCCCCAGCCTCCCAGCAATCAGATACAGCATGTCTCCTGATGGATCCCTGCTGGAGTGAGTTTATGCTTCTGGGCATGCGTGTCCAGCTGTGCTGCTCAGCTCTCCAGGCTGCTTCAACAGGGTATGACCATTCCATAGTTCCCCCAGGACTTTTCCTGCTCGCTTGGCTGAAGAATACTGGAGATCAAAGTGCCTGCCAGAGCATCACACTGGAGCACTTTGACTAATCACCTGTAGGCCAGTAACTTCGAATTACAGTACATAGTGTTTACACTGCTTTAACTCCAGTCATGAATGTCAACTCTGGTTGTACTCCACTCATTCAAGTGGAGTTCAGATGTGGATTTTAAAAGCCCTGTAGGTCGATGGGTGGTTTTGCTTGGATTGGAATTGCTTTTTGAAACTGTGGGGGAGGGATAGCTTGGTGGTTTGAGCATTGGCCTGGTAAGCCCTGGCTTGTGAGTTTAATACTTGAGTGGGGTGGCCATGTATGACTCAGGGGTAAACAGCATGCAGGGAGGGAGACAGTTTGGGATGTGATAGGTACTCCTGTGCATTTAGGGGATTGGACTTACCTCTTGAGGTCCCTTCCAAGCCTATGATGCAGGTATATCTTCATATAAAATTGTAACTGAATTATCAAAACTTTTACAAAAAGCAGCAGGTGTCTGCAATGAGCAGGAGGGTGCCTGTGGTCTTCTCCACTGGCCCTCCACCCACTGTTCCCTGTGTTTTTTGGAGGGAGGGGGGCAATGCATGAAGAAAGAGGATAGAAGATTTGCCATTTTTCACATAGGGTTAGTTAAGAAGATAAAATATAGCACATGTTTAAGTAAATCTCTTTCGTATCTGCATTTTGCTGACTTACATGTTTTATAACCAGTATGGACAACGTCGTGGTCTCTAATCCCACTTTAGGGACATGATTTTGCCATTATTGTCTTTCAAAAGACTCGTTTGTGGATTTTAGTGCATACAAAAGGAACCTAGCATCTGATGTGTCCTCTATCTCAGTGTTTCTCAACCTTTGTTTATAAAGTACTCCTTTTTCAAAAAAAGAAAATGAGTACCCCCAGACTTCCCTTGCATATGCCTGAGAATACACACACCCACCTCATAAGGCTGGAAGGGACCTTCAGAGATCATTGAGTCCAGTCTCCTGCACTCATAGCAGGACATATCAGCATCCCTGATAGATTTTTTTTTTAAAAAAAAGCATACTTGCTCTAGAACCCTGACCCCATCAAAGACAGAGCTCATAACCCTGGGTTCAGTAGCCCAACACTCTAACCATTAAGCTATTTGTTCCCACATGCCAGGGGCTGAAAAACAAGGTACTAAAGTAATCTGAGGTCTTGAAACAAGAGCCATTCAACTTTTCCAGATTATCATACCCTTTTCAGGAGTCAGATTTGTTTTGTATACCACCAAGTTACACCTCACTTAAAACCTACTTGCTTACAAAAACATCACAGAAGACTACTACTGAAAACTTGCTGACTTTCTACCATCTTATAGAATCATAGAACACTAGAACTGGAAGGCAGTTAAGCCAATGAATTAAATTGAGAACCATTTCAGCTGCAGGGCAGAGAACTGCATACCTGAGGAGCAGTGCCCAGCTCAGGTGAGGTGGGGGACTGGGACCAAGGGTGGGCACAGCTGATCAGCTCCCTGACTTCCAGCCTCTGCAGGAGGTGGGGCCCCCCCACCAGAGTTTCCATTCCTGTGGCTGCTGGCCTGGCTCTGCCCCAGCTGGCTTCCAGCTGTGGGGGTTGTTTCCCCCAACCCCAGCTAGGGTTCTGCCCCAGCTGGCTTCCAGTAATGGGGGTCGGGGTCACCTGCCCTGGTCTGGGTTCCTGCGGCTGGTGCTGCCAGCTGGTGCTCTGCCAAGCCCGTTTCCAGCTGCGGGGCTCAGGGGTACCTTCCCCCCTGCACCCAGCCAGGGTTCCCACTGCTGGTGCTGCCAGGTGGGGCTTTGTGGTCCAGACAGCTTCCAGCAGCAGGGATAGGGGTTCCCCAATACTGGCCAGGGTTCCTCCAGCTTCTCGCTGTGGGGGTTGGGGTTCCCCCCACACCTGGGTAGCTGGAGCTGCTGGCCAGAACTCCACACCCCAGCTGACTTCCCTGCGGGCGTCCCTGTGCCTCCCCGAGCCCCCTCCAGCCCCTGAGTGACTCCTAGCCCCTGAGTGTGACTCTTCTAGCCCCTCTGGCCCCTATCCAGCCCCTGAATGTGACTCCCCAAGCCCCTGATTGTGGGGTTTAAGCCAGGGGGAGCGGTTTGGGGATGAGTTTCTTTCCACCACCGCAATTCTGATTAACTATATTAAATGTAGTGTTACACGCATCCCTTGTTAAACGAGTGCATTCCTTATGAGTACTGGCTTAAACGAGGGACATATATACCTACCTTAGTTCACTAGATGAGTAAATCCCCCCCCGCTAATATGAGCTTTACCCTCCACCCCGCAGCCTCAACCTCCCATAGTCTGCCCCTACACCCACAGCTCCAACCTGCTGCAGCCTGATGTCCCCGCTGGCCATGGACACCCCAAACTGCTGCAGCCTGAACCCCCCACCAGCCCTGTGGCTCCAAACTGTGGCAGCCAGACCCCCCTGCCAGCCCTGCAGCCTGACCCCCTGCCAGCCCTGTGGCCTAAAACCACCACAGCCTGCCCCCCGCAGCCAGCCCCATGGCCCCAAACCGCCGCAGCCTGACCCCCCGCTGGTCCCACAGCCTGACCCGCCCCCCCAGCTGGCCCTGTGGCCCCAAACCTCAGCAGCCGGAATCCCCACTGGCCCCGTGGCCTGACCCCCCCTACCCAGCCCATGGCCCCAAACCACCACAGCCTTAAGTCCCCCGCCAGCCCCACAGACCTAAAGCACCACAGCTTTAACACTCCCTGCCGGCCCTGCACACCTAAACCACTGCAGCCTGAACTCCCACCTGCCCATCTCCCCCATGAACCCAACCCGCCACCAGATTTTAACCCTCCCTCCTGCTCGTGGCCCCAAATTGACCCCAGCCTTTAACCACCCCCACACACCCTCCCCAACCCAAAGTTCACTCACCTTTCAAAAGCAGCGCCACCTGCTGCCACTCCTTCCCCAAGTTAGGAGCACTAGGAACCAATCAGAGACTTCTACTTGTATTTTAATGGTAATTTAGTGACCCTCTTATGAGTTTTTGCCTATGAGCAGAAAGTTGGGAACCAATTGTGCTCATATAGCGAGGGATGAGTGTATTATTTTGTTAATATATTTCCCCTTTTCTATGAAATAACTCTTACGAATATATAAACACGAGGGGCACAATTTTATGTTCTTGCCTCAGGCACCAAATTAGCTAGTTAGGGCACGCTCCCCCCCATCCCCCGTTTTTGAATTGCCTTGGGTCACCAATGCCATGTCTACACTAGCCAAAAACTTCAAAATGGTCATGCAAATGGCCATTTCGAAGTTTACTAATGAAGCGCTAAAATACCTATTCAGTGCCTCATTAGCATGCGGGCGGCCGCGGCACTTCGAAATTGACACATCTCATCCAGACAGGGCTCCTTTTCGAAAGGACCCTGGCTACTTGGAAGTCCCCTTATTCCTATGAGCAGATAGGAATAAGGGGACTTCGAAGTAGCCAGGGTCCTTTTGAAAAGGAGCCCCATCTGGATGAGCCACATGGCAGTGAGCCGCATCAATTTCGAAGTGCCGCGGTCACCCACATGCTAATGAGGCGCTGAATTTGCATGGCCATTTTGAAGTTTTAGGCTAGTGTAGATGTAGCCCAAGTCTTGAATTTTCAAAATGGGTCCCCGTCTCAAAAAGGTTGGGCACCACTGGTCTAGACCATCCCCGATAGGTGTCTATCTAACTTGCTCTTAAAAATCTCCAGTGATGGAGATTCCACAACCTCCCTAGGTAATTTGTTCCATTGTTTAACTACCCTGCCAGTTAGGAAGATTTTCCTAATGTCTAATCTAAACCTCCCTTGCTGAAGTTTAAGCCCATTGCTCCTTGTCCTATCCTCAGAGGCCAAGGAGAACAATTTTTCTCCCTCCTCCTTGTAACCCTCTTTAAGGTACTTGAAAACCACTATCATGTACCAAATAAATGAATTGGAATAGAAATATTGTACTTGCCCTTCAGCAAAAGGTATGTGAAACAGTAGAAACAAGTCACTATCAGAATGAACGTTTAGTTTGTACTGACTTTACTGGTGTTTTTTATGTAGCCTGTTGTAAAACTAGGCAAATAGCTAGATGAGTTCATGTACCACCAGGAAGACCTCAGTGTACCCATAAGGGTGCATGTACCCCTGGTTGAGAAACACTGCTCAGTCTCATACAGCACAAACTGTAGTAGTTCACAGAGGTGACAGAGGCTCCAAAACTCACTCATCACTTTTTGAGAAAGTTTGTAAAACTCATCTCTAACACCCACATATATTTGTCTGGGGAGTGAGTCATTAAACTTCTTTACCTCTTAGCAATAGCAGGTACTTTAGCCTCTTTGTGGCATACCCATACATGCTGTCACCTCTTTTGGGGTGAGAAAGTAATTCAAAAGATATTGATATTTGTATGATATAGATAATATTAAGAACAATTTGGCTCCATGTCACAGGTAATGAGCACCAGAATTGTTGGGAGCTGAAGGTGCTCAGAACCTTTGCAAATCAGGTCAGATTTAATAAGGCCACCAAATTCATCAACTGGTGGATTTGAACCAGTGATCAGGAGATGAAAGGGACTCTGCCTCATTATAAGTGCTCTTTATCATCCAGTTTTCCCATATGTCTGAGGAATGAGTATATTGGAAAGTGAAACATAAAGGAATTAAGCTCATCCAAAATCACCAGGAGACTCACTGGGCTGTTTTTAACATTCTCTCATTTTTCATCCACCATTTTGTGTCAAATGTCAACTGAAAGCACAGAATTACAGATACAGAGCATAAAAAGAGAGAGAGCGTGTGTCTGACTTGGAGGAATGCAGGCAATGAAAAGAGACAAGAAAAACTAAGAGGTAGGTGAGAGACAATTTCTGCAGCTGGCTTTGAAGCCATGAATTGGGGTCTACAATTTGATGAAAAGGATGTGAGGAAGCCAGTGAAGAGACTTGTTCTGAGTCCAGCCCTTCTTCACGGTAGATGAATGGAGGTTGAACCTGTTCTGAATAAATTCAGAATGATTATCACTAAATTATTTGCACAGGTACAAAACTATCCAAGACATACAAATCCAAATCTAATGCCTATTTATAAGAACTTTATTTAAAACAAATTTTAAACATAAACAAGCTGGAATACAATAAGTAGCAATAAAAATCTTAAAACAAGTGCGGTGTTACAATGCACTGAAAACATATTAAGTCAGAAATTACCGTATTGTAAAAATCTGGTTCTAAACTCTTTTACTCCACCATAAATCAGGAAAGAAAACCTTATGAAAAAAATAGTTTAAGACCAGAATCAGGGCTCTAGCTTTTCATGACACTTCACAGCACAATTAAATATGCCTTCTATTATAATAAGCTTTTACAGAAACTTTAAACAAAGGAAGATATAGAATATGATTGTATAAAAACAACAAGAGTTCAATGTAATTTTCACAAGACAACCATTGCCCACAATCATGAGGTATTTAAACTACTTATTAGAGTAGGAAAAAAAAAGATTTTTGAAAGCATAAAATGACTACAAGTGTCTCCACTTAGTTAAAGCCTCTTCAAAATCAAACAGCTTAATGATAGACCATTTCTCAAACAGGGAGGGAAAACATAGTATCCTTTCAGCAATCAAGAATCCCTTGCGTTCAGATGCATGGCTGTGTGTCTGTGGTATTGCTTTTCTAGTCTCTGTTGACAAAAGCTTCACTTGCAGATGTTTAGCATTTGAATTGTTTGGTTTAATGAGTTCCAGACTCTCAAGAAGAAAGTCTCTGGATTTAAATAATGTGACAACAACGGAAAAAGAGATGAAAGTAAATTCAAGTTTGTTTAAAAAAAAAAAAACAACAACGATTGCATCTCTGCTGAGTGCCAGCTGGAATATATAGGGCTTGTCTACCCTACCACCTTCCTTCGAAGGAAGGATGGTAATTAGGGTGTTGGGAGTTTACTAATGAAGTGATGCTGTGGATATGCAGCACTTCATTAAGCGAATTCCCCCCTGCGGCCACTTCGAAGTTTTAAACTTCAAAGTACCAACACACGTCTAGCCGCGGCTCACCCTCCGGTACTTCAAAGTGCTGGGGCAACTTCAAAGTCCCTTTACTCCTCAGAATTTTGAGAAGTAAAGATTTTGAGGAGTAAAGGGACTTGAAGCTCCCCCGCACTTCGAAGTACCAGCGGGTGAGCCGCAGCTAGACACGGGCTGGTACTTCAAAGTTTAAAAATTCACAGGTGCCATGGGGGGGAATTTGCTTAATGAAGTGCTGCGTATGCACGGCATCACTTCATTAGTAAACTCACAACACCCGAATTACCATCCTCCCTTCGAAGGAAGGTGGTAGTGTAGACAAGCCCATACAGTTACTAGTACCTGTAATATGTCTTGCTGGCTTAATAGTGCAATTTCCACACCCTTCTTTCACAAAAGAATATTTTTAATTCCATTGCACTCCTACGTCCCAGTCGATATACTGTTCAGTGTACTGAACTTCCTCAGAGTACTGCCCAGTCTTGTAAATCCTTAAATCTTTAGTTAGTCCTGTTGCAGTCAATGATTCAAACCCCAATTGCTTTTATGTTAGCAATTTGTTGAAGTCTTCTTTTAAATTTGAGAATTTCAGTAAAATCACTGAGTTAATTTGCACAAAAAGAGCAGAATTTGGCCCACTAATTTGGCTGAAAGTATACATATGAGTAAGGACAGCTTGTGAGCAAAATTCACTCCTGTGCATAGGGATAGTATACACTATTTAAATCCAGTGCCTTTTTTGTTAAAAAGGAGAGAGAGAGAGAGAGAGAGAGAAGCTGGTACTCAGCCAGCTCCCTGCTCCTGCAGCCCTTCTGCTGAAGTGCAGACACTCAGTACCAGCAAGTACCAGCACAAAAAAAGCACTGCTTAAATTCCAACTGAACCTTACTTTAAGCACTTAAATCAGTGGTTCTCAACAAGGGGTACATGTACCCATGGGTATGCAGCCATCTTATAGGGGGTATGTCAGCTCATGTAGGTATTTGCCTAGTTTTGCAACAGGCTACATAAAAAACTGTAGCAAAGTCAGTACAAATAAATCTTAACACAATGCCCTGTTTATACTGCTCCATATACTATACAATGAAATGTAAGTACAATATTTATATTCCAATTGGTTTATTTTAGAATTGTGTGGTAAAATGAGAAAGTAAGCAATTTTTCAGTGTGCTGTGACTCTTTTGTATTTTTATATCTGATTTTATAAAAAAGTAGTTTTTAAGTGAGGTGAAACTTGTGGTATGCAAGACAAATCAGCCTCCTGAAATGTGTACAGTAGTCTGGAAAGAGTGAGAACCACTGACTTAAATAATGCTTTTGCATTATGCTGGCTTTCAACACAGGAATAACTTCAACTGTTCGGGAGTAAGGGTTGCTAGACTGGTCCCTGTGGTAATAAAAGGTATTCAAGTATAAAATACAGCAAATAAATATGCAAAGAGAAATGGATACAAAATATTTGCATGATAAAATATTTCCCAACTAAACCAAAAATATTGTTTGAGTTGGTTTCTGAATATACTGGCAAAGAATGCTACATTATGTAAATTCACATATATGCATTTATAAAAAAAATTGTTAGAATCCATAGATTTAAAAATAATCTGAGAAGAAAAATATTTAAAATGATCAAAATCATCATGCTATAAATGAAAAATTATACTTCAAAATATTTAAAAGGCACCTCTTTTTGCACTGCTTCTGTCAAATTATTTGGAAACATGAACATTGAAAAAACCCTGTATTAAATACGGGCAACCCAAAGTTCTAATGTAAGGCTTAAAGGTTGTTTTATGAGGATTAGATATTTCATCCCATAAAATCAAAAGAATCAATCAGAAGAATGCAAAAATATATTTTTGAATTATGAACCCTTAGTTCTCACTATAAATTGTCTATAAATGGCAAATGCGAAATTTTAAAAGATGCAGTATATAATCACAACTGAGAACAACTACAAAAGAAGACTTGATCTTTTAAGTGTTCATTTCTACAGACTGGCCAAATGCAATAGCAAAACAGAAAATAAAATTGAACATGTTTAAAAATTATGTGCAGTAGTTATTTGTGCATTTAATCCTGTTTCACGGAAGATTCTCCAAATATCAAAATGTTTTCACTAGTGATCACTCACTGTGGGATTTTCAGAAGTGCTTAAGTGTTTTAGGAGCACAAGTCCTAGTCATTTAGGTATTTCTGAACTACATTTCCTGAAAAAATTATTTGATGAATTTTGTAAATTTTGTTCTAAAGTAGTATGAATTTAAATTAATTTAAAAACAGTTTCCCAAATTTGGACCCCAATCAGCCAGATACTTAAGCACGATTAACAGTAAGCATCCCAGTAGTGATACTGACAATTCCCATTCTAAAATTTTTGTGTGTGCTTAATTGCTTTGCCACATCAGAGTAATAAAACTGTATTATTAATTCATTCAATATGTTCAGGAACAATTTGGTTGTCAAATTTCACAATAGTGTAAAATAAATATTCAACTATTATTTTAAAATCATTTTACCAACAGGCACTATTAAAGACTGGATATTTATCACCAATAGTCAAGCTTGCGGTGCTATCTCACCTATTTCCTATTCTGTATATAAGGAATACAGCAATATCTGTGTGAACGAGAAAAATGCACCATTTTAATACCCCTAGCACAATTAAAACGGTTCATGTGAGCTGCCTAAACATTGAAATAATATGCTTAGTACTTAAATAGCAATTTCATTTTCAAAGCAGTTCACCGATATTAACTACATAATTCTCATAACATCCCTGTGAGAAAGGTAAAAACTATTTCCATTCTGTGGATGTGGAAAGTGAGGCAGATAAGTTAAATGGCATGCCCCAGACAGCAGTGTCGATATCAGAGAAAGGGTGAGAACACTTTAAAAGCATATGTATATACTATATATAAGCATAGCTCCATTAAGGTCAATAGGGAAATTTCTGACTCTGTTGAAATAAGTACGAGCTGTGCCATTGTCCCCATTGGATTTCACTCATGGGAGCTAAGATGATACATACCAGTTAGGCCATAATCTTTGAAGTACAGATTGCCTATTGAACAAAATTCCTTGTAGGTTCAAGCTGTTAGTAACATTTACAGCGAAGTGTGAAAGTATACAATATACAGAGGAAAAATATATTGCATTTTGAGGGTCTGATTTCAAGGCTAATCCACAAGTTTTCACGTTAAAACGAATTGTCTAGGTTAAAATTATTTTTAAATGCTCACTCCGTGTTCTCTCTAAGGGTAGCTAGCTCTGACTAAAGCTATTCTGTAAGGTATTTTTTTCCCAACATGATGTAATGTCATGTTCTTAAAATATCCTATTAAAATCTCCAGGAGCCTCCTTGCCAGTCCTGGAGGGCTGGAAACTGGTTGGTCTCCAAGACCTATCACAATATCATATGTTAAATAAAATAATATTATAAACTATAATGAAGTCAAACTTTGGACCTTGAATCAGTGTGTTTAAAAACTACTGATTCTGTTCTTCAAAAAGGCTGTCTAAACTTTTTCATGTAGAAACTTTACTTATAAGAGCAAGAAGCCATCAATTTAAAAAAGAAAAACTATTTGTAAATAGTAAGAAAAATGCAGTGATTCAAACATTAAAAATTGCCATTCTCACTTTCTCTTTACTGTCATGCCACTTCTGAATTCTCTTCGTTTCACAGATATCAATCACTTAGTCTAAAAACTTTGGCTAGCTTTGGCTGTTTATTAAACAATAATTTGAGACCAAAGTAAACTGACCATCTTTCTTTTTACCTATACCTCACAACATGGCTGGACAACGACACCAGCCGGTTATGCTGCATTACCATTTTCTGGACACTGTAATCCAGAATAGATGTTTAATCCTCTGAGCAGGGACAGATTCCCTTTAACACCCAGTGTAAAAGTGATATTTGCAGCCTTACTGCAACCCGTCTATGAAGACTTAATTGCAAGCCCAATTGAAATGATCATTATGTTTAGAATTCCATAGAATCAGTGATATCTAAAGTTTCTTCCAATGTCGGGGAGTCCTCTGAACTCTGCTCTGGATCGATTGTGAAGCCTTGGCTTTTTAAAGTATTATGGGCATTCATGAACTTCTGCAGGTACTTAGAGGTATACAGCCAGTGGTGCTTCAAGACATCCTCCATTTCATAGCATTTGGACTGTCTGGCATTCATTTTTCGGAAACGCCTAAACAGTTTGTTCCCAGATTCATTCCCTTCACTTGCCCAGGCACCAATGGAACCATCTCTTTCAATGATTTCAGGAACGTGAGCAAGAGTTTTGTGAAAATAATTTGTAATCTTGCCTTCGTATCTGTACTTGAACTTTGTAGATAGAAGCTCAGCAAAACGTTGAGAGTTGAAGCTATACTGACACAGCAGTTCTGGGCACTCTTTGGCTGGGCACGAAGACCTCCACACTGGTTTCATCTTAAGGTAAAGGTCCATCAGTTCTTTTAGGGCTTCATGCCTTTCCTGACACTTTATTAATTCACATACTGCTTCCACTGTCTCTTTGGTCATAAGCTTTCTAGCAAAGTTTCCATTCATCCTCATTATGGGCTTCAAGTTCATCTTCTTCCTAAGATGCTTGTCAAGAGTCAACTGCCACCTCTTCCTCTCCTCCTTGGAGGCATTGGGGTTCTTGTATACCTCACCTATCTCAAACTGGAATATCTTGTAGAACTCAGCCGCATTGCCAATGTCACAGTGTAGTGCATCTATGGAAGGAACAGTCTCAATAAAAGGCTTGGCAGAAACACCCTTCACTCTATCACGTAATTCCTCAATGGATTCGTGATATGGGTTGGACCTCCATACCTCATACCGCTCCAGGTTTTCAGCATGACTTCTTGTTATGGAGTGGAGGACCAAATTTTGAGCGGCTTCCAGGCGGGTTGCATCACACAGGGTGCAGATGTAAGTAGAGCCTGAGGCTTCAAGGCCTTCTACTTCACGGACAAGTTTCTCATCGTACCCTGTACCCCTAAAGATGAATTTGAATGTTCTGAGGATGCCTCCCATTTCAAGAAGCAAGACACTGTTTTTCATGGTCTCTCTTTCTGCTATGAGAGGGCTCAGAATGGCTGTTAGAGTCTCATGGTCCGATTCATCAGCCAGCATAAGGCACAAAGGTTTGCAACACAGCTCCGAATTGGGCTTGACTTCTTCAAAGATTCTTACATTTTCATTACCATGAGTTATACTGATGCTCATAAGTGTGAAAGAAAATCGAACTGCCTTCTCCGGAACAGCTGGTCCATTTCCATGCTTCTCACTAACATCTCCCATCCCATCACAAGACTCCTTCACCACCACAGTGAAGGGCCCATTCAAGTAGTCATCCAGGTCTCGTGCTTTCATGCCTTCTAAGATGTCTTCCTCCATGTCCATTAAGGCAGAAACCAAGGCTGCATCATATCGAAACCTTTTGGCAATCGTATCTACTGGATAGTCATCAACTGAGTGTGGCAGCCCTGACAGTCCATCAATGATTCCCACTTCTGTATTAGCAGACACATTTTTCAAAGGGGGTTTCCACTCAAATGGATGATAGCCTGGCAAGAGGGCCTTCTCAGCAGTGCGGAGAGCATGCAGTGGCTGGAAGATCTGCCTCCCAGTTATAGCTTTTACAGTTCTGTACATTTTGTGGTACTGGCTACAGCTGAGAAAAGTATTCACTCGGATTGCCAGGCAAACAGCTGGGTGAAGCCCTGATCCCTTCCCTTGCATTATAGCTTCCAATTCATCCGCTTGTCTGTGTTCATTTCTTGCTCTCAAGGCCAGCAGAAACAAAGTTAGGCACACAGCCTTTATATCACCTCCTTCTTCTTTCTCAGCAAAAGCTTTGACTTGAAGTTTGAGTTCTCTCAGACGATGCTTTTGCGCTCTCCTGGTCAACGAGAGCAGGTGTTGTCTTGGTCGGCCCCCTTTGTTTATGTGTGTGTAAATGTCTTTCCCCTTCATCTCTTTGTGGCTGGACAGATGATGGCAGTATTTTCCCAGCAAAACCTCCTCATCACATTCTTTCACTGGACATCGCACAGCCAAAGAATTGAGGATGTTCAGGAATGATTTCACTGGACTCATCAGGTCAGTAGGGAAACAAGGATATCGGCAGGAGGGGCAATAGCTGCCCATAACTTTGAGGCACTTAAGGATGCAGGTTCTGCAGAATAAGTGGCTACATGTTGTTTCCACTGGGTCTGCCAAAATATGCTCACAGACCTGGCAAGAGATGGACTTAACAAAATCTGCAGGATAATCAACTGCAAGAAGTTTGGTGCTAAGATGTGTGTTCTTGCAGTTGGCAATCTTTTTCATAAGGTTTTTGTTTACCAGTGCTGGTTTTTTTACACTTTTAGTTTTTTGGGCACGCTCTGCCATGAGCTTGAGCCTTTTGCCCATCTGTAAGTTGGATGACTGGTTCTTTCTCTTGACCCCGTGATGAGCAGTGCAACAAACAGTGCAGTTCGGGGAGTGAGGCTTCCACTCCATGGCATTGTTCCTTGCAAAATACACTTCACATGGGGTGTTACTGAACTTTCTGTGGATGATGCTCCAGCAGTTGTGACAAAACCTAGTGGGGTGAATTGTGTCGATATCTGCTCGCACATCAATCTTAAAAACCTTTGCAATAAGTTCTGGCCAGGACGTTGCCCTTTTCTCTTTCTTTCTCAGAAGTTCCTGAGTTTCACTGTCCACAGGTCCATGCACTGGATGACTTCTCTTATAGCGATCAGTTTTAAATGAAACTCCACAGATGCGGCAAAGTTGCTGCAGGTTTGCTAGGTGAGCTGCATTCTCTTGCATTTTCAGGTTGTCAGCATCTTTTTCAAGAGCTTGGTTATTATGGTTTAAGTCTGCATCTGGCAGAAGCAGCTTTTCTGCCCATGGAACTGCCACATCCTTCTGTACTGCAGTGTCTTTGTCCAAAGAGGCTGTCTCCTCAGGTTTCTCTTTATTTGCCACTTGGTTGTTTCCAGAAGGTGTCTTCTCAAATGATCTCACTTTAAACAGTTTGAACTTCCATTCAGAAAATTTGGTATAGGGGTGCTGGATTTCTTCTGGCATGGTGTGTAGGCCCATGCTTGGTGACGTCCGTATGTCCATTCTGGCAGGACCTGGATCACCTGAGGGAAAAAGAGAGAGAACAAGAGCACTGTATGTAAGTGAAATACTCTCAAATAAGCAGTGGTGCAAAAGCAGGAAGCATGATTTTAAGGGGCACAAATATACAGCCATCAATGAGTGATAGATGCTTTGACAGCAAGCTATTTCCCAAAGTATAAAATATCACTGTGGATATAAATTATGTCATGCCAATAAAACATCTGGACAATCATAAAGAGTAAAATCACCTTTGTGCACAAGGCTATGTGTGCGACTTCAAAACAATTTAAGCCCTCAAATCATGGTTTAGGCGAGTGAGCCTTTTTGCTGCCACTGTACTCAGAAGTAAATTTCACCCATATTGCAAAATAGGAAAATGATTCCATGAAATGAATTCCATTGAACAGACACAGGTTACAACATACTACCATCTTAAATTAAGGGGAATAACAGCATAATGAAATAGCTAGTGTATGTGTACCATTGGCCTATACTGGACAGAACTGGAACTGATCTGCTCTGTGTCATAAGCTCTATGCTGGCAACATCGAAAGGAGATTTTCCTTTAGTTCAAGTGATAGGAGCCTAAGCTTTTGGATGAAAAATATCTGATTCTATTGCCAACTTTGCATTAAAGATCTGAGTGGGCCTGGCAATGCTGTATAATTGCAACTGTTAATCCTCAGAGAGCCATGTATTTGGAACTACTAATGAAGCTGACAGAGCTGTTAAAGGATGGATGATACTGTGTGTGACTGCAGTAGATTTTCACCTGCTTTCAAGTGCCACTAGTTACAAGTAAAATCAGTTTGGTGACCTCAGTGTATCTTGAGGACATTGATGCACACTGCAAAGTCACCATACAGCACTGCACAATTGGTAACCTTTTCCCAGGCATGAAATGAAATCAGGGTATAGGGTCCTTGCACATGAAGAGCACATATAATGCATTGTGCTTTTTGCATTCCCCAACCACAAACACTCCTTTGAGTGTAAATTGCCTACTGAGATTACAAATCCTTTTGGATAAGGGTCTCTCTGTCAGTAAAGCAGCTAACATATTTTATGTGTAATCAAAATACACAATAAAAATTATTAACATACATACTCTAATTTTATCCAGAGGGGGATGGGATTAAACTACTGAGTGCACATGACAAGTACTGGATTGAGATCCCTGCAAATGACAGTTCACTCTGTTTATCTGCAAGACAGGAACAGCAGAGGTAAAGGCACTGCACAGTTCCCCACACAGCCCTACCAATGAGCCTCAGCCCTGATGCTGTTGTGGACAAATAGCCACTGAGACCATCAATTCACTTCACATACTCTGGACAGCTAACAACTGGTAGACAGCAGTAACCAATTCTCCAATTTTTATTACTCACACCTATACTCCATGTTCACGTGAGTAGCTCTGGGGAGGTCAATGAGTGAATGAGTTGAATAAGGACCAGGCTATTTGATGACTTATGATCTCTTCTTATATGGGAATTGAAGTAAACTGAAAGTTGAAAAGTGGGAATCTGTAGCACTCCTGCCATGTTTGAAGTCTTCAAGACTACAACCACCAATTCACTCTTTTAGGCCCTGATCCTGAAATGAGATCATAAGGGCAGGTGGTCTTTTTAAAAGCATTCCATGCTAGCCTAGTGCTAAATAATGACCTGATTTAGGCCCGGGTTCAGCACATACTGACAAATTTAACAGAGCAGATCCTCAGCTGACATCAATGGAGTCATGACTATTTATTCCAGATAGGGATCTGTCTGTTGGGGGCGGGGGGAACTTTCTTTTATCTATTTTAGTATGTAAATTCACACATTCTTCACTATTTCTGTAACACCCTTGTTTAGTAATGTTAACTCCCATACAACTCCCATATTAATAGGCAGGTGATGCGTATTATTTTACCTGCCTTTGTTTATTGTTTACAGGATTTTTCAGTTAGATCAGCACTTTGCTACATTACATACTTCCTGAATCAGCAGGTTACAGAGAGTACAGAGGATGTGACACTGAAAGTATTCTTACAGAACAAGTGAGAAATGAACAAGAGTATTCAAAGTGGTATTGTTAACAAAGGATGCATTTGTCATGGTATATCTTCAAGTTATAGTTTTGGTGCAGATACCTGCTAATGTGGTTATCCAGGCCTCAAGTAAGAAGGAAAAAACATATCTGTAAATGAGCCAGGACCCCCAACCCCATTCTATTGCTTTCCCAGACCCCTATTAAGTCCTACATATCCCACTACTGTCCCACAGACTCAACTCATGTGCTTAAAGTTTGGCATGTGCTTATGTACCTTAAGGAGCTGTGACCTTGGAAGAGTTACCTGGTTTGGACAATTGAAAATGTCTGGTCAAATTTGACCCAAATTTTAGATTATTTAAAGCAAACTTTTATCAAATACTCCACTGATGTTGTTGCCATGGAAACCTGACACAATATACAAATAAATATCCTCCTGAGGGGCTTGCCATTCAAACCGCACAACATTATGCTAGTAGATGAGAGCCTGAAAATATAATTGGCTAAAAAGCAAAAGTGAACCTGACCAGTCTATTTTTCAGTGCCCATGTGGGAGAAGTGCACAAAGTAAGCAAGTTGCACAGTATATTTAAAATTAGTGATTTATTTTGCTTTTATCAGAGGGGTAGCCAAGTTAGTCTGTATCTTCAAAAACAACAAGAAATCCTGTGGCACCTTATAGACTAACAGATATTTTGGAGCATAAGCTTTCATGGGCAAAGACCTGCTGATGAAAGCGGGTCTTTGCCCACAAAAGCTTATGCTCCAAAATATCTGTTAGTCTATAAGGTGCCACAGGACTTCTTGTTGCTTTTGCTTTAGTACACAAGTGGCAGTTAGCAACAGAAATGAAAAAAATTGTACTTTATGAATATACAATTTTAATCTTACACTATTTGTTTCAAGTAAAGGCTGTATTTTCGCTTAGTGATAGTGCTCCTGAAAACTCTAAACCACTGTATCTCTTCTGAGGATGTCTGACACAAGAAACTCCAAATACACAAACCCGTCAGCCAGCACTTTAATGGACTGGGCCATTCTGTTAAAGACCTGAGAGTTTGTGTTTTACTGAAAAGGGACTTTAACAACAGTCTACAGTGGAAATGCTCAGAACTAACACTCATATTCATATTCGACACATTAACACGTGGTTTGAACAGGAACAGCAATTACCCGACCATTATAAGGACTCTTTTACACACCTTGATGTTTTATCTAACTCTTAACATCCCCACCCCACACACCCTCCACCGTCCCTCTGCTCTTCTGATTTGCCAACCTTGATAACAATTTTTCTGATTTGTGAACCTTGATAAAAATTTTTGGATATCTGTGCTTTATATATTGAGTCTGTTCTGGTAAGGCTATAGATCTGAAGATGTGGAACTGTCCCACAAAAGCTTATCACCTAATAAATTATTTTATTGGTCTTTAAAGTGCTACAGGATGGATGGTTTGTTTTGATAGAATACAGACTAACATGGCTATCTGTCACATTCCTTCTCGCGTCTGAAATTTTGACCTGTCTTTACTGCATTATGCCTCTGAGATTATCTCTTAAAAAATGTAAACTTTCAATAGAGAAATATTTCAATACAATCTTCCAAAGTCCAGCTGGAAAGGATTACTGGCTCTGATTAAGTTCTAAATCCAGAGTGACATGTCAACCTGCTCAGCTCTCTCTGGAAGAGTTTAACTTCAAAATCCTTCACGTGGACCTTGGCAAAAAATTAAACATTTGTTTTCTTTCCAGCTTCTCCTAATTCCATCCCACTGAGAACAAGTTGCCTGCACTGCTGTGCCCAGTTGCCTACAGTGCTGAATATGAGTGTCTGCACTGCCATCCCCTGCTGTCTATTTCAGTTACAGCCTGCTGTCTTGCTTGTTTGTACCCTACTATCTATAAAACTGTACCCTCCTATCCCCTGCAGTTGTATCTACATGTATGACTGTTGTACCCACTGTCTTGCTTGGCTGGGCCCTGCTGTTGACCCTGCTGATCTAGTTGTCAAACCCTCCTACTGGCAGAGCTGAGTCCTGCTTGCCCCACATAAGTCCTGCTTGCCCCACATAAGTCCTGCTTGCCTTTTGAGCTGTACTTTGCTGCCTGCAGAGGCACTGAATGGCTTGTTGTCCTTCACTGTTTTATCCCACTCTCCTGCAGTCTTTTGAGTTGCTCTATTGCCTTGTGAGAATTCAAATGGGAGGAAAAGAGGTCTGCTCAGCAGGACAAAAGTATTACAAAATATCTTTTCCTGAGGTGATTGTCAATCCAGAGATAAGGCCCGCCTGCCTTACGCTAGAGTACTTCAAAGTGCACCAAATATCATGGAGCTGCTTGTGTGGTACTTCCAACCATTTTACCTCAGAATACTGCAATACCTACTTTGATAAAGCCACATACAGATGCTGAGACTTTTGCCTGAGTACGGATTTAGTCCCTGAACTGGTGAATAATTTGGTATCTGTACTGTGCTATAAAATTGTAGTTGCAGTTGTGTTGATCACAGGAGATGAGAGAGAGAAGGTGGGTGAGGTAATAGCTTTTATTGGACCAACTTTTGATAGTGAGAAACAAGCTTTTGAGTGACACTGACTCCTTCTTCTGGAGCTTTGTGGGCTGGGAATCTTGCCTCCCTCAGCAACAGAAGTAACAAGTAAAACCTATTACCTCCCCCATCTTGTCTGTGCTATGAAAGACTGACTTAAGCATGCAGTGAATTTGTAACAGCACAGCACTTCTCTGTTTTATTATCATGACACAGCATAGTACTTATTCATCAGTTAAATGGTAAATATTTATTCTGAAAGTAACCTATAGAGCTGATGCTGGCCTAGATCCTTTTTCAGAACATTCGTTAATGGAATATGTGAGCTCCTCAAGTACATGAATCAGTTTACATTTGCACCATGCCTGTGACACAGGAAGTATTAAAGCAGAACCTGTTGACAGAGACTTTCCTCAAGATTGCCAGCATCCCTAGCTGCATCATCAGCACCTCTCCATCTTTGGACAGCACCTAGCAAGCTATAACCCCTAAGGTTTGCTCAGAGGTATCATTTGTCAGGGGGACACAAAGTGCAGTTGCCTGCTCTGACCTCAGGTTGCCCCTAAAAACCTCGTCTTGGGTCTGTGTGTGCCATTATGTTTTCCCCTTTTAGCCCATCCACCCAGACTTTGCAGGATGTACTATAATCACATCTAATAGTCTATATGCCGACATAACTTTGGCATTCTCCCCCACCATAAGTTTTCTGAAAAGACATCCCTGAGTTTGCTCACTAGTTATTGTGATAACCCAGCCTGCAATAAATATGATTAGACCACCACAACTAATACTTTCTTTCCTTGCATGGTGCCACGCCTGATCCCAAGCCCATGGCCTTGCTGGCAAGCTGCAACTCAAATGTAGCAGATGATACTTACCCCGTGCCGAGAAAAAGTTCAAAAATTCATTTGCTTCCTTTCAGCAAATATGTCCTAAAGGAAGAAGAAAGAAAGAAGTTCTATTAGATCATCTGATCCTCAATTCGGCAAGTCCAGAATTGTTCCCTATAGTCCATTCATCCAGTACCTTATTTAGTCTAATTCTCCATCTCTTAAGTATTGGAACTTCCATCTGTTCCCTTGGAATACTGCTCCACAGACCTCAGTGCTGTGAACATTTTGCAGACATTCATTATAAATCTGCCTTTGCTCTGTTGTTCTAATTGGGCTGCACTGAACAATCCTATGTCATGAGCCCACCACCACCATAAAATACACTGGTCATTTAACTGGAGCTGACTGTCGTGTTTACCTTGGAAAGAAAAAGAAAATTTATTTTCCAACCATCTCAGAACACCTCAGGTATGGTCCTGCTGAAATGTTACATGCATGAAGTAAATCCTTTACTCTGTGAGCAGCCCCAGTGAAATGAAAGGGACTTTTGTTGGAGTGAGATACTACTTGTTGGGAGAAAGATTTTATAAAATCAGATTACTGGTATGTATACTAATATAGGAAAATAGTTGGATCAATTCTTGTATGTCTCACAGGCAGCTGGGTTGTTGCAGTTAAGACTGTTAGCCTACCTTTCTCTCACTTCCAGTTTGTAGAGTTGTTTGTGTGTCTGTTCAGTTGGTTCCAAACATCAAGATCTCACTCTGACTCCCTCCTGCTCCCCTCTGAGTTTTAAAGCTCACTGCTGTGCTTTTGTCTCACCGTATCCCTGTCCCTCCCATCTCCCAGCACCGCTCTGGTGCTAACCACAAGTTAGCATCAACTACACACAATACAGAAGTATCTACTCCAGGTGACACCTGGTATTTGATAAGGCTAAACTATGAAGTAAAGAAAAATAAGGTCTTTGTCTGACAGACCCCAGGCTGGCATCCAAGATGAGTTTTTATTTCCATGCAGAGCCACTGCAGGAGGGTGCCTGCATGTTTATATGACTAAATTTTTGTATTTGTTCTCTTACGCCTATAGCTCTAGGTCTAATTTCTCCTTCTGGTTACACCACGGAGAGAAGAATGTGAGACACAGAGTCATACCATCCTTACGCACAGCATTAATCACTTTGAAGTCCCTGACATTTAAGCCTACATTATCAGACCAGCCATAGCAAAGTTTCCATTTTTCTGGGCAGAATTTTGTGCTGACAATATAGATCATATTTTTACCCTTTCTTCTGATACTACTGTCCTTTCTGACAATAGTGTTACCTCTCTGACAAATGCAGATTTTTGGAAGAGAAATTGTAAAGGAAACCAGTTATGTAGAGTCTAGGTATATTCTGTGTGCAACTTGTTCATGTGCTCTGAATTAAAAAAATACCTTTCAATAAAGACAAGCACAAAATACTTCACTTAGGAAGGAAAAATCAAATGCACAGCTATGAAAATGTAGAATAACTGGCGAAGTGGCAATATTACTGAAAAGGGTTTGGGTTTATATTGGACCACAAATTGAATATGTGAGTCAAAGCTGTGAGGCGGCTACAAAAAAAGACTAATATTCTGCAGTATATCAACAGGAGTGTTACATATAAGACATAGCATGTAGTTGTCCCATTCTACTTGCCATTGGTGAGGCCCCAGCTGAGGTACAATGTCCAGTGGTTATTACAAACTTATGAAAGATGAGGACAAGTTGGAAAAAGTCCAGTAGAAAGCAAGGAAAATGTTACAAGATTTAGAAAACCTGACCTGTGAGAAAAGGTTTGAAAAAATTGACATGTTTGTGCAGCCCACTTATCTACTGGCTGTGTGATCACTGCCCCATGTAATAGCACCTACACCACACTCAAAGGAAAAGAATGAGTAGCTTCTAAGCCTTAGATGAGGATCCACTGGCTTTTAGCTCAAACTGCACAGGCTCCTGCACTAAGCTCCAGAGGTCCCAGGTGCAAGTCTGCATGTGGGCAGTTACATTTAGACGTAAAAGAAAGAGGACTGGGGTGTAGGGGAGATAGAGCTGATAACAATCTTCCAGTATGTGAAGGGATGTTATAAAGATGTCAGGGATCAATTGTTCTCTATGCCCCCTGAAAGTAGAACAAGACATGATGGGCTTAATATGCAGCAAGGGAGTTTTAGGTTAGATGATCAGCAAAACTTTCTAACTCTAATGGTAGTTAACCTCTGGTGTAGGCGTCCAAAGGAGGTCATGGAGTCCCCAGCATTGAAAGCTTTTAAAAACAAGTTGGGCAAACACCTGTCATGCATGGGCTAGGTTTATTTGCTCCTCCCACAGCAGAGAGTCTGGACTTGATAACTTCTCAAGATCCCTTGCAGTCCTCCTGTATTATTTTGATATACACGAGACCTGGAACAGAAATGGTCACAAAAAGCATACTGACAATCCACTTTTCAAGGACCACTCCCCTACACAGAAGCATGCATGAGAAAATCTAACCATTCAGTAAGTCTTCCCAAACCTGAACATTTCTTCATGTGCTAAAAAGAGGATGTTGGCATCCTAAGACTACACCTGAAGCTGTTGGTTTGACTGCTACCTTAGGTAAATATACTCATGCTAAAAATCGTAGTGTAGCTGCAATAGCCTGGGCAGAAGCGAGCAGGGGCACAAACTAGCCGCTCTGAGTATAAACCCACCAATTCATCACTGGTTCTGTTACACTGATATTTTTAGCATGCTGCCTTGAGCAGACCTAATGCAGGTCTGTCTGCACAAGCTGAGAGTGAAACCCCTGGCTCCAAGTGTCAACGTATGTGTAACATCGCCCTCTTGTGACATATGCTATAACTACATAAGTATCTACATTCCTGACTGCTCATGAAAACTTTTCTTTCATAGTAACAGAGAGGAAGCCGTGCTAGTCTATACACTATCAAAACAAAAAGCAGTCAAGTAGCACTTTAAAGACTAGCAAAATAGTTTATTAGGTGAGCTTTCGTGGGACAGACCCACTTCTTCAGACCACAGCCAGACCAGAACAGACTCAATATTTAAGGCACAGAGAACCAAAAACAGTAAGCAAGGAGGACAAATCAGAAAAAAATGATCAAGGTGACCAAATCAGAGAGTGGAGGGGTGGGGGGAAGGTCAAGGATTAGATTGAGCCAAGTATGCAGATGAGCCCCTACAGTGACTCAGAAAGTTCCCATCACGATTTAAACCATGTGTTAATGTGCCGAATTTGAATATAAAAGCCAGCTCGGCTGCTTCCCTTTCCAGAACAATGACCTAAAGATATGTGTGTTACTGAAAAAGAATTATCGCACCGTTCTGGAAAGGGAAGCAGCCGAGCTGGCTTTCATATTCAAATTCAGCACATTAACACGTGGTTTAAATCATGATGGGAACTTTCTGAGTCACTATAGGGGCTCGTCTGCATACTTGGCTCAATCTGATTCTTGACCTTCCCACCCCACCCCTCCACTCTCTGATTTGGTCACCTTGATCATTTTTTTCTGATTTGTCCTCCTTGCTTACTGTTTTTGGTTCTCTGTGCCTTAATTATTGAGTCTGGTCTGGTCTGGCTATGGTCTGAAGAAGTGGGTCTGTCCCACTAAAGCTCATCTAATAAACTATTTTGCTAGTCTTTAAAGTGCTACTTGACTGCTTTTTCTTTCATAGGGTTTTCTCTGTGTTTTCACAAGATTACAGCTTTTCTCTCTCCCGTTCCCAGCACACATACTTATTCAATGGGCATATGGGACAGTTTGAGGGTTAGTCAGGAAACATGGGCTATAGCGCTTTTACTATGCTAACGGCTGACAGCCCCATGTCCTCATATCTACCAATCCCAGCAAGGCAAGCAAGTGTTTTATGTGGTGTCTGAGGCAGGGAAAAGGTCTCGGCTGGTTGAGGCTGAATCAAGATAAGACTGCAGTGCTGCTGGCAGATTGAGAAAAGTAATCAGAAGCTGTGGCGAAAGTTATATCTACTCCCCAGATCCCATTTTTTGTTCATGTAAGTCCTCGTTAAATGCTGATATAGGCAAACATGGGATTCAGACATCTTGCTTAAGCACCCACTTTTGGGAACTGGGCCTTAATAAAAGTACTCTAGATCCAATAGTGAGAAAATGCCACAACTGCCATTTGGTCCCACAAGCCTAACACCTCTGCCGCCTTCTCTACTGTCTCTAGCTGTACTAATACTGTACCTAGCTTTTCTACAGTGTGTGTCAACCAGGGATCTAAAAGCACTCCATAAATAAGAGTAAATATCACTATTTTTATTTTACAGATGGGAAAAATGGAACACTGAGAGGTAAAGCGACCTGTCCAGGTCACACAGCATAGAGACCTAAGTTTCCTGATTCACAGTCAGATGCCCTTTCCTCTGGATCACACTGCCTCTCTCTGTGACTGTGCTCCCAAGGAGGTTATTCAGTCCAATCTTCTCCTATGATATGAGGCACGGTAGCACCTTTCTTGGAACTGGGGAAAGAGATGGGAGGGTTTCGTGCTACCCAGCTCCAGGGCCATTTAGAAGTACTTGCTTCAAAACTATAGAAGGGCAGCTATTCCTGGGTTAGTGATTTATACTGTACCACCTACCACAAAGGGGGCTAAGAGTACCCTAGTAAATGGGTTCACTGAGTGTAGTGTTCACAATGGTCCAAACCAAATCCAGAGCCAGATTCTAAGATCCTGGTTCAAATTTAGACATGGACAAAATTCTCACTTGAAAGGGGTGTAACTTTGGGGGGGCAATGACATCACTAAGATTTTTGCGTGAGTAACAAATGAGCAGGGAGTGGGTCTGCAGTGAAAAAGAAAACACAGAGGCTATTCCCACACTAAGACAGTCCCTGCCAAGCGTCAGAAGGAAGGGAAGATCTCTGCTGAACTATTAATCCCGGTACATGTTGGGCCCTTAAGTAGAGTGCCTCTCCTGGGCCCTGCTTTGTCTCTGATCCCCCTTCAACACGGACTTCCTTGGAACCTGTGTGTCACTATTACCCACTAGCCCTTGGAGAGAAAGTTTCAAAAGCCCTCCAAGATAGGCTGCAATAGCAGATATCAATCCAAATCTTTCTCCACTGTGGCAGGCGAGGCTTTGCTTCCTTCAGTGGAGCAGCAGGTGCAGTTCACTAACAGAAATGTGGATTGTTGGAGGAATTGTTTGGTAACTAGTTTAAAAAATCTCTCTCTGAGGTATTTACTGAGAACCTCACCTAGGTGGCTGGAAGGCTGCTCCGTCCCCCTGGAGCAGGGATTTCAACACAAACTCTCAAGTACTCTAAACAGCTCAATTATTGAAGTGACCATTTGAGTTCTTATGCACACAGCTTAATACTTTGGTTCTCAAGAATGCGTGGGATTGTCTTGTAGTGAAATCAGCTTGTAAATGTTTTAATTCATCCTGAATTGCAGCAATCTGGGTATCCGCTGTGGTTAATTCCCAGCTAAAGCCTAATTGCCACAATAGTGTGTGCAGTCTTGAGCCAGATGGGTATTTGCTTTTCCCATGCAGCTGGCACCACCACGTGGTGAACAGTGTTTCTGCATCACTTTATGTCAGATGGAGGGCATCTGGCAGCAATAGGTAGTGAGCAAATAACAAGCAGTCTTGTGGCACCTTAGAAACTAATAAGTATATTAGGCCAGGAGCTGTGGTGGGTAAAACCCACTCCTTTAGATGGAAAAAGGGACAGGAAACATAAACTCCAGGATTTATGGGAGGGGAGGGTTGCGGGTTGGAGGGAGGAAATAGCAATAGGTCCTGTTGTGGGTGCAGGGGACTGGACTCAATGACTTCTCAGGGGCTCCTCCAGTTTATAAAAAAAAAGGTTGCCCATCACTAGTAGGTAAATAAACAAATAAAAAGATACACAGACACGCTCAGAGTGCTGGGGCTCCATCACACTTGTGATGGAGTGGGGGGTACGTGTGTATGTGTGTGGCTCACAGAGGGTGTGGGGCTCCTGCTGAGTGTAACCGAGGTGACCAGGTGACACTTCTGGGCTGCGGACAAAAGAGGAGGTGGAGCCTGTGGGGTTTGAATTGGAACTGGGAGTTGGAAAGCAGTTAGTCTGGGCTGGGAAAGAGAGAGAGAGACAGAGAAGGGGGCAAGGCCCTGGCTCCGGAGGCCCCTCAGGGCCTCCTCTCACCAACATGGATTGGACTGACTGTCTCTGCCTGCTGCACTGACTCTTCTGTAAGTGTCCTGTCAGCTAATAAACCCGCTGTTCTCCTGCTGAGTGAGAGTCACTCCTGCCTGTGGACAGGGTGCAGAGCTTGGGGATCCCTGAACCCCACCACAACACTCCATGCCCCAGGCTGGATCCAGACCATAGCAAGGTTCTGGGCTTGCCTCCCCCACCCCTTGCCCCAAAGCAGGGCAGCCACCTGCCCACCAGAGGTGATTCAGAGGGTCCAGTGCCCATCAATCAGGATGGGTAGAAGTGTTTCCTCTGCTTTTTCCATCCATGGAGGAATAAATTTTGTTATGTACACTGACACCTGTGGATGTGCACCACCAAAAACACATGCTGCCCACTGTGGGTGGCTGTGGGTGGTCTGCTAATCTGCTGGACAGCCCCTGAATCTTGCATGGGTGGCCACCAAAGCTCTTGGCTTACCAGGAACACTGGTGGGTGAAAGGCTGGTGTCCAGGCAATGCTGCACCACGTGGGGCTGTCTGCTCTTGCTGAATTCCTACTCTAAGCCAGCAGAGCCTCTCCCCTGGTCCTGTTTTCAGGCACCATTGGCTGCGCTCTGCGGGGGCTGGTGAGTCAGGCAGATGTGAGGCAGCAGCCACTTATGGTACCAACCTCTGGTACCAATCCATTGTCCCTTTAGGAGGTCCTCATCTCGCTGTCGTCCCTCTGCTTTGCTCTTTCACCCATCTTTGCCCACAGCTCTGCTGCTCCCAATAAGGCACATCCCCCAGCATTGTGCAGTGAATCAGCTCCTGGTCACAGTAGTCAGCTCAGCAACAGCCTGGCTGGCATGTTCCTTCCTTCCCACACTGCCTCTGGTTGGGCAGCGCCCTGAGAAAACCCAACACCCTCCAGCCTGGGGCTCTGGCAAGGAGAATCCAAGCCCGGCATCTGCCAAAGCCCCACAGACCACCTCTCTGCCCCTCACCTAAACTCTGAAGTGAGGGCTGTAGGGGGAAAAGAGATTACCAGCATGTTCACACCTCAATCCTGCAGGCTTCACAGCCACTCCCCAGGCAGGAGCTTAGCACTCTGTTCACCAGACACCCACCTCACTCCACCCCACCCTGCCCCAGACCTGAGTCCTGCCTTCAGGGAGCATGGGGTTGTTTCATCCCCTGGGCACTTTCTTTGGCTGAGCTACCTCACTGGCTGGGTTCACTGAAGCCCATGAAGTCAGGTTCCCTGGGCCTTGGTGAACAATGCTTCTTTAGGGCTTAACCTTTTCCTGCCCACACTGAAGCCAGAGGATAGGTGGCAGCTGGGTGATGTCAATGGCTAGAACCAGCCTGGAAGTGTGAACTGCCTTTCAGGACTTTGTGGACCGGAAGAGACAAGCTGCTTCCAGACAGAGGTGCTAAGTACAGGAGGGAGGAAAGAGCCCTGCAAAGACATGGCCCAGGTCATCCCTTCCTCTTCCCCACCTTCCCTGAAGCCAGAAGCTGCTCCCACCCTTTCTTTCCCATGCTGAAAGGTTGCTGTTGGCCACATTCTGGTGTGAACCTTCGCAGAACTCTAGAGGAGGGGGAGGCATGTGACTGTGTGCCCCAACCACGATGTGTTTCTTTGGGAAGATGTGGCGCCAGATACTAGGAGAGGCGGATCCATCATGCAGGCCCAGCCAGGCATCGAGGGTGGGAAACACCAGGTAAGGAAAGTCAGTGAGTCATACCACAAACTGAGAGAGGTGCAAAGGAGTGTGTGTCTGTCACTTCTTCCCACATGAACTCTAAACCCTTAAAGATAAGAAGGTAAATAAAAAGAATCCAACTACGCAGTATTTTTTTTAACAGGGACTCAGTCAACATGATGTTAATTTCAACGTTTGTACTGCATGGTTCTGATTGATTGCTGTTGAAGTCACCTGAATACAACAATTTTACTAACTGTCCCATATTCTGTATATAGAAATATGGTCACCCTATCCCAGAGAGAACTATTTCATGTCTCAGTGGCCTTTTTTGACAGAGGTTGTCCTCTCACTCATCTTCTTTAAGTGTCTATTGAGAAATGCAGTGCGTGCTCCTTCCTTCCTTTCCTTGCTTGCTGATATGGATGCTCTTTGTTTGTTTGTTTGCTCAGTGCTCCCTATAACACCTTGGCTGTGGCCACACTAGCCCCTCCTTTCGGAAGGACTATGGTAATGCGGCACTTCAGAATATGCTAATGAGGTGCTGCCAGGAATATGCAGTGCCTCCCTAGCATAATGGCAGCCACATGTGCTTCAAAACTGCCAGTTTCAAAACACACGCCACCCATGTAGCCAGGGGCCTTTTGAAACGGCACCCAGATTTTGAAAGCCCCTTCTTCCCATCTTGTTTTGGAAAGAAGGGGCTTTCAAAAGCCGGGGGTCATTTCAAAAGGCCCCAAGCTATACGGGCAGCGTGTGTTTCGAAACTGGCAGTTTCAAAGCGCGCGCAGCCGCCAGCATGCTAATGAGGTGCTGCATATTCCTGGAAGCACCTTATTAGCATATTCCAAAGTGCCATTTAACCATAGCCCTTCTGAAAGGAGGGGCTAGTGTGGCCACGGCCCTTATGTGAAAAAGTATGCTGGCTCTGGAACCACAATCTGAAAATCATCAAGGTAAGGTCATCACTTTGCACTCCTCAGGTCACAAGATGGAACTGAGAGCAACTGGCTGGCTGGATTTGGATTCTTGAATCCCACAGAGTGTGTGCACTTCCAGATCTGGTTTGTTGAGTGTTGGTTCAGGATCAACTCTACCTGGAATCAGACAAGGTGAATTAGTTAAAAACATAGTGGAAATGTGTCCCTTCCTAATTGTACTATTTCCTTGTCCCTTCTGCATATTCTTGTTTCAAGCCTCAAAAGCCCCTCCCCTTGACATCCATGCATGTGTCTATTTGATCTACATGTGAATCCTATTTTTAATGTAGATTTGGTCCAAAAAAGTCAGATTATGTGTTTTTTCATTGAAAAAGTGGACTTGTTCTTTTTTAAAAATTCTGAAAGAATGTTTGTTTTTAAAACAAAAAAATATTTTTCAAATCTTTCCTCAAACATTTTTCAATGTAAATGTTTATCAAAACATTATTGAGGTGGTGATTGAAATGTTGCATAAACTGAAACACAGGTTTTGAACTTAAAAAGTCAATAACCAGTTTCATAACTTTCATAATATTCCCACTAAAAACCTAAATAAAAGCTTAGTAACATTTTTTTAAAAAATGGCTATGTATTGAGCCCTAGAATCAACACTGACATTTCAAAAAACTTTCTTGATGTAGACTTCTTAAAAGTTCAACAAGATCCCAAGTTTGAACCAGGAACAGAAAGTAGCATTGACTACTCTATCCTCCAGGGCCAGAAACTCCCATGGCCCGACAGTGCCAAGAGTGAAATTAAATCAAGCTGATGGAACTACACAATTGTAAAAGTATCTATGAATTGGCAGCAGATTTTTTTTAAATTCAAGATTTCAATGTAAGATGTAAGTGAAATTTCAAATTTTAACACAAAAGACCTTAAAGCCTCAGACGGAAATGTGTGTTAAACTGCACCTTACTACCTCTTTTGATCACCTGTGCTTTGTGGACCTAAGAATCAATTCCCTTCCTCAAGGGCCAAATTCCTTGTTAACAGAAAGCTGCAAAGTGAAATCTAGAAATCTACCGCAGCTTATCAGTCATTTGTAAATCCTGTTTAGAAGATTATGAATGTGCAGCTCCCTTTAATGTGGCAGAAACTTGTAGAAACCTTATCTGCCCCTTGAGTGCATGCTGCTAATAACAAAGTCTAAATCTTGGTGATCCCATGAAGTCCAAAGACTGATAATTCTTTGGATGTGGAGTCCCTATTTAACAAATTCTGATGTCGACTCTTGATGTTTGATCAGAGAGAGAGAGTATGGAGGCTTCTCTCCCTAGTCATTCTCTCTCTAAGGCTACATCCATATTAGTGAATTTTTTTTGAAAAAGCCAGCACTCTTTTGAAAAATCCCACAGAGCATCTACATACAAAATGTTTTCTTTTGATATTAAATCAGAAGAACATGACACTTTTTCCAGCAGCCTTCTTCCACTCCCAGACAAAGATTTTTTGATCCGCAGCATTTCCTGGCCCGTTCTTTCGAAAGAGCAGCTAGGGTGTGGCCACTCTCAATAGAAAGGGCAGATCAATTTTTGCATCCGCTTTTTTATGTGTGGTCGCTATGTTTCAAAAGAAGTGGTTTTGGAAGTAATCTTCTGAAATAACTTCTTTCAAAGGACTGTGGTAGTGTAGACCTAGCCTAATTGTCTCATCCTCTTCTCCTCCTTTCCCTTTCTCCCACTCCCGCATGAATTGACTAGAGGAACTCACTATGTTCCCAGTTTAGTGTTTATTGGTGCAGGATTCCTCTTTCCTGTTATCAGGATCAACCTTTGTGCATTTTTTCTAATGGCTATTCTCTTCTGTTGTGAGTTATTGTTTAGCTCTATGCCAGTGTTAGTTATCTACATGCTCTGGGATACAGCTTGAGAGGCTGTATACAAAATACACTTGTGATATGAATTCCAAAGCAAATGGGGACATTCATGAAAAATGACCGCTTCCAAAAAGAACCTCTGATCACAGAAAAGTAAAAATATTTCTTTGGTTTTGTAAACATAAAAGACAATGTCGGGTTTCCTAAGTAAAGTTGTTAATAATTCTCATTTTCACTTCCTGAAGTGGCAATGTTATGTCTCCAACAGATGGCAGCATTGACACACAAAAGAGATGTAGGTGTACAGTAATCCCTCGATTTACGCGGAGGTTGCATCCTAGGCAACCTCCCCATAAATCAACCTTCACATAAACTGGAGGGGGGCGTGTTAGGGAGATCCCCGGAATTCCCCTGGCTGGGGGAGGGGGCAGCTGGAGCATCTGCAGAGCTCTGCTGCTCCTCTGCAGCTGGGGAAAGCCAGGGAGCAGCAGCGCTCTGCCAACTATTCCAACTGCCCACTTCCCCTGGCTGGGAGAAGCAGCATAGCTGCCGGCTCCAGCTGCCAGCTTCCACCAGCTGGGGGAGATATGGGGGGGGCAGCTATGTGGCGGGGGCACACAGCTGCTTGCAGTGTGGTTTCTCTCAGCTGGGAGAAACCACACCACAAGCAATTGTGTGCCAGCTGAGCTCCCCAACTGGGCGTTGGGGGAGGGACAGTTTTGATTCACATTAATGCAAGTTAAGTGAAAATCGAAATCATGCTTCTTGAGGGTTTACTGTACTTCTAATCAGAATAGTAACAGAGAGGTAGCCGTGTTAGTATGTATCTTAAACCAAAAAGCAGTCCAGTAGCACTTTAAAGACGAACAAAATAATTTATTAGGTGATGAGCTTTCACGAGGCAGACCCACTTCTTCAGGTCTGGAGACAGTGCTGTACTGGAAATAGCTATTTAAGGGTTGTTGACAAATTGAATGGAAATGTTCTGATTAGAAAAACTAAAAAGTTATTTAAGGGTTGTTGACAGCTAGTTCCAGTACAGCACTATCTCCAGAGCTGAAGAAGTGGGTCTGCCCCATGAAAGCTCATCACCTAATAAATTATTTTGTTAGGTTTTAAAGTGCCACAGGACTGCTTTATTGATGTTTTAATCAGAACATTTTGATTCAATTTGTCAAGAACCCTTAAACCAAGTGGACCAGCCAGAGCCTAGTACCAGAGGCACTGAAACAGTGGTACGACAAGTAGGGGCAGGGAAGGAACCTAGACATAGAAATTACAGTGAAAAGAAAATTCCCCAGATGCCCACCCAAAAAGATGTAGTTAGAAAAGTACCTCCAGAAGCAAGTGATGACAAGTTCTCAAAATAATTGCTAGGTCTGCATTTTGATCAGTAATGCAACAGATACCTAATATGCAGTGTAATTAATCACAGGGGACATGTTAGCTGTGTGGCTGGATAAGAATAGAAGCATTGGTCATTTTAACACACACCAATACATACAGTATTTCATACAAAGGTTGCAAAACACTTTACAGCCATTACTATAAAAACGAGGACCACTTTTCCACTCAGCACTCATGCACAATGATGGTCTTTATGCACAAAAAAAGGCCCATCCTACAAATAATCACTTGGGAATTAGTGGGATTATGGCTCAGTCTACACCAGAGAGTTTTGAAGACAAAACTGGGGATTTTGTTGACAAAACTCATGGAGCATCTACACACAAAATATGTTTTGTCGAGAGAAACTGCTGCAACAGAAACTGTCAATAAAAAAGCTGTGTAGACACTGTGAGGGGGACCCGTTTGTCAACAGAACGAATCAAAGATTGATCCGCTTTTATGGGTGGTCTCAATCCATCAACAGAAGTTTTGTCAGAACATCTCTTCCAACAGTAACTTCTGTAGACAGATACTTCTAGTGTAGGCATAGCCTTTATGTGTTTGTACAAGTACCTATTTTGCAAACTACAGTTGTTTTACTCCATGTGGGAATTATCAGAGAGGTAGCCATGTTAGTCTGTAGCTTCAAGAACAACAAGAAGTCCTGTGGCACCTTACAGACTAACAGATATTTTGGAGCATAAGCTTTCATGGGCAAAGACCCACTTCATTAGATGCATCACTGGGGGGAAGGTTCAGACGGGTATTTAAAGAATGGGGTCAAAGTATGCAGCGCCTTATACATTTTTGTATGAACAAATGGCTCTTTTTAAAAAAACAAATTGGAATTAATTAATTGAGCGAAAGTGTCATCTTCGCTTTATAGATTGAGAAAAGGAGGCATAGAGCAGAGAAGGCCAATATGCATGTAAGGAATGTGGCAGACGGAACGCAATGCTGCTGAAGGCTGGGAGGAATGTGTCTCCTGGAGGTCATCTGCATAAGAATGCAAAGGGCGGCTGGTGTGATACTGAGGCTGGGAGGAGTGTGTTTCCCAGTGATCATTTGCATAAGAATGCAAAGGTGTGCATATGTGATACCTTTTCAGGCAAAGCCTAATGGGTAGCAAGTAAGCCATGAGATTTGGTCTATTGTAAAAATGTAGTTGTAAAAATCACAATTTAAGCTGACACTTAATGCGGGAGTTGTGAGATCTCACCAATGCTCTGGGTTGTTGTGGGGGACAGGGCAGTCGCCTTAGCTGTGTAAGACATTGATTACACAGGGGTCTTCCTGGTTTAAAGCATTGTGGAATGAAGGGAAGGGGTAGTAGTTAAACTAGCTTGCTGAGTGTCTTGGCCCTGCCTATGCCTTGGCCATATAGCTATAAGGCTGGCTTGACTAACCCTTCCCACCTGTTGAAAGATAGAGCTGGATACTAGGGTGTTTGTGAAGCCCTACACTAGAGATACCAAGAGCTGAAATCACAGAATGGCAGCTGAGGCTATACAGAGCTGAAATCACTGGGTTCTGCCTTAGAACGGTCCAAAACTGTGGGGTTAGGATTAGCAGATGACAGCAAGACCGGCAGGCAGCCGGTAGGAGCAGTGGTGGATGACGGTGACCAGCGGGTGGCTGGTAGGAGCAGCGGTGGACCGGTGGGCAGCCGGTAGGAGCGGCGGTGGATGACGGTGACTGGCAGATGGCTGGTGAGAGCAAGGGGAGGCTACAGACAAGTGGACAGCTAGTATTGCCCTGGTGATGTATCTGCGGGCTTTGGGTTTGGGACTGCACCGCAGAAGGTACATCCTATAACTGTGTGTGTGTGGAAAAGGGCCAAGAGCCCCAGCAAGAGACTGGGTTCTACTGCATATGGGGATGGTATCTGGGTAAAGGGGGTTTGTCTCTTCTTTGCTGAGATATACTGAATCTGTCACTGTAACCTTGGGGTAGGTTACAGTCATTAAACAAGCCATTTCTATCTCAGACTCTGTGCTTGCGGGGGGGGCAGGGGGAGAACCGCCTTACAGGCACCCAGCACGGGGGTGAAATTGTCCCAGGCCACTGGGTGGGGGCTCGAGCCGGTTGGTTGTATCCTTGATAGGAAAACCCCCCAGGAGTTGAACCTGGCCCTTCTGGCAGGCATCTGGCGTTAACAGAAGGGTTACATGCACAAAACAGTTTTAAATGTTATTCCACTCAGGGTTGAAACACCTCAGATGCCTTGCCAGCTTCTGGAATCCTCATCCCCAATGCATGGAGAGAGTTAGGCCTCTAAGAAAGAGATCTGCAAAAGATGAACAGGAGGCCAACCGCATTAACTACCAGGAAATGCCCAGAAGATGGCAAGGGGGATGAGCAGCAGTGGATTAACATGAGGGCAAAAAGGGCGTGAGGGTGCCTAGGTTTCCTTAACTCCATCTTGTTTAAATAATTTGCTTTAATGGGAGAAAAAAGCGTCATGTCATTCTTAGCTTAAAATTAATTTGTCCAATTTCATTATAGTAAACGTGGAACATACGCGCCTTCAGGCGGTGCACAACTCGCTTCAAGGGGAGTTAAGCACAACTTGACACTGCTCTGCACACCCCTGCGCCAGCCGCATGGCTCTCAGGCTGACCGCCGGGCCGCTAGGAGGCTTTTAGCTCGCCTAGCTGCCCCGGCGGCCACGAATGTCGGGGGTTGCAGCCACTAGGGGAAACTGATGGGCTGGACTGGAGGCGCCTAAGCGAGACGAGCTGGCTGAGCACCCCATGCCCCGGCCCTCGGCTTCCCATGTGTGCCCGCTTTGGTACTCCGGGAGGGGGAGCCCAAAATGATCCAGCTCAAGGCCCCCGCTGGGCGAGCCCCCAGCCCTGACGTGCCGGCTGCACACCGCCATGCCAGTGCGCTGCTGCGGCCGGGCCGCGAAAGCCGCATTGGGCCCGCGAGGCGAGGCCCCTCCATCCAGGCAGCAGACAAGCGGCAAAATGGCTCCTCCCGCGGCCTGCCCTGGGCCGGGTGCCGGCGCCGCGAGGAGTAAGGACCTCTCTGGGCGGGGGGATGGGCGGACTGACCGCAGGGGGCGCTGCGCAGCGACGGCCGCCTGCCTGCGGATCCCCTGCGTCTTTGCTCTTCCGCTTTCGGAGCCGGAAGTAGCCTGGGTGGGGCGGAAGCTGGAGGCGGCCGTTCGGCTGCAGGGTGAGTGTTCGGACAGGGACCTAGGGCCTATCCCTCCTCCTCCTCCTCCCCCCCATCCCTCCCCGGCGTACTGGGCTGTCCCGGCGGCTCCGCTTCCCACCAGGAGGCTGGTTCGGTTCCCAGCTCAGGCGGGGGCCTGAGCCCCGGTGCTCTCCCCGGCCTTGGGCTCCCGCCTGCCGCGGCGCCTCCCTGCCTCATGGGGGGCGTCCGAGGCGCTTGGGTCCGGAGTTGGCAGGAGGGCGAGGGAGCCTTCGGTACGTGGAGCGTGCTTGGGGCTGGAGATGCGTTTGCTCTTCGCGGGGCCCAGGCCCGCCGGGTTTCGGGCTGGTCGCTGCCTGGTGTTCGCCTTAGATCGGGAAAATCCCGGGTATTGATAATTGTGAGAGGGTCGGAGACAGGCAGCGAAAGTGAAACTAGAAACTTCGCCCTGTCGTGACAGCGAGCGCCTTGCGCCTCTTTAGCCGGACTCCCTGCGGGGTGAGCTGGTCAGAACCCGAGAGTATCTTGGCGCGGAGCAAATGTTTGGTCATCAGCTTCGGTCTAGCAGCTAAGTTATAACGTGTTCCAGTGGTTACAGGAGATGGACCCTTAATTCATTCTGACCTTATTGCCAGTCTGAATTTCATTCTTTTTAGTTATCTCCGGTACCTGTCACCAAGGAGGGAGGGGAAGGGAGAGTCCTCCATCAGTGGCAAGTCTTAAACCAAAATTAGATGTTTCTGAAGATAAGATCAAGGAATTATTTTGAGAAAGTTCTGTGTTCTGCAGATGGTCAGACTAGAGGATCCCAATGGTCCCTTTTCTGGTCTTGGCTTCTCGACAGCACCATGCGATTTTCCTTAAATGGAGGCCGTGCTTTAGTCTGAGCTGTTTGTAGACACCGTGATCCAGTTTCTTCCCTCTCTCTTTGAGATTAAGATTGTATTGGTCTACAAGAGGGGAGGATCTTGCTGCTGATTAATAGATCCTTCCCTCAGATATCCGTATGGACTTTTTGTTTGTGTAATCCAGAGTCTTGAGTGCAGGAATAGTTGCGTGGAAACTCTTGAGTTCTAACGCAAGCTTTGTCAGATTCCTTGTATTGCATTGGACAGCTAGGTTAGATTGCAGTCATTGTTTAAGATAGACATCTTTCTCCTCTTAAGCGATAATGTGTAATCATAGAGAATTAGTGTGGTCATGATCTTAAAGGTGATTTAAGAATGGAAATCACCTTGTCAAGAGGCACGTTTAGCATTGCACAGCCAGCAGCTACTCATGAGCCTGTTTTGTCTCATGTCTACAGAATGGTTAGTAAATTTCTGAATGCTGTTTTCAGTGATGGAAAAGAATAAAAGGCTACAGTTCGGGCATCTGTCTAGTTTAGTAGCAGGGCTTGTCATTAGTCATATTTTGCAAGTTGTTCTAAACATGGAACCCCTTAAAGTCATTTTTCAGATTTATAATTGTGTTGAAGCGATAGCATTTTGTTTCCATAGTAGAAGTTATGGCGATACAAAGAATTCTAGCAAACCAGGTTTCTCTACAGAACCTGTGAATAAATTTAATATCCAGACTCATAGTCATCTAGTTCATGACTTATATTTGTTGTTTCTCTTCTGTGGTAGCATGTAAGGACCTCAAAGTTAGATTCTATACTATGAAGAAGATTTATTCACATATTAAGCACGTTTAACAAACTGTGTTGATGACAGCTTGCAAATGAGTCTGTTACCACACTGTGTACATTGGTTTACTGTTTGTTCCATGTTCCTCTCCAGTTTTACCTCACAATTAAACTTTTCTGGTGTTCCCCCAGACACGAGTGAATGAGAAGGGAAATACCATGTAGATGTTAGGTTTTAATATTGTAACTCATTGTGCTGTTTTGGGGCGGGGTTTTGTTTTTGTTTTAATCATAGTGCAAATAATTTTGCTACTAAAATCCATTCCAGGAAAAATCTTTAGAGATGTTTCTGTTCTGTTTTATTAAACTTAACTTTGTTGGTTAGGTTCTGGATTATTTTTCTGATCACAATAGTGCCTAGAAACCCAAGGTAATTTCAGTGTGCCATTGTGTTACTGGCTGTACAAACATGTAGCGCAGCACAAATGGTCTATTGCTCTCAACCTGCCAAAGGGAAAATAAATGTAACTATGAATGAAAAGAGTAATATTTCAGTTGTTGAACACTAATATCTGGTTATGTAGCACCTTTTTATCCTAATGTCTCACAGCATTTCTACAACCCTAATTTTCACAACCTTCTTATAAGGTTAGAAGGTGCCAAAAAATAAGACATCAAGGGCTTGTCTACAATTAAGGTAAATTGATACTCAGGAGATCAATCTCCTGTGGGTCAATGTAGTAGTTTTAGAGGGACGTGCTAAATTGACTGCTGCTTTTGTTCCCAACAATGTCAGTACTCATGGAGTCACAAAGAGTAAGGGAAGTGGACTGGAAAGTTTCTCCTGTCGCTGCTCTTGCAGTGGGCGCCATGGTAAGTTGACCTAAGTTACATCCACTCTAGCTACATTATTAACATAGTTGATGTTGTGTAACTTACTTCCACTTTGGCCACAGTGTAGGCCTGCCCTAAGATTTCACCAGGGTCACTCTTCAGACCAATGGCAGAGCCAAAAGTAGAATCTAAAAGTCATGCTTGACCCTGATCTTGCAAACACATATTTTTAACTCTAAAGTATATAACCACTCCCACTGAAGTCTATTAGACTAGTATAAATAAAACTAATCATGTACCTAAGTGTTTACAGGATCAGAAGAGTTTGTGTGTCTGCTTTAAGCACAACCTGTGTTAGGTAACTGTATCATCCCCATGACCAGGGTATCTGAGCACTTCATAATTATTAAAATAAATCGTTACAGTAATTCGTAGTATGGGGAACTGTGACACAGAGAGAGTGGGCTACAAAAAATCTTTAGCAGATCAAGAAATTAAACCTGGTTTTCTGCATCCCACGCTGGACCTAACCAATGAACTATCCTTTGTGTGACATTAATGACACTTGCTCAGTATTTACTAATCAGTATAATATGAAGGTATTTTGAGAAACAGATTGCAGCTGAGAAGTAATTCAACCAAATTACTAATAGTGTCAACAGTTGTAGTGGCTCTTTATTTAAAATGCTTTTCTTAATTACACTCATTAATTATTTATTTGCGATCCAATGTTGAAGGGCAGTCAGACCACAGCAATTTAAAACATATTCAATAGAAACAATATTCTTTTCGTTGTGTTTTACCTTGAGCTGTCAATGCATTTTTGTTCATCATTTGCCTCCTTTTCACGAAATTTTGTTAAAGCAAGAAAAAGAAGGGGAGAAAGGAAAAAAAAAAAAAAAAGAAGCTATTTTGATTAACCAGTATGCAGCTCCAGGGAGAAGCCACATGCATCACTGAGTGGCTCACATCTAATCTCCCAAGTGACACTAAGTATGCAATTACTTAATCATAAAAGATTGTCAACACTGCAGGTAAAGAGAAACTAGTTGGAAAGCTTCAGAAGTTCCCAAAGGCCTAAAGAAAGAGCAATTATATCCAGCACCAATAACCGCGACTGAAATGAAGTGTTGCAGGCATTGGTTATTTTGCTGATTTTTTTTCCCTTCTTTGACAAGAACATTTTCTCCCTTTTCATAGTCCCAGGTTGACAGTTAAATAATATTTAATCACAATTGTTATTGGCCAAGAGATTAGGGAGTTCTAACGTCGCTAGTAAAGAACTCCTGATGCCTTAAGGAATAATTTGAAATGAAAAACTAATGGTGGGGCATTCGTTCCATTTTTGCTCGTTATGTTCTCGGTTTGAATGTAATATTGTATTTTGCTTTTCTGGTGCTTTCCAGATGAGGATCTCAATGTGCTTTACAAATATTAATGTAAATTTGCAACATCTTTTGCATTGTTATAACCGAATGGGGTGAAAATGAGGCACAGAGATTAAGGACCTGATTGTGCACCTTCCTCTGAATATTGTGTTAATTAAAATAGTAGTCCCATTGACTATTATGCCTTGAAATGGTGTTTATGGGATTGAGCTGTCAGTAATGTGCCCAATATCATATAGCAAATTTGTGGGAGAGATTGGAATTAGAATGGCAATCTCTTGGCTCCCAAACCTGAATCTGCATCAGTGCTTCCTTGCATTGAAGTAATAGCCCCTGCTGGCAATATTAGGGGTTGAAACCACAGGTCACATTTTTGTTTAGTTAACTTCCATACTCCTTTGTATGCATTGGAAGAATATTACAGGTTACATTTTTGTTTAGTTAACTTCCATACTCCTTTTTATGTATTGGAAGAATATTTTTCCATATTTTATTGATTTTTTTTTCCTTATCACAACTAGTCAATATGTATTTTTCTTTTTTGTCAGTCCTGTACATGAAGCAGACAAATAATAGTAAATATTTATAGAAAATTCCTAATGTCTAGTAAATACAACCTCAGATTGCTATAGTAACAGAGAGGAAGCCGTGCTAGTCTATACACTATCAAAACAAAAAGCAGTCAAGTAGCACTTTAAAGACTAGCAAAATAGTTTATTAGGTGAGCTTTCGTGGGACAGACCCACTTCTTCATAGTGACTAATGAATCTTTTATTTTGATGTTTAGAAAGCAGCTGGCAAGGTATGTGCAAAATAGGTAGACAATAAGGCCAGGTCTACACTACAACGATCTTTTGAGAGATGGTCTTCCAGAAGATCTTCTTTCAAAAGAGTGTGTCCACACACAAAAAAGCAGATCAAAAGATTGATGCGCTCTTTCGATAGAAAGTGTCCTCACAGCTTCTGCTCTTTTGAAAGAACGGGTCAGGAATCGAAATATCCAGCACCATGAGGACTGCTCTTTCGAAAAAAGGACCTGTAGAGCATCTACACATGCTTTTTTTCTAAAGAAGCTTTCAAAAGGAGGCACTCTTCCTGATCTCAGAGCAGAAGAGGGCTTCTGGAAGAAGAGCTGCATTCTTTCACTTTTGGGTTGAAAGAGCACTTCGTGTGTGGATGTGCTGCATATTCTTTTGAAAAAGGGCCTGATTTTCTGAAAGACCTTGCTGGTGTCGATGTGGCCTAAGAGAATATACGTTCTATACAAAATGTGGAGAGGATCAATAGAATTTGTTATTTTAATTTTCTTCTTTCTCGTTAGTCACTCTGTGTAATCTTTATTATGTGTGATTGTGTCCTCCTTGTACATCCAAAACACCTCCTGACTTCAGTAGGTGTCTTGAATGCAAAAGAGAGACTGTTTGTGTGACTTGTAGATGGGGTATTTAAAGTTTTTGTTTTATGTAAAACTTCATGTTATAAAAGTATTTACATTAAATTTAGACCCTTATCTTGCATAGTTAAAGAAAGGACTACTTAGGTATTTTGAAACTTTTTTTGGTGAAGCATGAAGCACATTCGTGTAAGAGCCAGCTCTTGTGGTCTGACTGTGATATCCCATTTAGCCTCATTCATAGAATCATAGAATCATAGAACACTAGGACCGGAAGGGGCCTCGAGAGGCCATCGAGTCCAGTCCCCTGCCCCGACGGCAGGACCGACCACTATCTACACCATCCCTGATAGACATCTATCTAATCTGTTCTTAAATATCTCCAGCGAGGGAGATTCCACAACCTCCCTTGGCAACTTATTCCAGTACTTGACCACCCTGACAGTTAGGAACTTTTTCCTAATGTCCAACCTAAACTTTCCTTGCTGCAGTTTAAGTCCATTGCCTCTTGTTCTCTCCTCAGAGGCCAAGAAGAACAAGTTTTCTCCCTCCTCCTTATGACACCCTTTAAGATATCTGAAAACCGCTATCATGTCCCCCCTCAATCTTCTTTTTTCCAAGCTAAACAAGCCCAGTTCTTTCAGCCTTTCTTCATAAGTCATGTTCTCCAGACCTTTTATCATTCTAGTTGCTCTTCTCTGGACCTTCTCTAATTTCTCCACATCTTTCTTGAATAGGGGTGCCCAGAACTGGACACAATATTCCAGCTGAGGTCTAACCAGCACAGAGTAGAGCGGTAGAATGATTTCTCGTGTCTTGTTCACAACACACCTGCTAATGCATCCCAGAATCATGTTTGCTTTTTTTGCAACAGCATCACACTGTTGACTCATATTTAACTTGTGATCTACTAGAACCCCTAGGTCCCTTTCTGCTGTACTCCTTCCTAGACAGTCTTTTCCCATTCTGTATGTGTGAAACAGATTATTCCTTCCTAAGTGCAGCACCTTACATTTATCTTTATTAAACTTCATCCTGTTTACTTCAGACCATTTCTCTAATTTATCTAGATCATTCTGAATTATGACCTTATCCTCCAAGGTAGTTGCAACCCCTCCCAGCTTGGTATCATCTGCAAACTTAATAAGCGTACTTTCTATGCCAATATCCAAATCATTAATGAAGATATTGAACAGAACTGGTCCCAAAACAGACCCCTGCGGAACCCCACTTCTTATGCTTTTCCAGCTGGATTGAGCACCATTAACAACTACTCTCTGGGTGCGATTAGCCAGCCAATTATGCACCCACCTTATTGCAGCGCGATTTAAGTTGGACTTGCCTACTTTGTCGATAAGAATATTATGCGAGACCGTATCAAATGCTTTACTAAAGTCTAGGTGTACCACATCAACTGCTTCTCCCTTATCAACGAGTCTCGTTATTGTGTCAAAAAAAGCTATCAGGTTGGTTTGACATGATTTGTTTTTTACAAAACCATGCTGGCTGTTCCCTGTCACTTTACTACCTTCCAAGTGCTTGCAGATGACTTCCTTAACTACCTGCTCCATTATCTTTCCTGGCACAGAAGTTAAGCTTACTGGCCTGTAATTTCCTGGGTTGTTCTTATTCCCCTTTTTGTAGATGGGCACTATATTTGCCCTCTTCCAGTCTTCTGGAATCTCTCCTGTCTCCCATGACTTTCCAAAAATGAGAGCTAACGGCTCAGCTACCTCTTCTATCAGCTCCTTGAGGATTCTAGGATGCATTTCATCAGGCCCTGGTGACTTGCAGACATCTAATTTTTCCAAATGGTTTTTAACTTGTTCTTTTTTTATTTCAAAAACTAACTCTACCCCTTTTCCACCAGCATTCACTATGTCAGGCATTCCTTCAGATTTCTCTGTGAAGACCGAAACAAAGAAGTCATTAAGCATCTCTGCCATTTCCAAGTTCCCCATTACTGTTTCTCCCTCCTCACTGAGCAATGGCCCTACCCTGTCCTTGGTCTTCCTCTTGTTTCTAATATATTTGTAAAAGGCCTTCTTGTTACCCTTTATGCCTGTAGCTAGTTGGAGCTCATTTTGTGCCTTAGCCCTTCTAATTTTACTCCTGCATTCCTGTGTTATTTGCCTGTGTTCATTCTTTGTAATTTGTCCCGGTTTCCATTTTTTATAGGATTCCTTTTTTAGTTTGAGATCAGGCAGGATCTCCTTGTTAAGCCAAGGCAGTCTTTGCCCATATTTACTATCTTTCCTACATAGGGGAATAGCTTGTTTTTGGGCCCTTAATAATGTCTCTTTGAAAAACTGCCAACTCTCCTCAGTTGTTTTTCCCCTCAGTTTTTCCTCCCATGGGATCTTACCTACCAGCTCTCTGAGTTTACCAAAATCTGCCTTCCTGAAATCCATCATCTCTATTTTGCTATTTTCTCTCCTACCAGTCCTTAGAATTGTGAATTCTATGATTTCATGATCACTTTCACCCAAGCAGCCTCCCACCTTCAAATTCTCGACCAAGTCCTCCTTATTTGTCAAAATCAAATCCAGAACAGTTTCTCCCCTGGTGGCTTTTTCAACTTTTTGAAATAGAAAATTGTCTCCAATGCAGTCTAAGAACTTATTGGATAGTCTGTGCCCTGCTGTATTAGTGTCCCAGCATATATCTGGATAGTTAAAGTCCCCCATCACCACCAAATCCTGGGCTCTGGATGATTTTGTTAGTTACTTAAAAAAAAGTCATTGCTTCATAGTGCAGATTTGCAAGTAGCTTCACAGCATCGTATTACCTGATCACTAAAAGTTCAGTTGCAGTTTGATCTGAAAGCAGCAGGGCCAATAACTAAAATGTAGCTTGGGCCTGCTTTTTTGTCCTTGAGTGGTGACTGACAGAAGTGTTCAGCAATACATTCTCTGTTTCTATCCGAGTAGTTTTCTATGTTGGTAGCAGTCTGAGTAAATTTGATGTACAGTAAATTCTTGTTTAACTGTTGTTTGATCAACTGGCACACTAAAATAACAGGCATAACTTACAGCCAAGCAGCTCTGGTCAGCAGACACCAGGCAGGAGCAGGGAAGGAGCAGAGGAGCCTGCAGGCTGCACTCAGACTCAGCAGGGAGGGACATAGGGCTAACATTTTAAGGAGACTGCGCATTAAAAGATAATTAATGCCAGTTACAATGTAGATTTAACCAGTTCTCCTTTGCAGCTGCACATTTTAACTTTATTTCTTTGTTCAACTTTTCATATTCAGAAGATTTCTTTTTCTTTACTCTTCTTTCTTCTGTGAGTTGCTAAATTTCCTCAGTCATCCTCTTCTTAATAACGGTTTTATTTCTTGGAATGTTTTCATCCGCAGATGTGGCAATGGATTCTTTTAATAATTCCCATTGTCTGTTAATATCAGTTAGGTCTCTTAAAGCACTGAATCTATTTTTGACTGCTAAAGAAATCAACCTCAAACTTCTTTATTTGGAGCAATTTCAGATCAAGTTTGATGTTTCTTACAAAATTTTGAATTTTCCTTAATTTTACTTTCAATTTGCCTACCACCAGGACATTATCATTATAGCAATCAGCACCTGGCATTGTTTTAGCTGATATGAGAGAATTTCTAAACCTTTTATTTATAAGAATAAAATCGATTTGGTTCTTCGCGTTCTCTCCTGGACTTTTCCACATCCATAGTCTCCTTGGATGTTGCTTGAACCTTGTGTTTCCTATGATCAAATCATGAATTCTGGCCCATCCTACCAGTCTTGCACCTCTCTGATTTGTGGAACCTAGACCATGAGGTCCTGTTCTGTCTTCTGTTCGTTCACAACCACCTTAGCATTAAAGTCTCTTTGAACAATTAGAACTTCACTCGATTTACAGTAAGCTTTGGCTTGTTCAAGTTCTTCATAAAGTCTGTCTGTGTCTTCCACTGTGCTGTCTGCAGTTGAAGCATAGATCTGGATTATATTCACATCGAAGGGCTTGCTTTCAAGTTTAACTAACAAGACCCTATCAGATACTGTCCAATAACCCTTTAAACTATTTGCTGGTTTTGAATTTAAGATGATTCCCACACTCCTTTCATGTTTCTCTCCTCTTGAATAGACTATTTTGTACTCATCCTATGTAAAAATTCCAGCTCCCTTCCATCTCATTTCACGGAGTCCCTGGTTAAATAAACAGTGTGAGATAATTGAACAGCGACATGGAAGTGATACAAAAGAGATGCATACATGAATCCAGGAGGTAGCAAGAAGGAAAACATGTTCATCATCTGGCTGTTTGAAGTCGAAGAATGGTAGTATAATAATGGAAAAAGATAAAATTTTGGAAAGATGACCAGAATACATTTCCAAACTCTGTGATGATGAGAGAGTGGAAAAGTTGAGTCCCTCTAAGAATGCAGATGGTCCACCTATACTCAAGGAAGAAGTAAGAAAAGCTTTGAAGTGCATGTAAAGAGGAAAAGCGCCTGGTCTGGACAGAATCACGAGTGAGATGTTTGAAACCTTAGTAGACTTTGGCATTGACACAATTATGAAACTCTTAAATGATATTGACAGTACAGGGCACGTACCAGAATACTTATCAAGATCTGTCTTTATTGCCTTGTCAAAGAAACCATGTGCAACTGAATGTGAACAGCATAGAACAATCAGTCTCATGAGTCACATGACCAAAATTCTTTTGAAGATTGTGAACCAGATTCGAAATCAAATACAGTCTGAGATCTCTGATGAACAATGTGGATTTGTGAAAGACAGAGGTACTGGTAACGCAATCTACATTTTAAGGTCATTAATGAAAAGCACTGGAAGTTCAAAAGGACATATATATGTGCTTCATCGACTATGAAAAAGCATTCTACAGAGTAAAACATGAAGAAAGGATGAAACTTTTGGAAGAACTGGATATAGATGGGAAGGATTTGAGAATAGTTAAAAACATCTACTGGGAACAGACAGCAGCCATTAGGGTCGGAGAAAACCTTAGTAGATATGTGAAGATAAAATGAGGAGTGAGACAAGGTTGTGTTCTTTCACCTGATCTCTCTAATTTGTACAGTGAAAGAATAATGCGCAAAATAGAAGGTCTGCCAGGATTAAACACTGGAGGATGTAACATCAACAACTTTGAGGTATGCAGATGATAGTGTTTTAATAGCAGAAAGTGAAAAAGATCTTCAGGGACTGGTTAATGTTGTCAATAAAGAAAGTGAGCTGAAGGGACTCGAGCTGAACATCTCGAAGACGGAAGTAATGGTTATTACAAAGACAAAGGTACTGCCAACATTTGAGGTACTAGCAAATGGAACAGTTCTTTGTCAAGTGACTAAATTCAGGTGCTTAGGATCCTATATCACATCCGATGGTAGGTGTTCAACTGAAGCGAAATGCAGAATTGCTCAAGCGAAAGCAGCATTTCAGAAAATGAGAAGCATTCTCACAAACAGATCTTTATCATTGGAGTTAGGAAAAGAGTGCTGCGATGTTATGTAGAACCAGTCCTCGTGTGGATGCAAATCATGGACTATTGGTAAACAAGTTGAGAAGTATGTCGAAGCCACAGAAATGTAGTTTTTAAGGAGGATGTTGTGCATCGCATGGACAACCAAAAGGATGAATGAGTCTGTCTTAAATGAAGCCAACAGCAAAAGAACACAGTTAAATAGGATAAGAACAAGGCAGGCAAAATTTATAGGCCATATAATTAGAAGGTCTGCACTTGAAAATTTAGTGACAGCAGGAAAGTGTAATGGAAAGTGAGGACGAGGTAGACAAAGTGAGAAAATATTGGATAGTATCACCTCATGGTTGCATTGCCACAGTACTGTGAAGATGCTCCAGAGTACTCATAATAGACAGGGGTGAAGGGCCATGATTGCCTACGCTAATCGGCATGGCACAAATGAACAAAAAAAAAAGATATAGAGACACAAGTTCTGCCAAGTATCCATTGGGCAGTCACTTTTAACAACTGCCATTAACACTCTTCTAAATTATTCAGACTCCCTTTTACTCAGCTGATGTCATGTCCTGCTGGTGGGGTAGCAGTCTTAAAGTGCGTGGATGCTTGTGGGAAAAGACTGTGGGACAATATTCTGCGTACATTTTTGTTTGTTTCTTAATATCTAATCTGGTTTTTCTTTACTGTTATGCATTGCTAGGTGTCCCTTTTTATTATCCAGAATACTTAATTATCCGGCAACCTCCTGATCCTGTGGATGCCAGATATCAAAGAGTTTACTGTAAATTGTGACAACCAGAACCAGCTATCAAGAAAGGCATAGATGACTACCCAACAGAGAAAGCTGCTCTACAGCTACTGACAAACAAGCTGCCTGCCTCCTTAGAAGTCCTCAGGCTCTGGCAAATGGTCAAAAGAGTCATCTAAAGAATAAATCTGAGTGCATCTTATTTTATACACAGGCTAAACACTTAAACATCCAGGTTTCTTAGCTCCTTAAGAGAATCATTACAGAATTTAATTCTTAGCTTGTTCCCTTTCTTTTTTCTCTTTTGAAGAGTTACTGTATGTATGTGTAGATGTATATATGCACTCCTATTTTTTTTCAGGTGTTTAGTTTATTGAACAAAATATAGCCTGATCTGCTTATATTGGTATTGCATTCATTTACCAAGGATAAATGGCACAAATTTAGGCCACAGTATGAGTTTGACACATTTTGCATAACATGTCCAGGCTTTTATAATGCAAACAAACTCTGGTTGTTCTGGTCTATGTACATGTTCGATTTGGTACGCCAAGAGAACAGTTCTTCCTGTTGTTCACTTCTTTGCCCCAGGGGAGGTTATACCACCTCCTTTCAAAGCTATTTTGGTGACTATAGGTGTATGTTACTAGGCTAAAGGAATACCATGGCTGGCAAATCATCGTTTTTCCAAAGTAAACTGTATAATATGAGTTGTTAATACATGACTAGAGAAGTCTTATTCAGCAGAGAAGGGAGTAAAAATTTGAGCTGAATATCAGGAAAGGATTCCTGAGACGTCTAACCTGGAGAATTTAATTCCCAGTGAAGTGGCAAAGAAAGGTTAAGTACGATAGGGTGCTGGGAGGCCACGTCTACATGGCTCTTTAGCACAGTGCTGCTGCTGGCAGTGCTATGCTAATGATGGTTCACAGAATTACAAATGGAGGACCATTTGCAAATTCACACAGCTAATTAGCATAGGTGCGCAAGATTTGCTGTCGGCGGGGGGTGTGCCAGCACTTCAGAGGCTGTGTGGACATGCCTCTGCAAGCTAAACCCCCCTCTGTTGCCAGTGAGGCATAAGGCACTGGCGACAGAAGAGGGGTTAGCCAGCAGCAGCATGTCCACGCTGCCTCTGTACTGCTGGCACCCCCCACCCCCGATGACAGCAAAATCTCATGCAGCTATGCTAATTAGCTGCATGAGTTTGCAAATGGTCCTCAATTTGCAGTTTCATGAACTGTCATTGGCATAGTGCTGCTGGCAGCAGCACTGTGCTAAAGGGCTGTGTGGACATGGCTGGAATATCCTGCATTTTCAGATCTACCCTCTTCACTTGTCCTGCCAGCAATTTTAAATTACCCTTGAAGGGAAGTTCCCAGGAGAGAATCGTGCTTGTTAGTGCATATATACTGCTTCCACAGCTGAGTTGCTGTTCATTCATTGTTTGTCCCAGCTCAGCCAAGAGAGAAGTGCCTAATCATACAGTGGAAAAAACAGTTTGTTTGTCCTTGTCTTGTACACTGCTCCGGTACTACTATTGTGTGTGAGTACAGGTGCAGTCTTGGAGAAGGAGGAAACAGATGCAAACACAAAGAATAAAGAATCACAGTTTAATAAAAATGCATGGAGGAATTGTTTAAAATTAGGGTGAAGTAATTGTCTGATTTTTTTTCTCAGCTGTTTGTCTAATCAGCATCACTAAACTTCAAGATTTAGAAACATCCTATCCCTTTTTTGTAAGAACATGTGGGGAGAGGCTTCCCTTGAAGACAAAACAAAATTAAGGCACTAAGTTGTGGAAGAACCCCATCATGAATCACTTAAATTAATCAAGTCAGATTTTAAAGTATTGTTCTGTGTGTGATTTTTTTCATCTGTGAAAGAGTAAAAACAGGTGGCCACCCTTTATAAATCTCTCAAAGCTCTGCAGATGAAAAGGTCCGTGTAAGAATGGAGTATTAGTATATGATTTAAATTAGGGATTTTTAAATGCAATAATACAATGCTGATCGGTTACATTTACTCATCTACTAAGATGACTGTTTTTCCCCATAGACTGAACGGTTCATAGTTAAGAGCTACTTTAATTTACAGTAAATCAATTCAAATTTGAGAAGAGTAAATATAATGCTTTAAACTCCTGTAGATACTGTAAACCTATGTTAACAGGATTTTCCAGAAAGGTAAAATGATGATCATGAGGAAGAGATCTGTCTTTAACACATGCTTCTCTGTGAAATAAATGCAATATTTGTGATGAAAGCACAAGGCATACTTGATTTCTTTTCCTCCTTTCAGTTTGAGTTCTAGAATCCCTGTGTGTCATGGTGACATGGCTATCTACATCTGTTTCCTTGACTCTTCTGAGTGAAACCCCTAGGTTTCATGCCTTCCCTTTTCTTGAAGTGGAATTCTCTCAAACTAGGCACCAGTTCTTATCCTGAAAGGTCTGATACTGTTCAGGCATGTGCGGTCTTTCGCCAGCTTTGATGTAGAAGTATCATTTGTTTGACAATAAAAACAAAGTATTTCAGAGGAAAGGATTTTTACATAATGAAAGGTCTAAAGGCATGTTTAGTTTACCTAGAACCTAACTGCTTCAAGGGCTTGTCTACACCTAACAAGAGGTCAACACTCTGGAGAGCAATCTTCTGGTAGCCAGTTTAGTGGGTCTAGTAGGGATGCACTAAACGAATCGCTTGTTACTCTCCCGGCAACCATGGTACTCCACGGCATTGCAAGAAGTAAGGGAAGTTGATGGGAGAAACTCTCCCTCTCCGGGGAGGCCAAAGAAATTTGGGTTAAAGTACATCAGCTCTAGCTACACTATTTACATAGCTGGAGTTGTGTACCTTAACACGACCCTCCCTAAGTGTAAACCAGCTCTGAGAGGATGCCTGAGAGAGTGTACAGTAAACCCCCGATATGCACAAGTTTGATATGCACTAAACTTGCATTAATACAAGTTAAGCGCAAATAGAAATCCCCTCCCCAGCTCCCTGCTCAAGCCCCCATATCCCCCAGATATGGGAAGCCGGAGGGAAGCCACTGTGCCGCAGCTGTCCGCCCACTGGGCAACCCAGTGCTGGTCAGTTTGCTGGTTCCCGCCAGCGGAGGGGAGCCAGGAGCTAGGCTGCTGTCTGGTTCCTGGCTCACCTCTTCTCGCTGGAGCCAGAAAAGTGACCAGGACCGCTGCCCTGCTCAGTTTCCTGGCTCCTGCAAGTTATCCAAAACTTGACTTATGTGGGGGTTGCAAGAATGCAGCCCCCACATAAGTCAGGGGTCCACTGTAATTCCTGGAAACCCCACACCGCAGACTATGGTATCTTAGGCTATGGCCTCACTAGAGAGTTTACAGCCACCATAAACTCGCTAGTTACAAGAGAGTACCCTCAGCTTAATTACTTCAGCTAAGTGTTGGTAACTCTTCTGCACACATAGCATTGGCCACACCAGCTTTAAGTTGTTGTAAATTATGTCGCGTGGGGGAGTGGGGCTGATGTCACCATTGAGTGACATATGTTGACTTAAGCTGTAACGAGACCATAAATTGAGTCTCAGAAACCTGAGTCCACTTCAGTGTGATTTTTAAGTTTGTAAGCCTGCTTGAGTTTTCTTATTCTTCTCCCTTTCCCCCCGCCACAGGTACTGATTTGTACCTAGAAAAATGTCTGACCATTCTTGAGGGGAGGAAATCAGGGGTGGGGGGAGAGGGTCCTCACTGGAGCATAAGGTGAATAGCTCTTATATTGTATTTTCAAGTATGTACTGTGAAGTCTTTATATGGATACACATGCCCCTTTCCTGGTTCAATTTCTGACAGTTCCATAGCAGTAGGAATTCAGTATATATATTCAGTAAATATCACAATAACCAGGTCAATTCCAAATGTTAATAAATTCTTACGGAAAACCAGCTCCATCTCACTGTTGATCTGATCTGTCTTAAGCCAGGGGTTTGTTACTACTTCCTTTATGAAGCATTACTTTTCAGAATTTGCCTAGCAGCACGTTGGCATGCATGTACAAAATATAAAAGCACACAAAAGACAGTCTCAAACGTAAGAATGACGCACCCCATCCTGCTGAGTTGGTCTTACCTAGCTTTTTCAGGAAACTGAGTGACTAGACTTCAGTTTGGGTCTTTGAGTTCACCAAAGTCAAACGCTCAAAGGAGTGGTGGAGAGTTCCTGAGGAGGGCCTACTGAAAACTCTCAATCTGAGACATAAAAATCTAGTGGCTCTTAACTTGGACATCCCCAATAGATCCTAACTAGTAGGTTGAAGTGTGTGCATATGCTTAGATTTGTGTGTGTATGTATATATGACTGTGGAGGGGAGGGGTTCACTGTTTTAGGAGACTGAACCCAAAATCAGATTAGTTTATAAATTAACCCAGCACTTGAGTAAAATCTGTAAACCACTTACTGTACTGTAATATTCCAGGTATTCCATATATCCTTAATATGATATATATCAGAACTAATTGATATAAAGTTATCAAAATTCTACCACTCAGACTACACCAAGGAAGTGGTTGACTGACAGCTAAATGCTATAACTAGACCTCCTGGAAATTAGCACTGGGGAATGCAACATTTTTCTATACAATTCTCTACAACAGTGGTTGAGTGTTTCATAAAGTATATCCCATAAGGCCACTTCCAATCTAGTCCTAAGTGACCCAGTCATGGGAACTTAATAACAATTCAACAACCTAATAGATTTGACCATAAGAAGCTTTTATTTAATTTGGTTGAAATTATACTCCTTATTCCATTATTATAAATTGCTAATTCCACCAATTGCTATATTTTAGTTTTCTAATACTTGCTGATAGTGGACACTGTTTTGATAGCATTTCTGTAGTGTTTTGTGTTCAAAGCACAGCTCCACTCTGCCTCAGATGGATTTGGGAGCCCTCTCCACATCTGCAAATATAATCCCCATGTGTCTCATTTTGGCCTCTCATTAACCTGTTAACATTTTGGTTTAGGAGACTTTTGCCTTGGATCTCTGATAGAGGCAAGTATGTTATCCAGGATGGCATTTAACTGCCTTAATCATAAAACTATCCTACCTTTCTGTAATCTCATGTTTCATTAACCTTCCAGTTGTTGCAGTAAGTGAAGCAGGGGGTTGTACAGACGACAGCCTCAGTCTATACACAACTCTTATTAATGTAATTCCGAACTATACTCACTTGTGCTATGCTTCTGTAGTCCTCATGTCCTTTGACAAAATGTCAGTTAAAAGAAAACCAAAAATCTAACCACACAGGGACCCAACCATTGTCAGCACATGTACAGGAGGAAAACCAATCTTTGTGAAATAATAAATGACAAAATTGGAAATGTTTCTTTGCACCAGACTTATACAAAAAGCTGTTAAAGAAGGACAGAAGGGGTTTAAAGTAATGGTGTCCAGCATGCCAGTTAGTGACTGGCCACATGTGACTATTTGGACAGCTGGGTATGGCTAGTTGGTTTGAACAATAAATATACTTTCAGAATAAAGTGGCTAGTTTGCTATAGCAGTAGCCTCTGTAGTGATACTGCTTCAGAGCTGTTTGGACACCACAATCTTAAATAGACTTAAATGATGAATATCAGAGAAGAGTTGGCAGTGTCCCTAAAGCTTTGAACACTAGGATTAGCTTTATTGCTATATGAATTTAAGATGTGTGAGAGCAGCATTTGAAAAAACAAATCTATGCTAACCATGTTCTCCTTCCTCAGGTAAATGGGATTCACTTCCTGTTTTGATGCTGTCTTGTCCAGTTATATTGGAGGAGGCCCAGGACAGCGGGAGTGCATTTTATAGTACAGTTAGCTAGTGTCTAGCTTTTCCATATTTTACTGAAGAAATCTGACCCTTATCTCATGTTTTTATAGAGTCTGACTAAATTGAAAATCTTGTACCTGATAGACAAATCTTATTAGCATTGTAATGTTTGAGTCACATTTGCAGCTGAACATCTACTTTGTTTCTTGTATTCCTGTTTTTTTCACTGATGTACATCCTGAATACTATCATCAAATAATTAGAAACCTAAACCATAAACAGTGCTTCCTAAAAATGACTTAGTCGCACAGAAGGTGAAGCTGAGATTGTATGAAAAGTAGTATAAAAACATTTTGTTGTATGAGGCAGACTATCTCAAAAGGCGTTATGGGGGGCCGTAAATAATATTAGATATTTCTAATCAAGAGGAAAGATGTTTTCTCTTGAGAATGAAATAACTTGGCAAATCAGAGATGGAGCAGACTCTTTAGATCAGCTAAAAAAAATTAAGGCTGCTTCTCCTCTCTGCAGGCTGCAAAGTTTTAATGTGGGATAGAGTGGAAATTAGGGCAATTAAAAGTCCATGAGCTGAAACATCTCTGAAGATTTTGTTCCAGGAGTCAGTGCCCCTCCATCTTCTATGTCAAGGGTAGGGAACCTCCACAACGCAGTCCAGATCTGGACCACAGCTTGTCTGGATCCAGACCCCAAGACTTGTGGCTCCCCTCACTAGCATCCATCCTGAGGAGCCCCGAGCCTCATGGGCCCGATCAGGCAAGCAAGAGCCAGATCCAGACCGTGGGCTCTGGCAGAGTGGGGAGAGGGTGGGGCAGGGAGCACCTCTCACTTGTGTGGCCCACGATTTGTCTACAGGTGTGCCCTGGATGCTCTCCTGTTTTATGTCCAAGATGAGAGCTGACGGGGGAGAGGGAGGGAAGATGATCCTGGAAACCCAGGTTTTAGAGTACTGGATTTAACCTATCAATCTTTGTTCTTTCAGGGTGCCTGCTGAATGTTCAGCTAGTTACTATGAGCTTGCTACAAAGTGACAACAGCTACAGATCCAGAGATCTGGAGACTGGCTGCTGTGCAGCCATGGCCAGTGCATGCAGTGCTGGAGCTAAGGAAGACAGTTTAAGTGTTTCTGTCAACAGTGGGACTGGAAATCTTCCAAACTCTTTTACGGAAGAGATTCAAGGATATGACGTAGAGTTTGATCCCCCCCTGGAGAGTAAATATGAATGTCCCATCTGTTTGATGGCTCTACGGGAGGCAGTGCAGACGCCGTGTGGACACCGGTTTTGCAAAGGCTGTATTGTCAAATCAATAAGGTAAAGGAGTGCTGTTGGGAAATAAATGTAGGAAGCGGGTTGATTGGCATGTAGCAGCTCATTGGCAATGTAATTAAATGCAACTTGTTAGGACAAATGACTGTCTTGTTGTAGTATTTTCAATGTGTTGTGATTGAACATCTCTTTAAAGATGCTATATTATGGGTGGGCTAGTTAGTAATGTTCGTAGTTAATGTTGCCTCATTATAAGACTGTTTTTAGTTGCTTATGTGTTGATCAAGGGATTTAAAATTTGCTGAGAAGCTCTAGAGCCTTCCTGCTTCAGAGCAAGGATTTGAAAATTGGCACAGAGGTCACTCTGGAGTCAGGGATATGCCTTTTGACATCCCTGTGAACATTTGTCCATCTTTGATCAAGTTATGAAACTAACAGTCTGTTTGTACAAGCTCAGTTGAAACTTCTTTCGCATCTAAATTCTGATTTTATCTGCATTAGGCATGAAGTGAGATTGAGTAGGACTTCCCTTGCAGTTCCTTCCTATAGCCAGGTCTGCTGGCACCAGGTGCAGGAGTTGAACAGGAAGATTCTTGCAGAACCGACCTCATTTGTCCCCCACTGTTACCAGGGCAATGGAGAAGAGAAGGATGCTGCCTGCCTGGAATGCAGAGGGATAAGTGGAGGGAGTGGTGAGAAAAATAACTGTGGAAAAGCTTTTGACGGACTTAGATGACAAGCTAGGGGATGGGAAGGATTGGAACAAAAGCAGTCTGGAGCAGGGAATAGGGCAGAAAAATCTGTCCGTTAGAATACGCTCACTGTAGAACCCAGGATTGCTGTAGCTCAATATAAATATTTGTGGAACTGTCACATTCCAGAGTACAGTCCAGAACAATGAGGAGTTGTTTCTGTCTGCCTTGCAGCCCTTGGGTTCCTTACAGTGTTGTACTCTTGTAGTTCCCATCACAACCTGGGCTACTCTCAAACAACCTACCAGCATGCAGGCCACATGCAAGCTTGAGTGTCTGTGTAAGTACAGCCCTGACCCAGCAACTCAGACCTCAGCAGCTCGTCAGCAACAAGCCAGCCATACTCTGGCTTCCAGAAGCCTTGGTTACTGCTTGCAGGATGACCTCACCACACTCCTACTCCCAAATTTCCCCCCAAAAACCTGTGTTCTGCACTGCACAGCTTTCTCCTGAAAAGTTCAGATATTAGAGGTCTGTTGCCCTTGTGAAGGGTCAATAGTCAACTGTTTGCTACTTTAACTGGAGTTACCAAAAATCTCAGTTGAAACCCAACTTTGGATTTGTTTAGTAACAGAGAGGAAGCCGTACTAGTCTATACACTATCAAAACAAAAAGCAGTCAAGTAGCACTTTAAAGACTAGCAAAATAGTTTCTTAGGTGAGCTTTCGTGGGACAGACCCACTGAAGAAGTTTGGTCTGAAGAAGTGGGTCTGTCCCTCAAAATCTCACCTAATAAACTATTTTGCTAGTCTTTAAAGTGCTACTTGACTGCTTTTTGTTTGGATTTATTTAGATTGTTGCTAAATAAACTTTTACTTTCAGAGAAATTTTAAGTGAATACAAATATGAAATATTCAAGTCAGAAACGATTACAGGAGAAATAAAGATATAATGCTTTTCTGCTAGTTAAAATTTTAAGTTAGACTTGGTTCAAGGTTAAATCCTTACTGCATGTTCAAGGGTGGATTGATTTTTAAATCAAGGAGATTTAAATTACGATTAAATCTCTCTCTGTCTCTCTCACTCACACACACACAGAGAGAGAGAGAGAGAGAGAGACAGAGAGAGAGAGTTGGTTTAAATCAAGTTACCAAAAATGCTAAGACTGTGCACTTCATGTTGGCATAAGTCTACTAAAATTACTGCCGCTTCTGTTGGTGTTTGTTTAAATGAAACAAGAATAGAATGAAGTTCCTTTGAAAAAAGCTGAGTTAAGCTGACATAAACTATGCAATACACTTCCAGCATTTCCCTTAGGGTCTGTGGCCATGATGTTCCAAAATAAGAAGCCTATATTAATATAATATAATTAATGTAATATAGAAGTAAGAAAATTACATTCAGTGGGAAGTGGCAACTCTAGATTTCTCTTATGCCAGCTTTCTGTATTGTATACTTGAGTGATAGATGCTAAACCTTCGTAACTAATTAAGCCATAAGGATAGCTAAGCTAAACATTTTTTCTAGCAGCATCCAACACAGCAAGCAGCTTGGGAATTTGTCAAATCACACTTACAGTAAAAGGCCACTCTTTAGTCTTCTTCACAGTTGCATTCTATGCTACCTCTGTCCTTTCCAGTACAGTAGACCCCCAACTTACGTGGCAGTTGTGTTCTTGCACAACCCTGCAAGTCAAATTTCGCATAACTGGGAGGAGCCAGAAGACTGACCAGGGAAGCAGTGCTGGTCAGTTTCCTGTCTCCTGTGAGTGGGGAGGGCAGCTAAGAGCTTGGCTCTGGGCCCTGGCTGCTCCCAGGAGGGGGAAACTGACCAGCACTGCTGCACTGGTCAGTTTCCCAGCTCCCCTGAGTGGCAGGCAGCCCAGAGCCAGGCACCAGCTCCCCACCACTCAGTTGCATTAACCCGAGATTTGTGCAACTTGAATGCGCATATCTTGGGGTTCTACTGTATATTCTCTTTTTTTTTTTTCCAAGACAGTGTCTGTCTTAACTCCACTGCTGTGCCTTCAGCAAGGTCCACCACCATGTCAACGCAGAACAAAAACAATCCTATCCAACTTGTCTTTCTTGGAACATTTTACTTTTTAGTCTGCTGAGAAGCAGAAATTGAAAACCCAGAACTTTCTAGATGCAAGAGCTAGTGTTAAGAGTGTGTTAAGGGATTAGAACCGTGTTGTCCAATACAGTTCCCGTTCACAACATGTGGCGAGCAGGAAATCACGATGGGCAAAATGAAGCATCTTCTGCCCACTCTGGGCACACGCGCGCCCCACCACTTGGTGGGACACGTGTGGTGGTGGAGGCGGCTCCTCCTGTAGCTCTGAGCCCTGGGCTCCTTCTGCCCTGGTGTTTGTGTCGCGCACAGCTGTAGCTGCAGCTTGCATGCGTGGTGCAGTTCTGGTCAGTAACCTCAGGGGTAGGTAGCTGGTTGGGATTGGGTGGCTGTGGCGATTTTGAAATTTCTTTTGGACACCACTGGACAAGAACCTTTAATTCCTTTTTATGAGACTTTAAGTGTATCTGTAGTATGTTTGTGATGAGATTTAATTATCTGTTGTTTTTAAAGAAGAAATTTAGTATTTTATTGATTTCTTTAAAATAAAAATGCAATTTTAAATTTAAATCCGGTTTTTTAATTTAAAAAATATTTAAGTGAAAGAATCAGCTATTTGAGGATTTTTTTTTCAAATAGTTTATTTTAATCCACCCAGGCATGTTCCCACAATATTGCTGATCAAATTCTCAGGTCAGAGTCCTGGAGCTATTTCCTTTGTCATCTTAGGTAAGAGAGTGAGGGAAATATGCCTTGAGGGTGATTTCATCCCTCAGTTTTGTAATCCAGACACCCTTTTAAATTGGATTCTTCTGAGGATTACCCATCTAAGCAAAGTTTATCTGAACAATAAATAGGAATGTAAAATCCTGTTTAATCAGTTAAATGTTAAGTTTAACCAACTGAGGGCAGTAAGCAGGGAGGCAGCTGCTCCAGCCCACTGCAGTGCCTCCCTGGCCGCAGATGGGGGCTGCTCAGGCTGGACTGGAGCATCCTTGCCTGCAGTGCTCCCGGGCCATGCCTGCCATGAACAAGAGCTGCTCTGGCCATGCAAGAATCACTCACTGCCTACAGCAGGCAGATAGGGCTGCTTCAGCCCCCAGTGGTTAACCATAACTGGTAATGGTGAGGCTAACCAGTTAACCATTAGCACACCTAACAGTAAAAAAGGTAACCTGGAGTCTGATGCTGAAGGTAACTGCGTGTTCTTTCTTCTCCTCAGATATGCTTGTCTCCCACCATTTCTCTCTCTAGCTAGCTCACGAGCCCTGTTTACAAATTGAATGTGTATTTACTTATCTTTGTTTAGGTTTGACCTTTGTAATATTTTTGTTAGTTCTGCATGAGTTTGAACATGTACTAACATGATCACTTAGAAAGAATTAATAATTTTACATAAATGCTACATCTACACTGGACGTTCCCTTTCAAAGATGGCATACAAATGCAGCAGATAAAAATGCAAATGAAGTGTTGATTTGCATAACAGTTGTCATTTACTCTTCCAGAAGTGCTGTTTTTAAAATGCTAAACAGCTGTGTGGACAGGGTTCGTTCAAAAGGAAGCCTCGTTTTTGAAAGTACCCTTCCTGAAAAAAAGTTAGGGAAAAGAAGGGTGCTTTCGAAAGGGGGGCTTCCTTTCAAAGAAATCCATCTACACAGTTGTTTTGGCTTTCAAAAACTGCACTTCTGGAATGGCGAGTGGCCATCATTATGCAAATAAGGCACTGAATATGCAAGTGAATACCTCGTTTGCATTTTTGATCCACCGTATTTGCATGCCCCTTTTGAAATGGAGGGGCAGTGTAGATGCAGCCACAGTGGTGCTAAAGACATTTCACAATCTTATGGAGCAACAAGTTATTAGCCTTCAAACAATGACTCGTAAGGCATATTTTGTATCAAGATTATTAACAGGGTGGTTTGTAAGGTGTAAATACAGAGGTGCTTTTGATCACAGGAAACCAATAATAAAAATGTGCTGGATCTATATAGAGGATGGCAACCTACTACCACTTCAGCCACTGTAGAAAGTGAATAGCTGAGATCTGGAAGGTCAAGCACTCAGAAATTAGTAAGTGCTGTAATTAAAGTGTCTGTGCCACCTTAATTTGTCATCCTTGCATGTGTGCATTATGATACAGTGTTTAATTACACTATCACTTACTTTCTTTCCTGCATGCTCCATTTTGTGCATTGGATGGACAGTACTCATGGAATTAATCAGTTGTGTTGCAATTTGAGGCTGTTGTCTATAGAACCATTGCCTCATTCCTTGTAGAAGTTGGAAAGTGTATAATCAATGGCGGGGAGCATTACGGAGAAAGAAAGGATGGTCTCATGGCTTAGGCAATGAGTTAGTTGAATGCTGCCCTAAAGACTTGGATTGTGTCCCGATCTCTGTCAGAGCACCTGCATGAAACTGGCCAAGTCACTTAAACCTAACTTCTGACAGGTGGCCACTTACTGTGTTTTCCTCATTTTCCAGATGCCTGACTTGAAACCCTGGGATCTGATTTACAAGCATGTTGAGTGTTCACAGTTGCAACTGAAGTCAGTGGGAGCTGTATTTAAATGGGTCAAGTGCTAAGTACTCTGAAGAAATCAGGTCCTAGTCGCTTTATAAACTTGGCATGCAAAATTAGTGGATATTTTTGACCTGTTACAGTGATAAGTATATTAATATTTGTCAAGCACTCAGATGCTATAGTGATAAAGGCCATAGAAAAGCCAAGAAGAATTTAATTCTGTATTCTGAACGGAACTTGAATGGGGAGTAGTAAACAAGTACAATTTGAAATATTGAATAGCTGCTCATTAAGGCTATGTCTACACGAAAGTCTAAACTCAAAATAAGCTATTCAATTTGCATCGTACAAATTATGTTGCTTATTTCAAGTCAGTTTCTAAATAGGCTATTTCTGTAGGTGGTGCTTTCTAAACTCCCACATGTTGAAATAAAGTGCTATTTCCAAGCATCCCTTGCCCTTCATGCGGCAGGGAGGATAGGCGTGCCGAAATAGAGCACCTGTTATTTCAAAAAATACTTCAAATGACGGGTGCACTGCATAGATGCAAGGCAGCATAGGTCCCCCCATGTAGACATAGCCTAAGAGAGCACAATCAGTACCATGCACTGAATAAGGCAGGAACTTATAGATGTGCATGGGGGACAGGGGAGTACATGACCCCATAATTAGGCTGTTTTATAATGCACAGTTGCATGGGTAACCTTAATTCTAACACTGGCTTTCAGTCAAAAGGCACCACTGTAATCATCTGGTCTGATTTTCAACTTAATACAGGCTGTAGAACTTCCCCAAAATAATTTCCATAGCATATTTCTTTTTAGAAAAACATCCCTTCTTGATTTTAAAATAGCCAGTGATGGATGGAGAATCCACCATGACCTTTGGTAAATTGTGCCAGTGGCTAATTACCCTCAATGTCAAAAATTTATTCCTCCCTTTCTTTTGCTTATGGATACCTGACTTTGCTGTCCCAATTTTCTTAATGTAGTTCTTCTGTGTAATTTATGTATGGTATGCACTTCTCACTAAAACAGAGTTTGTTGTCCAGTACGTACCTGGATATCTTACAAATCTCTGGTACCAGGCTTTTAAGTACTTCTATATGAAGTTAGTTAGGAATGATTAGGCCAGACCTCTGGGAGTCAGGACTCCTACATTTATTCTGCCTGACTTCTTGTGTTCATTTGTGCCAGCACTTATCCTCTACTCGAACTAATCTGAGGATTTCATAAATATGTTTGCAAAAGAAATCAAAACGCTCAAAGGGAATGCAGTATCTATAGATCCTAAAAGCAGATCACCCAGATACCAAGGTGTATATGGAGATTTGGAAATGCCTTAGTCCCCCTACCATTTCAAGGAATAACAGCTTCACTGATAAAAAGGCAGAATTTTTTGTGCTGGTGCACGCCACTACTACTTTTCAGAGCAGGGCCGGGAGCTGGAGCCTCAACTGCCCTGCAGCAGTGCAGGAGCCAGGAGGCTGCTGTGGGGCTGGAAGGCAGAGCTCCCATGCCCCCGCGGCAGACCAGGGCCAGGAGTCCTTTCCACTGCCCCTCTGGCAGCCCCAGCCACAGGAACAGGGGGGCGAGGAGCCATAAGGGCTCCTTTTTTTTTTTTTTTTTTGTTAAAAAAAACCCACTCAATTAAAGTGTTCTGTCTTGCATATATAAATGTTCTGCTGTGTCCCAGGTTTTAAACAGCATGCTTGAAGGAACCAGTCTGTGTGTCAGACCCTCAAGAGGTCACACTCTTCTTTTATGGTAGGCAATATGAACTCAGCATGTATAAAACCAAGCATCAGCACTTCAGCACTGTTTTTTCACGCTGTGAATTCTTGTCAGTGACTCTAAGGCTGTGGCCACACTGGGGAGAATAAGGGGATTTCGAAATGTCCGGGGTCCTTTCAAAAAGGACCTCCGTGTAGCTACACTGAGCCGCAAGCTTTCGAAGCACTGTGGCCGGAAGCATCCAAATGGTAATGAAGTGCTGAATATTCAGTTCAGCTCCTCATTAGTAATCTTCAAAATGGCCATTTCGAAGTTTTGGCCATGTGTGGCCACAGCTAACAGAGATGAACCAAAATTATACACTCCTCAAGGACTAGTGCACCCCAACAAGTATTTCCAGTAACACCAGACAGCCTTTCAAAACAAGAGTCAAATTTATTAATCCACAGCATGAAGAAGTCCCAGATTAGCATAGAGAAATAACGATAAAGGCATAAGTCATTCTGGTCAAGTCAGCTTTCCATCTGGTCAAGCTGCCATGGAATCTGCTTCTGGCTCTTGATCATTCCCAGGTTGAGAACTGCTAAACCCATCCTAAGAGCTAACTTTTATCCAGAGCTTATTGGCCTACGTAAATTTCAGATGCTCTGCCTTCCAGATATTCCCACAAGTGTCAGTTGCTTAGTCCCTGAGGCTTCCATTGTATTTCCATTGTTCATTGTTATGGGTTGGCTTCAGCTAGTCTTTTAGTGACCCATTAATTCTACCCCAGATATCTTGGTGCCCCAGCAGCGGGTTTAATCCTTTTGTACCTCTGGTAACAATGAAAAGTACATATTAAGACTAAAAATGCATAAGAATCATAAAAATATTGCAGAAAATCTCCTTTGATCAGAAGTTCCTCTGGCTCACTTTTCTTTGAGATCCTTACATACCTAAAACTATATAGTTTTCCAATCCTGCTGCTCTTGAGGTGCCATCATAGTCTGCTGTTTAATGACTGTGCAAATTCTGTTTCTTAATAAGTGGTTGCCATCATGTTGCTTAATGCAGAAGGAGGGCAAATAAGGTGTTCAGAAGAGAACTTTTATACTGGTAGGTGGAGAAACATCCATTCTAACTTCAGTGCATGAATTGGTTTCTCATCCTTGTAACTGCAATGCCCTGGCTCAGTGTAGAGTGACTCCTGTTTGACCTGTAAGAAGGCATTAATAACAAAAAGCTTTTATTTCACAGAAAAGGAAGTTCCCACTTCTCTCTCTCCTTTCATTTCAGCACCAATTATTTCAATGAATACCAAAACATCTTTTAGATTTGGGAGATTGCAGATCATCCCCGTATTTTTTGTGCTATCGGTAATTCATTGTCTGGTTCATTGCTATTGAAGTTTGTCTCTGCAGTGAGGTTTGAGTGGGCAGAAGTGACAGTGAAAATAGAGGATTTGCAGTGTATAGGACAAGCATTTGAAAGACAGGGTTGAATTCTGTGCTTAATTGTGGCCTATCAGGGTGTTAATTTAGGGTGCACGCTTTCCACAGCACAATGCTTACTAATATCAGTGGGAGGCTTCTACAGAGCTGAAGGAGAGAACTGATTTTTTTATGTAGTAACTAAATGTTTTAGTTATCTGTTCAGTATATGATTGTCACAGTCATCAGTCTGTGGGGAAATCTGTTCCCCTTTAAGGTATCTCTACTTCTCTGTTTTGTTTCTTCTCCTTCCCCATATCTGCTTTCTCCCTTTTCCCTGTCTGTGAGTTAATGTGGATACTGATGTGCCATCATTGGGTTTTAAAATTAATACACTAATCCTGATAGTATGGGATGGAGGAGCTCACACCTCAGTGCATTGCTTCTCAAAATGTGTTAGCATTTTGTAAATACAGCATTAATATGGGATGGATTACTTGAAAGTGGCTTCTTTAGGTGACTTAGGCTACACGAACACTAGAACTACCTGTCTACAGAAGTTGGTGTCCGAGGAGGTGTTCTGACAAAACAACTGTCAACAGAACCTGGCTACACATAAAGGCAGATCAATCTTTTGATCCGCTCTGTTGACAAAAGAGCGTCCCCTCCTTTAGAGTATCTGCACAGTTTTTTTGTCAACAGTTTCTGTCTACAAAACGCATTCTGGGTGTAGACACTCCAACACTTTTGTCTACAATATCCCAGGTTTGTCTACAAAACTCTGTAGTGTAGACATAGCCTTAGTGTTTCCATATTAAAGGCAGTGGCTTTTATTTTACTTCTAAAAATTGGCTATGGTTAGCAAATTTTAAGTACTAATATAATACTTAAAATAACATGTGATTCAAGTTTTCTGTCCCCTCTAATCTCCTCAGTAGAAAAAAAGATAGCTGCGAATAGTGCATTCAACAGCTGAAAGAAAAAAACTAGTGAATGAAAATACTTTGACTACCACTAGAAGGCAGGGATCATGCCATACTGTTTGTTTATAGGGCAAAACAACAGAGGATATTCAGGACTGCCAAGCCTATAGTTTTTACCAGTGCAGCATCATTGATCACATTGCCAAAGAGCCCAGCCACAAAACATCTGGAACATAGAATTAAAAAGTTCTGGGACATCCTTAATACAGAACTGTACTTCAGAGGACATGGCCACCTTGTAAAGTGAGTTTTATCCAATCTGAAGCTACAGTAGCAAGAGTCAGAAAACTCTTTCGAAGCTAATCTAGAACTCCTCAAGGAATCTGAATGTGTAATGTGCACAATGCTGCTATTTTTCACTAGAGTAGTTTAAAAGAATGAAAAGTTCTTAAAATGTTTTTAACTCAGTAGCTTCATTGAAAATACTACCATTTCTGTTATTGCGATAGTTGAGGGACCTGCCTAAGTTGGTGTTAAGCGAACCATTGCCAAGAAAACAAACCAGCAATCATGGAGGACTTTCAAGATTAAAAAATAATTTATTACATGATGAGCTTTTGTGGGACAGACCTACTTCTTCAGATCAAACTGTTAAAATATAGACTAACACAGAAAGTCTGTGACCTAACTGGAATGTGGTTGGGGCTTAACAGAAAAGATCCTTAAGCAGACTACTCTCTTCATTATCAGGCTGAGGATGGGATGAATCTTTACTTTATGTTTTTTTTCAGGGTTCTCCTATTAACTTTTGCCATTGAGTTTTCTCTAGTAGCAATGGCTATTTATAACCTGATTAGGCTAACTCAATGTTTCTCAACCAAAGGTACATGTACCCTTAGGAGTACACCAAGGTCTTCCAGGTGATACATCAACTCATCTAGATTAGATATTTGTCAAGTTTTACAACAGGCTACATAAAAAATACCCTAGTAAAGTCAGTACACTCTAAAAGTTCATTCAGACAATAACTTGTTTCTGTTGCTTTGTATGCCTTATGCTGAAATGCAAGTACAGTATTTCTATTCCAGTTCATTTATTTTGTAATAAGATTGTAGAAAGTCAGCAAGTTTTCATTAGTAGTCTTTTGTGATATTTTTGCATGTTTTTGTAAATAAATAGTTTTTAAGTGAGAAGGGTACAGTGATCTGGAAAGGTTGAATGGCACTTGTTTCAAGACCTAAGATTACCTTAGGATCATGTTTCTTAACCAATGGTATATGTACCCGTAGGGGTATGAGAGAGAAGTCTGGGGGTACTTATAATATTTTTTTCTTTAATAAAAGGGAGTATTTTTTTTAAGTTGAGAAATACTGGGCAAACTCACTTTCTGGTTTCGTCCTGTATACATCCTGCATCTTTCTCAGTCTAAATAACCATTAATTGGTATGTGTAAGATACAGTCAGAACCAAGCAGTCTCCTTACAAACTCACTATTACCTTTTTCACATAACCCACTTAGGCTGCCAGAAGTTTGTAGACCAGTTTTTAGCAGTTACATGGTGCAGTGCATTTGTCTTTGATCTGTGGATTTAGAGCACTGGTGAATACAGTATTCTCAAGTTACTTGATAGTAGATTGTTCTCCCTGTCACAAGCACTACTCATCACAGCATAATTTACCATGATTCTCAGTCATTGTTCAGGAAAGGATAGGTGCTGACTCCAGGGTTGGAGCACCCATGGCCTGCTGGTTAGCCCCTCTCTTCCCTCCTGGCATCTTCCAGCCACCAGAGGTCCACTGTTAAGTGACATGCAGGAGGCACTGGGCATGGGCAGGGAGCACGGGAGGCAAGCAGGGACAAGAAGAAGTGAGTGTGGATGGGGATAGAGGATCGGGAAGAGGAGTGGAGTGGGGTTGAGGCACCCCCTTTTCACCGCAGGAACCCAGAAAGTCAAGAAAGCCCAGAGTCTGGAATAGCAAGCAATACAAATTGATGCTGAGGCATACATATTGAACTGTGTATGGGGGGAAGCATGTGTAACACCTTCCCTCAGCTAGCCTGGCTCTAACCAATCTTATATCACATTTGCAAATGCTTACATGCATCAAATACACCAACACATTACTAAAAATATTAGTTGTAAATAATTGGCATTTATGTAGTATTCCAGAGTCATTGATTAGCCAGTCCGCACCCATTGCTGTCAAGGTGTTTTTGGGTGGGTGTTTTCCCCATTTTAGAGCTGAGGAAATTCCTGTTCCCCTGGCTATGAAAAATTGCTCGTTTTTATTTAATGTGATCCAGCTGGTGCCTCTAATCTTAACTATAAGCAACTTTACTCTTTGTTGCCCTACATTATACCTGCAACATCCACCTTCTGGTGGTAGTCTGTAAGTAGAATGAATTTGTGTATTGTGGCAGAGCTGGGTTAGATTGGGTTGCTGTGAGGTCTGAAACTGCATATTACTGCATTGTTTTTTTTCTGTTTGTTCACAAGTGAGACATACTTGTGGCAAACCATCTTCTGAAAGTAAAACCATGGAAAGGAAGTTCATCTCTAAAATCTAAACTTACCTCCCTTTTTTGTAACAGTAATGCTAACAAAGTAGGTGCTGGACAGTCGGTTTTTTATTGACCAAATAGGGTTGTCCCCCACCTCCATATCCAATGCATTTTGAAGGGTAAATGCCCTCTGAGTCCCATCCCACTCTGAGTGTTGTTAATTCACATTTTTTCACAGTAGCAGTACTGTGCATTAGAACCACAACTAACAAGCTTTGCTGCTACTCTTCTGTTTTTTAACTATATTACTTAACTTGGTGCGTTCCCTTATGCATGTGTTTAGTTCACACTTGAAGGGAAACAGGTTCCAAGTAATCTCTGCTGTTTCATTCAAAAGTTGGGGGCCAAGTGACAGTATAGGTGAATTGCTCTTTGAGTTACATTACATAGTGGCTCTTTGTTAACAATGTGCCCTGTTCATGGATGAGTGTAAAACATGTAAATTAAACTATTAAGGGGCACCAGTTGAAATCTAATTAATTTATTTTCTTAAAATTGCTTTGGATGCACCTGCCCCAAATTACTTGTCATTTTTATGTCTTGAGAATTACATTCTCAAGACTTCTTACTGGTGACTTTTCTCCTTCTGTTGTGTGAAAGACTACTTTGGTGTCTGATTACATAGGGGTAATAGGGAAACTGACTAGAACAACAGTTCTATCAAATATAAAGTAACCAAACTGGAAAAAATAGAAGTGAAAAATAGAAATACTTGCCTCTCAACTGTGGGTGTTACCTGTAACAATATGCTTTCACTTTAAAAAAAAAAAAAAAAAAAAGGTGGGGGGGAGGGATGGAGGATACAGCACTCTTTAAATGTCTGGTTCCAAAACTCTTTTGTACGTGGAATACTTGTTAACTTTAATAGGAATTGTTTGGGAAATGGCTGAAGAAATGGAACCTGAAATAATTAGACTTTTTGCATCTCCTGGCAAGTTTATTCCAAGAATGCTTACCAGTGCACCCATCCAGCTAGAACTAGGCAAACATAACACTAGAACCCAGCGGAATGCTGCTATAAATGGAATTATTTTGTAATAGCGTCCATGTATTTTTATGTTGATGTTAGTTATCAGGATATTGTATGGTATAATTCCTGCTGGTTGGCTGTGTAACTATCATTCTTCTTCGAGTGTCCCCGTGGGTGCTCCACCATAGGTGACGGCTTGGCCGGCGCCGCAGATCGGATCTTCCAAGCAGTTTCTGCCGGACCGCGCATGCGCCGGTACGCGCCGCTCCCTGGCGCGCTCCTGGCCATGTGCGCGATCCGGTCCCCGCCAGTTCCTCTCAACCGCCGTCGGCTGCAGACGGAATCCGACTAGGCTAAAGCCACATAGCGTATTCAATGACTTTATTTGTTTTTCTCTTTAAAGTTTTTCAGTTCTTAGGATACCATAAGTAACCGGTTGTTATTTTGCAAAAAAAAAAAAAAAACAAACAAGCTACGGAGGGACAGCTCAAGCCAGTCCCAGTAACCAGCGCCGGAGGCCGGGAGCTAGGGCCATCAGCCCTCCTGCGGAGGCAGGCCATCGGACGGGGAAACAGCACAAAGAAGTGCTAAGTACCCGCAAGCAAACTCAAAGACTCACCAACAATGTCCGCCTCAGGCTTTAAAAAATGTGAGTCCTGCCGAGAGGCGATGCCAGTGTCCGATGGGCACAGTCTATGCATAAGGTGCCTGGGGGAGTCCCATGTGGCACAAAAATGCGCCTTCTGTGCAAAGTTAACGACCAGAGCACGGAGAGACAGGGAGATGAGAATTAAACTGCTGCTTCTTGACAAGGCCCTCCAGCCAGACGTGCCGGAGCGGCCGCAGCAGGAGGGACCCTCCGGGGCCCTTAGAAGGAAAGCTGCCTCCCTCACTCCATCTGCGCAAAAACGGAGGAAAGTTTCTCCAACCCGATCCCTGCCGGCAGTAACAGTGAGCGGGACGGGAGGAGCGAGCAGCCCCCAGCCGCAGCAACAGCTGATCGGCGGCGGCACGGAGAGCCACGTGGAAGCGGCTCAGCCTCCGATGATCAGCCAGCCGCCCCGCACCGCAGGCAGGGCGGCGGCTAAGCAAGCGCCGGTACCAGCGGCACCGCAGACAGCGGCACCGATCCCCGGGGAACCGGCGGTGCAGGGAGCGCAGGCACGTAGCCTGCAGGCGCACAAGGACTCCGCACGTGTGGCACCGCCCTCGAGCGTGCCTAGCACGGTGCCGACGGGGCCGGGATCCCCCGCCCATCAGGGGGCGGAGTTACCTCCTCAAGGGAGGGGGAAGGCTGCACACAAGAGGAGGCATTGCAGCCCCTCTCCAGACAGGGCTGTGGAGCTCTTCTCTCACAGCCCTCCGCTCATGTTGCAGACTCCAACCAGAAGGCAGGGGCCCCCCCTAGCCTACCCGGAGCCCCCTTCTCCTTTCCTGCAATCAGCCTCCCCATGGCTGGCACCCCCCTCGCCCTTCCTGGGATTTGAATCGCTGGACTATTATGCAAAATCGCTCTCTCCAGTGTCTCCACAATCCCCCTCTCCCAGACACACAGGGTACGTGCAAAGGGAATGGTCAAGGTCACCTTCCCAGGAACAGTGCCTATACTACCATGGTCGTCCCTTCCACGCGGGGCATGGACACCATCGGCAATCTACCAGGGGGAGATCCCCACATATTACCTCGTACCCCCGAGGGCAATCGCGATCGGGGACGGAGACTCAAGCATCCCAGGGGGGGCTGGCCGTGGACCCACGAGATTTTCCCTCGCAAACCTCCAGCGAGAGGGCGCACCATCACCATCAAGAACCGGAAGGGTCCAAAGAAATGTACCCCAGCGGTTCCTCGTTTTCCTCCCCGGATGAGGCCACGGCCTTAGGGGACGTCCATCCCAAGGACGATCTCAAACAGTTTCAGGAGCTGTTTAAGAGGGTAGCTTTCACGCAAGGCATCCAGACAGCACAAGTGCAAGAGAAACATCATAAGCTCCTTAAAAATTTGAGCTCCCCGGCCTCCTCCAGAGTAGCAATCCCGCTTGATGAAGCGATCTTGGAGTCCGCCACTACCATATGGCAGACCCCGGCAACTATTCCGCCTGTCCAAAAGAGAGCGGATAAGAAATACTTCGTGCCGGCGAAGGGCATGGAGTTCTTGTTTAGCCACCCCCAGCCAAACTCCTTGGTGGTGGAGTCCTCGCAGCAAAGATTAAAAACATCTCAATTTAAAACAGGGGGAATGGACAGAGATGCCAAGAAGCTAGAGCTGTTCGGCAGAAAGGTCTACTCCTCCTCCACTTTAACCTTGCGAATGGCAAATTATGCAGCGCACTTGGCGAACCATAATTTCGACAACTATGCCAGATTAACTTCCCTCATGGACTCGCTTCCAGAGGACAAAAAGCCGGTCCTCAAGGCCATAGTGCAAGAGGGCTACGCGGCTGCGAGGATGGAAGTTCAGATTGCTTTGGACGTTGCGGACACGGCAGCACGTTCCACAGCAACTGCAGTGGTGATGCGACGGGAGTCCTGGCTCCAGACCTCGGGCATACCGAGAGATCTGCAGGCGAAGATAATCGACCTTCCCTTCGACTTGCAGAAGCTGTTTGCTGAATCAACTGACTCGGTCCTTCATTCCAGTAAAGACTCAAGAGCCACACTCAGGACCCTGGGGATTTACACCCCTCCATACTCAAAGAAAAGGTACTACCCACAGCAAAGGCGGTACCAATACCAGCAACAGCGCCCCCAGTATCACAGGGGTTACGAGCAAGGGCGGCATCAGCAGCACCAGCAGTACAGAACCCCCAGGCGACGCTCACAACAGGGTCGTACGTCCTCGGGGCGGGGCCAAAGGCCACAAGTTTGACATACAAATCCAGGGCTGCGCCATCACCACCATTGCACAAGATCATCCGAAACGACTTTTTCACCATCGCCTCCGACCATTCTACGACCAGTGGCAAAGGATCACCACAGACAAATGGGTGCTGGAGATCATAGCCACGGGGTACGCCATCCCCTTCCAGTCGCTCCCGCCGCCGCGACCCCCGCCCAAGCCCCACCCCCAGGAGGCCTCCCATGTAGCCAGGCTCAGGCAGGAGGTGGCCCACCTAGAGTTCATAGGGGCGGTGGAAAAGGTGCCGGAGCAACTGCAAGGGAAAGGGTTCTACTCTCGGTATTTCCTGACGGAGAAAAAAACAGGAGGCTGGAGGCCCATCTTAGACCTTCGTGGCCTCAACAGGTATCTGCGCAAGCAACGTTTTCGGATGATCACTATTGCCTCCATCCTTACAGCACTGGACGATGGAGACTGGTTCGCAGCCCTCGATCTACAAGACGCGTACTTCCACATAACCATTCATCCGGCTCACCGACGTTTTCTCCGGTTCATGGTGGGCAACGAACACTTCCAATACAAGGTCCTGCCGTTTGGCCTTTCCTCGGCCCCCAGAGTCTTCACCAAGACCTTGGCAGTGGTGTCAGCCTACCTGCACAGACAGGGGGTGTTTATTTTCCCGTATCTGGACGACTGCCTGCTCAAAGGGACCTCGAAAAGGGAGGTTCTCCGCATGATACGCGTCACAGCAAACACGTTCTCCGCACTTGGCCTGGTTATCAATATGGCAAAATCAAAGATAGACCCCTCACAGGACATAGAGTTCATAGGGGCTCGCATAAACTCAGTCTCGGCGAGAGTATACCTTCCAGAGGCTCGCTTTCGAGCCATCGGTTCCCTCGTGCAGGTCATCACCTTCAGCCCTACGGTGCCGGTCTTGACGTGCTTGCAGCTGCTGGGCCACATGGCAGCGGCTACGTTTGTGGTACAGAACGCCAGGTTGCACATGCGCGGCATGCAACATTGGCTGGCAAGTGTATACAAGCCGGCAGTACACACCGTTCACAGGGTGGTGTCGCCCCCACCTGGGGTGCGCGAATCCCTGCAATGGTGGGTAAACCCCGGGAACTTGCTAACAGGGGTACCCTTCCATCAGCCGCAAATATCGGTTTTCCTCACTACGGATGCCTCCCTCATAGGGTGGGGAGCGCACATGGGCGAAGAGGTGGCTCAAGGACTGTGGTCACCCACGGAACAGTCTCTGCATATCAATGTTTTAGAGCTCAGAGCAGTGTTCAACGCCTGCAAACACTTTCGAGACCGTATACAAGGCAAAGTCGTCGGGATCAGTACAGACAATACCTCCACCATGTTTTACATAAACAGGCAAGGAGGAGCTCGATCCCGTACCTTATGCGCGGAAGCAATCCGCCTATGGAACTGGTGCATCGCCCACGATATAATCCTGAGAGCCTCCTACTTGCCGGGCACGCACAACGTGAAGGCAGACCAGTTGAGCAGACGTTTTGCACTCACCCACGAGTGGCAGATCCGTCCCGATCTACTACGGCCTATTTTCCACGCATGGGGGTTTCCCCAAATAGATCTGTTTGCCACTCAGCACAACAAACAGTGCCCACGATTCTCCTCCAGAGCAGGGCTGGGCCGGGGGTCCCTGGGGGACGCGTTCGCGATCCCGTGGGGAGGCCCCCTGCTTTACGCGTTTCCCCCCGCAGTGCTGATCCACAAGGTTCTGCAAAAAGCCAGGAGAGACAAGGCTCGGATGATCCTGATAGTCCCAACATGGGATCGCCAACCATGGTTCCCCCTACTCCTGCGCCTGTCGGACCGCCCACCGATGCCTCTTCCGGTGGCGCCGGACCTGCTCACGCAAGCCCAGGGGTCCATAGTGCATCCGCACCCCCAAAGCCTGCGACTGCAAGCGTGGCTAATCCATGGCTCAGCTCCCTAGAGAGCACATGCACAGTGGAAGTCCAGCAAGTCCTAGAAAGTAGCAGGAGGACTTCCACTAGGAAAACCTACAAACAAAAATGGACTCGCTTCATGGCTTGGTGTTCTACCAAGCAGCTGGCCCCCCTTTCGGTGCCTATACCTACAATTCTAGAGTATTTACTGGACCTCAAGAGAGCAGGACTCTCGCTATCCTCGTTAAAGGTCCACCTGGCCGCCATCTCGGCGTTCAGACATGAGGAGGGAGGGCACACGGTGTTCGCCCACCCTATGGTTACCAGGTTCCTCAAAGGGTTGGTAAACCTATACCCCCCTCGGAAACCGATTCCACCTTCGTGGAGCTTGGACCTGGTGCTTACCACACTCATGGGACCACCGTTCGAGCCCTTGGCCACGGTTCCCCTTCGCCTCCTTACAGTAAAGACGACCTTTCTTCTTGCAATTACGTCAGCCCGTCGGGTGAGCGAGCTTGCGGCAGTCATGGCAACGCCACCCTGCACTGTCTTTTCCAAGGAGGCGGTAACCATACGGCTGCATCCAGCCTTTGTTCCCAAAGTTTCTTCCGAGTTTCACATCAATGAACCTATTGTTCTACCCTCGTTCTATCCAAAGCCTCATAACTCCAGCGAAGAGGCGCGCCTACACCTCCTGGATGTGAGGAGGGCGCTAGCCTTCTACGTAGACAGGACCAAGTCCTTCCGAAAATCGGATAGACTCCTGGTCTCCCTCGCTCCCAAATCTAAAGGAGAAGGTCTCTCATCGCAGAGAATCTCAAAGCACATTGTATCCTGCATAAAAATGTGCTACGAGCTCTGAAAGACTCCTTTGTCGGCCACTCCCAGGGCTCATTCCACCAGGGCGGTGGCAGCATCAACAGCCTTTTTCAAGGGCGTTGCATTGAAAGACATTTGCAGAGCGGCGACCTGGTCATCCTACGACACGTTCGCCAAACATTACGCCCTTCACAGGGTATTCCAAGAGGATACCCGTCTCTCTGCAGCGGTCCTCTCGGGGACCAGCTGCACATAATCCGATTACCCACCACCTATCTGGGTTACTGCTGGGTAGTCACCTATGGTGGAGCACCCACGGGGACACTCGAAGAAGAAAGAGAAGTTACTCACCGTAGTAACGGTGGTTCTTCGAGATGTGTCCCCGTGGGTGCTCCACTTCCCGCCCATCCTCCCCGCTTCGGATCTCTGTTAGTGTTTTGCAGGGGCAACCGAGGCGGTTGGTCGAGGAACTGGCGGGGACCGGATCGCGCACATGGCCAGGAGCGCGCCAGGGAGCGGCGCGTACCGGCGCATGCGCGGTCCGGCAGAAACTGCTTGGAAGATCCGATCTGCGGCGCCGGCCAAGCCGTCACCTATGGTGGAGCACCCACGGGGACACATCTCGAAGAACCACCGTTGCTACGGTGAGTAACTTCTCTTTCTTCCAATGACAGCTTTAACAGTTTATGATGACAATATGACACTTTCTTTTGATGCCACGAGTGATCCTAGAGAAGACTTGAAAATAAGGATGGGGGGAAAAGTCAGAGATTTGCTAGATATTTTTTCCGCTGATGCCTACATATCACTTATTGTCTTCTTTTTATGGTAGAGATGCAGGTCACAAATGTCCAGTAGACAATGAAATTCTACTTGAAAACCAACTATTCCCTGACAACTTTGCCAAACGGGAAATCCTTTCACTGAAGGTGAGATGCCCCAACAAGGGCTGTCTTCACAAGATGGAGCTGAGACATCTAGAGGTAAGAAGCTTTTGAAAAATGGAAATTTTCTGCATTCTAGAATTTTTTAAAAATCTCCAAAATGATTCAGTGTGGATGGTCTTCATCTTGATGGTGGTTCTGGTTTTAGATCCAGTCTGGTTTCATTACTCTAATGGAAAGAAGTGAGTGGGCTGATCTTGGTTACCTTACCGCGGGCCATGTGCCTCAGCTTGCTGCCTATAATGTTAATAACAATGGTATTAATTCTATCATTTTAATCTCTTATTGGACAGTCTTTGCCATTTATAACTTTGACTGATCATATTCTATAAATGACAGCTTTCTGTGACAAGTGTCCAGAATGCCACTGAATACCGGCTCAAAGCAGTCTGAATAAAATCTAAACCTTTTAAATAGTCATGGAAGTTGTGTCCAATTGAACAGTGTAAAAAGTAACTGTATGGTGACTCTTCAGTATTATTAATGCTTGTACAGAGCTTTGAATTTATAGTCCTGTTCAAACGGTGATTCCCTGATCAAGCCCTCCAATCTGCAGTTAAAATTATTGAGGATATGGCTTGAAGGCTTTACGCAGATAAATCTTTTTGCAGGATTGGGACCTGAAAGAATATTAAAGGTACCAGTTGTATTCCTCCTAAAGCCGTTTTGCTCTATCTTGAACATGGATGGTAGCTAGTACCTGGAGAACTCTTTGGGGTTTCTAACTCCATGTCATCTTGTTGCCCTTATGCAGGAACATCAGCTGCACTGTGACTTCTCTTCTGTGGAATGCCCACAATGCCAGGGCTCCTTCCAGAAGAACCAGCTTCAAAACCACATAACGCTGGAATGCCCACGGCGGCAAGTCTCTTGTCCAAATTGTGCCACATCTATGGCTTATGAAGATAAAGAGGCATGTACTGAAACATGCGACAGTATTTTTCATCCACTCTTATATTGTCAGTTTGTTAATGCAGTATCAATGGAGGGGGTTCATCCAACTAGTAAAACAATCCAGAAACAGCTTCCTTTGCTGAATATTAGGGGGTTGTCACATCCACAGTGTCCTCTCTTGAGCAGGTGAAGATCAGCCTCCCTCCACTTTTTTTCCCCCCAAGATGGAGTCATGCTTGGTTAAACCTTGTTTGAAAACCTTATGGTGCATGGAGAGATGTAAGAGTTTTCATAAGAGGAGATCTTTAATTTTGGCCTTAAAAAAAGACTTAGCAGTATTAGCATCCCACGATGAACTGAAAAGAGAAAGCGGGAAGCCGAATAACACGATAGGACAAAATACTGGTGTGTGGTAGTTACACAGCTGCGTAAAAAGCCCCATGCATGGGCTCAGGGCAGCTGCACAGTGCATGACTTCTGCCTGCCAGCCCACAGCAACTCCGTGTTGGGGCTGGCAGAGATGGAGCACCTCTGTCGTCCCACCTAACTTGGAACTGCCACTGCCAGGAGACGTGACCCCTTCCCAGGCCCCCACCCAGCCTAGCCTTGGAGCTGCCCTGACTGGGGGACAGGCACCCCTCCCACCGTCAGTGCCTGCTGGATCTGCGGTGGCCATGGAGAGGCACATCTCACCTGGCCCCAAACTGCTGCCATGAGAGAGGGCTGGTGGGGGTATTCTCTCTCATTAGGAAGCCAGGCCTCCAGACCTTTCATCCCTAGTCCACCCTATCCTCTGCTTCAGCTCTGAGCCCCATCTCACACCTCAGCACCTTGGCATGCCCCCATTACACACTGTGTACAGAATGACTTATGTTATATGATACATCAGCACTATATTGGTGTACATATTGTAAGCCATTCCGCATGCGGACATAAAAGACAAATTATCCTGCCGCACACAAACTTGTTACCTTCTGGCTAAAAAGGAGGTGCTCCAATGTTTCAGTCTCTCCTTACAGCAAGAGAGTAGGAACAAAGCTTCTCCCCTTCCGTCTGATTCTGACTTCTGGGTGACCTTGAGCATCTGTCTTCAGTGTTTTGTGCTATACGGATGTAATCTGTCTCAAAATATATTAGGCTAATCTGAAAATCACTTGCAAATTTGCCATTGAAAAATTCCACACTACTGCACATCATATTTATGGCTCTTTTTATCAAAATGTTAAGACTTGTTAAATTCCAGAAAGTGAAGAGATTCAAATATTCAGGCATCAAAAGGGGGTTACTTTCCTATTTCCTAATTAAATTCAAAATATAAAGCCTGAGATTTAAAAAATTAAATGATCAAAAATTTTACATAACCATCGAGAACATAGGCTGGTCAATGAGCTCTTCTCTTTAAATAATCATGTAACTGTTACTGATTGTTTTCATGTTCTTTCCCACCTTTTCAAAAAATGAAGCTTCATGACCAGAGCTGTCCACTTGCAAATGTGTTTTGTGAATACTGCAATACAGTGCTCATCAGAGAACAGGTAAGAGCCTATTTTTAATTTATACGTCTGTCTGTCAGCTTGGAGTGCATCCTAAGTAATATTTAACTCATCTAGCTGTGGATAATTGAAGATCTCATGGTAAGTGTCTACTCCCTCACGTGTCAAACGATCCTTTTAAAGCCGGGGATGCTCAGCCTTTCCCTTTTTTGATGTCTCCCCCCACACCACCACCACCACCACGCGATAAAAATTCTGTGGCCCATCTGTGCCAGAACAAGTATGTTTCTTCCATGTAAAAGCCATGGCTAGCATTAAAGGGTGGGAAGCAGGGCAATTGCCTAGTGCTTCACACTACAGGGGAGCACCACAAAACTAAGTAGCTTTGGCTATGGCTTCAGCCCTGGTGGCTGAAGCTCCAGGCCCTGGGATGCAGTCCTGCACAGTAGGGGCTCCAGCTTTCTGAATGGGGCCTTAGTGAGTCTTAATGCCAACCATGCTTGACAGATCTCCTGAAATCTGCCCATGGACCCTTGGTTGAGAACCACTGCTCACAATAGTGTTCCAGACTGCAATTTCAGTTCAAGTGAACTTTGAACATGTGGATTGTTGACCTCAAACTGCTATGCAGAAATTTTCTGGATGGAAGCCATGGAGTGCATCACAAAGTGCCTGGCTGAGATGGTGGACTCGAATGGAATCAAATAGGACTTCACATCAGTTCTTGTACTTATGGCTGATCCTGGAAGACTAGTTTATTTAAAGCTCTGATCAGTTCTCAAGTCAACTGTACGCATATAGTGTATAAGAATGTGCACTGAGGCTACTGATCCTCTAGGTCAACATAACTAATCTCTTTCTTGGAGCCTCAAATTTATGGCAATAGTTAATCGGTATCAAGGAACACTTCACTAGGGCAACCTGCAGTGCTGTTGCATTACCTTGCGGTGATTTATTTAGTGTAGTCAGGTGCATATTGATGGTGTGTGATTGCTCATGATTACATTAAAATGTTGGGATCTATTTTATTTACATATAGCCATATGTTTAGGCTGCATCATTAGAGTTGTAACATTGGTGTGCTCCTAGCAAACACAGTAGCTAATTCTTTGATCATGTTCTCTGATCAAATGGTGTAATTTCATTTCTCAAGCAAGAAGACTTTGATCTGCAGAGGAGACTGCAAAGTATTCATCTTAAAAAGGAAAAATTAACCTTAACACTCATTTTGATTTTAGATGCCTAATCATTATGATAACGACTGCCCTACTGCCCCAGTGCCATGTACATACAGTGCCTTTGGATGTCCTGAAAAGGTAAATCTTTGTTTTTTGCACAACATCCGTACAAGGAACTCCTCAGTACCTCTCGTGTAGTCTCTCACATATTTTTTTTTAACAGTACAACTTTCAAAAGCTGTCAGTATAGACCTGACTTAGCTCCTGTTGAAGGCAGTGAGAGCTTGATTGGATCAGTGCATGAGTGCTTTAGCAAAGGCTAAATCTAATAATTTTATGAGATGGTTTTACTTTGCTGCTTTTACCTATGTTGATTTCAGAGGTTATTTAAGCTTAAATACCAGTCATGTTCTGCAACATTGCCATATGTTCATTTTTGAATGTGATGTGTATAAGTCTTGTAGTTTGGGGAAAGTAAATAGTTTTGTGCTCTAACTAAACAAGCCCCGACTCCCACTGCTATTCTTTCCTATGATCTTCAAACTCCTGATTTTTTACAAAGCAATGCTAATTGTGGGAGAAGTTACAAGTTTTCTGAATAACAGTATTTCCTTTTAACAATATATTTCTCTCCAACAGCTTGCTGCTCTCTTGGCCTTTCCTGAATACACTGACATATTGGCCATGTCTACACTGGCACAAATCTTCAAAATAGCCATGCTAAAGGCCATTTTGAAGATTACTAATGAAGTGCTGAAATGCATATTGAGCGCCTCATTAGCATACCACTGGCCTCGGCACTTCAAAATTGCTGCTTTTTGCTCCCGCACAGTTCATCCAGATGGGGGGCGGTCCTTTCCTATCAGCAGGTAGGAATAAGGGGATTTCGAAGTTGGCGGTGTCCTTTCGGAAAAGACCCCCCTCTGGATGAGCCACTCGTGAGCAAAAAGCGGCAATTTTGAAGTGCCGCGGCTGGCAGCATGCTAATGATAACATTGAATATGCATTTCAGCACCTCATTAGTAATCTTCGAAATGGCCATTAGCATGGCTATTCCGAAGATTTCTCTTAGCGTAGACGTAGCCATTCAGAGCTTTGGTGCTGCTACTGCAGTGCAATGCAGGGAATACGCTGCTGATTGCTCATGATGGTGGCAGTATTAAATTCATACAGAGCATTGGAGGAATTCTGTCCCCTTTTTTATCATGATTTTAGCAAATTGTTTTTGCCTTAAATGCTGTTTGTCTCTGTGGGTACCTGAGCTAGTTCTTTTTCTGAGTTGTCTGATCTTAAGGCTGGTTCAAAATAAAAGTCCTCTCCATTGGACTTCACTTTGTCACATCACTTGTCTCAGTCCTTGTTCCAGCTGATTTGTGTTAACTAAAGCCAGTTCTATTATGTGCTACAGTTTATCTTTGAAACCCAATATTTTGTGGCTTAGTTAAAGGAAAAATTTTTGCTGCTTGATGTGTTTATGATGCCATGCTTCTTTAAATTTTAGATGGAGAGAAATGAGTTGGCACGTCATATGCAAGAATTCACACAAGTTCACATGAGAATGATGGCTCAGACTCTCCGGAGTATTAGTGTTACTGCTGCAACTTCCATTCCCTTCCTAAGTGGTGTATCCTTTGAGCAGTCTCTTTTCTCACGTGTCCCACCTTCCCCATATGAGTGCAGCCCAGAAGTTGAGAACTTCAAGGAAACAATTCAGCAATTGGAAGGTCGCCTGGTAAGGCAAGATCACCAAATCAGAGAGCTTATTGCTAAAATGGAGACTCAGAGTGCTCATGTGGCAGACCTCAAACGCACTATTCAAAATCTAGAGGAAAAAATTACTGAAATGGAGGCTCAGCAATGTAATGGCATTTACATCTGGAAGATTGAGAACTTCAGCACGCATTTGAGATCCCAAGAAGAAGAGAGACCTGTTGTTATCCACAGTCCTGGCTTCTACACTGGGAAACCAGGCTACAAACTGTGTTTGCGTCTGCATATCCAGTTACCAAATTCTCAACGTTGTGCCAACTTTATATCCCTCTTTGTCCATACTATGCAAGGAGATTATGACAGTTATCTGTCTTGGCCATTCCAGGGCACGATACGACTTTCTATTTTGGATCAATCAGAAGGGCTTACAAGGCAGAATCATGAAGAAGTGATGGAAGCCAAACCTGAGCTTCTAGCCTTCCAAAGACCAACAGTCCCCCGCAACCCAAAAGGGTTTGGTTATGTGACATTCATGCACCTGCAGGCCTTGAAGCAAAGAACCTATGTAAAAGATGATATTCTTCTGGTTCGCTGTGAGGTGGTAACCCGTTTAGACTTGAATAGTGTACGGAGAGAAGGCTTTCAACCTCGCAGTACTGATGGGGCTTTATAGTCTGTTTGTGCCCTAATTAAGTGTGACCCAAGTGCTGTTCTTCCAGAACAGACTGGAAGGACAGAGAATCGACAATGGGGTTGTCCAGAGGGGAAAAGCTTCATGATAAGAGCAGTTATCTGGGCTGAACATTTCTGTTCTGCAAGCTAATACAGCTGATTGAATAGAATTTGTTCCCTTTGATACACAGTTGTTCCCTTTGTTTGTGGGTCATGTTTTAAATATTCTTCGTTCATGTATTAAGCTAACTGAGCGAAGCACTGGTGTGTTATCAAAGGTGAAATTCTTCAGAAAGAATTTTTGAAGCAGTTCTTTACCTACATTGGGGGAGGTTAGGTCAAATTCCACTTGTAGAAGTCTGTGAGCAAGTGACGCGTTGAGGCTGAGTGCCTCAGGTGTCCTAAATCTGAAAACACTGGAAGGCCACTGAAAGGGGCAGAGGATGGGGGAGTAGTTCAGTGAGGGAGGGTTATAGGGCCATGTGGGGGTGGTAGAGGATCAAGTAGGGGGATTATTTAATGCTCAGACTAGCATTGTCTAGCGTAGGGTTAGCAGTGTTTAGCAGAAGGGCCAAGGCACAGCCAGTATGAGAGAGAGGCTGCTCAGCATCATATCTCCTTGGGGTCTTAACCAAGAAGGACCCAGAATCTCAGAGACATTTCTGTTTGCTCCTGGGAAATAGCACCTTCAGGTTCTGGGTGCAATTCCAGCTAGTTTTCTGAGACCATCCCCCTTGCTGCCCTTCCTTGAGGACTAAAGAGCAGCTGTCCCCACTGACTGCTTTGTGTATGCCTGTCTGCTCCTCTGTCTTGTGGGATCCTTTCTGTGCTTGTGCACCTGCGTCAGTGCCTCTGTCCTCCTGCCTAACCTTTTGTGCTCCTACCCCCCGAGACTTCGTTCCCATTTTGTACAGCTATCTCCTGTTTGTCCTTTTGTCTGTCCTCTCCCTCTCCCTCTCACCTGCCTGAGCCAGAGGCTTGAAGTACCAGGGACCAAAATGCTGCTGCTGTTCAGTGCTCCCAGTCAGGCACGTAGCTCCAGTAGCTGGGAGAATTGAAGCTGCCCTGCACCCACAGCCACCATCACTGCCAAGCAGCTGCTATGACTAAAATGGACAGTGTCCAGAGGGCTGCTAGAGCTGCCAGTGCTGGGACAGTCAGCAGCTGTCAGGCGGTACAAACATTGAGAGAAGTAGCCATGTGGCAGGGAGTAATGACTGAACGGGGTAGGGCAACTGAACTGTGAAAGGGGCTTTCATGCTACAGATTCAGGAGATACTCACCGTGGAGTATGGACCATTTCTAAATGGCCTTAAATGTAAGTGGCAAGAATAGAGGAAGGAAATAAAAGTACCAACCATGTTAGTACCTTTATAGCTTAGCCAGGGAGTACACAGAAAGGCGAACTCTCCAGCACTTCGAATTTACCTTGCTCCTTTAGGATTCAGTCCACAGTCCCTATATATCTGTGGGGATGTCTGTAGCTATCTGTGTTTTTCCTCCCCCAGGAATTATGTTCAGGGTCACTTAAACAGAAACCTGCATGATGATATTGAATTAAATTTTGGGCTTCTGAAAGGTATTCTGCAAAATATATGCAATACGTCCTCAGATGGGCTAAACGTACATTTCCACAGAAAATGCTGAGTTCATTGAGGAAGTTCTGATAGAAACTGGATTTTAGGCCTGCTTGTAACTTATTTTTTCTTTGCCCTTTCCCAAAATGTGTGTGTTCTCCTTGTGTGCAATTGTGTAAAAATGTGGCTGATGCTCTTAACTAAAATGGTGCTGGAGGGGGTTAAAGTTCTGCATGGGTATGGATGCTTTTTGTAACGGTAAATCATGTTAGCGTGAGATATGTTTGACAGAGAGGAAGAAAAAAGACACCAGGTGGCTTAAAGATAATAGAAACTTTTACCTCTTGCTGACACCTGACTTGGGCCAAACTTACCTGTGATCTAACATCATTCCTGTCAAGTGGCACTTGGGTGGTCTGTGTGTGAAAAGTGGAAGGTGTCTCACTAGTTCTCTGTATACAAAATATAATCACCCACGTCGTGCCAGAAGTGACAGTGGTTTGTTGAACTGGATTGCTCCATCATAGAAGGTTAGCCACCCTCACCACCTAGGAAAGAACAGGATGGTAACCTGCTAGTTGTGCACATTCTGGTTTCTATAGTGGCATCTTTCACAAACACTAAATGTCTTGGCTTTCCAGACAGACCATCTGTGTCCCGTGTTAATGTTGTTGTCTTGTGCATCAGAAACTGCTTAGCCCAAACTCTCAGCTGCTCGTACAATAATGGATTTTAAAGTACAGAAATATTTTCATCTTTCCAGTAGCTTCTGATTTGTCTATAAACAGAGTACTTTTTAAAGCACCAAAAACAAAGGCCTTTTGTCCTTCCACGGGGTAATGGTGTAGACATACTGACACAGAAAATATGGAAGCTGGCCTTGTATGAATGTATAATGATTTCCCAGTCACCGTGGGGTATTTTTCCGATTTGGAGATGCCAGCAAGTGATGTTTCTCACTTCTAATTGTGTAAATATTCATATGGGACAACTCCAGTATAAGTCCACTTCCAGGCAACAAGGACCAACGACTGGGAGGGAGGACAGTGAACATGCAAAAGTGTGTTACAAACTTCATTGTCAAAGTACCATGTGATAACTGGAGTTTGGGGGTTGTTTTGTTTGCCTCTCTGTCTGAGATCAGAAGTGAACTGTGCTCTGAAAAGTCACAATTTTCATGGTATCCCAGCCTACTAAAATCCATAATGTGGATGGTGGGGGTGTTGTTTTTGCAGGCTGAGTGGCTATTCTCTGCACATCTAGACCACCTTCGTCATGGAAAGTACAAAAGAATGGAGTGTCTCCATGTATGGGATTTGCTACCATAGCATCTGTTAAGAGTTGTGTACTTCCAGCTAAATCCTTTTTTTATATGGTTGGGCTGGACAGTAAATAGGCCAAAATCTATTCTTACCCAGATGCTGCCTAACAGTTTAGCTGGAAGCAGACTTAGATAAAGGCAAAGCATTCTTAATGCCAGGTTTGATTGTGCTTATTGGATCCTGTGTCATATACATGTGTAAAGCATTTGTGGGGTTACATATTCACTTACACTGTATTGTGTGGTATATCGATTCCCTTTTCAAGCAAGCATTCTGTTCCAAAGACTTGCTTCTCACATTTCTCCTCTCTTTGTGTAGGAAATAAAATCAGATTCTTTCTGGGGATAGGGGGGAAAGTAGAGGTAAATTTCTAACTTATTTGGGTATCTCTTACTTCCTCTATCCCTCCTTTCAATTAGTGTATACACTTATAGTGTATAGGGTTGTTAACTTATAGTGTTATAAATTGTATAGTGTACCATTTTATACAGCTGCCTACCAGCCTGCTACATAGGAGTCTCTGAAGTACCAACTTCACACTTCCAGGAGTTTAATTTTCATTACCCTTACAAAATCCTTACGATTTGTTTTCACAAAAGCCCATCTATTCTCAGGCACAACAATCTGCTTTTTAAAAAGCTCAGTCTAATCTACTTTAGATTTGAAATGCAATTGAGGGTGGTGGCAACCTTGTAGGATATGTGAGATTTTATAATTTAAACTGGGGTAATGTAAGAGAACACTGCCTAAGAGGAAACAGAAAAGTTGATGCATGTTAATTTTTTTTCCATTTAACATTAACAGTTTTAGTTGATGAGGATATTAGATCTATTGTGTGCTTTTTTTAAAGGTTGCATTATGGGATTCTAACCACAGAGCTTACATGGGAGACTTTGAGTCAGTAGGCTATATTTGGCTGATATTTCCCCATCTTACTAACCTTACAGATTTATCTATGCGGACTAATTTAGCTACTTTTTTTTTTTCCAAATTATCTGTGCTACCAGTGCGATTACAACATTGTCTCTCACATCACACCTGTGGAAATGTAATTTCAGCTAGTGGAAAGAAATCCATAAAACTGAAATGCTGGACAGTTGAGTTGCTATCCACTTATGTACAGTCTCAGTTGTTAATGTCATTTTATTTAAGCTCTCTTTGAAGCTGGCATTGTTTAAGAGTTCAAGCTCTGTGATATAATACAGCTTTACAGTGTATTTGCTTCACCTTCTCCCTGTTGAGTATTTTTTTTCTTTTTTAAGAAATCCTTAAGCTATGATGGGTGAAGCATGATCTTGAAAAATACTTAAAAGCAAAATAGATTATGGATTACATTTGACACAGATTTACAAAAAAAAAGTAGAATAAAGCAATTGAACACGTGGAGTTGCAATGATTTGCTCTGTTTTCAAGTGCTATCTTTTTGAGGAAGGTGCTGAATTTAGATTTTGTGTATAGTTCTGCCCCTGTGGCTCTTGGTGCTTTGAAATATTGTGTGTGGGGTGCATGATCTACATCATTGATATATTTGTATATACATGCTGGATCTTAGGATGGAGTCTAGAAGCTGGGTTGCTTTTCCCTTTTATTTTTTTAAATCAAATTTGTCAGTCTTGGGCTATGTCTACACTAGCCAAAAAAACTTCGAAATGGCCATTTCGAAGTTTACTAATGAAGTGCTGAAATACATATTCAGCGACTCATTAGCATGCGGGCGGCCGCAGCACTTTGAAATTGACACGGCTCACCACTGCGTGGCTCATCCAGACGGGGCTCCTTTTCAAAAGGACCCCGCCTACTTCGAAGTCCCCTTATTCCTATGAGCAGATGGGAATAAGGGGACTTCAAAGTAGGCGGGGTCCTTTTGAAAAGGAGCCCCATCTGGACGAGCCACGCTGCGGCGAGCCGCGTCAATTTCAAAGTGCCGCGACCGCCCACATGCTAATGCGCTGAATATGTATTTCAGCGCTTCATTAGTAAACTTTGAAATGGCCATTTGCATGGCCATTTTGAAGGTTTTGGCTAGTGTAGACACGGCCTTAGAGTCATAGAATTAATTACAGAACTGAAAGGGACCTCAAGAGATCTGCTGGTTCAGTCTCCTGTTTTTCCTCTTAGACTTGCTTCCTGTGAGGTCTTACCTACCACTTCCATGGGTTTGATGAAGCCTGCCTTCTTGAAATCCATTATCTTTAGTGTGATATTTTGCCTCCTTCACCATTCTTTATAATCACAAACTCTATCATTTCATGGTCACTTTCACCCAAGCTGCATTCCACTTTCAAATTCTCAACGGTTCCTCCCTGTCAAAATAAAATCTAGAACAGCCTCTCCATTAGTAGCTTTCGCTACCTTCTGGGGAAAAAAAAAAACAAGTTCTCCAGTACATTCCAAGGGCTTATTTGCTGGATAATCTGTGCCCTGTTGTGTTATTTTCCCAACAGATGTTTGGATAGTTGATGTCCCCCATCACTATTGTTTTGGATGATTTTGTTAATTAAAAAAAAGGCATCCTCGTGAGGTGGTCTGTAGTAGACCTTTTCCACAACATCTTTTCACTTTTTCTCCCTCTTATCCTTTCAACCGACTTGCAACAAATCTCTCGTATTTCCAAGTGTATATATTTAATACATAAGGCAACATCTCACTTTTTTTCTCCAGCTGTCCTTCCTGAGCAGCCTGTACCCTTCTATACCAGTATTCTGTTCATGTTTATTATCCAGTTGAGTCTCTGTGATGCCAACTAAGTCATGCTGTGTTCAGTAACTAGCATTTCTGATTCTTCCTGCTTATTCTCCCTACTTCTCATATGAGCACTCAGATGTCTAAGATTTCCCCATGTTCTGTTTTGTCTTTTCCTTATCCCTGCTCTGTAGTCTTGGTGGGTGTACTTGCAAGATTGTTCTCAGAAATTTCTGAGTGTAATATATTGCATGTGGGACTTCACCTTTTTGCTCTGTGTTCCCCTGCAGGGCAGTGGGAGTAATTCTTTAAAAATTGTCAGCATGTGATGTATATACAGATGGCTATATTTGTGAAAAAGAAAAGCTTGTTCTATGGGCTGGCTGTATAGCCAGTGGTTCTGCCTACTGAATAAATCTGGTTGTAAGCAAAATGGATGGCCTTTGCCTTACTAGAAGACATTATTTTTTCATTAAACGTGCACTAATGCGAAACAAGTACTCTACTCAGTATTAATGATCTGCAATTGAACGCCATGTGCACTCTGCTGGTTTCACTGAAGTTTAAATAGATTAATATATTTTGTAACTAATACACCAGCTTATTTCTTTCAGACAACTTTTTTTAAAATAAACTCCTGAAACTTTTCCAGTGCCAATTGTGATTTTTTTTGCCTTGGACATCCTCTGTCTGCTGTTGGTTGACCTAAGAAGGTTATCAGACCCCTAGTTTAGGATATTAATCTTTAATTTCTAAGCAGAAAATTTAAAGTTAAATCAAAAGTGACAGAAGCCCAGCTCTGAGAGATCATGGAGATGGGTTCCTTGTGAGGAGCCTAGATGCCAAAGTTCACAGTAAATGCAGGTTGTTTGCTTTCTGCCTTGCTCAGACCAGTGCTTGGAATCAGGTGGGGCTGGGGCCAGGAGCCCTGGGGGCAGCCCAGCATGTGCCACCAGCCCTCAACTTCTGGGGGGTGATTTTAAAGGACCAAGGGCATGGCAACTGCGTCAGGCCTTTTGAATTGTCAGGTCCCAGGGCAGCTGCATCTTTGCTTCCTCCCCACCCCCTTTACCTGCATCTATAGACCTATTCAAAATTTCTCCATGAATGCTAAATTTTTTCAGCTTTATGTGAAGAAGAGGACAGGGAAGGAGTGTTTGAAAGAATGCACCTGTCTTTAAGAGTCTTAGGGTGTGTCTGCACAGGAGCCTTATTTCAAAATACAGTCATACCCCAAGATACACCCATTCGGGTTATGAGAATTTAAGTTTACAAGGAGTTTGATTTAAAACCACTACCTTGTCTTACAAGGCATTTCCTCAAATTTACGAGGACCGATTTCAATTTTGTGCACCTCAGCAGGATGCAGATGCCCTGCAGCGGGAGAAAGGCTGTGGCTCTAGGCAACGGCTGCCCACAGCTGTATCCTGACTGGTGCATCTCTCCGCAGTACCCAGCAGCGGTTTTGGAGCCTCCGGCCCAGCCTTTACCTGTGGCTGGTCTGGGTTTCTGCCACGGCTCTGCAGCAGCTGTGCGTCACGGCCCAGCCAGCAGCTGTGGGCTCCCAGGTGCTCCCACGAGACATGGCTGCTGGCACACAGCCCATCCCTGCCCCGCCCCTGCCACTCGCTCTCCGGGTGGCTAGGGGGCTGCCGCTGCCCGCCCTGCGCAGCTGTGCCTCAGGCACCGCTTGCCACCTGTGCTGTTCCTTTGCATTTAGTGCCTTGGCCGCTGCTGGCGGGGCCTCTCCACTGCACAGCCCTGCACTAGTGAGGCATCACCCCTTGCCAACTGGGGGCCCCCCATGCCTGCCTAGTTCCCCTCACAGCCAGCCCCTGACACTGCCCCCTCCCCACTTAACCTAAGCTGCACTCAGGCCGGGCTGCCTCCCAATGCCTTGCTCTGCCCTGCCTGCCCCCTTGCACCGGCCCCACTTCTGCAGCCGCGAGCAGCTACCCGGCTTTGCACCCCCCTCCCAGGCACTCTTTGATTTCCATTCCCATCTCTGCAGGTAAACAGACATATAGTAGAGTAATTAATGAGGGGAAGATGCCTTGTTAGGTTGTGTTACGATAACTAATGTTAACTATTGAAGTAATTGTGTTCATTTTAATGGGATTTGGTGGTGGTTTAGTGTAAATGGGTGCAAATTTTGGGGCTCAGGAATGCATTAATTTTTTTCCCATTGAAATTAATAGTAACTACATTTTCAATTTCCATGAATTCGCCCTAAGCGGAGTTTTTCAGGAACGAATTACCCTCATAAGGCGGGGGAAGACTGTAACACTGCTACACACAAAAATGCATTTAGAAACAGAGCCATTGGACACACTATGGCTTATTTTGAAATATGCTCTATTGCTTGTGCAATGAGGTTTACCAATTTTGAGATTAGCCAGTCACTGTTTTGAAATTATTAGCATTGTGTAGGTGCTAGGAGAGTTATCTTGAAAGAATGGCAGTTCATTTCAAAGTAACTTCGCTGTGTAGACGTAGCCCTTAGAAGCTCTTAGCGAGAAACATACTAATTATTATGCATGCATTTAATGTGGTATTGTGTGTGTGATTAGTAAATGATTATATCCCTAGAAAGGTAATCATTGTCAAACTAATTAAAATTTTGGGGAGGTCAGATTTGCTTATCGCAGAAATGGAATTCCAGATACCATCATCTGTTGCATTATTTCCTTTGCCCGTACTTCAAAATGTGTAGTAATGTACCTTTGGATATGTGGAAGAGAAATACAGTCTCTCTTTGCAGTAAAACATGATGCACGTATCTGTATCTAGCCACTTTTCAGGTAAGATTACTAGGTAACTAGCTAATCTTTGTGCAAAAGTGGGTGCATAAACATTATTTTGTATAAGCAGACCTCTGCCCTCAGTCTTGGCCCCAGCAGTGTTTTCTAAAGCAGAAGGTGGAACTTCTGACCAACCCCTGTCCAGGTTGCTATTCTTGCTAATCCATAAATCGCTAGAACATGAGCTGTATAGGATGGTATGTGGTTATTTCAGTTCAGCTGTTGGAGATGCTGGAGCCAGTGCCTACTTGCTTTCTGTCCGAAAATAAGGTGTTTTTAATATGAAGCCCCAGCGCTACCTGCTTTTTTGATGTAGCTTTACCTAGTTCTTAGGTTGCCCCATGGCAAGGAGTTTGTCAGCTACAGCTCTCGTTCTGTGAACCACTTGACCATGTATGTATCAAATGAATTGGAGGAAAAGAACTAAATAATTACTAAACTGCTTAAAGTGATGATTTCACCTTTTAGTTACCTGCAAGCAGGTTACAGAAGATCAGGAAGTACCACCAGTGTGCTCATGTCTCTTTCTTGTACAGCATCAGTCTTATGCTAAACTGACTGCAAAATTCTGCAGGATAACCTTCACATTGGAGACCCAGCAGGTTCTGCCTTAGATGTTGTTGCTTTCATAGGCCCATAGTTTGTGGACTACACAGAAGAAGTGCATTGGAAAGCTGAAGAAGTAATGGGCCTGTGTGGGAGGATGGGAGTTTCCGCCACATCTGAATGAAGATCTTCAGCAAAGCGCCGACTAATGTAATACTGCACCTTCCAATTAAATACTGTTTTATGTAGAAGGAAAAGCACCGTCTGCTGCTTTTACATCTGTTTTTGTATGTACTTAAGTTACCCTAATGAATTTCTCATGAGTATTATCCAGTTTCTTCCTGCCTAGTTTGAGATCTGGCTCGGAGCTAGCCTGTGGTGTAGGACCTACTTGAACATGTTTGGTAGCTTGCCATGACAGTCTATTCTCACTTGAACGTTTGGAGCAGTAATATGCATAAATAGTCATGTGATTCATCAGTTACAGGGTGTTTGCAGCTGCAGACAATCCATTAAATTCCCCTGCTTTTTGCTCATTCAAAAATACAGCACTGTCCTGCCTACTTTCCCTTGCAGTGAAACTGACTTCCATAATTTCATTGTTACCCCTTTCTGCTGTGATTCTTAACCTGTGGTCCTCAGACTAAAGGTTCCACAAAAAAATTTAGCCTGACCATGGAACAGAAATTAGATATTTGAACTGAAGATTCCTAAAAGGGGTCTGCATCTCCATTTGAAATTTTTGAGGGTACTAATGTAAAAAAGGGTACGAACCACTGATTTACTACTTTCTTAATAGATAAAAGAGAAGGACAAGAGTCCAACTTCACTCAGTGCTACCTGAGCTGAAGCACTGGAGTCGTCTGCAGACTTCTGACAGCACAGCAGGACTTTGGTAACTTTTGTATACTACCATGAGAACTAGGGTCTGTTTTGTGGATGATAGCGAAGTGTGGAGAAAGGAGTGAGGTAATTTTTTTAAATAAATGTCCTTTGCCCACAAGTTATCTGTTAATCCACCAGACAGCCAGCATTCAGTCAATAGTGGAGGAGAAAGCCAATAAGAAACTAAACAATGGCAAAGAAAAGGCACCTGGTACAAATAGCTAGAAAGGAGTTAAGATGATGATCAAGGGTGGGCCATAGCTTGGGAAGAAGCTACTGGCTTGGCTCCCAACATGTTGGTTCAGATTACTTTCCAAAGCCTGACAGCCTTGAATCAAACGGAATTATAAACCTTTAAAAATGTTACCCTTGGAAAAGAGTGGGGATTGCTAAAGTAGTCAGTAACTGTTAGGCTTGCAAGAAGACATCCATGCTAGTGCCAGGCAGCGGTCTGAACCAGGGCAGGCTTTTGGAAGATGTTCTAAAAAAAATGGTGTGAAATTCCTTTGTTCCACCCTTTGGTTTCCAACAGAGGGGGCTGTGGGGGCAGTGCATTCTCGGATGATGACCTCAGACACCCACAAGCATTTGCAGCTCATTTTTTCCCATAAGCCACTGGCATAAAAACCCAGAATGGAAGGGGGCAACAGGCACTGTGGGATGTGTACCCACAATGCATTGCTGATGCAGTCAAACTTAGGTGAGGTAATGGAGACATACTATGTCGACTTTCCGGATGTGTGCGCACACTCACCTTCGACTTTATAAAAATCTAACAGTAAAAAGTCAACTTCAATAAATTCAGCTTTATTTTGTAGTGTAGACAAAGGCTTAGTGGGCGTTTTTGATAATGCTCTGTTGGGCATATATGAGACACTGAGAATGCTCTCTAAGACTTTTCTGTGTGCCTCAATTTCTTCTGGATACTCAGTGGGGGGTGAAATGGACTGTTGGCTGTCAGGGCAAAGTCAGGCTACGTCTATGCTGGAGAATTTAAAACACCGCAGCTGAGCCGAGGCAGCTGGTTTGCTGTGAGATCTGAAGTAGCTGCCCTATACATTGAGGTAATTAAACCATGACACACAGTGGCATTAGCTATGGGAGAGAGAGGCCTTCTGGGTCATTGGGTTGTGTACACTACTGATTACGCTCGTATAATTTGCCACTCGAAGGTCTGGCAGCGTGTGGAATATTTTTTATGCTGTCTACCCACTTGTCACCCTAGCTGTCTGAGCCTGAACAGTTATTAAAATAGGACTGGCTGACACTAATAACAATGACAAACGAGAAAACAATGACAAATGCAATCACCAAGGGATTGACACCTAGCAACCAATGATGCAGAGCTTCCCTGACATGACTGCCCACTGCGCAGCCAGGAAGCTGAAAAAAGATGACAGCTCCAGAGCAAAGGACTGAGAGGTAGTGGATAAGAGGTGGCTGTTGGAAGGAGGCGAGGGTGTCACCTGCAAAGGGAGTCAGACAGCTTGACTGCAGCATGAACAGGCTCCAGCTGAATCAAAATGCCCAGTGCTTTAACCTTCAGTAGTTCTTCGAGTGGTCCCCATGGGTGCTCCACAATAGGTGTCAGGCTCGCCCAGCGCCGCAGATCGGAATTCTTCCAGCAGTTTCTCCTGGATCGCGCATGCGCTGGCGCGCGCCGCTCCCCACACACCCCCAGCCACATGCACGATCCAGTCCCCACCAGTTCCTTCTCAACTGCCATCAGCTGCAGACAGAATCCACTCAGGCTAAGGCCAGAGTCAGATAAGATAGCTGTTTTTCGTGTAATTTGTTGTTTTTGTCACTAAAAAAAAGGAAAAGAAAACAAGGACAAAGAGAATATCAGCAAAAAAAAAAAAAAAGAGAGTGAGGAACGAAGGAGAGAGGAGCGGACGAGAAGGCCACTTAGGCCACCCGCTGCCCCGCAGGCCAGTGATCACTATTTGGGGCAAAAAGGCACTGATTACGCACTAAGTACCCTATTAACAGTAAAGGACTCACTGCGATGGCCTGCTCAGGTTTTAAAAAGTGTGAGTCATGCCGCGAAGCTATGCTGGACTCCGATGGGCATAGTGAATGCATCCGCTGCTTGGGGGAATCACACGTCACCCACAAGTGTTCTCACTGTCCTAAGCTCACAGCCAGGGCCAGGAAAGACAGAAAGATGAGGCTTAAAATGCTCTTGCTTGATAAGGCTCTCCAGCCGGAGTTGCTGGAGAAGCCTCACCCAGAAGGGCACTCTGGGTTGCATAAGAGGAAGGCAGCCTCTCTGACCCCCTCGGTGCAGAAAAGGAGGAAACTCTCCCCGGCTCAATCCTTGCCGGCGAGTTCAGCGAGCAGGACGAGCGGCGCGCAGAGCCCCCAGCCGCGAGCTCAGGGAAGCGGTGGCGCGGCAGCGCACGTGGCAGAGGCTGAGCCTCCGATTACACAACAGCTGGCACGCAGGGCACCGAGAGCGCCAGCGAGGCAAGTGCTGGAATCGGCGGCACCGCCACAGGCAGCACCGGCCCCCGCGGCACCAACGGTGCAGGAACACCAGGCACGGAGCCTGCAAACACCAGAGGAAACTACCCATGCGGCACCGCAGCTGAGTGTACCGAGTGCGGCACCGACAGCGGGGCTGAGATCCCCGGCACAGGAGGGGGTGGTGCCAGCCCCGCAGGGGAGGGGCAAGGCCCACAGTGCTTATCCACAAGGTTCTGCAGAAAGCCAGAAGGGATAGAGCTCGCATGATACTCATAGTCCCAACCTGGGATCAGCAGCAATGGTTTCCCTTGCTTCTGCGCATGTCAGACCGCCCACCGCTTCCTCTACCGGTGGCACCAGACTTACTCACACAGGCTCAGGGGTCCATAGTGCACCCGCAGCCTCAAGGTCTGCATCTGCAAGCATGGTTAATCCATGGCTCAGCTCCTTAGAGAGCATGTGTACGGAGGGAGTACGACAAGTCCTGGAATGTAGCCGAAGGACCTCCACCAGGAGGACTTACAAGCAGAAATGGACTTGATTTACAGCCTGGTGTTCCGCCAAGCAGTTAGCTCCCCTTGACGTTCCTATACCTGTAATACTAGAATACGTATTGGACCTCAAAAGAGGAGGGCTTTCTCTATCCTCGCTAAAGGTCCACCTGGCTGCTATATCAGCCTTTCGGCATACAGAGGAAGGGCCCACTGTATTCGCCCATCCTATCGTCACAAGGTTCTTGAAGGGGTTGGTAAACCTGTACCCCCCTCAGAAACTGCTTCCACCATTGTGGAGTCTGGACTTGGTGCTCAGCATGCTATCGGGTCCACCTTTCGAACCATTAGCCACAGTTCCCCTCCATCTCCTTAAGATGAAAACAACCTTCCTCCTTGCGATTACGTCAGCCCGCAGGGTGAGCGAGCTCACAGCAGTGATGGCAACGCCGCCCTGCACAGTATTCTCAAAGGAGACGGTAACCTTAAGGTTTCGCCCAGCCTTTGTTCCAAAAGTTTCTTCGGAGTTCCATCTTAACGAACCAATAGTTTTACCCGAAGCCTCACAGCTCCAGCAAGGAGGCACGGCTGCATCTCCTGGATGTGAGGAGGGCGTTGGCCTTCTACATAGACAGAACTAAGTCCTTCCGGAAAACGGACAGGCTTCTAGTCTCTCTCGCTCCCAGGTCAAAAGGAGAAGGTCTTTCTTCACAGAGAATCTCAAAGCACATTGTGTCCTGTATAAATATATGCTACGAGCTTCAAAAGACTCCTTTGCTGGCCCCGCCTAGGGCTCACTCCACCAGGGCGGTGGCGGGGTCAACAGCCTTCTTCAAGGGCATCGCGTTAAAAGACATCTGTAGATCAGCGACCTGGTCATCCTACGACACCTTTGCCAAGCATTATGCCCTACATCGGGTATTCGAAGAGGATGCCCGTCTGTCGACAGCAGTCCTCTCGGGGGCAAGCTGCACATGAACCCATTACCCACCTCCTTTCTTGGGTTACTGCTGGGTAGTCACCTATTGTGGAGCACCCATGGGGACCACTCGAAGAAGAAAGAGAAGTTACTCACCTGTAGTAACGATGGTTCTTCGAGATGTGTCCCCATGGGTGCTCCACCACCCGCCCATCCTCCGCACTTCGGATCTCTGTCTGGTGTTTTTCAGGAGCATTCGAGGCGGTTGGTCAAGGAACTGGCAGGGACCGGATCGCGCACGTGGCTGGGGGTGTGTGGGGAGCGGCGTGCGCCAGCGCATGCGCGATCCAGGAGAAACTGCTGGAAGAATTCCGATCTGCGGCGCCGGGCGAGCCCGACACCTATTGTGGAGCACCCACGGGGACACATCTCGAAGAACCATCGTTACTACAGGTGAGTAACTTCTCTTTCCTATGCCAATAAGGACCTTGGTCCACTGGAACACACCTAATAAGCCCTATTGTTTTGACAAGGCTTTTTGAGTATCCCTGTAAATGCCTGGTGGGGTGCATTAATCCTTGAAAAGCATACGCGTCTCCGCCATGTGTCCATTCCCTGTGGCCTTGCTGAACAGAGCTCACAGTGTGAAGCAGTGAAGCCCTCTGGTGCCAACCCTGTGGAGGAAGAGTCAGAGCCCTGGGTGCTCCCTGAGACTCTTCCAAAGGTAGGGCTGTAGCACCAATCCTGTGGCTATGTGACAACATGAAACAGGCATGCTGTTTGTGCCCGTCGGTGATATACAGTTGATGATATTCCTTCAGCAGGGAAGGGATTAGATACCCTGAGAATTCTTCGGCTTCTGTTCATTTTTAATGTTGGAATATTAAGGATGGGCCATCAAACCATTTTAATTAAGGTTAAAATGACAGGCTCCTCGGCAGAGCTGAGCCAAGCTTGAAGTTAAAGTATTTTGCTAAGAAAAAGCAGTCAAGTAGCACTTTGAAGACTAGCAAAATAGACCAAAATAGTATGGTCTGAAGAAGTGGGTCTGTCCCACGAACGCTCACCTAATAAACTATTTTGCTAGTCTTTAAAGTGCTACTTGACTGCTTTTTGTTTTGATAGCGTAGAGACTAGCACGGCTTCCTCTGTTACTATTTTGCTAAGAGTTGTGGGAAACACAGCTGCCTGCAGGGCGCAGCATCACCCCAGTCCTTACATGAAGTCTGCCTAGGCTATCATACACAAACCTTTCACATTCTGCAGCGGTTTGAACAGCTCTTACTGCTTCAGCAGCTCGAATTTTCAATCTGTCGGCTGCAGTTAATGAGCACAAATACATGCCTACCATAAGCCATGAATGCCATCTACACCAGGGGACTAGCCCTCTTCCTTTACACGTGCAGGGCTTGGCGTTTGTGCATGGTGGCCTCTGTACTGTTAGGAATCCTGGCAGTTTAAGCTTTCATTCTACAAAAGCGATGAGGTAGTGCTTCTGGATACTGAAGCAAACACCTGTGTGCCCAGCAGCAGCTGTTTGAAAACCAGCAGGGACCACTGTCATCTCACATAAGCCGCGTCTACACGTGCTGGCTACTTCGAAGTAGCCGCGCCAACTTCGAAATAGCGCCCATCACGTGGCAAGCACTATTTCGAAGTTGAAATCGACATAAGGCGGTGAGACGTCAAAGTCGCTATCCTCATGAGATGGGAATAGCGCCCTACTTCAACGTTGAACGTCGAAGTAGGGCACGTGTAGCCGATCTGCGTCCCGCAACATCGAAATAGCAGGGTGCGCCCTGGTGGCCATCAGCTGAGGGGTTGAGAGACACTCTCTCCAGCCCCTGTGGGGCTCTATGGTCACCCGGTGCAGCAGCCCTTAGCCCAGGGCTTCTGCCTGCTGCTGCTGCAGCTGGGGATCCATGCTGCATGCACAGGGTCTGCAACCAGTTGTCGGCTCTGTGGGTCTTGTGCTGTTTAGTGCAAGTGTGTCTGGGAGGGGCCCTTTAAGGGAGCGGCTTGCTGTTGAGTCCGCCCTGTGACCCTGTCTGCAGCTGTTCCCGGCACCCTTATTTCGATGTGGGCTGCTTTGGGGTGTAGATGCTCCCCTGCAGCGCCTACTTCGATGTAGTGCTGCCCAATGTCGACAGCACCAGCCCTGGAGGACGTGTAGATGTTATTCATCGAAATAGCTTATTTCGATGTCGCTACATCGAAATAAGCTATTTCGATGTAGCATTCACATGTAGACGTAGCTATAGTGACCTAGCTAGGCCAGGTTACTGCAATGATGGGAAACCTGCATCCCATGAGGGTTCCATGTGTGGTCCACATACAGGGCTGCCAGATTTGCTTGGTTTCCATCTATGTAGTTCCCCACCCCCACCCCGTATTACTGAAGTGACATGCGTGTAAAGCAATGGCACGTGAAGTGAGATGTGTGCTGACTGTATATAACATTGCCTGTGACAGCCACATGCTCCCTCTGCACAGCACTGCTGTGGTTCAGTTGGCATACCCTGCAACGTCTAGGTACACAAGTGTCGTTAGCAAAACTGCCCTGTCCCAGGAGACCATCTTGGTTGTGACAGTCTTACAGCCTACTGAAATGAAAGAGGGTCACTCAGACAGCCCACTCACTGGCCTGGGGTGTCCATTGCTGGGTTACAACTATACAGCCTCTACCACTTCAGGAATTAATGCTGAATCCTACTGACTGGGGCCCCTCCAAATGGTCTAGCCAAACATTGTAGCTCTTCTACAAGGAAAGGGCCAGGGGGAGAGAGACAGCACTTCACTAGCCATCTAAAAGCATTCAAGCTATGCTGTTAGCTGAGTGGTGGGTGTTTTCCTTTCCAGTCACTGTAGGGAGTGGAGGCAAAGCCCAGTTTTAACAGCTGTAACTGAGCTACAGTTAACCCACTTCCTCCTCCATCATTATGTGATGAGGCAGCATACAGCTGTTCAGCTGACTCAGTATGTGTGTCACCCTTGCAGCCAGCTGGCCCAGGGCAACTGGAAATTTTGATGGAAGTCCTGTAACTCTCAGGGCAGTCATTAGACAATTGGGGTTGGAAAAGACCTCAGGAGATCAAGTCCAAGCCTCTGGTCAAAGCAGGAGCAATCCCAGCTAAAATTTCACATCTTGTTACTCAGCCTTGCACTGCTGCTGGAGTTGGTTTAAATCCTTCCCCTACCAGCCTCAGCACTGTAATACAAGCAAGGTGGGGCCAAGTTGGTCAAAGAAAAGGGCATTACTATACTCAAGACCACCCCCACCCCCACAGGGAAGGCATTGCAAGGACAGCACTCACCCCCAACTGCCGTCCCATTTAATTACAGTATAGTTAAGTGACAGAGGGAAACAGAGGGAAGGATATTGTATGCTGCAGTGGTCCCAACACATGGTAGATGCTGACCCTTTGTTGGAGGAGAGGGGAAAATTCAGCTGTAAAGCTGTAAATTCCAAGTAAAGCAGAGCAGTGTCCACTAACGGGGGGGTGCTGGCGTAAGGCTGAGGCGTCTATACCAACTGCATCCTTCCTTTAGCCTTCAGAAGGGGAGTGCAGCCAGATCAAGGGTGGACGCTCTCAGGTGTTTTATAAAGCTCATTTAGAACACGAGATAATGCAGGGAACCCAGTTCTCAAACTGATGGCCAGACTGCTGGTGCGCCAGGGCAGGGTGGCCTTCCCAATAGCCTGAGACACACAGCCCTCTCCAAAGGAAGGCAATGACTCTGATTAGCCACACCGGGCTGAGGTCAGCCTGGAGGACCAGGAGGGTTTTCAAAACCATCCAGCATCACCCTGATTGTGCGCCCCTAAAATTAATGGTCAGAATTCCATTGACTTCATGAGACACAGACTCAGCCCAACCCTGAGGGCAACAGGGAAGCTGCCCTGTAGGAAATGTGGTGGTTGGTTGCTTGCCAGGAGCAATGTTCCTCTGCTGGTGCCTTTGAATTAAGTAAGAGTGGAAGTGTCAGACTTGGGCAGCTACCACCACCTCCAGGTCCTTCCTGGCACATTCTGTGTTAGAATAAGGCTTGTTTTCCACTCGCTGACAAGAGCTTCCTGAACTTTGCTGACAGGTTGTTTTTCACAGGAAGTCGCAATTACCAAAAGGGCTCCAGCTTCAAACAAACATACATGGGCCAAGTCAACAACAGGCAGCAGCAACAGCTGGGGCTCAGCTCCAAAGCACAGAGGCCGCACTTCCTCATACTGCTCTGAGGCAGCTGCACAGGGGCTGTGAAAAGCAAAGCTGAAGATTTACCAGTGAGTCCTGACAGGGTACCTAAGCAGTAGCGCAATGTAGCTGCCTCACTTCTGCAGCTCCATCCTGAGCTCAGCCTACCAGAAGTGGCTTTGCAACTGGGAGACCTGAGTGCTGCTGCCAAGGCCCCTGGAGACCTTCCCAGGCGGTGCAGAAAGCATTTGCCAAGCAGAAGATGTGTGACAACTGCAGGTGCTGAAAGCGCTACCGCCTCAACTCCAGGCACAGCTGCTGAAAGGATCCCTTGTGCCCCTCCCATCTCCAAATCATCATCCCCATCATTTACAGTCTTCACCCTCCCTTTCCAACTGCACTTCACTCCAGGCAGAGTACCAGCCTCATACCTTCCCCACCCTCCTCCGCATGGACCTACTACAAGTTCCCACTGTGGGGAGAGGAATGGTGACTGCCAACCATCCTAGCCACAGAGATTTCCTCTCCGTTTCCTCAAGGGAGAGATGACAACTGGACTGAACAGTTCCTCCACTCCTTCAAGCCAGGCTAGCTCCCTTCATTTCAACACAGCAATTCTGATTTCGCCAGCTGAGCTTCTCTGGATCTCTCACCACTAACTCACATCATGAAGGGGCTGACTGTGTTTTGTACAGCACCAGCTCCTAAACAATGATTCCTGTAGGTATCCTTCCTATCAGAAGGGCCCAAGGCCAATTTGAGTCCTTCCCTGGGCAGCTTAAGATGACCCAGAGCAGGGCCACTGCAAGGGCCTGCTGCACTAGGGTAAGTTTTGTTCTCACCACAGCAGGTGAACAGCTGATTTCTCTGAGGTCAAGCGGAGTTCTGTCAATAGGGTCAGGCTTCTACCCTCCGTTGAAAAGCAAATACAGGCTGGCTGGGGCTGGAAATACAAGCTCCCTCAGGGCTGCAGTAGAACTGCATGGTTCAAAAATAGTTCTGTAATATTTAACTTTATGAGCAAAAGCAGACACACTCAGCTGGCACAACACAACATGTAGCAAGTAAGAAGACTGTGACTATACAAGCAATCCATACAGTGAGAGTTTTCAGGCTGCAGCATTGGTTTTTAGCCCTCTTTCAGTTGTGAGCACCTAAAAATTTCAAATGGGAACTTCAGTGCCTGCATGTGGAGAAAATCCACAGGTCCATAGGTTTAGCACAGAGATGCAGGCTTTGACTGAAGCTCAGAAGTGAGGGGAGGCACCTACAGAGAAAAGCAAATACTACATGGAAATTCTTCCAAACCCAGCTGTGATTCATGCACTGTCATGGATGACAGAGCTTTAATACCAACCCAATTTACTGCATGTATTTGGACTGAGAATTAATACACAAACACAGGTTGCTGCTCATCCCAATCGGGGACTGGAGGAGATGTAATGGAAAGTTTTACTAAAACTTATCTTCTAACCTAGACCCTTACGTAAATCTTCATTATAGACTATAGCCGAACTGTATGGACACATGGGCTACGTCTACACGTGAAGCCAACATCGAAATAGCTTATTTCGATGTAGCAACATCGAAATAGGGTATTTCGATGAATAACGTCTACACGTCCTCCAGGGCTGGCAACATCGATGTTCAACTTCGACGTTGCGCGGCACCACTTCGAAATAGGCGCTGCGAGGGTACGTCTACACGCCAAAGTAGCACACATCGAAATAAGGGTGCCAGGCACAGCTGCAGACAGGGTCACAGGGCGGACTCAACAGCAAGCCGCTCCCTTAAAGGGCCCCTCCCAGACACAGTTGCACTAAACAACACAAGATCCACAGAGCCGACAACTGGTTGCAGACCCTGTGCATGCAGCATGGATCCCCAGCTGCGGCAGCAGCAGCCAGAAGCCCTGGGCTAAGGGCTGCTGCCCACAGTGACCATACAGCCCCGCAGGGGCTGGAGAGAGAGCATCTCTCAACCCCCCCAGCTGATGGCCGCCATGGAGGACCCGGCAATTTCGACGTTGCGGGACGCGGATCATCTACACGGTCCCTACTTCGACGTTGAACGTTGAAATAGGGCGCTATTCTGATCCCCTCATGAGGTTAGCGACTTCGACGTCTCACCGCCTAACGTCGAAGTTAACTTCGAAATAGTGCCCGACGCATGTAGCCGCGACGGGCGCTATTTCGAAGTTAGTGCCGCTACTTCGAAGTAGCGTGCACGTGTAGACACAGCTATGGTGAGATAACAACAAAGCCGTTGTCCAAGTGGTCTTGAATCTGGTAGAAAGACACAGCAACTGAGGGGGGAAATGATTTACTCTCTAAGTTAATCCAATAACGAAGTAATGTACAAATCTCCTGAGGAGAAGGGAATCATTTCATCTCTTGTTGGCAGCTTATACAAAGGTTTACATCCAATGGCAGGGTGTAGAGAAGTTAAACTCCTCCCACTGGTCTGCCCTGTTTTCCATAGCAATGCAAGAGGGCACGTAAATAGTAAGCGAGCAGAGCACTGCATGTTAAAAAGCTTCCCCAGGTTGTATCTCCTACGGAGCAGGTGCTTCTAGTGACCACTGTTGTCACAGGCTCCTTAACTTCTAGCCTGTTGCCAGTACAATCATCCACTGGGCAAACAGGATGTAACCATGCCCTAGTACTCACAGCGTCCTGCCAGTCCTTCCTTGTATAGCCTGTCAATGCAAGTCACAAGAGGCAGGCTGCTTCCCTTCTATGTCACCACTGTGCATTGGCTGCTCACAGAAGGCCAAGGCGCTTTGTGCTTTCAAAAGCTTGTGCACCTGAGCTGTTCATCTGGTGGCCCAGTGAGCATCACCTTTCCCACCACATTTCTAAACACCCTCGCTCTTTCCTTGAGCCTTGCACCTTGTTTACAGAGCGGACCACCAGCTTTACCCCTGCCTTGTCCAAGTCAAAACATGGGATGTGTCCAATTCAGACAAGCTTGGCACACATTTTTGCAAAGCCACAAACCCACATAAATAAGAAGTTAGTCAAGTGGATAGAGCTATTAACAAAATCAAGTTAACACAAGTTATGGAGTCCCATACTCCTCAGAGTTCCCTCACCAGAGGGGGAAATGGATGGTGATCCAGAGTGTATCACAAAACAAACAGGCGGTCATGGGATAGGAGGAAAGATCCTTTCATGGATCGGGAATTGGTTAAAAGACAGAAAACAAAGGGTTGGAATAAATGGTAAATTTTCACAATGGAGGGGGGTAACTAGTGGTGTTCCCCAGGGGTCAGTCCTGGGACCGATCCTGTTCAACTTGTTCATCAATGATCTAGAAAATGAGGTAAGCAGTGAGGTGGCAAAGTTTGCAGATGACACCAAGTTGTTCAGGACAGTCAAAACCAAAACAGATTGTGAAGAACTACAAAAAGATCTCAGCAAACTGAGTGATTGGGCAGCAAAATGGCAAATGAAATTTAATGTGGGTAAGTGTAAGGTAATGCACATTGGAAAAAATAACCCAAATTACACGTACAACATGATGGGGTCAAATTTAGCTACGACAGATCAGGAAAGGGATCTTGGAGTTATAGTGGATAGTTCTCTGAAGACATCCATGCAGTGTGCAGCGGCAGTTAGTAAAGCAAATAGGATGTTAGGAATTATTAAAAAAGGGATAGATAATAAGACAAAAGATATCATACTTCCCCTATATAAAACTATGGTACGCCCACATCTTGAGTACTGTGTGCAGACGTGGTCTCCTCACCTCAAAAAAGATATATTGGCATTAGAAAAGGTACAGAAAAGGGCGACTAAGATGATTAGGGGTTTGGAATGGGTCCCATATGGGGAGAGGCTAGAGAGACTAGGACTTTTCAGTCTGGAAAAGAGGCGATTGAGGGGTGATATGATAGAGGTATATAAAATCATGAATGGTGTGGAGAAAGTGAACATAGAAAAATTATTTACCTTTTCCCATAATACAAGAACTAGGGGACACGAAATGAAATTGATGGGTAGTAGGTTCAAAACTAATAAAAGGAAATTTTTCTTCAAGGAGATGCACAGTCAACCTGTGGATCTCCTTGCCGGAGGAGGCTGTGAAGGCCAGGATTCTCTTAGGGTTTAAAAAAGAGCTTGATAAATTTTTGCAGGTTAGGTCCATAAATGGCTATTAGCCAGGGTTAAAGTATGGTGCCCTAGCCTTCAGTACAAGGGCAGGAGATGGATGGCAGGAGATAAATCACTTGATCATTGTCTTCTGTTCTCCTTCTCTGGGGCACCTGGCATTGGCCACTGTCGGCAGACGGGATACTGGGCTGGATGGACCTTTGGTCTGACCCAGTATGGCCATTCTTATGTTCTTAGGCACTTCTCATTGTTTAGGCATGCAAAGAGGTTCAAACTCGCTATTGAAAAACATTCCTGATACTCACCAAATGGAATGAAGAGGTTGAACTGAAACATTGTGGAGCGATGATCTTCTCCATCATTGGTACCCGATAGCCATAAAAGCACCACAAGGGGCCAGAGAAGAATAGTCTTGGTGCAGGAGCAATGTAGGGCCAACACAATTAGCCCAATGTTGCATGCGCATGCGCATGTGCGTGCACGCACACACACACACACACACACACAAAGCCTTCACATAAGGAACATGTCAAGTAGTGGCCAGGAAGGGAAATTTTTGTAACCCATGCTATTGGCAATATTCTGGGCTCTGACGCAGTCCTCAGGCAGCCTCTGTAAACTGCCATAAATTAGAATAGCCACCACAGTTACTCTCATTTACACTGGGGGGCACAGCACTGACCATAATGCAGGTAGAGCAAAAGTGGCTTTAAGCCACCTTTTTCCTTTCCTCCTGCTGGGCTGCTCACTCTGACCAGGGGCAGGAGCATGTCCTTGTCAAATGCATCTGCAGACTGACAATCACCAACCAGATGAGCTGCAAAGAGCTTCAGAACTCAGGCCTCTTCAGTGATATTTCTGATGCTAACAGTAGCTAGGTAAGAACATCTGCTCCAAACACTGAACCTTTCTGCTCATGGATTTGTCATCTATGTGAACATATCGATGACCATTGGGAAGTCAAATGGGGGGGGCTTTGGGGCTGAACATGGGGCAAGTAACACTCAGCAGTGATAGGTAGGTGTTTCCTTTTAAATTCAGGATGAAATTTAAAGTAGCGTGTAATTACACTTACAATTCTGTTTAGCAAGACATCAGCAAAATAGCCAGGGAGATTTGTGGAGCAGGCTGACTCCAGGCTTATGGGAGCAGCTTCTGGAGTTCTCCAGATCCCTTTGTACCAGTCAGAGCGGAATGCACTGTACACCACTGTCAGACAGACTACAGACATTAGCATTTCACAAGAACTGGACCAGTTGTAGCTTTCCAAATAAAACACAAACCACCAATGTAGCTGCAAACAGGACACACAAGGGGTAAAAGAAACACTGAGATGAGCCAGATAGCATCAGAGGTCACAGGCACTGCATGGATTTGCAACAGAGCTAGAGTTCCTGTCTCTACACCCAGATGGTTATCTTTGGTTTCACAAATTCCGTCTGAGCTAGAAGTTCAGGCACTTGTCCAAAGCTGATTTCCCCCATGTCAGATCCAAGGATGGACCCCATGGATTCCTGGTCTCAAAAAGCCACTTTCAAGTCCCCTTGCCAAGTGGAGCACATTCTTAATTACCCTCGCATTGCCCCTTTTGCCTACGAAGCCAGCTGTTTAGGTTTCCCCTTGTGATGGGACCCTGACAATGCTGGCAGTTTTGACAAAACGCCTGATGCTGAAGTCCAAGCAGGACACATAGGACCAGTCCTACCGTGAGCTACTCCCCATAAGGCCACACTGACAACAAAGGGAGTGCACGGTGGGGCTCAAAAACCACTCAGAGCTTTAGCTCACTCTGATTTGGGCTCCTCTCTGAGTCAGATGCAGTCTCTTCCCCCCTATGCAGTGGGAGCAAAGAAAGAAAATCTCTCCCTCACCACTCAGAAACCACAGAGCATCTGGGACAGAGTTCTCGTCAAGACTCACCAAGTTTAATCCCTGAGTAAAATACAGTAAAAAGAAAAACCCAACTCCAGGCACCACCATCCTAGCAATGGAGGGCGAGGACCAAGTGAGGTTTTAGCACAGGCCTCTCCGACTGCTGCTGGGAGATGCGGAAGGGCTCCGCTGAATGAGACCAAGGAGTTTGGCATGAGACTGGAAAACATTCAGATTAATTTCTTTCACTCAAAAGAAATGGGGAGGAACCTGAGGCCACAGCAGCTGAACTTGAATGTTGAACAGCTCAGGTATAAACTCTACAGAAGACCAAGGCAGGGGCTTTTAACACTGAAACCCTTGCAGTCCTGAATGCTCTGCTCAGGGCAGCCTGGTTCCTCCACTAACAATGATCCTGGAAAGTCAGAGATAAAAATCCAGGGAGCCTTTCCCAGGAGACTTGAGAATATAGACCATTCCCACAGCATGAGGAAATATATCCCCAAGGCTTGTGATCTCCACTGTCCCCAGCAGGAACACAACAGTCCATGGTCTGGTTAAGTGCACATGGTTCTCTCCCCTGGAGAGGACACCTTGAAAGGCTCCCTTCTAGCTGACGGATGTGCAGTTCAGTTCCGTAGGTTCCTGCCTGCCCGCTGCTACCAGTCCCTCCGGCCCATCAGTGATACTGGGCTCACTGGAGCACTGCCGGTGGCTGAAGCTGGGCTGCAGCAGGAGGCATTTGTCACTGTTGTCTGGCTCTTCTATCACCATCCCTGTGTGCATTGCAGAGGCCATGGCGAGGAGCTGGATGTCCGAGTGAGCATTGGCGACAGTGTGGCGACGGATGCTGCCACATTTCTCCAGGTACGCCTCACCCTCCTGCTCTGTCAGTGGTGTCAGGGCTGTCTCGCTGGGCTGCCGGGCTGTCACGCTGTGGGACGAGTAGCTCAGCAGGTTAGCCTTGGGTCGAGATCTGGAATACCGTCTCTCTGGAAAATAAAAATGAAGCAGGCAAGATCAGCAGGACATAGACAATTCCAACAGCATCCTGCCAAGCTTGCCTTAGGGGCCCCTGAAAGTGAATGCCGCAGAGGCAAGGACCCCTGCAGGGAAAGTGGGACAAAGACTGGCGGGGCAGATAAAGAACAGGTGGGGTCCTGGGACAACACAGGCACAAGGGCTGCCCCCAGTATATTAAAAGATTAATGTAACTTCATTATTTAGGCTTTAAAATCTATTAATGTTTCTTATTACTTATGATACATAATAACATTATACTTTAATTTTAAACTAAGAATGACAGGGCACATTTATTTTGTTCCATTACAGCAAATTGTTTAAACAAAATGGAGTTATGGCGCTTGGGGCCCCCCCATACCTGGGGGCCCTGGGGCAACTGCCCCTTTTGTCCTTATGTTAATCGGCCACTGTAGACACTTCTTCAATGTCCAGATCTGACTCTCCTCTTACTTACGACAGTAGCAATCAGGTGTAGCTGCAGTGAGGCCAATGGCGTTACTGAGGAATAAATGCAAGTGGTATCAGGCTTGCCGGAGGAGACCATCAAACCACAAACGGCACCTAGTCACCCAACGGCCATTGAAAGTCCATAGGAGCTGAGGACATAACTTCCCTTTTCGCTGTTGAAAATCTCCTCTACCATCTCCAAAGATATCCCCAGGGGTGGCTTTTGGGAGCAACCCTTTTGGCCTAACAAATGTATTGCAAGAAAAGGCTTGGCCCTCAGATAAAGTCAATCTTAACATCTTTGTGGCAGGGGACAGGCTCTTTTGTCATATGTGGCACACAACTGTGGTGTCAGCCCATTACTTGTGCACTTTACAGATTACACATGCAAGAAGCATGTCACTTGCTACTGCAATATGGCTGCTTCTGGGGCAGAATGCAGAGTGTCAGAGTCTGAGGCCAGAAGGAACCATGCGATCTTCTAGTCTGAGCTCCTGCATATCGCAGGCCACCAACACCACCCACACACTAAGGCCAAAAACTGAAGTGAGGCCAATGTTAGAGTGACCAAAGGAAAATAGGGCACCATGCACGAATGGCTCAACCTGCTCACCTGAGCCACCTCCTCTCCAGTGCTCTCTGCCCTCCAACTCATGGGGCTGGCCAGAATCGCTTGTCACTTGCCTAAGCCCCACTCGCTGTGGGAGGCCTGACAAGGCTTGGGTGAGCAGCATGCACATAGGTAAGAGGGTAACTATATTTGTCAAAGGCCGAGGCTGGTGTCACTGACTGCTTGAGCCCTGCATCTCTCCCCACCCCGCCACAAAGGGTTGGGTAGGCATTACTGCTTCCCACCTCCCAAACCCAGCATGTTCCTCTGTATCCCACTTAAAAAAAAAAAAGAGTGGGCATTTGTCCCATTTGCTCTTGCCCACATTTGCCAAAAAAGTTAAGGGGCTGGGACAGGCCTTAAACAAATAAAGGTACGGTCCCAGGCAAAATGGGATGTATGGCCACCCTAGTCAAACTAAATCACAACCAAGGAAGGTAGACTATTACATGCTGCAGGCAGAGAATAGGAGGGATAGAGTGGAGCAGTGCCCAAGGCCCCTACAATGGCAGGGAGATGATTAAATGACCTGCACCCACATACTGCAGTGGAAGACGAAACTCCTCCCCGAGGTCACTGCCAGTCTGACTTGGGAGAAAATTCTTCCCTGACTCCAAATATGGTGACCAGTAAAAGCCTAAGCATGAGAGCAAGAGCCAGAGAGCAGAGCAACCGAGACAGATAATGCCTGGTGTCACCTCTAAGTCCTGGCCCACCCTACCCAGTGCCCTCTCCCCAGCAGTTTAGGCCAGGAAATGTAGAACTCAGTGTTCAGTTAACACTGCTGGGGAAAATTTTAATATGTGGAATGGAATAACCAGACAGGCCAGGACTCAGGGCCTATCACCTTCTCTGAAAACACATTCAGGAGGCTGAAGAGTCCCTTAATTGTAAATTCAGTGTCTAAGATGTCTACCCCACCAGCATTCAATGACGACTTGAGTATTTTAGAAGCAGGAGTTGTAATTCCTGTGTCCCAGGTAACTGTCATTAATTGTCAGTTTCCATATCTAAATTCCTTCAACTGTTCTCACTGAACACAGCATTCTGCCTCTTCTCCTGTCTTAAATCATTGTGCAGAGCTGCTGTGCATTGTTAAACAGCAGGTATTCTCTGCCCCAGAGTGGCTGCACTCTAATAGCAGATGAAGTGGATCCCTGCATCTCTCTCACCTACGCCCTAAGAGCATTCAGGAACAATTCTTAGGCAACACTCTTGAGATCCTGTCAAATCTGTCCAGCTGGAAAGTGCAAAGCCTGAGACACAGAAGAACAAAATGAGAAGCACTAGTCATGGAAGGTTATGAAAGATTGTTGGAAGCTTGCATCAGTGAGAAAGGCAGAAAACAAACTTTATATTGTGACAGGGAGGATGGAGGAGCAGCCAAAACTCCACCCCTGGCAGCAGCCAGGCCATGACAAAACTTTATCCTGATGCTGCCAATAATGCACTCATTCAAAAAGCTACATTTCAGGCTGAAGAGAATGGTGAATCTGTTTTAGGCATGTTACAGGCACAGTAAACACATTATCTCAGCCTCAACTCCAGCAACCCCACTGAAAGCTGGGCATGCGTCAGGGAGAGTTGTTGGGAGTGTCCACGTTAGCCCGTCTTTCCTAAAATGTCTCACCACTGCCACCAGACAGGCAGTTCAACCAATGGAAGTAACACTGGGGAACACTACTTCAGACTGATCAAGAGCATTTTAACCACAGCGTCATAGGCATCAATTCAGTGTGTGCTCCCAGGCTAGCGCACACACTGAAAACCAACAGTGGGTGCTCGGCACCCGCTAGACATTGCTGTTTAGAGGCTGCTGCCAATCAGTTGTTTGGGTGGCTTCTGCCCATCAGTTGTTAGGTGGCTGGGGGAGACTGGAAAGCAGGGAGAGATGGGCAGACTGGACTTCAGGGGTGGGGTTGGAGTGGGACAGGAAGAGCTGGGGCCAGGTTGTGGCCTCAGGAGAGGGATGGCACAAAGAGGCAGAGCAAGAGTGGGACCTTGGGGGAAGAGCAACCCCAAGGAAAAAGAAAACTCAGAACCTACGCACTGGGTCATTTAACCATGCTAGTGGGCTGCTGGCTGTGAGTGTCTAATTTACCCTATTGCTACCTGAGGAAGGAGTGGTAACTGAGGGAGATAGTCTAGCATAGACAAGACCTGTGTTACATGGTGGTAATTGGCGGTCACTGCTTCTCCATCTTTCCTGGCAAAACACAGGACTTAGGATAGGAAAGGACCTCCCAGATCATAAAGTCCCATCTCCTGCTATCACAGGCAACCACATCATATGAATGTATCCAATGGCATCATAAAACTAGTTAAGTTGTTTGCACCACAACATGCATTGGAGAGGCTGTGGACCTCACTCCTCCGATGGTTAGAAACCTTCTCATTTCCAGCCTACGTTTATTCATGGCCATTTGTTCTTGTGCCATCATTGTCCGTTACCTTAAATAGCTTTCCTTCTTCCCTGGTGTTCACCGCACCCTTCCCCTCCCTTGTGTTTATAGAGAGCAATCATATGATAGCTTCTGCTTTTCTGACGGAAGTAAACAAACCCAAAGGTCGACAAAGTACAAAACAGACGCCAGTGCAACAGATACTCAGCTCAGTAACTTCAATCCTGCTCAACTTTAACCCACTCAGCCTTCACACTCCTCAAGGACCAGGAGGCAAGGAGACACAATTGCTTTTTAGGGGGAAGGCTCATCTCCATCCCCCGAGTTTGCTGCATTATTACTTAGTTGTCAAGGGAAGTTATGAGCAATGCTGCCCACTTCCCTGATTGTTGTGCTGCAGGTTCTGCCTCAGAAGCTGGAATTTTGGTTCCTGTCTCTGCTTCTACAGAGTCCCTTCTTAAAAACTGTTATTTCCTTCACCAGAGCATGGAGCATCTGGGGACAGTTCATCCACTACACTCACAGCTGGAACAAACAAGGGGCTAACAAAGGGGGAAAACTGACAAGCAAATAGGCCTTTTGTGTTTGCTTCAAAAATTACTCCTCTAGGAATAAGGCCCCCTTGGGTTCTGAATGTGTGCAAAAGCTCATGCTGTTGAAAGAGGCCAGCCTGACAAGCCTGCCGATTAAAGTTCTTCCAGGACAAGTACAGCAGTGCAAGCCTCTCCAGCATTATGCTTCCATTATGCCTGAGCCAACCCCTGGCTTCAAATGAGAGCGCATTCGCCTTTTACTCCTGGCCTTTCTATAGGCAATTGCTGTCATATGGATGGCCAACCGAGTCCCTGCCAACATCCACCATCTTTATCTCTCTCTCAGTAGTCAGCTCTTACATGCCAAATAGGGTCAGGCTGGTCAGAATTTGGATGAGGAAATCAAAAAAAGAGTTGCAGTCAGTCAGGATAGTGATTCACCAGGTGGTACTCTTAGTCAAGCCTAAATCAGTGCCCCACCATGGCTACCGGTTGTTTTCCTGCTGTCCTTTGTGTGAGGAGTAAAGCCAAGATGCTGGTCAGCCTTTCCAAAGCATCTTTTGAAAGAACGTTGGTAGCCTAATGACAATAACTTATCTCCAGTGACTTAGATCCATCCACTGTGTTTTCAGTTGGAGAAGTTACATCCTAACTCTCCCAGCTAAAAAACGTTCTGTTCAGTTGCTCATGTAGACAGACTTCTCCCTTCCACCCCAGAGCTCACTGCATTTCACTGATTTCTTCTTGAAGTTTAAACTGCTTTCAGATGAAAACTACAGCTCAGGTCGGTATTAAGAGCCAGCTATAGTGCAACAGTACATAACAGAAAGCATGACAACAGATTTGACAACCAAGCAGAGTGGACTTTTGTGGAAGGGGGCAGCTTAGAAACTTAACGGGGATAAGGTCTCCCACGCGTATGGAATTTGCTAGGACTAAGGCTGTTTTAACTACAGGCTATTTATTTCAGTTAGCTGGGATAAGAAGGGAGCTGAATAGCAGCATTCTGCTGGGCCAGCATATGATCCCACTTTTCTAAATTAGATTTTGCAGTGGCTTCATATGTCTCTCATTTGTTTAGAATTCTGGATTCCATACCTTCAATTATCCCTGCCAGCTGCCAGCTTGGAAGGGCAGCTAGAAAACCTCTGTGATGCTTGCAACTAAGGCCTGAGGAGATCTCTCCCACCCAACTACAACAGAGCAGATACTTACACCAACTGGAGCCAAGTGGAGGGGCAATAGCCCCATCAGAAGTATACAATGACGATCTCAAACAAGCTTAAGAGAGCAAAGATGATCCAGGGTTAGGGCCCTAAACTAGTTCCTAGTTTTGCCAAGGTTTTTCTGTGCAACATTATTGGAAGATGATCTTTGATTTCAATGGATGTTGAGAGCCTACCTAGCATTGTGGATCTGAGCCTCAGGAGAGACCCTCAAAGGTTCCTTTGACACTGCCATGCCTAGCAGCTATCTGGCCTGCTGCTTAGAGGAAACCTGAGCAGCCTCATAGCCAGAATGGGACAGGTGGGATCTGACTGGGGATGGGTGGGAGATGGGGGCGGGGGTGAAGGGCAGCTGTGATGGGGCTGCCTCTTCATCTCTGCCACCTCGTGTTGGACGAGAGGAAGGGATGGATAGAAGTTCTGGCCAGGGGCCCTGTAAAAATGGGAGCCCTGACAAAAATGTGTCATACACTCCCACTGCTTACTCTGCTTGCTGTGAATGGGGTGTGGGCAGGGGCCTGCCCAGTGCCCAAGAGGGGTCACAGTGCTGAGCTTCCACAGCTCCGCATACCCAATGCACCCACCGGGGAGCCCCCAACTCTGCTGCCTGTCAGGAGCACCATGTGGGCAGAACAGGGCATGTCCCAGTGCTCTGACCCCTCTCTGCAGAGGGTGATGGTGCACAGCAAGCCCCTGGCCCCACTCCCCAGCCCAGCTGGAGCACGAGCGGAGAGGGGAAAGTCCTTGTGCTCTGGCAGGAGCACAGGCAGGACTGGGGATGCTTGGGGTGGGTCCCGGCCCACCCAGGCCCATTCATGGATACACCCCAAACCTGAGAGAGGCACTTAGGTTCACAGTGCGTAGGGAAAGACTTGGGCTAAGTGCCAACTAGGGAATGGGAGCCTCAGAAGCCAGCCAATCAGGCCACATAAATCCAGGAGCAGCAACGAAGGGTCCTGTGGCACCTTATAGACTCTAGAGTCTATAAGGTGCCACAGGACCCTTCGTTGCTGTTACAGATCCAGACTAACACAGCTACCCCTCCGATACATAAATCCAGGAGGGAAATAGTGGGGAAAGAGCTTGGCGTAGACAGCTTAGTCCAGATCTGCAGTAGATGTGAAAGTCGATTTGAGGTATGCAATTGTAGGCACAGCCGCTGTGTAGCTAGAATCGATGAACCTGCAATCGACTTACACGACTGTCTTCGCTAAGGAAGGTTAACGGGAGTGTTTCTCCTGTCGACCTCCCTTAGTCCTCAAGTTAGCAAGGAGCACAGGAGTCGACTGCCAACCCCAGACAGATCAATTTTGCACGTCTTTACCAGGCATGCGAAACTGAACTCCGGAAAATTGACCCTGACCAGGTTGATCTTCCTGGAAGTGTAGACAATCTCTAAGTGTCCATCCTGGTGCAGCTGTCTAGCTGTCAGGTCTGGAGCAACGTGCCTCACTCGATGTAGGATCCTGAGCTGTGACTTCTCTCCTGGAGGCTGGTACCTAAAGCTGCTTAGAACTTGAGCAACTGGAACCCTCTCTCCTGCTGCTGCTGGAGATCTCTCTCACACTTACCCTGTGCTCCTCACTGTCCTTTCTGAGAGTATCACACCGGCCTTTTCAGCAGCAGCCACAGCTCCGGGTCCCTTCTGAAGTTCTGGTAGTGCTGCTCCACATGGCTATGGGGGGGTCCAGCGCCCTGCTTCCACCCCTTCCGGGGGCACAGAGCCAGGCCCCCGCTACCATTTGCCCCATGGCCCACGATGGTTGTTGGCCCGCTAATGCTAGCTGCAACATGCCTAGATAGTTGTGTACAGCTGTCATACAGAGGGGTAGGAGAGCACCAGAAGTGTTTCTGGAGTGTGAGCAGAGGAGTTCTGGCACATGCAACACCAGGGATCTCACCCTGCTCCTTTTGGATCTTTAAAACTCTCCCACAGGGCAGGACTCTGTAGAAAAAACATTCTGGTGTTTCATTTCTGAAACTCAGTCACCCTATCTTAGCGTCAAGGGCTAGTTTTGGCTCAATCCCAGCGCAGCCAGCTCACTGTACAGTAGATACAGGGAGTGCTGGCTGGGAGTACGGACAACATTACTCATGGGCTTATAGGAGAGGATTCAAACTAGAAACAATGCTGTATCTCACATCCTCCCAGAAGCCACACAAGATGCTACCCTGAGGAAATTCTCATGAATAGGTGAGCTGGGATTTTTGTTCACATTTGATCTGTTAAGTCTGAAATAGGAACTAGAATGGGAGGTGTTTGGAGGGAATGTTTGGATGCACACCGAGATCAGCATTGACATTCCTGACACACAGCCTCTGCAGGTACAATCAATTGCACACTCCCACTTGGGGTGGGGGAGCTTATCTCCTTCCTCTTTTGAAACGCAAACACTTGTTTCCAAGGGCAGGTGGGACCCGGGGCAAGCTGTGGTTAAGTTATACAAAACAGAGATACAAACAGGAAGGGTGGTGGTGGGTAATGCCAAGAGCAACGAAAGAAACCTTGAGAGAATGAGGGAGGCTCATCACTGACCCAATGTCATTGTGAAGAGCCAGCCACATTCACAGTGACAGGCTGGCGTATGACAAGACAGAAGCGAAACAGTGCCTCAAGGGCCCAGTCCAGGCTCCCTATGTTCCAGCTCTCAGACCCACCTTTCATGTCCAGTCCCACATTTTCTCTTTGCAAATTGCTGTTTTGGTGGTACTCTAATACCTTCTCCAGTCTCCATTATCCACTTTAGATTTTGTTCCAGTTGCTTTCCCTGCCCTTTTCAAAATCAAGTTTAATGAGAATTAAAGGTGGGCGGATTGACAACCCTGGAGGGTGAAGTCTCCTACAACAGTCCCCTTGCCAGTGCAAACTTCCATATTTCAAAAAGCATTACCAACTAACCCATGTATATTCATTAGTCCTGATTTGGAGGGTCCAGTTCTAGTGGGGAGAGGCTAATTCAGACCCAGCAGCCCTTTTATGCTGTTGAGAATGCAATTATTTCCAGAGTCTAATCAATCATTTCTCAGCAGCTACTACAATGCTATCCAACGACATGAACCATTGTGAATTCCACAGTTGTTACACTGCACATTTGGGCTACGTCTACACGTGAAGCCTACATCGAAGTAGCCTATTTCGATGTGGCGACATCGAAATAGGCTGTTTCGATGAATAACATCTACACATCCTCTAGGGCTGGCAAAGTCGATGTTCAACATCGACGTTGCGCAGCACCACATCGAAATAGGCGCAGCGAGGGAACGTCTACACTCCACAGTAGCACACATCGAAATAAGGGTGCCAGGCACAGCTGCAGACAGGCTCACAGGGCGGACTCAACAGCCAGCCGCTCCCTTAAAGGGCCCCTCCCAGACACACTTGCACTAAACAGCACAAGATACACAGAACCGACAACGAGTTGCAGACCCTGTGCATGCGGCATGAATCCCCCGCTGCAGCAGCAGCAGCCAGAAGCCCTGGGCTAAGGGCTGCTGCACACGGTGACCATAGAGCCCCGCACAGGCTGGAGAGGCAGCGTCTCTCAACCCCCCAGCTGATGGCTGCCATGGAGGACCCCACAATTTCGACGTTGCGGGACGCGGATCGTCTACACGGTCCCTACTTCGACGTTGAACGTCGAAGTAGGGCGCTATTCCGATCCCCTCATGAGGTTAGCGACTTCGACATCTCGCTGCCTAATGTCGAAGTTAACTTCGAAATAGCGCCTGACGCGTGTAGCCGCGACGGGCGCTATTTCGAAGTTAGTGCCGCTACTTCGAAGTAGCGTGCACGTGTAGACACAGCTTTGGAGCCCAGATTGCTACCTTTTGGCCCTTCCAGAACGAGAGAGAGGAGCCTGCAGACTAAGGAGAGGGTTTTGCAAAATGTGCGTGTGCTTTTGAAATGCAAAGATTATCTGGGAAAGATCCTGCTTTGCTGCCAACACCATAAAACACAAACACAAAATTTTTCCTTCTTTTTCCCTGCCTGATCAGAGAACGAAAGGGTTTGAGCAAAAGGCGACCTGGGAAAAACATACAAGTTAACAGCAGTGACAAAGTAAACAAATGATTTTAGGTGCCACAATCTTTACAAGGCCAGATCGCGTTTAATTGATATTTATCACACTGGCTCCTTCTTCATTTGACAGGAAACAAGATAGCTAGGAACTTTTGCAGGGGTCAGGCGGCTACATTTCAAACTATTCCAGCAGTAAGAAAATCCCGATAAGCAACCAGTCAGCTGCCCTATGTGGTGTACGGGCTAATCAGTAAGGAGGGAGGACAAGCAGCCTGTCCCACGATGACTTCTGCACTTGCAGGTACAGGTGGATTGATCGCTTTCTGTGACTACTATGGACATTTACTGCAATATCCTTAAATGGCCTTACTCTACTAAGTTTATATATTATCATGGACTAGAACTGTACGCAACTTCCCTAGGGGGAGACGTCACAGACATATGACCTGGCACTACAGTGAAAATGTGTCACACAAATGTGGAAGTTTGGGACAACAGATGTTAAGTAGATTTCCTGGGCAAGCCCAAGGGAGAAGTTTGTGCAAATTCCCCTACTCTGCTTTTGCAAACCCAGCCTTTTGAAGCTATGCCATGGGGCAAGGTCATTGTCTCCTGATTACTTGTTACAGAAGGCCAAGATCAAAGGCCCAAGCTGTATAAAGAAATGGCTGAGATGCCCAGCCTTTTTTCTGGTTCTGGATCTAAGATGTATATGAACTTGTAACCAGGCCCACCGATGTGGTAGGATGGGGTGTTAAGCTGGCAGTTGTTCCAGGGTCTGGCCATTCAGAGGGGTGTGGGACTCACAACTGCGGCAGTGGCTGGAGTTCTGGTCCTCTTAAGTTGCTGCTGGAGCAATGGCTCTGCGCAGCTCAGAGAGTGGGGTGGAGGATCGGCGCTGTGATCTGGGCAGTGCCCCATCTGCCAGAGGCCCTGCCCCTTCCAGGAATGCAGAATCAGGTCCCTCCACACCTTGACTGGGGGCCCACAGAAGCTGTCATCTCCCCTGCCTGTAAGCACTATAAGCATAGGGAAAACCCAACTGTAGATTTGAAACTACCCAAACCTGAGGTTGGAGATGGGGATGACCTCTGGTTAGCTAACAAGCATGTAGGAATTATTATTATTTTTATGTTTACTCTGCAATGCTCACATCTCAAGAATTCATGTGGTTGCTTAGAAGGAGCTATGCGATAACGTATAATGGAGGATCCATACACCAGTTGCAACCCTCAGAAGCCGTGTCTACACATGCACGCTATTTCGAAGTAGCGGCACTAACTTCGAAATAGCACCCGTCACGGCTACACGCGTCGGCAGATGCATCTACAGATGCCTTCGCTCGGCTGGCCGACGGCCTGGCTGCCCGGGGTCACCCTGCCCGCACTCCTGATCACGTCAGGAGTAAGGTGAAGGAGCTGCGGCAGGGTTACTCCCGGGCCCGGGATGCGGCCGGCCGATCTGGGGCCGCCCCCGTCACTTGCCCCTTTTACAGGGAGCTCAGGGACATCCTGGGCCCCTGGCACACCTCCTCCCCTCCGGCCACCCTTGATACTTCGGCCGACGAGCCCCAGCAGGCCCTTCAGCCAGAGTCCGCCCCGGAGGTAAGCCCCGCACCCCGGGGGCCCCCCCCGGAGCCCCCCCCTGGGCCATCGCGGCAGGAAGAGGAGGAGGAGGAGGAGGAGGTGGGCTCCTCCTCCGTAGAATCCAGGCTGCAGATCCTCCTCCTGCCCTCCCGGAGCAGCAGCTGGGCCTCCGCCCCCCGGGGATCTCCGGACCATGGGAGTGGACCGACAGGTATGTACCTGCCTCTGGTGTACACCCCTGGGCTTGAGGGGCGGGGGGGTAATAGATATGTGTCCAGGGCCCCCCACATGCTCACATGGCCATGGCCCCAAGGACAGCAGGGCCATGTACCTCACAGCAGTGCATCAGCCCTTGCCCCCCCAACACCCCGCACAACAGTGCCATGACCCATCCCCGGGGCAGGGGGGATCGGAACCTCGAGGGGCCCCCGGGAGGAGGGGGTGGGACACCCCGCAGCAGCAACAGCAGCAGCAGCAGCATGTGATGGAGTGGGGGGAGTGCAAAAGGGAGACTCAGGCTAGATATGAGCAACAAGAGCCGAATAGCTCCCAGGGGCAAAGGATGATCGTGGGGCTACAGCTGGCAGGTGACACCTCTGCCCTGAACAAAGAGGAGGGAGGAGCCGAGCTGGCTTTGAAATGGCGGGGGAGGGCGGGGGCCACAGGTAGAGGCTAGAGGAAGGGAGAGCTGGAAGGCAGCCAGCCTGAGGAGGGGGAAAGCTGCATCTCAGAGGGGCACCCCTTGGGGTCTTCTCCCCAGGACGGGTTGGAAGGACTGTCTCTTCCAACAGCTGGTGCTGTCACTCCTGGGAGAAACTGGGCATCTGTGGCCTAAGAAACCTCTCCTGTCAGACCCTGCGGAGTGAAGTGAGAGTCGCTCCCACCAGGGGACGAGGTGCAGGGCAGGGGGACCCCTGAACCCCATCCATCACAGCAGCATCTCCCGGGGATGGGGATGGGGAACCTGCAGTACAGGTCTGGGGGGACAAAGGCTACGGCTCGGGGCCCACACTAACGCCTGCCTCCATTCTTCTTCCCCCCCTCCTCTCCTGTGTCCCGCAGCTGCACCATCGGAAGGACCGGAAGAGAGCGCCGGCGAGGCATCAGTGGTCCCGGAGACCCCTCCGGGGCCATCGCTCCAGGCAAGCCCCTCGGCCGAGGACCGACCGGCCCCACGGCGGGCTAGACGGCGGACCCCGCGCCACCACCAGCCGACGGCGATGGACCCCCAGCTGCTGGCCATCCACCGTCGGCAGCTGGAGGTCGCGGAGCAGCACCTGCAGCTGCAGGAGCGGGCGCTGGCCTGGCGCCAAGAGGCATGGGGGGCCTACATGGAGACGTTCAACCGCCTGGTGGACCACCTGGCCCCCCATGCCGCGCCGGCCGCCGCAGCGCCCGACGTGCCTGCTCCACCCGCCGCACCACCAGCTGCTCCGCACGTCGCCGTCCCGTCCGCCGTCGCCCCGCCACCCACCGCCGAGGGCCGGAGCGCCGAGGGCCCCCTGGAGCCAGCTGAGACTCACCGGGCATATCTTCCGGTCCGCCCCGCCCCCAGCCAGCCCTGGACAGGGCTGCGGCCGCGGCGGGGCTCCCGGCCGCCCATGCCCAGTGCCGGACTTTAGGGGTGAGGGGCCTGGGACGTGGCCCCCCCCCGTATATAGTTGGGACTTATTATTTTGTGCCCCCCGTTTGCCCCGTCCCCCCCATGTAAATAGTTCTCCCCTTTATCATCCCTGGTTTTCTTTTTATTACTGAACACACTTTTTTATTACTATTGTTTTATTTGTACATATTACTTTGGTTCCACACATGTTGTAAATAGTTTGTTCTTGTTTTATTTATAGTTAAAAAAAAAAGTTCTAAAAGAAAAAGCAGTTTAAGTTCAGCCACAAGTGCATGCTGTCATTTGTCCAGGAAAAGTGGGACGGGGGGTGCGGTTGGGTGCTCCATGGTGTGGGCGTTGGGGCAGGGAGTGTGGTGGAGGAAGGGGCGGGCAGTGGGGGGCCTGGCAGAGTTCACCCCGTGGCCTCATCATCGAAGTGGGCCCGCAGGGCCTCCCGGACCCGGGTCCCTTCGGGGTCCACCTGCCGACTGGGGGCAGGAAGTGGCTGCACGTCAGCCCTGCCGGCCTCCACAGCCCAGCCCTGGAAAAAGGCCTCCCCCTTGCTCTCCACCAAATTGTGCAGGGCGCAGCAGGCACCCACAATCAGGGGGATGTTGTTGGGGCCCGCATCCAGGCGGGTCAGGAGACATCTCCAGCGTCCCTTCAGGCGGCCAAATGAGCGCTCCACCACCTGGCGCGCATGGTTCAGGCGCTGGTTGAAGCACTCCTGGCTAGCGGAGAGATGGCCCATGTACGGCTGCATGAGCCAGGACCGGAGGGGGTATGCCGCATCTGCGATGACGCAGAGGGGCATGGTGGTGTCCCCCAGAGGGATCTCCCGCTGGGGGATGTAGGTCCCCGCCTCCAGCCGGCGGCACAGGCCCGAGTTCCGGAAAACCCGGGCGTCGTGGGTGCTGCCAGCCCACATAAATGTCCTAGAAACGGCCCCGGCTGTCCACCAAGGCCTGGAGGACCACAGAATGGTAGCCCTTGCGATTCATGTAGCGTCCTCCACTGTGATGCGGGGCGCGGATGGGGATGTGAGTCCCATCCAGAGCCCCGAAGCAATTGGGGAAGCCCAGGGTGGCAAAGGCTGCAATGGTGGCATCTGGGTCCCCCAGTCTCACGAGCCTGTGCAGGAGCATGGCATTGATGGCACGCACAACCTGCAGGGAAAGCACATGGGACAGCACCAATGAGGGGTGAGCAGGTTGTGCGTGGCCCTGCCCTGCCCTCCCCTCCCCTCCTCTGCCCTGCCCTGCCCTCCCCCACCCTACCCTGGCCTCCCCTCCCCTCCCCTGCCCTCCTCTGCCCGGGCCCCCCTCCCCTGCCCTGCCCTCCCCCCGTGGGTTCTCTTACCTCCACGAGGACAGCCCCGATGGTGGCCTTGCTGACACCAAACTGCTGTCCCACGGATCGGTAGCTGTCGGGAGTGGCCAGCTTCCAGACAGCGATGCCGACCCGTTTCTCCACAGGGAGGGCACGCCGCATGGCGGTGTCCTGGTGCCTGAGTGCGGGGGTGAGCCACTGGCACAGCTCCATAAATGTCTGCCGGCTTATCCTGAAGTTCCTGAGCCAGTGGTCGTCGTCCCACTCCCCAAGCACCAGCAGCTCCCACCAGTCGGTGCTGGTGGGGTAGCTCCACAGCCGCCAGTGTGTGAGGCGGGGGGGGGGGCGGGGTGCTGCAGGGTTGGGGGTTGAGCCCTGCTGCCCTGGGGGCAGCTCCTTCTCCGGTGTAGCAAGGAGGTGCTCAGCTGCCTCCCGCATGGCATGGAGCAGGGCAAGCCCTGCTCCTGCTGGGAGGGCTGGGTGGAGCTCTGGCTGCTGCTGCTGCTGCTGCTGGGGGTCCATGCCTGCGTCGCCCGGTGTCTGTGTGCCTATGGCTCCTCAGACCACATGCTGTGCAGGCTGAGTGTGTCCGGGAGGGGCCCTTTAAGGGAGCGGCTAGCTGTTGCCCCGGAAGCGCTAGTCCGCCCTGTGACCCTGCCTGCAGCTGTGCCTGGCATCCCTATTTCGATGTGTGCTACTTTGGTGTGTAGACGTTCCCTCGCTGCGCCTATTTCGATGTTGTGCTGCGCAACATCGAAGTTGAACATCGACGTTGCCAGCCCTGGAGGACGTGTAGACGTTATTCATCGAAATAGCCTATTTCGATGTCGCTACATCGAAATAAACTATTTCGATGTAGGCTTCACGTGTAGACGTAGCCAGAGAGAAGCAAAACACAGATGCTCGTCTTTGGAGGTAGTATGACTTGTAGCAGATATCACAGTGCAGTACGAAAGGTGGAGATGTGCAGCCTTAACATTGCAAAAGACATGGGTCTCTGCCCAAAAGAGGTGACTGCAAGAAGCTGAAAGCCTATACTGGGGGAAGGTGGGCAGGAAGGATGTTGGACAACAAGTAACAGGCAGTGGTTGTCGCAGAGGGAATGAGGGGATGAGGAAGGAGGTGCATGCTGAAGGAGGAGAGATCAGATCTCTCGCTGGGCAAGTAATCTAAAAGCCAAGGTGCTGGATATAAACAGAATGCAGCTTTTAATCATTCCACCCACAGGAGCAGCCTGAGAGTGGGGAGTGTTTGTGGAGTTTCATTACAGCTCATTGTGGCCTGGGAAAGACTAAAGCCTTTCACATGTGCATAATTTACATCCAGGGCTGTACTGATTAGAATCCACTCGGGGATATTTTTAAACTTTTGATTCTCTCTCTCTCTCTCTGTCTCTCATGGAGGGGAGGGTCCATCAGCTCCCATCTCTTTGTTTGGCACAGCTGCATGCTTCCTTCCATTAACCACTGGAGGTGCCTGAACAAGAGGATTTCTAACAGCTTTATTAGGACATGTCTTACCCAGTGTGCAGGTGCCACCAGTGAAGCTGTGATCCTCACACAAGCCCAGGTATGGTGAGACCACCTGTTTGACCAGTTCCTCCAGGAGGACGTAGCCCTTGCTGGGGCCTGTGGGTTCATGGACACCCTGCAAGTCAAGAATCAAAGCAAATATGTCAGTACACAACCACAACTTCAGTCACACGCGTTCTGGGCACCAGAATGCCTGGGTTGTATTTCCAGTTCTGAGGACAGGCCCAATGACAAGAAAGGCAAAGGGGACAACTGCCCTGGGGCCCTGTGATTCAAAAGGGCCCAGAGCTCCCAGTCACTGCCTTGGGGCCTTTAAATTGGCCCTGGAGCTCCAGGCAGTCTCCTCTGAGTGACACTGAAGAACTGATGGCGGGGGGAGGGCTAGCCCCTACCCCTGGCCCTTCCACCTGAGGCCCTACCCCTTCTGGAAGTGCAGAGCTGTCCCCCATCTTGCCAAGAGAACCAGCAATTCTGTCAGCCCCAAGCCCCCGGTCTAAGACTAGGTCTACACTAGAGCGATCTACTGACAGAAGTTACTGTTGGAAGAGATCTTCCGACAAAACTTGTCAACAGATTGCAGCCAGACAACAAAGTGGATTGGAGAAGTGATCCACTCTGTTGACAGAGAGCGACCCAACTGCTCTCAACCGAACAGCCAACCGTAAGCACAGCAGGCAGGGCTGCCCAGTGTCCCGGAAGCCTGGCCTCTCGACAGACGGACCCCCCAGAGCATCCAGACCGGCTTTCTGTTGACAGTTCTCTGTTGAGAGAGGCGTTCTGCCTCATGGGGGAATGGCAGAACGCTGCCAACAGAAGTGCCGCATTCTGTCAATTCACTGTTGACAGAACACTTTGCGTAATGTGGAACCTCTCTGGGTTTTGTTGACAAAACTCTTTACTGTAGACACAGCCTAAGGGAGCACAGATATAGTGATTATTCTGGAACAAGAGTGCTTATATGAACTCAGTAACACAATCTAAACCAGGAAAGGACACACTTTGTGTGTGGACCCATGTACTCTGCAAGAAGAATTCCTCTTTCTGGCTTAGCTTATGTTGCAAAGCATCACAAAAACCTTAGTTTTTTCCGAATAAAGGTGTACGCAAACTCTAGTGGTATAATTATACTGAAAAGTTCTGCCAATAAATTCCCCTATAAATGTAAGCCCTCCATTGATTTGGGCAAGTGACTGCCCCTTCCTGATACAGAACTGTGACCCACCATCCCTCTTCTCCTTCATTTACCAGTGCAGAGTGTGGATAAAGCTCTAACAGAAGTGTTTGATGATAGAAACGAATTATAAATTGCTACAGTTTTCTTGCAAAGCCTCACTAGGCATTTCTACTTTCAGTGACTGTATGAATTCCTCACTCCAGCAATTGCCTCTCCACACTCCCAATCATCTTTTCCTAAACTCTTTAAATGGAAATTCTGCCTCCATTCTGATGGCTCCTGTTAGTACCACTTGTGTTACAGTAATTATGGTTGGAAAACTTAAGAGTGTTTAGGTAAACACAAGCTTAGCCATTTTCCACAATGATTGGGTTTCGGAAACTGTAATTCCTCTTGGCTTTTCTGTCTCTACGGAAAAAAAAATCCATGGAAACTGTAAGGAAATAAAACCTGGAGGAGTCTCAGTAAAGGTCTGCAATCTGGATATTTTCCATGGTTTCCACATCAGGCTGTAGGAGGTGATGACTCAGCCAGTGCACTTGGATGAGCAGATCATACTTGGAAGATTCTGTTCTTGTTCTGTTCTTGTTCTTGGATGGATAGGTTGGTTCCCTCAGAACATTTGTGTGGCTTGAGAGATCTCTTCCACGTTGCCTGGGGCCAAGCATGCTCCTCCCATCAGAGCTCTTGCCCTCACTCCAGGTCAATTCCCTCCCTAGGTGAGAAAGCCTGTGCTCATCAGATGCCTTTGTACCTCTCGGTCAATGAAAATGGTTGAACTAGAAGAATTGGTATGCTGGGAGCTGGTGGCCAGGCCAGGGCAGGTTACAAGCATGAGAACTGTAATCTGAAGTTGAAGGCATTTGGATGCACTTCAAGGCTGTGTCTACACTATGCAAAGTAAGTTGACTGCAGATACACAATTCTAGCTACGGCAACTGCACAGCTAGAATTGAGGTATCTGCTCTAGGCTTACTTGGCCATCCTTACTGAACAAGGTTGACAGGAGAGTTTCTCCCATCGACCTCCCTTACTCCTCACATCTCACAGGGACTACAGGGGGCAACTGCAGCCCCTGAGAGGTGAATTTAGAGCATCCCTACTAGACGCATGAAATTAAAACCTGGAAGATCGACCCTCGGCTAGTGTAGCCATAGCCTAAGATTAGTGGGTAAGTGAAGCACAAGCATTGGGACTTCTCAGGGACAAAAAGAAAAACCTCAAGACCCAGAATTTCATTCATTTCCTTCCCATAGGGGCAGCTTACCCCCTCTTCTCCATTTGCTCAGGAAACACAAGGCACAATGCTTAATATTCAGTTTAGTTCATTTTCATGTCCAGCTTCCCCAAAACAACACACACAACTCCATGTGCAGACTCATCATCCTGACTGTTTTTCCCCTTCCCAGGGACATACGAATTGGTAGCTGTGAGATACATATGTTTGGGAGAGAGCTAGATAGGAGGAGGAAAAGAAAAAAGAAGGAAGGGAAATCCCTACCTGTAGAATCAGTAGCATTTGAACAATGGAAGCTGGGAGCTTTGTTTGGACAAGAGGAAGAATCTCTTCTAATTTCACCTTTAACAAGACCAAGTCTCTGAATCCGAGCAGGGCAATCTGGCGGATAGTCAATTCCTGACCCTGAAAAACCACAGATCAAAAATGTGTGTGTGTGCATAAAACGCTATCTCGCTCTTGCTCTCTCTCTCTCTCTCTCACACACACACACACACACACACACACAAGTAAAAATTATTGTGCTGTTATGGAAGAGCACCCATTAATTGCTCGGCCTCATGATTCCTTGTACTGTTAATTGGCCTGACTAGAGAGCACCTAATCGATGAGTGACAGACCTCTCAAACTGGTCACAATGTTGAAAAACATTGAGTCACGATCTCAGTAGCAAATGACAATTACTCACAAAACCCAAACCTCTATATGAATTGTGCTTAACAGTCTGAAGGCCAGGACTGGTGCAGCCATTTATGTTGTCTGTCACACTTGAGGCACACTGGCTATTCTGGGAGGGGATGAAATCGTAGAGCATGCTCCTAAACTTGCCGGCTTCTAGTCTGTGTCAGACCCCACACTGAACACCACCACTGAGCACTGGAAATGTCAAACAAAAATACCGTTTAATCAATCATTATCTTTACTGTTCACTTCAGACCAGAACCAGGCCCTGACCAAGTCTTTCCACTGAGGGCAGGGAAAGCAACTGCTTTGGTTTTCCAGAGCGACCAGGTTAAAGCAACATTCTGTTTCCATTTTTTGGCATTAATGGTAAAGCGTCTGTAAAGGTTCAACAGAGGAAGATGTTGAAGTATTTCACAGCATATTTAAAAACACAGTTGAACTCATTCCAACATTCCAGTGCCATGGTAGTCCAGTGCTGTGCTTGCAGGCACCCCACATTAAACCAACTGCAGCTAATGCTTCACTGCTCAAACTTTCTTCCCATCCCTCCCCAATGCTTTTCATTGTGGAGTCTCCCCCGTTCTCCTCTGAGGGAATTTACCTCTGCCCTACACTCTGCTTTGGGATTGTTTTACAGCTTCCTTAACACAGTCAAACACAAATCTCTGGAGGAAATGGGGCAATTGCGCTGGGGCTCACGCTGGAGCCCCGTTCCCCTTTGATTTGCTGCTGGAGTGCTATGCCAGGTGCTCCGTGCAGCTGCAGGGGGGTTAGGGCAGTGGAGTTCAGCATCACAGTCCAGGCAGTGCTGAGAACTGTCTGCCCAGGGCTCCACCCCTTCCAGGGATGCAGAGCCAACCCACTCTCACACTTTGCCTGGGGCCCACGGTGGCTGTCAGCCCTGCTGCGGCTACATCAATATATAAATAACTAAAGATCTATGGGTAAGACTGTCTTTGCCATTACATAAGCATTTTGCTTTCTTAAAACATCACAGTGCTTGTCTGGAAATGCCAAGTGTAAAAAGGAGCTGCCAAAGCTGTGATGGAAATGTGCCTCAGCAATAAAATAACGTTTTTTTTCCATTTATTCCTATCATCCAATTTAATCCAATTACTTTCTATCTTGGTTCAAAGAGGAATTTCATAGAAAACAGAAAAGTCTACTCTTAATTCTTCTTTCTAAGCCTAGCAGAGCCGTCTTTCTGACCTCAGTAACTCAGTGAGAGCATCAGAGGGAAAGCTGAATTAGTCTGCGTCTTCAAAAACAATAAGAAGTCCAGTGGCACCTTATAGACTAACAGATATTTTGGAGCATAAGCTTTCATGGGCAAAGACTTTGAATTTGAGTTTCCTCTTTGAATTTGACTTTGTCTTTGCCAACAAAAGCTTATGCTCCAAAAATCCGCTTGTCTGTAAAGTGCCACAGTACTTCAGGGAGAGCAGTGTGGCTGGTATAAATATGTTTGCATTGAGTTGGCGATTTAGGGGACTGTCTGTTTTAGGCCATTCATACCTAAATCACAGGTTCAAAAATCTCTGAGGTGGTTAATAACCGTCACTTCCATATGATGGAGGTTCAGTAACTTATGGTTGAAGGGCTCAGTTTCATTCCAAGTGGACACATGTCCCCATCACAAAAGCCACCCTTAGTGGCATTTTCAGAAAAGCAGTGACAGGCTGACTGGATAGGAAGACTGACAGGACCCCTTCACCCAAAGAGGTGGCTCCTCCACAACAGAAACAACTTTGGTGAGGGGAATCTGCCGTGCCAGATGTGTGGATAAATACAGTTCCTTCCTGCAGCATGAGGAGGCTATTCTTGTAATTGAGACACTGGGCTCAGAGTCCAGTGATCCGCATTAGGTCACTAGATCTAACACAAACTACCCGTGTGATTGTGGCAAGTCACTTAGGGTATATCTACACTGTGAATTGAAACTCAAAACTTGTGTCTTTCAGAAGTGTTAACACCCTCCCCCACCAGCAGCCCCGGCTGCCCACACACACATTCTGCAAGATAAAAGTTTTGCTGATGACGAGTCCTGGTGTAAACAGCATTTGGTCTGCAGGAGTGCAGGAGCACTCTCCTACCAGCGCTAACCCCGCTTGTTGTGATAGAAATGTCAGCAGGACAGTCTTCTCTCTAGAAACTGTGTAGTATAGACATAGCGTCTTCAACAGTAAAATGAGCATACTACTGCCCTCAGTCAAAAGGGGAGTGGCAAGGACATGTTTCTGAGGTTCTTAAATATCACCTGGATGTATACCATGGAAACTGTATAAATAAATAAAATACAAAGGATCTTGATTACCAATGCTCAGACCTTCCTATCACCTCCTTTAAAAAGTCACAAAGTTCTGAAGTAAGTTTTGTTCAGCTTCTCATTATTGAGACACTGTACAGCAGCAAAGATATTTTCCTGGTAAAGTGCTGGAGCCATCAGGGAAAAGGGTATCGCCACTTAGCAACATGGGATCACTTTTTCTGCAGCAGCAGAGTATGAAAATACAAGGGGAGCAGAAGCAACTCTCAATAAAAGAAAAATTCTCCTCAGTACATTAAAAAAACAAGCTTTAGCATCTGACCCTTCAGGGGTGATGGAGTGCAGGAAGACTACCCAAAGGTGGCACGTGGTGGCAGCCCATTTAGCAATTAAAATTTTGGTGGGTGCAAAATTTTGGACTTGGGTGCACCTCTCCTGAGGGATACCATGAGTAACCTATGACTCCATGTCTGTGGATTATATGCGCGCGTGTGTGCGCGCGCACACACACACACACACAGAGCACAAAAGGAATAAAAAGACTTCTCGGTTGCACTATTTCATGAGTACTCCACCTCCCAAACACATACCTTCTAGCATCTGCAGCAAGCACAGCAGGAGAGAGTAAAAAGAAATACATTGGAATGGTTAGCACTCATCTTTAGATAAGTCCTCTTGGCTGCTTTTAGGGAATGCCAACTTTAATCAGTGGGAAAGGGCAACCTTCAAATTGCACCTGCTGACTTTCAAGCGATAAGAGTCAAAAACCAAAGATATCTAGAGTCTGGTTCCCCAGGAGCAGAGATAGGCTAAACAGGAAGGCCAAACAGGTTTAAGAATTCCATTCTACACATAAGAGGTCTCTTGGTGCCTTGTCCAACCCATCATGGTGGAAGAGAAGCTGTGAACATGCATTTTTCAACAGTTCCTGAGCAGTTAGGACTGCTGATGCTGGAAACCGTCACCAAAACTATTATTATTTGTATTATACAAGTGCCTGGGAGCCCTAAGTCATGCACCAGGACCCCCACGGTGGTAGGCGTTGTACAGACAGAACAAAAACATAGTCCCTGTTCCCAAAATGTTTTACAACCTAAGCAAATTGAAGAAGATAATATATATTTAAAACGAAATGTCCTTCAGGCATGCTACAGCTGCTTAGCCTTGTAAACAGGACATAGGCCAAGTCTACATTAGGCATTAAAGTCAATTGAAGATACGCAATTCTAGCTATGGCAACTGCATAGATAGAATCGACTTACCTACAATCAACTCACCTGGCCATCCTCACAGAGGGAGGTCGACAGGAGAAACTCTCCCATTGACCTCCCTTACTCCTCCCAATATGGAGCAGTACAGGGGTTGACTGACGACCCCAGACTGATTGATTTTGTGCGTCCCCACTCGGTACATGAAATCGAAACCCAGAAGATTGACACTGACCAGGCTGATCTTCCACATAGTGAAGACATAGCCTTGGAAACCAGAGTGATGTTACTTTTCCATGCGGGTACAAAACATACACGGCCACTCGTCACAAAAACATCCAGGGAGACACTTTTGAAGGCACAACTGACAGTTAGGTGCCTAACTTCGAATTCCATTTCAGTGGGAGTTAGAAATCTTTCCCACTCGCCTTTAAAAAATCCCTGTCCCTCTCCCCCGCCTAGACTAAGAATCAGCTCCAGTGACAGACACTGAAATAACTGTGCTAGTGCTATCCTCTAATGCCGGCGGAGCAAAGCCACTACTTGCACAGATGGAGCTACAGCTACTGCAATAACTCAAGAATGAATGGCAACACGTGGGACAAAGTCTCAGTCTAGACAAGGCCCAAGAGCAATCCAGTTGTATCAGTGCTTAAGCACTATTAAAGTTCCGTCACAGAGGGGTGCCTCGCAACAGGACAGGACAAGGTGCAAAACTTTGCACTCTGCCCTAGGTGAGCTAGTTTATCACACTAGTTCCATTTACGTGCCTCACTAGGACAAACTTCACTAGGAGCACCTTCGGCCCAAACTACAGCGTAAAGATTTTAAAACCTGTTCAGCCAGTGCAGATGGAGCTTTAATTGCTATAGGGAGAGAAGGGAAGCACAAGGAACTATAAAGCAAGATCTGCAGTTGCACTCCCACCCCATCTCCCAGACTATATTTTAACCAGGTTTACCTGAACGGGGTAGAATATTGCCTGGAGCGTGGGAAGGGTCTCTGTGAAGAAGTGATCCCAGATTTCAGACAGGATATCAATGCGATCCTCACCTAAAAGTACAGGAATCGGGAAAGAGAAAAAGCCTTTAGAGATTGTTCAGCTGTCCCAATGCTCTTTACCTTTCGAAGTGAGATCACAAACCCATCTCATTTAGGATCTCCAACCCCAAAGCAGACAAGTCTTGGCAGCTTCAGCTGAGTTTTGCTTTGTAGTTGTAAGGTAGGGGGAGGGAAGACAAATCTCTGATCAGAGACTGCAGAATCCCTCCCAGCTCTAAGAACACTGCTCTAGGTGAGATGTAAAACAGCCCAATAAAAGTAAAAGGAAGGTTGCTGCTCCTTAGACAATAGGTTCTATCTCCACTGGCCAAATATGGTGCAATTAAAAAGTAACTAATAAACATTAAGCTGACATTCTTGCAAGGTCCTCCTGGGCAGCTGTGCCTGTGAATGAAGCAGGGCCCAGAGGCAGGGAGCCAATGCTGTACAAATACCTCTTTAACCCTTTACCAGAGTCATCCTTACCAATGCGTTAGGCAGCCTCACACCTGCACCCCACACACTCCCCATGGGTGGAGTGACTGCTCTGCAGTGGGATGGGCTGCAGGAGGCAGGAACCAGCTGCAAATAGCTGCAATCAATGTCCGATCTGAGAGAGGTGGCAACCCTGGAGCAGGGCTGGGTGAAGGCTCACCTGCAGCCTCAGGGGAGCAGGCAGAAGGCACAGAGGCAGTGAGTTGGCAGGAGCGTGGGCAGAAGGACTCAGGAAGAAGAGAAAGTGGCCATGCAGCTGCCCAGTGAGAAGCAGCTTTGAAGGGGAAACAGACACTTCTTTCCTGCCACTGGCTGTGCACCACCCTCTGGACCTCCTGAGTCCTCTGGCCTGTGCTCATGGCACTCACTGCTGACTGGGGAGCAGGAGCTGGGCACAGCGAACAGGGGCAGCCAGGGGATGTAGCTGGCTGCTCTGAGCTGGCACTGAGTTCTCAGTTGGAGGGTCAGTAGGAGGGATGTGGCTGGTGGCCTCCAAAGCCCATACGCAACACCCAGCTGCACAGGGCACCATGAAATTTGGAGCAATTTGGTGCACCAAATTTCATGATCTCCCTTGTGGCTGCACATTTTCCATATCAGTAAGGACTGCCCTGCCAGCTGCATTACCTCTGCAATTCTCCCTCCCCATAAACAGAGATACAGAAATCCCTGAACCCACCCACCTACCTGTGTCACAAGCCAAAATGAGGAGAGTGCCTCTTTCACAAAAGAGATGTTTTAGACTAGGCAAGTCACCGGGTTCAATGTTACCAGTGTATCCTGCCAGCCACAAAAGCTCCCAAAGTCACAAGTTTGGATATTTAAAATAAATGTAGACTGAAAATCATGCAACCCAGAACTCACGAGACACACTAGAAGTTTTGATCCAAGTGATGAAGAACCAACCCTTCAATGGGTCTATTTCATAATCTGGATGGAATATTTTGCATAACTCTCATGAATATACTCAGCTCACAAAGCTTCTGATCTTTCTAAAAAGTTAGGCTGTCTAATGGATTTGGACACCCAGATTCCCATCCCCTAGGGAGCATTGCAATTTCTGCATTAAACTTGTGTGTACCAGCTGTATCAGTTCCTGTCAAAGGGCCTTAAATACAAGCAGAGTCTCACAAGAATGTTGTTTACTGATACTGAAATGTTTTCCAAATGCATGAAAACTCCAAAGACTTTTGAGTTTTCATGTTTCCAACTGATTGTTCCCCAGCCTGACTGCAGCACACCTCACCTGTGATATAAGCCATCAGAAAGAGAATCTGAAACAGTAGGGCCTGATTCTGCACACTTTCCTTCCAAAGAGTAAAGGCCCTATTGACTTCAAAAGCTTACAGGAGCAGCTCCTATGTCTGCATTTTTAATGTCAACTGCAAGAGTACCCCAAAAATCATCCACCATCCACTGAAAGAATCATGCCATAGTCACACTGTCTAACGAAAGTAACAGAGCGGGAGCCGTGCTCGTCTATATACTTTCAAAACAAAAAAGCAGTCAAATAGCACTTTAAAGACCAACAAAATAATTTATTAGATGAGCTTTCATGGGACAGACCCACTTCTTCAGACCATAGCCAGACCAGAACAGACTCCGTATTTAAGGCGCAGAGAACCAAAAACAGTAATCAAGGTGGACAAATCACTCCTGATCCACAAACCTGTATAGAGTGGGCCATTCTGTTAATGACTTAAGAGTTTGCGTGTTACTGAAGAGGAATTTTCACAGCACTCTTGAAAGAGAGACTGCCGAACTCTCTCTCATATTCAAATTCGACACATTAACATGTGGTTTGAACCAGGATGGGAATTTTCTGGGTCACTACAGGGGCTCGTTTGCATACTTGGCTTAATCTAATTCTTGACACCCCCCCCCGCCCCCTACTCTCTGATTTGCTCACCTTGATCATTTTTTTTTCTGATGTGTCCACCTTGATTACTGTTTCTGGCTCTATGTGCCTTAAACATTGAGTCTGTTATGGTAAGGCTATGGTCTGAAGAAGTGGGTCTGTCCCACAAAAGCTCACCTAATAAATTATTGTGTTCGTCTTTAAAGTGCTACTTGATTGCTTTTTTGTTTTGTCTAATGAAAGAGAGAAGTGGAACACCACTAAGCATTGAGGATGGGTTGAGATTAAAGATAATCAAATTAACCTAATCAATCTAACCAACTACTTTACCTCCGCTTTCAGTAAGGGTAATGAGGAGCACGGAGGCAGTCTCAGGGTGACCAATGCAGACAAGCATATGAAAGCAGAAATTACCATATCTAAGGTGGAAGCTATTCTCTAATAGAACCAAATTGAGGGACCCAGACAATCTCTATCCAAGAATATTAAAGGAGCTGGTACTCTGCCCATGAAAGCTTATTCTCCAAAATATCTGTTAGTCTATAAGGTGCTACAGGACTCTTGTTGTTTTTGAAGATACAGACTAACTCAGCTACCCCTTTGACCCATGAAATTGCAAACTCAATAGCAAGCTTTTCAAAGGAATCTGTAACCATGGGGGTAGCACCCTATGACCAAAGAATTGCAAACATAGTATCTTTATTTAAGAAAGGAAAGATCTGGCAAACTACAGGCCCCTTATTTTGATGTCAATTGTATGCAAGGTCTTAGAACAAATTTTGAAAGATAGAATAGTTAAGAACAGAGACAGAAATACTAACTGAGATAAAAATACTACTTTTTTTTTTTTTTTACAAAGAGTAGATTGTGCCACACTAAGCTTACCTTCCTTGAGAAGATAACCACATTTCTAGATATGGGAAATGCAGTAAAGATCTCAGTGAGGCATTTGATACAGTTACACATGGTAAATTATTAGTTAAACTGAAAAGGGGGGATTAATATGAGAAGCAGAAAGTGGGAAGAAACTGGTTTAACAGGAAACTACTAGGTCATGATGAAACGTGAACTATCAGGCTGGAGGGAGGTTACTAGCACAGTTACTCAGTGATCAATCTTGACACCAATCTTATTTTACATTTACATTAAATGATGTTGGCACAAAAAGTAGAAATCAGGTAAAATTTGTGGATGAGATAGAATAGAGAGTTATTGGCTGTACACAGGAGGGGCAAACAATCATATAAATAGATTTAGATTAAACACTGGAATAATAGGAATGGGATGAAATTTAATACTACAAAAGTAAACTTAGAAAATAATAGAATAGGGCAGGAAGAGACCTCAGGAGATCATCAAGTCCCTCAGGAGCTGACTACCACAAGATGTGTTGCTTAATAGCTGCAAGTGAAAAAGGAGTGAAAAACTCAGCACTTTTGCTGACAGCCTTCTGCTTCTCCCCCATGAGGCAGAACACCTTTCTTGACAGAATCTGCTGACAATAAATCTGTGTGGATGCTCCGGTGGTGGTGTGGGGCTGGGGGTGGTGTCCTCTGTTGACAGACAAGGCTTCCAGGTCACTGGGCAGCCCTGTGTGCTGTGTGTCCAGTTGGCTGTTCTGTTGAGAGTGTGGCTGGGTAATCTGGCTGCCCTCAGATGACAGAGCAGAATGACAGGGCGATCCACTTTCGTGTGTGGCTGCAAACTGTCGACAGAAGTTTTGTCAGAAGAGCTCGTCTGACAGCAACGTCTGTTGACAGATCACTCTGGTGTAGACGTAGCCTATGAGTATGTGGATAGATTTCAGGATCCTCCTCCTACTAGTTTCCTGGCTGAGCTGTTGCAGTGTGTGGGGATGGAAGCAAAAAGGAGAGATAATCTAAGATGGGGAAGTGGCGTAATTATCCAAGAGGTCATAAATCGTACAGAAATGTGAAGTGTCATGTTAAAAGATCAGAATTTTTGATTACGAAAAACATGCACTAACAACGCTGCCGCTCTCTGCAGCACAGGCATTACTGTGTCTCAGAGCTGGGAAAGGAGCTCCTTTCAGAAAGTCAAGGCCAACTGGGGAGTAGGCACAAGCAGCTCTTGTTGCAGTGACCACAAGCCAGACTCTCTGGAACAAAGTGATAAATTTATAAAAGAAAGGGGAATCAAAAAAAATCCATGCTTGGAAATTGCATGAATCATCTGTCTCCTAACTGCATCATAGTGCTCTTAGCTCCTGGAAGCACCTTGTCTACAAGGACATTTCAGACAAATGAAAGGGCAGCAGGAAGGCCCCTGTCTGTCTAGATAGAACATCTTTCCCAAGCAATCAGCAGCCACACGCTGGCACTTTTGTTTCATTCTAACATAATGATGGATGACTCATAAAGCTACTGCCAACGGGAGCTGTATTTTTAAATATGAATCACAAATTGGGACAGTTATGAAAGAGGTTGTATGAGTGTGGGTTTTTTAGAGGTTTGTTAACTCATTAATGTTTGTTCTTTTAGGAAGCAAACAGGCTGGTAACAGCAAGACCAAAGATTCCTATGCAGGTACTGGGTGTAGTATCCCTTTAGAGATGTCTATACTAGAAGTCCCACAGCAATGCAGCTGCAGCTCATCTGGAGAAGACACCCTGGAGACTAGTCTCTCAGTAGCATAATAAAACCACCTCTGTGAGAGGCAGTAGCAGTGTCATCAGGAGAAGCTCTCCTGCCAACAAACTGTTGTCCATACCAGCAGCTAGGATGGTGTAGCTTACATTGTTTACTTAGGGTATGTTCACACTTAACAAAGAGTTGACTCTGTGCAGATCCATCTTCTGGGATTTGATTTAGCATGTCTAGTAGGAATGCGTTAAATCGAATCCTGAGGGTGGCCCCATTGACACTGATACTCCTCGCAGTTGTGAGGAATAAGGGGAGGTCAACGGAGAAGTTTTTTCTGTTGACCTCCCCCTGTGGGGACAGCACAGATAGTCAGCCAAAGGTACATTGACTCCAGCTACGCTAGTCTCATAGCTGGAAGCTTTGGTCCACTTTCTCCCCTAGTGCTGACCTAGCTCAAGTCACATTCCTGAGCGACATCAATTATTCTGGCATAAGCGGTAGTGTGTACAAGCCTTTAGATATAGTGGGCAGACTCCGCTCCTCCCAGATGCTCCTTTTTGGGGCTGTACCAAACAAGTTAAATGAAAGATGGTCCCTTTAAGGAGGTGGCTAGCAAACCCAGCAGCTTCTGCGTGCTGTGATTAACTAGTTGCTCACTGGCAACCTGGGGGTTGAGATATCAGCTTAACAGAGAGCAGTACTAAGGAATCTGAGCCGTGCCATAATTGGCATTTAATGACCCAGAAAAAGCAGGTCAATGAGGATGCTAGCTGGCTGATGATCAGAAGCCACTCAACTAGGCCAACAAATGGCAATCTAGTTTCTAAGACACACAGGTGCACATGGCAATTAGGCAAACCTTATGAAATGACTTATCACCAAAAACTAATCATAATCAATCATTGACCAACTTTCAACTGCTGTCCCTCGACCAGATCCTCATGTGCAGCCAGAGCATAATACTGTGGGTCCAACAGTATGAAAGGCAACTAACCAGCTTTTCATATATGAAGAGTATGAATCATGATGGAGTTTCATCCCAATCCTGATGAAACACACTCATTCTACTACATTGATTGAGGGCTTTCAATAGAATAAAGCTTTGGTATTAGAGGTACCCAGGTTATGGTCACAAGAATAATGAGTTTATGTCTTTCTGCACATTTTCAAACCATCTTAAGATATGAAGTAAAGGATTGTAAGGGCTTAACACTGTCAAGAAGCAGGGAAGCAGGAGCCACATCAAGGAAGGCACCTTGGAAAACTGAGTTGGAAAACAGCAGAACCATGTGGGAGTCTTCCTGATGAAGACAGGGGCTAATGGAAAAGTCTTAGTCACACTTCTCACTCAAGAAGATCCAACATCCCGCAAGTATCATAGAGGCTGCAATACAATGTAGCTCCCAGTACAGTATGTTAACAAAGCATCAACTGTTGTTCTAAGCCTTTAGCTTTACGCCAAGCCTGTGTGTCAGGGCCTCTCATTACTACACAGGGCACCATGGATGTGCTGTGTACCAGCCTGAAGAGGGCTTAGTCACTGCATCTGTTCTCAACTGCATGGAAAGGGCCTTAGAATTTCCCCATTGTGTGAATCATTTGGAGATGATGCAGTTACGACAGACCCATCTCAGCTATCCAGACATCAAAGGCTGACTCACAAGGACACTCCAGGACCTCATTACAGAATGATCTCCCTACACTTGCCTTCACACAGCTTAACCTTCTCCTCGATAAACAGCAAGCCCTTCGCAAGGAGCTGGTTCTGTCAAGAGAGAAGAGAGAGACATGAATTTGCTTTTCCCAAGACTTAAAATAAACTTTGAAGCAGAGTTTCATGGCTGCCATTTGCTTGACATATGGACATCTGAAGTCCAGTCAGAGCACTCCCAGCACTAACACTGGACTTAGGGCGTGTTAAGAATCTCATTCATGGTAATAACCTCTGTCTAGCCCACAGCTATTCTGTGCAGCACAACGGATATGGCAGATACCCAGAGTATTTCATAAAATATCTGGACTTCAGGAGACCTGAAGGATGCATTTGTGTTTTAGGCCACAAGACAGAGTCAGGAGACTTCCTGGGACTGCCACAGCCTCCCTTGTGTCCACAGAAAAAGCCATTTAGGCACCTAAATATGCAATTTGGTAGAATTTACCAGGGTGCCTAATCTGCTCAGACACTTCTGTAAATCTCATTTTGAACCTAGTTGTATCTTTAGGTGTCTGAATACCTTTGTAAATCCATCTTTGGACTGCCTGTGGCTCAGTTCCCCCATCTATAAAAAGGTTAGTAATATTTACTGACCTGCAAGCATTGTTGTGGGAAGAAAATCAGTTACTGTGAAATGAGTTGAGGTTCTTGGATGGAACAGTTAGAGACAGATAATGTACATACTCCCATCTCATAAAGGCTGAGCCCTACCAAGGCATTGCAGAAATTCAGGAACGTGTCTCCTGCTCATGGCACATGTTGTCACATCAGAGCAAAACCAAGATTCAGGGGACATGTCTCTCACAGAGTGCAAAGTGGTATCTACCACAAGGTTGTTTCTTTTCACTGCCATTATACCCCCAATCCTAGGCTACTCAGAACAGGTAACAGTACAGGAGTTTCAACCTTTACCTCCTATTCCCCTTTAGCCACAGAGGAAGCAGTGCCAATCTTACTGCCCAATGCACACTCTCTGTACAATAGTCTACAATACATGGCTCATCAGGTGCTAGCTCATGCCAAGATTACAATGCCTCAACTAAACACTGACCAACGCATAGCTGGGAACCAGTCTGGGGCACCTGTGTGTCACAGGTCCTTTGGGACTAGGAGTAACCTGAATAGTGCTGTGACTGCTGGTTTAAAGTCTAACTGTGCACATTAGACTTAAGAATTTATCCATGTGGGTGAGTAAATCTGCCCCCACGTAACGTTGCCAAGGTCAACAAGATGCCAAAGTTCTCAGCAAAGGCAAATCAGAGAGGCTCCTTCTGCCATGGAATCTTATGCAATTACGGCTTAGTATTGCAAGCTACTTTGACAGGTGCCCGAGAAATACCTAAGATTAAAATGTGACCTTCTTCCCTTGGCATCTTTACTTTAATCTGGCAAAGAGCCTTTAAGAAAGAGAACAGCACATACAGTACAACACACCCACTATAATGGTTCCCCAAAACCAGCCCTCAAGTCAATGATGGTGCATTGAAGCAACTCAGGATAGAATTTGCCTCAAGGAATAGACACATTATGGAGACAGAAATGGTTAAGACATTTTGATGGGGCAGCACATATGGGAGCTGCAATGGGAATGGAGTGCTGGCTAGTCTTGACATTTTAAACATCATGTTAGCTTACCCTGTTCAAAGCAGTTTTAATTATTTCAGTGCTTCGAAACATCTGCAATCTATACACTTGCCACCATGTTGCTCTTTTCCTGTTGGCATTCGCAAGCTTTAACTAAGCATAAGAAGGAGCATTTGGGCCTCTTTTGCAAGAAGATTAAGGGATTCAAATGCATAGGACCTCAGGGCTCTATTCTCTACATACCTGCCCCAGCATGCAAGACAAGAAGCAATGGGTTTAATTGCAGCAAGGGAGGTTTAGGTTGAACATTGAGGTTGTATCTACACAGCAGAACTGACAGATATTTTGGAGCATAAGCTTTAGTGGGCAAAGACCTGCTTCATCAGATGCATGCATCTGATGAAGCGAGTCTTTGCCCACTAAAGCTTATGCTCCAAAATATCTGTTAGTCTATAAGGTGCTACAAGACTTGTGTTCTTCTCAAAGCTACAGACTGACACGACTACCTCTCTGACACAGCAGAGCTGGGTAACCTGAAATAGCTACTCTGTGTCTTTGAAACAGGCCCTTTATTTTGAAACATTTTTGGAAATAACAGGAGCACTACTTCGGCATCCCTGTAGTCTTTGTTGAAGGAAGAATAAAAATACTTTGAAATAGTGCATTATTTCAACATTTGGCACTAATGCCTAACTAGCCTATTTTGCAATAAACTTGAAGTGAGATACACAATTCTTATTTCGAGTTTATGGTGCCGTGTGCATGTAGCCTAGGAAAAAACTCCTAACTGTCAAGGTGGTGAAGCACTGGAATGAAATACCTACAGTGGTCGTAGAATCTCCATCATTGGCAATATTTAAGAACAGGTTAGATAAATAGCTAACAGGGATGATATAGATGATGCTTGGTCCTGCTCTGAGGGCAGGGGGCTGCACCTGATGATCTCTCCATGTCCCTTCCAGTTCCAGTATTCTATGATTCTATGATCCCTGGAACAAACAAGCAGAGCTACCCAGATCAGTGCGGATCCTATGCTAACCTAAAGGTGTCAGGGAACTAGATAACAGTACTTTTGTCCCCAGAAATGATTTATGGTTTGAGCATGTATCAAAGATGGCGCTGTGCTTCTGCATCACCCTACAGCCCTGCAAAGCTCAAAGGCTTCTGCATAATTTGGAAATGTATTTACAATATGCTTTTTTTTAACGAACAGTGCTTTGAATGCCAGCAGCAGATATCATCCCATCCATGCTGCAGCGCCAAAGGTTGCTAACTAGGGTTAGTCAAGCATTTCCACTACAACTGTTTCCAGGCAAGTCACTTAACTCAATAGAAACTTGCAGTAAGTAATTTCCTGCTGACTCTTCGCACCTCCCCCTCAGCTGTTCTGTCAGTTTTCATTGCACTTGTTTTCTCTCTCTCTCTGTTATATATTCATCATGCCAGTTCATTTTCAGTACTATTTCCAGAGCTGAAGAAGTGGGTCTGCCCCACGAAAACTCATCACCTAATAAATTATTTTGTTAGTCTTTAACGTGCCTGCTTGTTTTGTAAAGATACAGACTAACATGGCTACCTCTCTGTAACTTCTCTGGTGAGAGACAAACTTTCAAACCACACAGAGTCAAGAGGACCAGAAAAAGGGGGAGGGGGGCCACAGGGCTATGGACTTATTACCAGCCATAAGGGTGAGCAATGGGGGAGAGGGGCAGAAAGGAGTGAGCAGGGACAGGGTTTTGGGGTGGAAGAGCAGCACAAGGGAGCTGTCCCGGGGGAAGGACCAGCATAAGGGGCAGAACGACAGTGCACTTTTAAGGAACTTCCACCTCTTCTGCACAGAGCTCTTCTGTAGGTCTGGGGAAGGTGATGAGAGTGTCACTGCTTAACACAAGCTCACACAGATAATTAAATATAGGCAGTCAGCACATATTCTAAGGGGCAATTCAAGGTGAAGTGACACCGAAGTCGGCCCACTTCATCTCAACAGATTTTGGATTCATTTACCAAACAGGTTTTTCTGTTGATTAGCCCAGGAGCTGCTTTGATGCCAAAAAAAGTCAAGATTGGCTACAGATGCAGTTTAAGCTTCATCCTCCACAGCTCAAAGCACTCAGCCAAACAGATTTGCGTTTTTAAAACCCCAACAGTGTAGTTTGCTGAAGAATGAACACATGCTAACAAACACAGATTGTGTATCCCATGACTGATTTATCACTGATTGCTAGAGGCAACACACAGGCTGTCAGCAGTTCCCCTCCTTTTCAAGACGGTGACCCATTTTGACAATTCAGTAAGACTTTGTTACCCAAGGCAATTCAAAATCAAGGGTCGGGATGGAGGAGATTCTCCCCGGGAATTTTTTTTTTTATAAACCTTAATTTGCCCCCACCCCCAGGCGTAAACCCCTTGCATCCCCCAATTGACCCCCTGACACCAGGCTTAAACCCTTGCAGCCCCAAACCACTCCCCCACCCACCTCACATGAACTCCACTTCTGCCCCCTGCTGCTCCTTCACCAGGCCACTGACACTGCCTCCTCTGCATGGCTCGCCACAGCCCTCTTACTACCTTCCTCCACCTGCAGCACGGACAGTTCCCTGCCCTGCTGTGCTGAAACGGGGCTTAATTTAATTGGTGTTATGGCTGGATCCCTCCTACCTGCCATTAAACCAATTCAATTGAGTTTAGGGCAGGGACTGGGAGCTGGAGGAGTGAGTGGTGGCAGAGGTGGGAGCTGCAAATGACTCCTTAAGAGCCACATATTGCTCAGAGCTGCCCAGCCAGCAACACTTAGAAAATCTAATGGGGACCCATAGGTTGGGAATCCCTGGGCTATGTCTAGATTCCACAGATTTGTCAATAGATGTTTTTTGTCCATCTTCTGACAAAACTTCTATCAACACATTGCAGCCAAACTCCCAAGTGAATCGCAAGAGAAATCTGCTCTGTCAACAGAGACAGCTGGACTGCCCAGCTGCTCTGTCAGTGAAACAGCCAACCAGAAATACAGCAGACAAGCTGCCCAGTGTCCCAAAAGCCCTCTCTGTTAACAGAAGGCTCCCCAGAATGTCCAGATCGACTTTCTGTGGACAGATCTCTGTCAACAGAGGTGTTATGCCTCATGGACAGCAGGATACAGCTGTCGACAAACATGCTGCATTCTGTCGACTTTACTGTCAACAGAATTCCTTGGGAATTGATAAAATCCTCTAGTGCAGACATAGCCAGAGAGATACACCCTAGGGGAAAATAATCTGCTTCAGTTACAAGCAGGAGCAGACAAAGCTTCACACCTAGCAAGCCTGAAGGACAAAAGAGAGTTACACTGCCCACCATCTTTCCTTTGCTATTACAGGAAAATTCCGTGCATGGGAAAGAGATTATTCTCCTTCCGAGTCACCTTTCTCCTAGATCCCTCGCTGAAATCTTAACCTTACAGTTAGGGCTTCACAAGTTGCTTTAAGTCTAGTGATGGGTACCATAAACATTATATTGCTATTCCACCGTGGGAAGAGGAGATGGACTGGGAAGGACCAAGGCTCTGGGTTAGCACCCAAACAATTAGAAAACATGGTCCAAGTAAATTTCAAAAGATGTGTATTGGTAGCACATAGAGACAAATGGATTTAGGAAATCTGACAGGATGAGATACCCTACATTTATTTAAAAAAAAAATCACAGTATCCTTCTTACTTACCTATGGCAGGAAGGAGCATCTTAAAGGGCCAAGAATCCCAGAAAACTCAACTCAGGTCTTTCAACCCAAGGAGGATGAGTAGAATACATTGTCCAAAGGAACGGGCGGGAAAGAGAGAGAGAGAGAGCGAGAGACAGCATGCACGTGCATGTACATGTCTGTATGTATTTCCTTTGGATAAAGTCTCAAACATTGAGTCCTTTCTGCTTTGTATGGACATTTTTGGACTAGAAAATTCCCAAAGGGTGTCACATGCCCCTCAATAAAATGCAGTAGCTTGGGGGTTGACAGCTTCTTTGCCCTAGTGACAAAGCACAGAAGTTTATTCTCCCCAAAAGCAGAATGAAGCAAACATTTCCAAATATAGCTGGAAAGAGAATTTTAAGTAGGCAAAACGCAACTACCTCACCGGGAAATTGGCCAGTATGTTACAGTTAACAGCACAAGTCTCAGAAAAAGCACCAGGAGACTCTTTGGTGATCACAAGCTGTTTCACATCTTGTCTGAAAGACGGATATGCCTGTGGCCACGTTCTCAAAGTTCAAAGGGGGTGGAGGAATTCTCCAAATAATCAAGGAAAGCAATTAACATTCCTCTACATGCCTCTCTTCTTTGTTACAAAAGAAATAGCACACACAATTGGAAACAACTTCAGGATTCTTTGGCCTTCATATTTCACCCAGGGACACGTCCTATATTTCTAAAAAATATACTCACCAAGGACAAACAAATGCTCAAAGTCTTGTTTCCATATCAAACCCAAAAAAGGGGCCCGTTTCGCTGAATTTTTTACATCATATTTCATAATTTATTTAGTTCAATACAAGCTCCATATCTGACCAAAGTGCATAGGTCTTGGCTTTGAATATGTAGCTCTTGCATCAAATTTTGCAAGGAAATTGACAGCTGAGGGACAGAAGTGTCACTTAAAATTGTGTGTCCAGAATTTTTCAGAAAGATATTTGCCAGACCCAGACTGTAGCTGTACATCTTTCCACTTGCAGGAGGTACTTTAAACACACAATTAGGCCTTAGCACCAGAGTTCAGCCCTGAAACTCCCCCAGATTTAGCTAGGTGGATGGATACGGGAGTTTATTTTGGCGCAGTAAACAGAATAAGACACAACATTCTGAAGCAGAAAAGATTCCTGTGACATACGAAGGCACAACACAGACTGTCTGGGGGCTGCGTCACCCCTGCCCCACAACTCTGGGTGTCTTACAATGCTTTGTGGGAGCAGCTTCCCCTTGGGCCACAAGCAACCTTCCAGCATGTAAGCCACACTCTGAGAGTCTGCGTGTTACTGCAGCCTGATAGCTGTGTGCTGGCTCTCTCCAGCCTTCAGTTAAGAGAGAGATATTAAGTGAGTACAAGTAACGAGGCAGAAATGGGCACAAGAAAAATAAAGGTAAAATGCTTACTGGCATCTACTTAAGTAACTTTAGCACGACTTACTTCCAGCAAGCGTAGTGACTGAACCCTCTGGGGGACCAATGTCCAACAGCTATTTCCTCTTACCTTCTCAGGTGCAGAGAATGATTTGGGCAGGAGAAGGAGAGGGAGCAGTGTGCCTTGGAGCATGTGTCACTGCTTTTTACAGTTCAGCCCCGCTCTTGAAATAAAACATTTCCACTTGAGACCCAGGAGACAAAGACTCCATGTGAAAGGGATGTTCGCAGCTGGTTTATTCACCTGTTTGAACTTCCTTATTTTCTCTTCTGCCTGATGACTCTGCTTACTGCTTAAATGCAAATTAAAACAAGTACACATTCCTGCCTTTGCTTAGAAGAGATCTGACTGCTGCTTGGGCGGGGAAATGAGAGGTTGGGAAATTGGTTTAGAACAAGTAGAGGAACAAGACAAGGAGATCCAATATCACTGAGTTTCTTCATCATGGACCTAGAAAGCGCACAGGACAAGATCAAGGAAGAAGTAGAAGGAATATCAGGGCAAGGGATAAGAATGAACAACTAGAGGTTCCTGGACGACACAGTTATTATCAAGAAAGCTGACGAGAAGCTAGCGAGAATGGTATAGGTGCTAAACAAGCAAGGGAAGAGGTACCGACCGATTATAAACATCGATAAAACATGATGCATGATCTAGATTGTAAGAAGGAAATAGCAACTAGAATAGCAATAGCAAGAGTGGGTTTGAAGGAGATGGATAAGATCCAGAAGAGCAAAGTGATTAGCTTAGGAATGAAGCTGAGTGTTTTGAAAATGTGCATATTCAAGCAGCATGTTGTGCGGATGTGAGACATGGGTGACAACAAAAGATTCAAAGAGCAGGATATTGGTGTTTGAGAGGAGTTGTTATAGAAAGATCCTGAGAATAGGATGGATGCAGTTGGTCAGCAAAGTGGAATTATATCGGAAGATACAGCCAAAAGAGAACCTACAGGAGAAGGTTTTACAACGCAAGTTACAGCTATGCGGGTATGTCTGCAGAATGAATGAAGAATGAAAAATCAAGACCCTGGTATTCAGCACAACAGATGGTTCGAATAGGAGAGACAGACCCCACAGAGATTGGGTAGATGACATAGTAGACTGGTGCAGAGCTAGTCTACAGAAACTAAGCCACTCCACAGTGGACAGCGAAAGATGAAAGGAAACAATGAGGGAGGTATCGGACACCAACGGGCATTGCGCCCATGGTTGTTGATGATGATGAGGGCAATGAGGATTCGGACATGTGTTCTCACCGCCACCCAGGGAAATCTCCTAACTTCACATACAATGTTACCAGACATATTTTACCAGGGCAACCCTGATCAGCAATTCCAAGTTTTCGAATTATATCTTACAAGGTATACCTTGTATAAAGATTATTACAAGTGTTCAGGGTGTAAATACAGGGGTGTTTTCTGTCACACCTTTCACATTTGCATGCCAAAGTGACCCCAAAATACAAAGCGCTTCACACGTTGGGATTTCAGTCAAGCCTTTCACTAGTTTTGATGCAAAGAAACCAGAGGGCAGTTTTATGGGTAGGCTTAAAGAAAGAGGCTGAGGCCATGTCTAAACTACAGGCACAGTTACAGTGCCACAACTACGCCACGGCAGCACTACAGTGGGCTGTTCCGTTGATATAGGAATGTCACCTCTGCAACAGGTGGTACCTAAATCAGCCAAAGGATTTTTCTGTCAGCATAGTTGGCACTGGCATCAGGGATTAGATTGGTGCTCAGAGGTGTGAATTTGCCACATCCCTAAGTGCTGTAGCTATGCTGACCTAACGTTTTGGAGTGTGAACCAGGCCTGAGTGTGAGGAAAGACGACAGCGTGCGTGCTAGGCAGATTTACAGCAACTCACAAAGAGGGTGTTATTGTAAGAATCCAGCCCACAACATTTCAGTGGTACAGCAGCTGGAGGGAAAACAGACAACACTCCTGCCCACATGAAGTTACAATTCAGAGCGAAGTGACTAAGCACAGCCCACTGTCTCATGTAAATTTTAGTGGCAAAAGCCTGTCACAATTCAGAGCCCCTCTCAGCGAATCAGCAAGTTCCATGAAGGAGTTTAGACAGGGTGACCAAAAGTCTGTTTTTTAAAGGGACTATCCCATATTTAAGTCCTCCTGTAGTTCTTTACTTAAAAATGGGCAAATTGTCCCATGTTTTCTGTCTCCCCACCAGCAACACCAGTGGGTTCCACTGCTGGCTGAATCCCTGCTTGTTGGCCATTTGCCCACCAGCAGTGAATCAGAGAGTCCAATGGCCAACAATGGGGATGGGTGTGCATGGCTGGTAGCCGGGCAATGCTGCAGGAAGCAGGGCTCGCCACTCCCCCACTAGTCCATCAGCGCAGTCTCTGCTGCATGCCTGTTCTCGGCCAGCAGAGCCTTGCCCTGTTTCCAGAGGGAACAGGATGCATTCTGTGTCAGCTGGTGAGCGCAGGCAGACATCAGCCATCCATCAACCCCTTAGGTGCTTCCCACTCTCAGTGTCCTCCCCTAGCTTTGCCCTTGCACCTTCCAGCCTTACTGCCCCTCTGTCTCTCACCAGCGAAGCAAGACGCATTCCATTTCCAGCATTGTGCAGGGAATCAGCCTCTGGTCAGAGCGCTCAGCTCAGCAACAGCCTGGCGGGCAGGTCCCTTCCTTCCACCACTGCCTCTGGCTGGACAGTACCCTGGCAAAGCCCAACACCCTCCGGCCCAGGATGCAGGCAAGGAGGATCCAAGCCCTGCACGGTGCTGACTCAGGGGAAGCCTCTCCGCTAAGCTGTGGAGCATGGGGAGATTTGGGGGAAAGAGATTTCCAGCCTGTTCACACCCCAATCCTGCAGGCTCCCCAGCCAACCCACAAGGAGAGGCTTAGCACCCTCTTCACTAGCCTTCCCGACTTGAGTCCTGCCCCAGGAAGCGTGGGGCTGTTCCATGCCCTGGACACCCTCCCCTGCTGAGCCACCTCTCTGATTAGGTTCACTGAAATCCCCGCAGTCAAGTTCCCTGGGCCCTGGTGCACAATGCAGCCTTAGGTTTTAACCCCGTCCTGCCCACACTGCAGCCAGGGAACAGGAGGCTGCTGCATTAAGGCTGCGTCTACACTAAGAGATAAAATCAAATTTAATTCAGTTAGCTCGAATTTTCCAGGTGACTGTCTTTACTGTAAAGACCATTAGATTGATTTTGGGTGCACTGATCTCGAGATTACAAAAATCACAGTTACCTGATGGGTGTAATATCAAGCTCGAATTCAGAAGTTTGATTAAAGGCCAGTGTGGAAGTGCCATGTCTTAAAAGTGAATTTATTAGCCTCCAGAGGTATCCCATATGTAACCCATAATGCCCCTCTCAGTGCTCCCCTCTGGCCACTGCTCTCCAATAACAGGAAGGGCCTGAATTTCCAAGCAGGAGCAACGAGCCTTTATCTGTGGGCTCATGTTAGTATGACAGTCTGAGAAATGTCTTTCTTTCTATGCTGTTAGCGGTGTGAGCGCATCTACCCATTCAGATAACCCCTTCAGTGAGTTCGCGGCTCTGTCTGTACACTTGCAATTTTTTTCTGTGCTGCCTGGTGCCAGACCCTACCCCGCCGCACCACGTGTCAACAAGGCTATGCTGGTGGTCGTGTTTGTATTACACACTGAGACACTTCTTCTCAGCAGTTTACATTTGTGTGCAAACCCCTTTCCCTCCCCCACAGGCGCCACACAGTCTGGGTCTTTCCCGTGCTCAGTCACATCACCTGGGTAGCCCCCAACCCACCCAGTAAAAGGATGTGTCTGCCCTTCAGTGCTGACAATGTTGCCAGTCACAAGGGAAAGGGGCTTTGCTGCCACTGTGGGCAAGTCTCCTCCAGCAGCTAAGATATTGGGGGCTTTGCTGCTGCTGTGGGGAAGGAAAATCTCAACTGGTCATCCAGCAACACCTCCACCGGGCGCATACCTGGGCTTCCTGCTGCCGTCAGGGAAAAGTCTCCCTCGACCGCTAAGGGACTTGCTGCCAACATGGGAGGACTACTTCAACTGGTCATCCAGCGACACCCACCCCCTTGACCCATCCCTGGGCTTGTTGCCGCCAGGGGAAAGCCAACAATTCTTTTTTTTCTGCACAGTCCAGGACCCAGTCTCTCGCCAGCACCAATATAGTGTATGGGGAAACCAAAAATTCTTTCTTCCCACATTCTTCACAATGTGAGAAACATTCTGGGCCCCTGTATTATTCTCAGGGATCGCATTTCTGCAATGATGGGAGGTGGGATGGATGGCCAGTTGAGATTACAGTCACTGCACCCGTGTTGGCAACATAGTGTAGGGGGAAACCAAAGATTGTTTCTTCTAATTTTGAGCATCTTCTGCATTATTTCCAGGGATCAACATATTTTCAGGGATCAGGAGGGAAATGATGAAAATGCAATGGGGGAAGATGATGCCAAGACCACCGAGCATACCCAGAATGCTCTGGGGATGAGGGAACCATGAGATAGCTTCCCACAATGCACTACAGCAACAGTTGATGTTAGCCAAAGTGTGTTTGGCAGCAATGACTTAACTTTGTGGGGAGCATGGTGTGAAGTGAAGATGGTCAAAATCGAACTTATAAACTCCAGTATTAGAAAATGAATACAAATGAATTTGATTTTATCTCATAGTCCAGACGCAGCCTAAGTCAATGGCTAGCACCAGCCCGGATCCGTGAGCTGTCGTTCAGCACTTCATAGGCAGGAAGGAACAAGCTGCTTCCAGTCACTGGTGCTGGGGGTAATGGAATGGGAAGAGCCCAGCAAAGACTTGGACAAAGTAATCTCTTCCCTTTCCCCAGCTCTCCTGCAGCTGGAAGCAGCTCTTGTCCCTTCTTTCCTGCACAGCGCTGAAAGGCTGCTACTGGCCACATTCCAGAATGAACCTGGCAGAAATCTGGGGAGGGAGAAGCATGTGACTCTTTGTGCTTCCCCCCATGTGTTGCCTCAGGAATACATGGTGCCAGGAGAAATGGGTCCATCTTGCAAGTCCAGCCATGAATCGAGGGTGGAGAGTGCCAGGTAGAGAAGGTTGATGAGTCATCCCCTCACGAGAGGTGATCAGGAGTGCGCATGTATCACCCATCCCTGTATAAATGCTACTGTCTTAAAGATAAGTTAAATAAAAAGAATCCAACTACACTCAATTTCTTTTCAACAGGGGCTCAGTCAACTCGATGTCCATTTCAATGTTTGTACTGCATAGTTCTGATTGGTTGCCATTGAGCTCACTTGAATACAATTAAATTTACCAGGCGCCTTATATTTCAACATACAGAAATACAGATACTCTAGTTTTGGGCCAGACCTGTGAGGTGGTCAGCACCTTCACTGGTCACTTGCACTGTGCAGGACTAGTCCCTCTGTCAGGATCCGATCCAGGCTGCTCTGCCCTATTAAGTCCCTCCAAATTCAGAGGGTTGTCCTAAGTCTAGCAGGGAAAAGTGCCAGGTGCAGGGCAAATTTTATTAGTTCTCCAGACCAGGTCCTCTAAGCTTCATCTATCTATACAGTAAACCCCTGAAATGAGTTCTGCTTAACTTGCCTTAACAAGAGTTAAGTGCAACTCAACACCACTCTGCAGCCATCTGCCCACCTGGCTCCCCCAGCTCGGGGAAGCTGGGAGAAAGACAGCTGCACTGCTGTGGCTTCTTCCTGGCTTCCCCCAGCTGGGAGAAGCTGGGGAGAAGGGGAGCCAGGAACCAGGCAGCAGCCTGGTTCCCAGCTCCCCACTTGCAGGAGCCGGAAACTGACCAGTGATGTGCTGGTCTGTTTCCCGGCTCCTGCCAGAGGAGGGAAGCCTGGACCCTGGCTACCACCTGGTTCTCGGCTCCCCCTCTCACTGTGAGAGCAAGAAAACTGACCAGCACTGGTGTCGGTCAGTTTCCTGGCTCCTGCAAGAAGAAGGGAGCTGGGAGCCAGGCTGCTGCCTGGTCCTCAGCTCTCCTCCACTCCCTGGAGCCAGGAAATTGACCAGGGTTGGTGCTGTCAGTTTCCTGGCCCCCCAACTTTGAGCAGAAAATTTGACTTATGCCGGGGTTGTGAGAACGCAGCCCCCCGTGTAATTCAGGGGTCTACTGTATGCAGTTTTAACCTATCAGGCTGGACATGGAGTAGCAGGGCCCAAGGCATCAGCAGGTGAAAAAAAGCAGATTTGAGCTACAGAGCATTTTAGCTAACATCATCTTTTTCTTTCAAGAACTAGGGGAATAAAGTAGGAAACATGACTGCAGGGGGGGGGCAGCTCTAGCATGAATTTGTCTGTTTCCTTTGAAGATCTGGACACTCTCCAGGGATTTAGCTATCACATATATTAGTTATTTGCAGAACTTTGTATATGCCACAGCAATCTGGACCTAAATGCTGGGTCAAGATCCATGGATTCTGTGTCCCTCTGATGCCACAGGCTTGAAAATTCAGCAGCAGCTTCATTTGAATTTTAAGAAATTGTCATTTTGATTAAATGAAATATAAGCAATAGAGAGCTTTTATTACTGATGTTGATCTCAAAGTCAATATACTTTATGGTGTCTCTCCGCTTTCAGTAAACCACAGTTTTGTGCTGCCTCTAGAATAGACACTGGAAGAAGCTGAAGGTTTTGGCAAGTGGGCAAAGAACACGTAGGCTTCCACGCCTCAAAAGGAGTCGATCTGTGGTAAGCACATTAGCTGGGTATTTTAGCTAACCCAACCAGCAGTTGAATACTTAACAGTTACGTATTCCAGCTCTGGATTTGAGAGTGAACAACCCATGGGACGTGAAGAGGAGCATTTCATCCCTGCCAAGCTTTCACTTCAGGCTGCCTGTAAACTCCGGCACATACAGTTATCAGTATATCAAGCTGCACTAAGTTTTCACTTTGAAAGGCTTTCTTCATGTGCATGAAGGTTAAGGAGATTATAGCTGAAATTGTGGATTGTGGAACTTTTAGCATGGGCCACATCCTGCAGCAAATCAGAAGTGGCAGAATACACTGAGTACTGGTTATCTGGCATTTGAAAGCCCAGAAGTCACTTTCAATAACATGACTTAGATCTCCTCTAAAGTTACTAAGGCAACAGAATAGTAACAAAACCTCCTTCAGAGTCAAAGATTTGAATTTCCACAGAGATCTTTATATGAGTGGGTACTTTGGTCTGTTGCACTGTGGTTTTAACTACAAAACAGACATGATAACACTGAGGCTGTGGGATTGTGAAGATAAAATCTCCCTAGACTTTATCGGAACAATCTAAGAAAAATAATAAAAATAAAGATGCCTACTTGCTCAGTCCATTCTTCTAGATTCCATGGAGTGCAAGAAGTGGTAATTAAAATTCAAGCTCTTAACTGCCAGTGGTTGAAACAATTTAAAGAAAAAAATAATGTAAGTGCCAGCACTCTAACTACGGAAAATGTGATCTGAAAATCATCACAGTGTTTAGCAGTAGCACAGTGTATTCTGTATCGGAACAGGATGAAAAATACTGAAGGCACTCTATAATGTTCAGGCTTTGGAAGATTCAGGTAATTGTCCTGCTTGCCACTGGGGTATTTAAAATTGCCAACAGGGGAAAACAAATCTATGCTTAGGGCAGAGGAGGCCAAGTTGTACCTTTTTAAACACCAGAAGGACTATGCTGATCACCTAGTCTGAACTCCTGTGCACCTCAGGCCATGGAATCTCACCCACATCCATTTCTGTAACTGACTCCTGACTTTTGGCTGAGTTATTGGGGCCTTGGATATTAATTTAAAGTCTTCAAGTTACAGTCCCTAGTTTAAATGCAGAGGAAAGCAGATGAAAAAAAGAGCTTCCAAGGATTTATTAAGAAAACATTTTTTTCTCTGATAAAGAAATACCAACAACATTCTCCTCTCTTCTTGTTCACACCTCCACATTAGGTGCTCTGAATGGGCCACATCCTCCGTGACTGAGCTGACCCTGTCAGCTCTGACTGGGACTCCATCCTTTTCACGAGCCTGTATATTTAGACCCTCCTTCTGGAACCCTCACTCATGCATCTGACAAAGCAGGTCTTTGCCCACAAAAGCTTCTGCTCCATAATACCTGCTAGTCTGTAAGGAGCCACAGGACTTCTTGCTGTTTTTGCAGCTACAGACTAACACAGCTACCCCTCTGATAGTTCAGTTAGTAACATACACAGACTGCTTCTTGAAGAGAAATCCATGGAAAGGGATGTCAACTTTTTAATAGTCAGTGATGCGCACTAGAAGTCTAATTTCACAAACATACTAGGGGAAGATAAAGTGCTTCCTTTTTCAGTCTAGATCTCATAATGCTTGTCCTCTTATGGAATGCCTGCGCTGAGGCTCCACACCCACTATCAAGGTGAGCCAGACTGGGGCAAGTCACATGTTCAGCACTTGGCTATACTAGACTATACTATACACTTGACTGACTTCAACAGCAAAACATTCACCGTGTTTGGACTGGTGCCGCTGCATGAATGTAGTTACACAAGTGCAAACGCCCCACCCCCACAACAATGCAAAATCAATTCAAGTGTAGACTAGCCCTTGCACTGTCAGCTCTTTGGGGCATGAACCACCACTTCCTCTGTATTTGTACTACGCTGAGCACATATGTACCCCAATCTTTGGAGCCAATAATATAATCATATCACTACTCTGCTGTTCCATCAAAAGTGATACATGTTGCAATTCTGTCCAAGTTCCAGTGTAACTGATTGACAACCTTTGAAAGAAACCCCACATTATTCACAAACCAAGGTAAGGTTCAATAGCTAATATGACTTGGGCCCAAACTGGAGGCCCAGACAAGGAGGAAGAGAGGGGTTTTAGTCGATACAGCTTAGTTTATCTTTGGCTGTGCTGCAAAGAGGTCAAACAAGCATCGGTTCACGTCACAAGTATCCATTTGGTGAGACAGCTTCTGAACCTATGGCCAATGCTTCTAGGCATCAAGTCCTCCAGAACTTCTCAGTCTTATTCAGAATTGAAACAAAATTTACCTCTTTCAGAACAGTGCAGAACACAGAACATTCAGAGCCAATCAGTGCTTACACACAAGCACTTTATATTGGTTCCTTCCAGCATGCATTGCTTCACACATCTTTGTTCAGTCTCGTGCCCCATAGAGGATGTCTACATTGTGATCAAAACCTTGTAGCACTGAGTCTCAGAGTCAAGGGGAGATGACAGCCTCAGGACGCTCAGACTGGGGGCCTATAAAATTGCAGTACAGAGGTTTGAGTGGGACCACAGGGCCTCACAGTCTAAACCTACATGTCAATCCTGCAATTTCATATTCCACTGAGGCCAAGTCAGCTTTCTTGGGCCAGAGATGACTATGACACAGATCTTTTATTGCAGTATAGACATACCCTAAGTGTAAAATTTCTCTTGTGTTGAATTTTTATATCAGGCTCAACACTGTGTATCTGACCACTTGCATAGGTCCATCTGGCATCCTTCACAAATCTAAACAAATATAATCATTCACATCTGTTTAAAATAAAAGCCCAAAGCCACTTACACTAAGACCGGATTTCCACTAAGACCAAACTCTTTCTACCATGGATTCCTGCACTGAACTACTATCTCACTCACTGCTGCTAAACTCTGTTAGTTCACATTCTAGGAAATATCCTACCATGAAGTGAAGCCAAAGTTTTCTCCTTCCAGTAAGTGAATTGTGAAGACAGTATCTGAAGAAGTGAAGCATAGCTGCCCACAGCACCAGAGTTTATTTTTCACTCAACAGCACTGCATATTTTTAAGTCATGAAATCTAATACTGATAGGAAACACCACCAGTCAGGGTTTTTTTTTCCTTTTCATCTATAAAAAAACATGATTGACAAAGTACATAGGCACCTTCAGCCACCTCAGGAAGTGGTGACATTTTTTTCCCTCCTTTACTGGTAGAGAAGAAAACCAAAACCGAGATCCCTGTTGTTCTCACCAGTACTAATCTTTTTAAAACAGTACCACTGAATGATTGCAATACTGAAACTATTAGCATGCCCCTACATTCATCTAAAAACACATTTCCATGTGGTTATGTCTGAACCACAAATGATGAGATTAGTAGTTAAAGGCAGTTACATTTATGCACATTTGTGCATTTCCCCAGTTTTTAATTTTTTGCTCCTCCACAAACTGAAATTACATTTCTGGAATAACAAGATGGCAATCAGACTGAATTTCTGTTGATAGGGTAAGGTTTTCCCCTCCGCTCTAGGAAGAAAGGGTATGTCTACACAGCAGCCTTATTCTGAAATAAGCTATTCCAGAATAGATATTCCAAAACAGCTTATTTCCAAATAACGCTGCTACACACAAAAAATGCATTTTGCAATAGCACTTAGCTATTTTAAATTACAGCCTCTTACACACATACGGCCTATTTTGAAACACAGCCATTGGACACGCTATTGCTTATTTGGAAATAGGCTCTATTCCCTGTTTTAACACCACCTATTTCAACACAGCTATTTCGAAAGAACTGCCATTCCTCATGAAATGAGGTTTGCCTACTTCAAAACAAGACAGGAGTTGTGTCACGTAGACGCTAGCATAGTTATTTTAAAATAACTGCTTTTATTTCTAAATATTTGTGCTGTGTAGACCTACCCAAAGTCTCATCCACTATTTCTAAATATATGATTTTTTGTAAAGTTAGACAATGAGAAACTAAGCATCTGTGCTGGAAACATAGGAACTACCCAAGCAGATTCATTTATCCAGTCCATACTTTGCACTTATCTCAAAGGGTTCTTAGAACTCTCTAGAAACATGGGCACCAGCACAAGTTCCCAAGAGGGAAGTGATTTACTCATGGCACATATCAAGTTAGTGACAGACGGTGAGGCTGACCGCCACCACAGGCCCTTGGGCAAGGTGGGAGGGGAGCCCAACTCGTACTCCCAAAAGGGATGGGACCAAGGGTGGATAGGACAGGGCCTAGGGCAGTCAGCCTTCAGCTCTGTCTGCACTACAGCACTGGGCCTCCCCACTACCACTCCCTCAGAGCATCAGAGCAGTGGTGACACCTCTTCAAAGATGCCTGGAGCAGGTCCGCCACTGCTGCCAAAGTAGCAGCAGCAGCAGCTGGAGTTCCTGGCTCCTTTGAAATGCTGGGCCCCTGTGCAGTTGCTCCCTTTATAGCCCTTTTATGGCAGGCCTGGTAGCAGATTCAGGAGTGGATCACGTTTCTACCCTGGGCCAGACACAATCCTCTGCTTCAGAGTCCTATGTTCTAGATAACAGAAAACCCTTCCAACTCCTGACAGAAAACACCAGTGCACACACAGTTATATCTTAGAGAACTTAAGAAAGTCTTTTCTTCCTGATCCCAGCAGGTGATCATGTGTCACAATAAAGCACAAGAGCTGGTGACCTTTATTTTACCACAGAAAACAACAAATATTATTGAACATCAAGCTTCGAAGCCCTTAAGAAAAGAATTCCAAATGCTATTCAATTCCATGAACCTGTGCAGCAGAGAACACTGAGTGCAGGCTCTGTACTTGCAAGAAACAATCCTGTTTATTTTTCTACTGATGAAGAAGGTTTCCAGAGCAAATTAATACAAAGAAAACTCAGGGGTGCTTAGTTACGTATTATGAAGCATGTCTTACCTGGAAGTAATCTGTGATGAAGGATCCAAGTTCACTCTTTAGCAAACACCTGAAAAGATATGGAACATATGTCATAAACTGGTTACTGGTCATTTCTCGCAGGCAGGAATGTCATTTACTATGGGGCAAAGGAGACAATTGTCCCCTCAGTGTAGCTTTGCCCTTCTCATCCCCAGACATTACGTTTACGCACACCATTGTGTCTTTCAGTTTTGCCCTTCCCCCATCCCTTCCCCAAATCTTGCCAGGCGTAATATAATTACATATCATGTCTATATTCTGACACAACTTTGCCTCCCACTGATTTTTTCCTGAAATAACTCCTCTTCTCAGACATAAATTTATACTGCCATCACCTCTACAGTCATACCAAAGACATCCTGATATGTGTAAGGGGAACACCATTAAAAAAAGGAGAGATTAACTCTGATCAAAGCTACATTCCCTTCATGTCTCTGCACACCTCCTATGAATTCCAAGTAGTACTGGAGGTTATGTACAGACTAGGGAGGAATGAATCCTCTTTCCTTAAGACCCATGCACAAAGGCCTCACAACAAGAGTTGGCTGAAAAATGTGGACCACACCCCATGAAAGATTGTTTTTTTTTATTTACAATAAACCATTTGCAATGTAGTTAACATTCATCTGTTTTGCTTTAAAACACTTGACAATAATTCTACGTGAAAACTTGTTTCAATTAAATTTAGGGGATTCCCCCACCCATCTACCATCTTAATTTGGAAAACAGAGAGGAAGAAAAGGGAGAGAAAGATGTTACCCTTCCCTTAAACAAACAAACAAACCAAAACAAAAAAAAACACCCACAATATTTCCACTGGGGGGGAAAGTGTGGGGAAAATTATTAAATTGAAAGAATATAATTTTTGTTTAAAAATTGGAAACATTTATTGCAATTTTTTTATTTTTGACTAAATAGACTTTCAAGACAGACATAGTGGGAGGGGTTGCTGCATGCTTAGGAGACCAGTGCTGCAATGCCTATTTTACAGATGTTTGCAGTATTCAGAAAAAGTAGAATTTGATGATAAAATATTTCTTACATACATGTGCACACACAGCATTGTGGACAATACCAAAGGTCTGTATAACTTTCAACATATTAAAGGGAGATAGGTACATACGCTGGGTAACATGAACCAGGTTACACAAATCAGAAAAATACACTGACTCAGCCTCATGGCATGTAAGAACTAGCTTTTCAACAGGTTCGTTTCTTTGCCAGGTGTCAGACTAGAGCATACATCTACTGACAGTTTGCCAGAAAAAAGATTTAGAGCCACAGGTGCTGAATGCAGATCTGTGTGTATGCAGATAAATACCCTTTGCTCTGTAGGTTGAAATCAATCCACTACTCAAGGAATCTGGGAGGCTATTTCTGTTAGAACTGCCACTCTGAGGGGTAACTAACCCAGCGAACACTTAGAAAAATTACATAAAGTTAAGTTGTTTATTTCATGATTGTGCTCCCAGCTCTGGAAATGTCTACCTCTAGGAACAAACTCTTGTTTTTAAAGGTGGTGGGAACATTTCTAAATTTCATCCCCAAATCCTGTTTTTAACAAGCCCTTTGCAGTCTTGAAATCATTAAGACATTTATTTCTAAACTACAGTGCTTTGTGTACATCAAAGGCAACTCCCCTTATGTAACTCGAAATCTGGGGAGGTCTTCTGATTCCAGTGGCAGCACACAGAGATAATTAAAGGCATGAAAGGTCCTGTTTTGTTATTACTCAGAGAATCTTAAAGGTGGCTGAATGGAATTGTATGAAATGTTGACCCGTGAGCTGAGAGAAAGTGGGAAGAGTTTCAAGACCTTTAGGCTTTATTTTTCAAGTACAAAGAGGATTAGTTAGGCTACTGAAAACAAGGGATTCAGTTGGAACGGTCATCTGAAATTAGTGTACATTCATCCCTCACTATACAAGCACAATTGGTTCCCCACTTTTTGCTCGTAGGCGAAAACTTGTAAAAGGGACACTGAATTCCCATTGAAATACATGTGAAAGTTTCTCATTGGTTCCTAGAGCTCCTAACACAGCAAAGGAGTGGCAGCATGTGGCACTGCTTTTGAAAGGTAAGTCAACCTTGGGTTGTGGGGAGGGGAAAGGGTTGGGGAGGGTTAAAAGCTGGGGGCAGTTTGGGGCTATGAGCGGGACGGAGGGTTAAAACCTGGTGGCGGGTTGGATCCGTGTGGCGGACGGGGGGGGGCATGTTAAGGCTGCGGTGTGTTGGTTCCGTGGGGCAGGCAGGCAGAGGGAGTCCAGACTGCTGCAGGTTGAGTCCATGGGGTGGGGGGAGGTGGGGGGGTGGGGTTAAGGCTGCGTTGGGGATTGGGGCCAAGAAGCCGGCAGGCGGGGACAGGCTATGACGGGTTGGGGCCATGGACAGTGGGGTAAGGCTCATATTAGCAGGAAGAGATCACTCATCTAGTCAGCAAAGGTAAGTATATGTTTCCCTCGTTCTAGCGAGCACTCATAACTAAAGTACTCATTTAACGAGGTATGAATGTACAATAAACCTGCAAAAATGTCACGTGGTTAATCTTTATATAAAAGGTGTCAATTTATCCTTCTACGACAACATCCAAACTGAGTACATTTGTATATAACCAGATAGCTGCAGGAAGGAAGAACACCACATAAATAAATAACATCTGCAGGTCTCTGACTCAGGTAAATATCTTAAGTGTTGTTTGGTAAAAAGACAATGAGAACTTGGTCTTTGTGAGGCTGGGACAAAGATTCATTCACCTACAGTCCTATCTACTCTGGGAAATTCACCTGCTGCTGAAAATAGTTGTAAAGCTGCAGATCTCTCTGAACTTGCACTGAAGTCCTCACGTAAAACAGACTCAAGAATTTTCAACACAACGCCAGTATAGTATAGTTACACTGGGTAAGTTCTCCTAACAAATTGAACCTACTTACAAACCAGTTCAGCAAAACTGTGGTCAGTCAGGATTCAGGCAGCCCAGAGCCTTTTTCACTGAACTGATTCTGGAGCTGCAGTCAGCAGGTTTTGAAACAGTGTAGGAAAGGCCAGAAAGTAACAGGGTGAATGGATTCACAGATCGAAAGAGAACCAAGATTCAGTTTACTTCTGAACAATATTGAAAAAGAGTTTGGTCTGTCCTCAGTAAGGTAAGCCATTTTCAGAACAATTGCTGAAGTCTGTTTTTAGCCAAGATTCAAGTAGCGTAGAGTAGAGTGGGTTATTAAGTCTCTCTTGACTGGGTGGTTTAGATGAATCAGTCCTGCCAAATCTAAGCATTTAAACATCCATAAGATTTGTCTAAAATTTGTGAGCTTTTAAAAACAAATGTTAGGCAAACAAAAAGAGTGTTCTAGTGAACCCTAATGGTTCAAAATTATTTCCAAGATTTTATCAACCGCCACAAGGGCTAGTATCTTGTCTATTTATTTCATGAAAGCAGAGAGTCTTCTGTAATCACAAGACTCTGGGATCTTGGATTTGAGAAAAACAGCAAACATCTGATGGCTAATGACAAAATTTTAAGAGTTGACAACACCACTTTAGAATCCAAAAGGGAGATAAACTTCCAAAGAAGAAAGAAAATGCCCTCTACCCAATCAGCTCATAACCTGCTCTGATCAAAGCTACATCCAAACAGCAGACTGCAAACTTGAGACATACACCTCCCATCCCACCCTCAGTGGCATACGATCAGACAGGTGAACACAGCCTTTCCCCTTCCGTCATAAAATTTCACCCTGCCTCACTATGCAGTTGACACCAAAAGGGATCTCTGCACACAAGATGACAACATACCTGATGTTTTCATTGAGGGTGTAAAGTTCATTGTTTTGTAAGCCTCCCCCTTTGAACACATTTATCACTGCTGTTTGCACACTGCCAAAGAGAAATAAGACAGTAGACAGTCGATAAATAACGTACCTTGGGATGCTTTAACACACCAAGCAATGTGAGCTAGCTGCCAACAGCTGAGTGGACATCATTGGGTGAGGAAGTTAACTGTACTCCTATATTTCCAATTTTTCTCCCCTGGAAATCACAGCCCTTGTTTGTCTGTGTTCTTCAGGGGAGACAGATGTGTGTCCATAGTCAGTAATGGGAAAGCCATTAAAGAGAATGCATTAAGTTCTGAGCTATGGCATACCCAGGTATTGTACATCTTAGAATCATAGCTGTACTTGTGCTTCTGGATTCCTGAAGCATCTAACCCATGGCACCCAGCATTGCTACTCATACCAGGAGATTTGGGGTAAATGACTAGCTAAACTGGTGCATCTGAAATATGTGAGGGTTCTTGTCCGCACTGGAGCTAGTTCTACAGACAGCACCAGTTCACCCAGACCAACCAAGAGTCCTGGATCCATGCATCCCAGCCAATACTTGTAAAATGCCTGGGAAAGCTGCTGTGTGTCTAAAGGATGCTGCCAGGTTTTCTAACTGACAGCTTTTTGACTAGTGCAGACAAATCTTAAAAAGAGGTTTTTATACCAATTAGGATTTGATGACATGGATTTTCTATTCCTTGAGAGCAGGACTTGATTATTAATAGATGCCATCACAGATTCATGCCACCAGTAGACAACTTTAGCAGTTGCTCACAGGACCCTGATCAGACAACATTAGGGTAAAGACATCAGAACATGCAAAAAAGTCCTTTTTATGTGAGGAAATAGACATTCTCTTAACACTGTCATCAGTAGGTTCCCCTAAGCTGGTGTGGACAATGGTTTAATTGTTAGAGGAGATAGAGACAATGAGTCAGTTTCTCAGCTGCAGACCTGAGAACCACCCAAAATTCATGAATCCTTTCTAGCAGACTGGTTAAGCTGAAAAATGTCTGAAACACTCTGTGTCAGTCCTTTGAAGTCAATACCTAACATTTACAAAGAGAGACCCATCAGGCCTGGTACTGGCAGATCCTCACCTGTTCCAGGCAGAGTTGGAGTTAAGCTGCAAAGCCTGGCGTGCTGCTTGAAAACGTGGCAAGTCACTGAGCACTGGGGAGCTCATAAAGCGAGGCCTGGGCCTTCGAAATGAACCCATCTTTTGGAATGGGACAGCAAAGGGTGAGGCTAGCGTGGAACCTCCACTCATAGATTCAGGTGGACTAAAAGGTGTCACGGAGGCCAGAAGTCTTCTCCTCTTGGGGGTCAAACTAAAGAAGGTATCAAGCCTGTGATTTCACTGGACACACTGGGCCTCCTTCCTTCAACTCCAAGGGTTCGGCCTGTAAGAAAAGCAAAGTATTGCTTCATAATTGCTGGGACTGAATAAGCACACACAGTATGAAATGCCTTAAGACAGGTGTTTTTCAAGATAGCCTTTGGGAAACAAAATAGTTGGAAGACTGGAGAAGAGAATGCAGAGTGTAGCGCACAGGAAGAGAGCAAGGAAACTTACATAACTCCACCCCTTCCCCATCCATCCTTCCAACGAGCGTACACTGAGAACAAGTGGCAGGTAGCTCTCTGAAAGCAGCTCACTTTCCCATCCTCTCCCTGCAGCAACACCTGATGGCAGCCAGCCCTGGGAACAAGCCATGCGAATTACATGGCAGCCTAATGGGCCGAGCATCTTTTCTCTCCTCCCACTTAGTTTAGAGCCCCTGTGACAGCATTGCCTCAATACTCCTCTGAGCGGCACTTTAAAGTGCCACAGAGAAAAGAGCAAAAAAAAAAAAAAAACAACAGGGAGAAGAGACGAAGAGACAATGTTATCTGAAACCGCTGGGGGGCATGGTTCAAGAGGACACGGTGGGAAGAAATGAAGGCCACCCAAATATGCATTCATCACAAGGGACAAAAAGAGAGTATTCTGCAAAAGTTGTTAGGGAATCAATGACTTATCCAAAGGAGGCCCAGAGTTTTTACTCCACACAACCAGGGGTAACTGCTAGATTGAGTATAAAATGCAGAAATTCTTCCCTCCCAGGTGTCATCTTGTAAGAGATGATTAAGTAGTACTGGGTAAACTGATGAAGGGTCAGAGGTGAATTTGGATAAACTCTCCAAAATTTGTATGCTTAGCCAAACCTTTTGAAACCTCTCTACTCCACCCACTCCACATCTCTTCCTGTAGTACACTTACAGAGATGGTACTTCTGAAGTTTTCAAGCAGTTTAGGGGAAAAAATAACAGTTATGTTTAGCTAAGCTGTACAGAAGGAAGACAGGAACCTCTCTTTTCCACTATGCCTCCTACAGGACTTCAAAAGACAATAATCAGTCAGTGAAAATCCAGCTTAGAACCCATGCAGCAACACAACAAATTTCCATTGTCTGCTCATACCCTGAAGACATGAACCCTTTTCTAGCAGCTTTCAAATTAAGCCTTTCATGGATGTCAGGCACGTTTTTTTCCCCTACAAAACTAATCATGATTTAGGCTCCCCATCTCCATCTTCCATATCCATCTGCCAGGTTCTAAGACTTGAAGTTGGAAAAGAGCTCCTGAGGAAGCCCAATAATCTGTGATATCTGGAGAACCTGACTGAATCAGGCAAGGGTGCTATGACCCTCCTCACTATTGCATTTCATCCAGTAGAAAGGAATCAGGACATCATGTTATGACTACAGACTGGTGAATCTGCTTAAAGAAAATAAGACTTGAACCTCATTTTTGTTAAGCACCAAGAAAATGCTCAGTAAAATACACGACACTTGGGCTATCTCTGCAGTACCGCATAAAGTTGATTTTAAGACACTTCACTTGATTTAGCAATGCGACTGTCTTCACTGCAAATATCATTAGGTCGATTTTAAGGGGCACTAAGGTCGACTTTCTTGCCCTACCCCACCCCTCCCAGGAGGTGTAACAAGTTTGAATTTAAAAGGTTGATTTAATACCAGTATGGAAACAGCATTACTTTAAATCGATTTTATTGCCCTCCAGAGGTATCCCAGAGGTATTCCACAATGCCCCACAGGTGTTCATTCTGGCCACTTTCACCTCTGCTGCTCTCCAGCTGCCCAGGATGTAGGTAACAGGAAGCCCAAGAATTTTAATTCATTTTTTTTTCTGACCAGCATGGGTAGCACACTTGAGGAGCACACCTCAGGAGCGATCACATCTAGCCATCATGAGTTCTCAGGATTCTAATTCTGATCAGAGTCGTCAGGGTCACAAAAGAACCTCTGTATGGAGCCATCAGGACATCCGGGATCTCACTTCTGTGTGGGGTGACAGATCTGTGATGAGCAAACTGCGAATCAGCAAAAGAAATGCGTGACAGGTATTCGAGGGGTTTTAGTCTGTATGCACAAAAGCAATGAGAAGTCTTGTGGCACGTTACAGACTAACAGATATTTTGGAGCATAAGCTTTCATGGACATTCATGGGAAGATTTCCCAGGGCACGATGGAGAAGGGTTATAGCAGGGATGCTCAGCATTGCCAGTTCGAAATCAAGGAGCTCACAAAGTGAAAGAAGCCAATGGCGATGTGGGACGTCTCCCAAAACATACCACTTTTACGAGTAGCTCAAAGCCATTCTTGGGAAGGACCCAACCACAGTTGCCAAGGGTTGCATGGACTCCTCAGGAGACTACGCTCAGCTCTCCAGTGAGAGCCAAGAGGGTAAGGAGGAGGCAGAAGCCAATGAAAAGGAGGATGCTGTCAGTCAGCAGACACCTGAGGAAGCTGATGCTGCCAGCCAGAAGCTCTTCCTCACCCTGGAGCCAGTCCCCTCATCGACACCAGATTCTCTGGAGTCCAGCAATGCTAGAGAGGGCTCTTCTGCCAAGTATAATTTTAACTGCTACAAGTGGGTTGCAGCTGGGTTGAGGTAGAGGTGCATTTCTCTTAAGCTGTTTTAAGGGGCATAGATCCACCACACAAAACCTGCAACCCGCTTGTAACAATTTTAAAAAAATGCTCGTTAATATTTCTGAGGATGGAGTGTTTATCCTTCTTGAAGATCTCCATAAAGGTCTCAGCCAGATACTCTTTTATTTTTCACACAAGGTTTTTGGGGAGGCCTGATTTATTCCAGCTTCCACAATAGAACACCTTGCCATGCCAGGCAACCAGTAAGTAATCTGGCATGATGGCACCACACAGCATTCTGACAAATTTTTCAGCCCTGTGCTCACACAGTATGAGCATATTTTTTTTCACTCTCTGTCATTTTTAGGAAACTGTCGTCTCTTTTTGCAACCCAGCGGAAGCACAGGAAGTTACATTAAAGTTTGTCCCCTTAACATTATTGCTCCGCTCCCTACCCATTAAAATTTCCCAGGACTGCCCTGCCGCACCACGTGACTGACAGGCTCTCCATCTGCCCCATCCGCATGGCTGGCAGGCTCTCCTGGCCCTCTCCCTTCCTACCATGCTGCTGCTAGAGGGCTCCCCGGCTCCTCCCTGCCCTGCAATGATACAGCTGCACTGAGAATGTTTTTTTCTGCACTTTACATTTCACAGGGCTGACAACCCGCCCCTCAAGCCTGCCATGAGGCCTGAGGGCTGAAAGCCTCTCAACCACCATGCAGCTGCCAGGCTGTCCGGACCCTGTCCGTGGACACTGGCATATCCAGCATGGTCCTTCCTTGCTTTAAATGGCTTTTTCCCTTCACAGGATTTAGGAGGAGCTGCTGAGAAAGTTATTTTCTGCACTTTCCATTTTGCAGGACTTTGTTTCAACCCTCTCCCCCTCCTATTAGCTACCAGGATCTTACCAAATCCACAATAAAACGGTCTGGAGAATTAATAGCTTCTGTTCCACACAGGTTGATTCAATGTCACTGTTAAGAAGACAAAAGTGTCCTTGAGAAACATTCATTGTCTGGGTCAGTGAATTGTGTCACTTTTAAAAACTGTATCTAAATTTTGACCTTGACTGTCTTCAACTGGCAGTGTGAGTGGGGGAGACAAGGTTTGGTGATGTGCCGTAGGAAAAGACCAAAACAGGACCTCATCCCGCACCAGCTTCAATAGGCGCAGAGGGAGCGAGCCCAAGCTGCTGCTGACAGAAAGTGGACCCAGCAGTGGCGGCAAAGCATGCGCCCGTGCAGGAACAAGGACTTGTCAGAGCTCCTGACGGCTGTGAACGAGCAAACCGACATCCTGTGGTCCATGCTGGAACTGCAGAGGGACACTCACCACAGAACTCACAAATTTATGGTCTCCTTATCCTATTGCCCAAACTCCCCTCAGTGTTGCCAGATCTCTCTTTGCTGGGGACCCCAAACATACGGGGTGGAGGGAAGGAGAGGGAAAGGACAGTCTTGGGCTTCACCCCCAGGATCTCTCCACACTGCAAAATACTCACATTCTACCACTCATGATGGCAGGATTCCCCTTTTTTTCCTGCATCTTAACCTTCACCCCTAAATAAAAATCATGGTTTTATGAAAACCACAGTGTCATTTTTTGGTTCATATGGGGCAGGGTGCAGTTGGAGGTGCTTTCATAAAGGTCCAGCACATATCATTGTAGGTGGTGGGGGTGGTATCACGATAATTAAATGCAGCAGATTCATGTGGCTGTCTGCTCATTCATAAAGCTAATTTTCAAAGCATCCCTGATTTTAGTTGCTTCTGTATGTGGACTGATGACTGCCCTTGTACCCAGCTGCGCATAAGTACTGCCCAGGGCAACTGCCTCTGTAACCCAGGCTGACATGAAATTTCCCCTTTTGATTTACAAACACTATGGAAAATACAATATGCTGAAACGATGGGGGGGTGCTGGCTTCACAAAGGTCCAAATGGGTCAAAAAACTCCTGAATCTGGCTTTTAAATGGCCATAGGCACATTCCACTGCCATTCTGCACTTGCTCAGCCTTAAGTTGAAGTGTTCCTGGCTGCGGCCCAGTGTGCCTGGGAGCAGAAGGTAAGCAGGGTAGCCCAATATCATTTTGATATCATAGCGCTTCAGGGTGAGGGACAGCAGATCACAAAGTTCCATGAAAATAGCCTCGCGCATGCAGAATTTGTGCAGCCACTGCTGGTCATCCCAGACCTCCAAAATGATGGGGTCCCACCAGTGCATGCTGGTTTCACATCGGAGCTGGTACTCGACTGCATGGAACGCATCCAGGGCAGCCAACAGCTCTGCATTCCTGGTCTCCAGTCTTTTAATGCCTTCATAATCATCCGCATCCACCTCATCCTCCCACTGGCTTTGTCTAATAAAATACTGCATGACACTTTGGGAAATGTCCATAAAACACTGTGCAACAGCTCTAAGCTGTTCAGGATCCATGCTAGCACTGTGCAGCGGTATAAGCCGGGGCAGGCTTTGGGAAAATGGCATGAAAAATGGCATGGAATTCCTCGGGCCGTTTGTTTTCCAGTGGTAGGGGGCAACACTGTACTCTGGGATGAAGACATCAGACACCCACAAGCACTTGCGGTACATTTTTCCCCTAACACACAGGCAGAAAAACAGAATGCAATGGGGCTTGCAGGCACTCTGGGATAGGTACCCACAATACATTGCTGACATAGTCAAGCCTAGCAAAGGCAATGGAAACACACTATGTAGACCTTCTGGATATTTGTGGACACTAACCTTCGACTTTATAAAACCTAGTGTTAAGAATTCAGCTTCAATAAATTTGACTTTATTTCATAATATAGACGTAGCCTAATACATAGTTCCCCCCAAAGAACTTAAAATATATACTTCTCTATCCACAGCTTCATCCAGATTCTTTGTACAGGTTCAATACAGTTAGATAAGAGCTCTGTGACACACAGCAGTGATGTTCCAACTCATTTTTTTCTTGGCACTGCACCTTTAAATGGTGCATACCCCTAAGTAATCTGCTGCAGCATAAGCCTAAATACTAACTGCAACACAGGGCTTCAGTATGCTGGACTGGCGATTCTGCATCCACTACATTTCAATTAAAAATATGAAGGTTTTATAAGTTCAGTGTGAAAAAGAATAATATGATCAGGACAACTGTGACATATTAAATTCCATGTGTTTCACACTGTCCTGACATTTAAATGTGCTACAGATTTTTATACTGAAAATGTCCAACCGCATTGTAGCTGGGTACAGAAAAGTCAGTTCTTTTGGAAACGAAGGTTTAATGATTAGAAGTTTGGCATACATTAAGTTAGCCGAATGCTTCGGCCCAAAAGATCAGCAGTGAGACAGTTAAGTGTTGACATATATCATCTTCAGGTTTGAGTTAAAACAGCCCACTGAAATGAATAAGGGGCAGTTCACACTGCTCAGTGTTGACAAGTATCAGAGAGGTAGCAGTATTAGCCTGTATCTTCGAGAACAACAAGAAGTCCTGTGGCACCTTATAGACTAACAGATATTTTGGAGCTTTTGTGTTGACCTCTCAGTGTTATTATTTCCAGCTACCCATATAAGATATGTACATGCATTTTTCAGTGCTAGGCAGCTCAGTATAAACATTCCTTACATTAGGTGCAGGCATTACCGTACTATGTCATAAGAGTGTGTAATATGACTTCAGTTGAGACACCTGTGCCAGTCTATAAAAAATTCATAGAGGTCTTCCTAATTATAATGACTGCATTATGCTCATATTCTTAATCTTCATTTTTTGCAATATATATAGCTTGTAATTAGGAGGGCTAAAACTTTTCTTAAAATGAAAACTTAGACTCTAGAGCACACGTCTGTAGGAGGAGATGGGTTCTGCAGCCCCTTAGTTCCCCCTACCACACCCGCCACCACAGTGCCAGACTTGCTGGCCACTTCCCAGGCACAACACAATGCCAGGACTGAGCCTAGCCGGATTTAGCCCTGCAGCATCATGGGCCAGATTTTCAATAGCCCAGTCAACAGGGCTTACTGGAGCCCCCAGGTCGCTTTTCCACCAGGAGTTAAGAGTCGAAAACTGCACACCCGACCTACACTTTCTGGAGATCAAATTTTCATCCACAGTAATGAGCTCATGCACACACCCTGCCCCAACAAAGTCTCCCTTATAAAGTCTGTCTTTTCTGTGCCGCCAAGTCTTGTTAGTTATTTGTTGGCTGGGTCCATTTTGTGTGTTCTGGAATGTGTAATTTATAGCTTGTGCTGAGAGTGACTATCGTCATGGTTAGGGGCATGTTAATATAGTCACAGTCTTCTAAGCAGTCTTCATGATAACTCTGGCTATTCTGAGCTACCAGAAATGCCACAGTTTGTAACAAAATGCTGAGCATTTCAAGTCTATAACTGTTTTTTCTTCTGTTTGCTACGAAAACAATTAAAAACCAGTTAGATAAAGGTTTCAGCAAAAGGTATCACCCTACCACAGCTCTTCAGTCCTGTCCAAGATTCTCCCCTCCGTGCCTGTAAAATGTTTTGTGTGACTATAATAAGAATGCCTCCCTGCTCATATAGAGCACTGGTCACCTGTAGATCTCAAAGTGCCATATAAAAGGAGGGAAGATGGGAAACTGAAGCACAGAGAAGTGAAGAACCTGCCACGGTCATCTAACTGGCCTATAACAGAGCTGAAAATAGAGCCTTAGCCTCCCAAATCTCAGGCTATGTCTAGATTGCTGCGAACTGTTGGCAAAATATATGTAAATTGTGCAAAGAATTTGCACATCTTTTACTGACAGTTCTGTCAGGAGAGGCTTTTCTGACATATGGCCTGTCCACATGGGGCCAAATGTTGGGAAAAAACCCCTCTGCCAAGACATCCCTTCTTAATCGCTGAATGAGGTGCAGAGGAATGTTGACAAAACACTCCTGACTGGCAGATCTGCAGGCTGGACGCATACTCTCTTGCCAAAAGCAGAATGCAGTGGGGCTACAGGCACTCTGGGACAGGTACCCGCAATGCACTGCTGACATAGTCAAGCCTAGCAAAGGCAATGGAGACACCCTTTGTAGACTGTCTGGATATTTGTGAACGCTAACCTTCCAAGTCTGCAGTCTAGACATAGCCTCAGTTTAGTGTTCTAGCTGCTAGGCAGTTCTGCTTTTTATTAGTGCTCATGAAAGGTGTCAAGCTCTGCAGACAGGTTCATGAACTGTATGCCATTATAGTACTGAGTGGGGGCAGCAGTCTGGCCCTCCCTTTCACTGGGACTCCACTCTTTAAATACTCCTGTGAAACTCCCCCGCACCCTCCCACTCATGAATCTGATGAAGTGGGTCTTTGCCCATGAAAGCTTATGCTCCAAAATATCTGTCTATAAGGTGCCACAAGACTTCCTGTTATACTCACATGGTTCAGCGTAGTGAAACACCTCTAGCTGCAAGGAGTAGTTCCCTCATCATGCTAATTCAGTCATTGTCTTCTTTCGCAACAAGATCTTCCACCCATACCATTTAATGATGTTGGATTTTCTTAAGACATGAAGCATGTAAAAGTTTAAAGAGTTTTTTTATTGCTGCCTTCTCCCCACCGCAATCCCATAGGCCCACACCCAAACCGGCTCGCTTGTCCCTAATTATAAATTTATATCCGTCTGCCAAAAAGCCTTTGAAGCCACAACAAAGCAGGTCTGGACCTCATACACACCCAAGGCAGCCCATAGAGTTCTGTGGTCTTTAAGTGCACAAACAATGCATGGTTGGGCACCAGTCTTCTAAACTGGAGATATGCATCACCTAACCATGAAGCAATGTTATTCATCTGCAATATGTCACATTTCAAAAACAATTTCATTGGAGACTCCAAACAGGGCCAGAGGAAATGAATACACAGACATGCATCTGTTGGAAGATGGTATTTCTGAAAATTAGGTAAGAAATGACATCACACACAATCAAATTAAGGGAGCGATGCTAGTTTAAAATTGTCTCTCTCCTGTTTGCTATGAAAACTATCAAAAGATTTATTTTAAAAAAACAGCCAAAGGTTTCCTCACAACAGGCAAGATACATCTGGCTGTTTGGAAGAGAAGAAAGGTCAGCAAAATGACTTGCTCCTTACTGGAACTCCAAGAACATCAAAGAAGGGACGGCAAAGCAAGAAAACTAGCAGTCCTTCTTCGTGAATATGCATCTTCTAGTGGATGAAGAGTTGATTTAAAAAAAATAATAATAAAAGCATAGCAACAAATATTTAAATGTCAAGAGAACGGGCCATGTGTGTCTTGGGTTATTTTTACTTTTCTTTAGTGTTTTTTCTGCAGATCCAGGACAGCAGGGCCAACACACGCTGGAGTTAAGTTCCTTTGGAAAGGCAGTGTGGGTGTTGGAAGGCTGCCAACGGAGGCAACAGAGCAGCACAAGGGACTGAAAGGCCTGCAATAGGATAACTGGCACTGCTCATATTTGTCAACACCAAAAGTAAATTCGCACCAAGCTGCCACAAGCCAAAAAGCAACTTTAAACCAGATGCAGAAGGAAAATCAAAGGAGCCTTCTTCACCTAACAAAATCTTCACTGCCTTCCTCAAATCTAGTCGTATAGAACAGGGGAGTTTTACAATTAGACTCAAGAGATAGCACCAAGCAGTCCAGGGAAGTAAAATGGAAATTAAAATGCATGCAACTGGAAAAAGCCACACACACCAGAAACTTTTAGATCGCTTGTGCAAAAATCTAAGCAAACGATCATTTCAAAAGGGATTTCCCCACTGTCCCAGCTTTACAATTCCAGGAACAGATTTCCTGATTAAAAACCCAGTTCTACCCCACTCAGCCAACCTACACAGATATAAAAACAGTGTGGAAAGACCCAGGCTGGAATTTTATTAGTGGTTTCTATTTTGAGCCCAGTAAATATTTAACAAATCAGGTAATCAATGAAATCCTCCAATAAGAGTTCAGCTGATAAGCTCCAGTCCCGATTCCTTCTCAATCTTTTAATTCTTTGCATTTGTCAGTGTGTCCTTCAGCAGATATTCCACAAAATTCTACTTCAACGCCCTTCAGGTCATCAAAATATGTGGGCATGTGCGTGAATATTAGAGTTTGTCTACACTTACAGCACTGTTCCAGTAGTGCAGCTGTGCTGCTTAGTGGTACCTATGCTGACAGGAAAAGCCCAGTCTCTACTGGGAGTATGTTTGTGTAAAGGGGTGATTTTTTCATGCCTATGAGCACCACAATTACGCTGATGTTAAGTAAGCCTGTTGTGCAAAGCATTGCTCAGTTGGTTTCTGAAGTAAGCACAGGTAATGCCTGCTACCTTTACGGATGGAATCCGATTGCCATTTGTTTTTCCAAGTGCTCAGTTTCCTTAAGAAAATACCGTGTGTGGTTTATTTTTGGAGAGGTAGCATGAATGAGGGAAGGAAGAATGAACTTCAACAAAATCAGTTAAGGTTTTATTCCCTATGCCCATTCCTACCCCAAACTCACAATCCCCCCTCCCCTCACACCCACACTCTTAAAGACAGGTTCTGATCACAAATTATCTTTGCTAATTCAAGTAGAGATGAAAGCAGAAACTTCAAAGCTTACTTCTTCCATAGTCTCCACCAAGGCTGATCCACAGCCAAATGACTTCCCTGGGAGTTGAAATCGGTCCATTGAGCCAAGGTAGATAAGAGCAGAAAGACACAGATAGGCAGATACCTAGTGGGATTTTCAACAGCACTTTTTCCAATGTAGGTGCTTTTGCCTGTTTTTTTCAGAGCCTTTTAAAATCTGGCCCATACTGACTTCAGGGCCTGAACCAAAGTGTATTGAAAGAAATGGTAATCAACACTGATTTCAAAGGGCTTTAGACTGGCCTTTTAGAAAGCAAAGCATAACTCTAATCCTGCAAATGTTTATTCATGTAAGCAGTCCTATTGACTTCAATAGACTTCTCATGGAAATAAAGATTACCCATTATTTATTTACTATAGTTCTCAGTATAAACTAGGTATTTCCAAACACAATCTCTGCTGCTCAGAGTCCAAGGACTGGAGCAGTGTTTGCTCCCTCACACTGTTAAGTCTGAAAACATCCCTCTGATAAGACTGTCAGATTCTGAGCACTGAGACAACAGCTTGAGCGTGCATATTAGAGCTTTATCTGTTTATTCCTAAAGTCCCAATTAGTCACAACTTTGCTGCCAAAATCCCGTAAAGTGTATAAATTCTGTGAGCAGAAACTCCACTTCAAGGATTAATGAGTTTGGCTAAAAAGACATCAGACTGTGTTAGGGTTCATGCTATTTCGACTGCAAAACCAAAATAGGGTTAAACAAGAAAACTTTCCCCACAGCCAGCTGCCCTCTTACCAGCATTATTTGCCAGTGTTGCTCTACCACTGCAAAGTCATATGTCAATGACTCAAGTTTGCAATGATGGTTGCAAGCCAATTTTCAAAGCAAAAAACTTCAGTCGGGCACGTCTGATTACTTCGCCCTGCATGCTTATGCCAGCACCCCACTGGATTCCCACTAACCCAAGCTGCAAGTAGGTATTTTGCTAGTGTAAACTCTGAAAGAAGCAACATAATGAAAACAACACACCGGTGTTAGAAAGAGAGTCCTTATTTTCAGCTCCTTGTCAAAAATCAGCTTTTTATGGGTGGGACTTTGATACCACACCTAAGCCAAGATTTTTTAGCTTAATATAACAAAGTAAAATTTAAAACCTCCCCCTCAAAAAAAAAAAAAAAAAGCTATTTCTCAAATTAAGAAAAGGAAGACAGCTATTCCTAATCACAAGCTACGCCCCTATGTTCTGTTTGAAAATACTCTTTCAGAAATGTACTGACACCACACCACCCACGTAAAGGACATCTCATCCTCTGGGTTAATTCTGATTTCACACACAAAGATATTTGACAGCCATAAAAGCCCATAAAACTAACATAAGCCAAGTGCCGATTTGGAAGGTGACTACTGAAGCTTCTAGTCCTCATTTGCTTAAAACAAACATGTTCAGAAAATTACCTGTATGCTGAAAAACAAAACTGCGGGTGGTGGAGAGGAACTGGCTTGCACATACGAATTGATTTATGGGGTTTGTGAGGTTAGTATCCTGCCAGTTGGACCGCAGTAAAACAATTACACACAAAACTATCCAAGCTCGAGACCTACAGAACGCCAATATCAGACTCCCCTTTTAATGCATGTTGTGGTAGGCCTCTTACCTGTCTGTGGTCAAGAACAGGTACTAGGCATCTTCTTTTCAAAGTGCCAGAGCAACAACTGCTGCAAGCAGGAGGGGTGTTACAGCCAGGATTCCCCACCTCCAGCTCCTCCCCTATGCTGCCCCTAAGAAGAAAGCTGAACGTACCGCCTGTTCACCATCCTCTGATCTCAGCTAGGGGAACACAGAGGATTAAAACACTACGTGCCACACTAGGCTGGCTGAATTTCAGAGCAAAAGACAGAGAAGAATGCAGGAAGAGCTGGCGATGAAGCACAAAACACATGCTTCATGACCCAGACAAGACACATGTCCTATAATTAAATAATAAAAATTAATGATTAAAGAATGTGAAAGAAGGCCAGATTTTAGCTGAACTATAGCCCAGAAGTTCAACTAATTTAAGGCTGACGTCATCTCTAAATTATAACACAGAGAAAAACATGTACCTTTGCTTATATTCCCCACTATCTCACCCCGATTCAAAGTAGCAATATGATTGCTCACAGAAGCAGTAACAAGTTCTAAATGCAGTCTTGGAATGTGCCCTTCCAACATACGGGGCTTTGCAGCCACTCTTTCATTTCAGTAATTAATCTCTCATGAAAGATCATGGGGGTATAATTTATCTAAGGGCTCCAGACAGCTTTGTGATGTGCTCCTCCTTAGCACTACAACACCAGGCTCCCAAAGTGCTTTATAAAAGAGGAAGAATCACTGTATTGTTTTACAGAAGGATTCCAAACAGGGAACCTGAAAGTGATTCCCTCCCAACAAGCAAACAGCAAAGATAGTAATGGAACCCAGGTCTCCCAACCCAGGGCTCTATCTATTGGCTGCAATCACTTCCTCAGGGTCTGCTATGAAATGTGTCACTGTGGATGTTTTGTTATAGCCTTTAAGCAGGTTCAGTGAAAGTTCTCTCATACCTGGGCCTGCTCATGACTCGATAGCAAAACCATGCAACATTTACAAAGAAACTCAGTGGTTTGAAGTGAGTTGTGTTTTGAGCTGTGACAGATGAATCACACATGAAACTCCAAGCAAGACGCTTGGTGTGGGTGGGAGGGACAGTCTGAGAACTGAAGCACGAGCATGCAGCCCACCACATTTTGGAAAGGACCACTATGTTTCTGACACCACAGTAGCATCTTTGGAATCCATTGTGTGAAATAGGTTCCTATTATGGGAACTAAAATTCCTTAGCTAAGAAAGTAAAATAGTTACTGCACAGTGGCCAATTAGTTTGGAGCCAAAGAGATCAGATCATGCTTCAGAGCATACAGAGAAAAATGATTATGTAGTGAAGGCACTGAATTAGTAACCAAAAGAACTGGGTTCTGTTCCTGTCTCTATCATAGATTTCCTGTCTTATTTTGAGCAAGTTGCTTAACTACCATGTTTCAATTTCTTTGTCTGAAAAAAATGGGGAAAATAATACCTACCTATTGGGGTGCCAAGAGGCTTAAAATGTTTGTAGATCACTTTAAAGTGCTTGGGTAAAAACTGCTAGAAAAGAATAATTCATTTGTATAGCCACATAGCAGACCTGTCTGAAATTAAAAGTGTTTTTTTTAATTAGAGACGTTAAGAAAAATTAATTTGTTTAACCTGGATTAAGACAAACTACATTACTCATTAAGCATCAACCATGAGATACAACTTTAAATCTTGAAGTGAAAAGATACAACCAAATTTTAAAATTGAAATTACATATCTAGTACCAGGCCTTAAGAAAACATGCTATTTGCACGGGACAAGTAAGAACCTTTTCCTGATCAAAGGGGAGGTAGAAAAGAGGGACAAACAGGGTGTTAAACCATGATTTTTTTGCAAAATTTAAAGACTTCATTGCAAAAGAACATTCTAGCTATTCTGGCTAATGTAACCTTTCAAAGTTGACCTGAACCAATGCTATCTGCAGACAAAGAGCTTTAGGGCCTCTGCTGCCCATAACTTTGCAATAGCCAATTTAGCATCATCCAATACAAAACAATGTGGTGTTCACCACAACGAGCTACATCAAAACAAAACAACAGTCATGTAGCACTTCAACGAATAACAAAATGATTTATTAGGTGATGAGCTTTCGTGGGCCAGACCTACTTCTTCAGATCTATAGAAATACCACTCCAGACCCAGTAATATGGCACAGAGGTCCACAAAAAAGTTCAGTAAAAACTGACAAATCAAATACATAGAACTGAAGGAGGTGTGTGAGAAGTGGGGGATGTTAAATGTCTTGTCTGAAAGTAATCTCATGATTTTTGAGGGCCTGATTCATGATTTGTGAATGCTTGGGATTGTCAATACCTCTAACCACAGAAGTGAGGCCTTAGTTTACCACACTGACAAAAGCTGTGCCATGGTCGATCTCTAAGTTTTGCCGAGTAAAGAATAACAGCCCACTACTAAAGGCTTGACTTTAACTCAAATGTTGAAGGCCAGTGCTGAAGATTGTCACTTGCTGAAGACCTACTGGGAGAAACTATTATATACCTAGGCTACATCTACACGTGCCCCAAACTTCGAAATGGCCATGCAAATGGCCATTTCGAAGTTTACTAATGAAGCGCTGAAATGCATATTCAGTGCTTCATCAGCATGCGGGCGGCAGCGGCGCTTCGAAATTGACGAGCCTTGCCGCTGCGCGTCGCGTCCCGACGGGGCTCCTTTTCGAAAGGACGCCACCTTCTTCGAAGTCCCCTTATTCCCATGAGCTCACGGGAATAAGGGGACTTCGAAGTAGGTGGCGTGCTTTCGAAAAGGAGCCCCGTCGGGACGTGCCGCACGGCGGCAAGGCTCGTCAATTTCGAAGCGCTGCTGCCGCCCGCATGCTGATGAAGCACTGAATATGCATTTCAGCGCTTCATTAGTAAACTTCGAAATGGCCATTTGCATGGCCATTTCGAAGTTTGGGGCACGTGTAGACACAGCCCTAGAGTTTTATTTTATTCCCCTCTGAAAACACACTGTTTTTAAACAAAAACAGCACAGCTGCAGTTGTGCCACTGTAGCACATCAACATAGACACTACCTAAACTGAGAGGAGGGGTTCTCCTGTCAGTGTACGAATCCTCCTCCCTGAAAGGTGGCAGCAAGATCAACCTATACCAGGTGTGCGTGGGTGGGTGTGTATGTTAGGTTAGCATAATGCCTCTCCATGCAATGGATATTTCAGGCACCATGAATAATCAACAACACTTTCTAGTGTAGACAGGGCCTAACTTTTTTGCAAGACTGGGGCCTTCTCTGGCCTGAAAAATAACCAACATATTTATATATTCAAACTCTTAATCCAACATGAACTTTCAACTGCTACATCCTTGTTTTCAGGTGCTCTCCAGTGATACTAGTAACATATGCAGCAAAACTCCAGGAAGCATGCAACTTTATTAAGTCAGACAAAGTGTATTGTCTTAGCCACTGAGAAAAATTTGTGAAGATTAGAAGAGTTTTGCCCTCCACAACACGGAGAAATCTGGCCAAATGTTTTTTTAACAGAAAAAAAATGTATCTGCTCAACAAATCAACTGTTCAAATTCAGTTCAAAAAAATCCTACACCACAGCAAGCAAGCCATGTCAGTTTAAATGTAATGACATTTTATGTACTATGAGATGCTAATTAAAGTAAATGAGAGATCTCTTTAGACATGACGTATGAATTTAAACAACCACAAATCTATTGGAGTCCACCCATACTACAAGTAGATGTGATCTAGCAAAATTAGACCTTTTCAGCACTAGACTCTTCCTTATTTCTACCTTTGAAGCTCCACTGGCAGTAATAACAATGGGAGTAATTGAACAGACCAGCCACCAGAGTTTTCACCATCTGTTGTCTATCCCTGGACTAGAAAGCATGGCCATTAAAAACACCAGTGGCTGTATAAGCCCTATTTATATAATCCTATTACTCTTCCACTCAGTTTAAAAATAACAGTTTCAACACCTACTTCCACCATTTGAACTGAAGATAATCTCCCAACTTGCATGTATTAAACAAACTCTAGAACTGGATCACAGCACACATCTTCCCAGTGTGAGAGCTGGGACTTTGAGAAAAAACACCAAACAGTGTGAGTGACGGCAATACAGCTTTGTAATTCTAGCATGGCCATGCCTTTCAGTTTTGAAAATGAACTTTGTAGTCCCTGAACAGACATTGTAAATCCATGAATTGGTTACAAAAAGCCCTTTTGAGCATTTATCTTTAAAGGTGAATGCAATTATGATATCCACGCTAGCCGTCAACTACACTGTGAATATCTATATTCCAATTTGATTTGCTTTTATAGAGCGAAAGAAAGATTTCCTAATGTTGCCTGTTCACGTATCAAGAGCTCTTTTAAAAATTCCACAGCAGTATCCCCTAATTAAGCCATTTTCAACTGAAAGTTTTAATCACTAATGGAAAGAAGAATAGGCATACAGGGCTTGATATACTGGGTCAAATCCATCTAGCCAAGAATCTTGTCTCTGACTGTGACCAAATCCAGGGATTTAAACAGAAGTGCCAGAAGGGATGGTTATGGAATATCTACCTCTAAGGCTGTTTCAGCCTAACTCCCTCCTTCTCCCTCATCCCCCACCCCCATTAATGGCTGGCTTGCAATCTAAGCATACTTTTCAATCCTACTAATATCTTGGCCTCAGTGACATCTTGTGTCAGAGTGTGACACACATTAATTATGGGTTGGAGTCAAGCCCTTAGGTACAATTGCATTTGCTCTGATCCTACTGAAAGAGCCTGAAAACTACAAGATCCCCACCAAATATTCATAAACCTGAATTACCCACCAGGAGAAATAAAAAAAAAACAAATTGATGGGGCCAGACGAATACCCTGAAACCAGCTACTACATGATAGGCCCAAAAAAGCCAAGAACAGAACACCACTGGTCATTACCTACAGCCCCCAACTCAAACCACTGCAATGCATTATTAAAGACCTACAATCTATCCTTAATCAGGATGCCACACTCCAGAAGGCCCTAGGTGATAGGCCTGTTCTCTCCTACAAACAACCTTCCAACCTTAAAAAGATTCTTACCAACAGCCACAGTCTATACCACAAGAATACCAATCCTGGAACTTTTACTTGCAACAAGGCCTATTGCCAGCTTTGTCCACATATCTATTCTGGAGATGGCATCACTAGGCCTAACCAGGTTATTCACAGAATCACGGACACATTCTCATGCTCCTCAACTAACATCATATATGCCATCATGTGCCAACAATGCCCACATGCTTTGTCTATTGGACAGACTTCAAACTCTCTTAGACAAAGAATTAATGGGCATAAAACAGACATTAAAACACTCCTGATTCATAAACCTGCCAGCCAGCACTTCAATGGAGTGGGTCATTCTGTTAATGACCTGAAAGTCTGTGTATTACTGAAAAGGGACTTTCACAGCCGTTTGGAAAGAGAGGCTGCTGAACTCTCTTTTATATTCAACTTCAACACATTAACACATGGCTTGAACCAGGATGGCAATTTTCTAGCTCATTATAGGGGTACTTTTACATACTTTGATTTATCTAATTCTTGACTTCCCCCCCCCGCCTCCTTCTGCCCCTCTGCTCTCTGATTTGCTTACCTTGATATTAATTTTTCTGATTTGCCAACCTTGATTACTATTTTTAGTTCTCTGTGCCTTAAATATTGAGTCTGTTCTGGTGTGGCTATGGTCTGAAGAAGTGGGTGTGTGCCAGGAAAGCTCATCACCTAATAAATTATTTTGTTAGTCTGTAAAGTGCTACTGGACTGCTTTTTTGTTTTGATAATACATAAATGAGCACAGCTATCTCTGTTACTATTAATTATGGGCTGTTTAGCAAAAAACCATTACATCTGAAGTCTTCTTTTTCTTGTATTATGATAAGTAAATGGGAGAAACTGATTTCTCTTCTTCAGATCCAGTGTGGGTCCTGAGCCACATTCACTGAGGAAGGAAATGATGCATACCTTTTGAGAGAGATGCGACAGCTCAATCAGAAATTATGGGTTTGAAGCAGGAATTAATGAGTCAGGGTCTATGGCTTGCATTATGCAAGAGGGCAGGCTAGATAATAATGGCCTTAGAGTTTGGGTTCAGTTTCCCTAATTAACATAACTCTTTTAGATATTCTTCCTTACTGAATTTAAAAAAAATAAGGATCTAACAAAATCTCTATTTCCATCTTAAAACTCTATTACATATTTCATATTTGCAAATGCATGTATCACATGGTATATAACAAAAGAGATGGTGTGTGGCTGGGTGGCTGCACACACCACTTGACTCTAATGGAAATTAATTTAAAAATTGTGGAACTGTGTGCCCTATTGCCCTATGCTGGGACAGCTTATGGAGTGTCTCCAACAGTTCACAAAATAGGATCCAAAGATCATGGTTCTATCCCTGCTGTTGTTGAAGTACCAAATGGCTGCTCCACAACATCCCCAGGCAATTTATTCCAGTGCTTAACCACATTGCAGTAACCATGTAATAGGTGTCCATGGATTTTTTACAATATCTAGCACTGGGGGTCCTTACAGTTAGTATATAACACACATACTTTGCTCCAAATATGCAGGATAACTATGTGGTAAGGGTTATAAAACAGGAAAAATATATACAGAAAAACCCACCAGTTTGACATTTTGCCTAGTTCCCTCCTAACAGAAAGGATCAGTAAAACTATATTGACATTTCAAAAACATGTTTCACCACACAGGCATTTTAATAGTCTCATACAAATACGCCTATAAAAACTACACCTGGAATCCACATTTACAGTAGTTAGGAGAGGAAATGGGTAAGATTTCCCCAGCCCCAGAACACTAATTTTAATAAGGTCAGCTATTCCTTCTGATTTTCAATGGTAGAGCAATATGTGAAAAACAGTTCCTCAAAAAGAGGCAGAACGAAAGTAAAGTCTCAGTGGAAGAGATGAGGAAAAGGTCCAGGCCCAAAAATCCACAGCCAGCACAACCCCAAAAATGGGCTTTAATACATTAAATCAGAACATTAAAAAAACTAAATGGATTGGAGACCAGAGAAATTACTATTCTTTTGCAAAATTGAGCCCATGTCACATCTCCCCACACCTGCCCACCCCACCAACACTCTTAGGCGCAAATACTTCTTCCTGTCTTTCCCAAACAATTTAATCTATTGTTGTTCTTGGGTACTTCTTTCACTAAGGGCTGCATTCCCCTCCAGATATGGCTACACTGACATAATGTGGAACAAATCCTGCTCACACTGTCTGCCTCATGAGAAATTTCCCATTACTAATGATGAGTACAACTGAATTGAGTGTTGAAGAGGTTAACAGCCTCAGGGAGGTAGCTGTGTTAGTCTGTAGCTTCACAAATAACAAGCAGTCCTGTAGCGCCTTAAGGACTAATAAATGTATTAGGTTTATTCGCCAAAGGATGGGTCAGCCCTGCTTTGGGCAGGGGGCTAGATTCGATCTCCTGAGGTCTCTTCCAGCCCTAGAATTCTATGATTCTCTGATGAATAAACATAAATCCAATATCAGGAATTGGAATACACATATACCTGAAAGGGAACACTTTAACATCATTGGACATTCAATAATGGATTTAAAAGTAGTCATTCTTCTACAAAAGAATTTTACCACAAGATTACTGAGGAAGACCTCTGAACTGGAATTCATTTGCAAATTGGACACATTCAGAAATTAGGCCTTAACAGAGATCTCGACCATCTTAAATATTACAAGGCCAGTTTCCCCACCTTTGATATTTGCAGGAATGGGACACATCCTACATAACTTAATTTGCTTCATCTACTTGTCCTACTAGTGATAGTAAACTTCCCACTCTGTCCTTTTTTCCCTCCTTCTTTTGCCTCCACTCTACTTGCTATATAAACCCTATATTCTTAGGCTACGTCTACACCAGACACGAGAAGCATCTGTCTGCAGAAGTTACTGTCAGAAGAGATGTTCTGACAAAAGTGTTGACAGATCGCACCAACACATAAAAGTGGATCGATCTTTTGACCCACTCCGTCAACCAAAGGCCCTCCCAGAGCGTCTACACAGCTTTTTTTATTGACAGTTTCTGTTGACAAAACACATTTTGTGTGAAGATGCTCCATGAGTTTTGTTGACCCCAGTTTTGTCAACAAAACACTCTACTGTAGATGTAGCCTTTGTGTCTACTCCAATCATCTGATGAAGTGGGGCTAACCTATGAAAACTCAACCTCAAATTTGTTAGTCTTTAAAGATGCTACAGGACTGATTGTTTTAAGTGTTGACACACTTTAACTGCAACTGCAAACCAGGACAGATTATGTTCAGCACTGCACATATTTTAGCTGCACCTATTGCTAATACACATTAGTTCTGTCTACACTACAAAGTTTTGTCAACAGGAGAGGCCCTCTGTCAACAAAACTAGGAAGCAGTCACACTACAAATGTGTTCTGTCTATAGTCTGTCAACAGAATGTAACCGTTTTCCCAGCAGAGTTATGTCTTGAAAGTTTGAGGCATAGCACCTCTGTACACAAATTCTATTGAAAGAAAAATAGTGTAGACATGCCCAAGGGGCCCTCTATTGACAGAGAGGGCTTCCAGATCACTGGGCAGCCCTGTTTGCAGAGCTTCCAGTTGGCTGTTCTGTCCACAGAGGACTGGCTAGTCTGGCTGATCTCTGTCAACAGAGGGCGTAGACAGGGGGAGCCCCTATTAGGTACGGACATGTTCTATAGGCAGAGGTTCTATCAGAAAATATCTGTTGACAGTGAGTTCTGTCGACAGAACTCTGTAGTGTAGACGCAGCTATTGTCGATAAGTGGTCATTTTTGTATGTAGACAAGGCCAGTAAAGTTACGTGGGTCAAGAGAGCAGACTGTGAGCTACAGTTTCTAAAGCTCTTTGAATGTGTGGGGATCTTTAGGGACAAATCAGAAATAAATATAAGAACAATACAGACATTAAAGTAACCAAGAAGTAATCTATACCACTGTAGCCTTTGATACAGTTTTTCTATGGCTTCTGTCATAGAATCATTGAACACTAGAATTGGAAGGTACTTTGAGAGGTCATTGAGTCCAGTCCCCTGCACTCATGGCAGGACCAAGTACCATCTACCATCCCTGATAGATGTCTATCTAACCCACCCTTAACTATATCCATTGATCGAGATTCCACAACATCCCTAGGGAATTTATCCCAATGGTTCCTAATGGCCAACCGAAACCTTCCTTGCTGCAGTTTAAGCCCATTGCTTCTTGTCATATCCTCAGCGGCCAAAGAGAACAATTTTTCTCCTTCCTCCTTGTCACACTCTTTTAGGTACTTGTAAACCGCTATCAATTCCCCTCCCAGTCTTCTTCTCTAAATTAAACGAGCCAGTTTATTTCAGTCTTCCCTCATAGCTCATGTTCTCTAGACCTCCAGTCATTCTTGTTGCACTTCTCTGGACCTTCTCCGATTTCTCTACATCTTTCTTGAAATGTCGTGCCCAAAAGTGGACACAATACTCCAACGGAGGCCTAATCAGCGCAGAATAGAGGGGAAGAATGACTTCATTTGTCTTGCTCACAACACTCCTGTTGATGCATCCCAGAATCATGTTTGCTTTTTTTACAACAGCGTCACTCTAAAATGACAAGAAGTCTTATGTCACCTTATAGACTAGCAGATTTATCGGAACATAAGCTTTGCCCATGAGAGCTTATGGTCCAATAAATGTGTTAGTCTATAAGGTGACACAGGACTTCCTGTTGTTTTTGCAGATACAGTCTAAAACAGCTACCCCTCTGATAAGTGTCACACTGTTGATTCATATTTACCTTGTAGCCCACTCTGACCCCGAAACCCCTTTCTCTAGTACTTCTTGCTAGACAGTCACGTCCCATTCTGTATGTGTGAAACTGATTATTCCTTCTTAAATGGAGTACTTTATCATAGAATACTAGATCTGGAAGTAACCTCAAGAGGTCATCAAGTCAGCCTCCTGCACTCATGGCAAGACGAAGCAACATCTGAACCATCCCTGACAGGCGTTTGTCTAACCTGCTCTTACCAATCTCAAATGTTGAACATTCCACAACATTCCTAGGCACTTTATTCCAGTGTTTAACCTCCCTGAGAGTTAGGAAGTTTTTTCCTAACATCCAATGTGAACTGCCCTTATTGCAATTTAAAACTATTGCTTCTTGTCCTATCATAAGATGTTACAGAGACTAGCTCCTTGTAACAACCTTTTACGTACTTGAAACCTATCATCTTGATCCCTGTCTGTCTTCTCTTTTCTAAACTAAACTAATCCAGTTCTTTCAATATTCCCTTATAGGCCATTTTTCCTAGACTTCTAATCATTTTGATGCTCTTATCTGGACCTTCTCCAATTTGTCTACATCTTTCCTAAAATGTGGCACCCAGAACTGGACACAGTATTCCAGTTGAGGCTTCATCATCATCTACCTTTCCCCCCTTTATCAACATGGGCTGTTATCCTATCAGAAAAGCACTCAGGTTGATTTGTTCTTTATAAATCCATACTGTTATTCAGTACCTTATCATTTTCCAGGAGTTTACAAATAGATTCCTGAATTATTTGCTCCATTATATTTCCTGGCACAGAAATTAAGCTGATTAGTCTGCAGTTTCCTGTGTTGTCTTTATTTTCCTTTTTACGGTTGCTCTATATTTGACCTTTTCCAGTCTTCTGGAACTCTCCCATCTTTGGTGACTTTTCAAAGATGATAGGTAATGATGATCAGCTCCTTCATTATTCTAAGGTGCGCTTCATCAAGCCCTGGTGACACGAAGACATCTGACTTTTCTAAATAAATTTTAACTTGTTCTTTTCCTATTTTAACTTCTGAACCTAGCTAATTTTCCTCAGTATTCACTATGCTAGGCATGCAAATACAACCAACCTCCTTGGTGCAAAGAATGGATAGTAGGTGACCTCACAGCTTAAAGGAAGCAAGCATCCCTACCCCCGCTGCTTCTCCACAAGGCCCTGCCCCTGTGACCACTGGCCTCTGCATACCCTCCCTCCAACACATACAGTGGAGTCGCTTGCCCCCAGCCCAGGACAGTGCACCCCTGGAGCTCCAAGGACCTGGCAGCTGCTGTGGCTGCAGCCTCACCTGGACCCTCTTCCCCCACTGAACCACCAGTCCCAGTTGTAGGAGGACAAGTAGCACTGCGCAGCCCCCAGCCTGCCTGCTCAGCATCCGCCACCACATGAGCACCCTGAGGAAGAGAGCCTGGGGGCTTTCAATGGAGCATGGACAGTGCCAGGTGAGGCAGTTTGGGAAGGCACTGCCTTCCCTCTGCCTAGGATACCTGCCACTCATGGTGAAAAGCAAAACAAAGATGGCCTTAAAGAAGAGAAAAGAGAATCCAGATCAATTTCTGCACCGAATTTATGCAACCAAGCTGAAGTCATATCCATCTACATACCTTAAACATATACATATGTTGAACCACAGAGACTGGCAAGTTTAGCATAACTGTAACCTTTCATACCACAGAATTACAGTGCGTCTACAAATATGTTCAGAACTTGTTGTTCACAAAAAATACACAAAAATCAAGGAGACAAGTCTCATATGACTGGAAGGCCAGCAAAAAATAAAATAAAAAGGCACACCAGTGCTTTAGGGTGTTCTTTTTAGTACAGTTGTAAACTGCATCATCCCCCATAACCCACAAACTCACACTTTCATTTGTCCCTAGCCCGGGCAAGTGACAAGATGTTGGGCCATTTCACAGAACTAGGCAAAGAAGGGTGTTAAGATTTTATTAATAGAACTCTGGGGTAAGTATGAACATTTTGTCTATTACAAACAGTCAGGTACAAAAATCTGCCAGCGCACAACAACCCTGAGCAGTTATTAGGGAAAAAGACGTTCCACTTCCACTGACAATCCCCACCCCCTGGCATCCCCACTCATGCATCTGATGAAGCGGGTCTTTGCCCACTAAAGCTTATGCTCCAAAATATCTGTTAGTCTCTAAGGTGCCACCGGACTTGTTGTTTTTGAAGATACAGACTAACATGGCTACTTCCCTGATAATTGACAAAACAGTGAATTTTACACAGGTATTCAGAAAAGATAGGGTGTGAGGTGTTAAAGAGGGATGGGTCTCTTTTCTCTGCTCCACCCTTTAGGAGACAAGTATCAGAGAGGCAGCCGTGTTAGTCTGTATCTTTGAGAACAACAAGAAGTCCTGTGGCACCTTGTAGCCTAACAGATACTTTGGAGCATAAGCTTTTGTGGGCAAAGACCTCCTTGGTCAGATGCAGGAGACGTTCTCTTTAGGAAAGGTTCTCTGCCAGTTACATAGCTTCAGTCTCTTCACAACAGGTTACATTCTATTAACATTCACTTAGCAAACTAAAAAAGCCAGAGCAAATTCTCTGCCCCACCACCCCCAAAGTTTCAGAATTATTGTGTCTCCTGGAGGGAAAGTAATAAAGAATGAGGCATTTTGTTTTCGAGATGACTCACTCTTCAAAGCCATCAAAAGCCCCGAGATTCTGCTTCTATTTATTTATGTTAATGGAGAACTTGCTGGTCTTGGTTGGTTGGCTGGTTTTGACTCAGACAGGCTCTCCCTGTCAGTGCATCCCATGCCTCAAACAAACAGGAACAACTAGACAAAAACAACCCACCAAGCTGAAAGTGTCGTGGAACGTGCACGGCTCTTACAGAAGAGCAGACAGAGCCCAAACTTTTTTTTTGCAAGCTCTCTCGAGATTAACATCTTGTTAACCCAACACAGACCATTTTAATGGCAACAACCTGCTAGTTATCTCCTGTTCAAACATGACAAATGCTGACCCTCGGAGCCGAACTCTTCACACGAGTGCCTTTTGCTGCTGCAGCGCCTCCGAGGTCCCCCCCCCCCACTCTTTGCACTAGGCTAAGTCAGCGTAAAGCCCCAGAAATACATTCCACTCACCCCCTCCATCGCGGCGTTTGGAGGAGGCAAAAAAGAGATGAGGGAACCCATCGCTGCTAGAAATAGTTCAGCTCCCTCCGGAGGTTTTCCACATCAGGGCGTGAAGGAGTGTCTCCTTTATCCGCCGCGATCTGCCCAATGCTACTTAAAAGTTTACACTTGCTGGCTCCGGTCCAGAATTTATTTTTACAATGTGCTTTTTGCAGGCTCCTCCCAGGAGAGACAAACGGGGGAGAGGGGAAAGTCCAGGGAGTCCCCTACAGGAAGCGTGCTGCACCTCTCTGTCCCACTCTCCGCCTTGCAGCCTCTAGTCAGTTTCTAGCTCATGGGGGAAGGAGGAAAGTCCGCTCAGCTTCAATGCAACAATTTCAGGAAGTTTCCGAGCTTTTGGCCTTCAGAAAAAGAAGCGAGAGAAAAGGATGCAGCAGTTTCACCCGCCTCCGCTAACGCTGGGCAGGCAACAAAGGCGATCAGCCACTTCCAGGGGGGAGGGGGCCAAGGATGTGAATGAGGGGCACCGTGCACGGGGGGTGGGAGGCTGCACGGTTCGAGCTCAGCGCCTGCCTGGACTTTCCGCGGCTCAGGGCAAAGCCGGTGGCCACGCTGCATTGGCAGGCGGGGGCGGCCAACCGGCGGTGGGTGTTTGGGTGAGCGCAGCGCCCAGGGTACCGGAAGGCAATGCAGCGTGGCTGTGTGACTTTAAGAGGGCGGCGGGGGGCGGGTCCTCAGTGGGATCTGGTGTGGGGTGCTTGCAAGGGACTCGAACTTGGAAACGGAGCTGCTCGGCCTGCTTTCTGCGGGGCTCGGCGTGTGGGGTTCCGTGCCCGGGGCAGTCCTCTGGGATCGCTCCGGGGACGTGGCTGCTGAGACGCTGCTCACGTGCAGCCACGCTCAGACACCCCCACCCCCAGCCTGCATGCACGTGCATTTCCCGCCACAGACTCAGCGCCGCTGACTTCTGTGCGGCTGCTGCTGTGACTCCAGGTCCTCGGCGCGTGCAGGGCCACGCTCCCAGTATGCGGGAGGAACGTCTTGCTTGCTGGTGAGCAGGGGTCTGTGCAAATAACCTTACCCTAGCTGCAGACTTGTCACCCACACAAAGGGCTGCATGTTGGGACTGCTACTGCCTTGTGTTTGCACTCACAACTATATAGCTGATTTGGGCTCTGATCCTGCAATGGGAGGAGTCAGCACAGGCCCCTGCACAAGCGTCCATGCCATGTGCAACCTTGAAGCAAGTCGCTGGGGGGCATTTACTTTAGTGGCTCCAGACATGGCTCCTAATAGCTCTGTGCCTCAATTTACCTATAAAAAGGTATGAATGTTTTGTTCGCAGAAGAGTTGTGAGTCTAACTTAATGCCCAGCAAAACCGTCAAATACGTGGTGCTAAATATGCATACCAATTAATGTAACCCTCATTTCTGTACCCTAGAAATCAGAATGTACAGCTAAGAGCATGGAATTGTATTTTTCCCTGCTAAGGCACCTCACTGATTTTACATAGGTTGTATAAGCAAGATTTATTACAAGTGAATAAGCACCTGGAAGCCACAATCAAAGAACATCCTCCCCCCCCACTCAAGAACTTTCAAATTAAGAAACCATGTGACATCCAAAGATACAACATTTTATATATCTGTATACTTGGAAAAATCAAGAAGTAGCTAAACTATTGCATATTCTTCTTAGCTAATTAAGTTCCTAAAATAAAACAAGCAGTCCTGTAGCACTTTAAATACTAACACTTTTATTTATTAGGTAATAAGCTTTCCTGGTTAAGACCCACTTCATCTTAACCCACAAAAGCTCATTACCAATAAATAAAATTGTTAGTCTTTAAGGTGCTACAGGACTTCTTGTTTCTTTTGTGATGCTACAGACTAACCTGGCTCTCCTTCTGTAATGAATTTCCTGTCTATGTTCTGGCAGAATTGGGTTTTGAGGGATTTGAAGGAGGGGCTAGTAGTCACCTAACAAATCCATCCAGGGAGGATGTCCCACATGGAGTTGGAGTGCCCAAGAAGACTAGAGATACTTATATAAGAAACTGATCATAGGCTGATGTGGCTGACACAGAGAGAGATTGAGGCATGGCTATTATAGGCCCTTGCTACAGCGCTAGCTCCTGGAGTTGTGATTACATCAGAATCAGTTTTCTTTTTATTGCTACAGTGTGGGCTGCCTGACATGCAGAGTGAGCCTGAAACAGTGGGTATGGGAACCTGGGGTGAACTGCCTTGTGTGTTTCAAAGGGGTGCTAACTCCAAGACCTGAATCTCAGAGGAGTCCAAACCCCTTACCTGCAGGGAACACCCTGTTTGTGGCAGGAGGAGAAAAGTGAAGTGAGCCCAGTCCACCTACCTATGCAGATAGACTGTGTTAAGAACTGGTAACCGTGTCATTCTGTCTTCACAAAACAAAAAAGCAGACCTGCAGCACTTTATTAGGTGAGGAGCCTTTGTGGGACAGACCCAAGTCTTCACACCCAGATCTGAAGAAGTGGGTCTGCCCCACGATGGCTCATCACCTAATACATTATTTTTTTAGTCTTTAAAGAGCTACAGGACTACTCTTTTGTTTTGTGTTAAGAACTGAGCACCTCTGCCACTAGCTCTGCCTCTTTGGAGAACAGGGAGTCAGAGGCTGCATCTATACTCCATTCCTCTTTCGACAGAGGAATGCAAATGAGGGAAATCAAAAATGCAAATGAAGTGCTGATTTACATATCTCACATTTCATTTGCATAATCTCTTCCAATCACATTTTCGGAAGAGGTTTTTTAGAAAAAAAATTGTAGACCAGGTTCTTTCGAAAAAAACCCCATTTTCAAAAGAACCCTTATGCCTGACAAAAATGAGGTATAAGGGTTCTTTCAAAAATGGGGGTTTTTTCCCTGAAAGAATCCTATCTGCACTGCCTTATTTTTTTTCGAAAAAAATCTCTCCCGAAAAAATGATTGGAAGCGATTAAGCAAATGAAGCATGACATTTGTAAATCAGTGCTTCATTTGCATTTTCGATTTCCCTCATTTGCATTCCTCTTTTGAAAGAGGAATGGAGTGTAGATGCAGCCCATAGAGTCTCTGTTGCCACTCCTAGGGTGGAAGAGGGCCCCATATTGCTATCCATACTTCTCTAGGAAAGTAACAGAACGCCATGCTAGACTATATACTATCAAAACAAAAAAGCAGTAAAGTAGCACTTTAAAGACTAACAAAATAATTTATTAGGTGTGAGCTTTCGTGGGACAGACCCACTTCTTCTGTGACTACGGTCTGAAGAAGTGGGTCTGTCCCACGAAAGTTCACACCTAATAAATTATTCTGTTAGTCTTTAAAGTGCTACTTTACTGCTTCTCTAGGGAAGGTGGGAAGGCACCCTCTGACTTCCATATTGAAGGTGGGGCCACACAGGGCCCTTTTGTCATGGTGTGCGTGGGACCCCTACGTACCTTTATTCAGCCTCAGCCTGCTTTTGTTAGAGGCGAGGGGCTGACAATTTGACATGAGACAAGAAGGGAGGGAAAGATGTGTAGAACCTTGGAGGAAAAGTCAAGAAATTTTACTTATTAAGGTTTCAGGGAGAGCCAGTAGAGGGCCTGAAAATGTGAGGTACTGTGATGGGATTAATCAGTGAGGTAGATCATTTTAGCAGCTTCATTTTGCTTTTGAGCTTCAGTCCTGACAAAGTACAGGAAGGTTCTTCCTGATGGAAACTCTGAAACACTCAGAAAAGCAATCATCTGAGAATGACAATATTTAGCAGCTGATCAAACAGAGTGGTGCAGACTGACTGTAGGCAGAGGAGTTCACTCCCCACAGTGTCTGAGGAAAGCATCATGAAAAGAATTGAAGAACACACAAATCAACATTTCCAAAGATGCTATCACAGCTATTTACATATTGAAGAGCTATGCGTGAAATTGCTGCAGCAATACCCATTTTTTTAACCACACGTCCTCCCCACAGCAAGACTGCAATAACACTGTGCCCCTTACAAACCCAGATGGCCTGCTCTCACACACGCTTTTCTAAAGAGGGCAAAACCACAAGGTGTGTCACTCAGAAACATGACCTTTTATTAGTTTGACTTATAATGTATTTTAAAGAATTAAAGAGTGAATCTATGTGAATGGAGCACATTGTGTAATATTTCTCATGGATATTTGATCCTACCTGTCACATGCTTCCCAAAAAAAAGCCAAGAACAGAACACCACTGGTCATCACCTACAGCCTCCAACTCAAACCACTGCAACGAATTATTAAAGACCTACAACCTATCTTTAATCAGGATGCCACACTCTAGAAGGCCCTAGGTGAGAGGCCTGTTCTCTCCTACAGACAACCTCCCAACCTTATGAGGATTCTCACCAACAGCCACAGTCTATACCGCAGGAACACCAGTCCTGGGACTTTTCCTTGCAACAAAGCCCACTGCCAGCTTTGTCCGTGTATCTTTTTTGGAGATACCATCACTGGACCTAACCAGGTGATTTACAGAATTATGGGCACATGCTCATATTCCTCAACTAACATCTTATATACCATCATGTGCCAACAATGCCCATGTGCTTTGTATGTTGGACAGACTTCAAACTCTCTTAGACAAAGAATTAATGGGCACAAAACAGATATAACAACGCTCCTGATCTACAAACCTGTTAGCCAGCATTTTAATGGATTGGGCCATTCTGTTAATGACTTAAGAGTTTGTGTGTTACCGAAGAGGAATTTTCACAACACTCTTGAAAAAGAGAGGCTGCTGAACTTTCTTTTATATTCAAATTCAACACATTAACACATGGTTTGAACCGGGATGGGAATTTTCTGGGTCACTATCGGGGCTCGTTTGCATACTTGGTTTAATCTAATTCTTGACTTCCCACCCCCCTTCTGCCCCTCTACTCTCTGATTTGCTCACCTTGATCATTTTTTTTCCTGATTTGTCCACCTTGATTACTGTTTTTGGTTCTCTGTGCCTTAAATATTGAGTCTGTTCTGGTAAGGCTATGGCCTGAAGAAGTGGGTCTGTCCTACGAAAGCTCACCTACTAAATTATTTTGTTCGTATTTAAAGTGCTACTTGACTCCTTTTTTGTTTTGATGCTTCCCAAAAGTCAGACCAGACTGGAGCTCTGTATGAGCAATGCATAAGAGTCAGGAATTCAATCCGAGCCACTGATTGGCTGTGTGATCCTGTGCAAATCACACCACCATACTATGCCTCCCTCACCTCTGAGGTAACTATAACAATACTTAGTGGTGCCAAAAGGTGCAAAAAGATGTAGTGGGGTTTGAGACCTGTGAGCCATCTGAAAAGGTTGATTGAATGCACACAAAGAGCATTATAGCTGGGCAAGTCAAAACTCTAGCACAAAATGTGATTCAGAAAACATAATGTGATTCCATCTGGAAAAGCACAGCTGTATTATGTCCGAGTCACAAATATTCAAGGAGAGGGAGGATTCTGAGGAGCAGTCACACTAAACAAAACCTAAAGTAGCTGGAGAGTGGACAGGGCATTGCATGTGCTTCTGATGTGACAGAGCAGCAAAAAGACCTATGCAATTGAGAACTGCAGAAGTCACAGAGACCAAGAAAATGGTGCCTTTTGGTATAGCCCTGGTGCAAACAGATGTGGGCTGCTGTGTTCAGTTCTAGACACCCCATTATCAGAAAGATATGAATGAGGTGCTTATAGAAGAGCAACGAAAATTATCAAGGTTTTGGAGATTCTGCCCTAGGAGTAAAAACCTAAAAGTTAAGTATGTGTAGCTGTGTTAGGGGGACAAGATAAAAGTCTACAAATATCTGAGGCCAGGACTCCACTAGACATTAAAATCGAAAATAGATACACAATTCTAGCTATGGCAGTTGCATAGCTAGAATTAACTTACCTACAAGCGACTTATCTGGCCATCTTCACAGAGGAAGGTCGATGGAAGAAACTCCCCCTTAGGCCTCCCTTATGCCTTGTGATATTGAGGAGCACCACCAGGAGAAATAAAAAAAAAACCTGACCGGGCCAGACGAATACCCTGAAACCAGCTACTTCAAGATAGACCCCAAAAAACCAACAACAGGAGGTGTCCTACAGTCATTACCTACAGCCCCCAACTCAAACCACTGCAACGCATCATTAGAGACCTACAACCTATCCTTAATCAGGATGCCACACTCCAGAAGGCCCTAGGTGACAGACCTGTTCTCTCCTACAGACAACCTCCCAACCTTATGAGGATTCTCATCAGCAACCACAGGCTATACCACAATAATACCAATCCTAGAACTTTTCCTTGCAACAAGCCCCATTGCCAACTTTGTCCACATATCTATTCTGGAGATACCATCACTGGACCTAACCAGGTTACTCACAGAATCATGGGCACATTCTCATGTTCCTCAACTAACATCATATATGCCATCATGTGCAAACAATGCCCCCATACTATGTACGTAGGACAAACGGTAAACACTCTTTGACAAAGAATAAGTGGCTACAAAGAAGACATCAGAAAACTCTTAATTTACAAGCCTGTCAGCCAGCACTTTAATGGAGTGGGCCATTTTGTTAATGACCTGAAAGTCTGTGTTTTACTGAAAAGGAGCTTTAACGACCACCTTCAGAGAGAAAGTGTGGAACTGTTTTATATTCAAATTCAACTGTTTTATATTCTGTTTTATATTCAAATTCAACACGTTAACACCTGGTTTGAACCAGGGTGGCAATTACCTGGCCCATTATAAGGTATTTTTGGTTCTCTGTGCCTTAAATATTGAGTCTGTTCTGGTATGGCTATGGTATAAAGAAGTGGGTCTGTCTCATGAAAGCTCACCACCTAATAAATTATTTTGTTAGCCTTTGAAATGCTACTCAACTGCCTTTTTGTTTTGATAGAATATAGACTAACACAGCTATCTCTCTGTTACAATATGAGCACAGAAGTTGACTATCAAACCCAGAAAATTCGATTTCCTGTGTCCCCAGTAGGTGCGTGAAAGCAAACCTTGGAGGTTTGATCCTGATCGGGTCGCTCTTCCGCGTAGTGAAGACATACCTGGAGAAGGTGTAAAATACCAAAGGGAAAGAAGGATGATTTAGGGAGGCACAAGGGGGTATAATTAGGAGTAATGGTATGAGGGACTGAAATTAAGCAAAATAAAATTTAAGATGAATGTTATGATTATGAAATCTGTTACACTGTAGAATAGTTCATCACCTTTGCTGTAAAATGATACTGTAAGGCTCCTAAGAACATGGACAAATATTCACAGCCATACATTGTCCATTCTTTCCACTCAGTGGGAGAAGATACCGTGTCATATCAGATCACAGTGAACTGGGAATTCCTATGAGATAATATAGGAAAAGGACCTACAATACTAAGTAGTTAGACTGTAAAACTCAGTGCCCTGAAAGTTGCTGAGAAGCTAACAAGATTCCAAAAAGGCCAGGACATCTCTATAGATAAGAATATTCACAATGACAGGAGTTAATGTTAACAATTTTGGAAGGGATCTTAAACCTTATCCTTCAAGGCCTGACCCAATCTCTAACACAGATCAGGATGAGACCAAATGTAGAAGGCATCTGGTGCTGACCATTAAAGGAGAGATGGCATTTTGATTTGGTCCAATATAGCTATTCTTATGTTTCTATTTCCATGGTGCTCCTGTAGTGAGATGGCCAGATTGTGTGGGGCAAGGCAAAGAAGAACAGCTGAGCAGCTGAAATTTTTCCCTTCTTCCCCCATGTGAGACAAGCGAATCCTGACTTAGGTCCACTCTGCTGTCTGAAATGGAAAAGATGATTGGGCCTTTTGTTATGTGAATGGAGGAGAGTTCACGGCACTCTGATACCAAAGTGACAGGAGCAGAGCTGCCCCTAGATCACAGGTCTACAACCTGCAGCTCCAGAGCTGCATGTGGCTCTTTAAAGACTTCTCTGTGGCTCCTGACACTATAATTACAAAGTAAAACAAAAATTATTTTCTATGAATAATGAATGTCTAAAAGCCCAACAATGAACAACACATAACAATAAACAATATGTGATCTCGAAATGTTGGATAACTCCTCCTTTAATACATGCAGTGCATTGTGCAATATGATACTGTATCTGTGCTTTGATTCTACAGCTAATAAAGTCTTGATTTTGAAAAGGAAAAGGAAGCTTGTGGCATTCCTGCTGCTAAGGGCAATACGCATTTTAAGAAAGAAAATTGAAATTAAATGTGAAGTAAAATTGACATTAAGTGGCATTGGAATGGCTTCACAGAAGGAAAATCCAAGATGAAAACAGAATTTCAAACTCAATGGACCCAGTCCTTTGCGTTTATATGGAATTAAAAAACAAAACAAAAAAATTGTTCAGAATCTAGTGTCCTCCATAGAAAGAGAAGGTTCAGGAGTGAAAGTCAGGAAGACAGTGGTACAAACACACACATGTAAAGTGTGAGGAAATAGAATATGTCAAAAGTTTGTGAACGTCCTGCAGTAAGCACATTACAAATCATTGTGTGTGAGCTGTTCTTAAAGCAGAGGTTACAAAAGTATGATTTGCTGCTATTAAGGACTGTCTCATATTCACATTCATCTTGCCTGGAAACTGCTGTTTCTTTTCTTCATCTTCATGCCATTGTTATGGTATTATAGCTGGACTCTCACTTCACTTCAGTCCATTTTCACTGCTGACTGATGAGATACCACATCTTATCACCCAGGAGGGCATGTCTGACAGAATACTAGGAGGTTCAAGGAAAAAGTAGTTCTCAAAATCTGGATGATTCTAGAGATCCATGAGATTCTAGAAAGGCCCAGAATATTCTAGATTAGTGAAAAATGGATCCGCATACAGAATACCTGAAACATTTTACCTCAAATATTCTCTGTTTCCTTTCGTTGTGAACAAGAAAAAACAACTCAAGTCTGGCACCCCTATACTTAGCACCCCATGCAGTTGCCTGCCTCAGATAGGAGCTGCTTCGTGCTCTTTCAAGGCTGAATTGCCATAGTTCCACTCCACATCACACTCTAGAACAGCCATGTCAAACTCAAAGCCTACTGAGAGCTGCACAAATGAAAACTGATAGATTTTCTTTGGTGGCCCTGAAAGCTATGTCTTCTGGAGGAGTCATAATTATTTATTATCATAGATTATGTTTGAGATATATTTTATAATATTTTTCAGGTCTTGTTTGAATATAATACAGTAATTTTAATTGACAGTTACTTAATATGAATTTTATTATTTTAAAATTCAGTTAGGCTGCCTGTTTCACATGCTTGCATACCTCCAAGTTCTCTTTATTGAACAGTAATAGTTAATTTAGACTCCATCATTTTGTATGTACAGTTGGAATTACATTATCCAGTGTGCATTACTTTGGTTTACCAACAATGAATTTCTGTGGCCATATTCTTGCACATCACCTAGTTTTGTGATCAATAGGCATCGATGTTAAGTCTGTATTTCCCTGTCAAAAGTTTGAGTTTTTCTGAACTTGATGTTGTTGAAGGCACATGATACCACCAGCATCGTTAATGCATTAATGAATTTCTACCCCAGTGAATTACTGCTATAGATTTATGAACTTGTCTTGAGGAACAGATTTCAAAAAATGGTGGCTCATGTATGTAAATGCATTTGTGCAAGCATGGCAAGGTTGTAACTTTTTGTTAACCTGGGGCATGCCTCCTGTTCTCACTTATGTCTAGGAAAGCTGCCTATGGGGCCAGTTTGTCAAGCACAGAGATTGCCCTTTTTATTGAGTTTTGCACAGTTCTAGCCCCAGGGGAGCTTGGTGTAGGCCTTGGATCTAGATGCTCCGTGAGGCAAGGTGAGCTAAGCCACGAGAAGTGGTGATCTCTGAGCCTCCTGCCATTGGCTTTTCCTCAGCTTGGCTGTGCACCCCTTGGGAATTTCACAAAAAGCCCCTTGTGCTGAGGCCGTCTCAGGTGAAAACCCTCTAGGGGGCTAGAGTTGGGCTTGCCAGAGGGGCAGAGACCATTGAGATCCTCAGAGGGCTGCTGCAGGGAACTTCATGCAGCTGCGAGTGGGAGTAGTCTATTTCGATGAATAACGTCTACACGTCCTCCAGGGCCGGCAACGTCGATGTTCAACTTCGACGTTGCGCAGCACCACATCAAAATAGGCGCAGCGAGGGAATGTCTACACGCCAAAGTAGCAGACATCGAAATAGGGATGCCAGGCACAGCTGCAGACAGGGTCACAGGGCGGACTAGCGCTTCCGGGGCAACAGCTAGCCGCTCCCTTAAAGGGCCCCTCCCAGACACACTCAGCCTGCACAGCACGCGGTCTGAGGAGCCATAGGCACACAGACCCCGGGCGCCGCAGTCATGGACCCCCAGCAGCAGCAGCAGCAGCAGCAGCAGCCAGAGGTCCACCCAGCCCTCCCATCAGGAGCAGGGCTTGCCCTGATCCATGCCATGCGGGAGGCAGCTGAGCACCTCCTTGCTACACCGGAGGAGGAGCTGCCCCCAGGGCAGCAGGGCTCAACCCCCAACCCTGCAGCACCCCGCCCCCCCCCCCCCCCCCGCCTCACACGCCGGCGGCTGTGGAGCTACCCCACCAGCACCGACTGGTGGGAGCGGCTGGTGCTTGGGGAGTGGGACGACGACCGCTGGCTCAGGAACTTCAGGATGAGCCGGCAGACATTTATGGAGCTGTGCCAGTGGCTCACCCCCGCACTCAGGCACCAGGACACCGCCATGCGGCGTGCCCTCACAGTGGAGAAACGGGTCGGCATCGCTGTCTGGAAGCTGGCCACTCCCGACAGCTACCGATCTGTGGGGCAGCAGTTTGGTGTCGGCAAGGCCACCGTCGGGGCTGTCCTCATGGAGGTAAGAGAACCCACGGGGGGAGGGCAGGGCAGGGGAGGGGGGCCCGGGCAGGGGAGGGGAGGGAAGGGGAGGGGAGGGCGGGGGAGGGCAGAGGAGGGCTGGGCAGGGGAGGGGGGCCCAGGCAGAGGAGAGCAGGGCAGGGCAGGGCCACGCACACCCTGCTCACCCCTCATTGGTGCTGTCCCATGTGCTTTCTCTGCAGGTTGTGCGTGCCATCAACGCCATGCTCCTGCACAGGCTCGTGAGGCTGGGGGACCCAGATGCCACCATCGCGGCCTTTGCCACCCTGGGCTTCCCCAACTGCTTCGGGGCTCTGGCCTGCACGTTCCCTCAGCTTCCTGCACAGGAAAGGAGGGGGAGGGGACCTTTAAGGGGCCGCTCCATGCGGCCACCATTGAGCTGAGGGGCTGGAGAGAGCGTCTCTCAACCCCTCAGCTGATGGCCGCCATGGAGGACCCGGCAATTTCGACGTTGCGGGATGCACAACAACTACACGGTCCCTACTTCGACGTTGAACGTCAAAGTAGGGCGCTATTCCTATCCCCTCATGGGGTTAGCGACTTCGACGTCTCACCGCCTAACGTCAAAGTTAACTTCGAAATAGCGCCCGACGCGTGTAGCTGTGACGGGCGCTATTTCGAAGTTAGTGCCGCTACTTCGAAGTAGCGTGCACGTGTAGACACGGCTATAGTGTGTGATACTGGAAATGATCATAGGGCCTCTGATGGATTTATGTTCAGCAAGGACTGGGAGACACCCATGAGCCTATCTGTGCTTTACACCACCAGCAGGATGACTAGCAGATATTCCCTTCCCACACTGATCAAGTTTCCCATTTGCTATCACATGCACATATATCACAACTGGCATCCCACCTTGACAAATTAGCCTCACAGAAGTGATTACTCTTCTTTACCAGGAGGAAGCAAAGCACAATAAAATCTAATCAGCTATCACAATTCAAAATACCAGTCCCACACTGGGATAAACCACCCACTAGGTACAGTAGAAGCACAACTCCTGTTCCTTAGGCTCTGCCTAAATTATGATTGCTAACACTTGGTCAGACGCACCAACTTTAGCAGCACAGAAATTCCTACAGACTAGCTGGCAGCTGCCATCACTATTTATTCCAGTGACTTACTTGCCAATATAACCACCCACATTCAGAAATCAGGCCCAGAGGGACTCTGTGGTTGCTACAGACATCCATAACCACTGTACATTTTGAAATTGAAAAGGAATGATAGTTGTACTTACCCTAGTCTGCTCTTCAGTGCTTTTCAGAACTCTTAACTCGTCCTCACCAGGAAGTGGCTAGGATGAGAGAAAGGAAAAGCTCAGCTGCTTAACGCTTGTCTAAACAGGAAAACTGACTGGCAAAACTATAGCAGTAATATTATACCACTAGAGCCACTCCACTAGAACTCCCCATATTCACACAAGTGAGTTTTTTCAGGGTAGCCCATGTCACATTGGAAACACTTTAAGCCAGAAACAAAAAGTAAATTTCAATCTGGAATAGAGAGTGTCCGCACAGGGAGGCATAGTTGTACTGTTGTAGTGGTAATAATTACACCGCGATAGTTTTGCTGGGCAATTTCCCCATGTAGACAAACCATCTCTTGCAGAAGCATTGAGAAAAGAATCCACAGTATTCTGAAGGAAAAGGTCCTAGAAGCGTCAAGCCACCAGGGAAATGCGGTGTGATACACAAGATTTTGCAAATTAAAGACCGTGTAATGATACTAAGCACAAAGGCAACAAGTATCAGAGAGGTAGCCGTGTTAGTCTGTAGCTTCGAGAACAACAAGAAGTCTTGTGGCACCTTGTAGACTAACCGATATTTTGGACAAAGATGACACAGTTAAGGTAAGGTGAGAGTTCATTCTCAGCTAAGTGTTTCCTGGTGACAGTTGCATAACTGTTGGGCATTTGTGGTTGAATTTTGTGTTTGTTTTATGGAATTTCTTTGGTATGGAGCAAAATGGAGGAGGGAGGGATATAATACTCTAAGAAACACCAGATTGAAGTGGGTTGGAGTATCCGCTGAGATCAGATCCTTTCCTTCCCCCCACTTAAAAAGAGAAAAGGTGTGGGGGGAAGCCCTCTTTTTGGCACCATGCAGGTAACTCCAGATTCGCTGAGCTTTAATCCCAACGTGACAGTTTCCTCCAGCAAGGTGATTGCACTTTGCAAAGTTTTCAGACATAAGGAAAGAGCATGAACAGTGACAAATGCCCTTTGAATTGTATCCCCTTTACTGAAAAATACTTACAAGCAGTTGAAAATAGGAGATAGCTCATCTTCTCGGCCTCAGCCACTCTGCTTATTATTATATATGCACAGCACAGAAGTGGTTACAGCAGTACCGAGAACAAACTGGACTGGGCACAGAACCAACATAGAAAAGAGAAAACCCTCAGTCTAAAGCTTAACCCAGCACAAGATGAAGCTACTATATACAAACATATGTATATGGTGAAGAATTGACATAACTTGAGGTTGCTGCATGTGTTGGATTTTCATAAAGGGAGAGGAGTAGGGAAAATGAAAGCAGGAGAAAGGGGAAGAGGAACAGGCACAATTTATAACTTACCTAGCAGTTATCCACTGGCTGGGTGGGTTCCACAGGCATCATGACAAAATGGATTCTGAAAGTGGGATTAGTTGCTGTTTAATTGCATGCACTTTCTGCACTCTGTATGTACAAGGGCTGGCCACACCAGAACTTTCTGCTCACTGTGCAGGCTAAGGTAATATTTTCAGATGTTTGTCACTGTTCTTGCTGCATCCTTGTGTCTGAAAACTTTGCAAAGTACAATCACCTTGCTGAAGGAAACTGCCAGGTTGGGATTGTAAAGGTCAGCCAATCTGGATTTATCTGCATAGTGTCAAAAAGAGGGCTTTTCTTTCTTTCTTTTTATTTTTAGCCTTTTGTCTTTTTGAGTGGGGACGAAGGAAGGGATCTGGTCTCAAACTGGCGTAAATCGATGCAGCACCATTTACATCACTTGAACACAAAGGTCAGTGGAACTACTGATTTACACCAGCTCAGGCTCTGTCCTAGCATGCCTTTTTTCTCTACCCGTACTCACACTTACATCTCAAAAACAAATGGATCTCAAAGGATCTTCTTCAAGTTTATCTTTCACATAGTCACAGAGTTATGCATAGCAAATTCCAGCCCCAAGAGAATAGTAACAGAGAGGAATGTTTGAGAAAGGTAGGATCAATTGAAAATGCAACTTAGAACAAAAACAAACAATATTTCAAGTTAACCACAGCTTTTCTTACCGGTTTAAGTGCCGATATAGAGTTCAGACATGGAATGAAATTCTATAATATGCATGTTATTGTGTTTTTTCATGAGCCGGGCAACAATCAGGAAAAGGGCAGAGGGAAGTCAGATGATCAGGTGATCCTAAGCAGAAGAGGAAGGTCAGAGCTGCTGCTGCATTTATTATCACTACAATGAGCTGCCATTGTTTACTGTATACAGAAGGACTGGCATGCAAGGAGATGATCACACTGGATAAATAAACAGAAAAGGCCAGGGTCCAAATCTGAATGAACACTCACCCCAGGGAGAATGCAAGCCACCTCTGACTGGACTTCCCTCCAGGAAACGCAAGTCGAAATAAAGTCCTCCTGTATCCTGTCCCCTAGTCAAAGGCGTTGGCTCAGTTCCAGTTTATCATACAAATCTTATTTCCAGAAGGAGCTGAACACAGGCCATATATATTGAATCAAGCCCTAGCAAATGTTCAGGAGAGAACAATCCTGCACTGGCAGGGAGCAGAGCTGGCCTTAGTTGTTTTGGCAACTTGCAAACTCTATTTGTGGATCAAAACAAAAAGCAGTCAAGTAGCACTTTAAAGACTAGCAAAATAGTTTATTAGGTGAGCTTTCGTGGGACAGACCCACTTCTTCAGACCACGAAAGCTCACCTAATAAACTATTTTGCTAGTCTTTAAAGTGCTGCTTGACTGCTTTTTGTTTTGATAGTGTATAGACTAGCACGGCTTCCTCTCTGTTTCTATTTGTGGATGTGCAACATTTCTGAAAATGAAGCACATTACTGGGTACCCAAAAACTGAGGCACTTAGACTATTTCCAGATCTGAGTAAGTGGGCCTGCCTCATGAAAGCTCATCACCTAATACGTTATTTTGTTAGTCTTTAAAGTGCTGTATGACTGGGGTTTTTTTTGCTTTGTGAAGACACAGACTAACACAGCTACCTCTGTTAGCAATGTAGCTTTAAGTGAATTGACCAAGAGGATAGGGCAAGTTGATATCTAACCCATGCTCAGAAGGCAGGAATCGCTTGTTCTCAGGCTCAAGTCTAGTCTACTAGTGCATGCAGAGCTGCCTCGGAAAGCAGGACAAAGGAAAGTTATGCATGTTGCCTTCAACATTTGCTCATATGCTGCTATGAAAAAAATCCATATAAGCATATTTATATCTGAAGCTCCTTTGTCCACCAGGTTTATTATTCTATGGAGACGTGCATTAGAAGTCTCTCTCTTGCAAGAAATAGGATATACTGTACAGTCTTGTGGCAAAAAGAAGTGTCTATATTCTCACCTCCCTTCGTAGGAGTTGGAAACACACTATCCTTATTTTTACATTTCCTGTTTCAAGAAGGAAGGATTTTCTTTTAATTACACACTTTGGCTTCCTAAATTGAGTAAACACAGAATTTTTGCTGACAGTTAAATATTTATCTGAACTTCTGTTCTTTTTTGTTTTTTGTTTTGTTTTGTTTTGTTTTGTTTGCTTGCTTTTTGACGGGGTGGGGGGAGAAAGAGAAGAAGGACATGGCTTTGCATTACTTGGTGACAATGCAGCTTATTTCTCCATAATTCACAAACACACTACTTGCTCCATACAATGTCAACTTTAACCTGTTAATGCAAACAAAGGCCTTCCATGGACCAGCCTGTCCAATGGCTATTTGCTTCTTTTGAAGTGGCATACAAAGAAAATATTAATGACAAAGTCCAGATTCTCAAAGTTATATAATCGCCTAACTTCCATTAAAACCAATGGGAGTTAGGCACCTAAACACCTTTGAAGAGCTAGGTCAATATCATCAATGTCTTTCTCACTGGAGCCATTATTTCTCTTTAGGGGATTTTTTAAGTTGGGGTTTTGGAGATCATTTTTTTCCCTTAATGAATTCTTAGAAACAGGGTCTTGATTGTGTGAAGATCCTATAATGCTTTGATACAAATAGGCATAAAAGTGATGGCATAATTTCAATATAGATTATTATGGCCCAAAATCTCCTCAGACAAAGAACTCTTCTTCGCTTATTATCCTAAACTATTATATAACAACTCTGACATGTTCTGCTTTAGAAGTGGGTGTATTTCAGTGATAGGTAAAGGTATTTATTCTATATTTTATTAAATGCTTGGATACCCTACATAACAAAAGAAACTTTAGTAATATGTTTTCCTCACTGATATCACTTTATATCACTTTATATTTAGACTGGTAATGTGTCACACCTCTGGGGTGCTGTAAAATGAATTCAATAAAATTCATAACTTGTCTTTGAACTAAAGTATTATCCCCATTTTCTAGAGGGGCAAATTGAGGGAGCCAGGGTGCTCGCCTGCTTTTCAGGGTTTGCTAGCAACTGCATGCATTCAGCTGCTAGAAAAAATGGAGCAAAAAGTCATTTGTTCAAGATCAAGCTGTGGCGATAAAAGTATTAGAATTCTGGAGCTTCTGACAGTCCTTCCCAGGCTGAGATCCTGCTGTACTATGCTACCTCCCTACATGTTACAACCACAAAGCCATCACATTGCTTAGATGGCATGAACAGCAGATGTATATCTGGGATCTCAGCACCTGGGTCTGCAGTTTTGACTAGACCTTAGGGATTCTTTCTGTAGGCATTTCTGCTGCAGGAGGAAGTCATTGCATCTAAATGCCCATCTGATTTAGGCTGTGTCCAAAGATACAGATACAAATTCTGCCCACTGCCATCAGGGACACAAAACTGATTTAACACAACAAATCTAGGTTCTTATTCATTTAAGGGTGAATTTCATGTTGGGACATGGGAGGTACAATGATGCCCATGCTGCACCACTATTATGGCAAAGGGTCCTGTAGCACCTTAAAGACTTACTTATTTATTAGGTAATGAGCTTTTGTGAGTAAGACTAAGGAAGTGGGACTTACCCACAAAAGCTCAATGCCTAATAGCTAAATTTGTTAGTCTTTAAGGTGCTACAGGACTGCTTGTTATTTGTGAAGCTACAGCTACTTGGCTATCCCACTGAGTCTGTTACCTGTTGTGATATAACATCACATTTTCTAAATCAACTTCACCACGTGAAGATGCAGGCTGGGATCCTCTCCTTCAAGAGATGCAGGATAAATTGGAAATGCCTATAAAACAGACTCAAGATAATAAGGACTGTCCTGGATGTTTTGCTGTGGAGATGTGGGATGACTCAACCTGGGAGATTCTACAATGGTTGTAATATTCATTGCAGAGGCAGATGACTTTTATCAGGGGAATGGGAGATGTGTGGTGACCATGGAAGGTAAACAACAACTGCAATGTTGGAGGTGTGGAGACAAAATCTGGTCTAATTGTTATTTTTAAAGCGGTGCTACTCCTCAGAATCCATTCAATTCAAGCCTTGGTACCATGAGGCATGATTCCCATTACTGAATGGGGATTTGTGCTGCCAGTCAATGTACAATATTCCCATTGTGAGATCTAGCAATGACGTCAATTTGTTTGACTAACGTACCAGCCAGAGGGGAAAAAAACAACAAACACTCCAGTGCCTAGGTGCTCTCCTTGGCATGGCAAAGGATCAGACTGATGGATCAAGATATGGGTTCTTTCCCGAGGCACCTCTATTAAATGCTGAATTGCCCAGAAGCCACTTTTTCATCACAGCTACATCTATACTACCCTCCTCTGGGCATGCTAATGAGACGGTTTGGAAGATGCTAATGAGGCGCTGACATGAATATGCAGTGCCTCATTAACATAATAGCAGCCACACAGTATTCAAAAGCTTTTGGAACACACACCACCAGTGTAAATGGGGGTCTTTTGAAAGGTTCCCCCCAGACTTTGAAAGCCCCTTCTTCCTATTTGGTTTTATGAAGATGGGGCTTTCAAAATCAGGGGGATCCTTTCGAAAGGCCCCCCCCCCCATCTACAAGGGCAGTGTGCATTCCGTGAGTGGCAGTTTTGATTCTCACACTGCTATCATTATGCTAATGAGGTGCTGCATATTCATGTCTGACTACCTCATTAACATGCCCCTTACAAAAGGAGGGGGTAGTGTCAACATAGCTCATGCCTTCCTTTCTTCACAGTCAGTCTGACTGGAATAGACTAAACCATAGTGCCCGCAAATGTCGACAGCTTGCACAGTTTGTATCATTGGCAGGGGCACCAACTGGGGGGCATGGCCACCCAGATGGGGGCAAGAGAGGCAGTTTTCAGTGGGCCCTTTGTTCAAGAGGGTCCCAAACCATAAGATTACAACCCAATGCACCAGCTCACAACACCACTCACTGAAATTTGGACTGATGGCCTCTCCATCATGCAACACTATACACTAGAGTGTAATTCCTGGAGCAGGGAGCAAGGCCCAGCCCCTCAGGACAAGAGCCAAACTGCCATTGCAGGGTTAGTGTGGGGCAGTTGCATGTACCATGAGGAACATTTCAGAGAGCAACCCATCTGCAAATGCCCACACTCCATAAGATAGTTTGAGGGCAACACGGGCAAGTGATCTTAACAGCTCCAACCCCATTCTGATCAATGACACAAAACTCTGGATACTTAATCATTTAACCGTGAGAACTGTGTCTGTGAAAATGACGGCACCAAACAGAGCTACAAACACTGCTGCTCACAGTGCCCTAATTAAGTCAGTCCTGGGCTCCAGGATCCTCTACCACTGCATTTCAATCTTCATTTGTAGGAGCACCACTTCTATCAGAGCTCTGCCCTCCACATCTCATTCTTGAGCCTCAGTACACTCAGCTATCACAGTTTTGAGCTCCCCACAGCTCAGAAACTGCACTTTCATCCTGGCTTGCAGCCTCCCTGGTTAGCCTCATTCTGTTCTTCACCTGAGCCAAGATTTCTAGTTGTGCTGCTCAGCATGGGGGGCAGAGAGAGAGTAAGTCAAATGGGATAATGAGGCTACTCTGCACTAGACTGCAAGGAAAAATTTAATCCCCAGACTAAGACTGTTTACTGAAAGCACGGTCTTGACTTTAAAGCATGGGTCTCAGACACAGAAGACATCAGTATTAGGCCCAGCTGTGCCACCAACTTGCTATGTGATCTTGGGAAAGTCAAATAATTTCAAATGGTACCTCAGTTTCCCACATCTTCCAAATAATGCGCATTCCATGGAAGTGCTCTGAGAGTTAATGTATCTTCTCTTGTTATGCTGCACTCTGACCTTTCCAGAGCAAAGAGAACTGAGTGGCTGACATATCAGGACATCCCACCTATTTTAGCTGTTTATGGGACATTCTGTTCCAAAACTTTGTGCAGAAAAGAAGTCACTGTAAATCCAAATCTAATGTGCACCATTCATACACACCTAATGCAGGCACAACTTTTGCCAAAGAAATATAGTATCAGGGTTCAAAATAAACACATTGTATTTACATCCAAATCGCTACTTAGGGAATGGGAACCATGATGAAATGTGAATTCATACACAGTGGTTAACGGTACCTCTTCTGGAGAAAAGTGTGGTATAAAAATTGTGTTATATATGCTTCATTTTTCTATGTGACTGACTGTGCAAGTTGGAGATGAATCTATCCACACATGTTCAAGTGGACTATACAACATGTCTTTTAAGAGAAAAATAATTGTTTCCTCTTGTATCATACTTCATACTAGTTCTGTTGGTAGAAGGCCAGGAGAGACTTAGATGGATTCAATCTGTTTGTTGTTTAATGTTTCAAGTGAATATGGACTGAAGTCTCAATACAGTGAATTAGTTGTCAATGTTCGGAGGTGAAGAGAAATATGCAGATGGAAATCTCTTTACCGTTCTGCGCTGGACTGAACCAGCTCTTGATCCGGGGTGCATGCCAGCTGCACGAACTCCATGCTGTAACTATCTACAATACACTGTGATCTATGCACTAGTGAAGTCCCGCTGAAGCCAGCTAGGTTCATACTGATGCATGTTGTATCTACTCTACCAACAAGAATGGCAAGACTGATTTCCTCTTTCAACAGAATGTTTTTTCCCCCCTCCCACCACCATTGATGTAAGTAACTCATATTCCTGAGTGATGGTAACTAGGTCAATGGAAGAATTCTTCTGTCAGCCTAATAATATCTACACTGGGCAGTACATCAGTTTAACTACAGTGGTCTGGGATGTGAATTTTTCATACCCTTAACAACATACTTAGGTCAATGTAAATTTTAAATGTAGACCAGGCCTCAGTTAGAGAAGGAGATTTCCCTTTAACTCCCCTGTTTCTTGCTTACTTGTGTATTATATACAGAGAGGGCCTGGCCATGGGAGGGGCAAGACCGCTTCCCAGGATGCACCAGGAAAGTTTGAGTAGAGGAATTACCATAGTGAATCAGACCAATCACCTGTACGGTAGAGCATGCTGTGTCTGACAGAGGTCAGTACCAAATGCTTTAGGGGAAGCTGTAAAAAACTATAGACAACTGTTATGGAATAACCTGCTTACAAGAAAGTTTCTTTCTAATCCCCATTATTTAGGAGGCAGAAGCAGAAACACAGGCCAAAACATAAAACTGTCATACCAATGTGTGTGTATATATTAATTTTTATACTGAAATTAAATGGGACAATGGAGTTTCATTGTGCAGTACTAAAGAAGTGCAAAGAGAGAACATGACATAAATAAGAAACAGTAAATTAGATTTAAAAGGACTCTGATAATAATCTAGGACTGGAGACCATTAGTAATGCAAGGAAATAACTTATTTTTAAGACACTTTGTTTTTATCTTGACATTTTCCTTTACAATGGCTTGCTAATTTAAGCCAGTAGATGTGATGGAGTATTGCCCTGCAGGAGAATGTGACAGAGCAGAGATCATTTGTATTCTAGGTTCTGAGCCTTTCAAAGCCCTGTTCTCCTTCTGCTTTAAGGAGTTGTTGTGGATGTTTTCCAAATGCACAGGGTGTGCCTGGCTTTCCATATCTATTCACATCTTTTTTTGTGTGTATTTAATTCAGCAAAACAATTGGAGAAAGAAATAACCTCTGTTTGATTTCTGCTGTGATTAAATGCCTGACCCAGAATAACAGAAGTTAATGGAATCCATCATTACTGAATGCAGTTTCACAAACAACAAGCAGTCCTGTGGCACCTTAGAGAGACTAAGGGCAGGTCTCCACTATTTGGGAAGGTCGAATTAAGTTATGCAATTTCAGCTTCATTAACTATTCAGCTAAAGTTGATGTACCTTAATTCAGGCTTCCACACCATCTCCACTAAGGGCGGTCAACAGGAGCCTGCATGCCCATTGAATTCCCTTGCTCATAATGGGGAGCAGGAGTACCACATTCAAGAGGGAGTGCCTTGTAAATTCGATTTAGGGCATCCACATGAGATGCACTGAATCAACCTCCAAAAGAACGACTCCACACAAATGTATTAGGTCATGAGCTTTTGTGGGCAAAACCCACTTGCTCAAATATATTTGGAAAGAGCTCTAATTTTCACATTAATTGAAATAAAATACAAGCAATGGGTATATCCCAAAGACCAGGTTTTCGTTTCAGAATTTTCCAAATCAAATATGCCAGAAAATAACTTATTAGGTGTCAAAATTTCTCTTAAGATTTCCAAAATTGCTTCTATAAATATCAACAATTAAAAGAAAATTTGAGAGAATTAAAAGGTTGATGTCTCCCCCTTCTGTCCGGAGACAGGAAAATAGAAAGGCCTTTCAAGGTTTCTCCCTTGGTCTTTGCTGGAATACATAAGTTTATCAGGCAATTTCTATGAGATTAAAACAGTCTCTCTTGTCACACAGGAAGGGTCACCAGATTCATATCTATATTATATAGCATTCCAAATGCATCATATTGTAAGGTGCTTCCCCTCCTATAGCTCTGTATGTACACCAGCCTGGTTTTGAGTTCGAAGAAAACTAGGCTATATCATTTGGTTCCCTTCCTTCTTTTATATACTTTAAAAGGTTACCCGCACACTCATGGCAAAATCTAATCCCATCTTTGTACCTACGTGGGCACTTGAAACACATCAAGCCTCTTACAGCATCCAATCTTTGCTAATATTCTTCTCTATTGGGTAACCAGTCCTTCAGGGTCAAGTCCAACTCCTTGCTTAAAACAATCTGGATAGAAAAAGTGTTAACAAAATTAAAGATACAATACAATTAGTAGGAGACAACATAATGCTTCAAATATATGTGTAAAAAATATCAGCTACCGTTATCTCACAGAAGTCCTGTGGCACCTTATAGACTAACAGATATTCTGGAGTATAAGCATAAGCTTTCGTGGGCAAAAACCCACTTCATCAGAAGCTTATGCTCCAAAATATCTGTTAGTCTATAAGGTGCCACAGGACTTCTTGTTGTTCTCGAAGATACAGACTAACACGGCTACCTCTCTGGTACTTATAATTATTTCACAGTTCCTTCTTTCAGTGGATCTGCTCAAGGATTCATGCAAGGACAGTGGACAATTGGTCTCTTTCAACACTCTCTCTTTTCTAGAAGAACCTGTTAAGGAATGTGGAAACACAAAAGCCATCTGGTGGAATTATGTGTAATGGTCTAAAAGCTTTACCCTCTCAATCTCTGTTTCAAAGAAAAATGGGGAAAAGAACTTCACTTTATTATTACAACAGAAGCCTGGGAGGATATCTGGCTTAATGTGGAAGAGACTTGTTCTTACAGACGCTCCTGGACTCCAGAACATTTGTTTAAGGCTAGCTTGACAGCACAGTGGATGCTGGAGATGCAAATAACCATATGCCAATCTTTCACACATCCTCTATACCCATCTAAAAATGCATATGTTCAGGAACACTAGTCAGGGCTCTCTCAAGAACCTTAAGCATTGCTATCTTTCCTTTTCCAAGCTTGTGTGTTTTAGAGATGCTGGCTGAACTGATATTACCAGTTAACTCTGGGAAATGGATTGCAGGAACTATTTCAGTACTTTGATACAGCGGAATTCTGCAGCTTCTCCCTCGGAGATGGACTGGCATAGTGAGCTCTCTACTTACTATACTGATGGAAAAAATGACTTTGTCCATTAGAAACACTTGGGAAAAAATGAGGCTGTCTGGTCACCTGTGGAACAATTGCATGCTTTTACAGGTTAGTATACAATAGTCCCTGCTATGCAGCCCTGGTTCTCACTTATGTATTTAGTCAATGCCCTTCATGAGCTCTGTGGGTTCAGGATTTTTTGTTTGGTTAAGTTTTGTTTTATTTTTCCAAGTTTTGTAAATAATGAACCTTAATTTTTTTTTCTAATTTATATGGTACTTGTGTGTGCATTTATGTAAGTTTTGTTTTACTGGTGTGTATTTTATATGAAATCAATGCAAATACAAGGGCTTTTTTGTTTGTTTTTATTTGTTTGTTTGTTTTTTAAATAAGTGAATGAATGTTTTATTTGTTATTTGTATTCCTGTAGAAAGAAGAGCCTCAGTCACAGAGGAGAACTTCATATTGCTGTTTGCCACACAGATACAGAATACAAAGGCAATCTTCGCCTCAGGATTAAGTCTTAAGTAATGATCATTTAAAATCATTCTAAAATAGCCACAGCAACAAGGGATTGGATGACTCGAGGAGTTGATTGTTAATGGGCTATGGATCATTTCACCTCAGCATTCTGATCACCTGTTTAAATCTAGTTTAGGCCAGTGGCAATGGAGAGATTTTATGTTGGCTGTTGGGGGACCCATGAGAAGTGAGCAGGTGATACACTCTGTATTCTGATCCCAGTCACAATGTCAGGTGTTCACTTACTGCCTTGGGGGCACTCTGAGGGGGGAAGTCAAGGATAAAATAAACCCTGGCACTGAACTGCTTACTCTCTCTAGAAGTTAGGTTTGCAGCATATTTGTTTGGGGGAGGGCGGAGGGAATGCTTGCACTGTGATTGCCCTTGATATCACCTTTCATCAGAGCCACATTTATTACAAAAACAAATAAAACCAGAAGAAGCGGTTGACATCCTGCCAGGCAGCACCCTTAATTCAACGTGTGCTCGGTACTTCCAGAAGAATTTGCCAACTATGGATACTAAAAAATGCAACTGTATATTCCAGAGCACTTTAGGGAATAACACCATGGAGTTTGACTTTTTGGCCCCTGTTTAACTGCATGGAACATTTCCTGTTACTGAAAAACCAGCATATAAATAGATGTTTGTTGTGATGCCCAGTGACACCTAGTGGTTAAAGAAGGGAGGTGCAGAGAATAATAAATACAGGGGGTGGGTGGACTGGGAAAGACAAAAGGAGGCAACAGAATCAGCAGACTAATACTGGGTTTTCAGATGCTTATATGCCATGTCATCTATCCTGGTTTGGGTCCAGTGATCAACACAAAAGGCTGTGGCATAGTAAGTTTCTGTAATGAAAGCAGCCCAAACTACTTTATTGAACAGTGAATAGAGATAGCTGTGTTAGTCTGTATTCTGTCAAAACAAAAAAAGCAGTCCGGTGGCACTTTAACAAAATAATGTATTAGGTGATGAGATTTTATGGGACAGACCCACTTCTTCAGATCAGGTCTGTCCCTCAAAAGCTCATCATCTAATAAATTATTTTGTTAGTCTTAAAAAACTGCTTTGCCGTTAGAGACTTCGCTATATTCCTCCCAGCCTCTTGCTGTTCCACTCAGTTCTTATGCAGAAGGTTGTAATCCATGGCTCTGCAGAGATTAAACTGTCTCTTTGGCTCTATCTAACTGACCTCTTGCCAACAATAGGTTCCAGAATGGGCATTCCTCAACTGGTCTTGATGATGAATTAACTGGTGATACAGATGGGAAAAGGAACCATTCCAATGCCATTACGGAATGACATGACATGATTGAGATTTTCTGTTAAGCTGTTTTTAATGCCAGTCACAGAGGACCTGTTGTTGGCAGTCATTTTTAACATAGCAACTCATTTATTTCCTAAACTACTCCATACTGAGATTTGACCAAGGGACTGCAATGGGCTTTGCTGGCCTTAAAAATCTCCAAATACAGCAAAATCTCCTGATGGATGGACCAATGCTGGGTTTCTTCAACATTTCTGACTCATGGTACTTTCTAGCGTGTAACTTAAACCATGTCTATGATACTGCAGCTGCGCTGTAGCCTTATAGGGTAGCTTCTTCCTACATTGACAGGAGGGGTTTTCACACCAGCTAAGAAGCAATAGATAGCCTGGCAGAAAAATTCTTTCATTGACCCAGGTGTATCTACACTGGAGGTTAGGTTTTCCATAGCCCTGAGCTATGGAGCTAGATGGAGCTCATTTTTAAGTATACACCAGGCCTTACAATCAGAAGTGGTCTTAATTAGCAGAACATGGAACTGGGACTCAGAACCTGGATCTGCTGCTCATTGAGTGTACAGTATAACCAGACAGACCTTGTTTACTAACTAAGGCCTGGCGTACTCTACAGAGATAGGTCAATGTAAGGAGTCCACCGCCTTATGAAAGTGACTTAAATTTGGCTCCTGTTGGTGTAAGCGCTTCTATACACCTATTTAGTAACATGCCTCTCTGCAGCATACAGTCATGGGTAACGTAATTAGATCAACACAGTAAGCATCAGTGTAGACACTGCATTGGTTACATTGACTGTTACTGACTTTCAAAAGATGTCCCACCATGCCCAACACTGACAATACAATTGCTACAAGCACTGTTGGTGAGGACAAACCCCGCCAATACAAGAAGCCGAATGCACTTGCGCACACATGCACGCACGCACGCACGTGTTTTAACAATTGTGATGGCTGTATGCTGATGTAAGTTAGGTCACCATAGTTTTGTAGTGTAGATGTGGCCTTAGTTATGATGCTTGTTTACTTTCTGCTTTTCTCTCCACTAGGAAAATAGAGAGAGATTAAGTTGGTTTCATTTCTGTCCCTAATCCCTTGTCCCTTCTGCCTTTCCAGCACTAGATCTGTTGCAATGTCTGAGTTGCAAACACTGTTGTGAACAATTTTGAAATGCAAACAAAAACGTACTTTAATTCACATTTTAGAAAAAATGCAAACATTTTTACCAATCTGAGATTTGTTAAACTTGATGCTCTCACAGGTGCTTGGGCATAGTTAATATTTCCAACTGCATCATGAGATCTTGGATAAAGGTTGTAACAGCTCAGTATTAGTCTCTGGCTTGATGCGTCCTCCTGAAATATAGTAGCCTATCTTCTCTGGGACGCCTTGCAATTTAATCATATTTATTATCTGGTGAGGAGAAGCCAGATTTTAAGGAGTTGTTTGAGAGAATTCAACATTGCAGGTGTCCTCTTCATGATGACATTAAGCTGCACATTTCCAATTTCAGTAGAAATAAACGTCTGCAGTGTTACACAAAACATGGAGCCCTGCTGGTATCTTACAAGCCACATCTGTGAGCTGTGGGGGTCCTCAGAGACAATACACTCCCATCATAGTGACAAGTATCAGAGAGGTAGTCATGTTAGTCTGTAGCTTTGAGAACAACAAGAAGTCCTGTGGCACCTTCTAGACTAACAAATATTTTGGAGCATAAGCTTTCATGGGCAAAGACCCACTTCATCAGATGCATTGCCTGTAGCATTCTTTACCCATTTTGTACTCATTTCACTCATTCCTATAAATGACCACACCAGGTGTGTGTACGGCAATGAGAACAATCAGGTCCAGAGTGTTTAAAATGCCAAGGACATGTCTTCTGCAATAGCACGCTCTCCATTGCAAGAATCAGTGGAGCTACACCAACAGGAACAAACAACCGTGGGAAACACAATTTTAGAAGGGGTGGGAGGCACACAAGGCAAGAATTATGCCTCAGCAGCACTAATCAGTAGGGAAGCTTTCCTAACTCATCCCACATTAATCAATGAGTCTGCATTACAATAACAAGAACACTGCATCAAGATGCTAAATAAAAAGGCCTTGTTTTCATGCCCACATGGAGCTTAAAATCAATACGCATTCACAGGCAACAGTCAAGCCGTCTTATTTGTATTGCTTTTCAATATTTTTACATTCTTCATGGTTTATTTAATAATAAACAGCAATGATACTTAGCACTTATATAGGGCTTTCCAGTAGCAGACCTTACAGTGCTGTACGAGGGTGGATAACCAGAAGTTTCTTCCCACAGGTGACAGGTAAGGCTGCTGATGATTGACACTGTTAACTGATCAGCAGCACCAATGGGAGACATGATCAGGACATCAGCCACGTCATTCCCCGACAGACTATCTATCTCCCAAGAGAAGCAACGCAGCACACCCTGAGGAAACATGCCAATGTACACCGGAGAATACAGACAAGAGACAGAGTCAGGGAAACAGCCCACTTCTTTCCCCAACAGCTGCTGTATGTATTCTCAGAAGACGCCAAAGCACCAAGAAATAAGCTCCACATCTGAACGCGCTACACCCATTCAACTACTTGCTTTGCCAGCACAGACTGCAACCTTATACCCTTTATGGGTGGCGTCCCAGGCACACTTATCCACTGACTCCTCAAAAACCCACCATCTCCAGCTGGGACAAGTGGGTTGTGTTTGTTATTTATCTTGCTAATAAACCTGTATTCCCCCACAACCCTCAGCTGACCCTGAATTCACAATTTTTGTTTTTAACTTGCACCTGGTATGACTATCTTTGAAACAATCATGTTGATAAAATTCCCCTATTGCTTACGAGGAGCCTGAGGCAGAGAGTTGGTACTGCAGACCACGCAGCCAGTGGAATAGAACTCTGTTCAGGTGACTCACAGTCTCGTACTCTGTCTAGTGCATCAGTGGAAAAGCCCAGTGAGGGCAGGAACCATCTCTTCCTTTGTACAGCACCAAACGTGCTGCACCACATCCCATCTTGTATACATCAGCAGAGCTCCACTGACATGCAAAGCCAGTTTATACCAGCTGAGGATCTGGCTCAGTGACAGCCTATGGGTAACAAAAACAATTTTTTTGCAAACCCATCTTGGAAGCTTGTCTGATTTTCTTACATGTATATTAGGGGACAATACCAAACACCCTAATTGTTACTTTTTTGGGAGGTGATTTTTATCTTCAGTTAAAGAGTGCGTAGGCTGTAAGCTCTTTGGGGTAGGAATTTTGTTCTGTGTTTGTAGAGCACCTAGCACCACAGAGCTCTGGTCTGGGACCAATGTTGCCACTAATTTTTTCCACCCATGTGCAGAATAAATTTTGTTATGTGCACTGAGACATGTGCAGATGCGCACCTCCAGTAAAACACATCATGCTGGCTGTGGGCACTCTGCTAACCAGCTGGAGAGCATTGAAATCTCTCTTGAGTGTCTACCTGAGCGCTCAGCTTACAGGGAACTGTCCATGACAAAACAGCAATACAAAGAAAAATGTCATTTGATATTTAGACTATTCATTTCTGCTGTGTTTTCAACAGCACTGCCAACTTAAAAAAACACTATCAGTCTCAGAAGGGTAACCACGTTAACTCTAAAACAGAGTTTCTTAACCTGAGTTCCATGGAGCACTGGTGTTCCATGAACAACTTGCAGGTGTGTCATGAGCATTTGGCAAAAATACACTGATGGTCTATATTTTCTGTTATTAAAACCAGTTACAATGCTGTTTCTTCATTGCTATGATACCTGATTAAACTGCTTCATTTTGGTTTGCTGTATGTGTTGCTGATTTTTTTTCTTTGTTTGTTTTAGAGAACATTTTCATAGGTGTTCCTCATTAAAAATACTATTGTTTGGTGTTCCGGGGTCTCAAAAAGTTTATGAAACACATTCTCTAAACACTCTGGGGAAAAGTGTGTGTTTCAGTGCAAGATAAATTACAGACCAGAGCCCCAACCCTGCAATGCTCTCTCCATGTGTGTATATTTGGGTCCATATGGAGACCCACTAATGTCTGCCATCATGCCAGAACTGGGGGGCTGAGCGCATCTTTATACTGTATACTGGCCTATGTTTAATCTGCTGGGCTATGTCTAACCAAGAGGCTTTTCACAGCAAAACTGGGCATTTGTCAGGAAAAACTGGGGCACATCAAATGCAAAATACACTGTGCCAGCAGTTTGTTGACAAAACCCAGCACATCTTACAGCAGTGTTATATCTCTCCCTGTTCAGGTATAACACCTCTCTCAACAGTGTTCTGTCAGAAAAACAGCCATGTAGATGTTCCGGGGCCCTATTGTCGACAGACAGGGCTTCTGGTTACCCAGGCAGCCCTGTTTGCAGAGCTTCCGGTCAGCCATTCTGTTGAGAGAGGGCCAGGCAGTCAGGCTGCTCTCTGTCAACAGAGCAGATTGCTCTTTTGATCTGCTTCTATGTGTAGACTCAATCTGTTGACAACAGTTTTGCCAGGGAATCCCTTCTGACAGTGACTTCTGTCGACAGAGGCTTCTCATGTAGACATAGCCATGGAGTGCAACTAAGAAGCAGACAGAGAGCGTTCAGGCATGCAACATAAAGGCTGACTAGGATACACTTGTTGAGATGGCTATTCTGAGTTCCCTAAACTTACATTTATAATATGTAATAAACTTTTAAATAAACCCCCTATCTGTTCTGCTCAAGTCAAATTCTTTTGGAATCCTAGCAGAAAAAGGCTAATTAGCAATTTTGACATCCGGTTTCTTTCTTTGGCTGTTTTCCCCTCTGTCCATTTTGCAAACAAAGTTCTGCTTCGAAAGGAAAAATCTGCTTCCATAAACCTGTTGTTTGCTTCTCAGTATGGTGAGTTTCTCATCACTGGTGAGAGCAAGGAAAATATACCCAGTTTTAGTAATGGCAGCACTTTATCAGTAATCTCCCATCACCCTGATTACCATGCTCCCTTCAAAGCTGGGGGGAAGTGTAGACATAGCCTAAGAGTTTTGAACAGTCTAATTAAAATTTTACTCCCACCATCGCTCTACTTTCAGTCTTTTGATTTCGTGGTATCATAATAATTTCATTTGTTCTAGTTACAGTAGTGTTCTGTGTCACAAATGAGGAGCTTTGGAACAGAGCAGAACACGAACCATCTGACATTCAAATCAAGAGAAGAAAGTGGGGATGGCTAAGCCACACTCTCAGAAAACCATCATCCAGCAGAATCTGTCAAGCTCTGCCATGGAACCCACAAGGAAAACGCGAAAGAGGAAGACCTCAGACAACATGGAGAAGATCTACTGAGACTGAAGGACAACAACTGGGGTACTTCTGGAGTCAGCTAGAAGTTTTGTGTCAAGACAGAGTGAAGTGGAGGAGACGTATAGCCGACCAGTGCTCCACTCGGAGTACAAGGGTTTAAGTCAAGTCAAGTCCTGTGGTAGACAAGCAAAAAAGGATGCAAATTCCTGGGTTTTTTTTTCCCCCTTTCCCATAGGCAGTCTTCCAATGCGTTGAACTGATCTCCTCCACCCACTGGAAAGGCCGTATCCCTTCACAGGCATCTGAGAGCCGAATGCATAAATTCTGAGAGCAGGCTAAACCCACTTGGACGCTAGCTGCCCCATGACCTTGCCCATCGTGCACTAACAATGACAGTATTTTGTGATTTCACTGGGGTCTGTATGGGTGCAGCCATTATATCCACATATGAGATGTGGCCCAGCCTGATAACTATCACAGCTGGTATAGTTAGGTACTGCCCAATATCTTCAGTGAAAGATCTAATGAAGAACAACGTTCAAGTTCTCAACAGGAAGCTCCAGCAAACATAATAGTTGCTGCGTGGTGCCTCTGCCAACATTTATTTAGGCCCTGACTGGTGAACTTGTCAGTGGACCCCGTGCCCACGTGAAACCCCACTGACGTCGATAGGGAGCTCACACAGAGCTCATTGCCATGCATTGTGCTGTCTGTGTGCGGAATAGAACTGTCTGCGTGATAGCAGATGCAGCTCCTTTTCCAAACCTGCCAGACATTTCTTCTGCAGGAAGGGCAGCTGGCGTGACAGTTCCCCAGTCCATTTACAGCTGGTGTTCTCTTGCTGATGAGAGTAGATCTATAGACTGGGTCGTACAGTGGGACTATTTGGCTGGACAATCCAGTCACATCTCCCATTCCAGCCTACCACACTACAACAGCAGCACATCAGTCCTGAAGACCAGGTGACTTCCATGGGATGGATCTATAAGGCAGACCCACTCAGCTTTACGCACTTCCCTACCTACACTGGTTAAAGTAATGGTAACAGCAGCTAAGCTGATTACTCATACCAATTAATTTTGAGAGGACACAGATGGTAAACTGATATTTTGAAATAGCTCCCACTCCTTCCAGAATCTTCTGCCCTGAAAAGGTTCCCACCGTGTGAAAGCAAAATCAGTTCCTCTGCGGGCAGAAGACTTTTCCCCTCACCAAGCACTCTCCATCAGACTGCAAACAACAGCCGCACATTTGCAATGCTTTTCACTGATCCACATGCAGAAGAGCAATGCATAGGAAAATCAAGGTGTCGGTGGCATGGCAGGGAGATGGGGATGGGGAAAATCACAAAGATATTTAGTGTGCACTGAATCATACAGGACAAAAAGCTACCACTTCCATCACTGGAAGAAGATTTATTTAAAATTTCCCTTCCCAAGGGAAAATAAAACACTATCCTAGAATACAGGTGCACACCATCACCTGGAGAACAACAAGAAGTCCTGTGGCAGCTTGTAGACTAACAGATATTTTGGAGCATAAGCTTTTGTGGGCCAAGACCTGCTTCATCAGATGTGCCAACGAAAGCTTATGCTCCAAAATATCTGTTAGTCTATAAGGACTTCTTGTTGGTCTCAAAAGCTACGTCTACACATGAATCCTACATTGAAATAGCTTATGTAGCGACATCGAAGAATAACGTCTACACGTCCTCCAGGGCTGGCAACGCCAACATTCAACTTCGACGTTGGGCAGCACCACATCGAAATAGGCGCTATGAGGGAACGTCTACACGCCAAAGTAGCACACATCGAAATAAGGGTGCCAGGAACAGCTGCAGACAGGGTCACAGGGCAGACTCAACAGCAAGCTGCTCCCTTAAAGGGCACCTCCCAGACACAGTTGCACTAAACAACACAAGATCCACAGAGCCGACAACTGGTTGCAGACCCTGTGCATGCAGCATGGATCCCCAGCTGCCACAGCAGCAGCCAGAAGCCCTGGGCTAAGGGCTGCTGCACACGGTGACCATAGAGCCCCACAGGGGCTGGCGAGAGAGCGTCTCTCAACCCCTCAGCTGATGGCCGCCATGGCGGACCCTGCTATTTTGATGTTGCGGGACGCAGATCGTCTATACATGCCCTACTTCGACGTTCAACTTCGAAGTAGGGCGCTATTCCCTTCCCCTCGTGGGGTTAGCGACTTCGACATCTTGCCGCCTAACGTCAATTTCAACTTCAAAATAGCGCCCAACACGTGTAGCTGTGACGGGCGCTATTTCGAAATTGGCGCCGCTACTTCGAAGTAGCGTGCATGTGTAGACACAGCCAAAGATACACACTAACACGGCTATCTCTCTAATGCTTGTCACCATCACCTCTGCATTCCTGAACTTCCGTGCACAAGTGTTCTTAGCCCATCCATGCATCTGTCTGCTCCCATGTAACCATGAGCAAATCAATTTATTAGTATTACTATCATTATTATGTGTGTTAGCGTACTGCCTAGAAGCCATAGTCACTGACCTTGAACCCATTGTGCCCAGGGCTGTACAAACACAGAATGTATATGTGTGTGTGTGTGTGTGTGTGTGTGTGTGTATATATATAGTGCTTACAATCTAAGTAGGATAAGTCAGCTGCAAATTGGCTACAGTAATAAAAACAGCAGAAAGGGATAACGCACCTCTGCTACCTCACAAAGGCACTACAGTGTTTACACAGAATTAATGTTTATATATTAAAACCCCATCCAAGCCAAATGCTGCCACCCAGGGTTGGCAGGAAGGCTTTGCTAGAGGCAGAGTTCAGGAGAGATAGGAGCAATGTGGCCCTGCGGCTGCAATATCTTGAAACAGCTGGAAAAAAGATCGACTGCTGCTGGCCATGGTGTGAAGAATGCCACGAGCTGAGAGCTCTGTTCTCATGCATTAAAACCTCAGGTGAGACCATCATTTCCTTGCTGGCCAGAACCCTGCTAGAGAGGGCCCTGAAAGTAGCCATCCACTGCCAGTACGCAGAGAACCTCAAATGGAAGCCAGACTAGGACAAGGTATTTGAGATGACCAGTAAGTGGGACACCAGCAATCACTTCTTCCCCATGGGCAGCTTCACCCACTTTGCAGACTGCTGGTATGTACGCGGTGGGGCCAGCTCAGTTGCATTGCCCTCAACGAGGCGATCCACCATGGAGAGCAACACAAGCAGTGCAGGACGCATTGCTTTGACCACAAGACTATGCCCCATGTCCTGTGCAGATATCAGGTCCACTCCAGGGTCTGGCAGTCCCGCCACAACTCTGTCCAGGACCAAGCCCTTCCACCAACCCTGGGTGGCAGTGCCACGGACTCCATCATCCCTCGTACAAACAGCCTGCTGAGACCAGACATCATGGTGATTAAAGAGGAAACCTAGAAGGTCATCTTGGTGAACACCACCATATGATTCACGAACCAGACCCCAGTATTCCATACAGGTTGAGCATGGAAGATCAAGCAAAACACCCTGGTACAAACCCTGAGGACCTGGGGATACGAGGTTGAGAGCCACACCCTGCTGGTGTGGAACCTCAGCACATGGGACCCCCCCGCACAATGAACCAGTGTTGGAAGTGTGCAGCATCAGTCAGCGCTATGCCTGCCTCATGAAGCAGCTGATAATGTCCAACGCCATCCAGTGGTCCTGAAACATCTACACCGAATATGTCATGGGCCACTGACAATACTAGGAGAAGCGACCAAGACTGCTGATGATCAATGTGGTCAAAGAACGGCCTGCTTCCTCAGCTTAAACTACGCGTCCTCTTTGCAGGAGATATGCAAGACCACCGGCAGATGGCACAACAGACGAACTGCCTGCTTCCTTCCCCGGTGGACTATGTACTCTCTAACAGAAGACACACGAGATCCTCCACTGAGGGGAGAGGCAGTCAGGAACATTACCTGCTTCCTTCCCTGATGCACTAAGTGTCTTTCCACAGGCGACAGGCAATACAGGGACTCTGACGCATGACTGAGACCACCGATGAGAGACAAGAGTCAGGAAAAAAACCTGTTTCCTCTGCTGCTGGCTGCTGTATCTTTTATCAGAAGACACCTACACACCAAGGGACACACTCTGCATAGGGATGGTCTTCGCCCATACACCTACTCACTTCGCCACCACAGACTCAACCTTATACCCTTTATGGGTGGCAGCCCAAGGACACTTATCCACTGACTCTCGAAAAACACACTCACTGCCAGGTGGGGGCATGCAGGCTGTGTTTATTATGTATTTCGTTAACTGTGATAACTAATTCTGTATTCCCCCAAAACCCAAACCTGACCCTGGATTCACAATCTCTTGGTTTGTAATTTGTACCTTGTGTAACTGTCTTTGGAACATTCACTTCAATGAAATCGTATTACTTTGAGATTCTTGAGTGAAGGACATAAAGCAAATATCAAGTGCTCTATACCGAAGGTGACCATCAGTCCCATTTTCGGTGGAACAGTCCCTTATTTGGGACACCATAAGGGCATCCCGACTTATTTTAAAAAAGGGACTAATTGTCTCATATCCGGTGTGCAGGTGCCTGCCAGAGAGCACGTATTGTGGGCCAGCACATGCTCTCCAACAGAGGGAGCTGGCAGGTTAGCTGGGGGAGGGGGCGTGCCGTGGCTGGGGAAGAGGAGGGGAGCACCCTGGCTGCTCCATATCAGCCACCTCCCTGAGGGTTGGGGCAGGGAGGGGGAGCGCGCCCCACCCCGGTCATGTATGTCGCCATGGGAGATATGATTACCCTATATATACCACTTTAGCTTGGGGACATGTGCTATCACAGCATAGTTTCAGGGAAAGGTATGGAATCTGCCAGGGAAATGAAAGCAAAAAACCAGTCTCTGCGCAAAATGGAGAAGAAGAATCAATTAAGTTCCTCTGGGTTTTGGTTATTTAAAATAAGTTTTGCTCTAAGTCTTTAGTGTTGTAAATTGGGCATGAAATTCAGCATCATTTAGTTGAACATTGCTTTTGTGGGAGGCTTTGGCTCTTGTTTTTAAAATTTGGAAAATATTTTGTTGATTGTAGGCTTTACAACACTTATTTCTACAACAGTTAAACTTTGACCCAAATTTAAATTGACAGTGCTCCTTTACAAACCTAGGGCCTCAGTTCTGCAAACACTCGCATGAGTAACTTTACTTTTGTCCCAGTGACTTCACTTATTTGGTTAAGTAAAGTTACACAGGTGCCTTAGTATTTGCAGAATCAGGGTGTCAGCATTGTAGTTGGTTGTTGTTTTGTTTTTTTTCTTTAATCATACCAGGAACTACTTTTAAAGCCATTACGTTTTAAGTGGCTTCAAGTGAAAATAAACAACAGTATTTTCGTTTTGAAGCGCCAAGATTTGAAATTCTCCAGTAGGTTACAGCTAGAACTACAGCTTCCAGAATGCAACGCAACTGAAGCGCTGAACGCATGACTTAAGCTGAGCTCTTGTGATTGCTGATGTCCTGCAGTCACATGATAGAGTAAAGATGGCTGTAGTGACAGAAGAGCAGTTTGCAGCTCTGCAGATTTTGTTGAAGGTAAAGGGGGGAAGGTGTGAGTGCCGTGAGTTGGCATGATGTCGTTTGCTTTTTAGAATCCCTGTGTTGATAAACAGCTGTTGGAGTCAACTCCAGAAGTGGTTGCACTTCACTGATCCCCGAACAGAGTTTTTAAAACGGGTTGGGAAGAAATATGTCATGCAAATGCGACAGTGTGTGTTACTTACAAGAGAGAATTACAAGTGTTTGATCAACTGAGGTGCTGCCTTAAATGAATTTTCTCTTCCTGGGATCAGCATGGTGCGCTTTGGAAGCTGCCGTTTACAGGGGCGAGCTGTATGCAGTCCTTTATGCAAACTTTGGAGATGAGGTGCTGAGTTGGAGTTGCATTCAAAAATGCTGTTTCCGCATGGTGGCTCAATTCCATGCACACACATGAGCTTTGTAAGCCCCAGTGCCTCTTAAAAAACAGACCAAGAGGGATGTAAAATGAAAGCTTCTGCCTTAATGAACGTCCCACCTTCAAGCAGCATTTTTTCTTGGTTGGTGTGGTCAAGCAGCATTGTAGCAGGATGTGCTGGATTGGTTTCATATGTTGTTCTTCTAGGAATTAAAAAAAAAATCTGCATTTGAAAACATACACAAAAAATTCAGTGACACAGTGTGATCCCAGCACTGGATTGGTAGCCTGGTGTGCCTCAGTTACGACTCTGCTCCAGGAAGTGGCTTCTGGCAAGTCACTGCACTTCTTTGCTTCAGTTTCTTTGCCAAGTTAGTGTCATGCTAACTGGTTGCACTCGGGAGTTTTAAAGAGTAAGTAGTTATCAGTGCAATGCTTTGCAGTTGGAAAACACACTGTAAGTACTCACCGATTTCTCTGCATATCAACAATGGCTCCTGAACCTCTCACTCATTATTTTCCAGGCTTCTTCAAAGGACGTAGTTAGACAGCTGTGCCAAGAGTGCTTTTCCAGCTCAGCAAGAGGCTCGAGCAAATTGATTGATAGCACCAGTTCCAATCTGTCGGTGACATCAGAAGAAGCAGCTCAAGTAAGAGTGCAGTGACACTTCCTCAGTGCCAATATTGTCTCATTGACAGGGCCTGCGTGTGGCAGGTGCTTTTCCCTCTGGCTCCGCTCTTCACAAGCAGCCAAGGACTGGTGAGAAGCAGATTTTAAAACTAAAAGTAGTTAGTTAATAATTGTCTTTGTTGTGATGGCTAAGGAGGCACAATGAAGTCCTCAGTGCTGCAGTCAGGCTGGGGCTCTCTGTCAACCTGTGAAGAGGGGCATCCTCACAGATCCTGGAGCACAACATACGAGCTTCTGCTCCACAAGTAAAGTCAAAATGGGTGCAAATTCTGTATACACCAGCATAACATTCGCCTGCCGAAGCAGGGGTCATGAATCAATCAATGGGAGCAGAGCCCCTTAAAGATCTAACGTGATTGTATGTAAAGGAGCAATTGGGGCAGTCTAAGAACAAACAAATGCTTTTACAAGCCACTGCAAATTATTTCATGCAGTAAGTTAAGACAGCAAGTGGTACAGTGCACACCCTCTTCCACTTACCTACCAAGGTTTTTCATAGAATCATAGAACACTAGAACTGGAAGGGACCTCCAGTGGTCATCAGGTCCAGTTCCCTGCCCTCTTGGCTTAATAAATGCTGGTTCATTCTGTGAGTCAAGTGAAAATACTGCTTTGTCAAACCCAATTACTGCCTAAGGCTAAATTCCCAGTCTCAGGATCAGCTGGCACAGACACCTTTATGCTGTAAATTATCATGCCGGGCTTGGGGCTAAATCATGCAAATTGCCTCACGTTTTTAGGAGATTCAGGATTCAAATATTCAGAAGGGCTTAAGTGATTTAGGAGCTCAAGTCGCATTTCAGTTTTCCCAAGGTTGAACATACAGAACAAAACATAGGTAGGAATATACTCTAGGGAGCAAGCCTTCATCAGCAGAAGAACGGGCAAGGTCATCCAGTAAGCGTATGCTGCTTCCAGTTTCTGTAACTTTCTGTGTCTAGTTCACCCTTGAATTTTAATTTCTTCTGTAAAACAGTAGCATGAGCAATTAAGGCCTGACTTTCAGAAGGGCTGAATGCCTGCAGCTTAGATTGAAGTCGGAGGGCTTTGCAGAGGCTCAGCACTGCTACAGTTCAGGCCCTTGCTGTTTTTGAAAGCCCTGGGGCAATAGTTACAATAAAGGGCTTAGTACTTCATTAGACGATGTGACCCAAAATCTTTATGGGAAGCTGGAGTTGTACTCTCCCAAACGACACAGGTTGGAATACAGTGGCTTGCGAGCAGCGTGTATCAAGGTCTTTGCCATCCCTTACATAAAAGGAAATTCTATAACTGTGGTTTTACAGTTGGCTTCATGCAGGGGAAGGCCCTTGTTGGGCTCCATGAGCGCCTGCCAGCGTGCATCTGAATGTTGGAACGGGGCATAAGCGTGTGCACTGTCCTGCACCTCAGCTGAACACGGATGCAGCATGTGGTGCCCATTCTCACTTCAGCTTCTTTTCCACTATCTGTTCCTTTGCTGCAGCTGGTCTGCTCGTTGCACAACCTCACCAGGCACATTGTATATCGGGGCCTGTCATCTGCGGAAGAGATTCTCTCTCTGTTCCCGGAGAACTTCCACCAGAGCCTAAAAAACCTCCTGACCAAGATAATTTTGGAAAATGCGTAAGTGCCTGCCTTTGGATTTCACTTGGTGTAAAGCAAGAATATGTCAGGCATCCCAAGTCTTTGCATGGCTGGGAGCCCCCAACCCATCAGCCTTCTAAAAGCTAATGGTGTGAGCTTGTACCGCGCTCACTGAGTGCCAGTGGAGAGGCTTGTAATGGAATATGGTACTTCCTGCAAGAGACTGGTAGATTACACCCTGAAATGCATGCAAAGGTTTTCACCAAGAGTTTAGGAAGGGGTAGGGCAATGTTTCTCAATAGCCGGTTCCTGAGATTTCCTTGACACAGTTTAGGAAGAAAGCAAGCCTGTCTCTGGTAGGAGAAAGATTGAGAAACATCTCTTCTCTCTGTCGACAGTACATATCTGGCTTCCATTCCCATGGTATCTGAGCACATAAGTCTTTCTGGGTTTTCTCTTCACAGTACACCCACGAGCACATACTACTGTTCCTGTGCTATAGATGGAACGAGGAAAGACCCAGGTCCATAAAAGGTACTTAGGTGCCTAAACCCCAGTTTTATGGATGGCAGAGAAGCCTAAAACTCCTGTCAAATTCAGCAGGCACCTACACTCGTTCACGTAAACTCACCCTAAATGTTCAGGGTAACAGTTCTCTCAGGCCTAAGTTTGTGCCTTTGAACCTGTGCACTGCTTCTTTCTGTGCATCAAGATATTCATTTCCTGTCCAGGCTCCAAAGCAATGTGTGCACTCTAGCCACAGAGCTATGGAATTTTCTCAAACTCTTAAATCAGTGGCTGGAGAGCAAATGTGTGACATTCTAGTTCTGGGTGGGAGACCCTAGTTCTAGCCCCCTGCCCAATTTTTTTTTTTATTTATATACAGTGGAACAGCTTTGACAGGAGAGCTTGAGGGAGTCCTGTATTTAAAATATCCCATAGCTCAGTAGCTGGAGCATTTGCTGCAGAGGTGGGAGACCGCTGTTAAAATCTATTGTGTACTTCAGACAGGCAGGTGGACTTCAGTCTGGGTCTACCACATTCCAGGTGTGTGCTCACATCTGATGGCTAAAAGTTATAAAGTGGAGAGTGCACCTCTCCATCCTCCTCCAGCTGGTTTGTCTGGACAGAAGCAAGCCCCTCACTCATTCTCATAAGACCTGACTAGGCACTTATATCATATGACTTCAGCAGAGGGGCCTCTGTTTGCAGATCACATTGGCACTTTACCTGGGCTGCAGGAAGGCACCTATCTCTGTGAGAGGAGTGGGGCTTAGGTAGCTCTCCATCTAGTCCACTGGCTTTGGTGTAAGGCATCCATCTGTCCCCCATTCATTCTATATCTATAGGCATCTAACTCAGGCTTTGTACATTGCAATGTTGTTCCTGTGATTTATTTTTTTTCTAGGCACCTGAAAGGAATAGCAACATCTAAGTCCCTTTGTGATCCATGCCTAAGTGACTAGCCCAAAGAAGTGGGCAGAGCCAGGAACTGAACCACTGTAACTCACCTCCCAGACTAGTGCCTTCACCATTGGCTCATCCCTACTATCAGATTATCTCTCTGTTACAGGGGAACATTTAAAGATGAAAGCTGTGCTGAATTTTGCAGTGGTGAGGTTGCCTGGCAAGCCTGAAGAGAAATATACAGGTCATCAGTAAATTGCACCAAGTGTCTGATGGCAAAGCGATATTGTCCTACATGCCATGGGCCAATCTTCACCTTTTGTTCTTTCTTCACTCCACCAACTCTTTCAGTTCCCACAATGAAGTTGGCACCTACTGTGGGTAGTTTCTTATATCTACCCACTTTTTCTGACTAATCCTTTAGCAAATAGCCACTCTACTCTCCATCCCTTCTCTTCGTTGCTGCTGTAATCTCTTTTAAAACCCTGACCATATTTGTTTTCTTTCTTTCCCTTCCCCTATGCAGCACCAGCTGGAGGAATGAAGCACAATCAAGTCAGAGTAAGTAGGCGGTCACATTTGAAAGCTATTCATATTTCCAAGATGGTTCACAAGCCCTTGAAATTTAAAACTGAAAATCACGTTTGTCAAACTTTTGAAAACTGAGCTCCCACTTCAGGAGGTGAAACCAAGGTGGCCCCCAACCTGCAACCTTCCCATGGTTTGTTAAGGACTTGCATATGTTAATATTTCAGAGAGGTGATCATGTTAATATATTTCAGCAAAAGCAACAAGGAGTCCTGAGGTACCTTAAAGTGTAAATAAAAGGTGGCACCTTAATTTCTCCTTCAGGTATGCTCACCTCATCACTGTTGGAGGTGAGCGTCATCCACCCTGATTTAATTAGCCCTGATATTTCACTCCCAGGGCTTCCTCTCTGCAATTCCAATCCCTGTACCCCTTCTTTTGCTTCAGGCCTCTGAGGAAGTGAATGATATTTCACAAAAGCTTATGCCCTAGTAAATGCGTTAGCCTTTAAGGTGCCACCAGACTCCATGTTAATTTAGTGTATACATCTTCAATGCCATAGCAAACAGTCCTTGCTCCGTAGCCTCTCTCCCAGTTGTTATAGAAAACACTAACATAGGTCTTTGTAGTACAGTTCCTCTCCTTTCTTACATGCTGTGGTGTCTAGTAAATAGTCAACAATGCTGGCATTTAAAGTATCATCACTGGCATCTGACTTAGCCCCCTTTTAAGTGCTTGGACAGCTCACCTGAGAGAGATTTTTTTCAGGCTTTCTGCAAACTTAAGCAGGCACCTCTGCATCAATCATACTTGCTATACTATTTTTTTAAAAGCTTTGCAACCCTAACAACTAAAGAGTTTTCTTTCAAAAGAAAGCTGGCACTGCAGAGAACAACTCCTGGCCAGCGTCGCTTCTCCTGACCCCTCCCAACGGAGTAGAGGTGTGGGGGCAGCATACCAAATAGTCTGGGGCAAACACTAATGTAAGAAGATCGTTAGGGAAGGAGTTTTCAAACATCTTGACAAAGTAAAAACCATGGGGAGTGAGGCTATTCCCCAGCAGCATGACATTACTGGCATTTACAGTACTTGCCTACACTAAATATTGTCCTAACCATACCTTTCCACGTCTCTTCATGTTGCAATGTGATCTAAGAAATAAGGTGAGCCAGCACCATATGCCCAACTAGCTCTCCATGACCTACAGCAGCGATGGGCAACCCAGGCTAGTGACTGGGCCTCAGGAGTGGCCCTCCTTCATCTCAGTGGACTGCGCTATTGTCATAACCAAGGCAGTCTCCCAGGAGAGGGTAGTTTTGCTAAATGCACTTTGCATGCCTAGAACTCGGGGGCGGGGGGGGGGCGGTGCCGACTGAACTGCAGCAGCGCTTGGATTGGATGAAAAGGGAGGGCTCGGCTCTCACAGTCGCTGCTGTGTGCAGTCAGCATGCACCAACTGTCATGTGCCCTGACTGTACATGCGCGACACTTCAGTAACACGGGTTGGAAAAAATTGACATGGACAGGAGCTAGTGAAATCTGACAACCCTGAATGTGAGTAACAGTAAACAACATGTCTGGTGGGTCATACACAGTGTCCCAGTGGGCCACATGTTGCAAACCACTGGCCTATTGGCAATACCTCTGCTGGTGGCTCTCAAGCCGTGTTCAGGAAGCCCTGCTCTAGGGCTTCTGGCCCTTATCTTAACCCAGAACTGGCTGCCGAACAGGATGTTCCTCCGCGTTGAAAAGAGAGATTATGCAGGGGGCAGATGCACTCATTTAGACAACAAATATTCTGACTGGTTGTTTGACGTGCTTCATAAAAATTGAGACAGTTTCTTGGGCCTCCAAAACTACCAGCAATAAGCTGCTTGCCAATCAAAAGACAGGGCTTGAACTTGACTCTTGATTGCAGGTGTGTCCCCCGATCAGCTGGCTAATGCGAGGTCTCTCTCTCTCTGCTGTTCCTTGAAAGGGCTTGGTTTCCTCCAGGTGTTGAAAGATTATTTTTTTATTTAAATTTTTTCAGGATTGGAAAAATGACCCAGCCAGCTGTGCTTTGGAATGCCCCTTGTACTTACTGCCCATGGCTTTTCATGTATTGATAGCCTTCCCAGCTTGGACACAAGGTGGATCACGTGATCCTCCTGCTGCCTTGGTAGACTTACTGCACCACTGATGCTTTTAAACTTGTTCAGCCTCTGACCTCTTAGCAACCTTGAAAGACACACTCGGCTGTGTGCACGCCATCAGATGAGATAACGTAACCCCTTTCTCTCCTAAGAGGAGTACAGATACTCAAATGTTGAACAGTCAGCTGACTTCAAAGAGCCACATTCTCTTACAGTGTTTTGGGCATCTTAAACACCTATGTCACTATTGCATTACAGTGTTGAATTAATCTGATCTAGTCTAGTATAAATAGGGCTCGGCTGAGATCATTAGTTGTCCATCAAGTACAAGTGTTTCAGGGCTTTTAATAAATTGGCCAGGAGCATTGAGGTTCCTGTCCCCCAGCACCTGTACTCCACACTGGAGTACCTTTGCCAGCAGGCATGGGAGTAGCAATCATGAACCTTGCATTGCTTAGTTTTCACATCATTCATACATGATTTATCTTTGGCTGCAGCATGTAGCGAAACACTGTAGGCCTCAAATCAGGGCCCTTTGAAATGCTGGCTGTGTGCTGGAGACCAGTTTAGTAAGGCCAGAGGGATGCTGGCACAGGGAATCCTTTGGAGATGGGAATTAACGAGCCTTATTGCTCCCCTCCCCAAACTGGTTTACACTCATCCTATGGCTGTTTTACATGCAGTTGTGCTGGGATAACCATATGTGCTGGTTCATTGCCGTGCGAGGGGGTGTCCAGTTGCCTGCAGTTTACACATAGTACAGAGCAGAGGCCTGATTGGGAACCAGGAGGCACCACATGCCTCTATTGAAATGATAAGCCTTTGGTTTGTTTCAGTGCAGTTTGCTGGCACGGAAATGTTTATCTGCAACAGTTTACTGGCTCCATAGCAAAGGCTGGGATTGCTGCATGCGGACAAGGCCAAGTCATTAATTTAACGAAATGTAATTTTCAATCCTGCAGTCTGCCTGCCCCGGCTGGTTGACATGGACTGGAGAGTGGACATCAAGACCTCCTCGGACAGCATTGGCAGAATGGCAGTCCCCACCTGCCTGCTACAGTTGAAGGTTAATGCATGGGTTAGTGCGCCTAGGCATAGGTCTATACAGCAAAGCTATTTCGAAATAACTATGCTAGTGTCTACGCAATGCAACTGCTATTTTGAAATTTCAAAATAGTGCATGCCTGAGTTTGAAACGGGCAAACCTCACTGTCCGAGGAATAGTGCTGATTTCAAAATAGACATTTCGAAATAGGGGCTGTGCAGACAGGGAACAGAGCCTATTGCAAAATAAGCCGTAGTGCAGTCGATGACTCTGTTTTGAAGTAGGCGCTATTGTGTGGAGACACTGTAGAGCGCTATTTCAAAATGCATTGTGTGTGTAGTTGCACTGTTTTGGAATAAGCTATTCGGAATACCTCTTCCAGAAGATCTTATTCAGGAATAACACTTCTGTGTAGCCATAGCCCTGGTGAATGACTCTTGCACCCGAACGCTCTGTGACAACACAGAAGAATTGAGAAATAAGCTACTTGTGCTGCTAGATGAGCACAAACAGGAATAATGCAGCAGAGCTGTATGCTTAGAACCCCCTGGGAAGGGAGGAGGTCCAGAGGGGAGCCTGTGACATAATCTCTGGCATATGGAAGGGTGCTCTGCTGTTACGAGGAGCTGGCTTACTCGACCACAGGACAACTTGAATTCTCTGAAAGCTGGGTGCAACATTAGGCTAGTAAATCACAAGGTGCCATCTGGACCTTTGTCTGAGACAGTTATTCTCTCTGTAGTCCATGACCTCTTTAATAGACTATTCCAGAGGTAGTTTTTGGCGACAACAGACCTCTCTCGTGGACATGTCAGTCAGGTGAGATGGGGTGGGGGAAGTAACTAGACTTCCTGGATGTACACGTTTAAATCCCAAGAGGGTCTACTGAGTCCTTCTTTCTTCAAGTGTCATTCAAGTGAGTTGGGATGGGTGGAGGAGATACTACATGGGAGGGAGGAAAATTTTGTACCTTTGTACTCTGTATGGACTCTGAGCCCACTGATACTTCACTGCTTCTGTCCAAGGCCTCTCCCATTTCAGGGGCATGGAGTCACCTGGCCCAGAGGCCCCTGGAAGGTGTCTGTCCCCTCTGATTTGACCGGAAGCACTGAGGCAGGGGAGAGGTGTGTTGTATTCGTGGATGCCTCATGGGCGTTCATACCTCATTTCTCTTTCAGATTCAGGAAGATCCTGCTTTGTGTGGGGATAACCCTGTGGTCTCTGCAGTGACTGTGGAGCTGAATAAGGAAACCGTGGACACTATGTTAGATGGTCTGGGAAGGATCCGAGACCAACTCTCTGCTGTAGCAAACAAGTGAATGCCTAGGATGTGAATTTTGCCCGCTATTTGTATCTGAAACGGAACTTGCCTGCGTTGCAGCCAAGAGTTCTGATATCTTTCTTACAGGCTGGTATCTCTCTCTTTCTCTACTAAACAAATTAAAAAAAAAAAAAGAAGAAGCTGATTTTTTTTTGGCTGTGTGGGGAGGTATTAGCGCAGCTTTCCACAAGCAGACACTTCCATGTGTGCTTGCTTTGGTGCCAAATGTATTTTGCTAACGTTGTTGAACAAAAACTCGTTTCCCATTCAGAGAAAGATTTAAAGGCTCAGAGCTTGACTTAATCATGCGGGCTGTAAAGGGAAATAGCAGCAGCCAGCGGAGCGAATGCTGCTTCCCTGCCCTGAGATTAAGGATGAAGAGACTGAGGGTAGCTGATGGGCTGGCTTCCAGCGTTACCAGACAACCAACGTGCTTCTCTTTTGAAGGTGTGTGCATTGAGGCACATGCCGTGTGCGGCTTCACTCTCCCTCAATGAGGCACAGCTGTACTACACATCGTTACCATGGGATAATGTTTTGAAGTAGGGCAATTACGCTGCAGTGCATTCCCTTCTGAGCGCCCCCATATTACTCTTTGCAAAATTACTTATCCGAATACCTCACCATAAGTAACTGAACTGGAACGTCATTAGTAGCTTCTGTCTTGGAAAAAAAGGCGGGTGAGGGTTTGCTCACTTACGTTGGGTTTAGTAGTCTTCCATGCAAAACAGGAAAAAAGGGAGAAGATTGTTTCAGAGGGTAAAGACTCAGTAGTGACTGCATCTCCCACAGCTGGTGGCTGTACCTCCCAAATGTCAAGTTCCACCTTCATGTAAAATGAATCTTTTTTTTAATAAAAAAAATTAAAAAAAAAAGTTAGTTGTTTGAATTCAGGGTTATTCTGAATACATTTGCTTCGCTTGAGATACTTTCTCTCAGTGGTGAGTTTGGGATTGTTCCTTTCTTTGGCTCTTTTTTAGATACAGTTGATCTCTAGCCGTCTCTTTCCTTCTTTTTTAGTCTATGTCTAGATTAGAGTGATTGGTTGATGGACGTTTTTGTTGGAAGATATCTTCCAACCGAACTTCTGATGACAGATCACATCTCGGCTGCAGAACAGATTGCTCTTTCGACCCTCTCTGTCGCCAGAGAGCGGCAAGACAGCCCACCCACTCTCTCAACAAAAGGGCCACCTGGAACCACAGCAGGCAGGGTTGCTGGTCAGTGTTTCCTTCCAGGAGCCCCAGCAAGACATACCTTAAAGGGACATCCCCCCCCCCCGCCCCCAACACCCATTTCCTGCCCATGCTGAGGCATGCCTACCTCCATGAGAGACAGCACAGCAGCTGGAGCAGCGTTTCGACTCTTTCTGGGAGAGACAGCTCTTTTCAGTGAGTCATGGTGCCAGAGCAGCCCCTGGGCTTGCGCTGGCCCTATGCAGAGGGGCTTCAACACCTGCTGTGCCTCCTGATGGCCGCCCCCCTCTTCCTCATGGAGGCCAAGCCTGAAACCTTCTTCGAGGACCTCGCCATTGCTGCCAGATGGTCTCATCCCTGCCCCACCCCACCCCCACCAGATGCAGAGGCAGAGCTGGAGGCTCTGCACCAGTTCCAAGCGAGACCCACTGGTCATGGGGCTGTGGAATGACCAGAAGTGGTGCCAGAACTTTCACATGCAGAAGGCCACATTCTTGGAGCTCTATGCCTGGCTTCACGCTCCAGCCTCCAGAGACAGGACACCTGGCTGCGGCCCACCGTCCCCTTGGAGACGTGGGTTGCAGTCGCTCTCTGGAAACTCTCTGTCTCTCTCTGTCTCTCTCTCTCTCACACACACACACACACACACACACACACACACACACACACACACACACACACACACACACACACACACACACACACACACACACACACACACACACACACACACACCCCCCCCCCCCCCCCCCCCCATAGCTACTGCTTGCTGGCCAACCAGTTTGGCATGGGGAACTCCACCATCAAGGCCCTCTTCATGGAGGTGAGGCACTCTCAGGCTGCAGTCTCTGCATGTGGGACGTGGTGTCCCACCCAAGGGGAAGTGGGGTTTGGGGGGGGGGAATGGGATCCCTATCCCCCAGGGACTGTGCTGTCCCACCCTTGCACTGCTCTGCTGGGGGGGGCGGGCCTCACAGGGAGGGGTCCTGGAGAGCTCGAGGTCTGGGGATGGCCTCGGTGCCTAGGAATTCCCCACCCCCCATACCCTGATGGGTGTGGTCTGTCCATTCCCTCTGTAGGTCATGATGCCCATCAACACCATCGTGCTGCAGAAGGCCATTCATACGGGAGATGTGGATGTAGTCAGGGCCAGATTTGCTGCCCTGGTGTTCCCAAACTGCATCGGAGCTATCGAGTGAACCCACATCCTGATCCTGGCCCCAGAGCATCGCACGGCCAAGTATATCAACTGCAAGAGATACTTCTTGATGACGGTGCAGGCCGCAGTTGACCACCATGGCCAGTTCACAGACATTTACAGTGGGTGAGTGGGTCAGGCACTCCGTGCTCATGTGGTCTAGAACTTGGGCCTGTGCTGGAGAGTGAAGGCAGACGCATTCACCCTCCACTGTGAGCTAGCGGTCGGGGATGTTCAGCTGCCACCGCAGCATGGGGAACCAACCAGGAACTCTCAAGGCCCGCCTCAACTGGGCCAGGATGCAGGCCGAAGTGCACCTTTTGGCCACCTCAAGGCACACTTTAGGTACCTGCTCACCTGCCTGGATGTGGGGGAGCACAGCGTCCCCCCCAGGTTGTGATGGTGTGTTGTGGGCTGCACAACATAGTGGAGGGGAAGTGGGCGACCACAAGTGTGAGGTGCTGGGTGCAGCTCTGAGCCACCAGGCCCATCAGGATGGGGTGCGGGTCTGTGAGGCCCTGAGGAAGAGCATCTCTCACGACCCCCAATAACTCTTCCCAGCCTTGGGCTCATAGCCCTACCCTGTCCTCACCATGACCTCTGCCCTTTGTTCCCTCGTCTTCCTAAACCCTTGCCCGATAAAGAAGGACGTGGCCATGGTGAACAACTATTTTACTTAACCAAAGAAAATCATGTTGAAAAGAACTGGTGTAATTACAAGCTATTTACAGTAAAGCAAAGGGCAAAAATCTTTGCATGATATACAGTGGGGGGGGCACCTTGGGACAGAGGATGGGGGGCAGCAGAGCTTGGATGGGAGGGGTCTTGGGACATTGGGGGGAGCGCTCAAAACATGGAGGAATGGCTGTGAACCTGAGCAGGGGAGCAGGACACTGAGCAGCATCCTCTGCAGCTGGCAGTCAGCAGGTGCCCATGCCCGGGGCCATCTGCTGTGCACTACCTTGCACAGGCCGGGTCCACAGCGTGAGGTCCTGCCCAAGTTGGCCACGTGCCACTCGCAGCACACCCTGTCTGCACCTGCCTCCGACGCCCTGGGGTGTGGGACATGGGGGACTTACCAGAGGGACCCTGTCCCAGCACTGACAAAGCCCGGGAGATGGCCTGGCTGGCTGGGACTGACTCCAGCACACTGAAGAGGCTGCTGGCTGGCTCCGGGTCTGGGTCTGGTGGGAGTTGGGGCTTGGAAGTCTCCTCTTCCTGCTGATGGTGCTCCGGCTGCAGTGGGGATGGGGGACTTCAGCGGGGCAGGGGTGGCGGGGTGTTCGCTTCTCTCAACAATGTCATACAGCTCCCAGTAATAGGAGCAGGGGGTGGAGCATCAGGCAGCATCCCGGGCCCAGATGTAGCCTTGCAAAGGCTCCTTTACGTTTGCCCAGACCTGCTCCATGATTCAGGGAGGTGAGGGGTGGGATGGAGTGGCCCCATTCTGCTTGGGTGGCAGCCAGCCTGGCATAGATGGGGGCATCTTGTGCTTCACCTTGGGAGGGAGTCTTGCAGGGTATCCTCCTCCTCCCCCTGCAGGTCCAACAGAGCCTGGACCTAGGCCCTGGTCCATGTGGGGCCACCCCCTCATTGAGTTCCAGATGGCTCCTGGGACCCCTCTGGCTAGTCCCTGGAGGGTCTGGTTGCGGGGTGGGGCCATTGGGTGCCTCCTGCTTGGTCAGCTGCAGCGCTCTCCGCTATAGTGCACCTGTGAGAGGGCGTGGGGGACTGCAGCCTGTAGCCCTGCTGCTGCCACACTCGCCGTTCCCTGCCACAGGGGTTCCCAGGCGCCCTGCAGCTTTAAGAGGACTGTGGACAGGGTCTCTCCTCGGGCATCTGCGTGGCACCCTGGAGGCCTTTTTCTGTTGGTGGCAGGAGCACAGGAACGTCCAGACCTGCAGTTTCTTGATGGAAATCTGTCGACAGCGGTGTTCTTCCTCGCCGGGTGTGGGGTACAACTGTCGACAAATGTGCTGTGCGCTGTTGACTTACTCTTGAGAGAACGCCCTTGGGACTCTAGATGCTTTCCGGGCTTTGTGGACAAAAACGTCCATTTTGTTTACAAATCCCTCCAGACCAGCGATTGCCTTGGTGTGAACTTCCTGATCAAATGAGTCCGATGTTTCCTGCCCTCTCCCGTCTTCTGTGTGCTGTTACATCAGGGCAGCAGGCCAAGTCTCATTCAAACTCCCTCAAGCTGTTTTGTAAGCCAAAAGCATAGCTGAGCACCAAGATCCAGACTGGGGTCAGCAACCCCCACCGCTTGGCATGCAAGCCGATTTTCACTGGCATGCAAGGCTGGAGCTCAGCCCTGCCCCTTTTGCCCCATGCAGCCAGGAGCTGGTTGAAAGCCGTGCTGCCTGTGGACAAATGAAAGACCAACTAATACTACTAGGCATCATCTAAACGGTAAAGCTCTGCATCTCAATTTATTAATGAAGCTTTTGTAAGTAGGACTATTAGTGACTTTATAAAGTATCACTGGTGATAGTCAAATACAGGGCAAATTTTGGCATTCTGCCTCAGAAAGCTTGCTGACCCCTAATCGACAACCAAGCTTCGTGTATGCTCCTCATTCTATAATGTACTGAACAGAAACCCTGGCACTGCACACTCCAGTGCAGGCCCATCTTTTGTGACAGTTCAAATTTCCTTAGAAAAGGGTCTCAGTTCTTATTAATTAATTCAAGGAAATAATAGCAGAGGGCTTAACAAAGGCATAGGGTAGTAAATCAACTAGCCTAAGATCTTAGTGGTTGGCAGCATTGGAATTAGAAACCAAAAGCCCTGGCACAGTAGCTGTCGTGCCAACCCCATGACCACACTGCCTTTTGTGCTCTAAGGCTATGTCTACACTTACCGGGAATGCCGATGGCTGCTACGCCATTTTAGGTGCACCAATTGTGTACCTCAAATCAGTTTTGCAGCCGTGGACATTGGTCCCAGTCCTCACTGCAGAATGTTGATGGGCGTGTTCCTCCTGCCGACATGCCTTAATTCTTGCTGCTCGCAAGGAGTTCCAGGTTCGACATTGATCTTGGAACGTGCCATTTTGTGCATGTGAGAAACAGTGACCCGGAAGCTCGAACCTAAGCATACGCTCTTCTGCAGCTAGTGTAGACCTAGCCTAAGTTCCCTCACCATACATTTTTGGGTTTTTGATGAGGCTATGTAAGCATAGGCTTTGATGTTACTCAATTAGTGCAGGGTCTTTATTATAAGAGGAAGCATTACCAATTTTTCAGTCCTCTCCTTAGAGGAGGAGAACTCCTTCAGATGTGAGCTCACTCAAATTAACGCTTCCTCGCTTCTGTGGGAGCCAGACTGAGCGCTCCTGGTGGATGGGTCTGAACACTACGCCAACAACTGACCGTTCAGCCTCCAACTCATCTACAAGCCCCACTGCCTTCAGCTGCAGCACCTCTGCTGGCATTAGAAATTTTAATTACATGGTAAAGTAATTACGCTGACCACCGCACATTTTTCTTCTTTCTGGGCAGCTTTTGTGTAGGTGGTTGGCTGATTTCTTTGTATATAGAAAGTTAATTCTCATGCCACTGGGGCCTTGCTTATTGAATAGCTGTCACCTACTGGATGTAACTTGATTAAGGTTATATAATTAAGCTTCTGTTGGTTTTCTGCTTTCCAATAAGTATATCAGAAATGTCAGCGTGCTAGCAAGGCAATATGTCCTCTTACTGCTGTATCGTAAAATGTTCTACAGCTTTCCACATAGCAGGAAGATAGGGAAGAGAGCGCCAATTCAGTTATTGCCAATCAGTTTACAAACACTAACGAAACAAACACATCTCAGAGGCAGGTGCATTGAGAATTACTGTCCCAGGTATTCAGATGAGTACAATGAGACTTAAGTCCAGCTTGACAACATCCAGGCAGGGATGACTTAGTTGGGGTTAATCTTGCTTGAAGCAGGGGGCTGGACTAGATGACCTCCTGAGGTCCCTTCCAGCCCTATGAGTCTATGATTCTGTGAATCAAGGAGTGAATGAGAGAGCTGGCAGTGTAGCCCAGAATGTCTGATGCCCGATGCTGTGTGCATTAGCCCCTGACTGCCTCCCCAAAAGCAGCGCCAAATTCAGAATTAGAGGCAAGAAAAAGATTTTTCCAAGGCGATTTGAAAGACAAGGGGTGGTGCTGGTGCCTCAGTCCTGGAACACCCAGGCACTTATTTAGCCTAACTGCATCCACTTTTTAAAATTATGTCCTAAATATTTGTCAGCAAATACTAAACTAGCAAAGCAGATTAGCCCATTAATAAATAATCCCTAGGCAGGCCTAGTGTCGGTGCTTCTCCTGATTTTCCATGTGTTCCTTGGCTGTGCACCTGTGTGTGTGCGCAAGTGACCACCAGCTGTCATTGCCACTTTAAATGTAGGAGGAGCCTGCTTTGTTCAGTGGCTAGAGCAGCACCCCCTCATCAGGCAGCATCTCTTGGGCTGAGTTAACCTGCAGGTAGAGCCACTGACGTTTCTGAAGCTGCCGCTGAACAATACAGTGATGACGCACTGGGGTGCAGGAAGAATGCTTTTATGCGCACTGTGTCCAGGAGGCAGACAGGCATCTGACAACTACATGCACAGACCGAGTGTCAGCTTGCTTGAGTTTGCAGAGCAGAGCAGTGCCAGAGCTAGCCCCGGAACACAGCAGGCTTTAATGCCAGGTTTTGTCCTCAGACCACACCTCTCTCACAAGTATGCAAACGAGATGGGGCAGATTAATGCAAAGCCAAGTGAGGCTTGTGCCCATGGCCCACATTTGGGGCAAAGAGGGCAACCTGCGTGGTGCTGTAACTCTGGCACCAGCAGTGCCACACGCACCTTGGTCCCAGCTTCCTCTCGGTCATGACAGAAGAGCTGCCAGGTGAAATCTAAGTGAACAGGGAAGTCAGCACTATGCCTCCTCCCTGCTGCCAGAAGCTGGCTCCTAGTCCAGAGCTTCCCCTGCCAGCAGCCCATGCTCCCTCCCCTCTCCTCCGTACCCCGGACTCACTCAGCAACAGCCTCAGGAACTGCTACATGACCAGAGAGCAGCGGTGGGGCAGCCACCTGGGAGGGGAGTGGCCAGGGCCCAGGGTAATCAAGAAGGCAGTTTCTGTGCCTCAGGAGCTAGGCACTGATCTGAAGAGGAGAGGGTTAACTAAGTACCACCTGTGCAGCAGGAGCCAGACGTGCTTGGGTTAATAGAGCTGCGCTGGTCAGGACAGGTTTAATATAACTACATCTGAACTGCTTGGTGACAAATTTCAGAGGTAGCCGTCTGAGGGCAGGTCTACACTAGACCTGGAAGTTGATCTTAGACACACGGGTTCAGCTGTGATGACTGCGTAGCTGGAATGGATGTATCTAAGATCGATTTATCAGGCTGTCCTCACAGAGGGAGGTCAGTGGGAGAAACTCTCCTATTGACCTCCCTTACTCGGCGCAAGAATGAGGAGTACGGAGTCAATTGTCAAGCCCTGATGGTTCAATTTAGCACGTCCCCACTAGGTGCTCTAAAGCAAATGCCAGAAGATCAACCCTGACCAGGCTGATCTTCCAGTAAGTATAGACGAACCCTCCGTCTGTTTCAGACTGTACTCCTTGTTTGTCCTGCTTGGGAGCATCTAGTTTAGCTGGCCACTAGAGGGACTCAGAAGTGCTGTAATTGCCTACGGCCCAGGGATGAGTTAATCCAGCCCTAAACAGGAGAGAGGGGATAGATGAATACATGTTTGTGTGAATTGTCTAGGTAGCTTGAGTGCAGTGATGTGAAGCAGAGCTCTATGTGACTTGAAAGTTTCTCTCTTTTACCTGGTCCACTAAAAGAGATGAACTCTCTTACCTTGTCTCTCAGGTAGCTTGCATGTTTTCCCCAGTAGATGGCGAGCTTGGCCTTCTAATTCCATCCGCCCTCCCACTGTATTTGTACAGAGGCACAGTCTGGACAAGCTGGGATGGATCAGGCTGGCCACAGCCTAATCAGAGCCACTTACTTTGGTGGAAGCAGAAAAGGCGAAGGGGAGATTATTTACTGGTTCACAAGAGGCCTGTCATGTGCTAGCACCATTATGGGCAGTGGCACTTGAGTGGATTCCAGGGGAGGCTGGCAGAACTGGAGAGAGCGGATGCCTCTCAGTAGAACACTTTTCCATCAAAAAGGATAATCGCAGGCAAAAAATTCACACCAAGTGTGAACCCTTCCTTCTGTGCATAGGGGCAGCTCCTGCCACGGAGAACTTTGGCATCCCCATAACAAAGCAACCGTGTTATTCTTAGAGAGAAGCTGGTGATTTGGAATCTTTTAAAACTAGTGAGCCTCACACTAGTGTCTGACACTCCCCCTTTAAAACGGCAGCATGAACATTTACAAAAAGTCCATGCAGTATGGTTCGAAGGGGATGGTTGCCCTTCTGCAATATTGCATAGGCCTTTTAAAAAGCTTGAGAACGACATGCTACAGCACACCATTTGCTCACTGGGCATATTCTTACCTGCTTGCTGTGTTTTCAGCTTCAGCACTGCTGCTGCTGCAATTAATGCAGGACCCAGGACCCGGCGTGCATGAGAACCTCCTTCGAGCAGTACAGGAAGGAGGTCATCTTGCTAGAAAAGGGGACAAGAAGCACATCAGTATAACAGTGAAGCTGACTTGCCACAACACGCTGTCAAACACACAAAATAAACCAACTGAACAGTATTAAATACATTTCCAGTCTACTCATCTCTCTTCCAGAAGCTGTCTCCAAGGTAGTGTATTTAAGGAAAGTATCACATTTCATACGGAAATGTGAGTTTTCAAGTTGACAGCATCTCTTTATGCAGATGAGATGACAACGGTTTGGTGCCAATGGGAGGTAGGCTTATAATAGCATCCATTAGTGCTGTTAGCAAGAGTCTGCCAGGGCTTCTGTTTGTAATTTAGAGGGTTGTAACTCAATGATGCAAAATAAGATGCAGGATGAAACGTTGCATGTAAGATCTGGGCCTCAGGGGAGTATTTTTAAAAGAAATAATAAATCCCAATTGTGCTCTGGGGCTTTGGGCTATATTGTAAATTACTGGTACAGACACAGAAACCTAAAGGATAAGGACAGAGGTACATCATTGCCTGCCACTTGCACTGACAGTGAATTGACCTAGGTTGAAATACCTGCCTCATCCAAATGAATTATCCTCATTCATTGCTTCAGAGAAGAGCGACCCCAGAGCCTTGCCAATAAACTTACAGGTACATTCTTTCTTCTTCCCTAAATTATGCATGTCACTAAGACTTGTTACGCACTTAGCTGTCAATCCTGCAATGTGCTCCACATGAAAAGTAGGTTCTGCCTGCAGGGAGCTCATAATGGGTCAGGGTCCTAGAAAGTTAGTGCCTTTTCTCCAGGAATAGCCCTGCTTGGTTTCTGAGTGCCCTTCTCCACCTAGCAGGGAGATAGCTCTTACGTACTTTGGCCCCAGTAGCAGTACACAGCAGCTGTTACTCTGTAGTCGGCTAATCCAGGCCGGTGGAGGGACAGGCAGAATCATAGTAGTCTGACCTAGATCTTACAAAGAGGAAAGTATGCTTTATTAAAACAGGGATGTGGCCACAGATGTATAATCAAAGGATCACCCTGAAATCACCCAAGCTCAGAAGTGTTAAGCTCACTAATGTATCTTTAAATCAACCCATAGTAACTTTTTTATTTTTTTACTTTTACTGGGAGAGAAGAGCGGGGAGAATGTATATCCTATTTCTCAGGATGTTTTTCTTTTCCAGGGGATAGCTAGTAAATGCTGAACGCCAATAACACTCCCATGTAAGATAGCACCATTGTGAACATTCCTACTCATAGTTACTTCCCGTTGCTTTCCTGTGACCTCATTGCCCAAGCTGATACTATTTCCCAGATGAGAATTCTGGCTGATATTAACGAAATAAAGCAGACGCCCACAAACCTGCACTGGTCTGGGTGTGGTACTGTAGTAGCTCATAAACACAGATCCTTTCAGAAGAATGGAAGATGCCCGTGTTTCTGCCTTTATTCCTTTCCCTGGGCCTCAGACTAATAGTAAACTGACCAAGGAAAAAAGCTTTGCTCCGTAAAATAAATATCTAAGCAAAAGCTGCAGGTGACCCAAAGTGCACCGTTCAAATCACATTGCTCTTCTCCTGTGGTTTCACATTCTTTTACTGCACTGTAAGTTCTCTGGAGCAGAGAGCCTGTCTTTGTATCACTCTCTAAAATGCTAAAGCATCCTGCTGATGCTATACTTATAACAACATTGTCTTCTGCCTCCTATTTGTAATGTGAAGTAGGGATAGCTTAGTTATTACATGAGCTGGTTTCAGCTACCTAGACAATTTACAACTGCAAGTTCCCATCAGAGCACTGCCTTTCAGCCCTTTCTTAGAGTAAATGAATGTGTATGCAGCTTTCTCATGCCATCTTGTAAAGAACACCTGACTTTTAAAGGTGCTGAGGAGCCACAGCTTCCATGGACCTTGGCCAGGACACAGAATGCTCTCTACTTCTCAAAAATCAGTCTCAAAATCCTACCTGCTCCCCAGATCCCAAGGGACTTCTTGTAAGAGCAGCAGTATGCCCTGTCCTCCTTGGCTAATAATTCTCCCTTTCCCACTGCTGTATATCATTACTGTACCCTGACTGCCTTCCAGGACTTCTGTCTGTTGCTTGATGGGTTTGAGAATAACTCCTTTATGTCAAGCAATTCATATGAAGGCAACAATATGGAGGCAGCATCATCTAGGGATTAGTGATGGGGCAGCGAGTCGAGGTTCCTGAGGTTTATCCTCAGCTTTGCCATTCAGTCATTGGCTATGTCTACACTACATGATAAAGTTGAACTTAAGGCAGTTAGCTTGGTTATACTGTGTCACTGTCTTCGCTGTAAATACCATTAGCTTGATTTCAGGGAGTGCTAAGGTCGATATAACATCGTTGAAAGCAGCTTGGTGTAGCGTCAAGTTCAAATTTAAAAGTTCGAATGAAGGCCAGTGTGGAAGTGCCATGTCTTTAAACTGAATTTATTAGCCTGCAGAAGTGTCCTGTATGTAGCCCACAAAGCTACACGGTTACCTGCTACATATGGCCGCTTCCATCTCCTCTGCTCTTCGGGTGCGCAGGAAGTAGGTCACGGGAAGCCCACGAATTTGAATTCATTGCCGGCAAGCCTGGGAAATACACTGAGCATCCAGAAGCTGTAATTTCTTTTAGCCATTGAACCTCACCGCATCGGTAGCCATCACACCACATTGGTAGCCATCTCTTGCAATCATGAGCACTCTGGGTAGTGGTCTGCTTAGTTCTCAGCACTGCTTTCTTCCTAAAAAAAAAAAGGTGCTGGAACTCAAGTCTGATGGCTCCTCATAGGGGTTAGGGTGTTCAGTTTTAATGCTCTGGTCTCTGCGCTGCTGCGGGACTAGCAGGGGCTTCTGCCCAATCCCCACACTGCTGCAGGACCGGTGGCGAAAATTTTTCTGGTGTTCTTATGGAAAATAGTGCCGGAACACAATTCTGGTGCATTCCACCAGAAAACAAGCCCTGGTTCTCAGGGTCGCAAGCAAGCTCCAGCACTGAGCCATCAGGAGATTATGGATCTCCTTGCTGTTTGAGAAGAGGAGTCAGTGGAAACCAGACTTGGAGTGTCCAGGTGAAATGTGAACATATTTGAGAAGATGTTGTGTGGGATGATCACCAGAGGTTACTCCTGGGACTCTGTGCGATGCTGGGTGAAGGTGAAAGAACTGCAGCAGGTGTATCACAAAGTTCAGGAGGCCAACCAGCAGTCTGGATCATCTCCAAAGACCCGCTTCTATTACGAACAGCTGCACGTGCTTCTTGGTGAGGGGGAACCCGACCACGTTGCCCATCTCAGTGGCACAAAACCCCCAGAATGCAACAGGCCTAAGGCACTGTAGGATAGGTATCCACAATGCATTGCTCACACAGTCGAACTTGGATAAGGCAATAGAGACAAGCTGACACGGAGAAATGGTAGGTCAAGTTTCTGGAACGTTTGTGGACAATCAACTCAGAGTTCATAAGATCGAGGTTAAAAAAAATCTAATTTCTTAAAAGTCCATTTTATTTCATAGTGAAGATATAGCCATTGTGAGATTTTTCAGTTATCACTTGATCTCACTGTGCTCGGTTTAGATTTGTGTACAATGTGTGTCATGCTGAGACTTATCTACCTCGCAGGAGAGCTGGTGCGACTTAGTGATTCATGTTAGTCAAGCCTTTTGAGGACTTTAGGGAGTGCAAGGTATTTCATTCATCTGAGAAAAGGCATTAGCTCTCTAGGAGCTTGTTACCTTTGTTAGTTCCCTCTCATTTACTTACCTGGGAGACTGAAACTATTTTTGCCAGCTACCCAAAAAAATAGCATTTATCACCCTCTGCTGTGCCTTAGGGACAGCTATTTAGTTTAATTTCAGTGGGCGCTAGGCACTTAAATATCTTTAAATCTCTAGCCCTTAGAGCACATCACAGCGCAGTGCCAGATAGCTTTCAAAACGTAACGGACTAAACATAACCTCTGGGCTAAAATCTGAAGCTTTGTTATAGTCCCTTTCAAAGGAAATGCTTTCTGTGAGTAGGTGTAGCTCAGAGCGTACTCTCCTTCTCCCCACCCCACTCTAAAAGTTTGTCTTTCTGGCTCATTCATATGAAACCGAGTCCTTTACAAGCAAATGTGTTTGTTGTGCACACAAGCCATGATGACAGAGCATCTCATTTAACATCTTTGAAGAGCCCCCGGGTTGTCCTGTCTCAGTATGAAATGTACCAGTTGAACTGGTCCTTGCTTTTGTCAAAGGAAGGTCTCAGGACTTGGCTTCCCATGCAGATGGGCCAGTGCTCTTAAAATTTGTCTCAGTTTGTAGAGCTGGGAAGTAGGGAGCTGAATTCAAGGGTTGTAGGGGAGATTTCGGGTACACTGATGTTCCTTGTTCCTATATATCTTTCTACTCACGTCAACTGTGCACAGGAAAGATACTGGGAGAGGGCAGGGTGGGGGTAAAGGGGCAACTGCTCTGGGGCCCAGCAATTCAAAAGGGTCTGGCAATTCCAAAGGGCCCGGGGCTTGTGGCTGCCACCCTTCTACTGTGGCAGTGGTAGCGACCAGAGCTCCAGGCCCTTTAAATTGTCACTGGAGAACTGCACGGGCATGCTCTAGGCAGCACTGAGGGCTGGTGGGGGGGTGGGAAGGGTGCCATGTGGGCCAGGTGGTACTGAGGGCTGGCTGCCCTGGCCCCCAGCTCTTCCAACTGACCTCCACCCACCCCCAATCCCTCGCCCAGGAGCCTGACAAGGCTGTCGGCTCCCCTGGCTATGCATGACTGGAAGGAATTTTTGGCCTCTTGGAATGAATCAGCCTCAGCGCTGGATGTGAACCCGACTGATGTGAGGCCGTGTTTGCACAGCTGGGTCCCTGCCCACTGGGCTGTGTTATTTCTGTGAGGCTGTCAAGCCTCTGAATGGGTACTGTAGGACTATATGCAGTATGGCCTCCGTATACCTCTCTGTCAAGGGTCTTCTCCTGTACTGTTTGTGCTTGGGGCATCCAGAAACTTGCCTCTGCTCATGTAGAGAGTGGTGCTTAGCTGAGACCTGTATGGACATGGAAGAGGTTGGAAGCAGCGAGATGGGAATGGGGAAGATATCTGATTAAGCCAGGAACAGACTTAAAAAGAAATCTCTGCCTGTTAGCTGGGCTGCACCAGGGAAGTCACCATTTAGTACCTTAGTTTGATTGAAGGGCCCTGTCAGTAAAAGATATGCAAACTGCGCAATGCATTTGCTTATTTCCTGCCCACAGTTCTCTCAGAAGAGGCTTTCTTCACATTTGGCCTGTGTACATGGGGCCAAGTGTGGGGGAAACCACCTCTGCCGACCCATCCCTCCTTCCTCATGGAATGAGGATGGCTGGGACGTTGGCAGAAGGCTCCGGATGCAGCAGACTTCTGTCAGGAGGTCTCCGGGCTGCCGACCGAAGCCTGCAATCTAGACACAGCCTTCGTGCTCATCTCCACTTCCACACATAGCCTGTTGGGGTACCCTGCTATAACCCACCTGGCTGTGCAGTATTGATCCTGCAGTAATAGTGCGCTTATTGTGCAAATGATACTGCCCTTGGGTGGGGTTGGCTCCTGGAGAGGATAAGGGCTCCATCATTATCACCTCTGGGAGGCCTAGTTTAGCAACGCTCAGGCTGCTCTTTCATGGCCTCTTTCATGACCAACAAGTGGCACCTCCAGGAGCACTAATAATAATAAATCATCACCATTCCAATACTTAGCTCTTCTAGAACATGTTCCAACAGTAGATCTCCAAGTGCTCTACAGAGCAGGCTTGTTCTTTTTACAGCTCTCAGCATCACAGGCCATAGTTGAATAAGCGGGTCTACTGTCTGGGTTTTCTTTTGGGGTGGGTTTATTTCCCTTTTGGGCTGAGAAGCTGTTTCATGCCTTGTGAGCACATTTGTGGCCAGTCTGAAGCAAGCTCTTTGATGTTCATCCCAGCTTTGTGTGTCTACATGGCATTACTGCAGAGAGTGCAGCATTCCAGTCACTTGTCAGGATATGTTATTAAGGGAATGACAGCATCAATAATGCTCTGATTACTGCAGCCTTAATTCCTGTTCATCACTAGGAGCATTAAAAAGACGAGCCAGGCAGAGGAGCAGCTGTTATGCTCTTCGCAATAAAGGAACAAAATTTAAAATTCCAGCCAGGCTTGTTGATAGCAGATGGCAGACTTTGGGTCTGGGGGGGAGCTGCATGGACTAGAGTGGGTGGTCCTGTTTTAGCAAGAGTTATTTAATTGCAAAATAACCTGTGGTACTGAACCCTGCCATAAACTCTGGTTTGGACATCCCATGACTGTTTATTCCTGAGCACAAATGTCCGTAGTTGACCAGAAAGACCAACCTGAATTAAAACAGAATCACAAATACTAGTCCAGATAAATCCTAGGAGGGTAGGCTTCCCTCCACTGAGTTATGCAATGGCTAGTGCTTCAGTGCTTATTGCCTAGCATGGATTACAGGGTGGTTAGAAGACCAGTGCAGGGATGAGGTTTCAAGGATGGACAGTGCTTTAAATTTTCAATAGTCAGTCAATATTTGAAACTTAGCAAGAACCCAAGAAGTGAAGCCTCCAAATAAGAGATGAACTGCTACACAAGAGTTTTCCACTCCAGCGAAGAGCTGGAGACTAACTTGTGATGATTTCGATGGTATTAGAAGCAATTATCTTTAAGCCTGTTACATTATCAACACTGTAAAATTCCTGGTCTAAATGTTCCCAGTAGATCAAATGTCCTGGAAAGCTGACTGTTCCTTTAATTCCCACCATTCTTACTTAAAAGCATAATCCTAACCATCACTAAACCAATGGCCACAGCATTTGTCATCCACTCCTGGGACTTTGCATCCAGTTGATACGCTACATCACAAGCTACTGAATTGACTACAACAGTGCTTTCTAGATACTGTAAATCAGTTGAGCTGGAGGGATTCCCTGTGACTGCTTATCCTCAAGTAGACAAATAACTGAAAAAGGAAAAGATGGGGAAACACAATCATAAGTTTTCAGAAGCATGTCAGATCAATGAGCTGGCCTCCTGTGGTGAGTAGGGGAGCTGACCTTGTTCTCCTAGTTTAATTTGTGTTGGCAGAGAAATCTCGGCTGTGCCTTGGTCTGATCCCAACATGGGGTTTTATTTTTGAATGAAACTTAAAAGGGTGGTTTAATTTTTTGCTTTAGGCTCAAGGAGTTGCCACTTTACAGTTCCTGGTTAGTGTCAGCAATAATAAATTCCAACTATCTGCCTGCTGTAATAATTATTTGTACTGCAGTACCACTTCGCAGTCTTAGTCCTGGACCAGTGTTAGGTATTTCTAGAGCACTACAGTATCTGAGTACCAAGATGACAAAGAACTAGAGGAAAATACAGTGACAGATAATTAATTTTATATAATAATAATAATAATAATAATAATAATAAACAAACTAATTGAGATTCTCTCTGGAGTAATGAGCAACAACCCTCAGACACTCCAGAGAAGAATCCAAAACTTTGGAAGTCTCTTGGAACCTCTTGGTCCATGAAATTTCACAAGAACAAGATCCTTGTTAGGCATGTCATACTGCAAGGCAGGAAATCCTGTAACAATAAATGCTGCCTTAAGGACCAGACCATGCTCCCTCTAGCTCTCCCACTTCATTCATTTATACTGTGTTGGCATGAGCTCTGGTTAAGCACACTTTTCTAGAAAGGGCTTCACTAGAGACAGGCCCAGACAACCCCGCCCCCCACATCTGAGTGCACATCACACCTTGTGAGCCATCCAAAACCAAATCCAGAACTGACTTTTGCAATCAGCCTCTATCCCTGTCATTGGTTTAACTAAATCAAGATCTGATTTTAGAAATGTTCAAACTAGACCTGCAGTCTCGTTTTGCAGTGTGAGCCTGCAAACCTCTCTAGTTCCTGGCTAGCAAAAAAATAGGTTCTTAGATCTACTGTTTCATCCATCCCACCCTCTCCCATCCATCCCACCCTCTCATGCCTACCTTCCCTCTTGTGGGCTTCCCACCTCTGAAGAGCTGGACTTTTCTGCTAGGTTGTAGATTTTGCTTTAGTCTGCTGCACAAGCCACAGCCTAGAACTGTAACCAAATCAGCTCCGAGCAGGGTTCTTTACCGCAGAGAGCAGTCCCCCATGGCTCTGCTCTTTGGCCACAAAATAGAAAGCAACAGCTCCAGCACTTAGTGCAACTGGCAGAGATTCCTGGGGAGCATAGAAATTAAAAAAGCCAAATGTTATTAAAAATAACAAGATTTCTGATTTCAACACTGAGGGATTTGTTCCAGAATACTTACGAGCAGCATGAGGTAAAATCAGTCTGACAAAATCTCACTGTCTTGACTGGTTTCCTTATCTGCTGCCTCGCCAGGACACCAGGCAGTTTGTGTTGCTTAGGAAACATAGCAGGGAGGTTGTGGGAGACAGAAGGTCTATTCTGTAGAGAGAAAGGAGCAGTAGTATTTCGTATAACTGCCACTGACAGTGACAGCATCAACCTGAAGGGGATTTGGGGGCTAGATGTAATTTAGGCACAGAATGATTAGCAGTATATATATTTGCAGTCCTGTCCAAGCAGAATACTTGCAACACTCGTAGTGGTAAGTCAAGAGTAGAAAACACAGACCATACTGACAGCATGGTCGCCAAGGTCAATAGGTTCTGGGCCTGGAACTTTCAGCACTGTATTCAAAATCCCCCATTGCCTGCACTAAAGGAGCAATTTCTACAAGTGTGGTGGATATAAATGTTCATAATACAAAGATTGCAAAGTCATACTGCGGAAACAAAGATCCTGGGCTGAACCCTTGCTGACAACGTGTGATGTCTATAAATGGCCAGAAAGTCAATACAACACAGCACCCCACATGAGAGGTGAATTCCTGCAGACCTCAAACACCCAGAATAAGCTCTGTCTGACTAGGGGAGCACGTAAGACACCAGGCGAATCTTTGTTTCCATATCTGCCTCTGATGATTGACCCAGACTGAGCAGAAGAGCCTGCTACTCACTAGTTCAGCTGGTAACCAGGGGGCTGTGGTTTTGTCTCTGAAGACTCTTGGCTTGATACCTCTCAATGACAGCAGTGTGTTTAAGGAACCAGGCACACTGTGTTAAGGCGAGCTTTCCTCATTTCACAGTCATCCTGCAATCTGTCACTGCTGTTAGGTCAGAGGGCAGGTCAGCACCCATGGTTCATTCAGTGCTTGACCTCTTCTCTGAAGCTTGCTTTGTTTTATTCTGTTTGTATTTCATAGGTACCTGGCCATTAGAAACTAGACTCAGAGACTTCAACTTATTTCACCCGGGTCAGTGAAAGAACAACAAGTAGTTAGAATCGATCACTACACATAACAAAGCTGGAATCAATCCTCCCAGCCACCCTCTGACTCCTGATGAACTGACCTGCTGACACAAGTATCCCAGCTACAGCCATAAGTCTGTTCTGTGGGTTGTAGTTAGAATCCAAATAATTCTTAGCTTTGGAGCTAGATATTTGCATGTACCTTGGTCATAGAGGCATCATTTGTTTTTAAAATACAGTCTGGGGTCCAGTCAAATATTTTGTTCAAGGGGAGTTAGTTTACTTCAGTGGGGTCAACTGTGGGGCTGGGGGTCCAAACACAATATATTCTTTTAGGTTTTGTTTTTCAAAGCAGAACTTCTTTTCCTCTGCTCTCAGTTTCGCTTTTCAACATATTGGTTTGTGCTTGTTTATAGAATACGAGTTAAATAAGAAAGCAAGACTTCAGTATCATCTCCCGAGAATGACTGATAGAAATGCTGAATGACCCCTTTGGTCTAACACATTCTTTCAAACCAGAGGTTGCTTCTACATTCTAGTAGCAATAAATTCAAAGCAGATGGAAAAATGGTGCTTCACCCTCTGATCCAGCTTCTAAAGTCCTTTGATTGCCAAACCTGTCAACTGCTCTTTGGCTTTTCTTACTTGTCACATTCCCTGTCAAGATTGATGGGGCTCTGGATCAGGGTAGGCCAGCACTTTCTGTAAATTCAGATCCCCTCTGTCTCTCCAACTGTCCTGCCCCATATCTTCCTACGTTAACCACAGATTCTCTCTCTGCCTTTGATGTGCGGATACTTTGATTTTTGCCCCCCTCCCTCATTTTATTACAATACTTTGCAAAAGGTCAAAGGCTAAATCTTGTATGTTTGCATGGCCTTCCTTTTATGCAGACACGTGTATACGTCAGAGAGCAAGTTTAAAAATTCCCAGAGCGGCTGGTAAATTCATTGCAGGGAGACTTCTTCCCTGTTTCTCGTGGGCTGCAAAGCTGAAGGTATTAACTTCAGTAATATCAGAATAATTTCCACAAACTTAGGAGGCCTATTCAATCACAGAAGGAACGCCCACGGCGAATGCTGGAAGCTGCCATTTTTTGGGTCAGTTGTGCAAACGAAGTGCAAAGAACAATTCTGCATTAGCCAGGGGAGGGAAGGCCTGAATGTGTGTGCTGTCCATTTCTATAGGCTATGAAACAGAACAGTTCAAATGCCTCTATTTGGGGCTGTTCTGGCATTCTGTCTCTGCTGCTAAAAGCTGCATTTCCAACCGTTGGCATTTAGGGTGTGTGACAAAGTCACTCCTATTCCTGGGCCTCTGGCCTCTACTCAGTCCATTGGATCCACTCAAGGGCCCAGTTGCCCTCGCTGGGGTGAGGGGTGGTATTGAGGGAACCCAGCCCTCACCCACTCATGTGGGGTTCTGGCCCAGGGACCTTATGTGACTGCTAGTGGGAAGGGCTGACCCTTAGTCCTTGGTGCAGCAGCTCTTCTCCCTGGGCCACTTCCCCAGACCATTCCCCTGGTACCTTCTCCAGGCTGCAGTTGTAACAAGTCCCTCTCTCAATCTGCTGCAGCTCCTCACTGTCCCTCTGCAGTTCCTGGTGTTTCTGTTCCTTTCTTTTGCTCCTTTCCAACCTGCTTTCTCTCACTACTTCTGGTCGCCTCGCCTCACTCCCCTCACCTCTCACACTCTCTCTCCGCCCTTCCCACTGTAAAGAGTTTTTAAAGGCCTTTTATTAGCCCAGTCATTGGGGCCAGTTGGCCCCAGTTAAGCTGAGCCATCTCCCACCCAGCTGCCTGAGACTGTCCTGCAGGCCCTTCTGTTTCTTTGGGCTCCCTCTGAGGGGCCCTCCACCCAGGTCCTGCCACGGGTGTTATTTCCACTTTTTCTTTTCTACTGTCTCCAAAACCCTACTGGAGTCTATTCAGCCAGGTTCCATCACTGTATTATCTGAACATCACACAGTCATTCCTGGACACAACCAGACAACACCCTAGGCTATGACTAGATTAGAGTGATTTGTCGACAGAAGTTTTTGTCGGAAGATATATTCCAACAAAATTCCTGTCAACAGATTGTGTCCAAATTGCAGAGTGGATTGCTCTTTTAATGCTTTCTGTCAACAGTGAGCAGACAGACTGCTGGCCACTCTCTTAACAAAACAACCACCCGGAACCACAGCAGATAGGGCCACAGGTCAGCATTTCCTTCTGGGAGCCCAGGAGAAACTCTGCCATGAAGCCTCTATGAGCTCCATGCCAGTCCCAAGCCTGGGTGAAGGAAGAGGGTTGGTCAGATGTGTGTTGATGTACTGACCGTCAAACAACAGTACAAATGAAATCTGATGCCAGTACAACTAAATGATAAAAGATGCTGGCTCGGACGTCGCCCGGATAAACAAGGTCCGCAATACCAATCGAGCAATCGGGGTTGGGTCGATAAGTTGGCTACCGAAAGAAAATTACAACAAACACACATGCTATCCATTGGAACATGGGACGTGCAAACTCTGTGGGCAACTGGAAAATTAGAGCTGCTTTGGAAGGATCTGGAGAGATACTGATGCGATATACTTGGACTGGCAGAGATGTGTTGGACAGGATCAGGAGAGAAATGCGGTTGCAAAGTCATTTGGTCAGGAAAACGAAATGAAGCAGGAGTTGGATTTCTTCTTAGCAAAACAGCTAGAAGAGCATTATTAGGATACAAACCAGTAAGTGCAAGAATGATGGTAGCAAGATTTGAAGCAAAACCATTCAACATCTCAGCCATTCAGGTGTATGCACCCACTTCGGACAGTATGGAGGAAGAGATTGGGCTATTCTATAGAGACTTGACAAAGATATTGGAGGAGATACCAAAGAAAGATGTGTTGCTCATCGGACGGAGATTGGAATGCGAAGGTTGGAACAGATAATGAAGGTTGGGAGAGAGTCGTGGGAAGGTTTGGATATGGAGAAAGAAATGAACGAGGTCAGAAACTACTGGAGTTTGCTACAGAGCATGAAATAGTGATCTGCAACACAAGGTTCCAACAAAAGGACTGCAGAAAGTGGATGTGGAGATCGAATGACAGGAAGTCCAAGAACATGATAGATATGATTTTGATAAGAAGAAGATGGATTACATCAGCACAGCAATGCCGAACTTTCCAAGGAGCGGATATAGACTCAGACCACAGTCTAGTGATCACAAACATCAAGATAAAACTCAAAAGAAAATGTAAGACACAGTTTAAGAAAAGAAGAGTGTGGCAAGGCTATGTGAGGAGGAAACAGGGAATGCATACAGAGCAGCACTGGAAGAGAAGATTAAGAATATCGCCACAGAGAAAGACGTAGAAAAGAGAGTCACAGGGATAGCCATCGCTATAGAAGAGGCAACTGACCAGACTGTTCCAGAAGAACAAAAGATCAATAAGAAGTGGATTACCCAGGAGACACTGAAGTTGGTTCAAGAGAAGAGAGCATTGAAGATCGGAAGAGATGTCTCTGAGATGGCAGAACAGCAATATAGGGTGAATGCAATGAGGTGAGGAAAGCAGCCAGAATGGATAAGGAGAAATGGTTAGAGGAGCAATGTGAAGATATTGAGAGGTATTACAGTGAATGTAAGACCAGGGAGGTGTATAAGACCATTAGGAATATTAATAGGAAATGGCAACCAAAGCACATGGTGATCAAAGATGAGAACAAAGAAGTGCTTATGAACAGGGAGAAAATTGTAAAGCAATGGATGAGATATTGCACCGACCTATTCAACGCACAGTTGGACCCAAGTGTCTCAGAGAGACTGATTGAAGAATGCAAAGAGCATTGAGATTGAGACCAATATTTTGAAGGAGGAAGTAGAAAAAGCAGTGAAACGACTAAAGAACAAGAGCCCTGGAAATGGTAAGATCACAAGAGAGATGATCAAATACAGCAGAGAAAGCATGATTCAGGAAATACACTGACTATGTAATATAGCATGGAAAGAAGAGAAGGTGCCTAAGGAATGGACAAGATCTGTGCTAGTGACAATACCCAAGAAAGGAAGTACATTGGAGTGCAAGAACTACAGAACGATTGCCCTAACGAGTCATCTAGGCAAGGTGCTGATGATGATACTGACTGAGACTGAGAGACTAAGATCGCAGATAGAAGAACATATAGCAGATGAGCAAGCGGGGTTCAGAAAAGATAGAAGTACCATACAGCAGACATTGGCACTGATAGCAGAAAAAACTCGATGAAAGAACAAGAAAGTATTCACTTGCTTCGTCGATTTTCAGAGGGAATTTGACAGTATAGATCAGAAAGTGATTTGGGTGGTGCTGGAATCATACGGAGTGGATAGCAGACTGATACGGTTGTTGAAGGATATCAATGACAATGCAGAGACAGTGGTGAGAACATGCAGGAAGTTGGGAAGTTGGTTTAAAACAATTAGAGGTACGAGAAAAGGAGATCCAATATCGCCAAGTATTTTCATCGCACATCTGGAAAGAGTGATGGACAAGATCAAGGAAGAGGTAGAAGGGACATCTGTGCACGGGAAAAGAATTAACAACTTGAGGTTCGCGGATGATATAGTTGTCTTTGAGGAAGATGAGGAGAAGCTAGTGAAAATGGTGTAGATGTTAAACGAAGAAGGGAAGTGGTACGGACTGATTGTGAACAGCGATAAAACAAAAACAATGGTATTTGGAGATAGGGAAATAGGCAGGAAGATCAGTGTCAATGGTATTGAACTAGAAAATGTAGAGAAGTTCACATATCTGGGGAGCAACATAACATATGATCTAGACTGTAAGAAGGAAATAGCGACTAGAACAGCAAAAGCAAGAGCAAGTTTGAAGGTGGTGGATAAGATCTGGAAAAGCAAAGCAATTAGCTTAATAATGAAGCAGAGCATCTTGAAAACGTGTGTATTCAGCAGCATGTTGTACAGATGTGAGACATGGGTGATAAAAGATTCAAAAAGAAGAATATTGGCATTTGAAAGGCGTTATAGAAAGATTCTGAGAATAGGATGGATGCAGAAGGTCACCAATGAGGAATTATATACAAAGATACAGCCAAAAGAGAACCTGCTGCAGAAGAGAACAACAAGAAGTCTCATGGCACCTTACAGACTAACAGATATTTTGGAGCATAAGCTTTTGTGGGCAAAGACCCACTTCATCATATTGTGATAGCTGTTGGAGTTGATGAGCTTCCACAGAGTGACTGTGACTCACTTTTCCACAGGGATGACAGGCTGCAGCTGGGTGTCCTGTCTCTGGAGGACAGGGCCGAGCCAGGCACAGAACTCAGGAAGGTAACCTTCTGCATGTATGTGGAAGTTCCAGAAGGCTCCCTAGAACCTCCAGATCCACCTTTTGTCAACAGATCTGTGTTGACAGAGGTGTTACTCCTCACGGGAAGCAGGATGTGGCTGTTGACAAAAGTGCTGTGTTCTGTTGACTTACTGTCGAAAGAACATGCTTGGTAATCTGAACATTCCCTGAGTTATGTCAACAAAATTCATGGTTACCTAGCATTTCACAGCTCTCACTGTATCATATATCACTGCCACATGGAATGCACAGGCAATAGCGGGACAAGAACTCTGATCCTCCAGCTATAGAAATACAGGTCTTTATCAAAGAGCTAAAGAAGAACCTCCTGTAGCCTTCAGCCAGCTAAGCTCTATAAAACACAAGTCAGATTCTAAACAATAGAAGGCAAGAGTGCAATTAATTATATATTTTAGACAAGGCACTCATATGTTTCTGGAGCTTGAAGCCACAGCTTTCGGCCTCACAGCTATTGCAAGTTGTGTGCGTATTCAGCATTCATACATATCTAGCAATGTGGCGTAATTGCCAGCTATTGTTGATTATGAATAGCTGCCATCACTGAATATCTTTTCAGAGGTGGCAGCTCTTGACGGGGGAGGAATTTTCAAAAGCACTGAAGGGATTTAGAAGCTTAAGTTCATCACTTGGGTGTCTTAATGTCTTGTGTGCTTTGAAAGTCTCCCCAGTTGAGTTTCCTCTTCATAGCAAGCATGTGTGACTTAGTGCTTAGACGAGACGCCCAGAAGTCAGGACACAGGGATGCTCTTCCTGACATGTAGTACAGGTGACCCTCTCTCATCTGGCACCCTCTGGACCTGACCAGTGCCAGACAAGAGAATTTTCTGGATGATGGGAGGTCAATATTTTCTAGCACATTACCAACACTTCCACTGCTTACTGGGCTCTTAGATGCCATTTGGGTAAATTACAGCTAAATAACAGCACAGAACACTGAGATTCGGGACTGGTGGCTAGGAACCAACTTTATGGAACCATGATGTGGTCATCCAGCTAACTAAAATCATGCTGGATGAGAGAATTCTGGATTAGAGAGGTTCAACCCACATTATCTTGGTGAAGTCATTGTACTTATCAGTACACTAGGTGCCCCACTGTGAAATAGGGAATATAATTCTTTAGCCAGACCACAAACAAGTCATGAGGCTTAGTTAACTGTAAAGTGCTACTTGGTGCTCCACACAGAGGTCCCTGCATATCCTTGGGCAGGGATAACTGACCAGGCAGGCGCACTGCTGAAAGGATCTGCCACTTCTAGCGTATCACAAATGGAATGCAAGTCAACAGAGGAGACTAATACCCTACTGGGGGGAGAGGAATGGAGGAACGGGGGATATTTACACATACATCTGACAAAGCGGGTCTTTGCCCACACAAGTTTATGCTCCAAAATATCTGTTAGTCTACAAGGCGCCACAGGACTTCTTGTTAAGTATCGGAGGGGTAGCCGTGTTAGTCTGGATCTGTAACAGTAAAGAAGGGTCGTGTGGCACCTTATAGACTAACAGAAAAGTTTCGAGCATGAGCTTTCGTGAGCACAGACTCACTTCATCAGATGCCACAGGACCCTTCATTGCTGTTACAGGACTTCTTCTTGTTTTTGCAGATACAGACTGTCCCTCTGACAACAGGAGACTGGGATGTAAGACCTGAGAGGTAGTTGTCATGCTCTATTCAGTGCTGGTGAGGCCTCAGTTGGAGTACTATGTTGAGTTGTGGGGGTCATGCTTTAAGAATGAGGCAGACAAATTGTGAACTATCCAGAGGAGAGCAATCACTATGATAGCAGTCTTAGAAAACCTAACCTATGGGGAAAGCCTGAGCCTGTTTAATTTTTATGAAAAAAAGACTGAGATGGGTAATAGCAGGCTAAAATATGTTAAAGGCAGTTATGAAGAAGCTGGTGACCAATTCTTCTCCTTATCCACTGAAGGCAGTTGTTTTATTGGGCTTAATCTGCAACAAGGGAGATTTTTGTGGTAGCTAACAGAGAAAAAAATCCTAACTGTAAGAGTCGTTGAGCTCTGAAATATGCTCCCAAAGGAAGCTAGGGAATAGGTTTGCCAGTTCTGGTTGGACATTTTCTGTATTTGGCTAGAGTTTCATCACATGACAATCTTTAATTAAACATTAATAATTTATTACTGGGGATCCAAGATAATCTTGAAGGGTTGGCAACTCTATTGTGGCTTCTCCATCATTGGCGGTTTTTAAGAACAGGTTGGATAAGGAAGGTCCATTTTACCTCAGTGCAGACCTGATCTTCTGAGTTCCCTTCCAGCCCTATATTTCCATGGGTCTATGATTACACAGGAAGAAGAGTGTGTGTGTGTGTGAGAGAGAGAGAGAGAGAGAGAGAGAGAGAGGCTGCTGTATGCATATTTATAATTCAGTACATTTAATTAGAGGCACAAAGTGACACCACAGAGTCTCTGTGAGACTTGGCAGCTCCCAAAGCTGTATCAGCACAAAAATAAGCTGCACCCAGCTGGGCTGGCCAGGCCCCCACTACACCTATTTATTTCTTCTGTGAGAGATGTTCCCAGTAATCATAACAACCATAATGAGCAGAGAGAGGGCCCCAGCAAGATTACAATGCTGGCAAGCTGACCACATAGGAAGAGGAAGTGGCAGAGGATTCAGACAGCCACAGCCAAAATATTCTGCATCTGGAGTGTGCACTCACAAAAAAACCATCTCCCTCCCAGCAGCTGCTCTTACGCAGATCACAGAGCAGAAATAAGGATGGATTTTGTTCATCATAAAATGTGTGTGCGAGTGTGTGCGTGCGGTATACACAAAGGAGGGGGAAGAAGTGACCAAGTGACCACAGCAATGAGGCTGGGGCTGAGACCTCAACAGTAGGAAAGCAATGTTATTTTAAATGGAAATAGCAGTGCAGTAGAGAGAGGGTTCCAAACTGTTCCCGAGGTCTGAACCCCACTCCGCACCTCCTCACTAAAAAAGGGTTATCGCCCTTTTCCCTAAAACCCTCCCCACAGTGATAGTAGGGCAGAGTTGTAGGTGGGGGGGTCACTCATCAAGGATATTTCTAAAAATGCATTCACCTATTCACTGAAAGTGGGTGCTTGCCCCACAAACATACCCACCACTCCTAGAGTATGGTCAGCACATACTGGCTGACTTGGGACCGTCTGTAGCATCTGAAAGCATTAAGAGCAGCATCTAACAGCTGGCATGTACTTTTGAACTGAGAGGAAGATGACTTGGGGCAATTTCTGTTTTTTAACTTGGGCAGCAGTACCCCCATCTACCCAACAGCAGAATCCGACTTTGCCACCAGTGCATTGTGGGTACCTATCCCACAGTTCCTGCTGCCCCCTTGCATTGTGGGCTAAGTTCCCAGTGTCGAACGAGACGAAAAAAAGTGCTGTGGGTTGGTCTGGGTGTGTGTCATTAGCCCCCCATAAGTGCACTATCTCCTCCTCCTCCTCCCTTCAGAGAGCAACAGCAAAAAGTGTTTTGGGGCCCTTTTTCACTGGGTATCCATGCAGATGCCATCACGAGGCTCACATGGGACTTGTCCAGCTTCACGTTGTTGTGCCATGTATTATGAACACATCACGCATTGTGCTGTGGTATACGCAGAGCCTAAGCAGCCTACAGAGTGGTTTAGACTCTGAGGAGGACACGGACATACGTGAACGTAAAGCATTGAAGAGGAGGAATGGGGAGATTCTGGTTGTACCTGACGCTTTGTACACAGTGGAGTCCGAGTTCTAGTGCCATGAAACAAGCTCAGACTGGTGGGGCCACATTGTTCTGCAGGTATGGGACCATCTGCAGTGGCTACAAAACTTCTGCATGTAGAAGGCCGCTTGCAAGGAACTTGCCCCACTGCCCTGAAGTGCAGCAACACCAAAACGAGACCTGCTCTGACAGTTCAGACGTGATAAGCAATTGCTGTGTGGAAGCTTGCAACACTTGAAAGCTACAGGTCAGTAGGCAGTCAGTTCAGAGTGGGCAAGTCTACAGTGGGGGCTGCTGTCATCCAGGTAGCCATGGTGATCAATACCTTTCTGCTATGAAGGTTAGTGACTCTGCAAAATGTGCAGGACATAGAGGATGGTTTTGCCATGATGGGGTTTCCTAACTGCAATGGGGCGATAGATGGAAGGAACACACATCCCTATCTTGGCACCAATCAGTTTGTCACAGAGTATACAGACTGCTAGGAGTACTTCTTGATGGTGTTGCACGGATTGATGGATCATAAGGGTCATTTCACCAACATCAACGTGGTATGGTTGGGAAAGGTGCCTGATGCACACATCTTTAGAAACTCTGGTCTGTTCAGAAAGCTGCAGAATGGAACTTTCTTCCCTGACCAGAAAATCACCATTGGAGATGTGGAGATGTCAACAGTGATTCTGGGAAATCCAGCTTACCCTTTTGCTCCCTTGGCTCATGAAGCCATACACAGGCAGCCTGGACCACAGTAAGGAGCAGTTCAACTACAGGCTGAGCAAGAGCTGAATGGTAGTAGAATGTGCATTTAGCAGTTTAGAAGCCAGGTTCAGGAGCCTTCTGACTCAGTCCTCAGTGAAAACAACATTCCGCTTATGGTGGCAGCCTGTTGCGTGCGCCATAGCTTACATGAAGTAAGGGGGGGGCGGAAATGTCATGCCAGGCTGGAGGGCTGAGGAAGAGCATCTGGCCACTGATTATGTGCAGCTAGACTTCAGGGCAATTCGGAGAGCACAGCAAGTGGCACTGCTAACCAGGGCTTTGAAAGACAGCTTTATGAATAATCAGACAGCAACATGACACTCATGTCTGCTCCCTGTATGATGTGTACTGGCCTGTGAAATCCCATTTCCCTGTGCTTCCCCCCACACTATCACCCCATGCAATGCAAACAATAAAGACTCTGTTTTGAGAGCCTGATAGCTTTTATTTCACAGACAAATTGTAGCACACAGTAAATGAGTTCATGGCAGGTGTTTCAGAGAGTAAGCAAGGGCAAGAATCGTCAGAGATGGGGGAACATCAGAGTTCTACTCTGAAAAGCATCCTGGGAAGTGGAATGCAAGGCTGCCCTTGACTTCCCCCTCCACCCCACATTCTGGGGTGCCAATGGGGGAATGAGTATGGAACATGGTGAGGAGGGCATGTGGTTCTTCGTGTACTGTAGTGGGCCTCTGTGCTCCTGTAGCAGGCAGCACAGGACCTCTGCTGCATCACCAGCTTCGACATCTCCTTCTGGGTCTGGACTTCACACTTTCTCAGCACTCTCCTCTTCTCCCGATCTGCTTTCCTGTCCTTCCAATCTGCCCTCCTCTCCTCCAGTGTGGTTCTTCTCCGTGCATTTAACTGAGCCTTGTCCATGTGGGTGGCTTGCATGTGCTCTAGGAACATATCTTCCCACTTTCATTTTCTCCTTTGGATCTGTGCCGATCGAACAGCTGGAGGGGCTCGGGTGGGGAGTGGTGGTCAAAGAGCCTGCTTTTGAGCACACTGGAACAAAACAGAAGTGAAGGCCATGAGGGAGATACATTTGCTGTAGATGAGATAAGGTTTACAACACAAACTAATTTCATAAACGAGCCTCTGTGGCAAATAATAGGGATGTAACAGCAACGAAGGGTCCTGTGGCACCTTATAGACTAACAGGAAAGTTTTGAGCATGAGCTTCCGTGAGCACAGACTCACTTCAATAGGGATGTGTTATGTACAAGGTCCAACTTGGCTTTGAACGTCCTCTATGCAGCAGGCACTACACAGAGATCTTAAGGGATATGCTTGACTCAGTTTGCTTCCAGTCATGGTAAAGCACATATTGGGGTATGCTTTCAAGCCTGTGATTCCAAAAGCAGTCTCTGCAGCTGTGCATGGTGCAGGCAGGGGGAGGGTGAGGTGGCTTTTGGGGCTTTAGCAGTTGTGGTCACCACTTGTGCTATCAGGGTGTGCGGCTCTTGCATTCACGATATGCTTTCACCTTCCTTCTTTTCTTGGACAGTGAAAGTTTTCCTTCCCCCAGGTGCCTGAGGAAGGGAGTGGGATAGTCTAGGCAGAGCAGCTTGTGCTACCATAGCTTAATGCTCCTCCTGCTGCTTCCTCTAGGCTGCAACAAGAGATGTAAATCTGCTTACAATAACACACATTGATAAGGAACGGATGCAGACTGAACGTGGGCAGTAGCATGATTAAAAATGAGAACTCACCAGAAATGCCTTCCCCGCCATCAGGGTCCAGCTGTGAAACGTCCGTGGTGGAGAGGATGAGATCCAAAATTAAAAGAAATCCCTGGCTGTTGGTGAGATTAGCTGACCGTCATCATTCTCCTCTTGTTATCCACCGTGTCTTCCGTGCTGTTCTCAGATGCTGCCTGAGGACTCTCTTGGGAGGTATCCATGGACTGTTTGGGGACAGTGGTGGGGTGCCCCCCCCCCGCCAGAATCCCATGCAGCTGCTCATAGAGAACAGCATGTTTGCAGTGATGACCCAGAATGTCCATTTCCTTTTTTGTCTTCTGGTACACCTGCCTGAGCACCTTTATTTCCATGAATTAGTGCAGGGTGTCCCTGGTGAATCCTTTTTCTACCATGTCCTGTGAGATCTTGACATAAATATCTGTGTTTCTTTTGCTACTTTGTATTTCTGCCATCACAGCCTCACTCTTGCTACCACCACAGCAATAAGGTTCTGGATCTCCTCCATGCTCCATGCTGAAGCTCATCTGTGACTCTGAGAATTCATGGCCAGATGTGCTGTTGAGGTGTGCTGACTGGCCCTCTGGCAACACAAGTCAAACAGGAAATGAAATTCAAACTTTCCTGGGCTGTTTTCTGCACACCTGAAGAGCACTAGAGCTGAAAGTGGTGGCCAGAGTAGTCACATTGGGGCACTGTGGGACACCTCCAGGAAGCCAAAACTATGGAATTTCACAGTGCTCCATCTGCACTATCCTAAAGTTGACCACGCAAGGTCAAATTAAAGCACCAATACAAAAGTTGACCTTAGAAGCCCTTAAAGTTGGTGGAACACACTCAGTAGCGTGGACTGATTGCTTAGAAAATCAACCCAAGTCAGCTAAAAGTTTGACCTGACAGCCTAGCGTAGACCAGGCCTAAGGAATTCTTCAGAGCAGACCGACGAAGCATCCTGACAGACGAAGGACAAATGAGACATGCACAGGCTTTCTGACCCCTGCACTGCTACATTAGCCATAGCAGTTGACCGCTGATATTCAATTTTAACAACACCAACTGCGCAGCTGAAATTGACTTATTAGCAGTTGACTGCTATGGCTCTCCTCATGGAAGATGGTCAATGGGAGTATTTTTCCCACCAACCTTCCTTAATCCTTGCTGTTTACAATGTGTTTCAGGGTTAATGTTGACCCCAGAAAGCATTGTTTTGTGCATGCATGAAATAAAACCATAGAAGATCAACCCTGAGTAGATCCATCTTCCGCGGTAGCGTGGAAATGGGCGCACGTAGACATAAAAGTGCAGGCATCAATTGTAACTATTGTTTAATCTTCCTTAAAAGAGATTCTGAGACAATTAATAGTCGATTTCCACAACCCGCCCCGTCTTTTCCTCTACCCCTACCTTAGATTACCAGCAGTAGAAATAAATGACTTTACAAAGCGCATGCTGTGTGTTATTTTGTATTTCTCAAGCTGTGTCTACACGTGCACGCTACTTCGAAGTAGCGGCACTAACTTCGAAATAGCGCCCGTTGCGGCTACACGCGTCGGGCGCTATTTCGAAGTTAACTTCGACGTTAGGCGGTGAGACATTGAAGTCGCTAACCCCATGAGGAGATAGGAATAGCGCCCTACTTCGACGTTCAACGTCGAAGTAGGGACAGTGTAGACGATCCGCGTCCCGCAACGTCGAAATTGCCGGGTCCTCCATGGCGGCCATCAGCTGGGGGGTTGAGAGACGCTCTCTCCAGCCCCTCAGCTCACTGGTGGCCGTGTGGAGCGGCCCCTTAAAGGTCCCCTCCCCCTCCCTGCCTCTGCAGGAAGTTGAGGCAACGTGCAGGCTGCAGCCTGCACATGCGGGCAGCCTGCACAGCCATCAGCCACCCAGCCAGCGGCGATGGCAAGCCAGCAGCCCCCCCAGCGCCCCCAGGGGACCCCCCCCAAGGGGAGCCAGGGCAGCCAGCCCAGCCAGAGGGCCACCCAGTCTGGGAAGCGGCAGCGGGGCCTCTCCTGGACGGAGGCCGAGCTGCGGGACCTGCTGGGGCTCTGGAGCAAGGAGGAGGTGCTCCAGGTAATGGGGAGCAAGAGGCGGAACGCGGATGCTTTTGCTCGGCTGGCCGATGGCCTGGCTGCCCGGGGTCACCCTGCCCGCACTCCGGATCATGTGAGGAGTAAGGTGAAGGAGCTGCGGCAGGGTTATGCCCGGGCCCGGGATGCGGCCAGCCGATCTGGGGCCGCCCCCGTCACTTGCCCCTTTTACAGGGAGCTCAGGGACATCCTGGGCTCCCGGCACACCTCCTCCCCTCCGGCCACCCTTGACACCTCAGCTGACGAGCCCCAGCAGGCCCTGCAGCCGGAGTCCGCCCCGGAGGCAAGCCCCGCACCCCGGGGGCCCCCCCCCCCCGGAGGCCATCCCCGGGACATCGCGGCAGGAGGAGGAGGAGGAGGAGGAGTGGGGCTCCTCCTCTGCAGAATCCAGCCTGCAGATCCTCCTCCTGCCATCCCGGAGCAGCAGCAGGGCCTCCGACCCCCGGGGATCTCCGGACCGTGGGAGCGGACCCACAGGTAGGTACCCCTCTCTGGTGGACACCCCTGGGCTTGAGGGGCGGGGGTAACAGAGATGTGTCCAGGGCCCCCCACACGCTCACATGGCCATGGCCCCAAGGACACCAGGGCCATGGCCCTCACAGCACTGCAGCCATCAGCCCCTGCCCCACCCCCCACCCTGCATGACAGTGCCATGCCCCATCCCCGGGCCAGGGGGGAGCGGAACCTCGAGGGGCCCCCGGGCGGAGGGGGTGGGACACCCCGCAGCAGCAGCATGTGATGGAGTGGGGGGAGTGCCAAAGGGAGACTCAGGCTACATATGAGCCACAAGAGCCGAAGAGCTCCCAGGGCCAAAGGAGGATCCTGGCGCTACAGCTGGCAGGTGACACCTCTGCCCTGAACCAACAGGAAGGAGGAGCCGAGCTGGCTTGGAATTGGGGGGCGAGGGCAGGGGCCACAGGTAGAGGCTACGGGAAGGGAGAGCTGGAGGGCAGCCAGCCTGAGGAGGGGGAAAGCTGCATCCCAGAGGGGCCCCCCTTGGGGTCTTCTCCCCACGACGGGTTGGAAGGACTGTCTCTTCCGACAGCTGGTGCTGTCACTCCTGCCAGAAACTGGCCATCTGTGGCCTAAGAAAGCTCTCCTGCTCTCAGACCCTGCGGGGTGAAGTGAGAGTCGCTCCCACCAGGGGACGGGGTGCAGGGCAGGGGGACCCCTGAACCCCATCCATCACAGCAGCATCTCCCGGGGACGGGGATGGGGAACCTGCAGCACAGGGCGGGGGGGACAGAGGCCACGGCTCGGGGCCCACACTAACGCCTGTCTCCATTCTTCTTTCCCCCCTCCTCTCCTGTGTCCTGCACCTGCACCTGCACCATCAGAAGGACCGGAAGAGAGCGCCGGCGAGGCCTCAGTTGTCCCGGAGAGCCCTCCGGGACCATCGCTCCAGGGCAGTCCCTCGGCCGAGGAACGACCGGCCCCGCGGAGGGCTAGATGGCGGACCCCGCGCCTACTACCGCCGACGGCGACGGACCCCCAGCTGCTGGCCATCCTCCGCCGGCAGCTGGAGGTATCAGAGCAGCACCTCCAGCTGCAGGAGTGGGCGCTGGCCTGGCGCCGGGAGGCATGGGGGTCCTATATGCAGACATTTAACCGGCTCGTGGACTACCTGGCCCCCCATGCCGCGCTGGCCGAGCCATCGCCCGCCCTGCCCGCTCCTGCAGCCCCACCACCAGCTGCTCCGCCCGTCGCCGGCCCGTCCACCGTCGCCCCACCACCCACCCACGAGGGCCAGAGCGCCGAGGGACCCCTGGAGCCACGTGAGACTCGCTGGCACCGGTACCTTCCGGTCCAGCCCGCTCCCACCCAGCCGCGGACCAGACTGCAGGCGTGGCGGGGCTCCCGGCCGGGCATGCCCAGTGCCGGGCTATAGGGGCGAGGGGCCCGGGACGTGGCCCCCCCCCTTGTTGTATATAGTTGGACCCTGCTTTTTTGGTGCCCCCGTTTGCCCCGTCCCCCCCATGTAAATAGTTCTCCCCTTTCTCCTCCCTGGTTTTCTTTTTATTATGTATGCCACACAGTTGTTTCTTTGGTTTGTTTTATTTGTGTACATATTGCTTTGGTTGAACGTTTGTACTTAGTTTTCTGTTTGTGCTTCACATATTTATTTACACCCCAAAAAAAAGGTTCGGCCAGAAAAAAAAAATTTACGTTCAGCCACAAGTTCGTGCTGTCATTTGTCCAGGACAAGTGGGAGTGGGGGGCGGTGGGGTGCTCCATGGTGTGGGCGTTGGGGCAGGAGTGTGGGGGAGGAAGGGGCGGGCAGTAGGGGGCCTGGGCAGAGTTCACCCCGCGGCCTGTTGGTCGAAGTAGGCCCACAGGGCCTCCTGGACCCGGGTCCCCTCGGGGTCCACCTGCCGACTGGGGGCAGCAGGTGGCTGCACGTGTGCCCTGCCGGCCTCCGTGGCCCAGCCCTGCAGAAAGGTCTCCCCCTTGCTCTCCACGAGGTTGTGCAGGGCGCAGCAGGCACCCACAATCTGGGGGATGTTGTTGGGGCCCGCATCCAGGTGGGTCAGGAGACATCTCCAGCGTCCCTTGAGGCGGCCAAATGAGCGCTCCACCACCTGGAGCGCACGGTTCAGGCGCTCGTTGAAGCGCTCCTGGCTAGCGGAGAGGTGGCCCGTGTAGGGGTGCATGAGCCACGGCCGGAGGGGGTATGCCGCATCTGCGATGACGCAGAAGGGCATGGTGGTGTCCCCCAGAGGGATCTCCCGCTGGGGGATGTAGGTCCCCGCCTCCAGCCGGCGGCACAGGCCCGAGTTCCGAAAAACCTGGGCGTCGTGGGTGCTGCCAGGCCAGCCCACGTAAATGTCCTGGAAACGTCCCCGGCTGTCCACCAAGGCCTGCAGGACGACAGAATGGTAGCCCTTGCGATTGAGGTATCGTCCGCCACTGTGATGCGGGGCGCGGATGGGGATGTGAGTCCCATCCAGAGCCCCGAAGCAGTTGGGGAAGCCCAGGGTGGCAAAGGCGGCGACAGTGGCATGTGGGTCCCCCAGCCTCACGAGCCTGTGCAGGAGCATGGCGTTGATTGCACGCACGACCTGCAGAGAAAGCACATGGGACAGCCCCAGTGAGGGGTGAGCAGGGTGTGCGTGGCCCTGCCCTGCTCTGGTCCCCCTGCCCTGCCCTGCCCTGCCCTGCCCTGCTCTGGCCCCCCTGCCCTGGCCCCCCTGCTCTGCCCTGGCCCCCCTGCCCTGCTCTGGCCCCCCTGCCCTGCCCTGGCCTCCCCCTGTGGGTTCTCTTACCTCCATGAAGACAGCCCCGACGGTGGCCTTTCCGACACCAAACTGCTGCCCCACGGATCGGTAGCTGTCCGGAGTGGCCAGCTTCCAGACAGCGATGCCGACCCGTTTCTCCACAGGGAGGGCACGCTGCATGGCAGTGTCCCGGTGCCTGAGTGCGGGGGTGAGCCACTGGCACAGCTCCAGGAATGTCTGCCGGCTCATCCTGAAGTTCCTGAGCCAGTGGTCGTCGTCCCACTCCCCAAGCACCAGCCGCTCCCACCAGTCGGTGCTGGTGGGGTAGCTCCACAGCCGCTGGCGTGTGAGGCGGGGGGTGAAGCGGGGTGCTGCAGGGGTAGGGGTTGAGCCCTGTTGCCCTGGGGGCATCGCCTCCCCTGGGGCAAGGAGGTACTCAGCTGCCTCCCACATGGCATGGGCCAGGGCAAGCCCTGCTCCTGCCGGGAGGGCTGGGTGGACCTCTAGCTGCTGCTGCTGCTGCTGCTGCTGCTGCTGCTGCTGGGGGTCCATGACTGCGGCGCCCGTGGTCTGTGTGCCTATGGCTCCTCAGACCGCGTGCTGTGCAGGCTGAGTGTATGTGGGAGGGGCCCTTTAAGGGAGCGGCTAGCTGTTGCCCCGGAAGCGCTAGTCCGCCCGTTGACCCTGTCTGCAGCTGTGCCTGGCATCCCTATTTCGATGTGTGCTACTTTGACGTGTAGACGTTCCCTCGCTGCGCCTATTTCGATGTTGGGCTGAGCAACGTCGAAGTTGAACATCGATGTTGCCGGCCCTGGAGGACGTGTAGACGCTATTTATCGAAATAGGCTATTTCGATGTCGCAACATCGAAATAAGCTACTTCGATGTAGGCTTCACGTGTAGACGTAGCCTCAATGTGCCATAGAAACAGCAGGTTGATTTCTTTGCCAGTTTTCAGACAATTTTACTTTCCCACGCACAAATTATTCTGTCTGGAGATTCAATACTGCAGGGGCTAAGGCCATGTCACCACTGCCACTTATATTGGTAAAACTTTTGCCGCTCTGGAGCGTATATCCCTGAGCGACATCAGTTTCGCCCATCTAGGCACTTGTGTGCACAGTGCTGTTTCTCCTGCCAACATTGCTACGTCCACTTATTGAGGTGGTTTTATTGTGCTGACAGGAGAGCTCTGTCTTGCCAGCATAGAGCGACTACACGAGGAATCTTACAGCAGTGCGGCTGCCTGTTTGCTAATGTAGACGTGGCCTAAGTGTTAGTTCAACTGAAAGATTTAACAGTGAAATGGCAAACAAGCATTCTTGTTTTCCTCTTCCATTGAGTCTCATCAACCCAGGTGACAGGATAGCCTGAAAAAGGCAAAAATCCCCATTAACATTTTTACTATTTGCTTGTGTAGTAATCAAACCATTCTGTTTGCTTGGCTACCAGGGTCTGTGTATATTTTTGTGAAGAGCATTCAACAGACAAAAATTGAAAGCTTTGGAACTAATAGAGCCAATTAGAAGATGAAAAGTGCTTATATTCGCCTCGTGTCAGAAATTATGTCTCTACACCCGCCCCCTACCCCAGCGCAGTTGTCCAAATCTGCTCCTTTTTCCTTCCTGCTTTAATTGGAAAACACTAGTTTACTCATAGCCCAGGAGTGAAAGCTTCATGCATTTTAAAGAGCTGTTAAGTAACTGGGCTATGCTTGGTGGATTTATTTAGGTTCTCCACATTGGAAAGTAGCTTTCAGGAACTAGACAAGAAATTAGACAAGATTATTTCTCCCACCACCCCCAACTTAACTCCTCCCCACATTTTTCCATGGTGTCCAGATGGTGATGATTTCAGCAGTAGAGACAGCTCTAGGCTAGCAGTTTGCAGGCCAGCTGTGCATTTGATTAAGGAGAGGGCTCTGGCAGGCACAGCTTATCTGGAGAGTGCACAAAGGCAAGGAGTAAGCAGGCCTGAAAAGCATGCATTTTTCACCCAGAGCACTGCTGCCACGTGCAAGGCAAAGAATCATTTTTCATGTCTCCACCAAGGAGTGCCAGATTTGTGGGACATGACAGCAAATCAGTGATCTTGGAAGGGATCCAAGAGTCATTTCTCAACAAGCCAGAGGAAGGATCATTAATTCCGCTCTAGCCCCCTGTGTAGCACAGGATGGAAAATAAACCCGTCTTGAAAAGAAGAGGAGAGAGAAAGAAACAGAACATTGTGCACTCTCTTTAATATTCAAGTTGTATGGCGTGCAGCGTTAAGAGCCTGTGTCCAGCGAGTTAGAAGCCCCCTAAAGAGCGCAGCATAGGAACAGCACACACTAGTTTGTCAAATTAATTTGGTTTTTAAATAGATGGGCATCCACCTGCACATTTTACTAAATTCTAGGACTGAGGCAGAAGGACGTGGCTCCTGGAATCACATAGTGTCAGGAACTAAAACTGTCCTATGTGGCTGGTAACTTTGTGGTTGCCTACAAGGCCCCGGAAATTAGAACACAGCATAACTAATTCACCAGTTTCTGCCTGTCTCAGCCAGCCTCAAATTACAGCTACTCCATTTATCTTAACGGTTTGTTGATTGAGAAATTGGCTGAACTGAGGCAGGAGAGGGGCAGAAAGGAGTATTCCAGAAACCCAGACCAGCTCAAAACCATTTGGGAAGGGTCCTTGATGGGGGTTCCTCCCAGTCCTCTGAAATCTAGCCTAGTGTTGGTTGACAGGATCCTTCCATTGCCCTAGGTACTACCCTGAGGGGTGGGGGAGATTTGCCGGTGCTGGTGGATTACCTACAGCAACAGAAAAACATCCACTGCTGTGGGAAACATATACACTATGGCCCCACGGCAGCATGACTGCCATGACATAGCTGTGCCCCTGCACTGCAGATGTAGCCTTGTGACTATACTCCTTATGAGAGGTCTATTGCAAGGGACTGAGAACCCATGTACCATTCCCCTTGTTATCTCCCCTCCCATTACCCAAAGGAGAACTCTCCCCCTTGTATATCTCACCGGAAAGTTGTCACGGCTGTCAGTAAATTGCCTTCTGGCACCAGGCTGGAGCCTTGATTCAGCATCTAGCCCAGTGGAAGGACGGGACGTTACGAAATCCCAGCGTGATCCCATGCTGGATTTCATTTGGAGGTCTTCCATCCAGCTGAATAGGAGCCATGTCTTCACTGTAGAGTGTCCGGCCATCCCATTTTTAAAGGGACAGTCCCATGTAGTTAAGCCCTCCTGCAGGTGTCCTAACTCTTTCTTAAAACTAGCAGATTGTCCCATTTTCGGCCCCCCCCCCGCCCAATGTCAGAGCTGGTGGGTCCTGCTGCTGGCTGGATCACTGCTCACCAACCACCCACTCACCAGCAACATTGGGAGGGTCCAGTGCCAACAGTGGGGGTAGGTGTGCAACGCTCGGGACCGGACAACGCTGCGGCACGTGGGGCTGGCAGCGCAGCGCGTGCTGGCTCTTGGCCAGCAGACTCCCGCCCCTTGTCCCCTTTCCCGGCAGTGCTTGCTGCACTCTGCGGTGGCTGGTGAACGTGAGCAGTTGTGTTGCCTCTGCTGTCCCCTTCCTTCAGTGGCCCTTTGGGTGCCCCCCCACTTGCTGTCCACTCCCCACTTTGCACCTTCACTCCCCAGCCCTCCTGCTCCTCTATGTTCCCCTGGCAGGGCATGTTCCGCTTCCAGTCCTGCACAGAGAATCAGCCTCTGATCGAAGCACTCAGCTGAGCCAGCAGGCTCCTTCCTTCCTACCCCCATTGCCTCTTGTTGGCCTGGAGGTGGCAGAACCTGCCTGTGCCAGCCCCCCCATGCAGCACGGGCATAGAGCAGCCTGTCTGCCCCACAACTAAGCTCTGGAGTGGAGGTGGGGGACAGAAGAGCTTTCTAGCTTGTTTACACCCTGATCCTGCAGCCCATCCTCTTCACCTGCCCCTCCCACACCCAGGCTGGGTCCTGTCCCTCAGGGAGCACAGGGCTGCTCTGTATCCTAGACATCTGCCCTACTGAGCCACCGCTCTGGCTGGGTTCACTGAAGCCCCTGCAGGCAGATTCCCTGAGTCTGGGTGCACAATGTAGCCTTAGGATTTAACCCCTTCCTGCCTGCAGTGCAGCCAGGGGACTGGAGGCGGCTGGGTTATATCACTGTCTAGCGCCAGCTTGGAAGTTTGAGCTGCCATTCAGCGCTTCGCAGACAGGAAGGGACAAGCTGCTTCCAGCCAGAGGGGCTGGGGTTAGGAAGACGAGGGAAAAGCCCTGCAAAGCTCCTCTCCTTCCCCATCTTCCTTGCAGCTGGAAGCTTTGCTCACCCCAGCTTGTCCGCACCATGGGGAAAGGCTGCTGCTGGCCCCATTCTTAGGGTGACCATCCTCTCGTATTAGGTGGGATGCTCCCGATTTGGGAAGCCAAAAAGGAGTCCCAACGTAATTTTTGAAAGGGACTCATTGTCCCGTATCTGGGCCGTTCCCCCACAGATCTTTTCTGCCAGCAGCTGCTGGTGGGAATCACTTCCCCAAGCCTCGGGGAAGCAGGGGACTGTGGGCTGCTGCTGTGTCCCTGGCACTTCCCCAGGGTTCCCAGGGAGGGCCCCTGGCTGCCGCTCTCCTTCCCGGATCCCCAGGGCGTGATGGAGCCGCCCCTCCCCCTCACGTCTCCCTGTCCCGTGTTTGGGACAGGGAGATATGGTCACACTGCTCATTCTGGTGTGAACCCTGGCAGAAACCTGGTGGGGGAGGGGCACGCAAGTCTATACGCCCCCAACCCCTCGTGTTCCCTCAGGAAGACGTGGCACCAGGTCCCAGGAGAGGTGGGGCCCATCTTGTGGGTCCAGCCAGGCACAGAGGGCAGAAAGCACCAAGTAGAAAAAGTTGGTGAGTCCTCCCCCCCACATACAAGAGTTGTGCAGCAGGAGGGTGCATGCATCCCATGGGAACACTAAAGTCTTAAAGATAAGAAAGTAAATAAAAAGAATCCAACTGCACAATATTTCTTTGTGACAGGGACTCAAACAACTTGCTGTTCATTTGAACTGCATAGTTCTGACTGACTGACACTGCAGTCGCTTGAATACAACTAATTATGCCAGTTGTCCTGTATTCAGCATACGGAAATATGGTCACCCAGCTCCACCGTAAAAAAAAGTGCTCATATTGGGAAAATTGTCCCTGCAGACATCTCAGTGGAGACAAGGCAAAAGTAGTTTTAATCTTGACGTCAAGGGAAAGCCGGGGCGGGAGGAGGCCCACTAGGATTGACCTCTACTAGCTTCAATGAAGCAAAAGCTACCAGCCTCTCTCCTGCTAAAACTTTACAGAGAGAGATGCTTCAGCACTAAATCCTGCTGAGGTTCTGTAGCGATGGCACACTCCCCCGCCACTAACGCTATCGCAGGCCAACACTGGCATCCAAAAAATGTGCTCCTCTACATTGTGCAGCTCATACCTTGTCCACTTTGGAAACTGAGCTTTTCTCTGCTCACTTTGGGAGATTAATATAAAAATGCCATTGGCATGATGGCAGGTTGTTCTTAATCATGATTCATGGTCACAACTGAAGCTTGATTAATGAACTGAAAGGTTAACATGAGCACTTCAGTGACTGAGACTGTCCGAAGACATTAGGGGAAACACCCATCACATCACCCAATTCTTGTCTCTACGTACTTTTTAAACAGAACATATTTTGGACACCATTAAAATAATTGGTCTCATTAATTTTTAATGTTTCTTCTGCAGGCCATGGAGTTTCCTTCCTCTGGTCATCTTCATCTGGGGAAATTAGTTCCTAAAAATCTTATTAACTCTCCACTTGCGATCTTTAATGGCCTCAGATCTTACAAGCATTTCATTCAACTGGAGACTGCCTGGCCTGAGCGTGCAGATTCCCTCCCCTCCCCTTTCTTCTTCCCCAGAGCAGAGATAAGAATGAACATATTCTAAAAGCAGAGGTAAGATGAAAGGGACCCTGCTTCAGCACAAGCACTGCTGCCATTCCAGCTGATTAACTTCACCTGCATTTTCAGAGAAAAAAGAAAGAACATCCAGAACATATTCAATCCAGTCTCTTCCCCATCTTTTAGTCATCTTGCTCCTGATACTCGTTTATTGAATAGGAAGGGACGTTTTAATCAAGCCACATTTTAAAAAGTGGCCCTGAGCTCGTTTTCAGCAGCATTAAAATGGTCACACTGCCCTTTCCCCCTCAGAGTTCCCTGACATTTTGGGCTACTTGCTATGATCGAGAACAAAGTTACATTTTTTCCTTCCCTTATTTTGTGGTGTAAGCAGGAAGTCTGGTCTTTCACAGTCTGACACAGTTGTTCCTGCAGTCCCAGTAATGCTAACCTGGCCCCTTTATGCACTGTCAGGCCTCTCGCATGCAGCATCAGTTTACTACTCTGCAAGTATTTGGGTCCCTACTCTGAGCAACCCACAGTTTAATGGTTTGTCTACTCTGTGAAACTTATCAGAATAACTACGCCAAAATAATGTCCCCTGCGGGCACACTCATTTCAGAATAAGAATCGGCCAGGAGTAGTTATCCCAGAACAGTTAATATGGTAAATTTCCAAAGTGTAGATAAGCCCAAATATGCAAAAATTATGCAAAAGGACAGTATCAGCAAATCTGCCTCAGCCTCAGGCTGCCAGTGCCTTAAGCTCTGCCATTTTTATAGACAGAAAGAGATCCTAAAGTAGAATAACCTTTGGGTTTGCGACTTTGCCCTTGCTTTGTTCTTGACCGTCAAGAATCAAACAAACAATCTACCTCCCGAAACACGAGTGGATGGTTGTAAGAAATGGGTGTACGAGTGGGGCAGTGGCGTTCAGTATACAAGGACCCAGGCCTAGGAATTGGAGGTCTGTTGCGAGAGCTGACTGTGGATCGCTGTGTGACCTTGGGTAATGTTCTCTCTGTGCTTCACTTCCCCCGTCTGCAAAATAAGGCCAATGCTAACAATACCTTTTGTGGGAAAATTGGGACAGTGGTCAGGGAAGTGTCAGAAGAATGACACGGGGCCTGAAAAACATGCCTTGTACTCACAGGTCAAAGGAGCTCAGCCTATTCAGTTTATTAAAGAGAAAGTTACAAAGTAATATAATCACAGTCTCTAATTGCTTATACAGTGGGAGGGTGTTGAATACTAGAGAGAATGCTGTAATCTAACCAACAAAGGCATAATGTCCAGTGGCTGGAAATTCCAGGCGAAGTTCAACAAGGCACATTTTGAACAGTGAGTAATCAACCATTACAAAGGGGGATGGGGGGTGAATTCTCCAGCCACCACAAGTCTTTAACAAATATTTAATGTCTTCCTGAAAGATACATTTCTCATTCTGACAGTCGTTGGGCTCAATGCAAGAATCATTAGGCTGATCCCTATGGCCTGTCTAATGCAGGAGGTTTAGACAAGATATACCTCCACCTAATGAAATTTGATTTCACTCATTGTTTTGTCCTAGTTAAATGCACAGACAAATATAAAAGCATGGTGTTAACTACCCTGAGTTCCAGAACTCCTATGATACATATAGCAGTGTAAGCCTGGGCTGATTAGCACAGAAGACATAGGGAAGTCAAGGTGTGCCTGTAATGCTAGTGCACAGGCTGAGGTTTGAAGGAAACACACAGAAGAAGTAGGGAAAATGGACAAAAAGAGAAGGCTAGGGGCCCTCAATACTGCAGAGTACAACATGGGATGATGTGTTGAGTCACGTGGTAGATGTACAAGCTAGTGACTGTAGCACAGTTAGGAAGGTGGCAATGTTCCATCCATGTGCAGGGTTTTTTTCCACCCATGGGTGGAATAATTTTTTTAGTATGCACTGAAGCGTATGCAAGTGTGCGCCACCAGTAGAAACAAAACCTAGCTATGGATGCTCTGCGAATCGACTGGGTGGCAGTGGAAGTCAGCATGGCAAAGAATTATCAGACTGTTGCCCTAGCTTTTCTGTCCTTTAGGATTTCCTTTTGTGAATTTCATTTTTTTCATATGTATCTTCTTGTGGAGGCTGGCGTGTTCTAATGTTTCACCAGAACAGAAATATGATGCCAAAACCCTGATGCTACATCAGACACAGACCCAGGTTGGGTAACGCTAAAATTGTTTGTCTTTTATGAAATATTTTTATGAAGAAAAGTTGGAGAAACACTGACATGCCAAGAAAATTTTAGCAATCATCAAGCAAACCAGTGAATGATCATTTTCACAGCAAGACCTGAGATCAGTTAAGTAAATATGGTAGAGCAGATTCAGGTGTGATTTTAATCAATGTACCACTGCATAATACATATCCTTTCTGGCTATCTAACACAGAATATCTTAGGAAAAGAATGTTCGAATTGACTCCATTATTTCCAAAGCCCAGTAGTATCCAAACCCATTTGGGATAATTTACTGGTCATACTAAAACAACTCCACCTTCTTGGAAGAATGGGCATGTTAGTAAACACAGAGAAACGCACTGCTTGACTTTACAGTATAATCATTTAAACAAACCTATAACAGAACAGCCAAAATATTAATAGCATTTACTTAGTTTGTGAATGCATGAAGCATGGTCAGCGATACAGGGCTGCTCCTGGTTATAAGAGGTAGAATTACAAACGAGAAGACTAATTAAAGATGAAACAGATTGCTCACAAAGAAACCTCTATATAGGAGTGTTAGTGGTCCCAATACCCAGTTTATCTTCTTTAATTGCTTTCATTCTGTGAAGTGGATTTCTATTCTCTCAGTTGCCAACTAGAATTCTGTATTTGTACTGTGAACTGAAACAAGGAGCAGCAGCACACAGGCACAGCTGCCAAGGGGACACGGTTCTCTCAATAATACATTAGACAAACATACACCTTAGTACACTGCATTGCAAGAGTTCAGCAACAATGGGAACACATAATTAATCTGCAATCTATGAAAAGCCTCTGTACCATTCCTCTTCCTCCACTCCTGGACAGTCCAAAATGACTGAAGAATTGTTTCAATATTAATTAGGCAACCTAGAATTTTTCTCCCACGTCTTTAGATGAAGAGGATGTTTGAGATGCTTTGTTAGACAAACAGGGTTTTCTAGGTTATTTACGTCACAAACATCCAGGCAGAAAAATCTACACTATCAGATAAAGCAGCATCTTTCTTCATCACTGCAATGGCAAAGTGTTTGTGCCAAGGGAACAGCAGGCATTCACAATTGAATGCAGACAATTCACTCACTGGATAAAGAGTGATGTGGCATCTTAAAAGCGAGCCATTTTATGTGGACAGTGAGTAACACTTGCCGTCTTTACACTGAGCAATAGGCTGCTGTAACTTCATTTCTAGAGATCGGTCACACAGGAAGGATTTACAGGATGCAGGATCAAGCAAAAGGATATGGAGTTCTATACCTCAAGGCCACTGCTTGGAATCCACCTTCAGTTAGTTGTTACAAAAAAGGAGTTCTCCTGGCAATGGCTGTTTGGTCAAATGTGAGAAGAGCTGGTTGTCTCAGGGATATTTTTAGAAATTAGATGTTCACATTCTAGAACAGCACCAATACACGTAGCTCCAACCTGCCTACAAAGTTACCCTAATTGTACAATCAAATGTAAAATAAAATAAAATAAAATAAAATAATTCAAGGATTGAGTTAAGATCATGCCTGGAAAATAAATATGGAACCAGAAATCAGTGAATCAAAATTCCAGCATCTGATGAAGTCAGTCTGTGCTCACGAAAGCTCATGCTCAAAACTTTTCTGTTAGTCTATAAGGTGTCACAGGACCCTTCGTTGCTGAATCAAAATTGGTGCACAAGGCAAAACTAGTGGGTAAAATTATGATGGGCTAGGCCAGTGGTGCCCAATCTGGGGTCTGCAGACCCGTGGGGTCTGTGAGGATATCACAGCAGGTCCATAAAAAAAAAGTTTATAAAATAAAAATGATCAGAGAACAGAAGTTTTAAATAAATCGCAACGTTACAACCACTTATTGTTTTTAAATTAAATATCTTCTAATAATGTTATAATTGCTGTCCATAAATCTCTGTTGTGGTTTCCTTTTTCATTTAACAATATGTACATAGCAGCTAGAATTGGCTTTGATGGGTCCACAAATGGTTTGGAGGTTGATTGGCTTTGATGACGGTCCACACCAGTGACAAGTTTGCTCCCCCGGGGTTTGGCTATGCCATCTGACATTCTGTTTGTGGGTCCTTAAAGAGATGTTGGGTAGCAAAACTAGCTACTGCTCCACACCGTCTCCTTTGTCATCTGGATCCCAAGAGATGTCCTGACCAGCCTGGGCCAGAGAGAGCCCCAGGTGACATCCCCACCTCCACTAATACCAGCTGAATCCCAAACACAACCTGCAACGAAACAGGATTAGACATACAATGACAACAGCCCTACCCCATCTAGACCAATCTCTTGTTTCCTTCCAAAATGACAGGTACTGTCTTTGACGCCATCTAAGACGGGTATTTCCTTACAGCAACTTCTTACATTTCTAAAGGGCACGGGAACAAGGGATGTTGTTACAACAAAACCTTTAATTAACAATTTACATGTACCCTTCTTCCTACCGATATGCAAAGCCTGCAGTGGTGTACCTAAATTGCCCCAAATTTCTTGGGGCCCTATGAAGCTGAGTGTTGTCCATGAGCTCCTATACCCGCCCCCCATCCTCCCATCTGGGGCTCTGCCCCAGGTCCTGCAGCCAGCCCCCTCCCTTGGTTGGGCCTCCCTAGGCTGCACCCAGCCCCCTGCTCACTAATCAATGGCAAGCAGAGCTAGTGCAGGCTGGAGGACTCAGGCGGAGCAGAAGGCGGTTGCGCAGCTGATGGCTGGAAAGGAGCAGCCATCTCTCTTCAAAGCACAGCTTCTTTCAGGCTGGCTACAAGGATAACCCCTGCTCCCTTGAGGCTGCAGGTGAACCTCCATCCCAGCTCTAGGATTGCCAGTTGTTCTGGGCCAGACGCCGTTGCAGAAAATGGCCTCAGACCATCCTGTACGGGGGAGTTGGCAGTCCTAGCTTCTGCCCCCTGCACCTCCCGCCTCACAGAGCAGCCACTTCCTCCATGGGGGCAGGGGTGCTGTGGGGGTAAACAGGAGATTTTCACTCCCTCAACACCAATCCAGCACTTTTCCCAGGCACTGAATGTGATAAAAAAAATACAAACACCCATAAAAACACTCCTGATCCACAAACCTGTTAGCTGGCATTTTAATGGAGTGGGCCCTTCTGTTAATGACTTAAGAGTATGCGTGTTACTGAAGAGGAATTTTCACAACATTCTTGAAAGAGAGGCTGCCAAACTCTTTTATATTCAAATTTGGCACATTAACACATGGTTTGAACCGGGATGGGAATTTTCTGAGTCACTATGGGGGCTTGTTTGCATACTTGGCTTAATCGAATTCTTGACTCTCCCCCCCCCACCCCACATTCTGCCCCTCTACTCTCTGATTTGCTCACCTTGGTAATTTCTTTTCTGATTTGTCCACCTTGATTACTATTTTTGGTTGTCTATGCCTTAAATATTGAGTCTGTTCTGGTATGGCTGTGGTCTGAAGAAGTGGGTCTGTCCCACTAAAGCTCACCTAATAAATTATTTTGTTAGTCTTTAAAGTGCTACTTGACTGTTTTTTTGTTTTAACCCTGAACTTTGTTTTGAAGAGGAAGCTTAGTAAAGAGCTGTGAATTTTCCTTCCAAAACCCCTTTGCGTCAATTACACATAATCAATAAATCACTTTTCTGGACTGCAATGCATCATATCTAGTGGGACCTCTGATTGACAGGTAATCTAAAATTGCGAGGAAGCTGCATCCAATCAATATGGAAAGATGCTATCTGCAAAGATTGTTGCTAAATAATATGTTTACGTTTCAGGGCATAAAACTTAATAATTTCAATAAATTTGGAGCAGAAAGAATAAAAATGATTAACCAGAGAGCTCAGCTAGAGTGTGTGCCTTTTGTGTTTGTAAGTGGCTCTCTTCCAAACCGACATACCTCGAGCTCTGTTCTCGCTGGGATGCAAAGTGAGTCAGCCAGCTCCGGGACTGATGATAGAGTACGGCGATGTCAGGCTGTTTTGCCTTTGTTGTGATTGGGGAAGGATTTTGAAACCACAGCTGTTTAATTCTGCAATCAATTAACAATCCAGAGCTTTCTTCTCCAAGTGTTTGGGTGGGAACAGAAGAGGATCTAGTTAACAACGATAATGGTAAAAATGAGATTCTGTGGTGATGGTCCAAGATGACATCAGCAGAAAAGCACAGGAGTCCAGCAAGATTGTGAGATGCTTACATAGGGGCCTGTTCCCAGATAAGTGTTCCTCAGAGGACTAGGCTAGGCTAGGCTTGCTACCGGGCACAGCTATATTGGTGTAACCATGCCAATGTAGCACTGCTAGTGCAGATGGCTTGATACTGAGAGGATCATGTCAGTATAATTAGCCCAAGTGGCAGTAGCTAGATTGGTGACAGCATCTCCTGCCAACACAGTGCTGTCCACACCGCTGCTTAGGTGGGCAATGTAAGTCATGCTGAATCAAACAGTGTGTAAAAGCCCTGATATAACTGGGGCAGCCAATGTAACTTAGGCTTTGTCTACACTGGCAAATCACAGTGCAGTATCAGCTCTCAACACTGTAACTTCCAAGGTGACCCTCCCGTGGCAAGGCAGGCAGTGAGCACTAACTCTGCAGCTGCTGTGCTGTAGGGAAACCACCAACACGCAGCCTAAAGCATTGTGTGCAGAGGCCCCAGCGCAGCTCCCCATTGGGTGAGGTCCATTTCAGACAGCCTTCACGCTGTGCTGAGCTCTGAGACACTGAGCAGACCATTCTGGCAGCACGCTTATGCTACTGAGCATGGGGGGAGGTGTTTGCGCATGTGTGAGAGAGGGAGATTGCTGTGCAAAGAGCCAGGGAGGGAGGTGGGGGCTCATGTCTGGGTCTCCCTCTCCCTCTGCTGCTGTCTGATCTTAAATGGCATGTTGACGTCTCCCAAAACATGCTGCTTCCTCCTCAAGACACACACACTCCCTGCCATGCTCTCCCCTCCACCCCCAGACGTCAGCTGAAAGGTACCTGTCAATGTAGCAGGATGACCCTGGAGCAGTGGGATTGGGTAGTTTGCCCCATGGCAAAGCCTTTCCAAAGTACCCTGAGGCCAGCGGCACCATGGAAGAGCTGGCGCAATGCGCTGCTCTTGGTGGTGTTGCAAGAGCCGCTAATGTGGCTGAGCTGTACCCTCACAAGCAGCACACTGTGAAACCACAACAGTGGTTTCTCTGCAGTGCTGTACACGTACCAGTGTAGACACAGCCTCAGGTCCCTTGCTGCAAGTCACCAGAATAAGGACTAGGTCTAATCTTCAAAGGGCCTATAAAGCAATGAGGTATCATTGCAAAGGCATGTTAGCTACGTTTCTTGTACAGGTTGAACTTCCCTGGTCCATCATGGTTAGGACCTGATAGGTCCTGAACGACAGAATTTGCCTGACCAGGGGAGGTCCAGGGCTTCTGCCCCGCCTTCAGCTCCCCTGGATCTCCAGGTTGCCATGGGGCTTTGGCCCCAGACCCATGCTGCGGTGGAAGGCTCCAGCCCCAGCTCCGGCGAGGCTGCTGACCCCTACTCCAGCTCTGGCCCCTGCCCAGTAGATGTGGGTCCGGCCCCAGCCCCAGGACTCTCTGGTCCTGCTGGACCATGGATGTTGCCAAACAAGAGAGTGCCAAATTTAAAGAGTTCATCCTGTACAAGCAATGTACCTTTGTTTGTAAACAAAACATGATAAAGACTGTTTAAAAAATCTGCCCTTTATTGGAAGGAATGAGGAGAGAGACTCTTTGAAGGGGACTGTCTTTTGCTGTTTCTATAGACACTCAGTGCAATTGGGAGGTGATCTTGATGGAGGCCTCTGTAGTGTTACTACAACACAAACAATAAAATAAATAAAATGGCTACACTATGACTTGCATCAGATGCTCTGTGGTAAAATGAAGCACAGCTCAGAAAGGTGATGTAGGAAGACAGTGTTCACTTTCATACATTTAAAAAACCCTATTTTTCTTTTACAAAAAGGTTGAGACAGGCAAACAGTTTAACAAACACGTTTAAGGGTGTTAACAACATTTAACTGTAGCGTAAGAGAACATGAAAAGAGTGAGAAAGTAGGCTACATCTGACAGAATATAATCAAGTATGACAAAGACATCACACTGTGGGGGACAAGCTGGTCAGAGTTTTCACAGTTGACAAGTGAAACTTCCATTTTATTCTAGGATATAGAATACATTTTAAATTTTCCAGCTGATCATAACATACCAGGCATAATTTCAATTTGAAACCTTTTTTGGGTAGGTTTTTATGCAAAATCTTGATGACAGAGGGAAAAACAAGACCAAAACCAGAGGAAATAAGATGGAAACCAAGGGTACAACTACACGACGTGGTAGAGTGACCCGGTCGAGTTGATCTTCTGGGGTTCGATTTCATGAGCCTAGTGGCGAGGTGCAAAATAAAACTATCAGGGCTCGAAAGTTGATCCCTGTACTCAATCTCGTGACCATGAGTTTCTGGTGACTTTCTCCCATCAATCTCCCTCAGTGAAGATGGTCAGATTAGTTGATCATAGATATGTTGATTCCAGTTACGCAATTGCCGTCACTGGAATTGCGTATCTATGATTGAATTTAAGATTTAGTGTAGACCTGGCCTTGGGCCACAACCCTGCAATCTGATGTACACAAGGAAATCCTCACATGTCTGCAAAGCTTCACTGAAATCTGATTGCATGATCTGGGCCTAGCATTACTTTCCTAAATAATTTACAACAGTAAAATATGCAGCAAAATTCAGTTTCACAAAGAAAATTTAAAAAGGACAGCCTTCCTAATTTACTTATGAACAGTACCTGCAGTACAGCTTCGGTCTGGCATTAGTTAAAAGTTAGTGTTTGCTGTGTGATCATCACTTTACAGCATTAGTTCCTCTTTTTTATTTTTTTACTTAAACATTCATTAAAAAATTGCATTCTGAATAAAAATGTCCCTCCATCCTTTTCATCATTAATAAGCTTTCCTTATCTGCTGAAGCCATTTGTCTTTAAGAAGTTTAAAAGTAAAGAGCACATGATAACTGTTTTGCCATATTAATTAAAATTGGAATCCTCTCTTCTTTCCCCACACCCAACTTCTAAATCCATCAAAAGGGCCCCATTAGCTGCAAGTAAAATGTTGTAAATAAAACGGAGCTGACTTAAAAGGAGACAAAGAACTAAGCCAGTGATTTCAAAACCTGATGCAATCACTGCTATTGTGTGTGTGTCAGCACAGATAAGAATGGAGGAAGTTATTCACAGGCACCCTTTTAAAAACACTAGTGTAGTTTTCCATTAGCACAACACCAGAGGTTAACTGTAATTTGTTTTATCTCTTAATTCAGATCATTAGAAACATACTCACTCATGGGTTAAATTTCAAAAAAGTGCTGTATGTGCAGCACCCAGTAACTTCTGAGGGGCTTGTTGATGCTCAGAACTTTTGAAATACACGCCCTCCAAGCCCAAACCCTGCCTCCACTGGGACCATTCTCATCCTGTACTCCACAAGTACTTCCACTAAATTAAATGACATTATTCTAATACTCTAATTACTCTAAGGAGACCCACTGAGATTAGTACCCCAGCATTAATGGATCTACCCAGTGAAAGTAAAATGACCATATTTGGTTCCAAAAGCAAAGCCCCCATAGGCTTCAGTCAGGCCTGATTTTGCATGAAAGAAGAGTTAATTTGTTCTGATACAACATGTAACTGATAGCTCCTTGAGTATGAATACCAAAGGCTAGAGTCAAGAATAGCTGCAAAGTAGATTATCATAGGAAAATCCAGTTTTATTGGGAACAGTGAGAATTTTTTTTCACATGATACCACATAACTGTTTTCAACTTCAGCTACACATGCCGAACAGATCAGGGAGCTTCAAATTTCCAGTGAAATACTCCATTTCAGCAGCGCAACAGTTGCTACCACACCTTCTAAAAAGATCACTGAATTATGCACTGTAGGAACACTTCTGGAAGGTGTTGCATTATAGATAATTCCTGTGAAATACTACAGCATCTTCTAAAAACAGGGCAGTTAGAGAATTTATTCTTAGCGCTATGAAAATGTGTAACAGCAAAAGTTCTTACTTCTCTTTTTAGAGCTCTTTCTGAGGATGAGATTTCAGAACTCCTTGAAGTTGATCAGTTCCCAAAAGAGAGTGAGTTTCCCCACTGTAGAGAGTAATGCTATGATTCCAGAAATAATGAACCCCCAAGACGGAGAGGATACGTATTGCTAGACTTGAATCCTTCAAGAATTTGAAAAATAAGCAAATATGCAACAATGCGCAAATTGCTACCACACAGGTTAGTCAAATGTGTCTTGTTACCAAAAAATTCCAACACTGAATTGGAAAGGCACAATCTCCATTTACAATCCTATTTCAATGCCCACTCCCCAGTTTTATAAACACTTCTTTCCTATATAGAGACAAACACACCCTTATCTGGACGGGAAACCAAAAGCACACCTCTAGAATGCATTTTTTAAAAAAAAAGCCCGAATGCATCAAGTTCAGTTCAAATTTACACGGCTATACACACCCTGAAAGAATATCTTACTTATTTACAACAGTGATTGATACAGCGGGAAGAACAACCAGATGACATGATGACCTTTTGGTACATGTGCCCTGGCAATGGGAGACAGTGCTTCCAAAACATGGCTGTTTGCATGTGCTTCCAATGTCTGGGAATACCTATTCACAACTGCTGAAATTCAGTCTGTGCAGGAGGTATGCACAAGGCACATGTACCATGTAAGTCCCACTTAAGCCCTATGGCTGAATTCCACTGAGTACCCTTCAGGGACTTTTAAAAAATATTTAACTGATGCGGTGGAAACATTATGAACTGTTCTATAATAATTTTTAGAAATTTGAAGTAGCATTTCAAATGCCCGTGATATGAATGAGGATAGAAAAGACACACTTTAATTCAGCCACTCTATTATGCACCACTTAAGCAAAGGAAAGGCAGCAGAACAGGTCTGGGAGATGGGAACTGAATTCAATCTCCAGTTTTGCTAACTCAGTTTTGTGCCTCCATGTACTTATTTGTAAAATGAGGACTGGAAATTAGCTGCATAGCAATGGTAAGATTTAGCAGTATGGACAGCTCACTTAACTTGCCACTCAGTCTTGTGTGAGAGGACGTAACAACATTACCTGAGCTTCTATTAAATGTGAATCTGGCCCTATGTTTGTGTGCTGTGCACAAATGTCATATTTAAGCAGAATACCTCAACTTGACAGGTCAGGATTGTGTGACCTGGACAGCCTCTCAATGCCAACTGACAAATGGTTCACTGTTCTGTAACAGAGACTCCTATCAGTGTAAGGCCATGTCTACATTACCCAGAAGATTGACTCACAGTGACCCACTGTCACAGTATTTATCTGTAAGGAAGTTCATGAAACATATTGAATGAAAGCTTATGTCCTAGTCACCATAAGCATTGTATGATGTATGGATGGATAATATTTTAAAAGTTGTACATACTAAAAATATGTCTATACTCTGTAACCAGGCAGCATTGACAACAAGATTCCTTTAGACAAAGTAATGTTGTTGCACCTTGCCTGCCTGGGTCTTCTGTACCAAATAAGAAGGATAAGCAGTTACAATTGCCTCTTAGGTAAACCAGTTACAGGAGGATGAGAAAGCAGCAGGGCATTAGCACCCTGGAGAACAAACAAGGGCCTTAAATCACTGGGAGTCATCCTGACTCTGGAAACAAAAACATTAAACTTTGGGGACTATAAAGAGAAGCAAAGGGACACTGCATTATCCATTCTCCTAGGGAATATCCGTGCTGGAGGAGAACTGATTCATGAAAAATCTGAATCATGATTTGACTGAAAAATCAGCAAGCACTACAGAAAATCTTTGATGGTGAGAAATTGAGTGAGACAAAGGAGTCTAGATTGCTAAAGTTATGTTTTGTTTCTTCGACGCATATTTTACTTTGAACCAATTCTGTTTTCACTGTGTTTACTCAGTATCAACTAAATTTCTCATCTTTATTAAACTTATTATGGTCTTATTGTAAATTCACCCCAGTACTGCCCATTAAATGAAACATGACTCCTCCGCTAAATCAAACAGGCTGGTGTGTACAGGCTGGCTCTTTGGCAACAGTGAACTTGGTAATTTCAGTGGGTGCCCAGGGACCGGGACTGGATACTAGACAGGGACACACTTCAAGGAAGCCTGAGATGCACCTAACGTTAACTTGCAAAGTGAGGTAAAGGCTGGCAGAGCTTCTGAAGAGATTGTTTGGGGTGGTTAAGAGAGTGCAGGGACAGATGAGTATCACAGGGATCTCTTGCACACAGAGAGGGGGTAACAAAGTAACCAACTGTCCCTCCTGCCCCAAGAAAGATGGGCTGCTCAGAGACCATGTAGAAATGCCGCTGATAATTAGGCTGAGTGACAATCAGGACATCTATAATATTCTAATTTTATGGTGCTCTCTCATTTCTGGCTCCAAGGTACTAAACTGATGGGCACAGAAAGGATGACTACATACCCAAACAGACTGCTGACAAATGCGCATTCATGTGCAAGTTAAGGACCATAAACTAAACAAGCTTTCCAAGGTCATATTGGAGTTCTGCTCTGAAAGCTTTAAGTTGAAAGAAGTTATCTAATAAGAAAAATGTGCCTTTTTTTCTGTGGGCTTGTTTCACCTCTGCTATACCTATTTTATGTACACTGGCATAAAACTGGAGGAAGGTAATGGTGTATCAGACTCTACAACTGTATTTCAGGACTGATTTCTGTCTCGATAGCAGAAAGGACACTGTCATGTCTGCAGCATATAAAATAAACCATAAGAATATAGTGTAATTTAAAGTAGCAGCAATAGGGATAGCTTAGCTTTCCTCCTTCCACATTGACTTCCTGTACCTACAACGCTCTTTTCACAATGGCATTTAAACACTATTTCACTTATGGTCTACACATTTCAGATGGCAACATTCCAAGAATGAGAACAGAAAATGGAAGACATATTGGGCTGAATTAATACCTTGTGTAATTCCCCTGTGGTTTTTTTTTTAATGCAGAAACTTACATTTCAACCAGGAAAATTATGAATAATAGCAAATGGTCTAGAAAATAAATGTTTTTTCCACATGAACCAATATTTTAGTATGAAATTTAAGTATTGTTTCCAAAGATACCGGAAAGATACCTATGTCAGTGAAATACATTACACATATATATATATATATATATATATATATGCATACACCCATTTTATGTTATGTAAAAAGCCATGTGTGTATGTATGGATATAAATTTTATAGGTAGTACTGGCTGTATACCTATTATTATGGTTGCCTGATATCTTTCATTACAAGATTCTGTCTTCAGTTTGCTTATAGCTTTTCCAAACTTTAGCCATTTGGGTTGAAATCGTCCATGCCAGATGTGTCTGCTGGTGGCTGATTTTTTTTCCAGCCAAAAAGGTCTGGGAGTTTCAGAGAACAAGGTTAGGAGAAAAATATATTGTTTTGCCATGTTAAAACAATCCTTATAATTACTTGGTTGAGAAGTTTTAGTGCCCTTGGGTGTTGGAGAAGGAATTTGAAACTTGCCAGGAAGTGGCTTTCAGATAAGAGATGTGGCTTTTGGTTTTTCTGCAAAAAATATCATCCAAATGTGAAAACCTCAGTTCTCTCAGAGACTTGTTAGGCATTCGAAGTTAAAATGTCCAAAGATCTGGTTCACACTGAGCATGCTCCAGCCTGGGCACTGAGGTGTGTGAGACAAGCAGGATCATGGGGGATAGGTCCATCAATGGCTATTAGCCAGGATGGGCATGGACGGTGTCCCTTGCCTCTGTTTGCAAGAGGCTGGAAATGGGCAACAGGGAACAGATCACATGATTACCTGTTCTGTTCACTCCCTCTGGGGAGCCTGGCATTGGCCACTGTCAGAAAACAGGATACTGGGCTAGATGGACCTATGGTCTGACCCAGTATGGCTGTTCTTATCTGCTGGCTGCAGGTGCGGTGGGTCTCTACACTGCAACTGCTAGCAGTTCTATACTACCTGTGAACCCCTTCCTGGAGCTCAGCAGGGTGGAGGAAGGAGCCACCTGACTCAAATCCATAAAGGACAAGAGCCAAACTGGGTCAGGGAGGGGGAGACACTGATCGGGCAAAAAGACTGGGGGCTGAAGTGAGATGAAGGGTGGGACCATAGTTCAGATGGGCGAGAGCAAGGAATGGGACTGGCAGGGCAAAGAGACAGACAAGAAGCCAGAGGGAGGAAAGACGGGGACAAAGAACTGTGTATTGGGTGAGGAAAAGCTAAGATGTAGGAAGATCCTTGCCAGGATGAAGACACACTGGATGAGCAGCCAGTAATGGGGCAAGGTCACTGGGACTGACTGGGCTCGAGAAGTCTGAGGACTGGAGACTGGCACTGGCTGGGCGATGAGAATGCAAATGGGATTACGAACTCGGGTGGAAGAAAGAGAACAGGGACAGGTTGGAGACAATGGGACAAAACACACCGCATGGGAGAAAGTCACAGAGCAGAGCAGTCTGCAGCTACGAGGGGACACTCCCCTCAAGAGCTTGGACTGAAGCTCACAGTTCCTGAGTCTCATAATCTGTCTGCTGGCAGCTTGCCTCAGTGACACACACTGGCAAGGTTACCCCATCCCCCTCTAGGATGGCAACTTACTACTGCCATCAGTTACTCTATTAGCTCATGTGCAGAAGTCTGTCCAGTTCAATGAATGTAAAGGTTCCAGCCCTGCTGATGACCCACGTGGGATGTTACCATCATGCCACGTACTGGAATTTGACACTCTGGGTTTCTCATTTAAAACCTATGGAACTGCACACCCAAACCTTAAACTTACGATTCAAGCACACAAAAGTTAGGGCACACCAGAATTAAGATTTTGTGAACATTTTTAGTTTGGACTCTTCAGACATACGTATTATGGTAAAGTCTTGAACAATATTGTCCACACTATGTTTTCGGTAGGACCCCTGCCTCATTCAGTGCATAGGATGCAATTGCTCTGGGAATAAAATTAAGGTTGTGAAGTTAAATAGACTGGTCTGTAGGACTTCTGCCTCGTTTATTGCAGAAAGTGGAAGGTGTGCAGTACAGGAGGCACGTGAGTGCAGAAGAGACAGGATGGTCTTCTGGTTATTGCATGTCAAAGTTGCCTTGGAACAATGGAATTCTATGCCCTCCTTTGCCACCAAGGTCCTATGTAACACTGGGCAAGTAATTTAAACCACCCTTTTCACACGTGGTCACTTACTGTGGGCTCCTCAGTTTCTGGGTGCCTAACTTTAAACCTTGGGGTCTGATTTGAAGGGGTGCTGAGCACTCACAGCTGCAACTACAGACAATGGGAGGTATGTTTGAACACGCAGATCACAGCTATATGGGCACACTCTGTCGACAGAAAGGGGCTTCTGATGACAAAACTCACCGAGTGCCTGCACAGCTAAAACGCTCTGCTAGGAGTACGTCAGCAGAAGTGAGCTTTTCAGCCAGCAGTTAGACCTCTCCCCCTTCAGGTATAAGGCCTCTGTCAACAGAGCGCCTGTGCAGACAGCTCTGTCGACACAGTGGCCCTGCATGGCGGCTGGCTGCCAGAGCCGGGAGACACTCTCCACAGCCTGCGGGGCTCTATGGTTACAGCTTCCAGTTGCCCTTAAAAGGCATGGGGCCCCTGGAAGCCCTGTGCAGGAAGCTGGTGTGGGGTAGGGGGGTGCCTGCATGTTTCCTGCACATGCTCAGGCATGCACCCAGCAGCCACTCCCCCTGGAGCAGGCAGACATGGAAGAAGCAGGAGAGAGTCACCCTCACCCCTCATGGAGGCTATGGGAACCACATGAGGAACTCCCCCCTCCTCCCCACAGACAGGCCCCCTCCTGGTCTACTGTTGAGGTCCAGGACCTTCTGGGTCTTTGAGCTGAGAAGCCCCTTGTCCTGGACCCCAATGCAAAGTGCTGGAACGCTCCCAACTACTCCAGCATCACTACAGCCCTGGTGCAGCGCGGACACCCCACGCGCACCCTCAAACAGGTGCATGTGAAGGTGAAGGAGCTGAGCCAGGGCTACAGGTGAGCCAGGGACGCCTGGCACCACTCAGGAGCACGGTGCCCTCCTGCCCCCATTGTCAAACCCTGCATAGGATGCTGGGGGGTGATGCTGGGGCTCCAGGCCTGGACCCCTGGACACAGGCAAGGAGCACCCCCCCAACCAAGGTTCAGACCCTGGAACCCCTCGGAGCAGCTGGACAACCCACCCTCAGACCCTGAGTTCAGTCAGGACACACTTACCATCACTGTGTGCTCTGGCCTGTCTAGTGCAATGGTGTTGGCATGAGCCACACTGGACCTCTTCCTGGTACACTCTGGTGAGTCCCCCACGGGGAGTGTAAAGCTGGCTGGGGGGATGGGGAGGAGGAGAAAGGGCGTGCCATGGGCCCTGAGGGGACGGCCCCACCAGGAACCCATGCCACAGGCCTGGCACGAGCGCCATGTACCCACCAAAGCATCCCATGCAGATGCCATGGGCAGCCCCCAACCATGGCCGCCAGGCTGCTTGCAGCCCCACAACAAGACCCATGACCCCCAGGCTTCTGGGGGAGGGGAAAGGCAACCACCCCTGCCATGCCTGGGAGCATGCCAGCCACACGGGCAATGGGCTCACCCCACACACCCCACTCGGGGTACGGCCCTTTGCTCCCAGGCACAGCTACAGGTGATGTTTGGCATCCACCTCCCTGGATGAGCCACATGCATGCTGGGGGATCCTGGGGAAGCCCTGGCTGCACCCACCACCCAGCAGACTGTTTTGAGCCTGGCCCCTCCCTGCCTTGAGATGGCAGCCCCTGGGAGTGGCCCGACAGGGAGCTGTGGTCATGCTTGTGCCACCATAGTTTCTTGTCCAACAGGGCCCGCTGTCCGGGAGGCTGGGCCCACGCCCCGGAAGGACATCCTGTGGTTGGGGAACAGGCTGCCGCTTGCTTGGCAGGGGGCTGAAGGGGCCATGCTGTGGGATGAACACATTGTTCTCTTCCTTTCCCACCCCTCAGCTGCACTTTTGCAGGGCCAGGCCAGGCCAGCCCCAGCACTCAGCTAGGCAGGCCCAGTGAGGAGCACGGCCCAGGGAGGATGCACCCCCAACCCCGATGGATGCCCATGGGCAAAGGCTTTGCTGTCAGCCCGCAGAGGACAGCTCCCAGCTCCTGGCAGCTGCCAACAGGGAGCAGGATGACATTGCCCATGAGTGCCTGGCCATGCACCGGGAACGGCAGCAGGCCCAGGAGTGGTTGTCGGACTGATGGCTGGCGCAGGTAGACCGCACCCTGCACCTGGTCAAGCCCTGCTGCCCCCATCCCCTCTGCTGTCGCCCTGGAACCTCTCACAGAGGTATTCCTGCAGACCCTGCAGTGGGCGGTGTATGTAGGCCGCACCCATGGCCCCCCCACCCCCCCAGCCTGACTCCACAACTGGGCCCCCTCACCCATACCTCCTCATTTCTCTGGCCCTGACCCAGCCTCCAGGCAGACCCCAGACCCAGGCTGGATGGGGAACATGTGGCTGGTGAGACTCCAGGCCATCCCCCCACTCACACTAGCAGTCCCCCCTCTTCCTATTGGGACCTCCCTCGTTCAGAGCCCCACCCCACATAGTTATGACCACAGTTCTAGCAAGGGTTCTTCATTTTTGTTCATGTTCTGTGTTCCAGGTAAGTACAGTTTTAGCACAGTTTCATTCATCAAAAGTAAAATTTGTTCTGTTAAGACAGTCCCCATATCCTTCCTTTAGGGTGTGGGTTCCGGGAGTGGTGTGGGTGGAAGAGGGGTGATGGTGACGGGGGGTGGAAGGCCACAGGCATGGGGCTGCCCCCAGAGATGACCTGCGGAGGGTTATAGGAGGCCATGGACAAGGTGTTTGCATGGGGCCACCTGGATGCAGGCCTCTTTGGCATTCGCCTGGCAGCTGGGTGTGGGAACTGGCTGTTCACAGGGGCCACTGCCCTCTGGTCTCCACCCCAGTAGGAAGTCCTCCCTCTTCCGCTCGACAAGGCTATGCAAGGCGCAACAGGTGTCCACAACCTGGGAAACGTTCAACTCCCCCACAGCCAGCCATTCAGCAGGCAGCAGAACCTCCCCTTCATGTGGCCGCAGAAGAGCTCCTATGGGGTTCCGTGCCTGTGCCAGCCAGGCATTGAATTGCTCCTGCGTGGGGTCCAGGTGCCCAGGGTAGGCCACGTTGCCAATGATGCAGAAGGGCATTTGTGCATCCCCAAGGGCCAGCTCCTGGTGGGAGGACACAGGTGACCACCTCCATTTGCTGGTACAGGCTTGAGTTGTGCAGGACTCTTGTGTCATTGCTCCAGCCCGACCACCCAACATACACATTAAGAAATTACCGTCAGCGGTCCACCAGGGCCTGCACCACCACAGAGTGGTTCCCCTTCCTATTTATGTATTGGGTGGTGCTGTGGTCCAGGGCCCAGATGGGATGTGAGCCCCGTCCAGTGCTCCGATGCAGGTGGGGAAGCTGAGTCATTTAAAGCCAATAACGAGGGTGTCCACATTGCTGATACAAACCAGCCTTCACAGGAGGATTGCACTGATGGTTCACACCACCAGCAGGGGGAGATGAGCAGACATGCCCGTAAGAATTCTGGGGGAGGTGGTATGGGGGCACAGCTGGGGTACAGCTGGGGCTCAGGCAGGCCCTGTGTTCATTGGTGCCCTGCCCCCTCTGCTGTAACCTGCATGGTTATGGCCCCAACAGTGGACCTCCGGACGCCAAACTAGTGGCCAACGAAGCGGTAGCTGTTGAGGGTGACCAGTTTCCATAGGGTGATCACGACATGCTTCTCGATGGGGATGGTGGTCTGCATGTTGGTATCAACCTGTCGGAGGACAGGCATGAGCCAGTTACAAAGCTAGAGGAAAGTGTCCTTGCGCACCTAGAAATTCCAGATCCACTACTGGTCCCCCCCCATTTCCCCACGACTAGCCGGTCCCACCAGTTGGTGCTGGTGGGGTATTGCCAGACCCAGCTGGGTGCCTGGGGAGTGGAGAGAGCATGTGATGCTGTGGTCTTGTTGGTGGGCAGGCTGCCTGTTGGGGTCCTCCTCCTAGATGTGCTGGAACTGCCTGATGATGGGCAGTGGCAGGGCGAGCACGAGCAAGGCAGCCCTGCAGCCATTCTCCCGTTTGTCGAGAGGGAATGCAAGTCTCTGAACAGGGGATGTGGCCGGGGAGCCATTTAAGGATGTACTGAGGCAGCACTCCAAGAAGTGCTTCCCCTCCATGAGTGCCTTCCTTCCGGGGTGAAGGGGCTGGTTCTGTCAACAGAGTGGCAGATACTGTTGTCCAATCGCCCGGTGTGTGTAGATGATTTCTGTCAACAGAGTGCTTTGCTGTTCCAAGCCGCTCTCCCCTGTAGATGCATTCTGTCGAAAGGGATCTTGCCGGGACAGCGCTGTCAACAGTAACATCTGTCAACAGAAGGTGCCTGTGTAGACATGACCATAAAGTGCTATAGAATGTAACTGCTCTAAAAATCAAACCCATGTGTCTCAAATTCGGCATCCAAAATGAGTGGACACACTTGATCTCTCTCTCTCTGTGCCTCATTTTCCATCTCCAAAATGAGGGGGTTAATTTCATGTCCGATCTGCTGCAGAAATAACTTCATTAATGCCTGTGAAGCTTCTTAGGTAATAATGATACATGCCACAAAAACCATATGAAAATTAATAATGCTGTTTTCACAGCAGGGTTTGAGTAGTGTTCAATAAATAAGGCTTGAGGCCACATATTGAACAATAAAACTAAAGCAAAATATTGAATAACTGCTCACTAATGGAGCACAATCCACCCTGTGCACATGCAGAGACAAGGATCCTGTGGAAAACATTAGTGTGATATCATGTAATTAAAGATTGTTTCTTTATGCATACACAAGGGACCAGGAGGGGTGGATCAAATGTAGCTCGTCTAGGCAAAGTGAATTCTGTAATTTCCTATTTTTAACTGCTTGACTTGGTAACCTTAATGTTCTTTTAACACAAAATTTTTGTGTGTCACGACTATACAATTACTCATGCACATGTGTACATACACATTCAGTAAGTACACCCTGAAAGACATTAAATCACAGTCTTAAATAGTCAACAGATCTGAATGAGAATCCCAGATGTAACCACTCCTCTACCAACTCCAGGCAATTCAGATGCGAATCTGGCTCCGCAACTCATGGCTCTGGTCTTTGCCTATGAAGGGCCCAAACACCAAAACACAGCACCTATGAAAGCTGGGGAAATTTGGATTTGGATTCAGCTCAAATCCAACTCTGAACATCGCAGCTCAGGCCCATCGCCAATGGTAACAAGCCACAGCAGACTAACCCATATATCTCTTTCAATACCCCGTCACATTTCTCTTTCAGCAACAGGATTGATCAGAGAGTCATTTTGCTCAGGTGTCCTCTCATGAAGCACTCTGTGATGGTCCATACCATTAACAACACCTCTTGTTCGACTGCTGCCTGTGCTCAAGAGATCTGCCGTTGGGGTGTCTGTGCTCACCAAGCTTCCTGTCCGAGATCGGTAAGGAGGGAGATCTGTCTGACTGGGAGTTTCAGAATCTGAGCAGTATGGGGGTGGAGGAAGATCAAACCAAGGGGGTCTGCTGTAAATACAAGAGAGCCACAAGGTTACTAATGCATATGGCACAGAAGGAAATATAACAAGCTCCAGAATTTTGTTCTAACAGTTTACAAGTTTCCATTCCACAATAAGAAAAAAAAAAAGTGATACAACAACAATTCGACAGCAACACTGAAGGATCTCGAAGTGCTTTTCAAACATGGAAATTTGTCCCTGTGCAGAGGCCTGGCCCAAGGTTCATGCACCGCCACCAGCAGGGAAGTTAAATTTGAGTCCCAGTCAAGTTTCAATGTGGCTAGTTACACTCTTCCTCCCTAAATTTCTCTTCTGTTTCACTTTTCACAGGGCAATCACTTCCTGTCCTAAACTGTTACTTACTGTGCATTGTTAAACAGCTGCCATCGTTGATCCGAAGATGGCTTCAACTCAGTAAGGGGTGAAGAACTTCCAGCAAAACAATTATACTCTACAAGAGCGTTCAGGGATATTTCAGGAAAAAGCAAAATATATACATTTTAAATTTGTTAGCGGTTACCAGCAGCCCAGGTTAGTAGCGATCGATATCTGGACAGCTGCTCAGATAGTCCAATTTCCAGCAGAGAGGTGATTCTTCTACAAGTTACCTCCACAAGAGCAACCACTGCTGCCAGTTTCAGCAGAAAGGCATGAGTGAGCATGAAGAGTGAATTACTTTGTCAGCCTGAGACCCCAAAGTCAATGCTGAGCAACACTGGAAAGGCAGCATGTGGGTGCCTGGACTGTATTATCTGTTCTGTTCACGAACCGATGACTTCAGGGATTAAAGCTTTCAGCTGACACCATTCACAGGCACTGAATTCATTTACAAATGAAGAAACAGAGGTGAAAAAATTGTGGGCTGTGTATAAAAGTCTCTACAAATTAACTCAACAGAAAAAAGTTCATATCACTATTCAGAGAGGGCTACACGCTTGTTGGAAATAAACAGCATACTCAGATTCATGCTTTTGGGAATTCACAAATAAATATATATTTTAGTAACAGAGAGAAATATATTCAAATTCAACACATTAATATGTGGTTTGAACTGTGATGCGAATTTTCTGGGTCATTATAGTGGCTCTTTTGCATACTTGGCTTAGTCTAATTCTTGACTTCCCTACCCCTCTACACTCTGATTTGCTCACCTTGATAATTTTTTTTTTGTTTGTCAAACTTGATTACTGTTTTTGGTTCTCTGTGCCTTAAATAGAGTCTGTTCTGGTATGGGTATGGTCTGAAGAAGTGGGTCTGTCCCACGAAAGATCATCTAAAATTATTTTGTGCTAGTTTACCGCTCTTTTGTTTAGGTATGTATTTTGTTTTTCAAATTTCTAAAGAAGAGCTGGGATCTTATCTAACACCTTTGGAAGCAGACCAGCAGCACCATACATCTGAATTATTACATGTTTTGATTTAGTTTTGGCTAAGTACACAATTGACCATGGAATAAATCCTGAAACCCTGACTCGAGAAAGGCTCCTTGACTTCAGTGAGAGTGCTACAGCCTCTCGCCCTGTGTACTGACACTTGTGGGCATCTGATATGTAACTGCAGATTAAACTCAGGGTGCTCATATTTAGCTCCCAGATTGAGGACTGACATGAAGTAACATGACTGAAAAGACAGCTTTCTTCTATATTCCTGCAGAATCCGAAAGAGCCAGGGGCTACAGATTACTTGTGCCCAGGAGAGGAGTGACCTCCAAACAGAGCCTGTATTTAGGTGATGTCCCTTGAATCCTTAAATCTCCTCCATGACACTGGATGCAGAGGGACCTGTGGACCATTAATTCTGCAGAATAAAGGTAGAAATGGGAGCGGGATCATCTTTCTTGTGTACACAGAAGAGGCTGACAGAATTTGTTCCCATGTAAGTGAGAAATCAGTAGTTACAAGTAGGCTTGGCAGAAACCGATTTTTTTTAAATAATTTTAATGGACAAGTATTTTTTTTTTCAGTTTCTATTGATTTTCAGTTTTCACAGCTGGGGAAATTATGGATGGTGAGAAAATTATTCAATGACAGCAGACAATGAGATTCAAAGAGTTGAACCTTTATAACCATTAAAAACAAATGGGTAAAATCACGTCAAAATACAAAGTAAATCTACTTAAATCAAACCCTAATAAGTTTTCAAGCAGTATTTTAAAAAAAATTCCTGTCCACAAATTTCAATCACTACTGATGGAAACAATGTTTCATTAGTTTGTGTGTATAGAGTAAAAACAACACTTGCAATACAGCCTAATCCTTCCAAACCTAGTTATAGAGCAATGACAGAACTAAAACACGGGGGACTTTTGTACCTGATCAAATAAAACAATGAGCTTAAACATTATGGTGAAGACAAATTGGAAGCATGATGACCCACAAAGTGCAGAAACTGCAACCACCACCGTAAACTGTGGGGGTGGAACATTTGGTTCCCATACATACCTTTCGTCTAACACAGCCTCCGAATATGATGGTGGTGAATCAAGATCCACTGACTGGTGGCAGGCTTGATTGGGCATATACTGAATTCCATTGTTGACGTTATAGGTGACGCTGCAGTGATGTGGATGATCAAGGACCACCAGTCGAGACAGCAGCACAGGGTGCTGCAGCCGATGCACAGGCAGGCTCATGAGGTTGTTGCGTTTTCGTTGGTGGTGCAGAACCAAGGCGAGGAAGGCCACCACCAGCACAAAGATAACTGAGCTGCCGATTATGGCGTAGGTGATGCTGGGATAATAAAGGAGCTGGTTCTCTGAGGTCACATAATCTTGACCACTGCCAGTCTCTGCAAGACACAGGAAAGGAAGAGGGAAGCTTGAGAGTGGTCTCGGTGAAGAATTTGCTGCTTGTTATCAGCTAAGGTACCATGTGATGTGCTGCCTGAGTAACTTCCAAGTGATTTTTCTTCCTTAGAAAGGTGGAAAGCTACCTTATTAAAAGTGTACATGAACAAACGAGATATTGGCTGACAGAACAGCTCAGACCCCTTAGGTCCGACAGATGGACTAGGAGATAGCAAACTGCCCAGAAAAAGGAAATACACTGGCCTTTGGAGACTGTATTGGAATCCTTCACCTTAATACAGTGCACATACTCTTGCTATCAACTCCACACTCACACCTAACCATTACAGCAGTATTTCAGGGTTAAGGGGAGACATGCGTGAGAACATGTAGGTACAATATTTTGAAAGTGTATTCAACAAACAGCATGAACTGAATCCAGCAATTAGAGATTAATATTTAAAAAATAACTTCCATAGAACTGTAAATTTATGTAGTGTTTTGCAAAGAGTAACCTGATTCTCTGCCCCAAGCAAATTTAATATTGAAGACAGCTACAAGAAAATATACAGGATGACTGTTTAGTTAAGGGAAACTGTTGGAATAAGATGACTACTGGAAGAACTAGGTTTTGAGAAAGGATCTGAAGGAAAGATAGGGAGGAAGGGAGGGATAAAAAATAAGTGCACTTTGGACAAAAATAAGGGGACATTCCTGATGCATGCAATAGTAAAATGGAGGGCATAAGACCAAAGTTCAGGAGAGACTAAGAGACTAGTAAAGGAAATGAATTAGGACAAATACCAAAAGCACGAGAAAGGATAAGCAGAAATGAGAAGAGTGTGGCACATATTTTCATAAGCCTGTTAGGCTAACTTGGATGTGGTAAGAAATGGCAATGTGTATGAAGTAGCCTGTGACTTTTCACAATTATATTTGAGCTAAGTGAGAAGAGAGACAGGAAAAAGAAACAGTAATTTGGGCAGTTAACAGAGGTTTTATTAATGGAATCTAATAGAAAATGTTCAGTTTTGCAAATAGTTAAGCAACTCCCAAAATGAGATTTCATTGGTGATGTGATATGGCAAAACAAGGAAAGAGGAGAGAAAAGTTTCTACCCAGGCTGGGCCTACAAGACAAAAGATATGAGAGATGACAAGACAGCAATGAACTGAACACCTTCATGCCCAAATGTTAACACTATTTAGGGTGACCATATTTTGCAGAGGAAAAAAAGACACCATATGAGGCTAGCCCAAGTCACTAGTCCAAACCAACCCCCTGCACAAGGCTGGGGTCGTTGGAACCCTGCATGCACCCTCAACTCCACAGGTGTTACCTACCAGCTTTGTGTTTTTGGGGAACCCGAGCATGACCACCTGTCAGCCCTGTGCTCTTGGGGAGCCAGGGAGTGACACTCAGAAAACAATTCCACTTCCCCACAGGGCTCTGCTTGAATCAAAGACAAAGCACTGAAACTGGCAGGGGTGGACAAACCTAAATCCTACAGACAAGGATGACTGGATTGAGGAAACACCCCCTAGCCTCATCTGAATTGAAGATGGAATAGAAAGACATCCCCGTTAGCATAATGAATGGAGAACAGCTCTTCCAAAGCAGGGACCCCACTGAACTATGGGATACCAAAAGCAGAGAAGCACTGCCTGATGGGAAATTTCTGCTCCAGACGCTAATGAACCCAGGCCTGCTTACACCCAAATTAGTCATTAACAGACCAGTTCTAGTCATGGGTCCTATTGCTATCCAACATACTGAAACCGCCTAGTTGCATTGTGAGATTGTTCAAGGAACATCACCCACAGCCAGGCATGATCAGCCTCTATTGTCTCGCCTCAGTTTACCCACAATCAAGTCCAGTGTTGTTCTTGAACCATTGTCCTGCCTCTACAAAAACACCTACCCTTGCTCAAAACACTGTTCTGATGCCCGGATGTAAACTCTACATCAGTTCCACTGAGAGCTCATCACCTCCTCCTGATAGTGCTGGGGGCTCTGCTTGTGTCCTGCCCTCTGGATCCCTGGCTGCCATCATCAGCTGGGCCCCCCGATCATTGCAAACTCCATGGAGTGGTGAGATCTCTCTCTCTCTCTCTCTCTCTCTCTCTGTCTAGGAATAGCCTCCTAACCTTGCTTTATGTAGTCTATACCGTTTGTCAGCCCTAACATTTATAATCAGTTAATTTACTATTGTATCTGTTAAATATACATTCACTACCCAAAAACAAATAACTTTCATTGTTAACCTGGTTGCTTCTCTCTTTTTTTCTTCCTCTCTGGCTCACTCTTCCTCAAGGGTGTTGTTTTGGCTTCCCCGTTCACTCTTCAACAACACTTCTTGTACTGAAGCTAAAAGATCCCTGTCGTGCCCAGAACTCCTGTGGAGTTTGCCCATCAAGTGGATTACTAGTAGAGTGATTGTGCTGTGAAAGTGGGGATTTGGGAGGGGGTGCTGAACCAGGGTGGCCGCTGAGAGTGCTGTTTAACCCAGCCACTGAGTCCAAGGGCACATAAGGGGCACAGCTTGGCAATGCTGTACAACCCAGCCCACTGAGTACAGGCACATATAAGGTGCCAGCTTGTAAGTGCTGATTAATTAGTCCTCTCAGATGAGCTCTGGCAGAGAGAGAGAGAGCGAGCGTGAGTGAGTGTTTGTGTGTGTGTGTGTGTGTGTGAGCGCACATGCATGCACTTGTTCACCAGAGTCCAGGGTGAGAAGGACTTAATCCTGTGGACCCTGGGGTGGGCAGAATAGCTCCACTGGAGGGAATTAGCAGATGTCACAAGCAGCACATTGATAGAATTATTCACCTCTCTCCCTCTTTAGCCCCAAATAAATGAGAGTATCCCAGAGTAACAGGCAAATCTGGTAACACAAGTAAGTCTTTGATTAGAACCTGGCACACCCTCCTGCCTCCTCTCTCTCTCAGAGGCTGGCATCGCTACTTGCTGCCCACAGTTTCCTCCATACCACACCACAATCCACATTTTTTTTTGGACAAAACTGGGCACTTATTTCATTTGTTCTTTCACAACTGATTAAGCCAGCAAGGGCAAACCAGACAAATACCAACTACTGCCAAAGAGTCAGCATGGCTTGGGCACAGATCAGAAAATGGACTGCTCTGGCCAAAATGAGACCTATGGTCACCATAAACCAGAGGTGGGGGAACTTTTGTCCTGTGGTCTGGATCCAGACTGTGGCTTACCTGGATCCAGAGCCTGAGCCTCAAGAACTCCCTCCCCAGTATCTAGCCTGTGGTGATGTGGGAGGTAGGGAGCCCAGAGTCTTGCAAGCCAGATCAGGCAAGCTGGGGATGAATCCGCCACATGAGCTCTAAGAAGGCAGGAAGTGGCAAGAAAAGACAGGAAGTGGCTTCAGACTCCATGCCCCCTACTACTGCCATGGTGCTTCCAGGAGAGGCTTCTCTCACTATTATGATTGGCCAGAATTCTGGCCAATCATAGCATGGCAGGGGAGGGGGCGGCAGCGGCATGCAGAAGTAAGAACCCCCACCCCAAGTCCACTCCCACCCCCTCCTGCTGCCCTGACCTCCCCCTACTCCTGCACCATCCCTCCCATCCAGACACCAAACATCCACCCTAGCCTGCTCCTGTATCCTCCCTCTTACCCAGATCCCACCTGCTCCCCAGAAGCACCCTGAACCCTAAACTTCCCCACTCTGGTCCCACCCCAGGTCCTAAAAGGAGCTAATCTGGCCTGGGGGATGCCCTGAACGTTAGTCACCCTTTCTCCCCTCTATCAGTGGGCTCCTGACCCAAAGAAGGTTTTCCACCCCTGCCGTAAACACTATTGCTGTTAGTGTCACAGTAGTTCATAGAGGTGACAAATCTTGCTTTGGGCTTCATTGCTCACTATAGAGCTGCATCCTAAGAGACCATGCCTGTTCTGAAGAGCCTACAATGGAAATAAGCACAGGTGGGAAGAAAACAGAAGCTCAAAAGAGGCGAAGTGACTTTTCCAAGGTCAGTAGCAGAGCCAGGAATGGAAATAATTGTCCTAGCCACAGCAGCACACTGCCATTCAGTAATATATTTTTGAAGCATTAAGGCTGTCATCTTTTAGACAATACCTTTTTATATGGCAATAATTAAATTACACTGAAGTACAGGACAAAAACATCCCTGTACCTCAGGCAAAAGTAAGAGGCTACGCAAAGGAAATATATGCAGAAAAGCTACCCATCCAACCCCTGCATTCCTGGCTACAGAGTACCAGAATAGCAAATGTAGGCAGACAATTCTATTTTAATTTATTTGCCTACTGACACTAGCAAAACTACCAACCAACCAACGTTCCCAACTCTGCCAGTTACCAGTTCCCCAACACTGAAACAAACCAAACCAAAAACATATATACAGTTTCACAAAGCTTTGATGCACTTTATGAAATCTCAGGAAAGCTCTCATTGGAGCTCAGCCTTAGGATATTTGGTCTATTTCTCTTGGTTTTTCAAATTGCATATTGGTAATTCACTTTGATGACAAATATAAAACACACACTTGAGAGCAACATTTAAAATTTCCTATCATTTAGGGAATTGAATTTAAAATGTCCTTTTTTAAACTTTCAAATATCTCAGTGTTAAATAATGGATTATTTTTTGTACAAAAAAAGAGAATACCTGAGATGAGGCAATACAATTTCTGGCCAATATCTAAATATGAAGAACTATTCTTCTTAAAGTAAATAACTCTGGTTCATTGACAAGATCATTATTAGCACTAACCAGAAAATTCCTCTGTGGGCCAATAGCAATCTGAGTCCTGCCATAGTCTCATTCCAAGTTTCTGTGCTACCCAGCGTCAGACTTCAAGGAGCACCTTTACTAATGCTGCCATTGTTGTGGCCCATATACACTTTATGCCTTGCCACACTAATGTGCTGGACTGAAAGCTTGAAAACTCTCAAAATTACTAAGCAATGCTGATTCTTGATTCACTTTGGCAAAAGAAACTTGATATTGAACGTGTGAAGAATTTCAAAGCAAGTCAAGCAAGAAAGCAAGGTAGAAAGAAGGAGCAAAGCAATTCACATGCATTAGTAAAAGAATTTCCAGCTCATCACATTTACCGCCGCTTTTTCTGTAATCCACTCCAGAATCCACCCACTGGATGACTTGACTTCAAGTCACATTTCACAGGGATGGGTCAAGGTGGGCAGAACAGTGATAACCAGTTAAAATGCCTCAACTCCGTCTTCATCTTCCTCTGTCAACCAATACTGTCATTCTTCAATGAAAAAGTCTTTCTGAGTTTACTTAGCTTTTTAGTTTTGAGATGAATAAAGGCAATTACAACAACCTGTTCTTTGTTCTTATTTCTAGATCATGGACAATCCAGATAATGTTTATGTCCCAAATATTTCTATTTTATTTGCAACAGATTTAAGGAAACTATAATCCCAGACTGAAGGCCAAATACAGGTTGTACCTTTCTCTCATCCAGCACCTTTGGGACCTGATTGGTGCTGGACAAGAGAATTTGCTGGACCATGGGAGGTCAATATTTTTTAGCACATTGCCAGAACTTCTACTACTTACTGGGCTCCTAGAAGACATTTAGGGATAAATTACAACACAGAACACTGAAAGCCATGACTGGTGGCTATAAACAAATTTTATGGGACCACGAAAAACTTGGCCCCACCCACGATAAGTGGTCGCTCAGCTAACTAAAATCATGCCAGATTACAGAGTTTGCCAGATGACAGAGTTCCGGATTAGAGAGGTTCAACCTGTATGATTATCTTACCGTGTCTCAGTGTGAGGAAGCTACAGACATTATGAGGTCCCAATTTTGGTTACCATTCACATTTCATTCAGCTCAGTTTGCCATTTGTGGTAGTTGGGAGAGGAGGGAACATCAGTGCAGAACTGAGACCTAATTACTTACTGGAGGACTGCTTTGAAGCAGCCTAGCTCCACACTGTTAATACAAAGGGAAAAAATGAGTGCACTCCATCATGCATCAAATGCTCCACAACCAGACGCGTCCTAAATGGACACAGAAACTTAAATTAATATGAACTATCAGTGGCACACACACAAAATGAGAAATGACTGCGTAGGAAAGAGTACTGCAGAAAGACCTGGGGGTCACAGTAGGTCACAAGCTTAATGAGTCAACAGTGTAACTCTTACAAAATAAAGCAAAGATCATTCTGAGATTATTAGCTGGAACGCTTTTAAGCAAGACACAAAAAGTCTTCTTCTTCTGCTCTACTCTATGCTGATTAGGCCTCAACAGTTTTCAAGTACATAAAGGTTACTTACAAGGAGGAGGGATAAAACGTGTTCCCTTTAACCCCCTGTGATATGACAAAAAGCAGTGGGCTTCAGAAGTATTTTTGGAGAAGCTTATGACAGGTCTCTCCAGGAGCCTGTTCAATAAAAGGAAGCCACGCATGCTCTCTTCTCCATAAGGATGCACCTTATGCATTGTTTTAATTTAATCAATGTGTTGTCTTACAAAGCCCTTAATTTGAGAAAAAATCTTTCCAGTGAGACACTGCAGGTGCAGTGCTGCTTTGCATACCTGATGCTCCCTTTCTGCTATCACATAACGTCCATATCAAGAATAGCTGGATGACCACCAGAGTCGGCTTTATGAAATTTTAGGCGCATAAAACGCAGCACAGCATGCGAGGTAGAGAGATGGAAATAAGGACCCTTGCAGCCTCTCAGCATGATGCGCAACGGTGGGTTAGAAAAATACACGGCTCTTTAGTTCTGCTCTAATAACTTTCGGTAAGAAGTTGCTGTACTAAGTTTCTTGGCAATGCAGTTATCTTTTCTTGTGGAAAAAAAGACGTGCTATCCAGGCAGGTTTACAAAGCAATCTCTGTTCTACTGTTTCTTATATTTCATTGAAAGACTGGGCAGACTGATTTAGCTCAGTCATTTTTTCCCCCAAACAAGCTCTAATCGCACCATGTATGAACTGTTCATCAATGCCACTAGTGCCTATTAAACCTTATTACCTGGGAAACGTTAAATGTGCTAACCAAAAGCTTCTGAGTGTAAGAAACTTCATAAATAATTTAGGAAAAACTGATCAGGAAAAACATGATGAGTTGTGCTCAGAGAACTATTTTATTGACTGGGAACAAATTTATTTTCTCAAAAGTTTTGAAAAAGATCTCAGAGTAATGCCATTAAGCCTGTCAGAGGGAGGGCTATTATTCCATTTTTCACAAGCCTCTGCTCAAGCGTGGCTTTTTCACACTTCATCAAGGAGAAAGCTTTTGATACATGAAATCTGAGCAGACATCTGTAGCCTTAATGAACACGGGTCACGGTCCATCTCCAACAAAGACACCATTGTAGCAACACATTTAAATTCCAACCAGTTCAGAAGTGGGGCTGCGGCCTCAGAAGGTTACAGGAGACAAAATTCAAACACAGACATGCAGACTTAGCACATTATTTATTATTTGTACTGCTGTAGTACCTACAGGTTTAATTTAAAGATTAAGAGCTCAACTGCCCAAATGTCTCGTCTTTGTATGGTACCACGTTCCATTAAAAACAAAAATCACACATGAATTCCTCGCCATGGACTGTCAAATAGCTCCTTAGACTGGTGTAGTCTATTTAAATTTCTGTATCTTTTTTTTTTTTTTAATTACAAACCAATCTGGTCACTAGGATATCACGTCACTAATTTTCCTTAAGAAGGTCTAATTCAGATCAGACGGAATCCTAAGATTTTAACTGTAGATCTGTGTAATATGCTTTCCCCTCATTGGTACTTCTAGCAAAGTGGACCTCAGATCAGGGGTTTGTGCCCTCATGTGCTTAGAAAGAGAAGGAGATCTGGACAAAGGGAACAGAAACGTTTTACTCAGCCCAGTACGCTGTGCTAGCTTTCTACTTACATAAGATTTAAAATTTGCTTGCCGTGACTGTGAAATAAAGGAACAGAGCTGGTGACAGTCTCAGCAGCTGCTGGGCAGCACTAAATGAACAGATGTTGACTCATCAGACTGAATTTCAAGTGTCTCACCTCTCACAAGCTCTCCTTTTTGTGTCAGATGAGGCTGGATAATTGTTCAAGCACTTCCTGCATTCTAATTTAAATGTTAAAGAAAAACAGCAGAACAGCTAACTCAGCAAACAAGTAGTGAATTAAAAATACTTAGCTGTAACCATAGCAACTAAAGTTCTAAAATTAACACGAGGGTGACATAAATGCCGACAAAGCCAGAATCTGCTATCAAGCACAGAAACACAGGCCCAGGTTTTGCAGCTGGATGAAGGCCAAAAAGGAAATTAAAGTGTTACTGAAAAACAAGGAAGACCATCTCGCTGTGAATATAAGCAGCACATCTGATATTCCAGTGGTTGGTGATCTGATTAATTCTGGAAGAATGGAAACAGTGCATAAAACATAAAGAGGAAGAACGCTCTCTTAATAATGCTCTCCTCTGGTAAGATGGAGGTTTTGGGTGCTTCTTTTCCTGCCTCATTCTTTTCTCTTCCAAATAAGCTGTGCACGTTGGGATCATCAAAGAAGTTGCCATGGATAGGGATTCTTGTATGTTTAAAAGTCTTACCTGCACTAGAGAAACTTAGAAAAAGAGTCTTACGAGTGAGAGCCTAGTGTAAGGAAAGCTCCAGGGGAGTTTTCAACATTTTTACTAACCGGTTACTGACACAGTCTTTGTATCAGTCAGGGGCCTGCAACCAAATAGCGAGAAGAGCCATTTTTTCAAATTGATTTACAAAATCAACACTTCAAGAACTGGAATGCATGTGAATATGAGACAGTCCTTAATGAATAACATCAAAGTGTACTTTTTGTAACCCCTATTTTAAGAACAACGCACACACAATTTGTAATGCAATCCATGTAAATACTTAACCCTTTCCGGAGTCCTAGCAAGCTCCAAGATCAGTCCTATCTAGAGGCAATGATCACCAGAAATTAACTGGTGATCCAAAAGGGTTCAATTTAGGAGCGTACAGCATAACAGGAGTTAGCAAACTTTTTTATATCGGGTCCCACTTTTTGTCCCCGCAATTAGCAGGTCCCTCTCCACAGCTTGTCCAATGCCTCAGAAGCACGCGTCAGTCTCCCATAAGTTATGCGCCATGATTCCTTGGCAGTGGCAGGGCTGAGGAGGTGGCCAGTAGAAGCTGCCAGGAGGAGGCTGATCGCACTATGCCCCCGTTATGAAATTTCACGTCCCCTGCCTACTGCTTAGAGCAGAAGCTGAGGCATCTGCAGATGAATTCTTTCTGAAGTGTTTCATTGGTTCTACTTAAGCAGAAGTCCATACATTGCACACCAAGATTGAAAGTGGCTTTCAAAGCACACTGGCAGCAAAATAGATTTAGCCAAGGGCTGTTTTTCAGACACAGGTTTACAGTGCTTGTGAGGCCTGGCTTTCTCTCACCTTAGTTGCCCTGTCTGTGAAATGGGTTTAATAATAATTCCTGTCTCACAGAGATATTGGGAGAAAGAACAAAACTTAGCTGGTTGATCCACACTAGCAGCCTGTGGCAAACTTGTTCTTGAAGCATCTTAGAGATTGTGATCTACAGCCCTGGGCATGAAGGGAAGCTGCAAGCCCATCAGTGGTGGGCAGACCCTGAGCCTTAGATCATCACAGACGCAGGCAAGTAGCACTTTATAAAGACTAACAAAATAATTTATTAATTATATTTAATTTATTATGTATAAATTATAAATAATAAATTATTTTGTTAGTCTTTAAAGTGCTACTTGACTGCTTTTTTGTTTTGATAGTATATAGACTAACACGGCTCCTCCTCTGTTACCAGTAGGCAAGTAGGTGGAAGAGAATCCAATAGCCAACAGTGAATATGAGCACCCTTTTGCCATCCACATTAAACACTTTTTTTCTTTCCTCCTGCTCAGGTCCATAGCTTGGGAAAATCTCAGTATTACTTAATTTGAGCACAATGTCCAAAACCCTGACAGTAACTGTATAACAATTAGGCCAAGGCAGCTCTGTGTGGTAACTGTAGCAATGCAGCCTCCCCAGGAGTTGCTTCTCCACAACCCAAGACTGGCTAGCTCCATTCACAGCTTGGCTGCAAGCTTGCTGCCTACAGGGGCTGAGTTCCCAGCCTGAACCAGCCCCCACAAGGAGAGTGCTTACCTTGCTAGTGAGTGGCAATGCCTAGGCTGGCTGGCTGGTTGAAAACATGCTGCCAGATGGAGGGGTTGAGCCCCCAGCCTCAACCCTCCACTGATCTTATCTCCCTAAACAAAAAGGGAGGGTGAAGTCCTCCTGCCATCTCCTAGCATGGGAGTGGGTGAAGCTCCAGGACTGCAGAAAGAGTTTCCAGTGATGATGGAAACCCCAGACATTTTCATATTTTGTAAAAGCCCAGCTGGACAGAGAGTTAACCAGACATGTGGTAAGCCTAAGTCCAGCGTCCAGAGCCACAGAGGAGTCAGCTCCCTGAGCCACAAGTGACTCCTTAGAGCCACATGCGGCTCTGGGGCTGCAGGTTGCCGACCCCTGTAGTAGGTGGTCTCAAGATGCTCTACTTCTGCTGTCTAACCTGATGGTGACACTGATTTGGCAAATAGAGCAAGGTCTGGCTCAGAGAGAAAAAAACTGTGCTCTTTTCAAAAGATATGAAAATACTTGTGGCCAGAACAAGGAGCATCCTAGGGACTAACATCACACCTATGTAGTGCATCCGTGTTATAAGTACGCTACAACACAGCTGGCAACCAACCCTAATTTTCAGGTATTACCTATGTGCTGTCTCGATCAAGCCACACCAGCATTATCCAACGGCACTGAAGCTAGTAAAACTAGCACTATCACAAGGAACTGTTTATTTGGAGGGCACACCTGTCCCCCTTTTTGAAGAATACAAGTTAAAGAGTATTTTGTATTCATGAAAACTAAGATGCAAAGGAGATAACCAATTAACCAAAAAAGGTTCGCACCAACCCCAAGATACAGTTAGCTCTCAACTGAGTAAGAAACACCCCAGTGAAAGTCAGAAGGCAGCAAAATGGTGCCAGAGAAGGAAAAGCAATTAGATAGAAATAAGAAAAAAAAATCAAGAGGATTTGAGGAGCGTAAAGTATTAATAGAAAAAGTTGTGCATCCACCCTCCAAAATCGAGGTCTCTAGTTGAGTCTCCCACATCAGCTTCAGCTCCATACCTTTGAGCAAACAGGCCAGAACCGTGGGGATTTTTCACTAAATTCCTTTGAGAAGCAGAGGCAAACTGATGTACAAGTGTATCATCTTCTCATTTGAAATATCTAAAGTAATAGATGTTGGAAGTTGTATTCAGCTCACTGCTTTCTGCCAAAGCAACCATGCTCCCTGCAGTCTATTTTCCAGTGCTTCGTCTGGTCCAATTTAAAGGGTCTTAAGTAGCATAAGACAAATGATGAGAGAAAATAATGAGGCAACTTGCCCAAACCAGAAAACCAGTTGCCAGTCTGCAGTGCAGCTGGCTTAGAAACCAAACTTTTGCTTAAAGCTACCGTTTTGGCTAATTTTCCTTGAAATCTTGAAAAATCTTTGCAGAGGGGGTAGGGAGTAAGGTTTCTAAACAGACAATTAAAAAAAAACCCATTCAAATGAAGAAGGTACAGTACTCAAACTGGAGGGAAGATGGGGCAGTTGTGCACTCTGCATACACCCACCTACTTTAATCAAAAATGAGTGTAGGCCTCAAAAGCACAGATGCTCCATTTCTTCTGGGTCGTCTGGAAAAAAAAATCTACGAGCCCACCTCAATGTACACAGTTTAGATGGCACCAGCAGTTGTGCAGGAGTAGCACAAGTTACTTTAAATCACGTTTACTTGTTTAATTTGGGGCTGGGAATAGGCGAGGAAAAGACACACACGGCTTTGCAAATTAAGTACTTCCCAGATGTTGTGTTAGCAATATGGACAGTTGGTGTATAAGAGGGATAATAAGGCTTGTAGAATTACAGTGAACGAGCTTACTGAGCCTGCAGAGTCAGCTGTACTTGGCGAGGAATACTGCTAGCTTAAGTATGATTTAGATATATTGTAGAGTGTGTTTTTAATCCGATTTTAAATGTAGCCTAATCATTCAAGGATTGTATGTTAAGAAACAGCCCCCATGAAAATGTGTTACCACAAAGCCTATCTTCTGTAACTGCTTATTACTTTCATGAACTCTATTTCCATCTAGAAATGTGAAGAGGAATAGATACTGTCAGATAAGCAGCTTGCATGGCTTCCCTCCCTAAAGATACTGCTTTGATTATTTAGAAATCCTAAGAACATCAAGACCATAGGTAAAAATGAAAACAGGAACTGGAGAGAGACAAGGCTGATTAGGTCATCTAGTCCATCCCCCAAAACGGTCCAGTCAGTCATATTTAACCTGAATCTTTCACTGGTTAAGATACAGAGGGACATCCTTGCCGTCTCTGCTTTGCTGATTTGTGCAGACAGAAAGCTTTCCTGGATCAGGGATAGAGTAGTGAAAACCAATGACAAATACCATTCCAACAAGGGCCCTCCGGTCTTCTGGTATACAGCCCACAAAGCATGTAGGGCAAGTCAGGGACCATGGCAGAGCAGGGCAACCAGATGGATTTGGGCTGCTTCCTGAATCAAGTCCAGATGGGGTTTAAAGGGCAGTCGCGTGTGGAACAGTGGCTGTTCAAATGGCATCATGAGGTTCCATATTCATTAAGCTGCTCTGATTTCAGATTAGATGTGCTCATTAAGCAAGTAAAATGCTGTTTTTCTGGCAGATAGCCCTGGAAACTCAGCATGGGACAACAGCCGCCAGTAACAAAGGCTCTGGCAAGCCAACTAGTGCTCTCAGCCACGCTTATGTAATGATGCCTATGCATCCCTGCACCAACTACAAACGCCAAGGTAAGCTCAGGTTTTTTTCTTTAGTCAGACCTTAACATTGGAGGTGGAAAAAGTACCCAAAAAGTTACTTGAGTAAAAGTGCAGCTACTTTCACTTCTGGATACTTGACTACAATCTAGATGTACGTGTATGTACTTTTTCCTCAAGTAGTTTTCCAGAGGGACACTGGTAACGCATACTTAAGTACATTCCCCCCCAAAGCACCTGCACTTTTACTCAAGTAGCTTTTTGAGTACTTTTTCCACCTCTGGTTGTCGTCACTGAGAAATAACTACCTTTCTCCTTTGAACATATGTAGTTATTCCACACTCACATCTACTGAGATGAAGACTAATTTGTGTATTTGAATGTACTGCTAGGCAAGGTATGTGATCCCTACATGAGAGTTAATCTTAAAAACCATCTGGCCTCACAAGAGAGTTTATTCTATTTAGTGTTAAATTATGCATGAGTAAATACCAGTCAGTTTAAAAAAAACCCAAATCAATTTATATTTTAACAGAAAAAGTGATGCATAAAAAGTAATAATGATGCTAAATCTGTCTTCAGGGCAGCTGTAAGATAACCCTGTGTTCGGCCAATCAGAGAAAAGGGTGCTCTGCACAGCCTTTAACATTGACTTGCCCTTGCATTAGTATAACAGTGCGAAATAGAGGAGCAAAGCACAGGTTCCAAAACAAAGTCACGCAGATATTGGTGCATGAAAACGGGCTATCTAACAGCTGAAAGGCAGCCTGAAACTAAGATGACACTTTTTAGCAGTGAATGGCAGAAGCATCCCACTTGATAACTGGAAAACATGGCTGATACGGGGATAACATTTGAAAGTTTGGAATTTTCTGGAAAAAGACACTTGTAATTGTTCCTCCCTCATGTTTCCTAAGATTTTCATGCCATAAGGAATTCAAAAGGTTTCATTTATGTGACTATTCTCTCCACAGTGACCAGCGGCACTGTCCTCTCAATTTGTGCTATCTAGCCTGTATATTATATAGCGTAGGATATGGTCAGTGCTAGGAAATCTCCAGATGCAGGTAATTCAGTAAAAGTGAGGCTCTTCCCTCAGAACTGAATCTCCAATATGGAGAGGTCATCTGTCAGAGGAGATGTGAAGCACAGTCACAGAGCAGGGCAACAGCACTTGTATTCCCCTTCTGTGGGCCAGCAAAGGCACCACCCTTAGGCTACTGATTCTGGGTATGTCTATACTTACAGAAGGTTCACACACATGGCAAAATCGATGTCTCTGGGCTCGGCCATCAATTCTGGTACTCCATGCTATCATATGGAGCAAGGGACGTCAGCACAAGTCCTAAGAGACCTAATCTACACAAGGGCAGGAAGCTGACAGTGCACCTAAAATTGCATATCTGGGATCAGCTTTCTACCCTTGCGTAGACCAGGCCTCTGTTGCCAACACTTCTGGGGTTCTCTCTCACTCTTGATCAGAATACTTCTAGGCTGCACAGCACCCTGCCTACACTGTGAATTCCCTGGCATGGCGGATTCCCTCAGCAGGGCTGCTTTGCATTCCTTCCTCGGAAGCTATAAGCAGCATAATTGCACAAATTATAAGGTGCCACACAGCTCTTTCTAGGCAAATACATTTATTCTTAAGTTAAAGAATCAGAGACAAAATACAAGAAAGCAATAAAAGAACACACACATTATGCTTACTCGAGATCAGCAAAACTCCAAAGAGGTCTCTGGCAAGTGCTTCAGATCCCACACGTATGCTGTGGATACAAGTTAATAACCAATTTGCCTCTAAACAAGAACTGCCAGGAATTTGCGAGTCACTTCTTATACAGCTTGGGTCTTCGATCTGTCCTCATGTAACAAGTGATCAGCAGACAAAAGGTCCCTTATTTGACTTTTGCATAACCAGAAGATTTACCTCTGCATACACCTCCTCCTAGAGAGTTCCTGGAAAACACACTTAACTCTAAAAGTTCAGTTTGGTTCAACTGATTATTTGATGTTCATAACACTTTCTAAGGCTGATATTAATTTGGCCTGCCCTCTAAAGATGTTACATACAGTCCCACAATAACAAACCTTTAGACTTTAATGCAATGAATTCCTAAAATACTTAAATTTAATGTAATATGGTGTGTTCGGGATACGTCCGGAAATTGCCGTATCTGTCAAAGAGGTCCAAAGCACATGTGATTTTTGAAAAAAATCCTTGGAAATTTTTACAAGTATTATGGTACGGGTATTTAACTTTATACCTGGATCAAATTCTTCATCAGGTTGCTATGCATTCTGCCTCCTTAAAACTCCCCCGGGAGATCAAATGTTACTTTATACTGGATACCGTAACACAAATTACTATTTGGTCAAACATTTTTGGACAAAACAGGACAGTGACAATTTGGCAAACCCAAATCCAAAGTCTGTCATGGAAACATGTTGGCTTTGATGAACTTTAATCACAGATGGTGTTCTGCTGGAACCTGGCCTATCTTCCTGGTAAACTAGTGAGGATCCCATGATTGGCAGGACAGATTTCATTCAGATAGGGGACCTCAGGGCTTCCATGGTCCATTTTAGCTTCACATGCTCCAGAGAAGGTATGAGGAATCCAGTCCATATGGCAAGGCTGTCCACAGACCCTAGTCTGTTCTCATTCCACAGATCCTGGGAGACCAGGAAGCTGCTTCCTAAAACTTTCTTGTTAGTTTCACCATTGCTACTGTAACCAGTACTTCAAGATTATTAACATCTGCCCCAAGACAGAAAGTGGAGGAGAATTCACTGACACAGCACCTTCCTTCAGAGATATCCAAGTGATTTGCAAAAATGAATGGTCTCACACCTCCTGTGAAGCTGGTGAACATTGGTTTCATTTAATGGATGGACAAAGCAAGAAAGACACACAATGAAGTGAGACCCCCTATAGTCATATACTACATATGTGATAGAGTCAGGAAAAGAATCCAGGTGTCCTGAGATCTAGCACTGGTACTTTAGCCTGGAAGCCCTTCTTCCCCCATATGTTGTGTCTTCACTCATACAAATAGGCGCATCTTCTGCAAACACAAAACAGCTGTCTTGTAAAATTCCAATGAAACGACAGTGTTGCCAATTCCAGGCGGTAGAAAATAATAAACTGGGATCTGAAAAATCATGGTAGTTTAAATCGGTCATGAGGTTTTTTAAAAATAAACCACTGTGGATTCATTTTATTTGCCTGAGGGGGCTGAGTTTTTAGAAGTTTTCGGGGGGTCTCATTTTTATGCTTTCCTCTGCAATCATGAAAACTACAAATCTTGACTAGTAACATGAAGGTTAAAGCTACCTCTTGCCTTGTCTTGAGTAGGATTTTTAAAATGAAATTCTTGTTTATTTGCAACAAGATACTTTTTTTTTTTTTATTTGTGAAGAGAAAACAGCCTGGTCACAATTTGATTGGCAAGATCAGAAATGCACAGGGTGAATAAAAAAATCTAGTCACAGCTTTCGACTACAATAGCCATGTTCAGTTGCAGTATTTGAATATGCAATGACAGGGAGAAAAAAACTAATTTGTGGGGGATTTTTTGAAGTGACTAGGGATAGGGTCAGTGGCTCTGGAGAAGGATAGTTCATAATCAGTCATGACTGGGAACACTCTAGGTGAGGTTACACCTTTACATGTTCTCACTACAGCTACAACATGCATTACTGTATGCCCAATGCATTTTCTCCTTAAATAGACGTGTCCATAGTATCTGAGGGGAACAAAACATGCTGCTTTGCTTTTTGTACCTGTTAGCTACAACTGAACAAAACATTTCAGGCAGGATTCACATGGCCACCAGCTTTCCTTAAACTCTTTTAGGTTCTTTTCTCTCAACAATAGTTTAATTTAACTCTTGTTCAAAGGGTCTCTAGATTTTTATTGAAGAAGCATAAATTATATTTGGTTTGTACACTACACCTAGATTTCCTTGTCCTCTTCAGCACCATCCAAATGATGGGCTCACTGCAATTCAGGAATCATCTGGAGTAATCCTGAGATTCAGTTCTTACTGTGTATGTGGCATGAGTATGTGCTTTCCATATTCAGAATGGGATTTACTTGTTTTAAATCTTAAATAAGAGTTTCTCTCCACAATAGAGATTTATGGTTGCTGCCAACCCAGAGTCTGGGGCAGCTGTCAGACGTATGATGTGGCAGACCGGTATGCATGACTGCCCAGGAAGAAGCAATTCATGTGCTTCCTTTCTGTATCTTGCAATGTGGGATTGGAAAGCTGCTACCAGAAAAGGAAACAGAAAAAATATTGAGATGGCAACACACACAGGACTTATGTACCACTAAATCCTCCAACTGCTGTTGCCACTGAGCACCAGTTTTGTTCTATGAAGTATCACTGATTTTAAACAAGTGCTCAAGGGATCTGATTAAGTGGCTCAGATTGCATAGATACATGCATAGCATAGATAATATGCGACACCCATCAACCTTGGTCTGGAGTACTCCACTAATGGCAACACATGGATGGGTCACAGTAATCTGTAAAATATCGGGGGGTAACCATGTTAGTCTGGATCTGTAACAGCAACGAAGGGTCCTGTGGCACCTTATAGACTAACATAAAAGTTTTGAGCATGAGCTGTCGTGAGCACAGACTCACTTCATCACTTTGCAGCATCTGATGAAGTGAGTCTGTGCTCACGAAAGCTCATGCTCAAAACTTTTCTGTTCGTCTATAAGGCGCCACAGGACCCTTCGTTGCTGTTAGTAATCTGTAAGACATACTGCTTTTATTGGCTCTTCCATGATGTACATGCCCAAAACTGCATGGAGAAGCAGCCCTTGCACCTATTCAGTGAATATCAGAGGACAAGCTCTGATATTACTATGCAAATGCTAGTTGTGTAATGGAGTGCCATTAACTTACCACTAGTATACACGTATCATTAATACTGATAGATTATTAGAAATAGCTGTCACTGCTATTATTTTGCTAATGGCCAGAGAAGTGTCAATATACAGTAAACTCTTTCATATCGGGCATTCTATCATCCGAACTTTCAAATAACCGGCATTTTAACTGTAAGTAAATTTTAGTTATGTTTTCCATAAGTACAATATAGTGAAAGTAAATACAAATAAAAACAGCAAATACAGCATAAGTTTACAGTGTACAATACTACTGTTGGTAAAGAAAGTACTCTGCATACATTTGTTTGTTTCTTAATATCTCATATTTTTCTTTAGTGTTATGCATTGCTAGGTATACCCCTCTATTATCCAGAATATTTGAATATCCAGCAACTTCCTGGTCCTGGGGCTGCCAGATATGAGAGTTTACTGTATATGTCTTAGTACTATAAGAGAAATGGAGCTGAAGTTCAGAAAACTTTTAGATTCCCTTTCCCCTTGATTAAAACTAGACAAAATTTATCTGGATAAAATTTACTATTTGCATTATTGTAGTGTTGGGAACCCCAGGCTTGGACTAAGACCCCATTGATATCTTCAGTCTTGCTAGAAGGTGTGAGGCAAGATGCTACATGAAACTCACTGGAGACTGAAGTCCTATAAATCCACAGCACAAGCACTTGCCAACATAGGCATAGCCTAAGGCAGCCAACACTAGACATAGAAGTCGACTGCCAATACGCAATGTTAGCTGCTTCAATTGTGTAGCTAAAATCTAGTTATCTACAGTTGAGTTATGTCTGTCCACCTGGCAGGTCAATCCTTATCTCTCCCAAGGAGTACAGGGGTCGACCCCTGGGAGTATCATTTTGAGCATCAGAAGATCAACCCTGAGCGGGTTGATCTTCCGCTGTAGTGCGACTCTATCCTTAGTCTCTTTCTGGTAGGTAATAGCATCCCTTGGGGGGAAGGACAGTTCTGTCTTCATGACTCATTCAAGTCCTTGGTCTTCCTAATGAAACTACCGACAAGACAGACTATCACTGGTGGCCAAACGAGCTCCCTAGTTGATTACAGAACACCAAAAAAAGCCTCACACTTTCAGTCATCACCAACCTGGGCTGGATTTGAACCCCTTCAAGATGCGAAAAGCTCTATACAATTAATAGCAGTACCCTGAACTACTATTCTAGGGATAATATTCTAGGGATGTCTTCCATGTGACCTATCAGCTATGTACAGCTGCTACAATGTATTTGAGTGGCCTCTGCTGGGGGTATGAAATTCAGAATGTATAGTTCAGCTCACAGTCCACAGGTAGGCACAGAATCTGCCATTTTTCTCCAATTGATTTTGATACTCCCATACTAGTCCCCACCACAAGTGACTAAAAACCTCTACATCTAGCAACCTATTTTAATATCTAGGTGTTGCAACAAGTGACATGAAAGTCCAACATGATCTTGCAATACTGTTAATTTCAGTACTATAAAAAGTTCACATGCCACTGAAAAAGCTATAAATTCAAACGCCTTACAAGCAAATCATGGGTGCACACAAGGGATAAAGAGATCATCTCCTTCAGTAATGTGCAAAGAAAAATTGGATTTTTTTGGGGGGGGGGCTGGTATTTGAATAGTATTTCAGATAGTAAATCAAGATATTACCATAGCTGGGAGTCTATCCAGAATGTTCATTCCCTTTTGACCCACATATGATAAAAAAAAAAACTGGTCTCACTTCAGCAAGTTTTCACATAAATAAAGTAAAAAAATATTGCTTTAATTATAGAATGGAGCAAACTACTGCACTTGGCACAGGATTTTTATCTGGTATGAATAAAAGCAGTCTGTGGAAGTGGATATGTTTAATTCACTCTTACTAAAGATAGGAAACTTGTTATTTATTGTAGAGAAATCAAGGAAATGTTTATTTCCCTTCTGACCACTGCTGATTGACTGAAAAAGTTATTAAATTGTGCATCATTCCAAATAGGAAAAAATTTGTGCACAATGCGGAAAAAGAATAGATGACTTCTAAAATAACATTCAGAGACAGGAATCTTCATTATCTGGACAGAGTTATTAACAATTATGGTACAGGAGGACAAATGAAGAGATTTTGGTATCTGAGAGACTTCAAATAATAATAATTAGTACAGGTAAAGATAGTTTAAAAAGCACTGAATTAGCCAATCTGTCAGAGGAAAATGATCTTACATTGACACATTCTTGATCCTACACAGCAGCAGTAAAGAAGGTTAATAGGATGTTGGCTTATAATGTGCACAGTATTACAGAAGTCTAAACATACTGTTTTATAAGGCCCTGTTGAGACCACATTTGAAGTAGTGTCCAGATTTTGTCAGTTTATTTGAAGTAAGACAGAATTAGGTTGGAATGAGTACAGCATAAAGAAACAAAGTCAAAGAAAGGGGGGAAAAAGGCATAAATATCAAGAGAGCAATAAAAGTAGGATTTATTTAGCTTTGAGAAAAGATGACTAATAGGTGACACAATTGAAGTATTTCAAATAGCTAAAGGTTACTATAACATTAAACTTGATGACTTACTTTAAGGTTGTTGGACAGAGCAGAACTAAAGGTCAAAGGTTTAAATTTAGGATGGAATATAGGAACAAGAAGAATTATGGATGTACTTGACAGACAAAAGGGTGAGTAGGTGAAATCAAGCTGTATTACTGTATATAACTACAACACGATGACTATATAGCATTTAAGAAGTCAAAGGGATTTTTTTTTTGACAGTAGCTGGCTGCCTTTTAAAAGGGGGGTTCACTAGGGAATGTTTTTGGCAGACAGAGATCAATAACAAATGGCTTCTTTGGAAAAGATTTTAAAACTTTTGTAAGTTTTGTGCTATTCCAAATACGTTTTCTTATGCAATTTGTTGTGTAGCCTGCAGTGTCTAAGCACTAAGCCCCTGGTACACATGATATTTTTCCTATGCTGTGCAAAATCCATATAGATCCACATGACAGCATAAGTCTGGAAACATTGGTTCCAGCATAAAAGCATTTGCCTTTCACCCAAATGTCTACCCAACAGTTTAAAAATCAACTGGACATGCACATCAGAAAGGAGAATCAGGAACATAGGGGTTTTTGGACTAAATAGAACATAGGAAACATTTAGAATTGGAGCTCTTTTGTGACTTTGTTCTCCCTCCCTTTCCAATTTAGTTCATTTTAAATGTTTAGACAAACTCCTGCATGTTTTTTTTCTTTTTTACTGATAAGGCTCCCAACAAAGAATTCTGGAGACTCAGAGCTTGATTGTGACCTCAATGGACTTTTTTTAACCTACATTGGTAAGATCAGGACTATTTCCATCTACACAACAGCACTCTGAACCAACTCTTCTCTTCAAAACACTTTAAATACCCCAACAATAAAAGATGAAGTTTGCTTTGATCAAGTCCATGCATGAAAACATCAAGAGCTGGCAAACTAAATTATAATGGTTACCCATGGCTCAGGAAATGATAGATGACCCTGGAGATCTCTGCTAAGAACAATGTATTATAAACTGGCATTTTCATCCTTTGGAGTACAACTTCTTTTCTGGGAGTTTTATAATAGTTTTGATGGGATTAAAACAAAGAGCAGCTTCCATAGCTAAGATAGCTAAAAAGTTTAATTAAATACAATTGCTTGCTGTGCTTTACTTCCCAAAGAGCCTCATGCATATTCATCACTGTAATTACAGTAGTAAAAAAATCCCCCCACAACTAACTATGCCACACTCCTCATCTTCTACCATGCCTGGATTTTTTTACATAATTACTGCTGAAATTAATTGCAAGTTAGTTAATTTTGCCTTTCAACCTTAATTGTTTTTTTTTCCCCAAACCAAGTCATTGGAAGTACAGTGCTTTACCTCAGACTGTGCTGTGCACCAAAATGCTCTCTTAATAGTGTATGGTAATATGGGACATACAGTATTGTAAATTTCACCATTTAAAATAGAAGATTGCTCTCATAAATACTATATATACACTAAAAAGTACTAGATTTGTTAGCTCCAGCTGTTTACTTCAAGATACCTGCCTGCTGCCATCCACCATCTACCCAATACATTCAGAAACATGTCATCACCCTCCTAAGCGCAAACCCCTCCAACTTATTTCTGGATGCAGTTGAAAGTTGCCCTTTTTCTTGAAAGTTGTCCCGCGTATTCCACCGACCTGTGCATAAACCTTACGCAGTGACAAGTGCTTTTTGGCATTCAGCTCAAGGCTTTTTAAAAGAAGGTCTTGATTGTTCAGAAAGTGCTGAGCATTGATTTTCAATATCATCTTCCTTGTGAGGAATTTCAGATGAGGCAGCCCAAATCATTCTTCTGTTGACAATGTTGGCCTTGATTTTCCTACGACCCTTGCTTCTTCTTATCCCTTCTCTTCCTGCAGTCCTCTACCTCGCTGACTACTTGCCTTTTAACTTCTGTAACAAATGAGGAAGGGGTCCTGCAGCAAACCAACTGCCTCACCGCACAACAGACTCATCCCCTAAAACACTAGTCCTTTGCAAAACACAAGAACCAGGGGTCACCTGATAAAATTAACATGCAGCAAGTTAAAAATTAACAAAAGGATGGCTGCACAATGCACAGGCAGCCTGTGGAACTTGTGCCCAGGGATGTTAGGAAGGTCAAAACTATAACTGGCTTCAAAAAAAGAACTAGATAAATTCCTGAAGCATTGACCCATCAATAACTATTAGTCAGTATGATCAGGGATGCAACCCTTAAGCCTCGGACCGTCAGAACAAAGGATCGTATGTATGACAGTGGATAGATCACTCAATAATTGCATCCTTCTGTTTATTCCTCTGACGCATCTGTTATTAGCCGCTGTCAGAAGACAAGAATACCGGGGTGGTTGGGCCACTGGGCTGACCCAGTAATGAGTCTTACAAGATGCAGTCTCCCTGCTCAGTTCCTGACCTGGCACCACAGCAACCATGAGAAGCAGCTACAGAGAAATTGCTGTTCAGTCTTTGTGATTTCCAGCTGGAGCATGTCCAGAACAATAGAATCCACAAAGCATTCAGCCATCAAACTCCAGAAAGTCTCTGCTAAGCATGTACAAACTGAACTGTTTCAAAGGTTTATAACTTGGCCAAAAGGGGGCATTTTTAAAAGGGGAGCATAAAAAGCACAATCTTGACACCTGACCAATTTCAAGTCCCACCTCCAAAACATGGGAAAAGTGTAGAGCTTTGTATCTAAATAGTTGAAAGGATTTTCTTTCTAAACCTGCATGACACACATTTCCCCCCCCTCATCATCCTGAGAACTGGTAGACCTGCTTTTGATGAACCTTCCAAAAAAAAGTCAGTCTGAGGCAGACACCTGGCAGAACCAATTACAGCTGAAAGGGACGAAATCTGGTAAAGATGTAAGCAAATTTGGTTTTGATAAAGTTGTAAGCAAATGGGAAGTGTTGAGCAACTATAACTGTAGGTGGAGCTACCAGCTATCCCTATATTTGTATGTGGTTTTGTTCCGAGTTTTAAGATGTGGTTTGCATGATTGATGCTACAGAACACAAATTTATACTATATTGTAAAACATCTAGGTCCCATGCTGTGTGAAAGCTGACACAAGAAGGTAGAAACCTCGGGGAAGCAGATGTGGAAATCAGAAGCAGCTATAATTTTATTATTTTTAGCTTGATTTGAACTTTTCATTTGCAATTCTGAATTCTTTGGATGAGCAAAGCTGTCAGGCAACAGGCCAAGAAATTCAAAAATATCACGAACAACAGATTAAAATCAGAATATCAGATTTAAACATCATGTCTAAGGGAGTTGTTTTTGCAGGTGGTAGAATTTTTGCTAAACAGAAAGTCAGAATCTAATGTACTGTTGCTGGTTGGTAGGTTTATTTATGACACTCCCAACTTTTACATTCCTTGAGATCCCTGAATGTGTAATTGTACGTAAGTGTCATGAAATTGTTCGTCCTCTGTAAAAACTCATGAGATGGTTCTGAATAAATGCCCTTGCAATGTTTCCTTACTAATTTTTTACACTAAGAATGGGTAGGTATTGGCTGCCTCTCTGTGGCTTGCATGGAAACACTTGTAAGACAAGTGTCAAGTGGCTTTGATTTTTGTGTCAGTCTGGAGAGAAGTCTTTTTCAGGGGAAAAAAAAGAAGTCAGAGTCACATGAATGCTGTAATGCCACGTCTGCCTCCCAGATAACAGCCTGGGTGCATTTCATGTCTTGTCTAGAAACAAAAACCGTCTCCGAGAACATACAATCCCAGGGATGTGGTCACCATAAGACTGCCTGGTTCCCAGAATCTGAACAGTAAAGCCAGGTGGAAGGGTGGGTGCATTTCATTGTGATAAGGGCCATCCCTTGGGGGGAGGCCAGGCGTAGCACAAGCCCCATCACCACAGGTCCTGACACTGCACCATGATGGTTCAGGTGGCTGAGGTGGTTGCAGTGGGGCTCCCCCAAAGCATGGGTCCTGGGTGGCTGCCCCAAACTGTCCTATGCTCTGAACATGACTGTCATTTCAAGACTGTTGTCACCAGCAGTACCTCTTCATGACACGACAGCAAAAAAAGCTGTATTAACAAGACTGGGGCAGGAACTGGAGTGCAAAGACCAGGCTCTGTATGCAGAGGTCAGGTCGTCAAGGAGGGCCAGGGTTGGTAGCCAGAAAAATAAAAGACTATGTAATACAGTCAGAAGAAGTTTGTGAGATAAGAGGGGGAAGGAAGTGAGAGTGGTGAAGTAAAGCTTTACTCACCAATCCTTGAAAGAGAGAGAAATTCATTCTCTACATCAAACTCTTTTCTGAACCACATAAGTAAGAGTTATGCATAGCTGATCTCCGGGACCTTGGCTAGCAGTTTCCAGCATACAACATAGGCCCAGCGCATACTCAGCACGTCTTCATCAACCCAGGCGGTAAAAGGCTCTCTTGTGAGTCCGTGCCACAAGACCACATGAGAACCAGTTCAACATCAAGGGCATTTTATCTAAACCTATGCCCTTAACATCTGTCAGTTATAGAAACATAAGCTTTTAGGTCTAATAAAAGAATTTATTGCAGAATGCAAGCCAATCCTTCTGTGCCATAAAGCCTTAGCTTAAACCCTTTGAAAACCATTTTATAAGTTTTATCCTTCTAAAATATTTCCATCTGTCAAAGATGCATTATAGCAGCCTTGCTAGAGCCTAGTCAGCCAGGACACTTTTGATGGGAAAGGTGGTGGTAGTTGTGGGGCTGACAAGTAAAACATTAATTTTCCCATCACCTGCATGGATAGATAACTGCTGGATTTTTTCATGACAATTTTGCAAGACTACACTATACAGAACTGGTGGGATTCAGAGAATGAAAACAGCACTAAAGAAGTTCAATAGCTTCTCTGAAGTCTTACCTTAAAAATGACACTCTTCCAAACAGCATAGCATCTGGTGAGAAAACCACCGTTACTCACTAGCGATGAGCTCAGATTATTAAAATCACTTTTCCTCGATTTATCCAGTATGCTACAGAGAACCAAAGTACTAGACTCAAGGAAGCCACAGGAAGGACAAATATTTAAGATAATACACAGATTTGTCATAAAATTACCACTGAGACTCAAGCAGCAGGGCTGATGGCCACTCAGTGCCCATTCCATCGTCTGACTTCCTTCCGAGACCCTTCACACCAGGCCCACCCCTGCACCTTCCCTCCCACCCAGACCCCACACTTCCACTCCACTTCAAATCCTGAAACTCCAGTCTGCTCCTGCACCCTTCCTCCTGCCCAGATCCTGACCCCAACCCCCGCCCTGCACACTGAAACCTCATTTTTGCCCCCTTCCCAGAGCTTTGGAGGGGCACACAAAAGCTATTAGCCCCTGACCCTCAGTAGGGTTAATCTGACCTGGGGGAAGCTCTGAACCTTGGTCCTTCCCCTTTTTCCCCATGGGACTGCAGTGTGAAAAGAGTAGGGTGTGTCAGTTGGGGCCACATCAGTGAGGGTTGCTTTTGCAGGGAGTTGGAGTTTGTTTATTTTTGCTTGTGTCCCACTGAGTGTGGCCTCCAACTGATTTTTCTGTAGGTCTGTGGCCCCAACCCAAAAAACGTTCCACACCCCTGTGCTAGAGTCTTGGACATGGCAATGATGCACTAAGGTGAGGGTATATGATAAAAATTTTGTGCAGATCAGAGTCCCCTGTAAGACAAGTATGTTTTCACAACGTTAGGGCATGCATGTCCTAGCCAAGTTCCCTAAAATAATTATTACAGTGAAGATGGACCCTCAATGGCAAAAGGGAATTGCTCATTTTAATGCTCCTGAGAGCAAGGCAAATAGTACATTCCCAGGGATGGATTGGGGGTAATTAAAAAGATAATTAAAAGAATACTAATTGAAGCCAAGAAGCCAATGGTGCCAAAAAGACACTTGAAGTACAATTGTAGGTAAGAAGGTTTGATTATTGATTCCTTACCAGTAACACAAACGAATGGGTGGTATTTTTTCTATATCAGTAGTCTAAGGGCTATTGAGCCTTTGGGTCCTATGTATTATTAACTAGGAGGTACTGAATAGATTAGGAGAGGTGTAGCATCTAAATGCAATGATTTCACTCTCCTGGGTAATTTGCAATCCATGCAGCAAAATCCCAACTTGTTTTTTGTAACGTCCAATTTAAAAAAAGGAAAGGAATGCTGAAAATTCAAAAGCATGTTTTTCATTATAACAACCTACATTGAAATAGTGCCTCTATAGACCTACAGTACTGTACAAGTTACTCTAAATCCATTTAAATAAAATGTCCATCATATGCCCTCTATCAGCAGTCATTTGGTGGCTAAAAATATCATAGCACACATGCATATTACATATGTTGAATACGTGGTTTGGTGTGAAGTGCTCTGAACTTCTCTGACTACATAGAAAGTAGTTAATTTCCTGTGGCAAGGATCAAAATACTTTGAACACTCTTAATAATCTGTCTGTATATTCCTAGAAACATTTTAAAAAAGAGTCAGGAAAAATGCATTTAAAGGGAACTAGAAAACTTCAAACTCCAGCAAAGGATGACTATGCCACTCGCTTTTTACTATCCCAACCCCATTCTTCTTCCTTAATTAAATATCAGATTGCTTAAAGCAGATCTGCAGATTTAATTAATGCTGCAATTTAAATGAACTTGCTTCCCCTTGGAACTAAGGAGGGTTACTGAACTGACCTCAATCTCAACTAAAATCCCATTTGGCAAGATCCTGAATGCAGGAGCTTATGCCCTATTGACGCAGTTGAATACCACATTCTCTGCAGAATGATGCTATGTTCTGCATGTCTGAATGTTATTTGCAAATAAACAAGGAAAAGGCCAGCTGGAGAATATCTATGAAAAGAAAATGCTACATTGAAGAATATTCATTTACCTGTTAGCACAGGGAACAAGGAGAATGTGTAATCCTGTCTGGCTCTGAAAGAGTTATTGCAATTTATCTCAGTAAAAATGAGGCATTGCTTTTCAGCGTTGTTAAACACCATTAGGTCTATTTGGCACTTCCATTTTGACCTGCTTTTCCTCACATGACCCATCTCTTCCAGCTGCTGACTTCAAACTGCTGCCTCTGCACACAAGGTAGGTAGGGCTGTGGCACAGGTGAGCTAAAATGAAACCAACTCAGGAAGAGGAAGGAGCTGAGAGAGTTTCATTTTGGACAACTCCCTTTCACATAGGAAGCATGGGAATTTTCATAGGAATTAGCAACTCCCACGGTAAGTCCCTCTGCAAATATGCCTCTCTCTGCACATAAGGGACTCTGCTGACACCAAAAAAGCCTGGCAAGAAGTGGGAATGGGAGCGGGGGCAGGGGTGTAACATCAAGGTTTCGCTCTCCCAAACTGAAAATATAAAGAGTTCTGGGGCTTGGCTTTCAGCAACGTCAGATCTCCACCACCGATACCTGTGGCCCTACCACACTCAGGGTCCATTTTAGTCAATTTCACAGGCAAAGGGTTTTAAAACTGGTCATTTTCACAATTTCGGATGTTTGCAATATTTCCTGGTGTGGTAACAGTGAGGGGTTCTGACCCAAAAGCCGATGGAGGTGGGGAGTATCACAAAGCTCTTGTATGGGGTGGGCGGTCATGGGATTGAAACTTTCACTTCTAAGATGCCTGCAGAGCCCACCTCCCTGCAGCAAGAGGAGCAAGTAATGCCAACAAGTGCCAGAGGAGGTTCCCAGAGGTGCAAGTGACTCTGCCTTGTACCGCTGGCAGTGCCCCAGCCAGGAGCTCCTAGCCCCTGCTAGTGGCAAATTAACAAACAAGCTCTGGCAAATCTGGGAGTCCCTCAGAAAAATGGGCATCCTGTGCTGCAGTAGGAGCCCTGCCAAGCAGAACCCCCAAGGGGTGGAAGTCTTGAACCTGGCCAGTCATCACAGCTCCCTCACTTCTGCTTTGCTTTTGGAGAAAGGTCTGGTCTCCCTACCAAGAGCAGCTGTCCAAGGGATGACAAGTTGTGTCCCTTGCCAGTCCAGCAGGCCTAGAAGCCCCAGACAGGGCACTCCCAGAACAATAGGGAGAGCAGATTTCACGGGGAAGGGTTTATTTCGCAGTCTGTGACCCATTTTTCATAGCAATGAACCTCGCAAGGCTGTTCCCTTTATGTTTATACTTTCATTCTGTTGCCTCATTATAATTTCAGGCCATGTATCCCTAAGGGTTATGGTACTTCTCAAAGAGTTATTGTGAAGCTGGCTCTGGGCAGACCCCCAGGAAGGCAAGGGCCATTCAGAAATACACTTGCCAAGTGCTCAACTATCTAACCTCAGCTGCCAACTCTAGTTAAGCAGAAGCAACAACAGCCATATGGACTGATTGATTTTTAAAAGGTAACTATCGTATCAAGAGCGAATCATAATAAAACGCCTCCTGCACATTCTCCTCATACTCAACATATAAGATACGCCTGTGAATCTTTACAACTACACCACGGTCTTATACTCCATTTAGATACAAACCTACAGAGCTTAACACAAATAGCTTTTTGAGACAAGTCTCCTCCCCCTCTCCTAGTTTCTCTTGAAGGGTGTTTGCCAATAAATTGGGTTTCATAGACCAAGACAATAATCTCATCTTTTTAAATGACTTTCAGAACCGAAACAAAGGAAGGGCTCACTGCACCACGGAGGGACAACGCGAACATTTTAACCTCGAGTTGCAACAGAGTTTGAAAATAGTAAGACAAGTACACAAATGTACAATGTTATTCACCCTATCTTTAATCACCACACCACAGACTCCAGACAGAACACCCATCCCATGACTCTACACTGTTATTTACGAAGGCTGGGTCTATACGAGCCCCTTCCTTTCAAAAGGGGCATGTTAATGAGCGGGTTCAAAAGATGCTAATGAGGCACTGAAATGAATATGCAGTGCCTCATTAGCATAATGGCAGCTGCGGCGATTCGAAAGTGCGGCTTTTCGAGTCATGTACCACCCATGGAGACGGGATCTTCTGAAAGGACCCCCCCCCTAGTTTTTGAAAGCCCTTCTTCTGATCACCAGATAAGAAGAAGGGCTTTTGAAAACTGAGGGGGGGTCCTTTCAGAAGGTCCTATCTCCACGGGCAGCGTGCGATTTGAAAAGCCGCACTTTCGAACTGCCGCGGCTACTATTATGCTAATGAGGCGCTGCATATTCATTGCAGCGCCTCATTAGTATCTTTCGAACCCGCTCACTAACATGCCCCTTTCGAAAGGAAGGGGCACATGTAGACACAGGGTAAGTGTTTTTACACCACCTTTTTGGCTTCTCTTGTGGTGGATCCCTAAATTGCAGTTTGACTTGGGGTCCATGAGTCTAAGACAAGGGTGGGCAAAATATGGCCCACAGGTTACATCCAGCCCACCAAGCTGCCACAGCCAGCCCAAGGGCACAGGAGGAGTCTCAGGCAGCTAGCTGCTCTCACCCATGTGCATCTCTGAACACTGCCAACCTGGGGAGGAAGGGGAGAAGACTTTGTGCACTGTCACCACCCCCAGCACAATCTCTCAGCTCCCATTGGCTGGAAGCTGGCCAATCGGAACTGCCTGTTTGCAGGACAGGTACCGTGTGACATACACCTTCCTCTCTTTCCTGGTCTTGCAGCAATGCAGAGCAGCAGGTGGCTGAGAATAGCTGGCTGCTCTGAGCAGCTTGTGGGAGTGTGATTGGCAGGGAGGAAGCTGTGCTGAGGAATTGCTGGACTGCCGGCCGGAAGCCACCCAGGTAAGCACCTACCTGCCAGAACCCACCTCTAGCACCTCAGGCCCTCTGGTTTCCCTCCTGCACCCCTACCTCTTGTTATCCAAACACACTACATCCCATTTCCTGAACCCATCCCCCCACCCGGACCCTGTACCCCAGTCTCCTAGCCCTGTTACAACCCAAATCCCCGCCCTTCCTGCACTCGTACCCCAGGTCATAACCCCCTTCTTCACCCAAACTCTGTCACAGATCTCTAACCGCCTCCTGCACCCCAATCCCTTACCTAAACCTTCCTTTTGCATCCAACCACCTTCCTAGACCTCAGATCCCCACCCCCGTCCATTAATATCATGGAAGAGTATGGCCCTGATCGGTTACAAAAACAATTGCCCCACTCATGGACTAAGTGGTCTGTGAGATATGTCAGATTTTCAAAGGGAGCATCAGCACCTCTGTTCAAAATTTTAGGTGGTCCACAAATGTAAAAAGGTTGACAATCACTGTCCTAGACACAGCATGCGTCTTCACTGGATGCATGGCCCGAATTTAGTTGAATTTCCTCCCCAGTTTCTAACTCTGAGTCCCTACCTTTACTCTCAAGCCACCATTTTATAATTCCAACCTCCCGCTCCTTACTCCTCTTCCCTTCATGATAGCTGTCCTCTCTGTATCTTTCCCATCCATGGGCAAACTTCTCATGTTCATAGCTCTACCTATCTGGCCAGCAGGCAGGGATAGCCAAGCAGTAAGGCAGTTCCTCTCACCAGTGGAGACTGGGTTCACCCAGCTGTGTATGGATATCACCAACAGAGAGTAGGGAGAGCTGGAAGTCCCTTGCTCAAGGACACACATTGGCTGAACACGGGTCTGCTGAACAACAGTACAAACCAAGGTTCCACTTTTTGGATTGTTACTTGATACCTCCATGCCATAAACCTTTCCAAATTAACAAGGTCTGCACACCTCTCATGATCATTTTCACAATTAACTGCTATCCACGTGTTCTTAAACAACAATAGCTGTGAACACTGCTTTAGACTTAAGGCAGCTTTTTGGCTGAAATCCTGAGTAACTCTGACTTCACTCATTGCTTGTTTCTCTGTTAATGGGAACTAAAGTACTTAATTTCATGAATTATGCCACCTAATAAAATGAGCATTTACACTGCGCTACATTTTTAAGCGTGGGCTGAGTCAACAAACACAATTACAGTGCAACATCCAACAGACAAAATCTTTGGGACATTTAATTAAGTATACAAATGTGCGAATGCTGGCAGAGAAACGTTGCAGTCAAAAATCTGAAAGCGTTCACTAGCCTTTGCACTTGGGCTGGTAGGAGACAGGTAAAACACTAGAAACCCTGCACACAGACTCCCAGATGAGACAGGTTTCTTTTTCATTCTTGCACTGTAGACTGTTCAGGGTTAGTTAGCAGTGAAAGTGATTAGTTTTATCACTATTAACAAAGAACTGTTGGAAGCTGGTAAGGACAGTTAGTGCCTTGCCTAAGACCTAGACAATGACTGAATGCACGTTCCTGAAGTGCTCTTTCCAGGGCCCAGAAAATTCCCTTCTCAATGACTTACTGTAAACCAACCAGCACTGGAAACCACCACCTCCTCCTCCTCCCTGGTTCTTACTGCATCAGTCTGTTTCCTCCTACTGAATTCCAACTTTCTCCCACTGTATTTAAAAAAAAAAAAAAAAAGCCCTGGAGCCTTCAAATGCTTCCTTTAAAAGACATGCAGATTCCACCTTTCCAGCAGGGGAATTCCTGACAAAGGACATTCCCTTCCAGCGTGATAGGTGGGATTCTGAAGCTCCAGGACTTTTTTCCCCTGAAAGCCCAAGTTTGACTTAAAGGAAGCCTCTTGATTGTGGGTAATACATAAAGCAAGAAAAATCATCGCTGCCCTATCACACTCAGATAATAGCAGTACACATGCCTGTCAGGTAAAAAGAATCCCAATCTAATTCACTGTTATAACTTGGCTCCTTTTAATTATAGCTTTAATTCTTTGGTTTGTTCTTGACAGTCGACTTGGCTGGTAAAGTCCATTACTTACCTCTCTCCTCCACACTAAAAAAAAACAAAAAAAAAACAAACCCAAAACACTACCACACACATTGCGGTACACCCAAAGTCATGTGCCTGTATTTACTGCTCTGCCTCGGAGCTATATTATGCATATTAAATTGGGAAAGCATTTAGGCTAAAGCAGTCTTAAGTTTATGAGCCTGTTGGTTTTAAAAACAAATGTTAATGAAATATGTGCTACTTATAGAGATGTGCAAAGCCAGTGGGAGGCATTTTAATTAATACAGTTTGCTCAAAGAAAAACAAATGTAATTTCTCTTCAGCTGTCAACCGGCTGTACTGCAACCTGAATGTGGGGAGTGAAAAGAACACTGATAAAGCAAGCCTGTGAGAAAAGCCAGACAGAACTGGGACTTGTGAAAGGAAAGCTGAGAAACTAAGCCAATTCCATCACTATCGGGTTGATTTTTTTTTAAGTAACAGTCACTTTTTATATTCTATAAATTTTTATCCTTTCTGGCTTCAGGTTTAACTTTCACAACAGAGGTTAGGCAGTTGATTCTTTAAACGCTCTTCCCTGAGGAGTACTCTGATTTCGCCCTAGAGTGTTCTGCTTATAGGGGCTTGTGAGTTCAGACCTGAAAGCAGAATAGCAGCAGGCATGCGTAATGGTTAGGATACAATTCTCGGTGGCAGGGCTGGCTCTAGCAAGTTGCCATCCCATAGACAAGCCCACAAATATCCACCTTATCCGTCTGCAGTCTCACAGGCAAAAGTCATGAAAAGCCTGATTCTAATCTAATTCACACCATCAAAACAAAAAGCAGTCAAGTAGCACTTTAAAGACTAGCAAAATGGTTTATTAGGTGAGCTTTCGCGGGACAGACCCACTTCTTCAGACCACAGCCAGACCAGAACAGAATCTGGTCTGGCTATGGTCTGAACAAGTGGGTCTGTCCCACAAAAGCTCACCTAATAAACCATTTTGCTAGTCTTTAAAGTACTACTTGACTGCTTTTTGTTTTGATAGTGTATAGACTAGCAGGGCTTCCTCTTTGTTACTAATTCACACCAGTTTATCTCCACTGACAAACTCCTAATTTACACTGGTAGAAATGAGATAAAAATCAGGCCCTGAACATTTTGCTGACCTGACTAATGCTTCCCCTAGGCCAGCCACTCATCTTGAAGTATTTGCCTCTCTAAAAGCTACAAAGCCCTTTCATGCAATAGGGATTTAAACCCCTCAGACAGTTGTTCTCATTTACAGAACGACAGACATGAAGATTTGTCAGACAAGTTCCCCTCACCGCTGTAACCACTGTCTCTAGAAATATTGTTGCACTGATCGTTATTTGGAAGCAGCCTCACAGACTAACACTAGTGTCTAGCTGCAAGCGTTTGCTGGAGCTCAAACTGACATGGAGACATGTTTTATTTTCAGACCTATGTCAATGAATTTTTAATAAACTGTGCAGCTGAAATAAAATATTTTCTATCAGAATCAGATTCTGACCTTGCAGCCCATGTGCCAGAAGATCATTTTCAATGCAGAGCTACAGAACAACTCCGGCCAGTGGCCCTGGCCACCACAAACTGGCTGAGATTTATTAAAGCCCATCTCGCCAGCTGAAGAGCAGCCGACTCCTCTCTTCCAATCTGATCAGGGCATACAAGGGCTGCATCTTGCTGCAGGTTCGCTCTAGATACCAGAGCGATCTACAGGACATGATTGAAAAGTTTTTGTTTTTTTTTTAAATAAAACAAAACAACTAAAACAAAAACCAAAACCACTTTTCTGCGTACCTGAATGTTGTGCACCGTCCTGCTTCACCTACATCAGGACTCTATTCTAGAGCCTCTCTGCACATTTCACCCAATCTTCTTTCTTCACGGTTCTCTTTATGACAAAATACACTTGGCATTTGGGAGAAGCACGCGGGGAATGAGGATGGAGAAAGTGGAGTTGTGAGGTGCCTTCCTCGCCTTTCAGGCATCCCTCCAGCATAAAGGCCATGAATAACTGTATGCCGTAAGCTTTTCTATCAGGGATGGATAGGCAGTGAAGCCAAAAGGAACAAGGACAAACAAACACCAAGGCTATAGATACAGGTACTCCTTATGAGTTATTACAGTAGTTCAGCCACGTGGAACAGAGCATGTTTCATTTATCTAAGGGTGATGCAGGAGGCACACTCCCTTGCTGGCCAGTGAGATTAAGCATGACTCTAAGGGGCGCTCAAGGCTGGGGAGCAGCATTCCCGCTTATTTTTTTCCATCCATGGGCAGAAAAAAATGTTATGTCCCCTGAGGGATGAACATCACCATTACATCACCAGTAGGAACACATGCAACCAGCTGTGGGTGGCCATAAGCACTCTGTTAATTAGGTAGGTGGCACCTGAATCTCTCCTTGGTTTGCCACCCAAGTACTCAGATTATAGCGAACACTGCTGGGGAGTCCCTTAAACACACAACTTAGGCTTGTGTGTCCATTTCACAGAGAACCTTTGTACAGGCTGAACCTCTCTAATCTGGAACTCTCTCGTCCAGTAACATCTGTAATCTGGCATGACTTTAGTAAGCCAGACAACCACTTATCATGGGTGTATCCAAGTTTCCCGTGATCCCATAAAGTTTGTTTAGAGCCACCAGTCCTGGGTCTCAATGCTCAGTGCTGTTACTTAGCTCTAATTTACCCCGACATGTCTTTTAACAGCACGGTAAGCAGTGGAAGCATTGGTAATGTGCTAGAAAATATTGACCTCCCATTGTCCAGCAAATTCTCTCATCCAGCACCAGTCAGGTCCCAAGGGTGCTGGACAAGAAAGGTTCAACCTGTACTACTGTTTTTCCTGCTGATAAGGAGTACCTTGTACATTAGAATCTATTTCTCTCTGGTTGCATCTACACTAGCACCCCCCTTTCAAGAGAGGGATATGCTAATGAGGTGCTGCAATGAATATGCAGCACCTCATTATCACAATGGCAGCTGCGGCACTACAGAAGTGCTGCTTTCGATCACACATGGCTCATCTACATGGGGTCTTTTTCAAAATCCAAATAGGAATAGGCGGATTTCGAAGCGTGCGGGGTCCTTTCGAAAAGGACTCATGTAGACGAGCAGCGCGTGATCGAAAGCAGCCATTTTCAAAGTGCTGTGGCCACCACTACACTAATGAGGTGCTGCATATTCATTGCCGCACCTCATTAGCATATCCTGTAGTATCTCATTAGCATCCCCCTTTCGAAAGGGGGGTGCTAGTGTAGACATATCCTCTATGGTCATAATCCTTCAAAGAAAGCCAGAAAAGGTCTAGAAAGCTTTCTAGACCAGCAGTTTCCAAACTTTTCTTCATTTGCCAACCCCTAAAAGATTTCTAATGGAAGCATGGACCCATCTGGAAATCTTAGACATGGTCAGTGGAACCCCAGGGGTCTGCAAACCAAAGGCCCAAACCCACTGTTCTAAATACTAGATTAAAATACTTCAATTTACCCCCACCTACAGGATCAGTTGCCTTGAGTTTACTGTAAACACGCTCCAGCAGGGCCGGAAGTCTATATTCCCTAAAGCGCAGTAGTGGAGCTAAGTGAGACAGTTCAGTAGCCTTTCATCTTGCGACAAGTGTCAGCAAATGAACATGATTATGTTATTGAAACATCAGAATTTTAAAACAGAAATGCAATCATAAGATCTCAGAATGTGTACCTAGGCAGAACATTGAAAAGTACAGGACAGGCAAATGACACAGCAATAAAAGCAGTTAAGTAAAACATACTGTCACTGTCCACTTAAAACTTTCCCATTGGGTGATTACTGTGCTGTTTCAATTTTTGCTGAGCAGTCAAACTCATTTGGTAAATAACCACTCATCTGGAAGTGTACCTACCATGAGGAAGTGCAATAAAGGGAAAGCTAGTTTATCGTTCCTTGACTTATATAAATTTTAATAATCATTCTAACCTCTATTTTTTCCCCTCACATTTGGCCTTTTCTACCTAGAAAATTATGTGTCTTAGGGTAGTATGTATCAGAGCGATAGCCATGTTAGTCTGCATCTGCAAACAAGATGAGAAGTCCTATGGCACTTTATCCACTAATAGATGTTTTGGAGCATACACTTTTGTGGGGAAAGACCCACTTCGTCAGATGCAATGTAGGGAGATTCCAAAGGTCTAATTATACAGGCTCATGAAAAGGAGAGAGTCCAGAGTTGACCAGGTCAGCTGACAAGGTCAGTTCAGTCAGGGAGGTTGTGGCCCACTTCCAGCTGCTGGAAATAGGCCACACCTTCCCTGACTGAGTTGACCTCATCAGCTCTGGACTCTCTCCGTTTTGTGAGCCTATACCATCAGACCTCCGGGATTAGACCTCTGACAAAGCGAGTCTTTGCCCACCAAGGCTGTTGCTCCAAAATATCTGTTAGTCTATAAGGTGCCACAGAACTTCTTGTTGATTTTAAGGTAGTATGCTTCCCCCGCTCTCCTCTGAAACATCTAGACCTCTGTTTATTGGATTTTCAGCTTGACTAATGCTTTCTTTGATGATTAAAAGCTCTAGAGATAGTATCGCCATCACATTTATTCAGGCAGGATTTATCAATAAAACTTTCAGAATGACCAGTAACGCAGTTTGTGGAACCAAGGAAAACAGTCCTCATGTTACGCAAGTGACTGAACAGAAGTAATTTACTGGCCAGTGCTGAATGTAGAACCTTGTCACTCTGTGTTAATAAACAGTATCAGATAGATCAGCGTTTCCCAAACTAATTGGCCATGAAACATTTCTGGGCTTGAAATATATTGACGGAACATACTATATGCTGGTTGAGTGTGAGGTAGGATGGAGGGTTTCATACAGAAAAATTGCCATACATAATGTCGGTTTAAAAGTTAGGTTTTTTAGATGTCTTATTTTACAAAGAACAAAACATAAGAGAAAATCATCTGAATGAGCTAATGTCCTTCTAATAGGAAGACGATTAGCAAACCTATACAGTAAACTCTTTCATGTCCAGCAGCCCCAGGACCAGGAAGTTGCTGGATATTCAAATAGTCTGGATAAGAGAGAGGTATACCTAATAATGCTCAAGACTAATGAAAAACAAGATTCGATATTAACAAACAAAGATGCATGCAGAGTATTTTATTTATTAACTGCATTCATTTGTATTTACTTTCACTATACTGTACTTATGGAAAACAGCTAAAATTTACTTATGATTAAAATGTCGTTTGAGTGTTCTGGATGATAGAATGATGGATATGAAAGAGTTTACTGTAATCAAGCATAAAAATTAAAAATAAAGTACAAACCCAAAACATAACTTCAATATAAAAGCCAAAAGAAGGATTGTTAGTGTTGTTCTTTTGTAGAAAAACAGAAAGGACAATACTATTCAAAAAAGGACTGTCCTTCCCTAAAACTTAAAAAATATTTTTGTGCAAAAGAAATGCAAAACAAATTAGGTATGGAAAATATTTTTAAATTTTGTGTTTTTATAAATTTGCTGTTTTTACAGAAAACTCCTGGAAAGTAAAAATAAATAACATTTGACAATTTTTTTTAAATGGGAAGAGTGTTTTTGCATCTTTTGATCACAAATCTGCTTAATATGTCAGTAGTGAAGTTGGAGAGTTGGACCTTCATACCACATGCAGCAACACGTGATTTCTCTGAACACGACTCATGCCGAAACCATTCGAATCAACTCTGATCGTTTCAGTACAAGTAGCATAACAACTATACTATAATGAATGTGTTATAAATACTAAATATACCTAGGACCAAAATACTATTTCAATACCTTAGTATTTTTGATCACACACAATTTCATATTTAATATTTGAAAAGGAAAAATATCACTAGCATCAATTTTTTTTTTTCCACAGAACACCTATTCACATCATATGAAACATCAGAGCTCCGCAGAATACAGTTTGGGAAACACTGAGTTAGGCTATTCATGTTTTGTATATAAACATTTGATACCAAAGTTTGCACGCTGCAATCAGATTTTCAGATGAAAAATGTGGAGACTACAAGCTGCTGCTTAGAACTATGCTTTTAAAATTTACATAGTTACTTGATATGTCAAACAGTATGACTTTTGGGTGCCCAGGTATATCAAACTGCAAAGAGGATCTGTCAAACCAGCTAATCAATGTGAACATCTTAGTTAAGAAAGTATCTTCCCAGCACATAGGAGCCTCCATCTTAGAGCCCCTCAAAGTCTACAACAGGCTACATCTGTAAGAAGAGCTCATGTCCCCTCCATCCATCTCTACAAGTCTTTCAGAAGAGATGGAATATGAAAACCCTGCATACAGTAGTCCCTTGAGTTATGCGAGGGTTGCGCCCTAAAGCGCCCTCACATAACTCGAATGTCATGCAAGTCGGGGGAGGGAACCGCTTTTTTCCATGGCAGAACGCGTGTTCTGCAGCTGGAGAAGCAGCAAGTCCTGGGGTTCGGTGGAGGCAGCTGGGGAGGGTTAAGCCTGGCAGTGGGTTTGGGCCATGGTGGGAGGACAGGAGGGTTAAGCTTGGGGTGGGTTAGGACTGCACAAATGGCTGCGAGGTGGAGCTGAGCTGGAACCAGATGCTAGGTGGGGGAGGGGGCTAGCTGGGGGGGTGTGTGTTTGAGCCAGGGCCATGTGGGGGTTTCTTCCATATATTTATGGAGACACACATCTCTCCGGAGGTCATCAAGTCTAGTTCCCAGCCCTCTTGGCAGGACCAAGCACCATCCAGGGCCATGCGGGTCTGAGGGAGTGGGGTGGGATTCAACCGGGGGCGGGGGGAGCGGGATTTTGAGTTGCACTTAACTCATGTTAATGTGAGTTAAACACAACTTGAAATCATACTTTTCAAGGGATTACTGTACTGACTGAAGAGCCTGCATTCTGCAAAATGAAGCCAACTGACTTCAATGCATGAACAAATTCAAACAAACAGTATTTATTATTGCAGGAGTGAAGACTGACAGAAATTATTTTGTAGGTCAACCGAAGTCTTCTACAAGCCAGCATACAATGATGCCTCTGTCGGTTACACAATCCACTTTGACACTTTGTTCTTTTCTGAAAACAAAGTGTCCAGTGCTGTTTTACCCATTGAAAGCCTTAGTGCCTCTGCTCCTCACTCTCCTTTGCTACTTAACATCTGTTATGTGCCCTATAAACACAAGTCCTTTTTAAAAAAGCAGCAAAACACAAACCGAAAACAGCTTGGATAAACATGGCATTAGATGTTTGCTGGCTTCTTCATAGTGTTCAACTGGCCCAATTATCTTAACCAGGAGACTCTCTTCTCTTGTTGGGCCACAGTATTTTATTAATCAAGATGTAAATCACTGGAGCTATTTAAAAGCATGTTATTTAGATGCCTGTCAGGTATGGTGAGACTCTAGACAGTGCTTGCTCCTGCTATGAGGGCAGGGGACTGGACCTGATGGCCTCTCGAGGTCCCTTCCAGTTTTAGTATTCTATGATTCTGTGTTCCACCAAAGAAGAATACCTGAATTTCCAATATGACTCAGGGTAATAAAATCATTAGAACTCATGGTCCAGTCTCTTCGTTATAGACATTACAGATTCAATGGCATATTTCACAGTAACAGGGTTTGTTTGAATGTCCTTGGTCAAAGATCTTCTACACACACAGGTGGTAGTGTTTGGTTCCTCTGTTTGGTTGCCACTGATCACCTATTCCAACCGTGGCCAGAGAGCTGTAATTTGTGCCCACATAGTACGTAGAGCATTTAGGCATTCCAGGACTTGAAAGGTGTCAACAAATGTAAGGTGTTATTAATGACACCTTCTCTAACTGTGCTCACAAAGTGGGGGGCTTCCTCTTTAGGCAAAGAGGAGACCATCCTATTCTAGTCTCTATTAATTTTTTTCCATGTGCGTATAAAATCAAAAGTAACACAGAAGATGTGAGATGCAGTTGTCTGAGCTTCCCTTCTTCTTTATTCACTCACATAATGGAAGCATAACAGCAAGTGGATTATTTCCTAGCATTAATATGCAGCAACATGCTCACCCACATTCATGTCAATTCAGAAGGTGTAAATAAGAAAAAGAACAAGGATGTGTATCTTTTCATATTTGCTGGAAATGAATGAAAACAATTCACAGAGATTGTATTTAAAGACGCATACAGGTGGGTGTATTTTGCAAGAATCCTGTAATCAGATTTTACATTCATTTCCATTTTGTTAACTTGTCGGATTTTCCGATTATGATTATTTTTATTTTCAAAAGTGTGACTTACAAAACAGGATTCTGAAGTGTCCAGAATTACCTTATATGCAAATACTAAGGGCTGAGATTTGGTATTAATATTTATCTTTATTGTCCTTCTCCAGTGTGTCAACCTAAAACAAACAACATATTTAACGCATACTACATCAACACTCTTGCATTCTTCTCTGCGTCTCCCAGTAACTTTGTCTCACATTTTATACTGCATGAGATAGGGACTCTGTGCCCTGCTCATCACCAATCACATTTGTGATGCTTAAATAATACATTAAATTTTCATTCCTCAGGATCCAAAAGTGCTTCCCAAGTACTATACAGGCAATACCAACTGCAGTGTACCCATCTCTGGGGTGAAGAGTGGTGCCCACAAAGATCACTGGTATAGGGCACAGGGTGTAAAATGTGAGTGTTTGCAAAGGAGACAGGGGCAATTATCTGGTCTTACGCATAGCACCATGGATGGTGTCCGTGTGGTGTGCAGCCATGTTGCTCTTATCTGAAAGACCTGTTGGAGAGTTTCTTGCACAAGAGTATGTGATAAGCACTCATATTACCATTCTATTTAGATACTTCTATGGCCCTCAGCTTTGTAACTATTTGAGCACCTCACAGTTATTGTACGATTTTATGGTCAATACTCGTTTGAGGTAGGGGAGTACTATTCTGGTTTTTACACATAGGGAGCAGAAGAACAGAGTAAATTAAGGCCTGGCCTACACTATAAAGTTGCCTTATGTTGACCTAACTCATGTCAATCTGATTACCAAATGAGTGCTTATCTTTTAAGACACAAAACTGTATTTTCTGAGCACCCTAGTTCATAAGTTTGAAAGGGGCACATCTAATGGTGCTGGTGGCTTTCTCCATATATAAATTCAAATTGGCAGGTGTGACAGAGTGGTAGCTACAAAGGCCCGAGTCAGCACTCTTCAGAGCAGTTGCAGTCGCGTAAACTAGACTATGCAAGACTGTGCCTCATTTGTGGGTAGGACAGAGCACAGCAAAATAGCCAATTATGCCATCAGCTCACAAATAAGTACAGGAAGGAAATGGACTAGTGGGAAACAGGCAGTAAGTGAGGGCGGGACAGAGAGAGAGAGGGAGACTGTGCTCTCTGTCTGCTTGGGAAATGTCTGACGTATGCTGTGAAGGTGGTGGGACAAAACTGTGAACAAACTGCACAGGGTGTTGATCTAGCAAAAAGGTCTCAGTGTAATTTGGGGACTAAGACAGAGGCAGGACCAGTAAAGTTCAAAACAGAGAATAAAAATGCGGTGTTGAAACACCTTTTCTCTGAAAAATTCAATTACTATTCCCACCCAGCAGTTGATTAGAAAGAAATAGCAGGGAAGCGAAGGCCAGCTTCCTAAACATAACAAAGGAGAACCAAACCCACTATCTCAGCTATTTTAAAATTAAAGACCAAATGCACTTACACGTCTATTTTAAATGCCATGAAAGCTTTGATAAAAAATACACCCCTGGCATAGAACCTCCTCCAGGGTCTTACCAGAAGGAGGTATGGCACTTACAGGTAAAGCACTCTAACTCCAGAGGATATGATTTCAGACTGAACTCTTGTTTTAACAAAGTGCACATCCCAGAAATCTTGAGTAAGGTTCTTCACCCTGGTTTCATCTTTGCTGTGCAGCTTGAGAGGCAGACGGGAGATGTAATCCGTCTGTAGGTGGGCAGCGGAGAAGGCGTAAAGAAGGGATAGACAATTTTTGACGGTGGCAGGACAGCATTCCACTCTAAGATTTTGGTAAGTGGTCAAGAGGTGCACTTTTCTATGGAAGAGGTGAGAGATCTGGGATTTAGAAAGGAGGTCAGTGGAGGGGACAGGGGGTGGGGTCAGAAGGAGTTTGAATGAATGAGGGATTGTGGCCTGGGGCATGATCCCGGGGGGGGTATGGGTACAAGAGAGGATTCTGGTCTGGAGGAGGGTGAAGGAGTGGGTGCAGAATCTGGGAGTGATTTGGAATGCAGGAGGGGGTGAGGTGCCAGAGGCAGGCTCTGGCTTAGAGGTGCTTATCTAAGCAGCTCTCTGCCAACAGCACTTATCTGCATGCCTGCAGCCCCAGACCACCTGGCTTTCTGCGCTACGAGGGAGGCTTCTCACGTTGTCCCTGTCCCAGCAAGATCTCTCAGCTCCTATTGACCAGTTTCCAGCCAGTGGGAGCCAAGAAACTGTGCTGCACTGACATGCCCCGCCCCCCCCCCCCCAACAACCTCTCTGAACTCCCATTAGCCAGTTTCCGGCCAAGATGACAGAGATATTGCTGGGGGTGGGGGCAACATGCAAAGCTCTCTCCCCAGTCAAAAGCCTGGATTAAAAGCCTTGGTGGGTGAGCTTTTGCTCGCTGGCCATGTCTTACACATCCCTGATGTAAAGCTTGCAGAGCTGATTCTGATGTCAATTTCCCTTTGCCTGAGCTGACGGTGTATCACGGACAAGAGAGAACCCGACTCACTTCCACCAATTATCTGTTGGTGTATAGTTCCTCAGGGACTACAGGCCTTGTCTACAACAGAAAGAGTTTGCTGGCACTGGGGGAGGGAATTTATCTAGATGTTTATTTAATAATATAATACAGCGAATATGGAAAGACAACCACAAGTGTGGCGATCTTTGAATTCCTTTTGGACACCACTGCTACAGACAGAGCTGTGCACAATTATGCTGACTTTTGCATCCAAATACAGTTCTCTAAAACTGGCTCCACAGTTTTATGAATTTTATTAGAAACCAAGGAAGAAATAAGTTATAGTTGTCTGAAAGTGGATATGACATAAAATGTTACCTACATTGAAAGGAAAGCCTTACTACTACAACAGTGAAATGAATCAAGCTGTCAAGCGATTAATTGTGCAATTAAAACTGTTATTAATCACAGTTTTGTGTTGTTAGAATGACATTAGCAAATATTATTGCATGTTTTCTACATTTTCACATATATTTATTTCAATTAAAATGCAGAACACAAAGTGTAGAGTGCTCACTTAACGTTTACATTTGGTTACAAATATTTGCATTATAAAAAGAATTTTTTTTTCAGTTCACCTATTTCAAACATTGTAGTGTAATATCTTTACCATGGAAGTTGAACTTCGAGATGCAGAATTATATACAACCCCCCGCCCCCCCCCCACATTCCACAGTAAAACACTGAAAAACTTCAGTGTCCACAAGTCCATTCAGTCCTACTTTTTGTTCAGCCATTTGCTCAAACAAGTTTGTTTATATTTGTAGGAGATTATACTGCCTGCTTCATGTTTATAATGTAATCTGGAAAGGAGTGCAGATTCTGCAAGATATTTATATGCCTTACGTGTTGTAGATTCACATTTCCCCTCACCCTCCAAGCACTATTCCAGGATATGCATTCATGCTGATGGCAGGTTCTGCTTGATAACAGTCCAAAACAAGGTATACTGATGCATGTTCATTTCATCAGAGTCATATGCTACCAGCAGAACGATTTTTTTTTTGGTTGGTTGGTTCAGGTTCTGTAGTTTCCACATCTGAGCATTGCTCTTTTAAGACATCTGAAAGCACGCTCCACGCTTTGTCCCTTGCAGATTTTAGAAGGTAGTTCAGAATCTTAAATATTGGGTTGAGTACTGTAGCTGTTTTTTAGGAATCTCACATTGGTACCTTCTTTGCATTTTGTCAAATCTGTCATGAAAGCATTCTGAAAATGAACAATATGTGCTGAGTTATATATGGCAGAATGTAGGTAAAACAAAGCAGGAGACATACATTTCTCTAACAAGGAGTTCCACCGCAAATTTAATGCATGCGTTTTTTTTTTGTTTGTTTTTAAAATAAGCACCATCAGAATGGAAACGTCCTTTGGAATGATAGCTGAAGCATGAAGGAGCATACCAATGTTTAGCATGTCTGGCACATAAATACCTTGCAATGCCAGTTACAAAAGTACTACGTCAATGCCTGTTCTCATTTTCAGTTAACTTTGTAAATAAAGAGGCAGTATTATCTCCAGTAAATGTAAACGAACTTGTTTCTCTTAGTAACTGACTGAACGAGAGGCAGGACTGAATGAACTCGTAGTTTCTAGCTTTACACTCATCTGTTTTAGAGTGCAGTTTGGTTGCTTCGACATGTGGGGGGGGGCGGGAGCGTGGAAATGAGACAATATGAAGCAGGCTAATGAGGCGCTGATGTGCATATTCAGTGCCTCATTAGCATAACGGTGGCCACGTGAATTTCAAAGTGCAGACTTCGAATTTCAGATGGACAGCGTAGATGGAGGCAGCTTTGAAATAAGCGCCCCACTTCGACATTCCCTTACTCCTACAGAACTAGATTGGAGTAAGGGAATGTCGAAGTGGGGGGCTTATTTCGAAGCTGCTCCCATCTTCACTGTGCATCTGCAATTCGAAGTCTGCACTGGGAAACTTTGTGCATTTGTCCTTGTGCTAATGAAGCACTGAATATGCATGTTAGCGCCTCGTTAGCCTGCTTCGAATTACCTCAAAACCATGCCTCCTCCGACAGGAGGGGGCAAGTGCAGAAGCAGTCCACAACAAAAAGGCTATATTTGTAAGTCATAATTTCATAATAGAAGACAACACTACAACAGTGGCTCCCAATCTTCTCACTAACACGGACCCCCAAACTGTTCACGGATCCCAAAATCAGCTCCCCAAACCATTTGCAATTCTAGCTGCTATGTACACTTCATTAAATGAAAAAGAAACCACAACACAGAGTTCATACAGCAATCAACAACATTATTCGAAGATATTTAATTTAAATATAATAATTATAACTTTGTAATTTATCTAAAACTTATTTTCTATGATCACTTCCATTTATCTTCTTTTTTTATCCCATGGACTCCCCCACCCCACCGCTTTACACTGGGGACCACTGCACTACGCTACTTGTCTGAGGTTAACCAAAAAACACTTTCTTTTGTTTAGCAATTTCACAGTGCAAATATTTGCAATCAAAAAATACTATGAAGTGAACACTATACGCTTTGTATTGTGGAACTGAAATCAATATATTTGAAAATGTAGAAAAATATTTAATGCATTTGAATTGATATTTAACAGTGCAATTAAAACTGCAATTAATTTTTAAATCATTTGATTTACCCGCAATTGAAAGCCCTAGAATCAAGTTAATGTTACTTTTGATACTCGAAGGCAGCACTTTGATGTTAATCAGGGGACCGGCTTGCACTCTTGCCCTTCACAGATTACAAAGCCAGATGGAACCACTGTGGTCATCTAGTCTGACCTCCTGCATAACATAGGTCTTAGAACTCCCCCAGAATAATTTTTGTTTGAAGTACAGCACATCTAAAAAAAAAATGCAATTGTGATTTAAAAATAGTGAGGGATGAAGAATCAAACCAGATCTCTGGTGGGTTCTCCTGTTAAAGACACACACTATTTCTAGTCCGAATTTGTTTAGCCTCAACTTCTGGCTGCCACTGGACCTCATTCAGATCTCTGTCTGCTAGACTGAAGACCCCGCTATTAAATGTGCACTCCTGTAGGTGTGCGCACACTGGTCAAGTCACCCATTACCCTTCTCTTGATTATGTTAAATATGCTGTTCTTCTTGAGTCCACTGCTAAATAAGGCATTTTTTCCAATTTCTCATCATTCATGAACTACAGCCACCAGAACTGGACACAGTGCGGCAGCAATAGTCACCCCTGTGCCAAATGTAGGAGGTAAGATAGCCTTTCTATTCCTACTTGAGATTCTCCTTTTTTATGCATCAGTGATGTTAGACTCACACTGGGAGCTCGTCTTCAGCTAATTGTTCACCATGATTCCCAAATTTTTTTCAGCGTCGCCACTTCCCAAGAGACAATCCCCGTGCTCTAAGTGTGATCTACAGTCTTTGTTCGAAGATATACGTTATATTTGGCCACACCGAAACACCCATCATTTGCTTGTGCCCAATATACCAAGTGATGTAGGTTGCTCTGCATTAGTGAGCTGGGTCACCTCATTATTTACCACTCCCCGAATCAGTGCACCTACAGGAAACTTTAGCAGAGATGATTTTAAGGGTTCCCTCCCATCTTTGAGAAAAATGTTAACTAGCATAGGGCCAAGGACAGATCCCTGGGGAACCAGCACTGACCCCCCTGCTCAGCGATGATTCTCCATACCAAATGACAGTCCAGGGTAGTAACGCTACCTCTTTTTCCACTGAGCACCATCAGGTATTGTGCTCACTCTCAATGGCACCTCTCCACCTATCACTCTGAATACTTGGAGACAGGCAGATACTAAATGATGAAATAAACTCTTCCCTCCCCTCTCCCCAACTTCCAGGGCCTGCTGTCAATAGGAGAAAAGTTTCATTAGTTTACAGGTGTGGACTTCTGTGTTTCACTGCCCCTCTCTCAGACTTTAATTACTTACTGGACTATTACTAGGGCCCTACCAAATTCACATCTGTGCAAAACACCTCAGAGAACATGACATCTGATCTCCCGCATGCAATACGGGGTCACCTGTGAAATCTGGCTAGTGTATGGGAAAGGCAGGGCTGTGGGCTCTTACTGTGCACTGATCTCCAGTCACTAGTCCTGGATAGGCAAGGGAGAGACTGGACTTCCCATTCCCTGCCATGGCTGCATCTGGGGCCAGGTCAGGTCCATTTCCAGGAATCTCCCCAGCTGCAGGTAGCTTTAGGACTGTTGTCTGGGAACCTATACCTGAAGGCAGCACCACCATCAGTAGCAAAATGTAAGGCAGCAATACCACAACTGTTTACGAAAGCCTTCTTACTAGAGATGTAGGAGAGTATCCCGCTACATGACGAACTGGTAAGCATCTGCTTATCAGTTAGTGCTACCAGTTACTCACTGCACCCCGACCCCAAGTAACTAGGGAGTAGCTGGCTCAGCCTCTGTCCCTATTTGTGCTGGGATCAGGCACTTTTCTCCACTGCCTCTCTACATTTAAAAGGCTGGGTTGGCACACAGGCTGGCTCAGCTTCTGTCCCCACCATGGGGATTGCACTCTTCCCCCTTCCCTTGTTACTCTGCATTTAAATGGCAGGAGTGGGGAAAGTGGGAGGAAGAGCCTGATCCCCACAACAGGGACACAAGCTGAGCCAGCCGGTGTGGGGTTCAGCCTTTTAAATTCCAAACAGCAGGGGGTGGGGAGTTAACCAAATGACCAAGAGAAATTTTGGTGATTACTCACTTACTAGATTACTCTCTAACATCCTACTGGGGACACCCATACAACCTCTTTTTGGGGTCAGGACCCCGCCCCCCCAATGACAACATTGTGAAATTTCAGATAAAACATCAGAAACCATAACATTTATAATTTTAAAAAACCCTATGACCTAGAAAAATGACGAAGATGGGGGGCAGCGCATGGAGGGGTGAGCCTGTAAGCCCGTAGTATCCTCTCTCTGGGGCTGCTGATATGGAATTCTAGCTACGGCAATTGTGGAGCTAAAGGCAACATATATGTGCTCGGCTACATTGGTTGTCTGTACACGGGAAGGTCGACTTACTGCCTTACTCCTTGCATCTCACGTGGAGTATAAGGGTCAAGTGCAGCCACTGAAAGGCTGGCTTCATGTTTCTGCTACGCACGTAAAATCAAACTCTGGAAGATCGACTCTGGTTTGGTTGAACTTTCAGGGTAGTGCAGACCTGGCCTGACAGCCACCACAGCCAAGTCCTTCAGAAGATATAAAATTAATCCTACAATGAACCATCTTTGCCATGGACTACTACAAATGGGGGAACCCATTTATTTGAAGTATACATCTGACCAGAGATTTTTTTGTAAGAAAAGTGGCACCAATACGGCACCTCGCCCCGCACCCCGCACTGGGTTGCAGGACCAGCGGGGCTTCCAGCTCCCACTCGGCCTTGAAAAAAAGGTGACGGAACAGCATACCATCCCAAAAAAGCACTGCATCTGGCCCCCTTCAAGAACCTCACAAATATTTAAGGTATTAATCTCCACAACACCCCTTTGAGGGAAGCAAGTATATTTTTGCATTCTACTGGAAGAATGAGGAACAGGAGAACAAGTGACTTGTCCACTTCTACACAGGATTATTCATGGCAGAGCTGGGAACTGATTCAGGTCTCTCATGTTCAAGGGTGGTGTCCTTGCCACTGAGCCATCCTTCCCATGATCTTTGGCTTTCAATTTCTTCTTAACCCCAGGAGGTGATTTTCTTAGGCCACACAGCATGGGGACAGAGACCCTGTACATATAACTGAGTTAGTAGGTTTCAAAAGATAAGCATCCGCTGCTACACTTACCTTATCTGCTTTCAGCAGGACTCTTCTTTTATTAACACTGAAATTCTAGGACTATTCACCAGGCAAGCCATTTGAAGCACTCTGTCAAAGCACACTAAATGTCAGACACCTCCTCACCCTGGTTCACTGCCCTCATATTCATGGCCTGGCTCTGTGCCTCCCTAAGAACAATGCTCCTCAAGTGTCACCCAAAGGCTCTGCTACAGAGGAATCATTAGAACGATTGCGATAGCGGTTGAACCAAGCTGCGTAAGATCATGAACGCCCAGTTCAGGAGTCTGTGCCCACCTGTGAGCATTAAATTTACGTAAGAGATTTAGGAAGTTGCCAAGTGAAGCACACATTTAATATACAACATTTTGTATAAGACATCTCAGCATGCAACAGTCTGCCACATTGTTTTGGGGGTACAGCCTGCAGCTCCCACCCCCTATCTTTCATTGTAATAATGGTAGAGGAAGAGGTGTCACACTGTGAAGCAATAGTGATCTGGCACGTGATGCTGACAGTCAATCAACAGTATTATTCCTGAGTCCTTTATAACCGCAGCACCAGATCCATAAAATATGATGCATTGCAGAAGTCAATGGATAACATATGACCAAAATGTGGGAAAAGAATCCATTTATAGAAGTCACGGTAGAGATCCTCTCACAACACCTACAGAGAGCAGCATAATGGTGACTCAATGGTCAGCTAGCCCCAGGAAAGAGATCATCACTGAACATTTCATACGAACATACATTATTTCCCATGAAGTTTATTGTTGATGATGCTGCTTCAGGAAGACTGCAGCTACCGAAGTGGGCGTGACACTGACAGGTCACTCCTGAAGCAATAGCTCACTGCACAGGGAAATCTAGCATGACTCATTTGGGGGACTGGAGGGTAAAGGATTTGCAACATGCCAGAGGCAAGCAATGTAATGTTCAAATCAAACCTTGCCATTAAAAGAGGTTGCAGTGATTATACTGAACTCAAAACAATCATTAAGTTGCTACATTTTGTTCCATGCTTCAAGCTACCCTCTTCACACTCTCTACAATGATTTAATAGGCAGAGAGACTGAAAAAGCACTGAATGATTTCAATATTAAAATAATTACGTAGTCATTGCTACCTATATATAGTCAGTTTAGTGAATAGTTTGAAGCAGCCTAAGAACACAATGAAGAGGGGCAGTATTCTCCATATTCATGTGTTACTTGCCGCCACTTTAATTTAATTTGAGCTGCGCGCATGCATGCACACGCAGAGTAAGGGGGCAAAAACTTGTTGATCTGAACCAGCAGTTCTCAATTTCCTCTGGCCAGAAAGCTCCCCAATGAAGGACCTGCTGACACCTGTTTGTGAGTCCCTTTGTTGAGAACTCAGGCACTAAAAAAGCTAAAGGTCCTTCCAAAAACAAAAATGTGCCCCAGTCAGATCTTGAATAACCATGGAGCCAAAGGCCACTGAAATGTCCATTCCCATTGCTGTGAAAAGTCAGAAGGGATTGGTTTGCAAAAGAGGACAGCACCCTACTACACACAACTTACAAAACCATCTTATAGGCCTGCATAACACCATCACATCTACCAAATTCAAAAAAAATCCTGATCCTGCATTCGGACACCATAACACAGATGTTGTAACCTCTAATAGAATGCATATCATCATGTACTTCTACAGCCTGTCCTCACTGCACTATATACAACCAGGACCAACAAACAATACTGCTCTGCTGCAACTTCAATTACATCAGAATGTCTACAGCAATAACTGAGAATTCATTCTATTCACACAGTACTCTGTTAACCTCTGATTTGGCTTGATCTATGTGTTGTCATAGAAACCACAGTTTGAATTCCCGCCCACCAGAAATGTGTCAGTTATCTATCTGCTCTCTGTTCTTCCCCATCCCACTGCAACAGTGCTTCCAGTAACCTTTTCCAGTAACTTCTTTCCAACATTATGTTTTTATTTTAAAAGTTAGATTAGATCCATGAGAATAAAATACACTTTCCAAAAATATTGCTTAAGGACTTTAAGAAAACTTCTTGTATTGCTTATCTAACAGAGGATCCACCTGAAGCAAGCATCACAGTTACTTGCCTCCATCCCTCCAGGTATCTGTATGTATATAATAAATACACTCTTTTCTTTTGTCACCATTGCGTACCACAGGCATTTACAACTGACAAGCACAAACGTCATTCTTTGGAGGTAAAGCACAATACAGCTTTCCCAAGTATCACTTGAGAAGATGACACAAAGTCTGTAATTACCTAAACATAAATTGCAAACAAGCTGTGCATATTTTGGTAAAAGACAGAGCAATTTGAAAAATACTGCCAGCACCCTGAGTTCCTGAACACATTTACTGCCACTTTCAAGAATTAAATTATTTAGTGAAGGTAGTATAGCTTATCACCACATCTTTTTTTCCCATGAGCACCCCAGAAAGCCCAGAATTAGGCAAGGCTCAGCTATCATGTTTCAATAAAATGCAAACAATGCTGTGCAGGACCCTTCATCTCAAGCAGCAGATGCCACTGTCAGATAGGTTCAGTTTGTTTTATACTGACAAGTCTAAGACTTTAAGATTAATTATAAATCAAAGAAACGTGGCTGTTTATTTCAACAGAATACGCACTTATATTTTATTCCCGATTTTCAAGTGTGCTCTTTAATTAGACGCAGTCTCATGCCAACTGCTCAGGTATTCTAATTTTTGAAAAAAGGCATTTACAGATTCATGCGAGACAAACCACTGCAAACCAGGGATGAAACTTTAAACCAAGGCCCTGACCACTTGGTAAAGTTGTTACGGGACTTTTTTTCTGCAAGAGTGGGTCTGATAGGCACAGTGCCATGAGGTGGGGAATGACACTATGTTGACATATTCCTCCTGTAGTTTAAATTTGGCAGTGCATGCTTCGTTTCCTGTCCTGAGGAGATGCATCTAAAAAGATGTTTCAGCCCTAGAAATGGCTGATTTTTCAATGATTCCAGTATAGAGACTCTACATCAGTGAAGTGTGTGAGATCAAAGGTTGTACCAAAATATCCATGTATAAATGGGAGTGTCACCTAGCTACTAATGCTCATCTACCCTGTGTTCTATTGATCCACAGATCTACCATGACACCCATGTAAATGACAGATTAATGACATTACTTAGAACTCAAAATGTCACTTTACATCTTCAGACTGCTTTGCAAACATTAAATGATTACCGACAGGCACCACAAAGTAAGCAGGCACCCTGTTCCACTGCAACAGTCACAAAGGGGTTAAACTACTAGCCCCAAGGCTGCAGTGGAAGTTATGGTCAAATCCTGGAATCCCTGGCACTCTATTCAACGCCCTCATGAATATGTTACTATAATTTCTTCCGACATAACTGCTCCAAAAGCTATCCAGAGGGAATACAAGAGCTACTATGGAAAGGGATGTTTGCTGAAATTAACATCATTGTACAGCTGAGCTCTTGGGCTCCTTAGCTAGCCTTCAGGACTTCTATGAACATGCCATTCTGACTCAGATATTCTTATTGTATGAGCCATGGAACTCAGAAAAGGCACTGATGATAAAACTCATCTCAGGTGACTGTGTATTTAAGAGAGGAAGGAGAAAAACTGAGTGGAATACTGGATTTTAAAAATGGATTTATTTATAATATGCCAAAAGGGAGCCAAGCGCACCTCCTTGGTCTGCCATGGTCAGAATCTTACCAATCCACAACCAGAGAATATGCCAGACCGAGAAAGGTTTCCCGTCACCTGCCCCCAAACCACCACCCACCACCACTGGGCTGCTCCCCTAGTTGCTGCTTGACCGGGGTTCTGCCCTGCACTGCTGCCAGGCTGCCTCCAATGCTGCCACACTTGCCCTCTCCCTCAAGCTGGGTCCAGCCTATGCAGGGGATGCAGTTCCAATGGTGCAAGGCTGCCGGGGGAAGCCAGCCTCAGGAGAGCTGCCAGGAGAACTTGGTTCGGGACCTGACCCAGGACATGCCAGGGGAAGCTGGCTCCAGTCTATCCCTGGGGGTGTGGCTCAAGCCCTGCGCAGCAGCGCCCAGCCCTGCATGGCTGCTGGAGGAAGCTGGCTCCGGTCCCAGGGAGCTGCCCTGTGCCTGGTGTTGCTTGAAGGGCACGGGCTCTGCTGCAGTCCTCCCTGGGCTGCCAGAGGACAAGGGCTGCACCCTCCTACCCAGCTCTCTGGTCCAGTGACATCCCTTGTCCTGCTGAACAAAGGATGACACCAGACCAGAGAGTGCCGATTCTAGGAGTTCCAACCTGCAGTGAGGTGCACTCCCATATGCCCACTGTCTACGCCCGCTCTTTTCACAACTTCTGCAAGTCAATTAATAATGTGCACTCCAGCCAGAGAGAGCAGCGAAGGGAGGGGACCCCATATTTTCAAGGAACTGCACCATCCCTTAGTTGAAACTGGGGAAAAGCCCTCTGCTGTAAATCGATTCATTTTGCAGAATATCTGTAAGACGTTCAAAGGAACATATGAATGTGCTTGACAAAGGCAGTGTGAGGGAAAACGCCTTCTTTAGGTCTACAAGAAACAAATCCCAAGAAGCAACGAAAAATCAAAGGAGACTGTCGCGTTTACAACATGCTTCCTGCTGTGCTTCCCTTTCACAGGGTAACAGTCCAGTATGTCTCAATGGCCCACCCTGAACCTAGCTGAGCTCTGAGCAGGGACATTTAATCCCCATATGTTACACTTTGGTATTAAATATATGGGAAGCTGCTGTCTACTCTACTTAAAATATTTAAATTTTCGATAAACTGCAAGGTGACGTTATCTGAGCTTGGCAGACTTATCACCCATAGTTTAAGGATTTAGTGTCATACAGTCCATGAAATATAGGCCCTTTGGAATTACTTGGAAAAAGGAGGCATCAAACAAGTAGCACGAAGGGACTGGGACATGTAGCTAGCTCTCTGCTAAAAACGGGCACATGCCCAGCTATCCTTGTAAAAGGAAAGCTGTGCTCTCTCAGCTGCCCTGCGTCCCCAGTGCAGCTGCCCCATCTGTATACGTATACCTTAGGACTGCATCAACAGATGTGCGGCAAAGGCACCTGACAAACAGCAGCACTCCTCCTGACTCCAACATCACCACCATAAACCACGCAGAAGTGCTATAGGGAAGGCAGACCCACAAATGTCTCCCTCTAGTGCTTATCAAAGCAGATGTGCCCACTCATACAGAAGTGTATCTGTGTGTGCCACAGAAAGATGTCTTTCACACACACCCATCAGAAAAATCTAGCATTTCAATCAACATGAGGTTGGAAATAAGAATATTTTCTGTAATTAAAGAGAGAGGGAGGACTAAGTGGCTTCCAATTTACCAGTCCAGCCAATAACCTCTGCTCACTGCAGTCTTAGGGAGTAAATATATTCCCTCAGGTCACTGGAAACCTCCATCATTGAGCAAACAAAGGCCATAAAACAAGCGCCTGCTGCTTCAAAGCACTCTTGTTGAGGGGCTAATGAAAGGTTCTCTCTGAACAGGTTAGCGAGAGCGAGGAACTTTTGGTCTGCTTAAAAACTACCACTGAATGAATGGGAGAATGACTGGATGAATGAGCAACTGAATTAATGAACACGCTTTGATACTGGACATCAGGGCAGGTGAGTTCTAATGTGAGTCAAATGCACAGGAAAATAAAGGTAACTCTGCAAATTTGGAATCTTTTGCCCAAAAAATGTTTTCTTTAAAAATATACTCAGCACGTCCTGCTGTCTCTTTGTCCTAATAAGTTTGGGCTCACCATACCAATGTGCTTAATGTAGCAATAACCATAATTTTTAAAAAATATGGTAGACCCTTCTTAAAGCATTTATATATCCACACCAGTGGTTCGCAATCTTTTCAGCATCACAACCCGCTTTTGATTTTTGAGAAACCCTCACGCCCCCACCCCTTCTTTACAATCATCCAACCCCCACTTTAACAAAAAATTCAACTCGTAATTTGAAATAAACACAAAAGCTTGATATAAAAATTTTGTTTAAAATTAAAAATAAGCACATATATTTTTCTTGGCCCCTTATGGTTGCTTGGTGCAGCCCCAGCTGGCCAGATGCCTGAGTCCTGTGCCAGCCTCCAGAGCTGCCCGTGCCAGCTACCCAGCAACCTGAGACCCATGCCGCCAGAGCCCCTGCAAGCCCCGTGAGCTGCCCACCAGAGTCCCTCCCCTGCCCTCCCACAAAGCCAGGCACCCCAAGCCCTCCATCTAACCCCATCCTCCTCCTCCTCTCCTGCAACCCACACTCACTGTCATTTGCAGAAGGCAGCTAGCTCCACCTGGGTCTTTGCTGGCTGCCTGCTTTTTATAGCCGCTGCACCGGGTCACCCACATAAAATGTCAGGGGCTGAGAGCCTGAAGCAAAGGCTGGATCTTTCTTCAGGTGGCTGTAATGATGGGGGGGGGGCTGGGTCACCTCGCACCCCCCTGGAATTTCTTCATGCCCCCCAGTCTGGGAAACCATGATCCACAAGAAGCAAAGAACGCAGGGAACTCAGGAGAGGACAGAAGAAAAGGAAGTATCAGCACTCATGGGGTGGGAAGACTATTCCCAACATTGAGAGAAAGATCACAGAATCATAGAATACGAGGACTGGAAGGGACCTCAAGAGGCCATCGAGTCCAGCCCCCTGCCCCAATGGCAGGACCAAGTACTATCTAAACCATCCCTGATAGACATCTATCTAACCTGTTCTTAAATATCTCCAGCAATGGAGATTTCACAACCTCCCTTGCCAATTTATTCCACTGTTTGACCACCCTGACAGTTAGGAACTTTTTCCTAATGTCCAACCTAAACCTCCTTGTTGCAGCTTAAGTCCATTGCCTCTCGTTCTATCCTCAGAGGCCAAAAAGAACAAGTTTTCTCCCTCCTCCTCATGACACCCTTTTAGATACCTGAAAACCGCTACCATGCCTCCCCTCAATCTTTTCTTTTCCAAAATAAACAAGCCCAATTCTTTCAGCCTTTCTTCATAGGTCACATTCTCTAGACCTTCAATAATTCTTGTCGCTCTTTTCTGGACCCTCTCTTATTTCTCCACATCTTTCTTGAACTGTGGTGCCTAGAACTGGACACAATACTCCAGCTGAAGCCCAACCAGTGCAGAGTAGAGTGGAAGAATGACTTCTTGTGTCTTGTTCACAACACACCTGTTAACGCATCCCAGAATCATGTCTGATTTTTTTGCAACAGTATCACACTGTTGACTCATATTTAGCTTGTGGTCCACTATAACCCCTAGATCCCTTTCTGCTGTACTCATTCCTAGACAGTCTCTCCCCATTATGTATGTACGTGTGAAACTGATTGTTCTTTCCTAAGCGGAGCACTTTGCATTTGTCCTTATTAAACTTCATCCTGTTTACCTCAGACCATTTCTCCAATTTATCCAGATCATTTTGAATTATGACCCTATCCTCCAAAGCAGTTGCAACCCCTCCCAGCTTGGTATCTTCTGCAAACTTAATAAGTGTACTTTCTGTGCCAATATCTAAATCATTGATGAAGATATTGAACAGAACCGGTCCTAACACAGACCCCTGCGGAACCCCACTTGTTATACTTTTCCAGCAGGACTGAGAACCATTAAGAACTACTCTCTCAGTACGGTTATCCAGCCAGTCATGCACCCACCTTATAGTAGCCTCATCTAAATTGTATTTGCCTAGCTTTTTTAATAAGAATATCATGTGAGACCGTATCAAATGCTTTACTAAAGTCTAGGTATACCACATCTACCGCTTCTCCCCTATCCACAAGCCTCGTTATCCTATCAAAGAAAGCTATCAGATTAGTTTGACATGATTTGTTCTTTACAAATCCATGCTGGCTGTTCCCTATCACCTTACCACCTTCTAAGTGCTTGAAGATGATTTCTTTAATTACCTGCTCCATTATCTTTCCTGGCACTGAAGTTAAGCTGACTGGCCTGTAGTTTCCTGGGTTATTCTTATTCCCCTTTTTATAGATGGGCACTACATTTGCCCTTTTCCAGCCTTCTGGAATCTCTCCCGTCTCCCATGATTTTCCAAAGATGACAGATAAAGGCTCAGATATCTCCTCTATCAGCTCCTTGAGTATTCTAGGATGCATTTCGTCAGGCCCTGGCGACTTGCAGACATCTAATTTTTCTAAGTGATTTTTAACTTTTTCTTTTTTTATTTCAACTTCTAACCCTTCCCCTTTCCCACTAGCATTCACTATGTTAGCCATTGCTTCATCACACTTCTCAGTGAAGACTGAAACAAAGAAGTCATTAAGCATCTCTGCCATTTCCAAGTTCTCTTTTACTGTTTCTCCCTCCTCACTGAGCAATGGCCCTATCCTCTCCCTGGTCTCTCTCTTGTTTCTAATATATTTATAAAAAGCCTTCTTGTTTCCCTTTATGCCTGTAGCTAGTTTGAGCTCATTTTGTGCCTTAGCCTTTCTAATCTTGCTCCTGCATTCTTGTGTTGTTTGCCTATATTCACCCTTTGTAACTTGTCCTTGTTTCCATTTTTTATACGATTCCTTTTTTGAGATCATGGAAGATCTCCTGGTTAAGCCAAGGCAGACTTTTGCCATATTTTCTATCTTTCCTACTCAGCGGCATAGCTTGCTTTTGGGCCCTTAATAATGTCCCTTTGAAAAACTGCCAACTCTCCTCAGCTGTTTTTCCCCTCAGTTTTGCTTCCCATGGGACCTAACCTACCAGCTGTCTGAGTTTACTAAAATCTGCCCTTCTTCAGGAACTTGTCTAATCTGAGGGGAAGTGCAGCCTTCATGGCTTCCTGCAGATCTGCAGTGGTAGGCCCGTATATAAATTAACATGAAAAATCCATCACCACCAAAAATCCTTACTGTGTCCCCTCTGTCCCCCACCAGAATCACCCAGCTGCTCTGTACCCCCAGGAGTTGTCTCTTACTGAGCAGGGTAAGGCAAATAAAGCAATTGCTTTAACAGTTTGTCCTTGAAACTGCACTGCACTTTCCCATACAGACAGGCTCACAAAATTGATGCTAGCTAAACCTGTGCTTGAAACAGGATGGAGTCAAATCAATAAGCAAACAGACTTCAAGTACGTTATAAGCAGTGATAAAACATGATTTAAAGCCAAGGTTACTTTCTCTCACACAGATTTGATCTCCAAACATCTGTCAGACACCTGGGAACTAAGACACAGGTTTAACTTCCTGAAATCTTTCAGGCGAGCGAGAAAGTGCTTATGGAAATAAACGCTTTGAGCTGCTTTCACAGCCTGCGCAGGGAGCAAACGCCTCTCTCACATAGCATCTGGCCACAAGATGGAGTTCTTCCAATTCCAACAAGTAGTAGCTATGTACGGTCGAAGGCCAAGAAGATATCATAGTCACCTCGCACCATAGCCAGCTTTCATAATTAGGTTAAATCTATGCGCTATCAGTTTTGAACAAAGCTTTCCACTCCAAATCCCAAGGATTTAAATGATGATGAACACAGGCGGCTTCCTCAAGTTTGTTGAGTTCGCTTCCAAAGTTTTCGTCGGCAGAACAGAATAGGAACCTAAAAACTGTATGCTGCAAAAGTCAGATAAACCACTGCAAAACACACAAGCATGGAAATGGACTCCACGGGGCATGATTAGAGTTTAGGAAGTACAATGGTCAGTAACAACAGAAAGTTTCGTAACTTCAGCACAGGCCAGGAATCACAAGACCTTGGCTCAGTCACTGACCTGATGCTTGACCTGAAGTAAGTGACACCTCTGTGCCCCACTGCCTCCATCCATGAATGACGATAACAATACTTTACCCTCTTTTGGAAATCATGGACTAAGCTCTAGAGGTAAACACTGGTAGCTTAAAATGAGTACAGTAGTTATTAAATAAATGAAATGAAAACAATGAAAACATCTCCCTGGAACCTTGTGAAACGAAACAAAACAACTCTGTGCTAGATGCTCAAAGTGAAAGGGATGAGAAGCAGAGGAGGGAAACTGATCAGTCCAAGCATCACTGGCTTGACTGAGCCCTACAAAACAGTAGGAGCAAATACAATGTTTCAGAAATCTCTGCTGAAATAACCTAATGTTACCAGTGACACAAGGAGGGACCATTTTCAAAAGATATACTAATTTTACCTTGATAGTGTACCTGAAAAGTTAACCATTGTCAGGATACATTCAGCACTATCATCACCATCTCTTTAGATTAATTAGGACATTCCTGCAAGGGCAGGTAATTCAACAAGTCTTAATAAAACCTCTGGACAGTGACAGGGCCCAGGCAACCCGATAAAAATACAATTTAGGAGTGGTTTAATGGTGCAGAATAAGGATGGAGTTTTTATGTAATATAGGGCACAAATTAAGTGGACACGGAAGATATACAGCATGGTTATGGAAACAGAAAAAGCATGCTGGAGAATGGTGCAGCGTAATGTGTTCTTAAGCTCTGCATCCATCTTTGTCCATAAGAGATCGTATAAACCCATTCTCATGCAGGTGCCGGGAGGCAAGTGGGGTCAGACTAAGGGGATTCTATTCCACATGCAGAACAGAAAGGAGAAGTGGGTAAAGACTTGTTCCATCTTACCTGAAGTAAATTTTTAGGCCTGTACTACAGGGCTTTCAGAAGCACAGACTCCAAGGAGGAAGGAAGTGTTTAAATGGGTCCAAAGCAGTAAAAACCTTACAGGGAAGTCAGGTGATGTCAAAATATGGAAACCAATGACATCTCTTCGAAGGCAAAATAATCTCCCAAAAGTTTAGCGGAATCCCCATTACCCACAACACTGACATTTAGACTGGGAAAAGCACTAGAAAATGGCATCTTGTGGGGAATGAGACTGAACTGGCAGAAAACTAATTAGAGATTGCACAATTCATTCCCTAATTTTTATGATTCCATATATCCTCAGAAATTAAAACTCGAAAAACTGACTGCTGCTAAAATAAGCCTCCTTCAAAACAGGGCATCAAAGCTTTAAAATATATATATCATTTTATGTGTATTTTATAACATTGTGTAACCTTGCATCCAAGTTTGCATTAATCCTTCCATTTTCAGCCCTGAATTTTCTGCCTTCTTTTCACTTCTTTAAAAACAGACACTTCTGAAATTCCTTCCCTAAGTAATTTAATCTCAGAAGCCCGGTGGATGTGAAAAAAGTCTCACCAATAATAAAGGTTTTGGTTTTCAGGCGTACCCTTAGATACATGCACAGAAGGAGCACAATGCGAAAATCTCCCCGCTCCTGTACCTCAAGATGCCTCTCCACATAGCCTAGGCAAACAGGATTAAAACTTAGAATGACAGAAGACAAAGGACAAAGCTGGAGGGAGAGAATGCACACTGTCTTCCATCCAGTCCCTTGGCAACTCATGACATCTTCGGTGTCTTATTCCAGAGGCATCTCTCACCAGTGGAGCTGTGCACCTAGGAAACTGGAAAGGAGGGTGGGGAAAATCACCAGCGGGCTAGGGTGGTACCAAGACACAGCCCCACTGGTTTAGGGGAAAGACCCTGTGATACTTTTTCTGGGGCTTTACTCCAGAATGGGATGATCTAGAGGCCAAATATCAGAGAGGTATCTGTGTTAGTCTGTATCTTCAAAAACAACAAGAAGTCCTGTGGCACCTTATAGACTAACAGACATTTTGGAGCCTAAGCTTTCATGGGCAAAGACCCTCTTCGTCAGATGATGAGTGCGGGGGTGGTTTCCAGAGGAGGATTTAAAGAGGGGGCCCCTCCTCTGAAACCCACCCCCCACTCATGCATCTGACAAAGCAGGTCTCTGCCCACGAAAGCTTAGGCTCCAAAATGTCTTTTAGTCTATAAGGTGCCACAGGACTTCTTGTTGTTTTCTAGAGGCCAAAGACTTACATTTCAGCCAGCTGTGTTAAACTGAACTGCTCCAATATGTGCTACCTGCTGTTTGCAAAGGAGGCAGACAGTGCAGTGGTGGTAAATCCCAGAACTAGATCACTATGCCAGTTTAAACTTCCCCTGGCAGTACATGCTTCAATGCCATAACTCCTTTCAGGGGCCTCTTCTCCCCTAACTTTTCCTTGGTTCTGGTGTCATACAGGAAGACACTATTACCAAAACATAACCCTAGTGTCAAAAGCATCGGGAAGCTATTCCCACCAAGTTAACGACAGGTACACAATCACCAGCAACGCTGGAATCAACCATGACACACATTTTACTATCCTGATCTACTATAAAGAGCACCAGTCATGCCCAAGTATGGAAAGAGGAAATTCCTACTAAGACAGGCTTAGCACAACTGAGCTAGAGCGAGATTCTTAGGCTCACCTGATGGGAATTTGCAAGCAGCAGAGTTAAGATCTTGAGATTTGAATATTTCATGAGAAGCAATAAAAGATGCAAACACAGCTCACGAGTTCAGATAACTGTGCATGACTTCTAGAGTCCAGCTACCATTCAGACAAGAGTACAGACACCACGGCCACTAATGGGAAGTTGCATGGGGTGACCTGATTGATTCCTCAATTTATCTGGGGAAAACAGGAGATTTTGTCACATGCATATTTTTTATACTAAAGTTTAAAAAATCATGATTTATCCATAGAAAAGCCCTAGTTTAAGTTGCGGAGAATTGAACGAACTCTGGAACTAGCTGTTTTGTGCATTGTGCACCTAGAGGGCCCGTTTTAGTATTTCCTAGGAAAGGAAAAATAGGCAAAGATTAATATAGGAATGAGGAAATAAATAGAAGAAACAATGAAGACTAAATTAAAGAAAAAGTGCAGTGAAAGTAAAAAAGAAAAAGTACCAAAAGAAAGTGACAAGCCTTTGACTTTTTTTTCCTTCTATTAACTCTTCACACATGCAGAAGCCAAAAACCTTATAAATCATGTTGTTTCTCCTACACGCTGGGAAGGAAAAGAGGCAGAGATTATTGTTTCTATTTTTCATTACTTGGGAGGTGCACACACAGATTCTTTGGTGATAATGGGGAAGCCTAAACACATGCAGCTTGTCAGTTGATTTATGTAGACATGACGTTTTTGTGATATTTTGCTGACTCAACAATTGCTCAAGAACGAATTGGTGAATATGTAATGAACTTAGTCTGGGGAATTTATTAAATACTCTATTAAAAGTGTTACTAGAACAGTTTTTCTTCATTATTTACTCCTTACAAAATCTCCCCTCCCTAAACTTTCTTGGAAGAATACTTTGTCAGGGCACTGATAGAAAAATAAAAAACAAGGCAAAAGTCTTCCCTGGTTTTCACTGGGAAATTAATTACTGTAAGTTTAAAACAGTCACAGGATTTTCCATGTTGCTTGGTTTCCTTTGTTAGGCTACATTACTAATCACAGCAGTCTGCAAAGGCATCATGCTGTGTTCTTGCTCTACCACAGACGCTTCAGTGCATTTTCTCCAGCCTCTCTACTAAAAGAATTCCCTTATTTAAAGAATCTTGAATTACACACAGTTTGGCTGGGAAATTGCTCTCTAGATATTTTCATCTAATTAGCAAACACACCTGCATATCAATCTCACAATGTCACTGTCTAATCATCTCCCGTCTAGAATCCATAAGCCAACACCAGGTGCAAGGACCGGTTGAGAGAGGAGAAATTTCCAACTTGGCTTGTGAAGACATCACTTGTTTCCCTCAAAAGAGTTTTATGCCATGGGCAAAAGTTGGACTTGAAAATATAGGCCTGGAGAACACAGACACCAGGTTTGCATAATTTTAGGTGGTGTCCAGAATGGATCCAAACCCCAGGGCCCACACCTGCGTTGCAAGCCAATATATGTTTTAAAAAATGCAAAATTGTACTGGAAAAGGTAAGCATTTAACTGTTTCCCTATGTTGTACAACATTGGAGGGTATCGGGGATGAAGGCTCTGCAGTAGAGCTGGGGATGAGAAGTTTGGGGTGTAGGCAGGCTGCCCTGGTGCTGGGCCAAAGGAGGACTGCCCCACACCCCAGCTGCCTTGCAGCAGCAAGATCCAAGGGAGGGGACTCCTCTCCTTGCTGGCCAAGCCTGCCAGATGTAGGTAGGTACAGAAATATGGCAATTGCCTAGGGGCCTAGGTGATTAAAAAGGACCCAGGGGCCCTAGCGAAAATGGTGCAGGTCTTAAACGAAGAAGGGAAGTGGTATGGACTGATTATGAACATCGATAAAACAAAAACAATGGTATTTGGAGATAAATAAATAGGAAGGAAGATCAGTGTCGATGGTATTGAACTAGAAAATGTAGAGAAGTTCACATATCTGGGGAGCGACACAACATATGATCTAGACCGTAAGAAGGAAATAGCGACTAGCATAGCGAAAGCAAGAGCGAGTTTGAAGGTGATAGATAAGATCTGGAAAAGCAAAGCGATTAACTTAAGAATGAAGCGGGGCGTCTTGAAAACGTGTGTATTCAGCAGCATGTTGTACAGATGTGAGACATGGGTGATAACGAAAGATTCGAAAAGAAGAATATTGGTGTTCGAAAGGAGTTTTTATAGAAAGATTCTGAGAATAGGATGGATGCAGAAGGTCACCAGGGAGGAATTATATAGGAAGATACTGCTGAAAGAGAACCTGCTGCAGAAGGTTATAAAACGGAAGTTACAACTACTTGGACATATTTGCAGAATGGACGATGAATGAAAAATCAAGACCCTGGTATTTGTCATAATGGACAGTTCGAATAGGAGAGGCAGACCCCACAGAGAATGGATAGATGGATGTAGTAGATTGGTGCGGAGCTAGTCTACGGAAACTAAGCTACTCTGCACTGGATAGGGAAAGATGAGAAGAAATAGTGAGAGAGGCATCAGACACCAACGGGCGCTGAGCCCACGGTTATTGATGATGATGAGGAGGGGCCCTAGCCACTTCCATGACAGCTCAGCCTGCTCTGGGGAAAAGTGTCTTTTGATTCAAAAATGTTTTTGATTCAAAATGCTTTTGATATGCATCACATAGCAAATACCACTGCCTCAGCCACACTGGAGCCTACATAGGGCATATCAAAAGCATCTCTGAAAAAAAAGGCTGCAGCTTTTCCCCAGAGGAGGTTGGGTTGGCATGAATGCAGCTGCCCTGAGTCCTCTGGGCAGGTGGGCACTCAGGGTTTTTCTGGAGAGGGGGCCTTGTGGCCCTGGCAGAGGGCAGGAGGTACAGTGATCGATCTACCCTGGGGCTCAGGCTTACCATTAATGGGTTTGGTGCTGGCAGCATACTGCATGTGCTTCCAGGGCCCCTCTCTGACAGCCCCATGTGGTATGGTGCTGGGGGTGGGGTGGAAGAAGGAGAAGAGGATGCATCCCATAAGCTAATGCCCTGCCTGAAGGGTCGAGGGAAGGGCTGCCCTCATGTCACATGTGCCTCCTCCCTGTGCAGACTGCAGCAGAAGAAGCTGCTACCTCAGCCTTTCCCACTTCCTTGTAGTCGTGGTAGTACTGGTAGGAGCAATGCGAAAGGAGACAACCAGCAGCAGGTGGGGGAGCCCCCACTCAGCCGTCACACACAAGAGACCTTGGCAATACAACACTACTTGGAAAAACACACACCCAGGACTAAAATGAAATTAAGATAAAACAAAACACCCATATGTGAGGTTTAGCAGAAGCCAGAGTCTGACGCTCACTGAATGGCTTATTGGATCCTCAAAATTCTTGCTTTAACCAAACTCCACCTACTACTCCCAAAGTCAGTCTCATCCTGTAGTGTCAGACTGGTGCACGGTCTCTCTAACATCACCGTGGCCAATACGTAGGCTACTCGCCACATGGGGTGAATGGGATGCCGTGGTGCCGCAAATAAGGGAAGCCGCACACGTGGTGCCCTCCACCCGCTCCACGCATGTGCCCCACCTCTTGGTGGTAGGAGCACGTGGCGGCGGCAGCAGTGGCAGCTCCTGTGGCCCTGGCTTCAGCAGCGGTTGCTCCAGTGAGTCACTGGCATATTCAGTTGGGGGCAGGGAGGGCATTTATTTAAGGGGGACAGGCTGTGGCAAATGTGCAAGGACAACCACCACAAGTGTGGCAATCCTTGAACTGGTACTGGACTCCACTGCCCCATCAGCTTACATATTCTGGTCCTTCAATCTAATCCACCAAGTCTGCGATAGATGTAATCAATTCCAGTGGGATGCTGGAATCAACGTCCAAGGGAGCTGGCGATTCTGGATTGGAATCTCTCACTTTCTATTCTTGCTCTTCTCTATCTTGGGCTCGACTACTCAGAGCTCACTGACAACTGCTAGAGTGCATAACTTTCCTCCATAATGTTTCCTTTCAGTAATAGAGACACTCTTCTCTCCTTTCGCATAGCTGGGTACATGACCGATTTACTACCCCTTCTTATGGATGACAAAAGTTCGCAATAGTGCCTCCTCACACATTTCGTGAGGCTACCCTAGAGCACATGAAAAATAACCAGCTAAACTTGCCTGCAGGTCAGAGGTTATGCTGTGCTTGCCCTTCACCAACAGGAGGCCCTGCATTGTCTTCCTGCAGAAACCTTAGTTCTGAGGCTTCTAGCATCATTGGTCCCCATATATTACACTGGCTCCCCACTGAATTCCAGGTATCCGTCCTCTGTGTCTGATGCCCTTCAGTTTGGGCCAGTACCTTTATCTCCAAAACAGACCTGCCCTCCATAAGAACTACAGTTAATGGGGACATGAAGGCTGGCAGACCTAAGTGATTAAATTCTCCTGGGCAGGGTGAGGGGATCGCTAGAGAAAATTGCCAGCACTAGACCCCACCATCATAACATGTCAGGATGAGACTAAAGGTTTGTCTATGCTAGCAGAGTTTTTGCACTCTCAGTTTCACCAGACACAGTGAACTGGCAGAAGAAGAGAACTGGTTTATGTATTCACTTACTTCAACAGACATCAGAGCCTTTACATTTGCAACACTTCTGTCTCACACTGTAGCTCTCTCTATTTCGATTATAGGTCTTGGGGAGGGAGCAGGCGATTGCTGTGCATCCTTTCTCCAAATACTGATCAGCTCCAGTAGCTCAGCATTGATCTAAGAAGGGGATCATTTGCTCCAGGGAGCAGGCATAGTCCCCTGGCCAGATAAGAGAGCTCTTGCCAAGTAAACAGAAAGGGGGTTTCAAAGTCCCAGAGCTTTACAGGTTGAGGGACAGATGTTTGTGTACCTGCTGTCAAAGCAGCAGGGCTGCTGGCCAAGTGATCATGTTGATGCTATAGAGGCTAAAAGTTCTGTAAACAGCTAGAAGGTGCCTTCACTTGCATGTCACCATTAAGAGATGAACGGAGGAGATTCTCTCTCTGAGGTGAAACTTCTGGGTTTCACCACTAGAAGTCATTGGCAAGAGTAGGCATTTCCATACTTTTTGCACAAAAAAGGGATTTTTCCAACTTTAAATGGCAAGTGTAGACATACCCTAAGTGTGACAAACTGAAAGACCACCCCAACAGGTTTTCCCACGAGGTGCTTCAGGAAGGCCTGGCACTGCTTTTCTGTACAGCCTCTAAAAACTCTCCACAAGTTCAGCAGAGATCAATGCATTCTGGGCATCTGCAAAAGTCACAGTCTCAAATCCTTTTGCTTTTTTTTCCCTTTTTTACAAGCTTGTTTTGTGTTCACTTAGGTACAGTGCTCATGGCACTGCCATAAAAGAGGGATAACACTGTCAGCAACTGTTTGAACTTTTCCTCCAGAGCTCATTTCTGAACCACATCCTCCTCTTCTAATCCAGACCTGGTCCCCTCACATCAATGCAACATGCAAAATTAATAATGGCAAGGAACATTTTTTTCTTCAGATTACTTTACAATAATTTTTAAATCCTCCAAACACCATGGGAAGTAATGTAGTATGAGTGACAGAAACAAGGGTAGAACTCAAGAGATCCTGCAGATCCTTTTTTATGCTCAGTGCATTAGACTATGTACCTGTTTATCCGCTGCAATTCCAATTCTGGGCCCAGTGTCAGTAAACACACCACAAACATAGGACCATTGTACAGATAAGACTTCCACGCACACTACCTCACACCCACCTAGCTCTCCCCCAAGCAGGAAAATACAATATATACATCATAATCTCAGTCTTGTTTGAACATAGATTTCTTGAGACAAAAAGCTGAAGTGCTATGTGATTAAACTGCCCACATTTCTCTCCAGGCTTTAGTGTTTAGAGATTTCAACTAAATGGAAATTAATTATTTAGTTTCTAATTTCCATTTCATGTTGATGTTTATTTAACTGCATGCCACATAATTTCTTTATGCTTTTACCTTCCTGCATAAATATGTATTTTTAATACAATTTTTATGCCAAATTAGCAAAAAGACTATCTAGTAACGTGACCAGCGTATATGAGTTGCCTTTGCAAACACAGTGAACAGTGCACAGATCCAGGGATTCAGAGCTCTTTAACTACTATGTTCAGAAGCCAATGAGAATATACCCTGTACTGCTTTTCTGAGCGATGGGAGGGGAAAAGACAGGGATCCCAAATCCCTAGCAGGAGCACCACAGATTAAAATGAAGAGGCAAAAAAGGGAGAGCTAAGATTTGATGAACCCCATATTTCAAAGATTTACAGTTTGCTGGAAATACTTGAATGGGGAGGAATCTTGGCAGAACCTAAATCTGGGATCAAACTTGGAACTTCAATCAGTAACGGGTTCTGGTTTTAGAATCACCCCTGCAGCAATTTCTCCTCCTCAGAGAACAGAAAATGTTGGTATAGTAACTTAAGAATAACCTGTATGTAAAAAAGCAAATCCTAAAATCCTATTTGCTTCGGCACGAGAAAGCTAAACACTACTATTAGCTTGGCTAAGAGGGGAATTCAGAAGGTGCAGAGGGAGTAAGCATATAATTCACCATTTAAAGTCTGATTACCAATACATTTTGCCCAATGTCATGTGTTTGTTTATGACCGTGAAGCTTTGTTTATTTTCAGCAAAAATAGTTACACCAATACATCCTGACACCTCCAAAGTTGTAAGTAGTTATATCAATAACTCACTTCCCCCGTTCCCTTACACCAAGGGAACAAGCTCTGCTGTTACAAGGGTCTGTTTACACACAAGCTGCATCAGCCACAACTTTAATTAAACTGGTGCAACTTGTGGACTTTCATGAGTTTAAAATGTTTTGTATCAACTCAACTTATACCTGTATATTTGCAGATAAGCTAAACTGATCATTCAGGTTTAGTATGTTCACATTTAATTAAAATCTGTACTAAATCGCAACTTTAACTGACCGGGACTACACTGAGTTTAAACCAGGCTTAAATGTCTTCTCCAGCTTCCATTCTTTGGATCTTCACCAGCAGACTAAACTTGACATGCATCTCGACAGCTGTACTGATGCTCACTGGGTTCTGTAAAATCAAGTGCACTAAATTTCACTCTGCTGCTGTGCGATTAAAATCTGAGCAGCAGCAAAAGCAATGGAGCACTCTGTCTAAATGCAGGAAGACACCAAACTGGTTCACATATGGTTCACTTTTGAAGCATTATCTTAGTAATCATAGAGAAGTATACAGTTTTTTAAAAGATGGAGCCCTGATAATGACAGAGCTTCCGCCTTGGACACAACCCTCTTGCCAACCACCAGTGGACTTTTCAAGCGCTGATGATGAGAACTTGTAGAAAAGCAATCATATTTTAAATATACACAAACACTGTGTTCTCATAATGCTAATCTACAGGGATCATCAGTATCAAGGTTTTTCTTCTGCTTTCCTGGAATCAGCCGTTCTACAACAAATCAAAATTAACCTTATCTGTGCCTTTAATAGCTGGACTCATTCCAATGAGAATATAAAAACTGAGTTAAGCACTCAGTGCTCTCCAACAGAAGTCATTTTCACAAGCAAACGATAATGACCACCAAGAAAAGCCACTGCAGTTTAATGAGCCAGTTACATTTCAAACATTTCCACAGTGTTGCAGATCCTGAAAGGGCAACGCATAGGGATCATTTTATCCATGACAGTGCAACAGAGAACTTAAAGTATCAGGAGGATGATGGGAAAGAAATTCTTATATTTTCAACAACAGGAAGACAAACCTTTGACATTTGACCACCTGGATCTGGAAAATGGAATTACATATACGAAATACTATAATCATACTTCTCCATACTGTATATTATGTTTAAGTGTAAGGTGACCATATCTCCCTGTCCCAAATACACAACAGGAGATATGGGGGGAAGGGGCAGTTCCTCCCAGCTCCACCAAGCCCCAGGGAGCTGGGAAAGAGTCAGCAGCTGCCGTCACTCCCCAGGAGCCCCCGGGAAGCGGCAGCCACCAGCACTCCCCAAGCCCCATGGAAGCGGCAGGGATGTGGTAGCTGCCCACACTTCCTGCTTCCCTGAGGCTCAGGGAAGTGACTCTCCCTAGCAGCTGCGCCTGCCCAGCTGCTGGCAGAAAAGGTCAGCGGGGGAGGGCCCAAATACAGTACAATTAGTCCCTTATTAAAAAGAAGTAGGGATGCCCTTTTGGTGTCCCTAATGCAGTATGGATGGTCACCCTGTTTAAGTACCACTGAAGACCTCACTTAAACCTTTGTGCTCTGCATGGAACATAGTTCACCTGCAAGTCTCCTCCACTTCACTCTGTCTTGGGAGCACCCAGTGGACCATTCCTTGTTGTGGCGAAGCGGCTTGCATGTCTCAATGAGCTGGAGAGCTATGCCAGCAGGAACTATAGTTCCTGAAACTAAATAGGTCAAAGGGTACAGACCACACAAACATGGATCACCTCTCCCTAAGGTTAAAGAGCTTGGCTTCAGGTTAACAACCGTATCCATTACAAAAAAAAGTTATAGAAACATCTACAAAGAAACCTACAACTACACAGGTCTTGGGAGGAGCTGGCAATTTGCATGGACTGATGCAGCATGGTAGGGAAAGCTGAAAAGACACTAAAGGAAGGAGTTAAAATACCTGGGAAGAATTGTTTGAATTTATATGTAACTTTTACCTAAAATAAATACACCATTTGCATTCTGAATCCCCATCTCCCATGATTACCCGTTCATCTACTCGAAAGGAGAAGTACCAACACTGAATTGGGTACTGGGTTACCTACTATTCCTTGTCCTTAAGCCAGTTACAAAAATTCTACCATTATTTCAGTGCTGGGTGCAAAATCAATCACTGCACCTGAGAAAAAGTTCCATGAATGCGCCAGTGCAAATCATTTTCATCACTGCATGGAGTTTGTTACTGAAGCGAACTGACGTTTCATTGTTGGGTATATTTAATGCTGGGAAAGGACTTGAACTGAGAGCCTGAGGAATTACATCTGTCCACAGAACAAGTCCCGCAAGGGTTGCAGCTGTGGAACCTTTCCCACCTGTCAGTAGCCCTGGAGAAATAAATTCAGATTCCCCCTTGTTCTCTCAGCTGGAACTGCTGGCAAAGATTGCAATTATTTTTGTGATGTCTCCTCTTGACCAGCACCACCAAAAGCCCCCACAGTTCCATTGTATCTAGAAGTCCTCTCTTGCTCTCTCCCTTCCCCCCATATATATCTATAGGTGCACACAAATCTTTTTTTTTATATTTTTGTAAAAATATACATATTTATACTAGCAAATTTACCCTGCGTTGCCTGGGTCCTTAAATCACTAGTGATGTGGGTTTTTTCTTTAAAGAAAAAGACAATGCATATTCTTTATTTAAATTACTGTAGTTTTCAAAACCTGCACCCCCCACCCACTGCTCTAGCACCCTGCCCTCAGTCTCTCTCCTCACCCCCAAAACCCTGATGCCTGCACCCCCACCCCTAAACCCCACTCCTCTGCCCTGAGCTCTCCTCACCCCCAACAACTTGCTGTTTCCCTTTCTGTGAGGGAACGAGAAGAAAGAGCACAGCTCTCCTGCTCCCTGCTTTTCCAGCCAGAGTGAGGAATGCAGCAAACTGAATTTTTCCCCTCAATCCCTGACAGTGAAAAGGGGAAACAGCAAGCAGAAAATCTGGGGGTGGGAGAGATTCACCCCTGCAAAAAAAAACAAACAAAAAAACCACCAACCAAACTCTCAGTTTGTTTTAAGTTAGGATAAGAGGTAGCTCTATACCCAACCTGGTGGTCCTAGCTCTTACCATTCAGGAGTTCTTGAACAGACAGGCAGATGCATAAACAAACTTTCTCAAAATACAGTAGTCCCTCGAGTTATATAATGGTTGTGCTCCCAGGCGCTCTCGCATAATTCGAATTTCGGGTAAGTTGGCGGGTGGGGCTGCTTTTTCCCTGGAGGAAATCATTTTCTACAGCAGGGAAGCAGCAGGAGCACGTGGAACTCCTGGGGTTGGGGGAGGAGGGGGCCAGTTGGGGAGGGTTAAGCCTGGCAGTGGGCTGGAGCAGTGGGAGTGGGTAGAAGGGCTGAGTTGACCTGGAGTCACACGCAAGGAGGTGAGCTGGGGCCGTGTGAGAGAGGTTTGAACCAGGGCCAAGTGCAAGGGGTGGTGAGCTGGGGTTGGAGCTGTATGCAGGTGGTGAGCTGGGCCACAGGAGGCTTGAAGGGGGGCATTAAACCAGGCTGCACGGGCCGGGGCAGGGGGGACTGAGCCAGGGCAAGCAGGATTTCGAATGTATTAATGCCAGTTAAGTGCAACTCGCAATCGTGCATTTTGAAGGTTTACTGTACACAGAAAAACTATATAGCTTGCCGCTACTAAGTACTAATTACTAAGGATATTAACATTTAACTGTAGGGTGACCATCCGTACTGTACGGGGCAGAACGGTCCCATATTTATGACACCAAAAAGGCTTCCCAACTTATTTTATTAAATGGGACGAATTTTCCCATATTGGGGCCGTCTCCCCCACCTCACTTTCCAGAGCCTCAGGGAAGCCGGGGGAGCGTGGGCACCGGCTTCTTCCCCAGGGCTCACAGAGCAGCGGGGATTGCCACTTCCACAGGGGATCGCCAGCAGCTGCCACCCCCTTCCCGGCTCCCCAGGGCTTGGAGGAGCTGTGGCTGGGCTGGAGTGCCTCTGCCTTGTGAGGCACTGGGGTTGCTCTGCCCGACTGTTGCATCCCTGCCCACTGCGCATTGGGGGGCTGCCTCTGATGGGGACTGCTCCAGCCGGGCTGGAGAACCTCCCACCCACAGTGTTCCTGGCCAGGCTGTTGCAGATGGTGGCTGCTCTGGCTGCACTGGCGCGCCTCCCCTAAGGGCAACAGCCTGGGTCCCTGGCATGCCACAGGCGGGGTGTTCCAGCCCGGCTGGACTGGAACAGCCTCTGCAGCCACCACCCCCATTTAATCATTTGATTGGTTAAACCTACTGTTTACTTAAATAGGATTATACATCCCCATTAACTAGCCACTAACTACTACAACTACAAAAGCTAAGAGGGCAAAGCTGAGGCAAAAAGTCAATTCAGACAAACACGCAAGCCTCCAACTCGAGCATGGGCAGTTGAGAAGGAACTGAGGCCAATTAGTCCTACATAGCAAGGATGCCCGTGTTGTTAAATATTGACTCACAGAGCTTCCCCCCTCCACCTTCGCCATCTACTCCAAGTTTCAGGAGGCACCTGCAGCGGGGAGGGTGTGTGCGCTAAAGCTAACTCTTCCCTCACAATTTCCTTCTCTTAATCTCACCACTCCACTGCTGTGCTGAAGCCTTGAGTCCTGGCAGGAGAAAACGATGAAGTTGGAAAATGCACAGCAAATGGTATGGTATGGCCCGATTATTAAATGTAAATAAATATTCATAGGCTAATAGTTTTAAATCTATAATGGTAAACTGTTTATTCAAATGACAAATTTTATTTGGGGATTAGAGATGGATTGGTCTCAAACTCAAAAGCGGCATTGTGTCGTGAGTTCTGCTTTAATTCTGCAGCAAGCCACCCCGATGAACAGAATACAAAACATTGTCTATTCAATACTTTTTCCTCTGTCTTTCCAGCCACCAATACAAACCCCAATATTTACTCAGAAAAAAATTTACAGTTTTTGCACCAATTTTGCCATGGTAACAAACACACACAGATATATTCCTGGGAAAAATGAAAGAAAATAAAAAACTGAAAACAAGAAGGATTATTCAGTGTGAACATGCCTGTTATAGTTTAAAAAAAACCCACAGCAACAACACACCACACACCTTTGTATGGTGAATGAAAGGCAAGACATAACAGCACGCAGGAGACACTCTGATATGATTGCGGCTGAGGGTGTCAGGGAGTTTCCCAAACCTGAGCAGTCCTTTGTAGATGACTAAACTGAGGAACTGTCCAAGACTGAGGTGTCATTAGAAGAAATTTTGGAACTAATTAAGAAACTTATCAGTAACAAGCCACTGGAACCAGATGGCATTCACTCAAGAGTTCTGAAATGTGAAACTGCAGAACTAGTAACTGTGGTGTGTAACCTATCCTTTAAATCAGCTTCTGTACCCAATGACTGGGAGATAGCTAATGTAACGCCACTATTTAAAAAGGGCTCTAGACACAATCCCGGCAATTACAGACCAGTAAGTCTAACGTCAGTACTAGGCAAGCTAGTTGGAACCACAGTAAAGAATAAAATTGCCAGACACATAGAAGAGCAATTTGTTGGGCAGAAGTCAACATGGCTTCTGTAAAGTGAAATCATGTCTTACTAATCTATTAGAGTTCTTTGAAGAGGTCAACAAACACGGGGACAAGGGGGATCCAGTAGATATAGTTGACTTAGATTTCCAAAAAGCCTTTGACAAGGTCCCTCATCAAAGGCTCTTACTTAAACTTAGTTGTCATGGGATAAAAGGGAAGATCCTTTCATGGATTGAGAACTGGTTAAATGACAGAAAACAAAGGGTAAGAATATATGGCAAATTTTCAGAACGGAGGGGGTAACTAGTGGCGTTTCCAAGGGTGAGTCCTAGGACCAATCCTATTCAACTTATTCACAAATGATCTGGAAAGGGGTAAACTGTGAGGTGGCAAAGTTTGCAGACAATAGTAAACTGCTCAAGGTAGTTAAGACCAAAGCAGACTGCGAAGAACTTCAAAAGGGTCTCAAAACTGACTGATCGGTCAACAAAATGGCAAATGGAATTTTACTTGGATAAATGTAAAGTAATGCCTAGTGGAAAAGATAACCCCATCTATATATACAAAATATGATGAGGGCTAATTAGCTACAGCTAATTAGGGAAGAGATCTTAGAGTTGTAGTCCATAGTTCTTTGAAAACATCCAAGAAGTATTCAACAGCAGTCAAAAATCAAACAGGATGTTAGGAATCGTCAAAAAAGGGATAGAGAATAAGACGGATAATATCTTATTGCCCTTCTATAAAACCATGGTATGCCCACATTTTGAATACTGCATACAGTTGTGCATACAGTTACCTCATCTCAGAAAAGATATACTGGCACTAGAAAGGTTCAGAAAAGAGCAACTAAAATGATTAGGGGTTTGGAACAGGCCCCATACGGAGAGAGATTAAAGAGGCTAGTACTTTTCAGCTTAAGAAAGAGGAGGCTAAGTGGGGATATGACCGAGGTATATAAAGTTATGAGCAGTGTGGAGAAAGTGACCAAGGAAGAGTTATTTACTTGTTCCCACAACATAAGAACTAGGGAATGCCAAATGAAATTAATGGGTAGCAGGTTTAAAATGAATAAATAAAAGGAAATCCTTCTTCACACAGCACACAGTCAACCCGTGGAACTCCTTGCCCAAGGAGGCTGTGAAGGCTAGGACAATAACAGGGTTTAAAAAAAGAGCTAGATAAATTCATGGAGTTTAGGTCCATTAATGACTATTAGCCAGGATGGGTAAGGAATGGTGTCCCTAGCCTCTGTTTGTCAGAGGCTGAAGATGGGTGGAAGAAGCGAGATCGTTACCTGTTCAGTTCAGTCCCTCTGGGGCACCTGGTATTGGCCACTGTTGGCAAACAGGATACTGAGCTAGATGGACCTTTGGTCTCACCCAGTAAGGCCGTTCTTATGTTCCTACTCTTCCTCACTTGGAGGCTCTCTGGTTAAAAACTTCTCCCAGGCAAACATTTACAAGTTACCCCTATTCTGGTGGAGCAAGACTGGATCACTGATAATAAAGAACCTGCAATTATCTGATGTCTAAATCAAGTGGCTAAATCATCGCTTTAGAACCCATGGGTTAGCTCAGGCGTGCAGCCACAGGGACCCAACACTGACAAAATAATCAATTCACAAATGAACTCATCACAGGAATCATATGAATTACCTTCCAGTGCTGCTTTGGACAGCACATCTTACCTTGTTAACTCCTCTGCAAATGAATTTGCTTTTTTGCCCCCAGGAGAATCCTTCAAATAAGTCATTTTGTATGGAGTATGGGAGGTGTGTATGGGGGGAAAGGGAAGTAGAGGGAGAGAATGAAATCACTAGGAGAACTATTCACAGCTGACATAAGTTTCACAAAGCTATTTCCCTACAGCAGCTGTTATAAGCAAGGGTTCTGAAACTACTAAATATCCATGCATGCAGCCTTTATTTAATTAAGCATTCAGTGACATTTTATTTGTATCTGTTCTTAAGTTTCTGCTTTTTATTTAGTCTGCCTTTGACTATTAAGTTCCAGATGTAGGTTGCATTTAGACTAAGCCAACGAATGGTAATTGCAAATTAAGCTTCAGTTTACAGACTATGTAAATAATGAGTCAAAGACAGATTCAATAAGAGGAAACTGCTCAGCCTGAAGCAGCCAGAATCAGGCTGCAAGGTTTTGAGAAGGCTAAATGATACCACAGAATTGGGAATTTAAGAGGGTTTTCCACTTGCCACATGCAGATGATCAGTTACAGACTTGACACAGGGTGGGATGTTCTGGGAACTATTTACCTTTAATAAATTAAATATTAGGGTATTTCATTGCAAATCAGGGTACGTCCGCTCCATTTGGCAGACAGCTTTGGCATTCACTTGGAGTTTGAGCCTGCTTCTGCAAAGTCTCACAGCTGGACTTACTACTGTGAGCCACTCAAGTGAGTGGGAATATTTATAGAGTCAGGTGTCTCAGGACTTACCTCTGTGCTTGTGATGGTATAAAAATTGAAGGGAAATACTTGTGGAACCTTTGGGGATTTCCCCTGAATTTCCTTTCTTCAAATCCTGATAAATCTCCCAATAGGATGACTCATTTCCATACTCCAAGACATTTCTGAAGAGCAAGTTAACCTTTGGGATGCACCTACATTTCCCTAAGGGATGGCAAGCAAGCCCCCCCCGCAAACTCCTCTGCACCTAGTTCTTCAGTGGTCATTGTAGATTTTCTTGTATTATTGAGCCTTATGTCACTTTATGTCACACAGCTCCAAAATCTTCAGTTTGCAGGGTGCTGCAGATTTTTGTATTGACCATGCACAGCCATGAAGATTCTGCTCGGGAGTTTGGCAGCTGGGTCAGATTTCAAATTTTGGCACTCAGTAGGCTTTTGGCAGTGGGACGCAGATGCATCTTTAGTAAAGACTCAGTTGATATGCTTCCAAGCGCTTATTTCACAAAACAAATTCTCTGAAATACTGAATGATGTACTATGGAAGTTTACAAATGGAAGAACATACCTATCTGTATGTGGCCATGGTGGGATTATATGGCCAAATACATGCCCAGTACAAACGTGTGATTGTGTTATGTCCCATCTTTGACAGGTTGTCTCATCTAATGGAGAAAGGATACCTGATTCTTATTGCAGCTTTGCTGCTAACCTGCTATAAATTTGGGTAAGTCACTGGAGGGTCCGTTTGCCTTAGTCTGAAACAAACAGAAAACTTGTTTATGAACAGAAGTGCTTCCACTACAAGCCAGTGGTTGAATCTGAGCAGAACTTTGCTGAATAAGTAGCAACCTGTATTGCCAACAAATGTGCGACATACGTAGACTTGAATATATGGCAGTAGGCTGCCTAAATGAAAAATTAATGACACTTTCAGACCACCCAGCTTGTAACTGAGCAGCAATGCTATCATTAAACTAAAAACAGCATGGCTAGAGTTGTGAGGATATTACCAGCACTCTATGCTGCTAGAGTGTCATTCAGAATCCACGGTGGTAAAAGCAAAAATGTGTGGGTGATAACCAAAAGGGTTTAAGGGAATAAAAAAGGCTTTTAAACACATCAAGGGAAAAGGGAAGTCCACATAGGAAGATGAAATTGATTCAGAAAGGGCCAAGACACCAGAAAGAAAAAACACAAACATTTGAGCAGTTACAAAGAAAGAAAAAAAAGTGTGAAAATAGCTGTTAATTAAGAGAATAATTATATAATTGGAATATACAGACCTAGAGCGTGACTAGCCTGCCGGCTCGGTGGGAAGAGTCTTTTTACAATGGAAAATCCACCACAAAGCATGTAGACTGTTAAGGTCCGATGAGTGTCCAAAGAACAGATGTTTTGAATGGTCACCACCACTTACTACGTTTGAGTAGTAGGAGAAAATTAAGAAAAGAAAACTTTAGGCATAATATCCAAGAAAATTTCCTGACGGTGACATGTTTCTGGCAGTGGAATAAGAGGAGTCCCAGTGCCTGGAATTCTTAAAATTAAGCTTAAATACACTGCCAGATAATATCCCCTAAACAGAGCAATTCTGCATTAATTGTAGAGAGATTGATTGGATGGTCGCTCTCTAATTCCATCTTCAGCTCCTATGATTCAGATACATTGGGACTCAGGCCAGGTTTACGCTAGGCAGAAAAGTCAATTTAAAATATGCAACTCCAGCTAAAACAATTGTGTAGCTGGAATCAACATATCACAGATTGATTTTTCTGGCCATCCCCACAGTGGGATGTCGACGGGCATGTTGCTTTCCCATTGACCTCCCTTACTGCTTGAGACAGTAAGGAGTCCCAGGGTTGACAGAGGATCCCTGATGGTTTAATGCATCCCCACTAGGTGCACTAAATCGAACCTTGAAGATCAATCCTGATTGAGTCAATCTTCTAGTAAGTATAGATGTACCTTAATACTTCACTCCAGAACAAGAGCAACCTCCTTTAGGAACCTGCTCGCAGATTCATCCAGCTTACTACAGTATTGAAATGTACAGATGCACCAGAGTGAGAAGTACAAATAGGTGGAGATTAAAGGAACAGCTCCAAAGATTACTATGGCAGCTACAAGATCTGCAAATAATTACTATCATGAATGAGCGCAAAATCATTGGACTTGCTTCTAAACCAAACACTTTAAGTCTCTGCTTTACTCCTGATATGAAAGACTTATAAATGTGCAGCATTCCTTTATACAGGGGAAAAACACTTGCCTACAGAAAGGCCTGTTTCTACAACTGAATTTAGGAGCTTCTCTCTCTCCCTCCCACAGATCCACCCACCACCAAGGGGAAAATTAAAACTTAGTAAATTAAAATTAAAACTCCACAGCTTTAGATTCACTTCCAACTGCACACAAAGACCTAACAAAGATGCTATTTACCAGAGACGGTTTCATTTGAAGTCCTCTATGCCAGTACTAGTGCAATAAGGTCTTCTACATTAAGCAATTGGTAACATTTCACTGACAGTGAAAGGGCTTTTACTTCTTCATGGAGATGAGTATTTGACAGTCAGATACATAAACTGCTGGATCCTTTCCATAATGGCCGGACTTTGAAGCTCATATGGGGAGGAGTTAAGAAAAGCATGAGGATACCCAAAGAGCAGGAAGACAGGAGGGTCAGAGGGTAATTCACTCCTCTATAGCACATTGTATCAGAACACCTTACAGCATTTTACAAATTGCCATTAAGCGTCTCAACATCACTAGGAAACACACTATTTGTGACTGCCACAAATTGTGCTCCAGAGCAATTTGCTTGAATTCTGTGCCTCAGTTTCCTATTCTGTTAAATGGTATACTACCTATCTTCTTAGATAGGACATAGGGTTGTTGTGAGGCTTATGTTAATTAATCTCAATGACATGCTCAAGGACAATCTCAAGCCAGCACTACAGACACCACCACCTTTAGCATGAAACTTTAGGCATAATATCCAAGAAAATTTCCTGAGGGTGTACTGAAAGTACAATACATTCAATATTATGACAGGGCTACTGGAAGAAAACTTGGCAGTATACTTTTTATCGTACTGTGTCATATTATACCCACAATATACATCATGCTAATCAGATCTCCTTGAAGTGAAAGAGGACTGCCATGGATATGAAAGGCGCTTATTATACGGACTTATACAGACTACAAGGGGAAATAACACAATGAGGTAGGCATCAAAATGATTCCTGAGAACTGCTCACCAGGAGAGCCATGTAGAAAAAAAAAATCAGAGCATGTACACTCTTGGGAAGTCTAAATCTTCCAGGCATGAATACAGGGCAACCTTAAGTAGTTTATAACCTTAATATTTTTAGAAAAGCTTGATTTCTTGTTTACTATGTATTTGTTTAAAGGAAGTACATATGGCTGCACAAAGGTACATTCAGGCCCACAAAAAGGTAAACCATGAGCTACAGAACTCATGTATGGTGAAATGTGCAGCGTGCCAGCAGAAGTCTCTATGTACTTAAGTTTCCCTTAAATTCCTTTAATAAAAGTTTAAGTGGGACTTTAGTGATGGGTAAGCTTTATGACCTCTGCAGAATGATGAATTTCACCCCGGAGCTGGTCCTCACTCCAGTTTTTTTTTTTTTTTTTTTTATACACACACCCACACGGTAACTGCTTGTCATCTAATTTAAATCAAAGTACCGTGCATGTTCCTAAAGGCGACTGTGGACACTCCACAGGCCACAGATCTTGGCTATAAACATCTATTCTGTACTTTCAGCGAGGCCCAAACTAGCTTTTACATTTTCACTACTTTAAATAATTAATTTAATTAATTCCAGTACAGAAACAATAGAGAACTTGGAGACCGTGACTCTTCTTTATGTTACTGTAGAATATTTGGACAATTCGACACTTTAAAACGTCCACATCTGTGACAGGAAGGTAGGCAAGCATGACTGTCATTTACAGATGTGGAAAACAGGTATGCTTAATGCCAAAAATGTCTGTCAGAACCAGGGTTTGAATTTGATTCCCAGTCCTCTACTCTGATTCCATCGCTGTTTGGAATGGTGAAAGTACCTAATTGTTTTGCTGTGAATTACACTGTTCCAATGGCTATTCCGGTCACAGTGAAAGCACAGTGTAGAGTAAGAGTAGGATTTCTCTCTTTGGGGGGTCAGTTGTGTATAGAATAAGACACAATGACTCCCCTTAATCTGATTTTGCCAGAGGCACAAAGATAAAGACAAACTAACATCCTCATAAAATATGGCTGCTTTCTTCTCCTGGGTTCAATCCGTCACTTCCAACAGCAGATTGTCATGACAACGCATGCAACCTGGAGGCAATCCAACTAATAAATCTGCAGAAGCAGCAGCCAGCCAGAGCAAGTGTGGAAAGAACACTGCTGCTTTAAACCTCCAACTGCATAAAACCCCCAACACAAATTAACCTTATTAGACCACTGCAGCCTTGCTGGCAGCGCTTAAATTCAGCTAGAGCCACCCAGAGCAGAGTGCTGGTAAATATTTTGAAACTTACAGAAGTCCCAGTGTCTCCTGTGGGGCTGAAGCTCAGGCCCTGGCACCCTCCCTCTCACCTCAGGGGAGAAGCCCCAAGACCCTCACCCCATAGCTGAAGACCAAAGCCCCAAATGGGGGCAGGACATGGGGGACTTCAGGAAATAATCCAAGACTTTAAGCCTGCCTGTGATAAAAATTAACATACTTCTCAGCACACTCGCAACAGCATCATCACAGAAACAGTACACAAATGACTAAGCCTCACGTCTTCTCTCCTCTCTTTTCAAAGACCAGGACGGGGCCACATCATTTCACGCGTCCAGCAGGAAGATTCTAAACCTGCCTTTCTTTGGCTTCTCTCTGAACAAAGATGTGTTTGCAGGGCACCCTCACTGATACTCCTGACCCTTTTTCAGCTCAGTTCTTGAGCACAAGGGAAGTGCTTTTCTTAGGTGAAGAAGGGAAATGGGAAAAAACGTGCTTAAAAATTGTTGAGATATTATTACAGTGTTTTTTTCTTTACACTGGCTTGTGATATGGAAAATGACAGAGTCATGTTTCTTCTTGCATTTGTCAATTTTTTTTTTTATGTTTGAGATGTTTTTCCTTTCGAGTATCAGCTCTTCAGCACTGCCAGCCACTATGGCAAGGGGGGATGGGACTGTTCTCATTTTGGGTTTACTGAATCTTTGGTAGGAAAGTCTTCCCAAGTCCTGTGGGTCCTACACACTTCTTTCTCCTGAAAACCATCTTTTACAAAACCTTCCTTCCTCCTCTGATCTCCCCAAGAGAGATACCACCACACCTTACACCAGACAGCAGCTCAGATGTTTTGTATTTGTTCTGATTAAGTTACTCGAACCTGGTTTTTCTTTTCCCCCATGTCATAATCACATTTATGGGAGAAAAATGCAAAAATGTATAGTGTTAGAGACTGCATAGGTTGGACCTCCCTGGGCTGAAACCCTTGGAACCCGAGTAGTCCTGGGCCAGGAATTTTGCCAGACGAGGGGAGATCAATGCTCCCCCTTCTGGCCTCCAGCTCCCACTCCCGGTCTTTATTCCTGGATATTGGCCCACTCCCAGCCACCAGTCTGGGCCACTTCCCAGCCATGGGTTGCCAGTTCCCCGGTTCCCCTGCTACCACCCTGGCTGTAGCTGCCTGTCCAGGTCTCCCAGCAGCCTGGCTCCCAGCCAGCCCCCTCTTCTAATCACTGGGGCTCTCTGGTCCAACAGCCACCATGGCCCTAACAGACCACAGATGTTGCCAGACCAGTGTGTCCTGGATTTCAGAGGTTTAACCTGTATTATAAAAGGGCTTTTTCTGTTTTTTAAATTATAAATATAGGAGGCACTGTGGAAATGCAAAGTATTAGAGGAAGTCACAAGATTGGACACAGATTAATTATGACTTAAACAACACTGTAAAGAGGAAAAAAATACCATCCCTATGTTACAGGTGGGAAGGAGGTACACAACTGTGCCTATATTATATTGAGTTAGTCAGTCTGCTGGGAATACAATGAAGGCCTTCCAATTCCAAGTTCCCTGCTTTGGATAACAACGTGCCCATTCAATCACACTTTATTGAGCCTATAATGCCAAAACAAGAGGCAAGCTGCTGAACAAATAAAGAAACCACTCCCAGAACATGCAGTCTCTCTGCCTTCTCATAATATTTCAGCTGAGTCATAAACAGCAGGAGCAGCGCACCAGACTTACATTTGCATAAATTTTCCCTTCTACTCCTACCCACTTTTTTCAGCTAGCTATCACTGTTGAAACTTTCACTTTTTTTTAAATTAATGTTTTCATTCGATCCCCAACTGAAGGTGAACTGTTTTTCCCTTGAAAGTCTGAGCAAAAGAGGTTCACCCTTCTTACCAGTGGGGAAAAAAAACATGTTCTACTATGAAAAGTGTCTTGCAAAATGGACTGTGACCGTGCAATGAGTCTAGAGCAATGTTTCCCAATTTTATTTGGCCATGGAAACTTTTTAAACTTGAAAGAATTTTGCAGAACCACGTTCCCAGGCTCTACCCTCCTTGGCCCCCAAACCAACCTTCCCACCCACCACATCACCAGGTTTTACCTGCCTCAGCCCTCAGATCCAACCCCTATCTCCAAATTATCTCCCATCCCACAACCCACCCCCCGATCCTCAGGCTTAACCCCTCTCAGCCCCAAACTAGCCCCGGGACTAACCCATCTGTGGTGCTGCCTGGGGAGCCTACACTGGGCAGCCACATGATCTCAGTGGAAGGAAGACTGGTGTGGAAGTGTTCTGCTGGTGGGGAGGCCCACTGGAGGTATCTGGCCACTCTGGGTAGCAGGGTGAGTGAAGGGCTCTCTGCAGCTCCTTGCCCTGCCACCAATGAAATAATGGAACTAAATTTAGTTGGCTTAACAGACAGATCCCTCCCATTGCCCTGCCAGCCATTAAACCAAATAAATTTAGTTCTACTGTTTCAGCAATGACAGGGCACGGGGCCACAGAGGAGTCGCTATTGTAATGGAATTTTCTCTCCGAACCCTTAGTTTCATTTCACGGAATCCCAGGGTTCTGCAGAACACCATTTGGGAAACGCTGATTTAGTGTGTTATGTGTAGACAGATTTATCCATTTGTGAAATGGAAGGAATGCTGGGAGTTGGAAGGTTCTCTTATTTCTCTCTTTGGGCACAACTGAGCTTGCATTACAGAAAGACTCCTCCTGACTTCACTGTGAGTTGGACCAGGCCTTTTAAGCTCTTAGAAATCCTTAGATGAAAGGCGCTATTACAAGCTTTGGAAACCTCAAATAACGAGCTAAACAAACTGGAGAGCTGCAACAAGCATCGCCCTACAATTATTTGTGTTGGGAAGACAGAACTGTTATTCACAACGGTGGCGAGACCAGGAGTGTAGTAATTACTTCTGATTCCTGCCTTTGGAAATTAGGCTTTGCTTAGGTCTCTGGAGTGCAATCAAAAACCCTTGTGCCTACCTTGAGGGCTTCCACAGCTTTCTTCATCGCTGTTGTCCTGGCAGTTATTCTGACTGTCGCATACAAAGCTTTTATCGATGCAAAGGCCGTTCTTACAGTGGAATCGAGCAGTAGAGCACAGCAAAGGATTTGCTGCTGTGAAAACAAAAGTGAGATCTTTCATCAGAAATTAGCTCTCACCCAAACAAAGAATTACTCCCTAAGGGCTCCTACAAAGATGGTCACAACTCAACCTTTGGTCTGTCAGGTTACTCCTATGGGCTTAGCCTACAGTCCAATAAATTGAGTACTGCTAAATGAGGGGAGTTGGAAGTTTCAATTCGCGTAACATTCTTTGGAATGATCAGAGATCTAGTCCACCCACAGCTACGATCAGGGCTTTTCTTCTGCTGGAACACCATGGAATGGCCCAGTGTCGCCATTTCGGCAGGTGGCTGGGCTATGCTGCCCAGTCGGGGCAGTGGGAGGTTAGCAAAATGCGGCTCAGCAGAGTGAACACGTTGAGCACCCCTCCCCCAGCTCTGGAGCCGCACGGCTCTTCTGGTCCTGCCATGGCTCCTGCGCTCCACCTGGGAGCTGTGCCGCTCCTGCCACCTGCCGCCACCCCAGCAGCTGTGGTCTGGTGTAGTGCGTGCTGCCTAAGCACCTGCGGCTGGGCACTGCCAGGTTGGAGCCTGCAAAAGCCTTGGGGCACGGGACAGCACCTGCCATTATTCCCCAGGCTCTGCTGGGTGTGGGGCAGAGGTTAGCCAAACTGGTTTAGCTATTTCTGAGAACAGGATTGGGGAAAATACATAGAGCCCTGTAAACCTGGGGACATTTGCTCTACGGCCATGATTATTTTTGCTGATACTGGACCAGATGCAGATACTACACAGCGGTATCTATCAACCTCTGCTGCTGCTGCCTCCTTTCATTTTAGCACCCTGAGCCGCCTCTTAGCCTTGTCAATCTCTGCCCTCTCTTACACCTCCTGTCAGTAAGATCCTGGGCCAATCTATACCCACATGCCCCTCTCCCAATCGCTAGCCCCATGGCTTTTAAAAGTGAAGTGACAGGGCCTGCCATGGACTCCCGCAGAGGCAGATTAGGGGACAGAGTCCCCAGAAAAATGGGCACCCTCACCCGTTTGCCTGGCACCTATTGGGGAGCAGGGTCAGGGCGTTCCTGCTGGGGATCATGGTCAGAGCATGAGTGCTTGTCCTGCTCTGCCCCACCAGGTGCTCCTACTGTGCGGCAAGGCTCGCATGTGTGCCCTGACCTCGCTCCCTGCTCAGAATGCCCGGTGGGGCGGAGTGGGATAAGTAACCTTAGCGCACACATCCACACAGATGGTCCTCCTGAGAGCGAAGCACTGAGAGACCACTTGCTGCTGCCAAGGTGTGGATGTGGATGCAAAAAAAGGCGTGGAGCAGATTGGGAGCATATTGTTTCCACATTTCTATATTTTCAGAAGGCTATAAGAATAAGCTTTTTTTTTTTTTTTTGCGCAAGTTAAAAGAAGTCCGGGTGACCTTTGTTTATAAAAGCTCTAGAAACTCATGCTTGCATCAGGAACTTGAATCTTTGCAGGAGATGACCTTTAATTAAAAGATGTGCCTTTTGCCATCCTGAAAATATGGCCAAGCAAAAATGGCAATTTGCCAATGCTCAGTAGTGACATCCTAAAGCTTCATAACTTAATTCTCCAGAGATCCCATCAAGACTGAGAATGCTCCAGCCTGGGCTGAGCAGGACTTTCCATGAAATTACAGTTCCCAGATGCTCTGCGTCATGCTGGGTCTGGGTCTGACCGTAGAACTGAGAGCAGAGTACGTGTCTCATGATACATATGTATGAGGGGGCTGAATCAGGATGCCAAGTCTTAATTTTGGCATTTCCCACCTTTTCAGGGCTTGGTTTTGCAAACTTAATACATTTTGCAAGTTCACATGCATAATACTTATATCCTGACTGTGCTTGGAAGAACTAGTCATAAGAGAACCAGAGTGTGCTAGGAGCTGTACAAACATGCAACAAAAAGACGGTGTTCAAAGATTTTATAGAACCTTATAGAATCACAGAACCAAAAATATCACTACTTTTCTCCTTCTAACCTAGCATTGTTTGTAACAGCACATTTACTGTTCTGTCCATTCTCACTGAAAATGTCTCAAGCTGTAAGATTTCTACCACTCCCCTGGGGAAACTATTCCACAGACTAATACAACTCACTGTTGGGATGAATATCGGGGAAATCTGCCAACATTTCTGCTTCCTTAATTTCATCGTTCAACTCCTAGCTATATCCTGCATATTGCACTAAGTAATCTTTCTCCCTGCCACTTGTGGCATCCTTCATATACAGCATATCTAGCATTGCTTAATCAAGCTAGACATTTTTAGAATCTTCTCATAAGTCAATGTCTCCAGCCCTTCACCATTTTTGGTGCTCTTCTCTGAACTTCCTCCAATTTCTAGAAAGGAGGTGACTCAAACTAAACATAATATTCAAAGTTCAACTTCAAAAAGCAGCCAGCAGTGCCACTTTGTATGTCTTGTGTGTGTCAAAGTGTACAGCTGCCAAGAAACCGGCTGCCAACTTTTTTTCTTTAAAACTAACTCAGAGAGCCTCCCAAACTGTACGTCTTCTGAGTCTCTGAAATGAAACCATTTAAAGACTCTGTTCACACAATACCTTGTACATAAGAGAGATACCATACACATGAGCTAATTGCAAAAACACAACCCTGTAACCAGCAACATTCACTTGTGATAAAAAGGTCGTCTCTCCCTTGCCTTTGAGCTACTGCATACATACAGAATTTCATAGTGGATGCCACGGTCAACAGTACCACTGCTCCTCGAGAAACTTAGCAGACAGCAGAAGTCTACCTTAAGCGCATTGAAGGTATTATCTTCAGCCCCATCTGGGAAAGGGCAGAGGATCAAAGGACCACTGTGATTGGTTGTAAGGCACACTCCCATCTACATATCACATACACACACATGAAATTATGTAGTTCATAACCAATTACATGTGTTGAGCTCATATTATTTTAAAATGCAATCTAACATCTGACTCCACTACCTCAAAGGAGATAATATTCAAGGTGCACTGGTCCAAAGCGCCTTCTAGTCCAATTTGTTGAAGAATCACCCAGAGACCACAAATCACTTCCTTAGACTTTAATTCTCTTTCTCTAACTTCATTCTCTCTCTCTATGGGTGCCATCTCTCCACTCCATTTGCCCAGGGCCCAAAACAGTCACTTCAGACCATCAACAGATGGCCTCTTAAAGAAAGGTCAGATGCTGGTGCTACCATGGAGACACCTCAGGGTATGCACACAGGGGAAGGGGGAACTGGGGGAGAAAGAGATGAAAAGGGCATGTCCCTGATGCGGTGGATAGTGATGTATCATTGTAAAAGTCACTTCTTTTGTAATCTGAGAAAGCTGTTGTCTGTTGTCCTCCTCCTGACCTTTAAATGTCATTAAAAGAAAAAAAAAAATCAATCCAGCCAGCTCTGGCAAGAGCCAGCAAGCCCTTGCTGAAAGCTGCCACTGCAGTCTCAGAGCATGTCTGTGTATTCACCAGCTCCCCTAATGGCAACAGAGCAGCCTCATCAAACATAACCTTTCCTTACTGCTGTGCAAGATCCTTGGCACGGTTACGGAGGCAAAAGGATCTAGTTCAGCCACATGCAAAAACTTCAGCACAAGTCAAAAAGTAACTTTTTAAACTAACTTTCTGCTGTGATGTCCCTGAAAAGGACTGCTGGGGAGAAAGGATAAGGTCAGTGCATCACCAGGCCTCTTCAGCTTAAGGCAAAACACTCTTCTCACTGTGGCACTCTGCCAAACCTGTCAAATGATACTGTATCCAGGTATAAGCAGAGGAGCTGAAAGGCAGATCTGCTCAGAGAAAATATATTTTTCGAATAAAAAAGAGACATAGGAAGAAACATTTTTCTGTCACTTTCAAAGAAGCCTGTCCAGTTTGGGGAAAATTCACCCTGGTGTACAGGACCCACACATAAGCTTTTAAGTAACACTGAAATGAGGCACTGACTTTTTGCTGGTTCTCTGACACAGCAATGTTCCCTCTAATTTTCTTCATCCCTGCGTAGGATAAATTTTGATATGTGCATTGAGACATGCGAGGGTGCATACCACCGACAGAAACACGTGCTGCTGGCTATGGGTGCTCTGCTATTCAGCTGGACAGAATTTCATAGTAGATGCCAGGGTCTACAGTACCACTGCTCCTACAGAAACTTAGCAGAAGGTGGAGGTCTAGCTTAAGCGCGTTGAAGGTATAATCTTCAGCCACATCTGGGAAAGGGCAGAAGATCAAAGTGTCTGAATCTCTCCCAGGTAGCTCAGCTTACAGTGCTCAGCTTACAGGAAACACTGCCAAATAGGGTGATTTTCACTCTTCTTTCAAAATTAAATTATATTTCCCCAACAGTCAGCTCCTGAGATCTGAATGTCCAGTTGGGCTCTGTCCTCCCATCCCCACCAGTATCAGAGTCAGCAATCAGAACTTAGTTGACAATACTGCTGATGATGCACAAGGCAGACGAACTCTCACGCAGCTGAGTTGGCTCTGCAGGAGTTACTGAAGTCAGAAGGTGTATAATTCAGGGATCAGCAGACCCAGAGAAGAGACAAAAGATGACAAAGGGAGAAATTAGAAAGCTAAGCAATGCCTTGTTTGAGGAAGTCACCCTGTGAGAGACGTGTGGAGTAATTTCTTACTGTCATCGCGTCTGTTTTATTTAGCAAAACTCTCTCACCTGCAAAGAAAGTTAAAGGTTGATAAACTTGAACACTGATCCCCAGCCCACCATCCAGTGCCTGCTTCTAACAGCAAGTTCAGCATGAGCACTGGTAATAAAACTGACAAGCACTCCTTTAGCAAGTAGCAGCTGGCAGACCTGGGGTTGGTTAAGTTTCAGTATTTAATGTGGACCAACTACAAAAAAAAATAATGCTTTAGTAACTAAGAATACAAATCCTTCCTAAGCAGGACCTGTGGTCACGGTCAAGACAGATGTTCATCTAAAAAAACCCAAGAGGCTCTATTTAATGTAGTGCTGGAGTTTACACTTTCTGATGAGGCAGGTTCTGACTGTTATTAACACTATAAATATCCTGTTGCTATCAAGAGGTCCTGCAGTTATAAAGCAAAAAAAAAAAAAAAAAGAGATGATTTAGGTGGCAAACAACAGAGAGTGTGCATTGATATCAGGGTTAAAGCAATGCACAATGTTTCTTTCTCGTGCGGGACTGATCTGCTGAAACAAACAAGATGTTTCTCCAGGTACGGGTAGACTTGGCACTTACTACAGTTTTCTTCATCACTGCCATCTGGGCAGTCCTCAAAGCCATTGCACCGGAAGCGGCCGATGATGCAATGGATCCCACTAGCACAGGGGAAGAACGTGGAGCCACATTTCGATTTGGCTTTTGCTGCAAGACAAGAAGCACAAACAAAGCCAGAATTAGGGAAACAATCTGCATAATACTAAAAGATCTTTGTTTCAGAAGGAGCTAAACCAGGGGTCTACAACTGAAATAGCAAGAAGAGACATTTTTTCAAATTCAGTTACAAAATCAACACTTCAAGAGCCACAATGAATGTGAATATGAGACAGTCCTTAATAAATACAGTCCAACTGTACTTTAAGAACAGCGCACACAATGATTTGTACCAGTTGGAAAGTTAAGTTACCCCCATCTCCAGGCTTTACCCACCTCAGACCCAAATGTGTCCCCCATCCCCAAGCTTTACCCTGTGTGCCCCAAACCGACTCCCATCCCCAGGCTTAATCCCTCTCAGCCCCAAACCTACCCCCCTCCATCTCTAGGCTTAACCTGCTTCAGCCCCCAAATCTTTCTCCCTGCCACATCCCCAGGATTAACCTGCCTCAGCCAACGAATTCTTCAGCTGCACATGCAGCTGCCACTGGTCTTTCAGGGGCGTCTCCCCCAGTCTCAGCAGGGCTTTGTGGCTGCAGCAGGGAAGACTCAGACACCCCTCCCCCCCAGCTCTCCTGCTCACTTCCCCCACCTGCAATGTGGGCGGCTCCCTGCCCTGTCGTGCTGAAATAATGATAAATAATTTAAACCAATTGAATTTTGTTCCATTGCTTCAGCCGCAGCAGCATCCGAAGCCACATGCCATTCCTTACAGAGCCACATGCTGCTCTGGAGCTGCAGGTTGCCGACCCCTGACTTAGACACAGGGCTGCCACACATTCCCCATTACAAAACCCTGCTTACTGTTCTTATACTTTTGACAAGAGTAAATAACTTAAGGACAAAATTTTCCATGCAAGTTACCTGCATCAGGCTGACATTTTTCTTATTTTATTTTCAGGGGTTTGTTTTCTCTTTTAGCCAAAACCGTTCAGCTGTTTCTGAGAACAAGGCTAGAGGAAAAACATATTCTCCTGTCCATGTTAAAATTATAGCAACTTCCCTTAGAAAGGCTCTAGAGCAGGGACATGAAATTTGTTACGGGATGACCTTTGTAACAGGGATTTTTTTTTTTTTGATTTTTTTTTACTGTGCCTGTGAAAATCTGATCCAACTTGTGCAAGTTACAAGGCTTTCAATGTTAAAGCATGTTAAAACTGTGGAGGATATTAGACTTCTGCAGCTAAGACCCCCACAGATTCTGTCTGTATGGAACAGACCATGGCCTGTACTTTTGTAGCAAATGGAGCTCTGGACTTTGAAGACCATGTTGCGTCCACAGGCCTGAAAGGAGAGCAATGAACCTGCCTCTTGTGTTCCTGGGGGACTTGCTGACTGGGCGTAGGCAATAAGAAGGGAGATGCCTGATTCAGATGCAGCGGAGACAAAAGCCAGAGGGGTGTGAGGAGGGAAAACTGGGACTGGAGGCTGGCAGAAGGGAAGGGAAGTCAAGTTGCAGGAAAATACTGGGATGGTCCAAGCAAACAGAGTGGGACAAGGAACTGGAGGGTGAGCAGTACAGCACTGGCCAAAGAGCCTGGGGTGAGCTATTCGGACCATGATTCTGTGGGGATGGGGACAGATAACCAAGGGAAGTGGATGCCAGAGGCCAGAGTTGGGGAGAAAATAATCAGGAAGAGGGGAGATTAGGGTTAGTTGGGCAAAGAGACTGGGACAGAAGTGGAAGTTAGGTTATTTAACTGTAATTTACCCCTAAAATGTGTTCTAAGAGATCAGTAAGCAGTGGAAGTGTAACATGTTAGACAATACTGATCTCCCATTGTCCAGCAAATTCTCTCGTCTGGCATGAGTCAGGTCCCAAGGGTGCCAGATGAGAGAGGTTCAACCTGTAGTGCAATGATGAAAATCAAAGAGATGCCCATGAAGAAATGAATAATTCAGTCTTCAGAGCAGGGTTTGAATAATGTGGAGTAAATAGTGTACAGTGATATACTTGAAAAATGAGGATAAAACCAAATATTGAAAAGCTGCTCAGTAGCACACTGAATAAAACAATGGTCTTATGGAAAAGACAATTTAAGATCATATATTTAAAGGTTCTGTCATAATGTATAAATGCAACGGGTCTGAATTAAAGCCCAATAAGCAACCTTAACTTTGGCACTTTGGTTCTCTGTGCCTTAAATGTTGAGTCTGTTCTGGTCTGGCTATGGTCTGAAGAAGTGGGTGTGTCCCATGAAAGCTCACCTAATAAATTATTTTGTTAGTCTTTAAAGTGCTGCTTGACTGCTTTTTTGTTTTAACTTTTGAGTGCTTGACTTTGCAACCTTAAGGGTTCAATTAAAGTTTGTGCATGTGTAATGCACAGACTGCATGGTATCCCTTCCTCACCTGTGACATGGCAGGAACCCTATCTGTTTCCACAGCACTGGCACAATAAATAATGAATACTCAGATTTTGAAACAGTGATAAATCCCTGGCTACCTAGAACTTCACATTTATCACGATGCTGCATAACACGGCCACTCAGATCACAATGGCAAGAGCAAAAATATAACTCTGAACCATGGGCTGAAGAGCATCCGCTTCTACCACACAGCTCAAGACAAGCATCATTCAACTGTTTGTGTTTATTGGCACAGCTGAGCAGATTAGATTTCACCAAGTGGAAACCAGTGGCACAAACGTATTCTAGTCAGGTAAAAACATGTAATATTTTTATCCTGCCCTTCTGTCTCAAAGATTTCAAAGAGCTGTACAGGCTATAGACATACTCGAAAATGTAAATACTGCCACGTCCAAAGAGGAAGATGGGACAGAATACAATGAATCAAAAAGCCATGGGAAGGGAAAATTGGGAAAAAACATCTTTCCTTGGTCAAGGAGGTCCACATTTGGTATGGCACAGACCACTTCTAAGCTGTTTCCCTGCTGTAGATAATAGCATGAAAATACAACCCATTTCCCCAAAATATTCTCCGAGACGTCCTTTGAGAAGATTTAAAATGTTTTCACATAATCGTTGACCCCTTCCCTTCTAATTTTTCAAACTGACACACAGCAAACATTTCTCTGCAGCTGGACTACTGGTTGAACCTCTCTTGTCTGGTGCCCTTGGAACCTGACCAGTGCTGAATGACAAGAGGACAAAACAGTAAACCCTTGAGATATACACAATCAAGTTGCGTGTGTATTGGGTTAACGTGACTGCCACCCTGACAGGAGTGGTTTCCTGCTTAACTTGAGGGTTAACTGTATTTTGTAGCACATTTTCAGCACTTTCACTGCTCACTGGGCTCTTAGAAGGCAATTAGGGGTAAATAACAGCATAGAACACTGAGAGCCAGGACTAGTGGCGGTAAAGAAAAGAGAAGTTACTCACCTGTGTAGTAACAATGGTTCTTCGAGATGTGTCCCCATGGGTGCTCCACAGTAGGTGACTACCCAGCAGTAACCCCCCCCCCCCCCGAAAAAGGAGGTGGGTACCCGGTTTATGCGCAGCTTGCCTGTGAAAGGACTGCTGTCGACAGGCGTGTATCCTCATCAAGCATCCTGTGCATGGCGTAGTGCTTGGCGAAGGTGTCATAGGAAGACCACGTCGCCGCTCTCCAGATATCTCTCAGCGCGATGCCTTTGAAGAAGGCCGTTGATGCCGCCATCGCCCTCGTAGAGTGGGCTCTTGGCGGAACTGGCAGAGGAGTCTTGCGAATCTTGTAACACAGTCTTATGCAAGACACAATGTGATTTGAAATCCTCTGCGAAGATAGCGCTTCTCCTTTTGACCTGGATGCAATGGACACCAGGAGTCTGTCCGTTTTCCGGAAAGGTTTAGTTCTATCGATGTAGAAGGCCAGTGCCCTTCTTACGTCAAGTAAGTGCAACCGTGCCTCTTCATTTGAGTTGTGAGGCTTAGGATAGAACGAGGGCAGCACTATTGGTTCGTTGATATGAAAATCTGAAGAGACCTTTGGAACGAAGGCTGGGTGTCATCGTAAGACCACCGCTTCTTTTGAGAAGATCGTGCAGGGTGGTGTGGACATTATGGCCGCGAGCTCACTCACTCTGCGAGCTGACGTGATTGCCAGGAGGAAAGCCGTTTTAATGGTAAGTAGTCGGAGGGGGACCGTAGCCAATGGTTCAAAGGGCGGTCCCGAGAAGGTATGTAGAACTAGGTCTAAACTCCATGACAGCGGTATTGGTTTCCGAGGGGGTACAGATTCACCAACCTCTTTAGGAAACGCGAGACAACAGGATGGGCAACTGTGGTTGATCCATCCTCTTCATGTCGAAATGCTGATATAGCCACCAGATGCACCTTTATAGAGGATAGCGAAAGGCCGTTCTGTTTGAGTTGTAGCAAATAATCCAGAATCGTAGGTAGGGTGGCGTCCTGGGGTATGAGTTGCCTGGAGGAACACCATTCGGAAAAACGCGACCATTTGTGCTGATAAGTCTTTCTGGTGGAAGTTCTCCGACTACATTCAAGGACTTGTTGTACTCCCTCTGAGCATGTAGTCTCTAAGGCGCTTAGCCATGGATTAGCCATGCTTGTAGCCGAAGTCTCTTCGGGTGCGGGTGCAGTATTGACCCCCGAGCCTGAGAGAGAATGTCCAGTACTGTTGATAGGGGAAATGGCTGATGTTGAGCCATGCGCAAGAGCAATGGGAACCACTGTTGTCGGTCCCAGGTTGGGACTATGAGTATCATGAGTGCTTTCTCCCTTCTGGTCTTCTCCAAGACCTTGTGTATAAGTGTCGTGGGAGGGAACGCATAAAGTAGAGGGCCCTTCCATGGGATCATGAAGGCATCCCCCAAAGACCCGTGTCCCATGCCCGCTCTGGAGCAGTATTGGGGACATTTCTTGTTTTCTCGGGTGGCGAACCAGTCGATTTGGGGAAAACTCCATCTGTGGAACACTTGGTGGAGTAGGTCTGTATGGATCTGCCACTCGTGAGTGGGCGCAAAGTGTCTGCTGAGTTGGTCCGCCTTGACGTTGTGGACCCCTGGTAGATATGAAGCCTTTAGGGTTATATTGTTGGCGATGCACCAGTTCCAGAGCCGGACCGCCTCCGCGCAAAGCGTACGAGACCTGGCTCCCCCGTCGGTTTATATAAAACATGGTGGTGGTGTTGTCGGTATTGACGCCGACTATTTTTCCGCGCAGATTATTGTGAAAATGCCTGCACGCATTGAACACTGCCCTGAGCTCTAATATGTTTATGTGCAGTGTCTTCTCCGCGGGGGACCATAATCCTTGAGTGGTTTTGTTGTCCATGTGAGCCCCCCATCCCATATGGGAGGCATCTGTTGTAATGAACACCGTAATTTGCGGTTGGCGGAAGGGCACCCCTGTTAGGAGATTCTTGGGGTTTCCCCACCATGTTAGCGAGCTTCATGCCTCTGTTGTAAGTGACACCCTCTTGTGGACGGTGTGGATTGAGGGTTTGTATACAGTTGCCAACCAATGCTGCAATCCTCGCATATGCAGCCTGGCATTTTGCACCACAAACGTGGTGGTTGCCATATGCCCCAACAGTTGTAAGCACGTGAGAACTGGAACAGTGGGGCTGTACGTTAGTAGTTGTACGAGAGATTCGATGGCACGAAAACGAGCCTCGGGTAAATACACCCTTGACGTGACTGAGTCTATCCGAGCCCCTATAAACTCTATATTTTGCGTGGGGTCGGTCTTTGACTTTGAGAAATTGATGATGAGGCCCAGCGAGGTAAATGTGTTTGTGGTGATGTGTATCATCCGTAATACCTCCTCCCGGGAAGTTCCCTTTAGCAGGCAATCGTCCAGGTACGGGAAAATGAAAACTCCCTGTCTGTGTAGGTATGCTGACACCACCACCAAGGTCTTGGTGAAGACTCTGGGTGCTGAAGAGAGTCCGAATGGGAGGACTCTGTACTGGAAATGATCTGTACCCACAAGGAACCGGAGGAAACGCCTGTGGGCTGGATGAATTGCGATATGAAAATACGCATCCTGTAAGTCGAGGGCTGCAAACCAAATCGCCATGGTCTAGTGCCGTGATTATTGAAGCCATCGTAGTCATTTTGAAGCACGGTTTGCGTAGGTACTGGTTCAGTGAGCGTAGATCCAAAATGGGTCTCCACCCTCCTGTCTTCTTCTCCGTCAGGAAATACCTGGAGTAGAACCCTTTGCCTTGAAATTGTTCTGGTACTCTCTCCACCGCCCCTATGAATAGGAGGTGGTCCACCTCCCGCCTTAATTCCGGTAGGTGAGAGGGGTCTCTGAGCATGGGTGCGGTGGGAGGATTTGGTGGAGGTAAAGACTGGAAGGGGATCGTGTATCCCGTGTTTACAATCTCCAATACCCACTTGTCCGACGTGATGCTTTTCCATTGTGGGTAAAATGGCTTGAGTCGGTGATGGAACATGTACTGAGATTGGCACTGAGGTACGGTCTTGGCTTCGCGGCCCTCGACATACCCATCAAACTTGCTGTCTTGCACTTTGCCCTGCGGAGGCACTGCCCTGCTGAGGCCGGCGCCTAGGGCCCTTATAATGTGTTTGTTGATGACGTCCCTGATCATACCCCCGCTGAAATTGGGTACGTTGCTGTTGGTAACCATAACGGCGTTGCTGAGGATAAAATTTCTTCCTTCTGAACGGTGGGGTATATATCCCCAAAGTCCGAAGTGTCACTCTGGAATCTTTGATGGAGCGTAGGACTGAGTCGGTCGATTCAGCAAACAATTTTATTTTGTCGAAGGGGAGGTCTGCAATTTTGACCTGTAACTCCTTTGGAATGCGGGATGTGTGAAGCCATGACTCTCTCCGCATTACCACTGCAGTGGCCACGGCACGGGCCGCTGTGTCTGCCACATCCACTGCAATCTGCACGCCTGCTCGAGAAGCCGCGTAGCCCTCTTGCACAATTGCTTTAAGAATTGGCCTTTTTTCCTCTGGAAGGAAGTCCATGAGGGCAGTAAGCTTGGAATAATTGTTGAAATTGTGATTCGACAAATGAGCAGCATAGTTGGCCATGCGGAGCAACAGAGTAGAGGAGGAGTAGGCTTTTCTACCCAGAAGATCCAGCTGCTTTATGTCCTTGTCCAATCCCCCAGATTTGTACTGGGACGATTTGGACCTGTGTTGGGACGATTCAACCACTAGCGAGTTTGGCTGTGGATGACTAAATAGAAATTCCATACCTTTCGCAGGGACGAAGTACTTTTTGTCCGCTCTTTTGTTGGTAGGAGGAGCGGATGCTGGGGTCTGCCATATATTAGTGGCTGCCTCCATGATTGCATCATCCAGAGGAATAGCAATTTTAGAAGAAGATGGAGGCCTGAGGTTTTTAAGGAGTCTGCGGTGTTTCTCCTGCACCTCCACCACTTGAATATCTTGGGATTGAGCTACCCGTTTGAACAGCTCCTGGAACTGTTTCAGGTCATCTGGGGGAAAATGTCTCCAGGGACCACGGCCTCGTCTGGCGAGGCATCACTATGGTATCTCTCCTCCAATTCCTCTGGATCCTGGCCGTATTGATGTGATTGCCTTTGTGGAATTTTGAGGTGGGGTTCAATGTCTTTAGACCCAGCCTCTGATTGGAGAACCCATGGTGTTCCCCAAGGTGGAAGCAGAACACTGTGGCGTTGAGGAGTGGTCGACGGGGATCCATAGTGAGACGTCGACCTCCTATGATGACGCCCCGCATAATGATGGTGGTCGTAGCAACAGGGACAGGGGCCCGGCGATGGAGACCTGGACCATGACCCAAGGATGTAAGGGTGGTGCCTGGAATGTCGAGACCTCCGAGATGATACCAACGTATGAGGAGAGCCTCTGTGAGAAGACTCGTAGGGATCTCTGCTAGATGCTGGAGAAAAGCGTGCAGATCCCTGTGATGGGCTCCGAAGAAAAGGAGAAGGACGTCTGTGGCAGGCTGAAGGTGTTGCTGCCCGTCGAATCTCCGGTGGTGATCGTGGTGACAGAGGCAGCGCAATTACCTCAGGAGAGGGGCTGCGGTGCCTGGTCTTCGTTTTAGCCTTTACCCTCTCGGGTGGTCCTACTGGTGAACTTGGTACCGGAGCAGGTGTCATGCTGATTTCCACTGCTCCCCGTGCCGTCATCGCCGGTGCCGTCGTCTCCAGTGCCGTCGTCTCCGGTGCCTCTGGGGAGTCTCGATCAGTGCCGCAGTAGCCGGTGCCGAACTGAGTCGTGCGCGCACGGCTCTCGGTGCCGTCTCCCCGGTAACTGCAGGGCCTTGAGTGGTTGCATGCACCGCGGCTTTACCAGTGGAGGAAGCCAGCGTGCGCGGGCCCTTTGTTACACTCGTCCCGCTCCCAACAGTAAGGGGCAGGGATCGAGTAGGCAAGGCTCTTCTTTTCTTCTGCGCAGAGGAGGTCAAAGAGGCAGCCTTCCTCTTGTGCGATCCTGAAGAGCCCTCCGCATGCGCTGTCTCTGATGCGGCAGGCTGAAGTGCTTTGTCAACTAGCAGCATCTTCAGCCTCATTTCTCTATCTTTTCTAGCTCTATTAGTCAACTTAGAACAATGGGAGCACTTCTGGGGAATGTGCGTCTCCCCGAGGCACCGTATGCATCTGCTATGGCCATCTGAAGCAGGCATGGCCTCCCGGCAAGATTCACACTTCTTAAAGCCGGGGGATGGCATTGTTAAAACTTAACTCTGAGTCCTTATGTGCTAATAGCACACTTAACAGTCTATTAGGTGATGTTAATAACCGTTGGCCTTTGAAGGCTGACAACAAAAGCGGCGGGCCCGCCCGGAGGCGGCTGCTGCGGTTCTAAGATAGTCTTTAGCTTTTAACAGAGTAACTAACTATAATAACTATAGAACTGCTAACTATGAACTGTTAAAAACTATTAACACGAGAAAAAATAAGATTTATCTGTCTCGGGTGTTGGAGCCAGAGAGGATTCCGTCTGCAGCCGTTGGCGGTTGAGAAGGAACTGGCGGGGACCGGATCGCGCACGTGACCGTAAGCGCGCAAAGAGCCGATGCGCATCGGCGCATGCGCAACCCGACGGAGACTGCTGAAGATTTTCCGAGCTGCGGCGCCGGGGCGAGCCCGACACCTACTGTGGAGCACCCACGGGGACCACTCGAAGAAGAACTTTATGGTACCACAGGAAACTTGGCCACACCCAAGATAAATGGTCATCTGGCTACCTAAAACCATGCTGTATTACACAGTTTGTTGGATGAGAGTGTTCCAGATTAGAAAGGTTTAAATGTAGCAGATTCTGGCATCTTTCAAAGATTTCTTGTAAGTCATAGCCAATTTCTGATCCAGTTGGCGCCGTAGCTAGCATGTATCTGCATGCAACCAGACCTGCCCAAGTGTGTGATCATAAAAGAATACATACTCTCTTCTAGTCACTAGCCTCAGAGAGAAGAGTATATTCTACCACTAATACTTGGCTCAAGTGTTACGGCCTATTTTCTTGGAGCAGAATTTTCCCCATTCTAACTCAACATCACATGTGTTGATATCTATGCATTTGTAGCACATGGATTTTATGAAGGCTCCCTGAACTGGAGATCAGAACGTGATGGTGATGGGCAATGCCTTTATGTCCAAAATGAATGTCTGCCTCACAGACTAGCAAAGTTTAACTAGTAACAGATAGCCGTGTTGGTCTATATTTTATCAAAACAAAAAGGCAGTCCAGTAGCACTTTAAAGACTAACAAAATAATTTATTAGGTGGTGAGCTTTGGTGGAACAGACCCACTTCTTCAGACCTAGCCATACCAGAACAGACTAGGGTCTGAAGAAGTGGGTCCGTCCCACCAAAGTCCACCACCTAATAACTTGTTTTGTTAGTCTTTCAAGTGCTACTGGACTGCCTTTTTGTTTTGAAAGGTTAACCAGGGGAGGGTGAGTAAGTGTTACGGAAAGACAGAAAAGGAGGCACAAGGAGTGCAACAGGGAGGGACAAAAAGAGAATGGTAATAACTAAGATAGCTGAGGGAGCAAAGAAGCCAGGACTTAGGCATTATCTCTGCAAGAAAGAATCTCCTACAAATTAAAGTCAACAAAGCTGCTTCCCTGATGTCTCTCTGCAGATACTATTATATAACTGTTGTAAGAGCAGCAACAGCAACTATTACTTGATTTAGTATCATGCAAAAAGAAATTATTCTGTCCCTCTCCTGCATCTTCTCTGCACAGTACTACTAGTTCTCAATTAAGATTATGAAATATAAAATGACAACTTTCTGATACCTGCCAACTAACATTTTTTTCTAAACAGAATTCAAGGTCCACTCAGAAATTATAGGTCATTGCTTTGAAGAAAACAGACGATAAATTATTGTGGAGTTACCGCTGTGTTTAAACGCACTAACTTGAATAGTGGCAAACCCTCACTTGACAAATACTTTATGGCCTCAGAACTCTTTCAACATTTCAATACTTTATGGCCTCAGAACTCTTTCAACCCATCTTAATAGCTTTATGCTCTGAGACCAGTCCATACTTCCCCGAGAATTTCACATTTCAGCTGCAGAATCCAAGGACCACTAAAGCTCCCCCACTACAAGAACTCTTTGTTCCTATCCACTAAGTAGATGGTGCAGACTATGGACTTGACTCTGCATTCACATCAGATTGCTAGCTGGTTTGAGTGGCAGTGCCATCACATCCTCACAATAGGTGGGGCTCACAGCACTACTTATAAGGGCTGTCCAGCACACCCACTACAAAAACCTGGTTTTCAGTTACAGATAACTTCACCAAGTTTTATCCGTCCAGGCTGCTATTCCATATGAAGAATTACCTGTCTTGGTCATTTTTGTCTAGGGAAGCTGAGAGGGGGGCAGGAAAGAGGGAATTCCAGACAACATGTTTCTCCCATTTCCAAGAGAAAACGGGGGAAAAGAATTTTGCCAGAGTTAAAAGCACCCTCCAGCCTCGTTCAGCTCTCAGTACCGACTAGGCAGTGCATGCACAAACAGCACAGAGTGACTGAGCACAGCCAACCTTAATTCTGACATTTTCTGATTTAGCAACCTTAATAATAATGTTCTATGACCCTAGTACACTGCACACAAAATAGCTAACTCAGATCCCACTGGAGTCAGCAGACAAGGAAAGCAACATGATTCATGATCACTGGCACTCAACCAAGGTTCCAGGGCACACTGGGGTGCCATAAGCAGGTTTCAGAGGTCTACCAAGCAGGGCTGGCATTAGACTTTCTGGGGCCCAGGGCAGGACGCCAAAGACCTGCTACATGAAGCTAAAGCTAAAGCCAAAGCCTGAGCAACTTAGTTTTGCAGGGGTCCCTGTGGTGGGAGGCCCCCAACAACTGTCCTCCTTGTTACCCCTTAAAGCCAGCCCTAGCTTTACTAGGCACAAAAACAGCTGTTGTGGCACACTGGGCTGTGGAATGATGATAGCCTATTACAATGGGCCTCAAAGAAAGTCTGAGAACCTCTGCTTTAGATACCTAGGGGAACAAATGTTTTAGGTCCAGTGAGTTTCATGCTGTTATTGAGGGGCTAAGTTTTATAAAGGCCTTGTCTAGAATCAAAAATAGCCAAGGTCTAATAAGTGGGTGGGATTCAGAGAAATTTTCACCTTCAGGTTACAGGTTTGATCCTAGCCCAGGCTGGTAGTGAGAGGAAACTGTCTTATGATTGCACATGGTTTTATGGAGTTTGTTGGTTTCAGTCTGCAGCCCGTAAATCCCAACTGCAGCCACCATTGTTAGGAGTGAGGGCTAAGACTAGGTGGCCCACGGAGACAGATATAAGGGGCTATCTTGGAAGTGGTTCTTTAAAGTCAGAACACCAACTGCTCTTGCTTCTGTGCACCTGCTGTATGAATAAATAGAGGACTGCAGTCTATACTACAGCTTATGAACGCATCCCCTGCTCACTAGTACCAAATCCAGAAGACAAAAACTGGCTTACAAGTTACAAGAGGCAGCGCACTGATATGCCAAAATACAAAGAATGTACAGAGTTTTCCCTTCTTGACAAAGATAACCCAAAGCAGGGGATTTAAATTTCTACTTCAGCAGAAATAGCCCAACCCCTTTTTGATATTTATACCAAGTACCCAAAAAAAGCATTTAGATGGAATTCAACCAATCAGTAATTTTTTGGCATATCTATGTGCCTTCCATTGAAATTGAAGATACTGTCCCTTATCCAGCCTCATTTGATACTGAGTCATGGCAGATGTAACCCAAGATGTAATTATATTAACTTGTACACACATCAGCTGAAATACAATACACAGAGGATGTAAAATGAGAGAGAGCTTCAGCACAAGGGACACTGTGGGAAGAATAGAAAAAGTATATCCTTCCGTCACTGAAGCACATGTTTCAGAACCCCTTTTGGCCACCGGCAGCCACTGAGAGTAAATCCCCTGGTATCAAAACCACCACCTGTCTCAAAATCCAACATAAAGATAACTGGTTATGTTAGTTTAGGAAGAGCCTTTCACCAATGCATAAGATGGTCTTGCAAATGGAAATCCAAGCTGTTTCACTAATGGTGACATTCACCACTGTGCAGACAGCTAGAACAATGCCTGTGCTCCAGCTAAGTCCCAGCCGAGCCCCATTTTGGCAGCTTCATGCTGCCCCTCTACACAGAGCTCAAATGCCACCACAAAGCAACCCCATTTTAAATCTACTTTTATAGCTATTGCCAAAGAATTTGGTTGTATATTCCAACATAGAAATCACAGCTTGGAGGCCTCACGCTTCAGCATTGATTAAAAGAAGAACATATTACTAGCTTTAGGGCGCCATCCAGGAACCTCAGAAGATAATGTGTTCCCTTTTTCAAAAGTTTAATCTGCTGTATGATTTATGAACAATTCCCTACAGCACAGAACCAACCAGAGACATGGCACATATAACGTACAACCATAATTATACATGGCTGGTTTAACAAAATTATCAAGCCCCCCAGCTCAATCAGAAACATGATTGGAAATAGCATTGCAATGGTTCCTCATTATTGAAGGAACCAATGCTTTTCTACTGCATAATTAAGTGTGCACACTGTCATACCTGATTAACCAAGAGATTAGGTGCGTTACTTCATGACCAGCAAAAAACGTGTAAAGAGAATGGAATAATGAACAAGGGCTGGGTAGGAAAGGCCCAAGCAGCCACTTATTGGTCAGCACCACACTGCTGGGAAGTCATAAGGAGAAAAGCTTTGGAGAACCTAGAGTCACCTGCTAGGCAGCCACAGTGCCAGGAGAGTACCAAACTGCAGGGGTGGTTTGTTTTCTTAAAATCCTATTTATTACAGTGATGTTTCTTCTTGTGCTGAGCTTCATAAATAAAACCTGCTAACTGACATCTTACTCCTGAACCGTGTCGTCATCACTTTGCACCTTGTTCCAGCCAGGGAGATGAGAATCCACACATTCCATTGGAATCATAGGACTGTGTGACAGAACATTAACAGGCAGATTTCCTGTTTTTAATTAAGGAAACCATTTAAAAAGAGTGCTCTTTGCCTCCACAGTCATTTTCAGATGGGAGCTGAGCCAGAGATACATGGCTAACAATGCAGCCAATTAAACAGCAGGCTTTTCACAGTTATCCACAGCCGAAAGTGAACTACGCATATTTTAACATCCGCACCTTTCCACTCAAGTTGTTGCCTCAGAACATCCCCAAGTAATGATCATGCAAAATAGCAGCATGTCGCTTCAGGACCACAGGTCTCAAACCAACAGTAATGATGATGTATTTGACTAATCAAATCTTGGCACCTTCCATGCAAGAGCAGCAACCCCGTGAACTGGTTCTGAATCTTGCGCAAATGCTGCATCACTTCACTGCCATTGGTACCTTCTTAGCCACCTCTCTGCCAGCTGATCTTGCAGTGGCACTCTTGATGCTCTGACATTCCACTGAAGTCACCATGGAACATCACAGTGAACCAGACCAGTACTTGGAAGTTCAAATGACTTGACGCATCCCAGAGGTGAAGCAGCAGCACCGCCACTGCTCTGTGAGAGTATTACACTGCCCCCTCTTTTACTCACACTCCCCACTCAGGACTACAGTGATTAGCATAAAGGGAAGATAAGCCAGAAGACTTGACTACAGGCAATTACATATGCAGTCCTGGCAAAGGAATACTAGTGTGTGTCACCTCAAAATTGATGCTTACTCAGCTCGGCTGTGACAAAAATGTTACACCCAGTTAATTGCTGTTCAGTAGGCCCTAAATAACTGCATAACTGCAGTTTGGTAGTTTCAGTCCGGTTCCCCATGGACAATTAACCATTACTGGTAGTTTTAGTCCGGTTCCCCATGGACAACTAACCATTACCAGTCACACAACACTGTTGGATGTGGGAATGCATCACCCTCTGACTTAAAGGTGGTCCCATGAGGGCAGGATAAGAGCAAATTGGAGGGTTGTTACAGAAAATGTGGCTATCAGACAGGCAACATTCCTCAGCATTCAGTTCACACTCAGTCAGGTACACACATTGTTCACTCACGCACAGTACACAGGTGATTTTCCAAACCTCAATATGCTTATGTCCAAAACAGGGCCATTTAACAGCATGCAAACAAGTCTTCCAGTGACCAGGGCCTAGTGGCCTCCAGCAAGCTCCCTAGGTTATGTGTTTTCATTCCTCCCCCGGCATCCTTGTCTAACTATTCAAACCGTGTAAGTACACACATAGATCTTCAAGTAACTATTACTAGAGGAACACAATAGAAAACATGTCTGAAATAGAAACCTATTATAGGCAGAGCATTCTTCTTAGGGAGTAATTAAGGGAATCAATTCTAAAATTACACTGGTCAGAATAAATCAGACATGTTCCCCCCATCCAGGCACACAGATGTAAAAGAATTTAAGAGACTCAGTCCCTTTAAGATTTCCACACAAAAGACCTAATAGTTTCCCCTGAAAGAGGAAAGGGAAAGACAGTTTTGTACCTGTGGCGCTAGAGGGATGGTAGCCTTTGATTGTTCTAATTTAAGCAGCAAAAGACAAATCCAAAAATCAGTTCTTATTACACCAGTGTAACTCCAAAGTAACTTCCCTGAGGAAAATGGAGCCTTACTGGATCTACACTGGTGTAATGGAATCCAGCCTTAAGGCATTGCAATAATAGAACCACATACTGTTCAGAGCATAGTCTGTTAGTTAATACACTTCACCACACTCTTATTTTGCCTAGTGATTAGCCCAGAGGACAGGAGAACTCTCATTTTCTGGTCTCAACAGCAGCTTGGCTGGTCCTGGGCTGAAAACACAGGGCGAATAGTTAGGAAAGCGGAGTTCTACTCTTGGCTCTGGTGCAAACTTACTCTGATATTTAGCTGGTCCCTTCACCTGCTTTCTGTGTGTGTGTTTCTCAGTTTGTTCATCTGTAAAATGAGGGTATTGACCTATTCAGAAGGTCATTGTGAAGGGAAATTTTTTAATGTCTGTAAAGTGTTTTGAGGGCATCAGACAAAAGCTAGTATTTTATTAGAATAGTATCACTAGCATCACTGAACAGAAACTTGATCTGCTGGAAATGTGGAACAAGAAGAACTGCAATTGTCTGTCAAGACCAGCTGACTGGATAGGACCACAGGCTCTTCCAAAGGTTTTTAAACCCCAAAATTGCTTACAAATGGAGAAAAAAATTGCTTTAAGTCATCTCTCCAGCTGGGATCTGAGCTGATGCCACTTCCCCCGGAAAAGTGGAGATGGTAATAAATCTGGCTAAGTTCCCCGAACTTTCCATATTTAAAGCACACACATCATCTTATTGCCCCCCCTCCGCCCCCACCAGGTCCAGATCCAGCCCTGTGTTAGAGGAACAGGCCCCCAAGCCCCTGAATGGAATAATCATAGAGCATTATGGCCTGTTACATTGCTCTATTACTTTGCCCCACCATCACAGGTCTCCTCCAATAAACCCTTTTGTTTCATCAGAGGCAATTGAGATGGAACTTCAAGCTAAGAACCCTGATCAACCGCTTGACCTTTTTAAAGTCAGTCTATCTATTTGCTTTTAAAAGGTTGGTTTTGTGCCTATTACAGACAGAACAAAGCAGCAGAGCTGCAGACAATGGATTGTAAAGTTCAGGGAGAAATCTGCCCCTCCTAAGAACCCAAACAGACTGGAGCCAAAAGATTTATTGTGCTGTTAGCAAGGACTCAGTTCTTAAACATTCTTACATGTCTTATAGTCCGTGCACTGAAGGAAGTGCTGTAAGCTGAACAGTGGCAGCAGGGCAGATCAATGAGTGACAGACAAGGCCTCAGCAGCACTTGTTTCCCCTCTTCCAATATAAAGCAAGAGCCTCAATTTAAAAATACATGGGCTACACTCTCAAGGTTTGGGGGACCATGTACACGCATCTGGGATGGTACTTGAAATTTCAAGTGTATTGCTGTAATGCTTCCTAAGTCCACAGGTATCCAGGGACCAGTAGGAGGGCAAGAGGAAGTAGTGAGGGTGCAGAACTAGATGTCATCAATGGAACAAGCTAAAGTCTTATATGTCCATCTCACAGGTCTTATCCTCACTTCAGTGAGTCTAAAACCTTAAAAGCGACTCGTCACTTTCAGCTACATATTCTACTCTACTGAAAATGTCAACCAGGCTGACAATCAAAAGGTGTCTTCTTTGGTCTTATAGATCTTTTTAAAAACAAGTGTTGGGCTACGCATGCTTAGCCTGGATCACTAAAGCCATCACCCACTCTGTCTGCACCTATATTAATTTTTGCTAGCATGGACCCTGAAAGTTTGAGTGCTTAGGAACACTCATCTCCTCCTTAATTCCTAATCACTGCTTCACTGTCTCTTTCTAAATTCACATACAAAACACACTGAACAATTACATTTTTTTAAAAAGAGATCAACAAAGGTTTACCTAGTTAAAGGGTTTATTGGACACTGCCGTCAGATTTGTCAGCCTTAAGGAAGGCCGAGGGTGGACTGTAGTTTGGGATGGAAACTATGTCAAACTGTAGCTGTTTTCTCAAGTAAATTCATTTCCAAATCAGTAAACACTAGTTTCAGTGGGACTGGTATATTCCACAGTCATCTCCTATTAATCGTTCTATACTTGTTCCTAGGCCACGATGTCCTTCTTCTGTATTTCACTGCCTGTCTTGTTCTGTGAAAATGTGTGGCGAGTATGCCTAGTGTTCCTCTTCCCCTACAAACATATCTATTCCAAGCAACCTGGCAGCATTCAGTGGCAGTAGTAGAAATGCAGTTGGTTTAAGTCCTGCAGTATGTTAAAATTCCATTTCAGTTCTTTCAGAATTGTGTCACTAACCTGCTGTCTTTTCAGACAGCTCCCTGGTGCAATGGTTATGTCCTCTTCAGTGCCTGCACATAGCAAACAATGAAACATGTCCATGGCCACCTAAGACTCCATTCTTAAAACGGGTTTTACCCACAAAAGCTTATACCCTAATAATCCATTTGTCTCTAAGATGCTACAGGACTCCTTGTTGTTTTCCCATTGCTGTTATGTTGCATACCATGACCACCCAGAACATCTGTGGTAGCATGGAGAGATCAGAAAACTACCTCCCTCCTTTCCCGAAAGCAAAAGTACTACTAGTACTACTACTTTTGAGTTACGGGAGGATCTTCTTATGCTGGTAGTGGTATATGTTGAAATTTTCAAATGTATCTAAACAAGTTTAGAAGCTTAAGCCTCACTTTCAAAAGTGATTTATGCCAAGTCGCTTTGGCACTCTTTCACCTTTAAGTTTGTAACAGCTGAGCAGTGCTGATTCCACTCACTGAAGGGCAATAATAATCAGGCACACAGTTATGAACTGAATAATCAACTGTCCTGTGATTCACTGGGAAGGAAGAATACAACAAACATTACATAACAGCCACATGAGGGCAGCTATAACCAGTACATTCCTTGCACCAAATGGGGTAAAGTGAATCAGATCACCATTTGCATTTGGAAATAGGACTCCCAAGTGTTGTTACCCAGAGGGAACTCTGAATACAGCAAAAGCCGCAGTGTCCAATACATTTATTTAGAGATGGCAGCAGGGCCTGGCTCTGGGGGAGGGCAACATTAGAGCAGGGGAAATCAGGGGCAGGGGTGAGGGGGAGCACTGTGGCAAATACAGAAGGATGACGACCACAAGTGTGGTGATCCTTCAATTACTATTGGACACCAATGAGCTAAAGAGTTCAGATTGCATCAGTTTATTAACTAGAATGTGAGAGTCCAAACCTAACTAAAAGCTGTACTGACAACCTAATAATGGAGCAAGCTACAAATGCCCTTTCATCTTTTTAAAAAAAAGGCAGTGCAGCCCAGCAAATAATTCCAAGTATACAAGGCTCCATCTTCATCACAGCAGCCTGTGTGCATATTAGAATTTACATATGTACACATGTAAACACAGGCTGCACCTCCTTTGTCTGGCATCCTGGGGACCTGATCCATTCCAAATGAGGGAAGTTCCCATCCTCATCCCCCTCCTACCTCCAGCCCCCTTACCTGCAGCTGGGCCCTGGCCCCAGCCAAGGAGCCAGTACCAGGCCAGGCTTTGGAGCCGGCACCAGGCACACAAGCCCCGGCCTCCCACCCTGCTGTCACTGTGTTCCTGTCAGACAGCGCTCCCAGCCGTTGGTCCTTTCCCTTGCAACCTCACAGCCAGGAGTGTCTGATCCAGTAACATCCGTGGTCCTGCCAGATTATGGATGGTGCTGGACAAGGGAACTCCAGTTCGGAGAGGTGCAACCTAAATAAAGCAGAGACTGATTGTAACAAAAAGGGAACTGACATTCCCAGAAGTACAACTTTTGCCATGGACATAAGAGTGTGGAGTCAATAATTTCTACACAGGAGCAGAATTAACATGAGTGACTTCTGCCGTATTTTAGGATGATCTTGGTTGGTTCAGACAATCCTTGGGGCTTACTGATTAGGCAGTGACTTGGGCAGACATTTCTTATTAGCAAAATGCTGCATCTCATTCTTCCAGTACACTGAGCACTGCATATATATCCGAAAGCCCAGTATTTAATGAACAGCAGCCTGGGCTATTGTGTGCCCTTTGTTCTTGGACATGAACGCCAATCATTAGCCTCTGACTTCACAAGAGCCGCGAAATCCAAGCAAAATAACTGCAGCCACAATAAATTATATCATGGTAGCACAGTCATCACATAGCTCAGAGAGATTCCAGTGTTTGCTTTCCCTACAAAGCCCTATTTTGTTTTTGTTATTCACATGGCCAATTGACAAACTGGATATTTATGCTCACCTGACAAGAAAGCCACATGCCTGACTGCTTTGACGACAAACCGAGAGGAAGAACAGGACAAAGGCATGTACTACCTCTGAACAACCAAAACTGTACCTGCCACCAACAGATAAAGGAAGAAAATATTCTGTGGAGAGGGCAAAAGTATCTGTTTAGTCAGAGTCTGTCTTTGGCATAATTTTATTCTGTGATGCACGTAACGGAGAGTGCAGAACACAGTTGTCAACTCTGGCTACAACTCCAGTTTGCTGTTCAACGGCACAGTGAACTTATGGCCTGGTTTGCATCACACAGAAGTCCACTTTCTTCAGCACACTAACGTCTGCCTAGGGAGGGACCAAACATGCTAAAAGCACCCCACTCCACTGATTGTATCCACCACCTTGTATCAGTGCAGAGACAAAGGTGAAGGCAGCTTGCACGTTCCTGTTCTGGTGGATAGCGTTTACACTTGATGTGGTTAGAAAAAAAAGAGGAAATTTCCCAGGGCCACAGCCTCCTCTACTGCCCATCTAGGAGGAAGGGGGAGGGGGGACTTTTTGCAAGGGGAGTCTTAACTTCCTGGAAGGCCTGCTGTGCTGGGGTACCCTCCAGAAGCCTGTGTAGCTCCTTTTCTCTCCACAAAGGAGAGAAAAGTATTATATAAATGCCAATTCTGTGTGAACAGATTACATGGAATTACTAAAAAAAATAACCTGGAGAGAAATTATACAAAAATGTGTACTACCAACATAGAATGTGAAAACCAAGGTGCTTAATTCTCCACATCAGTTTATATCAATTCATGCTTGTAAGGTCTGCTAATGATCAGAAAAGCGACTCTCAAAAGGTATCTTCACACTCACCCCTTTGCTCTGCTTCCACATTCTATGCAAGAGTCATGACAATTTTTTTTTCCAATACTTGTTTTAAATGTTTTGTCTGGACTCTGTTTTCCACCATCTATCATCCATTTAAATTACTTACCAAATTCCAATGGCAGAACTTTTATTACTGGTGACAATGCATGAACTGAGTTGACTTTCAGATCCCAGGTTGACCGTGCAGTGATGGTAATCAAACTTTTTTTTTTTTTTTTTTAACTTGCAAACAATCGCATGCGATCTGGAACCACTAATCCTCACATAACCCAGAAACATTCTTGCACGGTCACTTCTCCATACCAAAACCTCTAAAATCCTTCTATCCTTCCCTCACACACCACTTGGATTAGAGTGACTTGTCACTGGGTGTCACTGTTGGTTCAGAGAAAAATTGTTCCATACACAGACCTAACAGGAAAAAAATGGCTCTTTTGTAAGAGGAACGAATGAAAAGCTGCAATTTGTATATTTGGTGCATCCCTAATTTTGGCTCCTGTCATGTTAGGCAGTTAACTCCGATGATGTGCCATGCTCCAAATCTATCCCATCTGCTGCTCGTTAGCTGACAGAAAGGCAGCAACATGCCATCTCTCTACTAGCTTTTGTCAGCTAATGAGCAACAGTGATTTTCAATGTTCACATTTTATCAGACTGCAGAAAGAACAAAATCATAAAAAAAAAAGGGGGGTAGGAGGGACAGGAAATACAGATTCCAGAATTTAGGGTCTTGGAAAAAATGGCACTGCTACAGCTAACTGTGGCTCCAGAGTCTGGGCCACACTCAGGCTTGAGGGTAATATGTGTGCGAACAACCACTTGAAAAAGTGCACTCTGGTTCCCTAGAAGTTAATGGTAAGACTTCCATTGACATCAACAGGACATGGATCTGATCATAAAATAGTATCTTCAGTGAAACAGAATCAGCATTAGGGGGTTTCCATTGTCTCTACCTCAAAACAGTCTAGAATAAATGTACTTCTTTCTAGCCTATTCGCCAACCCTTTAGGCTTCCTGCAACTCCCCAGCTTCTCCACCTCCCTGTCCTAATACATAGGTATGAATCTCATTTGTGTATGGGTTGAACAGTGTCAGACTGGTGATCCCAGAGACCAAAGCCTTCTGTTTATGCACAGAACAAGAGTGGGGAACACACAAGCAATGCACCCTGTTAATGTGGCCAAGGGAACTTCAGGAGCAACAGAGATAACCACTCCAGACCCATTCTGGGTTTGAGATTCTGTGCTAACAGAGGTAATCTCAGCTATCCATTATGAAGAGTGAAAACAATACAGAGAATACTACACTAGTTACTGGTTTTACATGTTTGTCGTGGTAATCCCCCTTTAAACAAAATCACCATTTTTCTGCAAATAACAGAGTGAACTAGAAGACATGCAGAATAAACTGCATGGGATTTGACACTGTGGGTAGGAGGGAGACTAATCTTCAACTAGAAAGAGTTGGAAATGCTCGGGCAGCTTACACCTGCTAGTAGGGACATTGTAAACTCCTTTCATGAACAACAGTCTGAGCTCAGCCAGTGGCCCTGCTGAAAAAGTTCAAGTTTCAAAGGGGTAGCTCTGTTAGTATGTTTCAACGAAAAACAACAAGGAGTCCTCTGGCATCTTTAAGACTAACAAATGCATTTGGGTGTAAACTTTTGTAGGGAAAAAACCCACTTCGTCCAATGCATTTAGTGGAAACGTCAGTTTGTCAGGTATATAAACGCAGAGATGGGTGTGCTACGTTACTGTGCAGAGGGCCAGTACTAAGGAAGTCAGTTCAATTGGGGTGGATGTTGCCCACTTCCAACAGTTGATAAGGTGCCCCTTGGGACCTGGGTTTGCTTCCAGCCTACTAAAGTATTTTTAAAATAAGGTACAACACAGAAACACATCACTTATCCTGTGGTATTTTCTACCCTACATTATTAGAAGGCCAAGAGCTCAACAGCAACAAAACAGGAGTAAGTGTCTTTCTGATTAATACAGTGAACTCTTTCATATCCGACAGCCCCAGGACCAGAAGATTGACGGATATTCAAATATTCTTGATAACAGAGAGGTGTACCTAACAATGCATAACTTTAAAGAAAAATAAGATTAGATATTAAGAAACAAACAAAAATGTATGCAGAGTGCTTTATTTACCAACAATGTGGTATTGTACGCTGTAAACTTATACTGCTCGCTGTATTTATTTGTATTTACTTTCACTATACTGTACTTAGGGTTAAAATGCCAGTTATTTGAGAGCTCCAGATGATAACATGCCGGATATGAGAACGTCTATTGCTACATTAAAACTGGATTAAAAAAAGGGAACACACACACTCATGCTTGAAAGAATAAGCCACTGACTGAGGGCAGTTGGGAAGACACTTCTTCTACCGTCAGTTATTCTGTAATTGTCCTCTCCGGGGAGTTTTCCTTCTCCCTCTTTGAAGCATCTGGAATTGGCCATTGCTGGAGACAGAATAATTTACATGATGGAACTCTTCTGTAGTGGTCATATTTACACTTATGTTTTTATAATCTTACGAATTCTCACACACTTTTGGGAGCCCTCCACGGTCCTGTCAAAGAACTCCCATTGGCTACAAGTTACGGCCATCATCTCCTCACTCTTTTTTCACATAATACTTTTTGGGTCCCAATCAGCACTGGCTGATAATTGTGTACAGTCAAAACAAAGGCATTTTTTCATTAACTCCAAGCAACAGATGATGTACCATCTGCTCTTGGGGGGGAAGAGGGCTGGTAGGGGAGGCTCTCTTTGTCAGCTGTGAAAAGGTGTGTGGCCTCTAACCCAACAGAAGTGAGGTCAGATATCTGCCCCACCCTGAGGATAGGAGGGGACTGTGGCTGGGCTGAGGGAAAAGAAATGTTTTGAGGGCAAATGTAGGAGTCCGTTTCCACCGAAGTATCTCTGCAGTTTGCACTATGCTAGGAGCCACCAGGCTAGGATAAGGAAAAACCCTGACCCCTTAAAGTTCTTTTGATATGTCACCTGACTCCTTGGTGGTGAAGAGGAGACAGCAGCCGTCTAAGGAGCAGCGGTGAGTGGTGGCAGTATACAGATCTCCTGAGTAAGGTAAGTGGATCCTGGGTTTGGAGGGGTGGCTTTGGGCTGTGAGTGGGTTAAGCTTAGGGATGGGGGGGCAGTTTGGGGCTGTGGCGGAGTTCAACACCTTTTTTTCTTAGAAAAAAAGCACAGGCTTTACTAGTGTTTTTATGTAGCCTGTTGTAAAAGTAGGCAAATATCTACATGAGTTGATGTACCCCTTGGAAGACCTCAGTGTGCCCCTGGTTGAGAAACAAGGAGATAAGCCAAAGGAGAAGGGAAACACTCAGAGGTTTAGTGTTTCCGATATATAGAACATCTGACTGCTAGCAATTAAAACAATTAAACTGAGTCCTACTCTTTCAGGACGGCAGGCAGGGAGCCGGAGGAGTGAGCAGGGCCAGCAGCAGGAGCCACATATGGCTCCTAAAAGAGTCATATGCAGCTTGGAGCTGCCCGCCCAGGTTCCAAAATGGTGGCACCAGGAAAAAAGGTGCCAGAATTCTGTTCTGCAGCATTCCACTAGAAAAAAAGCCCTGAATAAAGTCAGCACAATCTAAAAGTTCATTCAGACAATGACTTGTTTCTACTGCTTCATACCCCTTATGCTGAAATGCAAGAACAATGTATTTCTATTTCAATTCACTGATTATAATAAGATGATAAGAAGTTAGCAAGCTTTCAGTGGCAGTCTTCTGTGATGTTTTTGTAAGTAAGTAGTTTTTAAAGTGATAATTTAACTGACTAATTTTATTAACTTTGGTTTTGCAGCTATTTAAATTTTATTGTCCGTTACTGTGTTCATTACTCCCTGCCTCACATTGGATCCTGCCAATTCCTCATCATAAGAGAGCATTTGAATTGAGGTGGGAAAAGGCAAATTTGGCTATTACCAGTTCACGACTGAATGCTAACTCCAACTTTTATTAGGAACTCTACATTTGCAGCTGGGGAAAAATAACTTGAAAGACAGAGAGTGACAGCGTTCTTAGGAAACGGACAGCAAAACCTCCTAGCAAAACCTGTCCTATAAATAACTTGATCTAAAAAACGGCTTCTTTCATCCAGCTTTAAGATGCCAATTTAGATCTAGCAACCTGTGGTCTGGGAACACATTTAGCTTTTGGAAGGTTAGTATAATAGGGAGTGTTATGTTCCCCTCAGTGACAACTACTGCACTGCTAATTAACAAACATGTTAAGCTCAGAACGGAATCCAAGCCACTGTGGTCCTACAGCAGAGTCCAGAGGCTCCAACTGAAATCAGAGCCCCATTCTTCTAGGGCTAGGTGCTGTAGACAGTCTCATATGGGACAATAATGTTTTAATAGGCACTTAAAGCCTATTAACAATGAAAGTAAATTAAAATAGTATCCTCGCTTTACAGAATGAGGAACTGAGCCTGCACCTGAACCACAAGACGAGCTTAGGCAGAAAGATGCTGCAATTCAGGTCTGATATTTCACACTGCAAGCTAGCAAGATGATTATGCATCATTTGATGCAACTTCAAGAGTTCAGTCAAACATCATCACCATTATCAACAACCACGGACTCAGTGCCCGTTGGTGTCTGATGCCTGTCTCATTATTTCCTTCTGTCTTTCCCTATCCACTGCAGAGTGGCTTAGTTTCTGTAGACTAGCTCCACACCAATCTACTATATCATCTATCCATTCTCTGTGGGTCTGCCTCTCCTATATGAATTGTCCATTATGCCGAATACTAGGGTCTTGTTTCTTCATTTGTCGTTCATTCTACAAATATGCTTGAATAGCTGTAACTTTTGTTGTATAATCTTCGGCACTAGGTTCTCTGTCGGCTGCATCTTCCTATATAATTCCTTGCTGGTGACCTTCTGCACCCATCCTATTCTCAGGATCTTTCTATAACAACTCCTCTCAAATGCCAACATCCTTCTCTGTGAATCTTTCGTTATCACGCATTTCTCACATCTGTGCATCATGCTGCTGAATACACACATTTTCCAGACGCTCGGCTTCATTCCGAAGCTAATCACTTTGCTTTTCCAGATCTCATCCATCTCCTTAAAACTCGCTCTTGCTTTCGATATTCTAGTCACTATTTCCTTCTTACAGTCTAAATCATACGTTACACGGCTCCCCAGATACATAAACTTCCCTGTTTTCTAGTTCAGTCCCATCTAAACTGATCTCTCTTCCTGTTTCCTTATCGCCAAATACCACTGATTTTGCTTTATTGATGTTCATAATCAGTCCACACTGCTTCCCTTCTTCGTTTAGCACCTGCACGGTTCTCTAGCTTCTCCTCATCTTCCTCAGTGATAACTATATTAATCTGCAAACCTCAAGTTGTTAATTCTTATCCCATGCACAGATATCTCTTCTACCTCTTCCTTGATCTTGTCCCTTACTCTCTCTAGATGTACGATGAAGATACTCAGCAATATCCAATCTCCTTGTCTCATACCTCTACATGGTCTAAACCAACTTCCCAATGCTCAGCACTTTCTCACCGCTGCCTCTGCATTGTCACTGATATCCTCCAACAAACGTATCAGTCTGCTATCCAATCAAAGTATGATTCAGAAAATACACTGACTATGTAATACAGCATGAAAAGAAGGGAAGGCACCTAAGGAATGGACAAGTTCCATCCTAGTGACAATACACAAGAAAGGAAGTGCATTGGAATGCAAGAACCACAGAACGATTGCCCTAATGAATCATCTACCAAAATGCTGATGATGAGATGAAGATCGCAGACAGAAGAACATCTAGCGGACAAGCAAGTAGGGTTCAGGAAAGATAGAAGTACCGTGCAGCAGATATCAGCACTAAGATTGATAACTGAGAAAGTTCAATGAAAGAACAGGAACATCTACACTTCCTTTGTCAATTTTCAGAAGACACTAGACAGTATAGATCAGAAAGTGTCTTGGGCAGTGTTGGAGTTATACGTAGAGGATAGCAGACTGATATGGGTGTTGAAGGATATCAGTCAAGCAGAGGGAGAAAAAGTTAAGTATCTTAGATAAAGCATGAGAGATGCTTTCAGCAAAGCTCTGCAATAAAGCACAAGATCTGCAAACGAGAAGGCTCGGATCAGGATAGCTCCTGATGAAAAGGTACTCAAAAGATACAGATTGTCTCTCACTAACAAAAGGCAAAGAACGAGCCAGACAGATGCTTCATCACTTGAAGGATACAGACCCCAGTGCATGCAAATAATGCTAGCTAACAGCCCCATGACACAAAACACGTAAGATAATCACAGGGGTCACTCACGGCATTCCTTCTCGTCACTCTCATCGAAGCAGTCGGGCAGCCCATCACACTGCCAGGCCCCTGGGATACAGCGCCCGTTACTGCACATGAAGTTTCCGGGAATATTGCATTCATTTGTGAAGTTATTCCCAGGCAACAGTTGACTCTCTGCAACAGAAGGGAAAGATTAAAAAAACCCCACCCAATATACAGGACTTGCTTGAACTGTACAAGGCATAATCCTGTGGTAGGCAAAGAATACCTGCCAAGCCAAGAATAATGCTGCCCATCAATGACACATTAAACACATAAAACAATGCACAGGTTCTCTCTTCACAAGGCTTTGAAAGGGGCTCACTATTTCTCCACTTTCCAAACAGCACCATCTTCTCCCCCTCTCCCCTTACTCTCACCCACCAGAGCAGGGCTAGCTTTAATCTCTCGTTCCCTTCCTCATAATTCCACTCTTAAAAATTAACATGAGACTTCACTCCGGACTCCAAATCCCCACAACTTTTTTGGAGCAGCGCTGTGTATGCAGAATATATTGCTGCCACCTTGAAACTAGGTGGAATGTTAGTTTGGGAATACCAAGCCTTTTCAATTCGGTTTTAAATACACTGCTGCTAGTCAAAACTAAAAGATCAATTCCAGCCCTTAATCTAGTCACCTGGCATATGTCAGTTCACATGCTAGTAAGGCAGTCCGCCTACTGAAGCAGTCTGCCAAGGAGAAGGATTTCATTACTAGAATGGCAGGAATGCTGCAGATCAGGAGAAAAGCATGCTGGATAAATTTAGAGCTAGATCTAACAGGAGGAGGAACTCTAACCAGGAATATCAGTCAAGCTCTTGTATTTTTAAGCATTGATGCTCACAAACACAATCATCACTGGGAGAGGGATACACCAGGGAAGGAAGATGATATGGTGAGTATGCCAATACCTTATTACACAAATGGCTAGTATGCAGGTCAAGAGTGCAGGTTTAGAGATAGGGTTCTCCAGCCCAACTCCCAGAGGAAGGGCAACTTCTCTGAAGCTGCTTTTCATATCTGATATGAAACAGAACAACGTGCAATAGTACGGATAGGATATGGAGGACTTCTCTCTTCTTATTCTTGTCTTCCTCCTCACCCTGCCCCTCTCCAAGCTCCAGCCCAGCCCTGACTGTCTCCTATCCCAACCTCACCCACTCACCCAATTGGACTCTCCCTAAATCCTTAGTATTTTCACCTAATTTTATTCTTGCAAAGGGCTGAGCTGTTTTTGCTGTAACCTTCCCTAAAAAATTCAGCCTGCAGCGGAGAGCCATTCAACCTGAACCACTAAAGATTGGCAAAGTCATAAGCAACCGAGAATCAGATCTTAAAATAAGGGCTCTGCTAAATTCACGACCATGAAAAACATGTCACAGGCCACACAATCTGGTCTTTTGCGTGGCTTTTACCTTTTACAGATTTCACAAGGCAGACGAGTGTTTCTTATATTGAGGGCTCTGACCCAAAAGGGAGCCGGCAGGGGGTATCATGAGTTTATATGTGGGGGGTTGCATTGCTGCCTCTCTTTCTTCCAAAATGGCCTTCAGAGCTAAGCATCTGGAGAATGGTGGCTGTTAGTCATGTGCCACGCTTTGAAGGCAGGGCCCTGGCAGCAGCAGCAGCAGCACAGAAGTAAGAGTAGAAATACATGGAATTTTTACTTCTGTGCTCCTGCTGGAGGCAGCTGTACCATCAGATCTGGGCCCCTGGACAGCACCACCCTTCTCTGGGTGCCCAGCTCTCAGCAGCAGTGCAGAAGTAAGGATAACAGCACTCCAAATGCCTCAACAATAACCTGGCAGCCCTCTGCCCCACAGCTCCTATTTGGGTCAGGACCCCTAGGCTAAATTGCTGAAACTATGGAATTTATTTTTAAAAAAAATCACGACCCTGAAATTGACCAAAATGGGCAAAGTTTGGTACGGCCCTACTTACAATGGGAGCAGATCGCGCAACATTACTACAGGCCCCACTACTAGCTCTGCCTCCAGTGCTGTATTTAAAAATTAGCCAACACTGAGAATGGCCCCACCCACACCATGCAGATGACAACGCTTTCCTTCTGTTCTTATCAATTCCATCCAAACCTTCCATTTCAGACCCTGCTTCACTGCTTTCCTGTTCAGCTGAAACAGATTTAACTTTCCTAACATTCCAGAGAAAAATGCTGTTGTTTAGCACATGCTGGAAAGAGCCCTGGAGCTCGGTGCCCACTAATTCTAAGCCGTGTCTTAGCCACGAAGCTCATGGGATAATTCAACGCAGGTTCAGACTGGAATAATTCATTTTAAACAAGAATTTTTAAAGAATGGTTTGTCTTGGGCTACTCTTGAGCGAAAAACCATGTGGACTAGCAGTTCAACAGCAGCCACTGCTGGCAAGTGTTGCCCAAAACAAACCTGTGGCTAACACAGGCTTTAGAACACTGTCACAGAAACAAGGGCTGGGTTTACACAGAGACATCCTGCTGGCAGCTTCATGCTAATGATCAGACTCACAATTGCAAATGGCTGCTCATTAGCATACTCCCGCAGCTCATAAGCATAGCCAGGCAAGACCTCACTGCCAGTAGAGCAGGGGTGCCGGCAGTAAACAGGCCATGCAGACATGCCTCTGCCTGAAAAAACCCCCTCTGTCGCCAGCCCCTTACATCTGAAAAAAATTCTGTTGCCTTAATCCCTAACTATTGTTGCCTTAATCCAGTTCAAGTTTTCCTCTCCTCACTGATCTGTAACTGCTGCGCAATAAGCAACACTTGAGAACAACAATGCAGAAACTGAAAACGATCCTATAAGCAATGTGCTAATAATACACTGCATAGGCCTGAAATCAGAGAACCTATGACAGAGTTCAGCAACCGAAAGAGCGAAGAGACTTTTTTTAAATTCAATTACAAAATTGACTCTTCAAGAGCCACAATGCATGTAAATACGAGATAGTCCTTAAAAAAATAACGTCAAACGGGGCTGTTTATCACCCCTATTTTAAGAACAGCGCACACACATTGATTTGTAGAAAGCTGTTACCCCCATCTCCAGGTTTAACCCACCTCACTCCCCCAATCCACCCGCTATTGGAAAGGTTTACCCCCATCCCGCAAACCCACCCCTCCATCCCCAGACTTAACCACTCTCAGCCCCAACTCCGTACCCCCCATCCCTATGTAACCCCCACAGACCCAGGTTGCTGGCACCAGGGAGTGAACCTGCAATCATAGGGGCTAAAGCCCTGTGCTCTACCACATGAGCTAAAGGCCAGTGGGCTGTCAGCCAAAGCTGTAGAGCAGAGACTTCACTCACCCTAGTGTGAGGTCTCAGTGCTTCTGGGTACTACACCTAGGTTTAACCCCTCTCTGCTCTAACCTGCCCCCCAACCTCAGGATTAACCTGCCCCTGCCCAAACTTCCACACTCTCCACCCCTGGGATTAACTCGCCTCAAAGTGTGCAGCTCCTCCATGACTGCCACCTCCCCTCCTCCCAACACTGCTCCTCCCCACCACCTCCTCAGAGGAGCTGCATGGTTCCGGCAGGGACAGACTCGGCTGCCCTTTCACCCAGCTCTTCCCTAGGCTTAGCATTTCCCTCATGTGTAGTGCAGGCGGCTCCCTGCCCTGCCGGCTTCCTCTTCCAGGGTTCCCCGTCACAGCTGACTACTGTGTCTCCAGAGGCGGCTGTCGCTTAAACAAAAATAACTAACTAAATTCGTTTGGTTTAATGGCAGGCAAGTGAATTTAGTTTTTTTGTTTAAGCAGCGGCAGCCTCCAGAGCCACAAGAGGAGACAGTAGCGGCAACAGTTGGAGCCGCAAGTGGCTGCAGAGTTGCAGGTTGCCGACCCTTGACCTATGCTAATTATGCCAACTAAGACTTTCTATAGCTAGGTAAAGAAATATGAAACAAGATACTGGAAACCATTTTCCCACTTGAGAAGGCTGCTCTGTGTTGTTCTTGGGTTTATTATACAGCATCAAGCAGTTTTAAACTTTAAAATTAGGTAGGATTTTTAAAAATATATATTTTAGATCAAAATCTCACTCTTGCAGATTAGCAGGGCATCAATGGAACACTTTTTTGGTAGCAAGTTACAATTAAATTATAACAATGGTAGGCAAAGAGATTCTGGAATGGAAAGAGTAAAATGTTTTACCACTGCTAATGGTTGATCATCCATGTGAGGGACTTCTATCCTAATTTCACAGAAGAGGAAATTAAGGCACAGAAGCCAAGTCTACATGAGCATTTACTGATCTGCCATTCCCAACAGGTACAGATCCATAATTGTGAGCATCAGTGGAAATAAAGAAAAAATTAATCTGTCATCTAATCTGTCTCAAATCACGCTTAGAGCTGCACCCATTTGAAAATTAAAATCCTGATGCAGACATAATCAAAAGTGACTTGTCACAGGAAGTCCGTGGAAGAGCTAGGAGCCCAGGTCTCTGACTCTCAGACTTTTGCCTTAATCACAGACACATCCTTCCACTCTGAAGTGCACAGTATTTCAGAGGTAGAAAGCTTGTCAGCTTTATTTCCAAAATACATGATATGAAGACAGTGGTCACACAGACTATGGGACCCCGTGAAGAAGCAGGGAAAAGTCAAAAGCCCTCTGCTAACCTTTTTACATGTATTTCCTAACAAACTAGCCATGTTTGTCAGATTCATTTCAAAGCCACCAAACAGTTGAAGGAAAGCTCAGAGAGAAACCGCTGAACGCTTTTGCCTTTCCACAGACTATATAATTGTCATTTTCTGAACAGACTAAGACATTTTGAAGACAGCCATCAATTCCTATCCATTGCCCAGTAAAATATCCATTGTCTGTTCTATGACACCCACTGAACTTATAATCACCCTTTGAGGTAGGGCTGTATTACCAAAGGGATAAGGAGGCAGAAAAGGACTAAATTGTTATGAGGTTTCTTGCAGGGGTAGGATTAGAGAGAGATCTTCTCAGCTGCAATCCAATGCCTAGACTACCAATCAAACTGCTTTCTAAGAAGGCCCTTTATCAGCTACTAGAAAAGCCAGAGGTTGCAAGCTAAAGCATTTAAACCAAACATTAGATGTAGCCAGATATTCAGATGACTCCATCTCTAAAGAATCCACTTGTGGACACAGAGCTGTCAAAATAATTCTACCTGTGGAACAGTTTTAGTTACATTTCTCTTCCTCCCTCCCTTTAATGGCTTTAAACATTCCCTTCACTCTCTTTTACTCAAATCAACTTCAAGAAAACCTAATGTCCATCAGGAAATCCTCGATTCAGGTGTTACTCCTCCACCTTCTGAAATGTGATTTTCCCCCTGCCTTCCACCTTGCTCAAGGCAAAGCCTGCTGGAAAACTTAAAGGGGGTACCACAGAAAAGACTGAATTAGATCAAGTTTAATTCCCTGTATGGATGAACCAAGGTTTAAAATACAATTCATACAGATGTCAGCATTCATGCAGCCTCTAGGCTGTGGTGGAAATTCCTTCAGTCTGGCAGAGTAAACTTTCAACGGCTAACCTACTTAACCTGCAGCCGCTCTTGTGCTTAATCCAAACTAAACACTAGATGCATGGATATATTCACTTAAAAAAAAAGAAAAGCAAAAGTTTCTCATGTTCACTGCAACACATCGCTCACTTAAAAAAAAAAAAATCACTCCATCCGAGCTGAATAAAATGGGCTTCACATTTCATTTTTCAAGGAGACGGGACAAGGGAAACCAGTCTGATTTCAACAGCTACTTCCAAAAATGCTAGCATCTGAATATTTAAAACTTGCTAATAAAATGCAGCAACATTTCCCTGCAAAACAGGCCACTACTGTGCACTCCATTGTCTATCATCACAGCTGGAAATGCAGCCACCTCTAGGGTAAAAGGTACAGCACAATACCCAGAGTAAGTGACGTTATTTGGCCAAGGTTTCCAGTACAGAGTGCTGCAAGTTCAACAGGCTCTTTAAATATCTACCTAGAGTAATCAGAGTTGTATGGTCTCTTCCCAAATGTCTGTACAGAGTAAATCTGGAGAAACTTAGGGTATGCCTATGCTGCAAAAAACAATCCATCGCAGCAAATCACAGAGCCCAAATCAACTAACTCAGCTTGCAGGGTTTGTTCCCAATGTTCGCTCTAATTTATTCCACCCACATGAGGAATAAATTTTGTAATATACATTGAGGCATGTTAGTATGTGCACCACCAACAGAAACACAACCTGCTGGCAGTGGGCACTATGGCATTTGCATCTTTCCTGAGTGGCTGCCCAAGCACACTGCTTAAAGGGAACACTGCTCATGCTATGGAGCTAAAAATAGCAGTGTAAAGCTGGAGCTCAGGATCTGAAACTGCATTTTAAAGCCTGGCCCCCAGCCTGGGCCTCACTGTCTACACTGCCGTTTTAGCCTTGTAGCAGAACCTTAAATCAATGTACCCAGGATCTGAGGGTCACAGCCCAGGGGTGGCTTCTTTCCCCCCTCCCCCCAGTACCCAGCCCTCAGACTTCCACAGTGGATGAAGGGCTGAATTAACCCTGTGTTTCAGGAGTCTACATATTCCAAACCCAATTCTTCCAATTTTAAATCTACCTCCCATAGTGATACCCATTGGATCAACATCTTTGACTCTCAGCAAGGATTCGTTTGATCATAATGAATCAGATCTCTTCCTTTGTGTAGGAATGCATTAGACTGCGGCTGTAGCACCAAGCCTTAAAGTGACAGGGGTAAAAACAGGAGGTGAAACCAGGCCCCCGTGTCCAGCTCTAAGCAGACACCCAGCAGCTGCTACCTCCCCTCCCAGCCATGCCAAACCTAAGACAGAAGTGCCAGTGACCTGCTGCCAGCATGGTAGTCTTGCCGTGCTGAGGCGGAGGGAGCACTGGGACAAGGCCTCGGTGTGGCGCCAGGAAAATGCACAGCCCCTGCACAGCCCATGGAGCACAAGGGAGATGGGGATACTGCACAGGCCTGAGGGACTCCACTTCCCATCTTGCTGCCTCACCTGAGCCTAGGGAGCTTGAAGAACACCAGGGCCTCCCCTCCCAGCCCATAGCACTGAATGCCAGCGGGGCTCTCCCATTGGGCAGCCTCAAGTGCTGGCAGCCCTGCTCTGCTGCCCAGAGTACAGATGGAGGAGAGGAAGTGGTGACAACTGGGTCTGTGCTCAGAGCTGGCCTGGGGGGAGGGTCCTGGGCTCAATGTCTCCCACACCCATTTCATTGGTCAAAGGTACTGAACATTATTCTGCCTCTCAATTGTTTGTGCTGGTACCACTCAAGCGCTGACATAAATGGGCTGTAACTCATCATATTTGATTCAGGACAACATCACAAAGACAGCTAACACAGCCAACAATTCTCCACCGGTGGTTCTCAAGCTATTTACCATTGCAAGGCATGTATGCAGCTCTCCGTGTGTGACATGGGCCTCATCCACACAATGTATGTACCACCTCTATGGCCCTGAGGATGTCATATGGGCCACAGCCGTTTGCTGACTGCCCATGGGTTGAGAACCACTGCTCTACGCTACTGTCCAAGCCAGAGCAAGAGAACTGACAGAGTAGGTCCTGTTAGCTGTCTTGCTCTCCTCCTCCCAACACTGATCGATATCTGGCTCACTAATGGTCTATACCAAAATGGGCTGGTAGTGCTGACTTGCGCTCATTGCAGAATACTGAATGTAAGAATGCCCCTCTGCGCTCTGCTCTGGGCTCTACAATGGAGTCTCTGCATATAAGTCACTTAACTTCTCTGTGTCAGTTTACTCAGGGGTAAAATGGGGACAGAATAATTCAGAACCCTGAGCAATAGGTGTATTACGTTTGCAAAGCACACTAAAATCCCTTGTTAGCAGCATGACAGAAGTAAATAAACTAAGAATACAAACACTCATTTTCCTTTCCATTTCTTCTTAAGTAAGCACACTTGATGCCACCCAATCAGTTTGTCTACAACTGTTTGTTTGCCAACTTGTCTCCTAAATCCCCCAGGAGGCCAGGCTCCAGCTGGATTTGCTTTTGTCTGCGTTGCTGCCAAACAGGCACTGGCAGAATATAAGACAAGTGTCCCAATATACTTCCAAGCTGGCTCGAGAAGTGATGGATGAGACAGGCTACCTCTCTCTGGATCCATCAACAGCACATAAACCATCTGTCACAGCAAAGAAAAGGACACTTGCTAGTGATTATCTGAAGATGTGTAATCTCTAAACCATTTTAATCCATCTCCCACCCACCACCATTTAAATTGCCCGATGATTACGTTTCTGATGCATTTAACATAAGAAGCTGTGAGGGTTACTTGCGACCACAGATGGATAAGTATTATATAATGACATCAACTCATAAGTAACATGCTCCCAGGATGGACAGTTGTAAAACCTCTGATTTAAGGAATTTCCCTGTCTCTCAACTTTTTGTTCTTAGACAATTGCCAACCCACAACCACCGCTGGGACAACCTATATTTGACGTTTAGCATTTCCATGACCTCCAGATGAATCAAGTCCAGACATATAAGTCAAAAGCAGAAAACACATTTAAGATCATGGAGGCAATCAATGTTTATAAAACACAAAAATACAGAATCTCACCATTTTTGCAGTCATCTAGTTAGTGAGCATGGCATACTCAACTATAAAGAATCCATAAGTCCCAAGAAAAATCAGGTTGCTACTTACTAGAAAACCCAATATTCTCCCTTCTTATTCCTCACTAGCAGAGTGTAACATTGTGCCCCACAATGACAGTCCCACTTGGCAGCCTCTTGACTTTCCTCCACATAGCTCCCTATGCACGCTCTGACCTCCTGAGCTGATGCACTGAACCATCACCCTTGTCACTATTTAAATCTATTTCAAAAGACTCCTCTCCTGTGAATCTTGCTTTAATACATTTATTGCTCCCTGTCTGCTGTTGTTGCCTTTCCCCTATCCTCCATCTATTTAGATGGATATCCTGGGAGTTCCTAAATGCAGAGTTCTGTTCCTTCTTACATATCTGGAAAGCACTTACCACATCATCAGCAACGCCATATACAAGGAGTAAAGTGAGGACTCTACATTCTTTACTTTCTATTCTAACCATTACATAGCATTGCAATGGTATGTAACTGCTATGCTCCATCCCAGAGATGGGCGCATTTCAATGCTGGGTACAAAGATGTATGTGTACATTGTGTGCATCACTTTAGGATTTTTCTAAGTTAAACGTGCTACTAAAATGTTAATGAAAAGATTTGCTTCTCCTTTCTGAGACGCAGGCCCATCAACAGGGGTGGTGGTTTCTGCCTTGTCAGTGGTGGCGGCCACAGCTCTGGGTGCCTTTGAAGTGCCGTGGCACCAGGACTCTGGTGCTCAGGACTCTGGTCAGCTGGGGCCCAGGCAGGCAGGTAGGCAGGCACTGCAGCCCAGGCAGCACTAAGAGCTGACTGCCCTTGGCCCTGCCCCTTCAACGGGTGTGGACCTGGGGGCCCCTCTCACCTTGCCTCAGGGGTCTTCCGTGACTGGCAGCCCGGCTGCACAGGAGTGACTAGGACAGGGAACTTTTTGTACAAGGATTGAACTGAGGACCACTGGGCCTATTTTAACTCCTAGAATACTGCATGACTGGACTTCACAGCTGGGGATTTCTAGTTAAATCCCCAGCCATGAGTTTAGCTGTCTCCATTACAGCTGTCATTTCTGCTCAGATACAGACAGAACATATGGCCAAAGCTCAGGAGGCCTACTTAGTGATAAGGAAAAAAGAGAGACATGGACTGTTGGTAAACAGTTCCACACAGAAGAAAGAGGTGACACCAAGCCAACACAAACTTAAAACCAGAATGAGAAAAGGGCGGGTAAGGGAAAGAGCTTTTTATTTAATTACCAAACTGGCTGCACATGGTTGCCAGCCCTGCAGGAATGTTATCAGCAGGGGCAAACAGAAGAGAAATCAATGAAAAGGGAAGGTCAGACACTGCCCCAATTTAACTCTTAAGTTTCCCAACCAGGTCCATACTGAGAAGACAAATATGTCGAAATTCTAGTTCACCGCTTATCCGAGGATCTCCAAACACTCTAATGCCTGTAAGAAATTCATCCTCACAAAAACAAGAGGAGGAAGATGCCACTCTCATTTTTACCATTTGTAAACTGTAGCATGGAGGATTTAAGTAATTTAACAAGGTCACACACAAATCTGTAACACAGCAAGGAACAGAAATTAGGAATCCTGACAGCCCAGTCTGACACGTCAGCCACAAAAATCATACTTCCTAACTGAAGCAGATGTAAGTTATGTTCATACTCTTGATGTAACGGAGAGAAACTCCTATTTCCATTGCACAAAAAGCCAAACTAGAGTATGTGAGAAACTTTACTGAGGACTTCAGACTCAACAAGCTGTTGGGGCTGACCACAAGTTACTTCCACCCCTTATACTGGACCTATGGCCAGCTGCATCTAACTGACCACAGCTGGCATGGAGGCCCCTCAGCTGTGTAAGCAAGTTCTGTGAAGTAGGGAATAAGAGTGTTTCCTGCCAGGCCTGCTTGTGGATGTACACATGCCTGGGAAAATACAGGGGAGGGGGAGGAATGATTTTAAATGGCTGGGAAGCACTGCCAGAGTGCACAGTGTTGCCGGTGCACCTTGGCTTTGTGGGTGCCCAGGGACTCCCCAAGCTGGAGCAGCGCCCACTACAAGCCCTCATGGACAAGGATGGAGGGACCAGGACTGTCCATAGCAGAAGGGGAATAAGCATTGACTCTCACTTGCCTGATTAGTAGCTTGCTTGCTTCCCTCCCTGTGGTGGGAGGCACATATTCAGTAACACTTAAAGGCTGGGAGGCTTAATATACTCTGGCAATAAAACCTATTATATCTATGCACCTGGCGTGTTCTCACTGAGTGTATCTGAGCCACACCCCTCCACCGTGCCCCCCCAGTTAGGCTGACACAAGGTTTGAAGGATGAAACATCCAACTGCCCATTCTGAAGAAACAATCTACTTAAAGTTGCCACCAGCAAATGCTTAAATCTGGCACTATTCAGGCATATAAACAAAGCCATAATCCTGAGAGCTTCTGAGTGTCCTCAACTCCAATCACACCTCAGTGGGAGCCAACTGTGCTCAGCACCTCACAGAAACAGGACATATGATCTGCTCTCAAGAGTTTGCTTATCCTTTGTGATGAAGAGAAACCCTGTTGACTTTACACATTACTGTAGCCTGGTACCAATGAGTAAACATGGTGAAAACACGGCAAACGGGCTTTCTGCCTTGCTCAAGTGAAAGTCAGAAAGACTGACTCCCTCCATTTCTCTCCCTTCAAACATCGGGGTACGTGCTATCATGAGGTTATTTGCGTTACTGTAGTAAGGTTCTCCTGAAATCTACATCCCTGTGTTAGGTACTGAACATACACGTAAGAGACAGTGCTGACCGTAAAGAGCTTGCAGTCTCAATGGGCAGGACAGGGAAGGGTGGAGGAAAACCGAGGCACAGGAGTGAAAGTTTGTCCAAGGTCACAAAGCAAATCAATGACAGATCTCCCAAGTCCCAGTCCAGTGCCCTGTCACTGGACTCATCTGCCTCTCAACATAGTCTACAGTGCAATGACTCAGGCACATGCGACTCAGACTAAGAGGCTGTTTATTTAATTGAGGTGCAGATGTTTCGGCTGAGGGCACAGCCCAAGCCCCATGACCTCCCACCTTGCAGCATGCACTCCACTCCAGCCTCAACCCAAACTTCTATACTGCAATGAAGCACCCCCTTCCACCTGACCACCATCCCCTAGCCCAAATCAGCTGGAATAGGCCAGCCACAGGATTTTAATTCCAGTCTCAAAAGTGATGAGCTCATCACTAAACTGTGACTAGAATGGCAAGCAGCTGGAAGGTTACTGGATCTTTCAGAGTTATGTGCAATTAAGCTCCTCACCCCTAAAAACTACATATGGTGTATTCTGGATGTCATAGTGAGGAACTCAGGGTGAAAGAGTCAAGCCCTTATTGTCCCCTAAGAAGAAAGCTCATGATCCCTTGTAGTCATGGGAGACTTAAGAAATGTGCAGCTCTGACACCAAGTCTCCATGAATGGGAAACAGTGTGGCTCACAGTAGGATTCCTGCCGCATGGAGATAATGACAGCTTGGTATGGCCTCTACCCTTTGCATGTAATGTGCATTTGAGTAACTTGGTGAGATCCGAAGCAGGTACCCCGGATAAAAGTTACTCCCCAGTGAAAAGCCACCTGCATCTGTGATATCCATCCACCTTTACTGCGAGCTCAGCATTCCAGCTGCACACCCAGTGAACACAGTCCTCCTAAGCTGGAGAGCAGATCTTCCCTCTTCTGAAACAGCTCCAACTGTCTCAGCTCTGCTAGTGCCAACAGCCTGGTTTAGACTCTTACAGAATATCACAGTGCTAAGTCCTAAGCGAATAACTGTCACACACAATTTGGCTTTGATGGCAATCATGTCACCAGAGTCTGAACTATATCCCTTTCAAAGAAGTGGTTTGGCTAAAAATACATGTTTTATTTTAACTTCTTAAATCTGAATTTGATGACAGAGTGTGAAAGTGAAGTTGGCAAAAATGAGCATGCTGTATGCCGCAGTACACAGCAACGCAAAACAGCACAGCACAAGCAGCTTAGCACCAGGATAGCACAAACAGACAAAATTCAACAACTCATCCTGTATATTCACACATGCCTAATTCAGAAGAATTTGGTTTTGTATTTATAGCTTCTACAACCAAGAAATCTCAAAACAATAAGAAAGAGGACTGATACCAACATTTTACACACACAGTACATTTCATCTAAAAATATCAGTGCTTCACAAAACCACACTCACTATATAACCTTTATTCACCAAATCCAGACATCTTTGAGATGGAGGTGACAAAACAAAACAGAACAGGATACATAACGTGGGGGCTTGGAAGCAACAGAATTGAAGGTTGTCCCGAGGACACTTACACAGAGCAGTAGGGGATCATAGTTCAAATCTCTGCAGACTCACTCTAATGCAGCAAACCACAGGATATATGCTTATCTGCCTCTGAAGAGTCAGAGAAACATAAGAGTGTAAGGGATCTCACAGTAGGTCATCTAGTTGAGTCCCCTGCACTGAGGCAGGTGTAAGTATCTGTCAAGGAAAGTCTGAATCAGAGTCAGCAACCTCTGGTATGGGCTCCTAGAGTGGCACATGACAATTTTCACTGGCACACGAGACGGGAGCTCAGCCCCACTCCTTCTCCCCCATGTAGCCAGGAACTTGCTCAAAGCCATGCTGTCTGCAGATTAACAAAAGACCAGCTTATGCTACCAACCATCGCTTGAAAGGTAAAGCTCTGCATCTTTATTTATTAATGAAGCTGTTGTAAGTAGGACTATTGGTGACTTTAAAAAGCATCACTGGTACTGGGACCATAAACAGAGGTCAAAAAGTCAAATTGTAGCACTCTGCCTTGGAAAAGTTGCTGACCCCTGGTCTAGATGTTTATCTAACCTGTTCTTAAAAACTGCCAATGGAAGAGATTCCATTCAGGTGTCACAGGACTCCTCATTGTTTTTTCCAATCTCATAAGGTAATTTGATCCAATGCTTAACTATCCTGACAGGAGGTTTTTCTTAATGTCCAACCTAAACGACTCGTTGCAATTTAAGCCCACTACTTCTTGGGCTACTTAAGGAGAACATTGTCACCCTCTTCTTTGTCAAAACCTTCATAACAATGTACTTGAATACACCATGTCTTCCCTCAACCTTCACTTCTCCAAACTAAACAATTTCTTCCACCTTCTTCATAAGTCGTGTTAGATGCGGTATACCTAGTCTTCAGTTAGGCTTTCAACACTGACTCACATGAACCGCTCATTAATAAAACTAGGAAACACTGCATAGAGGGAGTTCCTATACAGTCGTTGAATAATCATTTCCAGAGCGTACGTACCAGTGGTTCAACAGTCATGTTTGAACCGCATAACAAGCGGGTACCTCAGGGTCAGTTCTGTTCAATATCTTCTGCAATTATTTAGATAATGGCACAGACAGTATGCTTATAAAGTTTCCAGATGATACCAAGCTGGGAGGGACTGCAAGTGCTTTGGAGGATAGGATTAAAATTCAAAATGTTCAGAACAAATTGGAGCAATGGTCTGAGGTAAACAGGGTGAAATTCAGTAAGGACAAATGCAAAGTACTCCATTTAAGAAGGAACAATCAGTTGCCCACATATAAAATGAGAAAGGAATGCCTCGGAAGGACAACTGCAGAAAGGGATTTAGGGCAGGGGTGAGCAAAATGGTGGGGTGGACCCTTGCAGGGGGTGTGAAATTTTGTAAGGAGGGCACAGCATAATCAACTGCTGGATCTCCAGCTCATCTCTCTCATTAAAAATGTTGAAATGTTCCTGTTTTTATGAATGTGTATTCACATTTATATACCAATACACACATTTTTTACATTCCACATACTTATTTTCTTACACATGCCAAAGTTTTTTTTTTCCCCCATATGAACATAACCAAAATTTCCATTGTTTTGGATTACATTAGATAGGTTGGGGGACCCTGCTAATTGCTGGGATGAAAAGTGGAGTCCAACATAAAAAGTTTGCTCACCCCAATCTAGGGATCACAATCTAAACAGGTGTTAACAGTGTGACGGTCCCAAAAGAAACCAAACACCATTCTTGGGATGTATTAGAAGGAATATTATAAGCAGGACAGGTGAAGTACTTCTTTCACTCTACATCACACTGATTAGGCTTCAGCTGGAGCATTGTGTCCAGTTCTGGGTGCCACATTTTAGGAAAGATGCGGACAAACTGGAAAAAGACCAAAGAAGAGCAATCAAAATGTTTAAAGGTCTAGAAAAGATGACCTATGAGGGAAGATTGAAAGAATTGGGTTTGTTGATTCTGGAAAAGAGAAGACTGCGAGGCTGTATTTAGACTGCATTTCTATCTTGAAATAATTTACACAATTTGCGAAGTTTCCATTACCCCGCTCATGACAAGAGGCTGTCTCTGTATCCCAAAATAGCAAGTGCGATCTAAACATAGCCAGAGAGAACAGGATAACAGCTTTCAAGTACCTAGACGGTTGTTACTAGGAGGAAGAAGAAAAATTATTCTCCTTAACCTCTAGAGATTGGATAAGAGGCTGAATAGAAGCAAGGGAAGTTGAGGTTGGACATTAGGAAAAACTACCTAATTGTCAGGGCAGTTAACTACTGGAATAAAGTGCCTTAAGGAGGTTGTGGAATCTCCTGCACTGGAATTTATGAGGAGGTTAGACAGATACATCTCAGGTATGGTCTAGAGCAGGGATCTACACAGAATGTTTAAAAGTCCAAAAATGAGCAACTCATATCTACACAGCAAACAATATGTGATCGCCAAACACTGGATAACTCCCCCTAGTATCCTCCAGAGAGAGGGAGGGATGGAGTGTGAAAGTCAGGAAGACAGTGGTACAAACACACATGTACAGTGTGAGGAAATAGAATATGCAAAAAGTTTCTGAACATCCTGCAGTAAATGTATATTGCATTATAAAACATTGTATGTGTGCTGTTCTTAAGACAGGGGTTACAAAAAGTCTGGTTTGATGTTATTTATTGAGGACCATCTTGTATTCACATGCATTGCAGCTCTTGAATCATTGAGTTTTTCATGGAATTGGAAAAAATGGCTGCTCTTGTTATTTTGGTTGCTGACTCGTGGTCTAGATGATGGCTAATTCTGCCATGAGTACAGGAGACTGAAGCTGATGACCTCCCACGGTGCCTTCCAATTGTATGATTCTATGTTTTCTAGACCTTTAATCAGTTTTGTTGCTTTACTTTGGACTTCCTTCCATTTGTTCACGTCTTTCTTGAAATGTGGTGCCCAGAACTGGACACAGTACACCAATCTCCAGTTGAGGCATCACAACTGCTGAATTGAGCAGAATTACTTCTCGAATCTTGCTTACATGACTCCTGCTAATCCATCCCAGAACAATGTTGGCAGGGGAGGGGGAAGAGTTGCAACAATACTACATTGCTAACTCTCATTTAGTTTGTGACTATCATAGCCTACCGATATTCTTCTAGAGGTCTCCTTCCTCTGCATTCATTTCCCATTTTGTATTTGGGCAGATGATTATTCATTCTTAAGCATGGTACTTTGCACTTATCATACTGAATTTCATCCTATTTCATACCATTTCATTTCATTTGTCTGTCAAGGTCATTTTCAATTCTAATCCAGTCCTCCCAAGTGTCTGCAACCCCTCCCAGCCTGGTATCATCTTCAAACTTCATGGGTGTATTCTCTCTTTTATAGAATCACAGAACAATAGATCTGGAAGAGACCTAAAAAAAGCCATCAAGTCCAGTCCCCTGCCCTAGGCAGGGCCAAACCCATCAGATCAGCCCAGGCAGGACTTCGTCAAGGCGAGACAAGACACCTCCAGGGATAGAGACTCCACTACTTCCCTGGGTAGACCATTCCAATGCTTCACCACCCTCCTAGTGAAAAAGTTTTTCCTAATATTCAACCTGGACCTTCCCAACCACAACTTGAGACCATTGTTTCATATTCTGCCATCCGTGACCACTGTGCACAGCCTCTCTCCAGCCTCTTTGCAACCTCCCTTCAGTAAGTTGAAGGCTGTTATCAAGCCCCTCCTCAGTCTTCTCTTCTGCAGACTAAAAAGTCCCAATTCCCTCAACCTTTCTTCATGGGTCATATTTTCCAGCCCCCTATATTATTTTGGTCGCCCTCCACTGGACCCTGTCCAGTGTATCCACATCCTTCCTATAACTGGGGGCCCAGAACTGGACACAGTATTCCAGATGTGGCCTTACCAAAGTCGAATAAAGAGGAATAATCACTTCTCTGGATCTACTTGTAACGCTCCTCTTGATGCAACCTAATATGCCATGAGCCTTCTTGGCTACAATGGCACACTGTTGACTCATGTCCAGCTTCTTGTTCACTACAACTCACAGGTCCTTTTCTGCAGAACTACTTCCGAGCCAGTCGGACCCCAGCCTGTAACAATGCTTGGGATTCTTCCGGCCCAAGTGAAGGACTCTGTACTTGTTCTTATTGAACCTCAACAGATTTCTTGCAGTCCAGTCTTCCAATTTGTCTAAGTCACTCTGGACCTTATCCCTACCCTGCAGTGTATCTACCTCTCCCCATAGCTTAGTGTCATCCGCACACTTGCCGAGGGTGCAATCCAACCCCTCATCCAGGTCATTGATAAATATGTTCAACAGAACAGGACCCAGAACTGCACCTTAGGACACTCCACTAGAAACCGACTGCCATCCTGACATTGAGCTGTTGATCACTATCCGCTGGGCCCGACCTTCTAGCCAGCTTTCTATCCATCTTACCGTCCATTTACCCAATCCACATTCCTTTAGCTTGCTGACAAGAACATTGTGGGAGACTGTATCGAAAGCTTTGCTGAAGTCAAGATAAATCACACCCATTGATCTTCCCCTATCCGCAGAGCCAGTTGTCTCATCGTAGAAACTAACCAGATTGGTCAGACATGACTTACCCCTCATGAATCCATGCTGACTCTTCCTGATCACTCTCCCCTCCTCCAAGTGCCTCAAAATGACTTCCTTGAGGAGCCCCTCCATGATTTTTCCAGGGACTGATGCTGCTTCCCTACCCTTACGTGTTACAATGTTGAAAGAACTCGTTTGTTAGTTGATTTGACAGGATTTGGTCTTGTCGAAGGCAAAGTGACTGTTGCTTACCACCTTATCTTCTAGGTGATTACAAATTCATAATTCGCTTTATCATCTTTAGAGACACCAAAGTTAAGATAAGGTCTGTAATTTCCTGAGTTGTCCCTATTCCCCTTTTTATAGACATGTCAAGAGTGCTCTAGTCTAGCACCCTAGTGACCTCACCAGGGCCAAACAAGAGAATTCGCCAGACCATGAGAGGTCAATATTGTTTTGAAGTTTTACCAATACTTCTACTGCTTAGTGGGCTTGTAGAAGACACTTGGGATAAATTACAGCTAAATAACAGCACAGAACACTGAGAGCCAGGACTGGTGGCTGGAAACAAACTTTACGGGACCACAGAAAACTTGGCCACACACATAAGTGGTCATCCAGCTAGCTAAAATCATGCTGGATTACACACATTGCTGGACGAGAGTGTGCCGGACTAGCGAGGTTCAACCTGTATTATATTTGCCATTTTCCAGTCCTCTGATCTCTCCCATCCTCCATGATTTCTCAGACATTTCTCACTAATGACTCAGAAATCTCTTCAGTCAGTTCTATGGGTATTCCAAGAGGTACTTCATCAGGCCCCACTGACCTGACTAACTGTGTAAGTAACACATAAACTTGATCATTCCCTGTTTTAACCTCAGATCCTACCAAAGGATGATAACTAGAACACATTTCAGACTTTGGCCATCGCTGCATTTTCTGCTGTTTTCTTTTCCTCCTCAATTCTGTCCTCAGTCTTCCTCTTGAGTCACAAAATTTGCTTGAAAAACAAATATATCTTTGCTTCATAAACTGCCCGTTCAACAGTATGCAGCACAGAATCTGAAAAGTTAGGAATATTTTAAACTTGCAATCTAAACAGGTACTTATAGTTTTGTTTGTCGAACCTCTTTTATGAAACACAAATATTTAAGTATCTTTTTTAGTCTGCATGTTTACTCTCACATACACACACACAGAGTCTGAGAAGCAGGCACATTTTCTCACAACAAAACATAGCCCATTCCTTAGGTGCCTTCTCTTCTTTCCACAATATATTACATAGTCGGTGTTTTTCCTGAATCATACTTTTTCCGCTGTCTTTGATCATCTCTCCCGTGATCTAATTTCCAGGGTTCTTCTTGTTCTTTAAGGTTAAACAACGGAAGTTACAGCTATTTGGGCATATCTGTAGAACAAACAACGAATGAAAAATCAAGACCCCAGTATTCAGCATAATGGATGGTTAAAATAAGGAGAGGCAGACCCCACAGAGAATAGATAGATGATACAGTAGATTGGTGCGGAGCTAGTCTACAGAATTAAAGCCACTCTGCATTGAACTGGGAAAGGTGGAAGGAAGTAGTGAGGGAGGCATCTGACACCAACGGGCACTGAGCCCAGGTTTGGTGATGATGAAAACATAGCTCTCTCAGGTTTCTTACTAGCATCACCCAGTATAAATAACAAGCTTAAGTGTACATGCAAAAAACATACTGCAGAATTGGAAGGAAGAAACTCCTCCTGTGCAATTCAATAGTGACCTTAAAGGATTTTTACTGATCAATACCTCATTAGTAAAAGGCTAGGAAAAAGAAAAATACATGAAGAATTGTTCAAGGAGTTGTATACCTGGAGTTTATCTACTTTGGATGCTAAATATATTTTAGGGATACCATGAGCTTAATCAGCATATGCACAAAGTCATGAATGTCAGTTTCTAATAAACAGCCTCCTGCTAATGCCATGCAGTCCTGTGATTCCAATGTGATTAAACTCCTGACAATCAGGAAGCAAAGATGACATGTTAGGTTTCAGCACTGAAGAGGAGTGAAGTCAGCTACCAACCAGCCTTTGAAAAATAAGTGCTTTTGGCACCACAGAAAGACTGAGCATTAATTTGTTTTCACTGCAGTGTCTCCTTTAAAAAAGTGTTTGAAAATTACATTTTAACAGAAAATTTTGTGTTTCCTTAACTGAAGCAAAGGCTCAATCTTTTCCAAACAACTGTAAAAAACAAAACGAAAAATCAAACCAAACCATAAATGTGGATTTCTCTTTTGGGGCTTGATCATTCCAGGTCCTAGGCACCTCTGAGGAGTAGGGCCTTTATACTGCTGCTGCTGACCAGATTTTCTTGCTTTAAAGTTTGTATTAATTTCTACAGGACAGCTTATGTATTTCAGCGCTTCATTAGTAAACTTTGAAATGGCCGTTTGCATGGCCATTTCGAAGTTTTGGGATAGTGTAGACATAGCCTTTATGTTTATCACAAAGAACATTATATCGCAAGGCCTCTGGAGTCGTGGTTGACCTGATTGTCTGGCCCACGTTTTCTGCTGTACATGCCTCCTGTATGTAAACAGGCTCGCAGTGCAGGGACGGGGAGGCCAGTGTACATCTGGCATCTGCTGGTTTACAAACAATGCCTTCACTTGGGGGCCAGGTCACTGAGGAATTTTTTTTTATTTCCCTGGAGAGGAAGATCAGCGAGGGAGGGTTTTTTTGGCTTTAAGGCTTTTTTGCTTCTCACTTGTGTGTGGCCCTCAGCTGATTTTTCTGTGGCCCAGTGACCTCAGACCCAAAAAAGGTTCCCCACTCCTGCTCAAAGGCTATGCTACAAAGGAGAGAATACAGTGGCATGCAGGCAGGATGGTTACATTTTTAATACGAGTATTTTGACTGTACCAAAGGCAACTGGAGGATCAAGAAGTGTTGGGTCTAAGATTTGCCTAAGAGGAGGTCACTGGAGAGTTTGGTGAGAGCAGTTTCAGTTAAGTTCAGGGAACATGGGCCAAACTGGATGGTGTCTAAAGTTGCGGAAGCCAAGACCTCCACTAGTTCTTTTTGGAACTCCTGTTAAATTCATGGTGGACAGGTCCACCAATGACTATTAGCCAAGAAGGCAGGGATGGTGTCCCTAACCTCTGTTTGACAGAGGCTGGGAATGAGCACTAGCAGATGGATCACTTGGTGACTGCCTGTTCTGTGTTCACTCCTGTGGGACACATGGAATTGTGTGTCAGACGGTTAGTTGGACCTTTGGCTGACCTTGTATGGCTGTTTTTATGAGGCTGGAGAAGGAGAACTCTTGATGGCATGTTTGAGGAGCTTCAAAATAAAAGAGGAGGACAGTAGTGAGGTAAGTGGGGGTCAAGTGGGTGTGCGTTATAGGGTATAAACTTACTAAATCATGTTTGTATTGTGAGGAGAAAAAGCCTGAAAAGAGTGAAAGAATAAGGAGGGGAATGAGGGCTGGTGACCAGAAATTAGGACGGATTCTGTCACTGGGTCAAGTGAAAGGGTTAGAAGAAGAAAGTAGCCAGAAACTTCAGAGTCTGTGGCAGAGGAGAACTGGCACCAGCTGATGGGAATCATAACAATGCTAGCCAAGTGCCCTAATTCATTATTAAAAAATAAAACTCAAGATGGAACAAGACAAAAGGAGATTTCAAAACCAGATGAATGGAATTTAGGACTGAGATTTTAACACGGCCTCTGGACCATATCATAATATAGAAATTAATAACAGAGGGTAAAAAAAGAAAAGTACTAGTTAAACCTCTCTAGTCCGGCACCCTCAGGATCTAACTGGCGCTGAACAAAGCAATTTGCTGGACCACAGGAGGTCAATATTGTTTAGCACATTGCCAACACTTTCACTGCTTACTGGGCTCCTAGAAGACATATAGGGATAAATTACAGCTATAAAACAGCACAGAACACTGAGAACCAGGACTGATGGCTGGAAACAAACTTTACTGGACCACAGGAAACTTGGCCATGCCCATGATAAGTGGTCATCTGGCTAACTAAAATCACACCAGACTACAGATGTTGCCAGACGAGACTAGAGGGTTTACCAGACTAGAGAGGCTCAGCCTGTATATTATTTGCATGTGTTCCACTTTACACCCTCAGGCATTCTTTATTTGACCTGGTCCTTTAAATCAGAAGTGCAAACATTACCAGGCTGAGGACTACCCTAGGTACTTGATGAAATGTTAATCAAGCTGGCACTGAACTAGGAGTATATCAGCAAAACTTAATGCACACAACACCAACATTTTCCAGCTCTCATAAATTTTGTGGCAGAAGGACACCAGTCTGCGTATCAGCCAAATTCATACACAGTGAATACATGCAGCCAATCAGCTTTGTTCATCTCTCCTTTGTAATTGCAAGTGACTAACCAGGACAGGTTTTACAAAACAAGGTACTCAAAAGCCATATTCATGAGCAACAGCAGGGCTGAGTTACAGCCTGTTAATCATTCATTGTGACCAAAACCTGCCAATGTCTAAGATGTGGTGAACCATGCACAGAGGTCACAGTCTGTATATTAGAATGCCAAGGACTATCTCTAATTCTCACAAAGGCACCTTGAAGACCTTTGCTCATAAATACATCCGATCCAACTGGGACATTACAGGACGCATGCCTTTTATACCTTCAGCACTACTGAAAGTAACAGCAAGGGCTCTTCAGACCCTTCTAGAGGGTCTTCTAGAGATCCACTCAGAAAGCACTCCATCCACATTTCAAGCTGTTGACGTTCCAGTTAGGTATCCCTAGAGCCCTGCAGAATACAAAATTTTTATCTGCAACTGTAGCCTCAAAAATGAGCCACAAATCCCTGCATCGACATTGAAGGTGCAGATCTCCATGAATATACAGCAGATATACTCAAATTTGCAGATTCTATGTACAAAATTTGTGCCCATGTCCATATTTACCAAAATGGCCTGCAGATAACCACAATGACATCTCTGAATGCAGATATAAAGTAGGAATCCATGGATCCACAGAGCTCTAGGTATCCCTTTACCCATCCCAAGGCAATTCCTACAACAAATTGAATGGGCAAAAAGATAAGTATTTATTCAAAAGTCAGAAAATCCTTATTATCACTGTCAGACAGTAAGGAAATAATCACTTCAAGTGAAAAAAATGTTTTTACAACCTCCTTTCCTAAAATGTGTTTTTTTTCTCTCAGCTAGAGTCCGCTGATGAGCTTTATACAGTAATGTTAAAAAAAAACCACACACACAAGATAACGTGACTCAGCATTTATTGTGTGAGTTACATTTTGCCTGATTTCTGTATGCAACACAGTAACAGAAAAATGAAAGGCATTTGCATTTTGTCAGTGGGAAATGCACAGTTATGAAGATACACAGCTGGGATTCTATTGAAATCGACGGCTCATTCTTTCCTCAGGAGTTTAATTTCACCTTATCTATACCATTTACTCATTCTAACAGAAGCCCTATTTGAAAGAAAATTATATATCTCCATTACAATGGAATGCAGTTTCAGCCTGCGCACGTGGAAATTAATGTGGGGTTGTCATGAAAGGTTTTTCTTTCGGATGGGGAAGAAAGGAGAAGGGGATGAGCAGCATGCTATTTTCACATAGCATAGGAGACCAGTTCTTCCCAGCAAATGTGACCACAGCAGGTGAGGTATGTTGTATATTAAACAAGCCTCAAAGCTGCCAGAAAAGTAATGCCACACTTTGCTGTACAAGAATGTGGATCTCAGATGGTGGCATCTTCAACAAAACCTGCATTTGGCAATATAACAGAGGAATAATGGAGTGACATCATGTGGTGGTTGGTTTAGTATTTAAAGTCCAAGTGTTTTAATGCTCAAGTAGATGCTGGAGCCATCTCCCCATGGAAGCAATGGAGATGTAGTGGGTATGTCTACACAGTAATGTCAGTGGTGGCTTAAGCTGCCATCGCCTCCCCCCACACTTTGCTTCCACAAACCAATTGTACTAACCTGAGGTTCAGACCTAGGATCCCAGGACCCTGCAGGGCTGAAGAGTCCAAGCCACCGGAGAGCTGGGATCTAGCACCCCAGCCCTATTGCTTCCTATTGTGCATGGGACCTAGCTTGAGTTGTCCCAGAAGCCCTCCTGATGTGCCCCAGAAATCACAGAGGCAGAGGAGCAGAGCTGCAAGCAGCCAGTGCAGTCACCAGAGCCACTTATTAGTATGTGGCAATCAAGCTCCATGCTGCAAAATGCAGGAGGAGGCCCAGAACAGGGAGCAAAGCTGATAGGCAGAAGGTGGTGATTCCCAACAGCCAGAATGGGGTCATCCCTTCTCTGAGCTGTCCTGTGACAGGAACTGCCACTTCTCCTCCCTGAACGGCAATCATCTGATCTATTGTCCACTCCTTTGGACTGCGTGCATTGTCAGGATGGCGAGTGGGAATCAGCCCAAAAAACCTTCCAACCACCTCTGTGGGCTCCCTTATCTCTACCTTCTGGGGTGCAGAAAGGGCAAGGATAATTGACCTCTTGGGAGCTCTGGAGCACACTGCTCTTCACCCAGCAGCTGCCAGCCAACCGAACAAAAACACCTTCGTCACACACCCTGTTCTAAAACTTAATCACAAAGGTTCATTGTAATAGTTTGACAGCCCTGGCGACAGATGTTCCACTTATTCTCAGAAGAGGGTGAACAGGAGCATTTTTCTGCCAACGTGTCTCAGCCTGGAGGTGGAGAGCAAAATTCTCAGGTTAAATTTTAGTTCCATATAAAACCTCAAACTGTGTTTAACTGAGGCAGCCACCAAAGGAGCTAATTAAACAAACGATGTATTCATGCTCCTGAGTCCCGTCAACAGTACCAGGAGTTAGGAAACAGGGTGTCCCAGAGTGAAGGCTAAAGTGTTGACACTTGGGCAGGGGTGCCAGGCATTTTCGGGGCAGGGTTACACTACAGAAGACAGTCAAATTAAGGTACACAATTCTTGCAATGCTAATTACATTGTGAGAGTCGACATATCTTGATTTGGGCTTCCACACTGCCTCCACTAAGGGGAGTTTGATGGCCACATGCACTCCTGTTAACTTCCCTTACTCCCAACAGGCAGAAGGTAGCTGCCGGCAGCCAGGATGCATGCCAACGCAGATGCCCTGTAAGTTCTATTTACCGCATCCCAATTAGGCGCGCTTAAATTGAACTCGGGGAGATCAGCCACGGCAGGGTCAATCTTCCCTCTAGTGAAGATATTTCCTAGGCTAGGGTCACTGACTCTTCTCTGCTCACAGCAGTGTGGATGTCAGGGGCCTACATTCATCATGTCAGAACATCCTTAACCTCAGATTAACAGACAATTTAGAAACAAGTGCAGGGCTCCCTGACACAGGTCAGCTGATTCGAGTCACGCTAACTGTGGGTGTACATTGCTGTGTAAATATATGCACTGTGAGCAGTCAATCTGTTCCGGACCAAGGTCACTGGAATACCTGGTAGAGAACAACAGTAAATTGACAGGATGATGGACCAGATGATCTAACAGCAGTTTTCCTTTCCTGTTTATTGTGATTCACACAGTACAACTGCAAAATTCATGTCAACTCCAGTTTTAAATGTGTTTACATTTACCCTTCCTTCTCCCCTCAAAAGCCAGCTCCATAGCATACAGATACAGAGACTGTCAAGCAAATCCAGTAAACATAAGAGTTGTACAAAAAGGATGGAGGGGGAAACTTCAGAATGAGCACTGACGTTATCTAATGGGAAAAGGTCACATTTTTCAAACTGAGGTATCTAAATATATTGGATTTGGAGGAGATGGACGTGTCCAACCTCAGTCACCCAAACTTGGAAGCTTTAACCTGTATGTTATGTTAGGACTGCTGAATGCTCCGTGAAAGCTGTGGAAAGCTATTGTCAGTTCAGACTGAAGAAGTTCACAAAAGAATACCAAAACAAAAAAGCAGTCCAGTAGCACTTTAACAACTAACAAAATAATTTATTAGGTGGTGAGCTTTGGTGGGACAGACCCAGAAGAAGTCTTTAAAGTGCTGCTGGACTGCTTTTTTGTTTTGATAGAATATAGGCCAACAAGGCTCTCTCTGTCACAAAAGACAACATTTTGATCATCAGAAAAAGTTCATCTCACTTTAAAGCTTATCACAATATCTTACAAATGCTCAACCTCCAAAAGATTAAAGACATTTCAAGGATTCCTGAGGATCTTTCTGTTTCCTTATTTTAACTAAACTTACCGGCCTAAACCAGGTACCAACTCTTCAGTTTGAGTTGTCCTTAAATCAACATAAGAATAGAAAACTACAAGGCATTCCTCAGCTAGAAGCAGAAACAGCAACTCTTCTGGCATTTGTCAGTTTGGCTCTATGGATCATACCCAGGGTTCACAGCAAAGCAGAACTGAGCTAGCAGCTGAGCCCTGATCAAACACCTGAAATATTAGAAAGAAACTTTATAAGTTACTACAGTATAAGAGGTGATTTCAAACTTCCAAAAACAGCCATGAAAGAATTCTAGATCCTAATCTAGCACATGTTGTGAAAGCCTGTAATTTTTCCTAACCTTGTGGTGCCTGTGATCCAAATACTTATAATTTGTATTGCAACAGCACCTAGGATCATCATGAGTGGGGCTGCTAAATAAGTTCACAATCTTTGGAACTTGATGAACGAAACAAGGATTCAGACACAAAGGCTAATCTTAAATTATCATCTCATTGCCCCAGTTGTTCTCTCCCATAAACAAAGCAGGAGATATAATTGCAAAGCAGGTAGCATTGGCTGCCACTCTGCCAATTCAGTAACACTATGTCTGAAGATTTCAGGGTATAAACTTGGCAGGTGGCTCTCACCCACCGTATGCTCCTTTACTGACATGGAATGTATTCATTTATCAGGAAAGAACTATCATGCTTCTCTAGAAGTTTATTTATTCTGTGCTCTGCAGAAAGTTGAGCTACAAGAAGCAAATACAACTTGCCCAAAGTGAGTTTTAATAATTACTGTACCAATCTAAACCTGATAAGAATTGTTAGTACAAGTGCCAGTTCATCTGAAACTGGGAATCCCCCAAAAGAAGGTGAGAGAGGAAAACAGGCTGTCTAAATAACCTTTACAATCACATGGAGCAGAATCTGCTCTAACTACATTTCTGAACTACTCCAAACACATTTTCTTGTGCAACAGGGTATACAGACAGTGAAAATTTACAGTGCATGGTAGGCATTAGGCAGGTAGTCCCAGATTCCTTTAAAAAACATTTAATATTAGACTGAAAGTCACTGCCACCAAAATGCACAATCAACAGACCAGGCAACCACAGCACAAGCCTCTCAAGTCCCACCAACTGTACACCTGGCCAGGATCCCAGTCAAGGGGCAGGGGAGCAGGAAGAGCTCAATTTCTGAAGGTCATTGCATCCTTGCTGTTTCTCCCAGGACTGCCTGCTAGTGGTGAACATGGATGATTGGTTGTGGGGCATAAAGGGCAGATGGTGTGAACCCAGCTCCAACTCACATCACCATTCCAAAGCACTGTCAGAATACACAAAGGAGCCTAAACAAGTTTTGGCATTGGCTAGCTAATGCTCTGAGGCACCTTTGAAAATCCAAGCCTTGGCATCACCAAGCTGAGCGTACTTTGACTCAGCCAGAAAGAACTTTTTTGCCCCAGCGCTAACCCTGTGCACTATTTGCAGCCCCCAATAGTTGTAGCTACTACCAAGAACTGACAAGCCTACCCCGAACTTAACGAAGAAAAGTGAGTAATGGGCTCTCCTCTCATAAAGAACCTCTCACAAACAGAAAAGATGGAGAGCAAGTTGATAATGCCCCCTCATAAGCACAAGTAAAAGTAGCTACTCTTCCTGAGTGAGATCCTTCTCTGCAGTCTCCAAAACCAAAAGTAATCTTGCTTTTGAAAAGAAGGAGAAAGATAAGTAATAGACTGGTCCTTCTATTGAATTGCAACACGCAAGAAATAACCTCAGGGGCAGTTTCACAGCTTCTGATTGGCACAAGGTTAAAAATGAAAAATATACTGTGTATGTAGAGGTTGTTTCCTCTCTCCTGAGACAGCTGCTGCATTTCACAAATGGGTGAAGTGATCCCCTTGTATGCAATCTGTAAAAGCTCTTGGGGATGAAAAGGCCCCACCATAAATTTAAAAGATTATGTTCAATGCCATTTTATTAAATCACTTTAGAAATACACAAAGATGATGTAATTCAAAAGGAGACAAGCCAATTAAACAGTGAATGGTAAAGCTAACGATAAGGTCTCTCTATCTCTCTGTGATCCCTTGTGTCGAGTAAGATTTCCCCTTGGATGCCTATAACTGATGAGTGGGAAGGTGAAAGTTTAGGCTAGTTTTGGCAAGGAACACACTCTGGCAGTGGCTCCATGTGAGGTCTCTCTGTCCATTGGCGCAGACACCAGCAGCGCTGTTGCAGGCCCAGGCATGTTTCTTACGTTGGGCTCTCTGGTCTTCTTCCTAGAGACAAAACACTCGATCTCAAAGTGTTGGGGGCCATTCTTGTTGGTGGTCCTCCAGTTTAACCCGATCCTCCACCTGCCTCTGCCAAGTGTCAGTGTCAATTTTGCACTTTACAAATGTGTTCTTAAGGACATCTCTGTAGCGCTTCCTTTGCCCACCACAAGACCTTGCCCCAGCCCTCAGCTGAGCAGAGAATCTGTTTAGGCAGATGTGTGTCAGGCATCTTGATCACATGACCAGACCATCACAGCTACTTGTGGGCAATTGTTGACACCATGCTGCAGGAATCAGCCTCTGCAAAAATGCTAAAATTGCTCCCTCTCTCCTGACACATGATGTCTTATATTCTCCTCAGGTAACACTGGCGGAATTTCTCCACATCTGTTAAATGACATCTCTAGAAAGTCCAAGTCTGAGGTCCATACAGCAACACTGGGATGACTACATCATTGTAGACATTGTACTTGGTCTGCATCTTGATGCCACAGTCATCAAAGACTCGTCTCCAGAAACATCCATAAGTTGCCCTGGCAGCAGAAATTTGGCAGTGGATTTCATCGTCAATGTAAATGTTCCTGGACAAACAGCTTCTGAGGCAGGGGAAGCTGTTGACATTTTCCAGCAGTTGATCATCTGCCACGATCGCTGGGTCGGGTAATGGTATGGTGGATGCTGGCTAAAAGAGAATTCTGGTTTATCACGTACTGAGAGTCAGTCACAACCTGTGGTAGGCTGCAGCAAAAACACTGGCAACTGTTTCAAGACCATCTTCCAAGGTAGCACTGACCTTGGCGTCATTGGTGTAAGGGAGTTCTACCACCAATGACAATGTGGTCTTGACTATGAAGTGACCCAAACTGAAGAGGCTGCATCCATCCTGTAGGTTATTTCAACTCCACTTGGGAGGTCATCTCTGATAACCTGAAGCATGGCTGCCAGGAAGATATTAAACAGCAGAGATGCTATCACACACCCTTGTTTAACTCCCATCCTTATGTCATTTGGTTTAGTTGTGTCGCCATTGTTGGGTATCACAGACTGCATGTTGTCACATAAGAGGCATATGTTGTTGATGAATTTTGGGGAACAGTCAAAGTGTCACAGTATCTCCCAGAGGGCATTGTGGCTGATGGAGTTGAATGTTTTAGCCAAATTGCAGAATGCCACAGACAAAGGCTGACACTGCTCCTAACATTTCTCTTGTATTAGGGTGAGCAAGAAAGATCATAGGAGTTGTTCCTTACCCTGGCCAGAAGCCATGTTGTGACTCCCGAAGAACTTCTCCTCTCAGTGGAAGGAGACAATTCAGAAGGACTAGGGTAATAAATTTACCTGAAGTTGAAAGCAGGGAGATCCCTCAGTAGTTTGTGCAGTCCATCCTGTCTCTCTTCTTAAAGATGGTCATTATGATGGTGTCCCTGAACTCGCTGGGTATGGTTTCCTCTCTCCTGAAGGAGGGAATATAGACATTACAGCAGGGATAGATCTCCCTGTGTGAATATCTCAGCAGACATTTCACCAGTGGCTGTGGCCTTGTCAGCTTTCATCATTTTTACAGCTGCTTGAATCTCACAGATGGAGGATTCACAATCCACATCGACAAAGACAAGTATACTAGTGACCGTGTTGAAAATGCTGTTGTTGTTAGTGGTATTTGAACAGCTGACTGAAGTGTTCCTGCCACTGGCTATTGATGCCATCTTTTGTCTTGATAAGCACTGTCGTGTCTGCTGATAGTAGGGGAGTGACACCTTGTTTAGATAGTCTATAAATTTCCTTAATAGAGTTAAAAGAACTCATAGGCCTGTATTTCCTTCCCTTTCGACACCCATACATATATGGGGGTTGAATGTGAGTCTAAGTCCAGAAGGGACCATTGTGAACATCTAGCCTAACCTCTAGTATAACACAGGCCACAGAATATCCACAAATAATTCCTAAAGCAGAGCTTTTAGGAAACATTCAAGTGATGTAAAACACTGCCCAGGGTAGAGAATACACCACAGCCCTTGGTAAACTGTTCCAGTGTTAACAGAGATCAGTTTGACACAACCTTCTCTAACTTGAGCAGCAGCTAGAAAAGCATTTCAGGATGGAAGGCACTCTTATAAGTGCGAAGTCTCTGTCCACAGAGGAGTAAGACTAAGTCTCCCTGCAGCTAGATTACACAAACTCATTCTAGGCTAATTCAGCTGCAGATTTGCCTCCTGATACGCAAGAGGACACTGTCTGTCCCTCCTTCCTCTTTTATCCCATTCTCCTCTCAATGTAAATTCTTAGCATTCAAGAGTTAGGAAACTGAGTATTACTGAAACACCACTAGGAACTCACTCCACATTCCCTGTTTTGAATCTGAAAGAAAGCCTGTTTGTATTATGAAAGGCCCCATATGGAAGAAGACTCCTATAATTCCGGCTATTAACAAGGCAGTGTAAAAGGATAGCCAATGTTCAAAAGCATCCTCAATCAATGCTGTATTAATAATTTAGCCATTAGTAGCCATGTAACTGGAGTATTTTCATGAGGTCTGAACTCTGTTGCTGTCTATTATGTTGAAAGCCTCTCCTTTGTCTGCCTTTGCTTCCTTTTTAAACAACGAGGCTTCTGTTTTATTGAAAAACTCATCAACCCTATTCAAAAAAATGAAAAATGTGTGACGCCTCCAGAATAAACACAATTTGTGTAACTTAAATTTATAACACTTATAAAATCCCCAGAACATGATAAACTATTATAGGTTTTTCCTGTCGTCTTAGCTTCTTATGCAATTAATTTCCCTGCCTTTAAAAGCCATATAGTCCATAACATTCAGTGGAGGGAGATTTATGCAGTCACTGCTTTGCTGGTGAACAGGCAGCCAGGACATTCAAACAGTTAACACTCAAATAAAATATCATTGTTAATAATTTGTGCTGACTCTTCTGCTATGGACCATCCAACTGAAACTACAAGGAGAAATTTAGGTAGGGAAGATAGAATACAATGGCTAAAATTTCTCCTAACAAATAACCCAGGTCCTGCAAGATGTGCTATGCAGGTACTTAATGGCCAGCAACATAGTTCTTACTGTATTTCACATGAAAGATAGTTGCCTCAGATGAAGAGCACCTCCCGTCACCAGCTGGAGTACAGGCTAGAGTACCGATCTGGAGGGAAAGGGAGCCTCTACTAAGTTAACAGCTTTCCACAAGCACCTCACATGCTCCAGTTGAGGTTTCCTAAAGCAGGTTTCCCAACCTTTTTCTTTCTGAGCTCTCCCCTTCTCTCCCCCTCCACTGGAATAAAATCTACACTGCCCAGCTCTACCACAACAGCTGTTTTCCGATGTGTAAAAGCCAGGCTGGAGTTAGGGGGTAGCAAGCAGGCAATTGTCGGGATCCCATACCACAGGAGGCACCGTGAAGCTAAGCTGCTCAGGTTTCAGCTTTAGACCTGCATGCTGGGGAATCAGGACTGGGGCTACAGTCCCTTGCAGCAGGGCTTTGGTTTTCTGACCTGGCCCCTTTTATCATTATTTCCTTAAACTACGTTCTACAGAACACTGGTGTTCCATGAAAACCTGCAGGTGTGCCGCAAGTGTCTGACACCTTTTTTGATATCTTACACTGATGGGCTATATTTTCTGTTATTAAAACCAGATGCAATGTTATTTCTTCATTGCTATGATATCTGATCAAATTACTTCATTTTGTTTATGCTGTGTATGTTGGACGTTTTTAAAGAAAATTTTCATAGGTGTTCTATAGAAGAAGATTATTGCTTGATGTTCGGTGGTCTCAAAAAGTTTAAGAAACACTGCCCTAGATCATCCAATCCTAGCCAGGCTTGGAGCCCACCGGCCGCCCCTTGCCCTTTCCCTCCATTCACACCCTGAAACATGTTTGCAGTCCCCGAGAGGGTTCTAGAACCCTGGCTGAAAAAGGATATAGCATTTCTCTAATATATAAACTGACTACATAACAGCTAGAACTTGGCTTCATCCACAAACTGCACCTCTGCCACTTGATGATGATAATGATGATGATATTAAGCAAGGAAGTAGGCAAATACAACATGAATCTGAAAAACTAGTGATAAGCAGGATTAAAAGTGCCTATGGCACGACATTGCATGCCTAGCTCTAATCAATAGTGTGTTTTAAGATGGTTGCTTCTTTTTCATTTGCAAAACCATAATCTTGATTACAAATATAAATGCTACCTGATGCAGATAGAGGGCAGCTGTCATCCAACTAGCTACACATCCTGGTGATTAGGCAAGCAGAGAACAAAAAGCACTGAGATGCAACCTCCATTACTGCCAGCTACTCCACAGACATGTACCCTGCCTTCCCCACGTGCACTGTAACCTCTCACCTGTTTCCTTTGTATCAACCCATCACTCACTCTCAAGTTTGCTCTCAGGCTGCCATTGCACATGGAACCATATCCCTTCCTTACATGCCTCGTTCAACCACTGCCTCGTTAGAATTGTTACTGAAAACTTTTCTTGACTGATCTGATACGAAACCCACGTGCAAGGGTGGCTAGACGTGCATAGGATGACCTTCAGAAATTCAAGACCTGAAAGTCACCCAATGGGGCTGAAGTCCCAAGCCATCCCACCCCACTACGAGACTTCTAAGCAGAGAATGGGGAAGCGTGGAGGGGCTCTGCAAGCCGTACCTGAATGGTAAAAGTCACATGTGGGGCTCACACTGCTGTCTGCCCACACCTCTGATCTCGTAAATTGAGGAGAAAAGGGAACAAAAAAAACAAAAACAAACAAAAAAAAAAACTCGCTTCTCTTTCATTGCTCTCTGCTATAAACTATATCCACTCATGCTGCATCTTCCAGCTTTTGATTAGCTTTGCCCACCTTACACTCTTCAAGTGACAAAGTCTTCTATTGTCAACTGTAAGCCCAAGACAAAGATCTGTCTTACTAGTCTGAAAGTGCCATGAATACCAATGGTATTGCATAAATAATAGAACAGTAAAACTGGCAGAAGAGAAAAAAAATTTTGGCTGGCAAACTTTGAAGAAAAAAAAAAACAGAACAGCATGTGGTTCTGAAGGTTTGGAATTTGTCAGAAGAGTCCTGTCAGTTTCACAAGAGAGGGACCAGGGCAGGCATATGCCACCTTATCCCTTTGCACCCAGTGGTTAGGGCACTCGTCCAGTACATGAGACACCTAGATTTGAATCTCAACTCTGAAGCAGGGACTTGAATTCAGATGTCCACCAGGCCAAGTAAGCACCCTGACAAGCAGGCTACTGACTATTCTGAAGTCGGCTGCTCTTAAAATCTCCTTCAGAGGCTGTTCCATCTCGTATAAATTCTTGGATTTCCACTATGCCAGAGAGAGAAAATACAACAGTACAGCTTGGTAAATAAGGAACACACTGGGAGGTAGGAGATGCAGATACAAATCTTCTGTCTGAATCGGACACACACTGTTCTAAAGCTGGCCCTGAAAAACACTCTCTCAGCTGAAAGGGGTTAAATTCATACATATTTTAGCCGGACTGGTGTTCCACTACCATCATAAATAAGCAAATGGATCCTTTAAACCAGAAAACTGAAGGAGGTAAATGGGATAAACAGGATAAGCATTGCGAACTCAATGATCAACCAGAGAGTGCAAAGTCAGGTACCTGCAGCAATATTTGCTTTCAGGCCCCAACAAAGCAAACTGCCAATTCACTGAGAGCAAGGGCCGGGTGACACTGCCAACTTCCCCTGAAGCATAAGACACATTGTGGTTTTCAGAGCCATTTTAAAAAGAAAAAAAAATATGCTATTAGCTATGTTCTGTGATCAAACACTTTTCCTGAGTGCAAACAATTTTGCATTGCAACAGTTAAAAAAACACCACCAAGATTGCACCATATCTAAACAAACATAAGAAAACAAGGCCCTGAAAACAGCAACATGAAAGCAAAATATAGTGAATGAGTGGAAATGGAAATTAAATGATCCTTTAAGACTTTGGGCGTGCTTCTTTATGCTACACCAGCTTTGCTTCAATGCAATTCCTTCAAAGCGAATAGAATTGGTCTGGTGGAAAAGAACACAGGATCAGACACACTTTATACAAATCAGCTTTTTTAAGCTCTGTGCCCTCTACATTTGGCAAGCATTAAGAGTAACAGTTAATTGCTGCTTTTTTTCTTCTCAGTTTCCCCTTCTTTCGAAAAACTACTAAGATTTCAATAAGCAACTGGCAAAGTAGATAATTTAGGAAAGTGACCAGCGTAGGCCTGACACTCTAAGAGACAGTGACTTCAAAAGCAGTCAGGATTAGTTTTGACTTCAATGGTTCCAGAAAGTCACTCACCATTTTGCTGAGTACAGCAATAACCTCCTTTGTGTCTAGCTGTTTTCTTCAGGACCCAGATGTTTAGGCAAAGGAAGTTTCTGCAAGACTCAGATAGGATCCAGGGATTCCAGTTAATGTCATTTTTTCCCCCACTTTATAGCAAAGGCAAGTCACAGACTTCAGAAGGGATGCAAGGGATTTTACACAAACAAGACAGAAGAATCAGGCCCCAGTCTGTCAGGCAGCGTTTTTAAATGGATTGTGTTCCTCCTTTTAACATGTTTGTCTACTTGTGGACTTTAAAAATCCAGTTTTAAGGTTTAAGAAGCTTCAGTAACAGAACTTTTCGGAACCTGATTACCAGAAATCAGTGGTTTGTTTCTGTTGTTTCTCACGGAGCAAGTCTGCAAGGAATCCATTTTGAACACTCGAAGGAGAAGAAGGTAATCAAAAACAGTCAAACATCACTTCACTAAGGGCAAGTTATGCCCGACCAACCCGACTGCCTGCGATGATGAGATAAGGGCTTGATTCTAGTTGGCAGCCAGTACCAAATGAAGTGCTCCAGAGTCTGTCTATGGGGCAGTTTTGTTCAACATCTTCATTAATGATCTGGATGATAGGTTACTTTACATGTTCAGCAAGCTCATGGATGGCACTAAACTGGAGGGGAGAGGTGGGTAAGGTTGGGACCCAGAGTGACGTAGGCAGACTGAGCCAAAAGAAATCTGATGAGTTTCAATGACAAGTGCAGAGTCATACACTTAGGATGGAGAAGAATCCCAAGCACTGCTGCAATCTGGGGACTGAGGGGCTAAGTGTCAGTTTTACAAAAAAGGACTGATAGATAACAGTGGACAAGAAGATGGATATGAGTCAACAGTGTGCCTTTGTTGCCAAAGAGGCTAATGGCATACTGGGCTGCATTAGTAGGCAAAGCTCCCCAGATTGAGGAAAGCAATTATTTCCCTCTATTCGGCACTGGTGAGGCCACATCTAGAATCCTGCTCCCAGTTTTGGGCATGCTACAGAAAGAATGTGGAGAAACTGGAGAGTCCAGTAGAGGGCAACAAAAATTATTAGTGGTCTGGAGCATGACTTATGAGGAGGGGCTGAGGGCTTATTTAGTCTGCAGATGAGAAGGGATTTGATAGCAGCCTTCAACAACCTGAAGTGGGGGGTTCCAAAGAGGATGGAGAGAGACTGTTCTCAGTGGTGACAGATGACAGACCAAAGAGCAATGGTTTGAAGATGCAGTGTCAAAGGTCAAAGCTGGATATTAGGGGGGAAAAAGCTATTTCACTCAGAGGGTGATGAAGCACTGCAATGGGTTACCTAGAGAAGTAGTGGAATCTCCTCTCGGAGGCTAAGGCACATCACGACATAGCTCTGGCCCTTTGGAACCCCCACTTCAGGTAGATCCTCTCTGGAATCCCCACTTCAGGTAGGTCCTTCTTCGAGCAGGAGGTTGGATGAGATGACCTGCTGAGGTTTCTTCCTACCCGAAACATCCGATTCTGCTCATCAAGATGCAGAGTGGTAGTAAATCCACTGAGGTCACCAGTGTAAAATCAGTGTAAATGAAAGAACCACCAAGACTAAGGACTTTGCTAAAAATTATATACTTGAATGTTGATTAAAAATTAATTTAATCCATCTGAAAACTATACTGATGGAGGTGGGGAATGAAAATTCTCTTCAACTGTTCCTAGCAGATAAAAGCACAGCATTCAAGTACACATGTACACTGTACTCAAATGCAGTGCAGTATTTGAGATCTTTTCACATCACTGGACAACATGCACAGGTATCAAAGTCTTTATTTTACAAAATCAAAGACATGCCTCAGTCAAAAAAAATTAAAAGACAATACAACAAATACTAAAAATAGTCTGTGTTACTCATTTACATTACTACATACTCTAGGGAATCATCTTTCATTTGCCCTGGGAAGGAAAAGGAGAGAGACACCAACATGTCTTTTCCATCTCCAATTTATAAGAATACTGGTGTCTGCTGTGTTTCACTTTGCACTGTTTCCTTGTTTTATTTTTAGTCAGAATCCTGCACAGTGTGTAAATTCCCTATGCTAAAAAGAGCAGCCACCACGAATATTCTCAAGTACCTATTCTGAAAAGCCTCTGCAGAATTCTACACTGTAGCCAAGAGAGAACTAGTCACTCCCACATCTGGAAATGTGCACAATCGGGAATATGAAACAACTTTGATTAGGAAGCACTGAAAGAGAAGCCACGTAATCCCAACTCTTGACGCCTGTTGTCTCGATTTAACCATCAAATAGTTTTATACATATTCAGGTTTCTTTTTGGGTTTTGAATGCCTGTGGCTAACAAATGCACTCCACGCCACAACACGCCCGCCTGCAACTTTGGAAAACCACTTCAAAGAGAGAGCAGGGAAAAAAAAAAAAACATCAAAAATAGCCTGTTCAACCAAGCCTATAAAAGTCAAAAGAATGAAAACAATAGCATTAGAGAGACAGTACTTTACACCACAGGAGATAGAAGGAGACACTTCAGAAGAAGCCTCTCTGTTTGAAAAGATCAGCCAAATGTAGAGAGAAGTGACTCACTTATGTTTTAAGTTTGCTTTCTATGGACATGCGTCTTTCCATTGATGCTTGTTGGAAATTTACCCTTCTAATCTTTCTCCCAGAGTAATGATGTGTTATTGATATGAAAACCGCTCCACATCTCCAGAGGGAACCCTCTTTCTGAAGATGAGTCTTTCCTACTCTTTTTTTTAAAATAGTACCTGCATAAGTACTACAGGAATGGAGAAAATTTGCAGCGTGGAAAAGGGGTTAGAAGGCACTGGAATAAATACCATATGCAAAAGACTGTTTTCCAGAGTCGACAAACAGGATAAGGAAACCAACCATAATTTTAAAAGTTTCCACTCTCTCACCAATCTAACAAACTACTACAATAATTTGGTGATAATACATATCACCAAAGTGTTTTTCAGCTTCATAAACACTAATAAATATTCGGTGCTGCTGATGGGTAAATAGTATAGGTTGAAACTCACTCTTGTCCAACACCCTCAGAACAACTGGTGCTCTATGATAGAATTGCTGACTGACGGGAGGTCAATAGCGTATAGCAGCATTGCCAACACTTCCACTGCTTCTTGGGCTCTCAGAAGACATTTAATGTCAAAGGGACATTATTAAAGGCTCAAAAGCAACCTATCCCGCTGCATAGGAAAGACAGAAAACATGGCAAAAGACTGCCTTGGCTTAACCAGGAGATCTTGCATGATCTCAAACTAAAAAAGGAATCGTATAAGAAATGGAAACTAGGACAAACTACAAAGGATGAGTATAGGCAAACAACACGAGCGTGCAGGAGCAAGATTAGAAAGGCTAAGGCACAAAATGAGCTCAAGCTAGCTACAAGCATAAAGGGAAACAAGAAGGCTTTTTACAAATACATTGGTAACAACAGGAAGACCAAGGAGAGGGTAGGGCCATTGGTCAGTGACGAGGGAGAAACAGTAACAGGGAACTTGGAAATCGCAGAGATGTTTAATGATTTCTTTGTTTCGGTCTTCACTGAGAAATCTGAAGGAACGCCTGACATAGAGAATGCTAGTGAAAAAGGGGTAGGTTTAGAAGTTGAAATACGAAAAGAACAAATTAAAATTTACTTAGAAAAATTAGATGTCTGCAAATCACCAGGGCCTGATGAAATGCATCCTAGAATCCTCAAGGAGCTGATAGAAGAGGTATCTGAGCCTTTAGCAATCATTTTTGGAAAATCATGGAGACGGGAGAGATTCCAGAAGACTGGAAAAGGGCAAATATAGTACCCATTTATAAAAAGGGGAACAAGAATAACCCGGGAAACTACAGGCCAGTCAGCTTAACTTCTGTGCCAGGAAAGATAATGGAGCAGGTAATTAAAGAAATAATCTGCAAGCAATTGGAAGGTGGTAAGGTGATAGGGAACAGCCAGCATGGTTTTGTTAAAAACAGATCATGTCAAACCAATCTAATAGCTTTCTTTGATAGAATAACGAGCATTGTGGATAAGGGAGAAGCGGTGGATGTGATATACCTAGATTTCAGTAAAGCATTTGACACGGTCTCACATAACATACTTATCAATAAACTACACAAATACAACTTAGATGGGGCTACTATAAGGTGGGTGAACAACTGGCTGGATAACCGTACCCAGAGAGTAGTTATTAATGGCTTTCAATCCTGCTGGAAAAGTATAACTAGTGGGGTTCCACAAGGGTCTGTTTTAGGACCAGTTCTGTTCAATATCTTCATTAACGATTTAGATATTGACATAGAAAGTACACTTATTAAGTTTGCAGATGATACCAAGCTGGGAGGGGTTGCAACTTCTTTGGAGGATAGGGTCATAATTCAAAAGGATCTGGATAAACTGGAGAAATGGGCTGAGGTAAACAGGATGAAGTTTAATAAGGACAAATGCAAAGTGCTCCAATCAGTGTCGCACATACAGAATGGGAAAGGACTGCCTAGGAATGAGTACAGCAGAAAGGGATCTGGGGGTTATAGTGGACCACAAGTTAAATATGAGTCAACAGTGTGATGCTGTTGCAAAAAAAGCAAACATGATTCTAGGATGCATTAACAGGTGTGTTGTGAACAAAACACAAGAAGTTATTCTCCTGCTCTACTCTGCACTGGTTAGACCTCAGCTGGAGTATTGTGTCCAGTTCTGGGCACCGCAGTTCAGGAAGGATGTGGAGATATTGGAGAGGATCCAGAGGAGAGCAACAAGAATGATCAAAGGTCTAGAGAACATGACCTATGAAGAAAGGCTGAAGGAACTGGGCTTGTTTAGTTTGGAAAAGAGAAGATTGAGGGGGGACATGATAGCAGTTTTCAGGTATCTAAAAGGGTGTCATAAGGCAGAGGGAGGGAACTTGTTCTTCCTTGCCTCTGAGGATAGAGCCAGAGGCAATGGACTTAAATTGCAGCAGGGGAGGTTCAGGTTGGACATTAGGAAAAAGTTCCTAACTGTCAGGGTGATCAAACACTGGAACGAATTGCCAAGGAAGGTAGTAGAATCTCCATCACTGGAGATATTTAAGAAGAGGTTAGATAGGTGGCTTTCAGGGATGGTCTAGAAAGTGCTTGGTCCTGCCATGAGGACGGGGGGCTGGACTCAATGGCCTCTCGAGGTCCCTTCCAGTCCTACTCTTCTATGATTCTATCTAAAGATAGATCATGTGCTAAAGAACAGCACAGAACACAGTCAGGACAGGTGGCTGGAAACCAACTTTATGGGACCACAGGAAACTTGGCCACACCCATGAAAAATGATCATCCAGCTAATGAAAATCATGCCTGATTATGGAGTGTGCTGGACGAGAGTGTTCCGGATTAGAGAGGTTCAACCTGAACTGTCAATTTATAGAGAAAGTAAACTGAGGCAGACATTAAGTGATTTGCCCACTCTTTGCCAGAGGTAGAATCTGAACCCAGTCATACTTGTGCACTACCAAAACTCACCCTAATTAATCTCTGTTTTGCCATTTGTACAATACTGATGTACCTTAAAAGGGCTCTGGGAGCTGTTCCCAAGTACATTTTTGAATAAATATGATCATTTCATTGTATTAGCATTAGACCTGAAAAAGAAAACTACAGAAAATCACCAAAAGTAAGGAGAGCAGAAACTGAGCCAAAAATAAAGCTAGATGCTGCATTTCCTCTAAACCCTTGGAAAAAACTTACACCCCATCCTATTGCCAGTGGCCAAATTACCCCATATAAAGCAAGACGTTCCAAATTCTGCTCTTCCAAGATGCTTTAAATCTGCTGTAATGTGAACAACATGCCTGTGAGTTACAAATCTTTCTTGCGCTGGTAAAAAAAATAAACTCAACTACAAGCTCAGTGGAAAGCCAAAGTAATTTAACACTGGTTGTCAAATACTGCAGCCAGCAATACAAATACTGTATTGTCAGTAATTCATACCATGCAGACACATTTCCTATCACTAATGCATAATACATGAGGACAATTACGGGCATGGGGAGAAAGACACCATCTGCTGCTATCTACCCAAGCCTCCATCTGAGCCTTCCACTCCTATGTAATTATCTTACTAGACAATAAACGATACAAGAGCAGCACAAACATTGACTCTGCATCGTGTCAACCAACTATTTTTCCCATTCCCCATCAATTTAAGAATGGATTTAGGATCTGATAACATAAATTAGATTGACAGCCCTGGGAGTTTCCTAAACTTTACATATTTTCTTACAGCAGCAATGAGCAACCACGAACAGTGAGCAGGCCACATGAGCAGCCCTCCATCTCAGCGGGTTACAGCAGCCTGTAGTCCACTGAGGTTCCACCTGTGGCCCACAGATCCTGTCCTTCCCCCTCCCCACATGCCTCTCATGTTCTCCCTGAGCTTGAACAGCTCTGGCAGGGAGACAACAAATCAGGCGATTCACAGCACTCTGAAAGCACTGGTAGGGAGGAGGAGGAGGAGGAAGTGTGGGGCTCCAGCCATGCATGGGGAAGTGATCAGATGGGGGCTCTGGGGGCTGCATGTGCAGCCCCAGTGGGCCACAGGTTGTCCACCACTGTCTTGAGATGTCCCTGTCAGAGCTCTCAATCAGTGACCAGAGTAAAAGGATCTGGCAAACAAGTTTCAATACTTTAACCATGTGTTCAGATGTCAAGACAGAGTTAGATAATATGTGAATTCAAAAGAAAGTTAAAATGGCAGGGGCATTCTGATGGGCATTTTAGGATAAATGAGACCAACACAAGCATCCTCATCATGTTCTAACCCTGACAGTGGGAGCTCTTTCAAATAAGAATGGCATCTTCTGGACTTAGACTCAAGAGATTTCCCCTCTGGTCCCAACTCTGTCACAAACTATGTGGTCTTGAGCACATCACTTCACTTCTCTGGGACTCAGCATTCACCCCATTTGTAAAACACGCAGAGCACGTCCTTATCTCACAGTGATGCCCTAATTGTACACTCATTCATGTCTGAGAGATGCAATAAAACTACCTAGAGACACATGCATGGTGACCATCTGTACTCCAAGAACATAAAATACTCTTTATTTAAAGAGGCACTATATTGCACAGTTCAAAATACAGCACAATACAAAACATGGTATCAGACCACAGGATCATTTGCTTACTGAGTACTTGGAAGTGTACTTAGAGATCAGAGCTTTCTGAAATAACTGTCATAGACAGAGGCAGCTGGCTACGATGTATACAATGAAATAAGGGATGTGTCTTACAATATAGATAGGCAACCCTACATGTAGGCAAAGAGAGCAATTTGGGTTTCACAACTAAGCACAAAGAATTCCCACTTCAGACAAAAGGAAGACAAGGTTGGGGGTGCTGGGAGAAAAAAACAAACAAACAAACAAACAAAAAACAGAGGAGTTACCAGATGCCCCCTTACCACCTAAGATGTCTTTAGGAAACACTGTCTCACAGGGATAGCCATGTTAGTCTCCAGCATCACAGATAACAAGAGGTGATGTAGCACTTTCAAGACTAACAAATGTATCAGATCATGAAAGCACATGACCTAACAAATGTTTTAGTCTTGAAGGTGCTAACAGACTGCAAGTTATGCTGGAAACATCTAAGACTGAAGGTGGGGGAAGGATTAGGTCCAAGCTAGGAGACAGTTTAGCTTGTGAAAGAAATGTTTAAAACAGCTGTTTAGGGTAAGAATTTGCATGAAACAAGTTTCCTAGTGTAATAGGACAAGCTGGGGGTTTTTGTTTATTTTAACTTTGCAACTTACTTTGATATGACTGTTTTCACTTGCAACTTTTTGTATTTAACAAAAACTATGATTGTTAAAGCCCAAAGTAAATAATTGTTAGGGTAGGGAGAGGAAAGCACCCACCCTGCATCTCTTTCATGATAAAGAAGGCTGACCTGACTTTATGGGCTTTCAGTGTGTAGTGCTTTTATGCGGCACAAGAGGGATTTATTTGGGGTTTTGGTCCCTTTTTCGGGGGGCGGTGATTTCCTGCATACAGAGCCCTCCTGAAGCTGAACTGGTTCAGAATCTGTGTTGCACTGCAGGAGGGCAGTTCCCACTGCAGTCTGCATCTTTTATGGAGTAGCCCAGAGCTTCTGGCCCAACAGGACAGGATGGTGGGGAGCCCCAGAGAGCAGGAAAACAGGCATCAGAGGCTTGACCAGCACACTGTGGGACAACGCCCAAGGGGATTTCTGTGATTGATTTCATGACAAGTATCCTGAAATACAACAGGCAAAGAAGCTCATTTCAACCAAAGTAAATACCGAAGGATATTTACAAAATCCATAGTAACTTACTTCTTTTCTTCATTATATATCTTGGTGAAGAGCTTTTTGTTTTTGTTTTGTTTTGATGTTCTAGGGATTGGGGAAGGCATTTGTTGTGAAATTGACAAGTGGTTCTGGATAATTCAGTTTCTAATGCCCAACTTGTAACATCTTAAAGGAAGAAGAGTGGGCAATGAGACTTGCGACTTTCTGAAAATCAGACCCCCAGAAGTTGTGCACCCAAAAAAGTTACTGTGCACATTACAAAAAAGCAAAACAACTTTGCCTGTATTTGTTTGATGCCTTCATTTTCGGGCGATGCAGAAGGCTTCGCCTGTGTGGAATTTTTGCTTGAATCATCCTGTGAAGTAGGTACATTTTCGTTCTCCCTATTTTACAGATGGCATAACACAGAGGACTAATGAGTAGACAAAAGTCATACCGTGTCAACATCAGGCCAAAAATTAGAAATCAGTAGGTCCGATTCTCAGTCCCTGTGCTCTCCTCAGACTTCATATTTCTTTAGCCAAGGAAAACAAGCTTCGCTATTTTAAATATGTTAACAAAAAGCTCATTTCAAAATTGAACCTGCAATCAAGCATTCAAATGAAAATAAAATTGCTTACAATTAAATCAAACAGTGGTTGATTTCACAATGACTACATTTTTATTGTTAAAACTTTCAAACGAGCCAAATATCAATTAACTGCATCATCAAATCATTATTCTAACAACAAATCCCTTTGAAATAAGTCACCCACTAAGATTTGAGTACTGCTGCACTGAGGAAGTCACCCTGATGGCTTTTTAAAAGGCAAAGTGAAAGTGTGCTTACACAAGGTGTGCTCCTTAACACTGATATTTTGGTGAGCAAGCAAGCAAGCAAGCAAGCAAGCAATACATGCACTAGAGATAAAAATGAAGCTAGACTATGCTCTATATAACTTACAAGGGGGACTGAACGCATTGTTTCCCATGAGAAATTGAGGAGCTGCAGCCAAGAAAACAATAAATAAATCATATGGACAAGGAAATCTCCATTCAACCTTAGCTAGGACATGAACACTCTGTCGGAGTGATCAAAACCACTTAAATTTTTAGATTTAATTTGACTCAGCTAATTATGTAATAAGATCCAATGAGGTGCACATTTCTCTATACGTAATGCTTGGAAAATGGAAAGTAAGTTCTTAGGCTAAGATGACAGCTGTTAACCAAACAAACCAAAGCTTCCATTAAGGAATTCATGGGAAAGTCTAAACACCCCGTTGGCAGATTTTCAAAGGTCCCATTAGAAATTTTAAGGAGAACCATTCTGGTTAGACATTGTATTCAAGTTTTGTAGAAGTTGTTAATAGTTTAACTCAGATCATATGAGCATGAGCAGATATATTTTTTAAAAAAGGATTGATAGACCTTCCAGTTACAATATGTCATCTGCACACTGTCTTATTTGAAGCCTGTTAAAATGCCTCCTCTTAAAATAAAAACCAACTTGACTGCTTTTTAAACATTGGTTTCTGGCCAGTGTTTTCAATGGTTCCACAAATTTTAGGTATCCCATTAATGTACCTAGAGACTGAGCACTCTCAGATATCTGTACTTCAATGGGAGTGGCACATGGTCAGAATTTCTCAGAGATCAGTCCTTCAAGTTGGACACCAAAAATTAGAGGACAATTGAAGATTTTGGCCAACTCTCTATTACAGCCACTGTAGGGAGATAGTCTCTCAAAAGGGGAAACTATATTGTAAACATTCCTTAACTCCAGCAACAAGACTTTAATGGAAGAGTAGGACTAAAGCAAGAAACAATCAAAATGTGTCCATCAAGAAGGAGGAACAATCTTGATCTGAACATATTAAAATTGTTTATTTTTAATGACTGTGGACTTTGTTAAAAAGTGAATGTTATCAAAAGAGAAAGGTCGAAAGTGAAAACATAGGGCTTCCTTTCCATGTCTTTGCGGGGGAGGGCAAGCCCGGATGCCTCAGGGCCTCAAACTTGCTGAAGCAATCCAGAAACCCTAATATACTCCAAACAAGATTTCTGATTCAATGTTTGATCTACAAAGATCATCCAGAATTCTACCAGCATGACGACGGAGCATGGATCTTTTTATGGCATCATCCTGGAGCGTGGATCATCCCAGCATCCCTTTATCATGTTTTTTTTTGGCACTATGTGGACTTTACCTTGAAAATGAAGTTCAGTCCAATCTTGAAGACCTACTAGCTTAACTATGTGAATTCAATCCCTTCTTTCCCACCTCCCCCTTTCTTTCAGGGGGAGGGCAGGATGTGGAGGAGTTGGTTTGGTTCCTGAAATTATATGCTCTCTACCTGCCTCTAGACAGGTATTAAACAGAATGTTTCATCTTTTTGCGGTAACACCTTAAAGTTTGTTTTTTAGAGCTTAGTGACAAAACTACCCAAGGATTTATTTTCATGCTTGTCCCACATCAGCTGTCCACTCTACAGATTCAATTATACTCACTTTAAACATAGGAAGGGGTCTCAACTTAAAACAAGAACAAAAAGCAGACAAAAATATTTTAAAAACAAGAAGACTACATCAAATCTTTTTTGCCTCTTCAACAACAGACTTTAATTATGACTCCCGTGGGGAACTGATGGGAAGGATCCTATGGGAGGTTAATATGACAGGGAGGGGAAGTAGTCCAGGAGAGCTGGCTATATTTTTATTAAAAGAAACAAAAAGCTTTACTGAGGGTGCAGGAACAAACCATCCCACTGTGCAGAAAAGAACACCATATATGACAAGCAACCCAACTTGGTTTAACAGAAGAATCTTCAGTGTGCTTAAACATAAAAAGGAAGCTTAAAAGAGGTGGAAACTTGGATAGCTGACTAGGAAGGATTATAGAAATTATTGCTCGAGCTTGCGGAGGTCTAATCAGGAAGGGTAAAGCGCCAAATGAAATTGTAGCAAGCAAGGGATCCAAAGAACAAGAAGGGTTTCTACCAGTATGCCAACAACAAGAAAAAGGTCAGGGAAAGTGTGGGACCCTTACTGAATGGGAAAGAAAACCTATTAACAGATGATGTGGGAAAAGCTGAAGTAGTATTTTTTTTGGGGGGAGGGGGGCAGGCTCTGATTAACAGGCACGATTTGCTCTCAGACCTCGACACATAGCTGCACAGTATGGGGAGGAGGTGAGCAATCCTTACTGGTTAAAGAACAGACTAAAGACCATATAGAAAAGCTCGAGGTGCACAAGTCAATGGGACTGCAGCTAACGGCGCTCAGAGAGCTGGCTGTTATGATCTCAGAGCCATTGGCTATTCTGTTTGAAAACACATGACAATCGGGTAAGGTCCCAAACAACTAGAAAAATGCAAATGGAGTGCCCATCTTTTTAAAACAAAGGAGAATCTGGGGAACAAGTCAGTCTCACCTCAGTCCCTGGGAAAAAAAAAAATCAATGAGCTGGGCCTCAAGGAATCCTTTTTGAAACACTCAGAGGAGAGAAAAGCGATCAGAAACAGCCAAGAAGGTTTCAGCAAGGGCCTCAACAACCTGATTGCCTTTTATGATGAGATAACTGGCTCTGTGGATATAGGGAAAGCTGTGGACAGGATATATCTTGACCTTAGCAAAGCTTTTATAGAGTCTTACACACTATTCTTGCCAGCAATATAAAGAAGTTTAGATGGGGTGAATGAAATGTAAGGTGGATAGAAAGCTGACTAGATGGTGAGCTCAATGGGTAATGATCAACGTCTTGAAGTTTAGTCAGCAGGTGATAACCAAGCAAAGTGCTCCAGGGTCGGTCCTGGGGGCAGTTTTGCTCAACAACTTCACTGATGATTTGGTAACGGGATGGATGGCACCTTAAGCAAGTTACGAATGATGCTAAACTGAGGGGAGGGAAAAATAAGATGGAGGCTAGGGATAGGAGCCAAAATGACCAACATAAATTGGAGGACTGAAACAAAAGAAATCTGATGAGGTTCAACAAGGACAAATGCAGAGAGCTGCACTTGGAATGGGAGAGTCCCACTGCAACAGGCTGGAGACTGACTAAGCAGCAGTTCTGCAGAAGAGGACCTGGGAAGTGCAGTTTGTTTTGGAGATTTTTGCTTATCCATCAGGGGCCAGGTCAGGGTGAAGGTTTTTTATTTGTTTTTTGTTTCTCACTCTTGTGCAGCCCCCAAATGAAAAAAGGCTACCCACCCTGACTTAAAGGCACTGACTTTAAGTTACAGTTAGACAACATTAGTTGTAGTACAGCATGCTTCCACCCAGTCCTCAATACTGCATAACTCTGACTTACCAGACTAATCGTGCTCTTGATATGAGACTTGTTAACTTTCCCACTTGTCACACTATGACAGGAGTATGCTGCCCCTGATGTTTATTCTTCTTTCTGCAATAAATTTCCTATGGAAGTTAAAAATGCTGAGTCTAGTAACCTACTTTTTGAGGCAATAATGTGGTTTGTGCTGTCTAGCAAAGTTGATCTATTTTGCATAACTTACAATATTTTGTATGCTGTAACACATTTTTTCTCTCTCTCACTCACACACACAGTGTGATAATTAATTATTTATGCCATTTCCCCATATATAGTCACAGAGATTAGACAACTTGTCCAGGGATATACAGTGTAAGTAGAAGAGATGGGAAGAAAATAGTGTGGATAAAATTTGACTAAATCAGATGTTTTTACTGAATTTAACTATAGATTTACTTACAAAAACACACCCATTAAATTAAATTTTAAATTGGCAACTTATATAAAGGCCTAAGTTTATTATAGTCTATTAAAACCATTCACATTAAATACAAAAATAATATAAACCACTACCCACTTACTGCCAAGTATTAAAGAAAATGAAACCAATGAACTAGTGAAAGTCACTGACTAAGCACCAGGAACTATTTTGTTAAGTGCTGTAGTCTGTAGGTAGTCCTTCGTGTCCGACGATGATGTCTTGAGCTTGCACAGGCTCATCGGTTGTGGACTTGCATGTGGCTGAGGAGTCCAAGCTTTGAACGGCATGGGCATTCACAGTGGGGGCAAGGGAATTGCCCTGGCTCTGTTGGTGCAGCTGCTGCTGCTGCCTTCTTCCTCTCCCAAGCATCAGAGGCGTACGTGTCGCTGCTCTTCAAAGTTGTCATACGGCTGTCGTACGAGAGCATGCCAGCCTGTTCAGTCTTTTGCATGCTGCTCTAGCTGATCTGGTTTTAAACCTTAATCAGCTGTTAACAGCACTAGCCTTGTCTGCAGGTGCAGAGAGAATATTTTCTTTTCAGTTTATACAAGAACTTCAGCTCAGTGACTAGTTCATGAATTTGATTCAAATTTAAGCAAGAAATTGGGAGCGGAAAAAGCAGGAAAGCCTTTCCTGTCTACTAATATGTGAATTAGTAAACGCGATGATGAAACCTACTAGTTTCGAAATCTTGAAGGATATGGTAACCAGAAAATCAGTCTGATTCACTAACTTCAGATATCACTTAGTTTCAAATTAAAAAGGCATTGGTTAAAAAATTTTACCGGTAATTCTATGTAATTTTAATAAAAACAATAAACAGATCCCTCACAAATTTATGAGCCATTTTGGTAAATTTCATTATTTCGGTTTTTAAACTTGAAATTGCACAGTGTTGTAACTGTAGGGGGCCCTGGCCCAACAACTAGTTGTGTAAGGGGGTGATGGTACTGTTACTGTTACTCCTACACTGGTGGTGTTGGCAGTGCTGCCTTCAGAGCTGGACAACAGGAGAGTGGTGTCTGCTGGCTGGGAGTGAAGCGCTGAAGGAGGAGCTACTGCCAGCAGCAGCACAGAAGGATGGCATGGTATGATATCACCACTTTTACTTTACAGTGCTGCTTGCAGACTGGGGACCTTAGTCAACAGCTGCAAGGCTACAAGTGTCCAGTACTGAAAACAGCATTACAGAAAGAAGGGCAACAGGGGTATGGGATTGCCACCCTTACTTCTGCACTGTTGCTAGTCAGACGCTACCCTGTAGTTGCCCAGCTCTGAAGGCAACACAGAAGTAAAAGTGGTAATTCTGTAACCCTCTTAAAATAACCTGGTGATCCCCCTGCAACTCTCTTTGGGTCCAGAACCCATAATCTGAGAAAGTCTCCCCAAAGAAATCTGTATAATCAGGGCAGTGGTTTTCAACCAGTGTGCCGTGAAAACTGCCCAAGCGTGCCCTGAAATTTTGTCAATTTCCCCCATGACCCCATGTCAGCTGGGGCCCAAGCAGCAAGCCTCATCCCTAGCTGGCACAGGGGAGGGGTTCTTGGGGGGGGGAACCCCAAGAGGGCATGTGGGGGACTTAGGGGACTCACAGCTATGTCATGTTGACGAGCAGTGATGGCACCAGGCTGAAGGCAGCCCTGCATCCCCACAGGCAGCACTCACTCCACACTGGCATCTTGGAGGACTCCCGGGGGCCAGCATGACTCAGGATACGGGGACCAATGTGGCTGCCTTAAAAAGCTGGGAACTCACTGGCTTGGCCCCACCACTTGACTCAGGGTCTCTGCACATTCTGAGTGGCCCAGGAGCGAGGGTAGGGAGCATTCTCTTGGCAATGGCAGTGATGGAGGCAGTACAAGGCTGGGGATGGAGAGGAAGCCATGGGGTGGGAGGAAAGCCAGTCACACTGCACCTCCCTTATAAAATGTCCCCCACTCTGCGCACCCATGTTCTAACATAATGAAAATGTATAAATTAAGCATGTGAATAAATGTAAGTTATCTCCAATGGCTGCTCATGGGACACCAGTTGGAGAGGACTGTTACTACAGAGAATTCTTCCCCAGGTGTCCAGCTGCCAAGTCTTGCCCATACGCTCAGGGTCTAAATGAATGACTTATTTGGGGTCAGGAAAGCATTTTTTTCCCCAGGTAAGAACGGCAGAGAGCCTGAAGGGGTTTCCTCTTCCTCTGGAACTTGCAGCCTCGTCAAATTTTGTTTAAACAAGAGTACATGATGGATTATCTGTAACTTGAGGTCTTTAAATCATAATTCAAGGATGTCAGTGATGCAGCCATAGTTATATTATAGAAGGTCTCTTACAGCAATGGTGGGCAAGGTTTTATGGCCTGCAATGTGCAGAAGATCTGACTAGATAACCATGATAGTTTTTTCTGACCTTCAAGCCTATGCATAAGCTGTATAAATTGCTGAAAAGTTTATAGCTTAAATGTGTATTTCCTCCTGGTTATGAAAAAGAAGCACCAAATTTAATGTAAAGGCTATTAGTTGCAAATCAATGTTTTAATACCAGATAATTATTTTTTTTGGCAGGGGGAAATGCCCTAAGTAGTACAAATACAAACTATGATTAAAATTGATTAAGTCAAGATTTTCTACTTGCTGATTTAAACCATAATTCAAATAGAACATTTAACCACAGCAATTTAAATCAATTCTTCCTGGAAGAGAATCCAGGAGCTCTAGCTTCCATCCCCCACCCCCATTTGCTTTAATCACACAAGGGCCTCCCTGTTGATTATTACAAAAGAGATATTATCAAGGTCCATGAAGTCCAAGTACTCAGATACAGGAGGGAACCCAAGAGAAGAGAAAAATCAACAAGATAAAGTAATCTGATAGACTACTGAACTAAGAAGTGGCATACAGGCAGATCCTCTGCAATTGAGAGCAAGGAGAAAAGGAGAAGAACAGCCCCTTGCATGGGGAGAAGGGACACAGGGGAATCCAAGTAGGTAGGAAGTAGGAAATCTAGAGATGAATTTACAGTGAGTGGCCAAGGCACAAAATAATGGTTATCAACCAGCTCTATGAGAAGGGACAGTGTTTCTAGAGAATAACATACCTAAGAGTGGTTTTTGTGTCCCAAAGAATATTTTATTTGCAATAATACAGCACATAGGGACCACAGCCGAGATCAAGGCTCCACTGTGCTAGGAGATGCACAAACAGTCCTTGATCCAGAGACTTTCTAATCTAACAGGTAAAACAGACATCGGTTAGAAGCAAGAACAGCGAGGAAGGACCCCACCCAATGTGTCTCACAGCAAATCACTTACACAACCGGAAAGAGACCCCAGATCACTCAGTCCTATCCACTGGACCTTGCTGTTCCAGAATAAAACTCACAAATCTTTCCATTTCTCCCCTCTAAACAAGGGAAATTCTGCAAAGCAGGAGGTGGCATCAAGAAGGGACCAATTAAACTCTATACAGGAACTAAAACAAGAAGAGGAAATGAACCTGAGCTATTCAGCAAACCTGCTGACAAAAGCATCAAGTTTCACCTGTTCACAACTGGTACAGTTTTGTTTCCATTTGAAATCATCTAGTTCTACAAAACAAACATCAAGAGGATTTCCAAAAACACTTATGAAAACCGAGCACCCATATTTGAAGACAGACTCTCTCAGAGGACAATCTGTCTATGAAGTAGCTTCACAAGAGTAGAGCCTCAATGGGAAGCTAACAAAGCAAGCTACAAGTGCAAAACAGTAAAAACTGAAAACTTTCCCTTCGCTTCTGCTGAAAGACAACATATTACACCACAAGAGCATGTTTAATCCAAGACTAGAAACAATTCACAAGCTTTAGGAGATAAGCTTTACAACATATCGCTAAGAGGAAGTATTGCATACATGTTATATCAGGGTAAACTGAGGCAGCTGGTGATTATGCAACTTGCACAAAGACAAATTTGGAATTCCTCCAACTCAGTCACTGAGTCACCAACTCCCAGTTCTAAAATATTGTACACAGTAGGTCAGGAGTTCATTTTCACAACATAGACTATATCCTAAAGCAGCATTTACCAAACCATGTCCGCGGAACACGGGTGTTTGAATGATGTGAATAGTTGTTCCGTGCAAAATATTTGATGCTAGCGATATTTTTCCTTCTAAAATATTAACTCTGAAATTATGTATCAAATACACTAGGATATTTGAACAGTATTTAGACTGTAGGTATATTAATACTATAATGCATTCATAATAGTATAGTTGTTATGCGACTCATACTGAAACAATCAGTTGATTTGGATGGGTTCGGCATGCATCCTATTCAGAGAAATCACAGATGCTACATCTGATATGAGGATCCAACCCTCCAGCATCATTCCTAATATTAATCAGACTTGTGATCAAAAGATGCAAAAATACTCTTCCCGATGAAAAGCTGTCAAATGCTACTTACTTTTATTTTCAAGTAGTATTCTGTCAAGATAAATTTACAAAAACACAAAATTGAAAAATATTTTTCCATACTTAATTTGTTTTGTATTTTTTTCATAAAGGAAGGACAGTAGCAAACATTATTGGCCTTTCTGTTTTTGTACAAACAGAATGACACTAATCATCCCACTTCTTTCAGCTGTTGCACTGATGCTTTGTTTTGTGTTTGTACTTAATATTTAATTTTTATACTTAATTGTAGGGCTGCTAATCATCCTCCTATCCAGAAGGACATTAGTTGTTCATTCAGATAATTTTCTCGTTATCTTTTGTTCTTTGCAAAACAAGACGTCTTAAAAACACTTTTAAATCAACAGAGCACTACATGCAGCAATTTTTCAGTATAAAACTCTCCACCCACCTACTCCATCCCACCAGTATGTATATTTTTCATAAATATATTCCAAGCTCGAAAGCGTTCCATGGTCAAATTAGTTTGGGAGACACTGCCCTAGACACTTCTCTTCCACTGGTGGCTAGCAGTTCCCAAGAGCAGCTCTGTTTCTTGCCCTCTTGCTCTTGGGAAGCTTAAGACTAGGGATGTAAAATCCCATTTAATTAGTTAACCAGTTAACCTACAAATGGGAAGGGCTGGGGAAGGGGGTGCTCCAGCCTGCCTGGGCTAAAGAGGCTCCCAGAGCTACCCCAGATGGGGGCTGCTCTGACTTGGCTGGAGACACCCCCATCTGCAGTGCTCCTGGGGCCGCCACAGATGAGGGCTACTCTGGCTGTGGTGGAATGCTCCTGCCTGCAGCAGGTTCTGTGGAGCTAGAGCAGCCGGCCCACCTATAGCGGGTGGGGGCAGCTCCATCCCCGACCAGCTTACTGCAAACCAGTGGTGTCCAAAAGGATGTCCACTAATCGCCACATGCCCCCCGCCGCAGCCAGGCACCGCCTCTTCCCCCATCCCCATGCAGCCAGGTAGCCTACCCTCTCCACCACTCCAGCCAGGCGCCCAAACCCCCCACCCCCACTGATTCACTGGAGCCTGCCTCGCTGGAACTGCACCACTGAAGCTGCCCAGCCCCAAGCCACGCAGCCCGAGAGCTGCACCAGGAAGAAGTCGCTGGAAAGGAGCCAAGCTGGGCAGCGTCAGCTGCAGGAGGCACATGGCTCCTGACCAGGGTCAGAGCAGCCATGCTGAGAAGGAGCCAATGGGAAGGAGCCGCCTCAGGGCAGCATAGTGGGTCACAGCATGTGGCTCCTGGCCAAACCCTCAGGAGCTGCCTCCTCCGCTGCCATCACACGCTTGTGGTGGGGCACGTGTGTGGAGTGGGCAGGGGGCGCCCCAACCAAGCTGCTGAGTGGCATTTCGCCACATTGCGCTGCCCCAAATGTGGCAAACGCGAAGCGTATTGGACAGCTCAGCAGTGAACAATAAGCCTCGTCCGTTTAGGAAGAGATTTGCTGGTTAACTGTTAACATCCATAGTACAGCCTTTAGAACGGGTGCACAAAGTGGGGCGCAGGCCCCCTTTGAGGGGGTGAAATTTGACAAGGGGCATAGCATGATCAGCTGCCGGGTCTGAGGCAAATCCATCGCATTACAAATGTTGAAATATGTTACTGTTTTGTGTGTGTGCGTATTCACATTTATATTCAAGCTTTTATATTCTACATACCTATTTTCTTACACATGCTGAAAGGGCTTTCTCTTCATATGAACAAAACCAAAATTTCCATTGGGTTGAGGAGCCCTGCTAATTGCAGGGATTAAAAGTGGGCTGGAAATAAAAGTTTGCTCTCCCCTACCATGAATAAGGCATCAAAATTAGCTCATCCTTATTTCCAATTGCTTCCTTCCACCTTCACACTCCCTCTACAATTAAGAGCCTGGATACCTGCGCAAGCATCTAGGATCAAGCAGAATCAGCACCGCATGTCCAGCTTCAGAATACGTTTGCTATGCCACTCTGTAAATAAAGCAGTATTCTGTAGTACTCTGTAGGAAACTACTTTTAGCTGAGAAAAGAGTATGGGCTTATCTATAAGAAAAAAAATGCAACATGCCTAACTCAAATCTCCTTTTAAACCAGCAGGTACTTGTGTTTCAGTATAAAGAAACAGTTATTTTAGTTTGCTTTAACCTATTCCTAACAGACTTAAGCTAAACCAAAATAAATCCCTCTTATAAGCTACACATTTTCAACTGGTTTAACGGTACCTGTTTAAACTCACATCTCCCTTAATATCAGTGCAACTTCCTCACACACAAGCCTCGCAAAGAACTTTTCCATCACCCAACCTTACCCACATCCTAAGAGGGCCTGCCTTCATCAGAATTAAAAAAGACCCGCAGCATGGTTAGGACAGGATCACAGGACTTGGGTTGTTTCAATGTTTGGGGCCAAATCCACATGTCTACACAGAAATTTTACAGCCCTGCAGCCCAAGTCAGCGGACCCAGGCCAGACACAGGCATTTAGCTGCTGTGTTCCCGAAATGACTAATAATGAAAATCTACAAAATGTGACTCTACCATGACCGATTTAAGTTCAAGGCCAAGGGACAGTTTGAGGTATAGTGCTTCACGTCCTATGTATCATAAATGGAAACCCAGAATTTAAAATTGACTTCCCTTTGACACAATTTATTGTTATCTAGCATGTTCTGTCACAGCATGCTGCCAAAAAGGCATTTATTTCTCTTTAGGTAACTCAAGAATTGTTATTAAACCAAGAAGCCAAAAGTCTTTCTGCCCCTCCACCTTCAAATGACTGATGCTGAAATCACTTTCAAGTCAAACTTCAGAAAATGACATTTCAAACGCATGCAGAGAGGTGCTGCTTACCATAAAGCAAGACATTCAACAGCTTCAATCTGTGCCAGCAGCAACAACTGAGTCATGACAACCTAAAGGGTCGCCCGCCAGCTCAAAGAATTGATCATTTGGCCTGCCACAGAGAAGGCACTAAAACTGAGAATACTGCTGTTATTTATTACAGACTGCAGTCTAGCAAAGAATTCTCAAATTCTAAGGCCTGCCAGGGTACTCCATTCCTGCAAAAACAGACAACACATCCACAGAAGGAACTTGGTAGAGTGAAATGCTATCAATGCAATTTGTTGGATAATTTTTTTTTAAATTTATAGGTGACTAATAAGGCTAATTTGCATCAAGTGCTCCTGAAGAGCAGCTGCAAGTTACCACAGAATTGCTCCTCATCTCAACGGCATTGTTTTGAAAATCAAAGAAATGTAGGTATGCCACACCAGATCCGTCCTTCAACTCTGAACTCTTGTCTCACACTAACCGATAGCTGATGCTTCAGAAGACAGACTGTTCCTTCCCCATCAATACAGCTAGCTAATTGTGCAAGCTGTGAAGTGAAACATTTCCTTCCAGGTTCTCCTAGTGCTCAGATTATGTCCAGAAGCATGACAATAGATTATCTCTGCCCCAGTTGACACATACACATGTATTCTCATAAAATGATCCAGTTTTTATATCAATTTAACCACCACCTATAATTTCATAATCTCGCACATCAGATTGTGGTAAAGTTATTTTTCGTGTAGCACATATTCAAAGAAGATACCTTATTCATAATTTTTCATAAGCAAAAGAGACCCTGTCACATTATACCTCCTCTTCCTACCAAGGTTCCTTCCTGAATTATTCAGCCTCACAAACTTTTGCAGCTGAATGCAAGCCAGTGTAGCACAGCCATCTTAACTCGAATACACGAAGTTAAAACACCTCTGTGGCTGCCTCTAGCTTTTCCTAGCAGCGGAAATTGACGTGATTGTAGCTAAGTTTCACTGCCACTATTAGGAACATCAAGACTCCACTGTGAAATTGACAAAAATAGCATTAATTTCAATCTGGGGCTGCTTGGACTGTCTATTAGCAAGAGTAGAGTCAGGGACTGAAAGTATTCAGAGACACTCCACCCTCAGCTCAGAAGCATCCTTTCTGGTTATTAGGTGGCTCTTGTTGGGGACGAGAGGTTGGAGGGAAAGATAAGTTCATTTTTCCTTCCAGAAGCCCAAAATGTAGGGGAATACTCTAGAGACACAGAGCCTAAGCTCTGCGTTCAAACTTCACATTCCCAATAGCCAAGGCCTTAATATGAAATTCTTTACCCTCAAGCAGCATTTAAGCACATCACCCTGTAGAAATTCCAATACCCAGAGAAAGATTCTCTCTCTCATCAACAGAAGTTGGTCCAATAAAGGCCACCCATCTTGATCCTCTAATGCCCTCCCTAGCAGTTGAAAATGGCCTTGTCAGTAGCACGTTATCTTTTTAACTACTTCTCATCCATCAGTCTTTGGTTTGCAGATTTATTTTTGGCAAATATTTCAAGCTCTGTTGCAGCACTTATTCCTTGTTTCCCACCAGCATGCCTGATCAAGTGACTTCTTGACTCGGATGCAGTTAGAGTCTTTGTTTCGCAAGCCCAAGCTAGAGAAACACCATAAACAGGAAGAAGCACAAAATAACAGACCCAGAATGTAATATGTTTGCACACTTCACGCAATCCTACATTAAAGCCCACTCCAGCATTTTACTGACATTTCAGATACTAAAATGTATCATTTTTGTCTTTGTCAGCCCGGACAGGGTACAGGAATAACTTGCACAAAGTGTTCCCATTCCTCCAAGTTATTACTTAGAAGACACTGATTATCGTACTTATGACTTCAGTACCTCTTTTAATGGAACTACTGAAGACAAACAGAGGATTCTGGATACTTAGCAGAGAAGGGAAATATGTGGCAATATACTAAAAAGATATAAGGCAGTGGTGGGCAACCTGTTGCCCAAAGGCCACACATAGCCCATGGGGGTTCTAGGTGTGGCCCACGAGACGTTTCATTTACCATTGCCCATGCACCAGGTTGCGAGATTCTTTTTTTTCCTACTAAAGTGACACACATGTAAAGCAAGGGCATGTGAAGTGAGGTGTGTGCTGATTGTACACAATGTTGACTGTGAAAGCTATGTCATCCCTTTGCTTCCAATCAAAGCGCTGCTACAGTGCAACTGGTACACCCTGAAAACTCAAGGTACTTAAGTGCAGTTAGCAAAACTATCCTCTCCCAGAAGACTGTTTTTGTCACAACATTCTTGCAGTCTACTGAGATGAAGGGTGGCCACTCATGTGGCTCACTCAGTAGCCTTGGTTGCTCATAGCTGATATATGGGCTAGCTTATCATATGTAATGTGGGCATCTTAACCACAAATTCCCACTTAAAAAAAAAAATCACATCTTCGTGTGGTTCCTTGAAAGTTGGTAACACATGAAAACCAACCTAAGCAAGTGTTTTAGATTTGTATACTCATGCAGAAATGTTCTAAGTTAAACTTTATTGTTAAGTTTAATGTGCATAAATGTCGCCTTCTACTTGGTAAGCAATTCGCTGGCTGTGTTTTAAAGAGTCTCAAAATGCACAAACATTTGCAATGTCAAAAATATGGGTGTGCTATGTTTTGTGTGTGTTCACTGACAGCAGTTTGTTAATTCCAGCAGCATTAGCTGTGGTGAAAGGGGGAAAGAGTTAAAGACAGGGCCAACTCAGAACAGTCAGTTGACTACATTTTTAACAAACATGCATATCAGTTGCGAATGGTGTACACTCATTCCTCGCTATACGAGCACCATTGGTTCCCAACTTTCTGCTCATAGGCAAAAACTTGTAAAAGGGACACTAAATTCCCATTAAAATACATGTAAAAGTCTCTGATTCATTCCAAGTGCTCACAATTCGGCAAAGAAATGGCAGCATGTGACGCTGCTTTTTAAAGGTAAGTGAACTTTGGGTTGCGGGGGTTGGAGAGAGTTAAAGGCTGGGGGCAGTTTGGGGCCATGAGCAGAAGGGAGGGTTAAAACCTGGAGGCAGGTTGGGTCAGTGGGGAGGTTAAGGCTGCTGCAAGCTGGGTCCATGGGGCGGGCGGCGGAGGATTTCAGGCTGCTGCAGGTTGGGTCCATGGGAAGTTGGCGGGCGGGGGGGGGTGTTAAGGCCATGGTAGGTTGGGTTTGTGAGGCCGGCAGGGGTTCAGGCTGCGGCAACATGGGTCTGCGGGGCCAGAGGCAGGGTCAGGTTGTGGTGGGTTGGTCCAGGCTGCAGCCAGTGGGGTCTGCAGGGTCAGCAGAGTTTCAGGCTGCTGCAGGTTGGGTCTCTGGGGTGGGGAGTAAGGCTCATATTAGTGGAGGGAGTTTGCCCGTCTAGTGAACAAAAGTAGGTATGTGTCTCCCTCGTTTTAGTGAGTACTCGTAAGTAAAGTACTCGTTCAACAACGGATGAGTATACCGACTTTTCAGCTCTTAGGTTTTTCATATTTCCAAGACTTGCATCACATAAACAGTACAGAAAAGCTTTATAGCTTTTTCATCAAGAAAAACAAGAATTGTCTTCACTTTTTTTCCTCCAAAATTAAAACAAATCTGAAAAATATGATCAAAAAACTATACATTTACTTACCCTAAGCACTGGTGGGTCACAAAGTCTCTAATCATTTGCTCCCCAGCAGGAAAGGAAACACTGGATTAAAATGAGCTTATATCTATCTGGGTGTTTTATGCCTCTTTAGTCTAGAACACCACAGTAATAGACAGGAACAAAATTCAGGTGCAGCTAATTCTTTGGTATCTACACAGAAAAGTTGTATTAGTTATACAGGTGTAACTTGTATGGAGTTACAATTCAGCCTATGTAACTTGGGAAGGAGTGTAAAATGAACGGCAAAAGCCACCAGATTGAGTGTCTACAGAGGAGGTTACACCTGTGTATGCCTTCCCATGGAGGTAAGACCTAACAGCAGCTACACAGGGTGTTATACCAGCATAACTACACTCGTTTAATGTGCATGTGTGTTTAAGTTCACATCCTAGGTTATACTAAAACAACAAAAACCCACAACCTTTCCTGTGTAGACTTGCATGATCAGAAGCAACATTTGGGTCAAATACATGGCTTTAAAGATTAAGATTAGTTTTGCTAACCTTCACTCACACAATCAACAGCTACAGTCATTCTTGCATGTTCTCTGGAACAAGAAGTTAAATCATCCATTCGTAAATTTACTGGGCTTTCTATGCCACCAGAAGTTCCAGGTTTCTCTTACTTGCACCCCAAGATGGCATTTAGGAAAAAGCCGCTATAACCAATTATCCAAACTAAAATTCTACAGGAGACCTGGGGTTAGGAAAAAAGATTCTCTCACTGTAGGACTACAGGGGACTCGATATATATATGTAGAGAGAGAGAGAGAGAGAGAGAGAGATCACAAAAAAGCCGAAAAGCTAAGATCCAATATTTTGCTCAAGAAAATATGAACATGTTACAAAGGATTCCAAAGAACATTTTTAGAAAGCTCTTTGAATGTTAAGTACCATCTTATGCCAACATAAGCCAGAGGCTCTGGTTAAATAATTGAAGAAAACTGTTGCAGTCACTGCATTACATTTATGTACACTACTGAAGTGCTGGCTCCCAGAAGAAAGATCACTCTTATTTGCCCATGTGCTCAGGAAGAAAAAGTAGTCACGAGAGCAGATGAAGAGGGAAAAAAAAAAAAAAAGAGAGAAATAAGCAGAAAAAGAAGCACAAAGCAAAGGAGACCGATATTAATGTCAGAACGAAACAGGTCCTTAGTCTGCAGGCCCTTAATGGCCTCACGTACGTTGACACAGTGGCTATGTTAGGAATACGACCACTTTTAACACATGGAGATACACATATTATTAGAAGTAATTAAATTAGAGAAATGTTGGCAACGCTACTTGAGTATAATGGCACATAATAATAAGATGAAGCAAATGTAATTTAAATGCACACACCCAAACCCCATCTGAAGATTTTTAAAAGCTCAACTGTTGGACCAATAATAATAACTAAGAAAAACTAAGTCTATGCAAAAACTACTCATGAGTGCTACAAGTTTCAGGAATTCAAACATCAAAAGTTTGATTGTTCCTTCCTCATTTTTAAGGCTATATTTGAAAGAAGAAGAATCCTTTTCATGCGCAAGAATTAGCTGCTGGGTAGATATTAGGCCACCAGATCACACAATCTTAGTGCAAAGTACAGCCCATTTTATCACAGAAATAGTGAAATTTAATACATAACAATTTCTCTCAAAGCATCTGTTGTGAAACTAAACTCAATCTTCTGGATTTCACCCATTTTATGTCATCATTACAAACACCCCATCACCAAGGAACAACTCAGTAACAAACATGTCAACACGAAACCAGGCCACTTACACTTCCACCAAAACACTCCGGAAAAAGCCATGCTAAGGTCAAGCTGCAGAAATAATTTACACCTGTAGCAAAGCTGCAAAAAGCATTTTCAGGATAGAGACCTTGACAGACATATGCCTACTGTGTAAAAAAGCATTTCTATATGCATGAATTCAACAGCTACATGGCCATCTTTCATTTTTAATCCAACAAGTCATTCAAACACAGTCAGACATTTGATCCATCTTTTGTGCCTGTTTCACTTATTTCCCTATCACATGATTCTGATTTGCTGTTGGAGCATGCAATCTTCTAATAAGCATTAATCCAATGCTTTAACTTAGAACAGGCATGCTGAGTTATTACACTATTCATTGAGCAGGTGGGTGACAGATTCCTACTTTGCTTTTTGGAAGATGGAAACATGCATGACACATCAAGTCAAAAAGATCTTTCCTATCTGTCATTTGCCTTACCCTAAGGAGCAGTGTCACTCAGGAGATCTGACAAAACAAAACTAACACAGCTGCCTCTCTGTTACAATTCAGGAGATCCAAGTTCAATTAGGCACTGACTACCTTCTCACTTTAGCTCAAGTAGTCCCAAAACTTCTGAACTGGAAAAACAGTAACACCCCAAGAGCTTCAGTATCATATTATAATCTGCAATGCATGCATGGAACAAAATTTCCTTTCAGCAGACCTACCTTGCTCAACCTCGTCATTTTCTAAACCATTTTGTATTTGTCAGCTATACCATACACCTTTGGGTTTTCAGACAGCAAGCTCTATGGCAGGGATGGCCTGTGGTATGCATCCGGACTGTGGCTTGCCTGCATTCAGACCCTGAAACCTGGGGCTCTCCTCCGCAGCTCACTGTGGGGTGGGGAGCCTTGTGGGATGCATCAGGCAAGCCACAGCTGGATCTGGCCCACAGGCTCTGCCTGGTGTAAGCAGGAAACAGCTCTGCCACTGCCTATGCTTCCAGTGCTCCTCCTCCCACTTCCCAGGTTTGGGGGTGGCACAACAGTGCTTCCTGGACACACTGTCCACACACCCCTGCTGCTCTCATTGGCCAGAATTCTGGGAGCCAGGAGAAAAGCCTCTCCAGGGCACTTTGCTCCGCGCTGCCATTCCTCCAGCCAGAGAAGGAGGCAGTGCACAGATGTAAACCCCCACGCTATCGCCCAGCCCACTCCTGCCCCCTCACCTCACCTCCAGCCTGCTCCTGCACCCCCCCACCTACTGCTACCCCCAGCCCACTGATGCATCTTACCTATCCCTCAGATCTTTCAACCCCAGCCCACTCCTGCACACACTCTCCCACCCCCACCCCCAGCCCACTCCTGCACCCCTCCACCCTCCCAAAATATTTGTGGGTCAGTGGCCCCAACCCAAAAAATGTTCCCCACCCCTACGGCCTGGGACACGATCTTTAACTGGTGCTGCAGGGTACAACATACAGTCAGGGCCCTCAATGTGTGTGTCCATGCTGGTATCTTCTTGTGTCAGAGCATGGCCCAGGCTGCTCTGCAATAGTGCTCCACTTACAACATGCCACCTACACACAGAAGCAGCTTTATTCCTAATCTTACTGCATTTAAGGGCCAACCTCTCCAGGAGCAGAAGACAAACTCCTGAATCCTCTTCCTCACCTCCCTGCTCTCAACCTAAGGACTACAGCGACAGCAACAAGTTCCAAATGACAACTAGGGGAAACAAGGGGCCCAAGTAGCTCATTCGTTGACCCCAACCCCTCATTGGCAGAGGTAAACTAACCTGCTGGCTCCAAGCCTCCAGAAGTGAGGGAAAAGACTTAACTAAAAGGGTGTTTCAGCAGAGCCTGCAAAAGGCCTCCTGCCCACTGTGTACCTACACCTTTCCTCTTTTGCTGGACCACACACAGGGAGGAGAGAACTCGACAAACAGCCCTCCACCCTGGTGCATGGGAAGAGAACGGTGCAACCACCACGCCCCTCTCCTCCAGTTTAGTGCGGGGAGGGGGACAGGGTCAGCCTTTACTGCCTCCCCCACAGCCTAGTGCACGGGGGGGAAGGGGCTCAGCATCTATTACCCCCCTCCCCAGCTAGTGCACGTGGGGAGGGGGGTCAGCCTCTATTGCCTCCCCCTCCCCAAGCTTAGCGCGCGGGGGCAGGGGTGGGCAGCTTCTACTGTCTCTCCCAACCTACTACATTGGGAGAACGGGGGTGCGGCTCCACTGCCCCCCCAGGCTGGTGCGGGGGGGAGGGATGCTGCACAGTACTGCCCCCCGGTGCCCGCGGAGAGAGGGCGGTGCCCGCAGCCCCCCCCCTCCCACAAGGCACGCAGCCCGGCCCGCCCCTCCTTCGCGAGCCCGGGGAAGGAGCCGCCCCGCTCGCCCCCACTCACCCGCCGAGCCCAGCAGCAGCCACAGCAGCCACATGGCCCCGCGCGGCCGCGCCGCAAACTTTCGGCCCGCTCGGTGCGCCAGCGCGTCTCCGCCCGGCCCCGGCCCAGGCGCTGCGGGCCCGGGGAGGGCGGGGCGGAGCCGGGCCGGGGGCGGGGCTCTGCCTGCAGCCCGCAAGCGCAGCCCCGGACGGGACCCTGGCTCCGGGCACGCCCGCCCGCGCGGGGCACCTGGGCAGCGGCGTTACTCCTGCACCCCCGTCGGGGCCCTCGCACTGCGGGTCCTAGCGCTGTGCTGCGCGGCTACCGCCCGCCCCGCTCCCCCCGCCGGGGGCGTTCGCCTCACAGTGGGGCGCCCCACTTCCTAACCCCGCTACATCGCGCGCCGTACTTACCCCGCCCCTGCTCTCCCTACCCCCTCCCTGCGCTGCTCAGTCTTCCCCCACCCGGCTCCTTAGCAGCAGGCTGGGGTCGGAAGTTGGAGAGGAGAAGGGGGGAGAGGGACTTGGGGGGCAGCAGGGGGCCTCGAGGGAGGAGTCTGTGTGCAGGAGGGGGCTCAGAGCTTGGTACCGAGCTGAGGGGGAGAGGAGTCAAGGTAGGGCAGAGGTTGGAGGTGTGGGGGGGTTGAGGTAGGTGTGGGATAGGTCTCAGGACTAGGGCAGAGGGTTGGGGTGCAGGAGGGGATGGAGGGAGCAGGCACTCCAGGCAGTGTGGCTCTGGGAAAGTGGCTGGCCTGCCCCTGCTCCTCCTGCTGTAACTGCCCCCACAGCTCCCATTGGCTGGTGGTTCCCAGCCAAAAGGCAGTGCAGCACTGGCACTTGAGACAGGAGCAATGCACAGAGCATCCCCGGCCATACCTGCAGGGACATGTTGCCACTTCCAAGAAGCCGCACAGAGCTGGGCTGGGAGCCTGCCAGCCTCATGCCAATCAGACTTTTAACATTCTGGTCAGCGGTGATGACTGGAGCCAGGTGGGTATTCTGGTCAAACACTGGACACCTGACAACCCTGTCTCTCTTCCCCTGTCTGATGCACACAATGGCAGAAGTGCATCTTCTCCCTGCCACATGAACCAGGAGGCTACAATTGCAACTTCTGTCTTCCTGAATTATTCAGAGTTCAGGCCTAGCTCAAGGTCTCATGAAGGAACTACTGTCCAGTTCTTTTCCTGTCCTCCACTCACCAAGCACTATACCTCCATGACCAGATATGATAGTGAGGTGTGTTATAGAAATGCATGTACTAATAATAAAATGACAGCAGCAGACACACAAACCATAGCAAGCAACCCTGCTGCTTTGCACACTGCTTTTTGGTTCTTCACTGCTCACATGGTGTTCACACTTTTCCCCTATAGCACACATGCACATACACAAAGTCCCATGCAAACTAATACACTACCACACATATTTACACTCAGAGAAAAGTGGTTCATACACAGTTACAAGCTAAAATGAAATTATGATAATGTACTCTTGAAAGTGAATAAGGGTGTTTCAAATAAATCCCCAGCTCCTGTGAACATGCATGGATAAAACTTCTTGTGGAGTATCTTTTTTGTTTGATTTTCTTAAGTGCATTTCTAGCCTTCTAGTTGCAGAGAGAATTTTAAAACCTGGACTCATGTTCACTCCCAATCTCATGACTCATAATTTTGAACTTGGGTTAAATAATTCTGATTCTTCCAGTAACACATTGTAGTAATATCTATGCATTGATATTAAGTTCTTGTTAATATATTTAGGGCAGATCCTATTGCCTAAAGAACAGCTCGTGTAGATGTATGGCAAGGGGCAGCAAATCCATCATCCTTGTAAGATCAAGTGTAGTATTGGTTTGCAAACAACGCGCAGGATAATGGGAGGGCATTTTGGTGGTTTCCCTTCCATTCCCTGTTTTTAGTTCCACTGGGACTGAACTTCCATAACTCACTGAAGGGGGCACAGCCAGGTGGCACCCGAGGACATCTTGCTCACTAGCCTCCCTGGGGAAGGCCATTCTCCCGCCATCAGATGTGGCTCAAAGACAAAATAGAAAACAAGGATGCAGAGGAAGAGGACACCAAGGGACTAGAAGACTGCGTATGAGACTGAGTTATGATGTTGTGTTTGTGATATGGCTATGGGCCGAGACTATGGGGCTGGACTATGACTAGGGATTGTGACCATGGGTCTGAACTATGAATACAACCATAAGAATTACCATACTGGGTCAAACCAAAGATCCATCTAGCCCAGTATCCTGTCTGTCAACAGTGGCCAATACCAGGCGCCCTGGAGAGAGTGAACTGAACAGGTAATGATGAAGCAGCTTGGGACACCGTTCCTTACCCAGCCTGGCCAACAGCCAAGAATAGACCTAACCTCCATGAACGTAGCTAGCTCTTTATTAAACCCTTATAGCCCTAGACTTCACAGCCTCCTCGGGCAAGGAGTTCCACATTTTGACTGTGCACTGTGTGAAGAAGAATTTCCTTTCATTTCTTTTTAAACCTGATGCCCATCAATTTAACCTGGTGGCCCCTAGTTCTTATATTATGGGAACAAGTAAATAATTTTTCCTTGTTCACTTTCTTTACACTGCTCAACATTTTGTATTCCTCTACCACATCCCCCCTTAGTCTCCTCTTTTCTAACCCGAAAAGCGCTAGCCACTTTAATCTCTTTTCCTATGGGACCTGTTCCAAACCCCTAACCATTTTAGTTGCCCTTTTCTAAATGCCAATATATCTTCTTGGAGATGACATGACCACATCTGTACCCAGTGTTCAAGATGTGGGCGTACCATGATCATAATCTTGGGACTGAGTTACTCCAGTCCACTGGGGGTGGGGGGCACGGCACGAGCAAATACAAGGTATCTCATCCACCTTTCCCCTAGAAGGTTATATTCTCCTAACACATGTGGCCAGAGAAGAAAGAGAGGACAAAGATGCTGAAGAAGCGGATGTCGAAGGACATAGAAGGTAAAGGACTTAGGGTCACAGGACACTAGGGGACGGATTTAGGGGTTTTGGGGTTTTTCACTTTTCTTTTTGCCCTTTTCCCTCCTCTTCTCCAAGGACTAAGTCACTGCCGCCCACTGAGGGGGACATGGTCTGGTCACTCTGGGGACACCTTGCCTGCTTTCCCCCAGGGAGGGCCATGTTCCCCCCACATAGGACTCAGATACTATAAACCAGTGTTTCTCAACCTTTTATTAGAGAGCACCCCCTTTTCAAAAAAAATTATAAGTTCCCCCAGACTTCTGTAGCGTAGACATAGCCTATGGGAGTTGAGGGCATTCAACACTTGGCAAGACCAAGTCCCAGACATGTTATCACCAACCTGTTTCTAACGTGCAGACTTTGGATGACTCACAGGCTATGTCTACACTAGAAGCATCTGTCTGTAGAAGTTACTGTTGGCAGAGATGTTCTGACAAAACTTCTGTTGACAAATCGTGTCTACACATAAAAGCAGATTGATCTTTTGATCCCCTCTGTCAACAAATGAGCCCCCAGAGTGTCTACATGGTTTTTTTTGTTGACAGTCTCTGTGGACAAAATGCATCTTGTGTGTAGATGCTCCATGAGTTTTGTCTACAAGACCCCAGCTTTCTCTACAAAACTCTCTAGGCTGTGGCCACACTTGGCCAAAATTTTGAAAGGGCAATGCTAATGGCCAAATCGGAGAATACTAATGAGGCACTGAAATGAATATTCAGCACCTCATTAGCATGCTGTTGGCCGTGGCACTTCAAAAGTGCTGTGTTTCGATCAAGCACAGCTCATTTACACGGGGACCTTTTTGAAAGGACCCTGCAGACTTTGAAATCCCCTTATTCCTATCAGCGGCCGGCAGCATGATAATAAGGCACTAAATATTCATTTCAGCGCCTCATTAGTATTTTCTGATTTGGCCATTTGCCTGGCCCTTTTGAAATTTTAGCCAAGTGTGGCCACAGCCTCCAGTGTAGACACACTATGTAGTTTAATTCATCATAATCCCAAAACTTAGATTGCAGGAGAAAAAAATCTACCCATGTCTCCAAATACAATTTAAACCTTCGGACTTCACTAGGGAGACAGTTATCTGGAAAGAAAATAGTTCTAGTCATGTAGATGTGACTGCTGGCATCAGAACTGCTGGCAGGATTGATAGAAATGAAAATTCAGGGTTATGTTAATTAAGGACAAAATCTTGTAATAATATATTGCAGTGTTTTATAAATGGCTAGCTGCCAATTAGGCAAGTCAACAAGTCTGGCATTGTGCTTAGCAATAGCTTTGTGATGCACTCAAAACAATAATAACCTTGTTTTTAATATATCATGACAAAATAATAAATGTGAGTCCCCAAAACATCTACAAAATCCCCCTCACCATTAGCATTTATCAAGTTAAACATGCACAATAGCACATAGCCATATGCTCACTAGAACTCCTCATCATTATGGCTAATGTTTTGATCTTAGTTCTGCAGCATGTTAGAAGTTCTTTCAACTATTCCAACCCTATTCAGCTTAGAAAGCAGCCAAAGCTTCCCATCCAGATTTCCACGTGATGATTGATCAAACAGACACTTTGACATGAAAAGGGAATATTCATTGTAATCACATATAGGCCACCTGCCCTTGTGCTATCTTTATATGGATTAATGTGAAAGCAGTGAAAAGTTTTCAGAACAAATACACTGGAAACCTTCTTAAAAAGCCCTAGAAGTTTGAAGGAGAGCATGAGAAAAACCTTGCCAACCCCTTAAATGCCAGACCCTCTAGAGATGACAGTAACTGGAGTCACCTAAACAAAGTGTTCTATTTCACAGAAATAGCCAGACTTGGCCTTGGGTCTCCAGCCAGTGGATATAACCTGTTGCCCTGATTTCATTGTTTTTGCCTTCCATAAGTCTAGCCCTCAGGCAGTTACATTATGTTCTTGATGCATGCAAGCAGTTAGTATTATGAACGGTGTCTGGAGATGCTCCGAGTGCAAAAGTGTCTGTAAGAGCATCCAGATTCAGAACTAGAATCCAACGTTTGAAATAACTGGGCTAGTCATATTAAGTCCTCCTCCTCTTCTCCCAGTCTTTGGGGGTCAATTTTTTGGAAGCTGCACAGGAACTTTAGCTCTTTTGCTCTCAAACAACTAGCTCGAATTTCAGTATGCACAGGCTATTCCTTCTAATTCTGTAGTGGTTTTCAGAGAGCAGCTGTGTGAAAATGGCCCCTGGGTCCTGCTGTATATCTTTCATTCAAGGTAAAAGATGGATTTACTGTAAATTAGTGCTTGTGACTCTGAGGGGGTCTAGATCCTAATATACTATGAAAGATTCTGACCACAGTCTTTGTTCAGAATCTTTAACATAAACTCAGACCAAGCAGGCCTGAAGGTCTGGGGCCTGATTGGACAAGGCATGGCACAGATAGCAAAAGAAGCCATTGTTTGTGTAGCCAGGCATAAAACAAGAGTTGAGACAAAAAAGCAGTAGAGTAGCACTTTAAAGACTAAGAAAATAATTTATGAGGTGAGCTTTTGTGGGACAGACCCACTTCTTATGGTCAAGGTGAGCAAATCAGAGAGCAGAGGGGCAGGGGATGGGGGGGGCCGGCAGTCAAGAATTAGATTAAGCGAAGTATGCAAAAGAGTTCCTGTAGTGTCCCAGAAAATTTGCATCCCGGCTCAAACCACGTGTTAATGTGTTGAATTTGAATATGAAAGAGAGTTCAGCAGTCTCTCTTTCCAAAGCAGAGTGAAAATTCTTCTTCAATAAGATGCAAACTCTTTAGTCATTAACAGAATGGCTCATGCCATTAAAATGTAGACTAACTGGTTTGTGGATCAGGAATGTTTTGATGTCTGTTTTGTGCCCGTTACCTCTTTGTCTGAGAGCGTTTGAAGTCTGTCCAATATACAAAGCATCTGGGCATTGTTGGCACATGATGGCATATATGATGTTAGTTGAGGAACATGAGAATGTGCCTGTGATTCTGTGACTAACTTGGTTAGGTCCAGTATTGGTATCTCCAGAACAGATATGTGGACAAAGCTGGCAGTGGGCTTTGTTGCAAGGGAAAGTTCCAGGACCGGTGTTCCTGCGGTATAGACTGTGATTGTTGGTAAGAATCCTCATAAGGTTGGGAGGTTGTCTGTAGGAGAGAACAGGCCTGTCACCTAGGGTCTTCTGGAGTGTGGCATCCTGATTAAGGATAGGTTGTACGTCTTTAATAATGCGTTGCAGTGGTTTGAGTTGGGGACTGTAGGTAATGAGTTGAGACAGTATAACTTTGGGTGTGAAAGCAGTAATTGGGACTTCCCTTGAATTATAGCCCCATAACTCACTGAAGAGGGGCCCGGAAGTCTGCTCCCCAGTTGATGGAGAGATAACAGTTCCTCTTCCTCGAAATACTAGCCTAAGTTCAGGAAAAGATCTCATGTGAGCATGAGAGATGTCGTCTGCCCCCACAGATGCCAATCTGAGCCCAGAAAGGGGCGGCATTGATAACTGTATATCATTGCCAATGTATGCACTGCTTATTGTTCTTTTTTCTCAAGCCCATATAGGAATGTACCTATGGAAAAACCTGTTTGGAGGAGTCACCCATCCACCTAACAACCTGCAATTGGAATTTAACATATCCTCTACAAGAGAAATCAAGAGAAATCTTTAGGGATAACACCTTTGGATTCACGTGTAAACCTGAGCCCTGGGCGGAGCACTTATGTAATATTTTAGACTATTGGCTTATTGTGCTCATTATGTCTTTCTGCTAGCACCTATCTAGGGGCTCGGGAACTGCCACCCTCTTGTTTCTCTCCACCCTTTGGTACTCTATATAATTCATTGTAATCAGCTGTTTGTCAGTCTAACTAAGCCTGATAAGCAAAGTGACGTTCCACCATCTGTGCGTAATAAAGGTCTTGTGCTTGAACCTACATGATGTCAAACTTCTGTTCCTTCAAAATCAGATATTAGAGATGGAAAAGACCTCTTAGGTCAATTTGTCCCTCCCCTCCAACAATGCAGGGTTGTCCCCTAATGCACAGTAAATCGCTGTGTGCTTCGTCTACTTCACATTTAATGACTCAAGCAAGGGGACTTCCCCCTTTATCTTGAGAAGTTATGCTGTCAGAAAATAGATCCCAGTGTTCAGCCTCCATTTCCCTTTCCCTGTTTGCTCCCATCCCTGCTAGTTATAACTATCTCCCTCACATGCCTCTCTGTCTTTGGCATGTTAGCATGCCTGGCCCTCCTCAGAAGCACAAAGGGCAGGGCACAATGACTCATCTCTGTCCCCTCCTTTTGTCTTACAATCTCACCCATGTTCCCCACCACCCCGCCTCCAGTGCAGCAGATCCAGCCTAGTGAAGGCAAGTTAATGCTCTATTGTTAACAATTAAACATAGCAGAGGCCACTAAGTTGAGAGCATCCCCACCATTACTGGAGGCATGGGAACTGCCTCTAGTACAATGACACCAGGAGCAGAAGCTGATACATAGGACAGTAATGGTCTTACTTAAACCATAAGTCTTGCCCTCAGCATGTGCATCCCTCACATATTAATAGGTAATTATAACTGAGTTTTTCATGACCTACCCACCTCTCTCTCTCTCTCTCTCTCTCTCTCTCTCTGTGTATATGAGTTCATTTATTCAAGAACTCATCCTAAACTGTAAGAGGTACGGTCACCAAATTTGGTATGCAGCCAGGAAAACAAGAAGTGCCTAGAATGGGAATGTGTTCCAGAACACAGAAAGGGAGGGGGCACAGAGAGGAGGGGGATATACTGCAGAGTGGCCAACAGGGGCAGCGAGCGTAGAGGAGAGCTACACTGCAGAGTGACCATGGGGGGCAGCCACATCACCAAGAGATAAGCCTGCTGGAGCTCACCATTTTCTCAGTCACTGGACCAGGTTAGTGGCCCCCCTGCATCAAACCCTTCCTTCCAGCCCTTCACTGTAGCACCAGAGTGGGAAAAGAGGGAGAGAGAAAACCCCACTGGATAGCGGAGAAAAGACACCTGCTGAATTGGGGGGTGGGAGGAAAGGCCCCTGTTGGAGGAGCCATAGCCCATTCCCCCTTCACTATCTCTAGGTCACTTAGGGTGTCTACTCCCCAGCTGGCTTGTATGCCCCACACCTCCAGCCCCAGGACTGGTAAGCACCACTGGGGCCAGCCTCTAGGGCCTCTTCCACCCTGAGTCTCCTCGACCCTGGCCTGGCCCTTCAGGGACAAGCCGGTAGGCAGGGTATACACCCCTCCTCCTACCCCAGCCACCCCAGGGAGAAGTTGTCAGCCACACCCACCCTCTGCCCTGAACTTTTCCTCCTCCCAATCACCTGACGTGATTCCTGCTTCCCCATCCTGACCCCCTCCTCACCCTCAGCCCTGAGCCCCTCCTTACCCCATCCTCACTCTTACACACCCCAACATCCCCAATTCCCTGCCCTAAGCCCCTCCTCAACAGCCCACCCTCACTCATGAACACCACCCACTCCCAGCCTCCTGCCTTTATCACCCCCCACCCTGCCCAAGGCCTGGCCTGACTCCAGTACCCCCCAATCCACTAGCCCCCTGCGCTGAAGGGCCTGGGCAATGCCTGACAAGTCTTCTAGCATTAAATTCTTAGAGCTCAGTTCAGAGCTGTGCCTCTCAGTAGCTTTAGCCTAGGGGGAAGTGCAAAAATCATCTTTACTTTTCCCCCGTTACCTAGGATTATATTACTTCACAGCTGCTTCCAACAACCTGCCATAAGCCAGCCTGCTGGCCCAGGACATATGGAGTGCCAAGTGCTTCACCCACTTCCAGTACACCCCTTCCACTTCCAACATGCCACCCACCGGAAACGTGCCAGTTCAGTCCTAGGCCTCCTAGGGAACTGCCCACCCGCTCTACCCTTTCTACTCTGCCTTCTGAGTTTTTATTTTCAGAAGGGATTTGTCAGAATTCCGGAGCATGAGAATGTTTTATGTTATTCCAAAAGTCTCTCTGGTTCTTTTGTTTTGATGCAAATTAAATTAATTAGCTAACTCTACCAACATGTCAATATTTACTTCTAATTATTCCAGAATGCTTCTAATAGACAACTTGAAGACACACAAGTTGATTATGTCGTCTACAATTCCTGAGCTCACCGCCTAGACATTACCATATCAATAATTCTAATTAGCATAATGGGCAGTGCATACAATACACAAGCTGCTCCTGGAATCCAAAGTATAATGAAGACAAGTGATCAGAGAGAATCGTTTGGAAGAACAGTGCATAGTCAATAAATGAATGACCAGATCAATAGATATAAGATTGCTTCCAAGTGTCCATTAGCAGAGGTTTTGACAAATTACACAAAGCAAATCAATGTTTGGATGCTGAAACAGACAGTGCTATTCAGTAGCAGATAACATAAGGTGGCTTGTTACGCATGCATATATGAGTTAAATCCTCCGCTAGTGTAAATTGTTGTAGCTCCATGGAACTACAGTAGTCTAGGCCAAAACAAAACTGCAGTCATGTAGCACTTTAAAACTAACAAAATGATTTATTAGGTGCTGAGCTTTCATGGGGCAGACCCACATCTTCAGATCTAAAGAATCTCAAGTCCAGACCCAGATACAGAGGTCCAAAGTTTAGGCCGATTTAGGGTCTGGCCTTTGAGTACTTTATATTGCAGTCTCATTTAGATCTCTGTTTTAACAGTTCTGAAATCAGAGTGCTCTCTCTTAGCACCAGGTCATGAGAAATATGTAATGAAAGCTTCTGTGTGTTGCTGCTGGGGTGGTGCATATGTATTTATAAATGTATATGTATTTGAAACAGACAGTGTTATACCACTGATGATTTTAGAGGAAGGAGGGTATAGCTATAGCATGAGACAGAAAAGCTGTTCATATTGACTGAAGGCAAGGAGGGGACAAATAGACTAACAAGGATCAAGGGACATTCATTGAAAAAAATCAGGATTTTCTAAAGCTAAGCTCAGATAGAGTCTTCTGGCACTCAGCTTCTGTGTTAATTCTATTGAAATCCAACCTCTGGAGTTCTTAATCAGGCAAACTTCTTCCCAGTGACTTTAGTAGGGACTTTGCAGGAGTAAAGACTTCAGGTCTGATCATAATGTAATTCCAGACCCTCCTGGACAATTGAGGAGCTCATAGGGACAGTTATGATCCCCTTTGCAATAACAAGAACCCTTTTAAAAAAGAATAATGTTGATAATTTCTTCTTTTGTAACTATAAACTGAGGATCTGATTATCTCTGCTGTTGAGCATATTATATTTTTAACTTTTAACAAACGAATCAGGAATCTACAATTTTGATCAGCACATTACATGTATATAACACCTTTCATCCGGATATATCCAAAAGATTACTTTTACCTTACTGAGCACCTCAGTCAGGGTTCATCCTGCTAGCTGCTGAGCACTCTGGTCCCAATCCATTGAAGCACCTGGTTAATTTAAAGCATGGACTATACATAGTTCTACTGAAAGCTGTGGGACTGCTTGTATTCAGAGTTAGACATATGCTTAATCATTAAACTTACCGGCAGAGCTCTCAGCACTTTACACAATTGAATCCTAATTGACTGTTTGTGTACAGGTCTATGTTCAAATCACTTTGCTTACCTCTGAAGCACATCCATCTCTTCGAGTGAAATGCAGCAACATAAAACAGGTGTTTAAGACAGCAGAGAAGAATCAATGCTACTGAAAGTGTAGGAGGATTAATATAAACAGAAAACAGTCATCCATGCTGAAATTTGGTCAGGTCTCCCCACTCTTTCAAAGAATGCCAGGGATTGTTTAATGACCACAAATGCTGAGAACCAATCTTCCATCTTATCTGGGGGCCACAGGGGGCATGGAATAAAATCTCCCCATCCAGCGGTACAGGGACGCAGCTAGTGCGGTGAGTTCAATAATGATTTACGGGAAAGTGCACTTCTTACCGAATTACCAGTAACACTTCTTGCAAACACTAGCTTTCCCTAGCAGTCAGTCATCTAAGTTGTGAGCTGGCCAGACCATGTTTAACTTACAATATCCCAGCATAACCTTGTAAGATTATAGGTCAAATATACTGGGCCAACTTCATTCATAGCATAGCCCCATCACAGGCATTGGAGTTACACCAGGGATGAATTGGACCCATTAGGCAAGTCATTGATAAAGATTACATGCACAGCACATGGAATGGATAAAGGGGATATTTTTAAAAATCCGTTTTTCCCTTTTATAGCCTCTGTCTTTTGTTTTGGGTGAGTACAGTGTTTTGGAGGAAAAATACTAACAAGACAGGGGGATATTTTTACATGAAAAACAACAGAATTTCTAGGTATGTTTGGTTATGACCCTGATCCACAGCCAGTACCAATTAAAATCTTCCCCCTTATATCTGGATCAACATAACTGGGAAAGCTCAGACCGCATGAGCTTGGATTGCACACAGGAAGTGTACAGGTGAGATGCTCCAGACCTGAAAGACAGTGTCACTGACAGGCAGGATCCAATTTCAGGGATAATGATGTGACTGATGCCCAGCCAGTAGGAAATGCTTATGACCTAAATTAGATTAAATTAGATTACTCATGTGCTGTCACTGCAGCCTCCTTCTTCCACCACCCCTCCTCACCCCCACCCGCTGCTGCCGCCTTCATCCCTCTGCTCTTCCGGACAACACCAGAGAGCAGCAGGCCCTTGTCTATCTTCTGCCAGTTTCTTGTTAATGCAGTTAGTTTGAAAACTGTGTAAACAACTGTAGATTCCATATAGCAATGTATCACCAGCCACCCTGACTCCCTCGAAATTGCATAGGAGACAGAAAAAAGGGGAATTCACCCAGATGGTAAGACTGATGCGGGGGGGGGGGGGGCATTTCAGATTTTGGTTTTAGGGGGGCAACTTTAACCATGATTTCAGGGGCTATTTAGGCACTTGAAAACTAGTTTTCTGGCAGATAATTTAGCAGTTAGCTGACAGAATCCCTGTATCTTATTCCTGTATAAAAACACAGGCAAATATTAAACCCACTCAGCTCTAATAACATGTTCTGAAATCTTGTGGCAAATCACTTCAAGGAAACTATTAGGTTTAAAATTTTCATAAATACACTCATCCCTCGTTAAACGAGTACTTTACTTACGAGTACTCGCTAAAATGAGGGACACATATGCCTGCCTTTGTTTGCTAGACAAGTGAACTTCCCCTCACTAATATGAGCCTGACCCCACTCCCCACAGACCCAACCTGCTGCAGCCTGAAACTCCATTGGCCCTGCAGCCCCAGCCTACCTCAGCCTGAAACCCCTGCCATCCCCATGGACCCAACCCGCCGCAGCTTTAAACCCCTCAGCCCCACCCGCCCCATATATCCAACCCACCACCAGGTTTTAACTCTCCCTCCCACTCATAGCCCCAAACTGCCCCCAGCCTTTAACCCCCCGCAACCCAAGGTTCACTTACCTTTCAAAAGCTTCGTCACCTGCTGCCACTCCTTCGCCGAGTTACAAGCACTTGGAACCAATCAGAGATTTTGACATGTATTTTAATGGGAATTTAGTGTCCCTCTTATGAGTTTTCACCTACGAGCAGAAATTTGGAGACCAATTATGCTCGTATAGCGAGGGATGAGTGTATTCTTACTTTGTTACAAACTCAGCAGGGAGAGAAAGAGAGACCCCATCAGAACTCTGGGGTTCTAAGGTCAGCTCTGGCAGGGAGGGGTGTCCATGGGTTGCAGCAGGGGCTGGTACATATGGGTTCTACGTAAGAACATCAGAATGGCTACACTGAGTGAGCCCAAAGACCCATCTAGCCCAGCGTCCTGTCTTCTGACAGCAGGTGCTTCGCAGGGTACGAGCACAATAGGTAGTCACTGAGAGAGTGATTCTGTCACTGTTCCCAGCGTATGGCAACCAGAGGTAGGAACATGCAGAACACGAGACTCAAGGTGCTACAGGACTGCTTAGAGACTAATGTATTTATTAGGCAATGAGCTTTCCAAGGTAAGAAGCAAGAAGTGGGTCTTGCCCACAAAACCTCATTACCAAACAAACAAACAAATAAATAAATAGATGTGTTAGTCTCTAAGGCGCTAGAGAACTGCTTGTTTTCTGTGGGGCTACACACTAACACAGCTGCCCCTCTGATACAGAACATGCTGTTGCAGCTCTTTAAGGAGTCAGTAGTGGCCCTGAGCGCTGCTGCCACTGACTCCTCTGAGGCTGCCCGCTGTGCCGCAGCCTGGCCAATACTCAGCCCCCCTGCACCAGTGAGGTGTGGCTCCCCAAGTGGCAGGTGCAGGGGAAGGAGCAGAGCTCCTGCCAGGATGGCAGGGATGGCCCTTCCCCCAGCCGTGGAGCTCCTATTGGCGCCGGCCAGAAGGCCGACATGGCCAGCAGCACTGCCCAGGATGCACAGCCCCCACAGCAGCGCAGCACCTGGCTCCTTCCCAGGGAGGAGCAGGGCTGTCAGCACCTGCTGCACCCCTGGTACAGTCCAGCTGAGACCCACCAGGTTGCTGCCTCCAGGACAGAGCCAAGGGCTGCTCTGACTGCGTCCCCGGAACGAGCAGCGCCTCTGCTCTGCTGGCAGCTAGTGTGCACAGCCAGCCTGGTCAGCCCCAGGCCCCATCCCAGGACAACTCAGCACTGCCAGCTCCTGAGGCTGCAGCTGCCCCTGCCCAGGCCAGCTGGCAGCTCTCCTGTGGTAGGGTTCCCAGTGCTAACTCCCCCAGGAGGCTGGGACGCAGCTCACCTGATGGGGATTTCCAGTCCTTGCCCCCCGTCTCTAGGGCAGGGGGCAGCAGCTCTGCTGGCTAGCGCTCCAGGAAGGTTAATACCTCTGAGAGGGGATAACTCTCGGGAGGTGGGGGGGTGGGTTCTGGGATGGGGAGTAAAGCTTAGGGATGGGGCTGGGCTTGTGGGATGGGGGTAAAGCTTGGGGGTGGGGGGTGTGATTTGGGAGCTGAAGCGGGTGAAGCCTGGAGATGGGTGGCAGGTTTGGGGGCTGAGTGGGGTAGAGCCTGGGAATGCAGTGGGGGGTGTGGAGGGTTGATGGGAACATTGTTCCTTGCTGATTAAGAGCCTATTCCCAGGCTCAGCATTTTCCTGGTCCTCATTTGCCCTCCAATCTGGGGGTGAAAGTAATGAACTTTCCAGCTGGTACAAATCATTGTGTGTGTGCTGGTCTTAAAATAAGGGTTACAAAAGTACAGTTTGATGTTATTTATTAGGGACTGTCTTGAATTCACTTGCATTGCAGCTCTTGAAGTGTTGATTTAGTAACTAAATTTGAAAAAAATGACCCTTCTTGCTAACCCTGGTTTAGTCCTTTACAACATCCTCTGGCAAAAGGTTACGTAGGTTGAAAGTAAGTTGTGTGACGAAATACTTTCTTTTGTTTGTTTTAATCCTGCTGCTTGCTAACATGCTGCATTGGGTGCAATAAACAAAGTGCTCTGCATAAATAAAATAAAACCAAAAGAGTGCTCTCACTCTGTTTCCGGGCTGCTGCCTACCTTCTCTTTTGACTCCTAGAGCTTATTCTTTCTTGCGTTTTTAAAAATCAGGTGGCTTTGGTTTTAGTTTAAAAAGGTTTTCAAAATGTTAGTGTATCTACCTCCCACCCCTCCAACTCTGCCTCTCAGGTCTCTCACAAAACTCCCCTGCTGGCCCACATTTGTTTCCCATCTTTTGGCAGGAGTACCTGACAAAGCTTCCTCACTTCAATGGCCCACCCTTGTGTTATCTTCATCTCCCCGCTTCTGTTTACAAACTGACTCCCTGACACAGAATCTGTGCTTCTCTCAGTTTCCACATACAGCTGTGGCAGTTAATAGCTCTATGTGGGGCTAGAGTCAGTAGTCCCCTGATGCAAAATCGGGGAGGAGGGGCTGTAGACCCCATTAGCCCCCCATAAATGGCACCCCTGAGACAGATGTGAGTGGTGTTACACTCTGACCACTGGGAAATTTGGCTGGTGCTGACACTGAATTGCACGCCTCCCCCGCCTCAAACTAGAACCCTAGCTTTAGGATCAAATAGCTCTGCTAGCATCTCCTCTCATGCAGCATTAGCTGCCTCTTTTCCATCAGCAAAAGCCCTCCTTATAATTTTCCCAGGTCTGGCTATAGAGTCCAATTTAAACAAAAGCTCTAGTTGGGGTTACTAGTCAGGATGTCTCCTGTTTGTTCAAGGGCTTGGCTGGCTGGCTGATTTACTTCTAGAGGAGCCATGTTGGTGAACCCTCCTCCAGGAGTGAATAGCGTACTTTTTAGAGCAGCACATGTTCACTGGGGAATGTTTGGAACACAAGATTAAGATCACGTTACACAAGTCGGTGGCAAAGCATCATGTAATGGAGTGTCTCGCTGATTTAAAGAGACAGCGTACACCACACAGGGACACAGGGGACAACACACAAGATCACTAATAATGAAGCCATTGTCAGCATTCTGCTTAAGAATTCCCTGTTGAAATGAGTCTAATGCTGCTGAAAGGTACCAAACTAACAGCCAAAGGAGGGAGGCAAAGCCCTCTCTTTCTTCCCATATTACCTATGGGACCAGCAATGGGAATGCAGGGTAGTGTGCATTGTAAGCACTGCATTCCTATAGCAGACCTGGGCTGAGGCCGTGTCACTCAACTTCATAGCAGGTGTGATGTTTGGAGTCACAACTAAATCTGCCTGAGATTTATGCATCCGATTTGTCAGTTTTCTTTTCATTTGTATCTCGCTGTTACACATTTCTCATGCCAATTCACTTTCAGCACTGGCTCCAGACCTGATGAAGTGGGGCTGCCCCATGAAAGCTCATCACCTAACACATCATTTTGTTAATCTATAAAGTGCTGCAGGACTGCTTTTTTGCTCTGCCTAAGAAGGGAGGGCTCTGGACTCTCAGGGTAGTTCAGCCACAGCTCAGCTGGAACCAGGAACCAGGTGAAAGGTTCCATCTGGTTTGGACTCTGCTAGAGAACCAGCCTGGCAAGAGCAGATTTGGATCTGAATTACAGATTCATCCCTGTGACCGGCTGCTCGACTGCCAACTGGATGAGAGTGTCGTGATCAGATCAGTCAGGGCAACTTCTCTGCCACCTATTAAACCCCCTCAGTTTCTGCTCCGCAGGTCAGGAACCACAATTGTCCTCTTTGTGACTCAGCCCTCAGGCCAGGTCACTGTTGTGACTTCCCTTTCTGAGGAGCGTAGGCACCAACTTCCAGCCTAGCCTGATTCCCTGCCCTGCCCCAGACACCATCCTCACCCCACCTCTTCACACCCTACTTCCACACCCACCCCGAGCCTTGTTCTGTCTCCACTCCTCCGCCCTCCTACCCCACCTCCATTCCACCCCTCTCTGAAACCTCCTACCCCTCCTCCATCACATCCAGTCTCTCAAGCCCCCATTCCTGCTCTTACACCTCCCTCCCAGAGCTTCTGAATGCCAGGAATTCACTGTTTGCAATGCTGGGCAGCAGGGTCACCAGTGCCCAAGAAGTGCAGGAGGAGGGGGCCAAGGGCAGAGCGAGGAGCTTGGTGCTGGTGGATGCTTTGCCCCTGTTAATTTTTCTCCTCAGGTGCTCGAGCCCTAGAGCACCCACAGAGTCAGTACCTGTGCTGGCGAGAAGATCCCCATTCTTGCTCAGCAGCCATCTCAGGCAGCAGGGTTCTGCTTCACTGTGCCACTCCTACAGGGGCTAGTGAGGGACTTGAGCCCACCCCCTAGTCCTGTTTCTGCTCAGGGACCCTCAACACAGCAGGTAAGTGAAATTCATTGCCTGCACCTTGTTGCCTTTGTGCACCTCCTGGCCTTTCCTACGCCATGGAACCTGGCATGGTTCACCCCCATCCCCAACACCTGCCCCTGCTGCAGCATGAGGGAGAACCTGGCACATGCCTACCTCGCGTGCTCCAGGTTGCAGCCCCTGTTCTGGCTGCTCCAGAACCTCCACCTGAGGTTCTGGCTGCACTTTTCCTCCCACCTGTTTATTTTTGCACACCCCAGCCCTGGCACCATACAGTTGCGGGAGCCATCTGCCACACCAGGAGGAGGATGCTGGCCGAGGGGGTGCTCTGCAACTGTGCGGCCTATTACCGCTCTGCTCTTGTGTCACACATCTGGGTGGAGTTCTTCTGGGCAGTGTCCACTGGCTCCTTAGATAGCTTTGAGGAGCAGTGGGCACTGCTGAGGCTCTCTGCTCGGTGTCTCCCTCTGATTCCCTCATTTTCAACCTGTGTCCTGCACCCCTAATCCTGCTCTCTCATTAGTTCTCCCAAAGAATCAGTTGGGTCCTGGATCCAGTAGCTCTTCCCAGTAGGTCTGCCTGCTTTCCAGCATCCAAATAGCATTACCCTGGGCTTCTAATCTCTTCTTTCGTCCCTGCCAGGGAATAACTTTGGTCGACTTGTCCCTGCTGCTCAAACACTCCTCCCTCTTCCCAGAGGGCCACTTCTCCCTGCTGCCCATTCTGCTTCTACTTTTCTGTCTCTTATAGAAGCTCCTCCACGTGCCTCTTGCAGGGGAGTTTCCCTCTCATTCAGCTGCTTAAAACCTAAATCTCTTGCTGTTTGCAGCCTAATTAACCGATTGGGCCCACCTGACCCAACTGGGCTCTTGCAGAATTAGTGTGGGGAGCACACCCCTCACCATCTCCCAGAACAAAGCTTTTAGTCTCCAGGATCTGATTTGGATTCATCTGGGGTCATTGTTGTTCATATGTCTTACGGGAACATCCTTATGCTGTGCAAATGATGTTGTGCAGTTGGTTGGTTTCTTCAGCCTTGTCACTGAGTTCTTCGATTTGGTGGGAGGAAGGAAATTGATGGTCTGTTTATTTATTCAGTGCATTGCTCAAAGGTTGTTTGGGCCAGAGCTTTGCATTGACTCCTTTTAGTGCAGTTCGTAAAATCCTAACAGATAAATAGCCACAAAGTTACTGCTCTACTGAATTTAACTTCTGTGCAAATTAGGTCCCTAGCTGGATCCTTTGAAGCACTGGCCCTTAGCAGCAACGGAATGATAGGAAAATGAGAACTGTGTTCATTATAATTTGAGTAAAAATGCAGGCAGGAGCTACCCATTTTTTTTTCTCCAGGTTTGACATTTCTGGTCAAACTGGTGGTAGCACTGCCACAAACCATGCCAGAATGCTGCAACCAGCAGCGGGAGTGTGGCTGCCCCATCTGGCCTCTCTGAAACAAGACAGAAACTACAGGGGAGCAATCCAGCATAGCAACAGTTTCTGTCTATATTCTGTCCTTGAAATAGCCACTACACATGGTGCATGGATTATTCCTTACATTGGAAGATGAAGGTTTATATAAGGGGGCTTACACTCCAAGGACTTGTCTATATCCTCTTCAATAGCATTCATCAACAACTTCATTGGAGTGGTCACGTGGTTCGGCTGTCTGATCAACGCCTCCCAAAACAGATTCTGTTTTCTGCGTTGGAGGAAGAACAGAGGAGCATTGGGGGATCAGCGGAAGTGATATAAGGACATGCTGAAGGCACACAAGAGAAAGTGCAGCATCGGTGTTGACACTTGGGAGAACCTTGCCCAAGACTGTCCCCAGTGGAGAACGGTACTCCATCGGGGTGGCACAATCTGAGAGGTCCCCCCACAGTGCAGATAAGGAGAGGTGGAGAAGAAGAAAAGAGTGTCAAAAACTGCCCTGCACCCCTCCAACAGCTATTAACACCTGCCTCTTCTGTGATAAGATCTGCAGCTGCAGAATTAGGCTGATCAGCCATCAATGGACTCACAAATAGGAAGGTGGCATGAAGACAACCGACTTGTCACTGAGTGACTGCCAAGAAGAATTTAACCCATGTAACCCTTCTGTTAACGCCAGATGCCTGCCAGAAGGGCCGGGTTCAACTCTTGTGGGGTTTTCCTATCAAGGATACAATCAACCGGCTCGAGCCCCCACCCAGTGGCCTGGGACAATTTCACCCCCGTGCTGGGTGCCTGTAAGGTGGTTCTCCCCCCCCTCGCAAGCACAGAGTCTGAGATAGAAATGGCTTCTTTAATGACCGTAACCTACCCCAAGGTTACAGCGACAGATGCAGTATATCTCAGCACAGAAGAGACAAAACCCCTTTTACCCAGATACCATCCCCATATGCAGTAGAACTCAGTCTCTTGCTGGGGCTCTTGGCCCTTTTCCACACACACACAGTTACAGGGTGTACCCTCTGCGGTACAGTCCCAAACTCAAAGCCCACATGTACATCACCAGGGCAATACTAGCTGTCCACTTGTCTGTAGCCTCCCCTTGCTGTCACCAGCCGCCCGCCAGTCGCCGTCATCTACCGCCGCCGCCGCCGCCGCCGTCGCTCCTACCGGCCGCCCGCCGGTCGCCGTCGTCTGCCGCCGCCGTCGCTCCTACCGGCCGCCCGCCGGTCGCCGTCGTCTGCCGCCGCCGTCGCTCCTACCGGCCGCCCGCCGGTCGCCGTCGTCTGCCGCCGCCGTCGCTCCTACCGGCCGCCGTCGTCTACCGCTGCCGCTCCTACCGGCTGCCCGCTGGTCCTGCTGTTGTCCGCCAGTCCTAACCCCACTGCTTGGGACTGCCCTAAGGCAGAACCCAGTGATTTCAGCTCTGTGTGGCCTCAGCTGCCACTCTGTGATTTCAGCTCTTGGTATCTCTAGTGTGGGGTTTCACAAACACCCTAGTATCCAGCTCTATCTTTTAACAGGTGAGGAGGGTTAGTCAAGCCAGGCTTATAGCTATATGGCCAAGGCATAGGCAGGGCCAAGGCACTCAGCAAGCTGGCTCAACCCATACCCTCCCCTGCTCTCTCACAATGCTTTAAACCAGGGAGCCCTGTGTAATCAATGTCTTACACAGCTAAGGCGACTGCCCTGTCCCCCCACAACAACCCAGAGCATTGGTGAGATCTCACAACTCCCACCTTAAGTGTCAGCTTAAATTGTGATTTTACAACTACATGTTTACAATAGACCAGATCTCATGGCTTACTTGCTACCCATTAGGCTTTGCCTGAAAATGTATCACACATGCACACCTTTTGCATTCTCATGCAGATGACCTCTGGGAGACTCATTCCTCCCAGCCTTCAGCAGCACTGCATTCCTTCTGCCACATTCCCTACACCCATATGGATTGATTGCAAATCTTTACTGAATTCCTGGAAGCTGTTTTGTCAAAAGTCCCATAAGGATTCCTGATTGTGTTCAGCTTTGTGCACAGAAGCAAAGCCATTCTGTATTTTACCTCCTTCTCAAACTTTATTAAAACTCGTGAAACTGAATGAAACTCTTTCTGGTTTACTCATTCTGGGGGATGATCCAAGTCAAGTCAGCAGAGTCAGAGTTCACTCTAATGGTCATCTGGGAGCTGCGGGTGGGCATAGATGGCAAGGGAGAATCAGCATTGCGTAAAAGGAAAAAAATTGCAAGGGCCTGTTCTATCCAGGAAATCCTTCTGAGATGGGATTCTCAGATAAGATCATCATACTTCATCACTGAATACTATGCTGCAGTTTGTACAATGGGAAGGAGGGGAGGGTCCCACCTGGAGAAGTTGTTCTTTTTTTTTTTTTTTTTTCCCTTCTTCCGGTGGCTGTTTTAGGAAACATTCTAAACCATATGAGACTCACATTTAGCAGCTCCTTCCACAGGGGGTCTCATTGCAAAGACATATGTGAGAAATGTCCTCAAGGGAAATACCAGAAGGATGCAAGTAAAATCGTGTGGAAAATACGAAAAGGGATATTAAAGAGGGAGAACCCACCCTTGATGTTGCCCCACATTTGGGATAATGAGAAGAGGGATTTAAGCAGGCATTAGCAAAGCCATTTCAAATCATGGGACTGGCTCAAAAATGTCAGCGTCATTGTCCTGTTAGAACATTTGATAGTTGGCATCAAGACTACCATCATGATTTTCCCGTGGTATGTCAGGGCAGTCAGAACAGAAATTCCATTCTGCTAATTTGGCTCCTTTCAAATTCACTTATGATATAAAGCGAGCCCCCCGAAATGTCTACGTTTTTGCCAGTCTTGTTTATACATTTGCCAAATATCCAGCAAAAACACATAGCGTGGTATTAGAAAACACACTCTGGTCTTTCTTTCTTAAAAGCAACCCTGACAGCTTCATAGATGAACACGTACATTGTGTTAATACCCACCATAACTCAGCTGTACACAGGCCACTTTTCAATTGCTATTTGTAAGGGAACTGATGGTATAGGAAGTTCACGTATTATCATCTATTATCTTTGGTCTATTGAGAAGCAGCATGCTCCTGCACGTCATGACTTGGAATCAGGAGACCAGGGTTCTGTTTCTGGCAATGTTGCCAACTTTCTATGTGACCTTAGGCAAGTTCCTCACCCTTTTGCTGTATATTTAGCTTGTAAGCTCCCCACGTATATTCACAGTCCTTAGCATAAGAAAGAAAGGTTACTCACCGTAGTAATGGTGGTTCTTCGAGATGTGTCCCCGTGGGTGCTCCACATTAGGTGTCGGGCTCGCCCGGCGCCGCAGATCGGATCTTCCAAGCAGTTTCTGCCGGACCGCGCATGCGCCGGTGCGCGCCACTCCCCCGCGCGCTCCCAGCCACGTGCGCGATCCGGTCCCCGCCAGTTCCTTGACCAACCGCCTCGGATGCTCCTGCAAAACACTAAACAGAGATCCGAAGCGGGGAGGATGGGCGGGTAGTGGAGCACCCACGGGGACACATCTCGAAGAGCCACCGTTACTACGGTGAGTAACCTTTCTTTCTTCTTCGAGTGTCCCCGTGGGTGCTCCACATTAGGTGACTACCCAGCAGTAACCCAAGATAAGAGGTGGGTAATCGGAGTATGTGCAGCTTGTCCCCGAGAGGACCGCTGTCGAGAGACGGGTATCCTCTTGGAATACCCTGTGAAGGGCGTAATGTTTGGCGAAGGTGTCACAGGATGACCAGGTCGCCACTCTGCAAATGTCTTTTAGCGCAACGCCCTTGAAAAAGGGCTGTTGATGCTGCCACCGCCCTAGTGGAATGAGTTCTGGGCATGGCCAGGAAAGGAGTCTTTTTGAGTTTGTAGCACTTTTTAATGCAAGATACGATGTGCTTCGAGATTCTCTGCGAAGAGAGACATTCTCCTTTTGATTTGGGAGTTATAGAGACTAGGAGTCTATCCATTCTCTGGAAGGACTTGGCCCTGTCTATATAGAAAGCTAGCGCCTCCTCACGTCCAGGAGGCGTAGGCGCGCCTCTTTGTCAGAGTTATGAGGCTTTGGATAAAACGAGGGTAAACAATAGGTTCGTTAGTATGAAGCTCAGAAGAAACTTTAGGAACAAAGGCTGGATGCAGCCGTATGGTTACCGCCTCCTTGGAAAAAACAGCGCAGGGTGGCGTTGCCATAACTGCCGCAAGCTCGCTCACCCTGCGAGCTGACGTGATTGCGAGAAGAGACGTCGTCTTTATCATAAGGAGGCAGAGGGAAACCGTGGCCAAAGGCTCGAACGGTGGTCCCCTTTTCGCATTAAGCACCAGGTCCAAGTTCCACGAAGGTGGAAGCGGTTTCCGAGGGGGGGGGGGGTATAGGTTTACCAGCCCTTTAAGGAACCTGGTAACCATGGGATGGGCGAACACCATGTGCCCTGTCTCTCCGTGTGTGACCGCCAAAAAGGCGGCAAGGTGGACCTTAAACGAGGATAGCGAGAGTCCTCCTCTGTTGAGGTCCAGTAAATACTCTAATATCACAGCCATAGGCACCGAAAGGGGGGCTAGCTGTTTGGTAGAACACCATGCCGTAAAGCGAGTCCATTTCTGCTTGTAGGTCTTCCTGGTGGAAGTCCTCCTGCTACTTTCTAGGACTTGCTGCACTTCCTCCGTACATGTGCTCTCTAGGGAGCTGAGCCATGGATTAACCACGTTTGTAGTCGCAGGCCTTGGGGGTGCGGATGCACTATGGACCCCTGGGCTTGCGTGAGCAGATCTGGCGCCACCGGAAGGGGCATCGGTGGCCGGTCCGACATGCGCAGGAGTAGGGGGAACCATTGCTGTCGATCCCACGGTGGGACTATCGGGATCATTCAGGCTCCTTCCCTCCTGACTTTCTGCAACACCTTGTGGATGAGCACTGTGGGAGGGAAAGCGTAAAGCAGGGGGCCCCTCCAAGAGATCGCGAAGGCGTCCCTCAGAGACCCCCGTCCCAGTCCTGCCCTGGAGCAGAATCGTGGGCACTTCGTGTTGTGCTGAGTAGCAAACAGGTCTATCTGGGGAAAAACCCCATACGTGAAAAATCGGTTGCAGCAGATCGGGACGGATCTGCCACTCGTGCGCGAGTGCAAAACGCCTGCTCAGCTGGTCTGCCTGCACATTGTGAGCGCCTGGGAAGTACAAGGCTTCCAGGGTTATATTGTTGGCGACGCAGCAGTTTCACGACCGGACTGCTTCTGCACATAAGGCACGGGACCGAGCTCCTCCTTGCCGATTCATATAAAACATGGTGGAGGTATTGTCTATACTGATCCCGACTACTTTGCCTTTTATATGGTCTTGAAAGTGTCTGCAGGCGTTGAACACTGCTCTGAGCTCCAGTATATTTGTGTGCAGTGACTGCTCCGTGGAGGACCACAGCCCTTGCGTCACCTCTTCGCCCATGTGTGCTCCCCACCCTATGAGGGAGGCGTCTGTAGTAAGAAAAAACACTATGTGTGGTTGGTGGAAGGGTACCCCTGTTAGCAGGTTCTCGGGGTTTACCCACCATTGCAGGGATTTGCGCACCTCTGTTGTGGGCGACGCCACCCTGTGAACAGTGTGTGCTGCCGGGTTGTATACGCTCGCCAGCCAGTGCTGCATGCTGCGCATGTGTAACCTGGCATTCTGTTGTACGAACGCCGCTGCTGCCATGTGGCCCAGCAGCTGTAAGCACGTCAGAACCAGCACCGTAGGGCTGAAGGTGAAGACTTGCACGAGGGAGCCAACGGCCCGAAAGGGAGTCTGTGGTAGATACGCCCTCGCTGTAATAGAATTTATACGTGCCCCTACGAACTCTATGTCCTGCGTGGGGTCTATCTTTGATTTTGTCAGATTGATAACCAGGCCGAGCGAGAGAACGTGCCTGTTGTGACGCATATTATGCGTAGTACCTCCTCCTTCGAGGCCCCTTTGAGTAGGCAGTCATCCGGATACTGGAATATAAATACCCTCTGTCTGTACAGGTAGGCTGACACCACTGCCAAGGGCTTGGTGAAGACTCTGGGGGCCGAGGAGAGGCCAAACGGTAGGACCTTGTATTGAAAATGTTCTTTGCCTACCATGAGAAACCAGAGGAATCGTAGGTGAGCCGGATGAATAGTTATGTGAAAATACGCGTCTTATAAGTCGAGGGCTGCGAACCAATCTCCATCGTATAGTGCCGTAAGGATGGAGGCGATTGTGATCATCCGAAAGCGTTGCTTGCGCAGGTACCGGTTGAGGCCTCGAAAATCTAAGATGGACCTCCCGCCTCCTGTCTTTTTCCCCGTGAGGAAGTACCTGGAGTAGAACCCTCTCCCTTGCAGTTGCTCCGGCACTCTTTCCACTGCCCCTATGAGCATGAGATGGTCTACCTCCTGCTTGAGCTTCACTACGTGGGAGGCCTCCTGGAGGTGGGGCCTGGGTGGAGGTCGTGGCGGTGGGAGCGACTGGAAGGGGATGGCAAACCCCGTGGCTATGATCTCCAGCACCCATTTGTCTGTGGTGATCCTTCGTCACTGGTTATAGAATGGTCGGAGGCGATGGTGGAATAACCGCTTCGGATGACCTTGCGACGGTAGTGATGGTGCAGCCCTGGATCTGTGTGTCAAACTTGTGGCCTTTGGCCCTGCCCCGAGGACGCACGGCTGTGTTGGGAACGACGCCTGGGAGTTCTGTACTGCTGGTGCTGTTGATGTCGCCCTTGCTCGTAACCCCTGTGGTACTGGGGACGCTGTTGCTGAGTCCGCAACATCCAGGGCGATCTGAACTCCCGTCCTCGAGGCCGCATAGCCTTCTTGCATGATGGCCTTGAGCACTGGTTTCTTGCCCTCTGGAAGCGAGTCCATGAGGGAGGTTAACCTAATGTGGTTATCGAAATTATGGTTCGCTAGATGCGCTGCGTAATTTGCCATTCGCAACAGTAGAGTGGAGGAGGAGTAGACCTTTCTGCCCAACAGCTCTAGCTTTTTGGCATGTTTGTCTGTTCCCCCACATTGCGACAACTCCACCACCAAGGAATTTGGTTGTGGGTGGCTGAACAGGAACTCCGTGCCCTTTGTCGGCACAAAGTTGTTTTTTTTTTTTGTTTGTTTTTTTTTCTTCTTTCCGCTCTCTTGTGGACAGGCGGAATAGTCGCAGGAGTCTGCCATATCATAGTGGCAGACTCCAAGATTGCGTCATTAAGCGGTATTGCTATTTTGGAGGAGGCCGGAGGTCTCAGATTTTTGAGGAGCTTATGGTGTTTCTCTTGCACCTTAGCTGTCTGGATGCCTTGCGTGAAGGCCACCCTCATAAAACAGCTCTTGGAACTGTTTGAGATCGTCCAGAGGATGGACGTCCCCCGGGGCCGTAGCCTCATCCGGGGAGGAGAGCGAGGAACCACTGGGATACGTCTCTGTGGACCCTTCCGGTTCCTGCTGGTGATGGTACACCCTCTCACTAGAGGTTTGCGAGGGAAAAACTTGGGGTTCCATAACCAGTCCCCCCTGAGATGCTTGAGTCTCTGTCCCCGGTCGCAATTGCCCTCGGGGGTACGAGATCGTTTGTGGGGATCTTTCCCTGGTAGATAGCCGATGGTGTCTATGCCCCGCGTGGTAGGGGCGACCATGGCAGTATAGGCACTGTTCTTGGGAAGGTGACCTAGACCACTCCCTTGGTGCATACCCTCTGCGTCTGGGGGAGGGCTGGAGAGAGCGATTTTGCATAATAGTCCAGCGGTTCAAACCCCAGGAAGGGTGAAGGTGGTTCCAGCCAGGGTGAGGCTGGTTGCAAAAAATGGAGAAGGGGGCTCCGGGTAGGCTAGGGGGGACCCCTGCCTTCTGGTTGGAGTCTGTAACATAAGCGGAGGGCTGTGAGAAAGCAACTCCACAGCCCTGTGCGGAGAGGGGCTGCAATGCCTCCTCTTGTGTGCAGCCTTCCCCCTCCCTTGAGGAGGTAACTCCGCCCCCTGACGTACAGGGGATCCCGGCCCCGTCCGCACCGAGCTCGGCACGCTCGAGGGTGGTGCCGCAGGTGCGGTGTCCTCCGGTGCCTGCAGGCTGCGTGCCTGCGCGCTCTGCACCGCCGGTTCCCCGGGGGTCGGTGCCGCTGCCTGCGGTGCCGCCGGTACCGGCGCTTGTTTAGCCGCCGCCCTGCCTGCGGTGCGGGGCGGCTGGCTGATTATCGGAGGCTGAGCCGCTTCCACGTGGCTCTCCGTGCCGCCGCTGATCAGCTGTTGCTGCGGCTGGGGGCTGCTCGCTCCTCCCGTCCCGCTCGCTATTGTTGCCGGCAGGGATCGGGCTGGGGAGGCTTTCCTCCGTTTTTGGCAGCTTTTCTTTTATGGGCCCCGCAGGGTCCCTCCTGCTGCGGCCGCTCCGGCACGTCTGGCTGGAGGGCCTTATGAAAAGCAGTTTTAAGCCGCTGCCCTGCCTGCGGTGCGGGGCGGCTGGCTGATCATCGGAGGCTGAGCCGCTTCCACATGGCTCTCCCTGCCGCCGCCGATCAGCTGTTGCTGCGGCTGGGGGCTGTGCGCTCCTCCCGTCCCGCTCGCTGTTGCTGCCGGCAGGGATCGGGTTGGGGAGACTTTCCTCCGTTTCTGCGCTGATGGAGTGAGGGAGGCAGCTTTCCTTTCAAGGGCCCCGGAGGGTCTCTCCTGCTGCGGCCGCTCCGGCACGTCTGGCTGGAGGGCCTTATCCAAAGCAGCATTTTAAGCCGCATCTCCCTGTCTCTCCTTAATCGCCTCTCGGCAGGACTCACATTTTTTAAAGCCTGAAGAGGACATTGTTGGTGAGTCTTTGAGTTTTATTAAGTGGGTACTTAGCACCTTCCCTGTGCTGTTTTCCCCGTCCGATGGCCTGCCTCAGCAGGAGGGCTGATGGCCGTAGCTCCTGGCCTCCGGCGCTTGTTACTGGGACTGGCTGAAGCTGTCCCGCTCGTAGTTTGTTTGTTGTTGTTTGTTCTTTTTTTTTTTGCAAAATAACAACCGGCTAACTCATAGTAGCCTAAGTATCTGAAAAAAACTTTGAAAGAAAAACAGTTAAAGTCGTTGAATACGCTATTTGGCCTTAGCCTAGTCGGATTCCGTCTGCAGCCGACGGCGGTTAAGAGGAACTGGCGGGGACCGGATCGCGCACGTGGCCGGGAGCGCGCGGGGGAGTGGCGCGCACCGGCGCATGCGCGGTCCGGCAGAAACTGCTTGGAAGATCCGATCTGCGGCGCCGGGCGAGCCCGACACCTAATGTGGAGCACCCACGGGGACACTCGAAGAAGAAGGGGGTGATCTTGATGGAGGCCTTGGGAAGTACTGTCAAATCAATGTGGTTTGAGCATATTATTGAGCATATGCCCCTAAAAACAGGGCAATTTTACCTTAAATAAATCATACCTTAAATAAAAGTTGCTGCATTTGTTCCTTGCTTATAAAAACAAAGATCTTGCCCCCACTGAACTTAATACTGGTGAAAATAGGGTAACCCTATTTGATGAATGGGATTGATGGCCAGCTGATGGCTGTTCCCTGGTTTTGTGAATTGGGCTAGATTTGAAATGCTCTGGGCTGGATTTAAAGTGCTGATCTGAAGGGATATCTGGGACATTTGCTCCCCCAGTGATTTTACTGAACAGTTCGCCACACATTAGCCTGATTTAGGTACAATGCTTACACATTAGAAGTGACACCCTATACAGTGGCATCTCCCAACCAAAACACTATTGTAGCCAACTGCATGCCGACTTCAGAATGACTGGAGTCATGCAGTAACATGTCACAACAGAAAGAAACTGTCCCTGTTCCACATTTCTGTTGGAATTCCACAGCTGTTGCATTTTGAGCCATGGCCTGTGGGACACTTTCCTCCCAACAGGGCAATCGGAAGCACCTACAACTTGGGCTCAGACCATATATACCGGGTTGAAGTGAAGTGAATTCCCTGAACTGGGTCACCCATTTCAAGAAGAGATTGAACAGAGAAGAGGATTCCTTTCCCATTGTAGTGCTGTTGCTAGACTAGGAGCTCTGCATTTGGGTCTTAAATTCATTCATTCCCCTGGAACTGGCTGACATTGCAGGGTTAGTTCATTCAGATCTTGGGAAGACCATAAGTTAATCTAAGAAGACTCCTTAAGCTCATCCTCAATGCACTAAACACATAGGCCATTTCTACACAGGCCACTTCTTTTGGAAGTGGAATGCTAATACACGGAGCGAAAGATGCTAATGAGGTGTGGATGCAAATTCCCTGCACCTCATTAGCATAACGTCAGGTGATTTGGAGTCCGGAAGACTGTTCTTCCGGACTCCAAAATGCCACGTAGAAGCATGGCCCCAGCGGGTCTTCTGGAAGGAAGTCCTTCTTCCGGAGGCCCCTTCTTCCCAAAAACTTTTGGGAAGAAGGGGCCTCCGGAAGAAGGACTTCCTTCCAGAAGCTCCCCCGGAGCCACACTTCTACACAGCATTTTGGAGTCCAGAAGAACGGTCTTCTGGACTCCAAATCATGTGACATTATGCTAATGAGGAGCGGGGAATTTGCATCCACACCTCATTAGCGTATTTCACTCCATGTATTAGCATGCTGCTTCCGAAGGAAGTGGTCTGTGTTGAAATGGCCATAGTGAGAGAGAGATAGTCGTGTTAGTCTGTATTCTGTCAGAACAAAACAGCAGTCATGCAGCACTTTAAAGACTAATAAAATAATTTATTAGGTGATGAGCTTTCGTGGGACAGACCCACTTCTTCAGATCATAGCCATACCAGAACAGACTCACTATATAAAGCACAGAGGTCCAAAAATTGTTATCAAGGTTGACAAATCAGGAGAGCAGAGAGACATGGGGTGGGGAAGTTAAGAGTTAGGTCAAACTTCAAAGTATGTAAAAGAGTCCTTATAACGGGTCAGGTAATTGCTGTCCCTGTTCAAGTGACTCTCGAAGAATTCCACTGAGACTTTAACAATCTGCGCCCCACCATCAACTTATGCCTTGACCACTCCACATGAAAGATACATTTCCGGGACACTACAGTAGAAATTGGGGTGTATGGGGTGTCCAGAGAGGGGTAGCACCTCTGGTGTGGGGCCTTCACACAGTCTTTATACGTTGCTCATGCTGGATTAAAGCCAAAGCAGCTAGAGCAACATGCAGAAGACTGAACAGACTGGCGTGCTCTTGTACGATACATGTATGACAACTTCAAAGAGCAGTGACGCATACGCCTGATTGATGCTCATGAGAGGAGAAAAGCAACAGCAGCAGCCAGACCCACAGAGCCAGGGCAATTCCCTTGCCCCTACTGTGAACGCCCATTCTGTTCAAGACTTGGACTCTTCAGCCACGTGTGAGTCCACAACTGATGAGCCTGTGCAAGCTCAAGACATGATCATCAGACATAATGAACTAGCAAGACAGTAAAAATCACTGATGGCCAAATCAATACCACTCTCTACCAGAAACCCGCTGACCACTACACTTACCTAGCTTCCATCCTATACGCATGACATAATCCATCGTTTACAGTCAAGCCCTGAGGTACAATCGCATCAACTCTGATCCTACTGACAGAGACCGAAAACTACAAGACCTCTACCAAGCATTCATAAAGCTTAATTACTCACCACGAGAAGCAAAAAAACAAATCAACAGGGCCAGACAAATACCCAGAAACCAACTACTCCAAGATAGGCCTCAAAAAACCCAACAACAGAACAGCACTGGTCATTACCTACAGCCCCCAACTCCAAACCACTGTAACACATCATTAAAGACCCACAATCTATCCTAAATCATGACGCCACATTCCAGAAGACCCTAGGTGACAGGCCTGTTCTTTCCTATAGACAACTTCCCAACCTTATGAGGATTCTCACTAGTAACCACAGTCTATACCACAATAATACTAGTCTTGGAACTCTTCCTTGCAACAAGCCCTGTTGCCAACTTTGTCCACATATCTATTCTGGAGATACCATTACTGGACCTAACCACGTTAATTACAGAATTACGGGCCCATTCTCCTGTTCCTCAGCTAACACCACATATCCCATCATGTGCCAACAATGCCCACACACCGTGTATATACGACAAACTGAAAACACTCTTCAACAAAGAATGAATGGACATAGAACAAACATCAAAAATCTCCAAATACACAAACCTGTCAGCCAGCATTCAGTGGGCCATTCTGTTAAAGACCTGACAGTTTGTGTTCTACTGAAAAGGGACTTTAACAACTGTCTACAGAGGGAATGCTCAGAACTAACACTCATATTCAAATTTGACACAGTAACACATGGTTTGAACAGGGACAGCAATTACCTGATGCATTATGAGGACTCTTTTACATACTTTAAAGTTTGACCTAATTCTTAACAACCCTCTGTCCTCCCCCCACATCTCTCTGCTCTTCTGATTTGTCAACCTTGATAACATTTTTTGGACCTCTGTGCTTTATATATTGAGTCTGTTCTGGTATGGCTATAGATCTGAACAAGTGGGTCTGTTCCACGTAAACTCATCACTTAATAAATTTTTTATTAGTCTTTAAAGTGCTACATGACTGCTTTTTGTTTGCAGTAAACACATGTTTTTCATGGACATGAATTTGGTAGGGCCTTAATTATAAACATTTATCTAAGGCATTCAGTTGCAGAGTATCTGGCCACTATAATTAAATTGCACTTAGGATTAGAAAACTGATTAGGTTCAGTGGTACCACCAAACAACATAATTTTTCTTTGTGCCTCTTTTGTCACATGCTACTTAGTTTACTAACCATGTAACCTGGAACACATCAGTGTTTGGCCATGAATCGTCCTCCTCTGTAGGAGTAGATGGTTACATCATGAGTCACCTGAGATCATTTCCCCTTACTTAGCACCTCTGTTCTCAACATCATGAGGTGTTAGTGATCTCCCAACAAAATGATACACAGTAGACCCCCAACTTACACAGTTTTGACTTGTGCAATTCTTGGAATAATGTGAGTCGAAATCAACCAGTGCTGCTGCACCGGTCAGTTTCCCAGCTCCCTTGAGTGGCAGGGAGCCAGGAACCAGGTGACAACTGGGCCTTTGTGTTCCTGGTTCCAAGCAGCTGCGTCTTGCTGTTGGCTCCCCTCTGCTTGAGGGAGCCAGGAGCCAGGTGCAGCAGTACCAGTCAGTTTCCTGGCTCCCACAAGCAGAGGGGAGCCAGGAGGCAGGAGTAGCTGCTGGGAACTGGGAGCATAAGGGCTCAGCTGTCACCTGGTTCAGTTTCCCAGCTCCCACAAGCAGAGAGGAGCCAGGCAGCAGGGTAAGCACCGCAAGCAGGCACAGAGCCGCCATCATCTTTGCCATGGCTGCTAAGCCCCTCCACCACTCGCAGCCCCTGCCCAGGGGGAACAAATGCGGTAAAGCACCTCGCCTGTCCCTGCCCTGACTTACACAAAATTTGACTTACACGCGGTTGCCCAGGAACACAACCTACGCATGCGTTGGGGGTCTATTGTACAAGTAAACCCACACAGAGATTGCTGTAATTCCTAGGTTCTGTTATTTAACACAATTAAACTGAGTACATTGAACTTGTTACTTTCTTAAGTATACCTCACATACCACATCCTTAAACAGTCATCTTTTATTAGTTGGAGATATTTCAATTCTGCATATGTTGGTTTGAGTCACACATGTATTTGTATCAGAAAGGTCTCACCCTTGCATAGGAATTCTGGATTCTTTTATGCACAGTGAAATGAGCATTGATTATGGTTGAAATTATGATATTGATCATGATTGCCTGACCCCACCTTTCTGCAGAGGGATCAGTCATTTTCAATGACAGGCTAAGAATCTTACATTTGCTTTGACAATTCTGGGAGCACAATGGTTTCTTATTCTAGCAAGTCACTAGAAAATTAAGTGTGTCCAGCAGAAAAAGAAAATATGAGCTTTGAGTTGATTGCATATCGCATCCACGATAATCGTTTTCCTTTTAACTTACTGCCCATTTCTTTGTAACATCTTCCTTTCTATATTTCCCAGTAAACAACACAGGACTCCAGAGGTTAGAAAAGATGGTTTCACTTGAGGCATGCCTGCCCGTTAACATATCATCATACTGTAGCTGTATGCATTTGAAGCCACCCAGAATCGTACATTAACAGCAGGGGTGGGATAATAACCCATATCCCATTTTTAAAAATAATAATTAAAAAATCTGGGAATCTAAGATAAAGCGGAATTCATGGGTGCAGTACACAATCTATGACATAACCAGACAGGTCTGATCCCATACACTCTAGACCATTGTGACCCACAGAGGCTATTCATTACATCAGTGTTCATACATATTTTATATGGTTGCATTGTTGTTCAATTGAAATCTGCAAAAGTTTAAAACTGATATTTAGAATAACAAGATAGGTTGACAAAATTAATTTGTTGATAATTTTGACAGATATCTATTTATTTTAAAGAATTTGTTTTAAAAATGATCAGTGTAAAATTTCACAGTTCTAGAAAATCCTGGAATGAAGGGTCAGACAATTATTTAATGACAATAGTAATTGAGATTCAAAAAGTTAACACCTCACAATAGCTCAAACACCAACATCATGTATCAAAATATACAAAGTAAACATCCTTAAATGAAACTGCAATAACTTCTTATGCAGAAATTTTCTTATGATATCTATCTGTAAATTTAAATATTTATTGCCGAGAACATGTTTTCAGTATTTGATGTATGTATGGTGAAATTGATGTTTATTGATAAAAATCTAATGCTTCCAGGTCTATTTATAGAGAAGTTTTTGCTTTTTTACCCATCACCACTGCTCAGCATCTTTGTTCTCTCTTATATAGTATTTCACCTTCCTTTGGAAAGCTTCCCTCAGTCTCCACTGCACACTGCATCCCTTTTTGTGGTGGCGAGGGGGACAAATGCTAGAAGGCCAAATACTAAGATGGGTGAACTAGATTGTCTGACGTTAAATGAGTCTATTGATATAACAGACATCATGGAAACTTGGGGGAACAATGATAATCAATGGGATATGATGATACTAGGGAAAGATATATCTATAAGAATGACAGAGTAGGGTGCACTGGAGTACCATCTGTGAGTCATAAAAAGTAAAAGTCTTAAACTGTGCCATAGACTCTCTGTGGACATGAATTTATGTTTAAATAAGAGCGTAGCGGTCAAAATATATTATCCACTACTCGGCCTGGATGATGATGGTGATTATGCAGAGCTCAGGGAGATTAGAGAGGCTACAGAGGTGGAAAAAGCAGTGCTAATGGGAGCCTTTAACAATCCTCTCTTGACTGGGTATATGTCACTTCAGGACAGGAAACGGAGATAAAATTTCCATTAATGATCACCAAAAAACACCCTCACAACAGCTTTTAATTTCAGAAAGGGGAACTACATCAAAATGAAAAAGCTAGTTAAACTGAACCTAAAAATAATGCTCACAAGCATGAAATGCCTGAAAACTACATACATACTTTAAATTATCATAAATGAGGCTCAGGCTAAATGTAGACCCCCAAATTAAAAAACAAAAACCAAAAAAACCCACAGGAAGATGAAAAGAATGCAATCAGGGCTAAACAGAAAATCAGAAGACCTGGTCAGAGGCAAAAAGTCATTTATTAAAAACTGGAAGTCAAATCCAAGCCAGAAAAATAAAAAGGAGCACAAACTTTTGCAAGTCAAGTGTGACAAATCTGAGGAATGGTCACAGACTGAGGGGTCCATAGAGGAGAATTTAGAAGAAACTGATAAATTACAGAGTAAGAAGTGTCCAGGAATGATTGTAGTCATCCAAGAGTTCTCAAGATATTCAAATATGCAACTGGAGTACAGTAGTGCCTGAAGTTATGCAAGAGTTGCATTCCCATGCATCCTCACTTGAATTTCGCATAAGTCCGGGGGGGAGAGGCTTTTTCCCCAGCAGAACACACGTTCTGCAGCTGGGGAAGCAGCAGGAGCACCTGGAGCTCATTTTGAAAGGTAATTCCAGGGTTGCGGGGGCAGTTGGGGAGGGTTAAGCCTGGTGGTGGGTTGGGGACATGGGAGGTGACGGGGGAGTTAAGCCTGAGGTGGGTTACAGCTACAGGTGGTGGGGGTGGAGTTGAGCCAGAGGTGCATGCAGGGGTAGTGAGCCAGGCCTTGGGGGGATTTGAACCGGGTTGGGGGTGGTGACCCAGAGCTGCGCTTGGGGATGGTGAGCCAGAACCAGAGCTGTGCTCAGGTGGCGAGTCGGGCTGCAGGGGGCTTGAACGGGGGTGGGGAGGGTTGAACTGGGTCTGCGCGGGCCAGGGGCGGGGTTGAGCCAGGACTAGGGGAAGCGGGATTTTGAGTTGCACTTACTTCGCTTTAATGAGAGTTAAGCGTAACTCAAAAGGGGTTAGAAGGAGGTAGCAAAGTTTGAAAACAACACATAATTGCTTAAGAGTTAAGGGAAAGCAGATTACAAAGACCTACAAAAGAATTTCACAAACCTGGGTGACTGGGAGAAAAGGCAGATGATGAATACAAAGTGATGTACACTGAAAAACATAATCCCAACTATACATTTAAAAGATGAAGTATACATTAGCTGTTATTACAGAAGAATGAGACTGTGAAGTAATTGTGGATAATTTTCTGAAAACATCCACTCAACATGCAGCAGCAGTCATAAAAAGTCAACAGAATCTTAGGAACCGTTAAGAAAGAGATAGATAATAAGACAGCAAATACCATAACACTACACTATAAATCTACGGGGTGCCGACACCTTGAGTATCATGTGCAATTCTGGTTGTGCCATATCAAAAAAGATCCATTAGGAATGGAAAAAGTGCAGAGAAGTGCAACAGAAATGATTATGGCTATGGAACAGCTGCTGTATGAGGAGAGTTTGAAATAACTGGCATTATTCACCTCTTTTCCAAGCTGAATAATGCAACAGTCCCAATAATAACAGGGTGTCTGGTCACCCTAGTTATTGGCCACTATTGGAAGATAAGATACTGAGATGGATCACTAGTCTAATTCCAGTTTTATGTTTTTATGCTTAGTCTGAGAATCAGTAACTGGTGAGTGGGTTGCCAGAGAAGTATAACTAGGACATCCGATGAAGCAGGTCTTTGCCCATGAAAGCTTATGCTCCAAAATATCTGTGACTCTATAAGGTGCCACAGGACTTCTTGTTCTCGAAGATACAGACTAACTGGCTACCTCTGTGATACAGGACAATCTAGTTTGCCTGTGGAACATAAACAATTAAGTTGGTACATGAGCCAGATTAGATGCCAGCTCACGCTTCCACAGCTGTATGAGTTCTGTCAGGCTAACAGAACTACTATTTTAAAGAGAGGTATAATCCTCAGCTCTCTTTTATTTGGGTATCAGCATGTTTGATTGGGAGGGTAAGGCTGCTCTGTTTGAGAAGAAAGACAAAACCTTTACATTTTTCCTTCTACATACGGCAAAACCCCCAGTTATGCGGGGGTTGCATTCCCTGCAACCACTCTTAACTCAAATTTCGCACAAGTTGGGGGAGAAGACCCCTCCCTCCTCTTCCGAGTCCCTGGGAGCCTGCAGCCAGGTGCAGCAGCACCTGGTCACTTTCCAGGTTCCTGCTCAGTCTGGGGGAGCAGGGAGCCAGACACAGCAGTGCCTGGTCAATTTCCCAGCTCCCTGCTGCATGCAGGAGCCAGGAAACTGACCAGGGGCTGCTGTGCCTGGCTCCCAGGTCCTGGGGGCTGATGGGTTTCCCCACCACCTCCCTTTTTCCTCCTCCCTCCTCCTCCTTCTCTGAGCCCCCAGGAGCCAGGTGCAGCAGTGCCTGGTCAGTTTCTCAGATCCCTGCTGCTTGGGGGAGCTAGGAAACTGACCAGGCTGCTGTGCCCAGCTCCCAGCTCTCTGGGGCTGAGGGGCTTCCGCCTTCCCTCCTCCCAGCAGTGGCATCCCCCTGGCCTCCCCCACAGCTGGAGGAAGCAGGATGCAACATTTGTGTTAATACAATTAACGTGTATGTTGAACTTGGGTAAAGCAGGGGTTTACTGTATAGAGCAAAGACTGGGTTTAGGCATGTGCCTATCGGGGGGATGGGCTGCGCGTGTCACAGAGAGAACTGGAAACCTGGCAAAAGCTAACAAAATCCTGGGATGAAGCACAGTTCTGCTATGTGAAGATTGTTGTAATGTAGATGTTGTGAAAGAGGAAAGAATAGTGAATAGGAGACATTCACTGAATAAGAGGCGTACAGTGTTGGCAGAGAAGGGCTGTGCATCCCTGTGAGAATTGTCTAGGGGGTGGGGGATGGAAGGAAGTGATAATGGGAAAGTTTTCAAAATCCAAACTTAATCTCCTGCTCTGCAGAGAACTAATCCTCCCACTTTGACACTAATCTTTTCAGCAGAGATAAAAAATAAAATAAAACCCCACACACTTCTTATCTTTCACTTTGCTCACTGAGACAGGAAACAGGGACTAGGATTTGGTCTTTACTGGTCGGATAAATATGGAGCAGCAGAAATTCTTGCAGTGAAGTGTTTTTCCAACCACCCCTTCCATGATTTCAGTATGGACTTGCACCGACACAGAATTTCTGTGGCTGTTCCCAGACAATGAGCAACTTCATGGGAGTTCCTAGAACAGAGAACCATCCATGGCTAAAGAAATAAGAAAGCAAGGCCACCAAGGAGGATTCCCATGGTAAATACAGCTGCAAGGGTCCAGGAGAAAGGTCTGTCAGATTTGAATCCATCCTATATTGTGCATGAATTTCTGGTAGGCTACCCACCAGATGTTCAGTGGTCTTTTATGGGAAATTAGTTAATTGTTCCCAGAAGGGTGGGTATAAAATCTCAACACACTACCACTAGAGTAAGCATCCACCTCCAAAATAAGCAACTATGATGCCAGATGCTGCCATCTTGAGAGTCTTGACTGATGTCTTGCATTTGTCACCAGAACAGATTCAGAGAGAAACAGTGCAAGCTTCTCCCACTTGTTGGCTTGATCCAAAATTTAGTGAAGTCATTTAAAAGATTTCCTGTCCTTTTCAGTGGGCTTTGGACCACGCCCATAAGGGCTCTGCCAGTGGGTCTGAGCCTCACTGTTACCACTGTCTGTGTTGTATCCATTGGGTGCCAGCTCCAAAGTCTGTCTGGCACCTCTTACCAGCACTGCAGCTACTTAATAAATACATTCACAGAAATAAGAGAGTCTGCCAGGTTGATTTAGGACACACCAATCCCCTAGCCTGCTGCATCAGACAACACTTTATGGCTTCCACTTGTGCTGAAATGAACGGAACAGCTATCCTCTGGAAGTGCTCAACAAAGTTTTCTTTTTGGAAAATCTCTTTCTTGGACTCTCTGCCCTTCTCTCCACCTCTACCTGTTTTTCTCTTTTTTAAAAGATGACATATAAAAATGCACATGATTTTTTAACGTCAGGCTTGACAAGAGGAGAGGTTAGATTATAACATGGTATTTATTGACACTACAAAATAATGTTATTTCCTGACTAGGCTCCATGCGCCTATGGTATGCATGACAACTGTGGAATCTCAGCATGTTCAAACTATGACACACAAGGGGACTTTATACAGAGGCTCACTAGTAATCCTGAAATAACAAACCATCATTGCCAGTTCAAAGCTCATGAGCATCCCTGGAACAAACAGACCTGTATGTACACAGCTGGTCTAGTAGACTTTCCCCTCCACTCCCAATAAAAAAAGAATCCTTAAAACTTCGAAGATATTCAGCCAACTCCGACTCTCAAGAACAACCCTGTCAAAAAAAGCCATTGAGAAATATTAGGCTACGTAATAGTCTCCCTAGAGAAGTTGTGGAATCTCCTATTGCTTGGGATGGTTAAAAATAGACTGGATGATACATTAGATAGTGGTCTTTATGAAATAATCTTACCTCTGCAGGGAGAAGGACTGGATAATTTGATAAGCCTGTTCCATCTCTGCTATCTACGATTCTGGATATATGGCTTAAGTGTCATAAATAAAACAAATCAGTACATGCAACCCAGCGCTCATGAGCATCTCTATAATATGCAACAGTGTACAGGCGAATTCTGGAGAAAGTATTTGGGGAAGGGTGCAAACCCTAATTAACCCTCACGAATCGAGAACACGTACAAATTCCGCACTGAATGTTCCAGAACTTGGAAGTCAAATGGTGGGTATTATCTTCCTGGAGAAAAATCCAGCCCTTTCCAGAGTGCCAGAGCAAAGCCCATGACTTACTTGACTTAAACTCTTACATTCTGCGTGGAGCATAAGTCATCTACACGTCTCCTCCACTTCACTCTGTCTCGGGACAAAACTTCTAGCTGACCTCAGCAGTACCCCAGTTGTTGTCCTTCATACACCATGAGAGCTACAGCTCCTGGAAGGGTCACCCAAACTGGACAGGTCAAAGGGTAGAGACTAGACAAATTTGGCCCCATTCTCCCTAAGGTAAAAGGGGTTGGCTTAGGGTTAACAACCCTACCCGTAAAAACCAAAAGTTACAGAAACAGCTACAAAGAAACCTACAACAAAGCCCACAGAACACCTAAGTTCTACCTGTGGCCCTCTTTTGAGGGTACTGCCCAAGCTATGGCTCACAGGCTGCACACAGTCTACCAGAGCATTTCATAAGGCCTGCAGCTTGCTTCAACACAATCTATTAACGGCTGATTCCTTAGCATGCTGTTGTCACATTTCCATCCTTTCAGTCTAAACAAATGTGTAAATACACCATCTTAGACTTAGGTCCGCCTGTGCATCTGGGCACATTGGGCAACAAGTGCTCGCCAGTGATTTCGGTTGCCTGCAAATAATTCCGCCTCCTCCCATGATATACCAATGTTTAATAAGTCGTCCTTAAATGTGGTGTGCCAGGTCATGAGAAGCCTGCCTCTCTTCCTTCTTCCCTCTGCCGGTACCCATCTCATTGCAGTCTTTGGGTGCAGTTGATGTGGCAGACACAGAATGTGTCCAGCAAACCGCACTCTGTGCTGTCACGATATCCTGAAGTGCCTGTGACCCGCATCTTTATAGTATCTCTTCATCGGTAATGTAATCGCGGTGGGTGACACCCAAGATCTTTCATAAACAACACTGGTGGAATACATTGAGCTTGCGTGCTACTCTTGACGTTATTTTCCACATTTCGCTAGCGTAAATGGCGACTGGCATGACAATGGTGTTAGACAGTCGAACTTTTGTTGCAGTGTCGATTATTGGTGCAGACCAAATTTGGCGCAGTCTTTGGCACACTGCTGACGCCTTACCAATTCTGCAGTTAACATCTGCCTCAACACCTCCGTCATTAGACAGAGTGCTGCCAAGATAGGTGAACCGCTGTATTTCTTCCACGGGTTGGCGTCCGACCACTAGTGGTGTGTTTGTCTGAGTGTTCCCAACCCGCATCGACTTTGTTTTACCACTATTTATCCTCAGCCCAATTTTGCTGGCTTCTCCTTCCAAATTTGTCGTCATGGCTTGCAAGCATTCGCTCATTTCTGCTAGCAGTGCAATATCATCTGCAAAGTCCACATCTGTGAGTCGATGCTCATCTTTCCATGAGATACCTAGATGTGCGTTGCTCATCGCCTTTCTCATGATGAAGTCCACCGCCAGAAGGAACAAGAATGGAGACAATACTGTGCATAGAAACAACCTATCTAAACACACACACAAAATAAGCTGAACTTAAAATATAAATCTACGCAGGTGACTTCAAATTTTAGCAAGATTTGTAGAATCTGTTCGTCTCCTGCAGGACGGAATGAATGTGGCACTTTGGTGTAGGGAGACTGGATACCTCTGGCCTAGGTGATGCACAAATCTTTTCCCTAGGGCAGATTTTTCCCTCACTCTCTCTTGCTGCTTTTATGGGCTTCAATTTCAGAGTCATGTGTGTTGCAATTTCCCGATACAGGATGCAGAAGTGGGAATGAAGCACAACATGTTGATGTTCTTATTTCATTTGAGCAACAGATAGTTGCAACCGGTGCTGTTTGAATTGCCTCGTTTAAACAATGTGGGCAAATTGGCTAATCAGGAACTGTGCAACCAGGTGCATGCTGCCTGTCAACTAAATGTGAGCTCCAGGAAACCATAAATAAGACTCCTGCTCCACGCTGTGGAAGGGGAAAGAGCTCTGAGCCTTGAGGACTCAATCCAGATAAACTGGGGCTAATCCTGGATCGGGCCTGTGAGCTCTGCCAGGCTGGGAGAGGAAGTGGCTCCAGCATGCTGCAGGAAAGCGCTGCATGCGGGCATTGCCCCTTATTGCTCCCATTGGCCTGCAATCAGCCCATGGCAGTAGTGGGGGAGGTGCTTGCATGGAGGCTTCTCTGCAGCATGCAGAAACTGCACAAAGACACCTCTTGGTCCCCCCGCCTGGAGCACCAGGCAGGTGCCCCATCCCCCTGCCCCTGCCCACCCAGACCCCGCCTCACTTCTGTATTTCCTGTCCAGCCCACAACCCACACTCTAGCCTCCCTCCTGCTCTGATCCACCATCCCAGTCAGTTCCTGCACCCTCTCTCCTGCCCAGACCAAGTACCCTCCCTCCCACCCCCTTCCTGCAACTCTCTTGACTCCCAGACACTGCACTTTCACCCCCACACCCTGCTCTTGCACTCTCCCTCCCACTCAGACCCTGCTGTCATCCCCAGACTGCTCCTGCACCCTACTTCCCACTCACCTCCCACCTACACCCCACACTGCTACCCCAGACTGCACCTGGCAGCACCTCCCACACACTGAACCCCTCATTTCTGGCTCCACCCCAGAGATCTGATCCTGGTGCAAAGCCCTGAGCCTTGATGCCTTCTCTTCCCTGTGGGGCTATAGTGTGAGGGAAGGGGAGTGGGTTTCCCCCCCCTGTTTCTCAGTTGGGGGCCACACCTCTGAGGGCTTTTTTCCTCCTCACTTGGGGGCCAGATCAGCGGAAGGCTTATGGGGTTTTTTTGGTTTTATTATTGATTAGTATTATTATTATTTTGTTTCTCACTCATGTGCAGGCCCTGACTGATTTTTCTGTGGTCAGTAGCTTCTGACCCAAAAAAGGTTCCCCACCCCCCTCTTAAAGTTTCTAACCCACCTCCAGGCGCATTCTGCACACCACCAGGAGTGCACCCCGAAGACTGAGAACCTCTCTTCTGAGAAAGAAGCAACGTACTCTTTTTACAGTAACTCATCTATAAAGCAGGTGCTCTGTCCTGGATGCGATAGATAAGAAAGGCTGCTTCTGCTGGCTGTTTCAGCTTTTGTCATCCGGAACAGTTAATTAGCTTTATATAAATAGCCTCTTTCCTTTCCAATCCTCTGTATGGAGCAGAAGGCAGGCCTGCCACCTGTAATAAGGCATATCACCCCAGCATAAACTTCACTGAGTGTGGCAGCCTGATGAAGGGCTAAAATCTCAGTTCAGTGATTGCTCAAAGAGTAATGGACATTTCTTGCAGAACCACACAGTTCTGGGCTGATCTCGCTTGCACTGAAGGCACTGAAAATTCAAGGAGTTTTGTATATTATCAATATTTATATATAGGGTAAGCGAGCTGGCTTGCCAGTCACCATTACATCATCCTTCATTTGAGGGAACACCCACCTTTTGTGGGAGGAAAAGGTTAAATAAGAACTTATCTGTCTATGGCACTTATATGGCTGACATCACCATAGCATCCGAGTACATCACAGCCTGGAAGGCGGTTAGCCTCCCAACACGCTTGTAAGATAGGAGAACTGAGGCACCAGGAGATAAGTGACCTACTCAACGTCATAGAGGACGTACAAGGTAGACTTCAAAATTTAATCTCAATCACCAGAGTCCCAAGCTCTTGTCTGATCACTGTATCAAGGTTGCCTTCATTGAAGAATCTCCCCTGAGGTGAACCCCACCCTTCCACAGTCTGATCACCCATTGTTTGAGAAGCTGAGAGCACTCTGCATGTTGTAACATTTTCCCCATTAGCACTGAAATTGACAGATGTCGCAAATTAACTCCAGGAAGATACGATTGTTACCCTTAGTGTGCTGGCTACACTCCAAAGCAGAATTACATTTCATCTGCTCCGTATTCTTTCTGCAATTGCAGAAACAACTTTTCCCAGATTTTTTGTTAAATTATTGTGTGGTGTCTCTGTGTGCTATTGAAAAGCTGCTGTGTTCCATTCCAGGGGTTGGAGGCCTTTTGGTGGAGGTGAAGTTATATTTGTATATTACTTACCTACCTCAGAGAGTATAGTATAGAGCTATGTCTATACTAGACCAAGAAAGTCAAGCTTAGATACTCAGTTTTAGCTACACCAACTGCACAGCTAAAAATCAACATATCTGTGCTTGGCTAACTTGTCTGACTATACAAGGGAGGATTTATGGGAAAGTTTCTCCCTTCGACCTCCCTTACTCCTCTTGTCTTTCAGGGGTCACCTGTGACCCCTGAGAGCTCTATTTTTTGTGTCCTGATTAGAAGCATGAAATCAAACCCTGGAAGATCAACCCCGAGCAGGTTGATCTTCTGTGGTAGTGTAGGTAAGCTCTAGCAGACAAAGGTATAATGGGATCCAATGGCTAGGTGTTGAAACTAGACAAATGTAGACTGAAAATAAATAATCTGTAGGTTTTTTTTCCCCCCGGTGACAATAATTAACCATTAGAAAAACTCTCCAAGGGTTGTGGTAGAATCTCCGTCATAGATAATTTTAAAATCAGGACAGGATATTTTTCTAAAAGCCATAGTCTAGGATTTATTTGGGGAATATTCTGTGGCTGTGTCTGACACAGAAGTCAGATTAATTGATCACACTGTTTCCTGTGGGCCTTGGAACCTATGAGTACTCATAAAAAGTGCTATGAGATCATTATCTTTTCAGGGAAGGAAATGAAGTGCAAACATCTGATAGGTACAGAGAAAACATTAGCTTGGATGGCTGACTGGAAAACCCCAGAATCCTAAGGTGCTATTACTGTCACATCTCTCTAATATTTCATTCCCATTTTTGCTCCTTCTATGGTATAAGGGCTCCCCACCCCAAGCAACTGTCTGGGTCACAGTCTTCCATTAGCTTCCATTGATCAAGCCCCATTTTGAGGTGGAAAGAAGCCTTTGGGAAAATGATATGAAGTTTAGAGCCTAAGGCAGCTCAGTGTTGGGCAAGTGTAAGTAAGGTCTTTTGAGGGACTCCCCTCTGTGCTGCACCCTGCTGAACAGCAGGGGTCATTGCTGAACAACGTGAGACTCTCAGCCCAGATTCATATTCTGACTTCTAGCCACACTTTTCTCCTGGCTGTTGTCCGTGTGCTCGGTGCCTCTCTCAAACCACCTATAACAGGATTAACCAGGGGCAGGTCTACACTATAAAATTACACCGGTACAACTACAATGTTCAGGAGTGTGAAAACCCCACAACCTGAGTGATGCAGACACAGGGACCTAACCCTCGCTGTAGGCAGCACCGTCAGTGGCAGGGCTGATTCCTCTGACATAGCTATTGCCTCTCGTTGAATTAAATTAGTCACGCTGATGGGAGACTCTCTCCCACTGATGTAATGTCTTCACTGGAGCATTACAGCAGCACAGCCACAGCATTTTAAGTGTAGATATGCTCCAACACAGGGAATGTTGGACCAGCCAAGAGGTGAGACCCTTTCTAACTACATCATGGTTTCCCAAACTGGGGTGTGTGAAGAAGTTCCAGTGGGGGCACGAGGTGACCCAGTCCCCCTGTCGTTCCCCTCACTCCAAGAAAGAGCTGGCCTTTGCTTCTAGCTCTCAGCCCCTGCCATTTTATGCAGGCGACCCAGAGCAGCTGCTATGAAAAGCAGGCAGCCAGCGAAGACCCATATGGAGGTAGCTGCCTCCTGCAAAGAAGTGCAGTTTGGCAGTGCAGTGAGGAGGAGGAGGAGGATGGGGTTAGATGTGGGGCTGGGGGAGCCTGGCTCAGGGGAAAGGGAGTGGGAGGGGGATGAGGTGAGAGCAGGGCGCCGGTGGTGCCTGGCTTTGGGGGAGGGGAGGGGCTCGGGCAGGCAGCTCGTGGGGCTTGGGCAGCTGGCCCTAGCAAGGCAGGACTTGGGCGGCTGACCCTGTGGCTTGGGCTGGCGGGTGGATGACTGGTCCTGGCAGCCCGGGGCTCAGGCAGCTGACCTGCAGCTTGAGTGGATGGCTCGGGTGGCTGGTGGGCGGGTGGCTGGCCCCTGCAGCTGGCAGGCAAGCAGGCAGCTGGTCCCAGTGGCTGGTGGACAGGCAGGTGGCTCTGGCAGCGCAGGACTCGGGCAGGTGAGTGGCTGGCGCAGGGCACAGGCGGCTGGCACGGGGCTCAGGCAGGTGGCCAGCTGGGGCTGCACAAGGCACCTACAAGGTGGGGGCTGTGCCATTAGCCTGGCCAGTCCACAGTCAGCCTCTGAGCTGGGATGGGGCTGGCACAGTGTCTAGCACCTCAGCCAGCTGGTCTCTGCAGTTGCAGCTGGTCTCTGCAGGGCCCAGGCTGCACCTGCAGCTCTGGGGCCATGCCAGCAGCCCATTTGGGGCAGAGCTGGTGGCCATGGGGCCAGGGCCATGTCCAGCACTGGGTTCGAACCAGCCTTTGCAGCCTGTGTCTGGGCTGATGTCAGCCCAGCAGGGGTCAAGGTTCAGCATGAGGTAAGGGGTCCCAGGTCCGGGAAGGGCATGAAGGCTCTTGTGGTTGGCGTGTGGCTCAGAGTGGAGTGGCACAGGTCTATTAAGTCTATTATCCACTATTTTCCAGACAAATTTTCTGGCAACCCCATTCACAAATTAGTACACAGTCCATTCAATGTTGATGCCAATACATTGCCAGAAGCATTGCAAGAACAAGCACTCAAAATAAAATAGGATTTGAGTGCAAAAGAATTTCGAAAACTCAAGCTTGGAGGAATTTCGGATAAAATAATTCCCAATGTTCTCGAAAGCTGGAGCAGTGCTACATATTATTCCTCCATTTTTGTCAAAGTACTTCTGTCAAAAAAGCTTTTCCAGTTTAGACACACTAAAAACGAAACAAAGAAATCGACTGGGTGTCACAAACGGTTTGCATTGCGCACTTTCATCTTTCAAACCTAGGATTATCTGACTTGTGAAGAAAATGCAGCGTCATCCATCACATTAACCTCCTTTCGTTTCTGCTGTTTCTGAGCTTAAGTTACATTGTTATTAAATTTTTGGGCCAAGAAAAACTCTTTGTGGTTATTTTTAATTTCAAATAAGACTTTTATCTCAAATGTTTGTGTTTAGTTTAAATTACGAATTGAATTTTTTGTTAAAAGGGGGGTTGGACGATGGTAAAGAAGAGGTGGGGGGCGTGAGGGTTTCTCAAAATTCAAAAGGGGGATGTGATGCCAAAACGTTTGGGAACCAGTGAACTACAGCAATCCCTCCATTTATGCGGAGGTTGTGTCTGCGGCACCGTCTGCGTAACGAAAATGACATGTAAATTGGGGTGTGAGGGAGAGATCCACACAATTCCCCTGGCCGGGGGAATGAGTGCCTGGAGCATCTGCAGAGTTCTGCTGCTCCCCCCAGCTGGGTGAAGCTGGGGAGCAGTAGTGCCCTGCCACCCTTCCAGCTGCCCGCTTCCCCTGGCTGGGAGAATTGTGGCAGAGGCAGCCATGTGGCCCCAGCTTCTCTCAGCTGGGGAGCCCACAGTTGCATGAGGCCCCGTTTCTCCCGGTGGGGAGAGACTGTGCCACAAGCAGCTGTGTGGGTGCAGGGGGAGCGGTTTCAATTTGCATTTAACTTGCGTTAATGTGAGTTAAGTGCAAATTGAAATCGCACTTCTCAAGGGTTAACTGTACAGTAAAATCTCAGCACCTGAACTCTTGGCAAGCCAAGTCAGGAATATGCTGCTCCACTCAGTGCCCGCCCACCCTCCCCCCCAAAAAACCCTTTTTCTGCAACCTTAGCATCTTTATTCTTCTCTGTGTCTAAGCCAAAATAGGAACTTTGCAAATTCTTAAGACCACAGGTTTAGCTAACCCACTTTGGCCTTAGTGATAGGTTATGGGAGACTAATCTAACAGCTGATTATCCTTCAAGAACTGACAACGGTAAATGCTTCCAGAGGGACCTATCTGATCAGCCGACACCTCACTCTTCATATTAACATGAGTCATCTCAAAGGCCCGGTGATATGATTATGTTCCCAGCCCCAGAAGGAATGAGCAGAAATTTATGACCTCAGCATTCAGGAGAAGGAGAAGTGGTAAAATAAAACAGAGCTGTAGAGTGCGATTGTGGCTTTGGTGACACCGGTGTAAATAGAGACTCTGACAAAGTCAGGAAAATTCCTGAAGAATCACTGAGCTCAGAGTCCAGCCAAGAGATGTCAGAGTGAGGATGATGATGGATGGGCTTCCAGGTCAGTTAGCTAGCTTGAACTGGAGCTCCATCTGTGTTGTTTGAGCTTGTGAGCTGCTGTATATAGGTCCTACAGAACTCAGCTTTGCTTTTGTTTGAAACTAAATTTGGGATTTAATTTTCAGAAGGTGTGGGAAATCCATAACACCATTTGCATTGAATGCGTCTAGAAAGAGGACCCTGGAAATTCTCTATTCACTCATGGGACACATCCAGCAACAAAGCTTCCTCCTCATTCTTGAGCAGTCACAGCTAGGGGTGAGGGAGTAGTTCAGCCTCTGTACAAGTTCAGCCAGGGTCCTATTATCCTTGACCTCTACTGCAACTGCCAGTTACGATGGGGATAAAAGCATGTTGATACTTGAACCGTAGGCATCAGGCCTGAGGGCTATCCACTCATTCTATACAACAGACTGTCATCCGATAGTAAGATCAGGTCACCACTGAGCTGGGCCATCTCTGAGCCAATGATCTAAAGGGGAAAGTTTTCAGCTTCTTCCTGACCCTCTAGGCCAGTGTTCCTCATTTTTTTTTTTTTTTTTAAAAAGTTCCCCTTTTTCAAAAAAAAAAAAAAAAAAAAAATATTGTAGGTCCCCCCAGACTTCTTTCGCACACCCCTAGAGGTACGCATACCACCAGCTGAGAAACATGGTCCCAAGGTAATCTGAGGACTTGAAACAAGTGCCAAGAAACCTTTCTAGATTACTGTACCCTTTTCAGGAGTCAGATTTGTTTTGCATGCCACCAAGTTACACCTCTTTTAAAAGCTACTTACTTACAAAAACATCACAGAAGACTATTACTGAAAACTGCTGATTTTCTACCGTCTTATCAAATAAATGAACTGGAATAGAAATATCGTACTTACATTTCAGTGTACTAATTTTACTAGTGTTTTTATGTAGCCTGTTGTAAAACTGGGCAAATATCTAGATGAGTGGCTGTACCCCCTGGAAGACCTCAGTGTACCCTCAAGGGTACACATATCCCTGGTTAAGAAACACTGCTCTAGGCACCCCATTCCTGGCTCTGTCTTTTACTTGTTACAGCTGGTAACAAGGTAACATGCACACCTTTCTTCCCCTTTCTCTCTGCTTGAAGGTCCCGGTTACCACAGTCAAACATTTCAGAGCCCAGAACAGTGGCATTTCTCATACCACTTATTTACAGACTTTGACTATAAGTGTCTCAAACCAGGCATGAGATATTTATGGTGAGATTTTGTGAAATGGTGTGAAAGCCACTTACCAAGTCTGCCTTGTTTTCTTTGTTGCTCCTTGTCCTTTAAGTTCTTGCCAGGTTGCCTTTACTGCCGCTGTTTTCTCTTCCTGGAGGTTGGAACCTTTGCACCAAGCTTTGTCCCCCAATGACAGTCAAGAGGGACCTGGCTCTGTCTGAATTTCATGACTGCAGGCAAGGCATGTGCTGGCAATAAATGAAGGCTCTCCCTCTCTCCACCCCCTCTCGCACTTGCGTCTTTGTGATCCAGCAAAGTGTGCCATGAAGCAGCAATCAACAGGTGCTGACTTCAACCTCTTGCAGGACCTTGGGGAAAAATAGATGCAAAGTGTTTGAGAACCCTTTGGACAACCTGAAGGATTGTGTTTTGCGCATGGCAGATCACCTCTGATGCCCTGAGCAAAACCAATAGTGCTGGGAAAACAGGAGGAAAAGCTACTAACTTCAGTGGGAAGAGAGGGAAGGAAACCTTCATGTCACTGTGGGAGGTGTGACAGGGTAAGGCTGGTGCGGAGGTGTAAGTACAAGAGGGAAAAGCAGGGCTGGCAAATAAGCAGAGTGGGAGCAGCTGAGGAGGAAGCTGCCCTGGGTCAATTGGGGCCAGCTAGCCCCACTTAAGACTGCCTTTAAAAACCCCTTTGCCCAGTGGGAGAAGAAGGGTGATAGAGGAGAGTATAGGAGGTGACAGGAGAGAAGCAAGGAGAGTTTTTGGAAACAGCAGAGGCGGGGAGGAGTACTGAGCAGCAAAGGGCTAAGGCCATTCATTATCCTGGTGGCCCTGAAATTTGGTGGGGGGCTGGAATGGACTGTTTGCTCAGGGGAAGCCGATGCAGGAGGGGAAATGCGCTGCTGCCACTACCTGGAGGAAGTCTGGGGTTGGGGGTAGGAATCTTCTGGGGAAGAGGCCCAGGGAGAAGATCTGCGGTGTCCGTGGTGAGGGGAGCCCTTCCCCACCAGTAGCAGCCACTCAGGGTCCCTGGGATGGAACCCAGAACGAGCGAGTGGGGCCCAGGTTCCCCCCAGACCACCATCATCCCCCATCTCAAGAAGGGCAACAGCGTCCTGGCCGTGGGGCTAGTGGACTGAACAGAGGCCTGGAGCCCAGGAACGAGGTTAGCCGCACCAGAGGTTTTCAGATACCTAACTATGGTGATGGCTCCTCTGTGCAAACCCAGCTAACCGCTACTGGTTCAGTAACAGCCCAGAAAAGCTCTATTGTCACCACCGCATGAAATGCCAGGGGTGTTGCTCTCCAGGAAAGCAACCTCGTTTGTATAGAACCCTACAAATTCAATCACTCGCTAATCAAATCTTTTGCATCTGCCCAAGTCACAGCTGTCACTGTAAGGCTGAAGTTCCTTTGCTCTGGTTTGCCTGCCCAGACTTGAGGTTTTCTAAGGCATGTTGCCAAGTTGAAAATGGAACATATCAAGTTATCTACAGTAAAAGAGCAGACGATCCCCCATCTGTGCAGAAGCTCCACCTCCACCCCACTGTACCCAACACCCCTGCCACTTCTAGCACTTGGTGATCCCTCTCTTATGGAGAAGATGTGCTCTGGGTGCAGGTTTGAGAGGAGCTGGGCAGGAGATTCACTGTGGCACTCTCTCTTCTCCAGCCCCAGCATTTAATTATCAAGATCCATTTGACAGTTAATGCAACCTAAAATTGGAGTAATAGCCTTTGCATCTCCTCAGGGGCTACTGCTGAGTAACTGCAGGGAACTCAGCCAAAGGTGACATGGTTCCTGTGGGAGCCATCCTGCTAGGGAGGAAGTGAGGGAGAGGATGCCAGCAGAGGAGAAAGGGAGTGGAGGTACAACTCAGCCCCTATTAATTACTAATAATCAGGCAAGCAGACAGCCTCACCAGGCCCCTGGGCAAGCTGGGGACTAAGGGCCACGCTCCCAGAAAGGGCCTTGGGCAGAAGGGGCAGGGTTGGACACCACGTGCCCCTCCTCCTCACCATCATCCGGGTCTCTGCAGCACACTGATCTGGTGGTCATTCGAGGGCCCCGGAGCTCCGGCTGCTGCCACAGTAGTGGTGTCAGCAGCTGGAACCCTCACCCCCCTTTGCATCACCAGGCCCCAGGGCAGTTGCCCCCTTTGCCTGCTAACAGCAGCAAGCCTGTTAACAGTACTACAATAGTGAGTAGAAGCACCAGTCCTAGACCAGAATCCAAGGCCGGATTAGGACGTGCTGAGACCCTGAGCTACGTCAAGTGTAAGAGGCCACGTAGCATGACCCAAAAAATCTAAATTAGTAATGTTTTGTATTTCGAGGCCCCTCATAATCTGAGGCCCTAAACTATATCTTACTTAGCGTGGGCATAAACCCAGCTCTGCCAGGATCCCACTGTGTCAGGTGCTGTACAAACACAGAACAGAAAGATGGTCCCTGCTTAATTTGTAACGAATGAGATGGCAAGCAATTTCTTTTCACATTCTGAACTGATGCGTAGGGACAGAGAGCTAGCTGTGTTAGTCCGTATTCTATCAAAACAAAACAGTCGTCATGTAGCACTTTAAAGACTAACAAAATAATTTCTTAGGTGATGAGCTTTCGTGGGACAGACCCCAGTTTGTTAGTCTTTAAGGTGCTACACGACTGCTTTTTTGTTTTGATATAGCTGATGTGGCAAGCCCAGAAGTGCTGGGGCTATGAACTGCTGAGCACAGAGGTGCCAAGGTTCAGCCCTGCACCAGACACCTCCCTTAGTGACTTCCCTTTCCTTTGCCTTAATCTGGGAATCAGGAGGAGACCTCGCATCTCCAACCCCTGCTGAAGCCTGATTATGGAGATGATTGATGAGAAATGCCACAAGCTCAGCCTGCCTGTCCCACTAGCCCCTCCAGTGTCGTTCTCTCCTTTGAGGGACTGATCTGGCCCCACTAAAGCTTAGACTTAAAGTGGGGATGGGGAGCCTTGGCCCACAGGCTGCATCCGGGCCCTGTTTAATTTGATCCAGTCTGTGGCAAGTCTCTGTGGCAAAGCTGGAGTGCAAGTGCTGGTGCTCCGAGCCTGTTCCCTGCTTTTTATGAGGCTCCCTTAGCTCCGGGCCCTGGGCTGCAGCCACTAATACAGCTGCATGTTACCTGGCCTGCCCCAGCTGGAGTGGAGGGGAGGGGGCAGCTCTGCCTGCTGCTTCTGCAACGGGGAGATCCATCTCTCTGCTGCCCTTGCCTTCAGGCTCTGCCCCCACAGCTCCCGTTGGCTGGTGAGCACAGCCCACACCTAACCACCTACCCTTCCCCACACCAATGGGAAGCTGCTCCAGATAAGTTCTCTGAACCCCAACCCCCTGCCCCAGCCTGAGGCCCCCCCATACCCCAACTCCTTCCACCCCATGCCCTGAACTGCACCACAGCCATGAGATCCCTCTTGCATCGTACATCCCTCCTAGACCCCACAGTCCTGCCACCTGTCCTGTGCCCCCTCCTGTACTCCAGATGCCTCATCCCATCCCCACCCCTGGAGCCCACAACCTCAGCTGGAGTCCTTACCCCCTCAGGCACCTCCATTCTCAGCCCACAGCTGCCTCCCACACACTGAATCCCTCATTTCTGGCCCCACCCAAGCCTACTAGTCTTGGGGCCCCCAGAAGAGTTAATCTGCCCCTGACTGCAGGTGAGTTGATTGAGGGGGTCTTTTCTGGCTCTTTTGCCTCTTCCCCCAACTGATTTTTCTGTGGGTCAGCTGCCCCTGACAGGAAAAAGGTTCCCTCCCCAAACTTAAAGCTACATGGCTGAGTTAGAGGTGCTTTAAAATGACCTACCTGAATGGTGCTATGTAAATAAATAATTATTAGTAATGCCACTCTACATGCAAGAACAGCTGATCTCCCTCAAATGAGTGGCACTGCTATGGGCACCCGCATGGCCACACAGTATGCCAACATTTTTATGGCTGACCTGGAAAAACGCTTTCTCAGTTCTCATCCTCTAGCACCCCTTCTCTACTTGTGCTACACTGATGACATCTTTATCATCTGGACCCATGGGAAAGAGGCTCTTGAAGGGTTCCACCATGATTTCAACATTTTCCACCCCACCATCAACCTCAGCCTGGACCAGTCCACACAAGAGATCCATTTCCTGGACACTACTGTGCTGGTCACAAATACCACGCTCTACCGGAAACCCACAGACCGCTATGCTTACCCACAAACCTCCAGCTTCCATCCAGGGCACACTACGCGATCCATTGTATACAGCTAGGCACTAAGGTACAACTGCATTTGTTCCAGTCCCTCAGATAGAGACAAACATCTACAAGAGCTTTACCAAGATTTCCTGAAACTACAATACCCACCTAAGGAAGTGAAGAAACAGATTGACAAAGCCATACGTGCACCCAGAAGCCACCTAGAATCACATAATCATACAACAATAGAGCTGGAAGAGACCTAAAAAAGCCATTGAGTCCAGCTCCCTGCTCTAAGCAGGACCAAACCCATCAGATCAGCCCAGCCAGGGCTTTGTAGAGGCAAGACCTAAACACCTCCAGGCATGGAGATTCCACTACTTCCCTAGGTAGACCATTCCAATGCTTCACCACCCTCCTAGTGAAAAAGTTTTTCCTAATGTTCAACCTGGACCTTCCCAACCGCAACTTGAGACCATTGTTCCGTGTTCTGCCATCCGTGACCGCTGTGAGCAGCCTCTCTCCAGCCTCTTTGCAACCTCCCTTCAGTAAGTTGAAGGCTGTTATCAAGTCGCCCCTCAGTCTTCTCTTCTGCAGACTAAACAGTCCCAATTCCCTCAACCTTTCTTCATAAGTCATATGCTCCAGCCCCCTAATTATTTTGGTCACCCTCCACTAGACCCTCTCCAGTGTATCCACATCCTTCCTGTAATTGGGGGCCCAAAACTGGACTCAGTACTCCAGATGCGGCCTCACCAAAGCCGAATAAAGAGGAATAATCACTTCTCTGGATCTACTGGCAACGCTTCTCTTGATGCAACCTAATATGCCATTAGCTTTCTTGGCTACAACGGCACACTGTCGACTCATGTCCAGCTTCTTGTCCACTACAACTCACAGGTCCTTTTCTGCAGAACTACTTCTGAGCCAGTCAGACCCCAGCCTGTAACAATGCTTGGGATTCTTCCGGCCCATGTGCAGGACTCTGCACTTGTCCTTATTGAACCTCATCAGATTTCTTGCAGCCCAGTCTTCCAATTTGTCTAAGTCACTCTGGACCCTATCCCTACCCTGCAGCGTTTCAACCTCTCCCCATAGCTTAGTGTCATCTGCAAACTTGCTGAGGGTGCAATCCAACCCCTCATCCAGGCCATTGATATATATGTTGAATAGAACAGGACCCAGAACCGAACCTTGGGGCACTCCACTAGAAACCGACTGCCATCCCAACATTGAGCCGTTCATCACTACACGCTGGGCCCGACCTTCTAGCCAGCTTTCTATCCATCTTACCATTCATTTATCCAATCCACATTCCTTTATCTTGCTGACAAGAATATTGTGGGAGACCGTATCAAAAGCTTTGCTAAAGTCAAGATAAATCACATCCATTGATTTTCCCTTATCCACAGAGCCAGTTATCTCATCGTAGAAACTAATCAGATTGGTCAGGCATTACTTGCCCTTCACGAATCCATGCTGACTGTTCCTGATCACTCTCCCCTCCTCCAAGTGCCTTAAAACTCCACTTTACTGAGACCCCCCACCCTTTAAGTTCCCCCCTCCACTCATGCTTCTGATGAAGCGGGTCTTTGCCCATGAAAGCTTATGCTCCAAAATATCTTCTAGTCTATAAGGTGCCACAGGACTTCTTATTGTATTTGATCTCATTGTACATCTTTAAGATCAGACCTTTGACTTCACTGGACATTGACGACACCTGGCACCTTCCAGAACTGACTGTATGACTAACTTCCTGACGTTCTCTGTACAAGATCTCCACAGATAAAATCCCCCTCCACTGATCACTGAGCTTCAGGAAATTCATGGTGTGTGAATGGGAATGCTGCAGTCCTAGAAATTGACAGACAGTGCTGCTGAAAGCTTTGAGTGTCTCAAGAGTGGGTTGGTTTGATGCCTAGCTTGCCTGAAATGTTGCTCCTCACAATAACACTTGATAAGGAACACAGATGCATACCATTTATCAGGAGCACTTTGGCTAAGAGTAACAGAGAGGAAGCCGTGCTAGTCTATACACTATTAAAACAAAAAGCAGTCAAGTAGCACTTTAAAGACTAGCAAAATAGTTTATTAGGTGAGCTTTTGTGGGACGGACCCACTTCTTCAGACCATAGCCAGACCAGAACAGACTCAATATTTAAGGCACAGAGAACCAAAAACAGTAAGCAAGGAGGACAAATCAGAAAAAGATAATCAAGGTGAGCAAATCAGAGAGTGGAGGGGTGGGGAGGAAGGTCAAGAATTAGATTGAGCCAAGTATGCAGACGAGCCCCTATAGTGACTCAGAAAGTTCCCATCACGATTTAAACCACATGGTTTAAACCACATGTCTATAGGTGAGGACAGGCCTGCCTCCCAAGGGCTGTGAGAGTGGTTCAAATCGTGATGGGAACTTTCTGAGTCACTATAGGGGCTCGTCTGCATACTTGGCTCAATCTAATTCTTGACCTTCTTCCCCACCCCTCCACTCTCTGATTTGCTCACCTTGATTATCTTTTTCTGATTTGTCCTCCTTGCTTACTGTTTTTGGTTCTCTGTGCCTTAAATATTGAGTCTGTTCTGGTCTGGCTATGGTCTGAAGAAGTGGGTCCGTCCCACAAAAGCTCACCTAATAAACTATTTTGCTAGTCTTTAAAGTGCTACTTGACTGCTTTTTGTTTTGGCTAAGAGGATTGCTTTCCCCAGCTCCTCAAGGTCCCTCAGTTTTACTCCAGGCTCGAATGAGGAGACAAGGCTGGTGTTCCTCAGAAACTTCCCTGTCAAATACTCTCTGTTCTCACTCTGGGGAGGAAGCAAAGGCAGTTGGGAATGTGTGGATACCAAGGATTTTCCTTATCTGGTGACTCTTACTGACCTAGCTGGTACTGGGGTCAAGGCTTAACGTACAAACAACATACATTTCTCCCTCAGCAGAGAAAGCAACTGCTTCAGAACAGCTTGTGAGCAATGGGCAGGAACATGCACGTGCAAGTAGGAGCATGCTGGTGCTCAAGTCAGATGCTCCTCCCTTATGTTGTTGCTGTAGTTTCTATTAGAAAGGATAGCCTTCACCTCACCTCCAGCCCTAAACGGTCATGTAAAGTTGCTGAGCTTTGTTAATAGGCTGATAGGTTTCACCCAGCAGCATGCACACCAATTGCAACTGTACATACAAATGTGGCAATGGCACAGGCAAATAACTAAAGGTCAGCTGCTCATATAGTTGGGATAGAACTAGCACAAACCTTTTTTAAAAAAACTAGCATTACACACATATGCATGTTTCCCAAGGGACCTGAAATGTACAGAAATGAAAAGCGGTATGAAAAGCAAGATCATTATTGTAACGTAACAGCTTTTTCTCACCTGGGATGTTATTAACCATCAGAAAAGTTGTGAAGAGCTGCAGTGAATGTTGTCAAGCCATGTAGCTTAAGCTATGGTTAAAACGTGCATTTGGTCATGAGAATATATTTTCAGGTTCATTAGTGGTGCTGATGTCCTCTAAGTAAACAGGACAGCTTGACTTGCAATTTAAACTCTCCAATAAACACTTAATGTCTCAGAAATAGATTAATAGACTTTAAGGTCAGAAGGGACCATCATCTAGTCCTACTCCTGCATGTCACACCCCACAGAACCTCATTCATCCATTCCTGTAAGAGACCCATAATCTCTGGCTGAATTATGGAAGTCCTCAAATCATGTTGAAAAGATTTCAAGCTATGGAGAACCCACCATTTACACAGGTTTAAACCTGCAAATGAGCTGTGCCCCATGCTAGAGAGCAAGGTGAACCCCCCTCTCCCTGCAGTATCTCCGCCAATCCTCCCTTGGGGAAAATTCCTTCCTGATCCCAGATATGGTGATCAATTAGATCCTGAGCATACAGGAAGGCCCAGTAGCCAGACATCTAGTTCTTTCATCCACAGACTTCCGATTTAATGCTACCAACATGCCAGTCTTCCCTTCCTTTCTCTCCTCACCGGACAATTTTCACTAGTTCTCCAATTGCTCCTTCCCTAGTCTCCCTGCAGGTATACACTTTTGCCATAGCAGACCCCAGCAATGGTCCACAGAGCGTAAGAGGCCTGCTACTGTCACCAACCAGTAGAAGAATCCTTGCTTAGTTCTCGTGATTGAGGCCTGAAGGTTAGGTCCTCAAGGGGCAATGTTCTAGTTTCAGCTTCCCATAAGGGACTTATACAATAACTGTGTCTGAGGGACTTGTTACAATATCTGGCAACTTCCCAGAAGAATCTTGGCTAACTCTGTATAGAAGTGGGAATGTTCCTTTGGTGAGCCTACAGAGAGCAGCTGCTGCCTGCTGCCCCACGCATACTACGCAAGACATGTGTGTGACCCCCCCCACCCCACTACACATTTTTTCTTGGCTTTCACAATAGAAAGAATCATGTTAAGAAACAACAAGAAGTCCTGTGGCACTGTAACACATCCCGGGACGCCCAGCCCCTTGGTCTAGGGCGGGCGGCAACAAAGAGGGGGTTAGGGCACCAGCCCGTACTCAGTTCGGGCAGTCAGCGGCTCACCGCTACCCCCATACAGGCCCCAGCCCTCAGTCTAGGGCGGGGCAGCAGTTCACAAGAGTTGTATAGTTCTGGGCCCAGCCCTCAGTCCAGGGCAGGGCAGCAGTCCCACGTAATAATACAGTTCTGGGCCCGGCCCTCAGTCCCGGGCGGGCAGCAGTTCACAAGAGTTAAGCACCGGCCCAGCCCTCAGTTTGGGGCGGGGCAGCAACACAAGGGTTTACAGACAGGCTCAGCGGGGGCTGGCCCTGTCAGGGAGGGGGTAGGGGGTCGCAGGCCCTCCCACTCCACTGCAACCCGGCCCGGGGCCCTGGGGGTCGCTCACATGCAACCCCGGCAGTGGGGATCCAGACCGCAACACACTGCCATTGGTTCGTGAGCGACATTCCGCGGGCCACTTCCTACCTCACCCTCTGTTGGCGGCAGATCCCAGTCCATCTGGTCGAGGGGTCCTCCTAGGTCGGTCTCCTCTGGATCATCCACCTTTGGGGGCTCCGGCCAATCATCCATAACCACGTCGTTAGGGTAGTCAGGCGGCAGCAATACAGGAGACACAGGGCAGTCCTGGGTCTGAGTGTTGTAAGGGTCAGCTGGGACTCTGGGGCAGCCCGCTCCCGGGGCCTCTTCCAAGGCAGGGGGTCTCCGCCGGCGGGAAGGTCCTGGTAGGTCCGGGAAGTCCGGGTAGTCTCCTTGGGGCATACGGACCCGGGGTTGCGTGAAGCCTCTGGGGGCCTGCTCCTCTGGCCTGGCCAGGCGGCCGCAGGCCCTCTCCCTTTGGCCCCGAGGAGCTCATGCAGGCACGTCCTCCCTGCCTGGAGGCCCAGGCCTGAATGGTTCATGAGTCCCGCCTTTGGCTCTTCTAGCCCATGGCCCCACCCTCTGAGGGGTGGGCCTCTGGTCTCCTGACTCTGGCCCCGCCCACCAGGGCCTCTGCATAGCTTCCCCGGCCTCCGGGTCTGCAGGAGGCCATACTGACTCACTACAGGCACCTTATAGACTAACAGATATTTTGGAGCATAAGCTTTCGTGGACAAAGACCCGCTTCATCAGATGCATGAGTCGGGGGGTGGTTTCAGAGGGTATTTAAAAGGGTGGGGTCCAGTAAGAGGGAGGGCCAGAGCTGACAAGGTCTATTCAGCAAGGTGGAAATGGCCCAGTATCAACATCCCTTATCAAAAGAGGAAAAAGCAGGTCAGATCAAACAGGGGGATGTGAACCTTTGTCAGAGTCTAATGGGGAGATATTAGCACCCAGAGCAGAGAAACTGCCTTTGTAAACTGCAAGCCACTCCTACTCTCTGTTTAATCCATGGTTAATAGAGTCAAATTTGCAAATAAATTGCAACTCAGAGATTTCGCTCTCCATTTGATTTTTGAAATTTTTTTGTTTCAGAACTGCCACCCTTAAATCTGCTACTGAGTGTCCAGGGAGATTGAAGTGTTCCCTCACAGGTTTCTGTACATTGCTGCTCCTGCTGTCTGATTTATGTCCATTTATCTTTTTATGTAGAGACTGTCCAGTTTGGCCAATGTAAATTGCAGTGGGGCATTGCTGGCACAAGATGGCATATATTATATTAGTAGATGTGCCATGTGTCAGCAATGCCCCACTGTAATTTACATTTGCAAACTGGACAGTCTCTCCGTAAAAGAATTAATGGACATAAATCAGACATCAGGAATGGTAATGTGCAGAAGCCTGTGGGGGAACACGTCAATCTCCCTGGACACTCAGTGGCAGATTTAAGGGTGACAGTTCTGAAACAAAAAAATTTCAGGAATCAAATGGAAAGAGAAATCTCTGAGCTGCAATTTATTTGCAAATTTGACTCCATTAACCACGGATTAAACAGAGACTGGGAGTGGCTCACAGCTTACAAAGGCAGTTTCTCTGCTCTGGGTGCTAATATCTCCCCATTAGACTCTGACAAAGGCTCTTTAAATACCCCTCTGAAACCACCACCCCCACTCATGCATCTGATGAAGCAGGTCTGCCCACGGAAGCTTATGCTCCAAAATATCTGTTAGTCTATAAGGCGCCACAAGACTTGTTGTTGTTTTCGAAGCTACAGACTAACACGGCTACCTCTCTGATACATGTTAAGAAACAGTTACGGACCTGGGAAATACCAAACCTAAACTAGCAGACAAAGCACTGCATTGCTCACTTTATCTGCAGATGAGATACAGGTCACACAGTCTTGCAGATGGTGTATCTACAGGACCTCTCAGGTCTTGCCCCCTCTGCTGTAACTGGTAGCATGATCCCAAGCCATCAGAAACTAGACTGAGACATCAGCTCACTGCACAGGAACGGCAGTGTGGTGACCTTAGAGTCTGAGTAACATCTTTCACTCACTCAAGACCTGAGCTGGAGAACACTCTGCTATGGTCCCACAAACCATCTATTGCCTTGTCTCTCATTCTTTTACCCTGGTTTACTGTCTGCTGAGGGATGAGGCATCAGCCTGATCTTACAACCATGACTTCTGTTGAATAGGGAACCATGTCCTAGGTGAAATAATGAAAATCTCTCAGCCTCCCATGCCTTGCTTCTCACAAGAAATACTGACAGGTATGCTGTTAGCATATCTGTAAAGCAGCAAAGTGGTGCTTAGAAATTTCCTCTCTCTACTCAGAGGCAATGAGGAGTAACCTGCGCAGTCTGACTTTCCTTTATTAAGTTCTCCCTGTTGCTTTGCACTGCATAGTTCATAAGATAGTTGACCATGCAAGACTGAGACTAGTAATAAATATGTCGGGTTGAGCAATAGGACACAGAAATTGGAAGGAGAAGGGGAATCGTGTGGCACTAAGATGGCTGATGGGCCTTCACTATGTTGTTTTTCATAGTGACAGCAAGAACCTGTGCAACGTACAGGTAGCACAATGGAGGATATACAGCATCTAAAGTGGCTTGGCTCTGAATTGTCCCTGGAAATTTACAATAACTGATAGAAACACGGAGGCACATGAGGTGTGGATCTATTATTCATAAAATAAACAGACACACACAGAAAATGCAAACTGAACTATTTGTATATTTCAAGAAGCATTATGCACAGATAGCCAAAGGAATTTTCAGTATAACCAACAGACATCATCGTAACATGCTCCTGTTTAGGATAACAAAAATTTGGGGATAATTGAGGCTGTACTGCATATATTCTATGTGTATGTTACCACAAAACGTTTACATTTGCAGTTAAGGTTGCTGGGCTGCACATTCCACCGGACCACAAAAAGCAAGAGAACGAGCATGAATCATTCAACACCCCATCTCCATTACATGTTTTGTTGGACCCTCTCAACTTCAACCATTTCCCTAATCCCTGTGCTCAGCCCACCTAAGTCCATTTGCACCCTGAACAACCCAAATGAGCCTTAAATATATAATCAGTAAACTTGGTCAGAGTCAGGTATTTTGAAGAGTAACTCATGGATTTTGTAATTTGCATTATATGTAGCACTGTTCCTGATTTTACATGTGAGAAAGTAAATAGTGTCAGATTACATATGCTGGCTGTGGGATCTGTTTTTCCTGTAGCATCTCCTGAAAACAGTGGGAATTTTAAAAATCTAAAGGTTACAAACTACACAAAAAACAAAACTTTGTCCACACAGTTTGGGTTACAGCTTTATCTCTTGTTTACCAAGGCCCACACACTGACTGGAACTTTGTTCTGCATACAGAACCATCTAGTGGCTGAAAGATATATTGCAAATACATGTATCCTCACAGTATTCATTTTTATAGTAACAGAGAAGAAGCTGTGCTAGTCTATACACTATCAAAACAAAAAGCAGTCAAGTAGCACTTTAAGGACTAGCAAAATAGTTTATTAGGTGAGCTTTCGTGGGACAGACCCACTTCTTCAGACCATAACCCTAATAAACTATTTCGCTAGTCTTTAAAGTGCTACTTGACTGCTTTTTGTTTTGATATTCATTTTTATGTGAACTAACACCTAGCTGTTATCTAATCCTTGTTATCAGTCAATCTCAGAACATTTCACAAAGGAGGTCAGTATCACTCACATTTAGAAATCACAGAATTTAAATAGTATCGGGGGGGTAGCCATGTTAGTCTGGATCTGTAACAGCAATGAAGGGTCCTGTGTCACCTTATAGACTAACAGAAAAGTTTTGAGCGTGAGCTTTCGTGAGCACAGACTCACTTCATCAGATGCTGGTCTTGGAAATCTGCAGGGCCAGGTATAAATAAGCCAGAGCAAGGGTGGGGATAACAAGGTTAGCTCAGTCAGCAAGGGTGAGGTTTACTACCAGCAGTTGATCTGGAGGTGTGAACCCCAAGGGAGGGGAAGCTGCTTCTGTATTTAGCCAGCCACTCACAGTCTTTGTTTAAGCCTGATCTGAGGGCGTCGAATTTGCAGATGAATTGTAGCTCAGCAATTTCTCTTTGGAGTCTGGTCCTGAAATTTCTTTGCTGTAGGATAGCTACTTTTAAGTCTGCTACTGTGTGGCCTGAGAGATTGAAGTGCTCTCCTATGGGTTTTTGTATATTGCAATTTCTGATATCTGATTTGTGTGCGTTTATTCTTTTACGTAGAGACTGTCCCATTTGTCCGATGTATATAACAGAGGGGCATTGCTGGCACATGATGGCATAAATTATATTGGTAGATGTGCAGCTGAATGAACCCACGATGGCGTGGCTGATTTGGTTAGGTCCTGTAATGGTGTTGCTGGTGTAGATATGTGGGCAGAGCTGGCAACGAGGTTTGTTGCATGGATGGGTCCCTGAGTTAGAGTGACTGTGGTGCGGTGTATAGTTGCTGTTTAGGATTTGCTTCAGGTTGGCAGGTTGTCTGTGGGCAAGGACTGGTCTGCTCCCAAGGCCTGTGAAAGTGGGGGATCATTGTCCATGATGGGTTGTAAATCCCTGATGATGCGCTGTAGAGGTTTTAGCTGAGGACTGTAGGTGATGGCTAGTGGTGGTCTGTTGGTTTCTCTCTTGGGCTTGTCCTGTAGTAAGAGGCTTCGTGGCACACGTCTGGCTCTGTTGATCTGTTTTTTCACTTCCTCAGGTGGGTATTGCAGTTTCAAGAGTGTTTGGTAGAGATCCTGTAGGTGTTTGTCTCTGTCGGAGGGGTTGGAGCAAATGTGGTTATATCTTAGTGCTTGGCTGTAGACAATGGATCGTGTGGTGTGTCTGGGATGGAAGCTGGAGGCATGAAGGTAGGCGTAGCAGTCAGTGGGTTTATGGTACAGGGTGGTATTGATTTGGCCATCATGTATTAGTACCGTGGTGTCCAGGAAGTGGATCTCCTGTGTGGACTGTTCCAGGCTGAGGTTGATGCTGGTGTGAAAGTTATTGAAGTCCCAGTGGAATTCCTCCAGAGTCTCCTTCCCATGGGTCCAGATGATGAAGATGTCATCTATGTAGCGTAAGTAGAGATGGGGTGTTAGTGGACGAGAGCTAAGGAAGCGCTGTTCCAGGTCAGCCATGAAAATATTGGCATATTGAGGGGCCATGCGGGTACCCACAGCTGTGCCGCTGATTTGAAGGTATATATCGTCGCCAAATCTGAAATAGTTGTGTGTGAGGATAAAGTTACAGAGCTCAGCCATCAGATGTGCTGTAGCATCACCAGGGATACTGTTCCAGACAACATTTATTCCATCTTTGTGTGGGATGTTGGTATAGAGAGCCTCTACATCCATGGTGGCTAGGATAGGGTTTTCTGGTAGGTCATCAATTTATTGCAGTTTTCTCTGGAAGTCAGTGGTGTCTCGGAGATGGTTGGGAGTGCTGGTGGCATAGGGTCTGAGGAGAGAGTCCACATAACCAGACAGTCCTTCCGTGAGAGTGCCAATGCCCGAGATGATGGGGCGTCCAGGATTTCCAGGTTTGTGGATCTTGGGTAGTAGGTAGAATAGCCCCGGACAGGGCTCTAGACGTGTGTTGGTATAAATCTGTTCTTGTGCTTGTGTAGGGAGCGTCCTGAGCAGATGGTGTAGTTTCTTAGTGTATTCCTCAGTGGGATCTGAGGAAAGTAGCCTGTAAAATTTGGTATTGGAGAGTTGTCTGGAAGCCTCCTTCTGGTAGTCACACCTGTTCATGATGACAGTAGCTCCTCCTTTATCTGCCTCTTTGATTATAATGTCAGGGTTGTTTCTGAGGCTGTGGATGGCATTGCGTTCCACACAACTGAGGTTGTGAGGCAAATGATGCTGTCTCTCCACAATTTCTGCCTGTGCGCGTCGGCAGAAGCATTCTATATATAGGTCCAGACTGTTATTTCTACCCTCAGGAGGAGTCCACGTGGAGTTATTCTTCTTGTGCTGCTGGGAGGGTGTCTGTGTAACAGTGTGCTGCTCAGTGTTGTGTTGAAAGTATTCTTTGAGTCTGAGACGGCGAAAGTAGGCTTCCAGATCACCACAGAACTGTATTATGTTTGTGCGGGTGGTGGGGCAAAAAGAGAGTCCCCGAGAAAGAGCAGACTCTTCTGCTGAGCTGAGTGTGTAGATGGACAGATTGACGATATTGCTGGCCGAGTTAGTGGTACCACTGCTGTGGCTCTGTGTGGCAGGCAGGAATAAATGCTGTCCAGAACAGTATCCCTGGTGATGCTACAGCACATCTGATGGCTGAGCTCTGTAACTTTATCCTCACACACAACTGTTTCAGATTTGGCGATGATATACACCTTCAAATCAGCAGCACAGCTATGGGTACCTGCACGGCCCCTCAATATGCCAATACTTTCATGGCTGACCTGGAACAGCGCTTCCTTAGCTCTCGTCCACTAACACCCCGTCTCTACTTACGCTACATTGATGACATCTTCATCATCTGGACCCATGGGAAGGAGACTCTGGAGGAATTCCACTGGGACTTCAACAACTTTAACCCCAACATCAACCTCAGCCTGGAACAGTCCACACAGGAGATCCACTTCCTGGACACCACGGTGCTAATACACGATGGCCACATCAATACCACCCTGTACCATAAACCCACTGACTGCTACGCCTACCTTCATGCCTCCAGCTTCCATCCCAGACACACCACACGGTCCATTGTCTACAGCCAAGCACTAAGATATAACCGCATTTGCTCCAACCCCTTCAACAGAGACAAATGCCTACCGAATCTCTACCAAGCATTCTTGAAACTACAATACCCACCTGAGGAAGTGAAAAAACAGATCAACAGAGCCAGACGTTTGCCACGAAGCCTCTTACTACAGGACAAGCCCAAGAGAGAAACCAACAGACCACCACTAGCCATCACCTACAGTCCTCAGCTAAAACCTCTACAGCGCATCATCAGGGATTTACAACCCATCATGGACAATGATCCCCCACTTTCACAGGCCTTGGGAGGCAGACCAGTCCTTGCCCACAGACAACCTGCCAACCTGAAGCAAATCCTAAACAGCAACTATACACCGCACCACAGTCACTCTAACTCAGGGACCCATCCATGCAACAAACCTCGTTGCCAGCTCTGCCCACATATCTACACCAGCAACACCATTACAGGACCTAACCAGACCAGCCATGCCATCATGGGTTCATTCAGCTGCACATCTACCAATATAATTTATGCCATCATGTGCCAGCAATGTCCCTCTGTTATATACATCGGACAAATGGGACAGTCTCTACGTAAAAGAATAAACACACACAAATCAGATATCAGAAATTGCAATATACAAAAACCCATAGGAGAGCACTTCAATCTCTCAGGCTACACAGTAGCAGACTTAAAAGTAGCTATCCTACAGCAAAGAAATTTCAGGACCAGACTCCAAAGAGAAATTGCTGAGCTACAATTCATCTGCAAATTCGACGCCCTCAGATCAGGCTTAAACAAAGACTGTGAGTGGCTGGCTAAATACAGAAGCAGCTTCCCCTCCCTTGGGGTTCACACCTCCAGATCAACTGCTGGTAGTAAGCCTCACCCTTGCTGACTGAGCTAACCTTGTTATCCCCACCCTTGCTCTGGCTTATTTATACCTGGCCCTGCAGATTTCCAAGACCAGCATCTGATGAAGTGAGTCTGTGCTCACAAAAGCTCATGCTCAAAACTTTTCTGTTAGTCTATAAGGTGCCACAGGACCCTTCGTTGCTAGAACTGAAATAAGCATGTGGGGCACATTGAGCTATTATGCTGAGGGCAAAGGTATGTGGGTTTGACTCTGGAAGCCAGTGAATGGCTTAAAGTCCCTTTGATGCCACTGGGGTTGATGGGCTCACACTACAATCAGCAATGTTATACACTCCATTCACCTCTCACAGCCTCGTCCTATTTCTGGGCAGTCAACTCACCTGGAGTGGTTATTTGGAAATGGTCTTTTTCATCTCCACGCTGAAGTGGTCCATGTTTTCCTTGCCATGCTGCAGCTGTTACCAATGTCAGAAAAGATTAAATTTTGATTAGCTGCAGTAGCTCCATCCCCTGTTTGGTGCCCTAACTCAAGGACACAGAGCAGCAGAGATGCAGGAGTGGCGCAGGAATGGTGCAGAATGGCAGAGGAAAGCATGGAGAAAGCAGTGGAAGAAGATTCTTCTGTCTTAGAATGGGCTGGTGTTAATCTACACACAATACAGCTTTTAGTCCATAGACAGTTTTACTGGAGTTTGTAGCACAAAAACAAACAAACAAGGGACTAAAATGAACACACATTGTACCCATGTTGTACTTATTTGCGGTCAGTTTACTTGTGACCTGTGCTCACGCTAGACTGACTGCTTATAGTCTCAGGGGTGTAGCCATGTTAGTCTGTAGCTTCACAAAAAACAAGTAGCCCTGTATTACCTTGAAGACTACATGGGAGAATCCAAAGGCCACATTCTGCAATAGCAGAGGCACATTGAGCTAAAGGGCACAAACGCAATAGGAAGCAGAAATGGCTGTGCTTACCAAGCGATGGCTGAAATGGGGCACTGGGGAGAAGCTGGAATATGCGTGGACGAGGGTGAGATGAATATGCTGTTGGGGAATTAAGCTAGACTGAAGGAGAGAGAAAGAAGTCTTGCTGAGATACACAAAGACATAGACTTGGGACGTAAAATCATGGAAAATATATCTGTTTGAGTTCACTAAGTGACAACCAATCTAATTTTATATGCCCTGTCCCTGTGCTCCTCTGTTCAAAGGGCTGCATTTTATCAGTAGCAGTGGAGTGGATCTAATACAATTACATAGCAATCCTGACAGAAATAATGCTACCCACCAAAGGGGAGCTGCAGCATTTCTGAGCTTAACGAGGTTTGCAACTGTAATGCAAGGTGAATGCCAAAACTTTGGTTTTAACTCCAGGCAGCAAGAGAAGGTCTGCTCCTGGTTTCCAATGCTGTCACCAGGCATGAGGGCAAAAGGGCCTTGGATTGCATTTAAACCACAATTATTTCCCAAACTGTGGAAACAATAACAGATAGAATTGTATTTACAATTAGGCCTGGTTCTACACCAGGGAATAAAGTCGATCCCAGATACACAATTCAAGCTATGCCATTAATGTAGCTAGAATCAACGTATCAGGATCAGCTTTGTTCCCTAGCTTAGATAGCGGCTTTTCAGGCTTCCACCGATGTTTTTTATTCCACTCAATAGCCTGGAGTAGCAGGTTGATGGCCGAGCCCAGAGAAATCGATTTTGCCACGTGTTCACAGACACAGCAAAATCTAACTCTGGAGGATTGATCGTGGCATGCCAAATGCATGTTAAATATATCATCGTCATCATCATCAATAACTGTGGGCTCAGCGCCCGTTGGTGTCTGATGCCTCTCTCACTATTTCCTTCCATCTTTCTGTGTCCAGTGCAGAGTGGCTTAGTTTCTGTAGACTAGCTCCGCACCAATCTACTATATCATCTATCCATTCTCTGCAGGGTCTGCCTCTCCTGTTCGAACCGTCCATTATGCTGAATACCAGGGTCTTGATCTTTCATTCATCGTTCATTCTGCAAATACGCCCAAATAGTTGTAGCTTCCGTTTCATAACCTTCTGCAGCAGGTTCTCTTTCAGCAGTATCTTCCTATATAATTCCTCATTGGTGACCTCCTGCATCCATCCTATTCTCAGAATCTTTCTATAACAACTCCTTTTGAATGCCAATATTCTCCTTTTTGAAACTTTCGTTATCACCCAAGTCTCACATCTGTACAACATGCTGCTGAATACACACGTTTTCAAGACACCCAGCTTCATTCCTAAGCTAATCACTTTGCTTTTCCAGATCTTATCCATCGCCTTCAAACTTGCTCTTGCTTTCGCTATTCTAGTCGCTATTTCCTTCTTACGGTCTAGCTCATATGTGATGTTGCTCGCCAGATCTGTGAACTTCTTTACATTTTCTAGTTCAATAACACTGACACTGATCTTCCTTCCTATGTGAAGTATAGACATACCCTAAGCTGGAAAAAAGAGAAAAGTAGCTACAGAGTGTGGAGGAAAGAGAGGTTTATGGCCTGATTTTTCAGATGTCCTGAGCATCTCAGCTTCCATTAAAACCAGGGGAATTTATGGGTACACACCCACTCTGCAAATCAGTGGGTCTTTGCCCACAAAAGCTTATGCTCCAAAATATCTGTTAGTCTATAAGGTGCCACAGGACTTCTTGGTATTTTTGAAGATACAGACTAACTTGGCTACCCCTCTGATAGATGCTGGAAAGCAGCGGACCTGAGTGGCTCTCTGAATGAAGATATCTTGTAGGATAACATGAAGGCTTGTTATAACATACTTGATATTCTTCAGTGTTGATAAGCATATAAAAAAAGGCTTGATTTACTTTTTCTCCAGAGGAATGAGAGACCTATTCCTCTTGGCATTCCTGTTATGAAAAGGGATGCAATTTTACCATGAGAATAGCTCTGATCAACAGGCAACTACTGTCCACAAAAGAGCTGAGCATTTTTCTTGTAAGCTGTTTTGTCTGATAAATGCAGCAGTCAGACACCTGCTGGATTAGTTTAGAATCACACTTGAGGCTGAAATAAACTAGCACATTTATTTAATTCTCTGGAAACACTTTTTCTCTGCACACACAGCAAACAACCAGAGTGTAGGAGCTTTGATTTGGTCTCTGCAGCCATCCAACAGAATCACAATGGCTATTAGCCAAGATGGGCAGGGAAGGTGTCCCTAGCCTCTGTTTGTCAGAAGCTGGAAATAGGTGATAGGGGAGGGATCACTTGATCATTACCTGTTCTGTTCACTCCCTGTGGGGCATCTGGTATTGACCACTGTCAGAAGACAGACAATCGGGCTAGATGGACCTTTGATCTGACCCAGGGTGACTGTTCTAATGTTCTTCCAAGGATGGCCACAGTAGCGCTATAGTTCTGATCAGGAATAAGCCTCAATATTTGCGAACTCTTAACCCTGCTCACTCCCCACCCACTTTTTAAAACAGGAGAGAAACTGAAATGCAGGAATTTTGTCATGCCCTCATTATTATCTCATTTTAATATGCTGGATCTCTCATTAGATGCTGTAGATCACAGCCAGATGGACTGTGACCCTCATTATGTTTCAAAGTTACTATGCAGCTTAATGCCTGCTGGTTAGTGGCTTGCCGGCCATTCAACTCCTCCCTTCCATTTGGATTCACACTTCATTAGCCGCAGAATTTTTATTACTCAGGGTTCTATCTTCTTCCTTGTCTGACCCTAGCCTCCTACTCTCTTCCTCTTTTTAATTCCACTGCCCCGGTGGTCCTGGCCAAATTGAAATGATAGTGACCTGGAGTGGTGGGAAAGGGCAGTAAATCACTATCAGGGATGGGATGCCCCTAGTTTTGAGGGCTGAAAGCAGTCTCCTTTTCCTACCAGAGTTACAATCTGTAACTGGAAGACAGGCATTCTCCTCCTGCTTCCATTGCTGGCCCCACTGACTTTTCCTTGTGCCACGACACTTCCAGAGCTTTGGAGTGGGCTGGAGAATCTCTGTGACCATTGCCAGAGGAGCAGAGTCTTGCCTGGCGTCCCAAACATCATTGGCTTGCCTGCTGTTCTGTACAGCCAAGCCTCAGAATCCATTGAGTTACTCCTTCACTTTCAGCTTGCTAGAAAGCCTGTTCCAAGTCCAGGGGAGGGCTTCGCAGCTGGGTTTGCCAATGCTCATCCAGCCAAACAATGTTCTGGTCCAATGCCTTCACACACGCTGCCTCAGCACTGTGTAATATAAATAACACGTGCATTGTGTCCCATTCACTTTGTAATCAAACATGACCACCAGAGCACTGCAGACCCAGTCACTGGGACAGGCAGAGCCAGAACACAGGCTATCACCTCAAGGGATATCACTGGCATGCAGACATGCCTGTGGGCTTTACGGTTGAAACAGAGGCCTCTCTTCCATCTGCTGGCTGGCAGGAGCACTCCCCTCTGGAGGGAGGTGCTGTCACAGGCTCATCGGATCCCGGCAGCACCCCCCACAGCTCACTGCAATGGCAAGTCGCTTTAGAAACTGTATTAAATTAAGGTTGCCTCAACGAGACGGCAGCAACAGCAGGGGAGGCGGGCCCTTCTCTGCCTCTCTAACAAACAGCCACGTCTCCTTGTTCAGCGTGCCTTCGGCTCACTGAGCGCAGAACTTCCATCCTCCTCCCTGGCTGCCTCAGGAGTTCAACGTGAGGCCACGACACAGCACAGATGGCGCCAGCTGCCTAGACAAACAGCAGCTCTTGTGAAGTGCACATGAAGGTGCATGCATCTGTTGAAAGCAAATGCTGGGTCTTGTAATGAAGGAAAAGGGAAACAGGTAGCTTTGTGTCCCAAGCCACTGCAGACTGGTGTTGTGCGCTGGTCTAGGCAGGCGCAAGTTCTAGTTTAAAGTCAGTCACCCAGAACACATAGGGCTGATACTGTGATAGATGGAGTTCCTTTCGCTGGGCAATTAAGCTACACGTTAAGGATTTGTAATGCATCCAGCACCATGTGTGGAAACTGCAACACCGTAAGCGTTCTGAAATCCAACAGCTTTCTCACCATGCTTGGTTGGTTTCTTCCATTCACTGAAGTTGAAGAGTGGAACTAGGCTGGTCAGCGTGGGCAGTGGGTGAAAGCCCAGCTGGGGAAGACAAGCCCCAGCTCTGACCCTTAATCCCCCCATCCCGTGGAGTCAATTCCCAGCCCTGAACATCCTCAGACTCCTTAGTGTCCCGCCCTCCCAGCATGTGGCATGCCCCCGTCACCCCTTCCTGGCCACCTAGAGCACCTGGCAGCTGGAAAATCAGACAGCCACACCACAGCCCCTGCCACCCTGGGCTGCCAGAGAGCATCGGTAGGTTTGGGAAGGCAATGCCTTCCCTTGTCTATGCAACTGGCTGCCCCTGCTGGTCAGTGTCATATTCTGTTAGTCCTGGAGGTAAATATCGAGGCTAGTCTCACAAAGGGGTCTTAAGCATTGCAGTGCCTTACTTATAGGTGTCCTTCTGCCTGTGGAACTCACCACCCTGGTTTAGGCTTTCAGCTCCCTATACATTGATGGGAAGAGTGAGGCACCTGAAAGACAGGATTCACAAAAGCCTGCACAGTGAGAAGGATATCGACTAAACCAGCCTGTAGACAGTGCCAAGCAGGACCGTGCCTCTCAAAGAGTCTTAGGTGCTTCCATGTGGATTCACAGCCACAAACTCCCTCCCGGAGTTAGATGCTGAACCCAGATTAGTGCTGTCTCAAGAAAAGCTGAGGAGACCATTGTGGTAGACTGATGTGGAGCTAGGACTTGAATCTAGGACATCTCAGGAGAGTCCCTTAACCCCTGAATTAAGTCTTTCAATCCTCCTGCTGAAGCTGTTCCAATCTGCATATCTGTTTAGCTATTCCCTTGAACAGAGAGTGAGGATGACTCTATAGCCTAGTGGTTACAGCAAGCCTCTAAAAGGGACAGGTGGGCACAGCAGACCCCCTGTGAATCTAACCCCAGCTGTAGCACAGCTCTCCCACTGCGCTCTCAGAGTAGGATTGTTCCCCAGATTTATGTAACTTCAGCAAGGGACACTGGCCTTTTCCCTTGAACAAGGGTACTGCAGATTAATAGCTCTCACTGCTATGGAGTTTCCTTTGATATTCACTCTCTGGTTTCCTTTCTTCACTTTCATCCTGTTTTTCTTACTCCTAACTCCTCAGACACAAGGCTGGCTAACCATTTCGAGGGGGGAAAAAGCTGCAGGTCAAAGCCTTGGTGGGGCTGTCCCTGAACAGTGAGGAATTCATTATTTATTTTCTTTTTCATTGGTTTTACTTCCAAGGGGACCCAGTTTCTCTTTTGCCCAAACACACTGTGGGTGGCTTTTCTGTAATAATCCTGGAAAAAAGAAAGAGTCCTTATTTCTTTCCTTCCCTCGGGAAACATCTCAGCCGTTATTACCTAACAATGTGGTTTTGTAACAGGAAAAGAATATTCCACAAGGAAGAGCCTGAGCATCCATGCCTGGCGTTCACGCTCCCAGAAGTCTTACAAATCAAAAGGAAGCAAAGTGCCTCCCCTGTGGCTTCTTGGTGAACTTTTACACACGTGCTTATTTTTGCCAGCAATTCCAAACTCTGATCATGTAAGAGAGCTAAAACCCACGCCCTGATTACGAGAGCCATAGGACACGGCTGTTCATTTTAAAGCTTCTGTTTGCTCAGCTGACTCATTAGATTGTGCTGTCGTAGTCAGCCTTAGACCTGAATCACCAAGCTGGGACCCAAACATCTCTGAAGTTTGAGGGTGGAAAACCTTTGATCTAAACAATCTGGGAAAGTGGATCAGCAGTGAAGTTTGCATCAAGAGCCAATGCATGTGCAGACGGTAAGGTTGGGTTCAGGCCTTCCAGTAGTTCAGTCTTAAAAGGTACAGATCCTTATGACTCAGATATGTTTCTTTACACTGCTGGAGGCCTGGACATTACAGCAGGGAGACACAAATTTGAGTGGTAAGCTTTCACTATGCAGACCAACGTGGTGATTATTAAATAACAGGGTGGGATCTGTCCTCCTAAATCTCTGTAACCTAATCTGGAGTCTCACAGGTCACATTCCTGCTTCTCTTTCAACTTGTTTTTGTTACTACTTTGTCCTGTTGCTGTTGCTTGCCATTCAGCGTAGATGAGATGAAGTGATTTCTGGGCTGAGCGCCCCCAATGCTTTTTGGAATTGGTGGAGGTTAAGGTGCTGAGCACCTTGCAAGAGACACTGAGTACCTAGCAAAGGGGTCGGCAACCAACATAGCAAGAAGAGCCATTTTTTCCCCCAATTTGGTAAAAATCTCAGTAATTCAAGAGCCATAAGCAGTGCTTTTTTTTCTAGGAAAAAAAGGTGCCTGAACTCTGCCCCACACTTGCCCCCTTAACCCTCCCCTCAGAGAGCCCAACCTGTCACCATTCTTAACACTCCTGTCCCCAACCCACCCCAGCCTTTAACCTCCTGCCCCTCCGCACGGTTCCAACCCACCCCTGCTTTTAACCCCCTCCCCACAGCCAGGCTTTAACCCTTCCCCCACAACCCCACCATACTTCCGCCGTAACTCCCCACACAACCCAGCTCCTGCTCCTTTGCTGGCTGCCATGTTCTCTCCCCCACATGCAGCGCAGGAGGGGCAGCTCTCTGACCTGTCACGTTGAAAGAGCCCAGCTCAATTTAATGTGTTTAATAGGCAGTGCTGGCGGTTAAACCAATTTAAATTGAGCCCAGCTCTTTCATTGGCAGGCAGGGAGCCAGAGGCAGAGCAGCAGGAGCTGCAAGTGGCTGCTTAAAAATCCACGTATGGCTCAGAGCTGCCCAGCTGCCTTTCAAAAACAGCGGCCCCGGGGAAAAAAGATGGCGGAAGGCAGTTATGCTGCATTTTGCCGGAAAAAAGCTGTGGCCGTAACACACGTGAATACGAGATGGTCCTTAGTAAATAATATCAACCCATACTTTTTGTAACCCCTAGTTTAAGAACAGCGCACACACAGTGATTTGTAATGTGATGCATGTTTACTGCAGGCTGTTCACAAACTTTTTACACATTCTATTTCCTCACACTTCACGTGTGTGTGTTTGTACCACTACCTTCCTGACTTTCACTCCCAAACCTTCGCTCTCTCTGGAGGACAGTGGGGGGTTTATCCAACCTTTTGAGAGCACATATCATTTGCTATTTAGATATGAGTTGTTCATTGTTGGGCTTTGAGACATTCACCATTTATCAAGTAATGAGGAGTTTTGTTGCTTTTTTTCCCTTTGCAATTATAGTGGTGGGAGCCACAAAGAAGTCCTTAAAGAGCTGCATGCAGCTCCAGAGCCCCAGGTTGCAGACCCCCAACCTAGCAGGATCGGATTCATTATGACTGGGGTTGATACCGAAACTGCTTGGGCACAAAGGAATCCTCACCTCCAGCCCCTGGAGCTGTAATAAGCTGTGCTGTAAACTTCCAGGGTCACCACCTTATAACAAGCTTGCTGTCCTTACAGCTCCATTGCTGCTTATGAAGACAGCAAGTCACGGGTGTGCAACTTGCTGGAGGGAAACATTCTCTTTGTCTCAACTTTCCAAAAGCTGAACCAAGTATTAAATATTTACTTAACCTGTCCTTTTGGATCAGTGGAAATAAACATTCAACGCTCTCTTTGGCTTGCAGGAAAAGTGAGATACAGTGAATGTATTCCACTAGGAAAAGCACAGACTGCAAATCCTGGATTTCACTTTGAATTACAGCTGTGACATGGGCTGCCACTTTATTTTAAAAAGCACTCGCAATTTATAGACTTCCTTTGGACACAGTCTGAATGAGCCTTGGAAGCCAGGGCACTGAGTCACTTTTCCATTCCTCCTTTTGTCCTGTTAATGCCATTATAACTTCTCTCACAGCAGGAGGGATAAGGTTCAATCAAAAGACTGTGAGCAGAAATAAGTTGTATTCACTCACAGAAACTCCTACCCTAAAACTCAGAAGGTGCTGCAGTGAAAGGAAGCAGTGAAAAAGAGCTGACTGTGCTATGGTCAGCAAACCAAATAGCTCTTCTGCTAGATACATGGGGAGCCAGGTAATAATCAAAAGGAGAGTGAAGGATATACTCCCCTTCCCTAGTTCCTCAGCTGGGTCGAAGAAGGTGTGAGAGGAGGGTTTGCTTTCGGGGGTTTTAAACATGGATGTGTGAGCTGAATCCTGACACTCTCATTGCAGCTGTGGGCATCAGTCTAGATCCTGTGATTTTGTAAACATGGAACTGCCAGTGCAGGAGTGGGCCAGATCTGACTGTTTTCCTTTCCTGTGGAACAGCTACTTCGGAGGGCAAAAGTTCTTTGTGCGAAGAGTTGTCAGAGGTGGAGCTGTAGCTCTCTGTAATTGTGTGCCCGAGAACAGAAATATTAATGCTCTTACCTGCTGGGATTGGGAGTTCTGAATAGAAAGGGCTTCTCTCTCTTGCTTCAACAGGTTGGATACTCTTCTATTTCCCACTGACCTTAAGATAGGTAGGGACACACTTCCTAGGGCCATGCTGAGGTTGTCCTCCTACATAAGGGAGCATTCAACAGTAGCTTGGAGCTTGTTTTTTGGAACAGATGCCTGTAAGAGTCTTTGGCAGCAAAGAAGCTGATGTCTCATGGGGCAGAAAGATCTGGAATATGTTGTCTGTCTTTCTTTAAGGAAGCTTTGCTTGATGGGACAGCTGGTTTAGCTGTATAAAGCCTGAATTAGCTCAGCTGAGGGAGGGTTGCAGAAATAGCAGCAGGGTGGGTTTTACATAGCAATGGCAGAGAATTGCTCTAAAGTGCTTGTGAAATGCTGTTTTTCCTCCTTCAAGAAGAAAGCTCTTTATTTCAGTCATCAGTGTTGCTGGGCCCCAAACTGTATACTTAATCTAGCTTTGCTCACAGGGAATGGAAGGGAACCACAAAATGATTGTGGCAGAAGCTCTTGAGAGCTTTGGCTGTGTTGTCTTCAAAGCTGATGTTGCACAAGGATGAATTTGTGGCTGTCCGTGATTTCTTTCTGTCTGGCCGCCTAAGGGGAAGAAGAACAAGGTACACCTTGTGCTCTTCTATTGGGCCTGCAAACAGAAATAAAAGTGTGAGGAACCAATTCTCTGGTTTTCTCTGCTGTCTCCTGCAACATTCTCTCTGCTCTGTGATCAGTGCTTTGTGTGAAAATCTGAAGTGGGTCTGACCCACAAAAGCTCATTACCATATTAAGAAATTTGTTAGTCCTTAAGGTGCTACAGGACTGCTTGTTCTTTGTTGGAAACAGAATGTCAGATTAGATGACATATTCCATTTGGGATAGAAAATTCTATAGGGAAGTAAGTCTTGAAGGGAGAAATAAATGTTGTTCAGAACCACACAACCACATTTGGGTACCAGTGAGAGCCGTAAAACCCCTGTCCCGCTGCCACCAAACTCTGTAGGTGCCTAGATTCACATAGGGCCTAATTTTTGCTTACAGTTCCTTACATGGCTATATTTCTGCTTCTGATCATACGCTGTGCTTCTAAGGCTCTGGCTCAGTTGCCTATTTCATGCCTAAAACCCAGCACCATCATCAAACCAGGTGAAAAATGGCACTGCCCAACCTGTGTAACTTATGGGGCCTAATCTCTTAAGATTGGCTGGGTGGGGATGAGAAACCAGTCTCCCTTACCACCTTTAGGCTAGTGCTTAGGTACTGACCCAGGAGACAGAAGATGCTGGGTCCATTTCCCCCTTTGCCAGAGGAGGAAGGTTTTGAACACAGGTAGCCTACCCCACTGAGGAGTGCCTGAATAACTCATTCTGGGTCTATGTGTGTATTTATTTATACAAAGTGGCACGGCTTCACCAAGAGATGCCCCTCACTCCCATTTCATGGGCTAGTGAGTAACGCACTTACCTGAGAGGTGGGAGTGCGTAGCTGAAATCTCTTGTTACAAAGCAGCAGGAACTGAACCTGGATCCCTCTCATCCTGGGTGAGTACCTCATCCACTGGCATAAATCTGCTGAGGTTTGCACAAGTGGCTGTTCTCTATAGTATTGGCTGTGCGTGGCTGATCCTCTAGCAAGAAACAGCTTATGCATCTGACTCCAAACTAGAGATTCCCACCCATGGAGAAGTGCAGAGGTAAGTGGGGGCTTAAGATATACTACTTTGGTTGGTATCTGCTCTTTGCTAGCTTAGGTGGCTTCCTGCCTAGCAGGCTAGCGTTTGTGAATGTCGTCTCAAGGCATCTGTATCTTCCCATGCATTGTATAGGGAATCTAGGCGCATAACCCCAGGTTTGTGGAGTCTCCTGGGTTGGGGACAACACTAGAGCCCAAGAGCTTCAATCCCAGCTGGGAGCCCATATCCTGAGTCCCACCACCTGGGGCCAAAGCCCTTGAACTTCAACCATGGGCACAGCTGGTAGGACTCAGACTTCTGCTTTCACTCCAGCAAGTCTAAAGCCATTCCTGGTGACTCTATTAAAGTGGGGTCTCAACCCATTTTAGAGTCCCAACCCCCATTTTGAATACTTTGGTGTTAAAGTAATGGCTGAATTGTGGCTGCACAGTAATAGGGATATGCGGCTTGGTTCTCCACCATGCAGATTCAGATGAAATGCTACTAATCCAAATGGCACACCCTCTGCTCAGAAGTAAGCACCCGCACAAAGTGTAAGGCCACTGAAAAACAGGTACGGCTCAGGTCAGTGGTGATGGAGGGATTGGCCATCTGACAGCATCCAATCTCCTGTGCAATCCACTGCCTAGATTTTGATACCACTCTTGTCACCTTGGCACGTGCAGCATGGACCCATATCCACTTCCCAGGGGATTGGTGTCCACTGGTGATAGAAGGCATCTTTGTTGCAGCAGAAGACCGCCTGGGTCATGGAGATGAAGCTCTCAATCCCTCAGATGTAGTCCCTGCAGGTCAGTTGAGGGAGGATGACGTGGGGGTTGCTTTTCTGTTCCTCCCTCTGTCCTATGGATATACACCTGTCCAGGGGTGGGGTGTATGTACATGTATGTAGAGACATGAAGGGTCTTATGTGCCTGTGTGAGACAGAGGAAGGGGTCCAGTAGCCAGCACCTGCTTCATTAACTGCCCCAATCCCTATGCTTTGGCGGACCCCCTGGGGCCCAGGGGATTAGCTGTGGGGAGTGGGAGGGGGGTGGTCCTGGCACTGGCAGGAAAGGTTGCACCCCCCTGCAAACATCAGGCTGCTCCACTTCCCCTGACACCTCTGCCCCTGCCCACTCCACTCCCCTGGCCTCCAGCCACGTCGCTTAGTGGAGGCGGCTCAGGAAAAGGGGTGTGACTACCCCCCGCCACCCCCACACTGGCAGCAGGATGTGGAAAACCAGGGCAGGAAGCTGGGGGGAAAGGAGCAGGCTGGGGCCGTGCTGCTTCTGCTCCCTGGCACCAGTGAGTGTGGAGACTGAGGGACCCAATCCCTACTGCCAGTGCCAGCTGGCGCCCCACCTCTTGGCTAGTTCCTCAGGCTGCATCACTAGGAGGAAGGCGCCTGGGAGCATAGATGGTATGGGGGCAGGGAAGGGCAAGAGCTTGAGGAACGGGGTGGAGTGAGGGCAGGGCAGGAGGAGTCATGTGGGGGACATGTAACCAGTGCCTCCCTTGTGTCCCTCTCCAGCAGTTGCCAGTGCAGGCGTCTGGTCAAATTAGGCATCTTTCCCCATATTTCTCAGCCAGTCAACCCCCATTCACCTCCCACCATGCAACACTGGTTCCCCGCTGGTTCCCCACAAACGATCACTAGAGGACCTGCAGCAAGAGTGCAGACCGGGAGCAGTCAGAAATCAGAGCAAAACAGGGGAAGGAGCTGTCTTTGGGGGAGGCAGAGGAACTACATCTCTTATTTGGCAACAAACAATGCAAGAGGGACTGTTTTATAATGGCAATTCTATTGTAATGCCTTCCTGACTAGAATGAGCACCACTGCTCAAATGATTTCGCCAGTCTAGTTCCAAAACTACCTGAGGGCTGGAGAGATGTCAAGTGATCAGTGCCCCCTTAGATTGGTATAATTAAATCTGCCTCCCAGAAGCTGGCTGCAGTAGTGGTTTCTAAGCCCACAGGGAACTGATTTTCTTTGCTTCGCTTTGTTTTGCCTAAAGATTTCATTATCTAGGCCTGTGCGAGAGAAGAGGGTGAATGCTGTCAGCTGCGTTCCCCCCTCACTCCTCCTGTCTTCAGATTCAGATGTCTTAAACGAGTTTTGATGTGGCCCTAGGGAAAGTGTCCATTGCTAGTGTTGTCATAAACCAAATCAGCAGATGGGAACAGTATTTGAGAACATGAATAAAGAGGCTTGGGTGTTGCAGGACTAAAAACGTCTTGAGCTTTATGGGGAAAGCCAAAGAGTGCTGGGCTCACTTCTGACCTCCTTTACACCAGGGTAAATTCCACTGACTTCAGCGGGGTTACTTTGGCTTTACATCAGCATGAACGAGACCAAAACCAAGCTTTAACTCTGCTGTACAAATGAGTTTGTAAATCTGAGCTATCACTTGCTCATTATTTTTCATTCCAGTAAAATAGATTTTTGGAAATTCAGTCTGCAAAGCATCAGACTGAGACTGTTACACTCCCTGCAGATGGAAATGGAACTACTATAGATGCATACAATCCTACTTGCACTGCAATAAAGGCAAGCACAGCTCGCAGTCACAGGGGCAGTAGCATTTTAGCTATATTGAAAGCTCGCTAATGACTCAAATTGACTTTAACTAGCATTTCATCCTTTTCTTTTTCCAATAACTAAGACTGACCCCCTTGATTTCTTCACTCACTGTCACCAATTACCAGTGCTGCCTTCTAAAAGTCTCAATCTGTTTTCCTCAAGGTGCCAACTCACTTTTTTTCTCTGTCGCTGGACTGGTCCAAACCACAAACAAAAGTCTGCAACTTTAAAACATTAACTAATCCTATTCATGGACAATATAAACTGGATTCAAGACACAGAGCCCAGAAAGTGCAAAAGAAGCAATATCTGTGGTTTATTAAGAATTAAGTATATTACAAAGCTCTTCGTAAGCTAAAAATGAGCCTGCCCGGTTTCCCTTGTGATAATGCTGATGTCAATAATACCTCATGGGATTTGAGTTGTCCTGTACATTAAAATAATTGCATTCTCCTGAAAAGAAAAATCAAACCAATGTGACACCCTGATTTTCCAGTTTCAGATCCTTCTGCTTTTTAACAAGCTTTGTAATGGAAATATAATACTACAAATGTTGTTTTCAAAGAAGCTTGTTTTAACTATTTAAAGTCTAACAAGGTCTGAAGTCTAAAAGCCCAACCAACCTAAGACACAAAAGGGGCACAGAGCCAGATTTTCAAAGGTATTTAAGACAAAAATCCTGAAAGGTATTTAGGTTCCTAATGCCTACTAAAACTAACAGGAACTAGGTGCCTACATCTGGTAGGTAGGCCCAAGTGCCTAAAGACGTAGATAGGTGCCTTTTGACTCTGCGTGGATACAAGTTTTTTTTCCCCTTCCTTCTTCAGTGAGTGTTGTATATTGCAAGGGACCAAATTTTGAAAGTACCTGAAGTTGCACTCGGGAGCCTCCTGGGCATTTCAAAGGCACCTGGGTGCCTAACTCCCACTGAGGCACCTATCTGCCCTGTGCAAGTGTTAAAGTCCTCGCCCACACATGCAGTCTTGCTTCAGGCAAACTCCTTTCATAATTTTTGCCTGAAAAAGGTTCTGAGAAAAACTGAGGATGGAATTCACCATTTGGGCCCTGTCCTGCAAATGGACCCAAAAGTGTTGATCCCTGCTTGTGTGCATAGTTCAACGGGGCATCACCGGGGTCAGCATGGGAACTCAGGTGCACCCACACAGAACTGATCGTAGGACAGGGACCATAGTCATGAGGGTTTGCATTCAGCGGATTACTTTGCCAGTCACTAAAGAGAACATTTTAGTGAACCTTTCTTGGCAACTTCCAGCCCAACTAACCTGGGTCTGTATTAAAATAAGAGCCATAGGGTGCAATTTAGTATTTTAAAACAATCATGTTATGAAAAAATTAGCTCTTCTGTGGAATCAGAGGCATGTACGATTTTGGACTAAAGAGAATGGTGAAAGGGAGACAGCCCAAAGGACAGCAAACAATTTCACAGTTATCTAGCTTGAAAGCATTTGAACAAAGAACACGTGGGTAATCTTCAGCACACCTTGCTATCATTAACGCCATTCTACAGATGGGAAATTTAAGCTAAGTGAACACTGTCACTTTACTGCACTTCAAAGATGTGAAACCTCCCTCCCCCCAGCACCGAGCACAGCAAGTTACAGTCCTGTAAAGCGGCAGGGTAAATGGGCTCCCAGCACTGCTAGTTATTCTCCCTGAATGCCTACCCAGCACTCCTGCTGTGGAGGCACTTTCACTTTAAAGTCCTGCCAAGACAGCACGGGCATGACTGTGCTTTTGGGAGTGCAGGCAAACCAGACAGGTTACACGCCTCGCCCGAGGCCAAAGGCAGAATCAGAACTCAAATTCCTCACTTGTAGGTGCCTACTTTTAAAGCACACCTCCTCAAAAGTAAATGAGTGGGTTTGACTGATAAAAGGCCATGCCATTTTCTTCCACAGAGAAACTGCATATTGTAGTAATTCTCAGTTCTCCCGGAGGCAGTCATGTGTAATAGCATTCCCTTGTGGCTTGTGTGATGAACATTTGGCAACTGAACAAGAGCAGTTGTTAATCAGTGGTAGTTTCTACACAAAGCACTTAAACACGATTAGCTTCAATGAGACTTAAGCATGTACTTGAGGTTAAGCAAAGGCTTAAGAGCTTTGCAGGATCAGGGCCTAAATGACAGATTGTGGGATATGAATTGCAGTAGAGAAAACTCTTCCCAGGGAACCTTCTCCTATTTCAGCTAACTGCCAGAGTGACACAAGAAGACAGTAAGAGAGATCCTACTTCTTGTGACTTCTGTTGGTGAAGAAGCATGTTTGTTTCTCATTGCACTCCTGAAGTGCTTCATTGCGTCATACTTTCTGGGGCTCCCAGTGCAAATGGCCCTCAACTAATGAGCCAATCTCTCAACTACACGTAATTTGTTACACTTGCAGTTAGGCCTGGATTGAGTACCTGGTTTCTCATGTTCACCAAGAGGTAAGGAACAATGAATGACACAACACAGAGCTCACTTTGGTCATGATGGGGCTTGAATTGTCGCTTTTACAAGATTAATAGGCAATCCAATCATCCTCTTTCATCGCCACCAAAGCTAAATGATGAAGACAGCTTTGCTCAAAAGCTGTGCAACATTTGCAGCACAGGAGTTGCAATCTCCATTACAAAGCAGTAATTCTGTAGTAGAGACTTTATATAGGCAGAGAAATGTCTTTTAGCTTCATGTATTTTTTTAACCTAAATGGCAAAAAAAAAAAAAAAGGAGTCAGGCTTTCCTTGGTCAGAGAAGAATACCTGCAACTATATTTAAGGCTGCAATGGCACCAGAGGATAGATAAAACTAATGTCTATGTCAAAATATACAGCACTATCTGTGTGCCAATAGCATGCCATACTAAAAACAGCTGAGTTTCTAGCAGTTGAACCTCTCTAATCCAGAACTTTCTCATCCAGCAAAATCCATAATTCAGCATGATTTCAGTTAGCTGGATGACCATTTATCATGGGTGTGGCCAAGTTTCCCGTGGTCCCATAAAGTTTATTTACAGACAGCAGTCCTGGATCTCAGTGTCACATGCTGTTATTTAGCTCTAATTTACCCCTAAATGTCTTCTAAGAGCCCAGTAAGCAGTGGAAGTGTTGGTAATGCTGCCAGAAAACACTGACCTCCTGTGGTCCAGCAACTTCTCTAGTTCGGCACCAGTCAGGTCCTCTAGTCCAGCACCCTCAAAGTACAACCTGTATAGTTATATCAATGCTCTGATGCCTACAGGATTTCTCTTCTGCTGTTGCTATTACTCACTTTGGTTCACCGTCATTTCAACGATCCATGCTAAAAAGGAACTTTTTCTTCTGTTTGGATAGCAGCCAGTCACCCTTATCCAACTCCTGATTTATTACAGAAACTTTTACCTGCTCCCATGATAAAGGCTTACTTGGTATTTTTGTGAGCACTGCAGCACATGTGAAATCAAAACTAAAGTCAATCCAATATGAATAATACATCTGCACACACACAGTAGAGGCTAAGAACAAATGGGAACAATGTAATTCTTATGCCGAAGGACTACCATGACACTGTGTGGCTTGTGGAAAGCTGCTCGAGCAATCACGGAAAATATCGCAGGATTTAAATTGATCAAATGCATACAACAGAAATCACGGGCCATTCTGTACAAGCTATTGCTCTATATTTAATGCTCTCCTTGTGTCAAGTTTTTACCAGGTGTCCTAGACAGTGTGAGACTGCAAAAGAGATCAGAAATTCATCCAAAAATATATTGCAGTGCCTCCTTCTGCTTGTATTATTCAGTTTTGTGGAACAGGTTTCTGGAGGACAGTCTTAATTTTTATGCAAATTGTGATTTCTTTTTACGTTTAGAAAGTAAATTTTTGTTTCACTCAATGATTAAAAAATGTTTCCTTAGAAATCTATTTAAATGGCATACCCTGCAAAACCCTGTGCTGCTGAGGAAAAAAACTCCTAATTGAGAGCGGTTTAAAAAACAACAACAACAAAAAAACTACAAAAACAATGTTGTGCAGCTTCTAAGATTTGTGAAAACCCTATTTACTAGGTCAATTCTGATGTTTAGAGATTCAGAGCCACATTTGTCACCCTTATTCACATGCCTGGTTCCACTGATGTTGCTATTTGTATGCCTACAAATAAACCATACATATTCCAAACCTTCCTATTCTATTTTAACCTACTCTAGAATCTGACACGTTATACTGCAACTTAGGAATTCACTAAATTCCATCTTTACCACTGAATTCACAGAGCCCAATTCACTGCTTTGGTAGTCAGAATTATGCCACTGACTTCAATGGAATTGGATTGGCTTACCTCAGTAGTGAATTTGACCCAGATCTTCAATAATCATTAGTTATCAAATAGGAAAAAGAAATCAGAGGGGTTTTGGCTGGTTGGTTTTTACACTGAAGCTAAAACTGAGTGACAAACATATAATAGTGCAAGAGTTAAAGCGTAGACTATATGGGCACATGTTTGAGAAGGCTAGGGTAACATGTACATACAGTCTAATATTAGGACATCCTGCACTCCCAACAGGAATTCCACATGAAACCCCCCAGCAGTAAGATTATAATAGATAGAAAGATTTGAAGACTGGGCAGGAAAAAGATTTTCCCAAATCTACTCTTGAGTTGCAAGGTAATTAATCCATTTAACACTGGCCAGGAGTTATTTGGAGTGAGGAACGGGAGAAGAGTGGAGAAGGAGGAGAAGTCAAGGGACTGCTCACTGCTTAAAAGTACCTCACTGAAACAGGGGCCTGAATGGGCACGTGTTATGATCATGAGGATTAGCCAGCAGCCTGGGGGGAAGAAGCCATAACAGCATGGTTATTCACCCATGGTCTATTCACTATTCTCATGAGCCTCCCCATATGGGATGAAGTTGCAGTGCTCCCAAAAGATGAAACTCCCTTATAACTTTTAGTCCAATGATTAATGCACTCACCTGGGATGTGGGAGACCCAGGTTCCATTTCCTCCTTGGCCTGAGGAGGAGAAACGATTTGAATGCAGAAATCCACTGCTCAGCAGAGTGCTGAACTATGGGATAATCTGACATGGGACGCCCTCAGTCTTTCCTACTGAAGCTGTTCTTCTCTGGCTAAGTTACACTTCACTTAAGCTGCAGATGGGTCTCTGGGTCTCCTACCTCCCAGCTTTGTACTGTAGCCAGCAGGCAACCATCATCTTCATTCTTTCTCTGGCTCAGTGATTAAGTATTTAGGCACCTAAGTCACTTTGCGGATCTGGGCAATGATCTATAACATGGAGTGGCAGGATGGGCCTCCAACTTGCATATACTCCCATGTAATTTCTTAGGCTTGATCTACATTAGACCTTACACGCAACTGCAGATATGCAATTATAGCTATGGCAACCTGTCACCCTCCTTTGTTCCTTGTGATAGGAGGAGCAAAAGGGGTCGCCCGCCAACCCCAGAGAGATTGATTTTTGTGTGCCTTTACCCTTAACGGGTCGATCATCCAGTATGTATAGACAAGTCCTTAGTCACTGTATCTCCTGAAGCTCTTTCATTAAGCCTTGCTCATATTACTGTGGGAGAACAAGAGGGTAGAAGTGGTGGCAGGGTGCTACAGTATATTATGAGCTCATGGATTACAAGTGGGAAGCTTGAAGACGAGAGCTTCGTGGGTATTCTTGGTGCCAGTCCTCTGTCTTGGAAGATGACAGCCAGTGCCATGCTACAGGCAGAGAGACCACAACAGAGAGATGAAGAGACTTTCTGGAAGCCCTAGGGGAAGCCAGTGTCGGACCATGGATCCCTGACTCTCTGGTCTGTGCTCACTCCTGAGGCATAAATGTTGTTCATGATTCACATTCATCCCCTTACAAAGGCTCAGCAATCTTAGGTCAGTTATTATAGAGTGTTTCATGCAGCATCTTTCCGAACACACTCAATTAAAAAGTTAACCATACCACTCCAATCCTTCTTCTTGAAAGACCATCTCCACCTCATCTCATTTATTTATCTTAGCTGCACTGAAATATTAAAAATGGAGTTCTCAATAGCCCTCACTAGTAACCAAATCAGCCCATGTTTAAGATTCTATCTCTACTTTCCACTGTAACTCATTCTTCATTTTAATTGCTGGGTCCACCTTTTCAAAGGCCTGTGTCATATCTTTGTCCTCCTAAGCAAAGGAATACCAGCAAACATATTGCTAGGCGTGACAATAAGTGTGTTCCAAAAGGACAGGAATGGGGAAGGATCACATCTTTATCTAGGAGAAACAAAAGACACAGCAAAGTAAAGGGAGAAAATGCCAGCTGCCGCTTCTGCTGCAATTGTGTGACTTAAGACACTCTTCTTGCTTTCCTCATCATCATGTGGAGTCCAAGTGTAGAAGATCCTTCTGTGAAGGAAAAGATTTCCTGTCAGTTAAGGGAAAAACAAGGAAATGGCAGGTGATCTACAGGTGAAAAATGTAAGTCTTGGGATGATGATGATGATGTCGTCTCCTCCACTGGATTGTAAAATCCTAATGAATTAATCACCATCAAACCCAGAACATTTTCTGTCATTTAGAGAAGTTGTTGCTGTGTACCTTTCAGGCATCTGATTTGTCTCTCATAACCCAAGTTTCACCTCACTTAATTACTTGCTTGCAAAATCAGACATAAAAAACACAAAAGTGTCATAGCACAATTTCACCGACAGATTGCATACTTTCGCGTTTTTAGCATAACATTACAAAAGAAATTGACTAGAATATAAATATGGCACTTACTTTTCAGCTTACAGTATATTCACCAGCATAAAGAAATCATCGTATGAAATTTCTGCTTTTTATGTAGCTAGTTGTAAAATTAGGTAAGCACACCTGAACCTCTTTAATCCAGCAACCCCAGGAAATAAATCATGCCAGATTATGGCATTCTCTGGACCATGGAGGGTGCTGGGGGTAGGGATGTGAGGTCTGGAAGGGAGTGGGGGGAGGTAGTGGGTGGGGTCAGGTCATTAGGAGGATAAGGGTGGGCAGTCCTAGGGGCACACACAACTCTGTGCCCCCTCCTGCTCTCAGGCACCGCCCCCCACCAATTGTGAGAGTAGAGGGGGAAAAACCTCCAGCGCTTCACTGCACTACCATTCCCCTTCTCTGCAGGAGAGGAAAGGGAGGGGCAGCACGCAGGGCCGCTTCCTCCTTCCATGGCCAGGTCCAAACCACTGGTGTCCCTTTACAGAGGTTGAAGTCTTTCTAGCTGAGCTGATGCACCCCTGGTGGGGAACCACTGATGTAGAGGCAATAGTATTGGGGAAAGGTGCTGAACTGACAACCCTAGACTGAAGAACAGGAAGAGCATATTTAATATGCTGACAGAGGGCATGGCTGATACCTGTCTGGGGGCAATGTTCCTTCTGAATATTTTCCATCCATGCGCAGAACAAATGTTATGTGCACTGAGACATGTGGAGATGCACACCACGAGTACAAACGCATACTGCTGGCTGTGGGCACTGTGGGTGCTCTAATAATCAACTGGGTGGCATTTAAATCTCTCCTGGTGGCCACCCAACCACTCAGGCTACAGGGAACACTGCAAGCCACTACTGGGTAACAGCCTACTACTGCCACCAGCTAAGGCAGTTACTCCTTTGGCTCTAGTAAACATCTGACCCTCAAGGTTCCAAGATCAAGCCCCACAGGGGTAGGTCATGACTAAAGGTGAACACCACCACAAGCCAACTGTTCACCTATGGTATGTCTCAACAGGATTCTGGCTGACCATGTCACAGATGATAAAATACCATCCATTCAACCCTTGGGCATTCTGTGAAGATTGCAAATAAGGGGAGTAGTTAGTGCCAGTCAAAGTGGTGCCAAATTTGTGAGGTGGACAGCTGTCTACAGGAGAAGTGGATCGAGATTCTTTAACTCATCACACAGTCCAAAGAATAGTCATTAGCTGGTAACAAACAATAATCCTATTCCCTGCTACCCCTGGCTGTCTATCGTAACATTTTCAACTCATCAAAAGTGAAGTGAGCAAGACCCCAAGCTTGGGATCTAATCATTGACCTTCCCCCAGCTGGGGGTGGGCAAAAAATTGGAGGTCTTGTCCAGCTCAAACTTTGAGCACATTGTGAGCAGCAACAACGTGAAAGGTAATTTCCAGATGGTAAGTGTTTCCACCTTTCTCAGCCCTTCTAAGGATTTAAAGAACACATTCAAGTCCACACTAAGGGGGAAGCGCCTACAAGATACACAGATTTTAACACTATAGTTCCCCTTTAGTCCCTGGAGTAGTAATTCTTCTGTGGAGCCACTGTGCAGCCTTGAATTTTCTTCTCATCTCAAAATGGTATAGCAAGAATCCAAACATTACATACATATTAATAAGAATGATACCTACAATGGCACTAGCGACAGTGAGTTACAAAGGCAATCAATCCTCATGCTTCAGAGCCCAATTCAGTGTTCAGAAAGAAATTCCCTTTCCATAAAACCCTTGAAACTTACTGCAGCATGAAGTAAATAGGTGGCATCTACCATTAGTTTTGGTAACACTTATTGATACTCCATTAGCAATCATGATTATTTTCTATTATTAATTTTAGCCACAGTTACATAAGGAGAGAGAGATATAGATGTTTCTGAAGCATCTGGAACTATCTGCTGGTGGGAAAGAGGACGAGGTAGATATCTGGCCTGATCCAGTGTGTAGAAAATTCTTTCCATTCCCTATTCACATGCCATCACTCTTTTTAGTCCCCATCTTCTAACCTATACTGATGGGAACGGAATCCCTCTGCAGCTCCCACAAATGGCATTCTACTCCTCAGAGGGCTTCCCGCTGGATAAAACACGAAGCTCCTTTTGCATCTGAGCAGTCAGAGTGCATTGCTGCAGCCCAGACCCTACCAGAGTGCAAAGACTGTGCTTTCCTTTCACTTAAATTCATGGCTAGTGGCTTCACCCCTGCACAGAAAGGCGCTTAACTGAGAAAGTCAAAACACATCTCAGCCAAAGGAGAGCAGAGCAGGGAAACTAGCTCCATAAATTAAGGCAAGTAAAAGTGTATCCTAGGAACAAGAGCGAGCTCAGGCAGACAAGGCGAGCCATGCCCTGCACAGAAAGCAAATCCCCAGTACTGGTCCCCTTCATGCCAGGCCACGTGAAGTGTTTATGAGCAAGTTGGAAATGGTGAGGCCCTGGAAAAATAACTGCGAAATAAACTTTACTCTTTGGTGGCATCAGTCCCGAAGAGAACAAAGTGTCTTTTGTGAAAGGTCCCCACCAGAAGCCTTCCAGAGTTTGAATGGTGTCCCTGGATGCCATTGGTATGAAACTCAAACCAAGTTCTTATTGTTCCCTGTTGCTTTTACTACTGAACATGGGGCTGAAAATCCAAATAGGTTCAAGAAAATGTAGCTAATCAACCACATCTGGGCTGCCCTTGTCCCATCACATGAATTAACTTTACTACTTAAGAAAATCTATTTGCATTACCAAGGGATGCAATATAAATTGGGGTAAGGTGATTAAACACGTTCTGGGAACAGATCACTCCCAGACTTTAGCAAGAGAAAAGAATAACTCCATTTTCCACGTTTAGCCTGAGACTTTTTTCAACCAAGTTGAAAAGTCTAAACTTGGGACCTTCAAAAGACCCATAAGGGGATAAGGTCCCCAAAATCCCACTGAAATTCAACAGCATTTGAGTGCTTAGCTAACGTAGGCCCTTGGATGGAAATTTTCAAAGGACCTTCAAACTGATTTCACCTACTTCGGGAGAAGGGAACATGGGGCAGTCACACTGCTGAGCTACATGGTGAGGAGTGAAACGTAAAAATCAAAACAAATGATCTTCCGCTTCTATTCAGAGCAGATGGCCGTTACTCCCAGTCAGTCAGTTCCCTGCCATCACTGGACTGGGGAGATCACTGGAAGAGCATAGGCCTTCCTATTGTTACCTGTGTTGTAAATTTAAGAGTCAGAAAATGAGAGGGAAATGAAAAATACCTGTAACGTCTCCACTGCAGCCAAAAAAGTTTTGTCTCAGCAGGGCCCGTTAGCTGAAGGTGGGTCCTTGTCATTGTACTGCCTGTTCCCACGGTAAGGCGAGGCAGCAGGGAAAGCATCAGCTCTGTAATCAAACAAACCAAAGATGGTGAAAGAGCTAAGAGAACGTGTACACAATACATCGAGGCAGGAATTCTCCACCACCCTCTGTGGCACAGATGACCTGCAGAAAATCCTCCTATTTGACACATAGCTGCACCTTTTAACTGGTGTACAAAGCTGTACAACACCAAGGCACATCCACAGTGCCTCATTTTCCTCACATTTACCTCAGAGTACAGTTAGGAGTAAATGTGACTGAAACCACAGAAGAGAGGCTGGCGTAATGTCAGGTCAGTATCAGACAACACCTACTCTTACTGCAGTGTCAACTCTGCAGAGACTGATCTTCTGGGGTTTGATTTAGCAAATCCAGTAGGGACACACTAAATAGAATACTGAGGACATCCCCGTTGACTCTGGTACTCCTCATAGTTGCAAGAAGTAATGAAAGTCAATGGGTGAGTTTCTCCTGTTGACTGCCTGCTGTGGGAACAGTGGAGAAAGTCAACCAAGATACATCAACTGCACCTACACGATTCTCATACTTGGGAGTTATGTATCTTAGGTTGACCTTCTCTCCTAGTGTTGATCAATACTTACATTCAAAACTTGTGCTCTTGCATGCTCTTAGGCATCTGGGTTGGCCAAGTGGTGGCACTACATTACCAAGTGGCACAGAACCACCCTTACAAAAATTGTGGGGAAAAAAACCCATATACAGCACGAAATGACAAATGAGGACTCAATTTCTGTTGTTAAAAACAAAGCCGAGGCAGTGTACTCCTTCTCTGCTTGCAGCAATGCAGATGGACTTTTTGAAATGTTTCACTGAAATGCAAAACTCACACAGTTTTCATGGTCATGCAGGTATTTGATTTACAGAGACCTGCAGCCTATTTTATTAGCGAATGGGTGGAATTTGTAAGATATGCTTTCCACCATTCTTCTTAAACACATGCTTCCCAAGCCACTTCTCCCTGCTAAATAACAGTCCCCTCTCCCCAAACCAAAGTCTCACACCCTCCTTCTGGGGCAGAGATGCTGAAAAACAACTCTCTCCCTAGCAGTTTCCTTCCATGAGAATCTTTAATAAACATGCAGAAGATTGTAAATCATTAAGATAGAGGGCCTGGGCAACAGGAAACGTAGAGACAAATATACAAAAATCTACACAGCAATCTGAAGGAAAATGATGCTGAGTAACATTCTTTCCGCCCACAGCTGCAAATCACTCGGCAAACATGAGTTAAATCCACACCTCCTTGCATCTTCACAGCCTCATGGGAGGGGAATTAAATTCTCTACGGTTTTGTCTATGCTCATCGCCCTGCGGCTACATGTAGGGCGGGGTAAATGTCATTTGTCAGCACTTTTGCCAAACAAAATACTTTCACCTCTATGACTGGGGTTCCCATTGTTTAGGAGACCACTGGATTTTTACACTGCCTCTTGCCCTCGCAAAATTTGTATCTTTTGGGTAACGTGAGGGGGTTTAAGAGCCTGTGAACAACAAGTTTTGTCACTCAATTGCCATTGTAGACAAATCCTCACAGCACTGCCCCCCTACAGTCCCCCTCACTCAGCTTACATATTAGAAGCCCCCTCCCCCCATGCACAATTAAAGTCTGAGAGCATGCAGCTGCCCTGCAGCGATCTGTGGGTTCTCACATCTCAGGATACTCTATCTGGGTTAGGCACAGCACAATCTCTGAGAATTTCACAGATTCGGTAGCTTTCACAGATGCTCAGCCTGGCTTTCCAGCCACTTCTCACAAGTGTCAGTAAAAGGAAAGCTCAGATTGTTTTCCTAGGGTCGCTATGGAGTAATAACCATCTCCAGGGTAAATGTCCTTAGGAACTGTACTTTGAACAGTGCACCATAAATGACTATTACTCTTACCAACTAATACAAAAACAAGGCAATGAGATTAGACAGACCTGCCTGCTGACACGAATAGGCAAGAAGGGAAGTGTCGATACAGTGGAGGTGAGGGAAATCTTATTTCATTATGAAATTGGCAACACGCAACCCAGAAACTAGCATGCACACACCAACGAAGGGTTCTAACTACATCTATTAATCTCTCTACGGCTGCACTAATCTGTCATTCACACAAGACATTTGCTCATGGGGCAATGTTTTGAACTCTGCATCTAGACCCACGTACATTTCCCCGCTTAGGATATTCAGGGCTGGTCTATACTAGAAACTCACTAACTGGCATAACTGCATCTCTCAGCCATGTGAAAAATCCAGACGTAGCTACACCAACATAATCCCCACGGTAGACAGTGTTAGGTTGCTACTGACCTAGCTACTGCCTCTTGGGAAGGTGGGATACCTACTGTACCAAAGGGAGAAGTACTTCTGCTGGCGTGGGTAGTATCTACACTGAAGAACTAAAGTGGCACAGCTATAATTTTTATATTTGTAGACATGCCCTGACGAAAAGAAAAATTGGAACTAGTAAGACATGGCAGGCAGCAGCAGGGGACGTATCTGCAGCTAATCAGGGAGGACAGAGCTCACTTATACCCTTCTCCTTCCATTACATGAATACTGGCTGCAAGGGGAGGCAATTAGCAATCTTAAAACCAACTGCTAATCCATGCTGATGAATGCATTTATTTCCTTTGGCCCCTTGTTTCTGTGCTACTGAAAGGTACTAGACAGACAGCCCTAAAGACTGAAGCTTTATTTAGCCACAGAGCAGGTTGAAGCAAAAGCCACAGCATTGTATGCTTCCCCCACAACAAGTCATGAACAGTAGGGAACTTTGTTATGGAATGAGTGGCATGAATGTCAGTGTCTGTGATCTATCAGGTCCTTGGTCTCTGCTGAGATGGGCAGCAAGAGTTAACTAGTGCCATCTGTGGTACAGGTTGAACCTCTCTAGTCTGGCACTCTTTCATCTGGCAACATCCGTGGTCCTGCATGATTTTACTTAGCTGGATGACCACTTACCACAGGTGTGGCCAAGTTTCCTTTGGTCCCATAAAGTTTGTTTATAGCCCCCAGTCCTGGCTCTCAGTGTTCTGTGCTGTTGTTTAGCTGTAATTTACCCCTAAATGTCTTCTAAAAGCCCAGTAAGCAGAGGAAGTGTTAGTAATGCGCTAGACAATATTGACCTTCTGTGATCCAGCAAATTCTCTTATTTGGCACCAGTCAGGTCCCAAGGGCACCAAACTAAAGAGGTTCAACTTGTAGCAGTTTGTCTTCCGGCTACTCGTCCGTTGACGTCTTGACTGAGACTACAAAAAAATCATCTCACGCAGATTCAGTGAAAAAGCCATCCAAAGATCACAACTTTCAGTTGTTAGCAGCCCAGCTGAGAAAGGATCTATGTCTCCCAGCAGTACCGAAATCCTTCATGGGAAACAAGTCTCCCCTAGCACACCAATCTTTCTTGGGGTGCACACCCCAGAGCAATGCACAATAAACCAGGTGTTCTCAAAAAGCAGGGAGAACAGTTCCACCCATTCTGCCTCTTGGGTATTCCTGCTGCCAAACTGTCAACATATGCAAAAGCTCATGCGGTTGGCCCATCTGCTGAAGTCTTGCAAGAGCATTCCTCTTTGTGAGGGGAAAAAGGAATGGAGTCCTATTGCCTCATCTTGATTTGCTGAAATCTGTGCTAATAATTAGATAATTGATTGCAAGTGAACATGTATCTGTAAAGAAGAGAAGCCGGGAAAATAATGATAATACCTTTGCAATTGTGCTGGGCCTCAACAGTCATTAGTAAAACCTCAGAACAGTCCTATGAGAAAGGCGAGTATCACCATGCTCACTTCAGACAGGAGAAACAAAGCAAAGAGTGGTTAACTGATTTGTCAGGTCAATGGCAGATTTTGAAATTGAATCCAATAAGATAGACTTCCAGTCTTCTATTCTGACCATTAGTCCACATTCTCTCATTAATCCAGAAACTACCAATTTACTTAAAACCAGGAGACTTCTCGGACCACTTTAAGTGAGCATATGCTATACTGCACTAGCATTTTGTACAAGGAAGTGAATGTCATGCAGTATACACAGCTCAAATACAGCCTCTTTTGCATAAGGGTGTGTACATAGGTGTATGCAACTTGGTTTTGCTCTTTATATACAAAATGTCATTGCCATAAAAAAAAAGAGCTTGCTGCACTCTATCATGTATATGTACTGTACATATGTGTGTATATAGGATGGCAATTGCTTTTCCACACACCAGCAGTCTACATGCTAGAGAACCAGGTGTATACATTGCAGAATGAATCCCTGCTTAGACGACTCACTCTGAGAATCATACTGCATTTTAAGCATGGTCAACACGAGGCCCCTACCTGATTTTGAGATGATTCTCTTACTTAGGTAGCGTTTTTTTATTTTAATCTTGAGCTTTACATTGTTGATCGTATTTTTAAATGGTTGGCGCAGTTCTGTTGAGCAGCTTGACAAGGCATGCAGGTGCTTTACACATAAAATACTGCATGCATGACCGTGCCACGAGCAGCACCAACTAAAGAGGGGTGTTGGGCTGTCTTCCATTCGTCCCTGAAGCTTATGCTGAGAAGTTACGCTAAACAGTAGCAGAGTGGCTCAGTAAAGCAGTGGGAATCTCGGGAAGTCTGTTCCATTTTGTGAGACATGCTGAAAGTGTCCCCAGCGTACTCATCTTCCACAGTCTATTTTGCTGCCTATCCATCATTTGAAGGAGATGGACAGTGGGAGGATGAGGAAAACAACTCCCAGTTTATTCAAGACATCAATAGTGTGATGGCATCTACCCAAGCAGAGAAGCAGACAACTGCCGGGACAAATGCAGAAATAAGGAAAAACCAGTCTGCAACCAAAGGGGGGACAGTTTCTGAAACCAGCTGGATGGGCTCAGGGGGGAAGGGGCAAACTCAGCATGATTTACAGGCTGGAATTAGGGATGTTAATGGTTGACTGGTAAGCCTGATTCTAAACGAATGAGGCTTACCCGTTACGGTTAACTAGTAGGGGCTGGAGAAGTCCCATGCCCACCACGGGCAAGGACTTGCTCTAGATCCATGAGGCCATCACAGGTGCTCAAGTCTGGCTGGAGCAGTCCCCGGTTGCAATGGCTGGAAGTGGGGGGAGGGTGACTGGACAGGCTGCTCCAGCCTCTGCTGCAAGCAGGGGTTGTTCCAGTGGAGTGACCCCCGCCTCTGGCAGCCATTTAAACTGGTCAACCAATTAAATGGGTGTTTATAACCCTAGTGGGAAGGAGGGTCATCCTGGAGTGAATGATACCCTCATTTAAAGGGGCTTGGGGAAAATACCTTTTGGGGGTTCCTGAAAAGTCAGAACTCAACTCCCAGAGAGAGGCCACAGAAGACAGCTCAGAGCCGAAACCACCATTCTCTAGCAGGGACACCAGAGACAGGAGGTAACCAGTGATCTCATAAGGCTTTTGGCTAAAGTGTCATATTCAAGCGTGCACCCAATAAATCTACGTGATCCATTCCATCTGCCTCTGATTAGACCTGGCTGACATTAGTTAACCTCTTCAATTCCATCAGCTCTGTCCTCCTCCTGGAGTTGGGGCACTTGCAGCTGGAGAGAAGATGAGCAACAGCCCCTCCAACAGTTCAAACCTCTGCTCCCTAGTTGGCAGCACGCTCAGTCCCCAGAGGAGGGAAATGCCTCATACCAAAGAGATCCTGTCTAGCCAACATGGGGAGAAGTTTCAAACACAGATATCGGACATGGAGGTGATCTAACTGCTGATCTAATTCAACCTATCACATGTACAGGATTGCTCCGTACTTTCCCCCTTACTTTAAGGAAGTAGGCAGGTCTTCATCCCTATTCTCAGAGGTGAAAGGAAGGTGGTGTGCCCTGGGGCACTCTCCCAGAGCAGCAGACTTCCAGCCAAGCCCCTGGCACTCTCCTGTAGGCTGCCACACTAAGCAGCAGGCAGCCAAGCAGGTTAAAGGAGCTAGCTGGGGACATGACCCCACCATTGGTCTGGGATTGTCTCAGCTTCATCCCCCACATTCTTACCAGGACGCTGAGAGCTCCTCCCCTTGCTGTCACTCTGAGGGAGGACGAGGGAAGTACAGTGTGCCTGCATCCCTCTGCATGGCTGGGGAGCGCAGGGGCCAAAGGAATGAGTGACCCATACTGTGCACTACCCCGCAATACCCCCCACACAGAGCCCTGAGCTCCCCACAACCCCAGCCTCTCGCCCAGACTGCTGCACCCTGCTATAAAACCCCAACCCTAATCCCCACTCCTGTACCTCCACAACCCAGGCCCCTGCCCTGAGCACCCCCACAGCTCCAAGCCCCCGACTTGACCCCTGCATCCCTCTCACATCCACACCTCCTGCCCTAGGCCTACCATCCCCCACAACTCATTGCCCCAAGTCCCTCTACTCCAATTCACACTTAAATTTCCCACAGGTGCTCTCACATCACAACCCCTTAAACCACTGCCCCAAGCCCCCCTAAAGAGGGATGGTACAAACAACAATACCTGTAAGAAACGTAAGTTACTTTCAACCCTGCCTATTCAACAATGGTATGGGGCATGATATGAAGCTGGAAGGTGAACTCAGTAGCTAGAAAGGGGTAGTGAAACCTTTGGAGAGCAGAGGACCTGTTCATAGGGAGGGAAAAAAACAAACCAACAGGAGGTTCAGGAGTCCCACATTTCACTTTGTGTTCCAAATAGTCAGAAACAATTTCAGTGCAGTCCTGCTGGAGGCAGCAAAAACACAGAAGTTTTAAAGTAGAGAGGGAATGTTTTATGCCATGCACCAGCACTCCAGGGCTCTCAACAACATTTTACACATTATGCACAATTGGGAGCACGTTTGGAATGATAACACATGCGCCAGTCATGAGCATATCACCAGGAAGAGCATCTCTGGGGATGAGCCGAGAAAGATCCGGCTCCCCAGCTTGCAGAATTGTTTCCCCCTTTGCTAGAGAGCTTCATGTGTGTTTAGCAAAATTATGATTCTGGGATCAGGGAAACAACATCATCAGGCATGCTTTAGCAAGGATGCTGCTTAATCTCTTCTCTACCTTTGCTAACTTAACAGTCAGTTAAAGGTCAGTGGGAAAAACAATTCCACACCACTAGATAGTTCTCACTGGGAAGGCAAATGTTGCATTAAGTCTCAGGCATTATGAATTTTCTTCATGCAAAATGTATAACGTTCATACACATTTCCTGGAAGCGAAAAGTTACCGAGAATGAAAGTAGAAAAATAGAACTTTTTGTCTAGCATTTTCTCCACCTATTTGTATTGGTTAGTGTACACTTCTGGGCCCCACTGTGCTAGGCACTGCACAAACACATAAGGAGACAATGCCCATGCCCTAAGGAGCTTACAATCTAAACAGCTGGGCTAAGGCTACACTAGTGTCTCTATTTCAGGATACATTTGTATCCCAAAATAGAATGCGTGGCCAAACATTGCACTCAGGGCTATTGAATAGCAGGGCTATTTCAAGGGGGTATTTTTTTCCCACTAAACCTCACTGGACAAGGCTAACCCAGAAGCTTGAAATAAGCCCTTATTTCAAACTCCTGCAAAGCGTAGCCTGCACTGGGCTCAAAATAAGATGCCAGTAAGTAACTTATTTCAAGGTAGGGCTCCCGCGTAGAGTAGTCATGAGAAGTGCGTGTGTATGTGTGTGAAAGTGGCAGGGGTGGGAGAGTTAAAGCAAAACAGAAGCAAAGTGAATTCCTTGAGGTCAGGGACAGATCTGGGAACAGAATCCAGTCTGTCTTCTGATGCCCAGACCAGGGCTTTGGCCACTGGAACATGCTGCCTCTCCTAATTCTTCGCATTCTTATTGCTAGTTATTCTGCAGCATCTGTGATGCTCAAAATGATCTGACCACCTAGAGCGTTTCCCTCCCAAACTGGAGAAAATGTATACGTATTTTTAGAAAGACACTCTGGCTGGCAGTACAGTGCCAGGTTTCATTAAAATTAATTTTCTCCTAAAGGGCACAAAGAGCTGTGCAGCCCAGACAGGAGATAGGACAAGTGTCCTCTGTCCAAATCTCTATTTTATTTCATTTTTTCCCTTTCAAGATAGAAAGATGGCAGCTCAATACAAAGGCACACGTATACACACCACTGCAGCAAGAGACTAAGATAAAAATAGAATAATTACACTGGTCTCCTGGAGTATTAGCTATAACATCAATATTTGTTATTAAAGTGCTGGGGGAACAGGACACATGTAACTGTTCTCTTTACCAGACTGTCTGCTCAAATAAGATCTTGAAATATCAGATGAGAAAAGTCTGTTCTTCGTTTATACATACATCTTATCTCTTTATTCCCTGCTCTTCCCCTCCAGCCCTTTAAAGCATAGGACCAAACACAAACTCCTTTCACAGTTTTGATTCCTTTCTGACAATGCAGATTAGAAGCAGGAAGCAAGGGAGACCTTGGAATACTTTCCACTGCCTGAGGTTTCCCTTGGCGATCAAGAGAGCAGACATGCAAGATCCTCTGAGACAGATGGATGATGGATGGCTGAGATCTATCTTCCTAAAGGCTGCAGTAACAGAACCCTGGCACGTGATCATCATCCCTGTGCATGTGTCATTTCGCCATCCCCAGCCGTAAGACACATCCTCCACAACAACAGCACAGAGCATACTCTCAGTGAATTCAGGGCTGATGAAAAGTGCTGAAATCGACCACCTTTGGTAACGACATCCTCAGTTCTTTCACCAAACTGTGTGCAGTGGCAGTGCAAGTTCCTCTTCTCCCCTTCCCCGCCTCCAGCAATGCCTCTGCTCTCCCACTCCCTGCTCAGTCTTATTTCAGTGGGAACCCCTATGACACATGGGCGCATTGTGTTTGCATGCTGTCGTGATTGCCAGTTCAGGGCTAGTAGTGATGCAGGTGAGTGAGCCAGTAAGAACAAAAGAAAGATCACAGACTCATTTCACATGAGCCACAAGACAGATGGCCAAACCCAGTCCTACATCTACGCCTGATGAAGGCAGAGAGAGACTGAAAAGGTAAGCTCCTTATTTTGACTTCCATTGCTTTTTGTAAGAAGCTATCCTGTACCTCCCCATAGCACTCGTGTTAGTCAACATAATCCCATGAGGCTTGAAAGAAAGGTTACTCACCGTAGTAACGGTGGTTCTTCAAGATGTGTCCCCGTGGGTGCTCCACATTAGGTGTCGGGCTCGCCCGGTGCCGCAGATCGGATCTTCCAAGCAGTTTCTGCTGGACCGCGCATGCGCCGGTGCACGCCGCTCCCTTGCGTGCTCCTGGCCACGTGCGCGATCCGGTCCCCGCCAGTTCCTTGACCAACCGCCTCAGATGCTCCTGCAAAACACTAAACAGAGATCCGAAGCGGGGAGGATGGGCGGGTAGTGGAGCACCCACGGGGACACATCTCGAAGAACCACTGTTACTACGGTGAGTAACCTTTCTTTCTTCTTCGAGTGTCCCCGTGGGTGCTCCACATTAGGTGACTACCCAGCAGTAACCCAAGATAGGAGGTGGGTAATCGGATCATGTACAGCTTGTCCCTGAGAGGACTGCTGTCGAGAGCTGGGTATCCTCTTGGAATACCCTGTGAAGGGCGTAGTGCTTGGCGAAGGTGTCATAGGATGACCAGGTCACCGCTCTGCAAATGTCCTTTAGCGCAACGCCCTTGAAAAAGGCTGTTGATGCCGCCACCGCCCTAGTGGAGTGAGCCCTGGGCGGGGCCAGTAAAGGAGTCTTCTTGAGTTCGTAGCACATTTTTATGCAGGATACGATGTGCTTCGAGATTCTCTGTGAAGAGAGACCTTCTCCTTTCGATTTGGGAGCGAGAGAGACCAGGAGTCTATCCGTTTTCCGGATGGGCTTGGTCCTGTCTATATAGAAGGCCAGCGCCCTCCTCACATCCAGGAGGTGTAGGCGCGCCTCTTTGTTAGAGTTATGAGGCTTTGGATGAAACGAGGGTAAAGCAATAGGTTCGTTAATATGAAACTCTGAAGAAACCTTAGGAACAAAGGCTGGATGCAGCCGTAGAGTCACCGCCTCCTTGGAAAAAACAGTGCAGGGTAGCGTTGCCATAACTGCCGCAAGCTCGCTCACCCTGCGAGCTGACGTGATTGCAAGAAGGAAGGTCGTCTTTATCGTAAGGAGGCGGAGGGAAACCGTGGCTAAAGGCTCGAACGGTGGTCCCGTTAGCGCATTAAGCACCAGGTCCAAGTTCCACGAAGGTGGAAGCGGTTTCCGAGGGGGGTATAGGTTTACCAACCCTTTGAGGAACCTGGTAACCATGGGATGGGCGAACACCGTGTGCCCTTCCTCTTCGTGTCTGAATGCCGAAATGGCGGCAAGGTGGACCTTTAACGAGGATAGTGAGAGTCCTCCTCTCTTGAGGTCCAGTAAATACTCTAATATTACAGGTATAGGCACCGAAAGGGGGGCTAGCTGTTTGGTAGAACACCATGCCGTGAAGCAAGTCCATTTCTGCTTGTAGGTCTTCCTGGTGGAAGTCCTCCTGCTACTTTCTAGGACTTCTTGCACTTCCTCCGTACATGTGCTCTCTAGGGAGCTGAGCCATGGATTAACCACGCTTGTAGTCGCAGGCCTTGGGGGTGCGGATGCACTATGGACCCCTGGGCTTACGTGAGCAGATCTGGCGCCACTGGAAGGGGCATCGGTGGACGGTCCGACATGCGCAGGAGTAGGGGGAACCATTGCTGTTGATCCCACGTTGGGACTATCAGGATCATTCGGGCTCCTTCCCTCCTGGCTTTCTGCAAGACTTTGTGGATCAGCACTGTGGGAGGAAAAGCGTAAAGCAGGGGGCCCCTCCAGGAGATAGCGAATGCATCCCCCAGGGACCCCCGTCCCAGTCCTGCCCTGGAGCAGAATCGTAGGCACTTCTTGTTGTGTTGAGTGGCAAACAGGTCTATCTGGGGAAAGCCCCATGCGTGAAAAATCAGTTGTAGCAGATCGGGACGGATCTGCCACTCGTGCGTGAATGCGAAATGCCTGCTTAGCTGGTCTGCCTTCACATTGTGAGTGCCTGGTAAGTATGAGGCTTTCAAGGTTATATTGTTGGCGATGCACCAGTTCCACAACCGGACTGCTTCCGCACATAAGGCACGGGACCGAGCTCCTTCTTGCTGATTTATATAAAACATGGTGGAGGTATTGTCTGTACTGATCCCGACTACTTTGCCTTGTATATGGTCTCGAAAGTGTTTGCAGGCGTTGAACACTGCTCTGAGCTCCAGTATATCTATGTGCAGTGACTGTTCCGTGGAGGACCACAGTCCTTGCGTCACCTCTTCACCCATGTGTGCTCCCCCACCCTATGTGGGAGGCATCTGTAGTAAGAAAAACCGATATTTGTGGTTGGTGGAAGGGCACCCCTGTCAGCATGTTCTTGGGGTTTACCCACCATTGCAGGGATTTGCGCACCTCTGTTGTGGGCGACACCACGCTGTGAACGGTGTGTGCTGCCGGTTTGTATACGCTCGCCAGCCAGTGCTGCATGCTGCGCATGTGTAACCTGGCGTTCTGTACTACGAACGTTGCTGCTGCCATGTGGCCCAGCAGCTGTAAGCACGTCATAACCAGCACCATAGGGGTGAGGGTGATGACTTGCACGAGGGAGCCGATGGCCCGAAAGCATGTCTCTGGTAGATACACTCTCGCTGTAATAGAATTTATGCGTGCCCCTATGAACTCTATGTCCTGTGTGGGGTCTATCTTTGATTTTGCCAGATTGACAACCAGGCTGAGCGAAGAGAACGTGCCTGCTGTGACGTGTATCATGCGTAGTACCTCCTCCTTCGACGCCCCTTTGAGTAGGCAGTCATCCAGATACGGGAATATAAATACCCCCTGTCTGTGCAGGTAGGCTGACAACACTGCCAAGGTCTTGGTGAAGACTCTGGGGGCCGAGGAGAGGCCAAACGGTAGGACCTTGTATTGAAAATGTTCTTTGCCTACTATGAAACGGAGGAATCGTCGGTGAGCCGGATGGATAGTTATGTGAAAATATGCGTCTTGTAAGTCGAGGGCTGTGAACCAATCTCCATCGTCCAGTGCCGTAAGGATGGAGGCGATTGTGATCATCCGAAAGCGTTGCTTGCGCAGGTACCGGTTGAGGCCTCGAAGATCTAAGATGGGCCTCCAGCCTCCTGTCTTTTTCTCTGTGAGGAAGTACCTCGAGTAGAACCCTTTCCCTTGCAGTTGCTCCAGCACTCTTTCCACTGCCCCATGAGCATGAGATGGTCTACCTCGTGCTTGATCCTCGCTACGTGGGAGGCCTCCTGGAGGTGGGGCCTGGGTGGAGGTCGTGGCGGTGGGAGCGACTGGAAGGGGATGGCGTACCCCGTGGCTATGATCTCCAGCACCCATTTGTCTGTGGTGATCCTTTGCCACTGGTCGTAGAATGGTCGGAGGCGATGGTGGAATAACAGCTTCGGATGACCTTGTGCGATGGTAGTGATGGTGCAGCCCTGGATCTGTGTATCAAACTTGTGGCCTTTGGCCCTGCCCCGAGGACGCACGGCTCTGTTGGGAACATCGCCTGGGAGTTCTGTACTGCTGGTGCTGTTGATGTCGCCCTGGCTCGTAACCCCTGTGGTACTGGGGACGCTGTGGCTGGTACTGGTACCATCTTTGTTGAGGGTAGTACTTTTTCTGTCTGTATGGAGGGGTGTAAATCCCCAGGGTCCTAAGTGTGGCTCTTGAATCTTTACTGGAATGAAGGACCGAGTCAGTTGATTCAGCAAACAGCTTCTGCGTGTCGAAGGGAAGATCGACTATCTTTGCCTGCAGATCCCTCGGTATACCCGAAGTCTGGAGCCAGGACTCCCTTCGCATCACCACTGCCGTAGCTGTGGAGCGTGCTGCTGTGTCCGCAACATCCAGGGCAATCTGAACTCCCGTCCTCGAGGCCGCGTAGCCTTCTTGCATGACGGCCTTGAGCACCAGTTTCTTGTCCTCTGGAAGCAAGTCCATGAGGGAGGTTAACCTAGTGTAGTTGTCGAAATTGTGGTTCACTAGATGCGCTGCGTAATTTGCCATTCGCAACAGTAGTGTGGAGGAGGAGTAGACCTTTCTGCCGAACAGCTCTAGCTTCTTGGCATCTTTGTCTGTTCCCCCTGTCTTGAATTGAGATGTCTTTGATCTTTGTTGCGACGACTCTACCACCAAGGAATTTGGTTGTGGGTGGCTGAACAGGAACCCCATGCCCTTCGCCGGCACGAAGTATTTCTTGTCCACTCTCTTGTGGACAGGCGGAATAGTCGCAGGGGTCTGCCATATCGTAGTGGCGGACTCCAAGATGGCTTCGTCAAGCGGGATTGCTATTTTGGAGGAGGCGGGAGGTCTCAGATTTTTGAGGAGCTTATGGTGTTTCTCTTGCACCTCTGCTGTCTGGATGCCTTGCGTGAAGGCCACCCTTTTAAACCGCTCTTGAAACTGCTTGAGATCGTCCGGAGGATGGATGTCCCCGGGGGCCGTAGCCCCGTTTGGGGAGGAGAGCGAGGAACCACTAGGATACGCCTCTCTGGACCCTTCCTGTTCCTGTTGGCCATGGTACATCCGCTCGCTGGAAGCTTGTGAGGGAAAATCTCGGGGTTCCATAACCAGTTCCCCCTGAGATACTTGAGTCTCTGTCCCCGTTTGTGATTGCCCTCGGGGATACGGGACCGTCTGTGGGGATCTTTCCCTGGTAGAATGCCGGTGGTGTCTATGCCCCGCGTGATAGGGACAACCATGGCAGCATGGGCACTGTTCTTGGGAAGGTGACCTGGACCACTCCCTTGGTGCGTACCCCCTGCGTCTGGGGCAGCGAGATCGTTGAGAGACATGGGACACTGGAGAGAGCGATTTGTGATAGTACTCCAGCAGCTCAAACCCCAAGAAGGGTGAAGGTGGTCCCAGCCAGGGCGAGGCTGGTTGTAAAAATGGAGACGGGGGCTCCGGGTAGGCTAGGGGGGACCCCTGCCTTCTAGTTGGAGTCCGCAGCATGAGCGGAGGGCTGAGAGAAAGCAACTCTGCAGCCCTGTCTGGAGAGGGGCTGTGGTGCCTTGTTTTCTGTGCAGCCTTCCCCCTCCCTTGAGGGGGTGGCTCCACCCCCTGACGTGCAGGGGATCTCGGCCCCGTCCGCGCCGCGCTCGGCACACTCTTGGGCGGTGCCGCACAGGCGGTGTCCTCCGGTGCCTGCAGGCTGCGTGCCTGCGCGCTCTGCACCACCTGTTCCCCGGGGGTCGGTACCGCTGCCTGCGGTGCCGCCGGTACCGGCGCTTGTTTAGCCATCGCCCTGCCTGCGGTGCGGGGCGGCTGTTTGATCATCAGAGGCTGAGCCGCCTCCACGTGGCTCTCCGTGCCGTCGCCGATCAGCTGTTGCTGCAGCTGGGGGCTATGCGCTCCTCCCGTCCCGCTCGCTGTTGCTGCCAGCAGGGATCGGGTTGGGGAGACTTTCCTCCATTTCTGCGCTGATGGGGTGAGGGAGGCAGCTTTCCTTTTATGGGCTCCAGAGGGTCCCTCCTGCTGCGGCCGCTCCGGCATGTCTGGCTGGAGGGCCTTGTCGAATAGCAGCATTTTAAGCCACATCTCCTTGTCCTTCCTTGCTCTGGCTGTTAATTTGCACAGAAGGAGCATTTCTGCGTGACATGGGACTCCCCAAGGCACCTTATACAGTGACTGTGCCCATCAGACGCTGGCATTGCCTCTCGGCAAGACTCACATTTCTTGAATCCTGAAGAGGACATTGTTGGTGAGTCTTTTAGTTGTTAATGGGGTACTTAGCACCTTCTCTGTGCTGTTTTCCCCCTCTCGGATAGCCTGCCGCGGTAGGAGGGCTAATGGCCCTAGGCTCCTGGCCTCCAGTGCTCCGCCTGTTACTAGGACTGGACTGAATTCCGTCCCGCTTGTTGTTTCTTGTTTTTTTTTTTTTGAAAATAACAACTGGCTAACTTAACAATAGACTAAGAACTTGAAAACTTTAAAGAAAACAGCTAAAACCATTGAATACGCTACCTTGGCCGTAGCATAGTCGGATTCCGTCTGCAGCCGACAGCAGTTAAGAGGAACTGGAGGGGACCGGATCGCGCACGTGGCCAGGAGCGCGCAAGGGAGCGGCGCGCACTGGCGCATGCGTGGTCCGGCAGAAACTGCTTGGAAGATCCGATCTGCGGCGCCGCGCGAGCCCGACACCTAATGTGGAGCACCCACGGGGACACTCGAAGAAGAATCTTGAGATCTCCCTTCCCCTTGCTTGGTCTATACTAGACTAGACTAATATTTTTTTTTTAATCTGCTGTAGTGGTAGGAGATCTACTGTAGACAAGGCCCTGACAGTCGCCAACTTTGTTTAGACCTCGGACAAGCAAGACTGGTCAGTTAAAAGTAGTAGTAGCTGGTCTATGCTACAGGTTGAACCTCTTTCGTACGGCACCCTCAGGGCCCTACTGGTGCCCAACAAGAGAATTTGCCGGCCCATGGAAAGTCAGTGTTGTTTAGCATCCTGGTGTTCAATATGCTTTTCGTTCGCCACATGTGGCTAACTGTACACCACCATGTGGCAAAACGTGGCCATGTGGAGTGCCCTCTGCCCGCTTTGCGCACGTGCATGGAAGGACAAGCGAGTGGTGGTGGTCCTCCTGTGGCTGCAGCCCACCCCGACGCCAGGTGCAGTTCCAGCGGCGGCAGCTCTAGTGAATCGCAGGCAGTTTGCGTGGGCAGGGAGTGTGCAGCGATCCTTCAACTTCGATTGGGCACCACTTGTCTAGCACATCACCAACACTTCCACTGCTCACTGGGCTCTTAGAAGACATTTAAGGGTAAATTACAGCTAAATAATAGCATGGAATACTGAGAGCCAGGGCTGTATATAAACTTTATGGGACTGTGGGAAACGTGGCCACACCAATGATAAGTGGTTGCCCAGCCAACTAAAAACATGCCAGATTATGGATGCTGCTGGACATGAAAGTTCCGGATTAGAAAGGTTCAACCTATAGTTTTCTCTCCATTGACTCCACCTATATAGCTGTCCTGAAAGAAACTTGAGGGCTAAAAGCCCAGTGCAGACAGCGTCTCTGCACGATGACACTATATTTGAGATCGGACGGGGAATTTGAGCTAATAGTTCATAAATCTGTACATCTAGAAAACAGGTATTCTCAGTAAGGTCTAAACACTGGACTGTGCTTCTAGTCCCGGTGCAAAGCAGTCAAGATCTACTGAAAATCTCTTCTCTTAAACTACTGGGGAAAACAAACTGTTTTTGTTTGCTTTATAATTAAGGAGATTTTATAAATTAATGAAGCAGCAAATGGTTTCACTGTTCCAATAGCATGTTACCTATTTACAGTCACTGCTATGTTTTTAAAGCAAGCAAGTTAGTTAAAAAATATTTCACAGTACCAAAACAGCTATATAAAAAATAAATTATACATGAACTTTAATGGATTTACATGGGAGATGTCAGCCTCATGCATGTTTTGGAATTCTCTGATGGAATTTTCAGGCCTCCTTCCAATGGATGCTGTGTTTAGAATGTCCCCAAGTGGTATTTTAACATAATAACGGGCAGAAATGAGAGCTCTACTAGTGCAGTAAATGATAAGAGACAACCAGTAACTAATGGATGGAACAGATCATTCTGCTTAGAAATGAGGAAAAAGATTTCTAGGTTTTCAAAAAGAAAAAAAAGTCAAGCTTTTTAAAAAGGAAAAACTAAAGCCACCCATATAGGAAACTATGTTTAGTTCTTCTGCTGTTTCTAATGCAACTTGGTGATAAAAGCTAGCACATTGAATTTACCCTTTCAAAAGGAAAATAAAAATGTGATTTTCTTTTAAAAAAGGGACAGTTAAGCAGAATGGTTTTTCTTTTTAATGAACTAATAAACTAGTTCCAATTCTTACAGCTTCATTAGAACATTCTGGCTTTGCTGGGTTATTGTAATATTTTTAATAATTCTTAAACTCAAGACCCAAATATTTAAGCTTATGTTACCTAAAATTGTTGTCACCCCAGAGAACCAACACCAAACTCTACTTTTTCTAAAGCCAAAAGCTACAGACCGGTGGTCGAAGAGAAAAACACGGCAAGGACTACATATGGACAATCATGCTTTCTTTCTCCCTCCTCAGACATAATGATCCAAGTCTCAGATATTAATTTTGCCTTCACTGGTGTGATATTTCATGTGTTGACCTGTCAGTCATCTACCTATTAAGAACACTGAAAGAAAATAATACCATTGATAACTGAGGCTATAGTAAGAATGCTGTTCTATTCTAGTTTGTGGCATGGACAGGAACCAACTTTTAATGAACTTCACAAAAGTCATGGTCATCTCAGCGTGAGGACAGTTAACATCCTGATAATAATATTGGCAATGCTATTGCAGTGAGGTCTCCTCACACTGCTAAATTTGTAGTGCAGACGTTATGTTAGACTAAGTCTGGGGTGAAATCCCAGCTTTTCTGAAGTCAGACAGTGTTTTATCATTTACTTCAACAGAGCTGGGATTTCACCCCAACTGTCATGCCCAGGGAAGATAGTACTTGGGTTGAGAGTGGAGCAGCACAGAATAAAGCTGTGGTTGGACAAGTCTGCTAAATAATGTCCAGTTAATGCCATTCACAGCTCCAGACTTGCAGAGGTTTGGGTTTTTTTTTTTTAAACTTTTAAATCTCACCTGTTTCCTTCACAGTGCTTTCAAATTTTCCTTTGTTTTTAATCAGGGAAATAAACACTATGGCCGCGTCTACATGTGCACGCTACTTCCAAGTAGCGGGGCCAACTTCGAAATAACGCCCGTCACGGCTACACGTGTTGGGCGCTATTTCGAAGTTGAAATCGACGTTAGGCGGCGAGACGTCGAAGTCGCTAACTCCATGAGGGGATGGGAATAACGCCCTACTTCGAAGTAGAACGTCGAAGTAGGGCATGTGTAGACGATCCGCGTCCTGCAACATCGAAATAGTGGGGTCCGCCATGGCGGCCATCAGCTGAGGGGTAGAGAGACGCTCTATCTCCAGCCCCTGCGGGGCTCTATGGTCACTGTGTGCAGCAGCCCTTAGCCCAGGGTTTCTGGCTGCTGCTGCAGCAGCTGGGGATCCATGCTGCATGCACAGGGTCTGCAACCAGTTGTCGGCTCTGTGGATCTTGTGTTGTTTAGTGCAACTGGGTCTCAGAGGGGCCCTTTAAGGGAGCGGCTCACTGTTGAGTCCGCCCTGTGACCCTGTCTGCAGCTGTTCCTGGCACCCTTATTTCGATGTGTGCTACTTTGGTGTGTAGACGTTCCCTCGCAGCACCTATTTCCATGTGGTGCTGCCCAACGTCGAAGTTGAACGTCGACGTTGCCAGCCCTGGAGGACGTGTAGACGTTATTCATCAAAATAGACTATTTCGATGTTGCTACATCGAAATAAGCTATTTCGATGTAGTGTGCACGTGTGAACGTAGCCTATAAGGCAGGCTTCGCTGGTTAAAGAGGTGCTGGACTCCTTTTCCTGCCATCAAGAACAATTTTCAAAAGCATCCAAATACCTATTTAACAAGTTGCTCCTCCCCCACTCCTATTTGTAAATTTCAGCATACACCCTTAAGGATCTGAGAATCCACACATCATTGCATAGATTACAGATCTTAAGGAAACTAACGCACCATTCACATCAAGTACACCCTTTCAATACCTATACAAAACTCTCTTATGAGAAACATCAGTATTTCACAACAAGGGAAAGCACGCCTTCACCATTCTGGATCAGGTACCTGTAAAGCTTCAGCGTAGTGGCATTTTTAGCTACCGATATATAAAGAAGGGCACCTGCAAAGTTTAATGGTAAAATGCACCTTTTCCCTGCATCCTGAGTGCCAAACTCAAAACTGTCAATTGAATTTTTAAGGAAGCTTTCCCCAAACCAAACAGAATTCTAAGCTAAGATTTGGCATGAATAGGTTTACCAAAAACTGAAGATGAGGAAGAGTGCCAAGAGACTGAAAATAGGCACGAAGGATGGAAAGACCACCATTACCTAAGCCTGACTGTTATTAAGGAACACTAATGATTTAAGCTAGATTTGGTCTATGCTAGGAAGGTAAGTCGACTGCAGATACGTAATTCTAGCTAAGGCAATTGTGTAGCTAGAATCAACTTATCTGCAATCAACTTACTTGGCTGTCCTCACTTTGGAAAGTTGACGGAAAAGTTTTTCCTGTCGACCTCCCTTACACCTCATGATAGCGAGGAGTACAGAAGAAAACTGCCAAACCCTGATAGGTCAATTTTGCACATCTCCACCAGCCATGCAAAACTGAACCCCAGAAGATTGACTCTGAGTGGGTCAGTCTTCTCGGTAATGTAGACATAGCCCTAGACTACTGAGCACAGTTCACAATTCTGCTAGTTACAGCCTCTACCCAGATAACTCCAGTACCAATGCTTGCCTCTCACGACAGTGTATCGTGTCACTCTACTGTAGATGTCAAACTAGTTTGACTTCAGCCTTGCTCCCTGACAAAACTCACCTGAAAGAGGCAGCTGACAGGCAGTTACTTCAATGCCTCATCAGAGACAACCCTATTCTGTGCCATTCGTGTCCAATTTTTTCACAAAATGCGAAATCTGCTGTTCTAAATTTTGTACCCAACATTTTGAAATGCTGTACCTGGGAGAACAAAGCCAGGAGTAAGAGACAATGATTACCAGGAAGAATGCTGATATCTCTTATTCATGTCCAGCAATTAAAAGGAAGGATACAGGACTCAACCAATTAGCCAGACACTGGAATTTCTGTGTTTTTTAGGACCCCCAACATATAAGTGTGACTGAAGTGTGTTCCTGTACCATGCTTCAGCACACAGGTTCCAAGAGTGGTAGAGGTTAGAATGTAGGACCTTCAGCCCACGGTGGTAGCCAGACCCAGATTTAACCATCATTCTTGCCAGAAAGGGGCTAAAATGGCAGGAATAATTCATAATGGATGATCATATCTGCTAATTACTCATTTTCTGCTCTTAAAATGGAAGAAGTTTCTCTGGAATGTATTGTTTAACCCTGGTTGCCAAATTATTTGAGAAAATAGGACCCTGTTACTCAGGAATGTTCTCATGCCAGATACTAAAGGAGGAGTAGACAAAAGTTGAAGAATGACTCCCCTGTCCCAATCTGTGTACAGGATTGTGAGCCTTTGGCACACCCTCATATGTCCTTCCCCCATAAAATCTAAACTCTGGGTAGCTGTGAAACCTCATATTGTCAGAAAGACAATATACACAGAAAGAGGGGTCAGGGAGGCGAGATAAGATTAGCAATTATTACACTTGAACTCCTCAAGGACTGCCATCCATTCTAAGGTAGAGAAGCACCAGGGTCTCCCATCTCCTCAGGACCTATGACTGTCTCCACTTACTGAGGAGCGCTGACATCTAACACTTGCCAGTTACTCATTTATTTACGTAGCTTATCCAAAGATAGGTCCAATATGAAGGTTGTAAGAAATCCAGTCACTGTTACCATCTTGGGTTAGAGTATACTTGCACATTCATTTCACTGGGGAAATAAGGCAAATGCCCTGCTTACTCTAAACTTTGCCTCATAACACCCTCATCTAGCACTTCGGGACTGCAGAGTGCTTTATAAAATGTGGATCAAACTGCACCCTCAGAGACACTGACAAAATCCCAGAAGTGAAGCTGACCATATGACAGTCTGACAGAACTAACCACTTTGTTCTCCCCACCTTGCCAGCACTCAGGGATTATTTTCCCAGCACTGCACATGTTGACATCAAACCAAAGAGCGCCTCAATGGCATGGAGCTACTTCTTGCTCGTTACATGACAAAGGGTATGTGAGACAACATGTATTTCAAGGACCTAGGGGCTAGGATAAAGTAGAGAAGCAGCTCCAGCCTTCTTCCAACCTCCCAGTAAGTAGCAGAGAAATTAACCCTTGTACTGTGGCCACTTTCTGCTAGTTAAACCAATGCACAGGGCTCGCAAGGCCCCTATTTCGAGGAATACTGGTGACATAGGGGCCTTTATTAGAGCCAGGTCCCTCTCAGAAAGCCCTAGCCCAGGATTATGCTTTTGCAATTCCACACTCAGCAATGGACTACAAGGGTCATGAAATTGCCCTTTGTCTTTGAGCAGAAGAGATGCTAGCTGCTTCTTCTCTGCCCTTATATAGGGATGAATCTGGCAGAGTTGTTTGTGCGGGTCACAAGCTGCAAGGTCACTACTGGCAACAAGTGGGGTGACAAATTAAATGCACCCTCTTTCCAGTGTCAAGCAGCCATTAAAACACAGTCATGAAGTTGGGCTGGGGGAAGGATGTCAACACAAATGAAAGACATTCCTCATCTCCCCTTTTAATGAAAGTCTTCCTTCCCCCAAGCTTCACTAATGAAAGCAACATTACTCTCTCTCAAGAAGTAACAGAGAGGTAGCTGTGTTAGTCTGTTTCGAGAGAAAAAGACAGGTCACTCAGCCATTTGGGACAATAAACAAAAATGGAGTCCTGCAACAATTTTCCATTTGTAGATCATACCGTCAAATCTAGAATGATGACTCTGATTTAAACAGCTAATTATTTACCTTACATTTTTACTAAGTATTGCTCAAGGCTGAATTGTAGGTGCAAACCTTAGGAGCTAGGTGATTAAATACAAGTATGTGCCTGCAAATCATGGAGGAAGAACTACTTTCTACGACAACCATGAGAGTAATAAAATAGGGACACAATTACTTGTCAGCACATAAATGATCCAGAATAGCTTAACTGAGACCCACTTTCTTTAACTCATGTCAGCACGTGGAATTTCTAGTGCAGCTGTCAGCATGGAGAACTATAGCAGAGAGCCATTTAACATTGCTAGTAGGATCCTGCTGCACCACTCAAGAGAAACACCCACTCTAAGGAGGTGGGGGAGGGGAGAGAGGGAGAGGGAGAGACAGCACCAGTCAAGTCTGTCACCTTGAAAGATTTCTCACCTGGTTGCTTAGAAACATGAATGCTGTTATACTTGAAAAACCCTAATGTTTACTCAAGCAAAAAAATGTCTCTCTGTCAATGGGTTTTTTCTCCACTACATACTAAGTAAGGAATTTAGAATTTGCTCTTCGGTTACTCGGCACCGAGATCTTAGCTCTAATCCCCCAAAACCTTTTTGTAATTAATATTGTTCTGTTATCTAAGGCCACCTGTACGCTAAAGAGCTTACAGCAGCACAGATGTGTCATTGCTGTAAGATCTTCAGTGTAGCCACTCTATGCTGAAAGAAAGAACTCTCCTGTCAACAGAATTAAACCACTCCAACAAGAAGCAGTATCTATATCATCGGGACAGCATCTTCCAACCAACGTAGCTTTGTCTGTCTGTGTAATTTATGTTGCTAGGTTATGTGTTTCTTTTACACCCAAGTGACATAAATTACGCCAACAAAAGTACTAGTATAGACATAACCTAAAATTGCAATTTTCAAAGCCACTTAGGGCAGGGTTGTGCGAAGTGCAGGTATGTGTGAAATTTCGTAAAGGGAGGGGCACAGCACAATCGGCTGCTGGGTCTCAGGTTCATACATCTCATTAAAAATGTTGAAATCTGTTAGTTTGTATGTATGTGTATTCACATTTATATAGTGATTCATAAAGTTTTTACATTCTGTGTACTTTTCTTTATACATGCCAGAAGGTCCCCCCACTGCACCCCATATGAACCTAACTGAACTCTCCATCAGTTTCAATTACGTGAGCCAGGTTGGGAGGTGTCCTGCTACTTGCAGGGATGAAAAGTGGAGCCTGATGTAAAAAGCTTGCTCACCCCAGCTCTAACGGGATTTGAGCACTAATTTCCCACTATTTTAACACATGTTGGGTATCCAAATCCTAAACATCTTTTTCCATACTTTCTTAACCACAAAATAGTTAGCTTTTGTTAATAACCCTAACTACTGAACTAGGTCCTCGATTGCTAGTTTTTCACTGGAGGAGTGGAGATCCACCATTGCTCCCGCACCCTGCTCTAGTCCAAAGCAGAGACATTGTAGAGATTCAAAACCTCACCTTTGCATAAGTGGGAACAAATTTTTGCTCTTGAAAGCAGACAACAGCCCTCAGCCCCGGTCCTGTGTAACAAGCACACTAACTGGCCAGAGAAGATGTTCATTTAGCCATTGTTAATACAGTTTTAAATTAAAAAGGTGAGGAAGGTTGGGTGGTAGAAGTGGAAATACAGTCTTTAAATAAAGAGAAACTAATAGGTATAAAAATAAAACATGAAGACTATATTAGGGATGTAAAATCCCATTTAATTAGTTAATTGGTTAAACGTTAAGTTTAACTGGTTAAACAGGGAGGGGGAAGTGGCAGGCAGGGGTCACTGCAGACAGGGGGTGCTCTGGCTGGGCTAGGTGCCCCTGCCAACAGTGCTCTTGGGGGCTAGATGACAGCTGCTCTAGCCACATTAGAGCACCTCCTGGCCATGCTGGGCTGCAGCAACCTCCTGCCCAGGGAAGCCAGGCAGCTGCTCCAGGCCCCACCAGTGAGGCTTACCAGACAACTGGTTATTAACGTCCCTAGACTACATGACCATGCAAAGCTCAGACCTCAGCCACATTTCTGCATATTTTGGTGAGGTGGGTGGGAGGGTAGCGGAAGCACCTCTGTAAAATTCACGTGACAGCTTTATCAGGCTATTTACATCTTTATCCTTTGTTTCTAATCTCTGAGGTTCTCTTTAGAATAATTCCACAGAGCTTCCAGACCTCATTCCAACTTGCTGATGCATCAATCAAACCTAAGTCTGTCTCTGGGAATGCAGTCCGTCCCCAGTTCTCTAGATGTAAGATCTCTTTATGCTGGCTCAGCTCATTTGAACAAAGCCAGAGAGGCAATGAAAGAGAAAATTACGCAGTAGGCAGAACAGAACTGTGCTATGAATGGGAGGGCGCGGAAGAGGGAAAATCTGGTTCTTGTTTTCTGCACTTCCATAAAAGACATTATTGATTATGTCTGGCCAGAGTCCAGCCATAACCGACTCACTACTGATTATGCTTGGCCAAGCCATATAACATAAACTGACCCAGTAGATCACTGGACAGGCCTTGGAATCCAACATCTTTGACTATATGAAGATTTGGACAACAAGGTGGCACATAAGCAGTTACTGGCAGAATTAGCAGTATCGTTACTGCACATTTACCAACACTACCTATCTCAGACATGTCTAATTACTGTAGTTCAGGAATTCTCCATCATTCTCACAGTGTGGGTCAGGAACACATCGCCTACATTTTATGATCTCCTGGGCCTCTCTCATTGACACTTATTACTGAAGAATCTGCAGCAACTTATTGCATTAAAACACCCTAGGGAAACATTTAAATACATGTAATGTACGTTTAACTACTTTTAAAGAAGTTTAACACATGGAAAGAAAGAGGAACCAGCATCATATAAACAGACAGCTTTCTGTAGGCCTGCAAAGCACAGTGAAGAACATTATCCATAGTATGTAGTCCTCACTGGTAATACTAGTAATAACCAGTGCAGGTACAGCATGTGCCTATGTTCCCTATCACAAGTAGGAATGAGTTAAAGTCAGTGTATGACAGAGGTAGCCGTGCTAGTCTGTATCTTCAAAAACAACAAGAAGTCCTGTGGTACCTTAGAGACTAACATATTTTGGAGAATAAGCTTTCATGGGCAAAGACCCGCTTCGTCAGCTGAAGCTAACATTTTGATGAAGCGGGTCTCTGCCCACGAAAGCTTATGCTCCAAAATTTCTGTTAGTCTATGAGGTGTCACAGGACTTCTTATTGCTTTTAAAGTCAGTGGTTTCCATTCAGAAGAATCTTCTTTTTCCAATTTAATTTGGTGTTGCCCCCCAGACTTCCTGAGTTTTGCTTTGAGTTGAATCTTCAGACAGTTGCAAAAATTCAGGACAAAATTTTTCCCAAAAATGTTCTATGTTGTCTGGTTAGGAGCTGAAATCAACTTTAAAAAAAAATCAAGTTCTACGCTGCCACTATAAATTGACAGAGATTCACCTGAACCACAGTCTACGCTGGTTTGACAGGCTGCTGATCACCTGCGAACCCATCACTGAACCTGGTCAGAATTGCAGAATGGGAAGGAAATCAATAACTTCATGCCATGATTTGAATGAAGTTGCAGCTGTGTTGCACTTTGCAGGAGCAAGCAGAAAGAGCACTTTGCAACATCACACACTAGAATCCTACCACTTCACAGAACAAATTTTGGTTGCAGAGTTGTGTTTCATATGGAAATCGGACTAATCCTTTCTCCTCATTTCTAATTAACTAAAGATAAAGGTGCCGGAGATCATGGTCCTCAGGCTTACCTACTTCTGGAGCTGTGTGGAAGTCAGCAAAGTCACCCCAGAGATTAACCTTGTCTAAAGCATTAGAGATGTTTGTGTAACTTCCACTCAGAGTACAGGGTTTAAAAGTCAAGTCTAAGCATTAAAGCAATGCACACATGGATGCAGTGGATGTAGCTACTGATTGCTTCCACTTATTGTTACAGCCATGAAACAGCAGGCATTAGTTGTTGTAAGTCTCCAGTTGAAACACAACCAAGAACAATGACACTAAGGCTACATGTACACTACGAAATAAAGTCAAATTTAATAAAGTTGACTTTTTAACACTAGATTTTATAAAGTCAAACTTGACTTTCCAAAAATGTTCAGAAAGTCGACTTAGCATGTCTCCATTGCCTTACCTATGTTTGACTGCATGAGCAATGAGTTGTGGTTACCTATACCACAGTGCCTGTGACCCTGTTGTATTCTGCGATTTTGTGCCAGTGGCTTATGGGAAAAAATGTGCTGCAAGTGCTTGTGGGTGTCTGATGTCACCATCCCAGAGTGCAAAACACCCACACCAATTCCTGCTGAAGAACAAATGGCCGACCCAAGTCATTTTGCGCTATTTTTTGTGACAGTCTTTCAAAGCCTGCCTCTGGCTCATGCCCCTGCATGGCGCTAGCATGGATCCTCAACAGCTTACAGCCAATGCACAGTGTGTTATGGCCACTTCCCGAAATGCTGTGGAATATTTATTTAGACAAAGTCAGTGAAAGGATGAGTTGGCTGAGGAGGAAGATTATGATTTGGGTAATATGATGAAACTGAAGAACAGGACAGCAGGAATATAGAGCTTCTGGCTGCCTTGGTTACAGTGGAGTGCTGTTTCTGGAGATGTGAAATCAGAGGTGAAACCTGCATTGTTTTGGGGGTCTGGGATGACCAGCAGTGGAGGCAGAACTTCCACATGCGCAAGGCCACCTCCTTGGAATTTTGTGATTTGCAGTCCCTCACAAGCAAGTGACAATTGATCTGTGGAAGTCTGCAATGCCTGACAGCTACCTGTCACTGGGAAATCAATTCAGCGTGGGCAGATCTACAGTGGGAGCTGCAGCGATGGAGGTATCCAATGCAATCTGTCACTGCCTGAAGCAGAAGACTGTGACTTTCGGAAATGTCCTGCACACAGAGGATGGCTTTGCTGCCATGGGGTTTCCTGACTCCACAGGAGCGATAGATGGCACGCACATCCCCATCAGGGCCCTGGACTGCCTTGCAGAATACATAAACCACATGGGGTACTTCTCTATGATGTTGCAGGCACTGGTGGATCACAAAGGTTGTTTCACTGACATCTTGATGGGATGGTCGGGAGAGGTGCATGACGCGCACATCTTTAGAAATTCAGGTCTGTACAGACAGCTCCTGGGTGGGACTTTCTTCCCATACCAGAAAATCAAGATTGGCTTCATGGAGATGTCCACAGTGACACTGGGTGACCCTGCTTACCCTCTGCTCCCTTGGCTCACGAAGTCATACACAGGAACCCTGGACCTCAGCCAGGAGTGCTTCAACTACAGGCTGAGCAAGTGTAGAATGGTGGTAGAATATGCCTTTGGCCCTTTAAAAGCCAGATGCAGGTGCCTTTTGACCCCTTTGGACTTTTCCCAAACCAATGTCCCCGCCATGGTTGCAGCATGCTATATTTTTCATAACATATGCAAATCAAAGGGGGATAATTTCATGCCAGCCTGGGTTGCAGAGGCAGATGCCATGAGCTGGGCTTATGCACAGCCAGACACCAGGGTGTTCACCAACGCACATGCAGACACAACAGCAAATAGGGAGGCTTTTACAAATAGCTTTATGAATGAGCAGACAGCCACAAGATTCTGCTGCATTTAACTATTGTGATACCACTCCCACAATGATGCATGCTTGACCTTTATGAAAGCACCTCCAAGTACACTCCCGCCCATGTGAATGAATAAATGACATTGTAGTTTTCACAACAACATTCTTTGTATTTGGGGTGGGGGAGGGCTAGAGTAAAGGGGTAGCAAAAAGACGGGAATCTGTGCGTCACAAGTGGAGGAATGTGAACCTTTTGAAGTTTGGAGAGTGAGCAAGAGAGTGTTCTTGCCCCTGCCTCACCCACATTTGGGGACCCATACAAGGGAGGAGGGGTTTCAAGCTATATTGAGGGGAGGCTGGGCAACAGGGTATAGAGTCCACATAATGAGTACTGCAGTGGGTGTCCCTCTGCAGCTTCAGTATGGAACGCAGGATCTCGGTTTGCTCCCTGACAGCTGTCAGCAGCCCTGCTGAGTCCTCTCTCTTGTACTCAAGCATGCTTTGGCGACACTGCAGGATGCTCTGTTGCCACTGCAGCATCCACTTTTGGTTAGCAGAGACTCTGGCTCTCTCTCTGTCAACCTTCTCCAGCTGCTGCATGATACAGTCCTGTTTAGATCTCTTCTTTCTCCTCACTGAAGCAAGCTTGTTTCCCCATCGACGCTGCCTGCTGAAGATACTGAAGGTCAAAATTTAGATAAAAGTTTTAAGTTTGACACAAGGTGCTTACCCGTAGAATGAATGGGTCTCTGTTTGACAATCACTGCAACTTTTGTTTACCAAGGCCACTTTTGCCTTCTTAAGGATGACAATGAATCAACCTCTGCAGAACAGAAGCTATTACTTATCAAGACCATTTCACTGCAGACATAGTGACATCTTGGCAGCTTACGAATTGGGGATTGAAACAAAGCCTTGTAAACTGCATATTTAAATCAGGGAAAGCCTGCACAGGACTTGCTGGTGTCCGGGAGCAGGGTCTGTGCAGCCAACAAACTGCGTGGAGGGGGCGGGGAAGGGGACAATCCTACCAGCCATATGGCAGGCTGGGGAGGGGCTGGGGGGATGTTTCATTCCTATAAACTGTAAAGCACGGAAAAAATGTTTGTCTGCAGCTCCTCATCTATCCTATGCAGGGAAAAAGCCATTTAAAGCACGGAAAGACCATGCTGGACATGAGTGTCCAGAAGCAAGGTCTGCACAGCCTAGCAGCTGCATGGTGGTGGGGAGGGGTTGATCCCACCGGCCTCATGGCTGTAAACTGTAAAGCGTGGAAGAAACGTTTCTCAGTGGCTCCTCATTAATCCTGTGCAGGGAGAAAGCCATTTAAAGCAGGGAAAGCCCACACTGGACATACTGGTGTCCAGAAGCAGGATCTACACAGCCTGCCAACTGCATGGTGGGGGGAGGGGACAATCCTGCCAGTCACATGGCAGGCGTGGTGGCAGCGGCAGGGCAGGGGGTGTTCAACTCTCTAAACTGTAAAGAGTAGAAAAAAAAGTTTTTTCCAGCATCTCCTTATCAACCCTGTGCAGGAAAAAAGACAGAAGCATGGTGGGAAGAGAGAAGGCCAGAAAAGCCTGCCAGCCACGTGGAGGAGGGTGGCAAAGAGCCCACCAACCATGTGATTCAGCAGGGTGGATCTGGGAAATTTAAACGGCCAGGAAGCACTGGCCCATCACATGTCCAAATAACTCTAATGAAACTTCCTGTGGTTCTTTTAGGTTGGAAAAAGAGACATCTGCCTCCTAATAATAACAAAGTGAAAAAGAAAATATGCTCATACTGTGTGTGCATAGGGCTGGAAATTAGCCAGAATGCTGTGTGGTGCCATGCTATCAGATTATTTACTGGTTGCCTGACATGGCAAGGTGTGGTATTGTGGAAGCCACAATAAATCAGGTCTCCCCAAAACCCTTGTGCGAAAAATAAGAGTATCTGGCTGAGACCTTTATAGAGATCTCCAAAAAGGATAAGTGCTCCATCCCCAGAAATATTAACAAGGTGTTTTAAGGGGTATAAATCCACCGTGTCTGAGCTTCAACCTGCTTGTAGCAGTTTAAAAATGTGCTCTATGGAAGTATGCCTATACCTAAACCCAGCTGCAATGTGCTTGTAGCATTCTACATAAATACTCACCAGAAGAACCCTCTTCACCATTGCTGGACCCTGGAGCTTCAGGTGTTGATGCAGAGGGGACTGGCTTGAGGTCAAAAGTGATTAAGAGCGCTGGGCTGGCAGGATCAGTTTCATTGGGCACCTGCTGATGACCATCAGCATTCTCCTGTTCATCAGCCTTCACCTTCTGCTTCCCTTCTCGGCTCCCACCAGAGCCCTGAGTATGGCCTCTGGAAGAGTCCCAGTTAATACAGGAGACTGTGGTTGAGTCCCTCCCAAGAATGGTGTCCAGCTGCTTGTAGTACCGACACATCTTGGGAGATGACCCAGATTGCCTGCTGGCTTTTTGGACTTTGTGATAGTTCTTCCGGAGCTCCTTTACTTTTACCCACATTGCTGAGTGTCCCAGGAATAACCTTTTGTGGCCACCCCTTGAGAAATCTTTTCCTAAAACACCTGTATTACACTTGCTGACCGGCAACAGAGAGGAAGCCGTGCTAGTCTACACACTATCAAAACAAAAAGCAGTCAAGTAGCACTTTAAAGACTAGCAAAATGGTTTATTAGGTGAGCTTTCGTGGGACAGACCCACGAAAGACGAAGAAGTGGGTCTGTCCCACGAAAGCTCACCTAATAAACCATTTTGCTAGTCTTTAAAGTGCTACTTGACTGCTTTTTGTTTTGCTGACCGGCAGTTTGCTCAGCACTGATTCCTCTCCCCACACAGAACTGAGATCCAGGATCTTGTTATGGCTCCATGCTGGAGTTCTCTTGCAACACTGAGAACTCAGATTAGAAGAACCCTGAGTACTCATGATGGCAAGATGCGATGAGATGGATGGCTCCTGAGATGTGTTATCCATGCTGGTCAGAAAGAAAATGAATTCCAATTCCTGTTGCTTAATTCAAACTCCTGGGTGTCCTGTTACCTATTTCCTGAACAACTGGAGAGCAGCGGAGGTGAAAGCGGTCAGAACAGATACCTGTGAGGAATTGTGGGATACCTATGGGACACATCTGAAGGCCAATAAAATCAATTTAAAGAAATGTTGTTTCCACACTAGCATTAATCTGACCTTGGCATTATGCCACATCATAGCATGGTGAATGCAAGAGTGTTGGCCTTAGCGTTCTTTAAAATTGACCTAACGGTATTTGCAGTAAAGACAATCACCTTGAAAAATTGAGCTGACTGCCTTAAAATTGATTTTATGTTGTAGTATGGACATAAATGAAGGGAAAGGGCCCCCCTTAAGTTAAGATTTAACCAATACTCTCCCTATTGTTCACAATTCACAGTACTCTCTCGTATGTTTACTCAAAATACTCCAATTCCTCTTGCATAAAAGAGGGTCCCAAAGGTTACACAACATTCAAGTGAGTAGAAGTCAGGGGACGTGAGTGTTCATTAGATGAAATACTTTGGTTTATGAATTGCAAGACACAAGAGTGTTCCAAGAATAGCGGAGAGGCATTAGCTCAGTATTTTCTACTCTTGGGTTTGGGGGCCAATCCTCCGCTCTCCAGCCTTCCTACCCTGCTAGCTCCCAAACACTTCTGAAAACTGAACCAAATGCTGCTAGATTTAAATGCTGCAGTCTGTCTGTTGCTTTATGGCTTAAGACACTAGCTAGAACCGAAAGGGGGTCAGGTGACGTACAAGACATTTTGTGTGTGGCTGTATCTCATTTTTATACATATCTATAAAACCTACCTGTGATGTTAGGGACAAAGGCTTATTAATGGATGCAACCCCAAGAAACACATTGTTCCAGAATGCACCTTGAGCATATCATGCTAGTAAATACTGCCCAGTTGGTTGGGTGTGGGGATTCCTCTTTTCAGATCTGCATATGGAGCTATACCAAGAAGAGAGAGAAGGGCTAGGTGGTCTGACCACAGTGCTGTTACCCAGGAGCTTCCAAATTCAAATCCTAGCTATGACTAAATCAGTACTTCACTCAGTCTCTTTGTATCTTGGTTTCTCTACCTTTAAAATGTGGAATAGCAGCAAACTCACAGGTGGGAGAACAATCATGTGCAGGACATTTTCAGGCTAGTTTCTACTCCTACTGAAGTCACTGGGAGTGGGGACCACTCATTTTTCCCAGCAGTTGCTTAACACCCAGAAGCCTGGGCTTTAAAGGGTTAAACACTCAGTGTTATTATACATGCAGGCAGCCATACAAGCTTTTGTTTTTTAATGGGACTTGTCCAGTGCACCTCAGTTTACAAAGAGCCAAAATGCCTCATCTTAGCATTCTCTACCCTTTGTTCTTGGGCCTATATGAGATTTAGGGTCTCCGGTCCCCCCGCTGCTCTGCCCTCGTCTGTTGCCCATCCCCCCCAAAATACAATTCACTCCAGCAGTTAGATGGCTGTTCTTTTTGAATGCCAAACATCTGCTACCAAATCATTTCTCTCTCTTGCTTCACTGAGCAGAGATTCTGCATCACTGAACTGGAGAGTTTATCCACTAACAGGCTCGCCATCTCAGTTCCAGCCTCTCTCAGCTAAAGCCTACACATTTGCGGTGAAAGACACACGATATTCAGCAAACAAGGAATGCTTCTTAAATTTATCATTAGATTTCCCTCCCCTTCACCTGGCCTGAAAAATTTAAGAACGATATTTGACATAGTAAGTGGCCCACTAAACTGAGCCAACTTCTAAGTCACAGTGGAAAATCATTTCACATGCAGCAAATTGCACAAGGTATATGCTGTTACATGGAAAAGTCAATCAATCTTAAATGTCTGGTCACTAATTCTGAACCCAGTGAACACTTTCTGATTAACCGCAGTGGAATGCAAGCTGGACATCCACACACACTTAACCCTTACTCTCTTGGTGGAGTGATGGGCATGCAGGTAATGCTTCTAAGTGTCCATTTACCATCATAAATTACAGCTAAACAATCCGAAGTGGCCGTGACATTCACATGAATGCAAACTAAATTCATTATGATCAGTGCTATTACGATGAGCAGCAAATGCATTCATAATGGCAGGTCACTTAAAAAGCAATGTGTTGATGGATTCCAGGTCTATAGAAGTGATAATGAGGAAATGTGTGTAACCCATAAATTAAAGGAAGAATTCCATAATGGCAAACTGCTTTTTCACAGGCTCTAAGGAGATATGAGTGCACATGCTCTTAATCTCCTGTAAAATCATTGCTGCTTTATTCTTACATATGTCTTTAACCTTCTCTAAATCTGAGAGGATTTGGCCGTTCAGAGTCTTTTTTCTGGCCGGTGCAGGATACTTTCCTGCCATATATTTATTATTGCTTTAGTCAATTAAGGTTTAGGTTCCTGAAGTAGAAGTTCCACCATCTCCTCTAGGAAACTACTCCACAGACCAGAGGTCTGCAATCAAAATAGCAAGAAGAACCATTTTTTCAAATTCGGTTACAAAATCAACACTTCAAGAGCCACAACGCATGTGAATACGAGACAGTCTTTAACAAATAAGGTCAAACTGTACTTTTTGTCTCCCCTATTTTAAGAACAGCGTGCACACAATGATTTGTACCAGTTAGAAAGTTAAGTTACACCCATCTCCAGGCTTTACCCACCTCAGCCCCCAAATCTGTTCCCAATCCCCAAACTTTACCCCCCATCTCCCCTCCCCCTCCATCCCCAGGCTTAACCCCTATCAGTCTCAAATCGCCTCCCATTCCCCGGTTTAATCAGCATCAACCACCCTGCTCCAACCTGCCCACCCTTTGCTCCCTCCACACATGCGCTATGGGTCCCCTCCTGCAAACTTCTGAGGCCAGAAAGCGCCTGCAACTTTCCTAGCCGCTCCCCACCCAGTGCCGGTGCTGGATTCATTGCGTCCTAGGGCTAGGCAGGGAGCTAGGTTGGGTCCTGGAGGAACTGATCTTGGACGGCCAGACACAGCTCCAGGCACCAGCAGCTGCTGTGGATCAAGGAGGAGCTGGAAGGTGCCGCACTGCCCGGGAGGAGGTACTGGCCTTGTGGGGAGGGAAGCTGCAACCCCCACCTCTTCCTCCGTAGTGTGGATGAGCAGCTCCGGCAGGGGAAGGGGCAGGTGTAGCTCTGGCAAGTGAAGACTTGGCCACCCCTCGCCCTTCCCCCACGTGCCGCATGAGCAGCTCCATGCACTGTCCCCGCTAAAATAGTGGAACTAAACTGAACTGGTTTACTTCAGCAGGAGCAGCGCAGGGAACCGCAGGAGTCAGCAGCGGCAGTGCCCAGAGCCACAAGCGGTTCCTTAAAGAGCCGCAGGTTGCCGAGCCCCGCCATAGACTATCAAACCTGACAGAAACCAATAGGAAAAAAAAACCCTGATATTTAGCCTAAATTTATTTTCTTAATTTGTTTGATGGCCAGTAGAAAAACTTGGTCTTGTTCAAGTCACTTATATCTCATTTCCAGCATTGCATTTATTAGTTAACAGAGTCAAAACATTTACCAAAGGCAGGGGAGGGGTGCCCAAGGGAGGCCGTGGCTGAAATAGAAATCAGCAAGCAGGCAAATCTAAACCTTGCCATAACCCTAATCTCAGAACTGCCCCATCCATGGCGGGGGGGGGGGGGGGGGGGGGGGGGGAGCTGGCCCAGGCCCTGAGACTTTAGGAGCCCCACAGCAACTGGCTCAAGTGTCCTAGGGTTAGGAGGGGGGAGGATCATCTGGGGAAGGGCTCGAGTGGCAGGGGCAGGAGGCTACAGCAGCAGGGGTGGGTTATCTCCCCTCCTCTAACTCCCCACCTTTGCAATCACTGTGTGGCACAAGTGGGAGCCTGCTGGGAGGGTGTGGCAGAGTGAAGCAGGCTGCTGCTCATGCTGTGTGGTGAGTGCAAGGTGATGTGATAGGAGCTCACAGGAAACATCCCCCTGCTGTTGCTGTCTGCCACTGCACCCTCCCCAGGTAATACCCAGCGGGGCTGGTCTGGGAAGGGTCAGGAGTCAAGGTGGGGTTGGAACAGGGAAGTGACCAGGCCTCTCTCTGTGTGTGTGTGTGTGTGTGTGTGTGTGTGTGTGTGTGGGCGGGGGGGGGGGGGGGGCTGCCTGGTTCCCTGGGGCACTGGGAGGGGGTTGCCCTGCACCCTGGCCCTGCTCTGGATGGTCCTGCCTTCCTTAAATAGGCATCTCTTCAGCTGATCACTGACCTACATGAGCAAGGCACAGGGGGTGTGAAAACTGCACTGTTGAAGCTTTCATCAGCACTTCTATATTACTTTAAAAACAGAATAAAAACCTGAAGGTGAGCAACTGCTGTGGCTCGCTCCCTGGGGCACAAACGTGAGAGCTGCAGGGCAGAGAGTCTGCGTGTTTATTTCACTCACCATTTGGGTACTCCCAAGGCAGAGCCCCATCAGCATCCACTTCCCACATGTGCCTATCATGCACCAGGGCATCGGAGCCCCACACTTCCTAAGCCTCCTGCTCCCTCCTGGCATTTTGGGAGCATAATGGACCTCTTGATTTGCACTTGGTGCCCACTCTTCCCTGTCCCTCCCAGAGCAGGAATGGTGCAAATTAGCTGTTTGTAGCTGTTCCAGCTCTGGGAGGGAGTGGGAGGAATGGGGACAGAGTGTGAATCAGGTGATTTGCGCACTCAAAGTGCTGGGAGGGAAGAGGAAGGACAGATAGGCGTGGGGCTCCAGTGCCCGAGAGTCTGTGCAGGAGTGGGGCACAGAGGCGGGACTGCAGGTGGAGCCCCAGTGGGTCATGGGCTTCTGCGGCCCATTGAGATGAAGGAGGGCCACTTGTGCAGCCCAGCCTCGGTGCCTATCTGCCCTCCCCTGCCTCAGGCTAGTCACCAAGAAATGGCAAACCTCCAACATTCAGTTTGTGCCTGAAAGAAAGAAGCTCACTGTTCAGAATCACTATCCTTGGATCTGTGTCAGGAGCCTATCCACCCTCCCCTCATACTGTAGGCATAAACAAGTCTGTCAGCCACCCGGCCCACACGCTGGAATTCACACACATATTTTAATCCCTATTTCTTCAGCAAAATGGAGTTTAGTCCAAATCATTCTGCCAGAAAAAAGTTGTCTTCAAGTTTATGCACTTTCCTTCTTCCCCAAGAGTCAAAGATACAAGAAAACACAAAGAGAGCCCCACTCCTTCACAAGAAATGGCTACAGATTCATAGCCTAAGCAGCGAAAAACAGCCCACTGACAGAATATTCCAGAAGTAGAGTAAATAGACGTAATGACACTGGGATTAGTACAGTTTAAATACTTACATCACTCTCATTGATTTGAGTCCCTTGGTTTTTCAAGCACAGGGGCTATGCAGTCACCCTTCCTGTGAACCTCCTTAGGTCTGCAGCAGAGCAAGATCTCCAATAAGGTTTAGGAGGCTTGTCATTCCTCATTTACATGCCTCTTGGGTAGAAAACTACTTGTCTTAACACTGACCAAACCTCACTAGTGTTACCAACTTACATATAACGATTGGGCTCTGCACAGAGAAAGAGCTAGAAAGACTTTGGTTTTTAAATGAAAGGTTGGCTTGTAACACTGGTAATTCTATTTGAAAATTTTACTAAGTAATTTAGTCCTAGGCACGAAGGGCAAATTTCTAAGAGCTTCTAAGGATTTGTTGACACCAACATTTAGCTCATGACATGCAGGGGTTGCAAATGTACCCTGCATTAGCCTGCATGGACTAAGACTGTCTACACCAGCAACTGAGTAACTTGCTCACAAGTGCTTAACTACAATCCTTCTCCCCTCCCACATCCCCAAGACAAAAGTTTTGCAGCAGCGTTACTATAAACAATGCAAAGCAAATAGCACTCCCACAGGGTGGAATATTTTTCATCTGTCTCTACACGTGCACTGGCTTGACAACCCCTCCTTCCCACAGGAATGATAAGGTTTTTCCACAGCAAATTCATATGCTTTCCTGCTGACAAAGCGAAATCTGCTGCTTGGGGTCAAAATACTTTGTCAGCAACAGTGCCCACAAACAACACTTACACACAAGCTCAGTGGTTCAAGCATTGGCCTTGTAAACCCAGGGTTGTGAGCTCAATCCTGGAGGGGGCCATTTAGGTGTCTGGAGCAAAGAAAAAAAAAATCTATCGGGGCTGGTAATGTAAGCCCTGTTGTGAGTGCAGGGGGCTGGACTTGATAACCTCTCAAGGTCCCTTCCAGCTCTATAAGATACGTAACAACAGCGCTGTGTTGACACAATCTTGTTGCTAAAAGCTGCATAGTGCAGACACACCCTTTGTCAGTACAATATTTACACTAGCTGATAAGCACTAGCATTTGTAGTGACAAATGTGTTGCTAAAAGCTGTGTAGTGTAGACAAAGCTCACCTTTCCACAATGACCCTGTTGATGTAGACCAACAGTTAACATGCACTGATCTAGTCTTCCCTGAAACAGAACTACATCGATGTAAACTAGCAAAGCGTTCATGACCACCAACAAGGTCCACATGGACACTTAGTCCATGGGAAGCTATTGAGAAGGAGAATCACATCCCAGCTTCTCACAAGCTAAATATTTACGTATAAAAGCTCTAAGGGATGAAGGCTCAGCTCTTCTGAGATATTTCAGCACTGCTCCACTCAGAAGGCTTATCTAAAGTTGCATTTTTTTCCCCTCATGGAAAACACACTTTTTCAAAAAACCACCTGCAGCTGCACCACATTCACACTGCCATGCATGAAAAGTCAAGATAAGAGGTTTCTTTCCTCTTGAAATAATAACTCCAGCTCTGCAAATGACTATAGTCAAACCTCCACCCCTTTCAGGGTTGAAAATGAATGCTTCATTTCACAATGCTGTAGCTGTGTGAATGCAATTTTTCAACTTTACTTATTTTGACCTTGCCATGTTGAAACATAAGAATGGCCATGCTGCATCAGGCCAAAGGTCCATCCAGACCAGTATCCTGTCTGCCGACAATGGCCAATACCAGGTGCCCCAGAAAGAGCGAACCAAACAAGTAATGATGAAGTGGCTAGGGACACCATTCCTTACCCTCCTGGCTAACAGTCATTAAAAATGTATTGTTGAAAAAACCATGCAGTGTAGGCACAGCTTCAGTTACAACACCCAGATAATTTAAGCTCCTCAGAGCTGAAGTCCCCCTTGAAAATGAACTTATCCTCCTAAGTCACAGAGGTACTCCTGAAATTTTTACCTTGGACCTCAGTGAAGAGCCATTGCCTATGACTCCTTTCTTTGCAAGGCTTGCTACCACTACAGAGAACTGGCACGTATAAAGACATATTGAACAGCTCGGCTTTTAGGGACATATGCATATTCTGCCCGATTCACTGTGAAATATTTGTACAAAAATTTTGCAACAGACTTTGAAACCAATACATCTTGACATTTTTATAAAAATCTTACCATGGAAACTCAATTGCATCCTTCAGAGTGACTACTGTTAACTGATATTGCCAACAATTGCTGTTGTTGAATTTATCACAACTAAGCTGTTGAAGGTTTTTTTGGAAGTCTGCAGGCAAGAAAGATTCAGGTTAACCTGTCTCTCACATTTAATGCCCTCTCCATCTGAAACAATATGCACTTCATCTTAACCTGGACAGAGGGCGTGACCGAAGTCTCACTGAGAAATGCCAAAGGAAACCAATTAAACATATACTGCAGAAAACTCGGTTCTAGCTCTGGAACTCTCCATATCCATGCATCAGCTTTTGGAAGCAGAGATAAAATTCTAAGAAACTGCAGCATCTCAAGAGAGACGTGGCTTTTGAAGAAAAAGAGAATTCTCTTTCCAAGCATCATCCCTGTTGCTCAGGAATGTATTAACAGGAGCCAACAGTGTCTGTTTCACATTCTTGAACAGCAAAAACTGCCACAGAAAATATATTCAAAAGGAGACACACAAAGCCCCATAAAAATCAGAGCTGAGAGTTTTGCTATGGATGTCAAATACCTTCAAATTTAGGTTGGAAAAGAGTGCTTTAAAAAATCCCACCCTCCTATAGTCTTATGACACATTCATCACTATGATCTTTAAGTACTTTTTTACCCTATGTTCCCCCTTATGTCCATCTAATTTTAAAGAGAAAGCAAACACATGAAACGTTTTTTGGCGAAGCTACAGCCTCGCAAATGAGAGGACTGCCTCCTTTTATACCCTTATGATGCCCTTTGTTAGGATAGAGATCCCCTTATCACATATGAACAGACAGTAAAACCCCATTACTACCTTCATTTAGCAAGGACCACAAGTGAACAGCAAATACAACTCACAAGAAGATAGAGACAGCCACCTCCTAAAAAGGACAAAAATGGAGAAGGCAGGAGACACTGTGAAGCTGGAGGAGGAAGAATCTCTAAAGAGGAGACAGGAGCTGCGATGCTATGGCCCTTTCTATCCATGGCCTTGCTGCTGAAACTGCAGGCAGAGGATATCGATGGCAGTTTTAGTGGTGGACTTCCATATTCACCTCTCCCTTAGGAATTAGGCAAAATGCACCAAGCCACCTCATGTACTACCAAATAGCTATCAATTAGCAACAACTTTTTATCACTATCAGTCAAACTGGATTTGAACAGATGACTGAGAACAGCTCCAGATGAAGACTGGGGGGCTTTCCTGGAAGATACGCATTATAGTCCAACAAACAATAGTGGGCACAATACAGAACTAACTGAAATGCCAAGGCCTATGTTACACAGGCAATCAGACTAGATGATCCAGTGGTCCCTTCTGCCTTTAATCTATGTGTTGCCCGTTTTCAAACCTATGCAGTTTCCCTGCTCATTTTTTTCTTACCGCAATCCCATATTGTTCCTCCACGCTCTTTGCTTTAAGGCCATCTTGCCCCAACACACACAAGCAGAGTTAGCTGGTGATAAATACTGAAATAATACATTACTGCAGAAAAGCACTCCACCATATATTGAAAAGCTGGAGAAATGTTTGCATCATTCAAACTAGAGAGAAATGTTCAATATGTTTGTCTACTTACTAAAGTGGAACTTTATTTCTGCAAGCACCAGAGTCCCACCTTGGGTAATCTATTTGAAAAAATGCTACTGTGTTGTTACCTACTGTTTGGCAGAGAAGAGAAAATAGACATTTTTCAAGTTATATGTATATTAAAAATGGGTTGTGAGAACAGAAACTGAGACAGTTATGAGGTCTGGGATTTTGGCTATTGATTACTTAAAAATGGTCTTGGCTATGCATGCTCTTTTGAATTTATGTAGGATTTCTTAGCCATCAGTCATCCATTCTTAGTTGTCTTTGCAAAGAAGTAACTCCTGGACATAATATTGCTGGAACTTCTAAGCCTGAGTGCTTGCAAAAGGAATTTAAAAAAGTTTAAATTTAATGTAAAAGTAAAAATGTAATGGATTTGGGGACAAAAATGGATTCTCTCATAATCTTTCCTTCTTAAGAGTTTAAAGTTCCTGTTTTTGGCTCTGCATAGACAAGACGTTACTTACAAAGCATCCGTTATTTTCAAGTTCATTCATTACAGAAAACTTTTCACTCCCACAGCTGAATATTACTCACCTTGGGCCTTGAATTAGGAGATGTTTAGGAACAAAGGACCTCTCTAAGCTGAGGGAAGCAACTTCATTATTGATGCATTATTGATGTTGAGACCTACAACTCTGTGTCCATGATGCTCGAAGAATATAAATACAAGCTCTTCGTTTTCGTTACTTATTTTAATAAATAAAACGTCAGGCCAATTTAAAAAAAATTTCAAGAGGTTTCTGCTTTCTGTCTCCACAGACATGCCAAATATCAGGGAAGTTAACATCTCTGGATACAAAATCACTTTTATTGTACTCAAGCGTGTTGACACAAATGCTAAAATGCAGCTTTTCTAGTTTGTTTTGTTTTGTTTTATGTTTCTATTTACCTTTATGGTAGGTTTTGAAAATGCACACAAGCATCACTTGTTCTGATACATGATTGGTGCAGCATATTTAACAGAAGTCTTTAGTTGCAAACTGTAAATATACTACGAGTAGCAGACTGCAAAAATGAAAGGACCATTTTTGGTCAAAAAGGCAACCAAACGACATGATTATCTTTTCAGAGACTAGAAAACAGACTGGGATAGGCATAAATCACAAGAAAACAATCTTGGTATGATATTTATGTGTTAGAAGGCATCCTGACTTCAAACAACTGTAAGTATGCTCTGCTTTAAAGCAAAAAGGAATGTAGAAATGTATGACTTTGACAGCACAAGTGGGTGGTCTTTCTTCCCATCTTCTTTCATAGAGAAAAAGCATGCTTGTAATTAAATTCCTAACGAAAGGTTATTTCTTTTATAAGCACTCTAAAACTTCAAACACTAAAGAAAAATATTGTTAGTTGGAAGATATTGTACAGAAGATATTAATAACCTTCAGTTTATGCTTCCTCTGGCTACTCAAATGTTGAAGATGACTAGCTAATTTTGAAAAGTTTATCTGCAAATATTTTATCTAAATGCCAAGTTGCTAATGTAATAACTTCCTTAATTCAATAAAATAAATAGTGAGATTTAACTCAAATCAGGTTCTTCACAGTCATTAATTTATCTGTCTAAAAACAGTTCCTTGACCAGCTTCTTTTGAGTAATTGAGCTCAATGTATACCTTCTTTGGTTTCATAGGACTTAGATAACACTCTCTTTAGCCATTTATAATTGGCTTTAGTTATCCATGATAAACTGAGCAAGATTCACTTATCCTTAACCAAAATCCCTTTGTTCACTTACAAATTCTTTTGACGACAACACACAAGACAGAGCACCACTCATGACCAACTTTTGGGGAATAATGCACTTTGGTTTTAACTTACCAACAGAGGAGCCCCCGCACCAGTGGTGAGCCCACTCTTAGAGTCATAATCTGCCCCTGGGGAAACATACAGGAGAGACTGCAACTGAAATAACCATTATGTATTACTTGAGGTCTCCTCTGTTTCAATTTGTATTACTAATTTGTAATTATGCCACAAAGAAAGAGAGACTGATTCTATAGCCTGGACAATGGGGCACCAAGTTCAATTCCCTGCTTCAAATTTTTTAAATTATTTATAAAATTAAAAAATTAATAACACAGAATTACTAATATTTATAAAACATACTTTACCGGAAGATTTACCTGGTGTTGTCTGGGTCCTTGTGGGGACTCAGGGCAGAGGGGGTGGGGGGTGCAGGAGTCAGGGCTGGGGGCTGAGAGCTGTGGTGGGGGCTTACCAGGACAGTGACTGGCAGCTCTCTGGGATGCCTGAGGCTACTCTGTCCAGCCCGCAACTCCTCTTTGAGGACCAGGGCTGTGGTGCCTGTCCCCGGCCAGCAAATCCTCAGAGGGTGGATGCGGGGGCGGGGCAGAAAGGGCTCCACTGTTCACTCTGTGGCTCCTCCTTGGGTTGGGAATCGGTGTGGCCTGGTTATTAGCGAGCACAAGGCAAATGAGAAGAATGTGGCTTTGCAATGTACCACAAAGCTCAGCAAAGGGCAACCTAGGATAGTGAATGAGCTTCATGAGTGGTCCTCCTTGATCTCAGTGAGTTGCAAGATTGTCATCACCCAGACGGTCTCCTGGGATAGGGCAGTTTTGCTAACTCCACTTGTGTACCTAGAATTTGCAGGGTACGCCAAATGAACCTTGGTTACAGAGGGAAGGCTTGGCTCTCACAGTCAATGTGTGCAGTCAGCATGCACCTCCCTTCACATGCCCTGCCTTTACGTGCCTGTCACTTTAGTACACAGATGGAAGCCGGCTGAATATGGCAACCCTGTGTGTGGGCAACAGTAAACAAAATGCACCGTACATACTACCTTAATGGGCTGTAGGTTGCCCACCACGGATACAGCTTCTAGCCATAATTTCCTTAACATTAGATACTAATTATTTCTTGAGCAAATTGCATCCCAAAGTAGCTTGGGATGGCCCCTCATTAACCACTGCTCTAAATGACCCTCCGTCCTACATAAATCCAGTGCTCTGTATTCTCACTTCTATTGTTGCCAATCATTCAGAGCTTAAATAATATATCAAGAAACTGAAATGATAAGCAATGTTATTAATGCAAACATAGCTAACCCCATGGAGATGGAAGATAATTCCTTTTTCAAAAAGCTACCTCGGGCTGTGTCTGGATTGCCTAAGGCTGCGTCTGGTTTGCCGAGAACTGCTGGCAAAAGATACACAATGTGTGCAATGCATTTGCATATCTTCTGCTGACAGTTCTGTCAGGAGAGAATTTTTTGACATGGGGACAAATGTCAGAAAACCCCCTTTGTCGAGACATCCCTTCTTCTTCATGGAGCGAGGTGTACAGGGATGTTGACAGAATGCTCCTGACTGGCAGATCTCTGCCGACAGAACTGCAGTATGGACACGCACGCTGTCGACAAACTTCTGTCAACAGAAGCCTGCAGTATAGACATAGCCTAAGAGTTTCGTCCTGCCTCCTATCATCATCATATTTGAGCACCTTCTAAGTAATAATTAATAGCATTAGTAAAGTCCATAGTGCATTTCAGAGTCCCTGATACAATGTCCCATTTTGGAGTATAAACTGTTCTTGAAGGGGTTGAATTTTTTTTAAAGTGATGGGGGTTTTGGAATAGATGAGGTGTCTGTGATACAAGTTCTCGCAGGGGAAAGAATTCTTCAGAGAAGAAAATTGTGCAATGTTTTCTAAAACTGATCACTCTCCAAATTTTCCTTGCTCCCCCCTAGAAATCTGTCCCACAGCTGGATCACCTTGTCCTTGACTGAAAAAGTTTTGGCTGTAGTTCTCATATGCATTGTCAAAAAGAAGCAATGCCAGCATGGAGGGTCATAAATCAAAACTTGGTCTTTAATGTAGGAGGTGGAAAAAATATTTCTGCCTGAAAATATCATACCTACTGTTGATATGAGTAAGGCCTAAAATAACTAGCAAAAGAGAGAAGAGGAGAAGGGAAAAAAAAAAGTATTTTTCTTCCCCTCCACCCACAAGTTGTTTATGCACATGACATTATGCAGCCAACCAGGCTGTGGGTGATGAGGCCTATTGGTGGAAGCAACAGCTCAGCCTACCAGTTAGAAGGAGATCCACTGTGAGCAGAATCCAGGAAACAAGCTGAGAGTCAGTACCAGGGAGAGAGAGAAGCTGAATGACAGAACCAGAGATCAGCCATGGTTGTAAGCCAGAGGCAGAGCTGAGGACTGAAGTCAGAAATCTGAAACAGTAGGGGAACGGGAGCCAGAAGCAGGCTGGAATAAGGGCTGGAACAAGGGAAAGCACAGCTGCAGGTTTGGAGGTTGTTTGACAGCTGCTAACCGGCTTTGGGGGTCAGGTTTATAAGCAGGGCGGTTGGACCAGCAATCAATCAGGGGCTGTTGCCACTCTGTCAGTTCCAAAACAAAAAAACAGTCCTGTAGCACTTTAAAGACCAACAAAATAATGTATTAGGTGATGAGCTTTTCTGGGGCAGACCCACTTCTTCAGACCTGGAAATAGTGCAACAAATGAACTGGCACAACAAATACATAACAGAGAAAAAAAACAAAACAAAACAAAAAAGAAATGAAAACCCGACAAATCAGATGGGGGGAGGAAATTACTTACTACAAGTGTCTATTAAGTGACTTGTCTGAGATCACTGTGAATATCAAAGAAGGGGAAAGCTGTTTTGTCAGTACATAAGGTAACTGCTATCTCCATTAAGGCCAAGGAGTAAATTGTCAAATTTGAGAATAAATCCCAGTTCTTTGTAATCTGGTGTGACAGTCTCTTTGTTGTAGGATGCTATTTTCAGGTCTTTAATACCATGTCCTGCTCCATTAAAACGCTCACTGACAGGTTTGCGTGTATCCAGATTTCTAACGTCTGATTTCGGCAGACACTGGCATAAGTGGGTGCCTAACAGCTGAGTTACTCAGGGAGCAGAGAAGCAGCTGATCCTAGTTGGTCTGGTCCATGAAGCAGTACTTTGCATAGAGCAACACTTGTTGTTTGATTGATAGTCATACGCTAGGCCTGCCAGTTTTGGTTGGATGTATTCCTGAAGGTTTCATCACAGGACAATCTTTACTTAAAGATTAGTTTGTAATTCCCGTAGACTTCTGGAAAGTTGGCAACCTAATCAATTACAGTTCCTGTTTGATGTGCTATCAAGAGGACATCCCTCACACACTGCTCTAAATGGAGAACGCTCTCACGCCCTCCATGTTCCCCTTCCTGCAAGGTGGTATTTACAAGTAGCATGGCAGTAAACCCAACACGAAAACAGGTGGTGAGCAGATGCATACACAGCGTGGAAAGCAAAAGATGTGATCTTATGCATGTTAGGTTGTACTGTCCCTTGGCTCACCCACAAATCCTCAAAATGTCAGCCGGAAACAATGAAAGATTCCTTCACTTTTTGTTTGTTTGTTTGCTTGTTTTAACTGCAGTTTCTGTGCACATTGTGTAAAACAGTAATGGACAACCAAGCTTAGAGAGTGGGCTGCATGAGGGGCCCTCCATCTCAGTGGGCTGCATGGGCCACCTGCAGCCCTCAGCCCACGGGGGTTCCACCTGCAGCTCTCACACACGCCCTTTCTGCCCCTTCCCCATGTGCCTCTTGCATACTAGGCCCTGGAGCGCCACACTTCCAACTTCTCCTCCCCACTCACAGAATTTTCAGAGCTGCACAAATCCATGGATTCATACCAGTCTGGAAGTGCTCGGAGGAAGGAGGGCAGACAGTCGGTGTGCAGGTGGAACCCCACTGAGCCACAGGTTTCCCACATGGGTGTAGGAGCTGATCCACTGGAAGTCTGAATTTTCAAAAATTAGTTAAATTAAAAAAAAAAAATTCAAACTGACAAGAGTTTCTTTGAATCTCACCAGGCTACTTTTCTGTGTACCTGCAACTGCATCTAGAACTCAGCAGGATGAACATGGTGGTAACACTTCATCATGCTAGGGGCACATCAAACTTAAAGTGTTTTACCAACAATGGCCTGTGGACAGGCACATGTTATTTGCATTTTACAGATGGGTAAAAGGAGACAGATGCTAAAGAGATTGGTTTATGGACACATGGCACTTACGTGACAAATTTAGGAAGACAAGCAAGGAGACCTAGCTGCCAATCCCCTGCTCCAACCACTATCCCATGCTCCCTCCCAACTCCAAAACTTCCGCTGCTAGAGTACACAACATCTGGACGCAGAAAAGTGGGCACCGGTTACTAGGAAAGGAACAACTGTCAAGTCTCCCTCTCTCTAAATGCAAGCTACTCCTTAATACCATCATAGATAACAGAAGACAATTTCTGTCTTTTTTTTTTTTGGGAATAAAAAGCAGAATATATTATCCTAACAGCCTGCTGCATTATGACCCCCACACTAATCTTGTTAATAGAGAGGCTACTGGGCTCTTTTTTGGCAAACAGCAAATTAATGAGATCTCATTGAAATAATCCCGTCTCTAATATGCAGGGAAAATTACATTTTCCAGTGTAATTATTGTGTCAGTCAGACACCCCAACTCCAATGCTATACTGCTTCTCTACAAATTCCAACAGCGGCTTGGTAAACGGAAAATTCTGTAAGAGAACAAGAGGAAGTTCTTAACTGGAAGCTACTGTGATTTGGATAGAAGAGATCCTAAGCAGGTAGCTACAGACATCCCAGCAGCTTGTCCAGAAGTAGGTCAATGCACTAATGAGTACCTTACTGACAGCAGCGTCCTCTCTCCTTGCAACTGCTCCTTGCAACTGCTCCTTGCAACTGCATCTACTCTGAGCCCTCAGGGCACAAAAGGAGAGAGTCACAAAAAGTTCATCTCAGATAACGCCCTAAAAACCAGAACACTTCTCTCTGTGATTCTGTCAGATCTCAGACTAGAGAGAGTCAGGCTTAGTAACATCTCCAGAGAGAATCAGGAACTGTAGATAATGGCATTGACAATTCAGAAATTAGGCTTCATGTCTTTTGAGTCAGCAATAAACCAGTGCTCAGCACAGCAACAGGGGAGGGGGTGCTGTGTTCCAGCTTTTCAGATTAAAGACAAAAAGTCTTGACAACTTGTAGTCAACAGAAGCTGCCTTCTAAAGGACTACTTAATATTGCTGAAAAAACTGGCTGCAGTGTTCCACCCCAGAAATGGCTGCATTTCACTGTTATCCACGAGTGTATGTCATTTAATCATAATTCTGCTCTCCATCATACAGTGTAAGCCTTGGGTTATTACTCTTAAATCAAACGCCTCATGTTCCCTGCGCACATATCTACTTGCCACTTGTTTTGGTTTCAGTTCTTTTGTTGTGTTACTGGTAAATTCTGGTGTACATTTGAAAAGAGTTTGGTTAGCAACCTATAAAGTATTTTGGAATCTGCTTTGTAAATTTAAGTGGTTCCCCTTTCTGATGATCTCCTTATGGCTTCCCTAACGGGTAAATTCCTCTAATCCCTCCCCAGGTAAAAGCTCCTCAGGTGGTGCTCTGCCCTGCTGGGAATGGCACTGTGACCCATTCCACACTTCCCAACCTCTGATGATTTAAAATGGCTACAGCAGGGCACACAACACTGACAGCATCTGTGCCCTAGCTTCTTCATCTGTGCCGTTCTCCTATAATTAGTGAGAGCATCCCCTCTGCTACAATTATCCCTGTCCCTCCCCCCAGTTAATTATCAGCTCTGAAATTACTCTGCTTTCCTCCCTCTGCTCTTGTTGCCATGACAACAACTGGCCTGCACCTGCCACTGGGTGCATAGTGGCACTTTGGAAAGAAAAAAAATGTCACAATGGCAGCAGTTGTGATTTCTTCCCATGAATCATTGTGGATTCTACATAAGAATGGACAAGAGGGACGTTGGGTGGGAATGCATCTAGAGATGCCAGCCGAAGGCAGCCTGCTGCTCTAGGCAGCCCATTGTGTGGGCTGCAAAGGACAGACACTGTCACCCACAAAGAGCAGCTGAAGATTTAGCTGCCCCCTTTTTGCTGCAACAGGCAACTTCCTATTCTTTGTGTGGAAAACTGAGTACCAAGATCAAACTACCACACACAAAGGTGGTATAGCTGTTGGTCCCAGGATATTAGAGACAAGTTTGGGTGAGGCAGTATCTTTTTATTGGATCATCTTCTGCTGGTGAACGAGACATGCTTTCAAGCTGTAGAATATTACTTCACCCACTGTGTTCCTCTAACATACAAAGGTTGTGTGTGGACAAGGTGCCAAGAGACCTAGATTCTATTCCCAGTTTTGCCACAGACTAACTGCCATGTTTGCTAAATGACTTTGGATCAAATTTTTCAAGAGTTCTGGGTGTCTCCAATGCTTCTGGGTGTCCAGTTTGAAGCATCTTGAACCCAATTTTCTAGATGCTGAGTTCCAGCTGAAGTTCCACTTCAGCGCCTTCAAAGACTCAAACACACTCTGGTTCAGGCTGCAAGCACACCCACCTCTAAAACATCTGACATTCAATTTTCTGTATGTCATCCCCTCCCCTCTCTAACACAGGTTAAGTGCTTACCCTCTGAGATCCATGGATGAAAAGCATTGTACCAAAGTATTAACCCCTGACAGCCCCTAAAAGAATAACAGTTGGGATTTATATTAGGTGAGTACAAGTGAGTATATATTCAGTTTGCAATAACCATAACAACTTTTGGTCACTACTGATTTGATGTTCATGGGAGAAGTGGAAGGTTCTGTATGTCATTACTGGTCCTTAGAGTTAGCCAATCTCTCAATATTTTTTTGTTAATTACAACAGAATCATTGAAATGTAGGGCTGAAAGGAACCTTAAGAAGTCCAGCCCTTTATATTGAGGCAGGACTAAGTAAATCTAGACCACCCTCACAAACATTTGTCAGATTTACTTTTAAAAAGCCTTGGATAATGGGGATTCTACAACCTCCACTGAAAGCTTATTCCAGAGCTTACTTATTTTTCCTGATATCTAACCAAAATCTTCCTTCCTGTCCATCGCTTCCTCCAACATTCAGCAGACATGGAAAACAACTGATCACAGTCTTCTGTATAAACAGCCCAGCAACTGCAAGAAAAATGTTGTGAACACGACCACGACTTATATAGAAGTGTCACTGACCTGACAAAAGCGTTCGACTCAGTCAGTTGTAGTGCCCTGTGGACCATCCTCTCAAAAGCTCAACTGCTCCACAAATTCATTAGCATTTTAAGGTTGCTTCACGACAACATGACTGACAGTACTGTACAGCAACAGATCTCAAAGCAACCCCTTTTAGGTCAAAACAAGAGTCAAGCAAGGCCGTGTCACTGCCCCATCACTGTACTGCATCTTCATCACTCTGCCCTTCACCTCATGGATGGCAAGCTTCCAGATGGTGTGAAGATTGTCTATAGAATGAATGGGAAACTTTTCAATCTCAGGAGACTGAAAGCTAAAAGAAAGACGTCCACGACCTCTATCATGGAGCTACAGTGGGCACATGACAATATGGTTGTTGCTCTTTCTCCCACAGCCCTTTAGACCATCTTAAGTGCCTTCGCTGAAGCATATGAGAATCTCAGCCTCACACTGAACCTCAGAAAGACTAAGGTGCTCCACCAATCTTCACCAACAGGACAATCTCATGCACTTCTATTCAAGTCAATGGAGAACTCCTGGAAAATGTGGAGCATTTCCCATACCTTGGGGATCATCTTTGCACTAAAGTCAACACTGATGCAGAAATCCAGCATCATCTGAGCTGTGCAAGCTCTGCTTTCACCTGCATGAGACAAAGGGTCTTCAAGAACCAGGACATCTATCATCTTGTATACTATGCAGGGGTTTTTCCAACGCTACTATATGCATGTGAAACCTGGAAAACTTACAAGTGTCATTTGAAGGCATGTGAACAATATCATCAACGTTGCCTCAGGAGAATCCTAAATGTGTCTTGGGAGGATAGGCACATGAACACTAGTGCCACTGAAGAGTCCAACATGACCAGCACTGAAGCCATTATCATTCGTCAACAACTTTGCTGGACTGGTCATTTGGTTCAGATGTCTGACCAACGCCTCCCAAAGCAGATTCTCTTTTCTGAATTGGATGAAGGACAGAGGAGGGCTGCGGTCCAGTGGAAGTGATATAAGGACACGCTGAAGGCACACATGAAAAAGTGCAGCATTGGTGTCGGCACTTGGGAGAACCTTGCCCAAGACCATGCCCAGTGGAGAATGGTAATCTGTAAGGGGGTGGCGCAATTTGAGAGGTCCCGCCACAGTGAAGATCAGGAGAGGCGGAGAAGAAGAAAAGAGCTTTAAAAATTGCGCTGCACCCCTCCAACAGATACTAACACCTGCCTCTTCTGTGATAAGATCTGTGGCTCCAGAACTGGGCTCATTAGCCATTACAAGACTCACAAATAGCAGGGTGAAATGAAGATGCCCTACTCATTATTGAGTGACCACCAAGATTAGCTCTCCCACACTGACAACTACAGGACTACACTTTCCTTAATTTCACTCTTTAAATATACTTTAAAAAAAAAAAAAATCTTATTGCCTTATATGTCCCTTGCTCGGTACAATACTATTTGTGTCTTAGCCTTTCTAATTTTGATCCTACATGTTTGTGCTATTCTTGTATGTTCTTTACAGCAATAAGTCCATGCATCCATTTTTTTGTAGGATTCCTTTTGATTTTCAGGTCATTAAATAGTTTTAATGAGGACATATTGGCCTCCTACTATTCTTCAGATCTTTCCTTTGTATTGGCATTGTCCGCAGTTGTGCCTTTAACGTTGTCTTCAACAAACCGCCAACACTCCTGAACTAATCCTTTTCTTAGATTTTCTTCCCCATGGGAATCTCACCTTCTCATTTTTTGAGTTTGTTCAAATCTGATTTTTTGAAGTCTTTAAATAGGTTTAAAAGTGGTTGAGATAGTGTTACTTTTAATTTTTTGAAAATGGTGTTAGAAAAATCCTGTTTTCACAAAGGGAACTCGCTAGATCCATAAAATCCTCTTTATTTTAATTGTAACGTACAAATACTTTATGCTTGCACAGCATCTGACAATTAAAAAATTCTCAGAATTAATGAGGAAAATGTTATATAAAACAAAAACAAAAACAAAAACAACCAAAAAAACACCCCAAAAAACCATTGCACACAAGTGCAGAAGTGGGGGATGTAACCAGGTACAAATATTTGGAGAAAGTAAACATTGAAATGAAGAATTATTTTGCATCATAAAGAGGATGATCACAAGAAGTAGTGGGATAAATCTAAGGAATGGAAATTTAGGGCTAACAAAGTCTTCCTGATAGTATGATCTATATAGCTTAAGACTGTGAAACAGAAGTAAGCAATAAGCTAGAGCCAGTTTGCGGGCTGCTGGCACTTTATTCATCTGAATATCCACAGGTACGGCTGTTTCCTGGGAATGGCAATCTGTGGCCAACGGGAGCTGCAAGGAGCCATACCTCTGGACTTGCAGGTAAATAAAGTGTTAGCAGCCCATCAGGAGAACCATGTTGGTCCTGAAGGAAGCTTATTGCCTCCATCTAAGAGGAGTGAAATGTCAGAAGCCCCAACCCTGGAGACATTTTTAAATTGAAAAAGAAAAAGAAAAAGAAAAAAAGCCCAGAAAATGCACTGCACAGAACCATCTTGAATCTGACTGGTGTCTTGTATTCTCTGCTCATATCACCCAAGATGAAATCTCTCCAGAGAAAGAGTTAAAAATGCCATACAGAACTGCACCCACTACTGCTGAAGATATAATGTGCTTTAAAGCACTCTTCTCTGTGTCGTTCCACCTTTTTGGGCTTCTTCTGCATTGCAACTCAGCTACACAAAAAGAAGATAGCTGCCCAGTAATGTTCCTTCTAATATTTTTTAATCCACATGCAGAATAAATGTTGTTCTGTGCACAGAGGCATGTGCAAATGTGCACCACAAAAAGAAACAAAAAGCTAGATATAATATATAGAATCATAGGGCTGGAAGGGACCTCAAGAGGTCATCTAGTCCAGCCCCCTGCCTAAAGCAGGATCAACCCCCACTAAATCATCCCAGCCAGGAACTTGTCAAGCCAGGACTTAAAAACCTTGAGGGATGGTGAATCCATCACCTCCCTAGGCAACGCATTTCAGTGCTTCACCACACTCCTGGTGAAGTAGTTTTTCCTAATATCTAACCTACACCTCTCCCTCTTCAACTTCAGACCATTACTCCTCGTTCTGCCAGCTCACACCACTGACAACAGATTCTCACCATCCCCTTTAGAGCTCCCCTTCAGGAAGTTGAAAGCTGCTATTAAATCACCCCTAAGTCTTCTCTTCTGTAAACTAAACAAGCCCAAATCCCTCAGCCTATCCTCATAGGTCTTGTGCTCCAGACCCTTAATCATTTTTGTTGCCCTCTGCTAAACCTGCTCCAGCATATCCACATCCTTTTTATACTGGGGGGGCCCCAAACTGGACACAGTAATCCAGATGTGGCCTCACCAGTGCCAAAGAGAGGGGAACAACCACTTCTCTAGATCTGCTCGAAATGATCCTCCTAATGCACCTTAGTATGCCATTAGCCTTCTTGGCTACAAGAGCACACTGTTTACTCATCTCCAGCCTTTCATCCACCATAACCCCTCGGTCGCTTTCTGTTGCTTAGACAGTTGGTCCCCAGCCTATAACAGTGCTTGGGATTCTTCTGCCCCAGGCGCAGGAATCTACATTTCTCCTTGTTGAACCGCATCAGATTTCTTTTGGCCCAATTCTCCAATTTATCCAGGTCGCTCTGGATTCTCTTTCTACCCTCCAGTGTATCGACCTTTCCCCCTAGCTTTGTGTCATCCGCAAACTTGCTGACGGTGCAATCCAGTCCCTCATCCAGGTCATTAATAAAGATGTTGAACAACACTGGCCCCAGAACTGAGCCTTGAGGCACTCTGCTTGAAACTGACTGCCATGCAGGTATTGGGCCATTGACCACTACCTGTTGGGCCCAACCATCAAGTCAGCTTTCTATCCAAAGTAGGAGACCTTGGGAGGCTGTTGAGTCCAGTCATCTGCCCTCTTGGCAGGACCAAACACCATCCCCCCCTTTTTTTTTCCCTTTTAATTATATTTGCCCCAGATTGCTAAATGGCCCCCTCAAGCATTGAGCTCATAACCCTGGGTTTAGCAGGCCAACACTCAAACCACTGAGCTATCCCTCCCCACCTATATTGTTTAAAAAATTACCATGTAGATAATTACTCCAGGCAGGACAAGTTAGGCATTTTGGAAATCACTAGTCAAAGAATTAAATTTAAGTGTAGGACAAATAAAAATTATGAAATGCACGCACCTGTCAACACACTGTAATAGCTCCCTTTGAAGGAATAAAATTACAGACGCTCCAGGTCCATTGCAAGTATCAATAATAATACAAGTATGGGGTGGCAGGTGAGTATGAAAGAGACACTGTATACGTGGTTTGGCACAGAGACTGTGTGTGCATGTGACTGAGTGAGACATGAACACAGTGTGTACGTACTGTATACATACATATGAGAGAGTGTGTAAGCTGGCAGTTGGGTGAAATCTCAGAAACCATGCACTCTCTCTTTAAAAGAGGCAAGCAGCCCAGACTACACCTCAGACTGCCGCAGTTCTACGTCCTCCTGAGCTAGGCTGTGCCCCTCTCCCTCCTGCTCCACACAGATGGGGTACAGGGCAGCTGTATGTGGGACACCCTGACATCAGCACCCTCTACCCCCAACTTTGCACAGCTACCAGAAGGGTCCCGGGGCAGCCGCAGCAATAATGCATTGGGAGGGGCACAGTCTTTTAGCTGTGCATCATCTGTTAATTAGCTGGGCTGCATTTTAATGTCTCCTGAAGGACTGCCCAGGTGCGAGGCTTACAGGTGCCCAGGCTCACCCTTTTGCAGGCCACAGTCTCTGAGCAACCTGGGAATAGGGGGATGCCAAGTAAGTAGTGCACGGGCTGAAGGAGAAAAGGACCAAGGGGTTTGTTAAGCAGTTAAGGTGAAATCCAGGAAGGTCTTAGGTGCTGCAATACTGAGCGTCACAGAGCCTAACTTTTAGCCACCTATAAAAATTACAGGAACAACACTGTGATCCACGAAGCCAAATCAGCAACATATGCTCCTTAAGCAATGAATTGGGAGAGATGGCACTTGATAATGCAGTTTACAAAAGCCACCAGGCAAGACAGAGAGTGACCTAAACAGGCCAATTGGAGAGAACATCATTAGAGGTGCATGTTAAGCTGTGCCTCTCATCTCTTGCAGTCAATGAATGGTAACCCACCTCCAGGAGTGGGGTAGCTTAGACAACTAGGCCACTTCACCTGGGAATGAGGTCAGCATTTGTTAAGCAGCCCCACATCAGACTAGCCCATAATTCTGGGATTAGAGAACTCTCTCCTGAAAGCAGGACACCCCTGTTCATACCTCTTCTCCCACTCTGCAAGAGAAGGGGAATTGAACCTCAGTCTCCCACCAGTCAGGCAAGTATGATCCACTGGGCTATAAAGTGGGCAGTGAGGGCACCATCCTCTCTATCTCAAATGGGACCCGATGTACTAGGTGTGTTCAGAGGCCACCTACATAATCAGGACCTGCACACAACATAGGTGTCAATGCTCCTCTTTCCCCTGTTTGTGAATCACACTGGGGCTTAGGTGTGAGATGGCATTTGAAGGCCCAGAGTGCAGCAGCAGGGTACATATCCCAGACCTAAAACTTCAATTTTTAGGGAAATTTTATTGCAGCATGTTACATGCCAAGCGTGTTTAGGCACCAACTCAGTCTGGCAGTGGCCACGCTGGAGTTTCGTGGGTCGCAATAGTTCTATACAGAGGTCCTTAGGTAATTAATGCTGTAGTTCAGTTATATAAGTTGATTCCTGGCTTACACCCTTAGTTCTTCATGAGATGCTGAAGACAGAAGTCCAAGAAAACTACTTCTTGAGGCAGGGCATTAGTACCTTACTTGAAGATTCTGCAAGACAGCATTCTGCCTGAGAAAAGTCAATTGCCAACTTGTTCAAGAAAACAGTCCTGTGCACATTTTGTAAACATGAACATCACAATAAGAAAGCACCCAACTACTTAACAACTGTAAGGCCCTGAATGCTGCTAATGGTTGGGAAAGGAGCAAGAATTCTATAACACACATGCTGAGGATGCATGACCTTCAGGTCTTTTTTAGCTGACAACCACCATGCCTGTTTTCTCCCACGTATGTGTTTGTTTAGCATGAGACTTTCAGCTCTCCGTTGTTGTTTAAGCAGAACAGCTTTCCAGCTCATTAAGTTTGGTATGTGGCCATCCAGGAAGCAATAATGTTTAAAAAAAAACAAACAAGCGAGCAAACAAGCCACAGACCCGGAAGACAAGAACAAATACTCCATGTGCTCTGAGCTTGAGATAATGGCCTACTTTTGCATTCCACAGAAAATACTGCTTGGCTATGTATCCGAGGGGTAGCCAAGTTAGTCTGTATCTTCAAAAACAACAAGAGTCCTGTGGCACCTTATAGACTAACATATTTCAGAGCATAAGCTTTCGAGGGCAAGGAACCACTTTGTCAGATAGACGATCTGTTAGTCTATAAGGTGCCACAGGACTCCCTGTTGTTTAGCTATGCAGGCGATTAGGCCAAAGGCCCTTCTAAAGCACAGAAGAGTGTGCTTACACATCAGTTAAAATCTGTGTCCAGTCCTGTGTCAGTTGACTTGGGCTTACAGGGCTCAAGCTAAGGGGCTGTTCAGTTGCAGCGTAGAGGTTTAGGCTCCAGAATCCTATGAGAAGGAAAGGTCCCAGACTCCAAGTCCAAACTTCTACAATGGACTTAGTCATCTGGTCTTAGTACAAGCCAGCTGGCAAGAGCCATCCATGGGTGTCTAACTACAGGGCAGACAGACCTTCAGGTTCTCTTGCCATCTCTTTGCTGATTCTGAGCAACTCCACTGCCCCATCTTTCCCCTAGGATAACTGTTAAGCCAGTGTAGCTTTGAAAAAAGGACAACCTTTCTCTCAGCCACTACTGTAAAGCTAATTCTCAACCTCTCATCGTGCTGAGTTGCATATGTGCTTCGAGGAATGTATTACAAATCACTGCCAGGATTTTAAGACAGAGTTTCACTACTTACAAGTCAAGCAGAAAAGCAAACACACTACAACTAAAGGAAACAGAAATTTCCTGATTTTTTTAAAATGTTCCCATATTGAGAGAACATAAGAACAGCCATAATGGGTCAGACCAAAGCTCCATCCAGCCCAGTATTCTGTCTGCCATAGTAGCCAATGCCAGGTGCCCCAGAGGGAGTGAACTGAACATGTTAGGATCTCTCTCCTGCCAAAACATCTCCACGCTCTGACAAACAGAGGCTACAGACACCATTCCTTACCCATCCTGGCTAACAACCATTAATGGACCTAACCTCCATGAACTTATCTAGCTTTTTTTTAAACCCAGTTATAGTCCTAGCTTTCACAGCCTCCTCAGGCAAGGAGTTCCACAGGTTAACTGTGGGCTGGGTAAAGAAGAATTTCCTTTTATTTGTTTTAAACCTGTGGCCCATTAATTTCATTTGGTGTCCTTAAGTTCTTATATTATGGGAACAAATACATGATTTTTCCTTATTCACTTTCTCCACACTACTCATGATTTTATATACCTCTATCATGTCCCCCTTAGTCTCTCCTCTTTGCTAAGCTCAAAAGTCCTAGTCTCTAATCTCTCTTCATATGGGACACGTTCCAAACCCCTAATATAACCACACAGCCACGGAATACATTCATTTTTAAAAGACAAGGTGGATGTAACCCAGCTCTTATCAAGAGATGGTCCCAGATTCCCTGGTCTGCAGATCTGTGCTCTACACAATATCGTAAACAGAAATCAAAGTTGCATTTATGACACCATTCATGTTCCTGCAATTCTGGAAGCAGTGACCATCTCCTTCATAAAAGAGCCCTCCTACGCCATGTAAGGATTCCCCAGTGCAGAGAAGTCTTTAGAGAATTAGATATAATGAGCTTACAGCTGCTTTGAATCAACAGAGCAGCACAAACCAACTGGCACAGTCCCATTTATGCATTTACATTTTTTGAAAAGAAAGTCTATGAAGCAGCTCGGGGTGGCCAACCAGTTAGGTATGAACAGCCACGGAGAGAGTGCAAAGAGCCACATATTTAATATTTATTTTTATCTATCTATATATGTAGATAGATAAAAAATAAATGTGCGTCTCAATGCCATCCTCCAGAAACGTGAACCCCGCCCCCCCCAGCTCCCTGCTAAAACCCAATCTCCCACCTCTCTCCCAGAGCCAGGCCCCCTCATATTTCCCCTGCATCCACCCACAGCTCTAATGCAATGCCAGCGCCTCACCAGAGCCACTGCTGCTGCCACACGCTTCTTCCATCAAGGGTTGGGGTACGTGCGCAAAGTGGCAGACAGCACTCCTGGCGTGCAGCTCTTGGAGGAGGAGCCGCATTTAACAGCTCAAAGAACTGCACACGGCTTGAGAGCTGTGGGTTAGCCACCTCTGAATTAGCTGAACAGAAAAGAAATCGCAACACTTATAAAACATCCTTTACTACATCATAAAAGGAGTAACTGTATGAACCAAAAACTAGTAAGATCATTCAGTAAGTGCGAGAAATGACTAAGTCAAAGTAAGGTCTGCACTTCCAGCTATGCAGAGGATGAAGTCACTGACAATACCCTGGAAAGAATATCACAGTGTAAAGGCCTACATAGATTAGGCTTATAAAGGTTTCATAAGGATTTCTCATTCTTGTCCCATATTGAGTCCACCAGCTGGTAGAATCATAAAATAAATATGAAATTTTATTATAAACTGTATGACATGAGCAGAGAAGGTTGAAATCTATATGAATAATGTTTAAGACTAGGTACTAAAGTGGAACACTTTTTAAAAAAAATAGATCTACTTCAGCTTTAGCCACCTTGATGAGTATTCACAATGACACTCCATTTAATAGCCTCCTAGCTAAACCCACATGATAATGGGATCAGACAGGCAATAATTAAGCATGAATATACACCCACACTGTGCCCCCATTAAAAAGGACTCCTATTCCACCCCCCAAAAGCCACAGCAAATAGATGTACGGTAAACAAGGGTAAGGAAAAGGGAGCAATATCAGAAAAGTGAAACGTATATATTCCTGAAAGAACATCTGTGCATTGTTAGAGTAGTTTAAAGAGACAGTTCTGTCTCCGGCAAAAACAAAAAGTTACCAATTGTCAAACTTCTAATTAAAGTCCTCTTTTATGCTTCACTAAAGAAGTCACATGTTCTCCAGGAAGATGGGATAGGGTTTGAATTTGTAACTGGCATGCAGGCTGTTACAGAAAGAAACACCTGCAAATCTATGTCTAGGCTCTTAAAGCACTTATTCAATTTAAAATTAAATTTTAAGAATAGGCTAAACCTAAGAGTTCCCAATCAGATGAACCAGCTTCTGGATGCCAGGAGAACACTGCAATCTGATTCTTCAGTAAAGTGCTACCTGGCACAGGGTGACTGAAGTAGCGGCTTAGTCTCACCTATGAATCAGCTACTTCCCACCAGAGAGCGATCAAGTGATTATAAAAGCCACCAAGTGTCTCAGTTGAGGAAGCAATCTGTACCAGGCAGATGGCTTTCAAGTGGAAAAGAGGCCTCTTGATGGCTGCAGCCTGCTTTTTGGTAAAAAGAATAGCTCTATTTCGTGTTATTTGACTCGCGTTTGAAGAACAGAACTGTGCCCTGAAGGAAGACCTTGAACAGACTTCAGGTGCAGCATCAGTCTTCCATGGGCTGAGGGAAAAAGGCCAGTGGCCCCCCTTACCTTTAAATAAGGTTGAGAAAGCAGATCACTGATTCCTGTCATCATCTTATCATAGGACAACAGACACCAACAATAAGTAAAGAATTCACCAGCATGGGGAGAGGGATAGCTCAGTAGTTTGCACATTGGCCTGCTAAACCTTGGGTTGTGAGTGCAATCCTTGTGGAGGCCATTTAGGGATTGGGGCAAATAGATGTCGGGGTGGTGTTTGGTCCTACCAAGAGGGCAGGGGACTGGACTAGACGACCTCCTGAGGTTCCTTCCAGTTCTAGGAGATGTGTATCTCCAATTATAATTTTTTTTTAAACCTGCTCTTAGAGGAACTATAGAGAGGTGCTGGCTTCAGAGACTTTGCATCTTTTCTAGGGCAGCCACTCTTCTTCTTTACCTATTACTGAAGTGCTCCCTGCACAGGTGACCCCCTCAGATACCCCTTACATCCCTGAAAAGGCACCAAATTCCCACACTGCTCAGATCTTTCCCTCTTCCCCCGGCCAAACCTGAGCCATCTTGAATTATGCTTGCAGCATGAAACAGATGCAATACGTGATTACAGAGTGACCATTTAAAATTATTCTGGTGTGGTCAGAATTCAATTACTGGATTCAACTACTGTTAGGATTTGAACAAAACAAGCCAACAGAAATGTAGCACTTTGAGGACTAACAAAATGATTTATTTGGTCATGAGCTTTCGTGGGATAGAACCACTTCTGTCAGGATTTGGTCAGAAAGAGTTCACAGTAGCTGCACTTTTCATCCTACTGAGGGTAAGAAAGATCCCACTTACCCTACTCTGCTGATGTGCAACAGGTGAGTCTCTTCATATCAGTCCTACATGAGTATCTGACTGTCTCTCAGAATGACAAAGGGCTCCTCTCTCACACTTTCTCTGCTTCCCTAGTACCACAGCCGTATGCCTGGGCTGATGAGGAAGCCCACCAAAATTAAGGCAATGAAATAATCAAGCAATGAATGCTTAACAAGAGAAAAAAACTGCTCAGAGTGTAGTGAATGAATGATGCACAGGTCAGTTTATGGGGCATACCTTGTGCATCAGAGCAACTCAGAACAGAAAAGGCAGCATGAATGCTTTTTAACAAAACACCCGCTGTCCAAGTTTCAAGCATAGACACTGTCCTCTCTGCCAACCTACTACCATTAAAATGTCAACCTTACTTAAAATACTATGCATCTGATTTTCCTCTCAATTATACGCTCTCAATTGCATTTCACTCACTGGCGTTGTACTAGGACAAGGCAACTGTGAGAAGAAGCTGGCTCTATATTGCTAGCATGCAGAAGGCTCTCTGAAAACAGAGAGGCCGTAATTTTAAAGGCATAACCTGGGATAGCCTGGCGTACAGACCCCTGAACAGATGTACTGAGGGTACCTATTCAAGCAATCATGAATCTTAAGGCTATTACAGACCTAGTTCCCTAACACTTAGTGTCATTTCTGTATTACTGTTATATTCCCAAAGCAAAAACTAGATTACATGCAGGGTAAGAGAAGTGGCAGGAGTATTACAGTGAGTCTGGAAGCTCTGGTAGTGTCTTTTGACATACAAAAGTTTATGGCAAATAATGTTATCTGATGAGCAATTAAAATACTATTTGCTTTTCCATCCTGTTAAGGGTGGGCAATTAGAGTTTGTATCCAGGGTGGAAATTTTGTATAAGAATTACACACAGAGCAATATGTATCAGACAGGTAGCCGTGTTAGCATGTAGCTTCGAGAACAAGAAGAAGTCTTGTGGCACCTTATAGCTTATGCTCCAAAATATCTGTTAGTCTACAAGGTGCCAGAAGACTTCTTGTTGTACACAGAGAAATACTTCACCTCTGGCTCAGGCAGAAGGGGGATGAGAAACCCATTTGGACAGAAAGAGCCAGGAATAGCAGGCGGAAGGAAAATCGCTTCTTAAAGAAACCGGTTTGTTTGTTTAATTGTCCACTTTACAAATCTGCCCTCTGCAAAAAACCCTCTTAAAATTTAAGAAGCACTGGTTAAACCTCTACCTACATACACATCAGTATGTCCCCACTCAAATGAGTTATAATCAAAGAGAGACAGAATAAGAGCAGATGGAAAGACAAGGGACAACTACCCCCTAGTGGCAAGCGAGGCTATGCACTCAAAAATTGTTCTATATAAGGCAAGCAGATTGTTCCTGTTTGTAATTTACTCTTCTTCGGGGATCCTGTCAATATCTCTTTCCTGTCACTGAGACAGCTTTAGTAATGCTATAGCTTTGATGGCTGTGAGGTTGAATGGACGCCCCAAGTAACTTCTGGAAGTTAGCAATAAACCTCCTCCTTTATTTATCACATTGAACAGGATTTGTAAATGATTCAGGAGTAAGGATCAATTATCACAAAAGTGCAGGAGAAAATTACTGTCTAATATTGCTACAGAATAAGTGAGTTATGTGCAGACTCCACACATCATGCATATTACTATGGTAGGGTTGGACTCTTTTGGTGTGGGATGCGGGAGGAGAGAAGGGGTGTCTGTGTCTGCTTTATATGACGTCCTTTGGTTTCATCAGGGATTTCACTTACTGGTATTCAGAATGATGATGAATTATATTCTGAATCCTACGAAATGAACAGCAGACAAAGTCCTGCAGCTAAGCTACTGCAAAGTAAGCCTAGCATCTGGAATATTCGATATATTAGTTTTGCATATATAGAAGGCGAAGTAGCTAGAGAATGCATGGATGTGATACGAGATAAGCCATTTGTTACAATGCACAGAGACTTGGAGGTAAGTGGAAAAGGTGAAGTTACTATGAGACAACCATTTAGGCCAACTGAAATATCCTTTGGGGCTTTTATCATAAAGTGTTTTACGTGCTACAGAAACAAAGCATGAACAAAATGCAAACCTGTGTAATAGCGAAGGCAGAAGTAGAGAGGCAGAGAAAGGAAATTTTGGAAAGGACACCTATGCAAACTCGCCCTCGCCTAAACAGGGACATGAAATCTGTAGTATCCACATACAACACTGATTCTTAAAATGACTGGATACAACACATATGTACTTGGGCTAGATTATGGCAGTCTAACCCCTTAGGAATACCCTTATGTGGAGCCCTTGAAAATCCTGTCACCCTTTCACTGTTTCGGATGGTATTGGAAAGGGCCACCCACACAAAAACTGAAGCCTCTCTCCACCACCACCACTCTTTGAAAAGTAGAAGCCTCTTCTAATCCATGGCCAACCACATCAGAACAGCCATATGGTGCCACACCAATGGTCCATCTAGCCCAGTAGCCTGTCAGTAGCCTGTGCTAGAGGTTACAGAGTGAATGAACAGAACTGGGCAATTATCCCAGACTGAGGTCGAGTCTCAGAATCTGGCAGTCAGAGGTTTAGGGACAGTCAATTTTTCATCCCTGGATTAACAGCTACTGATGGAACCATTCTTCTTGAACTTACCTAATTTTTTTGAACTCAATTATGCTTCTGGCCTTCACAACATACTTTGGCGACAAGTTCCACAGGCTGACTATGCGCTGTATGAAGAAGTACTTCATGTGGTTTGTGTAAAACTCACTGCCTATTAATTTCATTGGGTGACCCTTGGACTGGTGTTTACACTCACCTTATTTGCTTTCTCCACACCATTCGTGACTTTACAGATCTCCATCATATTTTCCCTTTCCCCACTCACACCTGATCACCTCTCTCAAACTGAACGGTCCCAGACTTTTTAAGTATTTCTCACATGGAAGTTGTTCCATACATCTAATCATTTCTGGTGCCCTTTTTTATAGCTTTTCTGAGACAGGGCCATCAAACTGTACACACTATTAAAGGTGTGGGTGCAGCACAGAATTATATAGTAGCATTATGAGATTCTCTTTCCTAACAGTTTCTTTTGGCATATCTGAAGCTGCTGCAGAGCCCTGCAACCCTGAAGCAGATTTTAGGTCTGATGTGCCTTGGAGTAGGTGAGACCTTGTGTACAAGCTGCAGCAGCCAGCCATGAAACCTGTCTCCCCATAGGCTGGGGTCCATCTCAAAAGAAGAGAGGATTAAACCTAAGCAGAGGGCTATGAGAGGTGGGGTGACTTGCTGATACCAGCCTTGCACCCTGATTTCTTTGCTGCCAAGTGATATCAGCAGACCCCTCCCCGATGGGCAAGGATCAGCTTTGCTTCAGTGGTCTAGGTGGCCTTTGATGCTGTTTCTCCCTCAGCATGATTAGACAGACACATGGCCAGCTGACAGCTGCCTCAGTCTATACACGAGGTCTCATGTACTCCGTGGAACACTGGACCTAAAATCTGCTTCAGGGTCCCTCGACTCCATTGCAGCTTCTGATATGTTGAAAGAATTGAGGTTTTCATTAACCAGACAATAGTCGGCACAGTAACCCTGCGTTACTCTGCTATTAAAGTCAATTCTATACTTCCACACTTCCAGTGTACCACCGTGCATCCATAGCTTTCCAGGTTATTAACACTGTTGAGAAAGAATGTGAACACTGCATGGAATGTTCTCATAACAGACACATTATTACTTGCTCTGGGGTCCAAGCAAACCAAGCTGGTGAAAGAACTGAAATAGCAATTCATTAGTATTATTTTTAACGATCCTCCTCTCCCTTAGCAAAGCGCTGTCATCTCTCCTGGTCTCGCCCCTTTATTACGCTGCATTCCAAAATCATTACCCACACTTCTCTCAACGAGATGCCCTCAGCTTCCAGTGATGGCAAAGAGCACGTCATAAATGAATGAATAGAATCAGCAACAACCGGCACTGAAGTGTTAGTTACAACAGAAAGAGTCAAACAGAAGGTGAGCATAAACTAATCAGCATCAATGAGCACACCGGGGCATCTCTGTGGAGGCAGCAATGCTTGGCGTTTAACAATTTAACTCCCCTTGTTACCTACTGGCTGCTGTCTTGAAATGACACTGTACCATCTGCAGCCAGCCCAAAAGTGCCATACTAATAGAACATGAAGACCTGCTTTACCTCTTGCATTCCATTACCCTGAGCTATTTGTTCTTAGCATATTCCCCAATTCAGCCCATGCATACAGTTAATTGTTCATTTAGAATCCCACATATGTTGAATACTACAAGTTTTCTGAGGACTAGGGCCATACATGTTGCACTTTCCTGAGCATCAATCCACTAGCAGCCCATGAACTAGGAACGTCAAGCGTCCCATACAGAATTAAACCAGAAGCCCCTACTGCAGAACAACATGGAGCCATGGAAGGCGAAAATAGTAAGAATGAGAACAAGTCCTTTAGCATATCAGCCTGCACGAAATAACTCTAATGGAGAAAACCGAACTTTCCAAGGGTTGCATCCGACGTAGTTACAATGGACCCCCTTCTCTTTCCTAGATGCAGCCACGCAGGTGGGTCTGCGCAAAAGAACGCTGCAATCAGAAAAACAGAAGCACAATGTACAAAATAAAATTATAAAGCAGTGCAAAATGGGTTCCAAAAAGAGACACCGTGTAACTACAGTTCAGTAGCTCAGGCACTCAAGGGAAACCCACACAGAAGGCAAAAATTTGCACGCTGGTTAGAATGTTTGGATAGTACAAACATTCAGAGTTATTTGTTTGAAGCTTGCGAACACAGCTCTAAATTTTGGAAAGGTTATAAACCTTTGGGACTTCTAACTAATGGGGGCTAGGAAGAAATTCCTCCTGGTAGGGCAATTAGTTAGTTATTCTACAACTACTTTCTGCAGCGTTTCTTGTACCTTTCTCCTCCCACTGTTGGAAGACATGATAATGGACCGATCCCTGTGTTCAACAATTCACTTCACCTCCCCCGCCCCCATCTCTCTCTCTCTAAATCTTGGATTTAAGGTTTCAGCATGCACAGATCTTCTTGGTTTTAACAGCTAAATATACATAATATAATAAGTATGACCAAGAGTGAATAAGCATTACATAATGTAACAGTAACCACAGGGATCAACATCCATTGATTTTCATTGCACCTGTTTACCTTGTAACAAGGGATTAAAGTAAACTGGGTCCCTTCAGTTTACAATATCCCACAACACAGCAAAGAGTCTGTCTGTTAAACCATGTCTGCAACAATGGCCCAACAGCCCAGAAAAAATTCAAGTTTTCCTATGCCAAAAGCACAAGGCTCTACTCAACTGGAGCTAAAAGGAGAATCTGTGAAAAGTACAATAGTTCTGAAATTCAGTCCAGCAAGTCTGACTCTCCTTGCAGAAGACAGTGATGCACACGTTCATATGCTTTAAAAACTGCTCTGTGGGTAAGTAATTTTATGCTGCAATGGACTGGGTATATCCAGGAACAATAGCTTCTTTTAGAGTCGTTCAGCTTTAATAAATTTTTGCCCTGACTGGATTGCTTTAGAAACAAAAGTTATATTAAAATTGCTTCCAAAACCAGGAGTAGGGCAAGTCCCAATATTCCGGAAGCTATGGAGCTGCAGGTACTAAGACTCCCTGAATTTCAAGTCACAAAATTAAACAGAGCTTAACTATGATATCAGCTGCCTAACTTAGGGAATGTAATATTCTGGTATAAGAGTCTTGCCGAAGACTACAGAGAGGGTCAGTGGCACAACTAAGACTAGAACTCCGTTGTTCCTGGGTGCCAGTCCCATGATCAGTCCAGCCCCTTCTCACAATTTTTAGTCTAGGAACATATTCCTTTTCAAACTGAGCAAAAAAACGAAGTACTCTTACCTGGGTTCATCATCTCTGCTCTGTAGGGAAAACAAAACAAAACAAAAACAGAAAAAAAGCAGCATTAGGGTCAACATTTTGAAAATGTTTTTTGTAGATACAATAAAACATTTTAGTAAGCTAGGTACTATTGCACACACACATTTAGGGCCGCCTGTCTTTAAAGGCTGGAAAAAGTTTACACTCCAACAGCTGAGGTCATCATGATGACATTTAAAATTGTAAGCTTGACTTGATCAGGGATCAAGCGGGAGACAGGTCATGGTTTATTTTAAGACCTAGGCTGCCTGTTATCTCTTGGCAATAGGTGATGAAATCTACTTCTAATACATTCACATCTTTTAGGCCCCATTTTCCTCCCACTTGTACAAAAGACAACTCAGGCTCAATGCAACTAGTTTGTGGTAACGCTGTCCAGCCAGGCCCACCAATAGATGGATGAAAGGGGGCAGCTGCCAAGGACCCTGGCCACTGCAGTGGTGGCAGCAGCCAGCACCCCCACCAGGCCCTTTTAAATAACCCAGGCAGGCCACAGGTATGAGCAATGGGTTGAGCTTCCCCTTGGGCGAGGCTAGTCCCTGGCTTCATTCTTTTCATTAACCTCATCCTCACTCCACTCGCTGTAGCTGGAGCCATGCGATTCCCCTGGCCCCTCCTTACTCAACTGGAGACACAAGACACAGCACCCTACCCAGAGAAATGCCGAGCAACTCTCTCCTGCCAGATGAGTCCTGTGCCAGCTGCAGAGCCCCACCCTGCCCAGAGAAGCTCCATATGTCATGGCCAGAGTCGTCTTGGGCCAACCACAGCCTCTCTCCCATACAGAGAAGTCCGAGCTCCCGCAACCCTAGGAGCCCTGAGCCAGCAGCAGTCACCCTTTCTTCCCCAGATGCAGTCTGCTCTGGGGAATAGCATTTCTTCAAAGATGTTTCTGTGGAGTGGTGGAGTAGGGTCTGGGGCAGGAGGAGTGGTATGGTTGCAGCTGGTGCCAGGCTCCTCTGGGCAGGAGGGAGGAGTTCCTCTGGGCAGGTATTGGAGGCAGTGGCTGTGACCAGTCCTCTGTTTGAGGGGAGCATCTGGAGTTTCTCTGGAAAGGAGAGCTTGTGGCTCCAGCCAAGGGAGAGGATAGGGAGTCCATTGACTGCTCTCTCCTGGGCCTGGGACTGCTATCGGTGGGCCTGCATCCTGTTACCTAGTACACAAACAGGTTGATCAGCTAGCCAGTATGTGTGGATGCAGGTGGGGTATGAATTCACAAGGGTCTATTATCACCTAGCATATTATAGTCTATACTTCTAGAGACACGGTGTACTTAAAATAGTCACTATAACAAAACTGCCTATAAAGCAAAACATGCTGGGCTTGATTTTCAGTTCACATACACTAGGAAATAAGAAATAGCTCCACTGAAGTCAATGAAAGTACACAGATGTAAGATTTGTGCAAGAAGGAATCAGTCACTCATCATTAAAGCTATTCATTCAGTACAGAGCAGTAAGTCTATTTAAATCAGATGTTAATACAGCATGGGGCATTGCGATTGCATCAGTCATAAATTCCAGGCAAATTGCAGTGTTTCCTCAATAGGAATATACAAACAACTCTCTCATTCTGCTACACTCCCCTAGAGAAAAGCAAAAGAAAACAGCTATGTTAAGCAAGCTTTGATTTCTGATTGCTTGGACAGTCTGATAGGGAATATTATGGGAACCAGAGTAGTCAGGCAATTTCATGATTTTCATAACTAAGTAACTAAATGTAGCTACAGAATTCCTCAATACAGGTTTAAATGCTTAAATCATTTGCCTTGCAGAACATCTGACACCACATGGACAAAAAAATCGACATTAAATTATAATGGAGAAAAATATCTGTAAGCAAAGCTAAGGGCATACACACAAGTAGAAATTGAATGGACTGTCATCTGCCCTAAGTCAAGTCCCTCTTCTTCCACCCATCAGCAGTGTGTCCACATCAATCATCCACCATAGCAAAAATTCATGCCAAATTTGCTTGCTCATTCTATTCTCTTTCACCTATGTATCTGATGTCAGTAACTAACCACATACTGAAGCAGACTTTGGTTTGCTCTTGCTGCACCCACAAATGGCAGGTACCAATCAGCCTTCCAATCACAGACAAAGGAAAGCAAATGCTCTTAGTCTAAGGTTAGACTAGTAATTTAGGGGGAAAAAGCATGTTCTTTTCCCTGGATTACCAGTCTAATCTTAGAGTAAGAGAATTCTGATTTACTTGTCTTGCTACTCGTGGATGCTGCTTCTCTAGCTCCTTTAATATCTCTCAGCTTGCACCTTCACTTCTGTTTACAGTTAGGTATAATTCTGCTCTCACACCTGTCTTACTCCAGATTTACTTCAGTGAAAGTGACATCAGAATCAGGTTTTTAAATCTGCTTCACTTTTAGTTTTCAGGTACCAACACTAACCTGCAAGCGTTAGGATTGTAAGAGCCACAGGGTCATACTAATTCATTAACAGAGAACAACCTGTTTCCTCTCCAACCCCAACTTTCCACTGGAACTTTGAAATTTTTACAAAACCATATTTATAATGGGAAGAAGTAATTAGGGGTGGGCTGTTCACTTTGAATTCTACAACTAAGCACAGAGACTCCAGGCATAAATTCATTCACAATCCAACCAGTAGTCGTGCTGGTCCTCCAGTGAATTCCCATTTCAGTTTCTGACACACAATGAGACAACTCAACCTCAGGTGTAACCACGCTGAGTTTAAAGGACTTTCAGCACTGATGGATTTGCTCCACTGTTCTTGAAGTTGCACACTTATAACCAAGAACAGAAGGTGACTCTTTGGGCTGGATTCAATCACTGCTTTACATTTGGTGTAGTCATACGAAAAGGAACGCGAAGAAGGGTGTAAGGGTACCAAAGCAGATCGACAGCACTCTGGCATGCACTTGAAATTACTTTGCTTGGGACAGAGGTGGTTGTAAGCTTTCTTTGAGTTCCCCGTGTTCAGCTTGGCAGAGCTCTGTCTGGCCATCAGTGAAAATTACAGCGGTTGCAGGGTTAGGCTAACATTTTAAATGTCTACTGTGTACCCTAGCTCCTGGAGAGGAAATACGAGCATGCTCCAACCACATTTCCCAGTTCAGCACTCAAGCTGGCTATGCCCACTATTACAGGAGTCTCCTTATGTTACAAGCAGCACAAAGGTGCTTTAGTTGAAATGAGAATCAGACCCACTTTGCACAGTTGACATGAACAAGGTTCAAACCCCTAGTGACTCAAATTCAAGAGATTAGCAATAAAGCAATTATTTGTTGCAGTTAACATTGCCTAGAAAGTCCAATCATGTACCAGGACCCCATTGTGCCTGGTTGTAGGCTCTCCAAAGCTTGGTTCAGAGGAAGAATCAGAATTACTCACGCAAAATTTTAATTTTAAGACCTTCACTTTAAATGAAGAGCCTCTTCATACCAGTGTAAAAGTGGCTAGTGTCATGATTCAGCAAGACTCTTCTCTCAGTGCTGGGGAAACAACCACCTAATGATACCACTGTCATAGGCACAACTGTGGCAATTCACTGAATACTGTGAAAGGCGCTGCAAAACAGCAACCGAACACAGACTCTAGAGGCACCAAACACTCAATGGTAGTTAATACAATCCAATTATCAAAGTGTCTTCATGTCCCTTTATATTACAGGTGTAATTGTCTCAAAAGATATTGAGCCCAATTAATTTGTTCCTAGAGCAACATAAGAAGCTCAAGTTTTAGTTCTTTATCAGCTGGGGTTCTTTCCAACTTGAGTTTCTCTTAATTTACCCTGCTGCAACCCCAGGGAAGTAGCTATAGTTTCACCCGGCCTGACTTGCAACCACTGACTGAAGATGACTGAAAGAAATCTTCAGAGAGTTAAAACCATACAGCTTTACACTGCAAACTTGTATTTCCCATATGTGGGAAAGGTGTTCAGTATAAGATTACAAACTCTTTGGGGCAAGGACTCTCTCTTACTATGCATACAGGAAGGGTCTACACGGCACTCTGCCCAGTGCTGCTGCTGACAGAGCTATGCAAAGTGAGCTTCTGAGGATTGCAAGTAGCTTCCATTTGCATACTCTTGAAGCTCACTACGACAGCCATGCGAGAGTTCGGCGTCGGCAGAAGGGGGTACTGGCATTGCAGAGGCCATGTGGATGTGGCTCTGCCAGCTAAACGCCCCCCCTTCCATTGCCAGTCCCTCTTGGGGGACTATGGTGATGAGTTTCGGGAGTATGCAAATAGAAACCATTTGCAATCCCGAGAAGCTCACTTTGCACAGCTCTGCCAACAGCAGCACTGGGCAGAGCGCAGTGTAGAGACAGAGAGACTCTGATCTGAGTTGGGGCCTTTGGTCAACAGAATAACAAAATAATTCCACACTGCGGAGAGGCAGACATTTAGGCAAGTAGATACCATTGTATGCCATTAATGTTGATGTTCACATCCACCTAGGAGCCCACATATGAAGAATGAGCTTCTCTGACAAGCGTATAGTTAGCATATCATTATACGGACTAAAGAATTGCAGTAATTTAATTCGCTATGTAATGAATGCTCCAAAAAGCTAATGTTTTATGAAGTTTTTACTCTGCTGAAGACAGAAACAGCATAAAATGATGGGTAAAGTGAAAGACAAGAGACAGGAAAACTGGGTTTCTGCTTCGGTTTTTCCCAAAACCACTGCAGGCTTTTAGAACTCAACTTGTACACAAGTGTTTGTATACCTTTTCCTGCCACAACCAGTATTCCTCTTGCCCCATCCAAAGCCCCATCTTTGCACGACAGGATTGAAATGAAGACTAGACGCAGAAATGCTAGAGGTTTGTTTTTTACAAGTTCAGAAGTGCATACTCCCAGAGTCTGGCTCTAGGTAAATATTTGATGGTTGCTTATCCAGCTCCAAATTCAGAACCCAGGCAGTGGGAGAAAAGTATTCATCAGACATCGACCCCGCGAGATATACCTGTCATTTAAGAACCAAGGATGGAATACTACTGACCTAGGAGTTTCAATTTCCCCATGATTGCACGTGTGCTATTGTATCTACTAGAGTCCTCCTATGGTATCTCAGAAGGAGCAATAAAAGTGAGGGTGAGGGCAGACAGGAAGGCAGGCTACCTGCCTCTTATAACCCTGAAGTTCACTAATTGTTAGCCAAGTTACAAGAATGTTAAATCATTCTCTGGGTGTTTTATGGAACAATAACATACTTCAAAATTGTGACCGCAAAACATTAGAAATCCACTATTAAGTGACTGGAGGCATTTGGCTTTGTGCCCCTTTAACCACCTAAGGTATGTGGGTACCCCATATGACCGCACAACTCATCCAGCACTACTACTTGTACCTTGGCATGTCACTTCAGATATTTAGTGGGATTTGTGGGAATCTTTAATGCTGACATACATAAAAGGGGCTACTTCACTGTGGTATCCATCACAATGTTGTGTTGCCTCCTGCCATAATCAGTTCATCTGCTTTTAGTTTTTACCTCAGGCTTGAGAAGGGCTAACTCATTGAAGGTGTTCAGTTGCCTTCTGATCTCTGCCATCTCAGTCATCAGCTTTGCCATGTGGGTATTGATTTCTGCCAGAACCTCTGTCACATGAGCAGTGGCTACTGCTTCCTGGAGGTCCACTAGGTGGAGAGCTTTCCGTTCTTCCTCACTGACCAGCCGACGGACATTGTCAAACTCCTGCTGAACGCAGAGCTTCATCTCACTCCGAGTCACCTGTACATAATGCACACAGGAGAAAACACTGCTAGTCAGAGAACTGCTTTAATGTGCAAGTGTCAGAGGAATCACCCTTTTACAGTGATTGCTGGCCCCTGCTCCCCAGGCTTCCGAGTATCTCTTCTCCATGACTGCTCTTGTAAGCCCCTAGAACAAAAGGCTCTTACAATATATTTCCCGAAGAGGACCATTCCGTCAAACTGTGGGTCATTGTCCTACATCAGGTGAATCCCTGATCCACCCTCCCCCCAAGCCACTAAGGAGTTAGTTTGTCACATAGAAAGGGTGACAGCTAGGCTACCTTTGCGGCCACTCCAACAGTGTCACTCTACCTTGCTCCCTGACATTTCTGTATGGAAGGTTCAAAATCCCAGGCTATGCCCAAGACTATTCTTCCAGCCTAGCAGCATGAAATGTAGATGTCTGGTCTATATTTAAACAGGAGATTCTGCATTTACCCCAGTAGTCTTGAGAACCAATGAAGTCAGAGGTGCAGTGAGGCAAAGCTAAACATGCTTAGTGACCCTGACAAGGTCAATTACCAGAGAGGAAATGAAAGAGGGCCATTATTGCATTTACCAAAGATGAAGATAAAGCAATTAAAGTAAAATTATTTTAACTTGGAAGGTCTCAAAATTAGTCCAGGTCGGACTTCCCTTGCTCTGGCACCCTTGGGGCCTGATCAGACCTGAACTAGGGAACTTGCTGGATCAGGGAAGACTCTCTGCCACTGGTCCCCCAGCCTACCACTTACCCAGTTTCTGGCTCCAGCTGGCCACCCTGCCACTGGCCACAACTGGGCTGCCTGCTGCTGTCTCTGGTGGGGCTGCCTGTCAGACTGCCCTGACCCCAAAGCTGGCCCCCCAAGCTGGGCAGCCCCAGAGCAGCTCCAGCTCCTTTGCCATGGCCCTGGCTCCCTTGACGCAGCCTTGCTGTCCTGTGGGCTCCCCTATGACAACCCCATCTGCGGCTTCCCTGCCATGGCCCTAGCCCTGACTCTGTCTCCCAGCCTTGGCTTTGAGCCTTACTGGGCTCTGGGCTGTCAGGCTGCCCACACCCTCAGTGCTAGGCCGCCCCGGGGGGGCAGGGGGGTCTCTGCCCCAGAGAGTCCCAGTTTAGGGAGACGCAACTATTATTAAACAGACTAAAGGGTTTCTACTGTAGCAAGGTGAAAGACCCAACATTTTACAACAAACTTACATTAGTATAAGCTATGTCACTCAGGGCATAGAAAATCCACACCCAGTTCACACATTTATCCCAATCTAACCCCGGCTGTAGCCGCTGCTACCGTGATGAAAGAGCTTCTCCTGCTGACATGGGGAGGTGGAGTACTACACTGACAGTGAGCAGGTAGCATCTTCACAAAGGCTGTGTCTTCACAACCACGTATGTGGGCAAAACTCATGGCACTTAGGCGTGAATATTCTATATCTCACCCCCACCCAAGCAACATACACTAGACCTGGATAAGCAGCAGTATGCACAGTAGTGTGTCCTGCTGCTCATTGGGGTTGGATTGATGTTGTCAAGGGTGATTTTGCTCTCTCATCAGTATAGATCAGCTATGGAGGAGATTGAATGCTGGCGCAGATGCATTAGTGTAGCTGTGCCACTGCTGTGCTGGATGTGCAGATAAGCCATTAGTTATGCAAGTGATGGTGATGGAGTAAACTAAGTACTGAGGCCACCTACTGAAGGCCTTTAGGTCCTGCCACATGCCACCCTGGAAAAGGGCAGTACATAGATCCCCGAGATGCCTACAGTGGCTCTTTGAGAAGCAGCCAATCAGCGTCCAGTAAGCTAGTATAAGGAGAGAAACTGGGCCAGAGCAAAATCAGCTCTTTACTGGAGCTGGAGGAGAACATATCGTGCTCTGGGCTGGCTGCTCGGAATCCACTAGGACAAGGGTAACAGAGCAACAATGGATGAACACATCACTGGACACTTCAAGTAACATGTAGAAGGGATATATTACATTTTATGTAGTCTTCCCTGTAGTTCCTCTAGGATGGGGATATAAAAACATGGCCACACCAGTTAAGAAATTTCAACTGGATCATTCACTTCCACAGTATTCTTCTGTTTATGAACTTCAAGTAGTTTTCGCTTTATACTATTATATAACACTATCAGCCTTGCCAAGAAAGTCCTGCAGCTATACAAGCCTGGCATACTGTTTACTTGTTGCCCTTTATCATGAGAACAGATTAATGATTTACTTACTAATTTAAAAAAAAAAAAAAAAAGCACTTGCTCACCCTGGAAGGGCAGACTTTTGCCAAACTAGTATTTATATAGATAACTGGCACTAAAGAAAGGTCCCTGAGTGACAGCCCTGGAGTTGAAGTCTTCTCGTTATCCATAACACCGCTTCCAACCTGATGGCTGCAGTCAAACATTCGTTGACTCAATGTGCCTTAGTCATACCTTTGGGTCTATGGATACTCAAAACTACTATATAAATTGGGATTAATTCTACTTATGTCATTGGAGCAACGGTGTATGTGACTTTAGATTTCAGAATCAGGCTCTCTCTGCAAAGGCCCTTAGCACAACACTGGCACCATGTAAATAACTAATACTACACATGTAACCCTTATGTTAACGCCAGATGCCCGCCAGAAGGGCCGGGTTCAACTCTTGTGGGGTTTTCCTATCAAGGATACAATCAACCGGCTCGAGCCCCCACCCAGTGGCCTGGGACAATTTCACCCCCGTGCTGGGTGCCTGTAAGGCGGTTCTCCCCGCCTCGCAAGCACAGAGTCTGAGATAGAAATGGCTTGTTTAATGACCGTAACCTACCCCAAGGTTACAGCGACAGATGCAGTATATCTCAGCACAGAAGAGACAAAACCCCTTTTACCCAGATACCATCCCCATATGCAGTAGAACTCAGTCTCTTGCTGGGGCTCTTGGCCCTTTTCCACACACACACAGTTACAGGGTGTACCCTCTGCGGTGCAGTCCCAAACTCAAAGCCCACAGATACATCACCAGGGCAATACTAGCTGTCCACTTGTCTGTAGCCTCCCCTTGCTGTCACCAGCCATCTGCCAGTCGCCGTCGTCCGCCGCCGCTCCTACCGGCCGCCCACCGGTCGCCGTTATCTACCGCCGCCGCCGCCGCCGCCGCTCCTACCGGCCGCCCGCCGGTCGCCGTCGTCTGCCGCCGCTGCTCCTACCGGCCGCCCGCTGGTCCTGCTGTTGTCTGCCGGTCCTAACCCCACTGCTTGGGACTGCCCTAAGGCAGAACCCAGTGATTTCAGCTCTGTGTGGCCTCAGCTGCCACTCTGTGATTTCAGCTCTTGGTATCTCTAGTGTGGGGTTTCACAAACACCCTAGTATCCAGCTCTATCTTTTAACAGGTGGGGAGGGTTAGTCAAGCCAGGCTTATAGCTATATGGCCAAGGCATAGGCAGGGCCAAGGCACTCAGCAAGCTGGCTCAACCCATACCCTCCCCTTGCTCTCTCACAATGCTTTAAACCAGGGAGCCCTGTGTAATCAATGTCTTACACAGCTAAGGCGACTGCCCTGTCCCCCACAACAACCCAGAGCATTGGTGAGAACTCACAACTCCCACCTTAAGTGTCAGCTTAAATTGTGATTTTACAACTACATGTTTACAATAGACCAAATCTCATGGCTTACTTGCTACCCATTAGGCTTTGCCTGAAAAGGCATCACACATGCACACCTTTTGCATTTTCATGCAGATGACCTCTGGGAGACTCATTCCTCCCAGCCTTCAGCAGCACTGCATTCCTTCTGCCACATTCCCTACACACATTTTTAAAGGATACATCAAGATGACAGGATGAGATGCAAAACTGAACAACAAGAACACATTCATTATTCTGACAGCCCATTTTAACACTTCTCATGTGAAAGGTTCTGTTAATCCTGACGAATATTCAGTTTCCTCTGAGCAGGGGCCTGTAACTTCATGCATAAATTCACACTTCGTAAATAGGATGCCCTGCAGGAGCCATCAGAATATGGCAGGTTCCCATATGCTTTTTGCTTTAACTTTGAGAGAAATTTTTCAATTTTTTAAAAAAATAAATAGAAGAAGGAAAATTAATGGAAAACATCTATGTCAGTCCTTATTTTGGGGGTGGGCAAGATATGACATGCCGGCCAGATTCAGCCTGCCATGCCTTTTATCTGGCCTGCAGCCAGCCCCTATGGCTGCAGAGTGGGGAGAGCTTCGGGGGCTGCCCCCGCCCCCAGAAAAACCTCTCAGCTCCCATTGGCTAGAGGGCAGCACAGTTTCTCAGGTCCCTTTGATCCAGGCAATGGGAACTGAAAGATTTCGCTAGGAGTGGGGGGCAGCATAGCTGAAAGTGCTGCCAGCTGGGAGCCGCTTAGATAAGCATCTCTCAACCAGAACCTGCCTCTGGCACCACATCACAACAACCCCCACAGACCTTGTACCACTTCCTACAACCTTTCGCCAAGCCAGAATATTCTGCTGCACTATACCAGCTCCCTGATCCTGCATCCCAACCCCCTACCCCAGATCACAACCATAACCCACTTCATCCTCGCTCACCCAGGTCACAGCAACCTCTCAGACCCTGCACCCACTCCTCCATCCCTTCCTCTGGCCAGAATCCTCTCCCACACCCCTTCCTAGACCCTGCACTCCAGTACCCTGACCCTGGTCACATTTCCTCCTTCAAACAAACTCTCTCTCTCTCTCTCTCTCTCAGACTTCACATCCTCTCCTGCACCCGAGTCCCATACCTACGACTCCCTTCTGCACCCACCCCCCATCCCAGATGCCACATGTCCTCCATAAAAAAAAGCGCAGCCCTTCACCACTTACCAAAATCTTGGTATGACCACCCATCAAAAATTGTTGCTCACCCCTTCTGTAGGTGCATGTACAATCACTCAGGTCATCCACATGATGACCAAGTAATGCTGAAAAGACTCCCTATTCTCTTACCTCAAAGGGAAAATTCACAGACCCTGCCCCTGTGCACCAAAAAGCTTTTCCTGAGAAGATGGTAATCAAATAATGTAGCTAGAATAAACTCATTTGCACTATAAGGTTAGGACCTCACTGTACTGAGCCTGGTACAAACTCACTGTAAGACAGAAAATCTCTTCCCCTCCACCCATGTCCCTCACTGCCTCTCCTCCCCTTCCCAGTCAGCCAGTCCCGTTCTCCACATTCTCCACCCAACTTCCGTGTCCCTCTTTCCTAAGCATAACTACCAGTCATTCCCTCCAATCCAGTCCCACCAGCCTCCTTGGCCCAATCCATTCTTGTCCTTTTCCTGCACTCCAGCTCCTGTTCCCTTCCTTACTCAAACCAGGCAGGTTCTTCCTCCATCCTGCAGTGTAGGGCTTCAGGGGGAAGAGGTACAGTCACTGAGCACACAGAAGAAACTGATCCCCTGCTCTTAGCACTGGCCGCCAGGCTTATTCCAACCTGGAACAACAAGCAAAAGGCACGACGCTGACACAAAGGACACCACCCTGTCAAATTTCAAGTCTCTGCACCAAACTACCAGCATGCTGCAGCTTCTCAGAGAAAAGGTCACCAACAATTTTATTTTTTTTTTAATCTTAAAAACAATGCAAAACAACAAGTCTCCCCGCCTTAACCTCTTTCTCAAAACTGGTGGAACTGTTTTGGCTGAAAAGTTCTAAACATAGTAACACTCCTTTAATCTGGCCTCTGACACTCCAGAAATCCTGATGGTCCAGCATCTTGCAAAAACAGTCCCATTTATGGAGATAATCCAGCAAAATTTGCTGGTCCAGCACGCAGAAGTGCTCTAAGACACAGGTACCTTGAAATTCACATAAATCAGGGGGCTTGGGTGATGGCTTGAGGCCCTGGGAGGGGGGTGGAGGGGTTAAGCCTGGGTTAGGTTTGGGCTGCAGGGGAGAGGGGCTTGGGGGGTAGCAGCAGCGGGCACTCCAGGCTCCAAGGAACTGGCAAGTCACGGGGGCTCCTGGCCTCAAACCCCAGGGAAGCAGCAGCCTTGGGCATTCCCAGCCCCAAGCCCTGGGAAAGCAGCAGCCGCAGGGCCCCGAGCCCCAGGAAAACGGAAGCCCCGAACACCCCTGCCCCCACCCCAAGGGCCTAAACACAGGACAATTTGTCCCTTTCAAAAAATAAGTCAGGATGCCTTTCTGGTGCCCCAAATTCAGGAATGTCCCACCCAATGTGGGATGGTTGGTCACCCTATGAAGTCGGAGGAGCGCAGGGTGGTGACTCCCAGTAGTCCGGAAAATTTGGTAATCTAGGACCTGTCCAGTCCCAGACATGCCAGATTAAAGGAATTTTACTGTATATTCAGTCAGAGGATGGACACTTGGCATGGACATTATCGGTGTGACCAGTTAAAGCTTGCTAAAGTTAGAATTAGCTGAACACAGGGTCTTACACCAGAAAGTCCAAGGCAATCTTTACAGTAGCAGGCAGGGCTACCAAGCCCAACCATATAGCAGCTAAAAGTGAGGTGAAGAAGAAGAAACTGGAATTAACAACACACAAACAAAACACAGCAGCTTTGCAGGTATAATTCTGTGAACCTCAGACAGTTACTTCCAGATCTGCTGGCAGGGCTATTTATCAGCAAGGAGCAAGATGTGATACATTTTTTCTTTTAATCAAAACTATCAGATAATGATGGGAACCTGTGCTGGGAGTACACCTTGAAAACACTCACAGGGAATTCTCCAGCAAAAACTTGCAAGAGTCAAGGGCAGAAACAGCACAAATAGGAAGCTGACATGGCTCACTTGCTTCTGAAGCCTTCATCCTATTAGCTAGACTGCCTGCCAGGCATAAAGGAAGCCATTCTGTGCCTCACCTTATGAGGAAAGGACTGAAATGAAGGTGGAATTGAAAGTACAGATCTAATAATAAATATCCAGGCACGAGAACCACCTCACATGCTTATTTGAATAGCTGCTGTTCTCAAAAGAAAAAAGAAGAAAATCAAAAGAGCGATAACGTGGCACCTTTCTGTGATAACTTGCCCTGTCCCAGCCAGCACAGCAGCAGGCACAGTAACACAAGCACAGTAGGGTTTTGAAGTTCTTATTCAGAGGGTGAAAATTACTTCATTTGCTCTGGATAGATTTCTCCTGCTGCCTTCCAGGGCTCTGATTTGCCAGAGAAATGATGGATTTTGTTGATATTTTGAGTTTAATTACATGGTTGGACCTGCATGTGAAAACATACCTGCATGGAAGTCTTTCAAAAAATGAGCCAAAAACCACCTGAACATAAGGGCCATTGTGTCTCCAATAAATTTGTAACCCCCACAATAATTCCTAAACTGGGTTCTCTCCATATATCAGGACAGAACCAAAAGATGGACTCTGGCAGCATTGGGTCCACCCAGGTTCCATTGCTCCCCCAGACAATATGGTCAGGGTTGCAGATAAAACAAATTCAGTGCCCCCCGCCCCACAAGCAGTCCCACCACTGAGTACCCATTCTACATTTCCTGACACAGTTTCCTGATGTAGGAGTTTGTCAGAGCAGCATTCCATCCTTGGAGTTTTAAATGTTACAAATATAAACGTTGCAAGTTGCCATTTCATCATTTAAAACAGTGGGTATTTTGCAGTATTAGCGTGCATCGGCATAGCGGACAGTGACCCCGTATTTAGTTTGCCTAGCACTTTGCAGAATAAAAGATAACTGCAACTTGTTAGAGAAGGTCTGACACCTCTGTGATTTCTACAGGCCTCTGAAATGCCGCTCATTGAATGCTCTCTAGCTAGAGAAGTGCCTTTTCTTTGTCCTGTGAAAGGGCAGTGGATTTTCCAGAGATATGAGCTCAAGGGAAGGCAAGACACATCCCACAGGCAGGATCCAGCATGCCAAGCCTTTGAAACTAACCCATGGCTGGCCCTGCTGGGACACTCAGACAGGCAGCAGTCCCACACAAAATGGCTAGCTGCTCCATCTTCCTTTCTGTGCTGCATGCTGGGTGGGGGGAGAGGGCTTCACACTCCGTCCATACCCCCCAGCACAACTTCTTCACTCCCATTGGCCAGGAGGGAGCAGCCAACTGCTTTGAGTGACACAGGGCTGCAGCAGGCAAGGAGCCTGCCTAAGGGGCTTCTGGGCTGAAAGGCACCTAGATAAGCACCTCTCAGATGGAGCTTGCATCTGGCATGTCACCCAAACTCCTGCCCATGGTCACCACCCAAGCCCACTGCCCCCTCCCCTCCCGCAAGTCATAACTCCCTCCCAGACACTGTACACCCTCCTACACCAATTTCCCAGGCCAGAATCCTCTCCTGCACCCATATCCCCTCCCTGAGCCTCCATCCCAATTTCCTGCCCCAGGTCACAACCCCCTCCTTCACCCAAACTCCCTCTGACCCCACACCCCCTACTCCAAGCTCTCTTCTGCACCCAACTTCTGTCCCAGACCCCACACTCCCTCCACAGAAAAGTGAGACCACTGACCACTTACCAAAATCTTGGAGTGCTCCCCCCACATCCAAAATTATTGCTCACTCCTGCATTAACTGCTTAAACCCATCATTTCCCAAAGCAGTGGCATGTTGCACCAGGGAGACTGCCTGGGAGCTGTGAGAATGGGCAGGAGGGCAGAGAAAGCCAGGATGGCTCCTGATTTTGGCTCCCCCTTCATCAAACTTAGCACATAGCCCCCTATCCCTCCCTGCAAGTAACACACACAGCAGGAATCAGGAAAAAAAGAGAACTGGGTCACACTCATCACCAAGAATCCCTCATGTAGGCCCAACAATCCATTTTTTCACCCCAGAGGTAGTGCCTCTCTCGCTCAATAGCCCCCCCAGATTACCGGGGGTACAGGGAAAGAGGCCTTACAAGTATGCACCATCAAATTCAGCGTAACACGGTAACCTTTGAAGACCGCCTCCCGTCAGTTTCAAAATTCCAGGGACTAGTCTAAGCATGAAGGAACAGAACCCTGCTGTGCTGAAGTCAGGGGTCGGGTGGGGGGAGGTTCAAAGTGTTTGCATGTGGAGGGCAGGGGACATTCAGTGTCCCTGAGTGGTAGGGGTCTACCAGGGTGAGTGGGGAGGAAGTCTGTTGTTACAGGAATCAGCATGATACTCAGCACCCCAGCTGGAGGCCTGCAGACCCAGCTGGGACAGCACAGCCGGTTCTGGTCAATGGGAGGACAATGTGCTGCAGAGAGGGGACCCCGGTGACCTGATTAGCTGGTTGCACCCAGAAGGGAACAAAGGGCAGATGAGAGGGAGGGCAGAGAAGGGCAGATGACTATAGTCAGGGGAGGAGCTGCAAGTGGGAGAGGGGCATTATCAGGGGCTAGACTGGAAGGAGGGGGCTTCTGGACTGGGCAGAGGGAGCAGAGAGAGCTCCCCAGGCTACAGGAGAGACAGATGTACTGTGCTGAGGGAGGCAATGCTTATGGGCTCTAAGAGCTCCTATGCTGCATTCACATGCTCAATAAACCCTCCTGCTTTATGCTGGCTGATAATTACTCCAGTCCAGAGAGCAGGCTTGCCTCATTCCCTCTGGGAGCGGCGGCCCCTAGGGGGCGCTGAGGGGGCCCACAGTGAAAGACAGGTGTGCTAGAGCCTCAGGAAAGTGTGGTCCCAGAACTGGAGGGGCTTAACCCTCAAGGGAGAGAGGGCCCCTGAGAAGAGCTGTTACACTAACAGGGGGCTCCCCTGGGCAGCTGTACAGGCCAAATATGGGCATGACCTGTGAGTCCATGACATTGGCTGATTCGGTGAAAAAAAAAAATCAGAAAAAAAAGCTGGAGAGATGGGAGACACATGGAAACCCGGATGCCTGGTCAGCAAACAACAGCTTCTTTAGCCAGTTCTGCAATTTTCTATATATCAAACCCGTTGTATATATTGACACAATGAAGTACTTATCAGACAGAAGGAAAAAAAATAATGAGGGAAGAGGATGCATGCAGCCCCAGCGTGGGAGTGACAAACAGGAAGCTGGGGGAAGGGATGGGGTTCAGTGGGGAAGAGGAGAAAGGCAAAGGCAATGAACTCAGCCAACAGAAGTAATGAAGTGTGCAACCCTCTAGCGTATGCAGTACGGTATGCATTTAAAAACAAGAAATGCTCTAAGGCTGCATACATTGCACCTTATAAACACAGAAAACTCACACAGTAAAAAGTTACAAAACCCAGGATTCAATCAAGGTTACAGAAGACTTTGAACAGCGCAGTTATTGGGAGGACTGGTACAATAACCATGCCTTTGTACTCCAGCCCTGCAACAGCACTAAGCTTGGGGAAACTGAGGTACAGACCCCTAAGCATATATTTACTCTATATTTTTTCTGGTGATATGTAGAATATCTACATGCACAGCCCCACCAAGTACAGAACAGTAGCATAGACTATGAGACTTTGCCCACACATCCTAGGCAAACAGGCCCAAAGGCTACAGGAGTTCTGTAAGTATCTGGGGTGGCCAGGTATCTGGATTTATCCTGGGAAGTGCAGTTCAAAGGGGGACACCCCGGTGTCTGACCAGATCTATTGGACACCCCCACTCTTGTTACAGCTGGTGGGGAGGCATTGAGTCATTACCCATACCAGCTTCCACTGAGCTGAGGCCACCTCTTACCTGCATCAGACAGCTACATCACCCAGCCCTGGCTCCACAGGCAAGTCCCTCCTGACCCACACAAGGGAGTAAGAGGAGAAGAGGAGATGAAGCAAGAGCACTGAGTGATAGGGAAAAGGGGAGCAAACAGGAGGGGAGCAATCATGGAGGAAGTGGCGGACAGGGCAGGTCTTGACACTCCTGCTAGCGTATTCGTTTTTTTTGTGTATTATTAAGTTAGCAACCGTATACATAAGCCCTTTGGTTTTCAATTTAAACCCATTCTTACAAAAAAACACCACGGTATTACAAGTTTTTTTTTTTCTGATTCTCACACTACTTTTGTATCATTCAAATATATAAATAACTTGCTTTATATGGAAAAATACAATACACTGCATGAGATATGTATTAGAATTATACACTGGTTTGTGCGTATGTGCAACGCTGCCTATTGAAGCTAGATATTAGTCTAGATGACGCATACTGTACAATAAAGAAACAGGCATGCACATGAGCTCCTGCGGTCTCTTCCAAACTTAATTTTCTCTGATACGCATCTGAACAGACTGATGAATCTCACGCCCACCATGTAGACACTTCAAGCTGTTAGCAGATAATGGTTTTTTAAAGATATGACTTATTAAATGGGAAGAAAAAAAAGCTGTCTTAGAAGTGTTCAAAAGTTTTAAAAGAAACAAAAACAAAGAGAAAAAAAGCTGACCACATGCACTTCAAATGGTGTTGCCCAATTATTAAATATAAATATTTATTGGATAATAGTTAGAACTCAACAAGTAAACTTTTTATTCAAATTAAGTTTTATTTGGGGGTTAGAGAGGTATTGTTTTCCTTAAACTCATAGGTGGCGTATTTTGAGTTCTGTTTTAGTTGTCCAACACACCACATTAATGCTTTGAATTCTATTAATCAAACTACCGAAAACTTATTTTCTTTGTCTTTCTGTTCACCAATATAAACCACGCTACTTATCAAGAACAATTAGTAGCAGTTTTTGCACTAATTTTCATTTACTTCTCTTACAGCGGTAATAAAAACCTGATACATTCAGGGGGAAAATTTAAATAAAATAAAAACTGAAAATGAAGGACCCTATGTACATAGCTCTCTAATAATTAGAGCTGCCAACTTTGATTGGACAAATTCCTGAATATTTAATCACATGACTTAATCTTTACTTCCTGGAGACTTCAGGATAATCCCGGAGGGCTGGCAACCCTACCAGTAGGGCAAGCCATCTCTTCCCATCTAGCCTGCTTTTATTGCAGTGTGGTGCCCCTGGTGTCTGGCCTCCACTGCCAGATTCCTTCTTTACAGCAGAGGAAAGAAAGACTTACAGCTCTCCACTGCTGAAGCTTTTCCCCACTGCCTCACCTCTGCTAGAGCCCTTTACTGTGGTGTGTGTGGTCACACACATTAGCGTGGACACAGCTTGCTTTTCACTATGTCATACATACGTACTGTACACACCACCACCATATGCGTGGCACAGACAGATGCTAAGTGCCTTGCCCAGAGTCAAACCAAGTCCATTGTAGAACAGGGAGCTGGATCCATGTCTCCAGCCACACAGGGCTTTATTCTTCACCGTTTTTCACCTTGAGTGGTCATTTACACAGTATTTCATCTGACAGCTCCTACTGGACACAGACATTCAACTGCAGGACAAGACACCCCAAAAAAGCAGAGCACAGCTACACTACCCTCTAATTAAAACTGGAATCTCCTCCGCTAATGATTAGAAACCAATTCAAGCAATTACCGGAACACTCTTTCACAGTCATCCTGCTTCATCTGTTTAGAGTGCAAGAACAGTGCAATTTAGTGTCTTTAAAATGATGGCTCTGACAGTAGCTTAGCAGCTTATTAGTACACTGTGCATTTGCCTTTTGATGGTTAGTCATCAGGCTGGAGAGGTCAGTTTGCCAGTGTAAATTGGAATTAACATATAGCAAGGGCCCTGATTTAACAAAAGTCTAAAAAAAGTTGATTACTATGGACAGTCAACCAGTATTCTATCAAAACAAAAAAGCAGTCAAGTAGCACTTTAAAGGCTAACAAAATAATTTATTAGGTGATGAGCATTCGTGGGACAGACCCACTTCTTCAGTCTGTCCCATGAAAGCTCATCACCTAATAAATTATTTTGTTAGCCTTTAAAGTGCTACTTGACTGCTTTTTTGTTTTGCTAGAATACAGACTAACATGGCTATTTCTTGGCTCCTATTTTATTGTTTCTAGAATACAGCCAAGTATTCAGAATGTCATGTGGTAGTAAGATCCCATGCAGAAAGAATATACCAACATGCAGCAACTTCTGATGGGGTGAGCTTTTTTTTTTTTTTTTTTTTTTGGTAAATATGAACCACCACTAGCACAACCACCCCACCACAGGCTCTGCCCTTCTTCCCTGACCTTCATTTCTCCCGCTGGCCCTGCCCACCTTCCAGCATGCCCTGGTTTGGCCACCCCACCCCCCCAAACAGCCCCCATATGCCCTCTAGGCCTGAAGAAGACCCTGCCCCTCTCCCTCAGCCCAAGGAACCCCTACCCTACCCCCTGCTCAGACTGAAATCCTCTCCCCACAAGGCCCTAACATCCCCCAACCCAAACACAGTTCCCCCCTATCCCAAACACCTCACCCCCATGCTCAGCCCAAAGCTAAGGTATTACAAACATTTTTTTTCTGATTATCACCCTACTTTTGTATCATTCAAATTTATAAATAACTTGTTTTATATGGAAACTACAATACATTGTATGGAAAACCCAATACCTCCCTGCTTGACCCAGGAGGGGAGAATTACCAGGGCAGGTGCTGGGCAGTGGTCAGCAGAAGCAGTTGCAGGGGAATCACACTCATGCGACCTCCCTCCCCTCTCTGGGACTCATCATGTAGCACTCCACCTTTGTCTCCTGAGCCCCACTTCTCTGTTGGTAGCTGAGAGGCCTCCAGCTGCCTACCAGGGCTCAGTGAGTCTGAAGGACACAGCAGAGCACCACAGCGAGTGTGGGGGAGAGGAGCAGGAGAGGCCATGGGGAGGCAATCCCCTGTGGCTGCTTCTGCCTGCCCTCCCCTGCCCCTTTTTCTCCCTGGCCAAGCTGGGCGAGGGGGAGGGCCCATAGGAGGCATGCACTCGCACCCCTCATACAGGCTTGCACATTATAATCATGTTGCTTCAGTGGATTTGTCCCCTTTCGCTTTTCTGTGGGAAAGGTCTCTAGTCTAGATAACACTTAAACCCTTACAGCACAAAGCACTGCACACCATCCACACCAAGAGTCTTGGCTGTCTTGGCTATTGGATTTGTGCAGTTCTCCTCCCCCACCCACTCCTCTCAGAGCCTAAAGAAACAATTCTGCTCTGGGAGTAATCACACAGAAAGTGGGTGGTTGAAAATGACACGATAGGTTCTTGGGGGCTCTTTGTTCAGGCAGGCACTATATTTAAAGCTGATGTCAAACAGATTTTGTTCACTTTACAGAGGCAAAATGTGATTTATTTCCCGCTCAACTGAGTCCACTTATTTCAGAATGAAAGAGGAGTTCAAACATCAGCCTACTGGTTCCCCCAGTCAAGTGTTTTTAGTTCTGCTGCACAACTGCAAATACAAACCTCTTCAACTGGGAGCTTCACTTACACCAGCAATGGGCACTCTGCGGCCCACAGACCACATGCAACCCATCGGGACTCTCCATGTGGCTCACAAGACATTTTGTTTACCACTCACCATGTATACGGTTGCCAGCGTCCACTGGTTTCTGTCTGCACAATTTTTTTTCCTACCAGTATTATGAACGAGACACTCCTGTAAAGCCAGATCACATGAAGTGAGGTGCATGCTGGCTGCACATAACACTGCTGTGAGAGCAGTACCCTCCTTCTGCATCCAAACAAAGGGGTGCTACAGATCAGTTGGCACACCCAGTGAATTCTAGATATGTAAGAGCAGTTAGCAGAACAACCCTATCCCGGGGGAGTCGTGCTTACCACAATCTTGCAGCCGGTTGAGATGAAGGAGAGCCACTCATGCTGCCTGCTCACTAACCCAGGTTGCCTGTCACTGACCTACAGTGTCACTCCCATCTCCACCGCCATATTTGTCCTAAGATTCCTGTTAGTAAAGCTCCAACAGTGACAGCACCGGTGTGATGCTCAATCGAGGCAGAGTACTGGGATTTGATGCTCAGAGTACACCTGAAAGAAACCAGCAGATAATCTCCCCCGGCTAAGTCTCCCCCAACTCAACCTAACAGAAGTGGAACAGCGCAAGTGGTAGCACAAACAGTGGGGAGTTTTTAAGGAAAAACAGTGTAATGTAGACTAAGCCAAAGAGTCACAAGACAACTTCAGCACAGTACCTCTGGGTTGGATTCTCCTGGTGAAGGAGCAATCTCCGTCTCTTGTAATTACAATTACCTTACCTAATAAAAATCAGGATTAAATATTCTTCATGACACCCCTCAGTAAAATTATAGCAGCAGCGTGACAAAGGCTCAGAGAAAAAACAGAACAGGCCTCATTGTTTACATCTCTGCCAAAAGCCGGGCTTTCAATATGCACTTCATTGTTGAAGCTGTTGCAGTCCCATCAACTTAGACGGTGGTTATTACATGGCTGTCCATTGCTCTGTTCCCTGCTGGGACAATTCACCTGGACTCTACACACTTCAAGGTTTGTTGTGGTTGCTAGAGGTTTTTGTAGCACTGTGGATGAACTGACATTGGTGGACAGCCATTGTCCAATAACAGAACTGGTAGCTAGTGACTCTGGTTCCATGAAAGTCTGGCATTCACCCAGCACTTGACATCTCTGACTGCTGAATGTATGATGATGCTACCTCATTCCTCTAGCTCAGGGGTGCGCAAAATGGGGGGCAGGTACCTTTGGGGGGGCATGAAATTTCCTAAGCGGGGGATGCAGCAGGATCAGCTGCTGAGTCTCAGGCTCACCCATCTCATTAAAAATGCTGAACTGTGTGACTGTTTTTATGTATGTGTATTCACATTTATATCCTGATTAATAAAGTTTTTATATTCTACAGACATTTTCTTACAAGTACCAAAAGGGTTTTTTTTTTTGTTTGTTTGTTTGTTTTTGTTTTTTCCATATGAACATAGCTGAAACTTCTGTCTGTTTGGATTACATTAGACAGGTTGTGGGGGACCTGCTAATTGCAGGGACAAAAAGTGGGCCCAATTAAAAAGTTTGGTTACCCCTGATTTAAGCATTTAGGAAGTAGGGTGGAATAGCTACCAAATGCCAGTTCTGAGCAATCAATCCACTCACAGCCGTACCGTTGGCCACACCCTATTCCTTGGATTCCAAAGTTGCCTCAACAATACATAATTTACATTTATATACCAACTTCCATCAACTTAAGGGCCCAATTGTGTTTCCACAGAAATCAGAGACTTTTGGGACTCTGACGACTCACCACACACATGCTGGGTGACATTAGGCAAGTTCTTGGTTCTTTGCGCCTCAGCTTCCCTCACCCCATATAATGGGAGAGTAGTTCTTGTGACACAGAGAGATGTTGTGACATTACAGTCACACATCAGCAACTGTGAGGCACTCAGATGGTACGGTGCTTATATAATGGGAGCAGAGGACTACATATAGAGAACACATTATCCAACAACAGCACTAGGTGTTAGTATTTATGATAGGCAGAGTGATTTCTACCATCTGGAAATTAGAGGATGATTACCTCCGCTCTCACCACCACCACTTGTGAATTCCCTCTAAGCTGCACAAGGGCTCAGAGCTGCCATGGCTGGGTGAAGAGTCTTTTTGGGGTTGGAGATGCACTCTGGTGAAGAGGTGCCTCCATCCCAGCAGGGAGCTCCCATTGCTGGGAGACAGCCACGCTCCTTTGGCTGCAACAGGGTCAGGAGGGAGCTGCCATGGCCAGGAGAGAGGCCCCAGCCCAGCTTCACTGGAGCTGCCACAGCTGGCAGAGAGGTGCCTCTCAACTATCCAAGAGCTGCTGCAGTCAGAGAGAACTAGGGAGAGCCATCTCTCTCAGGGGATCCAGTACCTACCTCCCCTCATCCCCGTCACCATCCCAGAGCCTGCACCTCCTGCCAGAGGTCATCCCCCAAGCCCTCTCCACATTCCAATCTGGTCAGCTCTGGTCATGCCCCAGCCCTGGCACTGATCTTCCTGGGCTGAACTTTGTTATGTGCTCTAATAAGGAGGTGATGTGTCACATCTCTTCTCCATATTGGTTCACACAGCAAAATTCCTTCCACACACGGGCGTAGAGTATTTGGAGGAAACAATGGTCAACATACTTGAGGGAAAGCATCCACCAGGGTCACACTGGGGCATGAATTCTGCAATGACAAAGGGGTAAATATTCTGCTTAGTGAATCATTCACCTTGCTCCCCAGGGCAGTGTCTCAGTCAGAGAGTGAGCTGGCCTGGCCCACTTTAGATTGCAGAATGTGAGAGGGTCATAGCAAGGCTAATACCATCAATAAACTATTTTAAAAAAAATCCAGGCTTGCCCGTTCATGGTAACAGACTTGTCAATATTGGTGCTCTTTTCTCTCTGGGGATTTCAATTACAGATCAATGACATTTGTGTTGCTCTGGTGGGAAATTATCAATTGCATGAACTAACTGCAGGACCTTCCCTGTGATGCCATTATCCCCATACCCTGAGGCATTTTCCTTTTGCACTTCACACATTTGCCTGGCATCTAACAAGTGAGTCAGTTGAATGCCAAGTAAGGCATCTGGGCCCAGTGTGAACAGGCACATGACCTAGGCAAAGGGAATAAGACTGTCAAATGTAACACTGCCACTTTATCACTATTATCATGGTAAAATTTTATAAGTTGGTAGCATGGGTCTCAAATTAAATGTTACGTATCACCTGGCACTGGGAACATGAAATTTAGTTTCCTCCAGGGAAAATGAGTTTGATAGCTCTGCTCTGCTTGTCAAAATGGCAAAATTTGCCTCGTAATCAGCTGTTCAGGCAAATAAATCACCATTTGGCAGAGATGATTATTAAAAACTACTTGCTAAAAACTTCAGATGAAGAGATAAGTTTTTATTTGTATTGAACTGTTTAAATCCCCTGTGTTTCTCTGACAGAAACCATAAAGCAGAAGAGGTGACAAAAACATTTTACAGCTTTAAAAGATTCAAGTTGCTATGGTTAAAAATAACAGAGAGATAGCCACGTTATTCTATAGCCTATCAAAACAAAAAAGCAGTCCCACAAAAGCTCATCACCTAATAAATTATTTTTTAGTCTTGTGCTACTGGACATCTTTTTTATTTTTAAAGGTCATTTAATCTTCTCCCCTGCCTGCTTCTCCTTCCCCACCAAACACAAGGTACACCCTGCAACTATTTCTCTTCTAGACAAGTTGGGGGCTCTTCCTAATTTTTCTGAGTTGGCTTCAGAATGGTTGTTAACTGCAGTGTACAAGTCTAATTAACTGCCTTAGGCTACTGAACTCCTGTTTGTATAAATACACACAAATGCACAGCCTGTTAAACTTGTCGTGCCTTTCACAAGTGGTCACTGAAAATTAGGTCCTGTGAAACAAAAGAGGGATCCTTTCAATCAGGTTCTGCTTTGCTAGTTTACTTGTGTAGTTATAAAAAGAGATAGATATAAACTATGTATACATTAGAAAGTTATTTTGACAAAAAAAGTTTTGTAGACACAACTCATGGAATGTCCATACTAAATATGCCTTGTCAACAGTAAATTGACAGAATGCGGCACTTTTGTTGACAGCCTTCTGGCTCTCCCCCGTGAGGCAGAACACCTTTCTCAGCAGAATCTGTAGACAAAAATGCTGTGTGGCAATGTTCTGAGAGGCAGAGGGGGTGGGGGTGGGAGCGGGCTTCTGTCAACAGACAGGCTTCTGGGTCATCAGGCAGCCCTGTGTGCTGTGCTTCAGTTGACCGTTCTGTTGAGAAAGCGGATCACTTTTTCAATCCGCTTCGCCATCTAGCTGCAATCTCTCGACAGAAGTTTTGTCGGAAGATCTCTTCTGACAGTAACTTCTGTCAACAGATCACTGTAGTGTAGAAGTATAGTATATAGCATTGCTGCAAAAGGAAATTAAGATAACTGTTGATAACCATATAAAGGGAAAAAGTTAACGTACAGAAAACCTGGGTAATGCAAAACATACAATATGCCAGTTAAATACTCATTTTTTTAGGGACTCAATCCTGCCTGTGACTGAACACCCTGGTCCCCCATTGATTTCAATGGGAGTTAGGGATTCTTGGCGTCACACGAGTTCTGAACTTCACTTTGCGTCCATATATATGACTTTACTGGGATTCATGTTGCAACCTCATCTGCAGATGCTCAAGGGGCACAGCAGGAGCAGAGCCTTGAGTCAGAACGTCTCTAAGAACAAGCTTGGCCTTTTGAGATACAGATCCCCCAAGGAGGACCAGCAAAGTTACCCCAGTTCCCAGACAAGAAAGGGAGGGCTTGAGGGAAAAAAATCAGGTCTCCCTCTGGTCTCATTGCTGAGGGGCAGAGGCAAGTAGCAGAACCCAGGCTGGTCAATGAACTGTTTAGCACACATGGGGTCACAAAGCCATGAAGCTTTTGCTTATATTTATGGCCAGGGTTTAGTCTGAGCCATTTAGTTCTTCTTTGTTTGCATTTTTATTACACAAATACACTTTGGCTTTATCCAGTGCTCCAAACACCTTTGACAAACCCATTAATTACCCAAGAATAAATAAGTAAAACAAAAAACACATACAAAGTTAAATCTCCCAACACTGCTGCTACCAGAAGCAAACATGTAAGTGGGGAGGGGACATGTTCCTGCCCCCACATGCCATGGGGGAGAGGGGCAAGGGGCCAGCACCAGCAGCAGGGGTTGGCCCCTCGCCCCACATTCGCTGGGTTCCATGCCAAATCCTTCCTCTCCATGGAAACTGCCTGCTGGATGCAAGGTTAGAATTCTCCAGACATCTAGACAGTCTTGTGTCCATTGCTAGGAAAGTACTGGTGGTTGTGATACATGTAGATACCAATTATACAGGAAAAGTAGAAGAGAGGTGTTGGAGACCAAATTTAGACTGCTACGTGAGAGACTTCCCTGGCAGCATTCTCCGAAATGCTTCCAGTTCCACACACAGGGCCAGACAGACAGGCAGAACTAGAGTCTCAAAAGTGTAGATGAGAGGACGGCCTAGGCATGAGGATTTTAGCTTTATTAGAAACTGGGGAACCTTCTGGGAAAGGAAGATCCCAGACAGGAAGAATGGGCTTCACCTGAACCATGCAAGAGAACCAGAATGCTGGCATATAACTTTAAAAACGTCACAGAGGAGTTTAAACAGCTGGGGGAAAGCTGACAGGTGTGGAGCAGAACACAATTCAAACAGATACATCCTTACTGGAGGATCTAATGTAGAGGACACTCTATATTTCAGAAAAGAAGAGAAGACAGAAGTTGATAAAGTACAGAGATAAACTGAAGAGAAACACAAGCGGAAAAAGTCCCATTCAATTACATCACATTAAGCACAGACAATGAAAAAGTGCTCACATACAAATGGTAAAAATCTTAATACTAAAATGGGTTAACTTGAGTGCCTGGTATTAAGTGAAGATATTGATAGAAGAGGCATTACAGAAACAGATAGCCAATGAGATGGAAATACCAGGGAATAAAATATATAGGAATGACAAAGTCTGAAGTGCTGGTGGGGGACTGGCATCATGTATTTGAAAGAAAGCACAGCACCATATATAATAAAACTCTTAAATGAATCAAACTGTATCATAGAACCAGTTTAGAAATTTCATATTTGAACAACAAGAATATAGCAATAACAACAACAACTGGGCTAGGATTGTGATAGCTAATGTGAAATGGAAAATGAGAGGCTATAAAAATACAAGACTCATAACAATGGGGGATTCCAATGGCCCTCATATTACCTGGTTACATGTCACCTGCAGGCAGGATGGAGACAAAGTTTCTAGGCACCATTCTTGGAGAAGCTAGCCTAGGAACCCAGAAAGGGAGAGACAATTCTTGATTTAGCCCTAAGTGGAACACAGTATCTGGGCCAAGATGTGAATATAGCTGAACTGTTCTGTAATAGTGAGCATAAACAGAATTAAAATTTAGCATCCTTGTGAGGAAGAAAATACCAAAGAAGTTCACCCTACACAATGATTCTCAAGCTTTTTGGCTTGTAGCACACCCTGGCAACCCCGCTCCCCCACAAAAAACACCTCTCACTGATATGGACCCCAACTGAGATACCTCACTCCCTTGGTGCTTCAGACCCATGCCAAGGCAGGGGAAGAGGCAGGGAGGACCAAGCTTCAGGGCTTCCCACAAGCCAAATTACCTCTTTTGGGGAGAAGGAAGAAATTTTCGGGAAGAAGGAGCCTCCAGAAGAAGGACATCCTTCCGGAAGCCCCCCTGGGGCCGTGCTTCTACACAGTGTTTTGGAGTCTGGAAGAATGGTCTACCGAACTCCAAATCAGTGACGTTATGCTAATGAGGTGTGGGGAATTTGCATCCACGCCTCATAAGCATCTTTCGCTCTGTGTATTAGAATGCCACTTCTGAAGGAAGTGGCCTGTGTAGAAACGGCCTAGAAGTCAAATCATAAGTCAGAAAATAGAGAAGAGCATAAACTCTAACAAGTCAAGCATAAAAGTATTATTAGGCAGGCCCAAAAATAATCTGAAGAGCCACTATCAAAAAATCTCAAAGACAAATAGTAAATAATAGAGCACATCAGAAGCAGGCTGCATGCCAAACAATAAGTGGGACCAGTGGATTATCAAGGTGATAAAGGAGTACTCAAGGAAGACAAGGCCACAGTGAAGAAGCAAAATAAATTCTTTGCACTGGTCTTCATGGCAGAGGACGATAGGGGGATTCCCACACCTGAGCCAGTCTTTTAGATGACAAATCTGGAGAGTTGTCCCAGGTTGAGGTGCCAAGAGAGGAGGTTTTGTTACAACCTGATATACTGAACTGTAATACACCACAAGAACTAACTGGCATTCACCCAAGAGTTCTGAAGCAACTCAAATATGCAATTGCATTAGGTTATATTCCTGTTAGCCATACCACTTAAATCAGCCTCAGCGCCAGATGTTTAGAAGATAGATAATGTAATCCCAATATCAAAAAAAGGTTCCAGGGACAACCATGGCAATTAAAAGTCCATAATCTGAACTTAAGTACCAGACAAATTAGTTGAAACTATAGCAAAGAAGAGAATTATCAAACAGATGAACACTATTTGGGAAGAGCCAACATAGCTTTTATGTAAATGGAACTGCCTCAACAATTCTTTGAGAGAGGTCAAAAAACATGCAGATCAAGGTGATACCATAGATATAGTGAAGTGTGACTTTCATTAAATCTTTGACATGGTGTTTAAGGCTCTTAAGCAGAGTAGGCAGTTATGGGATATAAGAGAAGAGCGTCTCACTGTTCAATAGCTATTTAAAAGGCAGGAAACAAAAGGTAGAAATAAATGGACATTTTGCAGAACAGGGAGCGGTAAATATCAAGTCCAACCAGGAATCTGTACTGAGACTTGTGATGTTGATCTTTGCCTTTTCGTCCAGATAATTTTGACTAATGGTGAGGTGGCATAATTTGCAAACAATACAAAATTAGTCACGATAGGTAATTCCAAAGCAGACTGTGAAGAGTTACAAGAGATCTCTCAAAACTGGGTGACCAGGTAACACAACAGCAGATGAAATACAATATTGATAAATGCAAAGTAGTAAGTTTTGGGACATATAATCCCACCTTTCCACATAAAATGCTTGCGTCTATATAAGCAGTTACTATCAAGAAAGATTTTAAAATCATTGTGGATACTTCTCTAAAAACATTCACTCAAAGCGTGGCAGCAGTTAAGAAAGCTAGCAATGTAAGTAGCCATTAGGAAAGGGATAGCTAATAAGATAGGCATAGCATAAGGCCACTATGGCTGCGTCTACACGTGCACGCTACTTCGAAGTAGCGGCAGTAACTTCGAAATAGCGCCCGTCACGTCTACACGTGTTGGGCGCTATTTCGAAGTTGAAATCGACGTTAGGCGGCGAGACGTCGAAGTCGCTAACCCCATGAGCGGATGGGAATAGCGCCCTACTTCGACGTTCAACGTCGAAGTAGGGACAGTGTAGACGATCCGCGTCCCGCAACATCGAAATAGCGGGGTCCTCCATGGCGGCCATCAGCTGGGGGGTTGAGAGATACTCTCTCTCCAGCCCTTGCGGGGCTCTGTGGTCACCGTGGGCAGCAGCCCTTAGCCCAGGGCTTCTGGCTGCTGCTGCCGCAGCTGGGGGTCCGTGCTGCATATACAGGGTCTGCAACTAGTTGTTGGCTCTGTGTATCTTGCACTGTTTAATGAAAGTGTGTCTGGGAGGGGCCCTTTAAGGGAGCGACTTGCTGTTGAGTCCGCCCCGTGACCCTGTCTGCAGCTGTGCCTGGCTCCCTTATTTCGATGTGTGCTACTTTGGCGTGTAGACGTTCCCTCGCTGTGCCTATTTCGATGTTGGGCTGAGCAACGTCGAAGTTGAACATCGACGTTGCCAGCCCTGGAGGACGTGTAGACGTTATTCGTCGAAATAGCCTATTTCGATGTCGCAACATCGAAATAAGCTATTTCGAAGTTGGGTGCACGTGTAGACGTAGCCTATATAAAGCAATGGTACACTCACACCTTCAGAATTTCAGGCTGTTCTGATCACCCCATCTCAAAAAAAGTATATTAGAAATGGAGACGTTACAAAGAAGGACAGCAAATTATTAAGGGCATAGATCACCCTCCAGACGAGGGGAGATTAAAAATATTGGGACCATTCACCTCAGAAAAGAGATAATGGGGCGGGAAGGGTTTGGCAGAGGTCTATAAAATCATGAAGGGTGAGAAGAAAGTGTTATTTACTCTTTCACATAACATAAGAACCAAAGAGAATGAAGAAATGAAAGTTACAGGCAGCAGGTTTAAAACAAACACACAGAAGTACTAATCCACACAATGCACAGACAACTTTGTTGCCAGGGGCTGTTGTGAAGGCCAAAACTATAGCTGGCCTTCAAGAAAGGATTAGATACGTTCACGGAGAATGGGTTTATCAATAGCTATTAGACAAGATGGTCAAGGTTGTCCCCCAGGCTCTGGCTGCCAGTGGCTGGGACTAGAGGAAAGGGGATGGATTGTTTGATAGTTGCCCTTTCATGCTCATTCTCTTTGAGCTTGTCTATACTAAGAAAAGATTGACCCAGTCAGAGTCAATGTTCCGGAGTTTGATTTTGCACATCTGGTAAAGATGCAGCAAAATCGATCTCTCTAGGTCAGCAGTCGACCCTTGTACTCCACACTATTGTGTGAAATAAGGGAAGTCGATGGAAGAGTAGAGTGGCTAGGTCCATACTAGGGAAATAAACTGATTCCGATATGTTGATTCTAGCCACGCAAATGCCATAGCTAGAACTGCATATCTGAAATTGACCTATTTCCCTAACATAGACTGTCTTTGTGAAATCTGTTGTTGGCTGCTCTTAGAGAATTGTCTGACCCAAGATGGATATTCTTATATTCTAAAGTTTATCCCCTCAAAACAAATGTCAACTTCTCTGAAAGACAACTGTTTAATATTACCCTACCCTTCCATTTCACCATGTAGTTAAGGATGGAGGCCATTCTTAAGGAGCTAGTCAAATAAGAGATCCTCAGAACTTAGGTAAGTGTCCAAAAAGGGTCTCCAAACATTTGAAGATGCCTCACTAGTCTAACTAGCCTTCTCTTCCTCCCACCACCAAGACACTGAATCAACTCACAATAAGTGTATGTTTTTTCAAAAAAAAACAGTTTATAATCCCCAAAGCAGACATAAGCAGAAATTCCTAACATTATACATTATTGCTATTTCATCCATATTCCTTGGGATCTTGAAGGAGGCATTGGCCCTTCTGAACTTTTTAATTAAAGAAATCAAAGGCTATTTTGAGAGAGAGGAGGAGATTGCTGGAATCCATCCAAGTCCTAGCTGGGAAAAGAAGAGCTGCTAGACTTATATTAGACAAAATCATAAATCTTCATCCACCCTTTGCAGAGCTCTAAAGCTAAAAATAACTACAGTGCCTGTGGGATTTCAGTATTTCGATTAATCAAGTCTTGTGGTGCTAGAGGCAAAAAAATGCTACAGGAACAAAGCGCGGGAGGATTTCAGGGCCAGAATGTTCAGGCAAAGACACAGCATCCAAAGAACGAACTGCTGTTTGTTTCTGGTTCAAGCAGATGTTCCAGGAGGATTGCAGCAGGGGACGTGGAGAGGGGATCTCAGTCACAAAACAATCTATTATAGATGGAAAAATAAATGTTGGCTATGATGGAGGGGAACAGCCATCCATTCCCCACCTACCGTACCAAAGCCCAGTTAAGGTTTGAGTGTTAATATAACAAATCTTTCATTACAGTCCATGATCTGTTTTGGTACATTCAGTGCTGATTTGATCACAGCTTCCTTCCAGCTACCTTTGGAATTTTTGTACTAAACACTCCTCAGTGGGCCTGAAGCAAGTGAGATGCACAGCGTATGCTAACTGTAAATCCCGGAAGTACTTACAAATAAATAAATAAATGATTTAACACCTGGAGGGAAATACGGAAACAAATCAGAAACTGCAAAAGAATACAAGTGCACAGGATTAGAGAAGACCTACTTCTACTACAATAGAACCTCTGTTGCAAAAACTGCAAAAATGGAGGCTGTTCATAATGCTAAACAACTAAATGTTGATTTAATATGGCTGTGAAACCTTACTATGCACAACAAAAATTCTGTTACCTCTTTACATTTAAACACAGTGCTATACTGTTCCGTCCCGTCCCACCGCCACTCCCCCCCTGCCCCCCCGCCCCCCGCACACCAAACCAGCATCTCTGCAGCTGCTTGATTGCTTAATTCCCAGTATCTCTCGCGTCGGTAACTCTGAGGTTCTCCTGTACTCTATACATTGTGGCCACTTTTTATGCTACTATTTTGTCTCACTGAGTTTTCAATGCACCAAGCAATGGAGCTTTTGTGACTTCCCTTGAGACAACTCCATACTCTGCCAGTTCTTGCTGCGTATGCATTTCTCCTGATATATGCTCTAAATCTGCTTTTCCTTACATTGCTCCTCCACAGCAAGACACTTTCTTGCATAAATCATTTAGCCTCACTTTTGCTGATGTACTATGGCTTACAATACTGCAACGTTACGTAGAAGCCTTCTTTCCTTTCTATTGCTGAACTCTTTGTGGCTCCTCCTTCTGGCCACCATTCCCATGCCCTCAAACGACGCTTTCCAAATGCCATTTCCATTGCAGTTTTCTGGTTAGCAAATGAGAAACAAGTAACGCTTAGTCTGCTCTCCAACTCTGTACTGATATAAGAACTTTTGACATGTTATGCCTCCCCTTCTCTTTCCAAAATGTCAGTTCTTCCAAGTAGATTGTCACCTTTACAGCTCCTGGCAAAGCTTTGTCACAAAGAGCCTTTGCATATTCTCCAAAGGGGTACTGATTACCATCACCACCTAGCTAACTGAAGAAAGACTGATGTCCTTGTTTCCCCAATAGGGCATGTTTCTCTGGTGTTGCCTGAGCAGCAGTGTAGCTTGTTGTGCATGGTCAAAGTCATAAAACAGAAGGGAAATTTATGAGACATATCACTAGGCATATCAGAAGTCTGCTTTCCATAGTTCTGATTGACATACTTAATTAGATCTTAATGTAACATTCAGATAGTCATTAAAAATCCACCGTGCTTAACTCAAGGAGAATGAAAGGTGACCAAGCAAACGAGCGAGACAGAATTCACACAGACATTTCAATAACTTACTTTAGGGTCTGCACACTTGAACTTCAACCTTTCCACCATCTCCAGCATGGCCGCCTTCAGGTCAACAGGTTCTCTATTCTACAAGGAAGGGAAGACAGAGGTCAATAAACAGCATAACAAGGATTTTCACAGGACAATGGGAGGCAGCAATTTTTCAGCTAATTCTATCAGCCAAGTTGCAGTGAAGCCTTGAATACATGTGCCTGATCTTCTGGGACTATTTTTATTCAGGCAAAAAGTCTCAAGGAAGAAAAACAAAACAATAAACAAAAAAGAAAAAGCCTCTAAGTGAGCTGAGAAAACTATTGGAATGAAAATTAAATGCAATTGCACAGGCTGACTCATTCATTACTTTGTTTCATGGCTCACCTACACCCATGTTCACTGAATTAGGGCCCAATCCTACAAGATGCTCCTTGTTTCCCCAACTACTACTAAAGCCAATGGCCCAGCAATTTGCAGGAGACACTCAGCACTTTACAGGATGAGGTTCTTTCGGAGGAGCTATAATAATGGGATGGCTGGTTCACGGGCACAGCTGCCTGATAATTTAATATTGCATTTTTTTGTATATCCGTTTATAAATAGGAGCAGTGAGAGATTATAAAAGGAAAGAACTAATTAAGGAAGCAATCAAGGAGTTCATACTTCAGGAGAGAGAGTTGAAGTACTAGGCACTTATGGAATCCCTGGACTATTCGTTTCCTTTGCTTCAACTGTTCTATGCACAAATTAAATTACACTTATTTGAGAAGAATGATCCAAGTGACAAATACAAGAGTTAGACAGGGGTCTTAATGCAATTTTCTCCAAGACATGGGACACACCCAGTTGAATGGCATTCAGAAGAGCCACGGACACCTCATGGAAAACACTGTTGGTCGTGTTGCACATAAAGGAGTAAGGAATGCAAGTAAGCTTTATTGTGCCTCTCTGCAGTGGCTACTGTAACCCCAGCACAAGAAGTGACACTACATGTGGTTGTTGCTCAGCAAGCCAGGATGGTTTTGGGGCAGTTTCCATTTTGAACTTTCCTAGTTTCCCCCAGTCCTCAGCAGCCACCAACACCTTTGGCCAGAAGGGCTCTGGCACTCAGTACAGGTACATGACTGGGCTCATAAGCCAAGAGCAATTGAGACACCACCACATGGTGCATCCAATACCTCCAGCTGACAGCCACCACTCCTACTCAGAAACTCGGTGCCAACAATTCTTCTTGCCTGCCTGCAAGGGCAGAAGCAGCATCCACACAGGAAAAACTGCAACATAGGTCGTAACCAGGGGAAAGCCTACGAACCAGCTGAGACCAACCCCCTCACCAAGGAAGAACCATATTGCAGCTGGGTCACATGGGCTTTGTCCACCCTGCAGCTGGGAGCTGGCCCCTCAGACTGGATAGAAGGATTCTGAGATAATGTGTGGTTGGGGTTTAGAAGGAGAGAAGCCATGTGCCCCCCCAGATTTCTGCCAGCTTTTTCAGGCTGGTCCTCCTCCTTGGATGGCAGCTCCTAGAGCTGGTGAGCTGCAGCCATGGGTAGAGGCACCAGGAAGCAGCGGGAGCTGCAGGGAGGAGCTATTGTTTTAGCTCTGTGGGGAGAGGTAGCACCATACACCTGGAAGCTACAGGGAGAGGTCACTAAGGGAAGGAGGATGTGTGCAACACAAGCTGTTGGGAGGGCACGAACCTTTACATTGTGCCATCCCACCAGCTATCAGCGGGAACCGGCCATCTCTGGAGGACTTATGCCCACTGAGCGTTAATGATAGCCGCATGGAGGTTGCTTCTAGAGCATCGTAACGGACTGCCTAGATTTGAGCTCATGTGATCAACCCATGTTTCCACCAGAGCTGCCATGTCCACACCGCTATTTTAAGTGCACTAATTTGTGGCCCCCCCAGCAGCCATCTACCTGGGCTGGAAGGCTCATTCCCAGTGGCAGTGTAGATAAAATGTAGCCAGACAAAGTCTCCCCCTTACAAGCCAGCTTGCTCATTGCCCCCCCCACCTTAGGAGCACACATGGCACGGAAATGGCTGCTGACAGCACAGTCTTTGATGCCCTCATTGAGGCCCAGATATGCTAGCTTATCGTGACCCTGAGAAGCAGAAAGTACAGCTAGAAGGCTAACAGGCCAGACTGTCAACATGAGGGGGGGGGGACCCTCAGAAATCACCCCAGCTGGCATTGATCAATATGATGCACACACACAATCACCCAGAAGGGGACGTGCCCCGCCCGCACAAAAGAATGTCCTGTACTCCTAAATTGCTTATCTCTTGTCTTACAAGTGCAAACTAAGTAAGAAATGCCCTCGTAACAAACTGGTGTCACAAAGACAGACCAGTATGATCTGGCACCATAGATAAGAAAGAAAATACATAACCCAAAAGGGGTATAAAAGATGGGTCCAGCAGAACTCTAACTTTGAGTGCATTCAACCAACTTCCTGCTGGTCGGGTCAGGTGATTGCCTCCCGAGGTCCACAGCTGGGGACACCCAACCTCGTATTCGTCTTTCCGCGGAATTGAGTGACCGATCCGGCTTGGCTATGCTGGTATCGAGAGACGCAGAGAGGGTAAGATACACCCATGCTAGGTCTCTGACTTTTTTGTGCACAGCTAAAGAATTAGAGCTCTGTAACTAGTGCCAAGATATCATTGTGTTAGATGATAACAGATATCTTTGTATTGGATTGTAACGTAACTTGTTAACACCTGTACTTTGCTAGCATATAAGAAGTAAACAATAGCCTTTTGTAACCCCATGCTTATAACTGTAGCTTAAATAAACTTGTAACTAGTTAAGCTCTGAGCCTAACCATTTTGTTACTGCAACACAGCCGGCACAACAAAAAGAACTTTAACCGTTTGGTTACTACAGCCTGGCCGTGGGTGAGAGTGCTAGGAGCTGCCTGCTCTAACAGTAAAAAACTGGGTTGCTTAGGACCCAGGGGAGTACCTCACCGCACATTACCTGGCCACCAGCTAACAGAATCTCAATGTGGCAGTGTCCTGTGGGGAGGCTGTTCCCACTGCACGAAGGGTAGACACACCCATTTATGCCTGAACATCCCAAGAAGAGCCAGTAATAGGAGTGGGAGTGAGGTGTGCCAGTGTCAGTCCATTTCATTTTGTGCCATCTGCAAATGAACAAAGCTTTGTTTGCGGGCACTGTTCGGAAGGATGGCACTTGCTCCTCTGCCCTGGTTCACTCCCCAGCACGGAAATCAGTGCAGCTTTATGCAAGTGCTAACCAAAGTCCCAGCTCTCCAGGTCTCACACCCAACCTGTTGCTCCTGATGTTTGACAGTGTTGACATGGAGCCCTCCAAAATGAGGAAGGATAAAGCACACGCTGGAATGGGATGAAGTGAGGCCCTCTGCAAAAAACATTGGCTTCTTTCAAAAGGTGTGGCAACAATGATGGCATTGCTCGCTGAATACATGCCAGGTGAACCAGACAGGATTTCTTCAGGAATTGCTGCTTCTGGGTCCCTCCGAACTGCTCCCACTCTATCAGCCATGATCACTCCCTTGACCAAAATGTACCCTTCCATTTCAAGGTGATTCTGCCTCTACTGCATGTTTCCAATTTCTTTCTTTAAAAATATTACTTGGGACGGCCGCATCAGAACAGGAATCCTGTACTGACAATATCATCCCCTTCCATTGCTCATTCCTCACTGGAAGCCTGTCTAATGCAGATGTTTATACAGCACTATAAGGTTCCTTGTGCAATCAATTATGACATTAGACATGTTCAGATTTGGATTTCAAATAAGGGAGAAGCAATGGGAACAGAAACACCAAAACAAAGATCTTATTTTTGTACCGGTGTTCCAAGTAATCAACCAATTAACTGGTAAACTATTAAATTATGGTACAGAAGCAGGAGTGTTTCCAAATAGAATTTTTTCAATGCGGTACCAATGGGAAGTGTCCAGAAGGACTAGACTGACATGAGACCGAAGGCAGAGTGATTTAAACAATGCAAGCAGCACCCCAATGATCCTTAAGACACTTTCTGACATGGCAGAGACAGAAAATAAGAGCATTTTTCCCTCTCAAAAGACATTTACAGACATTAAGTGTCAACGCAGAGAGATGCGAGCATGTTCCATACAATTTAAACTTCTGCTGCGCTCCAGATCCTCTACAGTAGCACCTCTAGTTCCTAGTTCAGAGACTAGGATCAGCTTAGGCATTACAAGTCTTTCATTTCACCTGCCATGTGGCTCTTCTACAGCATTAGCCCATCACCAGAAACATTTCTAATAAATGAGCTATCAGAGTATCACTTTGTAAAGTCAGACAAGACTGGCTATTGTCACCTGTTCATAAAATATCAGGACCTCAGCGACAGGGTTTCCAGCAATTATTTGGAGCGTGGTCTTTAGGAAAGGAGAGCTAGGTCTGGACACACACATTCTAAAAGCACCAAGAAGTCCTGTGGCACCTTACAAACTAAGAGATATAAGGTGCCACAGGACTTCTTGTTATTTCTGAAGATACAGACTAACACAGCTGCCTCTCTGATTCTAAAAGCAGGATGACCTAAGCCACAGCCAAAAGCGTTTGTCACTCTTTAAAGATTCTCTCTCCATTGTGACTACAGGAGTACAGCCAGCAATTTAAAGCTTGTAAAAATCTAACCAACTTTATCCCTCCACCCACTTGACTGAAGATGGCCAATTATATCCTTGCTACTGCAGGTCTGCCATTGCACAAAGGAAAGTACAACGCAACCTCAGTGCTCAAGGATTTCACCGAGTCAGAGCACACAGCATCCTGCGGGATCACATCTATACTGGGTAATGTTAGATATGGACACTCTACTAGGAACTCAGTAAGAAACATGATAGTGCATGTCAAGAAACTGTGCTCCAAGGAAATTAAAAGTGAACACAGTATGCATCTGCTTAATCTATAATCAAGATGGATCATTATTAGATTTGGACAAATATGAATCAGGAGCGTATTCAGTTACTTTAAGTCCATGAACTTTGAAATTTAAAAAAAAAAAAAAAAATGTAGAAAATGAGTACCTTTACTTCCCAAGGTAGCAGGGGGATGGGAGGGTCAGATGGCTAAAAGCCCAAGTTATGGGACTTTGCTATGGGTCAATGTTGCAACTACCACTCAGAAAGTCACCATTTGGAACCTGAAAAGTCTACCTATGGAGGAAAAAAAGAAAAAATCTCTAAGCTCCAGAGAGCATCTACTTTCTCAGGGTGGCCATCTGGGTGATCATTTTCTACTGGTTGTTTTCATCACACCCCAGCTCTACACTACTTTCTAGATGTGACATCTGACGCCATTGCTAGTGATGTTGCTGACTTCAGTGCAAACAGCCGTTTTTCATTTAGGAAGGAAAGAAAAGTAGGGCACCAACAAAGATAGTCAAATTAACTGAAATCTCTTGCTTCTACAACTGAATTGCTTTTTATAACTGTAGCTGTAAAAGCAGGAGGTGTCTGAGACTTCTCAACTGGCCCTCTAGCCACTGTCCCCACTCCCTTGATTGCATATGATCTCTGAAAATAATACAGGAACAATGCAAAGCTTGAAGAAAGAGTAAGATAGTAACGGTTTAGAAAAAAAAGATTTTTTGAGGCAAGGATTTGGCTTCCCAGTCCATTGCACAGCTTCTATACCCTGGGATCACCCAGCACTAAATGTCTTCTCCTCTGGCCATCCACCCATTCTTTCCTGTTCTAAGGGGGCCAAAGAGTGAAGAAAGAGGACAGAAAAGTAGAAAAGGCTGAGAAAAAGTTTTTTGGCTTCCAACTACACAACACAGGGTTATACAGCAAAAGGGATGGGGCTTGCCAAATTTCAACAAACACAGGTGCTCACGTGGGGGGGCCAGCACTGACTCACTGTCAGGGTGCTGGACCTCCTCATCTCATGGGGGTGAAGGTTTAGGTGGAACAGAGTATGATGGCCCAATTGAAATTGTTCCCTGAAAATCTTTTTGTATGTGGGGGGGGGGGGAGGATGTCCCTATGGCAGCTGCAGGCCCCCAAAAATATTTTTCTCCAGGGGGATGTGGGGCCTGTGACTGCAGAGCCAGTTGAAACGGTCCCCCCAGCACTGGCAGCAACAAGCCCCAAAAATCTTAGCCACTGGGAGAGACTTCCCCCGTCCCAGCAGCTGCAAATTCCCGAAAATATTTTTGTTGGGGGGGTGGGCGACCAGTTGAAGCAGTCCCCCTGGTTGCATAGAGCCCCCAAAATCAACCACCAGAGCACACTTCCCCCGCCGGCAGCACCCAGCCCCTGAAAAATCTTTCCCCTCATCGGAACCCTCACCACGCGCAAGCCAGGACATGGTGCTGCCTGGCAGCATGGTCCGCACTGAATAGCAGGCACGTCCTTTAATTGGGTTTGGGGCTAGCCCTGTGATGTGGATGGGCGCTGCAAAGACCCCAACTACAGGGCGCCTGTGGGGGATGGGGGGGGGCATGCACAAATGTAACCTGCAGAAAAGAAGTTTCTCGGCCTGTCTTTCATGCACGACCCCCCAAAAGCCTCGCTGCCACATGGTGCGACGGGGCAGGGGCTGGCACCAGCACTGAAAAAAAATCCAAGTGCTCAGCTTGCAGAGGTAGAGACAGAACCATGAACTCCATGTTGGGGCTGTTTTGAATGGGTGGAGGCACTCACAGCATCGATAACAAAGAAAGAAGTTTCTCAGCCTCTCCTACAAGCATGTCCCCACAGCCACAGGCTTCCTGGTGCTGAATTCAAATTCACAGGGTTCCTGCTACCTAATTCCTTCACACCTGGAGAGCAGCAGAGATGGAAGCAGCCAGAGCAGAGCACTATGGGATACACACAGGACACCTCTGGAGGTTAATGAATTTTGACTTTAAGATGTGGCACTCCCACGCTGGCCTTCATTCAGACTTTTAAATTCGAATTTGATGCTACACCCAGCTGGTTTCGACGATGTTATGGTATTAATATTAGTACTCCCTAAATCAAGCTAAATGGTATTTACAGTGAAGACAGTGACATTGTAATATCGAGCTTACCGCTGTAAATTCAAATTTATCTTGTAGTATAGACGTAGCCCAAAGGTCTGGATGTTAAGTGCCTACCAAAGGTGGGCAAGACAGGTGGCTCAGTCTAGGGGAGATTCAAGGGCAGCAGGATGGTGGATTCTGGGAGTTGTATAGGAGATACAGGAGGCTTGTGGGTTCCAAGTGCCTGCCGGGGGAGGGATCAGTGGATGCAGAGGTTGAATGGTGAGTGTCTGTGGGAAGCAAGCAGCTCAGATGAGCGCCTAGGGAGATGCCCTCCCTCAGTGCACCCTGCCTGGCCTCCCCACCTCTTACCTACTGAACCCAGTGAGATAGTTTGCAGCTGGACGCTCCATCCTCCATACTCCTGGATGCTGCGTAGCAATAGGTCAGACTACAACTGCTGCATAAGTTACGCAAGGATCATCGGGTGTCACCACATTAACCCTTGCTACCCTCTTGCCAAATTCTGATGCCCCTGACGTGCGCGTGAACAGGAAGTGCACATGGACTCTGAGCAGGGCCTCACCAAAAATGAAGCTCACTCACTGAGCATGAGCAAGAGTAAAAAAGTCACCAGAGTAGCAACAGATTTACTTAAAAGTGACTGTTCAGTGGCATGGTGCAGCAAAGCCTGACAAATTCTTCCAAGCCTGAAACAGCCACTAGCTTAGCGACAGTCACTAAACTGGCTATGCTGGGCTGAAACGCTACCCAAAACTGAGAGCTTGTGAACATTAACTCTCAGGGGACTCCTTATGACCTGCCCAAGGTGAAGCCAGTCCCTTCCAGGGCTGGGCTCTAGAACCTTTTATACCATTTCAGCCTTTTTCTCTAGAACAAAGGAACTGGAGTGGGGTCGAGGGACAAGGATCTCCCCCCGTTTTTAAAGAGCTGCTAAGGACCCACAGCTCTACTCCAGATCACTGGAAACTATGGATGTTCAAAACACCTAAAAGTAAATCCCTTAATGAAAGGGACCTTTATTGATCCTGTTGCATTACCTGCCTGTTCTAATCGGAAAATACTTGAGGACCAAAGGAAATTCCAGTAAGAATTTCAAAACGTGTAAGGCTTTCCTCAGGGGTCAGACAACACGCTTCTGTTCAGACCCCAAAAATCCATTCACCGCCCTGCACCATCTCAAACACTGGCAACACCTTGATTCAGATCCAAATTTAGCAGGTGAAGCCCAGCTTGGATTTTCTAGGTGTTATACTGACTTGGAACCCTTAGCCAAAGAATGACCTTGCCAAACATGAACAAGATTTCAGCCTGTTAACCAGCCCCTTCCCCTTTGTGACTGTCTGGATTGCGGATGGATTGCAGCTAGCAGAGTCTGTGTTACTGAAGTTTTCACCTCTTCTAAAGGAAAGCATAACAACAGAGACACTCAAGTGATACCATGGAGACAAGTTTAGGCTTGGGAGCATTTCTGCAGAACTTTTAGCTCTCCCTCTCCCCCAGCATTCCCCTCTATTTTTTTTCCCATCCACAGGTACAATAAATTCTGTTATGCTCACCCAGGCATGAGCAGATGTGTACTACCAATAGAAAACACATGCTGCTCATTATGGGTGGCTGTGGCTGCTCTGCTAACCATGTGGGCAGCACCTGAATCTCTCCTGGGGGGCTGCCCAAGGGCTCATCTATAAGGAACTGCCTCCACCTCTTCAAAACAAAACAGTTGAGCATGTGAATTTAGTGCTTAGAACACAGTTGGTTCCGGATCTCCACCCCACTCAACCCTCTAAGCTCACAGCTTCAGAAGGATGTATCCATAGGAGCTATCAATCCTTTAGCTTGTCATTTTGACTGTTAGCGGAACGAGCCTGCAGTGAAGTGAACAAAGAGGAAGCAGCACGTCTGTGTATTTCGTTCTCTTTTCTATTTTGGTACTTAGAAAATTAACACCATGGCTTTAAAACTCCCACACTTCATAACAGACAGAGCAGCGCTTTTCCTGGGATTGCAGGAAAACAACAAACAAGGCTGGAAAGGGAGGCCTAAAATTAAACCTACCAGCTGTGTTTTGGTTTGCCAGGGCACACTTTCCCAGAAGGCAAATGAAATATACAAAGAATTTCCAGCTTCCCAGAGCAAGAGGTCTATACATGTCAATTCCTCCTTTGAGATCATTAAGGAGAAGGCAGATACAGTGCAAGAAGGGATGTGTGACAGCAAACAATTGTCCCAAGGACACCCAGCAATGTTCCATTTGTTGAGAGCTGCTTGCCTAAGCCAGATAGTATTCTGTAGTTCTCAAGGTGTTCATCTGTCCATCACCACTGAAGATGCGCTTCATAACTGACTGATGGCTGGTTTCCTTTCGCACATCCTCAGATGTCAATGTCCCAGCACTGATGTTGCCATCTCACCATCTCCCCTTGTTCTCTATCCCACATATTTCCCCCCATCCTCCACTCCATATTCTTTCCTGATTCTTGCCTCACCTGTCTCCTGCCCTTCTGGATCCCCATCAGACCCATCCAAAAAACAGAAGGGTGGGAAGAGATGGAGAAAGAAGCAGTTTATTGTTACTTCCTGTGGGCAACCCAAACATACTCTTGTAGCTGCCCCACCTGCCAAAGAAGCAGAGAGAGGGGAAAAAAAAAGCAGTCTAACTAGCTGCTTCTTTTGAGTTAAGCAAGCGGTAGCCATGGTTGAAAACCCAAGGAAAGCTTACCATAGTCATGATCTAAGCTAGGGAAAAATACTTCTAATTACCAGGTAGAGGACAGCCACAAAGTCCCTGCCTAGCTTTGCAGATTACCTAGTCACTTAGCCCCATTACAGCAACAAAGGGTCCTGTGGCACCTTATAGACTAACAGAAAAGTTTTGAGCATGAGCTTTCGTGAGCACAGACTCACTTCATCAGATGCTGGTCTTAGAAATCTGCAGGGCCAGGTATAAATAAGCAAGAGCAAGGGTGGGGATAACAAGGTGAGCTCAGTCAGCAAGGGTGAGGCTTACTACCAGCAGTTGATCTGGAGGTGTGAACACCAAGGGAGGGGAAGCTGCTTCTGTATTTAGCCAGCCATTTGCAGTCTTTGTTTAATCCTGAGCTGAGGGCATTGAGTTTGCAGATGACTTGTAGTTCAGCAATTTCTCTTTGGAGTCTGGTCCTGAAATTTCTTTGCTGTAGGATAGCTACTTTTAAGTCTGTTACAGTGTGGCCTGGGAGATTGAAGTGCTCTCCTACAGGTTTTGGTATATTGCCATTTCTAATATCTGATTTGTGTGCGTTTATTCTTTTACGTAGAGACTGTCCAGTTTGTCCAATGTATATAGCAGAGGGGCATTGCTAGCACATGATGGCATAAATTATATTGGTAGATGTGCAGCTGAATGAACCCACGATGGTGTGGCTGATCTGGTTAGGTCCTGTAATGGTGCTGCTGGTGTAGGAGAGCACTTCAATCTCCCAGGCCACACAGTAGCAGACTTAAAAGTAGCTATCCTACAGCAAAGAAATTTCAGGACCAGACTCCAAAGAGAAATTGCTGAGCTACAAGTCATCTGCAAATTTGATGCCCTCAGCTCAGGATTAAACAAAGACTGAGAATGGCTGGCTAAATACAGAAGCAGCTTCCCCTCCCTTGGTGTTCACACCTCCAGATCAACTGCTGGTAGTAAGCCTCACCCTTGCTGACTGAGCTAATCTTGTTATCCCCATCCTTGCTCTGGCTTATTTATACCTGGCCCTTCAGATTTCCAAGACCAGCATCTGAAGAAGTGAGTCTGTGCTCACAAAAGCTCATGCTCAAAACTTTTCTGTTAGTCTATAAGGTGCCACAGGACCCTTCGTTGCTGTTACAGATCCAGACTAACAAGGCTACCCCTCCGATACTTAGCTCCATTGTGAGCCAAAAGCAAAACCAACAAAGAATTAAAGGAGCAAAGAAAAAGAAGGATGTGAACTACAGTAAACTCTTTCATATCTGGCATTCTATTATCCAGAATTCTCAAATAACTGGCATTTTAACCACAAGTAAATTTTAGTTCTGTCTTCCATAAGTGCAGTATAGTGAAAGTAAATACAAATAAATGCAGCAAATACAGCATAAGTTTACAGTGTACAGTACTACTGTTGTTGGTAAATAAAGCACACTGCATACATTTGTTTGTGTCTTAATATCCTAATATCTAATCTTGTTTTCTTTAGTGTTATGCATTGCTAAGTACACCTCTCTATCATCCACAATATTTGAATATCTGGCAACATCCAGGTCCCTGGGCTGCCAGACATGAAAGAGTAGTTGTAATTGTGAAAGTTGGAGGAGCTTCCTCTACACAGCAGTCCTCAGACATATTAATAAACAGGTTAAAAATAAGAGTCCGATGCAGCTTCTACTTATGCCAGTGGCATACTGTCAATTGACTTAAATGGATACTAAATGAAAAATCCTGTGCACGCTACTCCTGATATCAAAAACTGGAGCTGGTGGATCAGCAACACTCAGTTTTTGTATAAAAAATGCCCTCAAGGGGCTGTTAACATCAGGGAAATCACAGATCAGACGTGATCCCAACATATGGAAAAAATTGGCAAAATCATTTCTGGGAAAGGAAGAATACACAGAAGCACCTCACACCTTCCCTCCGGAGCAGACATGGAAACTCTGAAAATCTAAACCTCCCCAGAATGAGGAATACTCTACACACAGCCTGCGTTCTCCTGCAGAAGGCAAGTTTTACCGATAAAAACTTGCAACATGGATTGGGTTTTGGAGTGTGTCAACATCCATGCTTTCACCAGGCAGCCTACTGAGGGTACAAATGAAACCCTCACAACTGCAGACCACAGAAGGCAGGAGCTGGTTTATATGCAAGTTGTAAGCGGCAATACACTACAGCAAAGTTTCCTCGCTGCACGGTAGAGACAAGGAGAGGGCCTGAGGTTTGGATGGAATTCTGAGGCAACTCCACTGCCACCAGTGGACTTGCTCCACTGTCAACTCATGCAAGAGGGGAGCCACACCTATGCTGGCTGAGCAGATAGATGGCTGTCAGGGGAATCACCTCTGCATTGGTGGAAGGGCAGCAAGCAGGTTGTTTCTGCCTCCCTTATTCAGGAGCACAGGGCCAGCTCAGCTCCTAATGTGGCATCCAGCAGGCCTGAGATGAGCCTGTTGTACTGCCCCAGCCCCAAAGGTGGTTGTGGCAATGGGGAACTGCTAGGACGTTGGTCCCTCTCTGGCAGCACAAACACCCCCTCGCTTGCACAGCTGGGGGAAACACCAAGAGCCCAGCCCCCACCCTGCACCCCCTTTGCACTGGCCCAATACCCCCATAACCAGGCTGTGCAGGGGCCCTGACAGGGACCAGCTGCAGCAGAGCCCCTGCCTCAGTTTCCCAGGGAGCACAATGGGCTCTCCCGCTCCCCTGACTGGGCAAGCTGAGGAAGGGGCGCGTCCTCCCACCCCGCTGAGAGGCGGGACCAGTCCGAGGACAGCCTTACCCGCACGGCCTGATAGGCTTGGTCCAAGGTGATGAGCTGGTGCCGCCGGTGGGCGCCGGTGACCGCGCACAGCACGCAGATGATCTCCTCGTGCTCCTGGCAGTACAGGCTCAGGTCCTGCCCGTGCTCCTCGCACTTCTTCCGCTCCAGCTTGGGCGCCTCGGCCTCGGCCTCGGCCTCCGCCTCCTCGTCCGCGGCGGCGGCGGCGGCGGCGCCCCGCAGTCGATGGGCCGGGTGCCTCTGGCCGTGCTCCGCCGCGTGGGGCTGGCAGAAGGAGAAGCCGCACGCCTCGCACACCCCCACGGCGCTCTTGGCCTCATCGGGCTCGCACACGTCGCACGTGCCGTCGGGGGGGAGCTCCCCCTGCGACGAGGCCATGGCGCGCCTCTCCCGGCGCAGCGCGGCTGGGGCTGCAGCCCGCGGCCCCTCCTGGCCTCTTCCCGGGGTTAGCTCGCGGGCCGGGACTGCTGCTGGGCCCTGGAAAGCAGCTTTCCCCCTCCCGGCACGAGCCCCCCGCTGCTGCCGGCCTAGAGACACGCAGCTGCTCTGCTGCCTCTCCTGCGGCAGATCCCAGCCTGATCCCGGTCACCTCCCAGCAGGTGGGTCCTAACTCACCCCCATAACCTCCCCGCTGCGGCCTGGGCGAGTATCCCGCCTGCCCCAGGCCTAGCAGGCCACAGTGCACACCAGCAGCTACTTTCACTTTTGAAGTTCAGGCCATCCTGATTTTACTTCCTGAGTCATTTAAAGTGGCAATGGCCTTTTTCCCCTGGCTTCCCTGTTGCGTGCTGCTCTTGCTTTAAAAATGCAGGGAACATCAGCTCTGTCAGACATGCTGATCTGTCGGGGAAATCCCTCCTCTGGGAATCGTTCTAAGGCCGGTTTTTTAAAGTATCTCTTTCTGGTGTAAACAAACCAGTAGTCCTGTAGCACTTTAAAGGCTAACAAAATAATTTGTTTGGTGATGAGCTTTTGTGGGGCAGACCCACTTCCTCAGATCTATAGCAATTCCAGTCCATTTCTAGTCACATAGATCTAGGTCGGGGTCGGCAACCAAAATAGCAAGAAAAGCCATTTTTTTTTTTAAATTCAGTAATAAACTCAATAATTCAAGAGTTTCAATACATGTGAATACCTGACGGTCCTTAATAAATAATGTAAAACCATGCTTTTTGTAACCCCTCTTTTAAGAATAGAGCACACACAATGACTTGTAATGTGATACATGTTTACTGCAGGATGTTCGTTGTTTATTGAAAATAATCAGGAGGGGTTAGTTTTACTTTGCAATTATAACATTGGGAGCCACAAGGAAGTCCTTAAAGAGCCTCTGGCGGATTTGGAGCTGCACACTGCGGATTCCTGATCTAAATGCAAGGCTTTAAGAAAAACTTCAGATATGGTGAGACATGCAATAAAATTGTGAGCAGTGGCAACACTAAGATTATCGTGGTGTCTTCAGCAGATTTTGCAAATCCATTTTTTCCCTACTTCAAATGATTATAGTATGTACCTGAACTTTGCAGCTAGTTCATCTTGGGCTAAATTCTGATCTCAGTTACTCTGAAGGAAATACACTGAATTACCTCCAATTTACTCTAGTGTAACAAATCAGAATACAGCCTCGTGTTCAGCACACAGTAAATTAAGGTATTTATCCGAATGCATTAACACCTATCTTGGGCTGTCACAAGGGGAAATTTGTTCTCTTCTGTGAAAACTAGGACCACTTACTCTGTACCTGCACCCTCTCTTGGAACAATATTTCAGCAAACCTTACAGAGCTGGTGTAAGCCCAGTCCCATGTCGCAGTTACTTTCCTTTGCTAAATGGATGCTAGTTTTTCTCCTGTGCATAGAACCTTTTCACGTGATCTGTGAACTATTTCTTTCTTTTCACATCACTAACTTTGTGTACATCACTAAATTTGTGTATACTAAACAGTAATGAAAATCTTTGCTTTTCCTGGAGAACTAATGAAAGGAATAAATTCAAGAAGAAGGGGCAGGGTGGCTGTTAGTTTGTTAGTTTTATACACAGTCTAATGCAAATAATTCTGCGCACAATATAGACAATATTCAGATGCAGCTATACTCTATGACTGATTTCATTTTACCAGGCATGCCCAAGAGATCATCTAATCTGATATCCTGCTGTTACTATATTAGCCAAGATCTTATCTTATTAGAACTCATGGCAGAGAAATATGAGGTCCCCTTGCTGAATAAATCTGTCTCATTTATTGTGAATGAAAGAATCTCAGCTGCTGCTGTAGTTCCATGCTCAGGAAAGAAAGTAAACTGCTACAGGTTGAACCTCTCTCTCGTCCAGAATCCTCAGGACCTGATTGGCACTGAACAAAAGAATTTGCTGGGCCTCTGGAGGTCAATATTGTCTAGCGCATTACCAATATTTCCACTGCTTACTGGAGTCTTTGAAGACATTTTGGGGTAAATCACAGATAAATAACAACATAGAACACTGAGAGCCAGGACTTGTGGCTGTAAACACATCTGAAGGACCACATGAAATTTGGCCACACCTGTTATAAATGGTTGTTCGGCTAACTAAAATCATACCGAGCTACAGATGTTGCCAGATGAGAGATTCCGGATTAGAGAGGTTCAGCTTGTAGACTTATTAGAAAACATGTTTCAACATCAGCACTGCTTTTCTTACCTGATCATAATCCACAAATGCTGTTTAATGAATTGTGTTAATTATTCTATTCACTTCAGACAAAAACACACAAGCGCACGCACACAAAGTTAATGTAACAAGAGCAAAAGCACTTTGACCCACAGAGACTTATTATTATGGATCAAACTATTTCTTAATAGTCCTTTTTAAAAATTATTACTGCAGTTTGCCTTGTTGTAAACAGAAATGTCTAACAGGAATATTAAGAAATATAATCATACATATTTATAAGCCTTTTATTATCTATCCAGAATGATTTACTGCTCAGAAACAATAATCCTTTTATCTTTAACCATGTTGTCATGTTAGTCATGTCCTCTAATTCTTGTCTTTTCTAGTAGGTTTTTTTGGAGATGAAGATGGTGTATTCTATGGTTGCACAGTCGACCAGGACGCACTCTAAGTAAAGCTCGGATAAAGTGTTCACTAGTAATTTCCTGTAGTTCTCTTTTTCATTACATTGAAATAAAGCTAGTGGAACATTGTTAGTTGTATCAATTTTTTTCCTTATGGTCATTTGGTTTTATTAATGCTGTACTGAAGCACTGTACTCAATAAGACCCAGTCTGACCCTTTTTAGGTCTAAAGAAATAGACCCACAAAAGGATTTATATACCTAAATGCCACATTTCACTTAGACTTAGGTCCGCCTGTGCATCTGGGCACATTGGGCAACAAGTGCTCATCAGCGATTTTGGTCAGCTGCAAATAATTCCTCCTCCTCCCATGATATACCAATGTTTAATAAATCTTCCTTAAATGTGGTGCGCCAGTTCTTGAGTGGCCTGCTCCTCTTCCTTCTTCCCTCTGCTGGTATCCATCTCCTTGCAGTCTTTGGGTGCAGTTGATCTGGCAGACGCAGAATGTGTCTAGCAAACCGCAATCTGCGCTCTGTCATGATATCCTGCAGCGCCTGTGACCCGCATATCTGTAGTATCTCCTCATTGGTAACGCGATCGCGGTAGGTGACACCCAGGATCTTTCATAAGCAACACTGGTGGAATACATTGAGCTTGTCTGCTACTCTTGACGTTATTTTCCACATTTCACTAGCGTAAATGGCAACTGGCATGACAATGGTGTTATACACATTACACACCTCAGTCTAAAATTTAAATGTTCAAGAATCCTGCTGAGCTGTCTTCTAATAATTCTATAGATATATGAGATTCTGCTGGTACAGTCCCTTAGGCATGTAAAGATCTACTACTGGCACATGCACAGCTGCCTCAGCCCTGACATCCAAATGCCTAAGCCTCAGCAGGAGCCTCAAAGTAGGCATTCCCCCACCTAGCTCACCAGTAGAACCCAACCTCAGGGGACATTTAATGGAACACAAGTGGTAATGGCCCCTTATTAAATCTTGGGAGAATCAAGTTCAACAGAGACATGAATTTTGGTCTCCTATGTATTTGGGAAGTGCCCTAACCACTGGAGCATATAGTCACTCTCATTCCTAGAATCATAGAGGATTAGGGTTGAAAGAGACCTCAGGATATCATCTAGTTCTACCCCCTCCTCAAAACAGGATGAACCTCACCTAAATCATTCCAGCCAGGGCATTCTCAAGCCTCACCTTAAAAACTGGTAAGGATGGAGATTTCATCACCTTCTTAGGTAACCCACTCCAGAGCTCCACACCCTCCTCGTGAAATAGCTTTTCCTAATATCCAGTTTAGACCTCCCCACTGCAACTTGAGAGCATTGCTTGTTCTGGTCTCTGCTACCACTGAGAGTAGCCTGCCTCTATCCTTTTTGTAATCCCAGTTCAGGTAGTTGAAGGCTGCTATCAATTACCCTGTTATTCTTCTCTGCTGTAGACTAAATAAGCGCAGTTCCTTCAGCCTCTCTTCATAGGTCATGTGCCCCAGCCTCCAAATTACTTTTGTTGGCCACCGCTGGAATCTCTCCAATTTGTTCACATCGTTTCTGTAATAGGGGGCCCAAAACTGGACACTGTACTCTGGATGTGGCCTCACCAGTGCTGAATGGATAACAGTCACTTCCTTCAGACTGCTGGCATGAGTATTTAGTTATTTGCACAAAGCGGAGCAGCTCCAACAGGAGAAATTGAGAGAGACACCTTTCCCCGTACCTCCGAATACTTCATAGCCCAGCAGCCAGAGCACTTTTCTCAAATGTAGTTAAAATCCCAGCTCTGAACTGTCAGAGAGACATTCTGAATCTTGGTCTTCCACCCCATGGAAGAGTGATCTAACTGCTGGGCTCAAGATTATAAATAAGAGCCACAGCACTAACTTATCTTTGTTTTCCCTTGGGAAAGGCTTAGGATGCCTAATTCCAGGAGAGGATTCACAGCTGTGAATCCCAAGCAGAGCGGTGTGCCTCCTTCTGGTCAGGAAGTGGGCAGCCAATTGCTTCTGAAAGCAGGGGAGGGAAGTAGGCCTTAATCCACACCCTTTTCCTAATAATTTCCTATCATGTAGTTTAGGTATCTCCCTGCTTATTATGCTGGCTTTTATGGATCTCATTCTCAGTCACCTAACTCTCTCCAAGCATTGCGTAGGGAGCCTGATCACCTAAATGGAGGCTGTAATTCTGTTAGGCAATAGGGCACCTAAAGTCAGGCACCACAATGCTGACCTTATTTCTTTTTTTGTGGATCTAGCCCATAATGGTTCCACTTTTGCTTGCTGGTAGGTAGCAAGCTGTTTCTTGAATCTGATGGGGATTTGAAGTGCACAGCAGCAGGACTCAGCAATTTGCCTCAGTGCCTAACAAGGTGAATTTAGCCAGGATGTAGTCTCACAGGACCAGTTGTAGCTAGAGACGATCTCACATTTTGAACACCCCAAACCTTTGAGGTATTTGGAACTGGGGTTTTCATACAGTGTATTATAAAAATTAAGCTAGCTTTGAAATACGGATCCAGACTTAGGTTTCAAGAAAAGGACAATACACAACAATTTCCATGGTTTGGGGCATTTCCTAGCCTATTTTCTGCCACCAGAAAAATAAGCAGTTAGTCCAAAAAATTGTAAGGCACTAATACCCACCATGTGGTGCCTAGGGCAAACTACTTTACAGTCCCTAGTGTAGGTGACATACTGGGGACATGGCTAGGGAAAGTGTATATAGTCACAGATCCTCTGCTGTTCAGTGACTTTAAAATAAAATCTATCTCAAGGTCCCCATTAGACCGCTATGGGCATGAGAAGTAATCTGAAGGTAACTCAGGTCGAACCAAGCCATGTGAGTGAAAGGAAGCAAGCTTTTATTGCAAGGAAACATCCCAGACAATTATTTTCCTGCCGACAGGCAGGACAATCCCTTTCAGTGTGCATTATCTTGGGTTTTAAGAAGAAATTAGCAAACATCACACAGTTTATTAGAAAAAGTGCTGGAGGTGTAAAATTAAATATACAGTTATGTAGACTTCAATTACAGAAAGAGAATTTTCCTCTTCTGTCTAGAGAGACAGTAGCTGGAAAGAGTGCTATGTTCAATTAACATTAATGATTTTTCTTAGTACTATATTACTGTTTGCTAAGCTGGTGGTCAAATACAATAACTTTATTAAAGCCCCATTCACTTGGAAAGAAGACTGCATTTTTCTGCTGCTGTAGCCCTTATGAGTGAGGATGGTTTGACAGCTCTTTTGAAATTAATATTCTGTGGTGTGAGACAAAGAAATCAATGGTTAGCTTCCCTTCTGCATATAACTAGTGTATCCTTTACCCCAAAAGTGGAGGGATCACTCTTCTTGGATAAATAGCTTATACAGGCATAATAATTGTTTAGTTCCAGGTCCCTTTGGAACAGGTACAAAAGTGCCACATGCTTAAATGTGCAAATTGTTGTTCAAGTTCCTTTAGCATGCTCTCCCTTCTTTTATAGAGAGAATACTGAGTTGCAAACTCACCCTCCTCCAAAATCCACCTACCTCATCATCTGAGCTGGATTGAAATATGTGTCTGTAGCAGTAAAGAGAAATCGCAAGAAATTATAACGCAAGAGATCATTTGAAAGGAAATGAACCAATTTTGGTTTATGTCTATGGAGACAACATTACACTGTTTAGACAAAATGAAAAGAAATAATTTTAGTGTAGCTCCTTGGAGGCCACAGTCTAATGTAATTATGCAGAAATGAAAGGAGATGGCATCACAAAAATTCAAAGGATATTAAAAAATAAAGTTGAAATTAACTGAGAGGGACTCTGTAAAGCACTTTTTTAAAGTATTTATATATTAGTGATCGCCTGCCTCTTTTCTCTTTAGAATTAAAAAGCATTCTTATGAGCTGCTTGGATTATACCAAATGCTACAAGCGACAGCTGGCAGGTAACATGGCTAAGCCAAATTTGGGTCCATAAAAACATAGACAGGACACTGTGTCATCTAATGGTAACATTCAATTCTCCCATAGACCTGTACAGACTTTAGTTACTCCTCACAACTCACATGTACAATGCTGAAACAGAATTAGTCCTATTTACAGGTAGACAACCTGTGGCCGATTTGCTAAACGGCTTCTCCAAAGCCACGTATCAAACCTGTGAGTACACTAGGGTTGGAAATCATGAAAATCCAAGAGCTCTGTCTGAGTGAGAGGCTTTCGAAGGAGCAGAATTGGGCCTGTAAAGAATAACTTCAGTTGGGAGTAACTGAATCTCTCTCTTAGCCTTTCACACAGCCAAGTCCTGATTCTACAGTTCACCTAAACTGTGGACACCGTAGAATCCATGGTCTTGATCTTGTTGGGGGCAGAGTTGGCATGTTATCATGACCCATGAACCCCTTAATGCCAACTGGCAAAGGACTTATAAGAATATCATGATTCTGGTATGTATATTCTAGTACACCAAAGACTGTGAGGTCTTAAATGAAAGCCAGAGTCACACAGGTTATTAATATAATTGTTAAATGCATGTTCAGATACTATGACACAAATTATGAATATATTGAAAATATAGTTTTAAAGTCTTTGTCAAAGCAGAGTTGAAAATCTAGTCCTCCAGACAGGAAGTTAGAAATATTTCTTTCTCTCCCCAGATGTAAATGGATGCCTATTTACATACCAACTCAGATGTTAGCAATGATACGTTAAATCAACAGAGATGCTGCACACAGGAAAACATGGCAAGACAATGAACTTTGGGGTGTATGTAGGAGACAAAGAAGACACCCTCCTTCCTTCACCTGGGAAATGAATGGGCAGCACATTTACATTCACAAAAATGGAGGTCTTGGTAAATTTTGATTTAAAATGCTGCGAAAGACTTTGGCTGAGATAAATTCCTCTAGACAGGTTTATCTGATAGCTAATGTTAGTCTCTAGCAAGTGACTATGATTTTGTTTTATATGTAATCCTTTCTTTTCAATATTCTTACTTACCATCATTCAAATTATGAATCTTTATAAAATATATTCTTATTTTTATTATAAATATATTTTTGTTTTGTGGTGTTCAGCAAAGTGCTGGTCTTGAACTGAATCTTACCGTCTGGTGCATACACTGTTCCTTTGGGGACAGCAGACCTAATATTTCTGTGACTGGCCAGTGATGAGCTGGATATCACAGGGGAACGTTTCAAAAAGACTCAGGGACTAGAATGCACCCATTAGCAATCTGCAAACCAAACTAAGAGCTGGCATAATCCAGAGGAGTGTGGCTAGAATGCTAGTGGTGTTAGAAAGCCGAAGGTCAGCTCTCCACAAGAAGTGCTCCTTCATGCTTTAGGTGTCTCACAGTCCTGGATACTCTGAGAACCCTCAGAGATACATGTCATCATCATGCCCTTTTCCTGTGACTGAAGCCCAGGTACCACAGGGTGTGAGTATGCGGCCCCATCACACATTCTACTAAACAGCACCCTTTATGCTAAAGACAAGAGGAGAGAGAACAGAGCTACTCTCATGGCTCTGCACCAACCAGCTTCCCCCTACACAAACAAAATCATGACAGGACTGCATGCACTCAGTCAGTGGCTGCTGCAGCAAAGCAAATCAGTCAGAACAGATATCAGAATCAAACCCTTGGCTAGCCTGCTGAATACCCCACTACTATAGACCCACTCCTAAGGATCTGTTAACAATGCAACTGGCAAATGCCAACATGAAAAGAGTTAGGGAAACAGGATTAGTTCTCAGGGGGTGGAACCAAACACAGGTGCTGTTTGAAACACCACACTGAAAAACAAAGCTTATGGCCTGTGAGGAACTGCAGCACAGAACATTTCCTCTCCTGTTCATGTACCTACTCCAAGGCTACATCTATACTAGAGAATTTGGTTGACAAAACCAGGGTTTTGTCGACAAAACTCACAGAACATCTACACACAAGATGTATTTTGTCAACAGTCTGTTGACAAAACTCGGCACTTGGCCTCTCTGCAATGAGGAATAATGCCCTTGTTGTCAGTTTCTATTGACAAAACAGCCATGTAGATGCTCCTGGGGTTCTCTGTCTACAGACAGAGCTTCTGGTTCACCCTGCAGCCCCATCTGTAGAGCTTCCAGTTGGCCATTCTGTCAAGAGTGTGGCTGGGCTGTCCAGCTACTCTCTGTTGACAGGGCAGGTTGCTCTTTCGATCCACTTTTGTGTGTGGATGTGATCTGTCGACAGAAGTTTTGCCAGAAGATCTCTTCCAGCAGTAACTTCTGTTGAGAGATTGCATTAGTTTAGACATAGCCCAAACGTACAAAAAAGCCGTTCTGTAGGCCTGCTTACTCAGGCATCACAAAAGGTTATTCTGGAAAAGGCCATTGGGGTGGAAGCGCACAGTTCACATATTTATGTGTATGACCCCTGTTGTGCCACCAATGCCTCCATACAGTTCTCAGCTGGGGTCATCTAATACCGGGAGGGATTCCATGACAAGCTCCTTAGAGTTGTTGTAGCTACATGTTCATGGTACAGGTTGGAACTCCCACATCTGGCACTCTCTGGTCCATCAAGATTCCTCGCCTGGAAGGATGAGGGATTGCAGCCTGCATCCTCTGGCATCCCCGGGAGGGTGGGGGTTTGCAGCAGAGCCTGTGTACCCACAGCAATCCTGGGGTGGGGCAGCCATGCAGGGCTTAAGCTGCATCCACAGCACAGGGCTGTAGCCAGCTTCCCTTGGCAGCCTCCTGGGGCTGGAGCTGGAACTGCAGCTGGCTTCTCCCAGCAGCCTGCAGGCTGAGGGCAGCCATGCAGGGCTGGAGCTGCATCCCCAGCTTTGGCTGGAGACACCTTTATCCTGGCAGCAGCCACAGGCCAGGCCCCTGGCAACAGCAGCAGGAAGGGGAGCAGCCCAGTGGCAGGGGTGATGGTGGCGTGGTGGCTTGGGGGCTGTGTGAAGGAATCTTCCAATGGTCCGGCAAATGCTTTTGTCTAGGACGGGTCAGGTCCTGACCATGCAGGACCAGGGAGGTGGAACCCATACTTTTGTGGACTATAAACATGTATTTTTGGAAGAGGGTACAGAGAAAGCAATTGAGCGTTGCTTCGTAATGTTCTCCAAAGTCTTGCCTGTATTCCACCTGAGGCTCAGCATGGGAAAATGTCTGTTCCAAAATGAGTCAGAAAGAAGCAATTGGTTTAGGACACCTATTGAAAGCAAGCAATCCCACTCAGCCATTGGGAAGCACAAGAGCTCTGCTGGCAAACTTTGTCATTGAAGGAATAATATGAGGGAAGAAAAATCAAAATCCAACAAAGGAATGTTGCTCGGCATATTTTGAACTAGTCCGGCCAACTTTCCTTTTAGATAAAAGGGTTTATTTCATTTCAGTACGTTGCCTTCAAGCTGAGTGAACTTAAAATTTAAAAGCTGAGTTCTTTTTTTCTGGCCCTCTCCCAATCTATGTTTTAAGACTGCATAATGTTAGATGACCTGGTTGAAATCTACCTGTGCAAGGGGATCAATAAGCTCTGTGGGTTTTGCATCCATGGCAACACATATTTTACATACCATTATATCCCGAACAAAGGAAACAAATACTTGATGTGAAAAGACTTCAGGTTTCAAGTCAGAGACAGAGAGGGAGGAAGAAAAAAAAGACAACTTTGCCTTGAGGTGGAAACATGTCATATAGAATTCTTAATGCCATGAATTTAGGAAAAGTGTTGACAGAGCAAAACTTGAGGCTCTGTGAGGAGCATTGGAATGCTGTTGGCTGCTTTAGCTTCCAGTATGAGCAGTTTAGTCATTATTGGAGAGCTATTCACAAAGAAAATAAACATTTTCAAAAAGCAACAGTGGGAAAAAAGAAGAAAAATAATATAAAGCAACCTAGGATGAAATCTCAGGAAAGTTATGTGCTGAGCTAACAAGATCCAGAGCCTCAAAAGGGTAGCTGGCTTAGTTTGCAGCTTCGCAAAAAACAAGCAGTCCTGTAGCACCTTAAAGACCAACAATGTTATTTATTTGGTAATGAGCTTTCATGGGTAGGACCCAGTTCGCTTCCAAAGCTTGATTCTACCCTGACTACTGGCATAAAGCAGACAAACCAGTCTGTAAAACTGGGGGTGAGTGTGATCAGAATTAGATCCCTTATTCCTTCTTGAGTAGTAGAATCATTAACAGTAATGCTTGTGATTAAATCACATTTGTTATCAAATGATCTACGGAAGTCTCACCTGCTTATAATTGCTTAATTTCATTACCTTTATGTGCTAATAAAAGTTTATTTTCTTCTACAATAATCAATTCAGTATAGTATTTTACCTTGATTAAATTAGCTAGTTAATAACATTCGATGCATATTGAAAAATTACAGGACTGATTCTCTGCTGCATTGTTCTTTGTTTATAATTTACGCTAACAGAAAATGAATGCCAGGGACTAAAACGCTCCCATTCTGATACAGTTTAGTTTTATACCCACATTGCACAGATGCATATTACTAGAAATGGGGAAGGCAGAGTGAAGCCAAATGGTTACATTTTACTGAACCTGGTGTTTCCTTTTGTCATTGTTATGTATGTACGTGTGTCTATGTGAAAGGGGCTGGAACAATTTTAAAGGGGCGGGACAGATGATGAAAGCCTTGGAAACCAAGTTTTTGATGTTTGTTATTAGTGCTTCAACCCAGGGGGTGCCACAGCACCCCTATTAGCAACACCGCTCTATATGTGCTGCTGACTTTATCCAACTTCAAGTTTCAATTGAAATTGTTTTTATCACCCAGATCATATTTCTCTGACATGAAATCATCATTGCCTATCTAAGCAGTTGTAAACCTCTGGTAAGCCTCAGTCTGCAGCAGAGAGATCTTCACAGCAACCACTCCCCCCCACAATCGCCCTGATTCATGCAACTCAAACCTAAAACATCTGCAGATGAAGAGCACAATCACAGAATCACTGTGTTACAAGACAGGACTCTGAACCTGGAGATTTAAAATGGGGTTGAGTACATCCTCATGAAAGTTTTGCATCAGTGTAACTAAAGAGATGTTAAAGAGATTCAGTTACAAGACTGCATTTTTTTTAAATGTGGTCAAACCCATGGGCTTAGTGGGACATATTCAGAAGAGCTTTGCAAAGGGCAGTAAATTACGCGATAACATCAGCTAAGGGAGTCTAATCAAATGTGGGTTGGTGTAACTTACACAGAGGGGTCTGCAAGAAAGTATACATTACTCCATCTTAAACACCCTTTGCTTCACATATAACAGCTGCACTGTGGCACCTTAGAGACTAACAAATTTGTTAGGTCATTAATTTTCATGGATAAATTCCACTTTCCATGACGACTCATAGCCTAATAAATTTGTTAGTTTCCAAGGTGCTACAGGACAGCTTGTTATTTGTGAAGTTACAAGCTAATATAGCTACAACTCTGAAACATATTTTGTCTTTGCTTCACTTAGATTTATTATTTTTGACCCTTTCGTTAACTTTCTGGTATCTTTAGGCACGTCAGGTATCACATAGGTAGTTGTGTTAGTCTGCATCTTTGAGAACAACGAGAAGTCCTGTGGCACCTTATAGACTAACAGATATTTTGGAGCATAAGCTTTCATGGGCAAAGATCCTCTTCATCAGATACATGCATCTGATGAAGTGGGTCTTTGCCCACAAAAGCTTATGCTCCAAAATATCTGTTAGTCTATAAGTTGGCATAAGACTTCTTTAGGCATGTCAGTTAGCTTCAGTGTATGTGGGTTTCCCTATTTAAAATGTAAGAACAATAATATATTCCTTACAGGGGCTTGATTCATGTTTGTAAACTACTTTGAGATCCATGCCTGAAACGTCCTAAAGAAGTGCAAATAATTAATATTACATTGTTAATATTACTGCATTTATTTCAATGTGCAATATTTATAAGCACTCTTATTCTTTGGCTACGTCTACACTACAGAGATCTTTCAAAAGAAGCTCTTCTGGAAGATCTCTTCCAAAAGAGCTTCTTTTGAAAGAGTGCGTCCACACACAAAAAGGCGTCTCAGAAGAGTGATCTGCTCTTTTGAAAGAGAGCATCCACACAGCCTGGGATCAAAAATGAAGACTTGTTTAGAAAGAAGCACCCTGCGGAGCATCTACACACATTTTCTTTTGAAAGAAGCTTTCGGAAGGGGCGCTCTTCCTGAAACGGGAAAGGAAGAGCGATTTCAAAAGGAGCACTACATTTTTTCGATTTACTTGCTACAGAATGCTTTTTGTGTGTAGATGCTCCATGGGCTCTTTTGAAAGAGTCCCTTTCTTTCGAAAAATCTTTCAAAAGAACTTGCTAGCATAGATGCAGCCTTTGTGTCTCTTCATGCTGTATCACAACTCCCTGACAGCTGTATACAGATGCTGCTCTTCTCATATTTGCTTATTCACAAATGTCTGTAAGATTTGTGAACACATAAAATGTTAAAAGTCAAGACTGGGGGATGCTGTCACATCTAGTGACATAAAAGGATCCATGTGACAAACCCCTATTTATCATACAAGTATTCATGAAATGTTAACAAACTTTATGAATAATCCTTATCAGGCAGCAGGATCATTTTTAAAGTCATTCTATGAGCACATTCCCCTTACCTGCTAATAAATTCTTGTGATGATTGTGAACATACTGATACCTGCTGTAACTGAAAGAAGCTTATAGGGTCCATTAAAATGCCAGCACATTGGAAAGTAACTGTGAAGAAAACACCTATTTGCATTTGTATAATAAAATAACTTGTCATCTCCAATATATATCATAAGTGGTGTCCGCAAGGATTTCTCCAGTACCATGTCTCTGTGTGGGCAGGTCCTCTTTTGCAGTGCAGCAAATTGAAGTGGGCATGTAGCAGAGGCTCAGGCCCTAAAAACAGTTTAAATTACAATATGCATCAATATGTATTGAAAATTGCATCTGAGCACCTGCAGCAAAGTGCAGATGAATGTGAATGCTGTCTAAGTGTTGTGGGGTGGGGGGCAGGTGATTTGATTTGACTAATGATTTGAGCAAGGGAATAGAAATCCATATCCTTGGTTTCTATTTCTAGATATGTTACTAGAGCACTCTGTGGCCTTGCCCAAGCCACTTAACTCCTCTGTGCCTCAGTTTCCCCACAATAAAATAGACAAAATTTTTATCTACCCTGGAGCGAGACTAAAAGTCTTAGTAACAGAGAGAAAGTCGTGCTCGTCTATATACTATCAAAACAAAAAAGCAGTAAAGTAGCACTTTAAAGACTAACAAAATAATTTATTAGGTGAGCTTTCGTGGGACAGACCCACTTCTTGAAGAAGTGGGTCTGTCCCACGAAAGCTCACCTAATAAATTATTTTGTTAGTCTTTAAAGTGCTACTTTACTACTAAAAGTCTTAGTTCATAAGAGAGAGCGTTCCATCCTGTTAATTGAAATAAGCTAAGATATCTGAGACAATGGCTTATAGACTGTCTGGAAGCTGCAGACAGGGCATTTTCTGTAAGCAACACTTACCTCTGGAGTTCATATCCCCAACTGATCTGACAGAGCCCAAGTTTTTGACTTTTCTGGCATACTGAAAGGTCTGTCTCTCTTGTGAGCCAGACCTTTTCTGGTGAGGAGTTTTGGAGATTTCATAATAATTATTGTGATCAGAGAGTCCACTGTTATCGATAATACCACTTAATCCTGCCATGAATACAGGGGACTGAACTAGGCAACCTCTTGAGCTCCTTTTCAGTCCTACAATTCTAGTATCTCCACTTACCTATTCCCCACTGTGGGACTCCAGTAACAGACATCAGCCTGTTGCCTGAGGTCCTCATGCTACTTCTGACTAGCAGCCCTGGAAGGACCCAGAGAGAGATCAAGTAACTGCAATCTGCATGAACCCTTCCCAAGCTATATGTGCAGCAATCTGTGGAGAGAATGATGTCATGGTGACGGACGGTCATCTAACCCTTGCCCTTCCTGACCCACCCATGAAGTCTCACAGAGCCTCATCATTATGGAATCCCAGGAGAAGGGCATTGACAGAGTCTAAGCACACTGATGGACAAAGACGGGAGAAACCTTTGGCATGGCTCAAACAACTTGACGCAAACCCTACCAATCTGATGTGTATAATCCGGCCCCTTGTTAATTCCACTGGAAAGAGAAATATGACACTAAAAGGACAAAAATGCATTTGATGTAAATCAATAACTACCCTCTTGAATTATACACACAGAAAGCATGGTTTTTGCCCTCCAGTCATTGCTAGAAAATATCAGCCAAATTTCCCACATTTTGGATAAAATCTGTGTGCAGCTATAAGAATGCCGAAAGAGAATCTTATGCTGCTAGCTGCATTAGTCCACTGAACCTGCAGAATAATAATCAGTTTGTAGAAGACTGCACAACTGCTTTAGGAAAAATCCATTTCAAAACTCTACCATTCCTCTGATTACATGTGTGTTGGTAGAACAAGCCAGGATCCCAGTGTTTTCTTGCCCATCTGTTTGACTCCTGCCTGAATATGCTGTACAATCTTGCTGTCTGCTCAGTGGTCTGAGGAGCCACTGACTGTCACACTGATCGGGGTGGACGAGGTTTGGAGGTTGTTGGTTCCGTGTGGCTGTCATCCAGAGCCAAAGGAAGACATCCTAAGCAACATTTGTGCTTACAGCTGTTGTGAGCCATGTTCAGTTTTAACATTTTATGTGAATTGGTAACCTATGAGCAGCAGTGTGTTACCCATTTGTCAACCAACTGTTAGAGCTGTACTTTGGTGTTTATCCCATCCCTGGCCCCTTTTAAGTGATCAAGGGTAGCATTAGGAATGTCTCACAGAACTTATAGTCAAAAGCCTTGTGAAGGAAAACATGGTTTCATTCTTTTTCTATGCTGTTTCGCGGTAGATAAGTGTCTGAGTGTGAGTCATTTCCCTATCTTCGCTCCAGTCAAGAGTTTGAAAAATATAGAATTAAAAAGACAAGCATGAGTCCATTTAAGTGTTAAAAAAGATTTTCTAAAAAGACCATTTTATAAAATTTCATCCATGGAATTTTTTCCATGAGTTTTTAATTTCAGCAGAAACAGTTTAATCTTCAAGGGATAACTTTCCTCTGCAGCATCCACAGCTCAGATTCTGCAACATCTTGGTAATGAGGAAGAGCAGTATAAAACAAAACTGATTAGAAACTCACTACAAATATGTAGCGCTTTGTTGATTTTTATCTACGGTGAATGAAGTAAAAGTAAAGAAACTATATAGACAATCTGCTGACAAGTAAATTAAATTTTTATTTTATTTTCAGTGTTAATAATTTAAAATATTACATTGTATTAGCTAAATAAGGAAGGAAATTTACTTTTTAAAAACATGAGGTGCAATTGACAACGTCTCTTTAAGCCTTCCATGTCCAACAAGACTGTGTTTCTTTCTTTGAAACACAGCAGCAGCTCACAGTAAATCACTAGCTGATGTGAAAGCTGTCACTCATCAGATGACATCCTTTGTTCAATAGCTGACAGACATTTGAAGAACCTCATTAAGACCCATAATGGAAGCTCTCATCCATATCACACCTGTCAAGTGTCTCTGATTGCTGTTCACACACCTAAATACAGAAGGGAAGTATTTTCCTTTGTTACAGACTGAGGTGGTAATTTCCTACATTAATACAGCACCTCTCCTTTGGAGGCTATCACATCAACTGAAGTGACCCGACTCCTCTTCAGCAAATTTGTTCTATCAATTATTTCTTAGTCCTTCCTACTTAAGAACTATCCATCCTCCAAGAGCTTTTAAAAGGGAAATTGTCAAATGGGTAGCCATGTTAGTCTGCAGCAGGGGTCGGCAACCAAAATAACAAGAAAAGCCATTTTTCCCAATTCAGTAAAAATCTCAATGATTCAAGAGGCGCAATGCATGGGAATATGAGATGGTCCTTAATAAATAATGTCAAACTGTACTTTTTGTGACCCCTATTTTAAGAACAGCGCACACACAATGATTTGTAATGTGATACGTTTAGTGCAGGACATTCTCCATTTCTCAAGAATAATCAGGAGGGGATTTTTTTAACTTCACAACTATAGCGTCAGGAGCCACAAAGAAGACCTAAACAGCCACATGTGGCTCTGGAGCTGCAGGTGGCAGACCCCTGGTTTGTAGCTTCACAAAAAACAAGCAGTCTTGTAGAACCTTAAAGACTAACAGTTTTGTTTATTGGGTAATGAACTTTCATGGGTAAGACTCACTTCATCACGTCTGGAGCAGAAATAAGAGTCCCAGGTTTATATAGAGGGAGAAATGGTGGGGAAGGAAGTAGTAAGAAAAGAAAAAAAAGGGGAGTGTTACTTGTCTCTCTCTCTCTCTCTCTCTCTCTCTCTCTCTCTCACACACACACACACACACACACACACACACACACACACTCACTATTTAAACACTGGAATCCTATTTCTGCTCTAAATCTGATGAAGTGGATCTTACCCACAAAAGCTCATTACCTCATAAAGTTGTTAGTCCTTAAGGTGCCACAGGACTGCTTGGTTTGTATAAGGGAAGACTGAGGTAAAACATTTGGGTGTGTTGGGTGTAGGGCAGGATGTTTCTAATTCTGAGGTCTGTTAGATTATGGAATAATTCTCTTGGGTGAAACTGAAAAAATCCCATTCATATGAGTCTCTTGAAACTATACTGGCCAAAACCTTGGCGCACATACTGTTGAAAAAGAAATTCTGCATAGACCAGAGACTAAACAGGAAGATGAATTAGATGATCTAGTAAGGCTCTTCCATTTTTGATTTCTGACTCTCAGATTTATCTATTACTTTTCTTCTATGAAATTCCTTAGGGGTCTATGGGACACTGAGACAGCATCCCACCCCTGTTGTACCAGACTCCAGGTCATTTCCTGTGTCCTTCCACACTAAAATATATTTCTTGAAGGGTAATTACTGAATGCCACCACTAACCTCTTTTATGAACCAGGCAGTAATATAACTAGGTCCTTGCATGACTTTCCCAGTTAGATTTTTTTTCCCTGCTGCTTTTTATTGATTTCTACACAGGTAATTGTTTTTACGAGCCTGCAGATGATTGCCTTGCTTTTTGGGGTAGTCTGAAATATCCCATAATACAGCAGCTCATAAAATGTACTACCGTCCTGATTCTTGTAACTCTTTGTTTAGTTGGGCTCCTGGAAGTCTGCTGGCTTGCAAGCAGAGGAAGCAGCAGGGAGTACTGCTGTTAGTCTCCTTGTCACTGCTAAAAGGGAGCAGGATAAAATCATGTAATGAAAATCCTTGTCATTGGTATGATCAGCAGCAGCTTTTAGTGCCAAATTGCTGCCAAATTCGTGCTTTCACCCCTGCCTGCGTGTAAATCAGAATAGATTTTAGTTTACTTTTATGTGATAAATTGCATGTATAGAGTGGCTTGATTCTGATTTTGTCTGGCTGTAAATCAGGAATATCTTCACTGATGTAAAGTTACTCTGCTGTATGACTAGTGTGAAAGGAGAATAAAACCATTAATATCAATCCATGTCATCCATAATGTATGTCGCGTGATTTTGCATTGCACTGATAAATTAAGAACTACACAAAAAACCTTTGCAGGTTGAATAGTAACAGAGAGGTAGCCTTGTTAGTCTGTATTCTAACAAAACATTTTACTATTTTGTTAGTCTTTAAAGTGCTACCATGACTGCTGTTTTTTTTTTTACAAAAAACCTTTCCTATCCATTCAAATTCTAAGTTCAAATTTTAATAAATCAAAGTAAATAGTTTCTCTTACCAAGAAAAGATTAAATGCTGTTTAAAATTTCTAGAAGTATGAAGATGACCAGCAAAACTGAGGGAAATTGACTAGTTACGCCATTTAAACAAATTCAGTGAGTAATTCCTAGCTAAACTTAAAAAAAAATGTATACGGAAGAAAAAAATCACACACACAGCTTTGAAACACAGTTTATTAATGCACTTTTCCCTACACCAGGACATGAGGAGGCTACCAAGACAGGCACATTAAAAAATTATGACTCCTGCAACTGAAATTTACAGATATGCAAAATAAACCACCCATCCTTTGTGCTACATTTGAGATACGAATGCAAAATGTATTCACTCCTTCTTCTATTAAGCGCTACATTAATGCTATTAGTGCGTTAATACCACTTTAGCTAAGTGCCTGTCTGTTCTCACATTCAGGGGATTTTGCAAGATCTCAACTGTGGAATGAGTAGTTTTTTTTCCAGGGAGTGGGGTGGGGGAGGGGGGAGGAAAGCGTTTTGTATATTTTGTAAAATGGAACACATTTGAGATAAAATCACTAGGCCACTTTTGAATTAGAGGAGAAATGGTGGGGGAGGTGAGGAGAAAAAAAGACAAACAATAAGTTGAATAATTTCATATTTAACCTCTAGCTCATAATGCTTCTAGTCAAAATGTCAGCTTCATGGTTGATTCTGGTTAAGGTCTTCTGTGCTGCAGTTCATGGAAACTCAAAAGTCTCTATCAACTGAATGTCAGAATGCAATGAGGCCATTCAGCAGCACAGAGGCTGGGGTCTTATGTAGCAGCTGTGAGACAACCCCATATCTATTCCTGCTTCTTTTAAGTGCTGGAACATCCTTCTTGTCTGTCCTTCTCTACCAAAGTGCAGCATATTGCAGAAAAGGGGAGTTCATTCTGGGGCACATCTCGGTCACAGAACTCTCTTTTGTTACAATGAGATTATGTCATTGGATCTGTTTGGATGGAGAAGGTTGCCATTTTGGGGAATACTAAGAAACTGAAGCGAAAATGCATAGTGAATGGATAATAATGATTTGCCTTTCTAGAGCACCTTCTCTTTTGAGGGTTTCTAACTGCTTTGGAAATGTTAATGATTTACTTCTCACAACATTTTAGTATAATGATCCTGTACATAGATGGAAAGACTGCAGCACACAGATTAAGTGACATGCACAAGGTCAGATACTACCCTGACTGGCACAGTATAAAAACCTAACTAAAACAGGTCATATAGGAAGTCTGAAACAAAGCTGGTGTTTAGCATTCTGGATCTCCTGAGTCCTAGACCCGTGCTCTGAAAACTAGGCAATGGTCCCTGCTCACGGTGTAACATGCAGAATACTAAGTAGTAAGACGCTTCTTACAAAACCCCTTTTCTCTGTCTTGCATCAAGCAGAGAACAGGAGCAGAGCAGTGTTTTTGCCAAAATATAAAAGATGTGCGAAATCCATATAGCCTATTCCCAAACAGTGAAGTGGTGGCTAACAGTGAAGCTAAAATTTGTAGAGTTCTAAAAGCTTCAGAGGACAATGGCCTATTTTTCGTGTGTGGTAATTTAACAGCAGCTCAGCTCTAGCAGCTCGCAAGACAGAAGTCCTCTATTTATCTGCAGCATGGCAAGCAGTAGTGTGAGCATTCACACTGTGCTCTGCCAATGTTTCAATTCTGACACGGAGAGGCCAACTGCAGGAGGGAAAGGGGATAGAAATGTGCCTGGCTGTCTGCATTTCATTTCACATATTCGCTGGGGTCTGAATGTTTTGCACAATGACAGTAAAAAATGAAAATGAGTCTATTTCTCCTTCCAGTGGGGCCCTATTTGCAAGTGAAATATGCAAATCAGCTGATAGAAAAATGTGCAAAATGTTGAATTTCACTGTTCCCTGTTTGAAAAAGAAAAAGGGGATTTCCGGGTTATGAAGCGTTCCAAAGTGACATGATCAAATATTTGTAACCCTTCACAGACTGGGAGAGAGAGGCTGTGTCCAATCATCCATTCACTCCTTGTCCTTTCTGCTTGGAGTGTCACAGAAGTTTCCAACTGGCAGTCATAGTTTTTGTGAAGAGGACACCTCTGCTGGGAACCAAACCAAGGCGAAGAATTTCTTTCAATGAGGCCATTCACAAGGTCACAGCTTTTGAAGCTTCATCTACATAGGGATTTCAGCCACTGGGGTAAGTGCACTGAGGCGAAACCCTCACACGCTATTTGCTCTGCTTCCAACTGGTACAATTTTTCCATTTTGAAACCAGGGTAAGCAGCACCAGTACAAATTGCTCTGCCTGTGTACAATAGGAATTTCCATCAATGGCTGGCCACCAACGGCTAAAAGCAGGGCAAATTCCCAGCTTAGACAAAGCCTTAGTTGTTGCAGCTCCGAGCTGCACTAAAACTAGTGACCTCAAAGTAAAAGGTTTTATAGGTCATTACCAATCTTAAGTGTCATTCCAACTCCCAGCAGGAGCTGCTTATTATAAAGTCTATGCTATTATTACCAGAGCTTCACAACATTCAATTCAGAGCAGTTAAATTTTATGCTGTAGTCGCAAAGCAGGAATAACATACAAGATTGGATTAAGTCTTAATATGAGCTCACATCCAAGCTAGTCCTAGCCCACCTAACAGGGCAGCAAGCAAATTCTAAACACTATTATAATATTAAAAAACAAGCAAACAAAAAACCCAAACACCCTCGGAGGAAAACAAACCACAAAACCATGCCAGTGATATTAAAGGTGCAATGTAAACTATGGAATCAAAACGTAACTCTGGGTTTTGCACTGGGCCTAAGTTACTGGCAAGATCTTCAAATGGGATGAACTGAACTTATGCAAAGGAGCTGTGTGCCCATTTCTTTGCCAGCAGTACAGTCAGCCCCTTCTGTGCTGCAGACACTGCAGAGGCTTTCTTGCAACTTCCCCCCTCCCACACATTTTGGTCCTGCAACGAATTCTCAAAATGATGTGTGAGGGTTTGCCCAAAGAACCAGTTGGGGTAATCTGAGGTTTTGAAACAAGTGCCAAGAAACCTTTCCAGGTTACTTTACCCTTTTCATGAGTCAGATTTGTTTTGCATACCACCAAGTTACACCTCACTTAAAAACTATTTACTTACAAAAACATGCAAAAACTTCACAAAAGACTACCACCGAAAACTTGCTGAATTTCTACCATCTTACTACAAAATAAATAAATTGGAAAAAAAATCACTTACATTTCAGTGTAAGGCCTATGAAGCAGTAGAAACAGGTCACTGTCTGAATGAACTTTTAGATTGTACTGACTTCTCGAGGCCACGCCTACATGAGAAGCCTCTGTCAACAGAAGTGGCTGTTGGAAGGGATTTCCCAGCAAAACTTCTGTTGACAGATTGCGTCTACACATAAAAGCAGATCAAAAGAGCAAGCTGCTCTGTCCACAGAGAGCAGCCAGACTGCCCAACCCTCTCTTGACAGAACAGCTGACTGGAAGCTCTGCAAACAGAGCTTCCCATGGAACAAAAGGGCCCTGGAGCGTCCACATGGCCATTCTGTCGACATAACACTGTTGAGAGAGGCGTTATACCTGAACAGGGAGAGGAACAACACTGCCAGCAGACGTGGTGAGTTTTGTCAACTGATTGTTGGCAAAGTACGTTTTACATGTAGGCGTGCCGTGGTTTTTCCTGACAACAGCCCACTTTTGCTGGGGAAAGCCTCACGTGTAGATGTAGCCCTAGTATTTTTATGTAGCCTGTTGTAAAACTAGGCAAATATGAAGATGAGTTATTACTCCTGGAAGACCTAAATGTACCCCTACCAGCACATGTATCCCTGGTTGAGCAACACTACTCTACAGGTGGTGGGGACTTCTCAGTCTGTCTCTGTTCACTCAGCGGTAGGCTATGAAATTCAGTGAGCTTCTCATGCTCAGTGGTGACTCACTTTCCTTTACCACAGAGAGGTAGCTGTGTTAGTCTGTATCTGTGAAACCCTCACCCGAAAGTCCACTAATAAAACCATCGCTGCCTGAAAAGAATCTAGGACTAGATTTGCCACTGACGTGAGTGTAAACTGAGGGAAACTCCATGTATGTTGATGGAATTAAGATGTATTATATGAGAAAATCAAGCGCTTACATAGTGAGAGGAGACTTTGGAGGGAGGAATTTTGAAGATAATCAGCCAGAAGTTTCTGAGATAAGGGATTAGGGGAAGTGTGTTTCACACTCTGAAATCTTTTACAGACAAGCCTGAGTTGTCAGGCAATGGTGGTGGAGGGGTGGGGTCAGGGTGTTCATCCAGCTCTGGTGACTGGAGAATCATCTACTAAATCTTACCTGTCAGAAAAATAGCCATTTTCACATTACTTCTTTCTACCAATTACATGTAACAATATAGGTGACAGTTGATTAAAACCTCAGTGCAGCAAACCAAACGAGCACATAAGCATGCAAGTATTTATGGGATTGCTAAGTGCTTAAAGTTTAAGTACCTTCTTAAGTGAGGCCTAAAATCCCGAGGCCTTATTCTAAACTCATTTACATGAGTGTGATTTTTTGACACCCACTTAAAAATTATTTCTAAGTTGCAGAACTTTATTATCAGAATCAAAGTCCCCCAGTGGCAGACAATTATTTTGCCACCCATTGAAATTATTTCAAACTCCTGGTTGTTAAGTCTTCTAGTCATTGTACTCCAAAACCAGGAGGGGCCCTGAGTCACCTCACTCCTGATTTTCACCAAACTCAGAGGGGAGGAAAAGGTGCTAACTGCTGTAAATGAAAAGAGAATTGGCCCTAAAATGTTGTTCACCACTTTGTTCAGGTTCCAGACAGTCAGATAAGACAGCATATAAAGTTGAGAAGGAATGCAAAGAATGTGGCAGGGACCCAAAATTCACAAGTAACTATTTAAGCATAGCCTTCGTCTTCCTATATTTGATGCTAATTCTAAGCTTTTTCTAGCCCAGAGACAGATGATCTTACCTCAGACAAATAAAATACACTGATGACACTTTTCCTGGAACACACGAAGCACACAATAAAGTGTCATAATCCAATCAAGCTGGGTTTCTATATCGACATTTCCACATCACCAGCAGATTTTTCTCGAGCATCCTGAGCCTATAACTACCCCCATCTTCAAACATGCAGCCTACATGTAGCTTAAGATTGTTACCAATCATCAAACAGAAAATTATGTTCCTTCTTGAAGGGTGCAATTGTCCAGGGTCTGGTTTCAAAGATGTATTGCCCATTAGCAATCAAAACTGCAATTGTGCTGATACTTACAGAAATACTTACTAAACAGAAATGAAACTTTAGATATGTGCGTCCCAGCAGTTTGCTCTTCATTGCGGTTTAGAATTGATGTCAGTGGTTTATTATTTAGATGTATTTTCATTAGGTGAACACAACTGAAATGCTGCATCTGAATGAGCTATGAAGTAATGCTGACAAACAGCACTCAAGAAGAATTAAGCATTGCACAGTTAAATTGTACATTATCATGTAAATGGCGAAGGAACACCACATGGGATTTAGGGCATTGTATTGAGAGAGAAGTGCTGGGAGCTATAAATACAAGTTAAATAAAGAGACTTGTCAGTTGTTGAGTGAAAGCTACTATTGGGGCAAGCTGTATGATGTTAAAAACATACTTGGTACAGAGCACTAAACATTGTAACTATACCAAATTCATTCATGTGTCTGTAAAACTGTTTCCTTGGCTTTCCAAAAACTAAAACAATAAACTGTCTAAGAAAATAGATCAGCTGTGGGGTTTAGCCTGTGTGAATGATTATTAACACCGATCAGACCATCTCCTACTATAAATATGTGCATACGTGGTACTAATTGAATTCATGGGAAATTTAGTGCTCCAAACAATAGCAAAAGCACTTAAGTTATCTGGCTTTCATTGAGTGTACCGCAGACTTGAATCAACAAAATTGTGCCTGTCTAGATGTGGAGGACGCAGTATTTCTGTTTGATAGCATCATACAGTTTGTATCTGGGGTTTAAAGGGATGGATTAACTTGTCAAATTCCCTACCCCAGATTTGTCCTTTACTTTTGTCCTGATTGGCTATTATTGTTGTAGTCATGCTGTTATGACTGTTTTTGTGCAAACAAAACAAAAACAACCCCCTTACATAAGTTTTCTTTTAGTTTGCACTCCCACTCCTGTGAAACTTATGATATTCAATCCGATGGAAATTTTCTGAAGGGAAAGCTTTCTGGTTCCCCTGGTTCTAGACTTGGTCCTTAACTGAGAATGCAGGATGTATAAAGCTGAAACACAAAGAAGAGAAAGCTAGTGTAAAGTAACACCTATCGATAGCTCACTGACCTCACAGGGGATGCTTGTTACAGCAGTTCTTGAGCTCACAGTAACAGGTTGGCACACCATCTGAACATATAATGAGGTTGTCTACACACCATACTCAAACTGACTTATGCAAGTCAACCTTAAAACACTGATTTAGCTATTTCTGGGGAAGACTGATGTCAGAATAAAAGTATATTTAACTAAGAATGGTAAGGGGAACTCTGATTCCAAAATAAGAGTGTTCGCATACCAATTTGCACTACAATCAATTTAAAAAAAGAAAAGACCAGAAACAGGAAAGTAAGAAAACCTTATTCTGTTCTTGTTAAACCTAGTGTAAATCAAGAGCAGTGGTAATGAATCAGGCTCTATTTATCTTTGGGAAAAAAAGCCTGGGGATTAAATGTTCTTTTAAAATTCAAACCAAGTTCTTGAAACAAAGGTAAAACACGAATAGCCTTTTACTGAAATATCAGTTTCTTTTGTACGTTACAGAAGAACTCATGAACATATCTAATGTACAGAAAAGGCAGACTTTGTAAAATAAAAAAGTCTTCTTATAAAAAATAAAAAATCAAAGTAAAGTGCATGAAACTGACCTCCCCCTCCCTGATTTGACTATTGTGTCCAAAGCCTTAGTACAATAACAATATTTAAAACCTTGGGATGATTTCTTTTCACCCATTAGTCAGTTATCTTAGCATTCAAACCAAATGACAGTGAACAGAAGTAACAGATACTTATAACCTGAATTAGATTAACCAGATGCTTCGGACAACAAAGGTGACAAACTACTGGAATACTGACTTTCAATACAGTTTTCATTAACAAGATTAACAAACAGGTAAAAGATCCATTCTGGCTACAGATACCAATAGGAAAAGAGCCTCCCTGGATGGGGCACTTTTGCTAGTTGAGGGCTCCCGTATTGTGCAATCAGTTCTTGATCTACCCCCCTTGTTTTTTTTTTTAAATAAACAGTCATACAAGAAAATACTTAAGTGTGCCCAGCTGCCTCCACTGGAAGAAAGGTACTTGATCCCAATCCAGATAAGGATAATGGTTTTTGTACGGTGTCTGTTAAGTGGGTAGTCGTACTGAATGAGTTAAGGGAAATACTTGAGAGGCATGTTTTTTTTCTAACTCTGGAAAGAGACCCAGCCTGGAACTAATACAAAGAGATATAATAACACTGATAGCATTTTTCATCTTCAGAATGCTTCAGCAACATTAATTAATTAATTACTTCTCACAAAAGCCCTGCCAGGCATGCAGGTGAGCATTATCACCCAAACTCCACACATGCAGTTGAGCAAAGACAGATGTTTTAGGGTCCCTTCCTGGAGGGCAAAAAGAGTAGCTCTTGGGCAAAGAATATTCAAACTACTTTGAGGCATTTAAAGACATATTTAGAGCAGTGTTTCCTAAACTATGTTATGTGGAACACTGGTATTCTGTGCACAACATGCAGGTATGCTGTGAGCATTTGGAAAAATAATTCAAAGTATATATTTTTTGTTATTAAAACCGGATACAATGTTACTTCTTTATTATTATGATACCAGATTAAATTATACTTCATTTTGTTTTAACTGTATATGTTGCTGCTTGGTTTTTTTTTGGTGGGGGGGGGGCGGGTCTGACAATTTTATTTTCCAAGAAAATTTTCATAGGAGTTCTGCATTAAAAATATTATTGTTTGGTGTTCCAGGGTCTCAAAAAGTGAAGAAACAGTGATGTAGAGGGCTCAGTCCTATTTGAGTGCCTCTCCTAGGTAGCTGACTACCTTCCAGTCCCTTTGAAATCAAAGGAGAGCAGAGGGAATTCTCACCCTCTCAGAGAGCTTGTTCTTAAAGAACCCAGTGAAAGGGACCATTTATAAAAGGGTTCAGCAACCAGAGATGAGGAAGCTGAGCCCTTTCCCAGTCCTGTATTCAACCCACTAACTTACACTTCTTTTCCGTCAGGAAACTGGTTCCTGAATGAATGATTTTTGGCCTTCTTATAACAAAGACATGTTCAACTGCAAAGAGGCTAGTAGGGAAAATCCACTCTCCCCCCGGCGTTACATAAATACAGGACAGTAGCGATGAACTGATCACAGTGAAGTGGCCATGGCTTTGCAGTGCAAAATGTGCTTGTGGACAAAGTCTATCCTGCCTTGTAGCTGCTGGGCTTGCTGCTCAGACAGGAAGCCTAGCCGGCCAGCGAGGGGCTCATGAGTCCGGTAGAGTCTCAGCAGTTCAGAGGCGGCGTTCTGCAGGTGGTGCAGCTCCCGCACCCGCTGGGCAGTGGCCTCCCGGAAGATGCACACCGAGCGGAGCAAGGGCTCGTTGTACTTGTCCCACATGGAGAGGAGCCTGTAGCCATGCACCAGGCCAGCCTCATTATCTATGAAGACAAGGCCCCCGTTGGGTGCCCGGTGCAGGTTGCTGGTGGCCCGGTGCATCACTCTGGGGTCCCACTGCAGGCTGAAGAGGTTGCTGACCAGCCGGTCAAAGTTGGCTGTCAGGTAGTCAAAGAGAATCAGATCCGTCCACTGCACTAGCTCCACCAGCTGGGCCTGGGTGAGGCCGCCCAGCTCCCCAGCCGCCAGGGGCTGTAGTCTCCTGCCCGACCCTGCCTCGGATCTCCAGGGAGCGGGAGCCACCACCTCGGTCAAGTTGTCCACCCACTGAGTGAGGCTGACCACCGCCCCCTCGGCCCAGTGCGAGCCCCGCAGCTCCTCCCGCACCTGCGCCCACTGCGGGCCGCGGGCTTCCACCAGGGCCAGGGTCATGGGCGGCAGGCGCTGCTGGATGCCCAGCAGCCCGGCCAGCTGGTAGGAGAGCGCCTCGCCCTGGATCTGCTCCGGGTTGATGCCGTAGCGCACGCAGGCGCGACTCCCGTCGGACAGCCGGGCCAGCCGGTTGGAGCTGCGGCCGCAGCCGCCCCGCTCCAGGGAGGCGATGCGCGCCGCCCGGGCAGTCTCCCACCACAAGGCCGCCTGCTCCGAGCCGAAACCCGGAGGTACCTGCTGCTCCAGCGCCCGGCTCCAGAAGATGCCGCCGTGCACCGGGGAGGCGGGGTCCGCGGGAGCCTCCTGGGCCGGCCGCTCCCTGGCGCCGGGCGCCGAGTCCCGCCCCTGCTGGGGCTCCGGCTGCGAGCTGCGGCGGGGCGCCAAGAGCTCCGCCTGCTCCTGCTCCCGCCCCGCCCGGGGCTCGGCCTTGTCCCCGCCGGCTGGCAGCGTGAGCAGCGTTCGGAAAGTTTTCTGGGCGCCGCGGGACTCGCCCGGCCCCAGCGCGGGGAGATCAGGAGCCGCCTCTGCGGGGCCGCCGCGCCCCCAGCCCCTCTGCTCCTGGGGCAGCCTCCGGCCGGCCGCCCCCGCGGGGAAGCGCCGCTCCGGCTCCGGCTGCAGCAGCCCGGTCCAGAGCCCTAGCAGCGAGCCCAGCCCCAGCAGCCAGAGCGCGGCCAGGGAGCCCAGCCCGGGTCTGCCCGGCCGCTTCATCCTCCCACCGCCGTTTCACTCCGCTGCTCCACGACCCGGCGGCGGCGCAGCCCCGCGGCTCCCCGGCTCATTCATCCCCGTGCGGGGCGGAGACGCTGCTGGGCGGGCGGAGATGGCAGCCGGCTCCAGGGGGTCGGGCGGATCTTAGCTCCGGGACCTGCCGCTCCGCCGCCAGCTGCGCCCGCCGTCTGCGCCCAGAGCGACCCTCCAGCTATTGAAATTCACAGACACCGACCGACACCACGTGGGGAAGCGAGGGGGCGCGGGGACCCACCCCAGCATGATCCTCCGCTTAAAGCGGCGATGCCCGAGCTCGGGTGGGCCCAGAAGTTGGGCGGGGCTAGCCACAGGGGACAGAGAGGAAGCAGGGGATTCCTGCCGGCCAGCCACGCAGAGCACTGAGCCAGCCCGGCCCCTGGCAGCGGCAGCATCCAGTGCCGGCAGGGGAGGCGGCCGGCAGCTCTCTGCCGATTCCCGCTGCCTGCGCTCAGCACAAAGGGCACAGCAGGGAGCTGGGGGTCAGCCGCGGCCTTCGGGCCCCAACCCGACGGTGGGAGGGCAGCGGATCGGCTTTGGTTTAAGGCTCGATGGCGGGGGGGGGGGGGGGGGGCATTTGCAAAACGTGGGGCCTGGCTCAGCCCTCAACCACGCACCGACCGAGGCAGCTCCGGCTCGCGGCGCTTCATTCCCTCGAGGCACGTGGGGCAGTGCGGGGTTCGGATTGGCTCACGCTCGCCTTGCCCGGCGCACGCTGGGCAGTGCTGGCCCCGCCTCCTTCCGCGGACACGCCCCCGTTTCCCGCTCCTTTAGTGGTACAGGACTTGAATTAATTGTTTCGATTACGTCAGCGCCAGGCGTTCTCCAGGCCCGCGCGCCGCGGTTCTTCCCACTCCCGGCCGCACAGAGCTGTAGCGCGCACGCGACTAGACAGGGACAGCGCGCGCAAGCAGCAATGCGGACGGGCGCATGGCGGGCTCCGCTGGCTTCCTCGTTGGCTTGGTCTGGTCCTGCCGATTACTCTGTCCCGGCACTGACGGCCTCTGCAGGCCCCGCAGGGTGACACCTGCAGGATCCTGTACTTCCTGCTGTCCCCCATCACCCACCATTCCCAGGGTCGGCGCCCATCGATAAGAACGGCTGTCCCCCGTGCAACAGGGCTTTCTTCTTCTGCCAATATGATTCCTTTCCCGGGATGGGTGTGGCTGTGTGCTTAGAAACAGCCAAATCTTTGCCAAATGCCATTAATCGAAGAATATAATGTCTCAGGTAGAAGAGGAATGACTGGGGCCAGCCACCAAGGCTAGTGGGTGAAATTCAAGTCAGCCATCATAGCAGTGAAGTTGTATTAGTCTGTGCATCACTTTATCAATTGCCATGTCAAACTATTTCCATATAATTCAACCCATTGCTTAATCCATCACTGGTTTGTTACTGAGCTACTTATGCCCAGTGGCCTGTATCAACAACCTTTTGGAGGTAACTTAGCTGAGTGTCAGAATTGACATATTGGTTTGTTATTGCTCATGAATATTGGGCTATGAAAATGTTTTGGTTCATAAAGAAAAAATATTGAAACCGTTTATATAAAAATAACAGGACATTAAAAGTTATGCACATTAACCTCACTCTTGCAGAGAAATCACTGTGGCCAGTCCTCTATGCAGTCCCACTTGTGTGAATTCACTCTGTGGAATCTTTATAAACAGATTGGGTAGAAACTAAGTGTTTTAAAAGGCTGAGCTTCTGCACTGGTGATTGGAAGTTATCTGATTTAACACAAAAGCTGCATCTACAGTAGAGAGTTTTGTCGACAAAATGCCAGTTTTGTTGATAAAACTTGTGGAACGTCAACACTAAAAATGCATTTTGTTGACAATAAATTGACAGAATGCTGCACTTTTGTCAACAGCCTTCTGCCTCTCCTCCAGGAGGTAAAATGCCTTTTTCAACAGAATCTGTCAACAAAAAAGCCGTGTGGACCTCTGGGCTGTCTCTGTCATCCGACAGGGCTGCCAGGTCACTGGGCAGCCCTGTTTGCTGTGCTTCCAGTTGGCTGATCTGTTGAGAGAGCGGCTGGGCAGTCCACTTTGTTGTCTGTCAGCAATCTGTCAGCTAGTTTTGTCGGCTTATGTCGACAGATCACTGCAGAGGAGATTTAACAGAATCTGATCCAATTTCACTTATGTATTATTGAAACTGCTTTTGCATCATATAATGGCTTCTTACCAGCTGATGTAGAAAGGATCATTTTGGACCTAAACTAGATGTCTTAAAATGTGTAAGCCTGTTAAATACGTTACATTATTTACTTTGGCTAGTCATTTCTTTCAGCATTTTAATTCAAACTAAAACAAAGTTTTACAAGTCTGTGGACTCAAATATTATGTTATTTGAGCAAAATGTAATAAAGGTTTCCACCTTGTGGAGCAGAGTGGAATTTCCTGTAGCTGAAAGAATTAAAGGTAGCTTGCAAAGAATTTTTTATGTATATTAGAATGTCACCTTTCTGACTTCTTTATGCCGCATGAAGAAAATTGTGAAAAGGTGCTTTTTAAAAACATTATTTACTGTTTATATTCAGATTCCTAATTTTAGTCTTAGTCATTGGCATTAAACCAAAAACAACATCAGAAGTCCCTTGCTACTCAGCTTTTCCTGGATTTTTGGGATGTCACTTTGGTTCTGTGTTCGTTATAGCAGGGGTGGGGAAACTGTTTTGGGTGGGGAGCCCCTGATCCACAGAAAAATTAGTTGGGGCTACATACACAAGTGAGAAGCAACATCATCCCTCCCCCACTAAAAACCTTCCAGAAACCTCACTGACCTGGCTCCCAAGTGAGAAGGGAAAAGAAAAGACACTCATCTCATTCACCCTCAACTTGGGTTACTGGAGATCTGATTGTATTCCAGCACCAGGGATCTAGGCCAACTCACCCTGCTATGGGGGCAAAGCCCTGAGTCCTGCCATGGTCCAGATCGAAGTAGGTTAAGAGTCAGATCTGGTGGCTGAGCTGTACGTTCCCCACCCCTGCGTCATAGTGTTCCTTGTTAAACAAGACCTGGATTTCTAGTGGAAAGAGCTCAACTCTCTGTTCTCTCCTGCTTTGTTGTTGGAAAAAATAAAATAAAAACAAAACAGAACCTCCGAAGAAGCAAACAGACCCCTGTCTTTAAATTCAAACCTCACAATTCCTTAGGGAATCTCAAAGTGTTCGTGATGAGGACCAGCACATCATGTTACCAGATCTAGAGTGGTCCTTAGTGACAGGGGTATCTGTGGACCATGTCTGAGAATTGTAGAGGGATGCAGATCCAAATTTTACATCTAGAGCAGGGTTGAGAGTCTTTATAGTGGGGGTGCTGAGAGCCACTGAATTGATACAGTCTTGTAGTGAGTCAGTATGGCCTCCTGCAAACCCGGAGGCAGGGGAGACTATGCAGAGGCCCTGGTGGGCGGGTCCGGAGCCAGGAGACCAGAGGCCCGCCCCTCAGAGGGCGGGGCCAAGGGCTAGAAGAGCCAAAGGCGGGACTCAGGACCCATTCGGGCCTGGGCCTCCGGGCAGGGAGGACGTGCCTGCACGAGCTCCTCGGCACCAAAGGGAGAGGGCCTGCGGCCGCCTGGCCAGGCCAGAGGAACAGGCCCCCAGAGGCTCCAAGCAATCCCGGGTCCATATGCCTCAAGGGGACTACCCGGACTTCCCAGACCTACCAGGACCTTCCCGCTGGTGGAGACCCCCCGCCTTGGAAGAGGCCCCAGGAGCGGGCTGCCCCAGAGTCCCGGCGGATCCTTACAGCACTCAGACCCAGGATCGCCTCGCGTCTCCTGTATTACCGCCGCCCGACTACCCTAACGACATTGTTATGGACGACTGGCTGGAGCCCCCGAAGGTGGATGACCCGGAGGAGACCGACCTAGGGGACCCCTTGACCAGATGGACTGGGACCTTCCGCCAGCAGAGGGTGAGGTAGGAAGTGGCCCGGGGAACGACGCTCACGAACCAATGGCAGTGTGTTGCGGTCTGGATCCCCACTGCCGGGGTTGCGTGTGAGCGACCCCCAGGGCCCCGGGCCGGGTCGCAGTGGAGTGGGAGGGCCTGTGACCCCCTACCCACCCCCTCCTTGACAGGGCCAGCCTGTGCTGGGCCTGCACTTAAACCCTTGGGTTGCTGCCCCGCCCCAAACTGAGGGCTGAGCTTGTGTTTAAACCCTTGGGTTGCTGCCCCGCCCCAAACTGAGGGCTGGGCTTGTGGTTAAACCTTGTGTTGCTGCCCCGCCCCAAACTGAGGGCTGGGCCCAGAACGGTGCTAGTACTTGGGGACTGCTGCCCTAGCCTGAACTGAGGGCCGGGCCTAGAACTGTACTATTACCTGTGAACTGCTGCCCTGCCCTGGACTGAGGGCTGGGCCCAGAACTATACTACTCTTGTGAACTGCGGCCCCGCCCTAGGTTGAGGGCTGGGGCCTGTATGGTGGTGTAGCGGTGAGCCGCTGACCACCCGAACTGAGTACAGGCTGGTGCTCTAACCCCTTTGCTGCTGCCCGCCCTAGGCCAAGGGGCTGGGCGTCTCTGGACTTGTTACAAGTCTCCAACAATATTCCTGCCCACAAGTTAAGGAAGTATGGATTGGATAAATGGACCGTAAGGTGGACAGAAAACTGGCTAGATGGTCAGGCCACTGGGTAGTGCTCAATGGCTCATTGTCTGGTTGGCAGTCCATTTCAAGTGGAGTGCCCCAAGGATTGGCTCTAGGGCTCGTATTGTTCAGCATCTTTATTAATGAGCTGGGTGAAGGGATGGATTGCACCCTGATTAAATTTGCAGGTAACACAAAGCTAGGGGGACAAGTAGATACATTGGAGTGTAGGAATATGGTGACTGAGATAAGTTGGAGGACTGGCTCAAAAGAAATCTGATGAGGTTCAACAAGAACAAGTGCAGAGTCCTACACTTGGGATGGAACAATCTGAAGCACTGCTAAAGCTTGGGGATCGAATGGCTAAATAGCAGTGCAGCAGAGTGGAGTGGATGAGAGCCTGGATGAGTCAACAGTGTGCCATTGTAGCCAAGAAGACTAATGGCATATTGAGGTGTATTAGGAGGAGTATTTCCCAGCAGATGTAGAGAAGTTGTTATTCTCCTTTATTCGGCACTGGTAAGGCCACCTCTGGAATACTGCATCCAGTTCTGGCCTCACCCAGTATAGAAGGGATGTGGATGCATTGGAGAGGGTCCAGCGGAGGGCAACCAAAATGATTTGGGGGCTGGAGCACATGACCTATGAGGAGAGTCTGAGGGATCAGGGCTTATTTAGTTTGCAGAACAAAAGAGTGAGAGGCAATTTGATAGCAGCCTTCAATTTTCTGAAAGCGGGTTCTAAAGAGGATGGAGACAGGATGTTCTCAGTAGTGACAGATGGTAGAACAAGGAGCAAGTTACAGTTGGGGAGGTCTAGGTTGGATATGAGGATAAAACTATTTCACTGGGAGAGTGGTGAAGCATTGGAATGCATTACCTATAAAGGTGGTGCAATTTCCATCCCTAGAGGTTTTTAAGTCCTGGCTGGACAAAGTCCTGGCCAGGATGATTTAGTTAGGGTTGATCCTGCTTTGGGCAGGGGGTTGGACTCGACAACCTCCTGAGGTCCCTTCCAGCCCTAAAATTCTATGTTCTATGAATCAAATTGTAAACCTGTATATTATAGAAACCACTTCAAGCCAGAAGTTGCAGTAGCATTCCCAGCAGGCCTAGTTCCAGAACCTAGGATCTCGAGCCCTGCAAATCTGTAGATACCTGCTTTGCATGTGCAGGCAATGGTTGTAGATTGTGGATCAGATGTGGATACAAATTTTGTATCCACACTGTGCTCTTGCAGAATGTTTTCAGTTTATATAGTGTGGGTTCATCTTCAAAAGAGACAGTTGGTTATGGGTCCCACATTTACATTATGATAGTATGTAATATGAATAGAAATGTTTACATTCTATTATTTGTTAATCTGGATTAAAACAGTATTGGTTTTCTAACAACGAAATACCTCCCTGCAGTTTTGAGTCTTCACCATATGACGTTGTGTTAGCTACCCCGACAGGTCATAGCTTTGCAACTTGTAGATAACCAAAAGACTGAAGCAGCTATACAACTTGCAGTGGGAGGCTGCTTCTACACATGCCACCTCCTGTCGGAGGCGGCATGATAATGAGTAAATTTGAAGCTGGCTGTTGAGGCACTAATGTGCATATTCAGCACCTCATTAGCATAATACCGGTCATATGAATTTCAAAGTGCAGACTGCAAATTGCAGATTGACAGTGTAGATGGGGGCAACTTCGAAATAAGCGCCCCACTTCGACATTCCCTTACTCTGATCTAGTTTTGATTTAATGTCATTGTGCAACATTTTGCAAAGGAGTTAATTACTTATTTGCAAGCACTAGTGAAGTACAAACCCCATTAGAAACTGTCAACTTGTATTAAGAACAGCCGATGGTGTCATAACACTGACCTGTTCTAACAGGAATATGCCACCTCCAGTTGTTGCCATTAAAAGTCAGAGTATTTGTACAAAAGCTTCCTCATATGCTACATGGACTGACTGAACTAATGAGAGAGAGCTATCCAGGCTCCTAACAACATTGATTCCCATGTTGTGCAATGCACGCTATAATCATTCGCCTTGCTACTCATGAATTCAGGCATCATTCTTCTACATCATTGAACTGTTATCCCGGGATGCTGATTTACACTAAAATTTCACATTTTATCCTTTGAATCTATACACACTGAACAATGAGCACTAGGTGTGTAATTTAGGGCAGGTGATTGCTACGATGCACAGTTCTTGATATGCACAATGCCATTACACTGAACAGCAGCTTCTTACTCAATGGCAGACTGAGTATTTTTAGTCAAGTACTGACACAGAATAGCCTCTCTGTTTCCTGTAACTTTCCAGCTTGAACCAGCTTTGAAACTCTTCCCCTGCCCCATGGAAAGGGATTCAAGGCTGTAAATTAAATTTTATCCCCTATGGATACTAGATTTTTACTTGGATCCTTTTTAAATGAAAATCTGTGCTTCTCTCAGGATAAATTACGTTTATACCAAGCCATCAGTATCTCTTGTGCTGGGAAATTCCAGTGGGAAAGGACCTTTGCCATTGATAAGGATGTTTTATTTCCTGTTTTCAGAGTGAAAATACATGTGAAGCTGTTCGAGACACTCATTCTGTTTACAGTATACTTCTTGCATTTAGCCAAATGGCCATAACTTAACTGCATTCCTTAAAGCAGTAGCTTGAATACAGTGCTATGGCACCTGAAAAAATACTTAGCCATTGTCATACATCACCTGGCAAAAGCAACAATGGAGAATTTTGGTGAGTAATCCTTTTGGCCAATTTACAGACACCACATGCTGCAATATTTAAAAACCAGGCACTTGCTATCAGCTTGGACAGCCACCAGCCAAGCTGAATTGCTGCTTGGTTTGCAAGATGCTTAATATTCTGAAACTGATCAGTGCAATGTCTGGGTCTTCTTGTTACTTTTCAGACATTGCTACGAGCAGCATGAGCATTAGTTAGTGTATCTCTAGTCTGTTTTTATGGTGGATTTGGCTAGTGGCTGGTCCCCCTGCTTCTTGCATTGAATATATCTCATTTGGGTAGGAGAATTAGGCTCAGAAAGTCTTATTCCCCTGGGCATACATTCTGGGATTCCCGAATCCTTGGTATGCTGTATTATTACTGGCAGCAGGGGGTTTATGGAACATTGTGGCTTCGTACAGGCACTGGGGAGCAATAATTGTAAAAGGCACTGGTTCGGCCTTATGACATTAGCTGACAAGAATGGAATAGAGATTCAGAATTTGGCACATGTAGCTTGGTTCAGTTGCTACTGAAATCAAAGGCCAAACTGTAAATGATTGCAGTGGGCTCAAGGTTGTGCTGCTAGTGAGGAAGTAAGTGGATACTTTGTCTCCTGTTCAGGTTTTTTGTTCAGCTCTTTCAAAATTTCTCTTTACGGACTCCATAACAATCCTTGCAGAAAAATGAAGGCAGGTAAAGTACGGGGACAGAATGTGGATTTGTAGCATACAAGTCTTAACGCTACTCAACAGGTTCAGAGTGCTCATGGATTCAACGGAGGTCTCTTTCCTCCCACCTCTTTGTCTAACAGGGAAGACTGTGATCCTCTTCAGGATCAAGGCAGTGACTTCCACTGCTACCAGCTGTCTTTGAATTCAATTCTGACACTTCCTGGCAAAACTCCCCACTATATATTAGGTGAAGCTCATAATAGGGACCCAGCTTCAGGTTCACTGCTAGGAATCAGGCCTCACTAGTGCTGCTGAAGTGCTTACCCTATTTTGGCTCTGGCAGGTTCCAACCCGGAGTAACATCTTGGAGGAAGATGCTATTTACTGTCGGCTTAAGGTCTTAATTCAACCCCCGTTCAAGCTACAGAAGCCATAGGGGCAGACCTGTATATATGGGAGTGCAAGGGATGCTGGCTTCATTGCATCAGTTTCTCCTTTCCAGTTATCTTCCCGAGACTTGTAGGCAGTTGTGGTGCTTTTATGGAGGTATTTTCTGAAGTTTGTCAACATTGAGATAACTTAGTGAACTAGGTGAGCCACAAAATTCAGCCTTTCCAAAGCATGATTGTCAGCTTGCCCTGTTCTGGTGCTACTACTAGGTCTCAAGGATTTCTTCACTGTCCCCTTCCAGTGTCCCCAGGAAAATGAAGGTTCTCTCTTTATTCTGCTTTCTGATCCAGGAATGCTGTTGTGAGTAAGTGACTGACCACTTCATTCCTCCATTTCCCAAGATGGCTTCTGGCATAGGCCCATCTCTAGGTCTTATGCACAGTCCCTTCCTGTCCTCCTTATATCCCTTAAAGGAACCAACACACCATATCTGGTCCCAGGCTTGGTCTACACTTAAAAATTAGGTTGTTAAAGTGATGTCCATCAGAGGTGTGAAAAATACACCCCGGCACACCCTAACCCTCAGTCCACATGTAGGTATGTAATTGGAAGAATGCCCCTGTCATTGTAGCTACTGTCATTCAGAGAGGCGGGGTTCTGATATTGACAGAAACCCCCCTTCTGTGGGTGTGGACCATGTCTACATAAGGTGGTTATGCCAGTTTAGCTATGATGATCTAGGTGTACCGCTGTAGTTTTTGTAGGCTGCACACAGCCTTAATGTTAGGACCAGGGTCCAGTGCTATGCAATATTCAGTGTTTTTGTTAGACTTAAATAACAGAATGGAACATATGCTTATAAGATTTGCAGGTGTCACCAGGCTGGGAGTTGGACAGGATTAGAATTCCAAACTTCCTTGACAAATTGGAGAATTGAAATCTGAAATCAACAAGAAGAAAGTCAGTAAAGATGGGTGCAAGTACTATACTTAAGATGGAAAAATCAAGTGCACAGCTACAAAATGAGGAATAACTGACCAGGCAGAAGTACTGCTGAAAAGGAGCTGAGGGTTATACTGGATTGCAAATTGAATACGAGTCAATAATGTGGTACCGTTGTGAAAAAGGCTAACCTCATCCTGAGTTGTGTGCCTTGGCGGGTTTTATATAGGACACGGAAAGTAATTACCCTGCTGTGCTTGGGACTGTAGGGGCTTCAGACTATGTCGTTTCAGAAAAGCAACTAGATAAATTCCTGAAGGATAGGTTCATCAGTGGCTATGAGCCAGGACGTGCAGGTATGGTCTCCTCTGCCAGAAACTGGGAATGGGTGATAGAGGATGGATCACTTGGATCTTGATGATTACCTGTTCTGTTCATTCCTTCTATGGCACCTGGTACGGGTCACTACCAGAAGATACTATACTGGGCTAGATCGATCTTATTACTTGGCTTGATTGGCACAAAGGACCTTGAATAGTATGAATAGTGTGAATGTCACACCCTCCTGAATGAGGTGCTATTCTTATGAGGAATCACTCCCTGTGGTATGTGGAAACGCTTACTTTAGCTCTTAAAAATAAAGAAACAATGTTACTTAGCATTTATTATGCATGGGTGAGATGGACTTTGCTACAGTGGCACCCTACAGAGTCCCCTGTTCTTAAAGTTTGGCTAGAATTTTTGAGAGTCTTTACAGATTGTGCTTAGCCAATTCTGCATTTTGGCTAATTTGTTTATTTTAGTTTTATAAAATCAACAGCAACCCAGAACAAATCTCTGAACACAAACAAGGCATCTGGGGAATGAAGCCCAATGAAAAAGTTGCCTAATGAACAGTTGAGCTGTCTACCTGCAACTAATGACTATTTGTGATATCAAACCACTTGGTATGTGAGTCCCTGTAGTCCAGTCCACGGTACTGGAACAGGCTGGGGAGGGGGAGAAAGAATCATGGCCCCATCACTTTTTACTAGCCATTAGGGTGAATGGTGCTGTGGGGAGGGGTGTAGAGGACATAGGGGAGCAAGCAGGAGGATAGTTCGTGAGGGGGAAGAGGCAATGTTGGGTTGGAGTTTTGGGAGAAGGGGTGATGCAGGGGCTGTGGTAAGGTTTCAGGCACCAGTGGGCCCCCACTAATAGGGACCTTCTGTCACCCCTGGGCCTAGCTCTTGGAAGTATTCGCTATGCTTGCCAGTTGTTTTGGTTTTCTGCAATTGTTAGAGGGTTTTATTCTTCTCCTCTATAAAGGTGAAAGGCAAAGTTACAAAGAAATGTGCGTTGAGCCTAGTCCCTAGACTGATGTCCCGGAGACTTTCACTGAACAGTTGGGTATGACATTCAATGCAGAAATACATTGGAATGATTTACTTGCAACTTCCATTATACATATGCCATTGAATAAGCCCAGGTAACTGCTGTTTTGGGTAACCAAGAGGATTTGCAGTTTAAGGAACAGCCAGCCAGAAAAATATGGCCCTATATTTGATAAATTCTTGGCTGGCATATATAGGCATAGCTCCACTGCAGTCAGTGGCTGAGTGACACTTGAGGTCTGTATCAAGCACTTTGTGCTGTACGCTTGTTTCTCGCTCCTCTGAAGTGCAGCCTTTTCTACGGTGCAACATGGTAGCCAGGTATGGCAGTTAAACCTGACACAACTTTCTAGGCTATGAGGCACAGAGTAACTTTTCCAGTGGGAAGAGCTGAAAGAGGTAGAAGGTAACTGCTACAGTTAGCATTTGGATGGGCCACAGGTTCTAGGCCTCCACTCTTGAGAAGGGAGTGTGGACTTTCTTAAAAGATGTGAGAGTTCAGTTTTTCAGCCCTATAGTTCAGCCAATCTTCCTGCCCCGAAATTCACGGTTTCCTTACTTACTATAAAGGTGCTGTCCAGGCTGGTAACATGCAGGCCTTGTTTTTCCACCCATCTCAGTACCTGAATGAAGTGCATTCCTGATACATGCCTTATTCCTGTACATGTTGAGCCTCTCTTGCCTGGCACCCTCAGGACCTGACCAATGCTGGATGAGAGAATTTGCTGGATTATGGGAGGTCAATATTGCCTAGCACATTACCAACACTTCCACTGTTTACTAGGCTCTTAAAAACATTTTGGGGAAAATTGCAGCTAAATAACAGCACTGAACACTGAGAGCCAGGACTGGTGTCTGGAAACAAACTTTATGGGACCACAGGGAACTTGGCCACACCCCTGGTAAGTGGTCATCAGGCTAAGATCATGCTGGATTACAGATTTTGCCATAAGAACAAAAGAATGGCCAAAGGTCCATCCAGCCCAGTATCCTGTCTGACAACAGTGGCCAATGCCAAGTGCCCCAGAGGAAGTGAATCAAACAGGTAAGGATCTCTCTCCTGCCATCCATCTCCAGGCTCTGACAAACAGAGGCTACAGGCACCATTCCTTACCCATCCTGGCTAATAGCCATTGATGGACCTAACCTCCTTGAATTTATCTAGCTCTTTTTAAAACCCTGTTATAGTCCTCGCCTTCACAGTCTCCTCTGGCAAGGCATTCCACAGGTTGACTGTGTGCTGTGTGAAGAAGAGCTTCCATTTATGTATTTTAAACCTATTGTCCATTAATTTAATTTGGTGTCCTCTAGTTGTTATATTATGGGAACAAGTAAATAATTTTTCCCTGTTCACTTTCTCTGCACCACTCATGAATTTATATACCTCTATCATATCCCCCCCCATAGTCTCCTCTTTTCTAAGATGAGAGAATGCTGGATTAGAGAGGTTCAAACTATGTCTTAATTCTGTTACTCACAGAAGACTATGCAGATCATGTAAAGCAGCACAGCCAACACTCCCCGAATGGCCCAGTAATTGGAGGACAGTGAACTTGTGCAGAGCCGATCATCAGAGACGTTACTCCTGCTGATCTTGATCTGTTCACCTTAGAACATCTCAAGATTCATAGATTTTAATGCCATAAGGGACTGTTACGATATTCCAGTCTGATCTGGATAACATACCCACTCACTCTTGCACCAGGGCCTATAACTTGTGGCTGTAGAATATGTCTCGGAGAAAGACATTTCCTATTGATTTAAAGACAGCAAATGATGAAGAGTCTACAACATCACAGGGTCTGTGTTCCAATGTTTAGTCACTCTCACTGTTAAAAACACATGCTTTATTTAGAGTTTCTGGCTATGCAGTCAGTCACCACTGTAAGAATCTCAGCTAGACTAGTCTAGAAAAATGACGCTAAATTGAAAATAGAATGTCCATATTTTAAAAAAGAAAACAAAACAAAGTGCTGGAACAATTTTACCTGAAACTGCAAAAATACACCCAGGGTACCTCTGAAACTTTTCAGCAAATGCTAAAAAAGTGCAACCTCTGCACTGCTGTAGAATTTTCTAATTAATCTTCAGGTAAAAACACCAGATGTGCTAGTGAAACAGCAGCTGTTCAGTTGTTTCAACCTGAAACAAAAAAGGACTGGCTTAAAAAGCGATGCGTGACCTTCAAACCCTTCATATTGCTCTGTTTTGTGTAGCCTAGAGAGGCACTCAGATTCTGTGACACTACTCAAGGTACCCACCTCTGAGTCACCCTATTAACCTCTGTTTTCAGCATGAGGGGCTCTTACTTGTGCTTAGCTGGATGCCAACATTACACCACCAGCCTCAAGCACTCCTCTGGGCTGTGTCAGCCATCACTTTGCCTTTCAGAAAAGAAAAAAGCAGACCTGTAGCACCCTAAAGACCAACAATGTTTGTTTTTTGTTTTTTTTTTTTTTAGGAGATGGCTTTCATGGGACAGACCCACTTCTTCAGATTTGGAGCATAACCGGTAACTGAGAGAAAAAGAACTGGTAGAAAAAAAAACCTGATGAATCAACTAGATGGGGGAAAGGAAGGGAGTGTGGGGAGAGAAAAAAACCCTCAGCAAGTGGTTCTTAATTTAATAGAATCTGGAAGAGGTTTTTTTCCTCTTCCTCCACCCCCTTGCTTCCCCTGCTAGTAAGCGACCAGGGAGCTTTGCGACCGGGTGCTCGCGAACAGGGTGCGTGCTAACAGGAGGGAGTTTTGAGAGGCTCTCCTGGAGGAGGAGAAGGAAGGAGCAAACTAAAGCACCTTGGGGTAAGTGGCTGCTTATATTTGGAGGTTTTGGGCTTGTGTGGTTTGTTTGTTTGTTTGTTTGTTTGTTTGGAGTTTGGAGTGCTGAGCTGAGTGTTTGTTTGAAAGGCCGTGTGCTCAGGCAGGCAGGCAGTTGGAAGCTGAGAGTCTTGATTAGGTTTGAATTGAAACACCGTGTGCTGATTGGCTGAGCTGTAGGCAGAGGGAGGAGCTATCAGGGAGGCCGAGCACTGAAACCCTGCTAGTAAGCGACCAGGGAGCTTTGCGACCGGGTGCTCGCGAACAGGGTGCGTGCTAACAGGAGGGAGTTTTGAGAGGCTCTCCTGGAGGAGGAGAAGGAAGGAGCAAACTAAAGCACCTTGGGGTAAGTGGCTGCTTATATTTGGAGGTTTTGGGCTTGTGTGGTTTGTTTGTTTGTTTGTTTGGAGTTTGGAGTGCTGAGCTGAGTGTTTGTTTGAAAGGCCGTGTGCTCAGGCAGGCAGGCAGGCAGTTGGAAGCTGAGAGTCTTGATTAGGTTTGAATTGAAACACCGTGTGCTGATTGGCTGAGCTGTAGGCAGAGGGAGGAGCTATCAGGGAGGCCGAGCACTGAAACCCTGCTAGTAAGCGACCAGGGAGCTTTGCGACCGGGTGCTCACGAACAGGGTGCGTGCTAACAGGAGGGAGTTTTGAGAGGGGAGTTTAGAGGGGGAGCTTGGAGGGAGCCAGTGACTTCTATTGCCCTTAAACTAAATCCTTTATAACAACCTCTATCTGAAACATTTAATTAACCCTCATATATAATTAGAGTAGGAAATGGAGGCAGAAGCCCAGCAGCAGAGTGGGGGCTATCCTGTTTATTGTGTCGAGTGCAGTATGTATGACTACCTACCCTGTGGGTGGGTGGCGTATGTGTGCGCTCGATGCAAGGAGCTCCTGGCCCTCAGAGACCGAGTGCATGCTTTGGAGGTCAGGGTGGCTGAACTGGAGGAGCTAAGGAAGGCAGAGGTGTTTGTTGAGACTTTCCGGGACATAATAGGGCTGTCCCACCTCCAATCTGACAGTCCTGATGCTGTTACGGAGGATGAAAGTCTCAGGGAAGGAGAGCAGTCAATGGGAGCAGAGGGAAACCATCCCATAGTTGGGACCCTCCTTCCAGAGGGTGATGATGTATCCTCTCGTGCCGAGGATACTTCTCCGGGGGAGGGAGCGCCAGCTGTTAGGAAGAAGCAGGTTTTAGTAGTGGGGGATTCGATCATTAGAAATATAGATAGTTGGGTTTGTGATGACCGGGAGAACCGTATGGTGACTTGCCTGCCTGGTGCGAAGGTTGCGGATCTCTCGAGGCATCTAGACAGACTTATGGGCAGTGCTGGGGAGGAGCCGGTCGTCGTGGTACGTGTTGGTACCAATGACATAGGGAAGGGTAGAAGAGATGTTCTGGAGGCCAAATTTAGGTTACTAGGAAAGAGACTGAAATCCAGAACATCTTTGGTGGCATTCTCTGAAATGCTTCCAGTTCCACGCGCAGGGCCAGATAGACAGGCAGAACTTCAGAGTCTCAATGCGTGGATGAGACGATGGTGTAGGGAAGAGGGGTTTAGATTTATTAGGAACTGGGGACACTTTTGGGGTAGGGGGAGCCTATACAGGAATGATGGGCTCCACCTAAATCAAGGTGGATCCAGACTGCTGGCATTAAACATTAAAAAGGTCGTAGAGCAGTTTTTAAACTAAGAGGTGGGGGAAAGCCGATTGGTGCGGGGGAGCACCTGGATCGGACGGAGACTTCTCTTACACGAGGCTCCATAGATAGGGATTCCCTAGAAGTTAGTCAGATAGGGAACGTGGGAAATAATATATGGGCAAGATCAGATGTGAAACAATCGCATATAAAAAAATCCAACGCGTCTGAAAGGCGGACATATAAATAGTGGTAGTTTTCTAACATGCTTTTACACTAATGCTAGGAGTCTGTCTAATAAGATGGGTGAACTGGAGTACCTCATATCAAAGGAGGAAGTTGACATAATAGGCATCTCAGAAACATGGTGGAATGAGGACAATCAGTGGGACACTATCATACCGGGATATAAATTATATCGGAAAGACAGAACAGGTCGTGCGGGTGGCGGAGTGGTACTATATGTGAAGGATAATATAGAATCAAATGAAGTAAAAATCCTAAAGGAATCAAAATGTTCCATAGAATCATTATGGATAACAATTCATTCCTCTAATATGAATATGGCATTAGGAATATATTACCGACCACCTAACCAGGACAGTGATAGTGATGCTGAAATGATAAGGGAGATTAGAGAGGCTATCAAAATAAAAAACACAGTAATAATAGGAGATTTCAATTATCCCCATATTGATTGGGTGCATGTCACCTCAGGACGGGATTCAGAGATTAAATTTCTTGATGCCTTAAATGACTGCTTCTTGGAGCAGCTAGTACAGGAACCCACAAGGGGAGAGTCGATTCTCGATCTAGTCTTGACTGGAACGCAGGATCTGGTCCAAGAGGTAACTGTTACTGGACTGCTTGGAAATAGTGACCACAATATAATAACTTTTAATATTCCTGTGTTGGGAAGAACACCGCAGCGGTCAAACACTCTGGCATTTAATTTCAAAAAGGGGAATTACACTAAAATGAGGAAGCTAGTTAAACAGAAACTAAAAGGTAGAGTAATTAAACTAAAATCCCTGGAAGCTGCATGGAAACTGTTTAAAGACACCATACTAGAGGCCCAACTTAAATGTATACCCCAAATAAAAAAACACAGTAAGAGACCTAACAAAGAACCACCATGGCTAAACAGCCATGTTAAAAAGGCAGTGAGAGAGAAAAGGGCAGCTTTTAAAAAGTGGAAGTCAAATCCTAGTGAGGAAAATAGAAAGGAACATAAACACTCCCAAATTAAGTGTCATAATGTAGTAAGAAAAGCCAAAAAAGATTTTGAGGAACAGCTAGCCAAAAATTCAAAAAACGATAGTAAAATGTTTTTTAAATACAGTAGAAGCAGGAAGCCCGCTAAAAAAGCAGTGGGGCCCTTGGATGATAAAGATATAAAAGGAGCGATCAAGGAAGACAGTGCCATTGCGGAGCGATTAAATGATTTCTTTGCTTCAGTCTTCACGGCTGAGGATGTTACAGAGGTTCCTAAATCTGAGCCAGCCTTTTTAGGTGACAAATCTGAGGAACTCACTCAGATTGAAGTGACATTAGAGGAGGTTTTGGAATTAATTGATAAGCTGAATAGTAACAAGTCTCCAGGACCAGACGGCATTCACCCAAGGGGTCTGAAAGAACTCAAATGTGAAATTGCGGAGTTATTAACAGTGGTTTGTAACCTATCCTTTAAATCCACTTTGGTACCAAATGACTGGAAGACGACCAATATAACACCAATATTTAAAAAAGGCTCTAGAGGAGATCCTGGCAATTATAGACCGATAAGTTTAACATCAGTACCAGGCAAATTAGTAGAAACACTAGTAAAGAGTAAAATTGCAAGGCACATAGAAGAGCACGAATTGTTGGGCAAAAGTCAGCATGGTTTCTGCAGAGGGAAGTTGTGTCTAACTAATCTATTAGAATTCTTTGAAGGGGTTAATAAACATGCGGACAAGGGGCACCCAGTGGACATAATATACCTAGATTTCCAGAAAGCCTTTGACACGGTCCCACACCAAAGGCTTTTATGTAAATTAGGTGGTCATGGGATAGGAGGAAAGGTCCTTTCATGGATCGGGAATTGGTTAAAAGACAGAAAACAAAGGGTGGGAATAAATGGTAAATTTTCACAATGGAGGAGGGTAACTAGTGGTGTTCCCCAGGGGTCAGTCGTGGGACCGATCCTGTTCAACTTGTTCATCAATGATCTAGAAAATGAGGTAAGCAGTGAGGTGGCAAAGTTTGCAGATGACACCAAGTTGTTCAGGACAGTCAAAAGCAAAAGGGATTGTGAAGAACTACAAAAAGATCTCAGCAAACTGAGTGATTGGGCAGCAAAATGGCAAATGAAATTTAATGTGGGTAAGTGTAAGGTAATGCATGTTGGAAAAAATAACCCAAATTACACGTACTACATGATGGGGTCAAATTTAGCTACGACAGATCAGGAAAGGGATCTTGGAGTTATAGTGGATAGTTCTCTGAAGACATCCACGCAGTGTGCAGCGGCAGTTAGTAAGGCAAATAGGATGTTAGGAATTATTTAAAAAAGGGATTGATAATAAGACAAGTTAAAACTATGGTACGCCCACATCTTGAGTACTGCGTGCAGATGTGGTCTCCTCACCTCAAAAGATATATTGGCATTAGAAAAGGTTCAGAAAAGGGCGACTAAGATGATTAGGGGCTTGGAAAGGGTCCCATATGGGGAGAGGCTAGAGAGACTGGGACTTTTCAGTTTGGAAAAAAGGCGATTGAGGGGCGATATGATAGAGGTATATAAAATCATGAATGGTTGGAGAAAGTGAATATAGAAAAATTATTTACCTTTTCCCATAATACAAGAACTAGGGGACACCAAATGAAATTGATGGGTAGTAGGTTCAAAACTAATAAAAGGAAATTTTTCTTCACACAGCGCACAGTCAACCTGTGGAACTCCTTGCCTGAGGAGGCTGTGAAGGCCAGGACTCTATTAGGGTTTAAAAAAGAGCTTGATAAATTTTTGCAGGTTGGGTCCATAAATGGCTATTAGCCAGGGATAAAGTATGGTGCCCTAGCCTTCATAACAAGGGCAGGAGATGGATGGCAGGAGATGAATCACTTGATCATTGTCTTCTGTTCTCCTTCTCTGGGGCACCTGGCATTGGCCACCGTCGGCAGATGGGATGCTGGGCTGGATGGACCTTTGGTCTGACCCAGTATGGCCATTCTTATGTTCTTATGTTCTCTAGCTAGCTGATTTATCAGGTTTTTTCTTTCATTTCTTATCACTTTTTTATCAGTTCTTTTTCTTTCAGTTATCAATTATTCTCCAAAGCTACGTCTACATGAGAAGCATCTGTCAACAGAAGTCACTGTCGGAGGGGATTTCCCAGCAAAACTTCTGTCAACGGATTGGCTGTGTGTACACTGGCATTCCTCTTTTGAAATTGGTATGCAAATGAGGGAAATACAATGCAAATGAGATGCAGATTTGCATATCAGGCACCTCATTTGCATATTCTAATTTCAAAAGAGCTTCTTTTGAAAGAAGAAAACCAGTGTAGACACTGCTCTTTCGAAAGCAAACACTATCTTTGAAAGAATCCTTCTTCCCTTTTTTTATGGGAAGAAGGATTCTTTTGAAGATGGGGTTTACTTGCGAAACAGCAGCAACTACACTGGTTTTCTTCCTTTGAAATTAGAATATGCAAATGAGGTACCAGACACAAATCTGTGCCTCATTTGCATTTTCAATTTCCCTCATTTGCATGCCTCTTTCAAAAGAGGAATGCAAGTGTAGACACAGCCATTGGCTGGGTCTACATGTGCCTCTTCCTTTCGAAAGGGGCATGTTAATGAGCAGGTTTGAAAGATGCTAATAAGGCGCTGCAATAAATATGCAGCACCTCATTAGCATAACAGTGGCCGTGGCAATTTGAAAGTGTGGCTTTTAAACTGTGCGCTGCCCGTGAAGATGGGACCTTCTGAAAGGACCCCTCCAGTTTTCGAAAGCCCTCCTTCCAATCACCAGAAGTGTCAACAAAGCACATTTTGCATGTAGACACTCTGCAGGCTTTTTCCAACAAAAGCCCAGTTTTGCCAGAAAATCCCTCTTGGGTAGACTTAACCCAAATCTAAAGAAGTGGGTCTGTCCCACAGAAGCTCATCTCTTAATGGCTGTGGCCACACTACCTACTCCTTTCAGAGGGGGCATGCTAATGAGCCACTTCAGCAGATGCTAATAAGGTGCTTGAATGAATATGCAGCACCTCATTAGCATAATGGTGGCCATGCGTGCTTTGAAAGTGCGAGGGCTCCTCTAGGCTCTGAGATGCCTGCACCCTGCCCTGAGCGCACCAGCTCGTCCAGCCCAAGCAGCAGTCCCAGCCGTGGCAGGGGACCCAATGGCAGTAGTGGCAGCTCTGGCAAGTTGCCATTCACAGTACTGTACTTTCATTGGTGTGGGCGTTGGGAGGCTAGTGGATTCCTGTTGCTCCTGATGTCTGTTGAATCAGGGTCCGCTATATCAAGTGGTTATTGTATTGTTAGTCTTTAAGGTGCAAAGCGAAGTGGACAGGGAGCTGCAGACAGGGGAGTTTAAGAGGGAGTTTGACAGAGGGAGGCCTATGATGGTTAGGAAGACCCGCAACACCTGTGCCACCACTACTGCTGTCTCCTTCACCTGTGCCTGTAGCCAGACAGACTGCCTGACCATGGATGCCTCTACCCAGATCCTGGTGTGGCTTTGCAGGGACTGTAGCTTGCAATTCCCACTCACTGATATCCAGGCTGGGGGGACCATCCAGTGTGAAAGGTGCCTGCTGGTGGAATCTCTCAGGCGAGAGGTGGAGGAGCTACAGGAGGAGGTGGCCAGGTTGAGGAGTATCCGAGTCCATGAGCAGTTCCTGGATAGTATTCATGTGGAGACGGCTGAGGTAACTGTCCCAGAACACAGGACAGCTGATAAACCACTGGTGGAGGAGGAGATAGATCAGGGTGGACACTGGCAGCTTGTTACTTCTGGGATTAGGCAGTGTTCCACCCCTGCTCAGAACCCTCCCACTGTGGTACTGGGAAACCGTTACGCTGTACTGGATACATGAGACAAAGAATTGCCCCATACAGCAGAGGAGAAGCCTCGTACCCCCAAGGCTGGGAAGTCTGCTGCCACCACTGCAAGGAGGAAACGTAGAGTAGTGGTGGTCGGGGACTCTCTTCTGAGGGGGACGGAGGAGCCCATCTGTCGCCCTGACATTTCATCTTGGGAGGTATGCTGCTTGCCTGGGGCCCGCATCCAAGATGTTACAGAGGCATTGTCGAGGATTATCAGGCCCTCTGACTACTATCCCATGCTTCTCATCCATGTGGGCACTAATGATACTGTGAGGTATGATGCTGAGCAGGTCAAGAGTGACTTTAGGGCTCTGGGGGCACAGGTGAAGGAGTTTGGGGCACAGGTGGTATTCTCCTCAATCCTGCCTGTCAGTGGTAGGGGCCCAGGCAGAGACAGGTGCATCCTAGAGGTGAATGCCTGGCTTCGAAGATGGTGTCACCAGGAAGGCTTTGGCTTCCTTGACCACGGGATGCTATTCCAGGAAGGACTGCTGGGCAGAGATGGTGTTCACCTTTCGAGGAGGGGAAAGACCGTATTTGGACACAGACTGGCTAACCTAGTGAGGAGGGCTTCAAACTAGGTTCAACAGGGGCAGGGGAGCAAAGCCCACAGGTAAGTGGAGAACATGGAAACCTGGGCGATGGGTCAGAAATGGGAGGTAGCATGGGCAACAATGTCAGAGTAAAAAGAGGGTCAGGGCAAAACAGGGAGGCAAGATCAAATCAATATCTTAGATGCCTATATACAAATGCAAGAAGTATGGGTAATAAGCAGGAAGAACTGGAAGTGCTAATAAATAAATATAACGATGACATTGTTGGCATCACAGAAACTTGGTGGGATAATACACATGATTGGAATGTTGGTATTGAAGGGTACAGCTGGCTTAGGATGGACAGACAGGGCAGAAAGTGGGGAGGTGTTGCCTTATATTAAAAATGTACACACTTGGACTGAGGTGGAGACGGATGTAGGAGATGGATGTGTTGAGAGTCTCTGGGTTAGACTAAGAGGGGAAAAAAACAAGGGTGATGTCCTGCCAGGCGTCTACTACAGGCTGCCTACCCAGGCGGAAGAGGTGGATGAGGCTTTTTTTAAACTACTAACAAACTCAAGCAGGGACCCAGATTTTGTGGTGATGGGGGACTTCAACTATCCAGATATATGTTGGGAAACTAATACAGCGGGGCACAGACTATCCAGTAAGTTCTTGGATTGTATTGGAGACAATTTTTTATTCCAAAAGGTTGAAAAAGCTACCGGGGGGAAACTGTTTTAGATTTGATTTTAACAAATAGGGAGTAATTGGTAGAGAACTTGAAGGTCGAAGGCAGCTTGGGTGAAAGTGATCATGAAGTCATAGAGTTCACAATTCTAAGGAAGGGTAGAACAGAAAACAGCAAAATAGAGATAATGGATTTCAGGAGGGCAGATTTTGGTAAACTCAGAGCTGGTAGGTAAGGTCCCATGAGAAGCAAAACTGAGGGGAAAAACAGCTGAGGAGAGTTGGCAGTTTTTCAAAGGGACGTTATTAAGGGCCCAAAAGCAAGCTATCCTGCTGTGTAGGAAATATGGAAAAAGACCACCTTGGCTTAACCAGGAAATCTTGCATGAACTCAAAATAAAAAAGGAATTGTACAAAAAATGGAAACAAGGAAAAATTACATAGGATGAATATAGGCAAACAACAGAAGAATGCAGGAGAAAGATTAGAAAGGCTAAGGCACAAAATGAGCTCAAACTAGCTACAGGCATAAAGGGAAACAAGAAGGCTTTTTATAAATATATTAGAAACAAGAGGAAGACCAGGGACAGGGTAGGGCCATTGCTCAGTGAGGAGGGAGAAACAGTAACAGGGAACTTGGAAATGGCAGAGATGCTTTATGACTTCTTTGTTTTGGTCTTCACTGAGAAGTCTGATGAAGGAATGCCCAACATAGTGAATGATAGTGGGAAAGGGGTAGGGTTAGAAGTTGAAATAAAAAAAGAACAAGTTAAAAATCACTTAGGAAAATTCGATGTCTGCAAGTCACCGGGGCCTGATGAAATGCACCCTGGAATACTCAAGGAGCTGATAGAGGAGGTATCTGAGCCTTTATCTATCATCTTTGGAAAATCATGGGAGACAGGAGAGATTCCAGAAGACTGGAAAAGGGCAAATATAGTGCCCATCTATAAAAAGGGGAATAAGAATAACCCAGGAAACTACAGGCCATTCAGCTTAACTTGAGTGCCAGGAAAGATAATGGAGCAGGTAATTAAAGAAATCGTCTGCATGCACTTGGAAGGTGGTAAGGTAATAGGAAACAGCCAGCATTGGTTTGTAAAGAAGAAAGCTGTCAGATTAGTTTGACAAGATTTATTTGATAGGATAATGAGTCTTGTGGATAGGGGAGAAGCGGTAGATGTGGTATACCTAGACTTTAGTAAAGCATTTGATACGGTGTCTCATGATATTCTTATCAAAAAACTAGGCAAATACAATTTAGATGAGGCTACTATAAGGTGGGTGCATAACTGGCTGGATAACCGTACCCAGAGAGTAGTTCTTAATGGTTCTCAATCCTGCTGGAAAAGTATAACAAGTGGGGTTCCACAGGGGTCTGTGTTAGGACCAGTTCTGTTCAATGTCTTCATCAATGATTTAGATATTGGCATAGAAAGTACGCTTATTAAGTTTGCAGATGATACCAAGTTGGGAGGGGTTGCAGCTGTTTTGGAGGATAGGGTCATAATTCAAAATGATCTGGATAAATTGGAGAAATGGTCTGAGGTAAACAGGATGAAGTTTAATAAGGACAAATGCAAAGTGCTCCACTTGGGAAGGAACCATCAGTTTCACACATACAGAATGGGGAGAGACTGTCTAGGAACGACTACAGCAGAAAGGGATCTAGGGACTATAGTGGACCACAAGCTAAATGAGTCAAAAGTGTGATGCTGTTGCAAAAAAAGCAAACATGATTCTGGGATGCATTAACAGGTGTGTTGTGAACAAGAGAAGTCATTCTTCCTCTCTACTCTGCGCTGGTTAGGCCTCAGCTGGAGTATTGTCCAGTTCTGGGCACCACAGTTCAGAAAAGATGTGGAGAAACTAGAGGGTCCAGAGAAGAGCGACAAGAATGATTAAAGTTCTCGAGAATGTGACCTATGAAAAAAGGTTGAAAAAAATGGGCTTGTTTAGTTTGGAAAAGAGAAGATTGAGGGGGAGACATGATAGTGGTTTTCAGGTATCTAAAAGGGAGTTATAAGGAGGAAGGAGAACTTGTTCTTCTTGGCCTCTGAGGATAGAACAAGAGGCAATGGGCTTAAACTGCAGCAAAGGAGGTTTAGGTTGGACATTAGGAAAAAGTTCCTAACTGTCAGGGAGGTCAAACAGTGGAATAAATTGCCAAGGGAGGTTGTGGAATCTCCATTGCTGGAGATATTTAAGAACAGGTTAGATAGATGTCTATCAGGGATGGTTTGGATAGTACTTGGTCCTGCCATTGGGGCAGGGGGCTGGACTCGATGGCCTCTCGAGGTCCCTTCCAGTCCTAGTGTTCTATGATTTTACAGGACAGCTTTTTTAGTTCTGTGAAGATACAGACTAACATGGCTACCTGTCTGAGACTATTTGCCTTTCACATTAACAACAGTTGCTTGCCAGTTCCCAAGTTCCTTTGAAGCGTTCTCCAGAAGCATCCAGTCTCAGACACTGGCTACTCAGATGAAATACTGGCTCTGTCATTCCCAAAGGAACAGCACATGCACCAGATTGGAAGATTCCACTCAGGACCAGCACTTTGTTTTAAATCACAGCACTGTGAAATATTTATAGTGATGCCAAAAAATTATCATCAAAGAGTCGGGAGATAGTGAGTATGGCTGTTGGAAATAAATGGTTACATAAAGAAGAAATTATAGCACACTCTCTAGAGACTGAACAATCAGGTTAGTTTCCCATCTAAATACATTTTATCTCACCCAAAGTTTTCTTCAGTGATTTTGACCATGCTTGGCTGGGATCCTGTTTCCATGAATGCAGATAGTTCTAGGAGCAAGATAAGGGGATATAGTCTTTGCCTCCTACATATACCTACCGAGTTAATCGTCAGATACAAAATAACCACTAGTGACTTGTTTTTCTCCGTGTACTGCTTCCCTGTTGACTTCCATCCCCTTATTGACATCTTACTTTGTGTGTAAATGGACACCTGTGATGTTAGCTTAGGATGCTTAATTTCCATCTCCACAGAGAGAAGTGAATGAACATCTCTTGCTGATAAAAACCCTGTATTTTCACCTCTGCAGAAGACTCATGCATTGATACAGATTAAGAACATATTTTCAATATATATAGGTAATTCCATGCAAAGTATTTGTATATACATTTCTCAGTAATATTAATGATCTGTGGCTTCAATTTAAGACTCACAAAACAGTCTTTGGTAAACCAGAAAGTATATACCAGAATCAAGATAGTCCTATAACCCCTGTGCCTGGAGGCATTAAGGGGAATATTGGGTCAAAGATGCTTTCAAGGGGCACAATAGTCCCTTCCTCAGAAATCCCTGCAGGGCTAATAGAAAAGGGTCAGAGCAATGAATGGGTCTCTTGCCCTTGTCTATCCACTGATGGCTTTTCCCCTCCCTACTGCAGATTCCTTGACTGTCCCTGCGATCAGGGTGCTGGTTGTGGGTGAAGGACGGTGCTGTTGGGGGCATCTGACACCAGTCCAGAAGCTACCCATGTGTAGCGGGTTCTCTCTGCATGAATGATAAAGGAACTCCTCCTGTTCCCCCACCTGAGAATTTGGAGATGACATGACATATTAGGTCATATTGTACTTCCCCTCTCCCACCCATCCAGTGTAGAACTGTTTTCTGTGCTACCTTCTCCAGATCCTTGTACAATCTTACATGACTCATTCTAGTCTGGTAGACACCAATGTTGAAAGGGCTGCCACTTCTCACGATTTCATCACAATTCTTGTGATAGTTAATGTTCTCCTTGAAGTACCAGCCACTGGAATCAGAAAGCTCAGCTGTCATAAAGAAGAAGAGGGAGGTTTTTCTGGGGACAGAGAAAAGCTTGAAAACATGCACCCTACAGGCACCGACACCAAATAAAGGCAAATCAAAAGACCATAATATTTATTATTTTTCAAAATGTCATTATTTTTAAAGGGCTTGACTCATGATTTTTGATTGGGGTTGGCAATACTGGGAATGTTTCCTGATGCTCCCTCTACAGTTCACTTTGATCCTTTACAAATTTCTAAGACCTAGGAACCAGGGCATTAATAGGCAACAGAAGCCCCTCTGATTACATTTCTGCTTACTTGGACTTTACCTAACATCCTTTTAAAAAACATAAATAGATGCAAAAGGCTGTTACAGTGTAGGACTGATGTGTTATTAAAGAACTCATCAAGGACTAGCACTGTGCAGTGCGCACTGTATCTGAAATGTTATCAACATTTTTACAGTCAATAGGCATTTATTAAAAACGCCCAAACTGTCTTACAGGCTCAAATGATTTAAAATCTAAATGAAATACAGGCACGTCCTCTGAGCACAGTAAAGCATTTCAGCTACTGTTCGGCATAACTGGTCCAGAACAGCTGTTAGTCCCTGGGCCTACAAAACCTGTATCCAGATGCTACACAGTGAAGTATTAAGCAACCAGAGGTGATCTTAGTGACTAAAGCTCAGGACCTGGAGTCAGCAGATACAGGGTGCATTCTCAGGTCCCCTGCACTGCTCTCCTGGGATATGGCCTTCTGAACATTTTGGGAAGGAAGGAAAGAAATGTAAGTGGAGCCTCTTCCCCTAATAAAGTCTGCCTGTCTAGGGGCTGGTGACAGTGCGGGGGGTGGGAGGGGGGCATTACAGTAGCCCTCATGGTCTGCTGATGTATACTGGTGCCTTATCGTCTCCCAAGGTTGCATGAAGCCATTTTAGTTCACTTGGGCTTGAGCAGATAATCTGGGCCCTGGTTCTATTGCTGCATCTGCTACAGATTTATCGACAGACCCTGAGGCAAATCACTTCGCATGTGTGGGCGCCTCAGTTTCCCAAATTGTATAATACAGAGAATCCAACAAGGGTTGGATTATTACAAACACTATTCATATCTGTCAAGGGCTTTGAGAATCCCAGATGGAAGGTACTATAGAAGGGAACATATTTTGTCATTCATGATTAACCCCGAATTTAGGAGCACTTGTGTCCTCTTTACTGACACCAAAATTGAAAGCAAAACAGAACAAAACCTTTTTGAGAATGACTGCCTCTTCTTCAGTCCTCCCACCCCTTTACCCCTCTGCACATCAAAATTCATCAGTCTCTAGCCCTGCAGTGGAAAAAAGATCTCTTCCCCCTTTTTTGCTTTATTTAAACTGCTAGTGCCCATGGGAGATGAGTTAGGGCGATATTGAGATTACACAAAAACTCCTTTTCTTCTGGGAAATTAACTAACGTATTTGTTTTGATTTCATCTCAGTTTGTTTGAAAATGACTTTGTATTGAGCCATTGAATGGACTATAAACACTGTAGTAAGAACCATAAAATAAATCATCCAAAGACCAAACAACCCAAACACACACATGAGTTACTGGAACCAGTTTTCTGTGCCCCCTGCTTAACCATCATCAGATTTTCCTCTGAGTCACATAGAAATAACATATAGCAGCATAAACAAGCAATGGAATCATGGAGCACTGAGCAAATAGAGATGTTTATTTTTGAGCTTTGACATGCATTAGAAGAGACATCATTGCAGTATTAAAAAAATCCTGCATGTTATCATTTCAGCAAGCACTGGCCTTCTTCGGATACAGAAGAGTAGTAGAGAATAAATGACTCAGTGTAGTCTGCCAGGCAGGAAATTATACGCAGCTTCTAGAGGGATTAGTGATAGTACAATGTTTTATGTTCTATCCTGAGCAAGTCAAGTGGAGGGAATTGTGCTAGATCAGGCTCCTGTTTGGAACCCCATTTCTTTCCAAGTGCAAAAAAAAAAAAAAATCTCTAGCTGAAAGATGTCCCTGTTGAGACCAGGATTTTAGAATCAATGAAGTAGAGCCAGCTCTTGTAGATTCCATCCCAAAGGGCCCAGACGGTTTGTATTGTGTGTATGGACTAAGAGCATTTAAGGAAATTAAACATTAAACTTTGATAATTATTCTGTTATACAAATGTTCTCAGATGTAGCATGTGATCTGTGTCACAGAATCACAGGTCTGGAAGGGACCTCAGAAGGATCTAGTTCAGCCCCCTGCTTCAAGCAGGATCAACCCCCACTAAGTCATCCCAGCCAGGACCTTGTCCAGCCGGGACTTAAAAACCTCAAGGGATGGAGAATCCACCATCTCTCTAGGTATTGCATTCCAATGCTTCACCACCCACCTGGTGAAGTAGTTTTTCCTACTATCTAACCTATACCTCTCCCTCTTCAATTTCAGACCATTACTCCTTGTTCTGCCATCTGACACCACTGAGAACAGTTTCGCACCCTCCTTTGTAGAGCTCCCCTTCAGGAAGTTGAAGGCTGCTATTAAATCACCTCTAAGTCTTCTCTTCTGTAAACTAAACAAGCCCAAATCCCTCAGCCTATCCTCATAGGTCTTGTGCTCCAGACCCTTAATTGTTTTTGTTGCCCTTCGCTGAACCTGCTCCAGCAAATCCACATCCTTTTTATACTGGGACCCAAAACTGGATACAATATTCCAGATGTGGCCTCACCAGTGCCAAATAAAGAGGAATAACTACTTCTCTAGATCTGCTCGAAATGCTCCTCCTAATGCACCTTAGTATGCTGTTAGCCTTCTTGGCTACAAGGGCACACTGTTTACTCATATCTAGCCTTTCATCCACCATAACCCCTAGGTCTCTTTCCATCGTACTGTGGCTGAGCCCGTCGGTCCCCAGCCTGTAACAATGCTTGGGATTCTTCCGCCCCAGGTGCACGACTCTACACTTCTCCTTATTGAACTGCATCAGATTTCTTTTGGCCCAGTCCTCCAATTTATCCAGGTCCCTCTGGATTCTCTCTCTACCCTCCAACGAATCTACCTCTCCCCCTAGTTTTGTGTCATCCGCAAACTTGCTGAGGGTGCAACCCAGTCCATCATCCAGGTCATTAATAAAGATGTTGAATAACACCGGCCCCAGAACCGAGCCTTGTGGCACTCTGCTTGAAACAGACCGCCATCCAGATATTGAGCCATTGACCACTACCCGCTGGGCTGGACCATCAAGCCAGCTTTCTATCCATCTTATAGTCCAAGGATCCAATCCATATTTCCTTAACTTATGGACAAGAATGTTGTGGGAGACCATATCAAAAGCCTTACTGAAGTCAAGGTATATCACATCCACTGACTTTCCCATGTCCACAGAGCCTGTTACCTCATCATAGAAGCTAATCAGATTGGTGTCTGTACAGTGCCGAGCACACTGGACTCCTAGGGCTGTCGGAAATTCAAATAATAATAAATAAGAACATGAAATGATTCAGCTTTACACTGGTTTCACATTAACTCCTCCTCCAGGACCTCTGTGTAGCGTAGTACAGTTCTCTGTTACTGATGCAGTTAGCAAGGTAAGTGACTTCTCAAGACATGGGAAGAATCAGTTCAGGGCTGGGATCCAAACACAGGAATACTTGGGCACTCACACCTCTTCTTACGTTGCACCTGTGTCTAGAAAATATGCAAACCATTAGACCACATTTCTCTCCCAGTCTCCCTTTCTGTTTCAGATTCACTATCACCAGTTTGCATCTCCGTACAAGCAACATCTCCATATAAGCAACCTAGTCATGTTCTTCCCACTAGCCTAGCAATGAAAATAAAGAAAAACTTGAAGGCCCTACTCCTTTCCTTTGTGTATAAAAGGTGTTCAAAAGAAGGAGCTACCAGCGTAAATGTGTTACTTCTTGGTGACCTTGATGCCTCTTTTCTACCATATCCACACAGAAAAAGGGGAACCCATCTCCTTCGGGACAGGCTGGCTGGAGTAGTCTGGAGTGATAATAAAACTGATAATAAAAAAGGGAGAGTAAAAAAGAGGGACAACCTGAGGACTTATTTAGCAAAGAATCAAGATACTGAGACCAACATTAATCAAAACACCAAGGGCCATAAAGAAAAAAAATCTTTAATTGTTATACACCAGTGCTAGAAGCCTGAATTACAAACAAGAGGAATTGCACTTGCTCATTTATGACCATAAATTTGTTCTAGTTGGTATAACAGAAACTTGGTGGGATGAGTTGCAGAAGTGCAATGTTAAAACCCGTGGTAATAACTTATCTACTAGGGATCAAAAGGGTGGTTAAGTGGAATTCTGTGTCAAAACTGGTGCTGCCTTTTCTGAGGCACTAATAACTCGGAAGCAAATTATCTTGAATGCTTATGGTTAATGTTGTAACAGATAAAGCACAAGATGGGGCATTAGTTAATATCTGCTAGAGACCACCAAATCAACACTAAGCAACAGAGTGACTGGCTCCTTACACACCTATCACTAACGTAGAAAAAAATGATAAAGAGGATTTCAGCTTTCATGATTTTTGCTGGAAGTCTCATGCTACTAGCACTAAAACCTCCTTGGATTTTTTAAATGTTTTGTAAATAAAAAAAGTGTTGTGCTTATCTCAGGAAATTTTATGTTAGATTTGCTCTTGACAGAAAAAGAGGAACTGATCAATATATATATAAACAACATCTAATAAAGGTAGACATTTAAAAATCAGTAGGCCTAGATAACTTGCATCGAAGAGTTTTAAAAGAGTTGGCTAAGGAGCACACTGGATCATTAATGTTGCTTTTCAATAACATATGGAACACTGGGGAAATTCCAGAAGACAGAAAAAAAGCAAATGTTGTACCATTTTTTAAAATATGCAAATGGGATGATCCAGGAAATTATAAGCCTGTCCACCTGACATCGGTAGCTGGCCAGATAATGGAATGGCTCTTGTGGCACTCAATGAATAAAGCACTAAAAACGAATAATATAATTAATGCCAATGAACATGAGCTACAGCCCCTGGCCCTTTAAATCATCACCATATCTTTTTGATGAGATTATGATTTTCATTGAAAAAGATAATAGAGTTTGTATAATATACTTAGACTTTTGTAGGGCCTTTCACTTGTAACCACACAATATTTGGTTAAACAACTAATATTACATAGAATGAACATAGCACCCATTCATGGATTAAGAGCTGACTAACTGAAATGTCTGAACAGGCAATGGTAACTGTCAACCCCTCCTTTGGGGTTCCACAGGGATCTGTTGTTGGTCCTAAGCTAGTAAACATTTTTATCTGTGATCTAGAGTCAGGAGATGCAGCATACAAAACTAGGATTGCATTATGGATTCTGGTCAGGAAACCAGATAATATTTAATGTGCAACACCCAACATAATTATTTTATTATGTTAAAACATGAAGGATGAATCTGACCATTTCTGCTTAAGGTCAAATGCTCTGTGATATCCAGGAGTATCTAAAATGCTGCCAATAAGCCATTAAGAGCCAGTAGTTAAATGTTAGTGTGTTTTTGTGATGTATGGTTTTTGGCAGGACTTGGGGCAGGAATATCAGCCATGAAACAAACAATTAATTTCTCCAAAGCCTTGTCTATGCTAATATTCTTTCCCTAAGATTTCCCACAATTTCTTGAAATGGAAACAGAAAAGCGAAAGACAGAACCACAACCAACCAAACAAAAAGCATTAAATCACCTAGATTCTAAAATAAAAGCAGACTGTGGGAGCCAAGAAAACAGCAGTGCTGGACCATACTGGCAATGGGTGAGCAAGCTAGATAAGAGCAAGTGAGTGATGTTGCCCTCTAATACAGTGATGGGCAACATGGGGCCCATTGGGGTTCTATGTGAGGCCCATAGGACATCTTGTTTAATATTGCCCATGTGCTGGGTTGGGAAATTTTAGAAATTCTACTCTTTTCCATCTGCATAATATTTTTTCCTACCGGTATTACTCAAATGACACACACATAAAGCAAGGGCATGTGAAGCGAGGTGCATGCTCATTGCATGTGCTCCCTCTGCATCCAATCGAAGCACTGCTACAATTCTGTTGGCTCACCCCACAAATTCTAGGTATGCAAGTGAAGTTTGCAAAACTTCTGTATCCTGGGAGACTGCTTTGGTTATGACAATTTTGTGGCCCACTTGCTAGCCTAGGTTGATCTTTGCTGCTCTAGTGGCTGGCTTTAGTATTTGGGTACAGGATCTACTATTCCCATCAGGTACCCATATTTTTACTTAGTTCATGTAATAGGCACCTGTATGGTTAGATATCAAAGATGAAGGTTCTGGTCTTAGCTCTATTGTGTGCAGTTTATATTGTGACTGCATCTGCAGCGCAAGGGTTTGTTCTTGTCTGTGAGAAACAAACAAAGCAATAAAAAGCAATCCTTGGGATAAGAGCCCTGCAGATTTGGATGTCAGCGAGACACAAGATAGTGACTGGCTTCTCTGTGTGTGAAAATTGACAATAAAAGACATGAAGAAGCAAAGAGCCAGAAGAGATATTTCTTGGAGCTCCTCTCCCTTGACACTGTGTATTTTTGGATGTAGCTGAATGCAATGACAAGAGCATAATTGGAGAGACTATGGCATGAGTGGGGTTCTATATATACCAGCTTTAAAACAACAATAGCTACAAATAAAATTAAACGTTTGCTTCATGAAAGGTGGTTTCCTGTGGCACTTGCCTTTAGGTAGCGTTGGCAGGAGAGACGTTCTATTATTAAAAATGCAGATGACTTCAATGGCTGTGGAAAAAAGAGAGCTAAAATCAGCTGGAGGAAGAGCATAGAGTTATGAATTTGGGCATGTGACAGAAATTATATGACTTCTAGAATAAAAGGCAGGTATATCAGAGAGCTCAATTGTTATACATACTCAGGATAGGTCAAATGCTGTCCTGACTCTGACATGGGATGTGTTGTCCTGTTGACATGGTGCATAAGTTAAGAATGAGTGTGGTCCTATAAAAATAATGTCTCATAGCACATTTCTGCCAGGGATCTCAGATCTGCAGATTAGGTACCGTCCAGGGGCCATATAAGAAATCTCGACAAAGCTCTCTGTGTTGATCATAATCAGTACTGACTGTGGCCTGATAAGAACTGTCTGAAGTTTCTCCTTGAAGAGTCTCAGTCTGATTTTCAGACTGGCAGTTCTGCTGTGCAGGTGGTGGTTTCTGGAATGAGCATGCCCCTTTTCAAACCCCTGCATATTCCTTTGGTTTTTATTGCAGGAGCAGATCAGACAGAATGTTTGCTCTGAGGTTGAGTCTTTATTCGCTCCAAGAGGTGTGTTTTGTTAGCCTACATAAGAGAATCTTTAGTAAGACTGGCAACTTGGCAAGGCAGAAAGTCAGTTGGACATAATACCATTTAGACCATGCAGTTACAAAGGCTCCACTCAGGATGTCTGCTTCCTGCTATTTGCTATAGCCAGAAACAATGGTATACACCAGAGATTTCATCTGTTTGGTTCCCCCCACAAACATTCACATAACACACATTCTTCTGCACTGCTGCCTCCCATTATGGCAACAGCTATCATTTCATATTTGATATCATTCATAGCGATCCCAGTGGATCTAAAGTCCCTTTCCTTTGCACTGCCACTCATTGCCAGCTCCTGTATAACTGCAAAATGCTCATACAGAGTAAGAATTAGTGATTTAATTTCCCTGATGAACAGTGTGACCTATCAGTGTTCTCTGACCTCTTAATCATGGGTTATCCTACTCTTTCATCCTTCCACTCAACATCCCTCTTCTTTTTCTGGACGTTCGGGAAAAGTTCAGCTGGAGAATGTCACGTAAAATTTTTTATTAACTCTTTCCCCCTGGCTACAGTTATTAATTCTTTTTATTGGAATGAGCAAGGTGAAAAAATAATAGTACTTTGGACTGGGTCAGCCAGCCAGATCCATTAGTCTCATGTTCTACTTCTGGGGTGAGTACAGAATCTGTTTAACAGTGCACAGTAATGGAAGCCAAGAGTTTAAGACAGGAAGTAAAGAAGACATACATGTGTAACCACAAGGACAATCCAAATAGGCTGAATGTAGGGAAAAATCTCTTAAGTTTTGCTATCCCGTCAGGGCTACTATCCTAATCCTGTGCCATATGCTAGGAATGGCTTTGGTTTTGTTCAATTTCAAAGTTCACGAGGCTCAACAAGTTTCCAGCTCTGACTTATTGAGTTGTTTGAATAGTAAACACTCAAAACTTGTTTGTAAATATTTTGGTGAATCAAAGTGCCACTCTCATATGCAAGCTATGCAGATGAATCCTTAGACTCTCTGTGCCTCAGCTGTCACCTGTACAATGGGGATAGTAGCATCAGAAGGGTATGGACAACTGCTGGCTATTCTTCAAAACATTGGAGAATCCTGAAAGTAACATGGATATTAGCGTGAATGATTATTCATTTTCAAGTTCATCTGAAAAAATGAAAAGGGGATGGTTTTATTGCAGTTAGGGTGCCAGCTAGGAACTTGAGAGACTAGTTCTGCCAGAGATTTCCTGTGTGATCTTAAGCAAGTCACTCTGGGTATGTCTACCACAGAAAGTGGTTGCCCATGGCAGTGAGCCTGAGTCCAGGTCTAAAAATAGCCATATAGACATTCTAGTAGGGGCTGGAGCTCAGGCTTTGTAGATTAGAGAAAGAGAGGGCTTCAGAGCCCAGGCTAGGCATTCACATTGCTGTTTTTAGCTCTGCTGTTTAAGTCCCAGGAGCCCAAGTCTGTTGACCTGGGTTCTGAGACTTGGGGCTACAGGCGGTGCAGATGTATCCTTAGTCTCTCTGTGCCTCTGTTGTCATTGACAATGGGGATAAAAGTACTTCTCCATCTGCAGGGATATTGAAAGGGTAGATACATTAAAGAGTGGAAAGGCCTCAGATATTACAGTAAAGGTGGCCGAATAAGTACCCAACATTGATAGAAAATACGCAGAAGACAGAGCATTCATTGTTTAATCATTCTTACCAAGCACAGCAATTCAGTCTGTGTGGGATTTAGGTGACCAATCACAAAAGACAAATCGTGAATAGTCAAAAACAACAATTTATGAGCAATCAGTTGTCTGAAATTTATTTCCCTTACCCATTCCATGAAGGCTCAGGACTAAATGTTCAGAGAAATGACTAATGTATTGGCTCTGAGTGTGTGTGTGTGACAGAGAGAGAGAGAGAGAGACAGAGATCATTTGGGAAAATTGGATATAGAGTTTTCCATCTGTAGGTCACCAGTTACAATCTAGCCAGGCTGATAATATGGGGAAGTTGTTTCATTTGACTGACTGTTTAGTGATTGAGATTAAATCAGCAAATATCCTGAGACTGGTTGCAAATGTATAATAGTCCATATTATCAACACAGACTTCCACTGTCATTGGCAATCTCAGAGTTTGTGGATTGAATGGACCATGCAGTAGAGGACGAAGAGTTAGTGACGCCCTGTACACAGCTTCATTTTCATTCTTCCCCTCCCCGCCTTGGGACTCAGTCAAGAAAAGGAACATTCTCTCTTATTTCCCCTCTCCATTGTTCATTTGGTTTTTGTCCTCCTCCTCCTATATTAGAAGCAATAGCATGTAAATGAAAATAAAGTGAGGTACCTTGGTTGGGGCAGGGAGCTGGGGATAGGCTGTGTGGGCATTGACGCTAGGAAGGAGTTTGGGTGCAGGCTCTGGGGTGGGGCTGGGGTTTGGGTGAGGGGTGTGGACTCCAGGAGGAAGTTGGGTGGGGAGCATGGGCTTGAGGCAGGGCATAGGGTTAGGGTGTGGTAGGGAGTTGGGGGGCTGGCTGGTCTGATGGACCAGCACAGGGAGTGCCTTCTACATTGCAATTTTGCCCTTCCACCAGCCTTACATACGTACCTCCATTGTTGGCTACTGGTCCCCTCCCTTCCCTCACTGCTGGTGGGTGGGTGGCTGGTGAGCAGGGCTCTGGGCAGCAGTAGGACCCACCAGTGCTGACTGGGGAGAGACAGAAAACATGGGACAATTTGCCTCTTTTTAAGAAAAAGCTGGGGCACCTGGAGGAAGGCTTAAATACAGGACTGTCCCTTGAAAAATAGGATGTCTGGGCAGGCTAGGGTTACTGGCACCTCTCTCAGTTCAGAGGACATCTGTGAAAGGGCACCAGGACCAGCCTTAGGGAAAATGGCTCCCTGGGCAAATCTGTGCACATGGCAAAAGGCCACAGGGACGCATTTTTCATAAGAGGTGCACAAAGTAGGGGGTGGCTGCTTTGGCGGGGCATGAAATTTCGTAAGGCGGGGTGCAGCACAATCTGCTACTAGGTCTTAGGTTCATCTGTCACATTTAAAATATTGAAATATGTGACTCTTTTATATATATGTAGTCACATTTATATACCAATTAATAAAATTTTTACATTCTACATACTTATTGTCTTACACATGCAGAAAAGGTTTCCTTTAATATAAACATAACTGAAATTTCCTTGGGTTTGGATTACATTTGACAGGCTCTGGGGGGCTCCTAATTTCAGGGATGAAAAGTGGGGCCTGACATAAAAAGTTTGCTTACCTCTGTTTTACATGATTGCTAGAGCATCAACCAGGACCCCAATATCAGTTTGAATGGAAAAAAGAAACAGCTGCTGCCAATGCCTGGCCTGCCATGGCTCTGGGCCATCACAAATGCGTTTTCATTTCTCCCTAAAATACAGCATTTCCCTTTAAGTCTGAAAAGTAAACTGGTGCGTGTGATGTGCAGCTTAATAAGAAAAGAAACCAATTCACCAGCGCTAAACATTTACAAGCAACAGCACAAAGAGAAATAAAGCAACAAAACCAGACTGCTTCCATCCTTCCCCTCCATGTCTGTCCTCCCGTCCATTCAGACTTCACTGCCCATCCTAGCTCTCCTCCATCATCCCCAGCCCAGCTCCTCCTCTGCCCCACCCCCATTCCCACTCCCTGAAGTGCCTGCCTGGCTGTACCTGAACTTGGCTCCCCACCTCTCTGGGTATCCCCCTTGCTTTGTTCCCAGCCTTGCTGGGCTCCCCCCCTCACCTCTGACCCAGCTCCTCCCCTGCACTAACACATCATATCACATCCAGAGAATGTTTCTGTCCTGGTCCTGGCCCTCCTCGCCAAAGACTGCACAGGCAGGGAGGGATGGAGGGACTCCCCTCTGTGCTAGGTAGTGGAGGGCTGAGTAGTCACACCACACTACCAGAGATGGTCTATGCAAATCTGGGCTCTTGAGGGGGCCATGATGGAGCTGGAGCCTCAGCAAGCTAGTTGAGGTGTGACTGGGCAGAGGGGAGGGGCCAGCTGGCTGCCCAGCACTGGAGAGGGCTGAAGAGAGGAGTCCATGCTTGGGCCAAGTGACATCCCACTGCAGTTAGCCAGGGGAAGCCTGGGCCCCTTGCAGCACCTCCTGATTACAGCACCCTGGCCTGGTTTGCCCAACCCAAAGGCCAGCCCTGCATATTTCATAAGACAGCTGCTCTGATGAGAGATGCATAAACTGACAGAGGAACAGAGCCTGTATGGCAAATAAAGGAGGTCAATTTTAACAAAGAATTTCAGTGGTTTCAACCCATCAGTCACTAACCTTGCAAAACAATGTCTGTGAGAGCCCACTGAGTCATGCTGTAAGCAAATAGCCTGTATTTCTTCTACTTTAGCTCTTCCATAGTGTTTTCCATCCACAGATAACTGTCATTACCTCTGTTTTCCAGATGGGAACCTAAGGCCGAGAGCAGTGCAGTGCCTGTCAGAGCAGCTTGAGTTTCTAGGACCAGTACTGTGGAGAATGCTGTCATATTTTCCAAAGGGACGTTTTCAGAGGGCTTGTCTGTGCACAGCCCAGCATAAGCAGCAGAGCAGAATGGCACCATGCTTGAAAACTCAGGAACCAGTTGTGACCAATGAATCCCGAACTTCTCTGCAGTGTCAGAATTTGGGGCACTGTACCTGCCTCTTCAAGGGGTACAGCTTACCTCCTTTCCAACAATGGACCAGCCCTGTTCTCTTAAAGTAGTGCCACCACTCCTTTCCTCCTTTCCACCTTCTTGGGGCACTAGATGCTCTCCTGAGTGCAGGAACTGCAACTGTGCCTGGCCCTTATGCAAGCAGCAGGAGTGGGATGCAGGGGGAGTGATGACTGCGCACCTGCCTTATGGTGACTTGGCACAACTGATTCTAAGAACTTGATCCTGCTCCCTTTAAAATCACCTTGAGGCTTGCTACTGACTGCTCCCTGGCCTGCCTGCCTTTTGGATAAGTTCCTGGCTCAGATGAAATCGCTGGATCTGAACCCCTCATCATTGGGATAAGCTGATTTCTGGATTCAGATTTTGCAGTATGTCCTCTAATGGGCCCCCTTCTCTTTCCTGCCCTCCCCCATGGGTACAAGGTAAAGGTACAAAGCTTTTGCACATGGAAAAGCTTTGGGCTTTGCTCTTGTGGCAGGGAAATGTCAGGTCCTGTTTTTCATCCTTTCCTGACAGGAGAGGTTGGCTCTGGTTAGTGAGAAGAGAAACACAAAGGCGTGTTTGGCTTCTCTTCTTCACCCTGTGCTCTCTGTCAGCTGTGCTGCTATTCCTAGCCAGACAGACCTACATTTCAGCCACAGGTATTTCCATGGCCTGATATTTTTACAGCCACAAAAATTAGTTTCCTCTTGGCTGAAAGTGGGTGGAATCCCAGGTCTGGAACACATGCTGGTGGAGTAACATCTGGAAGAAGAAGAAAAAGAAGCCTACAACGGGGAAACAAAAGTGCCATGGAAACAAGGTACATAACAAACAAGGCTTAAAGAGAGAAGCTCAGAGCTCAGACTTTTGGAGCCTACAGGAGGAAAACACACATACACAAGATTACTGAGCTTTATTTGTGAAGGGCTAAAGACATAGAGTAGCTTTGCATTTAGTTATTAAAATGATATGAACCAGATACATGAAGACAGATAGATAGCATCTAGTGTGCTGGCTTTCATCAGAAGGCCATTAAACTCACATAGGACGTTTGTGAACTGAAGTCTCCTTCATCACATTATCTCTTCTGATGAAAATGTCCACAATTCTCAAAGAATGCTGATGTACTGGAAAGTGGGCAGAGAAGAACCACAGGAATGATGAAAGGGTTCTGAAAGATGCCTTTTAGTGATCGAGCAAAAGAGCTTATTCTGTATCTTAGCAAAGAGAAGGCTAAGGGTGACTTGATTGTAGTTGAAAAGTATCAACATGGGGGAAATAATTAACAAAGAGCTTCTCAGTCTAGCAGGGTAAGGTATAACATGAACCAATGGCTGGAATTTGAACTTAGACAAATTCAGATTGGAAACAAGGTGTACCTTTTTAATGGTGAGCATAGTTAATGGTTAGAAGAGTTTACTAGAGATCATGGTGGATCCCCCATCACTTGGATGCTCCTCTAAAAGTTGTGCTCTAGGAATCATTTTGGGAAAGTTCTATGGACTGTTTGTACACGCGGTCAGACTAGATGATCACAGTAGTCTGTTCTGATCTAGGAATCTATGCAAGTATGAAGTTGTTGCAATTGTTAGTCTCCCTGAACCTGCCCATGCTTTCTTCTGCCAAGTCAGGTACAGTAAATACACCAGTCGGGAGCACATCTCTGTAATTTCTTAACCCGTTGACAAGGCTAGTTGAGATGCTGTTGCCAAGCTTCTGCAGCAGATTTGTCTGAAATTATGTCTGGGTTACACTCTCCCAGTGACAGGTTTCAGTTATAGTATGTCCTTTTTTCCAGTGCCATGTGGGAAAGCTATGTACAGACTGACAACCCTCTGACAATAATGACTTAGGTTTACGGTGACCATCTGTCCCATTTCTGCTGGGACAACCCCGTATTTCAGGGGACAGGAAGGTTTCCTGATTTATTTTAACAGGTGGCTAATAACCCCATATTTGGGCAAACCAGGAGCGTACCTGTGTGGCTGCTGCCTGGCTCCCGGCAGCTCAGTGGAGCCAAGAGCCACACCGGTGTGGCTACCTCCTGGCTTCTGGCTTCTGGCTTTCTGCACCTTGGTGCAGCTGGGAGTGCATCGGCGTGGTTGCTGCCTCCTTCCCAGCTCCCTGAGATGCGGGGAAGCTGGGAGCACACTGGCATGGCTGCCACTTGGTTCCCGCCTCCCCGTGCCTCGGGGGAGCTGGGAGGAGCATTGGCACGGCTGCTCCACAGTTCCTGGCTCCCTGTGGAGCACAGAGCCAGGAGGTCACTGGCACGGCTGCTCCATTGTTTCCGGCTCCCTGTGCCCTGGGGGAGCCGAGAGGAGCACTGGTGTGGCTGCTGCCTCCTTCCTGGCTCCCCAAAGTGTGAGGAGCCAGGAGCCCACCCATGCGGTTGCTGCCTGATTCCTGGCTCGCTGAGATGTGGGGAAGCTGGGATCACACAGGCATGGCTGCTGTCCCATTCCCAGCGCTCAAGGCATGGGGCAGCCAGGAAGGTCCTTCGGGTCAGCTGCCCTTGGCAGCTGCATCCGGGGAGCCACCTCCCCTCCCCTCCACCCCGTATTTGGGATGGGGCATATGGTCACCCTACTTAAGTTCCCTGGAGATTCTAGATGCCATCCCTATTTATCATTGTGGTGTGTCAAAGCTTTTCTTCCACCCCCAGGCTCCCTGGCTGACAGGAGACCTCTGGGTCACTGATGAGGGGTAGGGGAAGACAAAGGGGGCAGTTGCCTGGGGCCTGGTGATCACCAGTGAGGGGTGGCAGGGTAAGGCTCTTTTCTGGACAGTAATTAACTCTTGAGACCTAATCCTAATTGTCTTGTCTGTAAGAGTTCAGACCGTAGATGGGGTGCTGGACAGTCCCCAGGCATGCCAGGGAAGCAGGAAGGGAGTTGGCAGGAGCTCAGGAGGGACATTGGAAACAGAATGTGGACTTCTGCATTGGAAGCAGAGTCCTTCTTGTTCTAGCTGTTCTGTAACCAGAGCAAAACAGGGAGGACATGAATTAAGCTGGGGAGCCAGGCACGGGAAATCCAGTCACATCCATGCCTAGGAAGGGATTATACCTTGAAAAAACAGATACATGAGTAGAACAGGGAAATCTTTAGTCAGATGTGATCAGGTTATTTGCTTTTAGTTTTGGGGGTGTTGGACCTCTCTGTGCTGAGCATATTTAACCCCTCGTTGTAATAAGAGCAATTTTCCAAACAGAATCCCAGGGAATCAGTTCTCTGTTTTAATCCTTTTAATCTTTTATTTTTCATTGTTCTGTAATGCCTAACAATCACATAATGTTTCAACGAGTATGTTTTCTTTGTTCGGTTAATAAAACCCAACTTTTTAAGACCATGATCTGATTCCTGTGCCTTAGAAGGCAGGGGGTTCTGTGTGAATGTGCCTAAGACTACAAAGCCAAACTACTAAGAGAAATTACGGTTTTCAAGCTCTCTCCAGAAGGAGGTTTAAAGAACTAGAGGGTACCCTACAGGAAGGAAATCTCAAATTCACCTTCCTGCATTCTCAAACGGGTTCTGCATTTGCGTGGGGGCAACGATACCAGTCCAAGGCGAGGGAACCTGTGACCTTGGGGAGTTTTAACACAAGACTTTAGTGGCAAGGTATTTTTAAAGTCTCTTGCCGGCCCTACCTTCTGCACTCAGAGTGCCAGAGTGGGGAACAGCCTTGGCACCACTGAAGCTCTTCATGGCCTGGTCCAGGCAGCGCTGAGGGCTGGCTATCCCTAGCCCAGCCCTTTCAATCTGAGGCTTTGCCCCTTTTTTCCTTTTGAGGAAAGCATCCCATCAGATATTGTTCAGCCCTGATCTCCATCTCCATACATGTTATCTAACGTCCTTCACATGCACTATTCTGAATTTCTGTTGCTTTTCTCAGTTTCCCTTTGGGGTCTGAACTGCTCCGGGTGGGCATGGCAGAAGAGTTTGGGAAAGGGGAGTGTAGCAAGCATCACATGGTAGGCTTCGTAGCTGAGAATAGTGATCAGCTGAGGAAGGTTAGTCTGGTAGGCACTGAAGTCGGACTCAGGAGGTGTGGGTTCAATTTGACATATGCCTCCTGTTTGATAGAGAAGGAGTCACTTAATCTCTTTGCATCTCAGTTCGCTATCTATAAAATGGGGATATTATTACATCCTTTCTCTTATCCTTTGTCCATCTACTTTAGGTCATAAGCTCTTTGAGGCAGCAACTCTTATAAGTATTTATACCACTTATCACAGTGGGACTTCAACCTGAGCTAAGACCTGTAACTGTAACTTTAATACAAAAAAAAATTTTAACAAGTACAGTGAATAGTTTGTCAGGAGCTCCCAGATTTCCTCCTGTATTGCGTGCAGGTTCTCACACTATGCCTCTCACTGTGTTTCTGAGCATCTTGAATTCTTATCCAGAAAGCTGTCTAAAGAAATGTTGAAGATGTAGTAATCTTATGGGCCTCATGCTCCGAAAAGAGCTTCCAAGGTTGTTTTCCTGTTTTATTCTTATTTTTTCAAGCTCCACTACAAGATTTTAATCCCTAAAACTCACAAGGGACATTCACATTTCAGAAGTTCTTTTGAAATGCTCACATAGCACTATGTGCTTCTTTCTCTTCTGCCTTCCTTAAGCCGCTGAGGGGCCATTCCTTGGACCGTCTCATCTTGTGGGGACATTTTTCCCAGTGCTGCCCTCATTTTTTATCCAGGCTGTAAAGAATTAGAGAGCGCAACAAGCATGAGGTATGTGGATTGGAATGTCTGCTGCTCCAGGGACTTAATGGACTACTGTAATATGCAGACTTCACTTCAGTTTTCAGTGCTCACACCATAGATCTTCTTCACAAAATCATAAGAAAAAGAGAGGCGCACACACCATTGACCAGAGCAGCTAACAGAGCAAGGAGAGCCACAATAAATCTTCTTTTTCTCTTCAAGACGTTATCTTCATGTTCAGCTGCTCATGTCCCAGAGTGATAAAATTAGGGGCATCATTTGCCAAGGCTCAGGGGAGTAATTCTGTTCCTTGACTTTTCAAAGCTTCTCCCCGGCCTGTGATGTGGCAATACACATAGGCCATGTCGACACTACCAGGTTCTTTCAAAATATTTTTCTAAAGAAGGGGCTGTTTCAAAATATCCGGCGGAACATCTACATACAAAAAGTGTTCTTTTGAAATTAAATCGAAAGAACGTGGCGCTCCTGTAGACAGCACTCTTCTTCGTTCATTTCAGGAAAAGCGCCTTCTTTCGAAAGCTTCTTTCAAAAGAAAATGTATAGATGACCTGCAGGCCCCTTTTTTTGAAAGAGTAGTCCTCATGGCAGCAGATTTTTCGATCCCTGGTCTGTTATTTTGAAAGAACGGGGCCTGTGTGGATGCCGTCTTTCGAAAGAACAGATCACTCCTTTATTCTGCTTTTTTGTGTGTGGAGGCACTCTTTCGAAAGAAGTTCTTTTGGAAGTGAGCTTCCAAAATAACTTCTTTTGAAAGATCGCTGTACTATAGACATAGCCATACATAATAGTAATATTGAGGTAAAACTGGAGAGTTTATGGGTTCCATAAATTCACACAAGTTTCCTCAGAATCGGGTCTTGCACAGTCCAAATCAGGGATCTTTTCTGACCAACCCAAATCTGAATTTCAAATATGTGATACTGGTTTTAGGTGATTTCATCTTTTAACTGAGAACATTTGGCACGATTCTGGCCAGAACTTTTAGTAGGTTTTATTTTTTCTATATGCCAGCCACTGGCAAGCAATGTTACATGCCTGCCACCAGGAGATTAAACCTCACACACCTGTAATTCTATCCAGAAAGGGTCTATATTCCACAGTGATGAAAAGCTTGATGCTGAAATACAGCATGAGCTAAACAGCGGTTACATACTGGCCCAGTGACAATACAGAGATCTATTGCCTTAGTTAATGAGGGGGAAACTTGCCATCTGGTACAACACAGCTAAATTTTGCATAGAACTAGAAAATGTTACAATTGATAGGGGCCAGAAAGAGGTGTCTTCATCCTTCAATCAGATTTCTTTCTTTGCGGATTGAAAGGTTTCTTTTTTCTGATTGTGATGACTGTATGGCTCATCAGTTGCATCTGACAATAGTAGCCAGACTCTGGTATAGATGAAATCAGTACACTCATTGAACAGCTGATAAATACAGCAATTCCTGCAACATCCTTGAAGAACCTTACTGAATTAGGTATCTTTGGGGGTCCATGTATTAAATGCAAAGGATATGAACTCTCCTTGCAGTATCCAGCTCTTAACTGCGGGACGCTCACAGAATGACCAGGTAACCTGTCCTGAAATGAACAGTGTGAACACAGATTTGTTCGATGGAGGGGCAGCTCCAATATAAGATCATCACAGCACTGAGTTGTATTTATACTGCAAACACTGACACATTTATTCTTCTTCTCAGCCTATGGACAATGTGCCTCAGTGACATGTGACTAGGATTTATCACTGAATCTGGTCTGTTGGGAAGATAATTAATTCCCCCAGCTCAGGTGGGGCATGGATGGAGAGTGTGATGTGAATGCTGATCCATGCCCCAAACAGCCCGAAGTTGCCTCAGGCCTGATGCTTCTCTCAGAGGTCTTTGCTAGGTGTAGCGACTGCCCCATACTACTGGGGGCAGGCAGAGCTCTGTGAGCTGACCCTAGACTCCAGCTGCCCACCACCCGATCCTGCACTCGTCTGGGGATCAGTGGTTTGGGGGTTACCTCCAGCCTCCCATGGCCAGCAGCCTGTTTGGTGAGGTGCTACAGGGGCTGGCCAAGCTCTGGGGGCTGCCTCCCACCTCCAGTGCCCTCTGTGGCTGTCTGGGTGTGGGACCAGGCTCTAGGAGCTGCCTGCCCCCTCCAGCAGACTTCCTCTCCATGGTTTGTAGGCTGCTAAAGTGGGGAAAAGGCTCTGAGGGCTGCCCCCAGCCTCCATCAGGCTCTCCCTCTCCCACAGCCTTCAGGCTGTCTGTGGGGGCAGGCTCCAGAGGCTGCCCCACCACCAGCTGCTCCCTGTACTAGGCAGGCTGTTTTGGTGGGGGCCAGGGTCTGGGGCCTGGTCCTCCTCCAACTGTCCTCACCTCCAGCAGGCTCCTCCTGCCCCACAACCTGCAGGCTGTGCGGTGGAGGGGGGGGGACGACCAGGCTCTTGGGACTGCCTATCTCTCCATCAGACCCCCCCACATAGACTGCTGGGAGGGTGTAGGCTGTTGAAGTGGGGGGCGAGGCTGTGGGGGCTGCCCACAGCCTCTAACAGGCTCCCCATCCCCTGCAACTTGCAGGCTGTAGGGGGGAAGGCTCCAGGGGGATACCCACTCTAACTGTTCCCCCTGTGGTCTCCAGGCTGTCTGGGTGGGGTGTCAGGCTCCAGAGGTAGCCCTGCTCTCCAACAGCAGTCTTGGGGTCTTGGGGAGCTAGCTGCTGGGGGACAACACCCCTCCAGTGGCCTCCCACAGTTTCAGGCTGTCTGAGGGGGACTAGACTCCCAGGTGCTCCCACCACTCCAGCTGCCCTGTGGCCTGCAAGCTGTCCAAGTAGGGCCAGCTTCTGGGGGAGCTGCCCACAGCCTCCAGTGCCCTGTCCCTTGGCCTGTAGGCTGTCTGGGGCTGCTCCATCTCCACCTGGCTTCCAGTCTACAGTCTCTTGGAGAGGTGTGTAAAGTCAGACTCCAGGGAGCTACTGTCTCTTCAGCTGCCCCTTCATGGTCTACAGACTGTCTGGGGCTGCCTCTTCTCCAGCTACCCCCTCCGGTGACCTCTACGTGGTCTGCTCTCTGTCGGTGGGGAGGGACAGGCTCCAGGGGCTGTCCCCCTCCAGCTGCCTCTGGTGGTCTGCAGGGTGTCTGGATGGCGTAAGGTTCTGGGGCTGCCTCCAGCATGCCCTCCTGAGGCCTGCAGGCTGTCTGGGGATTGTCCCCCTCAAACAGCCTCCTCTGTGGCTTGTAATCTCTCCACAGGCTCTGGGCAGGAGAGCTACTTAGCCAGTTTTTGTGGCAGGCAAGATGGTGGACCCCCCAGCCCTGCTGGCCATTCTCTTGGTGCTGTAGATGCCCCCAGTGGCCATGCTCAATATTGTGTCCCTCCTGTCTGTATCCCTCCCTTTTGTCCTCCTCCTCCGTCTGCTCCCTCCCTCTCCAAGGTCTGGAAAATCCTGGGATTTCAGGCATTTCCCACTTTCTAGGTACACCCTAGTTTTGTACTAGAAGTTTAAATTTTATCTCCTGTTTTTCCCGGTAGACTTTCTGGAAAACTAGTGAATGAACAGGAAAGTATAAATGAATTTATTGAGAAGGGAAATAATTTTTTATTCAGACCATAAAACCATGCTTGTTAACATCTGTTTAACTCCGAAACCTACACACATTTGGAAGAAAACATGAACTTGTTAAATAGTGACAGAGAGATAGCCATGTTATCTGTAGTCTATCAAAACAAAAAAGTACCTAATAAATTATTTGTTCATCTTTAAAGTGCTACATGACCGCTTTTTTGTTATGAACTCGTTAAACATGCAATTCCTCTCACTCAGCAGGGCTGGAAGTACATATTGGAGACATTAGACATTTGATACGACAAAGATTGAGACTCAAGCAGGGAAAGTAGATTTTGGGGGCATGAAAATGCCAACATTTCAGGTCCCGTTTATGCATCAAAAAGAAACAAAAAAGGACCCAAATTTATTTTGTTTTATTTTCCTCCCTTTGCTAGTCACTTTGAAGCTCAGTTTGAGAACAGTTTGGGCCCACATCAGTTGTCTTGTAACTGAGCCATCATTACAGATATACCATGCCAAAACTGGGCTAGCTGTGTTTCAAAAAGTACTGTCTCAGTCATAAGAACATAAGAACATAAGAATGGCCATACTGGGTCAGACCAAAGGTCCATCCAGCCCAGCATCCCATCTGCCGACGGTGGCCAATGCCAGGTGCCCCAGAGAAGGAGAACAGAAGACAATGATCAAGTGATTTATCTCCTGCCATCCATCTCCTGCCCTTGTTCTGAAGGCTAGGGCACCATACTTTATCCCTGGCTAATAGCCATTTATGGACCTAACTTGCAAAAATTTATCAAGCTCTTTTTTAAACCCTAATAGAGTCCTGGCCTTCACAGCCTCCTCGGGCAAGGAGTTCCACAGGTTGACTGTGCGCCGTGTGAAGAAAAATTTCCTTTTATTAGTTTTGAACCTACTACCCATCAATTTCATTTGGTGTCCCCTAGTTCTTGTATTATGGGAAAAGGTAAATAATTTTTCTATATTCACTTTCTCCAACCATTCATGATTTTATATACCTCTATCATATCGCCCCTCAATCGCCTCTTTTCCAAACTGAAAAGTCCCAGTCTCTCTAGCCTCTCCCCATATGGGACCCGTTCCAAGCCCCTAATCATCTTAGTCGCCCTTTTCTGAACCTTTTCTAATGCCAATATACCTTTTTTGAGGTGAGGAGACCACATCTTGACTCTTTGTGGCTGCATTTTTAATGACCGCAATTTTTAACATATCAACATTGTTTAATGTAACAAAACAAAAGAAACCAATCAGGCAGAGAGCAGAGATCTGTAGAAGTGGCTCAGGAACAGGCTGAAAGGTCATACTGGAATTAAATCAACCCATTAAGAAAAACAACTTCTTATTGAAAGCTTTGGATTTCCAGTTTAAAAAAAAAAAAAGACAAGACACAGAGGAAAACTTTTTACCAGTTGTAACTCATTAAGAGGGCCAATACAGAGCACCCAGTGGCTTAACTGTTGCCCATAGAGAAGTGTGTGCGCGCGTGTGTGTGCGTATATGTATACGCACCACATACAAAAAAGTAGGTTAAAGAAAGTTAGGATGCAAAGTCAAGTGGTCAAAAGTTACAAAAAGCCAGTGCAAACTTAATTTGCCACCGGTATGCATATGCATCATGACATGATCTTTACTTACATGATCACACACTATTTTTTCTACTGGACCCCTGCCTCACACAACAGATAGGCCAAACCTTCTATGGGGCTGAGTTAGGGTTGTGTAGTGAAGGAGACCCTTGTCTTTAGGATCCCAGATTCTTATTCTGAGGAAGACTGGAGGCATGTAGAGAATTAAAAACAGGATTGCAGCAGAAACAGTGTGGCCCCATGATTAAGTCAGTTGAATGCTGTCCTGGAGATCTGTGTTCTGCTTTTGCCAGTGTTCCTCTGTGATGCCAAGCAAGTCACTAAACCAAACTTCAGAGCTGTTCCTTGGTTTCTGTGTACCTGATTTGAGACCCTGGAGTCTTGATTTGCAAAAGTGCTGAGCAGTTACAGCTGTAGCTGAAGTCAAATGGAGCTGTATTTTGAACACAAATAAAGGACCCAAAGTGCTAGACCTTTTCAAAATACTCTGGGGAATAAGGGAGTCTAATATCATGGTTTCAAAACTAGTGGACACTTTTGTCCTTAATGTCTCTGTGCCTGAGCTCTCCACCTGTAAATGGAGCTAATAATAATAATACTTCCTCATCTCAGAGGGGTGCTATGAAAATTAATTCACAATATTTTTGAAGCATTCAGATACTGTAGTGATGAGTGCTGCGAGATGCCCATGAGGAAATAAATAATTCCGTCTCACGAGAAAGGTTTCATTAGTGTGCAGTAGGTAAATAGTGTGTGATCATTTAATTAAAGAAAATATTAGTGTAATTGTAGTAGTGATTATAACTAACATGATGTTAATCAGGATCTTTTTCCACAGCTTAGACAAGGAGAGTTATATATTACAGGGATGAGCAAACTTTTTACATCCAGTCCCACTTTTCATCCTTGGAATTAGCAGTCCCCCCCTCCAACTTGTCTAATGTAATCCAAACGGATGGTGCAATCCAAACAGATGGAAATTTCGATTATGCTCAGATGAAAAAAAAACCCTTTCAGCATGTTTAAAAAAAAGTATGTAGAATGTAAAAACTTTATTAATTGGTATATAAATGTGAAAACAGATACATAAAAACAATAACATATTTCAACATTTTATATGATGGATGAGCCTAAGACCCAGCAGCTGATCATTCTGCACCCCTCTACAAAATTTCATGACCCCTGTGGGCCTGCCTCCCCTTGTATACCCCTGATGTACCAAATGTGTTAGTTAGTTGGGCCATATTCAGTCCTGGAATACACACTTAGATGTTCTGATGGTGATGGGCACTGTAGAAAATCCTAGGATAGTAATAAGTATCTGCTATTCACAATGACCCCTTGAAACAAACCTTGGTCATGAAAGAGGCCTATGACATTCTCTGCTGGACTATGGAACCTTTCTGGAAGGCTAAGACACATAAGCAATGCTTAAATCCATCTTTATTCAGGAAAGCATGTGCCAAAGTCCAACTGAAGTTAAGTGGTTTTTAAATACTTAGGCTTTATGAGTTGGGGATCTAGCTCAGAAATATTTGTGTAAATGTTCTGTGGGGCTAGTTGTCTCACTGTGTCAGTAGTCAATTAGTTCTGCTACCACAAGGAACTTCTACGGTCTCCCTGCAGATAAAAAGGAGTAGAACAGAGTTGGATTATAAAAGCTAAAGGAAGCCTGCCCATTGTATGTATCTCAGTGACCCAGCCCCAAACTAGTAAATGTGGAACTCCTAAATATTAGTCACTTTCATAAGGGTTAAAGAGAAAACAAAGGAAAGAGGAGTGCTATACAATGGAAATCCATTGTCTACAGACTGAACTTCCACATTATGTTCTTTCTCCTGTCAAGTTGCAGAGTAATAAAAGAAACAACAGTGTATTTCCTTGGAAGCAGTAATTAGATACTTGTGGCCAGTGGTCTCTGGGAAGTTCATATTTATGTTGCTGAGCATTTCACTCTTACTGGGAGAACATTCCCTTCTCCTGAAGGTTTGCCAAAGCTATTTGCGAAGATGAGTCACTTTCCAATGAGAGTGAAACTGCTCATTTGTGTTGGTCATGTGAATTATCTTTCTATACACAAACGCTGCCATTTTATAACGATCTTCAGTTGAGATCCAGGCACAGGTGCTTGGATATTTGCAAAAGGATTGCAGGAATGTATCAGAAAAGGGTTGTGAATCCCATGGTGGATAGAAAGACTTTGCAGTGATGTTTGTGTCATCGCAAACATTGATAGTTATTAGAAGTGGTATCAGAAGCAGACGAGGGGGTGCAGGAGATCAAAGATTTAAGTGCATTAGAAGTGCTGCAGGGTGAGAACAGCAAGGATTAAGAGGGGTCAAGACTGAGGTACACTAGTAGAGCTGTGTGTTAAATTATTATTTCTATTACAGTAACATGGGGTCCATTGTACTAAGCACTGTATAAATTTAGAATAAAAGATGGTTCTGCCCTGAAAGGTTTAGAATCTGAATAAATGAGCTCAGTGCCGGGAAAGTGGGTGATAATACAGCCCAAGATGGAGGTACATTGGCAGAGCTGTGCATGTGCGGATATTAGGGCAGTGGCCTGTCTGAGGCTTGTTGCTGGTTAGGACTGAAGTACATTCAGAGCCAATTGCAACAGCTATTGCAGAGCAAAACTGAAATGAAAATATCACAAAAGCAGTGAGTAAAGGAGAGCAGGCTGATATAATTTATTTATACTTTCATAAGCTCTCTGACAACGTCCCTCATAAGACAGTATTAAGGAATCTAAGAAGTTATAGGGTAAAACACAAAGTATTGTCATGGATCAAAAACTGGCTAAGACACAGACAAGAAAGACTAAGACCAAATGGCAGTTTTCCTCCCAGGCAATCTCTTGGGCTTGGTAAGGTGTCTGAAGGTTGCATAGGAGGTTCAGAGTAGTTTAAGATATTTGTTAATGATCTGGAAAGAGTAGCAAAATGTGCAGATGATACAATGTAATTTAGGTCAGTCAAGTCTAGAGAGGAGTGTAAGGAACTTCAGAGAGCTCTAACCAAACCAGGCGAACAGTCAGTATGAGGTGGATGAAGTTCAATGTCAACACTGGAGTGGGGAGAAAAAAAACCTACTCCTCCTCTGCATCAAATGTATCCTCAACTCAGGGAAGGGTCCTGGGTCTCACCGTGGATGGCTCAATGAAGAACTCTGTTCAGGGCGCAGATGAAGTAAGAAAAAGCAAAGATAATGCCAGGCTGCATCAGGAATGAGATAAACAACAAGATGGAAAATATTATAATGACTTTCTGTAAGGCAGCTGCTCATTTGGAATACTGCATGCCGGACTAGTCACGTCATCTCAAGCGGATACTGCAGAACAAGAAGGGTCCGGAAGAGGGCAATGAGAATGATTAAGGGAATCAAACCTCTCTCAGATGAACTAGAAGGAAAAGATTAAAATCATACAACTGAGAAAGGAGGTGGCTTAGAGAGGGCATAATGCAAGTGTATCAAATAATGGACAGTGGAGAAGGTAGAAAGGGAATTTCTGTTCTGTCTTGAAACATAAGAACAACGTATCAATATGGGATATCAAATGTACCAGGTTCAAACCTGATAAAAGCAAATATGTTTCCACCAAGTTTGTTATCAGATCATGGGATGGACTGTCAGCTAAGTCCTCACAGTTGCTGCCACTTAGGCCTATAACTTGCTAAGTACAAAACAAAACAAAAAAAAAAAAGTGAATGGACATTTAATATTTTTTCTGGATAGATAACAAGAATATCCATTGTTATAATAGTTAATGCTATCAGATCTTGAAATGTGTATTAATCCCCATGTTTCAGGGTTTATGTCAATCTCTACCTGTTAGGGTTTAGCTCAGGGATGGGGAACATTTTTTGGTTTGGGGCTACTGACCCCCACAAAAATCAGTTGGTGTGGGGAGGGGGGGCACACAAAAGTCAGAACCAACAAACAAACACACAAAAATGCCCTCACTAGCATGGCCCCTGATAAGACTCTAAAAAAAACCACTCCCCTCATATACCAGCCCCAGAGCTTAGGGGTCCTGGCCTAGTAGAGAGTGTGGGTCTGGGCTGGAGTGGGCTGAGAGTGTGGGATCTGAGGGTGGGTGCAGTAGCAATCTAGGGGTGAGGAGTCTCGGTGGGAAGGGGCAGGGGATGGGGGTGTGGGTGCATAGGGAAAGTGTCCTTGCCAGAAGCGCTCCCTGCTTCTCCAAATGGCCATGATTCAGCCACTGGGAGCAATGGAAGGGCAGTGCCTTCCCAGAGCGCTTCCCTGTAATGCAGGAGCCACTTCCCCTAGCCAAGTAGCACCTGCAGGTCAGGTCCAGCTGTGGATTGCCTGGATTGGGCCCATGGGGCTTGGGGTTCTCCCCTCTCATTGGTGGGGCTGAAATTAACTGTGGGCCCCAAGGTCAAGGTGGTGGTGGAGGTGGTGAGGGCTCTGCTCCCTGTCCCTGAAAGGGACAGAGTCAAATGTGCAAGGGGTGGGACTCAGGACAGTCAGCCCTGGGGGCCCCCCATGCTCCCTCAGAACCATGCATAGAGTGGAAACACAGCACTGCCATGGCTCCAGGCCCCTTTGAAAGGCTGAGCCCTGGGGCAACTGTCCCCTTTGACCCCTCATCAGCAGGCCTGCTGCCCACTGCAGTGGTGTGAGCTAGCCAATGTTGGCACTCCAGCCATGGTGTCCCCTAGAGGGCTGCAGCACCAGCACTGGCTTGTGCCCCTGTCAGAAGCAGATGAGCTCGGGGCTTAGCCTTGGGACTTGTGGGCTGGGTCTGGGCAAGCTTCTGGCTGTATCCGGCTTATGGACTATAGGTTCTCCACCCCTGGCATAGGTACAAAGCAGCTGACAGGCTACCCCACAGTGTGACTAGAAAGCCAAATGCTAGTTCTACTCAAACTCAAAAGGTGACATCTACCCTTTTTTAGGATTCTTATCCTCTCCCCTGAAGCTTCTGGTTCTGACACTGTAGGAGATAGGATAGTGAACTAGATGGACCTGCAGTCTGAGCCAGTCAGCTGTTCTTATATTTCTGTGTGTATCAGCAGAACTATGAGGTGTAGATTCAGAAGAGCAGGGGTAGTTACAAGTCAGGACTGAGGCTTATTAGAAGTGTGTGGGAATCCAGTGTTGGAATAGTAGGGGCTACTGGCTCAGTACTGAAGTGAGCTGGGAGGATCCAGGATTTACAGTCAACACATTCATTAATACAAGAATATTTAGAAAGGAGCAAATCTGGAAGGGTTCTGAAAAATTCTTCTTCTAATGAGATTTCCATAGAGAAAGTTAGAATGTTTAGACAGTCTTCAATTTGGAAACCATCATCTTTCAGCCAGTTTCCTATTTCCCCCACCACTTTAAATACCAAGCATGATTAGATCATTTTATGAACATATTGTCTGCCAAATTCCATGTTTTCACACATACTGAGCTTGGTGACCTTATACAAGAAACTTTAACTGACAAACCTGTTTACACCCATCTAACAGAGAAAACTCCCCACACCAAATTTCGGATGCTGTCACTACAGCCAACACTTTCTGTATTCTTTTTACATCTGTTTTGTCAAAGTTTGGAAGGAGAGGTTTTTAAAAGGAAACTTTGTCTCAGTTTTAATTGCAGATTGAGTGAAGGAAAGCCATGGTATAGCTCAACATATCAACCATATGTGCAGGATTACGCAGAACTCTATGCCCTGGACTTTAACGTTCCCTTTTGCCTGATTACTTGGCAGGATATGCAGCTAAGCTTGATGGTATTTCTAGCAAGTTGTAGGGCATTTCATTTAGAGGGGAGCAGTAGCACCAGGTTAACAAAAGTTCACTCTTACAGTATGGTGTAAATAGCAGAAGTTTCTTGGCAAGCCCCAATCACTGAGTGCCAGATCCTCAGCTTGTGTAAATCAGCAAAGTATTGGTGCCAACAGTCTGATGCAGTTTTAGACTAGCTGACAGTATGGCCCTCTGTGCATTTTATTCACACCAAAAAAATTCACCTTATTGTCAGTGGCAAATTAGATTAGTGCAATGGGGCTTTTGTGCCATGGATATGAGTGTTCAGATACTAAATCAGTTTTATTGACTAGGATAAGAATTTTTCCTACCCATGCAACCCCGCATAATTTGATAAGACAGCTGGTATTTGAAGCTGGAAGAGCCAGGACTTTCTAGGGACTGCAGCAGGTTAAGACTGATGTGTATGGGTAGAACTGGATGGGGTAACCAGGAATGGGAAAAAGGCCTGGGTGCCAATTAGGACTAACAGCTGGCTCTTCCTGTTAATGACGCTCCTCCCTTACGTGTGCAATTCTTCTCAGTAAGGCTATGGCTATACTATATTCCCCTTTTGGAGGAGGAACGTAAATGAGGGAGATCAAAAAGGCAAATGAAGTGCTGATTTACAAAGAAAGAAAATAGGAAGAAGGGTTCTTTTGAAAATGTTTTTTTTTTCCCGACGAAACCCCACCTACACAGCTGTTTCTGCTTTCAGAAAAGTCTCTTCCTGAAACAAGATCATGCGGAATTATGCAAATGAGACATGAGATATGTAAATCACCACTTCATTTGCATTTTTTATCTCCCTCAAAGGGGAATGTAGTGTATCCATAACCTAAGAGAAATTATGACTCGCTCTTGTCTGGGCTATGCACTAGAGTAACCCTGTTCTCTGTGTGTGTGGAATTCCCATTGATGCCAGGGGCGAATTTGCTCAGAGATCCCTACACTGAAGATATAGTGTGTCCTATTATTTGTCATCATTAGTTTTACTTTTACTTGTTTTGTATGACTATAGCAGATAGCTATATTACAATTTAGCATGCATTAATTATTCATGTCAAGTTGCTGATGTAAGTCTGTGCCTCTCGCTGTTTCTGTAATAAATAAAATGACGGTAATAACTAACTGTCTCTGAGGAAAGATAACTGGTTTATTCTGTTGACAAACAACTTATTTTTTAATGTGTCTGGGAAACATAGCTGAGGATTATCACAACACAGGGACTGCTGTAATGGATCAAACCAGAGGTCAATCCAGTCCAGCAGCTGGTGGCCAGCATCAGATGCATCATTTAAAGGCACAAGAATATCCATACTTGGCAATTATAGAAAAAAAAACTTAGGAAGTTCCTTCCTAACTATTGCCCTTGAATGGTTGGAAGGTTGTGAGAATTTACTGCATTATCAAAAAATGCAACAATAACTACAAAATGTAATTTACACAGTTATTTCTAGTGTCCTGGACTTGTGCAAATTAGCCTGGTCCCTTTGATTTCAGACAAGTTATGATGATTTACACCAGTTGAGAAACATAATTTTATCAACCTGATCTGAAGGCCTGATAATTTTTCTACTAACTTCAGTGCTCATTGGATCTGTCTGTAGTGGACTAAAAATTCCACAAAAATGGAAATAGGAACATGTATGTGCAACTAACAGATTTTGGAGCTGTGATATAGAAGGCATACAGGTACCCTGAAGATGTGTACAATTACAAAACACTAGAGAAAATGAGAAGAAATAGTGAACAAACTGGTAGGAGAGACCGAAAATGCTCCATTGGAGCCAAAGACCGTTTCCTGAAGTTCCTTCCTGAGAATGATTGAATGATTGCTAGCTCCAGACAGACATAGTATTTTTTTCCTTGGGCAATGTTGTATGTCACAATGCAGTAGAAATCAGAGAAGACTCCAGTGGTAAATGAATACAGTAATCTCTTTCATATTTGGCAGCCCCAGGAGCAGGAGGTTGTCCAATATTGTCAAATTCTCTGGATAATAGAGAAGTATACCTAGCAATATATAACACTAAAGAAAAACAAGATTAGATATTAAAAAACAAGCACAAACGTATGCAGAGTGCTTTATTTACCAACAACAGTCGTATTGTACACTGTAAGCTTGTACTGTATTGGTGGATTTACTTTCACTGTACTGTGTTTATGGAAAACATACCTAAAGATTACTTATGGTTAAAATGCTGCTTATTTGAGAGTTCCAGATGATAGAATGCTGAATATGAAAGTGTTTACTGTAGATTTCAGAAGTTTCTCATTATGCTGTTCATGAGGAAATGGTTTTAACATGCAGAAATAATAAGAAATCACTAAAAAAGGGGTCATATTCATGGCAAGATAGGATGATGGGAAGTAAACTGTTGCTTTCATTGTACTCCCTATGCTTGTACAATTGAAGTTGTGTGTAGTTTCTGCAAAAATATACTGAAAATATTAAAAATCATTCCTGTCTCTGTCAAGTTGTATACCACTGGATGCTATCTAGCTGGGGGACCTGCACCTTTCACTTTGTTTCACATGTGTTTTCAAACTTCAACGGGAAGTTGCAGTGATGACTTCTGATCCTCTAGACCACTACATAAATATTTACTAAAAAGAAGAGATAGGCATATCTGCTGACTGTGAATGTTTTCCCACACTCTCCGCAGCAGCAAGGGAGGTGGTGCCATTTTACTGCTATTTCCCTGCTGGAAATCTAAGCTGATGGACTGTGTATTTTTAATTAGACTGATTGCTACCACTAGAGGCTATTTTAATAAATAATAACAACAATAATGATCATCATTATAATCTGAGGCTCAAGAAATGTGGTTCAGCCCATGAAAGCATGCAACAAGCAAAACATTTCTACTGGATCACCAGGGTGCTAAGTCCCTAAATTTTCAAAGATTTACAGTTTAATCTGTAAGAGTTCAGTGGAACTATTCACATCCTGAAAGATAAGCACAGGCTTAAGTCTTTGCTGGAGCCTAAAACACCAGTGATAAGTGCGGCATAACGAGGTAGATGCATAATTTAATTCATGGACTTGAACCAGAGCCCACAGAAGCCAAGGGAAAGACTCCCATTGACTTGTGTGAAATTTAAATCATGACAGAGGGGTGCCCTGGACAAATTTGAATGAGTGGTATTGCAACTTGCTGTACTGGGTCACAACACCAATCATGGCAGAGCAGTAACTGAGCCAACTCTGTTGCCTTAAGCAGCTGCACAGAAATCTGTTGCTATAGGCAACTGACTGTTTGCCTTTGCCTGCTCAACTTCTGGTGTTGTCAGTGGCTGGCTGATTAATAGTGGGGGCTTGCATATTAGTTAGCTTGTAATTGCCTATCACTTCTCCCACCTGCTTTTCTCACTGCAGGTTGCCATGGTGAAGATCATCATATACGGTATACAAAGGAAGACCACAGAAGGAATCACTAAGAGTAAAATCAAACCAAGGGATGAAGTAACATTGAAAGAAACATATGGCTCGTTAGATTCCATTGAGCATTTACATTTGTCTGGCCCTCTTTTGCTGGTCATCTGCCCAGAAATATAATTGCAATAATAAAGTTTAAACTGACTCCAGTTTCCAATGAAATATGTTAACAAATAAAAACACTGTTATTGTTGGTATAAGTCCCTTCAGGTTGATGCCAATAATTAATGCCAATATTATGGTCTCCAATTCTTTTGGTTACTTCCATTCTAGCCCATGGGCTCTCCTGGATTGTGAAGAGGAATATTTCAGTTGCTGAGGAAAAGGTATGGCTCAGAGATGGGAATAGACTGTACAACTAAGTCCAAACAAAGCTCTGCAAATAGCTCTCGCCTTTAGGTGCCTCTGGAGAAATGATGATAAAATTCTACTGCAGTTCATAAATGCAGGATATTGCATTATGGGCACACATAGCAGAATGTGAAGCTCAAAGGGCAAAACATGGTCTGGGTTTAATATACTGAGTACCTTATAAAACAGTCCTCTGATGTTACAGTGAGGTCTGGGATTTCTTTTAAAGGTTATATGTTAAAGGCACACCTTTTGTCACCTCTCCACTGAAAGGGTTCCCTCATTCAGCAATAAAATGTTGAGGGAAGGAATAAAACATTAATGTTAATCTTTCTTTAGACTACTGCTTTTGCTGCTCTTAAAGCCTCAGGTTTGATTTTCGTTTGAATTTAATTTCCCCTCTGAGATATAAACTCACTCCAGAAACTCACCTGGTTTATTTTCTTTTACATTCTACCTGGAACAGTTTCTTCAGCATTGACCAGGGCAAGGTGCGCGTGATCATGCTGTCATTGGGTGTGTCTACACTAGGAACTAAATTCAAAGTTAACTTCGAAGTTTGACGCTACTTCCAAGTAGCCAGCAGAGAGTCTACACACGTTTTCCCTTACTTTGAAGTTAAGGGAGCCCAACTCTGAAGTCCTTGCTCCACTCCCGGGAACGGAGTGGGTCCTGACTTGTACGTTTAACTTTGAAGTAGGGTGTGTGTAGATGCTCAACTTAGAAGTCTGCTACTTTGAAGTGAGCAACTTCAAAGTTATTTTTGTAGCGTAGACACAGCCATTGGAGATCATAGCACAACTTTACTGACTTCATTATTTATCTGCAAGTATTGTCATGCTGCTTTTTTTTAAAGCAGTAAATACTCCCAATAATTTTAATGGGCATCTTGCAGAAAGACAGCTGCAGAATTAGAATCAAACTCTGCTAAAAGAGATAGGATGTTGGGTCAATGGTTTAGGGAACAAATATATGTTAAATCTCAGCCTGGCAATGTTGGCTTAGGCAAGTATTCTTGATCATTGGAATTGCTTTGGACTGCAAGACTAGGAAAGAAGTCACAAAAGAATGGGCTGGCACAGAAGAAGTGATTGCAGAGGTACCTGGAAATGGGAGCAAACAAAATGTTCACTAAACATTTAAAGAAAATGTTCACTAAACTTTTTTAAAAAAAAGCTTTGTTCTTCTGGCTCAGCCTGTGAATGGCCTTAGTTTCAGGGCTAATTTGACATTATTCAAATCAGTTCATCCACACCCATTAGTGAGTGCCTAGGGTTCAGCCTATAGGGTAGTCACAGAGAGGTAGCCATGTTAGTCTGTGTCTTCACAAAACAATAAAGCAGCCCTGTAGCACTTTAAAAACTTACAAAATAATTTATTAGGTAAAGAGCTTTTGTGGGGCAGACCCAGTTCTTCAGATCTGGAAAATCCTCATCACCTAATAAATTATTTTGTTAGTCTTTAAAGTGCTACAGGACTGATTTTTAGCCTATAGGATAGGAATTTAGTCTACTTACTAAGTTCTCCTTCTGGCTCTGTCACTCACTCACTCTCTTATTATTATTATTTAATTATTACTTATGATGATGATGAGCACTACTAGTATTAATAGTAGTAGTAAGCCATCTAGGTGTCCTCATCATGAACGATTGTGCTAGGTGCTGTACACAGAACAAATTGAATGGTTTTTCTGAAGGGTAGATACTCCAATTTCTGTCACAGTGCTTGCAGTTTTCACATCCCATGCCTGCACAGTTGGTTTTATAATTCAGCTGTAGAGTGGCATGCAATTTTCAAACCTGCACATTGGATATGCTGAACCAGGGCAGATGTAAAGTTTGCATCCAAGTGAGATTCTTTGGCAGCACAGCACACAGGGCTCAGAGCTTTCAGCTATTTGCTTTCTGTCATCAAGAATTACATATAGGCGGAAGTATTTGGCTGGTGGGTCTGCTAGTACTTCCTCTGCTTCTCTGTGGAGACATAAGAAGTATATTCAAGAACACTACGTAGACAACTTAGAGCCACTGCTGTGGCCAAAGGTTCATCTCACACATGGCCAGTGTTGAAGGCCCATGTACTGGGAAGTCTCTGGGGTCCACAACTGCAGTCAGATCTTTAGATGCTGAGCCACTCACTCTCTGGGGATAAGGGAGTCTGATATGGTAGTAGATTCATATGCAGTATCCATGCGGCAAGGTTCTAAGCAATGTTCCCTCTAGTTTTTTCCATCCATGTACAGAATAAACTTCGTTATGGGCACTGAGGCATGTGTGACTGTGCACCATGAGGAAAAACACAAACCTAGCTGTGGGCACTCTGCTAATCAGTTGGGTGGCACCTGACTCTCTCCTGGGTAGCTGCCCAAGCACTCAGCTTACAGCAAACACTAATACTAAGTGCTCTTCTTGAGTAGTGTTGAGAAACCTCAGCTCCCACTAAAGTCAGTGGGAGTAAAGGGGCCTCAGCACCTCAGAGGAGGACTCAGCACTTTGCAGGATGGAACTTAGTGTCAGATTCACTGGTCCAACTTATGCAGAAAATTGTGCCCCCTGGCTAGGATACAAGGTCACCCTGCAGAGTCTGGTCTCCTCATACCATGTCCCTAAAATGTAACCAGCATTGGGTTGCTGTATTCAAGGATTACCATGGGCCATACCTGTGTCACAAGAATGGGCTCAAATAGAGAAACACTACAGGCCCCCCTCTCAATTTCTGCCATTTGTTAGTCACCCTTGTTCAGTATCTAATTCTACATTTCCCTATATCCAGCATCCACAAATGCTCAGGACTGTTCCCTTGGCCTGTAACCTGAGCAGGTTTCTGTTCAGGTTGCTGTGGAACACGACCTCAGGTCACCGTAAGCCAGCTTGCTGTTTCCCTCTTACCGAGACATGTACCATATAAACTAGTGGCATAAAAAAGCTATCTATGTTTCCACTGACACTAAGGCTGTTTTGTTTTATTTGAAAGAAGCTAAAAACCTCCAGCTTCTATTTTTTTCAAGATCCTTCTGCTATTTTGAGTGACTTTTGTCTGTCAGGAATCAGAACTGGGCAGTGATGTGGTCCCTACAAGGCTCATGAACCCAGGCCTTTTAAAGAGTTTCGCATGTAGAGTATACTTTTCTCCTATTGTGAGAACACGTGAAGGTTAGCAAACCAACAAGGATCGAAACCAAGAAAACAATATTTGCATGCACTCTTGCAAAGTGAAATCAAAAACCGTGCTGCCCACTCCTTAGATTTGATCATGAGTCTACAGCTGCTTATCCTCCTGCTAGGACGGAGGGGAGAGGAGGAGTTACCAAGAAGGGAAGGTTCTGTGACAGCAAAGAAATGGCAGGGAGGGGGTAGGTCATGGAGATATGTTGTTCATGCCACTGACTGCTGCTCTGTGATTCTTGGAGTTGCCTGACCTACCTAGAGGTGTAGGCTTATGGTGGAGCTGCACACAAAATAGATTTTGCATATGACAGGAAATTCCAAAATTATATTATCTTTTGTTTAAAATGGGAACCAAAAGCAGACATTTTGAAATTTTCAACTGGGGACCATCGAAGAATTTCATTTTCATAGTGCTGAAACACTATATTACAATTCAAAATATTTTAAATATTAAATCCAATTTAATATTAAAATACAATAGAAAAGTTGAACCAAAACAAAATGCAACAGTAAAGTCAGAATGCATTGTTTTGACTTTCTTCCATTGAATATGAAGCTGAAACTGACATGTTCCCCTTGAAATATTTATATTTCAGCAAAACTGCATTTTCCAAAGGAAAACCGTTCTGTCTGAAGTTTTTCAGCCAGCTCCAGTGAAGGTGTTGTGAACCATTTCTTTTGCACTTCACATTTTATAGACATAATGGAAAAGATGTTTAATTGATCAGGTTCATTATCTGATCCCCGAGTAAAAGTGTGTGTTGGTGCTGGTGTAGCCATGCTCAGGGTGTGGGAAACATCTTTTATTGGACCAACTTCAGAGATAAATTTTCATGCTTACACAATGTGCTTCTTCAGGTTATATTAAGACAGATGCATCCACAAGCAGCACATTTCATGGTGAGATTTCCTGGCTACTGGTGTGGGGGTTAGACATGCCCTCCCCATGCACAAAGCATTTCCAGCCTTTCACTAATGTGCATCCTTTCACCAGCACTCAACCTCCTGCGCAGTTACACTGAGTGCTTCCTCCTGGGGTCTTAGAAGCCCTCTGTTCATTTGCTCCATCTGGTCAGATACACAATAGAGTTGTTTTCCTTTACAGTTTTTTTTAACTTTGAAGATGAAAAATGCTGTCTAGATGCCGAGCATAACTTTCCTTTATGGATCCCCTCAATATAGCCTTCATTTAGTGGGCTGCCTGCTGGAGCCCAGAAAGGGTTAAGGCAGCAGTGGAGAGGTTTGGGGTGACGTCGCACTTTTGGACGCCTGAGAAGGCTCTTGAAGGTAGTTCCCTTCTGGTGATGATGGGAGTGAGCAGAGGTCTGAAATCCGAGATCTGTCGCAGCCTGGACTTGGTGAGGTCCCAGTAAAAGCAGCTTGCCGGCTATCCCTCTTCCTGAGCAGTCACTCGGTAGTACTGGCCTGCGCAGCATGGACCTAGCCCCCTGGACTCACATAGGACTCACCCTCCTTCAGCTCCTTTTCATCTCCTGCTTGCCAAGAGGTACTGTAAGTAAGCGGGTGCATTCTGTACACGGCTGAATGTTTCCCTTCCCTTTCTTGTGGTCTGGGAGCTTTGATCTCTTGCTGCTGTCCTGAGAGTGGAGAGATCTGAAGGGATGTTAATAGTAGAAGGGGCCTTTTATTTATTTATTTTTTGCTGGCACCAGGAAGAAACATCCAGGATAATTTCCACAGACATAAAAGGGAAACAACTGGCTGAATTTATTTGCCAGTGGCCATCCAGAAAAGCGTCTGCAATCACTTCACCTACTTATTGCTTTTATTTTCCTAACATTCCATTCTAAGGAAATAATGATAAAAAGGGCATTTAAGTCTATGATTTGCAGTGTGTAATTTGTTTGTCTTGGCAACAGAGGGACTTTCCTCTCCAGCTCCAACACCAAGTGGGGAAAAAAACCAAAAACCAAAACAAACGAAAACCAAAATAAAAAAAAAACAAGAGGGAAAGCAGGAAAACAAAAGCCACATATAGTTTCCGACCCGAGCTTTAGTTCTGCCAATATCAGCGTTTCAAAGGGGAAACCTTATTAAAGCCGAATGATCTTTTTACAGTAAATTCTTATTCCACTTTCTGCTGACCCAGCATTCCAGTTACCTCTTGATAAGGTTAACAGTGGAGCATTTCGATGTAAGCACACATTCACTCTGATTATTCCTAGGAATGTGCATTGTTCACACATTACTGCAGCTCTAGCTACTTACAAACATTAGCTCCTAACATCTGTTCTTGGTACTGCTCTGTGAGATGTGTTATTCAGGGCTCAGAGGCCAGGTACTTCGAAATCAGTGTTTCTCAGTGACTAGTCTGGGGACCAGTGCTGGTCCCAGAGAGCTCCCAGACACCACTTAGGAAAGCTGTATGCTGGTTTCCGGTATCAAAAAGATCAAGAAACTTGGCTCATATTTTTGTTACCAGAGACCCCGATATGGGAATTCCCAGCAAAGTAAGTATCTCTCTCAGAAATGATGATGGGAAATGGTAAATGTTGAGAAAAACATGACATTAAGCCAGCCAGTGCAGCTTTCATTAAGTATAAATAACACAATATTCATGCTAATGGCTCAGAATCCCCCCAGCCTCCATGGGGAGAGGGGACAACACCAGAATGGCTTCCTCTGTGGCAGAATTATTCCCACCCCCCCAGATCCTTTGGTGAAGGAAGAATACTTTCTATGCAGGTCGTGTGCTTCCAAAAGGTTCTAAAAGGGCTCCCTTCACAAGGTTCTGCCTCAGTGATACAAGTGAACATTCCCTGTGTAAAATACTCTCCCTGCCACTCCACAGATCTCAGTACTTCTTTTCACTGGATTCCCTCCCAGTGCATCAGCCCCTTTTGTCTAACCCCCAGTCCACAACTTACCATGCTTCATTCTCCCCTCTATCTGACTCAGGCTTCCTTACCCAGCAGCTGTTCTTTACCCTAGCTCAGTCGAGTAGGCTCATTCTAAGACTGGCTGGTCAGTGGTGGATGAGTGCCTTCTGGGAACTGGAAGTGGCAGGTCTCTACTGCTGAGGGTCTCAGAGGTGCTAGTAGCAGGTCTTTCCCAGTCTGATGATAAGAGTGAAATGGGTTTTCCTTGGGCGTTGGTTGAAGGACTGGGCGTCCAGGTTCCTTGCTAGTTCTAGACACCAGCAGGACAAGAAATGGGCTACAGTGAATGTAGGAGTCCCTCTTAATGCCCCTTGGCCCTATCACATTTCTGGTTCCTCCTCTTGCACTATTGTGGCTGGTGGTGGGGGGGGGAGGCATGGGGATACTATGTGGTGCTTCCCCAAGATACATCTAGCGAAAGTGGTGGGGGATACAAGAAGGGAGGTCCCCCTCCAGCAGGATCACTCAGGAAAGATGGATCTCTTTAAAGAGCAGAGCAGCCTTCACATTTTGGGTCAGGGTCAGAAACCCTGGTTTACTACCTCCCCACAGTAGTAAACAATTTTTTCCATGATTATCACACCTTGTGATACAGAGATTTCAGGGACTGGGGGACAGAATGTGGAGGAGGAAAGGGAAATTAGGGAGCTGATTTTTGGAATAAACCTGAAACACAACTGATTTGTATTTCTTAAAGTGTGAGTTTACTTTGAGGTGCCCTAACCTTTTGCTGAAAAAGTGGACCCCAAATTCATTCAAGATCCATCACATGCATTAAATCTTAGTGACTAGGTTACTTCAGTTTATGTTTTTAGACTCTTCACTAGGACGAAGATCTGGAGACATTCATTCTAAATGAAAGCTGGGATTATCTTTTATAGGACTCAAAGGCCAGCCTTGAAAACAAGGGGCTCGAGGGATCCCCTGCCAGCTCATTAGTGCCCAGCACATTGTTCATCTACCAAAGCCATGAGGACCCCCAGCTTAGCACTGTCAGTGTTAGTATTACTGTGGGTGCTGTCCCCTTTGGGAGATGGATCTCCAACCTTCCAGGTTTCCGGGGCAGCAGCCAGCAGGAGAGATCTTGCTGTACGGATATATTGGAGAGGGATGGAGTCAGGGGCTGTAAAAGCAATATACAAGCTCTAGTTTAGGGAGAGAATCCCATGTCCATTGTATGGTATGAGGTAAATCCCACACCACCATTGGAACAATTCAGAAGAAACTCTGGGATGGGAGCCTCATGGATTTTCCTAGTAGCTCTGTGGCTAATTGGAAGGAATATTATTTGTAAGCAAACCTGAGGTGCTCAGGGTGATGGACAACAATTCATAATAAAGACCAAAGTTGAGTTCAGTCCGAAATTCTTTTTCCAAACACCCATAGATGGTGGGCTGGTTGGAGATGGATCTGAACTTTAGGGTTTTCCCTGCTCTCTGTCAAATGGAAAGGACCAACACCCTCCACACTTCAGGAAAGTTCAGCTGCCCTGAAGGCGGAAGAGAGAATTTGGGTACTCTCAGTATGAGGAAATGAGGAAGGAACTGTGAGTGGCCACAAGCACATATATTAACCCCCTAGTCTTTGTCATTGCTGCTTATACATTAGGGACCCTAAAATGGCAGTACAAATACCTGCTGGGATGAGGTGTCCTTTTAACACTGTTGTATTTATTGTACAAGGGAGATTTGTAGGTCTGGTGTTGGCACTGGAACTGATACAACATTGGCTTTGTTGTGCAGGGAGACTGTGCTAGAAATTCTGCTGACTACACATGTGGTGTCATGTCAGCCAAGAAGATCAAGGGCCAGAAAACCCTTGAAACAGTCTTGTTATATATGCTGTTCCTACCATCATACCGCTTAGATGGTCAGCTTCCAGCCCTGACACATAGGAAGCCACTCTCATACTTTTTCATACAGCATCATTTTTGCCAGACTTTTACTTGGCCTTTTTTGTAGTTACATGGCAGTATTTTCAGAGTTCTTTTTTTATGATGGGTCAGGCAAGGCAATTCACATAGGTTACATCTAATAAAAATATATAAAAAAATATGGAGATACACGTCTTATAGAGCTGGAAGGGACCTTGGGAGGTCATCAAATCCAGTCCCCTGCCCTCCTGGCAGGACCAAGCACCATCCCTTTTTTTTTTTTTTTTTTTTTTTAAAAAAATGCGTTTGCTCCAGATCCCTAAATGGCCTCCTCAAGGATTGAGCTCACAGCCCTGGGTTTACCAGGCCACTGAGCAAGCCCTCCCTCCACAACTATGTTTATATGACAGTGATCTGTTGACAGAAGTTACTATCAGAAGACATCTTCCAACAAAACTTCTGTCAACAGATCATGGCCACACATGAAAGTGGGTCACTCTGTGGATTTGTTCTGTTGACAGACAAGTGTCCAGACTGTGCAGCCCACTCTTGACAGAGCGACCAACTGGAAGCACAGCAGACAAGTCTGACCGGTGATCTGGAAACCCTGTCTGCTGACAGAGGGCCCCCTGGAGCGTCCACACAGCTTTTTTGTCAACAGATTCTGTTGAAAAAGGCATTCTGCCTCATAGGGAAGGCTGTTGACAAAAGTGCGGAGTTCTCTTGACAGCATGTGGACACTCAGTGAGTTTTGTCAACAAAACCAGGGGTTTGTTGACAAAACTCATTAGAGGAGAGGTAGCTATAGAAACACAAACTTTAAAAGCATATTGTAATTCCTGTTTATAAGAAGACAAAGACTCAAAAAGTCATTTGTTCCACTATCAACAATCTTTTCCGTTTTACAGAGGAAAAGCTTATAGGAAGTGTTGCTGTTGCTATATGCTTGCTAAGAAGCCAAGTTCCTAGGTTTGAGAAGGGTATTATTGGTGCTTGGTATCAGCATTTAATATACTGGAATAATTCTTCAGCCATCGAGGAACTTCACAGCTGCCACTTTGTTGCACTTCTGGGGTGCTCAACATTTCATTGCAATAGGAAAGATAGTACTCAGAGCCTCTTGGTTCATAACTGGCCCCACTTCCTCAACTGCAGTAGACTATCTACAGTCTACCATCAATGTAAAACAGTATTCTTAACACATGTTCCATGGGTCATTTGTAGCCCAGCCAACACACAGCTCAGGCCCATTTGACAGTTAGTACATATATTGTGTGGAGGAGAGCCACATATGGCATAGAGAGCTACATACAAAGATCACAACGGTAAACTGGTTAAGAACCACTGGTGTAGGGCTTATAAAACACAGTTGACTAGACCTGATCTCATTCAACAATAGGGCATTGTACTTATCCCAATTTATTTAATCCTTTGAAAACTACAGGATTTAAATGGAAAGTATTTTTGTAGGTAGATTCATCATCATCATCATCATCAATAACTGTGGGTTCAGCGCCCGTTGGTGTCTGATGTCTCTCTCACTATTTCCTTCCATCTTTCCCTACCAATGCAGAGTGGCTTAGTTTCTGTAGACTAGCTCTGCACCAATCTACTACATCATCTATCCATTCTCTGTGGGCTCTGCCTCTATTATTCGAATCATCCATTATGGTGAATACTAGAGTCTTGATTTTTCATTCGTCGTTCATTGTGCAAATATGTCCAAGTAGTTGTAGCTTCCAGTTTTAACCTTCTGCAGCAGGTTCTCTTTCAGCTGTATCTTCCTATATAATTCCTCATTGGTGACCTTCTTTATCCATCCTATTCTCAGAATCTTTCTATAAAAACTCCTTTCGAATGCCAACATTCTTCTTTTCGAATCTTTCATTATCACCCATGTCTTACATCCGTACAACATGCTGCTGAATACACATGATTTCAAGACTCCCAGCTTCGTTCTTAAGCTAATTGCTTTGCTTTTCCAGATCTTATCCATCGCCTTCAAACTCACTCTTGCTTTCACTATTCTAGTTGCTATTTCCTTCTTACAGTCTAGATCATATGTCATGTTCCTCCACAGATATGTGAACTTCTCTACATTTTCTAGTTCACTACCATTGACACTGATCTTCCTTCCTATTTCCTTATCTCCAAATACCATTGTTTGCGTTTTATCAATGTTCATAATCAGTCCATACCACTTCCCTTCTTCGCTTGACACCCGCACTGTTTTCTCTAGCTTCTCCTCATCTTCCTCAATGATAACCATATCATCCACAAACCTCAAGATGTTAATTCTTTTCCCGTGCACAGATATCCCTTCTATCTCTTCCTTGATCTCGTCCATTGCTTTCTCCAGATGTGCGATGAAGATACTTGGCGATATTGGATCTCCTTGTCTTGTACCTCTACTTGTTTTAAACCAACTTCACAACTCCCCGCATGTTCTCACTGCTGCCTCCGCATTATCATTCATATCTTTCAACAACCTTATCAGTCTGCGGTCCACTCTGTATGAATCCAGCACTGCCCAAGTCACTTTCTGATCTATACTGTCAAATGCCTTTTGAAAATCGACGAAGCAAGTGTATATGTTTTTGTTCTTTCATCGAGCTTTACAGGATTTAAATGGAAAGTATTTTTGTAGGTATGTTAGTCTACCTCAAATATGCCTCTGCATCTAGAAGTGAAAAAAAAAAGCTTCTGTGCTTTAAAATATTATTTAATTCCATAGTGCTTCTTGTCTTTACAAATATTCACTAATTAAGGGGACAATGTTAAGCAGGAATCTAAGCAATGTCTAAAAAGAATTAAAAGCCAGGTCAGCACTTGCCCCTGAATTCACCTGCCAATTTTTGTGGTTTATACACAAGAACTTTCCCTTTGTTTTCTGTCTGTTCCTTACTTATTACTGTGTGAAATACCACATAAATAGCAGGGGAAACAAACTAATAGGGGAAACAATAACCCTGACTCTTCACAAGGGTGCTGTCCACTGCACAAAATAAGCAAACCAAATAGAAGAGGGGAATATTTTCCCGTCTCATCTTTCAGCTATTTTTGTTGTTCACAAGAATCTTAAGCACAAACGTTTCAGAGAAGAGTTTGGTTTTAAAAGTTGACAGTGACTGAAATCCTGGGTTTGTTAAACTCCATGAGAGAATTTTGCCATTCACGTCTCTCCTGTTTACAGGGTTCTCTCCTGTTTACAGCTGATAAAATTATATAGCTGTTGCATGTGCTCAGAACTCCTATTGTCTTTACTGTCAGTTCAGCCTGCAACACTTAAAGGATGGGGACCAGAGATTGAGTGCAGCCTTATCAAGAATGAAAGTACAATGGAATTAAAAAAGGAAGCAAATCTAAAACCAATGAACACAGACCAGAAAGGGAAAGAAAATACATCTCCACTTGTTGGGTTTCACCTCTGTCAGTGCTATTTTTTTAGAGGAGAAAAAACTCATTTCAAAGCTATTACATGTGGGAACATTTCTTAATACGAAAAGCTTTTAAAAACTGCTCCTTGAAATTCAGATACTAGATTTCTCCATACAAGAGAACAGTTGTTAATGAGTACATAGATCAAGAAGAAATAAAATAGAAAGGGTCATATTTTTCCCATCTAACACCAATTGGTTCTATAATCATCCATAGGGATATAAAATGAGTGTATCCATTCAAGCTTATTCTTAATTATAAAATACTTTTAATTCACACAACACAATTGTCAGAATTACAGACACAGTTACTTAATGGGAAAACTGTCAAGTAATTTAGGCCTCCTGATTAGGGACAACCCATTATTAAAATAGAAATAACTTGTGATTTGGTTAACATTAATGAAAACAATGTTTGAAATGGATTTCTATAGTCCCCTGGAGTGTTTGCATCATAAATTTTGCAACAATGTGCTAAGGTAACTGAATTTAAGCAAAAGTGAATGCGACCAGTCTTTTATCATTGGCAAAAAGTAAAAGAAGGTCAAAAAGTTACAGCAGAAAAAAAGTCAAAGATAAGTTATTTCTGCAGAACTATTTCATTTTAAAATAACACTTCATTGTTAAAACTGGTAGTGCCTAATCTGTGATTTTTTAAAAAAAATTGGATTAGGTTTTTATAAATTAACTATTATTTTATTTTGACATATTTGCCTTATGCCCACTATGTCAAGATGTTAAAACAAAAGAGCAGTCAAGTAGCACTTTAAAGACTAACAAAATTTTTGACATACTGAGTCAGACCAAAGGTCGACTAGCCCAGTATCCTGTCTTCTGAAAAAGGGCAATGCCAGGTGTACCAGAGGGAATTAACAGAACAGGTAATCATCAAGTGATCAGACCCCATCACCCATTCTCAGCCCTGACAAACAGATGCTAGGGACACTATCCCTGCCCATTCTGACCGAATAGCCATTGTTGGATCTATTTAGTTCTTTTAAAAACCATGTTAAAATCTTGGTTTTCACAACACCCTCTGGTGGAGAGTTCCACAGGTTGACTGTCCATTGTGTGAAGAAATACTTTGTTTTGTTTGTTTGTTTTAAACCTGCAGCCTATTAATTTCTTTGGTGACCCCCTAGTTCTTGTCTTATGGAAAGGAGTAAATAACTTTTCCTTATGTACTTTTTCCACACTATCATATTCCCCCTTAGTCTCTTTTCCAAGCTGAAAAGTCCCAGTCTTATTAATGTCTCCTCATATGGCAGCCATTCCATATCCCTAATAATTTTCGTTGTCCTTTTCTGGACCTTTTCCAATATTACTATATCTTTTTTGAGACAAGGTGACCACATCTGCACACAGTATTCAAGATGTGGGCATATCATGGATTCATACAGAAGCAATATGATGTTTTTTGTCTTTTTATCTATCCCTTTCTTAATGATTTCCAACATTCTGTTTGCTTTTTTGACTTCTGCTGCAAGTTGAGTGGATGTTTTCAGAGAACTGTCCACAGTGGCTCTAAGGCCGTTTCTACATGGGCCACTTCCTTTGGAAGTGGCATGCTAATACAGGGAGCAAAAGATGCTAATGAGGCATGGATGCAAATTCCTCGCACCTCATTAGCATAACATCACATGATTTGGAGTCCGAAAGACCGTTCTTCCGGACTTCAAAACGCCGTGTAGAAGTGCGGCCCCAGGGCCACGCTTCTACACGACGTTTTGAAGTCCGGAAGAGCGGTCTTTTGGACTCCAAATCACATGATGTTATGCTAATGAGGCACAGGGAATTTGCATCTGCACCTCATTAGCATCTTTCGCTCCCTGTATTAGCATGCCACTTCCAAAGGAAGTGGCCTATGTAGAAACAGCCTAAGATCTGCCTCTTGAGTGGTAACAGTTAATTTAGACTCTATCATTTTATATGTATATCTGGAATTATATTTTCTGATATGCATTACTTTGCAGTTATTAACATTGAATTTCATCTGCCATTTTGTTGCTTTCCATTCTGAAATTGACCATTTATTACTAGCCTTTGTTTCCTATCTTTAAGTGGCTACCAATTCATGTGAGGACTTTGTCTTTTTCCATGACAGCTTACTTAAAAGCCTTTGGTGAGGGACCTTGTCAAAGGCTTTCTAGCATTCTAGCTACATTATTATCCCACTGGATCCCTCTTAAACACTTGCTTGTTGACTCCCTCAAAGAATTCTAGTAGATTGGTGAGGTCTGATTTCCCTTTACAAAAACCATGGTGATTCTTCCACAACAACATTTATCTTTGTGTCAGACAATTCTGTTCTTTACTATAGTTTCAACCAGTTTGCCTGGTATTGAAGTTAGATTTCTTAAAAATTAGCATAATTAACTATTAGTTATTATTTAAATGATTTAGAGCTAGGTCCACAAATACCTTTCATCCACTAACCATCATTGAATTCAATCTGATTTAGTCATTAGCTGTTATCTAACAAACGTCATCTCTAGATCTCAAAGCATAAACAAATGAGGGTAAGTATCACTATCAGAATTTTACAGCTGAGCAAAGTGAGGCACAAGAAAGCAGAAGTACCTTGTAGGATTTGAAATCTCTAGAACTCAGACAAGAATAATAATGTATGTATACTCTCTCCTTTTCCCTTGGGGACCATCAGACTGTTGGATCCAGCAGCGTCATAGGATTATTTCTCTTTTTGTGAGTTTTGGACTACATAAATGCTGACACTTTTTGGCTTGCTCAAACTGTCACTGAAATTGGGGTCAAGACTTGGGGAGAGTGGAATCAGGCCCATATCCCATTCTCAGGGCCCAAGACCAGTGTCCTCTGTAAGCAGAGTGCTTGGGTGGCCGCTCGGGAATGATTCAGGTGCTCCCCAGCTAATTAGCAGAGCAACCATAGTTACCTATATTGGGAAGCATAAGTTTCTGTTGGTGGGTCACATCCGTCATGCGTTGGTGCACATAATTTATTCCACCCATGGCCAGGGCAACCATATCTCTCTGTCCCAAATACGGGACAGGGAGATATAGTGGGGGGAAGGGCAGCACCTCCCAGCTCCTTCAAGCCCCAGGGAGCCGGGAAGGAGGCAGCAGCTGCCAGCACTCTCTGGGAGCCTCAGGGAAGCAGCAGCCCCCCAGCTATCCCCAGGAGCCCCAGGGAAGTGAAAGGGGCACAACAGCCACCCATGCTCTCCTGCTTCCCCGAGGCTCAGGGAAGTGACTTCTGCCAGCAGCTGTGCCTGCCCAGCTTCTGGCAGAAAAGGTCGGGGCTGGGGAGAGGAAGACCCAAATATGGGACAATGAGTCCCTTTTAACAAATAAGTCGGGATGCCTTTTTGGCATCCCAAATACAGGACCGTCCTGCCCAATACGGGACGGATGGTCACTGTACCCATGGATGGAAAAAAATTAGAGGGAACACTGCCCAAGAGGTACACATTCTCCCAGCCCTCAAATTGAGGAAAGTTGGTGATTCTTTCTCCTACCCATCTTTCCCTTATTTAAGACCTTATTGTCCATGCAAACTTTAAAGCTTTTTAAAAAAATAAAATTAAAGCCATACCGTAGAACTATTCTTGGGAGGGGAGGACAGTGGAGTGTAGTCTTCAGAAGGGTGCAGTGAAAGCTGAACTTTGGATGCTTGTGTTTCTATTGAACTGCAAAAAATAGTTCTGTCAACCCTGCCGTTAACCTTCCTGAGTTGTAATAAAAGTCTCTTGTGGGACTTGATCACCTCTTTCTCCAAGGTCCTGCAGTTTGAAATAGGCTGGATTGAGTTTGAGGTTTGGCGAGGAGGTATCTGGGTGAGTCATGTGTATGCCCCGACCAGCGCAGTGATGGGGAAAACAGACACTCTTCTGTCAAGGCGATGTGATTAATAAATTGCAAGCTGTTTCAGTTCCTCTGCTGCTCACCATGCTGGGCAGCACAAGCAGGTCACTCTGTGGGAGGAGGCAGGCACCTTTTTGGAAAGGTGAAAATGAAATAATAAGTCTATTTGAAATAAGGAAGAAAAGAATCATAGGCAGGAAAGAAAGTTAAATAATGTTAGAGGCTGATGGCCCAGGAGCATTATCAGGACTCGACTTGCTATGGATTCATTCTGCAGAGTGCACTGGGTGCTAATGAAAAGAAATTAAAGGTCTGTGTTAGCTATGGAGTTGCCACAGTACAAAGACCCAGATTCTTCCCTGTGCCAGCCCTGTGTGATACATGGTACATAAGTGGGAATATGGGCATCATTTTCACAAAGCCTGCATTTTCCACAGTGACCAGGCCCAGGGCCAGTGCAAAAACAGTGGCTCTCCTATTCAGCAATTCAGCTCCCAGCACAAACTAAACTGAACTCCACTCTGCAACAGGCAGGTCCACAATGCAGGTGGGAGTCCTGGTGGACAGACTTGTGTTAGCAGGGCTCGGGATGGCAATGCTGAAGATAGTTGTGTGAAAGCTGTGGCCCCAGTGGAAGCCTGGGCTAACCACCTGTGGGGTGAGACCACTGAGTCTTTGGGATCTCCGAGGAGACAGCGCCGAGTGAGTTATGGATGCCAAACTGGATCCCTCTATGCAGGCCTTATAAACCACAATGGCCCCCACACACTGCAGATGCAACGACGTGCTTATTAACAGCTGCAAGTGCAAATAAGAAGGATGCACACATCTTACTACCTTATTGAACCTGTAGACCAGGTAGATAGGTCTGGAAATATACCCACAATAGCTGAGGCCAGGTTGTAGATCTCTATAAAAATCAGATCCCAGGTCACTACCACAAAATGGGACTGGACTGGGACGAGACACTGGGAGGTGAAAAGTTCAAAACAACGTATACAGGCTCTTGAGTCAACTAGTTACTCCCATACATCCTTCAACACCTTTCCCCTTGCCATTTACATTCTTTAATAACATCGCTATTTTTTGCTCAGATGTTGTACGATCTGGAGTGCTTTCCTATATGCTGTTTGTGCCTGGATCTAACATCCTTTTCTTCATCATTAAAACCTGCGACATTTGCCCATTGTTTATTTGCTTGTTCTTGTTTTCATGCTTCAGATATCTATGTTGCATGGCATGTTTTGCAACTCAGCCTCATTTAGAGTCACTTCAAGACTCTGCCTGGACATGTTTCACACTCTCCGGAAATACAGCTGCTGGCTGCAAGTCAGATTTGCTCCTCTGAAGGGTGCCTCTGTTAGCAAGGTCAAGTCACTAACTACCCCACAAATATTTCAGCCATGATTCAGAGTAGTCCAGCATCTAATTTATTGCCTTTGACTTCACCAGTAAATCCCACTTCTCCCTTTTTCCTTCTCCCCTCTATTATTGAAGTCAGGGCGATGGGTGAATGAGGGAGTGCACTGTGCTCCAAAAAGGGATGAAGTGACATACGCCCCCACAAAAGCAACAGGGTAACAGCAGGAGAGCAATTATGCCTCTGTGAGTCACAGTTCCTTCCTGGGGCTCCGCCTGCGCCAGAGCACTTATATGTTGTTCTAAAGGCTCAATCTAGCATTCATCGAGGCAAAAATGTTTTTAGTATACTTTAGTATCTTTTTTTATGTCCACTTTACAGTGTCCAAGCAAAATATCTCTTTCCCCTTTTATTACATGGGATGAGGAGACATCTGTTTAAAGCAAGCTGTATCCCAGAGTTATTAAAGACACACTGTTAAGTCTTTGAGTAGATTAAAAAGAAAAAAAAAAAAGAAGAAACAGGTACAAATCAAAGAACAATCTATTTCATTATTTAAAAATAAAAAATAAGAAACCCAGAAGAAACGGCTTAAAAATGCCACCCCCCCACATGCTCCTTTCACATGCACTCCCCAAACTTTACAGCATCATGTTAGCATATGAGAATTAAATTGTCTATAAATCTCTAGAAAACCCATTCCAGTGTCTCAGCTAAGTGCAAGAAATGAGCAAACAGCAGACATGGGGAAAAGGGAATCTGATTTTTACAATTCTTCAAGGTCTCAGAGTCTGCTGACCCTCACTTACACTGCTTTTCTCTGCAAACAGACTCATTGATTTCAACATGTATAAAAAAGGAAGAATCTGGCATGTGAGTCTGGTCTAGATGCACCAGTTTAACTAAAGGTGCGATTTGATATCGATTTAGTTAAAAGCACTAACACATTTAGATGTAGATACTCAGACTGGTTTAAACCTGGTTTATATCAGTTGCTTTTCTAAAATGATCAGCATAATCTAAACTGATATGGAACCCATTTATCAATAGGTCCTGGACATCTTTAAGGAAATGGGATTTCCAGCTTGATTTTGGAAAATCAAGAGATTTAAATAAAATCTGTTAAAATGTCGACATTTCAAGGTATTTGTTCATGGTTCAGCTTTCACTAGGAATGAGCTGCTTTCTCAAGCAGCTAGCAGTATTGCACGCTAGTAGCTAGTAACACGGTAGATGGTGAGATGTGTTGAATGAAAATGTCAAAAGCTGAACAATTTTACTTAGGAGGAATGGCTTGTTTTAGGGTGAATAGCAGTTATTAGGGAGAAGTGAAATCAGATGATTATACCTTTGTAATCCCTTTGTTTAGGAATCTGCATAAAATATAGTTCACAGACAATCTATACATATATCTATACCTCTGCAGAAGAAGAGGTATTACTGTATGTTGAGTGGACCCAATACGGTCCAGTTGTTTGATTGCTCTTCTGGGAGTTAGGAGACTTGAGTTTAATGCTTGGCTACTGTTTTTGCTCTGGAACTAGAGGGAAAGTCACATGACCTTCCTATGACTCAGTTGCCCATTTGTGAAAAAAAAAAAAAAGGAGGCAATGATACTTATCTTTGTAAAGCCCTTGGAGAGCTATAGATGAAAAGTGCTATGTATGAGTTCAGTGTTGTTATGATTTTAATGCAAGATTATTGGACTGGAAAATTACCAAACAAATCTCCACCACTCACCAAATGCCAGAAGGTGCTTCTTTTGTAAAAAATGGAAAGAAAGTGAACCACAAGAAGGCTTAGGATGCAAAATGACTTTCAACTCTAATTATGGAGTCTCCAAACTGCGATGCAATTAGCTAGTGTGTCAGGAGCAAGCAACAGCCTATGGAATTACACCAGGGATGAATTTTGCCTATAGCTGAGTCCAAATATCAAGAAACTGTAGGTGGTCCCTTTTTGTTGGGTCAACAATTATTATGAATAAGAAAGGCAACTTTCTGAGAATCAGGCTTTATTGGACCATGGAGAATTGAGAGAGGCAGAACTACCACTGAATCCTAGAGGGAGTTAACTCAGACCTTTTAATTAAATTACAAGACACAGTGAATCAAAAAGGAACTATGAAAAGGGAGCAAGGTACAGACAAAGATGGGCGTTCTGCCCCTTAATAGCAGTGTCTGGATCACAGCAATAACAACGCAGTTCTATCACTCAGAGTATAAAACAAAAGAGAAAGAATATTCTGTGGCCAAAAAAAAGAGGAAAGAGGGTCTCATTATGTTTTTTTTCACATCCCATCTCTCCAGTCTGCTCTCTCACTTCTAATCATAAGGCTCCACAAAACCAGCCATCAGGTCTGTCAACTGGCTAAGAGACACGCTGACAGCATCATGGGCTCATTAGATTTCAATTTGTAGCATTTAGACAGGGTGCTAGTGGAAGGGACACAGATCTGTAGAGTTCCTGTGTTAATTTGTAGTCACTCTCCAAAGGTATTTCAGGCAGTGGTTTCTTAAAAGGGCACTGTCAAGATGGTTTAAATCACAAAATGTAGCATCAGGGCAGGTAATTAAAAATGTATTTAAAATCCTTATGGATTTGAGAGGTTTTCATGAAATGAAATTTCAAACAAACAAAAATCAATGCAACAAACTGTTTTCTTCTGCAGTGAAAGCAGCACTGTACTACTGACATGAAACTAGGAAATAAATTTGACTAGAAGCCTGAAGTGAAACTAACATCTCTATGTGGGCACTTCATTCTCCAAGCTGTATGCATACCAAAAGACTACACAAAATGGCAGGAACATTAAATGGGCATCAGATATTTTAAATTCTTTGGGAATAAATAATCTAAATTGGAGATGAGGTAGTAAACAAGGCCTGGGATTTTTAAAAAGAGTTTCCAAGTGAAAATGTCCCTTTGTGTTGTTTTTTTCCTTCCTCTGTGTGCAGAAGCGGGGAAGTCTGACAGCAATAGGAATGAGACATTTCCTTTGTTCTGGCCTGAGTGCCTCTTTGGCTGGCAAAGCAAACGTGCCTATTTGTGTGTGATCCACGCAAACTAATTTACATTTGGCAGGATCGTATGTTACAATGTGGGTTGGCATTTGTCATGTTGCAGGCCTGAGACAATCTCATACCATGCATGCATGTTACTATTAACTAAGTAACAATTTGCGAATTGGGTGATTCTCTGACTTTCTGATTTTCAGAATACACCGTAATCAATGAAAACTGCCCTGGGGCCGAATGGAATATCATGTGCCGGGAATGCTGTGAATATGACCAGATCCAGTGTATCTGCCCAGGCGGGAAAGAAAAAGTGGGCTACACCATTCCCTGCTGCAGGAATGAGGAAAATGAGTGTGACTCCTGTTTAATCCACCCAGGTGTGTTGGTTTGTAGCACTGTCCCTTGCACCTCTTGCGTTCTCATGCAGGGGTGATGAGTCAGCACATGCAGCCAGTTGCTGTGCACAGAGCCAGATGGGGCATGGGCACACAACCTATTTTGGCTGTCTGACATCATGTATTGCTTTTGGTATCATCAGGGATCCATCTGCGCCAGGGCTAGTGGTTCCCGCACCATTGTGAGCTGATGCATTCAGCATATGGGCTTATGCAGCAACACTGCTGGTAACAAAGCCTCTCACTAGGAGCTGAGAGTTTCCAGGGTCTGTGGGCAAGCCTGAAAGCTCTCCACAAGGTAACGTCATACACAGGTCATTTCTGGATGAGGATTTTATTTCTTCGGCTTCCAGAGCTGGTTTGTACATTGCATTCTTAAATGAAAAGGGAGAGAGGCGGCGGAGCTCCATCTTTCAGAAAGCAATGGAAAAGCAATGTGAGCAGTTAGGAGAGAGAACCAGTGAAAAACAAATCAGATTCACTTACAATGAGGAAAGACACCATGTTGCATCAACACCCAAACTCACACTTCCCTCAAGGGAGTTCAGAGCCAGGGGGATGAGGTGCAGGCTGAAGGAACAGAAGTTTGAGACCATATAGATTCAAGCAGAAGGCCTTTATTACACGCAGCTGGTAGAGTGTCACTTCACTTTTTAGACTCAGTGAGGCTGACAAACAGCTGAGAACAATGAATTATATAGTGTGCCAATGGACAGAGGGAAACAACAGGGTGGGAGTCCCTAAAACTCCTGGACAGATGCTAGCAGCAAGACATAATGAGCCCAATAAGCCAATAGTGTAAAAGATTATGTAAGTGCTCGGCCCATGGCTCAGGTTTCCATATTAATACAAAGGTGTTATCCCTTAAAATGTCTCTTGTAGAAGATAGGTTAAATTCCAAATCCTGGTCTTTAGGAATGACAGGTGGCACTCCCAGTAAGGACCCTTCCTTACGTACATTCCTGTATGGTCTTAAGACATAAAGGAACAACAAGCAATGCCTATATTGGCACAATTATAAGTGCTACCTGCCTTCAGATTATCATCTGTGAAGGGCAGACACCATCACTCATGCTGACATATTAAACCTTCTCCTGAACTTAGGCTGTTACCTCTCCCTGAACTGGGGAGCAGACTTCCAAGCCTCTCTTGAATGAATTACAAGGCTATAATTCACAATAAGCCCCAATTACTGCTTTCACACCCAAGGTTTCCACTGTATCAGCTCTTGTTTAATGCCGAGTTACACAAACAAAGACTTATTTTACTGTCTGTGCCATGCCATGTTCAGTTAGGATGAAGGTTTGGTGCCTGCTTTGGGTAAGCTTAGGTTAAAGATTCTGAACAAAGACTGTGGCCAGAATCTGGCATCGTACATCATCAGGATCTTGGCCCTTCACAGACGTATGGGGCAGCTATCAATATGAGCTAGAGTGCAGAGCTTGAACGTGCTTCAGTGGGGGATGGGTGAGATCCACAACAGATTCACAATGCACCACAGAGATCACAAGCTTCTTTTGGGGTGTGAAAAGCCAGCAAACGGCTTCCTGGTCCTGTTCCCTTCTTCCCTTCCCCCACCCCTCCAATGTCTGCTGTCTAGATGTCATTCAACACAGTGATCCTTCTTTCAGGCTGCACCATTTTTGATAACTGCAAGTCCTGTCGTAACGGCTCCTGGGGTGGAACATTAGATGACTTCTACATCAAAGGGATCTACTGTGCGGAGTGCAGAGCAGGCTGGTACGGAGGGGACTGCATGAGTAAGTGCCTTCAGTGACATAACCTTCAACTGGGCAGGGGAGCAAGTGGAAGGTGTGGCTTAATCAGAACATGGAAATGGCCATGCCATAGTATATCCAGCTAGTTCAGCATCCTTGCTCTGACAATGGCCAGTACCAGATGCTTTGGAGGAGCATGTAAGAAATCCTGTCAGGAGCAGTTATGTAATAAAATGCAGCGTTCAAAGGGATGAGTACCTGCTTGCCTTCATCCATGAGACATTGGGTTAAGCCCTGAAGCACCAATGTTCCAAACTCGTGGGCTACATCTACACTAAGAGAAATCTTCGAAACAGCCATGCAAATGGCCATTTTGAAGTTTTGTGCCAGTGTAGACATGGCCCTGATGTAATTTTTCAATTTTTAAGTATTGTAATGCTGCATGTTCTTGTTATCCAGATTATTTCTCTGGATTTAGAGAAAAATAGAGTGCCTAACCAAACCCTACACAGATTCTTAAGGAAGAATGAAAATTTACAAGAACAATTATATTAAATGGTATTTTATCCTCACAGACAGCAAAACTCAGGCCCCACCAAAGCACAAATCTCTCTTCACATGGATCTAACTACCTTCCACCGCAGAAATGCAGTGCCTTGTAACTTACTCTCAGGGTCAAAAGACGAGGGCTATTTCAAACCAGGATGGGACCTTTTCAGCATATAAAATGATGGTTTTTTATTTTTTTTTTGAGTTCTGCTGAACTCTTGGTTTCAATATTATCTTCTGCTAGGGTGTGCCAGACACTAATGGTATAAAAAGGCATTTCCTTTTCTCAATTTTAAATTTGCTGACTTTCATTCTACCAGCCATCTGCTTGCCCTTGTGTTATGAAAAAGGATGAATAGCAGCACCTCATCTGCCATCTCTGTTCTAGTAATTACTTTATACACGTTTATCATGTCTCTTCTTATTCATAGATTCTAAGGCCAGACGGTACAACTGTGATCATCTTGTCTGACCTCCTGCATAACACAGGCCATAGACTTTCAGTAGATAAAAATAAAAATTCACGGTGTAAGAATCAGATTTTAAATACCTAACCTGTATAGATCAGTGAGTTCTAACCTGAGCAGAGCCCATTCAGGCATGTGCTCAACAGAATGTGCTCAATAGCATGTGCTCAGTTCCTCTGAGGCCGATAAACTGAGTTTCTTGCAATTTGCAGGGTGGATTAATTCAGACAACCCTTTAAAAACAATGACTGGTCTGTTGTGTGTTGACATAAAGATCCCATCACACTTTCCATAAGAGTAGAGAGAGGAAAAAAAACATTGTAGTCATCAAAGTTCTTCCTCCTTCTGCCAGCACAGGGAATTTCTAGACTTCGAACTGGGGGCATAATTCCCAGCTTGAGGAGACATGCCTGGGTTCTGGTCAAGCCAATATGCTAAAAACAGAGTGTAGCTCTGGGCTCAAGTGGCAGGAGGGGTTACTCACTCTGAGTGTGGGATGGGGTCCTTGGGATTAAAATTTGGCTGGTCAAGGGGTCAAGGCAGGAATGCACTGTTGTCCAATCCACCAGCCAGCCCATACTATGTGACTATGCAGGCCCATAAGAATTTAAGCAGTTTTATGCTCTCTTGAATAGTGACCCCAGTGTACAAAGAACAAAATCATCTCTGTTGATATATTGGATCTAACATGAAGCTGGAAGAAGGAAGCTGATTGCAGAATGTTGGACACAAACAGCAAGGTGTGCTGTAACTGCCCAGTAGCCTAATCCATGGAGCTACTGGTCAGGAATTGAGCAGGACAAGCATTGCCCGAACAGAAGTGTGGATATATTTTATTCAACTGTTAGTGGAGCCAACAGCTTGGGGAACTTCTCAGCTCACTGTGCTAATTGTCTCGTGGGACAGTGTCTCAAGGCGGGGGGCAAGGCCTAACCTAAGAACAGAGCAAATGCATCCATCACAGTTCCTTGTATTCTTCTCCTTATGTTTCCATCAGTGGCAAATTCCAGCACTATTGTTTGAGATGCTGTGCCGCTTCAGCATGGACATATGGAATATTGCAATTATGATCTGCTATTGTGTATTTCTTCAGTGTGGTGTTGCTACTTCTTACCCTTCCAGATTTGATGGCCAAATAAAATCATTGGATTTTTTGGCTGGGTAGCTGCAGAAGCATTTCATCAAGGAATAGGGTAGAGGTAGTTCTGCTCACTATGGACTTTGTACTTTCACATCTGGACTATTGCACTGATTCTAGGCACCTCCATTAGCAGAAGGATGTCAGCTGACTGAGGGATTTTGAAGAAGAGCACCAAAAATAATCAATAAACAGATGTGACTTGTCTGCCCTGTGCTGTGTCTACACTGGAATGCCTTTTTCTGTTGAGCACATGCCTTTTCCTGGCACTGTGAGTGGCTGCTTATCTATGTTCTGTGCATTTCCATGGCTTATCCTTGAACAAGGGTCATCAATGTGGAGAACAGCTTTGCTAAGTGAGACAAAAAAGAGGTGCCCATGGGGCAGGAACTGTCATGATTAGATTTTTTTTCAGCTGAAATTCACAACTCACATCCGAATGTTTCCTTTCAGTTGGGCGGGCTGACGCTCTGTATGTGGGATACATCAATTTCTTCCATATCGACTTAATTTTCTTCTATTATTGAACATTTAAAATGCACGGGCACCTAGGGTGCTATACACAATTCAAGCAAGATGCTTTAGCATTAATATTCTGGCGTGAAAAGACCCTGTGTTTACTTAACACCAGAAAATTTCCATTGGTCATTAGATGAAAAACATACTCTTCAAAAAGCAATTGCAGACTACACTCAGAGAGTGTGATCCTTTGTCTCTCTCTAGTGGTAGCCCAAATATGAAGTTTATGAGTTTGCTTCTGCTTCTCACTAAAGAAGTTTGTCTTTTTATTTAACTGGCAGAATCTCTTCCTTTTAGATGAAAAGGTGTCAGAGTCAGACTTTACCGATGGCCTGAGCAGAATCAGCTCCTTAATCACTGTCTGAAAATATTGATGATGGATTGCCATGTAAAAAGAAAACCTTGTGTGTATTTGGCAAAATATAAAATAAAAAAAATTCCAAGGCTACATTTTTTTATCCATCACATTGCAGTCTGTAATTTTCAATTAGAGCTGGGCAAATGATCACTCATTTACTTGTTTAATAAACTTTCCCCTCTTTTTCTGATGGTGGAATGGCTGGGAGCTGACTTAAAATTACTCATTATTGTTATTATTATTATTATTATTATTATTATTGCAAATTGCTCTGCTGTTTAAATGTTGGAAGTCTGAACTGTGTAATGAAATTGTGATTGGTCATGCAAGTTCCTTGAAGATTTTCCAAGTGAATAAGAGGAAGGCTTGTAGTCAGGTTTCAGGTGCAGACATTCCCACTAATCAGGTTTCCGTGTGCACAGACATTTCTGTGAATTACTATTATTTCTTGTTTTTAAAAACTTTGAGAGGGGCTCACATACTAAAATAACAGACGCCGTATAAATGACCAGCTTGAAAACTTTCTGACTGTTCAGATACAGCAAACAGAGACGGGGGAAAACACAAAGAAGAGTAAATGTTGTCCTACTCAGTCTGCAGACATTTTGACACCACAGATTTGAGCGACATGAAATGCCTCATTCATCATCTCAATAAGTTGTTGATTCTGAACTGCAAAGATGACAGATAATTCAGAGGCACGTGTCAGTAGAAAACTGTCAGATTTAGAAATTGCAACATTTGGAATGGTTTAATTAATGCTCACCTTAGCAGAGACACTCTGCTGGTGTGCTCACCCTACAGCTCCAAACTTCCTTCCATGCTCACCCTTGTTCCAGTCAGGCAACTGTCTCCGATGCAGTTGTAGCCTGGAACGTTTTGTGGTGCAGTTCAGTATTGTGAATGCAAAATTCTTGATAGTAACAGAGAGGCAGCCGTGTTAGTCCGTACTCCAACAAAACAAAATGATTTATTTGGTGATGAGCTTTCGTGGGACAGACCCACTTCTTCAGATCAATCTCATTTCCAATACAGACTGACAGTTATAAGTACAGAGGAAAAAAAATTGCAATAAAAACTGACACAGGGGGATGAGGGGCCAGGAGGATGTTAACTGCCCTGCCTGAGATAACTGTAGTACCCAGAGGCACTGAGACTTTATCTTGGGTGAGTGAAGTCTCTGCTCTACAGCCCTGGCTGAGAGCCAGCTGGCCTTTAGCTCACATGGTAGAGTGCAGGGCTTTAGACCCTAGGCTCGTAGGTGCAGGTTCTATCCCTAGTTCTAGCAACCCCAGGTCTGTCAGCATTACAACTGGTGCATTGACTGAGAAGAACTGCTAGAAGGTCTCAGAAGCTTGGGATGTGCTTCCTCAGCCCAGGGAAACATGTAGTACCCAAAGGCACTGAGACCTCATCTGGGGTGAGTGAAGTCTCTGCTCTGCAGCCTCGGCTGAGGGGCCAGCTGGCCCTCAGCCGAGGCTGCAGAGCAGAGACTTCACTCACCCCAGATGAGGTCTCAGTGTCTCTGGGTACTACATAATTATGAGCATCAAAGGAAGGGAAGCAATCCTTGTAATGCGTGAGGTAACTGGTGTCTCTGTTCATACTGCGTGTTAATATGGTATGAAATTCTGGAGCACATTAAGCCTGATAACAGGGGTCTCAAATAATGGTGTGTGTGTGTGTGTTCTGAATGTATTATTCCCTTCCACATTCAATGCAGTAAAACCACCTCCATGTTGAAATGAATATGAAGCTAACGCAGCATTTCCCATTCACAACTTCAGAGGGACACAGCGTCTAGGGTTTGTCACTATGGAGTAAAGAGGCCCATTTAGGTGTAGAGTACCTGGGGCCTGTGCATATGTAAATACGTGTGGACGAGAGAGTTAAGGGAGCCAGACGCGCCTTTGTCCTTTTCTGTGGAGTAAAATACACTACAGTACCTCAATCCACTCACCAGAGGGTGCCCAGAAGCTTTGAAATGATCTTTTTGATGTCTAAATACAACAGACATTGCAGTGGGTTATAAGTTGAATGAGGCAAACTGATTTTTCTTTTCCCGGTGTCGTAGTTTGCTGGGGAGTCAAAATACTAAATAAGAATACGACAACTGAGGACAAAATGGTGCATAAGGATACACAGCTGCACTTCAGCCTCTGGGGCCTGCATTCAACACTGGGCTATTTGGATGCAGATTTAGAAAGTCTTTATCTGGTGAAAATGAGGGACAGGGATAAGAATTTCTCACTGAATCCTGACCCTTAAATATTCTGAGAAGGCAAGAGCACATGTATATACACATTGCAGTAAAAATAGTGCTGTTCAGATGTCTGATCTTCTCATCTTTTACATCAAAAGCTGTATTACTTACATGCATAGGGCTAAACTAAGTTAATTTCCATGCAGTGTACCAAAATAGGGAGAGAACAGGTTTTGGTCACTCTTTACCTAGACTAAATGGTGATGATCAAGAAGTGAAGGCCTCTGATTACCATTACCAGTCCTTCCAGTGCCACCCAAGTTGTCTGTCTCTTTCTCTCTCCCTCCATCCCCTAGCTAATGTCCAAATGCCAATGGGTGTAACACTGTTATCACAGTTGCTTTGTCTCCCCTCTTGGCTCCACGCTGAACTCCACACTGACGCTGGGAAACTCAGACAACAGGTGTTGAACTGGGCCCAGATGTTTCCTCCCCCAGTATGAACGCTCAGAAAGGGATAGAACTGAAAGGGCTCTTCAGTTGTTTTTCCTTTCAGTTTGAGGCCTCAGAGAAGAATCTTTATGTGCTGCTGACAGCAGCTTTTTTATGCAGACAGGAAAGGAACCCTGACTCTGACACTTTTCCAAAGTGGAGTATTTTTTTTTTTTAAAGAAACTGACTTTGCCAGCATTAGCAGTGTGGGTACAAATTATTCTTGATAATTTTCCACATCTCCCACAGTTTTAGAATGGGAAGAAAAGAGATCCCATTTGATCAGCGGGTGAAGGGGCTGTTGTTTGCCTGCTGTTTTGTCTGGCTGGGGAGGCAGTACACTGTCTGCTAGGTGAGCTGGCAAAAGCAGGGTGGAGATCTGAGCTGATCTTGGATGTGCTTCACACAGAGAAGCAAAATCCCAGGATATTTTTAACAAGGAAGTCTCTCAATGGCTTCTCTTTAGCCTGTGGACCACCTGCTTTGTTGGCCATAACTACTTCCTTGGCATGGCCATTCAGAAGTTCAGACCGTACAGTTCAGATAGAAAAGTGCATTTAGTATGCCCCGCACACAAGCATTCTTTTACACCAGTTCTTTTGCTTCCCTTTGTGAAAGGCAGGAGTGCAAAGGAAGCTCAAAATCCCTGGGTTACAAGAAGAAAGCCTTTTTTGAGGTGATCCAAGAACCTTGTCAAGCTGTCTGAAGATTTCCCGCCACTTTGTCTCAGGTTGTTTTTGAGGCAGGAGCCAGTTACAGGGCAGGCCCTTCTCCTTGCTGTGGGAAGGCACATTTTTGTGTGCAGTGTAGCAGATTTTGGCATCCTAATGGGCCTACAGGAGTGTAATAATTAATTTTCCCCTTTGATATGAGGGACTAACTAAGCCCCCATGTAAGACAAACTTGTGTTGAACTCCACTGAGCTGGTTTGCTGTGTCGTGAGGTTCCACTTCACTGAGGGTAACTGAGGATAAACCAAAAAAGGGTGTCCTATTGGACAAACAATGTTTAATGGGAAATAGGAGCAACTGACTCTCAATTGTCCCATGTTTCTCACCACACTTCAGACACCTGAGGCCAGCACATGTGAAAGCCAGGTCACTTCCATACTCTCTTGACCCTCAAAGAGAAGTGTAGCCTATGCAAATGCCACTTACAGGCACAATCTTGTCAGTTAGAAGGGGATTGCACTGAACTGTGCAGGGTCCTCCTTTGGGAATGGATCGAGCTGATTGATTCTCAGTCAAGGACCAGTGAATGGAGCCAGGAGGCTGAAAAAATCTTCTGGGACTCTCCTCACAACTTAACTACAGTCTGCTGGCCAATTCCAACAGTTATCACTCCTGCACTTGGTCTGCAACCGACCCATAATCCCCTGTGTGCAGACAATGAAATCCTTAAAACAGTTGATGCTGTCAGAATCATCCAGCAGAGTATTAACAGAACGCATCCTCGTAAGCTTAGAACTCCATTAGGAAAGGGGAAGCCAAGAAATTAGGCAGCAAAAGATGTGATCTGTGTGATATGTGATGGTCTAACCCTGTACCTTCACTTAAGTGATGTTTATAATGTGATTTAGGATCCTTGACAAGGATTCACTTGTTAAGATAGGCATTCAATAAGTGGGGAAACTGAGGCAGGGTAAAGTTAAGTGACCTTTTTATGGTATTTGATGGCAGAACTGAAAATAGAACCCAGAATTCCTTATTTCCGGTCCTCTGCTTTAAAAGTATTCCTTTAACTATAGCCTGTTGGGCAGAGAAGCAGATTAAGTGTGAATTGTTGGAATTTAGGTCTAGGATTGGGAAGGGATCCAGTGATGTTCCGGAGATAATTGTGCCTTTCAAAACTTTCCCAGATCCCACCTACTTTGCCACAGCTGTGCAGGCCTCAGTCTGACTAGCTGCTGAGTGGAAGACTGGAAAGGTTAAACATCTTCCTCTTAGCTACAATCACATGTTGGCATGTGGAAAAAGGGAGATGAAGGGGACAAGGGCTGAAGGAAGGAATCATTTTGAGGAGGGGTAGAAAGGAACTGGAATTAGGGGAGCCCCACATCTTGGGAGAGGAATTGAGGAAGTCAAATATTGATGAATCCAATATATTGTTTTGCTATGATTAATCTGATGGGGAGAGGTGATACTATAGAAGCTTAAAGGAAGGGTGTTGAATTTCTAGATAATACTGAAATGACATAGTAGCAAATTTCAGTCCTTCATAAAGTTGTCTCAAATGTTAGTTTGTCTGTCTCGTCTATTCTGGCCCATTATTTCTGAACTGCTGCTTGAAGGCATCTAATGGACTTGATGTTTCTACTTTTCCTCTTCAGGATGTGGGCAGGTTCTTCGGGTCTCCACGGGTCAGATTTTACTGGAGAGCTACCCACTGAATGCACATTGTGAATGGACCATTCATGTTAAGTCTGGGTTTATCATCGAATTAAGGTAGGTGACAGATGAATTTCAGCAAACTCTGTCTTCTGTATGAGGCAAGGTGGCATGTGTAACAGATGGGAATCATATTTTGATCTCCAGGTGGGTCAGATTCTGGTGGCTCTATGGCAGAGAAAGTGCTGCCACCATCTTAGGAAGATATTTATATTTGGCACCCGGCCCAGCAGGAGATCTGGAAATGCCACACTACTGGCCATGGTCTGCCTTCATTTCCTACTTGGAATATCAGTTTATACCATTAAAGTTTCTGGAGACATCGAGGGCAATATATATCCCTCGGTGCTATTATGGTCAGAGCATCCAGTGGTATATCAGGGAGGCCCCAGGCAAGGGTAGGATGGATTCACTAAAGACAAAACTCAGGAGAGTTTTGGGGAAACGCCTTGCCAGGAGAAACTGGCTCAGGTTACTCTGAATTTCTGTGAAAACAATCCACAGCTAATTAACTGGTGATGCTCTGAAGATCATGCTCATTTATTTTCTCAAGGAATCACAGACATTAGAGAGGGAAACTCCCTTAGATGGAGATGGAAAATACCTCCCATGAGGGGCATTCACCATTTGTTTCAGACTTTAATAGATCTCACGATTAAGAAGTATTTCCTGATATCTGACCTACATTTTCCCTTCTACATTTCTTATAATTACTTCTGACGACGTCCTCTTGCACCACCCCAAATAATTCCCCTCCATCCCTGGTGCACACAAGCTTCAAATATTTGTAGAGTAATTTGTTCTATCGGTCTATGTAGCTAGCTCCTTTAATCTTCTCTGATGGCCCTGTCTCCTCAGTCCTTCATCAAGGTTTCTCTCCCAGTACCGGAGAGCCTTTAGGTAGTACAATTAATTTTGGGTTTGCATATGTGTGGCAGAGAGCTCACACATACAGCAGGAAGCTTGGCAAGGGAACTGAGTCAGCCCCCACCAGCAAATATATTAATAAGAAAAAAGAGAGAGTCAAAGGCTTCTCATCAATCTTTCACCAGTTTTGAGGACCAGGCAAAGAAGCCATGGTAGGTACACAAACACATTTCTAACCAGAGATGTAAACACAGCTTTAATATTAAATCAAAAGAAAAAATATTACTGAAGGAAAAAAACCATGGGGGTTCCTTTGACATTAAAACTAGTGCCTTTATCATGATCTCTATTGTGAGTCCTTTTGACAACAATAATTACAAAAACGGTGGTGAAACCTAAGAGCTAGTGCAGAATTCTGTAGGTACTTGCTGAGATGGCAATAGATAGCAGTGCCTATAGCATGGTACAGGGAGTTTGGTCTTCAGAATAGCACCCAGGGATACTGAGGCTGCTTTGTGCTACTCTTAATAGCTCTGCACAACTCTACCTCCTGGAGCAGGAGTGATAGCACTGTACCTGTGAATGAGTGTTACCACTTGATAACAGTCCAGTTATTAGTACTGCTGCTACAGGGTATGAGGAAACTGACTTCAATGGACATGTGGGTTTACCCTTGCAAGAGCTCCCTTCTAACTGATGTGATCTGCTTTCCATCCCGGCCATTCCACCTCACAATTCCACCACTTGGTATTAACCCTCTGCCCCCCTTGAGACAGAGTTCCAGCATGAGGTGAAAATGTCCAAAAGGAGAGTCTGATAAGGGAGCTCCTGTTGTTGGGGTTAGGAGACTCAGACTAGTTTTAATTCAACAAAAGAACATAAGAACAACCATACTGGGTCAGACCAAAGGTCCATCTAGCCCAGTATCCTGTCTTCCAACAGTAGCCAATTCCAGATGTCCCAGAGGGAGTGAACAGAACAGGTAATCATCAAATGATCCCTCTTCTGACATCTATTTCCAGCCTCTGACAAACAGTGGCTAGGGTCACCATTCCTACCCATCCTGGCTAACAGCCATTCATGGACCTAACTTTCTTGAATTTATCTAGTTCTTTTTCTTCCACCAAATCCTTCCATTCTGGCCCTGCTGCCTGTGACTTACTCCCCATCTACATTAATAACCAGGCATCTTCTGCCACTGTTTCTCTCAGCTCAGAACAGTGATCATTAGCAAATGGCTTGCAGAATCTACTTGATTCCTGACAATAGCATTCCATGCTTCCCTGGTCTCTCTCTAGCTCCTGCAAAACCTGTAGTATTGCAACAGGACCATGTTGGTGATCCCATCTGTGTGAAGCAGAAAGGAAACAAGTAACCCCAAGTTACTAGCTGGAGACAGTCAAACCAGGTTGGGTTTCTGTCCTTTTCTTCGGAGCTCTGTTAATTATCTTCTCAAACAAAACAAGAAAAATATCTAAGAAGCAATACTAACAGGAGTCCAGGTAGAGGTTTGGACAGGGCTCTGTTAGCTGGCTCTATTCACCAGTAAACATCAATTTACTTGTCCCCTAGGCTCTTCCCCTGCATGGCTGAGCTCTCATTTACATTCCAGCTGAGAGTGTGGGCTAGTCAAGAATGCAGATCAGCTGTGTCAGCTGGTTCCCAGCACCTTTCTGCTGGGGTCATCTCTGGTATAGGGTCACATGCTCCTCTCTCTGTTTGCCCTTCCTCCCCAGCCAGGGGTTTAAAAGGGCAGATTGCTTGATTGGGGGGTAGGGGTTATAAACTATCCTAGTCTTAAAGGACAGGAAAAGTAAAGAGTAAAATAAAGAGTGCAAATAAATCAGCTCCTCACTTGACATGTGCCCTGCTGTTCTAGGGGATTCAGCTGAATGAACCTGCTTTGATAAATGGTGCCTTGGTTGTTGGAGTAGTTTTTTTTCCATGTTCATGGTTGAGCCTCATTTCTCTTTAATTTGTGGTTTATCAGGTGCCCTCAACCTATATCCGAACAGGGGATGAGATATAGCACTCTAGGTAACACACAGCTCATAATCACTTTCTGTAATGCTCTGGCAGAGATGTATCCTATAATTGTTTGTTTCCTCTGCGAAGGGCTCTCCCCACAGAGGTGCATACTCAATGCACCCACTAATAACATCGCCTCATAACAGTATGTCGTGCTCCCTTTCTGTCTGAGGATTCCCACATTACCATTGTGGAATTTGGTATTATAATACCCAGGATGATTAGGGAAAGAGCCCCACTTGTACAGGTGAGGAAAGAGAGGTTAAATAACTTGCCCATAGCTCTGGTTTAGCCAACAATAGACCCTGTGATTCCAAAAATGTTCAATTGACTGCACTTGGAGTAGGGTTAGGATTGAGGGACCCTTCCCATGCAATTAGCTCAGTCCTATTTTTTTTTCAGCGTGGGTTTACTTTCTGAAGGGGACAAATGAATAAGGCCATTCTACACAATTTATCTTTGTGGTCCCAGTGCAGAACTTTACCTCAGGCTCTTAGATAGTTACTCTTCTGCATTTTTAGTTACATGGTTGCTACAGAGCTAGGTTTTCTCTGCACATATGGAATTCTAAACAAGTATGTACTGAGCCCAGCTCTACCCTCAGTTACATAGGAGCGTCACTCAGAAGTGGGTCCCTCATCCTGCCAACAATTATGCTTATGCTCAACTTGATAAGCACTTGAGTAGTTTAGTCATGTCAGTGGGACAACTGATGCGAGTGAAGTTAAGAACGTGTGTAAAGTTTGGTGCCCAAAAATCTATCCTGTTTTCACCTGGCTTGAGAGGTGTGACAGGCATGAATGGATTAATTTGTACGACTCTGTTGCTTCCATAAGGGGTTTGATCAGCCAAAGCAGCTTGTTTTGAGGAAGTCATGCTGGTAACTTGGTACCTCGTGGGTAAGTAATAGCATGTCAGACAAAACTGGGATTTGCACTCACCAACTGGCTCATGAAGTTGAAATGAACCTGAGGTGAATTAATCTCTGATGTTTGTTAAAGAAGATGTGACTTTTTTTCTAATCCACCTTCCAACAGACCCTGATGAAAACACCAGACCACATCTTGCTCTGGTGTAATCTGGCACCACTCCATTGAACTGCTGTTCAATGGCTTTACACCAGCTGAGGGTCAGCGGTTACGCTGAACAAAAATAAGTACTATGTGAAGACAAGTCAGAGTGTATTAATGTTGGCCTGATGAGTAAGGGAAAGCCAGGCATCAGCCATTTCACATAGCACGGGCTTCCTTACACTCTGACTCCACTGAGTCCCCAGAAGAGGGCAATCGGGGAACTCTGCTATAGACTGTAGGAACACAGTGAGCATCCAGAATGACTGTGAATTTTGCCCTTCTCTTCAGGTAGAAAATCTTCGATTGCCAGACTTTTCAGCCCGCTTTTGAAGAGGCAGCATGACAGCCTCCGTCTGAGCCATAAACATGGTCGAAGGAGCTAACAGCTATCAGGGATACTGGGAAGATTAAAAGTTTTATTTTAAAAATATTCCACTGAGTGGTTAGTGGTCTGGTGCTCTCTCAGGCACAGAGCTTTGAATCCTTCCCTGTACAGTGGCATGAGGCACAGCACCCCAGACAATGGCTTATTCTCTGAAGTCTCTTTTTTTAGCTCTCTTTGTCTGTTTTTCATTCATAATCAGTTTGAATATTTTGGCTCTGTGAGCTGCTAGCACAAAAGCGAGAGCCTTGCTCCCTGGCTGATGCAAGAGGGTAGTGTTTACTGCAAAAGCATCCCGATATTATCTTTGTGCTTTTCTCCCTCTCCATTAATCCCCAGCCCCTCCCCACCGTCCCTTCCCCCTACCCCAAAACGATGTAAGTACTTGCTGCTGACAATCAGTTCCTTTTCCGTGTTCTGATTTGAAAGAAATTACCTTCTGCTAGCAGCGGTACCCGGCATTGTTTGGCCCCTTAACCAAAGTAATTTTTTTGAAAAAAAATCAGAAATGTGCATGTCTTTTTCTGATGCTAGTCATTTTCAAAAAAGAAGAAAAATGAAGGCTGGAGTGTGGATTCGAGATGAGGAGGGGCAGAGGCTGGTGGAGGCTCAAGGCCGGGGGTGGAGATGCTGAAGTTAGGGCAGGGTGTGAGGACAGGGAGCTGAGAGGTGGCAGGGGCTACCAGGGCCAGCCGTGATGGTGAGGGTGAAGGTGATGCTGCTATGGTGGCAGCACCCTCCATACAACGCCGCCGCCTGGGTGGGAGGGAACTGGGGCTGCATGCTTGTTGGGGAGGGGCTGGGGCCCCCCAGGACTGCAGCTTCTCTCAGGAGGCTTTGCCCCATTCTGCAGCTTGTTGTGGGTGGGGCAGTGCTCTGTGGATATCCCCCAGTACTCAGCTGCCTCCTCTGGGCCTGCACTGGTCTGGAGGGCAGTGCTTCAGAGGTTACCTCAAGCTTCATGTGGCCCTTTCCATTGTGCAGTTTGTTTCTGGGGTGTTCCAGGGGCTGGGCAGGCTCCAGTGCCCCCTGCAGCCTACAGGCTGTTGGAGGGGCAGGCTCTGGGGGCTTCCCTGCCTCCCACAGACAGCCCCCCAGTGGTCTATAGGCTGTTGAAGTAGTTTGGAGGCTCTTCAAGCTGCCCCCAGCCTCCAGCAGGCTTCCCCTCCCCTGCAGCCTGCAGGCTGTAGAGGGGGCCAGGCTCTGGAGGGTCCCCCCTTCAACTGCCCCCCTGTGGCCTGCAGAATGCCTGGGTGGGGAGCCAGACCCCTGGGGTGGCCCTACTCTCCAACAGCCCCACTGTGGCCTCTCTGGGGAAGAAACAGGTTCCAGGGGCTGTCCCCCTCCAGCTGCCCCCTGTGGCCTGCAGGCTGCCTAGGGCTGGGGAGTCAGGAGCCAAGTGGCTGTGTCCCTCCATTGGCCTCCCACAATGTACAGGCTGTCTGAGAGGGGCCAGGCTCCAGAGGGCTACCACCTTGAACTGTTCCCACCTCCAGCAGCATCCCCCAGTGGCCTGCAGGCTGTCTGAGTAGGGCCAAGTTCTGGGGGGGCTGCCTCCAGCTTCCAGTGGGCTCCCCCACAGCATGTAGGCTGTCTGGGGGTGCAGGTACAGGGGGCTGCTCCCCTCCAACCAGCCTGCTGTGGCCTGGGAAGGGAGCCAGGCTCTTGGGGCTTCCCCTCCTTCCTGCAGACCCCCTAGCATGCCCTGTAGGTTGTAGAAATGGGGGCAAGGTTCTGGGGGCTGCACAAAGCCTCCAGTGGGTTCCTCCTCCTGTGCAGCCTTCAGGCTGTCCAGCTAGGGCCATGTTCTGATGTGCAGCTTCCAACACCCCAGCCGGTGGCCTGCAGTCTGTCTGGGGGCTGCCCCCAGATGTCCTTCCACAGTATGCAGGCTGTTGAGGAAGGGGCAAAGCCAGGCTTCCTGTGGCCTATCCCCTCTTCTGCTGCCCCTCCACAGCCTAGTCAGGCTGCAGGGAGCTTCCCCTTCTCCAGCTCTCCCCATCCAGTTATCTCCATCTGCATTCTGCTGGCTGCCTGGGGGGACCAGGCTCCAGGGGCTGTCCTCACTCCAGCTGCCTTCTATGGCCTGCAAATGATCTAGTTGGTGCAGGCTTTGGGGGACTGCCCCCCCTTACACTCCCCATGGCCTGCAGGTTGTCAGGGTGGAGTGAGGTTCCAGGGGCTGTCCCCAGCCTTCAGCATCTCCTCCTGTGGTCTACATGCTGTCTGGGGGCTGCAACCCTCCAACAGCCCTCACTGCAGGCTCTAGGCTCTCTGTGTGGGGCAGGCTGTGGATTTGGGGCAGTTTGAGCCAGTCTTTGTGGCAGGCAAGAAGGCAGACCCCCAGCCCTGCTGGCCTCTCTCTTGGTGCTGCAGCTGCCCCCAGTGGACACCCTCAGTATGGCTTCCCACCTGTCTGTATCCCTCCCTTTTGCCTCCCTCCTCCTCCTGCCCCCTCCCTTTCCATGTTCTGGGAAATCCTGGGGTTTCAGGCATTTCCCACTTTCCAGGCACAACCGAACCCTGACCTTGGTTTAAGTTAGGGGAAGTTGGTTGCAGCTGTTACAGTTTCAGAGGTGTTCTTGAATAAACATAGCACTAACGGACAGACAGGCAGACTCTTATATATATATATATATGTGTGTGTGTGTGTGTGTGTGTATATATTCCCATTCTGTCTCTTTCTTTCTTATTTATAATGGGCCCATCACCACAGTTTCTAAATGCAGAACACAATAACTGAAGGTGCATTAATGAAGTCCAAAATGGAGTTTTGGTCTCTGCCCCTCAAGTGTATCCAGCTGTTATCTTCTTTTTTTATATGGATGCTGGGAAAAAGCTAACACAGAAGTCTATTTCTAGTTGGTTTCAGAGACCATTTATCCTCATAGCTTAGTGCTGTTAATTTTGATAGTTGGAGCTTTCTTGAGTGAAAAATATGTCAGTTTTCAATTATGACCAGGGATGTGGGGATGCTACCTTTAATATTTAGCCCTTGGGGCAAAAAAGTTAATGGTGTGATGTGGGGGTCCACTTTTGTGTCATAATGCCTTGATTATGCCTAACTTCACACCAGCACTGCCCATGAAATGACATAAAAACAGTAAGTTAGATTCAAAGGTTGTTGAGAACATTTGAAGGTCTTGTGGGCTAGCTGCCCAGGCCCATGAAGTAACAATTGAGATGAAGGGGTTTTAGGAAGGCAGGAGATTGCTGACTAAAGGAGCCAGGGGCAGTAGACTTTGAACTGAATTAGAAACACAGTCCAGTGAGGTGAGAGTGTGCAGTCTGATTTTGATGTCCTTCCGCCCAAGGTTTGCCATGCTGAGCCTGGAGTTTGACTACATGTGCCAGTATGATTATGTGGAGATCCGCGATGGGGACAATATAGATAGCAGGATAATTAAACGTTTCTGTGGCAATGACAGGCCACCTCCAATCCGAAGCACTGGGACTTCACTTCATGTTCTCTTCCAGTCCGATGGATCCAAGAACTTTGATGGGTTTCATGCTACCTTTGAAGAAATTACAGGTAGAATAATAATAATAAAAAAGAACACTGCATTTTATTCTCATTAATTCAGTATCACTAATCTTTTTCTCAGGTCTGCTTCATTAAAAATTTTCATGCTGTGTTGCCAACAGCAGGTTATACAGGTAGGGGCAGGGATGTTACAAAGCCGCCATATGGTTTGCTAAAATGAAGCTCTTTTTAAGCAGACTCCATCCCCATTATTTGTGCAAAGACTTAACAGATTGCAGCAGTTTGTGATGTCTCTTTCTGCTTCAAAGAACCGGGAATGAGTGACGAAATGGAATTTTTGGGCATAACTTCTTGCTGTCATGGAGCTGTTTGACGGAGTACATGAAAGCAGAGTAAACAGTCACAGAGAGGTAGCCATGTTAAGCTGTATCTTCACAAAACAAGCCAGCAGTCCTGTAGCACTTTAAAGACTAACAAAATAATTTATTACGTGATGAGCTTTCGTGGAGCAGATCCACTTCTTTGGATCTTCAGAATTTCCAGCTCTGAAGGAGTGGGTCTGCCCCACAAAAGTTCAAAACTTAATAGATTATTTTGTTGGTCTTTAAAGTGCTACAGGACTGCTGGCTTGTTTTGTGCAGAGCAAACAGTTTACAATACCTGTTGCATTTCTCGTGTGTTGCTTATGTGAAAATGCTCTGATAGTCCAACAAATTATTTCTGCTGCATCGCAGTTCAGATCAGTATTGCTTCCCTCCCACAGTTTGTACAGGGCAGACACAGAAGGCTCTTTTCATATAAAAAGAAAAGAAAATCTCTCTTTCTGTGAATAATATCATGTGCTAAATGTTTCTAATGAAAGAAGGTGGGTTCCAAAATTCCAGTCTATTTATTAAAATATCAGGCTTGAATCTGACCTCATTCACACAATGGCAGGACTTTCCCCTTTATTACCCCCTGTGCCTTCTGCCTGCCTGCAAATGAACACTGGGAATACTGGTAGCTCCTGGTTAGCCTTCTGACCTGTAGTGTGCTCCATGCCTTGTGCCTTTCTTGTACGGGGCAAATGTGTAAAACCTGCCCATGGAGGTCTCATCGGAGAAGGCAGACCAGTGTGTGGTGGTTTGCCATGGGAAGTCCCGACAGGAGCGAAAAATAACTAACATGAGGATTTCCCAAACTCTCCCTGAAGTAAGACATATGACACTCCAGGCATACATCGGCACCCCAGATTTAATGGGGTCACATGAGCTGTGAATCTGGTTCAGTTAGTTCATGTAATCTTTGAAACCAAATCACACCTGAGCTCCAAACCTCTTGGGGTCCAGATGTTACTAGTAACCAGGGGTACAGCCAGCAATCTGAAATGTGCACACACGCTGGCTGATCTGCTGCCCTGTTCTTGCCTTTAGTGAACCCACTTGTCTACTTGCTATTCCTCGGACTACAGTCAGGCTCACAGCAGGAACAGTTAGACAATGAGCGCTAGCACAGTGCTACTGGAAGGGCTGATGGGAAACAAAAGTTGCCCCCCCCCCATGTAACCTGGTGTGGGGTACGTTGCATAAGATTGCCTAAACTCGTAGGCCTAGCAGGTTTGATATGGAATAGGATGAATTGATTCCATTTTCTCTGCTCAGCCATGCACCTCTTAGTATTCTAGCCCTGTTCTGCACGTTATTTCCAGCCCACTATTAATGGTATTTATTTGACACTGAGTGGCTGCTAGCCTGGGAATCCAAGCAGAGCATGATGCAAAGGGGTGAGAGTCTGTCAGGAGGCTGCATTGTGCATCTTATTATGAATCTGTGCTGGCCTAATGAAAAGCTTTTGAAGTGCTCACTGTCTCTTTATGGAAACTATTAACCTGGCCATGAGCAAGGTTTATGGGGGGAAAGACAATATACGTGGAGAGGGAGTTGAGTGTCTGAAAAGTCTAACAGTAGACAGCATGCTTCAGCACTCAGTCTTCTGAAATCCTTCTCAATGCAAAACCCCAGGGGATAGCTGACACCTGTGTAATAGGCTGCGCAGGGCTCCCCAAGTCAATCACTTGCTTTATTATTGAGAAAAGGATCAGGTAAACACACCCCAAGCCTGAGCAAAGGCCCCAAGGGATGCAATGGTATTTTTTGTATCTTGGCAATGGAGTAAAGAAGACAGGAAAAGTGACATGCGGTGAGAGTAGGGTTTTTCCATTTATCTGTCTCCATTTATCCTTGTAGGGCCTTTTGTGCTTGGCACACAGTTATGCTGAGGATCCTGCGTGCGATAGCTATCAGAGGGGTAGCTGTGTTAGTCTGTATCTTCAAAAACAACAAGAAGTCCTGTGGCACCTTATAGACTAACAGATATTTTAGAGCATAAGCTTTCGTGGGCAAAGACCCACTTTGTCAGATGTATGAGTGGGGGTTCCAGAGGAGGTTTTAAATATATGGGCTCATGAAAAGGAGGGAGTCCTAATCAAGAGGAGGGCCAGAGTTGACAAGGTCAGTTCAGTCACAGAGGATGTGTGGGGTAGAGTTTGCTGAACTGGGCTCAGAAGTCATGTTCTTGTGCAAAAGATGACACTTACAGAACATGGGGAAGTACCCAGACCAATGTCAGAGCAACTGAGGTAAATGCAAAATAATCCACAAAAGGTATGTCTCCAGAGGAAAGACCAGTGGACAGCTAATTAATAAAAGAAGCACCTTAATCAGCTGAACCGCCTGTAGAGGAAGTGGGTGTTAGCCACTCGAATACCAGAACAGACACCTTGTCAGTGATGAAGGGTAATCTAGTCTTTGGTGGCAGTGGCTGGAAGTGACTAACTTCAGACATGACCGGCAGTGGGAGGGAGGACGATTGAAATAAAGGGAGCAGGCTAATTTTTCCTGCTCCTGTATCTTGTTGCTCTTCCTCACTAATCCCCTTGTAGAAGGTGAGGGGGTTCCCAGTTGATTTGCTGGTGAGTAGTACTCATGAAACATTGTTAAGGTAAATACTTAATCCCAAAGGGAGAGGAACTAGCAAAGCTTCATATTTGTAATACAGGCAAGCTGGTGGGCTTGGTAGAATGTGAGTACTTGAAAACAAATAAGTTCTGGGAACAGCCTAGTTATGTGAGATGGTGGGATAAGGTCTTTTGAAACAAAATGAAAATAACCCAGCTCTCCTAGCTACTTATAGGTACTCGCATGGCTCTTCACACTGGAGAGAGAGGGCTATCCTAGCCCAGCAGAGAAAAACTCCCATTAACTTCAGTGAGACGCAGAGATGGTCCATAGGTTTGTCTGGATGACAGGCTTAGCAGATACTGCCTTAATGGCTTTCGTATGTAGTCAGGAAGGAGTTAAAATTCTTCAGATGAAACCAGAACACACAACTGGACAATTATGAGCAAAAATGAATGACAAAGTCACTTTGTGAGCGTTCTGGTGAGTTCTGTGTTTTACATTTTCAAAGGGCACAGTGATCTATGGCAGATAAGAAACATGCTGGGTCCGGCTTAATGAGAGCAACAACAGTGACCAGGAACATGGGCATCAGTGAATATTGACCTCCTGTGGAATCTTTTGTAATTGTGTTCCCTGTCAGATGAATGAAGCCAGGCAATAAATATCCATTTACATCAGCTTTTCTGTGTGTCACACCTGTAGCTTAATAACACACATCCACGCTCATTCATTTGACACAACTGGCTTCACATAACAAACTGGCAAATAGTGGCTTGCACTATCAAGACAGAAGCTATAGATAAGGCACTACGAAATCTCTGGTCCATTTTGGTCAATTTTAATGGTCATAGAATTTTTAACATAGCAAATGTCAAGATTTCAGAAATTTCATGGAGTTGTGATTGCAGGGATCCTGGACTGGTGTATGTGTGTGTGTGTGTGGTTGGGGGTGGGGGGCAGGAGGTTGAATGAACAATGAGAAGTCCTGTGACACCTTATACACTAAAAGATATTTTTGGAGCATAAGCTTTTGTGGGCAAAGACCTGCTTCGTCAGTTATGTGTAGCAGGAGGTTGAACGGTCATTGTAGAGCTGTGTGTGTATTGCGATAGTGCTGTCCTTACTTCTGAACTGCTTCAGGGGTGGGCTGCCTTTAGAGCTTGACAGCTAGAGAACAGCAGCTGCTGGCCAGGAGCCCAGCTCTGGAGGTAGAGCCACTGCCAGCGGCAGTCCAGGACTAAGGATGGCATGATATAGTGATGCCACCCTCATTTCTGTGCTGCTGCTGGGGTACTGTATTCAGACCTGGGTGCTCAGCCAACAGCCTCCACTCTCCAGCTGCCCAGTCTGAAGGCAGCATAGCAATAAAGCTGGGAATACCACAGTCCCATGGAAATAACTACCCCCTCCAGCATCTCTTTTCTGTTTGAGAAACGCTGGTCTTGCACAGGAGATCAGCACAGGGTAGGTTAAAAGCACACAGAAGAGCAGATTTCAAAATGTGAGATGTGGTTTTCATGGTTGTGAAGTTGATACGGCTCTGGCTATAAATAAATCCTACTTAATTGACTTCAACTGTCAGGAAGATATGGCCTGTTGGATGCAAAATATCAGTTTCACTGGCTCTTCAGAAATTCTTCTCTCTCTCTTTTATTCTAAATGTCATTTTAGAACAGCAGGAGCCAACAAAATTATCATTTGTAAGCTTTTCCAGGATTTGTTATTCTCCCCTGTCAGACTCCAGAAGCCTCCCATCCTCATGTCCAGGCCCTTAAAGAGACTGTGCAAAGTTTTAGATGTGGCTTTCACTGACCAGCCTAAGTATGCAGACTCACAGGCAGGCCTTTCTGTGCTTTTTTTGTAAATGTAGACCATAACCCCCACAGAAGGCCCTACTCTTCTTTCCCCACCCACCCACTTCCAGCTGTGCCCTTCCCCACTCCTTCTCCAGTCAGCCTGGCCCCGCATAAGGGCCTCTATTGCCCTACCCCTCTGCCCACATCCTATCTGCCCCGTGCATGCACTGAGGCTTTCCTGACCACGTGCAGGGCAGGGGACCAGTGTTCCCTCTGAGATTTTCCACCCTTGAACAAGCTGAATTTTCTTTTGGGCAGGTTAAAAATTTTTATGTGCAACACCGATATAGAGGCAATGCCTGGATGTGCACCACCAATATGAACAAAAAACCTAGATATATGATAATCTACACGTGATTTCTGTCAACAGTACTCTGTTGACAGAGTGCCACGCCTCAAATTTTTGAGGGATAGCACTGTCGAGGCAAATGCAGAGTTCTCTTGAGGCTCTGTCAACAGAACACTTTGGCTACATCTACACTAGCACACTACGTCGAAGTAGCCTATTTCGATGTGAGACCATTGACGTGTATCGTCTACACATCCTCCAGGGCTGGTGCCTTCGATGTTCAATGTCGAAGTAGCGATGGGGAACATCGAAAGGAGCTGCCCCAGAAGGAAATGTGGAGCATCCACACACAGAAGCGCTCCCCGTCAAAATAAGGGGCCAGCAAAGCCCCAAGCTGCTCCCTTAAAGGGCCCCTCCCAGACACACTCGGCCTGCACAGCACGCTATCCACAGAGCCGACAACCTGTTGCAGACCCCATGCACACAGCATGGACCCCCAGCTGCCGCAGCAGTAGCAGCAGCAGCCAGAAGCCCTGGGCTAAGGGCTGCTGCATGCGGCAACCATAGAGCCCTGCAGGGGCTGGACAGAGCGTCTCTCAACTCCTCAGCTGATGACCTCCATGGAGGACCCTGCTATTTCGAAGTAGCGGGACACAGATCGTCTACACACGCCCTACTTCGACGTTGACCATCGAAGTAGGGTGCTATTCCCATCTTCCAATAGGAATAGCGATTTCAACGTCTCGCCGCTTAACGTTTTTTCCAACATTGAAATAGCTCACAGCACGTGTAGACACGACACATACTATTTCGACGTTGTGCCAGCTACTTCGAAGTAGCCGGCTAGTGTAGACGCACCCTTTAGCCGCGTCCACATGTGCCAGCTACTTTGAAGTAGCTGCGCCAACTTCGAAATAGCGCCCACCACGTCTACACGTGGTGAGAGCTATTTTGAAGTTGACATCGACCTAAAGCAGCGAGACGTCAAAGTCGCTATCCTCATGACGAGAAGGGAATAGGAGGCACTCCAGGTAATGGGGAGCAAGAGGCAGAACACGGCCACCCAGGGTCACCCTGCCCACACTCCTGACCATGTCAGGAGTAAGGTCAAGGAGCTGCGTCAGGGTTACGCCCGGGCCCGGGATGCGGCCAGCCGATCTGGGGCCGCCCCCGCCACTTGCCCCTTTTACAGGTAGCTCAGGGACATCCTGGGCCCCCAGCACACCTCCTCCCCCCCAGCCACTCTTGACACCTCGGCCGACGAGCCCCAGCAGGCCCCAGAGGCGGAGTCCGCCCCAGAGGCAAGCCCCGCACCCCAGGGGTCCCCCCAGGAGCCCACTCCTGGGATGCCAGAGGAGGAGGAGGGGGAATCCTCCTCCAGCGACGGGGGACTCCACATCATCGTGGCTTCCCAGAGCTCCATCAGGGCGTCCGCCCAGAGGGTGTCCCCCGACCATGGGAGCAGACCATCAGGTATGTACCCCCCCGGTGCACACCCCCGGGGTTGAGGGGTGGGGACAACAGACATGACCAGGGCCCTCCACATGCCCAGATGACCATGGCCCCAAGGACAGCAGTGGCATATCCCTCAGAAGAGTGCATCAGCCCCTGCCCCCCCCAGCACAACAGTGCCATGCCCCATCCCTGGGGATGGGGGGAGTGGAACCTAGGGTCCCCCAGGGGGAGGGGGTGGGACACCCATCAGCAGCAGCAGCATCTCACGGGGATGGGGAACCAGCAGCAGATGGGTGGGGGGACAAGGGCCACGGCTCGGGGGCCACGCTAATGGCTCTCTCCACTCTTCTTCCCCCCCCCGTGTTCCGCAGCTGCACCATTGGAGGGCCTGGAGAGCGCCGGTGAGGTGTCAGTGGTCCCGGAGAGCCCACCGGGGCCATCACTGCAGGCCAGCCCCTCGGCGGAGCACCGACCAGCTCCACAGCGGAGCCAACGGCAGACCCAGCACTACCACTGGATGGCAACGGACCCCCAGCTGCTGGCGACCTTCTGGCGGCAGCTAGAGGTATTGGAGCAGCGCCTGTGGGTGGATGAGTGGCGCCTCCAACTGCAGGAGAGAGCGCTGGCCTGGCACCAGGAGGCATGGGGGGCCTTTATGCGCACTTTTGAGCGCATAGCGGACTAACTGGCCCCCCATGCCGTGCCGCCCGCCACTCTGCCTGCTCCACCCGCCGCTCCACCCGCTGCTCCACCCACCGTCCCACCGCCGTCTGCCACCGAGGGGCCTTCTGCCGAGGGGGACCTGGGGCCTGCTGACACCTGCTGGCCGTATCTGCCAGTTTGCCTGGCCCACAGCCAGCCACAGCCAGGGCTGAGGCTGAGATGAGGGTCGCGCCCGCCAACCCCAAGCACTGGACAGTAGGGGGTGCGGGGCCCAGGACGTGGCCCCCCCTCTTTGTACGTATCCCCATTATTTTGTATATAGTTTGTATTAGACCCCTGTTATTTTATGATACCTGCCCCCCCATGTAAATAGTTCCCCCCTTCCTTGTGTTCCACTATTTATCATAATATATATATATTTGTTTGTAGTAATAATAAGAGAAATCACCGTTCTGTGGTTTCAAAAACAACAGGTCTCTTTTTATTTACAAGAAAAGTGGGGGGTGTGTGCTCTTGGGTGCTCTGTGGTGTGGGTGTGGGGGCAGGGAGTGTTGTGGAGGATGGGGGGGATGCAATGGGGGGGCCTGCCAGTGTTCACCCTGCGGCCTGGTCAAAATGGGCCCGCAGGGCCTCCCGGACCTGGGTCCCCTCGGGGTCCACCTGGCGACTGGGGGCAGCGGGTGGCTGCACGTCTGCCCTGCCAGCCTCCACCGCCCAGCCCTGCAAGAATGCCTCCCCCTTGCTCTTCACCAGGTTGTGGAGTGTGCTGCACACGCCCACAATCTGGGGGATGTTGGTGGGTCCCGCATCAAGGTGGGTGAGGAGACACCTCCAGCGCCCTTTGAGGTGGCCAAATGTGCACTCAACCACCTGGCGCGCATGGTTCAGGTGTGTTGAAATGCTCCTGGCTGGCTGTGAGTTGGCCCGTGTAAGGGTGCATGAGCCAGGGCTGGAGGGGGTACGCCGCGTCTGCGACGATGCAGAGGGGCATTGTGGTGTCCCCCACAGGGATCTCCCGCTGGGGGATGTAGGTTTCCGCCTCCAGGCGGCAGCACAGGCCCGAATTCCTGAATACCCAGGCGTCGTGGGTGCTGCCAGGCCAGCCAACATAAATGTCCAGGAAGCGGTCCCGGCTGTCCACCAAGGCCTGGAGGACCACCAAATATTAGCCCTTCCTGTTCAGGAAGCGTCCTCCGCTGTGCTCCAGAGCTCGGATGGGGATATGAGTCCCATCCAGAGCCCCGAAGCAATTTAGGAAGCCCAGGGTGACAAACCCCGTGATGGCGGCATCCGGGTCCCCAAGCTGCACGAGCCTGTGGAGGAGCATGGCGTTGATGGCGCGGACAACCTGAAGGGGAAGGACATGGGAGAGCACCAATGAGGGGTGTGCAGGGTGTGTCTGGCCCTCAACCCCCAGGGCTCCTCTCCCCTCCCAGGGCTCCCCTCCCCTCCCAGGGCTCCCCTCCACCCCCAGGGCTCCCCTCCCCTCCCAGGGCTCCCCTCCACCCCCAGGGCTCCCCTCCACCCCCAGGGCTGGCTCCCCGTCCCCGTGGGTCCTCTTACCTCCATGAGGACAGCCCCGACAGTGGCCTTGCCGAAGCCAAACTGCTGCCCCACGGATCGGTAGCTGTCTGGAGTGGCCAGCTTCCAGACAGCGATGCCGACCCGTTTCTCCATGCTGAGGGCACATCGCATGGAGGTTTCCTGGTGCCTCAGTGTGGGGGTGAGCCACTGGCAGAGCTCCAGGAATGTCTGCCAGCTCATACGAAAGTTCTGGAGCCAGCGGTCATCGTCCCACTCGCCGAGCACCAGCCGCTCCCACCAGTCGGTGCTCGTGGGGTAGCTCCACAGTCGGTGGCGTGTGCGGCGGCGGGCGGGGGTGGTGGCGGAGGACAGCAGGGTCTGGGGTTGCTTCCTCCTCCCCTGGGGCCAGCTCCTTTTCCACAAATAAAAGGTGATCAGCTGCCTCCTGCATGGCATTGAGCAGGGTGAGCGCTGCTCCTGCAGGGGCGGCTGGGTGGACCTCTGGCTGCTGCTGCTACTGCTGCTGCTGGGGGTCCATAACTGCTTCGCTGAGGTGTGCATGCCTATGGCTCTGCAGACCGCGTGCTGTGCAGGCTGAATGTGTCTGGGAGGGGCCCTTTAAGGGAGTGGCTAGCTGTTGTCCCGGAAGTGCTAGTCTGCCCTGTGACCCTGTCTGCAGCTTTTCCTGGCACCCTTATTTTGATGTGTGCCGCTTTGGTGTGTAGACGCTCCCCTGCAGCGCCTACTTCGATGTGGTGCTGCCCAACGTCGACATTGAACGTCGACGGCACCAGCCCTGGAGGATGTGTAGACACTATTCATCGAAATAGCTTATTTCGATGTTGCTACATTGAAATAAGCTATTTCGATGTCACATTCATGTGTAGACGTAGCTTTTATGTGTGTAGATGCTCCCTGAGTTTCGTGGACAGATTAGCCCTTCTGTCGACAAAACTCTGCAATGAAGACACAGCCAGAGGGTTTTGATGTATTTGTGCCATCTCTGGATTGTTCTCTGGATTATTCTTGTTGAGATTGTGCTCAAAGCAATTTGAACCCCACTAATGCTACTTTTCTCCATCATTGATGAGTGGTGGACATCATTCCTCCCTTATGTTTAAGTGGTAATGAGTATATTGTTGATAGAGACCTGTGACTTACAAGTGAATTTAAATTAACTCTTTTTTATACTTTTGTAGTGATGATGAACTAGAAGTTCAACAAATAACTTATGAGGTAATCTTAGAAACTCCTGCTTTTTTATGGCAAAATGGACAACTCTGCAGTTTGGCTCCCAGTGTGAGCTGTAGAGTTCTGGCCTAACCTGTTATGATGGATCTGAACCAGAACATCATACCAAAAACTTTGCAGACTTTGGAGATGTTCCTTTTTTAATTTGGATCTAAATTTTATGATTTGTGGCCTAGTTTCTGCCTAGTACAACCTGAGTTCTGGTTGATTTTCTTCTGAAACAGCTGAGATCCTCATTGACATTTTAAGTGGTGCTTGTGTTAGATCCCATTGGCTGTGTCTACACATGCCACTTCTTCTGGAAGTGCAGATGCGTGGCCTGCGGGGATCTTCTGGAAGGAAAGCATCTTTCCCTTCTTCCTCAAAATTTTGGTTTCCTTCCAGAAGATCCCTGTAGGCCACACATCTGAATGTGTATTTTGAAGTCTGGAAGAGCTTCTTCTGGACTATGAGCCACATGCCCATATGCTAATGAGACATGGGAAATTTACATCCATGCCTCATTAGCATCTTCTGGACAGCTCATTACCATGCCGCTTCCAGAAGTGGCACATGGAGACACAGCCATTAGGAGCTAGTGATTTTCCTCTACTAGAATAGAGGAAATACAGAACCCTGAGGACTTATCAGATCTCTGTTGATACATGGAATAGGAATTGATTTTAAGCAATTTGTTTTAAAATATATTTATTTGTAGCTTGAAGTGTGCATTTTTAAAAGGGGAGAGCAGTCATGGTGCTCAAAATTGTGTGCAGGATAGTGGCCTTTGCCCATGTTAATAAGGCTGGTGCATGCATAAATAATTAGCTATGCACTGCGATGTCCATTTATGCTTCTTTTGCAAGTTCAAGGTCATCCTAATCCTGATTTAAAAGTTTATTACAGGAGGACATGGGAACATCAAACATTGAATTTGCATGCATGACCTGGGAAAACTGCTGTGTTTCTTTAGGACAATACAGTTTACAAGGCCCAGAATGAAGTATGTAAGAGAAAAACGGATTCCTCAGGCAAACCCCTGTACTTAGAAAGAGGTGATATAAGTGTGGGAGCCAAGGAGGAAGAAGAAAAAGGAAAAACAATCACCAATAAAAAGTTGCACATCCCAAGATTTTCCTTCTAGCAGGGAATAAAAAAGATTGGAGGACTCCTGGAACACGCTGAGTACTTCATTCCACATATCTAATATGCCTGGGAGTAGTAATGGGGAAATTCTCCAAATGTTGCACTTGGAATCATAGTAAAGTTTCAGAATTCTCCCAAGACTCCCTGGGAGACTTTTGGAAACTGCTATGATGAGTTCTATAGAAAACTATAGCTAGCTAGCGAGATAAGATCCCTAAGACCTCCTCTCTTGTTTTGCAGCATGTTCTTCATCTCCATGCTTTCATGATGGAACATGTATTCTTGATAAAGTTGGTGCCTACAGATGTGCTTGTCTGGCAGGCTACACTGGAAATCACTGTGAAAGCTGTGAGTACAGAAGTGTATGTGTGTTTGTGTGCAATCGAAACTCCTGTGTTGTCATGACCTCAGCCAACTGATGACTGTTTATATATTCATCTATGGGTAGGCTGATTGTAGCATTGGAGGATACAGTGAACTCCCCATGGGTCCTTTAAAGGCCTGCTTTCCAGTAGGATTGCCATTGAAGATTGCCAGGGTTTTACGTGTGTCAGATAAAGAAGGTATTTAGAATATGCTTTTTATTTGTAAAAAACAGGACACAGGGAAACTTATAAAGAGTGTGCTTCCGATGAAAGAGGTGCATCCAAGCAGCCATTTCCCATACTATGGGCAGGATTCCTTTGTTCTATCACCACCTGTTTCAGCAGTGCCCCATGCTTGATTGCTATTGCTGTAGTAAATGGCAACCTTTTGGGCAGAGATAGTCCGCTTGCCCTTTGAGGCAACAATGAGGTGGAGCAATAGCAGTCATCATAGCCCGGGATTAAGTGCAGGGCAGGTCAAACAAGTGGTAGCTTCTGATCCTGTACAGATGGGTGGTCCCAGTTCCAGGTCTTTTGTCATATAGGGAACACTTGTTTCTACCACACCAAGCACATGTAAAATAACCAGATTCAGGTGAGATCAAGTCAAATATCTGTTCTTGCCATTTTTATCCTGGATGCCTGAGTAAATTATTCCATCTAATGAAAAAATTAAGGCTGAAGAGGAATGGGAATTGTGCAGTACCTGTTAAGATAATGATTGTGTCAACTGCGTCAGCAATATCTCAAGTCATTGGGCCAGATGGAATTCCAGGCATTTGACTCATGATTGAACTCTCAGGATGTCTGGCTCAGGATTCAAACAGCTCACAATGGTAGTGCTGAAAACTTCTCCAAATGGAAGCCCACTGTGCTGTGGTTCCCCATCAAGATTTTTATTTTATGTCTTCATAGCCCACTATAAACCTGTCCTGACATGATTTCATATCTTTGTTAATGATACAGATTTCATAAAATTCCTCAAGGACAAGTTCATCCCTTGTGGTATCACCTTGAGTGGAGTTTTATCACTGCGATGGCATTTTCCCCTTATGTCTCTGGCTGTAAGTAGAGGAGGAAGGATAGTGAAGTTTTTACAGTTCCATAATTATTTCATTGCTATGCTAAGCTTCATCTCATTAAACTCCCGAGTCAGAGGCAAGAAGGTGAAACGAACTATATATAAACAAGGCATCAACTTGTCTACTCTCCTGGGGAAATAGACAGAGCAAACAGCATAAATGGTAGCAAAAACAGAGTTTCAAACATCCATTTTGGTTTCAGCAATCCATGAGGTGCTTAGTAACTGAGTCAGTGAAGAAGTTTATTGAAAAACATGTACAAAATGATTTTTGAACTTGACAGAAATCCTTTAATTTGATTTAAGAAGGAACAGTGCCATTGGATGAAATCCTGAAGATTTTATGATGTCTGATGCAGCATGTGGCCCTTTGGCTTCTGTGGAGGAACATTTTTACAGCATACATTTCACACCCTTTCTGTCATATACAGAAGGCTTGATATTTTTCCCATGCAATGAATTCCAAACATTTTAGTGGGAAAGCATAGTGACAAAGTCTCTGTTCAAACTGGCTTTGGAGGAATATTTCAAAAGATCTTTCCTTTATTGTTGCCAAAATGCATCCTAAACATTTGCCAAGAAAATACATGGGGGAAAAAAAGGCAGAAAATGAAGCCTGACTATATTTTTCAGAGAAAAGGGACAAACTGGAAAATATACCCATGGCAGTAATACTTAAAAAAGGAGTCAAGTAATTTCCTAACAAAGTTGTAGTTCCAAGAATTATACGGAGACTGAATCAGGCAATGTAGTTCTTCATCAACCAGACCTTGCAGATACGGAGCTGGGGGAAGAGTGGGACAGCTTTAGTTCTACACAAGAGCTTTAGAGCGAAGTTCTGAAAACCTCAGGTCTGACACCCCTCCAATTTTATTAGCGTGAATGAGCACCAATCCTACTGAAGTCAATGCATTTACCTTGGTGTAAAAAGGGTATAAATTAGAGAAAGATTCAGCCCTTTGAATATTAAATTGAGGTAGCAAAATTTGCAACAGAAGGCAGATGGAGCTCTGGAAAGGTTATAATGGGGTGCAGCTACAGAAACAAGACCCAGATTGTCTAAAGGAATAGAGGTGGAGGGAGCATCTCACTGAGGCACCGCCAAAATCATTGAAATGAGACTGAGACAAACTCAACAGATGTTTGAATTGGAAAAGGTACATGTAACTGATTGGCGTGTCCGATCTCTCACCAGGCAAATGCACAATTGTTCCCTGTTGTACATTGTCAAATCTAGTTTTAAATGTGCTGAGCACATGGTGTCCAACACACTAGCCACATGTGGCTATTAGCCCAGTTCAGTGTGACTAGTTGGCTCAAACAACAAATATATTTTCAGAATAGTGTGGCTTGTTCACTGGATCAGTAGCTAGAACTGGCTGGACACCATAGTGTTAAACTATAGGGTCATTCCAGGTAATAAGGAGAGCTGCTTTAATGGGACCTTAATGGAACCAATTTTTCCCTCTAAGCTAAATTCTGTCACTGTGATGGGATGGCTATTATAGTCAGAGATGCTTCACTGGGACAATATTCAGCCTCATTATTGCAATCTGAGGTATTAATAAAATGATTAAAGGGAATGGCTATAGATCTTTTCTGTCTCATACAGTAGCAGCCAGGACATTGTCTGATCTATTCCAATTAAAGGTGTTAATATAGTGGTTTAAAGACTTCAGCCGAGGGAACTGAGTTGAGGACACATGTAGTTAAAACATCTGGTAAAGATTCAGTCAAGCATGTTTAAATGGACAGGGTGGGTAATGCAATAACTTTCTCTGGACCAGCTTCTGTGAGTGAGAAAGACAAACTTTTGTGCTGACACAGAGTTCTTCTTCAGGTCTCTCTAATATGCTGGGACCAACATGACTAGAACAACATTGCATACAAAAGACATGGGACAATTGCTAATTGGGATAACTCTGATTCCTCTATGGTGATGCTCTTAAATGGCATCTATCACTTACCCTTAAAAAACAAAACACCGACTAGCACAGGAATTTAGGGGAGGGTTTCGTTACTTTCTTCCCATAAATACAATAAATACAATTGTGAGTGGCCAAGCTTCTGCTTACCGTTAAAAATGCTGTTGTGGTAATGATGTAAACAGAGAAATCTAACATTACATTAATAATACTTTGGCCTCATTCTGATCCCACACTGAGTTTAGCTTGGTGCAACTCCACTGACCTCTAAAGAATTAGCAGTGATTTCCACTGGTGTAGGTGAGATCAGACCTCAGCATTCCAGACAGCAGAAATCTGATCATCGTTGTTCATTCCTTTTGTTAATGCTGGGTTGCTCCCTGCAATTTTTGAGAGATGCAAACTGGCACAACAGTGATAAACTCAGTAGGGGTCAGTATGCCCATTATTTTTAACCATTCATGTGTGGAATAAATTTTGTTATGTGCACCAAGGCATGTGCAGATGCGCCCCACCAGTAGAAACACATGCTGCCGGCTGTGGGCACTCTGCTAATCAGCTGGGTGGCATTCGAATTTCTTCTGGGTGGCCAACCAAGCACACAGCTTACAGGGAACACAGGTAGGACTCTCATTCTGTTGCTCCATGCATGGAGCTGCTACCCAGTGCCTTGATATTTTTGATGGTTTACAAAGGGAAACTTTGTTGTGCAATTGCAACGAGATTGATGAGGTCTCTCCTATCATCACAAAGCTCAGCTGGTCCCTCCAAGACCTACTGTAGAAAGATGGCAGTCCTGCTTGAAAGTAACAAGTGTGGTGCTCCCTCCCTCCCTCTTTCCTTCTGTGGACTTAGCATTCTGCCTCAGTAGCCTCCCAGGGTCTGCTGGCCCCACAAGCAAGGGACCCTGACCCCTTTCTGCTCTGAAATTTCCTGTTACCTTTGTTTAAAACAAAACCAAGGAAACTTGAGTTTTTGAGCAAATGCGGGGAACTTTTCCTGAATGGGAAATTCACTGCTCAGATCCGATTTCTATTTTTCTTCTTTTTCCCTGTCCTGTTTGCCCGGAGAAAGAGATTCATGCTGCATTCTAATGAAGGGCCAAGCCAACACACTTAACTATAGCACACTGTGCCCTCACTACAGCCTCTGATACAGACAGAGCTCGCCTTGGAGGTTATGAATGGGCCTGTGAAAAATAGTTATGCAAATATAATTACAAATATAATTGATCCCCATCCAGTGTCATGACACTAATTAATCTGCACAGAGCTGGCTTGCAAATTTGGAGAGGGTCAGTAAGGTAAATTTTGGAGATTCCCTCATACTTAACTGGCTCATGTATAAAAGGGGAGGAAACTTTATTCTCCCTCCCCCAGCCTCCTGCTGTTGGAGGAGTGGAGCTCAGCTGTTTGTGCAGCGTTCTGCTCAGAGATTACACAAATCAGTGTTGCAATCCTGCACTTCAAAGGATGAATCTCCAGCCAAAACCAGGATCAAAGGCTTCTTACTGCTAGAATATAGATGTCCACATTTGCAAACTGGACTCCTTGTGTGATCATTACAAACCATCACTGTAACTTAAAAGGAGCCACTGCTGTTTTTTCAATTAGCAGGGGCATTATCCTCCTTCATGTGTGTTATCAGGTAAAGTATGTGCCTCATGATGGTGTGTGGGTAGTTGAGTTGTAAGAAACTGCCTCTCCTCGACGGGAGGTCACCCTAAACTCTAGAATCAGCTCAGTGGCTGCTGGAGCAGTATCCCGCAGCACCTCACCAGAAGGAGGAGGCCTCAAAGACAATGTAACCACAGTCGCAAATACTTCCGTGCTCTCTACATTCATTTTTTCAAATTGGAAATAATTTACTGCAGCTTTTTTAAGGGTGCAGCTACCCTTATCAGTAGAAAGGCTTTTGTTTTGGTTTTTTTTTCCTAAGATCTAATTTAAATTTCCCTTGCTGAAGATGAAGTTCATTATTTCTTGTTCTTCCTTTAGGAGATGTGAAAAATTATTTATTACTGTCTGCTTTGTAACAGCCCTTAACATGTCTGAAGACTGAAGGGGCTGCTGCTAAGCCTCTTCTCTCAAAACTAAACCTGCCCAGTTTTTTTAACCTTTCCTCACAGGTCAGATTTTTCAAATCTTGTGGTAATTTTTGTTGCTGTCCTCTGGACTCCCTCCAGTTTGTCCATCTCTTTCTTAAAGTGAGATGCTCAGAATCAGTCACAGAACTTACCTGTGCCGAGTTGAGTGAAACGAGTTACGTACCCTACCCCTGTTATGCAGCTTAGACTGGATAGCTTCCTGTTTTGCAATTGCAGCACATTGTTGGCTTATATTCCGTTTGGGGTCCACTACATCTACCGTGGCAGATAATCAGCTGAACATAAGCTTCCAGTGAGACACTGTGGCCAAAAGGGCTAACATGATCCTGAGACACATACACAGAGGAGGCTTATGTAGAAGTGGAGAGTATATTTTCCCTCTCTATTTGGCATTCACATGACTGCTGTTGGAATACTGTGTCCAGTTCTGGTGTCCACAGTTTTAAGGAAGACGTTCATAAGCTGCAGAGAGCTCAGAGAAGAGCCTTGAGAATCATTAACAACTAGAAAACATACCTTGTAGTGACTGATCTCTTTGAGTCTTTCTATTTAGCTTAACCAAGGGAAAGTTAATGGGTGACTTGATCATAGTCTATAAGAATCTACGCATGGGGAACAAATATTTAATAATGGACTCTTCAGTCTAACAGAGAAAAATATAACACAGTTCAATGGCCACTGCAACTCGAAGCAAGACATAAATTCTGATTGGAAATAAGGGGCAAATTTGTAAGAGTATGAATAATTAACCACTGTAACCATGGTCAATTCTCATTCATTGGCAATTTTTAAAATCAAGTCTTGTTATCGTTCTAAAAATATGCTCTAGGAATTATAATGGGGAAGTCCTAGGGCTCATGGTATAGAGAAAGTCAGACTAAATGATCACAATGGTCCTGTCTAGCACTGCAATCACGAAATAATCCCCAGATCCTTTTCTGCAGTCCTACCACCTGACTACAAAATTCCTGATTTTGTAACTGTGTGTTTGTTTCGTCTTTGCTGAGTTTAGTACTTTCCATTTGTTTTCATTGAATTTCATTTTGTTGACTTCCAACCATTTCTAGAACTTATCAAGGTCATTTTGAATTCTCATCCTGTCCTCCAAAGTACTTGCAACCCTGTCCAGGCTGGTGTCACTGCAAATGTTATAAGCATAGTAACCAATCTGTTATCAAGTCATTAAAGAAAATATAAGGATAAATTGCAGAAAAGGAGGTTTAGGTTGGACATTAAGGGAAAAACTTAAATAGACTAGGGAGGTTGTGGAATCACCATCATTGGAGACATTTAAGAACAGGTTTGATAAACATCTATCAGGGATGAGGTAGGTGGTTTCTGGTTCTGCCATTGGGGCAGGGGACTGGACTTGATGACCTCTCAAGCTCCCTTCTAGTATTCTTTGATTCTATACTGAATAATATTGAACCCAGAACTGACTTCCATGGGACCCCTGAGTTTGACAGAAAACCAAGGCATCAATTCTGGAAGACAGGGGTAGGGAGTAGCAGCCATGTGCACTGGGACACTGCTTGCTCTTTTTTTCCTTCCCTTGACTATCAGGGAGCCAGAGGAAAATACACAGCTTGCATGCATTTCCTCTGACTTCCAACTGGTGAGAGAAGGGGGTAGGGGAGTAATTCAAACAAGCTGTGTACTTTCCCCCTCCCCCAATAGTCAGGGGAGTAGGAACAAGAGCAAGCAGCATCCCAGTATGCACAGCTGCAGCCTCCTTGCTTTCCAGAAATGCCGCCCTTATGGTGAGCCACTGAGAAGTACTCTTTCAGTAAAATCTTTCAACCAGCTGTAAACCAACCTTAGAGTAATTTAATCTAGACCACATTTCTCTGGTTTGCTTATGTGACTGTTGTCTGAGACTGTGTCAAAAGTCTTATGAACTCAAGTTATAGCAAGTCTATGGCTTCCTCCCATACACTAGTCCCATCAAAGGAAGATATTAGGTTGGTTAGGCATTTATTGCTCTTTCCTTGGTAGAGGTTGAACCTCTCTAATCCAGAATTCTCTCATCCAGCAAACTCTATAATCCAGCATGATTTCAGTTAGCTGGATGACTACATCACGGGTGTGGCCAAGTTTCCCGTGGTGCCATCAAGTGCATTTCCAGCCACCAGTCCTGGCTTTCAGTGTTCTGTGCTGGGCCGTTTCTACACAGGCCACTTCCTTCAGAAGTGGCATGCTAATACATGGAGCGAAAGATGCTAATGAGGCACAGATGCAAATTCCCCGTGCCTCATTAGCATAATGTCATGTGATTTGGAGTCTGGAAGACCATTCTTCCGGGCTCCAAAACACTGTGTAGAAGCGTGGCCCCTGGGCGGGGGGGCAGGCTTCCAGAAGGAAGTCCTTCTTTCGGAAGCCCCTTCTTCCTGGAAGTTTTTGGGAAGAAGGGGCCTCCGGAAGAAGGACTTCCTTCCGGAAGCCCCCCTGGGGCCGCGCTTCTACACGGCGTTTTGGAGTCTGGAAGAACTGTCTTCCGGACTCCAAATCACATGACTTTATGCTAATGAGGCACAGGGAATTTGCATCCATGCCTCATTAGCATCTTTCGCTCTGTGTATTAGCATGCCACTTCTGAAAGAAGTGACCTGTGTAGAAACAGCCCTGTTGTTTAGCTGTAATTTACCCCTGAATGTCTTCTAAAAGCCCAGGAAGCAGTGGAAGTGCTGGTAATGTGCTAGACAATATTGACCTCCTGTCACCTGGCAAATTCTTTTGTCCGGCACTGGTCAGGTCCCAAAGGTACAGAATGAGACTGGTTCAATCTGGAGTAATGGATGAAAGGAGAGAAATTTGGTTTTGAGGTTGGAGAGACAATATGGTGCAGAGAACAGATCTACAGTATGATTCCCAGGTCTGCCAATGACTCACTGTGGCTACGTCTACACGTGCAGCCAACATCGAAATAGTCTATTTCGATGAATAACGTCTACACGTCCTCCAGGGCCGGCAACGTCGATGTTCAACTTCGACGTTGCTCAGCCCAACATCGAAATAGGCGCAGCGAGGGAACGTCTACATGTCAAAGTAGCACACATCGAAATAGGGATGCCAGGCACAGCTGCAGATAGGGTCACAGGGCGGACTCAACAGCAAGCCGCTCCCTTAAAGGGCCCCTCCCAGACACAGTTGCACTAAACAACACAAGATACACAGAGCTGACAACTGGTTGCAGACCCTGTGCCTGCAGCATAGATCCCCAGCTGCCGCAGAAGCAGCCAGAAGCCCTGGGCTAAGGGCTGCTGCCCACGGTGACCATAGAGCCCCGCAGGGGCTGGAGAGAGAGCATCTCTCAACCCCACAGCTGATGGCCGCCATGGAGGACCCAGCAATTTCGACGTTGCGGGACGCGGATCGTCTACACGGTCCCTACTTCGACGTTCAACGTCGAAGTAGGGCCCTATTCCTATCTCCTCATGAGGTTAGCGACTTCGACGTCTCGCTGCCTAACGTCGAAGTTAACTTCGAAATAGCGCCCGATGCGTGTAGCCGCGACGGGCGCTATTTCGAAGTTAGTGCCGCTACTTCGAAGTAGCGTGCACGTGTAGACGCAGCTTGTATGGGCTGGGGTGAATCATGTAACAGTTTTTCTCTCTGTGAGAAGAGGCTGATTCATAAGCTCACATGTTTGAAGTGTTTTGAAAATGTAATGGCATAAGTATTGTTACTGAGAAATGGACTATGTTTTAGGAAGCAGCATCATTTTTAAATAATTTCTCCTGGTCCTGTCACCAATTGTTTTTCAAAACCCATTTGACACCCAATTTGCTCTTAGCAACATGGAGATCAAAATGCCTGAGCCCTGTCTAAAGCAAAAACTCCAGTGCTATTAGTTGTATCAGTTCTAGTTTTCTTACTTAGGAAAAGATGTAGAATTTATACCAATACTAAGGTACCTTATGGTAAAACAGTAGAGGGAACCTAGGGTTTACTTTAACCTATTCCCGCATGTTAAAACTGCAACTTTCTTGTTTTCACAAGGATTTTCTCTTGTGCTAGGTACCGCGTGTTAGCTAAAAGCATATACCCTTTTTCCTAAAGAAGATAAGGCCTTAGTGAGATAGCAGTTCAATCTCTGGTCCGATTCTGTTCCACATTTTACAGGACACACAGCTCCATGGAATGGGTTTTTGACCCTCTTTGCACTTTCTCAAGCCTGGGCCTGCAAGATATTCTTGTTGTAAAAATACATTATGACAAATTTTCACAGATGCCTTCAGCCCAGAGGAATTGAATCACTGAGCGCTCTAGCCACACCCACACCCATCTCCAGCACACCTGGGCCAACCGCTGTCATACTCCATTTTAGGTAGCTGTGAGGAGGCCTGGCATAAGGTAATTTCAATAGATCTGTTATCCAGGTACCCCATCTTGGGTATCCTGGTTGCTTATGGCTCTTTTATGCCACAGGAAGAGTGAAAAGGGGCCAGAATGTAACCAAGAATTTAGGACTCGACAGCCATTTGTTCCTTGCTCTCTCTGGAGAATTCCAGTTTGGCTGCTGATTACTACAGTTCATAGCTTTGCATGTACAAATGCACAAACAGAAGCATGTGGGGATCTGACAATCATATCGAACGCTTGCCTCGTATGAACAAATACTAAGTGTTTCGCTCTGTTTTTCCCTCTGCCTTTCTTTCGCTCTGTCTTCAATGGTAGGGTTCTTCCCTTTGACTCTGCTACTCTGGGACACAGTCATCTAAGAAATTAAATTCCTATGTGCTCCCTATGTCACTACACATGCTGATCTGAGTTTTTCACTTCCTTGCACTTTGTGGAATACTTATCTCTGTGCTAAGAGGACATAAAATGCTACCCAATCAGAATGGAAGCATTGTACATCCATTTGCTGGAGGTGTGGATGACGACATAAGCTACAAGGTTGTGGGAATCATATTAATTTTTTGTTCTGTTTCTGGCTGCCCCCATGCTCCTCCTGTTTTGTTCATTTGCTCAGCTACTGGGTTTTTTTTCAGCTAATTGAAGTATTTTGCTTAGTTGTTTAGCACCCACCAACAGGGTCTCTGCATTTTATTTCACTCAGTTCTTTTCCTGCCAGTACCCTCATACCATCACTTGATATTTCTGGTCTAATTTTCTTAAACAGGCAAACTGCAAAGAACATCATAATTATGCCTCTTGTTTCTCTCATTCATTCAAGGGTTACAGAGCCTTTCTTTAGCCCAAACTAGGGGCTTGTCTCTACTACACAGTGCATTGATAGATCCCCTGCCAGTTGATTTATCACATCTGCTTAGACACAATGAATTGATCTTTGAGCGCTTTCCCTTCAACTCCAGCACTCCATCAGGACAAGAATTATCGGAGTTGATTGGAGAGCATCAGCCACCGTACTTACTGCATGGAAGGCATCACGGTAAATATGCTGACTTCAGCTATGCTATTTGCATAACTGAAGTTGTTTCTTAGATCAATGGCAGGTAGGTAGAGTGTAGACTAGGCCTAACACAGATCTAGAGCACTAAAATAGTAGGTTTTTTTATTTGATCATCATGTTTGCTGCATTGAAGACATAGATACAAATATTTTCTTGAAGCACCTGGTGCAGGTCATCCATCTAAGTGTTCCTTTCTTAATTTGATATCTGACATAATGATGGCTCAAAGTGGAATGGCTTTGGAACATTTATTCTCCTTCATAATTGGTTTTAGTGGTGAGACTGTAACCTTTCATACTGCCATGGCTTTCCTTTTCAGCTGCATGATAACTGTCTTCTCTGCAGTGGGAGACTGTAACATTTACGAAGGGACATAGTTTGGAATTTGTTCTAAATATTAATTCTCAGTGTGCATAGAAAAGGCAAATGGTGGGGATCATTAGGATTTCAGTTAGCTTAGCATCCTAAGAAAAAACTAGATCCAAATGTGTAATTAAATAGGCCATCCAAATACCAGAAAGGTTGTAACCAGAGACACAGTTTTCTAAGGGCTAACAACAATGCTGATAAAGATCAAGTGGCTAATTGTAAGCAGCAGCCTCCAAACTGCCTTCAGATGAATAAATCACAGAATTAAGCATATTTTCATATGGATACTTTCTCATTCACAGAAGCAGGGAGATGGAAGACATCAGGGTAAGTTCCAATTGGCTGGAAGGGAATGAAAAGATTTTGATTTCAGTAGGGATTACATCAGAGTTTTGTCTACTTATTCCTGTCTGGCAGAACTGTTTCAGAAAAGAAAATTACTTGAGATGAAGCACAGAGAGCAAAACTGGAAATCCACTGGGTAGAGCACCGGTAGCTTGAAGATTGACTATTGTGATTTCCTTTAGGCTTCATATGAGGAATGATAATTCTTATAATTTAATCAGCTCTTTTAGTTTCATAGACATGTTATCCCTGGGTAAACTGAAACTGAAAGAGTTAAGGAGCCAATCAAGTGCCCTTCACCCCTCCCTGCTGCAGACAGTGAGAGTACAGGTCACACATGGTGGAGTTGGCCACTGGGAAGTTGCCAAGGGGTCTGCACATAATGAATACTGAACAATCTACCTCTGTTGGGCCTTTGTCTCTGCTGAGGTGCTACGCCTGAAATAGTTGGCATTTCTCCAACAATACTAAAGCAGAAGCTACAGAAACCTGGAGACCATATCATCATCTGCAGAACTTGTTTGCAGTCCTGTAGGAGAGAAGTCTTTTGGGGATCTCTCCTGTGGTTGGCCTTGGGGTGGAGGACAGGATTTACCACTTGGAATATGTGAGTTCATGTTGCAGACAGTCAAGAGACATGCACTATCTCAGAGGCAGGTAAGATGTGGCCCAGAGCCTGGATCCAGCCTTCCAAGCCTTTTTATCTGGCACACCCACCCTCAGGCATGGAGCAATTCCAAGCAGTTCAAAGTGACTGGCTGCCCTATGTAGCTATTTGCACCATGCACTGGGAAGGGGGTAGGGCCTTGCATGCTGCCCCCACCACCAGTACAACCTCTCAGCTCCTATTGGCCAGAAACCTTCTTTTTGTCCACTACTTCCATCTGTTCACCATGTAAAAGCCATAATTACTTCAGAATCCTGAAAGGTGTGAAGCCAAGATCACAGGTCAGTAGGAATCACTTACTTTCAAGAGAGTACCTGATCCTCAGCAGCTAGCAGGTTCAGGATCATCTTGCTTCAGAGTAAGAGTTTGTCTTAAAACCAGATCAGCAACAGAGGTCAGTAGCTAAGGAGAGTTAGAAACTGAATCAGGCACAGATGGCTGGACATTTTGCTGGATATCATGGCACAGAATTAGGTATAAATGTCACCTACTTTGAGAAAGTCATCCATTATTTTTATTTAACTTCTGAGAAATAGCTGCACAGACCACTAGAGAGGTTGGTTGTATGCTAAGAATGTTGAAAGACTTTAACAAAATGTCTCAAATAAAAAAGACCATCCTAAAATACAACTGAATGCACTGTACAGTCTGAGGGAGAGGAGAATCAGTCAGGTTCATGCACCTGGCAGGCAGCCATTCAGATAATAAAAGGAAAGAATAACATGATATAAAAGGATTTCTCTCAGGTTTTTGGGTGGAGATTTCATTGCAGAAAGTGGCCATGAGGTGAAAAGGATAAAGGTGCAATGGAGCTGTTACAAAAAGAAAACAAGTGGATAAGGATGAAAAAAGAAGCTGAAAGGAACAAAATAACAGAGAAACTCAAAAGGGTAAAGGAGGTTCTCAGGGTAACTTTATTATGACTCCCAGCCCAGATATTATAGAAGACAATGCAAGACTCAGCTACAATGGCATAATCACAGTACAAAATCTGATTACTTAAGTGAGAACAAACACTAACTTACAAAATGATCCAAGGAGAAAACAAAAGGAATAAGTCTGCACTTACAGTGGCAGAGGTCAAAGGACAGGACAGTATAGAGATAAATATTTGAAAGAAAGTCGTGTCAGAAGGGAACAGGCACACAGCAGGTTAACAGTATAGATAACAAGAGGAACGTCTATTAATAATACTTAGCCATTATATGATCAGAGCACCACAGAGATAGTAGCTAATCTTCACACCATTTCAGTGAAGTAGGTAGTTTTATTATCCTCATCCAGGGATACAGAAAACAAAGTAACTTATCAAGACCTCACCATAAGTCAGTTGTCAAGCTAGGATTAGAATTTAGGATTTCCAACTCTGTGCTCATTCTTCTAGGTCACAGTGTCTTTATTAAATTAACCTATTCACAGAGTGGAAGCTAGCTCATAATTTTGATGTTGAGTGTTGTACCAAGAAAATGGAACTGGACTGTTAAAGAAAACCTTGAGATGGGCAAAGCTAAAAAGTTACCAGAGTGGAAACAAATGTAATGAACAGGACTAGACACTAAAGATCTTCATCACTGAGGCTATCAAGAAATAAAGATACCCTGAATCTGTGGATATTCTCCCAAAGTTATAGAGGCTGGATAGAGATTCTGTCAGAATGGCTCCCAAAGCATTGGAAGCACAACTTAAGCTGGTTGAAATATATTGCAGAGCTGATATGGGATATTGGCTAGGCTGACCAGAGATGCAGAAAGAGTGATTCTCTGTGGGTGCATCTACACTAGGAACTAACTTTGAAGTTGGGCAGAACTTCGAAGTAGCCAGCAGATAGTCTACACATATTTTCCCTTACTTTGAAGTTAACTTCAAAGTAGGGAGCTTAACGCCGAAGTCCTTACTCCATTCCCGGCAATGGAGAAGTGCCCTACTTCGAAGTTTAACTTCAAAGTAGGGTGTGTGTACATGCTCAACTTCAAAGGTGTCTACTTCAAAGTTGTACTTCAAAGTAAGCAACTTCGAAGTTATTTTTGTAGTGTAGACACAATGTGTGTGTTTCAGAGATATTTATAGTGCTTCCCTGGGTTTTTTAATGTATGGCAGTTGACAAGTCTGTTGAGACTTTATATTTAGGGAGGGAAATTAGGAGCATGGTGAGATACATTAGCATTCTGAGAATGATTTGAAGAGTGACTGGCACTAGAAAGACCACACCCGGGCAGGCAAAAAATGTTTAGAGATTTTTGAAACATCTAGAAAAATGCATGAACAATGATATGAATACATTCCCCTTCTGCTGTCTTTCCCTTCACATGTTTAAAGCTATCAGATAGGGACGGTATTTCTATAAAAAGGTTTGTTGCTCAATTTTTAGGGTTACCAGCTGGCATGTTCCAGATAAGGGTGTATCCACATCTAAATTCTAAACTGCCCCATCCAAATTTGGGAATGTTTAGCATGGGGGTCTTCTGTAGTTGCTAAATGTCCAGTGGTTCTCTCTTCCAAAGCTCCTGGACAGTGGAACTGAGCCACTTTGATAAATGATCACTTGAAGTGTATAATATTTCTCGAAATGGTCAGAATTCTATGGCCCCTGGTTGCTTGTGAATGTTGTGACATTCAGACCTGGCTTTGCAAGCCTTGCTCACATAAATATTCCTTATTTATGTGAGTAGTTGCATAGATTTCAGTCAGTCTTTTCACATGTGTTATGAGTAAGGATTTCAGGATTGGACCCTAGGAGAGGCTTTGTCATTGACATTAATAGGAGTGGGATTTAGCTATCCGTTAATCAGTAACAATATTCTTTACACTTAGGCTACATCTACACTAGAAAGTTTTGTAGATGAAACTGAGGTTTTGTAGACTAAACTCATGGAGCGTCTACACACAAAATGCTTTTTGTAGACAGAAACTGTCAACAAAAAAGCTGTGTAGATGCTCCAGTGGGTGTCGACAGAGCAGATCAAAAAATGGATCCACTTTTATGTGTAGACAGGATCTGTGGACAGAAGTTTTGTTGGAACATCTCTTCTGACAGTAACTTCTGTAGACAGATGCTTCTAGTGTAGATGTAGCCTTAATGAAGTAACATTGTAAAAGAAAAAATCATAATTCTATGAGGAAAGGATTATCTAAAATCTATCTGGCACCCATCTGCATTGAGATTTCCATCGTCTATGGATCACAAGTGCTCTTAGATTACAAGATAATAGGCATCACTGACAACGGTAAAGCTATAATGCTGCAGAGAATCACTACACTTGTGCGGAGCCTCACTGACTTCAGTGCTGTAACTGTTCTCAGTGACATATAGTGAAGGGCCTAAGATAAACAGAAAGATATTACAGCTTGTATTCTTTATTATACCCTTAGAGACATTCTCCCCTAGTGTGATTAATCTACTCAGCCAACCAGTGTAAAAAGGGTGCCATGGACCTGAAAATCTGCTATCTGCAATAGTTAACTTTACCGTGGATTTTTTTAGCATACTCCACTCTAGAAAATAATGTGGTAATGATAAATATTATCTTCTGGTAAATGCTGAGGCCCATTTGTAATGGCCATTGCTGGGCCCTATGACACACAGTTGTACACGCTTTTATATGTGAGAGAGATATGTGAACAATACATGAAAGCTAAAACAAGAATTTCAGAACTGGGATTTCCAGGTTCTAAATATTTAATATTTCTTGGTTGACAGACATGTATTTCATTCAAAGCTCTTATTGAGATGGAGGGAGCTTCAAATAGGGAAAAGTTTTAGCAGATTGAGGTCCCCAATCCTTCATCCATTAAGGCAAGAGCATACGAATAATTTAGCAGATGAGTAATCCCATTGAACTGAATGGTGCCCTTTGTGCTGCAAGTTAAAAACATGTGCTTAAGTGCTTCTAGGATCAGGACCTAATTAATTTTTGAAGAAACTTGCATGTAGCTGGTCTTATAATTTTGACTCCTGTGCCCATTTTTAATTTATTTTTGAATGTTCTACACAGAGAATCTTCCTAACACAGCCCTGTTTTTGTAATAAAGTGGATTTTTTTGAAATATCTGAACTGTCAGTGGTGATGTGTAGGACTCCAGGTGCTCCTGCTCATGGTATTGTGGAAGGAGATGACTTTAAATACGGGGCCCAGGTTTACTTCAAGTGCAACGCAGGTTACAACTTAAAAGGCAGCCGTGTTGCCTACTGTCAGCTTGATGGGAGTTGGTCAACACATCATCCTGAATGTGGTAAGGTTGCTTTAAGTTTTGATTCTTAGCATGTCTAACCAATTGTATTGTTATTAAAACAAGCTATTGGGATTTAAAAATTGTAATGTCCAAATAGCACTTGGAATTTGGCATATTGATGACTTAATACGATGTTCTTTCACCTCTGTATTTTTAAGACACTGTGGTGGCTATTAATTTATGATGTTGGAACACAAGCCTGCAATCCTTATTCAAACAAAGCTTCCATTGTCATCTATGTCTCAGCAAAGACTGCTGTGCTTGGCCATGATTGCGCAATTTCTAGAACCTGAAATACAAAAAATGACCATGTGTCTTGTGCTGTACATTGCTGTGTGTCTGATCTTTCTTCTCAAGAGGTTTGTTGTACTCTGTGGAAGTGATTAAGCAACTTACTATTGGAAGGACGGAGTGACATAGCAATAGGTCAGTCAGGCTAGAAAAAAGTACCTTTGGTTAATTTCGTCTTGTGAGTATGAGGGGAAACCTTACATTAGCCATTCAGGATTGAGGTCTTTCCTTTCGACCCCACCCCTACCTCACATATAGGTTTATTTTTCCAGAAAGATCCCTTTCCATTGTACTCCATTGGACATCTTTTATTCCCAGCTTTCAGAATCCTTTGCACTGATTGGGGCATGGCTTTCTAACAGATGCTGAGGCAAATAATGCAAAATATTCTGGAGAATGCTTGGGAGCTCCTTTATGAGAGATCTTGGAGGTCATGAAGCACAATTCAGGACTTCTTTTTTGAGGGATAGAAGTTCTCCAACTGAAATAAGTGCTTTGGAATTGTTTGGTCTATGAATGAGTAACTTCAGTATCCCTTATAATACAATTACATTGGTTGCATCTTTTTAATCTATAACTTGGTCTGCCCCTAGCTTTGTCTATTATTGACACTATTTATGTTGAAAGAAAAATGTGTTCTTCCCACCTGGCTTCTTCCTTCTGTTTAATCCTTCATCTAAGTCATAGGCCTGTACTTTTGTCACAATCTGACACCATAGACATGATAATGCTGTCACAAAGACAGTGATATGCAGGATCAGATATGGAAAGAAGACCCTTTCAGAAGTAGGCAGTTTGCCGACTTGATTCAAAGACATTTATATACTTCTGAAATATAAGATTATACTAACCACTTGGTGTAACTCTGCTGGATACTACTATGAAAAATAATGTGCAAATAAAAAAGCTCCATAGAGTGATTTCCTCACATTACTCCACAAAGGACTGATGTAATACAGCTTCTTCCAGCCCTATCCTCCTTTTCTGTAGAGATGACAGGCCAGATGGCAGCCATGGGGACCACAGTACCTGTAGGGAGGTCTAATAATTGTAGGATAACTGCAGGTGGGCACTTCAGTTAGCTTTATTCCCCATTTCCATTTCTGTGATCTCACATGGGAATAGGAAGGGTGTTGTGAGACATGACCATCAGCAATACACAAGCTCCAAGCTCACGTGACGGCAATGAGGTTAATCTGTGATACATGAATGGGAGTAAAACAAGGGGGAGAAAAATGGAACTGAACTAAAAGCAGACATAGAGCTTCCTCCCTCTCCCTCTCCCAGGCATGAGAAAGCTCAGTGCCTCCTCCTCCTGCCTTTTCAATATGGACCTGATTCAGGAAATCACAGGCTGAATATGCATGTGCCTAGCTCTAAGCAGATGCTTAAGTCCAGCTGCATTCAGCACAGCACTTAGGCATATGCTTAACTTTAATCACAAGCATAAATCCCATTTAAGTCAATGGAGAAAGAACATGCTTGAGCAATGAGCAGAACAGGAATGCAGTTAAGCATGTACACAAGCTTGGTTACGTATAGTTAAGTGTTTTCTTGAGTCAGGAACTATTTGGCAAAGCGAAGACTCACAGGAAAACAGATGGAAATTGCACTGACCCCATGATCAAAAAAAAAAAGTTAATTTTGGCCTAACAAAAACGTGGAGTGGGTGGGGGAAATCAATGATTGCCAGAGGCAAAAGACAATTGCCGAATCATAGGGCTGGAAGGGATCTTGAGAGGTCCAGCCCCCATGAATGGGAAATATTCCTTTTTATTTTGGAGCTTGTAAATGGGTAACACAAACATCAGAAAACTCAATAAAGAGTAGAGAAAATATCACTTTAAGTAACATTTTCAACTCATTTTGAGCCACAGAAAAGCAGTAAAGGGTAGCTGGAAAACAAAACAAATAAAGGAAAAAGGAAAATGGGGAGAAGATTGAGAAAGAACTTTTTACAGACAGAGCCTAATGTGAATGTGAACATTTTCATGTTTGTTCTTTATTTCAGTAAAAATTAATTTTCTATATGTTTCAGTATTCCCCTGTATTGTTAAGATCTGTATGCTAGCAAATGAAAACAGGGAAGTAATCTGGTTACATTACCCAAACTTAGTGAAGTTCAGAAAGTAAAGAAAATAGGTAAAAATGGTGCAAAAGATTGAAGTGTCCGGTTTTTCCCAGGACAGTCCCTTGTTTAAGCTGTCCCACAGGCAGCCTGATTTTTTTCAGAAAATTGGCAAATTGCCCCATATTTTGTGTGGCTCTGTTCTCTGGCACCCAGGCTCTGCTGCTAGGGAGTCCCACTGCAGGGCAGCTGCCCAGTTTCCTGGCACCCTGTGCCTCGGGGCAGCATCCCCATTGCCAGGGAGCTTCTCTGTGGGGACGCTGCCCTGTGACCTGGTGTCCTGTGCCCCAGACAGCAGCTCCTGCTGCAGGGGAGATTCTCAGTGGGGAAGCTGCCCCATTCCCTGGCACCCCATGCCAGCAAAGATCTGCCAAGGGACAGCTGCCTCATTCCCTGGTGCCCCATGCCTACGGGAGGCAGCTCTTGATGCTAGAGGTCCCCTCAGTGGGATAGCTGCCTCGTTCCCTGGCTCCCCATGCCTTGGTGATGCAGCTGCTGCTGGGGGGGAAGCTCCTCCGTGAGGCAGCTGCCCTGTTCCCTGGCCCCCCATGCTGGGAGGCTGTGAAGCCCCTATTATGAGCACCCCAACCCCCTGTCAAGATGTTGCCGAGCCTCCATTCTCTGCTCCTTCTCATCAGGAGGCTGTGGTGCCTCCATCCCCAGTGCCTCACCCTGGGGCAGCTGAGCCTGACATGGGAGATCATCTTCAGATGCAAGCGTCCCGTATTTGCCATAGGGCAATGTGGTCACCCTAAAAAGATCCCAATCCTGCAGTTTTATATGTATGTTTCATATTATGCATTTGTAAGCGGTCCTGTAGAAGTCAATGGAAGAACTCACTGTGTGTGCAGTTAAGCTGATGCCAAACGTTTTATAGGACTGAGGCTTAAATTAGGTTTTTAAAAACTGTTTTCAGATTAAAGCCTTTCAGCTTTGAAAAACCTTACGGTGCTGTCAGCAGTATGATTATTATTTCTAGGGTAAGACTTCCACATAAATATTGTTCCTTTATATTTCTCTCTGATTTGTCCTGGCCACTGTTCCCTCGATTGTTTTCCATCCATGGGTGGAATAAATTTTGTTAGATGCACCAACACACTGTGCATGTGCACCACCAACAGAAGCACATACTGCCAGCTCTGGGTGCCTATGGGCACTCTGCTAATCAGCTGGGTGGCACCTGAATCTCTCCTGGGCGGCTGCCCAAGTGCTCAGCTTACAGGGAATACTGCATGAAAGGTTAAATGATCAGGGGCTCAAAATGAATTATTCGTGAAATATGTTTCCTTTTCTCCCCCATTCTTAGTTCTACAAGAAAAAAACTGCTCAGATCCTGGTGGCCCATTCAACGGCTACAGAAGAGTGGTGGAAGACACCGGGCTAATGAATGGACGCTATGCAAAAATTGGCACAGTCATTGCATTCTTTTGTAACAATTCATATGTTCTAAGTGGTAATGAACAGAGGACCTGCCAAGACAATGGAGAATGGTCAGGGAAACAACCAATCTGCATAAAAGGTACTTTTCAGTCTCTTTGTTTCAGCTCTTAGACGCTGATATGCTTTACCTGATGTATGTTTTGTATGTTGTCTTCTGGTTAAACTATCTGTTTTCTAAACACTTTCAGTAAAAGGTTGTGAAATGGCACAGGTCAGCACTTGATACTGAAGTTGATTGTCTTCCCACTGTCTCTGGCAGCTGAACTCAGCCAGAGAAGATGCTAGTGATTCTAAAGGAAGTTTGTTCCTTTAAAATAGGATAGGAATTTATCTCATTTTCCTGTGCCTTTGTTTTCCCTCCCCTCATATTGGGAACAGCTAGGGATAGGGGCAGTGAATCAAAGATCACTGAGGAAACGAAAATGAAAGGAAGGACTATACTATATAAGGTCCAGTTTGCAATCAGGCTTAGTCAAAAGGACACCTTACTACAGTGAGGGGTTGCAAGATTAGTTTGCAGCCTTTCAAGACTTGGTTCAGCAATCCATCTGTATTCTGTAAAGCACTTAGGCACGTGTTTAAAGTGCTGATTCAGGGTCTAATTAATAGATGTGTTATGGGAACCCTGAAAAGAAAAAGGAGGTTGTGTTGGGAACTAAGTGTAACGCCTTTTCTTTCCCCCCGGGCTACTCGGGCGCAGGCAACACTCATTTGTGTGCCTGTGCGATTGAGGGGTTTAATATTAAAGGAGATCCTGAGTGTCCCAGTGGTGATGTTGGATAGCTGGGAATCTCCTTTCCACCCCTGATTTCTAAAAGGTCTGTAAAATGGTGGTGCCTCCACCTGGCTGGCCCCTCTCTACAGAACAGGGGTCAGCACCCAAAGAGCAAGACGAGATTTTTTTTTCCCAAGTCAGTAAAAAAATCAATAATTCAAGAGCCACAATGCATCGGAATATGAGACAGTCCTTAATAAATAACCATACTTTTTGTAACCCCTATTTTAAGAACAGCACACACTTCCCCACAATGCACTGCACATATTAAAGGGGAAGTTATCCAACATTTCGAGATCACATATCATTTGCTATTTAGATGTGAGTTATTTATTTTTCAGCTTTTAGACATTCACCAAAATATTGAAAACAATCAGGAGAGGGTTTTATTTTTGTTTGTTGTTTTTGGTTTTTTTAAATTTTTATAGCATCAGGAGCCATAAAGAAAATCTTTAAAGAGCCGCATGCAGTTCCAGAGCTGCAGGTTGCAGACCCCTGGCCAGGAACATTTATTCCGGTTATAATCTGGGTTTAACTCCCAAACAGCAATTATAAATAGTATGTTTCTAACAGACCAAATTAGAATTAGCAAACACCTTTACTTAAAGAAACAGCTACAGACTAAACATGAATAAAATCAATTTATAATATACACAGAAATAAATGAAACATGTAACAGGCATGTACATTGCCATCAAAGTTCCAGTTGCTTGCTTTCATTGGCACACAGCTGTTGTTCCACTGGATTGCAGAAAGATTGGCGAGGGTTCTGTGTATCAGTCCAGGCAAGGCAACAACCTGACCAGCCCCTCTTACACTGGAGCTGGCTTTTGCAGTACTTTAACAGACACAGATCAAGTTCCCTCCCTGTAGGGTCTCTCTTTAGCAGGCTGCAGCTCCCCAAAGCAGTTCCTGTCTTAAATACCCTCTATACACATTGTGCTAAGCGTTCTATTGATAGAAAGTACCTTTTCCCTCTCACTCTTTTGACTGATGTTAACTTTAATAATTATCCAAGATTTAACATATGTTATTAATCACAAATGCAACTAAGTATAATGGAATGCCACAGTGTATGCTTTCACAAAGATTCAGATGAACCACATCCACCGGGAATCCTTCAGTCTATCCACTTCACTGGATGGAAAGTGTTTTTGGCACAATCAGCTGAATTACTAAGGCCCCATCACCTATCCTTCCCTTCCCTCCAAATAATTGTATTATACAAGTCCTGATATTCCTCCTTCTGTTATTTTAGGCTAATTTGAGTGAACTTGTTATGCTCATTAGAATTAGGCCCTCTCAGAAGGGTGTATAAACTAAGAGGGTGGCAGGTGTCTGAAACATCCTAGTGCTTCCATGGCATGTGCCCAGTCTGAATCACTGTATGCCTAGGCAGATGATTACTAAGTATTTATGTGTATAATTCAATTTTAACAAAAGTTTACTCAAATTGCAGAGGATCAGCTGTGGTGTTTAAATTATTGCTCTGTATAAGCACTGGTGGTCATCTCTCTGTGTGTGGCTAAAACTATTGTACCTGCCTAAAATAGAAGAAACTGAGATGTTATAAGCATGGGTGAATGGCAGATTAGACAGATAGATCTAAAGAGAAAAAGTATTTGTAGGGGCAGAAAAAAATTGATATCCCACAACTAGTCTTTTATGGTATATTATATTCCCAGTATACATTGAAAGGAGTTGTGTTCTCTCTCTGTCTCTCTTTGTTCAAAAAGACTTTTCAAAGTCTACCAAGAATGTGACATACCATATCTATGTATCTATCTATCTACCATAAACCATTTACTTAGGTAGCTTTAACAGATTTACAAATCATTGCCTTGTTAACATCAGTGACAAAGAAACATACAATAATATAATCATTGGATTTCTCTCTAACGCGGCAACTGGGATGCCAACACATGTATTTTAATGCATGTAACTGTATCTTCTTACCATCTTTTTTTTTTTTTAACCCAGTCCATAGTTGCTAGTGTCAGGAAAGGTGGACAGGTATCTGACCCATAACATTTGAGCTCTGAACATGGAAAAGGATTGTGCAACATTCTATTTTTTCTAGCCTGCAGAGAGCCAAAGATCTCTGACCTGGTGAGACAGAAAGTGCTTCCAATGCAGGTTCAATCAAGGTGAGACTGTAATGCCTCTGTCTTAAGAGCATTTCTTGTTTATTCCCCCTAATGGGTTGCAGCCAGAATTAGGGTTGTGATCTGTAACGGGCAGCAGGGGTTCACCAGACTCTTCAGGACTAGTGATGGTGTTTTGCAACTTGGGGCTGTGGGGTCTCACTGAAGAAAGTGGGGGGGTTGGGAGAAGGCATAATAGTGTGTTCCATTGCAGCAGGCCTCATCACTGGAAGAGATGCAATGTGATGTGTTAGGAAGCTGGGCTATGACAGAGATGGAAAAGCTTGGTCAGAACGAAAAAAAAAATCAGAGCCTAACCCAATTCTGTCTAGGGGATTTTGCCATGTTCAGATTAATTATGTTTATAATCATTACTATTTTTGTAGTTTTTGTGCTCCTGTGCAGTGCTGCTCTTGTATATTTTTAGAAGCACTGAAAATGTCAGAAATATCTTTAGACTCCTCTCCCACCTCTAAAAGAGTCACATTATTTAGCACATGAGCCACCAAGAAACATATTCAGCCCTTATCACCATACTATTTTGGCATCTCATGCTCATTAACTGGATTTGTCCCCTCCTCCCCAATCAGGAAGTATTCTCTCCAATTTGATCCGATGGGGAACTGAGGCAGAGAGAAGATAAAAAAGTGTTTTACCCGCAGTTACACAGAAAGTTGACAGCTGAAAAAGGAACTGAAAACAGGCATCAAAAGTCCTAACTTAGTGTCCTATCAATTGGGCAATCCTTCCTATTCAGACTTTTCTGCCACTGCAGTCAGCCTTGGTGTCTTGGGTTTGAGAAATGTCACAAGTAATCGCATGGTTTCCACATACATAAGACAACCTATTGCGCCGGAATCATAAAGGGATGTACACTAAAATACCATGAGAAAAATCTATTCCTCAAGCATTTCCAGCTCAACTGGCTGCAACAAGTATCAAGAATGTCACAGGAAACTCATTTCCTGTCCATTTTTGCAGGTATCAGTAAGTTTCTCTACAAACAATTGGATCTTCCTGTATTTACGAGTGCTTTCTCATAAAGATTATGGAGTCCTCATGAATAAAGGATTTAAAATATTATCTTTGTAAAGTTCATGGTATGCATTCAATTTAGAATGGCTAATTCAATTTTTAAAGCACATTTAAACTTTAAAAATAGGTCCCATATTTTCTCAGATCAGTACAATTCCTAAACTAAAATGTATTTATTGGTACAATTATGTATTCTCTGCGGTATGGTAATTGTCTCTGTTAATCACTGAATCAAGCCACTTTATCAACATGGTTCAGTCTGAATCTTTTCCCAGTGCTGCCCATTATAGTGCTCACTAGAGAAACAGGTTGAGTCTAAAGTCCTCTCTAGTGAAAATTAATTACAGTGACACCTGGTTCTAGTATACTTTTTCCCTTTAAAAATGCAGCATCATGTCTTTTGCAAATGGTGATACAGTAACATAAACTTTTATCCATGCACATTCCTAATATATTCTGGAGATGGTCCAGAAAAAGTAAACTGGTCCTCCCTCCCCCATCTATATAAAGGCTGAGATACAAATAGAAATGCTGCTAAACTGCGTTGGAGAGTTTTTGGCTTATGCTTCTAGCAAATAAGCAAAACTCATATGTTTTAAAATGATGCTTACACAGCTAGTGGGAAAGCAATGATCATGGTCTTTTTTTTTCTCATTGTGCTATTTCCCTATATTTCTTCTGTGGTAAAACAGGGAGACACCTTTGCATCAGCTCTACTCTTCTGCATTCAGCAAACAGAAGCTCCAAGTATACCCAACCAAGAAGCCAACACTACCCTTTGGAGACCTGCCTCCAGGGTACCAGCATTTGCACACTCAGCTTCAGTATGACTGCATTTCTCCCTTCTACCGCCGCCTGGGAAGCAGCAGGAGAACCTGTCTGAAGACAGGAAAATGGAGTGGGCGGGCTCCCTCATGCGTTCCAAGTGAGTTGTTAAGAAGAAAAGAAATAGACATCTCCTGGGGGGGGGGAGGGGCATGTATTCATCCAGATTTCTAACAATGTAGGCTGCTTGTGCTCCCAGCGGGGTGAGAAGGAGCAATGACACTGGGAATATAGATGACACTTTCCACTCATCTGCAGAACTTCTGGTGATGACACCAAGTGAGGAGTCAAGCTCTCTGTTTCGTACATTGCCAACAGGCTGTCTAACCCTCTGTCTGAACAATAGACATAACCAAGTTTGCCTATGATCTGGAAACATGTTCCTAAGATTCACATTTTCCTACCCCATTTAGAGTAAAGGCAATTTTTCATTTGTCTCTGAACTGTAGCAGATAATTTACAAACACACAAAACCAAAAGCAATAAGGTGGAATCAGTGCACTTTTAAGAGGCTGCAACCTTTACTTCATCCTGCTGAGGGTGGTTCTATTTTACAAAGTTCAGAACTGAGTGTATGAATTAGTTCAGGGTTAGGAGCTCTACAGAGCTGGGGATTCAGGGATTACTGACATGGGGACAATTCTTAAGTTCAGATCTAAACAAAAATTCAGAGGGTTTTGGATTGGAGTTTTGTCTCATCTCAAGAATCTAGAAATATTTTTTCAGTCTGTAGTTGCATAAAGTCCATGTCTACAAGATGATCCATGTCTGCTCAATTCTTGTGTGGTTGCTCCAGACAGGGTTTTAGTTTGTAATTTTCATGTAGCTGTGATGTAATCCTGATTCTCTCATATTTTTATGTAGTTATAGAGTTATAGGGCAGACTTACAAAATCGTTGTGGAAAATTATTAGTTCAGATGCAGAACTCACCTTCCCACCTTTTACTAGGAGTGCCAGTGAGAATGAAAACACCTAAAATAAAAGTTCTCCAGGAGTTTGTGGGTGACCAGAATATTGCAAGGCTGATCCAGGGGTTAATTAGTAAATTTTCCCCTGATGCTAACCAATAAAATTTAGTACCCTAAGGGTCACCTTAGTTGGGAATCAGAAGTGGAGATGTCCAGATTTTTAAGGAAAAAGAATTAATTCATCCTGGGTTCCTATTTTTACAGTCTGTGGAAAAACAGAAAACATCACTCTTCAAAAGACTTCGTCGGTCAGGTGGCCCTGGCAAGCAGCCATCTATCGGAAAGCCAATGGGGTAAAGGAGATCAGCCTCCGGAAGGGGGCGTGGATCCTGATCTGTAGTGGGGCCCTGGTGAACGAGCGCACTGTGGTGGTGGCAGCTCACTGTGTCACTGACTTGGGAAAGATCACTGTCCTCAAGACCGTGGAACTCAAAGTGGTCTTGGGGAAATTCTACAGGGACGATGACCGAAATGAGAAGACGATCCAGAACTTACGGGTGAGGAAGGCACTCAGATGGACGTGGAGAAGTGCTGACAGAAATACAGACATGGGCCACCCCTGTGGTCCATTGTACACAAAGAGAACAAAGCTCATTGTTATATACTTTATGTACTTTTATTATGACATTACTGGAGCCTGAAGTCCCATGTACATTGACAGAATTATTATGGGACGATAGGTCAGCAGTAGCAGCACTGCAAGCTTTCCCACACATCATCCCACTAACTTCTTTCATGCCTCACAAATAGGGATGAATAGAATAGTTGTCTGTCAAGCCCATTAAACTATTGGCCTTTTGTCTGAGATTAAAAAAAAAAAAAGTGGGGGGCAGTGGCAAAGTGGGATGATGTTTTTTTGGGGAGGGAGTGGGGAGGGAGACACATTTCCATTGGGCCTAGTCTGTGACACTCAACTCATTGTATATGGCAGCCTGAGATCTGGAAAACTCCAGATCTAGAGATAACAGTTCAGGACCAGTTCTTATCAAAGTAATTTTTGAGTTAATTGATTTTCCAAGCTAAACTGGGCAATGTAATGGTTTCATATCATAACAAGGAGAAATTCAGCGGTTCTGATTGTGTTTTTCTTTATGGCTACAGTTGCGCTAGTGAGCTTTGTAGACAAAACTTGGAACATGCACACACAAAATGTGTTTTGTCAACAGAAACTGTTGACAAAAAGCTGTGTAGTTGCTCCTGGGGCCCTTTTGTTGACAGAGCAGATCAAAAGATTGATCTGCTTTTATGTGTAGACATGATCTGTCAACATAAGTTGTGTCGGACCATCTCTTCCGACAGTAACTTCTGTAGACAGATCCCTGTAGTGTAACTGTAGCCTTTGAGTTTTGAGTTCATTAATAAGTTCTTTCCAATAAAATATAATTATTTTGTTTCTTATTTTATATTCAACTTTCCGCTTCATTTTGGTACCTAACTCTATCCTGCTCTGCCTTTCCAAAGTATTTTACTACACTTGATATGAATGTCTTTTCCTATTCTGCTTTTGCTGCCTGGACTTTTCTTATGGCAGCATCTTATTGGCTCAGTAAGGAATAAAGGATTAGGCTCTGGAGTTATGTATTGTATAATGCACTAACTCTTTCTTTCAGAGTGATTTATTGGAAGAAAATCAATTATATAATTTAGTTCAGCTATAGAACACTTACATTTCTACAGACTGAAACTGACATGCGGCCAGTCATTGTTCACTAAAGGACTGGCCAAAATTTTTGCAATAAAAAGTGAAGCTACTTCAAATATAGTTCCTCTTTTCCTCCTCCAATTTCATTGCAACTCTAAAATGGGCCCATTTTGCTGAAAAATTAATTGCTTTTAATGATTTCTTTCTTTTTGCCGTCAGTAAAATTTGATTTAATCCCAGGCAAGAATTGCCTTTGAAACACTGCACTTGAGTATTTTGCGTGTTTTTGATTTAAAAGAGCATTTGACTGAGTTGCATGAAGTGGGAACCTTTGAGGGCTGCAAAATCATCTGACATAAAATTTGAAAATCTCATTGAAAAATTATCAGTGATTTTCCACTGTGCCATTGTCCATCATTATTAACCCTGTAAATTTCCCTTTTCTGGTTCTTTCCTAGATTTCTGCCATCATAGTGCATCCAAACTATGATCCCATATTGCTTGATTCTGACATGGCCATCGTAAAACTTCTGGACAAAGCCAAAATCAGCAGCCACGTTCAACCCATTTGCCTGGCATCTGCTCATGATTTGGACCCATCCACAGAGGAGTTAAAAATAGTGATTACTGGCTGGAAGATACTGGCTGACATTAAGGATCCCAGCTACAAAAATGACACAATCCGCATGGGAGCTGTTCAGATGGTAGACTCCTTGTTGTGCGAACAGCAGTATGAGAATAAGGGGATCCAGGTCATCATCACTGACAGCATGTTCTGTGCCAGGCAGCACCCCACTGCCTTTTCTAACATCTGCCCAGCAGAGACGGGCGGGATTGCAGCCATAACTTTGCCAGGAGAAGCACCTCCTGAGCTAAAATGGCACCTGATGGGATTAGTGAGCTGGGGCTATGATAAAACCTGCAGCCTAGAACTCTACACCGGCTACACCAAAGTGATTCCATTCAAGGACTGGATTGAGAAGAACATGAAATAAAAAGCTGTTTCTGGAAATGGCCTTTTTTAAGTTTTGTAGCTTCTCTCACAGTCCCTACTGCTTTAGGCTTCTCTTGCCACCAACGAGCCATGACTTAGGAGAATGCCCAGAAATTTGTCACAGGCTCTGCTGTTCAGGAAAGCTGCTTTACTTCCAGCACAGTCTCTCAGCCTGCCTGCCTCGTGCTGGGCTCTGACACCCACAAGCAGGACAGGCAGTAATGGACGAATTCAGTCTGCGGTTTGCAGTCACTGGATCAATGGGTCGGTGTGTATGTCACAAAGGAGCATAGGGCTGAGAGAATATGTAGGTTGGAAAGAGTAGCCTGAAGTAATTACTATGGATGAGCTTGTTCTGATGTATTCTTTGTATTGCCATAGGATGTGTATTCTTTCCCTCTCCTGAGTACTGTACACATTAAACAAAGGTTTGTTTTTTAACCTATTGACCTGTGTCTTGTGTCACTTTTAATCAGAATTCCTATCTCCTTTTATATGTCCTATTGTCAGTTGGACGGGCCTCCCCACTTAGTTGTATGGTAGGAGAACCCAGTCCCTTCCACTCCACTCTGTTCCAACCCAAGAGCTCTCTTGAGCATCATAGGGCAAGAGTCCATTGCTGGCAGTCTGGCTAATGCTTCTCCTGGGCCTCCTCAGCTGGGTAGGGATTCTTGGCTCTGTGCAGCACTCCTTCCCTGTGAAAGCCCTCCTGACATTGTCCTTCTGCAGCAGCAAGCACAAGTCTGTCTCAGTCCCCGTCCCCTGCTTTGCTGAAGAGACTCCCTTCCCTATCCCTCCTCCATTTGGAGCATGCCCAGTAGGGCCATGGGGCAGTGTGACTTCCCAAGCCTAGTCTTGTTCCTGCTCCCTTCCGTCTCCAGTGTGGGGTTTGTCCATCACATCACACCTGCCCCAGAGGTATTTTATGCCATGAATGCACATGAGCATTGCTCTCACAGCACATTGTTCATGCGTGCTGGAACACAAAACTGGCACAAACCCTCAGCTTTGAGGTATAAACAATTGATGACTTTTTGGAATACATCAGCTTCTGGGTTGGTTTAGACAGAAGCACTAGGACTAAGCACAGATATAAAGTCCTTGTCACGTATAAGAACCTGACAGACTTTTTTCACAAGCTTTCTCTGTTTGGGACATATCCAAGACCTAGTAAGGCCTAAGGGAGACGACATCTTCTACAATACATTCTTATTTGGTTTACAGTCAGTGAGACCCTGTACGGAATCCTGAAGAGTTAGAGTGATGGTGATAGATGGTATAGTCTAGTTCCCAGTATTTCTAGGATTCCATGGAAACCTTGTATCAGTGAGGTAGCTGCATTAGTCTGTATCTTCGAGAACAACAAGAAGTCTTGTGGCACCTTATAGATTAACAGATATTTTGGAGCATAAGCTTTCGTGGGCAAAGACCCGCTTCATCAGATGCATGAGTGGAAGGGGGGGTTCAGAGGGGTATTTAGAGACCGGAGTCCCAGTAAAAGGGAGGGCCAGAGCTGACAAGGTCTATTCAGTCAAGGTGGGAATGGCCCATTATCAGTAGTATGTATCGAAAGAGGAAAAAACAAGTCAGATCTGTTAGTCTCTAAGGTGCCACAGGACTTCTTGTTGTTCATGTAAACCTTTGTTAGAAATGGTTAGCACTCACTAGTGTCCCTGCATTTATAAATATGAAAATTTATTAAGATGAGGGTCATTGCTGCAGATAGCAATATGTAGTTTATTTGGCATTCATTGGCAGAGGGATTCAATGTGTTGTGGTTTTGGATAGCGTTATTGTTGTTGGCAGTATGAGTAGACAAGTGCATTGCCAAAGTCCAAAAGTTTTAGGGATATGGCCACAGTAATTGACTTCTCCTGTTGCAGTGTTCTGTTCCAGTTCATTTCCCAGTCAGCCATCTGCCAGTGGCCTGTGCTTGGCTGACAGGCTGCAGGGCAATGAAACAAGTCTTAATTAAATCCAAACGATCAGGTCTATTTCGTTCCTCCGGTGGGAGAAACTATTTGCCAGGGAATGTATGGGATTTTTTGTTCTTACCATAGAGGTCAGATGCAATTAGGTGACAGTTTTGTGGAGGGATAGTGTGGGAGCAGGTCAGTGGTTGCATTTTGTGTTTTTTCTGGTGCGAACTATGAACATGACAAAGGAAGATATGTGTATATCGGCATGTGTACTAGCCAATGAGAGCTCTTTCAAGGATGAAAGAAATGGGAAGGTGCATCTCTCTGTTCTTAAAAATAAGAGGTGTTCACTCTCAAGGCAGAAACAAAAACACTTTCAGGCCCAATTTTCCTCTGACACCAGCATAATACCAGTATAAATACATTGCTTTCAGCTTTGTTGTAAACTTAGCTGGTATAAGTGAGAAGAGACTAAGAATCCCATTTCTTCCTTTTTCTGCATATAAGCAATCATACACCTCAAGAGGTCATCAAATCCAGTTCTCTCCACTTATGGCAGGACCAGGTATGATCTAAACCATCCCTGACACATATTTGTCTAACCTGCTCTTAAAAATCTCTAGCAAAGGATATTCCACATCCTTCCCAGGCAATTCATTCCACTGTTTAACCACCGTGACAGTTAAGTTTTTCCTAATGTCCAGCCTAAACTTCCCTTGCTGCAATTTAAGCCCATTGCTTCTTGTCCTATCATCTGAGGTTAAGTAGAATTATCTCCCTCTCTTCTCCTTGTGATGACATTTTAGGAACTTGAAAACTGTTATTATGTCCCATCAGCCTTCTTTTTTTTCCAAATGAAACCCATTTTTTTCAGTCTTCCCTCTGAGATCATATTTTCTAGATCTTTAATTATTATTGTTGTTCTGCTGTGGATCTTCTCCAGTTGCTCCACATCTTTCCTGAAATGTGGCACCTAGAATCAGACACAGTTTGTATACCCCTATACACCTCCTACAGATACCTCTACACATATCCTGGCTTACATTCATGGCAAGTACAGATGGAAAAGCCCCGCTAGGCAGCTAGGTTTAAAGGCCAGTGGAGGGCTGTTCCCCACAGCATTTTCCAGTACTTTCTGAGTCTAATTTTAAATATCTTGAGGGAGGGAGTTATTGTGAGAGAGTCTTCTAATAAGACTGCAATTTCTGCTTGACCCTGTGGTTGTGAAATCACAGGATGTTAGTAGCTGAATGAGCAACCTTCTCACAGCTCTGGCATTGTGGCCTTTTGTACAGTCAAAACCAAGCTTGTGGCCTGAGCAGAATGTTAATTAAATTACAGAGCTCAGACAATTAGCAAAACTGGGATAAAAATTCTGAAAAAGTAGCCTGTATCACAGTTCCTTTTTTCCCACCAGGCCCTATTTTTAAAATATAAAACTCCCTTTCAAGCAGGTGAGAATCTATGCCATCTGCTAAAGGAAGCCTGTGAGATAGCAAAACATCGATAGCAATGCATTTTCACCAGTGAAAAGTCTAAGCATTTTTGAAAGTATATCAACAGATCCTTATTTAAAGCTAACTTCCATGCTATCTCATTCCCCTGGAGTGACTGGGTCATCTCTCTCTCTTCCATGCATAAATCTTGTGGGCAAAAGCTGATCTAAACGTTGGCATATGCTTACCATTTGAGAAGACTCTAAGCCCAGTGGGGTAGATGGTATTGCATAGAGTGAATGAATATCTGACATTGACTATACGATGCAAGAATGGGAGCCAAATTCATTCCTGGCATAACTTTTTTTTTCATTCCAGAATAACTTCATGATTAATTTGATCCATAGGCATTTAATTTGCATTTAATGGCTATATCCCTATTGGGCACCTAAAAGTTTACTTTTGACTCCTTCAGGCAGATGTAGCTGCCTGAACATAAGTGCTTATATTTGAATACTGCCTGAGGCAGTGCTGTCCAACTTTTGCACTTGTGGTAGGCACTCAAGGCTCTCAACCAGGACCTTGCAGGGTGACTGTATTAAGAAGGAAATCTGTATATGAAGCTGCATGGATAGAATGTCCTCTGAGCTGAGCCCTGCAATCTGCGATGGAACCAGTTCCACACAGGGAAGGAGGGAAAGGAATGCTACCTCTCCTTGAAACAGAGAAAGAGTTAAAATAGAGACCCAACAGCCATATATATATAAATCCCTGATTCTCTGCCATGTTCAGGGGCTTCTCTAACTTGTGCCAATTGGCTACAATTCACAGATTATATACGTGTTTTGGGAGTAAGGGAACTTCCAAGTTGTGTGGGTACTTCGAAGTGCTCACGGCTACACGGCTTCCTGGCGCTTTTAAGTTAGCAACTTTGAAGTTCATGCAGCTAGAATTATTCTAATGAGGTGATGCATATGTACTGCAGCAACTCATTGCTATTCATCAATCAGGCTCGTTTGCATGCCCCCTTTGAAGGAGGGGGCTAGTGTAGACAAGCCTGAAGTGTAAGAAGGACAAATGCAAAGTACTCCACTTGGAAAGGAACAATCAGTTTCACACATACAAAATGGGAAGGGACTCCTTAGGAAGGGAAGTGCAGAAAGGGATCTATGGGTCACAGTGGACCACAAGCTAAATATGAGTCAAAGTGTGATGCTCTTGCAAAAAAAGCAAACATGATTCTGGGATGCATTAACAGGAGTGTTGTGAGCAAGACACAAGAAGTCATTCTTCTGCTCTGCTGTGCACAGGTTAAGCCTCAGTTACAGTATAGTGTCCAGTTCTGGGCACCACATTTCAAGAAAACAGGAGAAATAGAAGAAGGTCCCAAAAAGGAAAACAAGAACATTTAAAGGTCTAGAGAACATGGGCTATGAAAGAAGACTGGAAGAAATGGGCTTGTTTAGTTTAGAGAAGAGAGGACTGAAAAGGGACATGATAGCAGTTTAGAAGTACCTAAAAGAATGTTACAAGGAGAAGGGAGCAAAATTGTTCTCCTCAGCCTCTGAGGACAGGACAAGAAGCAATTGGCTTAAACTGCAGCAAGGGAGGTTTAGGCTGGACATGGAGAAAAACTTCCTAAATGTCAGGGTGGTTAAACACTGAAATAAATTGCTTAAGGAGATTGTGGAATCTCTATCATTGGAGATATTTAAGAACAGGTTGAATAAATATCGAACGGGGATGGTCTAGATAGTGTTTGGTGCTGCCGTGAGGGCAGGGGACAGGACTCAATGACTTCTTGAGGTCCCTTCCAGTTCTAGCATTCTATGATTCTATTTTTCGGATCAGAGGCTAAAAGTTTGGCAAGGAGGAAGGGTGACACCCTGCTGTCAGGGACATGCCTTTGCTGTCTCCATGGTAATTTTCCTGAATCTGACCAATTTATAAGCCCTTGGGAAAAATCCCTGAGTTTCCATAAGCTTAGTCAAGACTCACAACAGCTTCACTACTAAGAACTCCAAATATTCTATCTCCATTGAGCATGTGCCAGCTTGGATCTTAGGACTTTCTTTGCAACTGCTGTTCCCAGGTGCTGCTGCAAAGCCAGGCACAGGTATCAAGAACAGGCAAGCTCTCATTCCTGTTTTCAGTGTTCCTTCTGTGGCTGCCGGACTGATGTAGAGACTGGTGAGGTAGGGAGGTGGAAATGGATGAGAACAGAGGAAGAAGGGGGAAGAGCTAGGTTGGAGTGGTGGATGGGCGAAGAACCGGAGGGGAGTGAGAGCTTGTAGGGAAAGGCTAAGATTAGAGTGAGGCAGAAGCCATAGGGTAAGGGTAGATAGAAGACAGAGGAGGCAAGGGACAGGATTTGGGGCATGATGGGGTAGATAGAAGCAGAGGTGGAGCAGGGCAGGAGCTGAGCCGATGTGCTGATAGGAACATGGGGGAAGGAAGCATTGAGAGGATAGAAGGACAAGGGGACTGGACCCAGGGAGACCTGGGTATAATATGAACAGAGAAGGTGGATAAAAGAAAAAGGAAAGGAGAAGGACCTGGATGGAAAGTGCAGATAGGAGAAAAGGCAGGATGTGTATAACAACTACTGCACACTCCCCCACCAGAGCCTAGAATTGAATGTCAGTCTTGAATCTCTACAGTCCTCTGATGACTGCAAATATTGGCAAAACACAGTGTATGCCTCATCTCCCTCTAGAGACACACACAAGACAACACTGCTGTCATTTAAAGTTACCAGTTATGTTGTATTGTGGTAACAAATGACACCAGCTTTCCCATATCCGGCCCTGATGTGTCTAGATGAAGGCTTCTGTTGGGAGACCATCTGTCACATCAGGAGCCTTCTGCTGATATCCTGGTCATCCGTGTTCCATGAGGAATAAGGATGTGTCAGCAGAGGGGCTTTCCCGACATTTGGCCCTGTGTGTAGTGGCCAAATGTTGGAAAAGCCTCTCTTGACAGAACTGTCGGCAGGAGATACACAAATGCATTGTGCAATTTGAATATCCTTCGATGATAGTTCTCAGCAATCTAGACATAGCCTGTGTATGCAGCTTCCTTTCTTCCTCCTGGAGAACCACAGGTTGAACCTCTCTAGTCTGGCATGCTCTCATCCTGCAGTATCCATAATCTGGCATGAATTTAGTTAGCCAGATGCCCACTTATCATGGGTGTGGCCAAGTTTGCCATTGTCCCATAAAGTTTCCGGCCACCAGTCCTGGTTCTCAGTGTTCTGTGCTGTTATTTAGCTGTAATTTACACCTTAATGTCTTCTAAGAGCAAAGTAAGCAGTGGAAGTGTTGGTCACGCTGCTAGAAAATACTGACGTCCTGCAGCTTGGCAAATTCTCCTGTTTGGCACTGGTCAGATCCTGAGGTTGCCAGACTAGAAAGGTTCAATCTGTAGTTAAATATGATTTGACTCATTCTATTCACTTCCTTTGAAGTATCTGGCATCTCCCATTGCTGGAAGACAGGATACTGGGCTAGATGTGTAAGATCACCAGTCTGATCCAGTATGGCCATTCTTACGTTTTTATGAATACTTATCATGATTAGCAGTTTGCTTATTTCTATCATTCTAGCAGGCAGGCAGAGTCAGAGTCAGAGGCTGGACAGTCACTGGCAAAATTCATTGCTCTGGTGGTGTAATCTGTGTTCCATTTCTCCCCCATTTAATTGTTTCTGAGAGCTCTAACACACAGATTAGGCTCCAGAATAAGACAGGAAGTGCTGCATTAGTTATTTCTTTTAATTTAACAAAACAAAACTAACAATCCCTTAAAACTGATTAATCAGGGAACAATTCGCTTGTCTGTTGGCTTCAGTAGGACTGATACCCACATCTCCAACAGAGGTCAGCAGAGCCCCATTGGAGAGATGCAGTCACTGTATTCATACTTTATTAAATTGCACAGGTTCCCTTCCTATGTGTGGGAAAGCACCCCACATAAAAAGGCCAACACCGAGGTGCACATTCGCGTGTCATTATGGGTTGCCGGGGGTAGGGGAAGTGTTCTTTCTTAGCCATTATTTTTGGTGACTCTTCTTGTGCTTGATGTGCTGAAAGCCAAGCTGATCCCAGCTTATCCAATCTACCTATTGACCTGACCTGTTCTGTTGTTGACATAGTTTGGCGCCACTTGCTCATGTTCCACTTCTGGCCGCTCCAGAGGTGAGCAGTGGCAGACAGACATGAAACGAAAGGTAGATTCCGCTATTGTTACACAAGTGAGTATTTCCCTTAACTTCCACAGGTGCACTCCTGCCGGGAAGGAGTACTTCTAGGGGGAAAGTGTTGCAAAGTAAGGCCCGGAGTTAGTAAACAGCCAAGGACCCCATTCCAGGCGCCTCACCCAGCGGTTGTATGCTGTAAAGAGAGGTAGCTGAACCTGACATGAGATTAGGAGGGGCCCAGAGAGAGCCACGTTTAGGTCCCCCCATGTGAATCCCCCCGCCCCCTCCCGATTTATACCCTAGGAGACTCATTAATGACCGTGCAAATTAATATAAACCGGGTAATTTATTCGGGTCTCAACAGAAGAACCGCAGGGAGAGGCCTCGCCGGCTTTAAGGCCGATCGCTCACTCGCTTCCTAGTTCTGCGTAGTGTGTTTCCTTGTTTCTCTCCCCTCCTCTTGAATACTGGGACACCTTCTGACCCTTCCCCGCCCCCAGCCCCAAGCCGATTGCTAAGCAGGTTTAAAGGACAGGAGCCTGACGGGGGTTTATCCACACTGTGTCCGGGAGGGTGGGGAGGGAGATTAAGTCTTTGCTTCCAACCCGTTCCGCCCCCTTCCCCCAGCGCGATCTGGTTGCCTCCCTACAGGTCGGTGGGCTTCCCCCGCTGCAGGCTAGCCTTGGTGTTAAGCGGCCACCCGCCCACAGCGGCCCCGGCAGGGTCCGGAAAACCCAGTCACCACCACCACGCCGCCGCCAGGGGAACAAAGAGAGGCGAAGGAGGAGCGCCCCGAGAGCTGGAGCGCTGCTGAGAGCGCACCGCGGTGCGGCCGGTGCCCGGGGAGAGGCGCGCGGAGGTTCATTGTGACTGCTCAGACGCCTCCTTTCTGTTTCTCGCCTGATCTGCCTGCCACCCCCTCGCCCAAGGGCTGAGACCCCCTGGCAAAGGGGGTATCGGGAAGCGAGCGGGGCTGTCTCTGCCCGAGCTCGGCAGCAGCCTCCGCGCCCGTGCGTCGCCGTGGCGGGATTCTCCCGCTGCTTTGAACCCAGAGGCTGGGGGGATTTATAGGGGTAACGGCAGCTAGTGATGTCAGCCCTCGCCTAAAATAGAGAGGGATAGACTGCAAATCCACGGCCAGGAGGCTAAAGCCTTCCAATCCAGCCTCAGCCAGCACCATGCCACTGTGAAGTCCCCACCGCCGCGGCCCCATGCACCCCACCCGCCGCCACGCCAGGGGGAGAAAGCAAAGGATCAAAGACCGGGTGCCCCCCACCTCACCCTACCCCCCGCGGCTCCCTTTGCACTAGGGGGGGCCACAGCTCTCCCTCTCCGAGCCAGGAGATCGCACCAGCCGGAGGCGGTGGGAGCAGAGCTGCTGGAGCCTGGCCTCTCGGAGCCCGGAGGATTACACAAGGGATTTTTTTTTCTGCTGCTTGCTGCTGCTTAGCCGCTAACGGGGGTTCTCCAAAGGAGAGCGCTGCCTTCGCACCCCGCCGTGCCCCACCAGCCCTTGCACCCTTGCGAAGACAGGGGGCTTGCAGGACCATGGCATCGCCAGAAGGGTGAGGGGGCCTGCCAGGGTCGCAGGATGACCGGGAGGGGTAACCTGGGTTTGTGTGTGTGTGTGTGTGTGTGTGCGCCGTGCGGGGGCGGCGGGGGAGGGGTGGTGGTTACCTTCGCGCCTCCGCCCCGGGCGCGGGAGGAAACCGGGCGGGCAGAGGCAGGTAGGGAAGAGAACAGCGCGTCCCAGAGCTCGTTCACTTGTCTGCCACCCCTACCGGTGCACTGCCCAAGCCACCTGCCCCCGAGCTGCAGCGGCGCCCAGAGGCTCCAGGGCTAATGGGGAGCGAGTCCCTTGCGGCGTCTCGTAAAGGCGGCTGCCCCTGAGCGCGGGGGCAGAGGAACTACACTGCAGAGCTCCCGCGGGTGCGCCCAGGACCAGGGCGCGGTTCGGGGGTGGCGGGGCGCGCGGAGGGTTACACAAACAAGCCAGCACAATGAGGCCCCTCCGCGGGACAAGCCCGGGCCAGCGCCTGTGAAACGCCCGTGAGCACCAACCACTGACTGGTCCCGCCGGCCTGTGGGGCTTGTGTGTGTGTGTGTGTGTGTGTGTGTGTGTAGGGGGGGGTCTTCAAAAGCCTCGCCTGCCTGGGCTCTTTGATCGCTGCTTACCCTCCTGCCGTTATTGTCTAGCATTACAGTGCGTCGGGCGTCAGCCTCCCGCTTTATCCCTGGACATTGTCAGGTTGGATCAGGATGAGCTGCTGGAGGCAGGACCTCTGGGGGCAGAGGGCAGAAGGAGGCTCTGCTTAGATCCTGCACTTGTGTCTCCTGGTGAGCTGATTTAAGTGTCCCCGAGCAGCAGGGCAACTTGTTGTAAAGTTGGCATGTCAGTGGCACGCTGCCTGGGCAAGGAACTGTGCCATTCCCAGGCCAGCTGGGTTGAAATTTACAGGCGCTGTTTTCCCTAGGTATCCTAATACCCTTAAGAAAATTAATCCCATGTGTTACAAGTATCAGAGGGGTAGTTGTGTTAGTCTGTATCTTCAAAAACAACAAGAAGTCCTGTGGCACCTTACAGACTAACAGAAATTTTGGAGCATAAGCTTTCATGGGCAAAGACCATGGAAGACCATTGTCTTTGCCCATGGAAGTTTATGCTCCAAAATTTTGGTTGGTCTGTAATCTTATGTGTGTTCACAGAAGAACTCTGGCACAGCAGAGCAACAGAAACTTTCTTCTCTGCCAATAATAGCTTAGCTTGGGGTACCATGCTGCGTCTGGAAGGCATTTATAGATCATATATGCATACATCACCACTCTAGTAAACTGTAGGATACTTTTGGATTTCCCCAAACAAGGACATGACTTAATTAGCTACCATCAAAAGAGAAAGGGAGCAGACTCCGCTATAGAGAGACAGGCTGGTAAGTGGATATTTCAATTTGAGATGAAGCAAACATTTTAAAAGACATATGCAAAGACAGTAGGACTTTTTAAATACATTGATTTTGCAGAAGGATAGGAGAGAGAAAAGAGGGGTTCCATAAACACCCTTTTTCTCTTTCCTTGTTGGAGTTCATAATCTAAATTGGGGCAGATTGTGAGACGCGGAAAAGAAGGAAGATGTCTAAACATTGTCTTAAAACTCCTACAGGAATTAACATAAATTAAAAAACATCTGGAGCATAGTGCATCAGTGACTTCAGGAGTCATCTCTGTTTATTTGGTGTATTTGATATAACATTCATCCACATATCTTAGGAGCCTTCTGATATAATCCCAAATTCAATTCTGCTGCTTTTATCAAACAGGCTTTCTCTCAACTCCCCTCCAACATGACAACAAAATCCTGATAAAAAAAATTGCCACCCCGCAACCTCTAAACTGGAAAATATCTGAGGGTAGAGCTAAACCTTGTACTGTGGTCTAAGAGTCAACAAACTTAGGTTCCTTTGGACCAGCAAGGAACATGAATTCTGGAGTCAGGAGATGTTCTTTATGAGTGGCTGTCTGCAACCCCATTAACATTTAACAAAAGGGTCTGTTAGCTGGAAGGCCACATATGAATTCCACTGTATAGCAGTGCAAGGGTGAGGCCCAGTCTCTCAAATTTGTGTTTCTAAATGGAAAAAAATAGAGAAAGATGTACTTTGGTGTGAAAAATGCAAAATGGAAGTGGGACAGTTTCATCTGGCATTCTGCTCATGAGTCTCATCTCTGATAGTGGTGTTCCTGATGTTCAGATAAACACAATTTCAGAGGTGTATGACATAAATGTATTTAAAAATAATGTATATAACAATATATCTCCAAATGAGGGAATATGCACAAAAGTCTAGAAGATGAGGATATGTCAAATGTCACAATTTATTTAGCAAATAATAACAACCGCCCCTCACCAAAAATATACATAAACATAGAGGAGGGCAAATATGCAATCCATTTCTACAGTGATATTGACCATTTACAGCCAAGGCTCACACAGGAGGAAGGTTTCCTTGCATTCCCCCTTTCAATAGTGATTGCTTTCTCTCTTCAGTTTCTTCATCAGTTGCTTTTTCAGACTTTTTGCCCTTGTGGCAATCTACAGTCAGGAAAAATCTGTTCTGGTCGGTTTGTTGCCAGCAAAGAAACTCAACTAACAAGAAAATGTAGACTGAAATGCCCCCTGAAATAACAAACTCAAACTCTGTGTGGGTTTAGTCAAGTTTCTTTTAATTGCAGCCACTGATGGATGCTGAATACACTGGCTGATATCTTGATTCCTGAATCCCCTGATACTGATAGTGTTACAATGCTTTTAGACAGTTGTCTCAAATAGGAAACAGCTAACAAGTACTACAGGGAGGAAAGTGTGGAGCTGTGATTGTCATTCACAGTTGTACTGTCAGAGTTCAAAGAGTAATTCATACTATTACATATTCCTGAAATACCCTATTTAGTGTAGTGCTTAAATTTCCATGGCTTTAGTCCTGCAAGGTGCCAAACCCTCCAGTCCTGATCCTGATGGACATGGGCTTCACTTTCAGCATATGAGTGACAGGGCACTGTTCCTGTCCTAAGGTTAAGCGTGTGCCTAAGTGATTTGTTGGGTCAGAGCCAGAATGCTTGACACCTCGCAGGATCAAGTCTCAAAGTATCTACTTAGCATTTTCATTTGGTTCCCACTGAAGTCAGTGGTTGTTTTCCCATTGACTTCAAAGAGCGCGGGATCGGGCTCTTTATCTCTGATCCTACAGTCACTCTACTGCAGAAGATCGACCCTTTCAGGGTCAGTATTCTGGGGTTTCCTTTTGTGTGTGTGTAAAACAATGCTTTCAGGGCTCAAAATTGACCCCAGAATGCCTTGCGAGAGGTGAGAAATAAGGAAGGTCAGTGGGAGAAACGCTCCTGTTGACCTTCCTCCCTATAAACAGACATCGAAATCGACCACCAAAAAGCTGATTTTAGCTACTGTGACAAGGTAAGGCTGGAAGGGGGTAAGAACGAGAGGGAAAAGCAGGGCAGGAAAACAAGCAGGGTGTGAGCTTCAGGGGAGGAAGATGCCCTGGGTCAATTGGGGCCAGTTGGTCCCACTTAAGCCTCCTTCTAAAAGAACCCTTGCCCAGTAGGCAGGGGAGAGAGAAGGGAGGAGAGAGCTGGAGGAGAGGACAGGAGCAAAGCAAAGCAAAGCAAAGCAAAGCGAGTTTTCTAGAGGGACCAAAAGAAGGAGAGGAGTGCTCAGCCACAAGGGGCTAAAGCCCCTGCCTAGGAGGCCTGGGATTTGGAGTAAGGCCAAGCAGGCTGAATCCACAGGAGGAGCCAAACCAGGAGGGGGAAAAGGCTGCTGCTACTACTACTGCCACTGCCTGGAGGAGGTCCGGGGGTGGGGAGAATTGTCTGGGGAAGTGGCCCAGGGAAGAGCTGTGGTATTCATAATGAGGGGAGCCCTCCCCCACCACCAGCAGCTACACAGGGTCCCTGGGCTAGAACCCGGAATGAGTGGGTGGTGCCTGGGTTCCCCTCCAGACCACCATCTTCCCTCCTTCCCCCTCCTCATGAAGGGCAGTGGTGTCTGGGCTGTGGGAGAGTGGACTAAATAGAGGCCTGGAGCCCAGGAGCCTGGCCAGCCTTGCCACACTATGCAATTGGCATAGCTAAAGTTGCACATCAGCACTTGACTTCTATATCTAGTGTACACATAGCCTTAGTATATTTAGTCTTGTTAAAGGGAGCTGGTTTAGTGCACAAGCATTGGTTTAAAATTCACTTTTACAGTCTTAGAGATGGACTGAAGCTGTTTAAATTTGAATTTATATTTTGAAGACCCTCCCCAAACCTTAGATGTGTTGTTTTTAGGCTAATGTTGCAATAGGGGCATTTACAAAGTTAGCATATGGGTCTGGGTTTGAGCTTTTAAGGTTGTATCTTTCAATCTGGAGTTTTGTTTTGGGTCTACTTGTAATAAGAATGTAACTGTATGATACTTCTGGTATTGCACGCAATATGTTCTAAATATGTTCTGTGTCCAAGTCCCTCTCCATAGCATTTCCATAACTCCCCATTAAAACATCCTTTATAGAATTACAAAACATTCTTATGAATGACCCTGAGACAAGAAAGTGGGTGATGCAAGTAGGAAGTGCCTTTTTTGTTTTAAAAAAAAATAAGTGCCAGTACTCAGTGGGCTTCCCCCGCTCCTCCTCCCCTCAGCAAATCCCATGGTTGGGGCTGCTGAGATGCTGGTACTGTGTACCAGCACAAAAAAGCACCACAAGTAGGAAAAGAAAGCACTTTATCATATAAGAAAGATACAGGCACAGAAGCACTGATACAGATATGTTAAAAAAGAAACAGCAATATTATTATATTCAGCTGAAAAACAAAAACCTGCAAAAATGGATCATCTCAGTAGAATCCCCATTAATTCAAAAATTCAGAGATGTCAATGTGTTTATTCAGTCCTGTGAGCTTATTAGTAAAATCATTTCAGGTACTTTATGATCCTATATACGCAGTATTTATGTAACACACTATATCAGCAGAGTTCTCATTCTGTTGCAAATAAGATATATTTAATTCAAATGATACCTTCCTGGAGTTGGGCTATATTTGCTCAGTTAACAATAGTGCAACATAAATTGCAGCCTAAACTTTCTCCCCAGGCCTGATTGTTCCTCTGGTTTCCTTCAGGACCTCTGTCTCAGGCCTTAGTTTTAGTATCTTTGAGATGTGCTAGCCTTTTTTATACTCCTGGATTGGAATTAATTGGAAACATCTGATTTAAAACTCAGAGCAGATCAGCAAAACTACCTCCCCCTCTGGCTGTCAAGTTTAAGCAGCTAGCATCAGGTGGCTTCACAGAGGCGTTCTTCATCCTGGTGCAGGACTCTGGAATAGGTCAAACTGTTACACAAAGATACTTAGCTTCTCTTGATTTTCATTTAGTAGTTTATTCATACATCTCTACTCATGGATATGTGGCCATTGGTGGAAATGTGTTGGCACATGTGATTAAATACCCTCAATCATAAAATCCATCCAAATGTGTTTCATTGTTCTCTTTATTTCCACATACCAAACAATGCTGTGGACCAACTGATTTGTATTCAGTCTCCACATTTGCGGGGCAGATGGAATAGATGAAGAACACAAATGAAAGGCATGGACTGCAGCCCTAACTTAATCTCTCGCTGATGTCAACAGCAAAACTCCTAGGCTATGTCTACACGACAGCCTAAATGTGAAATAGGCTACGTAGCTTATTTCAAGTCAGTTGCAAAATAGACTGTTTTGGCACGTGTCAAAATAAAGCACTGTTTCCAGGCATCCCTGTACTCCTGAGCATTTATCAGTGTTTATTATTCTGACAAAAAAAGCAGGTGAAGTTGGTGCAAAAACTATTAATAATTTTTCTGGTTAAATACTGGAGTTTATTTTGGTGGACAGAAGGGCAGCGGAAACAAGTATGCAGTAGTTTAATGCTTTGATGAATGGAACTCAGTGTGGTTTGCGGCAGAATTAGAACACAACTCAAAACATGCCACTTCTGAGTTTCAGCAACCAATACACCACTAATCTACAAATAAAACTTCTTTTTGGAATAAATAGTTCACTGGTGTAGATTTAGAACTAGTACGCTATAAATATTTACATTTAAGAATTGGGCCACACCTTTTGCAGTGCCAGCACTCAACTTCATCCTTTTCTCCTATTATTTTTTCAATTTTAGAATATTTCCTTGTCTTTGGAAATGTATTTGGACACACATTTTCATTTTATTCCCATTATAGTTTGTCAGGTTTGTAAACTGCTATCTGCTAACAGCTAGAAATGTGTACATGGTGGGCATGGGATTCATCACTAAGATCAGATGTACACACACTTCACAGCTTGCATGCATGCTTGTTTGTTGATGGGATGTGTTGTCTTGACTAGTACATAGCCTTATTTTGACAGGCACCTTTTCATATACATACAGACTAATATATCACCATAATACCTATACCTTCTGCAATGTGTTCTATTTACTTAATACAGCAAATTATTTTTATATATTTGAATGATACAAAGTGGGGTTGAGAATTGGAAAAAAACCTGCTTTTTGTAAACCCCAGGATTTTTTCAGTGAAAACCAGTTTAAATTGAAAACAAAGGGGCTTAAAGATACCATATAACCTTAGGCCAAAAATGCCAAGTTTTTTACATACCAAAAATCCATATCTAGGCACTAAAGTATGAGTTTCAACTACACTGAGCATCCAGCAGCTCCTAGAGAAGCCAATGGGAACATCTGGGTTCTTGGAATTTTTGCAAATTGAGTTACTTATTTATGCATGAATTTCAAAGCCCAAAGTTAGGCAGCTGTTTCTTACAAAGATTGTGTGAGATTTTCAGAAGCATTTGCTATGGTGTAACTGCTCCTACCAAAGTATATATAACATACTATACAAACACACATGGACATGTGCATAAACACACGAAGATACAGTGATGAATGCAGACTCTTGGTACTAAGTGGGGCCTATCTACTAGTTTCGTAAACAGAAGGGAATGAGAATTTATATTCTCAAATGTTGCAAAAGGCGCTCTTCTGTAAGATGTGTGGAATAGATTCATTGACTCATGACTTTAACACTCGTGGGTAATGCAGCTACCCCGGACAAGTGCAAATAAACCACCATCCCTTCCACCATCTCCCCTCTGTGCATCTATGTGGATGTGGTCACCAATCCTCAAGTTCAGCCAGGCTTCGTTGGTGCAGGTTATGCATATGGGAGGTGGGTGCTTCCTTCACCCTCAGCTGGTTTAATGCAGCTGTAAGGATGCTTTACATTACACTGGTTTATATTAGGCTGATTGATGCTGTTAATTTGGAGGGGGACTATCAGAGTTCCAGCCCAGTCCCCCTGACATGATAGTGGGGTCCAGAGAAAATCATGTAGGATTGACTCTGATGGTATGGGAAACCTCACCTGGCAGTTTAATATGACTCGATAGTTTTACACAGCCAGAACAGTGCAAAGAGGACATTCTGTAGGTCAGGATCTGGCCCATAATTCATATTTTTTTCTTTTGACCTCTAAGTTCCTTTTCCCCCCAGTTATATTCTCCAATAATCTGAAATTGTCCATGTCATGGACAAGTGAAAAATAGATTTCAGGGTCATGTTTAGAGTTTCCTAATTTACTTCCTTCTCATCTGGAGAGCAAGTTGACAGAATGGAACTGAATGGAGACCTAGAGATGAACCCAAACTTGAAGTTTGGATGTGAACTGACACAGTTTTGGGATATGCCAGGCCACAGATCCAGGCCTATACTTCATACCTTGGGCACTTTTATGTGCATTTGGCCAAACAGGAGGGCTAAATCTAGACACCTTCAAATGCAAGGGAATATTTAATTCATATTGCAATCCAAACCATAGGCCTGGGGCTCTTGTCTGCACAGAACCCTCTTCATTCAATGTGACAAGTATCAGAGGGGTAGCTGTGTTAGTCTGTATCCACAAAAACAATGAGAAGTCCTATGGCATTTCACAGACTAACAGATTTTTGAAGCATATGACGTCAGTGGGTCTTTGCCTGCAGAAGCTTATGCTCCAAAAAATCTGTTACTCTATAAGGTGCTACAGGACTTCTGCAGTGTGTCTCCCTGTTAGTAAACTGATGGACAGAAGGCTCTATGCTAAGAAGAATGCTTCAATTCTTGCTCCTTCCTTGTTGAATATCTCTTCATTTTCTTCCTGTTGTCCTGCAGCGTTGACAGGTTGGTATGAATTAATTGTGAGGGCTTCAAAATCTGTGCCACACCTTTCAACTGTATCATCTTTGGACTGGCCATCTGCTTATGAACACATTTGTTTTTACTCAACAGAATATAACATATACCTCCTTAATATCAGAGAGAGACCCACCTTGTCTCTCTAATAAACGATGCCCAACACAGCTAGAGCAACACTGCATACAATTATTAAAATCTGGACATTTAGGCTGGGTCTACACATGCCCCTTCCTTTTGAAAGGGGCATGTTAATGAGGAGGTTCGAAAGATGCTAAGGTGCTGCAATGAATATGCAGTGCCTCATTAGCATAATGGTGGCTGCAGCAATTCGAAAGTGCGGCTTTTAGAATTGCGTGCCGCCCGTGGAGACGGGACCTTCCGAAAGGACCCCCACCCCCAGTTTTCGAAAGCCCTTCTTCCGATTACCAGATAGGAAGAAGGGCTTTGGAAAACGGGGTGGGGGGGTCCTTTCGGAAGGTCCCGTCTCCACGGGTGGCGCGCGACTCAAAAAGCCGCACTTTCGAATCACCGCAGCTGCCATTATGCTAATGAGGCGCTGCATATTCATTGCAGTGCCTCATTAGCATATTTCGAACATGCTCATTAACAGGCCCCTTTCAAAAGGAAGGGGCACGGCTAGACCCAGCCTTAGTTTAAAAGCTGCTTTTGTGTATTAATATTTTTATTTATGCATTTATAATCATCCCAAAGGATCTCAACGTATTTTAAAGCTAACTTCTGACTCTTCATGCACAGAGGGAAAGACAGGAGGCCAAATTCCAATTTTGGTCTTCTCTAATTGTGGCCGTGTCTATACTAGCCAAAAACTTCGAAATGGCCATGCAAATGGCCATTTCGAAGTTTACTAATGAAGAGCTGAAATACATATTCAGCACCTCTTTAGCATGCGGACGGCTGCGACACTTCGAAATTGACGCAGGTCACCACCGCACGGCTCGTCCACACGGGGCTCCTTTTTGAAAAGGCCCCGGTGACTTCGAAGTCCCCTTATTCCTATCTGCTCATAGGAATAAGGAGACTTCGAAGTAGCCGGGGCCCTTTCGAACAGGAGCCCCATCTGGATGAGCCGCGCAACGGCGAGCCACGTCAATTTTGAAGTGTCGCGGTCGCCCGCATGCCAATGAGGCACTGAATATGTATTTCAGCGCTTCATTAGTAAATTGTGAAATGGCCATTTGAATGGCCATTTTGAAGTTTTTGGCTAGTGTAGACATAGCATGTATGTAGAATCCCTGAAACCAATTTAGAGCAGCACAGTTTAGCCAGGTTTTAAGGTGTGCTAAGTTTGGTAGCCTAAACTATGAGGACCCAAAGGAAGACAGAAGAACATGTAAGTTAGAGTAAGTCTCACGTGGTTTAACTTGCAGCTTTTTATACGTTACTGTCTTGCTACTCTGTTTTCTTCTGATCTTTCAATATATGAGTTACACCATCTCTGACTTCTTTGGTTAAAAGGGCCCAATTTAGATGGACATTAAATGACACCTGCCTTACACATTGGTAGAATGGGTGTAAGAAGGGCTAGAGGTCTCTAACTGGCCTGCACATTAGTCTTCGCCCCAGTTATTAGTTTCAACTGAGGCCAGCTGTGGAAGCCGTGTTCATGTTGGTGAGTGCTCATAAGAGTAGCTCCATTAAAACCTGTGAGACTAAGCATGTGACTGCTTACTTATATAAGGGTTCTACAGCCGAGCCCTGGAATTAATTTAGACTCATTTCATCCAAGAACATGTGCAAGCTGCATTGCAACAGGTGTGGGCATGGCAACGAGAGGCTGCTATGGTGTATTCACGAGCCTGTGCTGGTAATGAACGAGACCGGTCACAGCAGAGGACATGGACAAATGTAAAAGAAGCATAGTTGGAGGGAAAATCTGGCTACCAAATATACAGTATTCCATAGCAAAGAGCTAGTACTGTGCTGATTCTGATATCCCTCCCCATGGTGGCACTACTTCTCATTCACTGAGACATTATTATCTGGTGCTTTGAGAGAATAAACTGTTGCCCTCGCTATGCTGGTTTAGGACAGATTTGGCCCTATGTGTATAGGAATCAATTAACAGACTTCTGCAATGTGGGTGTGGCAGCTGTTTCTAGGATACAACTACAAAATGATTTAGGACAGGAAGTGAAGAACACAGCATACAACTGATATTAGGAAATTTAAGGTGGGCATATTGCAAGTACTCGTGTAGCAATTTGTCCTGGAGTTAGAGTTTGTCCCTTTGTTCTTGTAAAAAGTCACATGAAATCATTAATAGCTGCACCACTTCAAAACATAAATTCCTGCTCATTATATTATTCACGTACATCTATGCTGTTAACGTTTGCTACCTATAGTGTTTTCTTTTTTGAAGCTCATAGGAATAAAGTTTTTGATAATCTGTTCAATTGGGTTAATAGTAGCACTTTCAAGGGCAATGTAAAAGACCCTCTGAAATATACTTTTATACTAAAAGTACTTTTATATCAAAAAGGTCCCTGCAAACAGCCAAGTTTCATGTGTATACTATTGCACGCACAGGTTCATGTTGTTGAAGAATTCCACAAAACTAATTGTGCTCTGGACTTAGCTGTTAATTTGTAACTTAAGCCATGGAGTTTCATTTTGTTTACTTGCCTTCCCCTGGTAGTGAGAAAAGTTTTGTATAGAAAAACTGGATACTCCAATCCTCCAACACACAAATAAGAGATAACACAGAGAAGTACACTGGATGCATGCTGGGATCAGTATGTATGGATATCACGGCTGCAGACTTACAGGAGGGAGAAATGTTATGTATTTCCCAACAGGTGGCAGTAAGTGTCAATATTTCTTCCACTCTGAGAACCTATCAGGCTTTGTATTTAGAAATTTGAAAAACTTCTCTGCTTAGTTAATTATCGCTTCAAATCCATGATGCCTTTATGACACTTATAATTGCAACTGTTCAAAACCACAGACAGTCATACATTGTTTTTAGAGTTCCTGAATGTCAGTAGGAATTTTGCTAAAATACAGAAATTTCTTGATTTAGTAATCTGTACAACAGCAGTTTTGGAGACTCCGTCAAATTGTAATGGAATACAGGTCAATACGGCATGAATGTACCTGTTATCTTTATTGCACATTTCTAAAATTCTGCACAGCACTCTTATCTATTTTTAAGTTAAGACTCCTGGTTAATTTGTATTAATTTCCTTTCAAGTTTATTGATTTATGTTGTTTGCAAATACCAAGTTATGATCAAAGTTAAAGCAACCACACAAGAGGGTTGTAAACTTTTATTAGGTTGATTCATACTCACATATCACAATTACCTGGAGAAAAGGAAAGAAAAAGCTGTGCATGAATAAGATGAGAGTGATATGTTGACTAATGCTATTTCTGTTGAGGCGGATGACTTTTGAAAATGCTCTCAAATGCTTTCAAAGCGACAGTACCAAGGTCCTGTAGCCGTTAAGGAGTTCATGACACTTTTTGTTAGCATAAAAATATTAAGTCCAATATCTTGGCCAAATTCAGAGATGGATATTTGCATTCTGCATCCTCAAATAGTACCCATAGTTTTAATGGTATCCTCCACTTCCTGTCCTAAACTGTGGTATTGTTATACTCGAGTATAGACAGTTGCTGAATTTTACCTCCAGTGTAGATTAATTAAACTGGTGAGCTACATAGCAGTAAAATCTTGTAATGCTTGGAATCATCTGAATAGAAGAAGGTTCGTACATTTAAGATATTATTGTTAATTAGTTTTATTGAAATGCATAGAAGCTAAGGTTGGGGACCACTGTTTGGTAGGGACCATCCACATTTATAATGAAGAGAGAGGTCCTGCCCCACACAATTTGCAATCTCTATGCATGTTAAGATTCCCTCAAAGCCATATGGGGAGAACGTGTCAACAGTTATTAACAGAAGTTGTCCCTGTTCTGAAAATATACAGTGGAGCTTTGACATCCTAATATAAAAGGGCTCAGGTGGACTACGACAAATTGAATTTGTAGCGTTTATTTATTCACTTCAAAATAGTGACTCACCTTCCAAATAGCTACATTGTTTATTATATTTAGTATTCCTGGCACACTGATTGTACAGGAGAAAGAAAATTTCTATATCATGGGGGAACAAAAAAGAATAAAGAAAGATCAAATACCAGTATTGTTATAATTACTTATTATGTTATTATATTATATTACATTGTTATAGTTACTTGCCTTTTTGCCTTGCAAGTGCCTACAGAAGCATCTTAGTAGGCCAGTATATGCAGCACTTCCATCTTACTATAGACCTGAACAAATTCTATTTTACTAGTTAGGTGTTTTTCCTCATCATTTGTTATGGATTTTTTTTACCCGCTCCAATAAATCCAATTAATTTTCAAAAGTCCAGTGCCATATTTTGCACTCCATTCACTGTGACCTGTTGTGTGTGAAATGGATTCATTATGCAGAGATCTTGGCCAGTTGGCACAAAGACACTATTTAATTGATGTAATTGACTTAAAAAAAGTGCTTATTGACAATTTAGTCCCACTTGGTATTAACCCTGTGCTTTTTGTATTGATACAGCAGTCACTGCAAATTTGACGGAATTACACCAACCACCATCGTGGGCCAAAGATTGCTAAAACATTCCTAACAGTGAGCATATGATGCTGGGTGGGTCCAGCTGGTAATGAGATATAGAGCGTTTTGCCTTAGGGTCAGCCATTCTAATTTATCCTGTGTCAGCCTGGTAACCTTCCACAACATTCTGTGCTTTATTGAATATACATCTCCAGAACAGAAAACAAAAGGTAACAGCTGATGCCCATGTGGGTTGTCTCAATCTAGAGGCCCATGTCTGAATTGTAAATTAACCCACCCTCTAATACTTAAAGGGATCCTTCCACTTTTGGTCTGAGTGATGCTGTGCATACATCACATGCTTATTTTTTTTTACACAAAAACTTGTATCCTTCATACATTGTTTTCTTATCTTTTGCATGGGGCTGGAAGGTGGGAAGGAAGGAAAAACGCGGATGGCGTCTTGTTACATTGTACGGCAGGGGTCAGCAACCTTTTTCAGTTGGAATGCTGAACTTTGACCTTTTGCCCACTATGTATGGTCCGTGTGCCAGTGATGCTTTTCAAAGTCACTAATAGTCCTACTTACAACAGCTTCATTAATAAATAAGTTAAGATGCAGAGCTTTACTGTTTAGGTGGTAGTTGGTTGCATTAGGTGGTCTTTTGTTAATCCACAAATGGCATGGCTTTGAGCAAGCTCCCAGCTGCATGGGGGACAAGGGGTGAGGCTGAGCTCCTGCCTCATGTGACAATGAAAATTGGCTCATGTGGCACTCTTGGCACCCATGCTGGGGGTGTTGCTGACCCCTGTGATACAGCTTACCTTCTGCTTCCACTTTCTTCTCTCAAGGACCTTTTCTCTTTTTTTTTTTAAAACCTTTTTACTTACTAGTGTCACAGCTGGACTGGCCAACCAGGTCACTGTGAAGTGATGCAAGCTGTTCCCTTCATATTATCCATTCTTAGTACTTATTTCTATTGACATAGTGCCTAGAAGCTTAAATGGGATTGTAGCCTAGTTACTTTTGCAGACACTAAAAGACAACCTTTGTCCTAAACAGATAAACCACATGGAACAAATGAAAGGCTATCACCTTCATTATACGGATTTGGGAACTGAAGAATAAAACAGATGAAGTGATTTATCCAAAGTTATAAGTCTGTGGCTGAGCTTGAAATTGAACCCTATTGTCCTAAAAACAAGATCATGCATTGCTTTCAGGCTACCCTTTCACATATCTCAACACTGAGAAAGTTGAGAGCCTCTCCTTTGGTCAGGCAGCAGAGAAGAGGGATATAACTAGGGGAATGAGACAATTTCTTGAGTAGAACTGCAAGAGGGTGCCTTTCCCTCCCTTTCCTTGTCATGTATTTCCAAGAAGAAAAGATCAGATTTAAATTACTGCGGAACGATGAGGTTTTTCTCTTTCTTCCCAATCATTTTTGCTGCAGCTTAGAATGATATCTGAAAAACCTGACATTTTATTTGCAGTGACAGGTTCTATTTTTCAGAACTGCACAGTCTAGCACTGTGCTGCAGCTTGTGTGCTTATTAAAGGTAGAAGAAGAAACGAAAGCCACTGCAACACATCAAGCAATCTGTGCTTGAAGGCGAGATTGGAACCTTCCCTGTGACAGGAAATGCATCACTGTGAAATAAACAGAGAAGGGCAGAATGGAAATGTGCACACTGACAGGCAGCCAGCTCATTACATTCCATAGAAACTTGGTGTGGTGTCTGCTTTGTGGGTTAACAGAAAAATATGCAGGAAATGCAGTCAAAACCCATCCTAAAACCACGGCTTATTTAACAATTTAAGGTTCAGCGTATCATGTTGCAACAAGTCTCTTCCATCTCATTACTTGTGCTCAGTGATGTTATATCAGATCCTGTGCAACAGAACAGCAGGAGGCGCAGAAAAGTTACCCAATCTGTTAAATAATCAATTATGAAAGCCGACCAACAGTTCAGGAGATGTCCATTTTCTCATGGAAAACTGTGAGTAAGAAATAATTTACTTGCTGGCTCTATGCATTAAACACTGCTTTCTGGTGGAAAAAAGGATCCATATTTCTACAGAACCCTAGAGGAAATATTTGTAGCTATGGCCAGCTCTCAACCATTGCAAGAAATCATGTGTGCTACTCTCACTGTCTTTAAAAGGTTCATGACTAGATTGAACATTGCTTCCTGTACATAATAGAAGAAATATCCCTTTGAAGAGTAATGCTGGCACAGGTATAGTGGGAGAGGAATTAGAGACCCAGGATCTGTGCCATGATCTCTTTGCCCACTGGGAGATCCTTAGCAGGAGAATTAAAGTCTCAATTGCAATTTGAGAATCTGGCCCTTAATCTAGTTATCTTTTAAAATCATTTAATGCCAGTGTCCATGTCTTACTCCTTGACAAGTTAGTTCATTGTCTATGATTATAGATGTTGCTAAGCTGCCAGCATTTGTGCTTTGCTAGATGGATGTGTTTGTTTTCATTAAGTGCCTCAAGGTACAGCACAGTTTAGGAGGATTATCTGAAAACTAGTCAAAAAGCAGTAAGGCAGGCAAGAAGAATCTTTGTGTTATATGAGGGATTTAAGTATATAATTAGGGAAGGTAGTATAATCCTCCATTGTAAAAGCAAATACAAAGAGCTAGACTAATTATTTTGATGCATAAATATTTTATTTGAAATAATGCATTGTGGATCCCTACCACCCTCAAACAACCACATAAAACAAGCAAAGAATTGTTGATTTAGCAGTTTCCAGGGTGGAAGTAATGTAACAACATCTTGCTCTACGAGGGCCTTATTTATACCCCACTGAAGTCTATGGAAGAGCTCCAGTTCATTTTAATGGATTGTGGATTCAGGGTCACATAAGATTTCAGGTGACGATCTTAGGGCATTTGATAAATGTTGTCTAAACCTTACAACATCCCTCTGTAATAGGTAAGTAGTAGGAAGAAAATGAAAGCACAAAATCTGAAGGGCACATTTTCAAAAGTTCTTGCACTTACACACAAGCGTATATGCAGCATGTGACCGTGCAGATGTAGTTCATTAGTTAAGCATTTCGCTTGAATGGCAGATGCACTTAGAGGATTAGAGCCTACTACTGCTTCAACCTAGTATAGTTACTTCTATAGCTTGAGTGACGGTGACTTACTTTCAGTGCTGAGGGTCCTAGGTTTAATTCTCACTGGTGGTCCCTAGTGGAGTCATTAAACAAAAGCTAGTGTTTGAGTGTATGTAAAATATGTAGCTTGTAGATACAAATATTTATATGCATGTCCAAATCAAGGTTACATGCATGCACTGGAAGTTTGTCTGGGCAAAACAGAATATGCAGTTTAGCACACTTACTTTTGTAACTGTTCCCCTAAATGGCTTGACTCAGTTACACAGCGAGTCATCTATAAAGCTGGGAATAGAACTCTGGAATCCTGGCTACCAGTGCTATATACTATACACCACAAGCCTATGCTAATTCACAGAGTATCAGTATCACAGAGATCCTAATCCTATGCCTGCTATATATATAGTGTTTCTTTCCCTTTCCTTTTCAGTTCATGCAGGGCAGCAGTCATGGTTAAAAATATAACTCTGTTTGAATCACCACATGAGTCTGGGGTAGTTCAAGAATATTTAGGAGTTATATCTAACATTGCAGGGTTTTATTTTAAAAGGCATTATGGTTTTATAGGATTTCCCATCATGCTTCCCATATACCTAGCTTCATCACGGTAGCTCATGTTTTATGCCGGGTTGTTCCATTTGTGTTATATTTACTGAGCACAAGAATGACTGAGAAAAGAATGTGAGGGGATGTGACACATGCCTAGCCACTGTTTCAATGGCCAGCTACATACTGCTTAAATAGTTTGTCATTACAGATTCTCCAGAATGCACAGCTGAACTTTCCCCTATATTTGAGCCACAAAGCTCTGTCAAGTCCACAGAGGGTGCTTTTACATGTCCCTCTGCTCTTTCAAACTAAGTGAGAGAAGCTCCTAGTTGATTTATATGGACAAGTTTTTTTATCCAGTGGACTGTGTTGTTTCCTGCTCAAGTGTTGGCTGTTGTAATGCAGAAGACATGAACACACCACACCAGAAATTCAGAAATAATGTGTAAGTAAGGTCCTCTTTTATTAACTCAGACTTCCCTACACTTTTGTTACATCTACAGTAGAAGCATCTGTCGACAGAAGTTACTGTTGACAGGGAAATCTCGACAGAACCTGTGCTGACAGATTGCTGCTACACACAACTTGCTCTGTTGACAGAGAACTGTCAGACTGCTACTGCCCTCTGGTGCCAGAAAGTGGAATCGCAGCTCTGCAAAGAGGGCTGCCTGGCAGCCAGAAGCCTTCTCTGGTGACAGAAGTCGCTTTTGTCGACAGTACTATGTCCAGAGATGGTTGCACCTCAAATTTTTGAGGGATAATACCGTCGAGGCAAATGTAGAGTTCTGTAGAGAATCTGTCAACAGAATGCTTTAAGTGTGTAGATGCTCCCTGAGTTTTGTTTACAAAAGGTCCCTTCTTGCCTCGACAGTATTAGCCCTCAAAAATTTGGCTGTGGCCACGATAACCCCTCCTTTAGGATATGCTAATAAGGCGCTGCCATGAATATGCCACACGCGCTTTGAAACTGCTGGTTTCGAAATGCTTGGGGAACTTTTGAAATGGCCCCTTGATTTCAAAAGCCCCTTATTCCCAAAGCCAGATGGGAATAAGGGGCTTTTGAAATGAGGGGGTCATTTTGAAAAGCCTCCCAGGCTACACAGGTGTTTGCATTTTGAAACTGGCAGTTTTGAAGCATGCATGGCCGCCATTAGGCTAATGAGATGCTGCACATTTGTGGCAGCACCTCATTAGCATATCCTAAAGTGCCACATTACCATAGCTCCTCTGAAAGCAGGGGTTAGTGTGGCCACAGCCAAATTTTTGAGGGATAATACTGTCAAGGCAAGTGCAGAGTTCTGTCGAGATTGTCCCTGAGTTATGTGTGTAGAGGCCCCTTCTGTCATCAAAACTCTCTAGTGTAGACACAGCCTTTGGCTTTATCTACACTACAGCGATCTTTTGAAAGAAGTTCTGGAAGATCTCTTTCAGAAGAGCTCATCCAAACACAAAAAAGTGGACCAAAATATAGATGGACTCTTCCAAAAGAGAGCATCCACACAAGCCCCTGCTCATTTGAAAGAATGTGCCAGGGATTGAAAAATGCCATTAGGACACCTGTTTTGAAAAAGGGCCCCCAGGGCATCTACACAAACTTTTTTCTGAAAGACTCATTTGGAAAAAAAAGGTGTTCTTCCTCATCTGGAAGAGGAAGAGGGCTGCCAGAAAAAGCGTGGCGTTCTTTTGATTTCAGATTGAAAGAGCACATTGTGTGTGTGTAGTTGCTCCCTGGGTTCTTTTGGAAAGGGCCAGATTTTTTCAAAAGAACTTGCTAGTGTGGATGCAGCCTTAGTGAGACTCTCTTAGAGTTACTCACACACATTCCATTGTCCATGGAAATCCCAGGTGTTGACAGGACTCATGTTGCCTTACACCTTCTTCCATCTTGCTGGAAGCTTCACCAACTTGCATTTTCTTTGAACTTGATCTCTAGAATCCAGCCAGGAGATGGGGGTTACACAACTGGTCACACCCACACTAGTATCTTGCTGTCGCCTGGCATACACAATGTTTGGCAGGTTTGTGCCTAGTGGATGAAACCTCCACTTCCCAAAATGAATTTGGCTCCTGCCTACCTTCCAGACAAAGGTTATTCAACTCTGTGTCAAAAAACCAGGCATTTGCTTGGAGTGGGATACCTAGCCTTGTTACTACACATCCTATTGCAGATGTGTAGGGAACAGGACAGAGATCTCGGAGTTGAATCTCTCCAGTCATGGGAACATTATCTATAGACAAAAATGTAAGAATGCAAAAGCACACAACTGCTTTTAGCTCTGTGGGCAGGTAATATACATCTCTGTGTATTGTTCAGCAATCCTTATGCTCTGTGTAGGAACTGATGCTAGAAGCAACGATATTCCCAGTTCTGCCATCATATGGCCTTCTGATAGCCATGAACACCACGATAGGAGAACAGAATTGCAGTGACATATGGGGCTATATGAAAGAGTGTAACTAACACTAAAAATGATGGATTGAAAAAGCCAAATCAAGCCAAGCAGAAACTTCCTTTATGAGGTTTGAGGAGAGAGTTCACAGATGGCAAGTGGACATTTTGCTTACAAAATGTTATCAAGTAAGATAATAAAGCCCAATTACGGGAATAACAGACACACTATCATTTCCAAATAAAGATTGTAGAATATTGTTTCCTTTTATTTAAAGGGACACTGTCAAGATAAAATTCCCAAGTCCATTCTGCCTGCAGCTATGTAAAAGGGAAGAATTGGATCCAATGTATTTAAAAGGTAGCATTCACTGTATTAATAATAATACAGGTACTTGGGAGCTCCCTTGTTCAGCAACATTTGAAATCAGGAATGATTTTAGTTAGCTGGGTTATCCGTGGTGTGCCCAGTATTTCCATGGTTCCATGAAATTTATTTCCAGCTTCCAGTCCTGGCTGTCTGTATGCTGTGCTGTTATTTAGCTGTAGGTTACCCCTGAATGAGTCCAGTAAGCAGTAGAACTGATGGTAATGCTGCTAGGCGGCAATATTGACCTCTTGTGGTCTGGCAAATTCTCTCTGGCACTGGTCAGGTCCCTAGAATGCCAGATGAGAGCGGTTCAACCTGTACGTTATATTATTGAAACTAATCTTTTTTTATATTAGTTTTGTTACCACTGCTTATTCTGGTTCTTTACTTTTTGTCCTTCATCCAGTTTGGACAATATCCGCTGACAGGCCAGTTGTTCTTTTGTTCTTATCTGCACTTTCTGCTCATCAGTGGGCATTAGCCGAGTGCTGTTATGTCAGCACGGCCATGGAAGATTTACATATGCTTTCAATGAAATTCCAAATGAAAATAGAAAGCATTAAACAGACTTTTATTCGGTTCTACCTACATCACTTGTATAGCATCACCGAAATAGCTGAGTGTCTCACAGTCTTTTAAGTGTTTAGGTACATGAAACCCCTGGGAGGAAAGGAAGCACATGTGGGTCACACAGAGGCTAAAGCCATGTCCACACTATGCGTGTATAACAGCACAATTGTGATGCTGTGGCACTCTAGTGTAGATGCTTCTTTCTACAGTGGTGGAAAGGTTTTGTTTTTTTTCTATATCTGTAGGTACTCCACTTCTCTGAGGCTACGTCTACATTACGAGATAAATTCGAATTTAAGGCAGTTAGCTTGATATTACCACATGATTCTCTTCACTGTACATGCCATTAGCTCAATTTTTGGAGCACTAATATCGAGATTACACTATTGCAATTACCTGACGGGTATAGCGTCAAGCTTGAATTCAGAAGTTCGATTAAAGGCCAGCGTGGAAGCACCATGTCTTAAAATCAAATTTATTAGCCTCCACAAGTGTCCCCTATGTATCTCACAAAGCTATGTGAGCTGCACCTGGCTCCCAAACTGACCAGGGCTGCTGCACTCCTGTGGCACGGGGCCAGGCTCCTTGCAGCCAGACTGCTCAAGTGGCTGGGTGGCTCAAGCCACATGGGGCCATGCACCCTGTGGCTGGGCAGCTTGAGCTGTGCAGGGCCAGGCACCCCACAGCTGGGTGGCTCGAGCCAGGTGGGGCCAGGCACCTTGTGACCAGGTGGTTCGAGCCATGTGGGGCCAGGCACCCCCCCAGCCAGACCGTTTGAGCAGGGTGGGGCCAGACACCCCACGGCCAGGCAGCTCTCCAGTCAGTGGGCTGCAGCATCTCTTCCACGAGAGAGGGTGAGTGTCAGGGGTTTGGATTTTTTTGGAGAGTGGTTTTATTTGTCGGGGGGGAATGTTTTGGGGAGTGTTGTTTTGGGGAGGTTGTTTTTTGGGGGGAAGTTAGGATGAGACTAGGGCTGGGGAAGCCTGCAGGGAGGGAGAGTAAAGTGTCACATTTAATGGACTATCGGGAAGAACAGTTAATTAGTCCATTAAATGGAGGGTTTACTGTACTAGTGGGAGCCAGGAAACTGACCAGAGCTGTTGCACCTGGTTTCCAGCTCAGAATGCGGGGATGAGGGAACTTTGGGATACGTTCCCACAATGCACTGCTGCAACAGTCGATGTTTGGTGATTTCGGTGTGGGATCAATATACTGAATTTGTTGGGAGCCTATGGGAAGTGAGGATACTAAAAACTGAATTAAAAAGAAGGCATTATAAAATCAATTTTAATAAATTCAAATTTATCTCGCAGTGTAGATGTAGCCTGAGAGTGGTCGCTAGGTCAATGGAAGAATTATTCTGTAAGCCTAGTTGCATCTATGTCGGGGGGAGGGGTAGTGTGGCAGAGCTGCCACTTGAATGGGGTGAATTTTTCATATCCCAGAGTGCTGTTGCTGTCAGCATAACATTTTAAGCATTGTCTAGGCCTAAGTGACTTGCCCAAGTTCATGCAGAAAGTCTATGTCAAATCATGGAACTGTCCCCGCAGGTCTGAGAAGATCATCAGGCCAGCAAGGGCCCTATTGACCTACTGGAACATCCTTCATCTCATGCCTAATGCTGCTCCTCCTGTCCTTTCTTCAAACACTAGATTTGAATCTGATAACTACCTACGTTTAGCTTCACAATCTGGCATGGCAGAAGAGCCTATTCCACTAGCTTCATCTTGCTTCCACTGTTGCTTCTGAACTTAGCCCCAAATGTTTTCAACTATGGGGTTTATTTAGGACCCCTACAGCTGAGGTGTTCAATACATTCACCACTTGCCACATGTGGTGAATAGGACACTGCATTATGGTGAATACGGGAGTGGCCAACCTGCGGCTCTTGAGCCGTATGAGGCTCTTGGAGCCTTTAAATGCAGTTCCTCCTGAGAGCCAGATCTGGGGAGTGCCATCCACCTGCTCCATGCATGCACTCCCATGTTTGGTGGGAGAAGCACATGGCAGCCCCGGAGTCTCTGGTGAGTTGCTGGCATTGAATTAGAATGGGGGGAGGGTTCTATGAAACCTGGCTCTATAAATTTTTGTATAATATAATGTGGTGAATATGAAAGATGACAACCACAACTATGGCAATCTTTGAATTCTTATTGGGCACTGCTGCCCTATAGCTAGATCCTGTCACTTTTTTTTTGTCCCTGCATATCTGCCTCTTCTTTTCCATACAGCTCTGCCCTAAACTTCTTGCTTTCCCCAGGTTTTCTTCTGTCATCACAGTAATAGCTGGGATTTAACTCAGATTAAAATGATTGTTGATCATTTAAGTGAGTTTGGTGCTCATGAATGGTACTGAATGCCTGCCCCTGGAGAATAGAATTCCTTCTATATTTAGCCACAGGAAGGGAGTAGTGTCAGTGTCTAGATGCCAATTCAGCTATGTGCCTGTTTCAAGGGAGAATTTTAAAAGAACACATGGGAGCTGGGTGCCTAGTTCTAAATATGCCTTTGAAAAATCTCCCCCTTCCTGTGTTGTAGGCAGATGAAGGGAATTCAGTCTCGATAGCCCTGCCTGCCCTTGGTTTCTCTCTGCTGAAATTGCCAGTGCGGGTATTGATTATACCAGTGTTCTGTGGTTACATGGATACCTGATCATTAGGAAATGGAATGTTTAACTTCATGGAGGTCACCAGCCATCAGGTGGCTAATGCATTTAGGCCACTAATGAGCTGGTCTAGAATGAGCTGCATTCTCCTCCTATCCCTTTGTCACCCATTCCTATGCATTTGGGAGATATAACTAACATACACACACATATATTCATCCCAAAGTTAAATTCCCAATAATCTAACACACTCTTATTAACATGGATTACCGAGGAAAACAAGATAGAATAAATATGAACCACTAATACAGCAGTAAATTCCATTCTGGTTAATAATAAAATATGAGTAATTAATAGTTATTAATAGCCATAATAAATAATTAAGAATTACTTAATGCTGGTAATAACTGAGCTACAAGGTCTTCCAATGCCCTTGCTACTGAAATTCTGTGCAATAGCAGACACCAGTCAATACATCCACCCCTGCTTCTCCCTTTCACGTCTCAGAACCCAGAAAGGAGCCACAGTCACATTATCTTCAGCTCACACAGAAATATGACCAGAAATTTTTAAAGAGGTACATGTTAGCATATATTAAATTCATGGCCCAATGACAGTTCAGCATTTCTGGTCTTGTACAGTGGAGAGCAGTAATATACCACCCCATGCATTCTCTCTCTCATAGCTCTATTACTATATGAACACAAAACTGACAAGTATCCACAAATTACTGCACCCAGAAGACAAAAATGCAAAATACAATCCTTTCTTTAACCCCATTCAAACTGATGATGTTTGAACTGCCTTACATTTTGTGGGCTTAGTTTCCTACTGGGATAAATTGCTCCAGCTATATTAATTTCAGTGGAATGTTGCTGATTTGTGTTAAAAAACGCAATATTCAATGAGTGTCAGATTGTGTATTTTGATGAAACCCCAACTATAACTATCTGTGTGCATGTGCGTGCACACACACACACACACACACTTTGACAACTATGCAACATTCATGCTCAAATGGCCCATATACGCTTTTGGGAATAGGCCTTTTACCATGGCAACCTAACCTTGTCATGTTGATTATTCAAGAGTGAATTATTAACGGTTTTCAGCAACAGAAAATTCAATACTACAGTCATTGTAAATGTGAACTGTGATATTGAGAGCCTCATTGTGAGAATGCCAGGAGACTTTTGAGGGAGTAGAAGGCCATAGTAAGCCATAAGCCTCTTTGTTTTATTTATATATTTTATTTACCCATTGATAACATGATCTATTTTTCAGAGGCATTAAACAGCTGCAGCAGTTTAGTACATTATATCATCTAGTATAAAGAGTGAGCTATGTTTTTAAACAATTTTATTCATATTTTTCCCTCAAGTTTAAAACATCAAATAGCCAATTCAATAAAAAAAGTCACAGAATTTTTATGTCTGAAGAAGTTTTTGTCCTTTAATAAGCTAGCACAGGTTAACCCTCTGTAATCCGGCACTCTCTCATCTGGCAACATCTGTACTCTGGCATGATTTTAGTTAGCTGGACAATCACTTATCATAGGTGTGGCCAAGTTATCTGTCATCCCATAATGTCTGTTTTCAGCCATGAGTCCTAGCTCTCAGTGTTCTGTGCTGTTATTTATCTGCAATTTACCTGTAAATGTCGTCTAAGAGTCCAGTAAGCAGTGAAAGTGCTGGTACTGTGCTAGACAATATTGACCTTCAGTGGTCCAGCAAATCCTCTTGTCCAGCAGTTTTAGGTCCTGACAAGGGTGAATGAGGGAGGTTCAGCCTGTATTGTACATGATAATGTAAGCAGTAATTTTAGAAATCCTGACTCAAGAAATAATATTGCTGGTATTTCCTTGTGTTTTATACAGCTCTTCTTTGTAGAAATGGGATGGTTGTAGAAAGACTCTGAGTTTGGATCTGGGTGTGGACTAAAACGTTCCAGGTGTTGCTCAGATCCAAGTGTTTGTTCCAGGCCAGTGTACAGGTAGAATGAACTGTGATGTATGTATTACCTAAGTGAGGGCAAATAAAGCATTAGAGTTCAAAGTTTAAGTTCCAAACTGTTAGTTAAATAATACATTTGTCATCTTTATTCCCTCCAGAAAGATTCTTCTAACATTTTCTTTCGCAAAATTTCCCAAAACTCTTTTAAGAGGCTTAAAGCTGAGATTGATGCACATGTCAAGGTGGAATAAAAGAGAAGCACAGGCTTCATACGGGAAGGACTTATCCTTACCTTTAAAACTCATTTATGTTTGTATTGTTACACACACATTATCCTGTTCCCCTGGCAGGTCCAGAAACATTTGTACAAGACTACAAAACCGAATGTCAGAATATTCAGCTTTTCAAAAGATTCAGTGACGTAAGCTTTTATATAGCAACTTAAAAACATGATGAAGCCTGATCCTTCCTTACTGAGTTCTCAGAGCTGTGATTTCTCTGATTAGCCAGTTCGTCTTTGCAGAGTCATGTCTCACCTGCACTGAAGCCTTTCATTGATGGCCATGGCCACTGTAACATTTTCAAATCATTGGAGAAAATGTTGAGCATTTGTTCTTAAAGAGGAACATGGAATTCATTTAAGTTTCACTTAAGAAATGTCTAATAACATACACTGCTTGCCTCAGTCTGTGGGGAAATGATACTAGTGCCTTAGGTAACTGACTGGCTTTAATTAATACATTAGGGACCAAAGTCAACCTTTGCGTAAGTGGATGCAAATCCCAAGAAGTCAAATTGTCCCTAAGGTTGGTTATTGCTGTGAAGAGCTGAATGATTTAATGAATGTCAATTGTTCTACTGATTATCTTCCTGGAACTAATACATGCCCCAAAATTTTCTCATTTTAACTTTGGGGTGGGTTCTTCAGGGTCTTTTGTTATTTGCGTTCTTTGAAGTTCCTTGTAAAGCTTGTAAAGGGAGCTTTCTAGTGCAGAATATTATTTCTCCTGAAGAACTGGTAACTGAGCACAGTACATTGTGCAGCTAGCGCTGTCTTCATTCTTTGTGGGTTTAGGTTTGGAGCGACTTATGTGTTGGGGCTAGTTCAGACTTGGTGTGGGCAGGTGCAACTTGACAGAAGTCTAGGGGCACTGAGCCTGACTCCACTAGACCAATTATATGTACCCCTGACACTGTGATTTGGCTTCTGTTACATGATGCCCATAGAAATAATCCTTCCATTCCTACCTTTCCATATGGTGATGATGCATTTGCGAAAGTTTCATCATATGTTGCCAAGGAGTTATATAACTCTGAGGATGCAGATTTTTCCCCCACACCTCTCCTTTAACTCTCTTTACTCTCTAGATAGGCATTAATACACAGGAACAAGCTCAAAACCAGGATTGATGTACTTAGATGGAAAAAAGTGCAGTGGGTCTAGGGCAGGTGCTGCTTCCTCATCAGCCAAACAGACATGAACCCTGTCTGCCCTGTGGCCCATCACAGGACTTCAATGAGCCCAGTGAAAAACAGAAAAAGAAAAATAATGAAATAGGGAACAGAGAGATAACAGTCCTTGCTTTGCAGAGCCACCCACCTGGTGATGTGCATGTCCTAGAAAAAGAAAGTAAACTGAAGAACCGTTGGTCTTGTTGACAGTTATTCAAGTCAGCTCACACCTCACTGCAGCTGGACAGAAGTGAAAGTGCATTTCCACTACTGAAAAACTATAGGATTTCAATAATTGATAAAAAAAACAGGGAGCAGTGTAACCCCAACAACTGAGCTAGAATGCACAGCATAACCCCGGGCTCCTTGGAAAGTTTGAAAAGTAAAGTGAGAGTTTTTCAGGTCTGTCCCACAAAAGTTCACCTAATAAACTATTTTGCTAGTCTTTAAAGTGCTACTTGACTGCTTTTTGTTTTGATAGTGTATAGACTAGCATGGCTTCCTCTCTGTTACTGTGCAAGTATGTGAATGTTTTCTATATTAGGCCGTCAAAGTAAGAGAGCAAAGCAGGGTTGTTACTTATCTTTAAAAGAGGCAAAGCTGTATGGGAAGAAGAAAAATCAATAATTTTGTGTGATGTGTTAAGTGTCTGAGACTTGTTGTGTGCATGTGTGGTACAATATTTTCCACTAATATTGGAACAGCATGCTGAGGTGTGGAACTCTGGAGTTAATCATGCATTTGTAATTCCAAGGAGGGGAAGTAATTAATTAGTTTTATCCAAGGAGATGTAATTAAGAATAGTGAGAGAGAATGAAATGAAGTAGAAATTAGGTTGAATACCCAGAAAAAAATTCCAATGAATGGATGTATTTATTTATTCATTAATGATGAGGTTCGTTAGACTTTGGCATAACTTCTCAGGGGAAATAGCAGAAGATCCATTATTCATCCTTTAACAGTTAAATCACTGGGCTGGACTGGTTAAATCACTCAAATATAGAACAGGAAATAGTCCTAGATGATTGTGTGTGATGGCCTAGATGTCTGTTTTATTGCTTATTTCTTTTGGGGCAATATTTTAAGGGCACAATTGGAATTAGGAGCCCACCTCTGATAGATTCTCAGTGAGAGCTGGATAGTCTAGCTGGCTTTAAAATCTCCCCTAGAATGTTTTGGGATACAATCAGTGGACACAGCACAACTGATAGAAAAGGGTCACTTATTCCTCTGTATCATCTATGCTCAATCACTGTGATGTCTGAATGCTTCCAAAAGGCCAGCTTTGATCTAAGAGGGAACATGCATCTCTTAGCACTATGGGCATGAAAGGCTCAGATTGCTAGACTGAGGTAAGCCCAGCCTAATGGCTAGGGACGTGGGAGATCCAGAACCATATGTCCATGGAAACTAAACAGTGAAGATACAAAAATGACTCGGCCTGTGAACAGCATGTGAAATTTATCACATCCACACTCAGGATGCCATTGGGGATCTTTTCTCTGCTCAGTAAAGGCAGAAATAATCACAATTGAAAAATAACAGACAACTCCCTCTTCCTCATCACTGTAAAAGGAAACAATGCCAATCAAATAGCAAGAAGTGCAGAAAAAGACTTAGGAAATACCTTTGGGGTTTTGAAGCATGGAATTTTTTCTCAGCTCTTCTGTCATTATTACCACGCAGCGCTCCAGGGACCTGATGTAATGGGTCTTAAGGCTGACTGGCTAATGCACCGGAAAGCCTTCTAATGCAAAAATATGTAGGTGAATGGGGACAGGCCAGGATTCCCAGCTGATGTGATTAGCACATTTTTTTTGCATGCAGTCTTTGCGTCTCATGAATGAAACAAACACGGAATTACTGCAAACCCCAGAGGCTGTCTTTCTAGCAAAAACAATTCATCTTGCTGTTTTTTCCAACTCTTCCCCATTATTAACTTTCAGATCTTTTCCTCTATTCCAGTTAGGTGGCAGCCAAGTCATCTTTATTCCAACAATCAATATTCATGCTGCTCATTGCACAGACTAGCAGGAGATAAAACCTACCACTGTCAGCAAGCTGACTTCCCCTTCAGAGAAAGTATGAATTGCTGCCAGGGATCTAAGACCTGAAGTTCATGCCCAAAATAGGACACAGCATTACCCTCACAGTCTCATTTATGACATCGAGTAGAGTATCAGAGAGGTATTTTCATTTATTTATGAGGCACTCAGCTGCCCAGGAATTCAACAAATATCTCATGCTTAGCAGCAGATTGGTGTGTTATTTTAGGAAAAATTGTGAAATCTGCAGTCTTTTCTTATAGGCCTGTGTATCTCTGTCTCTGAAACACAGTGGAACACTCTGGGATAATTTAGCATAGAACAGAAGAGTCATAGCCCAGCTTTGCAAAGCTTGTGCTGTCAGGAGAGCAAGATGAAAGTGATGTAGTCTAGTGGCTCAACAGAGCTGGTGCAGTGGGGCCTGGGCGGTGGGTGGGGCTATTTCACACTCTCAGTGGGGCCCAGCCAGCGGGCAGTGGATGCTATAGTCAATTGGAGTGTGGGGCCCTGAAAATACAGGGCCCAAGGCAGCCACCTTGTGTGCCTTGCCCTAAGCCCAGGCCTGTGGCCAGAGCGGGCAGCAGGGGAGCCAAAGCCACGGACAAAAAGTTGAAGGCAGAATCTGAGTGTCACAGAGTGTGGGGTCACCAAGCCCTGTACCCCCATCCGCAGTCAGATGTAACTCTCAGCCAGCAGGTAGAACAGATGGTTTATTAGTTGATGGGGACACAGCTTAGACCAGATCTGTCAGCATAGGAACTAGAAGTAGTCCGTCTTGGGGAGAGGGGGCCAGGAGGAACTCAGACCAGGGTCCTAGATCTCCCCACTTCCTCTCCAGCCAGCTGAGACTGCTCCATTCACCCTCTAGCCAGTTCATATCCCAACCTCGAGGCCCTGCTCTTTCTAGCCTTTGTCCTGCAGTAGGGCAAAAAGTGTCAGCTGGTTGCCTAGGTTATGAGGGACATGGAGGTCCATTGACACTGACAGCCAGGAGTAGTGACTGTAAACAAATTTTATGTGACCGTGGGAAACTTGGCCACACCCATGATAAGCGGTCATCCAGCTAACTAAAATCATGCCTGATTATGGATGTTGCTGGGAGGTTCAAACTGTATAAGATCTCTCTCTCTCTCTCTCTTTCGCTCCTGTATGATAACCTAAATTTCCTCTTGCAGCCCATCACACTGAAAGTCCCATCACCAACTATGAATTGATACCATGCCTAGGTAAATGGAGGCACCTACCTGGAGCTACTACAGTAGGAAACACATGCAATATAACAAAGGGAGTAAAATTCCTACAAACCTCACTTTGTGACACTGAGAAACAGAGCCCATGGTCAAGCTGGAATCAGGAGCCAGAGCTGAGGGATAAGCTTTAGGTCAGGAACTGGAACAGGCAGGAAAGCAGGTAAAGAGGAGAGTTCAAGGCCAGGCAGGAAAGAGCAAGAGTAGGTACAAGGCAGGAGCAAGAGAGAAAAGGTAATGCAGGAACATGCACAATGGTGGGTAAGAGCACTGCGAAGCCAGCAAGGTGCTTTTGCTGCTGGCTTAAGAGCTGGCCCACTGGTCCTGCAGTCAATCAGGGCATGTGGCCAGCAGCTGGTGACTAGCTCTGAGGCAGGCCCTGATTCCTGATGTCACAAGCAGTCCTATTATTGCTAATAGAGCAACAAGCAGAAATCAGATTTGCAGAATAGATGGAGGAATCATAGCCAGCTAGGGATGTGGCTAGTGTCCCCTCATTTTGTGCCAGCTCATCAGCACAAAGGAAGTTGGTTTGCAGGAGGAAGCTGCTCCCTAATGCATGCATTGCAAAGTGACCAGGCTGTGTTGCAGTGCAAGGAAATGGAGCACTCAGAGTTAATGGCAGGAAGATTGAGAACAGAAAAATGAAAGGAAATAAGTTCCCATAGAGCATATTTTCAGTTTGTGGCACTGCTGCTCCAATAGGCCGTAGCCTCAAATAGAGAGGCTTTAACGTAATGTGAATGATTTGAGGATTATTCATTGTGGAAGCATCTGTAGGGGTACACCATTTGCCTGGGAGCCTTTTTCATACATTTCCAGACAATATAATATCAAGGGCTGTTTATAAATCTGCCACCCACAAGTCAGGCTCCATTTCCTCTTCCATAGCTAAGAAAGAAACCTTTGGTAGTTCTATAGGCTAAGAAACAGGTAACAAAATCTCATGCTTAATGCAGGAAAACTAGAGACAGGTGAGAGTCCCACTTGCTTAAAATACAGTAAGTGACAGCAGGCAGAATGGTGTGAGTTTGTTTCTCTCCAGTGCACCTAAAAATACTCCAAGAAGACAGAGACGCTAAGAAAAATATGAGTGTGTGCAAACCTCCCCCCTGCAAAACACTATTCAGATTACACTAACTCTGAAACACGGAAACCTTGCACCCATTCTGTCTGCCATTTTGTAGTTCATTTACAATAGGACTTCTCTTCAATGGGGTAGGAATAAAGGAGGATTAGTTGAAAAGCCATTTGGTGTCTTCTTGCAGCTCAACACATATCTGAGCCAAGATTTATCAAGAGATCAACCTTGCCTAGGGAGAGGCAAAGATTAGCCAGGCTTTAAAATAAAACTCCTTGAAAAAGTTCACTAAAAATAAACAATCATGCTTGTACCCAGAAAGAGTACTCAGAAAAGAAAGGTAGTGCCTGAGACAATATGAATGCACATTCAAATATAGAACACACCTGGTTTGTTTGGAAAGGAGTGAAACCTTAACGTGGCTACATGTGGTTTTCTGTCATAGCTTTGTATAGGGGCATGTTTTAGTACTGAAAGCTGGCACTAGGTGTAAGCAGACTGAACAAATTGGGAGTAAGGGAATTTTGAATTTAGACAGGTACTTCAAAGCGCCCGTGGCTACACTGTCTGTTAGCGCTTCGAAATTAGCAACTTTGAAGTTTCCGCGATGGGTATTATGCTAGTGAGGTGCTGCATATGCATCACAGCACCTCATAAGCCTCCTCCAACAAGCCCCGTGTGAGTAAAGGTATCAGAATCTAGCACCAGAATAAGTTCTTTAAAAAATTAGGGAGAATATTTATGTTTTTCTAACAAAATATTTCATGGTGGTTCTTCTGGGAAATACAAAAGTGATTTAATATGCTAGGAAATATTTGCTTCCTCTTTGTTTTCTCTTTCATAAGATGTCACTTGGAAGGTATAATTAGAACAAAGAAGACTTCAGTGTATGATCTGTGTTAAAACTCCCTGTTTTTGAAACACATTTGTCATGGAATTTGGCACTAATAATAAAAAGCTTTGAGTCATTCATAACATTAGAAAGTGAAACTTTTAGAAAATTATCTATTTGTGGGAAACTAATTTAAGTGAGCAGACACGAAAATGACTGCCTGTCAATCTTAACCGTTTTTTTAATTTGCTATTGTAACAATTGAATTTAATAGAGTAACAGTGTAAAAGAAAAATGAGGACAGTGGTGAATCTGGTCCAAAAGCTACCCAATTCTAACCTATGTACCAATTCTAATTTGCACTGCTATCACTAGGATCAACTTCTCTGAAATTAATAGGCCAAATTCTCTTCAGTTACAGCCATGCAACTTTCACTGATGTCAGTGGGGACTGCATACATACTCAGGGCTCTGCTACTGTAAAACTGGTACAGAATGAACCTCTCTAATGCAGCATCCTTGGGACCTGACCAATGCCGGATGAGATAATTTGCTGGACCATGGGAGGTCAGTACTGTCCAACAGCATCAATGTAGTGAGTCAGTATGGCCTCCTGCAGACCTGGAGGCAGGGGAGACTATGCAGAGGCCCTGGTGGGCGGGGCCGGAGCCAGGAGACCAGAGGCCCGTCCCTCAGAGGGCGGGGCCAAGGGCTAGAAGAGCCAAAGGCGGGACTCAGGACCCATTTGGGCCTGGGCCTCCGGGCAGGGAGGACGTGCCTGCACGAGCTCCTCGGCACCAAAGGGAGAGGGCCTGCTGCCACCCAGCCAGGCCGGAGGAGCAAGCCCCCAGAGGCTCCAAGCAATCCCGGGTCCATATGCCCCAAGGGGACTACCCGGACTTCCCAGACCTACCAGGACCTTCACACCGGCGGAGACCCCCCGCCTTGGAAGAAGCCCCAGGAACGGGCTGCCCCAGAGTCCCGGCGGATCCTTACAGCACTCAGACCCAGGATCGCCTCGGGTCTCCTGTATTACCGCCGCCCGACTACCCTAACGACATTGTTATGGACGACTGGCCGGAGCCCCCGAAGGTGGATGACCCGGAGGAGACCGACCTAGGGGACCCCTTGACCAGATGGACTGGGACCTTCCGCCAGCAGAGGGTGAGGTAGGAAGTGGCCCGGGGAACGACGCTCACGAACCAATGGCAGTGTGTTGCGGTCTGGATCCCCACTGCCGGGGTTGCGTGTGAGCGACCCCCAGGGCCCCGGGCCGGGTCGCAGTGGAGTGGGAAGGCCTGCGACCCCCTACCCCCCCCCTCCTTGACAGGGCCAGCGTGTGCTGGGCCTGCACTTAAACCCTTGGGTTGCTGCCCCGCCCCAAACTGAGGGCTGGGCTTGTGTTTAAACCTTGTGTTGCTGCCCCGCCCCAAACTGAGGGCTGGGCTTGTGTTTAAACCTTGTGTTGCTGCCCCGCCCCAAACTGAGGGCTGGGCCTGCACTTAAACCCTTGGGTTGCTGCCCCACCCCAAACTGAGGGCTGGGCTTGTGTTTAAACCCTTGTGTTGCTGCCCCGCCCCAAACTGAGGGCTGGGCCTGCACTTAAACCCTTGGGTTGCTGCCCCGCCCCAAACTAAGGGCTGGGCCCAGAATGGTGCTAGTACTTGGGGACTGCTGCCCTACCCTGGACTGAGGGCTGGGCCTAGAACTGTACCATTAGCTGTGAACTGCTGCCCTGCCCTGGACTGAGGGCTGGGCCCAGAACTATACAACTCTTGGGAACTACGGCCCTGCCCTCGGTTGAGGGCTGGGGCCTGTATGGTGTTGTAGCTGTGAGCCGCTGACCACCTGAACTGAGTACGGGCTGGTGCTCTAACTCCCTTTTTGCTGCCGCCCGCCCTAGGCCGAGGGGCTGGGCATCTCTGGACATGTTACAATCACCAACACTTCCACTGCTTACTGGGCTCTTAGAAGACATTTAGGGGTAAATGACAGCTAAATAGCAGCACAGAACATTGAGAGCCAGGACTGGTAACTGTAAACAAAATTTATGGGACTGAGGGAAACTTGGCCACACCCATGATAGGTGGTCATCCAGCTAACTAAAATCATGCCTGATTATCGATGTTGTTGGGAGGTTCAACCTGTATAAAAGCTCTCTCTCTCTCTCTCCCCCCCCCGCCCTCTCTCTCTCATACTTAAATTTCCACTTGTAGCCCATTCTTTAAATATATGTAAAATTACAGGCTGTGTTGTGATCTCAGTTATGTGGGTAGATAATCAAATGTAACCCCCATACTTCCTATTTACCCACCAGTAACTGAGTTCTCTGGAGTTACTCCTGCTTACCATGGGGGTAACTGACATCAGAATCGGTCTCTCTGTCTTATTCACAGAGCCCACCTTTAAATAAGGTAGGAATGTATGGATAATGATGTTCTAAGTGCATTGATTTTTCATTGGTAAGCATGATAAAGAGAGATAAAAATCAATGAAATAGCTAAGCTTCAGTCACAGAATGACATATGATGGGGATATGACTGTGCTTACGATACGTCAGATAGGCTCTGCAATAAGTCAGAACCGTATCGTTTTCTAAACTGTTTTTTTTTGAATCTCGTGTTCACTCTCAAGACAAAGGACACATTACCTAAAGTGACCTGGCTGCTATTTGCTAAGTCTGTGATAGTGCCTGTAATGAGGAACATGGAATATAGATAATTTCATTGGCTACTGTAGAGATATCTTTTGGGTGTGGGATTTAAAATGCAGTGGGAGCTGAGACTATAAAATTGGAGTCATTGGAGGATACTCTGTAACTGCCCTATATATAATTACATTTTTTTTTCACTAGCACACTAGTGCTATTCACTTGAATAATAATCAAGGTAGAAAGGAATAGAAATGTGAAGTTTGCAGAAGGATGTAATTGCCCTCATTTCAAACGTCCATGGAAAGCTCTGGGGTTGTCTGAGTATTGCCTGAAGAGACACCTCAGCCTGCTAAAATCAGTTTCTGTTACAGAATAAAAGAGGATGCTGTGGACTCCCTGAGGTCTTCTTCTATGTTTCTATTTTGCCACAGTTATTTGTGTGATTCTCAGACTTGAGAGACTTTTCAAGAATAGAAAATGCCAGACAGCATGTAGGCTTGCTAATAAGATATGCTTAGTGGGTATGTGCTAGTAAGATAGTTTTGAGTAATTGTGTTTATTATTATCCTCTGGAGTTCTTTATTAACATAGGCTCCAGTGATTTCAATAGATGAATTTCCTTTTACTTTTTTAAAAATGTAAAATTGTTTTTGCAGCACTAATGATAAAATTATGATAGCAATGCAGTACTTTGTACCTCTGTTATGACTTTCAAACTAGTTTATAAAAATGCTTTAACTAAATATTATGGCACATGTCTGTAGATGGTAATATTCATACTGTTTTAAGACAGGGTAAATGGAGGCATACAGAAGTTCAGCATCTTGCCTAAAGTAACTCAGTGCGTCCATTGGCAGAACGTAGAGGAGAACTAAGATGTCCTGACTTCAAGTCCCTGTTATAAGTTCTAGTGGGCAAAGTCCTGATTAATAGAAGCAAACTTTAACCCTCTAAAGTCAATGAAACACACACACACACACACACACACACACACACACACACACACACACACACACACACACACACACACACACACACACACACACGTTTCCCTTATTCATTTATTTCCATTGCCCAAACTACCTGGGTATTCCTCTTAGTCTCTGAGCTGTGGATTCTTTTATATCAAACCTTTGGAATGATTGTCAGATGTCATGGCTGTCTTTTATTGGGCACAAACATCTTTTCTATTGTTTGCTACCTAGCTGCTCTCTGATATCCTTCCTGCCTTAGCACTGTTAGTTTTGCTAGCTATACCTAAAGGGCTAAAGTCTGGACCTTTTGGTAAAGCTCCCAATACAGTCTTCCCCCAACTTACAAGGGTAATTCGTACCTGAAAAACCACTCTTAGGGTGAATTCTCGTAAGTCGAAAATGTAGTTACTATTAATTTCAATGGGAAAAAATTTTATATGTTCCTGAGCCCCAAAATGTACACCCATTTATGCTAAAACACCACCAAATTCCATTAAATCCAGTGCAAGGGGGCGGGCAGGTTAGAGCAGGGCACAGGGAGGCAGCTCGGCCTGAGCGCAGCTTAGGTTAACTGGGGAGGGGACGCTGCCAGGGGCTAGCCACATGGGGAGCTAGGCAGGCACAGGGGGCCCCCGGCTGGCGAGGGGCAATGCCTTTCTCGTGTGGGGCTGCATGGCGGAGAGGCCCTGCTGGTGGCAGCCGAGGCGGCAGTGGCGGGCGAGCCAGGCGCTAAATGGGAGGGAGTGCCACAGACGGCGAGCAGTGCCCGAGGCACAGCTGCACAGGGCGGGCAGCGGCGGCCCTCTCGCCGCCCAGGTGGTGAGCGGCAGCAGCGGGGCTGGGATGAGCTGCGTGCCCAGCATCCACGTCTCGCAGAGCAGCGTGATCTACTGCCAGGACTCGTAAATGTGAAGAAATGCCTCGTAAGCTGAAGTAGGGGTATTAAATGAAACTCCTCATAAAGTCAAATTCTTGTAACTCGAATGGGTGTATCTCGGGGTATGACGTATCTTCACAAGACCAGGATGTGATGCTCAGTGATCTGTTTCAATATTTCAAAACAAAGATTGCTAATGGAAAGAAATTAGTAAAATAACTAGCATATGCATATGTTTAAGAATGCAAGGAATTGCCATCCTGTAACAGATCAGTTATTCCCTATAATTATTAATAGATCTGGACAGAAAATGCTTTTTTGATGTCTGAAAGATTTAAAATGAAAAAAAATTCAATCTTCCTCCAGATTTTTTCACAGAAACATTGTGGCCTTCCCGTGAAAAATAAAAACAATTTGATTTTTGGCTTTTAACCCAAAAATGAAAAAATTAGAAAGGAACAAAAATTTTCAGCAAAAATGCATGGTTTGAAAAACGGCATTTTTGTCAGTAAAATTTCCAATGTAATTTTGGACAAGTTCTGTTTAATAATGTGTTTTTTATTTCACTGACTGCCTGATGATCCAACTTAAACCACACTAATGCATTTTACCCTGAAATTTACCATAAGGGGTTTCTTCTGAAGTATGAGGACTGATTGCTCTTGTAATATACCTCAGTTCATGTAATATTAGGCCTTGCTCTTTTATGTTTAATCAATGTCTTTTGTTTGAAGCTCAGTAAGTTGTATACGCCAATGAAGTCAGATGGTAGTCAGTTGAGAAGGGTAATTATGCTTCGGTCTAATAGGAGAGTTACAGTATCACATGATGCCTTTTTTATGTGCCAGATTGTACATCTGTTTCCATTGTCCCCAAAGGAATTGTCATAGCTAATTATTTCCATGCTGCAGTAGTGTGAGTTTGGAGATGGGAGAACTCTTAGATGTCTTTGCACAGACTAATATCTGAAGAAGTGGACTCTCTCTCTTTGCAGAATGAATGCATTGTTACTCAAGTTCTTTAAAACTGTGGTAAGTAAACTGGGGAAAGCATACGTAGGAAATACTTTGAAAAAGGCTATGGTGAAGTGGTAAGGAACAGAGTAGGTTTTGAGCCTAGTGTAGGACTGAACCATTCCTTGTAGACACTGCTTTATATTGGGGGTAGTATGGAACAAACCCATGAAAGTGGAGCTCTGGGATAGACTCTGCCTCAGAATCCCTCCAGGAGCTACTCAGCATTCAGGGAAAGCCTTGTGGTTCTACCTGAATGTACTATCACCATATGGAAGGGATGGAGAAACCAGGGCTCCTCAACTTGTCTGCCCCTGTTTAGGTACCTCCACGCTGTCTTACTGGACCAGAAGCTCTGATGTGCCTGAGCCAAGGCACAGAGTTGATGTAACAGTCCCCTAACAAAGCAACACAGACACTGAACCAGGTCAGTTCTGGCAGGGCACAGTTAGGGCTTGGTTCCCCCCCACCCATATCCATTTTGCCCAAAGCTGAATTATTTGTTCTCAGTTACATTTTTCTCACCGTGAGTGGAAAAATACCATATCCAAAATGGGCTCCAGCATCAGGTGGCCTGGCCACATGTATTTATGTGACCAAGCACAGTTTGGGCTTACAGGAGGAAACAAAACCATTTACAAGTTATTGATTTGGTCACCCAGCCATTAAGTTCCTGAAGTATGAGTAATAGATTTTAGTACAATATCTGAACTAATAAAAAGGTATTTTTATTATATTATTTATTATAATCATAATATTTCTAACTTCACATAGAAGAAGGATACATGCAAACAAATAGGATATACAGATTCAACAGATTACGACTTTCAAAATGACATGTCTCATGATGTACTTTGCATAAAGTATCTTTGAGTTATGCATACTCATATTTATGAGCCAATTTTCATGAAGCATGGGGGGCCATGACAGAACTACACAAAGAAAAAAAATTCACCAGCTGTGCTGTTCTGCTTGCATGCGGTTTGTGTGTAAGCCAGCCAAAAAGTGACAGAAAGGGAGTGTGGCATAAGGGTGTATTTACATCCTACAGCACATAAAATAGAAGCTTCTCTGCTGTTCTCCCTCCAGACTCACTTCTTCCTTACTTTCAGTTTGTGTTTTGTTCATCATCCTGTTAAGCATGACTGCAAACCTGGTCCAAAGCACATTGACTAATGGATTTTGGATCTTCAGCAAAGTAGGCTGTCAGTGGATAAAAAGAAAGGTCCTTTCATGGACTGGTAGCTGTCTAAAAGATGGGGGGCAAGGGTAGGAATAAATGGTTAATGTTCATAATGGAGACAGGTAAATAGTGGGGTCCCCCAGGGGTCTGTACGAGGACCAATCCTATTCAATATATTCATAAGTGATCTGGAAAAAGGGGTGAACAGGTGGCAAAATTTGCAGATGATATGGAACTCAGGTTAAGTCCCAAGCAGAATGCAGAGAACTTCAAAAGAATTTCACAAAACTTGGTGACTTAGCAACAAATGGCAGATGAAATTCAGCATGGATCCATGCAATGTAATGCACGTTGGGAAGAGAGTCCCAACTATACACATACAATGGTAGGATCTAAATTAGCTGCTGTCACTCAAGAGAGATATCTTGGAGTCACTGTGCTTAATTCCCTCAAAACTTCCATCTAAAAAAAAAGATATGTTGGAGTTGGGAAGGTCCAGAAAAGGGCAACAAAATGATTTTGGGTATGGAATAGCTTGCCATATGATGTGTGATTAACGGGCAGCCAGTACATTAAGGTGAAAGATGTATACCTGCCTGGGCTACATGGAACCCTGCCAACCCTTTGGGACAAAGACCACATGAGGATAGGGCTTTATAGGCTATAAGATCTTCAAAAAGGTGGGGACAGAGAGGTATATGTCATTCACCCTAATGTACTCTCTATTTATTTCTTTTGGTGATCCCTAGTTCTTGTGTTATGAGATGGTGTAAATAATGCACCTGGGCTGACTTTGAAAGGGTCACCCAACGGTCCTGCTATGAAGGGAAGATCCTCAAGAGCGGGTTTAGCCAGTGTTAGGGCATAGCTATGTTCATGTAAAACAGCAGCTGCCCAACACCTTCACAGTTCACCTTTCAGATGACCATACGAAATAGTGACACCATAGCATGGGCCTGCACATTATCACTAGAGACACTGTACAACACAAGCTGCCCAGCTTCCCTAAGATTGGACACTAACCTGTTGTGCTGGGTCTGTGGATGTTACGGCATAAGGAGGGTCTAGACCATGGGTGTCCAACCTTTTGGCTTGCCTGGGCTGCATTGAGTGAAGAGGAAGTGTCTTGGGCTGCATATAAAATATATAATATAGTTAATGTATATAAATCACATAATAATGTTAAAAGTTTACGATCTTGTGGGACCGCATGACTAGCTGTCCAGGGCTGCATGCGGCCCGCGGGCCACGGGTTGGACACGCCTGGTCTAGACTGTCAGGTAACAGATCAGTTTTCAATGATACCTCTCAAATTCCCTGTGTGCGACACAAAAATTGAGAAGTTGGTTTGATTAATCCATGAACCTGGGCTTCAGGCCACACACCCTCAGAAAAGAAAGTCTGTCAGGTAGGTGGAGTGCAGCATGTACAACTGACAATATACAAATACATCCTGGCTGTACTGGAGGCGCAGAGCTCAAGACATGAATGAGGAACTGAGGAAGGAAGGAACAGGATGAAGCCAGCTGCTCTACAAATGAGCTTCTCGTGGAGCACTTTGAGTTGCAAATCCGCAGTACCCTGGTGAAACTCAAAGGAGAGCAGAATTCTGGTACTGCCACTTGCCTTCCTATGGGGAGCAATTCTGTCCTCTCATCTCATCAGCATGCATCCTCCACTGTGTTTGTGTGGTGAATCACAAGGTTTAGAACACATGACTGCAGCATCACTGAAGTCAGCTGAGAATTGGGCCCAAGGGCTTCCAGCAAATTATAGAGAAAAAAACCCTCTTCACTTATTCCCATCTTCTCTTCATTTTTCAAATAATCTTCTCCAGCCTCCAACCACCACACGGAAGCCAGAAAAAAAGTGAGTCTAGCAGGCCAAAAAAACAGCAAGTCTGGACTTGAACAGACCCAGATCTGTCCTAAGTCACAGCAGTTCAGAGGTCACATGGTTGCCAGCAATTCTGTTGAAACTAGGACTGATTTTTTTTTGTTTGTTTTCAATGTGAATGTATGTTGGTTTTGGACACACAAGGACAACAAATACACATTCAGCCACATACCACCTATTTCTCATTCTCATTGGTCAGAGTTGCTCTGTAAGTAACCAATCAAATACGAAATCTGCTGTGGGAAGCAGAGCACACTAGCAAAGAGATAACAGTAGTTATCACTGGCTGTTTACCTCCTGCCAAGATTCATTCTATTCTGGTCACAGAGAAGCTTCTTGAATCTTTAATAGGGCATGGTCTAAACCCAGATCACTCCATTTGACTAACCAGTTGCTCCAATGGTTCTACCTTCATGTTAATGTGAGTGTCATGTCTTTTAAGTGCACATCTTTGTGACTATCTTTTCTAATCTTTAGCTCTAAATGTATCCTGTCAGAACTTGCTTTCTCTCCTTCCTGTTGTGTGAGTCATTTATGCCAGAAAGGTGAGTTGTGAAACTCAGGTTAAAGATGGGTGTGTTTCTGTGTACCAAAGACATGAAGGTGGCCTGGATTTAAATTGACCATAATAATCACTTTATTATGCTCAGATTCCCCCCTCTCCCCCAGTTCTGAGTCTTCACTCTATGTAGCATTTCTTTCCATTTGGCCCAGGCAGCTTCAGAGCCAGAGCATGTTTACAGGACATTCAATATTTGTTTTTATGGAAAGCTACACTAGCTAATATTAAATGGTAAGAGCCAACAAGCCTTATACTTAGATGAGGTACCAAACTAGATGGAATCCTGAGTCTGGTGCGTTTTATTGATTCCCTAGGACAGGGGTCTGTAACCTGCAGCTCTGGAAGGCCTTCTTTGTGGCTCCTGATGTTATAATTGCAAAGTGAAAAAAAAACCCCTCCTGGTTATTTCCAATAAATGGTGAACATCTAAAAGCCCCACAATGAACAACACATATCTATATAGCAAACAATATGTTATCTTGAAACATTGGATAACTCCCCTTCTAATATGTACAGTGCATTGTGGAATATGATACTGTATCTCTGTTTTGACCATGTTGCCAATAAAGTCTTGATTTTTGTGAAGGAGAAGAAAGCTCGTGGTATTCCTTCTGTGAAGGACCACACACATTTCAAGAAAGAAAACTGAAATTAAATGTAAAGTAAAATTACCATAATTAAAGTGGAATGGCTTCAAAAAAGAGGAAAATTGAAGAGGAAAACAGAGAACTTCAAACTCAATGGACCCAATCTTTTGCATTTATATTGAGTTTATTTCGGCTCCCTTTATGTCTCATTTGCAACGAGAAATTTGCCAACAACAAAAACTGTAACCCCAGGAGGCATTTTCTCAAAAAACATACTACTTTTGCTGAACAGCACCCAGCTGGAGATGCCAGAAAAAAAGCCACGGAGGAGCTGTTATGCAAAGCAGAGCAAAGTAAGAACATGTTTCCTAAATGGGTGAAATCACCAAGAAGTATAACTGACGCTAGTTTTGTGTCAACTCAAGAGATCATGAAATGAGGAGAACTATTCACGGATGGCAAATATATAAAAGAGCACTTATCAAAGTATCAGAGCATTTCTATTTTACAGAGGCCCTTGGGAAAGACGGAAGGAAGTTATCCACAGTCTGTGTTGACATGGTTATCACTTTAGAGTTTCACTTCAAAAGAAAAGAACCTAATTAGGCCTGTCAATGGGGGTGGGGGGAGAAAGCCAAGGGGACAGCTGCATATGAGCCTGGCATCTCAAAAGGGCCCGGTCTGCAGCCTCTACTTTGGCACTTGGGCCCCTCCCCTTCCGGGGCATGGAGCTGAGCCCCTCTCTACCACCTTGCCTGGGTTCCACAGTGGCTATCGGCTCCATTGAACCTAAAAACCTATTGTCATCCTCTTGATCCACTGGTTGTTGGAGATGTCAATGGCAGTAAGCTTGGGATGAAAGCCAGAGACCTGGAAAGTTGGGCACTGCCAGCAAGTAGTGGTGTTTTCAATATATGAAGGCAGTACATGGAACTTTCTTTTAAAAACAATAGACTAGTGAATCTCTCTTTTTGTTAGAATTGCGTAATTCTAACTGCGATCTTCAAAATAAATGGATAATGGGCAAATGTAACAGCAAAATAATAGAAAATTTTTTGGGAAGAAGGGGTCTCCGGAAGGACTTCCTTCCGGAAGCTCCCCCAGCAGCTGCGCTTCTACACGGTGTTTTGGAGTCCGGAAGAACGGTCTTCCAGACTCCAAATCATGTGACATTATGCTAATGAGGCACAGGGAATTTGCATCCGCACCTCATTAGCATCTTTCGCTCCCTGTATTAGTATGCCACTTCTGAAGGAAGTGGCCTGTGTAGAAACAGCCAAGGTGTTTTCAATCACAAAGGGCAATAGGTTTTGGTTCTGATACCCAGAGGGACCCATTCTACTCTGAATTTCACAAGTCAAAATAAGAAATCCAGGTAGAGCAAATGATTTTAGATCAGAATCAGTCCCAAGATATCCCAAATTGCAAGTTAACTGTAGGTCAGCACAACATGATTAGATGTGCAGCAATATTGCATCATCTTGAATGTTAGAACGTACTTACTGAGTGAGGACATGTCATCCAAACACAGGGTTAACTCCATAAGTAATACACAGAAAGTACCAGGCTGTCTTTAAATTCCACTAGTGCAGTGGTGGATATCTGGGGACTCACTTCAGTGTCTTTTCTATGAGACAGCCGCTCTACCAAGGCCTGGTCTACACTAGGAAACAAAGTCGATCCCTGATACGCAGTTCTAGCTGCGCCACTAGCATAGCTAGAATTGACAAGTAAGAATTGACTTTGTTCTCTGGAGTAGATCGGGGCTCTTTGGGCAATAGCATGGAGTACCAGGGTCAATGGCTGAGCCCAGAGAGGTTGATTTTGCTGTGTCTTCACAGACGTGGCAAAATTGAACTCTGGAGGCTCGATTGTGGCACATTGAATGTGTGGTACATATGCTTGCAGTTCCTAGTATTAAAAGAGCATCCCAAAGTTCTGTGATAGATCTTCAACTTACATTTCAGACAACAAACGAGAAGAGTATGCACAGTCAGACTGACTCTTTGGCCCAATTCTGCTCTCAGTTTCCTATGAAGGTCAATTTAATCAGCACAGATGAGAACACAAATTGGCCCTACATCAAGGTAATAACAATCACTATGCAGAAAAAATGCTTGACATAAAATGTTCACATAATTTAAGCCAGTATTGTCATCAAAGCATGGAATTCCTCTTGGAATTCTTGTCCTTTAAATTAACTTTAAATAAAGTAAGAGAAAGACATCTCATATTTTGGAAATGATGAAGTATGTACTTAGTTAGGCTACTGAGGAGGGGAGAGAGAGAGCATAGAAGTTGAACTGTGCCCTTTTAAATAACAATGTTAAAGAAATAAACAGATTTCTGTCATGAGAATCATATGTGAAATTCATATGAAGTAGAAATAGTCTAGTTACTGGGCTTTCCTTCAGCTTAAGTCTATGTAGCAAAGCGATTGATAGAGTGCTTTTTTTGTGCTGGTACTTGCCAGTACCTACCTTGGCAGCCCCTGCCATGGGATTGGCTGGTGTGGTGGGATGGGGAGCCAGCTGAGTACTGGCTCCTCCTTTTTTAATCATTCTTGCGTGGGATGGTTTTAGATCATTGGAGAGTTAAATGGATTTTCTGTAAAATAGCATAGAACAGCTGCAGAATTTTATACAAGCGGACATTATAGTATTTCAGTGCAGTGACAATGAAATATAGCATTGCTTTGCTGCTTTTCCCATGGGCCAGTGAGATAATGGAAATGTTTTCATTTTATTGCTTTCTCTCTCTACTTTACAGTTTCATCTCTAAGGTAGAATAAAACTAAAAGGGCCCACTTCCTCATTTTGTTACTTCATTTTCTATAAAGAAGGTCTAAAAGCTGCAGTGAGTTTATCTATACTACTGATGTGCTGTTGGACAGCGGGCAGTTCACTTTATCTCTATGCCTCATTTTCCTCATCTGTGAAATGGGAACAAGGGCTACTGTATCTCACAAGAGGCAAACTGAGCCTTAATTAATTCATACTTGCAAATGGTGCTTTGAGGACTTTTATACAGAAGACACCAGGAAAATGCATAATAACATCATGAGAACACTGTTCTCTCATAACTTTCTCAACAACTCCATCAACAGGAACATAATTCACATTCTATGGACATGGAGAAAGTTACTGAAAGTACAGAAATCCTCATTCTGCTTCCTTTTTCCCATTTACAGCAAGAAGTCCTGTGGCACCTTATAAAGTAACAGATATTTTGGAGCATAAGTTTTCATGAGACCACAAAAGCTTATGCTCCAAAATATGTTAATCTATATGGTGCCACAGGACTTCTTGTTGTTTTTGAAGATACAGACTAACGTGGCTACCTCTCTGATACTTCTTTCCCATTATTCATTCATTTATTCTTCTCAGAGTTATCATGACCAGGGCCTGGCAAACATGAGGGGAACAATATATTGTGAGAGCAATTCCAGGCAGAGAAGTGTGGTAGAACACAAGGAGATATATTTTAACTCGGGAAGGCAAGCAACAACATCTTGTCTGGGCATTCCTGCTGGATACAAACTACAAGGAGTCTAGGATTTGTAGGGTTTTATTGCTGGCAAGGAAGATGCACTCCTGGCAATAATGTAAACCCCATTAATAAGAAGTCTCAGAAAGAAGACCTTTAGTGACTGGCCAATAGGATAAGACCTTGTTCATTCCCAACCATAAACTTCTCTGTGAAATTAAGGCCAGATAGATGATATGGCAATCATCTTTCTGAACTTTAGTAAAGTAACAGAGTAAAGTAAATGTGGCAATAACAGAAGGGAAAAACCTTTTGGCTGCTTACTACTGCTTTCTGGCTTACATGTAAATTACATAATGGGAACACTTTCCCCAGACTGTGACCTGACCTTGTGAATAGCATGGTTTCCCTTCTTTATAGGTAGATAGGTGGGGACAGCATCACAACTGATGAGCATTATGGCACAACTTGTGCACATCTGGTATGCAATAGATGCATGAATGAGTGTGACTGACACAATGAGAAGGCAGATGTATGGTAGGGAGAGTAATGAACAGGCAGGTTGTTTTTCATAGGTGTCAAGAGAGTTAGATGATAAAGATCCATGTGAACTTACATCTTTCCTTCATCGTCATTTCATAGTTCAAAAATTTTATATAACTTTTTATTGATCCAATTAATTAATTTCAGTCCAGTGCCATGAAGATGGTGTATATTCAGAAGAGTCAGACATCCAGATTTGAGCGAGGTGTGCCAGCACTCCTCACTGAATGAGCCAGGGCCTCCTCTGAGGAGCTCCAAAAACTAGACTCACCTACCCTTCCACTGAGAAGGAGAGATCAAGCCAACTTTGGTGTGCTTATGGGACAAATGAGGATTAATAGGAAAATAGAGTTGATCCTATGGGTCTGTTCTGCCCAGTGGAACTGACAGCCACTGCAGGCTGCAAGGTAAGGTGGGAAGGGGGCCTGACTACGCGCTGCTGAAAGGGACAGGACCAAGGGCAGAAAGGACAGAGCGTAGGGAAGTCAGCCCTTAGCACTGCTCTGACTGAACCACTGGCTCCCCCAGTCACAGCCGCATGAAGTAGCAGAACAGTGTTGCCACAGCATTTCAAAGGGACCCAGGGCAGTTGCCTCCTTTGCCACCCCAGCCCCATCAGTGAGCCTGATTCTGCCTTCCACTTGCTGTAATTAAATTACTGAGTAATTTGATCCTTTGTTTAACTGGATTGAACCTTTAATGCTCTAAATTGCTTGTATTTAAAATAAGATATCTACTCACACTTAGTTTGTTGAATGACCATTAGGTGTAGAAATTCTCCTTCATGTCATCTTTGGCATCTGGAGTTGGTGCATAAGCACTGATGACAGGGTGTCTGTTGATTTTTGGCAAACTTCAGGCAGAGAGTCACGAGACTCATTGATGCCAACAGGGACTTCAGATAGGATCTTTGTCAGTTCATTTTTGATGGCAAATCCTACTCCATGAACTTCCTTTGGGGTTCCTTTCCAGAAAAACATGTACCCTCCACCTTCTTCTCTTAGCTGTCCTTGCATTTCTTCCCTTACTGTTAATACTAATTGTACTGAGCATATGGTCACCATTAATCTTTTTAGAGAAGACTGTAGCAAAGTGGACATTAAACACCTCAGCTTTCTTGATGTCATCTATTCGCTCTCAGCCTTTTGCCCTCTTCTCTTAGCTGTCCTTCTGGTCTACGTCTTTCTGCCAGGGCAGCAATATCAATACTGAATCATCTCCTCTTGCAGGTGATAATTGCCATGTGTCTTTCAGGTCACTCTGTCTGGGTTGTCCACTAGAGTCCAAACATTCCATGTTCCAAAGTTTACTGTTCGGTTTTGACCACACAGAGGCGAACCCCGTGGATGCGATTAACCAATCGGGGGGTTGAGGTGAACTATGTTTAGGGCATATTTTCTAGTCTCCTCCCCATGTGGGGTGAGCAGAACGGCTTCTAAATAGGGTTGCTCAGTCATGGAAGCAGCAGCTGGACCCTTCTACCACCTCAGTCCTCGAAATGGAATGACCGATACTTACATCTACCACCTACATGCTGGTCCATGACTAAGAGCTTCCAGATTTCACAGTCCTGCTCCCTTCACCATTCTTTAGTCACCATAGGGTTTAAGTTCAGGAGAGTAGTATGCAGAGGAAGATACCTGTGTGTGACTTCTTTTAGCATGGGGGGGAACTGTTGCACTGCAGCCACCACATGGCTTTTGATGGATAGAGGGCTCAGGTCTAATGGCATGGGATCCATGATGACTGAGAGTCTCCTGTCTGCTGCAGCTTTCATCTGCCTTCACAGCCATTGTAGCACTACCCTGGCTCCTCACTCTCTGGATCGTCACCTTGTGGTGGTGAGTGGGCTTGTGTGTTCCAATGAACCTGAAAGTGATACTGTAAGGAACTTCCTTCTCCCAGTAGGGTCACTCCTGGTGCCAAGGTCAAGTGGGGAGGGTCAAGACAAAGAATGATCCTAAAAGTCCTCAATGACAGAACAGACGGACAAGCTGTATGTTGCCAACAAGCTACAGATGAAAAAGTGACTATTACAGGAAAGAGAGTTAATTGAAAATATATCAATTTACTATCTATTATTATATGTATTGAACTTCTTAGAGCTGTGTATTATACACTGCTATTTCTTCCATGGAAAGATCACTTTCTTTCTGATAATTGATTTATTGTTGTTAGTGGTGTTGGTTATAATTCCAGAATAATCATTCCACTCATTGTTTTGAGGTATTAGAAAAGTGCCACACTGAAAGTATGAGAATCATACTGAGCAATCATATTTTCTACAGACACTCCACCGTAAAAATAAACTGGCCACTATATATTTCAGCTTCCACCTTTGGCTCCCTCATTAGACTACACTTGTTAAGTCTGCCAGGTTTATTACAATTCCAGGATTCTTTGTGACTGCTGTAAAGAGTATTCTGGCTCATTACAGGAGACTAAAAGAAACCATATCCCACTTCCCTGAGAGTGGAAAGAAAGGATTTAGAAAATGAACAAAGACAGTTTCAATGGTACTTAATGCTAAGAAGATTTTCTGAGACTAGAGTGCTTTAATTTGCATTCAGAATGTGGCTGAGGCCATGAATATTGGAATTTATCTCTTTCAGCACCAGACAGAATATAGAACATATAGACACCAAGCAAGTAAGAATCCCAGATGGCTCTGGACCTGTAACACTATACTGTCTGTCTATACCCATTCCCTTCAAATCAACAAGACCTGATTAAAGCTGACCAACTCCTGCCTTATTGCTGTTCTCACCACATTCAATCGTAGAAAACAGCAAGAATGGTTGGTTGTAAGGATGCTATTGGGGAGAAACAATATTAGAATTTTTGCTTGCCTGGAAAATATTTTCATAACTGGATACCAGGACAACATTGCACTTGTAAAAGTGAAGCACAATCTAGAATATTGCCATTGTGCATACAGTATGTAGTAGACTTACTAAAGGAGTTACCATAGCAGCATCCCACGACTTGGGTGGTAATAATGATTTGTAAAGGCATTTGTAATGATTTGAATGACAACCACTGTAAATGTAAGAATCAAATCAAATAACTTAATATAACTTGTGCCAGAAAATGTAGACTTGGGCTCACTACCAGTTCCTTGCCCTCGCAGGAAACCCTGCTCACAACCCTGGAAACAGAATCCAGTGTAATCTTATTTACGTAGTTCTCCCTTTTCATCTATTGTCAGACTCGCTTCTTGTGTGGTGCTACAATTTCAGATTGAAAACTTGTTAGGGCAGGTACTCTGCTTGTCTGCCTTTCTATGAGTTGCTTAGGACACCAGTGGGCATGGTAGACATAAAGCCAATGCTATACTCAGGGCCTGATTCCCTGCTGTCTTGAATGTACTAGATCATTTACACATGGACAAAATGGAACCTAAGAACATAGGAACAGCTGTACTGGGTAAGACACACTAGTTGGTGGATGTTCCTGCCTTTATCAGGAGTTTTTTCTTAAGCACTGTCATTTAGGGTGGCATTTCTCAAACGCAGCCGGTGTGGCCACATATGGTAAACAGGAGGTTTTTCTGTGGCCACGACAGGCTCTTGTGCAGAGATGAACAAGGGAGGGAGCACTGTAGTGGTTCCTCCCTGCAGCCCCTTCCCATGGTTCAGCTAGAGGTTCTGGCAGTGGGCTTCAGCCTGCTTTGCCCCAAACCTGCAGCTTCAGCCACTGGCCCTGCTTCAGTTGCAGGGCTCCAGACTTTGGATTTCAGACTCCTTGGGGGTGGCAGGACTCTGGTGGGGGGCTACAGGCTTCATCTGTGGGCCTCTGGGCTTCAGCAGAGCTGGTCTTACTGGACACTATGGTCAGGAGGCAAGGAGTAGGATGATCCTTATGTGCAAGGCTGTGGAAGGGAGCCCAGGACAATGTGCAGTGGGGGGCCGGGGCACCAAAATACAACTGCACATTAATTTTGTTACTGCAGCTATGTCTACAATACATCATAAAGTCACGTTTAAGACAGTTAGATCAGTTTTACAATGTCAGAGTCTTCACTCTGAATGCCATTAGGTCAATTTTGGGGTGTGCTGAGGTCAATATTATTACACCCACAAAGCGAAGTCAGGATAGCACCAAGTTTAAATTTAAAAGTTCGGATTAATGCTAGTTTGGAAATGGCAATTATTTACATTGACTTTATTGGCCTCCAGAGGTATCCCACAAGGCCCTACAGTTGTCCACTCTGGGCACTTCCATCTCTGCTGCTCTCCAGGTGTGCAGGAAGTAAGTAATAGGAAGCCTGTGAATATGAATTCAGCCCCAGGAAGACCAGAAAATTGAAGTGGGCACCTGGGCCAATTTTTAATTAATTTCTTTATTATCAGTTTTCTGATTGCATCTACCCATAAAAATATAGCCCCAGCGTGGAGTGGTGGCTTCTTCCCTGCACAGGATATTGTAGGAGAGGCTGAGATTTTTTTTTCAGTGCTGGCGCCAGCCCCCACCCAACTGCTCTACATGGCAACTAGACTGTGGGGGTCATGCCTATATGAGAGGTTGAGAAACTTCTGCAGTTCACATTTGTACAGGGGTAGCTCCCCTCCTGTGCCATGCAGTCGGGGTCTATCTCCCATCCAACCACATCGTGTGGCTAGCCCCCAACACAATAAAAGCACGTGTCTGTGGTGCAGTGCAGACCAGGTTGCCAGGCAGCACCATGTCCTAGCTTGCGTGTGGTGAAGGCTCCAAAGTCAGGAAAGATTTTCAGGAACTGGCTGTCACTGGGGGACTGGGCAGGGTGGGGGGAAGTCTCACCCCTGAGGCAAAGATTTTCAGAGGCTGGTTGTCTTTGCTATGTTTTCAGTGGGGCAGCACACGCTGGGGTGGGGCGTGGGTTAGCAGAAAGCCAATGAGGGGACCCCATCAACAGGTCCCTCAACTACACCCCACTGTTGGAAAAAGCCCCAAAGGGGAGCCTGTTTCCCAAATGGACCATCTCAACTGGTCTCTCAGCTACACGTCCCCACCTCTGATCATAGGTGAGGGAGTTGGCCCTTGCACTCAAAGATATGTGGGGCTGGCCCCCCATCACCAGAGAAAGCCCCCCAAAGGGACCTGTCCCTTGAAGGGACCATCTCAACTGATCCCTCAGCTTCCACCACCACCCTATAGCGTGATCCATCGGACCAAGGCAAGCTTTGGAAATTTGGCTGCATTTCAAGAAAGCACTTTTGTTTTCAGTGAATTTAATTGTTCCCATTATTAGCTGCAAGATGTGCCATGCCATACATACCGTGCTTTCAAGGGGAGGAACCAGATGAGGTGGCACCTGAGTGATCCCAGAGCACAGACATTCTTACATGTGGGTATGACAGCCCCCGCCTGGCGCGCTATTTGGCTTATTACATAAAAGTCACTCCATTCGAGCCAGGCAGGGGTGGTTTCAAGGTGGAGCAAAGTATCTGAAGGACCAGTTGACATGACACATTTACCTGGGAGATCCCAGGGCACAGAGTCATTCTGGTATGTGGATATTGCAGGCCCCTGCCTGGCACACTAGTTGGGTGATCAGGCAAAAGATGCACCTAAAGGGAATAATAATGCAAAGGTGTTCTTTCAACAAGGGAAAAGCAGCTGAGCAAGCAGCTTACATGGTTCTGCCACTTTCTGAAGCCAGCCTAGTTGGTCGTCTTTCGCCTGGGATTCCCTACTTTTCCTTCTGAAAAAATGGCCATTTGCCTTCCACAGAAGGGGAATGAGAGCAATGCAATGTGGCAAGATGACATCATATACCTACAACCACTTGCAGAGCATTTTTTTTCCCCATGCTGCACCAGCGAAAAAACCCAGAATGCTACAGGGCCAAGGGAATCATGGGATAGGTTCCCACAATGCACTGCTGCAACAGTCAGTGTTTGGCGATTCAGTATGGCAACACTAACTTGAATTTATGGGGCCTTTCTGGGGAGGTGAAGATACTCAAATTAAAATTTATAAAATCCAGCGTTATAAAATTGTACTTAAGAAAATTGAATTTATTTCACAGTGTAGATGTAGCCCACTGCACAAAATAAAGAAGCAGCAGCCTTACTTAAATCAGTTATAATGTGTTGAACATGTATATGGGCATATTTATGTGTTTTTCCAAAACTTAGAGTGGGTATTTCAGAAGAAATAGTCAGAGCAGCAATTAGCAATCAGACCACCAAAATTTTTGTTATTAGAAGACTTGAGTTAGTGTCAGTAGGCAACAAAATAAAACCTGCAAGTACTAGCCAGCTCAGGCTCATGGGCCTGAGGCTGTTTCATTGCTGTGTAGACTTCTGGGCTTGGGCTGGAGCCGGATCTCTTGTACCCTCCCACCCTGCTGGGGCCTGGAGCAGTGTTCCCTGTAAGCTGAACCCTTGGGCAGCCATCAAGGAGAGAGTCATATGCTGCCCAGGTGATTATCACAGCACTCACAGCCACTCACAGCTGGCAGCATGATTTGCTATTGGTGGTGCACAAGCCCATATGCCGTAGTGCACATAAGAAAATTTATCCCACCCAGGATGGAAATAATTAGAGGGAACCCTGGGCCTAGAGTCTGAGCTCCAGCCTGAGCCCAGAAGTCTACACAACAGTGAAAAAGCCCTGCAGACTGAGCCCTGTAAATTCAGGTCAGGTGGCATGGGCCTGGTCAGGGTGACTGACAGACTTCACCAGGCCCTGGGCCCAGATGGGGTAAGGTGGGGGATTAGCTTCCCCAAAGCCAGCTCTTCAGAGCTATCTGGCACACACCACCCCAGGATCCAGAAGTTATTTCAGAGCCCTGGGGCTCCAGCTGCTGTGGTTGCTGTTGTACTGGCAGAATGAGCAGTACAGGGGAGTCCCAGGCCCTTTTAAATCACCAGGCATCTGGGCAGCTGCCCCCTTCACCCTTCCTATGCATCAGCAGCCTTGAGCCAATGCCAGGTTTGTCTTGGCTGTGTAGACATACTTTAAGCAGTTGCTCATGCCCCTAAATATGAGGGTTTGTGTCCCTGCTAAAATTCTTTAATTCTAACTGTGGCTATTCTTACTATTCATAGAAACATCTCCTCTTTTTAAAAATCCTGCTGTACTCTGGGCCACAAGGATACCATATGATTGGTGTGAATGCAAAGTGGGTGTAAAACACTATCAGGGAAGCAAGTGGGAATTCTGAGCTGGCAGCAGTTACACCTGCTTCACACTTTGTGTAAGTTGCTCCACACAGCATGTGAGGCAATTGGCCCAGCAGGCTGGGAGTCAGCGTGCCACTGCCTGGTGTGCAAGCTCTGAAGACCCATGTAGAATATATGGGCCTGCTTGTGGCTGCAGCAAGCTCTTTTCTCTGTGCCTTGCGAGGTGGCAAGTGGCAATGGTTGTGCCCGCATTTAGCTCCCTCCCTTTGCTAAGACTGAGGATGAATGCGACATAAGAGTTGTGCACACACATCCTGCACTGAAGTTATTTAAACGGATCACGTTCTTAGCTGGGTGTTTGTCAGAATTGTCAACAAGATCCTTCCAAAAGGAAAAACAGAAAAGGATTATTCAGTGGTACAGAGCGGAGGAAAATCCTGTGTACACCTCAGTTGTATTTGTGAAATAAATCACAGTTACTGCACAGCCTACTATTTACTAAAAAGCTTAATTCAAAGCTCAATAAATACCATTTGCAGAGACATAGCAAGTGGGCTGTGATACCTTCTATTTCCAGCCTTTTCTGCAAGAAAGAAAAGTGGATTAGAAGGGAAGCTTTAAGAAAGAAGTATGCTTTGATTTTAGGGTGTATAATAATTGCCTTGTGAGATCAGATGCATGGTTCGTCTGTTGCCGTATCCAGCGTCTGTCATCAGTCTACTAGATGCTTCAGAGGAAGGTACACAGACCCCAATTGTGGATATGAAAAAACCTGCCATAAGAAAATGCTTTCTTCCTAAACCCAGATAATAAGTATTTGGCTTTTGCCTTTAAGATGAACACATATCCAATATAATTTTTTATTCTGTCACTATCAGAGGTATGAATGCACTAGAGTTTCCCAGGCTGACAGTAATTGCAATGCTGACAAGTGGAATCAAACTTGGGACCTCTGGAGTGGAGTGCATGAGCTTCTCCCACGTGAGTTAAAAGTCAGCTGGCTGGTAGCTAAGGCTGTAGAGCAGATGCATCATTCTCTCTGTAAATGGTGTCTGCCACAAAATGGAACACTACACCACATCCAGAAGGTGTGTGGGTAGCATGATCATGGCACATTAATTAGCAGAAATTGGTCTATGTTGTGCCAGCTTCAAAGACAAGTAGTTAGCAACCAAAGATGCAGAAATGAATGATCTACCAATATGAATAACAGAAAGCACAAGGCGCTTTATCATTCTTTAAGATTTCTCAGCACTTATTCATTGGGAAGATTGGGCTTCCATGGTATCTGATTCTGTTGCAGCCTATTGGAACACATGCAGCTGTATTTTGTAGGATTTCACCAGTCCTCCTGGAGGCTCCAATCCCAACTGAATCTGGTAATCTCCTTGAGCAGCAGGAGGCTCACAAATTCAGAAGGGAATTGGCTAATCCTGGCCTTTAAGACCCTGTTCAGATAAACAAGGATAGGCTGTGAAAGCATGTTTGCATTTAATGTGCTAAGTAGGGTTACATCCATGCTACTAAAAATGACTTGTCATTGACAGTGTAAACCCCAGCCTCAAAGATCCCTCAAATGAGGTTGAATACAGATTAGCTAATATAGGCAGAATTCATTCGATCACTTCAGAAGATCCATTTACAGCACTCTTCCTGTAATGTAATGAAAACACATTTTTCACCCCGGTTGATGAATAAGGCAGAGAAAGGCAACATGTACAGGGCATAAGAAGGCTGGTGATGGGAAATAATTTGACAAATATTCAGTTCAGATTTATTATAGAAGGCACAAGTGACTTGGGGCAAATTAGCTTAAATGGGTTAGGGTTTGGGTAGATACTCAGAAGTCAGGTTGTTTATTTGACACTTATTTGAGCTTGGTGGGTTTACAAACAAAGCTTGGACCAGATCTCTCACAAAAACAGGTTTTCCCATGAGATTCCTTGCACTTTCAATCCCATTCTTTGCTGGAAGCCAGATGTGCAAAGCCACGCAAAATTTGTAAAGAAAATATTGGAATTCTTTATAAACAACATTCAGATCTAGCAGTGGGAGAGGTTTTGGAGAGAGTGAGAAAGTCTTACTTTCCCAACTAGATTCACATCAAAAACCTGTAAATAACTATGGAGTAATTGGGTGGCAGAACATACTCAGTAGAGCTGATGGCAGATGAGGGGAAGAGAATGAATAAATTACCTGGATGAACTTCACCTTTTCTCTGTTCTTTAGTTCCATGGTGATTCATGAGACATAAACACCTAGCTAGGGAGATGGATGAAATTGTCTACGGACAGATTGTTTTTCCTCAGATGTATACTTATTCAGAATGATTTTTACAGGGTTGAACGAACTAGTTTTTAAGCTCTATTTGCAAGTAGTTCATTGTATCCGAATAGACATGGCTACAGGAGTGCAAACAACCATAAGGCAGGTATCTGTGTAGCATAGTATATTTCTTCAGTTTATCCCTTTCTGTCCACATCTAGTCTTGGAATGGACCCTCTGCCCTTGGCCCCAGCTCAGAGGCAGTTCAGGGAAATATCAGGGTTGTGTCAATAGTGGGAATTACGAGTGATGTACTCTGGCAATCTTGGCCAGCAGGGTGGCTACCTGGGCCCTGTCATCCAACCCTCTGAACTTTTACCAGTTCACTCACCACTAGTTCAAAATCACTTTCACAATTTGACCAATGATACATCCCTTATTTGGCGTCTGATATTACACACTAGATATCTAATAAGGAACAGCTCAGAGAAGAAGTTTATCTTCAAACAATAATTTTGCAGAGAATTGTACACTAACTCAGAGATGGGAATTTATATATGAATGAACCATTGTGGAGTGGTACATCTGATAAACTTTGTTTTGTGGAGGGTTTATTATACCGTCCATTTGTTTCCCTGAAATATAGCTGGCCACCCTTGCTAATCATGTTTGTCTTTTAAACACAACTGTAGAATGACTATACTTGCTTGTCTAACACCTGTGCTTCCCAGTAGGAAATAATCTCTTGCAAACACCCGCCAATCATTAATTGGAAAACCAATGAAGCTGCACAAAGGGCAGAATTAAGATACTCAGAACATAGGATCCACATTAAAAAGCCTACTTCATTGGAGAGAGAGAAAAAAAAGGGAGACAGAGGATTACAGTGATATATGGTCAAGCGCCAGAGCAACAAAGCACTTATGTATGTGTTTATTCTTTACTGCTTTTGCTCAATAATGTATTTAGGCATGTGCTAAAACATTAAGCACATCCTTTGGTGCTTTGCTGAACTGGGGCATGTGTGACTGTCTTGATGATGTTTAGTTACTGTTTAATGACATGAGTGTAGTTAAGTTATTGAAAACTGTGAACTACACTTATTCCAAAGGCAAACATTCAGATGTCATTAATTGTAATTTCCTTAGTGTCACATCCTTCTTCTCTGGCTCTCAGGCCAACAAGGCCCATAAATTAAGTTACACCTAGACTACGCCAAGAAGCATTATAATGTGATGAATAAACCGCTACTATGTGTTGCAGACATTGTGCTATACAAGCCTGCGCTGTGTACTATTTAAATACATCAGGCCTGATTCTGCTCTCTCACCTGAGTAAATCAGGAGAAGCCCTGCTCAAGTCAATGAAGTTAGGTTGGCTAAAGATCAGAATGAAATCTCACTAGAAGTGGGGATTTTAAGTATTTCCAGAACTTTTAAACACAGAGCTTCCAAAACAAACTTAAAAACAGAAGAGGAAAGAGAAACCACTCTCACTAAAGCCAAATTTTAGTATGACTTCAGATCATCTTGACTATTTCAAGTTGGCTTTCTTCCCTCTGAAATTCAACCACTACAGTGTCTGACTTGGGGAGACCTTTACAGTTCACACGTGGCAAGTTTCAAGCACAGAGAATAGGGAAAGAGGGGTCAGAGTCAGAACAATCCCAGTATTAAACGAAGTGGCTGGAGGGATTACAGTTTAATTACATTATAATAGAGATGAGCCCAAACCAAAAGCTAAGAGCTGAACCCTTCAAACATTGAGGAAGCACTGCCTGGCTCCCAGCTCTATTAGGGTCTGACTCAAAGTCCCAACTGCCTATAGGCTTTGAGGGGAAGTTGGATCAGAAATTTTTCCAAATGCACTGCTTGGATGTATTGGTACAATTCCATTTTGCATCAGCACCCTCCAATGCACGCACCTTCAGGCTCATCTCTAATATATGGTAAGGGACAGGAGAGATCTTCTCCTTGTTAATTAGCATACAAATCCTGATTTCAGTACAGTGACAGAGAGATAGCCATGTTAGTCTGTATTCTATCAGAACAAAAAAGCAGTCATGTAGCACTTTAAAGACTCACAACATAATTTATTAGATGATGAGCTTTCGTGGAACATACCCACTTCTTCAGATCATAGTCTGTGCTGGTAAGGCTTTGATCTGAAGAAGCAGGTCTGTCCCACGAAAGCTCATCATCTAATAAATTATTTTGTGAGTCTTTGAAGTGCTATATGACTGCTTTTATGTTTTGATTTCAGAACAGTTTAACTCCAATTTGAACAGGAAAGTAGAGAGCATTGTAACCAATATAATTCACACTTACATCACTGGTGAGAAACTCTTATTGCTACCGACTGAACTAAGCTGTTCTTTTCCTAAATTCTCTTAAAAGGTCACATGAATTTGTCAAGAAATATAATTTATTTTAATTTAATCCAATCAATTTATAGAACAGTGTGAATAATTTAGGAGAGAAGAAGGAACTGAAATGGGATAGTCTGTGTGTGTGCAGAATGAGATATATCAGTGCAACTGCTGCACGCTCCTTTTCAAATGAGATATTTCAAGTAATTCCTGTGGGAGGAATGCTTAGATTTTGCAGTGTCCTCTCCTCTCCTCAAGGCAAAGAACTTTATTTGTCACATCACACTTCTCTTTAAATGCACACACACTTGGATGTTTTGTAATGCTCAGCAAGACAGAATGGCTACGTCTACACGTGCCCCAAACTTCAAAATGGCCATGCAAATGGCCATTTCGAAGTTTACTAATGAAGCGCAGAAATGCATATTCAGCGCTTCATTAGTATGCGGGCGGCAGCGGCGCTTCGAAATTGACGCTTCTTGCCGCTGCGCGGCGTGTCCCGATGGGGCTCCTTTTCGAAAGGACGCCGCCTACTTCGAAGTCCCCTTATTCCCATCAGCTCATGGGAATAAGGGGACTTCGAAGTAGGTGGGGTCCTTTCGAAAAGGAGCCCTGTCGGGACGAGCCGCACGGCAGCAAGGAGCGTCAATTTCGAAGCGCCGCTGCCGCCCGCATACTAATGAAGCGCTGAATATGCATTTCTGCGCTTCATTGGTAAACTTCGAAATGGCCATTTGCATGGCCATTTCGAAGTTTGGGGCACGTGTAGACACGGCCAATATGTGCATGAAGCACAGATTTAAATGCATACAATCCCAGGAGAAAATGACTTGCGTCTGTTATAAACTACCTGAAGAATCTGAGGGAACTTGGACAGTACCGATATCTCTGATTATGTCTACACTGCTGCAGAAAGTCAGTCTAAGTTGCACAACTCTATTTACATGAATAATATAGCTACAGTCAATGTAGGGTCAAGTTACTGCAGGGTCTACACCTTGTGAGGGCAAGAGGAGAAACTCTCCCGTGGATTTTCCTTACTCTTTTTGTCTGGGGCAGAGCACAAGGGTTGATTGCAAAGTGATCTGTGTTTGATTTGGTGGGTCTTCAGTAGACCTGCTAAATCAAACACTGATGAATCAATCTCAGAACATCAAGTCGGACTGTAGTTTAGCTGTATCCTCAGGCCTGGTCTATATTACTGTGGGTCATCAACCTAAGTTAAGCAGCTTCAGATACATGAATAAAGTAGCTGAAGTTGATAAACTTAGGGGTCTGCTTATCTCTCTGTCTTCAGTGTGGTAAGTTGACAGCTGATGCTCTCTTGTTGACTTCCCTTACTTTTCTCATTTTGGTATCATATGGACATGATAAATTGATGCCTGCTGAATCAATCCATACCTTCAGAAGACATACCCTCAGAAACATTAAAGCAGAAGTGGCAAGGTTAAAACGCTCCAAGAAGACAATAAGAACTTTTTTATATAACTGGTTTTATAGCAGAAATGTAACCATAGTCTTTACAGAATTAAGAGGTATACATCTGTAGCTGTGTAATTGAGAGGATGACCTTTGTATTAGAAGCTAATGAAGTGAATATATGACACTTAAGGGTTGATAGTTAGGCACTGACCTTAGAAGGAGATATATGATAATTATACATCAGCAGAATTATGACAACTGAAGATAGGCACAGTAAGTGCATGGCTGAAAAGTCTGTAAGCCCCAGGACGTGCAAAGCTTGTCACAGGTATAGGCTAATGTGCTTTGATTGGTATAACTTCCTAGTTAATAAGGCATAAAAGTATAATGATTAAACTTGCTGATTACATCATTACCTGCTGAATTTTCAGGAGGACAGTCACTTTAAAATATTCAAAACCATACTGCTTTCCCCTGCATCTCCATAAATGGATTAAGAACTGTACAAGACAAAGTAGGATGGAAGTAGGGAAGAATTAAAGTTCAAATTGTAGCAGACTCTGAAATACATAAAATAACACATCAACTTCAGAATCAGCAATAAGCTATCATTTGTTGGGTTGTTTTTCTCTATAGTGAGACAGATTTAAGTAATGTGTAGTCATCCTACTTTTCTTTAAAGATAAACCTGTAAACTAGACTAATTGTTCTGTGGAAAGCCATCCAACCATTACCTAGAAAATCAACAGACCTCACAAATTTTGTCCAAACTTGGGCATTAATCTTACTCCAAAATGTGTGCATTACCACAACATTATTGACTGTATTGCATTTGTAAGGTGTCTATTATCATAGTATACATGCACCATGGTTTTTGACAAAATAATCCTTTCCCTAAAAACTGTTGACAGGAGATGATCATATATGTAAATGATCCAAAGTTCTTCAGTTTCTGATGAATAATGTCTGATGTATGTTACGCTGAATCTAGGGCTTTAATCAGGTTCAGAGAAATCTGCAATAGAACCAGCAATATAATTTTCATTTCTTTGCTGGTCACCAGCACTCTGATATTGCTACTTTAAGTATTGTTCAAAAATATCTTCTTTCAGACAACTGACATTTTAAAATAACCAAACAATGCGCTGATATATAAAATCAACAAAGATCCAATCCCTATCCTGCTAAGAGATTTAAGATTACCTGGCTTATCAATATATCAATAGTTCACAATATTATTGGCTTTCAAGCACTAAGGACTCACAACTCACAAAGATTTTATCACCATTCAATAAAAGGGCAAAGATGTGTCCAGCCTTTGGCTAAAGACCTGCTTTCCTTGGTAATTATGTAAATGATACAACAGCTGTTAAATTATGCTTTTTTATCACAAGGATAATAAGCCTTTTGTTCACAAAAAAATCTGATTTTTACCATAATATGTTGCCATCAGTTAAGTCCACAATTGAGCCAATTGGTTTAGCATGTCCTTAAAGTTAAGCACACAAATAAGTGCTTTGCTGTATCAGGGCTGAAATGTTGTCAGAGCAGGAAAACTGACATGCTACAGCAGCATCAGACTTCACAGTACTTGGGATCAGAGGAGAAGAAAGTTGCATGTGTTTATGACATCTGCTGTAGGTGAGCTTTGACCTTTATATATTTACTCCATGGCCATGTCTACAATGGGACAAAACTTCAACCAGCAATGACCTGAGGTGCTGAAATGTATATTCAGCGCCTCATTAGCATGCCACCGGCCACAGCTCTTCGAAATTGCTGTGTTTTGCTCCCACGCGGCTTGTCCAGATGGGGCTCCTTTTCAAAAGGACCCCACCAACTTCGAAATCCCCTTATTCCTATCAGCAGATGGCCATTGAATGGCCATTTCAAAGTTTTGTGCCAATGTAGACATAGCACGTGACTGGTTGAGTGCCTGAGTCATATAGCAGTCTTATGAAGTGGTGGCAATTAGAATAGGTGTCACATCAAACAGGTGTTGCTTCTTCACTTTTATGGCATCTATCAGAACTAATCTGAAGCTATGTCTACACAAAGCTGTTTTGTTGACAAAATCTGTAGAGCATCCACATTCCCAAGGCGTTCTGCCAACAGTAAATCGACAGAATGCAGTACTTCCATCGACAGGGTTCTGCTGCTTCCCCCATGAGGCAGAACATCTCTGTCAATAGATTCTGTCAATGCCTCTGTCTGAGATGGGGTGGGGCCTCTGTTGACAGACAGGTCTTCTGGGACATCAGGCAGCCCTGTCTGCTGTGCTTCCAGTTGTCCATTCTGTCAAGAGAGTGGCTGGGCAGTCCAGCTGCTCTCTGTTGGCAGAACGGATCACTCCTTTGATTCGCTTGGCAGTCTGGCTGTGATCTGTCAACAGAAGTTTTGTTTGAAGGTATCTTCTGACAGGAACTTCTGTCAGCAGAGCACCCTAGTGTAGACATAGCCTGAAGGTATCCATTGGTCAAATATCGGCTTTTGCATGTGTATTTATACATACACACAAAAGTGTTTCTTGTAAAGCAGACTTAGGGACTATGGGGCGCAGATGCACTGAGGCAACTGTGCCTCTGTAGCTTCTCTGGTGGAGATGCTCTATGCCAATGGGAGGGAATAATAAATAAATAATAAATAACCTCTGGGAGAGGTGACTGCTATCTCAGTGGGAGAAGCTCTCCTGCGGATATAGTGCTGTCTATACTGGCACTTAATTGTTGAAACTTACATTGCTTGGGGAATGAATGTGTGTGGCTTATTCACACTTCTGAGTGACATAAATTATTCTGAGACGTGTGGTAGTGTGTCTGAGCTCCTAGCTTTTCTATAGTCTTCATTTAGACTTAGAAATGAAAAGTCAAAATCTAAAAACAAAACTTTGCTGGGCTAAATTCAAAGGTCTTCAGTCATTTTTTACTCAGACTTTTACTGAAGTTACTGGGTATATGCCAAAGAGCTGTACTGTACATTACTTGTATCAGAGATTATGTTTACATAATACGCTTTGGAGTCAGCAGCAGAAAACATTGCCATAGAGAATATGTCTGGGGTTGAGATCATTATGATATTCATTTACGAGAGAGATATGTGAGCATAATTCAGGCCAAAAACCTAGACAAGGATTTTATGTGTCATCAGAAACTTGTCTTTAAAAGATTATCATCATAAACTCAACCTTGGTCTCTTGCTTACATATAGCTTTTAAAAAATCACAAGGGAAAACAGGAAAGTTGGCTGAAATATGCACTTATGCTCAGGGTTTTTTACTTACTATACATTGAAAAAAATCTTATTCACTGCAGATGGGAGAAACTGATAACACTAGCTCAAGGAAGACATGTGGCCACATCTACAAGGGCAGCTTCTGTCGACAGAACAGCCCTTTTGTCAACAAAACCCGCTAAGCATCTGCACAGCTAAAGCACTCTGTTGAGAGTTTGTCAACAAAATTCAGCTCTTCAGTCTGCATCGGTACCCCTGTTGCCGATCAGGAATAGTGCCTCTGTCGACAGTGTTTTGTCGACAGAGTGCCAACATAGACAGTTCTGTCACCTGAGAGGGCTACTGGTTCCCCAGGAAGCCCTGTTTGCAGAGCTTCCAGGCAGCTATTCTCTCTAGAGAGGGCAGGGCAGTGCTGCTCTCAGTCGACAAAGAGGATTTCTCTTCGATCTGCTTTTATGCGTAGTCACAATGTGTTGGCAGAGGTACTGCTGAGGTTTCTCTGTCAACAGTGACTTCTGTCAACAGAGGCTGCCCGTGTAGACGCAGCCAGTGAGGGCAATGTAATGCCTTTCAGTATACTAGTCCTTTCCAAATGCCTCAGGAAGACCTACCTACCTACCTACCTCTCTCTCCCTCATCACACACACCCACCTTGGCTCAGAGAATCCATCCCAGGTTTTCCACAGATCTTATTCTATACTGAGATGGGACTGGGAATTTAGTCAGCATTGTGTGAATAGCTACACAGAAAAAGTGTATATAATCAGTCACAGCCTCTCTTGTAGTTTGTCATACAGTTAACCCAGTGCTCCTCCATCCTGAACTTTTGTAGTACAGACAGGCTATTTTTGGGCTAAGATTGCCAAATTTGCAGTAGTTTTATGATACTGTCAAATGTTCACAAAGAAATGTGCTCACCCTTATAGAGGGAATATGGACAGTGCTCTTTGGCCTGCCAAAATAGGTTTTGCAGGAAAATGTCAGACTGTGGATTGATATTTAGGGAAGGACAATGCCAGAGATCATCTGGCTTCCACCAAAGCTGGGGATTCTCTCAAATTGCAGGAAAACTTTGGTATGTAATAGTATCCTGCCAACCTGGTGCTTTAATATACAACTTTTTCCTGTCTCCACAGCATACAAGTTACACATAGTTTTTTTTTTTCTTGTCCAGTGAGTATTGACAGCTCTTATGGAGTCTAACAACATACTCTGCCTTTTGAATTACCTCTAACTTGACCCCTTTTCTTTGAGTTAGCTGTGTGTTCCATGCAGAAGAAAGGCATTACGTAAATATAGCATAGTAATGTGTGATGTTATTCTAGGATTTGGTAAATCCAACACCTCACTGACACTCTTGGGAATGAAAAATGCCTTCCATTCCGACTAAATGAGGACATGAATAAATACCTCTTTATTGAGTGATAGCAGCAAGAGTAGAAAACCACCCCAAGGATTGGACCTATGTCACTTTGGGCAGTGGCTAAGCTATACGGTCCAGAGTTTCCAGAGGTCTGATAATGCCAGGGGGCATGACATGCATTTGATTTCAGCTGTGTGCTTGGCAATATGTCTTCACTACATAGTTAATTCAGGTGACTGATGCATGGATGTGAACACCTGGGTTGGCATACCACAGGTCTGGGTTCCCACTGCAAAGCCTTGTCTGCATTATTGAGTGCTGACTGTAACTGCATTTGCCCATGTATGGCTGCAGGCATATCCCATAGTTCTGTGTGCAGACGCTATCTAGGATTCTTCCCTAGTCATTTGTGGGAGAGGTTGTCTGTCCTTCAAAGGGAATTGTGGGAAGGCCATAATGCAGCTACACTAGTGATCTTACAGCCACACAGCTGCATTGGTACAGCTTTGCTAGGGTAAGTTTGTAAGTGTAGACATGGCCTAAGGCTTTGTCTACACTGGCAGTTGAGCAATAAAACTTTTGTCATTCAGAAGTGCTTAACCCTCCACCCCACTGAAGGACAAAAGCTTTACTGTGTCAAGCACTTACATTAACAGTGCTTTAAGATCAGCAGGAATGCTCTCCTGCCAGCAAAGGAAACAGCATAGAGGTGGAAGATTTGGCCTGCAAAAGTGCCAACAAATTACGTTTACACTGCTTAACTTTTAGCCACCTGGCTGCCTTGCTAAAACCTGTTTATTGTAGACAAAGCCTTAGTGAAAGCACAGCCTGGGCTCAAATCCACCACTGAGCCAAATAAGCTAGACCTGCTGGAGGCAAGTGTGAGCTAACAACCAAAGTAAAAGCCCAGGTTAATTGTTTAGGGAGGACATGCTGTGTGTGTAGACGTATGTGTGTACATGCGTGGTTGCTAGACGCTGCCAGAGAACAGGAAAAACACCACAGAACCACAAAAAGAAGGCAGAATGGAAGCCTGACAGGAAGACAGAGAAGCACTTGTAACAGGACCCTGAGGAAAAAGCTAAGAGAATGCTTTTCAATTCCTACTGTGTTCAGAGAAACAGGACTGTGCGTACAGGCTGAACCTTTCTTGTCCAGTACCCTCAGGACCAGACTGGTACCACACGAGAGAATTTGCCAGACCACGGCAGGTCAATACTGTCTAGCACAGGGGTGAGCAAACCCCGATATGGGTGCCAAGAGTGGCATGTGAGCCGATTTTCATCAGCCTCTCTGCCCCGCCCCTCAAAGCTGCATGTGGAGTTACAAAAGACCACCTAATGCTTCCAACCATCACCTAAATAGGTAAAGCTCTGCATCCTAATGTATTTATTAATGAAGCTGTTGTAAGTAGGACTATTAGCGACTTTAAAAAGTATCACCTGCGCTTGGACATAGATGTCAAAAGGTCGAATTTCAGCACTCTGCCTTGGAAAGGTTACTTATCCTTGGTGTGGCACATTACCAACACTTCCACTGCTAATTGGACTCCTAGAAGACATTTGGGGGTAAATTAGAGCTAAATAACAGAACAGACCACTGAGAGCCAGGATTGGTGCTTATAAACAAACTTTATGGAAGCACGGGTACCTTGGCCAAGCCCATGATAAGTGGTTGTCCAGCTAACTAAAACCATGCTGGATTACGGATGTTGCTGGATGAGAGAGTGCTGGCTTTGAGAAGTTCAACCTGCACATTCTTTGTAAGTAAAGGAGGTTGCATCAAATGCATACCACACCACAAGGCAGTAACAATAAAAGCTGCAATCCATCCACATACTATAGAGAAAATCATAAACTTTATACCTTTATGTAAGGGAAGATTTTCTCTCCACATAAACATTCACAGAGTTGTGTCTAAGAATTGCAGGCTAACAGGCAGCAGTTTTTTTAGAGGTTGTCTTTCTGATATCTGTAACAGAAAGAATGGATAAAGATTACCCAGACAACTTATTTATCTGAATGCCCAACCCATACCACATAGATATCCAGAACAATTTTTTGGCTATCGTTCTAGTCATCTTTTCTCTCCTTTTCCAGGACAATCAGTAATGTATATGCTGCATTTCTGTTGTGTCAGAATGAAGTTTATAGGCAATTTGTCCATTAAAAAGCACAAAAAAAAGAGATGCTCTGCATTGGGTGAAAAAAAAGTGGAGCATTTTAGGATTTCCTTTGCAAAAGGCCTTTTTTGGTCCAGCAGATGGCACGCACTCATCAAAGCATGCTGAGCTGTGATCATACATACTGCTCCAAAGAACAGCTGTCAAGAAAAATAAAATGCACATGCTACACTTTAGGACCTAAAGTCATCTATCACAAGAGATTTTATTATGCTATTTTTAATTTCTGTAATCCTTTTAACATATTGCAGGAAAGCAGTGTTCCTCACAATGAAGGTGTTTGGGTTTTTTTTTTTTTCCTTTTTACCTTTTTAAGAGCTTAACCCATGTGGCTTTTAACAAGGCTGTGCTTTGGCTCTAAACAGCTCTGTGAAAGAGCTATTGTCTTTGGGCTCTTGTGACTACATCAATGCTTCACTTTGACTATAACCATATTGTCTTCATTTCTATAGGCAAGAAAAAAACAGGTTTTGGAGAAGAGACAGAAAAGTTGATAGGAAGAGTCTGTAGAGGGAAAGATTTTAGGATAAGGCATATGTTGTGATCATGACTGTCTGAGAAGGTTGTTTATTCATCCTACGAAATTAGAGATACCAAAGGAGAAAACAGATATTCTGTCTGTCCATTATGCTAGACTGTATGGCAATTGCATCCTTCCAATCCATTTGAAATTCCACTTAAAATTCATAGCAAAAACCAAAAAAGCCACTTTGAACTTATTTAAGGCGTCCTCAAAGGAAGTTGTAGAAATCAGTGAGAGCCCATGATTATGTACAGCCTAAGAGGAATTAATATGTCCATTAAGGTGCATGGAAACAATTTGAGATTTTAACTTCAACTCATTAATCTGCAGTGTGACATTATTTCACACACGGAACTCTCTTAGAAAACCAGGAATTCATAGCAGCAGCCCTTCAGTGTGATTAGATTGCAATTCTACCCACAATAATTTCTGTCAAACAATATACCTCACCCAGGAAACACTAGGCAGCAGTAGCTTTATAAGGAGTATGTCAGGCTGGAATGATATAGTGCTGGATAGTGGGTTCAATATCTGATGTTTGTTCGCTGATAAGACTCACTCAAATGAAACCACATTTTAAATTAACAAGCTCCCTCACTGAGTCTGCTGAAGTCAAACCATACTTCAATTTACAAGTGACTTTTGCAGGTATTAAAGCAAAATATCCAAACATGAAAGGTCCAGCTTTCTCAGGCATTAGGCCAGTGGAAGATATCAAAACCTGCGCTGGCAGCATGCTTTGAACCATGGGGGAAAACGCACACCTGTGACAAGGTTCTTGTGAAGCTGATTGCTAAGAGTTAACCATAGGGCCTAGATGGGTAAGTGGCGGCTAGAGGGGTGGAGTATAAAGGGAAGGGGAAGAATAAGAGGTAAGCGTGTACTTCTGCTCTCATGATTGGTTAGCTCAGAAAAAGCCTCTGGGCCCTATTCTCCAATTTATTTCAGTTGATTGGTTTTGGGGTTTGTTTGTTTGTTTTGGTCTAAGGCCAATAAAACAAACTCAAGCAAATGGCCCTAAAAATATTAATATTTGGGCCTCTATTTCCTTTCTTTGGCTAGTGAATCTTCTCACCAGCTCACAGCAACTCATGACATGGTAGATGACTGCACTGCTAAGGTATAAGGATTATTTGAGCCCCAAGGGACTTTCAGCAGCACTATGAGAGCTGTAGGTACCCTCTGAGAAGGGAAACCAACAGTGCACATTATGTGAGAACAAGGACAGTCTCTCCCATAGCCTCTACTTTTCCTACATTTTGACACATATAACTCTGGCAATAATTTGTCATTTTGTACCTTTGCCAGAAGAAGCTTTGATCAGTTGATTTGGGATCTTCTATGTGAAGTATCCAGCCAGAAGCATGTCAAGAACTCCTCAGTCTGGAGCTGTCAAAAATACCATAAGCTCTAGAATTAAAAATGTTTTCGAACTTTGAGCTCTTATTCAGTGTCAACTCCTGGTCTGGGAATTAATCCATTTGGACCACAGCAACAGCTGCTCTTTGCTCCTCAGTCCCATCTTGGGGACTTTCTGAAGAAGTTGGGTCTGTCCCACCAAAGCTCATCACCTAATAAATTACTTTGTTAGTCTTTAAAGTGCTACATGGCTGCTTCTTCGTTTTGATAAAATACAGACTAACACCGCTATCTCTGTTACTTGTATGATCATGGTTTTCAGCCACACAGTTAACTAAGCCATTGCACTGTGTGTAAGAAACCCAGAACCGGAAGCACAGCATAGCAGAAATGTAACTTATTTAAATGTGGCTAAGAGTTCACATTCATGGATGATTGTGTTGCTGAAAGTAATTCTATGCAGTCACGGTGTGTGCAATAAAACATCTGCAGCAAGCCCATGTCTGCTTAGACTGCTGGAACTCAGGCTGTGGGTCTATAAATTTACAATGGAGATATCCAGGCTCAGACTGGAGGTTGGGGTCTGGAGCCCCAGATGTCTGCACTGCAATCTTATAGCTCTGCAGCGCAAGTCCACCAAGCCTGAAGGCAGCTGCTGCTGGTGTTTTACTACAGTGTAAACAAATCTTGAATTACAATACTTGCTGATTCAGAGATTCCACGGGGAGAACATTAGTAGTGTCGATCACTCCAGCCATCTCATTTCTCCTCACTGTTTGGGCTCTATTTTGCAGGTAATAGGTGATCCTGAGCTTCAGAATTCTCCTTTGGATGCTATTGTCTCCAAAGTTTGAGAGCATCTCCACCTGGAGTTAGGGTTTGGGTTCATCTCTTCTGACAGATCAGACTTGAACAAAAAGTAGATTTTTCACCCTGTAGGAAACTATCATATTTTAATTTCCCTGCCTCCCCCCAGTCACTTATTGGGACAAAAAGTCAAATTCTCAGAATTGTTCACAAAATGAAAGATTCCAAAATATTTTTTCATCTTATTGAAACATTTTGTTTAATTTTATTGTTTCAATTTCAGTGTAATGTAACACAATGTATAAAATGATCAAAACAAAAAGCAGTCAAGTAGCACTTTAAAGACTAGCAAAATAGTTTATTAGGTGAGCTTTCATGGGCAGACCCACTTCTTCAGACCATAGCCAGACCAGAACAGACTCAATATTTAAGACACAGAGAACCAAAAACAGTAAGCAAGGAGGACAAATCAGAAAAAGATAATCAAGGTGAGCAAATCAGAGAGTGGAGGGGTGGGGGGGAAGATCAAGAATTAGATTGAGCCAAGTATGCAGACGAGCCCCTAGAGTGACCCAGAAAGTTCCCATCACGATTTAAACCATGTGTTAATGTGCCGAATTTGAATATAAATGTCAGCTCGTCCACTTCTCTTTCTAAAACGGAGCGATAATTTCTCTTCAGTAACACACATACCTTGAGGTCATTGACAGAATGCCCCCATTCCATTAAAATGTTGACTAACTGGTTTGTGGATCTGGAGTGTTTTGATGTCTGTTTTGTGCCCATTGACTCTTTGTCTAAGGGAGTTAGAAGTCTGTCCAATATACAAAGCATCTGGGCATTGTGGGCACATGATGGCATATATGATGTTAGTAGAGGAGCATGAGAAAGTGCCCGTGATTCTGTGAGTAACCTGGTTAGGTCCAGTGATGGTATTTCCAGAGAAGATATGTGGACAAAGCTGGCAGCGGGATTTGTTGCAGGAAAAGGTTCCAGGACTGGCGTTCCTGGGGTATAGACTGTGGCTGTTAGTAAGGATCCTCATGAGGTTGGGAGGTTGTCTGTAGGAGAGAACAGGCATGTCACCCAGGGCCTTCTGGAGTGTAGCATCCTGATTAAGAATAGGTTGTAGGTTACTGTATAAAATGATGTGCTAGTCGAAACTAAACATTTCAGCCTCTCAAAATGACATTGATAAATTAAAATGAACTGTTTTGAAAATTTGTCCATAAAATATTAAAAAAATTAAAGTTCTCCAGAATTATTTTGATTTTGTGAGATTAACACTTTGCTCAGGATTTTGAGTCCTGTGCTTCTCTAGACACTCTGGAAAAGGAGCCTCACATTGCAGGACTCCCCACGTTTTTTCCAAGAGGAAATCTTTATTGGAAGGTCTCTCTTCTCAGATCCAGGGTCTTAAAATTCATTTGACAAGGATATTACTCTGATTAAAATCCTTTATGGACATTAAATGTTCTTGTTCAGCACTTCTGTATGCAGGTGATGAGTGCTAGAGAACAAAGGCAGATAGACAGGTGAATTACTGGTGCTCATCATTTATATACTTCAGGAAATATATGTCGCATTTAAAAAGAAACAGAACAAACAATCCTTTGCAGGCTCTTTTCTTAGCACTCCCATTACTGCATAATAGGTTTCTCAGGGTCATATTATTGACAGGGTGTTCAATACCACAACATCAAATAACAAAAAGGTAAAATACTTTCCTTTCCAAATCAAATATAGGGCAGTTTATGATCTTTTTAACAAAAATTTCTTGCAGACAGTCGAAAATTGAAACAGTAATAAAAAGTAGGTGATTAGGAAACAAATAAAATGCCTATTTGCATAAATTCATCCCATCCTCAGTGTCAGAAGAGCTCATGCTGAACTAAAATCAGTTAGCAAAAAAACCTTTTATAAAAAAAGGGAAATGTTGTGATTTTACTTTTACAGCTCTGTAAATAATGCATTTATTTGACAGCTCTGCACTCACATACAAAGTTATTTTGCTGAAGTTGGACTAATATATAGCAGCATTGTCAGATTTCTCAATGTCTTGTGGTGGAATCGTTCTTTGATTTCTAATCTACAATCTGCTTTTCAGACTCTTACTGAGTCTCCTTTTAGAAAAGTTCCAGCAGAATATATAGCAATATTTAGCTTTTAAAAAATGAATATCCTGAAGCACACTTATGTTTTAAGGCTAGCTTGAGCCTTTAATGAAAGCCTAACATACAAGGCAGCATGTACCTCCCTGATTGGTGCTCCTTACTATATTGGAGCAGGTCAGTGATATTGAAACTTTGCACACACAAAAAAATACAATAATTTTTAATCAAAGGTCATAGAATCATAAGGTTGGAAGAGACCTCAGGAGATCATCGAGTCCAACCACCTGCTGAAAGCAAGACCAATCCCAACTAAATAATCTCAACAAGGGCGTTTTTCAAGATGGGTCTTAAAAGCCCTTAGTTTAAGGATATTCTACCACCTCCCTAGGTAACCCATTCCAGAATCAAAGCAATTAAGTTGGTATATTTTAGGAAAGTTTTAAGTTTTCTTTTTGATGGAAATAATTCCACTTTTTCTCACTTTTTAATTGTTTTTTCCCCTTTCTCTAATTCAGAAGAGAGAGAAAAATATTTTCGTCCTCCACCAAAACAAACAGCTTATTAACTGATGAAAAAGCATTCTATATTATATACTACCTCTGTTCTAGATATTCTGGAGCATTTGTCAATAAATTACAAGAGAACCTCGCCATGCTGTCACTGAATGGTAGAAATATCATCTTCCCTCTGAATTAAGGACATGATCTAAAATGGATCTCAGAGGGATTTGCTGTCATAATGGAGACAGTCACCTACTGAAATGAAACTACCTCTGAGGCAGAAGCAATACAAGTATGCGCTTGTGCCCTTGTGTATCACTGTTCAAAGCACTGGGAAGAATACCCTATCTAAAAGCAACTGAGGGAAGAAAACAGGCAGACAGAGAGACTTTCCTACCTCAGTGAAATATTTGGAGATGAAAGTGTTTAGCTGCTAAGTATTGTTGATAATAACACTTGAATAGCAATTTAGTGAGCAAATTGATCCTATGCCTTCTACTCTCATGCAAAGTGCTATAGTGGGCCTTTGTTGACCGTAGGAGGTTTCATCTCAGGTTATAGCTATACTATGCAGCTTTTAGTGGCAAGGCTGTGTCAACACAGCCCTGTTGCTAAAAGTCAGCTCCTGTGAATGCTGTTTGTTGGCACTTTTGTTGACAAAATACTTCCACCCTCAATGAAAGGGGTTCACTTTGCCATCAGGAGACTGCTTCTGTTGACAAAGCAGCATTCATGTCTGCACTTGCCGCAGCAAAACTTTGTTGTTCACTTGTTGGGGGGGTGGCGTCAGCGTGGCCAGGAAGGTGGTGGAGGCTGTGGCCTGAGTGCCTCCATCCCTTCCTGTGGTCTTCCCACTGGTTGGAGGGGGGCTCTGGCTAATTGCAGGGTCAAAAAGGGGGCATGCAACAAAAAAGGTTTGCTCACCCTGATCTAGGCATCTGAATTTTCAACATTGCTGCTAGCAATGAGACTTTTATTCACAGGTCAGACAGAAAAAATATTGCTCCAGTGCACTGCATATAGTATATCAAATCTCAGTACCAACCAGAGATTGTGTAGTTCGTGATAGAATCACAACTCAAGTGCAGTGCTCAACTTTTATAATCTTTCTCCCGTTACTTGGGAACTGAACAGCTGGTCTCTCTGTGAATCATAGTATTTGCATGGACATGGATGGATGACTAACAGACTGGGTTACGTGCCTATACCATTTCGGGACCTCTCCATTTGTTCTTAGTAAATGGTCCTTGGCTTTCCAGAGGGATCTGGGACTTAATGCCTATGTTAATTCTGCTCTCACTGCAATGTAAGTAGCTTCTGTGAAAATCAGAGGAAGGTGGACAAATGTAACTGAGAGCAGAACTTGACCCATTCTGGACTCTGATGAGTTGCTTTGCTTTTACTGAGAAGCAGTACCATACTGCATGAGGAGGCCTATTCATTTCAATGGGCCTCCCAGTGTGTAAGGTACCATGAGCTGTGAGCAAAGGTGGTGGGATGTGGGCCACAGTGCATAAATACTTGGCTTTTTTGAAATGTTGGATAATAAAAGGAATTTTGGTCTCAGTTCTTCCCTGTGCATGAGCTGTGCAGAGTTGGGGTCCATAAGGGAGCCAATTACAGCTTCTTGATTTGATGCTGCCTAACTGGCATTAGTTAGAGGAGCAGAAGGGACTTTACACCAGTGGAGCAGGCTGTGACACTATCATCCCCTACCTTGGCATTCTACTTGTCTCCCTGACACATTTCTTGTGCTAGCTTTACAGCTGTGGGGAAATCTAACAACACATCTGAAAGGTTACACCAAGGATCCTGGCACTTAGCATCACTTGGACAGTGCAAAGTAGACAGAGCAAAAAGGGATATCCACCTCACCCTCAGTAGCTGCACACTGCAATAACTTTTGCATATGATGTCAGCATATCCTGTCTACTCTTGTAGAGCTAGCTTTTTCTTCGAATAGTTTTAGGGTTACATTTGACTTAGTCTTGCACAATTCTCTCTAGCATATCCCTTCGGAAGTTGGGCAGGATGTTGCTACTCATTATCTGAGCACAGAGGCAGTGTGGCTAGTGTGCAGCTTCCTCCCAGACAGTTAAACAGGGCTCTGCATTCCCCAGGAGAGAGCAAATGCTGCAGCTTTTGCTGCCAGTGTGTGACTTACTGCGCAAGATGTTCTTCTCTGTGGTCATTCACTTAGATCTGCCTTGCACACTCAGACACCTGCTGCTTGGGCCCTGAACGTCATAGTGTACCGCAGATAGAGCTTAGGTCTTGCCTCCCTGTCTTAATGAGGACACCGCAGCACTTTAGCTGTTGTGCATTTGGCCATGTTTGTAGGCCTTTGTATCATCCTTGACAACACCAGATGACCACCTTAGCTGAACCCTGGTGTGTGTCTTTTGGAACTCCACTTCTACAAGGGCTGGGAAGTTCCATGTTTTGCTCTCAGAATGAGTCACCAACCTCAGGTGACAGCAGTACATTTAAAGTTCAACTGTTTTCTCCCACTTCTGACACCTGTTGCTATAGCTGCTTACTTGGTATTCATTTTTCTTCTAGTGCCAACAATATGCCTAAGCAGGTAGAAGTGCGGATGCATGAAAGTCACCTGAGCCCTGTGGAACCAAGGCGCAGGAATGCATGCCTGCAGGTCTTCCAGTCACTCAGAAAAAACCTGCTCCTGTCTCTCACTGTATTTGGTAAGCTATATCCTGCTTGTGTGCATCCTACATTTGTTGTTGTTTTTCCATCCAGTACCACATGCTGTGCTTGCATTGAGCAATGGCTAACTTTTAGGCAATCTCAGCAGGACAGTCAAGGAGCGAATGTGCTGTGGAGACTGAGTTTGCTCTTTCCTGCAGTAAGCGTGGTTCCATTAGTTCAGGGTAAAGGCATATGGATGGAGTAGCTTGGAGGATAATCCTTGCAGAGTTGATGTCTATGCTGCATGTGTTTTATGAATGTAACAGGACTTAAGTGATGTCTTTCATCACCTCTAAAGAAAATTAAGGGTTTTCTCTTTTTTTTCTAGTTCTTTGAAACTATAAAGAATCCATTTACCTGAACCTTTACACTTTCCTCCACTTACCAGATCCAAGACTCAAGTTTTCGTTCCTACGTCTTTCTAGCTGCAGACACTGGGCTCAGAGTCCTAGTCTGAAATAGTGTTGTCTGGCTTTGGTACTGTTCAAATATGCATCACTACGAGCCATCTTTTTGGATTCATTGACCCAGTGTCTACTTTCTATTTTTTCTTCTTTTTTTTTTTTCTCAGATTCAGTAACTTCACAAGCCACTTTGCCATAGTTTGAATGATCAGCTGCAGATATCGTACAAAAGAAGTATAACATTCAGCCTTCCCATAGCTGAAATTGCATGCGCAGAAAGCTGGAGTTTAGGCCATCCGCTCAAAGATGCCTGCTTCACTTTCCCAAGATGATTACAATGATAAAAATAAGCTAATTTCTCATCAAACCAACCTGATGTTACCATAGAACCATAAGTTATTCCAACAATAATTTCAGAGCACAATCCAGGATTTCTTGTGGTGTCTTATTACAATGGAGATTGTACACTGGGTCTAAGATCAGAAAGACAGAGACAGCTGAGATGAAAACGTGCAGTAACAGTGGAAAGGGCACACGTCTTTGAAAGATGTACTTAGATTTTCAGCTGTTTGGGGTGGGGACTGTCTTTCCATTCTGTGTTTACATAGAACGTAAAACGATGGGACGCTGGCTCATGACTCGGGCTCCAAGGAAAGAGGAAAAGGTGTACTGTATTTTACTGTGCTTCAGGGAACAGTCCTGAAAGTGGGTAGTCAGACAGGTCTTTTCTGCTCTGCTGTGAGCTTGCAAACTGGCTACTAACAGCGATCCATTCAAAGAGCTCAATTGTATTACATGCATTGTTAACAAAATGTTGAATGTATGTGCATCAGAAGATCTTGCTATCAGATCTCTCCCTGTGCTGTGATGTTGTTTGTCCATTCTTCTGTAGGCAGAGAACTCAGAACAAATAAATGTGCTTGGTAAGACAAACTAATGGTGGGTTTGCAATGGTACTGTTCTAGTGATGAAAGCAGAAGAGTGGGCTCGGGACTGAAGGGTTTTCCAGGCTCTTCTACTGACTGTCTCTGTATCCTTGAGTAACTGACTTCATCTCGTGGTGCTTCAGTTCAACTAGCTGGACAGCAATTATATTAATTACACTTCCCTTCTTCTCAAGGCATTGTAAGGCTTAATTAATATTTGCAAAATACTGGGGGGTTATTAAATGAAAGATAACTGCACAAAATATAGTAGGAGCATTATGAAACCATTATTCTTCGAGTTTCCACTCTGTGCCATGCTGATAAGGCCTCAGATGGAATATTATGTCCAGTTCTGGACACTGTTTCAGGAAATATGTGGAAACTTAGTGATAAAGCAACCAGAATGATAAAAGGTCTAGAAAGCATGACCTATGAGGAAAAACTGAAAAAAACCCTGGGTTCATATAGTGTGGAAAAAGTAGCTTGGGAGTGACACAATAAGCATTGTCAAGTTCATAAACTATTGTTACACGGAGAAGGGTGAACAGGGCTACCAATGAGGGCAAAAGGGGCAGTTGTCCCTGGGCTAGGTGATTTAAAAAGTCCCAGGAACCTGAGTCACAGCTGTTGCTACCTTTAAATCACCATTAGAACCCTGCAGGGTGTCAGATTAGTGAGGGCTGGCTGGGAGAGGCATGGCTCGATGAGGCCATGCTAAAGTCTGGCTGTCCCTAGTTCCACTCCTTCTGCCCAAGGCCCCATCCCTACTAGGGGTCCTGGAGCCAAATCCACCCCCCACATTGCCCAGGGCCTGGCAAAGTCTGTTGCCAGCCCTGATGGTGAAAAATGATTCTTGTTAACCTCTGGGAGTATGGTAAGAAGCAATGGGCTTAAATTGCAGCAAGGTAGGTTTAGGTTGGACATTAGGAAAGTTTTCCAAAAGCTTTGTCTACCCTTCCAAGTTTAAATCGTAGCTGCATCAGTACTTTAATGCAGCATTGTGGTCTCAGTACCAGTGCAGGAACCTTGGCCATTGGGAGCCTGTTTACACTGGCATTTTATAATGTTGTAACTTGCTATGTTCAGGGTGTGAGTTTGTTTTCACACCCCAGAGCAAGAAACTTGCCAGTGTAGAAAAGCCTTTAGTGTAAGGGTAATTAAGCATGGGAATAAATTGCCTCGGTTGTGGAATTTCTGTGACTGAAACTTTTTAAGTACAATTAGACCTACACCTGTTGAGACTGGCCTAGTTATTACACAGTCCTGCCTTGAGGGCAGGTAACAGAACTGGATGACCTGTTGAGGTCCCTTTCATTCCTATCCTTCTGTGATTCTATGATTCCTTTCTCCACCACTCCATTTTAATTCTCCTTTCAGGAGTCATCTTGGGTGCATTATGTGGGTGTCTTCTTCGCCTGGCAACTCCCATTGATCCTGATATCGTCATGCTAATAGCGTTCCCAGGAGATATCCTGATGAGGATGTTAAAAATGTTGATCCTACCTTTAATTATATCCAGTTTAATTACAGGTGAGAGCTATTAGCAATAAATGCTTTAAGATGCTAGCAAAATACACCCCATAGCTCACTTTTAGTGAAAAGGGAAGAATACTGATGTGATACAGTGAATTTCTGGAAACTAATAATAGCTGATTGGCATTCCATGGGTCAAGTCCATTTCTGGTATAACTTCACTGATTTCAATAGTTGTTGCTGCTAGCCAATTAATGTCCAAACAAATGTGCACTACTCTCTTGAATGCCACCACTTCCCTAATATACTGTTTTACCAAATCCTAAAGTGGGATTTATGTGAACGGCAGCACAAATCGGGAAAGCAGGGATTGCTCAAAGCTGTGTGTCATCCTTGAAATGACCGGCTTCCAGGAAATAGAAGAGCAGAAGGGAATCACAATAAGGGTTGCTTTGCTTTGCCCTATGAATGTGATTAGTTCATGAATGTGATCCCTCAAGTAAGGATTCAGTTGAAAGTAATCTTAGCCATTTCTCCACATGTAGCAGGAGCTTTTAACACATGTTATTCAGATGGGCGAAAAATTGGAGGTTCTTTAGGGCCCCATCTACATTGTGTAGAATTCCTAAGGGAGGAAAAACATCACAAGAGAGTCAGTAAAAACTGAAATAACTATATGCAGAATCACCAGATGATTTGTGATAATTTGATGAATTGCCTAATAACTACTCCCATTGCATTTTTTTGAAAAAACACAGGATTGTCAGGTTTGGATGCTAAAGCTAGTGGCCGATTGGGCACAAGAGCCATGGTGTACTACATGTCCACTACTATCATTGCTGCTGTGCTAGGGGTGATTCTGGTTTTAGCCATCCATCCAGGAAACCCAAAACTCAAGAAGCAGCTGGGAGAAGGGAAGAAAAATGATGAAGTATCCAGTTTGGATGCTTTCTTGGATCTCATCCGGAACCTGTTCCCTGAAAATCTGGTCCAAGCTTGCTTCCAGCAGGTAAATATTTCTATTACCCAGATTCTTTTCAAATGCAAAAATCTTTTAACAGCCAAGATGTGTGTTCGGTCTTTCACCTACTGAGCTTCATTAAATTACTGAGGGGGGCGAATGGGGGGGCAAATAGACTCAAATAAAAGTTCTTAACAATGGAAATCAGTAGCAAAGTTATGACAGAACAAAAGAAAATAGTTGTATGTGAAATAGACAAAAACTACAGTTTCGGGCAGGAAAATCAAGAAGACAAATAGTTTACAACTCTTTTATTCTGTCGTAACTTTGTAACGGATTTCAGTTCTGAAGAACTTTTATTTGAGGCAATTTTTTGGAAAAAAGCCTTTTCATTTCACTATTAAGTAATATTTTTTAAATTTACTCATTCTTTATGTACAGTATTTAATGCTCTTGAAATGCTAGGTGCTGGCTGGTTGCTGAGACATGGAACATTTCAACTCCAAGCTGAAGCTTGAATTTGAATTCAGCCCAGGTATTAGTGACTGATCTGATAGTTGTCCAATGCTGTCTGTGAAATGTATTTGTGATTTCAGGCAAGTTCCCAGTGATCAGGTGTCCACAACCCCAAACCAACTATTCCATACAGCAACTTCTTGGTCTGTCTGGAAAACAAGATCTATGTGAATAATAGAGCCAAATGGCTGAGCTGCCTAAGGTCAGATGTAAGGCATCTTGTGGGGCCTATGGCAGGGAAAGGTGGAGATTTACATTGCTGTTGCATATTCCATACTCATTCTGTAGTTAAATATTTCCTCTAATCATTTTTCACCAGCACAAAATTAGCACAGTGTTGGTAAGAGATAAAAGAAATGCTTAAAAAGAACATATGCTTCCCGGTTCGTCTGTCACAAGCTTTCTTGCGAGTGAGATGCTTTTTTTGTAAAATTAAATTGTTTGCAACCATACAGCCTATTTTTGTTCAGCCAAACAAGATAAACCCATTCTTAGATACTCCTAAACGGTACCACTTAAAACAGAATGTGAACAGGAGCTATAGCTACCGGTGGGAGGATTGGGTGAGGAGTAAAGAACACAAAGAGGGGCCGGTTTAAGATGCCAAAAGGACCATGAGAACTTTATTTCTTCCCCAGACTGTCATGAAAAACCACAGAGGCGTTGGTGGTTACAAAGTGTATCTTCAGAATGTTCCCAAATCCTCCTGGGGACAGAGGTCATGTGGTCCAACCATGGCTGGCTAAAAACCACCATGTTTGAAATCTGAGATGTGTTCTCATAAATGGAGTTCTGTTACCTACACTTCATCCCAATGTGTATTACGGATAGGAGGAGAATGAATCCCTTGATCTGTAGAAAATGGATCAAATATCCATAGACAGGGACTGAGAATGAGTGGGAAAAAGAATGAAGGAGAATTAAGCTGCTAATATCCAATACTTTTCTTGGACTTTTTATATGTCCTGTTCAGTGGGCACAGTTAGTGACTAGTGTACACAGTTCAGCTAGCCACCTGTGGCTCAGCTGACACTTGTATAACATTGCCCCATATAATTCCCGTCCAAAGCCTACCAAACTCAATGGACAGACTTCCAGTGACTTCAATGGACTTTAGATGGGGGGGAGGGTGGGGGCAAAACGAGCTTTTTAGTGTTCCTATAGTTTATCTGAACAAATTCCCAACTAGCTCCTGCCAAAGCTTCTGCCATAAAGACACATATCTTTTCTTGTTCAGCTTTAACTTTCACATACTGGCTTCTGTAGTTTTTGCTCCCCTCTTGGTTACCAGAGAGGTTGGGGTCCTTTCTCTTCCTCCCCCGCCCCCAGGTTAAGTGGTGTCAAATACTGCTTTCCTTTCTTATGGTTATCAGGAATAGTTCAGTGGCTATTCAATACATCCCAGTGGCCTTGGACGCAAGAAGTCTTTTAGCAGAATTTGTAATACTAATGGCAATGGCACTGAATTGTAATGCTCCAGCAGGGAGAGATACTATTTCCCTGTCTGCCAAATAGATGATAGTAAAGAGACTCAGGGGCTGTGTCTAAACCTGCATTGCATTTCGAAAGAGGCATGCAAATGAGGAAATTGAAAATGCAAAGGAGGTGCAGGTTTACACACCTGACACCTCATGTGCATATTCACCTTTTGAAAGAGCTTCTTTCGAAAGACGAAAAGCAGTGTAGATGTGGCTCTTTCGAAAGTAAACCCCATCTTCGAAAGAACCCTTCTTACTATTCGAAGATGGGTTTTACTTTCAAAAGAGCCACGTCTACACTGCTTCTTTTCTTTCAGAAGAAGAGTAGGCAAATGAGGTGCCAGATATGTAAATCTGCACCTCCTTTGCATTTTCGATTTCCTCATTTGCATGCCTCTTTGAAAGTGCAATGCAAGTGTAGACACAGCCAGGGAGCATGCAAAGTATAGGTTGAACCTGGCTGCCTTTAAGATTTTTGTGAGCCTTTTGAATTATTTTTGGGCTCAAAAAATGGTATTTGTAAATCTGATTTTCCGATAATGCAGTTCTTTATTTGCCTTCACAGCCACGCCTAGTGCGTGAGTTTATATACCTCTAGAAAGCATTACACTATCTCATCTAAATATGTGATCTAGAAGGATGATGGTAATGTCCAGATAGGCATATTTTGCTTTCAAGATGCTTATCTGAACCTGTACTTTGATGTCAGCATCTTTATCACCAGTAATTATGGGCCTGATTCTGGGATGAGCTGGGGACCTTCAGCTTTAATTGATGCCAGAGGGAGTTGTGCGTGTTCTGAAACATCATCCCCTGTTTATTTCTGTAGCTCTACACAGCTTTTACATTTTGTCTATCTCACATACAAATCACAGGAGGATAAAATTCTCAAGATGGAAATCAAATCAGATAAACAAACAAACATAAAAATCAAATAAAAACAAAAACCAATCCACCCAACTGTTGGCTGGCTTCAGGGTTGATGAAGAGTTTGTCACACATTGTCAGTGTTCTAGTCTCACTGAGCATTTTTATTTTCTAAATTTAGAGGAGGTACATTTTTAAACAGGAGTAAAATAAGGCTTTGAATTAGGGCATCACCCACAATATATCCCATTTAAGCCATCTCATCAAGCTGCAGGTACAATTGTATCTGGATAAGCTGCAGAAATGGCTCTGTATTCCTAATAGTTGAATTTTGCAGTAGCTTGTCCAGTTGTTGTATACTGAGGTTAATTCTGAGTGCTATCATTAATGAGATCCTGCTATCTTTGCATCTAGAAATAGCAGATGCTTTTCCAGGTACCAGTGGTAGAATGTTTTGGGTTATCCTCTGTGGTTGCTAGCCACAGGGGTGTGGCAGATTATATATTTCTTCTGCAGTCCAGCTCTCAGATTCATTACCATCCCAGCAGGGCCCCTATGTATACCAGTTTTATTTCAGCTCTGACAGATGAGAACCTTGAACCAGCCTAAAAAGGAGCCAGTCACATGTGTTGGAAATATCAAAACATTATTGAACTAAATTACCATTGCTGCTGAGATTACTCTCTGGGTAAACATCTTTCTTGCATAATGGTGTCGATATAGAAGTGCTGCTATTACACACTCCAGAATAAATGAAGCATTTTGTGACTTTTTTGGATGGAAGTGCCTGTGTGCAAGAGGTCATGTGTTTATTACAGTTTGCTGTTCTTTTGGAACAGGAGTTAGTTGTGCTTGACACTATTACAAACTAACTTACTTTTGGAAGAAGATTAAAGGTGGTGGAGTGCGTGGTCTGATCTTTTAAAAACAGCACTGCCTGGGGTTATTTGGAATGGGGAGTCAAGATTATTATTTTATTTTTGACCGCTTGTATGTGTTAAATCCCATTCTGATTTCATTCTCTTCCCATCTTGCAACTCCTTTAGATCCAAACTGTCACCAAGAAAGTGCTGGTGACCCCGCAAACTGAAGAGCCTCCTAATGTCACTGACTCCGTCTTTGCAATGATGAATGAGACGATGACTGAAGCACTGCCAGAAGCTCAGCTGATCATTAAAAAGGGGCTTGAGTTTAAAGATGGAATGAATGTCTTAGGTAAAGAAACTAGTCTTCTGTTGAAATGCATGTTGATAATGCACCAGCCCTTGCTTTGCAGTGACAATCAGTGGATAGTCAGGTTGGTACGATTAATTCTGGAGTTCATATTTGGTCTATGCCATGAATCACCAACAGTGGCCACCATGTGTTGGCTCTTTGTTGACCTACATGATACAAACCTGATGGTCTCAGTCCTGTTCCCAGTGCCTGTGTGCCCACATCACAGAATCAGACTCCATGATTATCACTCATTGGCAATCTTGTAGAAGGGCTGAGAAGTACTCAAGACATCGTCGCTGTTAATCTGTTAGACTGTGAATACCCAAAGGTGAGATGGAGACAAAAATGTCAGTCTCCTGGGCACTTTGTTCTAAGATGTGACTTTAGGTACAGCCAAAACAAGAGATCTGGAGATGCGATTTGTAAACTGCACTAGCTAAGGAAAATCCCTCGGAGACATTGTTAGACAGAGTCATAATTCCCTTCCTGCTTCCTCTTTGTTCAGGGGAGAGTAATTTCTAGCTAACCTTTAAAAGCACTAAATTACAATTGTGCTGGCTAGAAAATGGGGATGGAGTTAAGGTTCTGCCCATTCCCTATCCATCCCTGACTACTCACCTGATCTGTGGGAGCAAAAGAGGAGTAGACATGCTACACCCACCCAGTCTCCTGTCCCTGTTAGCTACTCAAGCACTTAAGGAAGGTTTCTGCTTCCCTTTGTGCAGCCTAGATAACAACTGAGCCAAATATTTGACTGTTTGAACACACATCCATGCTTATTATATATCATTCCATGGAAGAATGCTACCAGGCTCACTAGTATTTGTTTCTTTATGTACAATGTGGATAATGCAAGTAAAGCATTAGATTTGGTGCTATGTTTTGGAGACAACTGTATCCCACTGACAATGCCGTTAATAACAAGAGTGACAGATAGGCCAATACATTTCTGAAGCAGAGGAAAATAAATCTACTTCTATATTGTACAGTAATGAGCCAATAACACTACAGCTTATATGATACCATTACTAAAGTAGTTTGCCCCAGGATGACTTAATGTGTAGGGGCAGACAGATGAAAAATAAAAACATAGGGGCTATGTCTACACTAGGGAGTTTTGTAGCTAAACTGGGGTTTTGTAGACAAAACTCATGGAGCATCTACACACAAAGGCTGGGTCTACACAGAGACATCCTTCTGGCAGCTTCATGCTAACGAGCAATCTCACAATTGCAAATGGCTGCTCGTTAGCGTATTCCCATGGCTCATTAGCTGTACAAGATCTTGCTGCCAGCAGAGGGTGCTACTGGAAGTAAACAGGCATAAGGGGCTGGCAAAAGAGGGTGTTTTTGCCAGAAGAGGCACGTCTACATGGCCTGTTTGCTGCTGGTAGCACTCCCTGCCAGCAGCAAGATCTCGCGCAACTATGCTAACGAGTCATAGGAGAATGCTAAAAAGCAGCCATTTGCAACTGCAAGATTGCTCATTAGGATGAAGCTGCCAGCAGGACTTCTCTATGTATAGCCAGCCAAAATGTACTTTGTAGACAGAAACTGTTGACAAAAAAACTCTGTAGACACTCTGGGGGGCTCTTTTGTCGACAGAGCAAATCAAAAAGATCGATCTGCTTTTATGCGTAGACAGGATCTGTTGACCGAAATTTTGTCTGAATATCTCTTCCAACAGTTACTTCTGTAGACAGATGCTTCTAGTGTAGATGTAGCCAGAGTGAATAGCCTCAAAGTTGCCTAAATTAGAGGAGGATGGCAAATTCCTACAAAGTTGAGTTCTGTGAGTAATGCGACTGCTAGTTTGGTATTAAGTGAACAAAAACACCTACTAAAATTTTCTGAATACAATTGGGATTCCAGAAAATTACTTGGTTGGTGACTATCCAAGAGTTTTTTAGCAAAACATCCCTCCATGTGCTACAGCATACACTGACACATATCCTTTATTTCCACACACAAGACTCCAGTACAACCTCGCCATACAAACAGGTGAGGTTTTGGATAGGCAAACTCATCATTTCTGTCATCTGAAACCACTTTCTTCCCTCTGATTTTGTGTACCAATGGGACTCAGCTTTTTGACAAGGGAAGTTCCCAAGTGAGCTCACACACAAGGTAATTGCTCAACTTCCATCTTATCTCACATTTCAACCTCTTGAGGGTTGCTGAGCTTCCTAGCCATGTCAGTTAATAACCTCAGATCTGCCTCTTTATCCCAGGAAATTCCGAGGCAGCAAAGCCTCACTAGAGCACACTAATCCTAAGAATATATACAATATCAAATAAGCCCTAGTGTACTCATTTGCTCAATTTATTCTCATTTTGGTTTTCTAATACCCAAGAGTTTCCTCCATTTCTTTAAAATGGTTACAACTTCCTTTGATATTGGGCCTGTTCCTGCTCCCATAGAATTTAAAGGGAGATCTTGCTCTCATTCATTTAACCTGGAACAGCATTAATCCCTTAATATGTATAGACATAATTTAAGATGGGGAAAGATTAAAACACATATTATTCCTCTTGGTTGAGCTACTCACAAGTAGTGTGTGTGCGTGCGTGCATGCACTGAGAGCTGGGGAAGAGGGACTCCCTTTGCATTTCCTTGTATTTTGAAGTTGGTCCCATGTACAGGGCAGAACCACATCAGGGCTGCTCTAAACTTAGGCAAAGATGGACATGACCCTTAGATGGTATTGTGGCAACTGGAGGTCACCGGGATCTGGCCATATCCTTTGTCAGGCCTGTGAGCCCTCTATAGCAGGGGTCAGCAACCCCTGACATAGGTGCCAAGAGTGTTATATGAGTTGATTTTCATCGGCACGTGAGGCAGGAGCTCAGCTCCCCGATGGAGATGGGAGCTTGCTCAAAGCCATGCCACCTGTGGCTTAATAAAAGACCAGCTAATGCTGCCAACCACCACCTAAAGGGTAAAGCTCTGCATCTTAATTTATGAACTAATGCAGCTGTTGTAAGTAGGACTATTAGTGCTTCAAAAAGTATCACCTGCAATTGGCCTGTACATAGAGGTCAAAAGGTCAAATTTCAGCACTCTACCTCGGAACATTGCTGTCCCCTGCTCTACAGTCTTTTTGATATCCAGGAAATCTATGTTATGAGTGTTCCTTTGATGGGCAGGTCCACTTCTTTTATGTCCTCTCTATATATGAACAGTGCCCAGAGGCCATCCAATGGGACTCTATTTCCCTCCTTTTAAAAAGGATCAAATAGAATACTGAAAATTCGCTATTATTATTTTATTGATTGAGTCATCCTCTAATACCATATATAATCTGATATACGAAAAAAGTCTCTATGCATTGGAATATATAGGCTAGTAGAAAATAAAGAATGTAAATAAAAAAAAATGAAGAAACTGTTATGGTTCTGCCCTGTACATGGGACAAACTTCAGGGAGATGCAAAGGGAATCCCTCTTCCCCATCTGTCAACACACACACACACACACACACACACAATTCTTGTGACTAGCTCAACCAAAAGGAATCTTTGGCATTTTTAATCTTCTCACGTCTTAAAATATGTTTCCATTGTGACAATTTAGCGCAAGAGATACTGCATCTCAACTGTGAAATATAGCACAGTTGTTTGAAGGTTAAATTAACAGGGTAACCCTAACAGGCTGGCTTTATTCTGACAGAGCTGCAAAGATTCAGGTTCCTAACTGGTGATTCATTTTGTTGTGATCCCTCCAACAGGCCTGATAGGGTTCTTCATTGCTTTTGGCATAGCTATGGGGAAGATGGGAGAACAAGCCAAGATGATGGTGGATTTCTTCAACATCCTGAATGAAATTGTAATGAAACTAGTGACTATGATCATGTGGTAAGTCAAGACCGTAAGTTCTACGATGCAAAAAAAAAAAAAAAAACAAGCTACAGTTGGCTGCAGAGTGGACACACTATACTTTGTTGACAGCCAATATGGCTAAAGATTTTAGCTGGTGTGGCTCTTGAAACCATTACAAAGATTGTGCACTCAAACCATTACAAAGATGGTTAACATTGTTTCCTTTTTGGGATGGGGTGGGGTGATAATTGAGGTGCATTTCAAAACATTTGTGAAGATGACAGTCATACTGTCATTTTCTGCCTACAGAGCTCCAAGACATGCACCATTTTCAGACCTTTAATACTACTGTAAAAATATCACATTTATTATAGATGTTCTCTTCAGTAAAAAACAAACATCCTTTCAAAACATAATAACATTAAGCTTCTCTTGTGAGTCTAGCGTAATAATAAAGTCTTGGCTCAGAGTTATAATTACAGAGGAGCCAAGAGACATGCTCTATTTCGAGAGTTCTGCAGTGAAATTGGCTTGCCCAAAATATGCATTCCAACAAAATGAGATTCCAAGGGTTGGCATCAAAATAAAAAAGTCTCCTCCCGTGTCCTCTGTGAGGCCACATGCATAGTCTGTATTCTATAAAATCAGCAGAGTAAGAAGCACTGACCTGAATTGTCTCTAGGCAAGTGTGTGGCCTGTCCTTTCAGAACAGCTTCCCTTCCATGCCCCAGCGACAGAGTGACTGTACCTATTTGGGATGGAGGCCTTGTTTACATTTCTGGAGCAGGATTTTTTCTCTTCTGTAGCATTTGAGAGTTGCCACAGAGCTATATCCTGTTTACATCCAAGTGCCAAATATGCCCATGTCATCTACAGCTGGCCTTTCAAAAAGGAACATGTTGCACAACTTTTGGCACATTGTAGGTCCTGCACTAATGAATGAGAGAGCAAGCGAGCAAAAAGCTCCTTCCCTCATCCACCCACTACACAACGAAGTCGTACCTTGGCTAGCAGGAATGGGGAGTGCCGAGAGAGAGCGCTTTAGGATTTCGAGCAGTTTTAATTTACACACCACTTTGGGTCTGTGTTTGTTTGTGTCAGGATTAGTCCATGTGCCTTATGAACTGACCACCAGCACCTGGGAAGTGCACGAATAGAATTGGCTGCACCTTTGCTACACATATAACATGACACACTGTTCACCCTGTGTCCCTGGCACCCTGGGAGTCTGACATACTACTCCACCTGCCCCTTTTAGTCAGAGGACTAACATATTCCTCCCTAAGTGTAATACATGGATTAAGTTCATCAACAAATGGTATTGATGAGTGTCTGGAATGTAACTGGTGCTTTGAGGCTTCCAGAGGGGCTGAAGGATGATACCTACCTGTGTGAGATGGTGTGTAATGATAGCTGACAAGGAGGTAAAACAACAGCCTCATTTGCTCACTTGGCCTGTGTTTTACACTCTGGTCACCAATCACAAATAGACACTGTAGCTTTTGTGAAGAGAGACATTTTGATTTCAGTCTTTATTACAACCTCGAACATATAGACCAGCAATGTGCAAATAGCTGGAGCAACTGCACCTTTGTACACAAGAAGAAAGCTTTTATCTTATATGAACACAGGAAGCTGATTCTCCTCCCCTGCCACATTAACTCTAAAAATTCCAGGCAAAGATGAATAGGAGGAATTTGCCAGCATCACTCAGTGTTTCTCTAGGACAGAGGGATATCGGTGAAGAAAACTAACGTTCTTTTACAGCTGTGGCTGATAGTTATTACAATTCTGAAGCGAACAGATGCTTTGCATCACTGACTAACCAAAATGACAGTTTTGCCCTGGGTATACTGGCAAATGCTGCCAAATATTGGTATTGCTTTTATGGCTGCCTGGATCAGTTCCATCTGTTGTTTCTGTTTGGTTTTTTTTTTTTCTCTGCTTCTCTCTAGGTACTCCCCTTTGGGCATTGCCTGCCTTATTTGTGGGAAAATCATTGCAATTAAGGACTTAGAGGTAGTTGCCAGGCAACTTGGAATGTACATGGTAACAGTTATCGTGGGCCTTCTCATCCATGGAGGGATCTTCTTGCCTTCACTGTACTTCATGATTACACGGAAAAGCCCCTTCTCATTCCTAGCTGGCATTTTCCAGGCATGGATCACAGCTCTTGGCACGGCTTCCAGGTACTTGAAGTGAAAGGCCACCTTATTTATATTTTAGCAGCTTGTTAGCTGCCATTTAAACATTCTGCAGCTGCTGTTCTCACTTTTACTAGAAAATTATTTTATCGTTAAATACCAGTCAGTCAACAGCTTTTGATCATCTTAATCTATTTGAAAAAAATATATACGAATAAACAGTTATGACTAAATTGCTTTGCCCATAGCTTATGGCACATACAGAGGTCTTTAGAGGTTTCCATTCTTTCAGGTGTCATGCTTTTTCATGATATTACATTGCTTCTTCCAAATGAAGTTGTAAAGCTAGGGTTCAAGTAGGGAGCACAAGAGGTAGATAAAGATCCTGTACTGTCACCAGCAGTTCTATCCTGATTGCTTCCTCCAGGCTAGGATTTAGGAATATCATGAGTGATAACATTGAGTAACAAAAGCTGTTTAGGACGGTCTGAGTTAAAGAACCAAAGGTTTGTCTGTGCAGTTTGACCAGAATAAAGTTCTTTCTTTATATTTATAAGAACTCAGACATGGTCTCTTCTCTACCAAAGAGAGGACACAACAGGTATCCATCCTGGGAGCTCTCTGCGCTTCACGACAGGGAACTAAATTCTCCTCAATCAGAAGGAAATAATTACTCAAAATCTTACTGAGAGAACTGTTCTTCTGTGTCTTTCAGACAAGTGTGGCATACTTCTGTAGACCAATATTAGGGTAATAGGACAAGATGGAGAATCTTGTACTGCTTTTACCTACTCTACAGTTCCTGAAGAGATGATAAACATTTCTCGTCCTAGGAACATCATTTAGGGGCTCAAAATTTACCTATGCTGAAAGAGACATTGAAATTACCATGCAAAAGGCTTGCTTGTTTTTCAGTTATGAGGCAAGACCTCAGAGTGAATGACAAAATCAGTAAGAGTCAGCAACAGCAGCACTGCCATGTACAGACTTTCACTTGTGCTCCAATTTGTGAAAAGTGACTGTAGGTGGGATTTATTCCTACTTATGCAGGAAAAAAATGAACCTTATTTGACTAAATGTCAATGGAGTGTCAGTGAACTGAGTTTTTCCTTTCTAAATAATAAGGTACGGAAATCACTTTGTCATGGAAGAGACAGCACAGCATAGCAGAGTGAAAAAAACAAAAAGTCTGTGACCTACAATATACATTCAGTCATGTAAACAGCCATATACACAGACTAGTACTTAGGCAGCGCATGGGAAAATATGGCTTATATTTCCTATCTAGAAGTGAAAGTATTCTGTCTTTTTTAGGTACTCTAAGTGTGTGCCGTCACAGAATGAATATTTGATTGCCTGTGGTAAACAAACATCACACATTAAAACTAAATCACAGAATAGAATGGGCTGAAGCTATTTACCTGGTTCATGTAGTTCTTTTAATAAAATCCTCAGTGAGTCAGAAGAGCAACATAGCATTCTGATCACAGGACTGGGAGCCAGGAATGTGAACATCAGATTGGCCTTTGATATTTACTCCATTTGCAATATTGAAGAAGTCACATAATATTTTGTTTCCTCACTTTATCTGCCTGTAAAATGGGGATAATTATATTTTCCTACTTGATAGCATCACTTTGCGCACTAAGAATGAGTTCATTAAAAGTTGCAAGGCAGTGTGTGCACCATGCAGGAAAGATGTATTATAGCATATTTTAGTGAGTTCAGCTCTTTGTTCCATTCACTGTAAGCAACAGTTAACATTCTTGTCAGACCAAAATAGTATTGGTACAGTAATCAGGAGGATCTTTCAACAATTTCCATTAGCTCAGCTGGAGGTATGCAAACGAGCTGGTACAGACATGCTTCGGCTACCACTTACACTGAGTAACTGCTCTGTAGGAATTTCCCCAGAAAAACATTCACTTTATAGAGTTGACTCTGCTCAGGATGTAACCAAGTTAATTTAGTGGAGGACTGGGCCAGAGAAAAACACTGAAAATGAATATATATATGAAATATGAGTTGGATTCATTAATTTACAGACATCCTTCAGCTGAACTAAGCATATTTGGGCAGCAGAGAGAGGAATCACAACTCACTGGAAGAAAGTGTGGCTATGGAATACTCTGCTGGGACTACTTAGGTCCAGTGAGGTAAAAAAATCTTGGCTACATCTACACTAGCCCAGATCTTCAAAATGGCCATGCAAATCAGCCAGATAGGAATAAGGGGATGTCAAAGTTGGCAGGGTCCTTTCAAAAAGGAGCCCCATCTGGACAAGCTGCGTGGCGGCGAAAAGCAGCAATTTTGAAGCGCCACGGCCAGTGGCATGCTAATGAGGCGATGAATATGCATTTCAGCACCTCGTTAGTAATCTTCGAAATGGCCATTTGCATGGCCATTTCGAAGAGTTGGGCTAGTGTAGACATGGCCCTTCTGGGGAAACAGGGAACGTCCACATAAACTCCTGTTCGTCAGTGCCAACCTTTCTGTCCACCCCAGCTCTGTGAAGGAAAGGTACACAGGATGTGTGTTCTTCCCATGCCCCCTAGAATAGTACAAGAGCCCAGGCTTCTCTGACTCAAGCACCCTCACAAAATGCAAGATTTTACCCTTCGGTATTCCTTTGAGTTCCCATAGCAAAAAGTTACTTTGAAAAAAATCAAGAAATAATACATAAATTGGGGAGAAAGTCCAGATAGCCTCTGTGCAACCAGGAGTTCTGCCTCCCATTAATCCTGAAGTGTGTGTGGATTGAAAAAAGGGTTTATGACCACAGGAGGATTGAATACAAGAAAAACCTGGCAAAGAAGGGTAAAAAATATACTAATGTTGCCAGCTTTCTAGCAATGAGGTACTAAAAGTGTGAATTAAGCACTGTGCTTGTTTTTCCCCAGTATCTTTTGTTTGGTTTCACTCTCTTTAATGCATGTATTGGACTTGAGAAAGGAAATATTCGTAGCAAAATGGCAGTAGTTTTGGTCTTGTTCCATTGTTCCAGAATATTACGTACCACATAACCCTGTCTTTCTCCATTTCTTTGCTCATTCTTTCAGTGCTGGTACATTACCTGTCACTTTCCGTTGTCTTGAAGAAAATTTGGGCATTGATAAACGTGTAACAAGATTTGTCCTGCCAGTTGGAGCAACAATTAACATGGATGGGACTGCCCTTTATGAAGCAGTTGCTGCCATCTTCATAGCACAGATGAATGGAATTGTGCTGGATGGTGGGCAGATAGTCACTGTGAGGTGGGTTCTGGAGGTTTCTGCGAACATTGGTTCTGAAGGCTGTACAGCCTGAAGAGTTAGTGATGGCTTAAAATTCTGAGTAGATTCCTACCTAGTGAAATAATTGTGTGGGCTTTTGCTTTTCACAGTGGTTTTGAATGGATAAGTTTGGTAAGTAACTATGGCCCTGATTCACAGATGCTAAGACCAGAACAGACTAGTGTGATCATCTAATGTGACCTCCACAGGCCATTAGATTTCCCAGAGAAATTCTCCCCTGCCTTGCTTCGTGCGTTGCCATAATTTGTGCATTCAGGTTTAGTGGCAGTGTAAACTCACTTGAGTAGGGATAGAAAAACTTTCTCGTAAAAAGTATCCATATGGTTTATTTGTGTTTTTTCCTCTTACTTAGCCAATTAATAAAAATAATTGCTTTGGTGAAGGTATTTGCAGGCTGCAAGTGGGCAATGGTGATGCAGAGGTATGGGTGCAGTGTAATGTATTGTGGCATAGCACAGACAGGAGAGGGATTTCTTGGGAGCTGCTGTCTGGGAGATGTTCGAGCAGCCCCCTTCCCCTTTAAAACTTGTCATAGGACCATTTTGGTTCTAGCTAGCCTCTTTGACTGGGGAAAGAAGAGTATATGTGCCTCCTGACCACACAGTTAGAATGAATATTGTTGGCACACATAATGGTGCAGCCCTTGAGTTCCAAAAAGCAAGGTTGTTGTCTATTTAGCCTGGTATCCTTTCATCCAACCTTGGCCACTCGGAGGTGTGGCCTCAGTTTGTAAGGGAACTCAGGCTCACCCGCAACTCTCCATTCCAGTCCAGGGCCTTTTATGAAACAATTGAAATCTGCATCTTCCCTAATCTTACTGCTCTCACCCTCTTTCCTCTGCTCACCCTCACCCTCAACTTCCTCTGCTGCTTCCATTCATACTAGACAAGCCCCTCTTTCCAGGGGTCTAGAGGGTCTCAGGGAATCTTGTCTCTTCACCCAGCAGCTTCCTTTTTGTTGCCAGTCTCTTCGCTTTATGTAAGGCCCACATGTTTCCTCACAGGTGAGCTAGATTCCAATTAGTGGCTTTCTTCTAGCCCAAATAGCTCTTCTGTGCATGACACTTAATTGATTGATTGGGCCTGCCTAGCCCTCAGAGGGCTAGTGTGAGAAGTACATGTCCTCACTTAGGGGCACTAAGGATTTCAAGCAGGATTACACTGATGATCATTAAAGGAGACGTAGAGTGCTCCAGCTGGGCCCGCACTGGGGAGTTAGAGAGGAAAACATTTGTGCACTGTGCAGATCAACTCTCCATAGTCCAGGCTGTAGCACAGCAATCCAGCAAAACCCCCATTTAGATGCATCACCACTGGGTTATGTTGAAGAGGCACTACCGAGGCACAGGTCTGGTATGAGCTAGAACATGTCTGTGTGAGGGCAATGAAGACAGCTTACCTTCTAGCTGGAGAATAGGTACCCCAACCAGGCACATCAAAGAAAAGTGATATCAGATAAGTTAAAGGATGAACGTCAGTAAGTCCCAGTTGGTTTATCTTTATCTATTTCTATTTTAATAATTTTTACTAACATTCCTATTATGTCAAATCATTCCATATAGAACTTAGCTGAAATATCAGCTGGAAGTTCAAAAGAAAACACACGTTTGAGGTAGATAAGAATAATTCTGGCATGTTTTACAGTAATCCAATTTAAAGTCATATTTGATCCTGTGACTTTAAAAAAAAAAGGGAGAATGGCAAAGTTACAACTTGCTGCTGAATTCATTTACCATGGAAAACATGACACATGTACCAAGCCTGACATTTTGAATCATAACAGTTCAAACCACACATGAATGATGCCAAGTTTGCCTTTTCCTTGTGTCTCTACTCCACCCACCTTCCTCTTGCTAACCACTTTTCAGGATAAAGAAGTGCCTACACTGGAATTTATTGTGGTGTTTCTTGCCCAACTATATTAGCAGCATACTTTCCAGTTCTTTGCCTCCTGCAGGTTACTTACAAAGGTAAAGTAAGGTTTCAAAGGGGTCTGGCTGCTTCTCTCAAAGGCAGAGGCTGCAAAGTTGGACCTTGAATAATGCACTTTCATTTTTAGAAACAAGAACATTCTTTTTAGAGATGAGTTATTTGCTGCCAGAGGAAATTCAGATTTAGGACTTTTTGGCCACTAGTTCTGGCAAACTTGAACCTGAGTTACTCTTTTTGCTCCCGTAGTAAGGAAAAATAGCTGTGCCTTTATTCAGCTCGCACACCAATTGTACACTGGTACGGCTGACACCCTGGATGTCCTGGAATCCTCCTTGATGTACACTGGCATGAGAGCTGAATGAGACTGACAGAGAGCAATGGGAAAACAGCCATCTCTTTCCCTAATGCAATATGATCGGGTGACATTTGTGTTGTGACACCGATACAGTGTCCAGATGTGGCAATGTCTCTTGTGTCTGCCAAACCCATCTAGCAATGCTGGAGTTAGGTTTGAATGACGCAGAAACAGACCCGGCAGGCTTACTAATTCTCCTTTGATCTTGCTCCCAATATTTATCCTTCGGAGTATTTCTTCTCTATCCCAACAACCAGACCTGGCAAAACCACCTACCCCTTGGAGATGATAATCCTGGAAATGGTAGGCATTAAAATGCTGTGTCCTCACATTAGCACCATAGCTGTAGCCAAACATTTACCCCCACCACACACACCTTTAGTGGAAGCACTTTAAATCTTCATTGGTGAATCCACAGCATCTCAAGTTTAGTAGTCAGTTGCCTGACCTATTTCAGAAAGACAGAACTTCTTTTTGTATTTTTGATTGTTCCTTGGCTCCCTCATGGTCTAATTTATTTTCTGTTCCACAAAGGAATGCCCAGTGTCTCTGAAGTTATAGCCTGTTTTTTTTCAAACTTCCAGCCTTTGGAGCACAGACATTCACTGTATTTGATTTTCACATCTACTAAATGGAGCAAAAAGCAGAGAAGATTTTGGGTTTGCAAAACCTAATTGGCTGAATGTTGGTTTTGCAAGCCAGAACAAGGGTGCTTTTTATCTGGGCTTGGTTTATCGCAAGAGTTTGGAGCATGTGACTGTAGGATACATGGACTTTCACCCATTCCTCTTTGATAGCAACCAGTTCCCCCATTTCATTATCTCACAATGCAAACTGCAAGCTGCATACATAAATATTAATGAACTGTATTAGAAATTCAGCCAAGAGCTTCTGTACTACAGAGAGTCTGCCTGGAAAGTGGAGGCTTTAAACCTCCCTGGAATGGAGGGAAGAAGGCTGAAAATCAAAAGCAGGCTAACAGTGCGAATGTTGCAAATGGCCTTTATTTTTATAGTAGCCTGAACAAACTTCTCAGATACAAACACTCTTAAATGGGAGTTGCTGGATGAACAAAATCCTCAAAACTGTAGGTCTGATCCCATCTCTTGTAGCTGCACAGGCTTATGTTTCCTGGGAAATGACAGTGAAAACCAACCTTTTGTTTTGATTCAGGGACTGCACATTGACAGTCACACCTTCCTTGTTTTTGCAGTCTGACAGCCACCTTAGCAAGTGTTGGAGCCGCCAGTATACCCAGTGCAGGACTGGTCACCATGCTTCTCATCCTCACCGCAGTGGGTCTCCCCACTCAGGACATCAGTCTGTTGGTTGCTGTTGACTGGCTGTTGTAAGTAATAGTGACTTCACGATTCAATATGAAGAGGTCACTGTGGACTGTAACCAATACCGATTTATTTTTTGCTGCTACCTTTCAGTCATAGATCTCAAAGCACTCTATACACTTTGTACAGATGGTATAACTGAGGCACAGATAGGCAAGTGAAGAGGTTTGGCATGGGCTACTTGATTCAGCATTAGAGCAAGAAAAAACAACCTACAGGGCAAATCTAACTACAGCTGAAGTTCATTATAGTTATAATGAAATCAGTTGACTTAAACAATTGACTTCAGTGGAACTATAACAATTTATACCAGCTAAGGACCTGTCCCAAAGAGGCTTGATTCAGATTCCTGCCAAGGCCACTGCATTCACTATACCCATGTAACCTTCCAAGCTGTTGTTCCATGCTACAGATGAATAACTGCTATTGAATTATGTCTGCAGTCCTGAAGTATGTCCATTCTAGCTAGTGTAACTGGAGATATCATTAACAGAAATGCCCAATGCCTTATAAAATCCTTCCGTTCTAGGCAGGCATCACAGGAGAATAATCCACAGACTCTCAGATCCACATCCCTCGGTTTAGGCAAGAGCTAAACAATAAGGAAACAAAAGCAATAACGAATAACTGCTATTGAACTATGTTATTGCTTTTGTTTCCTTATTGTTTACTTCTTGCCTAAACTGAGGGAAGTGGATCTGAGAGTCTGTGGATTATTCTGCTGTGATGCCTGCCTAGAACGGAAGGATTTTATAAGGCATTGAGCATTTGTGTTAATGAGCTCTCCAGTTGCACTCGTTAGAATGCACATACTTCAGGCTACAGTCAACTGATTGAGGTTAGGAAGAAATGTACCCTATTATGATAACGGTTGTCTCATGTTAAGGGAGTCTGATACCTGTCTCTGAAGCATCAGGCCCTTATGGCGACAACTGCAGATCAGATGGACCCCTGGTTGATGCAGCATAGCAGCTTCTATATTCCAAATAGAATCAGGTTTATTCATAAAGTTCTTCTGAGCAAAGACAGGGTTGGATGAATGTCTTAAAGGCATCCACAAATGAAACTAAATGAGAAGGCAAACTAGGAAAAGGAAGGGTATTTCCAGTCAGTTTTTACTTGGAGAGTCTCTAAATCATGACCAGACCTACCTTTCAACCTCATGGTCTTGGGGTTACAACAGTCCTTTCAATGCCATGGCAGATCCCCAACCAAGAGCCATCCACTTGTCCCCCCTTTCTCCCAGAGCTTTCTGTCCCTCACATCTGGGATTTAGAATCCCTATTAATAATTATAACAAATATAATAACACAACCAGAGTTGTCTCTTCAGGTGCATTTTAGATTGGAGGCCTGGACATCTTTCTACCACCTTGCAACAGAGTTCCCAGAGATCTGTTCAGCCCATCAGCATAACTTAGAGCAGTCCCAGGGCTCCTTTGATTGGTGACAGGTCACTAGAAACCTTTACATCAGCCTGAATTGCTGGGCCCCAATGACCTCTGGTCATTGCCTTTCCTGTTCCAGCACACTACTATGCAGATTAAGCTATCAGGTTGCTGGTGGTAATGCTGGGAAAGGAGTATAACACCAGCTAGGCTGGCTTTATACAGCTTCCTGATTTCCCCATGCCAGGGGAATCCCCAGCAGTCCAATTAATGCATCTTCGAGTCTGCCTCGTGGCTCTGGAATTATGAAGAAGGGGCTTAGCAGAATTGAGAATTTGACTTTGAAAGTTTAGCGACTTAGCATAAAGTGCTATTTATCTTATCCATTGGCCCTTGATGCCTTATTCAGAAGTGTTCAAGCTCTCAGTCCAAGCTGTAACTTAGCTCCTGCAGTCACCATTCTGTGATATAGCTGCTAGGCTTGAGATGAGGGATCTTCAGTTACAGCCAGCATATCACCCTGTCTGTGACCCATTATCATCTAAGATCAGCTCACAGCTCCAGCCACAACTTTAGGGGAAAATGAGACAGGAATTTACAGCTGGGGCAAGCAAAGGGAAATAATCATTTAAAAAATATATTGTAATGGTGTGAAATCATATCTCAGAATGGGGAAGCAGGGTGGGGCTCAGCAGGCAGCTGGCTGAGGGAAAAGATAGTATTGTATGGTCTTAAATATATTGGTGAAGTCATGGCTCAAAAGAAGAAAGCAGCATAGGAATTTGCACCTAGAAGTGAGAAGGCAAGAGGAGGTCCGTGTCCGGGTTTTAAATATGTGTTTTCACTGGAGCTCAAAATAGGCCAAGTAGCTAGAGTTTTGCCGCTGGTAGGAGGATGTGTGAATGCAGCATGTGGTTAGGTTGTTTTTTTTAGGGAAGTGTCATTTTAAAATATTCCCCTTGGCAGAAAAGTCCTTCCTACGCTAGCCAACCTCAACGCTGTAATTTGTGAGCAGCTCTGCTCCTCTGGTGGTAGCTACAATGTGGGTGGGGCTTAACCGATTTTTACCTCTGTGTCATCAGCTTTGCTCACCACCAGCGTGTTAAGCAATGTGGGAGTAGCAATGCCTGTGCCACGGAGCTGCACCAGTGGTGAATCCCAATTATGGAGCTTGTGATCATAGACTGGGCCAGAGTCAGGGAAGGACCCTCTGAAAAAAACATTATTCATTCCAAGTGAAAAAACTAGCCTGGAATCTTCTCCTAGACTGGGAGGGCTCTGGGTTTCTTTGGCCTGACGAGCAACCATGGATAAACCATAGTGATAAAATCAGAAGCTAAATCATCAAGGCTAAAGAGAAAGAAAATTAGAAAAAAGGAGGCAAGTTCTGTATATCTTGTCATTCTGACAAAGCTAATAAAACATTCAGGGCCACTTACGCTGGTTTGATGCCAGTGTAACTCCATTAACTTCCATGTGAGATCTATTAACTGACTGGTTGATAAGTATAAATATAAGATATGGATACAGGTTCAGACAATCATACTGAGCCTGATATCTGGAACTTGTCTGGCTGCACATCAACACAGTAGAAGTCTTTTAAGATTAGCAATTGTCATGGCATTTCAGGTACAATTAGAAAAAAGTCTCGGATAAATAGCTCCTCTCATGAGTTTTTTCACTGTTCATAATGAAAGAAAAGATCCTGATTTTATAGGATTAGCCTCATCGGAGGCAGAAATCTCACACCTAACAGCCTTCATGATTTCAGTACACTCAAACCCAAACCTGATTTGATTGGATCTCAGCCTGACTCCCCCTCCTGAAAATGAGGCTTAAAGGGGATCTGGAGCTAACTCAGATCGTTGCCTCTTTGATCCCTCTCTTATAGAGATACTGTACAGAAAAGAGACAAATGCACAAAGAACTTTATCAGCAGTTTTCGAAGCTTTCAAACTTCTCGCAGCCTCTCAGTTTAAAACTAAACAAAACATGCGGGTGACATTTTATAGGAAAGCATTATGTGCCAAGCTGGAATGAATTCAGCATCATTAGTTGTAGCCAAGGGCTGATTACTTTCCAGGTGTGGGGCTGACAAGCTTAACAAATGCCATAACATGGGTCCAGATAGAGAAGTACTTTGCATTGGGTAAACTGCTCAAATTCTGCATCTCAGGCAGACACCTACGTTCAGAAACACAACAGTAAAATTTGCATGCAATCTGATTCTTTTTTATAGCTTGTGTAACGTGAGTCTAGGTTCAAAAGAATTAGGCTCACAGTCCTTGGGAAAGTTGAATTTTGAACGTTATTGCTTAGGTCTGTTTCTAGAATGTAAGCTCAAGTGGAATGAAATATGAAAAACAAAAGTATCTACTTCTCCAAGTGCCAACAAGATGAAAGCAAGCTAAGCATGTCACCTTTTGAATCAGTGTGAGCCTTAAAGAATTTAGTTAATCTCCTGTTTTGGATCCTTTCTAGCATCCTTCCTAATCAGGTAAGTTCCTTGGAAGGGGCAATGCCTTTTTAAATATTAGTGCAAATAATATTAGTACCTACTAACACTTTATGGGCCTGCTTCTCTCACTCATATAGTGGTCTAACTTCACTGCCTTCAAATGCTGTTATCTTTGATTTATACTGGAGTGAGTAGAATACAGAGCCTATGAGCCTGATCCAACTCTCATAAAAGTCAATGGGAGCAGGATCTGATCTTACAAGAGAAATAATGTAAGTATGCGAAATCCTTCCTTCTTCACATGAAAGTATCTTTTTGTCTGATCACTATGGATCCAGCCATCAATCATGTATTGATGATGTTGACCTAAACATTATGAGGTGCTTTGGGTAGTTGGAAAAGTGTTCAGGTTCTCCAACACTCCTTATGATTCCAAAATATCTCAGCAGGAGCCAAGATGACACCCTTTCTCAACTTTACTTTCAGAATTCATGTTTCAGGCTACACCTAAGTCTGTATGCTGGGCGAATAATTTGTTGGGCCAAATTTTCCTCTTACTTCCACTGAGGCAGCCCCATTGACTTCAGTGGGTTCATACCACTGTAGTCAACAACAGCATTTGGTCCATTGTTTTTTAACAGAAGAATGAATGTAACCTTCTCTCTTTACCCTTTCTTCCTCTCTGGGTTCAATCAGCCCAAATGAAATCAATGGGAATCAGTGGAGCTAAGATTTTGTCATTTGTATTTCCATGATATCAATCTAACTCAGTGAATAGTTCCAATGTATTGTGCAGATTCTTACCTGAAGACTTTTAACAGACACAGATTGAGGCATCTAGTCACCGGTTAAATGTAAAATACACTGGAGCTGTATTTGTGCATTTAGTCTCCACCTCCTGTCTGGCATTCTGAACATTCACACTAGAGTGTCATTAATTAATTTTTTCAAGATGTAAGATTATACACTCAACATTATTCAGACATTCTATAGTGGTTTTTTTGGAAGTTTTATGGCAGAATTCAGTGGATTTGACAGGTTTTATTAAATATGAACCTCTGCAAGTAATATTTTCCAAGTCTGCCACTTCTACTAGGCTTAGGATCATACATGCATGAAATGATAATTGTGTAAAATCTTTCATTCAAGCAAAGCAAAACTAGAGAGTTTTCTCATTCTATAATGTTATGTTGTGAGTATTAGTCATACATGAAAAAAATGTTTTTCATCCTTTAGTACTATTTTTGGTAAACATTTTGCAAAAAAGTACCAATTTACTTATGAAATCCCACCACAATTGTCAGACACAATGGTGAAGTGAAAAAGCACTTGTGAAACCAATTCAGTTTGGTTTTGTAAATATTTACACTGAGAATTTTGTCAAAGCACAAAACAAATTTTTGACTCAGTCACATGTAAGTGTATAAAATGGCTAGTAGTAGTTCACTGATTTGCAAATCAGATTTAAACTTTCAGTTCAGAGCTAAGCTTCATTACAGTGCGAATTTAGTACCAGAAATATTAGAAAGATCAGGGAACAAGCTGTGTTGTCAATGGCTGTTTCTAGAAAGGAATTCTATCAGCATGCCATTATACATACTTGTGTAGTACCCAGAGGTACTGAGACCGCATTCTAGGGTGAGTGAAGTCTCTGCTCTACAGCCTGGGCTGGGAGCCAGCAGGCCTTTGGCTCATGTGGTAGACTGCAGGGCTTTAGACCCTATGCTCACCGATTCTATCCCTGGTGCTTGCAACCTGGGTCTGTAGGCATTACCCTTGCTTTTCGTCATTTGTTCACAGTTCATATTGCTCAGTCTTCCTTTCATCCTGGGAATAGACTTCCTATTTACATCAATGTAAAACAAGTGTAAAATGGCACCAGATATGATAGCATTTCACATCTACTTGCACTTAATTTGCACTCACATAAATGTCTACACAGAATGTTCTAATGTGTGCTATAGCCAGGAGTCATGGAATTAGGGAGCTGCACCAGGGTGTTGGACAACTTCCAACTATCCTTGCCCCTGAGCAGGATTCTGGTGTTGGAGAAAATCTAGATCATCTTGTTTTAAATCACCAGCACTGAAAAACACTGCAAAAATGATACTGGAGAAACATAGGGCATCCACTGATTTCCAAATGTCTGCAAGTGCCACCAAATATGTTTCCTTGTAAAGAAGTATGTAGGCTTAATTTAGCATCAACTTAGAACCAGGAGGCTCTTATTACTGGTTCACTGTTTCATCATTTCACAGATTATGATCTATATGTGCTTTGCACATATAGCCAGTGAATACTAGCATATGACAGTGTGAACTGGCACAGTGCCATCCTCGGCGCCGGGCATGTGTCTAGATGGTGTGAGGGGACAGCAAACCTGAAGATTTGACTCCCATAGCAAGATACCTCCTCACCTTCCCATAGTGCTCTCAGTTTGAAGAAAGGGGAGAGGCTATTTATTTGCTTCAGCCGAGAGCTGGAATAAGCCACTAAATCCAAAATCGTTTCCCCTGGTCATGTAAAATAGAATCTAGGGCCTTAATAAATTCAGATTAATGTACTGGTGGTGAGGTGGGAAGAGCATATTGATATGAAATCTCCAACCCAAGAGCCAGACACTTTGCAGATATTGGCAAAATATAGTCATACTGCCACATCAGGGAGCCAGATTTAAGACTATACACATCTGTGTCATGGAAGCCTGTAGAGAGCAAGGATGGGCAACCCTGAATAGCGGATGGGCCACATGAGTGGCTTTTCTTCACTTCAGTGGTCTGCAGCAGCCCATAGCACACTGGAGTTCCACCTGTGGTCCCAAGGCCCCTCCTGATTCCTGGGGGTCCAGCTCTGCGGGGGTTGGGGATGAAGCAGGACTCAGGCGATTTACCCAAAAGCCCTGGGAGGGTGGGGGAAGTGCCCCAGTGCATGAGAGGTCTGTGGGGCAGGGAACAACCAGAGAGTCCGTGGTCCACAGATGGAGCCTCAGTGGGCCACATGCATCCCAGGGACTGCAGGTTGCCTTCCTCTGGTATAGAGTGTCTGTTCAAACAGTCCCCTTGGAATGCACTGCTTTTCAGTCTGTCTTGAAAGCTAAATTCTTTCCACACTAAAGATCCCATAAACTTCCCATAGAGTATAAATAACAGTAGCAGCACCTGCAATATTAGACACTCCTTTCATCCTGTACTTTCCTTTCCCCAGTAGTGAACACCAGCCAACAAGTGGCTTTTTCATGCTCCACACTGATCTGTCATCAAATATCAACCTTGTCTCTCCTTCTGCAGAGATCGTATGAGAACCTCAGTAAATGTTGTGGGAGATTCTTTCGGGGCTGGCATTGTGTATCACCTTTCCAAGGCAGAGCTGGACAACCTTGATGCCCAGCATAAGGGGCATGAAGACATTGAAATGACCAAGACTCAGTCAATTTATGATGACATGAAAAACCATAGGGAAAACAACTCAAACCAATGTGTTTACGCAACTCACAACTCTGTCATAGTAGATGAATGCAAGGTACCTTTCACATTTATGGATATTGAGACTTGTATATAACAGTGCATGCTTTGTTTCACTTCATTTTTTTTAACCTGCATGTATTTTTTTTTAAATTGGTTCACACACGTGATGGTATCTGTAAATCTCAGACATTTTAAATCAGTTTAAGAAGTTACAAAGATTTTTTGCACCCTTCTTAAACAGGGCATTTAAGGTGAAAAATATTGTACAACATTTACATATCAAAAGCTAAGGGGTTGTGCAGCGTATTGTGGAACACTCCAAGGCACAGAGAGAATATGACTGTGTACCAAGTTTCCTTTGTCAACACAGAGCTTATGGCTGCTCAGATGATGGTTAACTGTGAACCAAGTATAGATTTGACAGTCTTCCATAATACGCCATGAAGAGACACATGTGTTAAATGCACTGTATCAGCTGATTGCTACTGCACTCATTCAGCACATGTATGCTTTTCTTTCATCATCATTCTTGGTAGTCATTATAAAAATAAAGACTTTGTAATTTCTATATAATCTTCACTGTAACCAACCTGGATTTTAAACAGAAAAAAAGATGTCCTGATTAAAGTGAAGCGAACTTTGAAACCCAACCAGTTGAATACAAAGCTAGGTTGAGCCATGGGTGTATACATGTTGGCCAGGCAAACAGAGCTAGGTCAGGCCTGAATAAAGTAAAAAGAAAATATTTAATTGAAAAGGGAAAATTCAAAAATGAATTGAAACTTTTTATTCTCCAGTTCCTAGCACCAGATTGTAAATATAATGACCCGCTTAATATTTCCTCTGAACATGTGTAGATTTGATAGTGAGTGAACCACAGTCAGACGTTTACGCACACAAAGAGAGAAAGCTTATGGATTCTCTGGCATCTTTAAATCTCCACAACAAACCTAGAATGTGGACATGGGCCCCATCTTTCATTCATTGTTCCTCCAATAATCCTATTGATAAATCATCCTAGACAATGTTGGGAAAAATTATGGTGTCATTTTCCCTACCCTTAAGCCAAAGATTATTCTTCACAGCACACTTTCAGTGGTTAGTCCTCTGTGGGGTCAGATGACTTATTCAAAAAACATTATGTTCCCTTAAAAAAAAGTTTTGAGTTAAACGAAGCTTTCATTTTGTTTGACCTTTTTTTAGGGGGTTTCTTTGGTAAAGTTCAGCTGAATGATTTCTTTCATTTTGAATAAAAAATCATTTTGGTTTTAGCTTTCTATTTTAGGGGGGTTATTTCCTCCCTTTCTTATCTCTTTCTCTCTTCTGTTTCATTTTACTGGAAAATAAAGAAGAAAGAGGTAAAAAGTAGGACATAGGGGATGAAATAAAATGTGAACAGTGCCGTCAAATGAATTTTATACAATTTTTTTTCTTCTTTGGAATGAAAAAGAAATTTTATGAAAATATTTTTCATTTTCAATGAGATCTTTCGGCGGATTTTTTTTTTTAAAAACCAGTTCTAGACTCGACTGACAGGGTTTCATCACTTCATCAGTTTCACAGTCTGATAAAACTGTTCCTCTTCCTAAAGACGTAGACAGAAACCAATTTGATATTAGGATCACTCCTGGGTTTTTCTTGGTCTGACAATTACTGGCTGATTCTGCTGGATTTAGTGTTCTTAAGAAGCAGCTGAAGATAGACTTTAACACAGGCTGAGTGTAATTTTAAAACAGAATTTGGAACTTGCAAACCTTTAACAGTGTTCAGGATCATTTCTTTTTTTCATTTAGAGGATACAAAGAAGTCATATGTTATAGGCTGTGTTACAATCGCTAAAATGGTTTCAAACACCCTGGGATTTTTGGAAATTTATGTCATCACTTAGAAGTGAGGTTCTAGTGACACTGCTACTATGAACTTTTTAAGGTGGGATTTTTGCTGGATGGATCCATAGAGAAACTGGATTGAGCTACAAAGGTTCCTAATTATAGTAACTCACAGAAGCCAGGAAAACAGGACTGCCTTAATTTGGCATTTCCTTGTGTTCATAATAAAGAAGATTGCTCTTCCCTCTTCTTTCACTCTACAGCACTGAGCTAACCAGGTTTTCCCTTCTTCTAATTTTCTTCTCTCAAAATTTCTTTTAAGGACCTCAAAGGCACTAGTCCATCCCCTCATTATTTTGTCCACCAGTTAGATCTTCTTTCCAGCATACCAGTTTTGGTTGATTATTTTCTGGTCCCACACTGTTGTTGTTTACTAGGCATGAAATTATGGTTACTGAATTATTCCAGTATGCCTTTTTTGTTTGGACACCATTGACTTGTAAGATAACAAAGTTTGACACTTGTCACTGTTGTTTTAAGCTCGCTCTTATTTGTGAGGCGAATTAATACATTCAGTGTATGAGAGGAACCATGATCTAGCAGACTAAGCATAGGACTGGTCTTGGGCAAGTTACTTGTCCAGGGCAATGTCTTCATCTGCCAAATGGGATAATAACACTTAACCTACCTCACCAGGGTGTCGTGAGGATTAGCTGATGTTTGTAAAGCACTTTGAATGTGCAAAGAGCTTTACGGCTGCCAAATGTTTTGGTAATGATGATGTTGTAGTGTGATGTGTAGGCTCTAAATAGCAAGGTCTTGAGCTTGGAGAGAGAGATTTCCTTAACCTGCAGAATTCGCTGGAGGGAAGACAAGTTCGCTGCAACTCTGATCAAAGTATTGAAAACCTAATATATTAACATGTCATCTCTATGTACTTCCTGTAGCATATTCCAGATAATTCAAGTAGTTTATAGTCTTGTACAGCCACTGTAAATTTATAAGTAGGCTATTTTTATGTTTGTGTACAGCCGCTCTTATTACATGATATTTCTTTAATTTTATGATCACATTTCACATTACTTTATGTGGCTTTCCTTTCCAAATCTGCTGTTTATTCTTGTAACTTCATGTGTTTCTCTTCAAAGTATCTATGAAAAAGGTTTGCTTTGTTTTAAACATTGGTGCATTTTTGTAATGTTTCCCTGTCCCAATGCTTCCATACATCTGGTTTACCCTTCATGTGGAATATCAGTCCTGTTTTTAAGTTGTCATATGAAGCTGAGGACAGTAACTTGGAAGGTAAGCTAGGAAAGAACAGGCCATCCATTTAGAACTAGATAAAAGGTTCTTCTGTAACCTATGGGACGATGTAAAGGTCCAGTTCATTTTTTCTCAGTCAAACAAAATACTTTAGCGTGAATCATATGCTTTTCCTGTTAAGGATTTTACATGGGTATTTTTGTAACGACTGGTGAGATGAAACGCAGTGGTGAGCATCTCCCATGAACTGATAAACCGATGTTGGTCTTTCACCATACTTACATTGTAGCATGAACCTTAAAACGCTACAGTGATGTTCTTTGTTGTTCTGTGTATAAAATAGAGTATTTATAAGAATTGTTTGGCCTGATTGCAACTGAACCTTTCACATGTATGAGTAGAAATAGTGGCACAATGAATGATGTTTTACAGCATGTCTGTGGAGCAGCTATTCTGCCATTTTCTTTTCATTTTTGTAATGTGTGTGTATATATGTATCCACATTTATCTATCATTCTGTCTCTTCCACGTTCCTTCATGTCCTCCAGCAGATGTCCTGCAACATAGATGAGTTCAATAGGAAAATTTTTGAGTTCAAGTTAAACTCTTTCTGCAAGTTAGGAAAAATCTGAAAATGACAGGACTCTCTCTCTCTCTCGCTCTCTTTGTCAAAACTAAATAATTTCAAATGATGAAGGGACAATAAAATCCAGAACATTTAGATCATTGTTTACTAATGTTATCTAGCCAGTATTTCAATTAGTCCCTCACACAGCTCTCCACACTTTGGGGACATTGTGAATTAAGAACAAATACATATATATTCACACATGGAGTACGTTAATCCTATAAATATAATGATTCTCCATATAACTCATAACTTTTCTTTTCAAAGTGCCTTGGCCTTTAAGTTAGATGTTAATGATAATTACTTGCAGGTGACACTGGCAACCAATGGCAAATCTGCAGACTTCACTGTTGTTGAGGAAGAGCCTTGGAAACGTGAAAATTAAGGAAAGAGAATCCCATCTCCATCTTTAGTAGGCCCCTGAAGCCCTCTTATGGTAAAAGATAAAGACTAAAGAATATTTCTCTATTTATTTAACATCTAAAGTTTTTGAGTACTTAACTTGAAATTTAGCAAAGATCTCAAAGTCTTTGTAGCTACCGTGTTTTTGCCAAATAGTGATCCATAGCTAGCTGTCTCACTTGTACTGTTTGAATGGATGCAGATGGAGAATACTCTGTGAGTTGAGATGTTCTCATCAGCCTCTCCCTATTGTTCAAGATGCAGAAAATGATGCCGCAAAATGGAAAGATCAAAAAGCCACTTTGGCTTTCTCCAGGGACTCAGGGTAATGAACATGTATCATATAAACCTTAAAGTGTTCTCAATGTCTCTTCTTGTCATATATGTATGAATCAGTACTTCAGTGAACTTTTGGCACAGTCAGCATTGTGTAACTACCCTATTTATTGTACCTGTCTCTAAAGGATTTCTATAAGTTTTACTGATAATTTGTAGCTTGCATGAGGGATTCAGAATTTTCATCTTACAGGTACACTTTAAATTAAGTGTTTCAAATATTTCATTTAGATTTTGGGAGCCAAATTCACCCCAAGCAAAAGTTAATCAAAATCAATGAAATATACAAAGGGCTAGATCCTGACACCCTTTGTCACAGGGAACTTACACCACACATAGCTCAATAAAACTTTTTAAGACCAGTGTTATTCAACTTAAGGAAGAGTACTAGAATCAGTTCCTGAATAATTATTGAACATTCTCTTTGTTGAGGATGAACATGTAACAGAATGTTAAATTTAATGGTGCTTAGCATACGTCAGTCTGTTAGCCAAGCTAACCTAAATATATATTTAGGACACTTAATCTGAAGTGGTAACGATCTTTCTTCTTAAGTACAACCTACATTTTGAGCCAATGAGCTAAATCCTGACGCCATTACTAAGTCAAATGTTGCATTGAAGTCAAAGGGAATTTTGCCAGAGTTAGGACTTAGGGAAAAATAACCAGAATGTCAGGACTCAGCTTAATAACTTGAATCCCTATCCCTCTATTGTGAAGCAACAATTTATACTAGTGTCTTTGATTTCAGATAAGCAATGATTCTTGACCACTTGGTGTGTGAATGAATAGGGCAGAGTTCTGTTGACATGGCTTAACTAATTCATTCACCTGTAAGATGTAGAGGTGCAATAATCCTTCTCTTAGGTTCTTTTAAAAGGTGCTTTTTAAAAAACAGTGCTTGTGAAGATGTAGGTGAACTCTGTTATGAAAGTAATAATGCTTTACAGCAACGCTGAGCCATGTAGCTTTGTGAAACCCTGCCTTCTGAACAAACCCTGTTTGATGTGTGTTTCTTAAAATGTTCTCTGAGCTCTCCAGACTATGAGTTTATAATGAACCCAGCTACAAGAGGAGATGAACAATCAAGCACATATGAACACATTTCTTTCTGTCCATGTGCAATGCTGCTATTAATGTAAAGAAGAATAACGTGTGAATGTACAGTTTAAACAATAATCCAGTCTGGTTTTGCGAATTTGTACTCTCATGTTAGCTGTTCCACAGCAGTCACTGTGTGCCCATGCTAGTAAGGACCTGGTTAATGGTTTGCACAGTCAAACCTATAGTTAATATATCATTCAAATATTTGTAGCTGTGCAGTATTTTTCCTTGGAAACGTTAGTGGTATTCCAACAACCTAAACAATTTAATAGAGAATCAGTCCTTTTCTCTAAGTCTTTTGTACCATTCTGTGGAATAATGTAGTGTGGATAGCCTTCTCTGTTACATTTGATAGGGAAAAAAGTTGTTTTCTACTCAATTCCTTAGGACTTTGCTCATCAGGGTTTAATAATTTTGATATTTGAAGGGAGCTAATTGTACCTTGTCCTCCACCTACCTGTTTGCAGACACAAACAAACACCAGCACACATACACTGCTGTTTCTCTTGTTTCTTTTTAAGAATGATGTTATAATCAGCAAAATGAAAAGACTCCATCTTGTTCAACATATTTAATGGAAAGTGGGGGTACACAGAATGTCTCAGGATCCAATTTGGATCTGAAGAAGAGTCCATGTCCCTGACTCCCATAGTGAAGAGAACAATTAACTAAAACAACTTTAACACTCTCTAAAACCATGGTACCCAATGCACTAGCCACATGTGACTATTTGGCCAGTTGACTGTGTCTAGTTGGCTTGAAAAATAAATATATTTTCAGAATAAGTGGCTAGTTCACTGCTTCAGAACTGGTTGGATACCATGGCTCTAAAAATGAACCTTATTTAACATTTGGGCCATTGGCTCATTCACAAATGAAAGCCACTGAGATCTAAGTAGCAATTGTATTGGGTGACCATATTTCCAAAGAGAAAACAGGACCTACTGCGTCTCATCTGAGGCCTTTTCCTCCGACTCAAGGACATTGCCTGTCACTGGTGCTCTGTGGAGGCCCCTCAGGAGGCTGTTTTCTACAACCTTGTGAGGGAGTGGTGGAAATTCCCTCAGTGCTGAACACTGCCTCCCCCTCCCCCCGTTCTGCCTCCCATTTGCTCTTGCTGGCAACGGAGCACGTCAACAACAGCAAATGCCTCAAAAAAAAAAAGTCAGGACAGCTGGTACAGGCCTTAAATAAGATACTGTCCTGACCAAAATGGACATAGGATCACCCTACAATTGTACCAAACTAGACCATAGTATTTGTTGCAGTAGAGAGCTTGGACTCTCAAATACTTTAATAGCATGGCCCATTCTCTAAAGATTTGATCTAAAAAAAAAACCCATCTCCATCATATTTATAATAACCTAACTTCCTGTGGCAGCTACTGCAATTGCTTACGAAGAAAGGTAACATTAGGAAACTGTTCTGTCGATTTTAGCTGTCTTTTAATGCAACATGACAGCTGGAAACAGGTAGGAGAGCCAGCACCATGCGACTAAGCCTCTCCACACAGTTAACTATCAAGAAACACTAGTTCAGAATACCTATTCTTACACTTCGAGAACAACAAGAAGTCTTGTGGCACCTTATAGACTAGCGGATATAATATCTTTTAGTCTATAAGGTGCCACAAGACTTCTTGTTGTTCTCGAAGCTACAGACTAACATGGCTACCTCTCTGATACTATTCTTACACTTGTCTGCTTTGGACATATTGCCCTTTAAAAAGTGATTCTTCAGCTGGGACTAAAGGAGGAGGCAGTGAAAATTTAGATTAACTTCACCCACATACAAAGAGCAGTTCTGGGGCTTTAGTTTTTGACTAAAAAGGCAGACTGTAGGACTTTTAAGTAAGATTTTATGGCTGCAGTAACTCAGGAAACTTTCAAAAGATAATTACCATGTCATTCTTCTGCTTATACTATAGAATGTGCTGCTTATGGGAAACACATTGGCTATCTCCCAGGCAGAATTCTCCCATGTAATACTTAATGTGTAGCTAGCTACTCTGGCCCAGTACAGAATTTAGCCATCACAAAACTTTCCATTTCTCAGGGGAAAATGTAACTCATATTTGGCTTGCAGTTGGAAATTTGCTCATTCCACATGAGGCTGGGTTGCTACTTAACTAAATAAACAAGAAAAAATGCAGTAAATGGCGACTTGAGCTAATACAAGTTTCACATTTGAGTGGATAATGCTTGTCACTATCACATCTTCCTTTAGTCTCATTAGGAACCTTACGCATTATCTTGCATCTGACTGTCAGTGTGTTCTTTTCTTTTACTCATTTCCCCATTGTTTGGAAGGCAATAAAAGAAAAAAAAATCAGAAGCACACAGAATGAAGCAGCACATCTGAGTTCTTCCTATGTGAACTGAAGTTTTCGTATATGGCCATTTTCTTTGCTCTGCTCCCAGCTACTCCTCTGCTGCTTACACAAGTATGATATACGTATACACTCTAGAATACGGACTACATCAGCGGAACATGGAAAGCCTTGGTGCTGGTAGGTATCCTTAGTTAGGAAAGCATTTAAGCACACATGCTTCTCTGACTAGTACTGTACTTAAGCAATTGTCTGAAAACTTTGCTGAATGAGGGCTGCTTTGTCAGTGTTTGTTCTGGTGCTAGCCTTCCAAGCCCCAGGCTCACTATAGTTAACAGTTTGTTGTTATGAAGGAGCAGTACTGAAAAAAGAACAAATTCAGAAGCAAAGACTGCACCAGCACTTTGTGTAAAACAACAACTTTGCACATTTCGTAGGCATTAAAATGCTCCAGTATTTATGCCAATTAGACAGTATTACAGTAAGGGCTCCTGGCATTTAAAACTTGGATGCTATTTTTGATTTTTTTTGGGGGGGGCGGGTTTAATTGATAAGGCGCTGTGTCTGCAAGGTACTGACTACTCTGAATTCCCTTTGAAATCAAATTGAGGGCATATATGTTCTTATTGGAGGCACTTAGCATCTGACAGGCTGAGCAGAGCCTGATGAACACAATCATATGCCCTAAAATCTCCCATTAGTTTTCAGGTGAAGAAGGATTATTATTTTTCATCCTCCACCATTCCAGAACAGTTGCCATTAATACATTGTCTGTTCTCAGGGCTAGCCAGAGTCTTTGGCCCTGGTCCTGCCCTGTTGGGTTTTCATTGTTGATTTCAGTGGGAGCAGGATCAGAGCCTGGATTTCATGTTGAGGCCCCTGATGTTGTACTTGAAATGGTCTGTTTTCAGTTTCTGCACATATAGCAGTCTCAGTCATTGTGAGTATAAATGCACCAGCAGTCCTTCACTTGCAAGACCAAAACATGGGCCACACTATGGCCATTTCTGCACAGGTCACTTTCTTCGGAAGTGGCATGCTAATACAGGGAGCGAAAGATGCTAATGAGGCGCAGATGCAAATTCCCCACGCCTCATTACCATAACATCACATGATTTGGAGTCTGGAAGACCGTTCTTCCGGACTCCAAAATGCTGTGTAGAAGTGTGGGCCCCAGGGGGGAGAAGGGGCTTCTGGAAGGAAGTCCTCCTTCCGGAAGCCCGCCCAGCGGCTTATGAGGCATGGGGAATTTGCATCCGTGCCTCATTAGCATCTTTCGCTCCCTGTATTAGCATGTCACTTCCAAAGGAAGTGGCCTGTGTAGAAACGGCCTATGAGAGTTAGAAAAAAAATCAGTGAATGCACCCCTAACCAAAAAGTCTGCATCCATCAAAGTAGAACCCAATTGATGATGCCAGTATGTGGGAAACAAATCAGAAATCCATACTGCTAATAGATCTTTTAAAACCCTTAGGGCTTGTCTATACTACCTCCCTACTTCAAAGGGAGGTTGGTAAGTAGGGTGTTGGGAGTTTATTAATGAAGTGCTGTGGTGCATATGCAACACTTCCTTAAGCAAATCTCCCCCCTACCCCGCAGCAACTCCAAAGTGCCCGCTTGTGTGTAGCCACAGCTCACCCACCGGTACTTCGAAGTCCCTTTACTCCTCAAAATTTTCGAAGTACTGGCAGGTTAGCCATGGCTACACACGAGCTGGCACTTTGAACTTGGGTTCTACATCAGTTGGGTTCTACTTTGATGGATGCAGATGTTTAGCAGAGCAAGCTGCTTGTCTTATGAATAGAAACAGCAGCAAAAAGCAACAGAGCTCAAATTATTTTATGCTGGCAACTGCCTGTATTGTCTTTGATATCCCAACCTCATGCTGTTGTGTAAGTCCTGTGGTAGCAACTCAGCAGCAATCAGTTTTCTAAAAACAGCATCAGTTGCCAATCCAGCCTCTGACTTCTACAGCCTCCTATGAATGACTTTAGCATGTCTTTGACCTGTAGGACCAGGCCTGAAAAATCCTGTTCTGAAGATTGCAAATTATACCTTCTACTTATCAGATTAAGTTCTAGTTGTTCTGTGCTTCCTGGACTAAAACCAAATGGAATAGTAAATAAAGGCAATTTATTAAATATGCTGCAGTATTCTACTGCAATCCAGAAAACTACAACCTACCATGTTACTGTGACTCTTGGTCCTTAACTGTAATATTTATCTTGCGGCTTATTGTCATAAGCATATAGCACATTGAGAGAGATTCTTCTCTGGGGTCACTCTACTGATCTGAGCGGAGTTATGCCAGGGATAAATTCTGCTGTAGCTGCAAGATTTTTTTTAAGGTCCTCTTACAATGTGGTGTGAAACTACTGCTACACATAGAATGTATTCTAAAAAGCATAGGTGCAAGAATGATCTTTTTCCATGCAATCTGATGCCATTGACGAAGAGACTTTTACCTCGCTTGTCCAGGAGCAGAGTGATTTACAAATTATGGCTACACCGATTACAAAAAGCAAGTGCCCTGCAGAGCGATGTTATAGATTAAGGGAAAGGAGGATTTTTTGAAGCAAATTTGCTGAACTTTGTGCTGAGACACTGTTTCAGAAGTGTTAAATTCTTGCTCATCCTTTTCCAAAACATACATACATTTTCACCCCTCCATGAATTGTCCACATACACACCCACACCCCACCCCAGTCTCAGCCAGACCCCGGCATTATTTAGACAGAACTACCGCAAAAGTCAATGTGAACTGTGCCAGATGGATAGTGATAGCTACTCTTTGCTTGCCCCCTCTTTCTCCCTAGGCTCTTACTTGGTTTTGAATTAAAATCTGCTGCTACAAAGAGCGCCAAAGTTGACACTTTTCACTAATTCCAGGCACTGAGAATGTCTGTCTCTTTATTTTTGGAATGCATAGGGTTAGCGCCACAAGACTCTTTAGAACCAGCCCAAAGTCTTTCCTCCTCACCAAGAGACATCTTCATCTGGTAAATTGAAACCTGACAACCTTCTGCTACCTACACTTACAATACCCAAGAGATGTGGCAGTGATGCATTTAAAGCCATGGTCCTTTATAAACCCTGAGCTCCAGAGGGTAACATTGTGTAAGCATATGCATAGGTTTTCTGCTAGCTAAAGATGCCAATCACCAATTAGCTAATGAATGGTTGGGAGAGGCAGGGAGGTATGATATTATTTATGTCACCAACTTTTTGGTTTATTTCCCCAAATCACCTATTTGTCCATCTATGTTCTCACATAGATTGGCTGTTATTGGAGTATTTAGTGCTTCTGGTTTTATTTTTGTAACTAAAATAGCACTGAGGTTCTTCAATATTTTCAAGAAATACTCTGAGAAATACACCTTTACACAGAGGTGAAACTTACAAAACTGCATTTCATAGAAAGCATCACATTCCATAGATGGGCTAATTACTGCACAGCAAGCACTTTGTACATAAATAGGCTACTTCATGGGGACTTTTGTATTGTTCTTTTCTATTTGTTTTCTACTGCTTTGGAAGAGCATTTGCAGTACTGTAGATTAAAGTATTTCTATTTTTGATTTCATGTAGGCTTGTAAGTTCATACGTACTACAGATTATCTTTCCTCCTTAAAGAACATGGCGACAAAAATCTGTAGACTTTTTCTTCAACCTATCCTGCTTTCTTTCTTAATGTATCCAGTTTATACTCTAGGGTGAACTGTAATTTATAGAATGCATGAGAAAAGAATTACACATATAATTACACTTGTTAAATGTGATATGCTCAAATTGATTTAGTTATTAATACAGATTTTATGGGTTTGTACCTGTTTTCCAGAAACCAGAAAGAACTACAATGTAGGTGGACCTAAATTTCTTAGTATCTGTAATTTACAGATGCACAAATATTTTCTTACAATATTTTATATATGACCATATCAGATAAGGGAAAAATTCTTCCAGGTGATCCACTTCTTTAGAACAAAATCAATTTTCTAACAACCTTTTAGGATTAATAATTGTTTTCTATGTTTTGTTTAATGAACAAAGAAAAGCAATTTAGAGCTGAATTATAAGCAAAGCACAAAATGCAATAAGAATTAAGAATTTTGAGGTGTCCTTAAATGCTGCAGTTGACTATGGAACACCGTATTATTATATCCTAAACAACCTTCTATATTGACCATTTTGCAGATTGCTCAGCATTTATGTTTGACATTTGACATTTTAGTTTTATCTGAGCCAAATCCTCAGTTGTTTCTCAAGGTCAGATCCTGAATAACTGATTCACCCAAACTCTTGGGCTGTGAGTTAGAGATATGCATGTGCAAGAAATACAGGATCAGGCACTTAGTTAATCTTACTCGGGCAAAACTGTATGAGTTTGGCCTATGTAAGGAATTCAGTATTTGGCCTCTTAGCTTTGCCTTCATGTAAATAGACCAATGACACAACAATGGGACCACTTTAATAAAGTAGCATTATCAAAATACCTCCTGCCTTCTTAAACACTTATAAGAAAAACAGTGTATTTTTGACCAGGACAAGTGGGATTTAGTTTTCTTTTATAACAATCAATTCTTGTTAGGCAAATACCTGTTGGATTTAAAGTTGTGCTATTAAGGAAACATATTTGATTAATAAAGAAAAATGACTACAGTGAATGGCTTAGTTAAAATCAACAACAAAAATGGCATCACGGAATAATCCTTGTATGGCAAATCAACCACACAGCAAACAATCCAAAACAGAAAAAGAACACTAAATTGAAAATATTACCTGTGCACAAGGCAGGTACATTTTCAGGAATTTGTTGTAGGGCCATGGTACTCGCTGGTGATTTGTGAGTAAAATGTATTTGTGTATTGCTGTGCCCTTATTTTTTAATTTCCTTATATTTTCAATTGGAGTTGAAGGTAGTATAGCATGTTAACAGAAGTAGTAATAGCTGTCAAAGCATGGGATCCTTATACACACCGGTTTTTACACCATAAAACTTTGCTCAAGCATGATGATCAGTGCCTCTCCTCACTTCGCGTAGCTAATGTAGCTATCTAGGTGTAATTTCAGTGCAATGGTGCACACAGTACAGGTAGCCGTGTGTTAATGTAATTTAATTTGTTGATGTGCATTGAGATGTGGCAGCAAATTTGATCTTTCTTTTCTGGTTTGGTTGTTTGGGTTGTGTTTATTTTAGACATTTAACTGAATAATTTCCATAGTTTGGTAACTGGTTTTGTATGTTCATATATAAACTGTATGTCAGTGCATATCTTGTTTTGATAATGATCAAATCCTATACACAGCCAACTCATTGTAAATACCTTGTTTGTTTTCATCTATCTAACCAGCATTGCATATGAAATTCCCTGGCACTTGGTGAAAGTGATTGCAGCATGAATTTGCTGCCCTGTGAATGCAATAGTTAATATATTATGAATTAATGTGCATGTAGCATGATTAATTTAGTTTGAGTAAATTCTTCTTGCATACATGGTATGTTGAAACTGTAGCAACCTAAGGTTAGGAAGTCACTGTGGAAATTAGCACAATGATCAGAAGGAAAAATTAACCTTACTGTACTCTCCCTCTGGGCACTATGTCTATCTTCGGCAATTTGTGTAGCTTACAACAAGGAATCCATATTCACACAGCAGAGTATCAGGATTCCTCTGACTCACTTTCAGTTACTCATTGACTGCAGACACCTGTGGAGACAGTGTAGGCTGAGGACAATGAGTAAGTCTGACATTTAGTTTTAAAGAGAAGCACATAATTGACTGTTTACTGTATTTTATGACCTAAAATGCAAAGTCTGGAATCTTCACTTCGTTTCCTCTGTAGAGACAATCTCTGTGTAGGATATCTAGAACCATAAGCATGCGGATTAATGTGATTTCCATTATCAAATAAGGATATTATTAGATATTAAGAATTAAGCACAACATCAAATGCATGTCAGTTGTACCAAAAGGACAAATTGTCTTTGAGTGGTTTTCATGTATGCTTATTTGATTTGCAAAATTATGCATCCCATGCAAAGCACACGTGGCAAATAATGTGTGTACACAGATATATAGACAGGGATATTGTAAAACCTGTACTAGAAGTCATGTCCATGAGCTTATAAGAAAAACATCCTCATTTCTGGACTGAAAACTGAAAGTGTTATGAAGAGACCTTGGGAGAGATGCACAGAATGGTGAAGCAAATTATTTGCTGGAGACAAGGATGCTGATTCTCCTCACAGTTGAAAGTAACTCCACTAAAGTCCATGGAGTTAAACCAGGGTAAAACTGGAACGAGGTCAGAATCAGGTCCAACCAATGGGGAACGTGTGGTTTCTGTGAGACATATGTTTCCATTCAAACTGCATGTTCCACAGTACTGTGTGTCTTCCCTGCCTAATTTTAGGCCTTACATGCCTCCTCTCAAGAAGGACCCACTCACTAGCTGAGAGCCTTCAAGGGGGTTAATGTAAAAAGAAACTAAACAAAAGATAAGTTTGATCTTTTCCTTCAACTTAAAATGTTCCTCTGGGACTTGAAGTGATGTATTGTACAATATCTGTAGCGCATTTTGTTTGACGACTAATGAATGCAAATGATAAAATGTCTACTAACCCTGGGCTCCTTTCTTTGATAGTGTAGTAGGAATGCCTTGTTGATGAAGTATATTTTTTCTGTAATTCAGATCTTCTCTTCCTTACATTAATCCTTTAGACGTTTGCTTTAAATGCTTTCTTACTGTGTGATCTGATTTCTGTAACTTCCATGTATAAAACAAACTGGACATTCTTTATATACTGGAAATAATCCATTAATACAATTTCAATAAGTGTTGTACTGTTTATGTATATATCATCAATAAATGATGATTCATAATATTCAGGGCTGATATTTGTGTGTATTGCACAGCAATTCATTTGTTAATGACACAGACTAAAGGAGTCCTCCTCCCTAAAGTATACCGACCAGGCCTGCCGATGCAGGAGGAGGGATGCAGTTGCCCCAGGGCCCAAAGATTCAAAGGGGCCTGGAGCTCCCAGCCACAGTCACTGCTACTGTGGCAGGCAGTGGTGATGGCGGGAGCCCTGGGCCCCTTTGAATTGCTGCTGGAGCACTGCTCTGCATGGCTCTGAGGGCTGAGTCGGGGAGGCAGTGTGGTCTGGGCAGGGCTATGGGCTGACTGTCCTTGGCCATGACCCTTCCACATGAGACCCTGCCCCTTCCAGGGGCACAGAGCCAGCCCCAACCCCACAACTTCCCTGGGGCCTGGGATGGGTGTTGACCCTGCTGATACCAACCTACCTTATTATTTGGGAGCCACACTGAATCAAAAGTACTCCAGTTACACACAGAACAGCTACTGTGGCCAACAGTAGTGGCCAACTGGCTCCTGGCCCTACTAATACATCTTACCCAGCTCTGGACTCACCACCTTGATGGAGGAACAGTTACTTCACTCACCAAGCCCATTTCATTCAATGCTTGGCCAACTAAAGGGAAGGCAGTGAGGCTCCTAATGCCAATAGCAAGGTAACACTCATGATGTGAGTAGCTATTCAGTAGGAGATGGATGGAGATCACCTACCACTGACCTCTCCCTCAGTTACAGTTTGCTGAATGTAGGAGGGCTAAAATAAAAAAAAAATGGATGATCTGATTGGCTTTCTATTCTGCACAATGAAGGGTAGGGCCATATTTGCCAACTCATCTGAAATATCAATACACAGCTGTACACTCCTAATATTTATCATACACAAAGAGTAATTGACTGTAAAGAAACAGGCATTATTTTATTAATGCCATACAATAACAGGTGTGGAGTTATACTGAGATATGTGCATGTCTTGGTGGGGGCAGGGAAGGTTTGGAGTCCAATGGCTTATTCTATGTCCTATTTTCAATACATGTTAATGGAAATTCTAAGTCTCGAGAAACGTGAGCATCTTGTTATAGAAGAAAGGATACCACTGAACACATGTGGTTGCTTTAGCAACCTGACCTCTTTCTGCTGCCTACTAAAAATTAACTCCTGCCTTGCTAGTTTCTCTGAAATAAGAGGTGCCTTTGAAACTCTGTAGCTCTTTGAAGAGGAATCTGTTCAAAATCTGAGTTCTAATTAGAAGATGACAAAAGAATGACTCACTGTCACAGGTGCTGCAGCTACTAGATTTAACAGCAAATCTGAAATATTTATTGTCAAAATAAGAATAATTACGGGTAGTATAATTACCATTATATTATTTCTGTCATATGAAATGACTAGTACACGGAATCAGTCCTTTAATCTGTAAGCCTTAATAGCCTACAGACTGTGATCTTATTAGCCCTTGCATATCTAGGAAGGGGCAAGTATTTGCCTAGGAGACTGCTAAGGCAAACCCAGGGAATGGCAGAAAGCAGTGTTAGCAATACAATAATCGGAACTCTTCTCTCTGAATCAGTCATGACTCAAGATCCAATGCTCCAGGATGGAGATAGAGAGGACTTTTTTATGGACAAAATTTAAATAAGAAGTCCTGATAACTGAGTCATGCAAAAAAACAAAAACAAAAACAAAACACACACACAATAAGACTGTTGGTAAGAATTAAAGGTGTCAAATCATTCTGCACCCCAAAGATCCTCTTGAATTTAGTTGAACTCAGGGTTCTCCTTCACTTCTGGCCTAATCTTGTATGTTGTGTACTTTTATATACCTGCTATGCTCCAATACACAGGTTTGTTGTTGTTTTTCCATATTGGCACATCTCTTTGATAAGCTTGGGCCATACTTTGGGATCCTTAAGATGAAAGGGACTATAATCAGATCTCTGGGGATTCCAGTTCCAAAATTTTCTTGTGATGGATGCATAGGAGAAAAATCTAGGAAGAACAGAGGATGCTCCTGGCACAGTGCATCAGGTGAAACCCCCCTCTTTCTGACCCAGCCCTGCCAAGCCCCAGTTCTATAGGAGACTTCCTTGCCTAAATGACTGTGGCCGTGTCTACACGTGCCCCAAACTTCGAAATGGCCATGCAAATGGCCATTTCGAAGTTTACTAATGAAGCGCTGAAATGCATATTCAGCGCTTCATTAGCATGCGGGCGGCAGCCGCGCTTCGAAATTGACGCTCCTTGCTGCCGCGCAGCGCGTCCAGACGGGGCTCCTTTTCGAAAGGATGCCGCCTACTTCGAAGTCCCCTTATTCCCATGAGCTCATTGGAATCAGGGGACTTCGAAGTAGGCGGCGTCCTTTCAAAAAGGAGCCCCGTCTGGACGCGCCGCGTGGCGGCAAGGAGCATCAATTTTGAAGCACGGCTGCCACCCACATGCTAATGAAGTGCTGAATATGCATTTCAGCGCTTCATTAGTAAACTTCGAAATGGCCATTTGCATGGCCATTTCGAAGTTTGGGGCACGTGTAGATGTAGCCATAGTGGCCTAGATATATTACTAATATTTATTTATAACAGCAGCCAAAAGCCCCAGAGGCCCTAGTAAGCAAGGAGCTGAAGTAATTCTGTTATGAATTGGGACGTCTGAGTTTAGGTGCTAGTTTTCCGGGCTTCCAGGAGCTGTGAAAATTAAAGGAATCAGGGTTCTGCCATTACGTGGAGAAAGCAAAACTAAATGTCTCACCTGCTTTACAAATAGTAAGGAGGAAACTAGACTACGTGCTAGGCTGAATCTTGTGGCTGCAGTGGGCCTCATAAGCTGCTCAGGCATTGTGGCAAAGCTTGCGGTATACATGCACAGACCAATAAAGCAGAACACGGAGTTCTACCCACAGCAAACTGCACTGCCAAGCTCTGAAAGGAGAGATGCTGTAGCCCTCCTTCTTCAAAGGGAAGATTACTGAGGGAGATAAGGGTGGTTAAAATGGGTACATCTCTGACATCCCTGTTGTATCTCCAAGAGGGTCTGCAAGGGCTAAAGCTATCCTAGGGAAAGGAAACAAACTGAGAACCCGATTTTACTCTCATGATTTCATGAGAGTCTAAGAGACAGAATTGCATCTGATACTGTAGACAGGCAAGCATGTTTGCAACCCAAATCAAACACAAAGCATTTCATGAACGGAGGTGTTCACCCTAGTTTTACCATCAGTTCCCAGAAGTGACATTTTATGAAAGAGATGAGTGAGACTATGGCTAGTTAAATAATGCTAGGTAAGATGGAACCAACGTGAGAATAACACTGTTTAGCTACTGACATTTATGTGTATTGTGATGCAATATCTCTGAAGGTACTTTTACTGATTCTTCTGGGTTTAAGAAGTGCATAAGGTAGCCATGTCCATTATACCATGAGATTTAATCGTTCCGCTTCTTGGTCACTGAATCAAAAATAGGTAAGGCAAATTACTACAAGCTGAACCTCTTTAACCCAAAAATCAATCATCTGACAACATCCGTAATCCGGCATGATTTTAGTTAGCTGGATGACCATTTATCCTGAGTGTGGCCAAGTTTCCTGTGGTCCCATAAAGTTTTTTTCCAACCACCAGTCCTAGCTCTTAGTGTTTTCTGCTGTGATTTAGCTCTAAGTTACCCCTAAATGTCTTCTCGGAGCCCAATAAGCAGTGGAAATGTTGGCAATGCTGCTATACACTATTGACCGCCTGTGGTCTGGCAAATTCTCTTGTCTGGCACTGGTCAGGTTCTGAGGGTGCCAGACAAAAGATTCAACCTCTATTACCTGAAACACAAAAGGGAACCCACATGCACTGCTCACCCTGCCTGCATACACTCCTTCATCCTCTAAAAAGACACTCTTTGGGATCTAACTGGAGGAGGCTGATGTTGAGGCACAAAAAGGGCTGAATATAAAGTGCCTTTAATCAAGTTTAATGATAGCGGTAATGAGTTTAACACTGTTTTACTCTTGACTGTTGCAGGATTTGTGGCATAAAGGAAGTAATGGCTGGATTACTCCGGTCAAAACATTCCCCTCCACTCCAGCTATATTTAGCCAAAGCGATCACAAGTGTTGTCCACTACAGTCTGACTTACAAAAGTATTTAGCTGCCTAAAAACACTGATAAAAATCACCTAAGCACATTAAATATCTCACTTACTGAGCTCACTAAATGTTAGATGTCTAACCTCCTTAGATCCTTCTGTAAATCTGAGCTATTTTATTCTGTCCTTTGTCACCTTACAGTATCAATATTAACAGGAAGTCCTGTGACACCTTATAGATTAACAGGCAAGTTCAAACAGTCAGTTAGTCTTTAAGGTGCCACAGGACTTCTCGTTGTTTTTGTGGATACAGACTAACACGGTCACCTCTCTGATAAGTATCAATATTATCTGTCAAAGACACTATTTGTTGTGAAAACAAAAAAGCAGTAAAGTAACACTTTAAAGACTAATAAAATAATTTATTAGGTGAGCTTTTGTGGGACAGACCCACTTCTTCAGACCATAGCCATACCAGAACAGAATTTGCTGTTATTTGTTGTGAGTAAGAATTGATTAAGTCTCATGGGTTGAAATTCACCCCTTTTCAGAGGGCCACTACAAAATTACCCACAAAGGGAGGCACTAAAGTCTGGAGGATAGGGCACTGGGCTTGGATTCAGGAGCCCGGTTTCTTATCTCAGCCATTGGACAGCTAGGGAACCTTGGGCAAATCACTTCCCTTCCCATACCTCTGTTTACTCAGGTGTAGAATGGACATAATGATACCCCCCAACCTTCTTTTTCAAGCACTTTGAAATCAAAAGGCTTTTTGTTATCATTAAATCCCATTTACACCCTATTTTCAGAGCACAAGGGAAATTTTAATTGATTCATAGGCCTTGTTATTGCCCATCTGCACCTGGGTGAATTTAATTTTTTATAAACAAGAGATTTCTTAACCTACTTTGCTGGTTATATCAATGGCTTTTACAAATATTAAATAGAATTCATTTCAAACTTTTTGGAGCTAATGGCAGAAGTATTATGCGCAAATGAATCTCTCTCGCTCTCTGTCTCACACTCTCTCTCTCTCTCACACACACACATACACACACACACACGAAGAAGAGAAAATGAAAATTACTTCTAGCTGGAAATTTCATATTTTCTTATAGTGAATAAGATGAGCCAACTGAGTGAAACAAAACCAGCTTTCTACTTTCATAAATAATTTGAGAACAGATCTTTTATTTAAAAAAAATTCATCCACATTTGCAAACTGCAACAAACACATACAGATTATGTACACAACAGCATTACTGCATGATTGGAACCCAAACACTGGATCGCTTGTGGATCTGAAAAGGAAAACAAGCCAACCCATCATTTCTAGAGTTTTGTGGTGAGATTCTCATCATTTAGGGGAATTTTCTATCCCATGCTCAGGTTTTGAGGAATCATAGCAAATGTCTGCTGGGATCACAGGCTGTGTCTACATGGAGCCGTTCTGCGGGCAGCGTGATGCAGAGGAGGGGGGCTCAAAAATGCAAATGGATGCTCATTTGCTTATTCAAACAGTTAATTTGCATAGTTGTGTGACATCGCCCTGTTGACAAGGGGCTGCTGCCAGCAGAAAACAAGCTGTATAGACATTGTTCTGCCAGTGAAAATCCCCTTTGCTGGCAGGCCCTTATCCCTGATTTTTTCCAAACATAAGGGGCTACCGACGGAGGGAAGTTTTGCCAGCAGGACCATGTCTACATGCTTTTTTCTGCTGGAAGGGTGATAAGGCGTGACTATGCAAATGAGTTCCATGAATATGCTAATAAGCATCAATTTGCATTTTCAAGACCCTCCTTTGCATCACACTGCTGACAGCACGGCTCTGTGTAGAAGCAGCCAGAGCGTCTTGGATACTGCAAGAAGCTAGTTCATGCTGTGAAAGTTTTTTCCACTCCAGGCAAGCTGCACTGAAACACTGTAAACTTGAGGTGGGGGACAAAAAAACCAATATTCTACACTCTGGGAGGGGAAGCTTTGTATTATGGAGGTACATTGAGGGCACCGACGACAGAAGCAGCCCTGTGATAAGTGCTTTATGTTTCATGGGGGACATGAACAAAAGCCATAAATACAGCCCCAGGTTTAAGGTTTGAACAGGAATAAAATATATTCAGCTCAGCGGTGGGTAGAAAGATGGCATGAAGTCTACATTCACTGGGAATCACTGAAAATGATGGGTCTTTTCTAGGTTATGCTAGTGGGGAAAAAACAAACAAACCACCAACCCAAAGAACCAAAAAAACAAAACACCACCACCAAAAGACCAACCCCAACTCCTATGAGAAAATAATGCCTATGTCCCAAATTAAACCAACTCATGGAAAAAAAAAAGTCAGCTTTAAGGCTGAAGCACTATCCTTAACCCACCTTGCTTGTGTTCTGATATGTATGGAAGTTCAAACATATTACTGGAGAGAGCTTCTAAATAGGAGTCACACGTGGGGGGGAGCGGAGAGAGTGAAGACAAAAAGGTGTAAAGTGAATTTTGCACCTTCCTGAGCTTGAGCTCCTCTGAGGGCTTGAGGCACTCCCAACTTAACTTAGACTTGAAAGCTTGTCTAATTTTTAGCAGTCTCTCATACCTGCAATCTCTGTAGCACTGCTGTCTCCCAATGTACTTGCTGCCTCCAGCCCCACCCCTACCCATAATCCCTATGTCATTACTTATGACAGGATCATAATAATCATCATAACATGGTCCATTATTTCAGCATGTATGTGGGTATTGTAATCTTATTTTAGGCCGTTAAATTGATACAGGGCAGGAGAACATAGTTCTTTCTTTATGGCAGCCTTACCAATAAGTAAACCAAGTAAGGAAAGAATTAGATGCCTCATTTCGAGCCCATTAATCTCCACAACTAAGCTCAATATGAATAACTTTTTTCCACAGAATCTGCTCTCTTCACTGAAAAACTAAGAAAATGTTTACATATATTTCTGAATCAAGGCCTAAATGAGATCGGAATTTGGACTTAACTCAAAACAATGCATTTTATTTCAAGCAATGCAAAAGAAATAACTTACTTACAAAACTTTAACTTCACAATTCTACCCTAATGTGCTAAAAACATTATTTCCTCTCAAAAGCTCATGGGAGAAAAAGCATGACCTCTAATTGTTTCTGGATTTCTTTTCAGCAAGTTTCTGTATAGAATAAATGTTTATGGTTGAGCTAGAAATAGCCCTTATTGACCATTATGGAGGGTAAGATTTGTGAATTTTGTAAACAATTCCACTCAGTTTTACAATGCACCTCAATCAATTTTAATTCACAGATCTTATTTCCGTAAAAATTAAGATGTATGTTTTTTCCAGCAATGCTGCAATTATTTGAAAACATTTAGAGGAAATGCTTTTGCAATATATAAGGGACAGAAGAACTTCCCCAAAATATCCTCTGGCACAATGAGGGCCGTAGAGATGGTATTAAAACTATTTTTATGAGAGGCTATAATTAAAATAATGACTTCCCTTTAAACAGTGCTAACAGGCAAATACCACTGGTTAAATGTTCTTTAGGTCATCATGGAACACATTGGTTGTGTCTACACAACCAAGCTCTGTTGACAGAAGAACCCTCACAACAAATCTTCTGTTGACAGAGTGCATCTACATGCAAAAAGCTGATCGAAAAAGCGATCTGCTTTGTTGACAGAGTGGCCAGACTGCTCAGCCCTCTCTCAACAGAACAGCCAACTAGAAGCAAAGCAGACAGGGCTACCCAGTGACCCAGAAGCCCTGTCTGTCAACAGAGGATCCCACGAAGCATCCACATGGGTTTTTTGTTGACAGAGTCTGTCAAGAAGGGCGTTCTGCCTCATGAGAGAGAGGCAGAAGGCTGTCGACAAAAGTGCAGAGTTCTGTCAACAGAACACATTTTTAGTGTAGAAGCTTCACCGGTTTGTCTACTAAATGCCAGGTTAGTCGAAAAACCCCTCTAGTGTAAACATAACCATTCTGCCTGTAAAGCAAAGTAGAGGTTTCATTGATTTCATGTCCCTTTACCTTGGAAAGCCAATCAGAGTTCTTCATTTCAGGAGGCCACTGTTACAAACAGCAACTTTTTTATCATGTGTGTAATGGACATGCATACAAAAGTGGATTTTTCCTTCCATGTTAACTGATAAAACTTTGTAATTCCTCCATAATCAACCACAAACCTGCTTCACCTGAGTAAACCCTTAAAAACATTCTCATAGGTGCCAGGAAATATTGGCATGGCCATTTCCAGAAGCCTTATATTAAGCACTGGGGAAAATATACCCGTAATGAGAGATTTAAACAGAGATAATGAAGACAAAATATAATCTGAATCATATTTATACGGCATCATTATTCCTCTTGGCCAAATTCACACTCCAACTCTTGTAACTTTGTGTAGGGAAAGCAGTTGTTCATAAGAGCAGACGTGCATGGGGTATGTAGTGCTTGCCACATGGCAGACTTATAACTAGAGGAGCTGTGATGGGGAGAACTCACATCAATTTGCAGACAATAGGAGGAAATTTCACTGGGAAAGATCATTTCTGTTTATTCCTGTCTAGAATTACAGCATGTTCATCTCTCACGTGCGAAGTACCCATTCTAGAGATTTCATTCTCACTGCACCACTTCTCTCAAGTATTTTACACACTTCTTGCTGCCTATAACATCTCTCTCCCCCTCTAATTACATAAAGCTCTGCGCCCCCGAAATACCTGGCTCTATAATAGTGAATGAGAGACTTGTTACTGACTTCAATGGAGATACAATCTCACCCCAAGCAACTTCAGGTTTCAGTACCTTGTACCCTACATCAGAAAGCTAATCTGTGTCCAGATCTATCACCTGTTTCTATATCGATCTAAATCTAAAGTACCAAATCTAGTACTCTGGAACTTGAGTAGTAAGAGCAAGGAGTAGGTTACTAAGACAAAGTAAAAGTTTTTGGTTGCAATCTTGAATAACCTCAAGAAGTCAATCTAATCCCAAATAGCCCCCATGACTGTTAGCTCAGTGAAGTTTTTCAAGTCTCCTGGATCCCACAGTGCCAGAGAATGGATTACAATTTGGAAAGGGAAATGGTTACTTTCCTGGAGCCATAGAAAGGTCAGTTAGGCATTCTTCTAACTAAGGGCTGAGCCTTGGTCACTCCACAGCTTTATTACTATGTGGTGAACAGGGCCCTGGCAATGAACTCCTTGGGAATCTCTATCAGCATCCTAAATCCTTCCAAACTGCTCAGGCAGGGTTAGGTTCTTGGTACTGTCACATCACACATGTGAAACATCCCTGAGGAGCCAGAAATACCACAGAAATATCACATGGGAATTCCAATTCCCACTGACTTTGTGGAAAATATTTAGAACACCTCTTAATATAAAGCTCCTTATCTTAATGTCATCCTTTTCTCCTCTCCGCTTCAACAAAACTGTTCTTTACAAATCATTCAAAAAACATGGATGAAGCCATTAATCACAAAAAGACTTAGGCCTGGTCTACGCTAGGGATCAAAGTTGATCCCAGATACACAATTCTAGCCACACCATTAGTGTAGCTAGAATTGATGTATTGGAATTGACTTTGTTCCTTAGTGTAGATTAATGTTCTTTGAGCTTGTGCCAAAGTCCTTTATTTCACATGGTAGTGTGGAGAAGCGGGGTCGACAGCTGAGCCCAGAGATCAATTTTGCTACATTTTCACTGGCACAGAAAAATTGAACTCTGGCAGATCAATCGCTGCATGGCGAACCTGTAGTAAATATAGACATATCCAGAGATTATAGCCACCTCCAGTTTTTAATACAGCCTGTGCTTTACCTAGCATTTCCAAGTAAGTTCAATTACTGGCTATATTTCTTATTTTCAGCATTGCTTTTGCTTGAGGCAATTAGACACCATATGCTGCTTACGAGTGCTGCCCTATACTTCCTCTCTTTGAGTTAAACCAGTCTCACTGGAAAATTAAGTGGTACCAGAAAAAAATACTGGGCTCATGCACACCCCAAAACTGTTAGTAGAATTTCACTGGTGTGACACAGGTGTAAGGGTTTGATCTCACTCTGTGCTGAGTCCCTGCAACTGCCACTGGCTTCAGTAGGAGCTTAGGATCTGGTGGGATTCAGCTCTAGGTGAGATGAGCTTTAGATCCATCATCCATTTTCTAGAAAAGACAAACCACTGTCAAGCTGAGTTCTATCCTAGTGGATTGAATGCTTGGAAAGTCATCCCCCTGATCCCCAATATGTATTAAGTATACAAGATTATAGGGAGTTTTATCTGGGTGCAGTCTAAGGTTTTCAATCCTGTATAGCTAGCTACCTACGGCTCACCGGTACAAAGCAAAGCAAAACAAACAACCCCCCCCCAGCTATTAATAATGCCAATCTTATCTTTCCCTTAATTTAGGATCAGGTTTATTTTTGGAAGGTCAGTTTACAATTTATTTTTCCACTTTCTTCCTTCAAATTAATTTGTCAATAAATATATCATGGGTACTCATTAAAAAAAAATTAAAAAAAACCCCAACCAAACAATAAAAGCCCACCTCGACATGAATACTTCGTACATTGCATGCATGAAATGACAATATTTTGAAAGTATAATGCAAATTAATTACACCTGTGGCACATGACATGATGCAATATGAATCATTTTAGCACATATAAAATCATAATGGCACTGCTTCTGTATGAGAGACTGCATGCATTATAAAATAAAGCAACAAAACAAACAACCCTTCTAAGAAGTCAAGTCATAGTGCCCTTGCCATATATTACACACTGAACACGGAACAGGGAAATCTAGGAAGCAGATGGCAGATTTCCTCATTAAATAGCTGAATAGATACCTGTTTTGACATGAGAATTCCAATGTGCAACATGCTTAAGCCTGTACTTAAAGAAGTCTTTGCTCCATGGCAATCAAATATTTCCTTTGCACAGAGACCTATGTTCAGCTAGAATTCAAGAAGTGAATAGGCTTTGTTCTGGCCCTCTGCTTTGATCAACTTTTATGCACAGGGCCCATTTAAATGAATCCTTCAACAGACCATCTTGATTTACAATGCCTCACAGAAAACACTATCAAAAATTACTTCTGGAATGAAAAATACCTGAAGGAAAACAAATATCTCACAGCATAACTCAGTCATGTATGTTCATGATGGGACAAGATTGTTGAAAGTAGACCATATTTAGCGATGTTATAAATGATAACATCATTAACTTCAAAGTATCTGATCATGAACAGCCCACTGGCGTATACATTTAGCTTACTATTTGAGAAATATCCCTGTTCAGTGGCCAAAATAAGACTTTAGTCATGCTTATGCTGGCCCCTCTTGCACTGGGGTGAATTTCACCCATGGCAATCTGCCTGAGAAATGTTACCAAGGTACAGTATGTTATAAAGTAAATGCTTTTGGAGAGCTGCTAGAAATGTACATTGAGAAAAACAATTCAGAAATCACACATGTAGTGGTATGAATACAACACAGTATCAGACAACTCTAGCTGAAATTTTAACTGCTGAAGTTTCTTCATAAAGGAAATTTTAAAAATGACTTTAGTGGAGCCTGTCTAAGTTCATTAACGATCCATGGTCAGTGAATGGGACTATTTTCCTTAAATGACTAAACATTTAACAATTTCCATTCCATGTGGCACATGGTCTGCATTGATTATAACTACTTAATGAATTGTGTTTAATTAGAATTTTCCTTAAAGTAAAGCTGTGTAAAATATTGCTGGTAATTCAATTTCTTGCTGATAAGATTCAATCAATTCAGTGTAACATAATTTGCAGCATCTGTACATAAATGGGATATACAAGGTGTGGCTGGGGAGGGGCGGGAAGCATGTGGCAATGCAGCTGGAGTTATTTTATGTTGTTGGAATCTTTGATCTTTATGCAGTTTTCTAGCTTCTTGTTTCAACAAGTGAACAATATTTCTCTTGGCAATTTTTAATAAGCAGAGTTTTAAAGAAGTTGGATGAAGTGGAATCCAAAAGAGTGTAGCACATTATTTTGACTGTTAAAATATAATCAAGATAGTGTAACATGCAACAATTATGGGAATAAAAAACCAGACTGTCCTAAGTTCAATGTTTTATGATTAAAACATACAGCAGAGATGGATAGAGCCCTGTTCTGCAAGAAAAAAAAGCCATCTTGTTTTGATCTTTTCCTACTGCTAGATTTTGTAATCTGTTCTTAAATTCTGGTCACTGCATTTATTGAGCAACTTACTTAAAGCTCCCTAGAGAACATACTTGATTGATGGATGGGGGTGGGGTGGGAAACAGGAACAGACAGCTTTGAAAGTGAAGGATTACAGCAAAAGATTGTTATGATAATAAAGAATAGAAGTTTATTATATACCAGCTCAAGTTTTCATGCCTCAAGTTACTCACTCATCCCAATAAAAATTATTAGCATTATATATTCATGGATGTTTTTTAAAAATAGAGATAAATAACTTTGTCCTTTTGGGGTTCTCTCATTTTAATCCTAGTAGTAATCATTCTAAAATGTCATGATTTGCCATTATCTGCAGATCCTGAACACATGTGACAAATTCCTCAGGGCTGCAAGGTGATTTTTAAAGATCGTGGTATAATACAGATCGTACAGAAACCCTTTCTGATTTAATTCTGTATTTTTCTCTTGACATTTAGTTCTCACTTATGCTATTGCCACGTAAGTTTAGTACCATAAATGCCTTAGAGATGGAGTAGCTGAAGTAGAGATGGAGTACAGATGGAGATATTTCTGTATTGCCATTCAGTGAAGGTACTGCAAGTGGAGAAATTATAATTTTAACTAGCATTCCTCTTTACACACTATATATAAGTGACTTCCAGCTAGGAAATGGGAACTGAAAAATTTATGGAAGTCTCAGGGGCTTATATCAGGAAGCAATGTCAATGTTTTAAAATTTGGACCTGATTTTAAAAATATTAAAAACAAGGAAATGTATGCTTAATTATGCTCAAAAGACATCAGTAGCACATTGCATCTGAGTTCCAGGCCCAGTTCTGTGTGATTTTGATTTCCCCAACTCACGATCTACAAAATGGCCCAATATTATTATATCCCAGTCTTCAGGTCAGCCTCTTGTTGATTTTGCGTTTCATCTGTGGTCAGGAATTCATCACATGAACCTGTTTGATTATCTGACTGTTCTTTATGTACCAAGTGCACCATTTCTTGAGATTTGCTGGCTTCTCCATTCAGTCCACCCATCTTCTTGTCTGACACGGACCCTTTGTTATCATTAATCACTAGCTTCTTCTTCTGCCCACATCTAGGAAAAATAAGCAACACAAATGGAGATTATGGAAATGGAAAGTACAGCATACAGAGAAGATTTTCTAGGAAGAGTGCAAAGGAAATAAAACTTGAGTTTGTCAATGGAGAAAAGCTAGCATAATACATAAAGCTTTCATCTGTACTGGATATATTAATTCATGTAAGGTAGCCAAAAGTATTCCCCAGCTACCCTTTTTCTGCTCCCATTGACATGAAGAGAGTTTTTTTTTAAATACCATCCTTTATATTAGAATTGTTAAGCGATTAAAATTAATTGCAATTAATCAGGTGAGTAAAAAAAATCACAATTAATTGTGTAGTTAATCATGATGTAAAACCAGCATAGAATACCATTTCCTTAAATACTTTGGATGCTTTCTACTTTTTGAAATATTTTTATTTCAGTTACAACACAGAATAGAAAGTGTATAGTGCTCATTTTTTCACAGATATTTGCACTGTAATAAACACTTGTATTTCTCCATTCTCCAGTTGCAAATACTATAGTGCAATCTCTATCATGAAAGTAAAATTTACAAATGTAGAAATATGTACAAAAATAACTGCATTAAAAATAAAACAATGTAAAACTTTAGAGCCTACAAGTCCAGCCAGTCCTACTTCTTGTCCACACAGACACATAAGTGTGTTTATATTTGTAAAAAAATAATGCTGCCTACTTCTTGTTTATAATGTCACCTGAAACTGAAAACAGATGTTTGCAGGGCATTGTTATAGCCAGCATCACAAAATATTTACATGCCAGATGTGCTCAAGATTCATATATCCCTTCACACTTCAACCTCCTTTCCAGAGGACATGCATACGTGCTGCTAATGGCTTCTACTTGATAATGATCCAAAGCAGTGTGGACCAACATATATTCATTTGCATCATCTGAGTTCCATCCTATCAGCAAAAAGCTGATTTTCTTTTTTGATGGTTCTGATTCTGTAGTTTGCACATTAGAGTGTTGCTCTTCTAAGACTTCTGAAGCATGTACCTCACCTCGTCCCTCAGATTTTGGACGGTACTTCAGATTCTTAAACCTTGGGTCAAATGCAGTAGCTATGTTTAGATATAGAACATTGGTACCTTCTTTATCTTTTGTAAAATCTGTAGGGAAAGTGTTCTTAAAATGAACATATGTTGGGTCATTATCTGAGACTACCATTATACGAAATATAAGGCAAGATGAGAGTAAAAACAGAACAGGAGACATACAATATCCCTCAAGGAACTGAGTCACAAATTTAATTTCTAATGAGCATCATCAGCATGGATGCATGTACTCTGGGACGTTGACTGAAGCCCAAAGGGCACATCAATACTTAGCATATCTGGCACGTAAATACATTGTAATACCCTACTAAAAAAGTCCCATAGGAATGTCTGTTCTTACTTTCAGGTGACATTATAAATAAGAAACAGGCAGCATTATCTCCTGCAAATGTAAACAAACGTTGCTTTTAAGAGTTAGCTGAACAAGAAGTAGTACAGAGTGGACTTGTAGGCATTGATGTTTTATATTGTTATGCTTTAGAGTGCAATTATGTAACTATTTACATATGTAAGTTACACTCTCATGACATAATACTTGTATGAAGTAAATTGATATACACTTTTTCTCATTTTTACAATTAAAATGTGTAACAAGAATAATATAAAGTGAGCACTGTACACTTTGTATTTGTGTTGTAACTGTAAATGTAAAAAAACATCCAAAACATTTATACATTTCAATTGGTAGTCTGTTATTTAGCAGTGTGATTGAAACGTCAATTAATTATTTTAATCATGATTAATTTTGAGTTAATTGCATGAGTTAACTGAAATTAATCAACAACCCTACTTTATATATTGGTTAATTATTTTTATACCTAATTCTGAAGATTCAACATTTGGAACTGGTGTTGAGTTTCTAAAGTTTGGGAGTCTCCAGTTTAGGGTTTTGTTCCAGTCCCAATGTAGGTTATGGCACCAGCCCCAAAATCTGGAACTATCATGGTTTCCGAGATGTATCAAACTTAGTAGGTGACTGGCTATTTGGAGTCAGACTCCAGCATATCTCCAGTTAAAACAGAGGATCATTTTTCTCTTCTGTTCTCTGTTTCATGTGCCAGGACTAGAACTATGCTGGCAGTTACAGATAGGGTCACCATGCTATTAACAAATGGTTCAGCTAGTTGAAAGCTGTATTGAGCAATGAAAATAAAGCCAGGTCATCTTCCTTTCTTCCACTCCCTCTCCCTAACTCATCACATGCTATGGTATAGGAATGGCAGCATAAAGGCTAGTTGTGCTGGTTCTATATACTCAGAGCTATTTCATGGACCTGGTTAAACCAGAAAGCCAGTTAAAACAAAAAAGCAGTAAAGTAGCACTTTAAAGACTAACAAAATTTATTAGGTGATGAGCTTTCATGGGACAGAGACTGAAGAAGTGGGTCTGTCCCACGAAAGCTCGCTTAATAAATTATTTTGTTAGTCTTTAAAGTGCTACTTTACTGCTTTTGTGTTTTGACAGTATATAGACTAGCACAGCTTTCTCTCTGTTACTATTCAGAAACCCAGTTATGTTGCATAGTTAAATATAAGATGTGCACAGTTAAATATAATTAAAGATGTACACAAGCAGCTCTATTCTTTGAAAACCACTAGATTGTTTATTCAAACTTGCTTTAAAATGCTTCCTGCTTTGGCTAAGTGAATTCCATTTGAAGTACTAATTTGGCACTTTTATTATTTCTCCATCTTTTATTTGAATCAAGTATATTTTTGCTGCCGGACATACAACAGCTGTTTTAACCAAGGTGACCAAGAACAGATCCCCCTTGTATCAATTTGCCATGTTTACTTTATACAACACCTGGGACCTAATTCACTCTTGAATTACACACACTCAACACCAATATAGAAAATACTACACTAATGGCATTCCATGGGATGTAAGGAAGAGCAGAATTTCTTTCCAGAGTGACATCTACATTTTGGGGTATTTCATCATGGATTGTGCAGTGAAGGACCGGTCTCCCAGTAATGAATATTTTGAAAGGGGCTATTCAGAATGGAGAGGTGGATTCTTTATTTAAAATATTAATTCATTTAGTTGGGCCTTGGATTGCACTGGTTCAAAATATCACCTAGACAGAAACTATGAAAAGAGGGAAATTTACATGAGATCAAGCCTTTCACTATTCACCAAAATGATCTACTTCTTTGATTGGAATTTCTAAGACATTCAGGCTACGTATATACTAGCCCAAAACTTCAAAATGGCCATGCAAATGGCCATTTCGAAGTTTACTAACGAAGTGCCGAAATGCATATTCATCACCTCATTAGCATGTGGACGGCCAGAGCACTTCGAAATTGATGCGGCTCGTCGCCGCACGGCTCGTCCAGATGGGGCTCCTTTTCTAAAGGACCCCGGCTACTTCAAAGTCCCCTGATTCCTTTGAGCAGATGGGAATAAGGGGACTTCAAAGTAGGCAGGGTCCTTTCGAAAAGGAGCCCCGTCTAGACGAGCTGTGCGGCAGCGAGCCAGCATCTGATGAAGTGAGTCTGTGCTCACGAAAGCTCATGCTCAAAACTTTTCTGTTAGTCTATAAGGTGCCACAGGATCCTTCATTGCTGTTACAGATCCAGACTAACATGGCTACCCCTCCGATACTTGACATTTTCATATGTACACTTTTAGAAAATATTCTACAGTATGCTTGTTCGGTAGCATGAATTACTGTGAGTAATTAAACCTAATTAACACTTGTCAATAGATGAGCAAAAAGTTAACCTTTTTTTTTTAATCTCCCTTCACAGATCCCTACTTTCTATTTCACAAATATTTCTTCCCACTCACTACAAATTAGTAGGGGGTGAGGTTGGAGGGTGTACACCTAGCACTATGTTGTATGTAACATTTTAACTTCCTAAATTTAAAACTAAAAATAAAGCCTCAGAGGAGCAGCTGTGTTAGTCTGTACCTTCACAAATAATAAGCAGTCCTGTAGCACGTTAGATGTTAACATATTTTTTAGGTAAAGAACTCTCAAGAGTATAAGTCTCTAAGGTGCTTAAAAGTAAAATGCATTTTCAATTTTAAGACGTATTTAATAAGTTACAGCTTCCAAATTGTTTCAGTTCTGGAGAGATTCTCTCTGTATCTGATCTTGGCTGGACCTCTCATTGGTTTCCATGGCAATTTACTGAGTGGAGTTGGGGTGAGGAGAGAAAAAGCGTGGGGGAGAAAGCAGCCTTAGCTTTGTAGACATAGCAGAGTGGCACAAATCAATAAGCCATAGTACTTGTACTCTGATTCTTAGATCAACTCACAAGAGAGGCTGTAGATTAGTGTGTTTTACCACGTGCCTAATATTTTAGATTAGCATTTCCTCTAGCAGGCATCTCAAAGGAGCATTGTTGGTGTGCATATAGTCATCAGGCCAGAACCTCAGCTGGTGTAAATCAGCACCATCTCTGTTGACTTGAACTTACCATTATACGCAGCTGAGGCCCCGATATGAACTTCCCTGCCTCACAAAGCCTGCTTTACTTTGTGGGAGGACCTAATCAAGGATTCCTTCCCTCTAGCTTTAACTGCCCTTTGGTATCCTCCTGCTGGAGTCTACATTTCAGTGGCCAACCTGGCTATGTCTTCTCCCTCATTCACTTCTTTGGGCATGCTTGGCCCTGCCAGAGATGAGATAATCATTGCTTCTGAGCAGGGCCCATGTAAACACGAAATTAATTTAGTTCATTGTGTACTCTGACAAAAGTGCTTGAGAATATTTGCACTAATGGAAAGTTCAAGTTTAACATTCAAATAGAAAGTAAACCTCAGAACAGCTATTAATAAGAGAAGGAGGAGCTTTTGTTTAAGACTGAGTAGGGAGACCTGGTTTCTACAGACTTCCTAGTTAAAATTGGGTAAGTCACCTCACTTTTTGTACATAGGGAATCTGAGGCAAATAGCATTTCACCCATGCTGTTGTGAGACTATTTTCTCTAAAGGTCATGAAGACATTTTGAGATCACTTTATAAGAAGTAATATAGAAATGATATAAGACAAGAGAACAAGGAAGAAAAGTTGTAAACTTAACACCACCAAGTAATATTCTGAATACTTAAAGATTTCACTTAAGTTAGCAGACCCCCTGCTTACTACAAGGTTTTTCTAAACCAGCCCTACAGCACACGTCACAACTGTGACTACTGGCAGTCAAGATCCAAAGAACCTCCTTCTCTCCTCCCCCGTCCTTTTTTAATGCTTGTCCTAGTTCCAGCCATCTAACTAAAGCCCCAGTCCCTTCCCCCTTCTTGCCAACCCTTTCAAATGCTCCCTCAGCAGAACTCTTTCATAGTCTCCTGGATGGCCTGGGGAATTGACTCTCTGCAGCTGATCCAGTCAGGCTGAGTGCAAACTGCTGCAATCAGGACTGGCAGCTGTGATGGTTCTCTTAGTTAGTGAGAGCAGGTAAATTCCATCTCAGCAGTCCTCTGAGTGGGGTGTATGTAGCCTACCACATAGAGTAACTGTACTCTTGTGGCCTGTGCAAAGAACACAGCGGGGTTACATTTAGTTAATCCAGGGACCCCCTTATTATTTACTGCATATGCTTCTGTTCGTATCTGTATAACAGATTATTAATTCTCATTCAGGAATCAGGGTCAGGCACTTAATAGTTAAGACACAGAGGGAAATGATTGCCTTACCCTGCCATGGATAAGGTCAGTTTTTGTTACTTGTGGTTATGTCTAGACTAGAGGGTTTTGTTAGAAAAAAGGCTGTTTTGCTGACAAAACTTGAGGAGTGTCCAGATTCCCAAGGGCGTTGACAATGAATTGACAGAATGCAGCACTTTCGCTGACAGCAGTACCCTGCTCACCATGGGGATGAATGCCTCTGTCAAGAGAGATCTGTCAATAAAAAGCTGGTCTGGATTTTCCAGGGAGCTGAAATGTGGTCAGAAAAGGGGCCTCCAGGGCATCACGCAGCTGCCCCAGGGGATACCCTGTCCACAGCAATCAGCGCTTTATGGTCCCTGCCTCTAGCCATTCTTAAAGATGCAGGGACCCTGGGAAACCCTGTGGCACAAAGCTCAGAGCACAGCAGCACCAGAGCTACAGGTTGCAGTCTCCCATGTCCTCACAGCCATACTTTGCCTCAAACATTGGACATGGCTGAGTCACAGGGAGCCTGCAACCCCGCTGGGCCCTGGAGGGACAAGCCTGAGGTCCCAGGAGCCACCCTGGGGCACCAAGAGGTGGACCTCTTCCTGGATTGGGGCCAAGGTCCAGGCCCTGTTGGATGTGTGGGGGGAGGAGGAGACCCTCCAAGACCCCAAAGTCAAGAGCTGCAACACCCCCACATATGGCCAGACAAATTGCTCTAATCTAGACAGCCAATGTAAAAAAGACCCATTCACTCAATAATTTCCACAGGGCTCCACATAAGTGCAAAGGTTCACTGCTCAGCATTCAGTGCAGGACTGGGGCCCCAAACTCATCAGTATCTGATAACTATTGTTTATTACAAGGAAGAAATGTGCTGTTTACAGAAGTTGTCATTCAGTCAGAAACTTTTCTTTCTGCTTTTCTGAAGCTACCAGAAGCTTTATATATCCCCCAACAGTAAAGACAGCAAGCCAGCATGTTCTTCAACAATGACCTTCTCTAACCAAAGCTAGAAATAGGCTTCCTTACCTTCTCCGACTGTTGACAGCAATGCAGACAGCCAGAACCAATGCCAGAGCCAGAAGAGAAGCCACTATAATGAGCCAGTCTGTGGGCAAAATTGGGGTATAATTTAGTTCCTATTCTCATTTGCAAGTTGAGAAAATAGCAGGAACGTGGGCTTGTTTGCATTTTTTTTTACAATACACCTCTCCTGCTGATTGTCATGATTTTTTTGTAATACACAAGACTGTGGGCTTGTCTACACTTGCCCCCAACTTCGAAGGGGGAATGTTAATCAGGGTGATGGGAGATTACTAGTGAAGTGCTGTGGTGAATACGCAGCCCTTCATTAGGCTGATTCTCCCCCACAGCAACTTCCAAGTGTCAAACTTCCAAGTGCCGGCATGCGTACAGCCGCAGGCACTTTGAAGTGGCTGCACTACTTCAAAATGCCTTTACTCCCCAAAATTACTCCCCAAAATTTCACAGGCACAGTACTAAATGTATTCCTCATTCCAATCCTCAGTGTACCTATCACAAATATCAAAATTTGGTACTTTAAAATGTCACCGGCACTCTGAAGTGCCCCTGGCTACAAACATGCCGGCACTTGGAAGTTTGACACTTCGAAGTTGCCATGGGGGAGAATTACCCTAATGAAGTGCTGCATATTCACCACAGCACTTCATTAGTAATCTCCCGTCACCCTGATTAACATGCCTCCTTAGAAATTGGCAGCAAGTGTAGACCCAGCCTGTATGTCTAATACTGTACTAACACAAGAGTGTAAGTAATGCTGTGTTAAAACATTTCTGATAGTCACACTGAGCATTGGAATCAGGAATACATGTACTTCTTGGCTTGTGAAATTAAATAAAACTGTTGCTGAATGTAAACACCTGGAAATCCTATACTGTGAGAGATCGCTTGGGCCTGTAACAGGGGAAAAGATTTCATTAGTCATTCATGTCTTCAGTAGGAGGGAGAGGCCTGGTTTGAGACATCTGCAACAATATGTAAATACAGGTGACTTAAAAACAGAGTGGAAAGTCTACACTTTTCTTCATTTCAGGTGAACACCTAAGCCTTTAAAGGGACATACACTGTTTACAATCCAAACATAGCATCCCAGCACTACGACACGACAAACTGACATTTACCATAATTTCTGAGTCTGATTCTGAAATTCATTTACCCAGGTGAATATTGAGAGCAAATTCACTACATCAGTGGAGCTATAGGAGTGCAACTGAGATCAAAATTAGGTCCAGCAGTGAAGCTACTTGTATGGTATCACTTCCACTGACATTGTGTTGGGTCTAACACAAGGGGATAGAATCTGCTATGACATTTTTCTAGCACACAATTATACACATTGTACCTAATATATTAGCAAAACATCTGCAGCAGATGCAGAGCCTCACAATTCTCTTGATTTCTATTTTCACCTTCCCATGTATTGTGACTATTTTGCCTCAGAGCTGAAGAACAGAATGTATTGGCAGGAGTGTGGGTTAGCTATTATCTCCTAGAATAACCCTTTCATCTTTATTTCTTCAATTTTGTGATCCGACTGTGCAAGGCAATGGCTTCAGGTACCAACCTGGTATTTGGGCTGATCTTGGCTGTGAACCTGGTTTTGGTGTTGTGACATGTCCAGGATATGCTTTTCTTCCACCGTATTTATGTGTAGCACCTAGACAACAAACACATCCATTATGACCAACAAGCCTAGAGGATATAAAATAGGAAGTTACAGACATGCCCCTTCACCACTGAAAATATGGTATGACTACAAAATTCACCTGGCATCCAGAAAGAAAGATTTTACACTGCAAAAATCTCAGACTAAAGCTAGCATAGGAAAACATTGCACAGGCCACACCTCATCAAAACGTATTTGTAAACAGTATAACTAGGTCTGGTGTTCTTATCTTGAATAATATGATTAATTTTTCTCAACAACCGCATATTGTTGTTTTGGGCTGTTTCCACTTATTATCAAGTTATTGTTTCAGAGGTTAAAATGTGAAGCTGATCAGGAAATTTTCTCTCCATAAATGCTGTTCAGTCAAAACCAAAATGTTTTGCAGAAATGTATTGATTTTAATGACATTTTCAACAGACAGATTGCGAGGTCCAGGAAGGACTCTCTGGTCTATTCCAGAGAGAGAGAGAAATTCAAAACTTGACATTGTTGATCCAAAATTGGACATTTCAAAACAAGTATGCTTCTTGAAAACTTCTTAAAGGTTCTGTTTTTATTCCAATGTGAAATTTCAAAACCTCAAACGTTCATGAAATAGAATGGCCATTTTCTGGCCAGCTCTAAATATGATAGCTATTATCATGAATAGCACTCCAATATCAGGATGCTATTTCTAATGGAAGGAGTATCCTCTGCCCACTTGCAAATAGATCCTTTTGCTTTTATCGCCATCATACACCTGGCCCTATATGGGACGGGGACACTATCCTTAAACAACCAGTAGGTGTGTGGTTTGAGCAAGGTTTGAAGTATTCTCTCCAACAACACCAAGCACACTGTCCTCTCAGCAATATCAAAGCCTTCTGTCTAGGGAGCAAAAAAGAAACGGATAGACTACAATCCAATTTTTTCCATTATTTCATAAGTCAAATGCAATCAGCCACATACCAATTTACTGACCCGACAGTTTATAATTCATGCCATCTGTGGATTTTGTACTCATTAGAAGATTAGGGCCGGAAAAGACCTCAACAGGTCATCTAATCCAACCCCCAACATTGGTATTGGTCAGTCTATATTGCTAATTGCTATAGTGACATCAACTGATCACATAATTGAGATAGATCCAGTGTGTTAAGTTTAGAGGTGATATTTTTTTTTGGGCTGAACCAAGACATCACCAGTCATTTGGTGTTGGTTTTATGAAACGGTTCTTCTAGACCCTAGATACTCTGTTTGGCTGTTCAAATGGTTATTGTTCTCAGAAGTTTCATGTTCTAGAAGGGAGGCATCTGGAAGACTAGTTGTCTTGATATTGTATTGTGAAATTGGATTGGGTCTCCAGTTCAACCATATACCCCTACACTGGCCTGATTCTCATAAATAACATGTACAGGGCTGTGCCCCAACCAACTTAATTCTCGAGTATGGTAATATCTCTGTCTAGCCCCAACCTCAGTCAAGCGCACCATCATATACCCTTATGTACACTCTGAACTACTCCTAAATTCTCTCTTGTCAAGTTCAAACTTCCTCTCATCCTCCAAGGCACTTCATGATTGCTCTCTGATCAGAATCAGTTATCTCATTAGCTAATAATAGCTGGCAAACAGAACTAAGAAGCACATTTTTCTGCTGTTAAATTCAGCCAACGAGCTCTTCATGAAACCTCCAGATGTTCTTTATTTTCATCTGAGGGGCTACTTCATGCTGTCCCATGGGAAATTCATAGCTCAGCACAAAGAAGCGAGCACTCAAGTTAACATCTGAAGGGCTCGATCTAGCCTTCCAAGAAAACAGACAAAGATGGTCAGACTACACAGTGGCTTTTGTACCCACAGTTTTCAAGAGACATCAATTAAGGCCCTAGCATGATGCTCCGTCCACAAAATGCCTTTGAACTGAACAGCTAATATTTCTATAGCAGTAAACTCCAGATATCTATAAAGATTTTAGCTCTCTTGGATTATATTATCAAAACCCCAAAATATTCACAATATCTAGAATTCAGTTAAGTGATGCAATATCAGAGGCCGAGTTTATTCCCTCCATAGGACACCTGCAGGAAGTAGATAGATAGGGCCCCAGGGACTTCTGTGTGGTTCAACTTCTGGCTACTTAAACATATTCCTTCCTTGCAAAGAATCAAAAATACATTTGGATATTTTCAGTGCATGGCTTCACTATCCCACTGTGGTTTTTGGGCAAAAGAGCAGTAATATTTATGATGTCAGACCACAGCTGAACATGACTACAGCGGAAAAGCAAGTGAAAACAGGAGGGAGAGCAGAATGAGAAAAGAATTTCTGGAGACTGAGCCTTTAAATATGTTTTATTAACATATAAAGTGAACCTTCTTTGTCACCCAGTTCATGCTTATGCAAGGCCCATCTTATGAAAACCCTCCTTTTCCTCCCTCAGTGTCAGCACACTGTGGTAGAGCTGTGACCTAGCATTCTCTCTGCTCTATTATAATGCTGCAGCACTAAATAAAATGGATGGATAACATGCCCTACATAGCTGGAAAAATGTTGGGAAGAGGGTCTCATGACTTCTGTTGCTGCATTAATATAATGTCTTTGATTGCCACAAAGACTCTAAACAGATGGTCTGAAAAATTACCTTAGCATCAGCTCTGTCAGGTTTTACATATTCAAAAAAGGAACTGAACAAACATTTCTTCAGTGTTTGACATACACACAGTAAATTAAGGAACAGCCTGGAGTACATGAGGTTTTTGTTTTTTTTTTTTAAATAAGAAAATGTAAGGAGATACAAGTACTCTTTGCAAGTTACCCATTTAAATATTAAAAACAGGACAGGAATATAACATTTTATAAAATATATTTATGTATTAAATTTCTAATACTTGAGGCATCTATACTTGAAAATTTGGGCTCTAAATGTAGTTCTGATCTGGTTCATTTTTCTGCGTTTGTAGCTCATTCATTAAGATCTGAAAAGATTGAAGGCTGGTTTCTGATCTCATTTAAACCAATGTAAATTAATACTGCCTCTGCCAAGGCCAACATAAAACCAATATGAGAAGAAAGTAACATCTAGAACATTTAATATAAACCAGTTAGAATCTACAAACCACAGATAGAAATCAGTGTATCTCCACCACAGAACCAACTCATTTTTTATATTCAAAGCTTTTTTCAATATGAAATTAAAGGTTTTTCATGCAAATTTTAACTCCTTTAAAATATTAATATCTCATGACTATCTTTTAAAATTCTTTGACGAGAGATATGGTATTAATACATGTTCATAGTCTTGAGTTTGTGCAAGAAATATGGCTGCATATTATTGGATAAATTCTCTGCTGGCATGACTCTGTTGACTTCTCTTGAGTTATACCAGCAGATGAACTGGTACAGTGTGAGACAGAAGGTGCAGCATTTAGGAAAAAAATTCATCTCTGGGTTGATAATTTAAATGAAAAGTGGATTTGGGGATACAGGAAAGCTTCTTAGTTTTCAAGAATAATTACTTTCATGTTACAGCATGGAAGAACAAAATGCATATTGTGCTCAATGTATGTTATTTTTTATACAAAGAGCTCTACCAGAAACACACTTTGAAAACTGAAGCAGCTGAGAAATAACAACCGTGTTCTTCCAGCACCATAGATGCCAATAATCACTGATGGATTACTTATCAGCAAAAATTAGTGGGGAAAAATATGATACTGGAAATTCTTTCGTAAAGTATATGTTCCTAACATCAGTAGGGTGGGGTGAGACTAAATGTTATTTTGCTAACATACAAATGATTGCTTTGGATGACAGAAAATGAAATGAATAACATGATCAGGAAGATAGACCAAAAATGTTCTGTGGTTCGGGCTTTTACTTTAGAAAATAGTATCTCCACAGCTTGACTGTGGAACACTAGCAACTGTAATCATATGTATTGCTTCACCTTTATTATACTGATGTTCTAGAAAGGCTCCCCGGAGTTGGTGAAAGGTAGGGATGCTGCTCATCTTCTCTGAGATGAAAAAGTGCTGGAAACACTAGTTAAATCATCACATTCCACATAGCTCTACAGCTAAAATACTTTCTCTTTCATGCACTTTGGTAGAAACTATTTTCTGGCTTTAAAAACTCTAAATAAAAGAATAATCTTTTGGACCATAACATTGCCCCAGTATTTTACAGTTTCACCTTTATACCCTGAAGCATTAAAAAAGGTGAAGGATTAGAAAAAGTACTGTAATTCATTTTCCTTACTGGTGGCTGTAGAAGCTGCTTCACTGCCATGTCCAATTTCCACATCAAAATCCCTTCCAGGTATCAAAGTATCCCTAGTATTATTTGTGTGATATTTGTCGTCATCATCCTCTCCAGGTTGAATGCCAGGTGCCCATCCAGCCGTAGTTGAGTCTTCATGTTCAATACCATCATTGGAGACTACCACTGTTATGATGATGGTTGAATCAATTTTAAGATTAATATCTGTAGAACCACCACCACCATTATTTTCCACTTCTGGTCCAGTTTTTATCTAAAACAGGCCTGAACCTTTTACATTTCTACAGTTTTTAGATCATAAGAAGAGAAGAGATGGCCTCCTGATTTCTTTCACATTGTCACTGGTTTCTCATGTTTTTAACCAACACCCTTGCTGTTACTCAGGGTGATGGTTTAATTTAGAAGAGCCTCAGTGACAATGGACACAGAAGTAGGACCAGTTAAGCAAGCATGCAGATAAACAAGCAAGTTCAAGCAGGATCCAAGAGTGATCAGGAGTTATTACAGATGCAGAATGTTGGAACTATGTTCAATAAGTATGACGATTTTTTTTTCTTTAGAATTTTCACTAATTTAAATTATGTTCTTGTCCGTACGTGATAATCCTTAGAACAGACCTCAGTGCCATAAAAGACACACTCTACATAAGAGGAATGATAGAATCACATGCAGAATTTATGATCTTGTGCTTATTTTGTAAAAACATTTCCCTGATCCTTTGGATAGTCCTTTCCTATAACAGGATTGCTGATAAGCCACTGGAGGAAGCCAGCAGAAATATCTCACCAGAAAACACCATCACCACACCAGCTTTATACGCCCAAATTACAAGCGCACCAGAACAAACTCCCTGATGATAATACAAAGATTAACAGGAATGAAAGATCAGCAGTGAGAGAGCCTGACACCCCCAAGCTGGACAACTTTCAAAATGATAGAATAGTAAGAAGAGCGATCCTTAGAACACTTAGTATTATCTAAGGAAACAAGAAGATTTGTCCTTAATTCAAATAATGCAAGCTCATATGCATTAATCCAACAACACAAGGAGGAAACACAACACAAAATGAAACACATCAAGAAAAAACTATAACAAAAATAATTTCCCAATATTACAGGAAATTTTGATTTCCTGATTTCCAGTATAACATGCCACAACTTACTAAGAGTTACCAATAGACTTTCAGCATATTATCAGTGGAGAAATAAGAATTCAAAACTATCTCTTCCGAGAAGAAATAGCAAGACTATAATTATTATAATAATTATAAAATAAATTATAATTATTATTCTTCCCTGGTACCTGTATGAGACGATTCATTCTCAGGTTCAATTTCACTGGGAGGACTAATTCCAGGTAGCACATCATCCCTAGAGGTATTTGTGAGATACGTGTCTTCATTATCCCATTCAGGGTGAACACTGTGCAACAATGGATCTTGGGTTGAGTCTTCATGTGTGGCACCAGCACTAGAGACCACAGCTGTTACAATGATGGTGAAGCAATTGGGAACTTAATATTTGCAAAAGCACTACCCAAGTTAGTCTCATCTCTAGTTTTTGTCTTGCTTTTTAAAATTTCTGCTGTATTTAAAGCATCAGCGGAAAGAAGCACAGAAGGCTTTTGACCCACATTAGCCTAGGTTTTCTCACCCTTTTAACCAACACAGACAGAATACTGTGCCTTAACAGAATCCTAATGATAATAGATATGGAAGCCTAAGCAAGGAAAGCAGAAGCATCTGCTTGCCACTGGAACTCAGCCAGTGGGAGATACAGTCAAATAAGCCTACAAATTAGCAGCGGCAACTCACCAAATTGATCTATGTAAATCAGAATCACATTAAAGTACAACTGTGGGACAGAAAATATTTAGCCTGCTGGAAGTATAGGATTTTAAAAATGCATTTTGGAATTATTAGGCTCTATCGCCTATGTATGTCCAACAACCTGACCTTCCAGGATATTCAGAGATTTCCCTGGTTTAGTGAATACTTGGTTGTCAAAGAATAAGGAGGTTGCAAAATATATGATCAAATTTCAGTTTAAGGCTCAGATTCACAAACACTTTTTTGAACCTTATTTTTCACTAATCAATATGTTGTAATCAGCACACTGAAAAAAAGAAGCCAGAGGAAAGCTCAATATACAGACCCAGAAAAAAGAGAAAATAAATTTTTAAAAATAGGAATGTTTGTTTGACTGATTCCATGCAATAAGGTCAAAACAATATACAAATGCACCCGTGTTGAGAATTTAGAATCCCAATAAGGTGTGAATAAAGTTTATAGTTAAGAAGTAATATCTCATTACAGACAGTGTGCGATGAATATAATTCATTGTTCTTGCTGTTACCTGTATAAGACTCATCTTTATACTCATTTTCATTCTGAGGAACAAGTCCATGTGTGACATAATCCCTGGAGATATTTGTGTGATATTTGTCCTCACTGCCCCATACTGGTTGATTTTCTGGAGGCAGTGAATCATGAGTTGAGTCTTCATATATGGCACCATCATTGGAGGTAACAGCTGTTATGACAATGGTTGAATCAACTGTGAATTTGATATTTGCACATTATTCTCATCTTCAGTTCTTTGCTCTACATTTTGCCAGGATCTTTTACATTTCTACTGTATTTAGAGCATTAGAATAGAGGACATTCTACTTTCTTTCATATTGCCACTGGTTTCTTAGCTTTTCAACCAAATACCTGATTGCTTTTTCTCAGGATGGTGGTTTAATTTAGAAAAGACCCAGTGACAACGGACATAGAAGCAAGACCATCAAAACAGTAAGAGCAAAGAGCAGTGACATCTCACCCTGTAACTCAAGACTGCTCACAGATTCTGAACACTGGAACCATGTCCAATTAGTATGACAACGATGTTCTCTTCTGAGATTTCACCGACTGATTATTGTGATAGGCCTTAGGCAGCACTCCTTAGAACAAATTTCAGTGGCATAAAAGGTGCATACAACATGATATGCTATGATGGACTGAACAATTTATGATACTCTAATTATTATATAATAATCCTGATCCTCTCTGGACAATGCTTTGCTATAAAAAGATAGCTGATGAACCGCAAGGGCAAGGCTTTGAGAAGCTCATCTAAAACACTATACCCACTCCCCAGATTTACATTGCCACCTGACAATATGTGCACTAAAACAAATTTAGTGATGATAATATAAATAATAGAAAAGCAAATAATGAAAATGTGAAAGTTCAGTATTACCAAGATGTCAAATGATTAATAAGATATTCAATAAACATATGTCACAAAGGAAGAAAAATTCCACTATTGTTAATGGGAAAATCTCTAATAAATATCTCAAATGTAGAGTCAGGAAAAAAAAACCCTTCATCATGCCAATATCCAGGAAGGAAGAAATTATTGAGAACAGCAATTATTACAACATCTAGCACTATCTAGGGAGAGCTGGCAAATTCCCCTTGGTTCACACTGTGAAAGCTTATTATAAAATATTTTATGTTAAAACTGTGCTGAAAATAATACCTTATTTCACGGAGTGATTAAATTCATCTTCACATTCATTTTCACTTGCAGAAATAAACCTGTCTAGCTAATTATCCCCAGTGGCCCCAGGATGAATCCACATTGGTGAGTATACCATGGCATGAAGTCTTCATGTTTGGTAGCATCACTGGCACTAACAACTTTTATGATGGTGGTTGAATCAGTTGTGGTCTTTATATTTGCAGAAACTTTTCATCTTCAGCTCTGCATTAGGCCATGAAATTTTATATTTCTACTGTACTAAGAACATAGGAGGAGGAAAACTCCATGATATTATTGCTTTTCTGAACTTTCAACCAACATTATATTAGTGTTTGGGTGCTATGATTTGACTGAACTTATTCATGCTAACACAGGATAGGTGTCATCGCAAGAAAAGGTGTTGCAACTGCAAGTTGTCTCTGTAACCCAGATCTTATCTCAGTTACTAGTTTGAGGACTGACCATTAATATGGTAGTGATCAGTAACTTTCCCCTTTGGGATTTCACTTTTGCATATGTTAGTGGGATTCTTGCCTTTCATTATTCAACAAGCTTTAATCCGGACAAGAAGGAGCCTTAGAAAACCTCAACAGATTGATTCAGAAAAATGCAAACACGAAATCACAACTTAGGATATTTTGAATGGCTGATTCCATGTTAATGATTATTACAGTCTTACTACAAACCAAATTTTATAAATAGACTTTCAGTAGTGTATCCTCATGAAATTACACAGATATAGAAATAGTGTTTTGCTTCTACATAGGAAGCAAATGGGGTGTAAGGTGGGATTTTAAAAAGTATTCAGCATTAGTCACACTCTTCTCATGTCAAAATAAAACACACGAACTTAGCCCTTACGAAGCTGAAAAGTGATACTCCTCATGATTTCAATTACAGTGGCTTTAGGGCAATGCTGGGTGCTTCAGAAATTCTCATGCATATTTAATTATTCTTTCAGGTACCTGTATGAGAAGATTCCTTTTCTTGATCATTTTCATTTGGAGAAATAATTCCAGGCAGCACATTCTCCCTAGTGACATTCATGGGATACTTGTCTGTATTGCCCCAACCAGGATGAACACCATGCAATGGTGGATCTTGGGTTGAGTCTTCATATTTGGTCCCACCACTGGAGACCACAGCTGTTATGGTGGTGATGAAGCAATTGTGAGGTTAATATAGACAGAACCACTCTTTCTATTACTCTCTTCTTCAGTTCTTGTTTCTATAACAGGGATTTGTCTTTTTAATATGTCTACTACACATAGGCCATGTCCACACTAGCCCCCTTCTTGAAAGGGGGCATGGAAATGACACAGACAGGGGACTATCAATGAGGCGCTGCCATGCATATAAAGTGCATCATTAGCATAATGGTGGCCATGTGAGTTTCAAAGCCGCTAATGTTGAAGTGCTGATAGGCAGTCTAGACATGGGTGCTTTGAAATACATGCCAAACATCAAATTTCCTTACTCCCAAAAATAATTGGGAGAAAGGGAATTTCGAAGTTGGGCATGTATTTCGAAGTGCCTGCGTCTAGACTGCCTGTCAGCACTTCAAACTTAGCAGCTTTGAAATTAGAGTGGCTGCCATTATGGTAATGTGGCACTGCATATGCATGGCAATGCCTCATCGATATTCCCTGGTCCGTGTCATTTCCATGCCCCCTTCAAAGAAGGGGGCTAGTGTAGACACAGCCTAAGAGTGGCAGAGGAGGAGTATAAAGGTTTTCCTCATCTTTATTATCTCAGTCCAGAAAACTATCTCACTGACATCAACGGGTACTCAGATACATACACAATACCCTGCTGAATGTTTTCTAACTTATTTAGCAACACCATGCTGTTTTTCAAGACTGTCTTGGCTGACCATAAACCCAATAAAATGGATACAGAAGTAAGAAGAACAAAGATGTAGTAGCTGCAAGAATTTGATCCTGTAATTAAGATTTGATCAGACACTCAGAATAAGGATTATGTTTCATTAACAACAACCATTGATTTTCTCTTTCATGATTTTACTGTTTTATTTAGCTGCACTCCCTCTGAACAAGTACATCTGACCATGGATGAAGAAAAGCTGTAAGAAAACTCATGGGATGGAAGAGGCATATTTAATACTGCAATTATATGGTAAAATCAATACCTATCTCATCCAGACAGTGATCTTTAGTATTGCTACAAAGCCACAGGGAAAAGCCATCAGAAAAGCACAGCAATGACCCCAACACCACATCCAATTTACATTAGTAAATTTTATTCATACTCAAATAAAATTATAATTATAATAGAGGAAATATAATGTAATAAGAGGCTTAAGCTGTGTAGCTTGCAGTATGATGAGTTAAAATACAAAACAGATATTCTTCACAAAAGAACAAACTGTACATGTTATACTGTGTTTAAAAAAGAAGAAGCATATAATCAATCAAAAGAGGCAAAATGAACAAGTATGTCCTCTTCTTTTCTTCACATTTTGAGAGTGATTATTAAAAGATCTATGCTTACTTCTGAGATACAGAGAAGTATCCTTGGTTTACTTTATGGAAACTGTTGTTTAAAGTATTTATTTTCTATCTGATATTTTAGGAATGTGTTCAGATTTGTAAACTATGAAGCAAACCTCTTGATGAAAGCATAAATCAGGCCTTGTAAGGTAATGCAGAAGCGACGGGGGGTGGGGGAGGGGGGAACCAACCACCACAATCACAAGGCAGAAGCAAGAACAAATCACAACCTGTAGGACTGCTAGTGAAGAAAACCAACAAAAAAGTTTGGAACAAAACTTAAGGAGGTCAGGTTAGCTCAATGTATGCAATCAGGGTCTGAGGCAATATAATTCTGTGTCCCTTTTTATAGTTTTATCAGTACACAGCTTAAAGAGTGAAATAACCCAGATATCAATATTACCTCTAAAACAGAGAGCTAGGAGGAAAATGATTGTACTTACCAGTATCTGTGTGAGAAGATTTATTTTCCTGTTCTTTTTCACTTGAAGGCACAAATCCATGATGCACGTCAATCTTACTGGTATCTGTGGGATACCTGTCTTCATTGCCCCAACCCAACTGATCCCCAAAAGATGGTGGATCTTGAGATGAGTTTCCATGTTTGGCACCATCAGTGGAAATCACAGCTGTTATGATGATGGTTGAATCAGTTGTGAACCTAGTGTTGCCAAACCACCACCCACATTATTCTCATCTTCAGTTCTTGCTACGTTTAGAACAAGATTTGATCTTTAATGTTTTTACTCTATTAGAATATAGGAGAAGAACAGAAAAAAGAGATCTGTTTTGTTCCACATCATCATTCAATTTCTTGTATTTTTAACGAAGGCCACCCTTAGGGATAGTATTTTGGCTAAACAGAATTCCACTGAATATGGATGTAGAACAAACACAAAAAAGATGAAATAGCAGCATCAACTTGTCTCTGTAGCTTAGTTTACTGAGCCTGATGACTGACATGTAAATATGGCAGCGACCAATAACTTTCTCATTTGAGATTTCTCTGCTTCATACATATTACAGTGCTCATTTAAAGGCAGGTAGATTGGTTTGAGAAAAAATCCTTCAGATATGAAAGCCATACACCATGGCTATGTCCACATGAGCGGGTTTTTCCAGCAAAACCAGTCTTTTGTCAGAAAAAACCCCACAAGCAGACAAAATGAGCTTTGTCAGCAGTTTGTTGACAGAACCCAGCACACCTGCCGGCAGCATTATACCTCTCCCGGTTTAAGGAATAATGCCTCTCTCAACAGTGTTCAGTCAAGAAAACAGCCGTATAGATGTTCTGGGGCCCTTTTGTTCACAGAAAAAGCTTTTGGTTCAGAGGGCAGCCCTGTTTGCAGAGCTTCTGGTCAGCTGTTCTTTTGAGAAAAAGCCCGGCAGCCTGGCTGCTCTCTATTGACAGACTGGCTTGCTCTTTCTATCTGCTTCTGTCAACAGAAGTTTTGCTGGGAAATCCCTTCCAACAGTCACTTCTGTCAACAGATGTTTCTCACATAGACATAGCCCATACGTGTATCATATGAAATGTTAAATATGTGAAACTACAGCACAATAAAATGAAATGCATTGCCTAGATCCTCCACCTAGTGATCTGCCATTAAGGCCGTGTCTACACTAGCCCCAAACTTTGAAATGGCCATGCAAATGGCCATTTTGAAGTTTACTAATGAAGCGCTGAAATACATATTCAGTGCCTCATTAGCATGCGGGCGGCCGCGGCACTTCCAAATTGACGTAGCTCACTGCCGCGCGGCTCGTCCAGATGGGGCTCCTTTTGGAAAGGACCCCACCTACTTCGAAGTCCCCTTATTCCTTTGAGCAGATGGGAATAAGGGGACTTCGAAGTAGGTGGGGTCCTTTTGAAACGGAGCCCCATCTGGACGAGCCGCGTGGCGGTGAGCTACGTCAATTTCAAAGTGCCGCGGCCGCCCGCATGCTAATGAGGCGCTGAATATGTATTGCAGTGCTTCATTAGTAAACTTCAAAATGGCCATTTGCATGGCCATTTCAAAGTTTGGGGCTAGTGTAGACACAGCCTGAAGGACAGAAAAATTCACCAATAACACGCCACTAACTCACTCACATTTATCTTCCTAAAATTATAACATGAGCAAACTATCAACACAGGGGTAGTATAATAAAGGCTAACCTGCATGCAGAATAAAGAACTATGACTATAGAATCAGCACTTTATAATATAATTAGAAATGAACAAAATGAACACTATTTACTACATTAAAATTATATTATATTCAAAAAGTGCCAAATAGTTTGCAGGTAGCAAATAAAAAACCCATCACACTTCTAAGCTGTTGGTATATCGGTCAATAAGTATGACTATTGAAATTCATAGCTTTGGAAATCAGAGAACTAATATATTCTTTATACAATGCAAGCTTATTAAAATACTTATATTTATTTTTAGAGATATGGGGAATTCTTTCCTGGTCATGTCATAGGTAGTTACTCTAAAATTACTTTTTTGAGTAATTGATTTGATGGAATTGAGATGTAAGGCTCTCTGTAGGTTATTTTAGCCAGATTTAACAGGTTAAATAGTGGAATAACTAATCTAAACTGGAGAGTTAAAATGAGTATAATTGGTTATTCTTATTGCTGGTACCTGTAGGAGTAGATCCATCCTTATGTCCACTTTCATTTGGAGGGATAAGTCCAGGTAACACGTCATTCCTACTGGTATTTGTGGGATACTTATCTTCACTGGCCCAGCCTGGATCAGCAGGAGATGGTGCACTGTGGGTTGTACCTTCCTGTTTGGCATTATCATTGGGAACCTTTGCTGTTATGATGATGGTTGAAACAATTGTGAACTTACTATTTGCAGATCCACACTACTCTCATCTTTGTTCTTTGCTAATCTTCCAGTTTTGATACTCCTGCTGTGTTTATATGGTATTTCAGCAAACACTTCACCATGTGCTTAGCTTGACCCCAGTAAGACTACTCATGAATTCAGAGTTAAAACTGCATTGGGGCTTGAGAGCATAAGACCAGAAAAGCAGAGAGGACTTACACTATTGCACTGTATGACACTATCACCACTAAATATTTTGTTCAAGGCCATATTCCTGTTCTGGAGCAACGATTTCAACAGAAAGCCTCTGACAATGGAGGTAAAAGCAGCAGCAGGAAACCAAGAAATGGTAGCATCAGACTGCCTTTGTAGCTCAGGTTTGATCTCAGTTACATGGCATGAAGAGAGAACCACAAATATGGCAAGGGAGAATAATTTTCTTGTGGGTTGAGAGTTAGTGCTTAGTATATTTATTTCAGCACCTGTTTCCAGACTGGCAGATTCTGACAGAGGCTTCCAGGCAAGCCATTTCAATTCAATTTTCTGCAATATATGAGCTGTCTGTAAGAATTAGCTGAATCCTTTAAAGTAATCCTGTTCATCTTATGGTTTCTCTCATCAGCTTGCTCGGGGTCTAACTGATTACCACATTTGGAGTCAGAAAGACATTTACCACCGTGTGTCAGATTGAAGAGCCTCTGAGGGTTTTTCTCATTCCTCTGAAGCATGGGGCATGGGCACTTTTGGTTTAAATTAGAGGAAATAATGGATTCTTTATTACTTGAAGTCTTTAAATCATGATCTGAGGACTCCAGTAACTCAGCCACAAGTTAGTGGTCTTTTACAGAATTGGGTGGGTAGGGCCCTGTGGCCTAAGATATTCAGAAGGACAAACAAAATGATCATAATGATCTTTTCTGGCCTTAGGAGTCTATGAAATGCTTGTGAATATCAAAAGAAATTACTCAAAAACATAGTCAATAATCAATGGCTATAAATTTTTCTGTTTCCACAGTGGATCACAGAAACTTTGAAATGATGGGTCACATGAATAGTAAATAATAAATGTTCTGTGAATATTTTAGGTGAATAATTATTAGAACTAAAATTTGTTAATCATGTTTTACTCTAGCGAGCAGAGAAACCAAAGAAAATGCAAATTTCTTTAAGCCCCACAAAAGAAAAGACAACAAAATAGTTAGGGTGATCATATCCCCCTATCCCAAATAAGGAAGGGGAAGTGTCACCCTGGCAGCTGCTGCCAAGGGCTGCCACCCCGGGGAACCTCCCAGGCTGCCCCATTCCTCGGGGTGCTGGGAACGGGGCAGCAGTAGCACCTGTGTGCTCCCACCTTCCCTGAGCCACGGGAAGCTGGGAGCCAGGTGGCAACTGTGCTGGTCCGGTTCCCAGCTCCCCCCAGGTGGAGCCTGGGGGCAGCCACACAGGTCCAGCTCTCAGCTCCCCTGAATCATGGGGAGCTGGGCGGCAGCCGCATGGGTGGGCTCCCAGCTTCCCTACATATGGGGCAATTAGCCCCTTTTTAAAAATAAATGGGGATACCGTCTTGCCACCCTAAATATGGGTCTGTCCTGGTGGAAATGGGTCAGATGGTCCCCCTAAAAAAATCAACTGTATAATCAAAATAATCAACCAAAATTGGAAGTTTTGACCTGATGATTCCGTGCACCCTGGTCATACTGACCTACAAAACTGATCTTTATCAATGACTCTAAGTACTACAATGCTTACAGGGTCAATCTGTGGAAGGATGCAGTGGACAGTGGGTGTCTCTAAGTGTTACAGCAATACATGTAACAAGTTTTAAGCTTGCTGGAGATTGTCCCAATGACAGGTGGCAATAGCAGAAAACGTCATAGTTGAAGCTGTGGCAGAAGAAGTAACAACAACTTGTACCTCTTTCATTTATCTTTAATAGATACCAATTAGTAGGCAGAGTCAGTGGTGTATGGATTCATACAAGGTATAGTGTGATAGCATGTCATGGACTCTGATGCCAAAAGAGACCATCATGACCACCTCCTGCACATCACAGCCAACAGGCCCTCACCCATCCAAACCAGTAATAGGCCCATAACCTCTAGCTGAGTTACTGAAATCCTCAAACCTTGATTTAAAGACTTCAGGTTACAGAGAATCCACCATTTGCTCTCCTTCTTGGAACAATTCCATGTTGCCTTTTTTCTGGAGAATGATATGGAATACTATGGCTGGACATTTGGAGAAATTGTGCATATACATTCATAGCTGAAAAATATATTTGTGTTGGTGTTCTGTACTGTAACAAAATGCTAGCCAATACAGTAAACAAATTGTCTTTTCATTATTTGAGGTGCTATTGTTTACACATAGGAGATGTAGTAAAAAATGCCACGAAAGGCTGTCACCACACCACATTTACCCTTCAAACTTAAAAGAGTCTCAGACAACATAATGGCAAACATGACACATGTAAGATTACGATGACTTAGAACACCAATAAGGATATTGGTTCAAACCGTGAATTAAATGCTCCTGGGTTAAATAAGGACTCATAATCAGAGGATGAAAATATTATAGACAGCCCTATGACATAAGCAATTACCGTCAGCATGAAGAGACAGCAAGAGAAAAGTACACTAAGCACAAGAAAGTGTGGATTTGATAGACTGATTGATTTAGAGAAGAATTCTTTTAATTCTTAAGTATCATGTCAAGCAATGAAACGCTCACAGAGAAAGCCATTTTACACTCTAAATAAATGTCACTGACTAATGTTCCAGTTTACTCTGATACTACTGGCTTGATGTGCAAACTTGTGAGTGAAATTCTACGTCCTGTGTTATTAACAGAAGAGAGCAGATGCTCATAACAGTCCTTTTTGGTCTTAAACTCTATGAATAAAACAGCTTTAAAATATTTACACATAAAAAAAAACAAAAACAAAACCTTGATGCACTCATCCTCACTGTAGAATTTGCTGTATTTGTAGTTGTCTAACCTGATGCCACCCACATTATGCCTCACTGCCAGTAAAAACCAACTTTGTCATCTCACAACCAAAAAGTAAATTGGTGGGACATTAGAGGCATCTCATGTTCATCTAAACGGATGGTGTAGTAGTCTCTGAATGCGAGACTGTGGCCGTGTCTACACTAGCCCCAAACTTCGAAATGGCCACGCAAATGGCCATTTCAAAGTTTACTAATGAAGCGCTGAAATGCATATTCAGCGCTTCATTAGTGTGCGGGCGGCTGTGGCACTTCGAAATTGACGCGCCTCACTGCCACGCGGCTTGTACTGATGGGGCTCCTTTTGGAAAGGACCCCACCTACTTCGAAGTCCCCTTATTCCCATGAGCTCACGGGAATAAGGGGACTTCGAAGTAGGGAGGGTCCTTTCAAAAAGGAGCTCTGTTGGGACGAGGTGCGCGGCGGCGAGGCATGTCAATTTCGAAGTGCCACGGCTGCCCGCACGCTAATGAAGCGCTGAATATGTAGTGTAGACGCAGCCTGTATGAGTCACAATTTATTTCCAAACTTTATAGATGGAGTGTCTGTTTTAAGCAATGTATCTGAAATCTTCCAAACTCTGCAGCTCAGACCCAGCTGTACTTTAAACCTAATTATAAGGCAGAACTATTTAATCACCTTATAGAAGCACCTGAGCAATGCTTCCTGTTCACTTAACATAGTATCCTCACCTAATACATTTATTGGCCTTCAACCTCAGAGTTCACTAAGCCCAAAATCTCTTTAATGACAAAGAAAATAAAGCACTCTCAAGTTCTCACTTAGTTACTCATGCTGATTGATACCTGTAGTTGAATGTTTACTTCCACGTGAAGGAATAACTCCAGGTAGTACATCATCCCTAGTAGTATTTGTTGAATACTTGATTTCATTACCCCATCCAGGATAAGCCCCATTCAGCAGTGGGTCCTTGGTTGGATCTTCACTTTTGACACCCTCATGGGAGACAACTGCCATGAAAATGGTTGAATCAATATTGAACATAATATCTGCAGCACCACTAACACCACCACCTTTACTTTCAGTTCCTATCTCTTTCATGTGTCCTTTAGGAGTAAAGCCCTATGTATGGTTCTACACTATCATAGTCACCCCACTCATCCATTTACAGGACCCTGATATGGATCCGTAAAAGTGGATGCCGCCAACAACTTTCTGATTGTTGGTTGTTATCTGTTTCGCTATGGTTCAGGTGCTCACATTTCTGTGGCACACAGAAGTCAATTTGCTGAGCCCTTGTGGAAAAAGAGGGAAGATTTGAAAATCTACATCACAGTTTTAATTATAGTTGATGATACAGACAAATTAAGCAATCATTGAGGCAATACAGAAAACATCCTACACCTTATTAAACATGCCATTCTTGGAGGTAGAGAGAAAAGCAGACAGAAAAGTCTAGGAGTACCACCACCATTCCAACTTTATCCTCCAAAGTTATAAACCACCAACGTTTTCATCAGAAAGCAGGATTGCAATGGTGAGTGAAATGTGATTTCAGAAGAAAGGTAGAAAGCACTGTACAGAATCATTTTTAAACCGCTCCCACAGAGAAATGAAAGTCCACTGCACCATCTGCAGTTAAGTACCCATCATCAGCAGAAAAGTTAACCAGAAAAATCACACCAGAGAAATACAGATAAAGAAAAGATCTCACCAAGAATAACCTTGAGTCAAGAAATCAGCATACAAACAAATCACACAAAGAAGTGTGCATTTTGGAAGGAGGGGCTAGATTTTTTTTCTCCCTTTACTTTCTAAGCCAGTACAATGTTGTCAGCAATCAGTACGTCAAAGAGGAAGCTTTTTCCAAACATACAACTTTGACTAATTACATCTAACTATAGTAGTACAGTAAAAATATATCACATACCACCATATTTAAACTAATATCATGATTTCACTTGACGCTATCCATATTGTGCCAACTTTCTTACAGTCTAGACCAAGCTATCAAGTGGTGGCATTTCTTATATCATTACCCAAAGGACTGGTTTTGCAAGAGGGGTAACATATTGATAGATGCAGAAAGCTCCTCCCTTTGGATGGTCTTTGATTCATTTGATTATCACTTCCAAGATAATAGTAGTGGTGATAGCATAGGGGAGTAGGTATATGTTCACAACATGGTGTTACTATCTGATTCACACTGCTGCTGGAATTTTGACACTGAATTATCTGAGAATTTGCTTTTTGAAATTCAAGAAATTTTTGAAAAAAGTGTAAAAAAAAAAAGGCACAATACACACATAGGTTCAGTTGTTTTTAAGAGCACAAAACCTGGAGCTTATCCAGACTCTTAGGTGTCAAGCAGTAACACGTCCTGCTGTGTTCCTTTCCAAACACTTCTAAGAGGGTGCATATTATGAAGTTAATGTTACTGAAAGTCATATGATAAGGTTTGGCATAACACCCTCAGGAACACCAAAAGAGGCCAATTCCATTGTAGAGGTCAAGACTCCAGTAATTAAATCCGAGTACTTCCCCCACTCAAATTTGACAAGACTTCAAATAATATATAATAATAAATTAAAAAAAAATGTATACAGAGATGCACATCTCATACAGCTGGAAGGGACCTTGGAGGTCATTGAGTCTAGTCCCCTGTCCTCTTAGCAGGACCAAGCACTCCTCCCCGCTTTTTTTTTTTTTTTAATCTATTTGCCCCAGGTCCCTAAATGGCCTGATCAAGGATTGAATTCACTACCCTCAGTTTAGCAGGCCAATGCTCAAACCACTGAACTATCCCTCCCACCTTCTGTGTAAAGTAACAGTATTTCAGCTACTGCAGGACCAAATCTTACAGTACTTATTCTGTTTATTCTTTCAGCCCTTAGTCTAGCAAAAATCTCTCATAAAAAAGCCCCACTTCATAATAATGGACAATACAGGCCAGAACCTAAACCATTGTGAAGTGGCACGACCCCGTCAGGGTCCATAAAGCTATGTCAATTTTCACCAGCTCAGACTCTGGGCCCAGAGTTTGTCCGACAATGAAGTAAAATAATTACAATTTGTTATTCTTACTGATACCTGTAGGGGTATATGAGTTGTGTCCTATTTCATTATTCACAGTCACGCTTGAAAAATTATCTCTTTCCTTTACTGAGAAATGTTCAAGCTTCACACTGTCCATAGTACTGTTTGTGGGATACTTGTCCTCATCTTTGTCTCCTCCAAGATAAACATTAGGCAACAAAGGATTTTGGGTTGATTCTATACGGTTGGGATCACCATGGAAATCCACATCTGTTAAGGATATATTCGAAATAGATTGTAAACTTAATAATTGCTGAACTGCCACCTACATTAGTCTCAAATTCTACCCCAGGTGTTTCTGCCTGAAGCTGTGCAGTTTTATATGTGTAATGTACAATGGCAAGGCGAAATGAGTAAAAGATGCCCTCAGGTTGAATCCTAGCCAACAAGATTTTTTAGTTGTTTGGGGAACTTTTTAATTGTTTGGCTAAGAAGAATGCCAATGTTAACGGACAACCCATATGTTTTGGATAAATGCAAATATTTTGTTTTCTGAGCCACTGACATTTTTTCACCATTTGTTTTATTTGATTTTTATAACAGACGTTTCACAATGGAAACATAGAAGGACTTTTTTCCAGTGGGGTAACTGATATTTTACATGAGGAAATCCTCTTAGGGGATTATAAAATGGTTCGAGAGACATAATTTTTAAATATCCGAGAGAGAGAGAGAGAGAGAGAGAGAGAGTAACCCACAATATAGAGATGCTTATATCTATTAGAAATAGACAATAGGAAAATACTGGGCACTCTGGTAGCATTGGGAATGTTTAACTGCCCAGTGGCATCAGGGTACTTCCAAGAATTCCATCACAAAGCTGAGTTTTATACAACAAATATTTAAATTCTTCACCTCAGCCGGCAGGCAGGAGACCCAACTTCTTATAATCTGCATTGGACCAACCAGGGTTAAAAGAAAGCTCCAGAGACATAATGGACATTTCCGGAACTGCAGGGTGCCAGGAATCCACAGAGGACAGCCATATGGATGTCTCATTTGGGATACATATATGTGCTCATCCTCAGCCACATTCTATTAATCATTTGTTCTTCTTTGCTATGCATCAGTAATAAACCACTAAATATATATAGCATACAAGGCAAGCAATAAGAATGAATGCAGAGATTTTACCATAGTGTCACTAATTTTCTCATCCATCCATTTGCATCACACCAGCACTGAAGAACTTCTGGCTTGGTGTGAAGTTTCTCAATGATTGTGGGAAAAACAAGAGGAGCAGAAGAATAAATCATAAGGGAAAGAAAAGTGGCAAAACTAATACAGTAGCTGTACAGCTTGCCACTCTAACTTAAGTTTGAAGGATAATGCTGCATCAAATGAGATGAAGGAGCTGAACTTGGATAATGCACCTTTGCCAAGCACTAATAGGAAACCCAGAGATGAGTGTTAAAAGTTCTGTTGTTGAGCCAGGCAGAAAAGCAGTCAACAAAAATACAATAAGAAACATGTTACCGCCACCATTAGCCATTAGAGTTCAAATCCAGAATACCAAAAGTGACAGGAATCTGAGCCCAAAGTAAGGACAGAGATTTCTTGTATTAATGTAATCTATAATTTGTTAATGCAAGGTGATCAGAGACTAAATACAACTCTTAGTTACAATGGAACACAATTTTTCTCTCAGTTACTGTCATGCAAGCACCATTGAAATCACAGAAGGCAGATGGCATAGTAAGGATACAAAAAGTAGTCAGCTCAGAGAGTGATGAAGCCAAAATAAATAACACCAGAAATACCCAAAACTCCGATCAAAGAAGAGAAGAAAAATGTTAAAGCAAACTGAGTTTTTCATTAGCCATTTTTATTGAATACCTAATGAGGTCTCTTGCTGAAGAAAACCCTACTTAAAGTCTCTCCACACACCCAAACCAAATTTGGAAACATAAATATTGATAAGATCTTTAAAATAAAGAACAAAATTCTTTACTGATAATCAGAATTGGGCATTTTATTTTCATTTTTATTTTTATTTATCCAGCCGTCTCCCAGTTAAAAATAAATTTCATCTTCTATTTCATGGCATACTGAGTAGTACCGAGAGGTTGTGGCCACACTAGCCCCTCCTTTTGGAGGGGCTATGCTAATGTGGCACTTTAGAAAATGCTAATGAGGTGCTGCCATGAATATGCAGCACTTCATTAGCATAATGACAGTTGAGCACAATTTGAAACTGAGTTTTGAAACACAGCTGCTCATGTAGCCAGGGGCCTTTTGAAATGGACCCCCTGATTTTGAAAGGCCCTTATTCCCAAAACCAGATGGGAATAAGGGGCTTGCAAAATCAGGGAGTCGTTTTGAAAGCCCCCCTGGCTACACGGGTGGCGGGGCTGTGTTTCGAAACCAGCAGTTTCAAAGTGTGTGTGGCTGCCGTTATGCTAATGAGGTGCTGCATATTCATGGAAGATCCTCATTAGCAGATCTTGAAGTGCCACATTGCCATAGCCCCTCCAAAAGGAGGGGCTAGTGAGGCCACAGCCAGAGTGTTTTACAGGAGAACTAATTATATGATAGTTCACATGTTTGCAGCCTGCAGCTCTTTAAGGACTTCTTTGTGGCTCCCGATGCTATAATTGCAAAGTAAAAAAAAAAAAAAAAAACCCTCCTGATTATTTTTGTTAAATGGCGAACGTCTAAAAGCCCAAAGATGAACAACTCCTATCTAGCAAATGATATGTGATCTTGAAACATTGGATAACTCCCCCTAGCATCCTCCAGAGAGAAAGAAGGTTTGGGAGTGAAAGTCATGAAGACAGTGGTACAAACACACTTGTAAACAGTGAGGAAATAGAATATGTAAAAAGTTTGTGAACATCCTGCAGTAAACATGTACCAAATTAAAAATCATTGTGTGTGCGCTGTTCTTAAACTAGGGTTTACAAAGTGTATGACAATTTTATTTATTAAGGACCATCTCTATTCACATGCATTGTGGCTCTTGAATTATTTGTATTTTTTACCAAATTGGAAAAAAATGGCTCTTCTTGCTGTTTTGGTTGCTGACCCCTCTGATAGATGATTATTACATTGCTGCAAATATTCATCCCTTTTTCTCATAAACGGTCGCAGGTGAAAATCATGTACCATGGTTCTAAGTCCATTTATACGCTCCTGTGTTAGACACTGAGGACTATCACTGCATTCTGGTGGCACCTGACAGATTCTAGAGCTATCTGAGCTTTGTGACCTATTTGCTTACTTTTGCAAATGGCACCAGATGCTACTCTTTACTGAGGTACGTCATTTTGCTTTAAATACAGTAAGGTAGATAAAAGTAATAGAATTCATTATTCTTACAGGTAACTGGAGTGTGCTCTTCCTTCTCATCATTTTTGCCCCATCCAGAGTGGACTGAATTGTACGGTGAATCTTCATCATCTTCATCATCTGAGTCATTTTCTTGTGAATCCTCATCTGTTGCAATGATGTTAGACTGCCTGTAAGTTTTTCATTTGCTGACGCACCACCATCATTATTCAAATAACCCTCATCCTTATTCATTCTTGCCTTTGAAATAGGCTGTGCTTTTTAGAGATTTTTTTGGCAAGGAAGAAAGAATATGGAGAGCGGCTCCTTCTTTGTGGAAGAATATTCATTATTTATTACTGCTATGATCATTATTGTTATTGTTTGTTTCTGAGCACCTACAGATGTGTCAAAAACTCATAAAATAATAAGAGACATGCTCTCTTCCCTGAAGAAGATAGAACATAATTCTGATATGACACAAAAAGTGAAAGTCAACTGACCCTCAGCCTGCCCTGGTTTTCAGATTATGATGACATCTGTTAACAACATGATTCTGTTTAGCAGATATGAGACTTCTGTAATTTTTCTCATCAATAACAGATCACAGAGCCATCAAGGTGCAGAACCGTTATGTGCTACTAACAAAGGGAATTGAACTAGAAAGGAGTATACAATCAGGGTTAACTGAACACATAACATTTCCAGAGTTTCTGGGAGTGACCAAGTTATGTGCAAAGGAGTGATTTCTAAATCAAGAGCCTGGGAATAGCAGTGGGATGTGCCGCATGATAAAGGGCCTATCAGATTTTCTCATGGTGGCAGTGTCACTTCACTGTTTCCCAGTGTGGACTCATGTTTTCCAAACACAGTCCTTCTCTAAGACAGTCAGATCTGAAGGAAAAACGGTATTATTCTCTCTCATGCAGCGCTAAGAAGGCTGTCTAACAACCACCAGACATCAATGGGCCATTATGGGAATTGTGTAGTGGATTATTATTTAATTTATCAGATGGTTTTAATCAAACTGCAGTAGTTAAAAAGACATTTTATTTACCCTCCTCTGATGAGTTTGGATGCTGTTCCTTGAGACCTGTATTGGACCCCGACCAAATGACCGGAGAGGTATTCCCCGCACGTTCTGTGGAAGATTCCTCATGGGCTCCATGATGTGAGCTCACAGCTGTTAGGACAATGGTTCAATCGTTTGTGATTTTTTTGACTGGCTCAGCTGCCACCTAACTATGTTCAGCTTCTCGTCTTCTCTCTTCTATACCCAGTGTATCTCTTTTCTTAATATATAGATAACAAAGAGCAGAGCAGAGTCAAGTGGGAACTTTGGCTCGTTGAAGGATTAATGCATTTTCTAATCCACTTCTTCCACATCATCCTGATATTGGAAGGTGTGTTCTTGCTACAGAGTACCATAGTCTTCATGGATAAAGCAGCAGTAGTAATTGTGCAGGCAGAAACAACAACTTGCACTTTTAATTCAGTTTTGACTGAAGCCAGTGAATGGTCAGAAGTTGCTTATATTGGTCACAATCCATTTTGCTTTGTAATTGAATCCTTCTTGCTATATTAGAGAATTAGGTAGTTAGCCAAGGGCAGAGCAATTCAGGAATACAGAGAGGGAAAATGCAATCTGATCTTGTTACAAGGCACATCCCATGTTTTCTGTTAAAGGTGCAGTTGTCTTACGACAAAGAAATAGTGCTAGAAAAAAACAACCACCAAGCTGTAGCACAAAGCTGAAATCTACAAACACCTTCATGTGAAAGTTGAATCATGCCAATAATAAAATGAATGTGTATGCAAAATTGGCATCAATTCATGAATGAAGACTAGGAAAGTAAAAAAGAACAATCGTCCAGAAAAAGATATAGTAACCAAAATTTTCAGAAGTATTGAGTGAGATTTGGTATCAGTTTACAGGGGTTTGATTTGCATGGACTAGTGATCAGCAATTTCTAAAACTCAGGCTGCTTTACGGTATCTGAAATCTGGCACCAAAATATTGAGAAACCTGACATCACTCACCAGTCACTTCTGAAATTTAAGGCTAAAATGCTAAATCCCAATAGCCCAGACTACTTACATGCCTATGCAATCACCACAGAGCACCAAAGAGGTCCACACAAATTGCACGGGCGAAAGTGAAAGTAGAGTTGGCCAAGTACGTGGAGCACAGAACAAACATTGGAATAGAGAGGTATGAAGCTTAAGGAAATTCCAGACCTTAAGGAAAGAAAAATCCCAAAGAAAACTGAGTTTGTGTTAATTTAGATTTTTCTCTTTATGTGACATAAGCCACATATTACCAAGATTTGTCTGTATAGCAAGAAACTTTATTACAGAACAGCCCAACTAAAATAAGACAACTGAAACAGATAAATACATAAGAGCATAGTTTAAAAATAATGTTGTTGAACTTCCTTTCTACCTGCTGCTATCCATGCAATGTTGTCCTCTCACATTAAAATAATTAATTAGCTTGCTATCATTAATGTCATCTGGAAATTTTGGAGGTGGAAATGATTTTTGATGCAGTGGATCACATAAAGTTCTTATGTGCTCTAAAAAACTAGTCAATTAAATTCTTACTAATTATGTTAACAATGGATATTGTCAGCTTCTGTTCATCTCGCATGGTGAACTCATGATCATTGACATTTCTGCAACAGACTTAATTATTTCATTGTTCATGTTTAAAATGTCCTAAAAGCAGAATTGGAATGAACTACTAGCTTCATAAGACTTTCACAACTTTGACCATAGGTAATTGTTTCAGTGAAGATAGATGCAGTGCTCAGAAATGTATTGCAAACTCCCACACAAAACAGAAATGTTACAACTGTAACTAAATATTATTTTGAAGACTGGCATCTAAATATGCCACAGAAAAGGAAATTTGTCCTGCAGTGACATAGTATCACAAGATATGCTGTTCAAATGGCATGGGGCAGCTTTTCATGTTGTGGTCTTTTGCAAAAAGTCTACTCTGTAGTATAGTATATCTAATACCACTGTTTGATAACTCTACCCATGAGCATAATCCCATTTCTGGTCAAGAAAGCAGTAAAGCATATGCTGAACTTCAAGAGGAAGACAACTCCCACTGAAATCCATTAGACTTAAGAAGCACATATTAAAATAAAAGTTAAGCATGTACATCAGTGCTTGTCTGATTTTCAGTCTAGATCTAGGATACAACAAAGAATAGATATATTATCATTATCCTTACTGGTACTTGGAGGATGCTGTTCCTTGTCACCACTGTCATCTCCTCCATGAGAAAGTATTGGTGTGAAGGGATCCTGTGTTGAGTCTTCTTCATGTGCACCATCATCACGTGAGCTGAGATCTGTTGTAATGATGTTAAAGGTACTATGAAGTTTTTACATCATTTTCAGATTTATTTTTCCTGTCTAATGTCAGCTCTTTCATCTTAAAGAAATATAGCAAAGTGGATAGTTTTTTATTCTCATTTACAAAATATCACTTTTTCACTCCGGTAAAGTGCTCAGTGATACAGGCTTTTTCTTAGCAGATACAATGTTCTGAATATAGATTATTACCTCTCCTCCCCACAAGTTGGCCAAATGGTCACCGTAGCAGAAACCGTAATATCCTATAGAACATGGCATTATAGGAGTAAAAACTAATCAAGAGTATTTAAATACTCCCCTGAAGTCAAGGACAATTGATGACATTAAACCAACAGAACCAGTTATTTCTGGAACTATGAACAAACATCTCAAGATACCAACTCCAGTTAAAATGATGAAAGGACTAAATCTCTTAGGTTACAGTGGAGTTGATAGGATAAAATACTTTTATCTTGAATAACATAGGATCCCAGGAAAGTATAGTTTCAAGTATATTTCTTTTAGTATAAATGTTCTCTTCTTTCCAAACCATCTTCATGGTGAAAATCTACATATAAAATATGTTAAATCCTTAACTGCAATTTACATTCCTCACTGCGGAGATGCAGAATGCTGTCGGCAGAAGTGCCAAGTTTTGTCAACAGACTGCCGGCAAAATGCATTTTTGTGTGTGGATGCTCCACGAGTTATGTTGGCAAAACCCGAGTTTTGTCGATAAAACTCACCAGCGTAGATGTAGACAGAGCGTATATTCTGCAATGCAAAAAAATTCTAAATATAGCAGATATTTTTCCTGCTAGCTTATCACATAATGTAATGAAAAGAATGTAAGTATAACAGAAACATTGTGCTCCCACTATTTGATGATAGAAATATGCTTGTCGGGAAATAGACGAAAAGTAAATAAAAAATACTAACAAAAATATATCAGCTTTACATACCATAGTCAAAAACTAGTGCACATTTGCCTAAAAACAACAAAAGATCTATTCCTGCTCCCTTTGAAGTCAATAGAAGTCACCTGAAGTTCAGCCACTGAATTAAATGGGTAGAGGAACTGGCCAGAAAGGGGACACCATTGAAGTGAATATGAATATAAGAAAATGGTTTGAGCATCGGGTAATGCATCAATGCATGTTTTAAGATCAGTGCAAGGAAACCAGAGAATACACAGTATGTGAAAAGAGTGCTGGACATGAACATGTCCACTCAAAACTAGAGGAAGTCACAAAGATTCCCACCACGAAAGAGCACAAAAGCAAGAAAAAAGTCCCAGAGTAAAATTTTGAAGACAAATAGTGAAGTTTTTATGCAAGCAAGATGCCCCTCTCTTCAGTAACGACTGCACGAGCTGACCGTTAATTCTTTCATATAATTTTTCTGCTTTTAAGTTATGTTGTCAGTAAACTATGCTACTAAAATCAGACTCAGCATTTTAAAAACTTTGAACATCATCTTACTTTAAACCATGGGTGTCCAACCTTTTGGCTTGCCTGGGCTGCACTCAGTGAAGAGGAGTTGTCTTGGGCCGCATATAAAATATATAATATAGTTTATGTATATAAATCACATAGGCCGTGTCTACACTAGCCCCAAACTTCGAAATGGCCACACAAATGGCCATTTCGAAGTTTACTAATGAAGCGCTGAAATGCATATTCAGCACTTCATTAGCATGCGGGCGGCCGCGGCACTTTGAAATTGACACGCCTCACTGCCGCGCGGCTCATCCCAACAGGGCTCGTTTTCGAAAGGACCCCGCCTACTTCGAAGTCCCCTTATTCCCATCAGCTCGTGGGAATAAGGGGACTTCGAAGTAGGTGGGGTCCTTTTGTAAAGGAGCCCCGTAGGGACAAGCCGCGCAGCGGCAAGGCGCGTCAATTTCGAAGTGCCGCGGCCGCCCGCATGTTAATGAAGCGCTGAATATGCATTTCAACGCTTCATTAGTAAACTTCGCAATGGCCATTTGCATGGCCATTTCAAAGTTTGGGGCTAGTGTAGACGTAGCCATAATAATGTTAAAAGTTTACGATCTTGTGGGGCCACATTACTGGCTGTCCAGGGCCGCATGCGGCCCGCGGCCCGCGGGTTGGACACGCCTGCTTTAAACATTACAGCATTTTTATGCATTCCATCCCACTCATAACATAAGGCAGAGAACTCAGGGCATTCCCACCTCTGCTATGTCAACTTGAGTTATGTCATGTGACTGAGGCCAGAAAAATAAAACCAGTCTCTTAGAAACACACTTGAGTGCTAGATGCTTATTGAGGTGTTCACCCGCTATCGCCCATTTTGCAGCTAGAAATGAGTTAAACACATAGCAATAGGCTTTCTCAGTGACACTCAGGAAAAGAAATAGCCTCTGAAGCAGCAAGTGTCACTGATTTCAGTGGTCAGCCACACCTTCTTCCTACACCATTTACTTACAGTTGAGATTTATACCACCACACTAATTGCATTACTCAGAAAATATAGCACTAATAAAGATCAACTGTTAAGAGAAATACCTCCTGCATCTGCAGAGAAGCAGGGAATTTAACCCTTTTCTAGATTAGCTCTTTCTTAGAAATGGAGACAGTTTTATAGAAAAAAATCATAATTCCATTTTTAAAATGTTACAAAGGGTACAAAAGAGAGATGGATGTAACAAGTTTGGAAAACCTATGGAACTCTAAAACAGGGCTTTTGCAGTACCAACCCAGGTAAAAAAGCAGAGACATTTGCCCACTGCAACCTTAAATGTCATTGCGTTACAATTGCCATGTCTGACCTAAGCATTGCACAAAGTCATCTCTCTCGGAATCACACTTCTATACCAGAATAACTTTTCAAGAAGACTTTGACTTCTTTCCAAAGGTGGAGGCTTACAAAAAACATCACTATGCTCCATATTTTTCTCTAATAAACATATGGCCTAATCCTAAATCTTTTATTCTATTTTTCCTCAACCTTTACTTTGGCAAAAATTGACTTATTTTTATGAATTTAAAGCTGATTTGGTCAGAATTATCTAAGGTAAATTAATGAAAGGTGACTGTAACTGAGTATCCTTGCAGGTGCTCATGGGATGTTCTTCCAGCCAGAATGACAAATTTATAAAAGTGATCTACTCCTTCACGACTCCTTGTCTCCTTCACAACTTTGCCTAGAATCTTCACCATCAGTCATACTACTCTCCTGCAAGCCCTCATCTGCTGTGATGATGTTAAACCTGATATTAACTTTCAGGTGAGCCAGCACCCAGACAATTATATCTTCATCTCACCTTGTTTTTACAAGAGATTTTACATTTTTACTGGCAGATAGCTGAGGGGGCGTGGGAGGAAGGAATTGCATAGAAGCCATCTGTTGATATCCCATTTTCTTTCAGCAAATGAGATTTTGTTGGAAATTATCCTTGAACAATAGTCAAGGATTCACAATAGCAGAAATTACTATATTCTTCTAGGGAAAAAAAGGTCAAAATATTGTGTCCTTGTATTTGACTGTCTCTGAAAGAGTATGAATATGATTGTCATGTCAAGAGACACTCATGACAGTTGTTAGATGCATAGGATTATGCAGATTTAACTGTAGGATCAAGGAGGACAGGATAATTTGGAAGGGACAAATCCACAACTAAAATATCTTCAATAAAGAGTGACAGACTTAAAAAAAGAACACAATACAGACAAGCACATATTTTCTTCTCTCTGTCTCATCAGGAAAAGTATAATAAATATCTTACTATAATACACAATTTTAAAAACGACCATATCTGTTCACTTATTCAAGTTATCCACAAAAAAATATTCTCCCAGAAGCACCTTTTATTTTATTCATTTTTTTTCCATAAATTCAATCACATCCTCCTGAAATCAGGAGGACTGACATTGATGGAGCGCATCCAGCACCAATGGGCAAAGAAGCTACAACAACAGTAAAAGAAGTAAATGAACTAGCCGCAATAATGGCAGATCACGTAGCAAGTGTAATGGGACATCTATGTGAGAGCAGGATGAAACAATGAGCTAAGATCCAATGCATTACCAGCGCCAGGAAAACAAAAGTCCCTGTCCAGAGGATATATACTAAGCTGAAGTGGAGTATGGGCAATAGGTATAAAGCTATTTTCTAGAAATCAGGTTTAGCCAAGAATATATCATCTCAAACACCAATAAATTCAAGAAAACAAAAATATCTGAAATACCCTAACACATTTAAAATATGTTTTCCATCTTTTAAACCTACATATTTGTAGGGCCAGTTCTCTGCCAAACAGATCAGGGTAGCCACATAATCCCATGGCAAAAGCCACTTTGACAATGTATAATATAACAATACAGAAAATTCATATTTGCCTTACTTGATATGTTACTGAGTTTTTGCTCCGGGAGGATATTGCATTTCTCACAGCCAGAAAATCAAATGCAGTTTCATAGTCTCTTCATGGATGTTGAGAAAAAGAAATAACTTTTGAAGAGGGGACTCACACTGACTCGTGCACAAGAAATCTCCCTTCCCAGCAGGCCTGGTGCCGGGGGGCAAGGAGGGTGTACTGCTGCTGATGTAGGCTTGCCTGGGTCCTAGGCCCTTTTCCATAGCACTGCTGTAGCAGCATGGTAGGACTGTGGGGAGCCTGGGAGCTGGAACTGTGGAGGTGCAAGGCAGGCGTGGGGCCTGGAGGTTGTAACCATGTGAATGAGTGGGGAGGGTAGAGCGACGCTGGAAAGAGAAGGAGGGAGTAAGCTCTGGGGGTAAAGCCAGGCACAGGACTGTGGGGAGTGAGGCCTGAGTGGGGTGGGGATGGAGGAACAGGGCTAGGAAGGGAAAAGACCAGTAAGGGCAGAGATGGCTGGCAGAGTGGGAGTAGAGTGGGGGGCAGTGAAGGACCCCTGAACTGGGGACAAAAGTAGACTGGGGCAGAGAGGGGAAGAGCTGAGCTAGACACAGTACTGCTGGGGGCTAAGCTGTGCTGGGTTGACGGGAGTGGCAGAGAGCAGAACAAGGGTGGGAGAGGCACTTTCAAGCAGGTGGCAGGAATAGGGTTGCAACTGATCAGGGGGTCCTCTAATTGAGAGGTAGCAGTGGGTGAGTGGAAGGGGCCTTGTGGCTCCATCTGAGGGAGAGGTCTGGGGGCCCATTGTGTTGCCCCAGGGCCTGTAATTCCTGCCAGTGGGCCTGCTTCCCAGACATTACTCTGGAGCAGTACCACTAAATTAAATGCCATGTACAAAGCTAAGTGAAAACATGCTGAATGTCAGATCTGATATCCAGCAAGGTCTGGGGAAGCTTGAAACCCAGTTTCAGGGGAGGCCAATGTCAGAGAGAAGTCAACCACAAAGGTCAGATTTAAAACCCATGCTGAAATCCAAATACACCCAAAAGAGGTGTTCAGATTCTGGGCTTTGTGCGGCTCCCCTCCCTCTCAGCTAACACTAGTCATGAACTCAAGTGGCTGTTGTCTGCAGAACTCTGGGGTGAGGGGAATGATCTGGCTTCCTCAGGTCACACTAAGAAAACATAATGAGTTTGTATATGAATTTTTGATAGTGTCTTTAAAATGTCATTGATGCACTAGTAACGCTAGCTGCCACAAGCTCAGAAAAGTGTCAGACTGGGAATACAGGCTTTATTTTTTTCAAAATAAAAATCCTGGGGTAAAGCAGGGAAATCTCTTTCCTCTTCTGAGCAGCCATATGTGTTATCATGCATTTCTGGAACCAGTGGCACATACAATTACCTGATCTAGAATAACAAAGTATCATTTGAAAGGCAGACCAACTGGCATACCTCATCTTTCCAGGGACAGTGCTGTATTTTCAGAGCCGTTCTTTACTGATCTACATTTATAGACTTAAATAGACATTATATAGAAGGATCACCAATTATTATCTGTACTAGTATGAGAAAGATGCTGTTCCAGATCATCGTAATTATCCCCTTCTGAAAAATATCCAGGTTTTACTAAATCCTGCACTGAGTCCTCACCATCTGCACTATCTTCATATGAGTCTACATCTATCACAATGAAGTTAAATACTCTAAGACCTTTTCATTTGTTGAGCCACCAAAGGTATCATTTTACCTATTGTTCTCACAGTAAGCCTAGCAGTCCTTCTGGGACTTATTTAATTTGGTGTGAGAAAGTGACTAACAGGGGTTGGAGGGAGAAATACGATGAAGAATGCATTCAGTGGGATGCTGTGTGCACTCAGCGCCTCTCAGGAGGAATATTGTTTATTGGGAATAAAATTTACTAATTTGGGAATAAAAGGAAAATTCAGATAACATGAGAAAAGGTGTCAAATTCTTTCAATGCAGTGTTCAGTCTTACATGATGCTGTTTATATGTGTTAGTTGTAATTTTCTTTCCGCAGCCAACTTACCAACCCAACCCTGATTGCTCTATTGGTGCTGCAGACCTTGTTTATCCAAGCGACGTCCGAGCCAGCATCTTTTATCAGTTAGTCACACTGGCATCAGATATTATTCAGATTGTTGTTTCACAATCGGCACATCAACACTCATCTGACCAACTGTCCTCCTTTATCCAGGCTTGGGACTGGCATGGAACCCTTAAAGGCGGCATAATGGATGGTTTGAATAAGAGAGGAAGACCCAACAGAGAATGAGTAGATGATATAATAGACTGGTGCAGAGCTAGTCTACAGAAACTAAGCTGCTCCACAGTGGGCAGAGAAATATGGAAGGAAATAGTGAGGGAGGCATCAGACATCAACAGACACTGAGCCCATGGTTGTTTTTGGTGCTGATGATGCTGTTTATCAGTGTTAGCAAGTTACTCTGAAGGAAGGACATTAGCTATGATCATTGATATGTTTTACCCTTGCTGAAAGAGGTGGGATGCTCCCCCTTGTGATCTGTGGAGTGCCATAACCAAGAAATAAATCTAAAAATTCAGGGATCTTGACTTGAATTTCCATGATTTGCCCCAGGATGTGACTGTCCATCTGCTATGATGATAGGTCAATGAATTATTTGTTATGAAACCAGCTCATTATTATTTTCAACTTTTGAACTTCTAACACTCAGGTTTTTTCCATATGGGGGAGATTCAAGAAAATTAATACAAATTACTTAAACATGTAAATTTAAGGTGAATTAATTACATTGCATTCAACAGTTGCATAGATGCTCCTTAGAGGAGGAATAGCTCTGTAGTTTGAGCATTAGCCTGCTATAAACCTCGGGTTGTGAGCTCAATCCTTGAGGGGGCCATTTAGGGAGCTGAGGCATATAGATTAAAAAAGGGATGGTACTCAGCCCTGCCAAGAGGGCAGGGGACTGGACTCAATGACCTCTCAAGCTCTATGAGATGTGTATCACCATATATTATATTATTCATCATTAAAAGGGCCTTAATTAAATTTAAAGTAAATGAAACAAAACCAAATAAAGGCCAGTTTAATTCTGAATAGAGTATCTACACAGTGATTTAATGCAATTTAACAAACCCACTTTATATTCATGCCTTTAGTTAACCTGTATCTATATTCCTGATTGTCCTCCTATGGCCAAGCCCATAGTCTTTCCCTTTTTGGGGGAAGGTTTTGGAGAAAGAGGAGGACACCAAAGAAGACCATCAGTTTTCTTTATCTTTACCACTGCTCTTTTCTCATCCATCCAGAAATTTGGTGGAGAGCAACCCAGCAATAAAAAGCATAGCAGCAACAGTAACAGAACAGGTAGCAGATACAGCAAAAGACCAAGGTGCAGAATGAACTTGTAATTTCCATCATGTTGTAAATGGCCATTTGGGAGTGCAAGAGTGTGATCACTTGGTTGACATATCACAAGGGTTTTGGGCTACAAATTAGCAAAATGTATTTATTGTTATTAGGGAGCACAGTATCCATGTCACTTTAAGCTTCCTAGCTACGCGATTTGTTCTTATACACATGCAAATGAATGTGCACCATCCAGGCTATAAATTCCCCAATACCCATCTCAAAGATGTTCTGGGAATGCCTCTTTAAGCTGCTCAAGGGAATAAACATATTCTCCTCCTGCTGACTCTGAGAAGTGTCACTGACTTGCTTATGGCTCCAAATCAACATTAAGGAAAAACAATGAGTCTTCAGAGCTTGCATGATCTGATTGCAATGCAATGGGGTGTTGCCATTAATGTTCTTGTTCATGACATTCTTCCTGTGTCCCATAGTGATCTGGGAAAAGAGTGTTCAGGGCAATTTGGAATTGGGCTCCACTTCTTTATGTTGCAGCAAATTAAAATTTCACCGGATGTAAAAAAGACAGAGCCCTGCTTTGCATTAAAGGAGCCCATTGTTGTAAATTCTTGTTTTAATTTCCCATTTATTGTTTCCTCTTGTTGTTTACTTCTTTTTGAACTGCAGACAAGTTCTTTAAAAGAGCCACAAGAAGCACAACCACTGCCACCACAGCTATTCCACTCAAGTTTTGCCATTGATTTTAATTGCATCAGCTTCGGGCCTTCAATCATGTCAGTTTTACAATGAATGATAAAAGAAAATGAGCCAGATGTTAAGCAAACTGCTAAATCAAAGTCAGATTTTCAGGTCAAATCCTACATTCATTTCTTCTGGGTAAAAAAAAAATCTACCAGGGTACTTAAAAACTGAGAAAGTGTAGCAGAACTTGGTGTCTAGTTATTTTACATGTTTGCCTCCTATCGTACCCTAATCAAATTGTATGAAGCCTCCCACCTGAGCACCAAGAGAAAGCCTTTCTGCATGCAGTCCAGCAAAATCAACATTACTAACGCAATCAACAGCATTAAAACCCACTCACATCTTGTTTTAGACGTTATTGATCTTCATTTAATGTGATGCTAATGACATGGATACTTAGCAAGATGGTATCTGGAATAAGAGATCATTCAGCTCATATAGAAGTGCTTACCTTCCCAGATGCTCTTCATTGTAAGCACCAACAACTATGACCCAAATAGTGTATGATACTGGCTTGAGTGGCAGATTTTAGTACAGATCCTTATTTCCTCACAAAGCAGACTGCTGAGGTCTGCATAGTTTGATTCATCCCATTATTGAGAGAGGGAATCCAGGACCTTTGGGTTTGTATCTGTTCTTGGAATCTTTTGTAAGCTGTGCGCAGAGGGTTGTGATCCAGGGTTTGTTCTGATGTCCGTTTCTACTAATCACTAACTCTATTTATAGGGCTTCTATTTGTCAGGATTCAATTATTTGTACTTGGGGGGCTCAGTTCTCGCAATTTTTTTGTTTCATGTAACAGGGAACTTGGAAATGGAAGAGATGCTTAATTACTTCTTTGTTTTGGTCTTCACTGAGAAGTCTGATGAAGGAATGCCCAACATAGTGAATGATAGTGGGAAAGGGGTAGGGTTAGAAGTTGAAATAAAAAAAGAACAAGTTAAAAATCACTAGATGTCTGCAAGTCACCGGGGCCTGATGAAATGCATCCTAGAATACTCAAGGAGCTAATAGAGGAGATATCTGAGCCTTTATCTATCATCTTTGGAAAATCATGAGAGACAGGAGAGGTTCCAAAAGATTGGAAAAGGGCAAATATAGTGCCTATCTATAAAAAGGGGAATAAGAATAATCCAGGAAACTACAGGCCGGTCAGCTTAACTTCTGTGCCAGGAAAGATAATGGAGCAGGTAATTAAAGAAATCATCTGCAACCACTTGGAAGGTGGTAAGCGAACAGCCAGGATGGATTTGTAAAGAACAAATCATGTCAAACTAATCTGATAGCTTTCTTTGATAGGATAGTGAGCCTTGTAGATAGGGGCGAAGCAGTAGATATGGTATACCTAGACTTTAGTAAAGCATTTGATCCGGTCTCACATGATATTCTTATCAAAAAACTAGGCAAATACAATTTAGATGAGGCTACAAAAAGGTGGGTGCATAACTGGCTGGACAACCATACTCAGAGAATAGTTCTTAATTGTTCTCAATCCTGCTGGAAAAGTATAACAAGTGGGGGTCTGCAGGGGTCTGTTTTAGGACTGGTTCTTTTCAATATCTTCATCAACGATTAAGATATTGGCATAGAAAGTACACTTATTAAGTTTGCAGATGATACTAAGCTGGGAGGGGTTGCAACGGCTTTGGAGGATAGGGTCATAATTCAAAATGATCTGGATAAATTGGAGAAATGATCTGAGGTAAAACAGGATGAGGTTTAATAGGGACAAATGCAAAGTGCTCCACTTGGGAAGGAACAATCAGTTTCACACATACAGAATGGGGAGAGACTGTCTAGGAATGATTACAGCAGAAACGGATCTAGGGGTTATAGTGGACCACGAGCTAAATATGAGTCAACAGTGTGATGCTGTTGCAAAAAAAAGCAAACATGATTCTGGGATGCATTAACAGGCGTGTTGTGAACAAGACAAGAGAAGTCATTCTTCCACTCTTCTCTGCGTTGTTTAGGCCTCAGCTGGAGTATTGTGTCAAGTCCTGGGCACCGCAGTTCAAGAAAGATGTGGGGAAATTAGAGAGGGTCCAGAAAAGAGCAACAAGAATTATTAAAGGTCTAGCGAATGTGACCGATGAAGAAAGGCTGAAAGAATTGGGCTTGTTTAGTTTGGAAAAGAGAAGACTGAGGGGCAACATGATAGCGGTTTTCCGTATTTAAAAAGATGTCATAAGGAGGAGGGAGAAATCTTGTTCTTTTTGGCCTCTGAGGATAGAAGAAGATGCAATGGACTTAAGCTGAAGCAAGGGAGTTTTAGGTTGGACATTAGGAAAAAGTTCCTAACTGTCAGGGTGGTCAAACAGTGGAATAAATTGCCAACAGAGGTTGTGGAATCTCCAACGCTGGAGATATTTAACAGGTTAGATAAATGTCTATCAGGGACCGTTTAGACAGTACTTGGTCCTGCCATTGGGTCAGGGGGCTGGACTCGATGGCCTCTCGGGGGCCCTTCCAGTCCTAGTATTCTATGATTCTATGTACAGACTGCACCTCTGAAATCTGGTACTCTCTTGTCTGGCAGCATCTGTAGTCTGGCATGATCACGGATATTGTGAGAAGAAAAAGTAGTGACTGGTGCAGGAGTCCCCATCGAGCTAGGAGCCAGAGATCCCACCAGCACCACGGAAGCATGCGGGGGCCTGGGGAAGAGCCCCCACTGGTCTGTAGCAGTGTTGGGACTGGGGCTAAAGCCTACAATGGTCCTGGAGCAGTGTGGGTCTTGGGCCAGATCTCCTGCTGCCCCACACAAGAGGAGCCCTTGCTGGTCCTACAAAAGGGGTTCCAGCTAGGGCGGTTCCAGGAGGCCATTGCAGGGCTTGGGAGCTGGAACCCCTTTCTGCTCCATGGCAGCCAGTGGGAAGCAGAGGCTGGCTGGAGCCGCATGGCAGCCACGGCTGTGGAGGGAGGCTGCAGGCTAGTGTTGCTGCAGCTCCAGATTGCAGCATTGTCTGTCAGCAGAAGCCCTGTACCTCCCCTTATCCAGCAAATTCTCTTGTCTGGGACCAGTCATGTCCCAAGCATGCCGGATAAGGAAGGTGCAACCTGTAGAAGTCCCAAATTAGAATTTTTTGGGGCTGTTTCTTTCTATATATTGAAATGAGTTCTCTTTTTGAAAGGTTTGCTCTAGTGCACTGTAATGTGGTACTATTTCAAACAGCACTGTGCAAAAGCACCTATGGAAACCTTTGCTTAGCACCAGAAGGACCAAATAAACCAATGAATTTGCTACATATTAGTGCACCTTAGAAATCTCACCCTGTAGACTACAGAAGAGCTTTGTGTAGACAAGCCCTGAAATCCAAGTAACCATTTCTGGTGTTTCTACCCTTGTTTATAGGCTAACACCTATTGATTGATTGGTTGGTTGCACTGGGAGTATTTTCCAAGAATTGATTAGGTAAATCCTAAAAGCTTAAGTCCTAAAAATTCTTTAAATCTGATGTCCATGAATTCATAATGTATGAAAATATCTGAATATGTATTAATCTGTAGACAGCTAGTGAACCTGCCATCTCTCATTTCAAGTTCTTGCAAGGTACACAAAATTTCATAGGGGAGATAATTACTTGCTTTGTTTCTTTAATGTGATGTAAATGTAAATGTAAATGGTGTACTATATTACCAGACCCAACCCATTCAGAGAACTTATGGAACTTGAATACTGTGTTTTTTAAAACCTGAAACCCAGGTGTAGAGCAGGGATGTTCATTTCATGCTCCCTATACTGAGTGATCATAGGAGTTAACATGTTGCTAATGCTATTCCTGGAATCAGGGTCACACACATTTACAGTCCTGCAGTGGCACAGCACCACCAAAATGCCATCATCCATCACGTCATTTTGCCAAATATGACTACTTTTGTGACTGGCATTGCAATGCTCTTCTTCACTAAGCCATGTCTATAGAGCTTAAGTAAAACATAGGAGATAAATGGAAAATTATTCACTTTCCTCGCCAGTAATCGTTGTTCTCATTGTTGCCCCATTTGGAAAGAATCTTGTGCTCAGCTCTTGTAACTATGCTAAATTTGCTTTGAACTTTTCCTCTGACTCCATACCACCAACACAAAGCATAATTCTCACCTTTGCTTCTTTGTTTTACCAACAGACCTCAATGATTTTTTAGTTGATATTTAGAACTACCATCATGCCAGCCCTTGATAAGCTGCTTTTGTTCAGTGACGTGATTATGCAGGAAGCATGCTGCACAAAAGAACGACAGGAAGAAGAGGCTACAAGAGAAGCTACAAGAGCCTAAAATGGTCCATGAAAAGTGGGAGCAAAAAATCAGTAGCAACAATTACTGGATTCTCTAACTCAGAGATTAATGATGTCCCAGAACCTGTACAGCCTGGTTACCCTGATGCCCTGGCACATCCACAGGTAAAGTATGAATTCCCTAATGGATCCACCAAAGGATTGCTTGGGCTTGGAGTGAAAAAACTGAGGCAGGGTGGGGTGGAGAGCTATGTCTTCTGCAGAGTGCTGTTGATGCTTTCACCCCTCTCCCCGGCTCTTTCAGAGTCTGGTCAATGGCACTGAGCAGGAGAAAAAAAAACTAACCAGGTTCCTATCATGCGGAGTTTCCCCTTCCATGCTGCTCTTCACATAGGTTACTTGACAGATCCTCTATAAGAAGTACTCTCAATAAAATTATTGTAATGTATTACTCTTGATAGCAGTGCTGGGGTGCTCTTCTTTGTGATCTGTCGCATGCTGTTGCAAGGGAATAAAACCAAGAATTTGTTGACCCTGAGTAGAGTTTTCATGACATTTCCCATGTAGGGAGTCCTCATCTGCTGTGATGATGGCTGGATGAATTATCAAGATTTTATTTAATGAGATACTACACACAATATTTTTTCCTCTTTACTCCTCTTACTGCAGATCATTTTTTATGTCTTGTGAAAAGAATACAGGAAGAAGAGAATAGACAGGGCCCTCTGTTCCATTCAGCACTATCACTGTTTTTTCCTGAGGTTGGGGTTGTGAAACTGATGAAGGACATGGATGGCAGTGATAATGCGCAATGAAACTGCAGCAACAGAAAAAGTAATAGCCGCAATAATGGCAGACCAACTAGCAGCAGCATCTTGCCATTTCAAATGCATTGTAAAGATTCACTTTGAAGAGCTAGAGTGTCACTTGTTACCCATATATGTCTCCAGATTAGATATGAGGATATAATATTATTGTTTAGCCCTTTGATCTTCTCTGTCTCACTTTCTCATGTATCTATACAGGCACTGTGATGCGTACAATCTGATTTTCCCATTCTAAGAACTATGTTTTGGTACTCTCTAAGGCTTAACTTCTAATTGGAATAAAGCCGTTCCCATTTTGTTTACCCTAAGCAATGTAAGTTATTAGCAACCCTGTGACATCCTGCCCTGGGATCATAAATTAAGGTTACAGAAAAGCAATAAACCTGCATGATCTAAATACTACATAATGGAAGCTAATCCTTAGGCTTCTCCTCTGTAACTGTAATTTTCCCCCATGCCACAGAATTGTCTGGGAGAAGATCGCTCAGGAAAATAGATAGCATAAAAGTAACAATTCTGACATTGGCTTTGATAGCTTGTGATAGAGAAACGTGAGATCCCTGCCAGTATAATTCACACAGTGCCTTGCTTTACTTAAAGAAGATGCTGTTGAGCAATGGATGACAGTTCCTGCCAGAAAACTCCACAAGTGGTGCACCCACAGCAGATTTACCAGGACAGTTAGTGCACCATCTTTTATATCCAGGCAAACCTGTCAATATTTTCACACTAGAGATGACTGATACAAACATAGTTTCACATATATATATGCACACAGTTGTTGATTTTTTAATAATCTTTCTCTGGAATTTCATTCAGCTCTAGTTTTCAGACCTTCCAGTGAAGGAGGAGTGTGAGAACACAAGAAGGACATCAGCCTTTAACATCAATGCATTTCACAAACAATGAAAAGAAAAGCAAACTTCCATCTTTGAGCCCCAGTCTGAGATTATACGTAGGTTTTGCAACAGTACAATAAACCATTCATGCAAAGAAAGAGGAAATCAAAAAGCCATGCTGTAGAGAAAGTCTTGCTCCACATCCAGACCTACCACTAGAAAATTAACTTTTGTGTTTCTTTTGAATGATGGACAAATCACACAAAACCTTATTTTAAACTTAACTGATCTATTGTGTCTCCATCTGATGATGATCACAAGGTGTGAATCTCACATTTTCTCAGGTGGCAGATCATATTAGTACAAGAATCACCCCCTCTTCATAAAACTTCTAAGGCTACCTTCAAGGATTTTTACTCTTCTAACTATTTTACATTACTTGAGTGATTAGGAAGGTATCTGCCATATCTATGGTGACCAGGGCATCTATTCATCTGTCTGTCTCTATCCAGCAAAGCACTTAAGCATATGAGTAACTCTAAGCATATGCTTACAATGTTGAAGCAAGAAAGGATAAAAGGCATCATTCTATTATCTTCTCCACCAGTCCAGTAGCATTGCTGGCCTTGCGTGAAGAATGCAAGACAAAATTTCAAAGAATAAAAAAAAGGAGATGTAATGGAACATATGCTAACAATGGATCTAGCAAAACACTCACATTTGGACTTGTCAATAATATGTAGTTAGTCAATAAAGAAATAATAAGAAGAGTAACATGATAAGCTTGAAGCTGCAGCTTTGCTTCCCAATGTACATAGCAGTTCTTGGACAATTCATTAGCTCTGCCAAAATCAATTATAGAAATTAGCATGCCATTCATAAAAAGTGTCCATAAACTAATTCTTGATGATGTATCTTAGATTTCTAGAATACCCTTTACCCATCCTCTGCTCTCAGATTTGATCAGCTGTAGGGTGACCATATCTCCCTGTTCCAAATACGAGACAGGGAGCTATGGTGGGGGGGAAGGAGGGTGGCTCCTCACAGCTCCATCAAGCCCAGGGGAGATGGGAAGGAGGTGGCAGCCACTGGCACTCCCCAGGAGCCCAGCGAAGTGGCAGCCCCCAGCGCTCCCCCAGAGCCATGGAGAAGCAGCAACCACCAGTGCTCCCCGGCAGCCTGGGGAAGTATGATCTTGGGGAAGCAACAGCAGCCAGCACTCCCTGGGAGCTCCAAGGACGCGGCAGCCAACAGCCCTCCTCCGGAGCCCTGAGGAAGCGGTCCGTACTCCCTTGAGGCTTCCTTGAGGCTCAGGGAAGTGACTCTCACCAGCGGCTGCACCTGCACAGCTGCTGGTGGAAAAGGTCAGCAGGGGACGGCCCAAATATGGTATAATTACTCCATCTTAAAAAATAAGTAGGGCTGCCTTTTTGACATCCCAAATGTGGGATGGATGGTCACCCTAATCAGCTCAAGTGTAGTTTGTATGCCAGGAAACAAACCTTAGTGATGAATCTAGAGTTAGATTGATTTCTTCTGTTCCAGAAAACTGGGTCAAGTGTTCTGGTTGAGCCAAGTGGAAAAAGTCTCAGGAAATCTCAACAAGAAACTCCTCCACCATATTAATTTCTCTTTCAATCAAAACCTATGTCCCTCCAAGCACATATAAGACTATACAAATAGTCACAAGGCGTCAGACCAATGGACCTTGAAGACCAGCATCCTGTTCTCTGACAGTGGATAGCGTCAGATGCGTCAAAAGAAATTAACAGCACAGAGCAAAATGATGTCCTGTCATCCAGTCCCAGCGTCTGGCAATTAGACATTTCTGAACACCCAGAACATGGAGTCATGTCCCTGACAGTTATGGATGATAGCTATTGATGATGCTATCCACCATGATCTTATTCTTTTCTGAACCCTGTTATACTTCTGGCACTCACAGCATCTTCTAGCAATGAGTTCCACTGGTTTGACCATGCACTGTGTGAAGAAATACTTCCTTTTGTTTATTTTAAAGCTGCTGCCTTTGACTTCATTGGGTGTTCACTGATTCATGTGTTACATGAAGGGGTAAATAACACTTCCCTATTCACTTTCTCCACATCATTCATAGTTTTATGGATCACCATTTTATGAGCTTTAGTTATCCCTTTTCCAAGATGAAGAGTCTGAGTCTTCTAAATTTTTCTTCATACAGAAGCTGTTCCATATCCCTAATTATTTCTGTTGCCCTTCTCTGTGCTCTTTCCCATTCTAATACATCTTTTTTGATATGAGACATCCAGAACTACATGTAGCATTCAAGGTGAGGGTGCACCATGGCTTTGTAGAATGGCATTATAGTATTTACTGTCTCATTATCTATCCCTTCCCTAACTGTTCCTAACTTTCTTAACACAGATAAAAATTCCACAAACTGTACAATTAAGAACTTCATCAAACACATAATAAGTGCCATTTTAAAAAATAAAGTTGATTTTACTTAACGTTGCTATCTACTACTGATACCCCATGGTGTGCAGGTACACTGAAGAGTGGAAGGCATTATAGGGAGCTGATTTTTACACATCTTGGCACAGTTATTCATGAGAACAAGCACCACTCGAGCTCTACTGAATACTACAGAAAAGGTTCCCACCTAATATTTTTTCAAGTACTCCAAAGCCCAAGAACCTTGATAAGCACAACACCCCTGTGGACATGCTGCAAACAACAACAAGCACTTGGAAATGCCATATATTTCAATATGCAGTACACAAGTAGGATGGCACCCCCCCGATCTTAATTCAGTCACTCTCTCAAAGCATCTTCTAAGTGAGTTATGACAGGATTTTGACCTCTGCTGCCTACCCACATGCTGATGAATCAAGTATCAGACCACATATATTTCTATTTCTCACATAAAATGTCTTCAAATGATGATGCCCAGAGTTATCTGCAGCCCTAAACAAATTAAATTGTGTTGCTTGGTATAAAGTGAATCGATATGACAAATGTAACATGAGAGATGTGCACCAAAGAGGCCACGAATCATTTCTAAACTTTAAACAGAGGTAACTAGACAAACCTTGTCCCTTGTCTTCTGTTGTCTCTTCTGATTACCAGTGAGTACCATCATACCACAGATTTCATTTCTGATTTAGCCACCCCAGAAAGCTGTTGTTTGAGATGTCATTCCAATGTTGAAGATAAGTACCTGGCTGATTGTTCCTTCCTAAGTGGAATACTTTACATTTGTCCTTATTAAACTTCATCCTGTTTACCTCAGACCACTTCTTCAGTTTGTCCAGGTCACTTTGAATTCTGACCCTATCCTCCAAAGCAGTTTCAACCCCTCCCAGGTTGCTATCATCTGCAAACTTAATAAGCATACTCTCAATGTCAATATCTAAATTGTTGATGAATTTATTGAATAGAACCAGTCCCAAAACTGACCTCTGCAGAAACTCACTTGTTATGCCCTTCCAGTGTGACTGTGAACCATTAATAACTATTCTCTGAGAATGGTTACCCAGCCAGCCAGTTGTACACCTAGCCCCATCTAAGTTGCATTTGATTAGTTTATTGATAAGAAGATCATGTAAGACTGTATCAGATGCCTTACTAAAGTATAGGCATACCACATCCACTGCTTCTCCCTTGCAAGTAATTGGAGGTACATATCTCCTAGAACTGGAAGGGACTCAGAAGGTCATCTAGTTCAGTACCTTGCCCTGTCAGAAGGGCCAAGCACCATCCCTTAGTGGCCTTCTCAAGGATTGAACTTGCAACACTGGCTTTAGCAGGGTAATGCTTGGACCACTGAGCTATCCCTCCCCCCTAAAACAGAAAGACTTATCCACAAGACTTGTTATCCTGTCAAAGAAAGCTATCAGATTGGTCTGACATGATTTGCTCTTCACAAATCCATGCTGGCAGTTACCTATCACCTTATTTTCTTCCAGGTGCTTTCAGATGAATTCCTTAATTTCTTGCTTCATTATCTTTCCTGGCGCAGAAGTTAAACTGACTGGTCTCTAGTTTCATGGGTTGTTCTTTTTTCCCTTTTTATAGATGGGCACTATATTTGCCCTTTTTCAGACTTCTGGAATCTCTAAAGTTATTACAATTAATTAGACTTACTAGTACTTTTGGGATGCTGTTCTTTGTTAGGATAACCACTGTCTTTTGCAGGAACACCATCAGTTATCACTGGAAACTCAGGTGTATCTTCATCATGCCCCTAATCAATGTGTGTTTTCATATAATCTGTGTGATGAAGAGTCAATCAACTGTAACTTTTCATTTGCTGAGCCACCGCTCCTGCTGTTCTCATCGTTAGTGTTTTCACACTGCAGGACACCTAGGTCTTTCATTTGTTGTTCTAGTGGAAGGGCAAAAGGACAGGAAACTGGAATCCTTGTGTAGTTCATCACTAAGTATAACTGATTTTGTAATCTTGGTATCTGATCACTACCACTGACTGCTCAAGGGAGGGTGAGTGTGCAATAGCACAATAACAATGAACATGGCAGCGAAGGTGGTAAAGACAACTTATTCACTTAGTGGCGGCTGTTCATGTAGCTGTGGCACCTCTGGATCTGGACACTCCTTTACCAAGCCCCAAAATGCCATTTGCTGTTACCTATTTTGAGCTTTGGTCCAGGCAAAGATTCCAGTTGTAAGCAGAAAAGGAGAATCCTCATAGAAAGCAGTGGAAGGACTATGTTATGTGAAATTTAACAGGGGTGTTATTCTAACATTAATGTCCAGGGTGAAAATAGTAGATTTACCCTGCCATGGTATTTTGATATTACCAATAAGCCATATGAAGAAGCAGATCCAAATCCCAGAAGCATTGTAGTACCAGCACATCAGTTTTATAATCTGCTAGCAATTCCACTCAATAAAACAATTAACTAAACATTTTAATATATGGGTAGGACAAGAGCATGAGTGTTTGGTGTCCTCTACTCACCAATAAAAACTTGTGGCCACGAGCACAGAGAATGCTCCCTCATACAGAGGAAGGATGGTTGGATTTTGTGGTTAAGTTGCCGAAGCAGGACTAAAGAAACCTAGCTTCCATCCACACTTCCTGTAGGATCTTGGGCAAGTCACTTAGTTTCTCTGTGTTTCAGTTCCTCTTTCCTAAAATGGGATTCATACAGCACTTCCCAATTAGTGGGGAGTTGGCGGGGGTGGAAATGTATGAATATTGTGAGACCGGCACATACTCTGAGGATGTGGGCCATGTAAGTGCTTACAAATATGAACAGCTAATAGGCACTTATCCAATAACAACTAAAAAACTTCTACCATATGTGCCTTAAAGTCAAAAGAAAAAGAAAACCTAGGAAGTAATAAAATATCTTCCATTTGACCATACGTATTTTGCTCTACACCATGCCTATTGGTTATCCCAGACCCAACTTTGTTTTCTCTAGGGCTTCATGTATGTAACTTAGGGCAGAATCTGGATGGTCTGCACAGAAATCCAGTCTCTATCTACCGAAAAAAGAAGCACCATAAGTGGAAGGTTGATAGAACTGATATTTTTAACTTTTTTGCCTACTATGGTAGGGTTATCAAATACAGTTTGCAATATATGATTTGCAAAGAAGGAATTCAACTGTATTTGTATTATAAATATCTTCTTATGCATGTATTATTTAATATGGATTCCACAAATTGATCATACTGGAAAATAGGTGAGATAATTTGAGTTTGAGCTCCACAGGAATCAAAATCCTATCCTCCTACACCCAATTCTGCACTTGCTTTTCCAGATGCTTCTGGTAAAATATTTTATTATGTTAATTTCTTTCCCCTGTACCTGTGACATTTCTTTATCACAGAAATATTTTTCAAGCTTTCGTTGAGCCTGATTCTTCTCCCAGTGAAATCAACCATAATATTCACATTGATTTTAGTAAGAGAGACATCAGGCTCTTGGAAACATCTACATCACCATGCTATGAAATTATTCCCAAAGGCAGAAAACCTGAATTTTTTGATGTATTTGCTTCCCAATTCTCCTGTTGTGATAAAATGTCCCTAGAAAGTGAAAAATTCTTATCACCATAACGACACACAACTTTTTCCCGTCCAATTCTTTCTCAAGAACCTCAGGAGTACAGGGCACAGGTTGTGCTCTGTCTTTACCACGTCTGTAGTGGTTACAAAGCCTTTGCAGATTTTGATGCCCCACAACACACTGTGTTCTCCATTGATGCCTCTTAGCATTCTGAGCATGGAATCACAGTGCAATTTTTCATCCAGTTATTTTAAGAGGACACACTAGCTACAATAGCTATAATCCATTATTCTTACTGGCACTCGTGGTGTGATAGTCCTGTCTGCCCGATCCAAAAGAATTATCTGTTGACAGTGCCTCTGGAGTGATACCTTCATAATATGGAGTTCCAGAGATGTGAGTTCTGATGATGGTGGGGCTTGTTGTATCTCTGTCATGTGTCGAACCACTACCCACGTGATCATCATCTGTAACTGGAGGTGCGTCAGTATGTCTCACACCGTCAGTGTAACGTGAGCCATCTTCATTATCTATGACTGTTGGAAGGAGAGAGATCAGTTTAAATAGCTGAGGTTTACAAAGTGAATATTGGAGGTGTAGGTGAGGCTACAAGGCTATGATTACAGTTGTAGCCAACCAATTTAATGTATCTGTTTTCTGTCTGTCTGTTTGATCCTTCACTGAGCTATCTATGGCAGCTCTAATTTGCATATGCCTCACAATATTGGGACCAGTCTTGTATGTGTGTCAAAATTTGACTTAATTTTCATGCTGAAATATTGACACAATTGAAATTGGTGGTAAAACTCCCATTGTCACCATTGGAGTCAGGAATTCATCCTGACAGCTTGATTCCATCCTCAGTTCCTCTCTAGGCTCGCAGTATTAGACATGATATGGAGGTGACTCAAACTGTGTAGTACACAGAAGGTGTAAACAAAACTCCCTCATAAAAGAGCCAACTTCAGGCTTTTATTTATTAAAAAACAATGCAGTATCAACATGGAGAGTTTTCTATGCTAGTACCACCACCAGATGAATGCTGTCAAATACAACCTTACTCTTGGGGAGGGATATGGATATGTGATTCCTTCACTTGCAGCATATTACCATCCCTGGATTTGCTTTTCTTACATTTAGCTTGATGTTGAACATTTGCATTACTTATATACAGAAGAGAAACCTGGTAGCTGAGAACGGAATCAGCGCTAATTATTCACTTGAGCACATTACCTATTTCGGTTTCATTAGCAGCCCAAGAAACTTCTAATCTTATGATTGGTTCACATGTCTTGTTCCTGGTTTCTGAAAGGAGAGGGGGACAGAAAGAATTAATCAGCTGATTTTACAAAAGGCGGCACGAAAAAATCAGTCTCTTCTGCCCCATTTGTTAGATTCAGAGTCTTGTTAATAATTCATTAGTAAAGTTTCTTGGTGGTCTCTTCTCAAAGCAAGTTTGAGAAAACTAAGAATTCTGTAGATGTCTTTAAAAGGGACATAACTGGTGAATTTCCATCAAATTTTACAAATTTACTCTCAGTTTACTCAGCTTGGGCCAGATCCTCAGCCCAGTGCAGGTCCGTTTTTGCCACTCCAGCTGCCCCCAAATGATAAAGACCTTATGATTCCTCCATATGGAAGGCATTCCGGGGTAGAGCAGGGCACTTAGGAGATATTATGGGGGTAAAAGAAGCTAATCCTATGCTTGCATAACAATGCTTTGAGGGCCATTCCACTCAATATACATCATAACAACTGTGTGGTCCAGTTTAATGCCCTCTGACAGCTCCAGTTTCAGAGCTGGTATCTCAGAGCCCATTGCCTCTCTCTAACACAACTTAGTATTAAACCCATTGAGTTCCAGAGAGTGGAATGTGACTTTCTATAGGCTCTGTCAAGACAATGGTAATTTTAAAAATGTCACCTCCTATTTAAATCCCCATTGAATATGGCCTAAGGATTTTTGTGGAATTGCCCCTGTTTATACCAGCTCTGAATATGACCAATGAAGATAACAAAATCCGGTCAGTCAAGCCAGTCTTGTGATCTTCACACATCTCCTGTGCCCTCAAAACAAAAAAGCAGTCCAGTAGCACTTTAAAGACTAACAAAATAATTGATTAGGTGATGAGCTTTCATGGGACAGACCCACTTCTTCAGATCATAGCCATACCAGAACAGACTGTTGCAGCACAAACACTGAGCAAAATTACTGCGAATATGATTCGGAACATTTTAATGTTGTGGAGGTCCTTTTTGGCCCTCCTGTGACACAGAAAAATAAACATAATTGGAAAAATTTAAAATTATTACTAAATATGTAACTCTATAAAATGGAAGAATTCCCCCAAAAGTGGTCTGCTTCTGAACCTATAATACTAACGCAGCTGAGCAACACTTTAATTTATGCTTGCCAGAGGCCTCATGCAAGCAGAAAGAGGAAGCTAGAGTCTTCAGGAAACTTCAGGATCCCTGGACTTTTAGAGGTTGTAAACTTCACTATTAATAGCTCTAAAAACCTATGCATGATTACAAGACTATGAGGAGAGGAAATCATCACATTCAAAAATTCAAAAAATCCTTTGGAGCCACACTTGTGGCATTTACCTACTAAAAGGACAATTCTTGAGGTTTAGAGTCATAACAGAATACAAATGCAGAAAATGATTCAGTGCAGAGCACAACAGCAAATACAATGGGCTAAACGCACTCACTGTGTTTACAATAGCATTGCTCTTTTGAAAGAGTCATGCATCTGAGGGAAATCAAAAATGCAAATGAGGTGAAGATCTACATATCTGGCACCTCATTTGCATATTCTTCTTTCAAAAGAAAAAAAACAGTGTAGATGCTGCTTCTTTGAAAGAAGCCCTATTTCCGAAAGCACCCTTCTTCCCAATTTTTTTTTAGGAAGAAGGGTGCTTTCAAAAATAGGCTTTACTTTTGAAAGAGCAGCATCTACACTGCTTTTTTTATTTCAAAAGAAGGCTATGCAAATGAGGTGCCAGATATGTAAATCTGTGCCTCATTTGCATTTTTGATTTTCCTCATTTACATGCCTCTTTCAAAAAAGCAATGCAAGTGTAGACACAGCCACTGAGAGCATCAGCAGGAATAACTCCACTGACTTGCAAAACACATACTACCATCAGATGTGAACATAAGACCACAATGCACACACAGTTGAAGATACAAGCAGCCTAAATGAGAGATTGCATGTGTTACTGTTAAAAACATTCATTTCTGTTCACACAGCAAAGCAAATACCTACCTGAGGCATTGTAACAATATGTGTCATACCGCTCTGTTATATTTGAATGGAGTATGTAAATCCCAGTGCTATTTGCTGCACAAAGATGATAGGGCTTGATTCGTGGGATTACAATTTTGTCTTCTATGTAGCCATACCTGTGAAGAACAGAAAGTGAACAACACTGTCAGGAATGAAGCAGTGGCAGCTAAGCATGCCAGCTTGGTTGCCAGGCTAATGAACACAACTGCAGCAGGACTGCCTGATAGACCAGGGAACCAACAGACAAGCTTCTAAGCCCAGCAGCATCAGAAGGTCACTGGCTGCTCATCACTTTAGTCCACTGCTGCAATCGTTCCTGTGCCAGCTTCAGAGCGAGGTAGTTGTGTTAGCCTGTGTCAGCAAACACAACAAGGAGTTCTAATGCATCTGATGAAGTAGGTTCCAGGAACCCATGAAAGCTTATGCCCAAATTGCTAGTCTTTAAGGTGTCACAGAACTCCTTATTGTTCTTTGTGTGCCAGCCTTGTTCCTCCCTTTTCTGGCCTTGCTCCCTGCTCGTTTCCTGACTCTGTCTTTGGCCCTTGGCTCTGGGTCCTGCCACCAGCCCTGATCTCTCCTGGCCCAACCACAGCTCAATGGCTGACAAACACCATGGCCTTGTCTACACTAGCCCCAAACTTCGAAATAGCCACGAAAATGGCCATTTCGACGTTTACTAATGAAGCACTGAAATGCATATTTAGCACTTCATTAGCATGCGGGCGGCTGCGGCGCTTCAAAATTGACACGGCTCGCTGCCACACGGTTCGTCCCGATGGGGCTCCTTTTCGAAAGGACCCCGCCTACTTCGAAGTCCCCTTATTTCCATGAGCAGAATAATGGAGCAGTTCATTCAGATTCTGCAGGAAGACCAAACTCGTTGACTTGAGAATATCTTGATATTTGTATTCTAATAACCCTTTGAATGTTTTTAAACATCTCATGCATCCAAATAACATGAGAGCCTGACTTCTATTGGCTTTTCCACCAGGCAGATGTGAAATAGACATTTTAGACTGGTTCCATGAATGGTTCCCGCAAGAATTCTGACATTATATATCTATATCCTTGAAAAATATAAATATATGGGCTTGAACTGAAAGTTCAGCTTTGAATGCCCAAAACATTAGGAAAGTTTGAATCTTGCATGGTTCCACTTCTGTAAGTGGCCAGAGAGAAACCCAGGTTACAGAAAAATTGATCTTTGGGGAAGTCTGAATATGGATCCAAAATCCCACTTTGCACTTTCGAAGAGCCGCGGCCGCCCGCATGCTAATGAAGCGCTGAATATGCATTTCAGCACTTCATTAGTAAACTTCGAAATGGCCATTTGAGCGGCCATTTCGAAGTTTGGGGCTAGTGTACACGTAGCCTTCATATCATGGAGTAATCGCTGAACTAATAACCACTGTGAATTATTAGATAAGGCAACTAGTCTACAAGGGCATGCAATGAAAATGAAGGATAAAAAAGGTAAATACACTTCTTGTGCAAATCATCAAACACTGAGGGTCATGGCTCTGAATTTCTTTCACTCAGCTACTTTTTTACTACTTCTAGCCTAACAAATTGCTCAGGACCATTTTGAAGTGGAACAGCATGCTGCAAATCAGGGTGGAAGTCATGTGCAGCCATGATTAACAAAATGCCAGTCTGTGAGAGTATAAAACTTTAATAAAGTGTTCAATATTTCACCTACAGAATGCTAGCTAAAATGCTTAATACCCCTCCGGATAATATGTGTTGTGAATAATGTTGCCCCTGAGCATGGGGCCCATAAATTGGCTGAAATTTCAATTGAGCTTGTGGTTAACAAAATTATGTAACAAGTTATTACTATTTTGCAATCCCATATCGAATGACTAATTCCGGTGGAGTTCCTGGTTCCCTGAAATCTGTTTAGCTGAGAATGGTGATTAAATGTTAAAGAGCCCGAGGGTTTCAGAGTTGTTTTAAGAGCTGCTACTTATCAGGGAGGGGCAGGCCGGGTGGTAGTTGCTTGGATTCTGTCCCAGGCTCCCCAAGCACTGTTATAGTCCACATCCATGATTTACATCCATGATTTACATCCCCCTGGACTAAATTGTGGCAATGACATTCACAATACTAACCCTCTATTATGGGTGGTACAATAGATGACTTCCCTGACAGGTCCATATTTTCCATTATTCCTCAATCCTGTATCCTATCACTAAAACTACCCTATTGGTGGTGTTATAATAAAAATCTGCTTGCTGACTCATTCACATTCACTCTCTGTTTCTTGCATGCTTTGACTGTTATGTGTGATGTATTAATTCTTTTTGTTTCCTGCTCAGGCCTATACCATTTGACTGATAGCACTGTTCTTGGTTGGATTTTTGGTACTGTGTCAAAGGAATACATGTAGCAAATGCAATACATAGCACCAACAAATTATTTTTAAAAACTCTCAGATTTGATATCTGTCCTCAGCTGAGTTCATGGATTGGGAACGGGAGGAGAGAAAGTGTAGTGAAAGCCATACCACAGATCTCCTTCAATGGCTGTCTACACTACAGTGATCTTCCAAAAGATGATCATCTGGCAGATCTCTTCTGGAAGATCTTCTTTCAAAAGATCACATCCATGCACAAAAAAGTGGATTGGAAGATCGATCTGCTCTTTCGACAGAGAGCATCCACACAGCCCCGGCTCTTTTGAAAGAATGGGCCAGGGATCGAAACAAATCCTGTGCTGTGAGGACTGCTCTTTCAAAAAAGGAGTCCTTGGAGGATATATACACATGCTTTTTTTTCAAAATAAGCTTTAGAAAGAAGGTGCTTTTCCTGATCCGAGAGAGGAATAGGACTTCTGGAAGAAGAGGCATATTCTTTCGATTTCAGTTCAAAGAGCTCATTGTGTGTGTGGACGTTCTACGTGCTCTTTCAAAAAAGGGCCTGATATTCTAAAAGAACTCGCTAGTGTAGACATGGTCGATGTGAAAAAAACAGTTCCCTCTATTTGTAATACCCTTTAAGTTCTTTTCCATTTCCTTCTCACTTTGCCTATAAGAGGCTCTATCTAGTGCGTGAGACTCAAAAGTTAGAGAGACACAAGCCTGCTGACAGAAGGGTGAAGGGGTACTACGCTGGGGCCTGGTGATTCAAAAGGGTCCAGGATTTCCAGTCACTGCCACCACTACTGCAGCAGTGGTGACACCTGGAGCCCTGGATCCTTGAAATTACACCGAAGCCCCCCATGGAGTGCTCCAGGCAGTTCTGAGGGTTGCCTGGGATAGGCATAGTGCACTCTCAGTGACACTGAGGCTGCCTGGGGGAAGCTAACCCCAGTCATGTCCTGAGGCCCAATGCCTTGTAGGGTGTGGTGTGAACCCTGCTCCCTGCCTTGCCCAAGACCCAGGCAAGACTGTTGACCCCTTGGGGAAAGATAATGCCTATTTAGTCTTTCAGCATTTTCCTCTGCCACTGCAGGACTGTCCCTCTAGCCTTTCATCTGACAGCATTTTAAGTTACCCCTCTACTTCACCTAGGAGAATGTTCTGTAACACTCGTCATCAGGTGTTTTTGTCGGTGATTCTCTGACAATATGGCTAGCATCATTCTCCCACTGTGTTATCCAACAGAGACACACATATTATTCTGATCTGTATCTGTGAACAAGCATAAAGCCCAGTCCTGGTGTAAGGGCAACTAGGGCTGCAGGAGATTTTTAAAGATTGCCTACACATGTATATGCAATTAATAATAACAGTGCTTGACATTTGTACTGCATCACACCAAACACTTTCAAAGTGCTGCACAAACTTGAACTAATTTAATTATTTTGATAGTAATTAAACTAAGCACTCTCCGAAATCATGAGAAATCAATAAAGTGCTTTCATATTAGTCTAGTATATAAGGGTAAAAGCACACAAAAGTCCTCATTTCATGGGAGGACACCAGATTTCATGTCTGTAATGGATTTTGCATGATTGTGAATTTGGCAGGGCCCTAGTTATGAGTCTATATTGCTCAACAACGATCCCTTCTCAGCTTCTGCATTTGAATCTTGTTTCCATTCTCAGATGCTTCTTTGGGATGACTTGCATAATTCAGAACCACAAATTATATGTCCAGGAAGGATAACTGTGACCAGCTAGTCTGCCCTCCCACAGAACCCATCCTATACATAGGACTTACCTGCATTGACCTCTGTTTAAAAAAGACAGTATCTTTTAGAAAAGCATCCAATCTTGATTTTAAAGTTTCCAAAGACAGAGAATCTACAATCAACCTCGATACATTGTTCCAATAGTCAATGATCCTCAGTGTTAAAAACCTGTACCTTCTAATATGAATTTTTTTAGCTTCTCTCTGCAATCATTGGATCTTTTTATATCTGTCTGCTAGATTGACGAGCTCTGTTTGATCAATTATTTGTTCCAGACATGGGTACTTACAGATTAGATTTAAGTTACCCCTCAACCTTCTCATGATAAGATCAATAAGTTAAATCTCTTGAGACTATCACTAGAAGGCATCTGATCCTTTGATTGTTCTTGCAACTTTTCACTAACGTCTCTCCAATTTTTCCATTTCTTTCTACAATTGTGTACACCAGAACTGGATAGAGTATTTTAGTAGCAGTTCCAGTATTGCAGTAGCAGTGCCAATTAAAGAGGTAAGATAATCTATTACTCAATATTGCACCCCTTTATATTCCCAATAATCACATTAGTCCATTCTTCTGGCATTGCCATAGTTGGAGCTTCCCAAAACAGAATTCCGCATAAGAACACACTTCATTTTCTGTTCCTAGATGTAGGATTTTACATTGAATTCTATTGAAATACGTTTCATTTTCTTACACCCAGTTTACCTAGCAATCCACATTACTCTGAATCAGTGACTTGCCCTCTTCATTATTTCTGACTGCCCCAAACCTTTTGTCATCGGCAACTTTTAATAATAATTATTTTGTTTTCTCCTAGAGTATTGATAGGAAATATAAATAGGGCCAAGAGTCAGTCCCTGAAAAATCCTACTAGAAACAAACCTGTTTCATTTTGATACTCCATTTACAACTACAATAAATCAGACATGACTTTCTACACATTTCATTAACAGCTATTTAAAAATAATTGCAGTTCACAGACCACATCATCATGGATGGATAGACAGATAGATATAAGTATTTCCTGTAGGTTATCTTCTTCATAAGTTCCTTACCGGCAAGTTTCAAATCCAAGTTCATGAGCTTTGTGCATCTGTTCCATTGTTGGCAGGGTACTATTGAGAGCTCTGCACAGTTCAATGGCCTCACTTCGGGTGAGACTGTAGCGACGATTTTTCTCAACGTGGAAAACTCCTGCATATCTGCAACTTATGTTAAATTCTGTTGATTGAAGAAAAAAGAAAGTGTTACAATGATAACATTTGCCGTTTTGCTGAAATTCTAGCAAGATTTCGCTGGTGATTACAATGAAGTTACAGAGAACAGTCAACATGTGCCATTTCCTTAAGGGAGAAGGCTTGCATGATAAATCTAATTTACCAAACTACACTCAGATCTATTTTGCCCAAATACCTCATTAATGTCCAAGAATAGTAAAAAAAAAAAAATCATCCTAATCAACAACAACAATCTGGCACAGAAGATTTAATGCGAGAGATTGCCAAAATATTTTAGAAACACATAATGTTTTTCGAAATAACAGGTGTGCTACTTCAGCATCCCTGTGCTCCTCATTGCAGGAGGAGTAATGGATGCTTTGAAATAGCACATTATCTCAACCTTTGGCACTGTTTAGACATCACCAAATGCCAAAATAGGCTATGTCTGCACAGCATCCTAAACTTGACATAAGATATGCAAATGGTGCCACATAAATTATGTATTATTTCAAGTTTATTTCAGAATAGGCTGAGTGCAGTTTAATTAATGAACTATGGCAATGCATTAAGTCAAAATGCACTAAAGCACGCAGGCTATGTCTATATTTGGAGCTGAAATGTGATTCAACTTTCATCAAGCTAGCATGCTAAAAATGGCAGTGTAGCTGCAGTAGCTCAGGCAAGGGAAAGATTAGCATGGGCTAGCCACGCAGCTATCCAGGCTACCCTACTATTTTCGTGCACTACCTCACTGAGCATTAGAGCAAGTATGCCTACTTGAGCTGGGAGTCATACCCCTAGCTCTAAGTGGAGACGTACCTTCAACACACAGTGAGTGGATCCATGGGGACTTAGTGTGGAGTAGCTAGTGCACTTAAAATTCACAGTTTAGTTTGCTGTACACTAACTTTCCCATGTAGACAAGCCCTTAGACTCACTTCTGAATTTGATGCTAGCTGCACAACCAGCAACAAAAATAAAACCATTTAAACAAATATAAATCTGGCCGCTCAAGCTCCCCTCTTGTTTATTTCTCACTGACTTCAGGGGTACACCCTACAAAAATTAGGCTACTTACTTAGGACCCTAAATTTAGGTATCCATTTCTTAAAAACTTTGATCATATCTCCACCATGGGACTACTAAGCAAGTAGCACATTCAGCCCCTAAGGGAAGAAAATTCTTCAAACTGTACTGTAGAGACCGTATCACCTGGTGAAAGGCATAAAAATATGGCTTCCAAAGGGAATCATTCGGTTTTGGCTTGAAAAGATGCCGACTGAACCTCTCTAATCCAGAACATGCTCATCTGACATCATCTGTAATCTGGCATGATTTTAGTTAGCTAAACGACAACTAATCAAGGGTGTGGCCAAGTTTCCCATGGTCCTGTAAAGTTTGTTTACAGCCACCAGTCCTGGTCTCAGTGTTCTGTGGTGTTATTTGGCTGTAATTTTCCCTTAAATGTCTTCTAAGAGCCAAATAAGCAATGAAAATGTTGGTAATGTTCTAGACCATGTATTGACCTCCCATGGTCTGGCAAATTCTCTCATCCAGCATCAGTCAGGTCCCAAGGATGCCATATAAGAGAGTTTCAACCTGTAGTAATTTTGAAGTATGACTGATAAAGTTGGGGGTGGGAAGGAGGACTGTATAATCCGAAGAGTACACCTAGACAAACAACAAAAGGAGTGGGGGAAGAAGAAAGCAAACAAACACAATGAACTATGTTTGTGACAATGTGAAAAAATGTAACAGCTCTGGAAGGTGGGGAAAGACTCCATAAACTTCAAAGCAAAAAATAATTAATTCATCTCTGACCACACCCTTCCCTCAAGAGTAAACTTGACTGCAGCCCCAGACTAAAATGGCAATCCCAGATCATGCACAAAGTGAATGGTTTGTTCTTTCCAGCAAAGTGTGAGGCATGACTCAGATTAATGTTAATGGAAGTTCCTACATGCATCAAGGAGAAAACAGACCCAATCTCCTGCATACATTGCAATGCCATTTCTCTTTGGTGCCTACAAAATGAAAAAGTGTCACATAATACTCTCTTCCGTAGGAGCTCCAGATTGCAATCCTGAAACTTTTGCCTAGGCGCCTCATAGATACATACTTCCCATTAAGTCCTGTCTTTTTCCATGAGTTAGGCAGCCAATTTTATTGTATAAACACACGCACATCAAAATAAATGATAGTAATCAAACAGTGCTGCATAATCACCACTCGTGTAAACAACATGGAACATTTCTTCCCATATGGAAGCTAGAAACAAACAAGCACATGGGACAGTAAATCAGACTCAGACTGTACAAGATGCAAAAGGATTCTTATTATTTATACAAGAGCAACTGCACCATAAATGTATGTGACACTGACATTGTCCCTGGCTTAAAGGATCTAGAATCTCTGGGTCCAATCCTGCTAACACTTTTGAGGCAGGTGGAACTAAATCATGGTAGCAAACAGTGCTCTGCATGTTTCATCTCATGTATAAATTTAGGGGCAAATCCTGGAGAGACAGGGAGGATGTGGGTTAAAACAAGGTATTGTGGTTTCTTCAGTTAGACTAGTAACAGGTAAAAGTGGTGGAACGGCAGACTCGTCAAGAAGCAGCTTTGAATTCAGGAGCTCACTCAAAAGGCCAATCAGAGTGAGGAAAGGAACCAAAACCTTTCTTTACCTTGGGTAGAGCAGAAAGTAGGCTTGAGAGGAGATGAAAACAGAGCAAAATGGCAGCTAGAGCTGCGCAGAGAACTACAATTCCATTGGCGAAGGATTTTGAGACATTGACATCTGTCTTTGTTTCAGCTAAAAGCTGTACCTAAAATGCATTCAGTTCAATCTCAATATTTCAGTATAAGCTCCTCCCCCTTTTAAAAATGTTATACAGGTTGAACCTCTCTACAGCCTGAACCTGACCGGTGTGCAACCAGAGAATTTGCCGAACCACAGCACTCAATATTGTCTAGCAGCATTGCTAACACTTCCACTGCTTACAGGGTTCTTATAAAACATTAAGGGGTAAATAACAGCAAAGAACACTGAGATGCAGGACTCGTGGCTGTAAATAAACTTCATGGGACATGGGAAACTTGGCCAAACCCACGAGAACTAAAATCATGCTGAATTAACAGATGTTGCTGGACCAGAGATTGCTGGACTAGAGAAGTTCAAACTGCATGATAATAGGAAATTCAAAGTTGTAAACATTCAAAACAAAAGCTGTTTGAAAACAAAAATACAAACCTTCTGGTCTGAAAAATGTCAAAACATGATGTTCTGACACTGTCTGCATGTTGTAGTTTTTCTCAGAAATGAAATACTGGCAAACAGCAACATGAGCCACTTGAGTCTGTGCTCACGAAAGCTCATGCTCAAAACTTTTCTGTTAGTCTATAAGGTGCCACAGGACCCTTCGTTGCTCTTACAGATCCAGACTAACACAGCTACCCCTCCGATACTTGAACAGACTGTAGTCTCTGACTAAAAACGATTCCACGTAAGTGTCTGCAACCCGTTTTAATGGTAGCTATTATAGAGTGGGACTCTGATGGCGTGAAAGAGAGCTTGTACATGATGCAGACTAGAAGAAGCAGCAAGTACATTTTTTCACAATGGCTCAAAGAACCTGAATTGTGCTGAGAGGGATGAAGTGGTAGTCACAGGCATTATAGCTCGAGTGCAGAAACAAAAAAATGCCTCCCAATGCTCTGTGGCACTGATTCCTGATGCATTGTCACACACCCCACTCAGCTGAAAAATTATTCCTTTAGCATGATCAGGAAAAGTGTCATTGTTTGACACTTTATCCCTTGAGCTTTTAGGATGTTGGTCTCACACAAAATGTATATTGCATTTCCCTTTAATAACTAGCCCACAGAGAGGACAGTAGCCTACAACTACAACATCTAGGGTGCATCTACACTTGCATTCCTCTTTCGAAAGAAGTATGCAAATGAGGTAAATTGAAAATGCAAATGATGTGTAAATTTGCATATTTGGCACCTTGTTTGCATATTTTAATTTTGAAAGAGCTTCTTTCGAAAGAAGAAAGCCAGTGTAGACACTGCTCTTTCGAAAGCAAACCCCATCCTCGAAAGAATCCTTTTTCCCATTAAATAAACAAACAATTACAGGATAATAATATTTAGCAGTCACACGATGCTTTTCATTTGCAAAATTCGCCATAAGCTTTAACTGATCTTAACACCTTTGGGAAGTGGATGTGATTATCCCCATTTTGTAATGGAGCCACAAAAGCTTACCTAATGGTACACTGAAAGTAGGTGGCTGGGCCAGAAATAGAACTCAGCAGCTCCCGTTCTACTACGCTAAACACTAATCTCTGGACAACACTGCCCTTATGCAGCAAAACATTGAATTCATGAAAATGCTTCCAGTTGTACTAGATTATATAAAACACTATTGAAAACAAAATATAGATTGTAAACTAAACCAACAAAGTGAACTTTCTCTTCCTTAATGGCGAGAAAGATTCCAAACTACCGGTGAACGAAAGAATAGCCTGGCCTGTCAAGTCCAGACCCACATCTAAATCCAGATGCCATCCCATTTGAAAAGTCATCCTGATGGCTCTGGTCATCGCCTTTGACCAGACTACTGGAAGTCCAGTCAGTGGCGCTGCTGGGGTGTGTGCAGCACCCAGAAAGTGGCCGACCTGTGGCTGCTAGGTGTATGGAGGGGCAGGGAGGCTCTGTACACTGCCCCTGCACCAAGCACTAGCTCTACTGTTTGCATTGGCCAGGAACTGCAACCAATAGGAGTTGCAGGGGTGGCGTCTGCAAGTGCAGGCGGCACACAGAGCCTCCCTGACCCCCTGCCTTGGAGCCGTCACTGATAAGCACCACCAGGACTCTGCACCATCCCCTGTCCCAATACTCCTGTGCCAACTGCAAGCCCCTACTGCAGTTCACCTCCTCACCCCAGTCCCACCACAGAGCACACACACGCCTGTAGGTTAGCCCTCTGCCCTAGCCCTAAACCTCCACCTACACCCAAACTGCCTTCCAGAGCCTGCACTCCCTCATGTACCTCAAATCTTCACCCACAGCATGACCCCCAGAGCCCACACCCCAGCCAACCCCTCGCCCCTTTCTGCATCACACCGCCCTGCCCCAGCCCAGTTTAAGTGTGGGAGGATGAGAAAAAGAGATGGAGTGAGGTGGGAGCAGGGCTTTGGGGCCGGGGTGGGGCAGGACTACGGTGTTTGGGTTTGTGCCCTTACGCAGTTGGCATAGTTCAGGGCTGTTCAGATCCAGGGTTTCAGGGCCAGATTCTTTTCAATAAAACTCTTTTGACTTGCACTGAGAAAGAATTTTGCCCTCAGTTCTGGGCCATTTCCACCCAACCAACATGTGACTCGTGCATCAAGTTTCTTTTGAGGCTTTCAACTTGCCTGAAGTCTCAAAAGGATCTGACCCTAACCCCACTGCCATAGGGATCAGAATCAAGACCAAAATATTTCCTTCTGCTGTGCCCTTCAGAGCTGGCAGGTTTTGGTTATTGGCATGGCCATGTTCTTTCCCTGACACCCATGTGATATGCTATAGCTGAAAGACGATATTGTTTAGTAACAGTTCTTAAAAGAGGCAAAAATTATACAACATGCCTTAATTGTCATCATCATTAATCTCACACAGACCACGAGACTTTGGTGACTCAACTTGAAGACACGGAATGCCCCAAGGATGTTTCTGATTTAATAAGCATGGAAAAAATTAACTCTCCCATCCCCCGCCTCACACATACACCCTCTTTTCCCTTTCATGGGAACCTTTGTCATCTATTTCTCTCCTTTTCTGCTCGTTATCCACAGGCACTAAGAAAACAGCTGCAATTTTTGTCTCCATCAGGTCTTCTCTCCTAATCTCTTTTCCTGGGCCCAATCTGAACCACTCCTGTCATCCCACATGTCAGCATCCCATGTCAAGAGGATTTACGTCTGATTCAGCATTTTCTTCTCACCCAGCCCTTTCTCTGCTTGTTCATCCTCTCGACCAACAGCTCATAGTGAAAGCTGAACCTCTTTAGCCAAAGCCACAAGCTCATTGTGTTATTCAGAGCCCAGAATGGTGATGTAAGGAGCTGAAGTAGGTTGCCTTTTCCAGATTTGATACACCTCCCTGACATTAGCACTACATGCCTTTTAGCTGCAGTCACCCATCAAACTCACTATGACTAGCACTTACTCTTACAAGTGATATGAGGTAGTCTCTTTTCCATAAAGGTTATTGATCACTGTGGGATTGGGGGGGGATCCCCTGCTTTTATTGATCAAAATATATTTCCTGTAAGTGTAATATTCAGCTAGGATATTGTTTAACACTGCAAACCATTGTGCTGAAAATTACAGACATGTGGAAGCAACTAGCAGCAGCAAGCCATTTGCAGAAACTGCTTCACTTCTCAGAAAGCCTAGCGGTGAAACTCAAGGTCGTCAGGAAGCTTGCTCAGTAAAACCACAACGTTTGTTGCCACGGGAATCAGGAAGTGCTCTGCTAGCTGTTCTCTTGGGGGATTTTCTCTTTTGGCTTTGTGGTTCAAGATGATTGACAGGTAAGCAGGAGTTGATCCATGGCAAGACTGAGAAGATGTAAAGCTTTAGGGTTTTGATAGCACAGACAAATTTATTTCTACACCCTCGAAGAAGATACAAGTTTGATTTCAGGCTGTTGCTACAAGTTTGTCCTCCATTATTGAACAGGTCTCGTGTGGATTGTGTACTTTCATTGCATGCAGCTCCACAAGTGTCAAATGTCACCTCTTTATTTGAAAAAAAGATTCAAAATTGTGAGGAGAGGAATTGTTTTAATTTCTATCATATTACCATACATCCTTTTGTTTTCAGCAATTCTCATCTCCGAGGCGCAACGTGCTTTTGCATGTCAAGTACTCACATTTACCTGGATATTCAGCTAATGGAGGACTTAGAGTGCAAAGTGGGATTTTGGATCCATATTCAGACTTCCCCAAAGATCAATTTTTCTGTAACCTGGGTTTCTCTCTGGCCACTTACAGAAGTGGAACCATGCAAGATTCAAACTTTCCTAACGTTTTGGGCATTCAAAGCTGAACTTTCAGTTCAAGCCCATATATTTATATTTTTCAAGGATATAGATATATAATGTCAGAATTCTTGTGGGAACCATTTATGGAACCAGTCTAAAATGTCTATTTCACATCTACCTGGTGGAAAAGCCAATAGAAGTCAGGCTCTCATGTTATTTGGATGCATGAGATGTTTAAAAACATTCAAAGGGTTATTAGAATACAAATACCAAGATATTCTCAAGTCAACGAGTTTGGTCTTCCTACAGAATCTGAATGAACTGCTCCATTATTCAGTGATTATTAATACACTAGGATGCAGAAGGACTGAGATATGGAGTTTTTGAAAAGTTACATCATGACATTTCAGCTAACTTTTACCGTATTATTTCCAGCTTAATCCAATATTTCATTAAATTATAATGTCAAAACACATGGCTACATTGACACAGCATCCCCCTTTTGAAGGAGAAATGCAAATGCGGGAGATCAAAAATGCAAATGCAGTGCTGATTTACAAATCTCGCACTTCATTTCCATAACCTTGCATGATTGCATTTCCAGAAGAGGCTTTTCCCAAAGCAAAATAGCTGTGCAGACAGGGTTCCTTTGGGAAAAAAACCCAAAAACCTGTTTTTGAAAGAATCCTTCTTCCTCATTCGTTTCAGGAAGAAGGGATCTTTTGAAAACAGGGTTTTCTTCTGAAAGAACCCCATCTACATGGCTGTTTTTGCCTTCAGAAAAGCCTCTTCCAGAAATGTGATCGTGCAAAATTGTGCAAATAAAGCATGAGATTTGTAAATGAGAGCTTCATTTGCATTTTCGATTTCCCTCATTTGCATTCCTCCTCCAAAAGAGGAATGCAGTGTAGATGTAGCCATGCACTAGTGGAATGTATGGCTCAGCCAACTCATAATAGAATAGAGAGATTTTCACCTTTATGTCAGAGTCTGGAACAAAGCCCAGGTCAACAGTGCCTGAAAAAAATCTGATAACTGTAAGGTTATACAAAATAAGTCCGTAGGCTAAGCACAGTGATTACTAGGCAAAAGCCGGCCTTTTTAAACCCCACCACCATTGACACCTGGTGAGGCTTTGTAGACAAAGTTAGTGGGAATACTGCTGGGATGAATGAAATAATTTATTAGGATGAATAAATTCTGATCAAATTTTCAAAAATTCACAATAATTTAACAAGGACACATCAAAGCAGCAATTTTCCTTTACCAGCCACTACAAAGGTACCAAATATAATCTGCTTTGCTTGTGTAAACTATTTGTCATTTGTATCTATGTTCAGCAATTAAACTCTCTGACAGGTCAGCAATGAAAATGAGCAACAACCTTGAGCTTCCCACTGTCCAAGTTGCCCATCTACAATCTGACAGAGCAGAATTAAAAAGGTAATAAATTTTAAAAAATTACCATGACATTTTTCATAGAGTCTGTACTTGACTTCAGGACAGCTCATTAAAGAAGCCATGGGGGAGGGCTAAGGAAGTTTCATCCCTAGGTCACTGGTTCAATGCATTGTAGGACTTAGAGGGGCCTATGTGAAGTGAGCTGGCAGTCTACATCTAGTGTCGAATGTCTATGTAAAAAATCAACTTTACCACAAGTGACACCCCATTCAGCAGTCTCTGAAAGGTTGATACACAACTGAAACACCATCCAACTCCAAGAGATGCCTTCCAGACAAAAACAAGAGCATATCGGTAAGGCAATAAGTGGAAAGCTGCAATATTGCTACTCATACTGAACCTTGTCCCTTGCTCTTCTGTTCTGCCTAGAGCTTTAGATTGCTTCCATCACTGTAACATTTGAAGAGAAATAGATATCCAGTTCCTGGACAATACAACTGTGAACTTTCACCAGCATTACACTCCCAAGCCCCATGAACAGTAATAATATTTACTTATTATTGCCACAAGAAAAAAAAACCCATCCCAAAATGTACCTAGAGCACCGTGAAGGTGACTAGGAGTTGTGAATTCTATTCCCACCTCTATCATTAACTTACTGGCTATGTCTACACTAGCCAAAAACTTCAAAATGGCCATCCTATGAGCAGATAGGAATAAGGGTACTTCAAAGTAGCTGGGGTCGTATTGAAAAGGAGCCCCATCTGGACGAGCCATGCGGCGGCGAGCTGCATCAATTTCAAAGTGCCGCAGCCGCCCGCCTGCTAATGAGGTGCTGAATATGTATTTCAGCACTTCATTAGTAAACTTCAAAATGGCCATTTGCATGGCCATTTCAAAGTTTTTGGCCAGTGTAGACACAGCCACTGTGTTTCACAAAAAAAGTAGTACATGTTGAACTTCTCTAATCCGGCACCCTTAGCATCTGCCCGGTGCTGGATGAGAGAATTTGCCAGACCCTGGGAGGCATTACAAACACTCGCTTTGCTTACTTGCCTTTTAGATGAAATTTAGGGAAAATTACAGCTAAATAACAACACAAAATTCTGAGAGCCAGGACTGGTGGCTGGAAACAAACTTTATGGGACCACGGGAAATTTGGGCACACCCTTGATAAGTGGTCATCCACCTAAACTAAAATCATGCTGGATTATGGATGTTGCTGTACAAGAGAGTCCTGCATTCGAGAGGTTCAACCTGCAGACCTGTAGCATCTTAAAGACTAACAATTTTATTTATTAGGTAATAAGCGTGCATGGATAAGACACCCCCCCGCATCAGATTCATACCCTGACATATCAAATACTGTGTGTTTGATTTGTCCTTTGGATTCTGTCTCAGTTTTCCCATCCACAAATTGGAGGTATATACAGTGACTCAAAGTGATTTTGTAAGCTAAATGATTACAAAGGGACTATATCAATGAAGCGTAGCTATCATTTTGAAATATACCTGTCACAAATATTTATGATTCAGTTAATGAATGGCATTGTACAGTAGTGGTATCAGAAAAGCACAAAAGTGTCAAATTTACTTCCAACCATGGGACTGAGTTAGGCCTTGATTCAGCAGAGCACTTGAACATCCGCTTACACAACTTGCACTCATCACAATAAATTTTAAGTATGCATGAAAATGTGCTGCTGAAGAGGGAAGAGAAGGGATTACAGGTATGCTTAAAACTAAGTAGGTGTAAAAGTTCTTTGCTAAATCAGCCCTTTAAAGTGGTGAAGTATGTAAAACAGGACCAAGAAACAACAAGTTCTGTTCGTCTTTGTTTGTTCAGAGAAACTGTCTTTTAACGCCAGCAGGGATATCGTTTAGAAACCGAAAAAGACTGCAAGATTACACTTAAACCACAACTCATTAGTGTGTCAACCTTGTCTTCAGACTTGCCTGTAGAGCAGGCAACAAAGTGTGGGAGCTACCTAGGTAAAGTCAAAGTCCAAAAGTTAAAATATTGTTGAAAAAGCAGGCAGAAGATCAGAGAATAAAGCTCGGGAGCTGATATCATACAGCAACACAAAAGATTCTTTCTAAGAAACAGAAGTTATAGGATATTCAAGCTCTAAAAGAGCACAGCAGCATTTATCTTTTCCTTAGGGTGTGGCCCTACGAAATTACTGTTGAGCAGTCCAAGAGCTCCCTGCGAAGATTTTCTATGGTAGGTGTCAATTCAACAATAGTTCACTTATGAGATGAGGCATGAAAATCTTTGAAAATCATGTAACCCACATTCAAATGAAAATGGAAAACTCAACTCAGTGAATTTTCCGTTCTCAGGTAGACATATCATGGTAGGTTCTTTAGATTGGTCACGGGTGTGCTTAAAAATGTTGATTTTTTTGTGTCTACATGATTGGTTCAAAGTTGTGAAGCATGTTGATGAAAATGTGCGTATTTACTGCATAAATTATATACATATATATACACATAGCTCATGAATTTTCTAATTCTAGAGAAAAATGTTGATTTGTCACAATTAAAATTGTTTTGAGGGAGAGGGTTGGTTTGGATTACTCTTCAGATTCAAAATGTTTTGGAAAAAGAGTTCCAAAATTATCAAAACACCCTGTTCTGACATTTCAGAGGGAAACAGTTTAGTTTTCAGTCCAAAATTATTTTTCGATTAGAAATTTTAGTTCATGTATTCTAACAAAAGGTAAAGAAAGTCAGTGTCAAAACAAAAGACTTTAACTGACCTGATCTGAAAGTGTTCGCAGATACTTTTTTTGTGAAAAATGTATTTCATCTTTTTGTCCCATTTGCATTGGGCAAATGTTTCAGTATCTCAAAAATTCTCAAGGGACATGAAAACCACTTCCCATTCAGTCCTGCCAGCAACAAGAGGTGAATACAGCTGTACCATTTGGTAATATTGACCATAATATAATTACATTTAACATCTTTGTAGTGGAGTAGAAATGCCAAGAAATTTACTGCAGTAGCATTTAGCTTCGAAAAGAGGACCTACACAAAAAATGAGGAAGCTAGTTAAATGGAAATTAAACAGTTACACGAGTGAAATGCTTGTAAGCTGAATGGAAACTACTAAATAACACCATAATAGAGGGTCAAACTATGTGTATTCCCTCAATGAGAACTCTCAAATATAACCTATTGCTGACACTTAAATCAGCCCTTGTACGAGATGGCTGATGGGCAGCCCTTACATAATTGCAATTTTAAAAAAGACTTTAAAGTCCTCCTGGCTATTACAGACCAGTAAACCTTCAGTACCAGGAAAATTAGTTGAAACTACAGTAAAGGATAGAATTATAAAACATAGAGATGAATATGATACATTGGGAAAAAGCCAACATGGCTTTTGCAAAGGAAAAAAATGCTTCAACAATGTATTAGAATATTCTGAAAGAGTAAACAACTATGTGGACAATTGCGATCTAACTGATATGTTTCTGGATGTTTGGCAAGCTTTTGACAGGGTCCCACACTAAAGGATGTTAAGGAAATAGGCAGTCAGGAATCGGAGGAAGGGTCTGTGCATCAGACCTGACTTTACCAGATTAGTAACTGAATATTGGGAGCATGTGATATTGGTCATGTGACTGAGTCTACATCTACACTACAGCAGAAAGTCAACTTGAGCTAGGCAACTCCAGCTATGTAAATAACATAACTGGAGTTGCCATACCTTAAGTCGAATTACAATGGGGTTTATAACCTTCTCTTACTATTCCCACCCTGGACAGAATAACAGGATCAATGGGACAGAAATCTGTGTTCAATTTCATAGGTCTTCACAAGACCCACTAAATTGATTGCCGGTGGATAAATCTCAGAGCATAGACCTGGGCTGCAGTGTAAACATAGCAATGTTGCAAATAACACCTGATATTAAGTAGAGCTGCTGCTCCCATAATAAAAGGGGGGAAGGCAGTAGTCATGATAGTCTTAGATGGTTAGATGGGTGCTAGTGAGGAAGGTCTATGTAGTAGAGAAAGGATTTGTCCAGTTTACAGAAAGCAAAAAAGTATTCCTTACTCTTTTTGCATTATTTGGAGCTTTTTATATGCTCTTTTTTTAAAGCCCGTCTATCTGATAAGACTGTAGAATGAGACTTGAGCATGTGACTATCTGGTCTGCCCTTACTGGGGAAACCATTTCCAAAACCATTGCTATTTTGCAGGTGGACAACCTCTTAGTTTGGCAACTCTCATGATCATTACATTAGTTTTATTAAAGATAGGAATAAAATGAATATTGCTGAGCCAAGCAGTTCTAGACTGACTGCGAAAGTACAAGTCAGAACAAGCCATTTATTTCATTCCTCAGCAGCTGTTTCAGAAAAAAAAATGCTGCTAATGGAACTTCCAAACATGGTTTATCTGCTTGCCAACAGTTGTTGTGGAAAACATCCTGGATAGTCTATACAATGTCATAACTCATGTTCGACTTCCTTGCTCTCTACATTAAATATTATTTTCTTTTCAATTGCTTCACCCAAAAGCAGAATGACAATCTTCCAGTTGCATCAGAACATGGTGCAGCTGTGGAGCAGCACCAAATACTTCAATGGGGAAACCCAAACGCTCAGAGAAATCATAATTCTGGAATCAGATAATTATCCACTATGCCACCTTGTAGTAAGCAAGACATAATCCGTAATACTGGCATTAGTGAAACCCAACAGCATGAGAAAAGAAACATCAGTGTAAGCCCAAAGGTAGAATAAGGGAGGCCTCCTTTGTGAGCGTCAATTCCATGCTGTCTGGGTGAAGGTATTTACATGAAGTTGGAGTGGGGTGAATAACAGGGGTGGAGGGACAGCAAGGGAGGCACAAAACATGTCAGTGTTTATTTGAACTTTTAAACAAATCTTCTTTGATTGTCTTCTCACTGCTTTACATGCAAATTGTGAGTTGATCGCATGAGAAACCAGAGAATTTTCCTCAGTCAGATAAGATAATCCCACCACGTACAACATGTGAGCCACATGTCCAATTGCAATAACACAGATTTTGAATTCTGGACACTTGCAGTGTGCTTCCAGTTAAAAAGACCAAGAATTGTTCACAGTAATTTAGCACAACCATTTAAAATATATTGCGATCTGTTAATAGATAATTTCCAAACTAGAATCAATAGAGTAAATTAGTTACTACATTGCTCTCCTTCTGGTCCCCCAGAACTACATGAAACTCTAATAACCATTCTCCCTCTTTTAAACTGGGTTGAGTGGAAAGTTCATTAAGAAAAACCAGGCAGTGCTCAAAAATAAATATTTTTTTAAAAGTTGAATGCAAAAGCGTCTGTTGACTTTAACGGCATTAAAAACATTTTACCACAAATAATAGAAGAGAAAGGAAACCACAAGATTTTTTAATATTTTGAAAAAAACAGTAAATTTACATAGATTCGCACATTATGGTAACAGCTATGCTAAGTAGAGGAAGGCTTTTTTGACTACACCTCATAAAGGAAAACATGCCAAAAGACACGCAGGCCATTCTAACCTTCTATTAATGAGAAGTGGCAGGAAGACAGATAATCCCCTAAAACAGCATTTCCCAATTTTATTTGGCCATGGAACCCTTTTAAACTTAAAAGAATTTTGTGGAACCCAGTTCCCAGGCTCTATCCTCAGTCCCCAAACCTACTCCCCATCTCCAGGCTTTACCCACATCAGTCCTCAGCCCTAAATCCATACCCCTATCCCCAAGCTTTAACCCCCATCCCTGAAACCCGCCCCTCCACCCCCAGGCTTAACCTCTCTCAGCCTCAAACCTGCACACCTATTCCCAGGATTAATCTCTCTTAGCTCCAAACCTGCCCCCCCATCCCCAGGATTAACTTTCCTCAGACCCAAACTCACCCCCATGACTAACTTATCTGTGGCTCTGGCTGGGGAGCCTATGCCAGGCAGCCATGTCCACCCAGCCAAAGGAAGGCTGCTGTGGAGATGTTCCACTGGCAGGGGAGAGTTGAGCTGAGGGGTGTGGCTGCTCAGGTAATGGGACTAGAGAGTGGCTCTCTGAAGCTCCACGCTCTGCTGTTGTTGAAATAATGGAACTCAATTTAGTTGGTTTAACAGCCAGATCCCTTCCGCTGCCCTGCTGGCCTTTTAACCAGTTACATTTAGTCCTACTGTTTCAGTGGTGGCAGGAAAGGGGACCGCAGAGGAGTCAGCTATTATAATTGAATTTTCTCATGGAACCCTTATTTTCACTTCACAGAGCCCCAGGGTTCTGCAGAACACCATTTGCAAATCACTGCCCTAAAATAATAGGCCTCTTTCAAGCTTTTTCTTTCCAAATGCAGTTTGGCCTCCATGGCCAGACTCATTCCATCTCTCCTATTTCAAATATCTGGGAAAATAAAAAAAAAAAAAGCAGTCAAGTTTTTTTTTGTTTTGATAGTGTATAGACTAGCATGGCTTCCTCTCTGTTACTGGGAAAATAAAGCACCCTTGGAACCTGACTGCTAAAAGCTAAACCCATTTTGCACCATTTTCTTACAATATACTACAGGTTGAACCTCTCTAATCCAGAACTCTCTCGTCTGGCAAACTCCGTAATCCTGCATGATTTTAGTCAACTGGATGACCACTTATCATGGGAGCAGCCAAGTTTCCCTTAAGTTTGTTTCCAGCCAACGGTTCTGGCTTTCAACGTTCTCTGTTCTTATTTAACTGTAATTTACCCCTACATGTCTTCTAAGAGCTCCATAAGCAACGGAAATGTTGGTAATGCTGTGAGATAATATTGACCTCCTGTCATCCAGAAAATTCTCTCGTCCGGCACCTGTCAGGTACCAAGGTTGATGGATGAGAGATATTCAACCTGTACAGAATCCTTCATTTAAATTAAGAACTTGGTTCTTCATCTGTGTGCTCCTCTGAGCACTTAGGTGTCCACCAGTGATCTATTTTAGTTGCCAAAGGATCAGCTGGTGGTGTCAAGTTCACAAATGGGAGCCCTGAGTTATGGCCTGCTACAGCTATAATAGAAATAACCACCTGATTTCAGTAGGAGCTGGATTGAACTGCCAAGTTTAATAATTATGTATAGTAGTCAGGGGATTCATCTGCATAGGAAATGTCAGATGCAGGGTACTAAGCTGAATGTGCCATTGATATAGGAAGGGCAACATTTACATTCCTATTTCTCACAGGACACACAGGAGAAATAAGAACTGCTCTATATGTATACTTGAGAAACAAGTCTCATAAATTACTGGATCAGCGTATAGCTATGCATCTCAGCATTGCAAACTTTAATGGTTTAAAGCCTCACTTCCCACAAATGAATGTAATCAAAACTGAAGGGAAGGAAATAAAATATCACCTGGATAACATGCCTTAAAATGAGACACAAGCAAGCTATTAGCAATTCTAAACAAAAACCAAAAACAAAAGCAAAAGCAAACAGACAAAAAACATTTTCCACCTCACGGTTACTTGTTCCAGCAAAGCTTGAGATGTAAAACCATTCTTCTTCTTCCTACAACAGTTAGCCTTCTTTCCACGAATACACAGATTTGTCACTGTAATGTTACTCAGTGGGCACTGATTTTTTGTAAGCTTGTTTATTACCCCACAGACATTCAAGACTGCTGACCTGCACAAATTGGTTTGTTATTGAGAGGATACTAGTGATTGAGCTCTGGGGTGCACACTGTTGGCTTATTGTGGGGCTGTTCACTGTGTGAACAGTGGCATACTAATAACCTTCATTTGTTATTGTAGCATTTCTCATGAGCACTGAACTACATTTGCTGGTTTGTTAATAAAGGGCTCCTTTTGAATGTTGAGCTGGGGTAGTACTTTGTTATTGTAGGGCCTCTCATGAATGTCCTGTGACTATGGGGTGTAGGATTCAGTTTGTGTCAGCCCTATTCTGAACTGGAATTAAAGAGAACTACCAATCTCAGTCAGCGGCCAGCATAAGGCAGTTAGCAGACTGTTTAGCATAATTCTGAGATGCTCTGCTTACTTTGAGTCCTTGAATTTTGGGAAGTAATTTCAGCTAAAATGTAGTAGTCTGGTTCTTGTTAGAAGCACATGGTGCCAGGAATGGTGAAGTCTGCAGCAAGCAGAAATGCTGAATGTAGAAGAGAAGGTAAGTAAACAGGATACTGGGGGGGAAGGCAGCATTTTCCCAAGGCACTGATCATGGAAAAGGCCAGAATCCCCCTCAGAGAAGATTCATTACTAGACATACCTTCCGCCATTGCAGTCACAAAAAAAATGGAGCCTGGGCTGACACTCATGCTGCTTCGCACCACAGCAAGCCAAGATATTTGAGGTGCTGAGTCATGTGAAAGCGTCCAGTTTGGGCCAGGAAAGAGTTATATTTTTAGGACAACTGGAAGCATATGGGATACCACTTAAAAACGAATCACATGAAATGCACGTTTCAGCTTTGCCTGTTGGTAGAACATGGAACTAACTACTCAAGTGCCTCATATCGAATTAGAGCTGAAAAGATTTAAAGTCAGCTAGTGTTGATGGACCTAAAATGATAGAAAGTCATAGAAAAAAAGGCTTTCTGGAATAAATAATCTCACATAATGTGTAGTAGCTCAATCTGATGAATAACCAATTTATCCAGAATTCACTGAAGTCAATGAAAAAAATTCTTGAGGGACCCTAGACTGGTACAGGTTTGCTGTGGTAATACAAAGCCTTGTCACACCCCTTGCATCCTTTGTGGCCCCAGAAAGGCTGGGTATCAGAAGGACAGGTCCTGAAACCAGCAGTGCTAATCCAGCAGGTAGTTTCTGTCTGAGAATGGAGTGGAATGGAATTCTCTGCTGGCCAGTTGAGGTCAGTTTCTGGCCTCTTCTGGGAACATGTTTCCCAGTGAAGATAGATATAGATACATATGCTAGCTCTGACTGAGCTATTGAACTCAAAATGGCATAAGGGACAGGGCTAGTGTGGTCAGCAGCCCAGACTGGCTGCCCAAGTACATACCCAGGTGGGGTCTGGGCAATTACGTACTCAAAGTCAGTGGACATCTATCTACATGCTCTAGGAATAAGGTGACCATCCATCCCATATTGGGTGGGATGGTCCTTTATTTGGGACACCAAAAAGGCATCCCAACTTATTTTTTAAAAGGGTCTCATTGTCCCTTATTTGGGCCACCTCCCCACCTTTTCCACCAGGAGCAGTGCAGGCACAGCTGCTGGCAGGAGTCACTTCCCTGAGCCTCAGGGAAGCATGGGCAGCTGCTGCTTCTCCAGAGCTCAGGGAGGGCTGGCAGCTAGCACTTCCTCGAGGCTCCAGGGGATCATCTGTGGATGCCACTTCCCCAGGCTCCCAGAGATCGCTGTGGGTTGCCACTTCCCTGGGGCTCCTGAGGAGTGCCGGCAGCTGCTGCCTCCTTCCCAGCTCCCCTGGGCTTGCAGGAGCCGCCCCTCATATCTTCCTGCCCTGTATTTGGGAGAGAGAAAGATGGTCGCCCTATCTAAGAAGTTCACTCCCAGCTACGGTGTGATAAACTTGCAAGAATCCAAAAGCTGATACTCAAAACATAAAGAAGCAAGAAATTTTTCTAATAAAGTTGCGGGTTATTTGTCACCCATAAAACAAGCTGTGTTAGATCCTGAGTTAAACTTTACAAAGAATTTTTATGTTCCTAATGATTACATTTCTCCTGCATTGTTTTAGTATTAAGCATTGTGAAATAACAAGGAAGGAATTGGTCACTAAAGTTAGACACAGATACGACTGCTATTTTAAGACTGGCAGGCGTAATTTGACAATTGTGAGGTTATAACTTTGTAACTCTGTTAGTTTTTCAATATTTTATGTGAAACTGACTTCTTGCCAACTGAAAGGGAAATTAAGTAGAAAGTCTCAGCTGGTATGGAAGTAAAAAAAAAAAAAACCCAGCTAAGGCTTTGTCTATATCTGGAGTATTAAAGCACTACTGCAGCATCACTTTAATGGGACAGTGTGGTCATACACCAGTGTAACTGCCCACAGGCAGACTCAAACCTGGGACTGCTAGACACCAGGCTCTCAGCTTAGACTATACAGGACACGCAGTCTTTCTCTGTGAAGTGGTCTAGGTGCCACTACATGGGACAGTTAACCACACATAGGTGTACAGGTTCCACCGGCACCAGGAGACAGTTCTCCTAGTGCTTTAGGAAAAACATCTTCACGGGGTGGGGGGGGCAGGTGGTGGGGGAAGGGGCATAGCTCGCACCATGGGAGTCTGCTTACACTGGCAAGATACTGCACTAAAGCTTTATTCACCACTCTGAGCGAGAAATTCAGTGCAATAATTTGCCAGTGTAGTAGTAGTAGTAGTAGTAGCATCCTTCAGTCTACATAGACTATGGATTGCACCCTTCGTAGTTCCATTTGGGATCATCATTTGCAGTGCCGACTGTGACTGTGAAGGCCCACACGAGAGTGACAGTCCTTGCTGCATCTGCTGCATGTGTAGTGGGTGTCTGGCAGGTCCTTACTGAGCTTTCTGTGGGCTGGCCTCTCCTCTGCTAGCTGGCTGATCCTCATCTCACCCTTCTGAAGGCCCTTGTGTAGTTCCTGCCTCCATCTGCTGCGATCGTCTGCCAGCTCCTCCCAGCTGTCCGGCTCTATGTCTACCTCCCTGAGGTTGCTCTTGCAAACATCTTTGTAGTGCAACTGGGGGCGTCCGAGAGGTCTTTTGCCAGAGGCTAGCTTGCCATACAGAATGTCTTTTGGGATCCTTTCATCATTCATCCTGTGGACATGGCCAAGCCAGCAGAGCCGCCGCTGCCTGAGGAGGGTGTGCATGGTTGGGATTTCAGCTTACTCAAGGACAGTGGTGTTGGGCACTCTGTCCTTCCACGATATTCCAAGGATGCGCCTGAGGCAGTGCAAGTGGAAGACGTTCAGCCTCTTTTCCTGGCAGGTGTACAGGGTCCAAGACTTGCTGCTGTAAAGGAGGGTGCTGAGGATGCAGGCTCTGTAGACTTGCATTTTGGTGTGAGTGTACAACTTGATGTTATTCCACACCCTCTTGCTGAGTCTGGACAGAGTTGTGGCTGCTTTTCCGATCCTCCTATTTAGCTCAGTCTCCAATGACAGGGTGTCAGTGATGATGGACCCGAGGTAAACGAACTCGTGGATGACCTCTAACGTATAGTTGTCAATGATGATTGATGGAGGGTCAGCAATGTCCTGACCATTTGTCTTCTTTAGGCTGATGGAAAGCCCGAAGTCCTTGCACACTTTGAAGAACTGATCCAGCAGTTTCTGAAGCTGGTCTTCTCTGTGTGACACTACAGCAGCGTCATCTGCAAACATCTGACAGTGTAGACAAGCCAGGAATAGTTGTAGAAGCCAAGTGCTATCTTTCTCTAACTCCTCACAACCTGAAGAATTGTCTGGGATGACAATATGTTGCTTTACATTAGGCAATGCTTGTCCACGAAGAACATTAGCATTAAAATATATATGCATGCACAGGAAACTTTGTTTTGGTCATGTACAGTACTAAACACTGATGTTATTGTAAGCGGATGTACTATTTGCTCAAAATACACGAACCAGCAAACAGAGAACTGCTGTCATCCAGAAGGCAAAGATTTTGTTGTGGTGATTATTAGTTTAGCAATCCAGAAATCCATAAATTGAATCATGTCAGCTGAAAAGGTAACAGCTGGAATGCAGTCAATTTTTGAATGGCAAAATACATGTTTTGGCAACTACAGAAAGAGCTGATCCACAGTTCAACAATCCATGTAGAGGATCCAGTAACTGAAGATGGGAAAGATTTGTCTATCCACCAAGAAACAGCACATGTTGAAAATCTGTCCTGGATAATTGTTCGTTAGCATAGATGGCTGAAAAAATTCTAATCAAGGTGACTTTAGCTCTATTCTGGAAGGATGGAAGATTACTAAATAGGCAGTCATCAACTTAATGCACCAAACAATTTGTTAAAGAGTGGAGGATGTGTAAGCTTGAAAACTTATCTCTTGATAACAGAAAATGAGTTGGTCTCAAGACATTACCTCACATACCCCACCTTGGCATAGTCATGTGTTACCATGGTCATCATTGTTTGTAGGGATGTGGTATGTCTCGAGCATATTCCTTTCTCATGGTAAAAAGATGCGTGGTTATGGGGTAATGAGTCATCTTGCAGAAGTTCTGTCTGAACTTCCTGTGTGAGTCAACAGGTAGATGGTAGTGTACTGTAGTGCTGATAAACTGAGCTTAATCAGAACTCCTACACTGTCTGTTAATAAAGTCTGTTAATAACTTTGCTGGCTGACACTGTTACTTCAAAAGCTGGTCTGCAAACAGTAGTTTGTTATTGTATGGCTGCTTTTGAATGTTGACTTGCACTTCCCTAGATCTGAAAAAAAAAATTATGCTTATCACCTAAGTAGTCCTACCCAAATCACTAAGGGTTGTATGATAGATTACATAGTTCAATTTAATAGAGAATTTTCTCCTACATTCCTTCCTATTCTGAATTTTAGATACCACATTTCAGAAAATGTTCCTGGTCCAGTGTGCTGCTCTTGACTTGTAGAGTATTAGAAGATTTGCTCATGGCCTTCTCATATTTCTGAAGCAGCTCCTATATGAATTCTTAACTATTGTCCTCTGTGATAAGGCAAAAGAAGCACATTCAAGCAATTAAAGCATTAGACTGGGACTCAGGAGACCTGGATTTCATTGCTGGCTCTGACACTGGGCTGCAGGGTGATCTTGGGCAAGTCACATTCGATCTCTGTGCCTCCATTTCCCCATCTCTAAAATGGGGATCATGGTACTGACCTGCTTTATGAACTTTTTTGAATCCTACTGTGGGATCATGAGCACCTGGTGTCCGGGCCTCACTCGCAAGGCAGAATGACCATACACTCCATCTTGGAATGCTATCATACAACGGCGGGAAGGTCTGAAGCCAGGCCAGGAGAAAGAAATCAGAAAGTTGACAAGTAGTTGGAGAGTCCCCAAAGAGAACATCCTGACAAGCAAATAGTAAGTCCCCAAAGAGAACAGCTGGGGTAAGTAGCTGGAAGTCCCCCCCAAAGAGAACATCTTGGTTGTGCAACATCAGAAGGTCCTGGGGGGAGGTTTGGAAAATGACCAAGGACAGAGGAAATCTTGTAACATGTTCTGACAGGCTGGGAGGATAGAAAGTCCAAATTAGGTAACAAACACTTTAATTGGCCAGGTATTGAACCCTCAAGTAAGAAACAGTATAAAAGGTGATTTAGCAGGGACAGGGGTGTGGGCTCCTGGACACTAGGCGGAGGCTAGCAACTTCCAGTTCAGACAGCAGACCCCGGCCTGATCACCCAGACGTCACCACCACGAAAGGTCCCAACCAAGCCGTATCTCTGACTTGAAGGGCCGCTGTAACGTAGTTGTTGGTGAGATGTGGGAGCATTGGATGTTATTGGTAAGTCACATGTAATTATATACAGCTATATGTAACCTAGTGTTTCGCCTATGCCAAATAAATAAATATATTTCAGACAAGTGTTAAATAATTGTAGTTACGAATAAATGAATCAGTCACTATCGGTAAATACCACTAGCTGGACTAGGTGGGGCTGTATAGAGAATTATTGGGACTTAGAACAGCCACAGGGCATTGTGGTGTTCACAATTGGAGTGTTATTGTTCCTGGTACTCATAATACTGTGGAAACCTAGGTTTTAAAGTAGATACACTGAATCACATATTGCTGCTACACTATATAAGGCTGCTATAAAGGTGGGGTGGTCGGTCCCAGGCCACCTGACTCCCCCTGCTGTATCAAACCCCACACGCACCCATGGGACCCGGAGTAGGTCAGCACATCATCCCCTACGAATGGAAAGGCATTATCTATCTATCTGTCTATCAAGGTAATATGATGTTCCATCATTCAGCAGTTTAATTCATTTCTTTCTCATGATATCTATATATTCAAAGGACAAAATTTCAAGCTCTTTGGTACTTTATGCACTTACAGCATGGACCCCACCCAGTTGCTGCATCACAGTTTCCCCTCTTTAAATGGAACCACTTACAGAGCTTGACAAAAAAAAACAGGAAATACCCAAAAGCTGCTTCTAGATTTGATCATCTCAGCAACATTGCATCATATGTTCCCACCATTTCTGAGGAAATATCATACTGTATCTGTAGAGAACCTCAGGGATCTGAGTTTTTCCTTCAGGTATATGATTCCAGGGAAGACAAAGACAGGTGTAGCTAAGTACATATCATTCACATGTGAGAGTAGAGATAATGTTTTCTGGGTGTAATAGGATGTACTGAAGGTGTGTCATTTCAGTATCAGCTCTTTTATTATCACACTGCTAGAGCTCTCTGGTGCATTTACCTTGGGAGATATGGTTAGATTACACCTGTCTGGCAATAAAAGCAAATACTGTTGTACAAGGTTAATATTAACATATCCCTTGCTGAGCCCAAAGCATCAACATAACAGTGTCTTGGCTCTACTATATATCTGAAGCAAGTGCATGCCCACTTACAAGCAGCTGGTAAAGCCCCTCTTGCTTATATTCTGCATTGACAGGCACTGTGATATTGTATAAAGTAGATAGAAAGATGGTTACTAATTGCTTGCCCCTGAAGGAAGGCTGCTGTGAGATGCTAGGTTCTGCAAAAGAAGACATTCTGTTCTAGAAAACCACTGGGATTCCTGCCTGACCATGGTAGCCAATGCTCCACTGCCGTTTATTTATGGTTGGTACATGCTCATCAACAATTAGCACTATTACAGTGACTTAGAATCATAGAATACTAGAACTGGAAGGTACTTTGAGAGGTCATCAAGTCCAATCCTGCACACATATCAGGACCAGGCACCATCTAGACCATCCCTGACAGGTGTTTGTCTAACCTGCTCTTACAAATCGCCAACAATCACGATTCCACAATCTCCCTAGGAAATTTATTCCAATGTTTAACCAATCTAACAGGAAATTTTTCTCTCATGTCCAACTTAAATCTCCCTTGCTGCAATTTAAGCACATTGCTTCTTGTCCTATCATCAGAGGTGAAGGAGAGTAATTTTTCCCCTCCTCCTTGTAACACCCTTTTAGGTACTTAAAAGTTGTTATCATGTCTCCTTTCAGACTTCTTTTTCCCCAAACTAAACATACCCAGTTCTGTCAGTCTTCCCTCATAGGTCATATTTTCTAGACCTTTATTCATTTTTGTTGCTCTTCTCTGGATCTTCTCCAGTTTCTCCACAACTTTCTTGAAATGGAGTGCACAGAACTGGACACCATACTTTAACTGAGGTCTAATTCAGTGCAGAGTAGAGTGGAAGAATTATTTCTCATGTCTTGCTCCTGTTAATAAATCCCAGAATCACGTTCACCTTTGTTTGCAACAGTGTCACACTCTTGACTCATTTACCTTGTGGTCCACCGTGGCCTCTAGTTCTCTTTCTTAAGCGAATAGTATCCATTTGTTACTATTAATTGACTGTAATAAATACTTTGTTGAAAAAGGAAACCTCAACCCTCTGTGGTCTGGTACAGGTAAAACTGTACCCTTAGTCAAAGGTTAACAGAGAACAAAACCACTAATATGATAGCCCTAAATCAGCTACAGTCTCTCTCTCTCAGATATTTTCAATATGGATGATCTCCACATCATGGAGCATGTCTCTTTATGGAGAGAAGGGGAGCAGACTTTCTCCTCAATTTACCTACTGAATGATTCCAGACTATAGGAGAATGGCTTGTGATCCTGTGAAGAGACTTAATAGCAATGCTACTCAACCAGTGGCCCAACAAGTGCATGTGTCTCTGTAGAACCTTCCATGCTGCTCCTAGAACCCTGAGAGCTGTGTGGCATTTCTCTGACTCCGTCTCATGTGATGGAGTACACCACTTACTTAGTGCTACATGACATGTCTGAGGTATGCAGGGTGGGGAACACACTAAGCAAGTAGATTAGAGATGCTAGGCTTCTGTCCTATCCCATCAAGCATACAGGGCATAGGGCTATGGGGAAAAGAGAGAACTGCACAGCAGTACTAAAATCATGGTGTGCAGCAATGCTGACATAAAAATTCCTCTGTTGTCATCATGATACTGGGTTCAGTGCAGGATGATGCTGTCAGACCACACATGTTACAAAAGCACAAAGGGTGTTCAACTGCAATTGTTTCTCCCGTCAGTAAAAAGTGGCTGTCCAGGTCATTACATCTGAGTGAGACTGCACAAGCGGACAAGGATGTCTTCTTTGACAACAATGGATGTCTTTTACCTGAAAGGGTCATTGCACTCAACTGGTGGTTAATTGTAACTTCCAGAAAACTGTTCCCTGCAGGTTATAAAATGAAATGGCTTTTCCCTGGCTATGAAGGAGGCTTAGTTACAGCTGAGTAATGCAAATTAAGTCCGAGGTTGAAGAACTTATTTCATGCAAGGATCTTTTTCTTCCACTAAGAAGTGGAAAAATTCACATTTCACTTATCTCTGAAAGGGTCCAAAATAACAGATATTTCTTGCCCAGGAAGACAGAGACATTTCATTCTAGCCATTCTCACATTGGTGCTGGGAGTAAGGATCCCAGAATGACATTGGTATTATTAGAAGCACCAGGACACAAGTCAGACCTATGCATGTCAGATGGTTGAAATTCAAAGGAACAGAAATATTTGTTGTGAGGGGCAAAAATAGAGTCCACAACCAGAACATATTTGCGTCTGTAAACTTTCCTTTCTTTCAAGAGTCCCCGAGGCCTATTTATTGAGACCAGTTGGTGGGCTAGATTTGTATTTCTTCTGTAGATGATCAGAGTGCTGAAAAAATTTGGCTAAATTGGATTTAACTCTTGGTCTCCTATTTAGACAGATAGAACCCAACAGAGTGTATCAGATTGCTTCAGCCAGATACCAGTGAGAGGGAAAATGAACAAACGAGTAAAACACAATGATGATGGAAATAAGAAATGAAAAGGAAGCAGATTTCCAGGGTCATCACAGACTAAGCAATGTATTAAACAGAATATCAGCTTTAGCTACAAGTGGCTCTGAGGAATCAATGGACATTAAAGGTAGGTGTTTCTGCAAATTGAAAATAATGAGGACCATATAATGGCAGGCTGGAGTCTGGGAGGGACAAGGTTTGCAATTTTTAATCTGCTTGGGGAGGCATGGATATTTTAATGTCCTTTGCCCATTAGAATCCATGAATACCAAACAATATACATTGTTTCTACATTGTAACATTTTAGGAATTGTCATCTGAACTCGAAAGTGAAAGATAAAAGCCCATAAATATTTTAAAATTGTATTTTAAATCAAATTTAACATTGGTTTTTTACTTCAAAAGAGGATCAATATGGGGCAGAAGTTTGGATCAGCTCTTATTTTGTTCAAATTGTTTTCAATATCTTGCCTGAAGAAAAATTAATCAAAACTTTGGAGCTGAACACGTACAGGAAACTACAGTCTGGGTCCACTTCTGCTTAAGAAAAAGAAAAAAACCTACTGTGAATGATAACAGCTAAAAGGTGTTAGGATTATGTGTAGGTACCATTTATGCAATGAAACAGGAAATTGGAAAACAATGTCAACAAAAGGGACAAAGCTTCATTCAAAGGGTGATTTTTTTTTTAATTTGCCACAGAGGGCATTAATCTGAATTAACTTCACAATCTACACAGTCTTTCTTTCCCTGTTCAAATATTTCCTTTATTCCTGTAAGGACATTTCATACATAACAAACATTAACAAAGAGGAAAAAAAACCAAAATAATTATTGAAAATTTGAAGATGCTTTTGCAAAACAGAGGAACTTTAGAGTACTCTATCCATTCTCCAACTGGTTAGGTAATCCACAAGAAAGGGAAAGGACAGAAAAAATTATGGTAGATACCTAATGGGAGTAGGAAAGTGACTGAAGAGGAAACGAAAAGGAAGACAAAGAAGAAAGGCAGCCAGGATGGTGTACACAAATAAATTGCACTGCATTCACAATATAACTGACATTGTGTTGCAAAGTGACTGGAAAAGCATAGCACTATGATCTCCATCTCATGGGTGCAAAAGAGAGTTAAATTCCCATGTTAATACTACCCATAGACTTTAAATATTGATGCAGACATTCATAGAAGGGAAACAAAGCCATGGAATCACTCATTAACCACATCTTAGCTATCTTCGCTATTAATGAATCATTTCCATCTACAGTTCGCAAAATGACTCTCTCTGTTGAACTGTTCATATTCCCAATGTGGCAACATCATTTTGCAAGTAGAATTTGAGTTGGAGATGTGGGCACTCTCCTGAGTTACAGAGATGTGAAGTCACATGGCATCTTGCTTTTCCCATAGATAATGATGGATATTAAGGGCTACCCCCTCTTTCTAAAGTGATTTGAGATCTGCAGTTGGAAAGCACTGAACATTGTTATCATTACATTGACAAGAAAAGATATCAGGGTTTTTATTCAACTATGGGACCTTATACAAAGCATCCCCAGGTTCCTGGAAATCTCTCACTGCTGAATGGGAATACGCTGAAGGCATATACTTAGCACATCTACCCACATAGGCCACGCCCTCTTATGGGCACCTACCCAATGACACAGAAACAAAACATAGTCTCTTGACTGTATTCTGCATCTGATGTAACTTTAATATTTACAAAATCAGATGCTAATGGTGCAACTCGGTGGTTCCTAACCTTGCCAGATTAGTGTACCCCAGATTAGTGTAATACGTAGATTAGCCTTGTGAGGCCCTTTCTGGCACAGGGCCCCAGACAACTGCCCTGCTTTCCAGCCCCAAACACTGAGCTGCACGTGGGAGCCCCCTTAAACACTGGTTTAGATGATTTGACCTAGTGCTGAAAGACCTCTGCACACATTGGAGGCACACATACCCCTGGTTACAAATCACTGGTATAGATGACTATCAATGTTTAATTTTCTTTTCCAAGTCAGCAGTGAGCCTGCACAGTACTATCCTCTTTTATACATTGCACGCTGCTTTTCAAACAGCTTTACTTTCAGCAAGAGATCTGGAAGTTTTACTACAGCCTGATATTATTTTTGCAAACACGCAGCACAGTGTATCAACTTACCAGTTTGGTAGTGTGTGCAGTGCCAATGATCACAGAGATTCCAAGCCTACTGAGATGACGGCAGTCATGAATTAAAAAAGCAAACCAATATACTTTCCAGCTGTGGATATATTTTAAATTCAGGTCTTCCCTCTGCTTTTCGCTTTGAATTGGTGTGAGTGCTTCAATAGCAACGTGAATAATTAGCTCTAGCCTGACCTTTAACCTGTTTTGAGCTCATTATCCTTTTTGCTTTGTGACACAATGGACAAAGGCTATTGTACACAAATATATTGTACTGTACAGTACAACACGATTGGCACTGGAAAACACCAAAGAGATTATCTGCATCTCACAGGTATAAAAGAAAGTTGAATTCCCTTGTCACTACTACCCACACACTCTAAATACTGATGCAGACATCATTAGAAGGGAAACCAACTCACGGAGCTACTCATCAACCAGATATATTGGAATGAACTGTGGTTTCAATTTGAGAGAGAACCTCCTCTAAAAAAAAACCCATTCTCCGTGACACCTGTCATTTCTCATTGCTCTTCTCTGATTTATTCATATGTGGAAATTCCCCTTTCAGGTTTTGGGTGAGGTCAGCTACAGCAGAAGCAGGAAAATCGCTGGCAGCTGCAACTGTTATAGTTGAGCCCACAGGAGGGGAGAATATGGTTTGAAAGATACAGAACTGAGGAGCACTCAGATCTGGCGTTCACTGCTTTGCTACCAGCATCGTAAAAATAGCCACAGTGGCCATTATAATTTGCATACCAACTTCCTGGAGGTAGTAAGCTTTGCTTTGCAGGGAGGGGTTATTGCTTCTTTATGGGTGGCAGGCATTTATGATGTAACAGCTCAGTGAATTGCTGGCCTTTCCTGAAAAATGATTATCAATTACACCAAAAAGATTGAATCTGTGTCAACTGTCAGTAATCCATAAAGAATGGCCTGGAACCACCCAATTAACTAGGGGAGAAGGGTGGGTTTGTGATTAAAGGCAAAACATTAGGAGACAGGAGACTGAGTTACACCAGTTGTGTGCCCCCCTTTAAAAGAGGGAGCTAATATTGGGAAACATCATAGAAAGGGAAGGGACCTTCAGAGGTCATAAAGTCCAGTCCCCTGCACTCACCGCAGGACCTATCACCACCCCTGCAGATATTTTTTTAAAATGTATTTGCCCCAGATCCCTAAATGCTCCTCCCCCAGGATTGTACTCACACCTGTGGGGTTATCAGGTCAATGCATAAATCACTGAGCTACCCTTCCCATTCCCATTACTAACACAACCCTGACTTCCACGGTGACATTTAAACTCCAGTGGATCTACTACATGAAATTTCAGAGCTGAAAATTGCAACTAGTATTTGATTAAGGCTAGTAGCATGTTCTTGCTTACTAACGGATATTACGAGACCTGTAGTCCTTAGATTGAAACTATTTTTCAGACAGACCATACTGATCTTTGAGAATTGTAGGCTATTGCTGCCACTAAAGGCACTATATAAATAATGTAACTGTTTGATCAAGGCCACAACAGGGAACTCAACTGGTTGTTGTAATCAGTCTGAACTTTGATTGGTATTGCTTTGTCGGGCCAATGCATTATTGCATTCTTTTTAAATTAGAAACGAATATTACAGTGGGCAGTGCACGTTCCATTATCATCCTCTCTATGAAATTACATTACACAGTGGGCTTGTCTACACTAGTCCCCTCCTTCGAAGGCAGCATGCTAATCAGCCTGATTGGAGGAGGCTAATGAGGTGCTGTGATGCATATGCAGCACTTCATTAGCATAATGGCCACCATGGGAACTTTTTGGGAGTAAGGGACCTTGGAAGTTTGGCAGGTCCTTTGAAACTCCCACATCTACACTGCCTGTCAGTGCTTCGAAGTTAACAATTTTGAAGTTCCTGCAGTGGCCGTTATGCTAATGAGGTGCTGCCTATGCATCGCAACACCTCATTAGCCTCCTCCGATTGGGCTGATTACCATGCCCCCTTCAAAGGAGGGGGCTACTGTAGACAAGTCCAGTAGGTAATTATGCAACTTCAACCATGGACATGCATAAAATAATTAAAATGGAAATCTACTTTAAATATATCGATACAGCTATAGCTGGTGATTTTCTTGTTAAAAAGTAAAAAACAAACAAACAAACAAATAAAAGAGGAGCAAGTGCTCAGATGGCTCCCTGACTTCACACCCAAGCCAATCCTGTGGCTGGGCCTGCCAAGGTGCCAGTACTCAGTATTGGCAAGTAGTAGCACAAAAAAGCACTGGTTATAGCTATAGATAGATAGATATCTATAGATACAAATATAGGAAATGAAAAACTCAAGTGTTTAATGTATGCATTTCTTTTTCTCAGTCCTGATGCTGTATTTTGAAAAGGTCATTTCAAAATGACAGCCAGAAACACAGAATACAAGAGCATACAGAAGAAAAACACTGCTACAATGCCTCAGAATTCTTGTCCTTTTTAGGTCCTATCTTTTTCAAAGCCATGGGCATCACATCTCTACTGATGGTTACTTTTCCCCACCTCTGGCTAGTCTACTTATTTCTCTGATTCTTCCTTATGCTTAAAATGTCCAAAACTAAACTGTTTGTTGCTATCAAACCATCTCTTCTCTGGCAACAACAGTTCCATCTTCTACTTCCTAGTTTTTGACTGACTCTACTCATACCCAGACATTCATAAAATCCTCCACAGTGTCTCCAGAATTCATTCTTTTCTCTTGAACCCAAATATCAAATCACTAGAGTACACTCTAACTATATCCCAGCTGTATAATTGAAATCTCTCTCCTCTCTGGACGCTGCTTCTGATCCTGCCAGTCTATCAAAAGTGGTACTTCAAAGATCATCTTATTTTCATGCTTCTCTGACAATAGCTTCCCAATTCTTCTACCTCAGCACTAGTTTCCTCTATTCTTCCTGCATAAATAAATGACAGACTTTTCTTCTCATCCAAAACAATCTCTTCCTCTACCCTACCCCATACTGGCCTTTTACAGTACTCCTGGCCTGTCATCCAAGTGCGCCTGTTGCCTACTCCTTGCGCCTACCCCCTTTGCACCCTCTTGTTGCTTTTCATGTTTCCCTTTACATTTGAAACACCTTTGCAATTATTTTGGAGCATAAGTTTCTGTGGGCAAAAACCTGACTCATCAGATGCATGAGTGGGGGGTGGGGGCAGGGTTTCAGACAGAATGACTGAAAAGACCTTGTCAACTCTGGCCCTCCCCTTGACTGAGACTCTTTCTTTACACCCTCCTCTGAAACTCCCCCCACTCATGCATTTGATGAAGCAGGTCTTTGCCCACAAAAGCTTATGCTCCAAAATATGTTAGTCTATAAGATGCCACAGGACTCTTTGTTGTTTTGGAAGATACAGACTAACTCAACTAACCCTCTGATACTTTGCAATTATAATCCAAGTAAGGACAACAACTCCTTTCTCCTTGAAAGTAGACCTGAGAATCCATCTGTTCTACAAAGCAATCTCAAACAATTGTTGTTCTGGATGGTCTCCAGTCTCTTCTGCATAAGGGTTTGGAATGCACACACGAACTACTGAAGAACCCTGTGGATGTTTGTGGGGCACTATAAATAGCAGCAGGATAATAATAATATTTCTGGTACAGGTCCTTGAAAACACGGAGTAGGCCCACAGAAGAGAACATGTCAGATACAGTTCTTATCCTTCGCTTAAGCTTAGCAGCAACCATGAATTGCTTCAAGTTGTGTGTGAGAGAGCTTAGCTTAAAGGGCTTTCAGCCAGCCACTCCATGATAACATTTATTCCCACCCTCCCCCACACCCACTTATTAAGCCTCATGCCCTTTCCCTTGGTACATGCCACCACTGTGTCATGGAAGCCACAATCACTGACAAAAAAGCTAACATGACCTCTCTGGACAATGCAGTACCATCTCTATCTGCAGTCTGGTGGCTTGGCACAGAGAGCCTAAGAGCGCATTTGTACCCTTTCCATTAAAAGACTATGACAGCTTAATTCAATCTTTATTAAAATCTAGTTACTTGGGAGAATAGCCAAGGTACACAATGTTACATCCTTAGAGAAATAAACCAGCACAAAGGGCTTGTTCAAATTATTTTATGAATAGGTTCACATAAGAGATATATCACCTAAAAGGCAGGAAGGTTTCCTTTCTCCCTTTGACTGATTGATGGGTTACAGTGTCCCTTTCTTTTCATCTCCTCTTGTGGTACACCACTGGCCACCATTTCTGTGCCAATGGACACTCTGCTTCTCTCATTCAAACCTCTCCTTTTTCTTTGCATCTTAGATCTTTGGTTGCATGCCACCTTCTTCCCGCTAAGAGACAAATTGTGCTACCAGTCATGATTATGCCACCCAACTAGCTGCAAAGAGTTTGAAGACATTCAGCTTTATTAAGGTTCTGTGGTGGGATCGGGGAAATTTATCCCATGGAGTCTCCAAAGAGGATGTCCTTTTCCCTCCTTTTGGCTCTGAAGTTTGGGGTCTAACCACAAGACAGCACTCTGTCTCCATTGATCCCAATCTTTCCATTAGCCACTGTGTTTGCAGGCCTTGTGCCTTGACTCTCAAAGCTTGTCTACACTCAAGAGTTGACTTGGTTTATGGTAATTTAAAATGCAAAAGCTTTTCCGGAATAACTCCATGCATGGACACTCTTGTTCCAGAATAATAATATCCATGCATGGAGTTAATCAGGATTTCTTAAGCAGTAACAACTTTGTTCAGACAAGTCCAAATTCTGCTTAAGCGTTAATTGATGTCATCATCACCTCCCAACAGAATGAGTGAAACCTACCAGCCCTGCAACTGGGACACACTAAGCAAACCCAAGTGTTAGAGATGAGACAGAACCAAAATTTCAGATTCAAACATTTCCAAACTTTAGAAGGATTCAAAACTGGGACCAAATCTGAATTTTGCACTTCAGGCCTTTTCTTTTAAACCATATTCCAAATATAATAGCTAGTGTTTTGTGACACACTCTAAGGAGGATACTATAAAAAATCAGCTGTAGTTTTAAAGTCATCAATGAATACAGAGGCAGGTTAGAAAGCACTGGATACCAGGTAAAATATACTATAGCTATAAGTTAATACCATGCTAAGCACCTGAAGAAACTTTTCTGTGGGACATATGTGAAGCTTGACATGTGTTTCGTAAACTGTTCTGAGAACTAGATTATAGTATTTTCTTCTTCAGTCTCCCTCGGCAAAAGCATTATCCCCTCAGTATATGCAGACGGTGTTTATTAATGGCAGTTTTGTCAGTTAATAAAAAGATAAATTAATTGAGCAAAGGATAACCAGATCATCATAACCATAATTATAGTATATCCGCGTGCCAAGTCAAAGTTCTACCCATACCTCAGATATACTTCAGACAAACCTCTGATCTTCTTTCCGAGTCTAAATGAATTATCCAAGTATCTGATTTTAGCATGAAGTTTACGTTTCACATAAAAGGAAGAGTATTTAAGAATGCAATGCATATAGCTTTGCCAGCTATCACTGATGTGCCTGAAATTGTTCATTCTGACACACCCTGACACACAACTGGAGACATTCTAAAAGTACTGATTGGTGCTCAAGTAAACAAGAGGTAAGCATAAAAGCACTAAAGTGACAATGTCTATGACAAATGTATTCTGTTACAATCCCAAAAACTGGTTAGTTGAAAACCAGGGTGGAATGATAATCATTGCCTTTGAAAGCAACTCAAAACAATTTCTGTTATAATAGGACTCTGTTAAAGGCACAGCTATTTCCCTCTAAACATTAGTGTGTCTGCACCATGTCAGTTTTTAAGGTCACCTTGTCATCCAGGAGATCTGATTTTCAGATTTTTAAAAAGAAGTGTTTTCATTTCAGAAAATAAGTTGTGTACTCCTTTACTGGTAGGCACACAATAAAAGTATCGAAATCTGATTGGCTGTCTTTATCGAACTCCTTTGTTCCCAAACTCGACTAGTTAACCTCAAAAGAAAGCTTTAAAGATAGGTCAGAACAACACATCACTGCCATAAAACCCTTCCAGATATCAGTCACGGTTCATAGCAATTAAGTTTCTTCTCAGTAGGACTGTCCTAGTTTTTGCATCCCATCCTTGTATTCAGTAGCCTTTAGTTCAACTTATGTGAACCTAATAATTCAGCTATTGTTGCTGCTTCCCTCCCACCCACCAACTCAAATGTCTGTTTTACAGACTTGGTAGAGCAATATAAATAACAGCAGCTTCGACAGTTTCAGTTAGAACAGTTCTGCTGAAGGTCAGTCGCCTACAGTTCTTATTTTAAACTTTACTTTGATGATCTATGGTTAAGTTCTCAATTTTTGTAGCTGTACTTAACATACTTTTTTTTCTCTTGCATGTAAAAAAGAAAGTCAGTAAAAGTTCTATTTTTACTGAAAAGGAATTTACAGACAGTAAAACTTGACTCAGAAACGAACTAGTGTGACAACGAGGCTGCCGGTTGCTGCTTTCTGAAGCATAAACTTATTAACAAACGTTAGCATTTTCATTCATACTTTACTTACGTGTCTCTGCAAGACAAAGCTGCAGCAAGCACAATCCTAAAGTTGCACACAACAAGAACTTGTTCATTGTTCCTTCAGAGTTACTTTGCCAAAACTAAAGAAATCCTTGATGGTTTGCACAAATCAAAAAAAGGCTCCTTCAGCCAGTAGTCAAAGAGCTCTGAAGTTTGCTGCAGTTTTTATTCTGATTCTCAGAAATTGCAGCCGTGACATAACAGGGAGGGGGAGCTGATTCAAAAGTCACACCCATCTCGAAACAAAAGTAGACGGAACAAGAGGGTGGGTGGGGGAAAGCTACTACTTCTGAGTAAGCAGCTGCAGTGGGTTTTTAGAGAGGCACCAAATTTCTTTCACACATAGGTGTAATGTTACTGCTTCTTTGTTGGAAAATTTCTACAACTTCTTGTGAGTTAGTGGAGAAAGGGACGGACTGTTAGCTGCATCCACTCCTGCAGCCTGTTTTTCAGCCACTTTATTATGAGACAGAACATAAAATAGCTGAGTGTTAGAAACCCACCAGAGCATCTACAACTCTCTTAACATTTCCAAATGATATTTTTCTCTTTCCATTTTCTCTCCTTCATTTTGAATGAATTTAGCACTCATTAAAAAGAAGTACTAGAGTGACAGTACATGGGTATGATGTCCAGGTGAAGCAAAGAGAGATTAGATTTTTCTTCACCCTTACCTTTTCCCAACATGCTTCTGTTTTGATCTGAGATGACCATCTCTGCAGCAAGTAGGAGGGTAAAGCTCAGTCCCCATGGCCCATTCAATCCATGGCTTCTCTGCAGACATCACCAACAAGAGAGGTAAATAGCACCAGTTACAATGGTGGATTGTTTTGTGTCAGAGATATCAAATGCTGACTGGGAACTAGGTTGTAGCCAATGATTCCTTATTTTTATGGCGTACGAGGGGAAGAACTTATTTATCTTATTCCCAAAACTCAACGGAAGACTCAGTGAAAGTCTCATACCTTCAGTTTTCTGTATGTGTGTATATGCATTGCAGTCCTGGGTTTTATATTATTTTAATGTTGTTGAAAGGTGCTGATGGAAAGATCTGGAGAGGTATAACATGAGGCGAGGGGAGGTATAACATGAGCATTGAAAGTATAAGCTGCCACCACCCTTCCATGTCCTGTTCATTCTCCTGAGTCTATCCATACCTCATCTTCCCATCTACAATGTCTGTTATAGTAGTGGCTTATGTGAAGTAGACATTGCTTTCCTCCTTACTGGGCAGAGACCGCAACACCCATTACACACCAGTCTTTAACAACAAGGAGATGGCAATGGATTTCATTTACTATTGATAATATTTAGTCCTGCCTTTTGCGCAGGAGACTAGGCTAGAAGACCTCTCAAAAATTCCTTTTTTGATTAAAAAATAGTGAGATTTTCTTGAAAAATGAAATTTTGAAAGCCCAAACCTTCAGTTTTAACATACTTTTTCCATTCCAAAAGCTAAAAATAGTCAAAGAAAAATATTTGCTAACATTTTTGGGGGGATAAAAATAATTTGCCAGACACCAACCCACATATCACACACTGACTCTGAATACACCAAATAAAGTAGAAAAAAAAGTATAATGTTTTAGCGGTTATGTTATACAATTTGTAACCAAACTTTAGTTCATAGTAACATAGCTTGCGATTCAGAGAAAGACAGTTTCTTGTTCAACTTTATTACCCTTAATTATTAGCACAGGGGGGTATTTCTTTAAATCTATTTTGCTCCTGTGTTCCCACTCTGAAATCTTGTTTGCTGGGTATCAGCCTAACTTTAATTGTCAAGGCTAATCCTGAAACAGGATTTTGTGGAGGAAATGGTCCTAAAAGTTTCATTGTAGCAAACCCCATTGGAGTGCCCCTTTCTTTGGGCTCTGGGAGCTGACCGAGGAGAGTGGGGGGGCGGGGAGCGGGAAGTATAACAGAGTCTGTGCTGACTCAGACAAACTGCTCCTTTGGCTCAAGGGCAAAGCATTCCGGCCCCCTTGGGAAGCTGGGCACCTGATCCTACTCCTGCCAACATTTTGTTCCCAAATTTAATTTACTGCCCATACCCTGCACAGCATTAGGAAGATGAAACAATGACCCTCAGTTATTTACTTCTAAAAGATAGAAGCAGCTCAGAATGGTACCTTCATGTTCAGGCTCCTCAGCTCTCAGTCTGCCTTGCTGCTTTGCCTTTGCTTTCCCAACAACAGAAACAAAACAGAGAAAAAGCTGCAGTTGCTTCAGATATTCAAATGTATAGTCAAGGCCACTTTATAAACGCCCTTCTGCTTTGGAGCACGTGCCTCCTCCAGCTTCCTTAAGCTTAATGTTTAATCAAAAGCACTGGATGACTGGCCAGCCCAAGCAGCATGCAGCAGTGCACACAGAAGTAATCATATTTCCCATCCCTGTTTGCAATCGCTTCACCATCTACCTACTTACTACACGTGTCTGAGACAGGGGTCCAGCCTGGGAGATCGGCATGGAGCACACAAGAGATATAGCCGCAAGCCAGATGTGTGTGCTAGCCTGCAGAAGGGGCATATTGGATGCATTAATCACTAACCAAGCCAAAATTTGTAGGGGGGAGTGGTGGGGAGCAGAGAGAAATAAATCCTCTCTGTAGGTGGTTGGAATCATTCCCTCTGCCTCCTTCTTGACATGGAGTAATGAGAACCTGAAAATGTATGTTTCCGGGTATAAGACACCATGAGTCCCTTGGTCCCTCTTTTAAGATGAGTCATAGGTGGAACATACACACGTGGGTTTCTCTCTCCATGTATCTTATTGTACCCCTTCTTCAGGGGTGAAAGTAAGTCACCTTTTTCACAGGTACTGTCATATCACATGCAGGGGGGAGGGGCAGGTGCTCAGGGCAGGGGGTTGGAGGCTTCAATGGGACAGTAGCTGTGAGAAATTGAAGTGGGTGTGGAATGTGGAGGTGCTGAGGGCAGAGGGCTAACACGAGTGGGAAGGCTCAGGGCAGGGGGCTGAGGGTGGAGGAGATGGTTATGGAGTACGGAGGGGCTCAGGGCAAGGGGCCTGGGGTGTGGGGGTGCAGGAGGCAGGGTTGGTGTGAGGAGGCACTCAGGCCAGTGGGGGTTCAAAGCATGGGGGTGTGGGGGTGCAGGAGTCCAGCACAGGGGGCTGGGAGCGTGGGGAGACTGAGGGCAGGTCACTGGGGGTCTCAGAACAGGACAACCTTGGGGGGTGCAAGAGTCAGGGTTGGGGTGGAGGGGTTCAGGAGTGATGGCAGGGCATTGGGGGCTGGGGCTTGGGGGGTGTAGAAGTGAGAGCAGTGGAAAGGGGAAGGACATCGTTTCAGGGTGATCAGAAGCCCAGCTGGGAGCAGCTGCAGCTGAGTGCCCCAGTGGTGCAGCTTCTTCTTGTCAGAGTGCTGCAATGAGGTGCACCAGCTTACTTTCACCTGTGCTCTTTACTCTCAGTCCTTCCCTCTCTCCTCATCCATGGTCTCTGAAGCCCTCACCCACCTATCTCTCCTTGTCTCTTCTCCCTATATTATACCCTTTCCCCTCTCCCAGACCCCTCTGCTCTCAGTCTAAGTCATCCTCTTTTGCACACTGTGGCCAGGTCTACTAGGCAGGTAAGTCGATTCTCAATACACACTTCTAGCTACGGCAATTGTGTAGCTTGAATCGACTTAGCCACTATTGACTTACCTTGCCATCTTCACAGAGGGCAGTCGACAAGCAATACTCTCCCATTGAGATCCCTTACTCCCACAATATTGAGGAGTACAGGGGTTGACTGCCGACCCCAGATAGTTCGATTTCATGCATCTCTGCCAGGCATACAAAATCAAACCCTGGAAGAGCCACCCAGACCATGTTGATCTTCCGTGTAGTATAGACACACTCTGTGTATTTGAGTGTTTGGGCTAAACCTACAGAGCCCCAGAACAACAGATTAGCTAGACAAATACACACACTCCAGCTAGATGGGTAAAACTCTGCATTTGCATGTGAAAACTCTTATTGCACACGCAGTTAGATGTTTGCTTAGTCAGCTGTGCCATATGTGCCTGATCCAAAGCCCTTGCAAGCTAAAGGGAGTCTTTCCATTGATTTTAATAGAATTTAAATCAGGCCATATGTGCATATAGGTTCCAGGTTTGGGGACACGTGGTGGAGGTCACATGAATTATATGTTGTTCACCTGTTGCATGAACATTTTGCTCTGTCTGTGTAGGGAGGAGAGACGGCACAGCCTGGTCAGAGCCACAGCCAGTGATAAACACAACATATGTTACTACTTAAAAAAAGCAGAAGCCAGAATCATGTTGGATTTATCTCTGTGACAGTTACTGTTTGCACAGCAGCACAGCTGGATGTGTACTGCCCCTGTTATCCATACAGCTATGCTTAAGTTGTGTACTAAGCAGCAGTGTGCAGTAAGGAATTTTCAGGTCTTTCCTTTCCATGAACAAACAACCCAGTAAACCATACATAATCTCTGTCTAAACAAGCACAATAGCAGGTTGGCTGGCAACTTGTATCTAACCATCAGTACGTGATCCCGGCGCAGACTGAAAATGAACAAAAAGCAGGATATTTTTAGAGACCATAATAGGCATGTGTTTGGTTTCAGTGACTAAGGTAATAGCTGGTTCCCTGCTGGCACAGGGAAGAAAGGTGAAGGCGTGTGCATTACCTTTGATGGACAGCATACAGGAGAAACAAAGTCAGAGACTACAGGCTTGGAACAGTTATATTTGACCAAGTAAGGTCATACAAGGAAATTTGCCAGTCTTCTTGCTTTAAGTCTGGTTCTCCTTGGAGAATAACAATAATCCCTACTTTTATATAGCTCTGTTTCTCAGGAGATCTCAAAGCGCTTTACAAAGGACATCAGTATCACTACCCTTGGTTTACAGATAGAGCAATTGAGGTACAAGGAAATGAGGTCATTTGTTTGTGGAGATCCAGCAGTCACCAGCTCTTCTACATCCTAATCCATATAGCCAGACACCACAGCACCGAGCTGCCTCTTCCTCATCAGAACAGCCCCATTTGCATTTTCAGAGCCAGATCTGCTGACTGTAGTGATTATAAGGTTTTCCTGATTTTTATTCCTGTTAGCCCTGCAGAGTTAATACAGCTAGGGTTGGGTGAGCTGGTTTCTATTCCGTCTGGTGGAACAATGAAAGATTGTATACTAAGCACTAATCGTTTACAGCTGTGAAAACTCAGAGGGCCATGGGACTGCACAGGTGTCTCAAAAGCCCAGCTGAAAGGCAGTGAGCCTGCAGAGAAGTTGCTGGAGGTCCAGTTTCACCTACCAACCCATTACTAGTGGAGACAATGTACAAAATGGCAAGAACCTAACTTGGTTCCCATAGCCTAGTTTGAGTTTACAGCGATGGCAGTGAAAAAAATCATCTTTTAATTTGTAACCTGAACTCATTTGATACAAAAATTGTTGGGAGAAAATAAATGTGGTAGATGAATGAAGTTTTCCTCACAGTATAGACAGGCAAAAATGCACAACTGTGGATATCTCAAAAGGCAGCACTTTCTTAAATTAGGCTGAGTGGACAGGAAAACAAGGGAGATGTGATCATGCAAGGATAGGGAATTTCCACAGCTTTGCACATAGTTTTGGAGACAGACAAATAGGTTGGGGGAGAGGAAGAACACTTTGGTGATATCTCTAGTCCGAGTTCCTGCCTTAAACAATAGCCAGTGCCAGAGGCTTCAGAGAGAGAGAAGAAAAGACTCAAAATACATCTCGTTGTACCATCATGGTGGGGAAGGGTTCAGCCACACACTGTACCACTTTCACTTTCAATGTACCGTCATGGTAGATGTCCTTTTCTAGAGGCTCAAGGTTAAGTTTTATCATAACTGTGGCATCTTTTTTTTGCTTCCCTAGCACAGCAATAACTTTTTAACTTTTAGCAACAATTTTATCTGTTAATTGGGAGGGCAAGTTCCAGAGAACTACGATGGATTGAAGACAGAAATATAAGCCAGGAATCCTTGGGTTTCTGTCTCTGCTTTGGCACCAACTTTCTGTATGGCCTTGGACAGTCAATCTCAGTTCCCCATCTGTAATCCAGGATGATAATTATAGCACAATAAAGAATTAAAACATTTCCTATGAATATTAATTTCAGTTTGAAAATGCATTGCTAGTGAATTGTGGATGCAACCTTTAGGCTTGCTTTTGATGGACATTTGGGTTTACAAACATCATCATCAGATTTATTCACAGAAAGAGAACTCTGCTCTAACAGCCATCAAATGAATTTCTCTTTTTTTTATTCAGTTATAAAAAAAAGAGAAAAGAAAAGAAAAAAAGCCCTTTGTTTGTTAGTTATGTAAATACGTAAGTCATCCAATCGCAGAACAGAAACAGTATCATGTGACCTAGAAAGTTAGACAATACAGCATGGGAACAGTGGCTTTCTGGGTGTGGTGTACTTTTGTATGTCATAGAATCCTAGGGCTGCAAGAGACCTAAGGAGGTCTCTTTTCCCTGAAACCAACTACTTGTGAGCTATTAGCATGGGGATAAATATTTGATAAGAAATTTACAATGAAAAATGAAAGTCTGAAGAATTTACAGTCTGCTTATATGGAATATGATGATTAATAAGTTACTACTATTTGTTCAACTCTAATAATGCCACTTACCTATTATGACTATTCCACTTACGTGCTGGGAGGATTAAACAGTTCAAGATTGTACAGCTCTTTGAACATGTCAAATCTAGTATTATTAACAACTCCTCAGGAAATTAGAGCTGCAGCCAATCCATGATAAATGTACAAGAAGTGATCCAGGTCTGAGTCATCAACTTCTCCAAAAAGTACTGCGTGAAAGCAACTTCAATGATCTCTGTAAAATACAAAGGGGTTTGAGAAGAATATTCAAGGATCTCTCTTATCTGCTGTCCAATGTGCCTGAAGTCATTATCTTTTAGAAAACCTCTCCCTACCTTGAGGAAGATATATTAGAATAAAGATCTTTATATGTATAAAAATTAAGCTGACATATCACACTTCACAGAGTGCTTTATTTAACCGTGTTGCCACCCTGATTGCTTTATTTAATTACTGTATGAATATAAAGTCTCCCTGAGGGCATGGTGGGGGGGGGAGGCTCTAAATAAAGACTCCTGGAACAAAATTCCTAAATGCCAGGGTCGTTGCACACTGAAATAAATGATTTGGCAGGTTTTGGAATCTCCTTCACAGAAGAATTTTTAAGAGCAGGGTAGATAAACACTTGTCAGGAAGGGCCTAGATAATACTTAGTCCTACCATGAGAGCAGGGGACTGGAAATAGGTGACTTTTCAAGGTCCCTTCCAGTCCTATGATTTTATGATTCTAAGCCAGGATAGGATTACATCACTTCGCCATAGGGTCCTTTCTGAGAGAAGAGGCACTAGTTAGCTACAGCGTGAAGCGCTATGTAGTTCCTCCAGGCCTTCTCGGCCAGCATACCCAGAACTAGCCTAAGTGTCTTCAAAATACGGAACTAGTGCAGCAAATTCTGTTAGCAGGAGTCCAGTGACACTCTGTAACTGCCTTGACAGAATACATGGAAAGCGTGGCAGTGCAGGAATGAACTCCTCTGAGTAGCAAGTACCACATGACATGTCTTAACCCAATGGCTGTCAATAAGGCAAGAAGCAGGGTGGAAGGAAATTAAAGATGTTGGGATGATGGGAAAAGAGCCTTTCAGGAAGTCCATGGACTTGGTACAAATGCATGTAACATGCAGACAGACACATGATAATACTGGGCCTATTCCAGATTATCAAGGGTTCAAACCTGTGAATTCCAATCTTTCTGTCAGGTATTTTAAGTGGCCATTGTGCTATAGTTCCTTCCCACTTTATCTATTTTACAGTGTCATGTGCCCCTAAAAAATAATAATATAGGTTTGTTCATCCTAAAGGATCACAGGCTGCATAAAGCAAAACTCATCTACCACTGAAATACACCCACATCTGAGATGGAATGTAGTAGATGCTTGACACAACTCTTTAGTAAGGGGAGAAGCAAAGAAACATCTGCGATTGTCAGTACAGGATTCAGTTTTATGTAGTCTCAATGCAACTACCTGAGTTGGAGCGTGGCCAAGACTAAATTAACAAACACCCCTAACCTGTGAAAAATGGAAGGGGGCTTTTAATGATCCTGCCCTAGACTTCTCACTGAAGACTTCTCCTCCATTAGTACACTGTCCTCACCAATGTGCCTAGCCACTGAATGAACGCGAATGAAGGATGAAGACTAACACTTTCTAAGGGCTATACATTCTGTCCCTGAGACTACGTCTAGATCACAGTGATTTGTCGACAGAAGTTTTTGTTAGAAGATATCTTCTGACAAAATTTCTGTTGACAGATCACTGCCAATTTGCCCAGTGGATTGCAAGAGTGATTTGCTCTGTCAACAGAGAGTGGCCAGACTGTCCAGCCACTCTCGACAAAATGGCCAACCAGAAGCACAGCAGACAGGGCTGCCCCATGTCCCAGAAGGCCTGTCCATCGACAGAGGGCCCCCCCAGAATGTCCAGACCAGCTTTCTGTCAACAGATCTCTATCAACAGTGGTGTTCTGCCTCATGGGAAGCAGGCTGTGACTGTCAACAAAAGTGCTGAATTCTGTCAATTTACTATCAACAGAATGCCTTGGGAATCTGGACGCTCCCTGGGTTTAGTTGCTAAAATGCCAGTTTTGTTGACAAAGCCCTCAAGTGTAGACATAGCCTGAGTGTTTAAGTAAGTGAATAGTCCAAACACATGCTTAACTGGCTTGCAGGGTTGAGGTTAGAGTCACTGGTTATCCTTCAGATTTCAAGGATGATTGTCAATTGTCTGGGGCTGGTGGATCTGCAAGTGACAATGAGATCTATCCTGAATCCACAGACCTTGGCACAGTTGGGACAGAGTGAACAGCAATTTAAAGGATTAAACTCTGAGTCCCAAATATCTTCTTGAATTCCCTGCAGCTTCTCAGAGACGCTAGACACTGATGTGCAGACCAGGCCTTTTTCTGCTTTGTTTGTAAGACCAGAAAAGATCACAGCTCGAGTTGGTATGGCTTCAGCGCATTCAGTACTGGATTTTGGATTTACCAAGTGCAAAGCAATGCAAAATACTTTCTGTTTCTTTCCCCAAGGCTGTGGAGGAATTTTTGAGAAATTTGTAGAAGGGTTAGAAGATGAAATTCAGAAAGGAAAAATCATCAGGAAGATCTTCCTTCCAGTTAGGTCAATTCAATAGTGGGAGAGCCTTGCAATACATTAAAAACCATACTTCAGGGAATTACTCAAGACTTACAGCAATATGTACACGATGAGCTAATAAGTGAAACTGTAATATCTGTGATGTGATTCACTTAAGAATATGCCACACCTCAAATGCCACCGGAGCTGAAACCTGTCAAACCTGAGCAATAATTGCAGCAGATCTTCAGAGCTCTTACCACAGACAATAGGATTTCCAGTTCCACAATGCTGAGGTTGAAACATAATAAAAGCAATGAGAATACAGCCCAACTGAATCCGAAGACTTGTCTACACTTGACTCAGGCAGCACATGAATTTAAAGTTCAGTTGCTGGTCCTGATCAGCACTATGTATGGTCACCCTTAGTCTGAAATAAAAGCGCCATATTCCTGTCTAATGTAATCAGAGTAAATCAAGTTAAACATGAACAGAGCACTCAGGTTTCTTTCCACAGTAAAAATGTTCATTTATTGCGTTGTCCAGAAACAGCTGGTCAAGAACAACACCATAGCTACATCAACACTACAGAATTTGTTGACAAAACTGGAGTTTTGTGAACAAAGTTCACAGAACGTCCACACAAAAAATGTATTTTGTCGACATACTGTTGACAGAACTCGGCACTTTTGTCAATGGTCTTCTGTCCGTCCCCGTGAGGCAAAACGCCTTTCTCGACAGAATCTTTGGACAAAAAAGCCGTATGGATGCTTGAGGGGGGGCCTTATGGATCGTCAGGCAGCCCTGTCCACTGTGCTTCTGGTTGGCCATTCTTTTGAGAGAGCAGGCAGTCTGGCCTCTGTCAGAGCACATTGACAGAGCAATCTGCTTTCGTGTGTGACTGCGATCTGTCAACAGCTTTGTTGGAAGATATCTTCCTCCAGTAACTTCTGTCAACAGATTACTGTAGTGTAGACATGGCCTATTTGTAGTCCTGAGGCAGCCTGTACTTTGCTTGTTTTCCTTGGAAGGATGAATGGAACTCACAGGTCTGTGGGAAAAGGATGGCTTGGCTTTTATCCTGCCTACCACCTGAAACAGGCAGCTGTCACACCATTTACCTCTCATGGCATCTTTCACATTTCTCCAAATTTTGTTTTATGGTCTCTGAAGAGCAAGAGCTTGTTGCTATTGGCTAATTACTAAAGGGCGAAATGAAGAGTATTTGAAATATACATTTACGGGATTTGCAACTGATACTCTTTCTTTTGTGCTCCAAAATGGGAAAATGAATTGCTAATTGAGCCATACCCCCCTTTCGCAAATCCCTTTCCCTTAACAGGCTGGAAGCATACACAGAGCTGTGCATACAACTAGCACCTTGCAGGATTAAGCACTTGTACAATTTGTTTCCACTTTCTAGCCATACACCAATTTAACCTTGTTACAAACAAGCACTAAGAAAGCAGCAAGTGTGGAATCTGTCTGAAGCCTCCCATTTACTTACAGGCCTTGAAAAGAACAATTCCTGGCATAAAACAGATTCTAGAATAATCCATCAAAGGCAGGCAGTAGCCCTTAACCCCAACAAGGCTCACTGTTGCACAAACTTCATTAGTCTCAGTGCAAATGGCACATTTGGCGAGCATAGAATCATAGAATCATAGAAGTGTAGGACTGGAAGGGACCTCGAGAGGCCATCGAGTCCAGCCCCCTGCCCCAATGGCAGGACCAAGCATTTTCTAGACCATCCCTGAAAGCCATCTATCTAACCTCTTCTTAAATAGCTCCAGTGATGGAGATTCTATCACCTCCCTTGGCAATTCGTTCCAGTGTTTGATCACCCTGACAGTTAGGAACTTTTTCCTAATGTCCAACCTGAACCTCCCCTGCTGCAATTTAAGTCCATTGCCTCTTGTTCTATCCTCAGAGGCAAGGAAGAACAAGTTCCCTCCCTCTGCCTTATGACACCCTTTTAAATACCTGAAAACTGCTATCATGTCACCCCTCAATCTTCTCTTTTCCAAACTAAACAAGCCCAATTCTTTCAGCCTTTCTTCATAGGTCATGTTCTCTAGACCTTTGATCATTCTCTTTGCTCTCCTCTGGACCCTCTCCAATTTCTCCACATCTTTCCTGAACTGCGGTGCCCGGAACTGGACACAATACTCCAGCTGAGGCCTAACCAGCGCAGAGTAGAGCGGGAGAATGACTTCTCGTGTCTTGTTCACAACACACCTGTTAATACATCCTAGAATCATGTTTGCCTTTTTCACAACAGCATCACACTGTTGACTCATATTTAGCTTGTGGTCCACTATAACCCCCAGATCCCTTTCTGCTGTACTCATTCCTAGGCAGTCCTTTCCCATTCTGTATGTGTGACACTGATTATTTCTTCCTAACTGGAGCACTTTGCATTTGTCCTTATTAAACTTCATCCTGTTTACCTCAGCCCATTTCTCCAGTTTATCCAGATCCTTTTGAATTATGACCCTATCCTCCAAAGAAGTTGCAACCCCTCCCAGCTTAGTATCATCTGCAAACTTAATAAGTGTACTTTCTATGTCAATATCTAAATCGTTAATGAAGATATTGAACAGAACCGGTCCTAAAACAGACGCCTGCGGAACCCCACTAGTTACACTTTTCCAGCCCTATTGAAAACCATTAATAACTACTCTCTGGGTACGGTTATCCAGCCAGTTGTTCACCCACCTTATAGTAGCCCCATCTAAGTTGTATTTGCATAGTTTATTGATAAGTATATTATGTGAGACCATGTCAAATGCTTCACTGAAGTCTAGGTGTACCACATCCACTGCTTCTCCCTTATCCACAAGACTTGTTATTCTATCAAAGAAAGCTATTAGATGGGTTTGACATGATCTGTTTTTAACAAAGCCATGCTGGCTGTTCCCTAGCACCTTACCACCTTCCAAATGCTTGCAGATGATTTCTTTAATTACCTGCTCCATTATTTTTCCTGGCACAGAAGTTAGGCTGACTGGACTGTAGTTTCCCGGGTTATTCTTGTTCCCCTTTTTATAAATGGGTACTATATTTGCCCTTTTCCAGTCTTCTGGAATCTCTCCCGTCTCCCACGATTTACCAAAAATGATTGCTAAAGGCTCAGATACCTCTTCTATCAGCTCCTTGAGGATTCTAGGATGCATTTCATCAGGCCCTGGTGATTTGCAGACATCTCATTTTTCTAAGTAAATTTTAATTTGTTCTTTTCTTATTTCAACGTCTAAGCCTACCCCTTTTTCACTAGCATTCTCTAAGTCAGGTATTCCTTCAGATTTCTCAGTGAAGACTGAAACAAAGAAATAATTAAACATTTCTGCCATTTCCAAATTCCCTGTTACTGTTCAAATACCAAATACTGAGCAAATACCAAACCTCTGACTGCTGGAGAACAATATTTTGGAGCCAAAAGTCCAGTGGCTGGCATGGCATATTTCCTAGAACATTTCATAAAGGAACATGCCACAGGATTTTTTTTTAAACCTTACCCCAGTATATCAGAACCTTTAATGTCCTCAATTTCCAAATATTAAGACTATGACCATTTCTTTTGGCGGGCACTATTTAAAGAGACTTTAGAGTCTTTTGAATAGTGACAGGAGGATAGCCGTGTTAGTCTGTGTTCTATCAAAACAAAAAAGCAATCACATAGCACTTTAAAGACTAAACAAATAATTTATTAGGTTATGAGCTTTGTGGGACAGATCCACTTCTTCAGATCTATAGACGTACCAGAACAGACTCAATATATAAAGTAAAGCGGTCCAAAATTGTTATTAAGGTTGGCAAATCAGAAGAGTAAATTCCCTTTTCAGTAGAACACAAACGCTCAGGTATTTAACAGAATGGCCCACTCCATTAAGGTGCTGGCTGATGGATTTGTGTATTTGGAGATTTTTGATGTCTGTTCTATGTCCATTCATTCTTTGTCAAAGAGTGTTTGCAGTCTGTCCTATATCCATGGTATGCGGGCATTGTTGGCACATGATGGCATATATGATGTTAGTTGAGGAACAGGAGAATGTGCCCGTGATACTGTAATTAACGTGGTTAGGTCCAGTGATGGTGTCTCCAGAATAGATATGTGGACAAAGCTGGCAACAGGGCTTGTTGCAAAGAGAAGTTCCAGAATTAGTATTATTGTGGTATGGCCTGTGATTGCCAGTGAGAATCCTCATAAGGTTGGGAGGTTGTCTACAGCACAGGACAGACCTGTCACGTAGGGCCTTCTGCAGTGTGGCATCATGATTTAGGAGGGGTTGTAGGTTGTTTGGTGCCTCCATATGCTGACAAACCCAGACTGACTATATAATGCTCCTTCCTCCACCTTCTCCCTTGTTAGAAGTGGTGGTGGATAAGAAGGACCATAGTGAGGCATTGGGACATACCTAGCTTGCTCTCCACTTCTCAAAACTTAACTCTGTGTAGACAAAAGCTAATCCCTGATTATGCTGACACATGCAGACTGCCCTTCAGATGAATGGTGGGAATTCCTATATTCATGGCTTTCTAAGGCTTAGCTATGCCAGGCTGTATGCAGTGTGTTGTGGCCTCCCCTGTTACAAAGTGAAAACTTGAGGCCCTATTCACCTTTCACAGGATAAAAGTAATTTCCATTGCCTTTAGGAAGAGATATTCCTTTCAAGTGATAGGAAGACTAGACTCCTTGATGCAGGAATCTGTGTAAAAAGAGTGTGTGCGTGTTGCGTATTGAGAAAGAGTGGCATACTATTCATGGCTAATATGAATGGTAAAAACACACACAGTGTATGCGTTTCAGACAGGTCAGCTAATCCCTGTGTTTGTAGGAGGGTAGATACATGAGTAACTGAGTATGAATAACACTTGATGTATGAGTAATTGTGACCGTTTGTATGAGATAAAATATGGATTCAAACATTCAGCTGGATATCTTTCTCGCAAGTTTGGGGCTAATTCTGATCATGATGTTACAGGTTTTCAGTCTGAAGACAAATATGGAAATGAATTCAGGTTTCACAAGGGATCAGAGGAGCTGAAGCTACAAAATTAAGATCTAGAAATGGACATACTCACCTTCCACGGTATACAATACCAGGATTTTGCTTTGGCCCCATTAGAGAGACAATCATAAAGTACAAATAGAAGAACAGCCATAATTAGACAGACCAAAGGTCCATCCAGCCCAGTGTGAAGTCTTCCAATGTTAGGCAATGCCAAATGCTTCAGAGGGAATGAAAAGAACAGGAAACCATCAAGTGACCCATTCCCTGTCGCCCATTTCTAGACTCTGGCAAACAAAGGTTGAGGACACCATCCCTCCCCAACCTGGCTGACAGCCATTGAAGGCTTATCCTGCATTAATTTAGCTAGTTTTTGAACCCTGTTATAGTCTTGGCCTTTACAGTGCTCTCTGGCACGAAGTTCAACAGGTTGGCTATGTGACAAAATACTTGCTTTTGCATGTTGTAAACCCACTGCCTATGAATTCCATTTGGTGATCTCCTAGACCCTGTGTTATGAGGAGTAAATCATCCTTCCCTATTTGCTCTTGCCACACCAATCAGGATTTTATAAACCTTTATCATATCTCCAGCTTGGTCATCTTGGTTTCTTTTCCCAAGCTGAAAAATTCTGGTTTTATTAATCTCCCCTAATATGGCAGCTGTCCCATACTCCTAAAAATTTTGCTACCCTTTTCTTTATCTTTTCCTATTCCAGTATATCTTTCTGAGGTGTGACAACTACATCTGTATGAACTATTCAAGATGTAGACATGCCATGAATTTATATTGAGGCAACACGACATTTTCTCTCTCGATCAAGCTTCAGAGACAAACTATCCCCAAAACTGAGGGTGTACAAATCCAGGCCACCTTTAAATATGCATAGTAACCAATATTTTCCACTTGGTAAAATCTTCTCTTTATTTTTATTGCTCAATAGCTGTATCTTTATTTATTATTGTTTTATTTACTTCAGTGTCGACTTAAAACAAGCCTATGCAATAGTTTAGCCCTCTCTCAGACATCTTAGGAAATTCACATCAATTAAAGAAAACATGCAAAAACTACCATTCCTCACCCAACAGGGAAGAGGAAAAAAATGATCACCACCACCCCCCAGCCATGTGGACTCCCTCATCCTTCCTCATCAGCCCTTAGCTATGCCCTTCCTCTCTGGAAGTTTTGTGCAGACCCTAACCATCAGTAGGCTCAGATCAGGAGCAAATTCCGAAGACTCAGACCCCTCATGAAAAATACATAGTCTGTCCTCTCTATTAAATCAAGAGCTCTCCAGCTTGTGTACCCTGGTGACAATTACCATGACTAAAAATAAGGGAGGAAATGTTTCCCCTCAAACTGAACATAATGGGTAAATCAAGACAGAATTTAATGACTTGATTTCAGTCTTACTCCCAGTTCAGCCATAATGCTTGCAGATGAGCTTTGATTAAAATGTAGCTCACACTTAAACTCAATGATTAGGAGGACTAGCTGCATCAGCCCATAAACAACAAGGAGTCTGATGACACTTTAAAAATTTTATTCTGGCATATGCTTTGATAAATTGCATCTCACCTGTCAGATGAATGAAGAGAAAGAAGAGATGGAAAGTATACAGAGACTCCCATATTTGTATTCCTACCATCAATTCTTTCACTTGAGGCAGCTGACGAAGTGAGTTCCAACTCACCATAGCTTATGCCAGAATGAAATTTTTAGTCTTTAAGGTGCCACCAGATTCATTGTTTGTGATAACACAAACTAACACTCTCTGAAACCTAGCAATCCAAACAATTTCACACTCTACTCAGACTCTTTTTCAATAAACAGTGCAAATTAGTTTCTTTAAATGGCACTTAAATAACAAAATCTGTTTGTCTAAATATATTTTTTTAAAAACTTTTTAATGGAACCAAAATCCAACTGCAGGGTTTATAAATAAGGCCGCCAACCTCCAGATGAACAAAACACGTTTTCACAACCTCTACCTAGACCAATCGTGTTTATTCTTTACATGTAGTAACATGACAACTGAGAAAAGGGAACAAATAATACTGTCAAGCATTTGGCAATTGCAGTCTAATATTCTATTATAGTCAAGAAATTGCAACTCAGATGAGATGCAGCAGATCTTAATTAAAAGGAAACGAAGTTACATTGTTTGTTAGGGGACTTTTGTTTGTTTGCTTTTGTTTTCAGACATGACTTAGTTTCAACTTACAGCAATTCCAAAACATTCTCTTAAGGGAAATGTGAGGCCCACCAAAGTGAATGGAGTACAGTAAACTGCCAATTGTTCTTCAGAAGCAGTGTTCCCTGTAAGATGGATGCTTGGATGGCCACCCAGGAGAGATTAAGAGAGCAGCCATCGCACCCAGAGCCAATAACATGTGTTTCTACCGATGATGCATATCTGCACATGCCTCGGTGCACATGATAAAATTTATTCCTTGCATGGATGGAAAAAACAGAGGGATTTTGGTGCAGTGGGGTGGGGGGGATTGATTTTAAATATCTTCTAAGGAAGCATTGCTCCATTGTTATGCTGCAGTTTGGAACGATCATCAGATTAGTGCTGAGGTGGCTGTAGTACCCTAAAGGGAAGACAGAATGCTGAAAGTGTGATTTCTAGTTGGTTTTAAACCAACATGAAGTCACGTACCATAAGAACACTAATAACATTTCCTGCATTTGCTCTTATTTTGTGTACAAAGGAAGACAGAATGAATCCTGCACAAGAAAACTTAGATGCCCTGAAACGCTTGTGACATATATCTATATGATTAGCAATTTTATACTTACCATTTGTATAAAACAAAGTCCCAACTATGTGTGAGAATAGGTTTCCTGAAAGACTTCCAAAAGGACTCAGTCATTATTATCCAAGTTGGAATCAACTGTAAGTGGGCACGATTTCTTGACATTTCTCTATAGTAACTTGATTTGGACTGTCATCCAATGGTTTACTACAGAGTCTTGGATCTTTAATGAGTCATATTTATCTTTCAAGATATATGGAGGAAACACTTTTGTTTGCTATTAAAATGAACTATCTTTAGGGTAAAAAGGAGTATGTAGTGACAGATAGGGCACTAGGCTGGACTTGGGAAACAACAGGTAAATTCCTTGCTCTGCTTCTGGCTTCCTGGATGATTGTGGGTGCTGCACAACCGGTGGTTTCTCCCCACTTGGGGGCCGAAACAGTGCAGGTGAGCTGGGCACTAGGACCCACGGTTCCCGGGGGGCGCCCAACCACCCACCCGAGCAGGAGAAGAGTGCAGTTGTTGATAGGGAACAATGCAAGTGCACCTAAGGTCCCCACTATTCCCCTAGCTGGCAGTGACCAGCACAGGAATCGAGGCTCAGGTACAGACCAACAAGGTTTAACTAACAGCTGATCTATTAACAAAAAAGGCAACAAGCAAAAATGCAACAACAACAATAAAACATGCACATAAACCTACTCATATTAATTACTACCTTAACTATACTTAACTTACAATTATAGTTATTATACTAGACTCCATAAGGAACACCTGTTTGTTTATCTTTATTTGACCGCAAAGCAAAAGAGTTTCATTAGTGAATTGAAGAAAGGGAAGGTAAAGGGAGTCTGGGCCGAGGCGCTACTCCCAGTGCAAGTGACTGACGGTGGAGGCTGCCGGAAATCCTACCCGTAGCCAACCTCCTTAAACCCCAGGCTTTTCCTGGGATCTTGTGACCTGCACCGGGATAAAATATGAGGGGGAGGAATGAGAGGAAAAAGGGAACAAGGTGGCTTAGTTTATGCCTTACCGCTACGAGTTAAGATCCTTACTCTATTAATTCTATTTAACTAATGACTTTAGTAATCCTATATAATTACTATCTCTAAACTAAAAGGTAACTAATTATAAGTAATATTTTTAATCAAGTGTGCCCTAATATGGGCCGATTGGACTTTTAGGCCCAGCCGTAAGGGGTCAGACACCTGGGCTCTGCCCTCCCCCTGCCAGAACAACGGCACAGCGGTGGTTGCGACCCTCCGCCCCCCTGTCAGGGGTCCCGGTGCCCACAGCTATAAGTGTTCCTTGAATGTATGTAGAATGTCAAAAGTAGCAGAAATGACTGGGGCTTTGCCACGGGTCTATTAGATACAGTGACATGTCTTGTCCAGTGTGATGTCCAGTCCGGTGTGTTTGTCCGTTCCAGGTAGGTTGTCTCATTCGGTGAAGTGAGCCAATTAGAGAGCGACGCAGGTGGCGCGACGACGGGAGGAGCAATGGCAATGATGCAGTGTTGGTGGGCTCCTGGTTTCCCTGCCAGGTACACAGTACCCGCGGCCGGAGCCGCGGGCCAGTTCGCCACCCGAGAGGTACGCCGAGGAGCCCACTTGTTGCTCCTCGATGCAAGCGTGCGGCTCGGGAGAGGTGAGGTGCGCTGGGGCGCTGGCACCACTTCTGGCTCGCTGGTTCCCTCCAGCCCCTGTCTGCTGCAGTCTGCGCCGCAGCAGGTGCTGCGAACGCCAAGGTGATTTTTCAGCTCCTTCGCTCCTGAGAGCCTGGCCTGAGGGTCCAGCGGACGTGGCTTGCGCCGCCACACTCCCCTGTACTGAGTAGCAGGGTTCTCACCTGCATCCCCAAGGGCCGCTGAGTGGCCTGACAGCCCTGAATTTATAGACCAAGCTCATGATTATTCATTACCTAATTACCATATTGAAAATTCCAGACAGCTGTTTTCAAACAGGTCCTCTGCCTGGCCGAATGTGCTAGAAAAGCTTACCTTCGGCCAATCAGAAGACTTCATTTCAAATCTGCAACCATGAATAATTCATGAGTTCAGGTTACCGGGGAAACCAACTGACTCAGAGTGACCGTTGCAGGGGGCTGCTAAATGGCAGCCTATGTAACTTTGGATTTTTCCATGTACTTGAATTGATTTTTTACACTGCCAGAGGCTTGTTTCCCCTGACACACGGGGACGATAATGCCCTAGGGATAAAAATCCCTGACAGTGGGCAAGTCATTTAGTCCATCTGGAATGGTGACCACATTTATAAATTTTGCAGATGACACCAAGCTTAGATAGATTGTTAGCACTTTAGAGGACAGGTTTAGAATTCAAAACAGCGTTGATAAATTAGAGAATCTACTTGGAACCAACAGGATGAAAAATCAAGAAAGACAAGAACAGAGTCCTTCATTTAGGCTGGAAAAGTCAGACACACAACTACAAAACGGGCAGATCAGAGGCTGTAGCTGACAAGTGCCTGACAGAGGGTGAACATTTTGGGTGCTGGATGAACTCCTTTTTGTTCCCCTCCTAAGTTCACAGAGGGTGCAGGCCTGCAGGCTGGATAGGCAGCTGGGGCTCGTCAGAAGTCATCCAGCAACAGGTTGCAATCAAGCATCTGCAACCAGTTAAGGCCTCCAGGCTCCCTATAAAAGGCTTTCCCCAGCCTGCAGGGAGGAGAGTGATACCCAGAGAGAAGGAGGCTGGAGAGAAAGGCAGACCAGACCAGACCGGAGCCAAGTGAAACCAGCCATAAGGTACCAGAGGGAAGTGGTGGGTGAAGAGGCCCAGGGAAAGCTCACGGCCATGGGGCAGGGCAAAAGCCCCGCCTGCTCCCTCCTTCCCTAGGATCCCTGGACCAAAGTCCAGGGCAGTGGGCAGGACTGGACTTCCCCACCCTTCCCCTGGAGGGGTACCCAACTCGAGCCAAACCAGGGCAGCTCGAGACTGGTGGAGAGGGTTCTATGCCAACTCCAGTTAGGACTGGCTGTGATGAAAATGGCTTGGTAAAGGGAGACCCCTACCTTTGGAAAGCCCCAGGGCAACAAAGGGGCCCTGTAAATCTCTGAGGCATCCAAGGAGCCAGCCAGAAGCACAGGACCCCCCGGAACTGACGGGGTGCCTGTCACATGTTACAAAAAGGATGGTGATTAAACTGTTGTCCATGTCCATCGAAGATAGAAAATTTTTCCTAATATCGAAGCAAAGTAGTCCTTGCTGCAGATTAAGCCTATTACTTTCTCTTCTCATGCCAAGGGGAGCCAATGGGGAACATGCTTCCAGGGGACATTGTGGAATCCTCGTCACTGGAGGTTTTTAAGGATAGCTGGTGGGCTGCCACTTTTTATTGTCCGTCCCTGGTTCCAACTCTGCTTAACTGAAGAGACTAAATGCAAGGTGGAGTCAAAGAACATTTTTGATGTCCCATTGGATAACTTTTCCATTCTTTTTTTATTTCGCATGACCAAAAAAAAGGACATTTATCACGAAAAACAGCCAACAAGTATCTTCAATCCCCAAGTACAAACAATGAAAAAAATTAGAGCCCTTCTGTTATTATACTGAATGTGTATTTCATTTTGCTTTACATAATCCCTGAGGGAGCAGTCTGATATTTTGAAATGCAGTTTTGACCACGCCATTAAAATATTCCTTGATTCCCATCATCTTACAAATGGAATGAAGAGTTGATCCCTGGAGATGATGATAAGAGTTATTTTTAGAAATACGTCTTAGAAAATGGGGCCAAGAAATGGGAGCCTTTGACCCAATGCATGACTCAGAACCATAGCACAAGATGTTCCTTGACTCTGACAACAACACTGTAAACTAGCTGCAGCATTTCTCTGCAGAGGAATTTGGAAACAAGTGGCTATAGCCACAAAGGGGATTTATGCTCAATACCACAGTCCCTAACGTGAGGCTTCCAGCCACCTACTGGGAGCCACAGCCCCCAAGTAAGGCATCCAAGATCCCTGTTTCATGCACAAGGAGAGTTAGGCACCTGCAGAAGGAATGCATAAAAGCCCGTATGCTAAGTTTAGAGCTGCCTAAGCTAGCAAGCAGGGAATGCTAAGGAGAGGAGTGTGGCTTGGACTTCTCTTCAAAGGGGCGGTAGGTGTCCAAGGCAGCAATGGCCTCTATCTATCCAACAGCCCAGTGACTAGAACGCTCACCCAGGTTCAGATCTCCACTATGCTTAAGAGGAGCAGGAACTTCAGGGCAAGCACCCTCACCTGTGTCATGGAGTCAACAGATCGCATCTACACATGAAAGTGGATTGTGAGACTTTTTTCTGATCTGTTCTGTGGACAAAAGGGCCTTGCAGAGTATCTGCATGGCTTTTTTTTGTCAACAATTTCTGTTGACAAAACACATTTAGTGTGTAGATGCTCTTCAACTTTTGTCGACAAAACCAAAGTGTAGATGTAGCAGCAGTGAAAATGATGTGAAAGTGAGGAGTTCATACAGTTTTGTAAAAGGAAATTGTGCATTCTCAATCTATTAGAATGTTCTGATATGGAGGTTAACACCTATGTGGGCAAGGAGCATCCAGGGGATATAATGTATTTTTGATTTTCAGAAGCCTTTCAAAAGATTCCTCATCAAAAGCTCGGAAGCAGCCATGGCAAAAGAGGAAATGCCATCTCATGTACCAGTAACTGCTTAAAAGACAAGAAACAAAAGGTAGAAATAAATGATCCATTTTCAGAATGGAGAGAGGTAAATTGCAGGGACCCTTCAAAAGGTCTGTATGGATGTCTGCATCATTCAACCTATTCCTTAGTGATCTGAAACAAGTAGTAAACAGTGAAGTAATTGAGTCTGAGGACAATAAAAAATTACTCAAGTCCAAAGGAGACTGCAGAGAGTTGAAAGGGATCTCATTCAACCGGGTGACTGACAACAAAATGGCAGATGACACTCAGTAGCTGTGTCTACACGTGCACGCTACTTCGAAGTAGCGGCACCAACTTCGAAATAGCGCCCGTCGCGGCTACACGCGTTGGGCGCTATTTCGAAGTTAACTTCGATGTTAGGCGGCGAGACGTCGAAGTCGCTAACCTCATGAGGGGATCGGAATAGCGCCCTACTTCGACGTTCAACGTCGAAGTAGGGACCGTGTAGACGATCCGCATCCCGCAACGTCGAAATTGCTGGGTCCTCCATGGCGGCCATCAGCTGGGGGGTTGAGAGATGCTCTCTCTCCAGCCCCTGCGGGGCTCTATGGTCACCGTGGGCAGCAGCCCTTAGCCCAGGGCTTCTGGCTGCTTCTGCGGCAGCTGGGGATCTATGCTGCAGGCACAGGGTCTACAACCAGTTGTCAGCTCTGTGTATCTTGTGTTGTTTAGTGCAACTGTGTCTGGGAGGGGCCCTTTAAGGGAGTGACTTGCTGTTGAGTCCGCCCTGTGACCCTGTCTGCAGCTGTGCCTGGCACCCTTATTTCGATGTGTGCTACTTTGGCGTGTAGACGTACCCTCGCAGCGCCTATTTCGATGTGGTGCCGCGCAACGTCAAAGTTGAACATCGACGTTGCCAGCCCTGGAGGATGTGTAGACGTTATTCATCGAAATAGCCTATTTCGATGTTGGCTTCACGTGTAGACGTAGCCAGTGTTTACAAATTCAACAGAATTCACTTTAGAAAACATAATCCCAACTAAACTTACCAAATGATGGAATCTAAATTAGCAGCAAATATGCAAGAAAGAGATCGTGGCATCATTATGGATAATTCTAGGAAAACATCTGCTCAATTGGTGGCAGCAGTCAATACAGGTAAAAAAAAGTTAGGATCTATTAGAAAAATGGTTGATAAGTAAATAATTTGATGGCACTGCATCAAACCATGTTGTTCCCACACCTTGAGTACAGTGCTGTCCACCCATCTGGAAAAAGACATTAAAAGTAGAAAGAGTAAAAGGGAACCATAAATGATTAGGAATAATGAACAGCTTCCATGTGAGGAGAGATTATGGGGACTGTTCATCTAAGGAAAGAGAGAGGAAGTATGTGATGCAAGTCTACGAAATCAGAACTGCATGGAGAAAATCAATAAGGGAACATTATTTATCTCCTTAGTATAACCTAAGAACCAGGTGACACCCTGTGAAATTAATAGTCAAATCTAGGTTTAAAACAAACAAAAGGAAGCGTTTCTTCACACAGTGCATAGTGGCTCTGCAGAACTCTCTGCCAGGGGAATCTCACAAAGGCTAAAACTACAAGTGACTTCAAATAATGATTTTATGGAAGATAGGCCTATCAGCAGCTGTTAGCCAACACGAACAGCGATGCAATCCATGCTCCTTAAGCCTGTGCCTGCCTGAAGCTGGGAAGGGATGACAGGGGGTGCAACCTTTAATAACTGCCCTGTTCCGCTCACTCCTTCTTAAGCGGCACTGGCATACTGCACTCAATGGGCCACTGGTCAGACCCAGTATGGCCATTCTTAGCAATCTGTTTATTTAACAGTTATGCTCACAACACTTATTTTATTACAAACTTGCAGGTCAAGGCACTGAGTACATTATGTTCCATCAGAATATCTGTTGATCATGTCTGCCTGTGTCACTCACTACTCAGTCTGCAATGTCTTGTGAGAATAGCTCATCAAGCATGTATTGGATATTTCAAAGCTTCAGTTATTCTTGGCTGTGGCAAAGCACTTATAAATGACTGTGTTTGTTATGAATAACACCATGTGCTTAGTATCAAAAGAAATCACCATGGTGATAGGCATTATGTACACATCCATGTTGAATACAAGGATAGCATAGATATCATTTCACCCACTAGTGAGCAAATAGTCCCAGAAGTGTTACTTTTTTCTTATGGCCCAAATTGTCATCACTCTGTACGCCTTTGGTTTACAGTGGATTAAGTCAAATGAGAATAAAAAGAGTAAGATTTGCCAGACCAGCTGAGAGAAACTGTCCTTCAGGTTTGGTATCCTGCTGGTATTTCAGAAAAACACCAAACACCTCTACTAGAATAACCTGACCAGTTTTGTAGAGCTATACAGTAGGTATCCATGAGGGTATCAGTTTAGGACTTAAAGCAAGAGACTGAACTACCCTTATTTTAGCATGCTGTATGATTTATTTGGAGAAAGACCATGCATTTAAATCAGCATGTTCCTATTTCTCAGGCATCTAATGTGTCTCTGGCTCTAGTTACTGGACTGTGATAATGTCTTGCTCATATAGTCCTAATTAAAATATGTCTCAGCTCCCTGAGGGATATGAGTAGTGTCCTTTATTCTGCATGCATGTAATCACTGTAGGCCAGATTTTTCCCCTGATGTCATAAAAACACCATACAGATAATACAACCAAGGTATGGCATGAACATTGGATTGTATTGCACAAACTCTCTCTGAGGTGGGAGGAAATAAATGCAACCTCTAAGTCCCATGGATCCACAGGGAGAAGACCTACCCACTTTTGAAGTGCACCAGTTTCATTTTCTCCCTTGACAACCCTATTACTAAAAGGTCCTATGGTCTCTTTGTCTGTGAATTAACCCCATCCCATCATGAGGTGGAAGGTGAAGAGACAGACCTAGTATTGCTAGGTGCAGCATTCGTTTCATCCAAGATATCAACCATCTTATGAGAAAAAAACATCCCAAACAGAACAGCTGTTTGTCAGGTCTGCCAGTCGGTCGGCACATCTACACAGAATTGTGACTGAAGGCCTAGAGGTATCATGTGGCAGTGGATGTATTCCCCACTTCTGTGATCTTTGACGCTATTTCTGCTCTTCTCACTGCCTTAGAGAGAGGGACCACAGAGCCCTGCATAACAGAGCATCACCTAATTCAGCAGAAACTCAAAACTGCCTTATCACTTACTGACATTATTTTAAATTCCTCTGACCCATTTTTCCCTGTCTTCTCTTCTATGCTGGTCCTTATGTCTCCACCATTACCTTAGTATCTGAGCACCTTCCAGTAATGCAGTAAGCAATGTGAAGGTACATCTGTCACGTCAAGCTCATTCTTTCTCTTAACAATGCTTTGTTTTCAACAATTTTTTTAGTTCCAGGCTGAATTGTATCTTTATGGTAAGAAAATGTTTCTTGCTTAATGTTTTTATCTGTGTAACATTCAAATTAATTGTGTATGAAAGAAACTTGCTGCCAGAACAACATATTATGAAAGGAAGTCATATTGTTTCCAATGAATGAAGGAAAGTTTCTGAAGAATCAACTACTTGTCTCTGAAAGAGTCACACTAACTAGGTATTAATCTAGTGAAAACAAAAATACTTTCCAAAAGGAATTTACAATTTGAATAGGGTCAGTTAAAAACACTTAATTATTGATTCTCTCTTGTTCCATTGGCTGGAACAGTACAGTAAGTAGGTCAGTTGTTGTTGAAAAGTATGTCTTAATTCTCCCCTTCTGAACAACTGGTAGGATGAAATGAGCAAAAGAACCTATAGCCTCTGTAGGTGTTATCTTGCACGCTTTACTTATGCATGTTATCCAATTAGCTTAATGGAACTATACATGAGAAATACGAGCTACATTTTGCCCTAAATCAAGAAAAGTTTCCTAACAATACGATCTGTCAACCCATGGAATAGTCTTCCCAAGGGAAATAGTGGAGCATACAGAGCTCGAAATGTTAAACATTGGACTAAGCAAAACTGGAGAATATAAGGAACTCTTCCATATTGCTAGCGTCAGTGAAATAATTTTTATGGATCTGCTGCATGGCTTTGAAAATTCATGTCTGTGTACCTAGCACTTTGTAGTTCTAAAACCATCTGCTTAAATACATACTGTGCTTTGTTAAAAGGATCTGAAGAAACCCTCGAGTGTTCATTGGAATTTTGCTTGGCTTTCGTACACTCAGATCTCTGGTAATCCACAGGAAAAAAAATTGTTGCCTCAGCTGCTGTCTGGGACTTCCATGCCCAGCTACCATCCGACTCTGCTGGGACCCATTTTCAGGAAAAGCAGCTCAGCTTTAGTCTCATGCTTTTGCACAGGTTATTCATCCCTGGGGAGAGGCTGACAAACCCAGTCCCTTACCTGAGCCTCATGCTGTTGCCTCTGAGGAGCGAGGGCAGACGGTGGTAACTTGCCCTGGCCCCTTTCCCTATTGCCAGCTGCATGTGGTCCAAACTTCTCATTCTGCTCCCAATGACCAGGAAGCACCATGCTGGGCAGGGAGGAGGCTGAAGGCTATTCCTAAAGGCCACAATGCTCACTGCACAGGGAGCACCCAGCAAGTGTGGCGACTGTTGCTTGGGTTTAAGGTTAACAACCAGGCCTGTCCAAGGGAGGGAGGAACAAAGGGGACAGTTGCCCCAGGACCCAGTGTTTCAAAGGAGCCCAGAGTTTTGGCAGTGGCAGTGGGACGAGCTCTGGGCCCCTTTGAAGGGACAACAGCCCAGCCTTCCACCCCATCCCTTGATTAGGGCCCCCCACTGTTCCTGCCCCAGTCCCCATCCAACTTTAAGTGCCACTGCCCCCTTATCTCCATGTATATAGTTCATTCCCTATCAGTTTTTTGTCATTATTTTTATTATTCACCTTTTACTATTTACATTGCTCACAGTTGATAAAGGTTGAGGGTTAAATACATGTTAGCATTCTGCACCCCCGTGTCCCTGATTACTGTTGGGGGGAGGGTGGGATGTTGCAGGTGTGTGGGATGGGCGCATGGGGTGTGTGGGTGGGGGGCCTGTGGGGAGGGGTGCAGGGGTTAGTAGTCCCCTTGGCTGAATGCCTCCCAAAGTGCCTCACAGATCTGGAGCCCAGCATGGTCAAGCCTCCCATTAGGGGCTGCAGCGGGCCACTGTTAGCTCCGCCATCCAGCCCTGGGGCAGGGTCTCCTCACGTGCCTCGATGAGGTTGCGGAGTACACAGCAGGCGGCCACGACCTGTGGGACGTTCTCCACCCCCACATCAAGGCTCGTGAGGAGACACCTGAACCATGCTGTTAGATGGCTGAAAGCGCGCTTGATGGGATACTGAGCTTGTGTGAGCCGGGTGTTAAACAGTTCCTGGGAGAGTGTGAGGTGGCCCGTGTACGGACACATCAACCAGGGCTGGAGTGGGTAGGCCAGGTCACCCATGAGGCAGAGAAGCACCATGACGTCCTTGACAGTGCAGTACCGCCAGGGCACGAATGTCCCAGCCTCCATTCTGCAGAACAGAGCGGAATTCCGCAAGATCCGCACTTCATGTGCCCTGCCTGGCCAGCCGACATAAATGTCCATGAACTTCCCACGGGCATCCAGCACCACCTGGAGCATGTTGGAGTGGTACCCCTTGCAGCTGACATATTGGCCATCACTGAGGTCCGGGGCCCTGATGGGGATATGTGTCCCCTCGATTGCCCCGAAGTGCTGGGGGTACCCAATTACAGTGAAGCCCTCAACAACTGAGTCCAGGTCCCCGATGCTCAACAGCCGCTGCACCCACAAGTGGTTGATGGCCCTCACAACCTGCAGGGGAATGGGTGCACTCGTGGGCATACACAGAGGGGTCCTTCCACCCCCTCCCTCCCTACCACGCCCCCACCGCTGAGGGACCCCTCCAGCAGCAGCCATGTGGTATCACTTCTGGACTAGGCCTGCCCATCCCCCCCAGCCCTGCTCCCTCCCAATTGGCACCTGGGGTCCCCTGAGCCTGCCAGCCCCCTCCGTCCCCGCAGTGGGGCAGGGTCTGGGGCAGGGTTTATCTGGAGGATGATGTTCCCAACTGTGATTGTGCCCACCCTGAACTGCTGCCCAATGGATTGGTAGCTGTCTGGGGTGGCCAATTTCCATATGGTGATGGCCATGTGCTTCTCCGGGGAGAGGGCAGTCTCATCCAGATATGCTGGCATCGTAGCATGGGGGCGAGCCAGCTACAGATCTCGAGGAAGGTCTCTTTCTTCATCTGCAGGTTCTGCAGCCAGCGGTCATTGTCCCACTCCCCCATGATGACCCTGTCCCACCAGTCCGTGCTGGTGGAGTGGGTCCAGACATGCTGGACCAGCAGAGGGGGCCTGGCAGGGGCGGTGGGGGTGCAGGACACATGGACCTGGGCCTCTGTCTCCACAGGAGGCTGAGGAGGGTGGCCAGGGGGATGGCTAGCCTGTGGGTGAGGGCAAACCTGCTGTCCTGTGGCTGCTGGGAGTCCATGCATGCTGGTCGGTGGGCGCTGGACAGGGACCTGGGTCTGGCTTGCAGTGCACAGACGTGGCTGGCCTCGGCAGTGTTTGCAGAGAATGGCTGTTTGGGTGGGGCCCTTTAAGGCGCCATATGGCCAGCAGCCCCGGAAGGGCTCCCTGGCTGTACGACCCCATCCGTGTTGTTTCCTGCCCTGTTCTTCTGGAAAAGCGTCAATGCATGTGTAGATGCATTCTTCCAGAAGAAGGGGTGGCTTTTTTGGGGTCCTGTTTGATGTGTAGATGCACTCTTCCAGAAGATCTTCCTCCAGATATAGTGCCATGTGTAGAAACGGCCACTATGTATAATAGATGGTTCTTATATTGTAGGTGGCTACCATTCTTTTTCTCATTATGTATCGCTACATAATCCGGTAATCAGCCAGAACACTCTGAGTTCCAGAGGAACATTCAGATTGAGTTAAACAATGTATTTCTTTTATAAACTGAACTGAAGAGATGTTTCTAAAATTTAATTAGCTAATAAACTCTTAAGAACTAAATAAGAAATAGACAATGTGTCACGTTCTCCTTTGTCTCTCCAGCTGCACAGTTGTCATTTCAACCATTTCAACTGACAATTTTAACCTGTGCATTTGCATTTTAAAATATAGGTGAAAACCATTTTTAGTCATGTTTAATTTCACAGTTTCCGCATTTTTCCTGCACCAAGTCATGGCATTGTTAATATGTCAATGGACATAGGCAGTAGTTGTAACATCACTTGTGGCTGGAGAGGTACAGAATATTTTTCAGTCCATTTTTAATAAGAAACTCTTGATTCAAATTACCATTATATTTTAGTGTAGGAAAATAATTTTACCAAGATTAATGATCCTCATGATATTGCCATAGCTTGATATTTTAATTGCAGAGAAACATTTTTAAAGAGCAATTAAGTGTCCCATTTCAGTGTTTGCAAAGAAAATATTGCTGCATTTACAGTTTATAGGAAACAAAGTGCCATCAACTACATGGCTGAGCTCAGGAAGTCTGTTCTTATCAGTCAGGTTAAGCATGATCCAAGAAGCAAACAGAGGCTGTGCAAAGTAAAATATCTCCTTTTTCAAATTCTTTGAACTATTAATAATCAAAGGTGATATCTGTAAAACTGGTAGGAACACGGCTAGATAAATAGAAACTGGACAGAATCCCTTTACATATTTTTTGGATATAGTCTCTATCAATGATCCAACTCATATTTCAGAGGTTACTGTGAAGACAGAATTTATTACCAACTCAATTGAAACTCACTCTGGTCATATCATCAACAAAATCAACATGGATGAAGTAATACAAGGGCACTGACAGCCTCCATGTTTTCCCTGGAAGGAAACTCCATTCCAAATAACCGGTGAGGGAGGCTTACTATATTACTGAATTTTTGCTATAGCAGGTATCAGTAAAATAACCAAATATTTCTCTCTCCTATGGATTTGGGGATAGGAGATGAATAGAACACATTTCAGCTCTATCAACTACTCCCAGTTTTTTCTGAGAGCTATCTGGTAAGAATAAACTCATAGAAATGTGTTTTCTCAGTACTACAGGTGGAACCTATCTAGATCGGCACCCTCAGGACATGATTGGAGAGAATTTGCTGAGCCATGGGAGGTCAATATTGTCTAGCAGCGTTAACACTTCCACTGCGTACTGGGCTCTTAGAAGACAGCTACGGGTAAATTACAGCTAAGCAACAACACAGAACACTGAGAGCCAGGACTGGTGGTTGTAAACCCAAACTTCATGGGACCACAGGAAACTTGGCCACACCCATGATAAGTGGACACCTGGCTAACTAAAATCATGGTGGACCATGGATGTTGCTGGACCAGAGAGGCTCAGTCTGTAATCAAAAAGGGGGAAAAAATCAAGATGGGTAAAAGAAAGTCTGGGTTGATAAAAGACAATCAAACTGGAAGAATGAGATGAAATAAAGATATAATAAAGTGATGGTGCTTTGTGAAGTCGCAAGGGTGAATTGTGTCTGTATAAGGTACATGTGACCTGTGAATGCTCAGTATTTCAAAAAGCATGCTAAGGATAGTTTCTAATACAAGATTTTGAAGAAAAGTGGTGTCTTTTCTTGCCAAAATTTAGTATGCAAGGATCTTACAGCAAGACTAGTGTTGGCCAGGGAGGACACATCATCACCCCCAGGTCCAAGACACAGTCCACCTAGGCCAGCCACAGTTCCAAGGACTTCACCTGGGTCTGCAGCTGTTCCTACTCTGCCTGCTGCCACTTCCAGTCCACTTGCAGCTGCTCCTGGGCAATGGCATTCTGCTCCCAGATGGCAGCTGCCAACAGCTGGTAGCCATCATCTGCCAAGTAGTGACGGACCCCTGGGCCGTGGGTGCACACTGGGGGTGATGATGTATCCTCCCTGACCAACACTAGTCTTGGTCCCACTGGCTCAGGCTCCTCGCTGGGCTGCCTGGCTGGATGGTGGAGCTGGCCTGGCCCCCGGACAGTGCAGCTGTAGGGTGGGAAGGGGGACAGCACTGGAGACATACCACTATAAAGCCCCTTCAGCCCACCCTGCACCCCCCACAGTCTATGGGATGGGTCTGTCCAGGGTATGTGCACCCATGCCCCTGGATGGTGGGCCATATTGGATGGGGACACTGTGGTGTCATGGGCACCAGTTTGACCACAGCCCCCTGTCAGGCCAGCCCCAGGGGCTGGTGCCCTGGGGAGGGGACTGGCCATGAAATGGTGCCCACCTGTGGGTGGCAGGCATGCTAGGTGTAGCTAGGGCCTCCATAGAGCCTCCTCAAACACACATACAACCTGTAGTGCTGTCCAGAGGAGTGGGTGCTGGTCATTGCCTGTGGCCATACCAGATAGTGCGGAGCAGCACCCTGAAGTGGAGTGTGTAGGGTGGGCCCATTGCCCAGGTGGCTGGCATGACCCCAGGCAGGGTAGGGGCAGGAGGCTGCCTCCCTCTGAGGTCCTGGGGATAGGACAGTTTGTTGTGGAGCTGTAAGTGGCCCAGCATCTGTGTCTGGGAGCCACCCACAAGGTCCAGGTCAGACGCCCAGGTGGGTGCATGGCGCAGGTGCCAGACCCGGGATGTGAGTGCCTGGTGGGACTGTTCCTTAAGGTCCTGTGGCATGGCCTGTCTCCCCCTCCCCACTGCAAACTGGTGTACGCTCCCCTTAGGGGGACCACCAGCAGGTGCAGAGACCAGGTCTGGGGATGCTCATGCCAATACTGTGACACTGGATGAGCTGGAGGACAGGGCGATGGTCAGAATACCCTGGCTGGAGTCAGGGTTGGAGGTCAGGTCATCCTGTGGTTCTGGGAATGATCCTGGGTCCGAGGTGATAGACTCACTTGTGGGGACCTCATCATCAGTGTCCACCATCTCCCAGCCTGGTGCCCCATCATTTCTCCTCAGCATCCAGTGCAGGACTTCGTACTGGGGGCAGGAGGCCACCCCTGCTCCTGAGCAGCACTGGGCATCCCTGGCCTGCATGTAGCCCTGACACAGTTCCTTGATTTTTGCATGCATCTGTTGGAGGGTGCATGCCAGGTACTCACACAACGTCAGGGCTTTGGCGATGAGGCTGTAGCTGAAGACATTCTGGCACTTGGCACTGTGGTTCAGGACAAGTACCTCTTCCACCTGGAGGGCTAGCAGCTCCCTGACTTTGGCACTGGACACGACAGTGCCCACTTGTGGCTCCCATGAGCAGACTCCTCGGATGGCACCTGGGGCTTCTGGGAGGGGCCAAGATGGTTCCGGGAAGCATGTGCCATGTTTGTATTGGCTGGGGATTGGCTGCTGGGGCATGGAACTGAGCATGTGCTGCCAGCATGCGGCTATGCCCTCAGCTTCCTACACAGGGCTGCTTGCAGCCCTGGTGCTTTAAGGGCAGGTGGAAGCAGTAACCATAGAGTCCTACTGGCTGTGGAGAGGGCATCTCCCAGCCACCATGGAGGACCCACTCTGCTGACAGAATTGTCTACATGGGCACTCTGTTGAGAAAACACTGTGGACAGGGGCATATACCTGAATGGGGAGAGGTATAATGCTGCTGACAAAACAGCTGAGTTTTGTCAACAAACTCTCGACAGAGCTTATTAGCTGTGTACATGCTTGGCAAGTTCTGTTGACAGAAGGACTCTTCTGTTGACAGAAGCTGCTTGTGTAGACGTAGCCCATTAGTCAAGTCTACTCAGCATTGGGTACAAAAACTCCAGGTACTTTAGTTACGTCTACACTACGAGATAACATCAATTTGACGTCATTTACCTGATTTTTCCAAGTGTCTGTCTTCACTGTAAATTCCATTAGCTCGATTTATGGAGCACTAAAACTGATGTATCGAAATCCTAAAATTGTTGTAACGTGAGGGGTGTAGCATTCAGATTGAATTTAAAATTCCGAATGAAGGGTAGTAAGGACGTGCCATGTCTTTAAATCGAATTCATTAGCCTCCATGTCCTGTATGTGCCCCATAATGCCCCACGGTTCTCCTCTTTGTCCTCTTCCATCTCCACTGTTCTCAGGTGCAGAGGAATTTGTCAACAGGAAGACCGTTTCAATTCAGTGCCTGGAAGCCTGTGGCTGTAGGGTCACAAGAGGCTGAAAAATATTCTCTCTTTTTGTTTGCTAGTAGCACAGTTGTGGGGTCTGTTGTTCTGTATCTACCCCTGCTAGCTGCCTTTTTTTTCTGCGCTGCCTGGCACCAGCTGCTGCATCCTCCTTCCTTCCCCCTCGCCCCGCACCATGTGGCAGCTAGGCTGTGGGTGGGGGTCATGTTTGTCTAATAGGATGAGAAACTTCTTTTCAGACATTTACATGTTGTCCTGCCCCCAACATCCCCTCTCTTCCCACCCGAGAGGTGCCACGCATTCTGGAACTTTCCCTCGCATGCATCACATGGTAGTCTGTGAGTGGGGGTCATGCTTGGATGAGCACCTTCTTTTCAGCTGCTTACATTTTCTCCTAACCCCCACACCCTTCCCTACCTTCTCCCCCCAACCCCCCCGAGAGGTGCCACACAGTCCAGAACTTTCCTGTGCCCAGCCGTATCACATGGCTTGACCCTGAACCAATAAAAGGACGTGCTGTGCAAGGTGCCAGGCAGCTTCCACGCAGTGAGGGTCCTGTAGCTGGCTGGGGGAAGTCTCCTTGGTCAGTCATGATTTTTGGGCAACAGAAGAAACTACTTTGTTACTAGCCTGGCTGTCCTCCAAGAGGAAAGGGGCTGGCTGTAGCCGGGGATCTTTTAGCTGCCCTGAGGAACTCTCCCTTGGCAGTCATGATTTTCAGGACTGGCTGTGGTAGGGGATCTATCTGCTGCCTGGTGGAAGTATCCCTCGGCGGTCATGATTTTCAGGTGCTGACTGTAGCTGGGAGACTTTTAGCTGCCTGGGGGGACGTCTCCCTTAGTGGTCATGATTTTTGGGGCTGGCTGTAGTCTGGAGCCTTTTAGACACCCTGATCCATAACTGTTTCAATGATTCATTGCAGTTTCAGTGTAGCACCCATGTCTACTTACACATATTCTTCCTCTAAGGTTCTTCTTTTCCAGGAGGACAAAATCCATACTCAGGTCCAAACGTAGATCCAAGCCTAGGCATGCTGTTAATAGGGGCAGGTGTTGTGCCTCCCTGGGCAATCACAATTTTCGGGTGCTGGCTGTAGTCAGTGGTCTTTTGGCCTCATGGGGAAGTCTCCCTCGGAGGACATGATTTTTGGGCAACAGAAGATAACTCTTTGTTACTAGCTTGGCTGTCCTCTCAGAGGAAATTCTTGCATGGGCTTTATCCAAAGGCCAAGGGGCTGGGTATAGTCGGGGGTCTTTTTGCTGCCCAGGGAGGTCACCCTGGAAGGTCAGGAATTTCAGGGCTGGCTGTAGTCAGGGGTCTTTTAGCCAGCTTCTTCTTCTGAGGGTCTTCTTTGACAGGAAGTCAAAATCCAGATCCAAGCCTGCAAAAATCCAGTGCTTTTGCATCTTGTTTTCAAAAACTTATCAGTTGGGACAGGTTTACTACTTCTCCCTTCACCTCAATTATAAAAGTCACATCTCTTATAAAGGCAAGCCAGACCCCCATCTGGAAAAATGGACATTTGTTTAACACAGCAGGGGGACAGAGGGGAATGAAATATGGGAAGATGTCAACAGATATCCACATCTACTTGTAGGGGGATTTTTTTTCCCCTTGCTGCACCAGTGAAAATAGCCAGAACGTTACAGGGCTCAGGGAATTGTAGGGTAGGTTCCCACAATACACTGCTGCAGCACTCGATTTAAGCTACTTGTGTTTGGCAGCAATAAGTTGATTTTGTGGGGGCCATATGCAAAGGTGAGGATGCTCAAAATTGAATTGATAAAACCCAGCATTAATAAAGATCTGGAAAAGCAAAGAAATTAGCTTAGGAATGAATCTGAACATCTTGAAACGTGTGTATTCAGCAGCATGTTGTATGGATGTGAGACATGGGTGATAACGAAAGATTCGAAAAGAAGAAAATTGGCATTCAAAAGGAGTTGTTATAGAAAGATTCTGAGAATAGGATGGGTGCAGAAGGTCACCAGTGAGGAATTATATAGGAAGATACAGCCGAAAGAGAACCTGCTGCAGAAGGTTATAAAATGTAAACTACAACTATTTGGGCATATTTGCAGAATGAATGATGAACGAAAAATCAAGACCCTGGTATTCGGCATAATGGACAATTCGAATAGGAGAGGCAGAGCCCACAGAGAATTGATATAGTATATTGCTGCGGAGCTAGTGTACAGAAACTAAGCCACTCAGCACTGAACAGAGAAAGATGGAAGGAAATAGTGAGAGAGGCATCAGACACCAACAGGCACTGAGCCCATGGTTATTGATGATGATGATGATGATGATGATGATGATGATGATGATGAACATTAATAAATCGATTTTAATAAATTTGATTTTAGCTTGTAGTGTCGATGCAGCCTCTCTCCCCTGTGTCTTTTGATTTCTACGGAAAATGTCTCCTGGCTATAACATTCAACTGAACACCATCCAGGTTCGTCTCTGGTGCATTACAATGTCAGCAGCAGTTTTAATTATCCAAATCCTAAAAAAACACCAGGGGCTTGAGCCTACTTCTAGTTAAATCAATGGAAAAAACTTTTGTTGACTTTAATAATGCAGGGCAAAGCACTTATTGGGAAATTATACCATTGCCTTGCTAATGCCGGCATTATAATGCAGTATTTATAATAATACTTTGCAGTTGAATGTCATTCAGTCTCAGAAGCAACCTGGCAAACCAGACATTAGATCCCATAAGGCAGTACAGTTGCCAGAGTATTTCTCAAACATCTCAAATATGGGATTCACTGTCCCATGATACACCACCTTAACTCAGCAAGAGGGAAAAATATGGCGAAACATGCGCAATGTAGTCCAACCAGAGTCAGCCTAGAGAGGAGAATGAGGTAGAAGGCATCAGAACTATAACACGCACGAGGCACCATGGAAGCTCAGTTAGACACAGACTAATGTTGAACGTTATGTTGAAACATTTGATTTGTTTTGAAAACCTAAAAATATTTTACTGTGAGATAGCCTGAACAAAAAAAAAACTAGCAGCATCTACACAGTCCCAAGTTTGTTTATAACTGCAGGCAAAAAACAAAAAAAAAACAAAACACAAAACAAAAAAAAAAAGAAAAAAAAAAGAAAAATTCTCAGCCAGCTGTAACACACTATTTACTACTAAATCAAATTTTGAATCGTATAAATTTACCAACAGATCACTGATAAAGATATTTAACAGAATCAGAACAAGAACATATCCCAAAAGCCTCACCACAAACATTCATTGACGATTCTTCATTTACATTTCCTCTGAGACATATCAATTAGTCAATTTTTAATCAATTTAATGTGTCACACCGATTGATTTTGTGCAGTGTTAACTATCTGACCACACTGCCTGTGTATACAAGAAATGCATACACACTGCCTGCTACATCATTTTTTATGAACAACCCTATGTCCACATCTTCAGCTGAAGCTGTGCCCATAATGCTCCACTAGGAGATTTCAACATGTAGCATTATTGTGGCATCTTTTTATGAATGGCCAGTAGCTGCTGAAGAATCCAGGAGACTACAGTTCACACTTGTGTCCAATTCTTCTTTTACTAACACTAGTGAAAGCCAGGTGAAATCAACTTATTGTTTCTAGTTAATTTCGGTTCCTGATTCTCTTGCACTAGCCCAAAGGTAGAATGTTTGCATTGTTAACAATGCAGAACCATGTTTGATGTTTGGTTGGTTCATCTGTTTTAGTTTTATCTTACTATGGGATTTCTAAAAATTGCATTTAATGGAAATATTTCCTTTGTTCTTGCACTGGTGTAACATAGAAGAAAAATTGACAATTTCTTAATTGAAGAGATCCGCCATGTTATTTTCATTCCCTGCAATCATCACATAAAGAGGATAAAGTGGGGGAGCAGGTGGAAGCGGGAGCAGTGCCTCATGCCAGAGCTGAGAGGTGGAGCAGGGTGTCAGGACACTGGGGCCACTGGAGCTGGAGGACAGTCAGAGCAGGTGGTGTAAGACTTGGGGCTTGGCCACTGGGGCTGGAAAGCAGGGGGTGGATGGGCCAGGGGATTGGGCTGCTGGGACAGGGAGGTACAGTGGTGGGTGGAGGGGCTGGTGGTTGAGCTGCAGGGCCAAGATGGGGAGTAGAGTGGCTGAGCCGGGGGATTGGGCTGGGATATAGGACAGAGGAGAGAAGAAGGGATTTGGGCTTCTTGAAGCAGCCTTGTCCTCTGGCTGTGCTGGGCAGATGCAGGTGCAGCACAGGGGGGCAAAGTGGTGACCCAAATTTAGCAGTGCCCTACACAGCTGCATACTCTGTGTATGCCTGGGGACATATGTAGTCTAGCTGAGTTCTAGCCAATGGGTCCCTGCTCTAGTGCATAAACATGCCAGTGCTTTAGCAGTCTTAGTAAATGGTAGATTATACTATAAAATAGGGAGTGTTAAAAGAGCAAATGTTTAACTAACTTATCTTTCTCCACTCCATTCAGTTTTACTTGCTATGAAATAGATTGGGACAGATTTTGTTAAACTTTACCACAGGAATAGGAGAAAGCAGCTTTAAACCAAATGCTGACATTTTATTAAAACCCTGCCGGAGCAGACTGGTCTAACAACAGCTCTTAATCTTCTGTCCCTTTGCCAAATGCTTCCAGGCACATGCATTTAGATGAAGGTAATGTAGATCAGCAGTGGTCTGCCTACTATTAAAATAAAACTGTACAACAAGCCACTTGTGACTCACATAATTCAGCCATTCAGCCCTGCCATGGATGTTTTTAACCAAAACTTTTCCTCGTTGCCTCATTCAGTTCTAGTTTCCCTTCCCCTAGTCCTGTTCTTGCTTCTTCTCTTCTGGTGTTGCCTTCACTTCATATGCCATTATGCATCTGGAGAGAAAATTCTGATGGTGTGTGTGTGTGTGTGTGTGTGTGTGTGTGTGTGGTGTGTTTTGTGGGATCTCACAAAGAAATCTTGTATCTAGGACAAAGAGTGTCCCTAGTTTGGGCTTCCTGTTTCTGTGGCTAAGGGTCTTTGTGCTTTCCCCTATGAAATCTGTATAGTATAAGGTAAAAGACCAGATTGCACAGGTTAGGGCTTTACCAAATTCAGGGCCATGAAAAATGTGTCACAAAGCATGAAATCTGGACTTTTGTGTGCCTTTACCCTATACTATACACATTTCATAGGGGAGACAAACAGTTCTCAAAGTGGGGGTCCTGATATAAAAATAGGCTATAGGGGGTCATAAAGTGATAGTGGCTGGGGAAGGGAGAGAAGTTCACAATATTGCCACCATTTTGCCTTCAGAACTGGGTGGCTGGCAAATGGCAGCTGCCGCCTGAGAGCACAAATCTACAAACAGGTGCAAGGGTGGCAATACAGTACCATACCATCCTCACTCCTGTGCTCCTGGTTGTTGCAGCTCTGCCTTCGGAGCTGGGCTCCTGACCAGCAGCTGCCACTCTCCAGCCACTCAGCTCTGAAGCAGCATGACCAGCAGCAGTGCAGAAGTAAGAGCAGCTGTACTGTAACCCTCCCTTTAATAACCTTGTGACTCCCCCCACAGCTCCTTTTTGGTTCTGAACCCGTCTCAACACTGTGAGATTTCGTATTTAATGGCTGAAAGTACAACATTTATGATTTTTAAAAGCTGAAGACCATGAAATTAAGCAAGATGGCTCATGATTTTGATAGGGCCCTGCTGATACTGCATGGCAGGAGAGGATCAAGCGAGAGGAAAGGAAATGATTTAGGACTATACTACTCCCTCCCCACCTCCACCATAAATAAACCCAGAGGATGGAAGAAAGGGAAAGAAGATACTATCTCAGAATATCATCTGGTGATAGGGGCTTGGGGCCCTGTAGAATTTCCAGAAGATAAAACTTAAACAAGAGTGTGCTCTGGAATGGATGACAGCCCTGGCATATTGAAAAGTCTTCAAATCACAAGCTACAAACATTCATAAACAGATGCCTGAGGTACATCCTTCATATCAAATGGCAAGACTTAGTCACGAATGAGGAGCTTTGGAACAGAGTAGGACAAGAACCACTGGACAGTCAACTCAAGAAAAAAATGGGGATTGCTTGGCCACACTCTCAGAAAACCATCATCCAGCATGGTCTGTCAAGCTCTCAAATGGAACCCTCAAGGGAAACACAGAACAGGAAGACCTCGGACAATGTAAAGAATATCTACGGAGATTGAAGGACAGCAACTTGGGTACTCCTGGGGTAGGCTAGAAGTTTTGTCCTCAGATAGAGTGAAGTGGAGGAGACTTGTACATGACCTATGCTCCACGCGCAGTACAAGGGTTTAAGTCAAGACTTACCAAACCTCAATAAGCATGGGGATGAGTATGGAAGGATATCTCAGCATACACAAATGGTTATCTATCCACTGTACCTGTACCCCAACAGACCTCATGCCACTGCTCAGTAGCCACTGTAGAATGAACACAAGATTGTTGGTGCACCTGAGTTGCATAACCCTCTCCCAGATTCCTGCGTAGCAATCCAGTGGGTCCAAAGAGGACAGTACCGTGCAATACAGCAGATCTCCTACTTCTCCCACCCCCAAAAGCCTAGTGAGCTCCTTCCACATGAAGCACTGATGGAAGGACATGTAGGAAATCTTGGATAATAGCTAAGAATTGGTACTCCCCATCTCCAGAGCAGAAATCAAGAGATTCACATGTAGATTATATGGAAAAAGATGTTCCAAACCCCCTGCCTTATTCTTCTGAGCTCTGTTGTTTTCTGTATTCTTTGTGTCAAACAAATCCTAGTTTATTTCTGCATATGAACATGTGAGTTACCGTGCTGAGACAGCCGTGCATACCTTTGCACTATAATCCCAGCACTATATATTTTTTTTCTTCTAGGCAGCTTTGAATCTTAATAATTTCTTGAACCAGAGGTAGCAGTCATTTTCCTTGCTTATGCAGGCCAGCTGGTCTAATTTCGTTCAGCAGGAACTCATCCTATATAATGACCGTTCAATTTATTTTTCAGTCTTTCTCAGAAAAAATAAGCAGATTGAAGAAGCCGTTTGGAGCTACTAATAGCCAGTGAAAATAGCACAAACAGCCCCAACTAAATGGACCTGGGTGGCTCAAGGTGTTCATAAGGGAAAATAAAGCTTCATGTATCTTGTTCCCTTGTATTACTACAGTTTATTGGCAGTAACTGAAGACCATTCTGCTTCTTATATTTAAAGTGTATTATCCTAGCCAGAATTTTATTACTATGCCACTGTTAATATGTGTTCAAAATAATAAGAATTACAATCCATTCAGCACCCACTAGAAACAGGGTGCATGTGTAAAACTCAGCTACAGGTTGAACATCTGTTGGCTGACACAGTTCAGACCTGACTAGTGCCAAAGCAGAGAATTTGCCATCCCAAGGGAGGTCAGTATTGTCCAGCAGCATTGCCAACACTTCCACTGCTTACTGGGCTCTTAGAAGACCTTTAGGAGCAAATTACAGCTATATAACATCACAGAATATTGAGATCCAGGACTGGTGGCTGAAAACAAACTTTATGGAATGGTGGGAAACTAGGTCACGCCCACAGACATTCAGCTAAAAAAATCATGCCAGATTATGGATGTTACTGGAGCAGAGCGTGTCAGACTAGCAAGGTTCAACCTGAACTGAAATTGGACATACTTTATGACATCCCTCCTCACCATCCTCTCTTCCCCTCAAATAATAATTGGGATTGTTCAGATCCAGAGAACGAATTGGACTGACCAATCTTCCCTCCCCTCAGCTCTTTGCAGAGCCACCGTGTGTGTGGGGTGGTGGGGGGAGGGAATTGACAACCACATGCCAGCTGGGTGCTCAAGCAGCAATGCTGCCTGATTCCTGGCTGGTGCAGGGTTGATCCATTTTCCCTCACAGAGGCTTTGCAAAGAGGCTGCTGGAGGGAAATTGATAATTCCACACCAGCTGGGACTCCAACAGCCTTGTGGCTTGAGTTCCCAGCTGGCATGGAGTTATCTAAATTGAAATTTCAGTAGCACGCTTAGACAGTTCACATGATGCACCGGTTGAAAACCACTGGTGTAGACTCTGCATTCCATCAGCTGCTGGCTGGCATTGTTTTCAGTGTCATAACTTAGCAGCCAAACTGCTGACTTGGGCTGCTGCTAGGGCTCCCCACTCCTCATTGTGTTCCCTCCCTGCCAGGAGCATGGCAGCAGCCTGGACGCCCCTTGCAGATCTCCCCGCTGGAGTTAAGAAGCTCTGAGCATCTTCCTGTCATCCCCTCCTACCCTGCAAAGAGTGTGAAGGCAGCTGGGCTCCCAGTGGAGAGCTGTGGGGAGCTCACAGCTCTGGCTCTCTGTTCCCAACACCACTCCTCTTGAGTTGGTAGAAGCACTCAATGGAGTTCCAGCTATACCCCTCAAGCACACTGCCAACAGAAGACAGGTGTGATTTAGTGGAAGGGTGCATATGTGAGTGACAGGCTGAGCAGCTTATGCAGGCTGTGGATGACCCCCTGCTGGCTGTACCCTAAGCTGTCAGGCAACGCCTCTGTCCCTGAGCAAAGAGTGGGGTGGAGCCCAGCCAGTTTTGAATCAGAGGCAGGCAGTTAGTATAGGGGAGTTGGAAGGCAGTTAGCCTGGACTGGAGGAGAGGAACAAAGGTGGAGAACCAAGGCTCTAGCTTGGGAGGATCCCCTCGGGCCTCCCCTCCCCAAGATGGATTGGAATGACCGTTCCTGGCTGCTGTACTGACACCTCTGTACTACGCGGTGTGTCTGTCAACTAATAAGTTTTCTGTTCCACCTGCTGAGTGAGAGTCACTCCTGGCTGTGGATGAGGTGCAGATCTTGGAGTCTCCTGAAACCCATTACAATGGGTACCTGGGGACATCAGCCACCACAACAATTAATGTGATGGCCATAAGTCAACCAAACACACATCAGTTTAAGACTGTAGCATAGACAGCTTTAGTTTAACAGATGCATAGGACCTAGACTGGAAACTGGAGGCCAAAGTCCTCTTTCTGGTGTAAATCCAAAATAATTGAAGTCCAAAGATTTATTCCAGATTGACATCAGTGTAGCTGATGGCAGAATCTAACATTGTTTTGTTTTGTTTTAAATCTGATTTTACATGGTCCTATCTGGTAAACACAGAGCAGGCAAAGGGTGCATAGATCATACTAGCTGAACCAGTATTTACAAGCAGACTTGTGTAACATGGTTCTATTTAATGTGGAGAGGGCTTTAAACTGCAAAATTGCATGTCACTGGAGATTTACAGGCAGTCACATAATTGCAGTCTGGGCAATGGGTGGGAGCAGCGGGGGAGTAGAGAGTAGCAGAAGTTCCTATAAAATGAGGGTGGGAGGGCTCTTCTCCACCTGAGAAATTTGGAGGAGATAAAAAAATTAACTTTTGAATTGTATCACACAGTAGTGACGTTTTTAAAAATGCCCCATTGGATTGATAGACTTGTGGGTATGAGTAAATCCTTCTGCTGCGCAGATGCAGGCAGAGACTGTTGACATGATATGTAAATGAAAAATTACTGGAGTTCCAGCTATACTAACAAATTTAATCTTTTTGGGGATTTCTGCTTGATACTTGCCAGAGAGGTCCAGTTTTCCAAATCAACAATCACTACCTCCTTTTTTAGTGCAAATAGATCCTTTTTCACTAATGTGTTCCTATTTTTATAGCTTGAATGATAGATTTGCTGTGAAATCAATTTGTATTTTAAAACATGAGAAATGTCAAAAATTCTCATCCCATCACAGAGAATAGAGACATATCATGAAAATTTCATGGCAAACCACATTTCTGAAACATGACATAATCACAGTGTGAAAACTGCTATGGTAGTTTTGGGTGGCTGTTTTGTAAAAACCCAAACCAAACTAGACAGTCTTTGTAGAGCTGCTAGCTGTTTACATTAATATTAAGATTAAATGCATTCCTAACAACAGCCTGGAGCAAAACAAGCCTCCTTATCTCTGCTTGTACTAAGGCATGTAGAATGACAACACCTTTTAGATGAGTGAGTATCCTATTCTATTCTCCCTCTTGCCTCTCCTACCCAAAGTGACCATTTAAATTCTCTTTACAAGCTATTTAGGTTGTCTAGGCTGAATTACACTCCTCTCTAGAAGCAGTCCCTCCAAGAAGTCTTCATTTCACATGGACAACTGTGGCACTACATCAGAGCTTTAATACAGAAGTTAGAAACAAAAGGACCTGTGACACTTAGGTACCAATGTTATAGGTATGATGTAGGAAACCAGGCAGAATAGAACATTCCAGTCTATTATCCATCCCATTAGTCTTGGCAGTATATTCCTTAGTTACTTGTCCAGTCCAGTTTTTAAAGCCCAAGGCAATGGAACATTGCTTTAAACAACATTCCACAGCCTGATGGCTCTAATTCTAAGAAAAGTTTGCCTTAATAAATTTTCTTCTATTACCCCAATAATTTCCCTGTGCACCACAATAAATAATTCCCCTCCATCTTTGGTGATTACACCCTGCAAATATTTGCAGACTGTTATCATGACTCTTAGTCTTCTCTTCCCTGAGTTATTTATAGTTTACCTTCTGCCTGTGTCAATCCTTCCAGACCCTTAATTATTTTTTGCCCTTCTCTGAACTTCATCCACTGTATCAATACCTGGTGATGTGATACTCAGAACTAAACAAAATATTTAGATCAACGTGAATATAAAATGAGATGGCTTATGTTATCTAAATGCAAAGTAGGTATTTCACCCATTGCCAAATTTGTAGTTTCACTGAATCTCTGTACTAGAGTTCAATCAAGATATACTATTACAATGCACTCCATACTGACCAGTGCTGATTGTCACCTTGTGTTCCTCTCTTTCTGTCTGTAACAGCCACCCATTGCTTAGATGGGAAAGAAAACATCTTTTTAAAAAAAAAACCACATCATTCAGTAAAATGGCTTCCCAGTTCATGACTGATTTGATTATTATTATTATTATTATTATTACTTGCACCAATATAGTACCTAGGGGCCAGAGTCGCCTTTCAGGATCTCATTTTGCCAGGCACTGTACAAACAGATCTGCAAGGCAAACAAATAATAAATAAATGTGGGATAGCTATATTAGAGATCAAAAATGTTAACTTTTTTCAACCAACCATACCAGAAATACTTAGAAGAGGTAAGTTTGTATCTGGAGGAATCTGAAATTTAAATTTATTTCTGCAAATTTCTTCATTCATTGATAGTCCAAGATTTATGAAACTTTGTCTTCTACAGTTCCAATGCTTGATAACTTTGCAAAAAAACACAGATCTGAAAGTGGAAAGTTTTGCACTTAGTAAATTCTTGTAATGAAATGATGGACATCCCAGAAAGATGTTCCAGGTATTGCTATGAAAAGTACTTCACTGCCTGTAGAACTGCTTTCTACGGATTTTCCAATACCAGAAGCGCTTGACGAGGAAAACTAGGAACAGAGAAAGAGAGGGTATGGACTTCCATTCACCTCAGCATGTAGCATTGGGTTACAAAGAACACATTCCCTGTTTCTCAGCCTCAGAGAGTAGACCACGGATAGTGATTTACTTTCTTTCTCAGAGATGCTGGGAAAGATAGCATTGAAAGACCCTCTTTGTCCTTCCATTTCATATTCAGCACTTGAACTTTTGAATTTCCTTACCATTCTATGCTTGTGCACCAGTCCTGGAGAAACAGATCCTGACATACCTGTCATGAAGTGTGTGGTCTTCAGCTGTAAAAACATAAATATACCGTTATTCATTTCCCCTCCCAAGTCTAATTTTTTAGCTCCTGGTTATGAAAACCTATATTTGGCATAAGTCTTTGGGTGGATGTGATGGAACAGATTATACACCCTTGAAAATTTTATATAGGGCCTTGATGGCTTTTTAAAGAGGTAGCCTCCTGGCTTGAAATTATGATACAGTCACTCCACAACCTAATTTACTTTTGAATGTGGACAATAAACCTAGAAGCGAGAGGAAGAAGGAGGAGAGAGAAAGGGAAAGAGGAATAAATTGGTGAAAGGGAGACAACAAAAATGAAGGAGCTGAGGGAAAAGAAACAAAAGATTTCCACAGGAGAACAGGCAAGCAGGGATTAAAGCAACTGTGCTATAAACACCAACTTTCTGGTGCTGCTGTTTGACTCTTTTTGCTCCTTTTTAAAAAAAGAGGAAGAAAAAGCCAGAGGGACTCTGAAGAGTTTTTAAAGGGGGAATGGAAAATCTTACAAACAGTCATCAGCTTATTGTTGAAATCTGTTCCTTGCTCATGTCACATAACATTTGTACTTTTGAAATGGTACTAAATCAGCTTGATTCTTGCATATTTCAATAATCTAAATTATGAAGCAAAAGAATTTACATTATGGCAGGAGGGCCAGATTGGTGGAGTGAAAGACTGAAACAATTTGTGAATTTCTATCAATTCACTGCACTGTTCAGGTGGGAGAAAAAAGGGAAAAAAATCTGAAAAGACATACGTTTTCATTTTGACATTTTCAAAGCAAACATTTCAGATAAAACTAACATTTCATTTCTGGCTTTTTTTTCTAATTTCATGTTCAAAAAGGTTAAAAAATTGGAGGGGAAATATTTTTTTTTCATTTCTGATTGACAAAGTATTTCATCCACCCAGAAAATAATATTGTTTTTCTGTTTTTACTTCATTGGTGACTAGTTTAAACACTTTGTTCGAGGTTTATCTACAACAATTTTAAAGAATTGATTTTAGTTCAGCTAGCAATTTGAAAAATCAATTATTTGCACAGCTCTGCTAGGTAGTCATTCACATCTGCTGACTCATTAATAGCTTATTACAGGTGGCACTGGGGCGGACTTTTATGTTGCCTGACTTCTCAGTGTCATTTGATTTGAATGCAGTATTTTCCAATATTTAGAATGGGAAATTACTCAAAGACATGGAAATTTTAAACACATTGCATGTTTTCCCCTTAATTAGTGCTCAGCATATGTAGGTACAGCAGAACAGAACAGCAGTGTTGCATATTTGTAACGGCTCAGTCCACCCAAAAAATGAGCTAGTGAATCCTGCCCTGAGTCAAACTTGAGAGCTTTTGAATGGCATCCCCAGGGAGGGTGTATTGTACTAATCTGGAGGTTTCTTGGTTGTTTCAGCAGTGAGGAATATACAGCTACAGAAATTGCCAACACAAGATGCTTTAGAAGAAAGGGCAAGAAAAGCCTGTAAGGCTACAGTTACACTAGCTGGTTTTGCCAACAAAACTCTGATTTTGTCGACACAACTGGTGGAACATTCACACACAAAATGTGTTCTGTCAACAGTTTGTCGACAAAACTCAACACTTTCACCAGCAGCGTTCTGCCTCACAGCCATGAGTCATAGCGCTGCTGTCAACAGGTTCTGTCCACAAAAAAGCTGTGTGGATGCTCTGGGGGGACCTTTTCTCTACAGACACGGCATCCAGAACAATGGTCAGCCCTGTCAGCTGTGCTTCAGGGTGCCTGTTTTGTCAAGAGAGCAGCCGGGCAGTCTGGACGCTCTGTCGTCAGAGCAGAGCACTCTTCTGATTGGTTTTTCTGTGGGTTCTGTGCCGCATTCTGTCAACAGAAGTTTTATTGGGAAATCTCTTCTGACAGTGACATCTGTCAACAGATCACTGTCGCATAACTGTAGCCAGGGATTGTTTAGGTCCAGTGTCTAAACTACTCAGACACTCTGGTTGAAGTGGGAAGTGGTATTTCTTATGTTCAGTTCAAATGCTTATGGCTGCTTTGAATAAAAAAAAAACTTCTTGCTTCATGCTTGTCAGTCCAGCATTAGTCATCAGAAACCTAATTGCTGCAATGGACATTTTTCAGTGAAAGTTGCTCTTTTGCCCTACCTGTCAGTTAATCAACATATCCAGCTTTGATTTCCAGATCCAAGCTCCAGAATGTTTGAATCTTCACAGGCCAGAAAAAGTCTACTGGCTATTGGTGATTCACATGATTGTATTATCTCTCTGGGCTGGCGCCAGATCAAATGAGCTTGTGAGGTGCCTGGTACTAGATGTTCTGTACATTTTACATCTCAGTATCAAAACCACAGAATAGTCTACCATGTGGAATGATTCCACTCTTTTTGCCCTGGCAACTCTTTAATGAATGTCCATCCTTATAGCCATTTGTAACTGACAATAACGATCATCTCTTTAACCTCTTTATTCTGAAGGATCCTGCATACAGACTAGACCAAAAGACCATTTTGTCCATCACTGAAATGCAGTAATTGCTCGACAGCACATGGCACTGAACACAGGAAAGAAAGAATATATTCCCTGAATCTGGCTGGTGCACACTGGGGCTCACATCTGTGCTCTTACAAATAGTGCACAGGAGTATTTGTATCAAAACAAAAAAGCAGTCAAGTAGCACTTTAAAGACTAACAAAATAATTTATTAGATGAGCTTTCATGGGACAGACCCACTTCTTCAGACCATTTGTAAGCACTCTGTCAGCACTATAGTCCCTAGCACCATTGGCTCCTTTCTGATCAAGGCCAAATCTACATCACAGATGAACAGGCTGGGTAGGCAGGTGGAAGCTGAGAAGGAAATAAAGATCATCTCCCAGCCAACCAGCCGCAGCATATGGAGCACAAGCAGGACCTATTCAACAGACCCATTAGGCTACTGGCTTTAACAGACCCCATGCCTGAATTGTCTACGCAACACTACTTATAGGGTACGGTATCCACATTACCACCACCCTACTGATCATGTTCTCTGGCCTGCGCCTTCCACCCCACCCATGTACCATGCCACCATTCAGTTTCTCTGAAGAGTGCAGGAGTGTTGAATTCCTCTCTGTTTCCACTCCATGCCCTAGCTAGCAAATATATAATTATGACCATTGTTTCTGGCAGCCCCATAGGCCCTTTTCAAACATAAAAGAAGACAGGCCCCTGCCCTGAAGGATTTATAATCTAGAAGAAAAACAGCCAAGGATATAGAGAAAGTGAGCAATCTACTGTATAACTAAGTGTCTGAGGTGTTTTGTAATGCAATGTTTAAATCACAGTTTTTATAAGAGATAGCGATTATCCCCAAATAGTTACAACCCAGCCAGAATCTTCCAATTAGTTTCTCCTCCCTGTCACAGTAAAAGTGAGCCTCCCGGGGGATCTGAAAGCAGACTAGAAATGACCTTGCAGGCTAGCTTAATGAGCATGTCACATGTCTAGAACTTGGCATTGGAGAAAATAGAGATTCTTGTGGACAAAACAGACATATCTGCTAATACTAACAGAGAAAGAAGCAAATGAGAGAATAATTCAGAAAAAGTTTGAAAGGGCACACTAGTAGCAAAAGGAGTCTGCGCTCCGCCCCCCCCACCCCCCGGCCGCGTACCATGGTGGAAACAGAGAAGCACAGAATTTAGCAATTAATGGCTTGGTTCCCTTAAATTTACTATTCCCAAAAAGTGTGTCTTACGGTAATTAGCTGAGTGTATTGAATGCGGATGATTTCAACCACCAGTGTCAATGTATTTTTTACATTTGAAGTGTCTGCAATGAGAAAAAAATCATCATACACGGTTGCAACCAGTGTTCTAGCTACCATAGGTGGTTATTCAGCCTTGTTTTGTTTGCAGAAAAGCAGAGGACTTTGCTGATAGAAGACAGAGAAGTTGTCTAGAACAATGTCTAGCTGATTTCTTAATTCACTTCCTTGCAGTATTTTCTATGGCAAATTCACAGGAACCATTTTGTAATAAAATTCATCAGACTGCTTTGTGATTCTTAAATACACAGGTCAGAAGTCTAGAAGGTTCCTTTCAGCTTTGGGAGTGTCTGCCCTTCCAGATAAGGAAAGTAAAATTAGATGAGCTTTTTCACTTCCTAAATGTTGGTTGCAGCTGCCGTATGTTAATATAATTAATAACCTCTCTGTTCAGCTGAATCATACAAAACCATCCAGGGAAATTGAGCCTACCTGCTGTGGTGCCGAATATACTACTAGTCTCTTAACATTCCACTCATGTCAAAAGATTATTAATATATGCTGGCAACAGAGCAGAGCGGGTGCAGTAACAAACTACCACCAAAAGGGTTAAAGCTTCAGAATTTTGTTCACTGAATTCAATAATGTCAGGATTTCATTCCTGTAGAATTTGCATTAGCACTTAAAGTGAAATTCACCCCTCCACAAAGAGCCAGAAAATAGGCCTATGCAATACTTAAGTCCCTCTTAAACTCCCAAAACAAGGTTTAAGGGAAGATCCTATGTGATGGGTGGTCTTTGAGCTGGACCTCTGTACAGGGACAAGCATCATCCTTATCAGACTAGAATAAAGAAAGAATGATAGACCTCCAATTTTTCACATGGGATCTACATCAAGGCTGTAACAAATGTATTAGTATCTAATTATTTTCCTCTAATGACCGCCACTGATTTTATCTCAACTCAGCTTGATTCTATTTTTTTATATCCTCAAACGATACCATCATTCTTTTGTCATTAAAAGATAGAGACAATATGGATCCCAAACGCCATTGTAACCTTCTGTGTTTTAAACCCCTTTAGATATTTTTCCTGGTTTATAACAGTTTTTAAATAATTGGTACAAGCCCAAGGTAAAAAATACGCAAGAAACTCTGCCTCTGCTCTTAGACCAGCATGCACATGTATGCATTCTTACCTTTATCTTTCTAACTCTAACCCAAAGATCTAATGGATCTTGGTCACTCTCAGTAACACATAATACACAATATAACCCTGTTTTCTCCCTTTCGTGTTAGACAGACTCCAGTCACAGAACTGTTAGAAATGGTTCAATTAGACCCTGAAACATGGTTTAAGAAAACAATGGTTTACATGATACCTAGTTGTGTCTTCTGTTGCACATTTATCAACAATTAAAATTAAAATTTAGGATTTATAAATTGCTAATTTGACACAGTCTGTGTGCTTCAAAGTGTTTGATTTTATTCAAGCCATTCTGACATGATATTAGGGAGAATTTTGTGATACAAATAATTTTTAAGTGCTCTTGAGATATAAGGTCTGTTCCTCAGGTGTTTTTTTATCACTACAGATATTTATTGACTTTCTACATTGTACATCAGGCATTAGGTACGTAAATAATTCTGGCAGCCCACATAAAGCCTGCCTTTATCCAGAGTATTCTTCCATGATAAACTGAAACACTCCTGAATGGTAATCATTCTGTGAGCTTATTCAGAAGACAACACATTTCCTCCAAGGGGTTGCCTGTTTAACTGACTCAGGAAAAATGTTCAGCATTCTAAAAGCTCATGAAAATGTCTTCTAGACAACAAATGAGTCTTGTTACCAAGGTAGGACAACAATTGCACATCCCTTAGCTATGCAGCATTCAAAAGTTATTAAAACTTTAGCAGGGGAAATTGTATCAAAAGGGCAAATCTTGCTCATTTTGCTCATGAGCAAATCTTGCTCATTCATCTAGACTTCCTGAACTCAACAGCAATACTCACATTGAAAAATGAACACAAAGTTCTGCCTAGGTCAACTAGGCTACAGCTACATGACAGCCCTATATCAAAATAAGATGTTTAAAAATGGATATAACCCAATACAAAATGAACTTTGAAACAGCACTTAGCAATTTTGAAATAACATTTCTCGTCTATAGCACTATTGTGAAATAGTGCCATTGGAGCCTACTATGGCCTATATTGAAATAGGCATTACTCCTCAGGGAATACTAACAGAGAGGTAGCCATGTTAGTCTGCATTCTAACAAAACAAAACAGCAGAAATGTAGCCCTTTGAAGTCTAACAAAATGATTTAGTCTGTCCCATGAAAGGTCATCACCAAATAAATAATTTTGTTAGTCTTTAAAGGGCTATATTTCTGCTGTTTTGTTTCCTCAGGGAATGGGGTTTATTGCAATCAAAATAATGCACCCGTTATTTTGAATTTATTTTGAAATAGCATGTGCATTATTTAGATAATGCCAAAGTTATTTTGAAATACCTGCTGTTATTTCAAGATAACTTGGTCATGTAGACCCAGCCTTAGGTATATGGTTCCCTGACCTGCTGTGTTTATGGACCTCAAAGAACCTGGTGTGAGATGTACCGCTGAGTGAACTTACTTACCAGATGGGAGATTCCTTGACTTGGAGTGTGTCCTGCTCTCTAGCCATGATTATTTCATGTAGAGAAAGAGTGGCAGATCTGTAGTCATATGGCCTTTTGCTGTGATTCTGTTGACTGCCCCAAACTTAGCCGAACTGAGCGAGGAATACTTGGTGGGAAACGCTTAAGGGACAACTAGGTGCTGGAGAAAAGTGTTACAGTTCTGTAGGCAACATTTTCACCTTCTAACATTCCAAATTAGTGCTTTGTAGAAAGACAATAAGGCAGCCACACTAATTTTCAGCAGACACCACTTCCTCTTGTGACACATATTTCAGACACCAGAGTTAGGCGGCATTTGTCTGTCTCAGGTGATAAACAAATATTCAGCACTTCCCTTTCTCTGAAGTGCGAAAAGACCAAAATCTCATTTCTAATGAGAGGGCCAAACAAATAGGTCTTAACTAAGGCCAGTCCTTTCCTTCAGAAGCCTCTGGTTTGATTACTAAAAGATTCGTAAATCTTAGTGCCTGAAATTAGTGCACAGAACAGTAGCACCGGCACCACTGTGTGAAAATAACAGAAGTCAAAGAATCATAGAACAATAAAACTGGAAGTGATCTCCAGAGGTCATCAAATCCAGTCCCCTGTCCTCACACAGGACCAAGCACCATCTACAGATATTTACCTAACCTGTTCTTATGTATCTCCAGTGATGGAGACTCTACAACCACCCCAGGCAATTTGTGCCAATGTTTAACCACCTGGACATTTAGGAAATTTTCCCAATGTCCAATCTAAACCTTCCTTGTGGTACCATAAGCCCATTGCTTTTTGTCCTATTTTCAGAGGCTAAGAAGAATATTTTTTTTCTCTCCCTTTTAAGTTCCCTAATTTTAATCTTCTCTCATAAGCCATATTTTTCTAGATCTATGATCATTTTAGTTGCTTTTCTCTGAACTGTCTAAAATTTCTCCACACTTTTCCTAAAATGTGGGGCCCCAACTGGACACAATACTCCAGCTGAGGCCTAATCAGTACAGAGTAGAGCAGAAGAATTGCATCTTCTGTCTTGCTCATAGTACTCTTGTTTGTGCACCCCAGAATGATGCTTGCTTTTTTTGTAACAGCATCACACTGTTGATTCATACTCAGCACGTGGTCCACTATGATCCCTAGATTCCTTTCTACAGTACTCCTTCCTAAGGAGTCCCTTCCCATGACATCAGATAGCAGCAAAATTGGAGTGTTCTGCATATTAACAGAATAGGATCCAAGATAAGTGACAGAGGGAGGAGATACTTTAAACATAGAATAATCTAACAGGATGATGTTCTGAATCTTATAATTTGCCCCTCTCCCCGCCCGACCCACATACACACACACCCATTCTACAAACACTGAATTGGATTGCTTTGTTTGGTCACACATCCTCTCCAAAAGCTTATACAGGTGTTCCAGGTGTCGAGAGTTGCTTCATTTGTCTCCTCATTATAGTAATATTCCAGCTGCCAAAAAAGTGATGATAGCAGTACGAGAATTCAGACCCAGAAGATTTCATCCAGTCAGACTACCCACACCACATGGAAAAGCAGATGAAAAGTATCTATTTAACATTTATTTTACATACTCTTCCCTAGGACTAGAAAACCCCATTGACAACACACCTGCAAATCAGGTGAATAGGAATCCTGGAGCCTGCTCTCCTGAGGAGGAGTGTTCATTTACATGTGGCCTTGAGAAAAGAATGAGGGTTGGAGAATTCTCAAGGTTTCCCACCTCTTATAAAATGACACCCCACATCTGGCTTCATTCTAATACTTAACAGTAGCTTCGGGTAAAAATAATAAATATTACCACAAAATCACCACTCACTGAAAGATATGCTACTGCTGCAGCAAAACAGAGACCTTGGAGTGTGCACCACTTAAATCTTCGGCTTATCTGAAGCATGTGGCCAACTAGCGGCTTGGTTTTGGGGATTATATTTCATCCTGAAAATAGGAGAGTCCTTTTAGACTCACTCAGCAATTCCTATATAACAATAATCAAATGGAGGTAGCGACCCTTCTTTACTTTGCTCCAGTATTAAAAATGGGTTTCAGTCATCAATCTAAATATCTCCTTAAATGAAAGGGACACGGAGTGTGGAGACTGATGGATGGTGAATGTTTTGCTTTCTTTGCTCTGGACCCGCAGGATTTGTGGCTTTGTGTGGACTTTCCCTTCATATTTAAGTTTCTACCCATGCAGGTGCTCGGTCTCAGCTGCCTGAAGATGGTGTGTAAAAAGGGCTCCTCACTCAGTCTCTTCCTATTAACTCTTTGGAGACAGCAACTTCACATTTGAAATGCCAAATACTAAACAAATCTGACTAGAAATGTCAGCAGCAGCATCTTAGTCCTGCATCCTTCCAATGTCAATAATTCAAGTTTCACATAATCTATTACTAGCCATGCAAGTTCTCAGTTAATGACATTAACAGATGATTTTGGAAGCCATGAGGGAATATTGTGAATCAGATTTTTAGCCTAGTCTTTACTAACCCTCTACCTTTTGTTCCCATAATTAATTAATTATAATTTTGGAACTACGATGACTTGGACTGACTCTTCAGTCTAGATAGTTGACCCTCAGCCTGGGCTTCCACATAGTGTCTTTGAGTGTCTTGCTCCTGTGTCCTCTACAGGAGCACTGAAGAGGGCTTAATTTGTAATAGGAAAGGTGTTGGGGTTCTAGAAACCCTTTTTTACAGTAATAATTGCTACAGCAAGCACAGAGGTGCTGGGGCCATGAACTGCCAAGCCTAGAAGTGTTAAGGCTCAGCCCTGGCACAAACTAAGTACTTCGCTACTCCTAGACAATCTCACTGTTCCCAACAGTCATTCAATTCACTCTCAAGATCTTCTCAGAAGCCAACTATAGGTCACTTGTCCATAGTCCAAAAGTCCTGCCATCAATGGCTGTGAGGAAGCAGCCTTCCATGGCTTCTTGAAGGCCATCAAGCTCAGGAGTGTCATTCTGTCTCAGACAAAAGTGGGAGAAAGGAAAGGAATGGGCTAGGCTCACTTGGGCTGTATTCCTCTGGAGTCCACTAGCAGAGCTTAGCAACTGTCCTTCTCTCTTGGGAAAATTCCCCCTCCCCTCTTTTAAAGCTCCCCTTTTCCAGGTTCAGCACGTTCTCCAGGTGCACCTCACAGGCACTGACTGCGTGCAGGAATGCTCTTTAGCCTTTCTGCCAATGTGGGATGGGTGTGTCCGCCCCATCATATTGGGTCTCAATAGACATCTGAGCCCCAACTCTGCTTGCCTATCAAAGATTTAGACATGAAAGTAATTTTCACTGGTAACGAGAGTAATTGAGACTTCAAAATTATGACTAGCACAAAAGAGAGATGCTAATGTCTGAAAATCTGCTAAAGATCACAGCTGTCAAATAGTAATGGCTGGTGCCCTATGCAGTCTAAATACTAATCATAGGAAATCCTGTGACAAGCCTTAGCAGAGAATTCACCGGCTAAATAGGTCTCCTGACTAAAGCAGTGCCTGTCCTGTGGGTAGAGAATTTAAAGATACCAGGGCTACCCATTTAATGCCCTTCATCCGCCGTCAGTTGACTGACACATTATATAGACACAAACACACAGATAATTGTGTGCAAGGAGAGAAACATCAGTTTCTGAATGGGAGTTTTATCTCATGTATCTCAACCAGCAATTATGCTATTTCTGTCCTTGTTACAAATTGTTAGGGATGCTACTCACAACATATCTGAAGATTAGCTCAAATCTACAAGCATCACAGGTGTCATCACTGAATGGGCCTCCTATAAATAAGTACATGTAGGAAGATAATTATATAAATAGATGATAGCACATGCTGAAGAGTGAACTGGTAACATGCACCAGGGACACACTGGAAAGGAGCCAGGAATTACAGCTTCAGAAGCAATTAGTGAAAAGTTTGAGATAGGAAATTTAGTACTGTTACATAGGGGGTTTGTTTGACAGAAACAGCTGCATGCAGAGATGTAAATCCTCTAATGAAGCCAGTGATGTTAGCACTGCTCTGTAATGAAAAGAAAGTAGCATACCTCCCCAAAAGTGAGTTAGGGATTTAGCTACACCCATTAAAGGCCCTATCACAATGTTCTGGATAGTTAAACCTCCTGGGTCAGAGCAATCATCTCCAAGGAAAGGGTAGGAATATTTCTACCTCCTACTCACCTTTTTGTATAATTGTGAAGAGTTTGCTAAATTCGCTATACAGTCAAATCTGAAGAAAGAAGAAATCACACACTCAGGCTATATCTACACTGCATTCCTCTTTCAAAAGAGGAATGCAAACAAGGGAAATTGAAAATGTAAACGAAGCACTGATTCACCAATCTTGCACTTCATTTGCATAATCTCTTCTGATTGCTTTTTCAGAAGACATTCTTTCAAAACAGTAAAAAAAGCAGTGTAGACAGGGTTCTTTCCAAAAAAAAAGATTTAAAAGAACTTTTCAAAAGTTTCAAAACTTTCTTTTCAAAAGAACTCTTATTCCTGAAAAAAATTAAGTGTACAGGGTTCTTTTAAAAAAAGATTTAAAAAAAATCCCATCTATACTTCTTTTTCGAAAGAATCTCTTCTGAAAAAGCTATTGGAAGAGGTTATGCAAATGAAGTGTGAGATGTGTATATGGGCGCTTTGTTTGCATTTTTGATTTCCCTCACTTGCATTCCTCTTTCGAAAGAGGAATGTAGTGCAGACATACTACACGATATGTCACCCTAGACTGAATTTGTATGAATAGATACTGAAAAAAGGCCAAAGTTTGAACAGAGACCAGGAAACATGTCCCTTTATCCTCATGTTTGCTTCTTGTTTTAAAGACGACTTCCATACCTGGAGCATCAGTTCTAGGCCTTGGGGACCTGTTCCTTTATTTCAAACACTGCAGTATTAACAATTATAGTACATTGCTGGCAATCTGTATAACCACAAGTAATTCACATTCTAATTCCATTACACTACAGTTAACACATCTCTTTCATGACCCACCCTCACTGCTTTCCCTTTCTCAGATGTTTGCCAAAAAAGAGAACTGCAGCTCTCATACACGTGGGGGAAATGCAGTCTAGAACTGATCGATCTTCATGTAGCAGCTTAATCTTTAATGCCTTGGTTATGCTGCACAGTCCAGTAGAGTAATGCCTAGTCCAGGGGAGTACAGTTGCCTTTTTAATAGCAGCTGTTAGTGAGTCACTCACTCAAAATGGTTAAAGAAAATCTTCTTTCCTAATTTCCTGAACATCAGTGAATGAAAAATATCCACGAGATAACACATTGCTTCTGTTTAAGAACTAACCACAGAACCCAAAGAACATTACAAAGAAAGAACTAAACAATATAACCAGCAACAGTATCTAAGGATGACACACCAGACAGACATGTGATAGGCTGGCCCATGAGTCATGCATGCGAAATGGCGACATTTAAGGGATTTCCCTTTTTCCAAAACTATTTTTGTAAGTTGTGATTAACCTAAAATCCTCTAGAGGGTTTTTTTTTTCATTTACACTATCCCAAATGTAAGATGTTTTGGTCAAAAACTTCCTTGAGCCTGCTAATTAATATGAACAATCCATTAGGTAACTCTGTGATAGAATTCTTTCAATACGTGGTAAATGTAAATAGCCAGGGCCACCTTCTCACCTGGAGTCAATGGAACTACGCTAATTAACCCTAACATGGGATCTAGCTCGCCTTATCAGGTTGTACTAAACACACAAGGACGCACAACGCAGAGAATGTAATGTAATTTAGTGTAATGGAGGCAAAATTATGTTATTTACTGGAGCAAGTAAAAGAAAAAGCAGAAGTCACCACAATAAGAGATAAACACGTGGGGATTATAATCTTACCTCTCGTAAATGGAAAGCATGAAGCTGACTAAATACAACTATCTGGATGGAACAGGGAAGGGTACTTTAGAAATGTATAATTATTTATGCTGCCATATTACACAAAGCTTTTTACAAACTGATCTGCAAAACTGTAATTGATATTAATGACAATATGTATCTGTTATTACTAAAGCACATCAAACTCTGGTGTGGAGCTTGGCCACTGATGAACTATACGCAGTAATGCTGCATTGCACAAGAAGTCGTGGCTCCCTGAATTGACACTAAGAAGGGATTTTTGGGGTAAGTGAAATGCAGTAAAACAAAACGATATTTCCCCACCCTCACTGCTTTTTTTCTAGAAAAAAAAGGTGCTGGAACTCAGATCTGATGATCCCTCATAGGGGCTAGGGTGCTCATTTTTAATGTCCCAGTCCCCACACTGCTATGGGACCAGCAGGGGCTCCTGTCCCAGTCCCCACACTGCTGCAGAATGGGGGTGGGGTGGGGGTCTCCTACCTCAATCCCTGCACTGCTGCAGTACCAGTGGTGAAACACTTTCTGGGATACTAATGGAAAAAAGGTGCTGGAACTCTGTTCCAGCGCGTTCCACTAGAAAAAAAAGCCCTGCCCACCATAAAGATAAATGTATAGTCTTTTTCTCAATTCCTCTGTTCTAATACACTATTCTCCACTGACTCATCTGGCTGGGCCTGAGGCATAGCATTAAATGCCAATTGTTATAGCAGAAAGTTGTGGAAAATATTCAGGCTACTGCTTAAGTTTTGCAACATGAGTGAGCCGAGCCTCTCCTTCCAGTGGGACAGCACTGAAATATTGCTCAGATGTCTGCCTTGGATAAAACTTCAAATCAGCATTTGACGTATGCTGGATTTAATCATCCATGGAAAGTACTGCACGGAAATGCCATTATGAAAAGTCCAGAAAAGCCAGGGAGAGTTATAATTAGAGCTGCTGTGAATGAACGCTCATGAGTTTTAATACAAACCCTCATATATTTCACCCACAGGCATGCAGTTTATAATAATGTGAACAGGCAGCATTTGGGTAATGACGAAGGAGGGGTCTAAAAGGACAAGGAGCTGAAGAGAGCAGGAAGGAGATGGGATGGAGCGCGTGTAGAAATGAGTAAGAAAAGAAAGTGTGAAAGATGAGAGAAAGGCTAGATGTGAGACAGAGAATGGTGTAGGTGTGAGTACAGAAACAGCTAGAGCAGAAACAAAGAAAAAAGGAAATGAGACAGAAGGTGAGGAAACAGAGAGAACTGCAAAGATCGAGGGAAGAAAAAATTGCCCAGTGATTGAGAGGAATGTGGGTTAAACAATGCCATTTTGTTGAAGCAAACCCTGCATCTTCAATAACAAAATTTTTCTGACTGGCTGTGTTTAAGTTTTGTGAGTACTAATTAAAGTCCTTCATATTTTTCCCAGCATGGAGTTTAATTAGCTGGCTGGCTCAGCGCCAGGTAGGCTTTCCAAGCTGCTGCTGCCATAAATAACATTAACCAGTGCTATTTTGCAGATTGCGAGTCTGGTACAATGGTCAGGATGAATACAGATAGTACATTCTGAGTGTTCAGAGGCATCTAAGACAGAAAGGTAAATAATACTTCTCAGGGACTCCCCTAGGGAAAGGGAGTGTATCCAGTGGAATGTTTCTGTCAAAGAGGGTGTTTTCTCACTGGTGGAGTCACTTTGCAGCCCTATGCAGATATGCAACTATCTCAGTTACCACAAGTATCAGAGAGGTAGCCCTGTGAGTCTGTAGCTTCGAGAACAACAAGAAGTCCTCTGGCAGCTTATAGACTAACAGATATTTTGGAGCATAAGCTTCCGTAGGCAAAGACCTGCTTCATCAGATGCATGAGTGGGGTGGGGGTGGTTTCAGAGGGGTATCTAAAGAGTGGGGTCCCAGAAAAAGGGAGGGCCAGAACTGATAAGGTCTATTCAGCAAGGTGGAAATGGCCTATTAGACTCTGACAATGGTTCATATCCCCCTGTCTGATCTGACTTGTTTTTGCCTCTTTTGACACCTACTATTGATAATGCACCATTTCCACCTTGCTGAATAGACCTTGTCAGCTCTGGCCCTCCCTTTTACTGGGATCTCACTCTTTAAATACCTCTCTGAAACCACCACCCCCACTCATGCATCTGATGAAGCAGGTCTTTGCCCACAAAAGCTTATGCTCCAAAATATCTGTTAGTTTACAAAGTGCCACAAGACTTCTTATTGTTCTCTCATTTACCACAACAATAATACTCTGGGTGTCAGCACTGCAGGACTTGTCAGCCATTGACTACCAAACCCCCTCCAATTCCACAGACTGCTGAGAAGTGACCTGCCCAGGTGAGGCAGTGCCTGTGTTTTCCCAGTCCCTGATATGGCTTCTGCACCAATGTACACACAAAACCAGTTAGGGCTTGAACCAGCACTTACAGATGCAGGTTGAGGCAGGTCCAATTGCCCTATTTCCAGTATAGTGCTCTTGTTTCAGCTCCACTGTCACAGAGATGGTAGTTGTACAAGGGAACAGAAGGGTGGCAAGCCAAAACTCTCAAAGGTTGAGGAAGAGTTCCAGCTTAAACCATACCATACATTGCTACTCTCTGCCAGTGAACTTAAATATCCTCGAGGCGTATTTCCAGCGGGCAGTGCAAGGCACTGTGATCCAGTCCATCACAATAATGCCTGGGCCAGGTTTGAGGCAGATCCTTTGAGGTACCATTACATGGCACAAGGTACATAAATATGCTGGGAGCTTGCAAGCCAGAAAGCTGCAGGGTCTGTATGTGCCCAGCAGCACTCATGGTTCTTGGTTATTACATGTGAGTCCTGCCTTTCCTTTATCACCAGGGGATACTACTGAGCAAAATACTATGTAAGTTCATCATAGTTTTGATACACTGTGATGTGCAATCAGGGTTATAATCAAAGTGCAGTTAGGGTTATAATCAAAACCTATTTACTGTGTGGAAAAAAAGGCTTCTCTATAAAAGATCCCAGCTGTATTTATGATAATGTCTTGGAAGGAACCCAGTTCAGATCCAAACCAGGACTTTGAAACAATCATAGCAGAGACAACCTTCAAAGAATCCATTCATCTGCTGTACAAGGCTCTATTTATGCAGGGAGAGAACTCTTTGGGTATGTTTAATCACATCAGTACAGACCATCAGGCAGAATAAATATGGTGGCTAATGCTTCTGGTTCACTATCTTGGTACTGAACTTTACTGTATTGACCCAAGGCACCTATGACAAAATTTTCAAAAGCATCCAAATGACTTTAGAACTTAAGTCCCATTTTCAAAAGTGACCTAGACATACATCTATACTAAAGCCTCTGCAGCAGCACAGATACATCTATGCCTCTGCAGCACCATAGAATAGTTCGGGGTGGCTAACCCATGGCTCTCAAGCCACATGCAGCTCTTTGAACAATAAAATGAAGGTCCTGATCGAAACTGCATGCTGGGAGTGCTGTCTGCCACTCTGTGCATGTGCCCCAGTCCTTGATGGGAGAAGCACGCAGAAGCAGCAGCAGCAGCAGCAGCTCTGGTGAATTGATGGCATCGTGTTTGAGCATGGGACTGGGGATGCCTGGCTCTGGGGGAGGGGGAGGGTATTGAGTTAGAGTGGGGGAAGGGCTGGGGGTGCCTGGCTCTGGAGAAGGGGAGGAGGACTGGGTTAGAGTGGGCGTGCCTGGCTCTGGGGAAGGGGGAGGGCATTTAGTTAGAGTGGGGGGAGGGCTGGGGATGCCTGGCTCTAGGGGAGGGGTGAGGGATTGGGTTATAGCAGGTAGCTGGGGGTGCCTGGCTTTTGGGGAGAAGGAGGGCATAGATAGATAGATAGATAATATGTGGCTCTTTGCACTTCATCCATAGCTTTTAGGCCCTAAGTGGTTGGCCACCCCTGGTGTAGATGCTGCCAAGAAGTGGTAGCTAGGTCAAAATAGAATTCCTCTATTGATCTAGCCACCTGTATGCCAGAGTTAGGCCAAGCTAAAGATGTCACACAGAGTGTGAAAATTTTCCCAGTCCTATGTAATGCAGCTGGGTTATTCTAATCAAAAAGTAGACCAGACCTCACTCGCATTGACTGAGCTCCTGGCTCATGTAGATGCCTTTATACTGTCATCCCTCGTTACTAGGATATGACAAGTTATTCTTAATTTCTGATCTGATCTCAATCACTGACAAATGTGTCCAGATCTAAACTTTGCCCCTGCACCTTAACCCTATGAAGGGTCAAACCAAAACACCAGACAAATCACTCTTGGACTTTTCAGCTCAGATCAATCACTCTTTCCCACTGCAAGTGAGGCAGGAGAGAGACAGTGGTTGCTGGCATGATATAAATATTGAGATGGCAAGATTATGTTTAAAAAGCTCACATGTCACAAAGCAGATCTGGATTTCTTGATGCTCACATAAGGATGCTTTTGGAGCGGGAAGATGGTTTTTCATCAGTCTGGCAGCCAGGTTCATTGTCAAATGATGGGGAGGGAGGCACATCTTTTGAAAACCAATGTGAAAAGCATGAAGTAATATGGGGGTTTCCAAAGAAGCTGGAGATCTATAGAAACAGAAAGGCAGAAGTTATTTTATCTTTCTGGATAGAGAAAGTGGAAATGGAAAGTTCTCAGCCTTGCAGCACAGGCTTGTGAGCACAGTGAGATGGTATAGCATGTCCAGTCAAAGTCTGAAGGAATCAGTAAAGACTGAATACAGTAGCAGTGAATTTTACATAAAGGAATCAGAAACCTACTTCTGTTGCCTGTATGCCTAGAATCCCCAAAGCAGACCTGCCATGACAAAAATTATGGTCACTAGCACAATTGGTGCAATTAGAGTAATAATGAAAAGATCAGAAAAAGAAGCATCAGGGCGTGTTATAGAACATGAGATACAGGCATGTGCCTACCTGTACATTCTTGGCTTGAAAGTAAATACAGGATACACTCATTCATGGCTATGTTGTAAACTGGGGGGAGGGCGGTATGTCTACACAGCAGACTTGTTTCAAAATAAGATATTCTGGAACAGATATTCCAGAATAGTTTACTTTGGATGAATGCTTCTATGCACAAAATGCATTTTGAAATAGTCCTCTACTATTTTTAAATACAGCGTCTACAGACAATGGAGCCTATTTCAAAACAGGATGCACTATACTGGGCACCCTATTGGATGCACTATAGCTTATTTTGAAATGGCCTCTATTCCCTGTCTACATAGCCCCTATTTCAGAATAGGTCAAAATAGGCACTATTCTTCATGATTTTGAAATAGCGGTTGCATTGTATAGATGCTAGCAAAGTTATTTCAAAATAGAGGCTGTTATTTGAAAATAATTTTCCTGTGTATAAATACCCCAGGTCTTTGCCAGCAGTGTGGAAACAAGTGCAGACTTTATTTATGCAGAACAAATGCACTTTGGGGACTAAATAGGCATTGCATACAATATACACATGAACTGTGATTTTAGAGCAATCCAATTCTTGAATGTTTAGAAAATTGCAGCTGTGCACTTCTGACATGATTAACATCAACCACTGCTCCTTCTCAGCTCAGCTATCTAAACAGCTGGAGATGGGATAAGGCTGACTGGTATATTTTTTAGAATGTTCAAAGTCATGATTATTAATTTTATTTAGCCTTTTTAATTCATAAAAAGGTACAAAATGCAATATCACAATAACTGCACTCTTCAGGAAAATGATTAGGATCCAGGGTCCAAATTTTGGGGGCCTTAGTACCTCGGTTGATCTACTGCAAGTTTCCGTGAGCAGAGTACCCAAACCATTCAGGACTTTTAAAGTTATAACTAACATTTGACTTTGGAAATGGACCTCAGTATAGATGGTGAAGCACAGAGGAAATGTGCTCCTTGAAAAGTATGCCCGTTAACAAACAGTCCGATGGATTCAGCCTCCGATAAAGCTATGGAGGTTACAGGACCTTTCAACTCCATAATTTTGGACTTTTATGCTTAAGGTGAAGAAATTTTTTCCCTATACAGCCATCCCAGCAAGCTTACTCTCCAAGTCCCCTGTTTCCACCGACCTTCTAATCAACCTACAGTATCTTTTGCAAATATGTATCTTCACAAATGCTTAAATGAGCACCATGACAAGGGCACTGTTTTTGCTGACGTGTTCTCGCCTACCCATACCTACAAAAAGCAAGTCACTCTCTTCTCACACCCTTCTTAGTGCCTTGAGCAATATTGCATTGATCAGTCTAGGAGAACTGTTTCATATTGTAATAAACCTACAGGCTCCTGACTGACTGCTGTGTTCACCTCCATACTACACCTAGCCAGCCTGTTGCTGGCAAGGTGGGCATTAGTAGATTCGGGAGAGAAGCCTGTAAACAGAGAGGCTTGTTTCGTGGGTTTGAACAAGTCAATATTTCAGGACCAGGGGCCATCAAGCCAGTGTGTGATGGTCTCCAGGAGAAGGGTGACCTGGAGTAAGTAGTTCTGGCACTAGGCCGGAGAAGCCACACATTTATACCCTTATACAAGACTGCTTGTAGGGACTGACTAAGGAACTGCTGCTTCATCTTTAGTTTGTAGCTTAAAGCCATGGTTCCCAGGGTGACTGCATCATTTATTTCTGGAGCCCTGCCAAAATAATCCTTTGTTATTCATCTCATTCAGTGAGTGTCCATGGGAACTCACCGAAGATTGGAACCGTTCTTGGAGTACTTATAACACTTGCCTCAGACTGTGGTATAACCAGCTGCACACTACCAGAAAACTAGGGGACTGGTACCAGCGTTTTCCCAGTGACTCGGCAACAGTTTGTCATGGCACCAACAACTGTTTTTACTATAAAAACAGGACTCTAGGAAGGACCCAGGAATACTGGTGTTTGCTGTAAAGTTGAGGACCTTCCATTAGTGTAACCACTGCCATCTGATAAAAGGCAAGTTTTGCATTCTTTTATGCTTTCTTGCTTCTTTCTGTTGCAGTTTATTCAACGGCACAAAAGGAGAAGATGGTGTTAATTTAAAGGCAACAGACTGAAATGCCAGTGTAATTTAGAGATGGGCCCAAGATGCAAAGATTAGATCCAGAATCAGACTTTTCCAAAGTGTCTGGGCATTCAGATTTAGAGTTTTGATTCATTTCTTTATTCAGCAGAATGAAAGGATGGCTGTGAAATTCAGTTCTTAATACAAATGCAAGCCCTTCCCAAACATAGGGGATATTTGGATTCAAGGGTTACATTCAGACCGCTTTGGCAGTGTACTGACATATAAGCACCCCAAATAGTGCCTGAACTGTGAGTTGCCCTCATTCTTCAGGGCTATGTCTACACTAGAGAGTTTTGTAGCCAAAACTGGGGTTTTGTCATCAAAACTTGTGGAGCATCTACACACAAAATGCATTTTGTCTACAGAAACGCTGTGAAAGGTCAATCCGCTTTTATGTGTGGACGCTATCTGTCACCAGAAGTTTTGCTGGAATATCTCTTCCAACAGTAACTTCTGTAGACAAGTGCTTCTAGTGTAGATGTAGCCCACATGTATAATTTGGGAGCAGTTGAATGGAGATTGCTCTTAATTTGCTGCTTTCAATTATAAGGGTAACCCCTTCATTCCTCCATAGATCAATCTGTAGTTTCCTCAAAACTCCTTGCAGGATTCCTGGGAATCTGAAACTCCCTTCTTCCCATCTCCATAGTCCTCCTGCCTTCGGGGCTCGCAGTTTTACAATAGTCTCCACCATAAATTATGTATATCTCAGAAACCTGAGCCTACTCTATAGTAAATTAAACTGGATTTGTTTGGCTGAAGCAAAAGCAGTGGAATAATCCATATGAATGCCAGGAAAATGACTGCTTAAAAGTCAGCTAGACTGATTATAAACACTGACATTAAGAGCAGAAATGTGTTTTAGCAAGACACAGAGGCCTTTAAAGATCTAAAGAACATGACCGATATGCCACTGGATGCAAACCACACTCCCTCAAGGATTATGTATAATAATATATAGTTAATTCATATAAAAAAACCCTCTCTCTTCACAAATACTCTGTGTCTAACAATCCTGACAAGACAGACTTTTGTGTAAGGAGAGAGGATGAGATATATCTCTTCCAAACTAAAAAGCCATGGAAATCTTATTCAATAAAAGCAATAGATGGGTGAGGACCCCCAACTTCTGAATAGTGAGTTGGCTCTTCTAAATTTTATAACTGAATGAAATGGCTCTAGCAGTTAGACAGGAGTACCAAACTACAGCTACCTCCAGATGATGTACTGCAGTATCATGTGGTGATGGATATTTTTATCAAGAGGAAGAGACAGAAACCTCTGTTCTTAGATTAGTTACTAGTGCGCTAGCATGAGAGTCAATCCATGGCACTGTGGGTTAGCTACTCATTTAAGCAGCTTTAGCTATGAAAGCCATTCAGACTAGATTATGCAGTAGGTGCCATCAGATGCACCAGGGAGTCATGCAGCAGCTAATATCCCTGAAAGAATTTTGGCTGTCTAAGACAACTAGTCTACTTTTTAAAAGAAAACAGCGTATTCTTTCCAGCTGGTGGCCTCCTTGAAGGTGGGCAGAGCATTGCCCCTTGCACTCTGCCTTTGTCCACCACTCTGCAGATACCCATCATCCATGTGCAGGCTAAGACAGCAGAACCTACACTCCTCAACCAGAATCCAACTGGCCAAATTTCCTTGTGTCCCTTCCCCCCTTGCTGGATCCATGAGGGATTTGCCACAATCTAGCCCTTACTGTCCCCTAAAAGCTGGCAAGTATCCAGTTTTTAACGGTTTCGCTGGAAAGAACCCAAACAAAACCAGCTGCTTGGAACGCTTTACTACCCCATAGATACAGATTTTAGTTGACTGGGCTGGGATTGGAACCTGGGATCTCCAGAAGCCTATGTCTGCCATTTTCTGCATTGACTATTCCACAAAATCTGGACTGAGTCGCACATGCTTGGTTAAGAGAAGAGGGGAGCTCAGAAAACTTTCTGCATCTTTACCCAGCTCGATATCTGTGCCTAATGCACTTTGTACAAGGCACCAAAGCAACCAACTTTTCAGCAGCCACACAAGTAAAGCTCCAGTAACAAGCCTCCTATCTAGATTGAAAATCTAAACTGCATAGCCACATGATTTCCTTTTGCTTGAACCACATCAAAGCAACCTTGCACGCTGCTGTCCGATGCGACAAAATGGGCCAGCAGCAGTCATGCACTGAAAACATGCTGCAAGGAGGGAAGCGGGAACAAAGTCAAAGGCATTTCTTTAGCGCTGAAAGCATTTTGTTTTTCATTAAAACACATCGTATTCAAGGCATCCTTGTTTTCCACCAACCCATGCTGAAAAGATCCTGGCGTGCATCCCAGGCACAAATTTTCTTGACTTTAAGCGATGCCAGCCATGGCCATGAATAGTTTCATTCCCACCCAGATGAACACAATGTAGAGATGAGGTCAATGGAGTCCATGTAAGAGAACCCAAAAACCTTATTGTGATGCATGCTCATAAGGGCTGGAGTTAAGGTTGCTGTGGGAACATTTGCCCTTAGAAAATGAGCCAGATTACAGACTGGCTGTAATAGACAGGCATTCTGTTCTGGGGCTCAAGGCACATTTCCAATAAGAGAAAGACAAGGCTGACTGAGACTTTTGTCTGGAGTCATCAGTCAGCTCAGTTCTCCCAACACAGTGCCAGAGCCCTGCTTGATCCCTGGTAAGTGCTACCCATATGTAGGCAGACAGAACTCCCCCCTGCTCTACTCCATCTTGCCCCTCTTAGGTGCTTCAGAGCACAAAGGAGCAAAAGGACACAGCCCAGTCTTGGAATGCCTAAGAGCACAGATGTGCTAATTTCAAGCACAGTCTTTGATGCCTCAGAGCGTAGATGGACTGCCTCATCATGACCCTGAAAGGACTGAAACCAGACAACAAAGGCAAACGGGCTAGTACACGGTCAGGGCCTCAGGCTCCCCTTGGCTGGTACCGGTGATTGATACGCTTACACATCATCCCAGGAGAGGAACCTCCCACCCATAAGAAAAGAATGTCTAAATTATCTCCACCTCGCGGGTGTGAATTAAGACCCTGAAACTCCCTGTGAGAACTAGCATCACGAGACGATCTAACACAATTGGCATCTTTAAAGATAAGGAAGAGTGTACGTGACTCGAGGGGTATAAGGAAGGGTCCAAGGGTCCCCCTCTAATTGAGCTCCAATTACCTATACCTGCCGGTCAGGAAGGTCTTTGCCTCCCAAGGTCCCAGGGGACACCCTCCTCGTACTACTACTTCCTGAGGGACTGAGTTACAGACGCTGGCCACGCCAAGTCGGGTAACACAGGGGTGAGAATAAGACCTGCTATGTGTTTTGCTTTTGTGCCATTTAATAATAGATCTATGAATTAAACTACTTTTGTTATATGCTAGCTGCTTGTAACCTAAGAAGTGAAATATAAGCTTTGTAACCATACGAGTTAAGCTTTCCTATCAAATAAATAGCAACTGCTTAAGTTTTAACCTGACTCCTCCTGTTACTGTGCAAACCGAACACAAATAAAGAACCCCAGCCGGTGAGGCGTACTGAGAGCTAAGCGCTGAGTCATGCCGCCTCCACGGGGCAGACTCTTGGGGCACCTATCAGCCTCCCTGGCTGCCTGCTGCGAAGGGACTGTCTGTCCTAGCAGTCAAAGACTCGGGTGAAGGAGGCTCTCAGTACAACGTTCAGGGCACCCGTCAGCCTCCCTGGCTGCCCGCTGCAAAGGGACTTTCCATCCTCGCACTTAAAGACTCGGGTGATAAATCCATGGGGCATCCATCAGCCACCCCTGGCTGCCCACTGTGAAGAGACTGTCTGTCCTAGCAGTTAGAGACTCAGATGAAATAAGGGCACACGTGGTACCTCTGGCTATCAGCTAACACCATGAAATGAGCTACATGGCTGCTTCTGATACCCTTCTCCAGTCCATGGCACATATTTTCACTGCAGCTCTCCTGCTATTGCAAATCTTCCAGATCCCCAGTAGGTACTCTCCAAGTGGCCCCACCAAGTCAATGAGAACTGCAGGTGCTCAGCACTTTCACAAATCAGTCCCTTCCAATAGGCACCTAAATTTGGATTAGAGGTCCAGAGTGGGTCATTCTGACTGCATATTATTTAATAGATTATCATGCATACATGGACTTGAAGGATGAGAGATGCTCTTTTCGGTCGACATGGATAATCGTCTATTTTCTATACACTCAGCTATGTGTACACAGGATACCTTGTATCCTGAAATAGCTACTCCACGTCTATGAGGAAATGTTCCCGTTATTTCAAAATGTTTTTCGCTATTTCAGCATCCCTCCACACCCTGTTGCAGGAGGAATAAGGGATGCCTCAAAATAGCACTGTATTTCAAAATTTGGAGCTGTGCAGACAGCACCAAATACTGAAGTAGCCTATTTCAAAATGATCTCAAAATAGGCAAATTGCATCTCTTATATTGCGTTTAGGGCGCAATGCACCCACAGCCTCAGAGACCTACAAAACTATCTTCATCTATAATATTTATAGATAGTCAAAGTCAAAAAAAAGGGGGGAAGCTTGAAATTTTATTTCCATTTGATTTGAGGCTGTTTAGTGTGGATATTTTGACATGTGAGGTTGAACATTTGTGTTTTAATGGGTACAGAAGTTTAACTTTTTGAACTCAGCCTTTACTGTCATTACATGATTATTGTCTAACCCACCATAACTTTCCACAACTATTAAAACTTAAACAAACATTAAATATATTGTTTGTATCAGTCAAAATTATATAAAAATAAAAGTGTAATTCTTCTAATCATATACATGCAACTGAGACAGCTTTGCCAATATGTAGCATTTTGTGCCAACATATTTTAGATTAAAAATGTCTTCTTTTGATGATGCTATTATATTGCTATTGATTTAAGAAGAAATAATCAGTCTTTCAATTGTGGTAGTCAACATCAACATGGACCAGCATATCATATTCTTTTTATAGTTTTCTTACATCCATGTGGGGGTCAACCTGCAAGGCATTAAAGACAAATTTGGCATCTGAACATTCATGTCCTACTCATAGGCCATTTTGGAAAGAGAGTGACTCCAGTAATATATGCAGCTAAAATTCCATGTTCCTATATAGGAAAGTCTCATTTTCCTTGGTTTGTAACCAGATCATAGGTATACAGAGATGGATGGACTCATAAAGGCAGGGACCATATATATTGTTATATGTCCATTCAGGACGTAGAACAAGGGGACCATGATCTTCACTGGAACTCTTCAATGTTACCACAATACAAACACCAGAAATAACCCTTGTGATCATTTGAAAAGACTCTTTCGAAAACTTGAGTTATGAGCTATATGGGAAAGAGTTTTAAAGGTCTGATTTCCACCATAAGGCACAAAAAAATTATTTACAAGTGTCCCTGAACCCACTTCTCTAATGCCATCAACTGCAAAAAGATCCCTATAAGTGTTTTGCCTTTTACTGCATGTGATCACTGTAGATGTATGATATTCTTTTTTTATTTGTCTATTCAAGATGCTGCTCTGCTAATATAACATTTAAGTAATGTTTTTCCCATGCTGCTGATGGTCTTCATTCAGCCCTCCCCACTTCTTTTTCCTCTTATGTAATGGACTTACAGGCAGAACCATCGCTTAATTTTCCACCAGGCTAAGTGAGATCTTATCTTCTGCTTTGCTTAATGTGTTTGATCTGAAACCAGAAGCTGCTCAGGAAACTTTTAATCTGTTATTAGTAGTGCATGATATATAATTCTGGAAGCAATTACCATTTTGTTTAGTTGCTGATTTCAAAGACATATATAAATATATTTTTCCATCTGCCCAGATGAGTCACTTTTAGCCACATGGTAATTGGAAGGGCCTGGATGTCTGGGATGGGGCTCTACTTGCACTTTGGATTTACCTCGAAGCATGCTGTTACGATGCTAAAGAGACACTCTATTAACATTCATTCATGTACCAGGAATTATCTGACAGCACTTTCCTCTTCCCTGAACCCTGTTTTAAAACTTCCAAACTACGCATTACAGTGTGATTGATCCTGCAGATTGAACCAGATTTAATCAGAAATGCAGATGGAAGTGTCTTTATTACTTTCCAAATTCTACTTTGCTGAATTCAAATTCATTGCTCTAAATGGCCTTAAACCTATTGGAAAGCTAATCAAACAGTGTTTTGTCTCAGCAAATCCTTCTTGCATCTCACATTGAGAGGGTGACTGGGAGGCTGATTCCTGACTTCTGCAGGCACAAGGCATCTGTCAGCCAGGAGCACAGTAAACTAAAAGCGTGTCCCTTTTATCGTTACCTCACGAACAATTTGTCAAAGTACAGTAAACCCTCGCTATAGCGGACCCTGTTTTACTGGACATTGGTAATAACAGACATCTGTTAGCCTCCCCTTGCCCAAAGACAGTAGAATACAGTACTGTACTCTACAGCACTATAAATGGCACTTCACCAGAGAAGCCACTGGCCCCCCTGCAGCTGAGACCGTCACAGCCGCAGGGTCCCTGGCCAGAGCTTGGAGAGATGACACCCCAATGTCCCACCCCAAGCCCCACTGAGATGGTGATAGTGAGTGGGGAGCAGGGAGGGACACAGCGGCAGCTCAAAGCCAGAGGAACCACTGCACTCTGCCCTGAGCATGAGAGGCTGGGAGCTGGAGGAGCAAGCCCTCCGTGTAAGCCCTTGGAGTAAACTCTCCGATATAACAGACTTTTGATTCTAACGGACATCCCTCCCCAATTAGTCCATTATATCGAGGGTTTACTCTATTAGAAATGTGACTACAAGTCTATTTGTTGACCCTAGTATAATTACATCAAAAATTTGGAAAGCCCATTAGACAATCCCACCAGTAATTTTTAATTGTTTGTATTTCAGTAGTAGACAGACACCCCATTATTCCAAGCAGGCCCACCGACATGGGGGGATGGGGAGGAAAAGGGAGCAATTGACCCCCGGTCTAGCATTTCAAAGGAGCCCAGAGCTCCAGCGGCCACCATCACTGAAGCTCTGGGCCCTTTTGAAATGCCATAGAGAAGTGTGCGCTGCTCCACAGGTGGCTCAGAAGGAGCATGTGGAAGCAGGGCTGACTGCCCCAAGCCCTGCCCCTACCAACCTTGGCCCCACCCCTTCCAGGGGCAAAGAGCTGGGCTCCCTTCCCACCTTATCTGTGGCATCTCAGTGCCATAGATTCCCAGGTACCATACACACAGAGCAGGATTACCAATTTTGGTAGGACAAATTCCTAGAGGTTTCTTTGCATGATCTAAACTTTAATTAAAGATTCATCTTTAATTCCTGAAGACACCTGGGGGATGGGGGGGTTGTAACCCTAGCAGAGTTTACCAATCCATTCAGAATCTGCTTTAGACCACTTAGGAAACCAAATTCTGGAGAAAGGAATGGTTAAGATGACCTCCATCTTACTCCTCATTCCCTGAGTTTTTTTAAGGACATTTCCTTCTGGATTCAAAAATTCCCCACGTGCCATGAAATGATCAACTGACATGAACCCAACTTGGCTATGGTTTTGTAATTTGGCTACTCATTATTTACAGCACCTCAAAATTACACAAGGTAGCTCACACTACATGTACGACCAGTACCCTTTTGGTAAAAACAACAGGGAGCTGGTACTCAGACAACTCCTCGCCTCTCTCCACAATCAATCCCATGGCTGGGGCTGCCAAGGTGCCGATACTCAGTACTGGCAGGTACCAGTGCAAAAATTGTACAAGACGACTTCTAACTAAAAGAATGCATAATTTCAGATCCTAATCTGCAGTGTGATCCACAAAGGGAAGCCAAAGGCTCTCCCCTCGACAGAGCCCACTGACTTCAATGGGAGTTTGCATGGTCATAAATTTTATCCTGGTGGTCATTTGGCTTCCCTAGTACTGTATTATGTATGCACATGTTCTTAAAAGAAAATTGAAGAAATAGATTTACCTTTATTCAAATGAATTAGTTTTAAAATAGAATAGGACAACAGTTTAAAGGCTATAACGTTTGACAGGAAAAAAAAACACCAATCACATGGGAAGAGACAAGCTGTTTGTTTCCTTTCCTGATGGATCATTTTCATCGTAAATTTAGTAAAATCAGGAGTGCCATTTGAATCTATTAATGGAGCTGTACTTCTGCAGAAAATTAAAAAAAAATATCAAGCATCATAAAAGAACAGAGTTTTTTTCTCACTTTTTTCTTGGCTTCTCTCCCCTTCCCTACCCACAATTCCCACAAAGATCAGAGCCCTCTTCCAATCCACTTGTCTGCCTCGTGTACTGGTCAACAAAAAAATGTTGGGTTCAAATAAAGAAGTTGCCTAATCCTCCGTAAGTCTCTTGGAAGTCACCCAAAGCATTCATTTTTATCTCCTTTCTATTAGTCTTATAAGCCATCCAGGAGAGGTGCTGCAACTGAATGAGAATCCATTCTACCGAATGTGCTAGTGATACAATTATTGAGTAGACAGGCACTGCCAATGTTGACCTTAGTGTACAATATATCTTATCTGAAAGGTAGCCATGCATGCTAGAACTGGTGTTCCTTCGCATCTTTATATCAGGATACATTTAATCAGACTTACTGTTTGGGGAACAATGCACTGATGTGACAAAAGTTCAATTTTAGTGACAGTGCAGCCCATTTGTTCCAGTTCATGCTAACACTGGGAATGAAATCCTGTCCCATGGAAGTCAGTGCCACAACTTCAAGGCTCTTATGACATATAAGTATGGACAGCTCCCAAATAGCCAATGTTTACCTTCTCTTCTTGGGGGAATGTGCAGAAATGCAGCCAGTGTTGGACATTGTACAAACATACAGGCAAATGTGGTACGTAATTTTCGAAGCCTTGTGGGGTTTTATTTTGTTTTTGTTGCTTGTTTTTCATTTTTTGGAACTCAACCTGAAATACCTTGAAGTGGACACACAACATTGTCTGAAAATCACACCCAACATTATGCTTGATTGTTGGCACCCAGACTCACTGCTCACTTTTGAAAATCTTAAGCATAGCAAGAGACAGTTCTTGCCCTGAAGATTTTACAGTCTAGATTAGATTATAAGTAGAAGTGGACATAAGGACAGACACCATACCTCACAAATTCTTCTGAGAGGTCATACAAAATTGTCATCCCATTTCCAAGGAATATGTTTTACTCACATAGAGAACCATATAAAATGGCAGCTGTGATAACAATACTGCTATTATAACAGATTACACAGGTACTGACTTGTTGGGTATTCCAGTCCTGAAGCACCCATGGAGAGAAATTACTGGGTGCTTATGCTTACCACCCAGTGGCAGCCAGCTCACCTCCTTCCTCCCCACCAGATCAACTTCTCCTCTTTCCTCCCAGTGCTTCCCAGCTGCTGTAATCAGCTGTTCCATGGTGTGTAGGAGGTGCTGGGAGGGAGGGGAAGGTGCTGGGACAAGGTTCACTGAGGGGAAGAGGTGGAAAAGAAGTGTGGTGGGAGCAGAGTGGGTGTAGAAAGAGGCAGGGTAGGTGGCCCTTCAGAGAAGGTATGTTATAGGGGTGGAGCAGGGATGGGGAGAGGTGGAGCAGGGAAGGCTTGAAGGAAGAGGTGGTGTGGGAATGAGGCCTGGGGCTGAGCATCCCCAGGCAAAACAAAAAGCCAGAACCTGTGACAGATTAATTCAATAATTAGTTTAATTATATAGCACTGACATTGTACAAGTTGTTTCTAGGGTGTTCATAAATGTAATATCTGAGAATCAAAGATTACACAGTAATTAGGTGACAGCAGGTGAGGAACACTGATGAATCGCAACTCTTGAAGATTTGGAAAATATAATTTCAGTTTGTCTTAACAAAGAAGTGTTTATCTTATTATATCTTAAGAGGGACACCCATCCACAGAAGACTGAACTAAGGATCCAACTTACCTCCCATTATAGTAACAGATGATAAGTCCACAAGGGTCTATTTTGATCAACTCATGTAACTTCTATGTGATCTCACCCAGTGATTTCTGTATCAAGCCTTCAACTTTCAGTTGAGCTATAAACCTATCTTTTAAAAAGACATTCAGTCTTGATGGAAAGACTTAAAGTGAAGGTGAATTCACTGTGCCTGTAGGCAAGATATTCCAATGGTTAATTACTCTAATTTAAAAAAAAATCATTTTATTTCTTTAGCAGGAAGTGAGCCTGAGGCATAAGTACTTGTATTAGAGACCAGGGCCCGGTATGAGCAAAAAACACAGAGCCAACCAGCTAGCAACATCTCATCACACTGTAACTCATGACCATGGATCTGGTAATTGCATCTGGGGGTGCAATTTCTAGTTTAAATTTGTCTCCCGTTAGTGTCCAACCACTGGATCTCCTTATGGATTTTTGATAGATTAAAGAGCCTTCTATTAGTAGAAATCCCTCTCATGTAGGTTCCTATAGACTGCGATCAAGTTACCTTTTAACCATTTCTAGAAAATCTGCACTGTGACCCTAGTCTAGAAGGAAACATTTCTGAGCAAAGAGATACTCCTCATTGCCTAGTAGGTTAATCTGTAACAGCTACTCCAGTTATGCTATTACAGTCTTTCCTGAAGCCTCCCCAACTTTCTGTATCCTACTAAATGACTGCACTTTGTTACAGATTTTCTCTGCAGTCTATTAGAGTTTATTATCTGCAAGAAAAGAGGAGACAGTTTCCTTGCATCTCATTCTTGGATGGAAAGGATCAAAATTATTTCCTGTTTCTGAAGAAACATAAAAGATGGGTGGTACCAGATAAGCTTCCACGTAGAAATCTGCCTGACTACCAATGCATTCTCTGTCCCCGCACCATTTCCAACCCTTTTCCTTTAAAACAGTGATTTATGTATTTGTGAAATGTCCAGGGGTCAGAGGAAGGACATGAAAAATAGCACAAATACAACATGGAAAATGTCCCTCTAAGAAGAAGTTCTGCAGAAAAGAATGTCTCAGTTATAGTGGATGACAAATGAATTATAAACAGTGTAGTAGTGTTCCCCCCACCCCCACAAAAATAATTTTTTCTGGGGACTGTTGTAAGCAAGATTATTCCACTCTGCTTGTCACTGATAAGGCCTCAGCCAAAGTGCTCTACCAGTTCTTGGCATCAGAGTCTGCGAAAGAGGTGGGCAAATTGTAGAAGTCCCACGGAGAGTAATGAAAAAGGTCATGTTTTCTTAACCTCTTATCAAAGTGGAAAGACTGAAAAAATGAATTTGTTTTGTCTGGAAAAGAGAAATCTGAGGAGCATACAACAAACAGTCTTTGGCTGGGTCTACACAGAGCAGCTTTCCCAGTAGGTCCATGCTAATGAGCAGCCTTGAAATTGCAAATGGCTGCTCATTAGCATGGTCCCATGGCTCAATAGCATAGCCGTGCGAGAGCTCGGTCTTGGCAGAATGGGGCGCCAGCAGTAAAGGGGACGTGAGGATGTGCCCCTGCCGGTAAAAAGCCCCTCAAGCAGAAGGGGCTGGCAACAGAGGGACTTTTTGCCAGCAGGGGCACATCCACACAGCCTCTTTACTGCCAGCAAGCCCCTATGCCAAGACAGAGGTCTTGCACAGCTATGCTAATGAGCCACCACCCCGCAGACCATGTGGCAGCTAGGCTGTGGGTATGGGGTGGGTCATGCTGGGATGAGAAACTTCTTTTCAGCCACTTACATTTTTGTCCTGACCCCCCACATCCCCTCTCTTCCCTCCCCCTGAAGGCGCTATGCAGTCCGGAACTTCCGCACCCAGACGCATCACATGGCTCGACCCCGAACCAATAAAAGGACATACTGTGCAAGGCGCCCAAAAGCTTGCGCATGATAAAGGTAATGATTTTCAGGTGCTGGCTGTAGTCTGGGATCTTTTAGCCACTGGGGGAAGTTTCCTTTTGTGGTCATGATTTTTAGGTGCTGGCTGTAGTCTGGGATCTGTTAGCCACCTGGGGAAGTCTCCCTCAAAGGTCAGAATTTTTGGGTGCTGGCTGTAGGTGGGGTCTTTTAGCTGCCCTAAGATGTACATGTTTCAATTAAAGCAATGTAGTAGGTATACAATTACCATAGTTCTCAAAGTAAGGCCTGCAGTGAGGGATATTCTTGTACTGATGGTCTTTTCTGGCAGGTCCCGATCTGCCTGTCGTCTGGGGTCTTTTAGCTGCCCAGGGATGTCTTCCTTGATGGTCAAGATTTTTGAGGCTGGCTATAATCAGGGTCTTTTAGCCACCCCGAGCAGTAACTGTTTCAATGATCAATGCTCAAAATTGAATGGATAAAACCCAGCATTAAGAAATCATAGGAATAGAGTGATTTTGATGTTGGTGGGGTCCTTTCGAAAAGGATCCCGGTGTAGGTGAGCCACATGGGAACAACTGCAGCCGCTGGCATGCTAATGAGGTGCTGAATATGCATTTCAGTGCCTCATTAGCATTCTTTGATTTGGCCATTAGCATGGCCATTTTGAAGTTCTTACTAAGTGTAGACACGGCCATTGAGTCTGTTCTGGTAAGGCCATAAATCTGAAGAAGTGGGTCTGTCCCACGAAAGCTCATCACCTAATAGATTACTTTCTTCATCCCTAAAGTGCTACATAACTGCTTTTTTGTTTTGATACTTCATGGTAGTTAGACAGCTGATGGTGATTTATTTGTAAAATCCCAGAGGCTGTGCTCCCGCTGCCTAAAGCAAGCAGTATATTGTAACATGTTTAGTACATACAAATACCAAAACATCAAAATAGAAATTAGAATTTTCTCACTAAAAACACAGTTGTGACAGACAGACACCATCCTATTTAAACTTAACTGAATGAGGTTAAACATTAACAAATTTAGTTTGAATACCTTATGGGTCCATTGTTTTACAAATGCAATTGGATATGAATTATTTGGAATTGTATGTATGTACCTTCTCCAGGAGACTGATTAATGCAATCTGTGGAAGGCTTTAGGAATCTTTGGGATAATGCATCTGAAGTGGATTTCTAGAACATACCTGAGGGTCAGGGGAATGCAAATGACCCACTTCAAATCTAGCCTTTTGAAGCTACACCCTGGGAGAAAATCCCATTGGCTATCAATTTCCTGCCCCTGGAAACTCCAGATCACAGACCCCTGAACTGCAGCAAAGGTGGACTAAACATGCTATTAGTTTGCTTGTTGTGATCTTAGATTATGAACTACTGACCACAACACACAGAACGAAACAAAACACCCATCCCTCGGGAGGGTTGCTGAAGGACTGCTTCCAAGACAGTCCACGGTACAGCTGGGATGACTGCTACAGTCTAGTAGTCTTATTAGCACACATGTAGGTCCTTTTATTGCTTTGAATAGGTTTTGAGTTTTTGCTGAAGTTTGGTTTTCTGTTGAGTTTTTGCTTAAGAATAAAATAGGCTTGCGTGAAAATAACTGTGTGGTAACAATATCCAGTTACTGAAGAGAAAGCAAGCAGGTGTGCTTGGGCAGCCTGTCTGCTGTGGGAATAACACAGGGAAAGTAGATTACCGTGAAGCCTGGAAATACCCTGGTCAGAAAGAAGGAAGAAGCAGACTCCACCTCAGAGAGGAAACAGCTGTGAAGCTGGAAGCCTGACCACTGAGGGGATATACAAACACAGTTCTATAACCCTGAAAGCTCAGTGCTTGGGTAGCCTTCCAGGAAGGATTCGGGTGCCACCCACCTGGTTAGCAGAGCACCCACACCTACCTATAACAGGCAACATGTTTCAGTTGGTGGCACACATCTGTGCATGCTTTGGTGCACATAAAATTTATTCCACCACAGACAGAAAAAATCAGAAGGAACAGTCACTGTGACAGCAGTGTACTCAAGAATTTATATGCAAAGAAACAAGAAGAAAATGTCCACAGCCGTTCTCTCTCCACTCTGAGTTGTACAGCAACAGCCCTGGAGCAGTTTCAGAAATTAAGTATAGCAAGGGAATTTCTTATAGAATCTGATCCCTGAAGAAACAGGCAATGATCTGTATTGACTGACACAACGCAAATGATCTTGTGCAACTATCAACAGAACAAATGGAAGGGACTACCATTTTCCACTTATTCCTGGTCACTCAGGGTCTACCTTACCAGATAGGATGATTACAGAAAGTAGGGCAGTCTATAATTTCATTATTTTAACCTCATTATTATTACCAACTAAATTATCTTGGATTAGAAGTGAATTTGGAATAGGAAAAGAAGAGGAGTCTGGATAAACCGCATTCTGATGGACTGTACTTAGCCTCCTCTAGTAGATGTAGGCAGCAGCTTTAACCAAAGGAAGCTGTGAGCACTACATCATGATAGCTTACCAAGGCTACAAGTGTCAGCAAAACAACTCCAGTGCAGTTTAATCATTTTATATATGTACTCCCACTCTTCCTCATTATCTACTTATTTGTTGAAGGCATTTCTCTAGCAGGATTTCCTTATATCCCATCACTTTTCTGATGGCCAGTATCACTGAGGCAAGCTCCTGCCTTTCCACACGACATGCGAAAGGATTACCAAGGACATGTTATACCTCATGTCTAATAACAGGGTGTAGGTAGGCAGGCCCAGAAATTACATTATCAAGGGTACTTTTGACTGCTTGATGTGTCCCTATCTGTTTAAGCAATTGAAAAGAAAGACATCTTGCTATGGAACTGACATCAGCATGGAGAAGGCCACTTGGCAGGCCCAGTCCATCTCAGGGGCCAGAGGAGTATTGCATTTAATACTTCTCAGAACTTCAGACTATTTCAGTGCCACTCTCTTTCCTTTGGACTCCAGCGACAACTTGTCAAGATGAAGGAAATCCACGCCCCACCCCCTGCACATCAGGTGTCTTCACACACTTCTAATCAGAAAAACAAAACACACCTATCTACAGCTTCACTTCCAGCACATCCTTAAACACCAACAGCCTTCAACAATGCTTAGCCCACAGACCTACAAAAGACACAAGTGAGCTGAAAGAAAATAAGCAGGCTGATCAAACAGACAGTCCCCTGCTGGCCCAACCGTAGATCAGCAGTTATATTCAAAGCAATTGCTAGCCCTGGTTGGGAAGATATAAGTAAATATCAAAGCATACAGTAAACAAATGCATGGGCAGGAAAATTAGAATAAATCAGTTTAATTAAACTACTTTTGAAAGACTGATGCTGTGAACCACTCTTCTCACATGAGCCAGGCAGATGTTTGCTTATTAATAGCTCTTGGACACTCTATTCACATAAATACACTCCCTCATATCTGACCAGAAATTACAAAATGCTGGAAAACTCCTGTCAGACTTCACATGCATACTTGTAATAACATATTCCACATGTGATTCTCAGTTACAGCAAATTGCATTATGCCGCACAAAGCAATGGAAAAAGTGGGTCTTCAGTGGAAGTACTGAAATTCTGCATCCACAGCCAACAGTCTGCCCCCCTTCGCTGAACAAGAGGAAAGCATAAATCATGCAAGTTCGGACTTGTTTACATGCTGAAGTAGTGCACACCAGGGGGGCGGGAATTCTAACATGCATGAGTGTGTTGCACAGTAACTGACCCATATGCGTGCTACTGGGTGCACTAAAAATTCCCCAGAGCTCATTGACAAAGCTGTTTCAAACGGTACTGCGGTAGTAGGTCTCGGGGACTCTTTAGTGAGCGTCAGGAGAAGAGTCCATGTGGGCCAGTTAGCACGTGACACACTCATGCACCTTAGAATTCATACTTCACTTATGCATGAGACAGCTCCGGGTATACAAATCCTTGGAGACTTCCTGAGAAAGTAATGAGGAAGGGACTATGGTAACTAGGCAGCTGTAAGCCATCTATTCTGGTTGCTCATGCTCCACAACTCTCTCATATTGCATTAAAGCAGAAGCAGGCAAAGTATGGCCTGTGGGCTGATTCAGCCCAAGAAACCTTTTAATCTGGCCCAGGAACCACCCCGTGCATGGAGCAGCACCACCCAAAGCAGCTAGCTGCTCCTTGTGGCTCTCTGCTCTGTGGGGGGTGGGGGTAGGGCTTTGCATGCTGCCCCCACAGTCCCCATTGGCTGGTTTCTAGCCAATAGAAAAGGAGATATTTTGCTGGGGACAGGGAAAGTGCAGCGCTATTTCTCAGCTCCCATTTGCCAGTTTCCGGCCAACAGGCATGGAGAGATTTTGCTGGGGGCAGGCAAGGGCAGCATGTGAAGACACCCATGCAGCACCGAGAGCCATGTGGAGTGGTCTCAGACTGCTAGCAAGCCTGGAAGCTTGCCTAGGAGCGCTGCTCGCCAGGAACTGCTTACATAAGCACCTCCTGGCTAGAGCTGGCTACTGGCATGCCCCCCTCTGCACCCCAACTCCCTCCCAGCCCCTGCGTCCCTCCTCCCCTACCTCTCCTGGAGCAGAATCCTTTCCTGTACCCCAACCACACGCTTCAGGTCACCATCCAAACCTTATCCACCCTCCTCTTCCACATCCCAGGTCATAACTCCTTCCCAGACCCAGCACCCACTCGTACACCATTGCCCCAATCCAGAATCCTCTCCTACACTTGAACCCCCTGCAATCCCCCACCCAATGGCTTTGCACTCTCCTCCTTTGCATTGCATCTCTCTCCCAAACCCTGCACCTCCCATCCTATAAACCTCCCCCATGCGAGCATCCTCTCCCACACCCATATCCCCTCTTGAACCCTGCCTCAAATCACAATCCCCTTCTTCACCAACACTCCCTCTCAGATCCCCACTCTTTCCTGCAAGGCAGTGCCCTGCCCCAAGCTGCCTTCTCCACCCAACCTCCATCCCAGAATGTGTCCCCTCTCCGCAGAAATTGCAGCCCTTGACCTCTTACCAAAATCCTGGAGTCAACCCCAGTTGAAAATTATTGCCCATCCCGCATTAAAACCACAAAGGAAATCAGCGATTAAGCACTGGAGGACATTCATCCATGGTGTAGGATTTTTCTCCTTTGATTAGAAACAAAAAAAAAAGCATGCTTATCTGCAACCTTGAGAACAGCTTCATACTTCTCTCTCAAATACACTGCCCCTGCTCTGCAGGTACAGTATCGAACTGGTGTATTCAGGAATGTTCCTTAGTATTTAATTCACACGACATGACTAAAAGGCTTGGCTTTGTTTCACTGAAGTCAATGCGCATTTCAATGGGAGTAAGATCAGCCTCAGCACAATTCTGATGGCTGGCTAACTTACTAGTATATACATTTGTATTTTCTAACAATTCCACCTAGTATTTAGCCATGACACTGAGTATCTTGCTTACATCTGAGAAACTCTACATGAGCTTGAAACCTTCAACATCTTTTCAACCAATACAAGTTGGTCCAACAAAAAGATGTTACCTGACCCGCCTTGACTCCCAATATCTCATTTTTTAAAAAAATAGGCATAATGAAGCTAGATAGTTTTTGCATTGCTTGTGACTGGCTATCAAAAACTCTGGATAGCTTGTTTTATAGCTAAATACTAAAGACAATTATGGTATATGGTAACCCTTGGAAATCGAGGTGCAATAAAATATCTCTTTTGAGGAAAAACACGGAAGTCTGAGCTGCACAGCTGGAATTCTTCTATAGACACCAGTCACATTACTTGAGTGTTCATATGGTTTGTAATGCTCTTACACATAATTTCTTAAAAATGAGATAGGTTTGGTAGAAAAAAAGATAAGATAGAACAGCTATTGGAGAAAAGGAAATTAGATGTTCTGCTCTAATATGCTGACCATATGAGACTGTAAGATCTGTAATTTTTGAGAGACTGGAGTTCAACAGTTACTGGGTTTTGCATTCTGCCAGCTGCATATCCATACTAGGTGCGATGGAGTGAACAACAGAATTCCCTTTAGTGTGGTCCGCTAGTGTGCTGATCATGCCACTGACACCCACATTTTTGCTCTCTAGTGATCCCCACCATCCGGTGCAGTTGGGCGAGGTCCTCTAGTGTCCCCCAGACAAGGCACAGATTTGGGGTTGCAGCCCTGCCTACTCCCTCCTGCCCCACTACAGACCAACAGAGAGGCAACATTTCAGCTCCAGGAGGGCTTATCTATAAGGCCCAGGAAACTAACCCCAAAATGGGACCAAAACCACAAATAAATCTCTTACCCTGTGTAAATGCTTTACACAGAGAAAGGTCACAAGTCAGACAGCTTAAGGAGACATATGCACAGAGGTTGCTCCCTTCCCCAGTAACATATACTTATACTTGGCTTGACAGTAAAAGTACAAAAAGTAGGATTTAAGTTGTTGTAAGTGAAAACAATCAGACCAAAGTAAGTTACTAAATTAAAAAATGAACAAAAAATGCTTAGCTAGTTCTAATCCACTAAGAAACTTGTTTTATTCATATTTTACCCTAAAGAGTTGTTCTAAAACCTTCTCTGTCACAAGCGAAACATCCTCCTAAATTGGGCCCAATCCTTCTCTTATTCTGTCTTGGCTGTTTTTGTCAGGCATCTTAGGCAGTAAGTGGAGGGACACCCTGGTGCCTGTCCATTGCTTTATTCTGTTTCCCTCCTTCTTACCCCTACTTCTATCCTTTTTGCTCAAGGCAGGAATTCTTTGTACTTAGTTTGAAAACTTTTCTCACATTGAGTGAAAAGTTACCAGATCCAAAATGGGTCTCAACATCACATGGCCTGGCCACATGTCTTGCTAAGATCAACCACAGTTTGCGCTTACAGGAAACACAAGGATATTCACACATTACTGAACCACCCAGGTTCTGAGGCATCAATAATGGGCCTCCTTAGCACATTTAGAATTATTAACAGAAATATAAATTGTGGCTCTAACTTCACATGAACAAATGATACAGGCACAAAAATACGATATACACATTCAGCAGATTGTATCATTAAAATTGGTGTGTAGTCTAAAGTGTCCGAGTTATGCATACTTATAAGCCATAAGCATTATGGCCATGATGCCAAGTAAGCATTACACACAGCTGAGTAGTTTAGGGCTACAGCGTAAGTATACAGGATAGCTAGCTCCAATTTTTAGTCTCTTTCAGAGTCTTCAAACTGCGAAGTGAATGTGAATTTTGCAGTTTAGAACAGGGGCATGCAAAATACAGTCCGCAGGCCAGCTTGGGCCTGCCCCAATACTGTGGGCCACCAGTGACCGTGGCCCAACATGCCGCTCAAAGCAGTCAGCTGCAGGGGTCAGCATGTGCATCACTGTGTGGTGCCCGCCCATCAGAGGTTGGAGTTTCTCTGCATACTGGTCCACCTCCTGCACAATCCTCACAGCTCCCATTGTTTGGAAGCCAACCTATGGGAGCTGCCTGGGCTGTGCTTGCAGGCGGCACAGGCAGCTCACAGAGCCCCCTCCTGCCATGGTACACAACACACAGATACGCACACGCTGGCCCCAGCATCCAGGCTCTGTGGCAGCCAGGGAGTCTGCCCAAGGGTCCCGCTGGGCAGACTGGCCAGGAGTCACCAAGGGTAAGTGCCTCCTGGCCAGGGCCTGCACCTAGCACCCCACCTCTATGACCCAGGTCACAACCCAAACCCCATGCACCCTAGGTTAAAACTCCCACCCTATCACCACACTCTTCACCCTCTGCAGATCAGAATCCTCTCCTGAACCAAAACCCTCCCCCCAGATCCTCACGCCCTCCTGCATACCAATCCCCAACACAGAGCTCCTTTCTACACTGAACTTCTGTACCAGATTCCATCCCTCCTCTGTTAATATCATAGAAAAGTGCAGCCTTTGATCACTTTCCAAATTTGCAGAATGGCCCCTCATCAAAAATTATTGTGCATCCTTAATTTAAAAGCAGTTTGGAAGCGTCTCACCCCAAGCCTGCACACTATGAACTTGAGCATGTTAACATACATCATTTATGCACAGAAGTTAGGAGAAACAGTTTTCCAATTGCATGGAAAGTACCCCTCCGGGAGTTTAAATATTAGCCTCTGGAGAGGCCAATTGAACAAAGACCCAAGTGCCTGAGTACTCTACAATTTCCTTCCAAAAAACTGATTCTCTAATAAAATCATTTACTAACAGTGTGGCATGAGTTTCTAGACTTTACCATATTTTTTTACATGAGTACACTTTAGGTAGCCTCATCTCATGGAGGCATTCTGTCACTAACCCATGCTTTTGCTTGCAGCCTCAGAAAAGTTCATTTAAGCTTCTCTGTGCAGTTTGTGCGCTATTAAGAGGGGGAAAAAAATACATGTATTTTGAATGCCAAAATACACAGCAACTTTGAAGCAACTTAGAATGCCAAAAAATTGTGAATTCAAATTTATACAGCCAGCATGTAGCTGTGTGAGATTAAAAAAAAAAAAAGCACCGTGGGTACTGGTATGCAAATGACCACACCACATTACTACTTTGCTTCCAAGAACATTTGCTATTGATCCAGCATTGTTACAACAGTTGTAGAAAGGGACTAGCTTGGTTGAATACCAAAAACAAAGCATTTCTTTTCTGCATTTGCATGTCAATCTCCAGCATAATTTTCTGTCTTACACAGCTGTAGGGACTTTATAAGGTATAGGATTAGGTAAAGTATTTCATCATCATCATCATCAACCATGGGCTCAGTGACCGTTGGTGTCTGATACCTCTCTCACTATTTCCTTCCATCTTTCCCTGTCCAGTGTGGAATGGCTTAGGCTGCCGCTACATTACCATTCTCCTGTCAGAGATGCCATGGTAATGAGGCAATTCAAAGCAAGCGAATGAGGTGCTAACGTGCATATTCAGCATCTCATCAGCAAAACTGCAGCCACATGAACATACTTGGAATTGCAGATTGACAGTAAAGATGGGGGAAGCTTCGAAATAAGCACCCCACTTCGACATTCCCTTACTCCAATCTAGTTCTGTGGGAGTGAGGGAATGTGGAAATGAGGCACTTATTTCAAAGCTGCCCCCCATCTTCACTGTCAATCTGCAATTTAAAGTCTGTTCGCGTGGCCACCACTATGCTAATGAGGTGCTGAATGTGCATATTCGTGCCTCATTAGCTGCTTCGAATTGTCTCATTACCATGCCACCTCCGATGGGAGAATGGTAATGTAGCAGCAGTCTTAGTTTCTGTAAACTAGCTGTGCACCAATCTACTATATCATCTATCCATTCTTTGTGAGGTCTGCCTCCCCTATTTGAACTGTTCATTATGCCGAATACCAGGGTCTTGATTTTTCATTCATCGTTCATTCTGCAGATATGCCTGAACAGCTGTAACCTGTGATGAATAAACTTCTGCAGTAGGTTCTCTTTCGGCTGTATCTTCCTATGTAATTCCTCACTGGTGACCTTCTGCAGCCAACCTCAGGTAAGGTATTCGGAACAAGTCAAAGGAGGTTTCTGTGCACATACACAGAGTATTCCCTTGATGTGCATGTTTGTGAGGTACACAGTACTTTTCAAATAATTTAGGGGAGGGAGGACCCACAAACTTGTAGCAGCCCATAATGGTCCATGATAAAATGATCTAGTTGAAAAGGTGAAGAAAACTCTTGGGAGAAAGTCAAGCAAGTAAAGGGACCGTGAGCAGCATATTACAAGCCAGGACATCTTGTGAGTATTGGATAAACCTGTGCTTTTGTGCCAGTACTTGCTGGTACCGAGTACCAGCACCTCGGCAGCCCCAGCCATTGGACTGGATGACAAGGAGAGGCACAGAGCCAGCTGAGAACTGGTTCCTTTTTTTTTGTTTTTTATTTTTTGTTAACAAAAAAGGCACTGAGATATGCCTTATTTTCTTTGGGTGACAAGGGGTGGAAGCCTTGTTCCTCTTTTGGTCCAATGTCTTTGCTGCCATGTTTTCCAATAGTATAATTCAGAGTCTTCTGAAAGATACTGGATTGTCAGTCTGAGAAAGCAAAGTCCTCAGCTACAGCAAAGCTGGCAGGTATGCAAGCTTCCCATACATTGCTCCCCATCATGACACTTTTTTTTGGAGAGCATGCGGAAATGAGGAGACATTTTAATTTCCTTCCCTACTCAATCCTTTGCTGCTTCACCGAGTTCAGTTGTATGGATGTGTTTTGCATTGTGTGCATCTGACCTGATGACAACCACTCATTTCCCATTGGTCACCATGCAGCCACCAGATCAGACAATTTAGCAAAGTAAAGCTGTGTATGGGGATCTCAGTCCGTTTAGTCACCCCTTTCTGTACTTTTCTCCTCTACTGTATTGTCTTTTAAACTTTGGAGCAAAGTATTGTATAGGCCTTTGTTTCAATGGTTTAGAAAAATACAACTATTCCTAACATTCATATAGCACATATATTCCTATCTCCACCTAATATAGTACAACAAGACACAAAATACACAGGCCTGTGGCCACAAAAACAGTATCGACACAGTAGCCTTATCACCACATTTGTTGTTTGTCCACTAAATTGCAAATTTTCTAATGTTTAACAGGATACATTATTGGTGGGAATAAAGATATTCCATTGCATTATGTACAGAAATAAGTCAACACACAAGACAAGAGATGCAAGTGTTAAAAATAGGGGTTCAGTACCTAGATTGTTGTGGATATTCACATCTGAAATAATTCCAGAGACAGCAGATTTAAAAGAGTTCTAGAAAGAAAGGCATCTACACTTGTAACATAATGGCCATGTCTACACAAGCCCAAAACTTCAAAATGCCCATGAAAATGGCCATTTTGAAGTTCACTAAAGAAGCACTGAAATATGTATTCAGCGCCTCATTAGCATGCGGGCGGCCACGGCACTTCAAAATTCCTGCAGCTCGCTGCCGTGCGGGTCGTCCAAACAGGGCTCTTTTTCAAAAGGACCCTGGCAACTTCAAAATCCCCTTATTCCTATCTGCTTTTCATTAGTAAACTTTGAAATGGCCATTTGCATGGCCATTTCAAAGTTTTGGGCTAGTGTAGATGTAGCCAATGAGAGATTAATCAGTATAGGGAGGATACATGTGTTTTCAAGGCACAGCATGCATTTGAAACAAAATACATTATCTGTTTTTGGTCCTCCTTTCTTCATTTCTCCTTTCAAAGAGATTTTTCATATATATAAACAATTCATGTTGAAGCATCTCCCTGTTCCAGGGAACCATGGTCACAGCAGGAAACGTTAATACGCTCATTCATAGATCTCTATTTTCAATTTTCTGACTCCTCCTTTCTAAGAAACTGGTTCACTTATTCATGAGTCTCTTGTTCAGACATGCCAAAGATATTGACAACGTTACATTCACAAAGAACACCACAAGTGGTATTTGATACTTTTGCAGCTTTTTATTTAAAGTAAAACTGTATGAACTGTTAAGATACTTCTGAAACATCTTAACCACAATACTTTTAGATCTAAGCTTCCTAGCATGAAACATTTGCTGTTTATTTTAATTCTTAATTCTTTTGCTACTCCACTTCTCCTGTAGCAGTCATTTGCTGGGCCGAATGGTGTGATTACTATGCAACTGGACCACAAGACATTTTCACTTGTTCAGATGTTCTTCAGCAGGATGGTGAGCACATATCAGTCATACATAACCATTTGTGTTGCAGTCCAATGACAACGTTGGGATGCTTACAAGTAATCATTTTTCATGCTGTGAAAGAGTTAGCTACATGTCTCTTGTTGAAGTTAATGTACATGACTATAAAAGAAGCACACTTTAAAAAAAAGAAGCCCTCATGTTAGCATGAACAAAATTGCACTGCAGGCAGCATAGGGGAATTTGTTATGTAATGTGACAGTGCATTCAACGTTCTGATGACTATATGTTTATACACAGCAGTACCTTCCAATGGCTCCAAAAACAATTTGCAAACTATGTTGACTGCACAAATCATAGTTAGGAATCACACTGTTCACCACTGAACTGTGGCCTCTTGTGGGATGAGATCTGTAATTCTTCCCCAGGGCACATCAACCCCACTTTCCCTTTAGACAGGAAGCGAAGAACAGATATCAAATTTTAAATCACACAGGGAATTTTATTAGACAGACTAGATGTAGTTATCTGAGCACATTAGGACCTATTTAACTTTATTATTATAGGCACTACATTTATAGATGTTTTGACTTCAGTGGGTGCTGGAGACAATACCTCTGAAAAAGAAATTATGACAATAAATATCTAGATGTCTGAAAAATCAAGAACCTAAAAAAGCAGAATCAAATATTATAATTCAGTATCTATCCACTTCAGATATGTATTTTATAATTACAGATTCACTCCTTTCTTTCAAATATGGGATTTACTGAGCAAATGTTCAGTATCCCAAATATGACCACTCAAGTAGCCCAATTCTTTACCACCTGGCTACAATGAAGTTGGTACCATCGTGTGATGGAAAGATCAAAGGTCATTTCTCATCCAGCTATTCAGTCTGCAAAAAACCCTTTTATCTGCAGTTACCTATCAGATAACATACCATGGCCAATTTGCAATAGCCAAACAAGGACCCATAAATCAGCTTTTAACATAGGGCAACATGCAAATTATTTAATGAAACTCCTGACAATGTTTAACCCCAGGAAACTATTATAGAAAAGTATTATTTTCACAATTTATTGAAGATTGAAAGCCTGTATTGATAAAAATATCTGAGGTGAAATCCTGGCTCTAGTGAAGCAAATGACAAAAATTCCTAGTGACACATTTATTAAATTTTGTCTCTGCAGGATGCTACATTAAGTCAAGATCTCAAATGCTGAAGTGCATACCCCTCCACACTTTGAACGCACATTTAATTTATAATGTTAAGTACATTTTCAAAAGCATCTTTAGTTGCTAATAGTCCATTTAAAATTTTACTTGCATTTCCCATTTATATTGATCATGTTATTTGATTTTGTGCACTAGAATTTTTCTGCCCTTTGTTACTTTCATCTGGAAAACCTCCCAGCAAAGTAGAAGGCCAAGAACAGTTGAATTTGTAACATGAACCAAACCAAAGTAAGTTACACAGGGTTGTATGTCACCATACCAAGCTTGCCTAGTGTAAAATAAAACTCTGAGCAAAATCCTTCACAAAAGCACAGAGCTCTCATGGTTTACATCACTCAGCTCTGACAATAGATTTTAGCTCTTCACATATTAAATAGTGCTAGAACAAGTAGCTGGTTTGATTCTCTTCATGATGATTGGGACTTACAGGGCCATCTTGCTCAACCATGCCCTTTGCATTCCTCCAAGTGAAAGCTATCCATTTAGTTCTTAAACAAAGCATTGACTCATTCCCTTTTCCCTTTCATGTTTTTCACTCGTATTTCCTGCAGTTTTTCTAACATTTTCTTTATAATTAATCAGTAACCTGTATGTTCATATTTGGTGCAGTTGCTAGTAAGCAGCAAAACATTAACTGATTTAATGTTTCTTTAAAGTATCTCAGTTCTACAGTATAAAACTTGAGAGCTGGAAATGGTCACAAAGAAGGATCTGAAGAATCAAGTTAATTGAAATAAATGTGAATTGTCCCCTTCATGCTTAATAGGAGTTACTTCTCTTGGGCAAAGGGGGTGGGGGAGGAGAGGAGAAGAGTTTGTAACCTTGTTCCATACTTTGCCAAAGCAGGAGCCAATCCCTGTTCGGTTTAACATAAGGCAAGTCGTATCGGATTCTCTAAGTTTGCTTTCAAGGTCTCCAGAAACACTGAAGCCAGTTCGTCATCTACCATCCGACTGTCGCTTGACAGTGTCACTGTCATAAGCTGATGTTGCTGAAGTTTCTTGTTTCCTTCTTCATCTTCCACAATCTTGAGTTCAGGTCGAGCTCGTCCCACAGCCAGGATGCAAGCCTGAGGAGGGTTTATGACAGCAGTGAAGCCACTGATGCCAAACATGCCCAGATTGGAAATGCTAGAGAAGGAGAAAAAAGTTTGTGTACGTGTTTTATTTCTTACATCAAGATATGACTGAATTGTTGCCCATCTGAGATACATCCAGCCTTGGAAAACCTGGTACTAAGGGGATTTATAGTGGCAGTCTTGTCTTCCTTGAGGAAGATTAGAGATGCTCAGAAAAGGGAGGTCTGGGCTGAATAGGAGACATAGGTCAAAGCAGCTGGGAAAATGCCCAAATCTAACAATAGGAATCTGATGTCAATTTCAAGTGACTTTACCTGCAATGGCCCCAACAGGATGGCAGAAATCAAATCTCTGCCTGCCATCTCCTATGAATGAATCCCATCTGCTGGGTAAAATGTTTCTTAATGCAGAGAAGTGAATAAAAGATGCAAAACTATATCTAGCCTTTGAATTCAGGTGCTGTACCATAGTTAAGTTCTAATCATTCACAAAATAGCTACAGACCAATATTTCTCAATAGTGCGATAAAGAAAAAAGAGAGAAAAGATGAAAGAGGCAGAGGGCAAGGAGGAAGGGGACTAGATATTGCTCTTCAGTGCACATACGTAAGAACTACCAAACATGCAGTCTTTAAACCATGTTTGCACCCTACCTAACCCTGGGCTAGATGTGCACCAGGTTGGGCTCCAGATATAACTGAGTGGTGCTTCAATTTATAAAGGCTGCTGAGAACTTTGATGTAGTACCAGTACAGAAGCTGTAGCAGTGGGAAACCCCAGCTCCTACTTGTTTCTTAATGGCATATTCCTATGTCAATCATTGGAAGTGGCATACAGGGTATTACAGTAACTCTGAACCACCCCGGGATGTAGTTATCCCTCTGTGACTAGCGAAAGTAAGGATCCAGCCCTGTGGCAGCCATCCTGTGGCCTAATGAGGTTCTGTGTGTGGCCCAGGAGACACCTTGTTTACTGTTGACAATATACAGGGTTGCCAGATTCTGCAGGTTTTGTTTGCATAGAATTCTCCTCTTACAATATTACAAAAGTGACATGCACTTAGAGCAAGGGAATGTGAAGTGAGGTGCGTGCAGATTGCCATGTGCTCCCTCTGCATCCAATCATAGTGCTGCTTGGCTTGAATTGTCACACTCAGCAAATTCTAGCTAAGCAAGCGCAGTTAGCAAAACTGCCCTATCTTGGAGACCTCCTTAGTTACAACAAAATTGCTGTTCACCACTCATGCAGCCCAGGCACTAGGCTAGGTTCCCCCTCACTGATCTAGCCTGATGTCTCCATTTAGTTTTGGATTTATCAAAAAAAAAAAAGTTAAACAAAACAGAAAAAACCCTGTGTGGTGGTATTTTTCCTCTCCTCCCCTGCCACCAAAGACATTTCTCTTCATGAGGATATCTATTCCTGCACTGCTGAATTCCCATTAGCTTTTTCTGCTAAAATGATTATCTAGGAGATATTTTCTTTTGACAACTCCTTTAGCCGGAAAACACCATGCAGAATAAATAGTTCTGTGCTCTAGGCTGGTATAGTCCAATTACACTAAAAATATTAACAGCTCTCTCTCTCTGTAAAAGATCTTTATTACTAGTGTGTCCCTGAACATTTTATAGTCACCAATTATCCGTTATAAACGCAAACATTATTGTTAATACCATAACTCCGCACAGTTTAAAAAAAAATTAGAGTCATTAAGTTCAAGTTTCCGCAGCAACATTAATGATTCTCTGTTTATAACAGTGTTCTGTTTCTCATACATGTAGTATATTAAGATGCACATTGAACCACAAAAAATTGAATCAGCATATGTTCAAAAGAATCCAGTATAAAAATTCTCGGAGACTTAACTTCCAAATTGCATTTTGACATAAAAGTAACATTGTATTTAAATGTTAATATTTTATTTAGCACAGTCCATTTCTTCTTGTACTTTTTCTGCTAAATAGAAGTAAATGTTTCCATTTATGTTTTGAAGTTTACTTCTCAAAGATCAGAGGGGATGATGGAGGGTTACTTCCCAGCAAGTAAGCAGCTTTTATTTGACTGAAGACCTTTTTCCAACAATGCTGGGTTAAATGAGGCAAGAACACATTGGTTTACACTGCAATAGTTGTGTCTTTGCAGTTGAAAGATACTTTTTTTTTTTTTTTTTTTTAAAAGAAGCTTAAAATTTATATTATAAAGTAAATATTTGACTGTGTTTTCCTATCTACTAAATGTAACAAAATACCATTCTGCTGAAGATGGCCATACAAGCAAAATAAAAGCCCAAACCCTTTTTTCCTTCCTATTATGTGTTTTTGCCTCACAGCAGGCTTGGCTGCATCAAGGTGAACCAGTTTGGAAATTGGACCAAAATAGCGAAAGTTCTTCTTTTGATATTAGAACATGAGGTCTAAATTATCCTCTCCAATTTGCAGGTGCAAACTGTTGCATCTCTTTCCAAATCACCCAACCTGCTTTCACAGGTATACTGGCTGATTTTATACAATGATGTGTTTTGACATATTTGAATATCTGAGAGCCAGTCGTAGCTCTAAGCTCATATTGGACTTATTAAAAGATTGCTAAATTTTTACCTGAAAGATCCTCCTTGGTATTCTTCAGGTAACAGTTTTCCATCTCTTGCTTTCTTTGCGAGAGCCTAAGAAAGTGAAGACAGAAAAGAAAATCCCAGACCAAGTCATTTCATCCCCTTGTACTGAAGTAAGGCAACAAGTGCACTGAGTATTGCGCAGCATTAGCAAAATTCCCTGTAGTTATTTTTTTTAATAGCTTACACCAATATTTGCCATTTAAATTGGCCATTAAAAAAGATTGCTCTAGTTTTGTAAGATGTGAGGGGCCAGACCCTTTAAAGGAGTTTCCTGGGGGAAGACTGCTAACCAGAGAGATTGAATGAGGAATAGGAATGGGGTAACTGGCTCTGGCTGGCCAAGAAGACTGGGATTCTGTGTGGGCTGAGGAATAGACTAGTATCCAAAAGAAAGATTGAGGCTCTGACTCAGAGCCTTGGTGTGGGGACTAGGGCTGGACAAAGGGATTGAGAATTGGATGAGAATCTCAAAAAGAACTTGGGGCTGAATAGGCAAGGAGAGTAGAAGTGGGATGAGGACCCAGGGACATGAATGTGACAGAACTGCAACAAAAGAAGATTGGAAAGGACAGAGCAGAAGAGCTCAAGTGTAGGCAAAACAAGCAAAAGAATCTGTACCCATGAAAGCAAATGTCCTGCAGAGCCTAGGATGGAAACCACAATTCCTAAGTCTCACTGGCAAAGAGTCCTGTGGGGCCCAGGGGAAAGAGAGGAGCTTCTTACCAGGTGGTTGAATTAAGATTATACAAGCAACCTTAATCTTGCTTTTCCTATTTTTTGATTGCTTGATTTTGCAATCAGTCATATTCTTCTAATGTAGCTTTTATGAGTAGCATCTACTTCATAAATATATAAAGTTACCTTTGAAATTTTGTGTGACAGCAAGACCATTATTTGGCCACATTGGATTAGGGGAGGGATTTTGACCAATCAATCAATTTATTTAAAATTATACCTTTCTTCCATTTTTGCAATGGTTAAAGAAAAGTTCAGTATAGGGACTAGTAAGCATGGCAATATCTCCAACTCAGATGTGCCATCTCTCACCAATGTGGCCACCATCTTCATGCTCCCCCAGCCCATTAGACCTGCTTTCATTTTTCCAAATATTGTGCAGATAGTATTGCCATAGGTCTTGGGAATTAGCCCACCAATTTGAATGAAACTCACATTCCCCTAAGGGTATGTCTACACAGCAGCCTTATTCCAAAATAAGCTGTTCCGGAAGAGCTATTCCAAAATATCTTATTTCAAAATAACACTGCTACAAATAAAAATGCACTTCCTGGGCGCGCACAGGCTTGCCAAAGACACAGCGTGTTTGGGTGACAGTCTTGAAAGGAGACACCTGGAAACTGTGGAGACAAGAAAAAATTCCCATGACTTGATTCCCAACTGCGGCTGTTAAACCCACGCCAGCGAGTGCTAAACACTCTATGACCCTGGCTGGTGATGGAAGAGTCACTGCTGAAGCCTTTTCCCACCAGCCGGGGCACCAAGGTCCTGATAAGCAAAGGAAATCAGGCTCCTACTTGCAAAGGACTGGGTCACGAGTGGGTGGGTGACTTGTTCATGGGTGACTTAGCTATTTTGTAATACATCATCTACACAGATAGAGCCTATTTCAAAATAGAGCCATTGGATGCACTATGGCTTATTTAGAAATAGGCTCTATTCCTTGGCTACTTCTACACTTGCATTCTTCTTTCATAAGAGGAATGCAAATAAAGGAAATCAGAAATGCAAATGAAGTGCTGATTTACACATTTTGCACTTCATTTGCATAAACTATTTTTGAAAGAGATTCTTTTGAAAGAAAAACAAGCAGTGTAGATGTGGCTTTTTCGAAAATAAACCCAGTTTTCAAAAGAACCCTTATTCCTTTAGAAAAAAAATTAGGAATTAGCCTGAGTCTGAGTCCCTGCGGTGGGGCTGCTGCAGGAGCCCTTGCAGTGGATCCCCTGCCAGTAATGTGGGGTGAAGAGCAGAGGGGTGGGAAGGTTCAGGCAGGGGTATGGAAAGTGCAGGAGTCAGAGCATGGGGGTATTGTGTGAAGGGGGAACCATGCTGCCCAGCTGCCTGAAGACTAGGGCTGTCTGGGGACAGCAGCTGTCTGGAGACCACAGCTGCCCAACTGTTTGGGCACCAGGACTGGAGCTTGGATAAGCTGTGGCCACACAACACAGGGTTCTGGCAAAGCTCCAGAGCCCTGCCTCTATCCATCCAGTCTGTTATTACTGCACTGCACTAGGACACACTGGCATTCTTTCACCTTTGGGGAGGAGGGGGAGACCTGGCCATATAAAATCCATTAAATCCACAAGTATTTACCAAGGCAGCTTGTGCAAATTAAGCAAACTTATCTGCAAACAGCTGTTTAGGTGCTAGCCACCTGCTAACAAAGCTACACAATTTACTTCTAGAATTGTGGCTTACGTGTGTGTGAACATTGATACAACTTTTGCTGTGAGTTTCACACAAAAATCTGGTCTTTGCTTTGAAAATTCTGACATTTGCCTACGGTGAACCAGAAAAAATAGGTACGCCTCCTGTAGTAATTGTAAGCCTACATGTTAAATGGTAAAGCTCTGCAGCTTAGCTTATCAATAAAGCTGTTGTAAGAAAGACTACAGCAGACCCCCCCGACTTACATGATTTCAACTTTTGCATTTCTTGTATTAATGTGAGTTGAAACCAACAGTGGTAGGTGGGGGGTATTGGGGAGTGGCAGGAGGAAAACTTCACCACCATTGGTGGCCCCAGGCAAATGGGGGCTGCAGAGACCAAGGAGGGAGCCAGCCACAGCTGCTAGAGTGGGATGGAGGACAGGCGTTGCCTGACTGCTGTGCCCTCCTGCTGGGTCCTGCTCACCCGTGGCTCCTCTTCCCTCACTGCTGACCTCTGTTTCTGCCCATCTGAAGACTCCACGCCATGGCACATGCAGCAGCTTTCAGGGGCTTGGAGCTGTGGCAAAGATGGTGGCAGCTCCATGCACCCGCCAGCTGGCGTGGCACTCACATTTGGCACTGCTCGTGCGCTCACTCTGCCTGGTGAGAAGCAGCGGGCTGGTGGTGGCCATGAAAAGGAGGACCGGGGTGGCAAGAGCAGCAAGCACTGAAGGACAGGCTGCGCTCCACAGCAAGGTGCTCGCAGGTGCTGCTGCCCCCTCTGTCACTCCCAGCCCTGGCTGAGGAGGGACCCAAAAGCAGCAGGGTGCCCCACTCCCTGGGCTAGCCCAGCGGTGGGGTAATGAGCAGGGTCAGGCTGGGCCCTTGCAAGAGGCAAGCAGGCAGCTTCTTACATCTTTGGACAGCCAGAGACTAGCTAGCTTGAGAGGTGTGTGTGTGAATTTCCAGGATCTCAGGCCTCTTTGGAGTGTGGGGAAGAAGAGGAGAGAGAAGATCTGTGGAAGAGGAAGTTGTGTGACTGGGCACCATGAGTCCACTTGCAACGCCTGGGCTTCTTTGGAAAAAACTTTGGAGCACAGAAAATCAGACTCTCTGCCCCTCCCCCCATCCCTGTCCCCCAGGGACTTCAACTTACGTGAAATTTGACTTACACATGGTTGCCCAGGAATGCAACCTGCATGTAAGTTAGAGTTTTACTGGACTAGTGACTTAAAATTTTTCGCTGGCACGTGGGCCATACATAGAGGTTGAACAGTCAAATTTCAGCACTCCGCCTCAGAAAGGGTGCTGACCCCTGGTCTACATTTTGCTTGTATCTTTCTCCCCAAACCTTTGTTTGTCAGATCACCAGTCTCTGGGGGCATGAATTGAATCTCAGTGTGTTTGTTGACAATGCCTCGCATATTGTGGATGCTCCTGGCATGGAAGTAATAATATTTTTGTTGCTGAAATGGGAATGATAATACCTATTTTCATAAAGGGCTTTGCTAGCTGTAGGTGAAAGGTGCTATATAAATATAAAATCTTGCTATGAAGGAAATGCTAGGTTACATTATTTCTCTTCTTGTAACCTAAATTCTACAGCGTACATAACAAGATCTGAACACTGTATGTAGTTCCATCAATGACGTGCAAAAATCTAGATCAGCAAAATTTTGACAGTCTTTAAGCAATACTCTACCTTTTGTATAAGACTTGCATTTGCATATTCAGTTCAGCAGAGAGACCACAACTGGTGCCTATATACATTTTTGAAGGCAACACAGGTATGAATATAAATGCGCTCTCCTCTCCTCTCCAAGTGAATTTTGTGTAAGTGAACAATACTGTATTGACAGCCCGGGAGATGTGAAGTTCACAATGCATGGAACAGATACAGGGGCTGGATATGTGTAAACAGTGTATCCTAATATACAAGAAGGCTAACGGCATATTGGGGTGCATTAACAGGAGCATTTTGAGCAGATGTAGAAAAGTGGCTGTTCCCCTCTACTCCACCTCCACCCCCACCCCCACCCCCACCCCACTATAGAAAGGATGTGGATGTGTTGGAACAGGTTCAGTGGAGGGCAATGAAAATGATTAAGGGTCTGGAGCACGTGACCGCTGAGTAGAGGCTGAGGGATTTGGGCTTATTGAGTTTACAGATGGCAAGACTGAAAAATGATTTAATAGCAATCTTCAACTTCCTGAAGGGGAGCTCTAAAGTGGATGGACAGAAGCTGTTCTCAGTGGTGACAGACGGCAGAACAAGGAGTAGTGGTCTGACGTTGAAGAGGGAGAAGTGTAGGTTGGATATTAGGAAAAACTACTTCACCAGGAGGGTGGTGAAGCACTGGAATGCATTGCCTAGACAGGTGGTGGATTCTCTATCCCTCAAGGTTTTTAAGTCCCGGCTTGACAAGGTCCTGGTTGGGATGACTTAGTGGGGGGTTGATCCTGCTTGAAGCAGGCGGCTGGCCTCAATGACCTCCTGAGGTCTCTTCCAGCCCTATGATTCTATGATTCAAATTTCCTCATGCCCTGCTGCCATTGTACCATAGGTCTGATCTTGCCGAACCAGCCACCTACAGAAGTAAGAGGGTCATTCAGTCTTTCTGACCATTCAATCATCAGCTTTTGTCATGGGAAGTCAAGTAGAATATAAAGAGATACAGTGGGGATTGTCAATCGCACAAATGGGAATTAGGCACTTAACTGCTGTAGTACCTAACTGCCCTTTGTGTCTTTGAAAATCGGTTCCATAAAAAGAAAACTTGCCAAACAAGCGTGATGGGGGCTGGGGCGGATGTTACTGTGGTGGAGGAGAGCATATGGTTGTAATCTATGTAGATTTTTGTACAGAATTTTGAACCGAGTTAAAAAATTGCTCAGACAAAATCTTTGCTGAGTTGACTGAATACTGGCCATGAGCAATTATAACCACCAACATATGGTGTTGGGGGACATCTCTAAGTGATCCAAGAAATGCTTTAGGATTAGTCTTATTTAAAATAATCAGTAACACAAAATGAATAAAATGCCACTTTAATGAAATTCATACAGAGTACAAAACTGGAAAGAGTGGCAAACAACAGTGATGACACAGAAATAGTTAAAAAGGAACTAGAGATACCAGAAACATGAAGAGAAAAAGAAAACAACAAATTGGATTTAGGATAAAGTGAACTTATATACCTGGAGAAAATCCACTGTCAATGCAAATCCACTTCCTCAAAGTAAGGAAGAAACTGTGGCAGTCGCACTACCGAAAGACTTCAGGGGAAGAATAATCAATAGCTTTAAAATGAGATCACAATGAAAAGTCGCTGCAAAAAGGCCAAATGCTATTCTGAGCTACACAGATGATGGTGTCAAATCAGGGATCAGAGAGATAATAGTCCCACCTCATGAAATATTGATGTGACCACTTGAGGAATATGAAGTTCAGTTCTGGGTACCTCACAAAGACAGAAAAATTAGACGGAAGGTTGAGGGAAAGTAACAAAAATACTGAGAGGGCAGGAAGGCTTCATTTAAGATTTAAAGAGCTACATATGTCAACAATTAGCTGGCAATAATTGCAGAGAAAGAGGAATAGAAACAGTCTACAGAAACATCGCTAAATATTTAGTATGTGTAAACACGTATGAAGGGAAATAATTATTTATTACAGTACACAGGAATATCAGACTGAAGGGTAACATCATTACATTTAGAAAAGGAAAATTTAGCCTATATATCTGGGAAATCTGCCTTACAGCAAGAGCCACTTGCCTGTGAAACAGTCTATAGAGGAAGTTGTGCAAGCCCCGTAGTTTAGAATTAAATTGGACACAGTACTAATACAAAATGTTGGAAATAATCATGCCACGTAGAGATGGACTAGTTGATCTAACATGTTTAATTGGCCAAACTGGTCTTTTCAGTCTCTAAATTCTAGGAAGTCTTAAAAATCTGACCAATTAGTGTCAGATATGGTGATAGTCTGATAATGCAGTCACCTGACCACTAGAAACCAGAGACTCATTAATTCTTGTTTGCAGTGCTGTTGTAGCCATATTGGTCCCAGGATATTAGACAATGTGGGTGAGATAATCTTTTATTGGACCAGCTTCTGTGGGTAAAAGAGAGATGCTTTCAAGAACTCTTCTCTTCCCAGACCTGAAGAAGAGTTGTGAGTAGCTCAAAAGTTTGTCTCTTTTACCAACAGAAGTTGGTCCACTTACCATTTCTACCTGAGAATTATCAACTCATTTCACACATGCTACCAAACAGTCTTGTTTGTCATAAGTAACATCAGCTAAATATTAACCAGTGACCTAAGGTGTTAAAACCATATTTTGTCATCAGTCCTTTGCGCCAGTCAGTCTTACTGGATTATTAAGCATTTCTGTCTCTTTGAAAAGTACTTCCAAGACAAAATTTCACTCTGAGAAGTGGTAATTGATAAGCCACCTAATTGATCATAAAATTAAATTTAGAAATAACTACCACAATGGTACCAAATAGAAAAACTATTCAACATGGACGTCTGCAGGAACTCTCACTAAGGTATTGCATGTCACACTACACATTAATGAGAAGCAGGAAAGATTTCTATGGATGGAAAGATTTTGTTTGCATGTGAGAAGTGTGCTGTCTGTTTTATTAACAAATCCTAACCATAAAATACCCTCTAATGGCCTACACCCTTCTTTAAGTGACTTCAAAAGACAAGAGGGAAAGGAGTCAAAAGTTAAACGGTTCTATCAAAACTTTTACTTATGGCTGCAATTTTAATGAGCTCCTCCATGATGAATTTACACGTAGCTGCAGTTCAAAATACAAAATTAAACCTATCTGAACAAAAAACCTTTGTTATAAATCCATTTTCCTTTTATATTTCAAGCTCTTATTTTTCTGCATGGAGAAAATGCTAAGTAAGAGTTACAGGACCAGACTCTAATATTCATACTGGAGTATTAGAGGAATAAGGTACTATTCAATATAAGGGTATCAGGATGTTGCCCAAAAAATTCTGCTTCTTTAGTTTTTGGTGGTTTGGTTTCAAAAATTCAAAAGATGAAAAGGAAAAGCTGTGTGTAATTTGTTAGAGACAAAAATTCAGTAAAATCAATGAAAATATTCTGGCACTTCTATTGTAGGAAGGTAGATTTTAGGTTTACTCTAAGGAAGAAATGGAGAATTGGATCATCCAGAGAAAAGAGCAGCACATTAGAAGACAGGAGTCCATTAAATTAAAAAGGGAAAACCTATCATGTAGCATTGTTTGTCTGCCAAACTCCTCTTTCGTAGTCACCTGTCTGCCTACAAAGTGCAGTAGTATCAAGATCTCTCTGTCCTTCTCTGTATGTGGTGATGCTTCTACAGCAGTGATGGGCAACCTGTGGCTCAGAAGGGTAATTTCATTTCAGGCCAGAGACATTTTACCGACACTGACAACCTGCAGGCACCACCGCCCGCAGCTTCCAGTGGCTGTAAGTCTCTATTCCACACCTATGGGAGCTGTGAGAAATGGCACCTGAAGGCAAAGGGGCCACAGGGATGTGCTAGCCATCGCTTCCCACACCTCCCGTTAGACTGGAACAGAGAACCATGACCCCTGGGAACTGTGGAGGTAGGCTCTTGTGCAGGTCAACATCAACAAAATGACTTGTGGTCCACAATCAGGATTACCTGGCTGGGCCACATGCAGCCTGCCCACCACTCTTCTAGATGTTTCTTCCTTTATGAATTGGAACTTTGCATGGAGTACAAAATATGCTTTTCTATTACAGACATCAAAAAATTGCAGACATATTTCTTACTTTCTTAATTGCTTGTTTTCTGCTTGGATGTTGTTTTTGCGTCCTCCTTCTCTAAGGAGGCGACTGCTATAGGATAGCCCAGGTACTCAAGAGTCCAGCCAACATGCTAAGCTAGAGAAAGACATCATGAGCAGGCCAGCTACCTTAGGCCCTATATCCAAGAACATATCAAGTAGAAGTCACCCACATTTGTGCTTTAGCTTCTCCATAGTACAACGTGCATAATACTTATTGTGCTTACTTGCTCTAATGTTTTTCACTTTTACAGTACCTGCTATTGGAGGATTATGCGCGTTTCATAAATTTTAATGAACTAATCCTCAACTCCCTTGTGACAGAACCGTTTTTATCAATTTACAGGTGAATGTTTGTAAAATGTACCGAAACCATAACATACTATACAACTATAAATTAATTTTATGATCACAAGTGCCAATGAATCTGACACCAAGGCCTGTGACATAAGGCCTCACTTCCACAGATGACAAAGGTAAGTTATGATAAGGTCATAATTACAATTTGAGACGGTGTTTAAATTAACTTGTCACAACTATGAGCTGTACCTGCAATAGTCTGTAGCTGTGCTAGACCCAGGATATCAGAGAGACAAGGTGAACAAAGTGATACCTTTTACTGGACCCATTTCTGTTGATAAGAGACAGAGAAGCTTTTGAGCCACAGAGAGCTCTTCTTCCGGTCTTAACTTCTTATTTGTCCTACCTTCTATCTAGCTGCGACACATGGGCTGCAGCTACACTACAGTGATCTCTCGAAAGACGATCTTCTGGAAGATCGATCTGCTCTTTCAATAAACAGTGTCTACACAGCCCCCGCTCTTGTAAAAGAGTGGGACAGGGATCGAAAAATCTTGGCATCCCCCGCCCATGCATCAAAATTAATGCTGATCCCTGATTTAAGATGAAAGTTTACTTGTAACCACTCCCAAGAGAACAATGACAAATGCGGGCTGACATTCAGTTCAGCATGGTTCCCTCTGATGGAAAGAAGTTGACCTAATATGTTGCTCTCAAATGGGACAAATAGTTTCATGGACTTTTATAATGGGTTTTATCCACTAAAAGTGAAAGCTTAGGTCCCCTAGAAAGGATGTAGTTTATGAGTTAAACCTAACTGGGTTATGCAAAGGAGTTAGAGGAAGGGTGGAATGAAGGAAAGTAGCATCCCATCTGCAATGCTGCTCGCCTTGGTCAAAAGCTGTTGAAGGGGTTCTCATGAAAAACACTACCCCAAACAACCGTATTTAGGACAGCAATATAGCAAAGCAGAAACAAGTCTGTTTCCCTTGTGTACAGCAAGACGAAGTTTGTGTACACATTTCTTACACCTTTCTCAAGAATAATGACTGAAGCATACCTATGCTGTTACAAAAAGATGACAGCATACTATAAATAAAAATTGTCAAAGATATACAGAAAAAATTGAGCATGGCAAAAAAATTATCCTAGATTAGTTATTGAACCAAAGAACCACCACGGGAACAGAGCTTGTTCAAGCAATAGGGAGTATTGTGATAATACTGCTTATCTATCATAAAACCACTCACAATTAAAGCAAGATGATTTCATATGCACATGAGCTGGAAATAAGGCAGAATTAATATGTGGCAGTAGGGACACAGATATAACTCAGTCATCAGATGAAGCATCTGCCATCCTATAAGCAAACTCTACCAAAGAAGCTGCTGCAGGATTCATGACCTCTTGCCATACAATAAAATAAAAGCAACATAGAGGAGACGTGTGGAAGTCATCGAATGAAAATTAATTCTATAATATCCTATGTAGGTATTGTCAGATGGCCTGATTCTGCAGCCCTTATTCACGGTAGACCAGCACTCAGTAGCTGGTAATATATAGGATTACTAAGCATTACTAGGTGAGATTAAAAATGTTCAAATTAAGAACATTGCAGCTGTAAGTATTATACTATTGCTCTACCCTCACCTCAGGGGCATTGTAATACAGGTTTGTGGTTTGCAACAATGCATTCCATTGCAAGGTGTCTGTGATAGGAACTGAAGGTGCATTTCCCACACTCTACATCTAATTGATTTACAAGCTGAGTGAACGCACTTTTATATAGTGTAACCACAGAAGGGCAGATGTGAAAGTTGTCCACCTCTTGCTGAAAGCAATTAAAATTATATAAACCATCAAACGCTGATGTGGAAGTGAGTGTTTGAATTTAAAGCTTTATATTGCTTTTTTTTCTGTCTTTACTCCTTGGCTAGCTGGTGATAAGTGAAGTGACTTCCATCTTATATCTAAAAGAACATTCTTATTTAGTAAGGATTATTGTTTTTTCAAAGGCTGCCTTGGAAACACTTATAAAAATTAATGTTCTGAAGTACACTTCTTGTACATTTTGTGGGATGTCACTTTTTAAAAGTCAGATACTAATAAGTACTAGTTCTTACTTCTTCCACTGCTGTTACCCAAAAATCAATCAAGCAATAAATTACATGCAGTTACAGCAAAGCTGTCATAGTTCTGAAACAGAATGGACTTAAACAGATAGGCCGTGTCTACACTAGCCAAAAACTTCGAAATGGCCATGCAAATGGCTATTTCGAAGTTTACTAATGAAGCGCTGAAATACATATTCAGCACCTCATTAGCATGCGGGTGGCCACAGCACTTCGAAATTGACATGGCTTGCCGCCGTGTGACTCGTCCAGACGGGGCTCCTTTTCGAAAGGACCCCGGCTACTTCGAAGTCCCCTTATTCCTATCTGCTCAAAGGAATAAGGGGTCTTTGAAGTATCCGGGGTCCTTTTGAGAAGGAGCCCCGTCTGGACAAGCCACGTGGTGGCAAGCCGCATCAATTTCGAAGTGCCGTGGCCGCCTGCATGCTAATGAAGTGCTAAATATATATTTCAGGGCTTCATTAGTAAACTTTGAAATGGCCATTTGCACGGCCATTTTGAAGTTTTGGCTACTGTAGACATGGCCATAGAGGTAGATTCAATCCTGAACATGGGCAGTTTTACAAACCAATAGTTTCTTACGTGCTTGGCAAAGATTAGCCCTTTGTATGGCTCCTATGCCATTGACTGCTTTCTGCAGAAAAGAGACTGTGGTCAGGGACTTCTATGCCCAAGCAATTCCTGGCTCCTACAGCTCCTACCTGTAAGCTCTAGGATCTAGGAAGGATAAAATTATTTTAAAAAAAGTCATCTGTGAAGCACTCTTCATTCAAGATTGTGTTGAATACCCAAATAGAGTCACTAAAGGAGGATATAATACTTACAATAAAACAATCCCCACATACAGCCTGGAAAAATACTGCAAATATAAAAGAATCTGAAATTACTTTGCCATTGTTCTTGTTTCTAATACACCACTCTGATGTAAAAAAAAAAAAAAAAAAAATTTCACAGGCTTTCATGAGCCACAGAATTTCACTGCAGAATTTAATGGATAAGGTTATCTTTGTATTTAAAAACAGTGTTAATGAAATTAATGGCAGAGATTTGCTATAAAAATGATTTTTAAAATTCCAACACCACAGAAACAGCTTGAAGACCATTGAAGACCATGAAGGCCTGGGTCAGGCCATACCTTTGGCTGCAAGAAGCTGAACAGCCATGATATTCCTAAGCCTACTATACATCTGAGTCCTACCCTTGCCGAGGCAGCAATTTCCTGTACTCCCTTGGTAGCAGCATCTTTTATGATTGGTGTAATGAGACCTCGGTCTGTTGCCACAGCAATAGAGATGTCGATGGATCGCAGCTGCCTGGGGCCCTCTCCATTCCAGGTCACGTTCACATCTGGCATTTGCTAAAAAAGAGAAACACAAAGAAAGCAGCCATTAAAGGAATAATAGTTCAACCAATTATTAGAAGAGAACCTCTTTAAAGTGCACAGCGATATATGGGCATTCACGAAAATAATTAATGCAGCCCAGGATGCTGTTTGAGACTGAAGGAAAAAGAACAAGTCACATCTGTTATCAGGACTGCCACAAGCAAGACAGGGACAATAAAAGACTTGCCATGTAGCTCTAAGAATAGACTTGCTTTATTAGCAAGCATCCATTTTAATCTACGCTGCCAGCAAGTGCAAATGTATGCAGCAGACCTGGAAATTGTGAGGCAGACGGTCAACAAGAAATATTTATGAACACTTAAGGTCATTGGGAAACTAATGACATGTTTAACAGCAACCTCCAAAATTTTAGGTGTTCCTAACTATTTTGGAGGCCCATGATTCGAGAGACAGAAAGAGACAGAGTTGGGAAGCTAAGGTAACAGACTATTTGGCCCTTTGTAAGTAGCTCATTAGTTCATGTGTAATCCTGGTATATAGCGATCATACATATATGATCTGTAGGCTTGTTCAGTGTCCTGTGTGAAATGAATTATTAGAAAGTGCAATTCCTGGTGTGTCACCTTCTTTAAAACAAAACAAAAGCCACCCGAAGAACAGTTGTTCTTGAACAGAGCAAAGGTCTGTCAAGCCCAGTATCCTGTCCTCTGACAGTGGCCAATGCCAACTGCCCCAAAGAGAATGAAAAGAACAGGTAACCATCAAGTGATCCATTCTGTCACTTATTCTCACCTTATGACAAACAGAGGCTTAGGGACACATCCCTGCCCATCCTGGGTAATAGTCATTGATGGACTCCATGTCACCCACAAGATGGACTCCAGTCACTCCATGAGTTTATCTAGTTCTTTTTTGAACCCAGTTGTAGTATAGTGGATTCTGTAGCCTTGGCCTTCACAACTTCCTCTGGCAAAGAGTTCCACAGGTTGATTATGTACTAGGTAAAGAAATGTTTCCTTTTATTTGTTTTAAAATTGCTTCCTATTAATTTTATTTGTGAGACTCCTAGTTCTTGTGTTATGTGGAGTAAATGGCACTTCCTTATCTACTTTTTCTACACCAGCCATTATATTATAGACCTCAATCAGATCATCCTTTAGTCATCTCTTTTCCAAGCTGAAAAGTCCAAGTCTTATTAATATCTCCTCATCCTGAAGTTGTTCCACACCCTAATCACCTTTGGTTTCCCTTTTCTGACCCTTTTCTAATTCCAATAAAATTTTTTAGACCTGTAGGCAATATTCAAGAAGTGGGCACATTGATTTATAGGAGAGGCATTATATTTCCTTTCCGATTATCTACCCCTTTCATAAAGATTTCCAATATTCTATTTGCTTTTTGGATTACTGACACTCATTGAGAGGATGTTTCAAGAGATCTATCCACAACGACTATAAGATCTCTGCTTTTAGTGGTAACAGCTAATTAGAGCCCATCATTTTGTATAGTTGGGATTATGTTTTCTAATGTGCATTACTTAATACAGCAGAACTCTCAATTTATGTGAGTGTTGCAGTTCTATGCAACCTCGTGTGCCCTGAATTTCATGTAAATTGGGGATGGCTTTTTCCCCCAGTGGAACGTCCACTGCCACCGCTCCCCTGGGGCTCTGGGTGAGGAGGGCCTGTAGATGCCGATTCCCTGGGGCTGAGTGGGGTGGGGGGCACCAGCTCCCCAGGGCTTGGTGCAGCCAGGAGGAACTGGCCCTCCCCGCATATCTCCCTGTCCCATATTTGGGACAGGGAGATACGGTCACCCTGGCTGTGCGAGTGGGAAGGGGGGTTAAGCCAGGGCTGGGTTAGGGCTGCAGTAACCCCCCATTATGTACAATTTCAACTTGCACTTAATTTGCTACCTGTTTCCCAGCTCCCCACCACTCTGGGGTCCAGGAAACTGACCTGCAGTGGTGCACTGGCCAGTTTCCCAGCTTCCCCCCTGCCTGCAATTTGTGTGAAATTTGAGTTGTGTGAGGGTGCACAGGAGCACAACCCTCACATAACTCCGGGGTCCCCTGTATGCTTATCAATTTCGTTCCAAAGCCTCTTCTAACAATACCTTAATTTGTGACAGTTCCTCAAATTTGCCACAGAAAAGAAGGGCTTAAGCTTGGGAATCTCTCTCACATCCTCAGCTGTGAAATCCAGTGCAAAGAATATATTTGTTTTCTCAGCAATGATCTCATTGTCCTCAAATGTTCCTTTAGCATCCTGATCACCCACTCAGTGAGCCCTGAGCCCACTGTTTCTCTAGCAAGTTTCCTGCTTCTGATGTACTTCAGGGGGAAAAAAAAAAAAAAAAGCTACAGGCTGAACCTTAGATTTACTGGCATAGAGCAGTCCGTATTACATTTTTGCTACTCACCCAAGCCATTTCATTTCAATGGCACTGTATGTATATCAACTGCATAAAGTGCTTTGGGATCTTTGAAAATGAAAGGCCTGGAGAAATGCAAAATAATAATCTCCAGCAGCATTTTTTTCCTCTTACACACTCCCTCAAGGGGATATAATGCAAGAGATATGTAAGCTTCTGGTGCTGTACTTAACTAATTTGCTTTCACATGTGTGTTTGAATGGCAGGCCTAAAACTGAATGTCAAAAGAATATCGCAGAAACAAATTAAATCTGAGGGTAATAAAAAAAAAAAAAGGTAGGAGATACGTGAAGTTAATTAAAAATATTTTAGTAGAAAATTCAGGATCAGGCTCTTATAGTTTCCACTTTTGCTCTTTATACCAGAGCTTAGCATATGGACACAGGTCCCCTGGTTATACAGTTTTTGACATGTGGCTCAGGAAAACAATAATATTTATTCAGTTTTCATAAATGTTTCGATGGAGCCAGTGAGTTGAGCAAAACGTTAAGTGAGCTGGAAATCCCTAGATTTTGTAGAGGGGAATCTAAAAGTGTAAGGAATGCATTGTTTCCTTTCAGGTGAAATACACTTGTTAACAGGAATACAGTATTGTTTGTAACAGATGTACTGTTAATATGTGCAACACGACATTACATTGAACTATTTCAGGCCTAATTAAAATTTTTGTACAGTCTCATGTTGCACTGTTCTCCAGTGCGGTCAATGTTACAATGGACAAAGGTTGTGTTAAATAAAAGGTTTTATTGTTTGGACAAATGTTTAATAAAATACCACATATTCCAACTGTCCCTTCCAAAACCTGTACTAAAAAGCACTTTAAAAGAAAAATAAACTGGTCTATGAGTAATCAGAATTTGCTGAAAGTTAAATGTTTTCACAACACATATAAAGAGTAATGAAGGAAAATCAAACAGTAATAGTGACCAGCTGTCCCTCCATAACCAAGGATGTCTATGAATGTATCTGTCTCTCAGAAGATATTGAAAACTAAGGGGTTCTAATTTAGGAAAGATATAGCAAGATCTAGTGGTTGAAATTGAAAGCAGAAAAGTTCACAAAATAAGCAATATTTAGCAAAAAGGGTAAGTTGCTCACTGGAACAGATTGCCTACATATATGTGTGAAAATCTCCATCACTTGAAATTTTTAAAACAAGACAATGTCCCTCTAAAAGATTTATTGCCTTTTGTCAACCACAAATTGTTGGATACAAGAATTTACTGGGTGAAATCCTGCATTATGCATGAGGTCATACAAGATAATCATAAAGGTCACTTCTGGCCTTAAAAGAGAAAAGAAAAAAAAAATCAATGAATTTATAAATAAATTGCCTTTAGCATGTGACTGCAGGATATTTTTAGTAATATGTATATTGCCTAAATATAGGAAGAAATTTTTATCCTCCATTTCATCCCTAGCTCCCAATTATTTTGCATTATGCAATTTGGGTGACACACACTTACTTGTAAAAGCTGCATCTAAAAACAAACTGCACGGTTAAAAGGAAAATGAATAAAGAAAAGATGGATATTTTAAATTATACCATTGAAAAGACAGTAACAGTGTCCACGACATTATGATAGTAGCAGTAATCTATATGAATGGAGCTAAGATGACAGCTACACAGAACTTATTATACGCAACCATTGTAGAATCGCCAAGCATTTGGGGAAGGATAAACCCTAGTGCTCCCCATTTCCTCTTGGTAACTAAATTTACCCATTGCTGAACAGCTGATTCAAGGCTTTCCAGTTCTGTGAAGGATGGGGAGGAACAGGGACAGAGTGCAAATCAGGATGAACAAGGAAGTGAAGGGCTCCAGCACCTCAGTGCACAAGGGGCAAATGGGAGGAGAGGTCAGCCAGCAGGTCCATGGGTCAAAAGTGGAGCCCCAGTGGGTCACATGCAGCCCACAGGCCGCCCACCACTGCATTAGAGGATTATCTTTGTTTCATTTAAGTTCTGTTGTTGTGTCTGAGCATTTCCAAACTACAATTTTACACAGACATCAGGATTTAAAGGGAGCAGGGACATTAAAACTAAACACCAACAAAAAATTCAAAAGGTCTCTCTAAACGAATTGTAACCCCTTTTCTCTACAAAATCTACTCACATTAGTAGGGTTACCTCTGCTCCATATTACATCAAAATAAATTACTCTTAAACCTGAATGCAGAAAAATAATAATAAAAGGATTCCTCTTAGAAATAAATTGAGTTTAGAGAGAGAATTACTGGACAATACCTCTACTGTCTTAAAATCACATCTCAATTCAATTGTGTTGCATGGATTCAGAGCATATTTTAACATCACTGTATCTTCAGTTTTATACTACTGCGAATCCCTTCTATAGCAACACATCCTTTCACAGACAAATAAAGATAATTGTGACAAGACTCATGTTAAGTTCTTCTATGTACAGAGGGAAGGGAAGGAATGTGACAAATAAGATAAGGTGATCATGTATTGTAGAGACTGGACAGTAGCACACAACTTATTGTACTAGGATGATACACATCTGGTTATTGTGTGACTAAGACCACAGTTGGAAGTACTTAAAAATGACGACAGTACTGTGTCTCTCTAACACAGACTCAAAGATCATTTCCTTTTTTCATATTGTCATCCCTTCTGGGGTAGCCACTGTCCATGGAGGTTTGCTCCTTCTTGGATAAAACAATCGTTGCCACTCCTAACTGCCCACTTAAACCTAGCCCAAACCCATAATCTAATTTAACTACCCCAGATGGTCATCCACCAGTTTTCCCAGCTCCCATCACAAAGTTTTGTGTCAAAATCAAACTTTAGGTCTCCAGTACTTTAAAACACACTTATAAAAATGATGCAAGGTACTCTTCTTGGCTATATGAACTACAGGAGGGGTACATACATACAGAAAAAGAATACACAGTCCTGCTTTAGGGTATGTCTACACTACTGGGAGAAACTCTCCTGTCAACTTTCTTCTGCGTGGGCACTCAGGTAAGTCAACTGCAGATACGTAATTCTAGCTACAGCAGTTGCATAGCTAGAACTGTTTATCTGCAATCGATTTAACTCCCAAGTGTAGACCAAGCCTTAATCACTTATGTGGTTTTTTTTTTTGCTTGTTTTTGTTTTTTAAATACAGGTATAACTATTACCATTTAGGTTACAAGGATCTGAACAAGAAACGAAGGAGGATCATGCTTATTCATGCTATAAATCTTTGAACCATGCTTAGCTCTCGAGACTACAGTGAAGCTATCAGTGACTTTTAGGGTTTCCCACTGCTATCTTGTCCTTGCTCTTCTGGCTTATGCTTCATATTTTATAACATCTTATGTATGACACACTTTGTCATCTTAGGGTTTTATGGAAAGACTGAGCGGATAACCGTCCAGCTCCAACTGGCAATTCTTGTCCATCATTTACATGTTCTTATATATAGCTTTGATGCTTGTTTTAAAACCAAAAACCAAAGAAAAATAAAGACAGGATGATGGAGCAATATTATTACTATTAAAATATGCCCAAGCACAGCTCCTTTCCTGAGCTTATAAGACAACATTGCAATTTGGGAAGATGTGAAATTCCATGTTCTTTTTCAGCATGATAGTAAAATGACTGCAGCTGGCAAGGTTGAGCAGATGGTCAATTAAAAAAATGACATGGATGAGGACAAAGCATAGCCACTTCTCTCTGAAGAGGGCTTTTTTTAAATACACATAACAAGAGGTCTTTCCACTAATTTCAAAGAGCTTGAGATAGGTCTATATAGGAGCCACACACACACACACACACACACACACACACACACACACACACACACACACACGCCCCCCCAAATAACCTGGAGTTGAAAAGCTGAAACGTCATGTCTTGCTGGCACTTGGAAGCAAGTTAAAAAAACAAACAAACAAACAAACCTGTTTTGAACATCCAGCATTCAGATCTTTAACTTGCCATCCTCTAGTATCACTGAGCAATTTGCATAAAAGGGAATAATATGCAAGAGATATTTAAATCTTCTCAAATCACTTATGTGTATTAAGATAAGAAGAATTAAGATATTGTGACATTTAATTTTGCATTCTTTAAGAGGAATACACTTTGCTGTCAAGGAAATGTAAAAATCTCTTATCAAACCAAGATGTCATCAAAATTTTCTGAATTTCAAGTTTTTCAGGCAATTTTGTCAGAAAAATATATTTTTGATTAACCATCTCCCACATCTTCAAACATTTAACAAAAACATTTAGGGGTTTTGACAAGATACTTAAATGAGCTTATTTCTGACATAACATTATGTGTAATTATTTCTGTACATATGAAGTTAATAATCAAATGTGAGTGTGTTTTGTTAACATCATAATAGTATAGCAGAATAGAAGTAGCCTATACTCCCTCCAATTTGCCCTCCACAGTTTACATATTTTATTTCTCAATTGTCTTCCAGTAATCAACTGCATCAAACTATAGTAATAGCCACTATAGAAACTCATTTACAGCTGCTCACATACACATTCAAGAACACAAATTGTTCATCATCATCATCCAGTTCGAGATCTTTCGATTTGCTTGAAGAGTCTGGAGATGAATGTCACTACTGTTTTTCTAATGCCCAGCAGCAATCTAACCCTTCAATAGGGCAGCCAAACTCTGCTTTAGTAATGACAACCAACAAAAATGCAAAATGTAATCAACTAAAATTTTTGATTCACCAATGAACAGAAAATCATATTTCCTAGGTTGATTGGTGTGGATCATTCTGGAATAATAAATGCAGATATCTCCTTTTAAATAACAAATGAACACCACGTGGAATCCACCATATGGTAGAACACACTGAGAAGTACAAAGCAGTGAAAAACACCTGCTATAGCAACTTTAAGAATATATCTATACGGTTAAAGGGAGATGTGACTCAGCATAGGCAGACTTGCACTAGTACATTTTGAGTTGGTGTACTAAAAATGGCAGTACACTACCGATGTGGCAGTGGCAGCAACTTGGATGAGCCGTCCAAGTCCAAAACTGCCCAGTATGTTCAGTCTGGGAATGCATGCCTAGCCCAAGACTGCCATGGCCACAAGATGCAATGTATAAAAATATAGCTGTACTTTAGCTCTACACAAGCTCTGTTAATACTTCTTGGCTGTGTCTACACAGGCACAAATCTTTGAAATAGCCATATTTCAAAGATTACTAATGAGGCACTGAATTGAATATTCAGCGCCTCATCAGCATTAGGACGCTTTCAGCCACGGCGCTTCAAAAATGCCACTTTCGAAAGCGCGCAGCTCGGTACGGCTATATGGGGGCCCTTTTCGAAAGGAACCCACACCTTCTGAAATCCCCTTATTCCGCTCACTGAGAGGAATAAGGGGATTTCGAAAGGTGCAGGGTCCTTTCGAAAAGGTCCCCCATGTAGCCGTGCACCAGAAACGTCTTAATGCTAATGAGGCGCCGAATATTCAATTCGGCACCTCATTAGTAATCTTCAAAATGGACATTAGCATGGCTATTTCGAAGATTTGCGCCTATGTAGACACACCCCTTTTGTCCTGCTCCTCCTCCTCTTCCTCAAAAACAAAAAAAACCTATAAGTGTATTATGGAAGGTAAATTCTTCACTTACCTTGAGGGTAACTGCTGTTGCCTTGATAATAAAATCATTTACTGATACTTTAATGTCATCTGCAAGAGAAAAAATAAATCCAAACATTATAAATAGTGGTTACCAGTGTAGCTCCAGAAATTACAAACCAGACAGTTTCATGACTGGACATTCCAGTGTTTCAGTAAATTAGTCTTTAGTGAACAGGAACGTGACTCTTTAAAAGTCTTCTCTAGAAGATACTCTAGTTTATTCAGACAATGAGGGAGATGTTATTGGACAAAGCACTAAATATACTAAATATACCAGTGGGAATACTCTTGTATGCACAATAAGAAAGGAACATCAAGATGCCCTAATAAAAATTAGAGATAGAAAAAAAAGCCATGATTAAATGCTCCACTAGTATTTAAAACACAAAGGATAAACCTCAACCAGCAGATGTGAGTGGAGAGGCAAGCAATTAGGAGAACAGTGCTTCATAAAATTTAGAACAAGTCATTTCTATTATTTTCATTTATTGGGTGACAAGAATGATTTATTCTGAGAACAATTTAACTGTTCTAAAGAATTGTCTTAGTTGGCAGGAAAAATATCACACAGAGAAATATTTGGTTTCCAAAGGTAAACCCTCAAAACATGCAGCTTCAGGTTGCATTTGAATCACTTTAACACAAGTTAAGCACAACTTAAAGTTGATTTGTGGCTGTCAGCCTTCCTAGCTGCAGGCAGCTAGGGAGGCTAACAGCCCCTTCTCCCTGCCTTCCTCCAGCCATGCAGCTGTCAGCCTGATTGCAGTGCTGCTGAGGGAAAGCGGGGAGAAGAGCCACCACTTCCCCCAACCCTCACAGCCCTACTGCCAAGAGCCCTGGCTGGGAAGTCTGCCTGGGCAGCCCTGCCCTCCAGACCTGCAGCCCCACTGCTCTGCTTCTCACCCAGATGCCAACCCCCTTGATGCTGGCCCTGGTTAGGTTCCCAGGTACAGGCCATCTTACTATAAGACTCTTGGCTGCTGGGGCCGTCTGGCTCAGGAACACCTGTGGTCCAGCAGGATGTTGTTGGACCAGAGAGTCTCAGTTTAGAGAGGTTCAACCTGTATTTTTGTATATTACACACTAGCTTAAGTCTCACAGGAAAATCTCTTGGTGTAAAAAATAAAGAACAAATAATCCTGTATCTTCAAATTTCACTGTTCCTTTTTATGTTCAGTGATGCCTAAACTGGAAGAATATCAAAGATTATTTTGTATTTAATTGTGGAGACAGACTCCTGCCTTTCTACAATCTCACTTGTACCCTTTTACAACAAGGGTTACCACAGTGAAGGCATCTGCAAGCATCAAAATTCTGTAAGCATCAATAGCAAAGCAGGCAACATCTCTCAATACATGGGATAGCAGCGTATAGTGTTTAAAGAACAAATCCGACCACAATATCAATGATGTAGCCTGAATGTCCAGAGTTAACTTGAGAGGAGTGATTTTTTCCCTAGTGTGAACACAAGGGACATAAGGAATGGTCCATATTGTTTAGACAGTAAGATTGCTTCCCTTACCCCATTAAAAAAAAGCAAATGGTTGTATTTGCACTACATTAATTTGCAGGGTGTTTAGGAGGTGGCTGTGACAACCAGATACAATCAAGTAATGTGTGGTAGGAAAGGTCCAGCTGCTGAAACAGAGTAGTGCAACTTAACAATAACTATGGCATCCTCCTACAGGCATGTCAGATTTTAGTGAGTATTTAAATGCACTATTAAAAAAGTGTTACAACTTGCCAGATTGACTGCTGGCTCCTGAATAGCTGAGAGAGCACAAATGCTTCAATTCCAGAGGTTAGGTTTCCAAGACGTGGTACACGGGTTTGAATACCTTTCTCAAACAGAGGAAATTAAGTTGCATGTTTACGATTAAGAAATATTTGTTTAACTATAAGCAATCAATTTGGGGAGTGTCATATCCTACTCTCCTTTTGTTCACATAACTAATCTACAGTATCATGATTGGTAGTATCTGCCCAAAAGAGAGCCTGGATTGTGTTATAATAGCTGTGAAATTGGAAATGAATACCGAGTTGCACTGGCAGATGTGTGTGTGAAACACAGAGCTGTATAGTCGATAATCCCCCTTTTTTCTGGCCTAGTCAGAATCGTCAGTGTCTGTTTCCCCTAGTGAAAATGTACTTCAGGGCTATGGCTACACTAGCCAGTTTTGCCAAGAAAACTCCAATTTTATTGACAAAACTGGTGGAATGTCCACATACAAAATGTGTTTTGTCAACAGTATGACGACTTAAGTTAGCACTTTTGCCAACAACCTTCTGCCTCTCCCAGATAAGGAAGAGTGCCTTTTGTTGACAGATTCTGTCAACAAAAAACCCCACCTGGGAGCTCTGGGGCGCGGGGGAGGGCGTCTGCTCTCAACAGACAGGGTGTCCAGGACAACAGGCAGCCCTGTCTGCTGTGCTTCCGGGTGCATTTTGTCAAGAGAGCAGCTGGGCAGTCCAGCCACTCTGTCGACAGGGTGGAGCACTCTTCTAATTGGCTTTTGTGTGTGGCCACTCCCTGTCAGCAGAAGTTTTGTTGCTCTTCCAACAGTGATTTCTGATGAGAGATCACTGTAGTGTTACTGTAACCCAGGTGACCCATAGTTAATCCTACCCTCTTTTAACCAGGACCACCTTAGTTGTGCACATTTGAACAAATCAGAACAATAAAAGTTCTCAATATATGGGATGACAGATTCTCTTGCCTCCTGAAAAGCAACAAGCTACCGATAGTTATTTGTTAAAAGCCACCATCTTATCACCCTGAAGCCAAATTAAATAGGGCTCACAACTCAATTTTCATCTAAGGAGATTCTCGCTCCTTCCAACTCCTACACACCTCCACTCCAAGCAACACTTAGAAATCAACACCAGGGGGAACACAAGTGAATTTACAGCGGCATCTACTCCAAAGGCAAAAGTATAATTTTATAACCACATGATAATTTTGTGAACAGAACCCATTCTGTTTCCTCCTATGACCTTCAGTGGCTTCAAATCTACTCAACCCCCTTTTGAGGATAATCTGTGAGTAAGATTTTATATGGGAGGAGGAGGAGGAGGAGGAAATTACTGTAAGTACTGAACAGTTAAAAAAGAAGTCTGTCATTGACAGCAGGATCTAACTACCTGCCCTCAGAATCGACAAAATCTGAATATAACAGCTAAACTTCCCCTGGGACTTAAAGAGGAAAGGTAGTAGGGCACACAACTAGGAGTCAATATTTTTTGAGTTCTGTGCCTTTGTCACCCGTGTTCCACATCTGTGAAATGGAAGAGCAACTCATTCGCAGTTCATAGCATGAGGAATAGTAAGTGATTGCACAATACTTGAAAAATATTAGTCCCTTCAGTGAATTTTATAGTATGTCTTACATGAAGAGGTGTATGAACACACACGCAAATTGGAGAGGTTTTTTTTTTTTTTTTTTTTTTTTAAAAAAGGGGGAATCTAGCTTAAGTTGTTGCAATTTATATTAAGTGTATTTTAAGTTATTTTTTTAGACTAAATGAGAAGACAGAGGAAGCAGGGTGAATTGATTTAAATCAACACAAAAAATCATTGATTGAAATCAAGTTACCAAAAAAGCTAAGACTATGTCTAGAGCGCACTTAATTTTGGACTAAATCCAACTGAAATCAATGGCACTTCTGTTTTTTGAGAAAACAAGTACAGAATGGGGTTCCCTTGGAAAAGCTGATTTATGCTGAAGTAAAATAGGGAATATATTTACAGCATTATGACCTGTGGCCCTGATGTTCCAAAATAAGAAACATGTATTACAGAATACAAAATAAGAAAATGACAGTGGCAACTGGCAACTCTACATTCCTTTTACTGTGGCTTTCTATATTATATACTTGAATCATAGATTCTAAACCTAGTTAACTAATTAAACAAGCCACAATGATTATCTCAGTAAATTCTGTTTCTGGCAATATCCAATACAGGAAACTTGGAAATTCACTTGTCAAATCACCCTTACACTAAAAGGTACTGAGAGTGTCTTGAAGAATGATGCATTGCAAAGTGAATTAAGTTACTAATCGGTTGATCCACTCATTCATATCCACATAATTTTCTCCCAACACACAGTTTTTCTTATGATGTTTCATTCTTGAAAATAGGGTCCTCTTCTCCTTGCACTGTTTACAGTTGACATGTTCCTTTTTTACCCAGGGAATAAATTTCTTCAAAATATTCCCAGATAGGAAATACACCAAGAAGCCATGATAGTTTTCTGTGGCAAACGTGTGGGGGAATACAGAAACCTGTGTGTGAGCTGAAGAATGTATTCCCTTTTTCTTTCTAATCCACTCCACTGTTCCTTTCTATACTACTTCTGTCCTTTACAATCCTTTCCATCTCTCTGGCTGTGGCCACACTAGCTCCTTCTTTCAGAGGGGCTATGGTACTGTGGTACTTCAGAATATGCTAATAAGATGCTGCCATGAATATGCAGCACCTTATTTGCATAACAGCACCCACTTGTGCTTTGAAACTGCCAGTTTCAAAACGCACGCTGCCAGGGGTTTTTCAAAACAGCCCCCTGATTTCAAAAGCCCCTTCTTCGTACCTGGTTTTGGGAAGAAGGGGCTTTCAAAAATCAGTGGGGTTGTTTTAAAAGAGCCCCCCGCTACATGCAGGGAAGTGTGTTTCAAAAGTGGCAGTTTCCAAGCATGTGCAGCCACCATTATGCTAATGAGGTGCTGCATATTCATGGTAGCCTCTCATTAGCATATTCTGAAGTGCCATATTACCATAGCCCCTCCGAAAGGAGGAGCTAATATGGCCACAGCCTCTGTCTTTAAGAGAATGTCTGCACTAACTCCTCTGTAGTGCTTGAGCCAAATCCACCACCACATAAGCACAGCATAAGCATAAGCAAAGAAAAAAAGACAGTCCTGTTCATCTTGTGTCTTTCTTTGCAGGTTACTTTTTAATCTCCTGAGAAACAGAAATTGAAAGCCAAGGATGTTCAAGAAGGAAGAGCTAGTAGTTAGGCTGGACAGACTAGAGCCAATAATTCATTTTTATGGAATTTTGTGTGTATATGTAGCATGTTTGTGAGAAGAATTAATTGTCACTGTTTTTAAATGAAAAATTTAGGATTTTTATTCATGACTGAAGTCCACTCAAAAGAATCCAATTTAAATCAAAATCTGATTTAAATAAAAAAAAAATAGTTTTTATCAACACAGAGGGGAAGTTTTGAGCACATGCTCATTAAAATATAGAGCAGCATCATGTTCTTCACAGCTTCCAAATGCAGAAAGCACCAGTTAGAATTCAGGTGTGATTGGGTATTAAAGTCATGGTCTATCTTCCTCTTACAGGAGGTGACCCCACCATCTGTTTTGCTCTGTACTTATATACACATAACTTTGGAAAATCCAGAGGCATACATGTGACAGGTCAGAGAAATTTAACATAGACACTGAGTATTCTTTTTGCTGTTGCAATGTGACAGTATCAAAGCTGCTCAGCTTTGCAATCAAGGCCAAGCTTTCAGTAAATCAAAATCCTTTTATCATCACGTACTGGCATCTGGTTTACCCCACTGGCGTGAAATATTTTTAGCAGAGGACTGTAGTAAGCCTTGAATTGGAATAGATGCCACATGTTATGAAAGCTGTGTTTTTCATTTTAGACAAAAATCTCCAGTTGCACATAGATTACTGTGCACACAAACAGGGCTGCTACGCTCCCTTTCCCCAAAGACAAGAAAACTGCTTATTCATTTTGGTATTGACATTGTTATTGAGATCACTTACACATCAGAACGTGAAGTCTACTGACAACCTTGAGTTTGCGTCTAAAACAGCTAAAATTCTTTCTTTAAAAAAATGGTTAGATAAATTTAGGATGAAAAAAGCAAAACAAAGAGATGCAACATAAATAAATGGCAGAACTAGTCAAATCATGAAGCATTTTTGTGATGAATAATTTATTTGACGATTTGCTGAATGTTATTCTACCAGTTCTTTCTGGTGGGTAATTTAAATAAATATTTGAGATTAATATAGTCACAGGAAAAAGCCCAGAATTCATTAACTATCTGCAAAATGATTTGACATTGAGTAAAATCTTCACTCACATCCAAGTGCCATTTTTTAAAGTGGCTAACTCCTAACAGCTTAACTCTCAATGAAAGTCAATGGGAACTAGGCTTTTAAATCATTAAAAGGTACCTGTGAAAATTTTATTCCAAATACAAATACAATACATACTTATTTTAAAATAATATATATTCAAGAGCTTGCTTCTATTATTGATATACTTGATTGTGTATTCTTTTCAATATCTCCGTGTGTGTGTGTGCGCGCGCGTATGCGCGCCCGCACGCATACACACAACCACACATACATGGATATGTATCTATATATAGATGATGTGGGTTTAAATATCTATATTTAAAAGAGCAGTTTGTTCTATGAATGAGTACTGCAGATCTGTCTGGGAAAAAAAGCTCATTTAGTGTATGTCTATATGGCCCAGTTATTTCAAAATAACAGCAGTTATGCTGAAATAACTTTGGCAGCATCTAAATGACAACACTATTTCAAAATAAAATCAAAATACCAGGTGTGTTATTCCAATTCTGGTAAATCTCATTCTGGAAAGAATGATGCCTATTTTGAAATAGGCACTATTAAGACACAGAACAGCATTATTTTAAAATAAGCTGTCATGAATGAATAGGGAAAGAGAAGTTACTCACCGTAGTAATGGTGGTTCTTCGAGATGTGTCCCCGTGGGTGCTCCACAATAGGTGTCGGGCTTGCCCGGCGCCGCAGATCGGATCTTCCAAGCAGTTTCTGCTGGACCGCGCATGCGCCGGCGCGCGCCGCTCCCTTGCGCGCTCCTGGCCATGTGCGCGATCCGGTCCCCGCCAGTTCCTCAACCAACCGCCTCGGGTGCTCCTGTAAAACACTAACAGAGATCCGAAGCAGGGAGGATGGGTGGGTAGTGGAGCACCCACGGGGACACATCTCGAAGAACCACCGTTACTACGGTGAGTAACTTCTCTTTCTTCTTCGAGTGTCCCCGTGGGTGGTCCACAATAGGTGACTACCCAGCAGTAACCCAAGATAGGAGGTGGGTAATCGGATTATGTGCAGCTTGTCCCCGAGAGGACCGCTGCAGAGAGACGGGTATCCTCTTGGAATACCCTGTGAAGGGCGTAATGTTTGGCGAAGGTGTCGTAGGATGACCAGGTCGCCGCTCTGCAAATGTCTTTTAACGCAACGCCCTTGAAAAAGGCTGTTGATGCCGCCACCGACCTGGTGGAATGAGCCCTGGGAGTGGCCGATAAAGGAGTCTTTTTGAGCTCGTAGCACATTTTTATGCAGGATACAATGTGCTTTGAGATTCTCTGCGAGGAGAGACCCTCTCCTTTCGATTTGGGAGCGAGGGAGACTAGGAGTCTATCCGTTTTCCGGAAGGACTTGGTCCTGTCTACGTAGAAGGCTAGCGCCCTCCTCACGTCCAGGAGGTGTAGGCGCGCCTCTTCGTTGGAATGATGAGGCTTTGGATAAAACGAGGGTAGAACAATAGGTTCGTTGATGTGAAACTCGGAAGAAACTTTGGGAACAAAGGCTGGATGCAGCCGTATGGTTACCGCCTCCTTGGAAAAAACAAACAGTGCAGGGTGGCGTTGCCATGACTGCCGCGAGCTCGCTCACCCTACGAGCTGACGTAATTGCAAGAAGAAAGGTCGTCTTTATTGTAAGGAGGCGGAGGGGAACCGTGGCCAAGGGCTCGAACGGTGGTCCCATTAGTGTGGTAAGCACCAGGTCCAAGTTCCACGAAGGTGGAATCGGTTTCCGAGGGGGGTATAGGTTTACCAACCCTTTGAGGAACCTGGTAACCATAGGGTGGGCGAACACCGTGTGCCCGTCCTCCTCATGTCTGAACGCCGAGATGGCGGCAAGGTGGACCTTTAACGAGGATAGCGAGAGTCCTCCTCTCTTGAGGTCCAGTAAATGCTCTAGTATTGTAGGTATAGGCACCAAAAGGGGGGCCAGCTGTTTGGTAGAACACCAAGCCGTGAAGCGAGTCCACTTTTGTTTGTAGGTCTTCCTGGTGGAAGTCCTCCTGCTACTTTCTAGGACTTGCTGTACTTCCACTGTGCATGTGCTCTCTATGGAGCTGAGCCATGGATTAACCACGCTTGCAGTCGCAGGCTTTGGGGGTGCGGATGCACTATGGACCCCTGGGCTTGCGTGAGCAGATCCGGCGCCACCGGAAGGGGCATCGGTGGACGGTCCGACATGCGCAGGAGTAGGGGGAACCATTGTTGTCGATCCCACGTTGGGACTATCAGGATCATCCGGGCCCTTTCCCTCCTGGCTTTTTGCAAAACTTTGTGGATCAGCACTGTGGGAGGAAACGCATAAAGCAGGGGGCCCCTCCACGGGATCGCGAACGCGTCCCCCAGGGACCCCCATCCCAGTCCTGCCCTGGAGCAGAATCGTGGGCACTTCTTGTTGTGCTGAGTGGCAAACAGATCTATCTGGGGAAAACCCCATGCGTGGAAAATCAGCCGTAGCAGATCGGGACGGATCTGCCACTCGTGCGTGAGTGCAAAACGCCTGCTCAGCTGGTCTGCCTTCACGTTGTGCGCACCCGGCAAGTATGAGGCTTTCAAGATTATATTGTTGGCGATGCACCAGTTCCATAAGCGGATTGCTTCCGCGCATAGGGCACGGGATCGAGCTCCTCCTTGCCTGTTTATATAAAACATGGTGGAGGTATTGTCTGTACTGATCCCGACGACTTTGCCTTGTATGTGGTCTCGAAAGTGTCTGCAGGCGTTGAACACTGCTCTGAGCTCCAGTACATTGATGTGTAGTGACTGTTCCGTGGGTGACCACAGTCCTTGAGTCACTTTTTTGCCCATGTGCGCTCCCCACCCTATGAGGGAGGCATCTGTAGTGAGAAAAACCGATATTTGCAGCTGGTGGAAGGGTACCCCTGTTAGCAAGTTCCTGGGGTTTACCCACCATTGTAGGGATTTGCGCACCCCGGCTGTGGGCGACACCACCCTGTGAACGGTGTGTATTGCCGGTTTGTATACGCTCGCCAGCCAGTGCTGCATGCTGCGCATGTGTAACCTGGCGTTCTGTACTACGAACGTCGCCGCTGCCATGTGGCCCAGCAGCTGCAAGCACGTCAAGACCGGCACCGTAGGGCTGAAGGTGATGACTTGCACGAGGGAACCGATGGCCCGAAAGCGAGCCTCTGGTAGATATACTCTCGCTGTAACCGAGTTTATGCGAGCCCCTATGAACTCTATGTCCTGTGTGGGGTCTATTTTTGATTTTGCCAGATTGATAACCAGGCTGAGTGAAGAGAACGTGTTTGCTGTGACGCGTATCATGCGCAGAACCTCCCCTCTCGAGGCCCCTTTGAGCAGGCAGTCGTCCAGATACGGGAAAAGAAATACCCCCTGTCTGTGCAGGTAGGCTGACACCACTGCCAAGGTCTTGGTGAAGACTCTGGGGGCCGAGGAGAGGCCAAATGGTAGGACCTTGTATTGGAAGTGTTCGTTGCCTACCATGAACCGGAGGAATCGCCGGTGAGCCGGATGGATAGTTATGTGGAAGTACGCGTCTTGTAAATCGAGGGCTGCGAACCAGTCTCCATCGTCCAGTGCTGTAAGGATGGAGGCGATTGTGGTCATCCGAAAACGTTGCTTGCGCAGGTACCTGTTGAGGCCGCGAAGGTCTAAGATGGGCCTCCAGCCTCCTGTCTTTTTCTCCGTGAGGAAGTACCAGGAGTAGAACCCTTTCCCTTGCAGTTGCTCCGGCACCCTTTCCACTGCCCCTATGAGCATGAGATGGGCCACCTCCTGCCTGAGCCTCGCTACATGGGAGGGCTCCTGGAGGTGGGGCTTGGGTGGAGGTCGCGACGGTGGGAGCGACTGGAAGGGGATGGCGTACCCCGTGGCTATGATCTCCAGCACCCATTTGTCTGTGGTGATCCTTTGCCACTGGTCGTAGAATGGTCGGAGGCGATGGTGGAATAGCCGCTTCGGATGACCTTGTGCGATGGTAGTGATGGCGCAGCCCTGGATCTGTATGTCAAACTTGTGGCCTTTGGCACCGCCCCGAGGATGCACGGCTCTGTTGTGAGCGTCGCCTGGGAGTTCTGTACTGCTGGTGCTGTCGCCCTTGCTCGTAACCCCTGTGATACTGGGGGCGCTGTTGCTGGTACTGGTACCGCCTTTGTTGAGGGTAGTACCTTTTCTTTGTGTATGGAGGGGTGTAAATCCCCAGGGTCTTGAGCGTGGCTCTTGAATCTTTATTGGAATGAAGGACCGAGTCAGTTGATTCAGCAAACAGCTTCTGCGAGTCGAAGGGAAGGTCAACTATCTTCGCCTGCAGATCCCTCGGTATACCCGAAGTCTGGAGCCAGGACTCCCTTCGCATCACCACTGCCGTTGCTGTCGAACGTGCTGCTGTGTCCGCAACGTCCAGAGCAATCTGAACTCCCGTCCTCGCGGCCGCGTAGCCTTCTTGCACTATGGCCTTGAGCACCGGCTTTTTGTCCTCTGGAAGCGAGTCCATGAGGGAGGTTAACCTGGAATAGTTGTCAAAATTATGGTTCGCTAAGTGCGCTGCGTAATTTGCCATTCGCAACATTAAAGTGGAGGAGGAGTAGACCTTTCTGCCGAACAGCTCTAGCTTCTTGGCATCTTTGTCTGTTCCCCCTGTCTTGAATTGAGATGTCTTTGATCTTTGTTGCGAGGACTCCACCACCAAGGAATTTGGCTGTGGGTGGCTAAACAGGAACTCCATGCCCTTCGCCGGCACGAAGTATTTCTTATCCGCTCTCTTTTGGACGGGCGGAATAGTTGCAGGGGTCTGCCATATCGTAGTGGCGGACTCTAAGATCGCTTCATCAAGCGGTATTGCTACTCTGGAGGAGGCCGGAGGTCTCAAATTTTTGAGGAGCTTATGGTGTTTCTCTTGCACCTCTGCTGTCTGGATGCCTTGTGTGAAGGCCACCCTCTTAAACAGTTCCTGAAACTGTTTGAGATCGTCCGTAGGATGGACGTCCCCCAGGGCCGTAGCCTCGTCCGGGGAGGAGAGCGAGGAACCGCTGGGGTACGTCTCTCTGGACCCTTCCTGTTCCTGCTGGTGATGGTACACCCTCTCGCTAGAGGTTTGCGAGGGAAAATCTCGGGGTTCCATGACCAGTCCCCCCTGAGATGCTTGAGTCTCTGTCCCCGGTCGCAATTGCCCTCGGGGGTACGAGATAGTCTGTGGGGATCTTTCCCTAGTAGATTGCCGATAGTGTCTATGCCCCGCGTGGTAGGGGCGACCATGGCAGTATAGGCACTGTTCTTGGGAAGGTGACCTAGACCACTCCCTTGGTGCGTACCCTCTGCGTCTGGGGGAGGGAGATCGTCGAGACACTGGAGAGAGCGATTTTGCATAATAGTCCAGCGGTTCAAACCCCAGGAAGGGTGAAGGTGGTGCCATCCAGGGTGAGGCTGGTTGTAAAAATGGAGAAGGGGGCTCCGGGTAGGCTAGGGGGGACCCCTGCCTTCTGGTTGGAGTCTGCAACATGAGCGGAGGGCTGTGAGAAAGCAGCTCCACAGCCCTGTCCGGAGAGGGGGCTGCAATGCCTCCTCTTGTGTGCAGCCTTCCCCCTCTCTGGGGGAGGTAACTCCGCCCCCTGACGCACAGGGGATCCCGGCCCCGTCGGCACCGTGCTAGGCACGCTCGAAGGCGGTGCCGCACGTGCGGTGTCCTTCTGCGCCTGCAGGCTACGTGCCTGCGCGCTCTGCACCGCCGGTTCCCCGGGGGTCGGTGCCGCTGCCTGCGGTGCCGCCGGTACCGGCGCTTGTTTAGCCGCCGCCCTGCCTGTGGTGCGGGGCGGCTGACTGATTATCGGAGGCTGAGCCGCTTCCACGTGGCTCTCCGTGCCGCCGCCGATCAGCTGTTGCTGCGGCTGGGGGCTGCTCGCTCCTCCCGTCCTGCTCGCTGTTGCTGCCGGCAGGGATCGGGCTGGAGAGGCTTTCCTCCATTTTTGCGCTGATGGGGTGAGGGAGGCAGCTTTCCTTTTATGGGCCCCGGAGGGTCCCTCCTGCTGCAGCCGCTCCGGCACGTCTGGCTGGAGGGCCTTATCAAAAAGCAGCATTTTAAGCCGCATCTCCCTGTCTCTCCGTGCTCTGGTTGTTAATTTAGCACAGAAGGAGCATTTCTGTGCCACATGGGACTCCCCCAGGCACCTTATGCATAGACTGTGCCCATTGGATGCTGGCATCGCCTCTCGGCAGGACTCACATTTTTTAAATCCTGAAGAGGACATTGTTGGTGAGTCTTTCAGTTGTTAAGCGGGTACTTAGCACCTTCTCTGTGCTGTTTTCCCCGTCCGATGGCCTGCCTCAGCAGGAGGGCTGATGGCCCTATGCTCCTGGCCTCCGGCGCTTGTTACTGGGACTGGATTGAAGCTGTCCCGCTTGTAGTTTGTTTGTTTGTTTGTTTGTTTTTTCTTCAAAAACAACAACCGGCTAACTTGCAGTCGCCTAAGTACTTGAAAAACTTAAGAGAAAAACAGTTAAAGTCATTGAATACGCTACTTGGCCTTAGCCTAGTCGGATTCCGCCTGCAGCCGACGGCGGTTAAGAGGAACTGGCGGGGACCGGATCGCGCACATGGCCAGGAGCGTGCAAGGGAGCGGTGCGTGCCAGCGCATGCGCGGTCCGGCAGAAACTGCTTGGAAGATCCGATCTGCGGCGCCGGGCAAGCCCGACACCTATTGTGGAGCACCCACGGGGACACTCGAAGAAGAAGGGGTTAATCTCTTCAGCTGTGTCTACACTATACTACACTACGTGCCCTTTTGGAATGGGCATGTAAATACAGCTGATCGAAAATGCAAATGAGGGGCAAATTTAAATATCTTCCACCTCATTTGCGTACTCCTGGGGATCTCGCTTCCAAAAAGGGGTTGCTTTTGAAACACAAACAGCTGTGTAGACAGTGTTCTTTCAAAGGCACTCTTCTTACCAATTTTTGGGGGGAAGAAGGGTGCTTTCAAAAGTGGAGTTTCCTTTTGAAGGAACCCCATCTCCATGGCTGTTTGTGTTGCAAAAGCAGCCCCATTTGGAAGTGAGATCCTGTGGGAGCATGCAAACGAGGCACAAGACATTTAAATCTGCAGTTCATTTGTATTTTCGATTGGCTGCATTTACATGCTCCTTCTGAAAGGGGTAATGAAGACATAGCCCTCTGAAGTAACTTGAGCCCAGGTGAGCCAATTGTTTCAACTGAGAACAATTGTGGTTTTCGGAGCTTTTTGTTTGCTGGGACAGTAGAGAGAAGAAGAGAGAGGAGAGATCTCTCAGGCAATTGGAATGAAAATCATAAAATATCCTGACCATCTCAAAATCAGCCACAGAGGTGTAAGTAAAAGGGAAATGTATAGTTAGACATGATCAGCTTATGGTTATTTTGAATTTGGTTGGACTGGCTATCTGCTGCTTGCTTGTTACCTTGTTTTGTTGTTTGCTGCTCTGTTCTTTTTGTTGTTTTTGACTTGATGTTTTTCTCCCTGTAACTTTTAAGCTGAATTCCAGGGAAATAGTTTTCTCCACACGCAACCCCATGATTTATCTTCTATTGTTTTGTGACTCAATCACTCTTTTTAAGCAAACAATCTGACACACATGTCCTGAGAAGGGTCTGTCTGTGTATGTGCCTATTAAGTTGCAGTTTGCTGTTCTCAAGCCCACTGTGGAGGGGAGAATGGGGCTGGAGTATTCCCCACAGGGGGAATTCCCCAGAGTGCCTCCCTCAGTTAAAGGGATCTCCAAAGGCAGGGGTGGTGGCAGCCTATCTTCCAGGGTCCAGAGAATCTGTGACCTTGGGAAGTTTTCACATAAAACCTGTGTATAGCCAAAGTGTTTTTACATTTTTGCGGGCACCCACCTCCTGCACTCGGAGTGCCAGTGAGGAAGGAGCCTTGACATAAGCCATAATGGGCGCTAATGGCACTGTTTCAAAATAGTGCTGTGTGTCCTGAAACACTGTTTAGAAATGCACTTTGCATTTCATTGTGGTACAGGGGGTCATGGTTAGGGACCGTGAAGTTGTGATGTAAAGCGAAATGACGTATAAATGTGAATTTTCTCCCATAAGAATACGTGTAAATAAAGGGGGATAGAGAGCTCACATGTGGTAAAGGTGCCCAGCCAACTTAAAATGGGGAATTTTCTACAATAAGAATACATGTAAATACATTAGAATGGGGACTGACTCCTTTAAGTTGCTTTCTTGTTTTAACGTCTGTTAGCAATGGACCACATACATTATGCATTATCAAAACAAAAAGCAGTCAAGTAGCACTTTAAAGACTAGCAAAATAGTAAACTATTATTACTTGACTGCTTTTTGTTTTGATAGTGTATAGACTAGCACGGCTTCCTCTCTGTTATTAGTATGCATTAAAACATTTTAATGTAAGAAAACAAAATCAAACATTCATTTTTAACTTTAAAGCCCAGAGGGTCCTGCTTCAAGTTCATCGGGGAGTGGTTGCTTCATTTTCTTTTTAAAGAAAGAATCAAGGATCGTCTGCTTTCCTGTATTTTGTTTTGCTTTTCGTATTTCTTGGTAGCAAGCCATAGATTCTCCAATGCTTCTAGTCACCATTCATGAGTGGTCAAAAAAAACTGCAATAGTTTTGCATTCACTGTATTGCATGTTCAATGTGGTCAAACATTCCTTTAGAGACTGAATTGTGAAGACTTCTCTCTGTTCAGAATCACCCTCTTCTTCATCACAATCAGATGAATTTTCTTCTTCAAAGCCATGCATATCCAACTCTAACAGATCTTCATTGCTCATAGGCAAACCACGTGACTCCAACAACTCATTATCATTATCAACTTCCACTTCATGGAAGCCTGCTTCTTTTGCCAGTTTCACTATTTCATCATGAACACCTGGGCTACGTCTACACATGCACGCTAATCGAAATAGTCTATTTCGATGAATAACGTCTACACGTCCTCCAGGGCTGGCAACGTCGACGTTCAACTTCGACGTTGGGCAGCACCACAGCGAAATAGGCGCTGCGAGAGAACGTCTACACGCCAAAGTAGCACACATCGAAATAAGGGTGCCAGGAACAGCTGCAGACAGGGTCACAGGGTGGACTCAACAGCAAGCCGCTCCCTTAAAGGGCCCCTCCCAGACACACTTGCACTAAACAGCACAAGATCCACAGAGCCGACAACTGGTTGCAGACCCTGTGCATGCAGCATGGATCCCCAGCTGCAGCAGCAGCAGCCAGAAGCCCTGGGCTAAGGGCTGCTGCACACAGTGACCATAGAGCCCCGCAGGGACTGGAGAGAGAGCGTTTCTCAACCCCTCAGCTGATGGCCGCCATGGCGGACCCTGCTATCTTGATGTTGCGCGACACGGATCGTCTACACGTGCCCTACTTCGACGTTCAACTTCAAATTAGGGTGCTATTCCCATCCCCTCATGGGGTTAGCGACTTCGACGTCTCGCCACCTGACGTCTCGCTGCCTAACTTTGATTTCAACTTCGAAATAGCGCCCAACACATGTAGTCATGACGGGCGCTATTTTGAAGTTGGCGCCGCTACTTCGAAGTAGCGTGCATGTGTAGATGCGGCCCTGATGTGTCATTGAGGCCAAGGAAGGTATGGAGTGCAGCAGGACATTTTTTCCAAGAATGGCTCACTAGGCGGCTATAAACTTCATCCCAGATTGGGCCAGTTAAAAATACAGAGTTGTAAACGCTGAATTTCTTCCAAAATTCCAGGACAGTGGGGTTTTCATCACCATCAGTTTCAGTTACGAGTCTGCGGAACGTCTCTCTCAAATAGTAGGCCTTGAATGTTGCAATTGCTCCCGGGTCCATAGGCTGCAGCAGAGATGTTGTCCTCCATGGCATGAAAACAACCTTAATCTCGGGACACAGCTGTTCAAAATCAAGGTCATGGGCACTGGCATTGTCTAATATGAACAGAATCTTGAACGTTAAATTATTTTTCTTGCAGTACTCTTTCATTTCAGGAACAAAGTAATCGATGCACCTCTCATGGAATATTTGCCTTGTAATCCAAGCCCTGCAGTAGGATTTCCAGATAACAGGGAGGCAAGATTTTACTATGTTTTTCAATGTTCTGGGATTTTACTATGATCAACTAGCAATGGCTTTAATTTCTTATTGCTATGGGAGTTGCTCCCTAAAAGGAGAGTGAGTCTATCTTTTGTGGCTTTGAAACCAGGAGCAGTCTTCTCTTTCACAGAAATATATGTCTGAGAAGGCATGCCCTTCCAATACAGCCCAGCTTCATAAATGTTAAACACCTGCTTAAAATCATAGGCACGTACTTCAATTATTTGTACACGTTCATCGGGAAACGTTTCTGCAGCATCTGCACCACTGCTGGCTGCCTCTCCCTGAATCTTTATTCCTTTTTTGGAAACAGCAAAACCATCCTCAGGCAGCCTTGAAGGGCTTTTCATTTGAAGTAGATTTCTCTCCCAACTGCTTTTTAAGATCTTCATATAAGCTTAAAGCCTTCTCTTGAATGCGGGCTAAGCTGATCAGTGTGTTCTGGTTATGGAGATCCTCAATCCATGCCAGCAAACTTTCCATCCCTCCATTATCTCACATATTTGCCTCATTATTTTTATCTCAGTGCGTCGAAGTATGCTTACCCTTGTCTTCTATTTTGGCAGCATTCTTCACTATTGTACAAACACTGGGTTTTGAGAGCCGAAAGCTGGTGAAGCTAAAAGGGAAATGAAAGATAATCCAATACGACTATAAAAACTTTTTCTGTGGTTTTTGTCCTCTCTAGGAAAAAATGCTATGTTCATAAGGTCCTATCCAAACCAGGACAAGGTAATTTGTAGTTTTAACATGAATTAGGAGGTCTTACCTTGATTTCAGTGATTTATGAATGTACTTAAGGTTAGATACTAGAGCTAGTCAGAAAAGAGAATATCTGTCTTGTAGAAAATTCTGACAATTTCAAACATTTCTTAAATATGTAAACTAATAGTTTTATTTGGATATGGCTGAAACATTATAAAATTAAATATATTAAAAAAATTGAAATGAATCCAAACGAGGTAGTATAAGTGACTGCTTTCAAAACATTTCCACGAAGGATTTAATCTAAATTGACACATCTCAGCAAATCATTTTAGATTTTGGTAACACTACATATTTTTTGTTGGAAAACGGCTGACATTGTTACTAACACCTTTACTAAATATACATATGTTTTTGGTTTGCTGAATTGGGATCTGACAAAATAATCCCTAGTGTTGGTGGCGAACGCTGTGATTTTAAAATCCATCCTACTCAGCTCTATTGGGCCGCGTCTACATGTGCATGCTACTTCGAAGTAGCGGCACCAACTTTGAAATAGCGCCCGTCACGGCTACACGTGTTGGGCGCTATTTCGAAGTTGAAATCAACGTTAGGTGGCGAGACATCGAAGTCGCTAACCCCGTGAGTGGATGGGAATAGCGCCCTACTTCGAAGTTGAACGTGTCCTGCAACATCGAAATAGTGGGGTCCGCCATGGCGGCCATCAGCTGAGGGGTTGAGAGATGCTCTGTCTCCAGCCCCTGCGGGGCTCTATGGTCACTGTGTGCAGCAGCCCTTAGCCCAGGGCTTCTGGCTGCTGCTGCTGCAGCTGGGGATCCGTGCTGCATGCACAGGGTCTGCAACCAGTTGTCGGCTCTGTGGATCTTGTGTTGTTTAGTGCAAGTGTGTCTGGGAGGGGCCCTTTAAGGGAGTGGCTTGCTGTTGAGTCCACCCTGTGACCCTGTCTGCAGCTGTTCCTGGCACCCTTATTTCGATGTGTGCTACTTTGGCATGTAGACGTTCCCTCGCAGCGCCTATTTCGATGTGGTGCTGCCCAACATCGAAGTTGAACGTCGACGTTGACAGCCCTGGAGGACGTGTAGACGTTATTCATCAAAATAGACTATTTCGATGTTGCTACATCGAAATAAGCTATTTCGATGTAGCGTGCACGTGTAGACATAACCTTGAAGATGCAAAAACTTTTTTTTTTTTTAAACTGTCAACTTGGAACACAAGTGAAGTTGTATTCTTTATATTTAGTCATCTGTGTAGATTGGAGAGTTTTCATTGCTTTTGAATAAAACTCATTATTGTATTCGGTGATGTTAATCACCTTTGATGGTACAAAGAAACCTATTATACTTGTGGCAGAGAAAAAATTATGTAATAATGTAACATATATAATAATTATAATGTAACATTATAATAATAATAATAATGTAACAGTTTCCTTGTTCTTGTGAATGTCTGATGTTCTAGTTGCCCTCACATACAGTACTGAGAGTATCCCAAGGAGTATTTGTTATTGCAGCCACTTAAATGATCTAAAAGAGAATACCATGATAAAAATCTATTTTTATATACTACTACTGAAATATGAAAAATATCTAAACTATTTCCATCAGACCTTGTACAAACACTTGTCAAGGCAAGTTAAGAATGAGGGCAATGTCCACCGCTCGTTCATCCTTTTTACTACAATTTAGGATACCCAATTTAGTGTTTAACATAATACTTCTGCGTTGTTTCTTTACCTTGGCACCTTCAATTGCGGTTGCACTACACTTTCTCATTGCTGACAGATGGCAAATACATAAAAGGAACAATGGCACAGAACACATGTTGAACAGCTAGTCACAATGTGAGAACACACTGGGAGGAAGAAGCAGCATGGAGGATGCAGGTATATTATGTAACGCTGAGCTGGCAGAATTTCAAATCGAAGTGTGACGATGTAAGAGTGGGGAATTTTTATGTCTTTGTCCTCAATTTGTCCACAATGTGAGTGCGAAACAATGTACATTGGGGAAATATATAAAGGGGACCCACTGTATTTCAAAATAAGACTGTCTTGTAGACATATCCTCACAGACCATTAGATCCAGCTAAATGCAGTTATGAGACTTGTAACTGAACTGAAGTTCCCCTTCTGCCATGGTTTCCAGTTCTCACAAGCACTTTTCCTCAAGATATCCAGTGAGAGATGAGCACATTGCCTGAGTATGGGAAAGCACTCACTAACCAAAATGTATTACTCCATTACAATCTTGTTCCTTCACCTTGCACTCACCTTAAGTCCTGCCAATAATTCTAGGCAGCTGGAGAAGCTCTTCTGTCATCTAACTTCAACACAGACAATCCCGCTGTCCAACTTACCATTTCTTTCCTCTGCCAAAGGCACTGGACAATCCTCAACTGCATAAGGACCATTATGTGGAAGATGTGCTCACCTGATGCACAAATAGAGAATGAAGGATTCACCACAGAAATTGTTACAGAAGTTATGCAGTTAATGAGGCAGGGGATTGCAAGAATAAGTCTGGTTATGTGGTGTAGGCAGCTGAATGCTATATTGCAGAACTGGATTTGATCCTGGACTTCACACAATCACGTGAACTTGGGCAAGTCACTTACACTTTTCACTAGTGACAGCATGTTCCTCATTTTCTGGGTGCCCAATTTGAGACCCTGAGGTCTGTTCTGCTGAAGTTCTAGCACTCTCATGTATAACAAAAGACCTATAATTGACCAAGTTCTCTGAAAAAAATTGGCTACAGATGACAAATTTAGAGAGGGTAGTGGAAAACACAGGCTACGTGATCCTCTTGTGAAGGACTACAGACAGGTAGTTACGAAAGACCTGCATTCTGTAGGTCTGCAGCGATGTCCAAGGGTGGGAAGGAGATCAGTGATCAGACCAGAACCACTGCCTGCTAGGTGACTCACTAACTTCCTTGGAGGCAGTATTCCCATCATCTTCCTGACTGATTTTCTTGTTAGCTCTCCATATGATACTGCTTTCCCCAAACTCAACCAGAAGACCCTCCTAGAATCGACACTATTGGAAAAGCAGCAGAAGCCATAGCCTCTGCTCCAACCTTCTGATGACACACGCCAGGGTCCAATTGTGCTCTGAATTAAATCAACCACAGTTTTGTCATCTACCGTTTCAAAAGTAGCAGAAGTGGATTCATAACATGAAACTTCCAGAAGGAGTGACATTTCTACCTAGAAAAAGAGAGGACTCCCACCTAGAGGAAAAATAGCATTTGAAGTACTCTGCAGAGAATGCAAGTGTTGAATAGACCAATTCCGTCCAGTGCCAAGGATCCTCTGCTTCTGCAGACTTTAAAAGTCACTTCGCAATGTCCAGGACTGGACTAAAGTGACTCTCTGTGCGATACTGAACGAGTTAATGACAGGGTTTGGAACAGATCTGCTCCTAGTGCTCTACTCCAAAATCATTCAGTAAGGTAACTCCATTATTACAGCAAGTACAAAAGTAAGTATTGCTGTACATGATAATGAACGTTGAGGTGCAGTGGCTTTACATTTGAGGGCTGAAGAAAATTCCACTGGGATTATTGCCCATTGTCCCAAAAACCACACTTCCTTTTAAAACAAAAAAAAAAAAACAAAAAAAAAAACCCCTTTTGTGATAGTGGAGAAGATAAATGGAATTTCAGTGGAGAATTTGCTGTTGGAAAAAAGAAAAGATCACATTCAACCAGAGCAATTACAGAACACCTCCCATGCATTTTCTTTAAACCTCAAGGGTTTTGACCATTTAATTAAATCAACATTAATGATAGAGGGAAGAGGTAGTGAAAGTACTAGAAAAAACTACAGATGTCTGAATCTTACTTTTACATTACTGTGAATTCTACATAGTTTAAAACATTTTCCATAAAAATTATGTGGTACCGGTTAAGGAAATAAAGTACCTGGCCTTTTCTACAAGAAACCATGAAAAAAAAATTATAATCTTGCTTCATGAATGATTCAATGCTTACAATAAATTCAGAAATACTTTGTTACAAATAAAGCTATATATAAATCCAAATATCATAGAATCTTTCAGTTAAAAGTTTCTGCTCACAAGGGCCTTTTTTGTTTGCATTCTACCACTAAATTTACCAAGTAATGCACGCAGGGTTTGAGCCACCAGATGTCCTGTCCCAAATCTAAAATACAATGCTATGTGGGCAGGTGAACTAGTATAAATTAGGGCATCTCCACTGAAGTCAAATGGACAATATTATAAAACATGCTAAATCTGTATATGAATTAGTCTCTTATCTGTACATTGATGGATGACCCATGATGGGAACACGTTAATGATTTAACTAGCCCATTGTTCATAGTAAAAGAGTAGTTTGCAATTTTGTTACAATGAAGATCACCAGGAGAGCAGAAGTTGTTACAACCGAAATCGGTTTCTACAAACTGGGGACATGATACAATTCACAGTTGTATTATTTCCCATTGGATCCGCAGCACCCAGTACGTATTATTTTCCTTAGTCTCCTTATTTGCAACAAATCCAATGCGTTTGAAGCTTTGAAGAGAAGGACATAAAGTAGCGCATGCGAGCTCAGATAGGTGTGTCTTTTGAGCTCACTAGGGAGAACTGGTTTGCTGCAGTTCTGAGTGAATTCTTCTACTACACTGACTAATAAGATGTAACAGCAACGAAGGATCCTGTGGCACCTTATAGACTAACAGAAAAGTTTTGAGCATGAGCTTTCGTGAGCACAGACTCACTTCATCAGATGTTGGTCTTGGAAATCTGCAGGGCCAGGTATAAATAAGCCAGAGCAAGGCTGGGGATAACAAGGTTAGCTCAGTCAGCAAGGGTGAGGCTTACTACCAGCAGTTGATCTGGAGGTGTGAACACCAAGGGAGGGGAAGATGCTTTTGTATTTAGCCAGCCATTCACAGTCTTTGTTTAAGCCTGAGCTGAGGGTGTCGAATTTGCAGATGAATTGTAGCTCAGCAATTTCTCTTTGGAGTCTGGTCCTGAAATTTTTTTTGCTGTAGAATAGCTACTTTTAAGTCTGCTACTGTGTGGCCTGGGAGATTGAAGTGCTCTCCTATGGGTTTTTGTATATTGCCATTTCTGATACCTGATTTGTGTGCATTTATTCTTTTACTTAGAGACTGTCCAGTTTGTCCGATGTATATAGCAGAGGGGCATTGCTGGCACATTATATATATTATAATAAGATGTAAAGTATACTGCTTATGCTACATAAACCCACAATGGCACCAAAGAAGCTTCTTTCTGTCCCCAAAGCCATTTTGATCCAGTTTTTTTCCACGGGGGCAGGGGACAGTTAAGCGAATATTTCCCACCCTATGGGAATGTCTATTTATACAATGGGAACGTATCATGTATTTGTCTTCTGCCTGCTTTGAAATTTGTCTGAAACACCTGAGGATGAAACAAAGGATATGAGAGGCTGTTGACCCAAATCAGAGAAAAAGGACAGGTCTTGTTTGAAGATTTTTACCTGATAGAACAGCTCTTTGAAGTAAGAATCAGCCTGCAATAAGTCTCTTAGGGAAGTTAAAACTAGCTCTGTATATTCTTTTCATTTCAGTTTGGTAACTAACTATCTAATCTGTTTCACTGATAATCACTTAAAGCCTACTGTTCAAGCATAATAAAAACTATTTTGTTTACAAGCAAGCCCAGTGTAGGTAATTATTATGTGGGGGTGGGCACGTCAGGGCATGTCATCTGTTCATTGATAAAGGGGTCTTACATAATGAGCTTCCTCTGTGCAAAAGCTTTGCACAGAGATGGATTTATTTGAGGTTTTGATCCCTTTGGGGGATTGCTTTCTTGAACTGCATCCTCCCAGGGCTGAAGAGGATCAGTGTCTCTGTTTCTCTGCTAGGGGTGGTAACCCCAACTCTGTACCTTACCAGCGGAAGACCAGAGGCCCATGGTGGTGGGGAGCCCCAGAGAGCAAGGCAGCAGATGTCAGTGACATAATCAGCACACTATGGAACATTCCCAAGGGGTGTTCCATGACTGCATCCTGTCACAGGCGTAGTAACCGGATTACAAATTACATTAACACCCACCTTACCACTCATTACGTCTCCTTGAACTGACTAATGTTCATGTGGCTCATGAAAGATAAGTTTGCTCACCAGGAAGGACAGGCAGTTTTTTTAATGCAGCTCTTGTTCTGCTTGAGCTGTTACAGAAGGCTGGTGAGGGGATGCATTTAAATCAGCATCATTGACTGCACTATCTCCTAAATCAGTAGTACCTACTGTGTTGTAGCAATACCTCTCTAGGCAGGCTTTGTCTGTCCGAGGCCCTTTACCAGGGTTGCTGCATCTTAGGAGGTAACCTATCCCTTTCCTTGGTTAAATTGGGTCCTACAAGTTTTCAACCCATGATGCTGACGACAACGATGGTGGTAACCACAGTCAGAAAGCTTTAAGACAAATGCAAATGCTGTATATTGCTTCTTTGGATTTATAAAGCTTGCTGCTATGTAGCAGAATGTCTATATCTATTAATATGACATAACGGAGGGCATACAGATATTAAAACTGGCTCAGCAGCTGAGAACATACGCACAACTGACCCAAATGGTCAAAGAAAAACAAATTAAAATGTTCCATTCAGAAAGTATATCAGAAACCTGTTGGATTATCTGTATACTTGTATAAAATACAGGTCAGTATTCACACATTTTCATAAAAATTCTTGAAGAAAAAAGCTGTATCATTCTGAAACTTAGCACACGCCATTCATTTAAAAAACACTATAACATGATAAAGTCTTTGACATAAAAGAAATGACATTTGGAATTCTAACCCTAAGTCACTAACAGAGTTGACTCAGTCTAATATTTGCCTATTTAAATTTTTATTTGAGAGAGCTCTGGAACACATTTAAAAAAAAAATCAGAAGAGCTGTGCTTTGATGCTGGGCTTATGAAGTCCATACTTCTGGGGAGGAGAAAAATGAGATTTTACAGCAAAATTAGATTTACAAAGCGGCAAAGACAGATCTGTGTGCCTAGATTATCTGATTTTTATATACTGATAAATTAAACTTTGTAAGTTATTACATGTGCCTTATGTGCCTACATAATTCACCAGATTCATCAAAAGGAGAAGCAGACATTTTTTCCAAATGATGTTTAACCAATTTTCCCCCTAAAACAAAAAAGTAATATATGTGATTATAATTCATGGAATTAAGATTCAGATATAACGGGTTCAAATTAAACAGAGATCCAAGTAAACAGAGAGCAACAGAACAGATATAAATCCTCTGCAGGGATGCAAGATAGATATTAATGTAATGACATTTTACATACAGCAAAAAATATTGCTAGGGCAAGAATGAAATTTCCCCATCCTGGACATTAGGTTGAAAATTTCACATTTTGAGGGAGACTTAGGGCAATTTTCCAGAGTAGGTGATAAAGAATTATGGCAGGTGCTTGCAACTACCAAGGGATTTACAATGTTAGAATAAATCCTTGAGATATGAAATAGTGAGCAGAAGGCAGGCCAAAAGGTACATAGTAAATTCATTTATCTCATGACTTCACAGTTTACCAGACTGGTATCATCTTCATGTTGCTGATAAATGCACTTATTAATACAAATAATTAATCAGAACTAGTCCTGTCAAGAGGGCATAGTCAAGAATCTGATCAAATAATAAAGCATTATGTTATAGAACAGATGTGAAGCTTGGCTTAGGCTAAAGTTTCAGGTTGGTTAAGACAGAAGATAAAATTCTTCTAACATTAAGAGACAAGTGACTTATTAAAGAAAAATGTCTTGGGTCCTGAATAACCTGCAATCTCCCCAGTATGACATTATAATATACTGAGTTTTATATTTGGTTTCAGCTAATAATAATAATAATAATAATAGCAGGCAGTTTTCAAGGTCTGATGGAAATAGCTTAGACCAGGCGTGTCCAACCCGCGGGCCATATGCGGCCCTGGACAGCTAGTAATGCGGCCCCACAAGATCGTAAACTTTTAACATTATTATGTGATTTATATACATTAACTATATTATATATTTTTATATGAGGCCCAAGACAATTCCTCTTCACTCAATGCAGCCCAGGCAAGCCAAAAGGTTGGACACCCATGGCTTAGACATTTTTCATATTTCAGTAGTAGTATATAAAAATAGACTTTTATCATGGTATTCTCTTTTAGATCATTTAAGTGGCTGCAATAACAAATACTCCTTGGGATTCTCTCAGTACTGTATGTGAGGGCAACTAGAACATCAGACAGACATTCACAAGAACAAGGAAACGGTTACATTAGGTTAAATAAGGAGGAGATTTTTGGGTAAGTACATACAGAGGTGGTTAGGTGACAATCTAATTTTTTCTCTGCCACAAGTATAATAGGTTCCTTTGTACCATCAAAAGTGATTAACATCACCGAATACAATAGTGACTTTTATTCAAAAGCAATGAAAACTCTCCAATCTACACAGATTACTGAATATAAAGAATACAACTTCACTTGTGTTCCAAGTTGACAGTTTTTTGTTTTTTTTTTGTTTAAGTCTTGGCATCTTCAATGGAGCTGAGGAGGGTGGATTTTAAAATCACAACTTTCACCATCAATACCAGGAATTACTTTGTCAGACCCCAATTCAGCAAACCAAAAACATATATATATATATTTAATAAAGGTGTTAGTAACAACATCAACCATTTTCCAACAAAAAATATGTAGTGTCACCAAATTTAAAATGATTTGCTGAGATGTGTCAATTTAGATTAAATCTTTTATCGAAATGTTTTGAAAGTAGTCACTTATCTCCTTTGGACGAATTTCAACTTTTTAAATATATTTAATTTTATAATGTTTCAGCCTTATCCAAAACAAAACTATTAGTGTCCATATTTAATAACTTTTTGAAATTATCAGAATTTTCTACAAGACAGATATTTCCTTTTTTGACTAGCTCTAGTATCTAACTTTAAGCATATAAATAAATCACTGAAATCAAGATAAGACCTCCTAATTCATGTTAAAACTACAAATTGTCTTGTCCTGGTTAGGATTTGACCATACGAACATACCATGTTTTCCCTAGTGAGGGCAAAAACCACAGAAAAAGTTTTTACAGTCATACTGGATTATCTTTCATTTCCCCTTTAGCTTCACCAGCTTTCGGCTATCAAAACCCAGGCTTCCGGTAATGTATGTTATGAGAAAGAGCACGTATGTTTCTTAATGGAATTTCCCTCACCAGCCTACGTGCAGGTTTGTTATCTAGGCACTCAACCTACAATGCAATCATGCCCATATGCCAAGATTCTAACACAGCACAATTTTCCCCTCCAGGTGGTCAGTCAGAAAAATCTACAGGTTCGACCTCCCAGGTCTGGCACTCTTGCGACCTGAGCAGTCCCAGACCTGGTATTTTGCCGGACGAGAGGAAGTCAATGTCCCACTACTGCCCTCCAGTCCCTGCTCCTGGGCTCCCCTCCCCACTGTCGCCCATGGCTTCCCAACTCCCCACCCCTCCACAGGCTTCCCAGTCACAACTCAGTCACCAGCTGCCATTTCCTGGACCTGGCCATGGCTGCCTGCCCACCCCCAGTGATGAGCTACCGGGAGCTGCCACACCCCAGCCAGGGCTGCCAGCACTGGCCACTGCCCCCGGGGCGAGGGTCTCTCACTGTTGCTCCCAGGCCAGGGGTACCTGGCTGCTGCTGGCCAGCACCTGCCAACAGCCCAGTTGCGGCTGCCCTGGGCACCAGCCACTGGTCTAGCTGGCCCCTCCTCCACCCAGCCCAGGACTCTGTGGTCCTGAAAGATCTATGGTCCTGATGTTGCAGGATGACAGAATGCTGCATTTTGGAGGTTTGACCTGTACATGTATTCTAGAGAGCGGACTGAAGAAATATTTTGTTCATTTGCATCTGCGTGACCATTTTCATACTGGTTGGTTGAATAATACTGCACTCTTCCAGTCTCATAATAACCTGACTGATTCCAATAACCACAAAGACTCACAGAGATTGTGTCTGAGCTACACGGTGATGAAGCAAATGGTAATTTTTTGCTTGTCTAGAAATGCACTAAGAAAAAATACAATGCAGTAATGTAAACAGTTTTGATAACTATAATACAGCAGATGAAACCTGAAGTAGAATTAATGATTAAAAGATTCTAGTGCTATCTGTGACTAAGCATTTTAGATTGCATGCTAGATTCAGGAAGGTAAGCCCTTAATTTATGGAGGAAAAAAAAATATTGTGATGTGCCTGTCCCCAAAACACAATGTCAAAGGTTTTTCCTGAATGATTAGTTAATTTAGATACTAGCCTGAGAATTCACAACTGGACATGGGTCTTCAGAGCGAGGGTGCTCAAAAATTTCTGAAAAAATCAATTGCCTTTAAAGTGATATTGGAGTCCCACAAATTAAGATACCAAAATTCATGACAAGGGTGTTTATTTCCCTCAGAAGGGGCTTTTAAAAACATACTGAATTAAATCAAACTTAAAATAAATCAACACAAAATGAAAACCCTCATACCATGATAACTTGATTTTAGATTTGTAGACACAGATGAAAATCGTATTGCAATTATCACCAGCCTCCCTAGAAATGCACACAAAATGTTTGCTTATGACAGGACAGTGAAACAGGAAGGGTGCATCCACACTTGCATTCTTCTTTCAAAAGAGGTATGCAATTGAGGTATGAATTTGCATATTCGGCATCTCATTTGCGTATTCTAAGTTCAAAAGAGCTTCTTTTGAAAGAAGAAAGCCAGTGTAGACGCTGCTCTTTCAAAAGTAAGCCCATCTTCGAAAGAACCCTTCTTCCCTTTATTTAATAGGAAGAAGGATTCTTTCGAAGATGGGCTTTCTTACAAAAGAGCAGCGTCTACACTGGCTTTCTTCTTTTGAAAGAAGCTCTTTTGAAATTAGAATATGCAAATGAGGTACAGACGATGCAAATTTATATCTCATTTGCATACCTCTTTCAAAATAGGAATGCAAGTATAGACACACCCAAAATGTCTTAATGAAAACAAAACTCAGCTGTTACAGCACAGGGAAAGAAAGGTTATTTGGATGCCCAGCTAGGAAACATGATCTAGAAGACTACCCACTCTGCATAGATGGTGTGGGTATAAAGAGAAGTTACTCACTTGTAGTAATGATGGTTGTTCGAGATGTGTCTCCGTGGGTGCTCCACAGTCGGTGTCGGGCTCGCCCGGTGCCGCAGATCGGAATTCTTCGAGCAGTTTCCACTGGATCACGCATGCGCCGATGCGGGCCGCTCCCTTGCGCACCCCCGGCCATGTGCGCGATCTGGTCCCCGCCAGTTCCTTGACCAACCGCCCCGGATGCTCCTGAAAAACACCGGACAGAGATCCGAAGCGGGGAGGATGGGCGGGTAGTGGAGCACCCACGGGAACACATCTCGAAGAACCATCGTTACTACAAGTGGGTAACTTCTCTTTCTTCTTCAAGTGGTCCCCGTGGGTGCTCCACAGTAGGTGACTACCCAGCAGTAACCCAAGGTAAGGAGATGGGTACTCGATTCATGTGCAGCTTGCCCCCAAGAGGACTGCTGTCGACAGACGGGTATCCTCATCGAATACCCGATGCAGGGCATAATGCTTGGCGAAGGTGTCGTAGGATGACCAAGTCGCCGCTCTGCAAATGTCGTTCAACACGATTCCCTTGAAGAAGGCCGTTGATGCCACCACCGCTCTGGTGGAGTGAGCCCTGGGCTGGGCTAGCAAAGGAGTCTTTCGAAGCTCATAGCACAGTTTTATACAGGACACAATGTGATTTGAAATTCTCTGGGAAGAGAGGCCTTCCCCTTTCGACCGGGGATCGAGAGACACCAGAAGCCTGTCCGTTTTCCGGAAGGGCTTAGTTCTGTCTATGTAAAAGGCCAACACCCTCCTCACATCTAGAAGATGCAGGCGCACCTCCTTGCCAGAGCTGTGAGGCTTTGGGTAAAACGAGGGTAATACTATTGGTTCATTAATGTGGAACTCCGAGGAAACTTTCGGAACGAAGGCTGGGTGTAACCGCAAGATCACCGCCTCCTTTGAGAATACTGTGCAGGGTGGCGTTGCCATCACTGCTGCGAGCTCGCTCACCCTGCGGGCTGACGTAATCACAAGAAGGAAGGTCGTTTTCATGGTAAGTAGTCGGAGGGGTACCGTGGTTAATGGTTCGAAGGGTGGTCCCGATAGCGTGTGGAGTACAAGTCCAAACTCCACGATGGTGGTAGCGGTTTTCGAGGAGGGTACAGGTTTACCAGCCCCTTCAAGAACCTTGTGACGATAGGATGGGCGAATACGGTGGGCCCTTCCTCTTTGTGCCGAAAAGCTGATATAGCTGCGAGGTGGACCTTTAGCGAGGATAGAGAGAGCCCGTCTCGTTTGAGGTCCAGCTGGTATCCTAGAATTACAGTTATAGTTATAGGGGCGTCAAGAGGAACTAACTGTTTGGCAGAGCACCAGGCAGTAAAACGTGTCTATTTCTATTTGTAAGTCCTCCTGGTGGAGGTCCTTCGGCTACACTCTAAGACTTGTATTACTCCCTCCGTACACGTGCTCTCTAAGGCGCTGAGCCATGGATTAGCCATGCTTGTAGGCGGAGTCCCTGAGGGTGAGGGTTCACTATGGACCCCTGAGCCTGCGTGAGTAAGTCCGGCGCTACCGGTAGGGGGAGTGGTGGACGATTCGACATGCGCAGAAGCAGGGGAAACCATTGTTGTCGGTCCCAAGTTGGAACTATGAGTATCATGCGAGCTCTCTCCCTTCTGGATTTCTGCAGAACCTTGTGGATAAGTGTTGTGGGGGGGAACGCGTAGAGCAGAGGGCCCTTCCATGAGATCATGAAGGCGTCCCCCCAAGGACCCCCGCCCTATTCCTGCCCTGGAGCAGTACTGAGGGCATGTCTTGTTGCGCTGGGTGGCAAACCAATCAACTTGGGGAAACCCCCAGGTGCGAAATATGCGTCGTAGCAGGTCGGAGCAGATCTGCCATTCATGCGTGAGTGCAAAGTGCCTACTTAGCTGATCTGCCTTCACGTTGTGGGTGCCCGGCAAGTACGAGGCTTTCAACGTTATGTTGTTGGCAATGCACCAATTCCACAATCGGACTGCTTCTGCACATAGCGCACGGGACCGTGCCCCTCCTTGTCAATTGATATAGAACATGGTGGAGGTATTGTCGGTATTGATCCCGACTACTTTGCCGTGCAGGTATTTCCGAAAACGTCTGCACGCACTGAACACTGCTCTGAGCTCCAGTATGTTTATGTGCAGTGCCTGTTCCGCGGGGGACCACAGCCCCTGGGTCACCTTGCTGCCAATGTGCGCTCCCCGTCCTATGTGGGAGGTGTCGGTTGTCAGAAAAATGGAAATTTGTGGTTGGTGGAAGGGCACTCCCACTAGCAGGTTCTTGGGATCTGCCCACCACGCTAGCGATTTCCGTACCTCTGTCGAGGGAGATATTGCCCTGTGGACGGTATGGGCTGCTGGTCTGTAAACGCTCGCCAGCCAATGCTGCAGGCTTCGCATGTGTAGCCTGGCATTCTGTACCACAAACATGGCGGCTGCCATGTGCCCCAACAGTTGCAGGCATGTTAGGATCGGCACTACGGGGCTGTATATCATGGACTTGCACCAAGGATTTGATGGCACGGAAGCGGGCGTTGGGCAGGTATACTCTTGATGCGATAGAGTTTATGCGCGCCCCTATGAACTCTATATCTTGCGTGGGTTCGGTCTTTGACTTTGCAAGGTTGATAACTAGGCCCAACAAAGTAAACGTGTTCACGGTGACGCGTATCTTGCGTAGGACCTCTGTCTTTGAGGCCTCTCTCAGGAGGCAGTCGTCCAGATATGGAAAAATAAACACGCCCTGCCTGTGCAGGTAAGCTGATACCACTGCCAGGGTTTTGGTAAAGACTCTGGGTGCCGAGGATAGGCCGAATGGAAGAACGCTGTATTGGAAATGCTCCCTGCCGACCGTGAAGCGGAGGAAGCGTCTGTGTGCCGGGTGGATTGTTTTATGAAAGTAAGCGTCTTGTAAGTCGGGGGCTGCAAACCAGTCTCCATCGTCCAGTGCCGTAAGTATGGAGGCAACTCTAATCATCCGGACGCGCTGCTTGTGCAAGTATCGGATGAGGCCCCGCAGTTCCAAAATCGGCCTCCAGCCTCCTGTTTTCTTCTCTGTTAGGAAGTAGCATGAGTAAAAACCTTTCCCTTAGAATTGTTCAGGTACTCTTTCCACCGCCCCTATGAACATGAGGTGATCTACCTCCTGCTTCAGCCTCGCCTCGTGAGAAGGGTCCCTGAGAAGAAGCCAGGTGGGGGGTTTCGTCGGTGGTAGTGACTGGAAGGGAATCATGTAACCTGTGGCTATAATCTCCAGCACCCATTTGTCTGTTGTGATATTTTGCCATTGGGAGTAGAACGGTTTGAGGCGATGATGGAACACGAGGTGAGAGTGGCATTGAGCGATGGTGTTGATAGTGCAGTCCTCGACATACCCATCAAACTTGCTGCCTCTGGGCTTGCCCCGAGGTTGTGTGATTTTGTTGAGAACGTCGCCTGGAGGCCCTGTACTGTTGCTGCTGTTGATGGCACCCTTGGTCGTAGCCTCGCTGATATTGTGCGCGTTGTGGTTGGTAAGCGTAGCGCCTTTCCTGAGGATAGAATTTCTTTTTCTTGTATGGAGGAATGTAGATACCCAAGGTCTTAAGTGTGGCCCTCGAATCTTTGCTAGAATGGAAGACCGAGTTGGTTGATTCTGCAAACAGCTTTTGCTTGTCAAAGGGAAGATCCACGATCTTCGCCTGTAGATCTCTGGGGATACCAGACGTCTGGAGCCAGGATTCCCTACGCATTACCACTGCTGCGACTGTTGAACATGCCGCTGTGTCTGCCACGTCCAGGGCAATTTGAACTCCCGTTTGCGAGGCCGCGTAGCCCTCCTGGACGATCGCCTTTAACACTGGCTTCTTGTCCTCCGGGAGGGAATCCATGAGAGAGGTGAGTCTAGTGTAATTGTCAAAGTTATGGTTTGATAAATGTGCCGCGTAGTTTGCCATTCTCAATAATAAGGTAGAGGAGGAGCAGACCTTCCTGTCGAACAGCTCTAATTTCTTAGCATCTTTATCTGACCCCCCCGATTTGTACTGAGGCGTCTTCGACCTCTGCTGGGACGATTCGACCACCAAAGAATTGGGCTGTGGGTGACTAAACAGGAATTCCATGCCCTTGGCTGGGACGAAGTGTTTCTTATCTGCCCTTTTATTTGTAGGAAGAATAGAGGCTGGAGTCTGCCATATGTTAGGGGCTGACTCCATAATGGCTTCGTCCAGTGGGATAGCGATTTTAGATGAAGCTGGGGGTCTCAAATTTTCAGGAGTTTATGATGCTTCTCCTGCACCTCTGCTAGTTGAATGTCCTGTGTGTATGCTACTCTTTTGAACAGCTCTTGGAATTGTTTAAGGTCATCCGGAGGGGAAACATCCCCAGGGACAAGTGCCTCATCTGGGGAGGATGAGGAGGAGCCACTAGGATAAGCCTCCCCCAAGTCCTCTGGCTCCTGAGTTCGCTGGTATGCTGGCTCCTTCGTGGGCTGTGAAGGAAAGTCTCGGGACTCTGGACCCAATTCGCCCTGGGACAGCTGCGTTCCTCTCCCAGAGCGAGAGTGTACACGGGGGTATTGGCGAGGAGTGGGAGGGGATCTGCCCCTGGATCTAGACCTCCGATGTCGGTGTTCAGTATGATGAGGACGGCCATAACAACATGGACAAGGGCCCGGTGATGGAGACCTGGACCACAATCGGAGTGTGTACCCATGATGTCTGGGAGAGCAGGATCTCTGTGATGATATTGATAATGGTGAAGCTGGTTTGTGATAGTACTCATAGGGATCCATGCCCAAAAAGGGTGAAGGTGGCCCGAGCCAAGGCGAAGGTGGTTGGAGGAACAGAGAGGGAGGTCCGGAATAGGCCGGTGGAGTTGCCGCCCGGTGACGTGGCGTGTGTATCTCAGGTGGGGGGGCCGCGCTGGGTGATAATGGCACTGCAGCCCTGTCTGGAGATGGACTGAGGTGCTGGGTTTTGGCTCTAGCTTTCCCCCGCCCCTGCAGGGTGGGCGCCGCCCCCTCCCGTGCTGGGGATCTCTGCCCTGCTATCGGTGCCGCGCTTGGTACCATCGTGAGCAGTGCCGCATGGGTAGCTTCCTCCGGTGCCACTGGGCCCCGTGCTGGTTGTCCCTGCGCCATCGGCGCCGTGATAGTCGGTGCCGCGTGAGGCGGTGCCGCCGATTCCACCGCTTGCCGCGCTGGCGCCCGCAGCGCCCTGACTGCCAACTGCTGCATAGTCAGCGGCCCAGCCCCAGCCACGTGTGTGACCACGCTGCCACTTTCATCAGCCCGTGGCTGAGGGCCCTGCATTCCGCTCGTCCTGCTCGCTGAAACCGCCGGCAAGGATTGAGCTGGGGACAGTTGTTTCTTCTTTTGCGCAAAGGGTGTCAATGACACCACTTTCCTTTTATGCGACCCAGAAGGCCCTTCTGTGTGAGGTTTCTCCGGCGGCTCAGGCTGAAGGGCCTTATCAAACAAGATCATTTTGAGCCTCATCTCTCTGTCCTTCCTGGCCCTGGCTGTAAGCTTAGCGCAGTGCGAACACTTCTGCGTAACACAGGACTCCCCCAGGCAACGTATGCACTTACTATGCCCATCAGAGGCCAGCATAGCCTCGCAGCATGACTCATATTTCTTAAACCCCAAGGAAGACATCGCGGTGAGTCTTTACTGTTAATAGGGTACTTAGCCACTAATCAGTGCGTTCTGCAAACCAAACAACATTCACGGCCTTCAGGATAGCGGACGGCTTAAACAGCCTTCTTTGTCCACTCCTCTCCCTCTGTTCCTCTTCTCTCTACTATTTTGTATTTTTTTTTTTTTTTTTTTTTTTTGTGTAATAGTAAAAACAACTATCTTATCTGTCTCAGGATTTAGAGCCCGAGCGGATTCCGTCTTCAGCCGTTGGCAGTTAAGAAGGAACTGGCGGGGATCGGATCGCGCACATGGCCGGGGGTGCGCTAGGGAGCAGCGCGCATCGGCGCATGGGCAATCCAGTGGAAACTGTGAGAAGAATTCCGATCTGCAGCGCCGGGCGAGCCTGACACCTACTGTGGAGCACCCACAGGGACCACTCGAAGAAGAACTTACTATACAGCAGGCCAAGATAGTCTAATTAATACTGGCTACTCTTTAGGTCACTTTGTTATGAATAATAAACAATATTCACCAACCTTTTGCTAGTTCTTGCCTTAGTTTCAAGACAGCATCAAGGTCACAGTCCGTAGTAGCATATGCATGAGGCACAGTAGTTTTAGACTCTGTTAATCTCTTAGCAATAATTCTTCGGATGTTGCTGGCAGGGACTTCTGTGAACACATCCTGAAAGCAAATTTTGGCATAAGTATGGAGTGAACCTGCACTTCTCTGCTGAAACAAGAATAGGGCAGTATGCTTTCCTTTTGTTCACTTAACAACTAATCTCAGCTTTCAGAAAGCATTAACATTTATCTAGTTTTAACATGCCTAAGATTAAATATAAATAATTTGAATTTTCTATTTTTGCTGAAAGACAGCTGAAAAAAAAATCCCATTCAGGCTAGCAAAAGAGATTATATAGAACCCAGCAAATTAATGTAGTGCAGTATTGTTTTATTGTAACTCCATAAAGCTGAACTGTAATAAAATAAAGGCTGAAAAATATCTGAATGTTTGCTCCATTTCACCATATCTGCCAGGTTTAAAATAAAGAGATTCTAGGCACAGTACATGTTACACAAATTACACAATGTTCAACAATTAAAGGAAATCTAGATAGGTGGTCCACACAGATAGTACTAACAAGTAACAATTTTCTTTAAAGAAAACGTCAGTCATATATATTGGGGAGGGGGGGTTAAAAGTATACCCAGTTCCTATTATTCTGCCCATAATTCTTTCCCATCTCTGACAAGGAACAAGATAGCTTCAGTTTGCTGATCTAACAAATTATTTCAAAACCTTAAACCCTGGTTGCCAGCTGGTGAAATAAGCATTGCTCTTTTACACCAGCATAGAGCCTGCAAAAACAGTTCACTGCACCTTTATTTTCATGAAAGCTCTGTAGATCTATTGATTTTTCAGTCGCTTCAGTGGCTACTTAAAACAGGTTTCACTACACAGGAAGGTCTCAGAGTACACGAGGGTTCCGTTCCACGTACCCTTGCTAAACCCAGACTTCACACAAGCGGGGGTCTGGCTCTTTCCCTGGCAGAACATATGTTCTGCAGCCAGGGAAGAAGCAGAAAGATAAGTCCTGGGGTGGGGGTGGGCAGGTGGGAAGGGTTAAATCTGGCAGTGGGTTGGGGCCGTGGGGGGGCTAAGCCTGGGGTGGGTAAGGGCTGGGGGGGGGGGGTTGAAGTTGAGCCGGAGCTGTGCGTGGGGGTAGTGAGCTGGAGCCCTGCTCAGCTGGTGAGTCAGGCCGTGGGGGGGGGACAACAAGGGGTTGAGCCGGAACCAGAGCCAGGCACAGGTGGTGAGCTAGTAGCAGGGTTGAACTGGGGAGTGGGGTGTTGAACTGGAGCTGTGTGGTGTAGGCGGCTTGAACCGGAGCTGCGCATGGGTGCTTTAACTGGGAGGCGGGCGGCTTGCACTGGAGCCATGTGCCACGGGGGCAGGTGGCTTGAACCAGAGCTGCATGTGTGCGGCTTAAACCGGGGAGGAAAGACGGAACCGGAGCTGCGTGTGAGGGATATGAACCAGCGCTGGCAGTTTAAACTGGGGCAGAGGGTGAGCTAGAGCCATGTGTGAGGGGTGGTGAGCCAGAGCCAGGCATGGGTGTGTGGGGTAAGCAGGGCCTGCAGAGTGGCGGGTGGCTAGTGAGCCTGCAGGATGTTGAACCAGGACCAGAGAGGTTGAGCCAGAGTTGCGCCTGAGGGGAGGTGAGCTAGAGCTGGAGGCGGGGGCTGGGGGTGAGGAAGTATGTGCCGGTGGTGAGCAAAGCGGTGGGTGTTGAGCCAGGGCTGTGCAGAGCTGGGTGCGTTGAGCCAAGGAGTGGGGAGAGAGTTAAGAGCAACTGGAAATCACGGTGCAGGGCTTACTATAGGAACTGGGGTCAGACACGTTAAGAGCAGGGTCGTGCACTCTGAGTTTAGGCACTCCGAGACCTTACTGTACATCTCTCTCCTTTGCCACTAACCTGCCTGTCCTGCACAATTCATTCACTCATGCCACAAATCAGCATTCCCAACCATTTGATGAAAGAGAACTACATTGCAAGCAATTCCTTGCAATGCCAATGAAAATATAAAGCGGATGAACATGGGGATTTTGCAAGAAATACTCTCTCAAACCATACAGCTGTGTGCTGAATACAAATCACAGTGGCTGCATCTACCCTAGCAAGTTCTTTCAAAAGATTTTTAAAAAGGGGCTTTCTCGAAAGGTTCTGCAGAGCGTTTACACACACACAAAGGGTGTCTCTACACTAGCCCTGTATTTATAAAGTCAATTTGGAAAGGGGGCCTAATTTTGAAAGAGGCTGCAGAGCATCTACACACATAATGGCCTCTTTTGAAATTGTTTTAGGCAGAAAGGTGTACGCGTTTTGAAATCGTTCCTCCCATCCAATCTCAGAAAGAGAAATTAAATTTTGAAAGAGGGCACGTGTAGACGCTGCTGGTCCACTCTTTCGAAAGAGCAGGTCCACCATGGTGGTGGCCGCAGGGAGTGCAGAGATTCTCTTGCAAGCCCCAGCAGGCTCTATGGTCTCCAGGGTCAGCAACTTAAAGCTGAAAGGCCCCACAAACCCTGTGCAGGAAACGGAGCGTGCTGGCAGCCTCAGGAGCACAAGCTCTGCCAGGCACACCCTCCAGCTGCTCCCATTTCCTAGCCAAAGAGTCCACCAGCTGGAAGGCGGGTCCCCAAAACCCAGGTACCCCCAGGAGCCCCACTCCTCCTAGCCAGGCCAGAAAAGGAGGGCCTCTGCTGGATGGAGGCTGAGATTAAAGACCTCTACCTCTGGGTTGAAGAAGACATGCTGCAGCATAGCATCGGCCAACCCCAGAATGCTGCAGCCTTTGATCAGCTGTCGCAGGGGCTCTGGCAGTGGGGCCACCCCCGGAACACAGCTGATCAAGTCAGATTGAAAGTGAAAGAACTGAGGCAGGCCTACAGCCGGGCCAGGGATTCAGCCAAGCGATCAGGGCAGGGCCACCCCAAGGTACCCGCACTATAGGGACCTACACCAGCTCCTAGGCCCAAAAGATGTTCATGACCCAGTGGCCATATTAGACACTGCCAGTCCCAAGACCAAGACCAAGCACCCTGCGACCCCTACTGCCCTCACCCGTCACCCCTAAACTGACAGCCCTTATCCCGGCCAACCTCTCCCCAGCCATCCCGCTCGCACTGTCCCAGTGGCTCATCGCCAGTGCAGGCTAGGATGAGACAGGTCCTGCCCTTCAATTGCCGGGGGGGAATAGGCTCTCCCTTGTCCATGCCCCCACCCAGGTACTTGCCCCACCTCCCCATTGTATATATTTCTCTCCTGTTTGCCCCTGTACATAGCTCCCAGTTAAAACAATCTGACACCTGCTCTGTTACATGCATTTTATTTACATGTTGGCTGGCGTTTAGTTGCTGGTATAGTAAAGAGTTGTTTTGTGCACCCTGGTGTCCCCTGTGCTTATGGGGGCAGCAATGTGGGGTGGATGTGGGCAGAGGGTGCCGGGGGAGGGTTAGTGAGGTTCCTGTTTGAAGGCTTCCCAGAGGCCCTCCCAGACCCTAGCCCCATCCCGATGTGCCTGATGGCATGGGGCTGCAGATAGCTGCTCATAGCCAGCGCTGCCATCTGCAGCCCACCCCTGCACAAACTGCTCATGCTCGCTCTCAACAATGTTGTGCAGAGCACAAGTGACCGCAGTCACCCTGGGGATGTTGGGAAGGCTAATGTCCAGGCACGCATTTAAATAGTAGAAGCGCCCCTTTCGGTGCCTGAAGGCCTGCTCCATGGTATTGTGGGAGTGGTTGAGGTGCTGGTTAAAAACATCCTGGCTGGGGGTGATGTGCCCTGTGTAGGGGTGCATCAGTCATGGCTGCAAGGGCACACCCCATCAGCCACTATGCAGGGTGGCATGATGGCCCTCCACTGGGAGCTCCCAGGCAGGGACGTAGGTGACCTCCTCCATTTGGCACCACAGCCAGGAGTTCCAGAATACCCAGGCATCGTGGGCTCACTCGGACCAGACCACAGACATTGGTGAAGCGGCCCTTGGCAATCACAAGGGCCTGTACATCCCTGAGTGGTACCCCTTGCAGCGTTTACAGCAGCCCACGCTGTGGTGCGGGGTGCAAATTGCTATATGGGTTCCATCGAGGGCGCCGAAGCAGTTGGGGAACCCACTAGCTGCTAATGGCATCATTAAGATCCCCAACCCAGATGGCCCTGCGCAGGATGACACGGCTGATTGCCTGGATGACTCGTGTGAGGGAGGGCATCAACAACTGGGCCTGCACAGCAGGATGCCCTGTGGCCTTCCATGCCCCCACCCTTCCCTGCAGGGCCCCCCTTCCTGTGGTGGGTGTGGGACCACAGCCTGACTTACCTTCAGGAGGACGGCTCCAGCAGCGGCCTTGCCCACCCCGAACTGGTGTCCAACCGAACAGTTGCTATTCGGGGTGGCCACCTTCCACAATGTGATCCCCACTCATTTCTTGAGTGGGAGTGTGGCCCACATGTAGCTGTCCACATGCTGTAGGGAGGGTGTGAACCAATGGCAGAGCTCCATGAATGTCTGCCTCAACATTCTAAAGTTCTGGAGCCAGCTTTCGTTGTCCCACTGGGCCAGAACTAGCCTCTCTCACCACTCTCTGCTGCTGGTGTGACTCTAGAGCTGCCAGAGGGGAAGAGGAACAGGGTGCTGTGAGTGCCCTGTGAGGCAAGGGCCTGCAGGACCCTGGTGAGAGGGGTCATGGGCTGCAAGGCTTCCATCAGGGGCCAGGATGACCACGGCCATCTGAGCCCTGATGTCGGGAGAGACATCACCCTCAGGCAGCTGCTGGTGCTCCATGTGCTAAAGCCTGTGCTCAGAGCATGGTGTCTGCAGTGCTGTCCACAGCTCAGCAAACCTCTGTGTGTGCAGGGTTGGTGTGTTTGGGAGGGACCCTTTAAGAAGGTGGCTGGCTGAGAGCTCTGGAAGGGCTTGTCAGCCACGTGAACCCCGTGCTTGGCATTTCCTGGCTTGTTCTTTTGAAACGGCTCGTGTTGCTGTGTGGGCACTCCCTTTCAAAAGGCCAGGAATCTCTTTCAAAAGAGCAGATCTGTACGACGATCAGCTTTGTGTGTGTAGATATGTTCTTTTGAAATCCCTTCTTTCGATGCCACTTTTCAAAATTACAGCTTTTGGAAACTGTGTGTAGTGTAGACACAGCCACAGTGTTGTTTCGAAAGTAAATCAGAAAAATGCAGAGTTCCTTTAAAAAAAAAAAAACGCTCTTCCTTTCCCGTTTCAGGAAGAGCGCCCCCTTCACAAGCTTTTGTCGAAAGAAAACGTGTGTAGACATTCTACAGGCCCTTTTCCCCCAAACGAGTAGTCCTCATGGGGCCTGATTTTTTTGATCCCCGGATTCATGTTTTGAAAGAGCAGGGGCTGTGTGGACACTCTCTTTTCGAAAGAACGGATCACTCTTTTGATCCTTTTCTGTGTGTGGATACGCTCTTTCAAAAGAAGTTCTTTCAGAAGTTCTCTGTAGTGTAGACGTAGCTACTGTGTTTTGATAGTGCTTTTTTGTGACAGGAAATAATATTTAGACTTGGAATTGTATTACATTTTTGACCTGACAAAAAAATCTATGGCCTTTTGTATGTACGGTTCATCATAGAATAACAAACATTCTATAACTCTTATAATTTGTCAACAGGAACCAGACTAGGATTTACAACTGTATTTCAAGGCTGATTCTAGAACAAGAATGGTCAAATTTCACAGATCACATCTGGAAGCATGCATCCCAGCATGGTGGAATTCTCCCCACAAAATAATGGATTTTTCAATATTTCTGCCATGTCAAGCCAAATTATTCAGAGAAAGGCTCACGAGGTCTTGCCATTTTTTAAATGCAAACAAACAATCTTTTCTCACCCTAATTCTCTAAACCATGCCTAATCCAACTCCATGCTCCTTATTTATATCTATTTTTAATCCACAATTACAGACTTTGAACTCACATACCTTCTATTATTCAAAGGTTTCAAAGTGCTATAAATATAATGAGATACTTGTAATGTTTATTGTACCAGTTAATGGAAAACTTAGCCTTTGGGGCCTTGTGTGGGGGGGAGTGGGGGAGAGAGGAATGGGGAAGGAATCCCACAGTTGGGTTAGCTCAACTGTGGTAAAAATGGAGATCAGCGTGGATGAAAAAGATCAATTTATCTCGACTGACCTATCTTAACAATTTAAACACACACTTAGCACCAATTTAATGTCTTTGGCAGTTTGATATATAGCCAGGTCACGATAAATGTCCAGTTAAAGCAGCTTAAGTGAACTAACTCAGTTGAGGGAGAAAAAGTGCCTTTTTCTGTGCATAGATGAGGACTGAAATTAATGGACATGCATAAGGTCACAGTAATTCAGTTGCAAAGTTGGGAATAAAACCCAGGAGCTCTAAATCCCAGGCCCCGTCTCCAACTGCTGTATAACACTGACTAACATGAAGTTCGGCACATTTATCATCATTATTATTTTAAACTGAATTGAAAAAAACAAAACAAAACAAAGCAAAAAAAAAATTGGAATTGAGTTCTAACTGAATGCAGAAATGTTACCTGTGCTGCAGGCTGACCCGGTATTGAAATTGGTGGAAATGAAGGCCGTGGATAAACAGAGGACATGGTTTTTGCTTGTGGAACCAAAGGCACTACAGTAGGCTGAGGAGGTGCTGGAGAAATCACAGGTCTCAAGTCAGAAGCCTCGATCTTCTGTTTCTGCTGCAGAAGTTTGAGTGCATCCCTATTGATTACATAATAATATGAACAAATTATTACAAAGAACGAAGCATAACAGACAAAAAATGAAATACTACATTTCAAGAGTAAACTAATGAACAGCATCTGGTTATTAAACTAGAAATTGGAAGGCAATTATACTTAATCAATAAAAATTTACAAAATAAAAATCCAAGGAACAGTAAGAAACACAATAGAATATTTATAGATTACTCACCCTGCCATGTTTGCATTTAAATATTCAATAGCACAAGGAATCTGAGGAACAGGAGTTGTTTATCATCTTTGATGAACAACAGTGGCTTAATTAGGCTGTGTATTGTATTGTCAATTTTTAAAATGAAGGTGTTACAGGAACAGATGAGACAGGAATTCAGATTAATTTTGGGAAACTACAAATAAAAACTGTTTAGTTTATGACACTGTAAATGATCCCACACACAAATTCATTAGCTGTGAGCACTGACAAAACAGACAAGCTATAAATAAAGCTAAGAATATGTCATGGAGAACACAGAATCAGTGACTTCCAGAGACCTCTGACATTTTACACTGCAGGCAAGGTGAGCTGGGACTGGAACTGTCAGGCAGCAGAAGCCCCCAGACTTCCCAGCCATCACGGGCTCATTACTTAAGTTCATTTATTTTAATGTAATACCCCACTGCTGAGGAATTAAAGAAAAATAACATAAGAACATAAGAACATAAGAATGGCCATACTGGGTCAGACCAAAGGTCCATCAAGCCCAGCATCCCATCTGCCGACGGTGGCCAATGCCAGGTGCCCCAGAGAAGGAGAACAGAAGACAAGTGATTTATCTCCTGCCATCCATCTCCTGCCCTTGTTATGAAGGCTAGGGCACCATACTTTATCCCTGGCTAATAGCCATTTATGGACCTGACCTGCAAAAATTTATCAAGCTCTTTTTTAAACCCTAAGAGAGTCCTGGCCTTCACAGCCTCCTCGGGCAAGGAGTTCCACAGGTTGACTGTGCGCTGTGTGAAGAAAAATTTCCTTTTATTAGTTTTGAACCTACTACCCATCAATTTCATTTGGTGTCCCCTAGTTCTTGTATTATGGGAAAAGGTAAATAATTTTTCTATATTCACTTTCTCCACACCATTCATGATTTTATATACCTCTATCATATCGCCCCTCAATCGCCTCTTTTCCAAACTGAAAAGTCCCAGTCTCTCTAGCCTCTCCCCATATGGGACCCTTTCCAAGCCCCTAATCATCTTAGTCGCCCTTTTCTGAACCTTTTCTAATGCCAATATATCTTTTTTGAGGTGAGGAGACCACATCTGCACGCAGTACTCGAGATGTGGGCGTACCATAGTTTTATATAGGGGAAGTATGATATCTTTTGTCTTATTATCGATCCCTTTTTTAATAATTCCTAACATCCTATTTGCCTTACTAACTGCCGCTGCACACTGCGTGGATGTCTTCAGAGAACTATCCACTATAACTCCAAGATCCCTTTCCTGATCTGTCGTAGCTAAATTTGACCCCATCATGTAGTACGTGTAATTTGGGTTATTTTTTCCAACATGCATTACCTTACACTTACCCACATTAAATTTCATTTGCCATTTTGCTGCCCAATCACTCAGTTTGCTGAGATCTTTTTGTAGTTCTTCACAATCCCTTTTGCTTTTGACTGTCCTGAACAACTTGGTGTCATCTGCAAACTTTGCCACCTCACTGCTTACCTCATTTTCTAGATCATTGATGAACAAGTTGAACAGGATCGGTCCCAGGACTGAGCCCTGGGGAACACCACTAGTTACCCCCCTCCATTGTGAAAATTTACCATTTATTCCAACCCTTTGTTTTCTGTCTTTTAACCAATTCCCGATCCATGAAAGGACCTTTCCTCCTATCCCATGACCACCTAATTTACATAAAAGCCTTTGGTGTGGGACCGTGTCAAAGGCTTTCTGGAAATCTAGGTATATTATGTCCACTGGGTGCCCCTTGTCCGCATGTTTATTAACCCCTTCAAAGAATTCTAATAGATTAGACAGACACGACTTCCCTCTGCAGAAACCATGCTGACTTTTGCCCAACAATTCGTGCTCTTCTATGTGCCTTGCAATTTTACTCTTTACTAGTGTTTCTACTAATTTACCTGGTACTGATGTTAAACTTATCGGTCTATAATTGCCAGGATCTCCTCTAGAGCCTTTTTTAAATATTGGTGTTATATTGGCCGTCTTCCAGTCATTTGGTACCAAAGTGGATTTAAAGGATAGGTTACAAACCACTGTTAATAACTCCGCAATTTCACATTTGAGTTCTTTCAGAACCCTTGGGTGAATGCCATCTGGTCCTGGAGACTTGTTACTATTCAGCTTATCAATTAATTCCAAAACCTCCTCTAATGTCACTTCAATCTGAGTGAGTTCCTCAGATTTGTCGCCTAAAAAGGCTGGCTCAGATTTAGGAACCTCTGTATCATCTTCAGCCGTGAAGACTGAAGCAAAGAAATCATTTAATCGCTCCGCAATGGCACTGTCTTCCTTGATCGCTCCTTTTATATCTTTATCATCCAAGGGCCCCACTGCTTTTTTAGCAGGCTTCCTGCTTCTAATGTATTTAAAAAACATTTTACTATTGTTTTTTGAATTTTTGGCTAGCTGTTCCTTTATGTTCTATAAAATATGTACGGTTTGCTGGTTAGCTCTGTCACTATTTCAAAAGTTGTCTTAACACCCTTAACACCACTGGTATACAAAAATGCATTGACACACAGGCAATGTTGTAACAGGACCAATAACAATCAACCAGCCAGAAATATTTTCCCAAGTGCCTAAGCAGAACAGGTGGATCGAAGGATGCAGTTTCACCCTTATAAAGAATTTACATACTTTTGCAAATTGAAATCATACCTTGAATTACTTTTAAAAGTCAAAGATCTGCAATTTAGTTTAGATCCTGTACTGAAAAAAAACCTTTAACTGAATAAAATACATTAAAAAACCTACATATTTTAAGTGGCTTTTTTATTTTTATCATTAAAACCAGAAATCCCCAGTTGCAATTTAGCTCAAAGAACAACAAGATAGAGGCCAGGCTACATTTTTAAGGAACAATCTAGGATACAGAGCAACAAAGAAATTCCCAGCATAAACAGTGAGGCTCTAATCCATTGCAAACTGAAATAAATGGAGATCTTTCTATTAATTAGAATGGGCTTTGGCACAGCTTACACAATCAGGAACCCTCTTTAGATTGATGTATCCTGCTCCATGAAGTGTTGCGCTTTTGAGTCGGAGCAGAGTCACCACCCTTCTCCAATCTGTTTGGACACACAGAGGGAATAACTTCTGAACTGCCTTATCAAAAGGCAACTGTAATCGGCCATTGTGTGCTCTTACTTTTTTGCCTCACCTTCCCTTAATTCTATCTGTAAATCAAGGGGTGAAACCAGACAGCTTAAGAAATCTCTGAAAGTTATGAGAGTTCCCCGAGTGTGTTTTCTGGTGTGATTCACTTCTTGATCATTTACAGCTATATCTTCTTTTCTCTGCTCAGCAAACCAACAACCAACTATCAGCAGAAACATAGCACGGTACCATGAACAGAGTTACACGTTGATAGTTAAGGTGAAAAAATCAACAAAAGCAGTGAATTATTGGACATTTCATATTACAAAGCAAGGTCTTTATAAATTCAATTAATAAAGCCATGCAACTTTTGCATCCTAAATAGTGTAACCTCATAAGCCCTAATTACTATGTACAGAAAGAACAGCAGGTATTTGAAGAAAATCTAACTAAAGATAGTAATGACTGTTACATTTTCAACAGGCATTTTGTTCAGAGATTAAGTTTGAAGTGGGTTTTTTCCCCCCTCTTATAAGCAGATAGTCATGCTATAATACTACTGTAAACCATTCTACATAGCAGCTGGTACCTGTGTTTTGTGAGACTTTGGATACATTGAGACCACTACATAAATAATAATAGGCTCAAACATGCATAGGGTGTTTAATGTACTAAAATTACTTCTAATGTACATTTGCCTTTAGAGGTCACAATTTCAATACAACTGAACTGGTTCCCTTGTTTGCATGGAAAATGTGCCGCTACTGATAAAGGGCAGCTTGTAAATTAAGTTATACATTGTGAATTTCTATTTAGTAAAAATGGTGACACAGAGTGCAAGTCATTTTAAAATTCTCAGATTTACATTGGAACACAAAAATTAGGGATAAAGTTACAAATACTTTGCACTTTCATAGTGTCTTAACATAGGCCTCAAAGTATTTAACAATACAAACAATAATTAAACTACATAGAGCAGTGGTTCCCAAACTCAGGATGGCTGACCCCTGGTGGTCCAGAAGGGTATTGCAAAGGGGTCTGTGAAAAAGATAAATGATCATAAAAAAAGGTTAACTAACTAAATTGCAAAGTTGCAATCTATTATTTTTAAATTAAACATCTTCCAATAATGTTATTTGCTGTCTGAAAACCTATGTTGTGGTTTCCTTTTTTATGTAAAGAAGTGTACACAGGGGCTAGAATTGGCTTTGATGGGGGTACCCATGAATGATTTGGGGAGTAATTGGGGACCCACACGAGTGAAAAAGTTGGGAACCACTGCCATAGAGCCGTAAATAAAAGTTCTCACTTGATAGACTGAGAAACTGATACACAGAGATACAAACAGAAAGCAAGCCAGTAACATAAGTGAAAATTAAAAGCAGCATTCCGTATGTAGAAAACACTACTATATGTGGGTTCAATACTGCTTTAGGTAACATTTATTTCCAGCTTTTAGATTGTTTGCAATTTGCACAGGGAAAACATCTTCCATGTTTGTAACCAGCAGAAGTATTGGAGGTAGGAAGGGCATCTGGGTTGGATTTTGAGAGTGGGGAGGAGAGGAAACCATAGATGAACTAAGGAAGCTTGTTATGGCTGTAAGGATACTTCTGTAGTAACTTGAAATTGTTTTAATTATAGTTACAGCTTTAAGACAGAAAAGACACTAAGGCTGTGGCTATACTTGGAAATAAAGTTGAACTTATTAATGTCAACTTTATACCCCTAGATTTCTTAAAGTCAATGGTAAGGGTTCACATGTTTAGAAAGTTGACATAGTGTGTCCCCATTACCTTTGCTAAGATCAACCGTGTCAGAAGTACAGTGTGGGGTAACTATCCCACAGTTCCTGCACCCCCGTTCCATTCTGGGTTTCTGTGCCAGTGTATTATGAGGAAAAAATGTTCAGCAAGTGGTTGTGGGTGTCTGATGTCATCATCCCAGAGTGCACTGCCCTCACTCCCCACTCCCATTCAAAACAAAGTGCCAAATGCATTTTCATTCCACTCTTCCAACAGCCTGTCCCTGGCACATGTCTTTACAAGGCTAGCAGGCCAATCCTGAGAAATCTAAAATGTAGAAATAAAAATCTGAAAAGTTTCAATTTGGAGCTATTGAAAAGGGTTTTGTGTAGTGTGGTTTTTTTTTTTGTTTTTTTTTTTTTTTTTTTTGGTTTTCTGGTATTGTTGAAATGCTTCATTTTGAAAGTGTTATTTTGATTCATTACATTTTGACCCAGCCGCTGTGCGGTGGGTGGAGAGGGGCAGCTGGAGAACCTGGTAGCTGTGTTGGAGTGGGGGAACAGCACCCGGCAGCCGCATGGTGGTGGGGGGACAGCGTCAGACAGCCCGGGCTGATTCCTGATTCCTGTTTCCTACTTCTTGCTCACCTGGACAGCAGCAGAGGTGAAATCAATGCTAAGAACAGACACTTGGGGGCATTGTGGGATACCTCTGGAGGCCAATAAAATAATGCTGTCTACATTAGCATGAAGTCAACCTCGTAAATTAGAATTTGGCGTTATTTAAAAGCTGGAGTAGAAAAGTCAACCTTAGAACCCCTTAAAAATCTAACTAATGATTTGTGCAGTGAAGACAAGTACACAGTTCTCAGGAAGGGAAGAAGGGAAAACAGCAAAATAGAGAGAATGGATTTCAGGAGGGCAAATTTTGGTAAACTCAGAGAGCTGGTAGGTAAGGTCCCATTGGAAGCAAAACTGAGGGGAAAAACAGCTGAGGAGAGTTGGCAGTTTTTCAAAGGGACATTATTAAGGGCCCAAAAGCAAGCTAACCCGCTGAGTAGGAAAGATGGAAAATATGGCAAAAGACCGCCTTGGCTTTTTGGATCTTGCATGATCTCGAAATAAAAAAGGAATCATATAAAAAAAAATGGAAACAAGGACAAATTACAAAGGATGAATATAGGCAAACAACCCAAGAATACAGAGCAAGATTAGAAAGGCTAAGACACAAAATGAGCTCAAACTAGCTACAGGCATAAAGGCATAAAGGGAAACAAGAAGGCTTTTTATAAATATATTCGAAACAAGAGGAAGACCAGGGACAGGGCAGGGCCCTTACTCAGTAAGGAGGGAGAAACAGTAACAGGGAACTTGGAAATGGCAGAGATGCTTAATGACTTCTTTGTTTCGGTCTTCACTAAGAAGTCTGATGAAGAAATGCCCAACATAGTGAATGCTAGAGGGAAAGGGGTAGGGTTAGAAGTTGAAATAAAAAAAGAGCACTTAGAAAAATTAGATATCTGCAAGTCACTAGGGCCTGATGAAATGCATCCTGGAATATGCAAGGAGCTGGTAGAGGAAATAGCTGAGCCTTTACCTATTATCTTTGGAAAATCATGGGAGACAGGAGAGATTCCAGAAGACTGGAAAAGTGCAAATACAGTGCCCATCTATTAAAAAGGAGAATAAGAATAACCCAGGAACTACAGGCCAGTCAGCTTAACTTCTGTGCCAGGAAAGATAATGGAGCAGGTAATTAAAGAAATCATCTACAAGCACTTGGAAGGTGGTAAGGCGATAGGGAACAGCCAGCATGGATTTGCAAAGAACAAATCATGTCAAACTAATCTGATAGCTTTCTTTGATAGGATAATGAGGCTTGTGGATAGGGGAAAAGTGGTAGATGTGATATACCTAGACTTTAGTAAAGCATTTGATACGGTCTCACATGATTTTCTTACCAAAAAACTAGACAAATACAATTTAGATGAGGCTACTATAAGGTGGATGCATAACTGGCTGGATAACCATATTCAGAGAGTAGTTCTTAATGGTTCTCAATCCTGCTGGAAAAGTATTACAAGTGGGGTTCCGCAGGGGTCTGTGTTGGGACCGGTTCTGTTCAATGACTTCATCAACAATTTAGATATTGGCATTGAAAGTACGCTTATTAAGTTTGCGGATGATACCAAGTTGGGAGGGGTTGCAACTGCTTTGGAGGATAGGGTCATAATTCAAAATGATCTGGATAAATTGGAGAAATGGTCTGAGGTAAACAGGATGAAGTTTAATATGGACAAATGCAAAGTGCTCCACTTGGGAAGGAACAATCAGTTTCACATATATAGAATGGGGAGAGACTGTCTAGGAATGACTACAGCAGAAAGGGATCTAGGGGTTATAGTGGACCACAACCTAAATATGAGGCAGTGTGATGCTGTTGCAAAAAAAGCAAACATGATTCTGGGATGCATTAACAGGTGTGTTGTAAACAAGACAAAAGAAGTCATTCTTCTGCTCTACTCTGCACTGGTGAGGCCTCAGCTGGAGTAGTGTGTCCAGTTCTGGGAACTGTAGTTCAAGAAAGATGTGGAGAAATTAGAGAGGGTCCAGAAAAGAACAACAAGAATGATTAAAAAGGTCTAGAGGATGTGACCTATGAAGAAACACTGAAAGAATTGGGCTTGTTTAGTTTGGAAAAGAGAAGACTGAGTGGAGACATGATGGCGGTTTTCAGGTATCTAAAAGGGTGTCATAAGGAGGAGGGAGAAAACTTGTTCTTTTTGGCCTCTGATGACAGAACAAGACGCAATGGACTTAAGCTGAAGCAAGGGAGGTTTAGGTTGGACATTAGGAAAATGTTCCTAACTGTCAGGGTGGTCAAACAGTGGAATAAATTGCCAAGGGAGGTTGTGGAATCTCCATCGCTGGAGATATTTAAGAATAGGTTAGATAGATGTCTATCAGGGATGGTTTAGACAGTACTTGGTCCTGCCATTGGGGCAGGGAGCTGGAATTGATGGCCTCTCAAGGTCCCTTCCAGTCCTAGTATTCTATGATAAGTATCAATTTAACTCCCTTCAAATTGACTTTAGGCTATGTCTGCACTAAAGCATAAGATGCCTAAATATGTTTGACAAAAAACTACAGAGAAAGGCTGTTTGAACATTAATATTCTACTGCAAGGCAGACCCTCAAAGCACACAAGCATTTTTACTGTGTAAACTAGTTCAGAAACTAAATAATAATTTAGTTGTGTTGAAAGTTGGGTACATTTTACTGCCATCTTCAGTTTCCAGCAGAAACAAACTGCAGTTAAATTACTACAGCAAAATATGCCCAAAGAACTAAGGCCAAGAGTTTAAAATATTTACCTACTAGGCTTTCTCTTCTAAACTCAAGGACTGATGGCACGTATCTCAGGCATTTGGAGATATTGAGCTAGTCCCAATATGACAGTTAATGATATCACAAAACCACCATGTAATTTTGAATGTCACGACTAGAACAGTATGGATGTAGCATGTTAAGTCTGATGCGCTAGAAGAGCTAAGTGGAGAAAATTATACAAACTCTGAATGGAATTATGCTGAGTATTAGCCAGGCACAGAAGACAAGGGGATGAAAAATACGAAGAAGTTACAGTGTGCAGAATTTGGAGAAAATGCAGTCAAATACTGTCCAAGGTATTAAATTTGTTTACCTCATTTTTCTAAAAATATTATAAATTAAAAACAACCAACTAGCCATTAAAAACTGAAATGGATGATAAATTTTTTGAACAGATTGACACGAAGATAATTTAAATATAAGAACATAGGAATAGCCAGACCAAAAGGTCCATCTCACTCCTGTCTTCCAACAGTGGCCAATGCCAGATGGCCCAGAGGGAGTAAAGAGAACACAATCACTGAGTGATCCGTCTCCTGTCTTCAATCTCTAGCCCCTGATAAACAGAGGCTAGAGACACACCATTCCTACCCACCCTGGCTAATACGTATAGCTTCCATGAATTTATCTTGTTCCTTTTTGAAACCTGTTGAAGCCTTGGTCTTCACAGTATCCTCTGGCAAAGAGTTCCATGGTTTGACTATGTGCTGCTTTTGTTGGCTTCAAACTTGCTACCTGGTCATTTCATTTGGTGACACCTAGTTATGTTATGGGAACAAGCAATTAACTTTTCCTTATTCACTTTCTCCATACCAGTTATGATTTTATAGACTTCTATCATCTCCCCTCCTGGCATCCTTTTTCCTAAGGTAAGTCCTAGTCTTTTTAATCTCTCTTTATATGGCTCCTGTTCCAAACCCCTACATTTGTAGCCATTTTTCTTTTCCTCCTTTTTCCCCTTTTACACCATTTAACCAAAGTTACCTAAGCATATGGTGGAAAGAGGAAATCTCATTTAAATCCAACATTTTTGTTGATTTTATGAGAACCATTTATTTACAGCACAGTCATTTGGCTTTGGTCCTTCCTAAAGGCAATACCCTATTGTATTCCACACTTTTTACCATTATTTTCCCAGTCCCACCAATAGAGTGAACATCCAGACTCGATTATAGTCAGAATCTGATTCAGTAAGATAAATTTAGCAACCATAATCCATTGTGGAATGGGGGCTATACAATTTTAGACTGGAATAAATCTCAATATTTGATAAATCTAGTTATTTAGAATTATTTATGGCTACAAATCTGAAGGTTTAGCCCACCACTTAAACATTGATTATAATAAATATCTTCAAAAAGGAAAACAGTATTTTCTTTTGAGTACCCACCCAAAAGGCTCAAGAGCAAAAAAAAAAAGAAAAAGAAAAAGAAAAAGAAAGCTCTCAGGGTCAAGTTAAGACTATTGTAGGCCCAAGGGTGGGAGAAATCAATCTGCCAAAAAGAGAAGGCTATGAGGCAATGCAGGTCTGCCAGGGTTACATCCTCAGCCTTCAGTGGTCTCTCACATTGTAAGTTGCATGATGTCCCTGTAGCCAGACAAGAGTCCCCCCTTTTTGCTCTATTCCATCTTGTCTCTCCTAGGTTCTTCAGAGCACCAAAGGGTTAAAAGGAAAAGCTCAGCCCTGGAATGCCCGAGAGCACAGATGTTTTGATGCTCCAGAGCAAAACTGCAACTTAGCGACCCTGAATGGGCTGAAACCAGACAAGAAGAGACAAATGGGCTAACAGACAGCCAGGGCCTCAGGCTGCCCTTGGCTAGTACCATCAGTTGATCCGCCTCCACAAATGTCCCAGATGAGGAAACCTCTGGCCCATAAAGAAAGAATGCCCTAAATTATCTCCACCTCACAGGTGAACATAAGAACATGAACATAAGAACGGCCATATTGGGTCAGACCAAAGGTCCATCTAGCCCAGTATCCTGTCTGCCAACAGTGGCCAATGCCTAGTGCCCCAGAGGAGGTGAACTGAAGACAATGATCAAGCGATTTGTCTCCTGCCATCCATCTCCCGCCTTCGACAAAAGGCCAGGCACCATACCTTACCCCTTGCTAATAGCCATCTATGGACCTAACCTCCAAATATTTATCAAGCTCTTTTTTAAACTCTGTTAGAGTCCTGGCCTTCACAGCATCCTCTGGTAAGGAGTTCCACAGGTTGACTGCGCTGTGTGAAGAAAAGCTTTCTTTTATTAGTTTTGAACCTGCTACCCATTAATTTCATTTGGTGTCCTCTAGTTCTTATATTATGGGAACAAGTAAATAACTTTTCTGTATTCACTTTCTCCAAACCATTCATGATTTTATATACCTCTATCATATCGCCCCTCAGTCTCCTCTTTTCTAGACTGAAAAGTCCCAGTCTCTCTAGCCTCTCCTCATATGGGACCCGTTCCAAACCCTTAATCATTTTAGGCCGCGTCTACACGTGCACGCTACTTCGAAGTAGCGGCGCCAACTTCGAAATAGCACCCATCACGGCTACACGTGTTGGGCGCTATTTCGAAGTTGAAATCGACGTTAGGCGGTGAGATGTCAAAGTCGCTAACCCCATGAGGGGATGGGAATAGCGCCCTACTTCGAAGTTGAATGTAGAAGTAGGGCATGTGTAGACGATCCGCGTCCCACAACATCGAATTAGCAGGGTCCGCCATGGCGGCCATCAGCTGAGGGGTTGAGAGACGCTCTCTCTCCAGCCCCTGCGGGGCTCTATGGTCACCGTGTGCAGCAGCCCTTAGCCCAGGGCTTCTGGCTGCTGCTGCCGCAGCTGGGGATCCATGCTGCATGCACAGGGTCTGCAACCAGTTGCTGGCTCTGTGGATCTTGTGTTGTTTAGTGCAACTGTGTCTGGGAGGGGCCCTTTAAGGGAGCGGCTTGCTGTTGAGTCCGCCCTGTGACCCTGTCTGCAGCTGTTCCTGGCACCCTTATTTCGATGTGTGCTACTTTGGCGCGTAGACGTTCCCTCGCAGCGCCTATTTCGATGTGGTGTTGCCCAACGTCGAAGCTGAACGTCGACGTTGCCAGCCCTGGAGGACATGTAGACATTATTCATCGAAATAGACTATTTCAATGTAACGTGCACATGTAGACGTAACCTTAGTTACCCTTTTTTGAACCTTTTCTAATGCCAATATATCTTTTCTGAGGTGAGGAGACCACATCTGCAAGCAGTACTCAAGATGTGGGTGTACCATAGTTTTATATAGGGGAAGTAAGATATTCTTTGTCTTATGTTCTATACCTTTTTAAATTATTCCTAACATCCTATTTGCTTTACTGACTGCCGCTGCACACTGCGTGGATGCTTTCAGAGAACTATCCACTGTAATTCCAAGATCCCTTTCCTGATCTGTTGTAGCTAAATTTGCCCCCATCATATTATATGTATAATTAGGGTTATTTTTCCCAATGTGCATTACCTTACACTTACCCACATTAAATTTCATTTGCCATTTTGCTGCCCAATCACTCAGTTTGCTGAGATCTTTTTGAAGTTCTTCACAGTCTGCTTTGGTTTTGACTATCCTGAACAGTTTGGTGTCATCTACAAACTTTGCCACCTCACTGCTTACCCCTTTCTCTAGATCATTGACGAATAAGTTGAACAAGATTGGTCCCAGGACTGACTGTTGGGGAACGCCACTAGTTACCCCCTTCCATTGTGAACACTTACCATTTATTCCTACCCTTTGTTTCCTGTCTTTTAACCAGTTCCCAATCCATGAAAGGATCTTTCCTCCTATCCCATGACCACATAATTTACATAAGAGCCTTTGGTGAGGGACCGTGTCAAAGGCTTTCTGGAAATCTAAGTATACTATGTCTACTGGATCCCCCCGTCTGCATGCTTGTTAACCCCTTCAAAGAGCTCTAACAGATTAGTAAGACATGACTGCCTGTTACAGAAACCATGTTGACTTTTGCTCAACAAATCATGTTCCTCTACGTGTCTGACAATTTTATTCTTTACTATTGTTTCTACGAATTTGCCCGGTACCAACATTAGACTTACCGGTCTATAATTGCTAGGGTCTCCTTTAGAGCCCTTTTTAAATATTGGTGTTATATTAGCGGTCTTCCAATCATTGGGTGCCGAAGCTGACTTAAAAGATAGGTTACAAACCACCGTTAATAGTTCCGCAATTTCACATTTGAGTTCCTTCAGAACCCTTGGGTGAATACCATCCGGTCCCGGAGACTTGTGACTGTTTAGCCCATCAATTAGTTCCAAAACCTCCTCTAATGATACTTCAATCTGGGACAGTTCCTCAGATTTGTCACCCATAAAGGATGGCTCAGATTTGGGAATCTCTAACATCCTCAGCCATGAGGACTGAAGCAAAGAAATCATTTAGTTTTTCTGCAATGGCATTATCTTCCTTGATTGCTCCTTTTATGTCTCTATCGTCCAGGGGCCCAATGCTTTTTTAGCAAGCTTCCTGCTTCTAATGTACTTAAACATTTTACTATTGTTTTTTGAATTTATGGCTAACTGTTCCTCAAAATCTTTTTTGGCTTTTTTTTAACAACATTTTTACATTTAATTTAGCAGTGTTTATGTTCCTTTCTATTTTGATCACTAGGATTTGACTTCCACTTTTTAAAAGATGCCTTTTTATCTCTCACTGCCTCTTTTACATGGTTGTTAAGCCATGGTGGCTCTTTTTTAGGTCTCTTACTATGTTTTTTAATTTGGGGTATACATTTAAGTTGGGCCTCTAATATGGTATCTTTGAAAAGTTTCCATGCAGCTTGCAGGGATTTTACTCTAGTTACTCTACCTTTTAATTTCTGCTTAACTAACCTCCTCATTTTTGTGTAATTCCCCTTTTTGAAATTAAATACCAGTGTTGGACCGTTGCGGTGTTCTTCCCAACACAGGAATATTAAATGTTATTATGTTATGGTCATTATTTCCAAGCAGTCCTGTAATAGTTACCTCTTGGACCAGATCCTGTGTTCCACTCAGTACTAAATCAAGAATTGCCTCTCCCCTTGTGGGCTCCTGTACCAGCTGCTCCAAGAAGAAGTCATTTAAGGCGTCAAGAAATTTTCTCTCCGAATCCCTTCCTGAGGTGACATGTACCCAGTCAATATGGGGATAATTGAAATCCCCCATTATTAGTGAGTTTTTTATTCTGATAGCCTCTCTAATCTCCCTTAGCATTTCAGTATAACTACCACTGTCCTGGTGAGGTGGTCGATAATATATCCCTAGTGCTATATTCCCATCAGGGGAAGGGACTGCTATCCACAGTGATTCTATGGAACATTTTGATTCATTTAGGATTTTTATTTCATTTGATTCTATATTATCTTTCACATACAGTACCACTCCGCCACCCGCTCGACCCATTCTGTCCTTCCGATATATATTTTATATCCCGGTATGATAGTGTCCCACTGATTGTCCTTATTCCACCAGGTTTCCGTGATGCCTATTATGTCAGTCTCTTCCTTTGACATGAGGTACTCTAATTCACCCATCTTATTAGACAGACTTCTAGCATTTGTGTAAAAGCACTTTAAAAAACTACCACTATTCATATGCCTGCCCTTCCCTGACTTACTGGATTCTTTTACATGTGATTTTTTCTCATCTGATCTCCCTTCTTCTCTTTCTGACTGAATTCTAGAGAATCTCTATCAATGGAGTCTCGCCTAAGAGAAGTCTCTGTCCAATCCATGTGCTTCTCCACACCAATCGGCTTTCCCCCATCTCTTAGTTTAAACACTGATCTATGACCTTTTTCATGTGTGAGCTAACCTTTTTAAGGTATGAGCTAACTCCCTGTGAGAACTGGTGTCACGAGACGATCTAATTCAATTGGCATCTTCTGAGATAAGGAAGAGCGTACGTGACCCAAGGGGTATAAAGTAGGGCCTGGCAGCCCCCTCTACCTGAGCTCCAATTACCTCTACCTGCTGGTCAGAAGGGTCTTTGCCTCCCGAGGTCCCAGGGGATGCCCTTTCCTCGTATCATTTCTTCCCGAGGGATTGAGTGAAAACACCGGTCACGCCACGTTGGGTAATGCAGGGGTGAGAATAAGACCTGTTAAATATACTGCTTTTGCTTTTGTGCACATTCAATAATAGATCTATGAATTGTTATATGCTTGCTATTGGTAAGTACAGTAGGGAAGTACAAACCTTGTAATTTTGTAACAAAGTATAAACTCTGTAACCTTGTAACCACAAGAGTTAAGTTCCTTAGTCAATAAATAAGTAACTGGTTAAGTTTTTAACCTGACTCTTCCTGTTACTGTGCAAACTGAACACAAAACAAAGAACTCAGCTGCTTTTCAGCTGTTTTTAGCCTGATCACTGGTCAGACATACTGAGAGCTGAGCACAGAGTCGTGCTGCCTCCATGGAGCAGACTTTTGGGGCACCCGTCAGCCTCCCTGGCTGCCCACTGAGAAGGGACTTTGTCCTAGCAGTTAAAGACTTGGGTGTTAAAACCTTGGGGCATCCGTCAGCCACCCCTGACTGCCCACTGCGAAGGGACTGTCTGTCCTAGCAGTTAAAGACTCGGATGAAGTGAGGGCACACGTGGTATCTCACCCCGACCATCGGCTAACAATCCCCAAAATAAGAAGTTGTGAACATCAAACAAAACCTCACGTAATGTCCACCTCTTTCTGGTTTTATACTTCTGAGATTCTTTGGTGGCCCTTGACCAGCAAGCAACCTATCTGCTTTTAAATACAACCATGTGGAGTGTGTTGTAGTGTTCTACCTCCGTGATTAACCGCCTATTAGCCTACTAGATAAAGATGCCTGAATTGTGAGCTGTGCAGCACAGCATGTATTTTGCTGAATTTAATGCAAACATACAGTATTTCATCCAAACACAGAGTGTCCGTCTACAGACATGTGCAAACTTTTCTTTTCAGACAGTGTCAAACTGGGGGCGGTGTCTACAGGTACTTAAAACACTACTCCATTTTAAAATAGTGATTAAAACAGCAAGGTATAGCTTTAAAAATGACATTCCCAAGTCAACTTCTTTGAACACATGAAAACAAGTTTTACAAGGGACATTTTTGTAGCTGTAATAATCACCTTCCTAGCAGAAGCTGTGGTACATCTCCACGACAACACGGGGATGTTAATTAGACAGCTCAGAGTCCCAGAGGGTTTCCACCTGCCATGGACTAGTTACACACCATAAATTACAGTTACACTTATATAATTAAAAAGCTTTCTGATAATGTGCTGCTATTGAAAAATGATATCCAACCCACACAGCTCACTATTTGATCCAACCAGGCCGCAATCTGTAGGAAACAGGAGTTAAGAAATACTTACATAGTTTCTTGTTTTGCTACTGTGCCCAACTCAAGCCTTAAAAAACCTTTTCATCTTTGAGATAAGTTTTCAAACTGTACCAAGCCAAAGTGTTATATCAGCTCAACAGGTAGGCAAGGAAGAGTCTGCCAAAAAGGAGTGATTTTATCCAGAACAGCTTCGTGGACTGAGCTGACCTGATTTTTCCTCTCTTGATGTTCACAACTTCACATTAACTGCTGATAATGGGCCACATCCTCCATGACTGAACAGACCTTGTCAACTCTGGCCCTGCCTTTGACGGACTCCCTCTTTAAACCCTCCTCTGGACCTCCCCCCCACCCAACTCATGAATCTAACAAAGTGGGTCTTTGCCCATGAAAGCTTATGGTCCAAAATACCTGTTAGTCTATAGGGTGCCACAGATGGTCTTGTAACTTCATGAAGGAAACACTTCCCACACAACCTTCACAGGAAGTACATGCAGATTTGAAATGTATCTATTTCAAAGTCAGGAATCCCTGATCCATAATGTTAACAAATGTGTGCCCAATTCCAAAGGCTGCTGCATGAAACTACATCCTATTGAAGAGTGTAGTCCATCCAAAGCCTATAAAGGAGCTCATTAAACCATCCCAGAATCCCCAACATACACAAGGGAATTCAAGACGAGCCAAAGAGACACAGTTCTGAACAGAATTCCATATTCCTAAGCCCTTTAAATTTTGAGGAATTTCAGATTCAAGTTTCATGTATTTTGCTTCCCTGTTAGTAAACATAAGCTAATCAGACTCTGGACTCAACATATGAATTGTTCTGTCTTATGGAGTGAGCAGTGTAGCCAATTACTTCATTTTATCAGTCATTTATTATGCAATGTTATAATTAGCTCATGCGCTAGGTCATATATAATTACTATGTGTTAAATAAATTTAAGCCATAGGAGTAAAGTAGTATAAGAGTGATACGTGTTTCGAAGTGATAACTATGTGTTGGCATCTAAGTAAGCAGGGATGAAGTACAAGGCCTACAGGCTGGTAAGATGTCAAGTTGGGCACACTAGATCTTAAGCTCAAGAAATGCTTGCCATAATAAAGTGACCAAAGAATGATCCCATGCCACCAAAGTATACATAATTGATAATGAGACTAAAAAGGACTAAAAATAACCTATGAAAAAGGTGTCCCAATATTCGGGGGGCGGGGGCGATTATATAAATAAGGAAAAAAAGATGCACACATGCATAGAGAATTAGGTGTAGTCAGAATCCCAAAGTAAAAGAGGGCTCTCAGACTAGGTAAAATGAGTTCCCCATGAGAAAATTTCACCAAGAACAAGCATTTTACTGATCATTAATTACCAAGGCACCAATCAAACCCTAAATATGCTCTTAGGAATGTGAATATGGCTATATTTGTAACTTGTGCATTGGTATTTATAGGATTCTTGAATGCATGGATAATCATGGCTTTAATAAAATTTGGAAACAGACCAGATGTTGTACCGGTAAAGGTATATGAAATCATTATCCTTGATCTTTATGTATTCTTAGAGACTAAATCTGAAGCAAGTATCCCAGCTGAATTTCACTTGGTTGAGGCTTAAACTGCAACACTGTGTAGCCAGACAGAGCCCCTCTACCTTTTGCTCTACTCCATCTTGCTTCCCTTAGGTGCTTCAGGCACGAAAGGGTTAAAAGGAACAGCCCTGTCTTGGGATGCCCAAGAGCACAGATGTGCTTATCTCCTAGCACAAGTCTTTGTTGCTCCAGAGCAAGAGCCAGACTGACCCTGAATGGGCTGAAACCAGACAAACAAAGAACAACAGACCGCCAGGGCCTCAGGCTGCCCCTGACTGGTATCGGTGATACCGGTGATTAATACGCCTACTTGGTCCCAGATGAGGAATCTCCGGTCCATTAAGAAAATATGCCCCAAAATTGTTAAATTGTCTCTACCTCACAGGTGCTAACTAACTCCCTGTGAGAACCAGCATCATGGGACGGTTTAATTCAATTGGCACCCTTTTAGATAAGGAAGAAGCATACGTGACCCAAGAGGTATAACAGGAGGGTTGGCAGACCCTTTTTTAAGCTCCAATCATCTTTCCTGCTGGACAGGAGGGTTATTGTCCCCTGAGCTCCCAGAGGACACCCATTTCCTCAAAAAAAAGGAAAAAGACTTCTTCCCAAGGGATTGAGAGAAGACTGGCCATGCCATGTTGGTAACGCAGGGGTGAGAATAAGACCTGCTAGGTATTTTACTTTTGCTTTTGCGCACATTTAACAAGTATAGATCTACGAATTAAAGTGTATGCTAGCTATTTGTAATCAAAGTATAAACCTTGTAACATTGTAACCACAAGAGCTTAACTCGTTAGTTAGATTAACAAAGTAACTGATTAAGTGGTAACCTGACTCCTCCTGTTACTGTGCAGACCGAACACAAAAGAAAGGACCCAGCTGCTTTTCAGCTGCTCTAAGCCTGGTCACCGGAGAACGTACTGAGAGCCAGCGTTGAGTCGTGCTGCCTCCACGGAGCAGGCTCTTGGGGTGCCCGTCAGTCAACCCTGGCTGCCCGCTGCGAAGGGATTTTATCCTAGCAGTTGAAGTCTTGGGTGTAGGAAGCTCTCAGTGCAACCTTGGGGTACCCGTCAGCCAACTCTGGCTGCCCACTGCGAAGGAACTCTGTTGTAGCAGTAAAAGACTTGGGTGTTTAGGACCCTGGGGCATCCGTCAGCCTGCCTGGGCTGCCCGCTGCAAAGGGACAGGACTCTGTCCCAGCAGCTGAAATCTCAGGTGAAAACAAGGGCGCAGTTGGTATTTCACCTGACCATCGGCTAACACACCGCTAGGTATTTGGCTCTGGTAGTAATACAACATTATTAAATATACATTTTAAATAAAATGGAAGGCTACAGCAGTGACCCATGTGTCGGAAAGCCAGGACACAGCTTCCCCATCAAACAAATGTTAAGAAAAGGTAGCTTCTGCTGCCTCTTCTAGCCTTTGTTTGCCTCCATACATGCAGGGGAGTTCTTCAGGCCCAAAGATATCCCTGAGCCAGTGGACAGCACAGTTTAGGAGTGGTCATTCATTCTAACACTAGATTAGGAGGCCAGGGTCAGGAACCCTTCTCTCTGTTGGAGGCCAATTACCCACAGAACAAAAAAATCAGGGGCTACCCAGAAGTGAGAAGCAAATAAATAAAGATTTTTTTTTTAAAAATATACCAAGGCTAAAAGACCTGCTACGGGGCTGGAACACAAGTGCCAGCTTTCCCCGCTGAAGAGCAAGTCTGAGCCTTGCTGTGGGCTGGATGGAGAGGGGGGGGAAAAAAAAAAAAGATGGGGACCATATCTGGTCCATGGGAAGTGGGATGATTGCACTCTATCTCCCAGCTGCCATATGGCCAGACAGTAGCTGTACCCAAGATCATACAAAGAAAATTACAATCTTCTTACAGTGTCACCCAATCAAGCCTCCCACAGCCTCTGCTGGTAATCCAAACAATCAAATCCTCCAAAGAACGGTTGAAAGAACAAGTGCATCTGATGTGCTGAATACAACTGAATTTGGGCTACGCTTGAAAGAATGAATGAATAAAAATATTTGGATTAATTATAGCTAGCTTAAATACATACTCTTTAGTGAGAATTCCTCGAGGCCCAGAAGGTGTAACATTGTTTGGATCAAGTCCATATGTCTCCAGAATGTAGCGGGCAGCTGGACTTAAGCGAACCCTGAAGTGAAAACAGCAAATAGTCTAAATTTTAATGTTAGGTGGATGTATTTTACACCACAATATGTCCAGATGTTCTATGTATCACATTCTCTGCTCCAGAGTCTCATCTATAGCTGGGGGCAGGAGGGAGGAATGCAGCACAAATCTGTGGGTGTCTGTGAAAAGGAAGTACAAAGTTCATCTTTGCAGCCCTGAGGTCAGGGGAGTACAAGGTGAAGGGTTGCCCCTGCTCTACCAGCTTAACTGAGCCTGTAGGTTACACTGCAGCTACTATTGACCCACAAAGGCTGAAACCACACCTGAGCATCATGCCACTGGTCCCAGATGTCTACCTTATACTAGCAGCAAGGAATAGGGCAACACAGGCACCTCAAAACAACTGAAGTATCCCCACATAAACTGAGACAGATATGTTGGCTACATAGCACATCCTAGAGGGACTCCTGCTGCAACAAAGGAGCTGGCCCAGTACATTTACTGTCTTACAGGGTATGTCAACACTGCAGTTAGACACCTGAGGCTGACCCATGCCAATGAACTGTTGCTCACAGGGACTGGACTAGAAGCTGTTCAACTGCAGTACAGCTGTACAAGCTCTGGCAGAAGCTCAAGCTCTGGGACACTCCCACTTAGCAAGGTCATAAAACAGAGGCTCCAGTCTGACCCCAGACATCCACATCATATTAAACAGCCTTACAGCCTGAGCCTGCTGGCACAGGACAGCCACGGGTTTCAATTGCAGAGTATACATACCCACATATGCTTGCTCCTCTTTAAACAGTGATGTAGTGACAACTGCACCATTAGTGCTGTCTAATTCAAATTACTGCTGTCTTTATAGGGTATTTATAAGTTCACTGGACAAATATCCTGAAGTACAAAAGATCGTCTGGACTGAGAAATAAGGAATTTATGCAAATAAGTCTAATTTCATTTTCTGCTTTAAAAGTTTAATGCAGTTTCTTCCCATTATAAACTTGCCTCCGGCGTCATCTTAACCCACACTGAATATGCTTTGCAGGAACTTTCCAGATGGAGAAAAAAGTTAAGTACCCTATTCACAGCACCTAACACTGATCTCCACTGCTATACGGAAACAGTAAATGTTCTATCATAATCTAATTCCTCATTTTAATTGAGAAGTATATTGGAGAAAAATTCCTGAGCATTCATTTTATTTTAACACAATTCACATGACATGAGAACAGAGTGAACCCAGATAGACTTCAGAGTTCTTAGAAATAAAAGTTAATTTAGCAAAAATAACAGCGCAACAGTAGTACTTGATATTAGATCTTATTCTTGAAGAAATGCATATAGACAGACATACAGAAGAGCTGGGAGGAGCTGAGCCCTTTGAACCAACAAAAATTCCATGTGCTGTAGTAACAGCCTGACAAGGAATGTAAATCATTAGTTACATATTTGTGATAAGAGCATCACTGACAGCAGTTTATGTTCTAACATTCTCAGATGTCAAAGCACTTAATTTAACCCTCGTTAATGCCCTACTCTCCAATTTCTCACAGTATTTTTGAATACCAATCCTGTTCCTTATAGACTGCTGTTAACTTACCAGATACAAAAAAAAGAGGTAAACTCACACAAATCCATAGATTACAAGGCCAGAAGGGACCGCTGCGATCATCTAGCCATTCCTGCTGTATAGTGCAGGCCACAGAACTTTTTCAAAATAATTCCTAGAGCATAGCCTCTTAGAAATTAGTAACAGAGAGGAAGCTGTGTTAGTCTGTATTTTGACAAAACAAAACAGCAGTCTTTCCTGCGGTACATTACTGCTCTTTTGTTGGGTCAGAGATTGTCAGTGATGAAGAATCCACCGTGATCCTGAGAAGACTGTTCCAACAGTTAATTATTCTATTAAAAATTTACATCTTATTTCCAAGCTCAATTTGTCTAGCTTCAGCTTTCAACCACTGGGTCATATGATACTTTTCTCTGCTACACTATAGAGCCTATTATTAAGTATTTGTTCTCCATATAGATACTGTGATCAAATCTCCTCTGAACCCTCTCTCTAATAAACTAAATATATGGAGCTCCTAGGCTGTGTCTACACTACAAAAATAACTTCGAAGTTGCTTACTTCAAAGTACAACTTCAAAGTTGAGCGTCTACACACAACCTACTTTGAAGTTAAACTTCGAAGTAGGGCACTACTCTATTACTGGGAATGGAGTAAGCACTTTAAAGTTGGGCTCCCTGCTTCAAAGTTAATTTCAAAGTAAGGGAAAATGTGTGTAGACGCTCTGCTGGCCACTTTGAAGTAGTGCCTAACTTAGAAGTTAGTTTCTAGTGTAGACAGACCCCTAGAGCCTACGACTATAATGTATGTTTTTTAATCGCTTTATCATTTTCAAGTCTCTTTCCTGAGCCATTGCCAACTCATCATCAGCGTTCTTGCGTACCAGAACTGAACACAGTATTCCAGCAGTTAGCACACTAAATACCAAATACAGAGGTAAAAAAACCCTCTCTACTCTCAAGCAAGATTCCTCTATTTGGGTATCCAGGGATCGCACTAGCCTTTTGGCCACAGCATCACATTGGAAACTTACATGTAGCTGATTACTCACCAGGACTCTTTTTTTAGAATCACTGCTTCCCATCACAGAGTCCCTCATCATCCCTACATTCTCGTTCATAGATGTGTATTGATCTGTAGCCATAATAAAAACATTTGTTTGCTTTTGCCCAGTTCACCAAATGATTTAGATTGTTTTGAGTCCTGCCCCCTTTTATTTGTTACTCCTTTCTAATTTTGTGTCATCTACAAACTTTAACAGTGCTGGTGACTTTATTACTATGGTATCCTTACAAATGTGTGTTAGTTTTAATGAGAGGAAACACTTAATTCACTTTTGAACACTTCACGCCTCTCTGCTGTGAACTTTTATGTGGCACTGTTATTCTCATATTAGAGGTAACTTTTTTTTTCCATTTTTTAGATTAAAACATTTCCTATGTGACATAAGTTAAACTGACAACAGAACTCTCATAGCAGAATAAGAGTGGCTACAATATTGCTTTAAATTAATGGATTAGGTTATGGAAAACAAAACAACAAAATCTTCCTCTGTAGAGAAAGCCTAAACAAACCCAGCAAATGTAAAAGTCTGTCAAACAATGCTTTGATTTTAGCTGCCAAGAGCCAAAATTCATCCCCAGGGCAACTCCACTGATGGCCTGAAGTTACAAAAGGGATGAATTTTGTCACAGCTATGGTGACAATATACTCACATCTCAGAGGAAAGGTATTGTTTATGAGGAATAGAGAAACTCACGGAAGTTTTCCAAGCCCATGATCCATTTTGGTAGAGACTGAAGCTAAAATGCCTACTGAAGGGAGAGGAGGTGCAGCTGAAGGCTGAACCATCAGGGGTGCTGTAGAAGACAGACCACCAGTATCTGCTGGAATTTCAACCTGCTTCCAGTTCTGTCCTTCTTCTACGAGCAAACCAATTATTGTTCCCAGACGCACATTTTTACTTCCTTCTTCCATCTAAAATTTGAGAGACAATGAAAACAAAACATTAAAAAAAAAACCCACATAGTGCTCTACTCTTTGAAAAAAAAAGATCTAGAAGTTTCAGGCATACCACTGTTGCATGAGTTCATCAAGTTTTATTCTTACAATTAATAAAAGCCTAGGACCAATATTAAACAGGTGGTTCTGGAAATCAAGGTGGGATGTTAAGTTATACCAAAATGTTACAGATGTGAGTGCACATCAGGTGAGATTACTAAATCCACTAAAAGGTAGGCCTACACTGCAAAGTTACACACAACCCCATCACTATTTTGAAATAGCAGCTGGCTTATTTGGAACTAGATAAACCTCATTCTATAAGGAACATGCCCATTTTGAAACAGGTATTTCCAAATAAGGGGCTCTGTAAGCAGGGAATAGAGCCTATTTCAAAATAAGCCAGAGTGCATCCAATGGCTCTATTTCAAAACAGGTTCTAGTGGGTATAAACACTTTATTTCAAAATAGCTAAGCGCTATTGCAAAATGCATTTTGTACGTAGCTGTGTTAATTTCCAAAATAAACTATTCCAGAAAAGTCTCTTCCAGACTAGCTTATTTATTGAATACTTGTGCCTTCTCTTCACTATTACTGATAATCCCACCTATTCCATCTCATAATGGAAAAATATCAGTCAAGATTCTTTTAGTTCCTAACATATTTTTTCAAAAAAAACTCTTTTCTCATCCTTAATTCTGCTAGGTCATAGATCTATTCTTGAGTTGGTTATCAATTTTTTATAATCCTTACTTGTGATTGATATTCATTATTATTAACAACTTCTTTCTTCCTCTTGAGATTACTTATTTCTATAACTGCCTTCTTTTCCCTTCCAATCCTTCTTTTTTAAAAAAATCAGCACAGTCTGGAGGTCGCTTTTTGGGCATCTCGTAATGTGTTCTTAAATGATTTCCAGTTATTCACATTTTCTGATTAAATTCTTTATTGTAGCTTATCAGAATATCAGAATGGCCGTACTGGGTCAGACCAATGGTTCATCTAGCTCAGTCTCCAGTCTTCTGACAGTGGGCAATGCCAATGTTTTAGAGGAAATGAACTAACCGGGGCAATGCATGACTCATGCCTCTGATGAAGCGGGTCTTTGCCCACAAAAGCTTATGCTCCAAAATATCTGTTAGTCTATAAGGTGGCACAGGACTTCTTATTGCATATTTTACTTAAAATTGTGGTCTTAGTCCTTAGAGGTGGTCCCTTCAGGTCAGGGCTGAGGCACCTCAACAGGAAAAAATGGGGAGGTGGTCACTGCTAAGCAAGTTCAGATACTAAGGATTTCACATTTACACTATCAGTCCAACTCTTTTCTGAGCACTAAAACTTAATTAAGAGAAGTTACAAAATGAAAAGAAATATTAAGATATATGTTCACTTTACTTCCACTACTCCCCTGAAACACTTTCCTCTCTTAACACAATGAATATATTCAAAAAAGGTTTCATCTGAGGAAAACCCTGCAAATCAATCAAGAGGTTATATTTTATTATGACATGCACCTCTCACCCTAATATATAAGCATACATTAGCAACATAGATGTCAGTGGAAAAGAACTTGAAGTCAATTTAATATATATGCTGTGACTGGAAGAAAAAAAATATTTAAAAGGCCATTTTAAGTTACTTCCAATCATGGACCTTGAATGAGATAAAACACCATTTTAAATCTGTGCACCCTGAATGATGTAATCATTGTAACGCAAAACAGATTGGGGGAAAAAATACCCCCCACTTCCCCAAAATCCACCAGTAATATCCTTAACTATGTGGTATTGTTATGCTTTACCTGGCATGTCACAAGCCATGCTCTGATGATACATAACGTTTTGCATGCAATCCTAAGCATCAAACATCTGATTTATGTTAAACATAAAACCTGTAAACAGACAAAATCCCAAAGAGTGGAGCTGGTAACCTCTGTGGGCTTGGCTATAAGGTGGGAGGGAGACCCAGCTCCCCACTCCCAGAAGAAGTGGGGGTCTGGGCAGAAGGGGCAGGGCTTAGGGCAGTGAGCCCTGGATCCCCACTCCCCCACCCCAGCCCACCCCCCATTTTGCTCCTTCAGAGCTGCATGGAGCACCACCCACACCGCTGCCATGGCATTTCAAAAGTGCATGGAGCTCCAGCCACTGCTGCTGCTACTTCGACAACAGCAGCAGCTGGAACTCAGGGCTTCTTTGAAAGGCCGGGCCCTGAGGGCTACTGCTCCCTTTGTCCAACTCCCCACCCCCCTCATCTCCCCAGCCTTCCATTGGCAGGCCTGATCCCAAAGCAAATACCAAGCAACACTCGGCAGAGCGTCTCAAACCTGTACATGATGACAAACCCATGTAAACACTTTTTCTGTATTTCTTTTTTTCCACGCATTTCTTCTGTATATCTTTCTCCATCTTTGCAGAGTACAGAGGTTTACATTCGTAACAAGAAAATGACTCCTTTGATAATCAACCTCCATTTCCTAAATAAACACTTAAAGCAGTACTATGGTGTGTGTGTTTCACAGATATACATAGAGAAGTAGAAGGATGAATGGACAGGAACGTGGTTTCTAATTAGTTAGGACCAGGTTAGGACCCAGCCTTAGCAACTAGTACTGCCAATTCACCGGGCTTTTATAATCAATCAATCAATCACATATTATTTCATGCTCTTCTCTGAGTCTCAGCTTTGGAGATAAGTGACTGAGAGACTCTCAGCTTTATATTTTCAAAATATTAATTTCTAGGCCTTATGGGGCTAACGTTTGAAAATATGAACCAAGTGCACCCTGAATAGCTCAGAAAGCAAATAAAAACACTTTAAAAATACTCCTGATTTTAAAAAGTCCATCTCAAGATTTTGAGGGGGTCCTTACAGTTAATTTTATACATTTGAGTCTGCCTGCATGCCCTTTCAGTATCCTATGTGCAGAGAGGTTGGTGGTGGGGTGCTGAAGAAACAGAAGCCCACTATTTCCCTATGTAAGCATGAAGCCAGGGATACAGCTGATGTTCCACATAGGAGAAGGGTTTGTAATCTACATTTAGCAATGCTGGAGGAGATTTCTGCTGGCCTATCAGAGTTCCCTTCCCGGGTGGCTCCAGGAGCAGCACAGTTCTGAACACCCTCTACACTGAACTAGACCAGTAGTTTTCAACACGTGGGCCATAGACCCTTGGGGATCCACAGATGTCTAAAATTTCCAAAGGTGTCCGCATCATCATTGCAACATTTTGGGGGTCTGCAAATGAGAAAAAAAAATGGTTGAAAACTACTGGGCTAGATGTAAAGGTACGCTATAGACTCAACTGAGAAAAAAAATATATTGGTGTAACTTTATTGCAAAGTTTTACACAAAGAAGCAACCTTTCAGGTGTTAAGTATTTCAGGAGACATGGTGTGAATTAGAAAACAGTAATGAACATTGAATCTAGGTCCTCAGAACAGTCATCCATCCTCTTTTCTTTCCCATGCTCCGCTAATAGAGATTTTAGAGAAGCCAAATGGCATTCTAATTTAAGAATGATCTTGATCTTCACTGTAGCAGTCGTCATCAATCTCAAACACCTCATCTAAAACTTATTTGCTCTCCTTCCATTTTTACTGCATTTCATAATGAGAGAGGAAGTGAAGCCAGAATTAAGAATAAAATCTACTCTCATATTTTCTATTCTGTTCCGTTATACTTTTAGTCTTCTATTTTCTGAACAATACTTGCTTGGGGTACCTACACAGTACAGTCAAGAGAAGTATATGAAAAGCCACTTGAGAGAAATGTCAGTTAATAAAGGTGAAATCTTTTCATGGCAAAGAGTGACAATCCAATGGGTTTTAAGAAGACAAGGGAAAAACAGGGCAATGCCTGCTGGGGGGGGCGGGGAAGGGAGAGAGAGAGAGCGAGGGCAAGAAAACCTAGGCCCCGGTGCAAAATTCTCCAAGGGCAGCAAGCGGGACTCAGAGCTAGTAAACAGGCAAATGCAACAGGAGTCTCGTGCTCTAGGAAAAGGCATCTGTCCTGTCACTGCTGACCAGGAGGATTTCAGACCACATGTATTGTCTTCAAACTTGTTTCTTCTAGCATCAGCCTTATCTTTTTTGTAATCAGAAGCCCAAAAAGTTCAGGGGTTTTTTTTTCCAAAAAGTAGTCATCAATAGATACTTTTTCAGATAATATACTACCTCCCTAGCCCCCCAGCACTGAGTGATTAGCCCATGTGGTAAAATTTGACTAGTCTCTAAAGCTCAATGCACCACCATGCACGGCCCACTCTACCGATCTCCAGCCCAGTCTCAAAATGCAGATTGAAGGTCTCTATAGCAAGAATGATAGGATATAGTCCCACTTCAAGATTCTGTATTTTAGAAGAACTTAAAAAAAAAAAAAAAAAAATCAGAGATGAAAGTCAAGACAGACTTGGGCCCAGGTGTTTGCATCCCAAAAGAAAGTTAACCGAGATCTGGTACCTAGCTAGAATCAACTCTTAGCACTGACCCATGCAACATGTGCAGACACACTTTCCTGAGTCACTGTTTAATGGAACCATCACTCAGGAGGCTGAAGCCATACAATACCTCTGTTCTAAGCTATGAAGGAATTTGCTTTATTAGGTAAGGAGAATTCCAAAGACTAAAGAGGTATATCAAATTTGATAGTCATATCCAGATATGTTCAGCCACAGATCTTACAACAAGGTTATGAATTATCTTGCACTGGGCATCTGAAGAGAGTAAAAACCCTAGTCCAACCACACCATTTTTAATTTAATAGGGGCATATGAATAGAGTGTCAATTTCTGGGTCTCCTGGCTGGATTGTTTCTGTGTGACCCCCAAAAGGGAAGCATCAAGAAATCCTTAGTTCCTGTATTCCTGCTCAACATCTAATTCCAGTGAATGGGAAACCTATGAGCGGGCCCTGAAAGAAAAATGCAAGAGGGCAACAGTACATATTAGCAAAGGGACATAGTTCATGATTACCATCTGGAGGCTGTTTGGTTGCAATTAATAAAATGTAGAAACTGTGCCAGGTTTTCACCAAAATTGAACTATTTACAAAAGTCCTTTCAGACAAAAGAATAACTGTACGAGTTTTGGGACCACCTCAAGATAAAATTATTACGTTTCTCTCTCCTAAAAAGCCTTCATGAAATGTCTCAGTGTATTGGTTGTGTAAGTTTGTGGGAGTGGATGCAAAATTTTGGGACAGACTTTTCTTGCCTCCCCTTTGCAGTTCAAAAACAAGAAGTCCTGTGGCACCTTATAGGCTAACAGATATTTTGGAGCATAAGCTTTTGTGGGCAGAGAGACACTTCATCAGATGCATGAGTTAGCAGGTTTCAGAGGAGGACTTAAAGAGAGAGTCTCAGTCAAGGGAAGGGCCAGAGCTGGCAAGGTCTATTTAGCCAGAGTGGATGTGCCCCATTTTCACAGTTAATGTGGAGCTGTCAACATCAAGAGAGGAGAAATCAAGTCAGTTCAGTCAGGGGGGATGTGACCCATTATCAGGAGGTAATGTGGAGGTATGAACATCAAGAGCGGAGAAACTGCTTTTGTAATGGCCCAACACTCCTAGTCTCTGTTCAATCCTTGGCTGATGGAGTCAAATTCGCAAATGAATTGCGGCTCTGAAATTTCTCTTTGCAGCTCTTTTTTTTTTTTTTTCCGTAGGACTGCTACTTTTAAATCTGTTACTGAGTGTTCAGCGGGACTGGAGTGTTCAGCTACAGGTTTTTGTATGTTACCGTTCCTGATGTCTGATTTATTCTTGTTCGTATTGACTGTCCAGTTTGACCAATGTAATTTGCAGTAGGGCATTGCTGGCGCATGATGGCCACACCATCAGGGTCTCTTTCGCCTGCACATCTACTAATATAATATATGCTGTCATGTGCCAGCAATGCCCCACTGCAATTTATACTGGCCAAACCGTACAGTCTCTACGTAAAAGAATAAACTGACATAACTCAGACATCAGGAACAGTAACATACAAAAACCTGTAGGAGAACACTTCAATCTCCCAAGACCCTCAGTAACAGCTTAAAAGTAGTAGTCCTACAAAAAAAAATTCAAAAATAAACTGCAAAGAGAAATTTCAGAGCTGCAATTTATTTGCAAATTTGACTCCAGAAATCAAGGATTGAACAGAGACTGGGATTGGCTGGCCCATTACAAAAGCAGTATCTCCTCTCACGATGTTCACAACTCAACATTAACTGCCGATATTGGGCCACATCCACCCTGACGGAATAGACCGTGTCAGCTCTGGCCCCCCGCCCCCCTTAACTGAGACTCCCTCTTTAAATCCTCCTCTGAAACCCCTCACTCACACATCTGACAAAGCAGGTCTTTGCCCACAAAAGCTTATGCTTAAAAATATTTATTAATCTATAAGGTGCCACAGGGCTTCTTGCTGTTTTTGAAGATACAGACTAACTCAGCCACTTCTCTGATACTTTGCAGTTCAAGAATTTCTCATGCTCTCAAAGGACCACCTCTTTGAATTGTTACATCAGCAATAGTTCTAAGAAATTTGGAACTTATTATGGAGGTTGGAGAGAAAAGTCTGCTTGGAGTTCAAACCCTTTTTCACATGTTATAACAGAAACACTAGACACATTTTGACCCTGCCCAAGCTCAGCAGATTCAAATTTAACAAGTTCCTAGTAAAAATTAAAAAGCCCCTGTGAAAATCTGCAAAGTTAATGTAACAGAGAATCAGTGGTTCTTTAAGGAGGATTGGTACCACCCTATTTCTGACTAAAGATTCCCATCATGACAATACAGTTATGGAGGACCTCCTGCATCAAATCTCTGCAGGTGCAAGGCATGGGAAAGGCTGCAGTCCTAGCAGAGTGGAACAGAGAACCTCAGCATGCCCAATTAGTAAGAGAAGATCCATGACAGAAGGGCTAGCAACACCCAATTTTTTGAGGCATAGGTGTAAAAAAGACTGTGTGCACGCACATATGCTTTGCTGTTTCAGGACCACACACACACACACACACACACACACTGACCAGACAGCAAGGAGAACAAGCAGCCCTCTGCCCTTGCTCCTCTTGTTCCCCACCTCCTCCTCATGAGGGGTCTCTGATCAATCATTCAAACACCGTAGCCTTTCCCACACCCAGCACCTGCCAGGGTCGCCAGGATTGGACAGCACTGATCCTCTGGCAATGCCAAGAGCTCTCTGAAGCTCCACTGTCATGGAACACAGGGAGCAGGTCTGCAACCATGGGGCTGCAAAGGGCTCCCTGCAAAGCCACATGAGGGGCCACATCTAACTGCTGTCAACAGAAGCTGCAATTCTGTGTACTGTTACCAATCTAGATGTGTTAATCAATCTCAGTCTCTCAACTAAATTTTAATTTAAACTCAACCCTAACAAGTCTAGTTCTACATAAGGTCACACTAGATGTGGTCCCTTCTGGCCTTGAAATCTTATTAGAAAAAACAAAAAACAAAAAAAAACCTCACGTATTGAATACCTGAACATGTTCAAGACAGAGCAGGGACAGATAATTAGTACCACGCTAAGGCTAGACAAAATGCCCAAGTCTCTGTCTCTGGAGCAAAGCCACAGGTTGGTTCCCAAAGCTGATTGGTATGCACAATTCTGCGTAGACTTCAGGAGACTGAATGAAATTTCCCAGTCAAATACATGCCCCATGGCCCAGATGGATAATTTCTTTGGCAAATCACGGAAAGCCAACTATACAAACAATGTTGGATTCAAAGGATTCCTTTCAAGACAGAGTTGAAAGAAAAAAAAAAAACAAAGACAAAACGCAGTCTTTGCTACTCCTGTAAGACTATTTCAGTTTACTTCAATTCCTTTTGGATTGTACATGGCTTCTGCCATCTTCAGCAATGTATAGATCTCATCCTGTTACCACCTCACATTGTCCATATGCAGCTATGTACTTGGAAAATGTAGGCATTTTGGGTTGCAGGTCACACTTCAGAGATTTTGCCTCAGTCCTGGTCTACACCAGGGATCAAAGTCAATCCCAGATATGTAATTCTAGCCACGCCATTAGCATAGCTAGAATTGACATATCAGGCACATGGCAGCGTGGAGTACCAGGGTCAATGGCCAAGCCCAGGAGAGATCAATTTTGCCACGTCTTCACTGATGCAGGGGAAAAAAAATCAAATTCCAGTGAATCGATAGTGGAGCATCAAACCCACAGTAAGTATAGACATACCCTCAGTCATGCGATCACCAAAGATGCTGAGTACTGTCATTCAAAAATGTAAAGGTTTGGCTTTAGAGACTAAGTACTTAGAGCACTTACTATGGAACAGGAAAATCCAATCATTCAACAACATTAGGGCAGTCACCGGTAAGCACTATTATAGAAAGGCTGGCTAATTCTGTGAAACTGAACACCTAACAGTTAACACTTGAAGAAAGTGCTGTTGCCAGCTGTGACACATCTCCATGTGCAGCATAGCACCAAAGTCCATCATCCATGCCTTAATCTCAGTAAGGACAAGTTCTTACGTGTCTCTGTTGGCTACAATTATGCCTCCCTCCATGCAAGCGAATAATATCACATTGAGCTATAACATGACAACAGCCCCCTTTAAAGTAGCAACTAGTTCAGTAGGACAAAAATTGAAGTGATTAAGTCAGATTCTTATGGTTTCCTTATAGATGCAATACAAGATTCAGGAGAATCAGAAATATGGAGGGACGTATTATACCTTAAATGTGAAGAGCATTAAGGGTTAAGCAAAATTAACATTAAGCAAAAATATCACTCATCGATTACTAAAAAACAGGGATGGCAAAAGGGACCAAAAGAATGAGTTTGAAAATTGGTCCAATATTAAATTTTAATGTTTAGCAAAGAACAATGTCTACACAATTTATTAGAGGGGTTGTAAGCTAAAATGAAGGCTTAAAAACCTCTAGGCTTTCAATGCTCACTTGATCAAAGTGCTATAAACTTGAACAATACAACAGCCATTTAAAACAATATAGCTTAAAGGAAGAAAAATGGCTATATGCATGTGAACTATTTTAAAACAAAGAGTTAAAATCCAAAGTATCAACTGAAATTAACATTGCTGAAAATTTCTGACGTGACAAACCCTACTGAACAATCATACTGCTGTTTCATTTGCAGTTTAATTGCATCTTTCAGATAACAAAACTAACTCTTTCCATACTCCCACTTCTGCAACAGGATGTTCCTTTGCTTATAGGATATAAATGTCTAAGCTGACTATGACTTACTACAGATCCCACACTTCATAGAAAAGGCTGAATGATTTAACAATTTCAATACATTTCTTTCAATATAAAAGGTCCACCTTAAAAGTGATCTTGCAACAGGACAGTTATTAGGCTAACACAATTTAACACAGACAATTAAAAAAAACATGGGAAGGTCTTCCCTCTATTGCCACATTTAATTTTTAATTAAGTGATTGTAATTGGTTCCATGAAACATCTTGCACAGATCTACTTTAAGAAAAGGGGTACTGAAAAGTCCAGGGGATTGATGGGTTATTGAGTCTCTCGCCTCAATAATGACTGGTAGTGACTAAAAAGTATCACCGTTTGATGACTCTGGCAAAAGAAAGGTGAGCTTGTGGCTAAGAAACTGGCCTGGGATTCACAAGCCCCTAGCTACGTCACAGATCTCCTATAGGAGTTCTCACAAAACACGAACTCTATGGCTGCGTTTACACTTGCATTCCCCTTTCAAAAGAGGCATGCAAACAAGGCAAATCGAAAATGCAAATGATGTGCAGATTTACATATCTGGCACCTCTTGTGCATGTTCTCCTTTCGAAAGAAGGAAAGCAGTGTAGACACGGCTCTTTCAAAAGTAAACCCCACCTTCGAAGGAACCCTTCTTCCCCTTTTTTATGAGACGATGAGGTTTACTTTCAAAAGAGCCGTGTCTACACTGCTTTTCTTCTTTCAAAAGAAGAACATGCATGTGAGGTGCCACATATGCAAATGAGGTGCAGATTTACATCTGCTATTTCCCTTGTTTGCATGCCTCTTGAAAAAGGAATGCAAGTACAGATACAGCCCATGTGAACTTGTAAAATACTTGCCTTCTTAGCAATGGTGCTTAGGAGGAAAAGAGCTGAACAACCCTGGAAGAGTCTTTTCGCAACCCAGATGTGATTTCTCCTATTAGGCTACAAGCAGAGTGGGGAGAAGTGTGTGATGCTACTGGCTCTAGTGTACAAACTCTGTGGACAAATGGTCTGCAAAGCTGTCAGTCTTTTCCACCAGGACTTCACGTCACACACAATACAGGCTAAAAACAAAAACATTCACAACCTAAATAGCTACTTTTCTTCAATATTCATAGTATGTTCCTATGAGACAGATATTTAAAATACAACGTTGCTACATTTTCCTCTGAATAATACATATTTCACCAGAAATCTACTATTTAAGTCCCAATTAAATGCTAAGTTTGGAAGTCTCATTACTGAAAGATTACATTTCTATAAAATAACATTTCACAGTAATGTTTGGCATCAATTCTTCATGTGAAAATGTAAAAAAAACAGTCACATTTCATTTTTCAGGATAAACTCCAACAACTGAATGGAGTTAATGATATAAGCACACAAGCTTCAGAGCATGACAAGAATACTTATGTCAAATCCATACAGGGACTTAAAATGTTATTCAGCGCCAGGAAAGCTTCCTGTCAAACTCCTCAGTATTACCTTAGGATCAAGATACACAATTAAATTAGAATGTTCCTCTTGAAAAAGCTAAATTAGCAATGTGATTTAAGCTTGTCAATGTTCACTCTTTATGTTAAGTACAGTTTGAATCTCTCATTCAACACTCTTTCATCCTGCAATATCTGTGGCCCGGCTTGATTTTATTTTGCCAGACAACCACTTATCACGGGTGTGGTTTCCTGTGGTTCCATAGAGTTTGTTTTTGGATACTAGTCCCGGCTCTCAGTGTTCTGTGCTGTTATTTAGCTCTAATTTACCTCTAAATGTCTTCTATGAGCCCAGTAAGCAGTGAAGTATTGACAATGCTGCTGGACAATATTGCCCTCCTTTCTCATTCAGCACTGGTCAGGTCCCAAGGGTGCCACACTAGAGAGGTTCAACCTGTAGCACCTTAAAAGTATTAAAAAGAGATAATAAGGCTAAGACTACATTACCACTTTTGTCAGTATAACTTGTGTCAACTGGGGATGTGAAAAAAAACCAGCCTTTTGAATGACATAAGTTACACCAATAGAAGTGCTGGTGTGGATAGGGCTACATTAGCAGGAGATGCTCCCCTGCTGACATAATTAAAATCACCTTCAGTGAGTGGCAATAACTACGGCAATGGAAAAAAACTCTTTCCCATCAGATGAGAGTGGCTAAACAAATAGTTTTACAGCTGCATCATTATAGTTATGCCACTGTGAAGCATGCTAATGTATAATTCCATGAAGACTTCAGGAGACTGAATGAAATTTCACATTTCAACTCCTGCCCTATGCCCCATGAGAATAACGTCCACGGCAAGACAGAGAAAGCCAATTATAGAACAGTGCTGGAAACAAACTTTTAAACTTACCAAAGTCCCTTTTCATTACTGATACGTTTGGGTTTGTTTTATATTTCTGTCATCTTGCACAAAAAAACTAAATTTGTCAGGTTCACTTTTAGTCCATGCATTAGTTCAATGCTGCAATACTTGAGTTACATGAATCACAAGTGAATGTTTACATCAACTATCCAAAATCTGTTTCCATTTTTTTTTTTTAAAAAATCAGATATTTCCATTAGTATCAGGTTTTGCAAAAACAGGTTTAAGGACAAATTACAGTACAATTTGGTGTTTTATCTATGAGATCTTCAAACTATTTTATAAAATTTAAAACTAATTAAATCATCCTTCAAAAATATTTTTTTTAACCACGTTACTCTGGCAAAAAAGGTACAAGAGCCTGATCCAAAGCCCACTGAAGCCAACAGAGAGGTTCCAGTTGACTTCAGAGGACAGTCAAACCAGGCCCTTTGTGAGAAAACTGTAAAATAAATTCCTATCAAACATATAATAAGTTATACAAACTGCTGCCGGCTATACATGACAGTACTTTATATCAAATAGATTTAAAAAAGCCCCCAATGAATTCTGTTAATTCAGATTATATGCCATATCCTACTGAGGTAAATATTGCATGCATTTTCATAGATGAAACAGTTTAAGATTGGTCATGCAGGATAGTCACCTCTTTGAACAAAAAGTTTTCCTATTAACGTTGTGATATGCCTGGCACAGTTCTGGGTGCAACACTTTCAAGTACTAGAGCAAGAAAGAGACGAGACTCGGAGAGGTCAGGACTGTTTGTAACAGCTGGACAGTGCTCCATACTGAAGATTAGTCTACCAAATGGAACTAGAAGGCAAAAAATCATCTAAAATGGGTGTTAAAATATTTTATCACTCTCTACTTGCCCACACAAAACTACATATATACTGTGCAAGCCCCAAAGCCCAAGTGAGAGCAATTTTCACCTTAGAGGAAGCATGGGTACTTGCTGCCAATGTTGGTGACATTGGTCTATTTTTTCTTTTTTTTACCCTCCCAGTTGAATCAAGACATTTATCACCAAACATTGAGTTAGAGACAGAGGTATTTAGAATCAGCTTCAATTGAATGGTAAAATTTAAATGCAGCTACACAGGCAAGGTATTCACTACAATGTCTGATTAGGTAGTTATTGTTAACCAACGAGAAAGAATCTAACATATTTGCCTTTTGATACCAGCATTTTGTAATCCCACTGATCTATTTTTTGGTAGGCAGTAACTGTGCTTTTGAAACTAACAACTTGAATTCAGTTATGTTTAACAGGTTTTATCATTTTCACCCACAGATCTCAAAGCACTTCACGATAGTGGTTAAACATAACTAGCCCCATTTTAAAGAGAGAAGCTGACAATTAAGAGATAAGACCAACTTGAGTTCAATATTTATGGCAATTTTAGCTCTATTCCTAGACTCTCAGATTATGTTAGTTGCTAAGAAACTCATGGAGCGTCCGCACTACGAATGCATTTGAGAAACTCAGAATGCAGTAGTTTTCTCAGGAGAGTTAAGTCACTACTGTATGAATCACACTGCCTCTTGGCTGATTCTGCCAACAAAAATAGTGTAGACATTCCAGGGTCGGGGGGGTGCCCCCCTGTTGACCGACAGGGCTTCAAGTTCACTGGGCAGCCCTGTTTGCGCAGCTTTTGGTTGGCTGTTCTGTTAAGAGTGTTGACAGAGGGATCCTCTATTAGGTGTGGACACATTCTGTCAACAGAGGTTCTGCCAGGAACAATGTCTCGACAGTAACTTCTGTCGACAGAACACTGCAGTGTAGACCCAGCCTAACTGGGCTGCATCGTCTCACTGATCCCATATAACCCACAAGAATAATTGCTGTAGTGTTAAGAGCTGGCAAAATTCATTTATTAGTTACGTAACAACGATTAGTAAATGTGAATAGCATCTTAAGCCCTCATATTTCTTGGAAACATGGAGATATACGTATCTCATAGAGCTGGAAGGGCCTTTGAGAGGTCATTGAGTCCAGCCCCCTGCCCTCAAAGCAGGACCTATTACCACCCGACAGATTTTTTTTTTTAAAATCTAACCTGTCCTAGAACCCTGAAAGGCACCCCTCAAGGGCTGAGCTCATAACCTTGGGTTTACAAGGCCAATGCGCTAACCACTGAGCTCTGGGTAGCATAATATTGAATTAATTCAGAATCTGAAGATAAGGCAGGAGATGTTACTCATACCTGAATTCATGCTTTGTCATAGTTAACATCAGCACATTCAAAAGGTTCAAGTAGAAAAGGCTAATGTGACTTCCACCAATATTTCATGTGGCATTACAACTAAGGGAAGTGCTTTCCATGCCCTTGTGGATAACATGGATAGGAAGGGGAAGGGAGGAATCACAGTGGCTGGGAAAGTGGCATGCTAATAAAGGGCCCAAAATATGCTAATGAGACACATATGTAAATTCCCAGCAACCCCTTTAGCATAAAGGTCACATGATGTGGAATCCAGAAGACGCTCTTCCGGACTCCAAAACGGCATGTAGAAGCGCAGTCCCAGGGGGGTCTTCCAGAAGGAAGTCCTCCTTCCAGAGGGCCCTTCTTCCCAAAAATTTGAGGGAAGAAGGGGCCTCTGGAAGGAGGACTTCCTTCCAGAAGACCCCCTGGGGGCTGCGCTTCTACACACCATTTTGGAGTCTGGAAGAGCATCTTCCGGACTCCAAATCATGTGACCTTATGCTAATGAAGCACCTGGGATTTACATACTTGCCCCATTAGCATATTTTGGGCCATTTATTAGCATGTCACTTTCAGAGAACATGGCACATGTAGAAACAGCCAGTGCATTCATGATAACCAAAGTTGACCCTGGAGAACTAATTACCTACCTACTATGGTAGACATAGTGGGAGTCAGACTCATTCACATCACAGCTCACTGTTTAAAAACCTCACAGTCTCACGTGAGCTGCAAAACATTTCTTTCACTTTGCAGATAAATATTAACTGTGGTTCCATTGACTGTGAAATTATGAAGACAGGTAATATGAGAAAACTATGGATGAGGAGGCGGGAGGGGAAGAGAGCAGTGAATAAAAATGCTTAGATCATCAGTGATGTGACATGCATATAGATAAGGGAAGTGTATAAAGTAGTAGTCCTGTCAAGAGAAACGTAATGTGCAATACAAGCACTATTTATAATGGCTGTTTTAAATACAGCCTTAGAATCACATATGCTGACAGGGGGCTTTTTTAAAAAAAACAAAAGGTTTGTTTATGGCTTCTTCCCACTAGTCCTTGTTCATCCTTCCCTCATCCCCCCACAAGCCTCTCTCCCAGCTCTAGTTTATTGTTTACAAAGACAGACTGTTAAGAACTACAGTACTTATCTTCTGGATGTTTATGTATAAAAACAACTTGCCACTATTTGGGCACCAGCCTACCATAGCCCGTTTGTTAATAAGAAAAAATAAACTCATCTGTTGTGTCATCATTTCAATCATTATGTGATGAACATGTAAAACTCCATATCACCACCACCAAACACAACTGTACCTAGTGAAAGGCATTCCGATCCCCAAACAGGTAACTTAGGTCACTGCTTCCCAAACTTCCAACATTCACATACTCCTTTCGGGACTTCAGCGTACCCCCTCTGCCTGCGCCGTCCCACTGCTTATCTCCTGATTTTTAGTAATTTATTTTCTGCCGCATACCCCTTGCAATCCTTTTGAGTACCATGGGTGACACATGTACCACCCTTCGGGAAGCACTGACTTAGACAATGATAGTTTAAAGATAGAAGAGACCTATTAGAGAGATAATCCAACCAATGCAAAAATAGTCCCTACAGTAAATGGTGTTTTACCTAGCCAAGTTTTAAATTAGTCCAATACAAAGATACCACAGCAGACAATTCCTAGCATGGGGTCCTCACTCTCTGAAAGGACTACCCATATTCAGCCTAAATTTTCCCCCTCAGTTTACCTCATTTCTCTCAGTTGTTTATTTGTTAATCTTTTGCCACTGGATGCAACCAGTGGCAGAATGAGGGCAGACACATGCAAAGTATTTAATAGCTGTCTGCAACTTTTTATTTATTTATTTATTTAACACAGGGGAGGGATACTCGCTACTTACCCATTGACCATATTCTGCTTCTGCTATAAAAAGGGAATTAACTGGTTCCAGGGCAGGAGTTAAAGAGCTTTTTTAACATATAAACCATAAAATGGGGTAGGCTCTTGTAAGCCCTATCATCCAGGACTCAACTTTCTCTGAATGTTTACTTCCACCCCCACACTATCCATCGTGGGAAGGCAGCAGGTTAGAAGGGTGGGCACCACAACATGTGAGGGTGACAGGCTAGCGTGACCATATGTCCATTTGCTGAATATGGGACACCTACCAAAATTCAAGCAATCAGAATTATGCAGTACAAATGTTCAAATTAACATCAAGTTTACTTTGCCCTGTTAAAGAGAAATACTGTATAGCTTGTTTATTGATATTTAACCTCTTACATTTCAGTCTTCAAAATTCACATGGGGAGGGGTGACACATGCACGAATACTCCTATAAATCTCTCCCCCTTGGGCCAAGGGGGGAAGACAAGCAGGGGGAAGAGACTCACCGACCTTCCATACCAAACACTCTCCACATTCCACGCCTGTCTGGGCCTGCAGGATGGACCCAGCTCTCACTTCTTCATGAAGCAACACATTCGAGCAGTGGCATGCAGAATCACACGCCCCACCTCCCCAGACGTCTGCCAGATTCACACCTGAATGTGGCCAGCAGCAGCCTTAATGCATGGAGAGCAGCTCTGAATCACAGGAGAAGTGAGGAAGGGGAAGGGATGACCCGGTCCATGTATTTGCAGGGCTCTTCCCTCCCTCCTATCCCTAGCACTTTTGGCTGGAAGCAGCTTGTCCTGTCTTACCCACACAGTGCTAAAAGATAGCTCACACATCCAGACTGATGTTAGCCATCGACATTACTAATGAAGTGCCGCGATGAATTTTGGGGAGTAAGGGCAATTTGAAGTAGCGTGGGCACTTTGGCTACACAGCATGCCAGCTCTTCAAAGTTTGACATTTCAAAGTTGCTGTGGGGGAGAACTAGCCTAATGAAGTGCTACATATTCACTACAGCGCTTCATTAGAATTACAATTCTCTAATTCTCCCCCACGGCAACTTTGAAATGTCAAACTTTGAAGTGCTGGCATGCCGTGTAGCCAAAGTGCTCACACTACTTCAAATTGCCTTTACTCCCCAAAATTCATCGCAGCACTTCATTAGTAATCTCCCATCAGTCTGACTACCATGCCCCCTTTGAAGGAGGAGACAAGTGTAGGCATAGCCCATTAATATTTTAATACACATATATGAACTCTAAATGCATTATCAAAGTATATACTCAGTCACAAAGCCATTTTTTTTAAATGTTGGGAGACTCACCTTGCCTATTTACCTTAGTTCTATATATTTTTTAAATTAAGAAAATGGCCTGCATGAGCATACCACTTACTACTGTATGCCAGGGATGTGCATTGATAGGAGGTTGGTACAGCTGAGTGGTCCGTGAATTGTGAGTGAAACCCTGGCCTGGAACAGTTCAGTAGCTCATTGCCCTTTGACAAATTTCAGGCTGCGCAGTGTGCTATTCCCATGGCTGTCCTCTTGGGCCGTCTCTACACAGCCCTGCGGGGGAGAGGGGGTGGTGGCGGCGGCTTCCAGAAGGAACTCCTCTTTCCGGAGGCCCCTTCTTCCCAAAAATTTTTGGGAAGAAGGGGCCTCTGGAAGAAGGACTTCCTTCTGGAAGCCGTCATCACCACCCCCACCCCCCCCACGGCCACGCTACTACATGGCATTTTGCAGTCCGGACGAACGGTCTTTCAGACTCCAAATCAATTGACTTTATGCAAATGAGGTGCAGGGAATTTGCATCCACACCTCATTAGCATATTTCGCTCCATGTATTAGCATGCCACTTCCAAAGGAAGTGGCCTGTGCAGAAACAGCCTTGGTTACTACCCTTCACAGCCCAGAGGATGATGCAAGTTTATAGCAAATGTATAACTCTTAAGGATTTTAGGACCATTTATATTAAAATGAACACATGTATGCAAAATATTTATTGCTGCTTAATACAATACAAATTTTAGGGAATCAAATAGCATTCAATATAGAATCTGTCTTTTGTTTGACAAATCTGTGTCAACAGATTATGTGAATAAGAGTGAAGACACACCAGCCCAAACCACATGCTCTTCTCACCACAAACATTCTTGTGACAATAACCTCTGAATGAATTAAAAAGAGAGGAAATCTTAGCTTTTACTGGCATTAAGACCTGCTTAGACAGCTGGCTAATTCATCATCCTTTTGGTGAAGCCAAATAGCTCTAATAAAATGCTGTTTCCCCTTTTTGTGCTATGACATACGCCTATCCAGTCCTTGTTATCAAAATGTAGACTCAGCAGTGCATGTCCCTCTCCAGAAAAAAACCCAAAGGAATGTATCAGAAAGAGAGGGTAAGAACTGAGAGCCTCTGAAGTCACTAACCTTTCATTCACCTCACTGGATCAAGCCCTGAAGGTGGAAAGAGAAGCCTGATGAATTAGAGAGGCGTTCACCCTAAATTAGTAGTCTTGGAACAGCCTGAAAATGCTCAGTCACATCCACACTCAGGCATTCCATCTCCAGACGGACAAAACTTCTGCTCTATTCCAAAACAACAGTCAGAGTAAAAGGCATCAAACCTGAAGTTTTAGTGAGAGTCATATAAAAAAATGCAGAAGGGGAAACAGCATTTGGTGCTTTCTTCAAAAACCTTACATGACAAGTAAAGGACTTTCAGCTGCACTGTGAATCCAGTTCTCTATATGATGGATACCAGAGATGTGTTCTTAGTAGACATATGACTTTTTTTTTTTTTTAAATATATTACAGAGTCACTCAGCGGACCAAGCCGTGACCTGTTAGGCTTTATAAACAATGTGATCATTGTAAGGTTTTGAGGCCAATCTACAGTTTAATACTACTGAACAAGAAGACTATGCAGATTTTTTTTTCTCCTCAATCTTATTTCACCAGCAAATTAATAAAAATCAAAAGGTAATGATGTAATTAGGATAGTTGTCCTAAAACTTAGATAAAAGAAAAAGTTGAACTTCTAAAGTGCAAAACCAGAATGTGTTGTCCATCGTATAAAACCCACAATTAAGTAAAATGTGATTATTAGTACTATTTTGTTAGTCTTTAAAGTGTTACGACTGCTTTTTTTATTTTAATTATTTGTAGTTTAGTATCATTTGCAGGCCCCAGTGAGAATCTGAACCACGTAGTCTTACATGCTATATGGAGATACCCAATGATATGTTCCTGCCCCAAACTGCTTAAATTGCCATCTGGCAATCTTATCCACACGGGCCGGCTCCCAGACTTACTCAAAGCCCTATTGTTGCTTATAATCAGACTGCACAACAGGGGCCTAAAAGGACAACATGCACACTTTCCCCACTCCCTCTCCACTCCCTCCCCAAACATGCAGAGCAATCAGAGTGACAATTGGAATTAAAACAGAGTCCCTGTTATTTGCAATCCTTGGCTACCCCAGTATTCACTTATATTTCTATACTAGTGCAGATTTTCTGTTTTTAAGATAGCTTTAAGAAATAAAAAATTACCATGCTGGATTAGACCCATGGACCATCTAGTTCAATATTTTGTCTCCCACAGTGGAACCCAGCAGCACACAGATAATGAAAAATTAATAAGATATTATTCCTAAAGTCTAACTAGCACCAAGAACAATAAAATTTAAATATTTAATGGAAGCAAGTCATAAGACAACAAAATGCATAAGTTATATAAATTGTATAAGTTTATTATAACTTTATATATAAATTACATAAAGATAAAAATTACATATCTATAACTATCACTAATAGTTCAGCATGTTACATTTACAAATTTAAAACTGATTCCATGAGAGTATGTCGGTGGGTTATTCTGAAAATCAAGTGACAAGAAATAAAGATTGAAGTTAATATGGAAGTAATTTTTGAACTGACATGAGGGATGACCTCCCACCCATGATAAAAGACTTCAGCTTGCTAAAGAGAGTTAATCCTACCATTATTTTAGCCAATATGCCATCATCACTTGACTCCATGGTTACCACTGCTTTGTCTGTTTCAATTTCACATAATGCATCTCCTGCATTTACAGTTTCACCTGCAAAACAAGACATGATTTTAAAATACTGCAGAACTCCTTAACCCTTAACAAAATTGAGATATACTGAATTGTCCTTTAATGCACATCTGTCTACCACTTTTCTAGTACTGTAGATATGGCTAAAAATGCCATAAATAATATTGCACTTTGAGACTTCTGGATCATCAACACTCTTTTGTACAGTGTTAATGTCATTAATTACCCATGTTTGTAAGAATTCAAACAGATAGAACAATTAATTGACTCATTTTAGCTCACAAACAGGAGCACAGTCAAGCAGACAACACTGAAATCCTTACGTCCAGCCTTTGGCAGCAACTGATAGCCACTTATGAAAATTGTGTTGTAAGCGTCTCTTAATACAACACAGATAACAAGCAGCATTGTCTTAAAATCATATAGAAGACAGGTGTGTCTCTGTGTTTATATACATAAGCAAATGAGATTTATATATAGAGGCCAGTGTTACTGTGAGTTTAAAGTATAGAGTTAAACATGGTACTGTCTTCTGCCATAGACTCCAAGCATTATAGATATACAAATAAAATGTTAAGAAAATGAAAAAATGTTCAGATGGCAAGTCTGTCACTTTTTTTCCTCTGAGCATATTATAATATTCCTGAACAAGACCTTTTAGAAATACTCATTTCTGTGAAATGAAAATACGTAAGTGTGTTAGAAGTGACCCCCATGAACTACACTGGTCTACAGACAGGAACATTTTAGTTTTTCCTGTCTTTTTTAAGCATAGCCCATATAGATGTATTATTGCATCATAACAGCCCTATGAGCCTGCATTATTCTGTTAGATGAATAATGACTGGATGCCAGCCATTAAATTAAATTACACTGAGAAATATGGAGAGAATCCAATATATTTGTACCTTACAGCATATAAAATGTGTTTTAAACAATACTGAAGAAACAAAAAAGGTACAACTATGTATCGGGTTTGTAGGCACTGTACTTTTAATTAAAATGCAAAAATATAGGCTTTAACTCTTTCCTCGGCACAGTAAATGAAGTGACAACACTATAGATCTAATTTTAATTTCCACTTCCACTCTGAAGCACTTAATCATCAGAAAAATTACTTTGCCATCTAAGATTTCAGCTTGTGTATGCAACATGCACATCTTTGTCTTATTTCTTGCATCATGACTACTTATAAAGGGATGAGAAAAAAATGCTACATAGTTTGGATGACTTTGGCAATAAGAAACAGCTGCTACATTCAAGCCTCAATTTGTGGGGATTGCTAGGCCACCTTCTCAGAAAACCATCATGCAGCATCATTTGTCAAGCTCGAAACTGGAACCTACACAGGCAATGCACCTTGGACAACGTGGAGAAGATCTACGGAGATTGAAGAACAACTGAGATGCTCCTGGAGTCAGCCAGAAGTTTTGTCCTGAGACAGAATGAAGTGAAGGAGACCTGTAGATGACCTATGCTCCATTCAGAGCACAAGGGTTTAAGGCAAGTAAGTCAATTAAATACTCCCCCAACTTCCCTTGTGGGAACTCTATCAGGGAGAAAAGATGGCCAATACCTTTGTCCATCCAAACAGATACAAGGAACTTAGCACTTTGTTGTTTCATTTTTTTTTTTTTAAACCAAATCTACATGAGGACACAACATTGCAACAGAATTAGGATGACTGATGCAGGACCACCAATTTAATTCATAGTGGATTTGGTTCTGTGAGATGATTAATTCATGTGGCATGTCAGAACTTACAATACCTTAGACAGCTAGATAGGTATTTATCAAATAAAATAGACTCATTCCATAGCAGAGCCAATTCTGTGCCCAGCACAAATTGAGGGGGCATGTGACATTTTTATGCCTCCTATCAGGACTAGACTGAGGCCAAACCATGCCTACTCCAGGTCTTGGTGCCACACCTAGTCGCCTCAGAACAGTTTTATTTTGAAAAAACTATGCAACAGTAATAGTTCCACCAGTATAGGACTGCCAAAACACAACAATGCTCCAGCAACGTCCCCACCTCCTCAACATGCTTCTTACCCTGGAGACATCAAACGATTCCAAGCTGCTTGGGGATTCCCCTGTGCCGCCTCTTGCCTCTCACTGTATCAACAGCCAGTGGAAGAGTGTTTAATGGAATATCTATTTTTAGAAATACTTTGCAATATAACCTTTAGAAATCCCTGTATCTGGTTCAGTAACTCAGTTCAATGAATAGGACTGTGATAGCTCTGAGCAGGGGGTGCCACATTCATGATATATCTTGGCAGGTGTCCAATTGGATGCCTAGTAACTGAAAAGATCAGCTCTCCCAGTGGAAAGAGCTGAAAAGCAGAGCCCTTTGCTGAATTTTCCAATTCCCAAAGTTTAACAATGGAAAAACTAGCACTGGGATCATAAAATTGTTCAGATGGCAATGCTTGGTGTGACTAATAGTTACATTTATTCAGATACTTTAAAACCCCTTGTTTTTAGTGGTTAGTTCTTTATGTTAGAGTGCTTGCTACTCTACTACATGGAGTTCTCCAAATTTAAGCTGTGCCAGATCCAACAGAAGTTCAGTAACTCAAATGTAATAAAATATTGGTGCCAGTCCATTTACTAGTGGACAGGTGTCCAAATCATAAGACACAAAACGCACCCTTTGATTCATAAGGATTGACAACGGACTCCTTAGAGGTCACCCACCTAGAACATGTCTGGGGAAGCATCACTGATACTGCCAATTCTGTATGCCTGGCACTGATAAATCAGAGGATTTTAGTCTCCAGGGTTTTCAATCTGTCTTCTTTAACCAGTAATAAAGTCACACACAATAAATACCTTTAGAATAAAAAGCAAATTTATTTTTAAGCAAATGGTTTCATTACCCACAGGAGCCAACAGAAAACTGTATCAGCAACTAGGGGGAAATAATGAGGCTGGATATTAAATATAACATGTTTTCTCCTACTGAAGTGAAATCATTTGTCTCTGCTCTGCAACTGCTAAAATAAATTTACACTGTCAGAGCAGAACAGTAACCAGAATAGTATTTTAGTGACCCCTGCTGGTTACATAGGAGAAAAGCCCACACATTTCCACATGCAACAGAACAGGTTTATACTTCCAGTCATGTCTCTCCATTTATTCTGAAACTTGGCACCATGTACAATTTCTTTTTTTTTTCTTTTTTTTTTTTAAGATATGAGATGTAGTTTTACTGATATCTACTAGTAATATTCAACTATATATCAAGCCATTGCAGAATAAGTCATTTATGACAATAACTTAATGGTGGTAAATTTAGCAGCATTACTCCCACTTTCCTTCCCGTACCCCGCTCTTAAACAACAATCCACCTATTTTCTTTAAACCTTATTACACTTCTATTTTCTCGACTGCCAAGTGAAAAAAAAAGTTTAGAATTACTAATCAGAGATGAGGTAAATGAGCCTTTTTTTTTAAATGTAAAGATGTCATTGACATCTAAACATTAGGCTAATTGATCTTTGAGTCCAACCTTCAATTAAGATAAATTAACATGCACAGATGATTTTCAGTTATTTGTGTAGGGAAGCATACCAGGGACTGAAATAACTTTGCGAAGCACCCATGGAGGGAATGGTATAAGACACTGATAATGAGGAATAACAATTGTACAGTGGGTTTAAAAGAGTTTGTATTTTAAACTGTAGTTATAAACACAATACTGCAAAACACGGTTTCATGGTTATCAGAAACTCATGGGCTACATCTACACTACAGCAAGCTGTTGATATAAAAACAAAAAAGCAGTCAAGTAGCACTTTAAAGATTTGGGTGAGTTTTTTCATGGAGCTGACTTGACTGCTTTTTTGTTTTGATAGTATATAGACTAGCACAGCTCCCTCTCTGTTACTGGTGATATAAGTAACTGATGAAAGATACCTTCTGACAAACTTCTGTCACCAGATTGCAGCCACATGCAAAACCGGATCGCTCAGTCAAGCCACTCTCAGACAGGGCTGCCCAGTGTCCCAGAAGCCCTGTCTGTTAACAGAGGGTATCCCCCGGAGCGTCCACACTGGCTTTCTACTGACAGATTCTGTCGAGATATGCACTCTGACTTCTGGGGGAATGGCAGAACACTGCCGACATTTTGTGACTTACTGTCGACAGAACACATTTGTACTGTGGATGCTCCACCAGTTCTGTTGACAAAACTCGTTAGTGTAAATATAGCCATGGTTAGTTATGTTACGCCATGCCATGTCTACACTATGGCTGGCTCTACACAGAGAGCTATTGCCAGCAGCTTCATGATGAGCAGTCTAACAATTGCAAATGGCTCCTCATTAGCATAACTGCATGGCTAATTTTTTCAGGCATAAGGGGCTGGCAACAGAGGGAGTTTTTGCTGGCAGAGGCATGTTCACATGGCCTCTTTACTTCCAGGAGCAGCTTTTGCTGGCAGCGAGATCTCGCACAGCTATGCTAATGAACTGCACGATTATGCTAATGCAGTGGCCATTTGCAACTGCAAGACTGCTCGTTAGCAGGAAGCCGCTGACCATACCTGTCCATGTAGACCCAGCCTGCAAGTACTAGAGCGACACATCTCTGTAGCACTGCAGTATGAAGATGTTTGCTACTGCAACAGAAGGGTTTCCCCCCACCCCGCAATGACTGTAGTAAATCCATCCCTTTCAGTAGTAGTAGCCAGGTCAGTGGAAGAATTCTTTCACCAACTTATTGTGGTCGATACTAGGGTTCAGGTCAGTTTAACTATGTTTTCAGTATGTGATTAAGCTCCTGAGCAACACAGCTAGATCAACCCAAGGTTTAGATGCAGGCCATACTTTAGAGAAACAACTTCCTGGGCAGTTGTCATTGTCTATCTGTAAGTCATTAAACCTCATGAAGCTTTGATATACCCATCACTAAAATGGACATAATTATGCTCACATAACTCCCAAAAGTATTACTATGAGAGTTAATATTTGTAGAACACTTCACTGTTCTACAGTATCTCTGATCTGAGGTTCTCAAAGAATTTTGTTTGTCAAAATACAAACCGAATTTTAACTTTGGAAAAAAAAGAGTAACCATGTCTTAAAAGTAACTAAATCTGGGAAATATATTCTCACACAGAGTACAGTAATAGAGGCCATATAAAGTACCTAACTTTGTCTAATTTTCCAAAACTACTTAGTAACTGTGCTCTCTCAGTACTGTCCACACTTTCTCCAAAAGGATACATATTCAGAGGAAAAAAAAAAAAAAAAAAGAGAGATTACCAAAGAGGTTTGTATGAAAATTAGCATACTTCAAGGGCTCTTCATTCCTAGCTTTATGTAAATATATCTGTATTTGTATATGTAGATATACACATATCTATAAGAGAAACCAACAATGGTCCTTAGAGCCCCAGATATAATCTTATTGCTCCCTAAAAGCCAAGCAGGGCATAAAGGTTCAACTGCAAACTTTATGGCTTACTGAAGGGTCATGAACACATTACTTTTCCTGGGCTCCATGAATAAAATTTAAAATCCAGCCATAACCTGAATTGTCATTGAATCTGGGACAAGAGACCAAAAAAGAAACAAGTTTTCATGCTGACAGAGTGAGAACCAATGACTCTTCCAATTCAGCCTACATCTCTAGAGCACCCTCATTTACAGAGCAAGCATGTGAAGACACAAAATACTGTAGAAGTCATTCATCGAACAGTGCCAACACATTCTAATAAAAGTCAGTTACTTTTCAGGTGATAGACCTTGGAGAGCAAGAGATAAATGAGGACCCAAAGTATCTTTTCATGAAAAGTTAATGGGTTCTGGAAATGAGTCTTTCCAGATATAGAGATATGTCTAGGCAAGTTAAATTTGTTCACTTTCCATTAGCTTTAAGAATAGACTTCTCTAATTAATAAAATGTCAGCCCTGAATACCCACAATAACAATTCCTTGTCTTTCATAATTCACTAGTAGAAAGAAACATTAGAATTCATACCTAATAGCCAGTAACTTTATCACAGTTCACGCTAGCTGCATCTTGGACACCACTCTGGTTTTCCTCTCTGGCTGCATCTCCGCAAGCTAGTTCTTATGGAAAAAACAGGCCCTTTTTCAAAAGGGCACACAGAGGTCATTTCTACACAGGCTAATACAGGGAGCAAAAGATGCTAATGAGGCACGAATGCAAATTCCCCATACCTCATTAGCATAACGTCACGTGACGTGGAGTCCAGAAGACCGTTCTTCTGGACTCCAAAACACCGTGTAGAAGCGCGGCCCCGTTGGGGCAGGGGGAGCGCTTCCAGAAGGAAGTCCTTCTTCCGGAGGCCCCTTCCCAAAAATTTGGAAGTGGCTTGTGTAGAAACAGCCAGAGTGTCCACACACAAAATGCATTCTTTTGGTTTCGAATCAAAAGAGCGCAGCTCTTCTTCTAGAAACCCTCTTCCACTCCCGGATCAGGAAGATTGCCTCCTTTCAAAAGCTTCTTTCAAAGAAAAGCATAAGTAGGTACTCTGGGGACCCTTTTTCAAAAGAGCAGTCCTCATGGTGCCAGATTTTTCAATCCCCAGCCCATTCTTTCAACAGAGTGTAGGCTGTGTGGATGTTCTCTATCAAAAGAGCGGATTGATCTTTTGATCTGCTTTTGTGTGTCTGGATGCACTCTTTCAAAAGATCTTCCAGCAGATCTGTCAATGCGGCCTCTGAGTTTATGCCAGCCAGGTTTAGACCCTCTTATTCTTAGGCATAGACCCTAGGCTACAGTCCTGTGTGTGCCACCTCTAATTACTCTTAACAGGTCTTCCTGGACTCAGTATCTGCAGTCCTTCCCTTCAGGAGCTGCAACTAGCAACAAATACAGTAACCCCAAATAGCTTTCTTAAAACAAAGTACTGTTTAAACCTAACAGTAGGAACAGAACATAAGAGAAATTGTGAAAATTTAAACAGCCCATATACACACAATTTATTGTTAACACAAAAATCTCAGGCTACAAAGCAAATTACTGTTCACCAACCTGCCACTTTGTAACATCCTATGTGGATGCTGTTGCAGTGTGGTGAAAGTCTCAGAAGGAAGCTTAGTACACGAGTACTTCAAAATGTAATATGTTAAGACGCATCTTGGAACTTCCAGCGAACTATAGCTGTGGCCACATGGAACATTACTTTGCAGCAAGCTGCTGACCTGCAGATTCATAACCTAGCTTGGTGGGTGCTAGTTTGCTGTGCACAAAAACCTTTATTTTAAGGTTAGGCAGGTCTGTTTTACTCCATTCACCCAAACTCTGGCATCTGCGTGTCCATCTGCTTGCCAGAAATATCTGTCGAATGGCCTACCTCCACTAGAAGGTGGATCAACACTGTAGCAAATCAATCCATCAGCGGTTGATTTAGCAAACCTAGTAAAGACCCTCCTAAGAAGATGACGTGTGGCTATGCAACAGTAATTTATTCTCAGCAGTGGCCGTAGGTCAGCATAAATTGCATTCACAAAACTCTACAGTGTAAATAAGGTCAATGTTCAGCTGAATGATTCTAGGTGGCCAACAAAAGGAGCATACACCCTCCCTTACAGGTTTAAATTTAGTTAGCACAAACTAAAAAGTAACACCTCACTGAGAAGCATACAGAGATGTCTTTCTAGAAACAGTTTAAACTGAAATTTTCATAAGAACTTGGGAATGTAATAACAGATTTCACAACACTTCTGAAGTGGTGTAGCATTTCTATATTGCTGAATCATGCCAAAAGTCATTTGTGTTATTTCATGAGAATCTTGTGTTCTGTACATTAATAATTTAAAATATTTTGTCCGTTACTTATTTAAAAAACACACACATATACACACACTTTCAGAAACGGAGTCTGAAAATATGTCTTTACTTGGGAGTTAGAACTCTATTTACAAAAACACAAAATATGTTAAAAGAGTAGCTTAGAGGTAGTTTTCTAACTGTGGCCGTGAACCTCTCCTTAGCAGACAGCAGGAAGAAACATTGTTGAGAAGCAGCAATCTGTGGATGGGATAATTGGTAGACAGCTGGCACCCAATAAATGATCCTACACTTACAAAACAGTCCACATAATAAATTGGAGAATCAGTGCACAATTCATAAAATTGTGCTTTTACATAACACTCTCTCACCTTCCTTTTTTAACCATTTCACAATATTTCCTTCCTCCATTGTAGGAGACAGTGCAGGCATGAGTATTTTAACAGCAGGAATACCTGGAAAAGACAACACTGGAATTAACCACCAAAATCGCTGCTTATCACACAATTAATACAGTTTAGATCCTTGAGTAAGTAAAGAAATGAGAGTTAAAAGCAAAATTAGTGCATAGACAAAGAATCCAAGGAAATATATAAAATATTCACCCTTGTCCTGTAATTCACAAACGTTAACAACATCTGACAAATCTAAACTTGTTAATTATCATGCTATAGACTACTGAAGGAAAACTATTACACTTGCAAAGAAATAGTCATGGAAGAATGCTTATATACTTAGCAGCTGAGATAAAACAAGATACATTTTTCTTTCTTTCTTTCTGGATACAATGTGGAGCTTTTTCTGCAGCAGTAATATTCTAACAGAGATTAGTACACTAGCAGATTACAAAGATATAGCTGTTATATGGTACACAACAATAGGAAAACAGAATTTCTTTATTCCTCAAAATCTCCACAGATCCACATCCAAAAGATTGATCTCTAAAGCACATGCATTGAGAAATTGACTTGAAGTTATACATGGTTCACGATCCCAGAAAACCTGCAGTGCAGAAACATAGATAACTGCTTCAGCCTTCTATAACTAATTAGTTCTCTCTTGTTCCAAATCAGTTTTAAAAAACTGATTCCTCTTTGCTCTGGTACATAAATTATTTAATTTTACAAATGCTAAAATAATGAGAAATGCTATAGTGAAATTCAGAGACTATTCCTGATCAAATACAGTTTTGTGGCTGTATTTGATCTACAGGGATTGATAATTTCTCTCTGATCCCTGCTGGCCCAGCCTAGTGTTTAGAAAAGTTACTGGTTCTGAGAATACTTGTGCTAGTTTGACAAACCCTGTTTATCCTTGAGAATACATGAAATGGTGGACCTCACAGCGTAGATCCATGTCTTTGTTTACTCAAATACTTTCACTGTGCTAGCCCATTATGGATCCCAGAATTAGAAATTAACACTGTATAAGGCTTAAAGGATTTCATAAAATACAGATATGTTTCCAGTTCTAACAGTTTGCTTAGAGACTGTGGCTTCAATTAGTCAGGGAAAATTGAAAGGCTGAAAATAAATTATGGTAATAACAACAATAACAATTTAAAATTCTTATCTCATGCACAGCCAATAATTTTATTAAGGTTTACCTCAACTCAGTTTCCACACAAGCATTTATTAGTCCAAAGGCTACTTGGGACACACTACATCCAACATATACAAATCGGCGTATACATCTGTGTTCTGCTCCTTACTAACATGAACAATTATAAACATTGACTCAATGCACACACCCAGAACAGGGCCAGGAAATACCTTCCCATTCTCATGTGTCTCCAGGAGACCCAGCAAAAGCTGTGACAAAAATGCCAAGAAAACATTGTGTGTACACATTATTGCAAACAAGTGATGTCTTTGAAAGTTAGTGGACCTTAGGCTGAAGTAAGGCAAACCAGTTTAGGGCTGCATTCTGCTGTCTTTGGCTACAGCTACACTGGCCCCTCCGTTTTAAAAGGGTCATGCAACCATGCTGGGTCAAAAATGCAAATGAGGTGCCAATCTGAATATTCAGCACCTCATTTGCATAATGGCACCCACTCACTGCATCAAAAGTGCTGCTTGCAAAATGTAAAATAGCTGTGTAGATGGGGCTCTGTCAAAAGGAAGCCTCATTTTCGAAAGCACCTCTCTTCCCAAAACAAACTGGGAAACACTGGACTGGTTGGTAGGAGGGGAGGAGCTGGTAGGTTCTGAGCTCACTGGCACTTCAGTACAAGCAGAGAACACAGACTCTTTATGTCCTTTTCTTGAAACTACTACAATCGCTTTTGAAGCAGATACCATTCTAATTCAATCTAAATTTTATCACTAAGCCCAGTTTTTATTATAAGCAATTAAGAGTAATGCCTGTTCTCTAAAGAAAAAAATTATCCTCAATAATCTCACCTTCGTATTAAAAATACTTAGCATTTATGTGGCTCATTCCAGATTCAAAGATCTTGTACAACAATTAGCTAATTTCCACAATACTCCTGGGAAGTAAGTAGTATAATCATTTTATAGGCGGGGAAACAAGTTTCCGTGACTTGCACAGAGCTTCACTGTAGTAGTAGTGGAGTTGGAATTATAATCCCGGAGTTTTTGGCTTCCTGTTCCACTCTCATTCCACCAGACCTTGCTGGTGCCATTAGCCATATTTGTTTACCAACTGCTGTTTATTTAAAGCCATTTCTAAATTTCCCACCAGTTACATTTAGGGAATCAACTTAAAATATTTTAAACACAGACCAATTGCTAACTTGAAATCATCACTCATGTCATAGTCCTTTCATCTTTAAAGTTATGTTCCTCCCAGACACAGATTTTAGTTGTTTGTCTCACACACGCCCCAACAGGTTAAAGCAGAAGAACTCTGAAATACATTGCTGGGGTAGCAGCAACGAAGGGTCCTGTGGCACCTTATAGACTAACAGAAAAGTTTTGAGCATGAGCTTTCATGAGCACAGACTCACTTCATCAGATGCTGGTCTTGGAAATCTGCAGGGCCAGGTATAAATAAGCCAGAGCAAGGCTGGGGATAACAAGGTTAGCTCAGTCAGCAAGGGTGAGGCTTACTACCAGCAGTTGATCTAGAGGTGTGAACACCAAGGGAGGGGAAGATGCTTTTGTATTTAGCCAGCCATTCACAGTCTTTGTTTAAGCCTGAGCTAAGGGTGTCGAATTTGCAGATGAATTGTAGCTCAGCAATTTCTCTTTGGAGTCTGGTCCTGAAATTTTTTTGCTGTAGGATAGCTACTTTTAAGTCTGCTACTGTGTGGCCTGGGAGATTGAAGTGCTCTCCTATGGGTTTTTGTATATTGCCATTTCTGATATCTGATTTGTGTGCGTTTATTCTTTTACGTAGAGACTGTCCAGTTTGTCCGATGTATATAGCAGAGGGACATTGCTGGCACACGATGGCATAAATTATATTGGTAGATGTGCAGCTGAATGAACCCATGATGGTGTGGCTGATCTGGTTAGGTCCTGTAATGGTGTTGCTGGTCTAGCTATATGGGCAGAGCTGGCGACGAGGTTTGTGGCATGGATGGGTCCCTGAGTTAGAGTGACTGTGGTGCGGTGTATAGTTGCTGGTTAGGATTTGCTTCAGGTTGGCAGGTTGTCTGTGGGCAAGGACTGGTCTGCCTCCCAAGGCCTGTGAAAGTGGGGGATCATTGTCCAGGATGGGTTGTAAATCCCTGATGATGCACTGCAGAGGTTTTAGCTGAGGACTGTAGGTGATGGCTAGTGGTGGTCTGTTGGTTTCTCTCTTGGGCTTGTCCTGTAGTAAGAGGCTTCGTGGCACACGTCTGGCTCTGTTGAACTGGTTTTTCACTTCCTCAGGTGGGTATTGCAGTTCCAAGAATGCTTGGTAGAGATTCTGTAGGCGTTTGTCTCTGTTGAAGGGGTTGGAGCAAATGCGGTTGTATCTTAGTGCTTGGCTGTAGACAATGGACCGTGTGGTGTGTCTGGGATGGAAGCTGGAGGCATGAAGGTAGGCATAGCGGTCAGTGGGTTTATGGTACAGGGTGGTACTGATGTGGCCATCGTGTATTAGCACCGTGGTGTCCAGGAAGTGGATCTCCTGTGTAGACTCTTCCAGGCTGAGATTGATGTTGGGGTGAAAGCTGTTGAAGTCCCGGTGGAATTCCTCCAGAGTCTCCTTCCCATGGGTCCAGATGATGAAGATGTCATCAATGTAACGTAAGTAGAGACGGGGTGTTAGTGGACAAGAGTTAAGGAAGCGCTGTTCCAGGTCAGCCATGAAAATAGTGGCATATTGAGGGGCCGTGCGGGTACCCATAGCTGTGCCGCTGATTTAAAGGTATATATCATCACCAAATCTGAAATAGTTGTGTGTGAGGATAAAGTTACAGAGCTCAGCCATCAGATGTGCTGTAGCACCATCAGGGATACTGTTCCGGACAGCATTTATTCTATCTTTGTGTGGGATGTTGGTATAGAGAGCCTCTACATCCATGGTGGCTAGGATAGTGTTTTCTGGTAGGTCATCAATGTATTGCACTTTTCTCAGGAAGTCAGTGGTGTCTCGGAGATAGCTGGGAGTGCTGGTGGCATAGGGTCTCAGGAGAGAGTGCACATAACCAGACAGTCCTTCAGTGACTGTCCTACATTGCTGAGGTAGATACCGAATGTAGAGACAAATTGTGAAGCATTGCTGTTTAAACTATAGGTATTAATGTACACAGTATTTTTAAATGTATTTTAAAAGTCCTTTGGATTCGCAATGCACTTTATATTCTAATCCACTGGTCATAACTTCTATGTTCACTACTTATTATTGTTTCATCTGCCTTGAAATAATTACAGTAAGTGCTTTGTCAAAGCAGAAAAGTGACAGTGTACTAGAGTTGGAAGTCCCTCAGCATCATCAGCTGAAATGCCATTTCATAGCTTCTTTCAAGATTACTCTGTCAGTTGTAAAGAAAAAAATTACTACACTTCTAAATCAGTGCAAATATCACACAGCAATATCTGAGATATGAAAAAAATAAGGAAAAAAATAGAGTGAAGTACTACATTAGGAGACCATTTCTCCTCTTTCAAGGAAGCATACCAGCATTTGCCTCTTCTGGGTTCTAGCCCTGTACTGAATTTAGTGTGACCTTCTACTGAGTTTTAGAATGTCTCTCACCTGTTCAAATGTAAATGTAGTACAAACCAATTTGCAGCTATTATGAAACAAATCTAAGCTTCATTACTCTGACTAATCTACATATGGCATTGCTGCAACTTCATATAAAAGCTCTCTGCTTATAGGAGTACATTATGCAAACCAAAGATCTATAGTGGAGGATTGGATCAATGCCAGAATAAAATTACACAGTCATTGCCACTTCAGCTCCTCTACCACTGTGCAATTCCTATGTTCTATGAGGGGCTGAAATAGTGATTTCCCTTAATTCTAGTCCTCCTTAAACAAAACGTTGTTCCAACTTGCACCCTCTGCAGGCTCGACAATATAGACATATTATGGCATATGTATCATAGTTAACGCTATAGCAAGGTTAATGGCACAAAATGTTAATACTGTCATTACTGATTAAAATTTGTACCTGTTCCAGTGGTACAAAATGGGTATAATTTTAAACAGTCCATTTTTGCTCTAGAACCTGTTTTAAGAAGACTTCAGTGGTCATGGAAAATCTTTAAATAGAAAAGGCATTACTAACGTACCATTTGAAATTCTAGTCTGACTTTAAAGAACGTGTAATTTGCAAGACACTGAAGACAAAATGCATGTTGCACACCATTGACTCCAGAACCCGCATTTGGTGACTATCTGCAGGCAAATGTTTGATCTTAAGCTGCTGGCTCTCCTCCTGCCCTATCTCCTAACAGACAACTGAAAAAGCTTTATTCCCCCATGTAGCGTCCCTGTGGACCTGCAGTAATAGTTTATCCAATATCACCTCTCCAAGTGGTGAGAGTCCATTTGGTCATGGCTAGGCGGCTATGCATCCACAGAATGTTCACACTATTAAGATCTGCACCAGAAAAAAAGTGTGAAAGCCTCTGGCTCTATAATTTCCAAGAGAACCTGTGGATCCAATCACTACATGAGTTTTATCACATGATTCAGTGACACCTGGCTCAAATCCTGTAAGAACCCGTCAAGTGTTTCATACGCTATTAACATTTTACAAGCAAAAACATTGCTGTTATCCTTGCACTCAGCCCCTTTGAAAGGCAAATGATCTCTCTATGCCCAATTTTTCTGAAACACTGAATTATTGACATACAAAAACAGCAAAGATCAGTAGTAGTAGTAGACATCCTTCAGTCTGCATAGACTATGGATTGCACCCTTTATAGTTTAAATTGAGGGCTTCATTTACAGCGTCTACTGTGACTATGAAGACCCACATGAGAGTGACAGTCCTTGCTGCATCTCTTGCAGATGTGGTGGGTGTCTGACAAGTCCCTAGTGCGCTTTCTGTGTGCTCGCTTCTCCTCTGCTAGCTGTCTGATCCTCATCTGGCCCTTCTGAAGGCCCTTGTGTAACCCCTGCCTCCATCTGCCGCGGTCATCTGCTAGTTCTTCCCAGTTGTCCAGCTCGATGTCTACCTCTCTGGGGTCTCTCTTGCAGACATCTTTGTAGCGCAACTGGGGGCATCCGGGAGGTCTTTTGCCAGAGGCTAGCTCCCCATACAGGATGTCTTTTGGAATCCTTCCATCATTCATCCTGTGGACGTGGCCAAGCCAGCAGAGCCGCCGCTGCCTGAGGAGGGTGTGCATGGTTGGGATTCCAGCTTGCTTGAGGACGGCGGTGTTGGTCACTCTGTCCTTCCATGATATTCCAAGGATGCGCCTGAGGCAGCGCAAGTGGAAGACGTTCAGCCTCTTTTCCTGGCGGGCATACAGGGTCCAAGTCTCGCTGCCATAAAGGAGGGTGCTGAGGATGCAGGCTCTGTAGACTTGCATTTTGGTGTGAGTGTACAGCTTGTTGTTATTCCACACTCTCTTGCTGAGTCTGGACAGAGTTGTGGCCGCTTTTCCGATCCTCCTATTTAGCTCAGTGTCCAACGACAGGGTGTCAGTGATGGTGGACCCGAGGTAAACGAACTCGTGGACGACCTCTAACGTATAGTTGTCAATGCTGATTGATGGGGATTCAGCAACATCCTGACTGAGTACGTTTGTCTTCTTTAGGCTGATGGTAAGCCCAAAGTCTTTGCACGCTTTGGAGAACCGATCCAGCAGTTTTTGAAGCTGGTCTACTGTGTGAGACACTACAGCAGCATCGTCTGCTAACAGCATGTCTCTGATGAGGACTTCCCGCACCTTAGACTTAGCTTTCAGCCTTGCAAGATTAAACAGTTTCCCATCAGATCATGTGTGCAGCACGATGCCCTCTGTTGAAGATCCAAAGGCATGCTTCAGGAGGAGCGCGAAGAAGATCCCGAACAATGTCGGAGCAAGCACGCATCCTTGTTTGACGCCGCTCCCGATGCTGAAAGCAACCGATAATGCGCCGTCATATTGGATGGTTCCTCTCATGTCTTCGTGGAACAACTGGATCATCTTGAGTAACCGTGGAGGACAGCCTATCTTGTGAAGCAGTTTGAACAGACCATCCCTGCTGACCAAGTCAAAGCCCTTGGTCAGGTCGATGAAGGCTATGTAGAGTGGCTTCCTCTGCTCCCTGCATTTCTCCTGCAGCTGCCTTAGAGAGAAGACCAAGTCAACAGTAGACCTCTCTGCACGGAATCCACACTGCGATTTGGGATACACCCTCTCAGCAATCTTCTGGAGTCTGCCAAGGATGACGCGAGCGACCAGTTTACCAGTGACGCTTCGGAGGGAGATTCCACGGTAGTTGTTGCAGTCACTTCTGTCTCCTTTGTTCTTATACAATGTTACAATGTTAGCGTCGCGCATATCCTGTGGAACCTCACCCTCTTTCCAGCACAGGCACAGTAGCTCATGTAGGGGTTCCAGGAGTGTGTCCGCGGCACACTTGATTACCTCTGGTGGTATACCATCCTGGCCAGGGGCCTTTCCTGCTGCAGTGCTGTCGATGGCTCTTTTCAGTTCATCCACAGTCAGTTCCTGATCCAGTTCATCCATTACTGGTAGGAGCTCAATGGCTCAGAATGAGTGAAAAGAGATAGAAATTCCATATAAGTGTCATGGAGTTAGGGGAAAAAAAAAATCTCCCCTTTCATCATGGGGAAGCACAGCACATTAGGTAAAGGTGTTTATGTCTTCTCCTAGAGGATCTGGAATTGATATAGATTAAGTGAACCATTGGTCTGTTCTGGCCATGCAATACCGTTGACCAGTCACCTGAAATGGAACTGTTTAAAGTTCAGTCCTATAGGATTGCATCATCTATCATGTAGCTGGCCAAATGATTATTCTAAATTATTACATCAGTAACTAGCAATCAGGAACTCCTAAGAAAATTCAAAATTATGTGGGATTTATTCGATGACAGGGAAACAGAAAAGTGCTACCAATAGCAGGAAAGGGGGTGAAACAAGCCTGTTTAGGACAATTCTGAACTGTATCATAAGATGTATTAACTGCCAAATTATAAGAGCAATGGCATTATAGTGTTGGATGGGACCTCCAGAGGTCATCTATTCTAACCCCTCCCCTGACAGGCATTTGTCTAACTTGTTCTTAAAAATCTTCAATTATGTGAGTTCCACAACTTACCCTGGAAGCCTATTCCCATAATTCACTATCCTTACTGCTGGTAAGATTAAAGATTAGACATGCCTGGTTTAGTTTTGAAACTTTCCTCCTTTGTCAGGTTTACTAAACTTTTTACCATTTTTGTGGCTTTCCCCCAGACTATCAATTTGTCCACCTTTCTCTTAAAGCATGCCATCCAGAAACGGACACAGTAGCGCAGCTGAAGCCTCACCTGTGCAGAGGACAACAGACAATTACCTCCCATATCTTTTACATAGCTCTCGTCTTCATACACTCGAGAATCATATTGGCCTCTTGCATGTGCATTACACTGCTGACTCTCATTCAATTGTGATGTACTGCTGAAAAGGATCTGGGGGCTACAGTGTAACAGTAGAACCTCAAGACAGGAACACCAGAGTTACAGACTCAGCCACTATGTAGGGTTCCCAGGCATCCATTTAAGAAGTCTATTCAGTGGTGCAGCAAGAGCCCAAGACTAAGGAGGGCTCCCTACCTGTCCTGGCTTGATGGAGAAGGCTCTAAGCATGGTCTCCACTCCAAGTGTCAGCTCTCCAGCTCCCACTGTCAGAAAACTACAACCAAAAGGAGCTGTGAGGGTGACACTTGCAGGCACAAGGGCAACACATGGCACCTCAATGGCTTCCCATGCAACTGAGGTCAACAAGCACCTGGTGGCTTCTTTTTGGGAGCTGTGCTAAGCACCGCCAAGGCAATCAGTAGAGCAGGAACAGTGCTGGGGTCTGCACTGCCATCCCTCCCCCAGCTGGTAGGAAGGGCTCCGTTTCAAATACTCCTCCCATCACTAGAAGGGGGACAAGTTTGCAGCCCAACACAAGAAAGGAAGCTGCCAGCACAGAGGAGGGAGTCTGAATTCACCTGCTTCTGTAACTGAAGCCCAAACTCCATTTTGTTCAGCATTATAAATGTTTCGGAGTTAGTGAACAGCCTCCATTCTTGATGTAGCCACAACCTTGCCATTAATGAAGATATAGGAGAAACCCAAGAAGGACCTCACTAGATAGAGCCTCAATTTCAACAGAGAAGCTTTGATAAACTACTCTTGGTTACACTGTCAACCAGTCTTGCACCCACTCTCACATTGGTGGATGAAACCCAGACCAGTTAGTGGTTGTGTCACCACCTGCTCCACAACTTTGGGTGCCTATCAATGTTTTGCTGATGTAGCTCATAATATGTCCCCTTTCAAACAGCAGGCGGGTTACACCATGTGTATCTGTATATAGCCCAAGTCCTGATCCGGCCACTCTTATGCCAGCAGCCTGTCAGCTGCACACCAATTACAGTCAGCCTTGCTTACCACTTTTACTCAATTCCAGTCCCAGATCATCACCAACCAACATATGGGCTACACTTCCCAGTCCTCTTCTGGGCTGTTCAGGTATCAGAAGTCCATTATCCCAGAGAACAATGTAAAATAGTTTGCTTCTTCAGTTGGAATTTCCAAACACTGATTAGTTTTGATTACAAAATAGAAGTTTATTATTCTATAAAGAGAAGTTTCAAGCGAGTGCAAGGCATTAAAGTCAGAAATGGTTACAAGAGAAATACAGATAAAATGCTTCCTAGTAGGTCTGACTCAACTTAAGCTAGACTCATTTCAAGATAAAATTCCTACCACATTTTCCCAGAAACATAGATGACCAAATTCTGAAGCTGGAATCTGAACTGAAAGCCCAACGGGTTGGTTCCTTTGTCTTTTTAGGTGAAAGAAAGAACCCCTGGTGTTTTTACCCCTTACTTTTACAGTCCAATCTTCCTTTAAAGTAGTTTCATCTAAGAATTACTGCTCAATGCAAGTTTATTTAAGCAGTTAAGAAAGCAATGTGTTGCCCAGTCATGAAGGAGCCTGCTGTTCCCTTTTCTCTCCTGTGTATGCTTCAGTGCAGATTTGCCTTGTCTCCTCATGCTGTCTCAAGGACTTTGCTTACCACTTATGTGTAAATTGGGGTAAACAACCATTCGCTTATGATAGGCATGCTTAGCCACTCCTACCTAATTGGGGCTACATGTCTTTAAACCTGTGCTACCAACATCAATAGTGAAAAATTGTAACTTTACATATAGTTTTGTTGCCTGCCTTTCACCATGATATTATTGACCAGCAATTTATTAGCTTTCAAATGACACCTCACAAGGCATATTTTGTACAGACATTATTACAGTGGTATGTAGGGTATGAATACAGTGTTGCATTGGGTCACACCCACTTTCTAGTCACTTCACCTAGATCAGATTTCCTTAGTTCACTGATGAGAACACTGTGTCAGAAGCCTTACTAAAAATCAATATACTTCTCCCACCCCTCCACTAACCATTCTCTTCCCTGAAGTTTATTTTGGTTTTTTCCTTGCCAGCGAATAGTCCCATTACCTGCCTCTACTGTGGCTAGTAGTATGAGCGATATGATTGTCAGTTTTACCACTGACCAGCAGTGAAATACACCTGAGTGTTGTCAATTTTTCTCTGCTCTTGAGAAGCCATAAGCTGCAATAGTAGCAACAGATGTGTAAACTCAAATGCAACCACAAGTGACAGAAACCTATTTTAAAATGAAAACTTAAGTTCTGCTGAAATTGATGACTGAAGAAAATAACAGAAATGTAAACATTCTTTTTTCTAGTAATTTTCACTCTATTAAAAACAAATTCTCTCATTAGTAGCAAATACAAGTTGATTTTACAACAAGGAAATGGGAAGTCGTGGTCCAGTTTTTATTCTACTAATGACTTTGTGTGGGACACAAAGGCAATTACTTTGTTTCCTGCATGCTACATTCCTCCATCCAGCATCCCAACAAAGCTGGAAAACAGGCATATTGCTACTTTTCATAGAGAAGTTAGTTTTAACATAAAATTGAGTTCTACAAATGACAATCATTTCGAGATCATTTGACGAAAGGTGCTATTAATAAATGCAAAAGGCAGGCTTTGGCAAGCAAAGACATAGGTAGAAAAACTTGCCACCTATTTTAAAAATGCAGTTTGAGAATTATGTTTTAATTTAAGCTCTTAAACACCTTTTATGTGGTTTGAAATATTAAAATAAACATTTTAATACAGAATTTACAGACATTGTACCCCACAAAATGAGAGATGCCAGAAAAGTAGTTCAAACTTCAACAGAAATGTGAGGTATCACCATAAAAGAAAAATTAAATGCTGTAATTTAAAAAACTATGTCACAAGTAGGACTTGAACCAGAAATCCTTAACAAGCACAACACAGTGAATGGCAGTTTTGCCTAGGGAATAAAGTCTATGGGGATAATCAAAAATAAGTGAAAATAAATGAAAAGATCTAAAAAAAAACAACCTCCAAGTGGCTTCACTGTGATTCTCCCACTCTTTCCTCTCCCACTCCTATTTAAATAATCAGCCCCCATCACAGATCTCACTAATTTATTTCTCTTTCATTTGTTTCATCCATCACCTGTATTCCCTGATCTCTCAGGCTGCATCTACACTACATTCTCTTTCCGAAAGGGGAATGCAAATGAGTGAAATCGGAAACGCAAACGAGTCACAGGTTTACACACCAAAATAGGAAGAAGGGTTCTTTCAGAAATGGGGTTTATTTCCAAACAACCCTGCCTACATAGCTATTTTTGCTTCCAAAAAAGGCTCTTCCAGAAGCAAGATCCTGCGAGACTATGCAAATGAGGCACAAGATATGTAAATCTGCACCTCATTTGCATTTACAATCTGACTCATTTGCACTCCCCTTTCAAAAGGGAATGTAGTATAGACACAGCCTCAATGATTTTCCCTTCATTTGTCCTTCTCTGAGCAGAGGACTCAGTTCACTAGATGTCTCACAGGTATCTCATTTAAAAAAAAAAAAAATCCTACTCTTACTGGAATTTCAAGCACTAATTAGCGAGTTACAAGCAGCAACTCCAAAGTTACAGAATTAGGGACTGAGGGGTAGGATTAAGTAACAAAGCACTTTATTAAAAAAAAAACAATTTTTATTGAAATGGTCATTTGCCATAAAAATTTGTGAAAACTTTAACAAAATACAATATTTCAATAACATTGCCAATTTTGTGAATGGTTTTAGTTCATAGAAAGATGAAAAATTTCATTCAAAATATTTCAGCCAGGTATAGTTCTACATGGGACACACAGACTATGTCCTCGCTAATCAACAGGCACCTACCCTCTTGCAGCACTGCTAGAAATGTTCTTTTGGCCAAACACCATAATTACTACTGGATATAAAAGACGTTCATTCTTGACGCAGCTCAAACTCTTATTCAGACAGACAAAGGTTATGTCGACACTACAGCAATAGAAAGAAGTTTTTCTGGAAGACCTTTCTGAAAAAGCTTCCTTCAAAAGCACACGTCCGCACAGACAAAAGTGGGTCAAAAAAAACCAAACAAACCATCAGCTGTTTCTACAGAGAGCTTCCACAGAGCCCCTGCTCTTTCAAAAGAATGGGGCAGGGATCAAAAAAAATCCAGCACCACGAGGACTGCTCTTTCGAAAAAAAGGTCCCATGGGATTCTACACACTCCACCCGCTCCCCCCCGAATGAATCTTTCAGAAAAAGGAATTCTTCCTCATCTGGGAAAGGAAGAGGGCCACTGGAAAGAGTGCTGCATTCTTCCAATTTAGTATTGAAAGAATGTATGTTGTGTAGAGAGACTCCAAGGGATTTTTTGGAAGACACTCAGCTTTTTCAAAAAAAAAAAATGTGCTAGTGTATATGTAGACAAACAGAAAACTTCAGGAGTCAGGAATCCTCTTTGGAGAAAGCAAGCTTATTTCCATGTTAAATCTCTCATTTAACCCTCTTTAACATGCACAGAATGCTTTAAAAACAGATCTCAAAGTAAAGTTTGTTTGGGTTTTTCTGCAAGGAAACAGAAGCAGTAAAAAAAAAATCAATGGAAGTAAATTGTAGAAGGAACGTGGGGGTTAGGGGACTTCAAGAAAGTACACTGTTGGTTTTGAAAACATTTCTCAGAACTCTTTGGCCACTCAATGCAAAAGCAGCCACATCTACTGTTAGAAAATGGTCTCAAACTGCTTGCCATATGCTTTGCCCTCTAGACACCAAGCTCTGTGACACACCTCCATGCTCCTTTCTCCCAAGGCCTTACATCCCTCATCCCATTTCCACTGGTCAAAAGAGTATCACTACCCACCCTCTGATTCTCCAGCTTCCCTCCCTCCACACCGCACATTGTTGCTTGCTCACGTCACACCAGGTACCTCTCTCCTGGTCACCTACTGACCAGCACACCAGCCTGCATACATAGGCTGCCCTGACCACAGGCTCCTTGCAGACATCTGGCTGCTGCCTTAACCACCCTTTTCCCTTCCCCTTGAAAGTCACTGCTGTCCCACAGGCACTGCAGCAGGGTCTAACAGCCACAGGCAGTCAGCCAAGAACTACATCTTTGTGACAGAGGTCAAATACTCACCCAGCAGCTCATGGCTCCTGTGCAGAAGCCTCCAGCCTCCTCCAGAGCGGTGAGCAGTACAAGCTCCCACGACAAATCTCCCCCGCAGAAGTAGTTTAACCATCCCTTTGCTACTGCAGTTCAGCCACACGGAAGCTGCCATCTTGCTCTCCTCCCGCCCCAAGCCAGGGCTGTCCTGGTCACTGCCTGAGAGAAAAGGCGTCTCCCCCTCACCCCGCCACAGCTGTCCCACCCTTAATCATCTCAACACAACTAAGCGGTCCTTTGCAGCCTCGGCTAATGTGTGCTCAGCGATTTGGGTTCCTGACCCTCTTCTTTCCGGGCGTGCAGACGCAGCACACGTACCCCCCTGCACAAGCCAAGAGCTACACGATTCTACTCAAAACGCCTTCTGATTATTTCTCATAAATTATTATTTATTAAATAATAAATTAAGTGTGTTAGTCTGTATCTTCACAAAAAGGTCTGTAGCACCTTAAAAACTAACCCATTCATTAGGACACAAGCTTTCATGCGTGAGACCCCCTTGTTCAGATTTTCAGATCCTTGTAATTAGGACATGTTATTTGTTGCTTAAGCGCATGGCTCAGTCATATGTCAAGCATCAGCCTCGGCTAAGGCTGCAGCAGGTGTTTAGGGTTCGTCTCCAATGATCCTCTTTCTGTTTCAATAGTCTCAAAGCTGAGTTCAAAAACCATGAATCAGGGCCCACAATAACAAGACTGGCTTGTGACACACGGGCTGCCCCCACCCCCAAATAATATAAATGCGGTGCTTGTGTTTTGCACCACTCGGTTGCACTTGGAACACTCCTCCAGAAGGCCTCTCCCGTGACCGGTACATCGGGTTTCCCTTCCACGGTGAACAAGATTCAACACAACCATCTAACCCCAAAGAAGTGGGAATTTAATTAAGCGACCCCAGGGAAGTGTCAGTCCCAAGCGCTGGTAACAGCTAATTGTACTATAATAGCGCTCGAAGGCGAACAGGTCCCCTTGCACTGAGTGACGGCGCTGCCCAAAAGAGAGCAGCGAGTGGTCCTGAAACTAGAGACAACAGCTGGCGTGACAGCCCGGGAGTCGTGACTGGCAGCAAGCGGCTCCTTCTCCGCCTCCGTCCTGGCGTGAGGTGTTTCCACATCGCCCGGGCACGGACTCGCCTCGCCGGCCGGCCGGCTTCTAACCCCTGCCACCTGTCCTTCCAGTGTCCTGCCCCGCCTCCCCCGGACCCTGCCCTGCGGACATCTCCGCTGCTGGGACGGATCTCGGGACGGGAGCGGGGGTCGGCTGGGGGCGAGGCGCACCCGTCCCGCCGGGAGCTGGGTTAGCGACAGCGCCTGCCTACAGCCGCTTTCCCCGCCGTGCAGCTGCTCTGTCCCGCCGGAGCGCAACCCCGCGCCCCCGGAACTGAACCCTGCCCGCGCCGGGAGTTAGGAAGGACCCCGCTCTCCTCCCTCGCGCAGGCTCCGCTCGCTGCGTCAGGACCGCACCATGGCTGCGGTTGGGGGCGGCCGCTGTTGCCCACACGCATGCGGTGGCGTGGCCGGGGACGCACAGCAGGTACGGGAGGGGAGCCCGCCGGGTCGGGCCGATCTTTCGTCCCTCGGCTGCGCTGGTGGCTCGGGCAATGATTTTAGTGCCCTGTAGCCTCCTATTAAAAGCCCAGGCGGGGGTACGCTGTAGAGGGGCAGAGTAACAACAGGTGGGGCCCTGGGACAACACAGTCACAAGGTGTCCTCCCATTATATTTAAATCTGTCCTGCTTATTGTTGCTCATGACGCATAGTAAAGTGCCACTTGAATTAATTTTAAACTAAGACTGGCAGGGCCCATTTGCTTTGTTCCATTAAAGCGAATCGTTTAAACAAGATGGAGTTATGGAGCTTTGGGGCCCTTCTCACCTGAGGGTCCTGGAGCAATTCCCCTTTTGCCCTTATGTTAATCTGCTGCTGGGTAAACAGCTGCCCTGCTCCAGGGTTTTGTGGAGGATGGTAGTTTGGGGTACCTTGTGCTCATCTGCACAGGAATTAGGGGAGGGCTTGAGATGGAATGTTCCCAACTCTTGTGAAACAGCAACAAAAACATTTATTACTTGACCTGTTCAGGATCTCTGCTTTGTTTTCTAAAAGGCTGCAGCATTCGCAGCAGCAGGGAGCACCACGGTGTGCTCCTTTGTCTAATCCTGACTCTGAGGGTAAGTCTATACTAGGGAAATAAGTCGAGTTAAGCATTCTAGCTATGGTATTTGCATAGCTAGGAGCGACATATCTGAATCGACTTACTTCCCTAGTGAAGTCCAAGCCTCTTTAGTCTGGTGAGGAAATCCCTTACTCAGCGCAGCAATGTGGAGTGCAGGAGTTGATGGCCCAGCCCAGAGAGTTCGATTTTGCTGTGTCTTCACCAGATGCGCAAAATCAAACTCCAGAAGATCAACCTCAGCATATCGCTCTTCTGGTAAGTATAGACAAAGTCTGAGGGACAGATTCGATGCCTGAGCTGCCTGACACTTTCCTGCAGCATCTGAGCTTTCTTTGGTAGTCACTCATCAGGTATTGACTTAACCCAAGTAAGTTTCAAAACCTCATCTTTCTGACCAGCATAAATTGATCCAAATGAGATTGCCTCTATCATTTTTCACATTAATATCCTGCAATAATAATGGATAGCTACAATAAACTATATATATTCAGTTGCTATTGATTTAACTCTTAGTTCTGTAAATTCTAAACGAATGATTTCAAAAAATGCCAGTTATTAGCTGGGAGCTCATTTTAAATTATAATCTGCTGAGCAAAAAAACAGTCTCTTCATAGAGCTCATGTAAATATGTCATTTTTCTTTGCAGCCAATATTATGAAAACTAGAGTGAAATCAAAGCATTATAGAATGCATGAAAAGAAGTTGGATTGTTCTTATAAACCAAACCAGAAAAGTAACAATCCAGATTTTAGCTGATGTAAATCAAATAACTCCACTGGCTTCACTAGAGTTTCGCTGATATATATCCACTGAGGATTTGGTCCAATATAGTTTAGTTGGCATCTAGCGGGGTGTGAAAAAGGAAGAGTAACATGTTAATAGCAACCTCGCTATAGAATTCATGTTGAAATCATATATTAACTGTTACTAATGACAATTTAGATTTTTAAAACTGATTTAATTTCAATAGTCTAATTTATTTTTCACCAATGTAAACATAAATGCTTAGGATTCTTACAGATGGACACACTTTGATAAAATGTATTATAGTTTAAAATCTTCTAAAGTTTCTGTTGTGCTTTTTTAACAAATTGCTCTTTTTAACTGTCCTGCTTCACAAGAAAACAAAACATAATGTTTTATTCAAAAGATGACAAACCACAGAGGAACAATGGTGTCTATGTTTAAAACAGCTGTACAAATGACAGCTAGTCCAGATGTGACAAAGATTATTCCTGTATTATGTAGTGTAGTACTTGTCAAGTTAAAGTCTTCAGCTTACGGTTTTGATGCATCAAGTTACAGTTTTGATGCAGCTACATGCTTATGCATTTATCCAGCCTTACGCAAACAAGGAAATCATCTATAAATCAGCAAGAAAAAAGCCTGCCCTGGCCAGGACCATCAACCCCATTCTACTGCTTCCCTAAACTGCAACTAACTCTTACATATCCCAACAAATTGTATATACACTAGTGTGCTGGCTCTTAAAACTAAGTGCATACAGGTGTGCATTTGCTTTATAGCTGTAAAACTACATACGTGCACAAGTTTTTGCAGGTACATGGCACTATTGATCAGCGTAAGTATTTGGAAAATAAAATTATTTTAATTAAAATGTATATTCTCCATCTTTTTCCATTAGGGAGTACCAAAAATGGATCACTTACATTTTCTGCTAAATGATACTAAATTATATTATGGCTGAAAAGATAACATGCTATTACACTTTATAGGGAATTTTCAGTTTCAGGTTTCCATCACAGAAAAATGTTACCTTTCCTAATGGTATGTTTTCCAGATACTTTTATACATAGTATTTTATTGGATTCAAGTAAATATAAAATATTGTCTATCTTTTGTGCTTGATAAAATCGAAGTTTCTACATCAGAAAGGGGAAAAACAGTTTCTAGGAGTGAACGTTCTTGGCTCCATAGTGTTTAAGCAATAAGACCAAAGCATCTGTTTTCTTATACAAAGCTAACTTTGGTGTCAGATACATGGGAATGTCTTGGTTTCCCAGTCACCATCTCCCTTTAAGTTGAATGAGTTACAGAATCTAAAATAAATCAATAAATGATGCTTTTCATGAAAAACGATTCTACTGTAAAAGTAGCCAAAAAACAACAATAACCTTTGAAGTTTGTGACAGCTGTTCAAAGGTTAAAAACTTTAGGAATATTGATATTGAAATATGTGTAACTGTGTTGCAAGTTGGAGAGCAAAGTGTGGATTCAAGTGTTTGAAACAAAACATACAAGTTTGAGCAGTTTTTTTGTACTGAGCAAGATAAGATGACGCATCTATTGTATATGCATGTGTGAGTGTGTGTATATATATATTAAAAAATGGCTCTCCACCCCAGAAACAGTTGCATTTCTGTGTTGTAAGTAATATACTTTAATATTGTAAATTCTAATAAGAGGACGTTTCAACAACTTCCCTAACATTGTCTGCAAAATAGTTTTCCTTTGCTGACTGCTATTATCTAATACACTTTTTCCCCTGTGTTTTTTTAGTTTTATAAGATGTTCAAAGGGTTCTCCATTTAATTTTTCTGATATGGGAACAGGAAATCAAAGCTGAGTTGCGCCACAGATGAACCATGAATGAGTCTGTGACATGGTACTCATCCTCAGGAGCTGTATAAATGTTTGTTATTCCATTGTATTTATAAAATTAGTGATTACATTAAAATGAACGTTTTCTTTGAAAGAAATATTGAAATGAGGCAATTAAGATAGCATCTGAAACAGTCTTACATTAGTAGGAATGTGAAGCTAACCAAGTGATCTAGTGACATGAACCCTTCTCTAGATATTTTAGTGCTAATTGAAAAGAAAATAACACATATCTAAAACTTATACAGTATGATCCATATATTTTCATAATCCCAGTTGATATAGCCTGTTAATAAAATTAGGAATTTTGTGATAATCTTGCAAAATAACTCTACTTAAAAGTTATTCAGAAGGACAAAATATATGGCATTTGGACTTTAAAACATATCATATTTCTAGAGATAATGGAAAATGTTCCAATATTTAGTGCTCGATGCATACTCTTTTGTCATGTGGTATGAATCTACAATGTAGATTTGTGGCTGTGGTTATACACAGGAAATTAATCTACATGTAACTTTGCAAGGAGAGGACTTAGCTGCCTTCAAAACATTTGAAGGTTGTAAACACTAAGAACGGGTAAATTTATTTAGGGCACAGTGGGAGAAATAAGAAAAAATTATGCTACTTTATGATCTGACAAAGGTAAACGAAAGGACTAGCTGACCTAATAGTTCTCTTTTATATGTAATCTATGTGGGGGTGAGCTACAGTTCATTGACTCTGCTGGGCTTTGGACCATGCCCTTGAACTATTAATGCTGACTGATGATTTTTTTATTTTTGTCATGTGGCCCACAAAAAAATGTCCAGGCTAGCACACAAACATACTGTCAGTCTTTAGTTCAGGCACCAGTAAGATTTACTTTATTTTATTTTGCAATCTATGTAAATCAGATTATCATCTCATGACATTGATTTCAAATTCATAATGAACAATTACTTTTTTTAAGGACAAGTTACACCCAAGAAATCTGATCCCAGAACTCTGTAAGCTGTTTTATCATTTAGGCTGGGTCACAGGAACTGGTGGAGGAATCAGCTTGAAACATGGGTAAGTGTGGGGTTTTGAAAGTGATAAGGGTACAGATGATGGGGTCAATTAAATAAGCGTTGAGTATGCTACAATGCATGAAGGATGGCTGAAATTTTGGAATGAGGCCTTAGAAAAACATATTGCAGAGAAAACATTCTTGGTCTCTGAGGAGGGACTAATTCTTATATTCAGATGAATCCTGAAGACATATTAGTAGGAGATAATTTAGGTAGGTCAGGCAATAAGAAGTCTTATAATTAATCAATTTTTGTGTGTCTGCGGTACTATAGAGTGTACAGTTAGGGACCACTTTTCTGTATAATTCTGTATGAAATGTACCACCATTATTCAGCTTGACATGCTTGAAGTTATTAATAGATACAGAGGTCCTCTTAGTGGTCTTTGAAAGAAAGGACCAGTATTCATAATAATACCACAGATGCGCTGTTAGTGCAAGATAAACTTGATCTGAGGTCACAATGTAGTAAAACAGTGAGACTTTTCCGTACTCTTTGCATCACCACATGCATGCAACTATGTAGCTGTTCAAGCATCTGTAGAACCCTGTGTGGGTACAAAATTTGTATCTGTATCCTCAACTGTAAAACTGAGGTACAGATATCCATATCCACATCCATGAATACAAAGTGGACATCCACAGATTTGCAGGATTCTAGATACAAAATTTGACTCTGCATTTGTATCTTTAAAAATGACCTGTAGATATTCTCACACAGATATGTGGATGTGGATACCCATGGACATAAAACAGGTATACATGTGTTCGCAGGGCTCTAAGCATCTGATCTGAGTAGAGGACTTTGACTTAAAAAGAGAGTGAGGTTGCACTTCCTACTATGTTCCTCTGCAATTTTTATAGGGTGGAAGAGTGTATTAGTCTGAGCACGGATAGAACCATTTACAGTTATCTGTAGTTCTCAAGTGCTTGCTCACACTGACTACCCTTGATGCCTTGGGCAGGTCATAAGGCTTTGCTTCATTTTCTGTCAGAGGCAAAGTGGATGAAGTAATATATTTTATTGAACCAGCTTTTGTTGATGTGAGAGAAAAGTTTTTGTCAACATTTACTGGTGGAATCCAGTTCAGTTACTCTGAATCATTCAGTGGTTCGGAGGTAGGATGTATTGGAAAATTGTTCTGAGACACTTTGTAAACTGTCCTGCATTTTAAACACAGTTTTTTATTGACAGCTCTTCATAAAAGAGTTAATTTTAATGCAAATAATTTTCCTTTGAGAAAGGAAAATTGTCTCCGTGGCAATGGCTAGATTGCAGGCTTCTGTTGACGAACTTCCGTTGACAGAAATTTTGTCAACAAGAGCGCATGTCCACACTGTAGATCTCTCAGAAGGGATCTGCCAGTCGATAGCATTCTGTCAACATCCCTGTACACCTTATTCCATGAGAAAGAAGGGATGTCTCGACGTGATGGGGGAGTTTTCCAGCGTTTGGCCCCATGTGGACAGGCCAAATGTTGAAAAAGCCTCTCCTGATAGCAGATATGCCAATTGCCCTGTCAGCAAAAGATAAACCATCTAGACACAGCCTTTGTTTCAGCAGCAATGAAATAATAGTCAATTGTTTAACTTACTACTTTCTGTCTTATCTTGCTTATAGGATGGCATCAAGTATCCCTAAATTTAATTCATTAGTGTTAATGCATTAGTAGTGCAAATAGGTAATTCATTAAAACCACTTTTTTGGCCTCAGAGATAGGATGTCTTTTGTCAAGATAAGTATATTTGAAGATTATATCTTATTCAAAGGACTTTGTCAAGTCCATAAATGTGAACGCCTTATTTTCCTTGGGAAACTAATACAATCTTTATCCTGAAATTGCAGGAAATGTATGTGTAGCTTTTCAAATTGTTCACTAGGTGTCTCTATACTACAGATTTTAAAATAAGGCCTTTGAATTTACCTAGCGATTACAAATATTATCTGGCATTTTATCACCTTCTTATTGTCTTTACTGAAAATATTTCACATGCAATTTTAAATAATTTAATTTATGTAAGGATGTTGAAATTCTTCATTTACATAAGCCTTGCAAGCCTTAGGCATTTGCACTTGAACGTAAATTGTTCATTTTATTGAGTTGTTCTGTTTTTCCTGTGCAAATTAAATATAACTATTTATGCTGTAAAATATATATGGTACAATTTAATGGTAACTACACAAATAATTTTATTTCTCAATAACTAAAAGTGATCACAGACACTAAGAACAAATTGATATTAAGCTATAAAAGATAGATTTCACATTTTTTTTCTTGCATCATTGTGTCTACTTTAAATTTCCCTTCCATTTTACTTGATCCCAACTGATATGGGGCGTAGGCTTTTTGGTTTTTTTTCCCATCAAAGATACACGTGTATTCTGTTAAAGCTGTAGGCAAGGTAAAAGGACCTTTTATATCTTGGGTGTTCTCAAAGCTTTCACTTCTCTATTAAGTTCAGTGTCACATATTGAAAATCACCTGTATATGAATGTGTGGTGTGAAGACAAATCTGGTTGTATTATCATATACTGTGTAAGCTAATTCTTTGTCAGTCATGGGTAGAGTATTGAAATGGCTCTAGCAAATTATATGTACTTCAAATTGTATCACTTTTACCTGGAACTAAATTCTGTATCTTTTCCTAGAGATGAAATCTACATTGCTCCATCAGGAGTCCAAAAGGAAAGAATTCAGGTGTGTAAACTTTTTTTCCCCCCTCAGAACTCATCTTTGAAAAGCAACAAAATTACTTTTTGTGAGCTATTTATTCCAAGTGTTCTTTCAAAGCAGCTTTTGGTTTGTTGTGAAATCTGAGATACCTTGTTATCTCTAACTACCTTCTTGAGACTGCTGATGATCAGGCTAGTATTGTGTGAGCTCAGAACCTCAATTCAGTACTTGTTCAGTGGCATATGTGGGTTACTCCTTTTGGCTGTTTCTACACAGGCCACTTCCTTTGGAAGTGGCATGCTAATACGCGGAGCAAAAGATGCAAATTCCCCATGCCTCATTAGCATAACGTCATGTGATTTGGAGTCTGGAAGACCGTTCTTCTGGAGGCCCCTTCTTCCTGAAAATTTTTGGGCATTTTGGAGTCTGGAAGAACAGTCTTCCGGACTCCAAATCACGTGACGCTGTGCTAATGAGGCACAGGGAATTTGCATCCGCACCTCATTAGCATCTTTCACTCCATGTATTAGCATGCCACTTCCGAAGGAAGTGGCCTGTGTAGAAGTGGCCTTTGAGTTTTCATGTCCTGAATTAGAACTGACCATGAGTACAGCAACCCCAAATCTGTTCTTCAACAACCCAACTTGCAGCTGGTTTCCTACAGTTTCAGCTAATAGTGTTTACATACAGATAGGTAACTGTGTGGTAAAGCTTCAATTCTAAATATTTTTGTTTGTTTGTATGTAAATCTTTCGTCTTCTTGGGCTTCTTTGTAGGCAGATAGGATCTGCCCAGCTAAGAATTACCTTAGTCTATTTCAGTTCCTCTCACCTAAGAATAAAAGCAGAAGTATTGCTGGTAGTAAATAGCAAACACTGCCTGCTGATTTGTGCTACTGGGAACAACTCTGGCACAGAAACAAATGTGGAGCAAGAGTCAACGCTCCACTTCTCCCCCTGAGATAATACAATAAAGGTTGATTTGGGGGAATCCTCTGAATGATCTGAGATTTAGATTTCCACATAAAAATAATTAAATGTGCTTGCAGAAGAAAAGTTGGAGGCGAGATGCATTCTGGTGTGCTATATAGTTGATTTTAAATTTTAAAAAAATTGTGTGCTTAATCTCATGGAGAAATTGTTCAGGAACAGTTTATTAATTCAGAAGTATGGTTTATGTAAAGTTGCCAAAAGCAAGCCTGCTTTCTAGGTATCTCTCCAGAAGATGAATAAATTTATTTTAGGAAAGAGTGTTACAGTTTAAGTAGTTTTACCTCTCTCACAGCCTGAAGATATGTTTGTTTGTGACATAGAAGAACGGGACATCACTGGCCCTTCACCACACAAGAAACTAAAGAAAAGCCAGTGCACGCCTCTTTTTATGAATGCTTACACCATGAGAGGTATGCAGTAGATGCATTTGATTCAAACAATAATTAAGTACAAATTTGCTCATGAAATATAAACTCCTTTTAAATCATAAGTTGTACCCTCACTGGAATTTAATATTGCCTTACTTGGAAAATATTCTAGTAGCTAAATTTCTAGACTCATGACCGTCCAGTGATTTTATACAAATAGATTTCAGGCCATAGTAAAATCCTTTGCAATTGCAAAGGTAACCAAATTCCTAGTTAACACTGGAATAAGAAATGTAAAACTTAAAATTCCAAATCATTGGCAGAATATGTGTTTATTTCAAAATTATAAATATTTTGAAAAACAAAACTTTTTATCTAATTATGATGCATGCCACGTCATGAGTTTAGGATTCTATTTGTCTTGCATCTGTTGATGCCAGAATTGTTTTCTACATTGTGGAAGTAGCATACCTTCACATTAAATCTTTCTGACACCCACTAACCCCCCCCCCCCCCCCCCCGAAAAGATTTTGAGAGTCTGTTCTTGTTTTCATTTAAAGGAAACTTACACATGTAGACTGTTTGCATATCTAAAGAAGAATTTGTAATTTTCAACAACATTGTAGATTTATAACTTGTGATTCCTGTGTTTGATCTTTATACCACACCACAATATAAAAATAAAATGATTAAAAGTGATGTCAGGGAACTAATTTATAGTTTCCAGAGAGAAATGGCTATATAGCAAAACAAAATCTCTCCTCTTCTGAGTTCTTTGAATATTCTGCCATAAATAAGTCAAAATTTTAATGGTTTAGAACCTCAGTGCTCTTTGGTGATGCAATTAAAATGTTTTAGTCATCTCACCAGATTGAAATGTAAAATAGATGCATGAGGGAGAAGGTTTGCCTGGAACTTGTGCTACAACCAGTCACTGACGCCCTAAAAATAGCTCTTACTATTCTTTGTAGATTACCTAGGAAGGTTGTGGAATCTCCATCACTGGAGATGTTTAAGAGCGGGTTAGATAGATGTCTATCAGGGATGGTCTAGATGATGTTTGGTCCTGCCAAGAAGGCAGGGACCTTGACTCATTGACCTCTTGATGTCCCTTCCAGTTCCAGGGTTCTGTGATTCTACAGTTTACTTCCTGGTAGTATATGTGCTGTTTGCTCTAAAGAAGTATTTTTCTTGTCTAGTCCATTAGCGAGGATGTTGAGCAGAAGGGCTGAAACTTGCTTTCACATGTCAGTTTCTTAACGGAATGTAGGGAATCCCATTTCAGTATACTTGAAGGGATCCTGTTTTCTTCTTCCCCCCAGAAGCTGGAGCTGTGATCCATACTCATTCAAAAGCTGCTGTCATGGCTACCCTTCTCTATCCAGGAAGTGAGTTTAGAATTACTCATCAGGAAATGATAAAAGGAATCAAGAAATGCACTTCTGGAGGGTACTACAGGTAGATTCACATTTACAAAACTAACCCTGGATATATGGCTACCTCTCTATTACTGTCCAGTATACGCTATTTCTGCTAAATGTCACCTTTAGAAATGTCTGTGGCGGTGTCCGCATTCAAGTGAGCAAGATTTGAAATAAGTCAGAGGAACATTAAGCAAGTGTCTATTTGGAATAAAACTCACTATGTATGTCTCAGATCAAAGCTCAAATCCAGTTTGAGGAACATTAAACTGCCTAGGGAAAAACAATGGTTTCCATTGTAATTAATTTCCTTTCTATTCCAGAATGCTTCTTTTATTGTGAATTTGTATAGCAATGAAAGAGAACAGGCTGCCCTTTTTAATACCGATGCCAGATATGGTGAAGAGGCAGCAGTCCTAACTTCCAGCATGCTGTCTCAGGGGTGACCGTAAGCTAGGGGTGGTAAATAAGTAGCCCATCAGCTAGATATGGTTCATCGGGGTAGCTCCTTGCGGGCTGCCAGACATTTTGTATACCTGCGCATACATAAGTACGGTCACTTGCAGCTCCTGTTGGCTGCAGATCACCATTCCCAGCCACGGAACATGGTTTAAAAGACACTGCCTTAGACTGCACAGTGCTTTCACATGTCTTCATACAAATTACTCTGTTTAGAACCAGATTTTCCTTCTGTGAATGAATGCATTCAATACTAGATCAGTATTGCTTCATATCCAGAATTTAACTCTTTTTTTTTTTTTGGAGGGTGTTCTCCCTCCGTCTACTCAGAAAAACCCGTGTGATCTTTATGATGAATCTGAACTGAGTTAAAGTTTTATTATGTCTATTTTAAAAAGTTTCTGCAAAGATTATTTAAGGTTCAGGTCAGTGCCAGATATCTCAGTCCCTCTTTGTTACACATTGTTGTGTAAATTCCACTGAACAGCATGCAACATCTTCCTTATAGTGCAGTAGTTCTCAAACTGCTATCTGATGATTGCATGGGTCCCACTGAGGACTTTGTCACACGCAGAAACGTCTTTAATTCTTCAAGTACTGACAATCACTTCTGTTGGTGTCCCTGGGCTGGACTCTCAGGATTTCCAAAGCCTTTTTCAGACCAGCCAAATTTAGATGTTTTAATCCTCAGGTACTGATTCGTATCTTTCTTTATTGGGTGCTTTTTAAAGTAAATTTTGCCAGGATCGAGTTAGTAAATGTTGTCAGTATTAGAGGGGAAACCAATGAGGAAGACAGCAGACAAACTGTGAAGCAACTCACATTGGTGAAAGAAGTAAAAGCAAACAATGAAAGGAGATTGAGGCTAGGTCTACACTAGCCACCGAAGAGCGAATGCTTAGGTTCGATCTTCCAGGTCACTGTTTTGCACATGTATGAAACGGCGTGTTCTGGGATCAATGTCGAACCCAGAACACCTTGCAAGCCACAAGGATTAAGGCACGTCAGCAGGTGGAACACACCTGTTGACATTCTGCAGTGAGGTCAGGGACCAATGTCAATGGCTGCAAAATTGATTTTAAGTCTACAAATGGCGTAGCTAAAATTGTGTAGCAGCCATCGACATTCCCATAAGCGTAGACGTAGCCTTACTGCTGAGTAAAGTAAATTCCTAACTCCAAGAGAGAGAATAAATGGCAGGTACAAAACGTAAGCAGGCAGTTAAACCTAGTGCATTGAATGGTTTTGTTTGTGTTTTTGTGTCCAGAATACTTTTCAAGTATTCCTGGCACAGTGCAACCCAACATTTGTAGCTTTCGTAGGGAAGGGATTGAATCAGATTTGGGATAGGGAGTGTCCTTGGGGGGAAGTATACAAAGCATGGCTCACAAAATGAGAGAGTTGGAGATGTTACCAAATTTTCTGCAAATGACAGGATAACCTCTTAGGTCGGGTAAAGCTTAGGCCAGTGGTTCTTAGGTGTGGAAAAAGAAGTGTACTACTATCTATGCCATGTAAGAGTGGGAACAGAGTAATCTCCTGATAGAGAATACTTCAGAACATGTTGGTTTTAAAATGCAATATCATCTCATTTTCTCTTTAGATATGATGATAAGTTAGTGGTCCCCATTATTGAGAATACACCAGAAGAGAAGGATCTCAAGGAACGAATGGCACATGCAATGAAGGAATACCCAGATTCTTGTGCTGTATTGGTCAGACGTCATGGAGTTTATGTATGGGGAGAAACCTGGGAAAAAGCCAAAACAATGTGAGTGCAATTTAAAGAATATCGTATCTGTTGTCATATCAGTCCTGAAATATTAATGGAGGTAGAATCACTGCTGATGTACCTCAGCCATAGTTGATGCTTCTCTCCCTTGGCTGACACCACCAGTAACTCTCGGAGTGAAATATTGGTTCTGTTGAAGTCAGTAGAGAGCTTTACCTGTAAGGCCATGATTTCATCCTTGATTTTACCTGTAAGGCCATGATTTCATCCTCCATCCTTCCTCTTTCACAATTACCTCAGGCTGGGTCTACACTAGCAAGTTCTTTCAGAAAACCAGGCCCTTTGTTGAGAGAGCCTGCAGAGGGTTTGCACACAAAATGAACTCTTGATCTGAAATCGGAAGAATGTGGCACTTTTTCCAGCAGCCCTCTTCCTCCCACAGATGAGGAAGACCACCTTTTTTGAAAGAGCAGTCCCCAGATTTTTTGATGCCTAGCCCAGTCTTTGAAAAGAGCAGGGATTGTGTGGCCACTCTCTCGAAAGAGCAGATCAAGCTTTTGATCTACTTTTGTGTGGGGGAACACACTCTTTTGAAAAGTTTTTTTGAACGAGATCTTCCAGAAGAACTTCTTTTGAAAGATCGCTGTAGTGTAGACATAACCCCACTTTATGAAATTCCTGACAACGTAATTTCATATGGGAAGGCTGCTCCCACATAGGCATCAGCTGCTGGAGAAGATCTCCACGTTGCTTACATGGGTCCCTCACAGTCCCTTCCTCAACACCCTTCATGCCACTTATGCAGAGTGTTTTAAATGATATTTTTTTCCCATAAATTGGAATCCATTCCCCACCTGCCAGGGGAAAGCTATGCAAGCACAGACTCTGGGCACCACAGAGACCTTGCTAACCCTTCCCCACCAGAGACTTTATTGTGGAGGTGAAATGAATATTGTAATAAAGTGATAACAGGAATGGGGTGCCTTACTACTGCTCAGAGTAGAGTAGAAAAATAGTCCCTTTTTAAAAAATGCCATTTCCTAAGGATGCATCCCAACTCCACATTTCTCCTGTTTTTTTTGTTTTCTTTTTCCTGAAGGTGTGAATGTTATGATTACCTGTTCGATATTGCAGTACAGATGAAGCAGCATGGACTAGATCCTGAAAAACATCCAGCGGAAGAAAATGGGATTGTATAAACTACCACAATGCAGTTCTGTACCCCACTCACTCACCCACTCAAAATTGCTGTGCAAAAAGTTTAAATGTATTTGTCAGCCCTCCAGCATTTTTAACTGCAGGCCCTTCTACTGCATCTGGGAGAGTATGTTGTATGGTGAATTATATTGAATGTGTTCAGTAACATCAAGTGAAGGACATATAGCCCCAAATCTTGCACATGGATTCCTGCAGATGCACATTTCAATTGCAGGATCAGGGCCACGCTTAGCAATCCTGGTTTACCTTCCCCCCCACACCCCCCATGGTTAGCAGTTGTTGAATGCTGTTTGATTAATTTCAGCAGGAATAATGTATCACTTCAGACAGTAAAACTGCAGTGGATTTGGCTCCCTGTTTCCAAGGAATTGATGCTTAATAGTAGTTGAATCTGTCTCAACATCTAACTTCAGATCATTTTCGTAACTGAATGTTTTAAGCAGAACAAAGAAATTCAGAGCAGAAGCCTTAACTCCATCTCAGTGTACCTGACTTTTTGATATAGCAGCATATAGTACACATAAATTAACTGTATCTTCAGTTGTGCCTCCCATCTCTCTCAGGGCCTGCAGCAGCGCCAGTCTCGAGAGGCCAGCACACTGGCTCTGAAGGCAGCAGCAGCAGCTTACTGGCTGCTCATTGCTCATGCCCACCATTTTGCCTGCTCCTATGTCACCGCCTTATTGCTTCTGCCTTACACTCAACCTTGCATCTGTTCTACTCTGGCTTGCCTGCTACCCTGTGTGCTCCAGTTCCTGCCCTCTGGCTTAACCCTTGGCTCTAGTGTCTAGGTCCTGATCTCCAGCATGACTCTGGGCTCCAACGTCACACTACTGACTCCATCTGTGACCCTAATCTTAGTTCCCAAAACTATTCCAATCACCAGGTCACTATTACTACACGGCTAGATTGCCTTTGATCCATTAATTATTGCACAGCATCAACAACCTTGAGTGAGTATTTGCTCTTCTGACAACTTCAACCCAAACTTGCCTTGCAAGGCAATGTTCCTTTAGATGATCTGGGTTTTTATATACTATACTCAGAATAATATCTGTATTTAGATGAGATGATTCAAACTGAGGCGCCAGATAGGCCAGACACAAACACACTTCTATATTTTTATGCAGCATCTAGCATCAGTATTTAGGCAGTTTGTAATTTTTCTAGAATGAGTGGTTTTATTACAAATCAACCACAGGTTGAACCTCTCTAGTCTGGCATTCTCTCGTCTGGCAACGTCTGTAATCCGGTATGATTTTTAACTAGCCGGATGACTACTTATGGCTGTGACCAAGTTTCCTGTGGTTCCATAAAGTTTGTTTACAGCCACCAGTCGTGGCTCTCAGTGTTCTGTGCTGCTATTTAGCTGTTATTTGCCCCTAAATGTTTTCTAAGAGCCCAGTAAGCAGTGGAAGTATTGGTAGCCACTAGAGAATATTGACCTCCCATGGTTCAGCAAATTCTCTCATTTGGCACTGGGCAGGTCCCAAGTGTACCAGACTAGAGAGGGTCAACCTGTATAGCACTGTATATAATGGAAAGAGGAACATGTCTGTGTGTGAGCAGGAACTGATTATAGCACTTGGAGTATGTCCACGTAGCAATTTGACACTTGTTATCCTGTGACAGCTGACTGGGGCTGAGAGGGCTCATTATGAGGCTGTTTAATCGCTGTGCAGACTTCAGACTCTGGGACTCTCCCACCTTGCTAGGTCCTAGAACCTGGGCTCCAGCCTCAGCCCAGATGTCTACACTGCAGTTATGCAATGTACCTGGAGTTGTGTTGGTCCCAGGATTCTACCAAGGTGAGGCAAGTGAGGTAATCTCTTTTATTGGACCAGTTTCTTCCGCTGATAGAGAAAAATTATATAGCCACGCAGAGCTCTGCAGGTTTGGGAAAGATTCTCCCTGTGTTACAGCAAAATGCAAGATGAAACAGATGCTGAGCATAAGCAAATAGTACATAATGTAAGGGGCCTACACAAAGATACCTATTCCTAAAAATCTGAGTGATCTTCAAAGATTGCAGAGTCTGTGTTTGAAGAAACACTTTGTAATCAAATTAGTGATTTCATAGAAGTATTAAAATCCTTTTGAGTATTTATTGTTTAATAACTTGTTTAGAATCTGTATTTGTCTTGTTTCTTCCACCCAGGTTTGGGTGTTCTGATCTGCCACACAAATCTGAGATTCTGCTGCAGGCAGCCCAAAGCAGAAGAGGATGTTATTCCATTCATTTGATAGCTGGAGACTATTTTTGACCGTAAAGTGGTTTGGAAGGAAAGGAGGGAAACATTTTTCTTAAAAATTGCTATGGAAGAATTTCTTCAAAACAAAAAATCACTTTGATTTTCCCACTGCAATTCTAAGTTTCTGGAATGCTCTTCTGTGAAATCAAATGCAGACAATATGATGGCCAAAAATAAAGAGCGAGGTTGTAGAAGAAAATAAAGTATAATCTGTTACTAAAATTGAATCAGTGTATATTTGTCATCAATACTTATTTGCAGCAGTACAAAAGAAATCACCACTTAGGGTTTTCCACACCAAACCCACCATCCTACAAAATAATAATTTAAAAAATAACACATGGTTGCAAAGTTATAAACAGAAAGTTGTAACAGTAAATATATATTTATTTCCATTGGCATGTTTGTGTTTTTAAAACAAGCGTTAATTGATGGTCTTGGAAACCTCTGGTAATTTCAAAAAAATACAGGTTACACCTCTCAAAATGGTATTCTCTCATCTGTTGCCAGATGAGAGCAGCCGCCCCTGGGGTAGGAGCCCAAGCGGGGCTGTGAGCAGGAGTCCCTGCCTGCCTTGTGGTTGCAGGGCCAGGGCTGGAAGCTGAACCCCCCCAGCAGCTGGCATAAGGGGGAATAAGGGGACTTCGAAGTAGGCGGGGTCCTTTCGAAAAGGAGCCCCGTCTGGATGAGACGCGCGGCAGCAAGCCACATCAATTTCGAAGCGCCGTGGCTGCCGACATGCTAATGAAGCGCTGAATATGCATTTCAGCGCTTCATTAGTAAACTTCGAAATGGCCATTTGCGTGGCCATTTCGAAGTTTGGGGCACGTGTAGATGTAGCCTGAAAGTCCCACAGTCCAGCAGAGCGCTCAGGCTGCCTGCCTGCCATGGGCCTAGCTATGCTGCTCCCAGAAGCACTGCATGGAGAGGCTGCTGTCAAATGTGGCTGCACAGCCCAGAGGGGCAGCAGGTCTCCACTTGCTGCTTCTGCTCCCAACACCATTCTCACAGGTCTCATTGGCTGGAAAGTGGCCAATGGGAGCTGTGGGGGTGATGCTTGCAGTCACAGGCAGCACACGTGGGCCCACTGTTCCCCTCGCTCTGAGAGGCATGCAGACGCATTTGCGAGCAGGAGCTGGCCACTTTAAGTGGCATGGGGCACCATCACATGAGCACGCTCCAGTCAAAGAGCCACTTATAGTAAGCATTTCCTGCCTAGGGCCAGAGCATACACCTCACACCTTCTCCCACAACCAAGCCTCTTCCCGTGCCCAGCACCCCTACACCCCTTCCAAGTCAGAACCCCCTCCTGCATTCAAATTCACTTCCAGGCATCACGTCTCCTCCATTAATGTAATCGATATGTGCAGCCTGTGACCACTTAACAGAATTCTTAGAGTGGCCCACCTGCAAAAATTACCACCCCTGGTCTTGATGGACATTTGATGCATGGTGTATTTGATGCAGTGGTGTTCTGTTCTTGGCTTTCCTATCTTGTAGCTGGTCGCTGGATATTCCTCTTGCCCTGTCAATTTGTTTTTTTATTTCTCCTACTGGGTAATTCAGGTTTATGAAATTTTGGTAAAGATTTTGTAATTTACAGTCTGTCAGTAGGATCAGAGCAAATGTGATTGTACCTCAGGCTTGACTGTAAACAGTGGATCTGGTTATGTGTGCAGGATGGAAGCTAGAAGCGTGTAGGTAAGTATAGCGATCAGTGGGTTTCTGGTAGAGTGTGGTACCAATCAGGCCATCCTTGATTTGTACTGTAGTGTCCAGGAAATGTATGTCTCGTGTGGAGTAGTTGAGGCATAAGTTGATGGTGGGGTGCAGATTGTTATAGTCTCTGTGGAATTCTAGCGTCTCTATACCCTGGGTCCAAATCAAAGATGTCATCAATGTATCATATGTAGAGGAGGGGTTAAAAAAAAGCCAAGAACAGAAAACCACTGGTCATTACCTACAGTCCCCATCTCAAACTACTGAAATGCATTATTAAAGACTTACAACTTATCCTTAATCAGGATGCCACACTCCAGAAGACCCTAGGTGACAGGCCTGTTCTACAGACAACCTCCCAACCTTATGAGGATTCTCACCAACAATCACAGTCTATATGCAGGAACACCAGTCCTGGAACATTTCCTGGCAACAAAGCCCGTTGCCAGCTTTGTCCACATATCTATTCTGGAGATACCATCCATCACTGGATCTAATCAGGTTATTTACAGAATCATGGGCACATGCTCATATTCCTCAACTAACATCATATATGCCATCATGTGCCAATAATGCCCAGATGCTTTGTATATTGGACAGGCTTCAAACTCTTACACAAAGAATTAACGGGCACAAAACAGACACAAAAACACTCCTGATCCACAAACCAGTCAGCCAGCATTTTAATGGAGTGGCCTATTCTGTTAATGACCTGAAGGTCTGCATCTTACTGAAAAGGAATTTTCACAACAGGTTGGAGAGAGAGGCTGCTGAACTCTCTCTTATATTCAAATTCGACACATTAACACGTGGTTTGAACAGATGGGAATTTTTTAGGTCATTATGGGGGGGGGGTCTTTTGCATACTTGGCTTGATTTAATTCTTGACTCCCTACCTGCCCCCCCCCTCCACCTTCTGCACCTATGCTATCTGATTTGCTCACCTTGATAATATTTGTCTGATTTGTCAACCTTGATTACTATTTTTGGTTCTCTGTGCCTTAAACATTGAGTCTGTTCTGGTATGGCTATGATCTGAAGAAGTGGGTCTGTCCCACAAAAGCTCATCACCTAATAAATTATTTTGTTGGTCTTTAAAGTGCTACTGGACTGCTTTTTTGTTTTCATCACATATAGATTAGCACGGCTCTCTCTCTAAAATAAGGCTGTATATTTATAGATTGTGTTACTAACTAAACTGAAACTGCAAAACATTCTGAAAACATGCAAGTAACTTCAGTGGGGTTTTAGAGTTTTGGGTTTGTTCAAATACCATTTGCATGAAACATGAACTGAACTATTGTGAGTTTTTTTCAACATCTTTTGTGTTAATTCTTTTGTTTCCATTAGAGCGCAATCAAAAGGAATTGTGACTGGACAGTGTGGAATACTAAAAAGCAGAATAGCAGAATTAGTCTAGATATGAAGCAATGATGAGTGACATTGTTTCAGATTGGTCAGACAGCAAATACAAAGACCCACTGTTTTCCCTAACTGTAGGGAATCAAGCTACTGTACAAACAAGTTTCTCTCACCTCCTGGGTTATATAAAATTACAGACTTTAATCTTAGAAACCAGTCCTACAAGAATTTAAACATATAGCACAAACTCTTTTTTCTAAGTGTGCCTCAGATTAACAATATATCATCATAAGCAAAATTTGGGGAGAAAAGAGTGGCTTTAAGTATTTAAGCGTGGTACTGAGACTCTAGGCTTTCTTGCTGAGGTATGACTTTGGGCAGGTCAATTTGGGTCAGAGAGATAAGAGACTCCTGACAGAGTCAGGTGCTTAAACCTTTCTGAAGTGTAACCAGAGTTAGCTACTTTCTCAGGTTTCTCTGATGTCCCCAGCCTTTATCTCTGTGTTTCAATTAAGGTTTTTTGAATGGTGGCTGCAGTCAAATCCCAAGGCTGACATCAAACGCTTAAATAGTATTTATTAAAAAGGAAACTCATGCACAAAACACTTAATTGACCAACAACAAAGGTTACCTCCCACAAAACTTGACACAATCAAAAATATGAAAAGCTAATTTTTAGTTCACCACCCACAGTTACACATCTTATCACCATTAGCCTATATACTACAAACTATCCATTTCAGCCTTAAATCTGTCCCCAGAGGGATAGTGGACTTCTCTGTGCTGCTATTTGCAAACAGATTTATCCCAAATTCACATTCTCCAAATTGCTCCCTCCAAACAGCCCCATATTATCCTCAGGTCAGACTACAATACAGCTGTGGAAATTTTTGCCCTGTTTTGCTATGGGATTTATTTCCTCTCTGACAACAAGAAGTCCTGTGGCACTTTATAGACTACAGTGTGCCACAGGACGACTTGATGTTTTTGATGATACAGCCTAATTCGGCTACCCCTCTAATACATTTCCTGGCCAGTTCTTTTCACACTTCCTCCAAATGGAAAGCGAACTGAATGACAGTTGATAGTTGCTGAACTTTCAAACCTGGGAGTGTCGTGGTTGGGCAATAAAATTTCTACCTAACATGAGTTGTTATAGATAGGACCATGCCCTCTTAGCTGGTTGTAAACGGTCAGCATTTTAATGGTTAAAATTCCTTCTGTGCATCAAATACCTCATTCAAGGTTTAGCAAGCAAAGGTCTGTTGGTGCATGAGAATATGCATCAATCTAAGATTAATTTCCCGTTAGTGAGTCACTACATTAAAGAAATATTTGCATAATCACAGGCTGGGGAGATTTTGGGAAACCCAAAAGATCAGTCTGATGCCAGGCGAAAGCCAAGCCCAAGGGTAATTTATTTAAATTTATAAAAATGAGGTCTTTATCCATTGCCTCTAACCCAAACTACCCAGCAGTCTGTTGTTCAGCAACAGACTCCAACTTCTCCTGATTCTCATTATTTACAGCATTTTTAAAAGTTACTCTAAGTTTAACTTTAAGTACAATTTAATTTACACAATAAAATTCAATCAGTCTTGTGCACTATTTCCCACAGGTTAGAATTCAAGATACAACATTTTGCTGGGTCATAGCTTATTTTGTCCCTTAACTTTTGAAACCTCTGTCACACTTTGAAAATTAACAATTCCTGTATACATCTAAGAGAGATCTAGCCAAAGCCAATGGTATTTTGCAATGCAGGTAGGTGTACTTTCCTGGGTTTGTGTGTAAATAAAGGAGTGTCAAACCAGGAATGTAACAGAAGAGCCCCGAAAAAGTACACTAACAATTAGCAATGAGTTCACTTAAATCCTTGTAAATTGCATTACAATTAGTCATCGCTATAGTACAATGAACTCCACTTTAAATCAGATTGGATTCTTTAATTCAAGAAAGTCACTTGCAAAAATGAAAGGGTTCCCTGCAACACAGCGCCTCAATCGTATTTCAAACCCATGTAATCTACCGCTGGAAATTTCTGGTTGTCCTGGATGTGCAAAAGTGCCCCACCCTGGATAAAGAATCTGTCTAAACTTACTGTTCAGTTATCAAAGAAGCAACTAAGTAAAAAAAGTGCCCTCATGCCAAACTTCAGAGATTAACATTGTGTTAGAATAGGAAATCAATGTGAGGGAAGGGACTGGAAACAGTTCTATGACCTACTAAAACTCTGAGCCATGGAATGAGAAGAGAATAATCTATGAAATCCAAGTGAGAGAAGGGAACCTTAGGACAACAAGCAGTCTATTTCAGTATGCTCAAAGGAAGAAAGAGAGGGTAGGTGCAGGGGTGCTGTGCACCTTCTGGCTGGAAGTGGTTTCCATCATAAGGGTATACATTGGGGGTTATCAGCACCCCACAAACTGTTGTAGGACTTTCCTCAAGATGCAGCCCAGAATCTCACCCTCAGGGAGGAATTCACTCCCATGCAGAGAGCCAGCACCAGTACTTTGCACTGCTTGTGATCCACTAAAGCTCTGTTTTGAGGTTTCCAAAACTGGTCAGACCATGACTTCTCTTTCTCTGCAAGGATGAATTACACCCTTCAGGCACTGAAATATGAAGAGATGTTTTTAAAACTAATCTAAAGAATCAACCCTTTATAACAGCCATTTCTCCTGGGTTACAAATTTATGCTTCTCCTGCTGACAAATTATTATGCAGCTCTTCTTTTTGTTCCAGGCTACAGATGATTTAGTCAGTCATGTTCCTTGCCAACGCCTTCATTTTTCAAACTACTATCCTCAGCATTAACAATGGAAAGACCAAGTCAACGAGGCTCAACCAGTCCCACAACAAAACCATCACACTGGGAGGGGATGACCTTGAAGATTTGCAGCAGTTCACCCACCTGGGGAATATTATGGACAGAGACAGAAGCATGGACATAGATATTAGTGCCAGGATAGGGAAAGCAATAGCTGCATTCCAGACTCTCCAGCCATATGGAGTTCACAAATAATATCTCTGAAGATGAAACTGAGGATCTTCAACAAATACATGAAGTGTGAGCTCTTGTATGGATGCAAGACCTGGCATACTAAAAAGTCTTCAAATCACAAGCTACAGGCATTCATAAACAGATGCCTGTGCTATATCCTTCCCACCAAATGTCAAGACTTTGTCACAAATGAGGAGCTTTGGAACAGAGCAGGACAAGAACCACTGGATGTTCAAATCAAGAGAAGAAAGTGGGCATAGGTAGGCCACACTCTCAGAAAATCATCATTCAGCACAGTCCCTTAAGCTCTCAAATGCAACTTGCAAGGAAAACGCAAAAGTTGAAGACCTCAGACAATGTGGAGAAGATCTGAGATTGAAGGACAACTACTGGGGTACTCCTGGAGTCAGCTAGAAGTTTTGTCCTGAGACAGAGTGAAATGGAGGAGACTTGTAGATGACCTATGCTCCACTCAGACTACAAGGGTCTAGGTCAATTCATCCTCAGTACACATTCCCTGAAATTTGCATGGATAATCCTTTTCCCTTGAAGGATGGCTCTTGTTTTACGAACATTTCCAGAGGTTGCTCTCCAACCATTTAATATTGAAAAGTACTGTGCCAGTAGCTGTTGGGGCTCAGTAATAAGTTGGAATGTCATTTTTGTGGTTTAGTATGGGACAAAAACTCCCTCCAATTTCCCATTGACAATGGAGGCTCATCACAGGCAAATACTAACTGCATGCTAGGTGTGGTGAACTCCTTGCAAACAGCATTGTTACTGATCACCCTGATCTCCACCAGTTTTCAAGGAGCAATTTCCCTGCAACTTTATCTTGAAATGAGCCTAAAGCAATGGTTTTCAATTTTTCTTCATTTTCAAAATTTTGAGGAGTAAAGGCACTTTGAAGTGCCTGTGGCTACACGGCACGTCAGCACTTTGAAGTTTGACACTTTGAAGTTGCCATGGGGGAGAATTAGCCTAATGAAGTGATGCATATTCATCACTGTACTTCATTAGTATTCTCCAGTCAGCCTGATTACCATGCCCCCTTCGAAGAAGGGGGCAAGTATAGACATAGCCATACATTGTTTTTGACAATCTCCATTCAAAATTTTAGTTGAGTAACCTTGTTAACTGTTAGAAGGAAAAAAAAATCTCTTTTGGCTACTTCCCTTTGGTTGCTGCACTAGTTAATTTGGACTGGCACATACCTTATCTACTGGTCCAAGGTTCTGGGGCTAAACTCTACAGGAAGACCTGGACCAGGGGTTTGCAACCTGTGACTCTGGAGCCTCATGAGCCTCTAAGGATTTCTTTGTGGCTCCCAATGCTATAATTGCAAAGTTAAAAAAAAACAAAAAAAAAACTCTCCTGATTATTTTTGATAAATAGTGAACGTCTAAAAGCCCAAAAGTAAACAACTCATATAAATAGCAAATGATGTGGTCACCAAAGCCGTGTCTACACGTGCACGCTACTTCGAAGTAGAGGCACTAACTTCGAAATAGCGCCCGTCACGGCTACACATGTTGGGCGCTATTTCGATGTTAACATCGACGTTAAGCGGCGAGACATCGAAGCCGCTAACCCCATGAGGGGATAGGAATAGCACCCTACTTCGACGTTCAATGTCGAAGTAGGGACCGTGTAGTCGTTGCACGTCCCGCAACATTGAAATTGCAGGGTCCTCCATGGCGGCCATCAGCTGAGGGGTTGAGAGACACTCTCTCTCCAGCCCCTGCGGGGCTCTATGGTCACCGTGTGCAGCAGCCCTTAGCCCAGGGCTTCTGGCTGCTGCTGCTGCAGCTGGGGATCCATGCTGCATGCACAGGGTCTGCAACCAGTTGTTGGCTCTGTGGATCTTGTGTTGTTTAGTGCAACTGTGTCTGGGAGGGGCCCTTTAAGGGAGCGGCTTGCTGTTGAGTCCGCCCTGTGACCCTGTCTGCAGCTGTGCCTGGTACCCTTATTTCAATGTGTGCTACTGTGGCGTGTAGACATTCCCTCGCAGCGCCTATTTCGATGTGGTGCTGCGCAACGTCGATGTTGAACGTCGACATTGCCAGCCCTGGAGGATGTGTAGACATTATTCATCGAAATAGCCTATTTCGATGTAGTGTTCACGTGTAGACGTAGCCCAAATGTTGAATAACTCCCTGGGGCCTCCTCCAGAAAGAGATGGAAGGTTCAGGAGTGAAAGTCAAGAAGGCACCAGTACAAATGCACATGTAAAGTGTGAGGAAACAGAATATGTCAAAAGTTTGCTGAACGTCCTGCAGTAAACATGTACCGCATTACAAGTCATTGTTTGCACGTTGTTCTTAAAATAGGGGTTACGGAAAGTATGGTTTGATGTTATTTATTAAGCACCGGCTTGTATTCACATCCATCACTGCTCTTAAATTGATTTTTTTCTTATTGAATTGGAAAAAATGGCTTTTCTTGCTATTTTGATAGCTGACCCCTGACCTGGACCCTGTGAGTTGAGAGTTGACTCCTCTTATCCTGCACCAGAGCTCGAGGAGAGGGACCCTCTGTTCACAGAATAAGATATACTGATTCTGTTTTGCTTTTTTCTGTTTATTTTTTATTGTTGTAGCAGTGAAATCACCACATTGTTTTGAACATTTGTGAAAGTTGTAATAGTGGCTCCCGCAGGGTGCCTGAACGTGGGCTTTATGTATGTTATTTAACTTTATCGTGCATAGCTGGCACCCCAGTGATTTTCAAAGTTATTGGAAAACAGCAAAGAAGCATTTAATATGTTAACCTGTATAATAACTGTCACAGCTAGTGGAATAACTATGTTTACCACAAAAATAGTTGAACTTATTCACAGCAACCGGGCAATTAACTTTTGTGCCCAGTGCTATTTTAAAAAGCAGGTGTGCTACTCCCATTCTCTTATCTGAATTATGTAACACTGGTTTTGTGGCTCACGAAATGCTATGTATCCTGGGAACATTGCCACCGATTGAGGCAGACAACGTGGCGTCCATATTAAAATCTCTGTAAAGCTATGAGGAATAATGGGCATGGAAAAGAAACTACTCTGGTTTGTGGAAGAGATGTATGGCAAAGAGAAAAGCTGTGGGGGAAAAAAAGGAAGGAGAAAAAGAGTGAAGCACTGGAGACAGACAGATAAAATGAAAAAGTTAAGTGAGAGAACAGTCTTGTGATTAAGGCACTAAGCTGGGACCCTGGAAATTGGGGCTCACTTCCTAGCTCTGCTACATTCTTCCTGTGTGATGCAGTGCAAGGTATTGAATTTCTGTGTTCCTGGGTTATCCATCTGTAATGCTAGCATAATATATCCCTTCTCCAAGTCCTTTGAGGTGAAGACCGGGGCCACAATCTCAGTTGGGATCCCCTAGCTGCTATTGCCTTACAAATATTAAATGTAACAAAGACAGAGAAAAGATAAAAAATGTGAAAAGAAAGTAAGGTGAAAAGGGACGAGAAAAATTAAAAAGGGACAAAGAATTTAATAGGGGGAACCATGAACCTCCTGCAATAGGCAAAATGTGACAAAGCAACCAGGGGAAAAATGGACATGTACTGAGAAGGTTTTCAGGATCAGAGACAGGTACCAAAAAGGAAACACCAGATAACAGAAAATTTGGGTAGAGAGACTAAGAACAGAGAGTACCTAAGAGTCACAAAACCAGCAAAGGTTAGAAAAATATTTACCTTCTATATGGCTGATAACAAAAAGGGTCCTGTCTATATAATAATACAATGAGTGCTCTGTGGCAGACCAATATGCCAATTATTTATCTTGGCAGGAAAAACAAGCTCCTTTCCTCTGTAATTTGTTGTATTCCACTTGTGCTGGTGTCAGAGATCTGGCCCTTCCAGAGCTAATCAGAGCTCTGTGGTGCATTGATCCCCAAAGGAGAGACTATCTGCAGGTGACCCCAGAATGCATGTATGTAAATGCAATGGGGAGATCAGGGATGGTCTGTTGTTTGATGAGCTCATCACTTATGAAAGTCTCTGGGTCACAGCCTTAAAAACTGGAGTCCCTCTTTGTCCGCAGGACCACGTGTAATATACACAATTGCACTACTTGGTTTTCTTCATGCTGCCAGTCAAGGTGCCTCAGTCTTCATCAGAATGAATGAGAGAGTAGTTCCCCTTCACTCATGCATGCTGTTTCCAAGTACTTCTTCCTGAGTCTGATGAAGTTGTGGTGGGTTGACCCTTGTCTATTAGTGGTAACTGGATTCCAATATCAGACACTAATAATGTAGGTGACTAACAGACCTGTGTCAAGCAGCAGATAAAAATTAGTCTTATGCATCTTTTCAGACATATAGGCTATGTCTACACTAGAGGAGTTTGACAACAAAACTGGCATTTTGCCAACAAAACCCAGAAGGCATCCAGATTCCCAAGGTGTTCTGTCGGCAGTAAATCAACAGACTGCGGTGCTTTTGTTGACAGTCTTATCCTGCTCCCCATGAGGCAGAACACCTCTGTCCAGAGAGATCTGTGGTCAGAAAGCTGGTCCAGACATTCCGGGAGGCCCTCTGTTGATAGGCAGGGCTCCTGGAACACCAGGCAGCCCTGTCTGCTGTGCTTCTGGTTGGCCGTTTTGTCGAGAGAGCTGCCAGGAGATTCAAGTCACTTGGCAGTTTGGCCACGATCTGCTGACAGAAGTTTGTCGGAAGATATCTTGTGAACAACAACTTCTGCTGACAAATCGCTGTAATCTAGACATAGCCACAGTGAGCCTGACACTGCTCAGGAGCAATTGCAGTTGCTTCTTTGTTGTAAAGCTAATGTAAATAAAATAAGAATCAGCCCAGATTTTGTAATTTTTCCATAGAAGAGTCATTGACGTTTTGTAGATCAGCAAATGAAAAAAAAACCATCTGTTTATGAACAGTCCTTTTGTTGTATAAGTTCATTACTTTTTTGCACATGGTGGCTAAATTTTCAAAAGTGACTTAATTTTAGCATGCAGAGTTGCACATGCTATAGTTTGCACATACAGTGCATATAAAATGTCCCTTTTGCAGCAATCACGTGTGCAAAATGCATGTGTGTTTGAAAAGCTACTGTTTGTGTTGCTGCAAAAATGTGTGGTGCTTTTGTGTTATTCTACCTGACGACAGAGGGACAGATTCAGCCCTCGTGAATGCAGCTGGCTCAGGGAGTCCAGATTTAATACAAGTTCCTATGTAAAAACAACTAATGTAAATAGTCTGATAAATGGAGAAAATAGCAGCACATTCTGTACAAAGTTCTCCACAGAGGTCAAATGTATAAACAAATTACTCCATGACTGAATTAAGGGCAAGCCACACCCAGACTGCACACAATCATTTCTTTTATGTTTTGCATGAAAGACTATATTGCAAACGGATCACGGTACAAAGTTTAAATAAAGAACTAGCCAGTAATAATTAACTCAATGTGCCATTTATTGTGACAACACATTAGGATAGGGACTCTTTCTTTTCATGTTTCTAAGAGAATGTACTTGGTTTAGAACAGGTATGACCAGTTGCACAGAGATCCTGGAAGACACAGTGTTCTCATAATGGCTTAGTGATACAAAACGTATTTAATTTTTTCTTTGCTGTTTTTAACCTAGTTGTTGATAGGTCATAGGAAGGGTAATATGCTGAAAATTGTTTCAGAGGGAGAGGAGGGTCAGTGCACTTAATTCATCTCTGAAGACATGTGACTAGCTTTTCTTTTGGTTAAACCAATAAGGAGCCTTACCCTATTTCTTATGTAAGGCACTTTTGCCCAAAGCATGAAAGAAACTATTGAAGGATTTAGTCAATACTTGAGAAAAAATAGCCTGTTGTGGGCAGGACTGAAATGTATTGTGGGAAATTTGTGCTGTCCTGGGATCTAATCAGTTTCCAGCAACATTCATGGCCAACAAAACCACTCAGCTGTCTATAGCAGATGACAGAGAGGTGAATCATTGGAGGCAGGGGATTGAGGACATACCACCTAGGGACCAGAGCCTGGACTCAGCTGCTAATCCCAGCTACGTGTGGCTGCGGAGGAAGGGACATCCTCTTCCCCTGCAATGAGCAGACATTGCTGGGGCCAGGTCTGACCCACCCCCAGGAACCTCCCTTGGCACACTGCCCCACTACTTCCTGCTCCCATAGATCTCTAATTGAGTGGATGGATCCCTTTATCCTGCCCACACAACCCCTGTGCATCCAGATCCCCTAGGCTAGAATGCTGAGCTGCCCCCACATCCACAAACCCCTTTCCCACCTGAATCTTGATCTCAGCAGGCCTCAGTCCCTTCATCTGGAAACCTGGTCCTACCCCCTGCGCTCAAACCAGCCCCTACTGAGCCCCGTGCACTCAAATTCCAACCCCAACAAGCCCCTGCACACACCTAGGCCACTCCAAGGAATGCCCTCCAGCCAGACCCTCACCCTTCGAAGTCACTACCAGCTGGATAAACACCCCACCAAGCCCTTCGCATCCAGGCCTCCAGCTCAGCCCCCCTATACACACCCATGTGCACCCACACCCAGACTCCTCCTGTTGAACCCACTTCCATACATCCTAACCACCCTGCTCAACCCCAGCCACCTTTACCTGTACCTTCCCAGCAGAAATTTATTCGCCTGCACCCAGAACCCCCAATGCATTGCCATGCGTACAGATCCTGCCCCTGGCTATGCAACATCCTCACTCAAATTGCCCCAGGAAGCTCTCTGGGGACACACACACACACACACACACACACACACACACACAGTTAATTCACACTTGGACCCTACTGGGCCAAGTCTGCTAGATCTCCACCTGGACTGATGACCAGGGTATGCACAAGACTCTGTCCCTCTTGTTTGCTATGTTGGTACACTTGGTGCGCAGGGACAGGGTCCTGTGTCGCTCCTGTGACAGGCCCAGCCTCGTGCTGTATCAGAGTCTGGTGCATCCTCACCTGTGAGCCCATGTCCTGAGAAGGAAGCTGACAGGTGACCACTTACCTCTGTGCAGCGAGTGGCCTGTGCTCCTCACTGCCTTGCTGGAGTCTATACATTTACTTACTGGCAAATACAATTTACAGAATTTTAAAATATTGTTTTCAGAATTTCAATTTTTATGAGAAAAAGTGTCTTAGCACAAAACTGCCCCGGGAATAAAAGGACTCCAAGCATGGAACACAAGCATATCTCTGCTATTCGCGTCCTCTGTAGTTATAGGCTGACCTCTTCCAGTTTCAGCCTTCCTTTCACCATCTGCAACGTGGGGATAATAATGCTAGTTATTTATTCACTAATTATATTTATTACTTGCATTGCAATAGCTTCTAGGGACCCCAGTGAAGGATTAGTGCCCCATTTTGCAGGTGATGTGCAGACAAGTAACAAAGAAGACAATCACTTCATTCAAGTTGACAATTTGCACATCGGCCAGGATGCACAAGGTATATTAAAGAGATCAGATAGGAGTTGATTGGGTGGGTGGAATTATTACAAATTCAACAAAGTTCACTCACAGCTCACTCCGTGCCTAACCAATGTCAGATGGGAGTGGTTTCTACGTGTCACAGCAAGGATAGGTTTTGAGAAACGATTACATGGAAGAGGGTAAAAAGTCAGTTTTGCTGTTTGCCAGGGAGATTTTCCCATGCATAGGTAACAGCCTGAGAAAGAGAGCTGAGGTTTTCCTAGATCATCTGTTACTGGGATGATCTAAGTTTGGGGCAGAGAAGCCCATCTGCCTAGGAGACTGGACTAAATCAGTGGTTTGCAGTAAATAGATTCATGGTCCTCTGGGGGAAGGGGGCACATATTGTTATGTTTAAGATTTCCAAAGAATCCTGCGTCTGCATTCAAAATGTGTAGGGGGCCACAAATGAGAAAAAAAATTGTAAACTACTGGATGAAGTGACCAAACCCAACTTAAATACATTACTTGTCATAATACAGTATGAGAGATGGTTTTGCAAAGTGGCTTCAGATGAGTTAACCCCCATAACCCTGACAGCAGTTTGTAAATATGATTTAATCGGGTATAGCCTAGCTTTGCTAATTACCCTGAAATTGACTTTTCTTCCCCATAGCTTGTATCCAAGTAACATACACTGCTGTTGGAAAGCATGCACCCATTAGATAACCACGAAGTAAGACAAATGGATTTGATGTAGCATGCCCGTTTGTTGTTTCATAAGGCATTTTTAAGTAGTGATGGGTGGCTGCATGGGTGCTTCGTGTTTCACAAAACTGCAAATCTCTTCCCCCCCCACATTCCCTGTTTTGGATTTCACAAGCTAGATACTGTACCTGGTTACTCAGGGTTTTGTAACAGTTTGTTTTTTGTGTCAGGTGTCATCTGTGGTTAACTTAAATGGTATTGAATTAATTCAAAGGAAATAGCTGATGAGACTGTGATGACCTGATTATTATAAAAAGTTCTGTATGATATAAACTTTTAACATACAGGAGTTCCACAAAGTGAAGATTAGGGTTTCCTGAGACAATTCCATTACAATAGCTGACTCTTCTGCGGCTCCTTGTCCTACTGATACGGAAACAGTAGAACTAAATTTAATTGGTTCAAAAGCCAGCAGGGCAGTGGAAAGCATCTGGCAGTTAAACCAAGTGCATTTAGTTCCATTATTTCAGTGGCTGCAGGGCTGGGAGTCTCAGAGAGCCCCTCAGTTGCCCCGTGACGCAAGTGGCCATGGCTCAGCTCACCCCTGCCAGTGGAACACCTCCACACCAGCCCTCCTTCCACTGGGAAAATGTGGCCGTCCAGCATAGGATCCCCAGCCAGCACCATGGATGGGTTATTCCCAGGGGCTGGTTTGGGGCTGAGGTGGGTTAATCCTGGAGCTGGGGGTCGGGGCAGTTTAGAGATGAGAGGGGTTAAACCTAGAGAATGGGCGGGGGTTGAGACTGGGAGGGATTAAGCAAGGGATGTGGCAGCAAGTTTGTGGGATGTGGGGGTAAAGCCTGGAGATGGGCAAGGGGTTTGGGGGCCAAAGTGGGTAGACCCTGGAAATGGGGTTCTTCAAAGTTCTTTTGAGTTTAGAAGGATTCTGTGGCCAAATAAAATTGGGAAACACTACTGTAAATAATTCCTATTGTGCACATCTATGCTTCTGTATATAGCTGCACATATTTCCTTCTCCCCCAACCCCACACACTGTTTTTCCTCTTCAATGGAAGCTACATATGCACAGAGAACGTCACTGTATTTTGGTGGTCAAATATGGATGTAGGAGCCTTACTTCCGGCACTGAAAGATGATCATAGCATATAGTCACAGTCAGATTGGTACAATAAATCAGGGATGTGCAAAGTAGGCAGTGAAATTTTATTGTGGGCAGCACAGCACAATCAGCTGCTGGGTATCAGGTTCATCCATCCCACTACTAACATTGAGCTATGTTACTGTTTTTATGTACGTATGTTTACATTTATATACTGTGACAGACCCCACATCTGTTCCTTAGGGGACCTGCACTTCCAGGTGGCTCTGAGACTCAGAGAGGCCCCTTTGTTGCCTTGGGACTTCCCAATGGCAGGGGTCTCCCTTTATTGAGCCATTTTTATCACCGACCAGTCTTGAGTGGAGGTGGAGTAGGACCCTCTCCTCCAGTCTCAAGCTGCCTCAGTTTGGCCCAAGTTGGGTACCCCTCCAGGGGGAGGATGTGGAGAGTCCAGTCCCACCCACTGCCCTGGATTCTGGCCCTGGGATCCAAGGAAGGAAGGGAGCTAGTGGGGCTTTTTCCCCCACCCCACAGCAGTGACCTTTCCTTAGTCCTCTGTACCCACCACTTCCATTTGGTACCTTGTGGCTGGTATCACTTGGCTCCATTCTGTTCTGTACCACTCTGCTGTTCTCTCAGCCCTCCAGCTTCCTTCTCTCTGGACACTGCTCTCCCCTCCTGCTGCCTGGGGAAAGCCTTTTGTAGGGAGCCTGGAGGCCTTCACTGGTCATAGGTGCTTGATTGCAAGCAGTTGCTGGCTGACTCCTAATGAGCCCCAGCTGTCTATCCAGCCCTCAGGACTGCACCTTCTGGGAGCTTAGGAGGGGAACAAAAAGGACAGATTGCTGTAGTGTACGTGTAGCCTGAATGATTAAACTGGGCTCTGGATTAAGCTTTTATGCAAACAGGTTGGAAATGCCAAAAGACTACAGAGTTTTTTCAGAAATTATAAAATCCATGAAAAATATCCTGGGTGTCTGAGGGTTAGTTAAACCATACATTTACATTACAACGCTATTTTAAACAACATCAAAGAGAACTTTTGGAGATTGCACTATCAGTAGGAGAAACTTGCATATGGAGACACTTGGCAGAGAAAGTTATAGATTTGGTGTCTGCTTGGATTCAGGGTGGGAATGGTGTATTGGATTAAGATTCTTTCTTATCAACTTGGAGATCACCCAAAACATTTAAGATTTGGGAGCCATATATGAGCTTAAGTTGAACATAATTTCATCAGTAAGTGGGTTAGATTGTTTATCATAATGTTGTAAGAGCATTTCCCGGTAAGATTTTTATTTCATTCTTCTATGAATCTTATTTTATATTTCCTTTACTATATATCATTTGTATTATACTAGACGTAAATATAAGTGGTTGAAAATGTTCGTATTTTTTCATGAAAAATGGATTATCTGCTAAAATTAACATTTGTGGTTTTAGTAAAAAAAAAGTTTTCAGTTAAAATATACATTCTCACTTACTCTTCTACAAGCCTTTTTTCTACCCATACAAAGGCATACAAAGGCAAAAAAAAAAAAGGATAGGAGGGAGGGAGGACAGGAGGGAGGGAATTTAAATGTGAGAAGGTGGGTTTTCGCATCAACACCTTCCAACATTTTTCACATTTAAAATAAAATAAAATAAAATACCTCCCTTTTAAATTAAAAATGACACATGACTATTTAGGGATGGGGAATTAAATCTTTTCAGAATTTTTGCTTGGCCATTTTTTTAATCGGTATTAGCTGAGCTAAGATCAGGGTCCATTGTTTTAGGCATGAACCGATGTAGCAGGAGACAACCCCAGCCCAAAGGTTTTAAGATATAAATGTATGTTTCAGTTCAGAGAAACAGAAAATAAATATGTTTTAAACTAATTTTCACACTACTTATAGAATGACTATACAGTGAGGAACAAATCCTACAAGATTCTGAGCAATTTGTTCAATGAATGAGTGCCTTCAACTCCAATTAACTTCATTGGGAGCGAAGGCCATCAGCCTACTGCAGGATCAGTCTTCATAGTTTTTTTCATGAGAGTCAAATTGATCTTGACCTTTAAAAAGTTTTAAAATCTGTTCTAAATCTAGAATGTGAATATTCCAATTTGAATCTTCAAAAACAACAAGTCTTGTGGCACCGTATAGACTAACAGATATTTTGGAGATAAGCTTTCATTGGTAAAGACCTGCTTCGGCCGATGAAATGCTACAACAACACTGCATACATGTCTTTTTATGGCTTGAATGAGCACCACAGTTTGATTTGAGGAAAGATTAAAAGAACTAAATATGTACTTCTTGGCTTGGAATACCTGAGAAGGATATGAACTATTTAGAACTGAAATATATAACTATAAATAATGGGGTAAAATGAGGTGAAGAAAAGCAATTGGAATATCAAGAAAATTTCCAGTGAGTATCATGAAACTGAAATAGTGTCCCCGAAGGGAAGCAATGGAAGCTATATTATTTGAATCATCGAAGACTTCAAAAGGCAAAGCACTAGAACAGGGGTCAGCAACCTTTCAGAGTGCTGAAATTTGACCTTTTACACTCTATGTACTGTTGGAGTACTGATGCTGCTTTTTAAAGGCACTAATAGTCCTACTTACATCAGCTTCATTAATAAAGAAATTAAGATGCAGAGCTTTACTCTCTGGCTATGGCTACACTAGCCAAAAACTTCGAAATGGCCATGCAAATGGCCATTTTGAAGTTTACTAATGAAGCGCTAAAATACACATTCAGAGCCTCATTAGCATGTGGGCGGCCACGGCACTTCGAAATTGACGCGGCTCGCCGCCGCGCGGCTTGTCCAGACAGGGCTTCTTTTCGAAAGGACCCCACCTACTTCGAAGTCCCCTTACTCCTATCTGCTCATAGGAATAAGGGGACTTTGAAGTGGGCGGGGTCCTTTCGAAAGGGAGCCCTGTCTGGACGAGCCGTGTGGCGGCGAGCTGCGTCAATTTTGAAGTGCCGCAGCGGCCCGCATGCTAATGAGACGCTGAATGTGTATTTCAGCACTTCATTAGTAAACTTCGAAATGGCATTTGCATGGCCATTTCGAAGTTTTTGGCTAGTGTAGACATGGCCTCTAAGTAGTGGTTGGTAGCATTAGCTGGTCTTTTGTTAATCCACAGGTGGCATGGCTTTGAGCAAGCTCCCAGCTGCATAGGAGAGGACGAGTGGTGTTGAGTTCCCACCTTGTGAGCCAAAGAAAATGGGCTTGTGTCCCACTCTTTGCCAGGGGTTGCTGACTGCCAGCACCATAAAATACACTGCAGGAAATGATTCTGTAGTTACAGAAGGATGGACTGCATCTTTCTGGTTCATCTTTCTGGGTCTGCCACTATCTGTGAACTGTACAAAAATCCAAAGCAACTGCTACTTTCAATTCAAACTGAATTTTAACAACCCCCAACATTAAGCAATTTGATTTTTTAAGAGCGTTGTCCTTTGCCATTAAACATAAGCAGTGACAGATACAGGATATTATTCTCCAGGTGAATGAAACTTCCAATACAATATGCAATTACTCTTGTCCTAAATTAATTACCACATACCACACTGCTCAGAATATTTTGTTGAATAGCAGGAAGTCAGTGTGACCTTAATTATTCCCTGAAAATAATCCCTGAGTGTGACTAAGTAGTGCCTTTTAAAATGTAATTATTTCAATATGAGAGCAACTGAAATCATTAATTTATAATTGCTCAATTGTTTATCTCCATTAAACCACAGCAGTGACTGGAAGCTTGTGAATAATAGGCAGGAGGAGGGCTAGATGTCTGGGAGGATGTGGAATGAAACTATCTATCGTGACTGTAAAGCTCAACACTGATCTAACTCCAGTCCGACTCAGTAGTGGTCAGCTTCTGGCCAGTAACCTGTGCAAATCCAGTTGATGTCTTCAGTGCAGATCTTTTGACTAAAAAAAATTCACTGGCGTTCATTTTTTTGTGAGTGTGAATTGTATCGCTTTGGGTTACAGTAATAAAATAAGCCTACAAAATACTGTACAGGTTGGACCTCTCATCTGGCACCCTCAAGACCTGACAAGTGCTGGATGAGAGAATTTGTCAGACCGCAAGAGGTCAATATTGTCTCGCAGTATTACCAACACTTCCACTGCTTACTGAGCTCTTGGAAAACATTTAGGGGTAAATAACAACACGGAACACTGAGAACCAGTTTACTGGTGGCTGTAAACAAACTTTATGGGACCATGGAAAACTTGGCAACACTCATTAGAAGTGGTCATTCATATAACTAAAATCACGCCAAATTATGGACATTGCCAGAAGAGAGAGTTCTAGATTAGAAAGGTTCAACCTGTAGCAAGAAATTGGAGATCGTAATAACGGGATAATTTCTCCTCCCATAAGAGGGTGGTATGTAGACACCAAATGTACATGTAAGTGAGAGGTTGCAATTCTGCTTTGTGTGCCCTGCACCTTCAAATATAGAAAGTCTGTGTCTGCTGAGGACTGTGCAATTGAAACTGGCTGGTCCAGAGTCTCATGCAATGCTCCTTTTCTAAGAATCTCTACACTTGGAGTTGGGAGTGTAATTCCCATCTTGAGGAGACATACACACTAGCTCTGACTGATCTAGTGCATTAAAATAATGGCTTCCTGATCACACTGTCTCTCTTAAATGATAATTATATTTTATCTTTCTTTTTCTTGACTTCTTCATTAATGCCCAGTGAAACTAATCTAAACTGACTATATATGTTTTCACTCTTTGTTATTGGAAAAATGTAACAAGGAGAAGTAAGTGGTGAAACACTGAGAACTAAATATACAATAAAACCTGTCTGATATACTTTATAAAAAAAAAGTGCACTATCTGTGGAATGGACAAGCTTCACTTTCCCCATCTGTGAAATGGGGCTAATACCAATCACACTGGGGCACTGACAGGATTGTTTGTAAACCCATTCATGATTAATGAGATTATAAACAAGTGACGCTCTTTAATGTGGGGCAATCTATATGAAGGTATTATTCTATTAGAGGCTTTGCAAGCATTTTCACATCATTCAGTTGTGGAACGTTACACAAAGAGGTATAGCAAATCTACACATAAAGTAATAGGAGGTATGGTTCTATTCTGTCACTGCAAAAAGGGATTAGGATTATGGAAATGATTTCCGTATCTAATGTGCTAACTTCACAACTGAAAGAGTTTTTGCTGTCAGCCATTCAAACCCAGTTATTTTCATTCTGTGCGTCACCCCTGGTCAAAAATGCTGCAGCCAAATTCCACCTCCAGCGATGCCTATGTAATCACATTCTTTTCAATCTTTAAAAAAGCCTTGCTGAAGTCCAGGTTTATTATGCTCACTGCATTCCCACATCCAACAAACTAGTTACCCTGTCAAAGAAGGAAATCAAACTGATTTAGCATGATTTGTTCTTGGTAAATCCATGCTCGCTGCTAGTGATTAGCTCTTCATCCTCCAAGTATTTCCAAATCAAATGTTGTATATATTGCTCTAATAGCATCTTGGGCATTGAAATCAGTGTGACTGGTCTGAAGTTTCCCAGCTCCTCCTTTTTAAAGATGGGGACTATATTAGCCGTTCTCCAGTCTTCCATGGCCACTCCTGGCATTCATAAATTCATAAATATTATTGTCAATGACTCAAATGGTTCTTCAGCCAATTTCTTCATTACCTTCAGACAAATAGCATCTGGCCCCGCTGATCTGAGTAATTCAAACTGGTCAGCAGATCTCTGATGTGTTATTTACTTATCCCATTCCCTTTACTATCCCCTTTATTGTAATTTCACTAGTCATGTGATCACTTCATTTTTTGTGAGAAAATAGAAGCACAGTAGCGCTTGAAAATTCTGGTCATCTTTTCTTACCAGCTCACTTTCTCCTTTGAGCAGGGAAACCACACTATCCTGAATCTTTCTGTTTTGCCTGATGTATTTGGAGAACCTCTTCCTGTTGTTTCTAACACTTCTTGCCAGCTGTATTTCATCATTTGCCTTGGGTTTCCTGATTTTATCATTACACTTGTGCTATGCTTTCTTGGTGACATACCCCTTCTTCCATTTCCTGTATGTATCCCTTTGCTTGTTAGATAGTTAAAAAGCCCCTTGTGCAGCCACATTGGCCTCCTGTGGTTCTTCTTATCTTTCCTCTGCATTGGAATAGATTGATATTGAGCCTATAGTGTTCTGAAGAACTGTCAGCCCTTTTTAACTCATTTCTCCCTAATTGGGCTTTCCATGAGATCTTGCCTACTATGGCTCTAAGTTGGTTACAATTTGATTTTCTGGTGATCAGCGTCCTTATTTTGCTGTTGTCATGTTCTCCTTTGCATGGTATCTAGACTTCTATCACTTTTCCCAAGTTCCTGACCGTTTACACATTTGCAACTAATTCATCCCTGCTGGTCAAAACTGGATCCAAATGGGATGACCCCCCTAGTTGTTTCAGAAGGCTGTCCTATACACAGGCTAAGGATTTGCAGGACATACTAGCTGTGTCTACACGTGCATGCTACTTCGAAGTAGCGGCACTAACTTCGAAATAGCGCCCGTCGCGGCTACATGCGTCAGGCACTATTTCGAAGTTAACTTCGACGTTAGGAGGTGAGACGTCGAAGTCGCTAACCTCACGAGGGGATCGGAATAGCGCCCTATTTCAACGTTCAACGTCGAAGTAGGGACCGTGTAGATGATCCGCGTCCCGCAACGTCGAAATTGCCGGGTCCTCCATGGCGGCCATCAGCTGGGGGGTTGAGAGATGCTCTCTCTCCAGCCCCTGCGGGGCTCTATGGTCACTGTGGGCAGCAGCCCTTAGCCCAGGGCTTCTGGCTGCTGCTGCCGCAGCTGGGGATCCATGCTGCATGCACAGGGTCTGCAACCAGTTGTCGGCTCTGTGGATCTTGTGTTGTTTAGTGCAACTGTGTCTGGGAGGGGCCCTTTAAGGGAGCGGCTTGCTGTTGAGTCCGCCCTGTGACCCTGTCTGCAGCTGTGCCTGGCACCCTTATTTCGATGTGTGCTACTTTGGCGTGTAGACGTACCCTCACAGCGCCTATTTCGATGTGGTGCCGCGCAACGTCGAAGTTGAACATCGACGTTGCCAGCCCTGGAGGACGTGTAGACGTTATTCATCGAAATAGCCTATTTCGATGTTGCTACATCGAAATAAGCTATTTCGATGTTGGCTTCACGTGTAGACGTAGCCACTATGTTTTACTGCAATAGCCTTCCAACAGATATCAAGGAAGTTAACATCACCAATTAATTCTAGCTCATGCATGTTAACTATTCTCATTAGCTACTTGTATAATGACTCATCCACTTCCTCTTCCTGATTTTGTAGTCAATGATAAAACCCACCCCCACACCCCTGACATAGCTATTGTTTTTTGCCATGTTATCCTCACCCAGAGACTCTCAGTAGATCTGTCACTCAGTAGATCTGTCACTTGGTTCTTGGGAGCAGGCGTACACACTCTTGATGCACAGCACAATGCCTTCAGTGCCCAGTTCTTTGGATGCGCCTCTTGCTGTCTCTTAGCTGCGTTGGTTCTGTTGCACTAGCAGGAGTAAAATTTTGTTTTAATCACTGAAGTCTTTTATTTGTTTTTCAATGCACCCAGGAAACAGACCTCTTTAAAAGTGCCATTTTTACAATTAAAGAGACATCATTCATTCAGGAGTCCTTACGGAAGGAGATTCAAAAGAAAAGCAAAAAAAGCAAAATTGCTTTTAAGTGAAACAAAGATTAAACTCACTTGATAAATATGGATTATTTCAGACATATGGAGACATATGAAATCATACTAAAAATGTACTACTTTATTTAGTGCATTACATATTCAAAGCTCTGTACAATCATTGCCTAATTATGAGTATGCAGAACATGTCCCTAGTTCATGAGAGTGCTCAACGGATTAGTGTTTGCAAAGTCTCTGAAAATTTGAAGCATCTCATATGTGCTTAGTACAATTATCATTCTGCCCAGCTCGCAAACTCTTTTTCTAATTTGTTTTCGGTGTTATTGTGCCTTAACTGGGAGCAGAGCCCATCTGAGGTGCTCAAGGACAATCAGTCTGAATAAAATATTGTGTTAATTCAAATTCAGGATTCTTCTAGAGTGATGTAAATAATATGTAGTAATAAACTCAACACAGCAGGCTAGCATGGAAGGGGCAGTAATTTGGGTACAATAAGAAAGGTCTCTTGTTAGAAGAGAACTCATAAGGCTAACTGTTTTGCTCCATGTAAATTTTATGCAAATCCAAGTTCACTAGAATAGAATTCATTCATGGAAGGGCTCTGAGAGATGAAACACAATACCTGGGCCAGCTTTGCCCGAAGATTCATCACCCTTTTGTGAAATGAATCTATGTCCTGCACTTGTTATGTACAATAACTGTATAAAATGAAACAGAGGGAACACCAGCAGATGGCCAGTGTGGCCTCCATCACCCCAGGCCAGCTGCAGGGGCAAGTCTGTGGTCAGCCTATGTGTCCCCAGCTGCCTCAGGCCAGCCCCAGAGAGACGGTGGTGGGTGATCTGTATTGCTCCAACTGCCCTGGCCTGGGCCTGGGAAGATGCTGCTGGCCCCAGGGAGCCAACGTGAGCACCCACAGGGAGCCATCACTGGCTGTGCGGCACAGCCCTGGGTGGCCCTTGGGAGCCCCCACCTTCTGAGGAGCACTGTCCTCGCCGCTGTGGCCAACCCCAGTTAGCCCCCTGAGAGCTCTGAGCCCCACATCTCCCAGCCCCCTGCCCTGAGCCACTCCACCAACTGCCCTGACTTTTGTACCCCACCACCTCTGCTCTGAGCCTCCTTCCTCACACCTCCCAAACCCCTACCCTGACTTCTAACCCTCTGTCGTGAGCAAATATGTGGTAGGTGCCTCATAGCTGTGAGCTCTGCTTTTCAGGGTTTCCAAACTAGTTTCAGAGACAATGTAATGAATAGATAAACAAAGCTGTAAGCAGGAGGGGAAGAACAGGAGCAACATCAATACAATTATATGGTTATTCAGTAGACAGTACACAGCATGGCAGAGCAAAAATCTAGTTATTAAACATAGAAAAAATCCTGACTGATTTATTGTAGACACCATCGTAAACATGGGCTTTAGGGATGGAATTGATTTTGCAAGGCCGAATTTTCCATTGCCTTGAACCTTGTATACTCATTTACTTCAGCACAAAGGGAACTAATACACAATAGTCATCAACCTCTCCTGTTGTCACTTTGCACTGACACACTTGACTTCACAAGGGTAGGGTAGTGGCTGTGTGGACCAATTAGGGAGACAGATGCATCTGTCCGGGCTTCAAGGGAGTGAATAGGCTATAGGCGCTGATCACTGACATAACGGGGGGTTCAAGGCAGTAAGAAAGTTGATAAGATAAAAAGTCAGCTATACATGGTGAAATGACATGAGCTGAATGAGTTGAAGGAAGGAAAATGGGGAAGGAAAGGTAGGGATTCAAAGATAGGGGATCAAAACAAAAAACAATCAAGTAGCACTTTAAAGACTAGCAAAATAATTTATTAGGTGAGCTTCCATGGGACAGACCATTAAAGATAGGGGAGGATGCAGTCCAGTCAGATCAATGGGGTGTGAAAAGGAGCCGAGCAGCTACTTTTTGTAGGGACTGGAGTGCATGCTAGATGTGTGTCAGAAAGGCCAGAAAGGAGCCTGCTGGTGTCATAAATTTTGTCACTCACTTTTTGACACCTAGCCATCTGTGTTCCCTGTAAGCTGGGTGCTTGGGTGGCCACCCAGGAGAAATTCAGGTGTCGCCCAGCTGATTACCAGAGTGCTCACAGCTGGAAGTATGTGTTTCTGTTGGTGGTGCACATACAGGGGACACTGATAGCCACCACCATCACCAAGAGGGTCATAATACAAGGGCTGGTCAAACTACTGGAGAAATTTTCACAAGCAATTTGTCTTTCTTGGTGAAAAAAATAAATTCAAAAGGTTTAGTTGCAAGAAATATCTATTTTTAAGCATAAACTTTCAATCCAAATGTATGACCAGCATCACGCAGAGCAAGAAGGGCTTCTCTGCACTGACAGAAGGATGTAATTATTATTCACTAGGGCCATTACACTGTGTAAATCTACAGTCTGTGTCATCCTACCAGAAACCCACTCACTCCAGGGATACAGGATCTCACACCTACAGGACTTGTTTGCAAGTCAGAATCAGGATATTTAAAGAGGCGTGTGTTCTTACCAGCCGTGTGTCCAATAATATCCCTTTTGTTTCACAACAAAGATGCATCAGTTCTGTGTAGTAAATCTATCTTAAACATATTGTCACAAACAAGTTAAGAATTTGAAAAACAAGAACAGCAGCTTTTGCCAATTAAGCTGTGTGTTTGCTGATCATATTAGAGGATGGTGCTATACCAGGAGCTCAAGATTAGATTAACCTATTTATCTGTCTTTATTTCCTTATAGAAATATTTCTAAGGTGTTTCTTGTTTTCACAAATGTTGCCATGTTAGCCATAAGTTACATGTTTCAAGAGAGAATCTTGGAAAAACAGAGGGAGAGAAAGAGAAAGAATGTGTAAATAAGTTTTTAAATAATTAATGGCGCTAGAGCACATGACCTATAAGGAAAGGCTGAGGGATTTGGGCTTATTTAACTTGCAGAAAAGAATAATGAGGGGCTATTTGATAGCAGCCTTCAACTCCCTGAAAGGGGGGTCTAAAGATGGAGAGGGGCTATTATTAGTAGTGACAGATGGCAGAAAAAGGAGCAATGGTCTCAAGTGGGGGAGGTCTAGGTTGGATATTAGGAAAGTCTGTTTCACTAGGAGGGTTCTGAAGCACTAGAACGCATTACCTAGAGAGGTGGTGGAATCTTCATCCCTAGTGGCTTTTAAGTCCCAGCTTGACAAAGTCCTGGCTGGGATGATTTAGTTAGGGTTGGTCCTGCTTTGGGCAGGGGGCTGATTAGATGTTTCTTCCACCCCTATGATTCTGTGAAGTCAACATGTGCTGAGGATGAAAAGGGAAAGAGAAAGGAACAGCTCTACCACATATTCTGAGTATAATGCAATACTAAAACTTTTCCAGGTCTTGACCACACTGGAAAAATTCCACTTACTAACTGTTGTGTGGACACCAGAAATAATTGGAATTTTATAATTTTTTCCATAAAACATGTAATTTGGATAATAACTAAATATTTGATGGAAAAATGTCCATTTTATTTTTTTTTAATTTGAAGTTATTGGTTGGGGTGGGGAAGCAGGGAATCCCACTTTCTCCCACTTCCCCTCAACCTCCTTTTAAATGCTGGTGAATATTTGAGTGGTTACGTCAAAAAAGAAAAAGCTGCAGAAAGTAAGTTGTCCCAAAATTTTGAAATAAAATACAAAATTCAGAAACAATATGTTTCAGTGAAAAGTTTCACTGTCATTGAAGCCCCATTTTAAGTCAAAAGTTCCCCCCTCACTTTCACTCACTTAACTGCTCTCCCTCACCCTATAGGGGCAAAAAGGGGTGGGGAGTCTAACAAGGCAAAATGGTGTTAGCCAAATAGAGAATGCAGTGCACTGCCTTGTAACAACACAGAACCTTGCAAAGATGTGGCATTTGCATACAAGAACTGGATAGCATACATGTTGTGCCCAATCACCCTTCAAGGACAGTGATTTGAATTGCAAACAATGCAGCCTTCAGAATGTCTATTTCAGCAGGAGATGGTGACAAACAAAGGCCAGGAGTTTTTATTCAATAATCATTATAGTAATTATGATTATTAACTTTGCATTTCTATATACAGCTGGTTTCCAAATTGTCTTCTGTGCTTTACAAGCTTTGATTGAACCTCTGAACACCTTTATAAAGTAAAAATGTCTGGAAACAAAGACACGGGGGGCAAGTGATTTATCCAATTCCCCATGTGTCAGTGAGAACGTCAGAAATAGGAATGCTTAACTGCCCAGTTATCTGCTTTAACCACAACCCAACACTCAAACACAGGAAATTTTAACTGGATGATGGAAGGAAAGAAAAAAGGTAGTAGATGTCATTGTTCCTTTGAGACATCCATGAAAACGTTTGGAAGTGTAAACATACCTTGCAGTCCGGTGGGTTCTTTTGATTTTTAGGGAATGACCTGCATAACCTCCAGACTTTTGTGTGCATTATAACAGATTAGCTACATAAAATAAGAAATTTGCAGTCAGCAACGCTTTATCAACTCCTGCATATTTTTAGAAGTCATCAACTGACGTGGCCACACTGTGACTTTAACACATCATCTCCAGCCCCCAAAGCTACTTGTTAGCTATTAAAAGGGTTTTGTCCAGCAATTATGAAGCTAATTTTGTTTATCCCAAAGTAAGTACAGGAGTTCTCAATGCTCCTCTAGGTAAATTTGCTTTCAAATGACGGGGATTCTTGTTTTTGGCTAGAAACAGGCCCCTTGTGGACTTATGGCTTCAAACCCCCTCAGATGTTGAAACTGTTGGCTCCAGAATGGATGGGAACATTGCAATTAATGGGCTTCCCTGGGAGGAAATTAACACCAGTTCTGACCCTGCACCCTCACAAAAAACTCTGAAGTGAAAGAAACAAAAAAATATGTATTGTAAATGAGAATGCAACCAAACAGGAACACCAAGTGAATAAAGGCTTTTGGGAAAGGCTAGGAAAAAATTGAAATAATTAATTCTAGCCAAAGGAATTAAGAGAAATAGAAAATACATCCATAAGAAAACAAGGGGAAAAGAAACACTGTTATTGTAACTTATATTCCACTCCACTCTTGGAGAGCTTTTTTGCTAGGACAAGATGGCTACGTCTACACGTGAAGCCTACACCGAAGTAGCCTATTTTGATGTGGCGACATCAAAATAGGCTATTTCGATGAATAACGTCTACACGTCCTCCAGGGCTGGCAACGTCGATGTTCAACATCGACGTTCCACAGCACCACATCGAAATAGGCGCAGCGAGGGAACGTCTACACGCCACAGTAGCACACATCGAAATAAGGGTGCCAGGCACAGCTGCAGACAGGGTCACAGGGTGGACTCAACAGCCAGCCGCTCCCTTAAAGGGCCCCTCCCAGACACACTTGCACTAAACAGCACAAGATACACAGAGCCGACAACGAGTTGCAGACCCTGTGCATGCAGCATGAATCCCCCGCTGCAGCAGCAGCAGCCAGAAGCCCTGGGCTAAGGGCTGCTGCACACGGTGACCATAGAGCCCCGCACGGGCTGGAGAGAGAGCGTCTCTCAACCCCCCAGCTGCTGGATGCCATGGAGGACCCCACAATTTCGACATTGCGGGACGCGGATCGTCTACACGGTCCCGACTTCGACGTTGAACGTCGAAGTAGGGCGCTATTCCGATCCCCTCATGAGGTTAGCGACTTCGACATCTCACCGCCTAACGTCGAAGTTAACTTCGAAATAGCGCCCGACGCATGTAGCCGCGACGGGTGCTATTTCGAAGTTAGTGCCGCTACTTCGAAGTAGCGTGCACGTGTAGACACAGCTGATATGTGTCAGACATGTGAAGGTAATTAAAGACAAACAGTTGAAAGATGACAATGGGACTGGGTTGTGTAATAAAGCCTGTGCGACGGATTTGCATAACTGATTAGACACGCACTTCTGGAGAGTTCAAAAACATTTTATTTAAAAATGCACCTCATAAAAACTAGAAGGAGCACAGTAAAGCTGGTAAGGAAACTTCAACATTTTTTCTGTTGGCAAATGCAGTTCAAATGAAATATGAACAGTTTATGAAAACATGATGCTTAATGTCCACATTTCATTTCAGAGGGAAAAAGAACTGAATGTCCATTTCAGAGCCATAGAAATGTAGGGTTGGAAGGGCCCTCGAGAGATAACCCAGTTAGATTTTTGTTGAACCTGTTCTTAAAACTTCCACTCATATAGATTCCATACTCCATTGTTTACTTGTTCTAGTGTATAGATATCCATATAGGTAGGAAATTATTCCTAATATCTATCCTTGCTGCATATTAAGGCAATTATCCAATTATATCAATTTGGTGATTAGCTAATTAAAACGTTCTGATTTTTCTTTTTGAAATTACATTTCATGTTGCATATTTTTAATTTGTATTCTATGCTATAAAAATCAAAACATTTTAATTTTGTCAAAAGAAGCCATTGATCCAAAAAACAAAATTGATAACAGGGATTTTAAATTGTTTTGCATTTCATTCCAGCTCCATGAAACAGAATTTCAGTCCAGTGCCCACCTCTAAAAAGTAGGTTCATTCATGTATGAGAAGGTAGAGATGAAGTTCATATCCCCAGAAAGGTTGAGAATACTGAAGGCCTTTTAAAATCTCTACTAAACAAGTGAAAACAAAGAAAAAAATGATCAGACAATTAGGAATATTTGTAAAATCTGAGCAATAAAAATCAGCTACTACACTGAGGCTGTGTTTACACTAGCCTCCTTCTTTGAAGGAGGCATGGTAAAGTGCTGCAATGAATATGCAGCACTTTATATTGGAGTAATTCTGCCCATGACAACTTCAAAGTTGCAAACTTCGAAGCACCAACATGCCATGTATCTGCCGGCACTTCGAAGTACCTGCGCAACTTCAAAGTACTCTTACTCCCCTTTCAGCATGCCATCACTTCAAAGTTTGCCACAGGGAGAATTAGCATAATGAAATGCTACATATTAATCAAAAGGGGAGTAAAGGCACTTTGAAGTTGCATGGGTACTTCTAAGTGCCCACTTCTACATGGCATGACAGCACTTTGAAGTTTGAAACTTTGAAATTTCTGTGGGGAGAATTAGTCTAATGAAATGCTGCATATTCATCGCAATACTTTATTAGTATTCTCCGATCAGGCTGATTACCATGCCCCTTCAAAGAAGGGGGCTAGTGTAGACACAGCCTCAGTGTAGTTTAGCTGGATTAATAAGAATATTGTCAAAATTTTAATTAGCTAATTAATTTACTGCTCTCTTATCAGTTATTTTTGTGCAGAGCTTCCGCAAGAGTAAAGCAAGAAAATTAAATAATGTAAATAGAGCCTAAGGAGAAAAGAATAGTCCTGGAAGTTACCGGCCAATAAGTCTAACTACAATTCATAGTAAAAATTATGGAACAAAATAGATATACATTCACCATGCAGTCTAGAAGCAGGGAAAAAACTTAAAAGTAATTCTGCTCCGCACACAGAGGATACATTATGGATCAGGAAGAGGTAAAAGAGCCTTTCACAAAAAGTCATTCTGCCCCAGAAGTTGGTCCATTAAAAATAGTTTTTTAACCTCTCACAAATCCTGGGACCAATGGCTACACCAGCACTACAAACATTGTGATCTTTGAGAACAACAAGAAGTCCTGTGGCACCTTATAGACTAACAGATCTTTGTCATCCTGGACAGTCTGCTTCACAGCAACTTTCTTTTCTTTTCTTTTCAGAGACATATCCTTAACTACTGGGCAAACTAGTAAGGTATTGAGTGGAACACTGCATGTTCTTACAAGGTCTGTATATATTAGCCATGACATTTAATAGACCAGATGGCAAAATGTTCTGAGTTTTTTAACAAGAAAAAATTCATTGACACAACCTCTCCTGTAGGCTCAGTTTTGGAACTCTGATGTCATTTCTCACACAAATATGTGTTTAGTTTTCTTCTAAACTAGAATACCCCACATTTTGTTCAGTAAGAAGACAAGATGCTTTTTTTTTTAATGGAAACACAAAATTGTACTCCAAGCTGGTTTATAAGCAATGTTTTTATGTTTTCTCCCCCAGAGGTTTTCAAAATGAAATTTAAAAAAAAATCTTTGAATATAAATGATGAGAAGTTTGCTGGATGTGTTGTATAGCAGGAAAAACTGAAGTTGAAAAAAATTAGGTGTTCAGTTGTGTGAGCAAAACATGACAACTGTTGCACATAAAATTCTCAAATGCACTGCTTACTTATAACACATCACTGAAAGACATGGGATGTAAATCAAGTAGGTATTCAGATAGTGCAGCACTCAGTGTCTCAATATCTAGCTAATCTAGGAGTGTAGATCTTATTTTCTAATGAGAATTGGGTACTTCATAGTAAAAATTCCATTGACAGTCACCTAGGTACCTAAATCCAGTTTGAAAATGACAATTTGAGCTCTCAAATCAGTTAGGCACTCGGTGAAGCAATTTCTAAATACTATTAAAATAACTGGGTTTTAGATGACTTATATGTAGTTGCTTGGCTACTTTTGTGTTGAGAACTCACAAGAATCTGCATGCAAATCAGGTAATTGCACATATAAATACCCTTCTAGGCAGCTAAGTAGCTATTTACAGAGAAAAATTGTATGTGCTTCAGTTGTTAGTCTTTCTGCTATTTGGCTGGATTGTGCATCTGTCTCTGAAAATCAGGTCCCCAAAGACAAGATGGCTAATTTTGCCCTTTAGTAGTTTTATCACTGTGTTTTGTTTTGTTTACACTGACCTGAATTAAGAGTTAGGATTCAGCTTTAAACCTGCCATTCCCAGATTTTAGAAGGTAGATAAGGTAATAACTTTTATTGGACTATTGTCTGTTGGTGTGACAGACAAATTTTTAAGCTTACACAGAGCTCAAAATCTTGTTTCTCACATCAACCGAAGTTGGTCCAATATAAGTAGATAAATACTGTGGTGGCGGCCCGCTAGGGACTAATCCTGCCAGGCCACCACTTTCTAATTGCCCACAGAATTTACAGATGAAAGATACCTTTGTAGGATTAACCTTTTATCCATGAATATCTGTAAATACAATTTCACCATATCCACACAAATGTTGAAAAATATTTCTAGTAATAATCATAGAAATTTACAGGAAGGTAGAGTAAAAAAAATACTGCTTGAGATAATTAGTATCAAAATTTAGTGAGCTAGACTTTTGAATTAGACATTACAAATGAGCTATCAAGTGAAAAATAGGTATAATTTGTTGAATGAAGGTGCTTAACTTCTTATTTTGCATATATGGGCCGTGCCTACACGAGCCCCAAACTTCAAAATGGCCATGTAAATGGCCATTTCGAAGTTTACTAATGAAGCGCTGAAATACATATTCAGTGCCTCATTAGCATGCGGGCAGCTGCGGCACTTCGAAATTGACACAGGTCGCTCCCGCGCGGGTCATCCAGACAGGGCTCCTTTTCGAAAGGACCCTGCCTACTTCGAAGTCCCCTTATTCCTATGAGCAGATGGGAATAAGGGGACTTCAAAGTAGGCGGGGTCCTTTCGAAGAGGAGCCCCGTCTGGACGAGCTGCGCGGCGGCGAGCCACGTCAATTTCGAAGTGCTGCGGCTGCCCGCATGCTAATGAGGCGCTGAATATGTATTTCAGTGCTTCATTAGTAAACTTCGAAATGGCCATTTGCATGGCCATTTCGAAGTTTTGGGCTAGTGTAGATATAGCCTATCTAATTTATCCCCCTAGCAACATAGTATAGGAAAGAGTAATAATTACACATTCTAGAGAGAAAATAACAGACCTGAGAAGGGGAGCACCATGTGAATTCTGTTTTTATTGTTGGCAAACAACTAACTTTAAGACTTTCTTCTTCCTCCAAATTCTCTCATCCCTGCTCCCCCATAGAGTATTTTCCACACTCATTTTATTTTCTGAGATCACTGTGTAAGCAGAACAATTAGCTTTACTGTTTTTGTATACACAATGACACTGTCAGCCCAAGAGCATAGCAGATGAGATACAAATGCTAACAAGAGGACCCAGAAATATAATAAACAAAACCACCATACCCAAACTTTAGTGGATGCATAAGTGGTGGTTTCATAGTGAGGTAGATCAACATCTCCAGAATAAAGAGCCGCTTGAGAGTACAGAGGCCATTTTTATCAAGATTAAAGTGATTGATTCAGATAGTTGTATGGTCCAGTTATTAAAAGGGTGATTTGGTGTTGGCCCCTCATACGCAGAGCCAGACAGTCTCACCCTGAAACCATTCTGAGCACACTGAAAGAAAGGTAATAAATCTGCTTTTAGTTTGAGAGTCAGGCCTAGTTCTTCAACACTTCACTTCTAGTGAATTCAGCTGGAGTCAGGTGTTCAAACACACAAACCTCAGTGACTGGATGCTCTCATATGTAATAGTACTGGCATTTGATACACTGCTGGTTTGATACCTTCAAGGAGTAGGTTGGAGGAGGACCAGTAGCACCATTAGAATAATGACTGAAGATCCCAACAGAGATCAGAGACCCCATTACAGCTAGAAGCTGTAAAAATCCAGCGTAAGAAAGCACCTGCCTCAAATGGCCACACTCTAAACAGGGAAAGCTGGGTGGTGTGGAGGATTGTTATCTCCATTTCAGAAACAGGAAACACACAGGCAAAGAGAGGAGATGACTTGTCCAATGTCACACAAAATAAGTTTTTTATAAAGCTGGGTGTTCAAACAGCTCATCTGATGGGGGCACTCACTTAATCATCTTTCCTCCTTCATTAGTTGCTGAAGAGAGCCAAGATCTCATAGATTTTCAGCTTCCTCCAAAGAACCAGATGCTCCTAAGCCAGAGAAGTTTTTAGTGTTCCCTGTGACCTGTGCACTCTCCCTGTGCCCTCAATGGCTCATTTATGGGACCTTAAATGCTCCAAAGCCCTTCAGAGCTTTTCTCTTTTGTCAAAGATTTTCCTTCTGTGTAGCCACCGGGAACCTATGGTCACAGATAATGCCCTCCGGAGTACAAGCGTTACAGTGATTTTCTGGATGGCATTGTACCCAAAAGTCAGTCATTGAACAGACCTATCCAAATCCATCATAACATAGACAGTGAGATATTCCTAGCATGAGGGCCCTGATCCAGCAAAGTTTGCAATCAGGTCTTCCCCTCTCAATCACACCTCCTGTCTCTGCTTGCTTCTTGACCCCCACACCCTGAGTCTCCTGGGGTCCTGCTTGCCACCCTCAGGCAACTTAAAATGGCCTGGTGACCAGCACAGAGGAGCTACAGCTGCTTCCAGCCACTGGCTTCAAATTGCTGCCAACATGTGCCTACTGTCCCTGGGCGGGAGGGGCGGGGTGTCTCCCTGTGCTCTTCCTGACAGCCATGTGGACCAAGTATCAGGAAGCTGCACTAGCTCTACTGCACTGCCAGTGGTCACAAGGCCCCTCAGGGTGTTTAAAATCACCTGGGAGGAAGCAGGCAGGGCTGGGGAATGCATGGGGGAGCAGCACACAGGAGCAACTGGCAGGTCTGAGGAACACACAGGGGAAGTATACAGAGAACCCCATCTCCCAAGAGGCACTACCAGAGGGCAGCGTCCACCTGCCCTACACTCCCCACTCTATCCCAGGTCTTACACTCTCTCCCCCACCCGCTTTCTGCCCTCAAATGCTTGAACCCCCAACCCCAAACTCTTTCCCAGAGCCTGCGCCCAGCACCCAGTCTCCCTCCCAGAGCCTGACACTTGACCCCTCCTGCATCCCATCCCCTGCCCCCAGACTCCCTCCTGCACCAAAACTCCAGCCAAAAGCCTGCACCTCCTCCTGCATACTAATATCCTGCCTCAGCCCAGAGCCTGCAGCCAGCATCCAAACAATGTGACAAGAAAAAGGAAACATGATTCTTCAATGCATTAACAGGAGTGCTCTGAGCAAGGCATGAGAAGTCATTCTTCCGCCATACTCAGTGCTGATTAGGCCTCCGTTGGAGTATTGTATCCAGTCCAGGGCATCACATTTTAGGAAAGATGTGGACAAATTGGAGAGCAGTTAAAATGATTAAAGGTCTAGAAAGTATGGCTAATGAGAGAAGATTGCTGTGAGTGCAGAGGACTTGACTTGATGACCTCTTGAGGTCCCTTCCAGTTCTAATAGTCTATGATTGATTCTGTGATTCTGCCAGAGACCTGAGGCTTGCAACCCATTTAGTTACCCCAGCTACCACCAAACCCTAGACTCCAACAACTCAGCCAGTACCCAGACAAGGGGAAGGCATAAGAACACTACATTTAGATCCCAAAAGAGCTTCTTTCCATTGGCAGCTGTGTCTGATCTCGAATGTTGCTTCTGTGCTTTTAAGCATAGTGGCCTAAACCCATCCCTGGTGTAGCTCCGTTTACTTAAGTAGAGTTACGCCAAACATGAATTTGGCCCAGACAGCCAAACTTTACAAAGTTCTGTTGCTCTGAACTATCCAACACCCTCAAGTTTGCAAAACTGCACTGAAAATGTTCACAGAGCTATGTAACAGAGAGGTAGTTGTGTTAGTCTGTACTCCAACAAAACAAAACAGCAGAAATGTAGCACTTTAAAGATCAACAAAATCATTTATTTGGTGATGAGCTTTCACAGGACAGGCACACTTCATCAGATCGATCTCATTTCCAATACAGCCTGACAGTTACAAGGACAGAGGATCCAAAAAAATATTTCTGTTTTGCAATAAAAACTGACATCAAATAGGACTGAAGGAGAGGAATGAGGGGAGGGGGGGATGCTAAGTGTCCTGCCGGAGATAATTATGAACTTCAAAGGAAGGGAAACAGTCCTTGTAATGTGTGAGGTAATTGCTGTCTTTGTTCATACCGCGTGTTAATGGCTACATCTACACTAGCACACTACGTCGAAGTAGCCTATTTTGAAGTAAGGACATTGAAATAGGCTACTTAGACACGTATTGTCTACATGTCCTTCAGGGCTGGTGCCATCGACGTTCAACGTCGAAGTAGCAATGGGGAACATTGAAAGGAGCTGCCCCGGAAGGAAATGCAGAGCGTCCACACACACAAGCACTCCCCATCGAAATAAGGAGCCAGCAAAGCCCCAAGCCGCTCCCTTAAAGGGCCCCTCCCAGACACAGTTGCACTAAACAACACAAGATACACAGAGCCGATAACCGGTTGCAGACCCTGTGCATGCAGCATGGACCCCCAGCTGCAGCAGCAGCAGCCAGAAGCCCTGGGCTAAGGTCTGCTGCACACAGTGACCATAGAGCCCCGCAGGGGCTGGAGAGAGAGCGTCTCTCAACCCCTCAGCTGATGGCCACCATGGAGGACCCCACTATTTTGAAGTAGCAGGACGTGGATCGTCTACACTTGCCCTACTTCGACGTTAAACGTCGAAGTAGGGTGCTATTCCCATCTTCGGATGGGAACAGCGATTTCGACGTCTCACTGCCTAACGTCGATTTCAACGTCGAAATAGCACACGGCGTGTGTAGATGCAACGCATGCTATTTCAACATTGTGCCAGCTACTTCGAAGTAGCTGGCTAGTGTAGATGCACCCAATGTGTTGAATTTGAATTCCAACTCACAAATTTCTTGCTGTAATCTGTTTTTAAATTCTCTGTGCTCTCAGACACAAATTCTCAGGTCTTTACAGAATGGCCCACTCCATTGAAGTGTTCACTGATTAACTTATGTGTATTGAGCTTCTTGATGTCTGCTCTGTGTCCATTTATTCTTTGGCGAATGTTTTGCCCAGTCTGTCCAATGTGTGTAGTGGCGGGGCATTGTTGGCTCATAATGGCATATATAATGTTGCTGGAAGTGCACAAGAATGTGCCTTTGATTTTGTAACTAACGTAGTCGGGTCCAGTGGTTGTATCCCCAGAATAAATATATGGACAAAGTTGGCAGTAGGGTTTATTGGAAGGAAAAGTTCCAGGGTTACAGTGGTGTGGCCTGTGTTTGCTGGTGAGAATCTTTCTAGGTTGGGAGGTTGTCTATAGGAAAGGACAGGCCTGTCACCTAGGGCCTTCTGGAGTGGAGCATCATGATCTAGAATAGGTTGTAGGTTTTTAATGTGTTGCAGGGGTCTGAGTTGGGGGCTATAGGTGATGATAAGTGGTGTTCCGTTATTGGTCTTTGGGGGCCTATCTTGAGGTAGCTGGTTTCCATGTGAGATTTTTTGCCACTTGCACTCGCAGTTGGGACTGGAAAGACTATATATTAAGAACTTTTCTCACTGTCTTTTGCACTTCTTTGTTTTACATGAGTAGAAATAAAAAATGGGGAAGAGTTTAGTTCCTGAAATAGGTGAAGGTATTGAGTTATGGCCAATGAAAAGTTCTTACTTCTTTCTGATCAGCTTACACTTTCCCATTCTGTAGTGAATTTCACGCTACTTTAATCTCTGCCCTTCTCGCTTTAATTAAATTCACATTGAATTAATTATCTTAATTTCCAAGAAGCAGCAATATTTTTTCTGCAAAGAGTTGCACAACTTGTGGTATGGATCAATGCCATGCATTGGCCATGAAGCTAGCTAAAGAACATCAAGTACAATATCATATTTGATCAAAACCAAATAGCATAACAATGCACACAAGACTCTTGCAAATATACCAGACCCACCAGATCTGGACTTGATAAAGACAATACAAAAATATATGAAGTACAGTTTGTTTTCACTAAAAATATAAATAGTCTCAGCATTTGTACTGCTCCTCTGCACCCTGTTCTTGAGTCAATAAAGCAGCAGAAAAGTCTATTCCACTTTTGTTCTAAGAGAACTGAATTCAGATCCCTGGGGTCAGTGGTTCTTTTTCCAAGGAGGACAATGTTTGAGAATGACACAGAGAAGATTCTCCCAATTCTGGAATGAGGAGGATTTGTGACATTCGAGCCACAGCCCTGTTTCCTGATGTTGGTGGATGTAGACCTCTAGGAGGGGACTGGTTTCTGTCCTCAGTTGTGGGCCTAATGGCAAGGGGTGCAGAGAGTGCAGAGAGGAGACACTGGAGATTTCAGGTCACATCAGTCAGCTCCGTAGGGATGGGTGTACTAAAGCAGGGAGCATGCAAACTACAATTAGAAGCCGCAAAGCAACTAGATGTGGTTGAGCCAACTTCAGTGTTAATGAAAGATGCCACACCACACCCTCTCCCTTCTCTGTCACAGATGGGAAGGTCTGAGGATTAAGAATGTTTTCAAGGGAAGTGTGTTATGACAACAATCATGTGTTTGGACTAGTTATAACAGCAATTGTCTAAGTGGGTTTCTTATTTTTACTGAAGGAAATTCTCTTTCATATAAACTAAGATACAGGACACTATATTGCAAAAGAATTTAACTGTTTACACAGCATTACTAGTCACAAAGGATTATTTTCTGACTCCCTTGGTTGAGTTACTCTCCTTAATACCTAAAGATTAGAGTGCATGTCCCAGTTTCTGCCACTGGTTGAGAACCTAGTGAAAGGAGGACACATAGGGAAGCATCTACTTGCAAGTTGAAGCTCATCGCAGCCAGCTGACCTGATTGCTAGATCCAACAGAAAGATGGCTTACTAGTTTGATGACTTAATAAAACACAAGGAAAATGGTGAAACCCCAACAAGTTGCATGAGTTGTTGGTTTGACCCTTAATTAAAAATGCTGAATAGTAACAGAGAGGTAGCCATGTTAGTCTGTAATCCAACAAAACAAAGCAGCAGAAATGTAGCCCTTTAACAAAATGATTTATTCGGTGATGAGCTTTCATGAGACAGACCCACTTTTTCAGATCAATTTCATTTGCAATGCAGACTGACAGTTATAAGTACAAAGGACCAAAAAGAAAAAAAAAGGGCAATAAAAACTGGCAGATTTGAATATGTACTCTAACTAAGAAATCTCACACTCTAATCTGCTGTTAAATTCTCTGTGTTCCAGAACACAGAGAATTTAACAGCAGATTAGAGTGAGAGATTTGTGAGTTAGAGTACATATTCAAATTCGACATGTTAACACATGGTATGAACAGAGGCATCAATTACCTCACGCATTACAAGGACTGCTTCCCTTCTTTGGATGCTTGTAATTATTTCAGACAGGACAATTAACACTCCCCCCACCTCTCATCCCCTTCCTTTTATCCTATTTGATTTGTCAGTTTTTATTGCAATATTTTTTTCTTTTTGGTTCTCTGTACTTATAAATGTCAGTCTGTATCGCAATGAAATTGATCTGAAGAAGTGAGTCTGTCCCAAGAAACCTCATCACCAAGTAAATCATTTTGTTAGTCTTTAAAGTGCTACATATCTGCTTCTTAATTAAAAAACAAAACAAAAGAAAACAACTAACAGCTAGGAGGCAGCTCTTCCTTAATTTAAGTTGTTATAATTATGAGATGACAAGACTGTTGCAAAATATAACACCTCTATTTTAGGGTCATTGCTTCTTTCCATTTTTGAGGAACTATTCTGGGGTGCCTGTCACTTTGGAAATGTTGTTACTGTTTATTGTCATTCCAGACCGTTATCATGATGTAGTTTGTGTCAGGAGGTGAGGGCACACTGGTGCTATAGTAAAACCCCAAGTTACACAGGGGCTGCATTCCTGCAATCCCTGTGTAACTCAAATTTTCATGCAAGTCAGAGTGGGAAGCCAGGAACCTGCCACTTACAGGACCTGGGAAACTGACCGGCCCTCCCATGAGGGCTGGTCAGTTTCCTGGCTGCTTCTCCCTGTCTTCCCTAGCAGCGCTGCTCTCCGGCTGACAGTTGTGTGGCTGTGGGAGGGCAGGGAGAAGGGGCTCTTAGCATGCCTAGATGCCTGCAGCTGTGGGCAGCTCAGCAGGCTGACAGCCACAGAGCAGCTGCAAGTTGTGCTTAACTCATGTTAAAGCGAGTTGCACACACCAAGAAGTCACATGTTTGGGGGGTTTACTGTATATCAAAATGCAACAAATAGGTCCCAGCCAACTATTTAAAAAATAGCCATGCTCTGTTGGATCTTTTTTTTGTAAAAAATAACTAAGGAAAAATATACTATAGTAAAAGTATGAGCAGAAGCAATTGCTGCTCACTGTACACTCAATGAATATCAAGTAGCATGAACGGCACAGAGATGGCACAGAGAATTAGTAACGAGATCCAGAGCTTTTCATCTGTAGGTCACTGAGTCAAACCCAGTCCAGGTCAAGAGTATTCAAAAATGATTTCCCCCAGAAGTCTTGTTGGTGATCTCTGTGAAATATTATTTTATCCAAATCCTCTGTGAAGTAGCATCCATAATATGAAAAGCACCAGAACTTGCAAGTTTATAGGCAATTCCTACACAGACCCAGGACAATATTATCTAAAGACTGAAATGTTACCTCACCGCTAAAGGCAGCGTCTCTTAAAGTGCAAATGGGAAGAAATGTAGGCAAGCATATATTGCTATGGCCCATGCTCTACCTCGTCAGTTGGTAGGACATAGATTTCTCGCATTTCAAGTGAATATTCCATTGTGTAGGTGTTTTTCCAAATCTATGTTATTCAGACACATGGGTTGAACATCTGAACAAACAGATTTCCAATACTTCTGGGTTTGACTTTGTTAAGGCACACTAGAGAAAAGGTTTTTCCCACACTGAGATTTTCTCCTTTCAACTGCAGCTTAAGCCAGAAAATGCAAAGGGAACATTCACTAAACTTTTTTCAAACTGCAAAAATATATTGGTTTTAGTGTGAAAAGATTTGGGAAAAATTCTGGCAAGAGCTGAGTCTATCTGAATTGATTTATCCTGTCCTAGCATCTGGAATTCTTCATTCTTTAATCTCCATTTGGAAAGCCATGTAATGAACAGACTTTGCTCTTAAACAGAAAAAGGAATTGAAAACCAAAAATTAGTCTGATTTGCATTGGAACTCTCTGGTGCATGTTATGGCTCGTATTTGCATGAGACCAACTATGGCTTATTGTAAATTATGCCCTGACCGTAAGTGGGAAATGTCTAGTCAGCAGATGATTAAATAAATGTGCAGAACATGTTGCTTCCATGTCAGTCCCACACCATGATTAGCAGAAAATGATGTTTTAATTGAGACTCAGAATGTGATTTATGGCATAGTACTACACTGGGCTGTTGCTACATATTTTGTCAGGCTATCATGAATATTATCAATCTTCTATAATTACTTTAAAAATAAATACACAAAGGAAAGAAAAAATAAGGGGAAACAACATAGAAGGATTATCCTTTTGTATACAGAAACTGTCTGGCTGTGGAATTTGTTACTAGATTATAGAATCTCTCTCTTCTGGATGACATTAGCAGCAGTGATCAAAGATCGCTGCATTGATAGCTTTGTAGGTTGCCTATGTAAAATGAATTGGTGGTCTCAGCCTCGTTCATAGCAAATACTCGCAAATAACATATACATTTGCATAACCTGGGATTGGCTTGTGAATAATTTTTAAAGAGAAACAGGGCAATTTTTACAATAAATGTTATTTGCATGAACAAGTTGACTATTTCTAATACATAATTCCTAATGCACAGACAAGCTGTGAAACTCATCGCCAGGGGATGTTGTGAAGACCAAAAGTATAACTGGGTTTAAAGGAGAATTAAAGAAGTTTGTGGAGGATAGGTCCCTCAGTGTCAATTAGCCAAGATGGACCGTAATGCCTCTGCATGTTCTGGATGTCCATAAACCTCTGACTCTCAGAAGCTGGGTTCAGATGACAGGAGAAATTGCCCATTTCTCTTTGTTCCCTCTGAAGCATCCAGCACCAGTCATTGTTCGGAAGGTGAGGTAAATCAGCAATACGAATTGGTTTGACCCAGTGTTTGTTCTTTCTTAGGTTCTTACCTACATGCTAATCCATTTCATGATCCACACACTGAAATTATACTGAAGATTTTAGCCCTTGTATACTGTGGTGGAACTCACCTGGGTCTCAAGCTTCCTAATGGTTTTTTAGCATGCCTCAGAAGCTCACAATGAGGATCACACTGCCTCTTGTTTTTCCTCTTCCTGAGCCATTCCCTTCACAGGCAAGTCTTTAGCCTGGGGCAAACCCCCTCCAGCAGTTATTGCTCCTCCTTATTCCTGCCAGGCCCACCTGCTACTTTTGGCTCCAGCACAGGGATCCTGAATACAGAGAGATGACTGAGGCTTCTCCTTTGCCTCAGTTGCAGCAGCCTTTTCCCTGAGCCACTTCACCTATTCCCCCTGTCACCTTCACTCAGGTACCTGGTTGGGCTTTCCCCTTTCTCCAAACTTCCTCTCTCTCAGCACTTCCATCTCACCTGGTCTGGTCTGGTCTGGTCTGGTCCTCTCTTCCCCTCCTGCCATTACCCAGGGGAACTCATTTAAGATGAGCCTCCTGGCCTTAACTGGCCTCAGGTGTCTAATTAGCCCATGGATCTGCAACCTTTGGCTCTGGAACCACATGTGGCTCTTTAAGGACTTCTTTGTGGCTCCCAGCATGATAATTGCAAAGTTAAAAAAAAAAAAAGCCTCCTGAGCATTGTTGATAAATGGTGGACGCCTGAAGGCCCAAAAAAGAACAACTCGTCTAAATAGCAAACAATATGAGATCTCAAAATGGTGGACAACTTCCCCTTCCTCCAGAGAGAGAAGGTTCGGGAGTGAAAGTGAGGAAGACAGTGGTACAAACATACATGTAAAGTGTGAGGAAATAGAATATGTGAAAAGTTTGTGAACATCCTGCAGTAAACATGTATCACGTTACAAATCCTTGTGTGTACGCTGTTCTTAAAATAGAGGTTCCAAAACCACAGTTTGATATTATTTATTGAGGACCATCTCCTATTCATATGCACTGCAGCTCTAGAATTATTGATTTTTTTACCAAATTGGAAAAAATGGCTCTTCTTGATATTTTGGTTGCCAACCCCTGAATTAGCCTGTTGCTGCTAGCCAGCTCTTAATTAATCTCAGTTGCCTTCTATGCAGGGAACAGGAACCCACTTACCCAGCTCCCTGAGTAGTGGCCGTCCATTAGGTTCTAGCAGCCCACTGCCTTGGGGCTGGCTCAGTATATGCACACCCAAATACATTACTTAAGTTAGTATGCCTAGGGGGAAACATTCCCTCCTCATGTTTGTTCCCATGTTCAGATGACAGACAGTAAGCTCCGTTTAATTGCAAGGTAGGCTGACAAAAAAGAACTGTAGCATGTTCAAATATTATTTCAAAAATCCCAGCTGCATAGATACTTTTCCTTAAACCCAGCAGAGGCCAAGAGTGGTACAAAGGCATCTGTCTTAGTCTGTGGGCAAAGGGAAATAGAATGCCTTATGCTCGTCTCCAGTGAACCTCTGTGCACAATTCAAAGAGGAGTAATTGTGTCCACAACATAAGGCAAGTGGTTCTCAAGAGAGTAGTCAAGTACTGAATGGCCCACAGAGACTAAGACACCCACTCAGCTCATGCAAGTATGAAGAATCTGAAGCCAAACAAAGGTGCCAAGTCACCGAATAAGAAGACCATACCACAAGCTTCTCTTCCTACAGATAGTTAGGCCTCCCACAGGGAGAAGGGGATTCACAACCACAAAATATAAATTAGGAAAGGCAAAATTACCTTGGAAAGAACTCCAACTACTTCTGAGATTGTGATTAAACTGCGTAATATACTGTTGTATTGTTAAACACATTACATTAACCTGAAGCTTACTGCTGTAGTACTGAAATGACCGACCTACTCCCCACAAACTCATTGTCATTAATGGGAACCCTTTTATTCAGAGGTATCAGAAGCATGATGGGGAATACTGTATGTGCTTTGTCCGACACACTTCACAATGATCTACATGATAATTGCAAAATTTGTCAGACAGTGAAAGAAGGCACCCCTTCTTCATTTTGAGAAGGAAAAACCTGACACAGAGGAATTGTATTTTGGTGACATTTTCCTGCTAACATTTCCAATCAGTTTATAGTCAAATTCTCTAATACTGTATTTATTTACAAAAGTCTACATTGCAGACCTGATATGAACTACCTAATAAAAATTCAGACTGTGTTCTTCTGTATAAACACCCAAAACAGTTCAGATTAATATAAATAAGCCACAGGAATGTATTTCTCAAGTTGTACATTAACACAGCCTGGGTCTTCCAGAACAGGTTCTGCATTTTCATACGAACATAAATGTCATTTAACGTGTATTTGGAACCCGGGAGCTGACAAAATGGCTGAAAATTTTGCATTCATTGGCAAATGTTGACAGTCACTTTTAGGGGGAAAATTCTAGTTTTAGATCCATATGCCAGATCTTGACTCACTCTGGTTCTTTTCATGTAATAGTACAAACACTGCAGCATACTGAGAGATGGTCTTGGTTTAGTCCTGGGCTGGTGTTTGGAGCCTGTTCCCGAATTCCCTTGCTCTGCCAGAGACCATCTGTGTGACTTTGGGCCTCCAATCCCCTCCTGTAAATAATAATTCTGACATCCCAAGGATTTGGCCTTTACATTCAAGTACAAAGTGGCTTAACATTTTCTACAGCACAGTGTAGTTTCTGTGAATTATAGAACCTTTCTGACGCAGTTCTGATGACATATTTTTCGTATATTTATAAAAGTAGGTTGTACAGCAGGGAGGTAAGTCTGTTATGTGTCCTCTATAATTAAATAAAAGTTAGTCTGGAGTATCTCATAAGTGTGCAAATTGTTATTTGTGTGGATTTATTTTATTTCCTTTTTCTTTTAAAAAGGAATTCATTTCCTACTCAGTGTGAAATGCTTGGTAATTATTATCCTCTCCTACCACCCTCAGATCATGGACAACTTTGAAATCTATGCTGGAAGGCTAATTTATCTCAACTGTTTATTTCATGTAAATTCTCTGTGAGAAGAAAGGGAGAAGTTTTAGGAGGAAACATTTGCAGTTTCTTCACTACAGTGAATTCTATGCTATCTACATGCAATTGAATTACTTGGCACAGCAAATGAACCCAGCCTTCTTCCCAGAAGTTTTTTCTCCCCCTCAACATGCAACAGGGCTAAACTGAGCTAAGCAGCAGGCAATGGGATATAGAGATTTTCATCTGTATGTAATCAAAGCAAATTCATTTAATGTTGAAACCGTCAGTCTTTGCCATCCAATGATAACACTTGTGCTCCTACTAACTATCTTGTGCAAGGTCCAACCACAGGACCATAGAAATGTAGGTATAGATGGTGCTAGATTTTTGCATTTGGGGAGGCTGGATTCAAGTGCACTAGAAATGAGGGGGGGCATATGCACCTGTACCGTGGCCCTGCCCCAATCTACCCCCTGTCCCTGAAGGCCCTGTCCCCACTTCACCTCTTCCATACCACACTCTGCCTCTGTCCTGATAGCCCACCTGGCTGCTTCACAGTCAAATCTCCCCACTTGACCCCCAAATGTGGAGAGGAGCATGAAGCAGGAGAGAAGGGTCTTGAGGGAATGAGCTGAGCAAGGGCGGAGAGAGGTACCTATAGTCGGAGTCACAGGGGCAGAAGCCAAGTGGAAATGGGGTCGTTAGGCATTGTGGGGGTTTATCACAGGCAGGGCCACGGCCCTCCGCTACACAAGAGCTCTTAGTGGCAGCACTACAAAGGTGATGGGCCAGTGAGTCCCCACAGTTAGGTGCATCACATCTGGCATTTCTTGTCCCATTTGGAGAACCCAAAGCCCTGAATGGAGGGTTGGGACAAACCACAAGATGTCATCAAGTTCAATGCCCTGTACTATGGTACAGGGCCAGATTAACCTACAGAACCCCTGAAAAGTATTTGTCTAACTTGTTTTTAAAAGCTTCCAATCATGAGGACTACAGCACTTTCCTGGAAAGTCCATGCCAGGACTTTACCCTTTTATTTAGAACTTTTCCCTGATAGCTAACTTAAATTTTCCTTGCCGCAGATTAAGCCCATGGAGGGCTTTGGTCTCCAAAAACTTGAAATCCAGCATTGTTCTCTTGAACAACAACTAATTTTAAAATAATATTTTAAAATTTGAAAAATTAAAAATCTCAAATAGAAAAATGGTAAACCAGTGTTTTACACAGACATAATATAAATCAGCCCATTTCAGACCTAAAATATCATGTATTTTTCACTGTTAGCAGCAGGAATGATTGTGGGACATTCACTAAGACACAAAGAGAAAGGTAAACAAACATACGTTTCTTACACATATTGATAATAGAGTGTTAATTAAGTGCCTCATTCTACCACTTTACTTTCAAAGAAGTTCCAAGAAATCAATGGACTACTTTTGAAATAAAGTACTACTGAGTGTAGGAGTTGTAGCATTCACACAAAATATCACACTGGGTGAATACAGAGATGGAAAAAATATGCAAAAAGTTACTTGAGTAAAAATGCGCCTGCTTTCACTTCTGGGTACAGTGTCTACTTTTACTCAAGCAGTTTTCCAGAGGGATGCCAGTGATTTGTACTTAAGTACACACACACACACACACACACCACACCGAAAGCAGCTATACTTTTACTCAAGTAACTTTGGGGGTACTTTTTCCACCTCTGGGTGAATGTACATTCTATGTTTCACTTTATTCATGAGACTTTTCAAGAAAGATGCTCTACATTTTGACTTTTTTTTCAGTTTCTTGGCGGGGTGGACACATACAAATATTGTTTCCAATATCTGGTTTGGGACATGTATATCTTTTTGAATACTGACATCAGTGGTCTAGCTCATAATAAGTATATCTGGCCATTGAAATGTTAACTTCTCCTTTAAATCCACATTTTATTTCTCTGTCAGAAATATTGATTCAAGTGGAATTAATGGAGAGGCAAAATATTTAATTCCAGTAATCACAAATGTCTTACATTTAAGAAATCCTTACCTGTCTTTTCATTGTCTCAGCCTGGAGGGGATTTTTAATCTCTATTGCTGTGGTTTAGTAGGATCATATATAATCGGCTGGTGAAAGACAAATGTGTTTGAGCTACACAGAGCTCTTCTTGAGATCTGGGACAGGTACTAAGTTAAACAGAAGATGGAACAGATTATTCAGCATATGTTCTAAGGGACCATAAGGTGTAGTGGTTATTAGCATGCCTACAGCCATAGAACAAAAAAGGGGTGTTAGTGGATTACAGATTATTGTAATAAGCCATAAACTCAGTGTGAGCAGAAAACTGGTCTGGAAATAGGTATCAGAGCTGTATTGTTTCTAATTAGTCCAGAATAATAAGATGTCCTTTATGCTTACTAACATCTTCCCACTCTACTCCCTCCTTCCAGTAGTTACTTAAAAAATGAACTGAAGATTACAAATTCTGAGGAATAAACAGAGAAGCAGTTTTTCAAGAGACACAATACTTAACAGCACAAAAAACAGATACAATAATGTCCCATCTGAAGTCCTTCTCTTTATTTATTTTTAATATGTCCTGTTTGCTTGGTTTGTCTAGCCTTCCACAGGGAATATTTTATGTGCAACAGATATTGGCAATTTTAAAAGATGGAAAATTACATGATTCCAGCCTGAGGCTGATCCTGTTTTTCTTGATACTGAAATGTGTCCAGGGGGTATTGTGCTGTTCTATCAGTGTTATTCTACATACAGCAGCAGAGAAATGTCTTTATAAGAGGGTGGCTTGATTTTGACCTGGAAACCTAGAGCTAGAGAGCCCGAAGACAGGCCAAGTCTGATTGTAGAATGGTCCTGTCTGAGGGAGAATCAGGCCATTTCTTATACAGAGCAGAAGGTGGTTACACACAGGGTGATGGCTAGGAGATTTCAGTGAGACTGCAGAGAGAGTCTGAATCAGAGTCAGACAGTGACTGTGTTATTGGATTGGAAAAACCCAGCCTGGAATTTATTTGGAGATCCAGGAAGGGAAGATGAGGTGAGGGAAAACGTGGAGATGTGTAGGGGCCTCATGAGATGGCCACTCCACCACAGTCTCTTTTGGTGAAGGTGCTACAGCAGCATACCAAAGCTTTCACCAGCCACCTGGAAATGTCTGGGCTGATGATTGCCCTAGGAATTGGTAGTCCACGTCAGACATGTGGTTCATTTAATCCAGTGGAGTCCAATAGTAAAGCAAGGACTGCCACATTTGTGGTTGTCTCCTTGCACATTTGCCACAGGCCTCTGCCCTCCCCATTCTAAAATAAAAAGCACTTGCTAGAATGTGGAAGACCTAGATTCAAGTTCCTGCTTTGTCACATACTTTGTGACCTTGGGCAAGTCATTTAGTTTTTACCCTGCCTTAGTTCCCCACCTGCAGAATAGGAGTGGTAGTACTATCCTACTTCCCAGTGGTACTGTGAAGATGAAGTCACTGAAGAGTGTGAGATACACTGATAGTCCTTCAAGTGCAGGGCACAGCTAGGAAAAGCTTCTTTGTAGCCCCCTACCATTAAAGCAGGTGGTATTTTCACTGAATGATGTCCCCAGGGCTCAGCAGTTCCCCAATGTACTATAATTCACAGAGCTCCAAGTGTTATTCATAGCCCCAGTTAGTGTAGCGTAAAAGCCTTGACCTATTTTATCATGAGACAGTAAACCAAAACCATTAATTAACCGGGCTAGATGGGCTTGTTTGGTACAAACACATCCAAAGGTAGGTCAATGTGATTTAGTCTCCCTTTCACCTTCCATAACTGCTTTTGGGTTTTGCAAATACTATCATCAAAATGGCAATGACCCATCAGAATACCAGAGAGCTTTAAAAAACATACTATGAAAACAGCTTCATGAGGCGCCAGTAATTCTGGACCATGGGTGCAGAACAGATGATAGGCCTCCTATGATGAGGTCCACCTGATATTTGGGTGGTCTTGCACCCGCACTGTGGCATGTTCCTTCTTACTTTCTTCATCCACGTGAGCAATAGCATTGTGTTACGTTCACTGAGGCAACCGCAGATGTGCTCCATCAGTAGAACCAAAAAACCTATATATAATATGATTTTTTTAAAATGTCATATGGATATTTATGCCAGCCAGGACAGGTCAAGCATTTCAGAACTAATTACTGAAGGAATGAAATTGAAGTATACGAGCAATAAAAATTACAAAAGACATGACCAGTCAAAACACTGAACCAACACACTTTGAAAGAGTAAAATTACAGATGGTGCATGTGCACTGCAGGAAGTACCAAGCAGTAACAACAACAGTGCAATTGTGTGTGTGTGTGAGAGAGAGAGAGAGAGAGACAGCGAGAGACAGAGAGAGAGACAAAGTTTCTGTTCTAGCGTCTGGGGACTTTTGAGGGATGTCTGAGCTGTTTCTTTATGACACTAACTGAAACTCTCCTTTGCCACTAAGCCCTGTCTTCCCTCCCTTGCTTAGTGGAGATGGGGGGTACATGAGCAGTCAGGAAGAGTGGGAATGTGTGTCTGTGAGAGAGAGTGTGTGAACTGGCTGCTGGGAAAATCTCAGAAATAGTGCACTGTCACTTTAAGAAAGCCACTCAGTCACACACTCATCATTCAGAATTGAACACAGCAGCTCTGACTGATGGAAATCCTCCTGACTCACAGGCTCCTGTGTCCCCTGTCCCTTGCTCTTCAGAGGTGGTGTGAAGGGCGGGCCCACCCTGACTGTGACACAGGGCTGATGACAGCCTCTTTGGGCCCCTGGGCAAAGTTGGGGGGGCAGCTCCACAATCTTGGAAGGGGTGAGCCTTGAGCGGAAGGGGCAGATCTGGGGTAGCCAGGCCTCTGCACTGCCCACAGCACAGGATGCCTTTCCTCCCGCGCACCCATCAGAGCTGCACAGAGAACATAAGAACATAAGAATGGCCATTACTGGATCAGACCAAAGGTCCATAAAGCCCAGCATCCTGTCTAGCAACAGTGGCCAGTTCTAGGTGCCCCAGAGGGGGTGAGACAAAGACAATGATCAAGCAACTTCTCTCCTGCCATCCATCTCCAGCCTCTGACAAACCAAGGCCAGGGACACCATTCCTACCCCCTGGCTAATAGCCTTTTATGGACCTAACCTCCATGAATTTCTCTAGTTCTTCTTTGAAATCTCTTATAGTCCTAGCCTTCACAGCCTCCTCCAGCAAGGAGTTCCACAGGTTGACTGTGTGCTGTGTGAAAAAGAACTTTCTTTTATTAGTTTTAAACCTGCTATCCATTAATTTCATTTGGTGGCCTCTAGTTCTTATGTTATGGGAACAAGTAAATAACTTTTCTTTATTCACCCTCTCCACACTGCTCATGATTTTGTATACCTCTATCATATCCCTCTTCAGTCTCCTCTTTTCTAAACTGAAAAGTCCCCAGTCTCTTTAACCCGTTCCAAACCCCTAATCATTTTAGTTGCCTTTTCCTGAACCTTTTCTAATGCCAAAATATCTTTTTTGAGGTGAGGAGACAACATCTGTACACCGTATTCAACATGTGGGTGTACCATGGTTTTATAAAGGGGCAGTAAAATATGCTTCGTCTTATTCTCTATCCCTTTTCTAATAATTCCTAACATCCTATTTGCTTTTTTGACTGCCACTGCACACTGTGTGGATGTTTTTGGAGAACTAGCCATGATAACTCCAAGATCTCTTTCCTGATTACTTGCAGCTAAATTAGACCCCATCATGTTGTATGCATACTTGGGGTTATTTGTTCCAATGTGAATTACTTTACACTTATCCGCATTAAATTTCATTTGCCATTTTGTTGCCCAATCGCTCAGGTTGGTGCAATCTTTCTGAAGTTCTTCACAGTCTGCTTTCATCTTGACTCTTTTGAATGTTTAGTATCGTCCACAAACTTTACCACCTCACTACTTACCCCTTTCTCTAGATCATTTAGGAATAAGTTGAATAGGATTGGTCCTAGGACTGACCCTTGGGGAACTCCCTTCTCCATTTGGAAAATATACCATTTATTCCTACCCTTTGTTTCCTGTCTTTTAACCAGTTCTCAGTCCATGAAAGGATCTTCCCTCTTATCCAATGACAACCACATTTACACAAGAGCCTTTGGTGAGGGACTTTGTCAAAGGCTTTCTGGAAATCTAAGTAAACTATATCTACTGTATTCCTCTTATCTGCATGTTTGTTAACCCCTTCAAAGAATTCCAACATATTAGTAAGACTTGATTTCCCTTTACAGAAATCATGTTGATTTTTGCCCAACAAATTATGTTCTTCTATGTGTCTGACAATTTTATTCTTTACTATTGTTTCAACTAATTTGCCTGGTACTGATGTTAGACCGGTTTGTAACTGCCAGAGTCTCCTCTACAGCCCTTTTTAAATATTGGTATTATGTTGGCTGTCTTCCAGTCCTTGAGTACGGAAACTAATTTAAAGAATAGATTACAAATCACGGTTAATAATTTCGCAATTTCATATTTGAGTTCTTTCAGAACACTTGAGTGAATGCCATCCAGTCCTGGTGATTTGTTACTGTTAAGTTTTTCTATTTGTTCCAAAACCTCCTCTAAAGACACTTCAGTCTGGGACAGTTCCTCAGATTCATCACCCACAAAGGACAGTGCAGGTGTGGGAATCTCCCTAACATCCTCAGCTGTGAAGACTGCAGCAAAGAAATCATTTAGTCTCTCCACAATGGCTTTATCATCCTTGATTGCTCCTCTTGTATTTCAATCATCTAGGGGGCCCTGTGGTTGTTTAACAGGCTTCCTGCTTCTAATGTACTTAAAAAACATTTTGCTATTACTTTTTGAATTTTTGGCTAGCTGTTCCTCAAAATCTTTTTTTGGCTTTTCTTATTACATTTTTACACTTAATTTGGCAGTGTTTATATTCCTTCTTATTTACCTCAGTAGGATTGGACATCCCCTTTTTAAAAGATGCCTTTTTATCTCTCTTTGCTTCTTTTACAAGGTTGTTAAGCCATGGTGACTCTTTTTTTAGGTCTCTTATATGTGTTTTAATTTGGGGTATATATTTAAGTTGGGCCTCTATTATGGTGTCCTTGAAAATTTTCCATGCAGCTTGCAGGGATTTTACTTTAGTCACTGTACCTTTTAGTTTCTATTTAACTAACCTCCTCATTTTTGTGTAATTCCCCTTTTTGAAATTAAATGCATGCAGCCCACTGCTCTGGTGGTAATTTAGGGCCGAGGGCTCCAGCCACCACTGCTGTCACAATAGCAGTAGCAGCAGCTGGGAGCCCCGGGCCCCTTTAAATTGCTTGGCCCAAGGGCTACTGCCCCCTTTCTGCACACACCCTCCCTGCTATCAGCTGGTCTTCTGTGACATCAGCACCTCCTACCCCCTGCACTGCAAAGTCACCAAGACAGTCCTGGGATCACTGAACTGCATCATGATGAAGCAGTATTGGAGAGGGAGCATCAGATGCCTCTCAGCTAGGAGGCATGTAAATCTTCTCTGTTCCTCTGCAGCCACCCACATGACTGAGATTTGCTTCCTTTGCTCTCCCCTGTCAGTGGGCCTGAGCCTTTCTCAAGGATTAAAGCCAATAAGTTCAAAGAGCAATACTGTACTTGCAGTTGTGAAGGCTTATAGCTAGAGTTGATAGGACCTTTTTTCATCAAAATAGGCTGTTTTGTCTTGAAAGTATCCATTCCAATGAAATTTTTGAAGGGAAAGTTTCTGAGATCTATGGTGGACTCTGTTATTAAAGACAGAGAGAGACAAGAACTGAAACACTGGCCATTTTTGTCTGAAAATTGATGTTGCAATACAAATCTGCTTTGCAAAAACATTTGAAAAGGTTTGTTTCCATTTCAATATAAAACTAAATTCAAAATCTCATAATTTATCATGAAGCTCAATTGGTCTCTGGCCACTCTACTCACAGCTTCTTATTAATAAAAGATATGGAATATCTTTAAAAAAACACTAAATTTGATTTTTTACCTTTTCCTTCTTTAGTTTAAGGCCACAAGTTCAGGGAGGAAAACCTAGCAGCAACAACTTTCCTTTACCTTTGTAAGAGTGTGAGAGCAAACCCAGGCTGGGCAGGGATTCAGCAGGGCCTGTTGGCCCAATCACCCCCACCCCGGTTCAGCTGCAGCCAGCGTCAGGCCTGGAGGAATATAAAGGGAGGGAAGCCAGCCCAGTTTGGAGCTGACCAGCCGCAGGGCAGGAGCTGGCTCTGAGGCAGCAGGGCCTGAGCCAGAGCTGCCACCTGGTTGTGATCCTCCCCCAGGTACAATGGTGGGGGAAGCCCCTCCCAGGGAACCCTTCTTCTGCTAGAGGGGAAACTAGGTTCTTGGGGCCATGCCCCAAACTTGTCCAACAGACTCTTGGGTGGGGCTGAAGACCCAGGCCCTGGCCAGGGGGCCTAGCCCCTAGGCCACCCTGTCACCGGTGGGAACCACTCACAGCCCTATTCTGCAAACAAGTCTACAGTCACTCTACTCCCTCAGTCCCACAACCTATTTCAAATGTATTATGAAGAACTGATATTCTTTATTAACTGTCTCCAGACTAGAACTGGTGAATAGCTTCATAGGCCATTACTCCCATCCTGAGCCAGCTAGTTCTTTGGTTATATGTGTTCTCTTTCACAAGCTCCAGCTTCATCTTTACCAGTGCAGAATGGAAAAGAAAATAATTCTATGTAATACAATAGAAAAGTGAGAATCAGTTATATCTCAGAGAGACTGCAATGGTAGCCCTGGCAAATTCATTACACTCCAAAAGGACTGAGGATTCTTTCCCCATGAGAATCACAGCTAAACATCTATGTTTAACAGTTTGGTGACACTCACTACTATGCTATTCCTTCTGAGCTATACAGCACACATACAGAATCACATCTTCCATCAGACAATTACTGATGTGTTGATGCTATAACAACCTCTTCTGAGTTCTGCTTGCACAGATATCAATATGCTAGCCTGCTGCATTGCAACAGGTCAGTATGGTAGAGCAGAGTGTGATAGCCTTAATCGTGCTGAGAAGCACCTTGCACAGTTAGTCCACCTCCACTTTTTTCAAAAGGATACATACAGAGTAAGATATGACGTTCGGTGTAAAGAAAGAATCCTCTGTTTAAGCAGTGTCATCTTCAGGAAACTACACATGACAGAGAGGTGGGGAAACATAAACATGGCAGCACCTAATGATGTATTTCTCACTTTTTTTTTTTTGTTTCCTGGCAAACTGTAAATTCAGTTCAAGGGACAAGAAATATTTTTTCGTGTGGTGTAACATTGTGCAATGGAAGAGTTGCTTCTGGGTTCATTAATCTCCTGCCACTGAAGTACTAAGAATTGGTCCCTGCCAGATACATACCAGCTGTCTAATCTTGCACACAAAATCTTAGATTCCTGTTTACTTAAAATCCCAGATATCGTCATAACACATTTCATAAGAGGACTCAACATAACACACCCCACAGAAGTACAAAGACACACCCGTTGGTCAGTAATGTAGCACCCTGTCTTCCAGAAACCGTATCTATTCAGTAATAGTTCACATTCACATTCAGTAATGGCAAGGAATGAAACCTCTCACTTTCAGTTTATTGTCTAAATCCAGCTAACAAAAGCATAATAGGCAGCACTGGTTTTGGGAGTATAGGAGTAAAAATTTCAGAACATGCACCCTCAACTGCACTGATCACTAATTCTGTATATGACAGCAAAGGCAACAGCCTTTCTTAGAGAAATTAGAAGCGTGTACAGACAGTTGGCTGCTTTAGAACATACACATAATGATTTAGTTCACAGTTATGGTTTATGCTTCACCTGTAACCGGTAATTGGGAAAATTGCACGGATAAATTTTGTGTTAATAAAAGAGGCTTAACTCTTCTAGTGCTGCTTCTCCCATTGTTTCTCCCATACAATATCAATGCAGCTGCCTGAAGGAATATTTTTACTAGATGGCCTAGGTAGGGTACCATAAATCTCCTGCAACTGAGATAGCTCAACTTCTTTCAGGTAATAGACAGCCAAAGCCCTTGTGGTGCATATGTAGGACTAGACTGCGAGGGATTGTTGAGTAAAGGGCAGTTTGTAACTGCCTGGCCTCAAAAAGAGCCTTTAGAAGAACTGAGTCCGAGTGATATTTTCCTCTTTGCTCCTGGAAAAAGTAATTTACTGCACCCTTCAAAAGAGGGCAGCCCACTTCCCACTTTCCATTGACTCAGTTCCATTTGCCAGTAAGGCATGGGGAAGGGCACCATGAAAGCTCTGCACCTTTTCTTTCCCAGTAGTCTACTCACTTGTTTGTAGAAGGAAACCCTTAGAGATGATGACCTGGCACTGTACACCACACCAGCACCCAAGGCTTGAGTAAGTCCTACTTGGCCAAACAGGAAATGGGGACCTCTTTCTTTTGTATGAATAAAACTAGGGGACAAGCTATCCCATGGGAATTAAATATCAACTTTGCACCTCTTTCATGCCTGTGAATCCTCAATAAACTCTCACTGATCAGTAAAAGGCCTGAGGCTGGAGTTTAAGCAGTGTGGTGGTGCACACTACCCCTTTGAGGAATGGCTTATGGCCAAAACAGCCTGGATGCTATGAAGGTGCACCCAACCCCAAGCTAGAAAAGAAGGTTGAATAAGAAGGGATTAAAGCAGTGCTTCCCAATCTTTTCAAGACACTAATCCATTTTGACAATTCAGTATGATTTTGTGACCCAAGACAATTAAAAACTGGGGAGGGAAGTTCTTACCTTGGATTTTTATTCTTTATAGATCTTGATTTCCCCCCATCCCACCAGGCTTACATCTCTCACAACCCCAACCCACCCCTGCCCCAGTGTTAAACTCCTCACAGCCCCAAACTTCCCCACTTACCTCAAACAACCACCGCTGCTGCCCCCACAGCTCCTTCAAAGGGCCACTGCTGCCTCCTTCGCATGATTCCCTCCAGCCCTCCTAGTACCTTCCCCCACCTGCAGTGCAAACAGTTCCCTGTCCTGCTGTGCTGAAATTGGACTCAACTTAATTGGCTTAATGGCTGGATCACTTCTACTGGGCTTTAAACCAATTAAATTGAGTTCCATTTCAATAGGGCAGGGACTGGGAGCCAGAGGAATGAGCGGTAGCAGTGGTGGGAGCTGCAAATGGCTCCTTAAAGAGCCACATGTGGCTCAGAGCTACCCAGATGGCAACCCCTTAGAAAATCTAATGGCGACCCATATTTGGGACCCGACCCATAGGTTGGGAATCCCTGGACTAAAAGCTATGCTGACTGCTATGGGTTGCAGGTCTTAGGACACTATCTGTCCTGAGTCTTAAAAGCTGTTTTGTAATGTAAGTTTGGTTGTTCTGACTCAAGGCTCTGAGGCGGAGCCTTATGAATTAGATTAAGCTGCTCCTTCCCTAACCTGATACTTCAGAGAAAGGGAGAAAACCAGTCTGTCTCTAGAACTAGAAGAGAACTAGGAACTCTGCTGGCTGAGGTTCATTTGAGGCCTTCTTAAAGGGGACTGTTTTTCTGTTGTTTGTTTGATTTTGGCCTCCCCACTTTAGATCTGTAAACTCCAGCAAGACTCTGAAAGCCTTCAAAGCATCCTGGATTCACATCTGCTGTTCTACCCATTTGTCGTGGTTTTGTGGGGGAAGGGAAAGCTGTGAAGCTCAACATGAGATCTCTGATGAAAAAAAATGTTAGGAGAGAGAAGATGTTGGGTGAGAATCTGAACTCAGGCTTGTCACAGGAGTTATTGTGGACTGGCACCTGTGTGGCTAAACTTAGAATTTAGTTTAAGGAAATGACAATTAAAGACAAATGATAACTGGTTACCATAACATATGTAGCAAAATGTTACACTCAGAGAAGGCAGTAGCTGTAATATGGGAAGAAATGTCAGTAGGTTCACTAGTCAACAGGAATACAGCTAGAAGATATAAATTTAAGATAAAGACAGGGATAGTTTGGTTACATACAATAACACATAAATCTTTACGTTTTATCAGATAACAGACCAAACTGTCAAGGGAGGTCTTTAGTCCCCACCAATGAAAATATGCAAGACTGACAGCTGGGATGCTTTGAAAATAATGAAATCAAGCCTTCTGCGTAGGCAGCTGGAGGGTCACCTACATTTCACTTTACTCTTAATCCTGACATTCAATGACATGCATATGCTTTAGAGTGGTTAAATAGCTACCTTCTCATGTTCATTCATTATATCATGAATTAGGTTTACAGTATGGACTTCATTCATTAGATGTGACACACAGCACTAAATGACTACACAAATATCTATAAACACATAACAGTTAATTTGGACATAGATTATATTGTATACTGTATTGACTGAAATTATTCAGTCAATAATAGGGAGAGAGACAGCAAAGGTAAAAGAGAAAAAACAGAAGGAAACATACAAGCAAAGGTAAGAAGTCAAGCCATTGTTAAAATCCCATTTGGTGACAGTGAAACAAATTCTGTCATTACTTGCACACATTAACAATTTTTAGATCAGGCCCTACGAACATTGCACACACACAGTGAATCCAGTGTCTCTTTCTAGAAAGATAAAACATTGTTCTGTGTAAACCATTTGCTAAGGTGGTACTTTCCAACCTTTTCAGTAACACGGCACATTTAAATGAGACAAACAGTTCCACACCATACCCTCTTTTTTCAGATGAATCGATTGCTCATAAACGTCACGTTTACTTACATTTAGTATGATTATAGTCTTACAAGAGATGTTTGCAACACAGTAGTGCATACAGCTAGGAGTCTACTGTGGGCCATCTACCCAGGTGGAAGAGGTGGATGAGGCTTTTTTTAAATAACTAACAAAATCATCCAGGGCCCAGGATTTGGTGGTGATGGGGGACATCAGCTACCCAGATATATGTTGGGAAACTAACACAGTGGGGCACAGACTATCCAGTAAGTTCTTGGACTGCATTGGAGACAACATTTTATTTCAGAAGTTTGAAAAGGCTACTGGGAGAAGCTGTCCTAGATTTGATTTTAACAAATAGGGAGGAACTGATTGAGAATTTGAAAGTGGATGGCAGCTTGGGTGAAAGTGATCATAAAATCATAGAATTCACAATTTTAAGGAAGGGTAGAAGGGAGAACAGCAAAAAAGAGACAATGGATTTCAGGAAGATCAATTTAGGTAAACTCAGAGAGTTGGTAGGTTAGGCCCCATGGGAAGCATGACTGAGGGGAAAAACAAATGAGGAGAGTTGGCAGTTTTTGAAAGGGACATTATTAAGGGCCCAAAAGCAAGCTATTCTGCTGCATAGGAAAAACAGAAAATATGGCAAAAGACCACCTTGGCTTAACCAGGAGATCTTGCATGATGTCAAAATTAAAAAGGAATCATATAAAAAGTGGAAACTAGGACAAATTACAAAGCATGAATATAAGCAAACAGCACAGGAATGCAGGGGCAAGATTGGAAGGGCAAAGGCACAAGTGAGCTCAAAGTAGCTACAGGCATAAAAGGAAACAAGAAGACTTTTTGGATATAAGTTAGAAGTGAGAGGAAGACCCAGGATAGGGTAGGCCCATTGCTCAGTGAGGAGGGAGAAACAGTAAAAGAGAACGTGGAAATGGCAGAGATGCTTAATGACTTCTTTGTTTCAGTCTTCACTGAGAAGTCTGAGGAAGGAATGCCTAACATAGGGAATCCAGTGGGAAAAGGGTAGGTTTAGAAGATAAAACAAAAAAAAGAACAAGTTAAAAATCACTTAGAAAAGTTAGATGTCTGCAAGTCACTAGGGCCTGATGAAATGCATCCTAGAATACTCAAGGAGCTGATACAGGAGGTATCTGAGCCTTTAGCTATCATCTTTGGAAAATCATGGGAGACGGACAGATTCCAGAAGACTGGAAAAAGGCAAATATGGTGCCTACCTATAAAAAGGGGAATAAGAACAATGCAGGAAACTACAGACCAGTCAGTTTAACTTCTGTGGCAGGAAAGATAATAGAACAAGTAATTAAGGAAATCATCTGCAAACACTCGGAAGATAGTAAGGTGATAGGGAACAGCCAGCATGGATTTGTAAAGAACAAATCACGTCAAACCAATCTGATAGCTTTCTTTGATAAGATAAAGAGCCTAGTGGATAAGGGAGAAGCGGTGGATGTGGTGTACCTAGACTTTAGTAAGGCATTTGATACGATCTGTCATGATATGCTTATCACTAACCTAGGCAAATACAACATGGATAGGACTACCAGAAGGTGGGTGCAAAACTGGCTGGATAACCGTACTCAGGAAGTAGTTATTAATGGTTCTCAATCCTGCTGGAAAGGTATAACAAGTGGGGCTTTGCAGGGGTCTGTTTTGGGACCAGTTCTGTTCAATATCTTCATCAACGATTTAGATATTGGCATAGAAAGTACGCTTATTAAGTTTGCAGATGATACCAAGCTACGAGGAGTTGCAACTGCTTTGGAGGATAGGGTCAAAATTCAAAATGATCTGGACAAATTGGAGAAATGGTCTGAGGTAAACAGGATGAAGTTTAATAAAGACAAACGCAGAGTGCTCCACTTAGGAAGGAACAATCAGTTTCACACGTACAGAGTGGGAAGAGACTGTCTAGGAAGGAATATGGCAGAAAGGGATCTAGGGGTTATAGTGGATCACAAGCTAAATATGAGTCAACAGTGGGATGCATTAACAGGTGTGTTGTGAACAAGACAAAAGAAGTCATTCTTCCACTCTGCTCTGCACTGGTTAGGCCTCAACTGGAGTATTGTGTCCAGTTCTGAGCACTGCATTTCAAGAAAGATGTGGAGAAATTGGAAAGGGTCCAGAAAAGAGCAACAAGAATGGTCAAAGGTCTAGAGAACACAACCTATGAAGAAAAGCTGAAAGAATTGGGCTTGTTTACTTTGTAAAAAAGAAGATGAGGGGGACATGATAGCAGTTTTCAGGTATCTAAAAGGGTGTCATAAGGAGGAGGGGGAAAACTTCTTCATGGCCTCTGAGGATAGAACAAGAAGCAATGGGCTTAAACTACAGCAAGGGAGGTTTAGGTTGGACATTAGGAAAAAGTTCTTAACTGTCAGAGTGGTCAAACACTGGAATAAATTGCCTAGGGAGGTTGTAGAATCTCCATCTCTGAATATATTTGAGAACAGGTTCAATAAATGTCTATCAGGGATGGTCTAAACAGTACTAGGTCCCGCCACGAGGGCAGGGTTCTGGACTCCATGACCTCTCGAGACCCCTTCCAGTCCTAGTGTTCTATGATTGTATGATTCCATGGTTTCTCGGTCCATAAACAGCTTTGGTGGTATTAAAGAAACCTCTTGTATCATTGATGTCTACGAGACGCTGGACTTCTTGCACCTTCTCAGTCCACCACTGTTTTTTCAGAGTCCTTATTTTATGTTGCACTTCTGCCTTGGCCACCACAGAATACGCGGTTTTAGCCATTGAGCATAGCTATTTTTTCAAAATCTACTTAACACCAATCTGACAGGGATGTTGAGTAAATGAGTAACTACTGAAAGCAGGTTCCCCTCCCCAACAGCCTGTTGGAGCCAGGGCACAGATTTAAACCATGTCTCAGCTCCAACAGGCTGCTGCCCTGCCTCCCTCCTCCTTGCCATAGCAGACAGTGGGGGCAGTCTCCCCACCAGCTTGTTTGGGCTGTGAAGCAGCATTGCAACTGCCTCCCAGCACACATGGGGTCCTGTGGGGTCAACATTTCCCCTCACAGTGGCTTTGCAAAGACCCACGATGAGGGAAAACTGATAAAATTTCATGGCACACTTGGACAGTGTGCCATGGTGCACTGGTTGAAAACTGCTGTTGGAGGGAACTGCGAAGTAGGAACTCAGCAAGAAAAGCAGTTACTATTGTCCACAAATGAAACAAGTTTCAATGGAACTAAAATAGGGGTTTACACTAACATCATTTCTAGATGTTGTGGCTTCCACATTTTTTACAGAACATTAACCCAGCAAAAGGAGAGATTTTTCTTCTAGGTGGCTCCTTTCTAGCATTCATCACTACAGTTAGATAGAAGAAAGTCTTTCTGTAACATTTTCAAAACCTGGTAATCCTTGCACTCACAAGGCAGGCAGCTCTGTATGAAACCAGTGAATTGCTTATGTGTTGAGTTATCAGGCACCCAGGATTCCACACTGGGCTCCAGTGACTCTCCAAAATATGGTGATTAATCAGTTACCTTAAAACATGACATAAATGGTCTCAAAAATTGTCTTTGATATATAGGCTTGAAAGAATTGTGCTTGTTTAGTTTAGAAAAGAGAAGACTGAGAAGGGACATGATAGAAGTTTACAAGTAAACTAAGTAAACTAAAAACTTGTTTAAAGTAAACTAAAAGAGTGTTACAAGGGGGAGGGAGAAAAATCGTTCTTCTTAGCCTCTGAGGATAAGACAAGAAGCAATGGACTTAAACTGCAGCAAGGGAGTTTTAGGTTGGACAGTAGGAAAAACTTCCTGTCAGGGTGGTTAAACATTGGAGTAAATTGCCTTGAGATGGTTTGGAATCTCCGTCAACACTTCAGAGCAGGCTAGATGTACATCTGTCAGGGATGGTCTCTAGACAGTACTTGCTCCTGCCAGGAGTGCAGGGGACTGGCCTCAATGACCTCTCAAGGTCCCTTCCAGTTCTAGCGTTCTATGATTCTACGATGCTATCCTAGATGTCTCAACTATCCCTTCTGCCTGTGGTTTCTTTCCTTTCTCCAGCAAACCCTTTGATAGATTAGGGCCAAGAGATTGCTTTCAAGTGGGCTGACCATAGGGTATTTCAGAAAATCACCAGATCAAAGAAATGTGTACATTCATGATCAGAGATTGTACAGATGGGAAAAACCTATTAAGTCATATGGAGCCTGTTACTCTGCAAACTGTTACTTGCACTATATTTATGAGTACTTTCTTCACCCTGATTTTCAGAGGAGCTTAATAATCACAGCTCCCAGTGACCACAGAGGAATTTGCAATTTTTTTTCTCTTGATCTCCTCTGCTTCTCTGAGTAATTCTCAGGCTTTAATATTCGACATCTAAAGCTCATAAATACTAGGTACACCACCTGTTAATTTCAATTCTTGCAGTTATCATGACTGATAATACAGTGCAAAGCAGCCTGTGTGCTCTGATTGTAATCCATGATGATCAATGCTATGCCTACCAGCATCAGAATCTGAGAATAGTTGATATGAGAGATTGCGCTCTCTGGAAATCATTTCCAGTATTCACCCTTCATCATTTTTCTTGCCTTAATTTCATCCCTGTACTCCTATTTGTACCTGTCAGAAGCAACCTAAATAAATCCTCTCCCTTTCTGATGTTTTACGCACCTCACATATATAGGGGCAGATGGCCTCATATTTGTTGTATTGCCAACCTTACATATATTTAGCTACACATACTACATAAGTACATTTCCAGACAATATAAATAATTGTGATACTATCTCCTTTAAACTGGCATTATCTGGTGGCCTTCTTGCCAATATCAGCTGAGAGACTAAGATGTTAATGACTCCATACCCTATGGCAGGGGTCTGCAACCAAAATAGCCATTTTTTTCAAATTACGTTACAAAATCCATACTTCAAGAGCCACAATGCATGCGACTATGAGACAGTCCTTAATAAACTATATCAAACTATACCTTTTATCACCCTGTTTGACGACCAGTGCACACACAATGATTTATATCAGTTAGAAGGTTGTTACCCCATCACCAGGCTTAACCTACCTCAGCCCCCAAATCCAACCCCCATCCGCAGGCTTTACCTCTCTCAGCACCAAACTCCCCCCTCTCCCCAGGATTAATCCCTCTCAGCCCCAAAGTGTCCTCTGCATCCCCAGGATTACCTGCCTCAGCCCCAACCTCCCCCACCCCATCCCCAGCATTAACTCACCTCAACTTGTGCACCTCCTGTGGAGCTGTTGCCTCCCCGCCCCCACACTGCTCCCCACTGCCTCCCCCTCCCTCTCAGCAGAGCTGCAGGGCTCCAGCAGGGACAGGATCAGCTGCCCCTCCCCCCAGCTTTCCTACAGACTTAGTATTTCCCCAACGTGTGGCATGGGTGGTTCCGTGTCCTGCCAGCTGCCGCTTCCAGGGCTCCCTGCCCTGCCATGGCTTTCTTCTCAAGGGCTCCCTGCTGCAGCTGACTGCTCAGCAGGTCCAGAGGATGCCTCCACTTACACAGAAAAACTAAATTCAGTTGGTTTAATGGCAGGCAACTGAATTTATTTATTTTTTTAAGTGTTGGCAGCCTCCAGACCCACAAGAGGAGTCACCGGTGGCAGCACTGAGAGCCACAAGTGGTTCCTTAAAGAGCTGCATGTGGATCTGGAGCCACAGGGTGCCAACCCCTGGCCTACAGGTAAAATTGCATTATATAGGTAAGGCAGTTTTGCACCCTTGCTATCTCTGTTTAAAGATTAAGCAGAGGACACCTCCTGCATGCCATACTGCCAACTTTTGTAACCTTTTCCTCTTCAAAACAGTGGCCATACCCACCAGCTACATCACCAGAAAAGAGATGTGAAAGGGTAGCCAAATTAGCCTCATTGAGGTACTTGCCAGCTGCTGAACTTTCTTGGTGTATCTGGGTAGAAGCCACTTGCCTATCAGAGAGACTGTGTCTACGCTTGCATTCCTCTTTTGAAAGAGGTGTGCAAATGAGGGAAATCGAAAGTGCAAATGGGTGCAAATTTGCAAATCTGACACCTCATTTGCAGATTTGTATTTCGAAATAGCTTCTTTCAAAAGAAGAAAAGCAACGTAGACACTGCTCTTGCAAAAGTAAACCGCTTCTTCGAAAGAATCCTTCTTCCCATAAAAAAAAAGGGAAAAAGGATTCTTTCGAAGGTGGGGTTTACTTTCGAAAGAGCAGTGTGTACTCTGCTTTTCTTCTTTCGAAAGAAGCTATTTCAAAATAAGAATATGCAAATGAGGGGCCAGACATGCAAATTTGTGCTTCGTTTGCATTTTCAAATTCCCTCATTTGCATATCTCTTTCAAAAGAGGCACACCAGACATTGGCCATTTCTACACAGGCCACTTCCTTTGGAAGTGGCATGCTAATACATGGAGAGAAAGATGCTAATGAGGCACGGACACAAATTCCCCACGCCTCATTAGCATAACGTCATCTGATTTGGAGTCTGGATGACCGTTCTTTCAGACTCCAAAATGCTGTGTAGAAGCGTGGCCCCGGGATGCCTTCCGGAAGGAAGTCCTCCTTCCAGAGGCCCCCTTCTTCCCAAAAATTTTCGGGAAGAAGGGGCCTCTGGAAGAAGGACTTCCTTCCGGAAGCCCCTCCAGGGGCCGTGCTTCTACACGGCATTTTGGAGTCCGGAAGAATGGTCTTCCAGACTCCAAATAATGTGATGTTATGCTAATGAGGTGTGGGGAATTTGCATCTGTGCCTCATTAGCATCTTTCACTTCGTGTATTAGCATGTAGAAACGGCCATTGATTTCAGATTTCAATCTGTATGTTCTGTAATGTTTTACACATGGGCTACATCTACACTATCCCACCACTTTGAAATGGCCACACAAATGGCCATTTCAAAGTTTACTAATGAAGCACTGAAATACATATTCAGCACCTCATTAGAATGCTGGCGGCCAGGGCACATGGAAATTGCTGTGGCCCACAACCACGCGGCTCGTCCAGATGGGGGTCCTTTTCGGAAGGACCCCACCAACTTTGAAATCCCCTTCGTCCTATCAGTAGAATAGAAATAAGGGGATTTCAAAGTTGGGGGGGGTCCTTTCGAAAAGGACCCCTGTCTGGACGAGCCGTGTGGTGGCAAGCTGTGGCAATTTCGAAGTGCCGTGGCTGCCAGAATTCTAATGAGGCTCTGAATATTTATTTAAGCGCTTCATTAGTAAACTTTGAAATGGCCATTTGCGTGGCCATTTTGAAGTTTTGGGATAGTGTAGATATGGCCATGCATTCTGAAATCCTCTGACATGAATATCAGGCAAACCATCAGGGTTTGTAGTTGTTTTGTGCAGTGAGTTTATTCCAGTATGTTGAACTCAGGTTCTGCACAAAAACATGAAGCTCAGACAGATGTTGTCTCTGATTGTTGATGCATGGCACTGTCTAAAACTGCACTGGGAAAGAAGAGGATAATTTGGAGACAGAGGTGATGATGGATCTCTAGAAAGATACATGGAGTCCAAGAGAGAGCCTCGTATCACTGGTACAGGAGAATTTAGGTGCTACTAAAATAGAAAATCATGAATGGATCATAACACTCAGTAAGATTCTTTAGCTGTAATATTGGGATTGTCTCCATCATGAGAGTGTGATTGACATGCAAAGATCTTTTTTCTCCTTTGCAAAATAGTAGAACTTTATGAAAAGGAAGGGCTTGGAGAGTGTAAATGGCACCATGAACAGTGTACATGTGATGGCACAACACCATCTTGTTGCTTCTAGCACTTTAAAAATGGATTTGGGGGGTAATTAAAATTAGAGCAAACAATTGACAGGTGTTTCTCCTCTTCGTATGTAGGAGATAAGTAATGTGTTCTTAACAGAGATAGGAGAAAATCAGAACCTTTTGTCCAATCGTCCCTTTACTCCAAACTTTATCTGAACAGCCTTGGGGTCAGGGTTTGATTTGCAAACCTAAGTCCGCCTGATAAGATGTTCAAATTCAAAGCCAAAACCAAACTGAATTGCCCCTTGTGGGGCTAGAATGAAATTGAAAGGATAGGTTGTGGCTGGCCCTTGAAAGCTGACAGATGGGGCTAGCTTCAGTCCTTGTCATTCTTTGAAAGAAAGAACTGCTTTCTTGGCAAGAGCTGCTGTGGTTACAAGCCACCCCCAAAGGGGAAGGGACTATTGAGGAGAAGCTGGTGCCAGGGTCTAACAGCTCTATGCTAACCAGCAGAACCGCCAAAGCTTGGAGGGGAGTACACACTGCATTACTCCAGCTGCAGGCAGGCCGGCCCAACCATGTAGATGAACTGGGTGGGCACCTAGGCAGAAGTGAATTTTTTCTCCATTTAAAAATATACTAATATTTTCTCTCTTATAAAGGAAAGTACCAAATATTGTACTTGTAAAAACAGTACATCATTGCCATGTCAGAAGCTGGTTTACTTATTTCACATTGTGGACCACAGCTGTGTATGTAAATACAACTAAACTGTCCTCACAGCATAGCTTCAAAAGTGCACCGCCTGGGTTTGCTGCCCGGGGAAGGGGTCTGGTGCTTCATTCATTCTCAATAGCCTAGTGTTGGCCAGTCATGCAGCTGAGTCAGTGTTGATTGCCACTTAGTGAAGGCCAGTCAGCCAACTGCAATAACTGGTCTGCTGCGTTAGCAGCTGTAATCCCAAGGATGCTGTGCGCACAAAGAATTTGTATTGCGTTGGACCTGAAAAATTCAGTGAGAGGTTTTAACAAGATCATACAGGGAAAATCACGAATATTTGTAAGATTAAGATTGGTTTTTATTGTAGATTATTACAGTTGAAAGCCCAGCAAAAGGATTACACCCTCCAAACAGACTTCATTCCATAACGAGGAATAAAAATTCCCATAGCTTCTCAAAAATCAGTTCCTTTGGAAGGAAGACAGTTCCAACTCGAAATGAAACTGAGCAGAAACACTGTGTACACCTCAAAACAGTTTAGGTGTCAGCTACTGGGAGGTTTGCCCAATGCAGTATAACTGTGTAAGGATTAAAGAAAAGTAGAAAAATCAATAACATCTTTGTTTTTATTTTTACATTGCTCATTGTAAAGGCCAAGTAAATAAAGGTAAAATTTTATTCTTGACTTCTCATTTTTCTCTCTATTGAAGGGAGGTGGTGCCAAAGTCATAGTTTGCCAAGGGTGCCAGAAACTGTTGCAGGCTGCGGTGTAGGATTATGTCTTTAAAGGTACATCGTACCTGGAGGAATCTCAGTCTCTGCTGAGCTAGCCAAGGCATGCCTACAGTACAAGTATTCTTTGTGGGTTGGGTGCTTCTCCACTGCACATTGGACTGAGCCTACAAAACTCATTTCACATTATAGAACCCATAGGCGAGGTTCTGTCTGGTACTTCTCATGGTACAGCGCCACTCTTTTGGGGTGGAGGATGGAATCTATGGTGGCTACTGGCCCTACCTTTGTGCCCTCTAGATCCTGGGCTGCTCCAGGAGTTGGAGAAGCCCTTACCCTAACTTGAACATCTTGATTCCTCAAAGGGCCTAAATTAAGCATCCTTCTCATCCTGCCCCATGAGCCACAACACTGTTTGATGCCACCATGCCTCTGACACACCCCTTTTACTCCCAGCCATGCATCTGTCACACACCCTACGCCGGGGCTTGCAAAGCAATCCTCCCACAGCCAGAAGCAGGGATTTTAGAGCCATTTACACTGCTCCCACCCTTATTCACAGCATAAAGGGACTGGAACAAGTATCTCATCCCATATTCTTCTGAAAATGGAAAGATGAGGAACTGGCGATGGGTAAGTGCTTCAAGGGAGGCAAGATGCAGACTGCATCACAAGGTAATAAGGATCCATCATCTTGTTTGGAAAGAAATAAAAGATTTACCTTACAGTTTCTCAACTGTGGAGGCTCTTCAGAGGAAGCAGGACAAGCAGTCACTGCTAAGTTCTGAGTTTGGTGTTGTTCAATCTTCATCCACTGAGATAAATTTGCCCTAAATTCTCTGGTGCTTAGGGGGCCTAGATTCTATTCACAGCTTTGCTACTGTCCCTTGAGTAAGTTGTGTTTCACCTCCCTGTGTCTTAGTTTCTGCATCTGTAAAATGGGATAATGATACCTACTTTCCTCTGGAGAGCACCTCCAACTCACCGGTTCCCACCCAGCAGCAGCCCGACTGATCATTACCTCTCCCTCTCTCTCAAAGCCTCCCGCCCACCACAATCAGCTGTCTCACATCATGCAGGAGGCACTGAGGGAGGAGCCAGGTTGGGGTGTGCTCAGGGGAAGGGCAGAACAAAGCAGGAAGAGTTAGGCGGGGAGGTCTCCAGTCCAAGAAGATGTTCTGTGGTTTCTGGTAATGGTCAATTATCCTGAACAAGTCATACCTAATCTATCTAACAAAGCAGCAGCTTTCAGAAAAATCCAAGAGCATAAAAATGAATGGTATTGGAGCATAGAAGTGGAGGAATCATGGAAAGGTCTAAAACAACAACTGATACAAGAACCAATGTTGACATTCTATGCACCAAGAAGGCCTATTACAATCTCAGGAGAAGCATCTCAGGAGAAGCATCTCAGTCTTGTTTAGGTACAGTGATTTTCACAGACCCTTAAGGACTGCTGGCAGCCAATGTCATATGCATCCAAATCACTGACTGAAGCAGAACCAGATGCACACAGATTGAGAAAGCACTTCTGGAAATATTGTTTGCCTGTAAGAGATTCAATCAGTGTATTTAAGGCCAGACAGCAGAAGCTGAAACAGATTGCAAGTCCCTGATAGCATTATTTAGCAAACCACTAAAAGACTGTACCATAAGGCCATAAGGTTTCAAAGAAAGATGAAAAAGTGGTAAAAGTATGATTTGGTTGTGGCCTACACACCTGGTAAATTCATCTTCACTGCAGATACTCTTTCCAGAGCAGTGGGTCCCACAAAACCAGAGAAGACTTTAGAGACAGGGATGCAAACCTGTCTTGAGCTGAGTGAAAAGTCAATTCCCATGGCTACCAGGAAACTGCAATAAGGAATAAAAAAGGATATGGAGAAAGAGAAATCACTGAGAATCCTTAAAAGAAACAATAAAGCAAGGTGTCCTGAAGAAATGAGCAGTTGCTATCCAAGAAACTATTGGAACTGCAGATATGAATTTACTGTAATAGATGGGGAGATTTTTTCAAAGACAATAAGGTTGTAATTCAAATGAGCCCCTGAAGATAAATGTTATGGCAAATCCACAAGGGTCATTTAGAAATTGAGAAGTGCAAACAATGAGCATGGGAGGTGCCATCTTGGCTGTGAATCAATCACAATGTCACTACTGTAGGAAATGGCTTTCGTGCTTGACATACAAGTTCTACATGTTGTTGCAGTAATCACGATTATTAAACGGAAAAATAATCTGAGGAAAGTATTTCATATGTTTTAGCTGTCTTGATTCAGCAAAGTACATATGCTTAATGTTAAGGGCATGCTTATGCGTAATCTTTTCCTTACTCAGTCAAGTATTTAAGCATTTTGCAAAATCCCACTGACACATAAAGTTAGCCATGTGCTTAATGTCTGTTCTGAACGGAGTGAAGTTGAGCAACTATACACAAGGAGAAGTAGTTTAATATAAGCAACTGGCTCTCCTCAGATCAGCAGAAAATGCTCCTGAGATCACTGGCTACAGAGCAACATTTGAGAACCTGTGACTTATAAAAGAAGCCACTATTGTAGATGGAGCCATTATCTTGGTAAATTTCAAAGCTGAGTATGTCACTTCTTTCACTGTTGTTAGGACATTTCACATGTTTTTACTCTATTCTCCAAGTTTTAAACGTGCTGAAATAAACATACATCTGCAAGCTTGTTTCAGTTTTTTTTATTTAAATTCATACAATATCCGTAAAAATAGAGACTGTGGCACTTCTGTGCATCATATAACTTTAATCTGAGATATGAAACACCAAAATATCTGATAAAATAATATTTTTCTATATTTAAACACTGAAGATGCAGTGAAAAGGAAGCTGAGTTTATGCACTTTGATGGAGCATGAAAGATAAAAATTTAACCAAGCATTTTCGTGTCTGTATATTTTACCAACATACCTCCAGCTCCCAGGATATTTTTTAAGAGACTTGCTCTACTTAGCTATATAAAATATATCCTAAGAGTGATTGTTGATATTAACACCATTTTTGGTGTTATTGATTGGCAAGCAACTATATAAATAGAGTTTCATTACTTTTTTCTATACAATTCTGAACATACAAAAAATGGTGATACAATAAAAATCTCTACATGGGGCTGCATCTACTCTAGCAAGTTCTTTCAGAAAATGCAGCCCTTTTTCTAGAGAACATGAGGAGCATCTACACGCAAAATGTGCTCTTTTGATCCAAAATCGAATGAACAGAGCACTTCTTTGGGAAGCCCTCTTCTCCTCCCGGATCAGGAAGAACACCTTCTTTCAAAAGCTTCGAAAAAAAGTGTGTGTAGACGCTCCGCGGGCCCTTTTTTCAAAAGAGCAGTCTTAATAGTGCTGGATTTTTCAATCACTAGCCTGTTCTTTCGAAAGAGTAAGGGCTGTGTGGACACTTTCTATAAAAAGAGAGGCTCTATTTTTTGATCTGCCTTTTTGTGTGTGGATGTGCTCTTTGAAAAGGAGTTTTCTTGGAAGAGATCTTCCAGCAGAACTTCTTTTGAAAGATCATTGTAGTGTGGACACAGCTATGGTGTGAGCAGTGCTGCTTCTGCTAACCTAAAATATACCTCTAAAAAAGTGACTGCTCTCCTTTTCGCAATACAAAATAAAAGAGCAGTCTCAGAAGTGCTTTTTGTTTAAATAGCAATTGATATAAACGTCCATATCTTCATTATCTCGCTTGGGTTAGAACTGGTTAAAACAGTTCATGTTTGCCTGTTTGCATTTGTATGTGGCAAGAATCACAGTCTAAAGTAATCCACTCGATCTGTGTTAGGCAAAGACTGACATTTGTTAAACAGCAAATATCAAATGGCTTCCTTTCCAAACCTGTGCAGCTATAAAGTCAAATGACAAGATTCTGCTCACAAACCATGGAAAATATTTGCTTGCATGATTCTCACCTATATTGCTCAATATTCTAGTGGAGGACTAGACTGAATCTCAGGAGAAATCGCTCCCTACATTTTCTACAAGACATTGCCAAGAGAAGGTGAATTTTTAAAACAATTGTTTTATTTTAATAGTTCATATGTCTTGTCATACAAAACCCTAAAGAGTCCCCAGATAGATTTAGCTGCTGCTAAATAGTAAACTCGGTGTCGTGGAAGGAGTGACAGATGTATCTTGCAATCTCACTGTTGTTTCCCTTGAGATCAGGCAAAAAGCAGCATTACTCCAGGATATTATTCTATTTGGTTGCTAGGAGATCTGTGTTAACCTGAGACAGCGAGCAGTAATTGTATTGCTACCAACACCTACCACTTCTTTATGCCTCCAAAAAGAATGAAATCCTAACCCTATCAAAACCAATGGTAATTATGCCATTTGACTTCAGAGTGGTTAGGTTTTAACCCAAAGTGTCTTGTGTCTAAAGATCGCATTGGAGGGACAGAGGACAAAAAGCACAAAGTGGATGGTTTCTGGCACATGCATTTTATACACTGGAGGTGACATTCTGATTTAATAGCCTAGTTCCCATAGTTATTCAGACTATATATTATGATAAAGGGGATAGAATGCAGCCAATCAAGCTAAAACAAAGAAGAAATGAATGAACTGAGCAAAAACAATGTTAGAAGATATACCCAGTCAGAAAACAAAAACATGTTGAGAAATAGAATTTGCTTTGAAGTTTTATGACCCAGTTTTATAAACAAGATGAACTTCTCTCTACCCAGCTAAGAAAAAGTAAACATATCCTCTAGCGATAACTAATGGTGACAGCTCTGGTATGCAGTGTACAGGAGGTAGCATGATTGTCAGTGTACAGATAACATATTGGGCTCTTGTGTTTTCCATAGGGTGTTGGCAAGCACGTTTTGGTACCCGTTGTTCCCCTAACTCTGGGTTTCAGCTTTATATTTCTTTACAGCCGTCTTCCCTTCTAACCTGAACCTGGCACAACTAGTACCTCAGGCGCATCTCTGGGTTTTGAGCAAATTTGGCTTTGGAACCAATGGATTCCCAGGACAACAACTATTGGCTGGCAGACGTAAACTTCATAATTTGCCTGCTATTTGCATTATAGCTCTTGCTTCTACATTAACACAATCATGGCAGCACTTTTCTCTATTTTTTGTTTTGTTTTTTTGTTTTCTTGCAAAGCCTCCACGTGTCACTGATGGCCACTTTCCTTTTTTTTTTTTTAACGATATTCCCTTCCCTAAAAAGACATTATTTGGAATCTAGTTTAGTTTCTTACTTCCTCTGTCATCATCTCAAATCAGACCCTAAACTCATCCGTTTACAAAATCCTGATTGGCCGCATCCCTTCTGTTTCCTACTGACTTGTTCCTGTGCTGCCTCCATTTTCTTTAGTTCCCTACATTCTGAAGATGTTTGGTATGTTGTGAAAGAGATTTTAACTAAGAACAGAGGAGAGACAGAAGTGTTTACTCATGCCCTGTGCAGCATGGTTAGCACAAGAGAAGGGTCCAAAATTATATATCCAGTTCTGAACTTCACCAATCTGAATGTGATTGGTATGAGCTCATTTCTAATTATTACATTGCATAAAGAGAGCTTTTCTTTCTAGCTGAGAACCACAGGAAGAGGTGACAAACATTACAAAAACTTAGATGTTCCCTTGCTCACAATGCTTTGGGAGTGTGAGGTGAAATTAAGGCATAAATGCAGTGACGCTTTACATTTCTTGGCAGTGTTCTGCAGGCTCCTTCTCAGGTGAACTTTTGTCTGCAAGAGGGAGCAGGCCTTCATTTAAAGAAATTGGGACTCTTTCCCTGCACTCATTCACCACCGAGTTAGCTTTTCTGCTTGAACTATTCCCACCCGCCCACATTCAGTGCTTGCCTAGCCTCCTCCAGTTTCTCCCAGATGCCCTCATATGTTTTAAACCACCCTTGGAAAAACATGTTTTCTCTATTTCTGTGTGGATCTGGTAGCTTTAGATGCACTTGATCCTAGAAAAATGTGAACCATTGTTTCATTTAAATAAGTTTTCCTGTTAGATGTGTCTCTTTTATAAGGCTTTTGATCCTTGAGGCTATGTCAGCCTAGCAGTCCACCTCAAAGCAGGAAAAGAACCTAGGGCCCTTACCATGGGACATGTTGCATGTTTGCTGGATTTAATGAAGACAGGGTTCAAGCAAGCACCAGGCAGGAAGTACTTTAACACCTTGCAGGATCAGGCCTTAACTAATGCAGGAACTGTTACAAGTTCTCCAAAGAAATGCTTGTAGTTCCACAGTGCTTTTCCTTGCACTTCACTACAATTACCAGCAGAAATCAGGTGAGGATGAAGCTAGCATCTGAAGTAACTGAGACTTTACAGATACTGTGAAATTGTAGGACAGATGGAAGCTAATGTTACCGGACAACAGAATTACAACCTAGGTGATGATGGAACATTTGCTTCTGTAAGTGAGTTCACAAGGAATAAATATTTAATAATGAGCTATCTTGAAAGGGTGCCTTTAGACAATCTAACGGGTGGACAATGAAGTAGACAAATTCAGACTGGAAATAAGGATTTTATCAGGGAGTGTAATTAACCAATGGAACAATTTACCAAGGAGTGCGGGGGATTCTCCATCGATGACAATTTTTCAATTGAGACTGAATATTTTTCTAAGAGATCTTCTCTAAGAATTATTCTGGGGAAGATTTATGTTCTATGGTTTACAGGTGGCCAGACTACAAGATCACAATTGTTCCTTCTGGCCTAGGAATATGTGAAAACCAGTGAATGGCTCATTGCTGCTTGCTATTTTATCCACTGAGCGCTCACTTCCTAAGTGTACTAACGTGCAGATGCTTTTCAGCTTCATGCATGCGCTCATATGTGCTCCGTTTGAGTGCAGCTGTCCCATAGTTGAAATAATATAACTGGAACTGAACAATTGCCTGTGAGTCTCCTTACAAAGATAAGCAACATTGGAAATCTTTATTTTTCTCATGTGCAGAAAGCAGGTTGCCTTATTTTCAGTTCTTTTACTGATAAAAATATATAATGCCCTATGATTCCTCTCTTCATTTGCATAGCTCACAGCATTGTCATAAATCACATTACTCCTGCTCTGTCTCAAAAAAATCTTCACACAATGGGAAAATTAATCACTTTCATATAATGCTATCATATATCACAGAAACACTGTGCACATTTTTCCCCATACAGCACATACTTCCACTAAAACAATTTTGACACCAATGATAGTGTTCGTTCTTCCTGTTAGAAGTAGGTTCCCCCACCCCATCCTGGTACATAAATAGAAGAGAATAGTCTTTGAATATTTACATCCAGAAGATTTTCCTGCTGTTTTGTTGACATCTTCAATTTTCATTTTCTCTCCAGCCACGGGCATTCTTTCCAAATTTATAGACTAATCTCCGGCCATCCACACGCTCCAGTATTTCCCTTTTATAATAGTACCTGTTAAAGAAAAACAAAGAAGTTGATTTAATCCTAGGCATTGGAGTTGAGACTAGTCTTTGAGGAACAGTGTCCACTAAAAATCATACCTCTAACTGACTTTTTTTTAACTCACTATTATTACAAGAAATATCTAAGGTTATTGTGACTGAAAGATAGTAGAGAAAACTTTTTTTATTTTACTTTGCTTTAGTTTACACATTTGACTGATCCTTGGGTGGACAGTGTTTTTCAGAAGCACCAGCTCATTGCTTCGGCTCAAAGTAAACCCTTTGGCTATGATTACATTAACAAGTTTTGCTGGAAAAACCCCAGTTTTGTTGACAAAACTTGCGGCGCATGCCTGCACAAAATGCAGTGTTTCGACGGTATATGGAAAAAACACAGCACTTTTGCCGTCAGCTTTCCGCCTCAAAGCTTTGAGACGTAAAGCTGCTGTCAACAGATTCCGCTGGCAAAAAAGCTGCATGGCAGTTCTGGGGGGCCTTCTGTCAATACAGCGCATGCACAACAATGGGCAGCCCTGTCTGCTGTGCTTCATGGGACCTGGTTTGGCAAGAGAGCAGCCGGGCAGTCTGGCTGCTCTGTCAACAGAGTGGAGCACTCTCCAGATTGGCTTTTGTGGATGGCCGCACACTGTCAACAGAAGTTTTGTTGGGGAAACTCTCTCGACAATGACTTCTGTTGACAGAACAGTCTAGTGTAACGGTAGCATTTTGACTTAGCAGGGACCAGGCCTTGAGCTGGTTCTTTTGCAGAGAGGTCAGTTGTACCTTTTGTATATAACTTTCTTTAAATGATTGGCTTTACCTGTTTTGTGTGGCTTGTTCACACAGCAACAAGAGAGACAGAAACTTTTTAAAAAATGAGAAAATGTAATTATAAACCCTCAAAATTACTAAAGGAATTCAGATGACAAATGTAGCCATTGCAACGTTTTAACTGATTGTTTTAAATCGGCTAGATTCCAAATGTATGCAATAGCTCTTTAATAATTCCAGGATTCATATTTTCTCAACTCATGCTACCTCATAGCCCGGCTGAGTTTCTCGTAAGTCATGCTGCTGTTGTTTTTCTTCTTGCCCCAGAGCTGAGCCACTGCCTCAGATTTTAAAAACCTGAAGACACCTTCAGACCGATCTTCCCACTTTATTAATCCTGGGTTCTTCTCTGGATTAAGGAGAATATCCCTGATAAATTCCCAGAGGTGAGTCCCTCGAGGATCTGAAAAAAGATGGTGGAAACACAAAGCATATATCTGGAGTATTTTTGTTTATTTTATTTATTTATTTATTTTGGTCAGACACTGACAGAAAATGACTTGTTTCTATAGAAACCAAAAATTTGTCTGTGCCTGCAGACCCCTGTCCATTGTCTGTGAGATGTAAAACTGTAATCGGAGAGACAAGATGGGTGAGGTAGTTGTATCTTTTATTTGAGCAACTTCTGTTGGTGAGAGAGGGAAGCTCTCAAGGTACACAGAATTCTTCTTCATGTTTGGGTAAGATACTCCAAGTGTCACAGTTTAATGAAAGGTGTCAGAGCTTATTTCACATAATTACTTCACTCACATTGAAAAGGACCATGATAGGTAGAAATTTTGTCTATCTCACCAACAGAAGTTGGTCCAGTAAAAGACAGAAACAAATTGAGTGAGGTAGTGTCATATTCTGGGATCAACGTGGCTACAAATGCACTGTATAAAACAGTAATCTTGATATTTTTTAAATGGAGGGTGTCTTCAGAATAGCTCCACCCCAAGATCTGCATATCTCAGTAAAGCTGCGGCAAAATACTGAACCAACCCACACTCAGAAACTTGGATGCAATTCAGAGAAATGACTCCTAAGCCAGGCTTTGTTTCATATTACAAAGTTCAGCACTTTGCGTTAATCCTATGTGTGCCTTGCTGAAGCCACATGCCTCAGACCACTGTTCTGCTGCTGCTTTATACTTGTAAACCATGACTTCTGGCACTGACACCCTGTCAGGCAGGAAAAGCAGTTGGAGTGATTTGTGCGGAAATTTCTGGCATTCTCCTCTGCGAAAGCCTAAGGAGGATATTTTCAGACCCATTTGCAAAAATGGATGGAAACATTTGCACATCCATAGTGCAGCTGTCCCTTAAAGCTCCCTACTGCATGCAGATAATGAATAGTGTATTTAGCGGAGGGATTTCTTAGGGAGGAAATAACTTTGGTGGCCAAGGCATCTTTTCAACCCAGCAAGCAAACTCTCATCTAATCCTGTGTTTCTGAAAGGTCCTTATTAATGGGAGCTTTATGTGGAATCTCCATGCTCCCCTGCATGAAGCCAACTCAAACAATGGGAGCCACATTATCACAGAGAGAAATAGTTCATGAAATCCTTCTTTTGAGCTATTTGCTTTGAAACTAGGCTCTTCTTTTGGCACTTCCATTTTCTCCCAAAACATGACCCTGCATTTGTATGGTCACTGGGCCACCAATGAAGGCATCAGTGTTGCCATAAGCAGTTGACTTACTGTGCTTCTTGGTGTGGGACTTTGTGGGGTGATCTTGTGTTTTTTTCTCATCTGAAGACTCTGCAGAGGATGAAAATGAAACTGTTCTTGTGAATTTAGCTGAAGGTTTTCTGTTGACTAGCAGATTAAATAAAATAAAAACCACAAAAATGAATAAGTGCCTGTTTCAAAGATAATCATCTTGCAAAAGCTAAATGCATAATCCAGAGGGTGTTTTTGCTTTCTGGGTTATATTTTAACCAGCCAGGCTACACTTCACAGAGAGATCATTGATGAATACTAACAGAGAGATAGCAGTGTTAGTCTATACACTATCAAAACAAAAAAGCAGTCCAGTAGCACTTTAAAGACTAACAAAATAATTTATTAGGTGGTGAGCTTTTGTGGAATAGACCCACTTCTTCAGACCATAACCATACCAGAACAGACGAAAGGATAAACACAGATGTAAACAGCTGGGTATGGAAATGTTAATTAGATTAAAGAATACCTCACTTTATTGCCCTTGCACCATGTAAGTAACAGTGAAAAATCAGAGGATCATATCTGTAACAGTAATCCTGATTTCCCACATTATGGCTCAGACCTTGCCGTAACACGTCACTTCGGGTCTTTTTTTTAATTGTTCTATAGATGATCTAATGTGAATTGTATGTATTGGTATTCATGTCATGTATGCCCATGTGCTAAATGCAAAATTATCTGGTAAGGCATTGTTCTTTAGAAAATAAGTAACAGCCAAGTATTCCCAGAACTCAAGACAGTGTTGTTTAGAGTTTTTGACAGCTGGGCACGTATATTTTATTTTTACAGCTAAAAGCCAAAGAACACACAGCTTCTCATCAGTGCAACATGTTTGCCTGTAAGTGCTTTTAAAATGCATTTGATTTGTAGCTCAAGCCATTTCTCAAACAGTAACTGTAAAGAAATTGGATTTATTAATCTCTTATCATCTAAGTAGGCACTGATATTTCTGTATTTAGTAGCCACCACATTGGAAGAAAACAAAATGTGACTATGTTACTGACATTAAAGCAAAAAGTTTATTTCAGTCAGGCTGAGACCTTACACAAAGTCAGTGAGACAATTATAATTACAAGTCCCTCCTGTGCTTGCTCTGCAGGATATTTAGTGCCTGAATTCCATAAAGTAAATGCTTAAGATGCATGCATATTTTCTAGTGGCTAAGCATGCACAATTACATAATTTTACTTGAAAAGCAGGAATTTACATGTGCAAATGACTTAAAGTAAATATCTGTTTGCAGTGCTTTTTTTGTGCCAGTACTTGTCAGTACAGCACCTCAGCAGCCCCAGCCACAGGACTGTCTGAGGGTTGGGGGGCAGGGGGGAAGATCAGGGAACTGACTGAGTACTGCCTCCCCCTTTTTTTAACAGAAAAAGCACTGTTTGTATAAAATCTTGCCTGATCTGCACATGCAGTTGCAATAATTGCATGTCAAATTGGGCTCAAAAATTTTCACAGACATACCTGTACAGACTGTACTCTACACCTAATTATAATTAACAGCTCAAAAGTAGGGCTGTCTAAATACCTGGCTTGAAAAACTGAAAACAAAATCACTTCTGGTCAGTGTTGTGAAATTTTTGGTGAATCAAAATGTTAAAAATAATTTTGGGTGTTTTAATACATTTTAAATATAAGAAAATTGAGGGAAATTCTATAAACAAAAAAAAATCAAATAATTTCATTTGAGAAATATGGACATGAATCTCGTCTGACATTTCTGAGATAAAATCTCGCCAAAACTATTTACCAAAATTGATCTAAGTTTGTGAATTAATTTGATTAACCAAAATCTACATTCTGTGTGGAAAAAAATGTTTCACACAAAAGATTTTGCTCAACTCTACTTGGAGCAGAAAAGACAGTCCCTATTTACCCATTATTAAGTCATAGCCTTGACCCACAGCTGCACATCAGCTCTGAGCTCATGTTTATGTATCCTGCCCACTTTCAGAGTGCACCATCACCTGTGGAAGCCACTGAGCTTATGGGAAAATAGTGAAATTAAACAAGGGCCTGGTTTGGCTGACTTAATTCACATTTAGCTACCCAGAAAGACACTATACTGTACGTCAAAAGTCAGCAGGACTTTGGTTTTATATATGGAGATACACATCTCATAGAGCTGGAAGGGACTTCAGGAGGTCATTGAGTCCAGTCCCCTGCTCTCCCTGCAGGACCAGAAACCATCCCCCTTTTTTTAATCTATTTGCCCTAGATCCCTAAATGGCCCCCTTGATAATTGAATTCACAACCCTGGCTTTTAGCAGACCAATGTGCAAAGAACTGTTTTCTTTAAGGGTTGTAGGATCAGGTCCTTAACTTTTGGGTAGCTTTACCTAAAATAGAATTATTAAAAAAATAACACTTATTTGAGAGTCCTGTATTTACCTTCAAATGGCTTTGGTGTGTTCTGCTTAGCTGGTAATTTATTCAGTAAGAGTCAGTTGCCTTCTATGTACTGATTTACTCCTATTAAGCCTGTGTAAACTGCCTTCCATTCTACCTTTACACTTCCACAGAGCCCCGTTCTGAGCACACACCATTAGAAGGCTGGGGCTTGACAGATGAAAAGAATTATGATGCCATTTCAGCAAAGCTGCCTTGCAAAACTTATGACAAAAGATTTCACATCATTTGCATATGATTCGGGAATGAGCTACTTCTTTACGGGATATACAAATTTAGCTTTACAACAGGCTGTGCCCTTGCCATGCCACCCTAGCTCTAGGCTCAATAAGTCAGCATATAGCCACGCCAAGCCAAGAATCTTGCTGATTCCCAGCAGCATCAGAGAGAGATCTGAAGATCTGGCAGCCATTTTATGAGAATGGGCGTTGGCAAGAGAAAAAGCCATTGGGTTTGGTGGGTTTTTTTAACATTTGCTGCTGAAAGCATTTGTTTAAACTTCACATCACCTTTTCCTTTCCTTTAAGTTATTTGCACATGTAAATTCCACAACAGGGCCACACTAAGCATGCACATATAGATGTTGTTACTGTTACTGCCTTTAATTGTGACAGGTGAGTTTAAAGATGAGGGCCCAGTAAGCAGACAAACTATGTAGCATGCAGCATAAGTCTCAGTAGGGAGCAGCAGTGACAGAGGGAGGAATGGTGTCACGCTGCAGTTCTTATTTCCTCCTCTTCCCACCGCCTGTTTTTTCACCTTTCTTCCCCTCCCTCAGCCACGTGTCTCTCAAAGCCTGATTTATTTTTTTTAACCTTTGATTCTTTTTTTAGTATTTGTTTCTCTTTGGCTTATTGTCTCATTTCCCTTTTTCTTTGTTTTCTCTCTTCTTTCTCCACATTCTCTGAAGAGTCCTTGCTTCATGTAGATAATGCTTTTTTCTTCTCATCTTTTGCTTTCCTTCTCTCTTATTTCCCCTTTTCTGCCTATTCTCCAGCCTGTCCTCCTTTCCTCCTTTACTATCATTTCTCTCTCTCCTCTTTACTCAGTTTCTGCCTACAGCGGCCCCTAACTCAGCATTCTCTAAATCACGCTTGTCACATTTTCATGTGTCCGCCCCTCACGCGCTTAAGCTTTTAACTTGTTCTGCACCCTGCGTACCTGCCACTTACCCACTATCTCCTCTGTCTCCAAAAGGACAGATTATATATAAAAAGGATCTATATCCTCTTTATACTGCTTAGGATGTACAAAGAGCCCATCAAAGGGGTAATATGGCACTGTGAATATGATCTGCACAAGAACTATAGGGCTGGACTAGGTAACCCACTGAAGCTATGGGAAAGCTGCCTGGAAATATGCCCAGGAACACCCCTACTCTGCACAATTCAGTATGGGAGACTTAGGCCTGCCCGCCCTACGGTTGCTCTGCTAGTGTAACACCATCTCTGGCCATTGGAATGAATTTGCTCACCGCTGAAGTGCACTTCTGAGGAAGGATGAAGCTGTCCATTAACTGTGCACGGCCACTCTGTACAATAGGTTATGACAAGGTAGGGATATCTTACCATTGAAACACTGACTCTTCCCGCTCAGGTAAGGCACTTGAAAAGATATGGGGAGTGACCCTGATGTTGCAGATTATTTGATGTTCTTTTTTATTGCCAGAGAGAGGAGAGCAGAGATTCTTTTAAATAACTATTTAGTCAGGATTGCTAAAAGAGCTAATATCCGCGTCAGTATTTCTTGGCTTAAAATTAGTGGATACCTACCACAGACCTTCAACAGAAGACTTTTATAGAGCAGTAATTCTAGGATATGTGATCAGCAATAGAATTAAGAACTTCTTACCAAGAGGCTGCTGATTAGGCGTGGAAATCTGTGCACGACAGAAAGATTTACTGTCCAATAACTCTGAGGATTAAAAAGAAAAATGTTAACACCCTCTCACCTTAGTAAAACACTTCACTAATGCCTGATGCACTGTGGTGTTAGTTACCTACTGTGCTACCATAACCACTGTCATACAAATAAGTCTCTTCTTTCCAGGACGCCATTAAGGATGGATCTGAAGACAGAGACCAAAAGAAAAATCTCAATCAGTAAAATAATATTATCCAGCAGAGTAGCAATGAGACACTGAACCAGTAAGAATAAGAGAAGTGAGACAAATAAAGATTAGGGGAAAAGGACAAGAAAGGTGTTACATTCACCCATGCCATTTTTACACTAAGGCAAATTTGTTAATGTGGAATATTTAATTTTTAAATATATCTTTTTGTAGGTCGGTACTTTTCTAATATTCTCTTAGATGATTTAATTTTAACTATACCTTGTCTTGGGTCTGTACTTTTCTAATGTTCTCTTAGATAACATATTAGTTATGTGTGATCTGGTGGGAGACCATCTGCTCTTCCTGCCTGGCCCAGCAATGAAGTTTGTGAGATTATGTTTTGTGGCTATAGATTTGTTTGTGTCTGCAACAATTCAGCCTTCTAGCAGAACTAAAGAAATTAACTTGCATTATCGTGGTGCCCCAAAGCCTCACTCCTCCTTTGGTTAGGTGATATGATCAGTTCTTAGAAAAAAAATGGTATAACTGAAAGTTCAATGTTCTGTGTAGGTCTCATTTTATATTCAATGCCAATGCAGAATCTCTATACAGACCCATACTGAGGGCCTGTTGCTAAAGTTACATATAACCTTAACTTAAAGGACATCTTATTGGACAAAAAAATGTATAACACATGAATATCAAGAATTTTAAAACCATCCTTAGACTCAGAGTGTTCCATAAAATACACAGAAAAATCAGTGGAGTGTTACAGTAGCATATTCATAAACTGCACGTATTTAATTTTTTTGTCAGCAGCTGCTGAAAGCTTCATGTTTTTTACATTACAACTTTTCAGGCCAGAGGTGTTATCTTTGAGTTTCTTTCACTTTCCAAAACAAAGGCAATGAAGTATAAGACTATTATTTGAGATATATGTATTTATTTTAAGGTAACGCAGTTAGAAACTGAAAATGAGTCACTAGCTAAATCATCTTGTCTGGTTGCATTAACAATGATGACATGGGAATTTAGCAGGCATTCAAACCCACAGCTACATGTTGGGGCATCCCAAACCCATGTTGTTACAATAGTACACACCCTCTTGTTTGGACACTGTTGTCTCTGAAAATAAACTTTATCTTACCCAGTTAAGGCAGAGTAAGGTGGGATTTTATTTGTCTTCCCACTTACAGAAGTGCCAGCATCTACACTGGGGCAACCTTACTTGTCTTAGTAGCACCGGAAAGGATTCTCCCCTAATGCCACCAAAAGCATTTCTGTCCCATCTAAAGGAGCTAGCATGAAGCCATAACAAGTTCTGCTATACACAAGAAAGCAGCTCAACCCCTACCAGTTCATGGACATGCCAGCTGAGCCTGGTAACTGAACCTGTGCTTTTCATGTGACAATGAGCAGAGCATCACTAAGCTGCACTGCACCAGCCCCAAGGCAGCAATAGTTTTCAAAAGTGGGAAGTGGCCAACATAAAAAAGTAAATACACAAGGTTCTAGGGTTTGCACAGTCTATAGAGGAATACTTTGTTCTGGGTTGTGCATCTCTACTGAGGGGTAGATTAAAATTTAATCAGGCCAAGATCCACTAGTGTAATGAGGATTCCTCCACACCTTAATCATTTTTTTTTGATTTGTCAACCTTGATTACTATTTTTGGTTCTCTGTGTCTTAAATATTGAGTCTGTTCTGGTATGGCTATGGTCTGAAGAAGTGGATCTGTCCCATGAAAGCTCATCTAATTAACTATTTTGTTAGTCTTTAAAGTGCTACTTGACTGCTTTTTTGTTTTGATAGTATATAGGCTAGCACGGCTTTCTCTCTGTTCCTAGTCCACAGAGATGCCACCTTTCTCGTAGAGAAGACCTTTCCTTTCTCCAGCTCAGATGCAGTCAACTTCACCAGAAAGCCAACCTGCCACAATTAGCTGTGCCCAGGACTGTTACCTGCTACCCTGCCTCTGTCTGTCTCACTGTTCTGAGAACAATTCCAGCCACGGGGAACGTATTCCAAAAATCCTAATTTCCTGCCTTGATCTGTGCCTAGCTGTATTCTGTGCCCCAAGGAAGAGGTAATAGCCTGGGTGAATGAAATAGGCTGTCAGTGTTTGTCTGAAACACTCCATACTGTAAGTTAGCGTTGGTTCTTATGGACAATAGTACATGGGTGTGTTAGTGGCTCATTAGCACACCCACATGTAAGGGAGTTGTAAGTGGCTTTGGAGAGACAATATCTGGGGTGTGGGCTCAGCCATTCTTGGAGAGGATTCCTGCAAATGCTCAGGCTGAGGAGAAGGGGTTGAGCTTGATTTTGTATTGTTCTGCTGCTGTTCTTTGCAACAATGAAGCTGTGGGGAAAAGTGATAAAGACACTGGTCAGGTGACATTTTAGAGGTCTCCTAACTGAAATGTGAAGACCCTGTGAACTCTAGTGCTTCTGGTGCCTTCTCAAACCTCAGAGATTCACCAAGGAGGTGACATTTTAGAAAACTCAGTTTTAATTTCACCTCCATTGTTGAACGCCCCCTTCTCTGGAAAGCAGACTTGATTTGGTAGTTAAGTGAAGCTGTTGCTAAAACATCCACTGTGAACTTTATCTTAGCAGCTATTTTCCTTGATCATTCACATCCAAGGTAAAGTCAGGTTATGTGGAATACCAAGCCAATTGATATTACTCACCTGTTTGTTCTGTTTTAACAACAACATTATGTGATGGGTACACTTCGCTGCCACACTGACCTGCAAGAGATTGCATGGAAGAAAGGATGTTTGGATCTTAGGAAAAAAATCTGTCCCTAGGATGGTGGTGAAACACTGGAATGGATTGCCCAGGGAGGAGGGATTTTTAAGGTGAGGTCTGACAAAGCCCTGATTAGAATGATTTAGCTGGGGTTGGTCTTGCTTTGAGCAGAGTATTGGACTAGATGACCGCCTGAGGTCTCTTCTAACTCTAATTTTCTGTGATTCTATATGTAATTAGGCACACAGCACACAGAGGAAAGACAGGGCTTTCGCCAGGAATCAATACCAGAAGGCTAATTTTGAAAAGATATGAGGTGAGACATACACAACTTCTACCCACACTCTGTGAATGCCTCATTTAACTTCTTAGTGTGAATCAGATAAATTATTATGTTCTACCCGAAAATGGGAAGTGTCAGATAGATGACTATTTCAGAGTCAAGATGGGAGAGGTAGTATCTTTTATTGGACCAAATTCTGTTGGTGACAGAGACAAGCTTTTGAGCCACATAGAAATCTTCTTCATCTCTGGGAAAGGTACTCACAGCTAAATGCAAGGCAGAACAGATAGTTTGGCAAGAATCGTTATCATATATTCTAAGGGACCAGTCAAAGTACATTGGTCCCATTAACACCCCAGCAGTCGTAGGACAAAAGAGGGTTTAGAGGGTTACAGATTGTTGTAATAAGCCATAAACCTCATGCCTCTATTCAGTTCATGTTTTTTTGAGTCTACCAGAATTATGAAGTTAAGCTCCTAAAAAAATTGAAGCTCTTTTGAGAGTGCTGTGCAGATTTCCTTTGAAGAGGAGAACTCAGAGGTCACATAGAGTGAGCACTTGATGATAGAGTTTTTTGTCTTTTATCATTTCCCTGTGTGATTTCATTCAAGAGTAGTAGTTACTGTCTGGTTTCATCCACCTAGTTGTCAGTGGGACATTTAATGCACTGGATGAAGTACATCATATATTGTGATATGGAATATATAGGATTCATGGATCTCGAAGGGTGTGTTGTATGTGGAGGGTGGTCATCACTGTAAAAGAGAAATATATCAGCAGGATTTGCATCTGTTGTTCTGGCAGGGACTGGTGCCATTTTGAGTTGATCTATCTCTCACCAACAGAAGTTGGTCTAATGAAAATATTACCTCACCTGCCTTGCATCTCTAACAGTGACACCGACAGCTTCCACAGATCCAGGGGCAAGTCAGCCCTGCCACTGTGTGCCCCCTCAGACCCCCACAAAGCAGTGACACAGTGTGCCGTGGTGTTTCAAAGAGGCCTGGAACTCTGGTCACTGCTGCTTCAGCAACAGCATTGGCTGGAGCACCAGGTCTCTTTGGAATGCTGGGCCTGGGAGCAAAGGCCCCCTTTGCCCCTGCCTGTCAGTGGGCCTGATCTCTAATGTCCTGGGACAGACACAGCTGCAATTACCTTGAATGCACCTGCTTCAGTCATTCAACAAAAGGAATTACTACATAAGGCCTTCTTACTACGCAAGGCCTCAAAGAAACACCTTCCTTCGGAGAAAGAAAGCATTAGGTATCAGTACAGACAGTACATAGATCATATATGAGAATGGGCAATGTAATATAAGGAAGAGTTTCATATTTTAGTAGTTATCTATTTAACTCATGTATGGGTGAGAGGGATGAATTCTTTCCAATAAGTGAAACACTATTAAAAAGTGCGGCTGTTTCTTTTTAAGCAGTTGTCTAATAGCCTGATAACTATTGACTGATGCGTGCAACTGTGAGAAACTTTAAACTTAAAGAAGGAAGGAAGACATTTTTTCATGCAGACAAGCATAAACAGATCAATGTGTGGCAAGCATATATTTTGGTAGAATTGTTAAGAGTGAAGGGGAAATTCTATGCTTTTGCGCACCCAGGAATCTCCTGTGCATCAGTAGGTTACAGAGCTCCTTGCTCCAATATAGAAATGTATTATTCTTGTTAATAAAGAAAAATCTTTGTCATCACTGAAAAAACATACCATCTGTTTTTATGGTCTTTTCCCAATATTGCTAAATTAACTAATGTCTTTGAGGCTGGGTCAGACTTTAGTTAAATGGGGGATAATCAGGAGCTTCAGTACTGTGTCTCTTAGGAACTCTGCAATAATTAAGTTCCACTCCAGGAAAACTCTTAAACCCCTCACAAGCAGAGCTTCAGTCACTGCAAGGCTGAGAAACACAAGTGGCCTTAGGCTTCTGTGGTGTCCAGCCAGTTCTGAAGCAGCAGCCACTAAATTGTTCAAGACGACTAGCCACATTAAACTGACCAAATAGCCACATGGGGCTAGTGGTTAGCATGTTGGACACCATGGGCTTAGATTCTTAAAATTCTGGTTGCAGTCCTATCTGTTCATGTGCTAGTATATATTTACCATTCCACTTTAGGTGTTGAAGGTTGCTATAGAGAAGTTGACCGGCTGTCCCAGCTGCCTGGGTGAATTCGTGCAAAGTCATGCTGCACAGATGTTCCCCATTGATGTCAAAGTCCTGGAAAGGTATGCAGTTGGCATCCAGCTGGTTGGTATCCAGGAAATGCTGTAACCATTCCCACACCTGATATTTGGTCCAGTATTGAGGGTGTATCTCAAGCCACTGAGTTCCATAGAAACTGCCGGGCACTGGGAAAGAGAAATATTATGTGTTCACTCCATCTGTTAACACTATAGTTAAACCAAGCACAGAATGGCTGTGTGCTGTGTGCAGGAATGAACGCATGGACTAGTGCTTAAGTACATCCATGGAAGCCAGGTAGATCTGAATTCCCTTCATACTCCTTACCACCGGCTTGCTGATTGTCCTAGAACAAGTCACGGCAATGCTCTCTGTCTCAGCTTCCCAATCTTTAAAATGTAGAGATTCAGACTAACCTAGGTTACAGAGTGTTATGGGGATTCATTCATTCACGTTTGCAGCAGGCTTTGGAAGTCCTGAGTGGAAGCAACCTGAGCTACAGGAGGGAAAATTATTACAGTAAAGAACTACTGACGCCCATATGGGAAGAGTCACCTTTGAAGTATGTATAATAATGCTGGGCCAAATCCTGAAGTTCTTGTTTAGGCAAAGCTCCTTTTGAAATAAGTGGGTGTTTGGCTTCAGTAAGGACTGAATGAATGCTGAGTTTGGACATCAGCATTTGGCTCAAAACTGGTAAAAATAAATGTATATTTAAAATTATATTATTACATAGAAAAATCTGTCATCCTCATGAAGGCAAAGAAAGAGCTCATGCCTTGTGTTTGGGATATGTTAAAGAGATCTCTTAATAAACAATGTGACCTAATATGCTACTCAGAGGTTTTGCTGAATAAATTTCTTCTGGGTTGGCCACATCCTCCAGAACAGCCTCTGTTATGTTCATTCATGACAGTAATTTGCATTAAAAAGTCTAGAATCCAAGTGCATGAAAAGGATTTGTGCCTGTCAATCATGTAATCAGATGATCCAATTTTTCAAGGCGATTGCTTGGGGTATTGTGTGTGACTGGGGAAAAAGATAAATGATCCTGCACTGACTTGACCACCCATGGTTTGTCTAATCGCCAGCAGGAGGACTGGAAGGGAAAATAATTCCATGAGAGGCAACTCCTCACCTGATTTCTGCATCTGGCAGCTTGAGAAGGTGTAAATTATATGGCCAAACCTGCTAGTGTGAACAATGTAGAGGTGAAATATTGGCTGTTTTAATATTATATAGGAACAGATATTAATATCATTAATATGTATAGAATTTTATAAGTTTACATAGGACTTTACACACACACACACACACACACACACACATGCCTGATCAGAGATGGGGATGGTGTGGGGGGGGAACTGAGTGATTTTTTTTCTAATATTTGAAATCCTAATTTTTAAAACTTTGAATATCCACATTTTAAAATTCCAACTCTATCTGGCTGAGTGGTGGAGGCTCAGGGAGACCTTTCAAACCCCTGCCCTGTAAATCAAGAAATTACCAAGAACCAGCTTTAATACATGAGTCGTCCATCCTGCACACTGCTCCAGTAGTATGTGTCCTAGCCAAAACCAAGCATATCCACAGTGGTTGTGTGAAATGTTAGTAATACAATCCTCCAGTCTCTCTAGCTAGCAGGGCAGGAGAACGGAACTATCCCAAGAACACATTACAATGGGTATGGAACCATTTGCTGCTGAAGTTACAGGATGTGGGGAAGGAGAGGAGAGTTAATTACTGTGTAGGTGGCTCCAGAAAGTAACAATGAGCTGTAGGAGCCACTGGGCGCTCTCTTAAGAACCTGAGAAAGGGAGTTGCCCTGTGACCCTGTAGCCTTAGAAGGGAAGAGAGGACTTTGCAGGCCACCAATTCACAAATCACAAGACTTTAAAGGTTTGTTGAGAGAGAAGAATGGGTATGTGGAAGGGTTGCAGACAGGATGATACAGGTTGACTTGGAATTTCAGAGTCATGTGAATTCAAAACGGCAAAGGTAGAAATCCCGGCAAATAAAACCCACTCATATAGGGTGGCAGAATCCCATGTAAACTGAAACTAGTGCTGCTCACTCAAACATGGCTTTCACCATGAATCCTTGTAGACAAAATGAAAGGCAACCAGTGTGTTTGTCAAGAGCACTTTTATATATTTTAAAGTATTTAGGAATCACACTGTAAAAGAAACAGCTCTTTGGAGGGCTGAATGAGAGACCCTTCACTGTATTGAGTAGAGGGGAAAGACCTTAAAAGGTAAATGTACTATAACGTGTAAGTCTACAGGTCTACCACCATTCAGAATTCAGAAAATAATGGTACAAGTCACTGCTTAAGCTAGAACTTGGATTGGTTCTGAACCAATACTCTCATCATCTGATGGCTATTTAATGGCCAATGTGAATTAGGACTGGACATCACTGTCCATTGTGAATTGAATAGATTTCCGTCTCACAAATTTCCCTATCACTTACAACAACTGTCTGACTCAGTCTGTCTTTCTGATACAGATGGAACGTCTCTAATTCAGCACTTGTTTGTCCAACAACATCTGTGGCCCGGTATGATGTTAGTAATTTGGGTGTCCATTTATCATGGGTGTGGCCAAGTTTCCCATGGTCCCATAAACTTTGTTTACAACCACCAATTCTGGCTCTCAGTGTTCTGTGCTGCTAGACAATATTGACCTCCTGAGATTTGAAAAATTCTTTCATTTGGCACCAGTTAGGTCCCAGGGGTGCTGGGCTAGAGAGGTTCAATGTGTAGTCTGAGCTGAGATGGCAAATACTGTGCCTAAGCAGGAACACTGAATTCCCTTCTCTTGTCTCGGAAGTGGTCCCTGCAATGCAGGTGAAAACTATAGAAAAATGTTTCAGTGGAGCGTGTGTGAAACTTGTACTGCTGCTTCCCAGGTTGTATGTTTTCTGTGAAGAGGGAACTTGGAGGCTGGCATTCCAGCACTTTTCATCAACACTCGATTCACATTAAGAAAAAGAACCAGTAATAAACCACAAATTATGATAATTTGTGGGCATTCTATTCCCCTGGTAAAATTCCAATAGAGTATAAAGAAGGTTGGATAGTGCAGAGGTGAAAAATCATACCTATATATATTTAAATGTATAATACCCCCCACATACACTTCCCAAAATACAGACAGTACAGCATTGTTGAATTCCTCCTACCATTACATGTAGGATATCCATCTGTCCAGGAAGGCTGCTGGTGGAGTAGATTGCTGCTGGAATTGATACTCATTCTGCCCGTTCCTTCCAAAATCATGATCTGTAAGTGAATCGAACAGCTTGCTTAGCTAGCAATGTATACACCACAAGGCAAGTGGCAAAAAATCCATTGAGGGTGAAGTGAGCATAGCCCAGTCCATTCGTAGAAGACACAGCCCAGCTATGGAACGTATTGCCACAACCCTTTTTGGCTGCAATGAAATCTGCTTGTGGTAAACGTTACTGGTTTCATACATCTGAGACAAGTTTTTACAGCCACCCATCCATAACTGAATAATCTCTGATCAGGAATGCAGTAGAATGAAAATGCATGGCTTCTGACAGAGCAATGCTGGAAGAGCTCCAAGCTTTGTGAACTGATATACAAAGTGGTTTCTTTTTATTTAAATGAAATTTCCGCAGGTAAGCTCTGACTGCGGATATACAAAAAAACACCTAGTTTTGTATTTTATTTTGGACTTCAGAATAACAGACAATCACAACCAGTAATTTAATAGACAGCCAGAGACAAATGAACAGAAAATCCTTCATTCACAAAGCTGTACAAAGTCACAGTATCCTTTTGTCACAGTGGCATAGCTTCTTGCCTCACCTATTTGGGACTGGTTTCTAAGCCACTGATACCTGACAGATGTCTCAGATTTCAAGACTGAAATCACAACAAACTCAGAAGTTTCAGTTATAAAGTTGTGACAACCAGATGGACATTCATAATAGAAATGGGGAAAGAATGAGATATTTAAAAATACCACTTCCCATTGAATTTAATTAGTTTAATTGTTTCACAACCTTTTAAAAAAATCAAATCAAGCCTGTGGCAGCTGCACAAACTGCCTCTTTCATGTCTACTATAAATTTGTTGTGCAACATGCACTTTATAACAATTTATAAAATGTATAAAATATGCTATTCATTTGAACACATGGGCTATGTCTACACTAGCACCCCCCCTTCGAAAGGGGGATGCTAATGAGACACTTCTGGATACGCTAATGAGGCACTGCATATTCATAGCAGTGCCTCATTAGCATATCCAGGAGTGTCTGATTAGCATCCCCCTTTTGAAAGCGGGGTGCTAGTGTAGATACGGTCATGGTGAATGTAAGAAAATTCTCCCATGACATGAGTTTTAATATGGTACATTATATACCTCAGTCTGGAAGACAGAAGGCATAAAAACTTGTTTCATAAACATATATTCTGTAATGTTTTGGAGGAGTTTTAAGGTAGCATGTTAAGCATTTAGAAAGGCAGTTGATTTATATCAAGTTAGTTAAATATATGTTAGACATGGTCTGATTTGTTATCCTAAGTTGTTTGCTGATTTCAGAGGCCCCTTATCTTTTAGAACTATAACGTTAAAAGTCACAAAGGCATGTAAATATGACTGAGTGGACTGCAGTTGTGCATCATAAACAACTGAAGAATGAAACTAAACTTTGAAAGTCCAGTACACCTCACGGTATCTCAACTGTGGGGCTGTTGCATGAGATAACATCATTGATTCTGGCCCACTTCTGTTGCTCCAGTTTATTTCATTGGGAGCATGCTAGGATCCATTATTTTTTTTAAATACAAGTTCATCGTTATAGCCTTTTCATAAGGTAGGAAGAGATCTCTCGGGAGTAATCACAGCTGAGTATTATCTGGTTATGATACATTTAAGAAGGATCACCTGGCTGGATATTCCTGTCACCCGTTGTCTTTATTATACAATCCTTATTAGAATATTGCCAATATACAAACATTAAAGGAGCAAAAAGAACACAACATATCAGCACTTGACACTAAATGAATTAGTTTGCTAAAGTTTCCTTTTTTTCCTGATCATATAACCACTCCAAGCTGATGTTTGTAATTTAGTATTAACCAGTCCTTGCCTGTTCATGAAAAAGATCCAATATTTCAGAAAAACACATTTAACAAAGAATTATTGAGCCTTGTACAGCATACCGTACGCATGTGTGCATGTGCACACGCACACGCACACACACACACACAAGAAATATTGCTGGTATTTTGGATTAAATAGCAATGCCTTAGGAAATGTAATACAGAGAAGAATTCCAGAATGACAGGAGGTGCTCTAAGATTTCTACTTGTATGAATATGGGGCTGCTAGACTCTGAGTGATTTTCCATTTATCTCACAGAGAGGGAACTTTGCATCTTCAACATCTGCAGGTTTAGGATAGTACACTTTTGATATTTTAACTGTGCCAAACTATGATGTAAATTTTGTCTAGTTTTACTTCCCACGCAGCTTCACTGAAGTCAACAGGTTTATGCAAAGAGTAAGTGAGGACAAGTTTTGCCATCAGGTACTTAAGATATGCTGGTGCCAAGGTATCTGCTGTCCTGGGGGGAAAGTGTCATAAACAGATTTTCTTTCAATTAAATTAACTCTAAAATAATTTACCACTCATGCAATATCACATCTAATGTAACACTGAAAATCTGGAGTTCCTTGTAAGCACTGATTAGTTAATGTAGCACAAGCTATGCATTCGTTCATTTGTATATTCACATATATTGACTGAGTAACATGTCTGCATCATTCTCTGTCATCTTATTTTTAATTATTTCAGAAAATATTTCATAGTCATGTAATATTGTATGAATGGAGTATGAGTAACAACTGACCTTATTACAGTAGAACCAAATATTTGATTAGAGATGAGGCAGGAGTATCGGACTTTGGGGGCACATTATAGAATATCAGAGGGGTAGCCATGTTAGCTTGTATCCCCAAAACAACGAAAAGTCCTGTGGCACCATATAGACTCTCACATTTTTTGGAGCATAAGCTTTTGTGGGCAGAGACGCAACATGCATCTGATGAAGCAGGTCTTTGCCCACGAAAGCTTATGCTCCAAAATATCTGTTAGTCTATAAGGTGCCACAGGACTTCTTGGTTTTGCATAATATGCAGTTTGATAAGGATTTTGCTTTTCCAGTTAACCAAACCAATATATATTCTTCACAGTAATACCTCTTGCTTCAAACAAAAGAACTACATCACCTTTCTGACATAACATGAGGAATACTATTATACATGGGAAGAGAACACTAGAGAAAGGCTAGAGAGACCAGGGTCGGGATTCTAACCTAGTCCAAACTCTCCCAGTGTTTTTGGTGTTCAGATTCAGAATATTGGTTTCATGCACAATATGAGGATCAGGTGCAGTCTAAGGACCAAGAGTAAGGATTCACTCAGTCAAAAGTCCTACTGACTTCAGTACATTTTTTCACCAAGTCCCAACTTCATCACTTAACTCTAACTGAATTAATTTGCTAAAATTCTCCTTTTCTTTCTTATCCATATGACCACTCAAGGCTGATGTTTTTAATTTAGTATTAACCAGACATAATCCAACCATGGAGAGGATCCAGTGTTTCAGAAAAACACATTTAACAAAGAGCCATTGAACCTTGTACAACGCTCTGTATGCAAATTACTTCAGAATACTACAGCTGTGTTTTGAATCTGATTGACTCTCCCCTCCATTTTCATGTGTTGATCCCATGAAGCCACAGATCAAGACAGTGAACTCCTCTCATAAGTTTCAGAGGTGTTCATGTTTTGGTGTCTTGGATATTGCACATGGAAAAAAATGAACAAATTTCAAATTATTCTAATCCATGGGGTGGTTCTATAATCCGATTGTAGGGCTGGGAGAGGTGCAAAGTTGAGATAAGATTGCTCTGAGTGACCTGTCCTCTCCAATATTTACCACTCCCACAGTTTTTCTGTCATCTGCAAACTTTATCAGTGATTATTTTGTTTCCTTTCAGGTCACTGTTAAATGATATTAAATAGCATAAGGCCACAGATCTATCCTTATGAGACCCCTCTGAGAACAGATGAGCTCAATGACGAGTCTTCATTTACAGTTACATTTTGAAATCTATCAGCCGGCCAGTGTTTAATGAATTAAATGTGTGCCATGTTAATTTTCTATCATGCTACTATTTTATTTAAAATGTTGCGCGGCACCAAGTCAAACACCTTATATATTGTAAGTCTGTTATATTAACACTATTACCATTATAAACTGAACTTATAAAAATATCATTAGTGTGACAAACTTTATTTTCCATAAACTCATGTTGATTTGCAGAGTTATATTATGGCCCTTTCATTCATTAGTTTAGTCCTATATCACCTGCTCCATCACCTTGCCCAGGATCAATGTCAGACTGAGAAGCCTATAATTAACTGGGCCATTCCATTTATCCTTTAAAATATTGACACAATATTAGTGTTCTTCCAGTCTTTTGGAATTTCCCCAGTACACCAAGACTCATTGAAAATCAAAATTAATGATTAAGTGAGCTCCTTAGCCAGCTCTTTTGAAATTCTTGGATGCAAGATATCATGATTACTTGATGTACAATGCCTAATTTTAGTGGTTTCTGTTTAATATTCACCAAGGATATTAGTGGAATGGAAAGAATGTTATCATCATCATATGGGGAGACTACATTATATTTTTCCCCAAATATGGGACAGAAATTTTATTGGACAATGTCTTTTTTGCAGTATTGCAGATAATTTTATCAGCAGTGAGCCAATACCATTGTCAGCATTCTTTTTGTTCCTGCTATATATTTTAAAACCCTTCTTATTTTCCCTAACAATGCTGGCTGTATATTTATCCTTTGTTCCCTTGGCTTTTCTTTTCAATTTTCTACAATTCCTAACTTCTGATTTATAGCCATTACTGTCAACTTCCCCTTTCTTGCATTTGCTGGGTTTTTTTGTTTTGTTTTTTGTTTTGTTTGGTTTTTGTTCTTTTTTTTGTTTTTTGCAACATGTTGATTTTTTAATGAGCATAACCTTCTTCCTCAGCTTTGGGCTGTTGGGGTATGAAATAAAGTGTTCTTAAATGATTCCCAATTATCACTCACATCTTTCTTTCTTTTTTTAGCTTTGTGAGATTAAAGCATCAAGTACCCATATTACTAGTATGGACTTTATCCTGCTTGCACATCATAAATGTAATCAAGTCGTGATCACTTGTACCCCACCAATTATAGCTTTTAGTTCTGTGGTCAGTTCCTCTTTGTCTGTTATCTTAAGGTATGGTATTCCCCAATGTTGGCAGCAACGCTTTTTGAGTTAGGAAATTGTCGTCTATAAAGTTGAGACATTTCAGGCTATGAAAAGATTTTGGGTTTTGCAAAATTTCTATGAATCAGGATATGGACTACTAGACCAAGTGAGTTTGCCTTTTAAACCACCAGAAACCCACTCACAAAATCAAAAAGGCCTAATTTACACCTGTGCTTACTGCATTTTTATGAGCACATTGTATATTTGTGCATGCAAATGAGTAATTTCCATGACAAAATTGTGAGCAGCTCTACAGAAGCAGGGAAAAATAACTGGAGCTGTAAAGCAGGATTTTCATTGGCATCTATGGTTGTCATGGGGCTTGTCTACACCAGCTCCCTACTTTGAAGGGAGGATGGTAAGTAGGGTGTTGGGAGATTATAAAGGAAGTGCTGCGCTGCATATGCAGCACTTCATTGAACTGATTCCCCCCCGGCAACAACTCCAAAGTGTTAAACTTCGAAGTGCCAGCTTGTGTGTAGCCTCGGCTAACCTGCTGGTACTTCAAAGTACCTGGACAAAATTTTGAAGAGGAAAGGGGCTTCAAAGTACCCCGGGCACTTTGAAGTACTAGCGGGTGAGCCGTGGCTACACATGAGCCGGCACTTTCAAGTTTAACACTTTGGAGTTACCGCAGGGCAGAATTAGCTTAAAGAAGTGCTGCATACGCACCGCAGCACTTCATTAATAATCTCCCAACACCCTACTTACCATCCTCCCTTCAAAGTAGGGAGCTAGTGTAGACACAACCCATGGTGTCTCAGAATAAACTTGACAATTTTGGTCAGCTGTGCTCCTAGAATATTTAGTAGTTTCATCCTGTTTATTAATCTGGCCTCAATGATATAGAATGTGGTATACAACAGAAGAAGCAGTTTTCCCCACACAAAATTCCTTTAGCCTCTGTCTCTTATTGCAGCTCCACACTTTTCTACCAGAAATATCCCCCTCTTCCTATAAACTTACTCATCTTCCTCCTCTCCATCAGATCCCTCTTGAACACGCTGACTCTCTCAATTGAACTTCTGCCAGGGATTCACCCTCAGGTTCTCAAATAATGTAAATACAAAAAAAGGGAACAAAAAATATCCCTCTAAAACCATCCTGGAAACATGACAAGCCACATATCTGTAATTAGATAGAAAAGAGCACACTAACAAAAATCTACAACCATGCTCTAAGTCAGTGGTCTAAAGCGTGATCCCCTTTCTCGGGGTGCGAGACATGCCAGATTTTTTTAGAAGGTAAATCATCAAAACCACAAATTAAGCACAGGGACGTAAGTACAACTATTTTGTACTTGCATATTTTTGTATGTCTACTGTACTAGTATTTGTGGTGAGTAATAACATAAAACTATTTTACATATATTTAATATGCATTTAAAAGTGTATATGCCCCCCATCTCAGTTTTTTATTTTGATAAGGAGTGCATTTGATTTTTGGAAAGGGATGTGAGAACATATTTTGAGAACTAAAGAGGTTCAGGCTGCAGTAAAGGTTAAGAACCACTGCCCTAAATCTTCTCCCCTTTCTTCTCATTACGTCTTACTGCTCTCTGTAATTTCGGTGAGTGTGCAACTGTATTGTCTGTTTAAAGTGTAAGTCCCTGGGAAGAAAGGCCCATGTCTTATTTCTCTGTTGCTAAAGCTGCCTGCAGTGCCACCAAGTTACTAACCAATCCTGAAGATGATTATATATTTATTATTCCTGGTTATTATTGCTAGCGAGTCCATTGATGCTCTGGTCTCAGGCAAGACAACTGATTTATGTGTGATCTTATCGTAACAACCAGTTAAAACATTCAAAAACCCAGCGCAACTTATGTGTGGTTATTCTAAAAGAAGTGTGTTTTAACTATCAGTGTCACTACTCTTTCGTTGTGAAGCCAGATTGATTTTCTGTAGTAAAACTACTGTATCTTATGGCTCTCCCCAAAACAGAAGGATGTGTGTGGTTTTTTGGGGGTTTTTTCTGAGGGGGGTCTTTGTTTTACAATTCTCCCTTTCCAGAAGAACTTCTGCTTGGAGGTTTCGTCTTTGCTGGATTCAGTTCTAAATGAGAATTAGGCAATGAGGAAGAGGAAGAAAGTTCACGTTCTCTCCCCTTTACAAAGCAGCACAGCTCAGTTGTGAGCTGCCTTACGCAGTGCCCACATTGCTGGTCTGTACATGGTGGTAGAGCAGCCACCGTCAGACTTAATTTGCCTGGGTGGGCAAGGAATTAGATATGCAGGAGCTGGAGGCAACTGAGCCTTTGCTTCATTCTCTTGCCAATGCAAAGGGCAGAAGACTAAGGCAATGTGGATTCTGCTGAGGCAAGGGAGCAAGAGAGATGTGGCAATCAATCTGTAACACTCTTTCTCACAGCTTGGTCCCTGATCTTCTCCTAGGGCAGAACAGCTACCCTCCACCCCTTAGTTTGGGCTCTGGCTTCTGATGCTGCCACATCCTAGTCCAGGTTGGTTACAGTTAAGGGGAAGTTTTAAGCTCAGAGTCTCGCACACTCCCACATTTTTGGAACAGGTCAAAATCTCCAAATCTGTTTCCAAATCTAAATGTTGCAAATAGATCATATGTTTATAGTGGGCAGATGTAAAACTGTGGGTCCAAGCACCCCTAGAATTTGCTGTTTTGCCAGTCTGGGTCCATTTCCGTGACTTATGCCACAAATTGATCTGATGTTACTATTTACATAGCAGTAGCACCTATGGCTTCGATTCATTCGGGATCTCATTATGCAAAGCTTGTCCATAACAGTCCCTGCTCCAAACAGCTTACAGTCTAAACAACTAGCTACAATGTATGGGTGAGACAAGCAGGGAAGGGCAGAGAAGTGGAGGATCAAGTAGGATGTGATCTCCATGATGTTTTTGCATAGACTAGCTGTGAGCACAATCCTCGGGTATGATAACTCAGTCAGAAACCCCAGTTACACCAGTCACAGTTCACCCTCTGCCTTTTCCCTATCCGATCACAGATGTCTGTCAGCATTACAGAAGAGGTGAGTTAGAAGGAGGTGGCATAATTGATGGCATTAAGGATTTTGATAGCGGGAGGTTTCCCCCAGGTATGTGGGGCAGTAGATCTGAGCAATTTATAGGGCTGTTTGTAAACTTGCAATTCCCAGTCCTCAAAAGAAACTTTCTCAGGACTAGGTAATATTTCAGAATTTCTGCTGGCTCTAAGCTTGGCCTTGGTCACAGTCCCTGCTTGTCTCCTGTGGGATACTAGACACCCCAAAGTAAGCAGTGTGGCACAGGATATAATGTGTAGGAATTGAGTAATATATCCCTTTAAATACTCTGACAGCTTTCAAATGGTACTTCTTCTAGAACAATGGTCCCCAAACTTGTTCTAGAACAGTGGTCCTGGGGGTCATGGAGAAACATTTGCCCCTATCTCCTCTCTGACCCTGCCCACAGCCCAGTCACCAGCCACAGCTCTGGCCACAGCAGCAGCTCAGCTCCTCTCTCCATCCTTGCCATTTTTCTTTTAGCTGAGCACTTGGGCAGCCACTCAGGAGAGATTCAAATGATGCTCAGCTGATTAGCAGAGTGCCCAAAGCCAGCAGCAGGTGTTTCTCTTGGAGGTGCACATCCACACATGCCTTGGTGCACATAACAACATTTATTCTGCACATGGATGGAAAAAAGTAGAGGCAATATTGAGCCCTACCCAGTATTTGGGCTTGCCAGGCATTCCGTTTTCAACAAGAACATTTTAGAGAGTCCCTGGTGGCTCTGGTCGGCAACACTGACAGGGCCATTAAAAGTCTATTTGGCGGCACGGTGGGAATATGGCTCAGGGACAGCCAGGGAGGCTCTATGTGATGCCCAGCTCCAAAATCCAGCTCCACGGCTCCAACTGGCAGGGAACCACAGCCAGAGGGACCTGCAGGTGCAGTGCCTGCAGGCACGGCCAACATGTACCATGCAGATTTGTCTGGTTGCACCTCTGCCTAGAGACTCCAGGGAAATGCCAACCTCATCTGGGAACAGAGCCAGGACAGGCAGGAAGCCTGCCTTAGACCAGCTGTGCTACTGACTAGAAGCCTCCTGAGGAAAGCTCTGCTCAGCTAGAGCCCACACCCCAAACCTCCTGCCTCTGCTCAGATCATCCTTCCACATCCAAACTCCGTGACAGAGCCTACAACCCTCCTGCCCCAGCTATGAGCCCCACACTGCACTCAGAACCTCTGCACCACTAACCCTTTGGCCCCAGCTGCACCCCAGAGCTCACACGTCCAGCTACAGCCCTCACCCTTTCTGCATTCCACTTCCTGTCCCAGCCCAGTCAAAGTGAGTGAGGGTGGCAGAGAGTGAGTGACAGCAGCAGGACCTCAGAAGGGGCAGAGACAGGGGCCCAGAGAAGGGGTGATTCAGGGGGCAGAGCCACATTTCCAGCATTCACCATGGCTCCACTCCCAGCCCCAGCTCGGCTCCCAGCCCCAGTCCAGGCTCCCTCTCTGTCTCCTGGCCCCAGTACCTACCAGCTCCAGCCCCAGCCCAGCTGTGCCCTCATTCCCTTTCTGGCCCCAGGCAGCTCCTCCTCTAGTTCCATCTCTGCCCCCATCCTCATTTCTGCCCCCCACCAGCTCCTTTACTGAGCCAGCTGTTGTAATAGCATCGGGCCAGGGTGTAGTGGGGGAGACAGATTCCCTTACTGGTAAGGGGCAGGACAGCACCAAGCAAAATTTTGGCACCACTATTCTAGAAGCTGGGGGCAATCACTGGGAGCATCAGTATGTAGATCGGGAGGTCTGGCATGCCTGTATGTCATTAGTACACCTGGCTGTTTGGGACCCAGCTGTGCCTTGGCCATTTCCTCATGTTGTTTTTTCCCAGCATAAAGAGCAAAACACCCAACAGAAAGCGGTGTCAGAAATGTAGACCTGGCATTGCTGTTCCCGCTACCTTTTTTCATCTGTGAGTAGAATAAATTTTATTGTGTGCACCAAAGCATGTGCAATTGTGCGCCAGCAGTAAAAACACATGCTACCAGCTGTGGGTGCTGTGAGCACTCTGCTAATCAGCTGGGTGGCAGTGGACTCTTTCCTGAGTGGCCACCCAAGTACATAGCTTACAGGGAACACTGCCAGGCACCCCACCTCCTGGCTGAACAGAGGTGTATGCTTCCCCCTCTAATGGAGTACAGCAATGGCACACACTCAGTGTGGCTGGCAGCTCCAGGAGAAACTGTGCCTCCCTGAGCCACAGTGTACTGGGGCTCCCCGGAAGCAGTGCAGCCCTGTATCTGCTCAGTGAGGGTCTGTAACACAATGCCACCACAAAAAGCTCATGTATGCCCCAGCATCAGTCAGTCCCAGCCAGAAACAAATTCACCAAGGCTCAGGAAAGAGTCTGACTCTATGGTTCCTTCAGAGGATAAGGGGAGCAAGAGCAGCTCTCCACCTTCTGCACTAAAGTTGAGGGCTGCTTCTCCTTTGCCCCCTGCCCTCCCTACCCTTGGTTGTTGTTTTGGGAAAGAGTGTACACACACACACACACACACACACACACACACACACACACACACACACACACACACACACACACACCCTCCTCAACCTGTGCTGTGAGAGCGCCGAGCCCCCCCCCCCAATCCTGCTTCCATTTCTGTCACCGCTGGTTGCATTAAACAATACAATGAAGTATTTATATGACAGCATTGTTAAGGCAAAACCCACCATAAATAGAGCCGTTAATTCAGTTGCTGGCATGGCTTTCTGTTATCTTCGCTATGCCTCCCAGAGGGTATAAGTCCTACAAGCCCTACCCTTTCCTTCTTTCCTTTGAGTTGGCAGCAGAGCCTTTTTTTTTTTTATTTGCACCTGCTGGTCTACTCCAATAACACAACAGGTCTGCTCTGATTTGTTGAAAAATAAAAGAGCAAAGCAAAGTGTCTGCCTCAACAGCCTGGGCTGGTTTGACAATAGAGGTTTTCCTATTAGTTTTCATGTAAATGCCTGCTTTCAGTTCTGGAATGAACTGCCTGCTGCTTCATAATAGGCCTTAGCTACAGGATAACCTAGCTTCCAGAGAAGGAGTGTCATAATCAGATATTGGGCTCTGTATTTGCCATCAGCCAAAACCCATTAAAAGTTCTACTGAGCCAAACTAGTCTGAAAAGTGACCAGAAAAAGGAACCAGGTGAACTTGGGCCCTTTCCTTGCTTCTTTATGATAAAGACCTGAAATGTTGGGGAATTTGTTTTTAAAAGAAGAGGGCTCTTTTCCTCTTGCTTCTTACATTAGAATACCAACCTAAGATTCTCACAGGAGCCAAAAGGCATCAGACAACCAATTTCCATCAAAATTCACTGACATATGGAGGCCTAAATCCTTTAGGTTCCTTTTAAAAACCTGACCCATAGGTGCCATCCAGTCTAAAAGACTCTATGATGACTGGAGAGCTATTGAAACGGTGACACACCAAAAGCATAAACATTGAGCTACAGTTGTAAAAGATAAGGGACTTTTCTGAATAATAGTCCACAACCACATGAAGGGTTTTACCAAGGAAGGTAACTATCATTAGTTCAATAGTACAAATGGTGATGCTGAAGCATGGAGGTAAAGTGCCTTGCTTAAACTTACATGGGTACTCAGTAGCAGAGCTGTCTGAACCCAGGTCACATGGTCCCCATTCCAAAGCCCTGTGCACTGCACTAAATTTAGTGAGTTAGGAAGATTATATGTTATATAGTGACATTAACTGAAAGTACAGGTTGGGAGGGATGGAGTGCTCTCTTCACAAGACACCCATTCAGACTGGCATTCACACCATTCCACCCCTCAAAGCTATCACGTGCCTAGTCAGGTGCTGAATGATAACACACCCAACTGCCCAAACTCCTGGTAAAAGGAGTCATCATGCTGCCATTGACCTATCGATGATCCCCAAAACAGACAGCCATCACCTAGAAAAGCCTGAGAGATGATTTACCCTCCATGTGCTGTCACACTTCCATCAACACGTGTTTCTCAACATGAGGTATTGGAGTGTTTTCTTGAGGAATACTATATAGTAAAACTATGCATTGGAGAAATATGCATATTGCTTATATAAAGCCTTTACAACTGGGAAGCTGGATCCAGAACTGTAGTCTTGAATCACCTCAGTATAATACTATTCCTATTGATCCTGTTAATGGTAGGAGCTTCTGTATCCATTCTTCCACTAGAGGTCAACATGAGTCACTCACTCATATGTACCAGTGAAGTACATTGCAAAATGACTAGCTAAGCACTTTTTAGGGGACTCATAAATTATTCAGTCAGATCAGCAAAATAGAACTGGTCCAGAGGAAAAAAAGCTACAAGTCACTAAGTTAAGGAAGAGTGGTGTCTCTCTTCACCCTGGACAGTCTGATTTTGACAATTATTTTAATGATAATTCATGTGCCTAGAGTCAAGACCAGACCCATTCATTCAATATCACTTCTATAAACAATTTTCTTTTACACTAGAGGAGTTTGGTGGGAATTTTCAACATTAAAGGGTACATTTTCATTTAATGCCTTGTGAACGTTTTGAGTAATATCTGTTGCAGGGTATAGGTGTTGCAGACAGCAATCTTTTTGTGGAAGATGAAAATTTCCCACTGGTATGTCCCAGTACCTGATAGACCAGTGAGACATCTTTTCAGTCATTCCAGTTTATTGGTCAATTGCAGAAACAGATATCCTTTCATGATATGTCACAGTGATACAAAAGGCAAACTCCTTTTATATTGTTGTGTAAGGGTAATCATGTGTTTTGATAAAAATCATTAGGACAATTAGGAGGGATAATTATATCATGCACCTACTCACTGATTTTCCAGCTACAACATCTTGGCCAATTTTACCTGGCTTCGTTAAACAGGAAAATAATTATACTGCAATATGCTATAATCACTTACTGAATGTTAAGTGCAGAGAAGTCTAAAAGGGGTAGTCATGTAAATCTGTAACTTCAAAAACAATGAGCAATCCTGTGGCATCTTAGGCTATGTCTAGATTGAAGCGATCAGTCAGCAAACAATACGCAAATTGTGCAATGCACTTGTGTATCTCTCTTCTGTAGTGAGAGGTTTTCCTGATATTTGGCCTGTCTACACAGGGCCAAATGTCAGGAAAACCCCCTCTGCCAGCACATCTCTTCTTTCTCGTGGAACAAGGATGACTTGGATGTCAGCAGAAGGTACCTGGAGTGGCAGACTTCTGTCAGAAGACCTCCAAGCTCCTGACAGAAGCCTGCATTCTAGACATTACCTTAGAGACTAACAAATGTATGAGGTCATGAAGTTTCATGGGTAAAACCCACTTCATCTGATGAAGTGGGGTTTATCCACAAAAGCTTGTGACCTAATAAATTTGTTAGTCTCCCAGATGCCACAGAACGGCTTTTTGTTTTTGAACTATATAGAAGTGTAAGGCAATATCTGAAAACAGAAAAACTATTAGTTTATTTCTCTCACTCTAAAAAGAGAACTCTTCATATAGCGTAGGAATCTTTACATTGTACAAGAGTACAAACTTTTCTAAATTCAGAGCCTTTTCTGATTACATCTGGACTAATTATCCCAGCAATCAGCTCAGAAGTGATCACACTAGACTGTCTGTACTCCCTGTACTGTGATCAGGGACTTTCCACTTCTTTTATGGATTTATAGATATTAGGAAAGGTTCTTTTTCCATTGCTGCCTAGTAATATTGTTTTACTGCCTTGGGTAATCCTGAGTTGAATGTTACCATTAATATTTATTGCATGGTCCCCTACAGTTTGTTATTATTCCTAATGGTGTCTGCACAGTCCTTTCCACTGGACCATCAGAAAAACATACAGTTGTTGCCATCTGGAATGTGAGGGAAACTAAATGAGGGGTGGGGTTACCGAGGTAATTTCTTTCACTGGGTTATTCCACTGACTAATTAGCAAATTTTTTTCTTGTTCATTTAATAGGATACAGCTTTCAATAGTCACAATCCAAACTCATACAAGGTGTTAAAGGTAGGTATGGAAATACGTGTTATTGGACAAACTTCTGTTGGTAGAAGAAAAAAGCTTTTGAGCTACACAGTGCTCTTCTTTGAGGACCGTCATGACTAAACAACCCCTGTAAACCCATGTTTGAGGGTATACAGATAATTGGATTTGGCATAGGACTCATCCCTAACAGGGCAGAATTCAACTCCCATGACAGTAAATTAAGGGACTATCACTTATTGCAATGGCAGTTGAATTAGACTGTGTCTACACTTGGCCAAAATTTCAAAAGGGCCTTGCTATTGGCCAAATCAGAGAATACAAATGAGGTGCTGAAATGAATATTCAGCACCTCATTAACATGCTGCCAGCCATGGCACTTCAAAAGTGCTGCATTTCAACCGCGTGCGATTCATCTACACAGAGCCCTTTTCAAAAGGACCCCACAAACATCAAAATCAGCTGATAGGAATAAGGGGATTTTGAAGTTTGTGTGGTCCTTTTGAAAAGGGCCTCACGTAGACAAGCTGCACACTGTTGAAATGCTGCACTTTCAAAGTGCTGTGGCCAGCAGCATGCTAATGGGGCACTGAATATTCATTTCAGTGCTTCATTAGTATTCTCTGATTTGGCTATTAGCATGGCCCTTTTGAAATTTTGGCCAAGTGTAGACATGGACATTGAGTTTACCCAATCCCTGTCTTACTTTTGGGGCTTTTCTTCTTGTCCCTGGGACACGACCCAAAATTATTTGTTTACTCAGTCTTTAAAAAGCTGAACAAATAACTGGGTTTTTAGTTAACTGGACTTTCTGGAAAAACAAAACAAAACAAAACAAAACAGAAATTCATGAAACAAAAGTCAAAAATGAAATTGATTCAGGTTGAACAAAACATTTGCTTTCATTGTCCTAATTTCAAAAATGTTTTCAATTTTTTTAATTGACGTGAAATACATTTCAAAATAGAGAATCATTTGAAACTTTTTTTTAATTTTTTTTTCTTTTTTTCTTTTTTTCTTTTTTTCTTTTATGTGGAAAAATCCACATAATTTGGCAAATTCAACATGATTTCACACAGTGTTCTGATCTATCCACATTCTGCATTTTTGGACACAAAGTTTTTGTCCAGCTCTACTTGTCAACAACTCCCCTCATTGACATGCTGATGCAATAAGTTCTCAAACAATTGACATTAATGGGAAATGGATCCAGTCCTCAGTGTGTGCAGGCTACTGTGTCAGTGCACTGGTTTAACTCAGAGATGAGACAAAAGAACATATTTTTGATGTTACAGCTTTTTGAGTGTTCTTAAGTTCCAGGATCAGTTGAAACCATTGCATGTTGCCATTGGTGTTGTTGGCCTTCTACTCTGCTAACAGTAGATTTACAAATAATGCTTCACTGTCTTTAAAATTAGCAACAAAATCTCATACATTTTTGTCTGAAAGTTCTGTTACCAGGTTCAGATTTAATTTTACAGTAGTACTGCAAGCCACACAGGCATTAAAGTCACTAACTTGTCTTTTCAGTGCCAAGTACGTCTTAACATAATATGGCCCAACACCCTTTCAGCAAACCATTTATAAAATTCACGACTGAAAATTCTGCCTGCGATCCCTTTTCTTGTGCACTGTTCTCATCAACAACTGAAAACGTAATCCTCAGCTATATGAAGCAGGAAGAGAAGCTGAGCAGTGCAAGATCTGAGGAAACTTTTATTGGAAATACATTGGTCAGTGGTCAGCTGTTTAACTACATCTCAGTCTTGGCACATTGGCCAATATTAAGTCAGCAAGTTGTATTCCGTGCCCCCTCCCTTCCAAACCGGTGCACATCAGGGAATATGTAGCATTGTATGTTACCAGCATGATTCAAAAGACCACACTCCAGATAAATTTTTTCAGGAACTCAAGCACCAATTCGATCTGTCTTAGCCCCTAAACATCACCATGATCAGAATCATCTTCAGAAAAGGCAAACACGTCAATGTAATTTGCAGTCAGTGGGAGATATGCTTGATCAATGACTGAAGTATATGGCTCTTACCTGGGTCTGAATAGTTCAAAAAGGAGAGCATAAGATTGCATAAGGAATGGAAACTCAAGAGCAGAGTCTGGAAAAGTTTCCATGAACACACTCAACTATGTGTGTAGGACGAGTGCAGTGTTAATAGCTCTCCTCTCTCAAAAGATTTCCTTCAAGTATTGCCACTAATCCCCTGCCTTGAGATTAACTCCTTGATGCTCACTTCGGCATCCAGAGCAAGATTTTAGGAGAAAGAAAAAACTAATTTGTTCTATGTTCTTTATTTTGTGTCCTCATCGTTTGACTGTATCATTTGGAGAGGAACAGAGTGACATATGGTAGCAAACAATTCTAGCTGGGCAGGAGATAGAATGGATCACTAGAGTTTTCCAATCTCTAATTTCTCATAATCCATGATTGTGGCTGTTTTGTTCTGTTTTTTATCTCCAGTCTAAATTCTTCCTATATCACTCAGACACAAAGAGTGTCTATAGTTATGTGAGACTCCATTGTGAATGAAAGCAACTGAAAAAGTTTCCAGAGGAAATGAATTATCTTACAGTTGAACTTGTCCTCACACAGTTCTCTGCTAATTTCTATAATCGAATTATCTGCCCATAAGAGCATGAGAGCTACCATTCTAGATTAGACCCTTGTCCATTTTATCCAGCATCCTGCCTCTGTTGGTGGTGACCTATACCAAAGCTTCAGGGTGAGTGGACAGGGTGAGCAAGGGGTTCTACCCCTGATCACATTAGCTAACAGCCATTGATGGACCTATCCTCTGTGAATTTCTGCAGTTCTTTTTTCAACCTAATTTTACTTTCGGCCATCACCACACCTCATGACAATGAGTTTCACAGATTAATTATGTCTTGTATGAAAAAGTATTCCTCTTGTTTGTACTAAATCTGATACCTATTAATTTCTCAGAAAAAGTAAAAAGGCTTTTCTATATACTTTTTTCATACTGTTTGTGATTTTATAGACCACTTCACATCTTGCTTAGTCATCTCTTTTCTATGCTGAATGCTCCCAGTCTCTTACTTTTTCCTTCTCTAGGAACATTTCCATTCTCTTTGATGATCTTTGTTGCCCTTCTCTGAATCTTTTTTTCAGTTCCACCGTATCCTTTTTGAGGTGGCCACAACTGGACACAGAACTTTCTTTTCACTGATAAAAACTGAGTGATGAGTAAATATCTGATGTTACAATAACACTGATTCTTAATTGACTGGGCTGGCACCAGGTCATTCCTACAAGGAGGTAAACTATTATTTTCAGCACTCACCAGACTGCCTTCTGCTACAAGATCCCACCACAATAGGAATAATGTGAACTCCCACCGCCCTACAACTAACTCTCACAGCTTTCTAACGCTGTCAAGGGCTGAGTTACAACAGCCTGATTTGTCATGATTTCTTAATGTGGGAAAAACAAAGAGTAGCCTGCTCTGCTAAAGCCTATTGAAACTCCTGGCTGAAACTGACATTTTATGGTGAGATTTGTTGCTGAACATCTTTGTCATACTTGTCTGAAGACTTTAAGTGCAACTGTTTTCCTTTGGCTGTCAGACTTACTTTTTAATAAAAGAGGTTTTTTTTGTTCTCCAGCTCTTATAACTATAAAATGCAAAGTTTACATCAACTGACTTAAGCTGCTACCAGCAAATTTACCAATAAAATGTATCTCAGAATAAATCCATTATTCCATTACGACTAGCCCCAAATTAAAAGAAGTATTGCTGCAAGATAAACACATTCAAGATAGTACATATACAAAAGCCATAGCAAAAAAAATAAGTGAACCATTTTTACTTTCTGTTTGGCTATGGTGTAGCTCCTATCATTGTGAGCTGGTTTCTGTTTTCCAAAGCCCATGAACAAAATGAAGAAGCTGAATGCACTTTATACTGAGATGGAAAGGCAATATTTTATGCCTTTTTAGGTAAAATAATTAAAATGTGATGTAGACACAAGCCGTCTATCTATCTGTCTATCTATATAGATCCAGAAGGTCCACTAATAATATTTTAAATATATCAAGCCGTATCAAGCAGGGAAATACTGGTAAATGAATTACTGCTACTTTACACTTTCAGTGTCATTTCCTAACCAGACGGATTGTAAAAATCAGTGCAATTTCTTCTCCTAAAATATTACCACAGACTTAAGTAAATACTGTTATTTACAGTGGGTTAACTCTTAATGCACATATGCTGTCTTTATTCAAGTACAGTTACCATGGAAATCAATGGGAATACTACAGGCAAAGCTCTCAGAGCCAAATTCTTGGAGCCTTTACTGTGATTTTATTCAGTTCTCCCTTGTGCAGAATGTGCATTGACATCAGTGAAGAGTTTTAACCACAAAATGGTCAGATCAGGATATAGCCACAACTGAAAACAGTAGGAGTTTTAATTAAGAAAGGATTGAGAAAAAAGTGAGTAAAGAAGGATGTTTTCACCATCACCACAATTACCACCATCACAACTACAAAAAAAGCAGGATTGTTTCATCTGTGAAATGCCCGATCCAATCGTACGGCAATACTAAGAAGACTCCTTGCCAATTTCACAGTCTATTTACAAGTAGCTGTGTCTACTACCCTTGTTCCCATTGAGTGGTATTTTATTAAATAAGAAGCCCCATTAATTTGATTGCACGTACTCAGGGAAGCAAGGTACAACTTCATGTCAGTAAAGGTGACAGAACTGGGCCCCAAAACATCATTAAATGCATTATAAAAACCACTCTCATAAATATAAGGGCAGATGATCACCTTACTCGCAGTGAGTATGGTACTTTACTCCCATGAAATCAGTGGGACTGTTCAAAGCTAGTGAGGCTGGGTGACCTGTCCTGAGAAAATACAAATCATAGGAGCATTCTTAAAGACAAACAAGGGCAGGACACCAATTCCAAAAGAAAATAATAGCATTTATTATCTTAAGGCTCAATTTTTTTTATTAAAAGAGGTTAGTTGCAGTTTCAAAGTGGGCAAAAGGTAGCTGATGGGGTGTTGCGTGGGAGTGATTCCAGTACACACTTCTACACTGTTTTTGTCCTCACTGGTGTGAATTGAAAAGGAAGTTAAAAAAAAACTTACCTCATTTAGCTGCTGATTCTGAAGGGGAAATCCTTTAGCTGAGGCAACGAGAATGCTGTCTAGAGAATGGCAAGTCTTAGGTAAACACAGGTGCTAGGTTAGCACTTCAAAAGCCCCACAGGAGTGATGATAAATGAATGTGATATTAATTTTAAAACATTTTGCAGACCATTTAGTCAGCCAATGGGGGAATTCCTTAGGTCATTTCCTGTTTTTTTGATTGGGTATGCAGCAATAACGAGAAAAAAATAAGATTGTGAATATTTGCATACAGCCAGCTCACACCTTCGTGCTCAAACAAAACAGGTCTAACCAGGTTACGTATATGTCCCAAGAACAAAAAATATGAAACCGGTCAATGAATGATTGCTCTACAGTTGTTGTTTAAAGACCATTCTGCCACTGTCCAATTTATTTATTTATTACAAAAAGTTATTTCCAACAAATAAGCAGCTGATAATTAGAACAAGGAGAAGTCAAAGTGAAGAATGTCTGAAACTTGCAATATTTAAAATTAGTCTGAAAATAACACTAGAAAATGTAGTGCAGGGTACAATCGTGTTGGTAGCGAGATAAACTGGATGCTCCAATATCATGGGCTAAATTATACCTTAACTTATATCTGTGGGCATTCATTGAACATAACAGGGCTTCACAAGTGTGAGGGAGCTTTGAGTCCATTATATTATTTTCACCGCTAAGTCTTGTAGCTATCTGAGTGAAGGTAAAGCATCTTCCAGAACTAGGGCAAGCTTGTATGTGCAAGAGGGTGAACATGCATGTCTGTGGGCAAAGGTGGGACAAGGGGCACTTATGTTCAGGTGCCCAGCTGCCTACTGGAGTCCATAACCCTGAGGTAGGTGCCCAATGCATACGGAGAATTAACCTCAAACAGGAATTCACTGAAGCCAGTGCCTTGAATGGTACACACTGAGAAGAGGCATGGGGCCTAAGTCCCAGGCATTAAGCATGTAATGGGGTCAAAGGCAGACTTCGCCCCACACTTGGATTTCACTGGCATGAACCCTCTCCTGGAGTTAGGTGCCTAAGCCAGGTCAGCCCTTTTTTCAATTAAAAAACAAAGAAGAGGAAGCAAAATGCCTGAACCCCAAATATACAACCAGTTAGAGCCAGACCCAGAATGGGGGAGATAGGGAATGAAATCCTTGCCCTACCTAGCTGTGTCTACACGTGCACGCTACTTCGAAGTAGCGGCACTAACTTCGAAATAGCGCCCGTCACGGCTACACGCGTCGGGCGCTATTTCGAAGTTAACTTCGACGTTAGGCGGCGAGACGTTGAAGTCGCTAACCTCATGAGGGGATCGGAATAGCGCCCTACTTCGACGTTCAACGTCGAAGTAGGGACCGTGTAGACGATCCGCGTCCCGCAACGTCGAAATTGTGGGGTCCTCCATGGCAGCCATCAGCTGGGGGGTTGAGAGACGCTGTCTCTCCAGCCCCTGCAGGGCTCTACGGTCACCGTGGGCAGCAGCCCTTAGCCCAGGGCTTCTGGCTGCTGCTGCTGCAGCAGGGGATTCATGCTGCATGCACAGGGTCTGCAATTTGTTGTCGGCTCTGCGTATCTTGTGCTGTTTAGTGCAAGTGTGTCTGGGAGGGGCCCTTTAAGGGAGCGGCTGGCTGTTGAGTCTGCCCTGTGACCCTGTCTGCAGCTGTGCCTGGCACCCTTATTTCGATGTGTGCTACTGTGGCATGTAGACGTTCCCTCGCAGCGCCTATTTCGATGTGGTGCTGCGCAACGTCGATGTTGAACATCAACGTTGCCAGCCCTGGAGGACGTGTAGACGTTATTCATCGAAATAGCCTATTTCGATGTCGCCACATCGAAATAGGCTACTTCGATGTAGGCTTCACGTGTAGACGTAGCCCCTGAGTGAGAAGTCCTGTGGCACTTTATAGACTAACAGATATTTTGGAGCATAAGCTTTCGTGGACAAAGACCCGCTTCGTCACATGCATGGGGGGGCATTCCAGAGGGGTATTTGAAATGTGGGGTCCCAGGAAAAGGGGGGGCCAGAGCTGACAAGGTCTATTCAGTCAAGATGGAAATGGCCCATTATCAGTAGTATGTATCAAAAGAGGAAAAAACAAGTCAGATCAGACAGGGGGATGCGGCCCATCCACATTAGATTCTGACAATGGGCCACATCCCCCTGTCTGATCTGATTTGTTTTTTCCTCTTTTGATACATACTACTGATAATGGGACATTTCCATCTTGAGTGAATAGACCTTGTCAGCTCTGGCCCTCCCTTTTCCTGGGACCCCACTCTTTAAATAACCCTCTGAACGCACCGCCCCCGACTCATGCATCTGATGAAGCAGGTCTTTGCCCATGGAAGCTTATGCTCCAAAATATCTGTCTATAAGGTGCTGCAGGACTTCTTGTTGTTCTCAAAAATACAGACTAACATGGCTACCTCTCTGATACTTGCCCTACCAGATGCACAGTAGGGACTTGCACCCGGCTGTCCTAACTCCAAGGTGAATGCCCTAACCACTGAGCAATAGGATACCATCACCCCTTCCCCCTGCATCTGGGTTTTGTGCAGGGTCCAGTTTGGTAGATGTGCTCCCACAGTATGTGTATACTGCAAATGAGAGTGAGCCTCCGAGCCTGGGTAGATAAACTAACACTAGAACACCTGGAGCTAGCACACTAAACATAGCAATGTGGTCACTGTGGCTCTGACAGAGAGTTGGGCTAGCCACCCAAGCTCAGACCCAAGATTATGTAGGATTGAGAGCCCAAGCTGCCAGTCAACCTTCAACATCCATACTGCTCTTTTGAGCATGCTAAAATACATCAGTGCAAGCAGTTTCTTCATTTTGGCACGTTACCAAAAGGCAGTAGTAAATACAGGTTATGAGGAGGACTGAGACAAATCTGTATGTTTCTCCTCCAGGGACTACTGGCTGTCTAAGCTGCATACCAGAAGGGTGCTCACTACCAGCCTGGGTAGCTCCACACCAGCAAGACTTCCAGGGGGCAGCAGCTGAACTGTTCTCTAGAGTTGGGGACCACCAGTAAGAGCAGAGTCAGGCAAGAAGCCCTGGCTTGTACCATTAAAGAAATCCCATGCCATAAAATTAGCAACATTACATGTGTCCAGTATGAGAGGTGACGGCATGGAAGGAGCTGATATGATGGTTTGGAGAGATATTGATGTTTTGTGCTTACAGGAAACAGGATAGATTGACAGCACAGCATAGGAGTTGGGCAAACTCTTCTGATCTAACTGGAGTCAGGGCAGTAGCAGAGTTGAAGACGATGCTGATCAAACTTGTTAGATTAAGTGACAGGCTGGTGGCCATCTGAGTGCAAATTAAAGGATGTGCTCTGTTTGGAATATCAGTATATGCACCTCAGCAAGGACATACCAAAGAAAAGGGGAATTTCTGAATCAGGGGTGCTGGCAGGTATAGCAGCATCAGAAGCCACAGGTGCTGTTCTTGGTGCTGGGTGACAGGAATGAATATGCAGGCAAAAAAAAGAATGGGGCTATGAAATATATTTTGGAAATTTCACCCTCGGCACTGTGACCGAGGAAGAAAAAGTGTTACTAGACATGTGTCTTGCCCACCAATGGGTGATAGCCAATACATGATTCCAGAAGCTCAATACCAGCAGAGCTAGACAGGATCAGTATCTGGAAACAGATTTAACACCAGCTGAAGAGGAGTGGAACCACTTCAAAGGAACATGGATGATGGGGACAGAAGAGTTTGGTGGAGAAAGTGAATTAAATGGGAATGAGCGTGGACCAACAAAGTTCAGGTAGCAATCTGAAACAAAAGAAAATGGTGTGTAAAAGAAGTTAATCTCTGGAGACCAAATGAGAGCAAATATAAAGAAGCAAAGCAAGTGGCCAAGTGAGCAGTGAAAAAGGCCAAAGACAGTGTTCTAGGCAGACTGCATACCACGCTTGTCTGCTACCCAGCTCTGGCAAAAAGATCTATAGCATTGCAACAATGAGATGCAAAGAAGAATGGTATTGCACCATCATTTGTAAAGATGAGCAGGGAAGTCCCCTAGTAACATATGAACAATGAAAGAGAGGTAGAAACAATATTTTGAGTCTTTTAAATGAGGCAGTGATGGAATCCCTTGGATAGAAACTGGACTGTATAGGATGTCAGGGCTCATTTAAGTATCCAGCCCTGACTATCTCACATGAAGCTATGCCAGTGACAAGCAACAAAAACCCATGCAGGCCAATGACCATTCAGTCATCAACATGTGGATCCACACACAGAACTAAAATTGCCTGAATGTTCTCTGAGCCATGCATGAATCATCCAGGGAGAGGCACCAGCCAGTCACCCTAGCCCCCAGCCTTGGCTCCCAGAAATGTACCAACTTACACTGCCCCAGATTCCCTTGGACAGTACCAACTCATTAATAAGTTCACCACTTCTTCAAAGGGAAATGGGCATGCACTACTTGAGTGGTTCTCAATTGAGGTACCCTTGGGGTGGGGGGTCCACTGAGGTCTTCCACGGGTACAAAAACTCATCTAGATATTTGCCTAGTTTTGCAATGGCTAAAAAAATCCCCACATACTAGTAAAGTCACTACAATCTAAAAGTTAATTCAGACAATGACTTGTTTCTATGGCTTCATATACCTTATGCTGAAATGTAAGTACAATATTTCTATTCTAATTCATTTATTTGATAATAAGTCAGCAAGTTTTCAGTAATAGTCTCCTGTGATATTTTTGCATGTTTTTATAAGTAGTTTTTAAGTGAGGTGTAACTTGATGGTATGCAAAACAGTAATCTGTAAAGTTTCAATGGTACCTGTTTCAACACTTCAGATTATCATCGGACCATGTTTCTCAACCAGTGGTATGCGTACCCTTCAGGGTATGTGAGAGAAGTCTGGGAGTACTTTTTTTTTAAAAAAAAGGGTTACTTTATTTAAAAAAGGCTGAGATTCCCCCAATCACTTCAACAAAAACACATTAGGTAAAAATGTAAAACAAATGTATCAACTAAAGATAGATTTTAAGTAGTTATAAGTAGCAGCATAGAGATTAGAGCTGGTTACCCAAGAAGTAAAAATAGAAATGCAGGCTAAATTCTGTCTTTCACAGACTAAAGCAGTCTCTCATGATGTTACAGGCAGCTAACTGTTCCTCAAAACACAAGTCATGCTCCCATTCGGTCTGGGATCATTCTCCCTAGTTCAAAGTCTTTGTGTTCCACACAATATTCCAGGTTTGTGATTGGGGGCGGAAGGGGGGGCTGGGGAAAGAGGCCAAGTGAGGATGTCACTGTCCCTGTTTTTACACTTTTTTCCAGCTGCTAGAACTTGCTGCGACATGATATTCAGACAGGCCTCATGGGTCATTCAGTTGCCATTATGTACATGGCCTCTCCAAAATTGCCTTTCAGAGAGTGCATTCTTCTTGATGGTACATACAAGCCAACAGGATATTAAGGTTCAATGGATCAAGAGTTTTTTAAAATGATACCTCATAGAGCATAGTTTGTACAAAACATATCACAATCATATATAACAGTGGTGAGCATAGAGGTTACAGAGTAATACTAAGAGCTACAGAGTGTCACAGAGCAAAGCCCTTTTGGCAGAGCTCCCAGTGTGTGAACCTAACGTGGTTGCTAAGTCTGACTTCAGGGAGGAACAGGTGAGAAATTCAGTCCAGATAATGAATCATGGGCTATGTCTACACTAGGACACTACGTCGAAGTAGCCTATTTAGAAGTAAGAATATTAAAATAGGCTACTTTGATGATTATCATCTACATGTCCTCCAGGGCTGGCAACGTCGAAGTAGCGCTGAGGAATGTTGAAAGGACCCGCCCGGAAGGAAATGCGGAGCGTCCACACACACAAGCCTCCTCTTTTGAAATAAGGGGCCAGGAAAGCCCATGGACCGGCTCACAGAGCAGACTAGCCCTTCCGGGGCAGCTGCAAGCCGCTCCCTTAAAGGGCCCCTCCCAGACACACTCGGCCTGCACCGCACGAGCAGCCCTGCATTGGTGATACCAGCCTCACAGACCTCAAGCCCACAGACATGGACGTCCAGCAGCAGCTGGAAACCCTACAAGCCGCCTCCCACAGAGCAGGCGCCCTTCTAGATGATGCCTGGGCAGTCGTCCAGCAGCTTCTGGAATGGGAGCCCTCCCCAGGAGCACCAGGAGACGCCCCCGACCATTGGGCCCTCCTCCCTCCGCCGCCGGGTGCCCTGCCGACTCTGGCGCTACCCCGCCAGCACCGAGTGGTGGGAGCACCTGGTTATGGGGGAATGGAATGATGACCAGTGGCCGCAGAACTTCCACATGAGCCAGCAGAACTTCATGGAGCACTGCCAGTGGCCCACCCCCACACTCAGGCACCATGACACCCAGATGCGGCGCGCCCTCACCATCAAGAAGAGGGTCGCAATAGCTGTCTGGAAGCTGGCCATTCCAGACAGCTACCGCTCCGTGGGACAGCAGTTTGGAGTGGGAAAGGCCACAGTTGGGGCTGTCCTCATGGAGGTAAGGAGGCCTGGGGCTGAATCCCCTGGGGAGGGGGGTCTGGGAAGGGGGGCCTGGGGAGGGGGGCGGAGGAGGGGGGCCTGGGTGGGGAAGGGGTCACACTCTGCAAACCCTCACAGGCACCCATGTTCCCTCCCCACAGGTGGTGCATGCACTCAGTGCCCTGCTGCTGAAGAGGGTCGTCCGAGTTGGGGACCAGGACCATCGAGGGATTTGCCGCCATGGGATTCCCCAACTGCTTTGGAGCCCTTGATGGGACCCACATCCCCATCCGCACCCCAGACCACAGTGGTGGCTGCTACATCAACAGGAAGGGCTGCCACTCTGTGGTCCTGCAGGCCATGGTCAACAGCCATGGCTGCTTCCAGGACATCTACGTGGGCTGGCCTGGCTCTACCCACGATGCCCGCATTTTCCAGAATTCGGGACTATGCCACCGACTGCAGGCAGGGACCTACATCCCCCAGAGGGAGATCCCTCTGGAGGATACCACCACCGTACCCCCTCTGCCTTGTGGGGGATGTGGCATACCCCCGCCAGCCCTGTCTTATGCGGCCCTATACAGGCCACCTCTCTGATAGCCAGGAGCGCTACAACGCCCGACTCAACCATTCCCGACAAGTGGTCAAGCGAGCCTTCGGGCGCGTGAAAGGCCGCTGGCGTTGCCTCCTGGAACACCCCCAGGTTGTGGGGGCCTGCTGCACACTCCAGAACCTGGTGGAAAGCAAGGGGGAGGCCTTCATGCAGGGCTAGGCACAGGAGGCCGCAACAGCCTACCCCCAGCCAGCCGCCACCCCAAGCCGCCAGGCCCACCAGGACGGGGTCTGGGTCCGGAAGGACCTAAGGGAGTACTTTGACCAGGGGCCCCAGTGAACAACCCCCCCCGGTCATCCCTACACCCCGCCCCAGCACCCACACCCCACCCTCACCAAAAGCACATGGGACACAGATTTTTGGAAAAATAAAACTATCATTATTTACAGGAACAAAAAAGTCGCCTCTTTTCGGCATATAATATAAGCAAATAAAACAGATTAAATGAAAATAAAAACTATATACAAGTGGGGACATCTCTAATAAACTATGTACGGGGAGGGGTCAACTATAAATAACTATATACAGGGTAGGGACAACTATGTAAAGGGGGGAGACATGGACAGGCCACACATCAGCTCATCATTCTGGGGCGGGGTGGAAGGGCGCGAGCCCCGCCGCATTTGACTGGCTGGTCCCCCTCTCAGCCGGGGTCCCCGGCGAGGCCGGCTGGGGGCCAGGAGGACGGGGAGGTATGGTCGAGCTGTCCTTGGCCCCGGGTGGCTCCTGCCCTGAGGAGCTGGTGGGTGGGGCGGCAGGCGGGACATCAGCAGGCAGGGCAGCAGGCGGGACATCAGCAGGTGGGGTGGCAGGGAGGGCAGCACGGAGGACATCGGGGGGGGCAGACGGGCCACCAGCTCCTCAAAGGTGTTGGCCACCCAGTTGAAGGTGGCCATAAACTCCCACCAGGCCTTCCAGTGCCAGGCTGCCTCCCGCTCCTCGAATTGCAGCCTCCGCTCCATGAGGTCTGCCTGGCGCCAGAGGGCCGCAGCCACCTTGGGGTCATATGTGGTGCGGCGGTGGCCCCGGCGGTGGTGGGCACATCCCGGGGCAGGCAGTGACCCCAGGTGTTGGTGTTCTGGTGGTCTCGGAGGGCTGTCTGGGACCACGCATGGTGCAGCTGCAGAAATAGGGGGAAAGGGGGAAGGGAGGCTGTGAGTACCCAGCCTTGACCCGTGGCCCACCCCCCATCCCCCCCCAGGACCTGTGTCGTCCCCCCGCATCCATCCCCTATTGGTGCGTGCAGTGATCCTGTGGGTGGCCCCTTCCAGTGGTCCGCCCCTCTCCCCTCCCACCGGGGGTGGGGCACGGCACTGTCCATGGGTGGAGGTGCTGCTAGGCACTGGTGGCTGTGGCACCATCCCTGTGCCATGGTGTGCCCGGGCCATGGTAGGGTGGGGATGTGTGGGGCCCCCGGTCAAGTGGTGCCCCCGCCCCATGCTCAGGGGGTCTGTGCCCTGTGGGGTACGTACCTGATGGTGCACTGCCAGGATCGGGAGATGCCCATCTAGCGGACACCCGGCTGGAGCTGTGGGATGGGATGTCCAGCACGAGCTCCCACTGCTCGCTGGACCACTTGGTGTCTGGGGTGGAGGGTCCCAGCTCTAGCCCTGGCGGCGGGGGCAGGGCTGGCCTCTGGACCTGTCCCTGGCTCCGAGACTGGCTGGGGCTCATTGGCCGTGGTGTCAAGGATGCCTGGGGGGAAGGAGGTGCCCCGGGGGCCCATGATAGCCCTGAGCTCCCGGTAATAGCGGCAAGTGGCGGGGGCAGCCCCAGATCGGCTGGCCGAGTCCCGGGCCCGGGCGTAACCCTGCCGCAGCTCCTTGACCTTACTCCTGACATGGTCAGGAGTGAGAGCAGGGTGACCCCGGGCAGCCAGGCCCTCAGCCAGCTGGGCAAATGCCTCTGCGTTCTGCTGCTTCCTCCCCATGATGTGCAGCACCTTCTCCTCACCCCAGAGCCCCAGCAGGTCACGGAGCTCAGGGTCAGTCCAGGAGGGGCCCCGCTTCCTACCCCGCTGGCTGGAGGCCTGGGATCCCTGGGATGGCCCGGAGGGGGAGCTCTGGGGGTGCTCAGGAGGCTGGCTGGCTGCCATGGTGTCCCTCTGGGCTGTGCAGGGACACCTCGTGGCACGGCTGCTGCGTGCATGCTGTCAGCTTCCTGCCAAGGGGTTTCCAGGTCCTTGCAGCTTTAAGAACCGCTGGGCGCAGAGATCATAGAGCCCCACAGGGGCTGGCCAGCACGTCTCAACCCCTCAGCTGATTGCCGCCATGGTGGACCCTGCTATTTCGAAGTAGCGGGACGCGGATCATCTACACACACCCTACTTCAACGTTCAATGTCGAAGTAGGGTGCTATTCCCATCTTCTGATGGGAATAATGATTTTGACATCTCGCCACTTAACGTCGATTTGAACGTTGAAATAGTACACAGCACGTGTAGACGCGACACATGCTATTTCGACGTTGTGCCGGCTACTTCAAAGTAGCCGGCTAGTGTAGACGCAGCCGTGCAAAGGCAGCAGGACCTGACAATGTAATGGTGGATCTGGTGAAATCCTGAGGCAAAGAGGCATCAAAGGGATACCACAAAAGAATTCCCAAAGATTGGTGCAAGAATTTCTTGGCCTTGTTATGTAAGAAGGAAATTATCCAGGAAAACAGAAATTATCAGGAGATAACGTTACTGCTACATTTGATGAACATACTGGAATGCATCTTGGATGCTAACATTAGGAAAATGGTGAGTCTCCCTTGAACCAGGGAAGGCTTTAGGGAAGGGTGAGATACCACAGATGCCATACTTGTAACTTGCACGTGATTGAGAAGCAGCTAGATAGCCAACAGGATAGTTTATGGGCTTTTATAAAGTGAACAGGAGGTTGTTAACACTGATACTAACAAAATATGGAGTTAGTAACAGAGAGATAGCTGTCGGAACAGAAAGATAGCCATGCTAGTCTGTACACTATCAAAACAAAAAAGCAGTCCAGTAGCACTTTAAAGACTAACAAAATCATGTATTAGGTGATGAGCTTTCGTGGGACAGACCTGCTTCTCCAGACGATAGCCATACCAGAACAGACTCATTATTTAACACACAGAGAACCAAAAATTGTTATCAAGGTAGACAAATCAGAAAAAGTGTAATCAAGGTGGGCAAATCAGAAGAGCAGAGAGATGGTATTGTTTTGTTAGTCTTTAAAGTACTACTGGACTGCCTTTTTGTTTTGATGAAATATGGAGTTGTCTAAGAATCTAATGAACGCACCAGCTAGATCACCTAAAACAATGAATCAAGTATTATTTTTGGAATGTCAACCTCCTTTGATGTGAAAGATTGCACCATGTGTAGGCACTCAGTCCACAGCTGTTTATCATGTTGATGGCAATCACTTGTTGCCAAGTATAATCATCTTACATGGGAGTTGTGGATCCTCAGGTGGCTGATAAGGCCTAACCTTGAACTACGAGTTCTATTGCAGTGAAGACAGATGTTTCCAGGTCCAGCAGGAGGCCATTGACCATGACTGGAATCCAGTTTCTCCTTCCTCCCGTGCCTCTTGTCCCCCTCAGCTTGTCAGCAGGCAAGTTCAAAATGAACTATATCAACAAGAAGAATCCAATGGGGAAAGGTAAGAACCTGCCATGAAAGAAGACACAGAGAAAATAGTAAGCCAGTGGTATGACCAGCTAAGCAGGCATGAGATGAAAATGAGCATAACTAAGACTGAGGTCATGTAGGTCAACAGAGCAGCCACAGGGAAATTGGACACAGAGATTAATGGCGCACAACTGAACCAGAATGACCAGTTCAATTGCCTTGATTGACAGATGGTGAGCTTTTAATGTGAAGAATAAAAAAAATAGGGTGGAGTTATATGCTGAGTATTGTGTATGACAAGCACATGTCACTGATACCGATAGTCCAACAGCCCCCAGTGCTGCGTAATTCAAAAGCCTGAGGGACAAAGAGATGGCAGATTCAGTGCCTACTGGTGTTCAAGACAAGATGTTTTCAAACAAAAAAAAGTTATACAAAGAGATAGCTTTAGAAAAGAAAGCACAAGGATGGTAGTCCAAGTCCGTGATGTGGCTGATGAAATGCAGGCAATATGACTTCACTGGTTTGGAAATATGCAAAGGAAGGATGAAGATAGTGAAGACAGTATCACAGGAGAAGCTGATAGGTGATAGGAAAGAAACTCCAAGAAAATCAGACAAAACAATATATGCACAAAAGATGATGGTAAGCAGGTGAACCTTAATACCACCAGCAGCAGAGGAAGATGGCAGATGCTTGCACATGGACCTGACACCAGCTAGTGAGATAAGGGGAAGAAGAAAGTTTGAGCCAATCTACTGCGGTCTGAATACTCGGTTAGGAGGGTCACTTCCAGCTGCAGTGCACATAAAGCTATGATGACTTTTGTGTTTCCTACTTCATCCAGTCACACAGTGGGATAATACATAATTCATAAATCCCACCAGCCCTAAGTATGAGTAGGCATCTAGCTGTGCCAGCTGTCAGGACTGAAGTATCTCTACCCCAGGCCCACTGATGGGGATGAGGGGAGCAGCGAGGCCGAGACAAGGCGGAAGTTGCTCCAGGCCCAGCATTGCAAAGGGGCCCAGAGCACTAGCAGTTGCCGCTGCTGAAGCAGCAATAGTGGCAGCAGCTGGCACTCCTAACCTCTTTGGAACACTACAGCTGTGTCTACACGTGCACGCTACTTCGAAGTAGCGGCACTAACTTCGAAATAGCGCCCGTCGCGGCTACACGCGTCGGGCGCTATTTTGAAGTTAACTTCGACATTAGGCGGTGAGACGTCGAAGTCGCTAACCTCATGAGGGGATCAGAATAGCGCCCTACTTCGACGTTCAACGTCGAAGTAGGGACCGTGTAGACGATCCGCGTCCCGCAACGTCGAAATTGCTGGGTCCTCCATGGCGGCCATCAGCTGGGGGGTTGAGAGATGCTCTCTCTCCAGCTCCTGCGGGGCTCTATGGTCACCGTGGGCAGCAGCCCTTAGCCCAGGGCTTCTGGCTGCTTCTGCGGCAGCTGGGGATCCATGCTGCAGGCACAGGGTCTGCAACCAGTTGTCAGCTCTGTGTATCTTGTGTTGTTTAGTGCAACTGTGTCTGGGAGGGGCCCTTTAAGGGAGCGGCTTGCTGTTGAGTCCTCCCTGTGACCCTGTCTGCAGCTGTGCCTGGCACCCTTATTTCGATGTGTGCTACTTTGGCGTGTAGACGTACCCTCGCAGCACCCATTTCGATGTGGTGCCGCGCAACGTCGAAGTTGAACATTGACGTTGCCAGCCCTGGAGGACGTGTAGATGTTATTCATCGAAATAGCCTATTTCGATGTTGCTACATCGAAATAAGCTATTTCGATGTTGGCTTCACGTGTAGACGTAGCCTACAGCAGCACTGTACCGCTGCTCCGAGCATGGCTCTGAGGGAGTGGTGGAGGTGGCCCAGGGTTGACTGCCCTAAGCCTGGTCCCTTCCACCTTTGGCCATGCCTCAAAGCCAGCCCCCTGCTCCCATCTTGCCCCCAGCCTGTGGTGGTTGTTGGCCCTTCTGCTCTACTCACACCCAGTGGCAGAAATATAGGCACCTAGGAGATATAATGAGTGGAAAGTTAAACACCCATGGAGTGTAATAGATTAGGAAACAGCTAAGCCTCAGTTTTGCGAATCTAAATTTTGGGTTTAGGCATCTAAAGTAGCAATTATGTGCCTAAATCCCCCTTCTGAATTGCACACTATGGCTGTGTCTACACGTGCCCCAAACTTCGAAATGGCCATGCAAATTCCCATGAGCTCATGGGAATAAGGGGACTTCGAAGAAGGTGGCATCCTTTCGAAAAGGAGCCCCGTCTGGATGCGCCGCGCGGCGGCAAGGCTCGTCAATTTCGAAGCGCCGCTGCCGCCCGCATGCTAATGAAGCGCTGAATATGCATTTCAGCGCTTCATTAGTAAACTTCGAAATGGCCATTTGCATGGCCATTTCGAAGTTTGGGGCACTTGTAGACACAGCCTGGCTACGTCTACACGTGAAGCCTACATCGAAGTAGCCTATTTCGATGTGGCGACATCGAAATAGGCTATTTCGATGAATAACGTCTGCACGTCCTCCAGGGCTGGCAACATCTATGTTCAACATCGACGTTGCGCAGCACCACATCGAAATAGGCGCTGCGAGGGAACGTCTACATGCCACAGTAGCACACATCAAAATAAGGGTGCCAGGCACAGCTGCAGACAGGGTCACAGGGCGGACTCAACAGCCAGCCGCTCCCTTAAAGGGCCCCTCCCAGACACACTTGCACTAAACAGCACAAGATCCACAGAGCCGACAACGAGTTGCAGACCCTGTGCATGCAGCATGAATCCCCCGCTGCAGCAGCAGCAGCAGCAGCCAGAAGCCCTGGGCTAAGGGCTGCTGCACACAGTGACCACACAGCCCCGGACGGGCTGGAGAGACAGCATCTCTCAACCCCCCAGCTGATGGCTGCCATGGAGGACCCCACAATTTCGACGTTGCGGGATGCGGATCGTCTACACGGTCCCTACTTCGACGTTGAACGTCGAAGTAGGGCGCTATTCCGATCCCCTCATGAGGTTAGCGACTTCGACGTCTTGCTGCCTAACGTTGAAGTTAACTTCGAAATAGCGCCCGACGCGTGTAGCCGCGACGGGTGCCATTTCGAAGTTAGTGCCGCTACTTTGAAGTAGCGTGCACGTGTAGACACAGCCCCTATGCGTGCAAATGTATGCATAAGAGGGTCATTGAAGATGTGTGTTTGCCCTTCTAATTCCAGTAAATAGCTCTCATCTCATGATAAAATTACATCACTTTGAGTGACTGTCAGGTCTATCAGACTTTCTCTGTCCCTGCTGGAGAAGTTGGCTGTCGCAGAGACCCATACGTTTTTCCTGTGTGAATGCTGTGCGTGCATTAGCATAGTCCTGTTTGAAGAGGACCATATTAACACAGATCATTTTGTCTAACCTCTACACCCACTCCTGTAAAAGACCACTAAGCTCTGAGTTACTAATATCAACAAATCTTGGTTTAAAGACTTAAAGTTGCAGGCAATCCACATTTGACACTAATTGAGACCTGCAAGTGAACTGTGCCCCCCAATATTGAAGAAGGCAAAAAACCATAGGGTCTCAGCCAATATGAAGCAGGACAAAAGTCCTTCCCATATCCAAACTTGGTAATCAGTTATACCCTGAACATGTGAGCACAATCCAGCAGGCAGGACTGGGAAACAATTCTGTGGTAACTGAGAGCCCTTCCTATCTAGTCTCCCCTCACCAGCCATTGGAGATACTTGCTGCTAGCTTGTGCAGATCAAGACAATTCCATGCCATTCTAGGCAGTCTCATCATATCATCCTCTTCATAAACTTACCAAACTCAGCCTTAGAGCACATTACGGTTTTTCAACCCCGCTGCTCCCAGTAGAAGACTATTTCAGAACCTCACTCCTCTGACAGTTAGAAACTTGCATTTAGTTTCAAGCCTAAACTTGTTGATGGCCCATTTGCATCCATATGTTTTTTGCATCCACATTGGTGCTTGACTTAAATATCTTCTGACCCTGCTGTTTATCCCTCACATATTCATACAGTGCAACCCTATCTCCCCTCAGCCTTCTTTGGGCTAAGCCAAGCAAGCCATACTCTTTGAATCTCCTTTCGTCAGGTAGGGTTTCCATTCTTCACATCATCCTAGTAGTCTTTCTCTGCACCTGTAGAGACAAGTCACCTCAGTAAATTAATGGAACTATTTGCTTGAATAAAGAAAGATTTGGCTCACTTAGCTAAGCCATATTTATTTATGGAAAAGTTATCTTTTGGCATAAATGGACAAAACTGTATTTAAGCTAATGTAGCTGCACCTGTTTGTCCTAGCAGAGAATTCTGCCAGTATTCTTATAACCTTTCTTCAGCAATCATTCCTTGCAGGCCCATTAATTATTTTTCTTGCTCTTCTCACGGATCAAAACAAAATAATTTTGACTTTATTTTTGATGTTGGAGGTTCCAGAACACACTGTAGTCTAGGCAATAGTGTCCTAAGTGCTGTATCGTCCTTACCTTTTCTAGTGATTTAAAAAAAAAAATCCCACAATTTCTACCCTCAGTTCAGCTCCTTTACTGTCAGCAACAATAGGAGCTATAACTATATAAAGGGATATGCTGTGTTTTTATTCTCTCTTGACTTGACCTGTACGCTGTGGGTATTAAACAAATAAAGAATGGGCCTACTGCCTCTCAGAGGTTTGCATTTTTCATGCAATATTTGTGTAAGTCCTTCAGCTTCCCCTTAATCCTGCTAGCTCTTTTGCTGTTCTTTATCTTTTCCGTGGAAGACTCAGGTCACTCTGAATATTTCTGCTTTGTTCCCACCCCACCCCTTTTCTAGTTCTAATAGAGGTTGTTCTACTGTTTTGTTTTGAAACTTTGGCATCTTTGACCCAGTGTACATTGATGCAAGATTCCTTTTATTTTTCCTTGGCCCGTGACTCTCATTATAGGTGCACATTTGCAGCTCTCCCCCTTCCCCACCATCTCCGTCGCTAGCATTGAACTCTGGGCACAGAAGGGTTGCTGCTAACCATGGAACTAATCAGAGCACTTCTGTTCCTCAGGCTGCAACTTATAATGGAGGGGCAATGGGACTGAGGAGTGGATTCCCTGTGGCTCGCCCATGGGAAGGAAAAGAGGGTTGTCACTCTAGATGCAAGGAATGGCTGGAGAAGGGACAGTTGCTAACACAGTGTAAGTATCTTTAGGCAAATATACCTTAGGGCTTGTTTCCGTTGTCCCACAGTTTGTATCGTGTGGGTGTAAATTGCAGAGCACAACAAAGTCCTGTGCTGTACCTCTCTTGTGTGGACACCACTAGAGTAACTAAAAAGAAGAGGTCAGGTCATAAGGGTTCCTTCTGGCCTTCAGTCTGTGAATGGGAAGTAAGACAAGCAAAAATAGTCCATAATCTGTTAATACCTGAAGGATGTAAACAGCAGAGGTGAGGTATGGTTTGTGGTATTGTACTAATAACCTTCTATCACTGAAACTAATGGGATGAAATTAAGAGGCATATAAAGAAAAGATGATGAGATTGTGTAATTGCCTCCCATTGGAAGAGGCGAAAGCCACAGGAGTTGAATCATTATGTTCCAGATGAGACAAAGCACTTATAAATATATAGTAGGAACAACCCTGGGACCGACGCACAATGAACTGAGAGCGGTTTTGTCTCATATTTGACTGTTAGGACATGTTGGCTACGTCTACACGTGAAGCCTACATCGAAGTAGCCTATTTCGATGTGGCGACATCGAAATAGGCTATTTCGATGAATAACGTCTACACGTCCTCCAGGGCTGGCAACGTCGATGTTCAACATCGACGTTGCGCAGCACCACATCAAAATAGGCACTGCGAGGGAACGTCTACACGCCACAGTAGCACTCATCGAAATAAGGGTGCCAGGCACAGCTGCAGACAGGGTCACAGGGCGGACTCAACAGCTAGCCGCTCCCTTAAAGGGCCCCTCCCAGACACACTTGCACTAAACAGCACAAGATCCACAGAGCCGACAACGAGTTGCAGACCCTGTGCATGCAGCATGAATCCCCCGCTGCAGCAGCAGCAGCAGCAGCAGCCAGAAGCCCTGGGCTAAGGGCTGCTGCCCACGGTGACCATAGAGCCCTGCAGGGGCTGGAGAGACAGCGTCTCTCAACCCACCAGCTGATGGCTGCCATGGAGGACCCCACAATTTCGACGTTGCGGGACGCGGATCGTCTACACGGTCCCTACTTCGACATTGAACGTCGAAGTAGGGCGCTATTCCGATCCCCTCATGAGGTTAGCGACTTCGACGTCTCGCCGCCTAACGTCGAAGTTAACTTCGAAATAGCGCCCAACGCGTGTAGCCACGACGGGCGCTATTTCGAAGTTAGTGCCGCTACTTCGAAGTAGCGTGCACGTGTAGACGCAGCTGTTGAGACTCTGGTAGGGTCAAGCCAAGCCTTTTACTACTCCTCACCACCTGTTTGAAAAATCTGTTTATCTTTGAGTAGATGCAGACACCAAGATAAACAAAACAGCACAAATAGCAGCACTTGAGTATTTGCAGCTCAATATACAGTTCAGGGTGCTTCACGGCTAGGACCAAGAAGGGCACAGATGTGGGTGTAAGCCTGTGTTCCTTCTCTCAGTATGATATCACTACAGAAAGACATCTGTGCTCTGCCCTTACGCAAGTTCAAGTAGCCCCAGGAGTAGGATGACCATCCATCCCATTTTGGCCGGGACAGCCCCATATTTCAGGCACGAGGAAGGCCTCCTGATTTATTTTAACAAAGGAGCTAATTGCCCCGTATTTGCACAGGAGAGCAGCTGCCACCCTGTTCCCAGCTCCCTGTGGCTTGGGGAAGCCAGGAGCTGGACCGAAACAGCTGTTGCTCAGCTCTCCACAGCTTGAGGAAGCCTAGAGCCAGAAGGTGTGTCTGTCCTCTGGCTCCCCAAAGCTCAGGCTCTGAGCTCCCTTGAGCTGTGGGTAGCTAGGAGCCAGACTGGCGTGACTGCGCCTGTCTGCCAGCTCCCCACTCCTTGGGGAGCCAGAAGGAGCACCAGAGCAGCTGTCACCCCTTTTCCAGCTCCCCATGCCTCAGGGGAGATGGGAGGTGTACTGGCATGGGGAGGTCACCACCAGGGGCCGCAGCCCCGTTCCCAGAGCCCCAAGGCATGAGGCAGCTGAGAGCTGCAGCTGACCCCTGCAACCAGGGACCACCGCCCCTCAACAGGGCAGTAGCCCCCACAAGGCAGCCGCTACCTGAGTAGGGTGACATCCACCCCCTGTTTAGCCAGGGCAATCCCCTATTTTAGGCACCAGAAAGACATCATCCCCTTCATCCCCGCACCAGCCTAGGGTGTCCCATATTTAGGCTAGGGAAATATGATCACCCTACCCATGAGTGTTCTGATTTCAAAAGTGTAACAGGAGGTTTTATTATCGGGACATGGGGGGTCTCATATAAGACATATAATCCAAGCCTTTTAGAATGCCCAGTGAAGCACAGATGTACCCACCTGTGGAGTTCAAATCCAACTCCATCTTCATATCCAATCAAACCCCTCAATTTTCAAGGTTTAGGTTTTGTTGGGATTTGGGGGATAAAGATAGGGGAGCAGCTCCAAAGTTTGGTTCCAGAAAATTTGGTTCTGGCTGTCACTGGCACACAGGACTTCTTTCATGCAGTGGCTAAGTAGTAAACTGAAATGGGAAGATAATAGGTTATGAAGATGTCAGTGATTCATTCTAAGAGCAAATGGAGGAGCCATACAAAAGTAGGAATTAAAACTTTTCTTGGGCAATAGAGCTAAGCGTGGAAATGGGAATTTCCTATCCTATGATCATATATGTTGCCAGCAAGAGCACTGGTGTTCGCCATATGCTCTGGTGATTGGGTGCAGGCTGCAATTTCTTGGCTTGTATTAGGACATGGAGCAGGTGTAGCATCTAAATCCAAAAAGCCTCAGCCTTTTTAAAAGGGCCTTTGGGGCACGTTACAAAGCAGCAAGTGTGTGTGGTGCATTATGTGCACTGGAGGGAACACTGAATGTCATGAACCCATGGATTAGATCACTGATGGAATTTGTGTCACCACTTCCACCAGCATGGGCCCCAAGCCAAGCTGCAGACAGATAAGGAATGGAAGCCTGAAAGGCTGGGTGGCAAAGCACGTGGTAGAATTTATCCTCTGGCGTGAGTCCTGTCTGAGAATTTGTCACATCATTGGCAGACTCGTGTCTGCGTGTGCATCAAAATATTAAGAAGGCGGGGAAAAGAGTGCAGAATAGGAGGGCAGCACATCGGAAGTCGTCAGTTGTGTGGGGAGAGGAGCAGGGGAATCATTGGAGATAGGACCGGGTGCAAAGTGAAGCAGGGGACCAAGGAGGAGAAGTACAGGGCAAGAAAGTTGGGCAAAAGGTTCAGCAGGATAGAGCATTAGGAATGGGGCAAAAAAGGAAGGAGGATGAGAAAAGGGCAGATAAAAGAGACAGCTTTAAGCTGAATTTCAGCAGATCACCATACCAGGCCCCATATCAATTATGAGTACATCTGTCTGAGGCTTAAAAAAGAGCTGTCGACACTCATAATGGATTTATGTACAAATTTTGGAACTGCATTCAAGCAGGCCTCAGATAGGTCTATACTAGACATAGCAGACAACCACTGATACACAAATTTACCTACACCAATTGCGTAGCTAAAATCAACTTATCAGTGACTGACTGAAAGGGCTGTCCTCATAGACGGTCAATGGGAACATTTAATTGTTACCACTCGCAAGAAGTTCTGAGGTCGACGTTGACCCCAGAAACCATCATTTTGTGCATGCATGAAACAAAATCACAGAAGTTCGATCCTGAGCGATTCAATTTTCCGCAGTAATGTGGAAACAGGCGATGACTGGAATATTTTCGATCAAATTCTGATAATAATTACTGTAGTGTGAATCAGGAATAACTGCTCTGAAGAAGGGGGAGCTGCATAAGAATGGCACTGGTACAAATGAGATTAAAAGGTCTGACCTTTCGTGTTCAATAGTTCCTATAGGAATCCTGCTGGAGCAGATCTTTGATCCAAATTAAATGGATCCAGGCTGTAAGATTAGGTGTACACACACCCTCTTTCAGCATGCTCTTTCCTTCTCTCATTTTGGTGGTATTGCCTTGGGACTGTGAATTACTCTGCCTGCATTCAGTAGATAGCTTTCCCCTTGTATGTAGCTACTGCAGGCAAATATTACCGAATGAGTTCATCCCATTTTTAGTATTGGTACAATGTTCAGTGAAACTGATATGCAAATATCAAGTTTATGATTAACTGCTTTAAAATTCCAGGGAACTCCACGTACTACTTATTTGCTTGTATAATGACATTAAAACAGTACACCCTTTACTACACTAACTGGTCCAAAGGACAGATTAAGTCATAAAGTAATATGCAGGATGTAGTAACCCATCTCACGTAGCTCTAAACACGCCTTTCATCTCCTCTAACTGTGGGCACCATAATAGCAACTCCCCAGTCACAAAAGTGAGACTCATACATGATCCACTGTGAGGCCAGTGTTGCAATACTGAATCAGGATCTTACATTAGTCTCAAAGAAACCCCACACCTGAGACCCAAACTGCAACAATAGCTGTTTCTACTAGCCTAAGGAGCAGAGACCCTTCCTAAAGAGGACACACTTATCAGAGCTTGACCATGGCTACGTCTACACGTGCCCCAAACTTCAAAATGGCCACGCAAATGGCCATTTCGAAGTTTACTAATGAAGCGCTGAAATGCATATTCAGCGCTTCATCAGCATGCGGGCGGCAGCAGCGGTTCGAAATTGATGCGCCTTGCCGCCGCGCGGCGCGTCCAGACGGGGCTCCTTTTCGAAAGGGCCCCGCCTACTTCGAAGTCCCCTTATTCCCATGAGCTCACGGGAATAAGGGGACTTCGAAGAAGGTGGCGTGCTTTCGAAAAGGAGCCCCGTCTGGACGCGCCGCGCGGCGGCAAGGCGCATCAATTTCGAACCGCTGCTGCCGCCCGCATGCTAATGAAGCGCTGAATATGCATTTCAGCGCTTCATTAGTAAACTTCGAAATGGCCATTTGCGTGGCCATTTCAAAGTTTGGGGCACGTGTAGACACAGCCCATATGTCCCCATATGGTCCCATTTTTAAAGCCATCTCTACTTCTTTGGCAGCAATGGGCATTTGTCCCATTTGTTCTTGCTGACTTGATCAGTTGGCATGAGCAACCAGGACAAATGCCCACTTCTGTCACAAAAGTGAGGTGTGGTGTGCAGGTACATGAGGCGGATGGCAAACAGCTATGCCAGCCCTGTCCTTCAGTCCCAGTAGCTGATCGAAACAAAAAGCAGTCAAGTAGCACTTTAAAGACTAGCAAAATGGTTTATTAGGTGAGCTTTCGTGGGACAGACCCACTTCTTCAGACCATAGCCAGACCAGAATAGACTCAGTATTTAAGACACAGAGAACCAAAAACAGTAAGCAAGGAGAACAAATCAGAAAAAAATAATCAAGGTGAGCAAATCAGAGAGGGGAGGGGTGGGGGGGAAGGTCAAGAATTAGATTGAGCCAAGTATGCAGATAAGCCCCTATACAGCAGCGAAGGGTCCTGTGGCACCTTATAGACTAACAGAAAAGTTTTGAGCATGAGCTTTCGTGAGCACAGACTCACTTCATCAGATGCATCTGATGAAGTGAGTCTGTGCTCACGAAAGCTCATGCTCAAAACTTTTCTGTTAGTCTATAAGGTGCCACAGGACCCTTCGTTGCTGTTACAGATCCAGACTAACACGGCTACCCCTCTGATACTCAAGCCCCTATAGTGACTCAGAAAGTTCCCATCACAAGCTCCGTAGTGGGGACAGCCAGTGGGTGCTGCCCCCTATTGGCTGGCCACATCCCCGGCCTTCTGGCCTGTGTGTGCTCTGTTTTCCTTTTGAGAAACATGGTCACCCTAGACAAAGGCTCAGAATCAGGAGATCTGAATTATTTTTATGGCTTTGCCACAGAGTTTTGCTCTGACCAATGTATTACACCAGGATCAGTGTATTCATCCCATAGGTCAGAACTAGATACACACAGTCTAGATTTAAATGTCTCTATTGATGGGGACTTCCATTGTTTCTCTCGGGAGACCATTCCACAGCCTAATGATATCCCATTCACTGCCAGGATGTTTAAAACCTCGTAATCAGCTTCAGCCTTACCTGTCTCAGTTTCATTGTCGCTCTTGATTAGACACCTCATTTTTCTTCGTTCCTGGTATTTGTAATTGGTTCATTACCATTTATTCACTATCTAAAGTCATATCTCCCTGGTGATGACACCACCCAGCATCTGTTGATGTGGATAAATATTGAAGTTTATCTTCCAATAGGGAGCGAATTTCTGATCGCATAGAAACACCTTATTTCCAGTCAACTGTGCCTAATGACCAAATAAAGAACAACTAAAGAAAAAGTCTCATACTAGAGTGATGTTGATACACAAGGGCTGCAGCTCGCTTTCGAAAGGTGATCTTCCGGAAGGCATCTTTCAAAAAGATCAGGTTTCGAAAGAGCATGCCTCCACCCAAAAGCAGATCATGCTAGTGGTGAATGCTTGCTGCTCTCTCCCCAATATTGTGGAGAGCAAGCATGACCAATTTGTGCAGGGGTGAGCCACTGAGGCTGTGGCTGCATATGAGCAGCCAGCCCATGCCCCGTGCCGTCAGTGACAGGGTGCCCCAATGACCCTCCAGCAGGCACCCTCCACCCTGACCCCCCCCCACACACATTCCCCACCACTGCCCACACATGCACGCCCCTCACCACTGCTCCCACCAAACATCCTTCCCCCTCCCCCACCTATCACATGGGACACAGGGGTGTTTGTAAATAAACTTGTTAACTTTCAAAAAGAACTGTACTTAAACAACACCACCAACCCATAGAGGCTAGATACACAGCGGTCTGCTCCCGGATGGCCATAGTGTGTGAGGCGGCCTCCTCCTCCTCCTCCCTGTGGTGACAGCAGCATGGCCTCCTGGCACAGGCCTGACCAGGTGGCCAGGGTTGTGATGGCCCAGCCCCCTCAGCACTTGGTGGGGGCTCCTCTGGCCCTGGACAGGGCTCACCCGGCCCTCAGACAGTGGTGCTGTGGAAACAGAAGGGGAGAGGGGGCAACCCATCAGCCCCAAGATCTGGCCCCAGGGGCCATGCCCTCCACCCCCTGTGGCCAGCCCCCCTGACGGCCTTTGGGGACCCTGAGCACTTGGGGGTACCCGCACGGGTGGGCCACACACCAGATAAGGTCCGTCCTTACCCCTGGGCTTGTGGGTTGTGGTTCTGTCCACGGTAGTCAGTGCTGAGTGTCATGCATGGGCCACTCCATGACCCTGGGGCCGCGGCCAGCCGGGATGCATTGGACCGGGGCTCATTGCCGTGTGGCTGGCCCACTGTCGGATGTGCTGGGTGGCCCCTCCCCTGGCCCAGGGTGTCCAAATCTCCAGTTACTTACCTGAGGGTAACATGTCTTTGAAAGCCCCTTCTTCCTATTTGGTTTTTGGAAGAAGGGCCTTTCAAAGACTGCGGGGTCCTTTCGAAAGGCCCCCATCTACACGAGCAGCACACGATTCGAAAGCGGCACTTTCGAATCACTGCAGATGCCATTATGCTAATGAGGTGTTGCATATCCCTGGAAGCACCTCATTAGCATATCCCAAAGTGTCTCATTAGCATCCCCCTTTCAAAAGGCAGGGGCTAATGTAGACATAGCCTTTGTGTGTAGGTGCTCCACAGGATCTTTCGAATGGGGTCCTCCTTTTGAAAACTATTTCAAAAGAAGTTGCTAATGTAGACATGGACAATCAGAATTCTTTCCAAGAGTATTTCTTGGATTTTTCTACAAGTTCTTGGTTTGAAGATTTTCCTACCTTCAGAAACGCAGTGGCTGTTAGATCAGCTTAGCCATGTAGTTTACACTGATGGATTTATCATTCATTGGCTGTGTCTACACGTGCCCCAAACTTCGAAATGGCCATGCAAATGGCCATTTCGAAGTTTACTAATGAAGCGCTGAAATGCATATTCAGCGCTTCATTAGCATGCGGGCGGCAGCGGCGCTTCGAAATTGACGAGCCTTGCCGCTGCGCGGCGCGTCCATACGGGGATCCTTTTCGAAAGGGCCCCGCCTACTTCGAAGTCCCCTTATTCCCATGAGCTCATGGGAATAAGGGGACTTCGAAGAAGGTGGCGTCCTTTCGAAAAGGAGCCCCGTCTGGACGCGCCGCGCGGCTGCAGGGCTCGTCAATTTCGAAGCACCGCTGCCGCCCGCATGCTAATGAAGCGCTGAATATGCATTTCAGCGCTTCATTAGTAAACTTCGAAATGGCCATTTGCATGGCCATTTCGAAGTTTGGGGCACGTGTAGACACAGCCATAGGGTTATAAAAGGAAGAAGGATGGTAGAACTGGCAGTGCTGTCAAGCCTTGCCTTTCCACCCTTTTCTAAAGCTGAGCAAGGACTTCAGGAAGAGCTATATGTTTTCAGAGATAAGAAACATACAATTTAAATCATGATACATAAGAGCCGTGTCTACACGTGCACGCTACTTCAAAGTAGCGGCACTAACTTCGAAATAGCGCCCATCACGGCTACACATGTTGGGCACTTTTTTGATGTTAACATCGACGTTAGGCGGCGAGACGTCGAAGCCGCTAACCCCATGAGGGGATGGGAATAGCACCCTACTTCGATGTTCAACGTCGAAGTAGGGATCGTGTAGTCGTTGCGCGTCCCGCAACATCGAAATTGCAGGGTCCTCCATGGCGGCCATCAGCTGGGAGGTTGAGAGACGCTCTCTCCAGCCCCTCAGCTCAATGGTGGCCACGTTGAGCGGCCCCTTAAAAGTCCCCTCCCTTTCTGTGCAGGAAGCTGAGAGAGCATGCAGGCAGCAGCCCAGACACGCAGCCAGCCTGCACGCTCTTGAGCAGCCCCAAGAACCCCCAACCGACCTCATGGCTGCATGGCAGCCCCCCCCAGCACCCCCAGGGGACCCCCCCCCCCAAGGGGAGCCAGGGCAGCAAGCGGCAGCGGGGCCCCTCCTGGACAGAGGCTGAGCTTCGAGACCTGCTGGGGTTCTGGAGCAAGGAGGAGGTGCTCCAGGTAATGGGGAGCAAGAGGCGGAACGCTGATGCGTTCACTTGGCTGGCCGAGGGTCTGGCCGCCCGGGGTCACCCTGCCCGCACTCCGGACCGTGGGAGTGGACCTACAGGTATGTACCCCCCCAGTCTACACTCCCGGGGTTGAGGGGCGGGGGTAATAGATATGCGGCCAGGGCCCTCCACATGCCCAGATGGCCATGGCCCCAAGGACAGCAGTGCCATGTCCCTCACAGGAGGGCATCAGCCCCTTCCCCCACCCAGCACAACAGTCCCATGCCCCATCCCTGGGGCAGGGGGGAGTGGAATCTCTAGGGTCCCCTGGGAGGAGGGGGTGGGACACCCCGCAGCAGCAGCAGCAGCAGCAGCCGCAGCAGCATGTGATGGAGTGGGGGGAGTGCAAATGCGAGACTCAGGCTAGATATGAGCAGCAAGCTGAATAGGTCCCAGGGGCAAAGGATGATCCTGGGGCTAAAACTGGCAGGTGACACCCCTGCCCTGAACAAAGACGGGGGAGGAGCCGAGCTGGCTTTGAATCGGGGGGGGCCACAGGTAGAGGCTACGGGAAGGGAGAGCTGGAAGGCAGCCAGCCTGAGGAGAGGGAAAGCTACACCCCAGAGGGGCACCCCTTGGGGTCTTCTCCCCAGGATGGGTTGGAAGGACTGTCTGTGACTGTTGTACTGTCACTCCTGGGAGAAAATGGGCATCTGTGGCCTAAGAAACCTCTCCTGTCAGACCCTGCTGAGTGAAGTGAGAGTCACTCCCGCCAGCGGACGGGGTGCAGTGCAGGGGGACCCATGAACCCCTTCACAGCAGCATCTCCCGGGGATGGGGATGGGGAACCTGCAGCACAGGGGTGGGGGGACAAGGGCCACAGCTCGGGGCCCACACTAACGCCTGTCTCCACTCTTCTTCCCCCCCTCCTGTGTTCCGCAGCTGCACCATCGGAAGGACCGGAGAGCACCGGTGAGGCTTCAGTGGTCCCGGAATCCCCTCCGAGGCCATCGCTCCAGGCCAGCCCCTCGGCGGAGGACCAACCGGCCCCACGGTGGGCAAGACAGCGGACCCAGCAACACCACACGGCAGCGACGGACCCCCAGCTGCTGGCCATCCATCACCGGCAGCCAGAGGTCGCGGAGCAGCCTCTGCGGGTGGAGCAACGCCGCCTCCACCTCCAGGAGTGGGCGCTGGCCTGGCACCAAGAGGCATGGGGAGCCTATATGGAGACATTCAATCAGCTAGTGGACTACCTGGCCCCCCATGCCGCACCGGCCGCCGCTGCGCCCGCCCTGAGTGCTCTACCCGCCGCACCACCCGCTGCTCGCTCATTGCCGCGCCGTCCACCGCTGCCCCGCCACCCGCCACCAAGGGCCGGACCGCCGAGGGACACCTGGGGCCAGCTGAGACTCGCCAGACGTATCTTCCGGTCCGCCCGGCCCCCAGCCAGCCCCAGCCAGGGCTGCGGCCGAGGCAGGGCTCCCGGCTGCCCACCCCCAGTGCCGGACTATAGGGGCGTGGGGCCCAGGACATGGCCCCCCCCCGCATATATAGTTGGACTTATGTATTTGTGCCCCCCGTTTGCCCAGTCCCCCCCCCATGTAAATAGTTCTCCCCGTCCTTGCAATCCCTGGTTTTCTGTTTTTTGTTACATGTAAATATATGGAAACTTTTTAATTATTCACTTATGTTATGGTTTAGTTAGTAGGTCTTGTACATAGTTTTGTCGTTGTTAGTTCAAAAAGCAGTTAAAAAAAGAAAACCAGTTTCATTTTACCAACGAGTGCGTGCTTTTGTTTGTCCAGGAGAAGTGTGGAGGGGGGGGTGCTGTTGGGTGCTCCGTGGTGTGGGTGTAGGGGCAGGGAGTGTTGTGGAGGAAGGAGGGGGTGCAGTGGGGGGCCTGGCAGAGTTCACCCCGTGGCCTCCTCGAAGTGGGCCCGCAGGGCCTCCCGGACCCGGGTCCCTTCAGGGTCCACCTGGCGACTGGGGCAGCGGGTGGCTGCACGTCGCCCCTGCCGGCTTCCACAGCCCAGCCCTGAAAAAAGGCCTCCCCCTTGCTCTCCACCAAATTGTGCAGGGCGCAGCAGGCACCCACAATCTGGGGGATGTTGTTGGGGCCCGCATCCAGGCGGGTCAGGAGACATCTCCAGCGCCCTTTGAGGCGGCCAAATGAGCGCTCCACCACCTGGCGCGCGTGGTTCAGGCGCTGGTTGAAGCGCTCCTGGCTGGCAGAGAGATGGCCCGTGTATGGGTGCATGAGCCAGGGCCAGAGGGGGTATGCTGCATCGGCAATGATGCAGAGGGGCATGGTGGTGTCCCCCACAGGGATCTCCCGCTGGGGGATGTAGGTCCCCGCCTCCAGCCGGCGGCACAGGCCCGAGTTCCGGAAAACCCAGGCGTCGTGGGTGCTGCCAGGCCAGCCCACATACATGTCCTGGAAACGGCCCCGGCTGTCCACCAAGGCCTGGAGGACCACTGAGTGGTTGATGTACCGTCCTCCACTGTGTTGCGGGGCGCGGATGGGGATGTGAGTTCCATCCAGAGCCCTGAAGCAATTGGGGAAGCCCAGCGTGGCAAAGCCTGCGATGGTGGCATCTGGGTCCCCCAGCCTCACGAGCCTGTGGAGGAGCATGGCGTTGATGGCACGCACGACCTGCAGGGAAAGCACATGGGAGAGCACTAATGAGGGGTGAGCAGGGTGTGCGTGGCCCAGCCCTGCCCTGCCCTCCCCTCTCCTGCCCTGCCCTGCCCTGCCAGGGCCCCCCTACCCTTCCCCACCGTGGGTCCTCTTACCTCCATAAGGACAGCCCTGACAGTGGCCTTGCTGACGCCAAACTGCTGTCCCATGGATCGGTAGCTGTCTGGAGTGGCCAGCTTCCAGACAGCGATGCCGACCCGTTTCTCCACAGGGAGGGCACGCCGCGTGGCAGTGTCCTGGTGCCTGAGTGCGGGGGTGAGCCACTGGCACAGCTCCATAAATGTCTTCCGGCTCATCCTGAAGTTCCTGAGCCAGCGGTCATCATCCCACTCCTCAAGCACCAGCCGCTCCCACCAGTCGGTGCTGGTGGGGTAGCTCCACAGGCGGCGGCATGTGAGGCGGGGGGCGGGTCGGGGTGCTGCAGGGTTGGGGGTTAAGTCCTGCTCCCCTGGGGGCCACTCCTCCTCCGGTGTGGCAAGGAGGTGCTCAGCTGCCTCCCGCATGGCATGGATCAGGGCGAGCCCTGCTCCTCCAGGGAGGGCTGGGTGGACCTCTGGCTGCTGCTGCTGCCGCTGCTGCTGCTGCTGCTGCTGCTGGGGGTCCATGACTGCGTCGCCCGAGGTCTGCGTGCCTATGGCTCTTCAGACCGCGTGCTGTGCAGGCTGCGTGTGTCTGGGAGGGGCCCTTTCAGGGAGCGGCTAGCTGTTGCCCCGGAAGCGCTAGTCCGCCCTGTGACCCTGTCCGCAGCTGTGCCTGGCACCCCTATTTCGATGTGTGCTACTTTGGCATGTAGACGTTCCCTCGCAGCGCCTATTTCGATGTGGTGCTGCACAACGTCCATGTTGAACATTGACGTTGCCAGCCGTGGAGGACGTGCGGACGTTATTCATCGAAATAGCCTATTTCGATGTCTCCACATCGAAATAGGCTACTTCGAAGTAGGCTTCACGTGTAGACGTAGCTAATATGAACCATTTAAGTTGTGAGCTCCTGAAGACAAGGACTTAGTTTCCCTATTGGTTTGTGAGGTGCCCAGCTGTACTTTGGGGTGTTGGAAAGCTGTATTTTGATTCAAAGTTTACAGCTTTTATTCTTTTCTGCTCTACATAAGATTGTGAATTTTATCCGCATAGCTCCAAGATCTACAGGTGTCAAATGATGCCTATGATATTAGACTATATAGTTATGCAACTTTTTAATAAATAAACAATCATTTGAAGTGAGCCAGGCACCTGGCAAGCAAATATGGAGTCTAGGTCCATGTTCTAAAGAACTTTTGGCTCTGGTTATTGTAAGGACAATGACCATGCATGATATTTACAGTGAGATTCAAGTTTAAGATGACCTGAAGATCTTGTGGGTTTGATTCAGACCCATCTCTAATGAAATATTGTTTAACCAAGAGAATGGACTGTAGAACAGATGTGGGTGAAGTTTCTCTGCCCAATATTAAATTAGAAAAAAATGCAGTTTTAGCTGGAGAAAAAAATATGAACAAACATTCAAAAAAGTTACAGCCATCATTTAGAAACAATGTTTTGTTGGAAATATAATGGCTGTGTCTACACTATAAAAATAACTTTGAAATTGCTCACTTTGAAGTTGACTGTCTACATACATTCTACTTCGAAGTTAAACTTCTAAGTAGGGCACTACTCCATTCCCAGGAATGGAGTAAGGACTTTTAAGTTGGGCTCCCTACTTCAAAGTTAGAGAAAAATGGGTGTTGACTCTCTGCTGGCTACTTCAATGGAGTGCCTAACTTTGACGTTCATTTCAAAGTTAGTTCCTAGTGTAGACGCACCCAACTTGATTTGTTCACAGAAAATTAAACAAAAAGCAGAAAACACCTAAAAACAAAAACATTGAAACACTCATCATTTTAATATAAAAATATGTCACTAAAGAAAAGATGCATTGTCAGCTTGTTGTCAGTATCTTTCAAGTTATTCCAAATGACTTTATAAACCCAGACATCCCTTGAAATCCAGCTATGCTGACTGTAAATTTCTTGCAAGGAAGGGTAATATATCTTGAACCTGGTGACTCACTATACAGTACATGGAAAATGAATGATCATTTATGTGAATGACAACTGATTGAGGCCTGTTACAGTGATTAATCTACAGATGTGGGATGAAAGCCAACATATCTGAATGTCTACAGCCGTGATTCAGATCTTCAGAGATATTGTTTAGACCTATAACCATAATACCTAATGACTATCTGCTATGTAATGACAATTTCATTGACTAATTTCCTAAATTATATAATAAAAGCATTCGTTATTAACATTCTGCATTTGGCACAAAGTAACTCCAATGGTATACCTGAAAATTTTAATTCCTATACCTGTGGTTTTGCATCTTCTGTGCCATGAATAGGTCTACTCCTTGTAGGGAATGTTGGCTCCAGTCCTGTTCTACACTGAAAACATTTAGCTTCCTTGTGAGGTGATGCAGCAGTTGCATTTTGTGGCAATGACAGGCAGGGATGTGCCTCAGGCAACAATGTAAACTGCAAATAAAATGTGGCAGCTGTTGTGTTTGAAAAAATACTGTTGCCAACTTGCTAAGGAAATCGAAGATCCTCAGGAAATAGTCTGAGAAATGTCCCTGAATGAAATACTAGCAACCAAGCCACTGTCTGCCACTCAATAAATAGTTGGTCAACTTGTCTGGACAAAATGAATTTTCATGTATTTAGCGGGATGGATTGATGTTCTGCTTCCTGTTAGTAATAAGTAATTAACAAATACTTCCTTCCTATCCCAGCCCACCCCTGGTTCTTGTGGTGCTCAGTACTACTCTGACGTGTGCCTGTAAAATGTGTATTTTCATTCTGCTTTGTGCATCATGCTTCCCTTTTCATCCCTGAGTCAAAGAGATCAGTAGCCAATATGGGCAGAAGGCAAACGGTAGCACTGGTTTTCTTTTGCTATACAGTTGGAACCTCTCTCATCCAGCCCCCCGGGGACCTGACCGATGCTGAACGAGAGAATTTGCCAGACCATGGGAGGTCAATATTGGCTAGCAACATTACCAATGCTTCCACCGCATATTGGGCTCTTGGAAGACATTTAGGGGTAAATTACAGCTACATAACAGCACAGACCACTGAGAGCCAGGACTTGTGGCTGTAAACAAACTTTATGGGGTCACAGGAAACTTGGTCACACCCATGATATAAGTGGTCATCTGGCTAACTAAAATCACACCAGATTATGGATGTTGCTGATTGACAGAGTTCCAGATTAGAGAGGTTCAACCTATAGTAACAAATGGACAGCATGATGAAAAATGTACATTTGAACATCTGCACACCAGTCAAACATGGATGCAAACTTGCCTATTACTACTTAAATTTAAATGATCAGGTTTGCCCCAGAACACCAACACCATCTGCTCCACCTTAGGATATCACAGGTTAACAAAGAAAGGGAAGTTCAGACAATGAAGGAATTTGACTTTTATTCTTAGTGGTGCAGTTTCAGACTTCGGCATTTCTGGATTGAAACTCCTAAAGGTTTTACTGGAAAGCTAATGGAGTTTGAGAGGTGTCACTAGCTTGCCGGAGCTAATTCTCCATTCACAAATGAAGTACATTTGATAGTGTAATCTGAGTTCCCAGTGGTGATCCAGATATGGGAAGGAAGCTTACTGTGAATGGGCTGCTGGAGGCATAAGAATGGGAATAAAGGGAGCTAATGAGATATGGTGTGTGGTATGGCCAAGCAGGATCCAGCCTGGGAAGGAACAGTGCAGAAGTTCTTCAATGGCTGGCACCCTGTTCTTCCTTCTTCCTATTCAGCAGCTGATGCCCTGTGCACCAATGGCTTCCTGCCCTGGTGCTAGTGCCCAGTCCTCCACACCATCCCAATGGCTGGAACCCACGCTACTGCCTCTCTTCAACCCCACAGGGTGAAAAGCTGTGAGAGGTTTTTGTTCCTCTAAGAAAGAGGGTAAAAGAACATCACCTTATCAGAGAGATTCCTGAGGCAAATGTTTTCAGACTTGGCACACTTTTTCAGAGCATCAGTTGCTACAGCAACACGAAGCAATTATTCACCACTCTGTTCATCAGTAACAAAGGGTAAATTTGGTGCATTGATTTTTTTTTCCCTGCAAGGTTTTTACTCAATAATTCACCTTCAAGGAGATGAGCTAATGATTCTTAACTGAGTGAAGAGTAGAGGTTGTAGAATGATTCAGTGACCAGTTTACTCTCTGCTGTGAATTATCCATGGACCATCTAAGGCTTTTACAGCCTGGTTCATTATTCCAAATTATTTTGTAAATGGCTTTTGCAAATCTATTTCAACCTACACATTTCTGACCAATCAATCACTTGAGCTTTTTCTTTTGAATATTTGCCATTTGTAAGTCCCTATTCATTGCAGCTGCGTCTACACGTGCACGCTACTTCGAAGTAGCGGCACCAACTTCGAAATAGCGCCCGTTGCGTCTACACGCGTCGGGCGCTATTTCGAAGTTAACTTTGACGTTAGGCGGCTAGACGTCGAAGTCGCTAACCTCATGAGGAGATAGGAATAGCGCCCTACTTCAACGTTCAACGTCAAAGTAGGGACCGTGTAGACGATCCGCGTCCCGCAACGTCGAAATTGCTGGGTCCTCCATGGTGGCCATCAGCTGGGGGGTTGAGAGATGCTCTCTCTCCAGCCCCTGCGGGGCTCTATGGTCACCGTGGGCAGCAGCCCTTAGCCCAGGGCTTCTGGCTGCTTCTGCGGCAGCTGGGGATCTATGCTGCAGGCACAGGGTCTGCAACCAGTTGTCAGCTCTGTGTATCTTGTGTTGTTTAGTGCAACTGTGTCTGGGAGGGGCCCTTTAAGGGAGCGGCTTGCTGTTGAGTCCGCCCTGTGACCCTGTGTGCAGCTGTGCCTGGCATCCCTATTTCAATGTGTGCTACTTTGACGTGTAGACGTTCCCTCGCTGTGCCTATTTCGATGTTGGGCTGAGCAACGTCGAAGTTGAACATCGACGTTGCCGGCCCTGGAGGACGTGTAGACGTTATTCATCGAAATAGTCTATTTCGATGTTGGCTGCACGTGTAGACGTAGACTGTATGGCCTAAGTCCCATGGTATTGTTTCTGCTCCCAGAGTGGATAATTTTTTCAGGATGGCTAGTGGACCTCTTCTACTGTGAGCACTCATGAAAATACATTGTTAAGTGCCTGTTAAGGGCAAGTGCAGAGCTGTGTGCACGTTTGACCCTTCTTCTCCTCACATGCATTCAAGTGAACAAAATACCACTAACATGACTGCTGAGAAAGAGAGAATTAGAGGGCTACCATGCACTACTAAAGCAAATTCAGGACTTTTATGTACGCAACTCTTCCCAGAGCTGATGCATTTTCAAGTGCACACATCTATCAGTAACCCTCACACACTTTATAGAAAGTGTGCAACTTCCCAGGACAGCGAAGCTACTGCTGCCCTATGGATGCAGGAGGAGCATACTGCTACTGAATATGGCAGCTTCCTTACCCCATCCTGTGGACCCTAGCTAGCCTTCCCCGAGCAAAGTTTGTGTATTTAGGTTGCCTGCATGGATGAGAGTTTGGCCCTTGAAATCAGCGACTGAATGGAGTTTGGAGTAGACTTCAAGGAGTTCCCAAAGACCTGGAGATAGTGACTAATTCCAGAGTACAGGAGAGATGTGCAGTGAGCTGTAAGGACATCAGATAATATTAGCAATCAGTACATTGCTGAAGGGCTTCATTTGATCCACCGTGCCCATCTGGGCTGCCATGGCCAGAGGCCATCTGCAAACTCCATTTCTATTTTGTGACTTTTGTTTGCAGGCCAAGAGCTGAGTCATTCCAATCCCCTGGTCATGCTGCCAGAGCAGTGGCCTTACTAGGAAACTGAACCTACCCCTTCCTTCACAGAGCCTGCATCCCTTCATTTAGGGAACAGAATTGCAGGCTGCAGATCTTTGCAACGAAATAATGAGGGTATTGGATCATGCAGCCATTCCCTGTGTCCATGCAAAAGTAATCCCTTCAGCATATTCAGTAAGATTGTGTATCAGCAAAAGCTATTGTTCACAAAAGCATCCCACATTGTTCATTTTACACCACATCTATTGGCAGTCCAGATCCAAATGACAAATAAGGCGTGAAGAAACAGGAAAGTCATTTATTCTTGAGCACTCAAAGAAGGGACGACACCTCCTGGCTTCAACGTTAATGAATCTGAGCTTAACTGTGTCTGCCTGGAACAAAAGTGCCTAGGAGAACATTGTGCAGTATCTTTTCTGCTTGGTTTCAAAAGTGTATCCAAGGGAGTTTGTCCCTCCGGCTAGGCTAAAAGTGTTCTTGCTTGATTAGTTCTCCTGGGATCGCACAGTGAAAGGAGTTTATATTCCTCTGCTGAGGGTAAGCATTTCGTGAAGCCCTGATGCCCATGCCCCGTCAGAACAAAGTGTGCTTCTGAATGTGTTTTTATTTACCATGTCTGGATAGTCGTGGTCACCTCCCAGAAATTATTTAAAATGGGAGTTGAACCAGGCAGCACTGCACATGAGGGAGGAAATCCATTTAGCTACTGGTACAGTGAAGTCTTCCCCCCCCGCGCCACTGATGAGACAAAGAACCTTGTTCCCCACTGAGGCCAGGGAGAGCCTAGGAATTTCCAAGTACTTCCATTCTATAAAGTACCACATGACAACCAATAGGAGGGAGGATGGTACATGGGGGAAGCCAGGCCCAGGGAACATGACAGAAAAGCTAGAGAGGGATGGGGGTTGCAGCCAGAAGGAAGGTGGGCAGAAGGCCAGTTCCACGGCTTGATGCTATATCAGCGATGGAGATCTATGGGGACTGTCCCAGTAAGTAAAAGCCAAGTTTAAGCTGAACTTTGAATTCCTTTGCTGCTGTGAACACATGCAGGCTGCTGACAAACCTGACCATTAACGTTCCAGCAGCCTGCTTCTTATGTTCAGTTATCCTCGGGTCTTTGAGGTTGTAGTGCTGGCTAGGATTGCCCTAGTTACTATGCCTGTTTGTGCTTGGTACATGAAACCTGACATGTCATTAATCCATACGCTCATTGACACAGGCACATCTGACAGATCTAGAACAGTCATCCTGGCTGGAAGGGTCAGATTTTGGGGGGTTTTAAATTCAGCCTGCCTGAGCTATCAGTTGAAGGCAAGCACATTGACACAGGGGGCAACTACCCCAGGGCCCAGCAATTCAATAGGGCCCGGGGCTCATGGCTGCAGCTACAGCGGTGGTGGATTGAGCTGTGGGCTCTTTAAATTGCCGACAGAGCCCTGGACCGCGTGCTCCAGGCAGCATTCTAGGCAGCCTGAGGGAGGCTAGTCCCATCTCCACCTGAGGCCTTGCCCCTTCCAGGAGTGTGGGGAGCAAGATCCACTTTGCCCAGCAGTCTGGCATGGTTGTCAGTCCTACTGGTAGAAGGTAATGGCGATGGCAATGGTAGTTCAGTGAGCACGAAGCACACATTTCAGAGGCACAATGGGTTTGCTGCATCATGAAATAAAACATGAGATCATTAAATGCCAAGCTCAGAACAGCATTAAGCCTATAGGCACTAAGTCCAAATGAGCTCTCATAACCTTTGGGGTTGTTTTCTTTATTCCTGTGTGCAGAGGTTTGTTCAGGTAGCTGTTTGTGATACCCAAATCTAGTTCTTGTTCCTGGGCCCAATCCTACCAAATTCTGAGTCTTTCTTGGAAGGTGCTGACAATCTTTAGCTCCCATTGAACCCTGCACACCTGAACCTGCCACACCTGAACCTGCCAGGCACTGAGCTCCCATTAAAATGAATGGGAGCTGATGATGCTCAGCATCTGACTGGCAAAGGGTTACTATTGAGAGTTTGAAACTCGCTCAGCAAGAGACTGCCTGGGTAGATCTTCTATACTGAAAGTGCTGGATTCTGTCTGGATTCCCCCTTATTTAAAATGGATTACTTTAGAGAACATTTTACACCTGACTGCTCAGGCCAGGGTGAATACAGTCATAGCTCCCATGACCCTGTCTTGATGCTGGGCTATTCAGGCAAGAAGAGGGCTTTGGTGGGGAGTGGAGGACTTAAAGTTATGTAGGTTGCTTGCCTAAGTAGGGACCAGAGAAACTGGTTCCTGACTCTAAACATGGGAGCTTGCATCCAGGGCCTTGAGGTAAGGCTTTATGAGCTTTGTTGAGAGTGCTGTCTTCCTGAGTCCCCCTTAAAGCAGGGAGGACTTTTTTGTTTTGATGGGTTCTTTTGGTTTTGCCTTGCTGGCATCATTAATAGGAAACTTAATGAGGAGCCAGCTGAGGAATTAGAATAGGGTCACCTGTAGTTCCACACCTGGGAGTGTACAAACATGGCACATCCCTTTAACATGGAGGGGCTTTGATATTTCTTTGCTAGTAGGTAGCAGACTGAATTACTTGGTAGGTCTCACTTGTACATCCTTTGGAGGCACTTCATAAGGCTCCCTTGTGTCTCTGCCATCAGGATGCAGATTTCCTTCTTCCCTCTACATGAGTGTCTCCCACCAGAAGTTTTGCAGGGTTTTGGCCTCAGTGCCCCAGGGCAAGCTTTATTTAGGTCTAAACCATTGTTTCTCGGCCATTCACACGCCATGACACTATTTTGCAACTGAAAAAGTTTCAGAGCTGTCCCCTCCACCCCTGCATCTGACTTTCGGTACCTTTCATTCCAGGCAGCATGGTCATTCAGTGGCTGGGAGGGAGAGTTAATGTCCAAGGTCAAAAATAAATATTCTAAACTGAAGCAAAAACCTGATTAAAGAATTAAGTCTTGAACTCAAGTACCACCACACTCAGTCAAATGTTCTATGGGAAAACACTAAGAGTTCAAAGAATGGGTTTAGATTGAGATGGAGAGAAACCACAAAGCAAAGAAAAAAAAGTAAAGCAAAATAGTAAAAGGTGGGACAGGTATGTTGCAAATAGCTTATGTAACTCCTATAAACAGAAGGAGAGGAAAGTCTTCAGATTTCCATGTGAGCTCCAGAAGACCTTAGTCAGGACTGATGGAAGTAAGTAGTTGCCTACTACCCTCAGCATGTCGTTGTACTATACCAAATTGTTGCCAATTCATTAGCTCAATGCAATTTTCAGGAAAGTTCATGTTTTTCTTAGGGTGCGTCTACACTAGCCGGCTATTTCGAAGTAGCTGGCACAATGGCAAAATAGTACGCTTCGCATCTATGAGCTATTTCGAAGTTGAAATCAATGTTAGGCGGTGAGACGTTAAAATTGCTATTGCTATCCAAAGATGGGAATAGCGCCCTACTTCAACATTCAACGTCAAAGTAGGGCATGTGTAGATGATCCACATCACACTACGTTGAAATAGCGGGGTCCTCCATAGCAGCCGTCAGCTGAGGGGTTGAGAGACGCTCTGTCCAGCCCCTGCGGGGCTCTATGGTCGCCGCATTCAGCAGCCTTTAGCCCAGGGCTTCTGGCTGCTGCTGCTGCTGCAGCTGGGGATCCATGCTGCATGCGCAGGGTCTGCAACCGGTTGTCAGCTCTGTGGATCTTGTGCTGTGCAGGCCGAGTGTGTCTGGGAGGGGCTGTTTAAGGAAGTGTCTTGGGCCTTTGCTGGCCCCTTATTTCGACGGGAAATGCGTGTGTGTGTGGATGCTCCGCATTTCCTTCCGGGGCAGCTCCTTTCGACGTTCTCCGTCGCTACTTCAATGTTGAACATCAATGGCACCAGCCCTGGAGGATGTGTAGACGATACGCTTCGAAGTAGCCTATTTCGATGTTCTTACGTAAGAACATCGAAATAGGCTACTTCGATGTAGTGTGCTAGCGTAGACATAGCCTTAGGCCCCAATTTCTTGAGTGATGCCATTACTTGAGACTCTCAACTTTTTCATTTCCAGTGCATCACTATCTCCAGATCTGAAGAAGTGGGTCTGCCCCACAAAAGGTCATCACCTACTTAATTATGTTGTTAGTCTTTAAAGTGCTACGTGACTGCATTTTAGCTTTTTAAAAATAAGTTTCTGGCCCTCATAGTTTAAGAGAAAAGCTCAAAGACATGACCTGAGCTTCAAGCGTGACCTTAAAAGTAAAAAAGCCAGAAGGCAAATAAAATATGCAAAAATTATTTTAAAAAAATACTGTCATAAAAAGTGTTGTGGTTTTGGAGGCCTCTCAAAAATGTGGCAGGGAGCACAGGGCTGAAGGGATGGAACATGGTATATAAGGGATTAATTATTCTCTTGTGGGTGGAGCTGCCCATCCTACCTCCTCTTGGTTTTCCCTCTCCAACTGCCCTTCTAGTACTGGACTCAGGTCTGGTTCCTCCAAGCCACAAGGGCCCGGAAGTGAGCCAGGCTCACTAGGTGCCACAACTCCGCCTCTGTACTCATACCCATGACCTTACTGTCATCAGGGAGCAGAATTTCCTTTGGAAACAAACACCTGCTCCAGGAGTTAGGAGGGGGCAGGGTAGTTTGTGGCAACATCAAATGCATTTTCTACATGACTCCAACTTTGTTTCAGTGTGACTCATGGGCCTTGCAACATTTTCTCCATTGACATATGGTTCTAGACTGTGGTAGCCAGTCCATAGTCCCAGGAGAGGTAAAACACCTCAGATGAGGCAGTTCATGGATTTTTCTATGCCTGACAAATATGCTGAGGCCTACAATATGTGGCATTTAATCCAGTGCAGAGGAGCCTGGGGAACACCACTCTTTAATTCCCTCTGAAAACTTTTCTTTAATCATACCATGATGTCTCTCAGTAGCATGCCAATCCCTTATTGTACTGTCATAACACAAAGTTATAATATTTAGCAGCAACATTACAGTGCAGTAAACATCCTGAGTAAATGTCTGGACTCTAACCACACAGAAAACCACTCTGGCATGGTGCATAACAGAGCTAGGACAGCAGTTTGTCCAACAAAAACCAGGTCCAGTACAGTCACGCAGTACAATATGCATTAGTTGATCACAGAAGGCACATGTGAACAAGAAGCTCTACCCGTCTAGAGGCTTCAAATCAGTGTGGAAATAAAAGGGAAAGCCATTTCATGACAAAGTAAAGAGCACCATCTCGTGGACAATGGTGCAAAATAAGAAACAATGACATATTTTATAAAGGTAAGTAGGTGTAGCCTGGCTTGGAAAGGTATATACTTGTGGGGGGGGGCGGGCGGGGAGGAGAAGGGCAGGTGTTGGCGTGATGCAATTGATCTTCCAGGGATCAGTACTGCCATGTGTGTGAAAACATGGCAAAATCGGTCTCTCTGGGCTTAGCCGTCGACCCTGGTACTCCAGGCTGACACATAGAGTAAGGAACGTCGATGCAAGCACAGAGATCCCTGATCTACACCAGGGAAGAAAGTCAATCTTGATACACAGATTCTAGCCATGCAAATGGCTTGGCTAGAATTGTGCATCTGGGATCGACTTTGATCCCTAATGTAGACCAGGCCTTAGTTGGTTGGGAAGTTAAAGACCATCAGTCCTGTGGCACTTTAGAAACTAACAAATGTATTAGGTCATGAGCTTTCATGGATAAAACCCCCTTCTTCAGGTTTTACCCATGAGAGCTCATGACCTTATACATTTTTAGTCTCTAAAGTACCATAGGACTGCTTGTTATGTTTCAAAAAGTTCAAGGGAACTGGGTCTACAACACTTTCTTTCAACAGAGGTAGTCTACCTCGTCTGAAAAGATTGAACAAATGAGTAAACTTTGCAGTATAGTACTGGAGAATCTGGGGTAGCTAATGGCTTTGATTTAACTGGCCAAATAAAACAGATTCATAGATAGGACACTTTTTTAAAAAAGAAAAACTACTTTTTTTGCTCATGTAAAGAAAACAAATCTGGTATTGACTCAAAGGAAAAGGTATTCGCTTTCCAGTTCTGTACTACCGCTCTGTCCCTGTCATGCCTTAACAGCTGGCTTGATTGCCACTCTATAATGTAACTTCAAGAATAATTGGTGTGTTCTACCTTAACCGTGAGTTCTTTACACTGCCCCATACTGCTCTTCATATATCATTTATGATCAAGCATATCACTTGACACCACAGAGCTTAATTTTTCTTGCCGTTTACAAGTAATACTGTGAAAATGTAGTTTTAAAATGGTGGCGGGAAGGGGAGCCAAAAACATGTAGCCAACCTGACTGTTGTGTAACGAACAGCCCTCATTCTTCTGCTTCATATTGCATTCCTGTAACAACAAACAACACAAGTATGTCAGGACTTTGTATCTGGTAAGTGATGAAGCAACTTGCTTGTTGCATAACATTATATGGTGTACAGAATTTGCATTCAGAAGAGCCAAGCACAACAGGCAAGGCCTCATGAGGCTCAGCCACATGACCAGTCCGAGTGGTCCTATTGGGGAAGTAGCTATATTTAGTGATTCGGGAGTGCTGGGTTTTGGATGACGAAGATGACTTACCTTTTCTAGGTGTAGCAGTGAAAATCCTGGAAGTAACTGAATGGGCAATGGTCCTGACAGCAGCAGCTACAGAAATTCAGAAACACCAGGAGCGGGACCAGACATGCTGAGTCACCAACTAGTCTCTATGAATGAGATTGCAGGCCATATCTTTGGCTGTAAATCTGTGCAGTGCCATTAAGTTATAAATTACCATTGCTCATTTAAAATAGCTGAGCATCAAACAAATTGATTGTAGACTTCACTTTACACCAGTCTAACTGTAGTTACATTTTTGGTGAAATAAATTTTGCATACTTTTCACTCGCCTAATGAGAGAGATCAGGCTGCCTCAGTGATATTGCTATTATCTTGACGGCAACTGTCAGAGGGCACACTTAATCTTCTTTCAATAGGCATGAAACATCAATGTATTTAAGATACACTGTCCTGAAGGGAAGGGAGTCACTATTAAATGTCAGGCCCAGATTTTCAGAATTGCATGAACAAGAGCACCTCTAACTTGTAGATACAGTTACCACAGTTGCATGCATAGCTGTGATAAATATAGGCCATTTTAAATGTCATACCATTAATGTCCAGCACGTGTTTAAGTGATTTGCTGAATTGGGTCCTGACTGATAAACCATCGTTTGCCATAGCTCCCTAGCAAGGAATGTGAGAGAACAATTATCATCTTCTACTGAAAGGAAAACTGAGGCATCGAGCAGCCAAGTCTGAGGTTCTCAGAAGCACCTACAGGACTTCTATGCCCAACTCCCATTAAGTTTTAAAGAACATTATGTGCTTAGATATCACTGAAGATGGAGGCCCTAGCTCCCCAAGGCTTCTTTGAAACTCTGCCCTTGCCCACAACACTCCCCAGTGACTGGCCAGGGGATGCAGGCCTCGGTAGCAGGGTCACAATTCAGGTGTAAGTCAGATTTTAAGAGCACTTGCCTCTTGACCTTGCTGTCTCCCTTGAACTTTCATCTGCTTCCAGCACCAAACACCAAACAACCATTTTGGGGCTGTTCCAAAAGTGAGGAAGAGGTTTCTGAAGGATGTAAGTGGGTTGTTTAAGGCAGCAGGAAACCTGGGAGATCCGCCTGTGGAGTAGCAAAAGATGAGCTAATGCTACCAAACAGCACCTAAACGGTAAAACTCTGTACCTTAATTTATTTATTTATTAAGTTGTAAGTAGGACTATCAGTGACTTTAAAAAGTATCACCAGCACTTAGACCATACATAGAGGTCCAAAGGTCAAATTTCGGCGCTCTGCCTTGGAAGGTTGCTGACCCCTGCTCTAAAATGAATGCAGTCCCACAATGAACAATGGAAATCCTAACAGTCATAGCTAAATGCCCTCGTTGCTGCATATGCTATGCACTCTGTGTGGGGACGCACAAGGAGTTAAGTACTATTCTTTATACACATAAACAATGTGGCATTTCCCTGCTAATCCTCTATGCTTAATTCCTTAGCAACTAGAATCATTGTTTGAGCCAATACACTGGCAGCATAAAGCCTTCTATGGCACCCAAAGTGTTTGAGAAACAGACACAGAACGTTGTCTTTCATGCTTGAATTCCAATGAGCAAAAGTTGCACTTCACAGGGCTGCTGCTTTGACAGCCCACAAGGTCATTCTAGGGAAGAAGTCTACATGCTAAAATAATACAGACCTTAAAACCCCATCCCAATACAAATAGATCCTAAGGGCACCTCTGTGCGGTGAGTGCTCTGATAACTGTTTTACAGATGATTGACCTGAAGCAGAAAGGTCACTGTCTTTATCCCACAGAAAGACAGTGTCAGGTCGGAAAATAAAACACAGGTGTTCCTTTCACCGAGCCCCATCCAATACTTTGAGCCACTCCACATGATGGCCCAAAGGATCCTGAGAGTTTAGTGAACTGCCATGAGGCAAGCTGAAGCTGAGGGTGAAGCGCTGCTCATCTGGTGAGCTGACATTTGAAAGGTATTATTATAGCAATTTCCAGTACTGGGTCTAGGAGTTTTGCTGCTTTCTGCAAAGAGGCTAGTGTGCACTATCCACAAGTTGCTTCACTCACATGGAATGAAATTTGCACTATGCAAAGTTCCAGAACTGACCTATGCACCACTTTTGACTCACTCTTTTAGAGAGTTGAGGTTGGATGTAGGTAGCACATAGTCCTTGTGCTGGCCGTACACCCATCAGTGAATTTTGCCCATAACTGCTAAAGATTTTGCCATCCTTGGTGAATACCTGTTCTGCCTGTCACACACAGCCAGCATGTAGGTGAAAATCTGGCTCCACTGAAGTTGAGAGGAAAAATCAATGGGAGCCAGAATTTCATTCATGACCTTCAGTCTCCACCATTGTAGAGCAGCCACACAGTCTTGACAGGAGATAACCACTCTCCCAGATAGTTATCCACAATAACCTGGGAATCCTTCCAACAATTCTCTGCTCTGAGTTGGTGTCATAGGCTACGTCTACACTATGAGATAAATTCAATTTTGTTAAAATCGTTTTCGTAATGCTGGGTTTTATAAATTCAAATTTGAGTATCCTCACCTCCCCACAAAGTCCTGCCAAAGTGGAGTTAATGCTGCCACACTAAATCGCCAAACAGTGACTATTGTAGCAGAGCATCGTGGGAACCTTTCCCACATTTCCCTCAGCCCTGTAGCATTCTGGGTTTTTTCACTGGTGCAGTATGGGAAAAAATGTACTGCAAGTGGTTGCGGGTATGTGGTGTCATCTTCCCACATTGCATTGCTCTCATTCCCCTCCAGTGGAAAGGCAATTACCATTTTTTCAGGAGACTTTCCCCTGGTGACAGCCAGCCCCAGCAATCTTTGATGCAGGAGGGAAAATTCCACCCAAGTGACAGGCAGCCCCCAAAATCTTAAAAAATCTTACTCAGGCTGTCAGAGTAAAAATATCAGCCTTAGTGCCCCCTAAGTTCAAAATAATGGTATTTGATGTGTGAACAGTCCCAATTTAAAATCGAGAGCTAAGTGCCTTAGATTTGAATTATGCTGTAGTGGTGGACATAAGCCTTAGAGAGGTGAACGTCTCCATGAAGAAAGTTAGTCAATGCTTAGAGAGAGCCAGTGAGCCCGGGAAACTCTTCCTCTTCATATATTCACGAGTAGCAGAGAAGAAACGGTTCAGCCAAAGAGCACTGTTGTGAGTCTATGGTCAATGGGTGCCCATCTTTCCAACCCCTATAAAACAAAAGGGAAGCCTTTACAGGAAGAGTCAAGGGCATGCACAGGTGCACAGCAATGAAGAGGTTACTGTTCAGTCCCTTTAAATTTCAAGGGACTAAGAAACTAAGACTCCAACTCTTTATAGTTTCATCTTTCACTTAATCCCTCCAAATTCGGCATTGTCTCACCCATTTGTTCATACTTCTACTGTATAGAGCTTCTGATCTGACAGTCACACTGACCTATGATAAATCTGAGGCTAGGTGAGCAGTGGTTCAGCTGTGAGCACTGGGGCTTTGTTACAATTTTCAGGTTGCTTCCCACAGCCTCAGACAAACATTCAAGTGCCAAAAAACTGCATGAGAAATGTGAGTTTGGCCACATTCATCACCTGCTGGCTTTGCATCTGGTTGCAGACTGTGGCATTGAAGCTACATCCTCATGAGCTAGTAGCTGGTGTAATTCCAGTTAATGGTTGTTGGGGGTCTTATTCAAAGGCCTAAATACCTGAGCAAACTTTGGTAATCTCTATGGTTTGGGTGGCCCCTCTGTTGTGTGATAAGTGGAAGGGAAGCTTGTTGATACAGGCAAACAATGTCAACTTTCCGAGTGTGCTTTTAAAGGGTCAGCTCCCATGCTTCAGAGACACATTCTTCAGGAGCTGAGCTTTCTACTTCTCACTGAGGGCATCAGAAAGAAAAGTGCCCTGCACAGGCAGCACTGGTGCAGAAGCAGAGCTCTTACCAACCGCAGAATAAACAGCCCAAATTCCATCACTGACCAGTTTAAATGCAGAGCAATTCCACCAACCGGCATGGAGCTACTCCAGATTTACAAAGAGTAAATGAGAGCAGAATTTGTGCTGTTTGGGGCACTCTTTGCTCCCTCTGTGTAGGGCGACTGAATACAGGACAGGGGAAGTGGGGGTGGGTTCTCTGGCTGTGGCTGCCAAGGGCTGCCACTCCCCCGGGGACCTCCCCCCACTGCACCACACCTGGGGCACTGGGAATGGGGCAGCAGCCATGCCTGCGCACTCCCGGATTCCCCATGCCCTAGGCAGCCCAGAACTGGGTGGCAGCCACACAGGTGGGCTCCTGGCTCCCTATACCTTGGAGAGCTGAGAAGGAGGCAGCAGCCACACCAGTGCTCCTCCCAGCTCCCCTGAGGTGTGGGGAGCCGGAAACCGGGCAGCAGCTGCACTACTGCATTCCTGGCTTCCCTGCACCTTGGGCACCCCTGTGCCCCAACATACCTCTCACTCTGCTGGCCTCCCTGCTGGCTCCCACTGGTGTGGCCAGAGAGCATGTGATTACATGATCTCTATGTGCTCTTAAGCTGGCAGCTGCGGCTGTGTGCTGGGGGCCGAATACAGGGCTATTATTCCCTTTGTTAAAATAATTTGGGGGGTTGTCCCACCAAAAACAGGACGGATGGTCACCGCCCTCTGTGTCACTCAGGTGGTGCAAAGGGAGCAGACTGGCCCCAGATCCCTTCCCAGGCATTTCCCTTGTATGAGAGAATTCCCTGGGGCATATAGCTGGCTACTATACCAGCTGCACGTGCAGCTGCCAGCGCTGGGCTGTGGCCAGAGCAAAATTCATTCTAGCAGTTCCCAGTTGGTGAATGAGTCCTTTCATGTTCAGTCAGCCCCACAGCTGATCTAATCGGCACTCAGGGCTGGGCCTGGGCAGATAGTCACAAAGCCAGAAATTGTTCCTTATCAAACCCTCCACCCTGTTTGCAAGCAGTTAAAATGGAACAGAGCCGAGAATATGGCCCACTGTCTGTGATCATGGCTTAAAACAAAAGCCAAGCATGCCATTGCTTTCCATCTCCAGGTCCCCTCATACTGCAGCTGGAAACCTTCATTTTTCTTTCTTCTCCCCCCTTGTTATAGCCTCCCTATAGGAGAGCTTTCTCAACAGCAAACATGAGCAGACTTACTACAAGCCCAATGCTTCCCTTTAACTCTATGTTCTGAATATTACAGCAGTGCATAGTGGGAACTGGTATGTGAACTACGTGAGTTATAATCACTACAAATTCTCACATTCTGTAACTGTCTACTGACTTGGATGAACTCTAAATGCGATTGTTTTCAAAAAGGTTGCTAACAACCAGCAACCACTGTATCCACAATCTTCCATTATTATGAGAACCAATTCCATCTCAATGGCTTTAATGTTAGCAGAATTTTGATATTAGCAGCTCCCATGATGCTAATTGATATCTTCCTTTAGAAGAGAGGTTCCGTTTGTAATGAGTTTGCTAGCTCAGCATTTGAGGCAGGACACAAACGTGCATGTACCTCCCTGTGCTGTGCAGCTATGCGTTCCGCTGTGTCCTGGCTTCCAAACATGTGGCCCTGTCTCTTGGCAATAAAGATCAAGTCCTGGTGGGACCCCCCGTACTAAGCAATTGCAAGTAGCTGAGAAGTTTGGCTTTGCAGGCTATTGTAAAAACAGCGATGGCAATTTGGAGGACTATGATATCTACACAAACCTAGACAAGGAAGAAGCTGTTTGGAGAAGCCATGTTGGACAAGTTGTGTTTTTAAAACTGTGTGTTGTCTTACTTTGTGTGAGAGACGTGGAGCATTGATTGTAAGTATAACAACAATTTTTTGTTGTTTTATTCATTGTAAGGACGAGTGCCGTACATGCACTAGAAAATGGTCTTTCACTTATCATTAACTTCTGGAAAACAGCAACCAAAAAATAGCTAATAACCAGCATCTCTCATATACAGAAAACAAGGGGAAATTGAGGTTTGTTTTTTTTTGTTTGTTTTTTTTTACTGCTGCTTTAGAATGTGTCATGTCTTTTTCAAAGATGTCTTCAGAGTGAAGGAGACCTATTGAGTTGAGCCACAGAAGGAAACACTTCTGTCTGCGAGGTATAGTATAGCTGTAGAATTCACTGCTATCACCAAAACCAGTGAGGCAGAAAGTTTTAAAAGACGCCACTCACTTAAATAACCTTTTTCCATTACACAAACTAAGATAATGATATGCTTACTTAAATCTGACACTTCACAGTGTCAGCTGATTGCCTGCAGGGGTCAAGAAGGAATGTTTCCTCCCACCCCCCCACCCCCCCCCCCGATCGCTGCATTTCATAATAGGCCAGGTGTGTTCTGGGGGGTTTCCCCTTCCTCCGAAGCCTCAGGGATACTGTACTAGGTTTATCTCTGGTCTGACGTTGAGTGGCTTTTGTAGAAAAATATACAGAAAAGGGTTGTGCTGCATTAGCCCATCTGTTTTCACACAGAAGACAGCACAAAACACATTTCAGCGTTTTGTGAGGGAAGACTACAGTGTGGCACGTATTACTATATTTTACACTCAGAAACCACCTACCATCCAAAGATCTCGAAATGATACTGGGATATGAATGAACTCAGCCTCTCCAGGCCCCTTTGGAGAGCGGAGGTAGTATTGCCTCTGCTGTACAAAGGAGTCAAAGGAAAAGTTTGGTTAAGTGACCCAAGAGCACACCGAAATCTGGTGGAGCCAAAGATTTTCTTTCCTCTTTGTCTACACACATGTGAACTTATCTCAAAAGGTGGCCAATTGCTTTATTTCCAGCTATTGTAAGGGAAGGGAGGGCATTGGCATAGCGAGCGGTTAAGCCAAGGAACAAGGAGCCTCAGAACTCCCATACTGTATTGCTGGCTCTCCCTTGCCACTAATATTTTAGGTGCCCTTAGGGGTCTTTAGGCAAGTCAACTGACCACTCTGTGACTCACTTTCCCAAGCTGTAAAACTGGCCTATAATAATACTTGTCCACCTCAGTTCATTAGCCATCTGGAAGATGTTAGAGACGTGCAGCCATTTTATTGCATGGGATTGCCTGTCACATAGTCTGCTTCAGGCTGATGTATCACAAGTAGTTCATAGAGGAATTCCCACAATTCTTCTGAAGGCTAGAGATGCGCCATGGGCTTTCTTTTCTCTCAAAACCCAGAATATTGTGTAAGGCCCTCTCTACAAGGGATGTTAGTGTGCAGCAAGCCAGGACGTGACTCTACAGTGCATGTTTCAAAAAAGTCCCAGGTGAGCTCTGCAATAGCACACTGAAAATTCATAGTGCACTTCAATATATTCCCATTTGAAACTGTGTATCTGTATATCCTGAGTTTTAGCAGAGGCTGAGCCTTACATGTGTGTGTGTTTGACAGTGTTTATGCATATTTTCTATAGCAGCCGGATTATACCAGTTATCTTTCATTACTTTGATTCTGTATAGTCCCAGATCTGGTTCCAGTACAGTGGAGACAGGAATGCATTGGAAGACTGCCATGGCTCTATGCTTCTTAATTGCACAGTCTGGTGCAATGTAAAGATGTCTGGTGGCAAGTTTTAATCGTGTCACTTACATAAGGACTCTGTAGGGACCTAACGCCTTTGGAAATTCAAGCATAGCTGCCTTTCTCCCTCATCTTCTGCCCACGTCTGTCCCTTCCCTTATGACAGGAGCAGGGTTGTTCCAGTGGAAGGGAATTCTGCTATTTTTGGACCACTTTGCACCGGGTAAACATGAGCAGCACAAAGTAACTTGGTAACATCCAATCCTGTCGACTCCAGTTTCCAGAGTGCGAAAAGCAATTGGAATCAAATGGGTGGGGGGGAGGAAGCTGATTTCATATCCAAATGCAACATGTGCTTAGCGATTTCATGTTTTGCATGTTCAGAAAAAGTTAGGGCATGAAACAGCAGCTCATATGTTTGAAGCCCTGATGCATAACATGCAGATCTGTAGATCCTCACAGATGCATTCCCAAACTGTTGTAAATGCCTGCCATTTGCCACTGGGCAGAGTCCCTCAGTACAGGGAAATGCACAGCATGGAAACATTCTAATATAAAATGACAATCAGTGTGCTCCTCAAGAATAACAGCAAGTGGTGTCCTTGTCAGTAGTTCTTTGACACTGAAGAAGAGAACCATCCTTGATCCCTAGGACGCTAATGATAGGTCAGCCTCTGAAGGAGAGCTGGTAAGAATTCCATGCATATCGTCAGCCTTGTTTAAACATGTTATTAATTTCATTATCGTCCCTGGGCTGGCTCTGTTCAGTACTCTAGTCTTGTCCCAAGTTGGGTTTGATGACTTAGAAAAGAATCTACAGGATTTGTTTATTTTCAGGACAGTCTTAAAAATTCCAGCGGCCTGAATGGAAGTTTGTCACTTGGGTTATTTTGAGTTCATTTGCTAAAGGCTGAAGAATTGATTCACTGGCTGAATTATTAATCAGCTGATTGTTAAGGGGAGGGTGCTGAGGGCTGGAGCTGTTTTAGAGACTGATGCAAATGTGGAATGGATCTCAGATTCTGGTCTGCAGCAGCACTGGGTCAGGCACCCTTTGAAGAGATGGGGCTGCCCTCATGTGCTCCTGCAGACAGCAGCTCCTAATAGCCACTCCAACAATGTCCTCCAGATCTGTGCCGTTCCTACCCCAGCTAAATCTTCATGAAAAGAAACTTGGGAGGGATCCAGGATCCATCCCTGAATCAGATCTCTGTTTTCACTCCTCTTGTCCCTAGAACAAGTTCACCCACAGTGGTCTAAAATGCCTGAGCACTATCTGTGCCAGCCTAAGTGCACTAGAAATCCAAGACTTAATCACTTACCAGTAACAGCTGAGAGTATTTGACTATGTAGATTCTGTGGCTATTGCTATTTATTCTGACTATAGAAAAACAGTTCCTGTGAAAGCAGTGTTGTTCTTGCGATAGGTGTGTATGTGTAGTGCTTTTTATAATCCAGGATCTCTTAGTTCAGAGTGATGGGAGGGTTCTTCTGTAAACAGTAAGAGCCAAACTAGTTCAGAGCTGGGTTTGCTTAAATGTTGTGTATATACCAAAGAAACTCCCTGCTAGATGTCCCCAAAGTCCTCAGGCCAGCTCTGTGCAAGGTGGTGAGATCCTGGTGCACAGGACAGGAGAGGACATGGGGAAAATGACTGTGATGTGACCTGAACTGATGGCTTGCTTTTGCTGATTAACTGACCCTCGTGTGGTTACATAATCTGACTGCTGCACCACCATTTGAAACGGGTATGCTAGGGATGCTGATCTTCCTTTTACTGTGACTAGTTCCATGCAGATACTTCCCTGTACAAAACATATTAAAATTAGTCTTGCAGCACTAACTTAAGGATGAAGAAAAACAAAGGGGAAGGTCAGGAAGCCCTCGGTCAAATATCACTTACCCATCTTTGATGTGTGATTGTTTATTGTTCTGATTGCAAAATACCAGTTGTTTTTACTACATATAATTCTGCAGTAAATAAGTCCTGGTTGGAAGCAGTTGTTTTGCGAGACTTGGCCCAAGAGAGAGACACGAGCATTTGTTGTGATGGTACACCCTCTTGCATTCATTACCTATCCACATCTACCCCTCCAGACAGAGTGACAGAAATAGTCACACTGGGCTTGATACTGGTCTATTTGACAGACAAACCTAGGCTGGTACTTACAGTATCATTCACTGTCACTCTTTACAGCCTATGTAATATACTTCTGCTTCCTTGTAGCCATGCAGGGCTACGTCTACACGTGCACCCAACTTCGAAATAGCTTATTTCGATGTTGCGACATCGAAATAGGCTATTTCGATGAATAACGTCTACACGTCCTCCAGGGCTGGCAACGTCGATGTTCAACTTCGACGTTGCTCAGCCCAACATCGAAATAGGCACAGCGAGGGAATGTCTACACGCCAAAGTAGCACACATCGAAATAAGGGAGCCAGGCACAGCTGCAGACAGGGTCACGGGGCGGACTCAACAGCAAGTCGCTCCCTTAAAGGGCCCCTCCCAGACACACTTTCATTAAACAGTGCAAGATACACAGAGCCAACAACTAGTTGCAGACCCTGTATATGCAGCACGGACCCCCAGCTGCAGCAGCAGCAGCCAGAAGCCCTGGGCTAAGGGCTGCTGCCCACGGTGACCACAGAGCCCCGCAAGGGCTGGAGAGAGAGTATCTCTCAACCCCCCAGCTGATGGCCGCCATGGAGGACCCCGCTATTTCGATGTTGCGGGACGCGGATCGTCTACACGTCCCTACTTCGATGTTGAACGTCGAAGTAGGGCGCTATTCCCATCCGCTCATGGGGTTAGCGACTTCGACGTCTCGCCGCCTAACGTCGATTTCAACTTCGAAATAGCGCCCAACACGTGTAGACGTGACGGGCGCTATTTCGAAGTTACTGCCGCTACTTCGAAGTAGCGTGCACGTGTAGACGCAGCCCAGGTGATTGTAAGAGATATAAGAAAAATAATAATAATGGGCTATAAACTGAGGCAATATCAAATGAACCTGATTTAAGGGACAGTGAACAATGTTAGTTTTGGTCAGCTGAAATCTAAGCCATGTTTGAACCAGTAATAAGCCACAGTGGGAATTGTTGGTATCCAATCATGCTCACCTGTGTCACATAAGTGATCCATCTCACTAGAGCATAAAGCCGTAGGGGTGACAAATTCTTTTAAAAAGCACAATTGTGCTGTGGGATAGAACAGCTGCCTTCCTCTCATTTTGAGACGCTGATCAGTCTCATATCTCTTGTTGTGAACAAGACATGAGAAGTCATTCTTACGCTCTACTCTGCACTGGTTAGGCCTCAGCTGGAGTATTGTGTCCAGTTCTGGGCACTGCAGTACAAGAAAGATGTGGAGAAATTAGAGAGGGTCCAGAAAAGAGCGACAAGAATGATTAAAGGTCTAGAGAAAGTGACCTATGAAGAAAGGCTGAAAGAATTGGGCTTGTTTAGTTTGGAAAAGAGAAGATTGAGGGGAGACACGGTAGTGGTTTTCGGTATCTAAAAAGGTGTCATAAGAAGGAGGGAGAAAACTTGTTCTTCGTGGCCTCTGAGGATAGAACAAGAAGCAATGGACTTAAACGGCAGCAAGGGATGTTTAGGTTGGACATTAGGAAAAAGTTCCTAACTGTCAAGGGTGGTCAAACAGTGGAATAAATTGCCAAGGGAGGGTGTGGAATCTCCATCACTGGAGATATTTAAGAACAGGTTAGATAGATGTCTATCAGGGATGCTTTAGACAGTACTTGGTCCTGCCATTGGGGCAGGAGACTGGACTCGATGGCCTCTCGAGGTCCCTTCCAGTCCTAGTATTCTATGACTCTATGATATCGCAATCAACATGGGCTAAACCGTAAGGTGCCAATTCAAAGCCATGTCTTAGAGCCAAAGTTCTAGAACAATTTCTACCAACTCTGAATCTGGCCTTGAGTAACACACTCCGTCCTTTGTGTGGCAAATTGTAAAAGGATTTCTCAGCTCAGTGTCAGGTGGTGTTTCTGCATGGGTAGGGTGACCGTCCGTCCCATTTTCAGCGGGACAGCCCTGTATTTCGGCATCATTCTGGCGTCGTGATTCATTTTGCAAAAGGGGCAAATTGTCCTGTATTTCACAGGGTAACTGTCACTGGCCTCCCAGGAGCTGGGAGCCAGACTGCGTGGTGGCTCAACTGCCACCCGGCTTATCCCAGTGGGGGCTGGAAATGAGCCAGGGCCACAGGGGTTGGATGGGAGCCGTGGGGAGGGGAGTGAACTGGGGATTCAGTGGGGTTGGATCCAGAGCCTGGGCGATGGAGGAGGAGCTGGAGCCAAAGGTGGAGGTGAACCATGGCTGCAGTGGGGTTGGAGCGAGAGCTGTCCAGCTTCCCCCAGCTGGGGCAGCCAGGACCTCTTCTGTGCGACAGCACTGGCTACCACCCACAGCTCAGGGAAGCCAGGAGTCTCACTAGGATGACCATTGGTCCTGTTTTGTTCGGGACAGGGGTCATTCCCCATGTCCCTGTTTGGCCGGGGGAGATATGCATGGGTAAATACAGACCGAAACTTAGAGAAAACCATTGGGACTTGGCCCCATGCCTGAGGAGATTTTTCTCTTAGTTTATCCACAGAGCTCTGAGAACCGTAGTCCTGGCAGGAATGTGCATGATGAAGTTGACACAGAACCTACTGCTGCTGTTTCTGTGTTCCTAATAACAGCAAGTGGGAGCTGTTTCTGATCTCTGAGGTCCAGAAGCATTTCTACAAAACTACCCTTTAAATGGCAGGTTTCATCCGCCTTTTTTGTGACTAGAGATACCGAGTACACAAATGTGAGTTCTGAGAAAGATCCTTATTTCCATTCCGGTGCCCTGTCTTTCTGGCCTACATCAGTCATGCTCTGTTATACAGCCTGTCAGATCCATTCTGTTAGATGCAATAGTCTCCATTTGTTTTTCGTGCACCCTGAAGCTTACAAAGCAAAAGAGAATTTCTTGTTGAAATCCTTATGCTGCCTCCATGAATTCAAAGTTCATGGGGCATGGTGACTGGCTACTGCTGAGATCAATTTGGAGTCTTTTTGAGAGAGGTTTAATAAACATATCAGGAGTGAGTCTTACTCTCATGTGTACATTATAGGTTTCCAGAAAGCGCCTACTTGCGATGGTCTTTTCTTTTCACTGTTGTATGCATTTGGGATTTTTCCATTAAAATGAGCAAATGTGTCTTCAAAAATAGCAACAAGTTTGCACCATCTGCTCTGCTTTCATTAATTGTGAAAGTGAGTGGTAAAAGGATGGATGAAGTCAGAGAAGGAAATAAACTAGTTGGGTGGGGAAGCGTGATGAGTAGAGAAGAAAGGAGGCTGAGAAGAAACTGACATAGAAGGAAATAGAGGGGAGGGATGTGTTGGGGAGAGAGAATGGCAGAGAACATGCAAGTTGAGAACAGAGAAAAGAGATGCTGGAAGGTTTCACCGTGAGGAAGGATGGTGGAGAGGTTAGGGCAATGGCCTGGGACGTGGGACCATGGGTTCCAGTGCTGTCTCTGTTTTGCCAAACTTCCTGTGTAAGAAGTCACTTAGGTTGTGTCTGTACTTGCTGCTGGGGAGGTAAGTGATTGCACCTCAAGGAGACAGAGCCCTGGTAGATCTGATCAAGTTGTTGCACTCAGCAATGAGAACAGCTGCCATGGGCCCCAGGGCATGGGGGGAGGGCCAGTTCTGTGCCCCAGAAGGAGAGGGACCGAGAGCAGAAGGGGCAGAGCTAAGGGCAGACAGCTCTCAGTTCTGCCTAGACCATGGCACTTTCCTGCCCCACCCCCCACAACTGTGCACAACCGGAGCAACACTGCCACAGCTCTTCAAAGGGCCCCAGAGCTCTGGCCACCTCTGCTGCCATAGTAGCAGCAGTGGTGGTGGTGATAGTAGCCAGAGCTCCAGGCCCCTTTGAAACACCGGGCCCAGGGGCAACTGCCCCCTTCCTTACCCGCCCTTCCCCACTGGTGTGCCTGGGTGCACTAAATATTCTGTAGTCACAAAATCATGGCTGGCAGCAAGGGATGACTGCCCTGTGACTGTGCCCATCTGGAACCTAAACCCACATGTGAGGTGGCTAACCAGTTATACCGCTGCAGCTACACTCTAAGTTCAGCATGATAGCTCAATCAGAACTAATGAAAATCCATCTCCTCACTGCCCCAGCTCCAAGTGGAGATGTACCCTTTGTCTGTCTGATTGACTCTGTTCCCCATCTGTGAAATGGGAATAATAGCAATGTTGTAACACACTAGGGTGTTGTGAGCATACATTTGGTTGTGAAGCACTCAAATACCACAATAAGGGGAGCCATGTAAGTTCCTTAAATCTAGGAAAGGAAAACAGCATACAAGAAGAGCAGAAGCATAACTGAAAGCAGTCTTGCAAGTTTATGCAGACATTCTTCCAACGTGGCATCTCCATTACTGGAGGTTCGCAAACAGGATAATCCATTACGTACAATCCTTTGCTAATCTCTGGATGAATTGTCCTTTTGATCCATATGGGATACAAAATGTTTTCCATCCAGATCTTCTTTTTCTGCCGTCTTTCCCGACTAGTGGCATAAACATCTGATCCTCTTAAAATGAACCTTGCTGATGAGATCTGATACATTCATTACAAATGACACCACTTTCATTTCTCACTGAATATTCACGCCAACAAGCTGATCTTTTGGAGTCCGAAAATGTAAATTCAAACCTCATCGAAGGAAGCCAAATAACAGGACTGGCACTTTCACTTCTAGGAAAACAAATCTGCATGGGAACAACAGGAGATTTGACATGACATACGTGCTTAAATCTTTACCTCCTGCACACCTACTGCCAAGAGAAACAATAAGAATGAAGTCTTAGGAACTGTCGAAACAAAAAGCAGTCAAGTAGCACTTTAAAGATTAACAAAATAATTTAATAGGTGATGAGCTTTTGTGGGACAGATCCACTTCTTTAGATCATAGCCATACCAGAACAGACTCAATATATAAAGTACAGAAGTCCAAAAATTGTTATCAAGGTTGACAAATCAGAAAAACTGTTATCAAGGTTGACAAATCAGAAAAGCAGAGGGAAAGCAGGAGAGGGGTGTGGGGTGGGGAAGTCAAGAGTTAGATAAAACGAAGTATGCAAAAGAGTCCTTATAATGGGTCAGGTAATTGCTGTCCTGGTTCAAACCACATGTTAATGTGTCAAAGTTGAATATAAATGATAGTTCTGAACTCTCTCTCTGTAAACAATTGTTAAAGTTCCTTTTCAGTAAAACACGGACTTTCAGGTCATTAACAGAACAGCTCACTCCATTAAAGTGCTGGCTGACAGGTTTGTGAGTTAGGAGTTTTTCACCTATGCATCTCTAGCTTCCATCCTGCACACACAGGATCCATCATTTGCAGTCAAGCCCTTAGATACAGTCGCATCTGCTCTGATCCTACTGACAGAGACCAAAAACTACAAGATCTCTAACAAACATTCATAAACCTGAATTACCCACCGGGAGAAGTAAAAAAATAAATTGACAGGGCCAGACAAATACTCAGAGACCAACTACTCCAAGATTGGCCCAAAAAAACCAATAACAGAACAACACTGGTCATTACCTACAGCCCCCAACTCAAACCACTGCAATCCATCATTAAAGACCTACAAACTGTCATTAATCAGGATGCCACACTCCAGAAGGCCGTAGGTGACAGGCCTGTTCTCTCCTATAGACAACCTCCCAACCTTATGAGGATTCTCACCAGCAACCACAGACTATATCACAATAATACCAATAACACCAGCAACCACATCACTGGACCTAACCATGTTATTTACAGAATCATGGGCACATTCTCCTGTTCCTCAACTAACATCATACATGCCATCCTTTGCCAACAATCCCCACATACCATGTATATAGGACAGACTGTAAACACTCTTCGACAAAGAATGAATGGACACAAAAACAGACATCAAAAACCTCCCAGCTCACAAGCCTGTCAGCCAGCACTTTAATGGAGTGGGCCATTCTGTCAATGACCTGAAAGTCTGTGTTTTACTGAAAAGCCCGTCACCTAATAAATTATTTTGTCAGTCTTTAAAGTGCTACTGGACTGCTTTTCTGTTTTGATAGAATACAGATTAACATGGCTATCTCTCTGTCCTAGGAACTGAAGTGAGTTGATCCAGATTGGTCTAAGTATTAACTAATTTACATTACACTACAACTATCCTTTTCTGTTGGCTCGGCTGCTCCTTGTGCAATTCCTCCGCCACTGTCAATGTCTCTGTTCCGTTGCTTTTAATAACGACATAGCCTTTCGCTTTCAATGATCCTCAAACACTCTACAGCTGTTCATCCACCACTAAAATGCAGCGACTTTTGAGGTGGAGCCCAGCAGCTACTTTTGTTGGGAGCCAGCATATCCTAGTGGATGGAGAATGGCTGGACATCAAAGCCACGTCTACACTAGCCGGCTATTTCGAAGTAGCCGTGCCAACTTCAAAATAGCACCTGCCACGTCTACACGTGCTGAGCACTATTTCAAAGTTGAAATCGACGTAAGGTGGCGAGACATCAAAGTCGCTATCCTCATGAGGAGATGGGAATAGCGTTGAACGTCGAAGTAGGGCACGTGTAGACAATCCGCGTCCCGCAACATCGAAATAGCGGGGTCCTCCATGGCGACCATCAGCTGAGGGGTTGAGAGATGCTCTCTCCAGCCCCTGAGCTCTATGGTCGCTGCGTGCAGCAGCCCCTTAAAGCTCCCCGCCCCCTTATTTCCTGTGCAGGAAGCTGAGAGCTCGTGCAGGCAGCAGCACAGCCATGTGCACAGCCTGCACGGACCTCAGCAGCCCCAATCTACGACCCTGCACCCCATGGCATCCAGCCAGCCCCCCAAGCGCCCACAGGGCACCCCCCCCAAGGGGAGCCAGGGCTCCCAGCCTGCCAGCCAGCGGAGGAAGAGGCAGCGTGGCCCCTCCTGGATGGAGGCCAAGATCCAGGACCTGCTGGGGCTCTGGGGCGAGGAGGAGGTGCTCCAGGTAATGGGGAGGAAGAGGCGGAACACGGATGCGTTTGCTCGGCTGGCCAAGGGCCTGGCTGCCCGGGGCACCCTGCCCGCACTCCTGACCACGTCAGGAGTAAGATGAAGGAGCTGCGGCAGGGTTACACCCAGGCCCGGGACGTGGCCAGCCGATCTGGGGCCGTCCCCGCCACCTGCCCCTTTTGCAGGGAGCTCAGGGCCATCCTGGGCCCCCGGTACACTTCCTCCCCCCCGGCCACTCTTGACACCTTGGCCGACGAGCCCCAGCAGGCCCTGGAGATGGAGTCTGCCCCGGAGGCAAGCCCTGCACCCCAGGGGCCCCCTCAGGAGCCCACCCCTGGGACGCCGGAGGAGGGGGAGTCCTCCAGCAACGGGGGGCTCCGCATTGCCCTCCCGTCCCACAGCTCCAGCAGGGCATCCGCCCAATGGGTGTCCCCCGAACGTGGGAGTGGACCGTCAGGAAGGTACCCTCCTGGTGCACACCCCCGGGGTTAAGAGGCGGGGACAAGAGACATGACCAGGGCCCTCCACACGCCCAGATGACCATGGCCCTAAGGACAGCAGTGGCATGTCCCTCAGAAGAGTGCATCAGCCCCTGCCTCCCAGCAGGACAGCGCCATGCCCCATCCCTGGGGATTGGGGGAGCAGAACCTAGGGTCCCCCGTGGTGGGGGGGTGGGACACCCATCAGCAGCAGCAGCATCTCCAGGGGATGGGTATGGGGAACCAGCAGCAGAGGGGTGGGGGGACAAGGGCCACAGGTCAGGGCCCACACCAACAGCTGTCTCCACCCTTGTTCCCCCCCGTGTTCCGCAGCTGCACCATCGGAGGGCCTGGAGAGCTCCAGCGAGGTGTCCGTGGTCCCAGAGAGCCCACCGGGGCCATCCCAGCAGGCCAGCCGCTCGGCGGAGCACCGACCAACCCCAGGACGAGGCCAACGGAGGAGCCACCTGAGGACAGCCACGGACCCCCAGCTGCTCGTGACCCTCCGCCATCAGCTGGAGGTGTTGGAGCGGCGCCTGCGGGTGGAGGAGTGGTGGCTAGAGCCCCAGGAGCAAGCACTGGCCTGGTGCCAGGAGGCTTGGGGGGCCTTCATGCGCACTTTTGACCGCATTGCGCAGCACCTGGCCCCCCCCGCCACGCCGCCCACCGCTCTGCCCGCCGCACCACCCGCCTCTCCACCTGCCGCTCCACCTGCCGTCCCTCCACCATCTGCCACCCTGGGGCCTGCCGCCAAGGGGGACCATGGGCCTGTGGACACCGGCCAGCCGTATTTGCCGGTTCTCCCGGCCCCCATCCAGCCTCAGCCAGGGCTCCAGCCGAGACGTGGGTCGCGTCCCCCCAATACCAGGCGCTGGACATTAGGGTGTGGGGCTGAGGACGTGGTCCCCCCTCCTTCTTTGTACATATTCCCTCATTTATAAATAGTTTTTGTTGGACCCCTGTTTTAGTAGCTGCCCCCCCCCATGTACATAGTTCCCCCCTTTTCTTCTGTTAATAATAAGGTTGCACTGTTTGTTTGAAACAACATTTCCATTTATTTCAAAGAAAAGTGTGGTGGGGTGTGCTCTCAGGTGATCTGTGGTGTGGGCGTGGGGGCAGGGAGCGTTGTGGAGGATGGGAGGGTGCAGTGGGTGGCTCACCAGCAGCTGGCCCTGCCAGTGTTCACCCCGCAGCCTGGTCAAAATGGGCCCGCAGGGCCTCCCGGACCCAGGTCCCCTCAGGGTCGACCTGGCAACTGGGGGCAGCGGGTGGCTGGACGTCAGCCCTGCCAGCCTCCACAGCCCAGCCCTGGAAGAAGGCCTCTCCCTTGCTCTCCACCAGGTTGTGGAGTGCGCTGCACGCGCCCACAACCTGGGGGATGTTGGTGAGCCCTACATCCAGGTGGGTGAGGAGACACCTCCAGCGCTCTTTGAGGTGGCCAAAAGTCCACTCAACCAGCTGGCGCGTATGGTTCAAACGCGTGTTGAACTGCTCCTGGCTGGCTGTGACGTGGCCCATGTAGGGGTGCATGAGCCAGGGCCGGAGGGGGTACGCCGTGTCTGCGATGATGCAGAGGGGCATGGTGGTGTACCCCACAGGGATCTGCCACTGGGGGATGTAGGTTCCCGCCTCCAGCCAGCGGCACAAGCCTGAATTTCTGAACACCCAGGCGTCATGGGTGCTGCCAGGCCAGCCGACATAAATGTCCAACAGGCGGCCCCAGCTGTCCACCAAGGCCTGCAGGACCATGGAATGGTATCCCTTCCTATTGAGGAAGCGTCCTCCGCTGTGCTCCAGGGCACGGATGGGGATATGGGTCCCATCCAGAGCCCCAAAGCAATTTGGGAAGCCCAGCCTGGCAAGCCCCGCAATGGCAGCATCGGGGTCCCCAAGCCGCACGAGCCTGTGGAGCAGCAGGGCATTGATTGCACGGACGACCTGCAGGGAAAGGACATGAGAGAGCACCAGTGAGGGGTGTGCAGGGTGTGTCTGGCCCTCCCCACAGGCTCCCCCCCTTCCCTGGGTCCTCTAACCTCCATGAGGACAGCTCCGACGGTGGCCTTGCCCACACCGAACTGCTGCCCTACGGATTGGTAGCTGTCTGGAGTGGCCAGCTTCCAGACAGCGATGCCGACCCGTTTCTCTACTGTCAGGGCACGTCACATGGGGGTGTCCTGGTGCCGTAAGGCAGGGGTGAGCCACTGGCAGAGCTCCAGGAATGTCTGTCGCTCATCCAGAAGGTCCGGAGCCAGCGGTCATTGTCCCAATCGCTGAGCACCAGCCACTCCCACCAGTCCGTGCTCATGGGGTATCTCCACAGCCAGCGGCGTGTGCGGCCGGGGGTGGCGCTGGGAGGGCAGCAAGGTCTGGGGCTGCTTCCTCATCCCCTGTGGGCAGCTCCTCTTCCATAAATAAAAGATGGTCAGCTGCCTCCTGCATAGCACTGAGCAGGGCAGCCACTGCTCCTCCAGGGACGGGTGTGGGGGCCTCTGGCTGCTGCTGCTGGGAGTCCATGCTGCTTACATGGGGTGTGCGGGCTTGTGGCTCTGCAGACCGCGTGCTGTGCAGGCTGCGTGTGTCTGGGAGGGGCCCTTTAAGGAAGCGGCTAGCTGTTGCCCCGGAAGAGCTAGTCCGCCCTGTGACCCTGTCTGCAGCTGTTCCTGGCACCCTTATTTCGATTTGGGCCACTTTGGTGTGTAGACACTCCCCTGCAGCGCCTACTTCGATGTAGTGCTGCCCAACGTCAACGTTGAACGTCGACGGCACCAGCCCTGGAGCACGTGTAGACACTATTTATCGAAATAGCTTATTTCGATTTTGCTACATCGAAATAAGCTATTTCGATGTAGCTTCCCAGTGTAGATGTAGCTCAAGCGGCCAGGGGATCTATTCACAATATTCCCCATGGATTCAGAGGTGATTTCAGGCAAGTCATTTCATCTCTCTGCTCCTTGACATCTTCAGCTGTAAAATGCGGGGGTTGGTGGTAATGTTACTTAACTTCTATACTTTTTGAGGCTCACAGATGAAGTGGGAGAGCCCATTGAAGTGCCAAGATTCCCAAAGAAAGCATTGTAGGAAAGGCTCCCACGCTGAGACCTGACTTTTTAGTTAAGAGTCACAATTATTTAAGTCAACAACTCTAAGAGGAAAATAAACAATATAAAAAAGTAAGTGTTCTGCACTTAAGAATATTTCTCCTTCCCTCCCTCTACCGTGTCTCACTCTGTATTTTCACTGTCATCAAACGGGGTGTGTGTAAGAACCTGAAAAACCAAACGAACCTGTCTGTAAGAAGTTCCATATATCACAGTGCTGCAGGTGGCTTGTTTTCCACAGTGCTCTGTGTTGCCGCTGGAAAGCCGCTTCCTTCCCCTTGCTTCTGAGACTCCTTTTGGACCTAATCATTCTGACGGGAATAAGCACCCATCTGCACGTAAGCTCCGTTTGTTTATTGATGTCAGTATTTGTAGAACAGAATTCCAGCTGCCAAAGCAGTGTGTGGGACATGCTGCTTTATCAGTCATCTCCCTGGTGCCATTCGTGTTTGGGCTTCAAACCAATTGTTCCAACCAACCCATTTCACTTCAATTTAATAAATTATCAATTGAGATGTGCCTGTCTCCTACCCGGCAATTGACCCTCAACAAATAGCAATCCAGATGTGTCTCATAAAACCAAAAGGAAGTTAATTGCTTCTTCCAGCTATGCACCAGCAGGAGCAAAACTACCACTGAAAGATTTCCTGTTGAAACAAGTGACTGCCCCTTCCCCTGTCTAGTTCAAGAGCATGTGGAAGCAGAGATAGCATGTATTAAAAATGATTCCAGGTAATGCTGAACAGTTATTTCACATGCTCTAAATTAATAATTATCTGTTTGCCTAGACTATTTGAAAATAAATTAGCTCTCCTACTGACCGTGAGAATAAATATATCTCGGTGTAAAATGCACAGGTGTATATGAGACTGACAGCATAAATTAGGTCTCTCTCTAAAATGGAAATGTCTCATCTGTAAATTAGGTTTGTCACCTATTATGGTGTATTGCTGAGCCCTTGAGCAGCAGTAACCTTGTCATTATAGCTGAAAGTCAAGTATGAAATGGGCTCTAAAACTGCATCAAATCTAGAATTTCCCAGTTTGGAGAAATAAGCGCTGTTCTAACTAAGCCTTACAAATCAGATGTGTATTTGGATCTGAACGTCTCTAATATGATGGATTGGTTCTGGATCAGGCCCATCTTCACTGCTAACAGAACTCAGGCTACCCTAAGTGTAGCTGTTCAGACTGGAAAATCCTCATGAAAATTTATTAGTCCAGGCGTGACATTTATTCTCCCCTCACACTGATAATGAGGCTATAAAAACTAACAATATTTTACCTGTCTTGCAAAAGCTTGCCTTAGTGAAGACGTGATTAGATCCCATCAAGACTAACATGTTCCCCTATGTAAGTAGTGACAAATTTCCAAATGTTAACAGTAAAAAAAGATAGTTTTTTAAAATTAATTGCAAAATTTTGTGCACTGTGAAGAGCTAATGCTCCCCCCACCTCCATGGCTTATATGTATTTCCAGTAAAAAGTACTTTTAGAAACGACATTGGACTTTCAGGTGGTTTGCTTGTTGTCCTTGGCTGTTGAGAAAGGGTGAACTTCTGTCCCTAGAGAAGCCAGTGGGAAAATCCCCTTTGACTCCAGTAGTGCCCAGATTTCACCCCAAACGTTTTCCTGTGTGGGAAGCAATAATTCACTCTTGTACAGGAATCCAGCATGATGTAGTCCCAGACAGCTGCATTTTCCAACAGCTAATACAGTCTGTGGGATCAATTACAATAAGAGACATCAGACTTGCTTCTATCTGGAATGGGGTGCACTATTTAGTCTCTTTTTTGCTTATTTTGCTCATATCAGAGTATATTTGCAAATGCCTGTGCTCCACTGAGAAGCTTACTTTTCACAATTATTCCTGTAACATACAAATATGGTGCTGGGGAAAACATTCACCTTGTGCAGATTAGCAGGGTTCTGGGGACAGGGTGCGAGTGGTTCCCTTTTTTTCTGAGCCATCAATAGTGGTTATCTGTTAGGGTTATGTAAGCATATCCCAAGCTATCAGAGCTCTGTGATGGAAGAAGAATTGTGGACATTTTAGTTCTGACGTTTTCTTCTCCACTTCAAAACGCAGTGTTTCTGTGCGGTTGGTGCGTTGGGTCTGACCTGCCATAACTTCCTACAGTATTAATGTTCCATGATCTAATGCAAATACAAGAGTTTAACTGAGGGCAGAAGAATTAGGAAAGGATTCTGTATAATGTCAGATCCTGCATCATCCATGAAATAACAAACATGTCATTGTGCTGTGTGGTATAGGGCACCTCTTTCTGTGTATGGCGGCCCACTTCTGGTGGTGAAAGAACATAAGTGACTCATAGTAAATCTAATATGAATACATAAGCCTCATGATTTTTATTTATTTATTATTGAGCCAGGCATAACCAGCTCTGTTCAAATAAAATCCTGAAACATCTGAATTGCCTCAGCTGTTTTATATTTTATTCTTAATTCTGAGGTTCATTAGTGAAATACATTTGTACATGTAACACTTGTATCACATGGCACCTTATCAGATGAAGCGGGCTTTGCCCACGAAAGCTTATGCTCCAAAATACCTGTTAGTCTATAAGGTGCCACAGGACTTCTTGTTGTTTTTGAAGATACAGACTAACACGGCTGCCTCTCTGATACTTGTATCATACTAGGTCCACTAGAGAAATATGGCAGTGTAGCAGCTCAAGTGATCCACTGAGTGTTCGAATGTTCATGTGTTCCATTCCTATTAGTATAGTACGCTGGGGCTGCATTTGTTCTGGAACATGTATACACATTGGACCTGACAAAAGAGAATTTTGAGGACATCCCAACTGTTTCCACTCTCCTGGTCTACTCCCATTTCTTCCGGGTAAAGATTATAGCTCCTCCTCAGTTCCACTAGGGAAAGAAGTGACAACTTTGTCTGTGAAAACTTCTGAACACTCTCTTTTCACAGCATGCAGGGTAAACGGGTCTTCTACTGCCAGGCCAAGACGTCGATGAGATGCTAGAGCACTACAGTCTCACGTCCATCAATCCCCAACCCCTGTTCTCTACTCTGTCTCACACCAGCCACAAGGATTACCCTGGCTTACTAATGAACTGTGTCAAATGGAGCAGATGGCCCATATTGCTATACACTTGTCACAGCACAGATCTGAGCCCCTATTCCCACTGCATACAGCTTGGCTTTTTTTCATTTTGTTTTGTTTTTGTGTTTATTTTTGTTTGTTTTTTGCATTAAATTAAATGTCAACCTTTAAGGCTATAAGATCACGTTAGCTTGTTCAGGCTTCTGTCTGCGAGGAATGACCAGATCTGGAGTTAATTACTAAAGACAGGAGAAGCTAAAGTTGAAAGAGGCAAAGGCCAAAGATGTCAAATCTGTGTCCTTTTATTTTGCCCTTCTATATTCATTGTGGCACATCTGTGGAGCTATTGCGAGACATTGGAACAGTGACAGTTGTCAATGACTTGTAGATGAAAAAGCAGAACTGAACCACTGTGGAACTCATTCCGTTTTCTTGCTTTTTTCCCCAGACTACTAAAGCTGAATCAATTACAGTTAAAGTTCACGTGGGAGATCAGGGCTGGGGTGTCACAAGCCTGATTTAAGGAAAACTGTGTGTGTGTCTGTCTAACCTCTGGAAAGGTCCCACTGAATCACTCCACTTCACAGAAGCCTTGCTGTCTCATTTCAAATCTCATCTGAAGATAGAGCTTTTCTCCCTTGTCTAGATCTTTTAATGTCTCTCCTCCTTAATTCTTTCACAACAGAATTATATTTTTTCAGCATCTCCATAGACCAGTTTGAGTTGACAGTGTCACACAATGAGCTTCCTATTATTAATAAAGAAGTTTCTGCTTGACTTCCAGCTCTGACCAAACGCTAGAAGTAAACTGAACTCTAGTCTGTGATTAAATTTCAAATACTGTATATTCTCTATAAACCATAAACTGTCTGATGTCTGTGCTTGTATCTGATTTACAGTGTAGGAGCCATGAGGCCAGAACTTTTTGTTTTTAATGATTTGTTTGTCAAAAGACTTGTACAGTACATTTAAAAGAAATATTTCTAACTAAATTATCCTCTGTATGAACATATGTCTGTGTACCGTACTATAGGTCTGTTCTTCCCTAGGTTTTTACATATGCCACCAGTAATGCACAAGAATCTATGAGAAACCTTCATACCACCCACATCCAAGTCTACCCGTAAATCTGCTTGCAGATCCTTTGGAACTGATAACATTCTTGGTGGGCTCACTAATCCCTTCTCTGCTGCCTGCAATTTTCAGGATCTAGCTAGGCACTTCAGTGGAACAGTTAGGCCACGGCTACACTAGCCCCCCACTTTTGAAAGGGCGATGCTAATGAGCCACTTCAGCAGATGCTAAAGAGGTGCTGCCATGCATATGCAGTGCCTCATTAGCATAATGGCGGCCACACACGTTTCAAAAGTGGCGCTTTCAAAACACGCGCCACCGGTGCAGATGGGGACCTTTCGAAAGGACCCCCGGACTTTGAAAGCCCCTTCTTCCCATTTGGTTTTGGGAGGAAGGGGCTTTCAAAGTCCAGGGGTCCTTTAGAAACGCCCCCATCTACACTGGTGGTGTGTGTTTTGAAAGCGCCACTTTTATGCCAATGAGCATCTGCTGAAATGGCTCATTAGCATCCCCCTTTTGAAAGGGTGGTGCTGGCATAGCCACAGCCTCGGGATGTAGCATAGACCCAAGAGGACTTTTCACAAGTGTGCACCCTTGCCCATTAAAGCAGTTCTAGATGGGACCTTGTAACATAGGTCTTTGAGATTTTGTTGCCATGCTTTGACTTCTGTGTTAATATTTTAGGAGGATGTTGGAGTCGGTCTCTCACAGCACCTTTTCGCCAAACACAATGGTCTGTGAGCCCCTGATGTCATGGACAGAATTGTTTGGGACAACTGAGGACTGCTACCCCATCTTTGATCATCAGCCAGGTGTGTACATAGACTCTGTTTGAAAAGAAGTGTATGCGTGTGGGGGAGCTGGATTTAACAGCGGTACATTGGCTGTGATGGGATATGGCCTGTGCATGCTCTGCTCACTGCTCAGCCTATTGTCATGTTTATTTCTCATTCAAGCACTTTTACTCCGTTCAGGCACATAAGCTGACTGCGTGCAAGATAGTCATATGAAAAACAATACCTGTTTGCACATCTATTGTAAGAATCATATATACAAGAGGCTTACATCACTGTAGTGTATGTGGGCCTCACAACCAGGAATGGGTGCCTCATCACAAGATCCCTGTGGCATAGGGAAGCTTTTTCCCCATTAGATAAGTGCAAAAACAAGTCAGAGAAGTCAAGTGATTTGCTCGAGGTCAACCAGCAATCTATGGCAGACCCAGAATTCGACCCTAGACTTCCTGAGTTTCACCACTCTGAGCCCAAAAGAACACCAGAGCTTTTCAGCTATCAGTTAATTAAGTTTCTCAGTTGGGCGCTGTCATCTTCTTATTGCAAGAAGTCAAACAGACTCACAGCATGTCAGCGATAGCCCCCCTAGGTTACAGAAGGAGTCAAAAGCTGAGACAAGAATAGATCCTACTATGCCAGGGCCCCAATCTTTTGCACTGTCTACTTAAAACACAGAATTTGCTTTTGAAATCTTTTTGCCTAATGCTGCATGTTACTTATTGTGGCAGGACCAGGTCAGAGGGAGAGAAAGACTGCCCAAACAGGTAAAAGGACTGGCTAAATATGAGTAGGGCAATTACAGGCAGCTGGGTGGGAACTGGCTCGACCAAATTGTGGCCAGCTGACTCCATTACTGGCTTAATAAGAGACCTTTAAAAACCCTCCACAGGTGGAAGAGCAGGGGGGGAGAGCAGAGAAAGAGAAAGAGAAAGAGAAAGAGAAAGAGAAAGAGAAAGAGAAAGAGAAAGAGAAAGGCTGTGTTTACACTTGTATTCCTCTTTTGAAAGAGGTTTGCAAATGAGGGAAATCAAAAATGCAAATGAGGTGCAGATTTGCAAATGTGGCACCTTATTTGCATATTCTTAGTTTGAAAGAGCTTCTTTTGAAAGAAGAAAACCAGTGTAGACGCTGCTCTTTTGAAAGTAAACCCCATCTTCGAAAGAATCCTTCTTCCCTTTTTTATGGGAAGAAGCATTCTTTCGAAGATGGGGTTTACTTTTGAAAGAGCAGCATCTACACTGGTTTTCTTCTTTCGAAAGAAACTATTTTGAAATATGAATATGCAAATGAGGTGTCGGATATATAAATTTGTACCTCATTTGCATTTTTGACTTCCTCATTTGCATACCTCTTTTGACAGAGGAATGCAAGTGTAGACACAGCCAAAGAGAAAGGAAAACCCTGAGAGGAAGGCAGACTGGCTCCAGCTCAGGAACAGCTGGGAAGAAAGTCCTGGGGGTGGGAGGAGGACCAGGAGCTAGAGCTGGGTTCCTGATCACAGAGACACTTTGCAAATCCTAGCACCTGTGGAGAAGGGTGAGAGACTGAACCTGGCTGTGGCCTAGGTAAAAGAGACCCTTATCACACCATACTATGTATAGTAATTCACTTTGACAGTGACATTTCTAAATTTTCTGCAACTTTGTGTAAATGTATTGTCCATAGCAGCAACCACTAGTTAAATACATAGTAAATGTGTGAATTTTGAGATTTTAAAAACCAGCACAGCCCTCAGTGGATTGTAATAGTACATCAATATTACCACAGTAATGCCCCCACTGGATTAGTTGCTGATACTCCTGAACATGTAGTGTACAATTCCTCCACTGTGCTTATGGAACTACATCTGGGGCATATAGTTAGGAAATCAATCCAAATAGCAGACTTTCATGCCAGATCCCTGCCATAAAGGTTCAGGTAGCATTTCCCATTACAAATTATTTTCCTTCCATAAGAATTTGATTCTGGATGACTGGATTTCCCCCTGCCACCACCACCCCTCTTTCCTTAGGCTACATCATTCAAAATGCTTGGAAAGAAAACGCAGCATAGGCCGTGCCCACACTAGCCCCAAACTTCGAAATGGCCACGCAAATGGCCATTTCGAAGTTTACTAATGAAGCGCTGAAATGCATATTCAGCGCTTCATTAGCATATGGGCGGCCACGGCACTTTGAAATTGACGCGCCTCGCCGCTGCATGGCTCGTCCAGACTGGGCTCCTTTTTGAAAGGACCCCGCCTCCTTCGAAGTCCCCTTATTCACATCAGCTCATGGGAATAAGGGGACTTCAAAGTAGGCGGGGTCCTTTTCAAAAGGAGCCCCGTTGGGACGAGCCACGTGGTGGCGAGGCGCGTCAATTTCGAAAGTGCCGCGGCCGCCCGCATGCTAATGAAGCACTGAATATGCATTTCAGCGCTTCATTAGTAAACTTCGAAATGGCCATTTGCATGGCCATTTGGAAGTTTGGGGCAAGTGTAGACGTAGCCATAGACTCACTCATGTTACCAAGCCAGCCTTGTGGTGAAACTGGGATCTGACTCAGATATTTTTGCCCCCAAAACAACTTTTATGGCTTCAAATTACAAAACTGGTGCTCTTACAAGACCTCGTCCCCTCACAAGACAGTTTCAACTATTAGAGAACAGCAGTTTTGAACTAGTTTAAACCATAACAAGTTTATGATCCTCATGCATGACATGCTTGTTTCTGGGCTGTAAACCTTAGCCATTCAAATTTGCCCATATAATCTGGAATAGAATCTGCTCCAAATGCATGTGAGAAGAAGCTCAAGTGTTGCGCAGGAACAGAAGTTCTTCTTTGTGGGGAATTCTTTGATTTGTTTTTTATTTGTTTTCATTCTGAATGAAAGCAAAAACCAAAGAATTTCTGAGTTTTCTGTGAAGCAACTTGGCAGGGTTGAAGGGAGAAATATTTCAGGTAAATTGTTTTGTTTTAGCTTTGACTTTTTTGAATTTATATTATAAAGTTCAACCGTATCAAAATGTGAGACTGTCTCAATTTCAATGAATCAGCATTTCTTAATGGACAGTCATTCCATTAGAAATTTTTCCATCAGCTCTGACCATCTTCATTAGCTATTACCAGTATATGGCCTACAGACAGATAGCTGTGCTGTTCCAACTCCATCTAGTTAAAGATCCGTGTTGCTCATAGACAATGGAAAGAACATTAGACTGTCTAAAGTAATTGAAATGGTTCCTAAGCATACATCATTGCTTTGTTCTGGGCTCTTATCACAGATCACACGCTAAAATGGGTTGGTCTGTGTAAGTACTTGGCCTTCATTTGACCTGTCTGTGGCTACATCTATCTTTCCTCTTTTTTTTGTCTTAGGATTACTCAGTGTTGGATGCTCCTCCACCTTTCTAGCATGACTTAGGGCTGCAATAACTTCTCCCATGAACTGACTTAAAACTTTCTTGTAGAATCCACTAAACTGTGTTCACTTTTTTTTCTTCCCTGTGGTAGCCCAAGAATAAATTTCACAGTTGTGTTATATCAGTGCTAGCAATGCTATACAACTAGACTTAAGCTAGAAACAGAAGACTCTTAATAATACTATACTTATCGGAAGCACAAGAGAGCACAGAATATGGTTTTTCCTAGGTTGTGATCTGGCCATGATCCCTATGCTTTCTGGGGAAAACAATTTACCATTTTGGATTTTGAATGACCTGAGTTCCTCTGTAAATAAAATAGTAGACATGTGGCAGAACTGCAGGAGCCTATAATGAGACAGGCAGAATTTCTGATATGACTGCATACAGAGTGTAGTTCTAGTCTCACTCCTGCCTATGGGGGGGCCAACAGCTTTGCAGGACTATGGGCAAGATGGCCGGGGGTAGGGCCGCTCCATCCCTCAGAAGGAGCAGCGCTTTGGGTGGAAGCAATGAGGCCAGAAGTAGCCATTCCTCAGCATTGCCCGGACCATAGCTCTGGGCCCCCACCCCTCCCAACCCTCAGAGTTGCACAGACCATATGGCAAGATGGCTGGTGTGATTTAAAGGGCCTCAATGCAATAGGAATGGTGATGGCTGGGAGCCCCAGGCCCCCAGAGAAATGGCCCCCTTTACCTTCCCCATTTGCAGAGCCCTAAAATACTCAGTCTGGAAAAAATGTAACCCAAATTCAACCTAAAGGCAAGTAACAAACCACAACTTAGCAGAGGTCCATGTTGTTGTTGGAACTCTGGCTCCCCCTTATCTCTGCTATCAAATTCCCCTCTTCCCAGAGATCTATAGTCATGGAAGCTAAAACTAGGCTGTAGACAGTGGTAAAAGTAACATAAAATTTCTTACCAGTACTGTCCTATTGCAGCCTGGGTCTCTGCCAGCTCTTTAAGTATCTCCCTGCTGGTTTTTGCCACAGGATAGCCAGCTCTTGCCAGAGCTGCACACCAGAGTGCCCCCATTTACTCTCACCTCTGGCTGTGAAGGATGGCTGTGCTTCAGCACCCGCGTCTTGAAAAGTGGTGTCCAGTCTGTGTGGTGTTTACAGTCCAGTTCAATGGTTCCCAGGACTCCCATTATAAAAATTATTCCTGTCCCTCACCTCTAGTTCTAGGCACATTTCTGAAATGTTCCTGTTGGCTTCTCCCACCTCATATCATCTGGATAATTCTTATTTAGAATTTCACTACGCAGCAAGGAGAAGACAGCTGGTCCTTTTCCTCCCACTCAAAGGTATCATACTTCTCCTGTAGAGGCTTATTAGCTGCTCAAGAAGCTAAACTTCGGTGTAAGGACTAAAGGAAGCGTGCTTTTAAAAATATCAAACCACCCTCTCACCACTTTCTGAGCGCCATGACATATGTCAGCACTTTCTGGGACCCTACAATATCTTCTGACTTTCAAAAAGAATCCATTCTTTTTAGAAATCAATAGTGAAGCTAACCCTCACAAGAACCATTCCATGAAATGAACATGCCATGGCATTTATATTACCAGCAAAGCTGGTAGTTATCATCATCAAGTCAAAGTTTTGGGATCAGTTGCTTGAGTATTTAAAGGTTACTTAATGTAATTTTTAAAAGAAGAGGAGTAGTTGCTTTTTTCTCATGTTACCCTAGAAGAATTAAAAACAGATGCACCAGAGGAGCAAACTTCACTTAATTCTTCAAGACATTAGAAAGACATTTTGGCCTTTATCCTTACCCCATCTCTTCCATAATCAGAAAATTATCTAAACAACTCAAGGGTCCCAAAGGTACAAATAAGACAACACTAAAAAGATAATGCTGGATTCATGCCCTGATGCCTTAACCTTATTTGAAAGTAAAGTAGGCTACCCTGTTCCAATTCTGCCAAAGGTCTGGAGCCAGCCCTCAGTCCCCAACAGGAGGGACAGGTGACATACTGATTCTGTGCCTTTTCTGGCTAGCTTCAGAGCCAGAGGTCCTGTGGAGCATGGCTGACTTTCAAGCTGCCCTCTCTCACCAAAAGGCCTGAACGGGATTGTTGGCAGTACAACTGCTTCCCTCCCACATGAATCAATCATTCTCTGCCGCAGCTATGCAAACAATACCAGGGCCTACAGAACTTGATTCAGTGTCAACCTGTATTTCACAACTGACCTCTTCCTTTATAAAGGACAAGAAACAATGTCAGATTCAAATACCTTCAAAGTTTTTAGAGCCTGAAACACAGATCCAAAGTTCGCATCTTTTTCCCACATCTTCTCCTATCTATACTACCTCCCTTCGATAGGATGAGACTTCATAGGGTCTGTGATACTCAAGAATACATACAGCACTCTTTTAATTCTATGTGCATGAATAAATGGAGATATTTACAATATGTGGATGACACATGAAAGAACACAAACTGTTCTATAAGTTTTAAAGCTTCACAAAAAAATCTCATATTTATACTTTTGAAACCCATTTAAAATGCAAGATCCATATTTCCACCACTGTCACAATTTTGAACCATTGCATTACTTTCATTAGGGTACTTAAGTCTAACACAACAGCAACATTTACACTCAGAAATAAACTATCTGGCTAGGCTCATGACCAAAACAAAAATTAGGTCCCATTGTGTGCACGCACTGCAATCTGATTCTACACTGCCTTCTATTTTTCATACAAATTGACCAGAAAGTGCATGGAGTTAAAGAAAAGTAATCTGAACATGAAACTAGTTCTGGCTGACTGGTAAGAGGAATTAGGAAATCAAAGATGAGACAAAGGATGCTTTGAGATAAGATGTGGATAAAAAGGAACCAGTATCTAACTATTTTCTTAGCTATGTATCACATTTTCATCCCTAAACAAAAAAGCAGTCATGTAGCACTTTGAAGACTAACAAAATTAATTGTATTAGCTTTCATGGGGCAGACCCACTTCTTCAGATGTGTTACTATTTTCATCCCTATGGTAGTTACATGCCTTTCACTTACTATCTACTGTCACATGCTTGGTCAGTCATGATTAGTATAGGCCAGAGCATCAGGTGGTGTAAACTGGCAAAGCTCTTTTAAAAAGGAGAGAGCAACAATTTCAAAGATCGATAATTCTGTCATTGGACCAGAATGCCTCCGGATGCTCATTCTCAAGGATTCCAGTATAACAAACAGAATTTTTCTAGTGAGTTAATAGAAGTAATGAGTCTGGAAGACAGAATTTTGTTTCTATTTTCCACAGGGTTTAAGAAATGCACCCAGAGCTAAAGGGCATTGTAGTGTGTTTGGCTCTAATCCTAGTAGCTGCTCCATGCAGGCTGCACCCGCACAAACATCCAAGGGAGCCTTTTGCAAGATGAAGACCTTTTCCATTCATGTTTCCCATTCTGTAGCCAGTTGTCAGGCAGGCTACAGATATTCTCCATTCCCTCAAGTGGTAAAGATCTGAGTGCTTGCACCTAAAGAAACAGTATTCATAGTCAAGCTTCCCTGTACAGGTGATCTTTATAATGCTAATCACTGTTGACTGCAGCATGTGCCTGTGTTATCCTTCTCCTACTTTCACCACCAGAGCTATTTTTTTAAAAAAGCAGATATTCTACAAACAAATCATAGAAGAATAATTTTCAAGTATTGTTGTAAAATAATAGCAACAAGCTTTTCCCACCAACTGTATTGCTGATCGAGAAACTTTTTCACCTTTGTTGAAAAATAATGTCGACACTTTCAACTGAAATATTTCAGACTAAAATTTGCCTACCAGCCACGCAAGCATCTTTCTTTACCTGTCACAGGTGTTTCCCGGAACAAGAATTTTGCCAGGAGCTACATGCACATTCCACCATCTAGTGGCAGTCTCTAAAATAACAAAAGTTCACACAACTCTTTTTAACACTTGCATTTCATCTGGAAGTACATAGTGTGGTGATAACCTGCTGGGTATAGCTGTGGAAATTGGCATTTCCCTTAGTAATTAACATGATATTTACCTACCTGCCAGGGGTATTGTTAGGTTCCTTTAAGTCTTGTATAGTGTTTTGAGGTATCTCTCAAGTGGTTCAGCATCTTGTCCTGAGACACACTGTCATTTTTACTGCAAAAGTACTATGAAATTTGGTGTCCCTTCACTTTTCTTGTTAACAAGTTATTTACATCAGAAGGAAATAATCATGAAATTGGAGTGAGAGGGTAATGCTAAAGGATTTGATTCCACAGTATTTTAATTATCCTGCATGAATATTTTACTACCCCTCACTTTGGGTCTATATTTCATCTTATGTATCACACTTGAGATTGAGAGGCATGTCCTTTTGGTATCATTCTATAAAAATGCCCTACATAATAATTAATAATATCTTACATGCAAAAGGCTGTAATACTTGGCCACCAAACATAAGCAGACAGAATTAAAATTAATAATTGAGGAAGATTGTGGTCTTACTAGAATAAGGAATGGGAACTGCTCTTATCTGGATTATGCTCACTGGGAAGCATTTCATAATTTTAAGTATTTCAGCTTCATTTCTCTCTCCTGCTAAATCTCTTGCAGCTGGTGATTCCTGCTGGACAGCTATTCACCCGGAATACTGGAGTAAACACGATGTCTGGGAGTGGCTGCAGTTTTGCTGTGACCAATACAAGCTAGATGCCAACTGCATCTCCTTTTCCCACTTTAATATTAATGGCTTGCAGCTGTGCAGCATGACCCAAGATGAGTTCACAGATGCCGCTGGCATTTGCGGCGAATACCTTTATTTCATCTTACAGACCATCAGGACACGTGGTTAGTGTTTCAAGGATGGAATGCAAAACAAAAAAAGCTTTAAACTTTTGCCTGAACTTCATGCTAATGGAAAATGCTGGAATAACAGCTCTGGGACTAAAGTCCCTTATTTATTCAGAGAAGAGGTGACGCCCCTCTGGTGTCTAGATCAATTGTAAGCACAGGAGAAATGCAGCAGATAAATAGAAGATAGCATGGGCAGTGACGTTACTGGCTTCCCAACTGGGCCCTCTCGTGTCATTTATGCCTGAAATGACAGAGTATGGTCAGAATAAGACCATAGTTCAGATGCCAGGGCCCTTTCAGTCCTTGGCTTTTCCACTGAGACTGTGGAAAATGCACTGTAGGTGCAAAATGTGGTGTATTCACTCAGAGAAAAGTGGAATGAGACCACCAAACTCATTTCAAATCAACCAACTTCAGATACAGATTGCACCTCTCAAATCCAGGACTTACTCATCCAGCAGCAACCCTGGTCCACAAGGACTACAGATGTTCTAGGACCAGAGAGTTCTGGGGCTGGGGCCAGACAAGCATCCATGGAGCCCGTGTCTGGCAGCCCAGCTGGAGCCAGCACCTGAGGAGACCAGGCTGGGCCCAGAGCAAAGATGTATCACTTGCCTGCCCTGTGGCAGTGCTGGGGTCAGAGGTGGAGCCCCTGTCTGATCCTCAGTAGCACAGGGGCTGGTGCTCTCCACCTGCCTTGTAGGCAGGGGCCAGAGCTGGAGTCTCCCGGCTGCCCTGCAGCAGCACAGAGAGGGCTGGAGCCTCGTGGCAGCCCCACCACAGTACAGGGTTGGAGCACCGTGGCAGCCCTAGGGAGCATAGGGCTGCCTGGTAGCAGACCTCCTCTGGTCTGGCAAATTCTATTGTATGGAACCTCACAGGTCCCGACCTTGCTGGACCTGGGAGGTGCAACCTGTACTGCTACTATGTTCCTCTCAACACAACAGAGATTGCACTGTTTATCTGATGGTGGGCACAAGGTTTTGTTGGGCACATGTTACAAACAGGAGACCCTCATTAATACACTTGACATTATTCTCAAACACAGTCCATTTCCTTTACTTATTTTCCACCTTATTATTGCTTCCTAACAGATTAAGAAATATATTGCTGCTGAAGTGAATCTAAGCACACAAACTTCTCAACTATTGCCTGTCTGGCCTAACTGAAGCAAAGTAAAATTTCTTTCACAGCTAGTCTTTAGTTTAGATTCCCAGAGATTCATAGGCTGAGTCTGTAGGTTTCTGTTCTGATAAACTAAATGACTTTTTATTGCCCCGGGGACAGGAAGTCTTAGCAGGTCTATTCCAGGGCCACACTATTTTTCCCCTCTCCGGATGGATTATAAATTGATGGGCGCTTATGGAGTTAGAGCCAATCCTGCAATGCATTTCAGCCACTTTGTGTCTCCCAGTGATTCAAGGATTTCCTAAGGCCGGCTTACCTGCTACTTCAGGAGTGGTGTACGGTTCTCATAGGGCTGTTGGCTACTGATGAAGTAGATATAGCCATGCAAAAGGGGCCTGACCTAAGAATCCCTGCACTCAAGCAACCCCTGGCTGCCAGAACAGCCTCTGGGGTCTGACAGTACAGGCCTTTTCCTGCAATTGTTCCATACGGCTGGGAGGGAGCCACTCAAACCCCAGGCATAGGTGTTAGCTCTCCCTCCAACCGGAAGCGCTCAAGGTGCACCCCCTCCAGCAAAGGCCCTGCCACGCCATCCAGCCTGTGCTCTGAATTGGGTGGGGGTCCTATTGAAAAATGAAGGCCTGGTGCTAATGCGTATGCACAAAAAGGCCAAATGAAGGTTGTACAGGCAACCTTAACTGCAGCATTTCCTAAATCTACTTGAAGTAGCGTAGGGAGAAATGAAGAAATGGGCTTTAGAAAAGACTTGAAGGGAGGGGGCAATCTAAGTATGTGGGACAATATGGAAAACACAAAAGGTGAGAGAGAGAGAGGTCAGGTAGGCAGGAAGCTTGGCCCAAGTGAGGAGCACAGAGGGGAGGTTAAGAGGAAAGGAGCGAAGTGTGATGGAGTAGGTGATACTTGTTTAAGGCCTTTGACCTAGATACAGGGAGGTGAGAGAGAGCCTGTGAAGGACCGGAACCTAGTAATGATAAGGCCAGAGAAGTGGGAGGGAAAGCTGGTCGTTAGCAGCAGCCTTTGCATAGATAGGAGCATAATTTTCCTTGTGCAATTTGTATTTGTCTATATTCTCTTTTGAGTTTCTATCCAGACATGCTAATATAGCATGGGAAAAGGGCTCGGGCTGTGCCCTCAGAGTCAATGCCAAGTCCTTCGGCACACTGTGTGAATATAGAATTGAACACTGGATCTCACGTTTTCCCCCCATAGGCGTTTCCTTTTTTAAGGACACCAAAGAATCGAAGTCACCTGCCACAGATTGTAAGTACTCTTGTTTTCTGCCTGCAAAGCTCTGTTCACTAGGAAAGGTGAGACGTGTTCCACACTTAGCAACAGGCGGATAAGAGAGCAGTTGTCCCAGGGCCCAGCTTTTCAAGGGAACCTGGAGCTCTGGGCCCCTTTGAAGTGCTGGTAGTGCTGCTTCACACAGTTGTGAGGGGCCCAGTGCTATGACCCTGGCAGCACTAAGGACAACTGCCCTTGGCCCCCACCCCTTCCACCTTTGGCCTTGTCCGTCCTGGGGCTGTGGTGTTGGGCTGCCCTCCCAATTTGCTCCAGAGCCCGCAGCAGCTGTCAGCCCCACTGTTGCAGATGCTGCAGTTCAAGAGATTTTTACAAAAGAGAAAACACTCCAACATTGTCTCCATTTGAATGTTTTAAAGACTCTTGTGGTGGGAAGGGAAGGGTTAGTGAGGTTCCCAACAGAGGCTCCTTTTCCCCTGTTGAGAATCTTAACAGCCTAGTCCTGTCACTGTGGCTGTAACACAGTGATAGCCTGTGGTGGCAGAACTGCATTCAGCTCTTGCAGAGTCCCTGGGTCTGACCGGATTTACTCTCACTCTGTGTGGATGTAGGCAGTGTGGAAAACCCTCTGACACAGGACATGTTTCAAGGGAGCACAGAGTTCACTAAACAAAACTGACCAGAGATGCGAAAATGTCACTCCATTACATGAGGGCGCAGGGGAAGCACACTGGTGCATTGTCCTACCATTGGACGATGATGTGTCATTGTCTATGTAATTCTAGTCGATGCCATTGGCACTGGCAGGAAGTCCTGAATCCCAGAATTTCAGCACTAAAATAGTGAGTCTCTTCCTCTTCAACTGAGAGGCTAAGAACTCTTGCTTGAGGCTTCAACAGATTGAGAAGTCACAGGGGATCAGGCCAGCAAACATGATGGCTAACACACTGAAGAGTGGGTTGTACAATAATGCAAAACTATGATCCCAGGCATCATTTTTCCCACCTTAAATGATTTTGTAGCTCTCTGCTATTCCATTCAGTGAGGTGGCTTTCTGGACCTTCTTTGTTTCATACCACTGCTACAGAGAGAGCCCTAGTACTCACCTTGAAGAACTTGCTGTTGTGTGCAAGGCAGGGCAGATCTGTTGATTTATAGAAGTTACAAAACTATTGGTGACAACCAGCCTTTGCTAGCCATATGAACTCTTGACTGTAGTGTAGTCTGAATGCCAAGCCAGGAATGCCCCCATTTTCACATCATGACTATGTCTACAGTACAGAGATCTTTAGAAAGAAGCTCTTCCAGAAGATCTCTTCCGAAAGAACTTGTTTCAAAAGGATGCGTCCACACACAGAAAAGCGGCTCAAAAGAGTGATCTGCTCTTTTGAAAGAAAGCATCCCCACAGCCCCCGCTCTTTCAAAAGAACGGGCCAGAGATTGAAAATGAAGCCTGTTCTTTCAAAAGGGCCCTGCAGAGTGTCTACATGTTTTCTTTTGAAGGAAGCTTTCAAAAGCGGGGGCACTTTTTCCTACAACAGAAAAGGAAGAGTGATTTTGAAAGGTGCGCCACCCTCTTCCCATTTACTTGCGAAACAATGCTTTTTGTGTGTAGATGCTCCATGGGCTCTTTTGAAAGAGCCCCTTTCTTTCGAAAAATCTTTTGAAAGAACTTGCTAGTGTAGATGCAGCCCATGTATATGGATTTGATAAAGAGACCCCTAAATTCCCTACAACCAAATAATCAGACATAATGTGTAGATATGTTAAATGTTTTGGGGCTTTTTGGTGGTGCTTGTCAAATTACTAAACTGCAAGTTAATTAGTCCCTTTGGTTTAGCTTTCTCATAAAGCAGTCTTCTTCTTTTGCTCCTTCTTCTTCTTCATAAAAGATAACTTGAGTAACAGCTCACATCCCCAGTTTGACTCAATGTTGCAATGACATTTGATTAGATGAACATGTTGCCCATTTGACCACTTATCTCCAGACTCAAATGCCCCCTTCACATGTCATTTTATTCTTCTGTTCCAGACAAAGACCAGGCATGCTTGAGAGCAGGGGGCATGAAGACTCCAGAATGTCACAATCATGGTAAAACAAGTAGGTATATATTTAAAATGCAGAAGTTGTGCTGGGAAGATTATGAGGCACACAAAGGCCTGGTTTCAAATGTTTGCCAGAAAGGGGTGAATCACTCAGTGATAAGCAAAATATAGAGCAGTGGCTGAGCTGCAGTGTTGCCAGCTCTCACAATTGTAGCATGAGTGTCTTTACATGGGTGCTTTCCTGGCGTCTGCAAAACCTCAGCTTTCATTTTTTTAAAAAAGTAAGCTTCTAGCCTTGAGAGTTGTGAAGAAAAGGTGGAAAGTGAAAACTAAGTGTGACCTAAAGGCTCAACATACAGAAGGCAAATAAACAAATTCAAATTATTTAATAAAAAAAAAAACCTATCAGCCACACTTGTGACTTTGAGAGGCCTGGCTGAAGAATTTTGAATGCTTGTGTAATCCACACACCTCTGTGTGTTTTATGGTGCCATGTAGTGGCACCTTGACCACTTCAGAGAAAGAATGAGTGCGGTCTGCAGCTTAAGTTGAGAGCCAGCTGGTTTTTAGATCAGGCTGTAGATGTGCCTGCACACTAAGCTCCATGGGTCCCAGCTTCAAGTCTGCCTGTGGTTAGTTACACTTGCAGTTGATAATAGTGCGTTTGGCACTTCCCCATTTTCCTGATTCCTGGGACACTGCTTACTCAGAATCTCCTTAAGCGTGATGCACGCACACCGGGTAACCACAAGTGTCCACTTTCTTAGCGGGGTAATCTTGTCCCTTTCAGAGCATTTATGATTCAGGCAAGCCTCAGGCTTAAACACCAGCACACAGAGAAAGCCACTTGCATGGGGAGCGGTGCCCACCTGGTGCTGAAGCTGTAAATGTTCAGAGATAAAGGGGAATTTGGTCACCATTGTTAATGCAGAAATTTCATCAGCACTAAACTCACAACAAACCTTTTAAAATTAATCTTAAAAATGGGCTGTAAAAACAATCCTCAAACACAGCTGTCCTTTATTAGGAACTTCCACCATTAGTCTGTGAAGATCAGAAATGATTCCTGTAGGCAGAACCTTGAAGGATGTAACTTCATCCCAAATTTGTAAAGGGGAAACATTCAAAATTTTACTGGGGTAAAAGACAGATTCTAGAATTAGGTCCTTTTCAAGGTCAGTTTGCAGAAGGTAATTTAATTCTGCTTATACATAAGCAACGCAATTGGTCTCCTAAGCTAAATGAATGCTAGATACTGACAGATACAACCCAGCTGTACCAATTTATTTCTATTGCTATAGTACTGTGTCACTAAAAGTCTGTTAATCTTCTGTCCTCTTCCTGCTGAAGGCATTCAGAGTTCTCACTTGTGGGAATTTGTACGAGACCTCCTCCTTTCCCCAGAAGAAAACAGTGGCATTCTCGAATGGGAAGATAGAGAACAAGGCATCTTTCGAGTTGTGAAGTCAGAAGCCCTAGCAAAGATGTGGGGACAAAGGAAGCGCAATGACAGAATGACATATGAAAAACTGAGCAGAGCTCTCCGGTGCGTTAGTAGATGATTACTAATGGTGTGTTATGAGTCCACTTCGCACAACTATGTGGATTGCGTAGCTTTTTACTATGATATCCAAGGTTCATGAGCCACTCTAAGATTACAGGCCAGATGGTCAGATAGCATAAATCAACATAACTCCTCAGAAGGCAGTGGAGCTATTCTGACTTAGGTGAGCTAAGAATCTGGCTCATGGCTTGTAATGCAACAGTACTTGCCTTTCTGCTTTGACAATAATCCTAGCAAATCATTCTGAACTGTGGTCATCCTAGAAGCAAAAATACACATACAATGTTTGTTTTAAAAGAGCAAAGTTCACCCTTCAAAAAGTCTGGCAAAGCTTTGAACTCTATTGTAAACTGAGCTGGGGATGTGAGATTATCCATTTAACAGAAAGAAAGGATTGCTGTTCCACAGGGGAAAAAAATGGACTTCTTTGTTCGGCTGCTATTGTGTATGACTAGGGAACAGTTCCTTTAAAGTAAAGTCCACTTCTGTTTTGTTACTGCAGGTATTACTATAAAACTGGAATTTTGGAACGCATAGACAGAAGGCTAGTGTACAAGTTTGGAAGGAACTCCCATGGGTGGCAGGAGAACAAGCTATGAACTAATTGCCCCATGCATCAGACTGATTATGCAATTGACAACGTGAAGTGACTGACTGCGACACCTGAGACATGGAATGTTTCTCCTGCATCTCTCCTCTGTACCTGTCTGTAGTTGACACTTCTCTGGGAAACTGGCCAGAGCAGCCCATGACAGCACATCAGTGGGTGGCTCTTCGCTATATATCTTCTTATCAACATTAGCTTATGCATAGCCCTTATGAAAGTAACACCTCTGATGCATCTCCAGGTGTGGTTAAAAAGAACTATTTTATCTGTGCCAAGGAAGGTAATCTTTTGTCATTACCTGTGAGCTCTCAGCATGAAATTACTGCTTCCTACTGACACTGAAAAGAAGTCAGTGAAGATATGTTTATTATTGCAATAAGGTTGTTAAATATTTTGCAGAACAGACAATCTTTTTTCCTAGTCTTTGTTAGAATGGCAGTATTTTGGCTCATCTAGAGATAATTGCATTGTGGTCAGTGTATGTTCTTGAGCTTATTACCAAGGCCCCAAGTCTCAGGTCTGCTACACTCCTTTTATGCTAGAAGACACAAAACTAGGGGGAGAGGTAGATACATTGGAGGGTAGAGAGAGAATCCAGAGTGACCTGGATAAATTGGAGGACTGGGCCAAAAGAAATCGGATGCGGTTCAATAAGGAGAAGTGTAGAGTCCTGCACCTGGGGCGGAAGAATCCCAAACATTGTTACAGGCTGGGGACCGACTGGCTCAGCAGCAGTACGATGGAAAGGGACCTAGGGGTTATGGTGGATGAAAGGCTGGATATGAGTTATCAGTGTGCCCTTGTAGCCAAAAAAGCTAACAGCATACTAGGGCGCATTAGGAGGAGCATTTCAAGCAGATCTAAGGAAGTAGTTATTCCTCTTTATTCGGCACTGGTGAGGCCACATCTGGAATATTGTGTCCAGTTTTGGGCCCCCCAGTACAAAAAGGATGTGGATTTGCTGGAGCAGGTTCAGTGAAGGGCAACAAAAATGATTAAGGGTCTGGAGCACAAGACCTATGAGGATAGGCTGAGGGATTTGGGCTTGTTTAGTTTACAGAAGAGAAGACTTAGAGGTGATTTAATAGCAGCCTTCAGCTTCCTGAAGGGGAGCTCTAAAGAGGAGGGTGAGAAATTGTTCTCAGTGGTGTCAGATGGCAGAATAAGCAGTAATGGTCAGAAGTTGAAGAGGGAAAGGTGTAGGTTAGATATTAGGAAAAACTTCTTTACCAGGCGGGTGGTGAAGCACTGGAATGCGTTGCCTAGAGAGGTGGTGGATTCTCCATCCCTTGAGGTTTTTAAGTCCCGGCTGGACAAGGTCCTGGCTGGAATGACTTAGTAGGGGTTGATCCTGCTTGAAGCAGGGGGCTGGACTAGATGACCTCCTGAGGTCCCTTCCAGCCCTATGATTCTGTGATTCTGTGGTATAAATTAGATCCTTGTCTTGTTTTCAATGGGGTCGCTCTTCCTCTGTAGAACCCGAATGTAGTGTTGTACATTATCATATCTTCCCCATAACACAAGTTTGTTTCTTTTAAACTTAAATATCATTTCAGCAGTAATAATTGTTCCTTTTTGTTTTCTCATAGGAGGCAGGGTAGTGGTCTTCTTAGTCAGGATTGGCCAACTAAATAAGCACAAAGCGAAATGCAGCAGCACCTTTACCTTGGTGCTGTGATGCTCAGGATCCTAGGAAAGGATTCTTATTGCAGTATGCAAAGTAGCTTTTGTTTTAATTTTTTAACTGCTATGTGTATTTCAAGAGAGCAGGAAAATCCCTTCAGAGAGGGTATCAAAATGGTATAAAAAAAGTTTGAGTGCCACCAATTACTCTACTCCTGCCCATCACTGAGCAAGTGAGAACAACTTTTCAAAACAGAGTATCACTACTGTGTATTCATGGCTATGACAGGGGCATTAGATCTGCTTTCTAAAGCTCCTTTTTGGGATCAGAGAACAATATGTGCCTGAAAGATGAAAAAAATGAATAATCTAAATTTCACAAATATTGCACATCGTGAAAATATTATGAATTGGCTTCCTGGCCAATGCTAATAAAAACAGAGTTTTCTACATTTTGCAAGTGGCAGAAACTGCCCTGGCACTGTGAAGTCATCAGTGATGGAATCTACTAAACTAGCACCAGCAAACAGAAACCAGCATGAGAACAAACGCAGAAGTGCACTACGGAGTAAGAAGCAGACATGAAATTTTATTGTAAATGTGTTTTTAAACTATGAATTAGTGTATAATATATATTTTCCACTCGTGTAGTCTTTCCAACTACTGTAGTTTGTAAACAACATGAAAGAAATATTTAATATGTAAGATGCATACCATTGTTTTTTCCTTTTTTTTTTTTAATTTTCTAGGGTGTTTTGTAACTCATGTCAGTGTGCACAGAGTTCCCAGAAATGTCTATCAATTGAAACAAATGTTTAACATTCCTAAGCAAACCACACCAGATATACTGATTCAAAGTATATTTGAAGACAATGGCTGAACTACAACCTTAGGTTAGACTTACAAGCACACATAGCTGTAGTAATAAAAGGGCACGACCATGGAGGCCTCGTGTTAGGCCTAAGGCCTAAACAGTCAGTGCTTTGTTACCATAAAGCAAAGCTAAGCTGTGAGCAAAAGGTAGTACCTTCTCACAGGAATTTGGCAAGGACTGGGCTGCTGATATTGCAGAAATACGCATACTTAGGAGGTTCTAGCACAGACCATGCGCATAAACATTCCAGGAGGATGGTAACAGAACATCTCGCTGTAGAAACAACTTGGTACCAGTACACACCCCATAGATAACAGGAACATACTGACCCATGTTCAGCACGGTCAGGATTACAGCATGATGGATAGTGATGTTTTGATCGAACCACTACATCCAAGGTAATGGGTGATATCTAGGTACATCAGGGTGTCAACCTAATATTTCTAAGGGTGCCACCTCGATACATAACTTACTTGTATCAGCGTACACAAGCATACTGAGAGGGGTTGTCTTGTTCCAGCTGAGGGGATAGCAGCAACTCTTAGCCTCTAACTGAGCTGAGTTCCATTGCCAGGGTGTGGGTATGTACTAGTGTAAACTATTGACATGTGCTCTAGATACCCAGGGTGCTTGAGACCATCAGTCATTTGACAATAAACCTGGTTCCAGTGCCTTTGTGTCTTACCTGATTTGTGATCATTGGAGGTTCTGAGAAGTCTGTGGTGTGGCCTAGCTGCACAGAGCCTGAACAGCATTCCTAAAGAGAGCACACGCATGCAGCTGAACAGTTATCAACATTGAAGGGAGCAGAATAGATGCCAGAGCTCCACACTGGTGGCAGCATCTGACTATGCTAGCAAGAACCTGAGACAGACATTTGACATAGTCCATTTAAGATTTCAACTCTAATGTAAAAGAATAATGTTCTAAAAGATGGGTCACCCATTCTTTTTTTGTCAAGGTACAGATTTTCTTGGTCAATGTCCAGATTCCAGAGAAAAAAATAATTAAAAACCATAATGATGAGCAAATAAAAAAACATGGGGTCTATTTAAAAGTCTTGGATGGATGAAATTTGGCCTGCAGTCTACCTACTGACTACCCCAGCTTTAAGATTTAACTTAGTAATACTTGCTCATGCTCCACATTCACTGGGTTAGAGTATGCAAGAGCCCCATATAGGCAAATACATTGGTCAGGGATGTTGCTCCATTGGAGCAGTAAATTTATGCTCACATGCAATAGCAGTACGTCAGTCCTGTTATCAGAGGAGTGCTGCTTCATAAAACTACCTCACTTGCTCTACAAACAAATCTGAGTGAGTAAAACATTCTAAAGCTTGTCTGCTCTCAAATAGTTTCCAACATTTCAAGTGAATTAGATTTTTTTTTAAAGCATGAAGAATTGATTCATCAGTGAGTCAGGTATGTACAGTCATTTTAGATGCACATTACGATTACAGAGTTAACAGGTATGGGAAACCCACATCGTAAAACATTTTATAAGGGGAGTGGCTGTTTGGACAAAGGAGAAACTGCCTGTGAAAAATCTTAAAGCGCCTCAGATATCATACAGTGTCCTAGATCCACAGACTTCAAGGGGACTATAAAACGTTACACCTGCTAAGACACTGCCTCATAGAGAGCTGAAGTTTAACCTTGCTAGTACAGCTTTCTCCTCAGCTGTGTCTGATATGGCTACAGTGCTTCGAACAACTCGTGAGTGGTACATTCTTTATTGTGTACCGTTTCCACACCCAAGGCAAATTTGACCACAGAGGTATATTGGGAATAACATACGTGGGGGAGGGGAGGGGGGTATATTTGCACCCTCCCATGCACCACCCCACCCCTTTCCTACTCCACCTGCATCCAGAGAGTACTGGAGAGCAGGGGAGGCAATCCTCTGCAGCTGCTACTGCTGCTGCCACCGCCCGTCCCAGCCACACATGCCCTGTCCCGGGGTAGGGGACCTTTGGGAGGAGCAGAGGTGGGGTGAGGTGTTTAGGCTAAGGGGGAGATTGTGTTTAGGCCAGGTCAGGCTTTGGGGCCTTGTGGGGTGGTGCAGTGTGAGCAGGGGCAGGAGGAAATCCTTGGGTCAATCGGCCGGGGGGACATGGTGTTCAGGTGAAGTGGGGGGGTGAAGGCTCTCTGGGCCGAATGGGGGTGGGAGACAAACTGGGGGTGATTGAAGTGGGGATAGGGCCAGCTGGAGAGCTGAGGGTGAGCGGGAGACAGGCAGGGCCTGGGGGCAAGCAGGGAGGTGGTCCACACTTACAAAAAAGCACATACTACCAGAAATTCCTGCATACGGGCCTGAATAACTCCATTGACTGCAGCCGTATCACACCACTGTCATCAGAATCAGGTCCACAGACTACACAAGTAACAGGGAGGAGCGTGTCTGGCTCCATGATCCCAGAAGGGGCAAGGCAGGGGAGAGCCAATCCTTAGAGCCTTCTGGACCACAGTGCCCCTCCCCAGCGCTGTCTGGAGTGTGCTGCATGGTGCCCCTCCACAGCCCCCAGGCAGCCCAAGAGCTGCATGGAGTGCTGTGGCAGCACTCTGGCTTCAATTTAAAGGCCTCAGGACAACAGGTATCACCACTGCTGTGGCAATTGCCTCCTTTGACCCATCCTCCCCACAGCAGCAGGTCCGCCCTGGAGAACTGAATGGGCTCCCTAAGTATGTTTTCCATGTGGGAATAGGGAGAGGGTAGAGAACAGAGCCATTACAACTAAAACTGAGAGACAGTAGCATCCAGAGCCTCTGAAACCCCCATAAGTGACTGTGGCCAGAAGACCCTGGTAGGTACAGATCTTGTGCCTGCACATCCATATTGTCCTCTGTGGTGAAGCAGCAGCACTGTAAACCAATGGTCAATAGCTTGCAGGTGAAACACAATCCTCACCCTAGCCCTTCATAACTAGGACCTAAAGGCTACGTCTACACTACAGCAATCTGTCAAAAGAAGTCACTGTCAGAAGAGATCTTCCAACAAAACTTCTGTCAATAGAGTGTGTCCACGCACAAAAGCCGATGGAAAAAGTCATCTGCTGTGTTGACAGAGTGGCCAGACTGCCTGCCCCCTTCCCAGCAGAACAGCCGACTGGAAGCACAGCACACTGGGCTGTCCAGTGACTCAGCAGCCCCGTCTGTCAACAGAGGGCCACCCGAAGTGTCCACAAGCTTTTTTGTCAACAGATTCTGCCAAGAAAGGCATTCTGCCTTGTGGGGGGGAGACAGAAGTCTGTTGACAAAATTGCCAAGTTCTGGCAATGGTACGTCAACAGAATTCATTTTTAGTGTGGACACTCTGCGGGTTTTGTTGACAAAGTGTTTGATTTGTTAAAAACAAAAACAACACAACACAACAAAAACCCTCTAGTGCAGATGTAGCCAAAGAGTGCAGTGGAGGAAAAATAACCAGGTTGGATGCCTTCTCATGGGCCACAGTAGCTGACTGTAATGCATTAGCAAATGCAGCAAAAGATTAGTTCCATTCACATATTAAAAAAAAAACCCTAAGGCTATGTCTACACTGCCCCTCCCTTTTCAGAAGGGGCATGTAAATGTGGCTGTTCAGGAATGAAAGTTAGGCATAGATTTAGATATCTCATGCCTCTTTTGCATACTCAAGTGGGCTCTTGAGTCCGAAACAGCTGATTTCAAAAGCCAATAAAGCCATGTAGACATTTGAAAGGAAACCCCACTTTCAACAGCAACCTTCTTCCTGAAAAAAATTAGGATTTCAAATGAACGTTAAGCCTGTACAATATTCATGTCATGATTAGCTTCCCATTGTGGTGATCATCCTCCACATAAATTGGAGAAACAAAGCATCATCTTATTCTCCAGAAATACAATTTTCGTCTTTCAGTACATATGCAAAAACTTACTACAGGACAAGCCCAAGAGAGAAACCAACAGAACACCACTAGCCATCACCTACAGTGCTCAGCTAAAACCTCTACAGCGCATCATCAGGGATTTACTACCCATCCTGGACAAACTTTCACAGGCCTTGGGAGGCAGACCAGTCCTTGCTCACAGACAACCTGCCAACCTGAAGCAATTCCTAACAAGCAACTATACACCGCACCACAGTCACTCTAACTCAGGGACCCATCCATGCAACAAACCTCGTTGCCAGCTCTGCCCACATATCTACACCAGCAACACCATTACAGGACGTAACCAGATCAGCCACACCATCGTGGGTTCATTCAGCTGCACATCTACCAATATAATTTATGCCATCGTGTGCCAGCAATGTCCCTCTGCTATATACATCGGACAAACTGGACAGTCTCTACGTAAAAGAAAAAATGCACACAAATCAGATATCAGAAATAGCAATATACAAAAACCCATAGGAGAGCACTTCAATCTCCCAGGCCACACAGTAGCGGACTTACAAGTAGCTATCCTACAGCAAAGAAATTTTAGGACCAGACTCCAAAGAGAAATTTCTGAGCTACAATTCATCTGCAAATTCGATGCCCTCAGCTCAGGCTTAAACAAAGACTGCAAATGGCTGGCTAACTACAGAAGCAGCTTCCCCTCCCTTGGTGTTCACACCTCCAGATCAACTGCTGGTAGTAAGCCTCACCCTTGCTGACTGAGCTAACCTTGTTACCCCAGCCTTGCTCTGGCTTATTTATACCTGGCCCTGCAGATTTCCAAGACTAGCATCTGATGAAGTGAGTCTGTGCTCACGAAAGCTCATGCTCAAAACTTTTCTGTTAGTCTATAAGGTGCCACAGGACCCTTTGTTGCTGTTACAGATCCAGACTAACACGGCTACCCCTCCAATATTATGCAAAAACTGTAGATTATCTGCAGTATTGCAAAACACCAGCAGGGGTTAGTCTTAAGCTAAAAAAGAGAGTAAGAGGCTACATCTTCGGGATGAAAAGGGCTCAGCACTGTTCTCATGAAATCTTTGGTGAAAAAAATATCACTTTGCTAGCCTATAAACACATGCATCTTACAATCAAAATGGTAACAAAACTGGAAAGAGATTACAGTGATCACTTTTAGCTTTCTAGGAAAGCAAAGCCTGCTTCATCTGCTATTACTGAAAACAGCCTTTTAATGAAGCTTAACAAGTAAACTAAGTCCAGTTTTTCATCTGATTCCATCAGCAGCTCCTCAATAGCAGTTGTTAAACTGCTGGAGCTCATGGTTTAAAAGTTTACATGGAAGCATAAAATATTGGTTGCATTTGCAAGGTATTGTTTTCCAGCATGTTCAAACTTCTTCCCCGGTGACACGCAATTCTGCAAAGTTTTGATATGTGGGGATAGAAAAAAGCCAAGCTGCCACTGCTGTAGAAAGGAACTCTTCCGAGTCAACATAAGCCCAAAGATATAGCCATTCTGTTGTTTAACACTGTTGACATTCTCCTGAATAGTTTGGTAAAGTGAAATTTGCACTTTTGCCACTAAAATTCTTCCACCCCCCCATGAGTGGATTTCACTTTGTGAGCCCGCAGAGTGCTGCCACCAAAAAAACAGTACAAAACTATCTCATTTATGGGGAAAAGAGGGTGAAACACCTATGAATGACAGAAGTTTTGTTGAGCAAGTATAACTGTAGACTCAGCCTTTCAAGAAGGTAACTGTCACATTTACATCTATGGTATTTTTTCTCTTTTGTAACTTGGTTTACAAGTAAGACTATTTGCCAAAATCCTGGCTACACTATTGAGTTCTACCCTAAAGGAATTATTTTAGAAATTCTGTGTTCATTGCCACAGGGAGGTAGCTGTGTCTGGATCTTCACAAAACCAAAAAGCAGTCCTGTAGCACTTTAAAGATTAACAAAATAACTAACAAAATAATTTATTAAGTGATGAGTTTTCGTGGGGCAGACCCACTTCTTTGGATCTGGAAGTGTTCATTGTATTATGTCAAATTATCCAGACAATGATTAAAGTTGTGACAGATACAAGACGTTCCTGCCATACTTGAAGAAAAAACATTGAATGCATAAGTGATATACTATGGGACTGGATATGAAGGGAATATATCGAACAATGTAGCAGACAAAGGCCCTTCTTTTGGGACTATAGGCTGGAGTGCACTTTCCGGGCAATAGCTAAGGGGAGGTAAAGAAACACTCACCACACAAAAACAACAAGAAGTCTTGTGGCACTTTATAGACTAACAGATATTTTGGAGCATAACCTTTTGTGGGCAAAGACCCACTGCATCAGTGCAGGAGATGGGGGTTTAAATATACGGGCTCATGAAAAGGAGGGAGTCCTAGCCAAGAGGAGGGCCAAAGTTCACAAGGTCAGCTCAGTCACAGAGGATGTGGCCCATTATCAGCAGCAAATGTGGAGTTGTGACTGTCAGGAGAAACCACTCACCACTCATGCATCTGATGAAGCGGGTCTTTGCCCACGAAAGCTTATTCTCCAAAATATCTGTTAGTCTATAAGGTGCCACAAGACTCTCGTTGTTCTCAAAGCTACAGACTAACATGGCTACCTCTCTGATACTTGTCGCCACACATGGTTATTCAAAAGGCTAAAGTTTTAAAGCTACGGGAGTGGACCTTTATCTGCTGATCACCTGAGCTATTTCTGAGTATGCTTATTCTGAACTAAGGCTGGTATGAATTTGTAACCACAGAAAAAGCTTACTGTGGGGTTTGAAGGACTGACTCCTACCACAGTTCTTGTTAGATCGGGTTGGAGGGACAGTCTATCACTTGTAAACTGTGTGTAAGTTACTGTTTTTAATGTTTTCAACTTCAAAATAAATGTGCTTGCTTATAAAGGGTTACATGGTAATTTATTACCGCTGGCAATTATTGCTATTCATAGCCTTCAAAGAAAAGCAAAGTGCAGACGCTGGCTTGTTAAGGGAATATTACAGGGTAGCAGCGCCTAATTTGAGCTGGGGCTTCGGCCCCTTCTGGGTGCATCCTCGTTTCTGGGGAACCCGAGCCTGGTTGGTTACAGGCCCCTCTCTCAAGCTTGGTTGACACTACATACCTTGTTATAACTATGTTTCTCTGGGAGTGTGCACTGAGTGATGTAGTTATTCCAAACTAACCTCCTGTATAGGCAATGCTATGTTGACAAGCCCTCCCATGGCTTAGAACATCTTCACCAAACATGCTCCATCGGTGCAGCTACACCGATGTAAATTTGGAGCACAGCCCAGCCCTCAGGTAGGTAAGATTCTGTGGCAATCAATCCTAAGGAAAAAAAAGAGATCACAATACTTGTCAACTTTTTAAACAGACATTTTTAAGGGCACTAGAGCAAACTACACCAAAGCATAGGAAAGATAGGAAGTAGGGTAAGAGGCTACCCTCCTGGGCAGTGGGTATAAGAGGCCTGGGGAGGTGGGACAAGAAATGCTGGATGTGGCACATGCATTTGGAACATCACTGCTGGAAGGTCCCAAGAACTGGGGGAGCCATTGGCACCCCGACCATGTCCCCGCCCCATCCTGAGGCCCTGCTTCTACTGGGTCTCTTCCTCATGTGACCCTGCCAAGGTTGCACCTCTTCCTCCTAAGTCCTTTCACTCTTCACTCCACCTCTTCCTCCAAGGCCCCATCCCACCCACCATTTGCTCCTTTCCACTTCCCTCTCTTCATCACTCACATTTAAGGCAGGAGGGAGTGGAAAGGAGAGAGTAGTGGGTGGCTCAGGAGAGGGAGCAGAGAGGAGTAGGTAGGGGACCTCAAGGGATGGGGTGCACCAGAATGGAGGGGTACTTGCGAGAGAGGGTAGAGAGGCTCAAGCAAGAAGACAGGGTCTTAGTGGAAGAAACCAAGTGGGGCCTCGGGGTGAAGTTGGAATGGAGCACCGGCAGGGCCTTCAGGGTGGAATGGGAACAAGGCCATGGTCCAGGTGCTGGTGGCCCCTCCCACTTCTAGGGAGCTTGTGCCCAGCTTCCACAAATGCAAGAATCCCATGCTACCTAGAGCCACCCTGTCTTAACAGGAACACAAAAACATGTCATATACAACTGGAAACTAGATCGAATTTCAAAGGATGAGCATAAATACATGAGAAGCAGGAGAAAGACCAAGGACAGCAGGTAGGCCCATTACTCAATGAGGAGGGAAAGATGATAAGAGAAAACAAAGCAATGAGATACCAAAGGACTGGCAAATATAGCAACTACCTGTTAAAAGAGGAATAAGGGCAATCCAGGGAATTATATACCAGTCAGTTTGGCACCTGGATAGATAAAGGAGCAATCAATGTTTAAGCCTCCAAAAGAACATAAGGTAACAAGTCACAGTCAACATAGATTTTTCAAGAACAAATCATGTCAAACCAACCTGATACTGAGAACAGGCCTGCATTCTACTATGCTCCAGTCTAGTATAAATGTTACTATTTTACTTCTAAAGGATCACAGTTTGTAACAAATGTCATTAGAATCAAAGGTAACAATCAAGATCTAAATTCCTGGTACAATATTAAAACAAGATCTAGAGGAATTTTTATTTAAAAGTAATTTAAGGCAATTCTTAAAAAAAAAAAAAATCTTACCAATAAGCTCTAAAGTTTAGTAAGTAGAGCCCCTAACTAAACGCTGAATCTTGGCCCCATTCTGGATTTTGTTAAGCTCATTACATAGTGGCTTCTCTGCCATTTCAGTTCAGCAGCTAGGGAACAGGTGAACCTCACAGTATTCAGTGATTAGGTCATGCTGCATTTGCAGTGATGTTCTACAAGGAAGTGGATCATACATGAAAGGAAAGATTTGATCCCACATACAATTATGTATGACAGTCTATGGCCTTTGTGTTTGATGCTTTGTATAATGATTGTGGTGAAGTACTAAGTATTTGCCTGACTTGTTCCATATAAGTGATGAGAAAGGAAACTGGAGCAGCAGGCAGAACGTTACCTATCAAGGAAGGGCACCTGAACCATTTATGCTGAGTGGGATAATACTTCCAGAGCCAAGATGTCTACAATTTATATGTTGGTCTCTAGGCTTTCTTCCTCATCCCTACCAACACTTCTGATTTCTTTCAATACCTGCCCCACTACTGGGCTACTTCTCAAATACCTTCACTCATTCTTTCTTGCACAAAAATTTGATCCTGATCAAAGAAGTTGAAGGTACTGTTTTTCACAAGAAGTCAGGCACCTCTTCTGTGTAGATTCTCACTATAAATGCTAACAGGTCAACAATTGTATCAGGTTGTAGTGGAGCAGCAGGAGGGGACTTGTGCGGAGCCCCGTCTGATAAGGAAAGGCTTGTAGGGAGCCAATTAGAAGGTGGCATAATGGAACAGCCATGTTTTAAGGAGCTGCTCAACAGAGCAGTTGCGGTTCTGACCGGGGAAGACACAAACCTATTCCTTAGAGGAAGCGCCTTGGACAGAGCAATGCAGGGCAGGCTTAGCAGACCTGGAGAGATGCTCCAGCCTGCTACTTCCCAGGCTGTGGCCTTGAGGGCAAAGAAGGTGCAAGGGATCACAGAGATGTGGCTCAGGAACAAGAGGTATTAGAGGGGCATAAAGGAGAACAGAACAAGGCTTCTGCCAGAAGGTCCTTGGGCTGGGACCCAGAATAGTGAGCAGGCCTGGGTCCTCCCCTTCCCCTTTTGCACCACATCTAGCTACTACTGGAGCGTGGCCTATACAGATTGCAGCTTGCTCCTGAGGTGAGGGTTAGACTTTGGCTGCAGTTGGCCACAGTGACAGGTGTGAAACTGAGAACTGCTAATACCCCCAGAAAGAAGTGAGAGATTGGAATACAGGGCACTGCTGCAGGACAGTGTCCTGAAGTAGACACGCTGGTCCAGTGTGCCATGTGGGTCCAGAGCCAGAGGACAGAGACATCAGAGAGCGTATAGCAGGGTTCGGCAACCAAAATAGCCAGAAGAGCCATTTTTTTCGATTAAAAAAAAAAAAACCAATAAATTCAAGAGCTGCAATGCATGTGAAGAGGAGATAGTTCTTAATAATAACATGAAACAATACTTTGTGTAACCCCTATTTTAAGAACAGCGCACACACAATGATTTGTGATGTGATGTGTGTTCACTGAAGGATGAACATGAACTTTTTACATATTCTATTTCCTCACACTTTATATCTGTGTGTTTGTACCACTGTCTTCCTGACTTTCACTCCCCAACCTTCTCCCTCTCTGGAGGATGCCAGATTCTGAACAATTTTGGGTTTGTTTTTCAAATCACTCTATAGCTGCTCTGGTACTTTGATAAAGTGCTCTCTTATATATTCGCCATCTGTGAATCGCTTTCCTCATTTCACGATCTCTTGAGTTACCACAAAACTAGCCACAGTTATGTCACTTGGTGGTTTCACCCATTTAGAGAGCCTGGTCTTACTTTGCTCTGCTTAGCATAGCAGTTCCTCCATGGCTTTTTTATTGGCATCTCCAGTTCAGCAAACATAGCGTGTTTTTTGATAAAATGCCTCTCGAGGTTGCATGTTTTCTTGTTGGCCAATTTCTCATTGTAAATAAGACAATAGGGGAGCTCAGCCGACCTGTATATAAATGAGAAGGACTGGGTCCATCCAGTTTGAAAGTCTCTGTTTTCAGCTTCAGTATTCCTCTTTTTGAAGCCATTCCAACCTCACCTTAATTATGCCAATTTTACTTCATGTTTAATTTCAGTTTTCTTTCTGAAAATGCATGTTGTGTTTCACAGCAGGAACGCCACAAGTGTCCTTCACCTTTTCAAAATGAAGACTTTATTAGCAACATGATCAAAAATACAAATACAGGGTCATATCTCACAAGGCACTACACATATTAAAGGTGGGTTACCCAAAGTTTATCAAAAATAATCAGGAAGTTGTGGGTTTTTGTTTTTGGTTTTTGTTTGTTTTCTGTTTTTACTTTTCAAAAAGTCCTTAAAGAGCCACATGCGGCTCTGGAGCCATGAGTTGCAGACACCTTGCATAGAGCAGAAGAGGGGGGTCCTAGCCTTCTAATGCTTTCACTCTTTGGGCTTGACTCCAGTTGCTGATGTAGTGTGAGCACTGCAGCTACTGTTCCACGGGTGAATCTGGTGTTAATTAGTGTTTAAAATATGCTGGGTTCTCTGGTAGTTTTATGCCAGAAATGCACCAAAAAAATTCAGACAAAAGCACCTTTGGATACTGGAAGCAATTAAAAATGTGAGTAAGAAAAAGAAGAGATAATAACTGCATTCTTCCCTCACATCCACTGATGGGAGTGGGACATAAAGGAATAGTTGCACAGGGGTCTGGTGTTTCAAAGTGGCCACCACCACTACTTTGGCCACAGTTGTGTCAAGAGCTCTAGGTTCCTTTGAAGCACCACAGAAGTGCTGTTCCACATTGCTCTGAGAGACAAGGGATGGGGCAGGGGCAGCTCAGCGGTCCAGGCTCGTGCTAAGCGCTTACTGCCCTAGGCCAAGGCCCTTAGAAGGCATGGAGGGAGCTGGGCTCCCACCCCACCCTCCCCCATGACCCATGCTGGCTGTCAGCCCCACTGTCCGCCCTGTTCACATTTTTGTCTGTAGAGCAGCAGATGATAGGGACATTCTAATCCCTAAACAAATAGCCCTGCATTGCCATTCAAGGAATTTGTAGAAATAAAAATAGTGTGCGCCTAAGTTGCCTGTACCTGAAATAGGTACAAGTAACTCCTCAGGCTAATACTGAACCAATCGGCAGAGGAAAGAAATGTCAGGGCTATGGCATAGTACTGAAAACTTTTACAAGACAGCATTTACCTAAAAGATTGATTTGTGTGTGTAGCTTCTTAGACTGCTCAGAGTTTTGAAATATTGGAAATTAATTCAGGGTAGGACAGTCTATGGGCATATGATAAAAGTACATTATAATATGGCACTTTATATACTTATATGTCTCTGTCTATATAAAATGCCCTTCCCTATCCCAAAACTACTTATGCAGCCTTACAAAGAGCAATTGGAGCTATTTTCCAATGTGCTTATGTACCTTCATATTACAATATTTGGTGATATGAGTCAGTTCAAAATTGCTCCTGGAAAGGAGAAATAAAAATCACTTCTGTGGACCATTAGATTCCAGGGATGATTAGCATGACCAATACCATGCCTTTTATAGTAATGGAAAGAGACATTACCAAAGTAAGATGGATGTTAACTAAGTACCACGTTATAGTATGCTAGCTCCTCTTAGGAATGTTTGTGTACGATCTGACAGGTCAAGCTGTTAGCTCCTTTTTCTCAAGGTACAGTGTGAAGTTGTACCAACTAGCAAAATGGATCACACTGTAATTTATGGATTGACAACTATTGTCCTTTACTATGTACCAGGCCTCCTTGAGCCAATTACCTGACTCTAGATTCTTCCATGGTCTCCAGTTTGTGATCATATTGTTGTTTTCTACTAGAAATCTAACTGTATGAGTATCAGGGCCGAGTTTCAGCCGAAATAATTTTCAACATATATCGTAAGGGCCTATCTGCTTTTTGAATATACCCACACTATGTCACCCAGTTAAAATGTGGTTGAAACTTGTCATGCAGATGAGATGAAACCTAAGTGTATTATAACTGGGATGAAGTTCAAGGCTATAACTCAGGTTTACAAACACTGCCAAATCACATGTGCTGTACAGATTTAATCATGTTGCTACAGGTTCCCCAAAACATTGCTATGGCAGACAGGTTGGGCCTTACATGATATATTTCACATTCTTTTTACCCTTTGTTATCATTTTCTACAATGTTGCCTCATGGCGTCTTACATAGACATGAGCAGTCTTGATTCTTTGGCTTTCCTGGGGTGATTTTTATAAATATACTTCCTTTGAAACCCAGAAGTTCCTTTGGCAGGCACAAAACCCTTGGAAATCCTTTCTTGGTCCAAATGAACCATAACATGAATCAAAACTACATATTAGGCAAGACAAGGGCAGATTTCTACAGAATTCCCAGCCCTGGGATCAAGGCTTCCAGCTGTTAATTAAAAAAAAAACAAAAACAAAACAGGCGTTTCTTCCACGGAAGCAACAATGTAACTCCTATATGATGACCACTAGTTAAGCAATGTAGTTCAGTGAAAGTGACCCGGCATGTACAGAATCATCCCTGAAGGCATAAGAAAAGATGCTTCCACAATCAAGGCTAATCTCAGCTAATATTCAAGACTGCCTCCTATAGGAAATAGTCTGATCACTGCAAGACCCACACCAGGGATATACATTTTGGGGGCTTCAACAGGAAGAACCAGCATGCTCTAACAGAACTAATAAGTTCTCATTCGAGTGTTCTGTGCCATGAGACTTAGAAACAACAAACAATTGCTGCTGAAAGGCGCTTATCTTTGAGCTGCCAAAATATTTGTTTTTTCCCCCAAACCATATGTATGAAAAGTTAATAAGTTAACAAGACCTCTTCTGCTTGAGGTAAAGAAGCCATTGATATGAGAAGAAGGCTATTATGCTCTCTTTGGACTGGTCACCATAAAGAGAGCCAACACACCCTTTGCCAGTGGGCTACACAGCTACTTGTGAGAATGTTTGTTAGAAGGGGCTCTTGTATTCTGCTCCTCAGCCAGGGAGCAGCATGGGATAGCCAGAGATTTGGCAGTCATGCTAACAAGCATTGTGGTTCAGATTTCAATCTGTCCTGTTAGAGACCAGGGTCTATTTCCAGCTCTGTCTGAAATAACCATGGACAGCTTCTTTGTTACCTGCTTTGCGAGACAGGGGAATGACAGTCACATCTGGAATACAGATCCTAATTGTGAAGTGTATAGAAATATTAAAAGCTCTCAGTAGAAGCAGCGAGATCGGACCCATAATAGCTGGGCTTTGGGCCCAGTACTTCTCCATCTCCAGACCAAAGTATTCTTTATGAGGGAAGGTATTTACTTCGTGCATTTGACAGAATGTGCTGCTAATTTCACCATCACATCTTTGTAAGGCAGTCAGTCTATTTTCTGGTTGAAAAAGCCTTCATACACATCAGATGGGAAACAGTAAAATCCTTAAATTAAAATATGTAAGTAAATAACTAAATGTGGAACGTGCCATATAACTGAAGCTCAGATACTTGTGTGTCTTTGAAATCAGTCAATACAAAGAGATCAGTACAATGCTGTTTACAATTTTTAGATTTCTGTACAAAAAATGGTGACATTCACCCCTAACTTTTACTGGTGTAAATCAGTTAAGGGTAGTATATTGTTGGACTAAACCAGGCATCTGCTATTTTGGCTCAGTAAATTGCTGATTCTCTGTGGTAAACAAAAATTGTAGTCCAGGAGGACTTTAGCCTTTAGACTAGATTATATTTATCTTAAGTAAACTGCAGGGTCAAGGTACATAGGTCTAATGAATGCATTCTTATGAGCTGTATTCTGTAACAAGGTACTGGCATATGCTGTGTATGTGTTTGTCCACTGCCTTTCTTAAGTCTTTTGGGTCCTTGAAGACTGGAAACTAGCTCCAGGATGCCTATTGGCTTCCTGTCTCTTAGGCAGAGCGGAAGAAAGCAGCCAGGAGAATCCTACAATCTGAAAAGGATTCTTCACTTTTTTTCAAGCAAAGGCCCAAGAGAGGGAGACCAGACGGGGGCCATGAACTGGCTTGGAAAAACCTCAGACCTGGGAAACCCTAGAGACAATGGCTAGGCAAAATCTGGAGGAGCAGTATGAGACTATACTGGCTTGAATCATGAACATTTTTGAGTGGAAAAAGACTTGAGAAGTGGAGCAGTACCGTTGTGTAGAATGACATTTCACTTTCCCCAGCTCACCAGCTAGCACGGTGTTTGCTTGCAAACCTTTATTTCAATTTGCTGGCATTTGAAAATTTTAGGAAAAAAATTGAACTTTTATCAGCCAAAGTGCAGATTTTAAGCAAATCCTTTAAGATCTTCTCCCTCAGGCAGCTGCAGGAGAAATGCAGAGAGCAGAGGAAGTCACTCCATGTCGCCTTCGTTGACCTGACCAAGGCTTTCGACTCGGTCAGTAGGGATGGACTGTTTAAATTGCTCCACAAGACAGGCTGTGCACCATGGCTACTCAAGATGATCCAGTCTTTCCACAAAGACACGAGAGAAACCATCCAATATGACAGCACATCATCAGATGCCTTCAGCATTAGGAGTGGCGTCAAACAAGGATGCGTCCTTGCTCCGACATTGTTCAGGATCTTCTTCGCACTCCTCCTGAAGCATGCCTTTGGATCCTCAACAGAGGGCATCTTTTTGCACACAAGATCTGACGGGAAACTGTTTAGTCTTGCAAGGCTGAAGGCTAAGTCTAAGTTGCGGAAAGTGCTCATTAGAGACATGCTGTTTGCAGACGATGCTGCTGTAGTAACACACACTGAAGGCCAGCTTCAAAAACTGCTGGATCAGTTCTCCAAAGCATGCGAGGACTTCGGGCTTACCATCGGCCTAGAGAAGACAAACGTACTTGGTCAGGACATCGCTGAACCTCCATCAATCAGCACTGACAATTACACGCTAGAGGTCTTCCATGAGTTTACTTACCTCAGGTCCACCATCACCGACACCCTGTCACTGGAGTCTGAGCTAAACAGGAGGACTGGAAAAGCAGCCACAACTCTGTTCAGACTTAGCAAGAGAGTGTGGAACAACAACAAGCTGTACACTCACACCAAAATGCAAGTCTACAAAGCCTGCATCCTCAGCACCCTCCTCTACAGCAGTGAGGCTTGGACCTTGTACGCCTGCCAGGAAAAGAGGCTGAATGTCTTCCACTTGCGCTGCCTCAGGTGCATTCTTGGGATATCATGGAAGGACAGAGTGCCCAACAACCATCCTCTTAACCGTACCCTTAACCGTCCTCGAGCAGGCTGGAATTCCAACCATGCATACCCTCCTCAGGCAGCAGCAGCTCCGCTGGCTTGGCCACATCCATAGGATGAATGATGGAAGGATCCCAAAAGACATCCTGTACGGCAAGCTAGCCTCCAGCAAAAGACCTCCCAGATGCCCCAGTTGCGCTACAAAGACATCTGTAAGAGGGACCTCAAGGAAGTAGACATTGACCCAGATAGTCGGGAAGAGCTGGCAGATGACCGCAGCAGCTGGAAGCAGGAGCTACACAAAGGCCTTCAGAAGGGCGAGATGAAGATCAGACAGCTGGCAGAGAAGAAGCGAGCCCACAGAAAGGACAGAAAGGACCTGCCAGACACCCACTACATATGCAGCAGATGTAGCAAGGACGGTCACTCTCGTGTGGGCCTCCACAGTCACAGTCAACGCTGCAACTGACGATCTTAAATGGAGTTAAGAAAGGCGCGATCCATAGTCTACGCAGACTGAAGGGTGCCTTGGAGCCTTTAAGATATTACATAAAGCAAATATTAATCAGGAACCTTGTATTAATCATAGACCTAATTAGGAGCAGAGGATAATCTCACCAAATTAACGCTATGTAAAATGTGTGTTAAAATGACAATACTCATACTGGTCTAGACCATCTTCCCCGAGATGGGGCCTGCAACTATTTAAATCAACTTTTTTGAGAAAGTGGAAGGTATGTAGGAAAGGACACCATGAGATTGCAGGATTTACACGTTTGTTAATATGTGCTGTGGCAGGGTCAGTCTCGTTCCTGGGCCCCAGGTCCTCTGATCAGTCCATTGGCCCCACCATACAAACCCCGTTACCCTTGCTAAGGCAGGGGGTGGTTTGGGGGGAACCCAGCCCCATCCACTTGTTCCAGGTTCCAGCCCAGGGACCCTGGATGGCTGCTACCAGCAAGGGCTGAGTCCCTTCGTCCTTGCCCCTGCAGTTCTTCTCCCTGGGCCACTTCCCCCAGACGATTCCCCCGGTACCTCCTTCTACTAGTCATAGCCATGGCAGCCAGTCCCTCCTTTGTTTGGCTCCTCCAGCCGACCAGTTCCCCACAGCGTCTGATTGGGCTTCAGGTCCGCCTGCATTGGGGTATCCCAACCCCCTGGGTTGCTGAGGCTCCTCTCCTCTTTTGTGGTCTCTGGTGTTCCTCCCAGTCTCCTTCCAAACTCTCCTTCCCCCCTTGCCCTGCATGGAGAAGGGCTTATAAAGGTAGCCCTGAGTGGCATCAGCAGGCCCAAATTGATTTAGGGCAGCCTACTCCTCAGCTGCTCACACTTTGTCAGCTCTGTTTTTCACTCATGCCTTTGCCCTCCTCACCGCACCCTGCTACAGTGCTAATAAAAATAGTTTGGATGTGAAGTGGATGAATAATACAGGATGAAATACACCGTCCGATTGCTTTGTGTGGGCAGCAACAGAACTCTGGAATTTGACTCTTGCTCTGCTGTTTTCCATTAAACAAAGCAACCGAACTTTAAAAAAGTAGCCTCCAAATTTATTACACGTTTGACATGCCTGGTCTGCCACCCTGGAGACCTGAGTGGTCCTGGACCAGGGATTCTGCTGGATCAGGGGAGGTCAGTGGTCCCCTGCTGGCTTGCTGCTCCTGGGTTCCCCTCCCGTCTGCCACCTGCAACTACTCAGACCACACCACCGGCTTCCTGTTCCCAGTTGCAGGCTGCCAGGTTCCCAGCCCTGGCTGCCTGCTCCACACACCAAGTACAGGCCACCAGCTTCCCAGCCTGGTCTCCAGCCCCAGCTGCTGGTTCCTGGCCATGGGCTCCCCACCTCTGCACTGCTGGGTCCCCGGCCTTGGCCTCAGCTTCCAGGCTGCTGCTTCCTGGCCCAGCCACTGGTCCTAGACCACAGCTTTCCAGCCACTGCCAGCCCCTCTGCTGCAGGTCTCCCAGCTTACCCTCCCAGCCACTGAGATTCTATGGTCCCGCAGCTGCCAGACAAAAGAGAGACCCACGTTTCAGAGGTACGACCAATAGCACAAACATTGTTAATGGCAGACTCATCGAATCTGATTTTCAGAGGGGTCAAGGGTGTGGGTGTTGGCAGTGTTCACAGAAGAGCATCAGGAGCCATTGCCAACTATAAACTCCCCATTTTACCTGGGAAGTCACTCATCTGTTCCATGCCTCCATTTCCCTATCTATAGTATGAGAGCAACACCTCAAAGGGCATCTGTGAAAATTAGTGCTTGAAAGAAAGCTGAGGCTGAGATGAAATGATGAACAGGACAAAGGATCATTCTCTCCAAAATACTCTTCTGTGAACTCAAGGACAGCTCTATGCACTTCCTCCACAGCAGCCATTCTCTAGACCAGGATTAAGCAACCTTTCCACGGCAAAGTGCCAAAATTTGATCTTTTGACCTCTATGGACAGTCTGAGTGCCAGTGATACTTTTTAAAGTTGCTCATAGTCCTACTTACAACAGCTTCATTAATACATACATTAGGATGCAGAGCTTTATTCTCTAGGTAGCGGTTGGTAGCATTAGCTGGTCTTTTGTTAAACCACAGGCAGCATGGCTCTGAGCAAGCTCCCAGGTCTATGGGGGAGGGGGCAGGGCTGAACTGCCACCTTCTGTGCCAGTGAAAAAAAAAAAAAAATCGCCTCTCGCATCACTCTTGGCATCTGTGCCAGGGGCTGCTGACCCCTGCTCTAGACAGTCACTGTGATGGGTGGGATTACATTGGTCCCTTTGGGACTGTCTCCTAGTGTGCTGATCAAGCCACTGATGCCCACCTTCCTGCCTTCTGGGGCTTCCCACCATCCTGTCCTGCTGGGCCAGAAGCTTGGGTCTCCACCAGCCAAAGCATAGAGTTGAGATTACCACCCTCACTCCTACACAGCAACATAGACATTGAACCAGCTCATTTAATGGCTCTGTCTTCACACACAACACTGATACATGCATGACAATAGAACATACACCTTCAGGGAATCCCAAGCTCTGGAATGACCTGTTTAGCATAAAGGATCTTTGAGTTATGCATATTCATAAGCCACTGTTCATAAAGTGGGGGATTTGACAGTCACCATCTCATGGTTGTTGCTGTCTGCTCCAACCTCATACATGAGTGCTATCATCTCCCTAGCCCCAGCTAGTCTCTGCCTTTTCCCCGAGAGTGAGAGTTGCCAATTCACGGCCCCTCTCCTTTGTGTCTCAGCTGAAGCAGCAGCTATCATATCACTAATCCTCATCGGTCTCCCATGACTGACTGACTCGCCTCCTGCCATTACCATCCCACTACTGATACCCTCCCATTAAAACACCAAACTCTGCTATGTACTGGGGTTGTTGGGCCCAAGCATTCGGGAGTGGAGTTTATTTATATAAGAAAACACCCTATTCCACAGCAGGGTCAATGCCATCCTTGATACAGTTCAGCAGCAGGCACGATGCAAGCCTTATCGGCCAAGAGTGGGGACCACTGCACAAGAAGGATTAAACACCACAACCTCACAGAATCTCACATTACCTCACAGTAGCACTTGAAGATGACTAGTGCCTGCAAATAAGGCTAGAGAGCAAGAGAGTGATTATAGCCCTGTGGCTGGGGTAATAAATCAGCTCTACTGACTGTTTATTTATGAAAAGTAGAAGAACTTCAAAAAGAGAAACTCAGCTTCGAGTCTTTCCTTGACATCGTGTAGAGGATACTGATCCCAGCTCTCTCATTTCTAGATGAATATTCCAATGACTGTAGTGAAGGTTGTAGTAAGGCACCATCTCTTCTGGCTATTTTGTGTGGGCTTAGATGTGCGCAGACCACATCTCCTTGATTAGGTTTCAAAGACAAAAGAGGCAGGTGGATATCTTGAGAATTCTGCTGGAGGGACAAAACGATTAGGCACTGAGCTTCTAAGTCAGGGGCCAGCAACCAAACTAGCAAGAGCAGCCAATTTTTCCAAACCAGTAAAAAAAACTCAATAAATTCAAGAGCCACAATGCATGTGAATATGAGGTCCTTAGTAAATTACATCAAACCCTACTTTCTGTAATCTCTATTTTAAGAACAGTGCACACACAATGATTTGTAATGCAATGCATGTTTACTGCAGGATGGTCACAAACTTTTTAAATATTCTATTTCCCCACACTTTATCACTGTTTTCCTCGCTCTCTCTCTCTCTCTGGAGGACGGTAGGGGGAGCTACCCGATGTTTGTAGATCACATATTGTTTGCTGTTTAGATATGAATTGTTCATTTTGGGGCTCTTAGATGTTCACCAATTATTGAAAATAATCAGGAGGGTTTTATTTTCCCCCTACTTTCCAATTATACCATCGGCAGCCACAAAGAAGTGCTGAAAGAGCCACATGTGGCTCTGAAGCCACAGGTTGCAGACACCTGTTTAAGGTGGTGACAAGACACAGGCAGCTGTGTGCAAGCTTAGTTACTGGAATTAGGAGCCATGGGGAAATGATGCATCTATAAACTTAAGGAACTTATAGGGTTATGCAGCTGAGTGCGGGTTCTGTGAATGCCAGAGGTGCCTAAATGTTGCCTTGTGTAGCCTAAGTACCAATATAAATTCTGCCCCTAGGCTTTAGAAAAACACCATTTGGTTTTTGTAGTCATTCCCTTCTTCCCACTGCAAAATAAAACCCTGAGACAGCAAGTTTCTATTAACTCAGCCTTGTGCCGTGATGCTGACACTGTAGCTATTACCACTAGGGCTGAAGCACGGGTTCTGTACCCTGGCAAATAGGGTGGACTTCCAAGCCCAAAAAGGATTATCTACACCTCTATTTTTAGTGCTCTAGCATGAGGCCCACAAGCCTGAGGCTGTGTCTAGACCAAAGCAATCTGTCGCCAGAAGTTTGTCAGAAGAGATCTTCTAACAAAATGTCTGTCAACAGATTGGTGTCTGGCTGCAAAGCAGATGGAAAATGATCCGCTCAGTTGAGAGAGAGGGGGTTGGCTTATTACCAAATACGTGGGGTTTTTCCCCTTAAAATAAACCATAGTTAGGTTATGTTGAGTGTGGAGTGATAAAACAAAATGACAATCAGAACGCCTGTTTTCTAGTCACAGCTCTTCGATTGTGTGATTTTGAAAAGTGGCAAAACATTTCTGAAACTTCCATTAATTTTGGGTTCCTCTGCGTATGAAACCTGAAACAATAAAAGCCTGACAGTCAGAAATGCTTAATACCTGCAATTCCGATCTACCTCAGTTACTGCTTTTACAGTGCGTAAGATCTACTGACTAACCAAGAAACACTCAGGTCCTTGCAAGCTCTGCCTAGCAGTATGCCTGCTAATCCACTGCTGCCTACAAATCAGATGTGTTCTACTTCAAGTCTCACATGTGATAATGAGCATGCCAGTGTTTTGCTGTTGGACTGACAACTGAGCTATTTCAGAATTTTCTGACCTAAATTTTTCATGCACACTGTGCATCAGTGGTGCTTATGTATTTAAGAGCAGGATCCGAACCCCTCATTGATTTTAATTTCTATGTGGAATTTTCATGTTTTATAATATTGAGTGAAGCCCAAATTAAGAACACAGTAACATGCCAGGTTAACTTTAGTCATCCAAGACAGAAGAGAAGTGAAGTTTGGACATGCTTGTGGGTACTTTTGTACTTTGCAATGAAAGTTGAACAGGTCTTGGTAAGGAAGATGTGAAAGTGCTATAGTGGGGTCCTCCTGCCCCTCAATTTTTTCCCTTATCATCAGCACTTAGACTCTTGAAACATACCAGCTTCTTATGCACAGCTTGAACATTTTGCTTTAAAAACAGTGAAGTTGATCATTACTGCTGGGCTGCTTGTAATTAGTTCCTATATAACTACTGTAGTTACTGTTTTAATTCTAGGCTGAGGAGCCCCACTACCAAGACATCAGAATACATGGACTTTAAAACTTATCCAGAGCAAAGTTTTAGATACAGGTGCTGGAGCTGAAAGCCAATTGCTGGGCTCTTAAAATTCTTTCCACTGTCATATGATTCAGGTGGTGATGGGCCAATGGCCAAAAAAGAAAGAAAGTACACACTGCAACTCATTCTCAAATGATGGCAGTGTGGAACTGGTATCTGGATCACTATATACATGTGGTGACCATTGATTAAGGAAGCAAGGAAGATAGCCAGCTGATGACAGTGACAGCTTTGTTCAAAAACACTTAAAAAAACAGACTCCAAAGAGAAACTGCAGAGCTACAATTCATTTGCAAATTCGACAACATCAAACAAGGACTGAACAGAGTCTGGGAGTGGCTGGCCAATTACAAAAGCAGTCTCTCCTCTCGATGTTCACACTTCCACATTAGCTATAGATAATGGGCCGCACCATCCCTGACTGAATTGACCTGGTTTCTCCTCTCCTGATGTTCACAACTCCATGTTAGCTGCTGATAATGGGCCACATCTTCTATGACTGCATTGACATCGTCAACTCTGGCCCTCCCTTCTTTTCATGAACCTGTAAACCCCCCCACTCATGAATCTGACAAAGCAGGTCTATGCCCACAAAAGCTTATGCTCCAAAATGTTAGTTTATAAGGTGCCACAGGACTCTTGGGCTGTGTCTACACTTGCATTCCTCTTTCAAAAGAGGTATGCAAAGGAGGAAAACTGAAAATGCAAAGGAGGTGCAGATTTGCATATCTGACATCTCATTTGCATAGTCTTTCAAAAGACGAAAACCAGCGTAGACACTGTTCTTTCGAAAGTAAACCCCATCTTCGAAAGAATCCTTCTTCCCATTAAAAAAAGGGAAGAATTCTTTCGAAGATTGGGTTTCCTTTCGAAAGAGCAGTGTCTACACTAGTTTTCCTCTGTCAAAGGAAGCGCTTTTGAAATATGCAAATGAGTTACCAGATATGCAAATCTGCACCTTATTTGCGTTTTTGATTTCCCTCATTTGCATACCTCTTTCGAAAGAGGAATGCACGTGTAGACACAGCCGTGTTGTTGTTGATTTAAACTGTTACCCTCAAAGTTGTTTTAACAGAAACAGATTACACCTGTCTGTATTAAGTACAGATAACATTACCAGGTTACAGATTAAAAGCCCACATTACATTTTGCATACCCGTACGGAACACCTTTCATCCTGAAAGATTCAAAAGACTCTTGTATGAATTCATTCATACAAGCTTTGGTCTTCGCCCTGGTCCAGGTCCACTGAGGTCAGCACAAGAATTCCAGCTGACATATAAAAACAGAACTGGCCCTACTGGTAGGAATTTTTCATTCCCCGCTGAAATGTAACCCGTTCTAGTTAGAATAGTACAAAGCGGCACTACAGGGTTTCAGGCGGAAAGTAATGTATTCAAATGAACTTATAAGAGATTTACATTCACTTAAATTAGTAAAGCTGGTGTCTGGCCACAGTAAAAATTGTGCTGGATTTTGAAAACTTCTCCTTGGTCTGTGCAGTTCAACTACTGATAGCTTAAAAAAGAACACCACTGTATTTGGTTAACTGCAAGCAATTTTATTGTAAAAGCTAAACTGTAAATTATTAGAAAAGCATTATTACTTTCATCACTACTTTCCCTTGCATACAATCTACCCAACCGTTACTTTCATAAGTAAGCAAAACTAACTTTAGCCCTAGGTAAGCTATTTCACCTGAATATGGATTAATTATTTTCAGATACATCATACAGCAGGAAACTAGAGCGAAGCAATAAAGTTACAGTACGTGTATGGATTCCTTTAATTCTTGCTGTTTATTTTATTCCCAACTGTAATGATTGCATTACACATATTGGGTAGTTTATCTCTGATAAAAATCAAGTCAAGTTCTATTAATGTGAATACCACAGTAATTCATCTCTATTAGTAATCACAATATTTATGTAAGTTGCTTTTAGTAATTATCCAGAAATCAGTCCTTACCCTAAACCAATTGAAATAAACCTTTTCATTTAAGTATTGAGTTTAGTTTCCAAAATTAAACAGAAGTTATTTTAATCTGAGAAAGAGATCTGCATAAACTCATTAACAGCCTGGAGCACCACTGTTAGAAGGCAACAGGTTATTTAGAGTCAATCAACTTCTATTGCAGATATAAAAATAGACATGCAACTGCATCAAGGCTGAAAGACACTTCTATCTTGTGCAGACGTCTGTTACATTTGTTAATGGAACATTCTTTGATGAAATATTCTCCAGTTAGGTGGATGTAAAATCCATGGACGGACCAACTGTACATAGCGCACAGTTTACAGGTTAGATCTTTCCTTGACAGACACATGAGGTGTAGCTTGTGTATAAGTTCTAATCACATCCTAAAAGCAACAAGAAATTAATTAGGCTATATAAAAAAACAAATATATAGGACAGATTCTCTTCAAAGAAGTTTCTTAAATTTGAATACAATCAAATCAACATTTTAAAGAAATCAACTACATGTTGAACCTCTCTAATCCTGAACGTTCTCATCTGGCAACACTGGTAATTCGTCCTGATTTCAGTTAGCCAAACACCCACTTACCATGGGTGTGGCTAAGCCTCCCATGGCCCAGTTTGTTTCCAGCCGCCAGACCTTCTCAGTGTTCCGTGCTGTTATTTAGCTGTAATTTACCCTAAATGGTCTACTAAGAACCCAGTAAGCAGTGGAAGTATTGGTAATGTGCGAGACAATATTGACCTCCCATGGTCCAGGAAATTCTCTCATCAGGTCCCAAGGTACGGGACAAGAGAGGTTCAGCCTGTGGTGCTCATTTAGTAAACTGCACAAGTGTAAAATTTTGCTTAGTGATTGTATCCCCTGTATGTAATTTTAGTGGGTAAGGTTATAATGTGCTAAGCAAGGTACAGTAATAAGATGTATGCATGAAAAACACTTTCTGCAACATAAAAACAAATAATTCAGTTCTTATAGATTAATTTGGATCAATTAGTATTGCAATTACTATTAGTGGCATTTCTCTCAGCATATGACTATGAAAACACTGAATTATCCTCAAAAACAAAACAAAAAAAAAAAAAACACACCCTCAAAACTATATTCCATCGAGGTACATAGTCATGAAACAAGTTAAGGTATTCAGCCAATCAAAGTCTCAACAAGAAGAAAACCATCCCTAGGATACCTGTTTGCTAGCTTCAGCATTATACTTATCCAGTAGAGCCTGAATACGGGCACCATACTCGGGGTGGACATCAGTGAAGTTTTTCACCTGAAATAGCAAGGAAAATCAGGGCATAACCAGACAGGAATTTAATTTCTAAGTTACACATTCATGCTTGGTTCTTACCTTCTCCAAAACCTAACAACATCAATATGCCATAAGAATTATCAACAATTCCCCAAATCAAGCACCAGTTCATAAACAGACTACTCTTGCAAGGATGCTGTGCTAAAATATTAAAAATTCTGCACCAAAAAACTAAATTCTGCAAATTTTAAAAATCCGCATACTTTGTTGTCAAAACACCACCACAATCACACTGGTTTCAATTATTTTGGAGACTTCCTCCAGTGCTTCTCACTTCAGTTCTCTACCCATTTTATTACAGTTTAAATAAGTTACCAAACATCCTCTAAGAGTAACATAGGTACGTTTAACCCTTCCATTTCTCATTCTTATTCAACAAATATGTGAGACCATATGCTCCATGAGGAGTCCAAGGGTTAAGTAGTCAGTGGTAGTATATGTTCAGTGTTGCATCACAGGTAACTGGAGAACAGGAGAGAACTGAGGAAATCAAGCAAACAATTCATCTTGGCTACTGACCATCTCCAGAAAGATAAATAGCAAACTGCTCACAGAGCATATTATGGTAGGAAATTTCTTCAGTCAAAAAATTTAGATTGGTTCTAAATTACTAAAGCACCTAAAGAATTTATAAGTCCACACTGCCCATTACACCTCTCTGGCAATGTCTTCAAAATTTGTACACCCCTAAGGTAATTCACAAGGACAATGGGAACAATTCACTAATCTGTCAGGCTGCTCTATTTTGCTCTGCCTGAAGTGGGGTAGAGCCTGCCTCATGCTTACCTCCTCAAAAGCCCTGCACTCCCTGCTCGACTGGTGACAAAGGACATGAGGGAGAGGGACTCCCATCAGCCACATGACCAGCCTCCCCATGTGATTCCACCCTGTGTTAATGTGCCCCCTCAGCTCACATTCTTTTCCCTACTGTGGATTTATGTTTCTACTGGCTGCTTGAGGACCCCAAACTGACCTGTCTGCATCGTCAAGGAGCACTGCAAGATCATTCTTCTGGATCCCCTTTGCTTCCCCAACAGGGGTCACGCTTCTGTGGGGAAGCAAAGAAGTCTGCAAGGAACATGAATTCTGCACATGCACCATGATGCAGAATTACCTCAGTGACAACAGACCAGCTAGAAGTGAGTGAATCACATGTATTTTCGCTCTGTATTTTCTAGTAAGTCATCTAGGACAACATTCTGATCTAGTGCAAATTAAAACAATCATTGCACAGGTGTTTTCCATTGGGAATGATGATACCATTCTTCCTCCTAGCACCACAGACACTATTACCCTGGATATTTTCAGCAAAGGAAAATTTCCACGCTCAAAAAAAAAAAAAAACACCACCACCACACACCACATTTATGGCCCTGACCAAATGAAGTTCGTTAGAGATAGCAGAGGGGGATGGGGAAGGTTGAGCAAGTTATTTTAAAACACCTAGTGCAAAGCACTTACACAGTTTAATACACTTAAAATTCTGCTGGGCTACCCCCACAAAGGAAGCGCAAATCACTGTATATCCAAACATGACTGAAAGCGTCAGCTTATCCTACTGCCAATTTTAGCATTTTCCTTGATGATTATGTACAAAGGGTGTTAATTCTTTAGTGTCAGCTGATCATCCTTTGCCCATAATAAAGAATAAATCAGCAACTTCTGACCATCTCTTTTCATCCCCAAACAGTTATATTTGCAGGTGATCAATACATTTTGCAACACTGTACCCAGCAGAAGCTAGACAAACTAACACAGTAAGATCTTACTTACAGCTTTCTTCTGAATGAAAAGCTGAGCATCTTTAAGATGACGAGCAATATTCTCACAGAGTCTTTGGCGTTCATCTTCTTTCAGCACTTTGGTATAGAACACTCTCACCTTCAGATTAAAGTCAATAGTTAAGCTTATATGTAAGGCAAAACCTGGGTCTATAAAAAGCTCATCATTAACAGGAAGTAATTATTAAAGCTCAGTTTTAAATCTATTTAGCATGAGATACTGATTGTTATTTTCCCAGAGCTTTCAAACTGATTCCCACCATGATATGGATCTCAAAGTATTTACATAAGGGAAGAAGAAGAGACAAAAAGACTGACATGCTAATTATGAAAGTTCTGCTTCCATGTCAATATCAAAGATGCTGCCATTCTGCTTCCTAGAACCATTAACACTATTCTGCTAGAAGACAGTGTAGTAAAATTTCAAAATTTAATATTGCATCAACTGTAAAATTAAACTTTTACAAAATCAATTTTTAACTACTCTTCTAATTTTTAAAGTTAATATTGTACTATTTCAAGCAGTATCTGTTACAACTGCATCTTTCAATTACACAGGAGAAATATCTAAAATTGCAACAAGCTATCTAAAGCATGAAAGAGATTTGCAGATGTTCTGGCAACACTTTTCATTTCTAGCCTTGTGTCACAAATTCTTGCGCACACTGCTGTTTGCCTAATTAATTTAATTATTGTGTACACAAGTGTAATCCAGTTTTATTGGAACTGATTTACACAATGTGATACAAACGTTATAGTTTGGATATCTGCAGCAACTAATTACATCAAGCTTGGGAAAAAAAGATCAGGGCTAATTTGTGATCAGATTGGCTCAAAAAAATTATTATTTACTTTACTTGGTGTAAAGAAACATACCTTAATAGTTCACTGAAATGACAATATTCTAAAGGAAGTATGTTACTGAAGAATACAGGTATAAGTGTTACCAATATAATGAGAGAAAAGTGATGAGATCTGCAGAACTATATATTGGATTTTATATTCTCTTACGCTTAGACTGTGTCTACACTAGCCCAAAACTTCAAAATGGCCACGCAAATAGCCTAACAGCAGATAGAAATAAGGGGATTTCAAAGTTGCCAGGGTCCTTTCGAAAACGAGCCACATCTGGACGAGCCACGTGGCTGCGAGCTGCGTCAATTTCAAAGTGCCGCAGCTGCCAGCATTCTAATGAGGCGCTGAATAAGTATTTCAGCGCTTCATTAGTAAAGTTTGAAATGGCCGTTTCCATGGCCATTTCGAAGTTTTGGGCTAGTGTAGACATAGCCTTAGTATAACAGTAAAATGAAAATAAAAAGCAGTCAAGTAGCACTTTAAAGACTAACAAAATGGTTTATTAGGTGAGCTTTCATGGGACAGACCCACTTCTTCAGTGGGTCTGTCCCATGAAAGCTCACCTAATAAACCATTTTGCTAGTCTTTAAAGTGCTACTTGACTGCTTTTTGTTTTGATAGTGTATAGACTAGCACAGCTTCCTCTTTGTTACTATTTAAAATGAAAATAGGTTCTTTAACTTGTCAAGGTGCAATTTTGTATGCTTCTGTCTCAAAGAAATTTACATGAAAATTTGAATGTGTCATGTCTGGTGAGTTGAACCAACTGCTATAAAAGAATGATGTGTAAAGAATTAGAGGTTGTGCTTTGAATTTAGAGCAGTCAAATGATAAATCTTCATCAACTGAGAGACTTAAAAAAAACTAATCTTAATCACAGTTTTAAATTGCAACGTTAAATAACAGAATATTAACTCAGTTACAACACAGAATACAAAGTATACAGTGCTCATTTCATATTATTTTTGATTACAAGTATATTACCGTAAAAAAGTCGGCATAGTATTTTTAATTCACAAATACTGTGCTGCAATCTCTACTATAAAAGTGCAACTTACACATGTAGGTTTTTTTTTTGGTTACATAACTTCACTCAAAAACAAAAAACAAACAAACAATGTAGAAATTTAGAGCAGGGGTGAGCAAACTTTTTACATCAAGCCCCACTTTTTGTCCCTGCAATTATCAGCCCTCCACTCCCCGCCCCCCCAGACTGTCTAACGTAATCCAAATCAATTGAACTTTTGGTTTGTTCAGATGAAAAGAAATGCTTTTGGCATGGGTAAGACAATAATTATGTAGACTGTAAAAAGGTTATTAACCAGTATGTAAATGTCAATACATACACATAAAAACAGTAACATAGTTCAACATTTTCAGAGAGACAGATCAGCCCAAGACCCAGCAGCTGATCGTGCTGCACCCCCCTTATGAAATTTCACAACCCCCCCACGGGGCCCACCCCCAATTTGCGCTCCCCTGCTTTAGAACCTACAAGTCCACACAGTCCCACTTCTTGTTCAACCATCACTAAGATAAACGGTTTGTTCTCACTTTAAGGGACATTACAAATAAGAAGAGGGCAGTATTATAATCTCATAAATGTGAACAGATGTTCATAAACCAATACTGAAAGGTATTACTGGTCAGATATACTTAATATTTGTATGCCTTTTTATGCTTTGGCCAACATTACAAGAAGACATGCTGATAACACTAATTAAAAAATATTGTATTAATTAAAATTTGTGACTGAATTCCTTAGATGAGAATTGTATTTCTCTTGCTCTGTGTGTTACCCTCATTCTGCCATATATTTCATATTACGACCCAGCAAACAAATAACCTTCTTAAGTTGCACTTTCATGATAGAGATCATGCTAGAATACTTGTATGAGGTGAATTAAAAAAATACTTCTGTTTCTTTTTTACAGTGCAAGTATTTGTAATAAAAACACAAAACAAGAACTGCATGCTTTGTACTCTGTGTTGTAAATGAAATCAGTATATCAGAAAATGTAGACAATCACAGAAAATATCTATAAATTTCAATTGATAAATTAATCACACTATTAAAAATAGACCTTTTTTTTTTTAGTTAAATACATGAATTAACTGTGATTGATAGCCCTACTTGAAATTCCTTGAAAGATCTTTATGTAATTCCTCATTAGAGCTGGCCTTTAGCTGTGTCAAAGGAAAACACACATTGAGATAAACACAAACAATGTCAAAAGTCCTTTTCACATAGCCTACCTGAGACACATTATCTTCATCTGTACTATTGAAGCGCTGCACATCTCCTGAAACATACACGCAGCTTTCCTTCAAATTGGGCTGATCTTCAGGGCCAGCGAAACTGTTTGGATAATAATTTGGGGCACCACCTTTGAAAGAGATCAAAATAGCAGTCGTTTTAGTATCGTTAGGAGACAGTGAAGTTATAAAGCACACCTAAAGGAATATATTCAAATTGATTTAGATTATGCTTTTACCCTATTATCATATCTATGTATTTCCTATTCTTTCTTTGTAAAAACAACTGCCAATGTGTTGCCATACAACATTCTCAGCAGTTACAGTGTCCAGCAGCCTCAAATCCACATCTGATAATAACTGGTCAAAACTTGGAATTCTGAACATTTCATTTTGTTCTAAATCAGAACAAAAGCAAAAACAAAAAACTTGCTGTGAAACAAAAATTCTGAAAATATAAAAATAGAATATTTCAAGTGTCAATCAGATTAAGCACTATTGCTACTGATGCACTGCAAAGTTCGTTTTGGAACAATATTTTCATTTTTCTGAATTCAAGTTCTCAGGAAAAAAAATTCTATTTTGGAAAATATTTTTGTGGAAAATTTAATCAATTTTATAAAACCACCCCCGACAACCTCAGTTTTGTCAAAATGACATTTTCAAAATGAAAATGGACTCAACAAAAGTATTCCAACAACTTCTAATTGCTGACTGTGAATCGACCTATTTCTCATTTCCTGAGTTTTCTTAGGAATTTCTGATATTAAATTTAAGGTGTGGAAGGAGTGTATTCTGTTCAAAAAGGAGGCTTTAGCGACCCTCACATACGGTCTCCAATATCATATTTTTAATAGTTCAATTATGCAAGATGCTGAATGCTCTGACCACAATCTAGCAAAATATTCGAACACATTAGCTGTACCTACACTAGAGCATCTGCATGGAGCACCCACACTATAAATGCGTTCAACAGTAAATCATCTCTGTCACCAGACTGTGTTGACAGAAAACAAGCGTGGATGCCTTGGGGGACCTTTTGTTGACAGAACAGTCCTGTATGGTGCCAGCCACCTGGCTGGGAGGTATGCCCTGTCCACCACAACCACAGCTCTATGATCCTTACCTCCAGCCATTTTTAAAGCCGCAGGGAGCCTGGAAACCCTGTGGCAGGAAGTGGGAAGCGTGGCAGTAGCATGCTGCTTTTGCCCATGCTCCATGGCCACTCCTTTGGCCTGAGGCAAGCAACATAGAATTGAGCCAGCCACCCTGCAATCCCCAAGGCACTACAGGGAGTTGCAGGAGGGGTGCCAGGAGCCCCCCCAGGGCACAAAACACCAGGACCCATCCTGAAGCAGGCTCGGACTACACAGCCTTCTGAGCCTTTGGGCTGAGAAGCTGAGCCTCCTGGATCCCTCGGCCAAGAGGAGGAACACGCCTACCTATCCATGGCTGGCTTCCACCCTGGCGGACAGGGGTCACCCTGCCTGGATCAAGGAACTCCAGCAGGGATACACCTGGCCCCAGACACATGCCAGAGGTCGGGGCAGGACTGGCACCTGCCCCTAGCTCGAGCAGCTTCACCAGCTCCTAAGGGGCGAGGACAGGTGCCCCCCCCCCCCCAACTGCTGCTGTGGACACAGACGAGGAGGCCTCTCCACTGCTGCCAGAGCAGCAGCAGCCCAGGACCCTGCGAGAGACAGAACCAGAGCCAGTTTCAGACGCTGACTCGAGCAAGGGCACATTAGTGATCACCTTGAACTCACGCCCCTCCAGCCAGGCCATGTTCAGTACATCCTCAGACCCCTTTAAGGAACCCTCCACTAAGTACCCCGTGCATTACATACCCTTGGGCACAGTGGAAGGCGGGCACAGACAGGCTCACCAAGCGGGCTCAGGCAGGTCCTAACACTGCAGGGAGCGCCACCATCAGCCCAGTTCCCAAAGGACTGCGGTGTCCCCAACACAGCAGAGCCCAACGTACAGGGAACACATGTCCATGCTCCCAGGTCATCCCCACTTCTAAGCCCAAGGGTGGTAGCTGCTGCTCATGGAGAGTGTGGGGGAAGGGCCTTAGAGACTGTGTTGTGCAAATGACTCACTGTCACTCCTCTTTCTCATCCTTACAGCTGCACCACCTGAGGCTGAGCCAGCCCCATCCCAGGACTGGAGCCAGGCAGCCCAGGACCAATGCCTGAGAGAGTTGGCATCCCACCACCGCGAGGGCAAGCCCACAACCAGAAAGCCATCACCAGCCTGACGAGGATGCCCTGCAGGCCTACATGGCCACCCTCAGGAGAGGGACTGACCTCCTGGAGGGGCATGGGAGCAGGAGAGGTGGATGTGGACCTCGGACCAACTTATGACGTCAGTTGATGCTGCCACCATCATCTGGCGGGCCTTCTGGTCCCAGGCACCCACAATCAATGCCCCCGTTCCACCCGCCACCCCTGCTCCCTCCACTGACCTGCCCCGTGGGCAATGGCCATGGCCGGCGCCCACAATCTGCAAGCCCCTCCCCCATCCCCTGCCTCACAGCCCCTGACTCACCTTGCCATGACTGATCCTGCAGCAGCTTCCCCCGGCCCCCGACCTCTGTACCTCCCTTTGTTCCCAGCCCAAATGCAGAACCCAGACCTACAGTGGTAGGGGATCCCGTGGCTGATGCCACTCAGGATCCCTCTCCTCCGTGGGGTCATGGCCCCTGGACCCCTGTCCCAAGTCCCCCCAACCAAGTATGGATGCCCCCCAACCCAAGCCCCCACCCCTGAACACTGTGTATAGTTATATCCTTGCACATTTTTTTTGCACAACATTTATAACACACATCTTTTTTTAAGTAAACACGTTATTTGTTGACCTCCCCTGCACCCCTCTTTACTGGGGAGGAATGAGTAGGCAAAGGGAGGGTGTCATGGTGGGGTTGTGGTACAGAGGGTCACTGGGGTCCTTGGGAGAAGCTCTCCTGTAGGGCCTCATGGATCCACACCCCACTCCTGCGGGCTTGGCAGACCGGAGTTGCGCCCAGCTCTTCACAGCTGCAGTGAGCGTACACCCACCACCCCAGAAGGAAGGCATCCCCACCTCCTCGTCCGCAATGTTGTGAAGGACACAATAGGCAGCCACCATTTGGGGGACATTTTGCCCCCATGTCCAGCTGGGTGAGGAGACACCTAAACCGTGCCTTACGACATCCAAAGGCACACTTGACCTGGATCCATGTCTGGTTGAGGTGGGCATTAAACAGGTCCTGGGATGGGTCCAGGTGGCAAGTGTATGGCCTCATGGGCCAGGGCATGAGGGGTAGGCAGCATCCCCCACCACAGACAATGTCACGTACATGACCCCGACTACCAGCTCTCAGCAGAGGATGTAGGTGCCCGCCTTCATCCTCCAGCACAGGCCAGAGGTGCGGAACACTTGCGCGTTGCATGCCCAGCCCAACCACCCAACAAATGTCCAGGAACCATCCCTGGTGATCAACCAGGGCCTGCAACACAACAGATCAGTATCCCTTGCGACTGATGTACCACGCCGCACTGTGGTTTGGGAAACAGATGGGGGTCCTGTTGATTGCCCCAAAGGAGTTCAGGAACCCCAGGGCAGTGAAGATGGCCATGACTGCATCCAGGTCTATGATGCAGATGACCCTCCAGAGTATGAGTGTGTTGATGACCACCACTACCTGCAAGGGAAGGAGATCAAACACACGTGAAGGATTGAGGGAGGGTGTCCCTCGGCCCCAGCAGACTCCCCTTCCCGTCCCCTTCCCCCTGGGCTCTGCAGGCCCCCTCCCCATGAGGCCATCCCTCTGGCAACAGGTCAGTGTGAGAGTGGGACAGCAGGGTCCCCCAGGGACATAGCTTACCCCTTCCCCAATCCCACCCTTTCACCCCCAGCCCTGCTCCCCAAGGGTCCCCCCTTGGGTGGAACCCCATCCCACTGCCACATGCAGGGCCTGCAGCCCAAGAGTTCGTTACCTGCATAAGGAGGGCCCTGATGGTGAACTTTTCCATTCCAAACTGGTTCCCAATGAAGCAATAACTGTCCGGAGTGAAAAGCTTCCATAGAGTGATGGTGACCCACTTCTACAGGGAGGATGGCAGGCAGCAGCCATGTGTCCTGTCTGCAGAGGGCATGGGACAGCCAGGTGCAGAGCTCCAGAAAGGTGTCCTTCCTCATTTGGAAGTTCTGGAGCCATTGCTGGTCGTTCCACTACCCCATGACCAGTCCTCCTCCACACCCACCTGACCACTCGAGGGAGCAAGCGAGCGCAGGGGAGCCCTGAGGGCATGCTCCTCAGGCCCAGTACCAGGTGCTTCTCCCAAGACGAGGTGGAGGATGTCAGTGATCAGCATGAGTCGCAGTACAAGCACCTGTGAGGTGGTCCCATGCAAGACCGGGGGGATGATCTGGCACCATGGCTATCTGGAAAGCACAGTCTCTCACAGAAAGCATGTGAGCCCTGCATTAGCTATGCTGCCCCTCTTGGAGGTAGGCAAGCCTCAGCATGGGCAGAGAACGTGGTATGGGGGAGTCCATTTAAGGGCACACCAGGTTGGGGCTCCCAGAAGAGACTGCCAGCCATGAGACCCTGTCTGACAAGGTTCCAGGGTCCTTTCCATCGAGAGAGTGGCTGGGTTTTTTTGATCCACTTTCATGTGTGGACGCACTCTGTTGACAGACATTTTATCGGAAGATCTCTTCCGACGGTAACTTCTGTCAGCAGATCACTCTTGTGTAGACATAGCCATTTAGCTTTAACCCTACGTGGAGACCCATTTATCTAAGAAGCCACTGACTTCAATAGGACCACATAAACCATGTGTCTGACTGCTTTGCTGGATCAGGAGCCAGAATGCTCAGCTTCTTGTAGGATCAAGGCTTATACAAGTTAAAGAGGCTGCTTTAAATTGTTGAGCACCAGCTAACAATCCCAAAAAGTACTTAACTTTATAGTCTAGCAGAACAAGAAACAGCAGATCATATCTTAATTGTTTCTCAATGCCATTTCAGGGATGCAACTCCCACAGTTTTAGTCAAATGGAGTTCATCATGTCTCAGTTAAGGACAAGCAAAATAATTAACAGATGACTATTAATTAAAACTATATTAAAACTACATTAATACTTCAACCTTTAATTACTAATAATGGTTACAATTAAATTCATGACTAGGAAAAGAAAAACCACAGCATACAAGCTGCAAGCAACAGCTACTTTACCATGTTTTGCTCTGTTGAGCTTTGAACAGAGATTTCTATCTTAAGAGTTGTCTACTTTTTTCTATAAAGAACACAAAATACATATTTCTCCCATAGCCTAAGAAAAGACTCAATACTGTACTGATACGTCTACACTAGCACTTCTGTTGGTAAAACTTCTGTTAGCCATGGACGTGAAAAAGTACATCCCGACCAAGACAGACAAAAGCCCTGGTGTCGATACCATGATGTCAGCAGCTGACACTCCCTGCTCACATCACTACTATCACTCATTGGGGCTGTTTAATTATGCTGGTGGGAGAGTCTTCTCCTGCAGGCATAAAGTGGTTACAAAGGAGAACTCAGAATGGTGCAGCTGCAGCAGTACAGGTCACCCATTCTAAAGTCCATAGTGCGGACATAGCTTTGTCGTCTCATGGATAACCATGAGCAAACGGAATTTTGTTTAATAGTTGACTAACCCTGTTTGGGTTAGCATGGAAAACCAAATGAGCAGAGATAAATACTCCTCACTAAGGTCCTACAAAATCACAATATTTGACTTAGTTAATTCAAAGAAGCCAGTTAAGCTAATTTTCTTGTGTTAAGACTGCAATGAATATTAATAACATTTTAAAAATTAAATATGATCATTCATTTACATGAATTAAATTATTTCTTGTTGTTTTGTATAATTAAGAAGTTTTTAAAAGAGTGCCTAAACTTAAATGGCAATCACACATGATAATGGCCTTTTTCTTACCATCCTTAGAGAGCAGGTTCTTGTCTTTGAGTCTGGTAACAAGTTGCTTAAGCAATGCCAGATAACAAAAATTAAGGGGCTGGAGCACAAGACCTATGAGGACAGGCTGAGGTGTGATATAACAGCAGCCTTCAATGTCCTGAAGAGGAGCTCTAAAGAGGAGGGTGAGAAACTCTTCTCAGTGGTGTCAGATGGCAGAATAAGGAATAATGATCTGAAGTTAAAGAGGGAGAGGTGTAGGTTGGATATTAGGAAAAACTGCTTCACCAGGTGGGTGATGAAGCATTGGAATGCATTGCCAAGAGAGGTGTGGATTCTCCATCCTTCAAGGTTTTTAAGTCCTGGCTTGACAAGGTCCTAGCTGGGATAACTTAGTGGGGGTTGATCCTGCTTGAAGCAGGGAGATGAACTAGATGAACTCCTGAGGTCCCTTTCAGCCCTATGATTCTATGGCATCAAATGATCAAAGGCTGAAAGTAACTAATATCTTCTGTAAAATATTTCCTAATCATAAATATTCTCTTTTACATTTAAACCATGAAGACTTCAGAGTGTGTACATAAGAAATCAGTTTCAATAAGGACAGTTCTAGAATTCTTTGTGTGGGTTTAAAGTAAAGTAATTCTTTGCAAAAAGGAGAAAGAGACCTGTTTCTTTCCTGTAGGCTTACATTTCTGATCACACATCCTAAGCATTTCTTCTTCTTGAAACGTTCTGAAAAAGAACTGTCGTGGTCCCCTGTACGCTTTATGAAAACTGGCTTATGAATATCAGTATGCATAACTCAAAGATAATCTATGGAAAAATAAGTCATGTCTTTTTGAAGTCACAATCTGTTGAAACTCTACAGCCTCTTTTTGTGCATATATCATTCTTTTATGATAAATTAGAATTTTGATGGGTGAATCTGTTTTTAATTCTAAATGTGCTAATGAGGGCCATTAGTGATACTTTAGGAACTTAATGGCTCAGTACTCGAACTAACAGCCAGTCAATGGTTTTATTTTTCCTGTAAGCCTAAACTGTGACTGGTCCTAGAAAGGTGTGTGACCATGGCACCTGCTACTGGACTCCATCTTGAATTTATTACTTTTCCATAGGGATGAGGAGACTGACCAAAAAGGTTCTTGTGCTGAGGGTGCGGGGGAACATCTATTTAAGGAATGGGAAGCAATCAGCTCTCTATCTTCCACTGGCTTTTGAAACCACCTGATCCCCCTCAGAGGAAACCTGGGTGGGGGAAAGAACTCTAAAGAACTCTGAAAAGCTGTAGACCCAGGCCAGAGTAAAATCAACTCTGACATGAAGCATTTTACTTGAGATAAGAACAACTGTTTAGGTAAGAATTTGCATGTAACAAGGTAAGCTGGTGCATTTTTTATTATTTTGGCTCAGTAACTTACTTTGATCTGTCTGTTTTCACTTGTAATAACTTAAATCCTACTTTTTTAATACTTAATAAAAATACACTTGTTAATAACTTACCAGGTGGGTGGAGGGGAGGAGGGAAGCAACCACTATGCATCTCTTTGTTTCATTGGTAAAGGGGATCTTTATGAGGTTCTTTGTATAAGTTTTATATGAGGTAGGACAGATTTATTTGGGGTTTTAGACCCTCTGGGGGAGTTGGTTTCCTGGGAGCTATACGTGGCTCTGTAGCTGAGTCCTCCAAGAGCTGAACTATTTCAGTGTCTGCAGGGGAGCAGTAACCCCAACTCTGTGCCTTGGCTTGGGGGCAGGACAGAGCTACTAGTATAGCAGGTCTGGTGGTGGGGAGCCCCAGAGGTCAGGAAGGTGGACATAAGTGACTTGATCAGTGCACTAGGAGACATTCCCCAAGGGGATTTCTGTGATTCAGCCCATGACAACAACACCCTCACATTCTTTTACATAATTACAGCTTTTTCAATCAAGAAACTTATAACATTGGTTGTCTTGACAAAGAAAGATATCTATAACAAACTGGTATCTCATATAAGAGGGAGGTGTCCTACTCTTTGATAAGACATACTCATTAGTCCATTTGTCTTTTAGATCAGATGGTTCCTAGACTTACAAATCAGCAATTTTAGTATATTTACAACTTGCAATTAAAGACGTCTATCAAATATTCCTAAAAGGCCAGTAAAAATAAATAAAATCACTGTATATCTTTCAAGAAATTATAAAAGGAAAAACAGTATAGATAATACCAAAATGGTATAAATCTGCCTTCTGCAACTGTGTAAATGCTATGGAAGTTTCTAGGCTGAAAACACATCATTCTGACACAATAGAAAGGATTTTTTTTTTTTTTTTTTTTAAGTTTGAACATTTCATATAATTAAATAAGCAACTAAACTCCAGCATTTAAAGTGTCATTCTCCAAGCACTGTGTATATGAACAACAAGTATCTCTTTGGAATTCAGTCAAGGTGCAAATAACAAACTGTAAACACTTTCACATTACTATTCAGAGATGTAGGTACAGATTTCAGTAAGTGATGAAAACTGATCAGTTATTAAGTGGCGTGCACTTGAATATTATGGATCTATACTCTGAAAATGTAGTGAAGTCCTCATTAAGGAGAAGCTTTTACATACCTCTAACATACTTTAAAAACAAAACAAAAAGTAAATCCTGTTATTTAAGGAACATTGTAAATGGAGTAGAATATGCGCTGTCTCTTACTGCTGAAAACATACTAGAAAGAGTATTTTAAAGTATCACAAATCAGTTTGTTTTCAAATACTTCTGCCAAGTTATAGGCTGATTCTGTTCTGAAAGAAACTATCATCAACAGTAGACAAGTCCTTTTACTCCCTATATACATAATGCAAATGTATTATCTTCATAGTATTTTCAGGATACCTTGGTTGTCAGATATGCACATAGGTCCATCTCTTTGATAGTTCGCCACACGAGTGCTATAGGGACAATTCACGGGTATTTGTAGGTAGTTGGGTCCTAAACGGTGCCGGTGAGTATCAGGATATGCAAAAAGACGACCCTAAAATCAATTTTTCTTATATTTAGTCAGAACTTAAGACAAGAAAGAACCATCAGATAACTTAGTCTGACCTCCTGTATAACACAGGCCACCATCCAGCATCCTCAGGAGACTACACTACTACATGTCACAGAGAACAGGGGCACTGAGGTGCACCAGTGTGCTGTCTCCCTTCCCAAACCCACCCCATGGTAGCAAATTAAGTAAAATATATTCAGATAATCCAGAAAAGTGACCAGCACCCACTTTGCAGAAGCAGACAAACTCTCCCCTCCTCTGCCCTCCCCCCAGATCCCCATCAATCTGACTGGGGGACAACTTTTTCCCAGTTCCACATGTCACTCAGTTTGACCCTGAACATATTTTTCTGAGTGTATTTTTCATTACTACATTCTGAAATAAACAATTATGTGATCAAATGCACATTTTGCAACATGAAAATAAACCTTAATAAAAAGTCAAAATGACAAGTTACTCTCAATTTCCAGGGATTATTTTCAAGATTCTTTGTGTGTGTGCAGTTTCCTTCATATTTCCCTGACAATGTTTCAGTGACTTTGTTTTTCAAGAGAGGCTTTGGGCTAGGTAATAAGGCATAATTCCCTCCTTAGATACTAGCAGAAACAAATTGTTTACTATGTACGGAGAACAGATATAAAAAGCCACACTATAAACCAAACAGTGAAGGGTCGACTAAAGGAGTAATCTTAAAAGTGTCTAATCTGAAAATATGATGACTTTATATTAGCTCTGCAAAAATCATGTACACTGTTTACTATGTATTACACCAAACTCAAAAACTCAAGATAAAAACAATTAAAGCCTTTAATCTCTTCGGCTGGGGCTACACTGACTTGTTCTCTGGGCAGCTTCATGCTAATGGCAGTCTCACAATTGCAAGCTGCTGCTCATTAGCAAATACCGGAGCTAATTAACATAGCCACACGAGATCTCCCTGCTGGCAGAGGCTGCTGCCAGGATTAAACAGGCTGTGTAGACCTGCCAGCTAAAAGCCCCTCTGTCGCTAGCCTGTTTATGCCTGAAAAAATGCAGAGTTCTCCCAACGTAAGTCTGCCACTTCAGCACCTTCTGCCAACATCCTGGTCATCCTCATTCCAAGAGGAAGAAGGAATGTGTTGGCAGAGAGAGTTGTCCTGACATCTGGCCCTACGTAGATGGGTCAAATGTTGGGAGAGTCTTCCGCAACAGAACTGTAGGCAGAGGACGTGCAAATGCATTGAGCAGTTTGCATATCTTTTGCCAACAGACCTCTTCAAACTAGACATAGCTTTAGAACCCCTGTGGTTCTAGGGGTAAACTTGTGTATTAAGTGAAATATCTGCAGAAAGTAGAAGCCTCCTAGAATTATGGTTTTGGAGAAAGAAGTTATGCTTGCAAACCAGGTGAAAGAAGTGTACAAAAAAAAAGCTATTTCAGAAATCTGAAACCTTTTAAATTAAAAAGCATAAACATGCACGCATGCTCTACCAGAAGTACTATCAGCAGCTACTTGAGTTGATTTTGAGAAATGGCCTCTCACTTTTCAGCTGGCAATACATGCAGATGTATTTTACAACATGAGGCACAGCTGCACATCACTGATAATATCAATGAAACTGGCTATAGACCATAGTCATTCTAAGCTACACAGTAATGGAATTATTTCCAAATGCTTGAGACACATTGACTTGGCTGTTCACCATTTAATTAAAGAGGCTAATTAGGAAGAGAAGAAAAGTTAAGAGCTGAAAAAGATAAGCAGGAAATGAAAATTATTCAAAGTAGCTGCTAAATCTGCCATGGAATTCACCAATCCAAATAAAGAGTTCAATACAGGACAAAATCATAAACACGGGACAACAAAAAAATACATTATGACCTCTCAGTATTATCACCTGACAGTTATAACCAGTTTCCCCGACCCCGCCCCCCCACAAAAAAAAAAAAAAAAAAAAAAAGAAAGAGAAGCCAATACTCAACTGGCTCCCTGCCCTGCTTCAGCCAATCCTCCAGCCAATCCTGTGGCTGGGGCTACTGAGGTGACGGTACTCAGTACCAACAAATGGTGCACACACAAAAAAAACCGCACACTGGTTATAACTGTAACAACACCCACAATAATATGAAAGTTTTGCAGCACGTATACACTAAAATGTTAGGTTGACCCAACCACATTGCTCAGGGGTGTGGAACTTCCACATCAACCTAATCCCTGGTGTAGCCAGTGAGCTGGGTTAACTAGTGATGTGAGAACCCCTCTAGATGTTGAAATGAGTATCTATACTGAAGCGTTGCAGATGTGCCACTGGAATGGTTTAAGTGTAGACATAACCCTACTAAGAAGAAATACCATGTAGGAGATGTACTCTGTGCCAGAATAATACACCAAGATGTACTATTTACCTGTAACATTTTATCAGGACTAGGTTCAATGCCTGGGGGCATGTTACTTGGATCAAAGGCTATTTGTTCCACCTCTGCAAAATAATTGACAGGATTTCTGTCCAAGACAAGTTTGCCCACAGGAATTAGAGGATAGTCTTTGTGAGGCCAAACCTAGAAAACAATATACACACATACAGTGATTACTATGTGTTATAAAATACAGCAAGAAAGCAGATTCAATTATCTAATGCAGTCATTGTGTCTAGAATTTAATCTTGATAATGAATGATGGAGCGCGAGATATGCACTTTAAGAAATATAGTAGTACATCTAGAACACTCAAGTAACTTTGTTCGCCATTTTAGTGTGGTCCTGCTTCTCAAATTCTGAAATACAGCATCCACAGACATTTGAAGAATATCATGTTCTAAAAGGCATTAGTAGGTACTAACTCCATTGTACGCTTTTGCTTTCAGCAGCTTATAAATCTGTCAGAAGATAACAATTCAGGTGGAAATTTTCCACACTGTCCCAAGCTGATTCCCCCTCCCCCCCACACGAGCGAAATAATTTAACCATTTCCAAGAAGAAGGTTCGATAAAAGCAGGTAGAGCTTGCCAATCTTAATTATTTTGAAGCACTTTAGCACTGTCATAAGTATGACTGGCAGAGTATTACACCTGGGATCAGACAGGTACATTTTATTTGGGGACAAGCCTATTTTGGACCTATTATGTATATTCATTATGATATACTATTTCAATGGGCACGTTATTTGAGTAAGATCCCATTCTCATGTATAGTACATAATGAATACTGAATGAAGAAGATAGTTTAAAAAAAAAAAAAGAAAGAGAGAGAGAGTACATTCTTTGTGTTTAAGGCATTAGAGGTGGAGACCAGCAGAGGAAGATTCTATTGTAGGGTCTGTCGCACACTTCTCATGTGATGTTAGGATATATCAAATATATAGAAGTGGAAAGTGATGTTAGGATATAACAAATATGTAGAACAGGGGAAAAGGGAGAATTAAGTCTGCACAGTCTAATACTGGCATTTCATACATTCTGACTGCTTAACTTTGTAATTGTAATACTATTTTTTGTATACCCACATGTGCGCACTCCTTAGTTACCTTAGTTAGATCAAAAGGGTTAAATGGGAACTTCTCTGCTTCTTCAAAGGTCATAACCTGGATGTACAAAGTCCAGGACGGATAGTTTCCACTGGCAATGGCATTGTAAAGGTCACGCAATCCGTAGTCGGGATCAGTGGAAGCTAATCTTCCTGCTTCTTCAACAGAAAGGTTTTTGATGCCTTGATCAGTCTAAGCAAATAAAGAAGTGACATTTGTGACTATTTGTAATTATATAAAACTGGCTATGAAATACCATATAAATAAAAAGTGCTAACGTAGTAACTAGAGACTCTGTGCATATTCCACTTTATAAGTGAATTTCAGCAGGTAAATTAAACGTACCCCACAGTACAATCTGAACGTTGTCCTCTTAATTTGAGATCAGTAAGACAATAATACTTTTAAAATAATCAAGTCAGGTAACTGCTCTATGTACTCTTTGTTTGGTAGCCGAGGTCAGATTCTGCATTCCCCTTTTTGTCACACAAAACAGAGGCATAGGAGAGGCATGAAGGAAACAAAAATGTCCCCTGGGATATATACACTGAAAGAGAGAGCTCTTTACCCAGTTAGACCTGTTCTATACAAATCTACCCCTCCCTGTTAGGGGTGAACAGAGATCAAAGATGACGCCTTTGGTTTCTGAAAGACAGATTCAAAACATGTTCTTGAAAATGGGGCTTTTTAATTTCTGGAATATTTGTCAGCGTTCAGAAACTGCACTCTCATCACCTTGTATTCTAGAACAAAGAATAAGTTCTCAGAGTTGCCTCAAGAAAGACAGGAAGGGCCTAAGAATTCAATGGCCTACCCCAGTAATAGAAAAAGCAAGTTCTCAGGGAACTAACTCTCTTTTGGCTTTTTACTGGAAATCAGTGCATCAGCAATAGTTTCTGGAGCCTTAACTAGCTTAATATCCTAAGGACAATTCAGCAACATCTCAGAAGCTCCATTCTAGGTTGGGGACAGAGGCCTGAAGGCTCTGGGCTTTGGCTAAATTCCAAGTGGAGCTATAACCACATTTGATTTAGTCTCGTCTCATGCAAGTGATGGTAAGAGTTGAAGTTGGTTCACAGGAATTCAGGTAGAAACCTCAGGAGCAAAGGACAGCCTGTCTAGACCTCACATGTAACCCACGCTATAGATCTCAGACTGTTGTTTTCAGGAAGAAGGGCACTTTCAACAGGCAAAAATGTGTAGCATTAGGAAGGCCTGATGCCTTGGCTGGACTGTCTTTATGAAATTCAGGAAGGAAAGCCCAACACACCTCACACCAACACCAAATGTTATTCCCCTAAGCCAGGGGTGCACAAAGTGGGAGGCATGCCCCCTCAGGGGGCATGAAGTTTCTAAAGGGGGGGGGGGCGCAACGTGATTGGCTTCCTCTCTCCTCCCCCTCTGCCCACATGGCTGCATTATTTCTGGGAATCTAGATGCCCGCAAAACCAGGCTCTCTGTCCCTTAAATCAGGTATCTTCCTCCTTACTTTACAGGAGAGAAGAAGGGGCAGGGGTGGAGTTTGGAAAAGAAACAAGCAAGGAGGGACAGAAAAAAAACCAAAGAAGCAAGCTGCTCCCACAGGCTGCCTACTCCCTGTGATTGGGGACGAAAGGTCAGAGAGATGCATAGCAGCCAGCAATCCTCAAAGCTTCCCTGCAGACCCACACGCGCCCAAAAAAGAAAAGGATTTTTAAAGGCGTAGGGGCCACAGACTACATTGCAAAGCAGCACATGGCTGGAACCATTCACACATCTTCCCAGCACAGCCATGTTCTCCTTCTGCAGGCGTGTGGAACAGCTTCCTTTCCTTTTAACGAGTGGGGTATTTTTCTCCCTCCAACTCCACTTGTTTTTGCAGAGCAGGAGCTGATTCTAAGCCCTGCAAACAGCAGGGCAGGTTCCGTGGGACCTGCTGCCTTGCAATGTTCTCAAGTCTGAAATGAGACATTGCAAGTGGTAAATCTGGGAGCCAAATTGTCTTAAAACCTCTTGAGCATAGAATCAGAACTTCACTGGTGTCCTAATCTCAGGAGGACTGGAACAATTTTTATAGTATGGGTTCTCAGAGCTTTTGAGCCAAAGTGCAAACCCTGGCACCACTAGTTCCAGCGCCTATACCTAATCCTGGCACTGAGACAGCTGTCCTCAAGCAAAAGGCCATATGTCCAGCAGTGATCAAAATCTAGAACTTCAATTTGTCCAAAGTACTACACCAACACAGATTAATTACAAAGGGGAATATACACAGTTAGGGCCCTGACTAGCATGCATTAACTTCAGTGGAGCATGGCTAGTTCTCCTGATTTTATTGCATGTCTCATGATATTGGTGTCTTTCTTAAAAGCCCAGGTCCTGAAGTCAAATGATTTCATGAGAATCTCAACTTTCCCCTGGAACTCCAAAGTATGTTTCTAGGCCTCACAGTTAAAGAGAAAAACCTTGAAAATGTTAATTGAGTGCATTCTAAATCCTTGGAAGCCAGAAGTCTATTTAAAAAAAAAAAAAATCCTTATTAGTCTAAGGGGTGGCCATGTTAGTCTGTATCAGCAAAACCAGTGAGGAGTCCCATGGCACTGTAAAACAGGGGTGCACATAAACTCTGCTGGCTCCCACAGCCTCTGCTGCCCCCCTGCCCCGGCAACCTCCACAGAAGGAGTGCTGCCTGTCATCCCCAGAGGACTGCCACTCACTTCAGGACAGGTTGGGAGAACCCTGGTTAATTGCAGGGACAAAAAAAGTGTGTCCTGATTTATAAAGCTTGTTCACCCCTTCCCTAAACAAAAAGGAAACTAGCTGTGAGCACTGGACTGCAGAAAAATCCTGGGCAAGAAGCGTACCTACTGAATTCTTCTCTGGACGACAACCTAGAGAGGATGAACTTAGGCCCAAGTATGTCACATGCACAAAAAACAGACTAAAATGCCATAAAAATTTCTGAAATCCACATAAAGAACCTGCAAACTTTACTACAGGTTGAACCTCTCTAATCCAGCACTCTCTAGTCTGGCAACATTCCCAATCCTGCATGAATGTAGTTAGCCGGATGACCACTTATCAAAAGGTGTGGCCAAATTTCCCGCAGCCCCATAAAGTTTGTTTGCAGCCACCAGTACTAGCTCTCAGTCTTCTGCACTGTGACTTAGCTGTAATTTACTCCTAAATGGCTTCTTAGAGCCCAGGAAACCGTGAAATGTTGGTAAAGCTGCTAGACAACACTGACCTGCTGTGATTCAACAGATTCTCTAATCTGGCACCTGACCGGTGCCGGAGGAGAGAGGTTCAACTTGTACACTAAAAATGATTCTAAGTGTGTACATCTTTATTTTAGAGTTTGTCAGTCCGTCTTGTCTGTCCATCTACTTGTTCAAGAACTCTTCCTAAAAACAGTAAGAGTGAGGATCACCAAATTTGGTATATACCTTCCTCTCACTGTAACTTAAAGCAAAGTAAAAGGTTTGGTTGTATCATAAAATGAAACATGCCTGGAACGGGATTGCTTAGCCATACAGAATGAAAAGGCAGAATCATCAAGCAGGTGAAAGGGGCTGGCTGGGGTCACCCACCCCCATCTGGAACTACCCAAGTCCAGAGCTTCTAACCATCCCAGGCACCCTTTAGGGAGGGACGGGGAAAGGGAGGCTGTAACTGAATGTATGGGAACATTGCTGGCTATTTCCACTTACACACTGAGGAAGCAGAAGCATAGTTTGGTGCATTCCTAACTCTGGCTGGGGATCATAAGGGCCAAGTATATGCAGACCTGTCCCAGCTGGAGCACATGAATTCCTGCCCTGGCTGTGCTTTCTGGAGCTGTAGTAGCCATGGAGAGGCACTTCTCACCTGGCCTCAAGGTGCTGTAGTGAGAGAATAGTGGGTACTCCTCTCCCTAGGGAAGCCTGCATACTTGAACCTCTCATCCCAGCCCCATAGCAATGATTTAAATGAAGCAAGTACACTTTCCAAAAAAAAAAAAAAAAAAAAAAAATTGAGTTAAGAACCTCAGCAATGCCAGGTAAATTTTCAAGTGTGTAATATATTATATATAAACTTCCAGGAAAATAAAGTGTAAGAGGATCGCACATGAGTCTAAGTAGTGATTCCTATACCTGCACTGAATAGCAAGAAGAAAGGTGTTTGCGATTATGCAAGGAAAAGAATAATCGTGAACCCAGAAACATATTTGTGTCTACACTACAAACATAAGTTGAAAGTTGCTTACTTCCAAGTCTACACACACCGTATTTCAAAGTTAAACTTCAAAGTAGGGCTCTACTCCATTCCCAGGAATGGAGTAAGGACTTTGAACTACTTCGACTTAACTTCAAAGTAAGGGAAAGTGTGTGTAGACTCTGCTGGATACTTCAATGTAGTGCCTAACTTCGAAGTTAGCTCCTAGTGTAGACGTACCCATGGTGTCATAAGAGAGCTGCAGCAGGTACAATAAGCATGATTTTCTAGAAGCTTCTTGAAGCTCACTCTGTATACACCCTAAATACTGTAACTGGTAATATACAAAGCTCTTTGAAGCAGAGCCTCTAGTAATAACTGCATATAGAAAGAATGCAAATCAAAGCAGGGACAACCTGGCCCTTTACATGTTCAATGATTAGAACAGTCCTTTCAATCCGTAACAGCCAGTAAAATATATGGAAAAACCTTTTTTCCAGATCTTAGACGCAGAGGCTGTATCTACAATGCACCTTCATTTCCGAAGGGGCATGTAAACACAGCAAATCAAAAATTCTGATGAGGTAATTTTTTGAATATTCAGCACTTCATTTGCATAATGGGAGCCACCTGCCACATCTAAAGTGCCTTTGAAATACAAAATAGCCGTGTAGATGGGGTTCTGTCAAAAGGAAGCCCAGCTTTCGAAAGCGCCCCTCTTCCTAATTGTTTTCATCAAGAAGGGTGCTTCCAAAAGCAGGGCTTCCTTTCAAAGTAACCCATCTACACAGCTAGTTTGCATTTCGAAAGCACTTTTGTTGGGGCAAGTAGCCACCATTATGCAAATGAGGTGTGAATATTCATAACACCTCATTAGCATTTTAATTTGCTGTATTTACATGCCCCTTTCAAAAGGGAGGGACAGTGTAGATTCAGCCATAGTGTCCAGCCAGTTCTATCGCTATACTGCCCACTGCTACAGAGAAGTAGCCACATTAGTCTGAAGATATATTTCCTGTTCAAGCCAACTAGCCACACACAACCAGCCAAATAGCCACATCTGCCTAATGTGTTGGACACAACCTCTTAGAATATCACTCTAATACCTGCACAGATCTTTCCCAAATGAGATCTGCAAGATTATATAATATTGCCAACACTCGCATTAAAAATTTTATAGAACCAATGACTGAAAAACATTTTGCACCATCATACTTCTAATTTATAATGGCGGATTTGTATTGCAAAGTATGACAAAGTGGCTAAACTTAAAACCAATACCTTAACATGAAATTTGCAGTAAACAGCTTTGCCATCAGCATTAATCAGTTTAAAAGTATGAGAGCCGTATCCATTCATATGACGGTGTCCATCTGGAATACCACGATCACTGAACATGAAAGATACCTAAATAAAAGGCACAGTCAACTCTAGTAATTAGTAAAGTGATCCAATATATAGTTATTAATCCACAAAAAGCACAGCGGTCCCTCTAATTAAAGGTATAAATGGAAACAGTCTTATGCTGCAGACCATAATGACTGTTCACGTACCAAGACCTGTTCAACTGATTTCTTGTTCCAATGTAACCACACAAAGTCATAATTGGGTGAGAGAAGAGATAGAGAACATGCAATTAGGCTAAGTCTATGAAGTATTTAACAAAGAAGCAAAAAGATAGACACCAACCTAATGGGTCATTACAAAGGTTTGTTCAGAGGAAAAAGTCAGCTACTGTCATTTTAGAACTAACTGTAACAACTTTATCAGCAAGCACCATATTTTGAACTTAAAACGTTAATCACAAAAGAACCAGATTTAGCAGTTTGTTGTTTCTGACTAGGTCAGCTGCTTTCATTCAATATTTACATAGTGATAATCTTTAAATTGACTTTTGTCACAGTCCAAGTAAAATATAGTAAAAAAAAATAAGTACACTATATAATAACTTTAATTGTCAGCTAACTTTAAGATGACTCAAAACCTAGAATTACAATTTAACGGGCAGCAAAAAGTATACAGGTTGAATTTTGCAGATCTTCAGTAAATTGCTAACAATTTCAGATTATTATACTGCCTTACAGGTCTAAAAAAAATGGAAATTTCCAGACTGCCCAAGAGAATACACTATTTTAAAAAAAAATGACAAAACATGATTTAATAATGTAAGTTCCCTGTTAATGGAAGAATACATTGAATTCAAAAGGCAACAAGTTCCCACCTGGTGCAGAGATTCAGGGCGAAGGCTCCAGAAGTCCCACATCATGTCTGGATCCTTCAGGTGAGTTTGAGGATTTCTTTTTTGGCTATGTATAAAGGATGGAAACTAATTCAAAGCAAACAAAACAAAATTAAGACAGATTTACAGGGATCAGAAAAGTTTGAGGATATTTCAAGAGCTGACAAAGTTCTCTATAATTATGCTGAGGGTCTCTTTACATTAATACTAACATTCCAGGAAAACAGCTCTCACAGTATCAGGATATACAAAACCTACTTCAACCACAATACATGATACAAGGTTTCTGACACAGTACATTTTACACTATTGTAAGGCAAGTATAGAATCATCAACACTTCAAGGTAGTATTTGACTCTGACCTGTCACTTCTATCTATCTATCAGTAGCAAAAGGATAAGAGAGATTTGAGGTTTTCAACATTATCCAGATACTACCAACAAAACTGCTGTGTTCATTACATCCTCAAGCCTGTGCAGGTGAAATATTTATATGAACAATATGAATCAGCAGCACGATAAGCCAGCTCATTAAGGAATGTGTATGCTCTAGTGTCCTCAGCCTGGGAAAGTCTGTAATAAGGGGCTAACTCTCAGTTGCAAACCACAGGAGTTCATCCCAAGACTACCAAACTCTCAACTCTGCAGCAGGGAATGTGACAGCTCCATCTCAAGTTGGGGTTCTCTTGATTTCCTTTCCGAAGAACCAGAAGCCAAACCCCAGTTAGAGCTAGGGCTCCCAAGATTTTCAGTATCATAGCTCCATGTCAGGGAGCCTGGAATCCCTGGCATAGTAAGGCTTTCCTGGAGTAATCCAGAGGGCCAAAGTGCTCTGGAGACAGAAATCCTGGAAACCCAGACACCACAGCAGCCCAGCAAAGAACCAGGCAGGCTTTCAGACATTTCAGTTGTGACTGCAGACTAAAACAGATGCCAGTTAAAACCATCATTTTATACTGCCTTTGCACTCCTCTAGTGTATGTTGTCATGAGGGAGCTTGGCAAGGAAGCGTGTCACCCTGTTGCATGTTAGGAAGTTATACCTATCCAGCAGGGCCAGACACTAAGCCATTTGCAGTAGCAATGCTCACACGCAGGATTTTCAGCCAGTCAGGTTTAAGCCTTTGAGTGTGTCCTTAAATGTACTTGTTTGATTTTAGTTGTCTCAACTACAATTGAGAAGTCAAAGGAGTCAGTGTTCTGGTCTAGAAGTACTCAAACCTCAGAGTACTTGTACTTCTCAAAATGCTTTGCTGAGGGTTATGTAACAGCTAATACCTGCCGCAGAGATTTCACTAGGTCCAGCAGGCCCTCATTAATGGGGAGGATGATCCTCAAAACACCAGAAGCAGATAGGATGTGGAATAATTTGTGAGACTTTTCTAGGAAGACTGAAGTCTCAAATTTCTAGAGTCTCAGCAATCCACACAAGAAACTCCTGGACTCCTTACCAGCGTCAAGGAAATTATTTCATCTAGCAATGATGAGGAAAGATCCTTAAGAGGCAATACAGGGTGTTCATGTTGTACCCCTGTATGCCACTCCTCTTGATATTCCAGTATTGGCAATCCAGTCAGGGAAGCTGCTGGAGCAAATCTGTCCTTTGATTGTTGAAACAGATTTCTTTGTGCCTGTGCAGGCAGGCAAAGAAACCAAATAGGCCCATGGTCCAATCTTGGGAGTGCTACTGGTGACTGGGGATCTGTAAAAGTCCACAATGCTCTCAGGGATGACACCCGCATACTTCAGAAAGAATGGTTCCTTACATGATAACAGGGAAAGTACGTCCAGATGATGGTAAGGAGTTAACAGACCTTCTCTGGGAGTGGTACCAATAAATAAGCTGCTTTTGGTACCAGGGTCTGTACTACTGACAATAGATGTCTTGGCACCCTGGATGGATCTGGTTCAAACCAACCCTCCTTTCCCGCCCTACCTCTGAAACTGGGGCTGATGCTGATAGCTTGCTACATTGTGGTATGCTTCTCTTCCAGCCATTGTTGCTGTAGGTTTGGAGAACTTATTGCAAAAGGTTTTGCACTGCCAGTCCTTGTCGGAGTTCACTGATGTTCCTGGGCAGCTGCAATCACCAAGGCAGGAGACTCCTTTCAGTGTACAACTTCTACGCCTGAGGTGTTGGTGTGCGCTTTGGTCTTGGTGCCAATGCCGTCATCAGGTCTCTCTTTGGTGTTGATTTCTCCGGAGTGGTCTTTAGAGTTACCCGTCTATTCAATGGAACGAGGGATGATACACGATTGTGCATTAAGGAGGATTTTGGAGCGCCTTTCCTCGGTCAGACAAGATCTTCATTGGCTGCTCTAGAAGATGGTGAGACATTTTAAAAGCTTCACAACTTAAACTTTGAGGAGCAGGATAAGTATAAAAATCATCTTCTCAGAATAGGAGGTTGTCCAAGATGGAAGAGGCACTTACTATGCCTGTCTATAAAGGAAATTAGCCCATCACAGTATAAGAGTTGAAGCCTGGAGGTTTTAAATATGCCATTACACAAAAACTGTACAGAGTGGGGAATATAAGATGGGTTTCTGATGAGACAAATCAAAAAAAGGGAGGTTTTTCAGAATGTTAACGAGCTTACCCTAAGCAAAGAACCAGGGTGGTCATCAGCTCTTTTTATGCTTTTAGAAGAGCACATAAGGCTCTAAATAAAGCTAGATTTGCACCGAACTCAGAGGGACTTTTGCACAATTAAAGGCTGTCAAGTTTGGCCCTGAGTGAGTGAGCTATGATATATTAGCCAAATATCTCCGGTGTCTTAACTGAATTTAAAAGATAATAATCCTTATAAAATCTCTTATAAAACATAGGCCTATTTGAAATAAGATACTCCAGTTTTAATGTCAATATAACTACTTTATACACTTAGATTACCTTCTTATCAAATAAAATACAAATGTATAATGGGTAACAAGGAAGGTCTAAATTTCTGTTTCAACATTTTAAAATGTTACAGGAACTTTTAAAAAGTGAAAAATTTAAAATGATCTGACTTCAACTCACAGATGGAAAAATCTCCTAGCCATTTTGACTCATATATTACTATTGTCAGAAAAAAATTCCTGGTCACAACAGGGGTACGCCAAGGGTGCCTTCTCTCTCCATTACTCTTCCTGATTGGCCTAGACTGGGTCACAAAAACAGCATACGACGACTCAGGAAGGGGACTCCAGTGGACTCCCACAAGGAAACTTGAAGACCTAGAGTTTGCAGACGACTTAGCCCGCTTACAGACAAACTAGAGTCTATGCAAGAGAAGAGGAATGGCTTACAGGGAACAGATGAGCAAGTGGGCCTTAAGATTAATCAAAAGAAGATCAAGTTGCACATTAACAGCAGACAGGAAAGCAAACTTACAACAGGAGAAAAAGCAGTGCAAGATGTTGACCAGTTTGTATCTTAGGGAATGTTATCAGCAAGAACTGGGGTACTGAATATGAGTGAGAGAATATGAAAGGCACAAACAAGCCTTTGCCATGTTACAACCAGCCTGAAGTACAAGAGCCATTTCAACCAAAAAAAAAAAAAAACCAAGCTACGTATTTCCACTTCCAATGTGAAATCAGTACCGCTGTATGGCTTAGAGACGTGGCGCATTGTTCAGAGCAACACTAAGAAATTCAGATGTTTGTCAATAAATGTCTTAGACACATGCTCCAAAGCGGCACGATAGAATGCTAAATGAAACCTTGCGGCCCAAAACAAACCAGAAGCCAATGAAGGCCCAGATCAACAGAAGATAATGGCGATGGGCAGGCTGCATCCTGCATAAGGACTGCGAGGAATGTATAACAAGACAAGCGTTAGAATGGAATCCAAAGGGAAAGAGGATGCCCCAAACAAACATGGTAACAAAGCTTCCTTGATGAAGTAAGTAGACATCCTTCGATCCCGAGGGATCATGGGTTTGTGCCCCAGTTGGACTGATTCGTGCAGTGTCTCCTGTGGGTGTACAATCCAATCTGGGAGCGGCAGTCCCTTCCGCACTGTGAGCAGCAGTAGACAGATGTCGCTCTGGTATCATGGGCACAGATCTTCCTGAGGGATCTCCTGTCTTCCGCTTCCTTCACCAAGGTAGTTTCATACATAAAAAGAGCTTCCTTCACTCCCTGTTTCCAGGAATGCCTGTCTGAGGCAAGCGAATGCCAGGTGTTCACACTGATAGAGAGCACGCTGAGGTCACGCTTGCACGTGTCCTTGTAGCGCAATTTAGGTCACCCTTTCGGCCTCTTTCCAGATGCCAGTTCACTGAAGAGGAGGTCCTTCAGTATTCAGCCATCCGTCATGCGTGAGACATGGTCCAGCCAGCGCATACGCCTCTGTTTGAGAAGGGTGAACATGGAGGCGGTTTCTGCCCTCTCAAGCACTGCGCTATTGGGGACCTTGTCCTGCCATGAGATACAGAGTATGCGCCTAAGGAGACGCATGTGGAATGTGTTGAGCCGCTGCTCTTGTTTTGAGCACAAAGTCCATGTTTCACTGGCATACAGCAGTGTGCTCAAAACACAGGCTGTGTACACCTGCACCTTGGTGTGTACAGTGAGCTTATTGTTAGCCCATACTCTCTTCGTCAGCCTGGAGAACGTTGTGGCAGCTTTTCCAATGCACTTGTTCATCTCGCTATCAAGTGACAAGTTGTCCGAGATCATCGAGCCTAGGTACACGAACTCATGGACAACTTCCAGTTCGTAGTCTAGCACGTTGAGAGATGGCTCGTTACCCATGTTTTGGCCCATCACCTGGGTCTTCTTTAAGCTGACTGTGAGGCCAAATTCCATACATGCATCCACAAAGCGAGTTATGAGTGACTGCAGTTCCTGCTGAGCGTGAGCAGCAATAGCTGCATCGTCAGAAAAAAGGAACTCCCTTAGATGCTTCGTAAGCACCCTGGTCTTCACTCTAAACCTCGACAGTTTGAAGAGGTTGCCGTCCATTCTCGTGCGGAGAGAGATGCCCTCTGTAGCAGTTCTGAAGGTATATTTGAGCAAAACTGCAAAGAAGATGCCCATCAGTGTTGGAGCCAGCACACACCCCTGCTTCACTCCGCTGAGAATCTCAAAGAGTTCAGATGTGGATCCGTCGTATACGGATGAAGTAAACACAGCTGGCTTAACATGGGATCAAATCAAGACTATCATTAAGGATCGCAAGAGATGGAGAAGGATTGTGGACGCCATACGTGCCACTAGGAGCCCAAAGGGTTTAATTAAAAAAAAAAAACAAAAAAACACCCTACTACTGATCAATCAAGAGCTAAAAATACAAACGTATTAAAAAGGTAGCCCTATTTCCTTGTCATAATGTTATGCAGATTGGCTCTGAAAATACACTTTAAAATATGTTTAAAATATTTGACTGACTGAAAATGAAGCTGTGAGGAAAAATTTATGGCTTATTTGGATCTATATTTTTTGCTTCTCTATACACTTTCTTCACCAGCTGTACAAACCCTTGGACATTATCTTACCAGCAAAAACTACCTACATTCATAGTCTCACTCACCAGCATGGCATCACGGATAAAAAAGATGGGAGTGTTGTTGCCAACAAGATCCCAGATACCCTCTTCTGCGTAGAATTTCATTGCAAAGCCTCGAGGGTCACGAACGGTGTCAGCTGAACCAGACTCCCCAGCTAAAAGAAATGTGTATGCATACACACACTCACGTATCAAAATGGTTTTAAAAAAAATCACATAGCCATCTATTTTACATGATTAGGTACAGAGAGAGAGAGAGGCCCAGAATTATTCACAGTTTCATAAGAGGGGGAGGGATAGCTCAGTGGTTTGAGTATGGGCCTGCTAAACCCAGGGTTGTGAGCTCAATCCTTGAGGGTGCTGTTTAGGGAGTTGCAGCAAATGCATTTTAGCAGCTATACAGGGGGATTAGAAACAACAAGCAATCCCATGGCTCCTTACAGACTAACAGATATTTTCAGGTATCTAAAAGGGAGTCAAAAGGAGGAAGGAGAAAACTTTTGTTCTTCTTGGCCTCTGAGGATACAACAAGAGGCAATGGGCTTAAACTGCAGCAAGGGAGGTTTAGGTTGGACATTAGGAAAAAGTTCTTAACTGTCAGGGCGGTCAAACAGTGGAATAAATTGCCAAGGGAGGTTGCAGAATCTCCATCGCTGGATATATTTAAGAACAGGTTAGATAGATGTCTACCAGGGATGGTTTAGATAATACTTGGTCCTGCCATTGGGGCAGGGGGCTGGACTCAATGGCCTCTTGAGGTCCCTTCCAGTCCTAGTGTTCTATGATTCTGTGATTCTTTTTAAGACTTGCTCATACTGGAAAATTTCTGTATATTAGCCTCATTATTTCAGGCACCTAGAGTGCTTGTAACACATTTGGGCCCGGATTGTAGACAGAAGGAAGCAACATATATGCAGGTCCACACAACTCTTACACAACTATATTATACCAATCTGACCTATCAGAAGCTTTGACACCAGAATTCTTTACATGTAGGCAGGAGTTCCTAATGCCACTTCACCAGCTGAACTTCTTTGGAACCCTTGGGACCTAACCCCTGCCAGACAAGAGAATTTGCCAGATCATGGGAGGACAATATTGTCTAGCAGCATTATCAACACTTCCACTGCTTACTGGGCTCTCAGAAGGCATTCAGGGGTAAATTGGAGCTAAACAACAGCACAAAACACTGAAAGCCAGGACTAGTGGCTGAAACTAACCTTATGGGACTTCTGGAAACTTGGCCACACCCATGATAAGTTGTCACCCAGCCAACTAGTATCATGCCGGATTACAGATATTGACAGATTAGTGAGTTCTGGATTAGAGAGGTTCAACCTGTACATCTACATGGCAATTAATCCACCTTAACCAATGCACATTACCTTCACATCACTAGTTAATTCATCATAAGTTTCCTGAGTGCCCATGCATACACAAGCCCTTTGACTGCTATCCAGAAAGGAGAAAACCTGCGTAAACAATGCCGAAAAAGCTCAGCCTACTTCATTACATGTGCTTTTCTGTTAGTAACTCCAGTTACCCATCCAAATCATTAGAGCAAATAAACATTGCTCAGCTGCTAGAGTTTTGAGCCACACAAGCAAATGCCCATTAGACTATTCAAGAATCTTCATGATTTAACCATCAAGATTTCAGAACTATCACAAAAAAGCTGTAACTTAAATTCTTTAAACTATGAACAGCTGTGGTACTTTTAGAAACTCCCACTTAATAATGATATTTTTAAATAAATCATATTTTTCAATCATATAATGTACAAGATATTGGTCTTTGAAGTCATTTGTAAAAAGCTGTAGCCTACCAATCTCAGGCTTTGAGAAAGGATACAGGTTCAACCTCCTTGGTTCAGTACCTTTGGGACTGGAGCAGTCCCAGACCAGGGGTGGTCAATTCTGCCCCCTGCCCTGGGCTTCCCTCCCCACTGTTGCCACAGCTTCCTGGCCTCTTTCCCTCCACTCCACCTCGCAGTAGACTCCCCAGCTGCCAGCTCCTGGCCCCAGCCACTCCTGCTTTCTGCCCAGCCCCAGCTTCCCAGGGCTGCAGCTGTGTGTGCAGCTCTGGCAGCAGCTTCCTGGAGCTGCAACTTTCTGCCTGGCACTGGGGATGAGCTGCCACTCACCAGCTGGGGGCTTTGCACACTGCCCTGGCTTCCCACCTGGCCAGTTACCAGCCCAGGCCACTACTGCCAGCTGCTGCTCCTAGCCCAGGCTCCATGGCTTCTGTCCCCTCACCCCACCCCCACCCTCTTGTCATCAGACCAGCTGTGGATGCTCTGCCCTGGGCTCCTACAGCTGATATAGCTGGCCCCTCCTCTTCCCAGCCTCCCAAACTCTCTGGTCTTGCAAGATGGATGTTGCCAGACGAGAGAATGCTGGATTTTGGGAGTTTCAACTTTTAGCTGTACAATATTCGGTATTTTTTATGGTCCTCATGGTCAAAATATTGACATTAATGAATCCATCCTCACAACATTGTTGCCAGGTGTGCATGAAAAATATAGAGAATTATTTTAATGAAAGACCAAAGCAAGAAGGAGTTCATAAACTCCTGCCCAGATTCGTAAACAAAGCTTATAGCAGAGTAAGCAATAGAACCAAAGTCCCCTGCAAAGACCATATTTCCATTCCTATGGGAGAAGAAAAATGTCTACAGTTGATTGATGTTACATGAAATGGCAACTACTTAACAATACTCAAGATTTTGGAATAAATCTAGGGGAGAGGAATAAGTTGACAGAGGGCAGTAAAAGTGATCAGAAGTACATGAAATTGTATATAGTTTCACAAGGTATTACGCTAGCAATTCTGTGTGTGTGTTATATAAAGGGCACACATTAATTACACCATCTTACCAACAGTGGAGAATCGAACAGCTGTGGGTGTTCTTTTTCCAATGTGCTCAAATACCTTCGCCTTGCAATATCTGGTGATATCATGAGTCACTTCAAAATAGCCAAAAGCTCCTGAAAAAACAAAGTCATTTATATTATTGGATGAACAACTGTGAACAGCACAGAGGTCAAATGACTTTGGCTAATATCAGGGGACACAACCAAAATAACAGGTTGCACCTCCCTGGCCTGGCACCCTCTGGACCTAAGCAGTCCTAAATGAGTGATATGCCAGACCAGGGAGGATAATTCCCCCCTCCACCTGGGTCCTGCTCCCTGTCCTGCGACAGCTGGTCCTCCAGCTGTAGATCTCACCACTGGCTCCCTAACCTTTCAGCTGTGTTTTGCGACAGCTGCCAGCTCCCCAGTCTCCCAGATCTGGCTCCACATGAGGCTTCCTGGGGACACCACCAGTCTGACCCCCACCCCACAAAGGGCTGTCCAGCACTCCGGCCCCGTACTCTGGGCCTGGCCAGCAGCCAGGACCTGGCTCCAGTTTGCTCTCCTGCCCAGCAGTCTAGTCAAGGAACATCCCTGGTCCTGCTGGATGTGGAATCTTGCCAGACCAGAGTGTGCCAATTTTAGGAGATGCAACGTGCATGAAGAAGGGCAATTATGGAGAAGTAACTCATCACAACATTCCATTCCATCTCAAGCCACCATGCTCTTAACTTTTTCACTCTACTCCTCTCTGGCTTTAAACAATTTCACAGATCTTTCTCTCGCTCAATCATATGAAATGAATTTGTTGCTTGCTCTGTCTGTGTGTGCTGGACTCAGACACTACACCTTCCAATTAAGCTGCTCAGTGTTCTCTTATGCAGAAAACCGAGATTTTTAATCCTAAGGATCCAAAACAGAGATATGGAGTATCCCAAATTTCACAAACCTTCACATACCCTCAGAAGAGAACATCAGTGCCCAGTACAAGCACAGGTAGGCTGGCATACCGCTCTAAGTAACACAGCTGTCTCTGGTCCATTCATCCCAGAACCACAACAGAGCATCACATGCTTATCAAGACTTCCTTAGTATAAAATAAATCATAACCTAGAAAACTAAGTTTCATTTAGTATTCAACATGAGTATATTCTGAAGTATTTCCCCACGTGTACATATGCAATATATGTACACTATCACAAATAATAAGACAGGGTAACTAAAGTATTTATTTAATGTTCCACAGCCTTGATAACAAGATCTTTGGCACACCTTAGCAGAGTCTGACAGGAAATGGAAGAGAAACAGCTGATGGACAGTGTTGCAGTACACCAATTTACCAGCAGGTAACTGGTTTACCTGCCCATGAGGACATCAATTTCATCAAAGACCATGTAAATGAGAAAAGGTGTAATTATCTCATTTAGGAAGTGGGAGATTCCACACAGGAAATTATATTTTCTCTAAAATTCTTTTCTGTAATTCTACTGGGAAACTCCTCTACTGAAGAGCAAAATTCTCGTCCTGGGAAATGCAGATTCTCATTTTATGATGCAGTCTAGCCTATATCTACAGTTTCTGTAATATGATGCTTGTTTAGTTTAGTGGTGGCTTCACATAAACTGTGAAGCAATGGTAACTAACAGCATGAAGGGAAAAACCCTTCAGAGGGAATTTGCTTTTAGTTCTTAATAATACGCTCAATTGACCTGGCTTGGTGAGTCTTGTTCTTTGGGGCAGATGACTTTTCTCGGCTCCGCCCCCACCCCCCCCAGTGCTGTATAATTCCTGTCATTTTCTAATAATGCAAATACCGTGGTTTTTACTGCAAAATGACACAAAAATTAGGGATTATAACTCAGAGTGGTATATTAATTACTACATGCTCACCAGCTAATAGTTTGCAGCTGTCATAGCTAGCAATTAAGATACTAAGGATATAGACAGAAGTATGAGTAGAACGTAAACACTTATTTAACATAATTGTACTGAATGAAAAGATAACCCACAGTAGCCCAGAACCAAAAAATGATATTTAAATCAATGGAAGTTAGGAGCCTAAATACCTGAAGATCTAGGCTTCTACGATTATGGTGTTTGGTAATACTCTGTACATAGTGTTGCAAAACTCTCTCTCTCTGGGTTTGAGGGAGGTGTTTATGTTTGCTCGGGAAGGAATGTGGGGGAGAGGAGCATAGTGTCTGGTTTTCAATTAGCAAAACAAGCTAATAAGAATAAACTTGAATAAGAATAATCTGGAAGTTTAAAAAAAAAAGAAATCAGCTCGAAACAGAAGTATAATTCTTGGGAAGGTGCTGCTGGGAAAAAGACCTTGAACATATGAGAGCACTCTTAATTGTTTTCACTCACAGGAACTAAAAGTTGAGTTTTCCTTACTGAAGCTTTCACACAGTTTATTAAAACTAGATTCTTTTTTATTTTTATGAACCTTAAAAATGCACTAACCTTTCATGTTAATGCCAAAGACCCATGTGACACAAACAAAAATAGCATGTAAACTGAAAACAAATTCTCAAACTGACACAAGAAATAGGTAAACAATGATATTCTGACCATGAAACTGTAGTAAAAAACAAGCTATGGAACAATCTTACGACAGTTTTTGCTAGCCTCTCTTTTATATGAGGCAACTTGATTATTCATTTGAAATATAAAAATCTTATTAAAGCATAGATGACAGAGAAACAATTCATTTAAAAAAGGAGAACAGAAGTGAATAAAAGCATATTTTTACACTTGCTGGTAAAAGTTTATTTGGATACAGTAAGAACCTGGTTATCTAGCACCTGGATAACTGGCACATTAGGTTGACTCGCAAGCCCACTGGCTGGTTGGCCAGCCAGGAAGGCAGAGCAGGGCCTAAGGCTCAAATATCCCCAGGGATGCCAGATAATAAAGCTTGTACCGTATAAAGTTACAGATTTTCTTATGGTGTGTCCTAAAGGGCAACTCATGGACATTATCTGTTTAATAAACTGCAGAATACTAACATCCAATCATTCGCTGGGTAATCTCAAAACTAGTAATTAAGACTTTATTCCGGAACAGGCAGTTTTGAGCAATTGTGAAACAGGTGCCTCTGCTCCTCTTACTTCAAATATCTAAGTAGAGACACCATATGGGTGCCAGATTCTTAAGTTTTCTAAAAAGACAAATATTCTTTAGGTTCCTGGAGGACTTTTCTTATCAGGCAAACTACTTTGCCTCCCCACCTATTTTTATCTGTATGTCAAATGTAAAAAAAGTACTGTTTTTGTTTTTTCTGGAATCTTCATACACACCATGATGACAGGATTTCTGCTAATACTAATTGCACACCCCAGGCTTTTTTCTGTCTCATCACACAATCTTGACTGAAATATTAATTCACAAGCATTCTCTAGTAGACTTTGATGCACATAAGCAACACCAGTCTTTTAAACCCACCTGCTCCTTTGGCATGCACAACTCTCTCAGGAATCCTCTCTCTGTCAAAATGAGCCATCTCATCCGTGAAAACAACATCCTGAACAAGAAGAGGCCCCCTTGGACCTACTGTCATGAGGTTAAGTTTATCGCCTACTGGGATCCCAGCTCCAGTCGTCAAGGCATCTGGTTTCTAAATAAAAAAAATATATATATTTTTTTTAAATCAAGTTACCACAGTGGAAAACATAAAATTAACTTCCATAAAATTTACCTTTTGCACAGCTAATCAAATAGAACTCAATGACAATAATGCTAATCATATTGACTCTGTGGAATAGTACGACTCCTGAAGCCATAGAAAAACTGCTTCCAGAATCAAGACTGATTATTTAATCTTAATATTATTGTGAAGATATGCATAATTTTTAATGTGAAAACAGAACCTGGAATTAACATGCTAGATCAACTGATAGTTGTGTAAAGTTAGAAAAATACAACTCATAGTACTTATTGACTAAACTTCTTTCAGTTATTTAAGTTGGAGAACTACCATTTAGTAGCAGATAAGACAATACTGTAACTATGAGGCTCAATACCCACCCCGCCCCTCAATCTACAGGGGTGCAGCCACAAGGACATGCCCTGTGACTGCTAGCCTGTCTGTCAGTGCTAAAACTCCTTCACATATTCAACTATTTAAAAATTTTCAAGAAAAAAAACAAACAAGACATTTGGTAAAGAATCCAGTTCTGAGAAATCTAATGTTCCTCTCCTCACATCTGTCTGGAAAGGGAAACAAGAGCCTCAGCTACCTCACATACGTGGCTGTGAACAGAGGCCTGTGCAGTTCCATAAGAGCAGTTTTTTCTAAAAACTTCCATAGATAAATCCCACCTCTCCATATAGGCATTTCAAACCATTATCTATCAACAGAGAACATCACTAATAAAGAAATGTACATTTCTTAATACTACTGAGAAAACTTGCATCACTGGACTTGAGAATCTGGAGTTATTTTATTATTTTATGCAGCAAAACTTACATTCATGAAGTTTACATGGCATAAGACTAGGATCCACAGTTTTTACAAACAACAAATCATAAGACTTCAGAAGAAGAATCAGCCCTCTGAGGCACAGCATATTGGAAAGAGCTGCACATGATTTTTCATATTAACTCTCAAGTGCATTAGTGAGATGAAGTGTAGTTTTCTAAAACAGATCTAACTCCTTTACTATTATTCTTCTACAGAGTCAAGGATTAGTGTATTCAAACTAATTTCAAACTACTATTCCCGCCCACTTAAAAAAATACTTTCCATGAGAACCAAATGGCGTTGAAACTGCAACTTTTGCATGAGTTTCTGAAACCTATGGAAAATTTGCAAGTTTGAAATTCCATTTGGCAGTCTTGCTTTTTTTTTTTTTTTAAAGTGAGCAGAACATGCTTGAAACCAATCCTTCAACTGACAACTTTAGTTTAATACCATTAATCCTTTTATAGTAACAAACTCCAGAAAGGACTTTAGCCTTCAGATTAGATTACCATTCACCACCACACAGCAAACTTAAGGTACATACTTTGAAGGTAATTGTTTGCTTTCTACAAGTTACTTTAAAATTCTAAACTCTGAGGACATCATTAGTTTCTACTCCAAAGTCCCACCTTTACTAAATGGTACAGGGCATCTTGTAGAAGCACTTGTTTCATCAGTCTGAATTTCATTCTGAATGTAAATACTCCTTTTCTCATAGATGTTCACCTGCTCAATAGTGAATATTAAAGTGCATAAATACATATTTTATGATATGTACTAGTGATACTTATCAGTATGTTCATTCATAATTCTCTGTTCTGCCTGTTGGATTATAGTTTATATGAGCTACCTTCTAACAGTCAATTGATGCACTCTGTACACTCAGTTGAAGACAGTGGGAGCTAAGCAAACCTATCAAACCAGCACTCTTTTACAAATGAGTATTAAAATCATTATATTCAACTATTGATGAGTACGTTTGGACACTTCTTTCCAACTCCCATTCCATTAAGGCAAAACAGAGAAGAATCTGAAACCTATGTTATAATATGGAGAAAGAGTGGGAGGTAAGTGACTAAAACCATCACAACTATTGCAGTACTTGTTGGCTTACGTAAATGTTTTAACGCCGCACATTTATAAACACCCTATACAGTATAATATAATGTGGTCATATAATCTACTTTCAACAAGAGCTTCCCTCTTGCATCCATGTGATGTAATGTCTGTTTTATTGCCACTATACACTCTCCATCACATTTTTGCTTAAGATGAGACACAAGCTGAAGCTGATCAAAGGCCAAACAAAATAAATATGAATATGGAAAACCACCAAGAAAAACCAAAAGTAATCCAACTCTATAGTATTGCTACATGAACTGATAACAGAAACACGGGTCCTGATTTTTCAGAAATATTATGTATCTGCAGCTATAGTACACTTAAAAAGGAGTTTTGGGCCGTGTCTACACGTGCCCCAAACTTCGAAATGGCCATTTCGAAGTTTACTAATGAAGCGCTGAAATGCATATTCAGCGCTTCATTAGCATGCGGCCGGCAGCCGCGCTTCGAAATTGACGCTCCTTGCCGCCACGCGGCGTGTCCAGACGGGGCTCCTTTTCGAAAGGACGCCACCTTCTTTGAAGTCCCCTTATTCCCATGAGCTCATGGGAATAAGGGGACTTCAAAGTAGGCGGGGCCCTTTCAAAAATGAGACCCATCTGGACGCGCCGCGCGGCGGCAAGGAGCGTCAATTTCGAAGCGCGGCTGCCGCCCGCATGCTAATGAAGCGCTGAATATGCATTTCAGCGCTTCATTAGTAAAGTTCGAAATGGCCATTTGCATGGCCATTTCAAAGTTTGGGGCGCGTGTAGACATAGCCTTGAGGTGCTTAACAGTATACAAAACCCCTCCTATTCCCTTCTTCCTCTCCAAGAGGGAACACAAGCTAACACCGAGAGCAAGGAACTATAGGTTGAACCTCTCTAATCTGGCACCCTCAAGACCTGACCAGTGAGAAACAAGAGAATTTGCCAGACCATGGGAGACCAATATTTTCTAGCAGCATTACCAACACTTCTGCTGTTTACTGCACTCTTAGAGGACAGTTGGGGTAAATTACAGCTAAATAACAGCACAGAACACTGAAAGCCAGGACTGGTGACTGCGAAAAACCTTTATGGGACCACAGGAAACTTGGCCACACCCATGATGAGTGGTCATCTGACTAACTAAAATCACACTGGATTACATATGTTACCAGATGCAAGTTCTGGATGAGAGAGGTTCAACTTGTAGGAGGCTGGCAGTGTGTGTATGTATGTTGGGGGCGGGGAAGGTGCTCACAGCTCAGCCTCAGTCTCCATAGGATACTCTGGCCAAGTCACTCAGTTTCTCTATACCTGGTTTGTCATCTATAAAATGCAGATCTCTCCCCAAAGGTGTCTTGTGAGTCTCAGGGGCATGTCTACACTAAAGCAGCACAGCTAGGACACTGCAGTGTGTGGGTGGGTGCAGACACTTTGTATGCTGGGACTCACAGGCACAGTTATCCACCTCTTTGAGGCCCTGCGGCTTCTTTTGGGGGAAAGCACTTATCTTCGTTTAGTTAGTTCTATTAGCTTGTGTTCCCTCTTGGACAGGAAGGTATTAAAGGCCTGGTTTTGCAAACCACTAAGCACCCCAAAACTACTTAAGCACACAGTAAAACCCCAATAAAGGCAATTTCAATTTAGGCACTACTTGGATTGAAGCACACTGAAATCAGCAAGTGGAGTCAGCCAGGCGGTCCACTGCCTGCTGCCTCCAGCTCGGGGCAGCCATGGAGCAGCTGCGCCACCACGCAGGTCCCTCCCCACACCACTTTCAGGAGCGCGGAAACTGACCAGTGCTGCTGCGCGGGCTCTGGGCTCCCTGCCTCTCACAGGAGCAGGGAGCCAGACGCAGCCAGGTTAGGTAGTTTTTGACTTACACGTGCTAGCTCATAAACGCGACCCACCCGTGAGTCGGGCAGTCGCTGTCCTGCAACTGCACAGCACTTGGGGAGCAGAACTGTCCACGAGCCTGCGCAACGTACACAGCTCAATCCAACTGATAAGAGCAGCCCAGGCCCGACTGACACTGAAACGGCCTGATAGAGGGCAAAGCCTCATCCTTTCCAGAGACCCCAAAAGGAGCTCCCTCTCCCAGGCACTCCCCGCGGACTCAGCCAAGCCTGCCTCCCCGCGCCCTGGTGTTTTCCGCTCGCCAACCACCCCTCCCCGCAGGACTGGAAGAGACCATCTCCCCACCCACCACCACGGTGGGAACTACCATCTCAGCCACCCCGCCCCTCGATCAAGATTGACGCAGCCAGGGGAACGCGCTCTGCGACCGTTAGCCTGCAAAGCACGGGAGGGGGAGGGGACGCTGTGGGCAGCCGCTGCAGGGTCAGAACGGGAGCCCCGGGAAAAGACCTAGCGTCCCGGGTCCCCCGTAAGGGGCTCCGGAGCAGCGAGACCCGAGCCACGAAGCCCCTGCGGTACCTGAAAGCCTCGCTGGTCCTTCCAGTTCTTCAGCTGGTCCTCGGCGTGATTCCTGTTGCCGGCCATGTCGTGCGTCGGCAGCCTCTGGAGTCAAAGCGATTAGGTAGCGAAGGGCTACAGCCGCCCGACTCCCCTCTCTACCCCTAACCCTGCCAGCTCCACCTTTCAGCTATGCCCGCCCCTCTCTGACTCATTGGCCAGCGGCGCTCCGACAGCCTCATCTCGCGTTCTGATTGGGTGTAGGACATGCCACGGCTAGAAGGGCAGCTGAAGTAGGGGGAGGAGTACACTCGAGGAGAATAGTGGGGTGGGAATGTGTCCTGCTCTTTGCTCACGAGACTCCTTGGCACGGTGCTCTCTGGTGTTTCATTCCCACCCCGAGGCCTGGGTGTGTTAAAGGCCAGAGAGGGAAAAACAATGAAGGGAGTTCTCAGTGTTGCTGGACTTCAAGATAGTTTCTTGCTGCTGCTTCTCCATCTTATTTAAACCTTCCAGAGCTGAAAAATAAAGGGGAATGTGAAGGAGATGGGAAAGCTGGGGGAATCTTAATGTGCCTGTATATTTATCACATACCATAAATAAATAAATGAATAAACTGTTAAAGACGAGGTGGGGGAATAATCTCTTTTACTTGTTAGTGAGAGAGCCAAGCTTTGGAACTTGCACAGAGCAATGCTAAACACTGGGAATTTAAGAACACAGTAAACCTTCCAGTTATGCAGGGCTTGGGTTCCTGCAATTCCCCATGTAACTTGAATTTTCCTGCAAGTCATAGGGAGAGGGAACCAGGCTGCAGCCTGGTTCCCCTGAGCTTGCAGGAGCAGGGAAACAGACCAGCCTACCAGAGCTGGTCAGTTTCCCAGGTCTACCAGTGCCAGACAGGTGGGAACCAGGCTGCCACTTGGTTCCCAGCTCCCCTCTAAATGCCATACTGGGAAACTGAACTGCCCACCAGGGCTGGTCTGTTTCCTGGTTGCTTCTCCCTGCCTTTCCCAGTAGCCCAGCTCTCAGCCTCACAGCCACACCACTAGGGGAAGGCAGGGAGAAGGCTTTTAATTTGTCTAAGTGCCCATAGCTGGGGGCAGCTAGGCAAGCTTAAAGCCCCTTCTCTCTGACTTCCTCCAGACATGCGGCTGTCAGCCTGACAGCTAGGCAGGTTAAAAGGCTTCCCCGTGCTTTCCTCCAGCAGTGCGGCTGTCAGGCTGACAGCCCTGCAGCTGGGGGAAGGCATGGGGATGGGGCTACAGAGCAGCTTCAAGTTGTGCTTAACTTGACTTAAAACGAGTAACCCGCAACTTGAAGCTGAATATTTCAAGGGTTTACTCTACTGTGTTTCTGGTCCCTGTGCAGTTTTAATTCCATCCTTTGTCTATCGTGGGCATGTAATGAGGCACGTGCATTGGAAAAGCCATGATCATGTGATTAAAAACAAACATCGCATATGCATGAGTGGTCAATGTAAAGTTACGGCCATAAATCTTATGTTTATTAATTTTCCAGGGCCTGAATTTGAAATCCAAATAAACTTTTCTAACAGGATTGTGTTTTTGTAATGTTCTAGGGCAGTGGTTCCCAAACTTTTCAACATCACAGCCCCCTTTTGATTTTTGAGAAACCCTCGTGCCCCCTCGCACCTCTTTGTTACTACAGGCCAGCCACCCCAGCTGCCTGTGAGCTGCCTGCCTGAGCCCCTCCCCCAAGCCAGGCACCCGCAGCTCCTCATCTAACCCCATCCTCTTCCTCCCCACCATCCCACACTCACTCACCATTTCAGGAGGCAGCTAGCTCCACATGGAAATGGCTTCACGTGTGAAATGGCAGGGGCTGAGAACCGGAAGCAAGGGCCAGCTTTTTCTTCGAGTGGGGGAATGACTGGGGGGGTTGCCTTGCACCCCCCCGCCCCGGAATTTCTTCACGCCCTCCCAGTTTGGAAAACCATGCTCTAGGGGTTTTAAAGGGAAATGGGTAAAAACAAATTTTATTATGTAGCTATATTATGTAACTGTAATCTCACTTCCTAGGTTTCATGTATGAATATAGTGTTTGAACCTGGAAGCTTCAGACTTCTAGAACAGACTTCTACTACCTGAGCTAAAGGACAAATAACAACAGCTAGAAACATGAGAAGCCTTTTTTTTTTCAACTCGAGAGAGGATAAACCACTGGGTCCAGGAATCATTGACAGGGACCCAGCTTGATTCCCTTTCTTTTTCCTCTCTCCCACTCTCAACACCCTCCTCCAGCCCCAATGGAAGTTAAGGGAGGTCCTGCTTCACATAGGTCCACCAAACATGTGAGTGGGTTAAGCAAGTGGTGCACTGGATCCAAGATGTTTACACTAGTGTGCTGCATTGGCAATTTAGAACGTCCATGCTTTATTATTACTTTGCCATGCTGTCAAAAACTTATAAAGCCACATGAGTAAGAAAAGGCAAACAATTGTATACCTTGGTAAAACCTGAGCAGAATTTCATGGCACAAAAAGAAGGTTCATTTGGTCTTAGGGCTTTCCTCCTACCACATTTCTATGGCTTGCTGTAAATAATGGAAGTGGCAGACCAATTCAAAAAGGTCCTAAGTCAATTCTCAGCTCCCTTTATAACATATAGCAGCTATTCTGTGTTAGATAGAAAATGTAATCCGAGCTATACGTAAAAACTTTTGGGATCTCAATTAGCTGCTGCCGGTCAAGAAAAAGACCCTGGCATCATCATGGACAATTCTCTGAAAACATCAGCTCAGTATGGCTACGTCTACACGTGAAGCCAACATTGAAATAGCTTATTTCGATGTAGCAACATCGAAATAGGCTATTTCGATGAATAACGTCTACACGTCCTCCAGGGCTGGCAACGTCGATGTTCAACTTCGACGTTGCGTGGCACCACATCGAAATAGGCGCTGCGAGGGTACGTCTACACGCCAAAGTAGCACACATCGAAATAAGGGTGCCAGGCACAGCTGCAGACAGGGTCACAGGGCGGACTCAACAGCAAGCCGCTCCCTTAAAGGGCCCCTCCCAGACACAGTTGCACTAAACAACACAAGATACACAGAGCCAACAACTGGTTGCAGACCCTGTGCCTGCAGCATGGATCCCCAGGTGCCGCAGCAGCAGCCAGAAGCCCTGGGTTAAGGGCTGCTGCCCACGGTGACCATAGAGCCCCGCAGGGGCTGGAGAGAGAGCATCTCTCAACCCCCCAGCTGATGGCCGCCATGGAGGACCCGGCAATTTCGACGTTGCGGGACGCGGATCGTCTACACGGTCCCTACTTCGACGTTGAACGTCGAAGTAGGGCGCTATTCCGATCCCCTCATGAGGTTAGCGACTTCGACGTCTCGCCGCCTAACGTCGAAGTTAACTTCGAAATAGCGCCCGACGCGTGTAGCCGCGACGGGCGCTATTTCGAAGTTAGTGCCACTACTTCGAAGTAGCGTGCACGTGTAGACACAGCTTATATGTGTCAGTCGATAACAATATTACAACCCGTAGGAAAGTAGAAAATAATAAGACAGATATGTACACTATAGAAATCCATCGAACATCCACACCTTGAATAGTACATCACAAAATGATATCAAGAAGGACACCGAAATTCATTGAGGACATAGAACTATTTCCATATTAGGAGAGACTGAAAATAGTGTGACTGTTTATCTTGGAAAAGAGATGACTAAGGGGGGATATGGTAGAAGTTTATAAAACTGTGAATGACCTGGAAAAAGTGATAGGGAATTGTTTATACCTTTATGTGAAGAACTAGGATCTCCCAATGAAATTCATAGGCAGAAGGTTGAAATAAAATGAAATAGTCAGAGGATACATAGTCAGCCTTTAGAGCACTTTATCGGGGGATATTATGAAGGATAGAAGTGTAAACAGGTTAAAAAAATTAGGGACATTTGTGGACAATAGGGCCATCGATGACTATTGTCTGGGTGCAACACCACTTATCTAGAATCTAGGCCATCTCTTAAATAAAGTATTCCTAAAAGTATTTCTGTACTGGAGACCTGCAGGACTGGCATTTGGAGGTTAGCTTATATCTTGTTGATCCAATGTTGCACCCTAGAATTAGTGATTACATCAAATACCAAATTCAGGAGAACAGTCCTGCTATCCTTATTTAGCAAGCTGCAGTGAAGACTTGTCACAGCTTCCTCCTGATAGCCCGGGGACTGGTAGCTTCTTCAGATAGGTGCTTTAAAATCAAAAGGTCCGGGAATTTAAAAAGGGCTAGCTGAGGAGTACTGGACCTATTGATTTTCAAGAAGTCATAGAACTTGTGAAGGTCCAAAAAAGTGAAAGAACGATAAAGTGCAAATGTTTAAAAATTATAAATAGGGTAACCCACAAATTATAAATAGGGTAACCCACAAATAACAAGCAGTCCTATAGCACCTTAAAGACTAACAGATTTATTTATTAGGTAATGAGCTTCATGGGTAGTCTTACCCACGAAAGCTTATTACCTAATAAATAAATCAGTTAGTCTTTAAGGTGCTCGAAGACTGCTGACTATTTCTGAAGCTACAGACTACATGGTCTGCAACCAAAATAGTGAGAAGAACCTTTTTTTTTTTCAAATTCAGTTACAAAATCAGATGTGGATATCAATTTTGTGTTTGCACAGGGCTCTTCATATTTGGGGAACAAATATTTCTGTTGTTCAATCTGACAACGAAAACTAAAGCAGAGACAATTAAAGCTAAACATTTTCAAATCGGACCCAAGGCATATTTTTAACCATTCGAACAAATGAGGGGTCACCGTGGATTCTCTGTTCCTGGTAATTTTAAAATCACAATTGAATGTTTTTCTAAAAGCTATGCTCTAGGAATTATTTAGGGAAAATGGTACGGCCTGTGTTATACTGGAGGTCAGACAAGATGATCACAATGATTTATTTGACCTTGGAATCTGTGACTCAATGGCTAAGCCTACACTACACCATAGTTTCAAAAGGACCTATTTTGAAATGCACTTTTTGAAAGAACAGCCTTCAAAATGGTGCCACAATCCCCTATTTTGAAAGCGCGGTCCAGCATTTTCAAAGGGAACATCTACATAGCCATGGCTGCTATTTCAAAATAACGGGCCAGGAAATGCCATGGACGGGCTCGCATCACTGCCAGGTCTTTCTCGGGCCTGCAGCCAGCCACTTCCATAAAGGGCCCCTCCGAACACTCACACTCTGCACATATTGCAGGCTGCAAGGCTTGCCACAGCACTACAGACCCTGTGGTGGGACCTGAGCTATACCAGGGACACCATGCCACCCCAGCAGCTCCCCGAGGGGGAGTTCATCTGGGCCACAGCCAGCCTGCTGGCCATGCTGCTTGCAGCTGTGCACCAGCAGCACCAGAGGGCCAGTCGCATAGGCACCCTCCTGCAGGCCATCTGCCAGGGGCTACTTCAGCACCCCCTCACCTCAATGATTTGGCAAAGCTGACTGTACCCCACCAGCACTGAGTGGTGGGACTGCTTTGTGCTGGGGGAATGGGGCGACAACCAGTGGCTGCAAAACTTTAGAATGACCAGGCAGACCTTCGAGGAGCTGTGCCACTGGCTCACCCCAGCCCTCCAGCACCACGACACCAGGATGCAGCCCATTCTCCCTTTGTGGAAGAGGGTAGCGATCACAATCTGAAAGCTGGCCACCCCAGACAGCCACCAGTCTGTTGGCCATCAGTTTGGGGTCAGCAAGACCACTGTCAAGGCAGTCCTGCTTGAGGTAAGCCCAGCTCACGCCACACACCCACCATGGGGTGGGGCGGCCACCTGGCAAGGGGCCATGGAGGGGGGCCCTGCAGGGGGCCAGGGAGGCAGGCCACTGGGCAAGGGGCCAGACAGCACACAGCCATGCATTCATGGATGTGTCTGTCTTCCACCCCATGCAGGTTGTCCAGGCAATAAATACGCTCCTCCTGTGCTGGGTTGTCACTGCTGGAGACCTGGATGTCACCCTCACTGGCTTCGCAGAGCTGGATTCCCAAACTGTTTTGGCACGCTGGACAGGAGACAGATGTCCAACTGTGCATCAGACCACGGTGAGGGCACTTTTGTGAACAGAAAGGGTTATTACTCTGTGGTCCTCCGAGCCCTTGTCAACACCCGGAGCTGGTTCTTGGACATGTGCTTGGAGTGTTTAGGCAGGGCCCATGATGCCCAGATGTTTAGGAACTCATGGCTGAGGCGCAGGATGCAGGAGGGCACCTACCTTCCTCAGCAGGAGCTCCCAGTGGGAGATGTCACCATCCCCCCTGGATTGTGTCTGACGCCGCATACTCCCTGCACTTGTGGCTTATGAGGCTCTACACAGGACACACTCACTTGTCCCAGTATCTGTTCAACACACACCTGAACCAGGCCAGGAACATCATAATTCAGGCGTTTCAAGGGGCACTTCCGCTGCCTCTTGACAATGTTGGAGGCCAGCCTCTGTAACATGCCCACAGTCATTGAGGCCTGCTATATTCTCCACAATGTTGTGGAGAGAGAACAGGAGCCTTTCATCCAGGGGTGCGCTGCTGAGACCAGCACTCGGTATGAGCAGCCGCCTGCTGCCCCATACCACGAGGTACAAAGGGATGGGTGTGAGGCCTTTGCCTGTAGCCTGCAGTGACCATCCCACCCAGCCACCTTCCCTCACCACACACCCCCTCCTACACCAACCACCCCTCACCGTTCCCCCAACACATGATAGGAACCTGAGAATAGGGGTGGAACTTTAACTATATCAAACTAAACTGTAGAAAAAATAAACCTACTTTATAAACTTCAAAACAGGTCCTGTCAACTATATACAAGGGGGGGGACTATGTACAAGAGGGATCCAGGGATGGCACTGTGGGAGGGAATGAACTTGGAGGAAGGCACCAGGGTTGTGGGGGAATTAGTCATCCACTGGGGTTGGGGGCTGGGAACTGCAGCAGCTACAGTTGCCTCTACTGCCGCAAGTCTGGGGCCCCCTGTGGGGCTGGGATGGGGCCAAGACCATGGAGAGGCATGGCGGGGTGGTGCAGTGGCCTTGGCCTTGGCCTCATCAGCATGTGTGGGGGAGGACAGAGGGTCCGCAGGGGCTGGTGCTGGGACGGCCACACTGGCCACCAGCCACCGCACCAGCTGCAGGTGGTCGGTGGCAGGAGGTCCAGTGGGATCAAGGCAACACCGGTGGAAGCTGTAGCAGGGACTGCAGGGTGGGCTGGCAAGGGAGGGAGAGATAGGCTGTGGTGGGTGGCCACAGCCTGGGTGAGAGTTTTCAGGCAATGTGCGACCCCCACCCACACCTCCCGCTCCATCATCAGCTAGTCCTGGAGCATGACCATCATGTCCCGCATGACAGCCCAGTTCACTGCTGCCTCCTCATCCCCGCATCAGCAACAGCATCCAGCCTGGTGGCAACTCCACACAGCCTTGTGATGCGGTGGGGTGCCAGCCACCTGGCCTTTGGCTGCTGGGGGCAGCAGACCTGTGGAGATAGAAAGGGACAGAGGGATGGCCCATAAGTCCTACATCCTGACCCTGGAGGCTGGGACCCCCAGTCCAGTGGCCCCAACCCTGCCCTCCCACTCCCTGATGGCCTGGGGGGCCCCATGGGATACTGGAAGTGGATAGGTCTGTGCATGGTGGGGCTCGCACTGGGGTCAGCTGCCCCACCATTCCTACCCAGCCATGTGGAATGTGGGGCTGTGCAGGGTGGAGGGTGCTGAGTGTCGTGTGGGTGAGTGGCCGCTTGCCATCTGTGACAGAGAAGGAGCCTTCCTCCTCATTCCCCAAGGCATCCTGAATGCCTGGTACCTACCTGCTGCTCCTTCCATGAAGGCTGGAGATGCCCAGTGGAGGGATCACGGCTGGATGATTCAGAGGGGATTGCAATGACAGGCGTCCCATCACCGGAACCTTCATCATCACTGCCGGCCTCTTGGTCCTGTTCCCTCGGGCAGTGGATGGTGGCATCCGAGGGTCCCGGCTCTTCCTCCTCCGTGATCTCCTCAGTCACAGCCTTGGGGCCGGGGGTGGTTCAATGAGGTGCTCAGGGGGTGGCACCTGCTTGGGCCCCAGGAAGCGATTCAACCTCTTGTAGTGTGGGCACCAGGTGAAAGGTGCTCCAGAGCGGTTGATGGCATCTCGGCTGCAGAAGTACACCTGCCTCAGCTCTTTAACTTTGGGCCACACCTGGTCTCCGGCGCAGCTGGGGTGCCCCCTGGCACTGAGGCCCCTGAAGAGGTGGTCAAATGTATCCACATTGTAGTGACACACGCACGTCTGGAGGAGGACCTCCTCTTCCCCCCCACAGAGGCTGAAGCGGTTCTTGAGTTCCTCCTTGGACCAGGAGCGCCCCCTTCTGGCTTGCTACCGGCTTGGCTTCTAGGGGCCCTGGGAGAACTCACCAGGGGACCCATGGGAGCCACAGGGCACTTGGCTACTTGCTGTTGGTGTGAAGGGTGGAGATCTCTGCCATGCTGATGGTGGGAGGGCATGCAACTGAGAGCTCGTGCTCCTCCTGGTGCTAGCACACTCTCAGCTTTCTGCCACGAGTTGCTGGGTGCGTGTTTCCTTAAACGTGGCTGGCAGGGACCATGGAGGCCCAACTGGGATGGCTAGAGTGTCTCCACACTCCTGCAGGCCGCTGCCATGGCGGACCCACTATTTCGAAAGAACAGACCACGGAGCATCTACACATGTCCTATTTCGAAGTTACACTTCAAAATAGGGTGCTATTCCCAGTACAGGAATGGAAGAACAGGTTTGAAATGCAGCCCCATTACTTCGATCCCAATTTTGAAGTTGAGTATAACGTGTAGATGCTCCGCGGGGCTTTTCGACAGGGGACCTTATTTCAAAATTATGTTCAAAATAAATTGCTAGTGTAGACCCGGCCTATGAGGTTCCTCAAATGGGATTCATGTAACCAAACTCTTGAATGATTATTATTTACATTACAGTATTTATGACTCTTTGAGGTGTTCTGTCTATGTGGTTTCCACAATCCACTCTCCATTACCACTTATTTGGATTCTCTCTTTACTAAAATTCTGAACTGTTGAGGAAACTGAAAGGCATTTGGGGTTCTTGGCTTGCATGAGATCACAAGCTCATGAAACTATCCTGATCTCATGCACTTCATAAATGGGATCAACAGAGACAAAAGAATCTCAGCGAATTGTAAGGTCAATAGCCATTCTTGTAAAAGATTTTTATAAATAATACAAGGGGAAGATTAGGTGATAATCTCATGGGTTTAGGTTTAAATTTATGCCAAAGTGTTTTGAATATCGGAGCCCTATTTTGTCATTTTACGCAAACCCTACCTTAAAACATGATTCTGCATATTAACATTAATCATCTTGCTAAAGGAATGAAGGAAATGTGGATTCTGCTTCTATGGGTTTTTTTTTTTCCTTTTGGTTTTGTTTGCAAAAACTACTTTGCAAAAAAAATGCTAGGCAGGTATTATTAAGATTAGAGATGTACAATCCCATTAAATTAGTCACATTTCATGTTTAACCATTTAACCGATTACACGTGTGATGTGTCTGGGCTGGAGTGCCCCCTCATGCAACATTCTCCAGGCCACCACAGATGGGGGTTACTCTGGCTGTGTTATAGTGCCCCCCTCACCTGCCGTGGACGAAGGCTGCTCTGTGCACGCTGGTGTGCCCCTCCCCATGGAGTGTCTTGCAGGAATGGAGCAGCCCCCTTCCCGCTGTAGCTGGGAGGGGCGCTCCAGACCCTCCCATTAACTGTAACTGGTCAGCCTCATCTACTTAGGATGAGGCTCGTCGGTTAACTTGTTAACTCTTAATATCCCTACTTAATATAACCTTTATTATGCTGAAACAGTTTTCTGTTTTATAGAAATTGCTTCTCCTTTTTCTCTCGTGTGCTCAGGCTGCTTATTGCAGCTGGGATGCTTAGATGCACTGTCCCATGTATATGGAAAGTATATATAGGATTGGAATACCACCTAGGGAAACAATAACATTGCAGTCTGTAGTGACCACAGCTGCAAAGTTGCACATTAGCTCTTTTATTTTGATAAGTACAAAATTGGGAGGTTGTGACTGAAAGTCTGATCAGAAATATGAGCTGTTTGAAACTAGCATCAGTTGTGAATTTGTTCATTTTTCATTTCCAATAAATCTACCTGGGAAGAATCTACTGCATACACCCCATCTGGATTCTATGTGTAGCCCACAAGACAATTTGGTAATTTAGCCTGAATGCAGGGTTGCCAGATTCTGCTGGTTTCTGTCGTTTTTCCTACCAGTATTACTTAAGTAAGATGCACGTGAAGCAAGAGCACGTAACGTGAAGTGCATGCTGATTGCACACATTGACTGTGAGAGCTATGCACTCCTTTTGCATCCAATCAAAGCACTGCTGCAGCTCCTTTGGCACACTCCGCAAATTCTAGGTTTGCAAGCACAGTTAGCAAAACTACCCTTTCCCAGCAAACCATTTTGGTTACAGTAGTCCTGCGGCCCACTGAGATAAAACAGAGCAGCTCATATGGCTCAGCTCACTAAGGGCTTGTCTACACTACACTTGCCCCCAGCTTCGAAGGGGGCATGTTACTCAAAATTTTGAGGAGTAAAGGCACTTCGAAGTAGCGCAGGCACTTTGAAGTGCCAGTGGCTACACACATGCCGGCACTTCAAAGTTTGACACTTCGAAGTTGCCGCAGGGGAGAATTAGCCTAATGAAGTGTCACATATTCACCGCAGCTCTTCGTTAGTAATCTCCCATCGCCGTGATAAACATGCCCCCTTCGAAGGTGGAGGCAAGTGTAGAACCAGCCTAAGTTACCCATTGCTGATTTACTACCTCCCCAGTGATTAACAGTGTGCTCTAATCTGAACTGTAGAAGAGCCGTGGTGGCTGAGCTAATATTTTTTATTGGACCAACCCCTCGTTTATGTCATTTTTAACTTTTGTCGCCCAGTTACCATCTTCCAAAAATCCTGTTTTTCTGTTTCAGTATTTGGTTCCTGTGACATTTTATTTTCTTGAGTAAATCTCCGATTCGAAGGTCAATAGTAGTCCAGCTTCACACAATTCAAATGAATCAGCTTTTGTTCACCTTAGGAAACTTAGTCTATAGTTGCGTGTTTTCTTCATGTGTAATCCAAATCATGCGACACCTTTAATTAAGTTTCTGGGAGATAAATAATGATGTGTACTTTAATTTACTCACTTGCCACCTACTTTTAAAGTATTGCATAAGCTATTTAATTAAATGACATTGCTAGTCACACTTTTTTTTCTGCCTGCTTAAACCAGTGAAGCTATTTCTCTTGCTGTTCTGAATACTACATGCAACGTCACAGGAGAATAAATTCTCTTATAGTCCATTAAAGTGGTCTGTTTGTTGATGCTGTGCATGAGCTCCATAACTATATGTTACTATTAATATAAAATGTGTACATCTAGCGATCATTTGTGCTTCTCTAATGCCTTTAAAATCTGAAAATCTCAGTGCTTTAATAAGACTCTTTCTGTCTAAAAGAAAGAACTGAGTTTTAATAAAATACGCAACATGAGTGCACAAATTGTCATCACCAATACAACCTGTTGTTCAGACAACAGTTATTGTCAGTGTGCCACTTCACTGTAGTGTTGGACCATCAGACCAAAGGACACAAGCAAGCACAAGTGTGGACAGTCTGCTCAGGACTGAATAGATGTAAACACTGTTGTGCATGGGAACTGCAAATGAAAACCTAAACTTACCTGGAGAGCTAGGAAAGTGTTAAACTAACCTGCCTCGGAGGGCAGGGGTTTGGTGAAAAGTGGCAGAGAGCCAGTAGAAGGTAGGGGAAAAATTCAAAACTGAAACTAAATCACACCAGCATCCTTCCTATGTTAGAAAACAGAGGAAGGAGAGAAAGAAATGAACTCTTCCAGAACAGATCCCCTGGGCTCAACAAGAAGTGTGAGTAGGGAAGAGTTTAGATACTCACATAAGGTTTATTATTTGCACTGTTTCAGGGAGTGGGAATTATGTCTAAGATGGTTATTTGTTCCTTTTGTTCTCTCCTGTAAACAAGAATTTGACCCAAAGAAAAATCCCTGTGTTTCTGCTTTAATTCATGGAGTGTTTTTTAACCCATGTGCAATGCTTGCAAAGATTCCATCCCTGTGGAATGTTCATACAGCCTCCTACCAATTAGGGTGCATAGTCTTGTTTTAATAATGTAAGGAATATGTCAGCAGGAGCTCAAAACTGCTGAAGGATTTGAGGAATGTGTCATATAATGATTATCTGCATGAAAATGCTAAGGTGTGCCTATGTAATGCCTTGCAAACAAAGCCTGATGAGAAGATGTGAAGCAATGGAATGTAGTCTATTGTAAACAACATGTTTACAAGTCACAATTTATGCTATCAACACATGTAAGAGCTGTGGAGTTTCACCAATTATTGAAGTTGTTGTGGGTGGCGGTGTAAGATATGGACCTCACAGGATTCCCCATATCTGAGCATTGTGAGGCAGTAGCAGGGAGGGGTTACTGGTTGAACCAGCTGAGTGGGAGCCTTAGGCCTAACCGAGCCTTGGCCATATAGCTATGAATCTATTTTGACTAGTCCTTCTCCCTGGTGTTCAAAGCTAGAACTAAAAGCTGCATGATGGAGTCTGTATTCTTTTTGTGTGAGACTCTGCCCTGGTGGACACTGAGACTGAGAGTTGGAATCACAGGGTTTTGCCTCAAACCAAATCTACAACATAGTGGACAAGTGGCCAGCAGGGGATGGACAGTGGAGGATGGCCCGCAGGGAGCATGGCAGACAGGCAGCAGGCAGGGGATGGCCAGCAGAGCTCAGCAGCCAGCAGGGGCAGCCGGTAAAGTGCAGCAGACAGGTGGCCAGCAGGAGGCAGCTGGGGGGAAGCTGCAGACAGGTGGATGACTAGCAACTCCAGGGTGATGCACCCGTGGACTCTAGTTTCTAGACTGCACTGTGAGAGGTACACCCTATAAGAGAGAGAAAGAGTGTGTGTGTGTGTGTGTGTGTGTGTGCATGCACACACACATAAAGAAGAGCTCTAAGCAAGAGATGTGGCTCAGCTGATTCTGGGGACAGTGCCTTGTTTAATGGGGGTTTACCTCTCTTTGTTTAGGCATATAGCATGTGTGACTGAGTAAATTTATGTTAGACTACTGTTATTAAAGAAGCTGTTTCTATCTCAGACTGTGGGCTTGTGAGCGGGGAAGAACCGCCTTTACAGGCACCCAGCAGGTGGGGTGTGATTGTGTCAGATTACTGGGTGAGAGCTTGAGCTGGTTGATTGCATTACAGGAAACCCTCAATGTAATGGACCCTGATATAATGGTCTTCAGAAATAACAGATGCTGTCTACCAGCTCCCCTACCCCCTCAAAAAATGCCAGAGACTCACCAGAGCCACTGCAGTGGCTGGGGCCACCCAGGCCAGAGGAGCCTGGTGGGGGCTGCAGTGGGGCACAGGAGCTCTCCTCCTCCAGCCCTGGGTGCATGGAGCATATCAGTGCCCGGCCACCGCTGCCTGCAATGGCGCTGAGCAGCAGCCATGGCGTCAAAGGCTGCTGCCCACTGGCAGGCTGGGGCAGCCATGCTCTACCTTCGCATGGGCAGCTCAGAACCAGGGGCTGGAGGAGCTGCAGTGCTGAGAGCTGCAGGAGGTAAAAGGAGCCAGGCCGGCATTCAGCGACTCTCCTGGTAATTGGGAGAGGGAGATGGAGGTGTGAAGGGAAGAAAGGGGCAGAAGGGGGGAAAGGAAGGGAGGGACAGAGGACAGGAGAGAGAGATGGGCTGGGAAGGTCAGTGCATCATCATACAATATAACCCTTCAGATATATCGGACTTTCAGCATTAACAGACAGCCCATCCCCCCATTAATCTGTTAAATCGAGGGTTTACTTTATTGACCAAAACCCCTAGGAACTGAACCCAGTCCTTCTGGTGGGCACCCACCATTAATAGAAGGGTTACAATAATAAAAGTGCTGTTTCTTTGCTACCAAGTACTGTCTGATCCTTTGTGTTCTACAGGGGCTTAAAACTGCTTGCGAGGCCACTGACAATTACCAGAGAGCTCACAGCTCCCTCATGGTTTTGTGAGGTGCCCCCCTTTTTTTTTCTTTCCAACTCTTTGAGAAAAGGAGGTTGGGGGGTTTGCCCTCAGGGAAGAGATTCCAAGTGATTTCTTTCATGGAAAGGGGATTTTGTACACTTGGTGGTGGCAGCTACTGATTGATTTCAGGGAAAACTGAAATCTGGAAAACTTTTCTGTCTCTGGGAACTGCATAGGCAGGGTCTAGCAGTGTTTGATCTGGCTAGCCAGCCCCATTACCTGCACTCAAAGTGCCAAGGTGAGGAATCAGTCATGACAACCACACTGCACTAGAAAAGAATAGGAGGGATAGGAGGAAAGATCCTTTAATGGATCAGGAATTGGTTAAAAGACAGAAAACAAAGGGTTGGAATAAATGGTAAATTTTCACAATGGAGGGGTGTAACTAGTGGTGTTCCCCAGGGGTCAGTCCTGGGACCGATCCTGTTCAACTTGTTCATCAATGATCTAGAAAATGAGGTAAGCAGTGAGGTGGCAAAGTTTGCAGATGACACCAAGTTGTTCAGGACAGTCAAAACCAAAACAGATTGTGAAGAACTACAAAAAGATCTCAGCAAACTGAGTGATTGGGCAGCAAAATGGCAAATGAAATTTAATGTGGGTAAGTGTAAGGTAATGCACATTGGAAAAAATAACCCAAATTACACGTACAACATGATGGGGTCAAATTTAGCTACGACAGATCAGGAGAGGGATCTTGGAGTTATAGTGGATAGTTCTCTGAAGACATCCACGCAGTGTGCAGCAGCAGTTAGTAAAGCAAATAGGATGTTAGGAATTATTAAAAAAGGGATAGATAATAAGACAAAAGATATCATACTTCCCCTATATAAAACTATGGTATGCCCACATCTTGAGTACTGTGTGCAGATGTGGTCTCCTCACCTCAAAAAAGATATATTGGCATTAGAAAAGGTTCAGAAAAGGTCGACTAAGACGATTAGGGGTTTGGAACGGGTCCCATATGGGGAGAGGCTAGAGAGACTGGGACTTTTCAGTCTGGAAAAGAGGCGATTGAGGGGCGATATGATAGAGGTATATAAAATCATGAATGGTGTGGAGAAAGTGAATATAGAAAAATTATTTACCTTTTCCCTTAATACAAGAACTGGGGGACACTAAATGAAATTGATAGGTAGTAGGTTCAAAACTAATAAAAGGAAATTTTTCTTCACACAGCGCACAGTCAACCTGTGGAACTCCTTGCTGGAGGAGGCTGTGAAGGCCAGGACTCTACTAGGGTTTAAAAAAGAGCTTGATAAATTTTTGCAGGTTAGGTCCATAAATGGCTATTAGCCAGGGATAAAGTATGGTGCCCTAGCCTTCAGTACAAGGGCAGGAGATGGATGGCAGGAGATAAATCACTTGATCATTGTCTTCTGTTCTCCTTCTCTGGGGCACCTGGCATTGGCCACTGTCGGCATACGGGATACTGGGCTGGATGGACCTTTGGTCTGACCCAGTATGGCCATTCTTATGTTCTTATGTTCTTAAGTTCAGTCAGTGGGGTTTCCTACTGCCTGCTAGGATAGAAAAAGACTGCTCCTCAAAGACACATCTTTATACACAGGTACAAACAAGTTACCCATCACTGATGGCATTACCTAGATATCTCATATTACCTTGCACCTCTTGGTTCAATCAAAACGTCTCTGTCATGCTGTCATTTTAGACCCTGTCCTGAACTTGTGTCAGTATGTCCTTGTTATCTGTGGGGAGTGTGTTGGTACCACCATGCTTCTTCAAGAGGTATTGTTACCTTCACTGTGGAATGTATGTACAGCCTCCTACTAATCAATGTTTCTGCACTCTCAGCCCTGTTCATGCCAAGTTCTGTGAACAGTTTGGTTGCATGTTCAGTCTATATCTGTCACTGACAGTCACTGTGATTGCTGAGAGTGTAGTGGTGTTCCTTAGTAAAATATGCTTTCTAATTTCTAATTCGAATTGGGCTTCCATTTTCACATATTCATATAATGCCCCCACCTCCCAATCCAAACCAGTGTTGATGGAGGGCATTTGCTGATCTTGTCCTGCCAGTTAATATGGAGCAGTTGAAAAAAATGTTGTCCTGTATTATCTATGGACTTTCACAAATTTTAGAGGGTTGCCTCTTGCTCAATAGCCTATCCAAATCTTGGATGACTTTTGTACAGATTAATAACCAAACCAGTACAAGCCACCTCTTGCCCAACCAGATCCAGCCATCAGCTACAGCAATTCACTAAACTGAGCCAGCAAGACAATGGCATCTGATTCAAGATATGAGATCTTGAAGGAAAACTGTGTTCATCTCTACGCCACTGACGGGTGCATATAAATGATCCTTATAACAGCTGACATTTCAAGTTGTCACTTTTTATCAAATATATAGTTCACTAAATTTTGCTACCTTCTGTGTACATGTTTGATTAAGGCTGCATTTTCAGTCCTCACAAATTTTAAGGAAAGTGTTAAAGTAGCAATTTGCTGTAAAGAACAAAATCTCAGGAGGGAAGGGCATCTAAGACGTGGTGATATGTTTGTTCTTAGTGAAGTGGGCCTGAGAATGCAGAGGGGCAAATGGGGGCCGAATGAGCTGTTGAGCTATATTTTTACTGCTAAAAAGTTTTGTTTTTACATAACTAACTGGTTTGAGCCCAATTCCTTCCCGCTTCTCTTTATCTTCTTTTCTGTTGTACTCTGTAGTTCTAGGCTGAGGCTCCTTTAAACTTCTTGGAAGGTGGAGGAAGAAAGAGAATAACCCATCCCAAGAATGGAGAGAAAGAAACAGTCCAAGGCCTTGACTACACTTGCCCCCAACTTCAATGGGGACATGTTAGTCAGGGCAATGGGAGATTACCAATGAAGTGCTGAGGTGAATACGCAGCACTTCATTAGGGTAATTTTCCCATGCGGCAACTTCAAAGATTCAAACTTGCCAGCAGGAGTAAAAGGACTTCGAAGTAGTGTGGGTGCTTAGAAGTGCCCACGGCTACACGTATGCCGGCACTTCAAAGTTTGAGGCTCCAAAGCTGCCGCAGGGGGAGAATTAGCTTAACAAAGTGCTGCATATTCACTGCAGCACTTCATTAATAATCTCCTACTGCCCTGATTAACATGCCCCCTTCGAAGTTGAGGGCAAGTGTAGACCCAGCCCAAGATTTATAGCACTGTTTTTCCAGGGACAGGCTTATGTACCTATATACTATTTCTTTTTCCTTTCTTCTGCAGACTTTTTGGATTCCCCACAGATCGCATTGGCTTTGATGACCCTAGCACAACTGTATCTGTTGACAGGCCAGACACATTTTAAAGTGAAAGCTATTATACATGGATGAATGGTAAATGTCAAGGTAGGCAAAAGCTAATGCTGAAGTAAAATATTTTGGCAGCGAAAAGACAAGTAGAGTGTACTGAATGTCTAGTTGTATATTTTGCACTAAATGCCATTTTTCACTAAGGAAAGAAAAAAGGAAACATATGATCATTATCTAGGAGTTTAAGCACATATTGTATTTTCATGCAGAAAGAGGGTTGCCACAACAGAGAGAAAAAAGAGATTACTGTGAAGATTTTAACAGAAAAATAATCCAACATGAAACAGCTCTTTTTGCATGGAAAAAGTACTGACTTGCTAATGTGACATTTGAGGCTCTGGAAGCAATATTACTAAAGTCTATTTTCTACACCAGATATTCCTAAATGTTTGTTATCCACACATTTTCCTCAGGTTCTTTCAAATTAAAATTCAGAAGGGCCAGAAGGGGTTGAAGCAGCCTGGAGGGTGCCTGCACAGAATGCCAGCCAATCAGGAAAAGACTCATAGGCCGCGTCTACACGTGCACGCTACTTCGAAGTAGCAGCGCCAACTTCGAAATAGCGCCCGTCATGGCTACACGTGTTGGGCGCTATTTTGAAGTTGAAATCGATGCTAGGTGGTGAGATTTCGAAGTCGCTAACCCCATGAGGGCTACGTCTACACGTGCACGCTACATTGAAATAGCTTATTTCGATGTAGCGACATCAGAATAACGTCTACACGTCCTCCAGGGCTGGCAACGTCGATGTTCAACATCAACGTTGCGCAGCACCACATCAAAATAGGCGCTACGAGGGAACGTCTATACACCAAAGTAGCACACATCGAAATAAGGGTGCCAGGCACAGCTGCAGACAGGGTCACAGGGTGGACTCACCAGCAAGCCGCTCCCTTAAAGGGCCCCTCCCAGACACAGTTGCACTAAACAACACAAGATCCACAGAGCCGACAACTGGTTGCAGACCCTGTGCATGCAGCATGGATCCCCAGCTGCAGCAGCAGCAGCCAGAAGCCCTGGGCTAAGGGCTGCTGCACACGGTGACCATAGAGTCCCACAGGGGCTGGAGAGAGAGCGTCTCTCAACCCCTCAGCTGATGGCCGCCATGGCGGACCCCGCTATTTCGATGTTGCGGGACGCGGATCAGCTACACATGCCCTACTTCGACGTTCAACTTTGAAGTAGGGCGCTATTCGCATCCCCTCATGGGGTTAGTGACTTCTAAATCTCGCCGCCTAGCGTCGATTTCAACTTCAAAATAGCGCCCAACACGTGTAGCCGTGACGGGCACTATTTCGAAGTTGGCACCGCTACTTCGAAGTAGCGTGCACGTGTAGACGCGGCCGAGGGGATGGGAATAGCACCCTACTTCGAAGTTGAACGTTGAAGTAGGGCACGTGTAGACGATCCATGCCCCACAACACCGAAATAGCGGGGTCCGCCATGGCGGCCATCAGCTGAGGGGTTGAGAGACGCTCTCTCTCCAGCCCCTGCGGGGCTCTATGGTCACCATGTGCAGCAGCCCTTAGCCCAGGGCTTCTGGCTGCTGCTGCGGCACCTGGGGATCCATGCTGCATGCACAGGGTCTGCAACCAGTTGTCGGCTCTGTGGATCTTGTGTTGTTTAGTGCAACTGTGTCTGGGAGGGGCCCTTTAAGGGAGCGGCTTGCTGTTGAGTCCACCCTGTGACCCTGTCTGCAGCTGTTCCTGGCACCCTTATTTCGATGTGTGCTACTTTGGCGTGTAGACGTTCCCTCGCAGCGCCTATTTCGATGTGGTGCTGCCCAACGTCGAAGTTGAACGTCGAAGTTGCCAGCCCTGGAGGACATGTAGACATTATTAATCGAAATAGCTTATTTCGATGTCGCTACATCGAAACAAGCTATTTCGATGTAGCATGCACGTGTAGACGTAGCCATGGGGAACCAGTCAGAGTCAGGCTTGCTGGGGCAGCCTAGTTATAAGGAGCTGCTCGGCAAAGTACTGAGAAATGGAGTCCTGATCAGGGAGGGTGCAGGACTGCTTCCCAAGAGAAGCATCTTAGGTGGATAAGTGCCAGACAGGTTCAGGGGAGCTGTAGATAGTTTCCAGTCTGTTACCTCCCAGGCAGTGGCCTTGATACAAAGGCCAAAAAGATGCAAAGGTTCACAGGGAAGCAGGCCAGGGAAAGGGAGGCAGAAGAAGCAAGAGAAGGATGGAAAGACGAGGCTGTCACCAGAGGGTCCCTGGATCAGGACCCCAAGTAGTGGGTGGACCCGGGTCCCCATTGCACCACATTTAGCTACCACTGGACCATGACCTCTACAGGTTACGAGTTGCCCCTGATGTGAAGTGCTTGACATTGGCTGCAGTTGACCAAGGTGGTAGGCAGGAGACCGAGGACTGCTGAGACTCCCAGAAGGGGATGAGAGACCCGAGCAGCGGGCACTGCTGGAGGGCAGTGTCCCGAACAGAATGTCATAGTCCTGGGAGTGATGCAGGCCCACAGCCAGAGGGTGGAGCAAGTGAAGCAACAGCAGGCAAGGCACTAGCCATAAGAGGTGCCTTGCTGAGAGTCACAGCTAATTCCTGGAGTGACCAGTAGGAAGCACTGTGGCAGTGAGTGCATGCACTCTTACAGTTTATTACTGTAATTTTTCTAGCAATGTATAAAGAATTTAGTTGATAATCACTATTAAAATACATATTCTTATGAAACTTAATGTAGCCTTCTGAAATATACTGGTTTTTTCCACAAAAAATAGTGCTTTTTGAGGAGTGGAATACAGCCTCTATTATCATTTGAAGGATTGCTTAGAAGATTTATAACCACAGATTAAAATTAATCCATATGATATGTTTTCTCTATAATTAATGGAATATGTCTGCACTCCTCGCCAGGTACTTTGCTCTCCTGTAAGGAAAATTGTAGTACTTGTCTAGTGTTTTTGCAAATCAGAAGGCCTTACTGTAATGCTTTTAAATATGGCACTAATCCAGCATCACATGCTTATTTGTTTAAAGTCTGAGATGTGTTTAGGTGGTTTTCTGGACGGTGGCTTGTATTTTGATCCTTGTTGTTATAACAAAACAATCATGGTGCTGTAAACTTACAAGGTCTTTAACATGCATGGAAATAGGTATGTTTACAGTGTCATTGAATTATTGCCGGGGATAATCCAAATCAGTGACAAATTGCCTTCACAAAAGCAGATATGTAGCTTCTTAGGATGTAAGATACATTTAGTACTTCATATTTTATATAAGATATAGTGATATGGTAAACTTGGTATTAGAAATATTGCACTGATTTTCTTAAATTTGCAATAAGAAATACCCCTCATAGTTCATAAACCCTAGTTACCTAAATTAACTGGTATATTGCTAAGGGGCATTGCTATAACTAAATATGTATGTACGTAATTTATTTATTAACTCTTTAACCTGCTGCCATTTATTTCTGAAGTGGTCTGTACTTTTCATTTTGTAATAAAACACAAGTCATACCACACATGATTGCAGTTACAAGTAGTTAACAAATAAATGCCAGATGTGCTTGTATGAGCAAACAGTGCCATAAAATAATAGCTGGCACTGTAGAACTGACATTATATAAAACTTGTTGGGCTGTAGGAGTTAATATAAAACTAGAGCATTAACAGCAAGATGCCACAGTAACATGGCAGGAGATGGCCTGTAATGGTATATTACCCATACCAAACAGTATTGGGTTGCCTTTCTCAATAATACATAGCATGTTTTACATTTTCAAAGGTATGGACAAACACATACTATGCTTTCACCACAATACTGTGAGGTACACCTAAAACTTTAAAAACCAATGCATAGGGAAAGAGTGATCATAGATATATGACACGTTGGTTGGAGAACCAAGAGAATGTGATTCGTAGATTCCACGACCAGAAGGGACCAACATACTCATCTGGTCTGACCTCGTGTATAACACGGCATATAGAAGTTCCCCAAAATGATACTTGTTTGAACTGCAGCACATCTTCTAGAAAAATATGCAGTCTTGATTTTAAAATGACCAGTTATGGAGAATTCTTTACAACCTTTGGAAAATTTTTCCAGTTACTAATTATCCCCACTGTCAGAAATTTACATCTTCTTTCCAGTATAAATATGCTTAACTTCAACTTCCAACCATTGGATCTTGTTATAAAGAGACCATTATCAAACACGTTCCCCATGTAGGTGTTTACAAACTGATCAAGTCATCTCTTAACTTTCTCTTAGCTAAGCTAAATAGATTGAATTATTTGTCACTATATCAGAGGGGTAGCTGTGTTAGTCTGGATCTGTAGCAGCAATGAAGGGTCCTGTGGCACCTTATAGACTAACAGAAAAGTTTAGAGCATGAGCTTTCGTGAGTTAACTCACTTCTTCAGATGCTGGTCCTGGAAATCTGCAAGGCCAGGTATAAATAGGCCAGAGCAAGGCTGGGGATAACGAGGTTAGCTCAGTCAGGTAGGCTGAGTTGTATTGTCATCAGTAGATCTGGAGGTGTGAACTCCAGGAGAGGGGAAGCTGCTTTTGTATTTAGCCAGCCATTCACAGTCTTTGTTTAATCCTGAGCTGAGGGTATTGAATTTGCAGATGAATTGTAGCTCAGCAATTTCTCTTTGGAGTCTGTTCTTGAAATTTCTTTGCTGCAGGATAGCTACTTTTAAATCTGCTACTGTGTGTCCTGGGAGATTGAAGTGCTCTCCTATGGGTTTTTGTATATTGCCATTTCTGATGTCTGATTTGTGTGCATTTATTCTTTTACGTAGAGACTGTCCAGTTTGTCCGATGTATATGGCAGAGGGGCATTGCTGGCACATGATGGCATAAATTACATTGGTAGATGTGCAGCTGAATGAGCCCACGATGGTGTGGCTGATCCGGTTAGGTCCTGTAATGATGTTGCTGGTATGTATATGTGGGCAGAGCTGGCAACGAGGTTTGTTGCATGGATGGGTCCCTGAGATAGAGTGACTGTGGTGCGGTGTATAGTTGCTTGTTAGGATTTGTTTTAGGTTGGCAGGTTGTCTGTGAGCAATGATAGGTCTGCCTCCCAAGGCCTGTGAAAGTGTGGGATCGTTGTCCAGGATGGGTTGTAGATCCCTGATGATGCGCTGTAGAGGTTTTAGCTGAGGACTGTAGGTGATGGCTAGTGGTGTTCTGTTGGTTTCTCTCTTGGGCTTGTCCTGTAGTAGGAGGCTTCGTGGCACACGTCTGGCTCTGTTGATTTGTTTTCTCACTTCCTCAGGTGGGTATTGCAGTCTCAAGAATGCTTGGTGCAGATCCTGTAGGTGTTTGTCTCTGTTGGAGGGGTTGGAACAAATGCGGTTATATGTAAGTGCTTGGCTGTAAACGATGGATTGTGTGGTGTGTCTGGGATGGAAGCTGGAGGCATGAAGGTAGGCGTAGCGGTCAGTGGGTTTACGGTACAGGGTGGTACTAATGTGTCCATTGTGTATAAGCACGGTAGTGTCAAGGAAGTGGATCTCCTGTGTAGATTGGTCCAGGCTGAGCTTGATGTTGGGGTGGAAGTTGTTGAAGTCCCAGTGGAATTCCTCCAGAGTCTCCTTCCCATGGGTCCAGATGATGAAGATGTCGTCAATGTAGCGTAAATAGAGCCGGGGTGTTAGTGGACGAGAGTTGAGGAAGCGTTGTTCTAGGTCAGCCATGAAAATATTGGCATATTGAGGGGCCATGCGGGTACCCATAGCTGTGCCGCTGATTTGAAGGTATATATTGTCACCGAATCTGAAATAGTTGTGTGTGGCGGCTGAGCTCTGCAACTTTATACTCACACACAACTTTATACTCACACACAGCATGGATCCATGCTGCATGCACAGGGTCTGCAACCAGTTGTCGGCTCTGTGGATCTTGTGTTGTTTAGTGCAACTGTGTCTGGGAGGGGCCCTTTAAGGGAGCGGCTTGCTGTTGAGTCCGCCCTGTGACCCTGTCTGCAGCTGTGCCTGGCACCCTTATTTCGATGTGTGCTACTTTGGCGTGTAGACGTTCTCTTGCAGCACCTATTTCGATGTGGTGCTGCGCAACGTCGATGTTGAACGTCGACGTTGCCAGCCCTGGAGGACGTGTAGACGTTATTCATCGAAATAGCCTATTTCGATGTCACTACATCGAAATAAGCTATTTCGATGTAACGTTCACGTGTAGACGTAGCCTATGACATGTTGAGGAAGCGTTGTTCTAGGTCAGCCATGAAAATATTGGCATATTGAGGGGCCATGCGGGTACCCATAGCTGTGCCGCTGATTTGAAGGTATATATTGTCACCGAATCTGAAATAGTTGTGTGTGGAGGCTGAGCTCTGCAACTTTATACTCACACACAACTTTATACTCACACACAGCATGGATCCATGCTGCATGCACAGGGTCTGCAACCAGTTGTCGGCTCTGTGGATCTTGTGTTGTTTAGTGCAACTGTGTCTGGGAGGGGCCCTTTAAGGGAGCGGCTTGCTGTTGAGTCCGCCCCGTGACCCTGTCTGCAGCTGTTCCTGGCACCCTTATTTCGATGTGTGCTACTTTGGCGTGTAGACGTTCTCTTGCAGCACCTATTTCGATGTGGTGCTGCGCAACGTCGATGTTGAACGTCGACGTTGCCAGCCCTGGAGGACGTGTAGACGTTATTCATCGAAATAGCCTATTTCGATGTCACTACATCGAAATAAGCTATTTCGATGTAGCGTTCACATGTAGACGTAGCCTATGACATGTTTCCTAATCTTGTAATCATTCTTTTGGTTCTTCTCTGAACCGTCTCCAGTTTATCAACATCCTTCTTGAACTGTGAATACAACAACTAGAACTCTGTTAAGACTCAAAAGCTTCTAACATCTGCCAGCAGAAGTTTGTCCAATAGAAAATAAAATAAAACATAAAAGATCACTGTTTTTTTATCTCATATCCTTAGATCAGAATGACTATAACACCGCAAATCAGAACTTGAGATGGTATTTCAGCAGCAGTCTTATCAGTTCCAAATACAGAGGCAAAATAATCTCTTTACTTCTACTTGAGATTTGCCTATTTATTTATCCAAGGATTGCATTGGCTGTTTTGGCCACAGTGTTGGATTAGGAGTACATGTTTATGTTATCCCTCACAACCTTCAAATCTTTCTTAGAGTCACTTCTTCCCAAGGTAATGCCCCCTACCTGGTAAGTATGGCCTCCATTCTTTATTCCTTGATATATACCCTAAACCAGGCGTGTCCAACCCGCGGGCCGCATGCGGCCCTGGACAGCTAGTAATGCGGCCCCACAAGATCGTAAATTTTTAACATTATTAAGTGATTTATATACATTAACTATATTATATATTTTATATGCGGCCCAAGACAATTCCTCTTCACTCAATGCGGCCCAGGCAAGCCAAAAGGTTGGACACCCATGCCCTAAACGATATTAAAACATGTATTATTTGTTTGCGCCTGTCTTCCCAAACAGCCAGATTGCACCTTTCTGCACCCCCTGGCCAACCACTTCCATGTGCCTCTTGGGCACTGTGGCGTCATTGCATCTGATGAAGTGGGTCTTTGCCCATGAAAGCTTATGCTCCAAAATATCTGTTAGTCTATAAGGTGCCACAGGACTTCTCATCTTTGTGGATACAGACTAACACAGCTACCCCTCTGATACTCCAGGTTGCACCTGTCCGCTGTTCAATTTCTGGCTCTACTGAAGTTTGCCTATGGAACTTGGAAAAGTAATTTAACCTATCTGTGTTTCAGTTCCTCATTCCTTTCTCCCAACCTTATATGTCTTGTCAGTTCACACTGTAAGATGTTCAGAAGCCATTTACTGTGTGTATGTCAAATGCCTTGCTCCCTGGAACCCTTGTCTGAGCTGGGGCTGGTAGGCATTACTGAGTTACAAAGTTTAGTTCCTAAGTACGTATTTAGATAACTAAATAAGTGGCCTTGCATTTCTAAGGTTACTGAACGTTCAGCAATTCGTAGTCGGTGGAAGCTGTTGGTGGGATGTAAGAACCTGATATTACTGAAAATCATGGCAATACATGCACCGCTAGGTATACTTCTTCAGGGCGAAAAAGGTGGTATTGAGAGCATATTAATACAGATTATTGTTAAACACCTAATTAGCCTGCCAATAATAATGAAGATGAAGCTGATAGTTGTCAATATATGAAGATCACACGTATGTAATTGTATATTGCTCAGACACCATGGTAATGATGAGGGCCTCATAAACACCTAGACCAGTGGTGGGCAATGGGTGGCCTGCAGGCCATACGTCACCTATGGGGGCTCTCCCTGTGGCCTATCATCCCCCAGCCACTAGCCTCCATGTGCCTATTGGGCACCATAGCACCAGTGCCCTGCACTTCCTTGTTTTTCTCCCTTTCTCCCAGCACTTTCAGAGCTGTGAATCAACCAATTCATGCTTTGTCCCCTCTCCTCCCACTCCCTCACAGTGCTGAAGGAAGTAGGAGGCCAAGGATGCAAAACTAGACAAGAGTTCATAGACCAGTGGTGGGCAACCTTCTGGAGCTCTGCAAGGGATGGGGCAGAGTGGCGGCAGAGTGCAAATCAGGCCAATTTGTGGTAGTGCAAGTGCTGAGAGGGAGGGGGAGCAGCAAGGAAGTAAGGGGCACCAGTGCCCTGGTACGCAAGAGGTTAATGGGGTAGGAAGTCAGACGGGGCCTGCAAGGCCACAGATGGAGTCTCATTGGGTTGCAGGCTGCTGTGGCCCACTTAGGTGAAGGAGGGCCACTCGTGGCTCACTCACCATTCATGGTTGCCAATCACTGACCTTGACCATCATAAAAGCTAACCATGCTCAGTTACCATGATGCCCTGTTCTGTGATACTGACTGCATGAAATGTTTTCATATATGTATATACTGTGCAAATAACTAGCAATTCTTGGGCATTTTTCTAAGGTTGGCCACCTCTCTTCAGAAGTATCAGAGAGGTAGCCAAGTTAGTCTGTATTTTCGAAAACAACAAGAAGTCCTGGGGCACCTTATAGACTAACATATTTTGGAGCATAAGCTTGCATGGGCAAAGACCCGCTTCGTCAGAAGCTGGTAGCAGGAGGCAACTCACAAGTAGTAGTAGCTCCATAGTTTTGACAGGTACAGTAATGTTGCAGAGACTAATAAATGCTACAGTACAAGCATGTTTGTGTAATTTTGTCTTGAATATAAGATATCTGAAATGTTATGGTGGAAGTATCTGATGAAAGCTTAGTACAGGCTGTGGAAGTATAACATTGTATAAGTATAACGCTGTATAAGGGGACATGCTGGATACATTGTATATGAGAGGGACATGCCAAAACATGTTACAAAGTATCTGAGGGAGCACAGGTAGGGACAGTTCGCTTTTGAATGGAGAAGCAATTAAGATGGAGCCAGCACGTCTAAGAAGCAGGCATCAGAATGGAAGGTGTGAAGGGCAATTAGTTAAGTTAACTGGAAGCTGTTAAAGGAGATTGTTAAGGGTGGCAGGTAATTGAAGATACCTGACTGGTCTCAGGGATCTCGAAGGGTGGTGACTAAAATCTTTTTCTTCTTTTGTCTGTAACTTCTCTGTAACTTGTTCTCCAAAAAACTGTATAAATTAAGAGACACAAGCCCCACTCGGGGGGGTCACTTCTAAATGTATTAGCAGAGCGGCTTTGCTAATAAAACAGAGTGGTCTGATAAATTGTGAGTCTGAGTCAAACTTTGACAATTTGGAGGTCCCACCGAGATGGCAAGCGGCTTTGCTGAGGCTGTGTGATCCCTGACTGCCTTGCAGGACGATCGTGGCAGCCGGCGCCTGGACGCTTAGTCCAAGCGATCCTCCACAAGACAGAAAGGTACACAGCAGCAGCGCAGTCTACGCCATTGAACTTGTTGGTTCCCACTCTGTTCGGGTAGGGGTCTTTGGATCCAGCTTCTGGAATCAGACGTCTCAGGTAATTATTATTTTTGTGCTTTAACCGGTTTGAGGACTGTCTTGTCTTTGTGTCTATCCGTCTTCTCTGTGGTGTGTGTGTGAATCTGGGAGCCATCTCTGTCTGGAGACTGGCTAACCAAGGGGTCGCCGTCCCCACGGTCTGAATAAGTGGAATCTGCACAGCTGCAGCCGCACCACACCTTGGGTATAACCCCTGATGTGAAAGCAAGGGCAGTTGAGGCAGTAGCCTGTGGGCTCCTTTCTGTGTGTTGCACCGGGTACCGCTCTGCCGAGCCCGAATTTCCTTCTTGTGTGAGTGCTGTGTGAAGTCCTCCTGGATGGGTAATCAGAAGTCTAAGGTAGAACAGTTCCCTAAGGGAACTCCGGCTTATTTTATGTATTTTAGGAGGGGTCCGGACTCTTGTAGGTTTCTTGAAAAATGGTCCAAATTAGCTCTAGAGAACCCCAAATTACAGTGGCCACTGTTAGGTTCTTGGGACAAGGATTGAGTGGACGCTTTAAAAAGCAAACTCGTCCTCCCAAAAACCAAATTGGAGAGAGGAGAAGTAGACTGCTTCATGCAGTGGTGGGAAGAGGCAAATCGTAGATGGACTGAGTCAAAACTCACCTCTCTTAAAAAATTCTAGCAAAAAACTAAAAGTTCAATTGGATGCAGTCTCTCCCACCACTAGTCCGAGCGCTCCCCTTTGCCCAGTCCTGTGCAATGATCCGGATCAAACCCGACCCCCACCATACTCCTGCGCAAATAAGAAATCAAAAAAAGAAAAATCTTCAGTGACTACAGATAATGAAAGTGAAGAAGATACCCTCATTGGCCTCGCAGCTCTGCAAAATATTATGAAGAAAAAATCCAAAGCATACTGCAAAGATTCTCTTGACATCTCTTCTTGGAAAAGAGAACCTGATGGGAGGTTAATGAGAGACTCTGATCAAACTGTTGTGGCACCCTTACGAGTCCTTAAGATGGGAGAAAGTGAGTCCATATGGGATTATAAGCCCTGGACTCGTACGGAACTTTTATCTATAGTTAAAGGTTTTCCCAAACCGCAGGAAAACTCTGTCAAATTTGCTGAGGAGTTTCTGTTAATCTGTGAAACCTATAAACCCTCTGAGACAGATCTCCTCCAACTGTGCAAATTGTTAGCTCCTGCCAGTTATTATGATAAATGGTTGGCTGCCGCAGACTGGCCAGCTGAGGCACGCCACTCAACCATAAAAAGTACTGGCCCAGATTCGGCTTACAGAGACCGGTGTATGGCTCTTTGGAAGCACCTGCATCAAGCCATTCCCAAAGTGTGGTCTTCTAAAACAAACTGGACAGCAATACGTTGCTGTAAGCAAGGGCAAGAAGAAAGCCCAGGCGACTATAGGTCCCGGCTAACTAATATTTTCCTACAACATTCAGGAATTCAAGAGCCTGATGTAAATGGGCAGGGGGCCTTGGCACATGCATTTGTTGATGGTCTTCTCCCTGCCACAGGCAGCATGTTAAAACGAATAAGTGTGGGATGGGAGACTGAAACCATGGACAAATTGCTGGCAGTAGCAGAGCATTGCCACCGCACTTTAAAAGGAAAGGAGGAACAGCCCTCCCAAAAGTTAATGGCTCTGCAGATACAGCATTGTTCAGGACTAAGCAGACCACACCGGGGACAGGGACGGGGTTGCGGAAGGGGGCGGGGGGCTGGATTAATTGGGGTTTGTAACTACTGTAAACAGCTTGGACACTGGAAAAGAGAGTGTCCAAGACGACCTAATAATCGTATGGGAAATCAAGTGAACCCCCCGCTGGTTCCTCCAGCTGATCCCCAACCCTATTTTTGACCCCAACAATGACGGGACGCTGGGGAACCTCAGAAAGTTTTAGCTCCCTTATTACCTCTGTCCCCTACTGGAGAATGTGTCCTGACTGTAAATGATTCTCTCTCCCTTTTCTTGTTGATACTGGAGCTTCTCTTTCTACAATCCGCACCACTAACTTGCCTGTGGTTCCCCGATCTGGAAAATCTGTGTCTGCTGTTGGCATTACAGGGATCCCTACCTCTTTTCCCCTCTCAAAACCTTTGTCTATTCAGGTCGGTCCCCTCTCTGAGGAACATGCATTCCTCCTCTCTGATTCCACCCCTGCAAACTTTCTGGGACGGGACTTGCTATGCAAACTTGGCTGTTCTATTTACTGCTCCCCAGATGGTGTCTATCTGCAAATCCCTCAGTCTTCCTTATGTGATTCTGTAGCCTCCCTGCTGTCTGAAACTTCCCTCTCCACTCCGGTCCCTTGCTGTCCCTTAACTCCGTCCCTAGAGCACCTAATCTCTCAGGTTCCTTCCTCCCTATGGCCATCTCACCCATCTGAAGTGGGCCGATTAAATACTAACCCAGTTCGGATTACTGTAGACAATTCCAAACCTCTGCCTCGCCTGTCTCAGTATCCTTTGAATCCTGAGGCAGAGGCTGGGATTGCTCCAGTTATATCTGCATTAAAAGAACAAGGAATTATTGTCCCTTGTTCCAGCCCCTGTAACACCCCTATCCTCCCAGTTCAAAAGGCTGATGGCAAATCGTGGCGATTTGTTCAAGACCTTCGAGCTATTAACCGTATTGTCATACCTTCTTTTCCAGTGGTTCCTAACCCCGCTACAATACTAGCGTCTATTCCTCCAAATGCAACCCACTTTACTGTTGTAGATTTGTGCTCCGCTCTCTTCTCTGTCTCAGTTCACTCTGAATCCCAGTATCTCTTTGCCTTCTCCTACAAGGGTCAGCAATATACATGGACTACCCTTCCCCAGGGGTATACAGAGAGTCCATCCTATTTTTCTCAAGCCCTAGCCAGGGATCTCGCTGATCTGGTTTTCCCATCAGGATCCACACTGATCCAATATGTGGACGACTTACTCCTGTGCTCCCCCTCTCTGTCTGCCTCAGAAACTGATTCACTAACACTTCTCACAGCTTTAGCGAACAAGGGTCATAAGGCTTCTCGCACAAAATTGCAGCTCTGCCAAACCTCTGTCACATACCTAGGCTTCCTTCTCTCCCAGGGCTCCCGCACACTGTCTCCAGCCCGGGTACAAGCCATCCTTAGCTTTCCTCAGCCTTGCTCTCCACGCCAGGTCAGAAAATTCTTAGGCATGACAGGGTTCTGTAGGCAACGGATTCCCCAATATGCTTCTCTGGCTAAACCACTCCAAGAACTCACTCGATCCTCTGTACCTAACCCCATGCCATGGCCACTTGAAGCAAATGCTGCTTTCATCTCCCTTAAGCAGAATTTAGCCTCTGCCCCTGCCTTAGGATTACCTAACTATAACAAGCCTTTTACCCTTTTCTGTCACGAACAATCTGCTTGTGCCCTTGGGGTTCTTACTCAGGAGCACGGTGACAGAAATCGCCCAGTGGCTTATTTCTCTGCAACCTTGGACCCTGTAGCCCAGGGTTTACCCCCTTGCCTACGCGCTGTAGCTGCTGCAGTGTGCCTGGTCAAGATGTCTGAGTCCCTTGTCCTCCGCTCTCCTCTCACTCTCATGGTTCCCCATTCTGTGGAAACTCTCCTTCTGCAATGCAACACTGCTCACCTCTCCTCTGCTCGCCTCACTAGGTATAAACTTTTGCTGCTTTCAGCCTCACATATCACTATTAAGCACTGCTCCCGGTTAAACCCTGCTACCCTCCTTCCTTTACCTAGTGCTGCTATCACTGTCCCGCGCCCCGACCTTTCAGATGTACCTCTCCCTAACCCTGACTTGGTATTATTCACTGATGGGTCCTGTTATAGAAATGACCAAGGCCACCTTCTTGCAGGGTACGCTGTGGTCTCTCTCTCTAAAACCATAGAAGCTGCGCCTTTACCCTCTGTGACCTCTGCCCAGGTGGCTGAACTGATTGCCCTAACCCGTGCCTGCTTTCTAGCCAAGGGGCTCTCTGCCACTATTTTTACTAATTCTCGGTATGCCTTTGGGGTTGTGCACGACCTTGGCACCCTCTGGCAGGCTCGAGGTTTTCTTACCTCTACTGATACCCCTATCAAGAATGGCCCCTACATTGCCACCCTCCTGTATGCAGTTTTACTACCGTCTGCCTTGGCAATTGTTTAGTGTACTGGCCACTCAGCGGCAGACACCGAGGTGGCAAAAGGTAATGCACTTGCTAATGCTGCTGCAAAACATGCCGCCACTATAAAACCTTCACCAGAAGCGTTTCTTGGTCCCCTCTCTGTCTCTGTAACGCCACCATCCCTGTCTCATCTCGCTCAGCTCCAGGATTCTGCCCCAGAAACAGAGAAAGACTCCTGGAGTGCTTTGGGTTGCTCTTTGCATTCTGATTCCCTTTGGCGATCGCCCACCGGTACCTTTGTAGCCCCCCCTCTCACTCGACCCGTCTCTAGCCGCCCTGCTACATGGTGTTTCGCATGTCGGCAAGGAGGGGATGGTCTCTGCTATGAGTAAGGCGGGGTGGTGGGCTCCCCATTTCAGCTCCTTTGCAACCCGCCACTGTGCCACTTGTGTTACTTGTCAAAGCCACAATGTAGGCAAATCTGTAAAAGTAACACAAGGGTTCCGGGGTTTGCCTCAAGCACCTTTCCTACACTGGCAACTTAATTTTGTACAAATGCCAAAGTGTCAGAAATATGAATTCATTTTAGTTATAATATGTCTATTTTCGGGTTGGATTGAAGCCTTTCCCTGTCGCAAAGCTGATTCATTGTCTGTTGCAAAATGTCTGTTAAACCACATTATCCCTACCAAGGGAATTCCTGCCACTTTGTCTAGTGACCGGGGAACACATTTTACTGGAAACATTGTTCAACATCTAAACCAGGTATTACATGTCACCCACCTGTTGCACTGCCCTTACCATCCACAGAGTGCAGGGGCAGTTGAAAGGCGAAATGGTGTGCTTAAAAATAAGCTGGCAAAAATCTGTAGTTCCACAGGGTTAAACTGGCCAGCTGCTTTACCACTGGCCCTTATGGAAATTCGGTCATCCCCATCCCAGAGACACAAATTGAGTCCATTTGAAATCATCATGGGACGCCCTATGCGAACAATGGCTACTATTACCCCAGTCCCAGACCTAAACCTAACTCACAGCACGCTCCTCCAGTACTGCAAAGGGTTAACGCAAGCTGTGAGCTCCTTCCATTCGCAGGTGCGAGCAGCTTGGCTGACGGAACCCACCTCTGCTGCCTGTCACACTCTTGAGCCTGGTGATTGGGTCTACCTGTGGCACCACCTCCGGAAGCACACCTTGAAACCCCGGTGGAAGGGTCCATACCAGGTACTGCTCACCACCCAGACAGCAGTGAAATTATCCGGCATCGCTGCATGGATCCACGCCTCACAGTGTAAGCCAGCGCCACCTCCAGGGGACCAAGCACCTCTGCAAGACCACGCAGAACCAGCTTCAACCCCAGAAGACAAAGAGGAACAGCCTGCAATACCTTACAATCTGCGCTCTCGTAAGGGTTGCCAGAAGCAGAGGGTAAGCAGACAGCAGGACCCAACAAACAAGAAGCAGTAGTGAGCCTAGCGCCTGCTGCCTGGTGGACGTAAAACCGTGACTGCGGTTCCCTCGAAAGGGGTTGTCGGAACCAGAAAGGGTCCTGCTTCAAACATGTGTCCTTTGAGAAGCTTAATCCTCAGCTACTGTGTCCTGAGGGTCTGGAAAATCCAGAGTAACAGTGACAATTCTTTCATCCAACAACAGGTGCAGATAGCCCAGATCCTAAATATTTCTAGTTGCTGGGTCTGCAGCCACATCCCAGCTCACTCACAAGCTAGTATCCCCACCATGGCAATCCCTTTGAATTCCTCAGAGCTTGCTGGAGAACCCTATCCACTTAAAAGGACATGGAAGGAAAATAACACTTGGGGGCTGGGAAAAACATATGTTCCTAAACTTATAAGTGTGGTGAAAGGAAACGGCCACTAGTGCTGGGTGTGTAATGGGACAGGGCTGAATCTAGGGAGGAGCAGCTGTCTCCAATACAGCGTGTCCCATGGTGTATGGAACTATTCAAACAAGGTTGAAGAATGGCAAACTGGGTATGGAAAAATAAACTTCCTCTCAACGTGGGATCAAACCAGAGTGCTAATCTAATGTTGTTAAATGTCACCAGTGAAAGTAATAAAAAAAAACAAAAACGATTAATGTATGAAATCCAGTAAGTCGTTGGTCATGGGCGTAGCCTTGACCAAAAGGGGGGATTGTGGAAGTATAACATTGTATAAGTGTAACGCTGTATAAGGGGACGTGCTGGATACATTGTATATGAGAGGGACATGCCAAAACGTGTTACAAAGTATCTGAGGGAGCACAGGTAGGGACAGTTCGCTTTTGAATGGAGAAGCAATTAAGATGGAGCCAGCACGTCCCCTTATACAGCGTTACACTTATACAATGTTATACTTCCACAATCCCCCCTTTTGGTCAAGGCTATGCCCATGACCAACGACTTACTGGATTTCATACATTAAAGCGAACTGTCCCTACCTGTGCTCCCTCAGATACTTTGTAACACGTTTTGGCATGTCCCTTTCATATACAATGTACCCAGCATGTCCCCTTATACAGCGTTATACTTATACAATGTTATACTTCCACAAGGCTAATAGGATGCTAGTTGAAGAACCTAGTTTGCAAAAATGGCCAGTAATACCAAACGTTTGTGTGTACTAAACAGTCCAGTAAAAGATACAATTCCAATTAATGGAATGGTTTACTGTGATTAGTACTTGTCACAGGTGTCCTATAAGACTGTTAAATGAGGGGCTGATTAAAAATGAGTGCAAGGCCCTGCTTATACGATTATTTTGAATTGAATGTGTAACCAGTTTCTGAGGTGATTGATTCTAACCATGGTATTTGGCATCTTTTATAACTGTTAATATTTGGTTAGTAAGTATGGCAGCTAATCTGGCTGGCAGTAACGTTTTCTGTAAGTAGATTGTAAGGCTCTTTTACTATGGCTTGCACCATAGCAATGCCTGTCTGAGCTGGCTGATCTCTCTTCCTTCCAGCTTTTTCTGTGGTGGCATTGGTGTTCTGTGTGCCTGTTCTTTGACCACTCTGCAGAGGCAATATGAGTAAGTTTCCAGACTTTTCCAGAAATATTGATACTGTTATGATTGAGTAGCATGGTAAGTGTGGGTGCACATACATATAGCTCATTCATAGCTGGCTTTATGAAAAAAAAAACCTAGTAAGTAGACATGAATTAACCATTTTTGCTGTAATCATATCACCAGTTGCCAGAGAGGTGACACACATAATGTACATAGGATCTAAGAGAAGTAAGAAGTGGCAGTGCCCACTGGGAAGAGCAATGGACAAGTAGCCTGGAATTTTCCATATGTGGCTTAAAGATAGTCACAGGCCAAAATTTTCAAACCTGTTTTCTTGTTTAGCATCTACATCCATATTTAGACACCTAACAATGTGACTTGATTTTCAGACACTAAACACCCATTAGAACCAAAAAAATCAATAAAAGCCTCAAGTTCTAGCCCCTTTGAAAGTCACATGCCTTTTAGGTGTCTAAGATATTTGGCTCAAAAGCACCATCCTTGCTAATTGCTTCAAAGTGTGAAGATGCTAGATCTTCTCAAATTGTCTAACACGGGCAAAACAATTTATTTTCTCCTTACCTCTTTCTTGGAAATAGCTGACCAGTTTTCGTAAAAACTCTTTTAAAAATCAGTCTGCAGCAGATGCATGGCTTGGAAAATTCCAGCCCAAAGTTGGAAATGTTTGGCTAAGCTATAAATAATTGAAAACAGATGCTTATAATGGCAAATTTAAAACAACCTTACTTATAAGAACATAACATAAGAACATAAGAATGGCCAAACTGGGTCAGACCAGAGGTCCATCCCGCCCAGCATCCCATCTGCCGACGGTGGCCAATGCCAGGTGCCCCGGAGAAGGGGAACAGAAGACAATGGTCAAGTGATTTATCTCCTGCCATCCATCTCCTGCCCTTGTTCTGAAGGCTAGGGCACCATACTTTATCCCTGGCTAATAGCCATTTATGGACCTAACCTGCAAAAATTTATCAAGCTCTTTTTTAAACCCTAGTAGAGTCCTGGCCTTCACAGCCTCCTCTGGCAAGGAGTTCCACAGGTTGACTGTGCGCTGTGTGAAGAAAAATTTCCTTTTATTAGTTTTGAACCTACTACCTATCAATTTCATTTGGTGTCCCCCAGTTCTTGTATTAAGGGAAAAGGTAAATAATTTTTCTATATTCACTTTCTCCACACCATTCATGATTTTATATACCTCTATCATATCGCCCCTCAATCGCCTCTTTTCCAGACTGAAAAGTCCCAGTCTCTCTAGCCTCTCCCCATATGGGACCCGTTCCAAGCCCCTAATCATCTTAGTCACCCTTTTCTGAACCTTTTCTAATGCCAATATATCTTTTTTGAGGTGAGGAGACCACATCTGCACACAGTACTCAAGATGTGGGCGTACCATAGTTTTATATAGGGGAAGTATGATATCTTTTGTCTTATTATCTATCCCTTTTTTAATAATTCCTAACATCCTATTTGCCTTACTAACTGTCGCTGCACACTGCGTGGATGTCTTCAGAGAACTATCCACTATAACTCCAAGATCCCTTTCCTGATCTGTCGTAGCTAAATTTGACCCCATCATGTTGTACGTGTAATTTGGGTTATTTTTTCCAATGTGCATTACCTTACACTTACCCACATTAAATTTCATTTGCCATTTTGCTGCCCAATCACTCAGTTTGCTGAGATCTTTTTGTAGTTCTTCACAATCCCTTTTGGTTTTGACTGTCCTGAACAACTTGGTGTCATCTGCAAACTTTGCCACCTCACTGCTTACCTCATTTTCTAGATCATTGATGAACAAGTTGAACAGGATCGGTCCCAGGACTGACCCCTGGGGAACACCACTAGTTACCCTCCTCCATTGTGAAAATTTACCATTTATTCCCACCCCTTGTTTTCTGTCTTTTAACCAATTCCCGATCCATGAAAGGATCTTTCCTCCTATCCCATACCACCTAATTTACATAAAAGCCTTTGGTGTGGGACTGTGTCAAAGGCTTTCTGGAAATCTAGGTATATTACGTCCACTGGGTGCCCCTTGTCCGCATGTTTATTAACCCCTTCAAAGAATTCTAATAGATTAGTTAGACACGACTTCCCTCTGCAGAAACCATGCTGACTTTTGCCCAACAATTCGTGCTCTTCTACGTGCCTTGCAATTTTATTCTTTACTAGTGTTTCTACTAATTTGCCTGGTACTGATGTTAAACTTATTCGTCTATAATTGCCAGGGTCTCCTCTAGAGCCTTTTTTAAATATTGGCGTTATATTGGCCGTCTTCCAGTCATTTGGTACCAAAGTGGATTTAAAGGATAGGTTACAAAGCACTGTTAATAACTCTGCAATTTCACATTTGAGTTCTTTCAGAACCCTTGGGTGAATACCGTCCGGTCCTGCAGACTTGTTACTATTCAGCTTATCAATTAACTCCAAAACCTCCTCTAATGTCACTTCAATCTGAGTGAGTTCCTCAGATTTGTCACCTAAAAAGGCTGGCTCAGATTTAGGAACCTCTGTAACATCCTCAGCCGTGAAGACTGAAGCAAAGAAATCATTTAATTGCTCCGCAATGGCACTGTCTTCCTTGATCACTCCTTTTATATCTTTATTGTCCAAGGGCCCCACTGCTTTTTTAGTGGGCTTCCTGCTTCTAATGTATTTAAAAAACATTTTACTATCGTTTTTTGAATTTTTGGCTAGCTGTTCCTCAAAATCTTTTTTGGCTTTTCTTACTACATTATGACACTACTATATACATTATAGACAAAACTATCTCTGCCGTGTATCAGAACATCAGCTGTTTTGTCACTGGAGATAGCAGCACATTACAGTGGCATTTCAGTCTTACTGTCTTTGCGTCCCCCCCCTTTTTTTTTCAGTATTCCTGAGCATTTATGAGAATAGGGATTTGTTCACATAAACATCCCAGAGGCTGAATTTTTTTTCAGAATGATTGTGAATAAGTCACAAACAGAAATAAGAATTAAATTTCATCAGGTAGTAATTCACCAGATTTAATTATCTTCATAGTTGTCTGCTTTTGACTGTGTCAAACTGACATTTTGTATTAGTAATATATGTACTATTGTTATTCACCATGTATGTGTTTGTGGAAACTGTCTTAACTTCCTCACTGAATGCCAACTTCTGGAGCCTTTACACCATATTTTTCCTAGGCTTTTGTTCCTGCTGCTGTTTGTCATATTTGTAGCCAACAAATGTAGTTCACAAAGGGACACATATTGTTTCCATATAATTACCATATATGTTCAAATAAATACGAACTAGAGATGGGTCCCAGGCACAAAATTCAAATTTGGATTTCAACCCACTTGATAACATCCATCAGCTGTTCATCTTTAAGTGTCTCTCTCACTCGGTTCATCATCTTGTCAGTGTCTGGTGGCCATATACTTTACAGTCCTGGCACAAGTCCATGCCAGCCTCTTCTGGCTGAATCTTGTGCTTTATCTTTACAGTAAACGCTTTCATTTCTGGCATTCTACCATCTGGAACTCTCAAATAACTGGCATTTTAACCATCAGTAAGTTTTAGTTCCATTTTCCATAACTACAGTATAGTGGAAGTAAATACAAATAAACACAGCAAATACAGCAAAAGTTTACAGTATTCAATACCAAGTGTTGTTGGTAAATAAAGCATTCTGCATACATTTTTGTTTGTTTCTTAATATCTAATTTTGTTTTTCTTTAGTGTGATGCATTGCTAGGTACACCTCTCTATTATCCAGAATATTTGAACATCCAGCAACCTCCCAGTCCTCGGGCTGCCAAATATGAAAGACTTTGCTGTATATGGTTTTGTAGAATCCACAGGCTGGCACCTGCCATGGACAGAAAAGGCTTTCCATTAACCAGTTCTATGACACATCCATTAGTTTTGGATGCATTACTAGTTATGCCTGCTACCTAGTCAACAATGTGGGTGACAGGAAAAGGTGTGTGTAATTTTCCACCCATCTCATCCACAGTGCTTTATCCTCTGTGGCAGTAACAGTGTGGCCTTTTTCTATGGCTAATATAACAAGCAGCTTAATATCACAGCCAGAATTCAGAACATTAAATGGATAGGCAAGCCAAGGAATGCTGCATTGACCTGACCTCATAATATCAATCAACATCCCATGCACATGTGGCTCTCTTTATGCAAGCTGAATTATTGAAAAGAGATAAGCACTGGGAATTGGAAGAATCATGGGTGTAGCTTATCATGTCCTTTTTTTAGGCTGGGTATTTCAGAGCATGGTGCTAGTTGTCTTGGAGAATTTATGTCAGTAATCGGCAACCTGCAGCCCGTTGGGATTCTATGGGTGGCCTGCAAGACATTTAGTTTATCATTACCCATAGGGTAATGATACCAGATTGTGTTGGGTTTTTTTCCCACCAATATTAAAGTGACAGATATATCCACTACAGTTCAGGTTGTATCTCCCCAGTCCAGCACCTTTGGGAACTGACTGGTCTCAGACCAAGGAATTTGCCAATAACCATCTTTTTGAACCGCGTAACCTATTACAATTACAAATGTGCAATTGACAATAGCTTACCATTTAGTTTATTTAAGCCAAACTGAGTTCTGGTCGCACAATCTTTCTCTTGGTTAATTAAAACAAATTGTATCGCTAGATTCCTTTCATAAAAAATGTGTCTGTGCTTAAATTGTGTTGATACCGACACCCATCCACTATCCCAGGGGTCAGCAACCCCCCAGCACACATGCCAGGAGTGGCATGCGAGCCAATTTACCTCAGCACGTGAGGTGGGAGCTCAACCCTGCCCCTCCTCCCCCCAGGCAGACAGTCCTGAGGCTGGGGCCACAAGTGGGGCCCCTGCCAACCCCTCTGCAGCATGGGAGTCCCCACTGCAGTGTGGGGCTGCAGCCAGAGCCCCCACTGTTGGGCGCCTCACTGCAGCATGGGGCCAGGGTTGGAACCCCTGCAGTGGATTTCTTGCTGGTAATGGAGAGTGCAGGGCAGAGGGGAGGGGAGGCTCAGGCGGAGGTTTGGAGAATGCAGAAGTCAAGGCATGGGGGCGTAGGGTGTGGTGGAACCATGCTGCCCAACTGCCCAAAGACTGGAGCTGGCTGGGGACCACAACTGCCCAACAGTTTGAGCACCAGGATTGGAGCCTGAATGTGCTGCGGCCACATCCACACTCTGGCAACATCCAGATCACCGCCCATAGCTGGCCAGTCTATTATCGGTCACCTGCACCACAACACAGTGGTTCTCTTTCACCTTTGGGCAAAAGGGAGACTAGTGCACATAAAAGTCATTAAATCCACAAGTATTTACCAGGGCTACTTGTGCAAATGAAGAATGCATGTCTGCAAACAGCTGCTTAGGTACGTAATTAGCCAATTGCTAACAGAGCTACACAATTTACTTCTTGACTTGTGGCAAATGTGTGTATGAATATTGGTACAACTTTTACTATGACTTTCAAACACAAATCTGGTCTTCACTTTGAAAATTCTGACATTTGCCTATGGTGAACCAGAAAAAATAGGTACGCATTCTCTAGTAATGGCGAGCCTACATGCTAAATGGTAAAACTCTGCATCTTAATGTATTTATCAATAAAGCTATTATAAGTAGGACTAATAATAACTTTTAAAAGAATCACCGGTAGAATCACAGAATCACAGGGCTGGAAGGGACCTCAGGAGGTCATCTAGTCCAGCCCCCTGCTTCAAGCAGGATCAACCCCCACTAAGTCATCCCAGCCAGGAGCTTGTCCAGCCAGGACTTAAAAACCTCAAGAAATAGAGAAACCACCACCTCTCTGGGCAACACATTCCAGTTCACCTGCCTGGTGAAGTAGTTTTTCCTAATACCTTACCTACACCTCTCCCTCTTCAACTTCAGACCATTACTCCTTGTTCTGCCATCCGACACCACTGAGAACAGTTTCTCACCCTCCTTTTTAGAGCTCCCCTTCAGGAAGTTGAAGGCTGCTATTAAATCACCTCTAAGTCTTCTCTTCGGTAAACTAAACAAGCCCAAATCCCTCAGCCTATCCTCATAGGTCTTGTGCTCCAGACCCTTAATCATTTTTGTTGCCCTTCGCTGAACCTGCTCCAGCAAATCCACATCCTTTTTATACTAGGGGGCCCAAAACTGGACACAATATTCCATATGTGGCCTCACCAGTGCCAAATAAAAAAGAATAACTACTTCTCTAGATCTGCTCGAAATGCGCCACCTAATGCACCCTAGTATGCCATTAGCCTTCTTGGCTACAAGGATACACTGTTTATTCATATCCAGCCTTTCATCCACCATAACCCCTAGGTTCCTTTCCATCATACTGCTGCTGAGCCAGTCGGTCCCCAGCCTGTAACAATGCTTGGGATTCTTCCGCCCCAGGTGCAGGACTCTACACTTCTCCTTATTGAACCGCATCAGATTTCTTTTGGCCCAGTCCTCCAATTTATCCAGGTCTCTCTGGATTCTCTCTCTACCCTCTAACAAATCTACCTCTCCCCCTAGTTTTGTGTCATCTGCAAACTTGCTGAGGGTGCAATCCAGTCCCTCATCCAGGTCATTAATAAAGATGTTGAATAACATCAGCCCCAAACAGATTAGAATTCTGTGATTCTAATCACCGGTACTCGGGCCATACATAGAGGTCAAAAGGTCAAATTTCTGCACTCCATATTGGAAAGGTTGCTGACCCTTGCACTATTCATTAATTAAGTAAGGAATGGGAATATTTGCTTCATATAGAACTGGCTGATCCTCTTTCCTGTACATCAAAACTCTCACATAGGTCAGGTGAAGTTTCTTCTAAACAAGGAATGCTGTATCTAGCTCAGAGTCATGTTAAACTTATGTTTTATATTTTTCTCATTATTTATTTTGACTTCAATATTAATTGTGGGCATGTGCTCCTTGTAGCAGAATTAAGCCCTTCACATTTATGTGAAAAATGTCATATTTCAGATTTAAAACAGTGCTTGTAATCTGAGGTTCAATTGCTAGGTCATTGCAGCAATGTGGTGAACTTTAGATTGCTAAATTTTTGTTGTTATATCAGTGCTACAAGTTCTTCTGATTTTATTGCAAGTCCACAATATTTGGCATTTTCCTAAAGCCTCAGAAAAATGAAGTCATGTGATTATGGGAGAATCTCAGCTTTGAAAAAGGTTTCTAACTCTCATGGATTAAAAACCTAGCAGGCAAATAAAAAACATCCCATTACTTTGCATTTTGGAAAAACTTATTAACTTTAAACTAAACTCATGATTTTGGGGGCCAGATTTCTGAATGCATGAGGCTTGCAAAATTGTATTAGTGAGGACACAAATTACTCCCAAGATAGCCTTTGTTTTAATAACATGGTTCTCTTTAGTTAAAAATAGATGTTTTGGTTTGAAACAAAATTTCCCTTAAAAAGAGAGGAGGGAAAGTGATTCAAACATAGAGAATTTGGAAAAAGTTTTGTAAATCCCTACCAGTTTCTCTTATCCATGTTTGGAAAATCCATTGTGAAATTAGTCAGTTCCAGTTCTGAAGTTTAGACTTTGATACTGAGATCTGAAGAATAGAAGAATGATCAACTCACATGAACTTGTCCTGCTATGAACAAAAACTGTAGTTGAAAAAAAAAAGTGTGCACTTCAAAGTCAAAAATACCTGAACAGGGTCCCTAAGTGTCCTTTTCTACTGGAAGCATTTTTAGAAACCCAGCTATCTAATTTAACATTCAGCATAATTTTGAAAATATTGCCTGGTTGTGCCCTAAGAGGACATCTGTCCTATGTAGGTCATTTGTCTTTGTGAGAAGAGTGAAGATATGTTTGCAGGTGAGGAAGAGGAGCATTTTCTACCTGGAATGCCACAACCCAAGGAAAGACTTGGACAAATGTGTGCCTTGCATGAATTTCCAAAAGAGGAATGACATTCATGTTGCAATAGTGGGGGGCACACAGGGTCAAGTTTACCCCTGCTGCAGGCCCAGGCAAGAAATAGAAGGGTGGAGCCAAAGCCAGAGCAGAAGGGGTAGAGCCAGAGCCTCTTTTGCCTTCAAGATCCCCAGTGCAGCACAACAACTGCCTTGGAGAGCCCCTGCTGTGGCAGCAGGCTGCCCCTCCACCTATGTTTGGCTTCCAGGAACAGTGGTCAAGCAAGCCAGAGTCCTCCACCCCTTGCCCTAGCATGCTTAGTCTCTGTCCCCAGAAGCTGAGCTGGTGCAGGCAGTAAGTTGCTGCTCAATGTGCCCTCTATTTTTTTCCATCCATGTGTTGAATACATTTTATTATGTGCACCCAGGCATGTGTGGATGAGCATCACCAACAAAAACATTGACAGCTGTGCTTAAGTTATTGATTAATACTGCCAAATGAACTGAAAGTTTCCTGATGGGAAGTGTGATGCACAGTATTACTAAACATTGTCTGAGACATCAATGAGCACACTGTCTTTCCACATTGTACACATAGTGATTGCATTAGCTCATGACACCCTAAGGGTGGGGAGGCAATTCAATGGACTAGAGCCAATGAATGGCATTTGAGTTAGTAGTGGTTAGCCTGGGCAGTTCTCCAGGCAGCCCAACACAAAAAGAGCAACCATCCAACATGTGTGTAACATCCTTTGCAGCCCCACAGGTGCACCCTGATCAGTCTTGCTGCCACTAACTGCTTCCTACCCATCCCCTACAGAACCTGTCAAACTGACCCCACTAGCAGAGTGGGAGGCCAAAGCTAGATAGCCGTTCATCCAACCTTATTATGGTCTATGCATTCCTGGTAGAGGCAAAAGCTCTCTCCTGTTCTCTTCATCACATTAAACAGGTAATGTTATCAGCTGGATGGAAACTATGCAGAGCTATGCAGATAGGATTTCTGGTACATGCTTGGTAGTGGGGTTTTTTCCATACACTCCTGAACAACAGCATGCATGCTAGTTGCTGTCTTTGGTGATCTGCTTATTGTTTGCATGCTGACAGCGATGTTAGGCGGAAGAAGCTGGGCTGGGACTGGTAAACATACAAGCTTTGATGGTTTCAGTGTGCCTGGGATAACTCTGATGGTACTATTAAGCTGTGTGAATACTAGTCTAGGGCGGGGAGAGTTTGACCAAACTAGAACACAGTATTCATTAAATGAGTAACATCTGAATTAAGTAGCATTTGTGCATTGGCTCCCAAGGTGGTGGACCTTACAAATTTGTGCAAACAACAGTTTCTGCTCTTGCTCTTTTGAGCTACTTTCCTGAGATGGCATTTGTATGTGTGTGCATGGTCTAGGGTGGCCCTGATTTTGGATCATATACCAACTGCTGACCATTGCCAATGATGTTAAGCTCAAATTGGCTCTAAGCATGGCACAAGTGAAAGCAAGTTGGTATAATCTTTGATGTTCCTGTTTTCAGTCTTCATTTCTCACAATACAGGTTCTACCTCCCAGATTCCACCTCTGGCACCCTTGGAACCTGAGCAGTCCCAGACCAGGGATTTTGCCGGACCAGGGGAGGTCAATCTCCTGCTGGCCTCCAGCCCCTCTCCCAGGCTCCTCTCCTGGCTGCCAGCCACTTGCTGGCCCTGGCCCCTTCTCCCCGGCCCCAGCCTGGGCCACCACACCCCATTCTTGGCCATGCTTCCCCAGCCCTGGCTCATTGTGAGCTGCAGCTCGCTGGTCATGGGACTCCACTCTTTGGTCCTGGGCCAGGGACCGTGACTCTCCCCCTGTGGCTGTTGACTCCCCAGCCCTATCCACCCCTCCAGCCATGGGCCACCATACTCCAGCCCTGGCGGCAGTCCATAGCTCACAAGACCACTGTAGGACCCTACTTTCTGGCCCCACTGGAGCTGGAGAGCAGTGGACTGCAACCCTGATCAGTAAGCCATGGACCACAGCTGGAGTTAGGGAAGGGACAACTGGCGGGGCCTTGGAGCCATGGACAGATGCTGCTGTCCTCTGTCTCCATCCCCCAGTTCTGAGGGCTCCATGGGCGCTCTGATGCAGTTATGCCAGTGATCATGCCGTACCACGGACGTTGCTGGACTAGAGAGTCACAGATTTTAGAGGTTCAACCTGTAGTTACCGATGGCAGCTGTATTACTGTTTGGATCCTCTTCAATGTTTTGGAAGTCACAGTTCCTTGAGGCCAAGCAAATATCATTGGCATACATGAACTGCCTGGAGATAATGTTTGATAGGTCACAGAAGAATACATTAAATAAAGTTGCTGCTTAGCACTGAACTGAGCGGGAGGAGGTTCTTCTGGAATCTCCAGCTGCTGGTTTTGTGGTCCAGTGCCACCTGGAAGCATTTACCTTGGAGCATCAGCTCAGTTACCATGACAACCATCCAGGAAGGACTCTTGATGCCATGTACAGTAGTGTCATATCCCACAGTAAGGATTAAAAAAAAAAAGTCTGCTTCAGCTTTCTTCTTCTCTTGAAATGCATTCTCAATGTATATGGTCAGTGCTAGCTCCAGGCCCCTGCAATGATCCCTGAGGCCACAATGGAGCGGGAGAGGGAGGAACAATGGAAGAAAGGGACAAGTCTTGGGGTACAAGAATGGACGGCCCAGCCCAGCCAGCCAGGACTTCTGGGCTGGATTGCAAAACTGCTCCAGCTGGGGATGGCCCATAGATTGTGAGTTTGAGACCCCCTGTCCCATATAAAGAAAGAAAGAAAGAAAAGTAAGTATTAGATAACTCTGCTCTATTATTAACATGTTCTGTATCTTACATCGAGTCAAGTGTTTTAAGGAACACTGCTTAGGTTTAAAATTTGAATATATATTCTTAATTTGTGACTTCAGTACAACAGTTGAAACAACTGTAGTTAAATCTAGATTACTTTCTATTGTTTTGTTTATAAGAAGCACCAAGGTCTTTTTCAGAGGTAAAGGCAATATGCCGTGTTTATCGAAAAGACAGCATGAAAAGCAGCATATCCATTCACTCTCACACACATACCTGTCATGTAAGAACACATCAGCAGGCCTAACGTCCAGGATGGAAGTTTCTACCCCTGTGTTACAGCCTTAAACCCCACAAACATAAACACCATATAGCCCTGACACATGCACTTGAGCTGGAAACTTAGGGAAACAGCAAACAAGGTAACTGGGCTTCAGCCCGGTGAGCATGCGAAGAATGGTATTGAGCCAATGTGCGCACACCCAGTAAACAGCTTGGGAATAAACACACACCCACCCAATCCACCCCTTGTGAGTGTCTCCAGGGACTTCAACTTCAGGGGTGCCCTGGATTCCCCCAGCGGGAGCCATGTCTGCCGTGTCCCTGGTCTGAAGGCAATAGGGATGGGACTCCCCATGGCAGAAGGGAAGTAAGCGCTGTCCTGTAGTGCTTTCACTTGCTAACGTGTACCCTGTGAATTTCAGTATCAGTGAAGCAGTAAGCTTAATACAGTACATGATCCCTAAGTGTTGAAGTGAATCCATAATACTGTTTGCCCATAGCCCTGTGAGCTGACAACACCGCCTGCTGATGTTGTCATAATTAGCAGTCTGTAGCTCAGACCAATCTAATGGCCAGTTAGAATGGGCCTGAGTGGAGGAACTGGATTGCGTCAGACATGATCCAATGCTCTGAGGCTTTGCAGGACAAAACCCCGGAGTCCCCTGGCAAAACACCACATCTTTATAGTTGTAAGTTCTCATTCAAGTCTATAGACTTGCAATGTCACACGGCAATTGTTAATCCTTAAATGATGATACTCTCAGGTAACTGGGTCCAATACGCTCCCTGTTTGCCACATGTGGTGAATGGGGCAGCGCAGCGTGGTGAAGTGCAGCTCAGGAGAGCTGCACACATGGAGCACCCATCTGGCCGCTCCACACACACGCCCCACCACGTGGTGGGACAAGCATGTGGCGGCAGGCCCCGGCTGGGCTCCAGCCACATTCTGGGGCGGCTCACACTACGGTGGGTGCAGCTGCATTCCGTGGAGGCTTCCATGAGTCATGTAGGTGGGGGGGTTGCCTGGCTTGGTGGGGGTGCAGTGGCACCTGGCCAGAGTGCAGGGTGGCGGGCTGTGGCGAGCCCTTACTTCGCTTTTGGACTCTACCAGTCCCAGGGGTTTTCCACCATTATATTTCATCAGCACTTGATAATTGTTGTCAAGCTTTCCTATAATTATCTTTTATTTGTTATTTTGCCTTTGGTGCTATTTGCCTTATCTTCCAGATGTCGATTCTGGTTACTTATTTAGCAACGGGCACAATGGATGTTTCTGGTTGTCTCTCATTTCTTTTTTGACCATCTGAATGTTTGTGATGACTTGCACACTTATACGTAACTTTGCACACAGGCTTCATTCACACCACACAATTTTACAGAGACTTTCAGACTGGATTACATTTTAGACAGAATTATTTTACTAAAGAGGTTACTAAAGGTTACTAAGGAGATTGCGAAAGGACTTTATGCAATTTAATTGGCAATGCAGACAAGAAACACAGTTTAATTTGTAATTCAGGCAAGAAGCAAGCCTCATAGCAAATATTGTAATAAAGCTTTGTCCTAAGTCAAAAGAAATGACCATAAGAAATCATGGTCTCTTCCTGCCTCAATATCAGGTGTGCACTTAACAGTGTATCTACCAATGGCAGGAGCCATTCTTTCATGATAATCATCAAGTGTCACTGGCAAGGTGAAACAGAAGCACATTGAACTTTTAAGCAAAACATTATCCTACTATTTATACAAAGGGTTATCTAATATTTATACAGACTAGACTATCAGCTTCTTGAGGTTTATCAAGGTTAGAATAAATCATTAACCATTTGGAAATATCCCATTAGGCTGGGGTGGCCAGAGGCAGTTCAATAGGGCTAGCCCCTGGTGGCAGGCTGTCAGATACTTTATTTACTTGTGTGTCTGCAGGTATGGCTGCTTGCAGCTTCCAGTGGACATGAATCACCATTCCTGGACCAGGATACCACTTCCTGCAGCTCCCATTAGATGGGAGTGACAATCCACACACAATAGGAGCTGTGAGTGGCCATATCTGCAGACACACAGGCAAAAACCTGGCAGCCCTCTAAGCACTAATCCTAGCAAACCACATCCGGCCTGAATGCTGCATACTGCACGTTCCTATACCAGAGTGTGGCCCCACAGATTTATACTGCACCTGCCTAGGCCTCTAGAGATTTTATCCCACTGAATGTAATTGACTAGAAATTGACTCTAAACAGGAGTGAAATAAACACTTTCAGCTAACTTTCACAGTAATGCCAAGCCCAAATGTTAAAAATCATGAATCAGTCTCACCAAAATAATAACACTGGCTTTAAAATCATAAAACTGTGTAAAAATAGATTTAGCATTCTTTTTATTTGCCTTTTGCATCTTTCAGATATATTGGGATCACATTTTGAAGCTGTCTCCAGAGCCAGAAGCAGTAGAAACTTAAAGAATGAAGGCAGAAATCATCACTATCCGCTTGTCTCCAGGAGCTGGGGCTTTAAGGGAAACAATGATTGTCATGAAACTCGTGACAAAATCTTTACAGTTGGCAACATTTTCTCATTCCTTCTTTTTCCCAAACTCAGAACAAAAAAAAACAAAGTGGTTTTCAATTACAATGTAACATTTCACAACAGGCTTTGGTCTACTACCCAGCATGGAACAGAACCTGCCAATCCTTGTGGGGTCAAAAGATCACCTCCCATCTGACTCCCATTCTCTCTTCATCCTTCCAGATCTCTGTGCTGCTTTTCATGCTCTCATCTGACATTCTTCCCCACCACCTGAGACTGTTTGCTGAAATCTCAGAGAAATGACATTCTTGGTTTTACTCTCATCCATCAGAATTCTCTCTTTTTTTTAAATCATGCTGCAGAGATCTGGACTGGTCCAATGGTTAGGAAGCTAACACTGAGAGAAATGGGCTCTTCTCTCCTCATAGACTTACAGTATGACTTTAGGGCAGGTCTTCACTACTTGCCAAATCAATGGGCAGCCATCAATCCAGTAGAGGTTGATTTATCGTGTGTAGTACAGAGCGATAAGTGAACTGCTGAGCACTCCCCTCAATTCAGATACTCCCCCAGAAAGAAACGAGAAAGGGGAGTTGATGGGAGACCCTAGGCTATCAACTCACTGCAGTGAAGATACTTCAGTAAGTAGATCTAAGTACATCAACTTCAGGTACATTATTTATGCAGCAGAAGTTGCAAAACTTAGAATGGTGAGCCAGGGTAGTGTAGGCCAGGCCTTACATTTCAAAGGCCCACACTTTTAGACACCCACAGGTGCAGCTGGCCTTTAATCTGTGTATGCCTCAATGCCCCATCTGTACAATGGGGATAATGGCACTGCTCTTACCTCACCACAGGGGCTGTGAGGACCAACTGGTTAGATGTTGTGAGGCTCTTGGATACTATGGTGATGGGGCCACCTAAGTGCCACAGGCATGGGCAGCTGATGTGAGAGGTCAGGGGAAGTGCTACCTCTCCTGGCCCTGCCATAGCTGTAGGATTTCCTACTGCAGAGTTTGGCAGCCAAGATTTTTTCTTAATTATGCCTCATGCAGGTTCTGGGGTGGCTGAGGCGGCAGGGTGCAGTACTCATCTTCCTGGGCTCCTCAGTAATCTACCCGGACTCCAGGGAGAGTTGAGTAGCAAACACTGCTGCGTCAGCCACCCCAAAACGTATGAGGCATGTCAAAAGTGTCTTTGGAGAGGTTTTTTTCCTGGAGCTGATTCAGCCTGGGGAGGGGATGGCTGCGGTTGGTTCAAAGCTCTTTCCAGGAAGGTAGCAAGGGTCACAGCTGTGGCCCAGCCTCTGGGTCCTCCACTCAGTGGGGGCTCTGGGAGGGGTGGGAATAGAAGCTCTCAGGGCTCTAGATGTGAAGTGGGAGGACAGGGGCGAAAGAGGTAGAGCCAGGGACTAGCACAGAGGCATCCTTATCCATATGCAGAATCAATACACAGTTGCATAGGGCACCTGAAGATTTGGAACACCACTGGGTCTTAATGTCCACCCAGCTGCCTTTTCCTATTCCTCTTTTGTGACTCTGCTTCCTGCAGAGAGGATCTAGTTAACTTAAAAGTGGAAAAGCCTGCCAAACATAACAGCAGAACATTGACCCTGTGAAAGAGCCATTCAAGTGGCAATGAAAACATTTAACAGGCATTTGCCAACCCCTGTCAGTTTCTGAATTTACTGTGTTAGTGGACAGAACCTTAGTTTAAAGTTTGTTTTAATAATATTTTATTAGTGTGTTGCTGTAGATTATAAAATCACATTCCTAAAAAAAATCATTCCCTCTACCATGGCTGCCATCAGCATGGGGGAACCAATTTAATAGTACCTGAGGCTAACATCCCCAAAAGAGAACTCCATCTGCCTGTCATGACCATAGGTAAGAGTGGGAACCTCTCTATACCACTGCTACTCCTTCTCATGGTTTTGACTAAGAGGGCTTGACTGTATTTCTTCTGAGTTCCTTGCATCTCTCTTCAAGAACACCCACCACCTACAGAAGGATTCCTGCTTTACAGGCTGATCTAAACTTCCAGATCCTTCATTTAATTTCCAAAGTGCTCTTATCCTAATCACGCCTCCATTGTTTGAAAAACAAATACAGATGCCACCCCCCACCCCCGCCTGGGGCACTGCTCCATTGCAGAACTCACATTCCACACTAATACTGTGCTATGCTGTAGTTAGGAGTTCCACCTCATGTACAAAACTGGCAAGAGGAGGTTGGGGGAGAACATACTGAAGTCCCCCATCCCCTGCTGCCATATATCTCACCTCTGAAAACAACTGAGCTGAAATATGAAGAAAGAACGTTGCTACGTTGACACTGTAAATAGTCTTATCGACTTTAAGAGCAATCACGATCATATAGTCTGACCTCCTGCACACAAAAGACCACAAAAGCTCATCCACTTACTGATTCAATAGAGCCATAATCTCTGGCTGAGTTACTAATGTACTAAAGTCATGATTTAAAGACTTCAGGTTACAGAGAGCTCACCATTTACAGGGCAGCATTAAAATTAGGAGGGGCCTGAGGATAATCCTCTCAATGGATCACCATCTTGCAGTGGTGGAGAGTCTTGCATGTTTTGATGACCCTGAGAGCAATACTGCCTGGAGTCATGTACTCTCTTAGGGATCACCCATGGCAGAACGGTCAAGGGCAAAGTTCCAGACAAAGCATGATCCAAGAAATTCTCAATGGTAAAGCAGACAGAAGGTAATTGCACAAGGGAGGTGAAGCTATTGTATAATGTTATAATGGCTGTAAAGGCGGATGGAGGCTGCAGCTGATAGAGGATTTTCAATCGTCATGATGTCCATGCCATTGGTTTCAAGCCCTCTACCTATCAAGGACAGTGTGGTGACTGTTGTGCGCCACACTCCCACCTTTAAATAAGTCCCACACAGGCATCTTCCAGGTTTGAGAAAACATCGCTTGTACAAGTCAAAAGTCTGGTGTTGATCAACGGGTGGTGATGGGAGTGGGACAGCGAGATCCAGAAGTTCCTAGTCACTGACTGACACACAGGAGGTGGGTGGGTGTTTCAGTCATGTTGCTCAAGGACTGAGGCAGCTGGAGCATTTTGGCAGCTGCGCCTATGACTTAGCAGTCCGTTTTTAGGACCCGCTTTGCTCACCCTACATGGGGAGGAGGCTATAAAAGGTGCCCTAAAAATAGTCTTGCATCTGTTCCTCTTGGCTGGATAGCTGCATCCCTAAGGATCACCATCGTGGTGGTCAAAAATGTGAGAAACTTTTTAAATTTTGGAGCATGGAACATATGTATCGATGTGCAACTCAAACACAACCAACCACAGTGATGTACAGCCATCATTGCTCATTAATTGGGTTGCTTTAACATTGATATCACTGCTATTTCTGAAACTAGAAGAGCTGATGAAGGACAGATGAGAGGAAAAAAAGAGACTGTACGTACTTCTGGAAGGGAAAATCTTTGAATTAAACTCAGTTGCAAGGAGTGGGTTTTGCTATAAAGAATGAGCTCATAAGGTGCTTCTCCAACGTACCAGTTGGCATCAATGAGCAGCTCGTGACACTCAAACTGAGGCTCACTAAAAACCAACAGGCAACTATTGTGATCACCTTTGCACCAACACTAGACACCAATGGTGATGTAAAGGAAGGTTTCTACTCTCAGCTGGTAATAATTTTGTTGGAGATCCCTAAAGAAGATAAAATCATCCTCTAGTGCTGAACATGAACTTATTCTGAACATGCTTTTCCAAAGAAAGGACAAGTTCAAAACATCTTGGAGATATCCACATTTAAAGCAATGACATCTTCTTGATTATGTCATAGTTTGTGCCCGGGAACACAGTGATCTACTCCTTATAAGTGCTAATGATTGCCGAACTGATCATTGCCTAATTTAATCCACAATAAAAATTAAGATCACCCCAAATGGAGGCTGCAGAAGAAGAAGGTCAGCACAAACTGAAGATTCAAGTTCTGAAGAACCCCATTGTGACCACTTGCAGCCAGTCTTAGAATAAAAGCTTCCATCAGAGTTTTCAGAAGAAATATAGGAGCACTGGAGCCAGCTAAAAGCAGAATTTTCAATGTCTGCGAGGAAACCAAAGGCTATCAACACAGAAAACATTAGGACTGGTTTGACAAGAATGATGCTGAAATCAAACAACTCATCAATGAGAAGAGAATGGCATTTTCAGCTTGGCAGAATGACACATGTTATAATACAAAGAGAGAAGCCCATGCCAAGGAGAGGGCAGAAGTCCAACATAAAACCAGGGAACTCAAGAACTACTGGTGGACTGAGGAAGTGCAAAAACTCCAACTTATCACAGACATTCACAACACACATGGTTTCTTCAGTGCCATTACAAAAGAACTACACAATTTAATTTGCAATGCAGACAAGAAACACAACTTAATTTGTAATACACGCAAGAAGCAAGAACTCATAGCAAATATTGTAATAAAGAAATGACCATAAGAACATAAGAACATAAAAATGGCCATACTGGGTCAGACCAAAGGTCCATCCAGCCCAGTATCCTGTCTGCCAACAGTGGCCAGTGCCAGGTGCCCCACAGGAGGTGAACCGAAGACAATGATCAAGCGATTTGTCTCCTGCCATCTGTCTCCAGCCTTTGACTAAAGGCTAGGGGCACCATACTTTACCCTTGGCTAATAGCCATTTATGGACCTAACCTCCAAAAATTTATCAAGCTCTATTTTAAACTCGTTTAGAGTGCTGGCCTTCACAGCCTCCTCCGGCAAGGAGTTCCACAGGTTGACTGTGTGCTGTGTGAAGAAAAATTTTCTTTTATTATTTTGAACCTACTACCCATTAATTCATTTGGTGTCCTCTAGTTCTTATATTATGGGAACAAGTAAATAACTTTTCAATATTCACTTTCTCCACACCATTCATGATTTTATATACCTCTATCATATCACCCCTCAATCTCCTCTTTTCTAGACTGAAAAGTCCCAGTCTCTCTAGCCTCTCCCCATATGGGACCCTTTCCAGACCCTTAATCATTTTAGTTGCCCTTTTCTGAACTTTTTCTAATGCCAGTATATCTTTTTTGAGGTGAGGAGACCACATCTGCACGCAGTACTCAAGATGTGGGCGTACCATAGTTTTATATCGGGGAAGTATGATATTCTTAGTCTTATTTTCTAACCCTTTTTTTAATAATTCCTAACATCCTATTTGCTTTACTGACTGCCGCTGCACACTGCATGGATGTTTTCAGAGAACTATCCACTATAATTCCAAGATCCCTTTCCTGATCTGTTGTATCTAAATTTGCCCCCATCACATTGTATGTGTAATTGGGGTTATTTTTCCCAATGTGCATTACCTTACACTTACCCAAATTAAATCTTGGTCTCCTCCTGCCTCAATATTGGGTATGCACTGAATAGCATATCTACCAATGGCACAAGCCATTCCTTCCTGCTAATCATAAAGTGAACCAACTGCTGTATATGGCATTCACTGATCTAATTAAAGCCTTTGATTCAATGAATCGCCATGCCCTCTGGATTGTTCTTCAAAGGTTGGATGTCCTGATAAATATATCAATGTCCTAAAGTTGCTTTGCAAAAACATGAAAGAGACTGTTATGAGTAATACTGGATACCAGAGTGAATTTTCCAAAGTACAACAGGAGTCAAACAGGGCTGCATCATCACCCCAATCATGTTTGCAGTTTTTATTGCTGCCATTCTTTACGTAATTGCTGGGAAGCTCCCAGCTGGCATTGAAATCATTTATAGACTGGATGGAAAGCTGTTCAGGCTTAGCAGGCTGAAAGCTTAGCGTAACATTTCCATGAATGTATTATGAAACTTCAGTATGCTGATGACAATGCAGTTTTTGCCCAGTTTGAGAAAGATCTTCAAACTATGCTGAACATGTTTTCTGATGCTTACACTTGTCTTGGTCCCATGCTCAGAAACAAGGAGACAGAAGTGCTCCATCAGCCCTCTCCAAATCATAGAATCCTAGGCCTGGAAGGGACCTCTGGAGGTCATCAAGTCCAGCCCCCTGACTAAAGTAAGATCAGTGAGATACTACACGCTCCATCTATTAAAATCAATGGAGAAGTACTGGAGTATGTTGAGCATTTCCTTCACCTTGGAAGTCATCTCTCATCCAAGGCATATATTGATGCAGAAAACCAACTTTGTCTGAGTCATGCCAATGCAGCCTTTCCTCATTTAGGGCACAAGGTTTTTGAAAATCATGACATTTGAACAGACACCAAGCTTCTTGTTTTTCGAGCTATTATCCTCCTAACATTTTTGTATGGTTCTGAAACCTGGGACAACCTACAGGCACCCCTCAAAAGTCATTGAGAGGCATCACCAACACTGCCTGCACAAGATCGTGAAGATCAAATGGGTAAAAAGATGCACCAACATTAGTGCTCTGGAAGAGGCAAAGACCACCAGTGTCGAAGCAATGATCATGCATATGCAGCTCCACAGGATTGGTCGTATTGTCCAAATGCCAGATCATTGCCTGCCATAGCAGGTCCTATTCTCTCAGCTGAAAGAAGAATATTGTAACAGGAGGACGGGGAGGGTTATAAGGACTTGCTGCAGGATAACTTAAGGAAATTGAAATATGGACATTCACACTTTGGAGACACCTGCCCAGGATCGCTCAAAGGGAGAGAAGTACTATGCCATGTTCCCTTGCATTTTGAACTTGTCTGCTGTTAAGATGAGGAGGATGAGGGAGACACTGGCATCCGGTCATCGTCAACAGAATTCTGCCATACCTGGAAACATCTGTCCTCACTGTAATAGCACTTGTAGTTCAAGGATAGGCCTTATTAACCACCTGAGGATCCACAACTCCCATGGAAGATGAACATACTTAGCAATGAGTGATCACCATCATCAAGGCTAATAGGAGGGAAGGGCCTAAGTATGAACTGCATATTGCAAAATAAATGAAGCCATCAAAATTTATCTAGATTCATATCATTTTTGTGAAATTAAAAAGTTTATTCTAATCTCATGCCACTCAACTTGTCATTTGTTTTCTAGCTTTAGTTGTGGCAAAGTCATGAATGATATCATCATAACTCAAAGACCTGGTGAGTTCATTCTCAGTGTTCAAGAGGTACAAAGCGTAGAGAGGCTTTTTACTCATGGTAGATCAGAGGGCAGTTTTGACCCTTGTTAAAAGAGAAAAAGAATGTTCTCCACTACAGTTAGTGATCATTAGTGATGAATACAACCATAACACAGTTTCAACATTCAGCAAACAAACATTCCATCACATTGGATAAAGAGATAACTCAGGACATTCACACAGATTTGCTTTTCTCATCTTTACTCTTTATAGCTGAGAGTGATGTGAATTCAACACATTGAAGAAATTCTTTAGTAAAATCAATAGGGTACCTTTGACAAAGATATTTGATACCTTCGTTAACTTCAAAACATAAAATACTAGGTGCAAAAATTATCAGTACACTCTAAGTTTTTGTCAGTATTTTTGTAAGCTTCAATCCAATGTTCTAATGAATTCTTGAGTTTGTTGAAGCTTGTGAAGAAGGTTTTAATTTTGAAGACCTCTAAGTCACTGAATGAGCGGGCCATTGTATCGTTGCATAGCCTCTGCAACATTTGGCTGCCACATATTCATGTTAGCAGTCCTTGCAGCCCTCCGAATTGCATACTCACCAAACTATCCCACATTTGTTGAAGAACAGTTCCAAGACTGCTCATTAGGTTTACTGCAGTGGAAACAGGGCTGGGCTTAAGACTGGGAAATCTGGGCCCATGCCCAGGGCACTGTAGGTGAGGAGCACTGTAGGGAGTTCTGGATTGCCCTCACTGACTGTAGTGGGACTCCTCTTCTTTGGCCCCTCCTCAGTGCAAGGCTGGTGGGCTTCTCCCTGACCCCAGTCCCCTGCTCCCTCCCCTCTGCCAACTCACCCCTCAGCTGCCTAGCTGAGGGACCTGGCTCCACTATGCCCCTCCCTGGAGTGCTCCTCACCTACAGTGCCCTGGGCATTGGCCCAGATTTCCCAGTCTTAAGCCCAGCTCTGTTTCCACTGCAGTAAACCTAATGAAGTACAGAGTGGTGGGGACCACCATAGATTCATGGAATCCTAGGCCTGGAAGGGACCTCTGGAGGTCATTAAGTCCAGCCCCCTGACTAACATAAGATCAACCCTAACTAAATCATCCCAGCCAGGACTTTGTTAAGGTGGGACTTAAAAGCCTCTAGGGATGGAGATTCCACCACCTCTCTAGATAAAGCATTCCAGTGCTTCAACACCCTCCTGGCGAAATAGTCTTTCTTCATATCCAACCTAGATTTCCCCCAGCTGTGAACTGAGGCCATTGCTCCTTATTCTGCCATCTATCACTACTGAGAACAGCCTCCATCCTCTTTAGAGCACCCATTCAGGAAGCTGAAGGGCTGCTATCAAATCACCCCACACTCTTCTCTTCTGCTAACTAAATAAGCCCAAAATCCCTCAGTGTCTCCTCATAGGTCATGTGCTCCAGCCCACACTGCCTGGAACAGAGCAAAGTCCATGTTTGCCTCAGTTTCAGGAAGGGGTAGGGTCCTGAGGGGCCAATCTGGGGCTAGGAAAAAAGCTTTCTGTGAATCTGAGTGGGAGTGGGGAAAACCAGGCAAGAACAGACAAGGGAGGGGAACTGGGTACTGGCAGAGGGCAGAGGGGGAGGAATATTCAGAGAAGCAGGGAGGGGCTGCACTCAGGTGGACAACTGGGCAGAGACTTCAAGGGACCAAGGCATGGGGAAGTGGTGGAAGAAAAAACTGTGGGAAGCTGGGGGGGCACTGAAGTCTGAATAGAGGAGGGGACAGGTGTGGAAGTTGTGACAACCCTCTCACTTTTGCCAGGAGTCTCCTGGAATCAGGCCCTGTCTCCTGGAGGCTAGCTCAGCCAAACTGGGAGATTTTGGGTGCTAATAATCTGTTGTGGCAGTGGAGCAAAGCAGGCTCCCTTTCCTGCTTTCACTTTGCGCCACTCCCAGAAGCAGTCAGGAACATCCCTATGGCCCTTGCCGACTCTGAAGCTTCCATAGGCCAGAAACTGCAACCAATGGAAGCTGAGGGACTGGTGCCAGCAGCAGCAGCATGCAGAGACCCCATAGGAGAAACCATATAGGAGAAACCACTGCGAGAGGGATGTACCTTCAAGAACCATACCACCTGTGGGAAATGCCAACCTCCTGGTCCTGTCCCTTATCCCAACCCCCTGCTTCAGCCTAGATCCTGCACTCCACAACCAAACTCTCTTCCAGAACCCAACGCCTCATACTACACCCAAACTCCCTCCCTTGCCCAGTCTGCTCCTCACACTCCCTCCTGCACTGCAATCCCCTTTCCCCGGCCTAGATTCCCCACACAAACTCTTCTCCTCTCTGTACCCACACCCCAACAATTCACCCCATCTCCCTGTCCCAGCCTGTGAAAGTGAGGGGTGGGAGTACAAACAATAGAGGCAGGGACACCAAACGCAAGTTCACTCAGGTGTTATTTTCCCTAAGGCCAGCCCTGGGTGGAAAGGTCAACATGTGCCTTTGCAAGCATGGACTGCACCTGCTGAATGATGGAAGTACAGCCCATTTACATCCTCAGCCCCAGCTGCATGAAAGGGAGTGGGGGGAGTACAAACAACAGAGGCAGGAGGAATAGTGTGAGTGGGGGTGTGGCCTTAGAGAAGGGGCAGGGGCCTTAGAGAAGGCCTCATGGAAGCAACAGGCGGTGGGGCAAGGGTCTTTGGGTTTGCACAGTTAGATGTTGGCAACCCTAGAAGAGAAGGAGGGAAACAGAAAGGTTGCACTGCCTTTTTTCTCTTTGTGTTGTTCCTTATGGCTACGTCTACACGTGCACCCAACTTCGAAATAGTTTATTTCGATGTTGCGACATCGAAATAGGCTATTTCAATGAATAACGTCTACACGTCCTCCAGGGCTGGCAACGTCGATGTTCAACTTCGACGTTGCTCAGCCCAACATCGAAATAGGCACAGCGAGGGAACGTCTACACGCCAAAGTAGCACACATCGAAATAAGGGAGCCAGGCACAGCTGCAGACAGGGTCACGGGGCGGACTCAACAGCAAGTCGCTCCCTTAAAGGGCCCCTCCCAGACACACTTTCATTAAACAGTGCAAGATACACAGAGCCAACAACTAGTTGCAGACCCTGTATATGCAGCACGGACCCCCAGCTGCAGCAGCAGCAGCCAGAAGCCCTGGGCTAAGGGCTGCTGCCCACGGTGACCACAGAGCCCCGCAAGGGCTGGAGAGAGAGTATCTCTCAACCCCCCAGCTGATGGCCGCCATGGAGGACCCCGCTATTTTGATGTTGCGGGACGCGGATCGTCTACACGTCCCTACTTCGATGTTGAACGTCGAAGTAGGGCGCTATTCCCATCCCCTCATGGGGTTAGCGACTTCGACGTCTCGCCGCCTAACGTCGATTTCAACTTCGAAATAGCGCCCGACGCGTGTAGACGTGACGGGCGCTATTTCGAAGTTAGTGCCGCTACTTCGAAGTAGCGTGCACGTGTAGACGCAGCTTATGTGTGTTTAGCACTAGGGAATTGGTTCCTTTCCTTATGAAATTGCACATCCCAAGCACTTTGTTGCTTTTCAGGGTAATTAGGAAATGCTGTTTTAGGGAGAATGAAAGTAGGCACAGCGATCTGTGGGGGAGGTCTCTGGGTGAGGAGCCACTGGGCAGTGAGGTTGCTGGCCATTACGGGTGGGACTGCTGGGCAGGGGGCGGAGTGGTGGGGCATGCTGGCAGCCCAGGACTGGGTGTAGGAGCACAGATGGGAAGGAAGCGCAAGAGTGAGGGGCAAAGGTGTCACTGTACAGAGGTTAGGGGCAAGAGGGTGTAGCCAGACAAAGGTCTCCCCCTTACAAGCCAGCTTGCTGCCTCTCCTGAGGTGCCTCACAAGCTCACAGGGCACGGAACAGCTGCTGACGGCACAGTCTTTGATGTCTCCCACAGAGGCCCAGATGTGCTAGCTCATCATGACCCTGAGAAACAGAAAGTACAGATAAAAGGCTAACAGGCCAACTGTCAATAGGAGGGCCTCAGGAAATTACCCTGGCTGGCATTGATGGAGTGATGCGCCCACACAGCCATCCCAGAAGAGAAATCTCCGCCCTTGCAAAAGAATGTCCTGTACTCCCAAAATTGCTTATCTCCTGTCTTACAAGTGCAAATTAAGTAAGAATTGCCCTTGTAAAAACTGGCGTCACAAAAGACAGACCAGTACGATCTGACACCATAGATAAGAAAGAGAATACGTGACCCAAGGGGTATAAAGATAGGCCCAGAAGCACTCTGACTCTGAGTGCATCTTCACCAACTACCTTCTGGTCGGGTCAGGTGATTGCCTCCCGAGGTCCGCAACTGGGGACGCCCAACCTCGTATTCGTGTTTCCACGGAATTGAGTGACCGATCCTGGCTTGGCTACGCTGGTATCGAGAGACGCAAGGAGGGTAAGATGTACGCACATTAAGGTCTCCTTTTGGTGTACACAGTTAAAGAATTAGAGCTCTATAGATAGATGTCATTGTATTGGGTTGTAATGTAACCTGTTAACACCTGTACTCTCCTAGCATATAAGAAGTAGACAATAGCCTTTTGTAACCTCACGCTCATAAACTGTAGCTTAATAAACTTGTAACTAGTTAAGATCTAAGCCTGACTGCTGTTACTCTTTGTTACCACAACACAGCCGGCACAATAAAAAGAACTTCAACCGTTTGGTTACCACAGCCTGGCCATAGGTGCGAGTGCTAAGAGCCTAGCGTAGAGTCATGCCACCTCCACGGGGCAGACTCCTGGGGCACCCATCAGCCAATCTGGCTGCCCGCTGTGACAGGACAGTGCGTCCTAGCAGTTGAAGTCTCGGGTGTGGAAGGCTCTTAGTGCTACCATTGGGGCACCCGTCAGCCAATTTTGGCTGCCCGCTGTGATGGAGCTCCCTGCTCTAGCAGTAAAAGACTCGGGTGTTTAGGACCCTGGGGCATCCGTCAGCCTGGCCCAGGCTGCCCGCTGCAAAGGAGCCCTGCGCTCTAGCACTTAAAGACTCGGGTGGTAACAAGAGCATAGTTGGTACCTCACTGCACATTACCCGGCCACCGGGGGGACACAATGAAGGGATTAGTAGCAAAGTGGGTACAGGACAAGGATGCAGGGGTTGGGGAGCCCACGGGTGGCAAGGGAAGCAGGGAGGTGACGTGCCTATAAGGGCCACAGGCACCAAAACACAAGTTTGCTCATGATGCCATTTTTCCTAAGGCCAGCCTTCAGTGGAAAGGTCAGTTTGAGCCCTTTGCAAGTGTACCCTTCACTGAAGCACATCCCATTTACCCTGCAAGTGACCATTCCTCACGCCACTGAGAAAGAGGGGAGAGGAAAGGTCCAACCCTAAATATGGCAACGATACCCGGTACATGTCAGTAAAACCCATCCATCAGACAATTGGGAAAGAATTCACGTAAGAGTCCTCTCCACTTACTGTTCCATCTCAGACATATTTACCACTAGCAATCACAGATGGGCCACGTGTCATTGTAGTCAGTCTTATACCAAACCCTCCATGAATTTATAATGCTCATTCTTGAAGCTAATCAAGTTTTTGCCCCCACCGGCTGCTTTTAGGGGGAAGCTGTCACAGAACGTCACTCATCTGATGAATAAGAACCTTTATCTAATTCAAGCTTAAGTTAGTTAAAGGACTGTTTATGTCCATTTGTTCTTGTGCCAACATAGGTTCTTAATTTAAATAACTCTTCCTGTATTGCATGTGAGGCTCAAAAACGATAAAGGGTGCCACCTGCTGAAAATATGCAGAACCTTTGGCTTGTTTGAACTGATTATCATGCAGACAGACACAGAGATATTTGTTTGCTAGGACTAAAGTAAGTGAAAATTAAAGCCTGTGGCAGGAAGTTTTAAATACCAAATATAATTCTGGATGAAAAAAAGGTGGCCACAGAGGTTTTGTGAAATGTAAAGATCTGAAATGAGGAGCTGTGTTTTTGAGAGAGTAAGGGCAACAGAAATGTTTCCATGAAACTAAACAAAATTGAATTTGAAACAGCACTTTTAAAAGAAATAAAGGCTACATCTACACTATGAGATAAGTTTGAATTTCTCACTATTGATTTTGTAACACTGGATTTTATAAATTTGATTCTGACTATCCTCACCTCCCCAAGTGCGCTTCATAAAGTTGGCTTATTGCTATCACGTTCCATCCGCAAACTTTGACTGTTGCAGCAGTGCATTGTGGGAACCTATCACACAGTTCCCTCATCCATGTAGCATTCTGGGTATTTTTGCTGGTATTTGACATCATCATCCCACATTGCATTACCCTCATTCCCCTCCAGTGGTAAGTAAATGTTCCTTTTTCCAGGTGGAAGGAAGGAAAACTGGGCATCAACAAAGATCTCCAAATAAACAGGAATCTATTCCATAACTTAATTGCTTTTTAAAATTGTAGCTGTAACTGAATTATGAAGGATTTTGTAAAAATCAGCATCTGTGTGTCTTCTCAACTGGCCATCCACTGACTGTCCCCGCTCCCTTGACTGCATCTGATCCCTAATAATAATACAGAGGAAATGAAAAACGTGAAGAAAAACTAAACAGTAAAGATGTGGAAAAAAGAGAGTTGCTGAGGACAGGGTTTTTGGTTCCCAGTCCATTATGCAGCATTTGTGCACAGTCTGTATTCTCAACTGGCCCTCCACCACACTCTTCCCTGAATGAAGGGGTCCAAAGTTAGAAGAAAGAGGCTAGAAAAGGCTAGGAAAAAAGAGTTTTTGTCTTCTCTCTTCACTACACAGGGATTGCCAACACAGGGGATGGGTCTGGCCAAATTTCATTCCCATTGTGGGGTGGTTTGGTGTTTGGGAAGCTGAATGGACAGTTGACATGGTCCCCAAAAATCTTTTTTGGCTTTGGGTACAGGGTCCATGGCTTGAGGGCCACTTGAACCATCCCCCCGGGGGCTGCAAGCCCCCGCAATTCGTAGCTGCCAGTGGAGACTGCCCCCAGGTGGCAGAAATGCAGCACAAATCTTAGCCGCTTAGTTTCTTGGCCTCTTGTACAAGCACAACCCCCACAACAGCCTTGCTGCCACGTGGTGCAGCGAGGCAGCATCTGGTGCCAGGCAGTGCAGAAAAAAAATACCAAGTGTGGGGACAGAACCATGAACACCATGCTGCGGCTATTTGTAGATGTGGGGTAGATGCACTCACAGCAGTACCAACAAGAAAACTATTTACGAGGCTCTCATACAAATATGACCCTGCAGCCACAGGCTTTCTGTTCCCAATTTGAAATTCGCTGTCTTCCTATTACCTAACTCCTGTGCACCTGGAGAGCAGTGACCAGAGCGCAGCACTGTGGGGCATTGTGGAGTACCTACCGGACACCTCTGGAGGCTAACGAATTCGATTCTAAGATGTGGCACTTCCACACTGGCCTTTATTCAACCTTCCCAATTTGAACTTGATGCTACACCCAGCTGGTTTTAATGATGCTATGATATCACATTAGCACTCCCTAAATCAAGCTAACGATATTTACAGAGAAGACAGTCAAGGGGTCACATCGAGCGAACTGCCTTAAATTTGAATTTATCTTGTAGCGTAGAAAATGTAAAAGGTGAAGATCTGAAGTGAGGCTGTATAATTGAGAGTAAGGGCAACAGAAATGTTTCCATGAAATTAAACAAACGAATTGGAAACAGCACTTTTAAAATAAATAAACAATAAGACATAAACAAAACAATGTAACTCTTGCTAGTGCCTAAGGACTAACGACTAGAAACTGATTATGTAACACACACTAGCTTATTTTCATTGTCTAGTCTCAGCTTGTTTGTTTAGTGCTAATTTTATTAATGCTGTCCCACCCGCCCGTGTTTCTCAATGCATGGTACAAGAACCCCTAGGGGTACATGACAGAAGTGTGGGGCATACGTGCACTGGAGCCGTATGCAGCTCTTTGAGCAATAAAATGCTCGGAGCCGCAAGAGTGCTGTGCTCCACTCTGTGCATGCATCCCTCCCTTGCGCTTGGAGGAAGAAGTGCATGGCAGCGGTGATGGTGGCATCAACAGCAGCGGCTCCAATAAGTCACTGGCATAGTATTACTGTTGGGGCAGGGCCTGTCTCTGGATGAGCAGGGCTTGGGTTAAAGTTGGAAGCAGAAGGCTGGGGCTCCCTGGTTCTAGAGACAGGGAAGTGGGGATTGGGTTAAAGCAGGGAGCAGGTGGTGCCAGGCTCTGGAGGAGGGGAGGGGGATGGGGTTAAAGTGGGGAGGTAGTTCTGGAGGAGCAGGGATTGGGTTAAAGTGTGGAGTGGGGAGGCTGGGGCTGCCTAGCTCTGGAGGACAGGAAGGGGACTGGGTGAAAAAAAGAGAGCTGGCAGTGCCTGGCTCTGGAATATTATGAAGTAAATGATAAAACTGCTATTTGTACAATTTTAGTTTCATATTTATAATTACAGTTGAAAGGGTTTAAACTGGACTGATTCCTTATGAAAACAAAGAATAAAACTAGATTTGGAAGAAGGTCATACACAGGAAACTGTATCAAAACACTAATTTAATTGTGGCCCTCAGCAGCTCAAAACCTAGCTTTCAACATCTGATTTCATCCAAACAAGCTCAAATTTCACATTAACGTTTCTTGTAATTTCATTGATCACCAGTCATTGATGTTTGCATAAAAATATATACACGTGAATAACAAATTTGACTTACTTTCCATTCATCTAATTTTATGTGTCCTTTTTGCACAGTTATAAGTACGATGGCAAGTTTATTGCCTATAGGCAATTTCTTCCAACCAACCAGTTACAATTAAGTTGTTTAAACAAAAGTGCTACAATGATAGAAAAAAATTGTGTATGAAAATTGTGGGTTGCGGGGGTCCTTTTTTTTTTTTTTTGGAAAAAGGAGTATTTTATTTTAAAAAAAAAAAAAAAAAGGTTGAGAAACACTGCCACACGCCAAAAAAATGAGACTTTTCCCTGAAGTCCAAAAGTTAGATGTACTTTTTGACTAGTGTTTGGGTTGTTTACTTTGCGAACTGCCAGTATATACAATGAGATAGGAATTGAGAACATAAAACAGATGTATAATCTTTCAGTTTTAAGAACCTCTTGGCAGAGGCAAAGACGATTGTTTTCAATGTATTCTTTTCCGCCGGAGAGCGAGCACCTTCTAAATATTAAAAGCCTGGAGCTTGTAAATTAGGACGCTGATAGGCTTTGATTTTCTTACCGGTAGGCGGCGCTCTTGCATCAAATAAATGGCAAACACAACAAAAATCAAAGAACCTTAAAATACTCCTAGATTAGAAGGAAACAAGGCCACTAGCTGGGGGCCAGGCGGGAGGGAAAGAAAGCAAGGAGACACGGCTATTCCGTATCCAGCTCGCGGGCCAAGCTGAAGAACTGTACAGCCTGTTACACAAAGCCCTCTTTCAGCAGCCGGCGCGGGGGTCCCCACACGCCCCACTGGAGACAGGCAGGTGAAGCGCCCTGTGTACAAATCAGGCGTGAATGAAATGAGAGCCCAGCTCAAGCGCTGCCTTCAGGGCCATGCGGGTTTGCCCTTCACTGCAGAACTAGCCGGGGTCTTCCCTGCAGAGAGGTCCCCTTGCGGTGCAGCGGGGGAACAAGAAGCGGCGGGCGGCCAGCAGAGCGAAACCCCGGCTGGTGTCTGTAGCGCTCCTGCAGGCCGACGCCCAGGTGCTGGAGAGGCCAGAAGCGCTTTCATTGCCTACAGGTGATCGCGTTGTGCTACATGCGCTCCAGCCAGCCCGCTGCCAGCCAAGACTCCCCGCACCCGGCCTTGCGGGTCTCTCGTAGAACTGTGAGCGCCCGCCGAGAAACCGGCTGCACAGGGCTGAACGAGCGGTACACCGAACTCATCCCCCGTTCGCCTCCCTGGCGGCCACAGGGCGGCTGCTCCGGGAGGAGTTCTGCAAATTAACCCCAAGGCTGGGAGCCTGGAAATCAGCCACCCCCTCACCGTTCTCTCGCCTCACCCCACCCCCCGCGGCTTTCCGTGACTGATTTGCATGGGAGCCGCCCAGCTTTGATTTCATTGGCGGCCTCGGCCCCCTCCGGAGTCGCTGATTGGTGTCTTTCCCCCAGGTCATTTGCATGCCCTCTGCCCACGGGCTGGCCGGCGGAGGACTTCGCTCAAAGTGTTCCGAGCGCTTGCAGCTTCCCAGGCTGCCCCTTTGCTCTGCATAGCTGTCTGGTTTAGAGCCTCAGTGCTCGTCCCCAGGCTCCCTCCTCTCTCTGCCTGCGCGGCGCTTGGGTCGGCCTTGTCTCGAGCCGCCGAAGTGACCTGCCCAAGGAGGAGAGTCTTCTGGCACCCCGGGCGGGGCCCGTGTGATACTGACACTCCCTCCCTTACTTTCCATCCTTGCTCCAGACGGAAAATGCATGAGCTCAGCCTGCCTGTGGAATGGCGACAGCTGGCACCCAGCAGAGCCTGAGGGATCCTTTGAAGCTGAAGTGTGAACTTTCCTCTTCTCCACAATGTTATGAGCTGCCCAGCGGTTCTGTTTGGGGTGCCAACTTCTCTGGTCCACGAAAAGCAGCGGAGAGCTAGTTTGATCTTCAACCTTTCTGTGCCTCTAAGGGGCTGGATCGCAAGTCTTTCCTATGGCTGGGATATATAGCTCTACTCTGAAGACCCTGGAGGATTTAACCTTGGACTCTGGTTATGGGGCAGGGGATTCCTGCAGATCCCTTAGTCTCTCTTCTTCTAAGTCAAACTCCCAAGCCTTCGCATCATCTCAGCACAGGGGCAACTGGTGGTACTATTCAGGCTCCATGAACAGTAGGAATAACAGCTGGGATACAGTGAACACTGTTCTGCCAGAAGACCCTGAAGTTGCAGACATCTTTTCCAAGTGTCCTAAACTGCCAGATCTAGAGGAATTCCCTTGGACTGATGAAGACATTGGGAAAATACTCAGAAAAGGAAAGGCAGAAGAAAGTAGCAGAAACTTTTCTCAGGAAGCTGTCAGGAGGCTCTCTCAGCTGCTCAGGAGAGCCCTGATCAGGATCTCCAGGGAGGCTCAACGTCTGAGTGTGATGCACTCCAAATGCACTAGATTTGAGGTCCAAAGTGCCATCAAGCTTATCCAGAGTTGGTCCTTGTCAGAAAGCTGTGTCCTGGCTACTGTCAAGGCTCTTTCCTTATACAGCATGAGTGCAGGAGATGGATTAAGGAAAGGCAAGTCAGCCCGGTGTGGCCTCACCTTTTCAGTGGGGAGGTTTTTCAGGTGGATGGTGGACACTAGGATCTCGGTAAGGATCCATGAGTATGCAGCTATCTCTTTGGCGTCTTGCATGGAGAATCTGGTGGAAGAGATCAAAGCCAGGGTTGTAGCAAGTCAGAGCCCAGATGGAGGAGGAGGTGGGGAGATATCCTCTGAAATCCTTGAGATGGTCATCAACAATGATGCTGAGCTTTGGGGAGTACTGCAGCCCTACGAACATCTCATCTGTGGGAAAAATGCCAATGGTAAGTCCAAATTAAGTAACTGTTATCAAGTTAGCTGTTCTGTAGACACTACTGTGATAGACATGAGTTCGATTTTCAGCTGCTTTGCACCTGGTGTATGATATTTGCACATCTAAATGTGAGATGCAGAGTGCTACTCAACCCGAATGGGAGCACGTTGCACTCACTGTGCACAGGTGTGAATTATTACACACAGCGCAACAACAGAGGGGAAAACCAGCCCCTTTGCTATTAGAAATAAAGTCTTGTGAGATTGCAATTAACTTTCTACTGGTTGCACTCTGAGCTTATTACCACTACGAAGAGAGAATGAGTGTGTGAGTACCTCCAAGTGTCAAGAAGGAAAAATTGCATTAAACTTTATTCTGATTTAAAAACAAAACAAAACCCTCATGCTTTTCTTTGAAATAGTCTGCCAGTATCATATAAACAAAGAATGCAATTGAGAGCTTTGTGTGGCAAAGATTGTGATCTCAGATGTTTTTCCCAGATACAGCTAATAGAAGGAAAACAACAGTGAAGTTTCTCAAAAATAGCTATAAAACTTCTGAGCAAACAAGGTTATACTGCATAGTATGCATGTTTAAATGATACCAATTTGAACTTAACTCACCAAGTTGTGGATTATAGTATAGTTTTTGATGAATAAGAATAACACAGTATTAAGTGATTTACCCCTGTAATCTGATTAGGGGAGAGTTTTAAGCCCTTGAGCAAATAAGAAGATAGAAGAATGCTGGTATTTTCCTGTGATACTGAAAGATACAAGCTTAAAACTATGACATTTCTTTGGGCGAAAACCTGAAATATCTGTCTTTGTGTCACTGAATATCAAAGAGCAGCTGATATCCAATGTAAACATTTGAGAAGCATTTAGCCCCTGAAGAAAGGCTGTTGAAGTGTTCCGCAGTTCTTGAGTCCTCATTTGAAGTCATAAATACTTGTGACACTAATAACTTCATATTAAGGGACAAGCTGAAGGATCAGATCTACTTAAGAAACGAGATCCTGTTCTCATCTGAATGTTGACAGTACCTTGAAACACCATGCAATTAAACAAACGGTGAAATCCTGCTTTGTGCTGCACAGGTCTGTTAAGGAAAAGATAGTCCCTCACATCTGTACACTACACCATAGGTAAGCAATTAAGGCAGTGTCTCAGAGTGCTAGGAAGAAGGCTTAGTGTCTGTAGGCAATAAACTGTGGTCAGTCTGCATTTTCTCTCTTCCTCACATTACCTGGGTTTGATCCAGTCTGTTCTACAACAGCCACCATATGCAGGAACCTCCATCATTCCGTGCCGTCCTCCCTGTCATGTGTTTCTATTAGATATGGGCAGTTTTACAGTATGTGGGAGAGAAATACAGCTAATACTCTATATTTGCAGAGTTGTGCCTAAAGAGGGTGGCTTTCTGGAATGTTTCTTTGGGACTGGACATGCAGCATTCATGACTGCATTATGTCAAGGGAAATATTTAAATAGCCACCTTATTTTCAAACCTCAGCTCTCTGGTATTGGGACTGATGCTTCCTCTGTTCTAGGAAAATCCAGTACATTTTGGCTGATACCAAAACAATAATCAATAATGCTGTGCAGATCAGGAGAGGCTATTTACAGCTCTGGATCTGCGTGGAAGGACAAGAGGACTCTCATTTACCTGTCCCTGTCATCTGGAGGGAAATATTTCATGTGGTTCTGTTTGGAAAGCTTTGTTCACTAGGCAATAAAGTTCTCCATTCAGTTTATGGCACACAGTTTCTGTATTTCAGATACAGAAATGAATGAAAGTGTTAATCCATAGTAGTGCTGACTTATAAAGTCTCCTGGCCTGAACAGAAATCTCCTGTTGGAGTAAGAATGAATGAATGAATGAAAGGAGGCTGGTATTTGATGGAAAAAATGAACAGCTATGCAATGAAACAGTTATAAATATTCAAAACACCAGTGTTCAGCTGATAACATTGATGCAATTGAGTAATTTGAATATATTGGCTATGGCAAGTGCTAGCTCTATTGCCTTTTTGTGGTTTCTGTCTTGAACATTTTTCAATAAATTAATTTACTGTTTTTTGTACCTCCAGAGTGCCTTCAGGTGCGTGTAATTCAAATTTAATGGGACCATTTATCTAACATTAAACCCTAAATCAGTTATGCTTCCAAGGCCCATTGGAATTAATCTCCATTGAATTAATCTCATGCTGTATTGTAGGTGTGGCAAATATATCCAGTGGGTGAAAGGAATCTGTACCCCATAAGTACAATAGATCCTGCAGTAGCAAGCTGTGAGTTGTCACTGCACTTAATTTCTACATAAGAAATTTTGCACTTGATTATGCTGTGGAAATGTGGAGCAATTCCACTGAATTCAGTGGTGGTAAGACATTTATTTACACTAATAATGAAAGAAGAATTTGGCTCATTATGTTCAGTCTGGAAAATGTAACAAGCAAAAATTGATATACAAAAGAAATCACTCCTAGGCATTGATGCCCAGTAAGGAAACCTATGTAAATGCTAATTGAATTCTTGCTCTATCAATACAAACACCTGAATGTCTTATTAGTAGTCGGATCTGCAGTTCATTACTGCACTGAGCCTCTTCAAAGACAAGGCATAGTTAAGTATAGAAACTGGTGAAAGAGAAGGTGAAGTACAGATATAGAAAATTAATTGTAAAAATCTCAAGAAATGCCATCAATAGAAGTTCAAAAAGTAGCATGTGGTGGGTTTGAAGATTGGTTTAAGCCATCAATCCTGAGTAGCTAGGCTTTTTTTTTTTTTCTTTAATGTATTAGAATGGCTGAAAAATCTCACCACCTGCCAGCCTGGTTTATAGCTTTAGCATAGGACCCTGAAATTCTTGAATTGCCAAATTTCTTATTAAAACAAATGTGCAAGGACTGTAGAACTACAGCAAGTGTGCATATCAACCATCTTCCAGAAACAATAGGGGCAAACTTTTAATCTTTGCAGAACTGGGATACAGAAGCAAACTATTGGTTTTTTTTGTTTTTTTAATAAAAATAAAAAAAGATCATGGGGTGTTAATGATGCATGTATAGACAGGATCTCCATTTAAGTTTGTCTTCAGCATTCAGGATCTGTCTGGCTTTTCTGGACTTACTCTGTTTTGGGTCAAAAAAACAATATGTAAATGGAAAATTTCTGTGGGGACAAATGATCCCATACCTACCACTTGAAGGGCTTCTTGTACCTTCTTCTGAAGCTGCTGTTACTGGCAGCTTGCGATGATAGTTTATGTGAGGCCAGGTCTGCCAACAGGAGGGGCGACAAGGGAATCAGCTGCCCCCCAGGACCAGCATTTCAGAGAGGCCTGGAGCTCTGGCTGAAATAGCGGCGGGCTGCAGCAGTGCTGCTCTGGCTTCCGCTGTTGGGGAGTGTGAGGAGGGGTAGCACAGCCGTACAGGTGGCTCTAGGGCTGACTGCCCTAGGCCCCACCCCTTCCAGGCACAGAGCCAGGCTCCACCCCCTACCTTGCTCCAGAGCCAGCAGTGCCTGTGGGTGTCACTGCATGAGGAGAAGGACCATAGTGTGATCCAATATGGTAGTTTTTATATTGCTGTTTGTTCTCCTATGTTTTATCTAGGTGAATTGACTAATTTATTATTCATTTATGCTGAGCTGTAAGAACTCCATGAATGCTTTTGGCATTATCATACCATCTGTTAAGCACAGTACTTCCTGTACTTAATCACCTGGCTATTTTTGAACGTTCCTGGGACATCCCAGTAGAATGTACCTTCTGTGTCTTAATATTGCACAGATGATAAAGCTGCAGAATGCAAAACCAAAATGGTCATTGACAGCAACTTCACGCATCTGATGAAGCAGGTCTTTGCCCACGCAAGCTGATGCTCCAAAATGTCTTTTAGTCTATAAGGTGCCACAAGACGACTTGTTGCTATTGACAGCTTGAGCGCTCCCAAACACGTGGTAGATGGGTCAGCTCAAGTGATGCTTAACATAGGAACTTTGAAGTATCATTGTGTTAGCACCAAAGGGATTAAGGTTCCCGAACAAGCTATACTTGTTTCTCTGGGGACAACTTAACTGAGCCAATTGCTCTTATAACTTCAGTGGAATTACACTAGGGATGAATTTTATCTATTCCGATATGTCTTAAGAGCTGAGGCACTAATCAGTAAATATCTGGAAACTTAGAAGCCCCATAGTTCGTCAGTAGTTTACCCCATTTTGCTTTATATTTCTCCACACACACAAATTAAGAAAATGCTAACAGCCCTGATTTTAATTTCTTGGCTTTTATAGCTGTATATCACTATTCATTTTTGTTAAAAATTGTTTTTTGAGCTCAATAGCAAATATTTATACACTGAAGTACAAAACTGATCTCATAGTCCTGGTGCTAAACCCCTCCTGAGATCCATTTACAATACCTATGCACTGAAGAAAGAAAATACCTTGAAATGTGTGCTGTTTTATTCAGACTGCTTTATGGTCATCTGAACCAAACAAATTGCAGTGTTCATAGTTTCATTGACATTTTTTTAATAATCTAATTACCACTACTGCTCAGAAAAATTGTGTTTGAGAGAGAATACATAGTTGCAAACATGGTCGATAGGATAAGTGGAGTCAAAAAGCTTTACGACTGTTACTGTACTTTCTTTAGGGGTCACCTTCAATGGCTTATGAATCAATTTTAAAATGTATTTTTCCTCTGACTCCTTTGCTGCAGGAGGGGCTGCACTCCCTGAACAAAATCTGTGCTGTGGATTTGGTCAAGTGGCTGCATGCATATATCCAGTTACTGTATCTCAGCTTTGCTCTTGCTTGTCCTGACTTGTTGCTGATCTTGGGATGTGCAGGTTCCTGCTGCCTACATACGACACAAATAGCTGGGCTTTGGTAGTTCCAGTGCACTGGGACCACTCACAACCATATGAGTATGAGTGGATTTCACCCACAAGGATACATTTTCCAACCCCAGCATTCAGTTACAGATGTGCAACCCTTGCATACCTGTGAACAATTCTAAAACCTCTATACTGACCTGTTAGAATTTGTCCCCCTGGAGTTCGTGGGTACTGGATATGCTAACTCTTTCATACATGCACATAGATACTAATATTTTTAAAGTCTGCACCCACATGTACTTGCAGAGGTCATATATACATGTTCACAATTTTACATGCATGCAAGTGGAGTTTGGGTAGACAGTGAGCTGAAAACGTGGTCCTTTAGTGAATGATTTATACTTCATTCCATGAAACTGACAGTATGGCAGTTTGGGACCAAATTCACACTTGAACTCATTGGATGTCCACCAGATATAAATCTGAACAGTATTATCCTTTGTAATAGGGCTTTCCTGTTTGGTCACCCTAAGACTAGGTGTTGGAACTTTGTAAACTAATAGGTGAACTACTAGACACACATACTGGTAGATGGATTTTGTTATTAGCAACTGGGACACAAGAGGGTTTGGAGCATCCATTTGGAACAAAGAGAACTAGAAACTGAGAGAGAGGAGGAGGCCTTGCAGGGAAAACTGTATGTGCAGTCAAACTTCGGCTAAAGTTATTGTCGCTTGTTAAATTACCAATAAATTCCCAGTGAATATGTTCATCTGAACTTTCTTTATGCTGTTCAGAGCAGGATGGGGATTTCATTGACACTCAGCTACTCCTGTTCTAAGTGTTAAATACTGATTTGAAAATGTGACAAGGTTTTTGTATTTTTAGGTTAATATGGTAAACATATTTTCTGGCCCGGTGTTGGTAAGAAGCACCTGAGCACTGAGCAGTGCTACTGCTGCATATTTTACAGGTTTGTTGAAATAAAAGCAAGTGGCTCATTTCCTGTTAGGTGTTTTGAATTCTCTTTCATCAAGTGTGTTATCCTGAGGCATATGTTTCTGAAACTGGAGCATTTACAATAAAAACTTCCCTCACGTTGTTCATTTGTCCAAATGTCCTAAAAAAAAAAAAATCTCACTTGAAATGAGATGTTGATTAGTTTGATTCATGTATCCTGTCTGATTTCTTATCATATGTTATACCATAATGGTAGGAGCCCCTGTCGCCTATCTTTCCAGCACACATGGCATCATGCTGGGGAGTCACTCTGAAACACCAATCTGGTCTCTTAGACATCAATAAAAAATAATGTGTTTTGTTTTATTGATTTCAATTTTCTTCAATTATCAACTTTTTTGTAATTATGATGACAGGGAAGACTATCACTTACCTTGTGAATGAATATTATATTTATGGTGTAAATGAACAAATGCTTAGATGTGGAGAGATGAGCAAGAGGCAAGAAGACTAGAGAGCTCTAGACAGAAGTGAAAAGAGTGATATAAAAGAAAATATATCAATATAAAATAGTATGAGGCTAGCCAAAGGGGTGACCTTACAACCTTGTATAAAACAAACAGGAAACTTTTTTTGTATAAAACAAACAGGAAACAGTAATCGAGACCCTATTAAAGATGCAAATGGAAAGTCTCTTCTTTTGCTCTTTTTTAAGGGCTAAAGATGGGCAAAACATTTTCAGGCTGTTTTATGTAGACCAAGACCAAGCAAGTTATTAGAAATGTATGTTGTAGAGCTACCACGAGAGCCTGATATTGATTTAGAAGATATTAAAATGGAAGAAGTGCAGGAAAAAGCCACTGGTAAATTTAAAAATGGGATAGCAGCCGGAGAGGATAATGTTACTGGAGAGGTGCTTTAAGCAGGTGATGAGACAACTCTCCAGACTGTACCTTTTTTTTTTTTTTTGGTAGAAAATGGAATGAAGGGGGCAGGGCAACATGCTAGTGGAAGAGAGGCCTTTTTTCACCCCTTATTGGAGACATAGCTATGCCGACGTAAGATCCTGTTCTAGACCAGCCCATAGTCTCAGACTATTTCTCGGTGACAGATAAGTCATGTACAGAGATGTTTTTCAAAGATAGGTAAGGTTAGCCACAGGTGACTTGTGCAAGATCCCCCAACACATCAGTGCTGATCAGGTAATAAAACTTGGGAGACTGGATTTGTAGCCATGTACCTTGCCCATTAGGAGAAACTATGACATTCCTATTCCTCCTGTTATAGGAAATGAGCATGAATATGTCTTCACTGCAGTTAGCCTAAGCTTGTGTAGGTAGGGCTGGGTTAGCCTAGCCTAGCCTGACCTGGCTAGCTAAGCTTGAGTGGAGTGATACCTGTATAATGGAGTCCACAATGGAACTGGACTAGTATTTGAGCTGGCATGGACATCCCATAAACTATCCTATGGTTCTTAAGTGTGTTGAACTGGTCTGCTCTATGAATACATTGTCTCTGCCCATCTAAGGAGCTGTTGTCTTTGGTAGCAATGTGAGGACAATATTTTATGTAAATGTCTTTTAACTGGGATTACTAATCTATTATTTTAGATGGTTCCAAAGGCCAAAGCAAACTGTATATGACAGCAAGAACTTTTAATGAGAATATCATTAAGGAATTCAGGCTGTAAACTATTGACTAGACTGACTTCTCTGGCTCTTTTCTTTCTAGTCCATTAATTGTAGAAAATGTCATTGTGGGTACGTATCCCCAAACTCTGAGTCTTACTTCTGTCACACCACAACTTTACCAGAAGGCTGGGGTCAACTTTGGCAAACTGGCAGCACGTAATTTTTGGATGCATCTTTATTTGAATGTCTAGTAACTGCAGTAGATATGGAGCAGGGATATGGGGTTAAAATGCAGTGTGGAAGAAGAGGAGTAGACAAGAAAATACAGCCCAGGTGGAATTGTGAGCTAGGATTGAAGGACTAACCGCACCAGATTTGATTGGCCTGAATTCTCAGTGAAGAGTATGTGGGTTGCCAGCCTGGGCTGAAAAGCTCAAGCCATGGTTAGAGATTTTTCTGTGCATATGTAAGAGATGTTAGGGGCAACATCTGGACTAGAGACTGAGCTAACACTGTAGAGAAGGCATATCCAAGTTGTTAACATTATAATGTGCTGGATTTTGGTAAAGAGAGAAAAAGAGGAAAAAATTCACTGTTCTTTTGTTTAAATAGGATGAATTTAAATGCTTATTTTGAACATCTCAATGTCTTAACGCTTGATGTGTGGCTCTAAATCTGCGCAGACCTGACATAGTGGCTAAGATAATTTTAGCACTGACTTCATGTTTCCTTGCTTTAAAAGTCAGGACTGTAAATTTTTTTTAGCAGGCTTCTGATATTTATAGCACAAGAGCTAGAAACATTATAAAATGTGCTACACCCTTCTTAAAACACGTGATGGAGACTGGCAATGCGAAAAATATTAAGCTGTCATTACATCCAAGGGAAAGTTTGTTGGCAGCTAAGGCTTTATAGAGGGGAAAGGAAGAAAAGAAGGTGTTGTAAGAGAGTGAAGTTATCATCTGTGTCTGTGCCTTTAACCTCTAGATATCTGAATTCAGATCCTAGTTTAGATCATAAGTAAAAATGGAGTTCATGATCTTATTTTAGTCACTGTTGAACACTTTGTCCATGTTACAAAACTTCCCCAGTGCTAGGTACAACTAGCAACCTCTGATCAGAAGAGGCCCAAGGGGGTGGGGAAGCTGTGCTGCAGGGCAGGTTTGGAGTACGTGTGTACAGCTTATGTGAGTGGAGTGTTTGCCTGCCCTATACCTGGCTACAGACTTGACTTTTCTGAGTACCCAATTTAGAAGTATAAAAAAGTGACTTATGAAGATAGGATACACTGTAGTTACTTCCAGTAAACCCTCGAGAAATGCACAACCAAGTTGCGCATGTCTCCAGTTAATATGACAGGTTCCCAGGTCCCAGAAACCCTGGGGAGAAGGGAACCAGGCTTCCCCCTGGTTCCCGTCTTCCTGCCACTCTGGGAGCCAGGAACCAGGCAGTAGCCTGGTTCCCATCTCCCCTTGATTTGCACAGAAATTCAAGTTACGTGGGGGTTGCAAGAATGCAGCCCCTGCATAACTCTAGGGTTTACTCTATTTTTGCAGTGGAAACAGGATGATCCATTTTAAATCAACGTAAGTGGAATTTTGAACTATAAAATACCCATTTATTAAAGCCTATATGCTTGAATGTATTTGAAATATGATCTCCATTAATCCATTTAAAAATGTGATCTTACTGCAGAAGGAATCATAACTGACTATTTAATCACATGTCTCATTTCACTTACACTCCTTATAAATTTCTTTTTATTGTTCTTATTCTGTTGGGTAGGTGGGCTCAGACTCCACTTTCTTTTATTCTTTACAGGAAGATCTCCTCTTATGGAGACAGTCGCCAAAGTGTAAAATCTGTCAGTTCCTATAATCTGTTTATGGTCTAGTTATATCACCTTATGCTCATTGTTGTTAATGTATTCAAACTTTGCTTGGTGGCTAAATGCAAGTATCTGGGGTGAATGCAGGCATATACCAGAAAATCCACACCCAAAACTGAATGCACAGGCAGTAGTTGCCCATCTTTCTTCTGGTCCTTCTAAACTAATGGAGAGTCAAGAGTTCTGCATCTGCTGTTTGGTCTGCTGTAGACTTACTGTTTGACCTTCAGCAGATCCTGTTGTTTCTCCTTACATCAGTTTCCCCGCCTATACAGTGATGATACAATAATACCAACACCTCCTGGGCAAGGATGCAAGATTTTATTCATGTTCTGTAGAATGTTTTGAGCCCATAGGATTAAAGGTCCTACAGAGAACTAAGAGGTATTCTTGATGTTTTCTCCCCAAGCTAATTAAGCAGCTGTTTTTATAGAGGTTACACAGTTCCTAGCTTGTATGGTAAGTTCATGAAGCAGGTAACCAGCATGGTAGCACAAAGGCAGACAAAACTTTAGTTAGGAGGTCTGTTAAGTTAATTATTTTTCAAATAAATACATACTGAAGATTTTTGCATGCTGGGTTTATTGACACTGGCTAACGCTAGGGGAAAGATTGTGGTGTGTAACTCTTGAATAACCCCAGGTAACAAAGATTTATCCTTTTCAAGTCCATGTTTTAGTCTTCTACAACTACACACGCATTTACATGAGACATAGTCTTAGGGGGGTAGCCGTGTTAATCTGTAGCTTCACAAAGAACAATCAGTCCTGTAGCACCTGGAAGACTAACACATTTATTAGGCCATGAGCTTTCATGGGTAAGATCCACTTCCTCAGATGATTGAGCTCTCTCTTACCACCAGCTGAACTAATTTCAGAGTAAATGGGAATAAAAAGAAACTTCCTCACTTCACTTGACTGAATGTTCTATTGAGTAATTCCTTTAGCTTTACAGTAGTGATATCAGAACGGGTTAGATGAGGGAGTTGAAATGTGAAGTGATAGAGTCCCAAGTCTGGACCCAACTAAATTCTTAGGCTGGGAATGTGGCCTAATGTGCATTGACTTCATGGTGATGGATGGATTTACACCAGCTCGGGATCTTGCCTTTCTTTGTGTTTCAGTGAATGAGTAAAATAAGCTCACAAGAAAAATACAAGGGTTCCTTGTAATATTAGGGGAGAAGAGCATGGAAAATATTAGCCATTTGTGACTCCCATCCTGTGTTTACTCTATTACAATATGCACTGGGCATTTTAATTGTGTAACTTACTTGCCCTTTGCATTCTTTGACCTCCTTGTAGTTTTTGTGCTGACATGAGCTTGAAGATCTTGCAGCCATAATAAAGCAAAGAAATTACTGTGTATTTAGTGTGGAACTTCTTGTGCAGTCCAGCAAGCAGATGGTTATCTCAAAGCCAGCTGATGGTTATCTCAAAGTATTCTCCTGGCTTTTTACAACTTTCTCTGGCTTTTGGCAAATTCCAGGATGACAGTGGTAGGTTTCCGCTTACTCTCTTTCACCTGAATGGGCAGAGGGAGTTGATGGTTAGTGACGAGACCACAGAAGCAGGCCAGCTGTTTGCTTGTTATTTGTTTACAAGCTATTTTCAGATTTTTGGAATCTTGTTTTCCTTTTTTTTTTTTTAATTAGGATTTCAAGTAATTTCCTTTAAAATTAGTGATTATCTACTACTCCACATAGTCTGGAAATCTTATGCAGGGAGCGTCTGAAGTAAAAAGGGAATAGTTGCCACACTAATCCAGGGTCTTAAAAAAAAAGTGTGGCTACAAATAATCTAAACTATTTCCCCTCCCCCATACCATTCTTGCCTCCCCTCATAGAATAGGTTCCGCTTTGGGCGAAATCATGCAAGGTGCTCAATAAACAAAACACCTACCTAAGTCAACAAAAACACAGTTCAGGGTTTAGTCTTTTAACTTTGCTCACTCTATCTTGTAATGGTACAGTCTTTCCAAACCATTAACCTCAGTTCGAAAGGTTTTCCATAGAGCCATGTCATCTGGTTTAAGTTTGCCCATGTGTGCTCAATGCTGTCTGTATTTCCATCCAACATCCTCTCAGTGCAGAGGTTTCTTCTCTATCAATGTTTAATTGTAATGGAAGTTGTGTGTTGTGCATTAAGGGGATTGTTATGACATGGGGACAGAGGGCTTGTATATAGCACTTACAAAAACTTTGTGACCATCTTGCAGACTGACGTTTTCTATCCACAAAACAGACTCTGGCAATGAAAGTACAATCTTCTTCCTCACTGTCCCATTTTTGTGCCTCACTCCTAGCCTCTGACTGAGAAGATCTCAGCAGTGTGAAAGTACTAACTGATACTACTAAGAAGGATGCCAATTAATGCCATCACCAGTTGTGATCGTGCTTCTGTTGTCCCCAATTCTCTCCCCTCTCCATTCCCATAGCCATGGAGTAAGAACACACACAGGCCATAATCTCATTGGTTGTGACTTTTGGTCATTGTTTTCTGAGTAAAATTTTCAAAAGCAATTTAGACTCTTCCTTCAGTAGCCCTTTCCTAAAGTGACATAGGCATTTCTCAACCCAAAGTCTCAGAAAGAGTCCATGGGACTCCGGCTTCTGAGTATCTCAGTTTACCTCAGTCTGAATGTGATCACTTATCCTGGAATTATCAGGAACCTATAATGCTGCAGGGGAGCCTGATGGGTTACCACACTAGTTATTTCAAATACTGTTTTTCCCTCTTGGAAAAGTTCTTATAAATGTCACTCAGCAGTTAAAATCCTGCTTGCTTTAACCATGTACAGGGCAGAAGGAAGCCCTTTGTACTCCAGATTTACAAGAACAGAGGACTGCAAGGGATCTAACTGTTTGCCTTCCTGCAAACATTTAGAATCAGCAGCATATCCATCCACCTTCCCAGAACCTTTACCCGCTCCTGTGCCCTCTTCGGCACCATCCTATCAAACATGGCAAGTATTACCAGGGAAGGACATATACCAGATGATGATCATTTGTATTGGAAGCATTTTGCAGAGTTGGCCCATTATAGTAAAATCAAAACTGTGTGGAAGCATGCTATGTCACATTGCAGTGTAATCCTGCAACCCAATAACTTCAGCCTTGATTGTTGTTTAACATGACTTACAGTAATGAAATGCTAGGTTTAAATTTGGACCATGGCAATACCTTTATTTTCCTTGGGCAGATTATTTATAGAACATAAATAGTGGTATTGGTGGAATACCTCCCAGGCTCAGACAGAGCTGCAGTTCATTAAGGCAAAAGCTTAGAAGCCCAGGAAGGGATGGATGGATGGATGGATTCAGGGAGCATCCATATATGTGCAGAGTCCTTTGGATTCTCAGAGTTTGTACCTGTTAAAGTTTGTATCCAGACACATTTGAAGTACTGTGGTCTACTGTGGTAACTCAGGAACACGAGGCAGCGAGGTGTGACGGGGAACCAGGGATACCACAGCACTCTTAGGCTAGGTCTACGCTTGCTGCAGAAGATCGAATGCTTAGGTTCGATCTGCCGATGTGCCGTTTTGTGCATGCTTGAAACAGCACCTTCTGAGGTCAGTGTCAACCCCGGAACTCCTTGTGAGCTTGCGAGGATTAAGGAATGCCATGGGAGAAGCGCTCCCGTCGGCATTCTGCAACGGGGACAGGGACGAAAATCAATTTTTGGTATGTAATGGGCGTACCTAAAATTACATAGCAGCCGTTGATATTCAAGGTTAAGTGTAGACCCAGCCTGAGAGAATGGGAGTAGAGAGGTGCTTTGATTGTTGTGGATTGGATGCAGACTCTACTGAGTTTTTGTATAGCATTGGTGCAGCAAACGGGATTGGTTCAGCATGACCCCTACTGAAGTATATTGGCCTTTGCATGATTCTGAAATTAGCTTTTGGTTTCCTGTGGGCACTTGCTCTAGTACCGGATGTTACATACCCTGTATGTGGCTCTTTATAAAACAATGTGCAACAGTGTACTGCTCTTAGTGTTTCCCAAAATTGTTTGTCTAGTCACTTATGTATCCAAAGTGATTAAAGAAAGATTTTTCCTGGCCAGTGTCTAGTCAAAATGTTAGCAAGGTAAGGGTATTATAGCAGCTTAAACTCCAAATTTAGTTCTTCCTTATGGATGGATTTAATTTCTGGTTATTTATGTACTGAATTTTTCTTCTCTTTGGCTGCTTGTGCAGAAACGTGCTTGGATAGTGGTTTGGTTTTTTTTTCATTCTATTCATTTTGTCCTCTACTTGCACTGACAATTTTGTTTAGTCTGGAGATTTTAACATCTCCATACACTTGGACTGACATATTTTACTGTGAACTTAACATGAATTATCATTATTTCAAATTGCTACACCAAATACATACTGGCTATGTCTACTCTTGCATTCCTTTTTCCAAAGATGCATGCAAATGAGGGAAATCAAAAATGCAAATGAGGTGCATATTTACATAGATGGTGCCTTATTTGCATATTCTTTCAAAAGAAGAAAAGCCATGTAGACACAGCTCTTTTGAAAGTAAACCCTACCTTCAAAAGAACCCTTCTTCCCTTTTTTAATGGGAAAAAGAGTTCTTTCGAAGATGGAGCTTACTATTGAAATAGCTGCATTTACGATGCTTTTCTTCTTTCGAAAGAATATGCAAATGAGGCACCAGATATGTAAATCTACACCTCATTTGCATGCTTCTTTCAAAAGAGGAATGCAAGTGTAGACACAGCCACTGACTTCCATGGTTATGCTGATTTAGACAACTGATCTTAATTAGTAGCCAATTTAAAGCTTAAACATCTTGGTTGTTTCTGTTAATCCCTTGCCTTCAAATTACTGTATATACCATACTTTATAATGGAATGTTTACAGATATCCAGAAACTCTCTCACTCTTGTAGCAATGTGGTCAGAAATGTTGTTGCTGATAAGTACTGTGGCTGTAGAGTTCTGTTTAAACTACAAAGGACTAAGGCTGGAGCTAGTAAATCTATAAATAACCAATTAAATAATTTTTTCTGATGTTAGTAAAAGCAACCTCAGCATCTGAATGAACTCTCTGCTCACCACAGGCCTTGATTCACAGTCTACTGAAGCCAAAGGAAGTTTTTTCTTTGACATCAGTGGGTTTTGGATCAGGCCCAAGGGTAGGAAGTAGCTCTTGCTTTTTCTGGGGTCTGTCTCTTGGTACAACTATAGTTGGACAGGATTTTAACAATTGTAGGGTTCCACATTTAATATATGGTTAGTTCAATTCTTAATTATATCAGTGAAGTCAACAGGGATGCTCCAGGTTGGCACAGGCGTATTTCTGTGTGTGCTTGGCTGGGCTCTTCAAACTATCAGCCCCTTAAGCTCCAAGCTTGTTCTAAAACTTAGCCTGATGCCCATCTCTTTGTTTTTCACTGCCGAATTCATCACTCTGGATGAGCTGCCCTGAGAAACAATGTAAATAAATCCTCAACTGAGAGATGCAGCATCTCTAACTGTTCAGTGAAAAAGGACAGTTTTGCGTAATCGTTCTTCTGATCACAACCCATGCTCTAACCAACTCAGTTGCCACATTTCCTGCTTTACTTTGTAAGGAAGAAGAGGTCCTAAGAAAGGAAGCTTGGGTTGGTTGATATTCAGTAATTGTTCACCACGCTCTCATTGTATTCTATAAAGGGGTACTTGTCAAGTTGAAAATCCTGTAATTTCCTGTTCCACATTCTTAGCTAAAGTGAAAAGTTCTTGTAAGAGATTCTTCCTTGGCAATTAGCAGTATAGGCTCTTTGATACAAATTTCAGCAGGCCTGATTTAATCCAGCAGAATGCAGTACTAACATACCAGAGCCTATATGCTTCCTTCTACCTTTTTAACTGTTCACTGTTGACATGTCTCTCTGACTGGAAAAATAAGATGGAGTTCTGAGTAACAAAAAGCATTACCCAGAGCAGTTCTGCAGACTGGGTACCGTGTTCAGAGGCTTGGCTTGTGAATTTTGTTTGTTTTTTTGTTTTAAATAACGCTCTTATCTTAGGCTATGTCTGTGCAACAGCTGCACCAATGCAAATGCGCTTCTGAAGATGCTGTGAGCCAATAGAAGAGAGCTTACATGTTGGCTGAATAACTTCTGCTGCAGAGGGAAGTGCTGTCCCCAAGGGTTCTTACATCTGTCTAACTTGTGTCATTCAGAGGTATGGATTAGTCACATCCAGGTGACATAAATTATAATGTGTCGCGTAGACCAAGCCTTCGTTATCTTGGATTTTGATAGTGCAATTAATGATGTGTGAAAACCAGGACTCTAGAATGTTTTGTTTGTTTAGTAGTGCTCTGAAGGCAAAGTCTCCTTTTCTGTCTGTGTCAGTGAGGAGTGCATTGGCCAAGTGTATTTACACTCTGTGGTTGTACTGGAAAAGCTAATAAATGTTTACGGTATCTGAAAATGGTGGGCCAGATTCTGTCTTGTGACGACTGCATAGGGCTTTCATTGAAATATACGAGACTGATGCCCATGCATTCATCCAATGCGAACTAGATTTAGTATTGAAAAGTTCTGTACAAGTCTATACTTTATAGTCTGAGACACATGGGTAATAGGTTAAAATATCCAGGTCCTGTAGGGAATGAACTCTCTGTGTGTGCATTTGTAATAAACACTGTAATTGTTTACATATTTGGGCATCTGTGTCAATGTTGTGGGTGGGTGTGTGTGTGTGTGAGAGGGAGAGGGAGAGAGAGACAGAGACAGACAGAGAGGTTTGTCGATACATCAGTGACTCGGTAGCTGTCACGAACATATGGTCTTTAATGATCATTTGTTGGGAAAAAAAAAAACAAAACCCTAAGGCCTTTCTATTCATGCAAAACCAGGTTAGTCTTTCATTACAACTACTTGAGGAAGATTCATTTTTTTACTAGATTTCCTAGTGGAAAAAAACTCTGAAATAATTTCTGGCTTCTTTTGCCTGTGTATAAGGTTGGGTCTCATATTTTTGTTGCTGATACATGGACTTGTTGCTTTTTTCACAGGTTATTCTGCAGGATAATGAATGTGCTGCATGTCATTTTCTTTTTAACTGATTCTCTTTTTGCTGGGACTACAAGTGATAAAACTTAAATTTCCTATGCCCTTGTAGAAACTCGGAATATCCCCTAACTTCTATGTATGCACATGTGGTTTTTTTTTTTGGTAAAACTACAAAAGGTCAGAACTCCCCTAAGGGAAGTGCAGTTCCTAAATTAAGATAGATTGAATTTGTTAGCAGAAGGGTATTTCTTGCCTCACAGTCAAGACACAGATAATGTGTTGTAATGGAAGAAGATACTGAATTGGCACAAGGTAGTTGGCCTAGCACCATCTGCAAAGCCTGTATTCCAATTTTCTGCTGTTGCCATGGGCTGCAGACTCAGACAGGAAATCATGGTAGGATGGGAAGGGATCCAAAATATACACAACTAGTATAAGTTTGCAGTTAAAAGAGAGTGAGAGAACGGGCTATCTGTTCTACTGAACAAGCAGTGCAAAGTAAATCTAGGGACTTTTTTTTTTTTTTTGGTCTCTTTATTTTATATGCCAGTTTTTAAAGCTTGAATTTTTTCCACATTAAGCAATATTTGTGTAATTTCAAGTGATCCGTTTATATGTAATGTATATAAGGCTTCAATCATGACTGTGTTACTCCAGTTTTGTTCTGCCATGACCCCACTGAATTAGTACAGTTACAGTCACCTAAATGGGAGTAATGTAGGTACAAGTCTTGCAAGTCCCTACGAGGTATAAGTGAAGGGCACAATGTTCCTATGTTTTGTGAGCCTAGGCTCTTCCTGGGCACAGTTAAGGGTGAAAGCTGGGAATCATCTTCCATTAACTAAAATGGGATAAATCTCAAGCCCTCTCTGTCCATTTCCTTGCTCACCAGCACTCAGGATAATACAAAGCAGAGAATGGGTGTATCTGAGGAGACAAGGCCTTAAATGCATCATGGTCTTGCAACTTTCTCCTTTTAAGTTTTGCAATCACGCAGCAATGCTCCTAATATGGGACTGAGTGCCCCTGCACTCACAGGTCTGCCTATCACTTCTTGTTTTGCATGCTCAGCACCTGCACTGGGCAGCATGAAACCTATGATGTCAGTTTATTTTATGGCAAAAAAAAAGCTGCTCTGTATTCACAGTGCCCCCTTTTCACAGAATCTCAGCCTCTAGGTGGAGGGGGTGGAAGGGAGAGGGGGAAGTTTCCTGAATGCACTGCAGTTGTCAGTGCCAGTTTCTTGAAAATGTGGGGCCAGGTAACCAAATTTCCCATTCGTAAAGGGATGTGCCTTTTTTTTTTCCCTTCCAAATCCTGCTTGAGAAGTTACTACATACAAATGGAATCACTGGGATGGGGGGAAGAAAAGGGATGTTTCATGTGCTTTGCAGATGTGGCTTTGGAAATCTCAAAAGACTTCCGTATTTTGGTAAAGTTTCCAGCCTGGAACTTCAACACGGTCCTGTTAATCTTTTAACTTGCCTCTCATAAATCCCTTCATATGCTTGCTAATTATCGAAGCTGATGCTATTTAAGCCAGGGTTTTCTAACCTCGAGATGCTGAACTTATGATCATTCATGATAACACTTTGAGCTGTCATGCTGAGGACCCACAGTCTCAATCTTGAGCACGTTTGGTATGAATCCAGACTATAAGCCAACCCTCTGATATTTCCTACTGGCTGTATAATAAAGGCTTCACTCTATTAACACTTCTTTGAATTTATACCATATGGATGATTTAGGAATTTGGGGAACCTGGGTAACATCTGAGATGACAACTTTTAGAGCACATTCAAGGATCCAAAAATTCCATTAGTTTTACTGTGCTGGGGGGAGGTGAGAGGGAACGCTTAAAGTCAGTGCACTGCCTGAAGTATTTTGGCTTCCTTATGGACCACCAAGGTAGGAAAGGAGATTTTTATCTGAACCATTTTTTTTCAATTGCAGCTTCATTTCTCAGATAGGAAAAGAGACATGCAGATAACATTGGCTATTAGATGTTGTATGATACCTGGTAGTAAACCAAATGCAGTACTGCTTAATTTGAAATTATTTCTGATTATATGATGTGATTTCAGACAAATCTCAGAGGACAGCTAATAACAGAAGAGGACAGGAAGCTTATGAATGGTTTTCGTTTATAGCTGTGAACTTCTAGATCTCAGTAGACTTCTTTTTTTCTGGATATCATAGTTTTTTGGTTTTTGTTTTTCCACAAGGAAAATACTTTCAGATTTGCTGTCAGTATTCTGGTGGTACGTTGGTAAAACTGCCCTTTAGAGTCTAGGGTATGTCTATGCTTCCAGGAGGATCGACGCGTTCAGGGTTGATCTCCTGGGGTTCAGTTTCATGTGCCTAGTAGAGACACACAAAACTGAGCAGTCTGGGATTGGCAGTCAACCCTCGTACTCCTCACAATAGCGAGGAGTAAGGGAGGTTGATGGGAGAAATTCTCCTGTTGATCGCCCTCTGTGTGGATGGCCAGGTAAGTCGACTGTAGGTAAGTCAATGCTACCTACACAACTGCTGTAGCTTAATTGCTTATTTGCAATCAACTGAACTTTCTAGTGTAGGCCAAACCTTTGACCAGGATCTGTAGACAGTACAATTGCCGGTGGTAAAATTCCTCTGTCCCCCACTGTGCTGGCATCCAGTGCAAGTGAAAGGTATGGCTAAATGTCAGTAGGAACCGTCAGTGACAGCAACAGGTCTCTTTTGTGGTGATCTGTGGTTTCCTTTGTTCTCAAACTGAAAGCACAATAGGATCAATGACCATAGCTATGAGTCAGTATCACTAAAATTCCAAGAAATGCAGCCAATGACTGCCCATGGCTGGAGATAGGAATGTATGTTCTTGAGCATCAGAAGCTGGAGCCTCAAATGTATGGGTGGTTTTTTGCTTCTGAAAGCTCAGAGTATCTCTTAACTGCAGTGAGACATAAAGCACAGTCATATTCAGATAACAAATTGCATCATTTGCAAAGTTTCCAGTGTGTCTTTAAAAAGTACAACTGTTTAGCTGAGCGCTTCATTTAAAGTTATCCCCATGAGGCAGTTACTGACAGGTCACTGGAGAGTTAAAAAATTCTCTACTCAGTTTCTTCTCTACAGAGAAAAACATAAAATAATAATAAAAGTGGATTTAATATACATGAGGGAGGTCTGGATTGATGTGTGATTAATGGTCTCCTTCCACAGTACAAATGCAGCTTCGTTAGTGGGTTTTTTTTTGGTTTCTTTTTTTTTTAAGTGGGGCAGGGCACTAACTTAACCACAACAACTTTGCCTATATGGGCCCCTCTCAATGAGTTTCATCTTTGATTGAGAGGAACTTGTAAGAGTTTGAAGGTTGTTTATTCTCCAACCCCATCACATTCTTAATCTCTTCAGTAAATTTCAATTTTTGCTTGGTTTATGTAGGCAAATAATCTCAGTGAAGTCAGTGGAGCTATTCCTCTGATTATGGCACAGACTGTGTGTTGCCATTGCCAGATATTGCCAGTTGTGATGGTAGTTTTCGTGAGGGGAACTTGAATGCTAGGAACTGTATTGAAACAAATGAGTCAAATATATATATAATATTAGGCAGTCATGCGATCCTGAGCTGGATTTGATTTAGGAGTGGTGTCAGTTGAGCCAAATCACATTTGCTCAGTGAGCTGGTATTTTTTTCCAGGTGGATGCCTCTGTGTCTTGCAGAATCTTGGCTTTCCTTTAAAAGTGTCCAGGCCTTATCATAAAAATAACCCTTTAAATGTGAACCGTGTGTAAACTAATGTAGCAACATGTGCAGAATCAGCTGGTAGTCTAGTACAGTAATTCATTCTGAGAGGGATGGACTGATCCTATTCCTACCAAGAACACTGAGCAGGAGCCCAATGATGATAGTTGCACTTTGTCAGCATGATTTCGCTGCTGATGAAATGTCCTAAGAGAGGATGATCGTATTAAGCAAACGCTGAACAGTCTGCTGTGAATTGCAGCTGATCCCATCATCAAGAAGGAGGGAGTGTATTGTCACTTATACATTCCCAATCTGGTCCCTGCCTGAAGGTGAGTTCTGTAGATTTGCTAGTTTTTTGAGCCATCCAGTCCTTCTGAGATTTCTGTGATCACATTTATTTACTTTTTGGCTCAGTCATCTTGGTCATCTAATGATCCAATTGAAAATATGGTTAAATATGAACAATAGTTGGGACTTCAGAGCATTTTAGTTCTGACAAAATTGGTGACTCTGCGTGTCTTACAGTGGTACTGCTATAGCAGCACAGCTGTGCTCTTGTAAGGTGTGCAGTGTAGAAATAACCTGAGTAATCATGGGCCAAATTTACCCCACTGGAAGTCCAATGAATTCTGTGAGTTTACAGAAGGGATGAATTTGGTCACTTAGCTACATTTTGAAATGAAGGTCCAAGTTCTGATCTCAGTTATGTGGCTGTAAATCTTAAGTAACTAACTCATTTTGTTGGGTTTTTTTTTTTTTTTCAATGTTCTTGGTTTTTTTTTTTTTTTTTTTTTTTTTTTTAAAACTAAAATGATTCACTTGATGAATTGACGGAAGCATCCTTCAAATCAATAGATAGTACATGTTACACGCAACTGTCTTATATGCTGATACTTCACCCTTGATTGGGAATAGTAATAGGCTTCTCTTTCTGCTGTTACCTGACAAAGGAATAGCAGGAGCCACTGGAGGGTTTTAAGTGTGAATGTCTTGTTTTTTCTTTTGTGGCTGCAATGAAAGAGAAATGTACAAGCTTACACAAAGTAGCTGCCTATTTTGCACAAAAGTTAGCATGACATGGAAAAGAATCCATTAATCATTTATTTTCCCTCTCAACTGATAACACAGTTTGGTAGGAATTACTATTATTTGAAAGATTTCCTGCATTTGTTCCACAGAGCAGGATGTTAAGTCTTTCATCTACATATTCAGTTACTGTCTTGTGTTTTCTGGCTACTACTTTATTTGGGATTGGCAACTTTGGCTGTCAGGAGGACTGATCTTGCTAAGGTCTACTGATATCTGGTCAAAATACATGGCTTTAGTCCCTCATCCACAACCATTGCAGGCAGGCCCACTGAAGCGGGAGGACCAGCATTTCAAATTTGGCAGCGGTAGCCAGAGATCTGGGCTCCTTTGAAATGAGGCGGGAACGCTGTGCCCAACTGTCAGGGAGTGGGGAGAAGGGCAGGGCAAGCATGACAATCTGGGTTGGCATTGAGGGCTGACTGCCCTTGGTCCTGACCCTTTCACTCTTGACCCTGCCTCTTCTCCCACCTTGCTCCAGGGTCTGCTGATTGCAGGCACTGTTCTACTTATTTAACTCTCCAGTCTTCACTGGATATGCTCATACCAAGGTAACTTAGCCTCCCTCATCTTGTCTTCATCTGGAGAAATCTACATTAGGCCCCTTGTCATCTTATTTTGTTTCCTATCATGAAATGTCCAACTATTTGACCACATGGGTGTTTTTCATTTTGTGTTGGAGAGAGTGCTGATTGCCTTGCCTGTGGCTGCTTAAGAGTCAGGTCAGCCAGGTTACAATTTTATAAACTCTGCCTTTTACTTTCATTGGCATCTTTGTGCCTCCAAAGAACCAGGGTCAACTCCCACTCTTGCACTAAGCAGCTTCAATACAGTACCAGGCTTCACTTAAGAGGGCACCATTGTTAGCAGCCATTGAGCCTGTGTATTTAAACTCTCTGCTTGGGATATCCATCATGGTGAGTCCTCCTTCCTCAGTTATCACAGCTTTGATCTTATCAACGGTCATGCTAAGTCCTGCCTGCTCAATACTGTGTAGTTGCTATTCAGGGTTGGCTTTCACGCTCTCTCAATCTTCTGTGCCGATCACTAAATCTCCTGGGAACAGCATGTTCCAGGATGGCTCTGGTCGTTCTTACATTTGTGACAGCCACAAACCAAAAGGTGCTCAATGCTGGCCCTTGATATAGGCCAGCATTTACTGCAGTGTCTCCACTGTAGCTCCATTTAGTTTTGAGTATGGTAGTCACTCCATCATGCATAACCTGGATAAGACCAATATGTCCTGCTGGCGTTCCTCTTTGTGGCAAACTCTGCCAAACTAGTTCTCTTGGTAGGAGGTTATACTCTGTCTCCAGGTCCACAAAGATGATGCCTAGCTGCCATCTTTTCTTTCCTCCCTGACTTTCTACACAAATACTTTAGTGCAAATATGGCATCAATTGTGCTCAACCCTGGCAAGAATCCATACTGACCCTTCCAAATTTCAGCAGTTCCATGCAGATGCTTTTCAATAATTTCCCATATTTACATAACATGCCACATCAGCTTCCAGAGATGATAACACAGAGGGTACTATCCTCTGTGCTTTAAACCTGAGCACCACAAAGCTTTTGTTCTATTCATCTGGCATTTCCCTTTCATATGAAGGGTTACAGGTTACGAGCAAATTTAAATTGATGTTTCAGTAAAAAGATTCATGCTGTAAGATTCTGAAGCCTTTTCAATCATATTATGGAAAGAAGGAGGTCAAATAACTGCTTTCCCTGTGACATTTCACGTCAAGTTATTACAATGCTGACATGTTACGTTTCTGTTCCACCCATTCTGATCTGCATCTCCCTACCTCATTCAGTCTCCCCTGCTGTTCCTGCTCTTGCCTCTCCCCTCAGCACTTCATTCACATTGCCTGAAAATAGTGAATTCATGGAAGTCAACTGCTGATGCACAATTTTAGCTATGCCAATTGCATATCTAAAATTGATTTTTATCTGCAGTCAACTTCCATGTCTGTCTACACAGCAAAAGGTCGACTTTCCTTATTCCACACCTCTCGCAAGGAGTACAAGGGTCGATGTTGGCCCACTGGGAGCATCATTTCACGCAACCCCGGAAGATCGACCCTGAGAGCCACACTTCAGCAGAAGCTCAACCTACTCAGGGTCAATCTTTCAGGGGATTTGATTTCACATGTGTGCAAAATGACACTCCCAGGGATCAACGTTGACCCCTGTACTCCTCATGAGAGGCAAGGAATCAGGAAGGTCAACTTTCTGCTGTGTAGACAGGCATGGAAGTCAGCCATGGATAAAGCAACTTTTAGCTATGCAATTGATGTAGTTAAAATTGCTCATCAGCATTAGACTTCTACGTCTAGTACAGACATAGCCATAGAAGAAAACCTCCCACCTTTGGGTTCCCCAAAGCATCCTGTCTCTTTTCAGATCCTATGTTCCCTGGGGCAGAGGCTTGTGCGTTCTTGAACATCATAACCCTATTGCTGCCTGTACAAAGAGTACAACTACTACTTTTAAGACTAATTTTGAGTTGGTGGAGGTGAGACAGGCCAATCTGCTGCAAAGTCTGTTTTCTTTGCTCCTGCTGGGACCCATTGCTATCAGCTGTTCCTGCAAATGCCAGTTTGGGTTTACTCTCTGTCCACCCTGTGAGAGAGCATATTGTTCCTTTCTAGGTGCTAGAAAAGAACAAGCCTGGACCAGCATCTTTATTTCTGTGTAAGGGTGCAATCAGATTTGTGGTCTCCAATACACAGTAGTCCACAAACCCAACCATCCCAATTAAACATAATTGCCAGTAGAAGTATAGGAAATAAACCAAAATGATATCTCTTGAGGATTGAATTAATTTTTTTTTCCTTTAGAGAGAGGTATGTGGCTTGTACAGCAAATAGCTGAAGTCAATAGAGACATGCTAAGACTTGAATTGATTTTTTTTTTTTGCTAGTGTCCCAGGGATTGTGGGACCAGCTGTGACCTTGATTAAACATAAAATGAATTGACTGTGGATTTACACGGGTGTAAAAGAGGTTCATTGCGTTTCCACAACTCGTAGTGTTCAGTAATAAAACAGCTGTTCAGAATTTCCAGTTAGCTGCTTTGGGGAACCATTATCCTTTGGCATCAGCTTGCTTTAATGCTGGTAATCAGCCACTATTTGGAACAACATTTGTATAGAGCAAGCTGTGGTGTTTGAAGAGGTTAAGCATCATTCCAGTATCTGACTGCTCTAAATGTTCAGGCTATTCAGACATAAAAATATATTTTTATGAGCACTGAGTTTTGTGCTTTGTTTTTCACAGCTTGTAACAAGTAAAGAGACAAGGGGCATTGCTTGGGAATGCAGACTTCCTTGCAATTAAATATCCACAGCTGGCCCATGTCAAGTGGCTTGGACTTGTAGGGCTTGGGCTGCAGTCTGGGCTTCCAGAGCTCAGGCTCAAGCATAAGACCAAACATCTACACCACAATTGTACGACTTGGTAATCCAGCCCTGTGAGCCTGAGTCAGATGGCAGCCACTGGTGATTAATTGTAGACATACTCAGAGTCTGGAGAGTATGCTTCAGATTTGCTAGTGTCCAGGGCATGTGTATGTGTGCCCAGTGACGTCACTAACCTCAGTGAGTTTGCATGGGTGTAACCAAAATAGAAGTTGGCCCATAGTTCCAAGGTTTTTTTTGTTGAAAGGAGATATGATTAATTTGAAAGAGACATAAAAGACTTTTGTGAAATGGGCATAGAGGCAATGGCTGCATCTACATGAGCAAGTTCTTTCAAAAAATCTTTTGAAAGAAGGGAGCTCTTTTGGAAGAGCCCATGGAGTGTCTACACACAGAAAGCGTTCTTTCAAAAGTAAATCAGAGGAACGTGGTGCTCCTTTCGAAATCACTCTTACTTTCCCATTTCAGGAAGAGCACCCTCTTTTGAAAGCTTCTTTCAAAAGAAAACATGTAGACACTTCACATGTTCCTTCTTTTGAAAGAACAGTCTTCATTTTCAATCCCTGGCCTGTTCTTTCGAAAGAGCAGCTCACTCTTTTGATCCACTTTTTTGTGTGTGGAAGCACTCTTTTGATAGAAGCTCTTTTGGAAAAGATCTTCCAGAAGAGCTTCCTTCAAAAGATCTGTGTAGTGTAGGTTTAGCCAATACCTTGTGGGGAAATGGATTGAGTCTGATAGCTACTGTGTGACATTTTCTTGTTGAGCACAATTAGTTTCTGTGTATCCATTCTCAGTATAGTGCAGGGGTCTGCAACTGAAATCACGAGAAGAGCCATTTTTTTTTCAAATTCAGTTTCAAAATCAATCCCTCAAGAACTGCAATGCTAGTGAGTAGGAGACAGTCCTTAAGAAATAATGTCAAAATGTGCTTTATTTTAATAACAGCTCAGGCACGCACACACAATGAATTGTGCCAGTTAGAAAGTTGTTACCCATGTCTCTAGGCTTTACGCCCACCCCATCCTGCAGCACCCCCTCCACACCTCCAGGCTTAATCCCTCTGAGCCCCAACTTCCCACCTCTGCCCCCATGATTAACTCACCACAGCGCATAGTTGCGCCATGGCCGCCACCGCTGCCGTCACCTCCTTCTTCATAGGCTGCGTGGCTCTGGCAGGGGCAGGCTCAGCTGCCCCTCCTCCCAGCTCTCCTGCCAGCTGACTTCCACCCACGTGGGGCGGCTCCCTGCCTGGCTGGCTTTGACTTCTGGGCTCCCTGCCCTGTAGTCGCTGAATGCTCAGCAGCTCCAGAGCTCTGCCACCTCTTAAATGGAATTTATTTTTAAAAAAATAAATTCCATTTTCAGCAGCGGCTGGCTCCAGAGCTACAAGAGGAGTCAGTGGCAGCAGCTCTTGGAGCTGCAAGTAGCTCCTTAAGGAGCCGCAGGTTGCCAACCCCTGGTACAGCGGCTATGATGGTGTTTTGTACCTCTCACCCCTTGCCCCCCAGACAGTGAAAAGATTAATGTAGGCCTAAGAGACCAATTATGCTATGTCCCTGCACTTGGAGTGTGGGCCAGGCCCCATTAAAGATAACACTCAGCTGAGGGAGGAGATGGGTAGTGACTAAGGGCAATAGAGACCTGAGCGGGGCTGCAAGGAGGATGTCTGCAGCCCCTACCTGAGACTAGTAGAGAGACTGCAAGTGTCAAGAAAGAGGTGTAGGTAGAGTCGGTTCTGGGATACTCTACTAGGTAGAGGAAATCTGGCAGGAGGCCAGGAGAAGGACAAAGTGCTTGGAGTTGAAGCAAATGCTAGTGGTGCGCTCTGGTAACAAGACGGGGCATATGCTGCCAGGGAGGGAGGCCTGGAGCAATATTCAGAGAGGGATGGAAGATCAAACCTGGGGTGCGGGTGGAGGGTTAACTATAGTACTTTTGGCTTGGGGTTGTGTTGAGAGATTCCCAGGAATGAACCAGTGAGTCCTAGCTCTGAGAGAAGGGTGAAGCTGGAGAGTCTGTGGGTGAGGCCTGATGACATGTGAGGTAGGAAGAATGAACCTTGACTGCTTCAGGCTGGAATTTTATTTAGAGATAGATGGTTTCCCTACTGTCACTAGTAAGGTGGTGTGAGGCCCATGAGAAGAGGGTAAGAATGACTGGGAATCCAGAAGGAAGCATGTACAAACCATTGGGCCCAGAGCTGAAAGTTGATGGATGGGCAAATTGTTTTTGCTGGGCCTTCTGTATGTCCCCAGGAGTGGGACTAAAACATGACCTGGCTGGAGGATGTAGTCATGGGACTGGAGTGACCAGGGGCAAGAGTGCTAGATAGGAAAGGGCAGCTACACTAGGCCTGGCTATGAGGGGATGCTCTAGTAGTTTGTAGAAAGGCAAGAAGGTAGCATTTTTGTGTGTTTTCATTAGTGATCGGATGAACAAGCGTAAATAAAATAAGAATGATCTTGAATCTCAGATCAGATCAAACCTCTACAACTCTCAACTGACTTTCAACTTTGCTGTGCTCCCTCTTGGGAAAGTCAAGATTGAGCAAGCTCATTTGGTGGAGGCATTGCAAGCACCAAGAGAGTTTGCCTTCTACCTTAATTTCTCTAAGGCCATGTCTACACTTAGTAACAACTTCGAAATGGCCAAATTGAAGAATACCAATGAGGTGCTGAAAAGCATATTCAGCGCCTCATTAGCATGCTGCCAGCCGTGGCACTTCGAAATTGCTGTGTTTCTCTCTCACGTGGCTCGTCTACACCGGGGTCCTTTTTGAAAGGACCCCACCAACATTGCAATCCCCTTATTCCTATGAGCTCATAGGAATAAGGGAATTGCAGTGTTGGTGGGGACCCCGGTGTAGACGAGCCGCACAGGAGTGAACCGTGGAAGTTTTGAAGTGCTGCGGCTGCTGGCATGCTAATGAGGTGCTGAATATGCATTTCAGCACCTCATTAATGTTCTTCGATTTGGCCATTAACATGGCTATTTTGGAGATTTTACTAAGTGTAGATGTAACCTAAATAGAGTGCATTTTGGAGGTGATGTGTTTTGGAAAGCTGGTTTCGGTGTTAGCTGGGAATTCTGAAAGAGGGCTTTGCCTGAGTGCCGTTTGACCACTGCCATTCAGGAACTAGTGTATACAGTATAAATAAAATGAGTTACAATATTACTTGACGGGAATGAAAATAGGTATTGTTTTAGATAGTTTGTAATTGTATGGGTTATTTTAAACAAAAATCTTTGTCCAATATGTTTTAAAGATAATTAAAATAATTTAAATGTAATAATTCACTGCAGTGTGCCTGGGTGTTAAGAGATCACACATTTTTCTGGGTATCAATCAATTGAATGGGATAATATACTCCAGCTGATAAAGAATTAAATTAGAATCTGGAGTCCATTCTCAGATCTGGTATGATAGAACTTGAGCAAGTCACTTTACTGGATTCTTTTGCTTTCCTTATTTATAAAATAAGTCTGATACTTTAGCTTTGTAAAGCACTTTGAGACTAGAGATGAAAAGTGCTACTCTGTGCAATATGTACAATTTTATCCGCACATTCTGTCACAACTTGAATTCAAACTTAGTTTTCAAAATTCTGTCCATTTAATAGGACATTGTACATTATTTTCTGATAGCAGATGTCTTGGGAATCAGCATAGTGTTGTTTATATCACAGTTGTGCATAGAGGTCCCTTCTGGGATTTGAGCTCTTTGTGCGTTTGACACTATCTTCAAGAATTTCCAGTGTAAGTAGACAAGAGAAAGCATGGGAGTTAAAACAGAGAGATCAACTAACTTATTGGCAGTCACATGGAAAGTCATTTTCAACATCAGGACTAGAACCCTGATCCTTGGCATCCCAATCTGTTTCCCTAGTCATATTCCTTTGTTATCTAGTAGTGTCGTCTCAACTGTAACACCGATAGACATGGGTTGCTGGCACCAGGGATAGAACCTGCAAGCATAGGGTCTAAAACCCTGCACTCTACCAAGTGAGCTAAAGGCCAACTGGCTTCCAGCCAAGGCTGTAGAGCAGAGACTTTGCTCACCCCAGATGGGGTCTCAGTACCTCTGGGTACTACGCAGTACTTAACTGGTGCTGCTAAGTCTCGAAGTTTGAAAGAAGACACTCCAATTTTATTAAGCTGATCATTGTCGTGAAAAACTCCAAAGTATCCTGGTGTCAGCAATACCACGAGAGCCACAAAAAGGGGAAGAAGTGCTCTTTGGGTTCCCTCCAATAGTTGAGTGCATCTATAGATGCAGATGAAATGTTCCTGGTACTCAGGGAATGAACTAAATGTTTGTACTAGACCAGATTGTGGCTTTGTGCATAGCAAACAAGTGTAGTAAAATACAGGACTTGAAATGGCACATTTCCTTTCTTGTCACAGCATGACGCTGAGACTTCAGCTGCTGAGAAAGTCTTGTGAGAAATGAAGTCATTGCTTGCAAGAGGGTTTGCAGCTTCCACGAGCAGTATTTCCCACCCGCTAGCTCCTTGATATTCTGCTGAATATACAAAAGTGTATCAATCATATTTAATAAATACATGCTGCATCTACTTCTGAAATCTATGCACAGTTGAGCTGCTACTAAACACAACGACATGTTTGTTCCTCCACACCCTTTTTAATGCTCTCATCTGAATTCCCATTCAGGAATGTATTGTCTTTCAACAGGGTAGTTGCGCAGCTATATTTAATACAGTGTCAGCAATTGCATTACAGCACGCCAAAGTTTGTAAACTGCCTATTAAAACAACTCCTACCTAAGGTCTGGTCTCTGCATTTATTTTTACCAATTTTAAGTAAAAGCTGCTTGGCTGCACTTTTAAGAAAACGTATTAGGGAAGTGTGGTCTGTTGGTTAGCACTGTGGACTGGGTGCTTGGATTCCTGGGCTCTGTTTCTTTGGGTATGTTTATGCAACAGTCTCTAAGCTGTGATTGCAGCTCTAGCAGACATACCCACACTAGCATGGCCAAAAGTAGCACTGTGGATGTGGAGGTGAAGTTTTCAGCAACACAGAGAGAGAGGTACCTGGGATCATGGGAGGGGCTCATATACCCTATGCTGAAGCCTGTGCCAGCTCTTTGCAATTCTAGTGTAGGTAAAAGTGTGGAGTGTCTACCTGAGCTGTGGTCCAACCTTAAATTGCAGTGTAGACTGACCTGAGCTGCGTCTACACGTGCACGCTACTTCGAAGTAGCGGCAGTAACTTCGAAATAGTGCCCGTCACGTCTACACATGTTGGGCGCTATTTCGAAGTTGAAATCGACGTTAGGCGGCGAGACGTCGAAGTCGCTAACCCCATGAGGGGATGGGAATAGCGCCCTACTTCGACGTTCAACATCGAAGTAGGGACGTGTAGACGATCCGCGTCCCGCAACATCGAAATAGCGGGGTCCTCCATGGCGGCCATCAGCTGGGGGGTTGAGAGATACTCTCTCTCCAGCCCTTGCGGGGCTCTGTGGTCACCGTGGGCAGCAGCCCTTAGCCCAGGGCTTCTGGCTGCTGCTGCTGCAGCTGGGGGTCCGTGCTGCATATACAGGGTCTGCAACTAGTTGTTGGCTCTGTGTATCTTGCACTGTTTAATGAAAGTGTGTCTGGGAGGGGCCCTTTAAGGGAGCGGCTTGCTGTTGAGTCCGCCCCGTGACCCTGTCTGCAGCTGTGCCTGGCTCCCTTATTTCGATGTGTGCTACTTTGCCGTGTAGACGTTCCCTCGCTGTGCCTATTTCGATGTTGGGCTCAGCAACGTCGAAGTTGAACATCGACGTTGCCAGCCCTGGAGGACGTGTAGACGTTATTCATCGAAATAGCCTATTTCGATGTCGCAACATCGAAATAAGCTATTTCGAAGTTGGGTGCACGTGTAGACGTAGCCCTGTTGTCCCTTACTCACCTTGACTAAGCCACTGTCCTTACTTAGGTGGATGAAACCTCTCTTTACTTGATTAGAATTTGCACCCTCATCAGTGGAGGGCAGAATTAAATGCTTAATTTTTCTGTATCTGTTTCCTTATTTGTAAAAAGTTATTTTTCCCTTACTTTACAGACCTGTAGGATGGATGTATTCACTAATTCTATGTCTAAAAATCAGCTTTGAGTTCTGGCTCTGGAAAAATTGAGATGTAAAAAATTGTGCTTGTTTCCAAGGATCTGGTTGAGATCTCTTTTGAAAATAAAGCCATAGACGCCAGCTTCGCCTTCCCACTCAGACCTGTAGAGGTAGCTTGATCTGCTCTCACCTGTCAGACATTAGAAGAGGTGCCAGTCTCCACACCCTGCCTTATTCAAATAACCCTTAAAAGTCACTTTTGCAGCATCACCTACAGAAATTAAGGGATCACGAATGACTTGGTTGGAGGGCCATCAAAGATAGTTTAAGCAGGATGATTACAATAATGCTGGAAATAGCAAGGTGGACAGCATGGAGGTATAAGAGATGACTTCACTTGTATGTTGCAGCACTTTCCCCAGCTTTCATCTTGTACTTATTTTCTCCGCAATTATCCATATTTCCATTGAGTTGGTCCCATAACTATACACTTTCAGCCCTATTGCAGTTTAAACGAATAAACAAGAAGGCTTCTACTTTTTATTTATGCCATTGTCTCTTGCCAATTTGGAGACTGATCCTGTAAAGGGCTGAGTGAGTGAAGCACAACAGGCACCCAGTGACCTGCACTGGAGTTGAAGCATTCCAGACCCTGGAAGACTGGAATGCGAAAAGGTGAACATTGCACTTTCAAGGCACTTACACGCTCTGCAAATGTCTGTACATCTTGTTCTGACTGATTCATTCTATTTAGTACAGGTTGAAACCTCTCTAATCCGGAACACTCTTGTGGCCAGCAAACTCCGTCATCCGGCGTGATTTTAGTTAGCCGAAGAACCACTTACCATGGGCGTAGCCGTTTCCTGTGGTCCCATAAAGTTTGTTTCCAGCCACCCATCCTGGCATTCGGTGTTCTGTGCTGTTATTAGCTGTGATGTACCCCAAATGTCTTCTGAAAGCCCAGAGGGGTAGCCGTGTTCATCTGTGGCTGCATCTACTTTACAAGATAGATTAGAACTTAGAGCAGTTAGCTCAATTTTACCATGTGGCTATCTTCACTGTAAATACCATTAGCTCGATTTTTTTTTTTTTTTTTTTTTTTTTTTTTTTTTTTGAGGGTGCACTAATCTCAAGATTACAAAATTGCAGTTACCTGACCAGTATAGCATCAAGCTAGAGTTCAGAAGTTTCACTAAAGGCCAGCATGGAAGCGCAATGCCTTAAAATTGAATTTATTAGACTCCAGAGGTGCCCCGTACGTAGCCTACAATGCCCCCCTCATTGCTCTGGTCTGGCCACCGTTCTCCAGTAACGGGAAGACTCTGAATTTCCAAGTTGGAGCAGGAAGCCTTTGGCTCTGGGCTCATGTTTGTATGACAGCCTGAGAAACGTCTTTCTTTCTTTGCTGTTAGCGCTGTGAGCACCTCTACCCATTCAAATAGCCCCTGCAGAGAGTTCATGGCTCTGTCTCTACACTTATTTTCTTCTGCGCTGCCTAGTGCCAGCCGCTGCCCTGCCGCACCACGTGGCCATAAGGCTGTTGTGGGGGTTGTGCTTGCATAACATGCCAAGAAACGTCTTCTCAGTGGTTTACATTTGCGTACAAACTCCCTTCCCTCCCCCACAGGTGCCACGCACTCTGGGTCTTTCCTGTGCTCAACCGTAGCCCCCAGCCCAATAAAAGGATGTTCTTGCCGTTTGGTGCTACAATAGATTGCATGTGCATAGGGCTCCAAGGTGGAAAAGATATTCGGGGGCTTGCTGACGCTGGGGGGGAAGTCTCCCCCAGTGGCTAAAATACGGGGGTGTTTTGCTGCCGCCATGGGGAAGCCTTCCCCATGGCAGCAGCAAGCCCCCCAATATGTTAGTTGCTGTGGGAAGTCTCAACTGGTCCCCCACTGAAGTCCTCCATGCCCCTTGTATAGCTTTCTACCACTGGGGGGAAGTATCCTCCGGCTCGGGAGGGCCACTTCAACCGGCACCCCCCCCAAAGCCCCTACACACATACCAGGGTTTGCTGCCACCGGGGGGAAGTCTCCCCCAGCAGCTAAAATACACGGTGGCCGGGGGAATACTTCAGCAATGATGGGAGGTGGAAGACTCGGTAGATGGCCAGTTGAGAACATGGTTGTTGCACCCGTGTTAGCAATGTAATGGGTGGGGAAATCAAACATTTTTCTTCCTATGCTTTTCTATCCTCTTTTTTTTTTTCTGACTTTAAAATACAGTCCAGGCCCCTGCATTATTTTCAGGGGTCACTTGCAATGGTGGGAGGTGGGACCCTCAGTGGATGGCCAGTTGAGAACACAGTCATTGCACAGGAACCTTATAGTGTACTGGAAAGCCAGAGACTGTCCCCATCAGCAACTCTCTTTTCTGAAAAACTTTCCTACCTTCTCTTTCTTCATGCTTTTTGGGGTCCCTGTATTAGTTTCAATAAAGTCAATTGTCTTTTTTCTGAGACTCTTCTATCCTCTTTTTCTTCTAACTTTGAGGGTCCCTGTATTATTTCCAGGGATTGGCATATTCTCGGGAATTGGGAGGGGAATGAGGAAAATTCGGTGTGGGAAGGTGATGTCAAAGACCAGCGAGCATACCCCAGAATGCTATGGGGATGAGGGAACTGTGGGAGAGGTTCCCACAACACACTACTGCAACAGTCGATGTTAGGCAATTTGAGTGTGGCAACAATGACTTGACTTTGTGAGGAGCACGTGGGAAGTGAGGATGGTCAAATTTGAACTTAGAAATTCCAGAATTACAAAATCAATATTATTGAATTTAAATTTATCTTGTAGCGTAGATGCAGCCTGTATCTTCACAAACAAGCAAGCAGTCCTGTAGCCCTTTAAAGAGTAGCACGATAATTTATTGGGTGATGAGATTTCATGGGACAAACCCACTCCTTTTTCCAGATCTGAAGAAATGGGCTTGTCCCACAAAATCTCATCACCTAATAAATTATTGTGTTAGTCCTTAAAGTTCTACAGGACTGCTTATTTGTTTTCTAAGAGCTCAGGAAGCAGTGGAAGTGTTGCTAATGTGTTAGAAAATATTGACCTTCCATCGTCCAGTAAATTCTCTCATCTGGCACCAGTCAAGTCCTGAGGATACTGGACGAGAGAGGTTCAACCTGTAGTAATTTTTACAGAATGAAAACAGTGATGTGTTTGGGAAAGTACCTGAGTCTCTAGGGTGTCTTCCTCTTTCAGCAGTAAGCCATAAATCTCATTAGTGTAATAGCACTGAGTATGCATTAGTATCAAGAAGGGATCCATTCCCTATGTACCAGTTTATGTCCATTAGTCTGTAATTGGAATGAATGTCCTATGAAACTATTACTCAGAAATAACCTCACAGAAGATATTCACAGAAGGTCTTATCAGTCATCTATGAATAACTTAGCCCTTGGCAGCAGCTGGGGTGCAATCATAAAACAATGGCCAAGAGAATAAATTTGGCATTAAAATATATTATCTACTATACCAAAATGCACTCTAGTTCATCCCTGCTTTGATTTAATAAAATGTGGTTACTTTAAAAATGGTTCTCAAATTGCTTTTATTATTTACTTTTCTGGAATTTAATAGTCAGAGGAAGAATTCCATACAAAAAGCCAAGGGTTAATCATGTTTCAGTATTTCATATTAACCTTAGCAACCCTACTGGGCTACTTAAATGCAAACATTAAAAAAAGAGACAGAAGAAAATCCTGCATTATTCTGAGTCCATTGCCAATGGGTCTTTAAACTCAGATAATTTCATGCACGGAGAGGTGGACTCTATTTTTCTTTCATTGGCTAAAATAACAATAAAGCTGAAGTTGGTGTATTTATTTAGTGAAATTCAGGAACTCTGCCCTGATGGTTTTAATCAGAGCTCCTGCTATGTGGTAATTAGGGGTTCTCTCTGATGGGTCTGTTTTTTAGTTAGGCTTCAGAATGTGCAGCAAGTTTAAATTTCCAGAGGCATTTGCAACTAAATGTTCCCTCATTTACATGCAGATTATCCGGGGGGACTCTTAAACACACAGACTCCTATTGCAAAAACATGGGCACGACATATTAGTCCTTTTTCAGCACTTTCTTCTTCGAGGAAAAGTATTCCTACGTAAAATTCTCCCTTTTATATGTACCTGAAATCCATTCTCCTCCATGTAGGTTGTCAGCCTTCAGTGCTCTTTCCCAAGCAGACAAAGATGCTCTAGCTGAAAATGTGACGGAGCTATGATTGTGTGTCCTTTTTTAAATGATGGATATAGCAGGATGAATCCAAGGTACAAAATTCATCTCAGGACCTCACTTCAGATTTTAAATCCACATCCTCACCCAAAAGCCCCACTTACAGTACAACTGTAGCATATGTAAGAAGCAGTGCTGTAGCACCTTTTAAAGACTAAGAAATTTACTAGCTAATGAGCATTGGTGGGTAAGATCCACTTCTTCAGATTAATGGAGTAGACCGCAGTGTCCAATAGGCAGCCTGCGGAACATGTAAAACAATTGCCATGGAGCTCCTGATGGAAAAATGTTGGGACATCCCTGGAGTACACAATTAGATTCCGAGGTTTATGTAGTGGGGAGATGGGTTGGGGGGGAGGAAGGAGGGAAAAAGGGATTACTTGCCACTAGTAGGGCCAGTAGATGAGGCAAATTAAGTTAAATAGGATGTGTGCTACAGACTAACACAACTAGCCCTCTGTGTACAACTGTAACTGAGTCAAAGGAGCCCCTTGCAATGTAATTAAAAATGGGTGTGTGGACAGGGCTTTGCCATGGGCAACTCTTACTGGGGCTGTCCAAAGGCATCCTTAGATCTCTTAGGCTGTGTCTAGATTGCCGAGAACTGTCAGCAAAAGGTACACAAATTGCACGATGCATTTGCATATCTTTTGACAACAGCTCTGTTGGGAGAGGCTTTTCCCTGCATTTGGCCTGTCCACACGGGACCAAATGTTGGAAACCCCTCTATTGAGACAACCCTTCTTCCTCGTGAAACAAGGCGTATGGGGATGTCAACAGAATGCTCTTGACCAACAGATCTCTGCCGACAGATATGCAGCCTGGATGTGCGCTCTGTCGACAAAACTTAGGTTGACAGAGGTTTTGTCGACAGAAGCCTACAGTCTAGACATAGCTATAGACACTAACTCTATTGAAACCTTGTCCTATATAAATAATTGCTTGAGGATTTACCTTCAAACACCTGTGTGAGGATTGGAAACTATGACACAGGGCACAAAGGGGTTTTGCCTGTGATTGTAAAGGGAGTCTCTTTGGCACAGCTAAGAACAGAATGCAGAATTCTACAGTCCAGGCCCACTGCCTTAACCACAGTAGGTGCACGGGTCCATTCACTGGGATGAAGAGTGGGAATGATCAGGTTAATTGGCTGATGTCAAATCCACGTAGCTGGGGAAGAGGGGAACTTGTTGAGGTAATAGAACAGGTGGGGTGTTGTGGCAGAGTTGTTCTGGCTAGGAAAGGGGCATCACTAAGAGAAAGGGTGCAGGCAGGTTCCTCAGCTTGTACTTAGATTTGGGAGATTGCGATTTTTATTTTAATTCTTTTGACAATATCAGTTGATAATATTGATTTATTTTAATTTTTTTTATTAAATCAATTAAATATTCACAGTCGTAGGAATTTATGGGCTGGGAGTCAATAATGTAAAGACGCGTTGAGATTCAACAACCTAAAGCTTTACAATCATCAAAACACAAATGGCCAACATCACTTGTCAAAACATACAAAGTAAATATCCTCAAATCAAATGCTGCTAATTTCTTAGAGCGCATTTGTGGTTAGTATCTGTCAATTTCAATGACCATCATTGGACGTATTTTAGTTGTCGGTTTGTATATGTTGAAATTGGTATTTATCAATAAAAAATGTAATCTTTCCAAGCCCACCCAGTTATTTAGAGGGCTCTCCCTGAAAAGTTCCGCATTTATGATTCTTGGCACTATTTTCTCTCTCTGTATACAGTGGGGTGACATTTGTTTGGGACAGTCTAGGGCATGGATGGAGGCATATGCAAATGGAACCAACAAAATTCCTTTACAGTTCTCTGAAATAGCCTTTCTGCGTAATATGTGCCATAAAAATAGTAAGTAGAGGTGCAGTGTAAGAAGTTTAATTAGCATGAGACCGGGCTGGCCATATTACTCATAACCAGCAAAGCAACCACAAGGTGTGGAAGTCCTCCCGTTGGGTGCCCATAAAAATCTTTTATTGCATCACATCATCAACAGGATTGCTATTTATTTATCTCAGGCAGTTTATCTTTCAGAACACCTTGGACTTGAGAGGCTCAACTCCTTCTTTGCTCAGGTCTGGTGCTTGCAAAATGCTGTAGAAAGAACTTTTCCTAGTCCTTCCTGAACTCTAAAGGAGTGAGTATGAAGGAATAACTTTTCATGCAAGTCCTGGCAGCCCATAAACTCCTCATCGATATAGCATTGCTAGCGCTACTTCCTTTCACTTCAATGCAGTTAATACTAGGCATTAATTTGGCCCTGTTTGGCCCCATATGCATCTGCCATGTGTTTCTGACTGTCCGTAGATCAGAAACATGTCATGGTTGTCAGCATCAGCTCAGATGCTAATTTTAAACTATTTATTTTTTGTATGCATTGTTTGCTCTGGGCATAGCTGTCCCATTTCACTTCACTTAAGTTCCAGGTTAGATTATTTAAACAGAAACTAAAACGTATGAGTTGATGTGCTTTTATCTTTTAATTTTCAGATAAGATGTTGGTTTGGGGTGGGAGGTTAGTTGCATGTTCAAACATATCCAGAGCTTTGCCTTCCCAGCCAGGGATGTATGCCAAGAACATCAGAGAGACCAAGACTGCAGCTAGCACTAGGATGCACTTGGTGTTCTGCTTGGCTTTCTATACAATGAACAGTGTGCCTCATCAGTCTGTTTTTCAAAAAGCTGGGATGACGCTAGCTATTGGTTTTTTTTGTTTTGTTTTTTTCTTTCCTGTAGAAACGCATAAATACGTTAACGGGACTATTTGTTGCTGGACTGAATCTGGTGCATTCTCTTATGCACTTGAGAATATATATAACTTCTACCTGGACAGAGCTCATCAGCTTTTTCACCTACTATTTCAATCAGAACTGGCATTTTCCACTCTGATTTCTATACTTTTATTACTACTTTTATAAATCATATGCTCTTGAATAGAAATGCACCATGCATTCCAATAACTGTGTTCTCCAGGCCTTTTTAAAATTAGATGTTTCACCTTTACAGCTGTATTCTAAATAATAAAATCAAGGCTGCAATAATAAAGTATTTGAGGTAATCTTAATAGGAAACACAGTGTCTTCTATTTTAAGTGACCTCTTAAGATGTACCTGTGTACAATAAGAAATTACTGATGTGCATTGTGGTTTCATGCAATAAGCGTAGGAAGGATCACGTGTAATGTAATAGACATAATTTTGTACCATAAACAAAATGTTGGGCATAATTTCTTTAAAAACAAACAAAAAAAACCCTTTGTCTTACGTATTGTGTAAAAGTTGATATTACGCACAAAGCTGGGTTTGGATACGAATGGAACATAGTGAAGTCAGTGGGGGGTGCAGGAGATTAAGAACATAAGAACATAAGAATGGCCATACTGGGTCAGACCAAAGGTCCATCAAGCCCAGCATCCCATCTGCCGACGGTGGCCAATGCCAGGTGCCCCAGAGAAGGAGAACAGAAGACAATGATCAAGTGATTTATCTCCTGCCATCCATCTCCTGCCCTTGTTATGAAGGCTAGGGCACCATACTTTATCCCTGGCTAATAGCCATTTATGGACCTAACCTGCAAAAATTTATCAAGCTCTTTTTTAAACCCTAATAGAGTCCTGGCCTTCACAGCCTCCTCGGGCAAGGAGTTCCACAGGTTGACTGTGCGCTGTGTGAAGAAAAATTTCCTTTTATTAGTTTTGAACCTACTACCCATCAATTTCATTTGGTGTCCCCTAGTTCTTGTATTATGGGAAAAGGTAAATAATTTTTCTATATTCACTTTCTCCACACCATTTATGATTTTATATACCTCTATCATATCGCCCCTCAATCGCCTTTTTTCCAAACTGAAAAGTCCCAGTCTCTCTAGCCTCTCCCCATATGGGACCCTTTCCAAGCCCCTAATCATCTTAGTCGCCCTTTTCTGAACCTTTTCTAATGCCAATATATCTTTTTTGAGGTGAGGAGACCACATCTGCACGCAGTACTCGAGATGTGGGCGTACCATAGTTTTATATAGGGGAAGTATGATATCTTTTGTCTTATTATCGATCCCTTTTTTAATAATTCCTAACATCCTATTTGCCATACTAACTGCCGCTGCACACTGCGTGGATGTCTTCAGAGAACTATCCACTATAACTCCAAGATCCCTTTCCTGATCTGTCGTAGCTAAATTTGACCCCATCATGTAGTACGTGTAATTTGGGTTATTTTTTCCAACATGCATTACCTTACACTTACCCACATTAAATTTCATTTGCCATTTTGCTGCCCAATCACTCAGTTTGCTGAGATCTTTTTGTAGTTCTTCACAATCCCTTTTGCTTTTGACTGTCCTGAACAACTTGGTGTCATCTGCAAACTTTGCCACCTCACTGCTTACCTCATTTTCTAGATCGTTGATGAACAAGTTGAACAGGATCGGTCCCAGGACTGAGCCCTGGGGAACACCACTAGTTACCCCCCTCCATTGTGAAAATTTACCATTTATTCCAACCCTTTGTTTTCTGTCTTTTAACCAATTCCCGATCCATGAAAGGACCTTTCCTCCTATCCCATGACCACCTAATTTACATAGATTAGATCATCTTGCTCAGAATTGTCGCTCAGAAAGGAAGAGGGCAACCTCAGAAAGAGGCACTGTGGGCAAGATGTCATAAGGAAACTACAGGGAGCCAGGAATAAAGGACTGCAGTGAACCCTCAAAATGCGAGATTTTGACTTGCGCTTAACTCACATTTAATGCGAGTTAAGCAACTCAAAATCCTTCTCCCCCTGCTCTGGCTCAACCCCTACAGCCCCACATGGCCTCAGTTCAAACCCCACCCATGCATGGTTCTTGCTTGACCCTTCTCTTCCCCATGCGGCTCTGGCTCCGGCTCACCACCCCTCATGTGCAGCCCTGACCCATCCTCAGTTCAAACCCCCACCCCAGCTTGCTACCCGAGCACGGCTCCGGCTTACCACCCCCAAATGTGGCCCCAGTTAAAACCCCCTAGCCCCAGTTAAATCCCCTGTGGCTTGGCTCACCCCCCAAGCACAGCTCTGGCTCAGCTCCCCTGGCACTTGTTCAAACCCCCCACAGCCCGGCTCACCACCCCGGCCATCACTCTCTAGCTCAACTTCACCCCCTGTCCCCCTGCAGCCCTAACCCACCCCAGGCTTAACCTCCCTGTCCTCCTCCCAGGTCCCCAACCCACTACCAAGCTTAACTCTCCTTAACTGTGCCCCCCAACCCTAGGACTTTCCTTTCCAAAGGAGCTCCAGGTGCTCTTGCTGCTTCCCTGGCTGCAGAACGTGCATTCCACTGGGGGAAAAAGCTGCCCCCTGACTTACATGACATTCTAGTTACGTGAGGGTGTGTGGGAATGCAACCCTCACGTAAATTGAGGCGCTACTGTATGCATAGATGCATTGACCCTATAGGGGGCAGCCATGAGTTTTTTAGTGGGGTCCCTGGAGCAGACCACACTGAAAGAGAAATCTAAGGCCTCCAAAATGTTTGGTCAGATATGGTGGCAGATGTGGTAGTGGGTGATGAATACACGTTGAATAACCTTCAGCCCTTGTGGTGTCAGCTTGAAATATTGGCACACCACCCAAAGTTTGTCCTTATTTGGATCTGAAGGAAACAGAGTTAAGGGTACAACAAGAAGTCTTGTGGCACCTTATAAACTATAACAGATATTTTGGAGCATAAGCTTTTGTGGGCAAAGACCCGCTTCATCAGATGCACGAGTCGGGGGGTGGTTTCAGAGGGGTATTTAAAGAGTGGGGTCCCAGTAAAAGGGAGGGCCAGAGCTGACAAGGTCTATTCAGCAAGGTGTTAATGGCTTAGTATCAATAGTACTTATCAAAAGAGGAAAAAACAAGTCAGATCAAACAGGGGGATGTGAGCCTTTGTCAGAGTCTAAGCGGGAGATATTAACACCCAGGGCCCAGAAGCTGCCTTTGTAAACTGCAAGCCGCTCCCAGTCTCTGTGTAATCCTTGGTTAATGGAGTCAAATTTGCAAATACATTGCAGCTAAGAGATTTCTCTCTCCATTTGATTTTTGAAATTTCTTGGTTTCAGGACTGTCACCCTTAAATCTGCCACTGAGTGTCCAGAGAGTTAAGGGTATGCTCAGTTATAGGCATAGTAAACCATGGCTAAGATTTAGAAATGCCTTTGTGGTCAGGAGCTTCTAGCTCTGTTGTATGAGAACAGAATGTTAGTACATTTGGGGACAAATATATCCCCAGGGGTATGTGGAAGAAGGAAAAGTAGTGTAATGGGTATCTTCTTCCCCACTAGCCAGATGGCAGGTGGGTTTGGTTTGAGGGAATCAGGGTGTGGGGAAATGGAAAGTGAATATTGAAGTAATTGGGGTGTGGTGCTGTCTGTTGATGAGATATTAGCTTTTTTGTATGAGGGCTCTGACTGCATTGAAAGACTACTTGTTTTTAATGTTTTTAATAATCCTAATGTTACACTGTTCTCCTAGCCATTGTACAGATGTGCTGCAAGGAGCTTAGCTAAGCTAGTGAAAAACCACAATTCACGTCAGTGGCAGACCAAGGACTGAAATTCAGGAATCCCAGCTTTCAGAAGTTTCTTTTATTGTCCTTGTTCTGTTTTTGTCCACACAAGAAATAATAGATGGCATCACAGACAATAGTAAGGATAGTTGTTCCTGTCAAAGATCCTTCTCCTAGATCTCCAAAACTTGAATTCCCCTATATGCCTTCTCAGATCTTCATTATTGTCAAACCCCAAAAGCTATTTCACTCAGGGGAGTTCCACTCCATTCACTTGAGGGGGATTCTGTCAGAGATGGATTTAACTCAACATGACTGGGAATATTTTTGGGAACATTTCTCACCACCCACTTACCCACATTTGAGCAACATTTCCATGGCATTATTATTACAAACCACTATGCATAATCATTACACAAACAGGATCATTCATTCAGTTCACCACAGATCTTATCCGGCCATGACCTATGTGTGATCCATCTTGTGACAAATGATTGTTCAGCTCATCAGGAAACTGTCATCTCTGACTTCTGTTTTGATGGTAAACCAAGGTAGCTTCCTTATTGTGAATTCTGGGAAAGTCCTTGTATCTGATGCAGGGGAGACTATTTTAGGACTTTATGGCTGGTATCACTTTGTAATTTCTCTGAATATTGTAAATGCCAGGAAACACTCCGCCCTGTTCTTCTGTTATACAAGAGGAGAAATAGGCCATGCTACCATTGTAATGATCATTAAAGCTTCCTGGGTGCATAGTAAGGGGGAAATTTTCTGTGAATAAGGTGAGATACATGCAAAGTTTTGGTGCATTGCTTTAACTTCACATTCTTCTTGCGAGTATTCCAGAAAGCACCCATGACAGGAATTGTAAATGTAGTAATAATAATAATAATTAATGAATAATTTGCAGTTATATTTGCAGAATTGCAGTTATAATCTTCTGTCCAAGGATCTGAAAGAGATTTACAAATATAATTAAGCTTCCCTACTCCCCTGCAAGGAAGACATATAATTCTCCCCAGACTACAGACTGGTGAAGTGTCTTGTCAAAAGTTGCACAATACTTCAGTGGCAGAGGCAGGGAAATTAAAAAAAAAAATAAAATAAAATACAGCTCTTTTGTACTGCTGCTTAATGGCTAGCTGAGCATTTCAATAATGTCAGGGAATTCTTTCTGTGGTACAGCCACAGTAAATCTGTGCAAGCAATCTCTGGACATACAATAGCCTATAAGATGCTGTAAAAAGCCAGCAAAATTTTGCGGCTGCCAGGAATTAGGGGCCAGAGCACCTCCAGCAGCAGCTGTGGATTAAAATCACCTTTACCCCTCACTCAGTGCCATCCCTAATATGTGGAGTAGAACAGGCATAAGCAACCCCTGGCAGAGGTGCTAAGAGTGGCATACAAACCAATTTTCATCAGCACACGAGATGGGAGCTCAGCCTTTCCCTTCCTTCCCCATGCAGCTGGGAGCTTGCTCAAAGCCATGCCAACTGTGGATTTATGAAAGACCAGTTAATGCTACCAACCACCACCTAACTGGTAAAGCTCTGCACTTCAATTTAGTTATGAATAAAGCTGTTGTAATTAGGATGATTAGTGACTTGAAAAAGTATCACGGGCACTTGGACCATACATAGAGGTCAAGAAGCCAAATTTCTGCACTCCACCTTGGAAAGGTTGCTGATCCTGGGAATAGAGCTTTGATGCAGCTGACAGTTTTGGTGCTGGGAATCCTGATTTCTAGTTCTGTTTTAAAACTAAACATGCTTCCTGCTTTACTCAAAATACCCAGTTTTGCTGTGCATTTGAGTTTTGTGTTCACATTTCTTTTAAGTCCTTGTCTATAAGAACTTTTTTCTAACTTACAGCTAAGAAAAAAATAGCTGTTCTGCAAACCCATTATAGAAGCCTGTTCAGCTAATACTGAAAAGTTTGAACTTTTTCTCCAGGAAAGATTACCTGCTGCTAGATTGGATAGTTAGCTATATGGTCTGCATGATTACCCACTTAAGAAGTTGATAATATTTTCTGCATGTGAAGTTCTAATGAACAGTGTTTTCTTCCTGTGCAGTGTTTCCTCATTCCATTGTCTCATAGTGGGCGTCATAGTAGGGAGACTTTAGAGAAAATGTTGCAGTCCTCAAGGAAAGATGTTGGGTACGGTTATACTTAGGGGTTCAATCAAACATATTACAGAGAATGAAAGGACTCCCCTTGGCCAGTGGGTCCTAAATAATTATGTGCGGCTGAAGAAGAGCACCTGACAGTGCTATTAAATGCATTTTTTTTTTCTAGACACATGTAGAGAAGAACAACTTTATAACATTTTTTGCAGACTCTCTAGGGCAGATCCTGTGTTTGGGCCCCACTCCTGTTTGGGGCCTGTGAGCACTAACCATCCTATCAGGAATCAGAAACAATATCTTGTCCGTTGCAGTAATGGTTCTTGATCTTTCCAGACTAGTGTATCCCTTCGCAGGAGTCTGATCTATCGTGTGTACCCCAAGTTCCACCTCACTTAAAAACTGCTAGCTTACAAAATCAAACATAAAAATGTGAAAGTGTCACAGCAAACTTTTTTAACCTAAAATTGCTTACTTCACTTTTTCCCCCATATAATTTTAAAATAAATCAATTGTAATACAAATATTGTACACATTGAGCCTTTCGAGTCCAGCACCCTTGGGACCAGACTGGTTCCAAACCAGAGAATTTGTTGAAGCATAGGCAGTCTAGCAGCATTACCAAAACTTTCTCTGCTTACTGAACCCTTAGAAGACATTGAGGGATAAATTAGAACTAAATACTAGCACAGAAAACTGAAAGCCAGAACAGGTGGCTGTAAACAAGCTTTATGGGACTACAGGAAACTTGGCTACATCCATGATAAATGGATATCTGGCTAACTAAAATCCTGCCAGATGAGAGTGCACCAGACTAGAGAGGTTCTACATGTACTTACATTTCAGTATATTGTAAGTAGAGCAGCATGAGCAGATCATTATATGAAATGTAGCTTGTTGTAAAACTAGGCACATACCTACCGCCTTGTAAGGAGATATCAGTTTTTCAGCTCAGATTTTCCTCCTGAAGTATCTTCAGTTGTGATATAAGGAGTAGCCTCTTTTGGTAAATGCCCCCACATATTGGGGTTTGTGCTTGGCTCAGTATATGAGGTATTAACCACACCATTCAGATGAAAGCTTGCTGAAGCTTCTCTGCTCAAAGCCCCTTGAAATGAAATGAACAAACAGGATTTGATCCTGCAAGATGCTGGGCCAAGGGGCACAGGAGAAGCTCTGCAACTTCCAGGATCGACAGAATATGTGACTTTCCATTAAGATTTTTCCCAGAAATGAAAATTCTCCAAGTTCTACTCCCCCAGTGCTAAACTGTGTAGCTTATATCAAGCCTATAGGGCCTTATCTATTTCCTGTATTTTCTGTGCTGGAGCAGGGAGGTGCACTTGTGAGGATAGCATAAAGACCTCACTGTTCTCACACTCTGAAAGCTTTGCTAAAAGAGAGAGCGTCAAAGCATAGAACTGAGTTTTTGCAGTGTTTATGGATCCTCTTAGGGTTGAACACAATTTAGCATTTTGTTGCATTAGAACTATTTTAATTGCTGTATATGAAGGTGAAGAAAGACTCAGTAATGGCTGTCTAAAACATGCATTTTACTATTATTTTTTAACCCTAAGAAATATTTAAGCTCAGCTGATTCTAGCTTTAAAACTCATGGTACCACTTCTGTTTTAAATTTGCTCTGCTACAGGGCATAGGCATAAGACAATCAATGGTTCTACATCACATTCAGAGAAGAGACAGGCTCAGATTTAATAAAAATGGACTAGATTTTTGATCTGAGTTACACCAGAATCCTTTTTCCAGTAAAACATATTTAAGTAGCTACTCTAAAAACAATTTAAAAAGGGTTACCTTGTAAAGTTGGTTATTTAACTGACAATCCAGTTAAATTGTATTGGAAACATTAGGGACAAGGAAACTGTAATGTGATGTAAAGAATATTCCAACCACTGCATCTAATTACAACGCAAAGTTAGTTGTTTAAAGTGCCTGAAATATGATTTTAAAGAGGATAATTAAAAGCAAATGGGCATCTGCTGTCTCTATAGACCCATGAAGATGATAAAGGGGAGAAAATGCAATTCCTTTTAGGCAGTACCTTTTTTTTTTAAAAAAAAGAGGAGCTGGTACTGAGTTGGCTCGTCACTCTCCACCCCCAGCCAATCCCGTGGGGCTACAGAGGTGCTGGTACTCAATACTGGAAATACCAGCACAAAAAAGCTCTGCTCTCAGGACAAATCTCCACTTAAAACTTTGCAGTGAGGAAGCTGATCCCATGCAGTTGTACCACTGATTTACATTTGTACCAAGCTTTAGGAACTGTTGGAAATTAGAACGTACCTTAAAATACTACTTTATTATTTAAAAAAAAAAATTAGTATTTGTTTTAGCCAACACGAGTTACAAACATTTTAAAATAAGAATTTGCATTAAAAGTTTTAAAGTTCTCTGAATTTCATTCGTTTCTAATGGGGCCTGAATTTTCTCTGTCCTAATCTATTTCATGAGACTGTGCCTACTGCTGGGAAGTGGTGATATTGTATCATGAAAATGGCAGCTTCCAGTAGGAAACGGAAAGGATTAAATTGGACCCGGATATAGTGCAGTGGTTGTATGAGATACACATTAAATGTTTGTTGGAGTTGTACAAGGTACACATAAAACATTTGCTGTCTGTGCATGGGCACAGGCTCAGATTCGTAGTTTCATTTTGATTTTGGCTGTCTGGTGGGTTTCCTCAGTCAAACACACTCTCGCTAGCCCATAAGCAATAATGCTGGTTAACTAAAATGATCAGCTTTGTTTTGTGTTCCATCTTTACCACTGGGGAACTGGAAAGCCTGTGGATCAAATTCAAACCTGATATGAGTGGCGGCTTACACCACATCAGGGCTAAATGTGGATCTGTGTGTTGAAAGCGTGGTCCTGCTCTGGAAAGTGCCTCTGGGAAATGACATCATGGGGCTCCCTGATTATTAAATCCTAACAAATTGACTGCATGAGATATATCAGTCACGATGTTTTGTGACTGACAATGGGCATGGCTAACTGGCATGCCTACCAATGCAATCTTGCCACTGAGAACAAAGCCGGCCTCATTCTTTCTTCCACATCATCACCAGCAGTAAAGGTCCTGCAGTGCAAAATTATGCTTTCAGTAACACCTTGTGTGTAATCTCTTTGTTTTTCAGCTGTGCTTTGGTGAAATCTCTGCAATACCAATGTAGTCATTCTGTTTGTTCACATGGAAGTTAGTAAACAGCAATAATGATAGTCTCTAAGGTGCCACAGGACTGCTTGTTACTTGTGAAGCTGCGAACTAACACAGCTATCCCTGTGTGACTAACAAATTTATTAGGTCTTGAGCTTTTATGGGTAAAATCCACTTCCTCAGAGAGAAAAAAAATGCACGTGCAGGGAGCAACAGAATCTAGCTTGTTTTCTCTCTTAAGCCTGATGTATGCATCAGAGTTTTATTATAACAACTATTTTGAATAGAGGAGAATCTTTCACGGATATAGATATACTGGTAAAGCAGTACTTCCGATGCAAGACTATGGAAACAAAGCATAAAGGTGACTTATACAAATATAGTTATTTTCATTCTCAGATAGGCAGTGCTTTTTTGTGCCGGTATCTGCCAGTACTGAGTACCAGCACCTCAGAAGCCATGGGATTGGCTGCAGGGAGGGTGGGGAGCTGGCTGACTATGGGCACCTCTCTTTTTTTAAAAAAGGCACTGCATATAGGAATAGCTACACTAATACAAACCACCTTTATCCTGGTATAACTGCAAGTACTCTCTATCAATATCATTAAAATTGTGCAACTTTCTAGTATAAGATCTGTCCTAAGCTGTATTGGCTTCTGTGGTGTTAACAAGTGTGAAAACCAGGGGGATTTTTTTTTTTGTCCCTATGTCCAGTAAGCCCTACTCTGAACACACATAGGGCAGCAGGGAGCAGAGCTATGTCATAATAAGTTACCGTTTTTATACAGTCAGTTTTCAAATTAGAAACACACAGTGTAAAAATTGAACCTCAAGAGGTCAGAAACTACTTGAACCAAAACTGACTAATATGTTTGCAAAATCCCTGGTGAACTGCAACCATCAAGTTTCACACTAGTCTATTTCCCATGAACTTGTAATTCTTCTTCTTTTGTAGTAAAATGCTTATGAAGAAATAGTGGAGCAAATTCATTCCTGCCACAACTCCAAGGGAGTCAAGAGAAATTAATCTGGTCAAAATGTTTTTAAAAGTTTTTTTTTTTTTTTTTCTTAATGTGGCTATATTGAAAACAAACAGTGTCATTTCTTTTTTTTATTTTCTTTTATTTATTTGATTACTGAAAGCACCTGTTGCTATAGCAGCACCAGGAGGTGGTTTAATTATAAAATTTGGACAAATATACCAGTTACATATGCTGCTGACAGGAGCATGAATGCTAAGTCACCACTACCATATGTACCGCTGGCAAAACTGAAATGATCTAATACATAACTCATCAACACATTTAGGATTCAAGTTGTCAAAAAGCAGTTCCCACTAAATGGGCTACCTGGGGCTAAAAACTAGTGTGATTTCCCTCCTCCCCATAGAAATGCTAGGATTGTGGTAGTCCATCTGCCCCTCTTCCCAGACTGTACAGATAGCAAAGCCTTTCTCTTGTAGACCCAAAATATGATTACAAGTCATCAGAATGGAGTAGTTGTGGTAGCACAATAGATAGCAGCTTAAAGCACCTCTTGCTCTTGCTACTGGGAGAGCTGAATGCCAGTGTGTGTTGCCATTACTGGTCCCACCAGAGATCACCTTTTGTAATAGTGAACCCCCTTCAGGTAGTAGCTAGCAACTTTCTTTAAATAGAAGCTTTCTTTCCATTATCATCAGGTATGTTTTCAAAATGGACATCTACTCCAAACAAATTTATCTATACCAGAGCGTAATAAGAAAGAAAGAGGTTTATCATTTGGAGTGATCACTGAATTCTGTCTCTAAACTTGGGAACGCAACACAGGGAAATGTGGGTTTAGGTGAGATTTCTGATGTGATCTCTGACTTCTCTTGAAATATGTTTGATTTTTTTTTTTTTTTTTAATAATCATTATTGAGGAAAAAAATTTTATTTTTTCCCTTTGCTAAACAGTACTTGTGGCATTATGCTGCCTTCTGGTTCTTTCCTTAAAGACACTGCACATCTGCAGCATTTCCCATTTGGGGATGTTAAAGAACTTTATAGACATGAAAGAATTAAGTTCTCAGCAACCCTCTGACATGTGGAAGATGAAGCACTAAGTCTTAGATTAATTTGACTTGTCCGAGGTCATGCAGTAAATCCATCACAGACCTAGAAACAAAATGCAGGTCTCCTGTCTCTAAGACATGATACTTAATCACAGAAGTGTAGGTTCTGTCACACTGTTGCCCTTCTGGAACTCCAGTGGCAGGAAGATAGTAGGTAGGTCTGGCAACTTCACCTTATTCTTTATCCAGAGGCTCTCTTTATATTTGTTTTTTTTCTCTCCCTGTGCTGCACATCTATTTTGGCTATAAATTCTTAGATGGAACCAAGTCATGCATTTTTACAAGGCTTTCTAGTTGGTTTCATATGTATTAATTTTTAGACTATAAATGATTACTCACAATAATTCTCTGTTTGACGTAGAGAGAGCTTCTGTCTTGTTTTTAATTATTACGTGACAGCAAGTTACAAAGACCACTGAAAAACCATGCATATAATAATGATGCTTGACTCACACGAGAGATTCCCAGTGCTGGTGGCTTAATAGGGTTAGGGTTAGGGTGTTCTGTGGTCTCAAAAAGTTTAAGGAACACTGATTCTAGTCTATTCTTGGACATAAACTGATGAACTAATGATAGTGATATTATCCAGGATGGCTTGTCCCAAGTGCACATGTGTTGCTTATTATAAATACATGAGCAATTACCTATTATTACCTATTATTTTGTGCTGCTTCATTTAAGATTCAAATACCCAATGTGTATTGTCCGCTGTGTATTGTCCTCTAAACTTCTTAGCGGGAGTTCTGCTTTTGCTGAACACTGTGTTTCAGAGCATTGAAACAAGAACAGAGTATAATGACAAATTGTCATAGACTATGTCTACATGGGCAGCCTCTGTTGACAAAACTGGGTTTTTGTTGACAAAACTCATGGAGCGTCGACACGGTTAAAGAACTTTGTCGACAGCTTGTCAAGAAAACTCTGGCTGTTCAGCTGGCAGTGTCACACCTCTCTCCTATCAGGTACAACACCACTGTTGACAGAGTGCCTGTGTGGACATTTCTGTTGAAAAAGGGGGCTTCTGGTTCCCTGGGTAGCCCTATTTGCAGAGCTTCTGGTTAGCCACTCTGTCAAGAGAGGGCAAGGCAGGCCGGCAGCTCTCCGTTGACTGAGTGGCTTGCTGTTTCGAGCTGCTTTTATATGGAGATGTGACCTGTCAACAGAGGTACTGCTGAGTTTTCTCTATCGACAGAAACCTCTGTCAACAGAGGCTGCCTATGTAGGCATAACAATAGTGACTTTCATCCCAAAGGATATCAAAACAATTTACATGTTGTAAGAAGAACTACTTCTGTTCCTGAGAGAGCTTGTAGGTTTGTTGAAAGTAATGAATGAAATGAGTGTTTTGCAAGGATGAGCCACAGCTAATGCTGCATGAATGAATAAATAAATAAAGCCATGGAATTTTAGGGACCATAGATGGTCAGTCCCTAGGTTTGAAACATCATTTAGAAATATTTTTTGTATTAAATTGGCCTTAGACTTTCTATGGTAACCAGTGTAGTTCTTGTATTGATGAAGGTCATGTTTACTAGATAGTGAGTAAAAAATAACAGAGAGATGTAAATACTTAGGGGCATGCTCTTGATGAGTAGAGATTTACATGCTGAACATCTCATACCACAACGGAAGACCATTCCATTTATTGGTTTATTATCAGTTTTATTAAGGGGCAGATGATTGAAACCTTGTGAGACAAGAAGGAAATGGGAATAGGTTCTTGGTTTGGTGGCTGTGAAGATCAAAGTTTAAGGGAAAGAGAGAGTACCATCCCCTTGGGCCTAAAATTTTGAATTCAAAGTGCCCCACCAAAGTTGCACGCTATCAGTTTTTTTCTGAAGGAACATTCCTAACCAAATTCCTTTCCATGAGCTTGAGGCCACTTTCCAAAGGACACTTGTGTGAATACACTAAGGCCCTTCAGAATTTTCCAGGTCTGAAGAAATGGGTCTGTCTCATGATAGCTTGTCACCTAATAAATTACTTTGTTAGCCTTTAAAATGCTACAGGACTGCTTTTTTTTGTTTTGCAAGGCCTGTCTGTTCAATCTAATGAATATTTGGGAAGTAAAGCGAGTTTCAAAAGGTCCCCCTGCAGTTGGGTGATTATGTAAAAGCTTTATTGTTAATGGGTAGTTACTTTTGCCAAACTATCAGGTGGTAACGATTAACCTGAGTTTGCTACCGCTGCAGGGTGTTGCTACTGCAATGTTGTGAAAGAATGTGTCAGCACTAAGCATAGACTGTAATGTGTGTTCCCTTCCTTTCAAGCCCTTCTGTTTTCACCTTCTCTTCTTCTCATTTATCCCGAAAAGTATGCTTGAACAAGCAAAACAGACCTTAGCAGAACTGATGAAAGAGGTGGCATTTGCTGGAGTCATTTCACACACTGCAGAAAATATCTTCCATTGCCAAAATTTGGAATGGGTGTAATGAAATTCTCTTCTGCATTTCACTGATGTAAGTCCACAGTTGTTCCTCTAAAAGCAGTGGAGTTACTGTAGATTTGTACCATTGCAACAGGAAACAGAGTTAGGGAGCAATGGGGCCCTTTTTTTGGCAAAACACAGGCCTTCTGACAGGGTTTTAAGGGGAGGAACTGCTGCAGGGCCTGGAAAGTCCAAGGGTGCTGGAGCTCCCAGTTGGTGCTAGTCTGGCAGTGGTGGCAGCCAGAGCCCCAGGCCCCTTTGAATTGTCATCAGAGCACCACTCCATGTGGTTTTGAGGGTTGGGGCAGTGGACTGTGCAAAAGTCTGAACAGCACTGAGGGCTACTTGATGTAGGCCTGGTGCTGTCCCCCTCCCCCACCGCACCTTAACGCAGACCGTGTGGTGACTTTCAACCCCACTTCTTAGATACAGGCTTAAGTCTCCTTGAAGTCAATATGCTTAGCTTTAATGAATCAGGGTCCAAATAAATAACACAAGATAAATCAAGAGATTCTGGTACAGGTGACGCCTGTTATCTGAATTTTGTATATGCCCATCCCCCCATCCAGAGTTCACCTGGAAATTGTGTTTGTTTCTCTCTAACTCTGATTGATACAATTCCATCTGATTTCAATGTTTCGTATGACTCCTGAGACTTTTAATTTATCCTGGTTTACCTGTACATTAATATTGAAACTGGACTTCTGAGAGGGAGAGGAAGGAATATCTTGTGACAGCACCAGACTGTGACTCAGGAGAGCTACAGTCTGTTCTCAGCTTGGCCACAGACCATGTGATTTGGCCAAGCACTAACCACCGCCCCCTCAGCCCACTTTCTGTGCCTCACCTTACACATCTGTAAAATGGAGCTAACAGTGCACTCGTAAGCAGGCTGTGAGGCTTAATTTATTAACATTTATTCAGTATTCTGAGATCTCTGAATGGAAGAAGATAATGAAAGTGGAAAGGATTACATGGCAGTCTGGTCTAGTCCACAGGCAGCAAAGTGGGGGGGTGGGCTCGCTCAAGGGGGCATGAAATTTCTTAAGGGTGGCACAGCATGATCACCTGCTGGGTGTCAGGCTGATGCATCTTATTAAAAATGTTGAAATATGTGACTGTGTTTATGTATGTATATTCACATTTATATGCCGATTTAATAAAATTTTCACATTCTATGTACTTATTTTCTTAAAAGTGCTAGAAGAGGGGTGTTTTTTTTTTTTCATATGATCATAACCAAAATTTCCATCCATTTGGATTACATGAGACAGGTTGCGGAGGCCCTGCTAATTGCAGGGATGAAAAGTGGCGGCCCAACATAAAAAGTTGACTCCCCCCTGGTCTAGTGAGTGGATAGAGCACAGAATGTAGAAAATTGATTTCTAGTCTGTGCTGGTTTGTTGGGTGGCTTTTGGCAAATTGCCTGCACTTTCTGTGTCTGTTTTTCCCCATCTGTCCGACGTGGGTAATGATACTAACCTTCCTCGTGAAGCACCTTGAGATCCGTGGACAAAATGTTCTATAGCTTTGTGTTAGTTTTCAAAGACAGAGGTGTTTTTTGTTTATTTGTCTTCCCTATAAAGGCTTTGAGCTAGGAGCTCCATTTTTGTTCTATTGGCATGTTCCTGAAAGTTAAACTCCTGTTGGCAATTACATACAGCAACAGGCTACTAAGACTCCCTCTGATGGCAGGGTAATACAAGTAATGCATGGTAACCTGTCTGTGCTGAGTATCTAATAAGTAGAGGTCTGTGTCTCTCTCACAGGTTGCAGAAGTCATGGATTCTGTGATTTTCTTTGCCCTTTGTAACTTCTGCATTGAGTGGTGTGGCCAGCTCCACTGGCCACTGCTTAGGCAGACATGGACTGCTGGCCCTGGGACCAGTGCAAGCAGCAGCTGGTGCGAATGTCCGCAAGAGTGCCTGAGCAGTGGTCCTAGGGATGACTGGAATACCTGCCCCTTGGTGGCCCTCAGTAGCAGTCCCAGGCTCAGGTCTTGATGACAGCTTTTGGCCTCAGTGGCCCCCTGCAGCTGGTGCCACTGTCTCCCCTCCCACTCCCTGATTCCCAGATCAAGACTCCTTCTTGCCTCCCAGCTAAGATTTAGTTAGAAGTATATAGTAGAAGTCATGGACACGTGTCATTGAGTGCATGGAAGGTAACCTGAATCCCAAGTGAGCCAATGGGAGTGAAGTAATTCTGTTTAAACTGAGAACAATTGCAGTTCCTGGGGCTTTTGTCTCTCCAGACAGGCAATTGCAATAAAATCAAAAATATCCTGGCCATTGCGAAATCAGCCTTAGAGGTGTAAGTGCCCAGGGAAATGTGTAGTTATGTTCAAGTTATGGTTATTTTAAGATTGGTTGGATTCTCTGCTCCGTATTCACTTTTGTGCTGTTGTTTGACTTGATGTTTCCACCTGTACCTTTTTAACTTACATTCCAGAGAAATATCTTTCTCTGTGTGCAACCCCTATGATTTACTTTTGTTTTGTGAATCAATCTCCATAAGCAGCTGATCTGATCCTGTGCCCTAAGAAGGGTCTGTTTGCGAACATGCCATTCAGCCATACAGCTGTCAGGTTACAGCTTGTTTTGTTCTCTAGCCCTCTGTGGAGGGGAGAACAGGGCTGGAGTTTCCCTATAGGGGGCATTCCCCAGTGTGCCTGCCTGCATTAAAGGGGTCTCCAAAGACTTGTGACCCTGCAAAGTTTTAAGGTAAAGCCTGTGTTTTTAAGTCTCTGCAGGGCCCTACTTTCTGTACTTCAAGTGTGGAGTGGGGAGGGACCCCTGATAACAGGTTACAAACGGGTCATGCCTTTTGTTTCTTGCCTATGACCTGTCCATGACTTTTTACTAAAAATACCCATGACTAAACCCTAGTCTTACTAATGAGCATTTGTGCTATCTGTTCAAAGCTATTGATAAGGTGGAGACTCCCTCAAAAAGATAATGCACTCCAGAGGCCCATATGGCTAGTAAAAGAACTATATTGAAGGGTTTAAAATAGCCCTCAGGTACTCCCAAATAGAAAACAAACAGTGCAAAGTTAAACAAGTCCTGCTGCCTGACTGATACTTTGCAGTCCTTTGAACTATGCAGAACATGCTGGCACAGTAAGACCTGTGAACCAGCAAAAGTGGATTGGGGAGTCAATGTTACTCTTCTGTAAACTGAGAATATATAACACTGTATATAAAAATAATTTTTAATAATAGACTTGTCTCCCTGCACCTGCACTTGTATATGTCCTCTGAATTTAATTGAGACTCAGACCCAGGAGTCTTTAAATGGTAAAATATGTATCCCTTATGTAATGTTTTTAATTTGAAGTTCTCAACAAAGATAATTGTCTTATTAATTCCATTTTACGGGTTTGGAAACTGAGTTAGGCTGAGTCATCAAAATGACCTGTGCAGGAGCAATTCAGGAAGAAGATGGGAATAGAACCTCAGGTCTGCTGACCCCTAACCATATTCTCTAATCACTACATCCCAGCTACCCAAAAAAGAGGAACAAGAATATTGTTCTCAGACACGAGCGCATTAATCAACCAGTGATAGAAGTTGCATGTATGTCTCTTTGCTGGGGGTTAGTTCTGGGGTAGTTAGCTTTCAAACATGTGAAAGGAGCTTACTTTTTATTTACTAGCTGGTAACATGCCAGTAAGGGGATCTTATATGGTGCTCTCATTTCATAAGACTTCTATATTCTTCAGTTTGCCAAAAGCAAATGCCAAAGCATCATGTGGAATGGAAGGTTGACAGCTGTGCGATATTGCCGAAAAGTGTAGCAAACTGTATAGTGGTTTGCCTTTGGGTAAATGATCATCGGCAATAAAATCCTGACCTGCTGGGAATTTAATACAAATGTGGGGGGAAAGTCCAAAACTTATAAGAGCAGAAGTTTAGTAAACCATCAGAAATATTTGCTATTAAGCAATACGTTGATGATATGCAAATCTGTTGAAAAGTAATATAAAAACCTCATATAAAATATAAAAAGCCTCCAGAATGTGCTTCCCTGTGCAACATTGCTAAAAACCTGTACAGGTTCCACATCCCTGGTCTGGCATCCTTGGGACCTGAGTGGCCCCTGATCAGAGATTTTGCTGGAGCAGGGAGGTCAGTGCTTCCCTGCTGACCTTCAGCCCCATTCCCAGGCTCCCCTCCCAGCCGCCAGCTACTTCTCAGCTCCTGCTCTCCAGCCCCAGGTTCAACTCCCCAGCTCTGCCACAGGTGGCAGCTCCCTGGTCATGTCATGGGCCACCACCCCCAGCCTTGGCAGGACCTGTCTCCCAGACCCTGACTCTCAGGACACCAGGGGTCTCTAATCCACCAACCATGGGCATTGCTAGACCAGAGAATCATGGATTTTAGAGGTTCATCCCGTAGTCCTGACTGGCTGGAATTCCCCATTCTCCCACCAACCTCAGTGGAAGCGGGAGCCAATCTAGTTTGAGCAACTATACCTGAAAGATTTCAAAGTGGAATATTGTGGCCTGTGGAAATAATCAAACATGAGAGAGCTCTGTGGAAATGTATTAACAAGTGTTAGTGTGTAGCCACCTGTGCACTTTGTGACAATGGAGTCTGGATGCTTGCTGTTTTGATTGCTTGGTCAGATAGCAATGCCAGGTTCTGATTAGGGAGAAACAAACAAAGCAAAGAGAATGGGTGTGGGGGGTGCTATTAAAGCTCAGATCTGAGCATCCATCATTCTTAGTTAAATGTAGTAGTCAGCAAAGTAAAATTAATTGTTCCAAATGATTCTTCCATGCCCTGCATGATATTGCCTTGCTAAAGTATTTTACTTTATATAGCTGTTTCAGTAGTGCAGATTATTAAACAAATTGAAAGCGTACTAATGTGGTCCTTTCAGGGTTCTCATTTATATTAATGAGTTTCAGTTGTCCAAGGTAAAACGATAACCAATGATTAATGGGTCAGGAACTTTCATTCTGCCATCAAAGGCTAGTTTCTGTCTTTTACTTCTGATGGGCTAGGACAGTTAACAATTAAACTCTGGGCTTTATAATTGAAATGTAGCTGTTAAATATTTGATGCACATTAATTTCATTCTGATCATTCTCTGGTCTTTGGGACCACTCCCCAAACACGAGTTCAGTCTGTTTTTTCTTTTTTAAGTAGCTTTGAACTTGCAACACTAGGTTCTGACTTGTTTCTTAATTTTCTAGTATTCACAGTTGGCGGAGAGGGTTTGCTGAACTAATATTAAACAAAGATTAATTATCACAGGAACATGGATAGCTCCTAGCAAAAACAATTAGAAAACCCTAGCATGCTTCACTAAGTCAGGAAAAGCAGGTATCTTTCCTGATCATTCTAATTCAGCAGCCTGTATTATTTGCTATACATGCAAGAAGATTACAAGCTTAATATGCTTTTCGCACAATTATCCAGTGGTGGCCTAAGGAAAAAAGCTGTGAAGTGGGCCATTAGGAATCCCATTGTTAGTTATAAAATGAGAGAGAAAAAAGAGAATACAAAAAAAGTACATTTTGCCCCCAAATGGGGCCAAAATCCAAAGGAAGCCAACAGCTTCCACTCTTTTATATGAACAACTTCAAACTTTCTGTGAAAACAAAAAGCAGTCAAGTAGCACTTTAAAGACTAGCGAAATAGTTTATTAGGTGAGCTTTCGTGGGACAGACCCACTTCTTCAGACCATAGCCAGACCAGAACAGACTCAATATTTAAGACACAGAGAACCAAAAACAGTAAGCAAGGAGGACAAATCAGAAAAAGATAATCAAGGTGAGCAAATCAGTGAGCGGAGGATTGGGGGGGGAACGTCAAGAATTAGATCTAGCCAAGTATGCAGACGAGCCCCTATAGTGACTCAGAAAGTTCCCATCACGATTTCAACCATGTGTTAATGTGCCGAATTTGAATATAAATGCCAGCTCAGCTGCTTCTCTTTCCAGAACGGTGCGATAATTCCTCTTCAGTAACACACATACCTTGAGGTCATTGACAGAATGCCCCATTCCATTAAAATGTTGACTAACTGGTTTGTGGATCCGGAGTGTTTTGATGTCTGTTTTGTGCCCGTTGACCCTTTGTCTAAGGGAGTTAGAAGTCTGTCCAATATACAAAGCATTTGGGCATTGTTGGCACATGATGGCATATATGATGTTAGTAGAGGAGCATGAGAAAGTGCCCGTGATTCTGTGAGTAACCTGGTTAGGTCCAGTGATGGTATTTCCAGAGAAGGTAAGTAGACAAAGCTGGCAGCGGGCTTTGTTGCAGGGAAAGGTTCCAGGACTGGTGTTCCTAGGGTAGAGACTGTGGCTGTTAGTGAGGATCCTCATGAGGTTGGGAGGTTGTCTGTAGGAGAGAACAGGCATGTCACCCAGGGCCTTCTGGAGTGTAGCATCCTGATTAAGAATAGGTTGTAGGTCTTTAATAATTCGTTGCAGTGGTCTGAGTTGGGGGCTGTAGGTGATGACCAGTGGTGTTGTGTTCTTGGCTTTTTTGGGCCGATCTTGGAGTAGCTGGTCTCTCGGTATTCGTCTGGCCCTGTCGATTTGTTTTTTTACTTCTTCTGGTGGGTAATTCAGGTTTATTAATATTTGGTAAAGTTCTTGTAGTTTTTGGTCTCTGTCAGTTGGATCAGAGCAAATGCGATTGTACCTAAAAGCTTGACTGTAAACAGTGGATCTAGTCACGTGTGCAGGATAGAAACTAGAAGGATGTAGATAAGTATGGCGATCAGTAGGTTTTCGGTACAGTGTGGTACTGATCAGGCCATCCTTGATTAGTACTGTAGTGTCCAGGAAATGTATCTCTTGCATGTTGTAATCGAGGCATAAGTTGATGGTGGGGTGTAGATTGTTAAAGTCTCTGTGGAATTCTTCTAGAGCCTCTGTACCATGGGTCCAAATCATAAAGATGTCATCAATGTATCTTAAGTAGAGGAGTGGTAATAGGGGACGAGAGCTGAGGAATCGTTGTTCCAGGTCAGCCATAAATATATTAGCATATTGTGGCGCCATGCAGGTGCCCATAGCAGTTCCACTAATCTGGAGGTATAAATTGTCCCCAAAATGGAAATGATTGTGTGTGAGAACAAAGTTACAGAGGTCAGACACCAGATTGGCTGTGGTGGCATCAGGGATGGTATTCCTGATTGCTTGTAATCCGTCTTTATGTGGAATATTAGTGTACAGAGCCTCTACATCCATTGTGGCAAGGATGGCGTTATCAGGAACTTTTCCGATGTTTTGTAATTTCCTCAGGAAGTCGGTGGTATCTCGGATATAGCTTTCTGTATTGAGTTAGGCCTGCAGATGAGTGAAATCTGAGTAGAAAATATCTAGAGTTTGATCCTGCACCGCCCATGTCAATAGGTCCTTTGCTATTGATTTGACTTGGAGCATCAGGACTTCAGTTACTAAAATGGAACAGGCTATGCAAATGAGACAATGTTAATATGGAATACACTGAACTAAAATCTATGTTTAACTTCTGAACATACTTAAGGAGCGGGAAGAGGCTACCAAAGGTTTAGCAAGTGCCAAATCAACTAAATACTCATGTAGTTGTTACTACAGATTCTGAGTTCCCTCCAGACTGCTTATTAAAATGTTACACTGAGCAGACAAAGTTTTTGCTCCGATACTCAGATGAATCCAAGTCAGCTTCCACTTTTCAAACATCTGCCTGCCTGGTTTTCCAAACATATTGCTATAGTTTTCTAAATAAGTTTTCTAAATGAAACTTGAAATGCTGAGAAATCTTGGCCCAGAGATCAGAGGATCTGTTTGCTAAATCTGTATCATTTTAGATTATACAATAATGTCAAGCACTTCCTTTCTTGTGTCTACAATATAAGCTTTAAAGTGTTCCACAAATGGCTCTGTCCATTGGTATGTATACTGTGTTTATAGCTAAAACTGAACATTTTAAATCAAATACTTCTTTTTTTCTTTTGCAATTCATAGGAATTAAATTAATCATTTCTGGTCGGTAGATTTTATAATCACCAGATATCCTAAACAGCATCTGCTAGAATGATATGTCCATTACAGTGGGAATTAAATACCCCATTTAAATTCAGACAGCTTTGCATGCTGTTGTCTGTGGTAATAGGAGAACAAATAATCATGAAAGTCATTTACCACATTCAAGATATATTTGTGTATTTTGAAGGATATTAGAGAGGTAAGTGTGTGAGGTAATAGCTTTCATTGGACCAACTTTTGTGTGTGAAAGACAGGAACTTTTGAATTTGCAGAGCTCTTCTGTTAAGGCATTGTCAACTAGACTTAGGTCCCAAATCAGGATTGATTGATTTTTTTAATTCAAAAATGTTTCTATTCAGAGAAGGTTTTGAATACCTGATTGAGGGAGAACATTGAAACAGGGTACAGGAGGCATTTAAGCATTCTCCATTACAGATTTGTGAATCTCAACAGACTTCTACTGTTGCTTGAGAGGATGAACATGAAACTGACAAGAACCAGGAATCAAAACTAACAAGTCAGGTCTAAAATCCAGTGAAGTGCACAAAAGAAAAAGATAAAACTGCATAGTATAAATCATATATACATAATGTAAAAGTTTAGACTTTGTCCATTCTGTATAAAGACAGAAGATAGGACTTCTAGCATGAGAGGTTTATGTTTTGAGATGTCTTTTTGATGATAAAATAGATTACTCAGTGGCTATTCTTTGGTGTGACAGATGTTAGAATGAACTTAGTAACACAAAATACACAGCTGGTTTGTTTAAATGGGTGCCTAGATCCCAATGGCAAATCCCAGTGGATTACATTTAGATCTACTTTGTCTTTGAAACAGTGACTTCTATTTTTTTTTTCAGTACTGCCAACTGCAGGCATATAAAAATTATGTCAGGCCTCCAAAATCATGAGACTATTTTAAAATAATGTGATATTTAAAAAAAAAAAAATTGGGGGGAGGGGGAGATTTGGGCTTGTATTTTAAAAAAAAAAATTGGGTTTGTATTTTCAAGCTTCTCCCATCTATCATGAAGAGTAGAATGCTTTATTGAAATAAACAAAGTGAAGGTGAGGGTCTGACCTAATTAAATGACTCTCATAGAAGAAGGAGTTCCCATATATTAGAGATACTGAATAAAGTTTGTGTTTTTCTGTATTTTTGTAGCATTTCTCACTCACCAATTTCAGTCAAAGTTCTTGACTCTCTCATTGTACTAATATTATGGAGAGGATCGAGAAGCATTATTGGCAGAGCTTGACGCAAAAAAACTAAGGCCTTCTGATACCCAGTGTCATGCTGCCTCCAAACACCCAAGTTCTCCTGTACTCCTGCTCCCTTTACCAACTGTGTCAACCATCTCTGAAATTCTCCAGGACCTTCGGTAGGTTCTTTCTGTTGATCGCTGCATGTGCAGGATGTAAAGGTCGAAGTCCAAACTTCTTGTATTTATATTGATGGTAAAATTGGCTCTGCTTTCTCTTCCTGCACATCTCGGTCCAAAGGACATCTCATGGGCTATGGTAGGGCAGTTTACTGAAGCGGGGGCTGCAGAATCAAACTCCAGGTCTGTGAAATAGCAGAGGGGTTAGAATTAGACTATTTCTACAGTGCACAACAGCTTTTAGTATCAACCTGGCTTTGTTGCTTAACGGTGGACAGTGTAGCCCCTGTTTGTCAGCACTTCTGCTGACAAAACTTTTCCACCCTCCCTCCCCAACCCCCATAAGGGGCGTTACGCTAGCATCTGCTGCCATGGACCTTTTGTCATGGGTAGGGAAGGGGTGAGGGGTGGGTGGCACCTCTGAATGACAAACGACCATGGACATGGGGGTAGGAAGGTGGCAGCTGCCTCAGGACTCCCAGCTGCCTCCACCTCAGCAGCTGCTATGGCCAGAGCCCCAGGCCCTTCCAATTACCGCAGTGGTGCTGAAGTGCTGGCTGTGGAGGTGGGGAGGGAGAGGCTAACCCAAACTCTCCCCTTCTGCCATGTGACTGGATTTTTATATAGGGTGGAAGCCATTTTATGTGTCCAGTATATCTGTTGGCCCCAAATATTGGGCCAAGGAGGCTGGGTGAGGTGTCTAATGAAAGCTGATGATGCCCTTAATCCATGTGTGCTACTTATATGCCTATATCGCGTTAATAGGTAACGTTATAGATTTTAGCTATGTAGCTGTATTAGAAAATGTTTTAGTGCTAAGCTTCACAGTAGGAGGTGTGAACGCAACCCCATCCAGGGCATTGAGCTGAACAATGGGGAGGAAACCAGGTGCTCAGGTGTTGAATCCACATCCCAGAGGCTTGGGACTTGTCAGGGGAATGCAGCCCACTGGTCAGGTAACCTGAGCTGAGCAAATGAACTGAAATGAGATGCCCAGACATAGATTCCACCTGCTGTGTGAGTGACTGGGGCGTGCTAGCAAAACCAGCTACCAATGGCATTTTGCCACAGCAGCTCACCTGGGTTAGGTGACTTTTGACCCTCAGGGGCCTGACGGGAAGAAGAAAGGTCTTTGCCCCTGAACACAAAGAGAGAACCATGAGATGGACTTAGCAGTGTGCATCTTGGGTCTTTTTGTCTTTTGGTACCTGTACCTGTCTTCAAAGGTCATGTCCCAGCAGGTGGACCCACTGTGCCAGATTCACAATTCTCCGGGAACTAAAACTACGTAACCTGAATGAACTTTCAAGAATCAACATATAACACCGCTGGCCTGCATCAATAGCTGAAACTGACTTATGTAGGGTATTGCTTCCACATTTTTTCTCTCTAACCCTGTTCTTTCTTTTTTATTAATAAATCTTTAGATTTAGAAGTGAAGGATTGGTGAGCATGGTAATCTGAGTAACTTGCAAGTATATATTGATGAGGACCTGTGGCTGGATCCTTTCGGGCCCAGAAGAATCTGTATAGAGTTGGTGAAGCAGGTTTAATAACCTCTCACCTAAGTGTGGGGTGGTTAGTCTGGGCTAATATAGTAGCTGGGAAGTCTGTGGGTTTGCTTATGTGGCTCCTGGCTGGCCAGTGGGGCTGGCAGAGATATTTTGTGGCTGATTGGATTTGCCTTAGTGAGAAGGAAATCCCAGCTGTAAGGAGCCCATATTTTAAGCAATGTCACCCTGGATTGATTTCTCCAGCTGTACTCAGGAACCCCATTCTATTACACCTTCTGTCTGAGACCGTGCCTCTCCCAGGGGGCACAGAGCCAGCTTTCCCCAGGTTCTGGTAAGGTCTCTCATCTGCTCTGATTAAAAATGTTGTTGTTGTTCATTTGCCAATGTAGACATAGCCTTAGTAATAGTTTGCTGGCAGAAGTCGCATTCATTGCTTTATGCTAGTAAGGGCTACTACAAGAAAGAAAAGTGCATGGGCAGTCCTGCCAATGAGTGGAGAGGGAGAAGGGGGAGCAGTTTTCCCAGAGCCCAGTGATTCAGAGAGGCCTGGGGCTCCCAGTCACCATCTCTGCTACTGCCACAGCAGCAGTGGCCAGAGCCCCAGGCCCTTTAAATCTCCATCGGAGTGCCATATGGCTCTGCGGGCTGAGGTTGGGGTGGGCAGTGGCAGAGAGCTGGCTGCCCTGGCCCTTCCCCTTCCAGGAGCGCAGAGCGGCCCCTCCCCACCTTGCCCAGGCATCCACACAGGCTGACTGAGCCCCGTGCATAGAGGCAGATAAGCTAAACTACATACAAGCAAGGCCCTGCTACAAATTTTACATGTGGGAACTTCTGCTGACACAACTCACAGAGAACAGCCACCCTGTGGTTCTGTCGGTGCCTCTGCTAGCTGAGCCCGTGCTCCTTGCCAGGTCTCCCCAGTAAGATAAATTCTTATCATCCAAATTTAACACCTAAGACAGTCTGTTTTAAAAATTCCAGCAGTGTGTGGGCGGGCATTAGAGCAACAGTCTTCATTACAAAAACAAAGAAATAGGGCTTTCTTGTATCACGCTGGTTTGTGGCTGGTTCTTCCATCTCCTTGTGTTAAGCATTCACTCCTTCCAGCACTGAGTGAGATCGCTAGAGGTTAAAGGGCAGTTTAAGTGGAAGTAGGCTGACGTGGTAGGTGAACTTCCTTGTCCAGTCGTTATAGGGACAGGCGGGAGCCCCTTCCCTTTATAAGGCAAATTGGGCTTGGAACGCCCTGCAGCTGGGAGTCGGGTTAACAAGAAAGAAAGATGTCCTATAGTAAAAACCAGAAAAAACTAAACGGAAGGACACATGCTACCAGGAGGAAAATCAGGAAAGGGAAGAAGGAAACATTCAGCACAGGGCAACATACAGGAGAAAATAGTAACCCCCTCTGACCTTGCAGACAAAGGTCAGGAAACCGTCACCATCAGAATACAAGCAGGAGGAATCTTAGGACAAGTCTGTGAGAGTCAAGTCCCACAGTCCTGGAGGGAAGAGCGGGGAAGCAGATTGCTGCTGTGACAACCTGTAAGCAGAAATGGAGTTGGGAGTGACCCTCCACTCACAAAATGTGATGGCTGTGCATGGAGAATGGACAGCCGTTCAGGGGGTGAATGTGAGGGGAAAGTGTCCTGCAGCCCTTCTAAAGAAGGGAGAAAAGCCTGGCTGGTAGGCAAGTGTGTGTGGGGGTGATGGGGTGGCGTTGACAGAGTGTACGGAGTGAACAGGTGAGCCTGCACTCTGACACCTGCTAGTTCACCTACAAAGAATTGTTTAGCTGGTTATTTGCAGTTATCCCATCAGGCCGAGGGAGCTAACAAGCCACTTAATTCATCAGATTGAAATTGGTAAAGAAGCACAGGAGAGAAGTCTTAGGAAGAGAGGAACAGGGTAGCTGAGTCCAGTATCACAGCAGCCATAGGGAAGGGAGGCCTTTGCCCTTCTCAGGGCTTTAAGCACAGGCTGTATAACAATGTGTCAGGGGACTGTAGATGGCTTGGTGTAGGGAACTCAAATAAATGTCATAGTCATGGATACACAGCTGGAGGAGTCTGCTCAGACTTTCTGTGAGGTTTCAAGGCCAGGCCAAGTCATGACCTACTCAAAGGAGATAAAATATACTACAAATGATGTGCTACAGTACAATGTAGGCCTTGGGAACCAGAGTGATACTGCCATCTTTGTCAAATTAGTTTGGTGGTGGCAGACATGGCCGCAGCTCCATGCCTCAGTTTCCCCAATTATAAAATGAGGAGGAAATAATTAACTGCCTCAAATGGCTTTGTTAATGTTTGTAAGTTGCTATGAGATCCTTAGATTAAAGAAGTCCTATATATAAAGCATTATACGGTATTACTGTCTGTCTGAAGAGCAGGTGGAAAAGCGGTATGAGGCCGGGCTCCTCTCGTTTACATGAATATAGCTCCACCTAAATGTGTGGCATCATAACAATGTGAGATCATATTCTACCCTTGAACGTGTCTGGAGGGGAATATGAAACTGAGCTAGGTAAGATCTTCCTAGGTCCTTCATTCAGAAGAAAATCAGGAATGTTCGCAAATAGATTTGGATTTTTGCCAAAGCTTAAAAATCTTGCTACAGTATTTGCAAAACATGGCTAATTTAGTGTGCCAAACTTTCATTCACTATGAACGTCAGCTGTCTTTCTAGGGTTTTCTTTCTTACAAACCAGATTTTTTTTCTGGCTTCACATTCTGGTATCTGGGCAATGTAGTAGCTAAACTTGAAAACAGTCATGGTGATTTATCAAAATATAACCAATATATACTAAAATACCGGAGAAAACACATACAGAAGAAAACAGGAAAAACCTGGAGAGAAGTGTGAAAGTTGTTGCTGTCACAAGGCAAGTTTGTGCTTCCCTAAGGATAGTTGCTTCATGTGTGTTTATTTAAAAATGGGGCATTACAGTGTGCAGTGCAGCAATCACTTCAGTTGGGAGGTGGTTTCATTACTCGGCTGGGCCTTTGAGGCAATTGGAGTGAATTAGCCTTGAGCCAATACTCTTGGTCGGGAAGTGAAACAATAAAAAACAATGGGCTCTTACAATTGGCTGCCAAATAGGTAATGTCTAGGACAAATATGAAAAGGATAATGGTGGTGTACTTCCATTTCATTTCCATGTCCTATAGTATAAACAGCTGGTTCAGGGCACATAATGAAATAGCACGTTTATTTTCTTTTAACGCTCTTTCTGTGCACGGTGTTCTCTTGGTGTGGTGAGAGGTCTCTTTGCTTTCACTGCTGATGGGCCCAGATTAGAAAACTGGGTCTGGCTCAGAACTGTCCTAACACTCAGGGAGTGTGGCTCCAGGGAGTTATTATTACGTTGCACCAGGTAGTGTACAATTTGGTGTTGGTGACACTCATGAATGAATCTTGTCCCTTCCTGTGTAAGTTTGTAAGATCCCATGTTAGCAGAACTGGCCCTGTTATAATGGGCAAGGACACAGTTTGAGTATCAACTATATGGTGTGTCTAGGCTTCAGGTGCTAAGTCCATTCTTCTGTTTAGTAGTTTATTGATGTTAGGTATAATAGTGTTCTTCTGATTTGTGTGCGTTGCATGCGTGTATGTATGTAGTGTTTGGGTTTGTGAAGTTACCCTTGGCCTGCTGCTCCTTACCTGCAATTTGGACTACGGTTGAACCTCTTTAATCCAGCATCCCTGGGAAATAAATTATGCTGGGTTAAGGAAGTGTTTGTACCATGGGAGGGTGCTGGGGCAGGGTCTGAGAGAGAGGGAAGGTGCATGAGGGGGTTGGGGGTGGTGCGCTTATCTGGGGGGCACACAAAACTTTGTGGGAGGGACTGGAGAAGCTCTTTGCCATGCCACCATTCCCCAAGCTGGGGGAGGCAGGGGAAGCAGCAGCACGCAGAGCCACATCCTCCGCCCCCTGCCAGGGTCTGAACGATGGGTGTCCTGGGATAAGGGACACCTGGATTAGGGAAGTTCAGGTGCTCAGACTGTTGCTGGTTTTGTTCACACTGTTGCTGATTTAACTGGTTCATGGTTATTACAGGTTTTGATTTACCAGCTACTTACCTGCCAGCATAGCTTTCATTTTCTTGTGTTTGGGGATTGTTCTGGGATGCATGAAGTGTAAAAAATGGCACTTAGGGCCAACTTTTCTACTGATCTCAGAGAGAGATTCCTACAATGAGCAACAGCAACTTACTGTTATGCAGCCCTACTTTTTTTTTTCTTTTCCCACTATGTGTTTGGTACTTTGTGCAGGCCCACATCAGATCAGACAACAGAACTTCCATTTGGAGCACTTGGAAGAGGGGAAAGTGATCAAGGGTAATCAGCATGGATTCACCAAGGGCAAGTCATGCCTGACCAATCGGATTAGGTTCTGTGATCAGGTAACTAGATCTGTGGACATGGGGAAGTCAATGGATGTGATAAACCTTCACTTTAGGAAAGCTTTTGATACAGCTTCACACAATATTCTTGCCCATAAGTTAAGGAAGTATGGATTGGATACGTGTACTGTAAGGTGGATAGAAAGCTGGGTAGATGGTCGGGCCCAACAGGTAGTGACCAATGGCTCAATATCTGGTTGGCAGTTGGTTTCAAGTGAAGTGTCCCAAGGATCAGTTCTGGGGCCTGTATTGTTCAACATCTTTATTAATGACTTGGATGAGGGGATGGATTGTACTCTCAGCAAATTTGTGAATGACGTTAAGCGATGGGGAGAGGTAGATGCATCGGAGGATGCATCTATTCAGCACTGGTGAGGCCAAATCTGGAGTACTGTGTCCAGTTCCGGGACCCCAGTATAGAAAGGATGTGGATGCATTGGAGTGGGTTCAGTAGAGGGCAATGAAAATTATTAGTGTTCTGGAGCATGGGACCTGTGAGGAGAGGATGAGGGTTCTGGGCTTATTTAGTTTGCAGAAGAGAAGTGAGGGGCAATTTGATAGCAGCCTTCAACTTCCTGAACGGGGGCTCTGAAGAGGATGGAGAGAGGCTGTTCTCAGTAGTGACAGTTGGGAGAGCAAGGAGCAATGTTTTCAAGTTGCAGCGTGGGAGGTCTAGGTTGGATAACAGGAAAAACTATTTCACCAAGAGTGGTGGAGCACTGGAATGTGTTACCTGGAGAGGTGGTGGAATCTCCATCCCTAGAGGCTTTTAATTCGTGGCTTGACAAACTCCTGACTGAGATGATTTAGTTGGGGTTGATCCTGCTTTAGGCAGGGGACTGGACTTGGTGACCTCCTGAGGTACCTTCCAGCCCTAGGATTCTATGATTCTAGCATTGGGAATGGCTAATCTCCAGTATGACTGAGAAGTTCTTAAGGAGAAGTATAGCCAAGAATAGTCCATCCATGCAAAAATCTGTCTCTAAAGCTCTTCTAAATGAATATGAAATAAGTTTCAAGCTGTCACCTATTGAGTAGGTTAATTTATGCCAGGAGCACCTAGAAGCCCACTTGAGATTGGGTACCCATAGTGTTAGGCACTGTTCAAACGTGTCACGTCAATATTAATAGACTGGTGATCACTACGGGCAAATGTCTGCTAATGCATCTCATTATGCTTGCTCCCATCCAGACCACACACCTGTTCCCCAGCAACCCCCTCCTGCTCCCTGCGGGGAGTGAGGTTTTGGTTTGGGTTTCTGATGGGTGGGGGGGTGTGTGTGTGTTTGGTGGCAAGTGTTCTTTGCATCTCACTCACTGATTTTTTTTTTTCTGTGGGTCAGTGGTCCCTGACTCAAAAAAGGTTCCCACCTCCTGCCTTAGAGCATGTTTTGCATCCCTGCCTGTCTTGTCTAATAACCATTGATGGACATACTGTCCATGAACTTAATCTAATTCTTTTTGAACCCAGTTATAGTTTGGGCCTTCACAACCCCTTCTGGCAGAAAGTTCCACATGTTGAAAGGTGCCCAGACCAGAAAAAGAGCTCTGTGTAGCTTGAAGCTTGTCTCTCACAACAGAAATTGGTCCAATAATAGATACAAACTCACCCACCTTGTCTTTCTAATACCCAGAGTTCAACACAACTAAAATAACTTTGCATGTTGTCTTCATTCACATTTACCTCCCACACTACTGCCTCTTTTCATTTTCACCTCACTCTATTGTCTGCTTTCTTTCCTTTCCACCCTGCCATATAATCTCTCTGTACTGGGTTCCTTTCTACGTGTTGAGAGCTTCCAACTAGCTCTTGTGAAGATTTCTGTATCTCCTCTTTGTGCCTCTTTCCCAATACTGCCCCAACTCAACAAATCCCAACAAATAAAAACAAAAAACAAAATTTTACATTCTGAAACAATGTTGTGTCCATAATTGCATCTCACCATAGTTTTTGTGATGATCTGCTGGACCCAGAAGAAGCAAGCAAACTAGCAATTTTATTTATTAGGTAAAAACAACAAGAAGTTCTGTGGCACCTTATAGACTAACATATTTTGGAGCATAAGCTTTCATGGGCATCTGACGAAGCTGTTCTTTGCCCACCAAAGCTTATGCTCCAAAATATCTGTTAGTCCATAAGGTGCAACAGGACTTCTTGTTTTTGAAGATACACACTGACACGGCTCCCCCTGTGATATTTGTTACGTAATGAGCTTTTGTGGATATGTCCCAGAAGATATACTATTATGTGCATCTTTACTTCCAGCACTGAGTATTTGGGTCAACGTATTTTAAATTGAAAATTACATAACTTAATTGGCTGACTGAATGTAGTTTTGATGACGTTCACAAATAACACCATAGAATGTTGACTGGTGAAGATAAAAATAAGTCCAGAATTACGTTTTTCTTACACAGCTTCATACTATTCATAAAGGGAGGAATAGAACCAGTTTAGAAAACAGAAGATTAGATTCAGCACCTTCCTACCAGTATAAAGAAGTTAGAGCAACTTCACCGGTGTCATTGGTGTTGCTACATAACTACCACATAGCTGAGAGCAGAGTCTGTCCACGACTATTTGTGTCAATTTGCTTGCAACTTCAAGACTGCCAGAACCTCCCTGGGAAACTGTTTGCAATTTTTTACACTTAACATCCCCAGGAGCAGCTAACAAAAGTGTTACTGCACTTGTCAAATGTAGCACTTCTGCCATCTTTTACAAGGGAAGTTTTTCAAAGCTTTTCAATCCTTTATCTTCCTGACAGACTTATCTCACTTCCATGTCACAAGAAAACAGCCTCGCAGCTGGAATGTTTACCTGATGTCTCTATCCCTAATAGTGTCCTGGTTTTGCCTTCAAGAGGTGGCTTTTTAGGCACTGGCAGAGCCTATGTTTAACATGTGGCATTTGCTTGAATGGAGAATATCTCCTCTTCACATCAGCTGACATGATTAGAGGAATCCTTTAGGTTTACAGGAGGGACAATATTTGAATGCACTTTTCTTTATAGAGTCATCAGCTCAGTGTGATGCAGGACAGCAGCATGGACTGTGTGAGCTATAGTTTTTTGGATTCTAGGCTCCTTAACAGCACCAGTAGGTAGGCTAAACACAGCTCACTGCGCCTTTGATGTCTCAGGAAGGTAATATCTATCTGCTATGTCAATAACTGCAATAAACTCTGTATGATCAGGCCATGTTTTTTGCTCCATAGGAGACAGATACCAAACACTACAAAAGTGAGCCACCCATTTGGTTTCATGCATTTTTTGACACCGCTTTGATTCCAGATCTTCATCCACAAGTGTTGGAGCTCTCAAATCATGCCATTTTGTTTTTGATGATCTAGAGAGAGCCTGCGCTGGTAGGGCTGTAGATCTGAAGAAGTGGGTCTGTCCCGCGAAAGCTCATCGCCTAACAAATTATTTTGTTAGTCTTTAGAGTGCTACCTGACTGCTTTTTTTTGTTTTGCATTCAGAAAAGAATTAGATACATTCATGGAGGATCAGTCCATCACTGGCTACTAGCCAAGATCATAAAAATGGAAGGACTGGAAGGAACACTGAAAAGTCACCTAGTCCAGTCTCCTTCACTCAAGTTAGGATTAAGTATTATCTAGACCATCCCTGACAGATATTTGTCTTAATACCTGTTCTTGGCAGGAGCTCTTGACAATCTTCAGTGATACATATTCCATAACCTCCCTAAGCGATTTATTGAAGTGCCTAACTACCCTGACAGTTGGGAATTTTTTTCCTAATGTTCAACCTAAACCGCAGTTGCTGCAATTTGAGCCTCTTGCTTCTTGTCCTTTCCTCAGAGGTTAACAAGAACAATTTATCTCCCTCTTCTTTGTAACCACCTTATATGTACTCAAAAACAGTCGTCAAGTCTTCTCTCTGGACTAAGCAAACCCTATTTTTTTAATTTTCTCTCATAGGTCATGTTTTCTGGACTTTAATTTTTGTCGTTTTTCTCTGGACTTTTTTCCAGTATGTCCACATCTTTCCTGAAATTTAGTACCCAGAACTGGAAACAATACTCCAGTTGAGGTCTAATTAGCACGGATTGAATGAAAGGATTACTGCTTGTGTCTTGTTTACAACAGTCCTGCTAATGCATCCCAGAAAAGTGCTTACTTTTTTCAAAACTTCAATATGGCACTGTTGACTCATATTTATCTTGTAATCCACTATGGCCTCCAGATACCTTTCTGCAATATTCTCCTGAAGTAGATATTTCCCAGTTTGTATGTGTGCTACTGATTATTCCTTCCAAAGTGGAGTACTTTGCATTTGTCCTTGTTGAATTTACTTACGACCATTTGTCCAATTCGTTATGATCACTCTGAATTATAATCCTATCTCTCCAAAGCAGTTGCAACCCCTCCCAGTTTGGTATTGTCTGAAAACTGTGTGTTTCCAATGCCATTGGCTAAATCAGGGGTCGGCAACCCCCGGCATGTGTGCCATGACTGGAACACCAGCCGCCTTTTAGCGGCATGTGGTGCCAGCTCAGCCTCACCTCTCCTCCTCCCATGCAGCAGGGGGAGCAGAGAGGGACAGGTGAGCCCCACCCCTGAGCCAGCTGTCGAAGCAGGCACAGCATCTCCTGGTGCCTCCACATGGAGCAGTGCAGCCTTGTAGGGTAAGTCAGGGCTGCCAGAGGGTGGTGGGGAGAATTCTGTGGGGTGTGTGGGGATACCAGCTGGGGGGATGTTCTGGAGGGCATGGCTGCAAGCAGGGAGTAGGGTTCTGGGGGCATGGCTGCTGGGTTGCTACAGGGCTCCCCGGTGCAGGCTAAAGGGCTCCCTGAGAGAGTGGGGCTGGGGTCCCTGAACCTCCCTCCAGCTGGGGTCCCCGTGCCTGCCTCAGTGGGCCACTTCTTGCCTGGCCAGAGGCTACCGGTGAGGCTCCGTGCCCCTGCCTGCTTCCCCCAGCACCAGCCAAGGTCTCTGCACCAGCAGGGCTCCCAGCTGGGCTCCACACACACACTAGCTGGGCTCCCCATGCCTGCAAGTCTCTCCGCCCCCAAGGGCTGGACTCCTGGATCCTGCCAGGGGCTGTGCTCCCAGACTCCAGCTGAGCTCCATGTTCTGGGGCTTCTCACTCTGGGACTGCCCCTGAGACTCCCCAAAACAGATTGTCAGTGGAGCTCCCTGCCAACAGCAGAGCTCTGCTGCATCCTGCGTAGCTTGAGCTCTCTGGTCTAGGTTGCCTCTGGTCCAGCAACTTCCATTGTCCTACCAGATGAGGGATGTTGCTGAAGGCAAGACGTTCAACCTGCACTTTAACAGTGGACACTTCCCTACTGTTTGCTGACTCAGTCCAGTTGGCAAACAGTAAGAAAGTGGGGGCAAAGAGGGATCTGGGGCATGGGGCACTCACCCAAGAGGGATCCTGGCAGGGGATTGCTCAGCACCTGCACCTGGGCTCTGGAACTGCACTGCCCCCATTACTCCGCCCCCATGTCACCCACTTTTCCCCCACACAGACTGGGGGTGTGTGTGTGTGTGTGTGTGTGTGTGTGTCCACTTTCCCCATGGACAGATGGGGGATGTAGTTTGTGGGGATGGGGGCATGTCACCTTCCCCTGCCAGACAAGGGATGTTGCTGGACCAGAGAATCCAGGATAAGAGAAGTTCAACAGGTATTAAAACCCTGGACATTTTTAAAAACTTAGAAACCTGGCCAGTTGCAGATTTAAGGATAGAAACAGTAAAGCTCTGCATATTAGTGTGTTTATTAATGAAGCAGGTATAAGGAGGAGTATTAGAGACTTTAAAAAATAGCAGCAGCACTTGGACCATGCATAGCGGTCAAAAGGTCACATTTCAGCATTCTGCCTCAGAAAAGTTGCTGACCCTTGATTTTAAATTGTTGCGGAAAATATAGAACAAACCCCAGAATGGATACATTTGGGACACCACTTGGGACTTCCAGCTTGATTGTGAACCAGTGATAACTACTCCCTGAGAATATTATGCACCCACATTTTAGTAGTTCTGTCCAGGTTGCATTTGCCTGCTTTGTTTATGAGAGAGTCATACAGAAAAGTATCAAAAGCCTCACTAAAGTCAAGATATACTGTATCTACCACTCACCCCAGCCTCAGCATAGGACTTGTTCCCCTGTCAAAAAAAGTTGTTAGGTTGGTTTCACGTGATTTGTTCCTGACTAATCCATGCTGACTTATTTATTACCTTGTACGTGTTTACTTTATTATTTACACCCTTATCTTTTGGGAACACTGTAGTTAAGATGACTTGTCTGTAATTCCCATTTTGTCCTTATTTCCCTTCTCATAGAAGGTGCTACAGCTGCCCCTTTCCAGTCCTCTGGAATCTCTCTAGTCTTCCATAGCTTAGATAATCAAGGATGGAGAGGGATGCATTGCTCATGCTCTGGATGCATCTAAACATCTGACTGTTAAAAGCAGGAATTGGATGACAGGGGATGCAACAATTGCCCTATTCTGTTCTTCCTTCCAAGCTTCTGGCATTGGCTGCTATTGTAAGAAAAGATACAAGGCTAGACAGGCCATTGGTCCAACCCTGTATGACTGTTCTCGTGTTTTACAAACAATATTAGCAAATAAATAAAAACCCCCTTTGTTTCTTCAACGTTCATTCTCTTCAGTGTTAGAACTTAGAAGATGTATCGTGGTAACTATCTTAAATGAAGATTCCAATTTTCATTAAATTCCCTCCACTCTCTTTGGTTGTACAAAAAGGAGAGAGCATTGAGTAAACACTGGTTTTACACACACACACTGAATAGATCTGGAACAGAGAGTAGTGCTAGAATAAGATGAAGCGAGGCTTGAAATCTTCCTTTTTTTTTTTTTTTTTAAACTGTCCACCTTCTTTTGCGTTGTAAAAATGTGTCAGCATTGGAACCATTGGCAGCCTGCTACATTTTCCAAAATTCACCTTTGGCATTGAACAGCATTAGAGCTGGATCTAAGCCACCCCTGGGTTTGATTATAGAAAACCAAAACCTTAACCCATGAGGTTTTGCAAAACCAAAACTACACCCTGGCTTTGCTCATCTGTAATTGATGATTCATTAAAGAGTCAGAAGCCCAAGAAGAAGAATCCCACAAATGTTACTTTAGGGAAACAGTGTGAGGGGGAAAATGCATTTGTCAGAACTGTTCTCCTCTACTTCTAGAAACCTGAGTTAGGACAGTTCTACTATTCCATCTCTGGTGTCAGTGCGGGTAAGTTAAAAGCACTTTGCTCTCTGGCCAGGTGTGTTATGAAGTGAGCCAGGGCTGACGCTAGGACACAAATGAAAAGCAGAGTGGTCCAGTGTTAAAGAACTGGTCTGGGACTTGAGAGATCGGTGTTCAATTCTCTATGCTCTGTCAGAGACTTCCTGTGATTTGCTTGGGCAGAATCTCTGTCTGCATCAATCTCCTATCTGTAAAATGGGGTTAACAAAAGTTCTTTTCCTCATAGGTGTGCTGTAAGGATGAATCCACAAGAATCTGAGGTGCTCAAATACTATTGTGACTGGGAGGGGGGTCACCTTGAAGTACTGAATGGGGATACTGGAGTCATGTAGTCCTGATAGGTATCCCGGTGGATCTTGAAGACAGGATCCACTCTAGAGTGTCCCTGCCACTCTAGGGCAGCTAGGAAACAGCCAACCCTTAACGGCAACATGCACAGCAAATGAACATTTTGCTGCCCTAGGTAGCCAGCTTGGAAGATGAAATTGCTAATTGAAAAGAGTAGAGAATGGAATCCTGGACGTTCCTCGAGAGAAGGTTCTAAATAAAAAATTTTAGGTGCCTTAAGTGTTTCTAAGATAAGCAGAACATTCCCACGGCTCTTCTGTCCAAAGGAGCACGTGAGCGATCACCATGCACTCACTATATTTGTCTTCAGTCACTGCATTAGCAGAGTCTAATTCACCCTGAGACTAGTGGTGGCGAGTTATATGGGCCCATGCTGCCCTGGGCACCAGCAATATTCCTGGCCTGGGGTGGAAGAAGGGGATGGCTCCAGTAGAGTTCAGGGCCCTTGCCTGCTGTCCCTGCACCTCCCTGAGTGTGTCTCCTGGCCTGCCTGCTGCCTCACAGTGATTTCAAATGGCCTGGAGGCTAGGGTGGCTTCTTGCTTGCTCACTCCCTGCGGCTGCTGACACGTTCCTGGGGCCCTGGGAAGAGGGTGTCTCTCTCTGTCCTGCCTCTGCAGCCGAAGGGAGCTGCAGGAGTAGTGCTAGGCGCAGCAGTGGGCAAGAGATGCCCTCCCACCCTGGACTATCCTGCCTGGGAGGTGCCCCAGTTAAGTGCTGCACCCCCACCTCCCCCACAGCCTGCATCCCCACCCTCTGCCCCAGTGCAGAACCTGAACCCAGCATCCAGATTCCATCCCAGAGCCCAACTCAAGATCCTCTGCCGCACCCAAACGCCATCTCAGGGTCCTACGCTCCTCACACCCTCCTAAACTGCCTCCCACACTGACATTCCATCACAAAAGGCCAAACCCCTCATCCCTTCTGCATCCAACCTCCTCCCAGAGCCTGTATTCTGCACCCCCTCCTGCACTCTAATCCCCCTGCCCCAGCCCAGAGCCACACCTAGCATCCAAATTTCATCCCAGAGCCTGCATCCCAGGCCTTCTCTCCCACCCCCATTCCCTCCCAGAGCCTTAGGCGGGTGGGGGAAGGAAGTCTGGGTTGGAACATGTGGGAGTTCTGGACACCACCAAAATTTCGACACATCAACCCACCCCTGTCTGAGACAACTCACTGCTAAAAGATGCTGCAGGATGCAGGTCTAACCTGAAGCACACCGGTGGTTTTAACTCTAAGGCAGTTTATGCCTAGCTTCAAACTCTTTGACATTACAGTGTAAGGAACTGCACAACACATGTAACAGAAACTCCTTTTAAACAACTGTCCAATTTAGTCAATCATGTGAGCTGTCTCTTTTTTGGATTGTTTGACTCTTTTGTTAACTGTATAAAATCCATTCATTTTTGTAGATTCCATAAAGCTCTTGCCAAGACTAGAGAGCCAGAATAGAACAAATGGAAGAACCATTCACTAAAAATGTAGAGTACCTGTAAAATGGTCATCCCATATAGCTGTGGGGGGGAGGTGAGCAATGGTTTCCACACTGTACCATGTAGAAAAGTCAGCTAAACATCAGCAATTTCCCCTGTTACTGATTAAAGCAATAAACATGGTACTAGAGTATTCCCAATGGGGCGATACTGCAGCTACAGAAGGGGCGGCTTCTTCCTGTCATGCTCAACTGTAGTAGCAGTGCATGTTTTTCCAAATTACAATGTGGCTTTACTCTAAATGGACATGTATTGCAAGGATGACAATGAAAGAAAGCAACACTGCTTGCAAAGTGACCATGTGATAGTTACAGAAGGGGTGCGGTGTTAGGGTGGGAGTGAAAGCTGTGTAGAGAAAGAACACTCTAAGCAAGGCGGCTAATGGAAAAAGCAATGAATGAATGGAGGTATTGTATTAAACGCAGTGAAGCAAATTCCCCAGAGAAAGCTTTGGTTCAGCATAAATGAAATCCCATCAAATGGCATTCCAGCCCTCTCCAGCAACAGACATGATTACCTGTTTTCTTTTTTTCTGCACTGAAATAAAGTTTGACATATTTATTGTTCCTGTTCTAAATTGCACAACTTTAAAAATGTCTTACCTGGTTTTGGTTGCAAGGGGGCCACTGTCGGGTTCTGTCCATTTAGGAGAAGTTTTGTGCTCTGGAGCCTCTCCAAAGGCATCGCATTCTTCTTTATTTTATATCCTGGTGTTTAGTGTTGGTGCAAAGGGGCATCTGGAAGCAGAAATTAAAATCCTCTACCTACAGAACAGGGTCATCACTGTATAAGTCCTCCCACTTGCCCACAAGGGATGTGCCTCCTGATGTTCTGGTGGGACTAGTTCTAGGCATAAGAGGTTAGATTGGCCTATGTGTCTTTGGTTTCTCTGTGGGACTGCCAGTGCAGGAATCAGCTGCAGTCATCGGTGCTGGTACTAGGGGAGAGCGGGTTCTGTAACTCCTCCAGCTTGGAGTCGTATTCATACAGGATTGGCAGTTTGGTTCAATGGCTCACAGCACCCCCACTATAAAAATTATTCCAGCCCCCCTGACTGCAGTCATGGTTCTTGTGACAACGGACACCTGTCCATTAGGACACTTGTTAATTTCACACTTAAAAGTTGTCAGATGATAGTAACTTGTGGTCACTATCTCCCAGGGAGATTCCGACTGGTGAGTTGCCAGGATCCTTATCCTATTCACTTCCATAGAAATCTCTGTCTTGCAAGTAATGCCAGAGTAGTTGACTTAGTTCTCATGAACCTCTTATTCAGCCACCCAGTTAGACTTTGAGTTAATGATAATACTGTCTTGTTAAAGGAGTAGCCCTGTTACTTCGTTATCATAGCATCCATCTTCAGAATAACGTTACCTGAGAGATGCAAAGAGTGTCTTGTAATTCACAAATGCTAATGACTGGTTAAGAAAAGCTAAAACAGTCAGGGAGGATCTACTGCTATTGCCTTGACTCCCTCACAGGCATCCTGTGACAGCTTTGTGATGTTGAATTTAGTTTGAGTCAGGTCCAAACAGATTTTTTTTTTCTGCCCACTATGGGATGAACCTGAAGACAGCAGTTTAGGTAATTCCAAGTGTGTTACTCTGTGCTGTATAATGAGTCAATTTCAAGGGGAATAATTGTCAAGCTGGCCTGCAGGGGTTCAAGAACAGAAGTACACACCTGAGGGTAGCTTGTTAAAAAAAACAGGTGCAAGCTCCAAATTAGCTGTAAGTCCTCTAATTACATTTCAGCAACCAATTATAAACTACTCAGACACTGTAAAGGACGTGCAAAAGCAACGAGAGGTCCTGTGGCACCTTACAGACTAACAGAAATGTATGAGCATAAGCTTTCGTGGGCAAAGACCCACTTCGTCTGATGCAGGACATGTAAAGGACTCCATGTAAAGGACATGGAGTCACAAACCATCCCATTGGGAACTCAGGTCCATCTCTTGCCGGGCATTTAAGCTTGCCTTTGTGAGAGAGGCTCCCTTACACCAAAAATCACAGTAATATTCAGGTTACCCCAGTCCCAAAAGCTGAGTCCCTATACCACATTAATTGTATCTTAGATCTTGCATCAAATATCACAGATTGTAATAATCTAGCTAAAGACTGATTAATTAGGAAATGGAAGTACGAGTTATTTACAAGGCTAAAGCAGGCAAACATGCATACAAAATGAGTTCTAGTGTTAAGTCTAAAAGGCTAATAGAAACTGCTTTAATAAGCAAGCTCTTTAAGTTTAACACAGCCTAAACACTGGGGATCTCTTGCTTCTACCTAGGAAACCTTGCCCATGAGAGTCCAAGTAGAACAGAACTATAGTTCCTCTGTATTAGGGTTTTTTATTCCTTCCCCTCTTGTTTTGAATTGCAAATTTAGGCCTGATCTCCACTAGGAAATTAGATTGATTTAACTACATTCAGGCCCACAGATGGTGGGGGGTAGAGGGAGTTGCCTCTGGGTCCAGTGTTTCAGAAGGGCCTGTAGCTCTGGTCACTGCCACCACCACTGTTATTTGGCAGTGGTGGTGGCTGCAGCTCCAGGGCCCTTTTAATTGCTTCAGCAGCACTGCTGAATATGACTGTGACACAGTGCGGTGGGGGAATTTCCTTCTGGGGCACAGAGCTGGCCCCCCTCTCGCCGTGCCCTGGGCCCAGAGCAGCTGTCAGTGCCACTGACTGCATTACTCAGGGAGTTTGAAAAATCCACACCCCTGAGCGACGCAGTTTAAACATCCTAACTCCAGGTGCAGATGGCACTAGGTCAATGGGAGAATTCTCTTGTCAGCCTAGCTGCCATCTCTTGGGGAGATGGATTACCTGAACTGATGGGAAAACACTTACTGTTAGCATAAGTGTCTCCTGTGTGCTGAAGTGATACAAATGTGCCACTGCAGTGGTTTGCATAGACAAGCCCTTAGTTGATGGGAAGAATTCACTTGGATGTCCCCTCTTCACGGGACAACCAATAACACCTTTTATCCTCTGCGGTTCCAGCATACTCGTAGTTTGTCTGGTGTTGATGGGCCTTCTCAGTTTTTGAGCAGCATTTCACCCACATTCCTCTCCCACATCTGGTAATTTACAATTACAGTGCAAACACGTTTATATTAAACCTTGAGATACAGATGTTGTAAATGGGACCAGAGCATGCCCCAACTTGCAAGTGTTTCGTGGAGTCTAAACATATTCATAGAATTCCAGTACTGTTTTAAAACAGTACTAAAGCAGCTGTCTGTTAAAAGTACTAACCTACTGGTGAGCCAGACTGGTTCCAAGTATGTACTGGTCAAACGTTAAATTGAGACCTGTGGTCTTTGGCATGAGCTGGCTGGATGACAGTAATGGTTCCAGGAAATTTTCAGTGATGTGGAATTTCAGAGAAAGACTGATAGATGAATAGCTAGTTCCAGACCACACTGCTCTTTCACACCTGGACAATGCAGTTATTTGCTTGGTGACACACTGATATATAATGCAGTTATTGGAAGGTGCCCAGTGTTCCTTTTCTGAGGTGACCCAGGAGTAGAACAATGAGGGGAGGTAGTTTAGGACAGAGGGGTTCTGAGAGATCAGCTGCAGCTCCAGTTATTTTTAATGGAGCACCTCAGCTAGTCAGGTCATCTTATCTCAAGTTCAGTACCCCACGACTGAGACATCCGGATTTCATTTATTAAATACTGGACTTACAGCTTGTCTGCACAAAGCAGCAATGCTCACTAGAGGGAGCAGGGATTTCTAAAGTGCAACAATCTGTTGACCACTGACTGGCCTATGTAGACCTTGGTGCAAGCTCAAAGGTCGCTAATGCATTGCACCTGTCTCTTCTGCATAGCAGCTCCATGTAAAGAAGCCTTAAAACTCTTTGTACCTCAATTCCTCACCTGTAACAGAAGGATACTAACTTGCTGATTTTTGCAAATGAGTTGTAAAGACTGTTTATAAAATATTTTGGTGATACAATTGTTATATAAACAAGGATGGAGTCGAATATTATTTGGAAATAGGACCTCCAGGAAGTGGTACTTCCAGGAGAATTGCAGACAGCTGTTCAGACAGCTGCAGGCAGATAGCAAGACAACTGTATTTGGCAGGATCCTTGTAGAATACCTATCTGTAGCCTTTTTACCTGTGAAGAGTTGCATGAAAATCTGTTCCAGTTTGCAAGATGAAAAGAATTGCCTGGTATTGTCTCTGTTTACTCTACCAAGGCTAGTGTTCCACTAGACAAAATGGCTACACAGGCCGACCAAGTTGGCAGCCTCCCTCAGCATAGGGGTAGCCCAGCAACCAAATAGCAGAGCAGTAAGTTAATGATAAGGTGCCGATGCAAGCGATGGGGAAGGAAAATAGGGCAAGATCAGTACTAGGATGGAAGTTGCCAGTGGGGCCAAGGGAGGAAGTGGCAGGGCTTGGGGCAGTCAGCCCTGGGGCCCCCACGCTCCCTCAGAGCTGCACACTGAGCAGCAGCATAGCACTGCTGCAGTGTTTCAAAGGGGCCCGGAGCTCTGGCTGCCACTGACTACTTCAGCAGCAGTGGTAGCCAGAGCTCCGGGTTGCTTTGGCAGGCCTGGATGTTGCAGGCTGGGACTGAAGTGCTGGGGGTTCCTAGTGTGAGTGTAAGTCTTGCACTCTCCCTGGTTGCACTACCTTGTCTGTGTGCAGAGCTGTAATGTGCCAATAATGAGCTGAACTGCCATCAGAGCTGCCAGCTATTAGTGTTCTGAGAAAATCTTCTTGGGCCATAAGTCCAAATGCTTTCCCTGAAGGGGAGAAGAGGACAGAAGCATGTGGTTACCCGTATGTATAAGGCTGTGTAGGATCTGTACGCATGGGATTGGCAAGCTTCCTGTTTTCTGTGGGAGACAGATTTTTCCTTAGCCTTGTTGAAACTGATAGTGAAAGTCAAAGACCTCATTGGTCTTCTCAAATTAAAGCAGCAGCTTGTCGACTGTCAGCAAAATGAGGCAGGCGAACGGAGCTGATCCCTTCCCACATTAAAACAGTTGAGAAATAGCTCCTCCTTTCTTTTCTCCAAACAGATGACTGCTCCTAACCACAGGCGTAAAGCAGGCACTTCCCATTCTGTGTGATAATGGTTTCCTAAACATCTTACATAAGTGGAGTATCTGAAGTTGTTTTGTTTCACAAGAGGAACTCAAAGCAGTGCCCAATTCAAACTCAGCCCTAACTTGCATCATGGCCTGTAGTTTGTCAAAGGCTTTCTGCTTAACCCCAAAGTTACAGAGCTTGGACTTCACCTGCCAGAACTAAATGGAATGCACTTTTATTTAGTCTAAGCTTCCATCAGGTGCCCAGGTTCACTCTTATCCACCTGGCAAAATTGTCTTTGCCCAAATATTTTAGTAGTCTCTGCTGTAACTATTTCATGACAGGTATGTCAGCTAATATGGTCACTGAGAAACAAAATGCTTCAGGAAGGACTTGCTCAAAGACCTTGAGAGTGCCGCTTATCTTTCACAAGTAACTGCCTCCTAGAGGTAGGATGGGCAAGAAAATAGCTTTCATTGGACCAGCTCCTGTTTGGTGAGAGAGACAAACTTTTGAACTCACAGAGCTCTTCTTCTGGTCACTTCTCTCACCAGCTGAAGATGCTACAATAAAAGACATTACCTCATCTCAACTTGTTTCTCTAATATCCGGTCCCCAGCTACACCACCACACAGTTTATTTCTCCATAGCTTCAGATCCCTCTAATGGTACTTGCTGCAGTTATGTAGCTGGAAGATCGGTGCCCTCAAAGGCTAATGTGTTGAGAGGAAAACTTGCACTTGGTCATGAATAGGGGTGTTAAAACAGATAACCAGTAAAATGCACTTAACTGATTAACCGTTTAACTTAGGGCCTGCCACATTTCTGGGGTCCAGCTCCCCACTGCTGATCCTGCTGGAGCTTCTAGGTCCAGCCCCCTGGGGTGCTCCTGCCCAGCATGGTTGTCCACCACCGAATTCATCAGCAAAGGCTAGTTAACCAGTAGACCAGTAAGCCACACGCTTACTGGTATGCTTACTGGTTTATCGCTTAATGACCCTAGTCATGAATTAAAAATGTGTTCAGAGAGCTGCACCCTTAACTGCTTCTGTGTGGAGAAGGCAGAGGGAGCTTCTCTTGGGCTACCTGTGTGCTGCATTCCCCTTTTAGAGGAGGAATGCAAATGAGGGAGATAGAAAATGCAAATGAAACTCTGATTTACAAATCCCGTGTTTCATTCGCATAATCTTGCACGATCTTGTTTCCAGAAGAGGCTTTTCCAAAAACGAAAGCAGCCATGTAGACAGGGGGTCCTTTGGGGGAAAAACCCTGTTTTTGAAAGAAATCCCATCTATACGGCTGTTTTTATTTTTGGAAAAGCCTCCAGAAGCCCAATTGCATGAGATTATGCAAATGAAGCATGATATTTGCAAATCAGCACTTGATTTGAATTTCTAATCTCCCTCATTTGCATTCCTCCTCCGAAAGGGGAATGAAGTGTAGACATAGCCTTGCAGTCTCTGAAATGGCAAAACCAGTCTTGACTTTTGTGTTCCCTAGCAGGTTTCTTTTGTGCTATGTGAGTGCTTCCAGAAGGATGGAACAGGGCAGAGAATCTGCTTCAAAGTAGCAACTGGACCCCCTTTGAATTTTTTAATGTAATACAGTCAGCTGCCAGGACAAAGGCTTGACACCACTGGTTTGATAATATAGGTAAAAGGTGTATATGAGAGCATTCATGGGTTTGTGCAGAGCCTACCACAGGAAAACCCTTATCCTATTTTTGAACCTGGGTGCTCCTGCAAAATGAATGTATATCTTTCTGGAGGAATCAATGAAATGGAGAAAGAGAAAATACCTGTTGAACCACATCTGGTCAGTGGGTCTGGCCTAAGAGTTGGCAGAGCGTAAGGTGGCTTGCAGACGGAGGGGCCCAGCTGGTTGGGGTGCAGGGCTCTGGGGGTTCAGGGCCCAAGGCAGATGCCTTGCTCACCTTGCCAAAAGGCCAGTCTGTTCCCCCACCCCTGTAGCTGTTCAGGATAGTTTTCTACAGTATGTTTTTCAAGTTGGTTTCTGTGTCCCAGATGGTGGGGCTTCCACTGTTTTTCCTGGCAAGTCTCATCCACAAAGTAGTTGATTTCATTGTCAGGACTACTCGTGCTCCCCATGAAATTTGAGCTGTCGTGTTTTGCTTCCTTATATCTCACTGCCAATTACCTTCCTTCAGTATTCATGCTTTTTTGAATACTCAAACATAGTCCTCACATTCCCCCATTGGCTGGCCTTCAACCAAGGTATGCATGTAGATTTCATTCAATATGACTTTATAAACCATCCCTCCAGCCTCTTTCAGTAAACTCTTTCATATCCAGCAGCCCGGGGACCAGGAGATTGCCGGATATTCAAATATTCTGAATAATAGAGACATGCAATGCATCACACTAAAGAAAAACAAGATTAGATATTAAGAAACAAACAAGTGTATGCAGAGTGCTTCATTTACCAACAACAGTGTTGTTGTACACTGTAAACTGATTCTGTATTTGCTGTATTTTTGTTTTTTACTTTCAGTATACTATACTTATAGAAAACAGAACTATCATTGACTTACAGCTAAAATGCCAGTTATTTGAGAGGCCTGAATAATAAAATGCTGGATATAGAAGAGTTTGCTGTACTCAGTTTTGTTGCTGTTTCCTTGCCATTCTGTTAGAATTGCTCCGTGGGTCCAAGTTCTCACAACTGAAAGCAGCCTTCCAGGTGTGGTCTATCCTGAGCTAGAGAGTAAAATAATCTGTAGAACTGGATCCCATTGCAAACACTGCAGAACAAGAGCACATCAAAGTTCCCTGACAGCATGAACTAATCCCCACAACGTCCCTGGGAGGGAGGAAGAAAGGGAATGGAGTATGTATTACTAGCCCTTATTTTATAGGTTGGGAAATTTAGTATCCTGCCTAAAGCCACAGAGTGCGAGAGCAGAGATTAGAGCTCAGAATTTTCATTGCTGTCAATGTTGTGTTCAGAGCACAAGGCTGTTTCCCTCACTTTATAAAAAAAAATTTGAAGTTGAAAGGTTCAAATGAGAATGAGTTTAGCCCCAGATGTACCCTAAATTCTATCCCTAAGCCTACATTCCATCTGACCACCCTACAGACAGTGTTTCTTATAATGTTAGGGGGAGGTAGGAGCGAAATCATTTGCAGGCAGGCAAAGGAATTTCATTATTTCATCACTGGTGTGAGGGTTAAGATCAGATGTCTTGTTCAAATACATTTTACAATGTAACTCCTCCCTACCCCCTGAATTTTTGTTCAGGCCTATGACCTTCTAGAGCCCAACTCACTTTAAGGCATGCAGGAACTGTCAACACACGGCACGTCCGATAATGCAACTAAAGAACCTGGGATACCTCTCAGATGCTTAGAAAAATTATTTTCAGAAACAAGTCTTTGGAGATGCAGATTTGAAAAGGGGTTTGAATATTGATCAGACTTGGTGCAGGATCTTTCGTCTCTGTAGAATGTAGTATTGTAAAGCATCAGCATTTGGTTTTAGCTCAATTCATGCTTTATATGTTTTGGAAACCCTGGATTGTTTGATGGTCTGGAGATGCTGAGTCTTTAGGGCGTGTGGCAGTGAGACTGCTGCATGCCCGGCTAGAGGACGAGCAACTGTGGAAAGAAGCCAGAGGCTGAACAAAACATGGCTTGGCTTGATTATTATTTGTTTAAAGCCATTTCTTCCTCTTGCATGTTGCTCGCTCATTTCTTCCACATTCGCACTCACACTCTAAAGAACGTTGCATCACTGTGTATGGTTCTCACTTGCTGATTTGGTCAGATTTTCAAGTAAAATTTTTTCATGCTGTCCTCATACAAATAAAAGAGCTGCAGATCACCACATCCAGTGAGAGTTGTAGAGAGAGAGAGAGGCTTCTTATTTTCAAATCTGTGATCTGAAAAGTAGCTGGCTAACTGTTGAAGGTCATTCTACAACTTAAAGGGCTTTACAAATCTGAGGCCAAGTGTCTGGCCACTGCATGGATGTGCAATGGAAGATGGGGGTGCAAGCATTATCCAGGGGCCAGGCACAACTGCAGCCAGGCAGCGTAGCAGAAAGTGCATGTTGCACTCTATTCAGGTGTCGTGGGCACACTTCTAAAGCTGTGAGCCTCAAGTGCTCCATATCACAAGGCAGGCTTCCAAAATCATCAGGTTTGTTTAAACACACTTTTGGTTTAAAGTATTTCAAGTTTGGCATCTAAAAACAAACAAGTCCAAAATTTGGCAAAAGGGTTAATAGATTCCAAATCTGTACCTGAAACCTTTTGCCCACACAGTCTGCCTTATGCAGAGAGTGAGAAAGGATTTTGCCTGATGTTCATTGACTTTGGTGAAGTTACTCCCCATTTAAGCTGGTGTGACTGTGGTCAGACTCTGGTTCCATATATTTCTGAGGGAGAGTTTGAGCAGTGCTCTCAAGCCTGGTGAATAATGTGCTTTGTGGGAGCACAGGGAGCAAGTTCCAACAACTTAAAGCCTTTTTTTTTTTGTAAACTGGGATGTTCACATCTGTCAGGCTTTCGGAGAAACCTGCTGCTATACCAGCAAACGCAGTGAGGAGTCCTGAGGCACTTTAAAGAATAACAGTTTTATTTGGACATAAGCTTTTGTGAGCAAAAACCCACTTTGCTAATGAAGTTGGCTTATGCCCAAATAAATGTGCTTGCCTTCACAGTGCCAGTGGACTCCTCATGGCTTTTGCAGAGACCGACTAACATGGCTACCCCTCTGATGTGATAATGGCAGGGCAGTCTTTGAGAGAAAGCAATGTCTGGTAACGGTTTCATATTGTTTGAGTTTTGTTTTCCATCAGTCCTGTAACACACCTGAGGTCTTGGGGAGATCTTTAATAACTCAGTGTCATCCTGTTGTCTCAGTAAATATGGACTCTTTAAACGTGTCACTTGCTGCATTCAACCTCACTAGAACGAGCTATACAGTTGTGTCAAGGAAATGTCTCACCTGCCCTCTCTCCCCAATCTTTCATTTCATTAATGATAAATTGAAATCTCTGAACACTAGACCACATAAGTTGTAGTGTAGAATAGCATGACCTAATTCTTCACATTAAGACTTCAGAATTGGTGGTTCTTTGTTGTGTGGGGCACTTTGGTCTTGATCTCTTCATCACTATCAGGATATCTACAAGTTTTCCAGCAGCTGTTTGAGGAAATGTCCATCCGCTGAGACAGAACTTCTGGGTGTATCTCATCGGGTACTTTAATCTCATCAGGTGCTTTACTGTTTATCATTCCACATTTACAAAATTAACAGAGGGGAGAAATATAGAAGCAATATATTTGTAGCTATTCTTAAGACATTTGATACAATGCCATGCAAAACCTCATTTGAACTAGTACTTTGAATCCTATTGAATATGAGCTGGGCTGGAAGCTGGCCAAAATAAAGGGCAATGCTAAAGAGCCATGTGTCAAGTTCAGACAAACTGTCTTGTGAAGTAGTGTAGGGAAAAGGTTGGGTTTATTTCATACCTTCATTACTGACCTGGAAGACAATTACATAATATTAATTAAATTTTGTAAGTGACGTTAAAGTAGAGTGAACTGTCAAAGCCATTGAGAAAAAGGTCAAGAGAGAGTCTAGAAAGATGAGAGAAGGGGGAAGAGGAAAAGTTTTGACTGGGAAAATGTGTGCTAATTATCTCTGAGCCAAGAACTCCAAATTCACATGCAATGGGGGAGAGAAGTCTAAGAAGCAGTAATGCTGAAAGATATACTGTATTGGTGAGAGTGGAAGAAAATTAGATGTGTTTTCAATGTGATATAGCTGAAAAAAATCTCCAGTGCGATTGTCAGTTCTAAATGCAAAGGCATCACTAGAGCCAAGGGGTGGTAGTTTTAGGGTACGTCTACATTTCATGGAAAATAAGCCAAGTCAGGGACAATCTTCCAGAGTTCGATTTTGTGCCCATGGTATGGATGTGCGAAATGGACCTAGCAGGGGTCGGCAAGACAACCCCTGTACTCCTCAATATCTCAGGGAGTAAGGGAGGTCGACAGGAGAGCTTCTCCCATCAATCTCCCTCGGTGAGGATGGCCAGCTGAGTTGATTTCAGATGAGTTGATTCTTGCTATGCAATTGCCATAGCTAGAATTGCATATCTACAATCAACTTTAATGTCTAGTGTAGACCTAGCCTTACTTTATATGGCTCCTAGAGTTATTGCACTAAGTTCTGGGCACCACACTGCCAAAAAGATATAAAAAAAAATTGAGAGTTCAAAGCAAAACAGCAAAAATTATGGAGAGATGGGAGGGGCTGACCGACCAAGAACGATTGAAAGAGCTAAATATCTGGCTAAGAAAGGCCGGATATTTAATAGTCTTTGTAGCATAAATATTCGAAGGGTGTAACACCAAAAAAGGAGAAGAATTATTTGGTGTGAATTCATGGGAGGGAAGTATAACTGGAACGTAAATGGGGTAAAACAAAGAGAAATCTGAACAATAGGTAAAACTTCCTCACGTGGTTATGCACTAGCATGGGGAAGAGTCACTGAAGGGTAGTGTAACAATCTTTATCACTTGGAACTTTTACAGCAAGACTAGACAGGCTACTCAATTATGCTGGAAGGAACAATCCCACAACAAAACTTAGCATTATGTTAATATAGACCCACAAAAACTCTTCTTCATAGCAGTCCTTGCCTATATGTGAAATCGGGTACTTGGCAAAATTTAGCAAACCATCACAGGTGCCCTTTATATATGTAATTCTCTTGGACCAAACTAAGATAGTTTGCACTTAAAAAGCCACAAAATCCTGGAGCCTGCCTACCTGAGTATCTGTTTCCCCAGGCAAAAATGCCAATCTCAAGTTGGGGTCACTTCACTCTCTGAAAAAGATAGGAAGGGCATCCTCCCTGTCATTATCCACTTTAGACTGATATGGCCCAACTGTGTCAAAATGGAAGAATGTAGCAAAGATAATGAATATTTCTAGGGCTCAGGGTGGGAAGGAAGCTTTAAAGGTTGGTATCTATGTTGGTGTTTGGGCTTGATTTTAACTTTTGCTGGATGTTTTCATGTTTGAGGGATGCAGCGAAGTTGTTCGTTTCATTCTTGGTTGTGTATTTTGAAAGAGCGGCCCACAGTCTCATCATCCTGAATCCTCATCCCAGTGGTACATAAATAATTGACATTCACTTGCTCCCCCCTCTTCCAAAAACTGGGATTTGTCCTGCACCCCCAGTGTTGCAGGCGTGCTTGTCTCATTCCAATGCGTGCTCAGGGCAAGTGGGAAATGTCAGTGTTCTGCTCCAACTCCTCCCATTGTCTCAGAAGAGCAGGATATTGCTCTTAAAATGATTATCAGTCAAACAGCTAACCATACTGACATTTGCATCATCATTATGAGGGCTCAGAGCTAATCCTGTGGCCCTTCCCAGTTCTCAGCTCACGTTTCAAATTCTTTGTCTTCCGATTCTGGAATTACATTGCATTGTATCAGATCATGTTGAGAAGAATGGTTTGGTTTGGTTTGGTTTGGTTCGTTTTTGTTTTTTTTTTTAGTTTTATATCCTACAGAAACCAAAAGACGCATGTCCCACCCCCTGGACCCCCTTATGGAGAAATCCTGGTACAGAGAATGGTACCATTTCTTACTATCTCAGTATCTTTTCTCCCACAGTTTTATCTGTCGTCAAGACCTCAATTCTGTGTCCCTGTTGTATAATTCTGTTTTGCCAAGTACAAATATACAAAGTGTGTGTGTGTCTCTCATCAGAATGTCTTTGGGGATTTTTTTTGTGTGTGTGTTCTGACCATTGATCATAATTCCCTCTCCTCCCTCTCCCACATACACTGCTTTGAGCTTCAGAAGAAAAAAAAAAATCTTCTAACTACTAACATATGTCTGAGGATGGGGGAGGAGGCACAGGAAGGAATACTCCAAGGAGTACAGTAGCATTTCTTTATTCAATAAGTTAGTTACCAACTGTTCTAGTCTGAACACCTCCCCTGCCTCCAGCCAAAAAAAAACACCCCAAAAAAGCAAAAAACAAAGAAAATATAATGAAGAACTTCTGACACTGAAAGGGCAAGTTTCATATAACTTTTAGAAAGTCCACATAGTAATATCTCATTCTGTGCATCACGAGATCTGAAAGAGCTTTACAAATGAGGTTGACAGTCTTATCTCCATTTTACAGATGGGGAGACTGAGGCACAGCTGTGATGTGACCAATGTCTCATAACAGGCTAGTGGTGGAACTGGGAATGGAACCCCACTATCCTGATTCTCAGCTGTGTTGCCTGTCCACTAGGTCTCAGTGTCTCCTTATAGCTAATCAAACAGTAATTATACTTTTTCGGATATTGTATAAAAGCTGATGGGCAGGGGGAGAGAATGAGATGCAGCCAGGTGTTCCAGTTCTGCAACCATTACAGAAAAACCCAGGTAATTGCCTTAGCCAGGGCACTGTAGCGAGATGCAGTGACATCCTCCTGACTCAGAGGTGGGTGGGCCCAGAACACCTGTGCCCCACCACCCAGAAAGCAGCTCCTGGGGCCAGAAGTACCAGGGGTAGGGCTCAAGGCTCATAAAAGGCTGGGCTCTGAGCAGGTCAGAGGTTTCCATCCAGGCTCCTGGGAGCCGGGGGACCCGAGCCAGACCATGAGAACCACTGGCCAGCTGCCCTGACCAACCCAGAGGGCCACAGCCAAGCCTGCCATTAGCCAGGTACCCAGACTTTCCTGACCTCCCAGGACCCTCAGGCTTACAGTGAACCCCATGCCCTGAGGCCCCACCGGAGTTGGAGAGCCTGCCCATGGCCAGCAACACCGGGGACCCAGACAGGCATGGGCCTGGAGTCCTGCCTGCCACCTGCAATGCCACAAGGCCTCAGAGCTGCCGGAGCCCACAGTCCTGCCTCCAGTGTACTACCCAACAACATGGAGATGCTTGACTGGCCGGACCTGCCAGCTGCTACCTACCCAGAGGAGACCCGCCTTCCTGAGCTGGCCGAGCACTGCGAGTGGGACAAAACACTGATGGAGGTGGAGGTAAGAAGTGGCCCAGGGAATGCTCCAGCTGAGCCCATGGTGGTATGTTGCAGCCTGGATCCCCGCTACCAAGCTCAGGGTGAGCGCTGTCACTAGGGCCCCAGGCCAGGACGCAGTTGAGTAGAGGGCCTGCGTTTCCCTACCCCCACCCCCCCCCCCGCCCGTGGGACAGGTAGCCTCTCGCCTTTCCCAAGCCACACTGCTTTAGTGGCTATTTGTTTGTCTGACGCTCCGCCCTGAACCAGGGCCTGGGTGCTTACACAGCTGGGCAGCAGCCCCACTAAAGGGGACATGACCCCAAGCAGACAGCCGTTGGCTCCAAGGTTGGCCATATGCAGACTGGGGCAAGGTGCGGAGGCCTGTGCCACCCAGAGGGGGCACCTGCCGCGGGCTGAGACCGTTACAGCACGAAGATGGAAACGCAAAGGTAGAATGCAGAGAGACCAGTCAGAACAGGGCTCAGTGAAGAGATCTCGGACACAGTCTGACCAACATACTTTCACAACAGGACACTACTTGGATCTGGATGGTTGAAGAGAAGGAGAAGATAATACTGGGGCTTAAATACCAGGCAGGGATCCAGGAGATCTGGGTTCTATCGCTTGTTCTCCTCCAGTCTTTCTGTGTGACCTTGGGCGAGTCACAATGGGTCACACTACAGTTAAAAACTCAGGGCTGGCCCCTGCCAGCTGACACTGGCTCATGGGGCTCAGGCTAAGGAGCTGTCTGTGGTCTAGATATTAGGGCTCAACCTGAACGTTAGGCTCAGGGACCCTTCCACTTCATAGGGTGCTAGAGCCCCGGCCCCAGCCTGCCCCTAACCATCTATGTGACAGATAAGCAACCTTTTATCATTAGTCACATGGCACAGGCCAGCCAGGGGGTTTTCGTTGCAGTGTGTAGACCAGTGATTCTCACACATTTGTATTGGTGACCTCTTTCAAGCAGTAAGCCTCTGTGTGTGACCAAGCCTCCTTCCCCCGTTAGAGCACGTTACTTTTTTGTATTTTATTACTAGTGTAAGTGTGAGAGCTGGATGGTTTTGGAGATGGAGGCTGACAGCTTGTGATCGTCCATGTGATAACCTCACAACCACTGAGAACCACTGTGTGGGCTTAGCCACAAAACCATGTTTTCAAAACAGACCGTCTTCCATGGAGATAATTAAACAAACAGTCCAGGTTTTCAAACATACTCAGCACCCAGAATATCCCACTGAAAACAATAGGGATTGTTTGGTGTTGAGCTCTTTTGAAAAATCGAGCCAGGTTTAGCAGTGCCTCAGTTGCCCTATGTTTAAAAAGAAAGTAATACTTCCCTAATCCAAATAATTTATAATCAATCAAAACAAAAAGCAGTCAAGTAGCACTTTAAAGACTAGCAAAATAATTTATTAGGTGAGTTTTCGTGGGACAGACCCACTTCTTCAGAAGCTCACCTAATAAATTATTTTGCTAGTCTTTAAAGTGCTACTTGACTGCTTTTTGTTTTGATAGTATATAGACTAGCACGGCTCCCTCTCTGTTACTAATTCATATACAGTGTGCTTTAAAAGGAGAGCTGTGAAACAGTCACTTTCTTGATAAAAGCTAGAGGAAAGACACAACGCTTCTTTTTCAAAAGTGTTTAAGTCCTGTCATCTGTTTTTAAATCTTTTAATTGAGCTTTTAACCTACTGTGTTATTGTAATTGAGTGTAATTGGTCATGTAGTACCCCAAGTGCCTTGCTGGGGTGAGGGACATGTTTTATAAGTGAGATTGTCAGCTGTCTTCGAAAGGAAACATCTTCCGTATTCAGTAAGCATAGAGCTTTGGCATGGTGGGCGAAATGAGCATGTGGAGTAACAGAGAGAGGCACCTTCTTCTCTGTCATATTTCATCAGGCCAAACATGTTTCAGAAAACCTGTGTAAGAAGAGAGCTCATTAATGCATTCAGTGTTTCCTTTGTTCTCAGTCCTGTCCTATAATTTGACTTGTACAGGGACACTTCTGAGATCATTCTGAATGATCTGAGCACCCGGAGGAATGAGGGCTCTAAGGAGTAGATAAGTGGGTTTGAGTCAGTTCTAGAGGCGAGCCTGTGATCTGATGTAAAATGCAGATATCTGTCTGCCTGTGCAGCTATCAATCACGCAGAAATCACTGGATCTCAGTCCTGCTTTCCGGCATTCCACAGGTCAGGGTGATTTGACAGGGTGGTTTGGTTTGTGTCTCTTGTGTGTTCTGTGTTTTGTTTTTTCGCGGCCCTAACCTGGAAGGGCTGGGGGTGGGGTGGGGATTCATGTCAATATCAATGGGGGATTCCGTTGTCTGTGGAAAACCATATAGTGTAATTATCATGGTGTTACATGAATTACTGAGCTTCTGCTGGAGGAATAAGGGTAATAGACTTGAAGCAACAAGTCTTCCACTGAAGAAGAAAATAACAACACTCTCCTGGTTTCTACCAGCTGGTGGGAAGGTGAGGCAAAGGTAGGCACAGAGGAACTTATCTGTGTTACCAAATGAGCTTCTACAAGCTAAAATGTAAAGCTGAGACAAAGCCCCGCCCCCCCTTGCAACACTGGTGTGTTGTTGCTAAAATGAAGTCTCTTTCTTTGATCCCCCCTTGCAGACTCAGTGAATGTTGAAGCAAAGCAGGAAGCTGAATGCTGCCTCAAAGGCACCAGCCTGAACTCAATCCTGCTTGGTTACGCTCCCGCTTGTCTAGCTAAAGCAGGATTTTCACAAACCATCTTGCACATCATGCACTGACTTTCCCAAAGGAGATAATGAAATCCAGAATGTGACAATCAAAACATTCCTGGTTCAGCCAATCCCCTGAGCCATTTCACACAAAAGCCACAGTTTGGGAGGGAGCGCAGCTCAAAACAAACCTGGAGTTTATTATCAACTACATCTTAACTCCTTTTTATCGTTTCTTTTGGGGACTCTCCGTGGTAAAGCTTGTTTTGTCTTCTTCCTTCAATGAAAGTATCAGATGTTGAGAGTTCTGCTATGAAATTGCCAACGCTAGTTAGTCTGACAAGCGTGATTGTTGTAGCTGGGTTGCTCCCAGGATATTTAAGAGACAAGGTGGGTCAGGTACAGTCTTTTATTGAACCAATTTCTGTTGGTAAGAGAGAGACAAAGCGTTTGAGCTTGTACAGAGCTCTTCTTCAGATCTGGGAAAGATAGACAGTTGTAGCATAACACATTTTTTATGTCAGGGCTCATGTCCCACTTTTCATCCCTGAAGTTAGCAGGCCCACCCCAACCTATCTAATGTAATCCAAACCAATAGAAATTTTGTTTATGTTCCTATGAAAAAACACCCCTTTGGCCGCATGTAAGAAAATAATAACGGAGAGGAAGCCGTGCTAGTCTATACACTATCATACCATACATACCATATCATACTATACACACCATACCAGTGTGGCTATGGTCTGAAGAAGTGGGTCTGTCCCACGAAAGCTCACCCAATAAACGATTTTGCTAGTCTTTAAAGTGCTACTTGACTGCTTTTTGTTTTGTAAGAAAATAAGTATGTCAAATGTAAAAACTTTATTAATCAGTATATCAATGTGAACACACATACATAAAAAAGTAGCATAATTCAGTATTTTAATGTGATGGAGAGGTCTGACATCCAGCACCTCCCTCCACAAGGGGGTCCTCCGCTCACTTTGCACACCCCTGGCATAGCTAAACAAAAGAGTGGAACAGATCATTCATGTGTTGTAAGAAACAATCAAGGTGAAGTGGACAATTATAGGACGAGGAAGGGTTAGGGCATGGGTTACACTTGTTGTTTACAGCAGAAGTCCCTTTTTTGCACAAAAGCCATGGGAGCGTCTACACTTGCCAATGACGTTTTTTGTAATGAAACTAAGAAATTTCACTGCAGTAAAGAAAACCACCTCCACAAGAGGTGTGCAGCTCTGACCAGTGGTGTTCTTGTGGTGTCGTTCAAATGAAAACACCTTCTTCCTGTTTTCACAGATTTTAGCATAGGTGACCACTGTGACAGGCTGCTTTGCTGCTAGGTAAACAGACATCTGCCCCTCCACCTGTGAAGCCCCAGGAATTCCTTTCCTGTTTTCCTGGCAAGAACTCGCTTAAACTGGCCAGGTGACAATACAAACAATTTCCTGCTTGGAGCTATACTAAGCCACTGTAGCTAATCAAACAAAAAGCAGTCAAGTAGCACTTTAAAGACTAGCAAAATAGTTTATTAGGTGAGCTTTCGTGGGACAGACCTGACTGCTTTTTGTTTTGATAGTGTATAGACTAGCACAGCTTAGTCTCTGTTACTATGTAGCTAATGAGTGTGTGGAGAGAGGGACCTGGGAAGTGACTCAGGATGCTGCATGATTGCCTCCTCTCCCCACCCCTGACATTCCCACAAGACCTGTCATCAAAATAGAGAGAACTGTACTGTAGGATAGGTGCCCTCAGGGCGCTGCTCTCATCAGTGATGGAAGTGCTGCAAATGTAAACAGAGTCAGATGCTTGTAGAAGTAAACAAATATAAAAACCAGCACTTTTCTTTTACCAGTTCACTGTCACCAGTAAAACTGGCAGCACAAAAACTCTGCAGGTGTAGACTCTGGGCTTGTCTTCACTTCGTGCTGGCTTAATGCACGGGAGGTTGGTATTCTGGGGTTCAATTTAGTGGGTCTTGTGTGGATTCGCTAAATCAAATGCTGAGCATGCCCCTGTCAACCCTGGTATTTGCCGCAGTTGAGCGGAGTAAGGGAAGTCAATTGGAGAAACTCCCGCTGTGAGGAGAAGGAGAAGTTCAGTCTAAGGTATGTTGACTCCAGCTGCATTATTCTCTTAGCTAGAGTTGTGTCTCTTAGGTTGATTTCTCCCCTAGCTTAGACCTGGCTCCAGTCTTAGGCTGGGTCTACGCTAGAGAGTTTGGTCAACAGAAGGGGGCCTCTACACACTTAAAGCATTCTGTAGACAAGGTCTACGCCTACTTTTTGAAGGTGGTAGTCAGGCTGCTTTGAGAATGGTAACTGAGAAGTTACCCACAGGGTGATTGTTTGTTTTTGTGAAAATGTTCACCCACAGGTGACAAGGTGGCTTTCTCTTGTATCATTTTTCTATGTGCAGTCATTTGAGAGCATAGCAATTGTCTGGTTCCATGCACATAGGTACTATTTGGGCACCAGTCATGGTCCCCATGCTGGGGAGTTTGCTTCTGATGAGTTTGACAAGGTTGGGGAGTCATTTGAAGGCCAGAGGAGGCAGCTGAGGAGCAATATAGTTCAGGATGTGATTGTAACCAAGTTGTTTCATGATACCCTATATGAGTTCCAGTGTGAGATGGTTGATGAAAGTTAGGGGTGTGAGGTCAAGAGATTTTTTTGTTTTTCTGTCCTGAAGCAGATTCCTGTCATGGCAGCAGTGATTAATATCCTCTGTTTTGATGACAGGTGTTATGGGAAGGGGATGTGGGTGATCACAGAGCATCCTGAGTCCCTTCAGATTTCAACATCCATGTCTATCTAGCATGTGGCTTTCCTTACCCAGTGCACTAAGTGCCCTTATAATAACTGTTTGGCTGAGAACAGACAACCACCACACACTCAAATGAACCTGCACAGAAATATTGTGAGACAAAAACACCCTATCACCTGTGGGCCAACACTTTCCACAGAATGATCACTCCATATTTGACTTCTCAGTTCTTGTCCTCAAAGAAAACCTTCACAGAACCTACAAAAGATGAGTCTGGGAGTTGAAATGTATAACCTCTCTAAATACTAGTATCAGAGAGGTAGCCATGTTAGTCTGTAGCTTCGAGAACAACAAAAAGTCTTGTGGCACCTTGTAGACTAACAGGTATTTTGGAGAGTAAGCTTTTGTGGAGCATCTGATGAAGCGGGTCTTTGCCCACGAAAGCTTATGCTCCAAAGTATCTGTTAGTCTGTTAGGTGCCACAAGACTTTTTGTTGTCTTTCTCAATGCTAAAAATCATGATCTAAAAACACGGGACTTAACCCACTATACTCCTCCCTTCCCTCCCCTTTTTTTTCTGCAGACTACCTCATCTTGAATTGTCCCTTAGAATATGTGTTAGCGACTTATGCTAAATAATCTTTTCTACCTTATATTTAGCTCTGACACACTGTGTACCTTTCCCAGGCCTGAGTAAGAACTTGTGTAGCTCAAAAGCTTCTCTTTCACCAACTAAAGTTGGTCAAATAAAACATATTACTTCACCCACTTGGAAAGAGAGCTCATTTTAGAGATAAGGTGCAGTCAAGTGATTAAACCTGAAGATTGGGAATTGCAAAACTGCTTGATTTAATCCTGAGTCTGCCACTGATTTGCTTAGTGAACCTGGGAAATCACTTCACTTCTCTGTTCCTGTTTATCTATCAAGATGATTTACATCCATTTAAAGTGCCCCAGGGATCTCACATGAAATGGAAAAAAAAATCTTCCTTGCTCACATGTATTTAACGTGCCATGCCAAGTATTTCTGCAGTTAAATAGATAGCATGTCAATGTAAATCTGGTGTAGGATCCAGTGTCTATAAAATTACCTCTCTTCAAATAAACTTGGTCTCATAAGATTAGAATTAATAACTAATAGGTTTAGAACTGTGTTGTGGTTTTGCTGTAGCACGTATTAGAATTGTGGAGTTCTAGGCTCCCAGTCCTGTGTGAAGGCCAATATCTTCCCAGGCCCTGTAAATCTTATATGTATGACCCTACCATACTCACAGCCCTGAAAAATGCATCATGGATTATGACCACTGTCCTTCATTGTGAAGTCTTGTCTTGTGTGTGCTTTTTATCCTATACTATGCCGATTTCACAGGGGAGACGGTGGAGGGGTTCCAGACAATGTTCCCTGTAATTTTTCCATCCAAGTGCAGAATCGATTTTGTTATGTTCGCCAAGACATGTGTGGATGTGAACCACCAATAGAAACACATGCTGCCAGCTGTGAGCACTCTGCTAAGCAGCAGGACAGCATTTCAGCCTCTCCTGGGTGAGCTGCTAAGCTTACAGGGAACACTGGTTGCAAGGTTATTGTTTGGGAGTGGTGGTATTGTCATCCTGTCTTCTGTACTCACTTCAGAGCTGGATGGCCAGAAAGCTGCGGCATCTGGCCAGACTCCTGGTTCTGTACCATAGCCACAATTCTTACCTCTGTGCTGCTGTTGGCAATGGCACTGCCTTCAGAGCTGGGCAGCCAGAAAATGGCAGCTGCTCTCTGGCCACCCAGCTCTGAAGGCAACACTACCACCGGGAGCAGCGCAGGAGTAAGGCCACCTTTTAGATCAGGACCCCCACAGTTACAGCACTGTGAAATTTCAAATTTAAATATCTGAAATCATGACATGAAGGAGGTTTTTAAACCCTATGACTGTGAAATTCACCAAAATGGACCATGAATTTAGTAGGGCCTAATTGATATGTTAACAAGGTTATACAATGCTTACTCTGCAAGCTTCCCACCTACTCCTCTATAACAGCTCAATATCCCTACCCCACATTCTGGGTGAGCTGAACAAGAGTTCACTGCTTTTTTCCGTTGTGATATCCAAGTTAAGACAGATGAGCCTGAGTCATCAAAAGCAAAATATTGGTGTATTAACCTGCGTGGGCACTTTAGCAAAGGAATGTGGTGTTGGCCAAAGACCAAACTGATGAAAGACTTTTATCTCTCTCCTTTTTTTGTACAGTGAGTTAGGAAGATTGCAAAGAAAAGAAGGGCACATGCTTAGCACATCCTTATTTTGTCTGGCTAGCACTTACAAGGAGCAGATGACTGCTACAGACTCCTTGAGACAAGAGCTAGAAAGGCCACTAGAGCTTTATGTGGAGTCTGCTGATAGTGGTGTTTACTTTGTAGCTCAAATATTAACCCCCTTTTTCACAAAGTCTCACTTGCCAGCCTGAGTTTGTCTGGGCCCAATTCTCTTCTTGCTCTGGTGTAAATAAGGAGTAAACGTAACTCCTGATAATATTTTTCTGATTTATCAACCTTGATTACTATTTATGGTTCTCTGTGCCTTAAATATTCAGTCTGTTCCTGTGTGGCTATGGTCTGAAGAAGTGGGTCTGTCTCACGAAAGCTGATCACCTAATCAATTATTTTGTTAGTCTTTGAAGTGCTACTGGACTGCTTTTTAGTTTTCCTAAGTCAGTGGCGTAAGCAAGAGGAGAATCAGGACATCTGTTTCTGTGCTCCTGTAGGGAATCCTTCTCTTCTCCAGTTGTATTTACACCTGGAGCTCGGGGTGCTTGCAGACCACGTACCTGCTGATTTCAGGTGGATTCGTACTTGGCAGGGCTCAGCTGTGCTGCACTACTGCTGTGTTACTGCTGTATTAACACTAGTGCTAGCTGAGTGAGAACTGGTACAAGTGCCTGAACCCTGGTGGGGGAATCACACCTTAGCTCTCAGCAAGCTAGCAGGGTAAAATTAGTAGTGTAGCCACAGTAGAATGGTCAGCAATAAGCCCCCAAAGTAAGTACCCCTGGGATCCAGGTGGGTGACTACTCCATGTCTCTATTCACTGCAGCCCGTGCTACTGTGACTACAATATTCTGAGTTGGCTAACTCGATGAAAACTAGCACGACTATGTCTGTGCAAGCTGGGAGTCACACCCTAGTGTGTAGTGTAGTGTAGACAGTCACTGGGTGATAGTGACAGGGGTGCGTAGTTATTGCCATAGCAGAGCATAGTTCTCCAGTGCAGCAGCTTCTGTTTCCTTTGCCCCTTTCTAAATATTCTAACGTTCCCTCTACCCTCCACCACAGAAGTGGTGTAGCTGAGTCCCTCAGTTGAATATCTAAAGTGCAGGTGAGACCATAGATAATTCAGCTGCAGATGGCAGCACCATGGTTATCACACATTATGGTTTTACATTAAAGATGGGATCAAGCCATGAATTTTAGTAGCATCCCTGCTAAGTCCGAGGCTCCATTGTAGACACAGGTAAAGTACAATACAATTGCTTCCTTACGTGCAAGATCAGACTGTTCTGATTGTGCCCAAAACATTACCTGTAAAAGATATTAGTGTAGACAGAAACTAACAGTCGTTTTTCTTTGGTGAGCCATCTTTGGAACTGGCAGTTTGTCATGTTTAGTATTCAGTAGTATCCAGTGTTATTCAATCAGGATCTCATTTTGGTAGGCACCAAACAAGCAGAGAATAAGGTCAGTCCTTGTCTCAAAGAGCTCACTGTCTGAGGTAAGAGAGGTATGATCAGTGTATATAACAAACCAATGGAGAAAGTGAGCTGAAGTGATTAGGAGAATGCTGACTGTGAGTGTAGCAATGGGGTATACAGGTTATGCATTCCCACCTGCTCTAAAGTTGGGTCTACACTACCAAGTTCTGCCTACAGAAGTCACTATCGACAGAGGTTTGTCAACAGAACCTCTGTCTACAGAGCATATCCACACCTAATAGGTGCTTCTCCTGTTGATGCCTTCTGTCAACAGAGCGGCCAGACTGCCCAGCCTTCTGTTGACAGAACAGCCAGCCGGAAGCTCTGCAAACAGGGCTGCCGGGTTAACTGGAAGCCCTCTCTGTTGACAGAGGGTCCCGCCCCAGAGTATCTACACTACTCTGTAGACAGAAGTGCTGTGCCTCAGACTTTCAAGACATAACTTTGCTGGGAAAAAGGTTGTGTTCTGTCCACACGTTCTAGACAGAATGCTTTTGTAGTATGGACGCTCCCTAGTTTTGTCGACAGAAGGCCTCTGCTGTAGACAAAACTTTGTAGTGTAGCCACAGATTAAGTTCTACCAGCACCCGCTCTGGTCTACTAACTGTTGTCAGTAGAGAGCGGACCATGGCCTTCACCCTCCACTGGCTGTGCCCTTTTTTGAAGTACCTCTACTGGCAGCCCTGCAAATCTCCCAGTGCATTGAGGGTACTCAGGCACTAGGATGCCATCTCCTCCCTACACAGGAGTGCAAGTAGGGTGAGGGCTTCTTAAAGTCTTCTGCTGCAGAGGGGCATTGCTTACAGTAATTAATATAAAGGGGATGCTTCCTCTGAGCCTGCTGGACACAGACATTCCTTGTAGGCCTTCCTGGTTCTCTACCTCCCAGAACAAATGACACCGCCTGTGCTATCCATAGGTTGTTACCACTCAATTCTAATTCACAGAAAATGTCCACATTTTATTTTCATTCTAAATCAGAACAAAAACTAAGTATTTTTGAAGCGCCCCACAGAATGGTATTGCCTGGAAACGTCAGTGTTTGCAAATATTTTGCTTTTGAAATTGGAATTTTGCATTTGGAATTTTATTTTTGATTTATACATGTCCATACCAGCAGTGTATAATATACATTCATCCCTTATTTAACGAGTATTTGACTTATGAGTACTTGCTAAAACAAGGGATATACATACCTGCCTTTTGAATAGTAACAGAGAGGAAGCCGTGCTAGTCTATACACTAACAAAACAAAAAGCAGTAAAGTAGCACTTTAAAGACTAGCAAAATAGTTCATTAGGTGAGCTTTCGTGGGACAGACCCACTTCTTCAGACCATAGCCAGACCAGAACAGTCCTTGCTTACTGTTTTTGGTTCTCTGTGCCTTAAATATTGAGTCTGTTCTGGTCTGGCTATGGTCTGAAGAAGTGAGTCTGTCCCACGAAAGCTCACCTAATAAACTATTTTGCTAGTCTTTAAAGTGCTACTTGACTGCTTTTTGTTTTGATACCTGCCTTTGTTCACTAAAAGAATGAACTTCCCCCGCTTGTACGAGCCAGCCACCAGGTCCCTGGCAGGGGTGTGGGAAAACCCGCAGTCCCACAGCTGGCTCTGCTCCAGCCGTGGGGTCCCTGGCCGGGGTGAGGGAAGACCCGCAGCCACGCCCAGTCTGCTCCCAACACCTGTGGCCCATAAGTCCCCTTGCACCCCACAGCCCTGCCCGCTCCCAACACCCACCCAGGCCCCGTACCAAACCCCCCAGCCCACTGTACCCACCCCCAGTTACTCCTGCTACAGCCCCAGGAACCAGCCACCACGTCCTGCACCGGAGCCACCACCAGGTTTTAACCCTCGCTCCCACTCATGGCCACAAACTGTCCCCATCCTTTAACCTTTTCCAACACCCCCCCCCACCCAAGGTTCACTTACTTTTCAAAAGCAACTGCATGCTGCCATTCCTTCTCCCAGTTAGGAGCACTAGAAGCCAATCAGAGCCTTTAACGTGTATCTAATGGTAATTTAGTGTCCCTCTTACGAGTTTTCGCCTACGAGCAGAAAGTTGGGAACCAATTGTGCTTGTATAGCGAGGGATGAGTGTATACTACTGCCCCTGCCATGCCAGAATGTGACCTAATGCAATACGTGCAACATTCTCTTATTTGCTCTTATTTTTACAATTGTTAAGGCAACTGCTATGTAATTCTGTGTGATGCAGTTTAACTCTCTGTAAGACTTTCTGCTCACACCGCAAAGAGGAGACTGATCCGGAAAAGCAGATAAGATCTGACTGAAATAAGCCGCTGCCTTGAATGGCTTTTAACGTAAAATAAGAACAGTGTAACTCAGCAGTTCTCAATGTGGGTTGGGACCAGTGTTCACTCTAATTTTTCCCACCCTTCAGCAGAATGAATTGTCTTAGGTGTGCCAATGGGGAGGTGAAGTTCAACACACCATCTTCATACTGGTGCACAAAACAAAATTCACGTGATGGGAGGAGGGTGAAAGAGTTCTGAGTGTGGGAGGGGGTGCAGGGCTGGGGCAGAGGTTTGGGGTGCAGGAGTGTGAGTGCTCCTGGGCGGGAGAGGGGGAGTTCTAGGGACTCACGACTGGGACAGAGGGTTGAGGTGCAAGGGCTCAGTCTGGGGATGAAGGATTTGGGGCACATGCTCTGGGCTGGAAGTTTGGGGGTGGGGCTCAGGGCTGGGAGAGAAGCTCAAGGTGGGGCAGGGGCTTTGGTGTCGGGCTTACCTCGGGCTCCCTGCTGGGGATGGGGAGGAGAGGCTCCTCCCCCCCCCCCAGCTGTAGCAGCTTGATGAAGTAAGTTATGTCATGAACTAAGATAAAAGTATTAAAAATGACATCCCTCACGAGGTAAAGTTAAAAGCAACATTTCAGATTTTTCAAAATGAGGTTTTTTTTTCCCCCCCCACTTTGGAAAATTGTCCATGTTAGGTTTTGACTGGGGAAATGTTTGTTGAAATGGATGGGCATCTGAATTTTTTGGGGGTAAAAACAGCTTTTCTCGTTTAAAAAAAATAAAATAAAACATTTTGATGACAAAAATTTAACCAGTTCTATGCACAGGACTGCTGACTGCACTACACACCTTCCCCTTGTGCATCTGGCCTTGTACAGTTGGGGGCCAGAATTAGCTCTGAACATTTAAACCAGTGAAGAGAGTGGAGCTCCATTTCTGCAGTTGAAACAGCAGAGTTTTAGTCTGTGTTTGTGTTTTAATTTGTAGGAAGAAAGGATTTGGGGAGAGTTGTTAAGGAGCATATAACCTCCACACTGGTATGTTGTTACAGGGACGCAGGAGAAAGCAGCCTGACAGAACTGATTTTGTTTCCTCTCTGGTAACCATAGACTGTGTTATTGCTTGAAATCCGGTTCTCACCCCCACAAAAAAGAGCCCTTTCTTATAGCTCCGCGCTAAGATTTATTCTGCAGGACTCACTGGGGACACCACAGTAGAAAAATAAATGCTGCAGAACAAGTGGCCTGCTACTGACCAGGCTGTATTGTGTTTTCTTGTCTGCTTTGTGTTATGCTCATGTTTTATTCACAGCAGCTGCTTCAGCTGTGATTGATTTTAATCTGCTGCTGTTGTGTTTATAGTCCAAGCTGGGCATATTCCTTGCAATTCAAGTGTTACCTCCTTTCATTTAATGGGGTGTTAGGTTTTCTGTGAGGTGACAGATCAGACCTGTTCTTTTATTCAAGTATGCAGCACCACTGACTAAGAGCCCAGGCCTATGACTGACTGAGCCCCATAACTCCCATTGACTTCTGTGTCAGTTCGTCTTCTGACTGGACCTTTTATTTGTTGCAGCTACTCTTCCAAAACTCCAAAGGTCCTGAGTTCCAGTTGAGTTCAGATAAGCAGCTCATGTGTCAGCATTCTTATCTGAAAAGAGCCTGGGGGAAGGGGGGTGGGTGTTTGGGACAGCTGTTTGCTCTTCTGAGTTGGGCTGGGTAAGGGTGTAACTAATCCCTTCCTCCCCTGTCCAGTGGGCAAAGCCAAGGGCCTTCAGGTGGAGTCAAGTGGCGGTCCACTGAGCAGGGTGATGAAGGTTGAGGAGCATGAGGAGTAAAGATGTGTGTGTCTAAAACTGCATTTCAGATGATCCAGCCTACTGGAAATTCAGTGCCCTATTGCACAGACTAGGTGAGCGTTGGTGACTGTGTTTGACAACCTCATGTCTGTAAGGCTCTTTCCTTTGGAATCTGACACAGACTCTCTCTTGTGTCTAGTTAGCTGGCCCTTGCCAGTGTTAGCATGCTAGCTGTGGCTGATCATGGGTCCCTCCAAAGCAGGTCAGGCTTAACCCTGCATCCTGGCAGTCGCTCACCTACCCCAAACAGGATGGGTATTTCCCCGCTTTGGCTGGTGGCCATGCCTGTACCACTGTTTAAAGCTTAATGGCTCTGAGCTGATGAGGAGATCTGAGGAAGGAATGGAGGGAGGGAGGCTAGTGAGCCTGATGAAGCATTCCTGGTCACTCACCGCTCCACATCAGCCAGGTCACTTTTTGTATGTATTCTGCCATCCCTGCACCTTTGTGACTTCGAGTTTGGGTGGATGGGGGGAAGAAGGGGTGCAAATCTGAGTACCAGCAGCTATGAGGTTGCTTCAGCACAAAGTGCCTCAAACTATATACCTGTCTGTATTCACTGCTCAGTGTAATTTCTGACAGCTCCCCTGAAATACAATCTCCTCTGGTCGGACAAGCAGCACCCAAATGGCACACGGTACCTTGTTCAGTATCAAAGGAATGGTGAATGTTGGTTAATGACACTAGGACAAATTTCTATCCTGCCAGAGAGTCGCTAAAATCCATGCATTGCAGACAGGAATGTAGCCCTTAAAGTGACAGCCTTATCTGAAAGGACGACATGTAACAGAGCACAAGGAGTTCGATTAATGCTGAGATTCAACCCTGTGGTGCTGGGAAATTCAGAAAAAGTATTTCAAATCTGAATATGAGGCCACTAGGTGGTTCCGCTTAAAAGATTGTTAGGATGCTTATGGCTGAGTCCTTGCCTCCATTTGCCCCAAGTTCTTTGCGTTGGCCCAATAATACATTCCAGCTAGAAACCTGACACTCTTAGCTGTGGTACCAGGAAATTCCCTTGGCATCAAGAAAATCTCTGTTTGATGGCTCTATAGTATATTTGAGGATCTGAGCCTTTGTAAGATTTAAAGTTGACTGCTAAGGTTTTGTAAATAACATTTGAGCTTTTTCACCAGGTTTTCAGAAAAGGAGCTATATGTGCTGAAGTCAGAAAAAGCATCTTTAGAGACTCCAGTGTCCTAGTGGGCAATAAAATGTTCAAAAGAAAATATATGACTCTGCAGTGTCCTGGATTCATTTTTAGTTGGTTCTACTGCATTAGTCTGTAGTTTTGTGTAGGTGTCAAGGACTTCTTGCTCTCATCTGTGAGCTCAGCACTGGTGGCCCACCTCATCCTCAGTCTGTGTTGTCTAGACAAACTTCTCTTTTCTCTCCTGCATGATTCACAGGCTGCAACAATACCAGCCTACGTCACCTCTCCTGCATCTTGATCTCACGCCCACAGAATTCATTGACGGCTTTCCACATGCTTACATTGTTTTTGTTTCTATTGTAGTAAAAGCGGATGGCTGGAAGCTTTGGTTGTGGGAAACAAGAGTGGTCATTTTTGACAAGTTTTGCTGGCTCTTGTTCTTCCCTGTTCATGTGCACCCAGCCTCCCCGTTGTCTGCTCTTTCCTTCTCAGCCTGTACTCTAAGTACATTGCATCCCACCACATCCCCAGTTACTAACTCAAATCCTCTTTTGTGCACATTTGACAACATTAAATATTTTCCTGCAGGCTTTTCTCTAAAGTGCTCTGGAGGTTCTAGGCATGAGATGCTGTCCTTCCTATAAGCATAGCAGCCTCAAGCTGCACACAGGAGTTTGGCTGGCTCTGCACTGCCTAAAGTGTATGGCTCCTAATTTAGTAACATTAACTACAGCTCAGTTAGCAACACCATGCTAGTTTGTCTGTTCCAGGAACTTATATGGCTCCTGTTACTATCGTTCCTGAGCACCTCACAATCATTTACTCTCTGGCTCATCTCAGCACCTGATGAAATAGGGCAGTGCTGTTAGCTCCACTAAAGAACAAGGAACTGAAGTACCGGGAGGCAAAGTGACTTGCCCAATGCCTCACCATGGGAGTGTGTAGCACACAGGAGATTAGCCGAGGAATGAAGGAACATTGTTTGATCACCTTTCCATTGGACCATCCTCCTTCATCTGTGTGGTGGTGCTGCTTTAACATGACTACAATGTCCCTTGCTCCTGCCTTTCTGTCCACTGTCACTGGCAGTATTGTCACATGAAAGAAATGCCAAACAACAGCAGGATGCTGCAGCCAGTGTTGTCTGGCATCATGAAAACATCAACTCTTGCCATCTTCCTCCTCCATTAAGCAGCTAGTATGAGACAGGAGACCATGGAGTAGCGTAGCAGTATCCAAACTCCAAAGACAGGTGTAAAGCTTAGGTAGGTTGGGCTTATCTGGACACTCCTCATGTTAATTCCTGGAAGAGTTGTTGGGTGGTTGTAGCAGAGAAGTGGGAGTCAGAACTCTTCTCCTTGCATTTCTGCGCCTTCCCTCTCTCTTCGGGGCAAGCCATTTTAGGCAAGAATTTTCAAACTTAGTCACTAGCTAATGGCTTCTATAGTCAGGTACCTGGTTGATTTTTATCTATCTATGTATCTGTATATGTACACATATGTCATTTTGTCCATTTCCTTGTTTGTGTGGCCTTCCCCCACCTCCCAACGAAAGGGCAGAAAAGATCATTGTTAAAAAACAGGAAAAAGTGACTGCAAAAAATGGCCAGGGGAACCCTGGAAAATATAGTGTGTTAACTCTTTCCACTTTTCTTCTTTATTTAAAAGGGTTTCAAGCTGATGGCCTCTGTTCACTAATGATAAAACAATCTGTTTTGCAGCAAAGGAGGATTTTATTTTCCAGTCTTTATCATCAATACTTAGGGCTTTGGCACTGTGATTCTTGTATTTGTGATAACCTTTCTCCTGCAGCATTATTTCTCAGGAGGATTAACAGGATATCCAACACTTCCTGTCAGTTTAGGTACTCCTCTGGACTCTTAACTTCAACTTTTGCCTGGTATAGTTAGGAAAAGACATAAGGAATCTGATATGCTGGCCTAAGTGAAATCAGTAAGGCAGGTGTTACTCCACTGAAACTGATGTAAAACCCTGTTGAGTTGGGATCAAGCTGACTGTGTCACTGAGATACCTAAACATTGCTTGCATGTGACAAGCTGTGGAAATGGCAGGTTAAAAGGGCAGTGCCCGAAATGAGGCAGAGTGAGAAAGAGATTGACGTTCTTTGTGCCTAGCAGAAGAAGTTTGACACTTCTATGTAGTGTTCACTTTCTTCTTGAATATTTGTTGTGACAGAGGAACCAATAGTTGTGTGCAACTGTCAGTAAATCAACTTATCACTTAAATAAATCCCTCTGCATGTTTGCATGATTTCACATGGAAACCATTTCTTCATGCCATGGAGCAAGCGGTGATCTATTTATTTGGGAGCACTGCAAATATGGAAATAAACTGAAAGGGAGTCTTTCTTTCCAGTGGTATGAGCTATGTTTAGTATATTTCTTTTGCAGATACCTGAACTAACCAGACTTTATACGTGGCAGGCTATTGGGATCACTGTGCTTTCAGCTGCTCATGATGATGGGCTGTAAACTATTGTTGTTTATTTTTAAGTGATTTCAGACTGGTCTATTTGGCTTCAAATATGTGGATCCAAAATTTGTTCTGACTCCCTGTTGCTGTATCAGTCAGATGATGCTGAATAATCCACCAACAAGGGCTGTTTCTTTTAAAAATAATAATAATGCCCTATCCAGCAGCAGATATTGCTTTCTAACTGGACTGGAAACTATGTGAATATTGAAAAGAGATTAAAGAGGCATTAAATTGAGCCAAGTGGTTATGCTTCTTAAAAGAGAAAAACATGTTCATCCATTTCACAGCCTGGCTGTGAGCCTGCCAGTTCTTAGTGATGGCTATAGACCATGTGAAAGGGAGTAAAGAAGCTGAATTGACCAGTTTGTTGCCCTTAATGAAAGGTTAGGAAATCCGTTTATATAAAAATCCGTCACTTGCAGATAAAAATTAAGCCATTTTCTGTGGCTATTATCTGAGAAAGGACAGCTTAGATTGGCATGGGGCATGGGTGCAATTTAGACTTCCAGTCCCAGACTCTCCCAGAGCGGGGCTGTGTGTTCAGGGAGCCAGGGACCAACCAAGAGGGGCTGAGCCTTTGGAGTCAGCCATGGGTTAAAGACATGCAGCACCCTGCAATATTAGGCCTGGACTGTGGAAAGAAAAAAAATGACTTCCACTTAAAGATGACAGCTTACGTCAAAAGCAAATTACACCAGAAGATAAGTGAGTAACATTATGTAATTACACTGTGGCTTGGTTCCACATAACAGGTCACAGTGCAGCACCCAAGCAAATAATAGGCGACTGAATGGCTGTTGATAACTATCCAATTAGGTCTTGGTGGGGAAAGACCTCTTCCTCCCACAAACCGTCAAGCTGATCTCATGCTTCCTGCTGTAAAGCAAATGGGCTCATTACTCATTGTAGTGTTGCAGTAAACTCGCCTTTTTGGATTGCGTGTTTGCCCATCGCCCACAGAAACTAGCTCTTCTATCAGACACACATGCCAGCTGCTGCTTCATCCATGCTTGTCCCTTCTTCCTATTTTTCTCCTTTTGTTCTCTTCACACTCAGTCTGATTCAGCTAGTTTTCAAAGTCAAAATAAAAACCAGGCGGTAAGAATAGAAAAGCAGCGTTGATGCACAATCCAGCTTTCAGTGTACTGCAAAGAACATATTCCCCCACCTCAGATAACTGTTGCTTTTGAAAATATGAATTATTGCCCATTTTACAGATAAGTAACCTGAGGCACAGAATGCTTGAGTGACTTATTCAAACCCATACTGCCAGTGAGTGGTAGAAATGGGCATGGGATGCTGATACTCTGCTTAAAGATCATCCTTCCTTTATGTTGACTTGAGACAGAAAGCATTTTGCACTCCAGCCTTTGCTGCAAGACCTGAGGTTTGGGTATTAAGCTCTTTGGATATCCTTCAATCAGTAACCACAGTGGCTTATTCCAGTCACTCACTGACAATGGGCAGAGCTTCTAATATGTATATCCTATGAGATACAAAATTATATGCCTGCTCTCCAGCTAGCATGGCAGGGTTTGTATTCAATTTTCACTCATGCTTGCCAAGGTCTGGAGAATACTGATAGATTTCAGCCTTATCTCACAATTGTTGTAAAGCTGCTTATTTATTTAACAACTGAGTGTGATTAAAATCTTCTATCTTATAAAAAAGCAGTGACGCATTAGAAATGGACCCTGCCAGCATCTTCCATTTTGTGTCTGCCTCATAGAGAAGGCGGGGTGTGTGGAATGGGGATGGGGGGGCAGTGAAGTTAAGGGGTTTGCAAAATTGTTCAAGGCTTCTTTTCTTTTGGGCGATGTCGGGCAAAGAGCATATTAGCTTTGAGTATCCTTTAAGTGAGCAACAAAACTGACCTTGAAAGAGTATTTTTAACATTAATGATTTTTAATACACACTACATCCTCTGTCAAATTACTGCCTCCTGCTGACCGCTGAAAATAGGAGTTTGGAAAGCAATCTAGAAGTCCACCCAAGGAGATATGAATGAAATGTTATTGTGCCCCCTGCGCGGCAAGCATTATTGTTACTTCTATTACAAATGGAAAACTGGGGCATGTGCCTTACTGAAAGTCACATGGCAAAAACAGGAATAAATCCCAGAACTTCGGAGTCCCGGTCCTGGGCACTGAGGACTAAGTCATACTTCCTCCTACAGTTGCATTTGCATTCTTGTACATATTTTTACTCTAATCCCAATGACTGTACAGTTTATAATGTTGCCTTAAAAACGTTTTCTTTTTCTTCTTCGATGGTAAATTCATCTTAATGATTTCCCTCTTTCCTCATTGCCCCAAGTTTTATCCTTAAATCTTCCCCTGCTCGAAAACTGCACCAGCCTGACCCAAGGCCAGCCTTACCCTTCCAGCATGAAAGGGGTTCTTATGTCTCCAAGCAGATTACGGTAAATTGTCTCCTCCCCATGGATTATTTAGCATACAAACACTGTCTCATTTAACGGTGTAAATTTAATAGCTCACTAACTTGGAAATGAGGGAGCCCAGCTTGGCATGTGTGTTTAACTGGAAAAGTCATCCAACCACTGCACTGGAAAAGGATTTGGGTGGGGGGAAAACTCTTTGAAGTCATCAGCTCAGAACACAGAGGTAAAGAAACAAACAAACAAATGAAATAATGAAGCTGTATTAACAGAAGGAAAGACTATGAAAGAGATGACGTGATTAATATGGAAGGCACTTGTTAGACTCCACCTTTATTACTGAGTGCAAAGCCATATGGTCCCCTCTCCCCCGCATAAAAGATATGATGTGGGTGAACCTGAAAGGATGAGGCAAAGGGCAGCAAACAAATTTTCAAGAATTTAACTTGTGGGGTGTTACATCGCACCTTACATCTCAATATAATTTAGACATGTGATGCCACTGACATGCAATCAGGAGAAGGTTGGCAGTCCGTTGGCATGTGGCATACTACACAACTGAGTTGGTGGTAGGAAGTGTGGCCAGTGATTCTGGGGACAGCACTTGGTATATGATCACTAATGTCCATACAAAACAGAAAAGAATGTTTTGGATTTTAAAGGCCTAACTCAAAGCCTCACACTCGCAGCTGATGTTTCAGAAGGATGAAGGGTGGAGCTAATCCAGCTGGGCTATGACACTGAGTTTCCAGTGAATGCTGGACTATTGCTTAGACCACTCAAAGGAGAGGTTATGCAAAGTGTGTGTGTTTGTTTTCAGAGAGGAGACTAAGAAATGCCCAACAAATGTTTGAATTTAGATGGAAACAGTTCAAAGATTCCATCGTGGCTTGAAACCCAAAACTGATCCCTCCCATAATTTAGAGAGGAAGCTGTCTTGAGCACCGAATCTTGAATGAAATCTGATTCCAGCTTTCACCAATGGACTCTGTCTTTAAAATGGGCCACATTCTAGTGCCCTCCTCTTCCACTGTTGGGAATGGGTTGAATTCTGGTTTACAAATTTTGCCAGCTTCTGTCTGTCTTGACTCAAGAGATGTCTTTGCTCTTTGTGTCGGACACCAAACACCAACAGAGGGATCTAAAGCACGGTTATTTCCGTTCCTGCGACAAACTTAGTAAAGACATCTGGGAAACAAACCCAGAAAGAGATGTAACACTTTTATTAAAGAGTTTTGCTTATAGACTAGTGGACAAGTGTGGTGAAAAGTCAAGAAGAGGGGGATTTAGGTAATCCCAGAAGCCTGTTTGGTAGGGTCAGTGATTCTGGTGCTTGAAATGTCCTGTGTTCTATTTTACTTTAGCTACCCATTAAAAAAACACCCTTCTTTAGAAGGAATTATGCACAACTGTGTGAAATCGGGGCAGGATATTGCCACACTGATGTCAATGGAAGCCTGCTCTTCACTGGGGATTTAACTAGGAGATACTGTAGTGCTAAATGAAATGCTCAGTCATGCACACTTAGGGTATGATTGGAACTATTATCTGAATCTTTGCCTTTTCAGTCCCCCTTTGGGGACACTCTGTGGCAGGCAGAGAGAATGGAAACTTGCTGATAATTTTCACTACCTTTTGTGTCGTGTGGCAGCTTTCTGAGGCTTTTGCCAATTTCTTTAACTCCAACCCAACCTTGAGTCCAGCTTTGCATCCGTGGAGTGCGCTGAGCCCAAAAGGCTTAAGAGATGATAATCTCTTTTTTCCAGGATTTCAGCCCTGGTGGGAGATTAATGGGAGATTGCAGGAGCTGTTTAAGAGGATTCATGAAGACTGAGTGATCAGGCGTTGAATCTCATTTATGAACCTATAATGGCATTTCTTCCCTCAAGATGGAAGACCATGGCTGACACAAAGGTTCTTGCCTAGCCCTCAAATTGAAGCACTCGTATTCTGTAATGTTCAGCATGACAGGGCACCACAGTTGCATGGGCGTAACTTACAAGAAATGAGGGCCTCTGTCTTTGTGCTCAGGACACATCAGTGCAGAAAATTACTAAATAGGGTGTGAAACTGCAGCAGTTACTTGCCACGCTGTAGTGTCCCATGTGACAGCTCACAAACAATTCTGCAGTGAAACGTGACAAGCGGCTGTTTTTAAATGGGGGGCATCAGCATGTGCAACGTGCTGCCATGCTGACCACACAGGTTGTCATCGTTATACATAGTAAAGGCCTATGGAGACAAGGTCTCTGTTGCATAAAATATTCTTAATGCAGCAGTTGCACTTCCATAGAGCTTAATCGAAGCATTGCAAAGCATTTTAAAAGCATCCCTTAGTAATTAAGGGTACAGCTATACCACAAGCATCTGATGAAGTGAGTCTGTGCTCACAAAAGCTCATGCTCAAAACTTTTTTGTTAGTCTATAAGGTGCCACAGGACCCTTCATTGCTGTTAGAGAGCCAGACTAACACGGCTACCTCTCCGATACTTACCACAAGGAAGATTGATCCTGTTGTGATTCGTCTTCTGGAGTTCACTTTAGCATACCTAGTGGGAACGCGCTAAATCGAATTTACAGGGTGTCCCTTTTGCCTGCGGTACTGCTACCCTCTGGTAGGAGTAAGGGAATTTCCATTGACCTCGCTCGGTGGAGACGGCGTAGGAACCCAAGTTAAGGTACATCGGCTTTAGGGCTATCAGCTGATAGGAATAAGGGGATTTCGAAGTTGCCGGGGTCCTTTCAAAAAGGACCCCCACCTGGATGAGCCACGCGGCAGCGAGCCATGGCAATTTTGAAGTGCTGCGGCCACCAGCATTCTAATGAGGCGCTGAATATGTATTCCATGGCCATCTTGAAGTTTTTGGACAGGGTAGACACGACCTAGATGTATAATTAATGTTGCTGAAATTGCATTCCTTAATTTGTCCTTCCCCTGTAGTGTAGACCTGCCCTTTAAGAGTCAGCACCTCCAGACTGGTTGCCCCTACAATGCAGCAACCTTTGGACTAGAACATGGTAGTCACTTCGCAGCACACAGCAACTCTACATACAGCAGTTTTAGGACAGTGAACAATACTGTAAACTGCAGCTATTTTAAGTGCTTTAAAGTGGGCAGACTAATTGTCCAGGATGCTCATTACAGTAACGCCTCTACAGTCAGAAACGAAATGCCACAGAAACTTTAATGAGCACAAGTGGCTGGGACTTTCTGCAGTCCAGTGCTCCCAAATAGCATAGTTGGGGAGTTAGTTCAACAGTCACCAGAGGTGAAAACGCAAATGGCGAAGCTAGAATTACATATCTGGGATCAACTTTGATCCCTAGTGTAGACCAGGCCTAACAGGCTCATATACAACAGCACAGAGCTGTTTCCTTCGCACAAGACTAGAGTGAGACATAGATACTCAGTGCCTGTGTCTAGGTTCCAGTTCCTGGAATTACATGTTGTTATGATAATCTCAGCTTTCATTTGGGGAGGGAAAAATTATCACCTTGTGTCTGGAGACACAATCACCTTTCATTCCTTCTGAAAGAAGTGGCCCCATGATAGGTCCCCTTTGAAAGTTACTCTAGGTCAGACTACACATTTCATACACAGGGGCCGTGTCTACACTTGGGCAAAACTTCGAAATGGCCATGCTAATGGCCAAATGGGAGAATACTAACAAGGTGCTGAAAATGAATATTCAGCTCCTCATTAGCATGCTGCTGGCCGCATGTGTCGTTTGGTGCACAGCTCGTCTACCCAGGGGTCCTCTTCAGAAGGACCCTGCAAACGTCGAAATACCCTTATTCCTATCAGCTAAGGGGATTTCAGTGTTTGCAGGGTCTTTTCGAAAAGGATCCCTGTCTAGATGAGCTGTGCATGAGCGACTCGCAGCACTTTTGAAGTGCCACTACTGGCAGCATGCTAATAAGTCACCGAATATTCATTTTGGTGCCCCATAAGTATCTCCAATTTGTCCATTAACATGGCCATTTTGAAGTTTTGCCCAAGTGTAGACATAGCCCGGGTGACCATCCCACCTGTTTTTAATGGGACAGTCCCTTATTTAAGGTCTCTGTCAGGCATCCTACCTTCTCTTTTTAAAAAAAAAAAAAAAAAAAAAAAAAAAAAAAGGGTGGGGGGGGGCAAATTGTCCCATATGTTGTACACACCCTGCAGGTCTGTCAGTCCCCCATTCAAAGCAGCTGCAGCAGCCTCCTGCTCGTGCCTGTCCAGCAGAGTTAAAGGAGTGCACCCCCATATGTGGCTCTAGCAATTGCTGGTTGCGCCCTGGCAAAATCCAGCCCTGGGGTCAGCTGTTTAAAGAAATTGCTGGGGTGGGCTCTTTAAACAGCGCCCCTGCACAGGTCAGCCTATGTGCAACGTATCTCTGGCAAGCACTGATACCAGTGGACCCTGGGAGACAGCCAGGGGGCTCTCGCACCGCTGCTCATTTCCCAGCGGCAGTGTCCCCTGCAAACAGACCACAGCTCACTTTGGACATCAGGTAAGGTAGGTAACCAGGCTCCAGGGCTCCTCCACACTCTCCTTCCCCGTCTGCCGTTCCCAGGCCCCTGCCCTGATTCCTGAGTTCTGCACCTCACCTCCACACCTCCAGCCCCCTGCCCTGCCCTGCCCTGCCCCTCACTCCTGTTTCCTGCCCTCCCCCCACACTCACACATGTAGTCCTGATTCCTGCAAGTCTCACACACCCTCAGCCTCCTACCCCAGCTCCTGCAGATCCCCTCACATTACCACATCTCCTGTATATGGCCTAGGGAAATATAAGCACCATATTCATACAGATACACGCATTAGGGTTAACACTCCTTATAGAATTAAGAATTAATTGAAAGCTCAAGACCTGCGATATTGCTTATAACTGCCTTCATGGTTTATTGCACTGTCAGAGCTGGGCTGCAGCTGCTATTATATGTACAGTGGGTAGGAACAGGTAGCTCACATGCAGAGAATTAAATCCTGAGCAGGAACAATTTAAACCAATTTTATTTTGCTTGTGAGACAGGAAGTAAAGGTCTTGATTTTTAGGGTTAAAAAGAAGAATTTACAGGGGACATTCCCCTTCCCAAAATTTTCTTATTTGCCAAGTGCAAAAAGTTGTTCAGAAGAAAAGGAGAAGGTTAGGGGTGAAGGCCATGCTTATGTTTCCAGAAAAAATCTTATGATCCACTTTTTATTATGGCCAAAATATTACATCAGCCTGGACACCGGGAGAAGTGCAAATGCAGCACATCTCAAATTGGCAAGCTGCTTTGGTATAACAGGAGGGAAAGAATTGTTTTATTGATTAAAGCATTGGACTGGAACTCGGGAGATTTGGGGCAAGTCATTTTAATTTCTCTGCTCACCAGCAGTAAAATGAGAATAATGATACTCCCTTTTTCTTAGCCTTTGATTGTCTTCTCCATTAGACTGTAAGCCCTTTGGGTCAAGGGCCATGTCTCATCATGTGTCTTCACAGCACCTAACACACCAGGACCCTCATCTCATCAGAAGGCTCTAGCTGCTACTGCAATATAAATAATAAACACGCATGTCCGTATTCATGCTCTGCTTTTAAAGCCTGACCATGAATGCATGGCTATTCCCCCAGTTCCTCAGGATATATGTTGGGATCCTTTTGGAAGGTGGAACATTTCTCTGGGGCAGCCTCTCATTGATCCCTCAAGCCAACTGGCTTGTAATGCTGCTAGATACTGAAGAAAGTTCAGTGTCCAGGATTTGGCCAGGTGCATATTAGTTCTCATTGAGGACCTTTACATTTTCAAGCAGGGAATTTTAGGAAGGACTCCTATGTTGTGAAAGAACCCTCTATGTCACCTAGTCTCTTGGACAAAAATTATAACAGTAATAGCTCGGACAATATGATGGCACGCAGTTCACAAGGAGAAATGTAAAAATTTTTGTTTCCATAAGAGCAGACTATCCAACAGTATAACTTTGCAGCTGAAAAGCCAATGAGTGGAAACAGCACAAATATCTGCCCAGTAATTGCTGTCAGCATAAACATGTCCTGGCATGACTAGGTCAAAGGAAAGTTTCTAATCCATCATGGAAAACTGCATTGCTCTTGGTTTAACTTTGTTTTTCTTTGCTCTACACAGATGCTTTGTTCCTTAGCCTTCTGCAAATAAGGCCAACCTAATATATTGGCATCTCCATCATCATTTGATCCCCACTGAGATGAAGGAGCAGCAGCTGGGCCTTGAGGGCTTTTGTAATAAATCAGTGATTTATTAGAGGGAAAGATGCAGGAAAGGGTGTACTGGGGAATTGAGGAAAGTTGGTACTAAGAAGGATGTAGTTTCTTTTGTCCATGCCTGCTCAACTCAATTTCTCGAAGAAATTGTAATGATGCTCCAACCCTATTCTGACCTAGAATGTTGAAAAATGATTGCTTTGCCTGAGTTTCTTTAAATCCTATTTCCTTTGGTGATCTCTGATCTCTGGAATGAAACCAGAAGGACACACATCAAAAATGCAGGCATGCCAACAAAACAGCTTTGCCCCAAAAGCACACATCAGATAACCTCCATGTTAAAATGGAGCATGTCTGAGTTTCACTGGATTTCCTTGTGTAGGAATTAGAAGCACCATGGTGGGTATTATGAGTTCTTCAGAACTTTGAAAACTTCTTCTAAAAGTTGGGTGTTTTGAAAGTTATTCTCAGGCTGTTCTAAAGAAATGTCCTCACTCTGTTGGAGCCTTTCTTAATATCCACCCGCTCTTTAACTGAGTTGTCCTTCCTGGAACCTTTCTTTCTGCTGCCGACTATTCTTCTTTTCTACTTCCCATAGAACTTCTCCTTAGAACTTCTTCAGTGCCCAGCTCAGCTCTTTAGTCTTTCTCTCAGCACTTTCACTAGGCCTGGCTGCATTGAGCTGCCTTTCCCCAACATTTTCTTCTCCCTGTCACTGGCCATTCAGTACTGTGCAGACTTGACACGTTCCTCCAGTTGGCTAGGAAAAAGCACTCATTTCTTTCAAACAGGGAAAACCTCACGATTGGACCAAGAAGTGATGAGCAGGCAAAATTTAGTCCTTCCAAATTAGTAGGGTGACCATATCTCCCTGTCCCAAAAACGGCACAGAGAGATATGGGATGGAGGGGTGGCTCCTCCAAGCCCCAGGGAGCTGGGAAGAAGGCAGCAGCTGCTGGTGCTCCCTGGGAGCCCTGGGGAAACAGCAGCTACCCACACTTCCCCTGCATCCCCGAGGCTGTTGGGGGGGGGGCGGGCAAATGCGGGACAATTAGTCCCTTTTTAAAAAAAAAAAAAAAAGTTGGGATGCCATTTTAGGGGACAGATGATCACCCTACAAATTAGTCATGTTAGCCTTGCTTTGGGATTACAGTTGGCAGCTGTGTGAGTCAGATAGTCTCTTGGTAACTCCTGTTCTGAGCAATACCTGGGGCTAGGAACAGAGATTGTCCAGGAAGCTTAAGTGCATCTTGCACGACCATAAACCTCTTCAGCCAATCTGCATTCTTGCTAGCCTAGCTTTTCTTTTTCTCCCATGATACCAAAGACAAAGCAAACTCCAGTCCTAATCTTTCTCTTTGGAAGCAGACGGGGCTGTTACTGTCACTTGAATCCAAAGGATGATGGGTGAAATGCTATTGCTCTCTCCTTTTCACTAACATCACTGATTGCTTCTATGGAACTGCCATACGGTGCTTGTTCACTGCACATCAGTAATGAGACTTGCTGGGTACCACGTAATCACCATTTGGGAGGGAATCATCACACAGAGCATCATCACTCGCATTAATGGGGGATCTGTTGCTTTTAATTTGCTGTGTTGCCTAACTACCTCATAAAATAGCATTTTAAAGTCTATAAGCATTCACTGAACCCCATCATCTAGTCACATTACTATCCCAAACAATAAAAGGATCTTCCTTTGACAGCCTACGACCCTCCCTTGCCTACTCTAAGGGTATCAGGAAGATTCAGTATCTATGGCAAGGTGCTGAAACACTGTAAAAGTTATTGCCAGCCAGCCAAATGGCTGCACAGTGGACATGTTGTTTGTGCTGGTGCCCCATATTGAAGTCATTTTGTCTAAAGTGAAAAGCAGCAGGGCAGTGTGCTGCATTAGCAGCTGCCTGGCCTCCTGACGAAGTCTTTTTCTTTCTCTCCTCTCATTTGTTTCTTCTGATGGATTGTGGAAGTCCTAGGACTTTGTCTACATTGCAGGTTATGTTGGTATAACTTTATGGCACTCAGGGCTGTGAATAAGCTGCCCCCATCAGTAATGTGAGTTACTCCGACCTACGCACTGGTTTGGATACACCTTCTCCCACCAGCAGAGTCACCTCGGCTTGGGGCGATGGTTTTATTATGCTGACTAGAGAGCACCCTCCTAGTGACAGAGACCATCTTCATCAGACACACTATAGCACGGCAGTTGCATCAGAGCCCCTTAGACTGGCCCCTAGCCTGTTGAACAAGATACAAGGGTTTATTCCTGGACTGACCTGCTGTAACCTTGGGCAAGTTGTTTGCTCTCTCTCTGTCTGTTGTCTCATCACAGGGCAGGTTCCAAGGTATAACTTGTGATTAGTTGTGGACCTTTTGAGGAAAGGTGCTTATGGAAGTGGAAAATACTGTAACAAATGTATGACCTCAGAAGATTTCGCAATTATCAGGAGTGTTGTGAGCAAAACACAAGAAGTAATTTTTCCGCTCTACTCTGCACTAATCAGACCTTAGCTGGAGTACTGTGTCCAGTTCTGGGCACCACATTTTAGGAAAGATATGGAAAAATTGGAGAAGATCCAGAGAAGAGCAACTAAAATGATTAAAGGTCCAGAAAATATGACCTAAGTGAGCAGATTAAAAGAATTGAGTTTGTTTTGTTTCGTTCGGAAAAGAGAAGACTGAGAGGAGACACGATAACATCTTTCAAGTACCTAAAAGGGTGTTACAAGAAGGAGGGAGAAAAATTATTCTCTTTAGCCTCTGATGATAGAACAAGAAGCAATGGGTTTAAATTGTAGCAAGGAAGGTTTAGATTGGAAGATAGGAAAAATTTTCCGTCAGGAATATTCTGTCTAGAATAAATTGCCTCCGGTGGTGGTAGAGTCTCCATCATTGGAGATATTTAAGGACAAGTTGGATAAACAGCTAACAGGGATGATACAGATGGTGCTTGCTCCTGCTGTGAGGTCAGGGGGCTGGACTTAATGACCTCTTGAGATCCCTTCCAGTTCCAGTACCTTTGATTCTCTGATTCTATCACTCATCATACCTCAGCAGATCACTGAAGACTCCCCAGCAGGAGTGAGCATGGAACTTGGATCTTCCTAGCCTAAAAGGACAAGCCTCAGACAGTCATCTTGTGTCAGTACTAGGACACCTGTGAGCCAGCAGACCACAGTTCTGTTTTTGTCCACAGTGAAAGTTGTGAGCTCCGCCCCCTCTGTGTTTGGAATACTCAGTACACTGCTGCCAAGGCATCTTCTTTTTCCTCAAGCTTTTGTGTGAGACAGAGGGGTTGGTGTTTACATGGGTGTGAATAGCACCCATGAAGGATGGTAAAATGCTGTCTGTGGTAAAATGTGAGCCTGACCTGCCCTAGCCATGCAGGTTCCCCACCACCACCCACCCTCCAGCTATTGTGACAGTCAGATTCATTGTGTTAGCAGCATCTCAGCCAAAGGAGGTTCTCTCTACAAAGAGCTGCGCTCCAAGGGTCAGGAAAAGAATTCCTGGCAATGGCATGAATCTCTAATTAGGTCAGGCTGTCTGGATATATTTCTCAGGAAGCACAGTCTAATTAGCACCACTCTCCATAATGAAAGAACTACAGCCATGGTGTTCAGCCTCTTTTGTTTTGCTTGGGGACCCCTAAATATTTTCAAATAGAGGTTTGAACCCCTTTTGGAAATCTTAGCCATACTCTGCAGACTCCTGGGGTACCCAACCACAGGTTGAAAATCACTGAATGATAGCAAGGTGGTACATTGGCAAGGTATACATTAAGTAATTGTGCCCAAAATGGGCTGGTGCACAAATACAATGACTACAGTAGACTGTATTATCTGATGTTTTTTTAAAATTAATGAAATATTAATTGTCAGTCTCTAATGTAGCTGGCACAAAAGCAACTTGAAATGTGATAATGATTCTTAGCTCTCTAAATAATTGTCAAATCTGAGTGGTGTTAGCAATGTTGCATTTTCATGTGTTGTTTTTTTAAAGACCTTTGTTCTTGTAATTAAAACTCAGACAACTTTTCAGTTTTGTTTTGTTTTTGGGGTGGGAGAGAGTTAGAAGAGCTATATAGAATATTAAAATGATGCTGTGGATCTGTTCGTCTCTGACCAGTTAATTAGCCAAGTATTTTGTCCTTAAAGGTCTATAAATAAAACAGCTAAATATTCTTCTAAAAACAAAACTCAGAGGCCCTGTTGGAAAATGAATTGCTGCTGGGGGGATTATATTTAGAGCCCTAATGGGTGCTAAAGAAAAGTTGCCCTATGGTGATGAAGCACAAGTTAGATTTGTTGTACAAACTATAAATGGCTATGACCGAGGCTTTACAGGCTAAAAAGTGCCTGTATTTCAGATGATCTGTGTGCGAGAACAGGGCGTAATAATGAATATTTCATGCAGGGCTCTCAAGATATTCCCAAACTCAGATTTTTCCATCACCACTGAAGGGTCTGGGGGAAAGTGCACTGTTAAAAAGTAAGTAGGGAGCTGTTCCTGTGTATATGACTTACTGGGAACTGGAGGAAAGGCAGTGTCCCAGGCTGAGTAGGTGATGAGAGAGAGCATCGAAGCAATGAAAGAGACTAAAGCAGCCCCTAGAAAGCTAGAGAGACAGATCTATCATGGAAGGAAGTAAGATAGAAAGAGGAGTGAGCATAGAAGTAGAGAGAAGCATAGGTCAGGGCAACTCTGAGAGAGCTGGGAAGAGGCCAACTGACAGCAGAGAGGGAGAGAGTAGAATTTGTGATTTTAGGCTTCTTGTGAGCCTTCTGTTAACGTTATATAAATGGGAGGAGATATGCAAGTGCAAAATAGTATTATTAAGAGAATGGTTTCTCATATTGTAGAAAAAGTGGCCTGCCAAATACTACCACTTGTTTATTTGAGAAAATTTGAATCAAAAGACAAATGGATTCTGTTTCAATATACAGTTGACACAGACCTTTAGCACCGTCCAAATTATTCTGGACCACGTAAATAATCCTGTCAAGAAGCACATGGATTTTGTTTTCAAACACAAACATTCTTTCCTGAGGGGAAAGTGCTGGTGGTTGTTTATTCCGAAACTGGAGTTCACCAAGACATTTTAATGTGAGCCCCCGGGCAAGTTCTGTAAAGATGGGCAGGACTCCTGATTAATGAGCTGTACAGGCAGGTTAATGCTGGTCTGACAGTTTGCATTGTTTGTTGTAGTCGAGTGTGAGTAGAGTGCCTTGGAGGTTAACGCTGTGTGTAAAACTGCAATGTGTTATGTGTGTCATTTATTTCAGTTGGCTATATATATATCAATGGCTCTAGAGATGAACGTTCTTTGAGTTTCATGTTGGCTAGCCCCAAGATTAGCTTTAGTCGGTGACTGAAAATCCTATCTTCTGATGAGTCACTTGTGTTTACCTGAATGACATGTACATGACTCTCTAATAAGACATCAGCCTGACCCCTGATAGTCCACTTCCATAGATTGTATCGGGTGAGCTGACTCAGAGGCCGCTGTGTGACAGCTTATTCAACCAATTATTCAGTTCACTGGCTAGTTTCAGACAACAATCTGCTTTGGGTTAAACTGAATCCAGACACTTTTTTGGCAAATTGAAGAATTCTATAATGTCTGTTCCATAGCTAAGGAAACACACTGGTTGATCCAAAACTTTTTGTTTCTGGGAATGTTGTAAGGGCTCTAGAGCCACAAAATCACCAGAGGAAGATGGAGGTGGTGCTCTCCTTTATGTTGTTTAGCTTGGTGATAAGGGCACTCAGCTGGATGTTCAGACCCAAGGCTTAAATAGTGTTTGAATCCCTGGTGAATCTACCTGCTTCCCCAACCCCCGCACCACTCAAAAATATGGAGCCAATCAGGGACAAATTTACAAATAGTTTTGAGTCCACTGAAACTGCACTCTTTTTGGTGAATAACCATTTGTCTGAAAAGTATTACACAACTCTGCGATATTGCTGAAGCCTAAGGGGTACTCTCCTTAGCACTGATAGTAGTCACCTGTCTTTTAGGTCAGGAGGAGGAGCTGGAGCTGAATTTTGTCACCATGCAGCTCCTACTTGGTCATAGATTTGTTACAGTATTAGATATTAAAATATGTGTAGCATGGGATACCGGTAATGGCAACCTACCTTGATTTAAAGCAACTCAGACCTACAGGTATATATTGGGAGGTAGTCAAATTGCTTTCTGAATTATAAAGGGGGACCTTTTTGTAAAGCTTTGCGTTTTAATTTGAGAAGTACAGAATTATTTCTTTCCCAAGCTCAGAAAATTCCAGTCATTGATTGGTGTATTTATGGTTTTATTGTTGAATAATAGATGAGCTAGTAATCTTTCTAATGTTACTGTAATGGTATATTACATCCAACCAAGAAATACCAGAATAAAGATTAGTTTAATCAGACCAAGGGGTTAACTGTCCTGTGAACTCGATTGGAATAACTATTGTGGAATATATTAATGCACAATAGCTAATCCAGAATAGTTCCCTTCATGAACATTCAATAAAGTCATTTTTATACCAGAAAATTCCCCACTTCGGAAGACCACTAATTATTCTAGAATTATTCCATAACAGTGTTCATGCAAGGAGTTATTCTGGGACAGCTATTGTGGAATACTTTTTCTTCTGCACTAGTTATTCCAAAAGGAATAAAGAAGTTATATAAAGAAGCTGGGAGTCACAAGGGATACAAATTTGTCATCTTCTAATTGTCTGGCAGATCACAGGATGTATAGAAGAATTCAACACAAATCATGTGAAATTGTTATGGTACTGAACAAAGAGCTTAGTGAGACTTCATCTGGAGTACTGGGCACAATTCAGGCGCCCTGTTTCAGGAAGAAGGGTGAAAAATCAGGAATGGTTTAGAGGTTAATAAGGATAAAAGATAATGGGGGCACTAACTGTACCAACTTATACCTTGATTCCTTCTCCTGCCCCTCCAAGCAATCAGAAATAAGAAGAGTTATGCTATTCTAGTGTTCAGATGGGACATTTAGAAAGAAAGAAGTGAATCGTGGAAGTGGTGTTCTGCTTTTCCTTCTGAGCTTCCTGATCTTGGGCCTCAGTTGGGGGCTAAGGGACATGGTGCTGAGATGTACATTTCTTATGGCTTTTTTGTAAGAGTAAGTATGTAATCTCAGAGTGCAAGCCAAAACCTGTTTGACCTGGCAAAAATCCATTCTGCCTTCCCACATTCCCCTCAGCTGGATAATAAACTCTGTTTCTTCCTTCCTAAGCTGTTGTGTTATGTTTGTTGCATACTGGTGGGGGTAATGTGTTCACTCCAGAGGGGGCTGCATTTCAGTGGGGTGATCCCTATATAAATTTTGCAAAGCAAAGATGTTGATGTTTTTAACTCAAAAGACTTTAAGAAAATTACAGTCAGTGCATATTGGATATTGGGACTTATTGAGGTGTTAGGGGTAGAATTTCTGAGTGAGTGGAAAAGATAGATGACAAAATAATTTAAGAATGCAGCTTCTGTTGAATCACCCTTGAGGGTTAAGAAGAAAAATCACCCATTTGACAGTGATATAAGAACTTAGAAAGAGGGAGAGTTAGTAAGTTGACCAAGGTCACACAGCAGGTCATTGTCAGAGTTGGAAATAGAACCATGAGAGCCTAACACCAAGTCTTCTGCTCTACCCATTGGACTGCAGTCAGTGTTGGCAAGTGAGTCAGTTTTCTTCACTTCTTCCAGAAGGCTTATAGCAGATTATACTGTGCCTCATAAAGCATCTATACATTTGCTCATGTGGTATTTTACAGTGTACTGGAGAGTTTGCTCTTTAATAAGTCTGACTGGAGTCTGAAAGCAGAAGTTTGTAGGAGATAGAGGGTTTATTCCAAAACCCAATGTTACTGCCAAGCACTGGTATCCTCTCATGCCCTCCGATTCCACCTGGAAATTCTGATGAATGCTGGTGATGTGATAGACAGGGGCCCTGCACTTGGAGATTGTGTTTGTTGTTTGTGTTGTTTTGCCACCCTCAGCACATCTGACCCCTTTCACGTAGCTACAATGGTTACACTGTGAGGAATTCACATTTCTAGAAGCTGAGCAGAAACATTAAGATTCTTTTGTCTCTTTTTAATGCATTATGATATCAGAGATCACATTTTCAAATGGCTTTATCATAGCCTCTCAAACTGTGAGTATAGTTTTCTAGACCCTAGTTGAAACATAGTCTGCCACTTATTTCAAATCTGGGCTAGCTGACAATAGAACCGTACAGTAAACTCTTTCATATCTGACAGCCCCAGGACCAGGAGGTTGCTGGACATTCAAATATTCTGGATAATAGAGAGCTATACCTAGCAATGCCTAACACTAAAGGAAAACAAGAATAGCTATTAAGAAACAAACAAAAATGTATGGAGAGAGCTTTATTTACCAACAACAGTAGTATTGTGCACTGTAAACTTTTACTGTATTTGCTGTATTTATTTGTATTTACTTTCACTATATTGTACTTATGGAAAATAGTATTTACTTATAGTTATAATGCACGCAGTATTCAAAGAGTGAGCACACTCCGAATTTATGTAGTGGCATTAGGATATTTTCTGTCTTATCTATCCTTTGCTTGCGGTTTCTCCCTTTGTTAGCTTTTATTGGTTTCTGCAGACTGCAGAGTATTTTTGTGATGACCTTTATGGAAACCTGCCTCATTTTCTAGTATCCTTTAAAATACATCAAACCCTTGAAATGCGCAATTTCAAGTTGTGCCTACCTTGCCGTAACACGAGTTAAGCACAACTCAAAATCTCGCTCCCCCGACCCCGGCCCTGGTTCAACCCCGCCCCCCAGCCCTGTGTGGCCATGGTTCAACCCCCACAACTCCACTTACAACCCAGACCTGCCTCCAGCTCACCCCCACCCCCACTCCCAGCTCTGGCTCTGGCTCAAGCCGCCCCAGTCCCGGTTCAAACCACCCGCTGGCTCATCACCTGGGCATTGCTCTGGCTCACTACCCTGCTAGTGGCTCCAGCTCAACCCCCACTTCTCGCAGGGCTCTGGCTCAAGCCCCGCGCCCCCCGCCTGCCCGCCCTAGTTCAACCCTCCTGTGCGCAGCCCCAGTTCAAACCCCCCACCCCCAGTTCAATCTCCCCACAGCCTGGCTCACCATCTGAGCACAGTTCTAGCTCAACCCCCCACCCCTGCCTTGGTTCACCTGCTCCCCGCCCCCACGCGTGGCTCCAGCTCAACTCTACCCCTCCACCCCCTTTCAGCCTTAACCCACCCCAGGCTTAATTCCCTTGCCCCTCTCCCATTTCCCCAGCCCACCTCTAGCTTAACCCTCCCCAGCTGCCCACCCCCCCGGCAACCTAGGACTTAGCTTGCAAAAGGAGCTCCACGTGCTCCTGCTGCTTCTCTGGCTGCAGAACGTGCGTTCCAACGGGGAAAAAGCCGCCCTCGACTTACACAAAATTCAAGTTACACAAGGGTGCGTGGGAACGGAACCCGCACATAACTAGAGGCACTACTGCACAAGTTCCGATATATGAGTTCATCAGATCATACAAAATTAAGCGGCTGGAGTCAGTCCAGATCAGCGATTGAACAGAAGACCTCCCAGGAAATCTCAGCAGGGTGTATAAAGTAGGGCTGGTGATTGAATCAGGAGCATGCTTCTTTTGGGGGGTTATTGAAAGGGATAATAGACTTTCATGGTGTCCTTAAACTTGCAGTTTTGGGGCATCGTCATGCTTGAGACACACAATGCCTATTGCTATTTTGGTAATAATGACCAGATTGTTCACTAGAAGACAATGTTGGCTCTTGATAATGTGTTACTTAAGCCCAGATAAGTTATAGCTCCAAGCACTTGTGCCCTAATGCATCAAAGACTAAGTATGTTCCACTCCTGAAACTGAGTGACAGCTCTGCCTAGAGCAAAATGCAGTACAGATGGTCGCTGTAAAAGTTTCCCCATTCTCCCCTGCCAAAAAGTCAGAGAGAGAGGCATCAGACACCAACGACCGCTGAGCCCATGGTTATTGATGATGATGATGAAAAAGTCACAACTTTCTTCAGGTATCGGAGGGGTAGCCGTGTTAGTCTGGATCTCTAACAGCAACAAAGGGTCCTGTGGCACCTTATAGACTAACAGAAAAGTTTTGAGCATGAGCTTTCGTGAGCACAGACTCACTTCTTCAGATGCTGGTCTTGGAAATCTGCAGGGCCAGGTATAAATAAGCTAGAGCAAGGGTGGGGATAACAAGGTTAGCTCAGTCAGCAAGGGTGAGGCTTACTACCAGCAGTTGATCTGGAGGTGTGAATCCCAAGGGAGGGGAAGCTGCTTCTGTATTTAGCCAGCCATTCGCAGTCTTTGTTTAAGCCAGAGCTGAGGGCGCCAAATTTGCAGATGAATTGTAGCTCAGCAATTTCTCTTTGGAGTCTGGTCCTGCTGTAGGATAGGTACTTTTAAGTCTGCTACTGTGTGGCCTGGGAGGTTGAAGTGCTCTCCTACAGGTTTTTGTATATTGCCGTTTCTGATATCTGATTTGATATCTAACTTTCTTCAGAACTCTCAACTATTCCAGTCTTGGCACCAATCCGTCACTCTCCACAGCGTAGCCATCCCCCTTATATCCTGACCTACACTTCAATTTATCCAGCACCGACACCTCTATCCCCTTGTTTCTATAAGTGTCCTCCTGATTACAGCCCCCACCTATTCTCCCAGGGCTGGCTGTGTTTGTGCATCACAGTTGTGACTGGCCCAGACCATCAGTGTGAGGACACAAAATTCATTTTGATGTGTGGGTACGTGAATTCATCTGACTTCTTGTCTTGAGAACTGAGCAGCTTAGATGGCGACTCTTAAACTGTGCACCATTGAGCACTTAATAGGTAGATCAAAGACCTTCTATCTCAGTGTGTAAGCCTTTCTCTGCCTTCTCCTGCCCCCATCTCTCTGCCCTTTGTTTTGAATTCAGGTATGATTGTTATATGTGGATGCCAGTACATATGACTGATTTGGATTTTTCTTCCTGCTGATAGATCCCCACGGAATGATGTGCCCATCTGCTTTGCAATCGCTTTGTGCAAAACTGTTACTTTCCTATAAACTAGCAATTGTAAGCGCTCGTCTCCCATCTCAAGCTTCTTGCCCAATTCCTGTCCTCTTAGCAGGATGATTCGTGAGCGCACCTGATCGAAGAACCTGACGTTTATATTTGTATATGTTATGGGAGGAACACTTTGGCTGGTTTCCTTGGGTGTACTCTGCTGTCAGAAGGAAAAGTTAGACAATGGCTGTGGTGATGTCAAATTTCATAAAACCCAGCAGGCTGGAGCTTTTCATAGTACTTGGGTGAGAGCCTTCCAAGGAGAAAACCAAGGGACTCCAGGATATGGCATTGATGGGATAGACAGTTCTCTTTGTTCCAAGTGAGTTCTGAATCCGTGTTGCATGGCATTGTGTTAATAGATGTGGTGTGGAAGACAAATTAATGGAGACCCTCATATGGTTTAAGATTTGTGGCATTTGTTTGTAGACAAAGGGCATCTGTTTTTGTGTCCCACCCAAATTCCAGTATGAGTGATTAGAGTATTCTTGACTTCCTAAGTGAAATTCTGGCCCCGTTGAAATCAAAGGGAATTTTGCCACCAACTTCGGTGGGGTCAAGATTTCACTCTAATGTCTCTTAAAAAAAAAAAAAAAAAAGTGTTACTTTTATTGGATTCAGGTAACACTTGACCTATGTAAATCATCCATATGGAGCTAATCATGAGACAGATATTCCAAAATTGTCTTAATGCCCATGACAGGACACATTTTTCTTTATTTGTGATCCTCTTGATGGATCCTCTGAATTGTTTATACTTTCTGTTTCACTGTATATGTGACTGGTGATTTTTATTTAAAAGTACCACAATTAAGCATGGGTAAAGGGCTAAATACGATCCTGAATCAAGTGAGTTGTCCTAGAGCTGTCAAAAAGTTGTCTTTAGGTTTAATTTCCTGAAATGGATTTTTGTCTTGTGTTTGTTTTGTTAATGTTATGGTAGGGTCTAGAAGTCGTGAACCCCACTGTGCTAGGCATTGTATAAACAGAACAAAAAGACCATCCTTGTTCCAAAGAGGTTATTTTTGCTCTGCCCAGATGAATGATATGTCAGTCAACTGTAGATTTATTGGTTTTATCTGAAAATAAGTTGAGAGTAACACATAACTCTCTTCTTCTCTCTGTACACCCCAACATATGCTCTGTGGGATAGAGGTATCTGTGTTCTGTACACTACCTAATATGTCCTGAACCAAGCTCTTTAGACTTTCTCAGCCCTTTCTTACAGAATAGAGCTAGTGCCCATAACAGAGTGAGAGCAGTTTCTACAAGAAATCCCTGATGGCGAAATTCCATTGCTTGTTCAAAACATTTTCACTGGCTCTTTACCGCTTCTTAAAGGTCTCCTCTTGACCTCAAAATATCAGGTAACCATTTGGAAGAGCTCAAAGAGCTGACAAGCTAGATTAAACCAGTTGGTACAGAAATCTGCCGTAAAGTGCTATGAAATCCAGAAAACAGTGATAATCTTCCCATTGGAGGGTCCTTCTCAATAAACATCACATACAAACAAGCTGGAGAACATAACAATATAAAGATAAAATAGCATGGATTCCCCCAGCCCAAAAACTTGAAACAAAATGCAGTCAGAACCAACTAGTTCACCTTCTTTTGATGCCAAACCACAATTGTCAAGTGACCTTGATACCAAACTGAAAATTATCCCAGCTTTGCTCAAAACTCAGCCCTGGAGTCACCCACAGAGTTCTCAAACCTTTGGACAAACGTGAGCTGAGCTCCAAGCTTGTACCAGAGCCCCATACCCATCAGAAACAACAGTATCTGGACATATCCCAGGGAAGCTGATCAGGCATCATATGACCCAACACCAATAACAAAAGCAACAAGATGTGAAAGGGTGTGAATTATTTTTTTTTAAATCCGTTGACCCAGCTCAGACTGTGGAAGCATTTTTCAGTTGCTCTTAGAAAGCATCATATTACAGACAACAATTTAAAAACCTTGAGGCTGGCAGGATAGTTTCATTCTGAAGAGTCCTTATTGGAACTCCACCTAGTAACTGCCATTTTAAAAGCCCTTGAACAGGTTTCATATATTAAGTGAAGTATAACAAGCCTTGCTGTATTTGCAGCTGCTATTTCAACGGCTGTGGAAATATCAGAAACTAATTACTGTTAAGCCTTGCCTTGATTACACAGCCATAAAGGTGCTTTCAGTTGGGCTGCTTTACATAATACTACCTCCAAGTAGTCTTGAATAAGGCTGCTGCTTAAATCGTTGTGTTTTAGGGCCTGATCAATCCTATGCTAAATTCAATAGACTTCTGTTGACTTCACTGGGAGCTGGACTAGCTTCTTAACGTCTTTGGCAAATTATATTTTTATTTATATGGCCATAACAACAAGGTCTGGCCAGGAAGAGATGTGTGAGGGACGCAACGTAACCCATACAAGAAGAAAAAAATTATACACAAAAAATGGTGCTGTTGATGACTTGTGGCAGTTTAGTAATGAAAGTTGCTTTGGGTTATTATTTTAGAGGGGGAGAATACCCAGGCTATTCATGTCAGCTGTAGTTCTATTTGTAGATTGGAAGTAAAAAGAGACTTTTCAGGAACTAATTAATTTAAATGAATTTCATATTCTGCTTATTTAGTTAGCTTTAATCAAAATCACTATAACCATCAATAGAAATATATCAAGCCAATTCTAAATTCATTAACAGGTCCTGCAAATTCAATAAGAACAATTTGCATAAAAAATCCACAATATTATTTTGTCTGCAAACCTCAAAACACTTTAACATTAAAATTTATAGCACTATTCTAACCTTAATAAACATAATTAGCCCCATTTTATAGATAAGGAAACTGAGGCACAGAAAAGCAGTATAAGTTCGAAGTTGGTCAGTCAGCAGCAGAGCCATTATAAACAATTCCTTTCTCACCACTTAGAAAATGCTCCTTTTCCCCCTTTACAAAGTCATGGTACAGAAGTAAGGTGAGTAAGCTGTTCACAATCTGATCCATTCATGGTAAAAGCACGTGGCAGCATCACAAGTCAGCATCACCAGCAGCATCTTCATTACAGAGTCAGGTTTATACAGTATTCTCCTGTCTCTGAGAAGTGAAATGAAGCAGCTGGCTGAGTTTTTGCTTTTTTGGCAAATTAATGCTGTTTCAGAAAATTATTCCATTTCTTGGTGGGACTGTTTACTCTGTTTCTGATACTTGCAGTCAGAATAGCATGTTGCAGTGCAGATGGCTCTATCCAGCACTGAAACCATGTTTGACACTTGTAGATTGTCAAATTTGGCTCCCAGTTACACGAGTCCAACCCCAATATATTAATTGTGGCCACAGATCAGTCCAGAGCTCAGTCCCCCATTTGGGGCTGACTGCAATTCCTGACTTTTTTGTGAAGTGATATGAAATATAGAAGCAGCACCAAAATTAGCACAAGTAAAGTAGGCTGCAAACAAACTGGGGCAAATAGTGCATTCTGTCCACCAAGTGAGTAACTCCTGTTAGTCTGCTGAAAAAGTGTAAGCAAAAGTGCTCTTTCTTGCTGCGGCAGGACCCATTCAGCTCCAAGAAAGCAGGCAGTGCCTGTGCAGTAATGAGTAAAATTACGACCTGTATGAAAGAAGGGTTCGCATGTGCATGTGTGTAATGAGGAGACTCGAGAGTTGCTCATGTTTGTGCCACAGCCCTATGGGCTAACAGCTAGAAGACATTCATGTCCATGGAGTTGCAGTGGTTTACAGGCAAGTGTTAAAATTAGCTTCTGGCCATTTGCTTCCATTGCCCAGGCCACAAAGTATTTCGGATGCTGGGAAGCTTTTTGCTGCTTGGAGGATTGGAGCATGTTACTCTGACCGGTTCAGGAAGCTTGGTGAGCTACGGAGGAAGCACTCTGTAGAGCCCTGTGCAGATAAAAAAGAAAAGTTGTATTCCCACCTGCATCTGTAACTGCAAAAGTGAGTCGTGGATATCTGTACTGACCCCTGCGGATAGAAAGATATCTGCAGAGTTCTAAATACAAAATTGTATCTGCAGCTGCATCCGTATGCAGAGGTGACCAGTGTGGGGATTGCAAGAGGGACATTGGCCATGCTCCTCCCAGGCCCCACCCTTCCTCACCCATGCCCAAACCCCTTCCCTTCTCATGTCCTGCCCTCCCCACTTGCTCTGCCCCTCTCCTGCTGCTTCCACTGCATGCAGGGCAGCTGTCCGTCCGTCCCCCCACCCCCACCCCGAGAATCACAGTCTAGAAGTAGTGCAAGGTAGGAAGCCTTAAGGACTTGATTGCACTCTCATTTCTCGCTTAAGGAACAGGCAAACCTCTCTTCCAGCCAGCGGAAGAATTAGACGGTAAATATTTTGCCCTCTAATACAGTTCTCCTTTTTAGGCAGATCTGATGGACTTTGTCCACTGAATAAATCACATTTATTTCACACTATCCGCAACAACTGCCCAGCTGTAACCTGAAAAGCTGAGCTAATTGGCTTGATTTGTCTGCCCAGCTTAAACCAGTCTGCAAAATCTTGCTATGTAATTAAAACGAAGCAAACAACTTTCCATTGAAATGGTTGAGGGAGATGGGAGGTAAGGGACTGGCAGGAAAAGGATTTGCACCCAAGTGTTTTTTCTACCCTGCCTGTTTTATTGATATAGCTGCCAGTTTCTGTTTCCATCTTCACAGGGTTATGTGCTCCATATGAACCATTTAGCAAATCAGCCCATTTTCCTTGTTGCGCTGCTGAAAATTCAATCCATGTGCCCTAAAATGCCCTTTCATAGGATTAATATAAAAAAAGGATGTGGGTGCACGCTGTATAGGGGTCTGCAGTGTGGTGAGAAAGCACTCCCAGTTTGCATATGTTGCTTCTATTAATTCTTAGAACTTGAGCTTCCTAATTATTCAGATTAGAGTCCATTGGCAGGGTTTTCATCATTAACTAACAGTGATGTACAGTGCAGACACACAGCAGGATAAGCCATTCCCTTATCCTCAGAATGGCCAGGAAGTTCTTGATGCAATCATTGGCTGTGCCACTGAGCAGGATGTGAAGAGGCTGTGTCCTGCTGAATGGAAGAGGGAAGGAGAGCTCAGTTCTGCATAAAATCTCAAATGAAAGTCTCATGACAAAGTAAGAGAGATCTTCCGATGCGGTGCAGGTTAATTGGCAATTATTTGCTTAATGGGGAGGCGCTGGACTGACATGGCAAAAGGTAGCTACAAATTTCAAATCCACACCTAGGACTGGGACAGTAGAGGTATTGCATGTCAGGACTGAAATGCATTAGCTGAGATATGTGGGGACAAAACACGGAAGAGCTTAGAGTGCACAAGATTAAAATTGAGGTAAGATAGCAAAGAATTGTGTGGGCTCTCAGGTTATACACAGCAAGGAATTCAGCAGGTCTGAAGTATCAGAGAGGTAGCCGTGTTAGTCCACAAAAACAATGTGACATTGCATCTGATGAGGTGGGGTCTTTGCCCCTGGAGGCTTATGCTCCAAAATATCTGTTAGTCTATAAGGTGCCACAGGACTTATTGTTGTTTTAGCAGGCCTGAACCGGCTGTAATGGTGGCATTTCAGAGGGACAGTCGTGTTAGTCTGTTTCTGCAAAATCATCGAGGAGTCTTGTGACACCTTAAAAACTAACCAATTAATTTATTCTTCTTTTGCTGTGCCTCAGAACTGCTTGTTGTTATTGGTGGAGTTGTATGATGGATCTGAGAGTGGAGTTATGGGAGATTTTATGGGCCAGTGTTTCAAAATGAGCTTCCAACCAACCTCATGTGCCTCCCCATCATGCAGTAAATGCCACTTGCCTCCTCCACGCTGGGTGATCTTTTTGTTACTTTGTGTTGAGGTTTTGTTTTGAGATTTTACACAGAATTGCTCTGTCCCTCCCTCTCCCAGGGAGCAGGACACAGCCTCTTCGTATCCAGCTCCCATGGCCAACTATTCACACATGGGAAAAAAAATATGAACTTGCGCATTCAGAATTGCCTGTCGCAGATGCTCAAATGAGATGGGCCGGTTTTCAGAGGTGCTGAGAGTCTTCCGTTCCCATTCACCTCAGCTGAACTTGGTGATGATGCTAAGCAACCCTAAAAATGGGGTCATTGCATCCAACAATCTGATTACAGTTCTGTCAGTTCAGCCTGTGGATATACAACCACATTTTTGCATACCCAGCCAAATAAACAAAAGACCCACAACAGAAAGTATCAGTGCGTGGGTCAACTGACTTAGCCCTGCAACACAAGCCCAAGCACATCGGGTTAGATGCTCAGGCAAGAGCCCAAGCACTGAAACCCAGCAAGAAGGGAGGACTTTGAAGCCCAGATGTCTACACTGCTATTTTTGGCCCTACCATGCCAAAAACCTGACATCTGCCACTCGCTGCTATGCTTTTTATTTTTCTTTTTTCTTTACTGTACACCCGCCATGAGCAAAATCAGTCCCGGGGGCTGGATCCAGCCTGCCACGCGTTGGCCCGCAGAGCATGCACACTTAACAGCCAGGAGCATGTTTTCGTCTGTGCCTCCTCACTTCATAAGTCTCCAGCCAAGATGCAACTAGGATTCTCCCGCTAGCTGTGCAGAGCGAGGAGGGAGAAGGGTCGGGCTGAAGTCAGGGTGTTCCCCTGCACCTGTACCCTGTCTCTGCAGAGCAGGGATTGGGAAGAAGGAGACACACAGCGGAGCTGCTGCAGTCAGAAACATGGATGGTGACTCAGGGGTGCAGAGTGGGGATGGGGTAAACAACAGAACAGCACAGGTTTTCCTTAGAGAGCCAGAGGATGGCTTCATGAACACACACAATCTGTGTCACACAGTCTGTCTCTCACACGCGAAGGGCTTGTCTCCACTTGCCCCCAACATCGAAGGCGGCATGGTAATCAGGGCGACGGGAGATTACTAATGAAGAGCTGCAGTGAATATGCAGCACTTCATTAGGCTAATTCTCCCCTGCAGCAACTTCAAAGTGTCAAACTTCCAAGTGCTGGCATGCCGGGAGTAAAAGCACTTCAAAGTGCCCATGGCTACATGCCTGCCGGCACTTCAGAGTTTGACACTTTGAAGTTTCCATGGGGAGAATTAGCCTGATGAAGTGCTGCATGTTCACCACAGCACTTCATTAGTAATCTCCCATCACCCTGATTACAATGCCCCCTTCTAAATTGGGAGCAAGTGTAGGTCCAGCCCAAGTGTTTCTCTTTCATACACACACTTTTTTATCTCTTTCTATAGCCCCCAGCCCTTCTGCCCAAGACCCTGCCCTTTCCAGAGGGGGTGGGGGACAGAGCCAGCCTGCACCTAGTACCAAAATTCGTGGAGTGGCCCCTCTATGAAAATTGTTGCCCACCCCGGTATATACCTATCTTTAAAGATTTCTTTAGACTCTCCAAAGCTTTTATTGTAACATTGCAATAATTTTACAAACTCTTTGTTTGCAGCCTGTGAATGCTGGAAACAGTCTGCATTTGCTCCCCAGAGCCCAGCGGCTCTGCCTCTGCCAATCAACAGCACTAATTGGTTCCAAAGATCTGGCTAAGCACAGGGGCTGAGTGAGCAGCATGCGTTGCATTTCCCACTCACCACTACAAACAGAAGATGATGTTTTCAATATTTTCCATCCATCCCAGGAGGGGGCACTATTCCCTCACCCCTGCGATTTCACTTGTAACAGGCCTGTTCTCCCTCCTCCCCAGGTGTGCTGTCTCTGCCTGCCTACTTCAGCCCCTACAACGATGGCTCGGTAAGCAGTGATGGAAGGGCTGATGCTTATGCCCAGCTGGAGCTCCGAACTTTGGAACAGTCTCTCTTGGCGACTTGCGTTGGAAGCATCTCAGAACTCAGTGAGTTTCAGCTGTAACCAATCATTTGTTTAAACAAACTGTGAGGCCTATTGCTATTGAAGTCAACGTCAGTTTTGTCATTGGCTTCACCATGGGCCACACTGGTTCCTTGTTACGTAAAATTTTATTGTTTCAGGATGCTGTTTGCTGAAATCAGATTATTCCATTAGGACGTGGGTTTGGGTTGTTGGGTTTTTTGGTTTGGTTGGTTGGTTGGTTGGTTGATTTTGGTTTTTTGCGGGTTTTTTGTCATTGTTTTTGTTTTTGCTTAGTTTATACATACTGTGATGGGGTGCAATTACAAAAGTCCCCTTCAGATTCTTCCCCAGTGTGCTGATCGTGCCACTGACACCCACTTCCTGGCTCTCTGGGGCTCCCCTCCTCTCTATCCTGCTGGACCAGGGATCTTCCCCAGAAAAGTCACAGTAAGCACTCCCCTGCACAGCCATGTTGACACTGAACCATTTCAGCTCTGGGAGGATGCAGTTTTAGAGCACAGCACTCAGGAAACCAACACCAAATAAATCCATCTCTCTAGGTCTAAATATTTTGCACAAACAAAGCTCATAAGTTCACCCTCCTTATCAGTGAAAGAGAGATCTGCACAGTGGTTGCTTCCCCCAGGTAACAATTATTTGTACTAGGCCTGATTAGAATCGTAAGTATTTTATTACATATAAAAAGTAGGATTTAAGTGATTGCAAGTGAAAAAGGATAGATCAAAGTAAGTTCTTAACTTATAATGAAATGAAAGTGCTTGTCTAGTCCTGACTTCACTAAGAAACTTCTAACATGCAAAGTCTTACCCTAAATAGCTGTTCTCACTTACATTAGAAGCTTCAAATCATAGGTGTTCTTTTACTGATTGGGGTCAATAGCCTTTCAGAGTTCATCAAGTATCTGCAGGGATCAGCAACCTGTGGCTCGGGAGCCACATGCAGCTCTTTAAGGAGCCATTTGTGGCTCTGAGCACTGCTGCCACTGACTCCACTTGCAGCTCTGAGGCTGCCACCACTTAAACAGAATTGAGTGTTTTTGTTGAAGCGTCGGCAGCCTCAGGAGCCACTGAGCAGTCATCCGTGGCAGGGGAGAAGCCATTGGGGCAGGGAGCTGTTCCACATGGGGGAAGCCAGCCTGCAGGAGAGCTGGGGGACGGGGGGGATAGAGAGGGCCAAGCCTGTCCTTGTCAAAGCTGCACAGCCACACAGAGAAGGAGGCATCATGGGGGAGCAGCGGCATCATGGAGAGCTCCTTGGCTGAGGCAAGGTATATCCTCGGGATGGGGCAGCAGGTTTGGGACTGAAGGGGTTGAACCTGGGGATGGAGGGAGGGTTTGCAGGATGTGGGGTAAAGTTTGGGGATAGAGGGTGGATTTGTGGGCTGAGGCGGGTAAAGAGTGGAGATGGAGGTAACTTAATTTTCTAACTGGTACAAATCATTGTGTGTGAGCTGTTGTTAAAATAGGGGTGACAAAAAGTACAGTCTGATGTTATTTATTAGGACTGTCTCTAGAAGTGTTGATTTGGTAACTGATTTTTTTTTTGCTTCTCACTTGTGTGGCCTCCAATTAATTTCTCTATGGGTCAGCAGCCCCTGACCCAAAAAGGTTTTCCCCACGCCTGCTATAAAGAGACTTACTTGTCATATTTCTAGCTTCACATAACATGCACCAAAATAGAATGTACAGATTCAGCAGATTGTAAATTAAAATTGTTAGATTACACAAGGTATTTTGTCCAAAGGCCTGATTTATCCATCTTTATATTCATAAGACAATTTTCATAAAGTGTAGTGGTGGGGACTGTCACACATACAATGTCCTGCTTCTAGCATTTAATTCTGTCTTAGTAACTTCAAGGCCAGTGAAAGACCGATCAGTTGATCTAGCTAACTAGCTATCTGCTTTAAATGACTTCCATAAGCCTAATGTTGGAGCACGAGATTAATAGCACCTAGTAAAATAGCCACAAGTTCAACCTTCTAATTGTCATGCACTAAAGGTTGAATCTCTCCAGTCTCGCACTCTCTGGTCAGGCAACATCTGTAATCTGGCGTGATTTTAGTTACCCAGATGTCCACTTGTCCTGGGTGTGGCCAAGTTTCCCATGGGCCCCTAAAGTCTATTTACAGCCACCAGTCCTGGCTCTCAGTGTTCTTTGCTGTTATTTAACTCTAATGTACCCCTAAGGGTCTCCTGAAAGCCCAGTAAGCAGTGGAAGTGTTGGTAATGCTGCTACACAATATTGATCTCCCACAGTTCGGCAAATTCTCTGATTCAGCATCAGTCAGGTCCTGAGGGTGCTAGATTAGAGAGGTTTAACCTGTAGTAATGTTTGAGTGTCAGACACTTCAGAGGAAAGCTTCTTAGTTTTGGTTTTTAATTGAAAATCCCAGATTTTTGGTTTAAGCTACTTGACAGTGCCCCTTTAAAATCAAGCAAAATTATTTGTGTTTTCCTGGCAAAATTTCTGCTGGCACCATTGATCCAGTCTCCATCACATGAATGCTAATGAATATCAGGGGCCGGCCAGGCCCAGAGCTTGTGGTTTCACCATTTATTTTGTGACTTGCCTCAGTTTGAGGTTTTGCAAATTCTTTTAACACACCTCTATTTATGCTGGAACACAAGGGAGCATTTGTACCACCGGCCCATGATTGAATGTGGCTTCCTCTCCCTCTTTCCTAGTCCCTGCCTTGGCTAGCTTAGTCATTACAAGTGAATGAATCTCCTGATATAGCCAGTCACCTACGGATTTTAAAATATGGCTTAGAGGTTGCCAGGGAAGTGGAGAGAGAGATGTTATTCTTTGCCTAAAATTTAAATTCCAGATGCATTTCTTTTTTGGTCATGTGAGAATCTGAGGTAGCACCAATGCTAGAAGCTGCATAGGACTCTTGTAAGAATGTTTGGATCTTAAGGGAAGATTCAGGAGCTACAGGAATGGAAAAGCAGAGACTAGGATCTTTTTCCTCTCTGGAGTCTGCTTGTAAAATGAATTTACTATGCAACGAATGAGTGGCACAGACTCATGTTGCAAAGTGAGGTTTAACACCCCATTGATCTGACTCAGTAATAATTGCATAATGCTCAGGCATACAGTAGCCGTGTGTTTTCCCCAGCCTATGTAACATCAATCCCTAAAGCATTCAGCTGGAAGCATTTTAGTAAACTTGGTCTTTGTGCTGTGAGACCTAGGTGGATTCGCATCATCCTAAAAGCTGCACTGGAAGTCAGGGGCAGTAAGAGGGGGATGAATTCACATGAACTCATGTCTCCATCTCAAGCCCAGCTTGATGTTGGTGGCTGTTTCAATTCCACCCTTTCCCAGTATTGTGCCCATAGAACACAATGGAGGAACGTTTCCTGTGAGGATTTTAGCATATTGTAAAACATAAAGCAACAGAAGAGTCCCAGGAAAAAAATTGATCCTGTGCAGCTTACAGTATTCTATAGTACGAGGTCAGACTATTGCTACAGGAATACCACTACTGCCAATTGTAGCATTTAAAGCCTTTATTGTTGGGATACTGCGGTGTTTGTAACATGAGGTGTGGTATATTTACAGCAAGTGTCAGCTCAAGAATGTGTGGGATTTGTATAGCCAAAGGCTCTCTGTGAAGGAGCTAACCCACAACAGCTCTGTGGGTCTTTGGGAAATTTGCAGCCTTAGAGATTTCTTCCTGTTCTGCAGGGGAAGGGTTAGTATCTTCTTTGTAGCTGCTGTGAACATAGGCTTTTCTCCACCCAGCTGCATGGTGGGGGTCGGGGAGTCTGGCCATGTATTGACACCAAAAGGTTAACAACGGTTCAGAATCCCTGAAGACTGAACAGCACGAAGGGCACTGGTTTGCTTTCTGCAAGGGCTGAACCTTTTGAGGATCAGGGAGAGCCTTTCATCAAGGTCTATGAAAATCAGTGACAACAATATAAGGACTGGCCCTTTAATAAGGAAGATGACTCTTGTTACTCCTTGGAAGTAGTCTGCAGCTAGAGAACAATGAGGAGGACAAGAGAAGGAGTCACCAAGAAGAAGGGACTTTCAGCTAGGACAGAGTCTTTCCCTTTCGTAAGATACCTGGGCAGACAGTTGAGAACTTGGGGGCTTGTTAGGTTCAATCAGATGGCTCCAGTGTAGGGAAGTGATCGCCTATGTGATACAACCTGTAGAGGAGAGGGAAACCCAAAACAAGCAACCAACATGGCTGCTGCCTCTCTCCTCTTGCCTCAATTGTTTTCCCAACCCAGTGCTGACTTAGGGATGATAGCCCATAGGTAGGGCTTCACCAGAAAAGATTAAAAAGAAACAGCATTAAAATAGCAAAGCTGTTACACTGATCCCCTGACGACAGACAAGTTTAGCAATTCAGTTTAATTCCGCTATTGTCTGTCTAATAGCTGGGAAGTTTAAACAAAATTAAATTTCCATTGCAGTAAACTGTAAAATGACAGCTCTAGGGCCTGCCTGTTGGCTTAGTGGGTAAATAATAATTACACACAAAGAAGGCTTCTCTTGGTTGCCAGTGAATTTATTTATCTGAGAAAATAAACATATGGGTCTGGATGAACATTCAGAAATGCTTTTCCTGCCCCTTTTTGTGCAGGTGATTTGGTATCACGAGCGATGCACCACATGCAATGTTTGAATACTCTCCGCCCCAGCATGAGCCCTGTCCGGCAAACCAGGCAACAGCAGCCCATCACCTGGTCTCCTGATGCCCTCCATACCCTCTACTACTTCCTACGCTGTCCTCAGATGGAGTCCATGGAGAACCCCAACCTGGATCCACCAAGGATGACTCTGAACAATGAAAGGTAGGGAAGTGACCTAGTTAAGGAACCGTTAGCAGTAAGGAAGTCAGGCCAACAAGGCATACCTCTGCAGAATCGCTTAGGTCTTATGCGCAATGCAGTTGGTTTTGCAGGATGCAATCTATCAGGCATCAGTTATTCCTGCTGCCCAGCCAGCATGTGTCATTAGCCTTGCCAAACTGACAAAGTGTTGGATTTGGAGCTGGGAAGTAAGCTGCTTTCTCAGACAGTCTTTTCCAAGCAAGACACAGGCTGTGTATTGCCAGCAAGGCTTGTCTAGGGACATTGCCAGGAGTTCATGTAGCTGCCTAAAGCAGTAAAGCCCTTACCAAAGAAAGCGTTAACTTTCAGTACCACTGATTAATGATTGCCCTCATGCTTGGGAATAGGAGGGTTGATTGCAGTGGAGCGCCTGGGAGGGTTTTATAACACTCTTTTGGGGGCTTATTTCAGTTGTTGCTACGTGCCTAGTACACGGGAAACTTACACAAGAAGCCAATACGCAAATAAAAACACAAAGGGCCACCCTTAATCATGCCAAGCAGAACCTGACTCTGCAAGTAGTCTCATTACTAGAGCTGTCTGGAAGTTTTCCAATGGAATATTTTTTTCAATTGGAAAGGTTGATTTGTCTAAATGGAAACGTTCTGTGGCCGTGCATTGATTTTTTTCTATTGAATTCTGACAGAAGCCAGGCAGGTTTCTGACACAACCCTGCCTGGAAGCCAGGTTTCAACACCTGCCCTGTGTTCCTGCTGTCTCACACACCCACCTCCTCAGCAGCCAATCTGGCTGACTTCTCGGGCTCCCAGTGTTCCTGGTTCCCAGGATCTCTGGTTTTGGGGCAACTCACCACATGGACTGCCCCAGAAATGGGCCTTCTAGTCTTCTGGTTCTTCAGCAAATCAAAACTTTGATGTTCACAAGTAATGTTGAAATGCCATTTTTGTTCCATTTTGGAATGATAACAAGATGACCTGTGGCACCTTATAGATGAACAGATATTTTGGAGCATAAGCTTTTGTGGGCAAAGACCCACTTCGTCAGATGCATTTTTGCGGGTGTTTGCGGGACTTTGCCCATGAAAGCTTATGCTCCAAAATATCTGTTCATCTGTAAGGTGCCACAGGACTACTTCTTGTTTTTGAAGACACAAACTAACTTGGCTACCTCTCTGATATTTGGAATAACAGTAATTATTATTTTAAATTTCTAAATGTCCCATACCATGGCAATTCCAGCTTCTGGCCAGCTGTATTCAAGACAAGTTTATGTGCCTTCTGCTGTGTGGTTCCTTGTCAGCCTGGCAGAAAGTTAAGTACACAGCATCTCCCTTTGCCCCTTTGGAGAGCAGTCTCCAGTTGGGAAACACCCCAAGGCTTGCATGGTGTTAGGTCCCCCCAGCCTCTCAAGGCAACCACATTGTTAAAAGGAAAACACTGCTCACTTGTCAGGCACAGGGGCAGGGGAAATGGATGATACCTGCTGTGGTTTTATTAATACTGTGGCCCCTTATTATGACACCAATGCCCTCTGCAGGCTCCCAAGAGGCAGCAAATGACCAAAGTCAGTTCTCCAGTGGAAGTGGAATATGATATACTCTAAGTGTCATTTGCACGTATATGCCAGTCCTGGGATGAGATGGTCAAACTGCATGCAGGACAATCCCTTCTTTTACGCATCTCAGCCCAACCAGTGATTGGTTCCCAGTAAGCGACTCTGTTTGGAAAATAAATCCTTATTCTCCAAGTCCAAGGCAAGTTCTCCAGCTGCTCAGACAGCTCCCTTTCTCTCCCAGGCTGCTCCTGTATCCAACCTTGCATAATCTAAAACTAACAATCCCACAGGCACAGCTTCCCAAGAGTTACATGTCTGCCTCTCCAAAACCAGCTTGCCAACTAAGAACCTGGGAGATGGTGTGTAACAGCGCCATCTACTGAAGCGCACTGCAACAACATAATAAAACATTTTAGTCTACAGGTTGGACCTGCATGGTCTGGTATAGAGACACACACATCTCATAGAACTGGAAGGGACCTCGGGAGGTCATCAAGTTCAGTCCCCTGCCCTATTGGCAGGACCAAGCACCATCCCCCCCCACTTTTTTTTTTCTTAAATCTATTTGCCCCAGATCCCTACATGGCCAGGACCTAACAGGTCCTGAGTGACAGAATTCTGAGTGACAGAATTTGCTGGACCAGGGGAGGTCCAGGGCCTTTGTCCCAGGCAGCCCCAGCCTCCTTTTCCCTGGGGATTCCAGGCTTCCCAGGGCTGTCGCAGGACTCCAGCAAGCGGAGTCTGTGGCCCTACCCCTGCACTCCTGCAGCGGCTGTGACCCCAGCCCCAGAGTGCTATGGGGAGCTCTGGTGAGGGGTCTCGCCCCAGGCCTGTGTTCTAGCAAGGGGTGTGTGCCCCCCTTCCACATACGCCCATGCTGTGGCAGGGCCAGCAGGGATTTTTAGCTTGGCCTGGGTCAGGCTGCCAGCCACTGCTTTCGCCCCAGCCCCTGCCCTGCTGATTCAGGTTTGGCCTCAGCCCTGGTAATCTCTGGTCCTGCAATATCTGTGGTCCTCCTGGACTCATGAGTGTTGCCGGGCAAGAGAGTACTAGATTTAAGAGGTTGACCCTGTACTGCCATTCTGAAATTCTTACTAATTAACTTACAATTTTTCTTTCAAATTTAAGAAACGAAAAAACAAATTTAACATCCAGTGTCATTGTAAAGTTACTGGGAAGTCACTTGAATAATAGCGAGATAGAAAACCATTTATCAATCAAAACAAACTGGCATCCTAAGGGTCCTTCATGACTCTCTTCCTCTCTCCCCACCTCGCTTCCCTTTCATATTGGGCAACCCAGAAGTCCATTTCTTGCAGTCGTACCCTCCCATCACCTTCTCAGCTGGTGCTGCTGCTGGGCCTGACTTTTGCAAATCTGAGTGTTGGTGCTGTTGTCATTGCTGCCCATCAGGTCTCACTCCTCCAGACCCGAGGGTGTCACTGACTAGTGCCCTGTGATAGTGGGTCATACTCTAAATCTGCTGCAGCTGCTCTCCGTAGGGGCTATGTCTACACTAGAAGCATCTGTATCCCAACAGGACCTCTGTCCAACAGATTACATCTACTCACAACGTGCTCTGTCGACAGAGAACTGCCAGACTGCACTGCCCTCTGATGCTAGAAAGCAGAATAACAAGAACTCCTGTGGCACCGTAGAGACTAACAGATATTTTGGAGCATAAGCTTTTGTGGGCAAAGACCCGCTTCATCAGATGCATGAGTGGAGGGGTGGGGTTCGTGAGGGGTATTTAAAGAGTGGGGTCCCAGTAAAAGGGAGGGCCGGAGCTGCCAAGATCTATTCAGCAAGGTGGAAATGGCCCATTATCAGCGGAATGGCAATTCTGTCAAAAGAAGTGTTTACACTGCACTTTTGTCAACCGTACTATGTCCAGAGATTGTTATGCCTCACATTTTTGAGGGATAATACTGTCGAGGAAAATGCAGAGTTCTGTTGAGACTTTGTCGACATAATTCTTTAAGTGTGTAGACTCGCCCTGAGTTATGTCAACAGAGGGCCCTTCTGTTGACAAAACTCTCGAGTGTAGACCCAGCCCTGGGGATAACAGCTGCTGAGCAGAGTCCACAGCGGTACCTGTTACAGGTGAGGGGAGGTGCTGGGCATAAAAGTGTTCCATTTGTTCCAGGTTTCGAGGACAGAATGCAGCAGAACTGGACAATCTGGGGTGGGGATGTGGGGGAATGACATCTGGTCACTTTATCCAAACAGCCACTGCTATAATTTCAGCCCCAGTGATTATGTTACAATAAGAAAAACAGCAAGTAAAGAGAGCAAATTACAAAGTCTCTGATGGAGCAAGCAGAGTGCACAGCACGGTCTGAAAGATTTTCCCTTCTTGAATCCACTGATAACCCTACCCCTTAGCAGGCTGTCAAGGAGATTCCTTTGCTCACCTGAGCAGAAATTGTCTCTTGTGATGTTCTTGTGTGGCCGCAACCCTAAAGGGGTCTCAGTCCGACTGGCATGCTGCTGTGTTCCAGAATAATAGGTTTCCCTGTACGGATGCCTAATCTCCCTCCAGAAGAAACGACACCCTTAAAACGATCTGTCTGATGGGAATAGAAGCAATGGGAGAGAACCACTGTAAGCTTGTGATGGAAATAAGAGAGGAATGCAGCAGGTTTTCTTTTAAATTATTGTGGTTAGCTGGATAAAGGAAAAAGTTACATGGCTAAAGGAAGAAAATGTAATAACTACACAGCTGGCAACATTTTCTCAGTCTGACTGGCATGCTGCAGTATTTCAGAATAATAGTTCTCCCAGCACTGACCTTGTTCTACCAATGTTAAAAGGTCGCACCAGGTACATCTACACTGCAGCAGATATGCCCCTTGAAGGTAGTTGAAGTGGGGGAATGCAGGAGTGCCTTCTCGCTTTCCCACTTCCCGTCCATATGCACAGCTGTTCTGTGATCCCCAGCACTGTGGTAGGGAATGCAATACCTAAATGTCAGTGCAAGCAGCAAGTCTATTTTATTTTTCAATCAACACTAGTAACCATTGCAGCAGATTTTTGGAATATTTCCACCACTTCTTTCAGATTGTGATTCGGGCGTATAGGAGATTAAAAATGATATTGTAGCTTGGCATGAGGGAAAAAAAAACATGAGCCTTAATATAACGGAACCTGGATATTAAATCATACTGCCAGATACACCAATAGCAACTACCTTCCAACCCCACTTGGAATCTGTTCCAAGATGTATTTGTGTGTGTTATACCCATTGGCTCCAATCCCTGTTATTTAACATGGCTAGTGGAGAAAATATTGCTGGGGATGGTTGAGGCAGCGTGTGTGTGTGCCAGGGCAGAGGCATTGATTCATGTACTCTGACTTGGCAAGGCTGTGTTGCCAGCCCTTTTATTCTTTACTGAGCTGCTCTAAATCAAAATCCGCATTGCTCTATTGTGCATTTATTGTCTCTCTGGAGTACGTTTTTTGATGTGTACAGCAAATCTGGATGGTTTTCTAATGAAAAATCTCAGTCGTGAATCAGGACGGTAATGCTGAAATGCTTTCCTGTTTGTGCAGTGGTTCATGGACTGTCATGCAAAATCTATCGGTCATTGAAAAAGAACCTTAGCCTAAGCTTAGCCAGGAAGCAGGATGGTTATTAATTACAGGCCAAGTCTTCTGAACTCAAGCCTCCTTTTGAGAAGCTCTGAGGACCTGCCGCTCCTGTTTACTTCAGAAGGAATGGTTGCCCAAACAAAGCTCGCAACCTGTCAGCCATTTGCTCTGTCGCATGAGCTCTTTGTCAGTTTGATGCCACATTTACACTTAAGAAGAGGGTGTGCTATGAAAATCAGAGCAAAATCCGAGTTGAGTTTCTAATTCTTCCCTCTGACATTGAGAGGCTCTAACATTCACTGTCCTAAAACTGTCCCTACAGCCATATATGGGCTATCAGAATTGTGCCAAAAAGATGCTGCCAAACCACAGAGCTGCTGACACATGCAGACTCAGCACTGGGGTAAGCGCAATTCGTGGGTGTGTGAGGGGCTGTGAGAATGCACACAAAAAGGGGAAGTGCAAGGTGTGTGTGAGAATCCCCACGCAAGCGACCTGTGCATGTAAGCCACCACCTCTGTTCACAAGCACGTTACCTCCTGGTCCATGGTAACGCCTTATCAGCCAGACTGCTGAGATCAGAAGTGGTGGTGGTAAATGAAGGGGAAGGGCTTAGAGAGAGCCATTTGGCAAGGAGGGAAGCGTGGGAGACTCACTGCAGGCTGGCAAGTGGCAAGGTCCTCTACTTAAGGCTCCGGCGTACGTTTTCATATTGAAACCTGGGGAAGCTTGTGGGCTGGTGATGTGCTCCTGTGGCTTTTGCATTCCTATCTGGAGGTAGCACTGAAGAGGTTGAGGAGGGGGTTGAAAAAAGGCATCAGTAACTGAAAACCATTGTCCCTGTTGAAAACAGCATGTTTGTTACCTGAGTGGCTTTGAGCCCCATCTTGGCCTCCTGCTCTGCACAGGCTGCCAGCTGCACTGTGCCAAATGAGGCACCTGGGGAGGTGTTTTGCAATCGGTGAAATCCCACAGCAAACCCACTGGGCAAGAATCTAAGATGTGAGTATCCCTCTTTGCATAGCAACAAACCCTGGAGGGCCTGAGGGCATCAGAGCTCCTAAGTGTCACAGCCAAATACATCTGCCTTAGTCACCAGGCGAAAAAGAACATGCACCCAGGCACTGATATTTCTCACACCTCAAAGATCGCACAGCAAGTTACTTATTTTCACCATGTGAAGAACAGAGGTGTGGCTCGCTCCCCAAACTCCTGCTCTGTTTTTTCCCATTGCTGATGTCAGTATGGCTCAGGCCAGTGGTTCCTAAACTTGTTGCTAAGGCAACCATCTGCTTTATATGTTGGGGTGGGGACCTCCTACTCCCTTCTCAGCCCTTGGGCACCTTCCTTCCTTCTCCTCCCACATTTTATTCTTCCAGCCTTGCCCCCTCCTGCAGCCCCCGCCAGCCTCTCATGCTCAACAGCCACTCCACCCTTGCTGCTAGACTGCTACCTGCCCATTTGCTGGCTCCAGCCATTTCCTCCAGGCGCTGCTTCTGCCTGAGTCCTGCTCCCTAGGCCTCTGCCTGCTGGGGAAGTGAGAGCATGGCAGCCACAGCATGGGGGAAACAAGTGGAGTCCAAGAGCAAACAGTTAGCAGCCTGTCCCCGCTGTGTGCACTTCAGAGGCGTTTTCTCCCTGTTGCTGCTCCCTGGGTGTCTGCCTATGTGGCTACTGACAGTTGGACTCAAACTGCAGGAGCCTCTACAGTTTGAGCTAAAAGCCAGGTGGCTGCCAGCTAAGGCTGTAGAGGAAACTCATTCCTTCTCTCTGTAAAAACAAAAAAGCAGTCAAGTAGCACTTTAAAGACTAACAAAATAATTTATAAGGAGTCTAGGTGCCAATACATGGGACAGTGACCCACACCCAGCAGGTCTGTGGATCACACTTACTGCCCTGGGGAAGTGAAATGGGAGGACAAAAGATGCCAGAGGTTGAAGGTTGAGGCTTGGAAGTAGCAGCAGCAGCAGGGGTGGCTGGACGAAAAAATGACAAAATACTTGTCTGCTTGCCTTCTCGCACCTTTCTATCATACAGTTGTTTGTAACACTCAATCGATTCTCTCATGAGAATTTTAGCTTTCCAAGCTCTTTCAAAATTGTCGTCGTTTTCGTCCACCAAAGCACAAGCACTATCGATAAGGGAGAACAAATTGTGTAACTGGTTCGTGCCAAATTCTTTTACTGGTTCTTCCTGTCGAATTTCCCTTCTTTCAAATGTTCAGCCTCCTCCTTCAAACGCTCTTCTTCTCGTTGAATTGGCTCGTCATCTGTCAGGTCTTCAGAGTGAGATTCCAATACCTCTTGCACATCTTTAATGTTGACCTCGTCAAAACCTACTTCTGCTGCCAGCTGTACAAAGTCATCACAGATCGTTTTGTTCACGGATTCAAAACCTTGAAAGTCATGCACAGCCTCAGGAAGAAGTTTTTTCCAAACAGTATTCATAGTGTTTGCTGTCACTTTGTCCCAAGAAGTTGCTATGTTTTCAATGGCCATTTTTGTGCTGTAATTTTTCCATAATTCCCTGACTGTCACCTTGTCACTCTTGTCCAAACCATCGAGATACTTCATCACAAGCTGCATATAGTAAGCCTTAAAAGTAGCAATGACACCTTGGTCCATCGGCTGTAGCAAAGATGTTGTGTTCAGAGGCAAAAATACAACCTGAACATTGCAACCATAATCAACAATTGTTGCTGGATGGCCTGGAGCATTGTCAATCATTAAAAGTGCTTTGTTGTCTAGGTTATTTTCTTTGCAATATTTTTCAATGAAAGGACAAAAGTAACTCTGCACGTAGTCTAGGAACACTTGTTGGGTCACCCATGCACTTCTATTTGAACGCCAAATCACTGGAAGGCTTATCTTATTGATACCTTTCAAAGCCCATGGATTTTCCAAATGGTATACGACCAAAGGTTTGAGCTTTATGTCGCCCTCACCATTGCCACCAAGCAACAACGTTAACCTGCCTTTAGAGGCTTTATGTCCTTTTGGCTTGCTTTTCGTCTTTGCAGATGTAGGTACAAGACAGCATTCACTTCCAAAACAAGCCAGTCTCGTCCATACTGAAAATCTGCGTGTTAGTATAGCCGCCTTCTTGGATAGTTTCCTTCAGCTTTTCAGGAAAAGCACTGCCTACTGCAAGATTGGTGGATGCTGCCTCGCCTGTAACCTTGAGGCTATGCAAGAGTCCCCTCTTTCTGAAGTGGTCAAACCATCCATTACTGCCTTTTAAAGTTCAAATCCTTGGCCATCTCATCACCCTCCTCAATTGCCTGTGCCTTCAGTTGCTCAAACAATGATAGTGCCTTTTCTCTTATGAGAAGAAAGCTAAGAGTCATGTGGCGTTTCACTGAATCCTCTATCCATTGAAACAAAAGTTTCTCAAGTTTCTGCTTAATAGGGTGCCTACTCAAAGCCAACGTTGTTAAACTTGCACCACCAACAGCAGTCTTCGATATTTTTTCCTTTTGCATGTAGATAGTACGCATAGTAGATGAAGGTAAATGGAGTGCCTACCTCACATCTTTGTTACACTGTGCTTCATCAATACACTTTATCACATCCAATTTTACACTTAAAGGTATGGCTTTTTCTGGCTTTTTTTTTGGCTTTTCTAGCTCCTTACTTAGTTTTTTTTAGCACTTTCTTTATTTTAGGGGGCATGATGCACGAGATAATCACTGTTATGAACTATCAAACCATGAGTACTCTGAGAGGAGAACTCAATGCAACACGTGCCAACTATACAACTGCAAAGATGACCTCATGGTGGCTCTCGTCTCGTGGTGCTCAGCTGCTCGCAAGGCACACGAAATCCAAATCAGTCCTCGTAAATACGAAGAAATGCCTCATAAGGCAAAATAAGGGTATTAAATGAAACTCCTCGTAAAGTCGAATTCTCATAACCCAAATGGGCGTATCTCGGGGTATGACTGTACTTCTGTCTTAAGTGATGAATATTATGCTCCCCGGGCTGCTCTTCATCTGGAGATCTCAAATGCTTCACAGATAAAGGCATCATTATTTCCATATTACAGATGGAAAAACTGATGCACAGAGAGGTGAAGTGACTTGGCCAGATTTTCAAAGTAGGGCCATACCAGAGCCAGGAATAGAAACTGTGGGTTGGTCTCATATAGCTCCCAGGCTAGTCCATTCACCCTTAGACCATTCTGCCTCCAAAAAAGGAAGAGGTGTCCAAGGCTGTGTGTACGTTATTGCATGCCTGAAATGGTTGCTGCCGGGGACAGAGCATGCTCTTCCAGGACTTAGAGCGAAGAACTAGAATTCCAGATGGTTGAGTTTTATTCCCTGCAGTTCTGCTGATTTGTTGTGTGACTTTGGGCAAGTCAGTTAGCAGCTTCTGTATGAAGAGAGATTAAAAAGGCTGGGACTTTTCAGCTTGGAAAAGAGATGATGGTGGAGTAGGGGAGAGGCTATAATAGAGGCTATAAAATTGTGAATAGTATGGGGAATGTGACTAAAGAATTGTTATTTACTCCTTCACATTAGCACTTACCACATGAAATTAATAGGCAGCAAACTTAAACAAACAAAAGGAAGTGCTTTTTCACACAGTGCGCAGTCAGGCTGTGGAACTTGTGCCCAGGAGGTGTTGTGAGGGCCAAGAGTATAACTGGGCTCAAAAATGAGCTAGATACGTTCATGGAGGACAGGTCCATCAATGGCGACTAGCCAGTATGGTCAGGGATGCAACTCCATACTCCAGCTGTCCCTAGTCTGTGATTGTCAAAAGCCGGGGGTGGATAATACGGCACGGATCACTCAGTCATTTCCTGTTCTGTTCATGCCTTCTGGACCACCTGCTCACTTCAGAAGACAAGGTACTGAACTACGTGGGCCGTTAGTCTGACCCAGTGCATTGGTGATGGTGCTCTTCCTATGCTTCAACTTTCCTATTTGTAAAAAATGGTGACATACTTTCCCCACATTCATAATGGCTATATCTACACTAGCACCGCCCTTTCGAAAAGGGGATGCTAATGAGACACTTTGGAGTATGCTAATGAGGTGCTGCAATGAATATGCAACACCTTATTACCATAATGGCAGCTGCAGCCCTTCGAAAGTGCCACTTTTGATCGTGCACGGCTTGTCTATGTGGGGTCCTTTTTGAAAGGACCCCACAGACTTCAAAATCCCCTTATTCCTATAACCAAACAGGAATAAGGGGATTTCGAAGTATGCAGGGTCCTTTCGAAAAGGACCCTGTGTAGACGAGCCCTGCTTGATGGAAAGCAGCACTTTCAAAGTGCCATGGCCAGCATTATGCTAATGAGGCTCTGCATGGTCATTGCAGTGCCTCATTAGCATGTCCCAAAGTGTCTCACTAGCATCCCCTTTGAAAAGGGGGGTGCTAGTGTAGACACAGCTAATATATTTTGAGGTCCTCTCTTGGTAGCATTATTTTGTAAAGCATTTTGGAATACTTTAAAAAGAAATCCTAACCTCGTCTATCATCACCGTCAGTGAAGCCAGTATTTGTCGGCGTTTTATGAACTTTCCAGGTAGCACACGTACAATGTTTTACACACTGTCTGCAGTGGTGTTGTTATATTCTGAATGACGGTGAATATACAACACTCTGTGTCCACAGAGGCTCGCAGTCTCTGCACGCGTTTGACTTTCTCCATAAAAAAAATTCATGCCAGAGCTGGCAGAAATAGGCCCCTTTCAGCCAGCAGTAAAAATTCAGAACTTGCCAGCTTGATGGAAAGTGACGGTTTCCAGGCTCGAAAAGTGTGACAGCTGAAAAAAAAAGCCATTCAGGCTTACAAAGGAGCCCAGGCCATAGGAACAAAAGAAACTGTGGTTCTGACTGCTGACCACTGCAGCCCTTCAAAATACTTCTGTCAGATTTTGCTGTTCGCTCGGAGGGAGCTGTTTGTGAGGTGACTGCCAACCAGGCTGCTGTCAATCAAACAATCCCTCCACCCCTCGGTTGCACAGAAATACCTCAGAATGGCTGATGATACTTCTGCTTTCAGCTGGACAGCTGTTCTATGTACCAGGTTCAAAAGTGACCTAAGAATTTCCTGCTTCAAAGAGGAGCCCTCCCATCTGTTACCTCCAAGAGCCACGAATAACATTCAAGATTCACTTGCCAAAAAGGCCAAACTGGAGAAATGTATAAATGTTATTGCTATAGTCTGTTTTCCTTTCAGTATACAGTGTGGTCTGCAGTAGAAGAAAGGACAAGTGGTTGGGTCTAGCTGTTTCCCTTCTTTTACTGTGTGCTATATGTGGTATTTCCAGCAACTCTTGCTCTGCAGCATGGTTCACTGGGGAAAGATAAAAATGCAGCACTGCTGATGCTCTCAGACCTCATAGGAAAGGCACCAGCATCTTATGGCACTAGCTTCTCTCAGGGTTAAATCTCACTTCAATATTGAAACACGTGGCTCAGCTTGTTACTGCACAGAGAACTGAACATCTGACAAAGTGCAGGAGGCCAAGGTTTCACTAGCTAGGAGAGAAACCGGAGATGAGCCCGAGTCATTAACTCCAGATCCACAACCAAATCGCAGTCCAGACGTATCTGAAATGGATGTTTGCTCAGATGTGGTGGTCGGCCCATTGTGTGCACAGTTTGTGTATATCTGTCTTTCATCTAGCTAGCACAGGTAACAATAGCAGTGAAGGCGTAGTGTCATGGTCTTCAGAGGTATGCCACCAAGCCTGGTAGGCACCTAGTGTCCAGTGGGCTTGTGCAGGGCTGACTGTCCGATGTGAAAGCCCATGCCGCCACATCCTCACTGCTGTTATTAACTGTGCTAGCTAAAGAAAGACATCTTTCCCCACTGGATAGCTTTGTATGTTGAAGTGCTTAATGAGGAATTCACACCTTCTCGTGAAGCATCCAGCATTGCACAGAACAAAAGACAGAGTTCCAGTATGGCGACTACTCTAGTCTTAGGACACCCACCTGGAAAATCTTCTCATTTTGCTTTATGGAATGAAAAATAAATAAAAATAAGTCTGTCCTTACATACCCCTTACACTTCATTGGTGGAGTGCTTAGGGATAATGTCAGTTAAGCCTCTCAGATGCTCACCTTGTTGGCAGATACTTTCTTCCCTTGTGGACAGAAGATACCTCGCCAATTCAAGTGCAACTGCATTCTAGATATTTATGTTCTAGGCTCGATGCAGGCGAAGTTTTGTGGCCTGTTACACAGGTTCAGACTGGGTGATCACAGTGATCCCTTCTGGCCTTAAAAGGGAAAAATCTATGACTTTGTGATGGTAATTGAAAATCATGTTGCTTGTTACTGGAGCTTGTCTCAAAGAGATCCTGGCACTTGTCATTGTTGCATGGCAATCCACTGGCAGAACCAGGAAGAGAACGCAGGAGTCCTGACTAGCCACGAGGGAAGACGCCCCTAAACTTGGTAACAGTTGTTTGGGGTGAATTTTCTGAGCTTGCTGCTCTGGCCAGTGTTTGTTTCATTTGGGATATGCATTTTCAATGCCCATGAGAAGTGTCACTAACTATTAAGCTAACAGAAGTTATTTCAACAGAAACCTGCTCCTAAGGCAGATATTTCAAGGTTCTTAGTTCACTGCCATAAGGTTTTCCCCTCCTGTCAAGGCATTTAAAACACTGCAGCTGTGCCACTGTAGCAATTAAGTAAAAACGCTACTATGCCAACATGAGATTGTCTTCCATTGCCATAGTTAATCCACCTCCAGGAAAGTCAGTAAAGATGTTGACAAGGGAATCTCTCCCATCAACATAGTGCTGCCTCTACCAGGAAGTAGATTGCTATAACTATGACACTAGGTGGGGAAGCGGGGCGGGAAGAGTTTTCATATCCCTGAGCAAAACAGTTATGTTGATACAAGTTTATGTGCCTCAGTAGCATTACTTTTACAGACATACTCTGGGTTTGGTTGCTACTTTTGGCTGGATGTATTCCTGGAGATTTCATAACAAGACATCATTAATTAAAGATTAATCTTTAATTCCTGGAGTTTGGCAACTGTAACCATAGGATCGTGAAGTGTTAGGTATTTCAGTAATGCACCCACAACCTCGCTCTTATATCTCCTTGGAACCGTCCACCCTAATGCAGGTTGAAGATACTTGCGTCCAAATTCTTTTTGCTCATTGTGCCTCTTCTAGAATGTAGTTTGACCCATTCAGCTCTATGACTACCTGCAATGAAAGTACATTCCGAGAGCTCTTGTGTGAGGGGGCCAGAGACCTTTTTGTTCTCTCTAGGTCTGCTTCAGCAAGCAGTTGAAAAACTGCCTGTTTTGCTTTGAAACTGGCTATATGGGTGTGTCATCCCTTCGTTCATTCTGAAGTTCAGTCTTATCCTTTCTGATTGGGAGACTGAGTCATGTTTTATGCTATATTTTGAATTATGTCCAAATCTAGTCTCAGCTCAAGAGTAACTGTAGATATGTATTTTCAGCCATGAGGTACTGCTTGGATGCATCCTGTAAATATACGGTGTGGTAAAAAGAGATTCCCAATATCAACTTCTGGCAATCAGTGGCTATTGAAAACCATATAGGACATGGAGAGTTATTTTAGTTAAGTTCTACAATCTGAAAGATATTTTTTTTAAGTTTATGGGAGAGATTTTTTTAGAAACTTAGCTTTTGATTTGCATGATGAATTTAGAGGCGTGATTACCATGACTGTTCATGGTTTAAAAAAAAAAGTGGATTGTCTTTGGAAATTCTTCCATGTTGTATATGCAAAGCATACCATAAGTACACAGAGAATTGCTTGGGCTTGTCTTGAGTAGTAGTATGCTGTGGAATGTCATATTCTTAATTGTGTTTAATAGCACCTAAAGCCACCAGCAGTCTCACTGAAGTCAATGTATGTGAGGGTATCGGGGTTTGACTCTATGCACGTACTTCTACTGATAACCCTAGAATGACTTGTACAGTACTATTCAAGGTAAAAATGGGTGATGAAAATCAAGCCCTCGGTTTGGGCATCCAAATATAGGAATTCACCACAGAGGTGTGAGTGATTTGTCACACAAGCCTGCAGCAGAGCTAGAAATGAGAATTTGAATCTCCTACCTCAGTCCTGGCCTCTCACCACTAAGCTGAGCTTCCTAGTGTAGATAAGGAGAATCTCAGAAAGAATTTTAGAGTTGCAAAGCTGCACTACTGGATCATGTCCAGCTGTCATTTGCAGCCAAGCAAGTCCAATAACTTCGGTGGCATAACTCCAGATTTACACTAGTGGGGACTGAGAGCAGAACGTGGTTCACCCCCTTTTCCCTTTCAGCAAATATGCTAGATTAGAAGCTATTCCATCAACAGAATGTAGTTTCTCCCCAGAGAGTAGTCCACAAAGAAGAGATCTGAATCCATGCAGACATATAACTCATTTGAGAGGGATTTGTCTTGCAGAACAGAGATCCTTTTTTTTTTTTTTAACAGTCAAACTGGCATTTGCAGTAAGCATTTGATTAATAAACAGTATATTCTGGTTTAATAATCCACCATTGGGTCACAGTCATGGATAAGGAACCATGCAAAGCAAATTGCTAGGGCCTCCTTTAAAAAAGATTGTTGTGAAAATCTAGGATTACCCCAGTGGGAAATGAGTTTCTAATCTCCGCCAGGCCAAAGAATGAGATGGCGATGGCTATTGTCATAAAATTTACCAAGTCACGTTCGCTCTTCAGAACAGCTTAGCTGTTAGTTTCCTCCTTTGTTACGAAGAAAGATGTTGTTAACAATAAAAGAGGAAGCCAAAGCAACCTGCTAGCCACTATTGTTGAGGAGCATTTGTCAGCAGACTCAAACTGCAGCCTTTATTTAGTACTGACATTGTTAAACACTGTCCAACTCTTTCCTCAGGAAACAGACAAATTCTGCAACTTGAGGTCTGTCCTTTACTCCAATAGGAAATATTCACATCAATTAGGAAGAGCAGTTATGGGGGTCACCCAGACAAGAAACTGACAGCTTGACTCCATCATCATTCTTTGCAGTTAGTGTGCATTCAGCCAAAGAGTTCTCTGCCCTTCACCAACATTAGTGAATAGAGCTTTGCAAAACTCTTATTACATTGTCTTTCATGGCACATGTCTATGGAAAATTTTGAAGTGGGTGGAGGTTAAATGACATGCCAGCAAATAAATCAGTTGTGTAGGAAGAGAACTTTTGAGTCAAAACTGACTACAGTCAGTTCCCTGTGCTGTTTCTGACAAACGCTCTCCTCAGAGCTGGGGCCCTAATCCTCATTCACTTGCTATCGAAAATGCTTTTGCAGTAAAATAAATCTGCAACAGTTTTTTAATTTGGGTTTCCTCCCCTCCTTTTGTGACATGTACTGGTTAAGCTGATATTTGTATTGTCGAATAATGAACAATAAAGAGAACCTGCTATTGGAGACTTCTGATTGTACTAGCCCTAGGAATACAGTCCAGAGGTGTCTTTTAGTCACCCAGGAACTCATTTGTTTTCACACTTTCATTTTTATTTGAAGAGCTGGAAATGCACAAATAGCAATGAACTTAAGAATGAAAATCTCCTTGACATTTTAATACAAGAACTGCACATAGGTAGCATGCACACTGAAGCTTGCTAAGAAGCAAAGCTGGAGTGTTTCTTCACTTTTAAAACACTGGAATACATATGGGCTGTGTCTACACTACACAAATAACTTCAAAGTTGCTTACTTCAAAGTAAGCAACTTCGAAGTTGTGTCTACACACACTCTACTTTGACGTTTAACTTCGAATTAGGGTACTACTCCATTCGCAGGAGTTGAGTAAGGACTTTGAAGTTGGGCTCCCTACTTCGAAGTTAATTTCAAAGTAAGGGGAAATACGTGTAGACTCTCTGCTGGCTACTTTGAAGTAGTGCCTAACTTCGAAGTTAGTTCCTAGTGTAGACACACCCATGGGGGATCTCATCCAAAGCCAATTACAATCACTGGAAATCCTTCTCGTGATTTCAGTGGACATTGTTCCAATTAATCTCCTCTAAACTGGATCCAAACGCTCACCCATGTTAGAAAACAATATTGTACAAAAGCACGTTATGTGAATTTATTTATTTTGAAAATACAACAATTACTGTCATGTTGCCTTCTGATTTCTCTTTTTAGATAAACTGCTACTAATGCTAAACAGAAAATACTCATTTTACTTGTGTCCAGCTTTTGGAGGCTACCAACCACACTCTAACCAAGTATTGCAAGTTTGAAGCACCAAATGCTCTAATTCCTCATTCTCACTGAAACTCATGGGAACTGGCCATCTGCAAAGCACAGAAAGGTGGCTGCTGCATCTTGAGTCCTGGTGAGCCTGCCTGCAGCTGGGGTCAAAGATCTCATTACTGCTGACAGAATCACAGGAGGTGGCAACACTGCACAGGTGAATACTCACAGTGCACATAGCATAGCTTGTGGTTTGTCTGCAGGATTCCTTTTTTTTAATAGCATAAGCTGCATTCTGAATCCACATCAGTCTATGCAGACTGATTGGACCACCACATAACCAGCTGTAGCACATTAAGGCTACGTCTACACGTGCCCCAAACTTCGAAATGGCCATGCAAATGGCCATTTCGAAGTTTACTAATGAAGCGCTGAAATGCATATTCAGCGCTTCATTAGCATGCGGGCGGCAGCGGTGCTTCGAAATTGACGAGCCTTGCCGCCGCGCGGCGCGTCCCGACGGGGCTCCTTTTTGAAAGGGCCCCACCTTCTTCGAAGTCCCCTTATTCCCATGAAATAAGGGGACTTCGAAGAAGGTGGGGCCCTTTCGAAAAGGAGCCCCGTCGGGACGCGCCGCGCGGCGGCAAGGCTCATCAATTTCAAAGCGCCGCTGCCGCCCGCATGCTAATGAAGCGCTGAATATGCATTTCAGCGCTTCATTAGTAAACTTCGAAATGGCCATTTGCATGGCCATTTCGAAGTTTGGGGCATGTGTAGACACAGCCTAAAAGAGCAAGCGAGGGTTTGACCTAAGGTTTCTGGAAGGCGGACACCATGCGACCATCCATTCCAGTGACCCCATTTTTATGCGGTCATGTGATTTCCTTGTTCCCTTTCGATCCAATCACTGGAGAGTAAGGCTGGAATGAGAATTCTCCCTTGCACCCTCCCCCACACATACACACACTTTAGGCATGTATGTTGGCTGGCTCTCACTCTTTCAATTACAATGAGTTGCAGAACATAGCACATTTCCCTATTTAAGGACTCCCCAAATGATTAGGTTCTGAAGCATCTGCTTCCTTTTCTTGTACCAAGGATGGACTTGAGAGAGACAATTCAAAGCTCTTAGAAAGAACTGGCTGTGAAGAGCAGAATGTGAATTTGGCCTTAACTTCTCTGATAACCCAAGGTCAGCATATTGGTCTAGTAATAAATAGAAGTTGTGGCAATGGACTCCAGATTCCCAGGTATGCATACAAAGGCTGCCAGTACTTAAAAAGTAACAAAGAGGAAGCTGTGCTAGTCTATACACTATCAAAACAAAAAGCAGTCAAGTAGCACTTTAAAGACTAGCAAAATAGTTTATTAGGTGAGCTTTCGTGGGACAGACCCACTTCTTCAGACCATATCCAAACCAGAACAGACTCAATATTTAAGACACAGAGAACCAAAAACAGTAAGCAAGGAGGACAAATCAGAAAAAGATAATCAATGTGAGCAAATCAGGGAGTGGAGGGGTGGGGGGGGAAGATCAAGAATTAGATTGAGTTAAGTATGCAGACGAGCCCCTATAGTGACTCAGAAAGTTCACATCACAATTTAAACCATGTGTTAATGTTCCGAATTTGAATATAAATGTCAGTTCGTCCACTTCCCTTTCTACGAAGGAGCGATAATTCCTTTTCAGTAACACACATACCTTGAGGTCATTGACAGAATGCCCCATTCCATTAAAATGTTGTATGGAATGGGGCATTCTGTCAATGACCTCGAGGTATGTGTGTTACTGAAAAGAAATTATCGCTCCTTCGTAGAAAGGGAAGTGGACGAACTGACATTTATATTCAAATTCGGAACATTAACACATGGTTTAAATTGTGATGTGAACTTTCTGAGTCACTATAGGGGCTCGTCTGCATTCTTAACTCAATCTAATTCTTGATCTTACCCCCCACCCCTCCACTCTCTGATTTGCTCACATTGATTATCTTTTTCTGATTTGTCCTCCTTGCTTACTGTTTTTGGTTCTCTGTGTCTTAAATATTGAGTCTGTTCTGGTCTGGATATGGTCTGAAGAAGTGGGTCTGTCCCACGAAAGCTCACCTAATAAACTATTTTGCTAGTCTTTAAAGTGCTACTTGACTGCTTTTTGTTTTGATAGTACTTAAAAAGATAGCAGGTCCAGCAGTTAGCCATGGGCAAAGGCTGAACAGTTCTGTTGAGCAATCAATAACAAATTTTGGAAACAACCCTCTTGTCTTCCTTTTCAGCCTGACCTAGGATGCCTGTGAGAAGGTGCATGCTGAATAAATTGGAAGAGTGTAGAAGAATCAGGGAAACTACAGCTGAGATGTAGAAAAGCAAAATAGCATTTCTGGTGGGTCGGCTAAGAGGTGGTGTTCACAGCCAGCACCCAGGAGATGAGCTGGGATCAGTTTAAAAAGAAATTAACTAAATTGTTTCCTAGACAGGTCACTTGTGAACACTGGCACATCAGCCTATGATCCCTTCACTAATATGACTGAGTTAAGCAGAGTGTCCTTTAATTTTTTCCATCTGTGGGCAGAATAAATTTTGTTGCATCCACCAAGTCGTGTGGTTGTGCCATGACCAGTAGAAACTCATGGTGCCAGCTGTGGGTTTTCTGCTAATCAGCTGACTAGCATTTGACTCTCTCCTGCGTGGCCACCCAAGCATAAAGCTTACAGAGAAAAGTGGGTTATCAGTCTCATGTACTTCGTCTGTCCAGGTTCATTTTCAGCACATTGGAGACTCTTGACTCAGATCCCCAAGTGCACTCTGCAGGAACTGCTCTGCCCCACAAACGGGATATTATATTTTCTAATAATATTTTGACTAAGGAAATTTTGGTGGCTGTTTCAAACTTCCTTCCTTGGTTAAATATCATTCCTGTGCAACTAAGTTAGGGAGATCTGATCATATGGCAAAGATAATGCAACTTTCTATTGTAGTCTTCTCTCTCTGATGTCTCACAAGCGAAAAAAGGAGCAATGTGAAGCTTGTTCAATTCCTCTTCTCGGTCTCTCTTGCAGATGGGTGTGGGTGCTTTTTCTTCTGCATCTTTTGTTCCCCGCATCTTGTTCATTATCATGGGCAGGCCAACTAAAACAGCCAGTAGGATTTACGTTAAGATAGAAGGCAGTTAAATTTGTGGGGAGGCTCAACGCTTCCTGAAAGGCCATTGGGAACTGGGGGCCTTCTGGCGGAAAAGCTCAATCCCTGGCTCTTACAAATCTCTCATCATTAATACCTCCAGACCACCATATTTAAAAATTCAGTGTAAACAAATAATGTTAGGTTTGACCATGCCACCTTTGTTCATGTGACTAGTACCAGTAGTGGACTGAATAAGGATCATTCATAATAGTTACCAGCTTGGGCCATTATTTTGTATAGCATCTTTCATTTGCCCTACAAAACTCCTCCCCAATTTGTCAAGAATTTTGGGCCATCTCAGCAATCTGTCAAGAAAATCCAGATGTATGTAGGTCAGCCAGATTACTTAGCTAAATCCCTATTGACGTTCTCTTGATTCTTCCCATACATGTTGTGTCTGATCTGTTGAAACCCCTATGTGATTCACAAGGATGCATTTCGCAGCTTGCTGTAACTCAGCTCAGTGGTGATGTGGGTTAACAACGGAAAGTGTCAGATTAAGTGTCTGGTGTTGGGCCTGCTTTGGCTATTTCTCCTGTACCACTATATCAGTGCCTGTCTACAAGCTCAGGCTACTTAGGCATCTCCAGCAGAAGTCATAGCTAATATCATGGTTTTCCAATTGTTTGTAGCCACAATATTGCAGCACTTAGAATCATAGAATTCTAGGGCTGGAAGGGACCTCAGGAGGTCATCGAGTCCAGCCCCATGCCCAAAGCAGGATCAACCCCATCTAAATCATTCCAGCCATGACTAGGTCAAGCTATACTTCTTGCTACAATTATCCATGGTCACCGCTAAGTCAGGCTACTACAACTGGATGTGGTGTAATGGGTTAGGAGGAAGGTGAATGTATCTTATACCAATTTAGTTTTCTTACTTTTTGGTGTGTCAAAACCACCACTGGAAACAAGGTGGTTTCCATCTCCCACACACCTTAATTCTCTGCTCTTCATATGTGACTGGATAACGAAACCTGGATGCTGACTAGAACAGCTTATTCAAACAGGTGCAGGGAAGTATGGAGAAGACAGATTTTTTTGACTGATAGAACAATTACATTAAACAACTAAAGAAAAATAAATCACCTGTGTTATGTTTAGCTGCAGGACTGGTACACGTTTCACTTAATGTGCCATTCATAATGGATAACTCATTGTTGCCTCATTAGTCTTAAATGTGCTTTCCAACAACTGAGTTTGAACAGGACATAATGGAAGAAATATATATTTGGCAAGGGCAACAAAAATCTTCTCTCCATATCCCAGATCTCAGCCCATCTATTAGCTAGGCTGGAAGGCCTCTTAAGTTGCCGGAGCTTCCAGCTTTCTGTGCTCTTGGAGAATGGAGAACGTTGATCAAGCAGGGCCTTCTGGAGGTGAAGAAAGAGATGGACTGCATAAAAGCTGTTTAGTTTTAGTTGTGTTTTTAAGACATTCCTCACAAAAAGCATGAGAATGGTCGTTCATTTGGCACATACAAATAAAGTAAATTAAATATACATTTAAAAAAATGGGCTACAGACAGCTTTTTGGCTCTAGAGCGGTGGTTCAGAGGTAATTTTACATTCCTGTGAGCAGCCTGCAATACAAGTGCTTTGCATGTTCAGTTTGGTCTTTGGTCATTTGCAAACTCAACATGATAATATCTGCACCCCTGCAACATTGAGTACCAGAAGAATAATCCATGACAGTGTCATTAGTTGGTCTTCAGGAGAAACAAGTGCCATTATTGTTTATTCATCTGAGGGCTTGTCGACACTCCCAAGAGCAATCTTCCAGGGTTCAATTTAGCGAGTCTAGTAAGGACATGCTAAATCGAACACCAAGGGCTCTCCCATTAACCCCAGTACTTTTCTTGAGCGAAGTAAGGGAAGTCTATGGGAGAAATGCTCCTGCTGTGGGGACAGCATAGAAAATCGATGTATTATACATCAATTCCAGCTACGCAATTCACATAGTTGTGGGGCGATGTATCTTACAGCAGTTTAGACCACTAGTGTAGACCTGGTCTAAGCAAGCAAATATCTCATTTGGGCTAGCAATCATTGTAACTGTGATTTATCTAATAATTGTGGCTGTTGTCTGAAGCACCTAGATTTCATTAGAACAGGAGCTTGGCAACCTCATGCCTTGAACCTCAGGAGTAGAGCTTTGATGCTAGTCAGCCAAAAGAAAAAAGCCTTGTGACTAGTAATTCATTTGAGATGCTGGTATGTTCATATAATCCTAATAAGTGCCAAAAACTGCACAGCAGAGCTTGAAAGGTCTCCTGCCTAAATTCTTCATAAGTCCAAATTGTTATCTGCCAAAAAGTGCCCATGGGAATGTGTGGTAAAACGTCAAAGTATAAAACCAGCTTTTGACATTTAGTGGCATTTCCTGTTTATGGACATTCTTACAGTGTATTAGTAGGGCCCTGCCAAATTCACAGCCATGAATTATGTGCCACAGACCACAAAATCTCATCTCCCACTGTGAAATCTTGTATGTTGTGTACTTTTATCCTACACAAAGCAGATTTCATGGGGGGAGACCAGCATTTCTCCAAGTGGGGAGTCCTGACCCAAAAGGAAGCTGCTGCAGGGGAGCCAATGTTATTTTAGGTGGGGTAACAAAAGTGCCGCCCTCACTTCTCCACTGATGTCCTAAATGGTTTCCTGGAGGGTGGTGGTTGTTGACCAAGTGCCCAGGTCTGAAGGCAGCGCCTTGCCCACAGCAGCACAGAAGTGAGGATGCCAATACCATAGCATGCCATGCTTACTTCTGCACTGCTAGCTGCAGAGATGGGCCACTGGTTAGTGACAGATGTTGACTGAGGGCCCACCTCTGCAGCCAGCATCACAGAAACAAGGGTGGCAATACCATACCATATTATCCTTACATCTACGCTGCTGCTGGCAGCGACTCTGCCTTCCGAGCTGGGTTCCCTGCTTGCAGTCACTGCTCTCCAGCTGACCAGGTCTGAAGGCAGCACCACCGCCAGCAGCAGTGCAGCAGGAAGGGTAGCAGGACCACAACCCCACTGCCCAGTCATCTTGCGATTCCCCATCACCACCAACAACAACTTTTTGGGTCAAGACTCAACAAGTGCAACACTGTGAAATTTCAGATTCAAATAGCTCAAATCATGCAAATTACAATTTTAAAAATCCTATGATGGTATAATTGACCAAAATGGACTGTGAGGTTGTTGGGCCCCTACATATTAGCTAAAAGACACTATCCAGAGATTTTAACATAGTTAATTATTGTACATTATGCTATATATTATACATTTTCTATCTCTGGCTGAGAGAGAAAGTAATGACCTGAAATCTGTGGCTATAACTCAGGGGTGCTGCTTTCCGATTTTCTGAGGTTTAACATATACTGTGTGTGAATTTAATATATTTGGAACTGTACAGCTGGAATCCCTCCAGTTATGCCTGTAAAAATTATCACTGACTTTCTAGCTGTGCCTGCTGTCCATTGAGAAATGTGTTGCATGATGAAACGGCACAATGAGGTTGAAATAGTGAGACTTCTTCTCTGCCCCACGTGTAGTGAAGAGAACAGGGGTTACTAATCCATCACTACGTTTTCAAGCCTAGCTCAGAATGATCAGTGACTATGTTTAACAAGCTGGCACCTTGCTTTTGTCTTCTTTACTATTAGCAGTTAGAAGGGCTCTCAATTTAATCAGACCTCTTAATTTCACTCTCTTTCTCTCTCTCCATGCACAAAGCAAACATTTGTTAATTATGTTGCCTGAGCATAGGGCTTGTCTGTATACAGGGGTTGTTTCGATCCCCACTGATGAGCAACACCACCTCTGGAAGTAGCTGAAGGGCTAGCAGTTCAAGTGTACAGCAACTCTGCGCTGCAGTTGAGGACAGGAATTGAAGAATAATATGGCATCGATTTTGAAATTGTCAGAGGAATTTAGTTTGGAGGAATATATTTACCTGAGCTGGTACTTTGCTAAGAGACCACTATTCATACCGTGCCTTGTGCAAAAAGTGCTATGTGTCTCGTGATCAGATTCTTCTTGTTGTTGTTCATTTAAAAAGATGCTGATTCACAGCCTCTTGTCCAAGCAAGGTCCACTTGGATTCTGCTTATTGGTGAGACCACAACCCAGTGCAGTACTGCCAAAGCCTGGGTGAAGTCGTACCAGGCCAGGGTGGAGGGGGTATATGAATTAGTCCATATAGTCTAGTGTCATACTCCAGTACAGAGTACATATGGTCCACTTCATCTGCCTGTATAAAATAGTTGCTCACACCTTCAGGCCAAGTCAACTTCTGGAACTCTCCCTCTCAGACTTCAGCAAATTACTGACAGCTGAAAAATTAACGTTTTGTTAGGAAAACGTGGGCATCGACATCTAATGGGAATTGTGTTACACAAAGGCCATATTTGCAGCAACAGCACATTGCACAAATGCAACATCAATCAAGTGCTTAAAAAAAGGAGTTTAATCTCCAGCACAAGCACTGCTGGTATCAGCCCTTCCTCCTTCCTTAAATTAGAGAGTCTCCTGTTAGTCTCAGACAGTCTAGCTCCATATAGTGTTATTTTGTGTTGGAAACTCCCTTTTGAAATATTAATTGTGCTCTGGCTGGTGCTATAAGCTAACTGGAAATGATTTCCGATGTGTTGCCAGAACCATTTGTCTAAATTAGTGCTGTCTTTGTTTATGTTTTACAGATAAAACTAATGAAATGGCTTTTACATATTTCAGTATTGTAAAAAGGTTTGTCTCTAATGGGTGCTCTGTACTCTATGTTGTAATTCAGGGGCTGCTAGCAGTTTCCATTTGGAAGGGCAATCACCCATCTTCTGGGTTTTAGAGCTGGTCCCTGCATATGTGGCAATCATGTAGCATGCCTGTGCAGCATCACCCTCTAAGGAATCTCTCTGCATGCATGCTCAGGTTAGCATTGTATGTATGGTTTTCTTTCTATGCATTTTTGTATGTGTAACATATGGCAGTACGGTGTTTCTTAAGGGAACTCAGAGTATGTCTGCACTGCCGTGGGAGTAAGCAACCCAGCCCTGGTAGAAACTTGGGATTATGGGCTTAGAGGATCTGGTGGACTGAGTTGTAACATCTCCACTGCTATTTTTAGGCTGCTAACACAAGCCCCCCCTACAGTAAGTCTATCTGCCTGGGCTGTGAGGCTCCCTCCCAGCTGCAGTACGACCACCACAAACAGGGCTAGTTTGAACCAGCACCAAAAGATAGAGGTTTTTGCAACTTTATCCAAATTTCCCAAAACCCTTTAGGTTGCAGAACCAGCCTGGAGATCTCACAGAAATGGACTTTCTCACGGGCTTCTCATTTCCAGGGGGTGCACGAAATAGGGGAAATGGAGGTGGGTGGGAGAAGATGAAGTGATCGTTTTCAGGTTCTTGGTTTGGATTGGCTTGAGGGACAAAGGTTTGGGTCAGCTTGCCCATCCTCAGTTAAATGTGTGTTTTGAAAGAGAATAACCCTATAAGAGGAGGGGATGCAGGCTTGCCTTTTGGTTAAGGCACAGGGCTGAGTGCCAGGACACCCAAGCTGTAGTCCCCTCCATGACAGTGACTTCCTGTGTATCTGTGTCCAAGTCCCGTATAACTCAGGGCTTTTAGAACTGTAATAACAAGGGCCAAAATGGCAGTGTTTGTCAGACGTGGAGATTGTGTCTCTTCCTGAGTAGTGCTCAGGTGCATAAAGCCAGGGAAGGGACACAGAGAGATGTAGCCATTGCTACCCTCAGTGCAAACAGCCCAGAGAGTAGGACCCTGCTAGCTCCACACAGAAAGAGGAGACTAACCCTTGCACTCACCAATAGTGGGAACATGGCTGTAGACTGTGATAGCACTATAGGAGTTGGTACAGTCAAGTTGGGATGCACAGCGATGGTTTATAAGGGATTATTGCAAACCTGATGAGAGACATTAAAAACCTGCATGATGCTCTTGCCCAGTTTTAGGCAGGATTAGGGACTGCAGCTTGCAGTGCATGAGGAGGAGGCCGGCAGGGTTGGGCTGTAGGTGTTCAATGGACAGCATAGACTGTCAGCAGAGCAGATAGCTGGCAAAGATTTTGCTCGCTGTGCACAACTGGAATTTTAAACTCAAGAAGCTCAATTCTGCCACACAAGTTGCACTTGCCTGTCACTGTGACAAATGAAACATGGAACTGCATGGTAATTTTAGGTTACAGTTGGGCCTCTGGTCCAGTACTTCTACCCAAAGTCACACATAAGAATTCACTCTTTCCTTTGTTCCCAGATTATCACCTGTTGCAGCCAACAGTTGGCTGACAAGCCTCAAGCTGCAACATAGAGTCAGTGGGAGCAAGAGGAAGAAATGAATTGCTTTGCCTCCTCCTCTGCTCCCACAGTCGGGGACTGAGCTTTGGATTCGTGGCAATTCACCAGTCCCAATGCTAACGGGCAGAACAAAGGAGCCCATAGAACACAGGATGGTGTGTGCATGTAGAAGGGTGGGTGGAAGTAGAATGTGCTGCTCGCAGCCTGTAGCTTTATGCTTAAACCCACTGCTTATGTTTACCAGAACCACAGTTTTGGGTTGCCTTTGCTTTTTAATGTTCTCTCTTTAGAGAGCTAGAGCCCTCTCTATGATGGCAGACAGATGTTGCAGACTTGGTTTTCTAACTAGAAGCATGGCACATTCCAGAACAGAAACAGTGCTTGCTTTCAAGTCTGGAAAGGGGGAGCTTTTCCTGTTCCCAGTTAGCATGCAGCTTATGTGAAAAAGTTGATTATAATAATTTGCAAGTGGGCTGAATGCTCAAGAATTTTTTCATCTGTAACCAGTTGCTCACCTACCCAGAAACTTGATCATGTTTTCTAGTTAACCTTGGTTCAGTTTTAACATTGGTTCAAGATTAGCACAGAGGAAAAAGCCTCCTTCATGCTGCACTTCACTTCCAGGGACAGCTTTCTGACAAATTTAAGTGTGGTCAAAGATGATGACATTCTGCTGTCAAGATCAAGTAAAATCAGAATCCAACTTTTAGGTTGAGGATGTTTTAGGGCCCACATGTTCAACAGGAAGATAGCAAGGATACCTATGTTGCAGGGGGCGGGAAAAAGTCCTGCTAAGGGTCATGCTGACAACCTCTGAAAAAAAGATATTTTTTACATAATGCATGGCTAAAATGTGGAATGCAGTATTCCTGATCTCAGGATGCAAAAGCATTGTGGTGATTTTTAAAAAGTTTGGACATTGGTGGGCATAACAACACCTACTGCACATTAAACCTTCCTGGTGATTTAATATATAAGCAACCAGTAACTCATGGGGTTTAGAAGAAGCTTCCCCAGATGTGTGGTCTATTCCACAATTGTCCATTAAGCAGTTCATGGCACTTGCCTTTGACACATTTAGCACTGGCCCCTCTCAGAGGCAAGACACTGGTCAAGCCAAACCTCTGGTCTGATCCCTCATGGCAATTCCTACCTTCCTTTCCCAGCATATTTGCTAGGCCTACTGTAGAGAAAAATATTCAGACTCTGGAAGAAATTGGAGTGCTTGAAATGGAGTGGAACCAGGAACGTGTGTTAGCTTGTGTTTTTGAAATCGCTGTGCATACTACTATCGTTATTCATTCATACCTAGCTATACATTAAAAGAAGCAGAGATTTTTTTTCTGATGGTTAAACAAATGGGTTGGGAGTTGAATCTGGAGTTCTAGTCTTCCACTGATTTGTTGGGTGACTATCATTCTTCGTTCTTAACTGTGCTCTCACCTAATGTACCTGAGGCTTGTACAACATGAAAATCCTCACTTGAGTTTTGGTTGTAGTTTTGTTCTGTGGTGGATTCCTGTGTACAATCAGGCTAACCAGCAGACCAGTGAAGGCTTTTGCTAACTGCCTGGTTTGATTTTTCTGGGGAGGGAGCCTGCTGCTGTCAGTTTTCCTTCTTCCCTAGTTAATCAAACTCACCGTCTGAATATTTTTTTCAGTAACGCACCTTTCTTGGGGAGCTCCAGGTAATATCACTGCTTCTGGGAGGGGAGCTTCAACATCAGCACCATTATGGGGGCTCCAGTTCAGCCTTGGCAATCCTGGTAGGTGGTAAACCTGTCGCACCTCAATGAATGGTGGAGAGGCCATGTTGATAAAATACTTTAGAAGACCTATTTGCCTTTTGTAATATACAAATTAGTACCAAGTGGTTTCTAACCAGGTCCCTCTGGGAAGATCCCTTCTTCCTACTTCCATGATCTTTGCATGATAATTGAATAGTAAGCCATACTAATCACATGAGCAAAATCCATTTGTCAGGAACAATTATAACCATTTTTTGGTGGTAAACTTTTATGTAACTTTCTTTGACAAGTACTGCTACTTCCCCTCTCCTTGATTATGATTCAGGGGCAGTATTTTTATTAAATTGAGGGCCTCCCTGTGAATACATATCCTTAATTCCAACTCTGCAAACATGGAATTTATCTTAAGCTAAAGGGACAGAAAGATGGAGGATAGTCTGGTTAAAATATTTTCAGAATATCTTTTGAGTTGGGTATTAGTCTCATATGTTACAAGATATATATATGCGAGATGTGCCAATTTGATGCATCACCATCATGCACTTCACAACTCTCAGGCTAGGTTACTGGGATTTTTTAAGATGCTCTTGAAGGGAGAAGTTGAATGGAGCAATGGTAGCTTTCTTCTGCCTTGAATACAGAGTACATGTTCTTGGACAGTGCTGAACCCTGCAACCGAGGGACTGGATTACTCAATATATGGGCAGCCAAATGTTTCTAAATGTCAAAAACTCCCCAGAAAAATGCACAGTGCAGAGCAAGGCACATGCATTAGTTTGTTGCTCAGCTTCCTTTTCTGCAAATATTTTATTAAATATTTTCCAAACTCAGAAACGAGCAATGTTTCCCTGAAGGCAAAGGGCACCCACCATAAAATGTCAGGGAGTGTGATGCTTCCATTTACTTGATAGCTGGGGAGATGAGGAGAGAAACAGTGCTGGCATTTCATCCCACTGAACTAGTCTGTGTGTATATCACATAGCAGCTTCAAAGATATTTGCTGACATATTTTCAGAGAGCAAAATAACACAGAGCTGCTCCTGTGACGGTCATATGGCCTATGAAGAAAGAAAACAGTTGTCAAAAAAGGGGGAATAAAAGGACATTCCCAAGATAGAGGTCCCATGGGCATGTAGGGCTTTCACAACTAAACAGGAGCTGAAATCTGTGCTCACTCACCTGAAGAGACCAACTGGCTCACCAGCAGTATGACGGAAAGGGGCCTACGGGTTATGGTGGTTGAAAGGCTGGATATGAGTAAACAGTGTGCCTTGTAGCCAAGAAGGCTAATGGCATACTGGGGTGCATTAGGAGGAGCATTTAGAGCAGATCTGGAGAAGTAGTTATTCCTCTTTATTTGACACTGGTGAGGCCATATCTGGAGTATTGGGTCCAGTTTTGGGCTCCCCAGTGTTAAAAGGATGTGGATTTGCTGGAGCAGGTTCAGCGGAGGGCAACAAAAATGGTTAAGGGGCTGGAGCACAAGACCTATGAGGATAGGCTGAGGGATTTGGGCTTGCTTAGTTTACAGAAGAAAAAGCTTGGGGGTGATTTAATAGCAGCCTTCAACTTCCTGAAGGGAAGCTCTAAAGAGGAGGATGAGAAACTGTTCTTAGTGGTGTCAGATGGCAGAACAAGGAGTAATGGTCAGAAGTTGAAGAGAGAGAGGTGTAGGTTAGATATTAGGAAAAGCTACTTCCCCAGAAGGGTGGTGAAGCATTGGAATGCGTTGCCTAGAAAGGTGGTGGATTCTCCATCCCTTGAGGTTTTAAAGTCCCGGCTTGACAAGGTCCTGGTTGGGATGACTTAGTGGGGGTTGATCCTGCTTGAAGCAGGGGGCTGGACTAGATAACCTCCTGAGGTCCTTTCCAGCCCTGTGATTCTGTGAACTGGCAGCAATTCCCCCGACTTGCATTGAAATGTGGGGTGTGGGGGTATGGGGCAAGAAAACACTGTAGCTTGGCATAAAAATATTGCAATGAAATAAGCCTCTCCTCTGAGGGTATAAGCTTGGCAGGAGGGTCATCTCATCAAACGTGAAAGTGGTTTGGGTGACTTGCCCCACGTTTAGGTGCCGAGTTTCAAAGCTGCGAAGATACTGACTTCTGGGACGGCTGCAGATCCTGAGAACCTTTGTACATCAGGCAGGAGAGGAAACACTGCACTTTGTATGCAACAAGATTGTGATGCCTCTGTGGGATGCACCTTGCTTGTGGCAAAATGGAAGCAGATGGTACCTGTTCTGATGTGCAGTTATTCCAACTTGAAGATGAGAAAGTTCAAAACCTTACACAGGGAGTTCTGCTTGCAAATCCCATTAGTTGTAATGATTTCTAACAGGATTTGTGCTTTCATTTCTTCCCCAACTTCCCTATGCATCACTTTGAAAATGTCTTTCATGGTCACAGCCACTTTCACTAATACTCCTGTCATTTTAGATTCCTCTGTTTTTCCTGTTAGACTGATTTGAACTTTCTAAAGGGAGCAGCACCCTCTCTCTGCAGCCTTCCAATTTAAGTGTTGAAAAGTGAGATGGTTCTTTGGCTACTGTGAAGCAGCTCTGAGGTGGATTTAGAAATAGAGTTTCCTAGCATCCAGGTGACGGGCGTTTGGGGGGGGGAGGCGGAAAACCCACAAATCATCATTTGCAATCCTCCCTGTGTGAGAGTACACTGATACAGTCAAGGCTGTAAATCAGGTACCCATTTGCCTGGGATATATATGCCTATATAATTGTAGGGCTGTTTTCTATCTCATGGCACCTTTTAATGTAAAGGGGCCCTCCTACCCAGCCTCAGGCATTCCCTGAGCCTAGCCCAAGAAGGCTGATATTATCATTGTTTATATTACTGTAATACCTAGAGGCACCTGTCCTGGAACAGGTCCCCAGTTGATAGGTATTTGTACCACCACAGAACAAGTAGATAATCTTGGCCCCAGAGTGCTCACAACCTTAGTAATGGTACACTGCGAGTCACACACACTGTGCTCGCTCATGGAGATGATATATTATTTCTTTGTCTGTTTTTCTTTCCCATTCAATCTAAAATAAGCCTTCCAAACTGAAAGTATATGTTTGCTGTTGGTCTGTGGACACAAATCTCTAACTGCTCTGTTGAGACTTAGGGGACCAAATGCATAGAAATGAAGACCTGAGCTCTGTGAGCAGGGAATGTAGAGAGAGAAAAGCCGTTGATATTAATAGCACAAAACTTGGGTTAACTGAATGTCAAGGTGGAGCCTTGAGTACGTTTTCTTAATTGAATAACCAAGGTTATTTTCAGTGGATGTAACAAATCCCAGAAGCTAGAGACAACAGAATTATTGAGGCCATGGTGGTCTGAGGATATCTGAGAGAGATGCTAGTTGGGGTCATCTCTCTCTCACCAACAGGAGTTGATCCAGTAAAAGATTACCTCACCTGCCTTGTTGCTCTAGAGACAAGAGATGTGTTTATTATGTAAATCGCTCACACATGAGGACTAGGACTAGAACTCCTGAGCTCCAAAATCACAAGCCTCAACCATTTGAGCTAAAGGAGGCCGCCAATGGTTAGGAGCAGAAGCAGACTTCTTAACTTTCTGTGGCCTGGATATCAGGAGTCAACATTCTTTGTGTGCTCAATCCGTCTCGCACACGGTCACGCACCTCAGCATGACTCTGTCTGGGACAAACTGAAGTGCAGCTAATCGAGGCTGAGCTGTCAAAACTCCCAACCCCCAAATCCAGAGGTGTTTTTGTGGTTTTGTTTTTTGGAATCTGTTGAACTACCAGTCAACCACACTCTGCTAACGAGACAGACTTTGCTTTTGCAGGAGGAGTTTTTTTATCAAGTGAGAAAACCAGGAGCCTGCTGGTCTGCTTCCCAAGATTCATGTCTAGGAAATGGCGCAGTGCTTTTAAGCTCGTTGTACAAGAGAACAAACCATCATTGATTGTAATGGGTTTCTTCACTCTCTGCATAGGCCCTTCATGCTTCTGCCCCCACTGATGGAGTGGATGCGAGTGGCTATCACCTACGCTGAGCATCGGCGCAGTTTAACTGTGGACAGCGATGATATCAGGCAGACAGCTAGGCTGCTCTTACCGGGACTGGACTGCGAGCCAAGGCAGCTCAAGTATGTGGCCTTATCTTTACAGTCTGTTATAATAGTCTGAACGCTTTGCCCCTCTGAATCACGTTCCGTGAGAGGACAATCTCAGTGCACTTTAGAAGCATCTGTGAGTTGCCCTCCGTCTCACACACGGTCTGTGACAGAGGCAGTCTGAGAATACACGCAGTTTGACTCCTAGGCTCAAGCCTTAACCACAAGATAATCCTTTGCCTCTTTAAATACCCTTCTGGGGTTAGTGCTGATTTCTGTTTTGTGGATATCTGAAACCTCATCGGGAAATATGCACAGCAGGCCAAAGTGAATTTTCAGTCTTCAGAATTAATCCCATCCCATTTAATTACTGATGACTTTACTGTGGACACACACAAACAAATGATATTTAAACATGGTTTGTAAAGAAAACATGTACCATTACTTTTAAGTCTTTTGTGTGAGGACGGAGGCTGATCCAGTGGTTGCAGCAAGGGGTTTTAGTCAAGACTCCTAGATTCTGTTCTTAGCTTTTCTAGTGATTTTCCATGGAGCGTAGGAGAAGTTGCTTAACTTTCCTGTGCCTCAATTTTTACCACTCTCAAAAGGTGTTAGCAATGCTGAAAGAAACAGTATTTGTAAAAGGCTCTGAGGTTCTCAGATGGCATTGCAGAAGAGCAGACTATCGGCATTCTGTCTTGCTAGTTTCTGTCATTCTCCTTACAATCTTAGTTTCATAGCTTTTTTTAAAAAAGTCTTTCCTCTAGATTGAAGGAGTAGCCCAAAACTCAGTCCGAGACTGCCCACTTCAAAGGCATCCTGTTTTAATTGCCACAGGATTTTGTAAATTCAGTAGCGAGATATAGTATGTGAAACACAAATGGCCCCTTCATTTCTATGTTACATGTATGGGAAAAAAGGAAAGAGCATTTCAGATTCTATTTTAGAAGTGCATTGATGTAAATTAAAGGGAAAATCCTGGACAAAAACTTTGCTAAGGCAGAATTAAGGCAGATTCCATACCAATAAATTTTAAGTTAAAAGTGCCTGGTAGGGCCATTATCATTACCAAAGAAAACCACCCTTTGAGAAACCCTAGGCGGTCTTGAGACTTCTGTGAATGAAGGCTTGTCAGAAAGGTAAAATGGGACAGGAATTCAGCCACAACATATGGAATATACAGGAATACAGTTCTATATTCTGATTGTTGCAAGGGGTCTTTCAAAACTGGCCATTGGAAGGTGGCTGATGTACACTTCTATCCAGCTTGTTGTGATTACAGAGGACAAGAAAAGGGGGGGAAAAAAAACAGATGTTTTACCTTCCCACACCCATATATTTTCTCCTGCCCTTCATCAAACCTTTCAAGGATATATGTGATATACCATAAATCTTTCTAAGCAACCAAGGAAGCCGTTGCTTCAAATAATGCACATCATGTTTGCAGCAGAGGGCAGAAAAGACAAGTCAGAATTGAGCTTCATAAACAGTTTGTTTGAACTTTTTTTTTCCTAAACTGTTATCCCAAAAGGTTAGGCCCTAAGGATTCCCCATGATGGGATTTTCAGAGCTGGGGATATTGGCTGTGCTGAACGGAAAACAAAAAAGGGGATGCGGCCTTGTACAGTGCCAGAGACATGACCTTCTTACTTACACGAGGCGACCGGGTCTAATGGTTAGAGCAAGTGACAGCGAGCCAGAACTCTTGGGTTCTACTCCCAGTTGTAGCTCTGGCTCCATGTGTGCCCTTAGGCAAATCAGAGCTGCTTTGTCCCTCCAAATAAGCTACAGAGTAAGACAATAAAACCCACCTTGCAGAAGGATTCTGTCCTGAAACTCAGACTTTGTATATCTTCTGATAAAGATTCCTTAGAGAAATAGTTCTCCACACCTCTTGTCTGTGGGCCAGTAAATATAAGCTTTTTTCAATCCAGTGCTCTCAGCGCATCATTTCCAAGCAATTTATAAACACAGGTCCCTCTTTACCCTAACCTTACCTGCTTACAAGGACACCATCAACTTAAACATCACCCCTTTGTCAGGGATGTCCTGACCTATTGCTAGGTCTCTGGATTACAGTAACCAGAGTGATGAATGCCAAAGGTATTTCTCTGATCTTCTAGATGCTCCCTTGGTGTGTTTCATAGCATTCTGTGTGTACAGTAAACCCTTGAGTTACGCTGGGGTTGGGTTCCTGCAACCCTGGCGTAACTCACATTTTTGCACAAATCAAGGGGAGATGAAAACCAGGCTGTCACCTGGTTCCTGGCTCCCCTGGACTTGCAGGAACTGGGAAACTGACCAGCCCACCAGGCTGGTCAGTTTCCTGGTTCCCAGAATGGCAGGGAGCTGGGAACCGGGGTAGGCTGGTTCCCGTCTCCCCACTGCTTATGGGACCCGTGAAACTGACCAGCATATGCCACCTGGAAACCGCTCCTGTCAGGGGTGGCAAGGATTAGGAGTGGAATCTTAATATACATCTGGGTCCCAGGCGTAAGTTTGCTGTTAGTGCAGTGGATCTGAGAATGGTCTGTCACCCAATAGAGAATGTGGACAATATTCATTGTAATGCAGGGATGAAAAATATGTGGGAGTGAAGGGATGATGGCATCATGATAGGCAACATTTTATTTGGGAATAATGACCAGGGTCTACATACAGTCATAATGGTTATTTAATCCTGGAACTATATTTGTACTTTTATTTCAACAGGAGTTCCTCCTCCTCTCTTTCTCTAAATATGATTTCATGTACATTTGATGCTTTATAGTTTTATAAAAAGTAAACATTTCTTCAGGGAAAATAGAAAAACTCACTAGTGGAGCATAAAGCCATGTGGAGAAGCGGAACTAGAATGAATTGCTTATTTAAAACACAAACCTCCTGAAACTATTGCTGTACTTTCTGCCTTTTGTCCTCAACAGGCCTGAATGCTGTTTTAGCTCCTTCCGAAGACTGGATGCTAAGGCTGCTACCGAAAAATTCCAGCAGGACCTGGGTTTTCGAATGTTAAATTGTGGAAGGACAGATCTGATCAACCAAGCTATAGAGGCACTGGGGCCTGATGGGGTCAACACAATGGATGATCAGGTATATGAAAAGACAAAGTTTCCCCACATGAGCTAATTAAATATTTTCTGTAGAGGCGAATCAGTGCAGAAAAGGTCCAAGGTGTTTTTCTATAGCACAACCTTACTCAAGTTCTAGCTTGTGTTTGCCTGTGAACTCTTTAAGAGAACTATTTCTAGATTGCTTGGTGAGCAGCATCATTCTCTGGGATACTTTATGGCACATCCCTGGCAGAAATGGGCCGATTGATTCGTTTTTGGGGTATGTTACAGGAAAGCTAGATTTTGTCTTGCACCTAAGTGTTTGCAAAGTTAAAATCCCTACATACTTCTCCAGTTGAAATTTAGGCCAAGTCACTGGAGCGTGTCCAAAAGGTGTTACTCTCTGATGGCTTTTGGGTGATCTGTACGAAGTGAGTTAGATGCTATTCTTAGCTCAGTTCTCAGTGGATGTGCAAAAAAGCCCCAGTCTACAGAAGGGCTGAGGAGAACTCAATGGCAGATGATATTCTCTATCCTTTCAGTTCTGAAATGGTCCCTTCAGATCTGAGTGGAGGTACGTGAGGCAGATAGCCTGGAACTGACTCTGCCCAGTGGTTAATAGTGGACTTCTGTACAGGGCACCTTTCCTTGCCCTGAATTTACTTTGAATTAAAAAATTACTTTGAAATGACTTTACAGATAGCTCTGGTCTGTTTTGTTTCATGAAAATCTGTCACTTGGATTTTTTTCCCCTCATGGTTTTGTGGTTTCAGGCTATAAAGCCCAGAGGACTTTTGTTCTTAAGAAAACAACGTTGCTATTTTTCCTCTATTGCTTTGTTCAGTGACCTGCTGATTTATTTATCCTCACTCCAAAGAAATCACAGCCCTAGACACCCCTCTTGACTGGATTTTTTTTTTTTTTTTAAACTTCAGCCAGCCAGAGGCACTGTATATGTGTAGGTGAGGGGCGGGGGTTGTTTTTTCAGTCCAACTCTACACTTTAGCAGGTTTTGCTGACGGCTCAAGTAAAGAGGTTTAAGATCTTGAACAGTTGATAGTCTCGTCTCATTATCACCCTATTGATGTCATATTGCAGCCAGTCCTATTGAAGGATTTCACTGAACTAGTGTTTACATGTCATTGCACTGGTGCTCACTTTGTGTGTCCTCAGCAGAGGATACCTCGCCCAGATTTACAGCATAGTATCCTAGCATCTTGTTGGAGCCTTGGAGGAGGAGGTCTAGAGAAACATTGCTAGGCTGCGATTGGCCACTTGTAACCCACTGAGTTCATCAGGGTTTTAGTGACGAATAGAGATGGCCCAGAACCTATACCTCAGCTCTAACTCCGAATCCACAGCTGAATCTTCTACCCCTGTAAAGGGCCTAGGCAGAGCCACTTAAGGGGGTGGGGAGGGCAAAGTGGGCAGTTGCCCTCGGATTCTGTGACTTAAAAGGACCTTGGGCTTCAGGCCAATGGTGGCCAGAGCTCCAGCCCCCTTAGTTCATCACTGGATCCCACTGCAGCCAGGTCTGGGTGGTGCAGCGGTAGGTACATACAGTCCGGGCACTGCGGGAGGCTGACTGCCCTAGCTCTGCCTCTTTGGGGGGCCCAGAGCTGAGGGTCCCCCCCGCCAGCATTACCCAGGGCCTGGAAAAGTCTGTCACCAGCCCTGGGCCAAACCCCAGCTCCACACACTCCCAGAGCCAGCAGTTGCAGCTCCAGATCAGACCTGGCCCAGATCTGGGGACATCTGGCCATTTCAGAGAGAAACTTGAGCAGGACACATGGGATCCAGAACCCACAACCAGCATTTTGGATCCAGGGTTTGATTCAGGATCCTTTGTAACAATGAAGCTGGATTATTGTTTGATTAGAACAGCGGTGCCCCCAGGGGAAAATCCAGTCTACTAAAACCATTTCTAAAACCCAGAGGATGACAAGCGAGAAAACCTGAGATGTGAACTTGGAGCTATTGGATCAGGAAAACCTTTTGGCTGTGGGCTTGGCCATTTCTTGAGTGATATGTTTGATAATAGGGCCAATCTAGCTCATGGCTGACCATTGTTTAAGCAGAAAGCGAGAGAAAAAGATGACGACATGGGTAGAAACCTTCTGTCAGTGCTGAAATACTTTCACAAATATCATTTTACATATGGCGACAGAAGAAACAAACTCAGAGGGTTACACTGATTTCTGTTTTAAGTTCCCTTGGCCAAGGAGGATGCAAGTTGCAGCCTTAGGAAAGGGTCTGCCTCTAAAACACGGCTCCATGCAAAGCTTAGGATTTTAAATAAAAAAAGTGTATTGCTATCCCGTCTGCTATCTGTTCCATGTGGGGCATGTCCCGTTGCTTTTAACATCTCGATTCTCCCACAGCACACAGAAATCACAAATGCATGTGTGTCCACACGTGCACACACTTTGTACATCACATTCTGCATATACACCTACATACTCACCTTGCAGACACATTGCCATTAGTCCCTTTCGCAGATGGGTTCTCTGGCGTTAGACGTGCAGGTAAATAGAGCCCTGTCTGGATACAGCACAGCTGCAAAACTGAACTGCAGGTACCGCATCCACATTCACGGATGCGGATACCTGCAGGTATAAAGCAGCCACCTGCAGATTTGCAGGGCTCTACAGATAAAGGCTACATGCTGCTGACTTTTCTCTCTGAAGGGTATGACCCCACTAATGTACGCCTGTGCAGCTGGAGATGAAGCCATGGTCCAGATGCTGATTGATGCTGGTGCAAACCTGGATATACCAGTGAGTAAGGGCCAAGCCCAGGAAAAGTGCTCATTCTTGACTTGTGAATAAGGAGGATCAGTGATGACAGTGGTGTCCAAAGGAAATTTAACAATTCCACAGTCACCTTCCCCCTGCAACCAGGCTCCACCCCGCCCCCAAGCCAGGCTCCCTCACTCCCCAGCCCACCCCAGCCAGGCGCGCACACACCCTGCGCCAACTGCTGGTGACTTGCTGGAGCCATGCTGCGTGAGCCGCTCTGAGCCGCCCCGGGGAGCCACTGCTGCCACGCGCTTGTCCTGCCAAGTGACGGGACATGCGCGTGGAGGGGTTGAGAGCGTTCCCTGTGTGCGGTCCTAGCAAGCCACTTCGCCACGCTGCGGTGTCCAGTTTGCCACATGCAGGCGGGCAGTATATTGGACACCGCGGAGTCATGAGATCTCTCCTGGCAACCAAAAGCTCCAGCTTGACAAGTTTGTACAACCAGACCCGCCGAAGGGCCTTCCTTTCAGAGCTCATTGTTTCAAGGCTGTAGGAGAAATAAGCCCAAAGCCCTTGGAGTGCTCAGAGACTGAAATGATGATTGTCATGGGAAACAAAAAGGTCTCCCTTTTGAAAGGATGCCACTAAGCAGAATCCATAGGCACGCTGCAGAGGCCTAGAAGATAGAACACAATGATCAGTCCTGGCAGTACTCTCTGTAGGGTGTCAGTCTGTCACTCCCAGGAGTTCTTCGCCAGGGAAATGTCAGTTACAGTACAGCCTGAAGAATAAGGGAGAGAGACAGAGACTGTAAGGTCAATAACCGGTCTGTACATGTTCCCAGGTTCCTGGCAGCAGTCCCCGATATCCCTCAGTGCATCCTGACAGCCGGCATTGGACTGCACTCACTTTTGCTGTGCTGCATGGACACATCTCTGTAGTTCAGGTAAGCCAAGGACAAGGGGAAACAGTTATCAAGAAACCTGAATATAGATGTTGAGAAAGAGGGATGGAGGGGGGTGGTAAAGTTCTCTGAGCACAAGGCAGGATGTTAGGACCCATACTGATTCCCTTTGTGGCTTTGGTCTACAAGTCTTTTTAAAACCACTGATTATCCATGTAGCTGCAAAATGTGCGAAACGTGACTTGCCTTGCCCCATGTTGTGGAGGCTATTCATTAAACTCTGAAAAGGCTTTAATGATGAAACATCCTACAAACTCTTGTTCTTTTTTGTACTTACTATTTCTGCATTAATTTCTTGAGGTTTCCCTGGATTCAAAGAATGTGGTCAACCACTAATCATGTCCTCCTGTGAAGTGGTGCTTTCAGGGGACCTTGTGAAAGTGTGAGCAGTGTGCTTGCTCAGCGTGTTCCTTGAAAATATTAGCTAGGGCCTGGATATTTCTTTTATAGGTTCAAAGGAAAAAAAAATCAAATTGCTTGTCCGTTCCTGCTTAAAAGCCTGCATCTGAGAGAAGCAGAGTACCCTGTGCTCTCTTGGTATTCCCTACAAGTTGAATGTTCCAGCCGTAAAAGCTGCCACTCTCCCACGGACGATCCATTCAGAACCTGTTCTAGGAGTGTTGCTACTTTGTCACTCCTTTGCTCACTAGGTACGTGCTTACGAGCCCCGTGCATGCTACCTTCCAGCCTTTCTGCTCTGCTCACACAAAGGGTGTGCAGAACTGGATCACCAAGGTGCCTTGTGGAGTTCTCCCTCTAGCTTCAGGGCAAGTGCAGAACAGTTCTACAGCAGGTTTGCAACTACTCATGAGACAATAAGCAATTTCTAGTCAACTCTCAAGGAAAACACAACTGAAAGTTAATGAGAGGTTTTTTTGTATATAAACCTATTTCATTTACAACCATATGCACATGGTATAGATTCATCCTCCATATCCCTAGCAAGTTGCCACTGGATTCCTTGATATTTCAAACATTTTATAACTTTAACTTCTACACTAGACAATCTCTGGAGACAAGGCTGAGAGTTACATGAAGAAGGCTCCTTGGACTAAACTTACCCTCCTGCTTCTCTGGGCCACATATTATGTTGCTGGCACTGAGTGTTTATTTGCTTAGCTGTTTTAAGTATTTCAACTTCTAAATCTAACATCAAAATCATCCCTGCAATGACCCTCACTGAAAGAGTCCCATCTCTGCTTTCTCTGAAGCCCAGTGGAATTTGCTCTCTGTTCATAACCATAACTCAATTCGCCTGATTTAGCTTCTCCCTCAAGGAAGAAATACATCATCAGTAAGTAGAAAAAAAAATCATTGTCCTTCAGCAGCAGCATTATGCTGAAAATGTAAATGTGAAATTTCCAGGCACAGTCATTGTGAGTCCAGTCTGTGCTAAGACTAGTGAGGTAGTAAACTGGTAATAAACCTAGGACTCCATTATTCTAACTGCTGAATACCATGGCTGCTCAGAAATGCATGTCATAGCAACAGCATACATTGAACCCAGGTCATCCTGCTCCAAAAGCACAAGTTCTTCTTGCCAAGTGAGTTAAAAGAAGAAACTCCATCAATTATCAGCAGTGTAGGGCTTATGACAGTTAGCTGTTTGATTCTGATTCTAGCCAACAGAGGAGCAGTGGTTGCCCCAGAAGGAAGCATCCCAATTAGCTGTCTTCTGTGGCTGTGAATAGTCAACAGGGTGCCTGCTTCTGCTTGGGAAACACAAATGCCCAAGCTTGCTTTGTTATCCTTATACGTGAAGGATTCTTCTTCAAGTGCCACTCCTGTCATAAGCCCTATACTGCAGTAATTCAAGCATCTTTCTTGCATTCCCGCTCAACCCTGAATACTGTTTAATCACCCACGTCGAATGCACAGAGGAACCAGCACTCGAAAAAGTAGTGGAGGTTACTTACTGGCAACATATTGGCAATTTGTTGAGATGTGCAGTCCCAATCTGTGCCCCATCCCTTCTGCTTTGGATCTTACTCGATCGGCGGTATGAGGAAAGAACTGGAGTGGCATCCGCCTGCACTGCCTGTTATGCCCTCAGTCTTACGCCCAAGGTGAACCACTGCACAGGTACAGGCCAACAGGCACTGCCTGCTCGTTTCAGCACTTGTGTGCATGATGTACACATGCGCTATGTGTCAAATACGGATAGGGCCCATGTCTCAAAGAACAACTAGTAACCTCCGTTTACTGCCGTTGACCCTGCTTCACACGATGGTGTCAATGTGCCATAGACTGATGCTTTTTGCTGCTGAAAATGTTTGGAAAAGGTCGTTGTCCCCTCTCCTGCGTGGCCAGTTACAGCTGGCTTAGTGCCAGTCTGCCTGCAAAGAGCTCCCCCATCCAGGGGGCTAGCGAACTCCCTGGCCAATGTAATGACATTGTCTTGTGCCAGAATGAAGATTAGGCTTCACAGGTGGCAAGTCAGGGAAGCCAAAGGAATCTCCTTGCCCAGAATCTGCACGGCCTGAAGTTCTGGGTGAGCAGTTGTGGCAATTCCCTTAGGGGATCGTGTCTGTTTTCTGCATGGCATGTAACCAAATGGCAGGGACTTCCCACTGTGCAGACGCATCCCAGTCCCTTTGGCTCTGGTGGCACTACAGCGATCTGTCGACAGAAGTCACTGTCAGAAGAGATTTCCTGACAAAACGTCTTGTTGACAGAGAGCGGCCACGCACAAAAGCCAATCGACAGAGCGCTTTGTTGGGTCAACAGAGCGGCCGGACTGCCCAGCTGCTCTCTCAACAAAACAGGCACCCGGAAGCACAGCAGATAGTACTACCCATTGTTGTGGACGCTCCGTCTGTTGAGAGAAGTTCCCTGGGGGAATTTACGTAGCTGTTTTGTCAACAGAAATCTGTCAAAAAGGTGATATTCCTCATAGCAGAGAGGCAGAACTCTCTCGGGGAAGATGCTGGGTTTATTCAACATGCTGTTTACAAAAGGCACTTTGACTATGTCTACACGGGCAGCCTCTGTTGACAGAGGTCACTGTTGATAGAGAAACCTCGGCAGTATCTCTGTCGACAAATCGCATCTACGCGTAAAAGAAGCTCAAACGAGCAATCCACTTGGTCAACGGAGAACAACCAGCCTGCCCTGCCCTGCGGTCTCTTGACAGAATGGCTGACCAGAAGCTCTGCAAACAGGGCTGCCCTGGGGAAACTGGATGCTCTCCCTGTCAACAGTAGTATCTACATGGGCGCTCTGTCAACAGAGGCATTATACCTGATTGGGGAGAGGTATAACACTGCTGGTTGAACAGCTGAGTTTTGTTGACAAACTCTCCACAAAGTGCTTCAACTGTGTAAACATTGTGAGAGTGTTGTTGACAAAGGCCCAGTTTTGTCAACAGAGGCTGCCCATGTAGACATAGCCTTTGTGTGTAAAATGCACAGCCCGTTTAAAACACACTAGTGTTAACTGTAGCCTTTGAGTCTGGAGAACAGATGGAAATAGGGCGCTAGGCTCCAGTCCATCTGATACCCTTCACCAAAACTAACTAACCATAACAAAAGAAAAAAAGAACAACAACAGACACAGTAAAGAAAGAAGAATAAAGAAATCCCCTATGCAGATCTTAGCCACCATTAGTCCCTAGGGTTCAGTTCAACTCACACAACAATCAGATGAGTGTGAGAAGTGGATTTGCCTGGCTATGGATATTTAAACTTTAGATTTTGCTGAGCTCCCTTTTTGCTTTTCACCCTTTGCTACTGACCAAATGGGGTTTCCCTCCCAGTATATAGGAGCTTCTGTTATCTCTTTATGAATCGCTCCAAACGGCTTGTCTCTGATTGGTCTTTTGCAGCTGCTCTTAGATGCTGGTGCCCACGTTGAGGGGTCCACTGTTAACAGCAGCGAGGACAACTACGCTGAAACCCCTCTTCAGCTGGCTTCAGCAGCCGGTGAGTCAAATGGGACACTTCCATTCTTGTTCTGAAGGTCACAGGAAAACTCTGGCAGTAGCAGAGCTCGGGCTCAGGTGTTTAGGTTTACTTGGGTTGGGATTTACTTTGGATTTCACCTTAAATCAACTAACAACGTAAGGTGCATAGAAAATTTCAAATTGGTGGGGACCTAGCTAGTTCAGGAGCATGGTTAATGGGGTACGGTACATTTCCATGCCTGAATAACTAGTGGGAGCCTTGACCCAGTTAGCAACATCCGAGATCTGTTATCATCTGCTGTTTGGTGAGCAGCCTGAAACAAGCTGCTGTGTGTGTCAACTCACTCTACATTTACCACTGCGGCTGATTACCCTGCCTGCCAACAGCCTCAGCAGGGAGGCCCAGTGCGGAATAGGACTGCAGCATGCTTTCATTCGTATGGTATGTCTACACGCCACAGCCTGTAGGGAAAAGCAGTGTGGACACAGACCTGTTGCTAAAGCCAGCAAATGTGCATTCTGTCTGTCTGCAAAAGTGCTGACAACTACTCCCTCCCACCTGACCCGCTCCCATGAGTGGGCTTTTGCTTTGTTGGCCGCAAAGCATTCCCGTCCACAGGGCAGCATTCACACGTGCTTCTAAGCAGCTACGAATAACACAAGTTTTCTCAGGCAGGTGTAAGTGCAGAGCAGGAGTGGGGCAGTGTTGAGAAAATTAGGCTGCCACTGTCCATTCCCTGCCTTTCCTGGAGCTGAGCAGAGAGGGAGGCATCAGACTGGCACCTGTCATCAGCCAGAGTCACCCTGGGGATAAAACACTCTTGGTCATACAGGCTGTGTCTACACTAGCCCCAAACTTCGAAATGGCCACGCAAATGGCCATTTTGAAGTTTACTAATAAAGCGCTGAAATGCATATTCAGTGCTTCAATAGCATGCGGGCGGCCGCGGCACTTCGAAATTGACGCGCCTCGCCGCTGCGCGGCTTGTCCCGACGGGGCTCCTTTTTGAAAGGACCCCGCCCACTTCAAAGTCCCCTTATTCCCATGAGCAGATGGGAATAAAGGAGACATCGAAGTGGGCGGGGTCCTTTCGAAAAGGAGCCCCGTCGGGACGAGCCGCGCAGCGGCGAGGCGCGTCAATTTCGAAGTGCCGCGGCCGCCCGCATGCTATTGAAGCACTGAATATGCATTTCAGCGCTTTATTAGTAAACTTCAAAATGGCCATTTGCGTGGCCATTTCGAAGTCTGGGGCTAGTGTAGACGTAGCCACAAAGATATATGTTTTATCTAATTTTTTTAAAGCAGCAGCATAATCTTAGGCCTATTCTCCAAGCAGATGCCATGTTAGGGGTTTGCATGGACTATAAAGACTAGCCTTGCCAGCCCAAAGCTCATACTTCTTCTCCGTCATCTGCAGCCTACCAGTTTGGTTTTCCTCTCTCCATCATTTGAGGCCTGGTTATTATGGGATGGATTCTCTGGCTTGCTCTTTTTTGTGCCATCCAAATGGCACAAAGGAAGCAGAAGCTGGTCCCCCATGGGGCAATGGGGTGGTGGATGGCTGGAATGCATGTTGCTCCAGCTATCTATGGCTGCAGGATGGCCCCCTTGGAGGCAATAGCTAGCTAGAACAGTTTAGAGAAGCTCTCAGGTTTCCTTTGAGCCCCCTACACCCCGATGGAGTTGACAACTGAGACTCTGGCCCTATTAAAGCCAGATGTACATACAACTGCAACTACGGTGTAGCTTGACTTCAAATGGTGAAACACGGGAGAAAAAAAATTAACTTAAAAAAATTTATCTTTTCTCCCCCATCCCACCTCCCCGCCCCCTCTTCACATATAAAGATGTGTCTCTGCTTCAAGTAGAATACAGGACTGGGTGACTTAACTTGTGGGTTCTCTTCTGAGCACTGTCTCTCGCTAGTTGTGTGGCACTGAGCAATTTGAGCCTCTTTCTGCCTCTGTTTTCTCTGTAAAACGGGGATAATAATAGCGCCCTTCCTCTCAAGGTGCTGTAAGGCATAATTAATGCTCATGGGGTGCGACGGAAGTGCCCACTACTAGCAGTGGAAGTACTCTATGACTTTTACAGGATGTCAGAAAATGGAATTATTGTTACTTCTCTCCAAATTCTTCTCTTAGGGAATTACGAGCTGGTCAGTTTGTTACTGAGCAGGGGTGCAGATCCCCTCCTGAGTATGATGGAACTCAATGGGATGTCCTCCTCGCTTCACGAAGATATGAATTGCTTTAGTCACTCAGCAGCACATGGGCACAGGTAAACCACTTAAGATCTGCCTTAAATAGAAGACCCTCTAAATGCTTGTACAGATTTACTGAGGTCTCTTGCCTGAGCCCAATGTTGGAAGCTCCCCTCATCGTGCTCAGGGTGTAGCACAGTTTTACACCACAGCTCCCAGACCAAAAATCCCTGTCCACGCTGGTCTCAGAAGGGTTGCTAAAACTCTGCTGACGATAGCCATGTTTTAATGCAGTAGAGTTGATGGCATCATTCTGACTCTAGTGTGGCCAAACCAGCATTTCTTTTTGAAAGGACACACCGGAAAGTAATTATCACATTCAGTGATTCTGTTCCGAAAATAACTGTGTAAAAGTGGCACCATCTCATTCAACAGATGGGTTTGCAGCTCTGTATTTTAGTCACTGAAGTCAGCAAATAAGTTTCTCCTGCTTTTTTCACACCTGTTGGCACTGCAGAGCAACCAGCGCTAGGAGAGAAGGAGCTGGATTTGCTTCTGGGTCAGGCAGCAGCAGCTACAGAATTGTTAAGTTCCAACTGCACGGCAGAATTCTAAAGATGTGGAATGTGTGTGGATAACTGAAGGCAGAACGTAATGGCAGGGAGGTTGCAGAGGTGAAGCTGGGGGCAGAATTAGGCATGGAGAAACTTTAATATAGATGATATCTGAAGCAGAGGAAAGCCAGTTGGATCCTCCATCCCAGCCTCTGTCTGCAAAGTTAGTGTTTAGAAATACCATTCTGTGAACTGATCCAGAAATCATTCTAGCCCAGTCTCCATCAGAAAAATTAGCTTTGGTGTAATCACATTGATATATTTACACCAATTCCAGACCCTGAATCTTAGATGTGCTGCAGCAGTGTGCTACTGAGCTTACGTCAGTACAACACATGATGGAAACTTACCAAACTGAATCACAACAATGTAAAACCCCCATTTATATTGGTGCAGCATGTCAGCATTAAAGCTTGGATCCCCAGGAATGACAGTGATGTAGTTATGCCAGCAAGTGTTTTCCTAATGCTAGTCTCCATGACTCGAGAGTTTGTGAAGTGGAAAATGGCCTTTTTTGCAGCTATCATGCCTGACTGTTGCACCTGATCTTTTCAGTGTTAACATCCTTGACTGTGCAATGTCTTTGACTAAAGCATCTGATGGGTTGATTATGCCACAGTAAGAGCCCTCTTTCTAGAACGATTCATACTGTGCAAATAATGATGTTAAGTCTCCTACTTCCCGATGATTTGTGCAGAAGGGCGATCCGAAACCATGAGATTCTGCAGTGCCAATTTATGCACTGAGAGCGCCAGCTAGTGGCAGTTCAGCACATCATCTTATGTTGGCCCGATTGCCTTGGAGAGCCTGCGTCTGTCTCATGGCTTCTCACCTCTGTAGGAAGAGCCAGGACCCAGCCACTCTAAATGGGATCCTGTTAAGCAGAAGCAAGGCACTTCTGGTATTGGCTGGTCTGCCAGCCACTCATGGCAAACATTCACGGGATTTGATGCTGAAAAGCTCTTGCTTTTCCTAACTCAGGTTTGCTGACAGAGAAACCAACCCTGACTAAAGTGCTATAATAATGTTTAAAGACCCAGTCATTAGAGGAACCCAAATGTATCTCAGAGAGTGTTTCTCTCTGGAAAGAAATGAGTCACTAAGTCAGGCTTCCAGGAGTTCTGGGACCAAACCACCCTGCGCAGCCTGTCTGGCTTGTGAGCCTGTCATTAATTGGAGAGCATTTCCTTCTGTTTCCTCTGCAGAAATGTGCTACGCAAGCTCCTGACCCAGCCCCAGCAGTCAAAGGGAGATGTTCTGTCGCTGGAGGAGATTTTAGCCGAGGGAGTGGAGAGTGACACATCCAGCCAGGACAGCTCCCATGAGGGGCAGGTCAGGCTGTGTAAAACCAGGATGAAGGCCCTGCAAGAGGCCATGTATTACAGTGCTGAGCATGGCTACGTTGACATCACCATGGAGCTCAGGGTACTCGGTAAGGCAGGTTCTTTAGCACTAGGTTTTGTGAGTGCAGGGATTACAGGTCCCTCGGGGAAGGCCCTGCACCATCACGTTCAAACCTGCCACCAACTGATGGAGTCTCTAATTAGTCTCTAATTTAAATAGAAAATAATGTCAAACTGTTTACTGATCACTCAGCTGCCTATTCAAAAGGGCTCAATGATTTAGGGTGCCCCAGTTTCTGCCTACATAGCTGGAACAGGCTGGGACCTGAAGATCAGAGCAGCTCAGCCCTTCAAGCCACACTATTTGAAGTCAGTTGGAGGTGCGAGTACTCAGAACACCTGAAACCTCAGGCCCCTTTAAAGAGTCTCAATTTGAGCTCTGAATACCAAAGGCAGCCAATGCCCAGAAATGGGGTCTGAGGATCCACACTGCACCTACTGTAAAGTAGGAGACTGAAGACTTTCAAATGTGCATGTTGAGCTAGAACAAGTGGCCCATAGTATTAAATTATAGCAAACAAAATGGCTTTGTATAAAATTGGCCACTCCCTGTGATATAATGGTGCAGCTAATCTGCAGAATGTAGTTCAAATTTAGATTAACGTTGTGCTTTCAGAGAAAAACATTACACAAAATTGAGATTAAAAGGGTAGCAAGCTTGGCAAGAACCAGGAATGGCTGAGTTCTGACACTGATTTTCACAATGGCCACAGTTAAGTCACTTCACTCTCCCATGACTCAGTTTCCTCACCTTTAAAATGGGGATAGTTGTACATCCACTTCCCAGGTATGCTGGAAGGGAAAATTGGTTGGGTGCAAAGTTCTTTCAAAATAAAGAGAGCTATTTAAATGCTGATGATGATGATAATGATTACAACAAAAGGTGGAAATACAGGTTGAACCTCTAGTGCAGCAACATCCATGGTCCAGCATGATTTTAAGTGAGACAGATGTCCACTTGTCATGGGTGTGGCCAACTTTCCTGTGGTCCCATAAAGTTTGTTTACAGCCACTAGTCCTGGCTCTGTGTTCTGTGCTGTTCTTTAGCTGTGATTTACCTCTGCCCAGTAAGCAGTGGAAGTGTTGGTAGTGCTGCTAGACAATACTGACCTCCCACCCCGTGGTTCAGTAAATTCTCTGGGTTGGCACCAGTCAGGTCTCCAGGGTGCTGGATGAGAGAGGTTCAACCTGCATCTTCTTGCCTGCTATTTCAACACTTGTACTCTACTCCCTCACTTTCCTTTGTGTCTGGTTACAGGAATCCCATGGAAGCTTCATGTGTGGATTGAGTCATTACGGACAACCTTCTACCAGTCTCGCTATTCTGTGGTGCAGAATCTCTTGAGAGAGTTTGCCACTATTAAGGAGGAGGACTATAATGAAGAGCTGGTTAATGAAGGGCTGCAGCTAATGTTTGATATCCTCAAAACCAGCAAAGTAATCTTTTTTTTTTTTTAATATGAAGCTGAAATCTTTCAACCAGGAGTTTCACAATTATTTGTTTATTGTTGGTAGGAACAGAAGCAATATAACTGCGCATTGGGGTCTGGTGAATTATGCATGTACAGACTGTCATGTCTTTGTTTATCCAAGCTCATGCAGTATTGCACCGTCAAGGATCAAGACGGGAGCAATCTAATACTTGCTTCCCCTGTGTCAATGACACTCCTTTTACTGGAAATGGGAATCCCTGTAAAAACCCCAGCTTAGTTGAGTACGCTGAGTGAATTTGCAGTAATGGAAGGTATTACCTGCAAAGTACTCCAAAGTGTCTCCGCTACATTGCATCTGATGAGGCAGGTCTTTGCCCACAAAAGCTTATGCTCCAAAATCACTGTTAGTCTATAAGGAGCCACAGGACTTCTTGCTGCTTTTGCAGATACAGACTAACTTGGCTACCCCTCTGATACTTGCAAAGTATTGAGGAACTCAGGCTTTCGGTAGCATCTCATTACCTTCCTAGAATTTTCTGCACAATGTTGTTATTAGCTTTACTGTGATTAGCTGTTACTAGCAATCTATCTTTCTTCTAAAAATTGGCCTGACCTTGCATCCATTGAACTCCATGGTAGTTTTTGCCTTGATTTCAACTTATATTGTTGTAGAGTCTCTGACGATAGCAGGGAGAGGCAGTGGGTGGTTAAAAACCACACAAAATTTCAACTTTAAAATAATGCAATAATAAAAAGCTCTCTTAGGTTATGAACTTTCCCTGACCCTTTCATAACTTCAGAACCTCATCAATTTTGTTAGTCTCTAACGTGTTACAGGATTGATTGTTATTTGTGAAGCTGCAAACTAATACACCCCCTAAGACGATCCTTTAAATTTAATGTGGATAAGTGTAAAGTAATGCACATTGGAAAAAATAACCCCAAGTATACATACAATATGATGGGGGCTAATTTAGCTACACCTAAGCAGGAAAGAGATCTTGGGGTTATCATGGATACTTCTCTGGAAACATCCACACAGTGTGCAGCAGCAGTCAAAAAAGCAAATAGGATGTTAGGAATTATGTAAAAAGGCATAGAAAATAAGATAAAGAATATTTTACTGCCCCTTTATAAAACTGTGGTACACCTGCATCTTAAATACTGTGTACAGGTGTGGTCTCCTCACCTTAAAAAAGATATTTTGGCATCAGAAAAGGGCAACTAAAATGATTAGGGGTTTGGAACGGGTCCCATGTGAGGCAAGGTTAAAGAGACTGGGACATTTGCAGTTTAGAAAAGAGGAGACTGAGGGGGGGATAGGATAGAGGTATATAAAATCATGAGTGGTGTGGAGAGGGTGAATAAAGAAAAGTTATTTACTTGTTCCCATAATATGAGAACTAGAGGCCACCAAATGAAATTAATGGGTAGCAGGTTTAGAACTAATTTAAAGTTCTTTTTCACACAGCGCACAGTCAACCTGTGGAACTCCTTGCTGGAGGAGGCTGTGAAGGTCAGGACTATAACAGAGTTCAAAGCAGAGCTAGATAAGTTCATGAAGGTTAGGTCCATAAAACGCTATTAGCCAGGGGGTAGGAATGGTGTCCCTGGCCTCTGTTTGTCAGAGGCTGGAGATGGATGGCAGGAGATTGCTTGATTGTTGTCTTCAGTCCACCACCTCTGGGGCACCTGGCACTGGCCACTGTCAGCAGACAGGATGCTGGGCTAGATGGACCTTTGGTCTGACCCAGTAATGGCCATTCTTATGTTCTTAACAGAGTAGCCTGAGAAGTCACACTGTGGGCTTGGCTGTGTAGAAGTCAGGGGAGCTTTCCCCTGTGAGACTTGCACTCTCTAACATTAATTCTTTATTCCTTGACAGATGCATGCCACACACTTGCTGAGAATATTTTTGTTGTAATTCACCCCCTGCTAGGTCTAGAGTTGGCCCTTCTGCACAGAGGTCACCCTTTGCACAGAGTGGTCCTTAAAAACAGTAAAAGTAGCAGACGAAGATTCTTTTGACGCAAGCAGCAAGCAAACTATTACAGCCTGAGGAGCCTATTATTAAACACTACTGACAGAAATTCCTTCTTCCTTGCAGAATGATTCTATCAACCAGCAGCTAGCAGCCATCTTCACCCACTGCTATGGCAGCAGTCCTATACCCAACATTCCTGAAATCCACAAGACACTGCCAGCCCGGCTTGGTGAGAGGCTCAGTTTTGTCTCTGGGAGAGAGTTTCCATGGTGGTTTTGCTTTTTCTCCTTGGCTGCCTGCAGCGTTTTATTAAACTTGTCCCTCCTCCACCTTTCTCCAACAGATCCTCACTTTCTGAACAATAAAGACATGTCGGATGTGACTTTTTTAGTGGAAGGAAAGCTGTTTTATGCACACAAAGTCCTGCTGGTTACCGCTTCCAACAGGTGAGTCGGCCTCCAGGAACTACATGCACTAGCTGCCACTGAGTTATTCACAGGTAAATAGGATAGTCATGAAGGCTGGGCCTTGTAAGCCCTTGCTCACATGAGCAGCCCTCAGCCCCCAGTAGTCTCAATGGGGCAACTGGCATTAGTAAAGGACTACTCAAATTTACATTATCAAGCCACAAGAATTTTAGAGACAGATTCTTTGCTTCTGCTCAGAGCATTAGAGAGTGGGGTCCGGCCTGATTTTCTCCCCAGTCCCAGTGCGGGTTGGAACAACACAAAGGCTGCTCTGACATGCACTAGTGGTTAACGTTCACCTGGGAACCGTCCTCCACTGAGTATACCTGGAGTGCAGCTTGCTCTAGTGCAGGGGAATGAACAAACTTGCCAGGCCCCTAGGCAAGATGAGGGTTTGCGGGGGAGGGAAGGCGGGGCAGCTCCATGCTCCTAGAAGGAGAGGGCCTCAGGTGGCTGGGTCAGGGGTCAAGGCAGCCAAGCTTCAGCACCACCCCAAGAGTGCTGCAGAGGTCACCCTTTTGAATGGCTGGGCCCTGGGCAATTGCCTGCTTTCCCTTCCCCCTCCCACACCAGCAGACTTACTCCCTCCTTCCCTTCCATCCTTGTCTCCGACCTCTTTTCCCACCGCCCTGAGCTCCCAGTGCCTTCGAGGATGAGGAAAGGACAGCATAGGAGCCAGATTGCCTCATCCCAAGAAATTCCTCTGGAAGAGTGTTAAGGCCACTTTTGCACCCTAGAAGACAACGGGAGTGATGGAAGTAAAGAATCTAGCTGCTATGTACCTTGATCTTTCACAAAATACACCGAATTCTCAATATTTTATCAATGCATTTTGGTGATACTGTACTGTTGAGTCTATTACAGGCTCGGTTATTTGCTTTTTAAACTAATATTAATACATCGTACAGTTCTAGGCAGCTGATTTAGCTCAGTGTCACTCCAGTCCTATATGAATCTAATACCACTGATTTCGGTGGAATAGGAGCATCTTAAAACTGGAGAACATGGAGATAAATCCAGGCCTTGGAACTCTTCAGATTGAGAAGTCAGAAGTTTTATAGTTCAGTTGCTGTTCGAGATGATGGAAACACAATTGTTTGGAAAATATAAATGCCAGTACAGCAGGACCAAGATTTTCCATTTCCCCATTTTGCTTACTGACAACTCATCAAGAAAAGATGATTCAGAATGGCAAAAATGAAATCTATTAAGCAACCATTTTGTCTCCATTTTTTTTTCCAGATTTAAGACCCTGATGACCAATAAAACAGAGTTAGACGGCCAAGGCAGTAAAACTGTTGAAATCAGTGATATGAAATATAATATTTTCAAGGTATGTAAATTGTGTGCACCCTGCTCATTACCACTGTTTGTCTGCTCCCATCCTTATTGTGAAGAAAAGGCTACAAATATTAATGCCAGAGCTAAATGATGATAGTGAGTGGTCTGATTCAAATATCTCTGCATTTCTGATGCATTCTGATCTACATCCAAATTTGTCAGCATGGGCCTAGCTCTGGGAAAAAAAAACACTATTGGATCTCCATAAAGGAGGACAAATGAGGTCTTTTATTGAGTACGTTTTTGTAGTTCTGGAAGTTCCCAGGCACAATTTTCATGCTGTGTTAAGCAAAAAAATAAGCCTGGTTAGAGCCGGAGAGCTGCCAGGCTTCACATTAATTCAAATCAGACGATCAGAAGTCTGTGGGGCTCCCTTTAAAGACTTGAAGTTGAGAATTCCACTTTTACTTGTGTTGATGTTTCCATATTTAAGTGACCTCAGGGAGGTTCACTCATGATGAAAAGAGGGGGGTATTAACAGCAGGTCACTGAAATGCAATAGTCAGGCATTGTTCCAGCTTTCCAAATCTGCATTTCAAATTAGGAAGTAAATGTGCAGAATAGGGAAATCTGAAAGTGCAGAACCACTGAAAGTCTGTAACTGTTTCACTGACATGTTTAGGACTCATCCTGGTTTTCTCTGAGTGTTCATCCCAACACAGTATCTCTGCAGCCGCTGGGAATAATCTGAGCACAGAAACATCCCTGCTGCTCCTTGCCAGTAGGGTTTCCTATGTTTGTAGTTGAACTGAAAAGCATTGCAATGTCTGCATCTAAACGGCGGGGCTCAGGCCTGAGACTGATGACAATAAAGTTGAATGTATTAAGACAACTCCTCTTCAAGTCGCATGAACGAGGTCTTTGATCAAGGGGGTTCTGTGATTCTGGGAGCTCCAAGGCATGCGTTTCAGGCTGTGGTATCTGTGGTGTCATAGCACCAAAGGGAACAGGGAGAGGAGTTTTGCCTTTCAAGACAGTGTAGTGGATTGAAAAGTAACACAAAAAACTGTTTAAAAAAAATTACCCCTGAAGGGATTTATGCAAATCACATCCCAACATAGGTGGCATTCATATAAAGTGTGGGGTGGGGCAGGATTATGGGAAGACTGGGGGACATTCTTAGGACATGAGGTTACCTACAAAATGTGGTATAATTTTCACTATTGGGGAGACAATTCTGAGCCATCTGGAGTACAGGTCAAGAACCCAGCATTCTGCTCAGCACCGGGAAGAGGGATCACGTTATGTCGTGTGTTTGTACGGCATCTAGAACCCTGGGATCCTGACAGCAGCCACCTGGCTCTGCTGTGCTATAAATAGAATGACCTTGGTTTTCAAGGGAAAAATCAGTTCCCTGGCAATGGGCTTGAGTGCATGAAGAGGATCGTTTTGGTGAGCAGTAGGAAGATGTGCATGGGAGGGTCAGAGAGGCAAGACTATCCTGCACCTGTCACCTCAGCCAAACAACCCCTCTTTTCGCAGCCCCAACTCTGCTGGCTGAAGGACATGTGGTACAGGGAGGCTTACTGGATCTCTACAGAGGGGAGGGCATCACCTGCTGGCAAGATGTATGGTGCACACGCACTCTGCTAGTTTTGCTAGTCTACTGCTGGCTGGCAGCGCCTGGGTGCCACTAGCCTGAAAAACTACAAAACCCAGGACCCATGCAGTGTTTCTACAGGGGCCTTGCTGTTGCTCAGAGACATGTTTGTCATCCTTGGCTTAAATACCCTGATGCGGGCCCCTTCACAGCCAGAGAGAGAAAAGAGCATTAGAAAGCAGCCCAGCCAGGCCACCAACCATAGCAAAGTTATCATCAAGCCCCACAGGAAGCTGGAGCTGCAATTTCTGCTGCTTAAGAAGGGCAGCACGAGCATTCAAATTCCCGTGTCCTGACTGACAACAGTTTTAGGCAGGTCCCTTTTCCCATTCCAGATGCTGATGCAGTATTTATATTATGGAGGAACCGAATCTATGGAAATTCCCACCGTTGATGTTCTAGAGGTGAGAAAAAGTTTTCTTCCACTTTCTGCCAAATGCACTCGGGCATGAGAGGGCACGGAAGCAAAGGCGTTGAAAGGAGGGGATATTTTCAAAGCGCATAGTGTTGCTTGACAAGTGACTTCTGGAAGAGAGGAGAGCAGCTACCAGTGTTTTTACAGGGCAGAAAAATGTGTTAAATGTGTATTCTTTTAGGAGAAAATAAGGAATTGTGGAAGGTGACTGTGTTTGAGTGTCTCAGGAAGTTTATCCTCTGAAGAACAAAGCAGTTACTACTTCAGATAGCTTGTGCAGAACAATGGGCTCTGGGTGTAGATGAGACCATGCCATCTCAAAATACGATGTGGGGTATTGAACAGCTTCTGTATGAGGGGAATTTAATAAGACAGGAAGAGATGGTATATGAGAGTGGTCTATAAAATCACGAGTGGTATTGAGAAAATAAATGTTATTTTCTCTCTGCACATGGGGATGGGCAGTGTGTGTGTGTGTGTGTGTGTGTGTGTGTGTGAGAGAGAGAGAGAGAGACACCAAATGAAAATAATAGGCAGCAGGTTTAAAATAAACAAAAAATACTTCTTCATACCATGCACAATCAAACTATGCAACACATTGCCAGGGATGATGTAAATGGTTCAACCTGTAACACGGTTCAAAGAAGACCTACATAAATTCCCGGAAGATAGATTCATCAGTGGCTGCTGGCCAGGATGCACAGAGATGGCGTCTCCAAGAAGCTGGGAATAGGCAACAGGAGACAGATCACTTGATTACCTGTTCCGTTCATTTCCTTTGAAGCACCTCGCATTGGCCACTGTCAGAAGACAGGCTACTCATCTAGATGGGCCTTGGTCTGACCCAGCAAGGCCATTCTTTTCTTTGTAGTCTGTATTGTTTCCCAGCATGCAGCTGACAAACCTGAGAAGCAGTAGCTGTGTTGGGTCAATCCTTGAACTGATCCTGGGATGGTGAAATCTAACAGGACCAGCTTACAGAGACAGAAGCTTCCAATATGAATCCTGCCTACCCCAGAAGAACAGACCATGTGGAATGTGTGATAGCAGACACATTCCCCTCTGTTGTACACATTTTAAACAAACTTAGTGAGGACTCAAGTCATCTCAAGTCCCATAAGCAAAGAGGAAGATGAATTCAGCTGCTCGTGGATGGATAAGTGTTCTCCTTCTGACTGATTTTTCTGGGAGGTGCACAAATTTAAGAATTCAGAAAGGCCCTGCTACCTTCATTAAACATAAGAACAGCCATATTGGGTCAGACCAAAGGTCCATCTAGCCCAGTATCCTGTCTGCTGGCACTAGCCAATGCCAGGTGCCCCAGAGGGAGTGAACTGAACAAGTAACAATCTCTGTTCTGCCATCCATCTCCAGCTTCTGACAAACAGAAGCAAAGGACCCCATGCCTTACCCATCCAGGCAAATAGTCATTAATGGACCTAACCTCCATGAATTTATCAAGCTCTTTTTTAAAACCCTAACAAGAGGTAGCCATGTTACTCTGTACTCCAACAGAACAAAGCAGAAATGTAGCACTTCAAAGACTAACAAAATGAGTTATTGGTGATGAGCTTTTGTGGGACAGACCCACTTCGTCAGTTCAATCTCATTTCCAATACAGACTGACGTTCATGAGTACAGAGGACCAAAAAAAAAAAAAAAAAATTGCAGTAAAAACTGACCAATCAAGTACGCAGGACTAAAGGAGGTGGCAGAGGGATGGGGAATGTTAAGCGTCCGTCCTGCCTGAGATATCGCAACATCCCCCATCCCTCTGCCGCCTCCTTCAGTCTTGCATACTTTATCAGTTTTTATTGCAATTTTTTTTGGCCCTCTGTACGTATGAATGGAAATTGATCTGATGAAGTGGGTCTGTCCCACAAAAGCTCATCACCCAATAAATCATTTTGTTAGTCTTTGAAGTGCTACATTTCTGCTGTTTTGTTTTTTAAACCTAGTTTAGTCCTAGTCTTCACAGCCTCCTGTAGCAAGGAGTTCCACAGGCTGACTGTGTGCTGTTTGAAGAATTTTTTTTTTTTTAAAGACCTGTTGCCCATTAATTTTACTTGGTGTCTTCTAGTTCTAATACTATGGGGAACTACACTTTGATATGCATCGTCATCATTACGGGCCTTTCTGCTCTCACAGGAGGGTTAGGCCTCTGGAGAAGGAGTTTGAGGAAGACGTCGGCCGCACTTTAATTTTGAAAAATCTCTCTCTTGTCCCAATAGCTGCTGTCAGCTGCCAGCCTGTTTCAACTGGATGGCCTCCAAAGACACTGTGAGATCCTATGTGCCCAGACCATCAGCATGGAGAGTTCTGTTAACGTCTATAAATATGCAAAGGTAAAGGTGCAGTTGTCTTGGTTAAAGCACATTGAAATTCAGGCACCTCTCCTGCTTGCTGTGAGGTGTTTTGGGCAGTCGTGGTGCAAGGCGATGCAGGCATGCTCTAGCTGGATCAATTCTGCACTCAATTTGAGTACAAAATTCTCATTTTACAAGCAATCGGTAACTTAGTAAATTGAGCTAAGGTGTGTTACCATAGAAAAGTCAGCAAGAGCAGGCTGCTAAAATTACATCAGAAATTATACACTCTTTTGTTTTATGTGCAGTGACACATAACTGACAGTTTCAGCATTGGGCACTCATGCAGTAGCCCAAGGCTGCTGTATTTGGGTTCCCAACAGCTAAGGGGAAATCATTCTATTTTAAGGGACTTGGGGTGGATTTTCTCATGGTTTCCTTACGTAACCTTCATAAAAAAAAATCTCAACTCCTGTGAAGGATCCCAAAACCTTTGGAAGTTTCTAACGGTCAGACATAAAATTCATTGCTTGACCCCCAGGAGTACCTGAATCTTCTCTGATGATGCTCTAGTAGCTGTAACTAGATCAGCAATTAGTAGGAGACTCTTTGGGAATTAGAGACGGGGGATGCTGAGGCACTCACAGGCATGCTATTAAAGTGTCTCCTCCCCATCCCATTCTGCTCCTTGGTCTAGCAGAGAGCAGGCCTACATCATATACACCATATTTCCATGGCCACTCATATTACATACCAGCTGGCAAGTGTCTTTTGTTCTTGGCCCACACAAAAGACAGGTATCTTGGCCATTTCATCAGCCAGCTGCTCTTTTCTTTAAGGACCACTGTACTGTGGCCTAGCTAACAGCAGGAGATCAGAGGATTAAAAATAAGGTGTACTTAATCCCCTGGTAAATATCCCAGTAAGCTGAACTGCTCTGGCTGCACGCGCACACGCAGGAAGAGGAAAAGGATAGTTGAACTTAGCAGGGGTACCCCTTCCCCCACGGTCATTTGTTTTGCAGCCATCTTGTCCAGTGAAGCAGGCAGAGGGGAAGGGCTTAGCACAGGCAGAGAAAGTCACTGACTCTTGTTTGTTTTACAGATTCACAGTGCACCTGAACTGGCCTCGTTCTGCGAGGGCTTCTTCCTCAAACACATGAGCTCCCTGCTGGAACAGGACTCCTTCCGACAGCTCATCTATGGCAGGAACAGCAAGGTGCAGGGTCTGGACCCTCTGCGGGACCTGCAGACAACATTGGCCAGTCGCTTGCACTCTATTTACATCACCTCAAGAGTGTGAGGCAGGGACGCAGCAGCAGCAGCAGCAGCAGCAGCACTAGGGCACCACACCGTACTGGCACAGGACCTTATCCAGCCAGAGCTTCCAGGTCTGCCTTATGGAACCACTGGCTGGTGCTGCAAGCCCCCGCAAGCTGAGGCCTTAGGGCCTTCATTTCTCTGGGGAGTATGTTTGGGTGCTAACAATGAAGGAAGGGAGGTGGCTTTTTCTTCTGTGCTGCACAGCATCAGCACCTCGCCAACAAGAAAAACTGAGGCAGCAACCAAGCCCCGCGCTGGATGAGCGGCTCTATGTTGCCATTTTCTGGAGCATAAGGCAAAAGCTGCTAAGGAAACAGAATGCAAATGCAGCAGAGCACATCTTAACAGGAGCCGCTTCTCTAACATGCTAATCTCAACCATCTATCAAACCTTCTCAGGTTGATGTATATGCGCACATGGTGCTTTTAGATGTGTGGGTTCAGAGTCCTCTAATCCCATAGCCCCCAAGCATTGAGTCACTTGAAGTGATGTTGTATAGTAGTGAGCACACAGGACTAGTCTGTTGCTATGACCACCTTTTACACAGGGCAAAAGACTAGCATTATTTCCCATACATTATTTGCACCTTATGGCACACACTTAGTAAACCACAAGGCTGAGAAAAGGGAAGAGGCTAATAATAGGCCTCTACAATTACCAATTGACAATTAACACCTACTTTGGAGAATTTAAGAGTTTTAATCTACTTGTCTGTGTTCAGGGGTAGCTGACTTAAGTGATTTGGGCCCAACTGAAGAGAAAATAACCCACCCTATTCAAAGGTTTGATTAAATGTTTTGTAGTGTTTGTCCTCTCATCTTTTAACAGCCTGGGCAGGGCACACACCACTCCTGGGGGGACTAGTGACTGATGCAATAAGAGGGGGAGGTTTTCAAAATTACTCAGCAGGAGCTGCAGTAAACCCTAATATTCTGTGTAGGACCTAGACCCACTGTAAGCCAAGCAGGAACATACAGCTCACTATTCCTTAATGTTGTGCTGGCTTATGCTGGAAGGGGGTGGGGTGGGAGAGGGAGGGCCTGATGCCAGCTCTGACAAACTTGTGGCCTTGGACAAGCCACTTCTCTCTTCAGCTGTCCAGATGGAAGTAATGGGGATGATACTTCCCCACATGCCTTACTGCCATGGGAGCTGGGGGTAAGGATATACTGCATCATACTTGCCACCCATTAATGTACCTTTGCCCTCTATGTCCAGGAAACATTTACATTGCAGTACTTAAAACCAGACACTAACTTTAGCACACCAGAGTCACATATTTTCTTCGCTTACAAACATCTATCGAACTTTAAGTACAAGTGCAGGCCTTAGAAACAAAGATGTAAGCAGGTGACTGATGTCCACTCATCCCCTACAGCCATTCCCTACTGGTCTGTTGGCACATATGGGAAGCCTTAGCCTAAAATGCGTCCTTTTAGGCTGCAGGAGGAGAAGCAGCTTCCACTGCAGAGTTGGTATTTCTTGGAAATCTGAATGATTAAATGCTAGCATGCTGCTAGAAGGCACAGGCTCAGGTGAGAACAGTAGTCAATGGTTGGGGGAGGATGGGAAAGGAAAGGCAGCTTGCAGCATCTCCAACTAACTGGTCAACAGGATCACAAATCACAAGCAAGTTGCGTGAGAGGGAGCTTGGCTAGTCAGGGCCTCATAAACAGAGTTTGCCTATCACTTGGAAATTGGCTGAAAGCACCAGCTGGTCTGACTGATTATAAAACACAGCTTGGAAGAGCACCAGCTTCATTAATCCTGTTTATTCTGACAGGCAGAGGCTATTCCTACTTTAGCAGGGGAAGTCACCCCCAAGAGGCCACATCCAGGACAATATTTCAGAGTTGCGTGAGCTATCTGTACAAAAGCATTAGTCCAGTTTTATTGCTGTAATGTCTGTGTTAACTTGTACATTAATGTTGTCTTTTATGTAAAGGTACCAGGGTTTTGCTAACAACGTAACTAACACTTATGGTTGGTGTACTGACTCAGTTATTTTAATGAGGGGCTGCAATGGGTTGGGATGATGTCTGGGCAGGGGTATCAGAACATGCACATGAGCCAGCACGTTTGGGCAAACACTCACTGGACAAAAATGCTCCCTACTCATGTGCCTTGTCCACATGAGGTGTATGACCCATTAGATTTGGAAAGGGGGAGTTGCTATGGAGGTGTTACACAATAACATTTCCCCCCTGCTGGACACAAGGCTGTTCTGTATATTCATACCTGTGTGTATGTAGGACTAGGGGTGCCTGTAGGTGTGTACAGTAAACTCGTGAAATGTGCAATTTTGAGTTGCACTTAACTCACAATGTTAAGTGCAACTCAAAATCCTCCCAGCCCCACCCAGCCCTGGCTCACCAACTGCGCAGGGCGGGGCTCACCGCCCCCCCCCACCCCGCAGTGGTGAAAGCTCCTCCCAGCTGCAACCAAGCCCCAGAGAAGTGGCAGCCATGAGCCCTTCTAGCCCCTGTTCAAACCCTCCCTATGCAGCTCTAGTTCAATCTCCAATGCGCCCCACCCCCACCCCCAGGACTTACCCTTCAAAAGGAGCTCCAGGTGCTCCTGCTGCTTCCCTGGCTGCAGAACATGCGTTCCACCATGGGAAAAAAGCCGCCCCCTGACTTGCGCAGAAGTGCGTGGGAATGGAACCCTCCGGTACCTCAAGGGACTGCTGTAGTTTACCTTTCACAGACAGGAACAATTCTGAAAATGCCCCATGAAGCACAGCAAGCTCATCAGTGCTGGTACTGTGGGAGACATTACTGAGGATGGAGAGGGACGGCAGTAGGTGTCTACTTGAGGTAACACAATAGGATTTCTCTCTTTCCTGCCTAAGAATCACTTACTTTTTAGAGCACCAGCATTATCAAACAGGGAGCAGGGGAGAGGGAGGGAAAATAAATAAAGTCTTCAGGAGGAAGACTGAGCTATAGCCTTCCCCATTAGTTGTGCCTTCTCTCCCAGTTCAGCAGCTGAGAGCCATGTAAAGTGTCTCAGGAGAGGCAGTGATTCTGTGGAAATCTTCAGGCAAAGGTCAGGCTATGGCAAAACAGGTTTGATGACAGAGCGACGCAGCCTGAGAAGCCCAAAATGTATGTACTATGGAGGTAACTCAGAAGAGGAGATAGTGGGCAAGCCAGCAGGAGGACTACATCTTAATTAACTTTAAAAAAAAATGTTTTCTTCTTCTAAAAGGGATGTAAATGCTGTTTCACTGAAAGGAGGCAGGCAGCTGGGGAGACTACTCCAGCCCACCTGCCTCTTTCCTGGGGCTGCTTGAGCTGGGCTGGAGTTTCCCTGCCCATGGCGCTGCTGCAGGTGGGGAGCACTCCAGTGTGGCCAGAGCAACCCCCACCCCAGCATACTGCATGCAACCTGTCCAGCCGCCACCAGCACCCCAGGCTGCTGCAGCTGGGGACGGTTCCAGGCAGGCTAGTGTACCTCACCCTGCAGTAGCCCCATGGGGCTGGAGCAAACCCCTGCCCAGAGTGGAGGGGGACAACTGCTCCAGCCCCTATGGGGTTAAGGTAATCCTCAGTGTTTAGGGTGAGGCTTACCAGTTAACCCTTCTCACTCCCAATTGCAGAAGGACAGGACTCGTAAGAAGGGCCCTTACCCACCTTTTGGCTGATATATCAAGCACAGAAAAAGGTATAAAGGTACACAAGTATCCTACTTCCACTGCCTCAGCTGCCCTGGCACCAGCACTATGGCTTTAGGGCTTGAGAGGTGCTGTGCACTCAGGCTACGTCTGCACTAGAGGGTTTGGTCGACAAAACCCACAGAGCATCCAGATTCCCAAGGCGTTCTGTCAACAGTAAATCAGCAGAACGCAGCAGTTGTGCCAACAGCCATCTCCCTCTCCCCATGAGGAAGAACACCTGGCAACAGTCTGGGTGTCCTGGGGGTCTTCTGTCCACCAAAAAGGCCTCCAGGGTGCTATGTAGGTGCCCCAGGGGATGCCCTGTCCACAGCAAGCAGTACTTTAGGGTGCCTGCCTCCAGCCCTGCTTAAATCCACAGGGAACCCTGTAGCAGAAAGCTGAGAGCGTGGAGGCAACAGAGTAACATGTGGTCCCCCACACAGTCATAGCCACTGCTCTCTCGAGAGCCTTCACAGAGGGCAGACAGTGAGACACCCCTGGACCCTCGAGGGTGCAGTCCCAGGAGCTACTCCGGGGCACCGAGAAGTGGGCCCCCTCCCGGGCCTGTGAGGCAAGGAGGAGCTACTCCAAGACCCCATGGTGAAGTGCCATAATGCCCCTGCCTATGATCGGATGGCCACTGCTCTGGCAGAATGGAGCCACTCCTCCCACAGCATGAAGCAGGGCCAGGAGAAGGCAAAGGAGCTCTGGGAGGGCTACATCCAAGCCCGGGACACTGACCAATGCTCCAAGGCAGGACCTGCCACCTCGCCCTATTACAAGGAACCAACAACATCCTGGTGGGGAGGGGAAGACACATCACCTCCAACCCGCACCGCTGACACAGCTCCAGAGGCCCTTCCCCCAGTGCCCAACACAGCTGGAGCCCCCAGAGGAGGAGGAGGAGCTGCTGGATCCAGAGGCAGAGACAGCCTCGAAGGCGAGCAGCAACGCCCTGGTCATAAGCCTAGAGCCAGTCCCCACCAGCCAGCCCACCTCTTAGGCATCACAGGGGCTGGGTGAGGGCCCCTCTGGTGAGAGCCAGGTGTGTCCCACAGCCCTAGGGTGCAGGAAGTGCTGCACATGGGCTTTTGGCAAGTTCCCAGGGCAAAGCTCAGGTGGCTCCAGAGAAGCATGGAACTTCAAAGGAAATATACAGGAATAACCTACTTCTCACTGGGGTGTCCTTCGCTCAGGAACTCATCTGTTGCATATTGGGGGGGATCTGAGACACTCCAGGACTGCTGCTCTCCAAGCAAGTGACAATTTCAGAGTAAACCTCTCCATAGGAAAGAAGAAACACACCAGCTGCCATGGTACAAGCAGTCCTAGTGCCAGTAAAATAAAATATGCCTCTTTCAGCCTCCTTACATACTCCTTACCTCATTCGCACATGTGGAACAGTAGGACAGCTTTCTACAGAGGCTCCTGTTACGCAGTAGAACCACAAACCACCAGGTAACTGGACCTTGTAATCTGGAGATCTCAGACAGTGGCTGAAGACTGACAGATGCACCCCAGCACTGTTGGGGGGGGGGGGGGGAGTGCCCCAGGGAGACCGACAAATCAGTCCTCGCAGTAGGCTGGAAACCCAGTTAGATGAGAGTGATTGCGTGACACAGCACAATGCTTTCCCCTGCTGGAGGCAGAGGGATGAGTTGAGTTAGACTGAGGGTACAGCCATACTCCATTTAGTTATAACAATATAAATCCCTCTATACAAAACTGGCTGATGTGATATTTCGGAGCTGAAGCAGACATGCTCCCCGACTTTCAAGCTCTCCCCTTAATGCCAGTCTCTTCCATGAGAGCAGCCACAGGAGCCAAAATGTTTGAGACAGGGCCAAGCCATCAAGCCGGGTCTTGTATTTCACAATTAACAGGTGGGCTTCTTGGCTGAATCTGGGCTCATGCTGCAGAAGCAGATACAGGGCTCTCCAGGGGCCTGTTGGAGACAGGGACTGCTTCCAAAACTGGACTGCAAATTTAGATTTCAGAACAAATCCCCCAACCCCACCCCTACTTCCACTGCAGTAACTGGCGCTCAAGAGCGATCGATCACATAACCATTACACCCCTTCAGAGGCCCTCAGCAGGCTTGCTGGCCTCCTTTGCAGAGCAGTCACAGCCCATTGCCCTGAACCTGCCACTCCTGTGGAGTGCACGTAATTACACAGAATTAAATTCTCAAATTGCCTTGCTCAGTCTCCCAGGAGCTCCCACAGCCCAGAGAGGGGAAGAATTCTACATCTCATCTGTCAGCACACTTCCAGCTTAGCTTTGCTCTGAGCGGGTGGAAAGCCTTTGTGAAGGCACTGCTCTCGCTGCAAGAGTTTTCTGCTGCGCACCTTATGAAAAACAAATTTAGGCATAATTCTGATACAGATACTGCCCTATGATCATGAGGTCTAGATGTTTGTGTGATGGTATCCCCCCAGGTTCCCCAACCTAGCCCGAGAGGATTCGAGGACCAATGAATCTCACCACTTCAGGTATTTAACCTTGCTGTCTAATACCAACAGGCAACCAACTTGCTGTCTAATACCAACTTTTTTTTTAAAGTTAAAAAAAAAAAAAACCCACAACCCACCACTACTACATCAATACACAGTAAGGCATATACTGCTCCCTCTGTACAGAAGAGGTGGGCCTGCATGCAGGTCATTGAATGATCAGCTGACTGCATCTTTGACCACAATCAAATATGAGCTATTCCAGAAAGAAGGCCCTGATGCGAGCAGCAGCCCACCGTTTGACTGCAGCGTAACGCTGTTTGCCTCTTAGAACTTCTCATCGTTTTGCATTATTCTGAGCTAAAAATAACTTCAGCAACTTGTTTTTCACAAGTAGGCCCGAGTCTGTTTCTAACGCTAAGCCTTTGGAGATCAGAAAATATTGATCCTTTTGTTACTGTTCTAATAAGTTAGTGATCTGCATATTTAAGCATTCAAATCGCCCCCAAAATATTGGCTAATCAAACATCAGGCTCCAGGACAAGACCAAACAATGGATGATGAACCCGCAGCCATGCTGCTTAATGCACTACTCGAAGGCAGTCAGATACTGTGGCAGCATGGTATAAAAACCACTACGGGAGAGAATAAAGACACTTGTCTCTTCATTTGTCCCCTAACTGCATGCAGTGCTATTGGAGGCAAAGGGCTCCCTGCTCTAGCACCTGGCTCACATATTCAGAGCTCAGGGCTATGGAAACTCAACTCTTGTAGCTAGAGAGCGGGCAAAGGAGCACTCTGGCAGATCCCCATCTCCCCTTCCTGCCCCACTAACCATAACTGCAGCACCAGATCTGCTCCCCTCCCCCCAGAGGTCAGGGAGGTCACACCAGCTGTCACAATAGCTCCCAGGTCTCCAGGAAGGCAGGCTGATTCCACTGACAACTAGGTCATGACTAACCACCTTCCTGCCGAGAGCGCTGCTCAGTTCATCTGTGGGCTTTGCCATTTCCTTCCAATTAGCCAGAGCACTCGCTCGTCACAGGCTGACAGGGTCACTGCTGCACACAGGGAAGAGAGGGGAAGATACCTATAGCAACAGCTCAGCTCCTGCCTCCACAGGCTGAGCCCAGGCTTGGAATCACAGGACTAGCCTTGGGGGCCTGGAGTGCATTAGAGACGTGCTCCGACAGCCCGAACAGCAAATGCATTATAGGAACTGTCAGGAGTGATGGGTGGGGGTGGCTAGCGCAGAAGCACAAGCAGTTCACCCGGCATTGGCCCTCTGCTATACAGCGCATGCAGCAAAGGAACTGCATGCCTGGGTTCTGCTGGGGCGCCCATAACCCCTCCCACGCATGAGCACATGCCAAGAGTAACCAGAAGCACCCTGCTCCTGGCCAGCCGTGTTCAAGGGGTGGAGAGGAAGTGGTTGTTGGGTAAGGAAAAACAGATCCCATTTGATTCGAGGGCTGTGTGAAGGGTCAGACAGCAGGCCAGGCACAATGGCTGGGCGATGCCGAAGAGGGAGCCCTAGAGCGTCAGTTTCGAAGGCAGCACAGGGCCCTAAGACAAATAGGAGATTCTGAAGCCACCCGATAAATGGAAGAAGTTGTCTGACAAGCGTCACACCAAGCGGGAGTTGGGGACTAGTGGGGCTGTAACAGGAGCCTATGGCAGGTGCACAGAGCCTGGTGGTAAAGCAACAGATTCTGACCAGAGAGGCCCTGGGCACTAATCTGGGAGGATGCACTGTGGCAGGATGGGCCCCCAGGGGTCGAGCGGACACTGGGCGGCATCGCAGAGCTGCACGCTGTCTGTGCCCACTCAGAAGCTGCTCCTGGCTGGCTTGGGGGTGGGGGGGGCACATTTCTCCCTCCCAACGGAGGAGTATTACTGGGGGTGGGCAGAGGGAGCAGCGCCTCACAGATGCTGCTTCCCACCAACACACCTAAGGGGGGAGCAACACCCAGCGCTCCCTGCAGCCAGGTCACTTTCCCCACCTCCTACTGCCTGCCTCAGAATTGCCTTGCCCAGAGCTGGGAAGCGACTGGGACACAGGGACATCAGTTCTTCAGTCCCTCCTTCACTGCCCCCTAGGGGCGTATGGAGGAGCATCATTTGATGCAAGCAGCAAGCAACAATGCCAGCTGCTCCGTGCAGAGGGGTCAGTTTTCCCACATGGGCAGGGCTTAGGGAGAGAGAGGCTGGGGACAGAAGTACAGGAGCAGGCCCAGGGTTAGAGGCAGAGGGAGCGCAGCGCAGGGGCTGGCAAGCCTGCAGAGCCCCCAGGGGCCAGGGACACCTAAATGCAAGTTCGACCCAGGTGCCATGCCCCCTAAGGCTGGGCCTGCACAGCGCTGTCCTGGGGGGACAGCTACAACCAGCACAGAGTAGCCATAGACATTAAAGCCACTTGCCACAAGAGCAGCTAGCACAAGAGCTGTACAATTGATAACACAGCAAAGGAGGAGTTTAAGATTGGTTCTTGTGGCAAAGGGGAATATTTGGTACTCAGTGGCTAGGAATTCTGTACGGGGAGACCTTGGACCTGCCTAGGAGATACAAGCAAAGCAGCCAGGAAACCCTCACCATCCTAGCTCTTCCAGCTATCATAACCTCAGTAGCCAAGAAAATTTCCCTCAATTCAAAGACAGCAGCAATGTCTGAGAAAACACTAGAGTAACTCTGCAAAGGCATTATCTGTTCTCATTTTAGATTCTCATGAAGCTAAATGGGCGAATTTCAACAAACTTCTTCTTAGCTGCAATTTAATCTACTAGACTGATCTGAAGCACAGTCGGGGAATATGTGGTTCAACTAAACTTATAAAAATATGGTGCCATTTACTGCAGCAGTTGGTTTTTTTTCTTTTCCAATTCATAAGTGCCAGATGAGCAGGAGGAGGAATCTGGAATTTAGTGATCACAAAGTTTTCATAAACCAAACAACTGGAAAACACTCACTTCCTTTATAAAAAAAGGGTCAATATTCTGCCCAACTAACCTAGTATCTATTCCAGAAACTGATCAGAAATGCTAATTAATAACTGCTCTAATGTGTGAGCCTCTTACCAATGTCTCAGAGACATTAGGTTGTATCCAATGCATATTCAGGGTAAGAATCTATAACCAAAGATAAGAGTGCTTAGCAAAGAAGTCAGATGAAGAGCAGTTAACAGCTCCACCTTCTTACATTTTACTAGTTTGCTTAAAGAATCTAGTGTAATCTTACCCACTCAGGATGCAAACAGGTTTAAAACCCACTTTAGAATCCCCAGTAGAAACAGGCATCTCCACACACACATCTTAAAACAGCACAGATAGTAATAGTTATCACACAAATGTCACCTGGCCAACAATCCTTTATACTTTTTGACTATGGGGTCTGCAAACTCAAAGTATTCGCAAACTAAGAAGGGCAACCTGCCACTGTAATATACTACTCCTGCAAAACACGGCTGGAAAGCAAAATGAAGGCATTTGTTGTGCACGGGGCAGGGGAGGAATATGATTTAGCAAGCTACATTATCAATTAATTTCCACTGAACATATTACACCTTCTGACAGAAGATCACATAACACATTATACAAACATTAATCAAGCCCATCAGTGTGTTCAGGCTACAAATTATCCCTACCTGAACAAACTAAGACACAAAGAAGTTACGTGACTTGTCCAAAGAAAGTCAAGGGTAGGAGTGGTAACAATCAGTCCGACACCCTGCTTATGAGTTCACACTTCTACCTGTAACATTTACAGCAGGAGAGCAGCCAGATACCACTGCGAAGCCTAGGGCAAGTCCGTTTTACACACAGGTAGACCATATCCCTGATCTGACAGATAGTGGTGGAGACACACAAAGATATTCAATTTATAATGCATACTGAGGCATTTGGAAATAAAAATCAGCTTCCTCAGTTGGCCTACAAGCCCTCTGCCCATTCACCTCACCTAAACACAACCTGGCTTCTGGTAGACACCACAGCCAAAGCGGGCCCTACAACAGATTTCAACTTCAACTGCAGAGCAATGGCTCCTGTTAGGAGGACTGCAGTTCAGTGATTTTTTATGAGAGGCTCAGTGGTTTTCACCAGTTCTACATTTTACAGTCGGGGGGGTGTGAAAGTTTTCTGGCTTTACGCAGTGATGTGCAACAGGAAAAGCATTCCACCTTTCTGGTCAAAAGGCCAGCAAGACATTCAACAGGTAGATCACAGGATTCACTTACCACAAAGGCATCTCCTCCTAGCTGCCCTAGGGATTAGCTGCTTCTAGTCCAATGTTTCCTTCAGCTGCTCTTTGGCAAGCCCTGCCACGCTTCTCTCTGCATGACTGGGGGTGCTCCCTCTTTGTGACTTGGCCCTCTGGCTGCATCACTGCAGTCTTCCCCTTTCAGAGTTAGCCAAGTCCCAGTGAACCACTGCCCAATCAGTGCCACTTTCCCAGTAGCTGGTATGGAAACCCAGCCCACCTTCTATTCCATGTTTCAGCCCAAGAACCCTATGTTGAGAAAATGTAGTCTCTCCCCCCATCCTTTTGCTCCTTCCTGTATCTTCTAGCTATCCAGGTTTACCAGCCCAAACCCCTCTTCCCTAGAAGTCACTGCAGACTACTCAATTCTACAGCCCCACAAACATCTCCCTTTTCCTAGGGACAGCCTGCTTCCTAGCCCCTCCCATTCCTTCTCAGCTGGGCTCCATCACCAATCAGCCTGGCAAGCCCCGACTCTCCCTCAGGTGCAGCTTTTCAGGTTAATTAGCCTTAGAGACTCTGCCTTAGGAAGGAACTACTTCTCTTTGCATTTGGGGCAGCATATAAATTAAATCTTCAGGACACTCAAACAACCTGACCTGTTAGAAAGGTAGTTTTCCTGCAGAGCATACTTTCCAATGGAGTAATTAACAAAAGGGAGGGACAAGCACTGTACTAGCCCTTCATTCTGGTTAATCAGCCCCACAAATCAAAACAGCTTATTGGGGAGGAAAACCAGCACATGTCCAAATGGAGACAGCTGAAGAAAAAACAGGTTTTTAAGAGTTTCATGGGGCAATTGGAGGGACTCTAGAGTCAGTCAGTCTTTCCTGCAGCAGGGGCTGTGAGCAGGTCAAGATTTACAGCCATTTGTAGCATAGTGCTCTGGATACAGCTTACTTCTCCATTAATAGCTCCCAGTCTGTTTGGGCTAGGAGGGAAGAGTAAGGAAGGTGGGTGACCAGAAAAATACATGCAGGGGAAGGAATGAGCATGAGAGGCAAAATTGGGGTTAGGCTGTGGGCCTGGGTCAGTGAAAGAGGAACCCCTTACTCTGGGGGGTGGGGGGAGGAAGGGGAAGAGTGGAACTTCAGCTGCTGCAGTTGTTTGCAGCTCCTCAGGAGTTAAGACCAACCCTACTTGCAGGAGTCTATGCTCAGCACAGATACAGAAGAGAGCAGCTCCATCACAAACACCCCACAAGAAGAGAAAGGAACCTGGGTGATACAGACCAGATCCCAAACCCCAAGAGGAACCACAGGTAAGCAGAGACCTAATTGCCTCAGGAGTGGACTGCAGAGTTTGCATGAAGAGGCTGGCACTTGCGGCAAAGCCAGGGTAAGCAAAGAGTCTGGTTTCCTGGTACTGGAGCCTAGGCTGATTTTATGGCAACCTCTGCAGCATTCCCAAAGTACGAGAAGCCAAGCAGGCAGCAATAGCTGAATGTATGACAGGCAACACAGAGACAGCAGGGCCCTACCCCTCACAACAAGCTCAAGGAGCAAGGAAATGCTAGAGTCATTCACCAGGCATATCACAGTGAACAGCACACCCCTGCCCCACCTGAGACATAAAGGGGCCTATAACCTACTAAGATTGAAACAAAGGCATCCTTATTAGGGGCTCCCTCTGGCAAACTATAAGCAGGACTTGCAGGATTTGGGCTTTGTTTTCTGAACAGAAATACATATAAAAACATACCCTTCAAGCTCCTTAGGGCAAGAATCACGGCCACCTTCATATGGCACTGACCACTGCTGGTGCTTGATGAATATCAGGACCCCACATAGCGAATGGAACTCATGGCTCAATTTGAAAACAGACTTCTGTCAGTCATAACAGAAAGCTGATACAGAGAAGGGCCAGTAATTAAACATACTAATTAAAATAGCAGCATGCCACATCATACAGCAATACACGTTAAAAGTGAGACCTCCAGTAGCCCCTCCACCCCCAATAAAAATACCAACCACAAAGGTGAGGGGAAAACCATTTATGGATTGATTAGTCCTGGGAATTGAGGTTTCCTAGCCATTCAGGCACACTTCTAACTGTCCAGTTTGTTGCATAGTGCTGCTTGCCAACCAGGCTCCCCAGGCATGCGCACAAAAATTCTCATGGGCAGCATCTCTTGGAGATGTCACTGCATTCCCCTTAAAATACATTCTTAAAAAGGCCTCTAAGTCCTTCCCCCTCCAGTCACTGTTTCTTCAAGAGAAACCATTATTTTAAAAAGGGGGTTGGGGCTCCCTAGACAGGAGCTCACTCCTGGTCATTCGAGTCCATAAGCATTTTTAAAGTCATTTCTTCCACTTCTGCTTTGGATCTTTGTTCTTCTTAAATTTCTTTTGTTGTTTTGGTCCCCTTCCCACGTCCAGTTTTCTCTTCTTTTCACTGAGAAACAAACAAAACTGTTGTGTCAGAATTCCAATTCAACAGGGGCGCATCTCCTACATCTGTGGAGGTTTTCCACAGAAACGATGGCTGCCTCCACAGTCTCCAAAGGAGGTGGTGTGGGGGAAAGCAGCACATGTCTTGGCTCATTTAAAGCAGGAATAGTGAAAGCACTAAGTAATATGGCCTAAATGTTCTGGTGTCTTGTGATTTTGGGTGCCCAACTCAAACCACCTTAAAGTAGCCTGATTTTCAGAGGACTTGGAACTCTGCACATACTTAAAAGTCAAGCCCCCTGAAGGCATCTCTAGTTGGCCACAGAAAACACAGGCACACAAATACCAGTCCTGCACTGGGCTTAGGGAGGGGATCTCCAATTTCAATGAAATTTTAAAGGTCCTGGCATGTTTTGGTTTTCTAGGTGCTTAAGGACTCATCCACTGCTTCCAACATTCACAGAACCAGTGTGCATACATAAAAAGCAGAATGAAGATTCAAGATGGGCAACAATTATTTCTGTCCCAGGACTCAAAAAAACCCATATGAAAGTTCCAATCCATAAATCCCCAGAGGCACAGATCAAGAGAGAGAGAGATTCCATGCTGACCTGTGTGAGACATGAAAGAAAACTGGATTTTAAAAAAACTAGGGCATCTAACACTTGCAAACAAGAGCCTGACCCCCATGAGCTGCTGAGTCATGTGCTCCCAAGAGGAGTCACAGGAATGAGGGCCCTCAGCATCTCAGAGTGAGAGGATGATTTTCTATAAACTTCCCCTGGTGTCAGCTGCCTCCAGAGCAGAAGAAAATAAAATAGAACAAGAGTAACTCTTAAAAGAATTACCTCCACCAAAGGAGAATCAGGATAAAGCAGGTGCAGGAGCAGGGTGAAAAAGTGGGGTTAGTCAGAGAGAGCTACCAAACTGGCTAATAAAAGCCAAGATGGGATCCAGCTATAGAAAGGGCTGACTGTTTTTCAGAGCCTCACTACAGTCTTATCTCCTCCACTCGAGGAAGACACCCATTCTGCTCGCTAGTTACTCTGTGGATCCCCATTGACATCTACCTTGCACAGCAGGACACACAATTCCTGTGCATGTAACCCCTCATCTTCACTCTACATTTAAGTATTACAGTAAAGTAAATTGAGAAGGACAGATGCACTGAAGAAAAGTGTGTGGATGGATTTTGTTTCTTAAAAAAAAAACTTTCCCAACCTTTTCAGGCTGACAATGGAAGCGTTCTGTCCTGCTTTGGTCAGCACTTCATTCCATTCTTCATCATCACCTCGGATTATATACCTAAGTGAGAGGTGGCAAAAACAAAAACAAGTCTGTTTAAAGGAGAATAATTAAGGCTAATTACACTTCTGGTCACAAACGGATAGGCAGCCAGTGCTTGTTTCAGCATCACAGAAGAGAAACTGTCAGACAAAAGGTTGGCTTACAGCAGTACTGGATGGCTTTGGGAATGGGGGTGGGATCTGTAATACAGAACATAGTGTTTCATGGCTACGTCTGTGGTCTGAATCCAAACTAGGCCAGTACTGACCAAGAACTTAGCATCCCAAAGCTGTTTAGTAACAGACGTGAAGCAAGTGGTTTCTTTCAGCTGCCCACATTATGAGTGTTACCAAACTACTCTTTCATAGCAGAAGCATCATCCAGGTATAGAACTGAATGGCAGCATGTTCACAGCCTTCCCTTTTGATAGGGTGTCAAGGCCAAAGTGGGTTTTCCCTTACATATAAGGGACATACACAGCACCTGCTCAACTTGTAAACCCTTCTCAGGACAGAGGTCTTCAGCCTCTGTGGCTTTTAATCTGGCAGATGTCACCAGACCTATAGTCATCCAATCTACTGTTTCCACTTACAGGACTGAAAGTTTTTGTTTTTAAAGCAAAGCAGCAGAAGTCAGTGCTGCACTAAAGACGAAGAACCAGGATGCTACAGCAAGTATTTACTGTGAGAAGTTAGTTAACTAAGGATAACTCCTGGGGAATCAATGGCCAAGGCTCCACTGTAGAAATGGTCTGGGACAGGGTGGCCAACCCATGGCTCTTGGGCCACATGTGCCTCTGATCAGTGAAATATGGCTCTGTGCGCACACTCCAGTGGCCGGAGGGAGAAGCACATGGCAGCAGTGGCTCTGGTGAGTGCAAGGGATGAGGTTGGGAAGGAGGGGGTGGGGGAAACCAGGCATGCCTGGGGGTTCTGGCTCTCAGGGAAGGGAAGACAGAAAAGGCCAGGGTTAGAGCATGGAGGCTGGGGGTGCCTGGCTCTGGGGGAGGTGACTGGGTTACAGGCAAGGGGGTAGGGAGTGCCTGGCTCTGGGAGAGGGGCAGGGCATTGAGCCACGTATTATATATTTATTTTTATCTGAATAATATGTGGCTCTTTGCACTCCGTCCAGAGCTGTTTTGGCTCTTAGCCTCTAACTGGTTGGCCACTCCTAGTCTAGGGTATTTCAGTAATTCCTCTGCTAACGAGTAGGATTAAGACTGAGCAGTAGCACAGGGAACTGGAGCTATAATACATTAAACATTTCCTTTAAGCAGGAAGGCTAGAAAGACCAATTTTGATCAGTTTAAGCCCCTCCCCATGGTAGCCAAGTGTTTGATACATAGCATGTAGATTTAACTAAGCGATCACACAACAGACTGGAGTTGGTCATCCCCTCCTGTAGTCTCATTACAGAGGTAGCTTGCATTCGGCCTTATTGTAAGGTCTCTACAGCTCTACTACTTCTCTGCAATCTTCAGCCCTATTGGAGTGGGGTGCCGGGTCAGGCTTCAAACCTCAGGCCCCTACAGATTCCCACACATTAGGCTTGGGGACTCTCAATTGACAGCTGTTGCCCAAATGGCTGCCAAGTTGCACAGTTGGGTAGGCAAACAGTGGAGAAGCCAAAAATCACTCGCCCACCATCGCCCCTTATGGGGCCAAACAACCCTGGCTCCCTAGCTCAGGGGATCAGCGCATTGGTCTGCTGAACTAGACGTTATGAGTTCAAACCACAATGAAGCATTGGTGGTGCACTGGTGGCTCCTTCTCTTGGTGGTCACTTGATAACAAGGACGTTGTGAGGCCATTGATGGCTGATCAGCCCAATTCTGGAGCACAGTGGTGAGTATCACTGCCTTCAAAGCAGCTGATTAGGTTCAATTCCCAGCCAATGTAGCAGGAGTTTTTTTTTTTTGTTTGTTTGTTTGTTTTTAAAAAAAAAGAGCAGCTTAGACAAACATCTGTCGGGTCCTGCCATGAGCGCAGGGACTGGTCTTGATGACCTCTTGGGGTCCCTTCCAGTTCTAGGATTCTATCTGTGATTAAGCACCAAGAGCACAGAGGTCAAAAATGCTGGTAGGAAAAGTCACAGGTAACAAAAATCAGAGAGCTCAGCCCTGAGGTAGAGAATAGGAAACAAAGTTCCTGTTCGTGCTACTCTGCTCAGGTACAAATCTCAGCTCTTATGTTGAGCTGAGCACGGCTGGATGGTCAGTGCCAATGAGCAATGACTTCTATTACCAAAACAAAGTTAAAAAGTGAAACCTAGCCTGAAAGCAAGAGACTTACCCATAAGAAACCTTTATTAATTACCTGGGATTAACAGAAGTTTGAGGAAACTAGTCACCAGGTACCAAGAAACATAACAGCAGTCTTTATTAGATATTGCAGAGTAAGCAGTTCAGCTCATGTGACTTGAGAAACACTACTTCAAATTTCTAAATCTATTCATGCTCTAACTCAAAGCTCATGTTACTGGCTGACAATATGACCCAGATGTCTGTTACACTCTGAAAGTGAGTACAAGGCCTTTGAGTATTTCTACCCTGCCCCCCACATGCAAAAATATATTGTTCCTGGAGCCAGGGTATTCAAACTAGATGCCTAGAAATATTTGTGGTGCAACTTTTGTGGATAAATTCTTACTGTGAAAAGTCCATGTCCTTCAGCTTCCCCATTTCTTGCTTGTGTTTTTCCTGGAATTCCTTTGCTGCTTCTTCCTGCAAAGAAACATCCCAGAACAACATTAAGTTTTATGTACAGCAGTAACTTGGGTATTACGAGGGTGTCTGCTAGGTCAGAAATTACAACGCCTGAGTGCACTCCCATCCAAAAGCCAGTATGCCCAAGAAACCGACCCCCATGACCTAACTGGGTGTTTCTGAACAACTTTTCCCATTGTAATTGGTTTTTTTCTGGTAGCTGCATTTTAACATAAAATGCAAAGGTGAGCCTGGGAGGGCTGATGCAGGGCCATTTAAAGGTGAGCCTGGGAGGGCTGATGCAGGGCCATTTAAAGGAGAAACAAGCACAAGTATTAAAAGGCACAGTTAAAGCTTGCAAAGTTCCATAACTACTATAGCAGGACATGTATGTCATGCAACACTTCCTACATTGGAAGAAATCCAGCTTACAAGGCCTAGGTTAGAGAAAACGCTCTGAGTGGTTTGACAGGCGCACTGGAAGTTTTATACCAAGATCATTATTACCAAGTCCTCATTCAGAGTTTTCAGGGTTGGCTCCATTACAACTTCCTTTGTTACAGCCATCTGCTCCTCCACAGCCTTCTCTTGGATCTTGCTGAACAACTGGGGAAAGAATAAATTAACATACGATGGGGCTACTGCTGTTTTACCACAGAAGTGCTTTAAATGTGAATTAAGAGGCATTTGGCTGCTCACTCCGCAAATTCTCTTGCCTTTAAAATATGGATGAGGAACTGGGGGTGCTCTGATTTTGTTTGGTTCATTATCTACACTGTGGCACACTAAAACACTCAATCTCAAAAGCCACTGCTGGAAAGCAGAAGCTAAGGACCATTTAATACAAAACAAACAAATCAGTCATCTAGCGTCACTTGTAACACACCTCACTTTGGCAATCCCAAATGAGTCATAAATGGGTGCATGTAAACATTACATATTTACATTAATTCCTTCAACTGAAGGAAAAGAATTTTATGCTTACAGAGCTGTCTGTAATGGAAGTGACTTGCATTCTAGGATGCAGAAGCTCTGCCTATTAAGCAATGGCATTAACTTGAGAACTAAGGCAGGTTACATTACTCAGGGGACTGGAAAATAGATGGGGAGCTTTTTAGTCTTATGCCACTAATTTGCATCTAGCCCACGTTATTACTGGGCAAAAGCCTAACCAATCCAAAAATGACCTAAAGCGAAAGGAATTGATTACCCAAGTCAAATGTTTCATGGACAGTCACCCATCCCTCACCACCCACCCATCCATCCACAGACACCCCTGCTGTCAGCCTCATCTGGGAGATGGAGCCTGATCCTGAGCTTTTCCTGGACAGTTACTGGCTTCAGCTCTGCTCCAGTGACCCATGAGATGACCATTCTAAGGCAGATTGAGACACTGCACCATAACCTTTGTTCTTGTTTCCTCACCACCTTGATGAATGGACGTTAGAGCCTGAAGCCTCCTACCTTCAGTTCAGCACCTTCACCATTTGACAATATAAACAAATATACATATTGCATGCGGGAAAATACAACAGAACCACCACAACCATCTATATTTTCCACCATGTATAAGCCATTTCTTTACAATGAGTGTCTAACGATTTCTTAGTGACAGGCTGAGGATACAGGCTACTGATCCAGGTTTCTCACACCACAAGGCTCAAGCCTGGCACTACGTTGGGCATAACACGAGAGAGAGAAAAGGTTGACCATGATGCAGTTACCTGGACGACCTTGCGGATGATCCTGTTGAAGAGGCCCATCAGCTGACTGCTGGGCAGCTCTATCTCCTTTTCCAGCACATCCACAGATTTGTGTTGCAGACCAATCCCCAGAAGCAGGGCCTGGAGGGCAAGATGTACAGGTTGAACTTCTCTAATGTGGCACCCTCAGGACCTGGACCAGTGCCGAACAAGAGAATTTGCCAGACCGTGGGAGGTCAGTACCGTCCAGTAGCACTACCAACACTTCCACGGCTTACTGGGCTCTTAGAAAATATTCAGGAGCAAATTACAGCTAATAACAGCACAGAACACAGAGCCAGGACTGGTGGCTGTAAACAAACTTCATGGGACCACAGGAAACATGACCACACTCAAATTGCCATGCAGCTAACTAAAATCATGCTGGATTATGGATGTCGCCAGATGAGGAGTTTCAGATTAGAGAAGGTCAGCCTGCATTTATTTATTTATTAAAGAGACAAAGGTTAGGTTTTCCCAGCCTTCCGGATTTTGCCATCTAAGTATTGCTCCAGTGAAATAAAAAGCACATCAGGTGAGGGGAGTGAGAGTTTGCATTGTATGAAATTTTGGAGCTTCCCAAATTGCCCCGTCCTTGACAGGCATCAATGTAAGTTTAGTCCAAGACCACCTCCTGTGGCTTTTAGCAAGTATGGGAGCAACATTTTAAAAGCTTATGCAGTGCTTTGCAGCATGCATAAGAGAACAGGGTCCCTATGGTCAGATTCAAAGCAAATACAGGCCCAGACCAGCACAGGAAGGGGATAGCATAGCCAGGAACACAAAAGAGGCACCTCCCAGAAGCACTGGGATTTGGAGGTGAGGGACAGGAAAGTGGGAAGCAAAGGGCACTCTGAGCACAGGTGGTGACAGAAAAGCAGACAGAAGGGGAGACTCTTACTTGCAAAGGGAGAAGCTGGACTAAAAGGCTGCATGAAAGAAGAGTCAAGATGTAGCCAGGGATGGAGTTACACAGGAGCAAAATATTCACTCCACAAATATTGATGCTGCGTGGCCATTACAGGGAAGGCAGGGTACGGTAAGAAAGGCAAATACACATACAGACTGCACAGCAGAGAGCGACTTGTCTCCTAGCTGGTTAAGAAAGTACATCCTAGCAATGGCGGGAATTGTGTCCATGATCAAATGATAGTCCACCATGTTTCGAGAGTACATCTCCAACCGCTTCAGGTCGTAGGGGAGGAACACCGCTTCCAATTCAGCACGGCTGATAGCTGAGCAAAGCAAAGACAACAGCATTAGCACTGCACTTCTTGGCTCTTCAGGAGCTGGAGACTGAAGTTCACTTTTAACAACAACAACTGCCTGTGGGCTGAGAGCTGCAAATACATCCCACATGCTTGCTCTGAAATGTATATATGAACAAAGAGCGGATGTGACTAACTCCTCAACTGATCTAATCGTGCAAACTCCCGGTATGAATTTTAAGATGGAATAAAAGCTCAGGGAGGGGACAGAGACTCGCCTCAACTACCCTCCTGATTCCCTCTCCTAAGAAGACAGTGGGCCATGGAGACCGGGCTCCTTCTCTTAGGCCAGGTCTACATTACAGGGGAAGGCTAAATTCAGGCACACAGTTTCAGCTGGGTTAATTGCGTAGCTAAAGTCAACAGCCCTTAATTCAGACTTTCACGCTGTCTCCACTGAGGGAGGTCAATAGAGGCTTGTGTTCCCACTGACTTCCCTTACACCGAATAGTGGCAGAAGGACTGTGGTTGACAGAGGTGCCCAGTATATTTGATTTAGCACGTCCCCACTAGGCATGCTACATCAACGCTGGAAGATCAACCACAGCAGGGTCAATCTTCCCTCTTGTGTGGATGTACCCTCACACCACAGAAAGGACTAACACAGGCTAAAGATAAAAACTCTTCCAGAAGTTTGTTGCCTTCCACTGTGAAAAGCAAGTGTCTTACTTCCACAGCTGACTGCCCAGTTTCAACTTCTAGTCAATAAGAGCCCTCTAATATCAATGGACTTGCAAAACTCTGGTAGCTTAGATCAGAGAGCTTTACTCTATTAGGGAGACAGTACTGGAAGTTTTCACTTAGCAATACAGGTTCTACCTCCCTGATCCAGCACCCTGAGGCCTGAGTGGTCCCAAATGAGGAAATTTGCTGGATCAGGGAGGTCAGGCCTGCTGGCTCCCCTGGTGGACCAACTGCTGGCTGCCACCTGCTCCCTGCCCCCAGACTGCCTAGAGGGCTCAGCTCCTGGGGCTACCCACTGGACTGATGCAGGGGTGGAAATAGGAGCTCTGCTTCCAGGGAGCCAGCTGGGCCTCCTGCTGCTGGGATGCCTAGCTAGGCCCTCCATCAGGTTCCCTGCCCTGGCCAGGCTCCCCGTTGACTACAAGGCTTCAAGCTGGGCTTCCTGCTGCTGTGGGGCTATTGGGAGGGGGCATGTCCCCACCCCAGCCAGGCTCCCTGCTGCCATGGGGCTGCAGGAGGTGGGGGCGGGCTTCCCAGTTGAGCTCAGCTGATCTGGCTGGCCAGTAATGGAGTCCCGCTGGTAGTAAGGATCCCTCTGGGGCCCTCTACTCCCTCTGGCCAGACAGACCAGCGGGGCTCAGTTGGGAATCTCTGGGCCAAGCACTCTCTGAGCCAGCAACGTTGGCGCATTCTATCACAGGCTGTAGAACACTCCCAGGTGTCACTGAAGAACCGTTTTGAAAAACCACGTTGAGATCTTAAATCACTCTGGAGGATTTTAGAATCCTAGAAACTCACGGGGTTGCAATTCCTGCTTGATATTCTTCGTCTGTATAATGTTCAGTGCTAATGAAGGGGGAAAGGTGCTGAACTGATACGACAGCAGAGACAGGAACCGCCTCCTGAAATCTTCAGGACAAGAAGTGAAGAGAAGGGTTACCAGCATGGTTGTGCAAAGTCTGCCTCTCCCACTAGTACAAACAGCTGTTACCTTTCCAGAAAGCAGCAAGCCAGTGCTCCTGTTCACTCTCTTCTTCATTCAGCATCTTCAGCATGATACAGGAGTGTTCACCAGTCAGGTCATTCTAGGAAAGATGACAGATTCCCATGAACTGCCCTTTCCACCCTTTGCATTATATACCAAAAAGAACAAAGGAAAGACAGGTGTTTTTAACTAAACCAGTGGGGTCCCTTTTGCTCAATTTTCTGCATGGACTTGAGTTGTATTAAAAGTCACTGACCACCATTATTGCCACCAGCCTTAGGGATTTGATTTTTTTTTTTAAATTTATTTATTTTTGCTACTACTAAGCTAGCCAAAATTTTAAGTACCACTGAAGACCCAGAAAGACGAATGCAAGATGGTGGAGTGACATAGGAAACCTAATACCAACTGTCAGACAAGACTTACTCCAAGGCTGGGGCTACACTGTAGCCCGAGCTTGAAGTAAAATTAAGAAACAGTATAAGTTATTCCAAACTACCTTATTTCGAACCCAGTACACGATACACTGCACCAGGGTTCAAAGGAAGTGCTTATTTCAAGCTTCCTGGTAACAAATGTAACCCGAAATAAAAACCACAATGTAGCTTTAGCCCAATTGACTGGCTTTGGTTTGCATTTCTGGCAGATTTTGATAGGATGGTAGCAGGACTGTAAGATGGCAATGGGGTCTGACCTCATTTGAAAAGCGTCCCTTCCATTAAGGTTCAGCTTGTGAGAGTTACATACACAGAAACGCGTGCACATCATTTCAAAGCAAAACTAGTGCGGATGCATCATAACTATGGCAAATAACCAGCCAGCCAGCCACCTACCTGCTATTTGCACATACTCTAAGTTACCAGCAGCTTTCTGAACACTTGAGCAGTTATTAGTTAAGCAGAATAAACAGCTAAAAGATATTACACATGGTCAGTATTCCTCTTCCCAACCCCAAAATGTTAGCTCACAAACAACAAGCATGCAGTCCTGTAGCACCTTATAGACTAATACATTTGTTAGCACCATTAAGCAAAAACCCAGAAAACAAAAAAAGAAGAAAAAAAAAAATGATGCAACAAACCCCAGTGAAATTTTCTAACACTTAGAAGAAATTTTTCAAAGGCACTGAGGAGCCAAACTCCCAATGATTTGCTGAGGTGCTTTTGAAAAATCCCATAACCCATCAGAGTCTCTGGACAGGCCTTCACTAATGTCAACGGGAGGTGCAGCAGGTTCTTTAAACAGAGCAATACTTACTGGAGTCTGCCTTAGGTAAACTGGTACAAATCCAGAACGCTTCCAAAATCTGGTGGGGGAAAAAATGCACTGGAAATGATTGAGATGTTAAACACTTCAGCATTAGTTGCATCAGCAGACCTATCCAGATTGTAAATCCATATGGTGTCATATGAACTTTGCTTCACTTTTCATCATGGTAAACTTATAACAAACAACGTTGATCAGAAGGGCACGAAAAGGGTCTACTGATACAGACCAGATTTAGATAATAATTCGTAAAGAAAAAGATTATTTCAAATTATGAAATTGGAAAATGGATATTTTTTCCCCGAATTAACTGGTGAACACATTAAGAAGGGGACGACCCCCTGTCATACCCACCCAAGTTTAGGACTTGAAAAACAAAAAACCATAAACTCCTGAGAGATTCCCCCAGGAAAGGACAAAAGGGTCTCTGCTTTATACCAGAAATTATACTCAGAACCTTGATTCTGCATAACTGTTTGATGTTCTACAGTGCGACTAACTTCCTGGACCCACTTACAGAATAGTATTCTTGGGCTTGCGTCATATCACATCACAGATCTCCTCTGCAGGAGGACCGGAGGAGTCTGGCTATGCCTGAACCAGTGCTTGAGATAAACGGGCACTCTGCTCCAGGGCTAGCAAAAGGAGAGCGCTGCACTGCTGTGAAGGTCTCCCCAAGCAGTTCCATCCAGCCATCCACACAGACCCCCGGCAGAGGCAAGCATGAAGCTGTGCCAGATGTGAAACAGGAAATAGAGCTACAAGCAATGGAAGCCTGAACAGACATCAGGACCCAAATGTTACAAAAAGTTAATCTGTCGTGCTCCCCACAACTGCATTTAGTGTAGTAGACAAATACGGGTTAAACTCTCACTTGAGCAGCCTTGGTGTCAAGCCATAAGATACCCCCAGATAGTCCAGATTCTCTGCTTGGCGCTCACTCAGTTTGAGAAGTAAAGGAGGCAAGTCCTTCCGAGGGGTTACAGCCTCTTCTAACAAACTGACAGCCTGGAGAGGAGAGAGAGAGAATATGTGCAGCCAAAGGAGGAGGCAGATAACAGCCTTCACAGTGACTGTAGGTTACATCTAGGATGTATGGGACTTAGCTACCACATATTCCAATGCAAACCGAATAGCCGAAAACAGCAAGAAATACCAGAAACACATGACGCTTCATACCTCACTGCTTACAGTTGCAATTCCTTTTGGCTTTGATGTAACTTTTTCTTCCAAGCAAGGGAATTTGCCCTCATAGTACATTTGCAATAAGGTCAAAGCTCTGCTGCCGTAACCCATCTGTGAAGGAAGAGGGGAATGTAAAACAAAATGAAAATACACTAGAGTTCTTGAAATTGTGTGGACTTGTTTTTTTAAAAAGATTCATCATGATTTCGTCATATTCACTGAAAAAGCTTCACATCGGTAAAATACCTTTCCATCCTGAAATGGGCCCAGTTTACAGATGACCCACACTAGCATCACTCAGCCACCGCAAAAAATGTATCTGCTGCTTGTGTACCTGATAGCTTATAGAAGGGGAAGTGGAGGATGCACTGTCCCAAGGAAGCTACTGCCAGAAGTTTACGGATCAATCCTGCAGCTCTCAGGTAAGCAATGCCCCCCCCGCCCCCGAAGTCTTGGTACTTACTGATGTAAGGTCTGGAAGATGGGACCCAGATACAGGTTGAAGGAACAACCCCAGAAGGCAGCACTCAGGACACCAGCTAAACACCCATTTGCCTCACAAGAAATTCAGGCTCTAATGTTTTCTATCACATCTCCAGCAGCAAAGCGCTGCTCAGCAAGATGCTGGGGTCATTGGTTTGGCACTATCCCCAAGGAGGACAATTTCCCTACACACTAAGCAGAAGCTGAGCTTTCCCTGGAGGTCTCCCACCCAAATAGCAGTCAAGCCTCATTCTGGTAGTCTCGTGAGAGCAAATGAGGTGGTCCCAATGCTGGCTACCTATAATCACAGAATGCTAAAATACATTACCCCCTGATAATCAGGATGGACTGCAATGCGAACAACACGTCCGCCTGACAGGCTCCCGAAGTCTGGATCTTGGAACTACACATGAGATACAAGTCAGATGAAGGGTAAGATCTAGCGTATGCACAAGATCAAATCAGCACTTAAAACACCACCCAGGCCCACCAGAACATAACCAAAGAGCCAGATGACCTACCTGCTCTGAGATAGTCCATGGAATAAGATCTCCTGAAGCCTTCCTGCCCCTAGATAGACTGTTCATGATAGACTGGCGAGAGATCTCTCCCTCCAGACACACCTGCCAAGAAGGAGAGCTTGTGAACAGAGAAAGAGGTTTCGTCCTGCACCACTGCTGCCCACCAAGGAAGCATATAGAAAACATCTGGTCAGTCATCTAGCCTGCCATTCGTATTCTGGGAGCACATGAAGCATAACCTTTCTGCTGGAGGTTGTGCAAGAGAAACAAACACAGCCCTACCAGGTAGGACAGCCGGTGACAGATCCTGACCTAAAAGCATTCTGTCTAAAAAGATGGTAAGATATAAGCAGAGACAGAAGACAGTGTAACTAAGATTATAGGTAGACATGGAAGGATTCAATTTTTAAATCTATAAGCTCTACCACATTCACACCAACTGGCAAAAGAATATTTCCATCCATAGTAACTGAAGTTTACAAGGAAAAATGTTGCTTGAGAACATAATATTTTGATTTTACGATATTTACGTTTCCATATTTCAATACGTCTTGTTCACAGTTTGGTACTTCGGTTATAAAGCGTTAAATTTTTAAATCTTAGTGTCAACTACAGTAAACTCTCGAGACACACGCATTCGACATGCACATCTCTCGCATTAGTGCAATCGGAGGGGGACCGTGGAAGCTCCAGCTAGAGGCAGCAGCCGCTGCTGCACAGGTGAGGGCGGAGGAGGCTCCCCTGTAAAAAGGGAACAGAGCTGGCACAGCCAGCTCTTCCACTGAGTGCTGTCACGGGGGCAGCCCCTTGTTAACAGGGATCCCCCTGGTAAAAGGTTGCGGGAGCAAAGCTCCACCAGCTCAGCCAGAGGTAGCTGTCGCCACACAGGCAAGCAGGGAGAAAACACCCTGTCAAAGGGGAACAGCTGTTCCCCTGAGTGCCATCGTGGGGGGAGGGTTGGAGAAGCCCAACCCCGCCCCGCAACAGCACTCAGGGGAAGAGCTGTTCCTTTTCACAGGAGGATCTCCTCCCCACTCACCTGAGCAGCAGCAGCTGCTGCCTCTGGCTGAGCCGGTGGAGCTTTGCTCTAGCAGCCAGCAGCATTTTAATGGGGGGATCCCTGTTGACAAGGGGCTCCACTGACCCCCCCCCCCTTCCCCCCATGATGGTACTCAGGGAAGAGCTGTTCCCCTTTGACAGGTGGATCTCCTGCCCCCTGGCCTGTGCAGTGGCAGCTGCTGCCTCTGGCTGAGCTCGTGGAGCTTTGCTCTACCACCCAGGAACCTTTTAATGGGTCCCCTGAGTCCCATGCCCCCTCCCCCCATGGTGGCACCCCAGGCGAGGTGCAATCCCCCTTCACAGAGTGATCCCCACCCTGCCAGCAGCAGCCTTTTAACACGGGGATCCCCACCTCCCCAGTGGCAGCACCCCAGGGCAGAGCGGGCTGAATAAAGTTCTCTGCCACCTCTCTTCCCCCTTAATAGGGGGACCCCTTGCTCCTGGCAGTGGCAGCCAGTGTGGAGCTGGTGGCCCTGCCCCACTCAACTTGTGCAAGTTTCAAGTTATGCCTAGTTTTCCAGGCACATAACTCTCGCCCAAGTCGAGGGTCTATTGAACTACACAAGGTCTGACTCCCTAATTTTCTGACACCCCCCACCTTCCTCAAACTGTGGAAATTTAAATTGATGAAATGAAAGACACTTAAAAATAAACATTGGTAATAGCTTCCAACATTAGGGGAAAACCCCAAAACCTAAGTTCTTTCACCCTTAATTACAGTTGTTTTAGCAAAGACTACCTACATGTATAATCGAGAGCCCATCAAGCCGCTGCTAATGCTACCCACCACCTGCTCAGCCAGTTTCACTCTTCTATTTTCCCCTAATTTCTCCTGTTCAGATCAGTGTGTTCCCTCCTGTAGGCCACGGATTTAGTAGCACATATGGGTCTGGGAAGCATTATGACTATTAGCACCTAACAAGTCACAGGGGAGAAGAGTTGAAGACTTAAAATAACATGAGTGTTTCTTGGTAAGAGGTACAAATAAGGTATAAGAAAGTGTAATATCAATGCATCACAGTTCAGTCATCTCCTAATGAGTTCACATTTGTGCAACACTATAGGAGCATTGAAGTAATAGGAATAAGAGGGACGCTGAATTACTTCTCTAATCAACTTCCTGCCCCAGGGGAAGGGGTTGCAATGAGCAGTACTTCAACTTCTCAGCAGGCACTGCTGCACAAATATGCATTTTAGGTTGTAATCGCTGCATGACGAACAGTGTCCCGCTGTATTTGGTTGCCAGCGAGCACAACACCGCCTCACCTAAAGCCTGTGCACTCCAGCATAACATACAAAACTGAAACTACTAAAAAAATCCTACAGATACAAACCACTGTCACACATCCTACCATAGCACCCTCACTGAACAGTTCTGTGCCCACAGAACCCTTTTCTGTCAGTTACCTGAACCACTGCAAGTACTTCTGGCAGGGAATTCTGGGTAGGTGGGACTGGTGGCAGAAGGCAGAAGAGATGATGGGCAGGAGCATCTGAAAGCATCTGGAGGTCATTAGGAGAATTCTAGGGGGCCACAAAAAGAACAAGTTAGAGGACTGCTTCTCTATCACTTACTTGCTGCCGTTATGTCTGCAGATAAGCAGCCACCCATCTCAATAACTATCCTCCAAACTCTCTGCAGTGAAGAGGGAAAAGTTTCAAAGTTCTACCACAGAAACAGTAATTGCTCAGTTCCACACTACTATAAATACTGGCCCACCCCCGCAACCCTCAAAAAAAAAAAATTGTATCTCGCAAAAATCTTGCAAATGGTGTGATACTGATGGTCAAAGAAATTCACAAAAAAATTCAAGGCTCTCAAGCCTAGATTATATTATTTGGATTGGACTGATCTCAGAATTTTAACACCATGGCATCAACAGGTAGGTTCTATTCCTATTTTTTAAATTTAACTATTAAAAACCATTCAAAAAAATCCAAGTTCTTATTTAATGGAAATGGAAAACTGTTCATCACCTACACTTCCTGTATAATTCAACTGTCAAGCTCTGTGCCAGCACAAAAGGCACACCTGAGATTTGTGTTATGGATTTCATGGCTAGGGATCAGTATAAACCCAGGTTGAGATAGGGCCTATTGGGTGAGGAGGCAATGGGAAGAGACAGTGTTACAAAGCTACAAGCTCTGCGTGGAGTTTAGCTGTTCTGTGCCTTCACAGCTGTTATGAGACCACTAAGCTCTCTCAATGTGACCTCTTTAAAACCACAGAGATTTTGCTCACGTCCCAGCTGAGAGCAGTAGTACTACCTTGTAGTGAGAAGCCACGTAGAGGGCCATCAGCCTCTGGAGAAAAAATTCCGACGCTTTGTGATAACAAAAGAGGGTGTCTCTGTTCACATAATAGCTAGGTATGGTGATCAAGGAAACAACCAAAGTCAAAAGACATCCCCTATTGATTCATCCCAGACGAAGGTAATTTTCAGGCAGTATCACAGCACGAGCTGCACTGTGCGTACATACTCTGCCTTCATCATCCCAACGGGGAACACAGATTGTTCATTCTTTAAGCTTTTGCTACCAAAAGATTTCAGCATCAGGGCTCTGAACAGTCTTTCAGGCTGATCGGCACACCTGCTTCAAAGCACAGCAATTAGGAAAGAAGTCATCTTTTTAACCACATCCTTAACTCAAACCCTTCCTTACAACTCACCCCTCCTCTCTGAGGCTCAGCAATGTCAGTCAGATACTGCCAGACCACCCCTTTTAAAAAAAGCACCCGAGCTTGGAAGTCAACCCCTGAAGATAGGGCAGAGTGCACTTCAGCTGGACCCTGCACTGAGAAGCACCTGGGTGGACCCTCTAGCCACACAGAGACCTACTGATGTCAACATGCTAGTCAACAGGCTGGGGCAGGATCAGGGCATTCAAGTGTAGCCTCCCCTAAGAGCATCACCTTCCCCAGAGGGGATGAGGGTGTGCACCAGTTTCAGCCAGGATACAGGTCACAGGAGTCAGGCAGGGGGCAGCCAGAGATGATCCTGGTGATGTTGAGACAATCCAGACACAGCAGGTCATTAAGCCATTTTTCTACAGGGTCTCCAGGGGCATATCGAATTGACTCGTGGAGGGAGACTTCGTGCAACGTACGAGCTGGACGGTGAGGTGCAAACAAACAAAAAACACCAACATGTCTGAAGTGACAGGTACCAGCACGGTCAAGCCCTTCAATAGCTTTGGCTCCAAAAACTGAAAAAGTAGCAAGCCACCCTGCAGCCCAGCAAGCCTCCCAAAATTAACACACTTAAGCCTATTTCCAAGGCAGTTAGATCACTCAGGTGCGGTCCATGCACTACAAGTAGCTGACCAAGAGAAATTAATATTAAACCAAGAGGCCAAGTTACAAGTTAAGCTTCTTTAAAGCGTCCTGTACTTTCCACCATTACCCTCTGACTGTAGCTGCACAAATCTAAAAACCTCAAGCTCCAAGGGCTGCACAGGGTGCAAGCCATGAGCATTCATCTTGCTTTCACGTATGCCTATCCAGAGACACCAGTGTGAGATGGTACCTGAGGCGAGTTTAGCTGCAGCTGTAGATTTATTCTCTGCAATCAGGCTGGTTTGTGCCTGTGCACTCTGCTGCCGGAGCTGCTGAATCAGCTTCAGGGACAATGACCGACCAGTGCCCTCGTAACTACAAGATTAGAGATCAATGAGAAGCAAGTAAGATGAAGCTGGGGGTTGGGGGAGAATAAAAACATTGCTGCAGGGGAGCTCTGATCAAAAAAAATCCAACCTTATCTGCAAGCTTTATCTATGTTTTGGGGCCATGCGCCATCACAAGCTCCCTTACAGCCTCACTGTTGCAACAAGCTGAAGAAGCAGCCAAAATGCAGTGGTGAGGGAAGAAACGCTTCCCAAGGATGTTGCACGTGTCACACTGACTAATCAAAGAACTTTATTTTATTCCCACACAAATGGCTTTCCTGACACTGAAATGCAGGTGTTTGAAGGTGAAAGACGGCATTTCTTTCAGGGCACTACACAGTATGTCACAGGAAGTGACAGATAATTTCTGGCAGAAACATAAGGGGACTTGAAAACAAAACAGGAAACAACAACCACCACCTATGCTGGACCATGGCCAGGATGCTAGAATTCTCCTAACTGGCTTTTGATCAAAAGGAGGCTGATCTCCACAAACAGCCCTCCCAGCACACTTCAGCATCATACTTAAATATTTGTTCCTTGTCTTGGCACAGAACAGAACAGGTCTTCATACCAGGGAGAGGCAATTAACAGGACATGGGAGTAGTAAGTGATCCATCAAACAGAATGAAGACAACAATCAATCCAAAGACAGCTCCTGGTCATTAGAAGCAGGCATCATGTAAAAGGGTCAATACTGGTAAGGGCGGACCTGACTGACAGCAGCAAATCTGCGGGGTCCCACAAAAAACTACCTGTGCTGTTACCTTACCCATTGATCGTAGAAGCCATAAAGACGAGGTAAGGCCCCAGGAGGTTCTTCACAAGAGGAAGGGGGATGGCAGCAGCTTCATCTATCACCACAAGTTCAGCCTGGCCCAGTTTCACAGCATCAGCAGGATGTATGTACTGCAAGGAGCCCAGTAACATTTTACTAAGGTAATCCCTATCCAGAACAGCTCTCTGATATGTGGGGAGACTGCAAAGGAGGCAAAGCTGCATCCCTACAAAAGCAGTTTCCTTCCAAGGTCCCAGTCTCTGACTAGAGAGAAATGGAGTGCAAGCACTGAGGTAAACTAGTTGGCTGAACTTTGGTGCCAATCCAGGGAGGAGGAATAGTAGGTCATATGCCTTATGTCACGTCTACAGAGCCACAAAAGCACTTTATTTACATCAGATTGAGTCTCCTTTATTTCTCTTGGCTGCTATAAATCTGCACTCCTCCCCCTTTCTGGACACTGTCGTAACACACACCAAAAAACAAGCTTGTGCAAATTCAAGTGAAGACCCTTGACTTAGAAGATCTCCACAGAACTAGATAAATAGCTTCCCTGCTGGAACCCAGTGATCAGGAACCAACTGGCCTTCTCTGAATTAAAATCTTCTTGGATACTCAATGGTGTATAAAACTCAAACATTATGTAAAGTGAGCACATTTAAAATTAAAAATGCCAGTGATGTGCTAATACTTCCAGCAGCCCTAAATGGGAAACAGTGAGGCTGGAGGAGAGAAAAACAGATTAATTACCTGGATAGTCTGTCTGTGTTCCTTGAATACATTCACTCTAACAACTGCTTTATTAAACTCAGGGTTCAGGGACTGAATAATCTCATAGTCCAGATGTTCCTGAAGCAAAAATTAAAACATAACAGCAGATTGGGGGGGGGGGGGGGGAGTGTTTTTCTCCTCAGTCTCACCTGCACTCACAAGGCTCAGTTTATCTGCCTATGAGCTCTCTAAAGAAAGCCTCAACATAGATAAAGCTAACTGTGTATCTAAAGTGAAAACAGTACTAAAAACAGAACAGTACTTAGTTTCCTTTCATCAATTCCACGAGGTCCATCAAAGAGCTGGTTTCCCCAATACTTGAAGTTCATAGACTAGCAGATCCAAGAATAAGCGACATTTTTTAGCAAAAGAGGCATTCAACTACTCAATCTATTTCACTTGTATTCTTAGCATTAAACTGAGTGGTCCTCATTGAAAATCTTGTCATAAGGAAACCGACATTGTTTTTTATACAAGAGCTCGCTGTGATCTATCATATATATCTGCAGAGCATTATAAAAGGCTTTTAGGAGCCAACAACCTATAGCTAAAAAGCTGTCATTCTAAAAGTATGTATGTAAATACCAAACTGAAAAATGCTAATTTAAATCCATACCTAAACATGATTTCTGTGAACCCACAGCGAAAGCCTGTGCCCCTTACCTGGTACTGCAGTGCATCAAAGCCTTTAAATACAAACTCAAACAGTGTGTGAAGATTATCTGGACTGGGAGATGTCACAAAGATGTTGGAATAACTGTTGAGGAAACAAGACAAGGCTTTAAATCCTTTTATCCAAAGAAGGGCGAATAGCTAAGTTGCTATTATACACACCAAGTAACACTGAGATTTTACATACCTCTTAAACCATGAAGAGTTTATAGAAGACCGATTTATAACTGACATGGAAAGCAACAACGTGAAATATTCTTCCTACTACATCTAGAGGATATTTCTTCAGTGCACAACTCTATGCCCAGTACTCAGCAGCCCACTTTTCACTACTCCTGAATTCAATGTTTACTTTTCCTGAAATGCCCACAGGAGGAAATCCTAAAACGTTTTCTAATTTAATTTTCCCAGTGGGCTCTCCTGTGCATCCTTACTTTCCGATAGCAGACCGTATGGCCATCTTCATTTTGTACCAAACAGCTTTTTGCCAGTGACCAATAATAAACAAACAATCAAACCCTGAGTTCCTTTTACTGTTCACAAGAATTAACTGTCTATGCTTCTATGCTAAGACTGAAAGAACCCAAATCAGCAACTAAAGCAGATCATCATGTAATTTATTGCAACATCCCCTCAATGTATCAAGCTGAGAACAGCTACTTAGAAATTACTATTTTCAACATTTATTAAGTGCCCTTATTTGTAAAACAAGGAAATATTCTCGGTTATCTAATAAAACCTGAGGTTACACTCAAAGGCAATGGATTTCATTACAGAAGTGGATGCAACTTTAGTCAGACACAATAGTACAATTCTCACTCCACATAAAAACTGATAAAAGATAAATCTCAATATTTAAATCAAAGGTTACACAAATCTGAGAATTATGTTCCCAAGTTACTAGTTCTAGCCATATTTATCATTTCTTGATGACTGATACTTGGAAAAACGACAAGTGTGAAATATGATCATTTCTGCACGTGTTATGAATCTACAACCCTATCCTCATTAAGCCACCATGCAGAAAGAAATTCAAAAACTTCCATTTCCCAGGACACCTGTACACATGCATTACATTATTTACCTAGCTGAAACCTGATCCCATGAATATGCTTAACTTTGAGCACATGAATAGGCCCATGTGATGAGTGAGCTTGGATCCATACGTCAGAGTTCACCACACTTATGTCCTTACCTACTAGTGCTCATTGGTTTCACTGCACAACTAAGAACTGATTTGTACTTGCCTACTTTAATTTTTAAATGTGAACATTCTGATTATTAAAGATTTAAAATTTCCTGTTAGTATAAAAATAGGAAGATTTGGGAATTAATGCAAATACCCATCAAAATGAACACAAAGGAATGTGTCATTATAGATGTGTATTACTGACACACAAATGCACCTTAAATCCTTCTCAGCCTCCTCATTTGCAAATGCAAATAAAAAAGCCTGGGCAGCTGAGGTTAAGCTTACCCAAAAGCCACAGCTCCAGCTATAGCCAATCCTAAGGCAGCAGATTTACCACGTCCCCTGGCAGCTGTTAAAGCCACAGTGCTCCTCAGAGTCTTCTCAGAAATGGCTTCAATAAATTTCAAAAGTGCTTTTGCCTGTGAATAAAGAAAGGAAAAAAATAGTGGGGGTTAATGGAGCAATAAAGCCACATGCACATTTACTGAACTGTACCATTAATGGGAGAGGACATATCCTTTTTCCAGGCACTGAGAGGCGGGACAGTCATTAAAACCAGCCAAATAACCTTTTTTTTTTACTGCTTGATTCTTAAAACTATAGTCTCTCAACATATGTTCATCGTGAGCTCCCAAAATGGGCCTGGGCAGGACACAGAAGCATAGTTATTATATTGTGTATTTCAAGAGCATGCTTTACTTGAGGACTTTAAGTCATTTTGCCATCAGGAAATGTTCATAGGCACAAACCTCAGTAAGGTGCTTAATTCTCCTTAGAAGTCCCAGAACTCCTCCGTAAAGTAGGAAAGTATCCAACCCATTTTACAGATGGACAACACCAAGGGAACAGCAAGGTTGAGAGAGACTTATCCAAAGTCACAGCAGGTCAGCGTGAAGAGCCTTAAATCCCAGTGTCAGCTCCAAATACTAAGGCTACGGTTACACCTAGGAAGTTTTGCCAGCAAAACCCCAGTTTTCCCAGCAAAAGAAGTCCAGTGTTCACACACAAAATGAGATTTGTCAACAGTATCATGACAAAACCTGGCTCATTCGCCAACAACCTTCTGCCCCTCCCAGATGAGAAAGAGCACCTTTTGTCAACAGTTCTGTCGACAAAAAAGCTGTGTGGACACTCTGGGAGTCCTTCTCTTGACAGACAGGGCAGCCAAGTTAATGAGCAGCCTGTCTGCTGGGCTTCCTGGTACCTGAAGAGTTAACATGAGGGAGAAGGCAGCTGTTGGAAGTCTCTCACAGCTGCCTTCTCCCTCATGTTAACTCTTCAACACAAGCCACAAGAGAGCTTCTTTCCTGCAGAAAACAGCACTTGCTCATAAGCTTTTCATCCAGAGGCACACCATACAACACAAACATGAATGGTGGGGAACCCCCAAGAGAACGGCACTCCCAGATTAACGCCATGCCAACCTGATCCAGAGTTTTACAACTATCCACCAGCACTCCCACAGGCTGTGTATCCTGCAAGTTCTCCTTCAGTTCCTTCAGCTCCAGATCCTGAGGTCTGAGGCTATCTTCCTAGAAGCAAGAGAAGAATTCATCAAAACAGAATTAGTATGGGACCTTTCACTGAAACCGCCACCTTCCTCCACCTGTTATAACTCTATGTAGGAGGAAGAGAAGTTCTATTGCAATTTAATAAACTATGCTGGGATCAGACTTGTAGGATGGGCTTATATTTGTGTCCAACATATCTTTCAGGGAACGATGGACAGGTGAAGTATGAATCTCTCTCTCTCTAGACACGGACTAAAAGAACAATAAATCCAACTTCAATGCTAGGCTATTAAGAACTGATACAAGAAGCTGCATGAATGCAAAAGAAGAGATTACTGCTAGACAGCTTTCTAAAAAAAATGTGTGCGCACAAGTAAGCAACTTTCAGTTGACTGAAATTAAAATAAAATCATATGGATTATGCCCAAACACACACTAGGTGTAAAACAAACCCCAAAGAGATAAACTGGCCAGACTCATGACAATCCCAGCCCCTACAATTTACTGTACACCACAGGTCATAAAGTGATATGCTCTAACAGTCCTAGACAAAATGGAGCTATTGCAGGAGAATGGCATTCTCTGCCAAGTTTTTAGAACAAGTCTTGCCAAACACCTCACAAACACTAGTTAAGCCACACAACACCCCACAAGGTGAGATGCATCACATGGTGGGGGGGAGAACTGAGGCACCAGTGAAATAACTTGCCAGGCAGCAAGTCAGTTGCAGAACCAGGAATAGAACCTAAGAGTCCTGACTCACTCTAATCATTAACAAGCATTTACTGTTATTTGAAAACACTTAGGGACAGTTTCAAAACACACCTGTAACTAAATTTAGAGACCAGCAACTATACACCACACCACAGTCACTAACTCAGGGACCCATCCATGCAACAAACCTCGTTGCCAGCTCTGCCCACATATCTACACCAGCAACACCATTACAGGACCTAACCAGATCAGCCACACCATCCTGGGTTCATTCAGTTGCACATCTACCAATATAATTTATGACATCATGTGCCAGCAATGCCCCTCTGCTATATACATCGGACAAACTGGACAGTCTCTGTGTAAAAGAATAAACGCACACAAATCAGATATCAGAAATGGCAATATACAAAAACCCGTAGGAGAGCACTTCAATCTCCCAGGCCACACAATAGCAGACTTAAAAGTAGCTATCCTACAGCAAAGAAATTTCAAGACCAGACTCCAAAGAGAAATTGCTGAGCTACAATTCATCTGTAAATTCGACACTCTCAGCTCAGGCTTAAACAAAGACTGCGAATGGCTGGCTAAATACAGAAGCAGCTTCCCCTCCCTTGGGATTCACACCTCCAGATCAACTACTGGTAGTGAGCCTCATCCTTCCTGACTGAGCTAACCTTGTTATCCCCAGCCTTGCTCTGGTTTATTTATACCTGGCCCTGCAGATTTCCATGACCAGTATCTGATGAAGTGAGTCTGTGCTCACGAAAGCTCATGCTCAAAACTTTTTTGTTAGTCTATAAGGTGCCACAGGACCCTTCGTTGCTGTTTACAAACGAATCTTCAAAAGGGCCTGTGCAAAGAATATAGTCAGGTCCAGCTAGGGTGCATAGATACCTCAACTTGTGTGTACAAGTCTGGGTTTGCAAGCATATATAACGTACAATGTATATACAGATTTAGCCCTAAATATTGATCTACCTTTTGTTACTCAAATATGAACTAAAAGTTTACTGATGTTTAGTCAGTTCATGAACATCTCAGTATAGTACCCCAAGTTACTTCCCTGTAAATTAAATTATGAGGGAACATTCCCTTGACACACGTGTGGATTACGTCAATGCCAGTGCATGAGAGGCAACTTGTAATAGCTTGAAATAGCAAGCCAGGTATGAATAACATCCAAGGATTGCAGAGTCACCTCTTCCCAACCTTTAGAAGCAACAGGATCAGTTTCCAAAAGTAAGGATAAAAGTTTCAAAGCTCATTAGTGGATTTAGACGAGCAGCCATCAGTGGCCAGGAACGGCAAATTGCAGCCAAGACGAGCTGTGAGCAGCCGTACCTGTAGATGCGCAGTTTAAAAAGCACCTAGCAGCCCACCAAGGAATAACCCTGGCACACAACAGCCAGCCCACAGGCCAATTTAGAAACACAACTTCCACTAATTTTAAGTAGAAGTTGTCTAAATTTCCTAGCTATCTTTGGAAATGTCAGCAAAAGAACTCAGCTGTACCATAATACCCATGGCTCCCTTCAGTCACCTTCTATTTAATTCACAACAGAATGCCAGTTGTGCTAAAGCAAGACTGCAGGGTAAGTCAGAGTACACCCAATGCGATGCAGGCAGGCATCCAGATAGCAGAATCACTGCCTAGCACAAAAGTTTGTCATTAAAGCACAAAAGGAGCCTGGCAACAAAAGTATAACCTGGCAGTACTGCCAGTCACACTGGATACTCAGTGTACGGGGCAGTGACACTGGGACCGATATTGTAATGTGATCGCTGAAGTCGCAGGGTGAAGAATCATAGCAGTAGGTTTTGTAGCCTGTGGTGTACAGTTCTATGGATGAGAACTTCTCAGGACTGAAATAACTCAAAGTTCTGTTATAAACAGAAACATGCAAGTTTAGAGCACATATGCTCCCCAGGACTTGGAAATTGCAGATTATGCAGATACCTCTTTTGGTGGTGAAATGCAGTATGTGCGTAGCAGAAGTATTATTCAACACTTTAGGCCAAGAAGAGAGAAGCAGCATCCAACATGCTGCAGGGATTTTTGGTGACCAGAATTACCCAGCCAGCAATATTCTCAGGACAGTGAGCTAAACCCCCATTGGTCTCTAAACCATGCCATAATATATTCAACCATCATAAGCACCCAACCTCCCATGTGACAGGTGGCACTGCCAGTAACACAATGCTTCCTACCGAAATGAGTGAGGATTTTTTCCAGCACGGAGTCAAAAGCTAGTGAATATTACTGAAGTCGCTTCCCCGATACCCCTGACCAGATATAAACTGCAGCTGACTCTTCAAATACAAAATTTAGAACTGACTCTACCCTGCTTTGGCCTGAGATTAGAGTAATACTTGGTATTTAGTGGGGAAGAACCACCACATCAATGTCAAACCTTAAAATCCCACTTGCATCTTTACTTAGAAAAGACTATTTGAATCTGATATGTAATATGCACTTACCTGAGACTTGGGAGGAACTGGGGTTATGTTCGCAATGTGACTAGAGATTGGCAGGATGTTGAGCTGATCATCAATCACTATGCAGTTCTTACAAGAGGCCAGAGAAAGAATGAACCTACATGATCAGATACAGCCAGCTCAAATACAGCACTGGTGACACCATAGTCCTTTAGTGGTTTATTTACCCTGGCTCCTCTCATTCCAGATGCTGCATTTGCAGTCTGGTCCTACTTTTATACAGTTTTATAGCAGGGCTGAGTCATACCAGTCTCAGCACACTTTTACTTAACATCATCATGACACCTGAATGTTCTATAAACCAGAGACATTCACGTACCATGATCCCTCCTAAAGGCATTCTCCACTCCCCCACCAACACAAGGTGAGCTTTCGAGAGAGACTTGGAGTGATACGACAATTTGTTTGAAAATAATGTGAACAAGCAACTGTTGACCCCAAGAGTAGTTACATGTACCCGCCACAGTATAATTCTAGGAGGGTCACGCTGGTTGTTGGTTCTGTTTTATCCATGAGACCACTCATCCATCATCTATATACTAAAAATACTATACTATATGCTATACATGCTACGTTCTTTCCAGTGGGAAAGACAGTGCTAGTTATATATCCTAACACCAATGAAGACTATTTATTCAGCCCAGTAAGATAAGTGTCTTGACCAATCTAACACCATAAAAAGCTAAATGTCCATATTTTCATAATTTTAAGCTACAGAAGTGCTTCTGAGTCTCACCAAAAGCTAACACTGGGAGAATGTCATTCTGATATTTGTGCTTTTGCAGAGCCCTTCAAAGAGACCCAAAAGACTTAACAAACATTAACTCTACAATATCCCTTGTCAGATATACAAAGGGTATTTTAATAAATAAAACACACACATCTCCCCCACTCACGAAGTACAGACACATCTGTGATAACACATGATTTCCCAGTAATTAACATTGTGCTAATCCTAAAACGAGACAGAGGTCTTCCTTGCACACAGCCACATGAAGTTTCAAGCTCTGAACTCACCTCTCATTAAACCTCCCCACTACATCTTGATGTGCCTCTGTTCTGTAGCGTGAGTGTACATCCTGAAATACCAAGACAGAGATCAGTCTCACAGATCTAAAACGTGAAGGAACTGCCAGATTAGAGCACAGTTGATATTGAATATAATTAATATGGACCATCAAATATCTATTTGGCCCCTCTATTCTTGACTATGGCTCATTTTCCTGGCATAGAACTTCCCCTTTATCTCCCCCATACTCCAATTTTCTCTTTCAAATAGCACTTTTTTCTCTACCCAGCATTAAAAATTTCCATACCAGCCCTATCTACCCCCTTAAATTTGTGTGATTGTATCACACTGCCTAATTTACAGCCCAGTCATGCAGATGCTGACTGCTCCATGGTGAATGCCTCAACAATGAGGCTAGAAACAAAGCTGGTTCTCCAGCTGAAGTGCTGACTCAACTACTACCAGTGAAATGTCCTGTCTGAAAAAATGAGCATAACCTACACAAACAAGTCACACGTCAAAGATTTTCATCAGCAGCTAAGTTGCTCTGATTTAACAGTGGGTCTGATCTGGCAAACTGAGCTCCTCTTTCCAAGTTCATAAAATTCAAGAAAACCTGCCCTCCCCCACAAAAGGGGTAACACTACATTCCACTTGCCTGTATAGTGCGCAGTCTGAGATGACTAATATCTTTTGATATGGACGTCAGAGAAAAGAATCAAACCCTTATTTTGTATCTAAATAATTATTAATTACACAGTGTCACCTCTAATTCCTTAATCTAGGAGGAATTCAAGTCACCTTGTTAAGCAGAACTGCCTAGTGGTAGACACAAACAATGGCAGAGAAACAATGGTACAAGGGAGGCAGGGGTCGGGGACAAGGGAGAGGACAGAACTACACCTAAATGGTAGTTCAGCATATAATATAAAGCTGAAGAGAAATGCACTACATTTGGAACACCACTTGTTAATCAAACGTACCATGGTCATTGTATACAGCTGCTTCAGGGAGTTCATAGTTCTGAGTAGAATCACCACAATTCCACCTCCTTCCACAGTTTCAACAGTTCTAGCCAGTAGGTTTGGAGTCAAGGCTTCAAAATCCTAGCAAGTAAAACAGAGCTACAACCAAACTCAAAATTGCCAGGAGTCTGCCAAGGCAACTAGCATCAGCTAACAGGACTCAAACTACCATAAAAGGATAGCTCAGTGGCTAGAGATTGGCCTTGTAAATCCAGGGTTATGAGCTCAGTCCTTGAGGGGGGCCTTTCAAGGCTCTGAGCAGGTTAGATTTAAAAACAAAAAAAAAAATCTGCCCAGGATGGCAATAGGTCCTGCTGTCAGTGCAGGGAACTGGTCTCGAGGTCCTTCCAGAGCTAAGAGGTATGTATGTATGCAAATTGCTGGAAGTATACAGTGTAGTTTCAGCCATATCAGTCTGAAGATACTAGAGAGAAAAGGTGGGTGAGGTAATGTCTTTTACTGGACCAACCTTTCTTGGTGAGAACACCAAGTTTGTCTCTCACCCACTGAAGGTGGTCCAATAAAAGATTCTCACATGCCTTCTCTCTAATTTTTCTGGAGAAGGCAAGCTTCTACAGCATGAGTGTTTTCTTGCTTCCAAATAAAATTCTGCCAAATAATCCCCAGTGCTCACAAAAAGCCACGTAAAATATTTTGAGCCATCATCAGTGAAAAATACAATCAAGACAAAGATTTCACCCCTATGGTACTTAAATTGCCAGAGGTGCAGTACATGCCCCATGGGAAAGATGACTCCCATTTCTAGTTAAGTTTTTTAAGCTAAATGATAAATTTGTTACCTGGAGTACACACATGCCAAAGGTGTTACCAAGAATTTTATGGGTCTCATTGTAATAGCAGTAGCGAATGTTTGTGGCTGCTATAAACAACTCAAAAGGATCATCTTGCTTTAGGTTTAAAGTTCCGCTTTTAATCTTCTTTTGTAGTTGTCTCATTCGCTTTTTACGGTGGCTGAAAAAAAATACAATTATATGGAAGTTGTAGTGGGAAGAGGGCTGGTCTGAGGCGGCAGTCTGAGATCTGTTTCAGATTTAAAAAGGGAGTTCCAAAATTCAGGCTCTTGGGTAAGCCAGAGTAATGTTTGGGACAGAGTTCTGAAATCATCAACTGCTCCTATGAGATTTCCACCCAAAAGTCACAGAAATCTAGTATTCTTGATAAATTGCAATTGTCTTGTAGCCAAACCTGAACAAAGTCTCCAAAACTGGCCCCCCTTTTGATTCTGAACCCAAATTTGTAGGTACAAATTCAGATCCAGGGGTTAATTCCCCCCACCCCCAGTCAAGGCTTTTGATGTTAGGACCCGCTCTGCACCCACTTGTAAGGGCTTCTCTATTCTACAGATGCTACTGCACCGTGACTGTGAGGCAGTTGTACCACAAGCACTTGCTAACAGGAGAGAAGAGGTTTTCTTCCCATGCTGTAGTTAATCCACCAGAAGAGGCAGCAGCTACATCTGTGGAACAGATCTTCCATCAATATAACACTACGTACACTCAAGTTTAAGTCACATCCCTGAGAAACATAACTAGGTTAACCTATGCTTATGCAGCCCATGCCTAAATGACACTAAAGTTTGTAAGGGCCAGAACCAGGGTACATCTACACCAGCCAGGAGACTGACCTGGTCAATCTTACAGGGTTCAATTTTGCATGCCGAGTGGGGGGAAATGCAAAAATTGATCTATCGGGGTCAAAAGTCGTTCTTGCGAAGCGTAACGGAGGTCACCAGGAGAGCTTCTCCCATTGACCTTCCTCAGCAAGGACCCCCAGATAAGTCAATCGTAGATGCATCAATTCCAGCTATACAACTGCTTGTATCTGGAATTACCTATCTACGATCAACTTTAAGGTTTAGTATCGATCTGCCCTTAGAAATGGTCATAAAGCCAAAAAATCAAAGTTGGAGTTGTGATTAGAATTCAGAAGTTCCTGGTTCCCAGCCCTCTCCTTCTGCCACTCTACTCAAGTCAAAAGAAACAGTTCTATTACGCTGAAACTTTCGGACAGTCACCATACAGCTTAGCCTAATTTCTCCTCGTGACCTGCATACAACTAACCTAACCACAAGCTCTCTTAGATCAGCTTCTTAGATTGGAGAGCAATTAGATACCCTTCAGAGAGAGAAAAACCAAAACCTCTTACCTGCTAAAGCCCAGCTCCTTCTTGTAACACCACAAGACTGAGGGTCTGGCCTTCACAGTCGCTTTAGATAGCATATGGTGGAGTATAACCACCTGCCAAAACACATGCACATTAACAGCTTCACTGAGAAGATACAATCATGAAATGAAAAATTTTTAAATCCCAAATGGAAAATATATTTGAGAGACATATTTTAATTGCACCTGTGCCCAATATAAAGGAGTTAGGAGAGGCACCGCTCACATACAGCACCTTGTATTGCTCCTCAATACAGCAGAACCTGAACCCTATGCATGGCATGCTACATGTTATAACCTGGATCAGAAAAGCTGGAAAAGGGAATCTTTTTGAAATCTGGATGGACAGTGCAAACTCATCAAACCAATAAACTAGATATGTGCAAAGTAAGGGTTACCAACTCTCTGCTTCAATTATTCCTTCCTAGATAGTTCCATTTTGCTTTATAAATATCCCATGCAAGAACATATAAGTCCTGAAACACAATATGTTGTACATTTCAGATAAGTTTTTTCTGTAAATAGAATTCAATTCCAAGAAGTCCACTCAGACATACCTCTCAATGATTAGCTTACTTCCTTAGGAAAAGTGTAAGTTATTTATACCTTTTAAATATCAGAGGTTGTCTACCTATTTACCACTGTGGGCCATATGTACCTCTGTTTTATGCTAGCTACTGTACTACCTGAGGATGCCATATGGGCTACAGCTGTGTGCAGATTCATCCTGAGTTGAAAACCCCTATTCTAGATTCAAATTGTACATTAACAAAAAGAGCCACAGAAGAGATCTGATCCTAAACTGATAGTTACCTGATCCTTGCCGTGGTCTCCGACTAGAACGAACAATGTCCTGTATCGCTCAGCCACTCCATTCTCAATTAGCACACGAATGCGATTGTCTACCTTCTTGCGCTGCATTTTTAGTGAAAATACCTGAAAAGTTTTATCAAATGTTAGCCAGTCTCACAACTACACCAGCATGATTCAGTTTAGGATGTACAGTGGAGCCAAGAACATAAAATCCCCAGAGTTTTTATGAGATGGTTGAGATTTTTACATCAGATATTCTTTGCATTTTCCAGTCTGACATTACCTTGCAATGCAGTCACGAATTTGATGTGCTTATTTTTTTTTTTATTAAAGCATCTGATTTTGAAGAAGCAGTTTGACAACTTCTTGAGGAGATTTTTATATACTAGAATGATTCTGAAAAAACATTTAACGTAGTGCAGTAACTTAGAATGGTGTGTTACACAATTAAAACAAAACAGATTTATTCTGATCACCATGTTGCTTTCCTCTCCTGTCTCAACACAAGATTTAAGCAGCTTTTATTTCACAAAACACTAGCTGCAGATTAAGAACATACTCCAGTGATTCCAAGTTCTCAAAGAGGAGATGGCAGGAGATATGAGAGGGGAAATAATCCAAAACCCATTAAAGTTGCATTGGACTCTCAGAATCACTTTCTGGCTCCTCAAGTTACCAAAAGAGTAACTTTGTTAATGTTTTGGAATGTACAGAGAAGGATGAAAAAAATATAATTAAACTGGGGGTTGATTAGTAGGGTGACAAGACTAAAATCAATGCACTATGCTGCTGGAAAAAGATTTCACTTCCAATGGTATCAAGTTCTGACATTTCTTGAGATGCTAAATTTGTCTCCAATCATTAGTTAAGCAGTGTTTCTTGAACACGGCTACAGTATGGTGTAATAAGCAACACTTCAATAATAATGCCTTAACAATGCATAGTCTTTCACATATGCAAACCAGGCGCGTCAACTAATCACTTCCAGATGGATGAAAGTTCTTACATGTTAATTTCCAACACATTAAACCTTTATTTGGTGAGCTAAATGATTAAATAACTCCAGTGAAGAGCAACACTAACGGTCATTCAACCAATATGCAATACGAAGTTTTCATGGTCTCAGAGAGGTAGCCATGAACAGCGGAGTCAAACAAGAGGGTGTTCTTGCCCTTACTCTCTTTGGCATATTATTCTCAGTTCTACTAAATTGCGCATTTCGAAACTCATGCAGCAATGTATTTCTCCACACACGATTAGACGGCTCTCTCCACAACCTGGCAAGACTCAAGGCTAAAACTAAGATCAAGGAAGTCCTCATTAGGGAACTCCTCTTTGCAGATGATGCAGCTCTCATCACTCCTCATGAAGACAAGCTACAGTCACTAATGGATTCTCTATCCAGAGCTACAAGTTGTTTTCCCTTGACATTAGCATGAAAAAACTTTTGTATTGACTCAAGGTATACTTCAGCAACACAGTGTCATTCTGGATAACAGCCCATTAGATGTGGTTCAACAATTCTGTCACCACAACCAATCCATGGGGAGAGAAATTAACATCAGAATCAGGAAGGCAGCTACAATTTTTAGCAGACTTATGAAACAAGCATGGAACAATCCTAAACTGACAGTGAAAACAAAGATACTAATCTACCAGGCATGTGTACTGAGTATCCTGTTATGGTTCTGAGGCACAGACCAGTACTCCAACCAGGAGAAAAAACTGAACAGCTTCCATCTTCACTGCCTCCACAGAATTATGGCTATCAGCTGGCAAGATAAAGTTTCAAATACAGCTGTCCTGTCAAAATCTGGCATACCCAGCCTCATAGTGATCCTCAACAGCAGAACACCAAGATGGGTTGGTCATGTGAGAAGAACAAATGACAAATGTCTTCCCAAAGAAATCCTCTTTGGTGAACTGTCATGTGGGTTGAAAACAAGAGGAAGACCAAAGCTAAGATTCAAGAATACATGCAAAACACCATAAGAACATTCAACATAGATCCAAAATCCTGGGAATCTACATCAGATCGAAATACCTGGTGACAATTGCTACAACAGGGCACATCATCCTTCAATGGTATTTGTGCAAGTCATGCAAAAGAACCGCATCTTAAAATGAAAAGCTCTCAGACTCAAGAATTTGGAAATAGACTGACATTCAGTTATTGCAATTGACAGTGCAAATCCAATACTGGACGGATAAACCAGGAAGAAGTTGCAGACTCAAACACTGCCCATAGATCCTCGCCGCAGCTGCTAACTACCATCTCCTGGGACAAAAGTGGCCATATAGACATATATGTGTGGATCGTTCTCAAGCCCGCGGCAGGGGAATGGGGAGAAAGAGCCGGTGACATGGGTGGGGGGAGTCCGGAAAATAAACAGGCCCAGAAAAGCTTTCGCAAAAAGTGTTCGCCTTTTCGTTTCCCCACCCCCGCAGCCAAGAAGAGGAGCCGCTCTCCCAGGTCTCTCCCACCCGCACCCCTACCCTGCCGCTGCGTGGCTGCCCAGGGGCGCCCAGGGCCGGGAGGCAGCCGGGACACGGCCAATTAGCCAAATGGCACGCGCCTCACCTAGCGCGGCGGTGGGGCCCCTACAAGACACGCTGGGGCCCGCAGACGCAGAAGAAGCGCCAGCTCCGCAGCGCTCGCCCGTCCGTACAGAGCCTCTCCAGCAGCTGAGACCCGCGGCGCTGCGCACTCAATCCCGCGTGGCCGGCTAAAGCGCAGCGTAGGGCGGAAGGAGTCAGCGGGGACAGGTTACGCTGCGCGTGCGCGCAAGGGACGGGCCCCACGCGGCACGAGGCGCATACTCGGTAACGACTGCTGAAGGCGCTGCCCGGCGTCAGCCCTCGTTCTGGATTGGCTCGGCCTCCCTGCGCCAGCTCGCGGAGCGGGCGGGGAGAGGCAAACAGCTGGAGGCAGTAGGAGCAGCCGTGCGGGCCCAGCCTGGGAAAGCGGCTGCAGCAGCAGAAGGCAGCAGCTCCACCCCACCACACAATCCGGGCAACTTCGGCGGCGGCTGCTGCAGTTAAAAGTAGGGGCGAGCTCGGGCTAAGAGGATGTTTAAGTATTGGCCAGGCAGGCCCCGGACTCGATGCTGCAGTTACAGCCCTTAGCCACAGGCAGCCAGCACAGGGCAGACAGGGGCTGTGTCTACACGTGCCCCAAACTTCGAAATGGCCATGCAAATGGCCATTTCGAAGTTTACTAATGAAGCGCTGAAATGCATATTCAGCGCTTCATTAGCATGCGGGCGGCAGCGGCGCTTCGAAATTGACGAGCCCTGCAGCCGCGCGGCGCGTCCAGACGAGGCTCCTTTTCGAAAGGACGCCACCTTCTTCGAAGTAGGGGACTTCGAAGTAGGCGGGGCCCTTTCGAAAAGGAGCCCCGTCTGGACGCGCCGCGCGGCTGCAAGGCTCGTCAATTTCGAAGCGCCGCTGCCGCCCGCATGCTAATGAAGCGCTGAATATGCATTTCAGCGCTTCATTAGTAAACTTCGAAATGGCCATTTGCATGGCCATTTCGAAGTTTGGGGCGCGTGTGGACACAGCCAGGTTTGGCCGTGTCTACACTAGCCCCAAACTTCGAAATGGCCATTTTGAAGTTTATTAATGAAGCGCTGAAATACACATTCAGCGCCTCATTAGCAGGCGGGCAGCCGTGGCACTTCGAAATTGACATGGCTTGTCCAGAAGGGGCTCCTTTTCAAAAGGACCCTGCCTATTTCGAAGTCCCCTTATTCCTATGAGCAGATGGGAATAAGGGGAATTCAAAGTAGGTGGGGTCCTTTCGAAAAGGAGCCCCCTCTGAACGAGCCATGCCAATTTCCAAGTGCCGCGGCCGCCCGCATGCTAATGAGGCACTGAATATGTATTTCAGCACTTCATTAGTAAACTTCGAAATGGCCATTTGCATAGCCATTTCGAAGTTTGAGGCTAGTGTAGACATAAGCAACACTGGTCTGATGGGACACACCTACTGAAAAAGCCCATCTTTCTAACGTTCCACATGCTGTTTTGATTTACTGAAATTAGACTCCTTTGTTATAATCCAATGTCATTTTTCCTTAAAAATTACTTTTAAAATGTTATTTTAATTACTCAGACTTAACACTTCACCATTTACCATTATGGAAATATGCCACTGTAGCTATTTAATATTTTAATAGCAAATAAAAACAGAATATTAATGGCTGTGAAGAGTGCTCATTAGCAGTAACACTGGTACTAGGGTAATATTGTTTAAGTGTAATTTTGCAATTTCTCTTTTTTGACACTGGAAGTTTATTCATTTGGATCATGTAACTACAAGGCTGACTAATTTCCTGGGACAGTGCCAAAATTAAATAAGTTTAATTTGTGCTGACTTTAGGGATTACATTTCTTAGCTGCTGTTTTGCTTCTCACTCCAGGATGCTAGCTGCTTTATCGCATTCCACAACTCGGGCATTGAACTTGGTTTCCTAATGGTCATTAAGGGTAATACACCCAAAAGGCAAACAGATTTTACATCATTTTTGGATATATAAACCATGATTTTTAAGTCTATTTATTTATATTAATTAAAATTAAGGGAATTTGCATTTGAGAATGATTTGAGATTGTATACGACCCTTAGCTGTGTCTATACTAGAGCATTTTGTTGACAGAAGGGGCCTTCTGTCAACATAACTCAGGGAGCATCTACACACACAGGGTTGGTCTAGCATAGCAAGTATGTTCAAAAGTGAGGTCAAAAGATGGCCTTCTTTTGAATAACCAGCAGAGTGTCTACACATACTCCCTGATCTTTCAAAAGGGCTTCCAGTTGCCAGGAAGCCCTGTTTGCAGAGCTGACATTTCGCTGTCACCAGAGAGCAGTGCCGTCTGAAAGCTCTCTGTCGACAGAGCCAGTTGGGTGTAGCATCAATCTGTTGACAGAGGTTGTGTTGTGATTTCTCTGTCAACAGAAACTTATGTCAACAGCTGCCTAGACATAGCCGTAGTGAATATTAGGAACAGAACCGTCCTTATGACTTAGGGTGCCATACACGGTCCCAGCACCTGCACCCTCCCTCCCCCCCTGGGGAGCTGAACAGCAACTTTGCAGGATGGGGGGCTGTGCTTAGGGATGCAGGGCAGGAGCAGGACAGGGAAGCTGGTAGGAGGGGAAAAGATGCAGCCCATCAGTGCTGTGGGTCGCAAGATGGAGCAAGGACCAGAGGACTTGGGCCACTGAGGGACTATGAGAGCAGGGGGGTTGGGGGACAGCATGGCATTAAGCTGCTGGAGCCAGGAAGCAGAACAGGGTGAGAGGGTATAGAAGGGACAGAGGACAGGGTGGCTGTATCCAGAAGGCAGCACTGGCCTTCTGATGTGCTGGGCATACTCGGCAGTACTTCATGTGGGGCCAGGTGGGGTTCCAGACGGAGTGGCTGCATAGTGTTATGCCTAGGGATGACTCTGATTAGGAAACCACGTTCTACACCCAAGTTACAACCCAGATCGGATCATCAAGACTTCAGGAAATGGGAACATGCGATGCTGCAGTGCCATCTAGAAAGTTTGTCCATTTGTGGATGTACGTATGTGCTGGTTGTTCAGCTAACAGGAAGAGCCAGGTAGCGGGTTGGGTAAGCAGGGCCCTACTATACCTAGCACAGTTAAACATTACTGCAATATTCTATACTGTTCAGCAGTGCCCACCTCCCTCCTCCTTATTTCTGTAAGTAATTTCCCCCACTTCACTCTTCTACAACTTTGTTTTTTTGTATATTATGTACATAATCCAGGTTTAGCCTTTCATGCAGGATACAGATCGTTGCTGTGATACCCTCCAGTGATGTTCTTCACACTGAAAAGTTTGTTTTGTGTTGCCAATTACCTGCAGAGTTCAGGATACATAAGAAGACGCAGCAAGTAGCACTTGGTTAGGACAGATATAAAAATAAAAAGATCGTGCCTCACTGAAAAAACTGCTTTGTACAGTCACTTACCAAAATACAAAAGTACAATTCAAACAAACAATAACTGCAGAAGGGATAACAGTCACACTTGTAAACAAACTGGTCTCTAGTCTGCTCATGGGCTGCATGGAATTGGCAGGTCACAATATGCAGGGTCTTGCTAATGTTAAATTGCACTGACCCCTACAAAACATGGCTTACATAGATAATTAAACAGTAAATGCTACAGTTGTGATCAAATGTAGGTGCGCCCCCCCCCGGAAGCTTTACACCCATGGTATGCCATATGGCCTCCACTCACCACATATGGCAATTGGCTCTGGAACCACATGCAGCTCTTATAGCCTTTAAATGGGGCAGCCCCAGCTGCTCCTCCAGCCACAGCAATAGCTCCATCGGTGGGGCAAGCAGCTCCAGTAAATTGGCAGCATTTACAATTGTTGGGCTGGGGGGGCCTTGCTCTGGGAGATAGGGAGGGCTGTGGCGAATATAGGAAGATCCTAACCACAAATGTAGCGATCTTCCAATTGCTATTGGACACCAACGCTTTACGCTGTGCGATGCCTTCTGGAACCAGATGCTGGCATCCTGTGGCCAGAGTGCTCCAGCAAAAGCAGAGGGCAATCCGGGATAATGAACAGCTACTTGGGTAGCGGATTCAAAAGGGAGAAGTTTCTGTTTCCCCAAATTTGTAGAGGGTCATGCTAACTGGAGTCCAGCAACTTGATCTACCCGGAGGGGTTCTTCCTTATGGAGGCTGGGGCAGGGGGAAGGGAAGAGAGAGTAGGCAACAGAGCCAAAGCATTAGGTAGAGTTCGCACTCTGGAGAAGGGATTCTTCCACCTCTGGAATGTAGGGAAAGAGAGGCGGGGTCTGTATCAGGGTAACTCCCAGGGAGCTGTGCTTCCTCCTTGAGAGCAAGAGGAGGTTACTTACCTGTGCAGTAACTAACTTTCTTTGTGCCGCCCTGTGGGTATTCCTCTGTAGGAGTCAGTCTACCACATGCCAGAGTTTTAGAGCAGTGTCCTCAAAGGCCATTCATGAGCTGCTGGTGCCCTAACATTGTGCATGTACAGCCCTTCTCCTTTCTTTCTCTATAATGCAGAACACACAAAAAACTCCAAAGTAGAGGGGTGGAAGGTGGGTACATCCCCTTGAAGAACATACGTTATAGCACATGTGAATACCCTCCTCCTCAAGAGACGTCCCTGTGGGTGCCCCACTGTAGGTAACTCCAAAGCAGTATGTGTTAAGGAGGTAGGGACTTCCAATCTGGAAAGAAGGCTGTGGAGAGTACTGCTTTGCCTATTTTAATGTCAGTGAGCAGTCCCTGAGCGAGAGCATAGTGTTTTGCAAAGAAGTGCACGGAGGCCCAAGGGGCAGCTTTATAAATATCTGACATTTGGATTTTGCATAAGAATGCTATAGAGGTAGATACCACTCTCAGAGTGAGCCTTAACTGAAATAGGGTCATTAGGGTTTCTTTGCTAGTAGCATAATCGGATGAAGTCCAATATCCATTAAGACAGCCTCTGTGAAGAGACAGCTTTGCCTTTATTGCAGTCTGCAATAGATATGAAAAGTTTAGGTGAGGAGTTTGCTGAAAGTTTTGTTTTACTGAAATAAAGAGCGCTCTGCACATGTTTAGTGTGTGCAGGGTGGATTTGAAGGTGGTGGCATGTGGTTTGGGAAAGAAAATCAGAAGGTGGATGGGTTCACTGATATGGAATGAGGAATGAATTTTTGGGAAAAACTTGGGGTGTGGGTGGAGAGTGACTTTTTTTTAAAAGGATAAAGAGTGCATGGTGGGTCCACCATAAGCACACCAATTTCTCTCACTTGTCTGGCTGACATAATGGCTGTTTATAATAAATTATGAGGGAACTTGTTGCAATTGATTCAAAAGGTTGGCACGTAAGGCAGTTCAGAACTAAGTGTAGATCCCAAGGCTCAGTTGGTTTAATAAATGGATAAAGGGTTTGTAAGCTTAAAGGGAATCTATCACTAGGTGTGCATATATTATCAATTCTGATGCAAATTTCATGCAAGTATCAACTTTGAGGCAAAACTGAGTGCTGTCAGGTGCACTTTTATGGCTGTAAAGGAGAGACAGGCATGTTTAAGGCACAATAGGTAAGTCCAGGATTGCCGGAAGAAGTTTGGAAGGGGGATGAATCTGCCTGTTAAAGCACCAGTGTGAAAACCTCAACCATTTATGAACATAGATCTTGTCTGTGGATTGTGTTCTGCTGTGCAACACTACTCTTTGGACATGCTCCGAGCATTCTAGCTCCTGAGCAGAGAACCACTGAGGAACCAGGCTTTGAGATGAATCATCAATAGGTTGGGATGCTGTGTCTTGTGTGTTCAGTTGCAATATACAGTTTGGGTTGAGTGGCAGTGTGATTACTGGACAGGAAGACATTCTGGTGAGAAAGGGGTACCCTGGCTGGCTGGATCATGAAGGAGCAATGAGTACCACTGTAGCTCTGTTCATTAGAATGTTTTGCACCACCCTGTTGAGTAGTGCTATTGGTGGGGAGGGCCATAGGAGGGCATGGTTCCATCTTACGAGGAATGCCTCTCCGAGGGAGTGTTCCCTAGACCCACTCTGGAACAGAACTCTGGGCATTGGGTTATGGACAGAAGCGAACAGGTCAATTGTGGGGAAACCCCATGGGTCGAAAATTCATTTTAAAAGAAGAAGTTACTTACCCTCATGCACCTTCACTTTCAACCACATGCACAGTCTGGACTCAGCCAGTTCCCTGAACCTGCTTCAAATCTGAAGCAGAAGAACACAGAGAAGAATCTGAAATGGGGAGGCAGGGTGGGTGGTGGAGCACCAACGGGGACACATCTTGAAGAATTGTCATTACTGCATGAAGGTAAATAACTTCTTTTTCTTCTTAGTGTCCTGTGGGTGCTCCACATTAGGTGACTGAGTAGCAGTACTCTCCTCCAGCAAATGAACAAAAAGAAGTGTACCAGATTCAAGTCTTGTCCAGAACAGACAGCACCGCTGTGGACAAGGAGGTATCCTCAGTCATCTGACGGTAGATGGTGTAGTGCCTGACGAATGTGTCGTAGGACAGCCAGGTCACCTCCCTGCAGATGTCACGAAGGGGGACTCCTCTGAAGAATGCTGGGCATGCCGCTGTCACTCAGGTTGAGCATGCCGTCAGCTAGCACAGTAAGGACATGTCCCATAGGGAGTAGCAAGCCATGGTGCAAGACGTGATAAGATTAGATAGTCTCTGCGAAGATATCACCTCACCCTTAGAGAAACAGGCTATAGACACCATCAACCTCTTGGTCCCCTGAAAAGGTTTGGTTCTGTCAATGTAGAAGGCTAGAGCCCTTCTAACATCCAACAAGTGCAGCTGCACCTCACATGCGGAGGCATGCGGTTCAGGGAAAGACTCAGGGAGCACTATTGGCTCATTAATGTGGAATTCCAAGGTGACCTTGGGGATGAATCGAGGATGTAATCTGAGTATCACCCCATCTTTGTTGAAAATCATGTCTGGCGGGGTCACCCTCCAGGCAGACAGCTCGCTTACCCCTCAGGCAAAAGCAGTCGCCAGAAGAAACACAGTCTTTAGCATCAACAATCTGAGCAGGGCCGTGGTCATGGGCTTGAACAGACCTCTCATCAGTGTCTCTAGAACTAAGTCCAAACTCCACGGAGGTGCAACAGGCCATGTTGGGGGGGGGCGCGGTATTGGTAAGCCAGCCCTTTGAGGAAAGGCACTGTAATGCTGATGTGGCAGCCAGGTACACTTTCAAAGATGCCAACGCTAGACCCTGTAGTTTCGTGAATGCATGGTAGAAAGTGTTTGCAGGCATTGTGCACCGCTCTGAGTTTCAACAGGTTTGTACGGAGAGATCATGGCTTTAAAAATGGAGAAAGCAACCTCAAACTGTGGAAAGGTGACAAGGGACACAGGAATGGCAGGGAAACCGAATACCATCCTTGAGATAACTGTGATGTAGCAGAGACAGGCGGTGACAACGAGCGGTGCAGAGAAGGCTCAGTAGTACGCCTGTGCTTGGATTTAGACTTGGCATGCTTGGAGTCCTTGTCAGGTACTGGTCCTCTGTGCTTGTTGGCTACCTTGGGAAGGCGCAGCACTTTCAAGACAAGACAGCTGGAGGGCCCTGTCAAAACAGGATCACGTGCAACCACATTTCCCTGTCTCTCTGAGCCTGTGAAGTAAGTTTTGAACAATGCGAGCGCTTCTTGCGGGGTGGGAGTGTGGGGTGGAGGTGAAAAGGAGGCCGGTGTGGGAGTGCATGGTTGGCCTGTAAACAGTAGTTACCTTTGAAAACTGATGGAGATTGGGAGACACAAATACAGTGCCCATCTTTAAAAAAGGAAAGAAGGACAAACCAGGGAACTATAGACCAGTCAACCTTAACTCAGTCCTCAGAAAAAATCATGGAGGGGTCATCAAGGAATCTATTCTGAAGCACTTAGAAGCTAATCAGATTGGTCAGGCATGACTTGCCCTTAGTGAATCCATGTTGACTACTCTTGATCACTTTCCCCTCTTCTATGATGAGGTAACTGGCTCTGTGGACATGGGGAAGTCAATGTATGTGATATACCTTGATTCCAGCAAAGCTTTTGATACAGTCTCCCACAACATTCTTGCACATAAATTAAGGAAGTATGGATCTAATACATGGACTATAAGATGGACTATAGAAAGCTGGGTAGACAGTCAAGCCCAACAGGTAGTGATCAATGGCTCAATGTCTGGTTGGCAGTCAGTTTCAAGTGGGGTGCCCCAAAGATTGTTTTGTATTGTTCAGCATCTGTATTAATGACCTGGATGAGGGGATGGATTGCACCCTCAGCAAATTTGAGGATGACACTACGCTAGGGGGAAGAGGTAGATACATTGGAGGGTTGGGATAGGGTCCAGAGTGACCTAGACAAATTGGGGGATTTGACCAAAAGAAATCTGATGAGGCTCAACAAGGACAAGTGCAAAGTCCTGCACTTGGGACAGAAGAATCCCAAGCATTGTTACAGGCTGGGTGTCAACTGGCTAAGTAGCAGTGCAGCAGAAAAGGACTTGGGGATTACGGTGGATGAGAGGCTGGATATGAGTCAACAGTGTGCCCTTGTAGCCAAGAAGGCTAGCACCATACCGGGGTGCATTAGGAGAAGCATTTCCAGTAGATCTAGAGAAGTTATTATTCCCTCTATTCAGCAGTGGTGAGGCCTCATCTGGAATATTGCATCCAGTTCTGAGATGCCCACTATAGAAACGATGTGGATGCATTGGAGTGGGTGCAGCGGAGGGCAACGAAAATTATTAGGGGACTCGAACACATGACATATGAGGAGAGACTAAGGGACTTTGGCTTATTTAGTTTGCATAACAGAAGAGTGAGGGGTGATTTGATATCTGCCTTCAACTCCCTGAAAGTGGCGGGGGGGGGGGGCTCTAAAGAGGATGGAAAGAGGCTGTTCTCAATGGTGATGGATGGCAGAATGAGGAGCAATGGTCTGAAGTTACAGAGGGAGAGGTGTTGGTTGGATATAAGGAAGAACTATTTCACTAGAAGAGTGGTGAAGCACTGGAATGAGTTGCCTAGAGAAGCAGTCAAGTAGCACTTTAAAGACTAGCAAAATAGTTTATGAGGTGAGCTTTCATGGGACAGACCCACTTCCTCACCTAATAAACTATTTTGCTAGTCTTTAAAGTGCTACTTGACAGCTTTTTGTTTTGATAGTGTATAGACTAGCACGGCTTCCTCTCTGTTACCTAGAGAAGTGGTAGAAGCTGAATCCCTAGAGGTTTTTAAGGGCTAGCTTGACCAAATCCTGGCTGGGATGGTCCTGATTCAGGCAGAGGGCTGGACTAGATGACCTCCTAAGGACCCTTCCACACCTAGGATTCTGTGATTTAATGCCTTTTATTTTTAGATAAATTTCCAATCTAAAACGATGGTAAGTCACAAAGGAAGGAAATTTTTCTCTGAAGAATATTGCAGAGTTCCCTCTCTAGCTGGGGAATGGTTGTGAAAGAACTGAGGAGACAGGCCATGCATACATGATGTTAATACATCAGTGGAATGGAAGCTGAGCACTGCACATGCTCAGCCCTCAAGGACTCCACTTTAAAAATCTCCAATCCATGGTGCAGGGGCACACTGACACCTACAGTAGAGCACCCATTGGGACATCTCTCAAAGAAACAATTCTGGTTGCTCAGGGTGGACAGAAAGAGGAAGTTACTCACCTTGTGCAGTAAAGATAGTTCTTCAAGATGTGTATCCCCAAGGGTGCTCCACTTTGGGTGTCAATGCATCCTTCCTCCGGCGCTCAGAGATTCTTCTATAGCCGTGGTTTCCCATGCTGTGCATGCCAGCAGCATCTCTTCATGCTATCTGGCACATGCACGGCACAGCCCCTGCTGTTCCTTCTCTACCCTAGCAAATAGAGCAGGACACTCCAAAGCAGGGGAAGGAGGGAGGGAAGTGGTGTGCCCATGGGGACACACATCTCGAAGAACCATCATTACTGCACAAGGTTAGCAACTTAGTCTTCTTGGAGTAGTGTTCCCATACGTGCTCCACTCTGGGTAACAAAGTAGTAGTCACACTTTGGAGGTGGGTTTGGAGACCAGTAACAATTAGCGTCAACATAACTGCTTGTCCCACTTGAATGGAGGAAGAATTGAAGATGAAAGAGCTTAGTGCTGTGCAAAGGTATTGTTCAAAGACCACATCGCTGCCTTGCATATGTCTGTAAGGGGCACATTCTTGAGAAAGGCAGTGGTGGAAGACACAGCCCTGGTAGAATGGGTGGTGACAACACTCAGAAGGTCTTTCTGGTGAAGAGTGTAGCAGGCGTGTATGCAGGTAGAGATCCACTTTGACAGACATTGAGACAAAATGGGATGACCCTGGATAGCTCTGCAAAGGAGAGGAAGAGCCTAGAAGACTTGCACCAAGGCTTTGCACGATTGATGTAAAAGGGCAACACACAATGAACATCCAGGGTATGCCACGCTGCATATGCAAGATCAGAGCATGGCTTCAGAAAGAATGCAAGTCAGTGGATAGGCTCATTGATATGAAATAGAAAGCGAACCTTAGGGAGGAATTTAGAATGAGGGTGAACAGTGACTCCATCCTTGGTAAGCACCATGTAAGGAGATTCAGCCATGAGAGCTGGCTGAGACCTTCATCGATGGATGAAGCCAGGAACATGTCACCAGGAGTCAAAGGTGGGGTGGGGGTCATTAGGCACTTGAGTACATTGTTAAGGTCCCAGATAGGGACCAGAGAGTGTACTGACCTAACAGTGTTTTGCAGACCCATCAAAAAGGCATTTGGTGTTAGGATGGGTGAGGAAGTTGATCTCATCTTCCATTCAGTGGAACATCACCAGTGCTGCAGCATGCACCCTGATGGTACCGAGGACTGGGCCTGACTCGTGCAGGTGCAGCAGGTAGCAGCATGGTCTGAGGAGGCGTAGGGTGATTAGCGCCCAAACACTGGGAGAACCATGTTGACATGTGGGTCAGTTCCTGCCTGTTAATGAGATCCCTTTTTACCTGCTCCGAGCATGCGATTTCAGCATCCTGGAACCAGGAAGGAGCCCTGTGTGGAGGTGCAGCCTGAATGGATCAGCATGAAGGTTGTGGCATGGAAGAAAGGGATATGGAGTCACCACTGACAACAGGTAGAGGTCAGGATGCCCAGTTTGTCTCAGCCATGCTGGGGCTATCAAGATGAGGCAAGCCCGATCCAGTCTGATCTTGACCAGAAGCTTGTGAATCGCAGGGAGGAAATGCATAAAGAAGGGCACATCCTATTTGATGGAGAAGGTGACCCTGAAGGGGTCTCTCTTGGGACCCACTCTGGAGCAGTAGTGATGGCACTTTGTTGACTCAGGTTGCAAACAGATCCATTCATAGCTGGCCCCCAAAGCTGGAACACGTTTGAGGGGCACCGTGCTTATCTTCCACTCGTGGTGATTGCTAAATGAGTGACTGAGGGACTCCACAGTCACATTCAGTACCCTGGGGAGATAGTACCCACTGGAGTGATGTGGTGCTGAAGGCACCAGGGCCACAGTTTTATGGCTTGTGCGCACAGGGGCAGGGCCTGAACCCTGCTCTGGCAGTTGATATAATACATGCATGTGGTGGTGTCTGTCAGGATGTTGACAGTTGTGTGCAAGATGCCAATGGAAATGCTGGCAAGCGTAGCGGACTCCCTTAGTTCCAGTAAATTTATGTGGAGCGTTTGCTCGGTGAAGGACCATTTGCCCCGGACTGTAAGGCAACTCAAATGGGTCCCCATTCCATAAGGGAGGCACCTGTAGTAAGGGTAACTGATGGGGGTGGCTAGTGAAACAGCACTCCAGTGTGAACATTGTACAGACATGTTCACCGCTGAAGGGAGGCAGAAATGCATGGTGAGACGGCTATTGATTTGCACAGCAGGTCCCTGGCCAGGTCGTAGCATGTGGCCAGTCAGGACTGGAGACACCACCTGTGCAGTCTGGCCTGCTTGACCAGATACGTGGTGGTGGCCATGTGACCCAGTAGCTTCAGGCATATGCACATCATGAGAGTGGGAGACAGTCGCCACCACCAGGTCACACAGGGCCTGGAATCTGAACAGGAAGAATGGCCCTGGCAGTAGTAATGTTGATGTGGGCCCTGATGAACTCTAGAGACTGTGGGGTCAAAGCATGGACTTCTCATCGCTTACGTGGAAACCAAGGCTGAGCAGGAGGTTTGTGGTGACCTGTACCATGTGAAGTGCTTCTGGAAACAAGGGCCCTTTTATGAGACAGTCATCCAGATATGATCCCATGACATCACAGATGGGCAGCCATGACCACCAGAATCTTGGAAAACACCCTCAGCACAGTTGAGAACCCAAATGGAAGGACCTGATATTGGTAGTGGCGGGACCCCACCATAAAACAAGAAAATGCTTGTGTGCCAGGTGGCTTGTGATGTGGAAACAACAAGAAGTCCTGTGTCACCTTACAGACTAACAGATATTTTGGAGCGTAAGCTTTCGTGGGCAAAGACCCGCTTCGTCAGATGTAGAAATAGGCATCTCATAGGTCAAGAGCCAGACTTTTGTCCAGTGCTGGGATAATGGTCAAGTGAGTCACCATGTTGAAATGCTGATAGAGGATGTATTTGTTGAACCTTCATCTCCTCAAACCCCTGCTGTTCTTCTTCTGGGTTAGGCAATACGTGGAGTAAAAGCCCCTGACCTGACACTCTGCTGGGACTGGTTCAATGGCACCCAGGGGAGGAGGTGCTGTACCCCTTAATCACAGAATCACAGGTCTGGAAGGGACCTCAGGAGGTCATCTAGTCCAGCCCCCTGCTTCAAGCAGGATCAACCCCCACTAAGTCATCCCAGCCAGGACCTTGTCCAGCCGGGACTTAAAAACCTCAAGGGATGGAGAAACCACCACCTCTCTGGGCAACGCATTCCAGTTCACCCGCCTGGTGAAGTAGTTTTTCCTAATATCTAACCAACACCTTTCCCTCTTCAACTTCAGACCATTACTCCTTGTTCTGCCATCTGACACCACTGAGAACAGTTTCTCACCCTCCTCTTTAGAGCTACCCTTCAGGAAGTTAAAGGCTGCTATTACATCACCTCTAAGTCTTCTCTTCTGTAAACTAAACAAGTCCAAATCCTTCAGCCTATCCTCATAGGTCTTGTGCTCCAGACCCTTAATCATTTTTGTTGCCCTTCGCTGAACGTGCTCCAGCAACTCCACATCCTTTTTATACTGGAGGGCCCAAAACTGGACACAATATTCCAGATGTGGCCTCAACAGTGCCGAATAAAGAGAAATAACTACTTCTCTAGATCTGCTCGAAATGCTTCTCCTTATGCACCCTAGTATGCCATTAGCCTTCTTGGCTACAAGGGCACACTGTTTACTCATATCCAGCCTCTCATCCACCATAACCCCTAGGTCCCTTTCCATCGTACTGCTGCTGAGCCAGTTGGTCCCCAGCCTGTAACAATGCTTGGGATTCTTCCGCCCCAGGTGCAGGACTCTATACTTCTCCTATTGAACTGGATCAGATTTCTTTTGGCCCAGTCCTCCAATTTATCTAGGTCTCTCTGGATTCTCTCTCTGCCCTCCAATCAATCTACCTCTCCCCCTAGTTTTGTGTCATCTGCAAACTTGCTGAGGGTACAATCCAGTCCCTCATCCAGAATAACACTGGCCCCAAAACAGAGCTTTGCGGCACTCCGCTTGAAACAGACCATCATCCAAATAGTGAGCCATTGTCCACTACCTGTTGGGCCCGACCATCAAGCCAGCTTTCTATCCCTCTTATAGTCCAAGGATCCAATCCATATTTCCTTAATTTATGGACAAGAATGTTGTGGGAGACCGTATCAAAAGCCTTGCTGAAGTCAAGGTATATCACATCCACTGACTTCCCCATGTCCACAGAGCTTCTTACCTCTTCATAGAAGCTAATCAGATTGGTCAGGCAGGACTTGCCCCTGGTGAATCCATGTTGGCTACTTTTGATCACTTTCCCCTCTTCCAATTGCTCCAAAACTGATTCCTTGAGGATTCTCTCCATTATTTTCCCAGGGATTGAGGTAAGGCTGACAGGTCTATAGTTCCCTGAACTGTCCCCCTTTGCTTTTTTAAAGATGGGCACTACGTTCGCCTTCTTCCAGTCTTCCGGTATCTCCCCGGATCTCCAAGAGTCTTCAAGGATAATGGCCAAAGGTTCAGCAGTGACATCTGCCAATTCCCTCAGTACCCTGGGGTGCATTAAAATCCAGACCCATGGACTTGTGTACATCTATTTTTTTCTAGATGGCGCAGAATTTGTTCCTTCCCCACAGATGGCTGCCCTCCACCTTCCCATACTGCATTGTCTAGAACCGTCATTTGGAAGTTGACTCTGTCCGTGAAGACTGAGGCAAAAAAAGCATTGAGTACTTCAGCTTTTCCTGCACCATCTGTCAGTAGGTTACCTCCCTCATCCAGTAATGGCACCACACCTTCTCTGATAACCTGTTTATTGTTCACATGCCTGTAGAAACCCTTCTTGTTACTCTTCACATCCCTTGCCAGCTGCAGTTCCAATTGTGCTTTCACTTTCCTGATTACTGCCCGGCATTCTCCAGCCGTATGTTTATACTCCTCCTTTGTCAACTGTCCACATTTCCATTTCTTGTATGCATCCTTTTTGAATCAAGCTGACTAAGGATTTCCCTGTTAAGCCAACCTGGCTGTATCAGCAGATTCTGGTGAGAAGGGTCCCCGAAGAGGGACAGGGTAGTGGGGTCAGTAGGGGAGTAGAAGTAAACAGGATGGAATACACCTGGGTCACAAGTTCCAGGACCCACTAAGTCAAAAGTAATGGCAGTGCAATGATGCTGAAAAGGGGCAAAGGCAGTGGTGACCAGGTTGCGAGAGAGCCAGAGCAGGAGGACCTCTCAGGCTCCTGACTAAACCCTCAAAACTGCTGCTTAGGCTGTGAGTGTGGGATGCCATGGACTGGTGCTGCTGCTGTCAGCGAGGTTTGTGCCACTGAGACCTGTGTTGTTGGCAAGGTTCATAGCACTGCGGCTGCTGTTGGAATTGCTACTGTGGTCTTTGGTAGGGAGAATACCAAGCCCACTTAAATTGGGGGGTGGGAGGGCTGAGTGTACATCCGCAATGTACGCAGCATGGTATGAGGCCCTTCATTGTATGTAACACCTGATCAGTCTTTTCTGCAAACAGGTGTTGCTTACTGAAGGGAAAGTCCTCTCTCTTCTGCTGAAGGTCTTCAGGGATCGCTTAGGGTTGGAGCCACGAAGTGCACCTCATGACCACAGTGGAGGCCTGGACTCTAGCCGCCATGTCTGCTACTTCCATTGTAGACTGGAAAGCCATGTGTGTGGTGGCATCCCCTTCTTGTATTACATTTATGAGGGCCAGGTGTTGCTGCTCTGGCAAGGAGGGGACCAGCTCTTGAAAATTGGAATAATTGAGATGGCCATAGTCTGCCAGCAAGACTATGTAATTTGCTGTCCATGGGAGCAACATGCCTGAAGACTAGACTTTGCATCCAGTGATGTCCCATTTCTTGCCATCTTTGTCCTGAGGGGTGGAATTGAAGGACTTAGACTTGTTACAGACAGCACAGACCATCAGCAAATTTGGTTGTGGATGGGTGAATAAAAACTTTGCACTCTTGGAAGCCACAAAATACGTCTATCTGCCCTCTTGTTGGTGGGAGCAATGGATGACGGCATCTGCCAGAGGATGTTTGTGGGGTCCATTATCGCCTTGCCCATAGGCAGTGCAATTCTGGAGGAGGAGCGGGGGGCTGCAGGGTGTGGAGAACCCGTACTGCTTGACCTGCACCTCTTGCAGGTCCTTTTCCTGAGCCTAGGCCACCCACCTAAACAGCTCCTGAAAGGGGCCATGTCTCATCCATATGGGGAGGCAAGACAAAGGTCACCGCATCATTAGGTGATGAAGACGAGTGGTGCAGTGGGGACGCATCCTCATGCTGACAGGGAGTGCTCTGCCTCAGAATGCTGCGATGGGGGATATGTCGCTGGCATTATGGGTTGAGACTGGTGCAGCCCATGAAGACTGGTGCCAGAGGCCAGTTTATCCTAGTTACTAGCCACATCAGCCTCCTCCGAGTTCTGCAGTTTTGTGATCATACGTTGCAGTAGCCACAATGCCAACTATTGCTTTAGTAATTTCTCCAGGTTCATTCCAGCATGTGAGTGGACAGTATTTTATATTTAAGTGACTGTCCTGCTGTGACTTACTGGCGGTGAGCCTGTGGGAAGCTGCTATGCTTGGCCTTCTGTAAAACATGCCCCTCCCCCCCACATCACAGGGAACTGAGCAGGCATGCGTGTTGCACATACACCCACAAAAGGTGCTGCTGTGCTGAGGCTACTGATGCCAAAGAAGAGTTTGAAGCTAGAGAAGTGCAGCCCCCACCAGGAGAATTCCTTCTCTGTCTCTGGAATTATAGGCTCCCTGGAGCTGACCTGAGGCATGAAGCTGGCCTCAGGGCCAAGAAGAAACAACTCATCAGCTCCACTGCAAACAAATCTCAGGTGTTTTTTTATTTTAAACTAATATCTAAATGGTTTTTTATTGATAGGTCCAATTTTAGTTTTTTACAGATTGACTTTACTGATGGCTGGTAATCCTGACCTCTGTCCTGATAAGGTATCATCTTTTACACTGGAGCCCTAGCTTCTGCAACTAGAGTATGGGGTCATTAAGTGTGCTACAGAAGAAAAAGATCAGCGAGTTCTGTCTCCTCTCTCTCCAGTTCCTTTATAAAGAGGACCTGGAATGTTTTCTTTGTTATGTTAGACATTCATATCCTGTATCAGACGGTTGAAAGGCTATGACTTGAAAACTAGTGTAATATCACAGCAGTTAAACAAGAACTACTGCTTGTAACAATGGCTATGTCTACACATGCCACTTCTTGTGGAAGCGGCATGGTAATGAGCCATCCAGAGGATGCTAATGAGGCATAGATGTAAATTTCCCACACCTCATTAGGAGTCTGGAAGAAGCTCTTCCAGAATCCAAAATACACGTGCAGATGCACAGCCCGCAGGGATCTTCTGGAAGAAAACCCTCCTTCCAGAAGCCCTTTCTTCCCCAAAATTTTGAGGAAGAAGGGCTTCCAGAAGGAGGGTTTCCTTCCAGAAGATATCTGCAGGCTGCATGTCCACACATGTATTCTGGAGTCCAGAAGACCTTCTTCCACAGTCCGAATCACGTGCCCATATGCTAATGAGGCACATGAAATTTACATCTGAACCTCATTAGCATCTTCTGGGTAGCTCATTACCATGCCGCTTCCAGAAGAAGATTTTTGATCAAATTGTTTAAGCACTATCGAAACAAAAAAAGCAATCAAGTAGCACTTTAAAGACTAACAAAATAATTTAATAGGTGAGCTTTCCTGGGACAGACCCACTTCTTCAGACCATAGCCATACCAGAACAGACTCAATAGTTAAGGCATAGAGAACCAAAAACAGTAATCAAAGTTGACAAATCAGAAAAAAATTATCAAGGTGAGCAAATCAGAGAGCAGAGGGATGGGGGGCAGGGGTGGAAAGAGAGTCAAGAATTAGATTAAGCCAAGTTTGCCAAAGAGCCCCATGTCCCATTTTAATGGAGTGGGCCATTCTGTTAATGACGTAAGAGTTTGCATCTTATTGAAGAAGAATTTTCAGTCTGCTTTAGAAAGACAGGCTGCTGAACTCTGTTTCATATTTAAATTCAACACATTAACAAGTGGTTTGAACTGGGATGTAAATTTTCTGGGACATTATAGGGGCTCTTCGGCATACTTGGCTTAATCCAATTCTTGACTCCCTGCCCTGATTTGTCAACTTTGATTACTGTTTTTGGTTCTCTATGCCTTAAATATTGAGTCTATTCTGGTATGGCTATGGTCTGAAGAAGTGGGTCTGTCCCACAAAAGCTCATCTAATAAATTATTTTGTTAGTTTTTAAAGTGCTACTTGACTGCTTTTTTGTTTTGATAGTATATAGACTAGCACAGCTCCCTCTCTGATACTGTTTAAGAACTACTGTTTATCTTGTAAAAAACGGCAGGGTCAATACTCACCCTTTTCAATTAAGATGTTAAGTGTTCAGAAAATCCCTTAATGCACCATCAGGTCTTTGGATAAACGCTGGAAACACCAGAATATGATCCAAATATCAAGATAAAAACCCATGTTTTTTTTTTCCTGTGCAGTAAGTTAATTCCCATCTTAGTCAATCACTACTTGCTAGCAGTGTTAATATTATTTCACCTAAGCAACACTACCGTTCATTATCATTGGGCTGTACTCACTTCTGGGAAGTATAAGCATTCACTGTGGTATTAAATCAGGTAACATTTTATTGACCTAAAGCACCACAAATTTATTAACCTCTTGAGAATGGCCAGAATGCTACACAAGTGGGGATAAATTTATTAAGCTTTGGCAAATCTGAATCTGCACAGAAATACGCAGCCAACAGAGATACAAGCTTTAACTTCTGGCCTGAAAAATTCTCCTGAACATCAGAAAAACACTTATTTCTGAGGGTGACAGTCAAATGCAACCCAGACCTGACTTGGAACTGGTCACACCAGTTAAGAATTTCAAGCATTATGTTTAGATTGCTAAATTATCTCCTCCACCATAGAAAGTGTATAATTTCTCTGTCTTCTAAAGACAGATTCTCAATACAAAACATTTGTGCCAAACATCTCTCTGCACTATTAATCCTCTACGTTTTCTATTTTTACATCAGATGTTCCACACACACACACCCACCCATCTTTTCAGCTTCGTGAGAGGTAGTACAACAGAGAGATGGGGAGGACGTGTTCTAAATCTAAAATTCTTTGATATTCTACCTCAGAGAGAAAGAAAAAACGCAGAGGAGCCATTTCTTATCACAAAAACATGCCAATATTTCTCTTTAACCTTCACTATTTGCTACGTCATCGGGAAGCAAAGTAATATCTTCTTTTCATTGGCAGAGAAACACAGAGACTTGAACTCAATAGTATTTGCTGGATTCAGAGTTCCTCAACTTGCAATGCATTGTGTACTTAAAACCTAATAAAGTTTGCTGGTGCAAACTTGCTACCTAGTTCAATATCCATTATTTCAGAAACCCAGATTGCAAAAGATGTTGATAATCTTGTTTCTCATTCAATAACACTAGATAAAATTGTCGTATTTAAGCTCTATTTAATAAATTCTCAACTGTCAAGTTTTTTAATACAAAAATTGCAAGTTCAACATCACATTGGGGCTCAGAAAACAATTCACCAACCTGAACTCCAGATTATCAATTCTAAGAAAAGATTGCACAGGCACTAATTTATTCTTACTGATGATTATTTCAAACTTGCAATACCAGTCCTACGAAAACAAAAGTTGATCCAAGATATTTGCATAGATATTTAACTCATCCCTGGCTTTAAGAATTTCCTAAGAGCTAAATTTCTTGAACACTGATATAATTTAAAACTACATTACTCAGTACAAATGGATTCACTTAAAACCCAAATTCTATTGGCAATATTTCCTGAAAGCCATTAACCCAAAATAAATACTTTTTTTTTTTAAACAGTACAGCCAACGCCTTAGACAAAATATTGGACTGAAAGGGTAGTTTAATTTCCATGTACCTAAGAATACTAATGAAACCTCCACTTTTGCTGACAATATAAAGGTTGAAAAATAGTATAATATGAGCAGGCAAACTAAAATTACCCGGATAATATTGAAGTAACAATAAAGTGGTAGTAACAATACAGCAAGTATTATACACGGGATGTGTGCATGAAAGAGGGAAGGGTGTATACTTTTCAAAGGTTTTATTATTTTACACTGGCCATGAACTGATTAATTCATTAAATATCAAGTTGAACACATGTAAAATGCACAGGTAGTTATATAAACGAAAGTTCAGATGATTAAAAAATAAAGATCATTTGCCTTGGCGATTCAAATGGATAGCAAATAAGTCTATAACCAGGAAACCCCATCGGTGGAACATAGGGAGAAGAACGACACGGCAGATCTCCCATTCATGGTCTGGTGCAAAGTGTCTGCTCACAGCATCTGCTTCCATATTGTTGGCGCCTGGTAAGTACGAAGCTACCAGCATCATATTGTTGAGAATGCACCAGTTCCATAGGCGAATCACCTCTGCACAAAGAGGCTGGAAGCTTGCTCCTGTTTGGCGATTGATGTAAAACATCATAGCCACGTTGTCTGTAAGTATCTTGAAAGGCATGCCATGAATGCATGGCAGAAAGTGTCTGCAAGCGCTGTGCACTCTTCTGAGCTCCGACAGGTTTATGTGGAAAGACACCTCTGTGGTGGACCACCAGCTTTGTACAGACTGGCTGTTGAGGAGGGCTCCCCATTCCAGTAGGGAAGGGTCTGTTATTAGTACGGTTGACTGTGACCAATGAAATGTGATGCCTGCAGGTAAGTTGTCCAGTACTGTCCACCACCACAAGGATTGGAGGACATTGTTTGGAACCATGACCCATTTGTGAAGATTGTGATTTGTGGGTCTGCACTTGGTTGCTACCCAATGCGGGATGTATTGAAACCACAGGTGTGCATTTTGGACAACGTAAGTAGTGGCAACCATGCACCCCATGAGTTGCAAGCAAGTTATAATCTGCACCTTCAGGCTCATAAAGACCGTGTGGACAATGTCTTGAATAGTACAATAACGCTGGAGCAGAAGGTACACTCAAGCTGTGATGGAGTCTAGTCTTCCACCACTAAACTATGTTTTGAGTGGGCTTCAGTGTCAATTTTTGTTCATTTATAACAAGGCCCTAAAAGACAAGAAGGTGGTTTTCATAACCTGTATCATAGTGTTGACTTCTGTCTGAGATGCTCCTTTTTTAAGGCAATCATCCAGGTATGGGAAGATGACGATGTCTAGCCGTCGAAGATGTACTGCAACCACTGCGAGCGTCTTGGAGAATACCCTGGGAACCACGGCCACGCTGAAGGGCAGGACCCGATATGGAAGTGTTCCTTACCTGCACCAACCGTAGAAATCATCTGCGAGCAGGGTGGATGATTATATGAAAGTAGGTCAAGAGCCACAAACCACACCCCATGATCTAGCTCAAGAATTATGGAGATCAACATCACCATTTTGAAATGTTTTTTTCAATGGTGGTGATTCAAATTTTGAAGGTCCAGAATGGGCCTCCAACTTCCAGATTTCTTTTGGGTGAGGAAGTAACCAGAATAGAAACCTTTCCCTCTGAACTCATCCAGAACTGGTTCCACCACCCCATCACGAGGTGATCCACCACTTGTCAAAGTATATTCATGTGAGGGAGTCCCTGAAGAGGGATGGGGTAGGCGGGGTGGTGGGTGGGATGGTTCAAGGAGGGATGATGTAACGTGAAGACACTATTTCCAACACCCATCTGTCTGTTGTTACTCTGGACCATTGGTTGAGGTATGGCTGCATGCAGTGCTGAAACAACTTCAGGGAGGAGATGCAACTGTTGCATTGACAAGGATGCAGCTTTCAATAACTGTCAAACTTGCTGTCTCATTTGCCACTGCTGTTGGCCATAAGGTTGGTTGTTCCTACGCCTCAGTGGTCTCTGAGGAGGCCTGGACTGATCGTATTGCCTCAGTTGGTACTGTCTTTAGAATGGTTGAGAGTACCTACTCTGATATGGGCTGAACTGTCTGTGTCTAAACGGCAGCATGTACACACCCAGAGTTCTGAGGGTAATACAGGAGTCCTTGCTGGAGTGCAGCACCATATCCATAGACTTGGCAAAAAGTTTTTGCTTGTCAAAGGGCAAGTCCTCCACTTTGCTCTGGAGTTCCGTGGGTACGCCTCAAGTCTGAAGCCAAGATACCCTCCTCATAACTATAGCTGTGGCCATAGATCAAGCCATCGTATCAGTCACTGTGAAGGGCAATCTGGACTTTGGTCCTGGAAGCAGCAGTGCCTTCCTGGACAATTGCTTTCAGCAATGGCTTCTTAGAGTCAGGTAAGTACTCCATTAACGATGGTAGCTTGCAGTAATCGTCAAAACTGTGGTTTGACAAATGCGCCACATAACTGGCCACTCATAACACTAGTGTGGACGAGGAATAAATCTTTCAGCCGAAAAGGTCAAGATGCTTGGAGTCCTTGTCAGTGGACTTGTATGGTGGCACTTTAGCTCTCTGCTGAGAGGACTCCACCACCAGCAAGTTTCACTGGGGGCAGGTGGGGTGAACACTCCACATCTATAGAAGGGACAAAGTATTTTTGTTGGTAGCAGGAGCGGAAGCTGGTGTCTGCAATATGTTGTCAGCTGCTTCCACAATGAGGATAGAAATCTTTGAGGAAACCAGGAGCCTCAAGTTCTTTAACAGCCCTTACTTCCTCTCTTTGATTTCCGCCATTTTAACACCTTGCGTACTGGCTACTCTATGGAATAAGTCCTGAAACTCCCTGAGGTCATCGGGAGGAGATGCATCACCAGGAATAACAGCCTCATCAGGTGAAGGTGAAGAAAGATCAGTTGGGGAAGATGGCTTAGGAGTGGTGTCAATGTCAGGAAAAAAAGGGCCTCCCCTTCCCCAGACTGTGGTGGTGGAGATGGAGGCTGAGACTCCGATGGTGGCAGAGCTACTGGAGACATGCTGGGAGACCAGGACACCATGGAATTTCTTCCTGGTGACTCCTGTTGCTCATGAACATCTTGTTCTTGCGGATAATGTGTCTCATAGTCCCAGGATCTAGCACAGCAATGATAGTGATGATGCCTCGCAGGCATGTAGTATCCATATGGAGAATGCCTAATACCATGCCTGTGTGAGGAATAAGATTGTGAGTGCCAGGACAAAGGAGGCGGCGATGTGGAGGGGTGGCTACCCCGATGCCTCTGTGATTAAACCTTGTACAAAGGAGGAGATGGTGATTTTAAAAATGGTGAAGGCGAACTCATTCTGAGGTAAGGCGGTGAGGAACGCAGGAACAGCAATGGAATCTTGTACCGTCCTGTCGATATCTGCGAGGTAACAGAAACAGGCAGTGACAACGAGCAGTGTGGTGAAAACTCCTGAGTGTGCCTATGCTTTGATTTGGACTTAGCCTTGGTGTACTTAGGGTCTTCATCTGTAGCTTTAGTTAAGTCCTTAGCAGACTGCAGGACAGTCAGTGCCAGTACAGTCGCTGCTGCTGTTTCAGGACTGGGTGCCCGTACAGGTGGTGCCAAGGGTTTGGTGCCGCAGGACTCTGTGCCTTCGTCAGTGCTGGGGCCTCTGGTACCGAACCAGTCGGTGCTGCCTTCGGATAGCTCGGAACTGATCTATCACTCAGTTCCATTTTGTGTGCCAGTGCCTTTGGTGGAACTGTTATCTTGGTCTTGGCCTTTTTAGACACGCCAGAGACCGTTTCAGCAGCGCTTTCAGCCTCACTCATTGTTCCTCTAGATAAATTAGGCAATGACTGAGTCCTGGAGGCTCTTGGATGCTTGTGCACAGCATCTTCAAAGGGGAGTGCTCTGCACTTGGGCTGGCTATCTTGGGAAGGCTCAGCACTTTCAATGGAGGAATGCTGGAGGGCATTGTCAAACAGGATCATGTGCAGCCGCATTTTCCTGTCCCTGCAGGCCCATGCAATAAGCTTTGAACAATGCAGGCACTTCTGTGGAACATGCTCTTCTCCCAAGCACCGGATGCATTAAGAATGGCTGTCTGAGGTGGGCATTGCCTCACGGCAAGTGTTACATTTCTTAAAACCGGCTATGCTGGTCATGGTTATCACAGTTTCTTTAAAATGTAAATTAAAATCACTTAGAGATAAGGAGTCTGTTTCCTCCACAGGAGTTATCAACAAAGCTTAACTGGTAATAGCCGCTGACTTACATAACAAGCAACTTGAAAACTTAAAACTTCAAATTTAAAACTTTAAACTTCAAATTCTAACTAACTATTAACTATTTCTATTTCAGGTAATGAACCCAAAGAAAGCAGAAAGATGAAGAACAACAGTCAAGGCTGAGAAGGTAGAAACACAGTCTGCAGCCACTGGCGGTCCAGAGGAACTGGCTAAGTCCAGACTGTACATGTGACAGAAAGGGTGCAAAACAGCACGTTGGAGCCCACAGGTGCATAGGCTGGCTGAAAAGAACTATCAAGATCTCTGAGCTGCGGCACCAGGGCAAGCCTGACAAATAAGGTGGAGCACCCACTGGCTGCTTGAAGAACAGGAGATTTCTCTCAAAGGCTCAAATTTAATCACTTATTACTGACTACTTGGTTTCAAATTGCACAGCAAAACCTGGTGAATTTGAGATGCTACCTAAGATGATGGTCAATATATGAGTAGACAAAAAAAAATCTTCTAACATGCAAAATATGCGAACAGGGCTTCCATGTGAATTCTCAGGGTGGCTAGCTTGAATTCCATATTTAATGTAAGAAAAGTTTTAGTGTATGCTTCCTTCCTAACGAAAATTAGGAATCTTGCTGTTATGCCTTTATCTGAAGAAAAGCTAGGCTTCAGTATACACTTAATTGCTTTACAAGAATGCAAGCTTCTCCATAATAATGTTATTCTTTTGATTTCTCTTCAAAGTCCAGTTAGCTAGTCTGCCTCTGCCTGGTCCAGATAAGTACAGAACCTGAGGATAAAGGTTACTTCTTGACAATATTGAAGATCTGGAGGAAGGTTGACAGATGTCACAATTCATGGAGATAGTCCAGATACTCAGGGCTGTCTCTTATATAGGTGCCTATCACTCCTACCTGTTTCCCCACCTACCCACCCCACACTTGATATCTGGTCACCCTAGCTGGAGTTCAGCTTTACCAGATTGAGAACGATGGCTTCCTAGGCCAGTATGAGGATGCTTTGCCTGATCAGCTGAATGATTCTTTTGAAGGGAGTGGGGAGAGAGGAGGCGAGAAGGGAAACACACACACACACAAAAAAAAAAAAAAAAAAACCTGTCTGTCCCTTTAAGGCAAAGCATATGATGCACCTACAGTTTGGATCCATTTTCCAGAACAGTGTTGGGAAGATTTTTTATTTAACAGGAGGCAAAGAGATTCAACTGTGGAGTGCCAAACAAGCAACAGTTCCACAAATCCTTTGAGAAAAGTGATTATTCTGCTAGGTCAACCCTCTAATGAGTGAGCCAATTTGCTGTGGAATTCAATGGCGCATATAGCCCTTCGGGGGAGAAGAGTAATTAAAAAAAAAGCTATTTTGTGAGCCATGTGGATAGGAACTAGGCCGCCTTTTGGAATGTTTTGATAACTTATACCTTATTAGATGAGCTGCCAGTGGTGAAGTGGGGAGACAGGGCCTTAAGAGCATGTCAGATATAGACAGGTTACTCACCGTAGTAACGGTGGTTCTTCGAGATGTGTCCCCGTGGGTGCTCCACAATAGGTGTCGGGCTCGCCCGGCGCCGCAGATCGGATCTTCCAAGCAGTTTCTGCCGGACCGCGCATGCGCCGGCGCGCGCCGCTCCCTTGCGCGCTCCTGGCCACGTGCGCGATCCGGTCCCCGCCAGTTCCTTGACCAACCGCCTCAGATGCTCCTGCAAAACACTAACAGAGATCCGAAGCGGGGAGGATGGGCGGGTAGTGGAGCACCCACGGGGACACATCTCGAAGAACCACCGTTACTACGGTGAGTAACCTGTCTTTCTTCTTCGAGTGTCCCCGTGGGTGCTCCACAATAGGTGACTACCCAGCAGTAACCCAAGATAGGAGGTGGGTAATCGGATTATGTGCAGCTTGTCCCCGAGAGGACCGCTGTCGAGAGACGGGTATCCTCTTGGAATACCCTGTGAAGGGCGTAATGTTTGGCGAAGGTGTCATAGGATGACCAGGTCGCCGCTCTACAAATGTCTTTTAGCGCAACGCCCTTGAAAAAGGCTGTTGATGCCGCCACCGCCCTAGTGGAATGAGCCCTGGGAGTGGCCAATAAAGGAGTCTTTTTGAGTTCGTAGCACATTTTTATGCAGGATACGATGTGCTTCGAGATTCTCTGCGAAGAGAGACCTTCTCCTTTCGATTTGGGAGCGAGAGAGACTAGGAGTCTATCCGTTTTCCGGAAGGACTTGGTCCTGTCTACATAGAAGGCTAGCGCCCTCCTCACGTCCAGGAGATGTAGGCGTGCCTCTTTGTTAGAGTTATGAGGCTTTGGATAAAACGAGGGTAAAACAATAGGTTCGTTAATGTGAAACTCAGAAGAAACCTTGGGAACAAAGGCTGGATGCAGCCGTATGGTTACCGCCTCATTGGAAAAAACAGTGCAGGGTGGCATTGCCATAACTGCCGCAAGCTCGCTCACCCTGCGAGCTGACGTGATTGCGAGAAGAAAGGTCGTCTTTATTGTAAGGAGGCGGAGGGAAACCGTGGCCAAGGGCTCGAACGGTGGTCCCGTTAGCACGTTAAGCACCAGGTCCAAGTTCCACGAAGGTGGAAGCAGTTTCCGAGGGGGGTATAGGTTTACCAACCCTTTGAGGAACCTGGTAACCATGGGATGGGCGAACACCGTGTGCCCTTCCTCCTCGTGTCTGAACGCCAAAATGGCGGCAAGGTGGACCTTTAACGAGGATAGTGAGAGTCCTCCTCTCTTGAGGTCCAGTAAATATTCTAATATTACAGGTATAGGCACCGAAAGGGGGGCTAGCTGTTTGGTAGCACACCAAGCCGTGAAGCGAGTCCATTTCTGCTTGTAGGTCTTCCTGGTGGAAGTCCTCCTGCTACTTTCTAGGACTTGCTGCACTTCCTCTGTGCATGCGCTCTCTAGGGAGCTGAGCCTTGGATTAACCACGCTTGTAGTCGCAGGCCTTGGGGGTGCGGATGCACTATGGACCCCTGGGCTTGCGTGAGCAGATCCGGCGCCACCGGAAGAGGCATTGGTGGACGGTCCGACATGCGCAGGAGTAGGGGGAACCATTGCTGTCGATCCCACGTTGGGACTATCAGGATCATTCGGGCTCCTTCCCTCCTGGCTTTCTGCAAGACTTTGTGGATCGGCACTGTGGGAGGAAAAGCGTAAAGCAGGGGGCCCCTCCACAAGATCGCGAACGCGTCCCCCAGGGACCCCCATCCCAGTCCTGCCCTGGAGCAGAATCGTGGGCACTTCTTGTTGTGTTGAGTGGCAAACAGGTCTATCTGGGGAAAACCCCATGCGTGGAAAATTGGTCATAGCAGATCAGGACGGATCTGCCACTCGTGCGTGAGTGCAAAACGCCTGCTCAGCTGGTCTGCCTTCACATTGTGAGCGCCTGGTAAGTATGAGGCTTTCAAGATTATATTGTTGGCGATGCACCAGTTCCATAACCGGACTGCTTCCGCACATAAGGCACGGGACCGAGCTCCTCCTTGCCGGTTTATATAAAACATGGTGGAGGTATTGTCTGTACTGATCCCGACGACTTTGCCTTGTATATGGTCTCGAAAGTGTCTGCAGGCGTTGAGCACTGCTCTGAGCTCCAGTATATTTATGTGCAGTGACTGCTCCGTGGAAGACCACAGCCCTTGAGTCATCTCTTCGCCCATGTATGCTCCCCACCCTATGAGGGAGGCATCTGTAGTAAGAAAAACCGATATTTGTGGTTGGTGGAAGGGTACCCCTGTTAGCAAGTTCTTGGGGTTTACCCACCATTGCAGGGATTTGCGCACCTCTGCTGTGGGCGACACCACCCTGTGAACGGTGTGTGCTGCCGGTTTGTATACGCTCGCCAGCCAGTGCTGCATGCTGCGCATGTGTAACCTGGCGTTCTGTACTACGAACGTCGCTGCTGCCATGTGTCCCAGCAGCTGGAAGGACGTCAGGACCGGCCCCATAGGGCTGAAGGTGATGACCTGCACGAGGGAGCTGATGGCCCGAAAGCGAGTCTCTGGTAGATATACTCTCGCTGTAATAGAATTTATGCATGCCCCTATGAATTCTATGTCCTGTGTGGGGTCTATCTTTGATTTTGCCAGATTGATAACCAGGCCGAGCGAAGAGAACGTGCCTGCTGTGACGCGTGTCATGCGTAGTACCTCCTCCTTCGAGGCCCCTTTGAGTAAGCAGTTGTCCAGATACGGGAATATAAATACCCCCTGTCTGTGCAGGTAGGCTGACACCACTGCCAAGGTCTTGGTGAAGACTCTGGGGGCCGAGGAGAGGCCAAACGGTAGGACCTTGTATTGAAAATGTTCTTTGCCTACCATGAACCGGAGGAATCGCCGGTGAGCCGGATGGATACTTATGTGAAAATACGTGTCTTGTAAATCGAGGGCTGCGAACCAATCTCCATCGTCCAGTGCCGTAAGCATGGAGGCAATTGTGATCATCCGAAAGCGTTGCTTGCGCAGGTACCGGTTGAGGCCTCGAAGATCTAAGATGGGCCTCCAGCCTCCTGTCTTTTTCTCTGTGAGGAAGTACCTCGAGTAGAACCCTTTTCCTTGCACTTGCTCCGGCACTCTTTCCACTGCCCCTATGAGCATGAGATGGTCTACCTCCTGCTTGAGCCTCGCTACATGGGAGGCCTCCTGGAGGTGGGGCCTGGGTGGAGGTCGTGGCGGTGGGAGCGACTGAAAGGGGATGGCGTACCCCGTGGCTATGATCTCCAGCACCCATTTGTCTGTGGTGATCCTTTGCCACTGGTCGTAGAATGGTCGGAGGCGATGGTGGAATAGCCGCTTCAGATGACCTTGTGCGATGGTAGTGATGGCGCAGCCCTGGATCTGTGTGTCAAACTTGTGGCCGTTGGCCCTGCCCCGAGGACGCACGGCTCTGTTGGGAACGTCGCCTGGGAGTTCTGTACTGCTGGTGCTGTTGATGTCGCCGTTGCTCGTAACCCCTGTGGTACTGGGGATGCTGTTGCTGCTACTGGTACCGTCTTTGTTGAGGGTAGTACTTTTTCTTTCTGTATGGAGGGGTGTAAATCCCCAGGGTCCTAAGTGTGGCTCTTGAATCTTTACTGGAATGAAGGACCGAGTCAGTTGATTCAGCAAACAGCTTCTGCGAGTCGAAGGGAAGATCGACTATCTTTGCCTGCAGATCCCTCGGTATACCCGAAGTCTGGAGCCAGGACTCCCTTCGCATCACCACTGCCGTAGCTGTGGAGCGTGCTGCTGTGTCCGCAACATCCAGGGCTATCTGAACTCCCGTCCTCGAGGCCGCGTAGCCTTCTTGCACAATGGCCTTGAGCACCGGTTTCTTGTCCTCTGGAAGCGAGTCCATGAGGGAGGTTAACCTAGTGTAGTTGTCGAAATTATGGTTCGCTAAATGCGCTGCGTAATTTGCCATTCGCAACAGTAGAGTGGAGGAGGAGTAGACCTTTCTGCCGAACACCTCTAGCTTCTTGGCATCTTTGTCTGTTCCCCGTCTTGAATTGAGATGTCTTTGATCTTTGTTGCGACGACTCCACCACCAAGGAATTTGGTTGTGGGTGGCTGAACAGGAACTCCATGCCCTTCGCCGGCACGAAGTATTTCTTATCTGCTCTCTTGTGGACAGGCGGAATAGTCGCAGGGGTCTGCCATATCATAGTGGCGGACTCCAAGATTGCTTCATCAAGCGGTATTGCTATTTTGGAGGAGGCCGGAGGTCTCAGATTTTTGAGGAGCTTATGGTGTTTCTCTTGCACCTCTGCTGTCTGGATGCCTTGCGTGAAGGCCACCCTCTTAAACAGCTCTTGAAACTGTTTGAGATCGTCCGGAGGATGGACGTCCCCCAGGGCCATAGCCTCGTCCGGGGAGGAGCGCGAGGAACCACTGGGTTACGCCTCTCTGGACCCTTCCGGTTTCTGTTGGTGATGGTACACCCTCTTGCTAGAGGCTTGCGAGGGAAAATCTCGGGGTTCCATAACCAGTCCCCCCTGAGATACTGGAGTCTCTGTCCCCGTTCGCGATTGCCCTCGGGGATACGAGATCGTCTGTGGGGATCTTTCCCTGGTAGATTGCCGGTGGTGTGTATGCCCCGCGTGATAGGGGCGACCATGGCAGTATAGGCACTGTTCTTGGGAAGGTGACCTAGACCACTCCCTTGGTGCATACCCTCTGCGTCTGGGGGAGCGAGATCGTCGAGAGATCTGGGACACTGGAGAGAGCGATTTTGGATAGTATTCCAGAGGCTCAAACCCCAGGAAGGGTGAAGGTGGTCCCAGCCAGGGCGAGGCTGGTTGTAAAAATGGAGACAGGGGCTCCAGGTAGGCTAGGGGGCACCCCTGCCTTCTGGTTGGAGTCTGCAGCATAAGCGCAGGGCTGAAAGAAAGCAACTCCGCAGCCCTGTCTGGAGAGGGGCTGCGGTGCCTCGTTTTGTGTGCAGCCTTCCCCCTCCCTTGAGGAGGTAACTCCGCCCCCTGGCGTGTAGGGGATCTCTGCCCCGTCCGCGCCGTGCTCGGCACGCTCATGGGCGGTGCCGCACGGGCGGTGTCCTCTGGTGCCTGCAGGCTGCGTGCCTGCGTGCTCTGCACCGCCGGTTCCCCGGGGGTCGGTGCCGCTGCTTGCGGTGCCGCCGGTACCGGCACTTGTTTAGCCGCCGCCCTGCCTGCGGTGCGGGGCGGCTGTTTGATTATCGGAGGCTGAGCCGCTTCCACATGGCTCTCCGTGCCGCCGCCGATCAGCTGTTGCTGCGGCTGGGGGCTGCGCGCTCCTCCCGTCCCGCTCGCTGTTGCTGCCGGCAGGGATCGGGCTGGGGAGGCTTTCCTCCGTTTTTGCGCTGATGGGTTGAGGGAGGCGGCTTTCCTTTTATGGGACCCGGAGGGTCCCTCCTGCTGCTGCCGCTCCGGCACGTCTGGCTGGAGGGCCTTGTCGAAGAGCAGCATTTTAAGCCGCATCTCCCTGTCCTTCCTTGCTCTGGCTGTTAGTTTTGCACAGAAGGAGCATTTCTGCGTGACATGGGACTACCCCAGGCACCTTATACATAGACTGTGCCCATCAGACACTGGCATTGGCTCTCGGCAGGACTCACATTTCTTAAATCCTGAAGAGGACATTGTTGGTGAGTCTTTCAGTTGTTAACGGGTACTTAGCACCTTCTCTGTGCTGTTTTTCCCCTTCTCCAATGGCCTGCCACGGCAGGAGGGCTGATGGCCCTAGGCTCCTGGCCTCCGGTGTTCCGCTTGTTACTGGGACTGGACTGAATGCCGTCCCGCTTGTTGTTTTGTTTTTTGGGTTTTTTTTTGAAAAATAAGAACTGGCTAACTTGCAGTAGCCTAAGAACTTGAAAACTTTAAATTAAAAACAGTTAAAACCATTGAATACGCTAACTTGGCCTTAGCCTAGTTCGGATTCCATCTGCAGCTGACGGCGGTTAAGAGGAACTGGCGGGGACCGGTTCCCGCATGTGGCCAGGAGCACGCAAGGGAGCGGCGCGCGCCGGCGCATGCACGGTCCGGCAGAAAGTGCTTGGAAGATCCGATCTGCGGCGCCGGGCAAGCCCGACGCCTATTGTGGAGCACCCACGGGGACACTCGAAGAAGAACCCGAAAACATACAAGCCCGAAAACATAACATGTTACAGCCCGAAAACATAACAAGACTGTTTTTTAAACTGACCAAATATCCAGGCCATCCGATGGTTTGAGAGGAAGCTGATAAAGAATATATTTTTGACCGTGCACCAAGATAAACATGCACTAAATAACTTCAGCCTCCAAAAAGAAAGACTGAGGTACAGGACAAGTGAACAGGCTAGGGCTTTATACACACATACTATAGAGTATTCACCCAAGATGCAGAATCTCAGTTAGGCTCAGCCTATTCAAAATCCAGGTGTATTAATAATGAGTCTGTCAAGAGCTTCTATTGTTAATTTAGGGCAAAAGTTTTCAATTTTTTTTAAATTAATGGAGTTCTAAAAATTTCAAATGGTGTTGTGGACCCCTTTGGAAATTCAGCCTATGGTCCACAGATCCCTACAATACACAGTCCAACTAAAAACTGATTAACAGATTTCAATTATAAACACAGCACATTCTCAGCACATCATTCACGCACGAAAAAGAGCACCCAACTATGGGTTTCTTTTATGGCACTTCCACATTTTCACTTAATTTTCATTGACACCTTAGACAGTCTGCACACATCCAGGTGCACTTTAGAACAGAATAAAAGCATCTCTGAAGGGAATATTTCTATTGACGCAATCCACAGAAGACAGTTAATAACCTACTTCATGTCTGTTCCTCAAGTGGCTAGAAAATGGTGATACAGAACTCTGGGAAGAACAATGCAATTCTATCAAGTGAGCTGTTTAATGTCCAAAAAAGCCAGGTTTGAGATGACTAGTATTAAAGCAGTCTGCTTAGTAAATTCTGATGGCTTTGAACTGACCACTTGGCTTAAATGTGGCTATGAGAAAACTTGAACTCAATGTAGAATGTACAAGGTTTTTTTCCTGGATTAGTTCTACTTTGTCAGAGGCTTTCTTCCAGTTATGTTTGATCAGAAGGCCTTAAAGGCTGCCTGGCTTTCCTATGCTGCATATGTCCTTTCCCCATTGGAATCAGAGCTGCTCTTGTCCAAATCAGAGATTACTTTGCCTAAGACCCTGTGCAAACAGAATTTTTAGCTATGGTCGTCTTGCTCCAACACCTGAACCAAACTTGAGAACAGAGAATTTGACCCTGGACAAAATGCGACTTGCCAAAAACATTTTGTGAAGAGACGTTCCCAGGACCTGAACAGTAAGGACTGGACAGACAAGGCATCAGTCCATAAAGTTTGGATGCTAGAGATCTCTTGGGCTGCTACAGTTGCCTCAAAATTTCATGAAAAATCCCCTCACCTGTCTGTGACTCCTTAAGAACGAAATCCATAAAATTCACTCACTCAAAGGCTAACTGGATCAAGAACAAGTACGCTCCAGAAACAAGTTAGGAAGTCCTTTCCAAATCATTCCCAAGAAAACTTTCAAAGATGGGTCTCCTCTGCAATGGAGGGAGGAACTCCTCTTTTGGACTTGTAATTACTTTAATGATTCTTAGGCTGGAGGTGCCTAGGAAGGATCTCGGGTTCAGGCAAATCCAACCGGAGTTAGAACAGGGAGAGGAGCAGATCCAGCCTTAAAATCCAAGCTTTTAGGTCATGTGTTTCAGCATGCCCATGCCAGTCAAGCCATATGAGATACATGGATATGTACTTTCCCTTCAAGGCACATTATGAGCAGGGAATCAAGACTCACAAACCCTTAACTATCTAGGATATTCTTGGCAGCTAACTGCTTGGCTTCCATCCCACAGAGAGGTGGAAGCAGCTCAGCTGATAGTCCACATTCAGTAGCAGCATAGGTGATGTTCTCCTCACTGGCCTCAACTGCTGCCTTAAAAACTTGATTGGCAATGGTTAAATCAGATAGCTTGGTATAACCAATGTCATCAAAACTGGGGTGTGCAGCAGTTTAACACCACTCGCAGCATATTTTGGTGAGCTTTGATTGCTGCTTGGGTCTTCAGCCTTGGTGATGAGAACTGGGACAATGCCTGACCTAGTTGAGCCTGATGTCCTGGCTACAGCTAACTACCTGAGCAGCAGTAGCCAAGCATAACTTTCCTTTTCAGCAAGCTTATAGGCAACTTTACGTGGCTGCACTGTACCAGTCAGGGACCCTCAGGAGAGAAGATTGTACTGGGGATGCTCTTTTTTGGGAAAGAATCAAATCTGAAGTCAAATCAGAGACTACAGAGGCTTAAAAAGCTCTGAAATTCTTGAATGAAGAATTAAATGCAAAAAGAAAAGTTCTGCAACATTAGAGTTCTAGTCCATCCTGCCTGCACAATGAATGCAGAACAAAGCAGAGTAACATCTCTGGACAGGTGTGGCTAGCAATGCCTATAATAAGCATATCTGGTCCTACCATCTGTAGTGAAGGCTGGAACCCCATTTAGTGGATCTATGAACCTTATTGTGATGAAAGTCCATTTTCAGCAAGGGACATATTAACCATACCTCTACTAAGATTAATGAAATGAAAAAGAATGTTCGGGCTATGTATAAAGTACTTGTTTTATGTACAGTAGACTTTCAACATTCATGAGGGTTGCACGTTAAGAACCCTTGTGACTGTTGAATTTTGCAAACACGGCTCCCACCTGGAGGCTGGCTTGCCAGCGCTCCAGCCCAGAACCCTGGGGAAGCAGCAGCTGCCAGCACTCCTGCCTGGGGCCCCCAAGGGAAGCAGCTGCTCAGCTACTTGCGAATAATCAAATTCACAAACATTATGTTTGCAAATCTTGAGACCCTCCTGTGTTACAGACAATAATATATTTCTAATGTATCATTTGTTCACAGTAGAAGGGCTACTTTGCCTGAAGGCCCTTCTGGCTCACAAGACACCACCTCAGAGTAAAAAAAAGTTACCATTTAAATGAACTAATAAAATGTAGGTATAATTGAAAAGAAATGGATAGAAGTAACCGGAGACAAGTAAACAGAGGTGTCCCAACAAAGGTCTGTACTGGGACTAACCCTATTCAATGCACTTATAAATAGTCTGGAGAATGGGGTAAACAATGAGGTGGTGAAATTTACTGATACTAAAATGCTTAGAGAATGAAGAACAAAACAGAACGGCTATATCTACACTAGAAGCATCCGTCTACAGAAGGTACTGTCAGAAGTTTTGTAGGAACATCTCTTTTTATCTATAGATTGCATGTACACATAAAAGTGCATCAATCTTTTGATCCGCTGTCAACAACACCCCTCCCCCCGGCTCGGAGTGTCTACACAGCGTTTTTCATCAACAATTTCAGCTGATGAAACACTTTTTGTTTTAGATGATCCACAAGTTTTGTCTACAAAACCTCTGTTCTGCCTACAAAAACTCTTCAGTGCAGACATAGCCAAAATGAAGAGCTTCAGTAGAATCTCTCAACATTAGGGGATTGGGCACAAAATGGCAAATTAATTTTAATGCTGATAAATGCAAAGTAACGCACTTTGGCAAAACCAATCCCAACTACAGCCCTCATCATTTTGTAGTAATTTTGCTGTAGCAACTCAGGAGAACAAGCTTGGAGTCTTTGTGGATAGTTCTCTGAAAACATCCAGTAATATGCTATAGGAGATTATCTTTTTTTTTTTTTTTTTTTTTTTTTTAAAATGTTAGGTATCATCTAAAAAGAGACAAAGACATAGCTTCTACATAAATCCCTGCTGTGCCTACATCTTGACTATTGCATATACACGTGATCGTTTCATATAAAAAGAGAGATATGGGCATTGGAAAAAGTTCCGAAAAGGGCAATAAAATTATTAGGGGTTTGGAACAGGTGTCATAAGATAGATAAAAGAAGAAACTTAGAGGGAATATGATAGAGGTATATAAAATCATGAGAGGTATGGAGAAAGTGAATAAGGAAGTTATTTATTTATTTCCATAAGAACTAGGGGCCACCAAATGAAATTAATAGATAGGTTTAAAAACAACCAAAGGAAATTTTTCTTCACACAGCACACAGTCAACCTGTCGAACTCCTTGCCAGAGGATGTTGTGAAGACCAGGACTTTATCAGTGTTCAAAAAAGAACTAGATACATTCATGGAGGTTAGATTCACCAATACTTATTAGCTAGGTTGGGTAAGAATGGTGTTCTTAGCCTGTCTGTCAGAGGTTGGAAATGGAGGAGAGGAGAGGGATCACTCAATCACCACCTATCCTGTTCACTCCCTCTGGGGCATCTGGCATTGGCCACTGGCAGAAGACAGGATACTAGGACTAGATGGACACATGGTCTGACCCAGTATGACCACTTATGATATGCCAACAGCTGTAGAAACTGGAATGTCTGATCTGTTCAATGGCCTTATCAGTATATTGTTAAGTTCCATGAAAAACTAAAATTAAGACTCAGATGGGATGCAGCAGAAAGCTAAAACGGCTGGCTGTCTACAACTAATTTATTTATAAATTTAAGGAAAAATATTCAGACCTCCTTATTTTCCTTAAAAAAAGCATTAATGTTTACCTTTTCCAACTTCAAGGAAACAGCAGCAGACAACTAACTAGGACTGCATGAGCAACAGTTTACTATATGATCACAAAACAGTGACTTGCCATCACACTGCAGTGTGTACCATTTAATTGCTTAGGGAAAAAGCCAAGCCAAAGAACATTTACTGTTTCTTCCACAATATTGATGTCTCAGTAAAAGACTGTTACTAACCATTCTAACTGCTGTTCTTTAAGATATGCTGTTTATATCTTTTCAAGCTAGATATGTGCACGCACATGTGCGCGGCTGTCGAAAAGTTTTCTCTAGCAACTAGACAACTTGGTCAGCTAGGAAGCCCCCTGGAGTGGCTTCAATGCACAACCTATGAGACCCAGCCGACCTGGCACCCCCCAGTTCCTTCTTGCTGACCTGACAGAGTGTGGGCAGGAGGGTGGGTTTCGCATAGATATGAACAGCGCATCTCTAACTCTTACAGTGAGTAACTTATTTTTTCCAGTACTTGCTCACACTGAGTTAGGTGATTCCCAAGCTAAACCCAGAAGTGGAAAGAGGGTTGGAGTCAAATCGAGGATAACTCTAGAACAGCAGCCTCAAAAGCTGCATCTCATCTAGATTACTGCACAATCGCATAGAGAGATGTGAAGGAATGCACAGAAGACCACACAGGAGCATGACAGATGCCCTTGGGTGGCACATGTGCCAGGAAGGTGGATGAGGACATATGCGCTCCCATAGAGTGCACTGTCACCAGCAGCAGGGAGACTTTTGCGAGGTTGTAACGAACCCATATACAGACATAATCCAGGAGGAGATGTGCTGTGACAACACTGGGAGTCCCTTCAGGCACTCTGCAATGGCCAGGAAGAATTGCATGGTCTTACAGAAGGGCTTAGTTCACTCAATATAGAAGACAAGCGCCCATCTCACATTAAGGGAGTGCAGCTGCTGCTCAAGTTAAGAAAATATGAGATTTTGCATAGAACACAGGCAGGAAAATGTCCTAACATAGAACCCCCACTTTAGGCAGAAACACTGGGTGAAGGTGAAGTTGGACCTTATCCTTATGGAACAGTAAGCACAGAGGCTAAGACATGGGGTCCCAGAGTTCAGATAGACACCAGGAAGGCCACTTTCCAGGAGAGGTAGAGAAGGAAGCAAGGGGCCAGCAGTTGAAAGGGAAGGCCCATAAGCACCTGGAGGAGTGGGTTAAGATCACAAGTCAGGACCGGATGGCACCCAGCAAGTGAGGTCAGTCCATGTCCTTGACGTAGGGCCTCACCATGGGGTGTGCAAACATGGAACACACTCCTTCTACAGGGTGTAAGGCGAGATGAACCTTGATGGATGAAGAAGCAAGGCCATACTGCTTCAGTGACACGAGGTTGTCCAACACTGGAGTGATAGAGATAGACACAGGCACAAGACTGCACTGAGTGTACCAGCAGAAGCAGCATTGGCCACATAGAACCATCATGCAGACCGTTTGCAGCTACTGAGGACCTGCTGTACTGGCTCCAAGCAAGCCTGCTTAGCAGGTGTCAACCACGAAGCCGCCACACCATGAGGTAGGTGAGTTCTGAGTGGTGAAGTCTGGAACCAAGGAAAGTCAATAGAGCAGAAGCACAGAGAGCTCTATCAGTGTGGGGGTGCCAATGCTGGCAGGCCCACGCTGGGGCTGTTTAAGAACTACGTCTGCCTTGTCCCTGCAAACCTTGAGAAACACTTTGTACACAAAAAGAAATAGAGGAAAGGCACTGAGCAATCATGGGGTCCATAGAATGAGGAATGCATCTGCAATGGAGCCCAGGCTGAAGCCCCAGAAGGAGCAGAACACGGGGCACTTGTGCTTGGGGAAGAACGCCCTGTCTTGTGTGGTGTCAAGAACTAACCCCATAAACTCCATGCATGGAGTGGATGCCAGCAGGGACTTGGCAGGTTTGAGCAGCACCTAATTTGCAGACCTCCCTGGAAGAGCCAGTCATCCACATACAGCTACTCCTGACAGTGGAGGGAGGCAGCCACATTTGGTAAGACACCCGGGGGCTGTGGAATCCCCGAAGCAGAGGGCTATAAATTGGGAGATGAAGGCAGTCCACTGTAAACTGGGGTGAAGCGGTAGGATGGATGGACGGAAAAGTGAGTGTTCTTTAGGTCAAGCAAGGTGCACCCATCCTCCGGATCCAGAGGGAGGGATGATGGTGCCCAGATATATCATGCAGAACTTGTGAGACATCAGCTTGTTGAGCTCTCAGAGGTCCAGGATGGGTCACAAACCTCTGTTCACCTTTGGAACCACAAAGTAGTTGGTGGAGGAGGTGCCTCCTTCATACAGGGGAAGGGGTTTCTACTCCATCTCTAAGGTCAGAAGCAACTGAACCTCCATAAGAAGGAGCTGTTCATGAGAAAGGTCTCTGAAGAGCGACAGTGGGTGTGGGAACAGGGGCAAAGGAGGACACAGAGTGGAGTGAGAAAGTACAGTGTATGTCAGTGAAATAGTCCTGAGGATACATCAATCCAGCATGAAGGCCAACCAGGCCTGGAGAGCAGACAGTCTGTTTAGAAAAGGCAAGGCAGGATCCAGTGGTGCTGGTACTCCAGTCTTGAACACACCACCAAAATAGGTGCTTCAACAAGGATTCTGACTGACTGCAACCCACCCTGGACAGTTGATGGGAAGGCTGGAGACGGGAGTAGTGACCCCCTTTTTTTTTTTTTTTGACAGAAGGGCTGAGCACCCATGAGACTGGAAGGCCTGGACTGGTGCTGAGGCTGCATCTTAAAGGGCTTCCGCTGCATGGCAGGTGTACACATGCCTAAGGACTTCATAGTACTGTGAGAGTCCTTGAGGCTGTGGAGGCAGGTGTCAGTCTGCTGAGTGAACCCCTAGCCACCAAAAAGGTGGCCCTGGGTAGTTTGTTGGACCTCTGGGGGGAGCCCCAATAGCCCCAGCCAAACCATTTGGTGCACAGCTGTGCCCAAGGCAATAGAGTGGGCTGCAGAGTCACCCACATCAAAGACTGTCTGCAGGCAGATGCAAGACAACACCTTGCCCGGCTACAAAAGGGCCTGAGAACTCCTTTCTCAGGTCCTTGGAGGGAGCCCTGACAAACTCGAGAACTGCAGCCCAGGAATAACTGTAGCAGCTGAGGACAACCAGTTGATTAGCCACCCACAGCATAAAGACCCTAATCAAATAAACCTTTTGTCTGAAGAGGTCTAGGCATCTGGAATCTTGACTTTGGGACCCACCAGCCTTTGCACACTTTCTCACTTATGGCATCCACTACAAGGAGCAGGGAGGTGGGTGAGTGTATAGGCACTCATAGTCCTTTACTGGTGCAAACTACTTACTTGCATTCTACCCCACAAGCAGTCAGGAGGATAGAGGCCAGTGTCTACCAAATAGTAGAGGCAGCTGTCATGACAGTCTTGTTGAAGAGAAAGGCCACATGAAATAGACTGCTGACATTAGAATGTCACAGATGGGGTCAACAGACTCAGTAACTTCCATCTCTGGATGATTAAGGCTGGTGGTCACATGGTAGAGAAGGTCCAGGAGAGCCCTACAGGCTGATGCACTTGCTCGGCCTCATCTGTGGAGGAGCTGGAGGATGCTTGGGGTGGAGGGGGAGGGGAGCTGGGGAGAGGGAGGGCCCACAACCAGTAGAGAGTCCTCCATGAGAGAAGGAGGAGGAGGAGACAATGCCTCAGGAAAGGTAGAGTGGCAAGAGTCCTGAGGCAGGTGGCTTGCAGCAGTCTCAGGAACTTTTGAGGTAGATGTTGTATGTGATCAAGCACATGGCACAGGGCACAGTGCCCAGTGAGTCATGGTATGTGCAGGACTTCCTGTATGGGCATCAAGCTGCAGACCACTGTGCAGCAGCAGAGTCCTGTTCCAGACCTTGAGGGTCTAACACTGGAGAGCCATGGAATGAAGCAGGAGAAGGAGAGCAGGAATGCCAAGGAGGAGCCATTCCTGGGGGAGCCACTGGCGTAGTGCAGCCAAACGTCTGACTTGTAGCATGTGGTTTCATGGGACTGACAAGGTGAGCAAAAGCAGTGAGGAGAGCAAGAATGGTGCTGAGGCAAAGGGTGCCGAGAACTGGACCAGTGTTGAGAAGAAAAAAGTTGAACAGAGTGGCGCCACGAAAGACAGGAAAAGGAGAAATCGACAGGAGCCAGGCCAGGGACTGGTGCTGGGAATAGGATCAGTGCTGAGAGGTATCATGACATGGAAAACAGAACTAGCATCGAGAACACAACAGATGCCAAGAGGTAGAATGGTGTTGAGAATAAGACCGGCATTGGGATCAGTGTGGAGAGCAGTATGAAAACAGGGACCAGCGTTGGGACGGAAACCTGCATCAAGAGTGAGATCTGTGCAGAGAACAGAAACACCAAGGACCAGTGGTGGGATGGAAACCTTCGTCGAGAGCGATATCTGTGCAGGGCACAGGAACACCAAGGAACTGAGGCCTTTGGCACCACAGAAGAGTCATTACTTAGAGTCCAACCTGTGAGGATCCTTACAAGAAAAGCCAAACCAGTGTGGGAAAAGGAGTGAGTCTCTGAATGAGAAACTTTGTCTGTGTGCAACCCATGCCAGGCGAAGTCCAGAATCCAAAGACAAGCATCATGGAGACAGCATCTGGACTGGCGAGGCACAGCGCCTAGTGTCAAAGCGAAAGCCAGAGCATGCCAAAGAGCTTGGATCTGAAGTGTCTGCAGTACAGGCCCTGGATGGAGAATGAGCCCATGCTAAGCAGGACAGAGAGGGCTGTGAAGCCGTCCAGCACTGCAGATCAGAATGGTGATGCTTCAGATGGCTTTGCTGGGACCCAGGGCAGGCCTGAGGAGTCGGGTGATTGGGTGATGGCACCGAGACAGATGCAGGCAGGAGCAAAGGGTGTGAAATGAAAAGTTGTTGGAGCAGAAAGACATGCTCCTTACGAATCCAGGGCCTCAAACCCCTACTGATATGGCACTTATCTGCTTGATGAACTTCACCCAAAGAACAAAGGCAGGAGCCCTGAGGATTGCTCACTGGCACAGACTTAAACAGCTGGAGCACTGCTTAAAGCCCTGGGCTTTTTTTCCATTCAATTAACTCAAGAAGCAAAAATGGTAGGGGAAGGGGAAGAGACCTTCCCTACCTGACACACAGTGAAAACTAAATGAACCAAAAAACATTATGGTAAGTACAGCTATTTACAACTATTTGCACAAAAAGAGCTAGGGAGCTGTGGCATAATAATAGGTACTTCACTTGAACAACCGAGCCATCACCATGGGCAGTAAGAAGAGAACTAAGGGGTGCCGGGTTGGCTGGGCCATACATAGACTACACACATATGCCACTCCAAGGGGCTCCCCAGCAGACCCGGCTGGCTAGTTGCTAAGGGAAAACTTTACAAACAGCCATATGTGAAAGCACACACCTCTAACTCAAATAGATATGAATAAGCACACAAAGTAGTATAGTACTGGTCATTAATTTCTGTGGTCTTTACATTCTGATCATGCCAAAATGACAGTCATGAGCACTGAGTTTGGGACTATTTCACAATAAAGTAAAAACACTTCAGTTATGACAGCATCAAACATCCTTTATATAACAGCAAACCCTTCAGTTTGGTATAGCAAAAATAATACCATTATCTCAGGATTAAACATCCTCTGTTCAATAGATGTCTGTTGTCTAATGACCTTTTACAGCTCTTTAGATCTTAAACGTGATATAAAATGCATTTGTATTCATCATTTCTATAGAGGTAGCTACATATTCTCCCTATTTTAGATAGGGAAACAGGCACAAAGCAATTAACCAGTCTGACCAACATCATACTGGCTACGTCTACACGTGCCCCAAACTTCAAAATAGCCATGCAAATGGCCACTTCGAAGTTTACTAATGAAGCGCTGAAATGCATATTCAGCGCTTCATTAGCATGCGGGCGGCAGCAGCGCTTCGAAATTGACGCGCCTTGCCACGTCCAGATGGGGCTCCTTTTCAAAAGGGCCCCGCCTACTTCGAAGTCCCCTTATTCCCATGAGCTCATGGGAATAAGGGGACTTCGAAGAAGGTGGTGTCCTTTCGAAAAGGAGCCCCGTCTGGACGCGCTGCGCGGCGGCAAGGCGCGTCAATTTCGAAGCGCCGCTGCCGCCCGCATGCTAATGAAGCGCTGAATATGCATTTCAGCGCTTCATTAGTAAACTTCGAAGTGACCATTTGCATGGCCATTTCGAAGTTTGGGGCACGTGTAGACACGGCCAGTGTGAGTGGCAAAACTGTTAGATTTATGAGTTTCCCATCTCCTAATCCCAAGCTATTTCTTCTACACCATATGTTGATCTGATGAACATGAAAGTTTCCAAGGAGAAGAAAAAAAATTCCCAGTTAATCCAACCATCGTGAATTTAGACAACAGATAAATGTGAGAGCTAACTTCTGGAATAATTTAAAAAGGAACAAAAAGGTGTATGTAAATCTGTACAGTGAATTAGGGACTAAGCTTATACAAATGTCTATCCCCATCATGTGAAGTCTGCATCAGCTGAAAACCATTGTTCCACACTGCAGTTTTTATAAACATGTTTTATTTGTCTTGCTTATACCGTTAGAACTGTAACTGCTGGCTGTAATTTCCCTTAAACGGGGAAACCGATCCAAACACATACTGGTGCTTTTCAAAAGAGAGCAATTAAAAGGGCAGCAGCGGGAATTTTGAGATTTCTTAAAACCTTCAGGCTGCAGAAAGACAAAAGGACATGTGACCAAAAAGTATGATGATTATCCATTAGAGATTTCCATCAGTACCGGTATCGGTTATTTAGGTGATAATACAGCAAGGTCAAGTATTAGTGACAGACAATGTGCGAGTCATAAGGAATGATATAGAGACGATACCAATCCTTACAAAAGTCATTGCTATCAAAGAAACAAACATGTTTAAGAGAAATATCTAAATACTTCACATCAAATATACAAGTGGCCATCCAGATTATATCCCATATTTGTCGCAAAAGTTTTAAAGTGCCAATCAAAGCTAATTTTTTGGGGGGGGAAGGAGGGTTAAAAAACCTTATACAATTATATCAGCAGTTACACAAAAGCAATTAATGTATCCTTAGCCACAGTAAACTGAACCTGGTGATGGAGAATGCTGTAGCTAAGGGTGTGTCTTATCTATCAAAAGCTGGCTGTCAGCTTATTTGTCTAGTTAGGGATATATGCAACATTATGCATTTTAAACTGTTCAGTGCTTCATTTTCAAATGAAAAAGCTGAAATGCAGCTGCTGTGCCAAACCACACTTCACTTCTTCCATCCTTCTTTCGTGCGAAAGTTTAATTTTGTCAACTGCCGTTAGAATAAAATCTTTAGGGATTTGCAGATTGTGTTGCATCACTACAGAATAACAGAAAGGAGGCGGTCTTGCTTTTTTTCTGCCACTTCAGTTAACCATGGAGATCTGATCACCCTGAAATTGCCTTTTTTGCTTTACTCATAGCAAGAGTGACAAATCTGAATCTCATGTGCAAGGCTCAAGATGATGCTTAGGACAGAACATGCAGAGTAAACGTTGTTTCTTTCCATATCCAGGTAATATTAAGCTGACAAATGTAGTCCTGTCTTTATGGATAATGAAAATAGTCCCGTTACAATGAACTTCCTGTAAGGGAGAACAAATAGATAATAACTCTTCCGGTAACATGTATGGTAGGTACATTGGCCAGTGTGTTTTTGGCGTTAAATGTAATCCTATGGGATCAGTTTAATTCACTTGCTGAGCATTCATTTGAGGCATCCCTCTGTTGGGTCTTGCAGGCCCTCCACGACCTAAAAAAATAAAAACAGAGCTTAAAACATGCATCAAATCTGATCATTTTAGGGTTCAAAAAGGGTCAGCTTCAAGTCTGGTCTCAGTAACTTCAGTTTAGAATTCATAGGTATATGTTTACTGTATTATTGCATGTGACTATATTTATCCATTCAAAACACAAACACTGCTGTATGCCTATTAAAACACCTAATCAATTATTTGGTTTCTCTATCAGTATTTTTCATAATTTTCTCCATCTGCTTAATTTAGTCTAGTTTCTAAGGAGATTTTTCCTCTTCAGTTACCAAATGGCAACTACTCACACAAGTCATCCATGCATGTATAGGACAACAGATCCAATGTAAGTTAAGCTAAGACTTTTAAAATAATAATTGGTTATCATTTAAAAAAAAAAAAAATCACATTTTAAACTAAGCTAAGAGGCTCTTAAATTGTCAAAACTACAGTCTGAAGACCCATCACTAGCATTCTGTTGACGACAGGTTTCATAAATTGGTATGTCTATCTTAAATCAATCTACATCTTTTGTCAGTTATTTACCTGTACTTAAGAGACTTTCCTATTAGAAAACAGTAAAACCTTGAAATATGCAAAACCAAGGAGGGAAACCGCTCCTGTCACAGGCAGCAGCCTGACTCTTGCCACCCCTGTCAGTGGCAGCAGCAAGAGTCAGGCTGCTGTCCCTGACAGAAGTGGGGAGACTGCTCCTTAACAAACGTCTACCGAAAAACTATGACAGTATTGTTGAAATGTAACTAATAGTCAAGAGATTAGTTCAACTACAGCTTTGGCTATTTGATAAAAATTTAGTTGAAGCTCACACAGAGTGACTTCGGCATATTAATATTTTTGTTTCAGTCTCAAAATAAAATAAACTGCGCAGCAGCAAATAGACCTTTTTATCCCCTTCAAGTTTTCAGGACTCATTTTGTTGTAAGAAAGAAAAAAGGCAATTAAACAGCATGGAATCAAAGTTATTTGTCTGCTGAGATTTCAATTTAAATTACGAACAAGAATTCTTAAATTCAATAGCCATCTAAATAAACAATTTCCAAAGAAAGTTCTAGGAAATTTTGGAAGTGGTTTTGAATTGTGGCTAATTAGCTGCATATGATCAAATGTCTTCTCTGATTCAGAGCCCTCTAGAGACTGCATCAGGAAGCTCATCATCATTAGGAACACTTCACTTGAGTATTACCTCTAGGAGCTCCCCGAGGTCCACTTTGTCCAGAGCCTCGTTTAAAATTCTGTTGATATCCATCCTACATGGAGTGGAAAAGGGAAAATAATAAATTAAGGTAATTTCATTAAACCACTCAAGTCATTTGTTGTGTCTTAGACAGTTAAATATTTGCTATTAAAATATTAAATTTCAAGGGTATAAACCATGTATTTTTTCAGTATATCCTTTAAATGAAATGGCAGCACCACCAACATACAGAACTGTACTTCTGAGAAGTAAAGCCTAATCTGCCTCTTGACACTAAAGAAATTCGGCTCATTAGCAACTAATAAATATCTTCAAATATTTTCACAGACTAAGTGAATAAACTTGACATAACGTATCCAGGCTTGGAAGGATTGCACTTTTTAATTGATAAATTAGATTTCACTGTACCCACACAAACAAATAATATTGATAATCAAAGTTTACAGCTAGGCAAAGAAAGACAAAATGCTGCTTGAGAACTAAAGGGTAAAAATCCAATGATTCAGATTTGAGTTAGGCTTGTTACAAATGGACTGCCAAATGAATAGTAAAAACAGTCATAATTTGCTGATTTATGTATATGTACATTGTACATTAGGACATGTAATGGCGACAGTGTGTTTTGGCAGTTTTAAAAACTTCAGCTGTTTTAATCTCAATGTCTATTGTCATACTCTGACTCCTTATGTAATTTATCACATATCTGAAAATTTGAATAAAAATCTAAAAAAAGACAAGTCCATAATTTTGTGCAACTGTGAAAATTTAAAGCAATACATCTAAAAATGTACTTAAACTCAGGCAGATGAAACAATCAAAAAGCAAATTCTGCCAAGCAAATACCTGTTTAGTTTTTTCTTTTATTACATTTTATTTGTTAGCATTCCAGAGCCAGAACAGGTAAGAAAAGCAGATTACTCCACTCTGGCTCATCCATCAAGAGGGTTAAAGGTCTACCCTCTAGTATGTCTGTGTGTAAAGGTATGTACACAGATCCACTGACGTAACAGACAATTTTTAAATTTTTACTTGTGAAGCATAAGTCATTAAAAATGTTTTATTTTTAAATCCTAGGGTAAGCAAGGCTGGACATTAGATGGTTGTAGAGCAGAGAGCTTCAGTTTAATTTGCAAACTAAGCATATTTGATATGGAGTCAGTGAGGTTTAGCAATTAAACAAGTGTTCTAAGTAGAACACTTAATACAGGTTGAACTTCTATAGTCTGGCACCCTCAGGACTCAACTGGTGCTGAATGAGAGGATTTGCCACACCATGGGAGGTCTATATTGTCTAGCAGCATCACATAACACTTCCACTGCTTACTGGACTATCAGAAGAGATTCAGGGGTAAACAACAGTCAAGCAATAGCACAGAACACTGGAGGCTGTAAACCCAACTTTATGCGAACAAAGGAAACTTGGCCAGACCCAGAAGTGGACATCCGGGCTAACAAAAATCATGGTGGATTACTGATTTTGCTGGACAAGAGAGGTTCAACCTGTAGTTTTAGGCAAGTTATTTAGTTTTTTCTGATTTTTCCATTCCTATAATTTCAACTTAAACATCAACTCACCCGCTGGTAGTTGGAGTAGTCCCGAGGAGCATTAAATTGAGGCTGAGAGTAACCACTGTTTGGAGTATTGGAAAACGAAGGGCGGTAGCCATCATATCCTCCTAAGGATGAGAATACAAATCCTTACTGAAGGGCACATAACCTGTTTTCATAAATTATGCTACACACATTAAAGGCCACTGAAGTATTTCATTGACTTAAGAAAAAAATTGAAAAAAGTGCTATGTCATCAGACTGTATAAATACCTGTACAATAAGCTACACTTTCTCATTAAGATCTTGTAAAAGGAGGAAGTGGTATCTGAGAATGTGTCTCTGATAATATGTAGTACACATATTCAAACCCATTATTTAGTATTTATACTACCAGATGCTTGGGTACCCTAGACATGGACCAAGACTTTGTTGCACTAGGCACTGAACCAACATCGAACAAAAGCTGGATTCCTGATTCAGTTATTAGAAAAAGTCCAGCACAAGCCTAGAATTTAAATCACTTTGTTAACTCAGAACAAAGTAAATACCACCACCACAAACTTAAAATCTCTTCCCAACATATTTCTGTGTTAAACAGGGTCAACATTTCACTTAATCTCCTGTCATTCTGTGATCCCGAAAAAAAAAAATCAAATAAACTTTGAAAAGCTTGATAATACACACACACACACACATTTTTTTACCTCTAAACCCATTGGTAGGTCCCCTGTATCCATTCATTAAGCCCCGAGTGCCGCGTGATCCACCACGAGACACTCCCCGGCTGTTATAATAAGGCTGATTGTTACGTGGGAACCCAGTATTCTGTTGTGGAGGCTGCTGGTGGTTACCTGCCACTTGATGGGACTGGTCCGGGGAACCATGAAAGGTGCCAACCACTATAATGGAAAACCAATAATGGAAATTTATGTTTCCTTTATTCCCCAAAGACTGAAAGATAATCAAGTCCGCCTTACTACCGTCTAGTAGAGCAGTAAATATATACCAACCCAAAGAAAGATGGTTGCAGAACTAAAATGTTATTCTGACACATTCCACAATATTAAAATAATGCAAAATCTCTAATGTTCGAAGAAGTTAGTGCCAATGGGCTTCCAATTTGTATAATTACTCATCTTTTCTCTGGTGTTTGTGGATTTAAAAAAAAAAAGATTACACACCACACAAGATGGAAACAAGTGGAAACACATTCTCAAGTGACTTCCACAATCTTTCCACGAAGTTGATAAACACAGGGCCCAGAGGCAGCGACACAACTCCATTAAAAAACACATTCTGCATGCAGAACTTCCTCTCAGTTGGATTCTCCTCATTAAGCGTTTCGGTTTTGTAGCGACTTCCTCTGAAGAACAAAATTTTACACATTCTGAATTCCACTTCATATGAAGTCTGCTGCCAGGTTTCTTGGTATTTGGTATCCACGACTATCCTCCATTGGAAGCCTCCCTTTTAGGCTAAAACAATGTTTTGTCTAACAAGTTTACCTGTCTGGAGCTGTTCTTGCTGAAGTTCTGATTGTTCTACTTGGTGAGGCTGATTGGAGAAACTCTGGTTGTAACTGGCCTGGTACTGATTTTGTTGCTTTAGAGTTTCTGGCTCATTGACAGGAGGAACAGGTGCATTCATATTGAATACCTACAATGGTAGGAAAAAGCTAAGTCTCTCTCTAGTAAACATTTTCCCAGTCTGTACTTAATTGTCTTTTACATACTATCAGAAACTATGTTTTATTAACTGATCAAAATAAACAGTTATCTTCCTTTCTCTAATGGGTGTTCTCTGAGATGTATTGCACACATCACCTTCTATTGTGGGTATGTACACACTTTGTGCACAGATGTAATTTTTCCCCCTTCAGCATTATCTGTTGCCAGAGTGGTTCTCCCGTTCCCAAGTCACCACATATCAGTACACAGTGGTATAAGAAGGCCAAGCCAAACCAACCTCGTTCAGTTCCTTTATACTAAATATAATCTGACAGAAAAGGAAAGGTGGGCAGGCCAAGGAATTGACACCTGGAACATCTCCAAGAACAACACAGTTACAGAAACACATAACTGTTTCCTCTTTGAGTTACTGAAAATAACTTCCCAGTAAATGACTTTCAAGACAACACCTATGGAGGTGGATTCAGAATCTGTCTGAATGAACAATGACTGCAAGACTACCCACCCAAAACTCACATCTCTGGATTGATAGTCAATAGCATAATGAGTGTGTAGACTGATGATCAAATAGCTGCTTTATAAAACTTAACAATTGCTACTTGAGCCAGGAAACCTGCAGAAGCTGCTTGTGCTCTAGCACAACAGGCTAGTACTCCAGATGACACGGTCACACAGGGCAGCTGGTTGTATAAATTGATGCAGAAAGAGATTCTTTGAGAGGAAATTATTGTTGTCCTTAACTATGGATAGAGTCCTGCAAATCCATGGATATTCACTTTAAATCTCATGGTATCTGTCTCTGGATGTGAATGTCAATGGTTTATTTTCATGAACATAAAATCTGTATCTGCAGTCCTACCTTGAACACTGCAAATTTGCAGATATTCATGCAACATTTTGGCAGATGCAAATTTTATATGCGTGCACGACTCTATTAGCAGCTGTAACAAAAAGCTGCATAAAACAATTTAGTATACTCTATATAGAAAGCTAACTCTCTTCTTACATCCAGTGTGTGAAGCTTTTCTTCATACTTAAACATTCTTTCTTCATATTTGGAGGGGAAAGACGACAAATAAGTTGGCCTATGTGAAAACTGAAGACTTTAAAACAAACTTTTAAAAGCATTGCAGCTGAAGAGAAGTTTTATCTTTGAAAAAACTGTGTAAAGGCGTTTTAATACTAAATTAATTCACTGAACTTTCAGGCGGAGGTGATTATACTGTGTCATCTTTATAGAAAGATGAAGATGTATAATGAACAGGGAATCCAAAACACCTCTCCTCAGCAACTCTTTTTTCCCCCAAATCTTTAATTATCTACTCTTTCTTCACACTTGTCATTCTCCCTGTATTATTTTCAGGGATCAGATCAATAAAGGGAGGGGGGACAGTCAGTGGATGGCCAGTGGAAAAGACACACACTTGATTTTTATAAAATCCTCCATAATTCAGTTGCAGAAGAAAGATTTATCTTTGTTGAGATCCTATACTTCCTTCCTTCCGGTAGGAAAAATGGACATTTGCTTGCCACCAGAGGGGAATGAGGGAAGATGATGTCAAATACCAGAGAACATGTCCAGAATGCTATGGGGATGAGGCCACTGTGTGATAGGTTCCCACTATGCACTGCTGCAAAAGCTGATGTTTGCTGATTGAGTGTGGCAGCAATAAGTCAACTTTTTGAGGAGCATATGGGGATTGGAATTTATAAAATCCAGCGCTACAAAATCGATTTTAATAAATTTGAATTCAGCTTGTAGTGTAGATGTAGCTTTAGATGGGGATGAGATCTCCTTTTGTCTTGGGAATCAGGAAATAATGGGAATAGGGGCCTTCTCTCCTGAGGTTCAACAGAATTTCTTCTACAATCTGTCTGAGAGAGAGACTGGGCCACTCACTCACTGAAGGGAAATATTAAGGGAGTGATCTCTGACTAGTCAAGCAGGGGTGAGAGGGCAGAGGTGTGCATGTGTTAAACTGGATGGCATATCTCCATTCCACTATACTTCAGTCATACTGGTGTGAAGTTATGTGTGTACAAGTACCTAGAACGGGATGAACAAAAAAGTGGGAAATCAACATCTTCAACACACCGTCAAAATGACTCTTTGGAAGGGGCAGCTGAATGTCAAGAGCTCACTGACACTGAAGACGAAGGCACCATCTACAGCTCCTTCTCTTTTTTCCTAAGCAGATCTTAGAAACAGGGAATAAAGCTATGGGGACAAAAAGGTGGTTAATGAAAGTGCATCCTGTCTGCCATGGGAATTTAAGTGTTACCTTGGAATCTTTAAGGGATGCAGCCTGTTGTCAGCACTCTCAAAGAACAGGTAGGCACTTCAAAACAGAAGGTCCTGTATGGGCTGTTTACTTCTGGGCAGCCAATTTGGTGTCATGGTTCAAGCTGCTGAATCTGCACAGTCCAGACAGTCCTGCAGGGAAGTTCAGGCTACCATTTTACCCTCTTCCATCAGAGAATTCTTGTTTGCAATCCTCTGGAAAATCATCCTTGAATTTGGCAATATTCTCCTAGTGTGTATAGTTTTATCAACTTGTGGGTGCTGGCAGGTTTGAGATCTTGAGCATCCTAAGGAATAAAATTTGTGACCAAAAAGATCAAGACTTTTTGAGTCCTTGCTCTCAGTGTGGAGACTTGTTCACTTTTTCTTTCCTGCGCATTGGCAACTGAGACAACTGGAGAACGAGAGAAGGGATTTTTTGTTTTTTTAAACAAATTGGATGGGGGCAGAGGCAGAAGAGAGTCTCTTCTCAGTCTTTTTACTGTAGGAGTCAGGTCGGAGGTGTTTTGATGAACTCCACAATTGCTCCATTGATTGGCAGACCAACTTCAGTCATGGTGGCAGAGTCACCTCTTCTACCTGAGTGCCAAAGACCCCAAACTACTCTTTTCAAGAACTCTTGCTGGGCCCTGTGAGCCTTCTGGAGGAAAAGGATTTTCCAGTGAATCAAGTTTCATCTGGGACAAAGACGAGGATATAACTGACATGTGAGGAATGGCCATCTCTGGTGAAGAAGCTACTTAAGATGGTCTGAGTTGGCAGGGACCAATCACAGCACCAGAAAGGAGAGACACACTCATTTCCTGGTATCTTTTTCCAGGTCAGCAATAGCTGAATGACATGTCTGATGTGCTTCCCATGATTCTTGGAACTGCTGGGGTGAAGTCCTAGCTGGGGTAGGGATCCCACATGGGACCCAAAGTCTAGTCATGGCACCTTAACAGAGGCCCTGATGCAGACAGGACTGGAAAGAATTAACCTGTACCTGGGTATAGGGGTGGGATGCAGTGTTCACTGCAAACTGAGTGCTTGGGTGGCTGTGCAAGAGAAATTCAGGTGCCACATAGGTGATTAGCAGAATGCCAACAAACACCTACAGTGGGCAGCATGTGTTATTCGTTGTGCACATTTGTACATGCCTTGGTGCACGACAAAATTTATTCTGCCCATGGACAAGAAAAACTAGAGGAAACACAGTGGGATGGGGTGTAGTACCAGAGAAATCAAGACTTCCTTCTAATAAAACTGGTTTGAGTGATCAAGGTAGGAATATACCTGGGTTATCAATACACTGAAGGTTGAGCTACAGGAGCAAGAAGTGATTGGACTGTTTCCAACACTGGTAAAACCAGTACTGAGAGATGAAGCAAGTCTCTTGTGGTTGCACATGCCTGTGGAGTAGAAGCAAGTGCCATCAACTGTTAGATACTCATGTCTCTCATGGGAAAATCTCAAGGGACAGGGCTCAAGAGCCAGAGGAATTAAACCCCTCCTGGTAGGCAATGCACTTGGGGCTGCTTTCTCTGCCACATACTTAACAGAATTTTTGCCCCACTTCACCTCATTACCAGAGCTGAGGAACAAGATGGTCAACCCGAGAAAGGTCTGGACCTCTCCTTTGGCACCAGAAACTGGGATTGCAGAGCTGAAACTACTTCTGGTGTAGTACACCGTATCGATGCTGAAGTACTTGAAGCACTTTCTAAATGCAGTCACTTGGCTAAGGGTCAAAGTCCTGCTTCCATAAGCAAGCTCTTAAGCCTAGTTGGTCTATCCTGCTTTAAGCAAGATTTGGAGGCCTTGCAAATATGTCAATTGTGACTACTGTGGGCATCACCCGAGCACTTCAGACTGATCAGAGGAGGATCACTGACGGGAATGGGTTTCGAATGTGTCTTACTGGACTTTAACTGTCAGGATACCAAGCTTTGTACCAAAAGAAAAGGTCCCAACAGATGTAAAAGACAGAAGACTAACACTAAACAACACTTTAATCCTGGGTGAATTCTGCAACCCTGATGCAGCCTTTGGAGATAAATCAATGACCCCTGGAGGAAGTGGAGAGACAGTGCCTGGGGATGCTCCAGCAGGTGCTGAGTCACATCACCCAACTGCTGTGCATCCAATATCACCATCCCCAAAACCCCTACCAAGCCTCACTGCACTGCACTGCACCCAGAAACAACTTTCTCTCTGCATCCAGACTCGCTCCCCTCAGGTTGGGGATGCACTGGCCCCTACCCTGGACCAGACTCAGCCACTAGTTCTGTCTGGGTAGGGCCAGGAGCACACTCCCTGCACAAAGTGGCTGATTCTGGGCTACATCCACCCATAGAAAGCAAGAAGCTCCAAACTGTCTCAGCCCCCCACTTCTTGCCACCATCATTCTTCAGCTGCAAGGTTACTGTTGGGAGACCCATCCTTTGTGCAACTTATCCATCCATACCTAGACCTTTGCTCCCAAATGCCTACCAAGCTCACCCCTGCACACAAAACACTCAACCAAAACCACCTCCTTGCTTCTGGAATCCCACCCTGGTACTCAGGCCATCCACTGACCTCAATACCCAACGTCGCACACTCCACTCCCTATCCATCCGGACTATGCAACTAACCCTCCCACATGGATCCCTAGCCATCTTCACTCAGACCCCCATTCTACCAAGCCCCATTCCCCCAGCGAAGCCCCTTCCCCCACCAGCAACGAGTCCCAATCACCTTCATCTGGACCCACTGCAGTCCCATGACCCCCACACCTGGATTCCCCCACCTCCAAAGAGGCCTTGTCCACCCTGATTCTCTCCCCTGCAGATCTCCCACTGAGCTGTCCTCACCCAAACTGCCCCCCAGAGAACCCTCTCCCTGCAAACCTGGACCCACCCTCATCCTACATCTGAGCCTGCCTGCCCACACCTGGCATACAGGAACAGCCTCAGTCCTTGTGCTGTTTCAGGGTTGGATGAACACTCGCTCCCAAGCAGAAATGTAAAATCCCATTTAATTAGTTAGCCCATTAAACATTAGGTTTAACAGATGAAAGGGAAGGGTGGTTGGGGGCTGCTCCAGTCAGGCTAAAGCACCCCTGCCTAGAGCTCAGGCCACTGCAGAAGAGGGCTACTCCAGCCATGTTGGAGCATCCTGCAACCATGGCAGCTCCACAGGGCTGGAGCAACCCCCTGCCCAGCAGGCTGCTCCAGCCCCTACCAGTTAAGCGCAACCAATAAACCTCATCCACTTAGGGTGAAGCTTACCAATTAAACTTTTAAATATCCCTATTTCCAAGTCTGCTGTCCCAAGAAGGTAGAGGTGGGGCTTGTGCAGCCTGTAGACTGATCTTCCGCCTTCGTGCATCCAGTGGCCTGTACGCCCCACTGCCATGCTGGAGCCTCCACCTTATTTACTGACAAAATTTGCAGAATTTTAAAATATTGTGCTCAGAATTCTCTCAGGAGTACTATTTACAAGGAGTGAAGATGACATTTAAATAAGCAAGTCTGAGATTGCTCTGACAACCATCATGGGCGGTAAGAAGGAACTGAGTCTCAAAGGTGGCTCCTCTTACGCAAGCAGCCAGTGGCACTCCAGCCACCCTGATACTGGCACCCCACACTGACAGAGAATGTCTAACATACATGTACTAGGCATGCACACACTTACAGTGGAGTTAACATGTGCAACCACTCAAAAGAACCTATTCTATATGCAATTATGTAACAGATCCTAGAGTCAAAATGGTTAACAGAAGAGCTGATTAATGAAGTGATTCAGTGTTAATCATTCTATACTTACTGTTTGCATGGACTGGAATGGAGCTGCATTAACATTGATTCCACTGCTATGTAAAGGTTTGCTAGGCCCAGCCTGAAACACCTGTGGCTGGGATGCAGTAGGAAGTGGTGATGATGCTGGGGTTTGGTCTGCACTCAGAGACATTGAAGCCTGGCAAATGAAATGAAGAGCACTTAAGTAAAATGTCATACAGTAACTGATGTCAAGTCACATTAGATCAAATTACACACAATGCCAGAAAAATGTTACTACTGACATGGAGACTCTCTCAACTCATGTGTTGAATGAAAAACAAATGTTTTCACCCTCATGGACTTCAGAGAAGGCTAGAGAAGTGAGTGAATGGAAAAGAAGCAAGCTCCCAATATGACACCTGCTAGTAATGATCACTAACATGTTCCTATACCTCCAAGCTAGCTTCCTTCATACTTGTCACTGAAATTCAACAAGATGCTCCACTAAACACACACCAATCCCTCTCCTCTTTATCAGCATGTAAGCTGTTGGAGACAATGTAATTAACCCTTTAAAACAGAGAAGTCAAACCATTGTTACTAAAAATTTATGATTTTGTGAAATCTTCAGTCACAAATAAGGTCATATAATAATTATAATAATTACTATAACAAAGGCCCTATCAATTGGCAGCTGAAACAAATATTTTAACTATGAAGCTTTATTTTCAAAGCACTATACACTACCCCTTTATTCACACCTGCAAACTAAGATAGAGTATCACTCCAAAAATAAAATGTAATAGAACTTGCCTGAATCTGGTCAATTGATTCTTTCTGTGGTCGTTGCTCTGTTGTATGAGAAGGCTGATACATAGGCTGGGACGCTGCGTAACCCTCACTTGTAGAGGAAACCAAGGGCACCTGTGGAAAAGAATTTAAGATTCAGCAGAACCTTAAATTTTACAAACTGGAGAATGAGACTTGAACCTCAGAAGAAGCTGCACCTGTGGTAAAAATCTTTTTATGAATTCCCAACATTTTTACAAATCTACAGTAGAACGTATTTACGCACAATTGGATTAAAACTCAAATGCTGAAACGGGCAAAACATCTCCACTGATCTGCACAGAATTCTAAGTTCATTTAGATTTATCCATTCCAGTTAAAAGTATGCTTTTTGTTTTTTAAAAAATAGTCTGCTAGATTCTTCCTACTCTTTTATTTCCTATGGCAATCACAACAGAAAGCATACAGAGTACCAGGGATGGAGAATAGTGTGCAGGAGCAGGCGCAGAAGCCGTGATTGTCAGCATGAACCCATCCATTTAAACTCAATATGCTCGCAGACGTTGTGACCTGATGCAGATTATATGGTGACGCAGACAAAATAATGTTGGTTTGAACACTGCTCTGCTGCCATCACCAACATGATCCCAAACCACCTGCAGAAAACAGAAGTGCTGCCTTGCAACAGAGGCTTGACCACAATTCTTGAAAAGAAGCCCATAGGGCAGTTTCCAAAGTTAGCTTTTTGAATCCTGGTATGTCCTTAATCCACTGCAAAGTGGAAAAGCAATTTAGCTTCTGGCTACCTAAATGGTTGAAAAATTACTGTTAGAACTGGACAAGGAGGAGTGCATTGAGGAAAACCAATAAGTATACCTTATACTGTAAAATGTAAAAAACCACTGGAAAATAGAGTGTGGGGATATGAAAGCACCTATGGCACAGGCATGGCGCCAAAGCAGAATCTATGAGGACAATCACTCTCAGAACACACAGTTCTAGCTAAAGGGCATGTTACTCCCAGTGAACACAGTCTCAATCTCTGTTACTCCACATAGCACTTCTTGTCAATATTCAACAGCAAAACATTTCTCAGATTTCTAGCAGGGATGCTTCCTGCAAGATTTAATCCATTCCAGGACTCCTATACGTCTACTGGAAATAAGAAGTAAGGAGACCCTTGATGCTATCAACTTTTCACAGGGTAAATTCAGCCACTACCAAGTCTGAAGCCTGCAAAATTGAAGGGGAGTGGACACTAACAATATAAAAAAAAATCTTAAGAAAACATAAGCTTATTTCTGATGCACATAATGGTTAATCTCTTCCAACACAATACTCACCAATTTAAATAAACCTAAAGCCAACTAAAGGTCTAGTAAACGATTCACTGAGCGTAGATCTTACCTGTGTAGCTTCTGGTTGCACAGGAACTTGGTTAGGCTGGGTAAGTCTAGATTCAGCATGAACTGGAAACACAATTAATTTTATTTCATAGATTAACTTTAAAATGCGTTCTTACATGGTATAAATTATAGGTGGGACTGGCAATGCAGACTTAAACTAAGATTGCCCAACACATCTCAAAATAAGTTGCTTAGAACTCTGCCAAACTAAGTTGCTGGCCTCAGGATGTTTTTTTTTGTTTTTTTTTTAAAAGTTCAGCTAATATGATTCATCCATTGCAGAGACAGAGGAAAGAAAAAGTGTTCTGCCCATCTTAAAAACTCCTGGTGAGCTTTTCTACAACCCATGGTGCACTAAATCTATTTGGATAACAGACCTGAAATTTGACAGAGCATGGCTAGTGTGGCAAAGATGTTATAAGCTGCCATCAAGCAAGGCCTTGTTTGGCACCTGAAATGTGATCAGGGAGCGTGTCCTTTCCTGTATTCTCAATGACTCACTGTTGTACCTCGGAAGAACTGTGGAACACACTGCCTGATTCAAATGTGGGGGAGGGGGAGATGGCTGGAATGGGGACAAGGCAACAGAAGGAAAGACTGGTGCTTGAATGGTGCAGGACTGGGACAAGGAGACAGGGTGAGGAAGAGAGGGGATTGTGATGTGGCAGAAGACATGAAACAGTCAAAAGAATCTGTACACATATAGGAACTCTCCACTACATTTTTGAGTCTCATCATACCTATATGAAATTCCTTTGAAATTGTCCCATTTTCTCTAGCGCCCATTGACAGAGGATTATAACCCACTACCACTGTCAGTTACTCTATTTACTCAAATGTCTGAGCGCAGTGCAGTAGAGCGGAATACTCCACACCCACTGATGACTCCTCATAGAATGATCAGTGTACCACATAATGGAATTCTGATTTTTTAGGTTTACTGCTTTTAAAATAAGGAAATTATATACACAGAAGTGTTAAATGTCCACTATGGTTGCAAAGTTAAGCACTAAAATGGTTAGAAAAATGCCTTAATTCATGTTGCCTGTGCAGCTATAATTCAGCTACCTTGTGCATACACATGAAAGAGTCTCTGATCACATGATCAACTATTTTCCCACTACAGGATCCCCAACCCATTCACAATACAAACAGGATAGTGCTCAATTAACTAAGCATTTATTTAGTGTTTTCTCTGAAAAACTGAATCATTAGTTTTCTCATGGGCTGTTCTCTGCTGGTTATCACCACAGTATGAGTGCTTCACAAATACCCCCTGCAAAATGAAGCAGAGATTTTACAGAAAGGGAACTGAGGCACAGAGATTTAGGTCAGAATTAACCATTAAATCTAGAGATATCAGTCTACAGCAGATTGACATGATCTCAATCAGAAATCAAGTGCTGGGTCTTACGTTCAAATAATTTAAAGGACACCCTACTATGAGAGATTTTGGGAAATAATTTATACCTCAATACCACAAATGAAAATTAGAGCCACAGACTACCAGAAATCTACAGAAAAAGTGCTCTACGACATAGCTACATCTCATGAAAAGAGGAATTCTGCTGAGTCATGATCTTCAGGTTGGTTTAACCTTAGAGACAGCAGAGTCAGGAATTTCTGAAATAAAGTTAGTTTTGCAAACCTCCCCCAAGATTCAGTTTTATGATTTACCATTACAAACCTGGAGCGCAAACCATCTGTGGCATGTCCAAGTTTTGTGCTGGATTCATGGGCTGTGCTGATACGATGGCAGGATCAAGAGCTTGATTCTCAAACTCCAACATGGAATCCTAAGAGGATAATTTAACAAGATTCAAGCATGCTTTTTTTAAAAAAAAATTAAAGTACATGATAATGGATTCAGACTGTTTTTACACAAAAAGCAGGAATATCAACATATTTAAAATCAAGTAAGGTTAAAAAGGATTCTGCTATACCACTTATAATTCCAAAATCACAGAATTTACTTTGCAACTGTGAGGCATACTCCAGGTAACAGAAGATAATGTAACTATGGCAGCTTGTTTTCACAAGCAAACAAAGTATTATTTAGGTGGTTTTATCATTTTCCACTTTACAAAGTGCAGCATCACCAACATACATAAGAAAGTCTTAGTTTTATTTAGAGAACAACAAGAAGTCCAGTGACACCGCAAAGCCTAACAGATATTTTAGAGCAGATGCATCTGATGAAGAAGGTCTTTGCCCCCCAAAGCTTACGCTCCAAAAATATCCGTTAGTCTATAAGGTGCCACCGGATTTCTTGTCATTCTCCAAGATACAGACTAACACGGCTACCTCTCTGATACTTAGTTTTATTTAGTGTCTCTCAAACCAGTCCACCACAGCAACCACATACCTGCATAAAGTTGTATGGGCCCTGCATCTGTGCCATAAGGTCCTGAACTCGCTGTCTTCTAACAAGAGGGTCAGCTGGAGTCACAGTAGCAAGAGCATGGGGCTCAGGAACTGGAGGAGATGTCACTTGTGGTTGTTGCTGGAGTGAATTTACAACCTAGTGAGGAAATAACTGGCTCATGTATTTTATCTACATATTTGGTTGAGATAGCAGAAGCAACTTATCCAAGAATAAAAACCGGGAACTTCAATGACAAAAGTTCGACAAACTTTTACAGAAACGGAACTAAAGCATAGAGATTCAGGTCAGAATTAACCACTGGAACCTTGGAACTTCAACAACAAAAAGTTCGATAAACTAATAAAGTGCAAGGTACAAAGTGTGTTATTGCATGTATGTACACTGCAAACATCAGGGACTCTACTACCAATATGCAGATTTCTTAGAAGGATGTTTTACGCCTTGTTTTTCTTTAGCTCTTTTCAAGACTATGAACTGCTTGAAGAATATTCTTGTGACAAGAGTTCTAGGAACAATTACAATTACTTCAGCAACTCAGTATCCACCTACCCACCCACCACCAGAGTGCAGGAGAAATGCACAATCAATCATTTATTTTTGGTCTACAATCAGACTAAGTTTACATTTCCAAGTTTATCAAAAGTTATTCCAGAACAACTCCCCACGTGGGCACACATTCAGAAATTAAAACGGCTTTTTTTTTCTTTCCTATTTACCTTAATTAACAAGATCAGAAATGCATTCTATTTCACAATCAGTGTCCACACAGAGAGTTATTTCTGATTATTATTCAACATCTGTGGGGGCAAATTTCCAAACGTAGGCATGCCTTTGTAGTCATTTCAATAAGGTTATTAAATCTTAGTACTAAAGAACTATGCAAGGACTTAAATGATCATGTTATCCCACACAAATTGCCTGAAAATGTACTGATCTCTCATCTAAGGCAGTGTGGTTTAGAAAGAATGGGTGCCCAAACAGTATTCTCAGACAGGACCAGAGGCTTGATTAAGCCTGGCGACGAAAGCTAAGATGCTCAAGTCTTAAGTTTACTTTGCAGCCTATACACCCTGAAAACAGGCAGTATAAAGGACCTCTACCACGCATTTGAAAAAACTGAATAGTAGGATTCTTTACACAGTGTCTAACAGGTGAGTCACAGTAAAGGGACCAACTGCACTATAGCATACGACTACATTTACACGTAAAAGAACTAAGCAGCAAATGGCAAGGTTCAGTAGAGGCTCCTATCAGTGTTCAAGCTTGAGGATATTCCCTGCTGATTCCCAGAAACCAAGAACAGTAGCAACCCCTTCCAATATAAATTGGGACCAATACTGGTAATCTGTCCAGTGCCCCACTGTTCTCAGACTTCGTACACGCCAAGATCTACAGGTTTACAGACTAGTTTCCCTATGATCCAACACCATACAGAAATGGCTATGAAAACTCAAGTTGTGCTGGTCACTCTAAATGGCACATATGCCTCTGAGGGGAATCAAGAGAAGAATGCAACTTACAGTATCAGAAAACATACCTAACCCACGTTCATAGCTGTGATGACTAATACTAGGGGTGGGCAAGATTTGGCCCTCCAGGCCTTTTAATTTGGCTTTATGGCTGCAAGATGGGAGGGGAGAAATTGAATTCTGCCTTCACCCTTACAAAATCTGTCTGCTCATATTGCAGGAAACTGGCCAATGGGAGCTGAAAGAATTTCCTGGGGTGGAAGTAGTGCAGCAATCTCTCAGCTCTCATTTGTTGGTTTTATGTAATTCTATTATATCATCCCTGTCTCTTTACAGCTCACCCTCAAATCCTGTCAGATTAACCACTTTCTGATGGTGTCCAAGAGTACTCTTTTACTTTGCTACTAATAGGTGGCTATAATTAGTTTATATGACTTATTAGTTCATATATGACCTTATGCACCTGTTTTAAAGTGGCATTAACTATGCGAGACCTCCACTTCTCAACCTTCATATCAAACTAGGAGAGGTTGCAAGAGCTTTGGAAATTAGGATGAAACAAACTAGACAAACTGGAGAAAGAGTCTGAGATAAATAGTATGAAATTCAGTAAGGACAAATGCAAAGTATTCCATGATCCACTACACGCTAACAAAATGAGAAATGATTGCTTACAAAAGGACTACTGCAAAAAGGAATCTAGGGGGTCACCGTGGACTACAAGCTAACTACGAGTCAACAGTGCAACACTTTTGCAAAATAAAGCAAATATTCTGGGATGTATTAACAAGAATGCTGTAGGCACGACATACGGTGTGGGCAAAATCAGAAGTGTCCAGAGAACAAAGGTGATTAAAAGGTCTAGAAAAAATAACCTACGAGGGAGGATTGAAAGAACTGGATTTGATCAGTCTGGAAAAGAGAAGACTAAGAGGGGACACGATAAAAGGTTTTTGTAAGGAAGAGCAAGAAAATTATACTCCTTAATCTCTAAGAAAAAGACAAAAAGCAATGGGCTTAAAATTGAAACAAAGGTGTTTTAAGATTGGACATTTGAAAAAAACGTTTTAATGGTCAAGCCAAGGGAAGTTGTGGATTTTTAAGAGCTGGTTAGACACACCTGTCAGAGATCATCTGGATGGTACTTGGTCCTCCATGAGTACAGGGGACTGAACTTGCTGAAATGATTCTCCAAAAGCCCAAAGTTTGCACCCATTTCAAGTTTTTTCCCCCGGCCCAAGTTACCTACTGAAAGTATGTCAAAACATTGAGTGACCTCAGAGTAAAGTATGGAGAGAAACCTGGCATTAAGAAACAGAACAGCATTTGCCAGTGAGCTGAGCTTCACACAAAACAGTACCATTTCTGAAATTCTTAGTGGACAGACATGCACCTTTACTGAACACCCACGATCAAGAATAAATCTTAAAAAACCCATGAACACACATTTGTTTTAAAATTCCCCTTTTCCAAATACACACAATTGACCATCCAAAGGAATCCCTATGAAAATGTCTGTTTTAAGTGGTTTACTGCCATCTTAGGACAGTTGCCTAAAGTGAAATGGTTAGTTTTCACAATCTGCTGAAAACATCGTGTTACATTTAATCTCTCCCACTTCTAAAGCTCAATTCTACACTTTTACATTGTACAATCCCCAAGCTGCCAGTTATAAGAATGGTTCATTGTGAAATAACACAGAAAAATGCTTGGAGGGTAGAAAACAGACAGTAAAAAACGAAGATTGAAAACGTGGCTTCTCTCATTTTTGAATGTTGGCACCAAGTGTTGACTAACTTGATTTTTCTATTTCAACAGCAGACACAAAGCTTACTTAGCAGCTATTGGCTTAACAAGAGTGAGGCCATGCACCTTTAAAAAAAACTGATTTGGAATTGACTTAAGAACATCCAAAGAAAAGTTACTCACCGTAGTAACGGTGGTTCGAGATGTGTCCCCGTGGGTGCTCCACAATAGGTGTCGGGCTTGCCCGGCGCCGCAAATCGGATCTTCCAAGCAGTTTCTGCCGGACCGCGCATGCACCGGCGCGCACCGCTCCCTTGCGCGCTCCTGGCCATGTACGCGATCCGGTCCCCGCCAGTTCCTCGACCAACCGCCTCGGGTGCCCCTGCAAAACACTAACAGAGATCCGAAGCGGGGAGGATGGGCGGGTAGTGGAGCACCCACGGGGACACATCTCGAAGAACCACCGTTACTACGGTGAGTAACCTGTCTTTCTTCTTCGAGTGTCCCCATGGGTGCTCCACAATAGGTGACTACCCAGCAGTAACCCAAGATAGGAGGTGGGTAATCGGATTATGTGCAGCTTGTCCCCGAGAGGACCGCTGCAGAGACACGGGTATCCTCATGGAATACCCTGTGAAGGGCGTAATGTTTGGCGAAGGTGTCGTAGGACGACCAGGTCGCTGCTCTGCAAATTTCTTTTAACGCAACGCCCTTGAAAAAGGTTGTTGACGCCGCCACCGCCCTAGTGGAATGAGCCCTGGGAGTGGCCAATAAAGGAGTCTTTTTGAGCTCGTAGCACATTTTTATGCAAGATACAATGTGCTGTGAGATTCTCTGCGAGGAGAGACCTTCTCCTTTCGATTTGAGAGCGAGGGAGACTAGGAGTCTATCCGTTTTCCGGAAGGACTTGGTCCTGTCTACGTAGAAGGCTAGCGCCCTCCTCACGTCCAGGAGGTGTAGGCGCGCCTCTTCGTTGGAGTTATGAGGCTTTGGATAAAACGAGGGTAGAACAATAGGTTCGTTAATGTGAAACTCGGAAGAAACTTTGGGAACAAAGGCTGGATGCAGCTGTATGGTTACCGCCTCCTTGGAAAAAACAGTGCAGGGTGGCGTTGCCATGACTGCCGCGAGCTCGCTCACCCTACGAGCTGACGTAATTGCAAGAAAAAAGGTCGCCTGTACTGTAAGGAGGCGGAGGGAAACCGTGGCCAAGGGCTCGAACGGTGGTCCCATTAGCGTGGTAAGCACCAGGTCCAAGTTCCACAAAGGTGGAATCGGTTTCCGAGGGGGGTACAGGTTTACCAACCCTTTGAGGAACCTGGTAACCATAGGGTGGGCGAACACCGTGTGCCCTTCCTCCTCATGTCTGAACGCCGAGATGGCGGCAAGGTGGACCTTTAACGAGGATAGCGAGAGTCCTCCTCTCTTGAGGTCCAGTAAATACTCTAGTATCGTAGGTATAGGCACCAAAAGGGGGGCCAGCTGTTTGGTAGAACACCAAGCCGTGAAGCGAGTCCATATTTGCTTGTAGGTCTTCCTGGTGGAAGTCCTCCTACTACTTTCTAGGACTTGCTGTACTTCCACTGTGCATGTGCTCTCTAGGGAGCTGAGCCATGGATTAACCACGCTTGCAGTCGCAGGCTTTGGGGGTGCGGGTGCACTATGGACCCCTGGGCTTGCGTGAGCAGATCCGGCGCCACCGGAAGAGGCATCGGTGGATGGTCCGACATGCGCAGGAGTAGGGGGAATCATTGTTGTCGATCCCACGTTGGGACTATCAGGATCATCCGGGCCCTTTCCCTCCTGGCTTTCTGCAAGACTTTGTGGATCAGCACTGTGGGAGGAAACGCATAAAGCAGGGGGCCCCTCCACGGGATCGCGAACGCGTCCCCCAGGGACCCCCATCCCAGTCCTGCCCTGGAGCAGAATCGTGAGCACTTCTTGTTGTGCTGAGTGGCAAACAGGTCTATTTGGGGAAAACCCCATGCGTGGAAAATCGGCCGTAGCAGATCGGGACGGATCTGCCACTCGTGTGTGAGTGCAAAACGCCTGCTCAGCTGGTCTGCCTTCACATTGTGCGCACCCAGCAAGTATGAGGCTTTCAAGATAATATTGTTGGCAATGCACCAGTTCCATAAGCGGATTGCTTTCGCGCACAAGGCACGGGATCGAGCTCCTCCTTGCCTGTTTATATAAAACATGGTGGAGGTATTGTCTGTACTGATCCCGACGACTTTGCCTTGTATGTGGTCTCGAAAGTGTCTGCAGGCGTTGAACACTGCTCTGAGCTCCAGTATATTTATGTGTAGTGACCGTGCCGTGGGTGACCACAGTCCTTGAGTCACCTCTTCTCCCATGTGCGCTCCCCACCCTATGAGGGAGGCATCTGTAGTGAGAAAAACCGATATTTGCAGCTGGTGGAAGGGTACCCCTGTTAGCAGGTTCCTGGGGTTTACCCACCATTGTAGGGATTTGCGCACCCCGGCTGTGGGCGACACCACCCTGTGAACGGTGTGTACTGCCGGTTTGTATACACTCGCCAGCCAGTGCTGCATGCTGTGCCTGTGTAACCTGGCGTTCTGTACTATGAACGTCGCCGCTGCCATGTGGCCCAGCAGCTGCAAGCACGTCAAGACCGGCACCGTAGGGCTGAAGGTGATGACCTGCACGAGGGAACCGATGGCCCGAAAGCGAGCCTCTTGTAGATATACTCTCGCTGTAACCGAGTTTATGCGAGCCCCTATGAACTCTATGTCCTGTGTGGGGTCTATTTTCGATTTTGCCAGATTGATAACCAGGCCGAGTGAAGAGAACGTGTTTGCTGTGACGCGTATCATGCGCAGAACCTCCCCCTTCGAGGCCCCTTTGAGCAGGCAGTCGTCCAGATACGGGAAAATAAATACCCCCTGTCTGTGCAGGTAGGCTGACACCACTGCCAAGGTCTTGGTGAAGACTCTGGGGGCCGAGGAGAGGCCAAACGGTAGGACCTCGTATTGGAAGTGTTCGTTGCCTACCATGAACCGGAGGAATCGCCGCTGAGCCGGATGGATAGTTATGTGGAAGTACGCGTCTTGTAAATCGAGGGCTGTGAACCAGTCTCCATCGTCCAGTGCTGTAAGGATGGAGGCGATTGTGGTCATCCGAAAACGTTGCTTGCGCAGGTACCTGTTGAGGCCGCGAAGGTCTAAGATGGGCCTCCAGCCTCCTGTCTTTTTCTCCGTGAGGAAGTACCTCGAGTAGAACCCTTTCCCTTGCAGTTGCTCCGGCACTCATTCCACTGCCCCTATGAGCATGAGATGGTCCACCTCCTGCCTGAGCCTCGCTACATGGGAGGCCTCCTGGAGGTGGGGCTAGGGTGGAGGTCGTGACGGTGGGAGCGACTGGAAGGGGATGGCGTACCCCGTGGCTATGATCTCCAGCACCCATTTGTCTGTGGTGATCCTCTCGTAGAATGGTCGGAGGCGATGGTGGAATAGTCGCTTCGGATGACCTTGTACGATGGTAGTGATGGCGCAGCCCTGGATCTGTATGTCAAACTTGTGGCCTTTGGCCCCGCCCCGAGGACGCACGGCTCTGTTGTGAACGTCGCCTGGGAGTTCTGTACTGCTGGTGCTGTTGAAGTCGCCCTTGCTCGTAACCCCTGTGGTACGGGGGGGCTGTTGCTGGTACCGACTTTGTTGAGGTTAGTACCTTTTCTTTGTGTATGGAGGGGCGTTGCTGTGGAAAATGCTGCTGTGTCCGCAACGTCCAGGGCGATCTGAACTCCCGTCCTCGAGGCCGCGTAGCCTTCTTGCACAATGGCCTTGAGCACCGGCTTTTTGTCCTCTGGAAGCGAGTCCATGAGGGAGGTTAACCTGGAATAGTTGTCGAAATTATGGTTCGCTAAGTGTGCTGCTTAATTTGCCATTCGCAACGTTAAAGTGGAGGAGGAGTAGACCTTTCTGCCGAACAGCTCTAGCTTCTTGGCATCCTTGTCTGTCCCCCTGTCCTGAATTAAGATGTCTTTGATCTTTGTTGTGACGACTCCACCACCAAGGAATTTGGCTGTGGGTGGCTGAACAGGAACTCCATGCCCTTCGCCGGCACGAGGTATTTCTTATCCGCTCTCTTTTGGACAGGCGGAATAGTCACAGGGGTCTGCCATATCGTAGTGGCGGACTCTAAGATCGCTTCATCAAGTGGTATTGCTACTCTGGAGGAGGCCGGAGGTCTCAAATTTTTGAGGAGTTTATGGTGTTTCTCTTGCACCTCTGCTGTCTGGATGCCTTGCGTGAAGGCCACCCTCTTAAACAGCTCTTGAAACTGTTTGAGATCGTCCGGAGGATGGACGTCCCCCGGGGCCGTAGCCTCGTCCGGGGAGGAGAGCTAGGAACCACTGGGGTACGTCTCTCTGGACCCTTCCGGTTCCTGCTGGTGATGGTACACCCTCTCGCTAGAGGTTTGCGAGGGAAAATCTCGGGGTTCCATAACCAGTCCCCCCTGAGATGCTTGAGTCTCTGTCCCCGGTCGCAATTGCCCTCGGGGGTACGAGATCGTCTGTGGGGATCTTTCCCTAGTAGATTGCCGATGGTGTCTATGCCCCGCGTGGTAGGGGCGACCATGGCAGTATAGGCACTGTTCTTGGGAAGGTGACCTAGACCACTCCCTTGGTGCATACCCTCTGCGTCTGGGGGAGGGAGATCGTCGAGACACTGGAGAGAGCGATTTTGCATAATAGTCCAGTGGTTCAAACCCCAGGAAGGGTGAAGGTGGTCCCAGCCAGGGTGAGGCTGGTTGCAAAAATGGAGAAGGGGGCTCCGGGTAGGCTAGGGGGGACCCCTGCCTTCTGGTTGGAGTCTGCAACATAAGCGGAGGGCTGTGAGAAAGCAACTCCACAGCCCTGTCCGGAGAGGGGCTGCAATGCCTCCTCTTGTGTGCAGCCTTCCCCCTCCCTGGAGGAGGTAACTCCGCCCCCTGACGCACAGGGGATCCCGGCCCCGTCCGCACCGTGCTCGGCACGCTCGAAGGCGGTGCCGCACGTGCGGTGTCCTTCGGTGCCTGCAGGCTGCGTGCCTGCGCGCTCTGCACCGCTGGTTCCCTGGGGGTTGGTGCCGCTGCCTGCGGCGCCGCCGGCACCGGCGCTTGTTTAGCCGCCGCCCTGCCTGCAGTGCGGGGCGGCTGGCTGATTATCGGAGGCTGAGCCGCTTCCACGTGGCTCTCCGTGCCGCCGCCGATCAGCTGTTGCTGCGGCTGGGGGCTGCGCGCTCCTCCCGTCCCACTCGCTGTTGCTACCAGCAGGGATCGGGCTGGGGAGGCTTTCCTCCGTTTCTGCGCTGATGGGGTGAGGGAGGCAGCTTTCCTTTTATGGGACCCGGAGGGTCCCTCCTGCTGCTGCCGCTCCGGCACGTCTGGCTGGAGGGCCTTATCAAAAAGCAGCATTTTAAGCCGCATCTCCCTGTCTCTCCTTGCTCTGGCTGTTAATTTAGCACAGAAGGAGCATTCCTGTGCAACATGGGACTCCCCAAGGCACCTTATGCATAGACTGCGCCCATCGGACGCTGGCATCGCCTCTCGGCAGGACTCACATTTTTTAAATCCTGAAGAGGACATTGTTGGTGAGTCTTTCAGTTGTTAAACGGGTACTTAGCACCTTCTCTGTGCTGTTTTCCCCTTCCAATGGCCTGCCGCAGCAGGAGGGCTGATGGCCCTATGCTCCTGGCCTCCGGCTCTTGTTACTGGGACTGGATTGAAGCTGTCCCGCTTGTAGTTTGTTTGTTGCTTTTGTTTTTTTGTTTTTTTTTGCAAAAAGAATAACCGGCTAACTTGCAGTAGCCTAAGTACTTGAAAAACTTTAAAGAAAAACAGTTAAAGCCATTGAATACGCTACTTGGCCTTAGCCTAGTTCGGATTCCGTCTGCAGCCGACGGCGGTTAGGAGGAACTGGCGGGGACCGGATCGCGCACATGGCCAGGAGTGCGCAAGGGAGTGGCACGCGCCGGCGCATGCGCGGTCCAGCAGAAACTGCTTGGAAGATCCGATCTGCGGCGCCAGGCAAGCCCGACACCTATTGTGGAGCACCCACGGGGACACTCGAAGAAGAACCTAAGTTGTTTTGAGCTAATCCATAAAAATTGGGACAGTTTTTTCACAGAATTTAAAACAGCATCTTTTCAGAAATGCAAAGCTAGAAGTAACCTCAAATAGCCATCTAGCAAGGCCCTCCACTATAAAGACCAGGCAGGATGAAACATGCCTACTATGAACTCTGTTAGATGCTTATGTAACCTATTTTTAAAATCCTCCACAGCCTTAAGTAACCTGTTCAAGTACTTACCTATTTCATAGTTCAGTAATTTGTATAATAGTTAACCTACATTTTGCCTTAGCTGAGGCACAAATTTTTAAAGCCAGACAAAAATTCAGATACAAATACTGAGGCTGTGTCTACCCTACAAGATAAATTTGACTTTTAATAAATTCGATTATTTAACCTCGATATTATGAATAAAAATTAAGTGTCCACAAAGCTGCTTGAATTCAACCCACCTTTTTTCTGTGTGGTGTTTCCACGTTACCATTGCTCTGCGCAAATTTGACAGCATGAGCACTGCATTGCGGGTACCTATTCCACAGTGCCTTAGATCTGGTTGGTTGTGGGCATTTCATGTTTGAATCCCATAACGCAAAGCACTGTCCCAGAATTCAGACCACCAGTAATTGCACAAAAACAAACTGGAGATCTCACCATTTCCTGCTGCAGCATTCCAGCGCAAGCACGGATCCTGAAATGCTTCAATTCATAGCACACATCCTTTCAGCAACCACATTGGCTGTCGGGCAATTCTTCTTCAATTACAAAGCTCAGTGACTGTTCAGTATCATAATGGTGCTGCTGCTGGTTTGAAAGAGCGTATCTCCCAACTGCAGTCCAAGAACTCAGAGCTGCTGGCTGCCCTGGCCACAGTGGACCAGTGGTTTTGGACTCGCAAGACCAGCACGCACTAGTGGGACCACATGGTTCTGGAGTCCTGAGATGACCAGCAGTTGGTGCAGAAGTTTTGCATGCATGAGCCCACTTTTATGGAACTTCGTGATGTGCTAGCCTCTGCCCTGAAGCACACTAACACAAGAATGAGGCTGGCTTTAACAGTTCAGAAGCAAGTGGCAATCGCACTGTGGAAGTATGCAACACCTGACAGTTACTGGTCAGTGGCAAATCAATTTGGGATAGGCAGATCTATAGTGGGGTCCATGGTGATGTAAGTGGTCCATGTAATCTGTCGGCATCTCCTCAGGAAGACTGTGACCCTTGGAGATGTACAGGCAATACTTGATAGGACGCTTCTGGGCAGCAAAGCTAACTACGGTGGGACAACAGATGACATGCACACCCCCATCATTGCCATAGACCACCTGGCCTCAGAGTATATAAACTGAAAGGGATACTTCTCAACGGTGTTGTAGGGGTTGGTAGATCACGAAAGCCACTACATCGACATCAACGCTGTCTGGTGAAGGAGGGTTCATGACATGCACATCTTCCAAAATTCCGGACTGTACAGAAAGCTCCTGGATGGAACTTTCCCCCACAATCGGAAAATCACGATCAGCAATGTGGAGGTGCCTATTGTTATATTGGCGACCCCGCTTACTCTCTGCTCCCTTGCCTTAGGAAGCCCTACAAAGGAGTCGTGGACTCCAGCAAGGAAAACTTCAGTCAGACTCAGCAGGTGCAGAATGGTGGTGGAATGTGCCTTTGGCCATTTAAAAGGTTCAGATGCTTTCTGAAAAACTTATGTCCCCACCATTATTACAGCATGAGCTATTCTGCACAACATATGTGAAGCTAGGTGGTAGACTTTCCTGTCCATCAGGAATTCCGAAGTGGAGGCCACAGGCAGGGCTTACTCTCAGCCGCCTACACAATCATCCACCAGTAGCCATGCTGAGGCAGCAACAATAAGGGACGCTTTAAAAACAGCTTTATGAATGACCTGAAATGCAAACCTACCAATGTATTTCTTTGACATAATGCCAATAAACCATACTACATCTTAATGAATGAATGCTTTTACTTGGTGGGAAGGAGTTAAGTTGCAGAAAGCAGAATGCATGTGGTGGCCAGCTGCGTCTTCAGCCTTCCCCCAACCTGTCTGACTTCCCCAGCCACGTGTCTGCTGCAGACCTGGAGTATCAGTAGCCAGGTGTGCCTTCAGCCCTCCCACAACTGCCCAGTTCCCTCAGCCACGCATCCACTGCTGACCTGGGCATAACGGCAGACAGCTGTGCCTTCAGCCCTCCTCCAACCCTGACTACGATGTGTGTTCCTCCCCACTCTTGGAAGCCATGAAATCACCCCAAGCTCAAAGGAATGATATTATTTTGGGGTGGGAGAGGAAAAGTTTAAGTGACCGGGAAAGAAACCTTCAAGGCTGCTTCAATAGCCTTTTGCAGTGGCCCTTGGGGCTGGAGTGGCAGGCTATCCTCACCCTCCCTCCCCATGCGCAGGGACTGCGATGCAGGGGGGGGGGCAACCTCTCCTCAAGGGTCTCCAGGCAACAGGTATCAGCTCCTGCAGTGCTGTGTTGGGAGTACCTCTGCAGCTGCAGCAGGGAGCACAGGGTCTTCGTTTGCTCAGTAATTGCTGTTATGAGCTTTGCTGCAGCCTCACTCTGCTTTGCTGCTGGCTACTGCTGCTGGAAGTCAAGCATTCTCTGCTGAATGTGAGCTTGACTACGACACCACTGAGCAGTGTCCTTTGTCAGCTTGGTGGGCTTAGCTTCATTCCTCTCCATGTGCTGCTGCAGAATAACATCCTGCTTGCACTTAGTTCTCCTTCTGCTCCTCTCTGCTCTGCTGGGCATTGGCTCTGGAAAATGAAGGTGGAAAGTACTCACCCAAACTGCTTGGTCCAGGGGGCTCAGGGCCTGGCATGAAGGTGACCACTGTTGATGGGCCTGGTTCAAGGTCTATGGTGAAGAGCTCTGGGCTATCTGGAAGAACTTCCTTGGTCGCCTGCTCATTGCTCCCTTCCTCCAGGTCACCCAGCTCCTCTCAGCTCACCCCAAACTCCATACCAGGGCCTCCAGAAGTGTTGTAATTCAGACCGGGCTCCATGGTGGGGTGGCTCCCCATAAGCATGGGCAGCTGTTCACTGGTTGGTTTCCTGGACTTTTTGATAGGCCTGCTGGAGTTCTTTCACCTTCACCTGGCATTGCATTGAGTCCCAGGAGTAACCTCAAGTGGTCATCTTATGCAACATGTGATAACAGATTACCGTACTTCTCTTGGCCACGTGAAGCCTCTTTGCCACTGACTGGTCTCCCCAAATTGCAAGAAGATCCAGAGTCACCTGATGGGTCCACAGTGGGCTTTCTTACAACACTGAGAAGTACTAGGCAGTGAACCCTGAGTGCTCATGATTGTAGCAGATGGCTAACGATGCAATTACTACCAATGCAGTGCAGTGCAATGCGATGGACAAAGGAATTTTTTCATAATGGGCACCCTTTATATTTGCAGGTCTGGCCTGCTGAATTCCAATTCAAATTCGAATCAAAACTTCATGGGCTTCCTGTGACCTTCTTCCTGCACACCTGGATGGAGAGCAGCATACCACGAAGCAGCCAAACATGGAAGGTCACTGTGTAAGTTTGTGGGATACATACAGGACGCTTCTGGAGGCTAATAAATTTGAATTAAAGACATGGAGTTTCCACAGTAGCTTTGATTCGAGATTTTAAATTCAAAATTGACACTTAATCCATCCTGTAATATCAATATTTTGTTATCAGTATTATGGCTCAATAAATGGAGCTAATAGTATTAACTGTGAAGACAGTGACATTTTAATGTCAAGCTAACTCCTTCAAATTCAATCTCTCTCAATGTAGACACAGCCTGAGTATCTCTTATGTAATGGGTATTTTTAAAAAAGAATTTAGAACAGTCAATTCCACCACCACCCTTTCCTCAATTCCACCCTTTCCTTCAGGAGTAAACAATTTCTCTTTGAGAAACCCATTAACTGTCCCCTTTCAAAATCTCAATGGTTTCAGAATAACTAAAGCCACAGGAAGCAGTCAGGTAGCACTTTAAAGACTAGCAAAATAATTGATTAGGTGAGCTTTCGTGGGACAGACCCACTTCTTCAGACCATAGCCATACCAGACTCAATATTTAAGGCATACAGAACCAAAAACAGTAATCAAGGAGGACAAATCAGAAAAAAAAAAAAAAAGATCAAGGTGAGCAAATCAGAGAGTGGAGGGGTGAGGGGGAAGGTCAAGAATTAGATTAAGCCAAGTATGCAAATGAGCCCCTATAGTGCCTCATAAAATTCCCATCCCAGTTCAAACCACGTGTTAATGTGCTGAATTTGAATATAAAAGGACAGCTCGGCTGTTTCCCTTTGAATAATGGCGAGAAAATTTTTTTTCAGTAACACGCAAACTCTTAAATCATTAACAGAATGGCCCACTCCATTAAAATGTTGACTAACTGGTTTGTGGATGTGGAGCGTTTTGATGTCTGTTTTGTGCCCATTAACCCTTTATCTAAGGAGTTAGAAGTCTGTCCAATGTACAAAGCATCTGGTCACTGTTGGCACATGATGGCATATATGATGTTAGTTGAGGAACATGAGAATGTTCCTGTGATTCTGTGAATAACCTGGTTAGGTCCAGTGATGGTATTTCCAGAGAAAATATGTGGACAAAGCTGGTAGAGCCTGACCTTACCCCGCCCCACCCCTCTACTCTCTGATTTGCTCACCTTGGTTATTTTTTTCTGATTTGTTCTCCTTGATTACTGTTTTTGATTCTCTGTGCCTTAAATATTGAGTCTGTTCTGGTCTGGCTATGGTCTGAAGACGTGGGTCTGTCCCACAAAAGCTGACCCCATAAACTACTTCACTAGTCTTTAAAGTGCTACTTGACTGCTTTTTGTTTTGATAGTGTATAGACTAGCACGGCTTCCTCTCTGTTACTGTAAGAACTACACTGGTTACCATAGAAAGTCTAAGGCCAATTTAATACAAAAAATATTTCTAAATGATGTTTCAAACCTAGGGACTGACCATCTATGGTCCCTAAAAATCCATGGCTTTATTCATTCATTCAGGATTAGCTGTGGCTCATCCTTGCAAAACACACATTTCATTCTTTACCTTCAACGAACCTACAAGCTCTCTCAGGAACAGAAGAAGTTCTTCTTACAACATGTAAATTGTTTTGATATTCTTTGGGATGAAAGTCACTATTGTTATGCCTACATGGGCAGCCTCTGTTGACAGAGGTTTCTCCCTCTCTGTTACTAAAGTGCACTAAATTAAGATGAACACTGACTTTCAACAGCAAAGGGGCCATCATCTTGCTTGGAGAAGCTGTAACATCTATCCCACGAAGTATATAGGGAGATGACGGCCCTTTTAAAGACGACTATTCTTCACCAATTTTTCAGAGGAAAAGTTTTTGTATTCTAGACTTGGCTGAAGAAAAAAACAGTTACAAAGAATAACAAGCGACCCTCAAATCCAACATTTCTTTCCATAAGCTACCCATTGTGCCAGATCTACGTAAAAAGCAGGAGAGAAAAGAAAACTCAATTGCATTTGTATATATGTCAACTTGAAGGGAAAACTAGAATGCACTTTGCTAACATTTTTTAATGGTCTGGAAATGCAAAGCTGCTAAAGACCCTCTTAACTGGCCAGTAATGGTACCATAAGAAGAAATATGCAGTGCTTTAAAAATCATTTCGTATAGGACAACTACACATTTTAAACTGGTATATCATAATCATACAGATTTGCATTGTACCTCTAATGTGTAGGGCTGTTTGAAAATTCAACTCCACATTGCACCTTAACGTTTAGCTAAATATTAAATCAGTTTCCTGGATTTACAATGTTTGTTTGGGGTATAGTATCATTTATAAATTCTAAATTACTCTTATAAATTATATGCAACCTTAATGACATTTTAATATAGTCTTTTTTAGTAAGGCAATGGGATTTAAGCATCATAATATGGCACAGTTAGTAACAGTTACTCAAATTGATTCTTAGCTATGGACTGGTGTGACACAACCATTCGAAGTACTGTTCATTCTGAAGGCCATGAACAGATCTGTGGGTCGTGAATTTATGCTGGACTGGCTACAATATCTGCCAGAACAGATATCAAGATGGTTCCTCTTCTACAAGTAATCCTGAAGCAGTGACAGATAAGTTATGCCACGTCAAGACAGAATTAATCAGAAAGCCACCAAATGGAATTCAAGGGGAAAAAAATCTCCCTCATAAGAACACGGCTCTGGTTCGTGGAATCAAAGACTAATCCAGTCATAGGCACTGAAAGATTGCCTTGTTTATATAGTTTGCTAGTGGATGGAACAAGTTCATGCTCAATAAGCTGATCAACAAGTTATGAAGTAAGTACTCCTCAGTGTAACAGTAAGTACTATTCTCCTCAGTACATGAAAATTTGTGTAAAAAGACCATTAGAATACAATGGCAATTTAAATATGTAGATAAACAATACAAAAGGTAATAGTATTTGTAAAATTCTATTACTGTTGTAATTCACATGCAAAAGAATGTTAAAGCTGAACACTCATTTTCATGAACTGTGTATAAGAATAAATAATTCACTGACATAGGATGATCATTCATCCCGTATTCTGGACGCCAAAAAGGCATCCCTAACTTATTTTTTAAAAGGAACAAGGGTTGCTGGCTCCTTCCTGTCTCCCTGGGGCTTGGTGGAGCTGGGAGGAGCCACCCTTCCCCATATCCCTCTGTCCTGTATTTGGGACAGGGAGATATGGTTGCCCTACACTGACAGGTTTTTTTTTTGTTTAAGTCTGACATATTTTACAGAAGTAGGAAAGCCTAGAAGTAAAAATAAATGCAGTACATACACATTTACTTCTGAGAAGACTTACGTACACCTGATCGGCAATGTGAGTTGTGGTTGAATTTACATGTGTAACTGTTAACTGTATCACCAGGAAATGGCATAAAACAAAACAGCTCTATATTGCTATAAACTGCCATAAATAAAATCTAAAAATTCTTCACTGGCTATGCATGAGTGACAATTTTAAAACTGCTCGTTACTCTTCTAGTTCCATCTCCCCAATATAACCAAGTAACTTCCTCAATGAAATTTAGCCACATGCAAGGTTAGTAACTATAGTACTTTGAGCTGTCTATACAACACAAGATAACGTGGGCAACTCAACTCAAGACTAGTTAAAAGGTCTCCTTTTGGTGAAAACCTATTATGAATGTTTTTAAGAGCTGCGATTTTATCAAGAGCAAATAAAACATCTCACCTCAACTGTTTCAACTGTCCACTCATCCACCTGTTCCTTCTCACTGCTGCTGAACTGAGTCTCCGCCATGAACTGTCTGTTTACATACTAAAATAAAAATGAAAATTATGAAAGAGACAGTAGCATTAAAGCTAAAATAGCCACTGCATTCCTTCCACTAAACAGTACCTCAGTTGATTCAACTTCACTTGGTTCAGTGTATTCTTCTGTTGGCTCAGGTTCTATAAGAAAAAAATACATACATATACAAATAAAAACATGTAAACATAAAATATATATATTACGTAGACAGGCTACATATGTTCTTTTACAAAGCATGAACTTCTTTTTGTCTAAGCAATAAACTGACTCAATAATTTAAGAGCTCAACTTATTTCATTTTTGTAATTATGTTTTCTATTACACTCATGGATCTCAGCAAATAGGGATAACAGCAGATCTACAACTTATGTATGGAAACCCAAAACGGATACGTGTACTTACCAGCTTCCGCTACAGGATCTTCCACTGCAGGTGCAGGGGCTGCCTCCTCTTCCTCACACAATCCATTCTGATGGTTGTGGGTACTATCAAAATAACTAGTTTGAAGAATGCGTTCAACAACATCTTTCAATGCCTTGTCTGCCGAGAAATTAAATTCTGGTCAAGAATAGATTAAAAGGCAATACCAATTTTCCAGGATGACTTTCCCACCTTAACATTTCAAAAATTTGTTTTCCATATTTTGTTAGGAAACATTCACTGTCCAGAATTAGTGTAATGCCACTCTGAACTTAATTACCTACCAAGAAACATCCTCTGGATTTTAACCATCAAAAATGAAAAACATACCCTGAGTTATGCTAGCACCACACACTGTCTTTTGCCACATTAATCCATAGTAATTTCCAGAGCAGCCAACAACTTGAAAGTCATTTTTGAAGCCATTCTACTGGTTGTATACCATGAAAAGTTGAACTTAATTTCTGATAAGACCCTAGCGGGTAAGTATCTTAAAAAGTACTGTGAAATGTTAGACACTGATAATACAAAACCAGATTTCCTCAGTGCTGTTTTTTTCCTAGAAAACAAGAGTGGTGGAACTCAAGCCTCAACCCCCTTCCCCCACAGCAGTTTAAGTACCCGGCGAAAGGGTCAAACTGTTCCCCCCCGCAGCTTACCTGCGCCCCATCAGCTTAACCACAGCCCGTGTGGGGCCCAAGCTGCCCCTGCCCCCAGTGAGTCCCAAATCACTCCAGCCCACCCCCCGGCCCCAAAGCCTTCCAGAGGTTTGGCCTCCTAGTTGTGCCACCCCCCAACCCCTCCCCTGCTGGGGCCCAAATTGCCCCCAGCTGCCTCCCACATGGGCCCCAACCTCCACAGTGGCTGGGCCCCCGAGCCGCCCCATCTGCCCCCTCCCCCACGTGGTCACAACTCGCTCAAACCCCACACTCCCCCAACCTGCAACTCTCTGCCCACTCACCCACCCTACCTCATCCCCTCTCTGTGGCGTGTTGCTGCTGCCTCCTTCACATGGCCCCCCCTGCAGGCACTGCAAGGTGGGGAGGGAGTGGAGGAATTAGCCAGAGGTGGCTGCATCCCAAGCTGCAAATGGCTCTTAAAGGGCCAGATGTGGCTTAGACGTAGTCTCTCAGCGGGCTTTTGGGAAAAAAAGAAAAAAGTGCTGGAAGTTTGTTCTGGGGCATTCCAGCAGAAAAAAAGCCCTGATTTGCTTTTTCATAGTTCTATTATTATTATTATTACAGAGTTGAAGAAATGACTTCATAATTAACCTGGCCAGAGCTTTCATAGTAAGAGCTGGGAACTGATATGCTAGAAATAGGTAGGATCCAATTTAAAAAAAAATCAACAGATCTCAAACAATGTTGATTTCAGCTGATAGACTGAAATTGACAAAAAGAATTGCCCATTCCTAACCCCCTGGTGCAAGTGCAACCTCCCCCACAGATCTCACATTTCACTAGCCCCGCAGCAGAGCACGGAAACTTCTGCAACCCCATTGCCACAGAAGTGTTCCCTCACTCCTCTTATAAGATCTAGTCCCTTTCTGTGCTAGTCCTGTTGTCTCATAGGAGGCACAATGCCCAAAATGTGCACTGCAGACAATACTGCTGTTGTTGACTGCCACAGTGGAACTTCTGCACTAATATCATGTACAACCTTGAGGGCCCTAGAGCAACCCTAGAGTCTTTGAGCATGTGTATAATCTCATCTGCCTTGAAGGGCAAATACAGTCTGCTGATAATCAGGAGAAATGCTCAAATTCTGCAGCAAGGAAGCCCGCCTTTACTCACCACCTGAGGCTACCACTCCAGCTAAAGTACCCCAGGAATAGCTTCGGGGAAGTGGGGGAAGGGGCAGCTGCACAAACAAAGGGATATTATGGAGCAGATGGGGGGCTCCCAGTCCACCCTGGTTCCAAACCCTCACAAGGACAGGCTGCTTTTCAAGAAAATCCTTCAAGTAGTGGACAAAGCAGAAGGCCAAATAACATTACAAGGGAGAACTGCACAACTTTAAACAAGCATGTACTCTAATAGATAAACAACATAATGAAACAACATTAACCAGGACAATGTTAAGTGAGGAGTGACTGTACTTAAGAGTCCTGTGCGGATACAAATTTCTACCTATGATTGCAAATATCCTTGGATAGAAATCAGTATCTGCTGATCCCTATGGCTCTTTTCCCAGGAGACACTGTGGCCAAAAGGAGAACTGGTGTCGCCATTCACAGAAGCTTGCTATTAACGAGTGACAAATACAACCCCTCTGCCTAGCAGTACCAGTGATACTTCTTAAGCTGGAACAGATACACACCTGCAGCTACTTGAAAATGAGAGGCATTAACAGTCAGGCCAAGTTATCTGCCAATGAGAACTTCTGACATGCGCCCAATCTTCATCCCACTAACACATTACAACCAGTAGAACTGTTGCATGCAAATGAAATGCAGAGAAACAGCTGCAACTGAGATACCTCTGGTGACAAGCTGTTCAGTGTAAGATTTACCTAAGCTGGTGATCAGAACCCATCTAACACAATTTCTTCAAATATGACGCAGAAAAAAAGTTTGTTATTTTTATAGATATATGGAAAGTTTGAAGACTTTTGTTAAACTCAACTGGGAATACAAAAAGAATGGCAGATGATAAATTTCCTCAAGAACAGTTTTCAGTGCATTTCGTGTCAAATTAATCAATTGACTTTTCAGCAAATTTACTTCTAATTCAAGGATTAAGTAGTGGGATACAATGCCTTTTTCATACATAGAAAAGAAATTAAATCCATGCTTTAATAAGTGCAAAAATGCAAGTCAATTCTAAATATGGAGTCAAAACCAGCAATTCCATAAACTGGATTTACTGTAAAACATACATCTACATATCTTGAGCCCATATAGAAATATTCTAATGTTATCTAGTTGCCATTTAAAATGCCATATTAGGATTACAAGCAATTATTCTATTGTGAATTAGATAAAAACAAATTCTAGAAACAAGACAGATTTTAACACATTTCCTAGCTATGAAGAACAAAACACAATTTCTACTATAGAATAAGCAACAACTACAAATGAAAGCCTAAGTAAGCATTTTTCTTCTTTCCAAAGTTCTGCTTTATGCACAAAATATGATCATCCTAAAACTCTTCTAAATTGTTTTCAAAATTTCTTGACAAGCGTAGCATATTTTCATGACACATTTTCAGCCTAAATTATGTCTTTAGTCTGCAAACATGAAATAATTCTCTGACATAACCTACTTTCTCAATTTATAGAAAAATAAAACAACCAAACATTGAAATATTACACCCCTTATTGATTTATTTTATCCTTAAATCACAAACATCCTTCAAAACACCCATCCCATAAAATACAGTAAACAGCAGATAGAAGTAGTTTTGCAGAGACTGGTTTTAAAACAACACTTCTTTAATTTCTCCAACAGGAAGTTTCACCTCATCTCAAATTAAGCAGTATCTTTGTATATGACAGCAAACAACCTCTACATTCCAGCTGTTTTATTAAAACTCTTTATGTAGATGTATTTGCTTAAACTCCTAAAGGCATGCACATGAAACAAATAATTTCCTGCTAAGAAACCACACCTTATACATGACAGATTGTCCAGAAACCTCAACGCCTCTTTCACCACCTCAACAGAAGCTGAGTGCTCCTGAAAAACTGACTAGCCTTGCCTTCAAGTTACACTTAAAAACAAAACAAACTTGCCTTGTTTAAGGTCTAAAATTAACAAAGCACATTATTTTAAATATTTCAGTTGTCTAATTCAGTAGTCCTCTGTATAACTCAAATTTTGCACAAGGTGGGAGAGATGACTTTTTCCCCCACCAGAACACCCGTTCTGCAGCTGTAGAAGCAGCGGGAGCACCTGGGGGAAGAGGGAGGGTTAAGTCTGGTGGTGGGTTGGGGCTGGAAGGGGGTGTAGTTAAGCCAGAGGCACGCTAGAGGCCTCAGCTGGAGTTGTGTGCCAGATGTGTGCGTGGGTGCCAGGCCAGAAGGCATGTTGCGGAGGGGGGGGATGCTGGTGGAGCAGGATTTTGAGTTGTACTTAATTCATGTTAATTGCACATTGAGGGATTACTGTAATGCCAGATTTTATAAAAACCAAAAAAGCTTAATGACGTGCTCATTCCAATACTAACTATACTACTAAAATTTTTTTCTTGAAAAATAGTCTTTGCATAACCCACAGTTTTCTAGAAAAAGGAAAAAGCTACCACTAAGTACCATCAATGACAGAATACTGGCGAAGCAGCAGAAACCAGGGGCCCAGTAAGCAATAAATAAGGTTGTATAACTACCAAATCTTTTAATATCTATAAAGCAATTCTGACAGTTAAAAAATTATAATCACAGGTACTTGTAAAAGACATTTACCTGTTTTGGTAACTTGTGCTCTTCAAGATGCGCTGCTCATGTCTATTCAACATAGGTATATGTGCTTCCATATGCAATTGTGTCAGAACGTTTTCCCTGAACAGTATAGATAGAGGAGCTAGCTCTGGTGCCTCATGGATTGTTACTCATATGGCATGTTATATAGGGCCCCTCCCATTTTCTTCTTGCTGAAAAACTCTAACAATGGGAAAGGATGGTGGGCCGTTGAATGGACAAAAGCAACACACCTTGAAGAAAGAAAGGTTACTCACCATAGTAACAGTGGTTCTTCGAGATGTGTCCCTGTGGGTGCTCCACATTAGTTGTGTCGGGCTCACCCGGCGCCGCAGATCGGATCTTCCGAGCAATTTCTGCCGGACCGCGCATGCGCCGCTGCGCGCTGCTCCCTTGCGCGCTCCTGGCCATGTGCGCAATCCGGTCCCCGCCAGTTCCTTCACCAACCGCCTCGGATGCTCCTGCAAAACACTAAACAGAGATCCGAAGCGGGGAGGATGGGCGGGTAGTGGAGCACCCACGGGGACACATCTCGAAGAACCACCGTTACTACGGTGAGTAACCTGTCTTTCTTCTTCGAGTGTCCCCGTGGGTGCTCCACATTAGGTGACTACCCAGCAGTAACCCAAGATAGGAGGTGGGTAATCGGATCATGTGCAGCTTGTCCCCGAGAGGACCGCTGTCGAGAGACGGGTATCCTCTTGGAATACCCTGTGAAGGGCGTAATGTTTGGCGAAGGTGTCATAGGATGACCAGGTCGCCGCTCTGCAAATGTCTTTTAGCGCAACGCCCTTGAAAAAGGCTGTTGATGCCACCACCGCCCTAGTGGAATGAGCCCTGGGAGTGACCAGTAAAGGAGTCTTTTTGAGTTCGTAGCACATTTTTATGCAGGATACGATGTGCTTCGAGATTCTCTGCGAAGAGAGACCTTCTCCTTTCGATTTGGGAGCGAGAGAGACCAGGAGTCTATCCGTTTTCCGGAAGGACTTGGTCCTGTCTATATAGAAGGCTAGCGCCCTCCTCACGTCCAGGAGGTGTAGGCGCGCCTCTTTGTTAGAGTTATGAGGCTTTGGATAAAACGAGGGTAAAACAATAGGTTCGTTAATGTGAAACTCAGAAGAAACTTTAGGAACAAAGGCTGGATGCAGCCGTATGGTTACCACCTCCTTGAAAAAAACAGTGCAGGGTGGCGCTGCCATAACTGCCGCAAGCTCGCTCACCCTGCAAGCTGACGTGATTGCGAGAAGAAAGGTCGTCTTTACCGTAAGGAGCCGGAGGGAAACCGTGGCCAGAGGCTCGAACGGTGGTCCCGTTAGCACATTAAGCACCAGAGGTCCAAGTTCCACGAAGGTGGAAGCGGTTTCCGAGGGGGGTATAGGTTTACCAACCCTTTGAGGAACCTGGTAACCATGGGATGGGCGAACACCGTGTGCCCTTCCTCTTCGTGTCTGAACGCTGAAATGGCGGTAAGGTGGACCTTTAACGAGGATAGTGAGAGTCCTCCTCTCTTGAGGTCCAGTAAATACTCTAATATCACAGGTATAGGCACCGAAAGGGGGGCTAGCTGTTTGGTAGAACACCATGCTGTGAAGCGAGTCCATTTCTGCTTGTAGGTCTTCCTGGTGGAAGTCCTCCTGCTACTTTCTAGGACTTGCTGCACTTCCTCCGTACATGTGCTCTCTAGGGAGCTGAGCCATGGATTAACCACGCTTGTAGTCGCAGACCTTGGGGGTGCGGATGCACTATGGACACCTGGGCTTGAGTGAGCAGATCCGGCGCCACCAGAAGGGGCATCAGTGGACGGTCCGACATGCGCAAGAGTAGGGGGAACCATTGCTGTCGATCCCACGTTGGGACTATCAGGATCATTCCGGCTCCTTCCCTCCTGGCTTTCTGCAAGACTTTGTGGATCGGCACTGTGGGAGGAAAAGCGTAAAGCAGGGGGCCCCTCCACGAGATCGCGAATGCGTCCCCCAGGGACCCCCGTCCCAGTCCTGCCCTGGAGCAGAATCGTGGGCACTTCTTGTTGTGCTGAGTGGCAAACAGGTCTATCTGGGGAAAACCCCATGCGTGGAAAATCGGTCGTAGCAGATCGGGACGGATCTGCCACTCGTGCGTGAGTGCAAAACGCCTGCTCAGCTGGTCTGCCTTCACATTGTGAGCGCCTGGTAAGTACGAGGCTTTCAAGATTATATTGTTGGCGATGCACCAGTTCCATAATCGGACTGCTTCCGCACATAAGGCACGGGATCGAGCTCCTCCTTGCCGATTTATATAAAACATGGTGGAGGTATTGTCTGTACTGATCCTGACAACTTTGCCTTGTATATGGTCTCGAAAACGTCTGCAGGCGTTGAACACTGCTCTGAGCTCCAGTATATTTATGTGCAGTGACTGCTCCGTGGAGGACCACAGCCCTTGAGTCACCTCTTCGCCCATGTGTGCTCCCCACCCTATGACGGAGGCATCTGTAGTAAGAAAAACCGATATTTGTGGTTAGTGGAAGGGTACCCCTGTTAGCAAGTTCTTGGGGTTTACCCACCATTGCAGGGATTTGCGCACCTCTGTTGTGGGCGACACCACCCTGTGAACGGAGTGTGCTGCCGGTTTGTATACGCTCGCCAGCCAGTGCTGCATGCTGCGCATTGTGTAACCTCGCGTTCTGTACTACGAACATCGCCGCTGCCATGTGGCCCAGCAGCTGTAAGCACGTCAGGACCGGCACCGTAGGGCTGAAGGTGATGACCTGCACAAGGGAGCCGATGGCCCGAAAGCGAGTCTCTGGTAGATACACCCTTGCTGTAACAGAATTTATGCGTGCCCCTATGAACTCTATGTCCTGTGTGGGGTCTATCTTTGATTTTGCCAGATTGATAACCAGGCCGAGCGAAGAGAACGTGCCTGCTGTGACGCGTATCATGCGTAGTACCTCCCCCTTCGAGGCCCCTTTGAGTAAGCAGTCGTCCAGATACGGGAATATAAATACCCCGTCTGTGCAGGTAGGCTGACACCACTGCCAAGGTCTTGGTGAAGACTCTGGGGGCCGAGGAGAGGCCAAACGGTAGGACCGTGTATTGAAAACATTCTTTGCCTACCATGAACCGGAGGAATCGCCGGTGAGCCGGATGGATAGTTATGTGAAAATACGCTTCTTGTAAGTCGAGGGCTGCGAACCAATCTCCATCATCCAGTGCCGTAAGGATGGCGGCGATTGTGATCATCCGAAAGCGTTACTTGCGCAGGTACCGGTTGAGGCCTCGAAGATCTAAGATGGGCCTCCAGCCTCCTGTCTTTTTCTCCATGAGGAAGTACCTCGAGTAGAACCCTTTTCCTTGCAGTTGCTCCGGCACTCTTTCCACTGCCCCTATGAGCATGAGATGGTCTACCTCCTGCTTGAGCCTCGCTACATGGGAGGCCTCCTGGAGGTGGGGTCTGGGTGGAGGTCGTGGCGGTGGGAGCGACTGGAAGGGGATGGCGTACCCCGTGGCTATGATCTCCAGCACCCATTTGTCTGTGGTGATCCTTTGCCACTGGTCGTAAAATGGTCGGAGACGATGGTGGAATAGCCGCTTCGGATGACTTTGTGCGATGGTAGTGATGGTACAGCCCTGGATCTGTGTGTCAAACTTGTGGCCGTTGGCCCTGCCCCGAGGACGCATGGCTCTGTTGGGAACGTCGCCTGGGAGTTCTGTACTGCTGGTGCTGTTGATGTCGCCGTTGCTCGTAACCCCTGTGGTACTGGGGACGCTGTTGCTGGTACTGGTACCGTCTTTGTTGAGGGTAGTACTTTTTCTTTCTGTATGGAGGGGTGTAAATCCCCAGGGTCCTAAGTGTGGCTCTTGAATCTTTACTGGAATGAAGGACCGAGTCAGTTGATTCAGCAAACAGCTTCTGCGAGTCGAAGGGAAGATCGACTATCTTTGCCTGCAGATCCCTCGGTATACCCGAAGTCTGGAGCCAGGACTCCCTTCGCATCACCACTGCCGTAGCTGTGGAGCGTGCTGCTGCGTCCGCAACATCCAGGGCGATCTGAACTCCCGTCCTCGAGGCCGCGTAGCCTTCTTGCACAATGGCCTTGAGCACCGGTTTCTTGTCCTCTGGAAGCGAGTCCATGAGGGAGGTTAACCTAGTGTAGTTGTCGAAATTATGGTTCGCTAAATGCGCTGCGTAATTTGCCATTCGCAACAGTAGAGTGGAGGAGGAGTAGACCTTTCTGCCGAACACCTCTAGCTTCTTGGCATCTTTGTCTGTTCCCCGTCTTGAATTGAGATGTCTTTGATCTTTGTTGCGACGACTCCACCACCAAGGAATTTGGTTGTGGGTGGCTGAACAGGAACTCCATGCCCTTCGCCGGCACGAAGTATTTCTTATCCGCTCTCTTGTGGACAGGCGGAATAGTCGCAGGGGTCTGCCATATCATAGTGGCGGACTCCAAGATTGCTTCATCAAGCGGTATTGCTATTTTGGAGGAGGCCGGAGGTCTCAGATTTTTGAGGAGCTTATGGTGTTTCTCTTGCACCTCTGCTGTCTGGATGCCTTGCGTGAAGGCCACCCTCTTAAACAGCTCTTGAAACTGTTTGAGATCGTCCGGAGGATGGACGTCCCCCGGGGCCATAGCCTCGTCCGGGGAAGAGCGCGAGGAACGACTAGGGTATGCCTCTCTGGACCCTTCCGGTTTCTGCTGGTGATGGTACATCCTCTCGCTGGAAGCTTGCAAGGGAAAATCTCGGGGTTCCATAACCAGTTCCCCCTGAGATACTTGAGTCTCTGTCCCCGTTCGCGATTGCCCTCGGGGATACGGGACCGTCTGTGGGGATCTTTCCCTGGTAGATAGCCGGTGGTGTCTATGCCCCGCGTGATAGCGGTGACCATGGCAGCATGGGCACTGTTCTTGGGAAGGTGACCTAGACCACTCCCTTGGTGCATACCCTCTGAATCTGGGGGAGCGAGATCGTCGAGAGATCTGGGACACTGGAGAGAGCGACTTGTGATAGTATTCCAGCGACTCAAACCCCAGGAAGGGTGAAGGTGGTCCCAGCCAGGGCGAGGCTGGTTGTAAAAATGGAGATGGGGGCTCCGGGTAGGCTAGGGGGGACCCCTGCCTTCTGGTTGGAGTCTGCAGCATAAGCGGAGGGCTGAGAGAAAGCGACTCTGCAGTCCTGTCTGGAGAGGGGCTGCGGTGCCTTGTTTTGTGCGCAGCCTTCCCCCTCCCTTGAGGAGGTAGCTCCGCCCCCTGACGTGTAGGGGATCTCGGCCCCGTCCGCGCCGTGCTCGGCACGCTCAAGGGCGGTGTCCTCCGATGCCTGCAGGCTGCGTGCCTGCGCGCTCTGCACCGCCGGTTCCCCGGGGGTCGGTGCCGCCGGTACCAGCACTTGTTTAGCTGCCGCCCTGCCTGCGGTGAGGGGCGGCTGTTTGGTTATCGGAGGCTGAGCCGCCTCCACGTGGCTCTCCGTGCCGCCGCCGATCAGCTGTTGCTGCGGCTGGGGCCTGTGTGCTCCTCCCGTCCCGCTCGCTGTTGCTGCTGGCAGGGATCGGGCTGGGGAGGCTTTCCTCCGTTTTTGCGCTGATGGGGTGAGGGAGGCAGCTTTCCTTTTATGGGACCCGGAGGGTCCCTCCTGCTGCGGCCGCTCCGGCACGTCTGGCTGGAGGGCCTTGTCGAAGAGCAGCATTTCAAGCCTCATCTCCCTGTCCTTCCTTGCTCTGGCTGTTAATTTTGCACAGAAGGAGCATTTCTGCATGACATGGGACTCCCCCAGGCACCTTATGCAGAGACTGTGCCCATCAGACGCTAGCATTGCCTCTCGGCAGGACTCACATTTCTTGAATCCTGAAGAGGACATTGTTGGTGAGTCTTTCAGTTGTTAATGGGTACTTAGCACCTTCTCTGTGCTGTTTTTCCCCCTTTCCGATAGCCTGCCGCGGCAGGAGGGCTAATGGCCCTAGGCTCCTGGCCTCCGGTGTTCCGCTTGTTACTAGGACTGGACTGAACGCCGTCCTGCTTGTTGTTATTTTCAAAAAAAAAAAAACTGGCTAACTTGCAGTAGCCTAAGAACTTGAAAACTTTAAAGAAAAAACAGTTAAAACCATTGAATACGCTAACTTGGCCGTAGCCTAGTCGGATTCCGTCTGCAGCCGACGGCGGTTAAGAGCAACTGGCGGGGACTGGATCACGCACGTGGCCAGAAGCGCGCAAGGGAGCGGCGCACACCGGCGCATGCGCGGTCCGGCAGAAACTGCTTGGAAGATCCGATCTGCGGCGCCGGGCGAGCCCAACACACCTAATGTGGAGCACCCACGGGGACAATCGAAGAAGAACACCAGTTACAGAAACAGGTAAACTGTCTTTTTTTCTTCGTCCAGTGATTGCTCATGTCCTTTCAACATAGCTGACTGCAAGGACCACCTTGCAGCCTTACCAATGTCCAGGATAGGAACAATAGGAAGGAAGGCTACTGAAGAGACTTGTGCTCTGGTCGAGTAAATCTCAACAAGCAGGGGCAGTTGGGCACCTGCCTGCTGATAACCTCCTCCATTGGACATGCTCCTCAAATTAGAAATATTTTGTATGGAAACTAGGAGTCCCTTCATTCTTTCAGCATAGGTGACAAAGAGATGAGGCAACTTATCGAACAGCTTTGTTCTTTCAATGAAAAAAAAACGAGAGTCCTGCAGATGTCCAGGGTATGCAGGGGTCTCTCCTCACTTGTTACATGGCGCTTTTGGGAGAAGACTGGGAGGAAGATATCCATGTGAAAGTCAGATCAGTTTAAGTCAGAAGGGAGAGTGTGGCCACAGCTGCACCTAGTGTTTAAAGACAACTTCATAAGGGACTCTGGTGTCAAGGTGCACAACTTGGAGACCCTCCAAGCTGTGCAAGAGGAAGCACGGGGCCATGGTCTTGAAGGGCAGTCTTGTAAGTCTGAGAAGGACCAGGTTAAGGTCCCACTGAGGAACAAGCACTGTATTTGTCTTGAATCGGTGGGTGAAAAGCTGAGATCACTGCTAAGTGCACTCTGATGGTTGCCTGTGCCAAGCCCTCCTCCTTCAAGCGGAGAAGATTAAAACAAGGACACTCTGGATAGATACCTACATAGTGGTAAGAACTTGATACCCAGACCATCCACATACACACAGTGTCCACATAGCTACACACACCTGGTGAACAGCTTCCAGCTTTTCAACAGCACCTGCTGAAATGCATCTGAGCGAGACAGTTCCTCCATATTCAAACATGGAGTAGCCATACTGTAAGGTGGAGTGATGATAGGCCTGAGTGGAGAAGGTGGCCATGATCCTGAGAGGAGGTCCGGGCAGAGCAGAAGGAGCCGGGGTGTGGTACACCATGAGGATCATCTGGGTAGCATACCAATGCTAACGTGGCTGCGCTGGTGCAACGAGAATGACGTTAACTCTGTCCTGTTCGACTTTCACCAGAACCTTGGTGATGAGTTGAACTGGAGGAAATGTGTAGAACAGACCACCTGACAACAGGATAAGGCAGGCATTCAACAGAAGCTCCCACCCACTCAGCATCTAGAACAGAAGTTGCAGTACTTTCCATTTTGCACTGTGGCAGAGATCTAACCTGAGGATACCCCATTTCAGGAGGAGCACACAGTGACTTGCAGATGGAGAACCCACTTGTGGAGAGAGAACACCCTGCTCTGCTGACCAGTGAAGAAACTCCCCACCCCCAGGAGGTGATGTGCCTCCAGTTGAATGCCATGCTGGCTGCAGAAGACTGGGAGGCAGATGGGCCTCCTGACAGAGCATGCTGGACTGAGCCCCCTAGTCCCCAATTAACACAGAACATCATGGCCATATTGTCTGGAAATATCCAGACTGCTCTGTCTGCTAGAGAAGGAGAAAGACTGCACATGCTCTGTTGATTGCCCACAGCTACTTTACATTTATGTGCAAAGACACTTTCTGCACAGACCAAACACATGGGTCCAGAGATCAACGAGACAGACATCCCAGCCCAGGTCCGACATATTTGATACCAGTTCAGTGGCACGGAGAAGGGCCCAGAATGGCAGCCCTGCCAGGATATTCTCAGGGCTCGTCCACCAGGCAAGAGAGTTAAGGACTGGGGCTAGACCCATCATCACCCTTTCGAGAGGATGTCTGGAAGTTGTATATACCTATGTGAGCCACTGCTGAAGGGGGGCCACACGTGAAGCCTCACATACGTGACCACGTAAGCAGACACTGACATGTGCCTAAGCAACTGAAGACCTATCCTGGCCGTAGTGGTTGGTGAAGTGCTCATCTGAGCTATGGTGCCTGTGAGGGCACGGAACCTGTCCGTAAGGAAGAAAGCCCTTGCCAGGGTTGAAGTAGGAGTATTATGCCTATGCGTTCTATGCACTGTAGTGGTATAAACAGATTCTTCTGCATTTACCAACAAACCCAGGCAATGACAAAGGTGGGGAAAAAAATGCACATCCCTGTGGACCCTGGAGCTGGAGTTTCTGTTGATGATAGGCAGCCACCACTGACATTGGTAAATACCCAATAGGCCATGGCTAGGCGGAGCAGGAAAACCATAAACTGATGGTGGCTTATCCCCACCACACACTGCAGCCCTCAAAAACTGCAAAATAGAAACATACATTCATTTTGAGTACGAAGGTGGTTGTCCTAATCTCCCAGGACCAGGAAGGGGATGGAGAAGGCCAAGGAAACCAGATAGAACTTAGTAGCAGTTTAGTCCATGCAAGTCCAGAATGGGTTGGAGCCCCCTTTTGGGTTTGGGGATTAAAAAGTATTGGCAATAAAAACCTTAGTTCTGTCAGCAACACAGAACCTCTTCCATCACCCCAATATAAAGCAACTCCTCAAATTCTTGTAGTAGTGTCTTGTGAGAAGGGATCCTGAGAAGATACAGAGACAGAAGGTGGGAATAGCTAGAGCATATAGATCTACTGCTCTGTTTTGAGGACCCAGTGGTCTGTAGTTATAGAGCACCAGACAGGGGAAAAAAGTGCACACAGATGGAAAAGAGCACAGAAGAAGGGGCTTGGGAGCTGAAATGTATCCTCCTCAATTATACCCTCAAAAAGGGTGCTCCGAGGTCACATTAGGATGTGGGGGAAGACAGGTTGTGTTGAAGAGTGAGGCTTAGATTGCATCTTCTTAAATCCCTTTTACTTGCTCAGCCCCAAGTCCTGATGGGGTTGAGAAGGCTGAGGAGGCAGAGTGTGGTACTTACTGGCCTCAGAACATATAGCCTGAGTGCATGGAGGATAGCATGGGAGTCCTTCAAGCCACCAACTTAGTATGTACCCCACAAACACATCTGCCCCATTGAAAGGAAGATCGGGGGGTGTGGTGTGGGGAGACTGCTGTGGCTTAGAAAAAAGGCTGGAACAGACAAGATGCTCTCCACAGAGACAGCTGAAGCCACTGAATGAGCTGTCACATCTGAGGTTGCCTGGAGTGCCACCCGAGCAACCGTCACTCCCTCCTCTGTCAGGGCCCAATACTCCTTCTTCAAGTCCTCTGGAAGAGAACTTGAACTTCGTGTTAGCTTGCCACAGGCTTAACTTGTAGCGGGCTATGGGGGCTTGGTGAGTCACCACCCAGAGCGGGAGGATGAACAAGTTTTATGCTTAAATAAATCCAGTCTCTCTGAACCTTTATTTTTCGGGGTTGCCCCGGGCTGGCACCACCTCTTGCAGTGGTTTACTGACTTCCACCACCAGGGAGCTACAGGCTGGGTGGGAATAAATGTATCTGTGCCCCTCTCCCAGCACAAAAACATTTGCATTCTGCCCACTACGAGATTGGGGGGGGGGGGGGGAGGGAAGAGGATGTCTGCCACAGGGTTGTAGCAATTTAACCCATCCTGGCTGAAGCTGTTTGTTCCAGCACCACCCTCTTTTTTGGTATCTTCAGACTCCTTAACTTTCTCTGTCTTGAGACTTATACTGGTGGCTAGCCTCTTAAGGAATTCCTGGTGGGCCCAAGCAGTGTTCAGGGGGTCACCGGAGGAAACCCCACAATGGCTTTATCCAGAGGAGGAAGAGACCTGCACCAGGGAACTTTCTTGGGACCAGAGGAGACTGTGCCTCTACCTCCTATTCCACCTATGATATGAGAGCCTTTGAAGCATCTGATGCTGGAGACCATTTAGCAGAAGCAGACAGCGGTGCCATCAACATACCGCCTACTGAGCACCGTACCTGGGAAACTGACCAGCCATGAGCCCATTAGAAAAGCCTATGAGCCCACCTGTACTTGTAGCACAGGTGTTACACAAGACGCTTGAGTCAGTCTCACTGAGGCCTGACCTGAGGTAATGCCGACAGAGCATGCAGTGCCAGGGAGGCAGGAAAAAGGGCGAGGACAAGCAGAAACATTAAAGGTCATTTTCTGGCAAGAGTCAGTTGCTAGGGGACCTGCAGTGCAGATGTTGGTGGCTAGACTGCCAGCTTGTAGTCGGCTTGAGAACCATTGCAGCATTGGTGCCAAGCAGCCTAAGAATGATACTACAAAGAGAGCAGGACCAACAACTCCTGTGCTTCTCAGAGGCACTGCAAGGAGTCAAGCCAGGGCATGGTACCACACCAGGCACCTGTCCATTGAATGACACTCAGACTACAAAGAATACCAGTCCCAAGAGGTATGTGCCTCAGGAAAACTGCCCTGATGTCCCAAGGAGCCCTATCTGACGTCTTCTGTGACCTTACACCATGTTGGGGACTGCTCTGAAGGAGCACAAGACAGCCGCTGCACCACATCAGTAGAGTCCACCAGCACTGATGTCATGGGCCTACCCTTCTCAGGAGATTTCTCCTCCACTCCATCTGGGCTGCGCATTGATGTGCTGGTACTTGCTGCCAAGTCTGCGTGTTTGCGCACCAGAGATAATCAGATTCCTTCCGAAGATCCTTGAGACAAAATGTCCCTCTCCTTTTCAGTACAAGGCTTGAAAAACTTACATATGTGACACATGTCTTCCTCTCCTAAGCAGCGCAGTTACAGTGCGGGGGGTTTCCCTCTGGCATGGGCCAACTGCAAATGTGATACCACTTGAAGACTGGAGAATGAGACATGCCACAACCAGAGACTAATTCCCTATGGGACCTACACTAACCACTTAGAACACTAAACTAACAGTGGAAACAATTTACAGGGAAAACAGAGTTTAATTTGCAACAGCTAATGTTGAGACAAACAGGTTCCAGCAGCACGAAGGAACTGAGGGGGGTCAGAGGCACACTACACAGCACAGCATGTGCTTGCCATTCGGGGGGGTGGGGGGGTGTCCCTGAGCAAGCTCCCCAACACATACCGCTAAGGAAAAATCATCTGGCACTGGTACATGTGGCAAGCACAAACACCACCACATTGAATGGACATGAGCAATCATTAAAAGACTATAACTTTTATGTACATATTTAGTATATTTTCTTTCTTGAAGTCAATGTCTTGCTTCAAACACAATACAGCACATACTTACAAGTAGTTCCACAAACAGGCTTATCCTTCCCTTCCAGTAAGTCCCACAGGTGAATGGATGCTTGCTCGTACTGCTCATTCAACCTTCAATAAAAATATTAATTGAAGGAAAACATTACTGAACAAGTCTCATAGTTTACATGCTCCAGATAACTGAGGTAAATTAATTGATCACTATTACATCATAGCAATTACTTAACAATTACCTCATATTCATGTCTCGTTCAGGATCAACTAGCTTGTAAAACTCATCTAGCATTGTCAATTCCTCCTCTGTCAGTACCGGGACACCACTTGATCCTTGTTTCAGGTCATTGCGCACTTCATCATCCCCTAATTTGTCCAAAATAAACTGCAGCTCAAGTACAGTCTTTAAACGTTTCTGCTCAGCTTCTTCTCGCATCAGCTGCTCTCGGCGAGCTGTCTTCTTTATTGTTTTCTGAATCTGCTCACAAGGAAAGCCAAATGTTACATTACTTAAGATTAGCCATGTTTACTACAGAATTTAACTACAACTCAAAATTATCTATAAAACTAACTTTTACAATCTGACCATGAATGTTGTATTTTGTTTCTATATAGCAGCAAAAGACTGAGGAGCATGAGCTGCAAGTGACTCTTTAATATGTCGCTTGCAGCTCTTTGAAAAAAAATAGTATTAAAATACTGTAATATAAATATTAACCAACCAGGATGCTTTTAATATGTTGTTAACCAAATGTAGCTGATAAATAACACTGTCATTTTTCCTGTAGGAATTTTTATATTACAGTAAACCCTCAACATACGTGGCTTTAAGCTGCGCGTAACTCGCTTTAATGCGAGTTAAGCACAACTTGAAGCTGCTCTGTGGCTGTCAACCTGACAGTGGGGCCGCTGGGGAAAGGCAGGAGAAGGCTTTTAGCCTGCCTAGCTGCCCACAGCTGTGGGCAGCTAGGCAAGCTACAAGCCCCTTCTCCCTGTCAGGCTGACAGCCATGTGGCTGGGGGAAGGCAGGGAGAAGCAGGCAGGAAACTTGGTCAGTTTCCCCAGTCCCACAAGGGAGGTGGAGCTGGGAACCAACAGGCATACTGGTTCCCAGCTGCCCTGCACTGGTAGGAACTGGGAAACTGAGCAGCCATGAGCCGGTCAGTTTCCCCGCTCCCACAAACAGCAGGGAGCTGGGAATCAAGGGGCATCCTGGCTCCCGCTCCCCTCCACTTGCAGAGCCAACTGACCAGGGCAGCAGCAATTCCTGATCTCTTCCCCACCCGCCGCCACCTGCACAAAAATTTAAGTTATGCAGGGGTTGTAGGAACGCAACCCCCACATAACTCACGGGTTTACTGTACACACATGCATTTATTACCCATCATAGTGTTTCAACATCAATATATACTGCTATGGTAAATTAATCTGTGAATTCCCAAAACTGCGGCTCGGCTCTTTTGGGTAATGTTGATCACTACTTTGTCATCTCAGTCACTGAGATCTGAGCATTACTGTTATTAAGCTACTGTCTCTAATCATAATATAATCATCTCAAAGCTTTTGCCAAGTAAGGTGTTTTCATATGTTGTGATAATACAAATCAAACCCCTCTAATCCGGAACACTCTTGTCTGCCAACATCTGTAATCCAGCATGATTTTAGTTAGCCGGATGACCACTTATCATGGGTGTGGCCCAGTTTCCCTTGGTCCCATAAAGTTTGTTTACAGCCTCCAGTCCTAGCTCTCAGTATTCTGTGCTGTGGTTTAGCTGTGATTTGTCACCTTCACATAACCAGTGGCCTGTGCTCCTCTCTGCCATGATGGAGTCTCCACATAAAATTACTGGGAAATAAAATGTGAAGAATTTTGAAATCTTGTGCATAGGATTTTCTTGCTTCCCCACACAGAATTCCTTCACAAGTAGCAATATGGCTGAAGAGGCTTAGTACACTTTGCTATGGCTGAGGCAGCAGGCAGAAAAATAAAAGGCATTTTGGAGGACTGGAAATTTCCATACAAATAGAAATTCCAATAAAATTAAAATTCTACAATACATGAAAACAAATATGAATAGTTTATCATTGTTCATTAGAATATTATTCTAACTTTAAAATTTGAACAAAGAATCTTCACTTTAGTCATATCCAGTTAACATTTTCCTTTACAGCAGCCCGCATCTTATCTGATTTGATAACCTTCCTGTATGGTTATGAGCTCAATGTACAGTTAGCAATAGGCTTCTATCTCAGGCCCAATTAATGCTAGAGAGAGACTATAGGAGGATATCATGCAATTACGGCCGTGTCTACACGTGCCCCAAACTTCGAAATGGCCACGCAAATGGCCATTTCGAAGTTTACTAATGAAGCGCTGAAATGCATATTCAGCGCTTCGTTAGCATGCGGGCGGCAGCGGCGCTTCGAACTTTGTTTTAATTAAATTTCGGTTACCGTCCTAATACCTGATTCCCAATAAGGGGAATTCGAAGTAGGCGGGGTCCTTTCAAAAAGAAGCCCCGTCTGGACGAGACGCGCGGCGGCAATCCGCGTCAATTTCGAAGCGCCGCTGCCGCCCGCATGCTAACAAAGCGCTGAATATGCATTTCAGCGCTTCATTAGTAAACTTCAAAATGGCCATTTGCGTGGCCATTTCGAAGTTTGGGGCACGTGTAGACACGGCCTACATTGCCCTAACTTTAAGTGTCTGGACTATAGTGGTGCTCCCACTGATGTCAGTTGTCCCCTATATCAGCTTAAGTCCACCTCTGAGAGGTGCAGCGCTTAGGTCAACATAGTTAGAGCAACACAGTATTCATGGCGGTCCACAGCCTAACAGACCAATCCTGGTGCTGACAGCTGTGGGTGTTGGCCCTGGGACAGGAGTACCCCAGCTGCCAGCACTATACGATGCAGTAATTACTACGGTGGCTGTTTATCAACTTAACTCAGGCCAATTTTTCTGAGGGATGGACTGTAACTTCTTATGGCATAGTTATAGCCTTGTACAGATACAAAATATGTATCTGAATCCACAAAAGTGAGCTGCATATATCCAGATCTGTACCTAAGACTACCCATGAATTTATAGAGTTCTATCCTGCCATAGGGAGTCTGCAATATAAATATTAAAAATCCTCAGCCTTTGAAAATAAGTCTAAATATATCTGTGGCATCCCTCCTGCTACCGTTTTAATTTTTTGTTTTATGGGAATTTTATTTTTTCTGAAGTGGTGGATTACTGTTGCATACCACTCATGTTATATGACCAGCACATCGTGAGGAATTTCATTATTTTTGTCACATTTTGTCAAGTGCTCTAAAGGCCTTAGAATTCAAAGAAGAAATTATTTTCCATGTACTTTTTATGTGGTTAAGTGCTACAGAAAAATCTTTTAAACAGATACCTTTTGAGAGCTTCATCTTCCAACAGGAAGCCACTCTGCTGCGACAGACTCAGATAAGTTTAAATGTATCCTTATTTTAGGCGTTTAACATGTTGCAGTTTAAGAAATTCAATATACAAAATACAACGTGCATTAAGTTCTCTTCACATAAAGTCATTCAATATCACTATTTGTACATAACAGTATAAAAACTTTAGTTTTTCTTATTTCAAATGCTAGCCTGCATTGGATTTTCCATTTTTACTTACATCTTGACTCAGAGCCATGAAACTTCTCTGCAGTTCTTTAGCAAATTCTAGGTTATTTGTGACTTCCTGGTACTTAGACACTGCATCCTTGGGGGGAAAAAAAGTAAAGCGACACTTACTATAAACAAAGCAAGAGATATGCACTTCCAAGGGATAAATTTCTGCATACAGTGCTATCTTGCTCTATAACGATGTCTGGCATTTTTAAACAGCAATAGGACTACTAACAATGAGAGGTTAGGGTTTGATACGTCAGGCTTCAAATATAGTGAATAGAAGAGACATGAAAATGTGTGAAGTGTTCAGGACTTAGCTTTCTGGAATGAAGGAGCCACAGCAAGAGTGCTGTTTTAGTATTAACACTATTTTCGTCAAACTAGCTCAAGTCTCACGAAAATGAAAAGCAACGCCTCGAAAGTCATATGCAAAACAAAATACTCTGAAGACTAAGAGAGGTCAAGAGTGACCTACAATTAATTCTGTCTACAAAAAGGATTTAGAAAGCAGGGCGGATAGAATGCTGTCTTCCATAATAAACATAAATGTTATATATAACTTTGTTTTAATTAAATTTCGGTTACCGTCCTAATACTGCTTGATATGAATAATGAGCAAACTTATCTTGTAAGTAACTCACCATATACACCTACCACTTAACAAGAATCTGACAATATAAGGCTATACAGTTAGTCACTTAAATATATATAGTTTCAGTGTACCTTTCTAGGTAGAAAAACGATGCATCAAATCTAGTGTAAAGGCTCTATTTAAGCTGTAAATCAGTACTTTTAAATGGTTATGTTAATTAACAAGGATGCACCTTTCTGTAGAAAACAAATGAAGCATAAACTGAAAAGGGGATGAAAACTGATGACTTTAAATAAGGGCACTTGCTGATTTAAGCCCAACCTGCTGCAGAGGTGCTTCGGGGGGGGGGGGGGGGGGGGAAGAGAAGATAAAAGACCCAACCAAACAACCTCTTCCCCCACCCACCCCCACCCCTAGACTTCCCACTTTTCTGCCTCTTTAGGCACTGTGATCATGATGGTGCCCAGGCAATATAAAAATTCACTAATAATAGTAACTCCCTGGATGAAAAAACATAGTTAATACTAAAAACAAAACATGTCTCAATTTTTTCTTAAATATCCAGTGCACTTAAGGTATTTTATCTGACTAAAGAAAATAAATGTAAAATGCTGTTTTATGTATTGTTAGTTTCAATTACATCCAACTGCAATCTGACAACTCCCAAATAAAAATTCATCTGTCTAACTACAAATGGCAAACAAGATTAAAAAACAGATGGTTTCCTGCTTGCTTATTTAAATCATGATTTAAAAAATTTAAAGCAACACATTCTGGTAGAAAAATTCCCTTCCCAAGAGATTTTAAACATTTGCCCATATTTTATATTCTCATATTCCATCATCCCTCCACCAAAACCAGATCAGACTCCTGCAAAACGCTGAAGTTCTAACACAAAAGTTTGGGGAAAAATATTAAACAGCTGAAAATGGAAAAGGAGAGGATGAGTTGCCATTTATTTTCTATTCCCTTGCTTTTCATCTTGTTTTAGGCATATTACTTATAGTTAGCTTAACCAAATGACAGTGTTTGTGTAATTAGGGTCCCAGTTTTTGTTTGTTTGAAGTGTTTTTAGCTTTTTCCCCCTACCAAGTAAGTGTTTTTGAAGATCACCACCCCTCAAGTGACTCCGAAGTCCCACTGAAAACCAAACCTGGATATTCAGTGAATTAATGGCACCTTTCACAGGATCTTTACGAATGTACTCACTACACTGTTAAATACCATATTTTTCATGAAATTCTCTCACTTCCCCAAAAGCTCCACTCCTGATTAAGGACAGCAACCAAGCTCTACAAATTTCTGAACAAAAAGCATTACTAGCGGAAAGATTTTTCCCCAAAAGTAAATACTTTCAGGTTTTCTTTTTAAATAGAAAATATTTTAAGTACTCAAAAAATTCAGCCACTAGGGTTTAGTCCTTGGTTACTTAATGAAAACCTATGACAATGTGAAGACAACCAATGTGGTCCAAAACGTGGTTAGCCCACATGGCTGCAAGAGAACAACTGCCCCAGTGAGCTGTCTACCCCACTTTTCCCCCCCCATCAAGTTTCAAAAACACCAGGATTTTTGACAAAGCAACAAGATACTTATGAAAATCCTGCTTTACAAGATTATTCAGCTAGGTCAGCAGCTCTGGTTCAGATCCAGGTCTTAATCAGAGCAGCAATTGTTATGTGGAAGACCTGTTCTTTAACGAAGTTCTCCTTCTTTTGTAAAAGATCTTAATGCAACAAATCGTCCTTGATTAACAATCTCATGCACACCATGTTAGCCCTCAATTTCAGAGAGAGCATTAATGAGGTATAAAACAAAGGTAGGGTGTTCCAACCCCCTTTTAAAACATATGAGGTAGCTTTCTCAAATTATAAAGAATGAGAATAGCAAATGTAAATATTTTCCCTCAGCAAGCTGTAGTATAAAGATTCCATTATAGCCAATGTCAATTTACTTCACTTTGTTAATTAGCCAACTACCCAGAGATACCTAAATTTATTAATGTGCTCAAATTATACAAAATGTTCGTTTAAGACAGAAGGGTCCAAAAAAAATCATGGGCATCACATTTTTAACTGATAACAGATTTTCTTAAACCTCCCCCAAAAATTCAAGATTAATTTTGAGATTTTGTGCTGAACTTTTGGTCATTATACTGTTTTTCATGTAAGTGGCTTAATACCTCTTTTAGGTGTGAAACAGAAGATAAAAATTTGATTATGACACCTCCACAGAAATTTCTAACAGTATTATTGAAGCTTGTGACCTTTCACAACAGCACACTAACAACTGTGAACCCAAATAAAACAAACACCAAATATATTCCTTGTACAGGTTGAACCTCTCTCTAATCTGGAACTCACTCATTCGGCAACATCTGTAATCTATCATGATTTTAGTTATCTGGACAATCGCTTATGTGTGTGGCCAAGTCTCCTGTGTTCCCATAAAGTTTGTTTCCAGCTATCAGTCCTGGATCTCAGCGTTCTGTGATGTTATTTACCTGTAATTTACCCCAAAAGTCTTTTAAGAGCCCAGTCATCAGTACTGGTAACATGCTAGACAAAAATTGACCTCCTGTGGCCAACAAATTTTCTCATTCGGCACTGCTCAGGTCGTGACAGTGGTTCAACCTGTACCTACTTTTCAATCTACTCAGTCTTAAAATTGAGTTCACATTTAAAAATCAAAACATTAACAGCCTGCTGAAAGACACGTGTACAATTTGCAGTTTTTACCAGTTGATCTTGATTAAGGCGTTCTCCCTTGTTCATTCGATCCTGGTAATCATCAAGTTTGCCCTGGTGAGGAAAAAGATGCTTTTATGTTTTGTTTTCCATAAGTCATAAAATGTTAAGTACAGTTATGTTAGCGTTCTCCAGTACTAGTCACAACACTTAGTTTATATAAAATTATACTGTAACAAGGTGAAAATTGACATGATTATGAACCTCATACGCAAATATCTGCTCATTTCACATTTAAAAATACAGTTACAAGGCGGAAGTATTTTAATCCCATTTATTGTTGTTATAATGCACATCTTAGTGACCTTTCTTACAACCACCCAAAAGTTATTTTGCATCAGCACTGAAGGTGATCTCCAAAGAAGCCAAATAGGTTTGAGCACACTTGCTTAGGTTCATGGCGCATAAAGACAAAATAAAGCTTTTCTCATAACTACTTAAAGGCTACCTGCTCTTGGAGATGCTAAACAAGAATCAGAAAAAAAAATCAGAGAAACAGCTCAATTACCAATGAAGCAATACCTAATCGTGTAGGGGGAGAGAGCTGTTGTTTTATTTATTTATGATGGTTAAGTCTTTATTTTTACTAACACATTTTGCTAATATTTAACGGAAAAACCTTTGAGCATTCAACACCTACACCCCTCCAGTTATGGGCTGAGAAACTGCCAAGCCATATGACACTGTATGAAGTCTTCCAGCAAAACCAGGAAGGATCAGACCAGTCTTAACTTTCCTCATATTTAACATAGGATAATCTATATATTGAAAGCAAAAAGGGCGCACACACATTACATAACATTTATCCTGCAATAGAATATAATGTCAGAGACTAAAAGAATGTATGCTGTGGTACACAGACTCCTGAACAAAATAACGTTCCACCAAGACTGCTCCTATAGAACTTGGGAGGTTTTTGAGTTTGAAGGGTTGTCAGCTGGCCCCTGAGGAGAAACAAGCCAGGATCACTGAGGGAACTAGAGAATAAGAAGTCTTGTGGCACCTTATAGACTAACAGGTATTTTGGAGCATGAGCTTTCGTGGGCAAAGACCCACATGGGGGTGGTTTCAGAGGGGTATTTAAAGAATGGGGTCCCAGAAAAAGGGAGGGCCAGAGCTGACAAGGTCTATTCTGCAAGGTGGAAATGGCCCATTATCAATAGTAGGTATTAAAAGAGGAAAAAACAAGTCAGATCAGACAAGGGGATGTGAGCCATTGTGTGAGTCTAATGGGGAGATCTTAACACCCAGGGCAGAGAAGCTGCCTTTGTAAGCTGCAAGCCACTCCCTGTCTCTGTTTAATCCTTGGTTAATGGAGTCAAATATGCAAATAAATTGCAGCTCAGAGATCTCTCTCCATTTGATTTTTGAAATTTCTTTGTTTCAGGACTGCCACCCTTAAATCTGCTACTAAGTGTCCAGGTAGAATGAAGTGTTCCCCCACAGGCTTCTGTACATTGCTGTTCCTGTTGTCTGATTTAAGTCCATTTATTCTTTTACAGAGAGACTGTCCAGTTTGGCCAATGTAAATTGCAATGGGGCATTGCTGGCACAAGATGGTATATATTAGATTAGTATTTGTGCAGGTAAATGAGCGCCTGATGGTATGGTTGATGTTTGGTCCTATGACAATGTCACTGGTGTAAATATGTGAGCAGAGTTGACAGCAAGGACTGTTGCAAGGGCTGGTTCCAGGCCTAGAGCCACTGGTTTGTGTTTTGGAGTGGCTGGTGATGATTTGTTTAAGGTTGGCTACAGACAGGCCTTGCAAGGAAAACAAGAGACCACCACTGATCAACCACTACAAAAACTTGTTGTTCTCGAAGCTACAGACTAACACGGCTACCTCTCTGGTATTTGTCACCATGAGGGGACTAGCTTACTATCAGGAAGAGAAGCATTACCAGACTCTTAAAAGATGAGGCTTCTGCAAGTAACCAGCTGGTCTTATAAAAGCTATTGTTTCATTTATGTTATGCTTATTCTAGTTAAATAAAAGTTCAATGGTGTTTTCAAATTCTGAAATCAGAGTCTGACTATCAATTGGTGGAGTTTTGAAGTGACCCGCAGGGCTCCTAAAACAAAGCTGTGAAAAGTGTTCAAGATCATCAGATAAGATCCTTAATGTGGAGGAATTAGTCGTGATGTAAGTTCCCTATAACCTGCACATGAGCGTGTCTAGTGCTGTATGGAAGCTCCAGGATATCTGCCCAGCAACCTGCCACAATGAATCAAGAGAGCCAACCCTCCACCAGCCCCAGTCGAGCCCAGCCTCCAATCTGCCGCAGCTGAGAGGAAGGTGGCCAAATACTGGCCCAAACTTGCCACCACTAGGACTGTCCTCCCCCAGCTTCAGCATTGCCACAGCACAGAGAGTCACCTCTCTTCTGCCCCAGCCCTGGCACTGCTGCAAGGAGAGAGGGGAGCTGGTGGGAGTCCTCTCCTCCTGGTACTCACACAGCAGCCTCTTTCACCCCAATCCCTCAACCTGCCCACCCCACAACCCATACCATTAGCCAAAGCCCTTATACCCATTCCCCAACCCTCATACCTTTGCATCCCAATCCTCTTCCCCAGGCCTGAGCCCCACCCACACACAAACTTCTGGTCTCATCCCTACCACATTAATTTTATTATGTGCACACATACCAACGTGATGTCACACATGACCTCCTTAATTGTGCACATAAAATTTGTGCCATAATAAGGGAAGCAAAAATTAGGGGAAACACTGATCCAGACTGCACAGTGCAACTCGAGAGTATACCAGTGTGCTCCAAAATGCAGCCTTGACATAATTTTGAGCTACCCATATGGCAACCAGAGACAAAAAGTGCACACTGAAACCCCAGCCAAATACCCTACATTGGGAGCGGAGATAGCACAGGATCTTCAGAGCCAATCTGCTTATAGTATGAGCACAGACGGAGTTGATGTCCTTGTCTATTTGTCTTTAAACTTGGGTTCTTTAAATAATCTGACAATTATATTTTTCACTTGGCAATACTTTTTTTAAAATAAGTTTTCAGATTTTTAAGGAAGTTTCTTTCCTCCATTTCCTCCTCTCAGACCAAAAGCATTCCCCTGAATCCTCTCTGGGCACATGAACTTAGTGGTCACCAGCTCACTAAACCCAGGACTGGTCTGCACCAAAATAACAACATTAAACTGACAAGACAGCCGCATATGTTGCATGCAGTGTAGCTGTAGCTGTGTCAGCATCAGTATGTTAATAATCCACACGAAAGATTCTGTATTTAACTATCTGAAATGGGAATTCTAGTCCATAACATGAGAAAACAGGAAGTAAAACTTAACAGTAACATCTACTTCCTGAGCAAATACAAGAATCAAAACATGATTCTTTGTAACCAGGTAACTAGGGCCCCACCAAATTCACAGCTGAAAAAAAATGTTTCACTGGGCATGAAATCTGGTCTCCCCCATGAAATCCAGCTATTATGAGGAGGGACACGTCTGGGGGCACCACACCTGGGAACTCCTAATGTGTGCCAGGCTCTAGCTTTCACAGGGGAGACAGGGGCAAGAATCTTTCTAGCAGCCATGGAACGCTCTCAGTGGTGAGTCTGACTTAGTCCTGGGGAGCACCCCGTGCAGGCGAAAAGGAAGTCCCATCTCTCACTAGACTGGCACCTCCCCACTCCAGGCCAGTGTTGCCTATAAGCTGTGCACCTGTGCATTCAGGAGAAATTCAAATGCCGCCCAGCTGTTAGCAGAGGGCCCAAAGATAGGTTTTTGTGCTTCTATTGGTAGTGCATCGTCATTCATATCTCAGTGCACATAAAATAATTTATTCTGCACATAGATGGAAAAAATTAAATGGAATATTACTCCAGGCCTCAACACTCCTGACTCAAAAGGAACACTGAGTTGCCTATGTATGTTAGGGGTTAGTCAGAGCACCCGACTACAGTCAGTCAACCCACTCATAGGCTATGTCTACACATGCCACAAAATTCTGAGGAAGAGGGGGATCCCCGAAGGCCTTGCATCCGCACGTGTACTTTGGAGTCTGAAAGAGCTTCTTCCAGACTCAGAATCGCTTGGCCATATGCTAATAAAACACAGGAAATGTACATCTGAGCCTCACTAGCATCTTCCAGAAGAAGTGGCATGTGCAGACATAGCCATGAAGTTGACCTTGCTCCCTCAAAGGAGTGAAGGCTGTGTAATATAGGGTGTCACTTCTGCGCAGCTGTGGGTGATAGTGCTGCTTTTAGAACTGGGCATTGGCTACCCTCTGTGATCTGAAGTCAATACTGCCACCAGCAGCAATACAGAAATAAAAAGGTGGCAATACTACGAGGCTAACCGTCCCCACACCCCCAAAATCTTTTTGGGCCCCTGGATACTCCATGGTTACAAACACTTTGAAATTCTGATTTAAATATCTTAAACGACTGAATTTACAATTTTAAAAATACTATGACTGTGAAATTGACCAAAATGGATTCTGAATTTGGTAGGACCCCATCTATAACCCTGTGACTATTACACAGAATTACAGGTGCTGAACAGCTCCACAAAAAGACATCAAAGAAACAAAGGAACCACTTACTTCACACCCTGAGTATTCCAGAAGGGACCACATAAAGAAGAAGTCACAGCTCTCACTCAGTGGAGGAAAAACAAAATAAAACAGGAAATCTTGCAGAAAAAAATGCAAAAACAGCTAAAGAAATACAGCGACAGTCATCCAATACAAGAGGAACCAAATCCACCACCCACAGACCACCACCACCAGGGGAAACCATGGTATCACTACTCAAACAGTCACTACACTCATCCTAATATCAATTAATAAAGACTAACTTTCACTGGACCTGAATCACCTGTGCTTTAAGAAACTGAACTTCTGCATCCCCACAGAACAAGATACTACCCTAACACCTAGAGAACAAGAAGAATTCTTACAGTGACTTCATCTAAGAATTCTTTCACAACAATGACACCACCACTCACAATTTCCAAGGTCACCATCAACATTTGGGAAAAAATCCAAAACTGCTGACTGTACACCACAGAACACATGAAACCATACTATCGCTGCACTGACTGCATCAGGAAAAAATGGACTGAAATCTTTAACCAACATCACATCCATTGCTCTAATCTGCCCGCCATACAGTCCCTAAAAATCTAACCATTCAATATAGGTAACAAACCAGAACACTAATACTACAACTATTTACCTCTTGTACCCCACATGGAGCATAGGTCATCTACAAGTCTCCTCCACTCTGTCTTGGGACAAAACTTCTAGCTGGCACCAGGAGTACCCCAGTTGTTGTCCTTCAACCTCAGCAGACCTTCTCCACGTTGTCTGAGGTCTTCCTCTTTTGTGTTTTCCTTGCAGGTTCCATGCGAGAGCTTGATGGTCTATGCTGGATGATGGTGTTCTGAGAGAGCATGACCTCACCATCCCCACTTTCTTCTCTTGATTTAAATGTCAATTGGTTCTTGTCCTGCTCTATTCCAAAACTCACTTGTGATGGTCTTGTCATTTGAGGCAAAGGATGTACCTCAATCGTCTGTTTATGAATGTTCGTAGCTTGTGATCTGAAGACTTTTTAGTACGCCAGGTCTCAGATCAATATTAAAGCACATTCCTCGCATTTGTGTTGAAGATATGCAATGTGTTGAAGATCTGCAGTTTCGTCTGCGCAGATATTATTTGAGAACTCCACACGGGACAGAGTCTTGAATGCAGCTGTTGCTTTCCCTGTCCTGGAATTTATAACCTTATCTGTTCTTCCATCTATGCCCATTAATACTCAAGTAGATAAACATCTCCACATCTTCCAGGTCATCCCCTCCCACCCAGTGTGACGGTGGTGTTGTTGGCCTGGTTGATTCTCATTGTCTTGGTCTCTCCCTTGTTAATGCTCAGTCCAGTCACTGAGGCAGTTTTGTCTAGTGCTGTGATCTTTTCTTTCATATTGGTGTGAAAGGAGGGCAACATCATCAGCAAAATTAATGTCCTCCAGCTGTTTGAAAAGTGTCCAATGAATGCCTTGTTGATGGCCATCTATTGTCCTGTTCCTAATCCAGTTCTTTGTGATCAATAAAAGGAAAGGTGACAACCAGAACACACAAGCACCATTACAGTCCATCCTCAATCATGACGGCTATGTTAACATCAGACAACTCATCAACACAGCCTACCATAAAGAACTCAAAACATGACCCACCCTGCAATTTATGCAGGAACATAGGCAGATCATCAAATTCTTCCTCAAACCACTCAAATAAAAATCTACAAGCTCTTCTCCACGAACCCCAAGCACCTCTTACAAGCTTCCCAAAATATATAAACAAGTGAACCTAAGCAGATCTATCATGCCCAGCTCATGTCACTCTTACCAAGTATCCAACTCATAGAAATCACCCTCAAAACATTCACTTAAAATACCACCACATTCTTCTAGGGCACATTTGACTTCCTCCACAAGATGTACACTCTCTCTGAAAATACCACCTTTACCACCATGGAAGTTACCTCCTCATGCATCTGTGTCCTTCAGAGTAACAGCATAGCTGCCTGCCTCAAATATTTACAAGACAGTGGACAACCCTCAGAGAGACACTCCAAATACACTGCCAAACTCAAAACATTTCATCTTCACATAGTTAGGGTAGGTCTACAGTGTACAATTTTTTCAAAAACAGACATTATTTCAAAAATAACTACGCTAGTGTCTGCACAACAAAATAAATTTGAAATAGCAGGCTGACTTATTTCAAAATGGGTCAACCTAATTTTACAAGAAATAGGTACAGTTAACACTGGGGAAAAAAGTCGATTTTGAAATAAGCAATAGTATACCCAACAGCTATTTCTAAATGAGCTCTGTGCATGCAGACAATGTATTCCAAAATAGCTAAGTGCTATTTTGGCCGTGTCTACACTAGCCAAAAACTTCAAAAATGACCATTTCAAAGTTTACTAATGCAGCGCTGAAATACATATTCAGCACCTCATTAGCATACGGGTGGCCGCGGCACTTCAAAATTGACATGGCTCACTGCCGTGCGGCTCGTCCACACAGGGCTCCTTTTCGAAAGGACCCCGGCTACTTCGAAGTCCCCTTATTCTTATCTGCTCCTGGGAATAAGGGAACTTCGAAGTAGCTGGGGTCCTTTCGAAAAAGAGCCTCATCTGGACGAATCATGTGGTGGCGAGCCGCGTCAATTTCGAAGTGCAGCGGCCGCCCACATGCTAATGAGGTGCTGAATATGTATTTCAGCGCTGCATTAGTAAACTTCAAAATGACTATTTGCATGGCAATTTCAAAGTTTTTGGCTAGTGTAGACATAGCCTTTGAAGTGCATTTTTGTGTGTAGCAGCATTATTTCAAAATAAGCTATCTTAGAATAATTTATTTCAGAGTAAGACTGCCTGGTACACATGGCCTTCGACAGTTGTCCCAAGATGATTTTAGATACCTACAACAGTAAGGCTGCATCTCCACAAGCATGTTCTTTCATAATAGCATCCACACACAAAATGCATTCTTTGGAAAGTAAATTTCAAAAGAATGTGGCACTCCTTTCAAAATTGCTCTTCCATTCCCACTTCAGGAAGAGCCTCTTCTTTTGAAAGAAGGCGTGTGTAGATGCTCTGCGGACCGCTCCTTCAAAAGAGCGGTCCTCTATGGTGCCGGCTAGCTGACGTCAGGAGACGCCCCGCCAGCAAAAGTGGAGCCCTGCAGTTGGCGCATCCAGCTGCATTTAAAGATACAGGGACTCAGAAACCCTCTGGCTGGAAGCTGTGTGCGCGCTGGCTGCAGGAACCTCAGAAGCCTCCAGCAGCACGCTCACCTGAAGATACCAGAGCCCAGTGATGCACCCCACAGCCGGCGCTCCTTCCTCATCTGGATGTTCTGGAGCCATCGCTCATCATCCCGCTCAAGCAACACCACCAGCACTGGATGGCAGGGGAATAGGGCATGGACAATGCCTCATGGCGAGAGGCTGCAGGACCGTGATGGGAGGGGTCAGTTGCCAGTTGAGGTAGAGGATGGTAAGGATGATCATGGCAAGCAGTCTAATCTGGTCATCAGTGGTGTCCCTGTTGGGGAGCTGAAGGGGATCCACGGGGGTCTGCGGGATTCTGGCTTAGCTCCAGGCATTGGGTCTGCAGTGCTATGTCTTGTAAAGCAGCCCTTGACATGGGTGAGGTGACATGTTTGGGAGGGGAACTTTAAGGGAGCAGCTGGTTGCGGGACCCAGAAAGGCTTGTCTGCCACACAACCCCGTCTGCAACACTTCCTGGTTCATTCTTTCAAAAGGACAGATCAGAAGATCGATCCGCTTTTGAGTGTATGCATGCTCTTTCAAAATCTGATGTTTTGAGAGATGACTTCTGGACTACACAGCCTGATTTTCGTTATAAATCTGTTTGCAATTATGGATATGGATTCAATGTTTTAATCTACATTATCATCGATACCAACCACCATAAAATTCTGAAGACATTAAAGCAGTGAAAGCAGCTGAAAGGTAAATCCTGGGCTGGGGGGGGGGAGGGGGGGCAGTTGGGGAAGGTTAAGCCTGATGGTGGGTTGGGGCTGTGGGAGGGTGAGCTAAGCCTGGGGTGGATTAGAGCTGCAGGGGGGGCAAGGGGTGGAGTTGAGCACGGGTGGTGAGCTGGGCTCAGAGCAGTGGAGAGCTGAGCCGGAACCAGAGTCAGCGGGGGAGGAGGGTCGCACTGGAGCCACGCAGGACAGGCAGCTTGCGAGCTGGCGGGGGTCACGCTGAAGCCATGCAGGGCAGGCAGTAGCGCTGAAGCCATGCAGGGCAGTCGCATTGGAGCCATGTGGGGTGGGGGAGGGCGGGCAGCTTGTGAGCTGGCAGGGGTGTGTGTGTGTTGCACTGGAGCCATGCTGGGCGGACAGACAGCTTGTGAGCTGGAGCGGGGGTGGGGGAGGGAAGAGGAGAGGAGAGGAGTCACACCGGAGCCGCACAGGGCAGACAGGCTGCTTGTGAGCCAGCAGGGAGGATTGCCCCGGAGCCGGGCGGGGTGGACAGGCAGCTTGTGAGGCATCGGGTGGGGCGGGGGGGAAGACAGGGAGAGTCACAAGGGGCAGACGGCAACTTGTGAGCTGGTGGGGGGGGGGGGGGGTGTCGCGCCAGAGCCGCAAGGGGTGGATGGGCAGCTTGTGAGCTGGCAGGGGGGTTGCTCTGAGCTGCGCAGGGCAGGGGAAGGGCAGCTTGAACCAGAGCCACTTGCAGGTGGTTTAAATGGGGTGGGGTGTGTGTGTCCAGGGTCAGAAGCATAAGAATGGGGTCATGCACTCTGAGTTTGCATACTCCGAGACCTTACTGTACAACATACTGTGAAAGATACTGCCTTGAACAACCAAAATTAAAATTAAAAAAAATGTTAAACAAACCAGGAATATCCTTATAGCCATAATACCAAAGAGACCACCATAATATTCACCTCTCTTTTGGATAACCACTGCAAAGTCACAAAAACTGTAGTCTATTCTGAAGAGCAGAGGTTTTTTTAGTTTTACTCACCAGGCACTTCCTTGGAAAATTGGGAGGTCACATATCTTGAGAATAAAAGACTATTATACTGCACAAAACTATTTTTAGTCACTTGAATTCAGGTTTTGCTCATGTGTACCTAAATATATTTCTGAGAAGTTAGTTCCGAAAGGACAAAAGTTTTCAGTGACTGTTTCCCTACTTATATGATACAGATAGATTAAGAAGTACTGAGAGTATGGAGGTCATAACTTTATCTATGTCACTCCCTGCCAAAACAACCCACTGTACTGAAAACTCTACAATTTAGAACAGTAGACAAAAAAGTTGCCTTTCTCCCACTTTTCCAGAAAAACTAGTTCAACATTAGCTCTGACATAAAAAATTAATTCTCCACGTGAGGATTTCCTGAACTTCTAATAATACAATGCTGCCTACCCAAGTGTTTGATTTGGGTGACAGCTAACAATCACAGCACTATAGTCAAATACAAACCACCACAATTAGATACGGTAGGTGAGCCGATTACCAACAGACAGATTGGAAGACATGCTGATGAGTACTAAACTATATCCAAAAGAGCAGTAGCCAAGTAAAGCAAAGTATGTCTTTTACTCCTAAAAACCTACTGCTGTATAATGAGGTTAGTAGAAGCTTCAGAGTTGAACCCTCTTAAGCAGAGCACTGAGCACATTAGATAGAGTTAGCCTAGTCAGCCAACACATGGCACAAGGTTTATCCACTGAAAATAAAGGTCTGCTGTGAGACACCAGTTAAATTTGGTAATCTAGCCATCTTGCAAAAAAGTTTTAATTATTAGAAGCTAAGGTTTTATACAGGCCTCTTCATCAACACAAACCGGAAGAAAATTATTCCTGTTTCCTGCTATTTTCTCCCAAAGATTCCAACATTTACTATGCTGAGGTGAAGGCAAAAGAAGGCAGCTTTACCCTCTGCAATGCAGCGGAAGAGCACTAACCAAATGCACATAATCACAATAGGATTCTAAAATGGAGGAGTAAGTGTTCCTTCTTTGTAGTTTAAAGCACAATAAAGAAAGTCACCTACTGTGTTAGGCTGAGAGCTCCAAGAAAGATAAAAATATTAGCTAACAGGGTAAATCAGGATCACATTATATATCTCCAAGAAGCACTGTAAAACAACAGTAAGAATTTTTTGCTTAGTCTGACTATAGGTCCCTAGCAAATGAAATGTTTTACTGATTTTTTTCTGTACAATCTGATCCTCTAAGATTACAAGAGCAAAAACAGTAGAAAATTTTAAGATATAAATTGGTGATCTAGCAAATGGATCACAGGACACAGTCAGCAGATCCCAGTTTTAGTCTCCAGTTCACTATCAACTCCTCAAGGTGATCCTGTGAGCTACAATATGAAACTTGGGTGATCTAAGGACTATCCTCAACAATGTGCCAAAGCATGGATGGTCGGGACCATATATAAAATGTATTTTCTGGAAATAAAATGGAAGTGAATGCAAATTCCCTGAGACTATGTCTAGATTCAAAGGTTTTGTCAACAAAACCCACAGAGCATCCAGATTGCCAAGTGCATTCCCCTGACAGTAACACAATAGAATGCAGCACTTATGTCAACAGCCGTAGCCTGCTTACCCTGACGAAGAACACCACTATCAGAGAACTGTTGACAAATCACCAGTCTGGACATTCTGGGGGGCCCTCTGTCAACAGAAAAGGCCTCTATGGCACCATGCAGGTGCCCTAGCAAACTCCCTGTCTGCAGCAAGCAGCACTCTATGGTTCCTACCTCTGGCCATTCTCAAAGCCACAAGGAGACTAGGAAACCTCATGGCAGAAAGCCGAGAGCACAGGAGCACCAGAGTAACAGGCTGCCTTCATGGCTGCACCTCTTCCAACAACTGTGGACGTGGCAGAGCAGCAGGGAGCCCATGATTCACCCCCCACCCCCAGTCCCTCAACAGACCAGCCAGAGGGGTCCCAGGAGCCATGCTGGGGGAGCAAGAGGAAGGTCCCCTCTTGTACTGTCCAGGACCTTCTGGACCTGTGGGGGAGTTGAGGAGACTGTCCAAGTCTCCAAGGACAGGCAGCAAAACACTCCGATTTACACCAGGACAGCCTGTCCAAACGGGTGCCAGAACATCCCCATCCATTAGCCCTGGGGGTGTTGGTAGATACTCATGGTGGAGGGGCATGGCTGGCTTCTGGCGCTGCTTTTCAGGAATGACTCACTGGCTTTCCTTGTCTTCCTTACAGTTGGACCTATACCATCCAAGGACCAAGCCATCTGTACCTCACTGCCAGGCTAAGCCTGTAGCCGGATGGGCTGTTGGAAGACCTACCAGGACCTCCAGCAGGCCCACAATGCCACCCTGTGGACCAAGACACGGATCATGGGCTGACATGAAGTGGCAGTCGTGGGCCTGGAGCCAACTTACATCCTGCTTTGACGCCATCACCAGCACCTGACGGAACACGATGACCCAGCTGCCCGCCACCCCTCCCTCAGCGAGTCCTGGAACTGCTGCGATGGTCAATGGCCAGGGCCACCCTTCCTGCCCGGCTTGAGGCAGCCAAAGGTGCACTCAGCCTGCATCCTGGCCTGGCTGAGGCAGGGGGTTAAACAGTTCCTGGCTGGTGTCTGGTTTCATGAGCCAAGGCATGAGGAGTAGAACGTGTCCCCTACAATGCAGAGTGGCATCTGCATGTCCCCAAAGTGGGGGACAAATGTGCCCACCTTCAGCCCCTGGCACAGGCTGGAGTTGCGGAATACATGGACATCGTGTGCCCAGCCCTACCACCCAATGTAAATGTGTGTGAACTGTCCAGGTTGGTCATCCAGGGCCTGCAGCACCATCAAAAAGTAGCCCTTGCAGTTTATGTACTTGGCCATGCTATGTTCTGTGGGCACATATCAGGATGCGGGTCCCACTGATGGCCCTGACACAGTTTGGGAACCCCAGGGTGGTGAATCCAGCCATGACTTCATTAAGATCTCCCATATGGATGGCCCTCTGCAGCAGGATTGTGTTGATGGCTGTCACAACCTACAGAGGGAGGGGACCAAAAGCACACATCAGGGACTGAGGGAGATAGTCCCTGGGCCCTACCCTGGGCTCTCCAAGAGCCCCCATGAGGCTGCCTCCCCGCCCCACCAGCAGCAGGGCTGTGAGAGGGTGGGATGTCACAGTGTCCCATGGACAGGGCTTCCCACAGACCCCATCCCTTGCACCTCTGACCCAGCTTCCCAAGTGTCCTCCTTGGGTAGGATAGACCCTTGTGCTGGCCCGGCCCCACCCCATCATTGCAGAGAGGGCAGCCCAAGAGCGCCTTACCTCTACAAAGAAGGCCCTCCTGGTGGACTTCCCCATGCTGAACTGGTTGCCCATGAAGCGGTAGCTGATAGGGGCGGTAAGCTTCAAAAGGGTAACCGGGACCTGCTTCTCCACAGGGAGGGTGGGGTGAACCAGGCACAGAGCTCCAGGAAAGTGGCCTTCCACGTGTAGATGTTTTGGAGCTACTGTTGGTCATCCCACTGCCCCATGACCAGCCAGTCCCACCACTGGGAACAGGTGTGGTGCCTCCAGAGCCACCCGTGCATCTGGGTGGGGTGCAAGCGTGATCATCCTGCAGCCATGGTGACGTCCTCGCAGGTGGTTTCAGACTCGCCCACCGTAAGGAAGAGGAAGATGGCCAACAGGAGGTTCAGAAGCTGATGCAACATCTGTGCATGGGGTCAGAACAAGCTGGGTAGCAGCTCCAGGAACAAAGCTCCCTGGAATCAGCTGTGCCACCCCCAAAGACATGAAGCCCTGCGGTAACTGTGCCGTCCCTTAAGGAGGTAAGCACGCTAACAGCAGAGGTAGGAAACAAGTGTCAGGGGAAGCCTCTAAGGGCACATCTTGCCAGGGCTCCTGGAAGTAACTGGTGACCTGCAACCCTGTTTACCATTTGCCACTAGAACAGCCTGGCAGTTTGGCCATTCACTGTTGACAGACTGGATCACTGTTTCGATCCACTTTGTGGTCTGTACATGATCTGTTGGCAGAAGTGTCGTCACAAGATATCGTCCAACGCAAACGTCTGCCGACAGATCCCTATAGTCTAGACATAGCCTAAGTCCTGTCATGCAAACCACAGCCTTTTAAAGATATGCATTGAGAAATGGGCCTCAGTGTTACAGAAAGGTCAAAGGCCCAAGCTGTATAAAGGAAAGGCTGAATGATTTATATCTCAGGGGGGTAGCCATATTAGTCTGTATCTGCAATAACAGCAAGAAATCATGTGGTACCTTAGAGAACAACAGTTGTACTAGGGCATAAGCTTTCATGGGTAAAATCCATTTCATCAGATGAACTGGAGTGGAAATTAGAGGCAGGAGTATATATGTTACAAAGGCAATTTCCCCTCTCTATAGTCACCTCTCTACAACAAATGCTGTAAATCAGACACATCCATGCTGACTTGATCAGACTTATTAACATGGGCCCTAAACTTGACAAGTACTTCTTTGATTGTTTTTACACATTCCCCCTTCCTCTAATTTTCAACTCATCTGATGAAGTACATTTTACCCATGAAAGTTATGCCCTAATGTGTCTGTTAATCTCCAAAATGCCATCTGAACTACTTATGGTTGTTCTGGTTCTGAATCTAGAACTATTGTGAACATATTACTACAGGGAAAACCCAGTTGTTACCAGAAATTTAAGCCAAAGTAAACATTAAGTTTTTAAGCAGGCATGTATGTCTATTTAGTTTAAATTTTTTTATGGAATACTTTTACACCTGAAGAGTTAATATGCTTGCTTAGAAAGACCTGTGTGGTAATCTGGAACTGCTGGCAATTAAAGCTTTGCATAGCCTTCAGAAAGAAAGCAAAGTGCAGATACTGGCCAATTTAGGCTGGTTGGCTTGCTGTGGGGAAAGGAAGTACACAACAGGGCCAGGAGGAAGAGAGAGAGAGTGTCCCAGAAATGTGAAAGTCAAGGAACCAACCATGTGTATACCATGGTGGGCCACAAAGGGGAAACGTAAGTGCAGCACGCTGTGAACTCTAACAGCGCTGTTGGACAAAGCCTGACCAGTCTGTTCCAATATTAAGTTTGTTGGCTGTTAATATTTAACTTTCATGCTAAGCCATCACTGACTTGGATGTCCCTCAGTCAAATTCTTTCTAGGCTAAAATATTCCATGCTTAATCTTGACCTGAAGATTTTTTAAGTAAAACTAGCTTAACCTTCTTTGAATCACGTATGTTCCAACACTGTTTTGTAATTCAGATAAATGCGTATTTAGAGACTGGCTTGATACACAGTCCTCATTCAGAAGGAAAAAAAGTTGACTTTGAAATTGTTCGAAACAGTTTATGAACAAATGTTTGATATTTTCATGCATATGTTTTCCCCAACTGCCTTCTCAGTTACCTCATCTTAGGAAACTAGCAAAACAAAGGAATCTTGAAAGTGACTACAAAGCACATTTCTCCCCCCCATTACTTTAAAAATTAAACAGGAATACTAAATACAAACAAGCAGTCAAGTGAAGTTAAGGTTCAAACTGAGCATTCAAAACTTCAGAAATTCCATTTTCCCCACATTTTGGCTATGTCACATATAGAATTATTTATTCTTGTTTTCCTTGTACAGATTGAACCTCTCTAGTCCATCACTCTTGGAACGAGACTGGTGGTCAACAAAAGAGTTTGATGGACCAGTATTTTCTAGCACATTACTAATACTTCCACTGCTTACTGAGCTCTTAGACATTCAGGAGGTTTTTTTGCTTCTCACTTACGCGGCCCTGAGACTGATTTGTCTACGGGTCAGTGGTCCCAATCTGAAAAATATTTCCCACCCCATGGTGGTGAACATATGCTTCCGTCAAAAGACAAAAAAGGCAAACAGGAAACAGCTCATATGACAAACCTTCACAATTAACCTATTTTGCCCATCTTATAGAAAAGAAGTCTATTCTCTCTTTAGTGACATAATTAATGTAAGTTTTATCAATAATTGAGAAAAGTAACTTCTTCATTATTAAAATCTAAATTATAAATAAAGCAATGAGACAAGACAAGGAATTAGTGCCTCCAAATAATTTTTTTTACAGGTATGAGTATTTAATTTTGAGTGTCGGAAATGAGACTTATATACGTCCAAAAAAAAAAAAAAAAAAAATCAATGAATGGATGGTACCATTCACATGTGCCAACACAGAAAAATTCAGCTGTGGGTTCAACTAGTTTGTCTCCCCTCACACTTTCAATACAGAACTATCCAATCATATCTATTACAACTACATTTGCATTTCATTTGATTACATTTCTTTGAGTCTATTTTCTTTAAAAAAAAAAAAAAAAAAGCCACACAAACGCAGGAACTGGGTCCACCACTCTGAACATTTATTTTGCTGTGTAGTAACAGGATACTGTCCTAAGACAGACCAAGCTAGATACTGAGTACAAAGAAACATTGACAGAAAAAAGCAACTTGGAGGAGTGGGGTGGAGATTGATCTGAGGACTGATTAAGTGTTATAGCACAAAAAAATTGAAAACAGCTTCCTGACACAGCATGCAACAGCTTCACTAAAGCTACATGGAGATCTGCACAAGCATCAGTAAGAGGAACCTTTGATCACCTAAGGAGACTTAAAACTTAGCAATTAGGGTGTCAGGAGAAGAACTGAGATAACGTCTATACTATAGCCCAGATGGATGCTCCAAGATCTAGAGAACACCCACCCCGCTGACAAGAAATTGCTCCACAGTTGACCCCTCTACCCCAGACAAAAAAGAGTACAGAAAGTCAACAGCAGAGTCTCTCCCGATCCACCCCGTGTGGTGCATACCCCACGATAAGATGACCTAAAGTTTAGTGACTCCAGCTATGTAATTTATGCTGCTTAAGTTGCATGGCTTAAGTTGACTTTCTACGATATTGTAAATGTAGCCTAAGAATGGATCCCCTTTGCTTCCACAAAGACCTCTTCAGAAGAAACTTATCACAACACTTTAATATAGACTGATTGTCATTTGGTAAGGTCTCAGTACACTCATGCCTGGTTTAAAAAGTATTTTACTAATGAGTACTCACTAAAACAAGGAACATATATACTTACCTTTATTCACTATGAGTGAACTTCCTCCCGCTTATATGAGTGGAGTCCTTGGTCAGGGGGTGGGGAGACCCACAGCCCCACGGCTGGAGCCTTCTCCCTCTCTTCCCTCACACATGCAGCTGTCTGACAGCCCTTAGGCTGTGAGAAGAGAAGGAGAAGGCTCTTAGCCTGGTTCCCTCCCCTGCAATGGCAGGAATGTGAAACTGACCAGCCATGAGCTCATCAGTTTCCCAGCCCCAGAAGCCATGGGGAAACTGGAACCAGCTGGCCCCATGTTCCCATCTCCTGCCACTCTGGGAGCCAGGAAATTGACCAGCCCTCATGATTCCTGGCTCTACTCCCCTTGCAGGAAAATTCGAGTTATGCAGGGGTTGCAGGAACATCCCCTCAGTAACTCGAGGGTTTACTGTATTAGACCCTGCCTGTCCCGCAGACCTCACCCTCAGCCAGGTTTTAAACACCCCATCGCAAGGTCCCAAACTGCCTCCAGCCTTAAGCACCCCCAGCCTTAGACCACCCCCCCCACAGCAGCCCCAAACTACCCCCACCCTGCAGCCCCAAACTGCTCCCAGTCTTCGACTCCCCCTTGCATCCCTCAACAGCCCCAGCATTAGACACTCCTCCTCCCACAGCCTCTTCACTGGGGCTGCTAGGCTGGGTGGCTCCCCCAGACTTCCTGCTCCCAGCAATTAACTCATATGTTAAGGTCTCAGCATCTAGGCATAAGGTAATTGCTATCCCTAGTGATGGAGATGGCTGCTATCTCTATTGATAAATGTCTGCCTGAGGCAGCAGTGTTCAGAAACTGCCAATGGCTTCTCTAAACAGCCACATGCACCTGGGAACTGCCCAGCTGGCAACCTTTAACAAGTCTAATGGAACTCATGTTTGGGTTGGGACTCATAGGTTGGGAATCCCTGCTCTACATACATACACTACATCCCATTTCTGGTGCCAAACTATTCAAATACATCAGAAAAGTACCTAAACTCAACTGGTTTATGTCAAGTTACAAGCACTTGCAATGAACTGGAGAATTTTACATGTATTTTAACAGGAATTTAGTGTCGTTCGTATGAGTTGTCACCTATGAGCAGAAATGGAGGAACCAATTGTGCTTGTATAGCGAGGGATGAGCGTACTCAGTAGCAGCAAGTATTGGCACAAAAAAAAGCACTGGATACAACTGTTTCACAAAGACAAGGCCTAAACTATTCCTCTTTACTAATGTATAGACCATGGGTGTCCAACATTTTGGCTTGCCTGGGCCGCACTGAGTGAAGAGGAATTGTCTTGGGCCGCATATAAAATATATAATATAGTTAATGTATATAAATCACATAATAATGTTAAAAGTTTACTATCTTGTGGGGCCGCATTACTAGCTGTCCAGGGCTGCATGTGGCCCGCGGGCTGGATACGCCTGGTATAGACTATATTTTAATACAACATCTTTCTGCATTTGTAAGCTTTCTAAAGGTTCATAAGGCAGCACATAACATGAAGAGTTTGTGTGCGCTGTGAGATATTTAGTGGTTCCCAACCTTTTCCCATCAAAGCCAATTCTAGTTGCTACGTATACTTCATTAAAAGAAGAAGGAAAACCACAGCAATTAATAACATCATTGGAAAATATTTAATTTATAAGTAGATTTTTAAATAAATTGCAAAGTTACACTTATTTTCTCTCTGTCCCTGTAGTGAGTCAGTATGGCCTCCTGCAGACTCAGAGGCAGAGGAGGCTGCGCAGAGGCCCTGGTGGGCGGGTCCAGGGCCAGAATACCAGAGGCCCGCCCCTCAGAGGGCAGGGCCCAGGGCTAGAAGAGCCCAGGGCAGGGCTCAGGGCCCATTAAAGCCTGGGCCTCCGGGCAGGGAGGACGCGCCTGCACGACCTCCCCAGCGCCAAGGGCAGAGGGCCTGTCGCCGCCCGGAGGAGCAAGCCCCCAGCGGCTCCGAACAACCCTGGATCGAGATGCCCCGGGGGGACTACCTGGGCTTCCCAGACCTGCCAGGACCTTCACGCTGGCGGAGACCGCCCGCCTTGGAACAAGCCCCAGGAGCGGTCTGCCCCAGAGTCCCGGCGGATCCCTCCAGCCCAGGATCGTCTCGGGTCCCCTGTGCTACCACCGCCCGACTATCCCAATGACATGGATATGAGCGACTGGCCGGAGCCCCCGAAGGTGGACGACCTGGAGGAGACCGACCTAGAGGGACACCCCCAACCAGATGGACTGGGACCTTCTGCCAGCGGAGGGAGAGGTAGGAAGTGACCCGGGGAACGACGCTCCCGAACCCATGGCAGTGTGTTGCGGCCTGGATCCCCACTGCCGTGGTCGTGTGTGAGCGACCCCCAGGGCCCCGAGCCAGGTCGCAGTGGAGTGGGAGGGCCTGCGGCCCCCTACCCCCCCTCCTTGACAGGGCCAGCCCGCGCTGGGCCTGTGCTCAGACCCTTGGGTTGTTGCCCCGCCCCAAACTGAGGGCTGGGCCTGTGCTCAAACCCTGTGCTGTTGCCCCGCCCCAAACTGAGGGCTGGGCCTGTGCTCAGACCCCTTGTGTTGCTGTCCCGCCCTGGACCGAGGGCTGGGCCAGAATCGTACCATTATTGTGAACTGCTGCCCCGCCCTGGACTGAGGACTGGGACAGGACTGTACTGCTGTCCCGCCCTGGACTGAGGGCTGGGCCAGAACTGTACTACTATTGAGAACTGCTGCCCCGCCCTAGATTGAGGGCTGGAGCCTGTATTGTATTGCACTGGGAACTGCTGATCGCCCCCCAACTGAGGGCGGGCCGGTGTTATAACCCTTGTGGTGGCCGCCTCGCCCTAGGCCAAGGGCTGGGCGTCCCAAGACTTCTTACAGTCCCCCTCCCCCTAAGGGCCCCCAAAATACCCTTGGGGGTCTTAAAAGGTCCACAGACCTCAAAGAGGAACTGAAAGAGAGTAAGTAGCTGGGGCAAGAGTTTCTCTCAAGCTCCCATGTTATAAAATGAAGACAATTTGCTCTGACTCCCCAAAAACCTTCTTCATGAAAACATTGAATAGAAACTGAGATTTAGGTCTAACTTGCTTTTAACAGATGACTATGAAGAACTAAAGAAACTGCAGAATATCAACACCATGTAAACAATGTTCACCATGTAAACAAGTGAAGTTAAAAGCAGTTTAAGTGATTTTTATTCAGACTGTTTAAGAATCTTTTAAATAAATACCCATTTAACTCATAAGGAGATGGAAGAAAAAGCTTTAGACAAAACTTCTCATGAATTAAGACCTTAGGAAGCTCTTACCACAAGAGACATCAAGTAGTTTTTAAAAAAAAAAAAAAAAAAAGGGGGTAGAGAAGAGACGATTCAGCATTCCTGATATTTCTGAAACTAAAACACAACCTCAGGCTTTTTTTTAATACATCAAAAAGAACAGTAATCTAGTTTCTCCTTTCCCCCTTAAACATGTACCATTCAGGCTCCTTGAAACTCTTCATAACACTGCAGTTCTAAAGTAAATTGAAAACAAGAATACCGAAACATAACTAGCAAATTATAAACACCTCTAATTATAAGGTGTCTAGCTTGAATTATTTTCAACATATTTTGAACAAAGGCAATATTGTGATTCTAAAATCAATATTACTTGAGGTTAAAAATATCATTTTACTCTACAGAACCAGCAGATGGAACTGTGAAACTAAAGACCTCACTGTGTGACAATATGCCATCTCTGGTTTCTACAGCAATAGGGCATTTATTAGATCGTAAACCACCCTTACCATTTACATTAATATCTAAAATATGCCTTACCTCCAATTGTAAAGGTCACCAACAGCATTTTTACTTTGTTCTTAGCTAACAAATACTGAAAAAAGAATTCCATTGTCCTAGATGAGCACCTAAAAACCTCCCTTTTTAAAAGCATTTTCTTTCACATTAACAGAAATTTTCACATTTAACAGTTTTATCCAATTGTCTTTGTAAACTGTGTAATTACTGATCTTACCCTCCATATGCAAAACTGCAAGACATCTTGAGAAATACACAGGATTCAAAATGTGATTGTATGAATACTGCAGGTAAGAAACAGGATGTGATCACAACAATACATAAGCACAAATAAATATTGCATACGCAGCCTCTCATTTCCTTACTTCTGGTTACTCAGCCATGCCATCTTCAATACTCAAACAATATTAAACACCTGACTTTTTTTTTTTTTTTTTTTTTTTTTAAAGACAATAGGAAATAACCCATAATTTAATGACTTAGATTGACATGTCCAGAAATGATTTAACCTACGAAAATTATGAGGTCCGTCAAAGAGAGCCCCTGTTCAGCAAGTCTTCAAGAGTTGAGGAGGAGCTCTTCATTCTTTCACTGTCTTCCATTATTGTGTATAGTGCTCAGATAGCTATGCATGCTATTTGACCTTAGCTGAACATTTTCAGCAGAGTAAGAAAAAAAAACAGCAAGCTAAATATAATGCTACTACTCCATTTCTGAAATAAAAAATAACTCACACCAGGACCACACAAAGGTTCTTCTTGATGAAGGAAGTTTCCATTGTAAACAGTTAAAATGAATGCTCATGACTTCTTAATTATAGCACTCACTACTACTCCCTATAAATTATAACAGTTATAAGCTACATCTACACTTGCCCCCTCCTTTTGGAAGGGGCATGTTAATGAAGCGCTGACATGAATATGAAGTGCCTCATTAGCGTAATGGCAGCTGCACAATTCAAAAGTGCCGCTTTCGGAATGCATGCCATCCATGTAGATGGGGGCCTTCTGAAAGGAACCCCCCTCCCCAATTTCGAAAGCCCCTTCTTCTTAAACCAAATAGGAAGAAGGGGCTTTAAAAGGCAAGAGAGTCCTTTCGAAAGTCCCCAATCTGCAAGGACGGTGTGCGTTCCGAAAGCAGCACTTTCGAATCACGTGCGGCTGCCACTGGGCTAATGATGCACTGCATATTCATGTCAGCGTCTTATTAGTATCTTCCAAACTGCCTCATTAACCTGCCCCTTATGAAAGGAGGGGGCAAGTAGAGATGTAGCCATGGGGAAATAACAGAGGCTAACAGTCTCAGAGGGATAGCCATGTGCGTTCGGTAGCTTCACAAATAACAACCAGTCCTACAGCCCCCTAAAGACTAACAACTTTATTAAGACATGAGTTCACCTGGACAGGCTACACAACTGTTTGTTAAGAGACTAAGGAATTCATAAGTTAAAATCTCCTAAATTGCAGGCCTTTGTATCATAATTCTGATATCTCCTACTTACAACTTCCTAATTTAAAATACTCTCCAACTGGACTTTCTGGTAAAGTTCCACTGAAACAGTGGTTCTCAACCAGGAACACATGCAGCCCTGGGGATACACAGTGGTCCTCCAGGGGATCCACCAAGTCATCTACATGTTTTCCTAATTTTACAGGCTACATAAGAAAGAAGCTCTAGCAAAGTCAGTACAAACTAAATTTCATACTTGTTTATACCTCTCTACATATAAATACAATAATTACATTGCAATTAACTTATTTTACGGTTACATGCTAAAAAATGAGAAAATAAACATTTTTTCAGTAATACTGTGCTGCAATACTTTTGTATTTTTACGTGCCATTTTATAAACACATATATAACCAGCGAGATGAAGCTTGGGGGCCTCTGACACAAATCAAGACTCTTGAAAGGGGTACACGGGTCCATTTATGGTGAGAGTCACTACATTAAAGGACTGAAAAACTAATGGCATGAAAAAAGCAAAATTACAAAGTTTCCTAAAAACTTAAGATAGTACTGTGCATAAAGATTAACAGGTAAAAGTAACCAGCAACAAAAAAGCTGTACTACTTTTAGGGGAGGTCTGAAGAGTTTTGTCCCCTTTTAACCTTCCTCATTTAAATGAAAATTCTATTTGTTTCTATCCTAGAAAACTAGCAGCTTTATGCCACTGTTTCACTTCCATTACATGTCTGAAGTTTTTATTCACACCCTTTACAAGCTACTTAAATCACCTAAAATCCACAAGGGAAGTTCTAAAGACTGATTCACTTAAGATTTGGAAATTTTCAAAGACCAAGACTTTGTCTATGCATAAGCTTGCACTGATTTAATACCAAATCTTTGTTCGTACTATTGTAAGTTTGTCTACAGGTAGGGTGTGAAATCCCAATGCATTTTCAAATTATGTAAAAAGCTTTGTATCTCTATATAACACTTAACATTTCTGCTATTTCTAACGAAAAATAAAAGAAGCAGAAACAATTTTGGCCCTTTTGCAGGTCGCCTATACAGCCTACATAGTTCCTCACAAACTACTCTACTCTCATGCAAGTTTTGTTTATAAATAAAAGTGAAATGGAAGATTTTGTTAACTGCATTCACAATGTTTAATGTGAAAAATAAGAGCAGACTTGAGACACTGACTTTCCCACAGGTCAGAATTAGTATCATCCCAAGTTTTAGCCTGTAAATATAGTGATTTCTCAAGTATACCATCAAAACGAGCTTTTAATGGGGGCAACAAGAATTTAAACCTGAATTTGCTATTGTTTCCTACTATATTTATCCATTAAGCATTGCAGAATAGGGCTACTTGTCTGCTACGTTCCATCTCACACACCATCACGTACGCAACTAGTACTACAGAAATAAGCAACCACAACACCCTCTCCTTCCTCGCAGACCCCAGCCCCTTTGAGATTAAGAGCTGTTCCCACGACAGAATCAAGGAGCTTGGAAAAAAGCCCTTGTAGAACACCCTGCACTCCTTCGCGGCTTGACTACGTGACCCACAAAGAGAAAGCCTCCAGGGACTGAGAAATCTCTAGTGGGGCGGCCGGCTGGCCCCGGCTTTGTGTTGCCTGCTCACACAATGCTGACTACCTCGCACCGCCGCCATGTTAGCTTCAGCCTCCATGTGCACAGATCGGGAGGGCTGGGGCCCCACGGACAGCAACGCCTACCGCCCCGCACCCATCCAGCGTTCTGTGCCGGGGGAGGGGGGGGAGAACGGCCGCGGCTCCCTCGGGCGTTTACAAGCCGAATTAGTGCCCCGACAAAGGCCGAGGTCGCGAGGACCCCGGCCCGAAGGAACAAAGGGCGGGGGAGGGAAGCTGTGGTTAGGGATCGCACCAGGAGCGAGGACACCGACCCCAGCAGGGCGCGGAAAAGGTTTCCACGGGCAGCCACCCTCCTCTCCCACGGGCGGCCACGTCCGAGCCAAACAGCCTCGGGCGAGGGTCGCGCATCGCGGACAAAGGGCCGGTCGCTTCTGCCGGCAGAGCCGAAGAGCGATCCCCGCGCGAGAGGGCCGGTCTTCTGGAACCTTCCGGCGGGACTCTCCGCGGGCCCGCGCCGGGAATGCCCCGAGGAGGGCCGCGGCAGCTCCCCGGGGACAAGCCCGGAACCTCGCCCCCAGCAGCACAGACCCGTCAAGCCCCTCCAGAGGTAATGGGGGAAGGTGACTCCGCCCTAGGCCACCGGGGAGCGTAAACCCCGGGCGAAGAAGAGGGCGCAGAGAGCCGGAGAAAAGGGCGACCGGCGAGGGCTGCCGCCGGAGCACGGGAGGGGGTGACAGGGCCTGCTACGGAGACGTGCGGTACCTTCTTCTTCTCCAAGTTGCGCAGCTTCTTGTCGATCACTCCCAGGATTTGCTTCATGGCTTCGGTCTGCACCGAGCTAGTGCTGCCGCCCACAGCCGCTACTGCCTGGGGGGGAGCCGCTGCCGGGGCGGCCTCGCTACCCGCCGCCACGGGCCCCACTTTGCCGCTGCTGCTCGCCATGGTGCTGTTGGTGGCCGAGGGCATCTCTGTGGGCGAGAAAAGGGAGCGCGTTGACGGCGGCGGCTGGACAGGCCCCCGGAGGAGACACGCGGGAGAGCGCGCGCAAGCGCGCACCCACCTTTCGCGCGCCGGAGCCGCACCTGCAGGCGCGTGCCCAACGAGGTCGCCACCAAAGCGACTCGGCTCTGTCCGCTTTTGCGACGAGGGCGCTCGCGAGCGTCACGTGACCGGCAGGCTCCGGCCGCCGCTCGCTCCCCGGTCCGCGTTCAACGGTCACTCGCGGAAACCCTCCCCAGCCTCGCGTCTGCCACTCGTCGGCCTCCTCACCGTATGTGTGTGTGTGTCCCGAGAGGAGGGGTCAATGTGCCGCGCTCTTGCTGTAGGGGAATGGCCGCCTCAGCCCACTCCGGCCCGGCCGCCTGCGCCGCTCCTGCTCCCTCGCTGCACGGAGCTACTAAAGGAAGAGACTAGAGCGCGCACGCCTGAGACAGGCAGGGCCGGAGCCCGGGGTGCGAGCGGGAGAGGGGGCCTCGGCGCTGTGGGGCGTCTATGTAGAACGCCTGAACCGCTGTCCGCTCCGCATCCCTGGCTGGACGGTCACCGGCCGAGAGTGCGACGTGTGCCCGCCACGCAACCGCACATCCCCGCTCCAGATCCTAGGGCCGCCTTCAGCCGGGTCTACCAGGCGCGCGCAGGCCACGAAAATCCGGCACAGAATACGGAGAGCTGCCAGCAGGACCCCGCGGGAACAGGGCTGGGCGGAAAAGGGAAGTATCCCGCCACCCCCGCCATGCTGCCCGCGAGGGGCGGCTGTTGGGCAGCTCCAGCCTCTTTGTCAGTGGGCCCGCGTGGCGTGACCGGGGCTGAGCCCTGTCAGCGCAGCAGCGGCCGAGCGCCGGCTGGGGGCTGCTGGGCTCCGCCCAGGCGCTGGGAGTGGGGGTGTGAAGAGTGCTGTAGGACCTCTGGCTTGAAGTAGTTTCCATTGTGTAGAGAGTTTACAGTCTGGTTCTGTGGCTCTCAGCATCCCCTTGTAACAATCATTCCAGCGTCCCTGGTCCGCTCTGCGCGGGCATAAAAACCCCGTTGCCAGATCAGTACAACAGAGCGGTACTTTGAGGCCCATTCCCGTTGGGATTGTGTGAGGTGCTGAGTTAGCGAACGTCTGTGTGGCTCAAAAACTTCCTTTTTGCCTGATCCACTAACTCTCAGTAGCTACTCCTTCTGGGTAGGATACCATCCCTGAGCAACAGGATGGGTGATGAATCTCTCCAATGCAAATTACCTAGCATTCGTAGGGTGAAATTCAATAAATACATTGTAGACACTGGCAAAAGATTGCTTGCCTTACCTGCCAGGTGGGGTGTTAAAGGTGCCCTTAGCGTTCTTGCAGATAGTGGTGCCTATTTAAGGCTTACATGCATATTAAACTATGTGTAGATTTCTGATCAAAGGTAGTATAATGAATCCAACCCCTTTGGTGTGATTAACGTCAGGTATTGTGGGACTTTGATTTCTGGCCCAGGGAACAGAAAGCATATGACTGAAAGTTTTATCTTTTATAGGCATTAAGCAGTGAGATAATACCAGGTTTGTGTTGTACAAAGGCAAATTTGCATTCAAATGCTATGATCTTTTTAAAGAAGGTACAAGAGTGAAGTCTGGAGGCAAATGAAATGGCTGTGTATATATATGGATAGACAGGCCTTTGCGCGCACCAAGCTGGAAAGATTTTGGCAGCTATTCACCTGCCTATTTTATAATGTAGAGGGAACCTTTTCATCGGCATATTAGGGGGAGAAATATGCCTTACATTTCTTGTGAATTTGATAATGGAGCAGGTAGTTAAGGAAGTCATCTGCAAGCACTTGGAAGACAGTAAAGTGATAGGGAACAGCCAGCATGGTTTTGTAAAAAACAAATCATGTCAAACCAACCTGATAGCTTTTTTTTTTGACACGATAACGAGACTCGTAGATAAGGGAGAAGCAGTGGATGTGGTATACCTAGACTTTAGTAAAGCATTTGATACGGTCTCGCATAATATTCTTATCGACAAACTAGGCAAGTCCAACTTAAATCGCGCTGCAATAAGGTGGGTGCATAACTGGCTGGCTAATCGCACCCAGAGAGTAGTTGTTAATGGTGCTCAATCCAGCTGGAAAAGCATAACAAGTGGGGTTCCGCAGGGGTCTGTTTTGGGACCAGTTCTGTTCAATATCTTCATTAATGATTTGGATATTGGCATAGAAAGTATGCTTATTAAGTTTGCAGATGATACCAAGCTGGGAAGGGTTGCAACTACCTTGGAGGATAGGGTCATAATTCAGAATGATCTAGATAAATTAGAGAAATGGTCTGAAGTAAACAGGATGAAGTTTAATAAAGATAAATGTAAGGTGCTGCACTTAGGAAGGAATAATCTGTTTCACGCTTACAGAATGGGAAAAGACTGTCTAGGAAGGAGTACAGCAGAAAGGGACCTAGGGGTTCTAGTAGATCACAAGTTAAATATGAGTCAACAGTATGATGCTGTTGCAAAAAAAGCAAACATGATTCTGGGATGCATTAGCAGGTGTGTTGTGAACAAGACACGAGAAATCATTCTACCGCTCTACTCTGCGCTGGTTAGACCTCAGCTGGAATATTGTGTCCAGTTCTGGGCACCCCAGTTCAAGAAAGATGTGGAGAAATTAGAGAAGGTCCAGAGAAGAGCAACTAGAATGATAAAAGGTCTGGAGAACATGACTTATGAAGAAAGGCTGAAAGAATTGGGCTTGTTTAGCTTGGAAAAAAGAAGATTGAGGGGGGACATGATAGTAGTTTTCAGATATCTTAAAGGGTGTCATAAGGAGGAGGGAGAAAACTTGTTCTTCTTGGCCTCTGAGGAGAGAACAAGAGGCAATGGACTTAAACTGCAGCAAGGGAAGTTTAGGTTGGACATTAGGAAAAAGTTCCTAACTGTCAGGATGGTCAAGTACTGGAATAAGTTGCCAAGGGAGGTTGTGGAATCTCCCTCGCTGGAGATATTTAAGAACAGATTAGATAGATGTCTATCAGGGACGGTGTAGATAGTGGTCGGTCCTGCCGTCAGGCAGGGGACTGGACTCGATGGCCTCTTGAGGCCCCTTCCGGTCCTAGTGTTCTATGATTCTATGATAATTAGCTAACTTGTGTTCCTCTACTACTGTTCCTCATTTTACACCTAATTTTAGCTCCATGCTAAGCAAACTTGCGCTCTGATTTTGCTGTAATTTCTGACAATTTGCAGTAGTTAGTGTCCTTGCATATGGTATCATTTATTCAAATTGCCGTACAGGTTGATGATACATACTAAATTTAGAAAACAGCTGATATAAGTGTAGGTACCTCCAAGATAAAACATAACCCTTTTACAGCAAAATCGCACAATAGTTTGGTCTAGAAGTGAAGAATATATTTTTTAATTGATGTTAGTTAGAAAAAAGGAGCATTTCAGATAGATCATGTAGTATAGTATTTTGGTGGTTGTTCATTTGTACTGCTCATGTAAATGAGATTAAGATGCAGAGGAAACTGAGACACAATTTCAACATGTGGATAGATATAAAAAGATAAGAGTGGAAGGGATCTCCATAAGTCATGTAGTTCAGTTATCTGCACTGATGCAGGATTCAGTATTATCTTGACCAGGGGTGAGGAATCTTTTTTGAATTGGGGGTCATATATAAGTGAAGAAAAAAAGAAAAACCCCTCACTGACCTGGCCCCCAAGGGAAAAGGTGAAGAAAAGCTCACAGTCGTGGCCACTAACTGAAAAGCAGGAAACAAAAAGACACTCCCCTCAAGCCCCATCCCTGTGGGGAGGGAGGGTAGGCACTGGGACTCAGGGCTTATCCCTGGAGCTGGATTAACTCATGTGGGAGCCCAAAGCTAGTAGATTTTGTGGGGTCCATCTAGGCTCTGAGGTAGGACCTAAAATGAAGGGTTTAGTATGCAAGAGGGGGCTACTGTGGAGCAGGCTGGAGGTGGGGGTGCAGGACCTGGGTGGGAGGTAGGCTGCAGAAGCAAGCTGGCATAGGGCTGTGGGGTCTGAGCAGGAAGGAGGAGGGTTCAAGGGTCTGGGTGGATGTGGACAGGCTGGAGGGTAAAGCGGATGGGAGTGCCTATCTGGCTCAGCTCCCATGGGAAGCAGGTAGCTCTGCCCAGCTCTGTGTGCTGCAAGGAAGCACTTCTTGAAGGCATCACTCCCTGCCACTCCCATTGTCTACAGTTCCTTGCCACTAGGAGTGATAAGCCGTGTCTACACGTGCACGCTACTTCGAAGTAGCAGCACTAACTTCAAAATAGCGCCTGTCACGGCTACGTGTGTTGGGCGCTATTTCGATGTTAACATCGATGTTAAGCGGCGAGACGTCGAAGCCGCTAACCCCATGAGGGGATGGGAATAGCGCCCTACTTCGATGTTCAACGTTTTTGGACCGTGTAGTCGTTGCGCGTCCCGCAACTTCGAAATTGCAGGGTCCTCCGTGGCGGCCATCAGCTGAGGGGTTGAGAGACGCTCTCTCTCCAGCCCCTGCGGGGCTCTATGATCACCGTGTGCAGCAGCCCTTAGCCCAGGGCTTCTGGCTGCTGCTGCTGCAGCTGGGGATCTATGCTGCATGCACAGGGTCTGCAACCAGTTGTCGGCTCTGTGGATCTTGTGTTGTTTAGTGCAACTGTGTCTGGGAGGGGCCCTTTAAGGGAGCGGCTTGCTGTTGAGTCCGCCCTGTGACTCTGTCTGCAGCTGTGCCTGGCACCCTTATTTCGATGTGTGCTACTGTGGCGTGTAGACGCTCCCTCGCAGCGCCTATTTCGATGTGGTGCTGCGCAACGTCGATGTTGAACGATGTTGCCAGCCCTGGAGGACGTGTAGACATTATTCATCGAAATAGCCTATTTCGATGTAGCGTTCACGTGTAGACGTAGCCACAGGGAGTGAAGCCTGTAGGGAGTGCTTCCCTGCAGCACACAGAGTCTCTGCCTTTCCCCTGCCAGGCAGAGCCCACAGGCCAGATTCAGCTGATGGCTTACCTTGATTAGGCCTGCAAGGCTTATGGTTCCTGCACTGCTTCCCATGGAGCCACTGCTGGCACACAGGCCACATTGTTCTTTGTATGGCTGGAGTGCCAACGCTGGCTCATGCTTCTGTAGAAGAGAGTGGGGGCAAGCCCCAATCTTCATGGGCTGGCTGAAGGGCCAGATCAAGGCAAGCCATGGGCTGGATCTGGCCTGTGGGCAGTAGGTTCCCACTCCTCATTTAGACTGTCCCTGACATGTGTTTCTCTGATCTGTTCTTAAAAAAAACCAATAATGGAGATTCCACAATCTCCCTTGGTAATTTGTGTTCCTTGTGTCTAATCTAAATCTCTCTTGATGCATGTTAACTGCATTACCTCTTGACCTGTCCTTAATGGTTAAGGAGAAGAATTTATAGCCCTGTGCTTTATAGTAATCTTTTACATACGTGAAGACTGTTATATTCCACAGTAAACAAGCCTATTTTTTCTATCTTTCCTCAAAGGTTGTATTTCTAGATCTTCAGTAAGTTTTGTTGCTCTCTGTAGTGCCCAGAACTGGACACAGTATTCTCATTGAGGCCTGATCAGTGCAAAGTAGAATGAAAGAATAACTTCTTGTGTCTTGTATCAGAGAGGTAGCCGTGTTAGTCTGTATCTTCGAGAACAACAAGAAGTCCTGTGGCCCCTTATAGACTAACAGATATTTTGGAGCATAAGCTTTCGTAGGCAAAGACCTGCTTCATCAGATGCATGAGTTGTGGGGGGTGGGGTCAGAGGAATATTTAAAGAGTGGGGTCCAAGTAAAAGGGAGGGCCAGAGCTGACAAGGTCTATTCAGTCAGGGTGGAAATGGCCCACTATCAGTAGTATACATCAAGAGAAGAGGAAAAACAAGTCAGATCAGTCAGGGGGATGTGGCCAATTGTCAGATTCTAATGTAGAGGTGTGAACTTCCAGTGCAGAGAAACTGCTTTTGTAAGGGGCCAGCCAGTCCCAGTCTCTGTTTAGTCCGTGCTTGAGGGAATCAAATTTACAACTGAATTGCAGCTCAGAGATTTCTCCCTACATTTTATTTTTGAAATTTTTTCATTGTAGGACTGCTACTTTTAAATCTGTTACTGAGTGTCCAGGGAGATTGAAATGTTCTCCTGCAGGCTTATGTATGTTGCTGTTCCTGATGTCTGGTTTACATCCATTTATACTTTTACGTAGAGATTGTCCAGTTTGGCCAATGTAAATTGGGGTGGGGCATTGCTGGCACATAATGGCATATATTATACTACTCCTGCTAATATCTCAGAATGATGTTTGCTTTTTCTTTCTTTCTTTCTTTGTTTTTTTTTTGTGCAACAGTATTGCATTGTTGACCCAGATCTTTCACTGCATCACTCCATCCTAAGAAGTCGTTTCCCATTTTTTATGTGTGCAGTTGATTATTCCTTGCTAAATGTAATATTTTGTATTTATCCTTATTGAATTTCATCCCATGTTTTGTCAAGATTATTTTGAATTCTAATCCTGTCCTCCAAAGTGCTTGTAACCCCTCTCATCTTGGTATCTTCAAACTTTTTATGATATATGCCATTATCCAAGTCATTTCTGAAGGTATTGAATGGAACCAAGACATATCCATGAAGGATCCCACTTGATATACTCTTCCAGGAACATTGATATCTTTCTCTCTGAATATGATTTCCAGCTGGTTGTGTTCCCACCATATAGCAGGTTCATCTAGGTTATATTTTTCTAGTTTGTTTCTGAGTTGATCATGTGAGACAATATCAAAAGCCTCGGTGAAGTCAAGATATATGATGTTTATTGTGTCCACAATCCACATGGCTTGCTACCCTGTCAAAGAACGATATTAGTTGGTTTGACAGGATTTGTTCTTGACAAATCCCTATTGACTATTACTTCTTATTTTTTCCTGGGTGTTTAGACATTCATTGTTAACTTATTTGCTCCATTATCTTTCTAGAGCAAGATAAATTACATTAGCCGTGTCTACATGTGCACGCTACTTCGAAGTAGCGGCACTAACTTTGAAATAGCGCCCGTCACGGCTACATGCGCCGGGCGCTATTTCGAAGTTAACTTCGACGTTAGGCGGCGAGACGTCGAAGTCGCTAACCCCATGAGGGGATAGGAATAGCGCCCTACTTCGACGTTCAACGTCGAAGTAGGGACCGTGTAGTCGTTGCGCGTCCCGCAACTTCGAAATAGCGGGGTCCGCCATGGCGACCATCAGCTGAGGGGTTGAGAGACGCTCTCTCTCGAGCCCCTGCGGGGCTCTATGGTCACCATGGGCAGCAGCCCTTAGCCCAGGGCTTCTGGCTGCTGCTGCGGCAGCTGGGGATCCATGCTGCAGGCACAGGGTCTGCAACCAGTTGTCAGCTCTGTGTATTTTGTGTTGTTTAGTGCAACTGTGTCTGGGAGGGGCCCTTTAAGGGAGCGGCTTGCTGTTGAGTCCGCCCTGTGACCCTGTCTGCAGCTGTGCCTGGCACCCTTATTTCGATGTGTGCTACTTTGGCATGTAGACGTTCCCTCGCAGCGCCTATTTCGATGTGGTGCCGCGCAACGTCGAAGTTGAACATCGACGTTGCCAGCCCTGGAGGACGTGTAGACGTGACTCATCGAAATAGCCTATTTCGATGTAGGCTTCACGTGTAGACGTAGCCATTGAGTGGTATAACTCCTAGGGTTGTCCTTATTCCCTTTTGCAACAAGGTATTTTATTTGTTGTATGCCAGTCCTCTGCTATCTCTTTATCCTCCACAAGTTCTGAAAAATAACCACTAATGACTCAGAGATCTCTTCAGCTAGCTCCTTACTTATTCTAGGAGATATTTTGTTAGGCCCAGTTGACTGACAATTAACTTTTCTAAGTAATTGTTAACTTGTTCTTTTCCTATTTGCTCCATTTACACGGATGATCACTATGTTAGTCTTCCAATTACAACTAGCTTTTTTGATGAAAATGGAAAGAAAACTGAAACGCTTCAGTCATCTCCATGTTTTTTCTTATTGTTTTTGCCTTCTAAGTTAGTAAAGGGCTGCTCCGATCCCTTCTTGCTTCTCATGTATTTGTAAAATGTTTCCTGTTATCTTTTATAGTCTTAGCCATTTCAGCCTTGTTATGTGCCCCTAGTAATCCCCAGCCAAGCTGGTCAGGGAGGGGACCAGAGGTAAGGTTGAGGGCAGAGTGTGGGGGGAAGGGACAGGGCAAAAAGCAAGCTGGGGAGGTTGCCCAGGCCCTGTCCTCCCAAGGACAGCTGTGCCTTTTATTATAATTCCTATCTTTCCTACATGCTGGTATAGTAAAAAGTTGCCCATGTGCCCTTAATAATTTCTCTCTAAAAAACTACCAACTCTCCTGAGCTGTTTTCTCCAAATGTGCTCTGTAGTTTGCCAAAGTTTGCCTTCTTGAAGCCCATCGTCTTTATTCTTCCATTTCTTCTCCTGCAATGCCTTAGAATCATTACCTCTGTCTTTTCTTGATCACTTTCACCCAAACTGCCTTCCACCTTTTCAACTAGTTCCAACCTGTTTGCCAGAAACAAATCCAGAGTAGCCACTCCCCTCACACCTTCTAGTATGGGTGCTAGAGAGGTTTCTGATGTGAAGGAGGGCTGTAGTAGGTATGCAAAGTCTGGGACAGGATTGTGACCAGTGATCCTTGTAAGCTGAGTGCTTGAGCGGCTACCCAGGAGAGATTCAGGTGCCAGCCAGCTGATTAGCTGAGCACCCACAGTTGCTCACTGTTGCTCACAGCAGGTGTTTCTCTAGGTGGTGCACATCCATGTATGCCTTGGTGCACATAATACAATTTATTTTGCCCATAGTGGAAAAAATTAGAGGGAAACCTGGTTGTGGCCTGGGTTGCACAGGTTTGAGTTATAACCTGGTGCAGGGGAATGGGTACAGGAGGCTATGCAGGGCCTGGGAGGGGGTATGGATGCAGGAGAGGATTCTGACCTGGAGGAAGGGTATGAGGGGTGTAGGGTCTGGGAGGGAATTGTAACCTGGGACAGGGTGCAGGCAGGGGTACAGAGGGTTTGGTTTGTCATCTGAAGCCGAGAATTGGGGTGGGGAGCAAGTTTCAGTCTCTAGCCAAGAGATGCTTACCTTAGGTGGCTCCTGACCAGCAATCCAGCAGGATTTTGTGGCAGTTTTGCTGCCTACTGTGCTCCGACACACCACTCAAAGCAGCCACCTGGGTCCAGGGGGAACAAGTGCTCTCTGCGCACCATTCTGTATGCCATACGAGAGAGTGGCTGAATCCCATGGTCAAAAAAGTCAAAGCCCTTCTGGTGACACCATCTGCATAGCCATGTATGTGTCTGTCTCTGCCCACGTGCTTACACTTGATTGGAAGGATCAGTGAGACCACATGCATCCCACGTCCTTCACCCTCACACCCAGAGCTTTGTAGTCACTTCTGAGCTGTTCAGCGTCATAGCCTGCTGTATCATTAGTTTCCTGTGACATGCATGAGGTACTCCAAATGCACAAAATCTGAAGTAACTTCAGTGAAGTCAAGGGGGTTACTCTGGATTTATCTGATGTAACTGAAATTAGAATTTAGTTCATGGGCTGCAGTATCTTTAGTATGCTGATGGCATTCATCTCTCTATGGCTGTGTCTACGCTAGTCAAAAACTTTGAAATGGCCATTTGCATGGCCATTTCGAAGTTTACTAATGAAGCGCTGAAATACATATTCAGCGCCTCATTAGAATGCGGGGGCTGTGACACTTTGAAATTGACACAGCTCACTCCTGCGCGGCTTGTCCAGACAGGGCTTCTTTTCAAAAGGACCCCGGCTTCTTCGAAGTCCCGTTATTCCTATGAACAGATAGGAATAAGGGGACTTCGAAGTAGCTGGGGTCTTTTCAAAAAGGAGCCCCGTCTGGATGAGCTGCATGGTGGCGAGCCGTGTCAATTTCGAAGTGCTGTGGCTGCCTGCATTCTAATGAGGCGCTGAATATGTATTTCAGCACTTCATTAGGAAACTTCGAAATGGCCATTTGCATGGCCATTTCGAAGTTTTAGGCTAGTGTAGACATAGCCTATTTCTGTCTTGTCTGATTTATGTGAGGAACTCAAGTGATTTTCCAGTGTCTGTCTGATGAGGGGATTAATTTAGACTCAGTCCATACAACACGTGGTAGGTTGGGGAAAATAAGCAAGACAAATGTCAGTGATTATGTTCATTTGAGAGAGTTCACCAAGGTTTGTTCACATTCATAATTTAGGGGGCAATAGGGTAAATTTTAAGGGCGTGCAGCTAGCAGCTATGGTCACATCTGCATTTTTTCTAGTCTCTGTTTGACAAGAAAATCCTGTCTGTTTCTTCTGAATGTGAGCATTGCTACAGATAGAGCCATTCCTTTGTTACTTTCACGTTAGAGTAGTGTAATGTCCTTTACAGAAGGCTATATTTTAAGGCTGTTTTGAAACTGACACTGGTATAGAAGACATCTGCTTGCTTGCTTGTTAAATTGTATTTCATACCAGGAGTGCATTACTCCAGTGCTCCAGAGAGTGCACTGGCTGCTTGCTAGTTTCTGGGTGAAATTTAAGGTGTCGATTTTACTTTGTAAAGCCTGCTGCGTATTTGTGCAACTATGTTTTATGAAAAATTATTTACATGTGCACACACAATAGTTAAGCAATCATAGTAAAAATATTTAGCTTTGTCTATGTTCAAGGCACTGTGCAGATATTTTAATTAATTAATCCTTGTGACATCCCATGTGATAAGAATTATCCCTTGAGAAATCTAATGTGGAGTAATAAACCAACATGCCTAAAGCCACAGAGCAAGTCAGTGTCAACGCTTCCTAAGTCACTGAACTGTGTTTGTTCTGCTAGGCTGTAATTGGATTTCATAAAAGAGCTAAAAGTTGTTATAGCCAGGAATAATATTTATATATATACCTGTTAAAATAAGAATAGTCATATCTCATGCTTTCTTGCTTCAGCTTATAAGACTAATGAAACAGAAGTAATTTCTCCTTCCCAAGTACAGTATTCTACAACTGGCCATGTACATTGTAGGGGTGTCTTTCACAAAGTATGAATCATTTGCCAGTGTTGAAAGCAAGATGCTGCTAGCCTTGATGGACCAACTGTCTGATTTGGTTTGACAAATAGCCTGTGTTTCAGAGATTATTGCAAGACTATGAGGTTCTGTGAAGCTAAATGACAAAGACACAATGAATAAAATTATCCCTAAAAAAACATGTGAGTAGGCCAGCCAACCATCCTTCTGGAGTTGCTTGGTACTGCCATGCAGGAGACCCTGGAATCAATCCCTATCTAGCAATGTGCCATGTCATACTTAAGAATAAATTTATGTCTTATTGAAGAGTATTGTTGATTGACTATAAAAAGAGGATCGTCCTGTCCAGAAGAATCATGGCTTTGCCCCTAGGGGAGGAGAACATTCCCAGGAGCAAGAATGAGTAAATGAGAAAAAGGACAAAATAGAAAATAATTACAGAGGCTGTTTTCAAAAAGCCCTGTAACTGAGATATTGAGGTAACTCAGCTATTCAGTTGAAATAACAAATTACATTTTGGGCTTGTCTACGCTACCTCCCTACTTCAAAGGGACGATGGTGAGTAGGGTGTTGGGAGTTTATTAATGAAGTGGTGCACTGCATATGCAGCACTTCATTAAGCAAATTCCCCCCGCCGGAAAATCTGAAGTTTTAAATTTCGAAGTGCCGGCTCGCGTGCAGCCGTGGCTCACCCGCCGGTACTTTGTAGTGCCCGGGGTACTTTGAAGTCCCTTTACTCCTACTACAAAATTTGAAAACTTAAAACTTCAGAGTTTGCTTACTGAAGTGCTGCATATGCACGGCAGCACTTCATTAATAAACTCCCAATACCCTACTTACCATCCTTCCTTTGAAGTAGGGAAGTAGTGTAGACACAGTCTTTGTGATTTAAATTAATATCAACATCATTTTCTACCTGGTTTTCAGATACCCTGAGTAGTTCACAGCTGCTGAACTTTATTTTTCAGATTGTAAGAAAAGAAACAAAATGTGTCACAAGTTCCAGTCCTCTTTGAAGTGCAAGGGATATGAACTATATTATGGATACTTTAATATTTTGACTGAAGGATTTGGGCCTTTCTGTCATGCTTCCTAGGCTGTGTCTACACTAGCCCAAATCTTTGAAATGGCCATTTCGAAGATTACTAATGAGGCGCTGAAATACATATTCATCGCCTCATTAGCATGCTGGCAGCCACGGCTCTTTGAAATTGCTGCTTTTCACTTCTTCGTGGCTCATCCAGATGGGGGTCCTTTTCAAAAGGACCCTGGGAACTTCAAAATCCCCTCATTCCTATGAGCAGATAGGAATAAAGGGATTTCGAAGTTGGAGGGGTCCTTTTGAAAAGGACCCCAATCTGGATGAGCCGCACGGCAGCAAAAAGTGGCAATTTCGAAGAGCCGTGGCGGCAGGCATGCTAATGAGGTGCTGAATATGTATTTCAGTGCCTCATTAGTAATCTTCGAAATGGTCATTTGCATGTCCATTTCGAAGATTTGGGCTAGTGTAGACGTAGCCCTATGGTGTTCTTTTAACAAATTTGTGAGAAATCATGGCATTTGAAGTACTGCAAATCTTCTCTGAAAAACAGCTATAAATTTTGAACCATCTTACTTAGGAGGGTTGTTCCTTGTCTAAATTCAGAATCATATTCTTTGTGTGAAGTAATACAATCAGGTATTTATTGCCATTTTACTCCTGTTATCTAGGCATAGTCAATATGGCTTAGATAGATTCTGGCCATTCTAGATAATTATTACAGAATTGTTAACCAAGTTCCAGCCAGTTGCATGTTGGAAAACCTGATGAATAAAATGAGATTTCACATGTGTTACTGCCACTGGCGGCCTTTTTAAAGGGTACACATGGGTTCAGAGTGATCTCCAGAATCTCTGTATCTGGCAATGATAGGTGAGAAACAGCAGTTCCTAGTTTGTTTGCATGGTTGACAGTTGGGAAATATGTATTTTAACTTGTCGTTTGATCTGAGGAATATAATGAACATGGAGCCTGTGATGTCCTTATAACAGAGTCCTTGTTTGAGTTGAACCTTCAGTAATATGAACAGACAGTGACATATCTGCTCAGAAAGAAGATCCAGTGAAATGTGCAGATGCTAGCTTTTGGTCAGATTCACATGTTTAAACAAACCAAGTATCATATACTTTAACAGCTCTGTTTCTTAACAGTGATCAGGCAGTTCTGCAAAATTGTGAATCATTTTGTTATTTTAGTTTCCTATTCCCAAGCAAATTTGCCCTAGGGATCAAAATTCCTGTTCTGTTTAAACGTACAGGCTAACTCTTAATAACAAAATTAAATTCAAACAAAATATAGCTTTTCGTTGAATAAAAATTAAAAGCTCAATGGACTTCTTGTCTGAATGAACTGGAATTACAGGTTTTGTGGCTTAAGTGTTGCACATTGATGTGCCAGTAGCAAAATCAATAAAATATTCATAAGGCTTTCTGTTGAGAAAGATCTGTATGTAACACACTGGTTGAGGAATAATGTATTTGAAATATGACAGGTTTTCATATGGTACATCTCACGATACATTGTTGCAAAATTAACATAGTACGCTATCAGCATAGCACCCATTATACTGATTAAAGACTGGCTGACTAGTGGATTTTATCTCATGCTTGTTAAAGGGAAATCATCATCAAGTGTGTGTTACTATGGGTCTCACAGGGACTGTTTTTTATTCTCACACAATTTAATATTAGTGTTCTAGATGAAAATACAAAATCATTGCCTATGATGATTTGTGGAATGATAAATAATGAGGACAAGGCACTTTCACAGGGTAATCTTGATGATAACTTGAAAACCTGAGTGCAAAGAAATAATGTGTACTCTAGCACCAAAATATGCAATCCTACATTCAGTAACAAAATATGTCAGGCCTACTTATAGGATGGGAGTATGTATCCTCCTTTAAAGGTCGTAGGGATAGTGATGGGCAAACAAATTAACATGAACTCCCAATATGAAGTTAGGGACAAAAGGAATAATGTGATCTTGGATATATAAACAGGTTTGTATTATTATTTGTGAGACTGGACTACTGTGGCCAGTTAAAGTTTCCACACTTCAGAAGGCTATTGAAAAACTGGGGCAAGCTCAGGAAAGAGCTACAAGAATGATCTGAGGACTGCAAAACATGCCCCACAGCCTCCTAAGCTTAAGTAGTTCCAATCTAATTTGCTTAAAAATGAGAGGGTGAAAAAATGATTTCATCATAGCTTATAAATACCTGCAAAGGCCACCTTAATCTAGTAGAGCCCTAGCAAGAGCCAAAGGCTGCAAGTTGTAGCTTGACGAATTCAAACTATAAATAAGGCATAAAGCTTTAACAGAAAACAAGGGTGGCAGATATCATAGGGAAGGGGATGCTAAGCTTCCCCTAACCTAGGTCATGGCTAAGCACACGGATGTGCATAGTGGTGGGGGAGGGGGGGCATGATATTGGCTGCTAGGTGTCAGGCTCATTCATCTAATTAAAAATGTTGAAACATGTTACTGTTTTATGTATGTGTTTTTATGGCAATAAAGTTTTTACATTCTACATGTTTTCTTACACATGCCAAAAGGATTTTTTCCATACAAACATAACCAAAATTTCCATCTTTTTGGATTACATTAGACAATTTAAGGGAGGAGGAGTCTCCTAATTGCAGGGACAAAAAGTGGGGCCAAACGTTAAAAGTTTGGTCACCCCTGGCCCAGCCCATGCTCCATCCCCAGAGCTGGCAGGGGTTCCATTCCAGCTGGTGGCTTTGAACTCAAGGCTCAGGTTGGTGGCAAGGGCAGGTTGGAAAGGCTGAAAGAATTGGGCTTGTTTAGTTTGGAAAAGAGAAGATTGAGGGGTGACATGATAGAGGTTTTCAGGTATCTAAAAGGGTGTCATAAGGAGGAGGGAGAAAACTTGTTCTTTTTGGCCTTTGAGGATAGAACAAGAGGCAATGGACTTAAACTGCAGCAAACGATGTTTAGGTTGGACATTAGGAAGAAGTTCTGAACTGTCAGGGTGGTCAAACAGTGGAATAAATTGCCAAGGGAGGTTGTGGAATTTCCATCACTGAAGATATTTAAGGACAGGTTAGATAGATGTCTATCAGGGATGGTTTAGACAGTACTTGGTCCTGCCATTGGCGCAGGGGGCTGGACTCGATGGCCTCTCAAGGTCCCTTCCAGTCCTAGTATTCTATGATTCTATGATTCATTGCCCTTATTCCCCTCCCATTGCAAACAAATGGCCATTTTTCAGAAGTCTCTTTCCCTGATGAGAGAAATTGTTTGAGTTGTCTGCATTACAGACCATGTTACCAAATGTGTTCTGTGCTTCATTCTGTCCTTTTTAAAGAACATGGACTTTAAAAAACAACCTTACCAAGTGTGTTCTGAGAGCACCCAGCTGACTGAACCATGTTAACGGGTTGCTCAAATAGTTTTCTTCCAGTGAAAAAAACGCGCCAAACAGGTGGGCTTCAAAAGCTGAAGTCCATAATACCAAAGTGGAGCAAACTGTCTCCATGCATCTAGGGAACAACTTCATATCATTCTCAAGGAGAAAAGGAAAAGTAGGGAATCCCAGAGGAAAAAACACCAAACACATGGGCTTCAGAAGCTGAAGCACCCTTAACAAATGTGCTCTGGGAGCACCCAGCTGACTGAACCATGTCAACAGGTTGTTCAACTAGTGTTCCCCCAGTGAAAAAAAAACACCAAACAGGTGGGCTTCAGAAGTTGAAGCCCATGACCCAAGTGAAACAAACTGGCTCCATGCAACTAGAGAAAGGCTTCATATTACTCACAAAGAAAGAAGATATAATGCAAAAATGGTTGTGTAGATGGCTGAAGGAGCCAGGTTTGAAGCTGAGTGAGAGAGAGAAAAATCTGAGTTGTCACCACAAAGAAGTGAGGAACACTGTAGGGAGTTCATTGCACTGACATCTCCAATGAAGCGAGCAGACCGTTAGAAGTATTTGCTCCAGATTCATCATGAATCCCCAAGACTAAACAAAAGAGAAGGAAATAATCCCAAAGGGTGTTGGTTTCTAGTGGTGGCTGGAAGGAGCCATTACCCAGTCAGAAGTAGTAGTGGCTGGAGAAGAGAAGGAAAAGCTAAGGAAGCATTAGAAGATGGAAGTGTTGAGGAAAGAATTAAGGGATTCCCTTGCCTCTTCCAGTAAGGAGAGAGAGCCCACAAGCTCCATTCCTTCATAGGAAATCTTCCCCCAAGCCACATGATTTGGGAAGGGAGAGTACTGGTGCCTTGGGTGTGTGGTGCCTTGGGGTACCAGCCCCCTAAAATGTCTGTGGCTGGGGGCCAGCCCCCTAGTGCATGGTGTCAGTGCTTTTTTTGTGCCTGTACTTGCTGATACTGAATAGTGGCACCTCAGCAGCACAACTGCAGGATTGGCTGGGGGTGGAGGGACGGGGAGCCAGCTGATTGTCAGCCCCTCTTTTTGTTAGCAAAAAAAAGCACTGACTATAGTTGAACAGATATAGCAAGGGCACTTCCCAGCAAGCTTTCCTCCACATCCAGAATACATATGCTATTGAAAGACATAAATGCCTCCACTAAATTCTGCAGTGTGATCTCGCGCTCTGTCTCCCACAGGCAGTTTACCCATTTTAGGGAATAAGTATCTTTTGTCGAGTGCAATAAGTCAGGTGGTTAATGCAGGATTCTATTTTTATAAAACACTTTAAATCAACTGAGTAAGTAACTGATCCACAAAAAATGGTCACAATAACCAAATGGTACACTCCAAGGATTATAATGGCAAACTGTACAAAAATTATCAAATTAGAAGAGTAAAACTACTACTCCTACTTAACCTTTGTACCCCTCATAGAGCATAGGTCATCTACAAGTCTCCTCCACTTCCCCGTCTTGGGATAAAACTTGCATTGTATTGTTAAGTTTGAAAACAGATCAGAGAAATGACCATGAAATATGAATATTGGAAACACACAGCAAATGGTAGGCTGTAATTTGATGATTTAATAAAAACAAAGTTTGTCCGAGAGTGAGGTGTGCAGGTGTCCCTGTCATAGGTCCCATAAAGCCAGTTAAGTTCCATGTTGCAGCAGCCATTTTGTAAGACGCAGCTTGGAAGTGACAGTGGGATTTTAACCCTAGACTTAACCGCAAGAGCTAAGCAGTATGGGGGAGAAAAACCTACATGGGCAGCGTGAGTTACACAGTCCCTTTATTGGTGTTGGCCCTTCTGACCTGAGTGCTAGGCAAAGTTTGGCACCTCGTTGGGGTTCCAGTTGGGAAGGGAAATTGGCAACCGGTATTTATTTAATGCAGTTTTGATTATTTGCAAAAAATGTGTAAAATCCTGTGTTTCCGAACACCTAGGAACCAAGCAGCAAGAAGCACTGTTGTTTGCTTGTAGCCTTAATCTCTCACCCCAGAAGTGAAGTTAAGGTGGTGCACACCAGGGTGCCTCACCGGTAAGAGCTGGCTAGGGTGCTCTGTTGCAGAAGGAGGTGCAGCAAGCTCCCAGCCAGGCTCCCTGGACTCTCCTGCCTGCTGGTGCACTAAGCAGCAGGCAGGTGAAAGGGACTGGCTGGAGGCACACTCATCTTGGACTGTCCCAGTGTCATGCTCCACCTCAGGGCGCCCCCACCCCATTCCCCCTGATGCTGCTTGTTGCTTGCTGTTCCCTTCTGTCCCTGTCAGAATGCTGCTTCCCTGCATTCTCCTCCCTTCTGGCCAGTGTGGGATGGGGGCAGAGAAGCACATGACCCATGCCCTGAGCTTCCTTCTCGTTCCATGACAGTGACAGAAAGGGAAGAGCAAGCAGAGTCCTGGTATGAATCTCGAGGTGGAGCTTCAGCCCTTCCCGCCCGTCATAAAGGGCATCCTTGCCTTTTGCACTCCCACAATGCACCCCAACCTCCTGCCCTGAGCTCCTCAATTTCCTAGCCCTGATTGCTGCACTCCTTCACATATGCCCCAGCCCTCTGCTCTGAGGCCCTCTTCGCAACCCCAAGCCCTGTCTCTGGCACAACTTCCAGTCCCCTGCCCTGAGCTCTGCCTCATACTCCCAGCCCTGACTTCTGCCCCCACCCCCACCTCAACCCTCTGCCTTGAGCTCCTCCTCACATGCCCCAACTCTGACTCTCACACCTCCAAACATCCCCTCAACCCCTGCCATTACTCCTGCATCCTGCCCCTCCCCAAATCCTGCCCTGAACCCCCTGCACTCTATTCCACACTTAAATTTCATACACGTACTGTTGTGTAGAAACCCCCTATCTCAGGGGGCAATACAACAGTACCTGTAAGAACTTTAAGTTACTTTAACCACACCTAACTCAAAAACTCTCTTGTTTTCTTCCAGAGTCAGGTACAGTGCTTTCAGCAGCTTATTTAGGCTGTGACTCTGTCTCTCTTGTCTCTTCTCCATCCCTTCTCTTCAGTGAAAATAATCAGTGAGAGGAAGGGGGCTGCCGGAAAAAGTGCTGTGTTCTTTTGATTTCAGATCGAAAGAGCGCATTTTGTGTGTAGACACTCCACAGGTTCTTTCGGAAAAGGCCCGATTTTTCTGAAAGAACTTGCTATTGTAGATGCAGCCAGAGTGTGTGATCCATTATGAAACCACTCAGTCTTCAGTTTCCTTAGTCTTTACTTTTCAGTCTTCCCTTGCAGTTGTGCTGAGTGCCAGAAACTCTATCCTTAGAGGTTTTTAAGGCCTGGCTTGTTAAAGCCCTTGCTGGGAGGATTTAGTTGTAGTTGGTCCTGTTATAAGCAAGGGACTGGACAGATGACCACCTGATGTCTCTTCCAACCCTAATCTTCCATGATGTAGAAGGGTACAGCACTGAGGATCAGATTATGTTCCCCGTTATGGATCCTGTCCAAAACATCCAAAATGGTTTCCAGGGAAATACACCTGGTGTACAGAGGTTTCTATTATTGGTGAGCATCTAGCAGAACAGTGCCCTTCTGGACAGGCCTTGTCATAAAGGCATGCCTGGAGATGGCTCGGAAGACATTGAGTTATGGCTGTTGTACTCCAGGTGTTCCAGGATGTGCAGTTGCCCCTAAGCAGCCATGTAAGGCTCATGCAGTTAGAGCCATGCTGGAGCTGTTCTGTGTTGTTCAAAAGGCCAAGAAGGCACAGAATTCATAGGGAGCAAAAGTGGTATAGTGGGAGGACTTCTCCCAGTCCCAGTATTTAAGGGAAAAAATGCATCAAATGAATAGTTTCAACTACAATGAAACACACGCTTCCGCAAAGTATGAGTATGGCAAAAAATATTAAGAATATGATACCCTGGAAATTATCTTGTGTGATATTTTCATATTGTGGAGGTACAGAGGAAGCTTTCTAGGTTGCTCCAGATTCTCTTAAAAACAGATCGGCATTCAAAGTAATTATCAATGTTGTTATTAACATTATTATTTATTAATTAATGTTAGTGCAGTAACTTCCCCAGCATGCTCAGTGCAGGACAGAAAGGAAGACATAGTCCCTACTAAATCAAGACTGTAGGGAAAAAAATAAAACATTCAAGAAAAGTATGTAAAGTTTTGTTGTTTGTTTTTAAGTAGATAAAACAGGTTTGCAATTAATGTTTAAATAGGTTTGTGAATCAAGTCTCAAGCAAATATTCATGTGGAAGCAGATTTGCAATGTATTAGTCATTCATAAAACAATAAGGGCATTTTTTCTTGACTGTTGCATGTTTCCTGCTTTAATCTGTCCTTTAGTCTCTTAGCTGTCATATTCTAATAAATGGGTCACCAAGTTCTTTCTGAACTCTGCTTTCTGCTGTGAAGTGGAAGTTAGCATTTTCTGCAGCATATATGCAGGGCTGCTATAAGACTCTCAAATGGCTATTTTAGTCAATTTCCTTAAAGATTTTCTCCATTTGTTCACATTAAGAACAAAATGGCAACATAAAATACCTACAACCTTTATGAGAACAACTTACTCCCAATAATAAATGTACTTAGATATTTTTTGGTATGAGTGATCAGTAACCACTGGTCTTTGTAAACATATACTTGACATTAAAATTGCAATTACTTTGTTGGCTGAAATAAGTGAGAGGTGTGTTGTACTGTACATTCTTAGATACAAGGTACAGATATCAGATTCTACCTCTACATTTTGTGCAATTCTCTTTAATCTGATGGTGCCTAATAGATAATAAATACAACAAATAAAATAACTTTTAACCCAGAATCACAAGTCGTTGCTTATTTATGATACTGAAGATATTTCATATCTCATCCACTAGAGGGCGCTGGAAAGCTATTCTGCAAAACCATTCAAAAAAACCAGCGCATAGGATAGATGTTACTGCTAATTAAAACTCAACTCATTTTTATACTGGGAGAATGTTTTTTATTCCTCAGACATGCAAATTTGGCTGAAGCAATGCATGGGCTTCAGGATATTCAACAAATTACATCAAAAATAAGCAACTGTATGTCAGATTATAAATTAGATTTGGCCAACATGATACCGTACTTGTGTGTGAATGTCTAATGGGAGTACAGTGGCATTTCTGTTTTGGTTCATATAATAAAGGAAATGTGTAATTTGTATTACCTAGTAGCATTAATAAAAATACAGTCTCCTTCTATGCAGTGTACAGAGATGCTTGTTTATTTAATCAGTGTTTGCAGGAAAGAGGGGAACGTGCTTCACATAGTCTTAAACGCATTTTCAAATATCTGAGGCCTTAAAATAAACTTCTCTGGCATGTGGTGTTTGAGTCATTATGCAACAGCATATGGGACATGTTCAGAATCTTCCTGTCGTAACATCAGGAGGATATGTTTTAGAGTACAAAAGGCTCAATTGCTAGACTGGCCCAAGAGAGGCACACAGAACGACTTAAAGTCATCAAATGCTTTGCTTTCACATAGGGTGGATGGCAAGTGTTCATTCTGAAACATTTTAATGGTAAATGGTCTTTCTTACTGAGACTGTGAAAGTTTCAAATTCAGATTTGTAATGGATAGCTAATAGTCATCATCATTGCATTGGGAAGGTGGGGAGTTTAAAGAGTTGAAATGTTCACAAAGTTTCAAAAGGTTCATTTCCACTGTGGCACCAACTTAACTATCAATTGCAGGAGGGAAATTTCATAGCCTCTGTACCACAAGGCGCTTTCAGCCTCTGGTTAGCAGGATTGAAGATGGCTTGAAACATAGAAAGCAAGGGCTAAATTCAATGCTGATATAGAGAGTGCAAATCCATTGAATAAATAGACTTCACTGGAATCATGTGTATTTACACCAGTACAGAATTTGGTCCTGAATCTTTCCCTCTGTAATTTACTGGGAAAATCATAGAGGCACAATAAACCACCTACTCCATCCATCTCTCCCAGACATGTGTGTTATTTTTGTTTAAATGTTTCTGAGTTGAGTTTCTCGACCCATTTAACTTGTGCACAGACTGTTTAATGACCTTTTCCTTCTGTATATGATACACTGTAAGGAGTGTAGCCTGGAATTGGAGTAAAGAAGTTATATCAGGATGCAATCGGTTAGTAAATGCATTCCCTTTTCTATGCTCTCTAAGTCAATGGAAGGTTAAGACTGGTTAGATCATGCTAATATCTGAGGAAAAATTTCTGGAAAATATTCATTCTGAGAAAGCACCTTCTGCTGCATCTTTCTTAAGTGGGTTCAAGAACAAGAAGATACACCACACTGACTTTGCAGAGATTCAGTATTTCCTGATTTAACCTCTCATGAAGGAAATTGGAGCAGGCCGTCAGGTTCTGTGACCCAAAAGAGAGACAGAGCTATTCCTCTTATATTTCTGGCAGCCACACCTGGTGTACTCAATAGCAAGAGGTCTTACTGCCCTGACTCAAGAGGGACTTAAAGTCAGAATAAGGGGTACAAGTTGAGACAAAAGGCTTCTCAGGGGAAACAACTAAATCAGGCTAAAAGTACATTTGTTCTTACGTTTAGAATAAAAGAAAATCCTGGATAAGGATTGAGTTTTAAACACTAACACAGTGTGTACTGTGTTGAGAGCAGGCAGGGAACTCGGTCCATTCATTGCACCTAAGGAGGCCTGTTGGTCTAGTCAGCTGACACTGCCCACCTTAGTATCTGCTGATGAAAAGTGCTATGTACAAGTTAGATAGTATTATGATTATCTCTACTCCCTTTCATCACAGCACTAAAGTAACTGTTTAAAAGACATTGATGGTATAACCCCACAAATATTAGCTGGTATGATCCCTGGCTAAGTAGTACATGTTTCTGTCCAGGAATTGTGTATTTTTCCACAGCAGATCTTACTTTTTATAACTCTCAGTCTACAAATGTGTCATTTTCTCTGTTCTAGTCTGTCATTCTTGACCTATATTTGTTTGACTTTTTTTTATTTCCATAAAGGTCCTAGAGTCACCATAGATAGGTGCAAGAAAAGGAATGGCAGAGGAATGCTTTGTGAATCATATTTGAATAAAAGATGTGATGGTTCCTTTGCAAGTGGGTTGGAGTAGCATTTTGTGCTGCATGATGTTAGAAGTATTTATAAAAATAATACTGCATCCATATAAAGAAAGCTGTTGGACTTATCAGTCAAAATCTCTTTGGGGAGGAGAGCTGGGATACAATTAAATTTCTGTTCCAAGCACCTCTCTAAAACAGTGGTGTCCAATAGGAAGTCAATGATCGCCACACTCGTGGTTCTCATCTTTCCATATTTGCCACATTCATCCCTTCTCCCCCCACTAAATAAATGGCCTGCCCCGCCACCACAGCCAGGTACCCCAGACACTGCCTTCAGTGTAAATTGGCTTTTGATTTTGTAACCCCATTTTTAAAATTCTTTTAGGGTTGTTTTCAACAAGCAAACATATCTTTAACACAAAAGCACCGATGGCTGCAAATATGATAACTAATAGCATGAGTTGTAAGAAACGTGCCATTTAAATAAATTCCTTGAAAGAGGCTGCTGTTGTTTATTATCATCATCAATAACCATGGGCTCAGCACCTGTTGGTATCCAATGCCTCCCTCACTATTTTCTTCCATTCTTCCCTGCCCAGTGTGGTATGGCTTAGTTTCTGTAGAGTAGCTCCGCCCCAATATACTATACAGTATCATCTACCCATTCCCTGTGGGGTCTGCCTCTCCTAATTGAATCATCCATTATACTGAGAACCAGAGTCTTGACTTTTCATTCATTGTTCGTTCACAGATATGCCCGAATAGTTGTAACTTCTGTTGCATAACCTTCTGCAGTAAAAAAACAAAAGCAGTCCAGTAGCTCTTTAAAGACTAACAAAATAATTTAGTAGGTGATGAGCTTTCGTGGGGCAGACCCACTTCTTCAGATCATAGCCACACCAGAACAGACTCAATATTTAAGGCACAGAGAACCATAAATAATAATCAAGGTTGACAAATCAGAAAAAATGTTATCAAGGTGAGCAAATCAGTGAATAGAGGGGCAGAAGGGGGGTGGGGAGAGTAAAGAATTAGATTAAGCCAAGTATGCAAAAGAACCACTATAATGACCTAAAAAGTTCCCATCCCGGTTCAAACCATGTGTTAATGTGTCAAATTTGAATATAAAAGAGTTGAGCAGCCTCTCTTTCCAAAGTGTTGTGAAAATTCCTCTTCAGTAAGATGCAAACTTTCAGGTCATTAACAGAATGGCCCACTCCATTAAAGTGGTGACTGACTGGTTTGTGGATCAGGAGTGTTTTTATATCTTTGTGCCCATTAATTCTTTGTCTCAGAGAGTCTGAAGTCTGTCCAATATACAAAGCATCTGGGCATTGTTGGCACATGATGGCATATATGATGTTAGTTGAGGAACATGAGAATGTTCCCGTGATTCTGAATAACCTGGTTAGGTCCGGTGATGGTATCTCCAGAATAGATATGTGGACAAAGTTGGCAACGGGCTGTGTTGCAAGGAAAAGCTCCAGGACTGGTGTTCCTGCGGTATAGACTGTGGTGGTAGGTGAGAATCCTCATAAGGTTGGGAGGTTGTCTGTAGGAGAGAACAGGCCTGTCAGCTAGGGCCTTCTGGAGTGTGGCATCCTGATTAAGGATAGGTTGTAGGTCTTTAATAATGCATTGCAGTGGTTTGAGTTGGGGGCTGTAGGTAATGACCAGTGGTGTTTTGTTCTTGGCTTTTTGGGGCCTATCTTGGAGTAGCTGGTCTCTGATTGGCAGGGCCTTTTTTCTGGCAGAACGCACCGGAATGGCATTCTGCCACCTTTTTCCCATTAGTGCCGCATGGCACCTCCAGAAAAGGGGCAGCTGCAGCCATTGGGCACCTCCAGCCATGGCTCAGGCTCTGCAGGGTGCTTCCAGCTCCAGGGTGCTTCCAGCCATAGGACGCCTTCAGCCGTGGCTCAGGACCTGTGGGGCACATCCAGATGCAACTCGTGCCTCCAGCTCATGGCTATTCACAGAGCACATGGCCCCTGCCATGGCCAGACAATCGGGAACCTACCGAGGAAACTTGCAGGGAGTCACCCAGATAAGTCTCCTGGCCAGCGCCTGCCTCTGATACCCCAGACCCACCCTCTCCCCAACAATCTGCCCCCTGTTCCTGCCCCTCAATTCCATGCAGCCCAAATCCTCTGCCCCCCTCCTGTACCCATACCTCCTCCCAGTCTCCTGCATGAAGTCACAACCTAGACCCATGCACTACAGGTCACAACTGCTTCCTTCACCCAAACTCCCTCCCAGACCCCACACACCCCTACACCCCAATCTCTTGCCCCAAGCTCCCTTCTGCATACAATTTCCATCCCAGATCCTGCACCTCCTCCATTAATATCATGGGAGGATGCAACCCTTGGGCACTTTCTGAATTCTTGATGTGGCCACTCCTCAGAAATTATTATCCACCCCTGAGCTAGACTGAGGACTGCAGCGAGCCCCTGAAAAGACAGTGGGTTGCTGCTTCCCCTGGAAGAAGGGCAGGGCAATAGTAAGAGGGTGTCCCATGGTGAGCCATGGATTGAGACCATTGTGGCTCCAGACAGGGATAGGAACAGAAGTGACAGTGGTGGGACACGGCTAATAGAGGGTGCACTGGGCCAGTGGGTCAATAGAGCTGATTCCCAGACCGCTCAGCTGGAGGTGCTGGGACAGAGATTCAATCCCCTGACATTGCCTTTTCCCCCTTTAATTTAAAATAGTTGTTGAATATTTTAGGTGTTTTTTACATGTAGTGTGGGATGTATGGTTCCACTGGATCATTTTCCACCAAACGGGTTTTAAGACTGTTATTTTGAGTGGTTTTCATTAAAAATGAATGCCCCAATTCCTCTGAGGAATCATGAGACTTGAGTTCTGGCACCTTTTTTTCTAGGAAAAAAAGCACTGCTCACTGGTGACCTTCTGCATCCATCCTGTTCTCAGGATCTTTCTATTACAGCTCCTCTGGAACACCAATATCCTTCTCTACAAATCTTTTGTTACCTGCCATGTTTCTCATCTGTACAACATGCTGCTGAATACACACACTTTCAAGACACTAAGCTTCTTTCCTAAGCTAATAGCTTTTCTTTTCCAGATCTTATCCATCGCCTTCAAACTCGCTCTTGCTTTCGCTATTCTAGGCTCTATTTCCTTCTTACAGTCTAGATCATACATCATGTTGTTCCCCACATATGTAAACTCCTCTACATTCTCTAGGTCAATCCCGTCTACACTGATCTTCCTTCCTACTTCTTTATATCCAAATACCATTGTTTTTGTTGTATTGATGTTCATAATCTGTTCGTATTGCTTCCCTTCCTGGATTAGCACCTGCACCATTCTCACTAGCTTCTCTTCATCTTCCTCAATGATATCATCCATGAACCTCAAGTTCTGAATTCTCATCCCATTCATCGATATCCCTTCTACCTCTTCCTTAATCTTGTCCATCGCTCTCTGTAGACGTGTGATGAAGATGCTCGGCGATATCTGGTATTCTGTGCATAAAAGAACAGGACTGTCTTGCTGTCTCAACACTAGTAGCTTAACACATTTACTTCTTTTGTTATTTTTGTCATATTAGCTCCAGAGTTGAAAGTGACCTGCGAGTGGCTGCAAGACCTTATGTAAAGGAATGACCAGATAGAAAATGAAGTAAATTGTTTTTTGCCATCATTGCTGTGTGCTTTACATTGTCCTTCTCCTTTGAAGTACCGTTTCAGAAACCAGCTTCTACTAAGAAGATGATGGTAGGTCATTAATAAAAACAAATAAAGAACTTCAAGAGAAATATTGCCTGTGTGGTCACTAGCTGTCTCTTATTGCTTTATATGAATTTGTATGGTGGCCTCCAGGTGGCATCACTACTTTGTTAACAAAAATTCCCTAGAATTATCCTTTAGAAAATGTAGTGCATTATCTTTTGAATTACTGGTGTGGTAAAATGCATGCAGATTTGATTACCTGGTATAAGTGGATGATGTACGGTAGAAGGAATATACTCAGATCAAAAAGAGTGGAACTGACAGGAGTGGAAGGACAAATAACAAGCAGTCCTGTGGCACTTTAAAGACTAACACATTTATTAGGTAATAAGCTTTAATGGGCAAAACACACTTCTTCAGACATTATTTCACTTTTCCATTGTTGTAGATGGAAGTGGGAAGAAGAGACACTGCTGATGACACATCACCACTCCTGGCTTGTGGAGAGGCTTCTTCACATTCACAAGAGTCTGTGTGAAACCTAATCAGTCAGTCAGTGACTGAGGCCTGATCCTGCACAATTTTAATTAAATGCAAGTAGGTATATTGATTTAATACAATTTTACTTTTTACATAGCACTTTATAAAGGTGAGTCAGCTTTACTCTCATCTCTATTTTACAGATAGGCTAACTGATGTGCCCAAGGCCAAATAGCACCTCAGTGGCAGAGCCAAGACTAAAGCTTGTGGTAGAATTCTGTCTCTACTGAAATCCCTGACAAAGCACCTAACAACTTCAACAGGGCCAGGATTTTACCTGGGTCTTGACTCTTAGTACCATGTGCAGGCCACTAAACTACAGCTGTTTCCTTGCCCTCATGATTAAGGATTTGAAGTTCTCAATAATTTGTCTCTTGGATAGATCATTCTAATGAGATTTGGTTGCCAATTCATTTTATGTACATAAGAAACTGTGTTGGGGTAATAGTCTAACAAGATCCTAAAGGCCAGATTCACTCTCCTCACTCACATTAAGCAGTACTTTATTGCATGAGTGGTCCCATTGATTTTTCAGGCACCATGAATTAGGTTATCAAAATCTGACACCAAATATGTAAATACCTTCTGCTTAATTGGAAAATAAGCATGGAAGATGTTACCTCCTTCCCTGCCACTTGTCTCCTTTGCATGGGGAACCCCTTTATTAATGTAGTCTGCTTGTTAATGCATAGAAAGATATAGATTTGAAGCCTGATTCAAGGCTCAGAGAAATCAGTGGGAGTCTTTCCATTGATTTTAATGAGCTTGGATCAAGTCCTTAAAAATTATGTATAATCAGCCTGATATCCTGAGCACCTGCCCCTGCTGCTGATTTCAGCATGAATTGTGAGTGCTCAGTGCCACTGAAGACCATATTAGACAAGAAGTATTTGCAAACAGGAAAACATTTTGGCAAACTGGAGTGAGCACATCATATCCTATGATTACAGCCCTACACATCTGCAGATAGCCACAGACCATGTCTGAAGGTTGTAGATGGATAAAGATTCAAATTTTAGATCTAAAGCCCCTGCAAATCTGCAGATATCTGCTTTTATATCAGGTTTATACCGTGTTTGCTGATCTCAGGTCAGATGAGGATAAACATTTTGTATCTGCACAACATTCTGTTTATGACAATGTGAAAACCAATTTCTCACAGGGCCTCTTGGCAGAATAGTGACAGCAAAGATAATGTGCTCCAGTCAGAGTTGTTGTCATTTGCAAATATACATTCTTCATGGTGCTGAATGCTTCAGTGCTCACTGATTTCAATGGATGATGATGAGGTGAACTGGGCCTGTTTTAAAGTCTGATACTCGGGCCAGTAGAAGTAAAAGTGATGGAAAATTCTGTTGCTGAGAGTCACAAAAATATGTTTTTTCCTTCAGTTATCTTCTGAGCTATGCATCATGTGGATAACCTGTGCTGCAAAATCCAGTATTTCTCTTTTTAACTTTCTGCCCTTCTTTTCTGCACTGATTGTCCCCTGTATTCTATTAGAAGGCAGATGAGGGCTTTTATCAGTACTTCCATCAAACGTATTATACAGAATGGAAGGCTATAAAGCAAGGCTACTACCACTTGTAGTTTTTTGTATCTTCATCTTCGTACAGAGCACCTTCCATCCTGTAGGATTCCAAGTCTTCAGAAACTCACACTGGTATTCAAACTATTCGCAGGAATCATTTCATATACAACAGAATTGGGACCACAGTACAGTACATGATAGGACAGGAAGTAAAGAATACTGCTCCCAGCTGAAAAATCTACACACAAAACCTGCCCTTTTGAAAGCAAATCAAAAGAACATGGGCCGTTTTCAAAAGCACACCTCTGATCCTGTAATAGGAAGAGCGCCCCTTTGAAAAGAGTCTTTTGAAAGGAAACGTGTGGACGCTCCACAGGCTGCTCCTTTGAAACAGCCATCTTCCGTGGCACTGGCCAAGTGGTGCATGGAGGTGCTCTGGCCGCTGGCAGCAGGGCTCTATGGTAGCTGCGTCCAACGGCATTTAAAGCAGCACAGACCTAGACACCCAATGGGAGAAAGTTGAGAGCATGCTAGGAGCAGCCACAGCATGAGCTCCTGCAGCACATCCTCTGAGCAGCCCCAGAGCAGCAACCTGCATGGATAGCCAGCAGCCAGCCACCTGAGGAGCGCCCCCACGTCCCCCAACCCCTAAGCCCTCACTGGGCTTGCAGGACTCCAGCCAGCCCCTGAAAACAAGGGCATCCTTCTGGACAGAGCCTGAGCTGAGGGACCTGCTCGGGCTCTGGAAAGAAGAGGAGGTACTGAAGGAGATGGGGGTCAAGTAGCAGAATGCAACTGCATTTACCCACCTGTCCAAAGGGCTGGCCCTCAGAACATCCTATCCGCACGCCTGACCAAGTAAGGCGTAAGGTGTAGAATCTGCAGAAGGGTTACGCTCAGATCCAGGAATCCGCTAGCCACTTAGAGGTAGGTCCCTACAGGGAGCTCTGCAGGCTCCTGGGGCCCTGGGACAGCTCTCCACCACCATTTCTCCCAGACACCACAGTGGATGAGCTGCACCCCAGGGAGGAGGAAGATCCTGGACCCAAGGACCGCCTCACACACCCGTAGCTGGAAGCCACCACCGAGGTCTTCAGAGACGAGGGGGACCTTGTGATCGAGCTCCCATCCCAGGTGTTGAGCCAGGCAATGGGCAACCAGGCATCACTGGACCTTGGCAAGGAAGCCTCCGGTAAATATCCGGCAGGGTACGCACCCAGGTTCATGGGGCAGGAGCACCACAGCCACCAGAGGGCCACCCACATGCCCAGCAGACCTGGGACGGACACAGCACAGGTGGCCGCGGCTCCCAGTAGGCCACAACGGCTGCCGGCAACATCAAGCACCCACCCCTCTGGACAGTGCTGCGAGCTGCATGGACGGGTGGGGGCAGGCTGGACTGCAGCTGGGTACCACCCCACACGGGTGGGGACCCCTGCGGCATGCACAGTACCCCATGGCTGCCTCCTGCTGGATGGGGGTCAGGGCCCATGGGGGTGCACATCCCTCATGCCATAACACAGGACTGACCGTGTCTTCCTCTCCATCCCTGCAGCTGTGCCACAGGAGGTCTGGGAGAGCCAGACCCATCTGTGCTCCCAGACAGCCCAGCAGAGGAGGGGATCGCTTACCACTGCAGCAGCACCACAAGGGGCCCAGAGCAGGAGGGCACAATGGCAGGCCAGCAAGGATGACACCACCCACCGTGAGGCAGAGCCTCTGCATGGAGGAGGCACAACATGCGTGGCAGAGGGCCGCATGGGATGACCTGCTGGGCCACCTGCGGGAGATGACTGCAGTTCTGTGGGTGCACCCGGGGCTCGTGGCCCACCTGCTCTCTCCCCCACCACACCTGCTCCCGCTGTGGGGCCTGGATGGGCTTGTCTGCCATGTGACCCATCCACATTGTTTCCTGGTCCATTCTTTCAAAAGAGCACCTGTAGCTGCGTGGACACACTCTTTCAAAAAAGTGGGGCAGTCTTTTTGTGTGTAGATGCACACTTTCGAAAAGCGATCTTCCAAAGGGTGGCTCTGAAAAGATTATCTTCTGAAAGCACGTTGTAGTGTAGATTTAGCCTTTAAGAATGATTTAAGCAGCTACAACAGCTTGATTCCATATTTGGTTTCCTCAACAGTGCTCACATTTTCAAAACCAGACTTCAAAGTAGACAATTTCTTGGAGGTAGGTATTACAAAATGGAAATTCAAAAGATATTGATGTAGTAGATCTGAAGGTTATTTCCTGATGATTTCCAGGAAATTTTACACCTCAAGATGTACTGAAGTTTATTTCTGTACACAGACTCCCAAAAAGCTTTCACAACACCTTCATTGTTCATTGAATTCTCTTGACTCTTCAGGTGTGTCTACACTAGCACTCTATTTCGAAATTAATTTCGAAAGGGCCTCAATTTCGAAAGAGGTTGCGGAGCGTCTACATGCTCAACAGCCTCTTTTGAAAATGTTTTCGGTGAAAACGGGTCCGAATTTTGAAATCGTTCTTCCTATCCGGGATTGGGAAGAGCGGCCTCTTTCAAAATAAAATTTCGAAATAGGGCATGTGTAGACCCTCCACAGCCCACAGTTTTGAAATTGCGGGTCCGCCATGGCGGCGGCTCCAGGGAGCGCAGGAGACGCGCTAGCAAGCGCCGGCGGGGCTCTATGGTCCCTGGGCCAGCCCCTTAAAGCCGCAAGGCTCTGGAAACCCTGTGCAGGAAGCTGAGAGTGTGCCTAGGGCTCGAGAAGCACGAGCTAAGCCCTGTACACGCTCCAGCAGCCAGACGGACATGCCACCCAGCCCATCAGTGGGATGGTGAGCCCCCTGCACTCTGGGGCACCCCAGGAGGCCCCCTCTTCCCCACCCAAGGGGTTGCCAGAGGAGAGCCAGGGCCAAAGAAGGAGGGACCTGGCCTGGACCAAGGCCGAGGTAAAAGATATCCTCGGCCTCTGGGCGGAGGAGGAGGTGCTGCTCCACAGCACAGGGAGGCCCCGCAACGCAGCTGCCTTTCAGCGGCTGTCCCTGGGGCTGCGGAAGCAGGGACATCCCGAGCGCATGGCTGCTCAGGTCCACTCCAAAGTTAAGGAGCTCAGGCAGGCCTACAGCCGGGCCAAGGATGCCCACAGCTGATCAGGGGGTGGGGCCAGCCCGAGGTGCCCCCACTACCGGGCCCTGCAACAGCTCCTTGGCCCAAAGAACGTCCCGGAGCCATCGGTGCACGTGGACACAGGCGACCCAGACCCCGACTGGGAGATAGACCCACTGGAGCAGCCGAGACCCTCCAGCCAGACCACACCTGTGGGGACCGGGAGTGACTCAGATGAGGGGAGCCCATTACTCATCACAGTGAGCTCCAGGACCTCCAGCCAGGTGCCCTCGAGGCCAGTGTCCCCGGACCTGTTCTCTGGAGGTACAGGTAGGTGACAGGTGGATCAGGTGGCCTGGGTAGGGGGGCCTATCCCACGGTACCCTGCCCCATCCCAGACCCAAGCACGGCGCCATCCAGCACCTGCACCCATGGACAGCACCCTAGCCTGCCTGACCGGGGAGGGATGCGGGGGCCAGGCCACAGCCAGCAATTGTTCCACAGATGAGGTCCCAGCGGGCACACGGGAACCCCTAGCGGGGTTGGCAGGGGAGGCACCACCTCAGGGGATGGCTGGGGGATGGTGTGGGTGGAGACCCTGGTCCCAGGCGACAGCACTGATGGGTGGCCACTCTCCCCTTGTGTCTCCACAGCATCGTCCTCTGAGGGCCGGACCACACCCGTGCCACCCTTGGACAGAGCCGGAGAGCCCTCCTCCTCATTGCCCCGGGTGCTGCCTGCCCAGACCCAGACGGCCTGACACCGGCAGTGCTACAACCACCAGGAGGTGGCGGAGGCCTACACCGCAGCCATCCAGGAGTAGACTGCCGTGCTCTGGGAGTGGCTGCTCGTGGAGCTGGAGGAGAGGGCCTGGGGGAGGGAGGTCTGGTCTGAGGCGATCGCAGCCCTCTGACGGCTGGACCCCCAGCCGGTCCCCCCACCTGCCTCCCCTGCTGCCCCTGAACCCACCCCCCTGCTGCCCCTGAACCCACTCCCACTGCTGCCCCCGAACACATTGCCCTCATCCCACCCACCCTCAGCCCATCTGCCCGTCTTGCCCTGGCCAGCTGGCTGGTCACCAGTGCCAGCCGGGAGAGGGATCCCCTCCCCAGCCCCCACCCCCGCCCCGCCTCACCCAGCCCACCCTGTTCTTCAGCCCCTGAACGACCCTACCTCCCCGTCCTTCCAGCCCCCTCCCGGCCCCGACAGGGCCCCCACACCAGGGGTGGCAGGGACACCCGTACCCGCCAGGGATCTCGCCCCTCCACCCCTGTGGGGGACTAGGCCTGCCCATGCCTGTGGCCCCGGCCACAGGGGCATGCCCCTGCCCCATTGTATATAGTTCTCCTCCTGTTTCCCCCATATTTAGCCCCAGTAGGAAGACCCCACACCATTGTTTAACAGCCCTTTATTTACGTAGTTAGTCTCCAGTTAATAAACCTTTTTGTGCAGCCCAGTGTCTCCCGTGTGTGTGTGGGGGGGTCATGCTGCAGGGTGGGTGTGAGCCATGTGCCAGGTGGAGGTCAGCGTGGCTCCTGCTCGAAGGCCTCCCAGAGGGCTTCCCGGACCCTAACCCCTTCACGCTGTGCCTGGCGGCACGGGGCTGTGGGCGGCTGCTTATAGCCAGGGCCATTGTCCGCAGCCCAACCGGGCATGTAGTGCTCCTGCTTGCCCTCTACTATGTTGTGCAGTGCACAACAGGCTGCAATGACCCTGGGGATGTTGCGCAGGCTCACGTCCAGCCGCACGTTGAGGCATCGGAAACGCCCCTTGAGGCATCTGAAGGCCCGCTCAACAGTGTTGCGAGCCTGGTTCAAGCGGGCATTAAAAACGTCCTGGCTGGCAGTGGTGTGCCCAGTGTAGGGGCGCATCAGCCACGGCTTTAATGGGTACACCCCATCAGCCACTATACAGGGTGGCATTGTTGTGTCCCCCACGGGGAGCTCCCGGGCAGGGATGTAGGTGCCCTCCTCCATGCGCTGCCCCAGCCAGGAGTTGCGGAATACCCGCGCATCATGGGCTCGACCGGACCAGCCAACGCAGATGTCAGTAAACCAGCCCTGGGCATCTACAAGTGCTTGGAGCACCACTGAGTGGTACCCCTTGCAGTTTATATAGCGTTCTGCACTATGGTCTGGGGCGCAGATAGCAATGTGCATGCCATCGAGCGTGCCGAAGCAGTTTGGGAATCCAAGAGCTGCGAATCCCGGCATGGCATCGTCCAAGTTGCCAAGGCGGACGACCCTCCCCAGGAGGAGGTGGTTGATGGCCTGGACCACCTGTAGGGAGGCACCAACATGTGGGCCTGCGCATCGGGGGGGCCCCCTGCCCCGTGCAGGCCCCTCACCCAGGGGTCCCCTGCCCCGTGCAGGCCTCCCACCCGGGGGCCCCCTGCCCCTGCAGGCTACCCACCTGGGGGCCCCCTTGTCTGACTTACCTCCAGGAGGACGGCTCCCACAGTGGCCTTGCCCAACCCAAATTGGTGCCCCACTGACCGATGGCTGTCCGGGGTGCCCAGCTTCCACAAGGCAGTCCCCACATGCTTCTCGACTGGGAGCAGGGGCCATATGCGGGTATCCATGTGCTGCAGGGTGGGTGACAGCCACTAACACAGCTCCATGAATGTGTGCCTCGTCATTCTAAAGTTGGTGAGCCACCTTTCATCGTCCCACTGGCCAGGACCAGCCTCTCCCACCAGTCCCCACTGCTGGGGTGGCTCCAGAGGCGCCGTGGGGGACGGGGGCTGGGGAGCGGTGGCTGTCCCCTTGGCAGGGCCTGCAGGACACATGTGGGTGGGAAGGCGGGCTCCAGGGCATCCACCACACCCAGGATAGCGATGACCACCTGGGTCCCAGTGACGGTGCCAGCATCGGACTCTGACAGCTGCTGCTGCTCCATTCTCCTCTTGGTTCTGGGTGCACAGTCCACGCAGTGCTGTGTACTGCTCTGCTGGGCTCTGTGTGTGCAGGGTGGATGTGTTTGGGAGGGGCCCCTTAAGGGCGCTGCTGGCTGTGTGACCCGGAAGGGCTTGTCAGCCATGTGACCCCGTGTGTGATGTTTCCCCTCTGCTTATGTCGAAATAGCCCATTTTCCAGTGTGTATGCTCTCTTTCGAAAAATGGAGGGTGTTCTTTCGAAATAGAGGATCAGTACAGCGATCCGTTTTGTGTGTGTAGCCGCGCTATTTTGAAATCCCTTATTTTGATTTTCTTTTTCGATGTTCCCCATTTCAAAATTTCTTTGCAGTGTAGACACTGCCTTCCAGTTTCTGTTGCTAGTCAGGAGCATAGCTTATCAAAGTTAAAATGGATAAAGATGTCACTTTGTTCTTCCATGCTGAAAGAGACTTTTTAGACTGGCCAATGGATAGAACATGAAATAGCTTCAAAACTCTGTCTCAAACAACTTACTGCTCAATTTGCAAAAGCAAAATTATGAAAAGCAAAGTTCTAAATGCTTATGCAAATTGATGACCCAGTGCAAAATGGTTGCAACCCCAAAGTAGACTTCATTCAGTATCAGGGATTAAGATTTTCATAGCTTCCCAAAAATCAGTTCCTTTGGAAGGAAGACTATTGCAGTGAGAAATGCAACTGTTTATAGTGCTGACCGGAAACTCTGTGTACAACTCAAAATGGTTGAAACTTTGAAGTGTCAGCTTTGTTTCTCCAGGTGGTTTACCTTATGCAGTATAATTTTGTTAGGATTAATGAAAAGTAAAACAAAAATAATAAAAAATATTTGTATTTTTATTTTACATTGTTCATTTTTAAAGCCAAGTAAATAAAGGTAAAATTTCATCCTGGACTTCTCATTTTTCTTTGTATTGACTGTGCAGGGAAGGGTGAACCAATGTCATAGTGCCAAAAATTGTTGGGTTGGCCCTGATTGGGGACTATCTGTTGGAATTCCAGGAGAAACAGTTTAAAAGTAAGAGAAATGAGGATAAAATGAGAGGGATATACCATGAACGTGCCTGGGGATAGAAGGATATATATTTATGGACGCATCTAGAAAAAAGTCAAGCTTGGTAGATCTTTATTTTTTTTCCAAATTAACCTTTTTGCAAATGTGATGTTTGCTGTGGCAAACAGAATACGTGGCCTTTGAAAACTATAATGTTCATATATAGTTCATGTGCTGAATGTATCATTATTTTCAGTAGAAACAGACCTGAAAAATTCCATTGTAATTAAGCATTTCAAAATGTGGACAAAATTTTTTATGTCATTCCACAGGCTCTCTCTTCCCCTCATTGTGATATCCAGTTCATGTTCCACAGCTAATCTCTTACTGAATTCAATGAGTAACAACATGCACAGAAAGACTGTGGAATACAGATCCACACAGAAGACAAAATAGTAATTGCCAGCCAGACCAGATCAGATGTATAGTCCATCAAGGTCCATATTGCCTCCATCAGCAGCCAGAACCAGGTGCTTCAAAGTAAGCAGCTTCCTAGTGAACAATTATAGAATAATCTTCCCCCCAAATAAAGTTTCTTTCTAACTCCTAGAAGTTAGTGACTGGTTTGTGTCCTGAAGCATCAGGGTCTATATGCCTTTTAAAAACATGGGTTTTTTTCCTCCATATCTGATTGATATACCTGTAGATATTTTCATTATTTGTATAAAGGTCTGATCATGATTAGGATGTAAGTGGTAGACCTCCAACATATACCATGGCAGTGAATGTTATGGGTTTTGTGCTTTGTGTAAAGTTACTTCCCTGTACTGGTTTTAAATATAATGCTTTTAAATGTCACTGAATGCCTCCTTGTTCTAGTGGTATGAAAGGTTAATAGCAGCTCCTCTTTACTGTACTTTTCCTCTCTACCTTTTATTATTATGTACATCTCAGCTGGGGGGGAGACAAACTTAGTTCTAAGTTTATTCATTATTTGGATTGTTAGTTCCTGCCATGTATTGTTACTATAAATATGGTTCATAATTCAAATGGTTGCCCTTGAATATTTCCACTACAGTAATCTATGTGGTTTCCTTTCTCTCTACATCAACTAATATTTTCCATCATTTCTGTTTGTTCTACATCTTGTTTTTTATGCTTTTCTGTACCCAGCAGCTCACTCCAACTGCTCCCAGTCCTGGTTCCACATTTTCTGTCATGCTGTCTCTACGCTCACCACACTGGTACTTCTAGTATGCTACAGACTTTTCCGTCCCCACTGTTATGTCTTCACACCTTCATGCACCTGAACCATTGTTCAGTTGATGGTATTTGAGCCCAAACCTGCTGAGTGCTGATTGTCTGTTGCAAAATGCTGAGCCTCCTCAGCTCCTGTTGAAATCGGTGGGAATTGGATTTCAGCAATTTGCAGGGTCACATCTTCAAATGGCTCTCTCTTGCCAGCAGGCAGCTTGACCCAAAGGCACCATTGGCATAACTCCTCTGAAGTCAGTGGGGTTACCTCAGGGGTGAATTTCTCCCCATGTCTCTTTCTGGTTTTGTAAAGGGCACTGCACACTCATCACTCTCTGTAAATAAGAAATATCTTTAAGACTAAAATAACTCCAAACCAAAACTAGGCTTGTAGTACATGGTTAGGTGCCCTTTCAGGCCCAGTTTGCTCTCTGCCCACCCTCCCTCCCACATGAGTTTCTCAGTGCCTAGTATATTTTGTACACTTCCTTTTTAACCATGGCCTGACACCTACTGAGTCATTCTCCACTGTATAAAGGGGATGGGAGGGGGTATTTCCTGCAGCTAAGAGGCAAAAGTGTTCCTCAGAGAGGATATGCCTAATTTGGGTGTTTCAAGGGACAGCCCATGTTCACCATGTAGGAATGTGGGTTGCAAAAAGACCATTCTAAAAGAGTCAGGCAAAAAAAGAGAACAACTGTTGAGTATATTTGCCTTTGTAATTCCTTTGAGCTGTTTCTGGGTAGTTCCATTGCTATCAGTCTGAACACCATTTTGCACACCCCTCTAGGATGGAGTTTGTCTGTGTGAGGGATGATAAGACATAATGGGTAGCGGTCTTACACCACCCACTCTGACCACATAACCTTTCCCCTTCTTTTGCTTTTTTTCTTATCCTCTTCTCTGGATGACAGGACATATGGGAGGAGGGATAGCTGCTTGCTCTTTATCAGCACACTGCAGAGAAAATACACAGCAACGCATCCCTTTACAGTCTAGACACCTTTCACACAACTTCTTGCAAACTTCGCTCGGTATATTGTGTGCTTCACATTGCCAGGCCCACTGCACGTTGCCAGCATCCTTATATCACAGCTGCACTTCAGCATAAAATAGGATATGCATTCAAAGCACAAGATCAGCGATGCACAGGCAGGGCTCCAAACTATGCTCCTTGCTCATGCAAAACTTCATGGGTGGGGGCGTAGTTTGAGCAAGGGAATCAGGCCTGCAGTGCTGTGTGTTTCTAGTGGCTGCTGTCACTAAATCTTCTGTGGACTAGTTACCTACCAGTAGTTTCCCTCCTTATTCAGGGATGTGCCTGTAAATGTTGTGGCTTGTAGTCTTTTCACCTATCCCCTTCAGAAGGCTTTACCTTCCTAGAAGCACCCTCCCAACACTTGCATGCTCAAAGTTCAGTCATTTCTTCTTGGCTTTTCACAATGAGAATTTAGGTAAAGGACAAGTTTATCTGGACAGGTATCCATGGCCTTGTGAAGACCCCACTGATGTGCTTTCAGTGGCAGGTTTGATGTGGTTACCACTAGATCCCCAATGATGTAGACCAGAAGTTCCCAACCTGAGGTCCATGAGGTTATTGCAGAGGGGCCATGAAAAAAATAAAAGATAAATAAAAAGGATCATAGAAAATAAGTTTTAAATAAATTGACACGTTACAATCAATTATTATTTTTAAATTAAATATCTTCCAGTGATATTAATTGCTCTCCAAAAATCTCTGTTGTGGTTTCCTTTTTCATTTATTGAAGCGTACATAGCACTAGAATTGGCTTTGATGAGGTCTGTGAATGGTTCAGGGGGGCAATTGGGGGTCTGACCTAGTGAAAAAGTGGGAACTACTGTTATAAACACACCCCAGTCCATTTTTCACCACTTATAATAACACCTCTAACCTTTTCTGTTCCCTGGGTGTTTTTTTACTCTGGCAGCAAGACCTCAACATTATTACCTTTCTTCCTTCGCCACTGATTTTTCCCACTGGTTAGTTTGTCTGAATTTTTGCTGGGTGGTCTTTTATGTTATTGGCTAGTTTAAACAAATATGCATTTTTCATTGTTTTGAGGATATTGTATTATACCCCAGACACTTTGATGTAGTTTACACAAATAGCAGCATTAGGGTAAAACAGGTTAGGGAGAAACCTAGTCAACAATCAGATGTTGCTGTTCTTTAGTGCATGGTGAAAAATACAGAGAGAACTAACCAGTGGGAAAAAGCAGTGGGGAAGGAGGGAAGGTCCTTATTTAATAAAAATCCCAGTGATGTCAACAGTATCTGGCTTAAAAATAATAATTAACAATAGTAGCTAGCTCTTACATAGTGCTTATTATCGGTAGAGTTCAATGTACTTTACAAAGGAAGCCAGAAAGTATTTTATGGATGAGGAAACCTAGGCACAGGGCAGTGATGTGACTTTCCCAGATTTGCCCAGCAGGCCAGTGGCAGGGACATAGAGTTCTTTTGGATGTGGCCATTTCTATTCTTTTCCAATTCAAGATTTTAATTTTGGAATCTGTTGTCATCTGTCCTAATCAGTACTCCCTTAGCTATTTACTCTAACCCATCCTGGACATGTTTCCTAATCCTTATCAAACATAGCCAACCATTTTAGTTTCTTATCTTGCCAAGTGTTTCATTTACTAGGCTTCTGCTCTTCCTGAATTTAATGCTGTTATCCTGGAAGAGGATTTACCTGCTCAGTTGCCATAAGAAACAAGGGATCTACTTGCAATCTGCCTTGGGTTAAAGTAGACGTTAGGATAATTTGGTTCCCTATTGCTTATGACTTGCTTTGAACAAAGATATATTTGTAGGAGGTGAATCTGGTAAATCAGAAAGGAAGCTAAGCCCTGATCCATTTTATTCTGATGAAGCTGACCAAAGAGGAATGGGCTGTTTGGATAAGTGAGAATTTACTTCTGGCCAACAGGATGGTAAATCTATGGAAGGAGGGCTGCACAATAGTCTAACTCTGTTCTGTTTAAATACCTACACCTACACTAAAGAGTTTTGTTGACAAATCTCATGGCGCGTCCACACTAAAAATGTATTCTGCCAACAGTAAATTGACAGAACGCGGCACTTTTGTCAACAGACTTCTGCTGCCCCCCCCACAAGGCAGAATGCCTTTCTTGACAAAATCTGTTGACAAAATAGCTGCATGGACGCTCTGGGGGGTCTCTCTGTTGACAGACAGGGCTTCTGGGTCATCAGGCAGCCCTGTCTGCTGTGCTTCCTGTTGCCCATTCTGTCGAGAGAGTGGCCAGGCAATCTAGCTGCTCTCTGTTGACAGAGTGGATTGCTTTTTCAATCTGCTTTCATGTGTGGCTGCAATCTGTTGACAGAAGATTTGTCATAGACAATGTATCTGCTCATTAGAAATAACATATGTGCTGAGTTTTCTACTATTTACTATCACTAATTACTGTTTTCTCTCAAAGGGAACTGGATGAAAAAAGTTAAGATGTTTTTGTTGTTTGCTTTGTTAGTCCCCATTAGTGTGAAGGTATAAGAATGCTAAGCAGCAGTAGAAAATGAGGAGCATTCCCTGGTCCAGCTCCTACTGATGTATCAATCCCTGAAGAAGCTGGCTATGTTGCATGTGATGTGTGGAGATGTACTCGTTGACTACCGTTTCCTCAAAAGTACGGGCTGGTGGAAAGGCCAGACAGTCCCTCCTTGAAGACATGAGGAGAAAGGAGATGTCATTGGCTGTGCCTTATCTTTATTGGTTCTCAGACTTCCCAGAATATTGTGCCCTGCTCAGCAGTCAGATTTGTGTTGCACCCACCCACATTCCCTCTCACTTAAAAATTGCTTGCTTAAAAAGTCAAACAAAGATACAAAAATATCACACCACACCTTTACTGAAATATTGCTGGTTTTCTTACTTTTACCCTAATATAAAATACATTGACTGGAATGTAAACAGCCTACTCACATTTCAGTGCATAAACAAGTCAGAAAGTTTTAATTTGTACTGATTTATCTACCATTTTTTATATGGCCTGTTAAAAAACTAGATAAATATCCAGATGAGCTGATGTGCCCTTCGGAGAACCTCTGCGTATCCCCAGGGTACACGTACAGCTGATTGAGAACCACTGTCCCAGACAAGGATAAGTGGAGGTTGGTGTACTGTGCTCCCTGGCACGAGGCCAGCGGTGGATGAAAGTGGCTTTGCTGGGCCAGACAGTAGATGTAGGGGTTTGAGACCGTTTAGGAGGCACTTCAGTTGGGAAACACTTATGGGCAGCTGAGTGTAGTCAGATTAAGGCTTGGTCTATGTTAGGCAGATAAGTCTATTGTAGATATGTGTTCTAGCTGCGGCAATTGCGTAGCTAGAATCAACTTATCTGTAATAGACTTACCTGACTATCTTCACAGGGGGAGGTCAGTGGGAGAAACTCTCTCACCGGCCTTCTTTATACTCCTCACGAGTCAACTGCCGATCCCAGATAGTTCGATTCCATGTGTTTCTATGAGATGCATGAAATTGAACTCTGGAAGATTGATCCCAATAGGGTCAATCTTCTGCACAGTCTAGACATAACCTCAGAATCTTACAAAGAATCTGGGCTACTTATAGGAGTTGCAAAGCAGAATCCAAAGCAGGGAGTGATACAGGAAACTAGCTAACTTGGTTTACGTTCATAATTAGTTCTTTGATGGATTTATGACTCATGCATAGACTGTAGCTAGAGCCTGTGACAGCTCTGGCATTTTATGTGTTGTTTTGTTTTACCTGATTCCTGTAAAAAAACAAACCTGAAAACTCAGCAGTTTCATTTCTGTTTCAATGGCCTTCCACTGAATGTTCTCTCTAGGTTGTGAGACCTTAGCCCTGCCAAACCAAGGCCTGGTTCTCCTCTCACTTATACCAGTGTAACTCTGTTGGCTTAATTGGTTTTTTGCAGTGATAAGAATGAAGAACGAAGCTCTGGACCTTCTTCAAGAATCAGGAGAATCTCTGAGAATTTCAGATTCATATCAAACTCTTAAACCATGACCCTAATTTTCTCCTCCAAGCCTTTAGCACTGATGCTTCAAAACATTTGTTATGAGGAACGTAGAAAGATATTTGTGTGACAATGAATGTTACAAAGGTCCAAATATGTCACCCCAGTAGTTTACAGCAAACTCTCAATGTTGCAGATCCCCATTTAGTGGACTTCGGGAACAACAGACATCTGCCAGCCCCCCTGCTGTTCCCGAAGCTCACTTAAATGGGGTCTGTAAAATCCTAAAGCCTGCCCTTCACCCCTCACACACAAAAAAGTAAGGGACTTACTGGATCACTGTGGCTGAACCCTCCATGGTGGCCTGGACCGCTGCTGGAGCCGCCATGTGCTTCTCCAATGAGGGGTAGGGCGCATACATGGCAGACAGCACCAGCAAATGCAACCCACCCCGGTGGGAGGCACGCGTGGCAGCTCGTGCAGTGGCAGTGGCTCTTTCAACCACATGGCAGATCCCCTCCAGCTGTGCACAGTGGAAAAACTCCAGCCACACCGCGGAGGGGTCCCAGCCGTAGTAGGAAAGCCTCAGCTATGCTCAATGAGGTTCCCACAGTCACATGGTGGTGGAGTCTCAACTGCAGTGGGAAAGCTCCAGCTGCACACAACAGGGTCACCCCCAATCTTGCAGCAGCAGGATACCCCAGCCCTGCAGCAGTGGGGTCGGCAGCTCCAGCCAGAGCTGTGGGCTCTGGTGGCTCCTCCACCAGTGGTGGCTCCTTGGGTGAGTCACGAGCATTTTTTTGGGAGGAGGGCTGGGGGATCCTGGTGGGGATGTGTGGGCAATAAACTCTCTATTTAGCGGACTTTCACTTTAATGAACACCCCTCCACTAATTAGTACATTAAATTGAGAATTTACTGTATTGAAATAATAAAAAAAAGACTTCTTACAGGACCTTTCTTTTAATTATTTTTATCACCATTCATTGTTGCCCAAGGTTCATGCCTATTGAACTGGTGCCATTTTTGACATTTAGATTCATATCTGATTCCTGTAGCTAATTTTATGCAATATGCTTATGGGAAACTGGTGCTTCACACGATCCTTGATGTTATTCCTACCCAGAAGTCCATCAAGTATACAGCTTCGTTATTGCTCCAGAATGCACTCTGACCTCATTATATGGCAGGGGTGTTTTTGCACAACTGCAAACTCCAGTCTTTGTGCAGTTGCTGAAGCAAGGATTTTCATTCATCGCTATCTCATTAGGATCTCTAATCTATTGCCTATATAACAAACTATATAGGGACAAAGTACTCCTTGGTGTAGCTGTACTGACTTCAATGGAATTACACCAGATATTAATTTGGCCCATTATTCTTGCCCCCTTACAATGAGGTAATACTGTTTCTGTGCAGCAATGATCTGTAGCAAGTTTCCATTTTTCACCATCCCCCTGGATACAGAAACCCTGATCACATAATTGAGATTTTTGGGCGAGTTTCTGTGATCAAAAAGGTCCATTTTATGTCCAGACATTCAATTCCCATGGAAGTCATTTTATTCTCTGCCTGACTGAAACATTTCAGAGTTCCTAGGCTTAGCAGAAAACCATAGGAGCTGCAACTTGGGGTGCTGCCATACATCCTGGTTTGAAGCAGTAATAATAACCCAAATACATGGTTTCTGCTGTCAGCACCCCATTATAAAAATTGTTACAGTGACCCTGCAGAAAGCCCAAGAATCAGAGCCAAAGTTTGACTTTTGTACCCCCATTCTGAAGCCACCATAAATTCAGGATACCCTACTTAAGTCTGTATGTGGTAATCATACCTCTATATGGAGTCTTTGACAAATGTTGTCATCTGAAAATGGGCATACTAAATGTGTCCAGTTATATGATAATGTTCTCACTTCCATAAGTGGAGATATTAGTATATGTTAAGAGAGTACCCGGTGACTTGGCTGCCTTTTACCTACATGTGCAAAAATCCAACGATACATTTAAAGGCCTGTATTTGCACATGCAAATGGATGTGCAGGCATATCTCATTAGGTATGGTTTTGAGAGGCTATTGAAAGTGGCCTTTACATTATTTCAGCTTCCTTTTCAGGTTTGACAGCTTTAAAGTCAACAATGAGCTATTTTAGAAGTGCCTGGTTCTCTTCCAGTTCAGTGCCTCCCTTTGCCCTCACACTGCATTGTTTATTAGCTAATCAGAAACTTCTCACTGTTACCTGTGGCTATCTCTGTCTTGTTTGTAGTTTGTGTTTGTTGCCTCTTGTCTTATATTTAGATTGTAAGCTCTGAAGCAGGGACCATCTTCTCATGATAGGTGTGTACTGTTCTTAGATCAATGGGGTCCCAATTGCCAACTAGGACCACGAAGCACTACGACAGAGCAACTTATTAACAATAACAGCACAGATTCAAGGCATACCCAGTGGAGATTTCCATCTGGGTCTTAGCACTCAGCCACTTGTAAGTAACCTTTTTGTTATATTCTTAAATAAGGGTTGATAACAAAGAGAATCTTTCGCCTAACTCCCCACCACCATGTCCAGGTCACTGGATCAGTAGCAGGAGTGACTGATTAAGAATGACCAAAAAAAAAAAAGGGTGGGGGGAAATGAAAGAAAAAAACCTACAAGGTGCATTTTCTTGCCAATCTTATGCACTTCCCTCCTACCACATTAAAGATGAACAAATGGTTCATTTGTTGCTGAAATGCTGCACATCTGTGTCTAATCGTAGTTAATTATAAAGAGTGGAGTCTGTAATATTCCCAGCCCCAGAGCTCTAAAGGGCCCATCACTTTATTCTGTAGTTTTCATTGCCAACTTTTGTAGCTGCCTCTTTCTATAATCAAGCATCAAAAAGGTAGAGATTTCACAGCATCCCTGGCAAGTAAAACAAAGTATTCCAGCTAACATTACAGCAATGACTAATCAGGGTGTCCCAAGAGGAAACTTTGCAATAACTCTTACAAAGCCAACAAAGGTAATGAGGACAATTGCCACAGCTGTGACATTTTAAGCCAAGCAAAATTTAAGGAACCAGGTTTGTTCTTTCCTGGCAAAAGAGTTATGGGACAACGTGTAAATAACCCTCCAAAATGGAGAGGGTGATCCATAGGAGACACATGGTACCAAGAACGACCATATGACTTGCTGTAATGCTTTTGTTGTTTTATCAAAACAGAGCTCATAGCTAAATTCTATTAATTGCTGAATGCTGTTTTGTTTGGCAAATACAGGAAGCAGTTTACATGGCTACGTGGTGCTCTGGTTCACAGTGCCTCTGAAATAGTATTATTGTAATGGGATAACACTGATTAGGGACAGTTCCCTGAGGAAGGAGGCCTTTTGATGATTGAGTCATTTCCTTTCTCTGCTCTACTTCAGTATAGATAGTGCTTCTCTCACCACAGACACACACCCTTTGTATCCGTAGGGTGCCCAGCAGGGGGTTCAAAGGTGCACGCCCTGGCCCAAAATGGAGATGCTTGAGTTTACAGTTCCTAGAAAATGCAAAAAAGCAGTGATCAGCAGAAATATGTCCTTGTACTCCCCGGTCATATAAAACTAACACTACTTGGTACTTATCCCTTTAGTAAAGAGACCTCAAAGCACTTTTTAAAAGCCACCTAATCTCAAAATACCCCTGTGAGGCATTGAAGTGATATGCTGTTACAGTTTAACGGGTTTGCCCAAAGTTACACCTGTGTCAGTGGCTGAACTGAAGAGTCCAGAGGTGAAATACTAACCCCAGAAGTCAAGGAAATTTTGTCCACTGACCTCAGGGGAGCAAGGTTTTCACCCCAAGGGTCCTGAGTCCCAATCCCTGCTATAGCTACTAGATCACACTACTTTTTAATTTTGTATCTATCACCCTGTTGGAAAAGAAATCCTCCTTCCTAGGAAGATATTAAAATGCTACGCTGAACATCCTTTGTTTTGAATACTAAGATTGAAGAAACTGCCTTAAATCAGAAATCCTGGGCTAGTTAGGACTTTGCTTCTTCTTACTGCTTGTTACATTCACAAAGGAATATGAAGGCGACTTTGCAGAACTTCGTATTGTTTGTTGGGTGTAACTGGATGACTAATTGGAGTACAGAACCTGTTCTTTATCAAATATTATTAGCCCCCTGTTTTATTAGGCTTGTTTCTTCTCTGTTACATTGCTGTATATATGGAATAACTCCACTGCAGTCAGCAGAGTAACACCAACTGGTGTAAGGTAGTGAGAGGAGAATTAGACCCAAAGTTTTTCCTCCAGTCTTTGACTCGTGAGTACCGAGTTCTTGATAGCCTCCCCTATACTGCTTGATGTCTGCTACTAAATCCATTAGAACATTTGTCTTCACAGTTTAGAGTTTAGATCACAGTTTAGAGTTCAGCAAGTATTTGTGCCGATCAAGAGCAGCCAGCCTTAGTTTGCTTGTTTAATATTTTCTCAAGTGCTTATGGCAGGTGCCAGTTCTGGAGAGTGAGGGTCCCACTTCATGCACAAGTTACATACAGCTTAGGCAAGGCAGCGCAGACTCACCCCAATCTGACACCACTGTAGCTCAGTCCTGGTCTGGCCAGACTCCTTCCACAGGCGAGAGAGCAGTTCATTTTTCAGATCAGTAAGTGTTGTATTTTGTTGTTAAAATTATAAGCAAGCTGTCAGTTCATACCAGCTCTAAGGCTGTGACATGGTCACCTGCCATCAGTGAAGAACATGGTACCCATCCGTAAAAGAAAGACCATCAGCTTGTTGTGCATAGGCCACTGAACATACATTACATGGTGGCAACTGCTGGTCACTACAAATTTGGAGCTAATTCAGAGTGGTGACCTAGAGGTGAAATCTTATATATCCTAGTACTGGAGATTGGCCATACTCAGAACCCCAGCTCTCCCCCGCCTGAAAAAACAGGCGACATTCAGCTCAAGATTGAGATAATGCAGCTAGGTCCATCTCTACCATATCCATACCTGAGCTTGCTAGTCTGCTTATACTTGGTCATGTGGCCAGAGAGGATGTTTTAATGAAACAAACCATTGATTAACAAGAAAGTGCTCCTATTACCACTTCCAAGCAAATACAGGATTCTCCAGAATGTTTTCCCTTTCGAGGTGCAGTAATTGTTTTACGATTAGACAGGAAACTGTACCAGCACTATTGCTCTAAAGGAGCCAGTGTTATCAAAGAACAACACATCAGGGCCTGTCCTCACAGGAAAGGAATTGTGAGTAATCAAGAGTGCTATAATCCAATTGGCTGCTGGTCCCTTGGTGCGGACAGTGCTGCAGGGAGAAAAAGCAGCTTAGGCACTCTTGTTTGCAAAAGAAGATTTTTAGAGTCCAAATTCCCCTCTGCTTCTCACTGGGGCTTTTCCAAACATTTATGGTATTTCTTTAATCAGAGGGCACACAAAACCATGATGGTAACTATTGAATTAACTGATGCTGTGTCACATCTATCCAAGGCCTTTCATCATGAAGAGCGTTTTAGAAACTATGAGCCTGACTGCCCCCCAGCCGCCTCAGCAGTGCAAAGCTCCCCTACAGCCACAGAACGGAATCACCCTACTTCAGGGAGAGCCTGGGGTGGCATAGACATAGGCCACAGCTCCTACATCCTGTCTTCTAGTACAGCAATTCAACATGCATTGGTAGATACCGATACAGAGACGCTCCCTCCCAGTGTTGTCCTCTTCTTTGAAAGTTCAAATATGGTAACTCTAGAAGTGAGGATCATGGCATTCACTGTCAGCGATGCATGTACCATGCTCCAGAGCAGTGGGGGGAAAGTATAAATCAGCCAAGGACTGTAGAGGTCTGCAGCTCTCACCAGAAAACAAATGTGATTTAAGGTAATCTTCCTGAAGGGGCTTAACTCCTTTTCCTTTTTGGTGCATTTTGAGATTCATGATTGGTTGCAGACTTGAAGTTGACTATTTAGAGGGCTAGGTTCCTGCCTGTGCTGTCAAATAAGGTACTTCTAAATAAATGGTATGACTGTGCCTGCTGTGCCTGTAAAAAAGGGAGCGAACATTGACACTCTCTCTTTCTCTCTCTTTCTGTGTGTGTGTGTGAGAGAGAGAGAGAGTGAGTGTGTCAGAAATAATGCTGAATCTCCCAGTTACTCACTCTGGTGGACTTGTGCCCCTGAGGTGATATAGATGAAATGTGATGGTCAATCATCTCTTGAATACCTCCTAGCTTTAGTATAGCACTGATGTCAGTTTTAAAAGAAGGATTTAATTCCAATAGCCTAGCTGAAGCAAAAGCATTAACACTACTGCTGTCCACAGACAGGGAGAGCTTTACATGAGGGCAAAACATCCTCAGGGGTTTAACTAAAAGTCTCTAGGAGTCTGAATATGTCATTCATGGCCAGGACATGGGCAGTTTGACCTAGTGATCATAGCAGAGATTGGGAGTTAGGCTGGGTCAGACACCAGAAGGTCAGAAGCCAAGCTGGGCCGGGGAGCACCCATGGCACCCATGGTTGCCACTTCCCCAGGGCTCTGGGCACGGAGTGCCTGTGGTTGCCGTTTCCCCGGGGCTCCAGGCCAGGAATTCATGCAGCAGGGAGTTGGAGTCCCACCCAGGGGGGTGAGCTGGGACTAGGGAGGGGGTGGGGTTGAACCGGGTGGGGGAGGGGTTGAACTGGAGCGCATAGGAGGGTGAGCTGGGGCCAGGTGGGGTTAGGACTCCGTGGGGGGTTGGGGCCCAGGCGTGTGGGGGGGTTGGGACATGGGGGTTGGAGGGGAGCCCCAGTTGTGTGGCTAAACCCCCCCCTACTGGGGGAGGTGAGCTGGGGCAGAGGAGTTTGTGAAGGTTAGCTGCGCTGCTCTGGGAAGGACTTTTCAGCCTGCCTGGAGCAGCAAGTAGCTAGGCGAGCTAAAAGCCTTCCCCCTACTTTCCCAGAGTGGTGAAGGCAGGAAAAGGGGCTCTTAGCCTGCCTGGCTGCCCACAGCTGCAGGAAGCTAGGCAGGCTAACAGCCCAGCAGTGTCACATTGTGCAAAACTCATGTTAATGCAAGTTTCATGCAATGTGAAGCCACGTAAAATGAGGGTTTACTGTATACAGATTATTGCTATGTACTATTATTATTGTGAATAAATAATAAACCATGAAAATTTATTCATTTTTTAAATATGCATTTATATTTTTGGGCTACAAAAAGAAGTACTGAAGAAAACTGGGTCCCAGATATATAAAGTTTGGGAAACCCGACTTACGAAAATGGGACTCAGGCTCTTGAATCACATGGGAGCTTTTGAAAATTGTACCTTGCATGATTAGCGGTGATGAGCAAATCTCAAACAATTTATGTCCTCATTCTATTTGATTAAGTGCTCCAAGATCTGCATACCTCTCCAGAGCTTACCATGCCTCTCCCACCATCTTTGGGCTACAATATACCCACTCAGGAGCTTTCCCAGATTTCCATAGTGTTTGTCATGACAGAGTCCACAGGCAATGCAGGAATTTGGCATTACCCATCACAGATATGTCTGAGAAACAAAGAAATGAACAAAATTGCCAAGTGAAGGAAAAGGAAATGGAACAGTTCAGAACCTTCAAAAATGTTTGCTGTGGGATCAGTTCTAGTTAAGGGCAAATGTGCAGGCAGATGTAAAACGGTATCTCTGAAATCATTTGCCCTTGGCCTAGTGGCATAACTAAAAGAGCATAGCAGAAAACCGGGTAGCCAGAATTCCCCTCTGTTTTGATTATCAGCCCAGGGAAGACATGGGCATTAGTGGGATTTACTCAAAAAAAGTGTGTTTACATTGGTTTCTCTTAGGCTCAAGTTCTGTAAGGTCTGCACACCAATGCACCTCTGTGCTTGTGGAGAGCCCCCGTAATGGTATAATGGTAATATACAGAGGGATGCAAGGATCCACTCATGCAATACTTCGCAGGATTGGGGCCTAAGGCACTTGTGCATCAGCAGTGTGCATCTCCTTCTGCTCATTCCAAACAGTTGAAAGAATTTCAGATGTTCTTGCAAACAGCCCCTACATCTGAACTTTGAGGAATCAAAACCAGAGCACTCCCTCTGTCAGGTATCACAGCTTCCTGGGTGGGCTGACAAAACTAGTGATCATTGCCTTCCAAGGCTCACTGCAAAGCCTGTCCACTCAGGCTTTTACCTCCAGGGGCACTTTGAGGGGCTGAGTCATTTTCTTGTGTCAGCTGCGCTCCCTGAGTTGACTCTGTCAGCTTGGTTGTTCATTTTATCTGTGATGTTTTTAAACTGGTGCCACCACCCAAAGGAGATATAAGCCAAGAGGCTTTTAAGAGCTGAAAGAGAAATGAAACTTCTATTTTGAATAAACAATGGATCTTTATCCTAATTTCCGTCCTTTTTTTGATGGAGATGGAACAGCAATATGAATTTCCTAATGTATTAATGCCACAGTGCCAGTTAATAGGAGACCTCACATCCAATACTACTAATGACGAAATCAATAGTTTTCAGTCCAGCACTTTTTTCTTGGAACACATTTCTTTGGCTATCTTGGCCACGATAGGCTGCTATTTTCTGTCAGAGACACCTTGGGACCCCTGGCATTGGCCACTGTCAGAAGACAGGATACTGGGCTAGATGGGCCTTTGGCTTGATCCAGTATGGCTGTTCTTGTGGTCTTTGACATTCTTCCCCCACCTAGAAGGCTTGGAGCATTGCAGTATCTCAGTGGCCTAAATTCAGCCACAAGATCCTGTCCAGTCACTCTGAGAGTGATTTGGCCCCACATATTTCAAAGCATTGCTTTTGTTTCATCAAAAAATATGCACATTTCACATTCCCTTCCTGGTTTAAGGTTAACAACCCTGCTGCTAAGTAATTCTACTCACTTGATTGGAATACATCCTTTCTCGAATCATATATCCTTAAGCAGCACAGGAGGGAACAATGGCTTACACTTCTGCACACCTTTTTCTGTTGCGCAACGGCAAAATGGAGATGCACCCTTTATTGGATTTAGGAACATACATATACAGAAGCAAAACTGGAGTTACACGCCAGGAAGAACCAATGCTGGGAGATGTTAAAAGTAGGCCATCTCGCTGGAGTATGACACTGAACACTTAAGGCATAATTTTGGGAAGTACTAGGTACCCTTCCTCCCTTCGACTACAGTGTGGACCAGCATGTTCTCCACTACTCACATCTGAGTCAATAATATCCTTGTTAATTATGGCTTAGTTACAATAATGATACAGATGCTTCCACTGAAGTGCAAGGAGACGTCAAAGGAAATTGCTCCTGTGCATCAGAGGCCTATAAACTGAACTCTGGGGTGACCACTTTGACATTTCTTGGAGTACATTCAAATAACTCTGTTTTCTTTCTGCCTGAACTCCCTTCCCCTCCCTTCTCCTCCAGGCTCCTGAGGACTTCAAGTTTCTCCAGTGATTAGAGCCAGGCCCAGGATTTCTGCTTCCAGAAAATTTGACCTATGAGCAAGTTTTTCCCAATTGTTCTCCATACTCCAAACCAAGGACAAGTCAAAACAGCAGACCCACCGGCGGTTTTTGTTTTTATAACTCTTCTGGGGCAGGTCACGCCCAATTCATTTTTCTTTTTGAAAGTCTCAAAACAAAACAGGACGTGATTTATCTTGACTTTAGCAAGTGGTGAAGCATTGGAATGGTCTACCCAGGGAAGTAGTGGAGTCTCCATCTCCATCTCGCCTTGACAAAGCCCTGGTGGGGCTGATCTGATGGGTTTGGTCCTGCTTAGAGCAGGGGGCTGGACTAGATGGCTTTTTTAGGTCTCTTCCAGCTCTATTGTTCTATGATTCTATGATAATTGAAACGTAGGCATGCACAACTCTGTGCGGGCAGAAATAGGCAGAAGCAGAGCCTATTTTCAAAAAATACAATTCTGTGCAAGTCTGGATGTCTGAGGACAGCATCCAAAGTATGTGTATACATTTGTATCTAGATTAGTATTTGCTTGATAATGGATTACAAAACAAATATGTTTTTTATTGTTTGTGTTCATTCAGTCGTTACTGCTTGTTACAGACCTTATGTAGCACCTAAAACAGAATATTTTATCCTGCAGTAGCGTTCACAATTTGGTTCAAATGTACTTCATAAACAACCTAAGGCCTAGTCTACACTACTGCAGGCCATCCGTCTAAGTAACCCAACTTCAGCTATATGAATAATGTAGCTGAAGTCAATGTACTTACATCTATTTACCTCTGTGTCTTCACTGTGGTAAGTAGACTGCTAATGCTCTCCTTCATACTGCGGTCACTCCTTTTGTTTCAGTGGAGTAACAGATTTCACGGGAGAGCATTCAGCGGTCAATTTATTGTGTCTATACTTGACAAGATAAATCAAGCTCTGCTGTGTTGGTCTCTGCCTATCAATACAGCAGGTAGTACAGACGTAAGAAAACATTAAAACAGACAAAGTGGAGAAGTTATATTTTATTTGCTTTTTTTTTTTTCATTTACATGCATGAATTCAAGACCACGGAGTGAAAATCCAGGATTCCCATTGTACTGATGCCAAAGCACGATCTGTTTCTGCGCTGATTTCTGCAAAATAAATGTGATCTCAAAATTTTATAACTACCTGGCATTAAAGGTAGCTGAACCATTAGAGCAAATGGGAGCAGCCAGATACATATGTACACTTAAACCTCTCGAAGGGTTACTGGCAAATACAATCGATTCCAGAATCCTGACAGAAGACGACCTTGTCTATGCCCTTCAGCTTGTATAAATTCCGGTTCATGCCTTTTGATCTCCATGGGGCAGTTGCAACTTTCCAGAGGCTACTGTACTTGATGCAATCACATGGGCAGCAGGCAGCTGCTGACTGGAATGACCTTGTCTGTAGACAATACTGTGGCAGCTCCATAATGACCTCAGACCAGGTCCTCCCAGATGCCAACCTAACAGCTTGTCTGGCAAAATGTACAATAGGGAACCACAAGTTACTGTTTGGGAGAAGACTAGCTGCAAGTCAGCCAGGTCCAAGCACTGACAGACTGTCCAGTGCCCACAGTGAAGAAACACACCTGGTGCTTCTTGGGCCTGGCAGGATCCTATTGGTGCTTCATTCCAGGATCTGCTGTCATTACAGCGCCTCCCGCCCCCCCCACCGGAAACTTGTAAAAATTGATGGCAAAGGAGAATCTAGTTGTCGAAGGCCTGTCATAAAGCCTTTGAGATATTGCAGGAGTTTTTATGTTAAGAGCCGGTCTTGTTATCTGGGGTTCCTCAAAGGATTTATTCTGCAAACTGTTGTCTCAGACGTGGGACTGGGGCAGGCCTTTTGCAGGGGACTGAGGGTGAAGGATATAGGATTGGAAGCTGTTACCCAGGGAAAACATATACTCTGCCACAGAGAAGGCAAAACTGGTGGTAGAATGAGTCATGGACTCACTCTGATATTATGTGCTGGGAAACCCATTTTCTTTGGTCACAGACTGTGCTCCTCCCACATAGGTGCATACAAGGAAAGGCACTAACCCAAGGATATTGTGCTGATATCCGTTGTTACAGCCTTGCAGTTTCCAGATGCTTTACCAGGCCAGCAAGAAACAGGAGAATGCCAATTTCTTTTCACACAAAAGGAGGGATAGTCAACCCTGATGACAAACCCTACCATGGTCTGGGGTGGAGCTTAGGGGCTGGAACATAAAGTAGATGTGCAACAAAGTACATAAGCCTCACACTAACATGGGAGGGGGTGAGGAGTGGCTTTGAGCTAGAATGAGCCTGCCCTGCTACCCCTGCAAATCAAGCCAAGAACGTAGGAGGAATTAAAAAGAGGGAACACCACGCAGATGGTGCCAGCCCTGGGAAGGCAATAGGCTGCTGAGTTTCTCCAGCCTTGGAGAGAGGACAGGCAGCCTGCAGAGCCCTGCCCTTGCAGAAGGAGGGTGAAAACCCCCTGAGTTGAAGGAGAAAAGAACTGGAGTCCAGTGAACGCTGGACGCTGACACTCCCATGGCCCCTCTTAGATACAGGAGTTGCCTATCCTGGAGGAAGCTGCTTACAGGCTTTTCTTTACCTTTCTTTTTCTTAAGCCCTTTTGTTGGCTACGGGCTCTTTGGTGGCCTCTGAGGGCACACCAAAAGGGGACTAGACAGTCAAGAGGCCACAGCTGGAAGGTAAGCACCCGCCTCCTAGGCTACATCTACACGTGCACGCTACATCAAAATAGCTTATTTCGATGTAGCGACATCGAAATAGGCTATTTCAATGAATAGTGTCTACACATCCTCCAGGGCTGGCAACGTCGACGTTCAACGTTGACGTTGGGCAGCACCACATCGAAATAGGCGCTGCGAGGGAACGTCTACACGTCAAAGTAGCACACATCGAAATAAGGGTGCCAGGCACAGCTGCAGACAGGGTCACAGGGTGGACTCAACAGCAAGTTGCTCCCTTAAAGGGCCCCTCCCAGACACACTTGCACTAAACGGCACAAGATACACAGAGCCGACAACTAGTTGCAGACCCTGTGCATGCAGCATGGATCCCCAGCTGCAGCAGCAGCAGCCAGAAGCCCTGGGCTACGGGCTGCTGCACACGGTGACCATAGAGCCCCGCAGGGGCTGGAGAGAGAGCGTCTCTCAAACCCCCAGCTGATGGCCGCCATGGAGGACCCTGCTATTTCGATGTTGCGGGACGCGGATCGTCTACACGTGCCCTACTTCGACGTTGAACGTCGAAGTAGGGCGCTATTCCCATCCCCTCATGGGGTTAGCGACTTCGATGTCTCACCGCCTAACGTCGATTTCAACTTCGAAATAGTGCCCAACACATGTAGACGTGACGGGAGCTATTTCGAAGTTGCCGCTGCTACTTCGAAATAGCGTGCACGTGTAGACGCGGCTCTAGAGAGATACCCTGAAGTGCCTCCTGGAGTGCAGGTGGAATAATTGGACCCACATGGGCGCACTCCCCTCTTTACCTGTAGGGGGGTGCCCTACCAGGGACAGATTTGTGACTGTGCCTTTCTGCATCCTTCCTCATTCTGTATGCCCTGCTGTGGTTACTAAAACCACAGTGCAGCCTTTTATGGGCAACTCCCATTGAAGTGCAGGGAGACATCAATGGAAATTGCACCCCTGCATCAGGAACCTATCATCTGAACTCTGTGGTGACCACTTTGACGTTACCTCGAGTATTTTCAACTAACTCTCTTTTCTTTCTGCCTGAACTCCCTTCCCTCCGCCCTCAGGACTCCAAGTTTCTCCAGTGATTAGAGCTGAGGCTCAGGATTTCTGCTTCCAGAAAATTTGCTCTATGTGCATGTTTTTCCCCATTGTTCTCCATATTCCAAACCAAGGGCAAGTCAAAACAGCAGACCCACCGGAGGTTTTTGTTTTTATAACTCTCCCTGGGCAAGTCACGCCCAATTCATTTTTCTTTTTGAAAGTCTCAAAACAAAACAGGATGGACCTAATTGAAACATAGGCCATGCATAACACTGTGCAAGGCAGACATGGGCAGCAGGCAGAGCCTATTTACAAAGTTACAAACCTGTGCACAAGCATCTTCCAGAATGTGTATGTATGTTGGTGTGTATCTAGCTTAACGTTTGTTGCTTGTTAATGATTTCTGTAGTATAAATAAACAGATATTTCGAAGCATGAGCTTTCGTGGGCAAAGACCCACTTCGTCAGATGCACGAGTTGGGGGTGGGTTTCAGAGGAGGATTTAAAGAGGGGGTCTCAGTCAATCCTTCTCTGAAACCCCCATCCCCTCTCATGCATCTGATGAAGCAGGTCTTTGCCCATGAAAGTTTATGCTCCAAAATATTCGTTAGTCTATAAGGTGCCACAGGACTTCTTGTTGTTTTTGAAGATACAGACTAACTCGGCTACCCCTCTGATACTTATAATATACATGTGATTTATTCTGTTTCTTCGTTCATTTCAACTTATTACAGACCCTATAGAGCAGCAGTTCCCAAACTTTTCCAGAGGGGGACCCACTGTGATAATTCAGGAAGACTTGGTGACCCAAGGTAATTCAAAACTGAGAAGGGAGAGCAGAGCTGTAATTAGTTAATTTTGCGCCTGAGGCAAGAATATAAAATTGTGCTCCCTCGTGTTTAGATATTCATAATAGTTATTTCATAGAAAAGAGGAAATATGTTAATAAAATAATAACACTACATTTACTATAGTTAGTTAGAGTTGTGGTGGTAGAAAGACACCCATCCCCAAACTGCTCCCCGCAGCTTAAAACTCACAACCAGGGGCTTGGAGAATCACACTCAGGGGCTACAGGAGTCACATCGAGTCACTCAGGCTGCAGGGGGCGAAGCGTGTCTCAGTCAGAGGCTAGGGGAGTCACACTCTGGGGTTGCAGGGGGCTAGGAGCGTCACATTCAGGGGCTAGGAATTATTCAGGGGCTGCAGAGGGTTAGGGGAGTCATACTCAGGCTGGAGGGGTCTAGAGGGGGCGAACAGAGTCACACTCACTGGGTAGGAGTCACTCAGGGGCTGCAGGGGGCTAAGGGTATCTCACTCACGGGCTAGAAGAGTCACACTCAGGGGCTAGGAGTCACTCACAGGCTGCAGGGAGCTAGGGGAGGCAGAAGGAGCCCTGCAGCTGGAAGCCAGATGGGGCACAGAGCCCTGGCAGGTAGTGCCGGCTGTGGAAACTCTGCTGGGGTCTGCAGGGACCCCATCTCCTGCAGAGGCTAGAAGCCAGGGAGCTGATAGCTCTGCCTCCCCTCCCTCAGATTTAGGTCCTCACTTTACCGAGCTGGGCGCTGCTCCTCAGGTATGGTTCTCTGCCCTGCAGGTTCTCAATGTAATTGATTGGCTTAACTGCCTGATGGCTGTTAATCCAATTAAGAAGTTGAGAACCACTTCGGGAGTGTGAATGGCTTCTTAAGAGCCACCTGTGGAGCCGCCCAGCCGAGCCAGTGACCCTTTTGAAATGTAATCGCGACCCATGTTTGGGAAACCCTACTGTAGAGCATCCTCATCAAAACATTTTGTCTTGGGGTAGCTTTCACAGTCTGATTTAATTGTTCTTCAGAAACAACCAAAGAAAATATTAAAAAAGGAAAATAGGGAGAAGTCATATTTAAGCATATTGCGAGTAAAATATGTGTATGAATGCAGAAGTGAGAGAATTCTGAAATGCATGGTAACTATATTATTAGGTCATAAGAAAAGTATTTTAACGTCCTAGCAAAAATAAATGATATTATGTTGGATGTGCTGGATGCATTATATTGTTCCTAGGAAGGAAAGACTACTATCATAGAAAGAGTTGGGACTCCAGCTGAACATTTGCAGCCATGAGCATCAAGGAGGGATGTATCAAGTGTATGTGCAGGTTTACTAAAGATACAGAGTACTCTTAGAGAAGCATGAGAGAATTTTAGCTTCTGCACTGTAAAAATGGGTTGAGAAAGTCATGTTCAGTCTGACTCTGTCAGGATGAGGGTTCATCTACATGTTGGACATGAGGTTGAATTAAAGCTTGGATTCAAATCACATAGTCAAAATCATGTGAAATCAAAGCCAATATCCATGTCAATATCTGTTGTTTTCAGCTTTCCACCATCTTGAGTGGTAATTAGTTTGAGAGCAGCGCTGCTGTTCTTCCTAGAGCAGTTGAACTGGATCCAGAAAACACTGTAGAGCTCATCTTTTCCAGTTTGGGATCCTACCCAGAACCACAAGAATAAGAGTAAATTTGGATCTACCACCTTCCTCCCTTCTCCCAAACTTTACATGTTGAGAGTTGCAGAATGATCTCAACTTTCACCTCACATCCCTGGAGCTGAAAGCACATTGCAGGCTCAGGTTTGTGACCGGTAAAGCTGGCTTTGTTATGATCAATTCTCCCAGTCATAATTATTTGGAAAAAATATTGTTCAGTGGCTGTATAAACAATTTTAATTGGCTCAGGCGCCCAAAATGTGCTTTTCTTGTTTCGCTGCCAAGGTTGCTTTTGCACTCGCTAATTATGCTGAACTTTACCTTTCAGCAAAAACAGGAAATAAAGCATCCATTACTTGAATGACAACTTTTCAACAAGCCAACATTTCAACATCCGTTGTGTAATTTCCTGCCCAGAGTCAGTTAGGAGCTAAATGCCTTTAGAAATGTAGAGCCCCTCTTGTAAAGGCCTGCTTGGCATTCTGCTACTCAGTAATAGACAACAATGCTTGCAGCTCTGAGAAGTTTTCCTGGAGGCCCCACCAACAGTTCCCCCAAATTATTTGCATCACAGCGATATACATTTTACTGCTGCTTTCTCCCAGTCTGAACATCTTGCCTGTCCCCTTCATTAACTAAGTCCACCACTTTACATATGTGGCTCATTAGTATCCAAGCTTGGCAATCAGCAATGCGTCCCAGAGCACTAGGAACATGAATGCTAACTACTGTTCTTCAAAGATTTCACCTCACAAAACTTACCTGAGGAACCCTGATATGAAGTATCAACTGCCCTAACTTTGTCCAGCAGCCAAAAAATAGTTTGTTAATCATTCTAGGCTACGTCTACACGTGCAGCCAACATCGAAATAGCTTATTTCGATGTTGCGACATCGAAATAGTCTATTTCGATGAATAACGTCTACACGTCCTCCAGGGCCGGCAACGTCGATGTTCAACTTCGACGTTGCTCAGCCCAACATCGAAATAGGCGCAGCGAGGGAACGTCTACACGTCAAAGTAGCACACATCGAAATAGGGATGCCAGGCACAGCTGCAGACAGGGTCACAGGGCGGACTCAACAGCAAGCCGTTCCCTTAAAGGGCCCCTCCCAGACACAGTTGCACTAAACAACACAAGATCCACAGAGCTGACAACTGGTTGCAGACCCTGTGCCTGCAGCATAGATCCCCAGCTGCCGCAGAAGCAGCCAGAAGCCCTGGGCTAAGGGCTGCTGCCCACGGTGACCATAGAGCCCCGCAGGGGCTGGAGAGAGAGCATCTCTCAACCCCCCCAGCTGATGGCCACCATGGAGGACCCAGCAATTTCGACGTTGCGGGATGCGGATCGTCTACACGGTCCCTACTTCGACGTTGAACGTCGAAGTAGGGCGCTATTCCTATCTCCTCATGAGGTTAGCGACTTCGACGTCTCGCTGCCTAACGTCGAAGTTAACTTCGAAATAGCGCCCGACGCGTGTAGACGCGACGGGCGCTATTTCGAAGTTGGTGCCGCTACTTCGAAGTAGCGTGCACGTGTAGACGCAGCCCTAGTGAGTTAGAGTGGCCAGCTGATCAATTTAGGCCTATTGTGGTGAGGCAAGAGGTGGAAAGAGAGAAGTAGGAATCGAGGAATTGATTTTGATGGTCCTAGGAAGATCTGACCTATAAAACAAGAGGGACCTGGAATTTTTATACAGAAACAGTGCTTTTCTTGAATGCTAAATCATAAGTATTTGTTCCAAGTAGAAAACTGGTATGGAAAAATAACACATTAGTTCTGTGGCTGATGAACGCCCTTTTTGTGTTGGCTGAGGGTGCACTGACTTTTACATCCCCAAAACCACTATTTTCTGCAGGTGCTGCTGGTGTTGCATCTGCAGTGCATTGTGGGCAACAGACCTAAAGCCAATGGAATAATGCCATCACGATAAAAGGACTGATTGTTGAAACCCTAAACCTCTAGCACACAACATTCCACACATTTTGTAGTGTGCTGGTCCACAGACTGCTCTTGTCACTTTCTCCTGTATCCTGGCTTTCCCAGAATGCTCTTTGATAGTGAAAATTTCCCCTGAATTAATCTGATATTAATTTTAATGAAGTCTCCTTCTTCCGCCTTCATACACAGTACTGGACTGTATCACTTCTCCAGCTAAGACAGCTAATAACTTGAACTTGTAAATGCAGGGATGGAACATTTCCCAGTTATGCATTTATCTGCTGTTAGTGTTGACAGTCTGGAGCTGGGATGAGGGTAGGAAATGTGAGCTACCACTGTGATGCAACTTTACATTACAACATTGAATATATACTAATTAACTTATTTACCTCATCACTTATTTTTAACTCAGTTCATTTTATTATCATAGGAAGCTCATGAGCGTGTTTGTGACTTCTTACATAAAACAGGTACTTTCAAATTACGGATGTGGATTTAGTCTTTCTTCTGCCAGATCTCTGGCACAAACACTCTAAATTACAGATTTACCCAGGATGTCTGAATGTTAGACCATAGGGCCTTATGGGAAGATAACTTGTCCTGTTTCTGACCCAGTTGGGTTCAGGTGTGAGTGCTCACAGTTGTTCAAGCACCTTGCCATAAATGCTTACACAGGGCAAGGTACAGGAATGGGATGGAAATACTGTCATTTCCCTGATGTATTGAAAATGCGTATGGGCTCCAAGCTATGGCACAAACAGCAGAGATGAGCTGAGTATGCTGGGTACGGTTTGTGAAAAGTTGTTGCATGGGTTTTAATTTTGCAAAACTCAACTCAGCAGTTGTTAGGATCCAAGATCCACAGCATCCAAAATATTAACATTTAGGGGATGGGGAAGGATTTCAGATCATGGAACAAGTCTTTGACCAGCTTTTCCTGGGTTCTTCTGGTGGAAGGTGAATATGAGCTCCAGAACATGAATGTTCCCCTGGCCCTAACCTCCCTAAGTCCATGAGGGAATATAGCCGATCTGAGTGACCCTGAACCTCTAATGGAGGGAGTGGTGCAGTGGAGTGGCTAGGGAAGGGATTTTCTGTGTAGGGTGTTAGAAAAGCACATGAAAAACTGGGTGGACTTTCAACTATTCAGGCAGCTGGAGTCAAAATGCTCAGGACCTGACTTTTCAATAATTTCAAATGAGCCCATGTGTTGATGGTCCATTTTGATAAATGAATGGGAGGATTTAAGATGTTTAGCAGATAGACAGACTTTATCCCCCACTCTTAGGGTCGCTGCAAATTGGCAGTTAGGGTTGGCATGACACTTAGGTGTTTCCTTAACAGCTTCCAGATGCTCCAGGTGAAGTTAGTAAAAGTGAATGATGAGGTCTGCTGAAGGAGGAACTTGTGATTCTGCAGGGGTGAGAAGCTGGAGGTAAGGCTGAAAACCATGACATGGACTATATTGGATGGTGTTTTATTGGATGGAGTTATTGTAAGTAAATTTGGTATATGGCAGGAAAGTGACAAGCAATGTTCCCTCTAATCTTTTGCACCCATGCGTGGATTTTTTTCCATCCACATGCGAACCAAAGCATGTGCAAATGTGCACCACCAGTAGAAACAAAAAAAACCTAGCTGTGGGATCTCTGTTAATCAGCTGAGTGACCATGCAAGCATACAGTTTACAGGGAACACTGGTGATGAGTCATTTTGATGGCAGTTAAGGAAACATCAGAGGTATTACTCAAGGATTTGGGCTATCTGCTCTGTCTGCTTGTTGGTCTGCAGATGGTAGGCTGAGGAGGTGAAAAGTTCAGTTCCTAGGAGTTTACAGGGGTCATACCAAAGCCAGGAGGTGAATTGTGGGCCCTGAGCAGACACTATTCGAGCTGGCAATCCATGGAACTGAAAAACATGATTTTGAAAAAGGCAGGGTGTTTCCTGAGTAGAGAACAGAAAGTGAAAAGAAATAAAGTGTGTCATCTTAGTGAACAAGTCAACTGCTACAATAATGCTAGTGCAATACTAGGAGCAAGGTACTTCTACAATGAAATCCAATGAGATCTCACACCAGGATAGAAGTAAACAGAGCGTGGAACAGGCTGGGTGGTTAACATGTAGGGACTTGCTCCAACAGCAGTCAGAGGAGCTGACACTTTTGCCAGGTCAGTACTCACCCTTGGCAACCAGAAACTTCATACCACCAAGTCCTGAAATTTCTGATAGCCAAAATGCTAAGTTGCTGGCATATCATAGCACACCCACATTTCAAGTCTAGGCTGACTTTCTGGAATGGCAAGGCATTTCCCATAAGCCTGTAAATCATTATGCAAATAGAAAGCCAAGCTGACAAGGATATTGTAATTATTAAATGTCCAATAGATTTTTGACTACTTCCAGGTCTTTGGGGAGTAACCTCCAAATAACAGACATCAAATCCTGGACTATGGATTAAATAAAATTATCTAGTTGTAGTAGAGTATCTCGGAGAGCCGTGTTCAGATGGGTATATTCATTCTTTCAGGAGAAGGCCTCTGTTTTCCTGTTTCATGTCACAAGGCAGGAGGTAATGATCAAATTAAATCTGGTAAAGAGAAGTGATCATTGGTTCTTCCATTTATTAAGATTATGGGTCATTCAAAGATATTCTTGGTTTTTGTTATCTGTAAAGCACTGGATTAGGAATTTAGCCTCCTCCAAAAGATGTCTCCGTTCTTCAAAAGTTGCTTTGATCGTCTGCAGCTCCTTGTTCCAGTTATCACAGTTTTTCTCAGCAAGGGCTAGTTTATGGCAATAACGTTCACAAGGACGGTAGTTAGTTAGAGGGGGCCTACATTTTTCAGAAGCACAGCCCCAGATGTGAAGTTCAATGTATCTGTTTCTTTGGTAAAAGATTTGCTTGGGTCTGGATGCACAAGAATAGTAGCTGAAGTGAAAGTTTTCTTCAGTTGATCAAAGGCAGACTGTACTTCCTCCAGACAAAACAAACCTGTGTTGGGGGAGTGCAGGTATTGGAGAATCCATCACTGAAGCACCAATAAAAATTGACAGATCCAAGAAACCACTGAAACCTTTCAGTACTTCTCCTCGGGCTCATCTACACTAGCCCCCCTCCTTTGCAGGGGAGGATGTAAATGAGCTGGATCAGTGAATAGCAACAAGGTGCTGTGCTGCATGTGCAGCACCTCATCGGCATAATTCTTGCCGGGTGAACTTCGAAGTTTCTAACTTCGAAGCACCAGCAAGCCATGTAGCCACAGGCGCTTCCAAGTACCCGTGCAACTTCGAAGTTCCCTTCCTCTCAAAATGCTTTGGAAGTAAGGGAACTTCGAAGTTGCGTGGGTACTTCGAAGTGCCCACAGCTAGACTGTTTGCCGGTGCTTCAAAGTTAGCAACTTCGAAGTTTGTGCAGTGAGAATTATGCTAATGAGGTGCTTTGAAGGAGGGGCTCGTGTAGACAAGCCCCTAGTGATAGAAGATACTTTCTGTGGGTCATTGTTAGGCCCTGGAGAGAAGTGATATAACCAAGAGATTTGAAAGTGTCCTTGCTGAATTCACATTTATCTGGTTTGGCATAGAGGTGACTCTGGCAAAGTGTCAAAGACAATGCAAACATATTGCTCATTTAGCTTCTGGTTGTCAAACAAGGACAGAATATCATCTGAATAGAAAACAACAAATCAGCCTAGCATGTCCCAGGAAATGATGTTCATTAAATGCTTCCCAACACCCTCTTTCTAGCCCAAAAACTTCAGCTCGTGGGCCAGGCAGAAAAAATGGGATTTGGACAATAGCTGATCTGCTAGTCTAGTCATCCTGCCCCTCAGGCTAAAATCAGGGTGCTGGGAGAGGGAATCATCATCCTAGAAGGTAAATTAAAAGTATGTCAAGCAGTAGAGCCAGGAGTTCTGGACACAGAACAGGTACAGGACAGTGGCACGGCAAACTTCCATCATACTGTAAGCTGTGGTTGTGGCCTCAGAAGACAGGCAGGGTATGTCTATACAACAGCTAAATACCCAAAGCTGGCCCATATCAGCTGAGTTGTGCTCATGGGGCTCCTTCTGTGGAGCTGTAACACTGTGGTGCAGAAATTTTGGCTCAGGTTGGAGTCTGGTCTCTGGGACCTTGACCCATCACGGGCCCAGAGTTCAGGCTCCAGTCAGAACACAAACATTTACACCACTATTTTACAGCCCCTCATTTGAGCCCCATGAGATCAAGTCAGTTGACCTGAGCCAGCTAACAGTGTTTAATAGCCATGTAGCCACACCCTAACATTAAGACCCAGAACAACTGCTTTGTTCATTTTCTAGTCTGTGTCTAAAAGAGGTTTACGTTCTCTTCACCCAGCTTGCTGAGCTCTAGTGGGCCAAGCAAGCAATAGGTATATGCCACCTCAAAGGGATGAATGAGGATGCTCCTTAAATTGCCTATAAAACACCTTGATTCAAACTGCTGAGGTTGACATGGACAGTTTGCTAAGCTTATTGATCATCTTTGGTTTAAATTAAAGCTTGATGTCCTGGAACAGGCTATTCAGCACAGAACTAATGGGATGGGACGAGATACAGGGAGCAAAAAAGACATATACACAGAGGGGAAATGGATGATTTTCAAACATACATAAAAAGGTTATATGCTGAATAATTCTGCGGATGTTAGTAATGAATACAATGGCAATAAAAAGAGTCCAGTGACCAGTAAGGAGGCTTTTGGTGTGTGATTAAAGGCAAACAGGCAGCTTACAATGTCAGAACAGGGAGATGAAACAGAAGATGGTGCTAATGACTGTAACCATATGTACACAACCTAAGAAATTTCTGCCAGAATTTCAAGGTGGTTTTTGGGCAGCTGGCTTATATGTCATTCTGTTTATATACAAATACATACAATAAAAGAAAGGGTGGCCCTAGGATGGGAGATGCCAATTGGTTGTACCTTCAGGATGGACCTTCCTGCTCAACCCTAATTTATATTATATTACCAACTTTTGTTGACAAGTTTTATCAACACCCAAAGATCGGCCAAACAAAAATCACCAGAGGGTGTTCACACTTGCTCTCTCTGTTGATAGATCACGTGCTCATTGGGAGCACCATCACTGGCAGTGTGAGCAGAGGTGAAAGTAAGTGGGTGCGCCCTGGTGCTCAGCTCTGGCAATAGCTGGCTGAACTGTAGCAAAAGCCAGCAGGAAGCTACTTAAAAAGCTGGCAGGGACCTGGGTCTCAAGAGGACAGTACCTGTAAGAAATGTTACTTTCATCCCTGACTGTGGGTATGTATCCCTCAGTATAGTGTTGTGGGAAGGCAGAGCTGATCACTGCACACCTTGGGATTCCCTCTGAATTCTCCCACAGCCTCCTCAGCATCTCTGTGAACTCCTGATGCTGAGGAATGTCAAAGCAGCAGAGCAATTCATCCCTCTCCCTGTGCAGTAGTCGTCTGCCTGTGCCTGCTGCTGTGTTCCTAGTGCAGAGCAGAACAGGAACACTCCATTGATTTGTTCCTCAAATGGAGCCTCTCACTTAGTTGTCAGATATTTCCCAGAGTTCTGAAAGGGGCGGGAGAGATGCCTGCAGGACAGCAGAGATCAAACCACGGAGCAAAGCCATCAGGGCAGGCATTGTGGGATGCTGTCTACACTGGCCCTTTGTCAACAAAAAAATGGAGAGGAAATGAAAATAAAATGTCTCTTCCGGGGGTAGAAGATTTTTGTCACCAAAACTGGGTGATTTCCTGACAAAAGTCGCATTGTTGTGTGAACACTCTCGCTATTTTGTCACCAAGAGGCAATTTTTGGTGACAAAACTTGGTAGTGTAGACATATCCTATCACACTTATCAGCATGATATGTGGAAGAAAGGAAAGAACCATTAAAATGAAAAATATAATTGGGTTAAGGAGAAGAAAAGAGGTTGTCAGAAGAAGGAAACAGTCCAGGCAGGGAAGAAAAATGCAGCAGGATGCAACAGGGCAGAGGCAGTTTTATTCATCTTGTAATCGAAAGAAAGAGAGGAAGAAGAGAAGTAAGGATAAAGGAAAATGATCTGGCAAGTGAAACAAACAAGCAGTCCTGTAGCACTTTGAAGACTAATTAACTAATTTATTAAGTGATGAGCTTTTGTGGGGCAGACTCACTTCTTCAGATCAGGAGATAGTGCTGTACTGGAAATGGTGCTGAAAGTGAATTGGCATGACAATTCACTTTCAGCACTATCTCCAGATCTGAGGAAATGGGTCTGCCACATGAAAGCTCATCACCTAATAAATTATTTTGCCAGTTTTTAAAGTGCTACAGGACTGCTTGTTTGTTTTGTTAAGATACAGACTAACATGGCTACCTCTCTGCTACTGGCAAGTGAAGACAGATTTAATTGAAAAACTGGCTGCAAATGTTGATTAAACAAAATGGTTCAGTAAAAGATTAAGGCAAGCAAAGTAAAACACACAACATTCAAAATGTTCCAGTAGATTTAGGATTAGAGAATCTGCGAACAAACAGAAAATACCATATGCAAACAGAGAATACTGAGCAAGAAATAGTACTGAGGGTATAATGAGTGAGACACAGCAGTCTGGGACAGATCTGGTGATTGTCACAAGCTTTATGTGACTTGTTTTCAGCACAGAAATGTAATCACTATTTAGAAAGCAGGGAGAGGCTCAAGCCAAAACCCTAGATCCCACAATCCCAAGTTTGAGGAAAGTTCAGCTTTGAAGATGTGTTGTGGTTTGGGTCATAACCTGAAAAAACCCTCAAGACCGAAAATTTAAAAAGCGTCCCTTGACTTTGATGCCTTCTTGTATGGATGCCCAGCTTGAGACACCAAAGGGGCTGGCTTTTAGAGGTATTTTCTATTCTGAACTGTCTTCAATTCAATGGGAGCTGCAGGAACTTAAAGGCCCACCGTATCGAAACTGGGCACCCCCAAATTGGGGCACTTAAAATTGGAAGCTGCTTTTGAAATTTTGGCTATACACTTCCAGACCAGAGCAATGCAATAAGCTGCTTTTTATGAAAGGAAATTAAAACAAAGCGAGGAAGAAAGTATGATGGATTCTGCCATGTACACCAGTATCAACAATTACAAACTCCTGTGTCATTAATTCAACAGCAGTGTTGACTTTTCTTCCCTGCAGCAGCATTATGAATGCAAGAATAAAGGAAGTAGAAAGAGAGGAAAGGAACCAAAATAAGGTCTTTAAAATGTATACCAATAAAAAGGTTCATCCTGTTGATTTAGAAAATGTCCTGCTTCTTGCCCTTTTGCCAGATTTACAGTCTTCCCTCCAAACATAAATCCAGAAGTAACACATGAACTCTTGCCTACCTTTTCTATTCCATCTCCCCAGTCACAGCTCTAGGAATGCAACAATATTTAAAAGTCTGACACTGACACCCGCATGCAAACTAGAATGAAATGCTGTCTGCTGTATGACATAGCTTTCTGAAATAGGCAGAAAGAGCCTGATTCTCTTTTGCCTCTCTATGGTGCTCCACTACCAGGGAACGGACAGCTGATGAATGCTTCTCTTAGCTACAAAGGGATCTCAGAAAACTGAATGATGGGGAATGAAGTGGCAGATGAAATTCAATATTGATAAATGCAAAGTAATGCAAATTGAAAAACATAATCTTAGCGATACATACAAAATGATGGGGTAAAATCAACTGTTAACACTAAGAGATCTTAGAATCTTAATGGAGATTTCTCTGACAACATCTGCTCCATGTGCAGCAGCAGTTAAAAGGCTAACAGAATGTTAAGAACCTTTATAGAAGGGATAGATAGTAAGACATAATGCCACTATATAGCTCCATGTTACCCCCGCATTTTGAATACTACATGCAGTTCTGGTTATCTCATCTGAAAAATAATATATTAGAAGTGGAAACCATGCAGAAGAGGGCAACAAAAATAATTAGGGGCATGAAACAGCTTTCAATGGGGAGAGATTAAAAACAATAAGTGTTAAACTTTGAACAGAGAGATGACTAAGCGGAATTATAATCGAGGTCTAAAAAATCATGAATCATATGACTAAAGTGAATAAGATAGTGTTACTTACCTCTTAATACAAGAATTAGGGGGCATCAAATTAAATGATTAGGCAGCAGGGTTAAAACAAACAAAAAGAAGTACCTGCTGCGGAAAGCACACAGTCAACCTGTGACAATTATTCACAGGAGATTTTGTGAAGGCTAAAAGTATAACTGGGCTAAAAAATAATTAGATATGTTTATGGAGCAGAGGTCCATGAATAGCTACTAACCAACATGATCAGAGATGCAACCCCCTGCGCTGGGTGTCCAGTAACGTCTGGCTGACAGAAGCGAGGACTGGATGACAGAGAATGGATTACTCGATAATTGCCTTCTTCTGTGCATTCCCTCTGAACCGTCTGGCCCTGGCTACAGTCAGATGACAGGACACTGGTCTAGATGGGCCATTGGTCTGACCCAGTACAATCATTCTTATGATTTTGTCACCAGAGCTCAGGCAGGATGAAGAATCTGCCTCTCTGTTAAAAGCACTGCAAGTAACATCAAATGTGGGCTTGTCTCTTGTTTTGATTTGAAATGATGAAGAGATCCAGCTGTGTTTCTAATCCCAAACAGGAGCCAGTCTGAAGTCCGGAGAACCATCATTGGGAACTCAACAGTGAATAACTTTAGTCAATAAACGTAATTTACTATATCTGCCAAGTACTCAGAAAACAGGGTATTCAGAGGGCAGTTGCTTTGTAACCTACTAACACAAATACAAACATGTATTTTATTCAGCATATATGTAGGCTCCCCACCACCGCCACCAAATGAGGACACTTGCACTGAGTACTTCATTAGCATCTCTTTGAAATAATCCAGATTTAGGGCCTGATCCTCCTTTTCTGGACAATGAGACAGAACTCTCAGTGATTTCAGTGGGTGCAGGACTGAGCTAATACTGGGAAGGGTTGCAACTGCTTTGGAGGATAGGGTCATAATTCAAAATGATCTCGATAAATTAGAGTAATGGTCTGAGGTAAACAGGATGAAGTTTAATAAGGAAAATGCAAAGTGCTCCACTTGGGAAGGAACAATCAGTTTCACACATACAAAATGGGGAGAGACTGTCTAGGAATGACTACAGCAGAAAGTGATCTAGGGGTTATAGTGGGCCACAAGCTAAATATGAGTCACCAGTGTGATGCTCTTGCAAAAAAAGCAAACATGATTCTGGGATGCATTAACAGGTGTGTTGTGAACAAGACACGAGAAGTCATTCTTACGCTCCACTCTGCCCTGGTTAGGCCTCAGCTGGAGTATTGTGTCCAGTTCTGGGCACCATAGTTCAAGAAAGATGTGGAGAAATTAGAGAGGGTCCAGAAAAGAGCGGCAAGAATGATTAAAAGGCTAGAGAATGTGACCTATGAAGCAAGGTTGAAAGAACTGGGCTTGTTTAGTTTGGAAAAGAGAAGATTGAGGGGTGACATGATAGAGGTTTTCAGGTATCTAAAAGGGTGTCATAAGGAGAAGGGAAAAAACTTGTTCTTTTTGGCCTCTGAGGATAGAACAAGAGCCAAGGGACTTAAACTGCAGCAAGGGAGGTTTAGGTTGCACATTAGGAAAATGTTCCTAACTGTCAGGGTGGTCAAACAGGAGAATAAATTGCCAAGGAAGGTTGTGGAATCTCCATCGCTGGAGATATTTAAGAACACGTTAGACAGATGTCTATCAGGGATGGTTTAGACAGTACTTGGTTCTGCCGTGAGGGCAGGGGGCTGGACTCGATGGCCTCTCGAGGTCCCTCCCAGTCCTAGTATTCTATGATTCTGTGTGTTTCTGGGACTGAGCCCTGCTCTGATTCACATCCCATGGGACCTACTGCACTGTGTTATCTGCCTGGCCATAGGCTGGGGCAGGAAAGAAAGTTCAGTCCCTAACTAGTCCTCTTGTGTGTCACCACTATATTAGACTGGTCAGCTTGTGAGGTAGAAATGCTGTATGGCCTGCCCCATTTACAGCTACATTTCAGCCTGGAAATCAGCAAGAAAAGGTTATTAATATAAAAAAAAATCAAGAAAAAAATATGCTTTCCTTCAGAGGCAAGTGAGAGGCAGATAGCCCTGCCAGAATGAGAGCAGGCACTGACAGTGTTCCCACTAATTCTTCCAGCCATTGGGTTGAATAAATTTTGTTATGTGCACCAAAGCAGGTAGAGATGTGCTCCACCAATAAAACACACACACTGCCACTGCAAGTGCTCCACTAATCAGCTGGGTGGAACCTGAATCTCTCCTGGGTGGCCACCCAAGCGGTCAGCTTCGTGGGAACACTGGGCACACAGTATCTCTCCTTGGTGAGTTAATGCACCTCAGCCAGCGCTTACCCCTGCTATGCCAGCCCTTTACTTCTCCTGGGAAACAAACAAACAAACAAACAAAGGTTGAATGGTATCTCTGGTGTACTAAGAAATGTCGGCTGGCTGTGCTCAATGGAGCTGCAGCATGGAAGTGATTGTATGAAAGCTTTACCAGGAGATCTGGATATAAAGGTTTCCAGAGAGGCACAGCATAGAAGGTGCACCCCAAAAGGAGAAAGGGAAAAGGTAGTTATTATGCAACCTTAGGGACAGGATGGAAAGGACCGCAAGGCAGGGACAGCAAGGCCAATCTAGCCTAACTCCCTGCCAAAGTGCAGGATTTGTTGTCGCTAAACCATCCAAAACATGTGGCTATGAACATTATGCTATATTTCCACCCCCTGGATTCTAGGTTACTACAGCTGCCAAAATGGCTCCCAGACTAAGTTAGAGCACTCCCAGGGGAGCACTAGGTGCTGGAGGGTCATCCCTCCCATTTTCAGCCTATACCAGTACTAGCAAGGAGGGGACAAAACAGGGCTGCTTATGTTGGCTCATATGCTAGTGGAATTGTCCCTTGGCTGCTCATGGCTCCTACAGTGCAGTGGAGTGGAGCCCGGAGCTGTGCTGTGTCCCAACCAACATACAAAGTAGTAGAAACACACAGGGTGATGATCTGGGAAGAATCTGAAGACCGGAGGCATCATAAATATGGCTTCTCTTAATAGCTATTAACACTCAGGTCGTATAATATTAAGGAACCCTTTTTTTTTAATCAAACTATGAAAGGAATTCACAGCCCAGCAAAGAAGTGGAAACACTTTGGCCCACAAGTCACAAATCACAGGTCCTTTTCTGTAGCTCACTCCATGACCTTGAGCAAGTCACAGGACCTCCTTGCACATCAATTTACTCTTTTGTGAATTGATTGGAACACTATTTGTGTAACTCACCTTGGTGTTCTGAATCTTAATTCATTATTGTCTGCAAACCCCTTTGAGCTACTCTGCAGGCTGGAGTTAGATAAGTACAATGAATAACACTCTAATGAGAGCTAACAGAAAGTTCCAGGCATGAATAAGAGCACCAGGGTCACGGCAATTTGAGGACAAGTATGCAGATGTTTTACAAATATAATATGTTCATTGCAGATGTATATTTGTATGTATCCAGCAGGCTGTGGTGACCAGGAAGAGCTATCACAGGAAGCCATCTGCACAAAGCTAGCCTATCAATGTGCTGTTTGCAGTTGGGGGTCTACAGGAAGTCAGCCATACAGGAAGTCAAGTCAGGCCAGCTGCATTCTCAAACAATTTCTGTCCCTGGCAGTTTTCTCCTTGACACTGTCCATAAATGACATCAGGGAGGAAGTAACTTGTCAATTGAAAATCATCACCTATTATTAGCTGTGGTGAATGCAAAGTACTTCAGTACAGAGATCAAAGTATAACAGATTTGGGTTTACTTCCTCTTGGGCTTTATTGATGGGAAATCTATTTCAAGTAGTAATAATTACAGAAATACAATGATGCCTTTTCCAAGGAAAGAAGTATTTTTTCCACCCAGAAATGCATGCTTGAGTGGTTCAGTTAATTCACAAGACCACAGAAGAAAAAAACAGAATCAGTTTTCTGGGGTAAAAGACCCACAGTAACCAAGACAAGAAAGTTGTATGGATAGGGAGGGATGAAGTCCACCAAGGACCTTCCCCCTCAACTCATAAGCAAGCAACAGTGTACAAAACTCCCCTCGGATCCCAATGGAGAGTTCTTGCTCTGTGTTACCAAAGAAAGCCAATCACATTTCTCCTGCCTCAGAATTAACAGTGTTTTTTCAGAGCTAAATAATGACTATTCTCTTGCTGCTGTTTAGTATTCCAACAATGGTGGGCAGGAAAATGCTAGGGAATTGTGTTGTTGAGAATGAAAACAATTAAATTGTTCACAACTAAGATGAGAACAAAACATATCGTGGAAAATATCACAACTTAAAAATATTCTTCCTATGGCCAGGCTGCCTGCTCTTTAATTATTGTAGTTTTTGTCTTGTAAAAGTCTTCAGAAAACCCTCACAACAGGGGCTCGTAGAAAGACATATTCACTCACAATCAAATACCTTATTTACATTTGTCTCCTATTGATCATAAATCAAGAGGATTGTGCAGTCATTTCATCAAAACAATGTCACCAAAAGAAATAGAAGCAACATGACTTTTGCATTCCTAGCATTTTTCTTTATATCACCTGAAAGTGATCAAAAGAAATCCACTCTTCCTACAGAACATGAAACTGTAAGCTGAAAGCTGCAACACTTATCTTAGAAAGGAAACAAAGATGTACTGCCCCCAAAAGCTCATTTTTGCTATATCTACTACAGCTGTGTGCCTTAGGTGAATGCATACTGAAACAATACAATTCAAAGGAGTGATTTGGTGAATAATAGCAGGGAGGGTAAATACAGACACCGGTGACCAACAGTGGGTACGACACAGGCTGTAATGCAAAGTATACATTCCCTATATAGTAAGTAACGGAACTAGGAATACAGAAAATAAGAGGGCATTGGAGATATCTCTGACTCTAAAATAGAACATCCAAACATAGTGAGTCCCTAACAAATAGCAACATTACCTTTCTGTCAAGGTGTCATATTGAGGCACCGTTAATGACCTACCAGCTTCACAGCTGCAGAACAACACAGTCATATGAGCAGGAGAAATTGTGAAATAAACTCAATCGGGGCAGAAATGAGGAAGGAAACAACATGTTAAATCATTTTATTTTCTAAGATCACTCTGTTCCTTACAGATAGAGACTTAGAATTGTAGCTGATTACAGTGCAATGATTTGATTAAAAGCGTGGGTGAGAGAAAGAAAAAGAGGGATCTAACAAAGTGATTTCTATCAGTTTTGAGCAATATCCTGACCCTGCATTTCATTTTGCAGAATCAGGAATTCTAAAGGGCATTTATCTTTAAATGTGTATGGATCAGATACTGACCTCAGGGACACCAGTGTGACTCCACTGAATTCGCACGGCAGTAACCGTGAAGTTAATCCAAGTTCACATCAGTGTAACTGTGCAGTGGTTGACACTAAATGAATTAACAGAGGGTTTTTTTAAAGCTAGTTTGTACATTGCGAGTTTCTCTTCTTGGAAGGGAGGGGGCTTGTACAGCATTTGCTGATAAGTTACACTGCATTTCAACCCTACATATTCCATCCAGCCAATTTAATTTGTAATACAACCCATGGTTTGAAAGTTAATGGGATAAACTCTGCTCTCAGTAGAACTTCTGAAATGCTATTGAGATCTAGATCATTCCTTTGCAGCTCCAGACAAATTTGTGCACCTCTGTCCTGCTGCAGAAGGTTAAAGCTGCATTTCTTTTGTATTACCCAGTAATCTTTATGCTTGGTGGTAAAGTTAATGCTCGGTACTGTCATTTACCACATAGGTTACTGAACAGCTTTCAGAGTGCAATGACTTTCAGTTGCTACCAGCTTAGAGCAGATGTGAATCGGTGAGCTAGAGGTGAAAGAATTTCATTGGTTTTTCAGCAGCAGAGCACTTCCAGGGTTAAAATCAATTGCCAAACAGGAAATAAGAATGACCATCATTTTTAAAAGGATCATTAAAAAGAACCTAGGAGTCCTTATTCCAGTCCTCTGTTATAGCCACTAGAAAGCAAACTCCCTCCATAAACCCTGCAACTGTCAAGGTCTGCAGTTCTCTTGAGGCTTGGTGAACAGAGAATGGAGGGGGGCGGGTAGGGTGGGAGAGACGGAATGTTTGTTAGCTCTCTTTTTTGGTGCACTTGCTCTTTTTAATAAAGACGAAAACAGGATTCTTGAGGAGCGCATTAGTTGCTCCATACACACAGAGGAGCAAATGGATTCTGGTGAGCACACAGCCAGAGGATAACACAAAGGAAAAGCCCCTTTAATCTCTTGCAGCAGTACAGCAGTGCCCAGCGTTGTCATGAGCTGCAGGAGGAGTGATGGCTTTGTTGCTGACAGCCTTCTAATTGGATGTTAGTAGGGGCCAGGAGAGAATAGCTCTAAAAGCTGTGTGTGCGCCAACAAGTGTGTTTGCCATCAAGAGAGATCAGTTGAGAAGTGGGTAGGGTAAGTACAACAGTACTGAAATGCTGGGTGTGTGGCATGGCCCAGGACAAAGTTTGTTACTGCCAGAGGTATAAGCAGCTATAAGCAGGTATAAGGCTTGACTGGAATCTGTAACAACCAGCATAGCTCAATTATTCTTGAACTTCTTTATTCCATCAGAGAAACATTTCACCGCCCAACAGCCCAAACCTATACTGCATGGGTCATCTAACATTCCAGTTTGTAAACCACCAGGAAGGCCACTACCGATCCATACACTCTGCCTTCGCTGCAGTAGCAGAGCTGTGAGGGGCTTTCCAGCTAGGACAAAGGAAAACCTTAAAAAAACAAAAAAACCCATAAAGGTTGGAAACATCAACTGGATGCTGAATGAACGTTTACTGCTTGGCAGAAATGTAGAAGGAATGTCATTTCCGCAGCCTGAGAGAGAACATGTTTTCCCAAGTTAAGAGTCAACTGAGGTTAGCTGAGGCATTTGCTGCTCTGGGTCTTGTCCACATGCTAGGGTCTAACCGATTGCCATATTTGGGGTTAGGAAGGAATTTTTCCCTGACTCAGATTGGCAGAGACCCTGGGGGCTTTTCGTCTTCCTTTTCAACGTGGGGCATGGGGTCATGGGCAGGTTTAAACTAGTGGTGAATTCTCTGTATCTTGAAGTCTTTAAATCATGATTGAGGACTTCAGGAACTCAGCCAGTGGTTAGTGCATCTATTACAGGGCAGATGAGGTTCTGTGGCCTGCAATGTGTAAGAGGTCAGACTAGATGATCGTGAAGGTTCCTTCTGGTCTTAATGTCTAGATCTGTTAGGGCCAGATTTTGTACTTTGTCACAATGGGGTTTTATTGTCATTGAAAGAGAAATTTGTCCTGGAATACTCATTTGCTGCAGAGTGATGTCTCTGATTGAAACATGGGCAAGAACTGAAATACAGGTTGGACCTCTCAGGTCCAGAACTCTTGAGATCTGACAGGTCCTGAATGAGGGAGTTTGCCAGACCAGGGGTGGTCAGTTCTAGCTCCCCTGTCTGGGTCCACTCCTAGTGCTAGCTGAGGGCCCTGTGGCTGCCTCCCTTTCCTCCTCTAGCCCTGGCTGCTGGCCCACACAGATTGGTCCCACTTCCAGCCCCAGTTGGACTGCAAGCCCTGCTACCACCCAGCCTGCTCAGGCTGCAAGCTCCATTGTTGCATGCCCCACTCAGGCTGCTGGACCCACCCAGGCCCTGCTTAGGCTGCCTGCCCCAGCTGGTCTGCTGGCCACTGTTCTTCTTGGGCTGCCTGTCCCACACCACCAGTTCCCAGTCAGATTCCCAGCCACAGCCATCTTCCTGCCACCTGACTCCCAGCTACAGAGGCTCTCTGGTCCCATAGATGTTTCTGAAGCAGAGAATCCCAGGTTTTAGAGATTCAGTCTGGACTTGCTGAAATATCTGTGGGCCTCTGGATATAGCTGCATAACTCACGTCAGCCCTGAAAGTCCTCCCCTCATAACCTCCACATGATAACCAGACCTTCCAATGCTGCAATGTACATGCAGAAAGCAACATATCTCAAGGGACAGCTTTTGTGACTAATAGCAGGGGGTGCAAATAGGTATACTGTTTTGTGACCAAGAATGGGTAGGAAAGTACCTAACAGTCCTGCCAGAGATCCTCAAAGCATCCCAGCTCTTCTACATTCATTTAAGCACTCTAATTTGCTCCCAAAGCAGAGCTGGCACCCCACAACAGCTGTAGAGGCCCTTCTGAGATGAAACAGATGTCTTATACTAGCAATTAGTGCAGAAAGCAAGGAGGTAGAATAGCAGGGAATTGCCAGGAGCTGAATTCTTCTCTTGATTACTCACTATGACCCCAGTGAAGTCAATGGGATTGCACCCATGTAACTGAAAGGAGAATTTAGCTCCTCATTTACAAGACTACCAGGATTATATTCGCTATGGAGCTGTCAGAAGTAATGGATTCTTTAACAAATGCAGCAATTTGATAGGACCATTCTAAATAGCCAGAGGATGTAATAACAGCAGGGAAAAAAATAAAAGTTAGATTGCAGCCAGCTTTCAGGCTTCACATGGCAACAATGCCTGCATGCACTCTTGTGCGTACTGAGAGGAGGCCAGACAATTTATGGCCGTGGCTTTAAAGGGACTAATGATCTGGTCAGTGTTGAAGTGCAGTGTTGTTGCTGATGTGTACAGTAACTAAAATTTACCCATCCAATTTGCTCCTCTGCACCAGCCACAAAGGGAGATGACTCCAATTATTTTTCCAACAGAACTGAGGCTGGTGTTTACCATTATCCCCTTGGCAACCCCCTTCGCATGACAACATTATGCAACGTAATTGCAAAGCTGTCTCAGCTCACTGGGGTTGTTATTAAATGCACTTGGATTTTTTTTCCCAAGGTCAAGGATAATAATTAGGTGATTGGAATGCCTGCAACACAACCTTGTTATGTACAAAAAATAACTCAAAGGATGCAGGAGACATTCCCTGGTGAGGAGATTTCTGTCCTGCTAAGAGGTGTTAGAAGATCAGCTGGAAGTAGGCTTGTGGAATAATGTGTGTGCATGAGGATAAAGGGCTACAGTGCAGTGGCCTGAAGACAAAGCTGCAATCAGAGGTGCAGCCTAACAAGGGGTTAGATGGTTGTGGGTGAATACATGTATTGGGAGTGTGTCAGGGCTGGAGGTTTTAGAGAATGGCAAACGCTGAACTCTAGGATCCGAACTTCATTTCTCTGTGCTGCTGTTTGTGTTACAGTTGCTAGGTGGTCTAGGCATTGCGAGGCAGGGCACTCCCCTGTGCTATCCTTCAGAGATGCCTCAGTGATAACAGTTAATTCTTATTTAGCACTTTTCATCAGCAAAGCTCAAAGAGCTTCACAAAGGAGGTATCATTACCTCCTGCTGTGCTGGTGGAGAAAACGAGACACAGAATGAGGAAGGGACTTGCCAAAATCAGCCAGCAGCTTTGCCAGTAATAGAACACGAGTTTTCTATCCACTGTGTTCTAGACAGTAGGTCACCCAGATGGCGACAATGAGATTGGTACTGCTATGTCCCTAATCTATCTGAAGGTCTGCACTATCATATGTACCACCATAGTGGTTAAGTACTCATGAGTAATTAAAAACAGGAATGGAAACCCTGTCTGAGCTGACAGCAAGACTGATGTAAGTCCTAGGTGACATTAGCTGACACCAGGGTTAATGCACCTAATAGTAATACCAAGACTACTGCACCTACCAGAAGGCTCCATCTACTACTATTGGATCGACAGGGCACAGTGTGTACCAAGTAATGCCAGGGATATGCTCACAAAATAGTCTTTGTACTAACCAGCCTGGCAAACAGTATTGTGAAACCATGTAGGCTAATTGCACCCAAATTATGCTATTGTTTGTAAGGCATTTGGAAGATGAAAATTGCCATGTAAGCACTAATGATTATCATTATCATAGGCAGAGTCTTACCTGGGGACACTGAACTACAGAATCTCTTGTTGCCCAATAATTCCGTTGGGCCTTCCAGCTACAAGGGACCCACTATTTTGTATTCATACTCAGTGTTCATTGTTTAAGACCAGTAATTATTCTAGGGCCTGATCCCCCGCCCTCTTAATATAAAGGTATCTTTCTTGTAACTTTCTGGTAACTCCACCATGAGTCACTTAGAGCTCCATGCCAGTCCCAAGCCTGGACGAAGGAGGAGGGTTGGTCAGATGCATGTCGATGCGCTGACCATCAAACAACAATACGAATGAAATCTGATGCCAGTACAACTAAATGTTAAAAGATGCCGGTTTGGGTGTCGCCCAGATAAACAATGTCCGTGATACCAATCCAGCGACTGGGGTTGGGTCGATAAGTTGGCTACCAAAAGAAAATTACACCTAACACGTATGCTATCCATTGGAACATGGAACGTCCAAACACTGTGGTCAACTGGAAAATTAGAGGTGCTTTAGAAGGAAATGGAGAGATACCGATGTGATATACTTGGACTGGCAGAGATGCGTTGGACAGAATCAGAAGAGATATGCAGTTGAGAAGTCATTTGGTCAGAAAACGAAACGAAGCATGAAGCAGGAGTTGGATTCCTTCTTAGCAAAACAACTAGAAGAACATTATTAGGATACAAACCAGTGAGTTCAAGAATGATGGTCACGCAATTCAAAGCAAAACCGTTCAACATCTCAGTCATTCAGGTGTATGCTCCCATGTCAGACAGTACGGAGGAAGAGATTAATCTATTTTATAAAGACTTGACAAAGACGGTGGAGGAGATACCAAAGAAGGATGTGTTGATCATTGAAGGAGATTGGAATGCGAAGGTTGGAACAGATAATGAAGGTTGGGACAGAGTCATGGGAAGGTTTGGATATGGAGAAAGAAACGAACGAGGTGAGAAACTGTTAGAGTTTGCTACAGAGCACGAGATGGTGATTTGCAACAGGAGATTCCAACAAAAGGACTGTATTAAGTGGACATGGTGATTGAATGACAGGAAGTCCAAGAACATGGCAGATATGATTTTGATAAGAAGAAGATGGATAACATCAGTACAGCAGTGCTGAACTTTCCAAGGAGCGGATATAGACTCAGACCATAGTCTAGTGATCACAAACATCAAGATAAAACTCAAAAGAAAATGTAAGACTGTTTAAGAAAAGAAGAGATGTGGCGAGGCTATGTAAGGAAGAAACAAGGAATGCATACAGAGCAGCACTCAAAGAGAAGATTAAGAATATCACCACAGAGAAAGACCTAGATAAGAGAGTCAGAGGGATAGCCATCGCTATAGAAGAAGCAACTGAGCAGACTGTGCCAGAAGAGGAAAAGAACAATAAGAAGTGGATTACCCAGGAGACACTGAAGTTGGTTCAAGAGAAGAGAGCGTTGAAGATCAGAAGAGATATTTCTGAGATGGCAGAACAGCAATATAAGGGTGAAATGCAATGAGGTAAGGAAAGCAGCCAGAAAGAATAAGGAGAAATGGTTAGGAGAGCCATGTGAAGATACAGAGAGGTATTATGGAAAATGTAAGACCAGGGAGGTGTATAAGACAACTAGGAATATTAATAGGAAATGGCAACCAAAGCAGATGGTGATCAAAGATGAGAACGAAGAAGTGCTCATGAACAGGGAGAAGATTGTGCAGCAATGGACGAGATATTGCACTGATCTATATAAAGCACAGTTGGACCCGAGTGTCTCAGAGAGACTGATTGAAGAATTGAAAGAGGTATCTCCCCTGAGCATCGAGAGGGAGACTGATATTTCGAAAGAGGAAGTAGAAAAAGCAGTGAAACAACTAAAGAACAACAAGAGACCTGGAAACGATAAGCTCATGGGAGAGATGATCAAATATGGCGGAGAAAGCACGATTCAGGAAATACACTGACTATGTAATATAGCATGGAAAGAAGGGAGGGAGCCTAAGGAATGGACAACATCTGTGCCAGTGACAATACCCAAGAAAGGAAGTACACTGGAGTGCAAGAACTACAGAATGATTACCTTAACGAGTCATCTAGGTAAGGTGCTGATGATGATAGCGACTGAGAGATTAAGATCGCAGATAGAAGAACATGTAGCAGATGAGCAAGCAGGGTTCAGAAAAGATAGAAGTACCATACAGCAGATATTGGCACTAAGACTGATAGCAGGGAAAGCTCGACGAAAGAACAAAAACATATACACTTGCTTTGTTGATTTTCAAAAGGCATTTGACAGTATAGATCAGAAGGTGACTTGGGCAGTGTTGGAGTCATACAGAGTAGACAGCAGACTGATACGGATGTTGAAAGATGTTAATGATAATGCGGAGGCAGCGGTGAGAACATGCAGGGAGTTGGGAAGTTGGTTTAAAACAAGTAGAGGTACGAGACAAGGAGATCCAATATCACCAAGTATCTTCATCGCACATCTGGAGAGAGTGATGGACAAGATCAAGGAAGAGGTGGAAGAGATATCTGTGCACAGGAAAAGAATTAACAACTTGAGGTTCGTGGATGATATAGTTGTCATCGAGGAAGATGAGGAGAAGCTAGCGAAAACGGTGCGGGTGTTAAACGAAGAAGGGAAGCGGTACGGACTGATTATGAACATCGATAAAACAAAAACAATGGTATTTGGAGATAAGGAAATAGGAAGCAAGACCAGTGTTGATGGTATTGCACTAGAAAAGGTAGAGAAGTTCACATATCTGGGGAGCAACATAACGTATGTTCTAGACCGTAAGAAGGATATAGCGACTAGAATAGTGAAAGCAAGAGCGAGTTTGAAGGCAATGGATAAGATCTGGAAAAGCAAAGCAGTTAGCCAAAGAATGAAGCTGGGCATCTTGAAAACGTGTGTATTCAGCAGCATGTTGTACGGATGTGAGACATGGGTGATAACGAAAGATTCGAAAAGAAAGAATATTGGCGTTTGAAAGGAGTTGTTATAGAAAGATTCTGAGAATAGGATGGATGCAGAAGGTCACCAATGAGGAATTATATAGGAAGATACTGCTGAAAGAGAACCTGCTGCAGAAGGTTATAAAACGGAAGCTACAACTATTTTGACATATTTGCAGAATGAACCACGAATGAAAAATCAAGACCCTAGTATTCAGCATAATGGATGGTTCGAATAGGAGAGGCAGACCCCACAGAGAATGGATAGATGATATAGTAGATTGGTGCGGAGCTAGTCTATAGAAACTAAGCCACTCCACACTGGACAGGGAAAGGTGGAAGTAAATATTGAGAGAGGCATCAGACACCAACGGGTGATGAGTCCACGCATATTGATGATGATGATGATCTTTCTTGTGACTTCAGTGGGCTTAGAATCAGGTCTTTAATACTAAAACAAGAGGTTTGTGCTTCTTAGCTCCAAAGGGCTCCTCTCTCTCCATACCCTAACGGTGTATTTGTATGCAAGAGTCTGTAGGCACTGGGATAGATTAAAGCTAGCTTGTGTATCTCTACAAGTGCTGCAAACAGACTTCTTGATTGCAGTGTAGCCATACCCTGTGACTCAGATGTTTGCGCAGTGGCACATAGGAAAGAGGGAGAGAGTGAAAGTACTTACAATAGGAAGAGTGCAAATTACTTGAAAGGTTGACACTGAAGAGCAACAGCCTTGTGGAGGAAGGCACTTACGATAATTGGATGGTGCTCATGCACATGGCAGCAAAGTCTTGACAGGAGTGAGAGAAATCAATAAAAAAGAGAGGAAGAGACGAAAAAAATCTTTATACATTTCTCCAGTGAAATATCCTTTCATCTGGCTGCCTATAACTTACTTTTCATCATCAGTGGTGTGACCTGCCATGGAAACTTTCTCTCTGCTGCAAAAGCACACCAATTTCATCTTTGTTGCCTATTGAAAGAAATGAGGCAAAACATTTAGTCACTAGATCTTCTTTCTGCACTTTATCTTCTCTTCTGAAAGTCGAGACAATGTAATTCCAGGGCAACCTTCACCCAAACTGCAGACATTGCTTTCTTCAATTAAAGGGAAATGTTAACCCTGAAAAAAAACAAGTGTGTCCTTGGCCAGGACTTTTCAAGTCCTCTGAAATTCAGATTCATGATTTATCAAGAGTTTCAAAAGCAATTAGGGCTAGATCCTGCTCTCCTCTCTCAGAGAAACCCCTCTAATAGCTAATCACCATCTCCATCCCTTGAGAACTTAAAAAGAATACTAGCAGCTAGTTCTTTTTAAAGGTGTAGAGTCTGGCATATAAAAGAGACAGCACTTTGAAAGACGCAATGCACGTTGCCAAAGTTACTAGGTAAAAAAGCTTTACAGAGCCTTGAAAAGGTAGCAAAGGAAAAAGGAACACAATATGGTTTTGTACGTTGTGTTTCACATTTAAATTATCCCAAAGTACCACTTTGCAACATGACAGATTAGGATTTAAATGGAGTAGCCAATATGTGGTCAGCAGTAGGTCGCACATAGTTTTTGTAAAGTAAATTGAGTTCTTTAATTGCCATCCCAGATGGATGCAAAGTAGGTAATCCGCCGTGTCTGACGATGATGTCTTGAGTTTGCACAGGCTCATCAGTTGTGGACTCGCATGTGGCTGAGGAGTCCAAGCTTTGAACGGCATGGGCGTTCGTAGTGGGGGCAAGGGAAATGTACTGGCTCTGTTGCTGCATCTGCTGCTATTGCTTTCTTCCTCTCACGAGCACCAATGAGGCATACACACCACTGCTCTTCAAAGTTGTCATATGCATGTCGTACAAGAGCACATCAGCCTGTTTGGTCTTTTGCATGCTGCTCTAGCTGATATGGTTTTAAACCAGCATGAGCAATGTTGGCCTTCACGCAGTCTTTATATCTCTTGCGAGGCCTACCTTGATTCCTTTTGCCCTGGGAGAGTTCACCGTAGAGGAGTTGCTTAGGGATTCTTGACTCCTCCATTCATATGATGTGCCCTGTCCAGCGAAGCTGGGCTTTCAGAATCATGGCTTCGATGCTCGTGGTTCCTGCTCTGTCCAGGACTTCCAGGTTTGTAACTCTGTCCTGTCATCGAATGTGCAGTATTGACCTCAGGCTGCGTGTGCGGAAGCGCTCCAGCACTTTTATGTGTTTTCTGTACAAAGTCCAGGTTTCACAGCCATACAGGAGACTGGTGGAGACTACAGCCCTGTACACTTTCAGTTTAGTGGACTGTCGGATATTGTGCTGATTCAACACTCAGGCTCTCAGACGTCCTAGGGCCCGGCTGGCCTGGCAGATTCTGGCATTGATTTCTTTGTCAAGGGAGCCATCATTGGCTATCACACTGCCAAGGTACTTGAACTCCTCTGCTGTTTTTAACTCTGTTCCTTCAATAAAGATTGAAGCGGGGAGAGCAGCAGATCCTGGAGCAGGTTGAAACAGTACCTTGGTCTTTCCCAGGCTGATGGTCAAACCAAAGAGGCAAGTGGCATCAGCAAACTTGTTAACGATGAGCTGGAGATCAGATTCCTCGGATACAAAGGACCTCAGTCAACTCTCCAAGCAGAAGGCCTGCACTTCTCACAGTGCAGCTTGCACTGTAGTGGCAGCTTTACACTTTTATAGGACTTTCAACCAAGCATCTCTAAGGACTGTACAATCACCACAGAGCTCGTGTCAAGTAGGTATGTCTAACTTGGTTACTCAGTGAATTGCTGCACAGCAAGCCAGGGTGTAAACCTAACTGCACACACTTTCCACATATGCGAAGTCACAGCCCAGAACTTTCTTTGAGTTGGAGCAATGTCCATACACTGAATTACTGTGTAGCAAGTTGGTGTGCAATAGATTTAGATCCTGGCTTGCCACTCAGCAACTCACCAAGCCTGGATGCCCCCATTTTGCAGATGGGGAAAATGAGGCACAAAGGTCACATGGTGAAAGAGTGGCAGAATCAAGAATGGAAGCTCAAAGTCATGATGACAACATTCCTGCTCTAACTGTTCACATCCCAATGGTGTAACTGTACATAAGCATGCATTCAACTTTGGTAAATTTACCCTAACCAGTAGACATGGTTTTAATTCTTAATCTTTTTGATCTGATGGGCTAAGGCTGGCAACCAACCCATGGCACAGTCAATGAGGTACCATTCTTGCGTCAATGACTAATTAACTACACTTTTATGGGGAAAAGCAACATATTTTTATCCATTACAATTAAAGGAAACGAAATTAGTTCTTGGCCTTTGTGTCTTTAAACAGGTGTGACCTGAAATGGTTCCACATTATCAATACAATCTCTGGGAAATGCTCAGATACAGTCACCTTAAAATAATCTACTAGAACTAGAAGGGACCTGGAGAGGTCACCGAATCCAGTCCCCTGCACTCATGGAAGGACCAGGTACCTTCTACAGCACCCCTGATAGCTGTCTATCTAACCTGCTTTTAAATATCTCCAGTGATGGATCTTCCACAACCTTTTTATTCAAATATTTAACCACCCTGACAGTTAGGAAGTTTCTCCTAATGTCCAACCAAAACCACCTTTGCTGCAGTTTAAGCCCATTGCTTTTTGTCCTATCCTCAGAAGCTAAGAAGAACAATTTTTCTCCCTCCTCCTTGTAACATTCTTTTAGGTACTTGTAAACTGCTATCATGTCCCCTGTCAATCTTCTCTTCTCTAAACTAAACAAGCCAGTTCTTTCAGTCTTCCCTCAAAGCTCATGTTCTCTCGACCTTTAATCATTCTTGTTGCTCTTCTCAACCTTCTCCAATTTGTCCACATCTTTCTTGAAATGTGGTGCCCAAAACTGGACACAATACTCCAATTGAGGCCTAATCAGCTCAGAGTAGAGCAGAAAAATGACATCTTGTGTCTTGCTCTCAACACTCCTGTTAGTGCATCCCAGAATCATGTCTGCTTTTTTGGCAAGAATGTTATACTGTTGACTCGTATTTAGCCCGTGGTCCACTATGATCCCTAGATCCCTTTATGCTGTTCTCCTTGCTAGACAGTCGCTTCCGTTTCTGTACATGTAAAGCTGATTATTCTTTCCAAAGTAGAGTGCTGCACATTTGTCCTTATTAAACTTCATCCGGTTTACCTCAGACCGCTTCTCCAGTTTGTCCAGATCATTTTGAATTCTGATCCTATCCTCCAAAGAAGTTGCAACCCTTCCCAGCTGTACTCATGTGGTATCATCTGCAAATTTACTAAGCATATTCTCTGCCAATATCTAAATCATTGATGAAGATATTGCATAGAACTGGTCCCAAAACAGACCCCTGAGGAACCCCACCTGTTATGCTCTTCCAGCATGATTACGAACTGTTAATAACTACCCTCTGAGAATGGTTATCCAGACACTTATGTACCCACCTTATAGTAGCCCCATCTAAGTTGTATTTGCCTAGTTTATTGATAAGAAGATCATGCGAGACCCTGTCAAATGCCTTACTAAAGTCTAGGCATACCACATACACCACTTCTGCCTTATTCTCAAGACTTGTTAACCTATCAAAGAAAGCTATCAGATTGGTTTGACTTGGTTTGTTCTTTACAGATCCGTGCTGGTTGGTACCTATCACCTTATTTTCCTCCAGATGTCTGCAGATGAATTCCTTAATTACTTGCTCCATTATCTTTCCTAGCACAGAAGTTAAAATGACTGATCTGTAATTCCCTGGGCTGCTCCCATTCCCCTTTTCATAGATGGGCATTATATTTACCCTTTTCCAGTCTTCTGGACTCTCCCCAGATTTCCAGGACTTTTCAAAGATGATAGCTGATGGCTCAGATATCTCCTCTATCAGCTCCTTGAGTAGTCTAGGATCAATTTCATGAGGTCATGGTGACTTGCAGACATCTAACTTTTCTAAGTAATTTTTAACTTGTTTTTCTATTTTATTTTCTAAACCTACCTACTTCCCACGAGTATTTACTATGTTAGGCATTTCTTCATTGGACTTCTCGGTGAAGACTGAAACAAAAAAGTTATTAAGCACCTCTGCCATTTCCAAGTTTTCTGATAGTGTTTCTCCCTCCTCATTGAGCAGTGGGCCTATCCTGTCTTTGGTCTTCTCTTGCTTCTAATATATTTATAGACTATTTTCTTATTATCCTTTATGTCTCTAGCTAGTTTGAGCTCATTTTGTGCCTTTGCCTCTCTAATCTTTCCCCTGCATATCTATATTGTTTGCTTATATTCATTCATTGTGATTTTTCCTAGTTTCCATTTTTATATGACTCCTGTTTGATTTTGAGATCATGCAAGATCTCCTGGTTAAGCCAAGGCAGTCTTTTGCTATACAATCAGAGGGATAACCATGTTAGCCTGTATCTGCAAAAAAGAACGAGAAGTCCCATGGCACCTTATAGACAAACAGATTTTTTGGAGCGTAAGCTTTCCTGGGCAAAAGACCCACTTCGTCAGATGCCTCTGATGAAGTGGGTCTTTGCCCAGGAAAGCTTATGCTTAAAAAAAACAATCTCTTAATCTACAAGGTGCCACGTAACTTCTCATTGTTTTTGCTGTACTGTCTATCTTTCCTGCACAATGCAACAACTTACTTTTGGGCCCTTAATAATGTCCCTTTGAAAAATTGCCAACACTCTTCAGCTGTTTTCCCTCTTAATCTTGCTTCCCATGGGACCTTACCTACCAGCTCTCTGAGTTTACCAAAATTTGCCTTCCTGACATCCATGGTCTCTATATTGCTGTTCTCCCTTCTACCACTCCTTAGAATTATGAACTCTATGATTCATGGGCTCTTTCTCCCATGCTGCCTTCCACTTTCAAATTCTCAACCAGTTCCTCCCTATTTGTTAAAATCAAATCTAGGACAGCTTCCACCTGGTAGCTTTTTCCACCTTCTGAAATATAAAAATGCAGTTCAAGAACTTACTGGATAGTCTGTACCCGGCTGTGTTACTTTCCCAATGTAAGTCTGGATATTTGAAGTCCCCCCATTGCCACCAAATCCTGTGCTTTGGATGATTTTGTTAGTTGCATAGAAAAATCTCATCCACCTCTTCTTCCTGGGTAGGTGGTCTGTAGTAGAGCCCAAGCATAACATCCATCTTTATTTTTACCCCTTTTAACCTAACCCAAAGATTTTCAATGCTTTCATCTCCTATGTCCATCTTCACCTCAGTCCAAAAGTGTATATTTTTAATGTATAAGGCAACATCTCCAACCTCCTCCCTATCCTTCCTGAGTACGCTGTACCCTTCTGTACCAATATTCCAACTGTGTGTATTATCACACCAATCTCTGTAACCCCAGCTATGTCATAGTTGTGTTTATTTATTAGGACTTTGACTTCTTCCTGCTCATTACCCATACTTCTTCCATTTGTATATCAGTATCTAAGATAGAGATTTGATTTTTGCTTCCCAGTTCCTCTTTTTTCTGTCACTGTAGCCCGTGTTCCCTCTCATTTCTGGCCCAACTGCCAGGTCTCCAGATTTTTCTCTTATTTGTGGGCTTTGGTCACCTGGCCCCATCTAACCTAGTTTAAAGCCCTTCTCACTAGGTCAGCCAATCTGTATTCAAATACAGTCTTCCCATTCTTTGAAAGGTGAATTCCACCCCTGCTTACCAGTCCTTCTTGGAATAGCATCCCGTGATTGAGGAAACTAAAGCCCTCCTGGCAACACCCTCTTCGCAGCCAGGCATTCACCTCCAGGATGCATCTGTCTCTGCCTGGGCCCCTACCTTTGACAGGAAGGAGTGAGGGGAATACTACCTGTGCTCCAAACTCCTTCACGCGTACTCCCAGAGCCCTGTGGTCACTCTTGATCTGCTCCATGTCATGTCATGCAGTATCATTCATGCCCACATGGATGAGGAGCATGGGATAGTAGTCAGGAGGCCAGATGATCCTCAATAGTTCCTCCGATACAGGCCCCTGCCATGCAACATACCTCTCGCCATGGCTTTTTTTCTACCAGTATGCAGTGGAACTCCTTTCCAGCACCCTATTCCCCCTGGCTGGGATTCCCAGAGCTGAGGTTGCTAGCCAGAGCTCCACACCCCAGCCAGCTCCCAGGTGTGGGACTGTGGGTCCCTCCTACCTCCCAGCCAGGGCTCTGCACCCCAGGTGTCTCCCAGACCATTGGGCTGCAGGGACCTCCCTGCACACCAGCCAGGGTTTCCGCAGCTGGCACTACCAACCAGGATTCCATGCCCCAGCCAGCTCCTAGCTCGGGGCTGTGGGGTCTCCCCCACCTCTCAGCCAGGGTTTTGGGGCTGCCAGGCAGAGCTCTGCACCCCAACTGGCTCCAAGCTATTGGACTGCAGGGTCCTCCCTGCCCCTCAGCCAGGGTTTCCGCAGCCAGCGCTGCCAGCCAGGGCATTGTGTCCCCGCCCTGGGTTCCTGTGTCTGGCGCTGCCAGCCGGGGCTCTGCACCCCAGCCAGCTACCAGCTGCGGGGCTTCAGGGTCCCCTCACCCCACCACTGGGACTTGAGTTTCAGCACTTTTTTTTTTTTTTTTTTTTTAGAGAAAAGCACTGCCTCCCAGGACATCATGTCAGGGCAATAGATGGGCACCGCCGTCCCTTTCAGAGGAGTGTCTCTGACCACCACTACCCTGCATTTCCTCCTCACACTGGAAGTTGCAGACCTCCCAGCTTTGGGGGTACGTGGCTTCTCCTCCTCCTCAGGGGAGGGTTTCTCACCTATGTTAACCAGAGCGGCATAATGGTTCTCCGGAACCATGGTGGGAGCTGAGGTCTAGCTGGGGTGAGGTCCTTTAGTACAAACAGGAGTCCTAGTACCTGGCATGAGGAGAGATCAAAAGACAACAGCTCCCAAAATTCCAAGAGGGGCTGCCCTGCTGGGAAAGGGCACAAATTTAACACTTTGCTTGAATGATGCTGTTCCACAGGAGCTGTGAAACATTCCCTAAAATGTCTCACTGAGAAATATGCCGACGGAGCCAGTAAATTTATTCACAGCCCTTTAGTGCACTCCTGCTTGATACATACAATCAGCTACACTGGATTTGATCTAGGCCTTGCCTTAGCAGCAAATCTACGGGTTCATCCATCTTAAGGAAAGTTAATTGAAAGCAACCCTCATCGTTCATGATTTCCAAGCGGTCAATGATTATGAAAAGCTGTGTTAAACACCCCTGGAAAACATGGCCTCCTGGAGAAAGGCACAGTGACAAGAACGGATTTAGTCTTTATGCAGGAAATGTAGACACAGCAGGTTCTATCAATTAATAGAAATCTGTTCTATCTTGTATGGAGATAAAAATGAATAAATGAACCTTGCACTCCTTTGAGTAAGCCTTTTACTGATGGGGAGACTAAGGCACAATTATTTAAAAGACGTGCTCAGACAGTGAGGAAAAAAAGGCTCATCCTGAATCTGAGTCTCTTGAGCCATGTCTACACGTGCACGCTACTTCGAAGTAGCGGCACTAACTTCGAAATAGCGCCCGTCACAGCTACACGTGTTGGGCGCTATTTCGATGTTAACATCGACGTTAAGCGGCGAGACGTCGAAGCCGCTAACCCCATGAGGGGATAGGAATAGCGCCCTACTTCGACGTTCAACGTCGAAGTAGGGGCCGTGTAGTCGTTGCGCGTCCCGCAACATCGAAATTGCAGGGTCCTCCATGGCGGCCATCAGCTGAGGGGTTGAGAGACGCTCTCTCTCCAGCCCCTGCGGGGCTCTATGGTCACCGTGTGCAGCAGCCCTTAGCCCAGGGCTTCTGGCTGCTGCTGCTGCAGCTGGGGATCCATGCTGCATGCACAGGGTCTGCAACCAGTTGTTGGCTCTGTGGATCTTGTGTTGTTTAGTGCAACTGTGTCTGGGAGGGGCCCTTTAAGGGAGCGGCTTGCTGTTGAGTCCGCCCTGTGACCCTGTCTGCAGCTGTGCCTGGCATCCTTATTTCGATGTGTGCTACTGTGGCGTGTAGACGTTCCCTCGCAGCGCCTATTTCGATGTGGTGCTGCGCAACGTCAATGTTGAACGTCGACGGCACCAGCCCTGGAGGACGTGTAGACGTTATTCATCGAAATAGCCTATTTCGATGTAGCGTTCACGTGTAGACGTAGCCTTGGTGTGCCCAGTAGTATATTGTCCTTTTCACATGAAGATTACCAGTTCCACTGTGCCGGATCAGTACCTGTCATCTACAGATCTGGGAAGAAAAAACTGAATTGTCTCACAAAATCCATTATTTTGCTACGTGCATTTTCCTCATCCTAATACAGCTGCTAGAAAACCAGCTTTTAATTAAGATGATGAGAATGTCCTTACCCAGCTTCCAATCTGTTAATCCATCGGGACTTGCTGTTGAATCCAGCCACTGAAAATCCAGGGAAAGGTGCTTATTTTAGATGCTTATGGACTGTGCTTAATTTGTAATGCAAAGGGTGCCTGGATGCAACCACAGTTTTTAATTTCATAGCAGATGTGGCAAGCCCAGAAGTGCTGTGGCCAGCAAGTGCCAACCCTAGAGTCGCCAGGGTTCAGCCCTCGTCAGCACTGGCACAAATTAATCACTGCTTATGGCAATTCCACTCAGGCAAATCCTACAGTCGGGTGCCTGCCTATCTTTGTAGAACACATCTTCCTGACAGATTGTATTCCACCATTGTGCTGCCTGCAAAGTGAGCTTCTTTAAGTTTACCAAATGAAAAAAGCAGACCTGTATCACCTTAAAGACTAACAATATTATTTAATAGGTGATGAGCTTTCGTAGGAAAGACCCAATTCTTCAGATCTGGAGAGTAACTGATAACTGAGAGAAAAAGAACTGGCAGAAAAAAAAAACTGAGAGAAAAAATTGAGGAATCAGCTAGATGTGCTGAAGGAAGAAGTAGGGGAGAAAAAGAAAAAAATCCTCTACAAGTGTCTGTTAAGTTAAGTTGGATGTCTGCCATCACTGAGAATATCAGAGGTGGGGAAATTGTCCTTGTAATGTGTAAGATAATTGAGATCTCTGTTGAGTCCACGGTGATAGGTATCAAACTTGAAAATGAATTCCAAGTCTGATGTCTCCCTTTGTCAAATTGGAATTGGAATTCATTTTCAAGGACAACTTCCCCACCTTTGATATTCACAAGTGCTTTTCTGCCAGTTCTTTTTCTCTCAGTTAGCAGTTACTCTTCAGATCTGAAGAAGTGAGTCCTTCCCAGGAAAGCCCATCACCTTATAAATAATATTGTTAGTCTGTAAGGTGCTACGGGACTGCTTTTTTGTTTTGTGAAGATACAAACTAACACAAATACCTCTCTAAAACTTTTGTTTTAGTTTAATTTGAAATCACACCTGCCACATAGAGCCTAATGTTACCTTTGTGTCTTTGTCCTACAGCCTACTTAAGGCACCATGACAACTTTAATCCTCATGCGGTATTTCCTTATTACGGTTTGTTTAACTAGACTAAGTTCAAGCTCTCTCTCACTAGGCACAGTGAAACGAACATTGGTTATCTTACCCACCAGAGAAGTGATTTGCTTTTTTCCTCTGTACGCAGTGCTCTCCACCCTTCCTCCTGCTGGCACCTCACCTCTATGGGGCATACAGAGAATGAGAGAGCTTCTTGTTCTGGTGGCCATCATGCTTTTTCTTCAGACTTGCAGATAGGTGGTATCTGTAAGAATCATGTAGCTCCATCAGCACTTTCGCAGGCTGTCTACTTAAGCAGCTCAGCATATCGCCTTCTCTAGGCATTTTGCCCAGAACCTGAAAGCCTGAGTCAAACCGTGTATTTGAAATGCATATATAGTCTGCTTCTACTTCTTAGTCTATTAACCAGATGCTTTGAACCTTGTTCAAATGCCTCCAAATGGGAGAGGTTCCTGTTGGTTCAGGGTTTGGTCTGACAGGGTGCTGAAGTTTCCAGTTCCATTACAGTGAGTACTCTTGCCTAGTCCAACAAAATCCTTAAGCATGAACTTAACTTAAGCCCATTAGGTGTGTTGTTTAATTCCATGAGCCTTCTCATCTTGGAAGCCCGCTCCCGACGTGACCTAAGGGGGGGTCTGACCAAGGTCAGTGGCCTCACAGCAGTGCTCCATTCCTGGCAGGATTCAGTCCTAAAAGTTTCTTTTCAAAGCTGTCCACCCATTGCTAAGTTTGCACTGCGTGATTTTTGTCTAGGCTGCATCCAATAGGCTTTTCCTGCAAATGGATTTAAAAATGAATTAAAAAATATTTATAAGAAAAGAAAAGGGTAGAGTTTTGGAGCAAGGACTTTGAATATTGGCTTCCCTTGAGAACAAGCCCATCTAGAACATTTTACTTCACAAACGCAGTGATAAGGTTATTTTCACAACCTATCCATGATAAAGTCATATGACTTATTCCTGGACAAAGAATGTCAAATGCAAGATGCAGGAAGGTGTAAACGCACTATAGTATGCGGAAAATAATAGATATAATGGACTAAATTCCACTCTTGGTTATTCCTATGCAACCCCACTAATTAAGGTTCTAGCAACTGCACAAAGTTAACTGCAGGCAGAATTTGGACTAATACGTTTATTGTCAGATTTTATATTTTTTTCAGTTTTATCCCCCAGGGTGCTGAGCTCTCGTGGCCAGTCCAGCCAAGCCTAAGCGCATGCTTCCCTTTGAGTACATAGGGTGTTTTCATTGACTTCATTGAGCCTTCTCAATTTGACTGCCAGCAGCAGGCCTGGTCTGAGGTGGTATGATGTGAGGTCAATGGCCTCATAGCAGCAGTCTGTTCCTGGCAGTGCTGAAGTCATGGTCCTTTGCTTTTTAAACTTTAATTAAGAAAAAAAAAGTGTTTGATGTCCTTACATTTATACTCAGCCCCTACCTTAACATTAATTTACTAATCCTTCAAACCACTGAATGAAGTCACCAACAATTTAATTGTTCTGTCTTTCTGTAGTTGAATTATTCTCTCTATCTGGAAGATTTGCTTTTTGCTCATGATCAGAGAGAGGGAATATATCTGGCATGAAATATTTATCACACCATTCCATCCTGTTGATGCAAACTAAGGGCTTTTTCCTTTAGTAGAAAAATTTTGCATTATGAACATGAGTAACATACTGTAATAAAGTATATTTAAACAAACAGAACGGGTGTTTCCTAATGATCTGTGATGGCTTCAGAGATTTGTTAGGGCATAGCCCCATCTCTCTTGAAGTCAATAAGCTAGGTCTACACTAGGGGGAAAAAAATTGATTTAAGGTATGCAGCTCCAATTACAAGAATTGTGATGTATCTTAAATCAGTTTATGTCACTGTCCCCACAGCAGCAAGTCAATGGAAGAAAGTCTCCCATTGACTTCCCTTGATCCACGTAACTGCCAATGGTGCCCTGATAGTTTGATTTAGCACAGCCCCATTCGGCACGCTAAACTGAACCCACGAAAATTGACTGTGAGCACATCACTCTTCTACTATATTTAAGCGTGCCCATCTTTCAGCAGATACCACTGGATTTTGGCTCAAACCCTTAATGTTTTTCTGGTGTTACTGCTTCAGTGACCAAAGATCTGGATGAAGGGGTTAATAAAGCAAGATTAGGTTGATAAAAATAGGCCAAATATATTCCTGAAATAGAATCAATGTATCAATTAACTATGTCTCTCATTCTTCACTCACTCAGAATTTATTTCTGATCTTTTACATTGCAATTACTGGAACAGCTGGTCAGTCTAATCCATGCCCTGCCTCCAGTGGCTAGTATCTAATGCTTCAGAGCAAAGCAAAATGCTGTTAATTGCAGTAGTAGGTTTAATTCTACTGGTGTACATCACCCTGTTCCTGGATGCGAAGAGGGGCCCATCCTGCCTTGAGAGAGAGCAAAGGTCTGACACGCGGCTAGGGGGGAGCTGAAACGGTTCACACAGGTTTTTCCCAGGTTTAGGAGCTTCATTAGTGATCAATAAGGAGCCACTCCAGAGCTTTTCTAGCTGATTAACAGCAACTAGCAATAAGGTACAAATTCAACAAGAAGTCCTGTGGCACCTTGTAGACTAACAGATATTTTGGAGCGTAAATCTACAGACTAACTCCACGACCCCTCTGATAAATTGGTTACATGGCCCTCATGAACTGGGTGGGGTTCAGTTCTGCTGCTCTGCATGACTATCGAACCGTGGAAGAAAGGAGATGGGGCCTAGCTGGCTCAAGCAGCTCAGTAGCTCATAATACGAGTTATTACTGAAGGCTGTTTATTCTCGGATCTCAAAGCCCAGAGCATTACCCTGAAGTACTATTGGGACTAATGCTGGTGGCTGGGGTGGCCTTAGCCCTGGGCACTTGATGCAGGCCCGGCAGGCCGCTTTCACGTTCCCTGCAACACTGTAACGGAGCCTTACATTGCACCACACGTGCACCCGCAGCTCCTCGCGCTGCCTCTGCGGCGAGCGCGCTGCTGGCCCTTTAAGAAGCCAACTCGGTCGTGATGCGGCTGCTGGTCTTGCTAAATCCCCAGGAGTCCGGTGCAGAAATGGGCAGCTGTCTCTTTAAGCGTGATTTCCTTCTATTGTATTTCAGTCGTGATCAGGAAAAAGGAAATGAAACCAGAGACCCGGGGCCGAGCTCGATCATCGTAACGATGCGGCGGGTCGCTGCCTCCGCCGCACATGCCCCTCTCCCCGCGTAGGGCATGTACCGCGAGCGGTTAGCCCAGGGGGCTCCAGCGTGAGCGGCAGTGACAGCCGAGGCGGGCTGGTGCCATCCGTGAGCTGAGTAGCAGCAGCAGCTGGCGCTGCCCAGCCACGCAGCGAGCAGGAGGCACGTTGCAGGGATGGGAGGTTAGCTCCTAAGGGTCAGCCTTGCGGAGACACAGCCCGGCGGCGGCGGCGGCAGCAGCCCGTGCTTGTGTCTCTCTTTGGTGCTGCAGGAGGAAATCCTGCGAATGTCATTGGGGGGCGGAGGGCGAGCTCAGCTGGCGAGGAGGCACCAGGAGCCGGCAGCCTTTGTCGGGGCAGAGGGGGCAGATCCGACCACAGACACGCTACAAAGGACCAAGCCCTGCCAATGTCATCAGCCATCGAGAGGAAAAGCCTCGATCCTTCCGAGTAAGTGACCTTTTCAATTCCCAGCCCCGCTCCGCCTTTTGATGGAGATGGAGCTTCTCCAGCAGCGGGGCTTGAAAGGGACTGAATTAGCATTGTTGTTTTGTGTGAGCCGGTCCTAGGGAGATGCTTCGGAGATCCCCTTCTGGGGGGTTCAGAAGTAGGCGGCTGCTTTTACCTTCGAGATAATATTCCTGCATGCAGCCAAGCCCTGGGCGCACACACCCCTCGCCCCCTTCCCGACCCCGCTGCCATTGTAACGTTACAACCCGGGTGGATTTGGTGGTGTGTCTCTTTGGCGCGTGAAATGGGGAGGTTTAGCAGGTTTCCCTGAGCTGGTGCGGGAGGAGGCAAGCTCTGTGGATAACAGCGTGCTACTCATGTGGATGGCAGCACCAGCCCAGAGACATCAGTTCCCCATTTTGAGTTGAAGCCAGATTATAGATTCATCAGATTTGTCAGGTTTTGTGAAATACCTGCCAGGATCAGCCTCCTCCTTGAAAGAATTTTAACAGCCCCCAGGATCAGTGCATTTCCCCCACCCTCTGTTCTTGAGATGCAGTGATGCTGGTGAGAGTGATTCAGAGATATGGGGTGCCTAATAGTTTCCAAAGCTTAACTTGTTTTCAGGCTCTGCTCCCTGTTAATCTGCCCAACGAGCTGATTAGGCTGAAAGGTCAGAGCTGTTATCTGATGGTGTACAACTTCCACATTTTCATACTACAAGTCAGTTTGAAACTTTCAAGAGATTGTCATGGTGGTGTGGGGGAGGGAGGGGGTTCTGTAAAAGGACCACAAACGTATAAAGAGCCCATACACAGAGCGGATGGGGGAGAAGTTTGTTCTTGTTTCCCTCCTTGGCGGAACAGGTTACATAAATTCAGTAACTGATGGTAGCGTTATGATCTGGCTCTTTCACTAGATTTCCTGCAGCCAACCATTTGCACCCCAAAGCACACGCTGGCGTTCAGTTGCAAGAGGAGTGTTAACTCAGCTCCGCAATGTCTGATGCCATTCTACTGAATTCCAGGGCTGTGCGTCTCAAGAACACCATTAGGTGCATTACACTTGTCTGTCTCCCTGGCACCATGACAGTACAGTGGGGGAAAAACACTTGTAAATTCCTGGTTTTCATTGAGACACTTAACATATTACAGTATTTCCTCCTATAAATGTAATTAATTTCTATTTATTTCCTGTAAGTCATTAAGAATGTTGTCTTCTGAAGCCCTAATCTAATTCATGTAAAACATAACATACACATGGTCCAAAGCAGTTAATATGTTATATCAGACATTTTTCATTTGTTACCATTTTTCTCATTTCCCATTGATTTAAAGGAGTTGTAATTTAACTTCTAGGTACTTTTTTAAAGATTTCATCTACCAAACAGTAGCAATATCTAGTTATTTGCCTACTTCAGAGTGTCGTGAATATCTGCTGGATATGAAATTCAAGCTCAGGAAAAAAAGCTTATGCACAAAACAGAAATTCTGTTCAAAATAAACATAGAATCATAGGTTCTATTCAGGCTGGAAGGCAGCTCAAGACATCATCGGCCAGAGTGTACGACGGTTCTGCCTGACTTGGACTTTGAAATAACTAACTCCTGGTTCCTGATCAGTCAGGAAAATGCACAATTTAACAATTTGAAATATGGATGCATGTTGTCATATGCGAACATCTGCTCTCAGAAAAGACGGGCTGCATTTATTGTGAAAAGCTGCTTCCTTATCTCCTTTTATCTCTGAAATAGTCTTGTGGACCTGTAGTATTTGCTGCAGATAAATACAGTGCTTTGCTCTCTGGGCATAATACCCTATTTATGTTATTTGATTTATACGTGTTGTTTAGTGCATTGATGTTCCCAAGAAAGCCTCAAAGAAACAGCATGAATTCCTTCCATGCTTTTTTTCTAGAAGAAAAGGTGCCAGAACTCGAAGGCTGATGATTCCTCATAGGGGTTAGGGTGTTCAGTTTTAATGCCCTGGTCCCTGTGCTGCTGCAGGACCAGTGGGGGCTTCTGGCCCAGTCCCTGCACTGCTGCAGGACCAGCGGGGGCTCCTGCTTTGTCCCTGTACTGCTGTGGGATTGGTGGGGGCTCCTGCCCCTTCCCCACTCTGCTACAGGACCAGCAGGGGCACCTGCCGCATCCCCACCCTGCTGTGGGACCAGCAGGGGTTCCTGCTTCATCCCAATCTGCTGCAGGTTGGTGGGGGCTCCTGCCTGGCCCCTGCACTGTTGCAGATCTGGTAGGTGACAATTTTTCTGGTGTTCTAATGGAAAAAAGGTGCTGGAACTCCATTCCAGTGTGTTGCACCAGAAAAAGAAAGCCCTGCACCCCTTCATAGTTATAGATGTGATTGGATGCTACTGTGAGTGGCCCTGCATGAAAAGCACAGGGCACAGAGGTATATGCTTTGGAAATCTAGGTCTGATCCTCTGCACATAGAAAGTCCCACTGATTTGAATGGCAATAATGTGTGTAGCAGTCTGGCAGGAGTGGACCATGAGTGAAGTTAGGACACAGCAACATGAACTGTCAAGAGTGAAAATGGAAGTGAATAAGGGCAGATGCCGTTTTAAGACAGAATTCTGAAGTCAGAAGGAGATTTGCTGAAGTAAGAACTGCAGTCATTAGGGTGGAAGTTCTGGGGCACGGTACATTTTTCAGACACCAAAGAAAGTAATTTTTGACTGGGAAACTATTTTTCCAGTTAATGAAGGCAATAGGAAAATGTTAGTTTCTATGGCATGTGGGAAATGCTGAACAGCCAATTTCTTTGTGTTGGAGTCATTACATTCTGCCCTCACCACTCCAGTTACTGTGTGTCATAAAAACATACTGTCCTCAGGTTGTGAAATCAGTAACTGAATAAGGTACTGAAGAATTTTGGGACAGGTTCCGCCAGGTGTGGAGTGCCTTTGTCGTGATTCAAGAACACACTTCAGCATGTGCATGTGAATTGTTAAATTCAAAGTAACTAGGCATATGAGCCCCTTTGCCCCTGTGGTTAAGGATCTAATCCCGTGAAGTTCTATTTCCATTGATTTCAGGAAACTTTGGATAAGGGCCTACATGTTTTGCTGGATCAAAGCCAGGGTGCCTAGAACATTGCAGGAGGAAGCACACACGCCATTTTTTAATCTTTTGCTGGTAGTGTTTCTTGTAGAACTTGGAAAGTGATGCAAACAGGTATCAGGAGACTTTCTGAACATGTATTTGTGGAAAATTATGGATTTATCTCCTGTGTCAGTAGACTCGTGCCTTCATTTACATGTTTAGAAATGATGTGATCTCATACTGGTATAGGAACAAAGTACTGTAAATGAATATTTGGTGGAATGAATATCAAGTAACCAACACAATACACATTTGGGGCCTGAGTCTTCTCTCTTCCCCACACGTATAAATCAGGAGTAACTCGTTGAACTTAGTGCTGTTATACTGGTATAAAAACAGTATGCCACATCAGAACCAAGCTCTTAGGTGCGTTTACGAGGGGAAAAAGAGTACTGTAGTAAGGTTGGTTAAAATTCTGGCACCACTGAAGTCAAGAGCAAAACTTCCATTGATTTCCCCAGGGAGCCAGAGAAATACGAAATTTATGTATTTGTTTGTAATACTATTAAAGTAGATGTCTTCTTCAGACTTAGCCTCCAAATGTATCTTCCTTAAAGGAAGTTTAATTCCATGCAACTGCTCTGGAGGACTCAATGTACATTGCCCAATCTTGCAGCTTTCTTTAAGGGAAAATTCCCATTCATTGTAGAAGCTCTGAAGGAGGACTGCAGGAGCAAGCCCACAGAACAAGTAGATTTTTTTGAAAGTGAAATTGTGTTACAATATTGTTTGGAGTCCTCAACAATACAGAGATCAATTATGGGGATTATACAGTTTAATGGGTGTCACTTTTAAATGCTTACTGATAAACATACTAATCTTACTGAAAAACACCATGTAAGGGTGTTTACGTTAGGGAAGGCATTGCTACATTTTACTAGGGATAAAACAAAACTACTTTAAAATACCAAGAAGATTATAAAAAGTCTCAGGTTTAACTGTTGTCACTAGGTTGTCATCAGCATATAGAGAAGCACATTCAGAACTTCTCTGAGACAGCGAATCCAGATCCGCTCATTCAAAAATCATAACTCCTTACTTTGTTCATAACAGTCTTGTTTATTTTATAGCAGTATGGTGACTATGACTCATAATTGGGAAATTTTTATGCTGTCCAGTAGAGGGCAGTGGCACACACACGTACACACGCACACACACTGGACCATTCATTTACAATGTGTTCACTGCAATGAACAACTAGAGGGGATGCCATTAACTTCAATGGGAGACTCATCTGGCCATAATTTTTGTTCTAATTACATGATCAGTTAGGGATTTTTTTTTAATTGTTTGGCTGATTTTCCAGGGCTTTCCCTTCTCCAACAATTGTTTCATTCTCTCAGGGAGCCGGTGGATGAAGTGCTTCAAATCCCTCCTTCCCTGCTGACATGTGGAGGTTGCCAGCAGAACATTGGGGACCGCTATTTCCTGAAAGCCATCGATCAGTACTGGCACGAGGACTGCCTCAGCTGTGACCTGTGTGGATGCAGGCTTGGAGAGGTGGGGAGACGATTGTACTATAAACTGGGCAGGAAACTCTGCAGGAGGGACTATCTCAGGTACAGCGTCTCTCTACCCTGCTCTGGCTTATCCTAACTTGCCTTCTTTCTGCAATTGCAGGTTTATGAATGCTTTTAGAATGAATCTAGCATCCCTAATGTTGTTACAGCACAAGAATCTCTGAAGAATTTATACTGAATAATTTATTCCTTAAACCTAAATGCTGAGGGTAGTCACAGTGGCAAGTGGTGCTTCCTGCTCTGGGAAGCTAAGGAGAGCTGACGTATGTTTGCACTTGTGTGAGGACACCTTGAGTATGCGCTGCAGAATCAGTTAAGTGCCATTCTTTCCTCTGAGTCAGTAATCAGCCAATGTCCCAGCATGATGTTACAGGAGTTGTACTTCTGCAAGAGTTTTTTTCTGATGCAATGTGTGTAGTAGGGCTATGTCTACACTAGGTAAAGCAAGTCGACTGCATATGGCAATTGCATACCTAGAATCGATGTATCTGCACTCAGCTTACTTGGCCATCCCTACTGAAAAAAGTTTGACGGGAGAGTTTTTCCCATTGGTTGACCTCCCTTACTCTTGTGTCTCAAGAGGAGTACAGGGGCTGACCACAACACCTCAGAGGTCAATTTCACGTGTCACCCAGAAGATCAACCCTAAGTGGGTGAATCTTCTGAGCTAGTATAGACTTAACCTAACTGAGGCAGACAGAATGAGCGCTTGTGAAAGATCTTGTGCCCATTTTGTAAGATTAAAGTATCCTGGTACCTAACCAAATTCCCTTTTCTACGGTGCAAGAAGACCGTGTGGAAAAGAGATGCTTTGCTTTGCTAATCTCAGTGTGGGAGGAGAGGAATGTTTTGCTCTGCAGTAACTATGATTTGAGCATCAGTCTTCAAAGTTCTCTAGGATCCTTCAGGCTGAAAGGCATTATGCTGTACATATTTAGATCTAATTATAATAATTATACCCCGGTTCTGGAGAACTTGAAAACAACGGAATTAAGCACATTTATAAAGTTATGCACATGCCTAACCACTGTCCTGAATAAATGGACTAATGCACTTGCTTTAGTCTTTTCTGGAATCTGATTTTATAAGAGCATCTGTTACAGTTGTTGCCTTAGGAGATCCTTGTCCATCTTTCTACTTACAAATTTTGACCAATCAGTTGAGTGAAAGTTTAATATATTATTTCCTAATAACTTACTCTTGTTGAAAGGCTAAGAATCTGGTGTATGGATATTTGCCAAGGGCTACTTATTGGCTTAAATGTAATCTTCCCACTATATGTATCTGGGGCAGGTGGGTTGTGAGGTGTAATTGTTAACCAAGTTCAGTGCTTGTTACTGCTGTAACACAGCTCTGCACCACAGATGACTTATGTGTTTTATTGCTTACCCTATGCCATTTGGCTATTAATTGGTTGTAAACATTTGGGTCAATAAAACTTGTTAATCTATTATTTCCTAATAACTTAATAACATATAACCTATGTGTTCTTCATTACAGTTAAAGCATATTAACATTTTACTGTGCTATTTGTTATAAATGTATGCTTTATGCTCCAGGAGCTGGTGGAATGGATTAAGTATGAACTCCCATAGTTCTATCCCACCCCCATCCCCCTGCTTTATAGGGTCTAGTCTTACATTGAATCAGACATTCATAACAGAAAACTCACTTTAAGATTGCAGGTAATTGGGTGGGGGAGAGAGTAGGGTTCCTACGTATTTCGTTACAGAGCTTTTCCAATGAGAGTTTTACTGAAGTAGACACTGGAGGTTGGGCCCCAATAGTGGCTTAGTCTGTGCATTTCCATAATAAGAAGCATTCTAACAATTATCCAGTCCCAAGTGCACTTGCCAAACATTCATTAACTTTTTATTAGAAGAATAACAGGCTTTTGGAACAAAATTAATGTGTTTTCTGTACAATGAGACTGTGTGTTTTCGAAAATGAAAAATTTCACAACCGTTCTGTAATATTGCTATCACTTTCATTAAGCAGGAGTGAACAGCGACATCTCCTGGTGGATCATTGAAATTTTTCCCTTCAGACATCTAATAAGTTTTTCTCTTTCAAATCTAGCAAATTACTCAAAGCAGGCACAGCCTGTGATAAACACATAAAAATTAGGGAAATGGACATGCTAGTTCTGAAATTAATGCAGCAAAGCAGAGAACCTAAGCACACAAGCAAATATGTCAGACAGACTATTTCTGAAATTCTCCTTTTTATTAATAATACATTCCTGTTTATGTATTTAATGACAGGATTTACAAACTCTGCAAGCTGTGGCCCATGATAGGGGATGACATTCCCTTATGACTCACAGCTGTATAGAGCATCATGTGCCAGTTGAAAGTAGTACTGCATTGTGAGAGGAATAATCAGGCAGTGCATGCATTAGAGGGTTCTTTCAATAGACTACCCAATAATAATGGTCTCGATAGCGTTTCTTAATATAGCTCAAAGAGCAATCCAGATAATCAAATCCTTTGGGTTATAATGGATTCCTAGAAGGTCACAGAGTCTAGCTCCTGAAACCTAGCAGGAGTGATTTTATGATTAGAGAATCGTTTGATTTTAAAGGAATCCCAAATACCCTGTGAAATCTTGGAACATAGCATAGTGGAGACTAAACTGAGCAGTGGCAAGATTTATCAGTCCCCAGTAATTTCTATTGCTTGCTTAGGGAAGGTAGAAGTGAAAGCATGTATTAAGGTGGTTTGCATTCATGGTCTGACTTAGAGAAGTTGAAATCCCCTTCAAGTTGCTCACTGCCTTTCAGAATTGGGGCTTTACTTTGATCACAAGAATGAAGGATGTTCTTTTTAAAAATGGGTCACACCCTTAGGTTTTTGGCAGATCAACACCTCCTCACCCAATTCTGGAAAGTGTTGAGTATCTCTGCTTGTTGGATTTCAACATGCAAACATTTAAACCTGTATGTATTTTTACAATGCAATGTCAATTGTAGCGAAAAGCTGATGTTTTGTACTTCTTTTGCTTCCATTCTCTTTCCCTTTGCCTCTTCCTGTCCTTTTGTCAAAGGAAACTTTGCATAACTCTTTGTTGTTGTTTTAGACTCTTTGGCCAAGATGGTCTTTGTGCTTCCTGTGACAAGCGAATCCGAGCCTATGAGATGACTATGCGAGTGAAGGACAAAGTGTACCACCTGGAATGCTTCAAATGTGCTGCCTGCCAGAAACATTTTTGTGTTGGAGACAGATATCTCCTCATCAACTCAGACATAGTGTGTGAGCAGGACATCTATGAGTGGACTAAGATAAATGGGATGATATAACCAGGATGTGCTTCATAGTCATCAGGTGGTATCTCATGGGTGGCGCAAATGCATAGCTGCAGTGTGGAGATAATCACTCAGACTATGTGCTTTGTCTAAACCGGGGGGGGGAAAACACCACAGTGTAGGTCCTTTTCAGACAGAATCTAAACTACAGGCAATAGCAAATAGACTGACTTCTATTAGCAAAGGCGTGTTGACAATAACTGACATCAGCCAGGTAGGCAAGAGTTGGGGAAAAAATACAATGTGATAATAGATTCTCATAACTGGAAATGCAGTAGCAACTTGTGTAAAGAGACATTATAGCTTTGACACTTGCAGTCTAGGATTGTGCAATTGATTTTTTTTCTTCCTCTTTTCTAGTTACTCTGTTTAGACAATAGCTCCCCATGTAGACATAAGGAAGGACACTGGAGATGAAGAGTCAGTCAGAGTCTCCAAAGCCTTAAGCTTTGTGCAAGAGAGAAACTGGGTTTTTGCATGGAAATCTCCCCCTCTCCCTTGAGAATGAAAAGTGCAACCTCTAGCCCCAAACAATTCTTTCAATAAATTCTGATGAATAGCTGTTTTCAAGCGGCCTTGCTTGAAGGTGAGATGCTCCACAGATCATTTCTATACAAATATAAATCTAAAGAGTCATTCAACTATTTTATTAATTTAGATTATATCAATAAAATATTTGTTGTGTGTAGTAAGAACCTGAATCCTTTAATAAAAACAGCAGAAGGTTTGAGCATTCTTTCTTTCCATAATGTACAACTGTTTGGATGTGAATTTTGTGTTGTTATTTATTTCCTTCATTTGTGCCAGGGCTGCATTTGGTTATGTTTGGTGCACAGCTGAGTCTTATCAGTCTGCTGAAGCAGCTATTCCACATGGATGTGCATCAGTCTAAGGCAGTGACATAAGAACCCATGTGGCTCTGAGTGAATTTTTTGTGGCTCTTCCCAAGGAAGGAGACAGCAAGCAGTGATACGGGACAGTGAGTGTTCTGGAGGTGACTGCCAAGCAAAGAAAATCAGTCTCGGGCAACTTTGTAACAAAGCCAGAAGCTGTCTGAACCCAACAGCGTCTGTGAGGGACAAGTGTCCCTAAGAATGTGATTGGACCCAGAGGTGCTGGAACTAGGGCTGTGGCGGGTGCTGCAGTGCCCCCTGGCTTGAAGTGATTTCTATTACGTACCAGGTTTACAGTTTGTTTCAGTGGTTTTCAGCTCCCCTACTAGAAAAACTGTGCCAATGAAGAACTGGAACATGTGTCATGCTTGAACCTAATGCAACAGATCTGCAGCCACCCAGTCAGTATTCACCAAGTTTAGCGAGAATAAAATCCATCCCTTCCTGCAAAACCATAGTCTCCTGACATATAAATGACTTGCTTTTAACTACAGCCGTACTAAGGCTCCAGCAGGTCTGACATTCTATTCAGTAGAAAGTAGTTGTGAAAATTCACACTAGACAATATTAGAATGCAACTGAGTCCGAGGTTCTCAATGCAAAGTGCATCTGTGTGGTGCAGAGCTATTTCCCATTCACCACACACTCTTGCTGACCCCTGCACTTACAGATTTACAATGTAAAGTCTCTTCTTTGATGCAGGGAGTGGTGCCGAGAGACAGTAAAGCCAGCAGATCTCCTTATAGCTAAGAAACGGGGATCCAAAAATAAGGAACATAATGAGGACATGGAAGCAGAGAGACAGTATAGGCAGAGAGTGCTACTGTGGCCCAAATATTCTCAGTTATCTTACTGACCTGGGGCCATAAACAGCTGTGATACTGCTTAATACGATGCACAGAGCATGGCAGGCATAGAACCAGTCTCCAGCATAAGGGGCCACAGCTGTGACTTCATCATGCTCTCAGCAGAACCTAACAGATACTGAGCACAGCTGAGAATCTAGGCTTTAATATTCTTCTCGTGTAGTCCACACATGCTATTGACAATGCTTCCTACGAAGTTGGGGAGTGCTCGATTCCACCTATGCTCAGCAGTATTTCTAGCACAAATATTGAAATGATCATCTTCTACTAGTCCATGGTGTAAGGAAGCTAGCTACAAATGATAAGGCTGGCTCCACTATTTTCACCCCGTCAGTGACCTATAGAAAAGAAGACTATGTAGGAAACAGCATTTTCTGCATGATTGTACGGTGCAGTAAGCGTTAGGCATTCTGGACCTTTGAGCTGTCAGACTCGCCTGCTGGCTGAAGGGCCTTTGACTGGTTGCCATGTTTTCATTAGGCTGTGGACAGCAGCTCCTTAACAACCTGGGTCGAGATTATGGCTGTATTAGCAGAAACAGGTACCAAAATTACATTCACTTTGACAGAAGCAACCCCTGTGGATTTGGCTTCTCTGTATTGCTACAAAAGACATACTGAAATGAATTCAGATCTCATTTAAGATGATGTAAATCCAGGATGAATAATTTCCACTGAAGTGAATGGTATTACATCAGTATAAAACCTCTGTGGCCAAAGCAGCATCAGCATAATTAACTATCTCCAAAGAGGTGACAGCTTTGATAATTATTTCCTACTCATTTAATGGTATATAATTTGTGAGTCTGACTCATCCATCTGGTATCCCTTAATATAATTAATTTCAGAGATCCTATTTCAGATAGGTGTTTGTCTGAAATATTAGTATAAATTATTTCATTAATAACTAGATTGATTTTGAATAAAGACGTCAATACTCCATGGAAATGATGCATTTCAGTGTTTATAATAATCTGGAAGGCAGAGTATCCATATCTGTTTTCACCTCTGAGGCTGTGTCTAGACTGCAGGCTCTGTTGACAAAAGTGCTGTCGGAAGTTTTGTCGACTGCACACATATAGACTGCAGGTCTCTTGGAAGAGATCTGCTGGTTGAGAGCATTCTGTCAACATCCCTGTACATTTCAGTCCATGAGGAAGAAGGGATGTCTCGAGAGAGCAGTTTTTTCCAACATTTGGCCCTATGTGGATGGGCCAAATGTTGGAAAACCTCTCCCAAGACAACTGTCAGCAAAAGATAAGCATATACGTTACATTGCACAGTCTGAGTATCTTTTGCTGACTGTTCTTGGCAATCTAGACATAGCCCACATGAGGAAGGAGGGATATGTCAGCAGAGGGCTTTTTTCCGACATTTGGCCCCATGTACACAGGCCAAATGTTGGAAAAGCCTCACCCAAAAGAACGATTGGCAAAAGTTCTCTGATGGTTCTCTGCAATTTGGATGTAGCCTGAGTGTGACTACCCATATGACTTCTGGCACATCATGTAAATAGAGCATTTACATTATCCCAAACTTCCTATTTGTAAAACAGGGATAATAACACTCACTGATTTTTGTAATTTTGTATTTTGTTAGTCTTTAAAGTGTGACATGGCTGCTTTTTTGTTTTGATTTTTGTAAAGTTTCTTTCTTACATGGGAAAGATTTTTTCAGTGTAACCTCAAATATGAATTTAGTCAGATACAGTCATACTATCATAATGCAACCCTTCCTCTCTACCACCCTTTGTGGATATTGATTCCCACATAAGGTCGCTTTTTTGGTTTAGCTTGGCACTTGGGAAGGGGTGTTTATGGTAAACTGTAAAAAGACTCACACTGGAATAAGGTGGTATATAAGGCAAATATTGGTATAACTGTGCGTGTATAACCACGCCAAAGAAACTGATACAAATTTTCCCACATCAAAAGATCCTTAATGCCATCAAGCAGGGAGTACCCATGTGTTTGCTGGGGAGGGAGGGCTGTGAGAGGACAGCAGGTAACTGAAAAACAACTCTAAAGCCTAATGTGTGTCGCACCCCACGTGACCCTACAAGAAACCTTATTGTACACATTCCTGCCAGTTACTTTTTGCTGCTAAATTCCTCTCTTTTTCTCCCATATATGTAGATTACACTTGTTTTGCTCACCCAATTGCCAAATGGGCATAAGTTACCTTTCACAATTTATACCAGTTTTTTGGCTCACCAAAGTTTAATTTAACACTAGTGAATTTGATTGCCTCAAGATCCATGCAAAAAAGGCAGTAAATGTCTTACACCTTTAAGAGAAAGGACCAATATGACAAGGAAGCTGACAAGCATCTCATTCTTAGCCCTTAAATCATGGCATCTCTCCAGCAGTTACAGGAAAAGAAAGTGTTCCATTACCACAACAAAAATGAAAACAAATGGTTTTAAAGTAGTAGAAGAGAACCAGCTGATGTTCAAATGCACTGTCCTTTAGATGAACTTAATAACAGCATTGTTCAACATTTTCTTTTATTGTCCAATTAGTCAATGTCATGGTAGGACGATTAGAGTAGTGCCAGCAATATCACTTTTTAATTTTTGTGCCCTTGAATAAGGGCAATAGGAACCCAGCATAACAGAGTTTACAACGGAGAGTGTAATTGGGAAGCAGTTGTTAGTGCAATATCTTTCATGAGTACAGAATACTGCAGCTGTCCCTCCCATCTCTTTTTCTCAAGGTAATACCATGCTTCCGATTGTCATTATATCCAAGAATCAGATTATTTGAATGCTGGACACATCAGCACAAAACTGAAGACTCCCTCATTTCATAGCCAACTTGGAAAAGAACACTGCAGGCTATCACTCACTCACAGATCTGCCAGTCTGAGGCTGTAAATTCAGAAAAGAAGACAGTCTGAACTGCTGCACTTTCACATGTCTTTCTACTCCTGGCGCACCCCCTTCCCACCCTCATCAAAGGTAACATTTCACCTCTGAGGGCCAAGGCTTTCAAACATCTGTCAGGATGCACACAGACTCTGGGTGGCTGAATATGAAAATAGTAGCCCTATTAATTGATTACAATGTTAACACTGAAGAAGATCCATGATTCTTGGAAAAAATAATCTCCAAAGATTTCTGCTGCTCTATACGCTGCAGTCTGCAGGTGCATCACCTTCGCAGCGGACATTGCATAGCAGGCAATGGAAAGTTTAATGCACACTGAAATAATTCATCCATCCTTCTGTTCCATGACAACAAAGAAATAACACCAAGATATCAAAAAGAGAGATTGAGACACTGTTATCAGAGAATATTTAAGATAAACTCATTAAATTACGATTCCAGAGAAGTCTCAGTAGATGAATGGTAAGTTGTAAGTTTAAGACTATTCATGAACAGCCTGCGTCATCTTGCTGGAAGTTGTTCTCTTCCAGCCTAATGAGAAGGTGTCTCTGTGTAAGGTATGGAATAAACCAGAAAAGCTCTGCAAGGAGTCACTTAACAAAAAAAAATTGCATATCTGCGATGCTGTCCATCAAAGGACCTTTAGGCATTTTTAATGGAGGCTTTTAGTGAATTAACTATAAAAATTATTAATAATACATGCTCAGATGCCAGCATGACAGTCATCTTATAAAAACTATTGACTTCAGTGGGACTCATAGTACATAAAGTTAAGCACATACATAAGTGTTAGCAGAATCAGAGCCAAAACCTCAGTGAGAACACGTAGACTTCTCAGGTTACATCTACACTTATCAGAAGAATGACGCACTGGTAGTGGGGATGCGCTAAATCAAACTGTCATGGTGCCGCTATTGACTCGAGTACCCTTGGAAGTCACAAGGAGTGAGGGAAGTCAATGGGTGCGTTTCTCCTCTCAACCTTCTGCTGTGTGGATGGTGGCAAAAATCAGTTTTAGATAAATTGACTCCAGCTACTCAATTCTTGTAGATGGATTTGAATATCTAAAATTGATTTTACCTCCTAGTGTAGACGTGGCCTAAGGGTAAACTTCTGTTATAAGACAGTGTGTTGTTTTTAGGGTGGTATGTATGTGAGACGTGCTGAAGTTTGAGTTCTGGCAGCACCCATGCCATGAATTAGAGCAGAGCTGAGCAAACTTTTTACATAAGGCCTCACTTTTTTGTCCTACCCCACCCCCAACCTGTGGGAGGACCACAGGAAGGGATGTAGGGGGGGGAGTGCTCAGGAAAGGGGTGTTTGGGGGCTCCAGGGGGTGCCCTGGAGTGGAAGGGGTGCTTGGGGGTAGGACCCCACCAGGGTATGTGAGGGACTTGAGGGGACTCATGGCTGCACCATGTTGATGAGCAGTGATGGCACAAGGCTGAAGGTGGCCCTGTAGCCCCACAGGCAGCACTCACTCCACAGTGGCATCACGGAGGACTCCCAGGGCCAGCATGCCATGGCCTGTGGGTACCAATGAGGCTGCCTTACCTGAGCTGGGAACTTGCTGGCTTGGCCCCACCACTTGACTCAGGGCCTCTGCACATTCTGAGTGGCTCAGTGGTGGGGACAGTGGGGGCGTTTCTTGGCAACGGCAGCAGCAGCACAGGGCTGAGGAGGCTGGGGAGGCATGGGGGGATGTGGATCTGATTGCACTGTGCCCCCCTTACAAAATGTGTGGCCCCCATCTCTGGGGGGTGTGCTCCCTACTTTTTGCACCCACTGAACTAGAGAACCACCTTGTGTTAGAATAAACAGACCCAATCACATGTACTACTTGTCTTTTTCCCCCACCTGATTGTAGTCCTGTATTCATTGTTTGTTGTAATGCTTACAAACCCTTAATCAGTGTTTCTGGCCAGGAGTGAGAAACAGGTGGTATAGATACTGCTGCTAAAGACTCCGTCTCAGACTTTGCTCAGTATCAGGGCTGGTCACACATCTTCTATTGAAATTTGTTTTTCAATGCAAAATGGGGTTGTTGACAAAACAATTTTTTCTGCCGAAAGCACTTCATATTAAAAAATTAAAACTGAGTTTTCAGCCAAAATGTTTGGTTTTCAACAAAAAAATAGTCATTTTTATTCCATGAAAAAAACAAAATAATCTCTGACCAGCTCTACATGATTCCCAATGTACATGCGATTTTGTTGTACAGGTCAGCTTTATTCTTGATGCACCTCACTTCAAGTCAACAGTGAGGGCCGAAGTTAACCCTAGGGCTTTTAGCTCAGTGTAGGTACCCACCCAGGGGGACATTGTAACTTGCCTACTGGCATCAGTGGATCGGGCCCTTTCTTCCACCACATTCAGTTTCCCTTCTTGCTCTGGGTTTTCTTGGTTTGTGGGGTTAGTCTGTGCATTAAAAAGTTGACTGTGGTTTGAATGACTGGCCAGGCTTTTGTTTTCTTTTTATAATTCTCCAGCTTTTTATCTGAAGGATAAAATAACAAAAAAACATTACTCCTGTCTAAAAGCTGCTATAGCTGGTTGCCAGGCTACTAATGACTGGATAGGCCAGATTAGCCAATCCCAGCTGCAAGCACTGGTGCTGCAGGTTAACAAATGAGAAACTGAGGCACAAGAAGCAGAATTTAAAAGCTGCAGAAATAGCAGCTGTGATCTGGCAATGCTGTTGAACCCAACTTTATTATAGGTTAAGAGCCTAATGGTATAATTTATAGTTCGCACCTTCATTCTTTATAAAGACAATCAAGGCACTTAGTCTCTATGACATACGATGTCAGCAGTGAGAAAAACTTTTTTCTCTGTTTAGTATTAGCAGTCTAAATTCTGGAATTTAGACTGCTAATACTAAACAGAGAAAAAAGTTCTCCTTCCAGCAGCATTGGCTGACCTCTCTTCTAGTACCTTAGCTGAGCAGGAACCTTTATCCTGGTTGGTATGAAGCCCTACAAAAGTCCTCCTCTTGGGCAGTTTAGCAATCAATTTCAGTTGCTAATGTTTGGATTTAAACAGTCCCCTGATTTTAGTAGGGGGTGAGTTTTTTCCATTGTACTACTTTCTGCCTTTCACACCATATAACCAGCACATCTAAAGACAAAGCTGTTAACCAGCTATTTATAGTCTCCCATTACTTTGAGACCGTTATTTTGTTTGCAATATTTTAAAAAAGTACAAGTGTTCTAATAAAAATTGAACATTCCAAAACGTAAGGGAGACAACCAGCCTCCGACCAGTCAGGATCTTCAGGCAGTCCAAGAGCTGTGTGTGGTGGTGGTTCCATACCACCAATGTGAGGGCTATTTAAACTACCTAAGATGCATAGCAAGATTCTCAAAACAAGGATACTTCAGCTCAATGGAGGAATTCTATCACCTATGCCTACAGGATAGTCCCACAATATAGACTTCAAGGCTGTGAATTGCAGCATGTACTAGCATGTTGTACTCTAACTGCCACATGTGGACACTAAGTAGAAGGTACATAGTCCTGTTTAAAGAGGACTACATTAAGGTAAATTAGCTACCTTATTTTTTGTGTCTAAAGTACAGTGCATTAATATGACCAGATATGTGTCTCAGGAGCATGCTGTTCAGTTGATAAGGAAACTGAGATGAAGAAGCGGCTGCGTGTGGCGTTTGTTTACATGGGAATAACTGTTTAGAGTACTACTAGGAAAAGTGGCTGGGTCTGCTGTAGACAGATAAGAATTTTTATGAGAGTGGATGAACAGAGGTCATATGAGTGCCACTGGGAACTTCAAAAGAGGAGCCCTCAGTGGGAATGATGACATAGGGGATATTTAATGAGATCTGGAGACTTTTATTTCTATGTCACCATTTCGAACCCAGCTCAGGGTGTGAGTAACCTGAACTTTTCATTGTCTGATAATTATTGTGTGGACTCAGTCTTGGTCCTACTGGACAGATGTCTGAATCTTCAAAAATACCATCCAATTTCAGACTAATTGGCACTCTTGTTGAAAAGTACAGCAAAGAAAAGGTGGACCTGAAAAGTATGTTGCAATCTCACTCAAACAATTGGTCCCCAGGGGTCGGAGAGCAAACAAAATAATTAGCCATTGCAGGGAAACCTCCTCTGTTGCTGCACCTGTTCCCAGAATAAAAAAGGACCTTAGTTCTCCAGGACGTTCAATCCAGTACTAAATTCATACATTCATCCAGTCCTAGCACTCTCCAAGAGATCATGACTATGACACCGCTTTGAGTCTTGATGCTAATGGGGGCATTTATGAATTTATGAATGTTCAGTTTTCAGCTACTTTTCCCTAGGTTTAGTGTTCTTTAATGTAAATTAAAGTGTAAGAGATTATTACATCTGTAAATATTAACCTAGTTAAATGTAAAAACAAAAACAACTCAATAACCCAATCTGTTCCTACTTATTTTATGGCACGTGAGTAGTATACTATGTACTGCACAAAACAGAAAAAGACAAGGTTCTTGCATTCGGGATCTTAGAGATTAATAAGTATTATTATTATTAATGCTGAACAAAAACATAACATGCTGGATGAGCAGATGGTGCAAATAGGACAATATGGTCCAATGTTTTGGTCTGCTGTGAAATGCCCCCGTTAGTATCAAGACTTAAAGCAGTGTCATAGTCATATTAAAACATGATCTTGACCATTGCTGCTCATGTAGAATATGTCATCTCAGGAACCCAAAGTGCCACAAAACTATTTGGGACTCACAACACCATCAGATACATATAAGTGTTTTTAGATACATTTTGAGGAGGATAATCTAAAGTTTGCTAAGGTTAAATTATTTGCCAGAGGTCTCACAGCAATCTAGAATCTGAGCTGGCCAGGTCCAAAGGGAGAAGGGGCAAATTTGGGTCCAGTGCAGAAGCTGGTTTGGCTATCAGTGTAAGCAGACAAGCTGCATGAAGCCACTTGATAGTTCAAAATTGCCTAAGCATAGAGCACTCTTCTCACATGCCCTCCCATCCCTACCAACCTGTGACGGGAGATGGAGGTAGTGGTGTAAGGCAATTAGGCCAGCCATAAATCATCAGGGAATCACTCTGCACTAGGTAATCTGCCTGGGTTCAGGCTTTTTCATCATGTTACCTGGGTGGCCCAAAATTGGGCTTGCTAAAAAGCTGGGAACAGAACCCAGTGGGATTAAGTCCACTGCTGCATCTAACCACTATACCATGGATGTACTGTAAGGTTGGCCCCTGCCCTGCCCTGATTCCCTGGGGATGTGAAGGGCTAGTACAGTGCAAAAAAATGCAAAAAGTGAGTCCACTTCTTCTCTTACACTATTATCCTTGCACATATTTGTGTCACTTTTCATTACACTAATACTAAATTTTTTAAAAATAATTTTCCATTCCATCAGAGGACAATCAGGAGCAGCATTCTGCCAGGTTTTCCATGCATAACTAAAACACCTAACCAGATCATATATGTTTAGTCCCTTCATACAGGGCTTTGTGATGAAGTTGGGAATTCCCATACTGTTTAACATAAATAGGGAGTGTGTGCTTCTGTTTTGCAGTATGCTGCATGTTTAGCAAGCTGGTGGGAGAGGGCTTGTTGTTGCAGAAGACCCGGTGTGACCACACCCACAGCAGCTTGGAAATGGGATAGCTTAGCAACTGGTGTCCTGGTGATGGACCAGTCCATCTTAGAAGGCAGATGGTTCTGGACAGTCAGAGGACAATGAGCAGAAGAGAGAGAACCCCAGTGACTTGACCAACTGGTTCCAGCCATAGGGGAACAAGGGACCGAAGAGAGAGGGCCCCAGCAGCCTTTTTACATGGAAGGGAATATAAAGGATAGGAAAGGAGCTGTTAGGTCCTGGTGATATAGGATAGAAGTCGCAGGCTTCTGGCCTGGGGAGAGACAGCAGTCAGTGCCTACCTAGATGTACTATACTAAGGGTTGGTATGTGTGAGAAGTTCACATATTTCGTTCAGACGCTCAATACACCTTACAGTTTTACTCTGTCTGAGAGTCATTTCATTCTAGCAATAGGGGTTGCAGACGATGCTAGCTTTTAAGCCTAGTTATGTAGCTCCACGTTTTGGAACATCTAGGCTACTGCCTCAAATCGTAAGTATAGCGTAGGCTGTGTGACATGTCAATAGTGTTGAGCCTATTTCCATTCCTGGGCCTCTTATCAACCACTAGCACCTGCTTTCATTTGGTTACAGAGATAAGGAGCAGTTTGCGCAAAGTTTTCTGACCCAAACTTATGTCTAAAAAGAGCAAGTTACAGTAAATATTTAATAGCAATTCATAGCTAAAAAGAGCACATTTCAGTAAATATTTAATAGCAATTCATAGCTGAATGATTCTTTTATTTGCATCACTAGTGGTTGTGAAAAGTTCTTTGGCTAATAGTGGAGGTCACGACAACACACACAACAGATAGGGCCTGGGTACCAATAGTGCAAAGTCACATTGCTCTTTGCTAGCATGCTGTTACTTACTTCTTGAAAAAAACCCCCACCTTAGATGTAAAATAGAGGTTCAATTTCCATTATCCAGACAATCTTTGGTTTCTCTCCTGAGCCTGCTTACTAGTGGCCACTGCTGTGATTTTTCTTTTCATTTTTTTTTGTGATGTGGATACCTATCCAATAGGAAATGGATAGAGACCCAGAACATTCATTTCAGAAAACAACTATACTGCTCTTGCTCCAAACTGGCAACTTTGTGAAAGGCTCTATTTCCTTTGTCCTATTGCCAGTCATCTAAGCCATCCAGCCCTCCTGAGTAATCATTCTGTCCATTTCTCATCATTTAGGGGATTAAAGATCTGACCTTGTGAAATAAAGAATGACTGATGAAATAACTCTTAGGGCACTCAGGAAGTCTAAAGAGACATTCAGTGCCTTGTAAAACTGGGTCCCAATTTGTCATGTTATGAGATTACCAGCATGTAAAAGGAAATGTAGTATATTAAAATCTTCCTCAGCTTTCCAAGATTAAACATGAGATATATGAAGTCATCTGAACACTTTCAATCTGAGAAATGGCTCAGACAATGTAGTTAGTCTTTTCAGGCTTTATATAAGACCAGCAGGAATGAAAGAAAAACTCTGATTAATTATTATATCAGTCAAGGAAGATGAACCCTCTTTGCTTAGATTGTTTTTGGTAAAAGAAAAAGACATGATTAATTATCCCTTTCTCTAGCCTAGTCAATTTTAGTTACTTTGATAAAGGATTCAAGGTTCATTGCAGGTAAAACTTTTTTGTGCTAAAGTATTTTCAGTAGTTTAATTATAACTTCAATAGCCCCGAACTGAGGAACAATTTGTGAATTCAAAAGGTTGTCTCTCTCACCAACACGGAGTGGTCCAACAAAATATACGGTTACCTCACCCAGTTTGTCTCTCTCTCTCCCCAGCGGATCACTACCTTTTCGCAGGTTGGGGGATGTGTGTGTCAGGCTACATCTACACTAGGACACTACGTCGAAGTAGTCTATTTCGAAGTAAGAACATCGAAATAGGCGACTTCAACAACTATCGTCTACACATCCTCCAGGGCTGGCAATATCGACGTTCAACATCGAAGTAGCACTGGGGAACATCGAAAAGAGCCGCCCCAGAAGGAAACATGGAGCGTCCACACACACAAGCCCCCTCTTTTGAAATAAGTGGCCAGGAAAGCCTGCGGACCGGGTCACAGAGCACACTAGCCCTTACGGGGCAGCTGCAAGCTGCTCTCTTAAAGGGCCCCTCCCAGACCTACGCAATCTGCACCGCACAAGCAGCCCTGCATTGGTGATACAAGCCTCGCAGACCTCGAGCCCGCAGACATGGGCGTCCAGCAGCAGCTGGAAGCCCTACAAGCTGCCTCCCGCGGAGCAGGTGCCCTTCTAGATGCTGCCTGGGCAGCCGCCCAGCAGCTTCTAGAATGGGAGCCCTCCCCAGGAGCACCAGGAGACGCCCCCAACCATTGGGCCCTCCTCTCCCTGCCCCCCCCGCCCCCGCTGGGTGCTCCGCCGACTCTGGAGCTACCCCTTCAGCACCGAGTGCTGGGAGCACCTGGTTATGGGGGAATGGAATGATGACCAGTGTCTGCAGAACTTCCGCATGAGCCGACAGAGCTTCATGGAGCTCTGCCAGTGGCTCACCCCGGCACTCAGGCACCATGACACCCAGATGCGGCGCGCCCTCACTGTTGAGAAGAGGGTCACAATAGCCGTCTGGAAGCTGGCCACTCCAGACAGCTACCGCTCCGTGGGACAGCAGTTTGGAGTGGGAAAGGCCACAGTTGGGGTTGTCCTCATGGAGGTAAGGAGTCCTGGGGCTGAACCCCCTGGGGAGGGGGGGCCTGGGTGAGGGGGGCCTGGGTGAGGGAGGGGTCACACTCTGCAAACCCTCACAGGCACCCATGGTCCCTCCCCACAGGTGGTGCATGCACTCAATACCCTGCTGCTGAAGAGGGTCATCCGAGCTGGGGACCTGGACGCGGCCATCGAGGGATTCACTGCCATGGGATTCCCCAACTGCTTTGGAGCCCGTGATGAGACCCCCATCCCCATCTGCGTCCCAGACCACAGTGGTGGCTGCTACATCAACAGGAAGGGCTACCACTCTGTGGTCCTGCAGGCCATGGTCAACAGCCGTGGCCACTTCCAGGACATCTACATGGGCTGGCCCGGCTCTACCCACAACGCCCGTGTTTTCCAGAATTTGGGACTATGCCGCCGACTGCAGGCAGGGGCCTACATCCCCCAGAGGGAGATCCCTCTGGGAGATACCACCACTGTATCCCTCTGACTTGTGGCAGATGTGGCATACCCCCTCCAGCCCTGGCTTATGTGGCCCTATACAGGCCACCTCACTGATAACCAGGAGCGCTACAACGCCCGACTCAACCATGCCTGACAAGTGGTCGAGCGAGCCTTCGGGCGCCTGAAAGGCCGCTGGCGTTGTCTCCTGGCACGCCTAGACCTGGGCCTCCCAAACATTCCCCCGGTTGTGGGGGCCTGCTGCACACTCCAGAACCTGGTGGAAAGCAAGGGGGAGGCCTTCGTGCGGGGCTGGGCACAGGAGGCCGCAACAGCCTACCCCCAGCCAGCTGTTGCCCCGAGCCGCCAGGCCCACCAGGACGGGGTCCTGCGATGCCACTAGGAGGACATGACCCCTATCATCATGAGAAGATGCTGGAGATGGATAGGGCATGTGATGAGAAGGGAGGCAGACTGTAGCCAGACAGAATTCCCCCTGCTGTACTCCATCTTGCCCCTCTTAGGTGCTTCAGAGCACAAAGGAAACAGCCCAGTCTTGGAATGCCTGAAAGCACAGATGTGCTAATCTCAAGCACAGTCTTTGATGCCTCAGAGCACAGATGGACTGTGTCATCGTGACCCTGAACGGACCGAAACCAGACAACAAAAGACAAACGGGCTAGCAGATGACCAGGGCCTCAGGCTGCCCTTGGCTAGTACCGGTGATTGATACACCTACACTTTGTCCCAGGAGAGGAATCTCATACCCATAAGAAAAGAATGTCTAAATTATCTCCACCTCACAGGTGTGAATTAAGTCCCTGAAACTCCCTGTGAGACCTAGTGTCACAAGACGATCTAACACAATTGGCATCTTTAAGATAAGGAAGAGTGTATGTGACCCAAGGGGTATAAAGGAGGGTCCTGCAGCCCCTTCTAATTGAGCTCCAATTACCTATACCTGCCGGTCAGGAAGATCTTTGCCTCCCAAGGTCCCAGGGGACGCCCTCCTCATACTCTTCTTCCCGAGGGATTGAGTGACAGACACTGGCCACGCCAAGTTGGGTAATGCAGGGGTGAGAATAAGACCTGATATGTGTTTTGCTTTTGTGTGCATTTAATAATAGATCTATGAATTAAAGTACTTTTGTTATATGCTAGCTACTTGTAACTAAGAAGTGAAAATATAAGCCTTGTAACCATGAGGTAAGCTTTCTTATCAAATAAAAAGTAACTGTTTAAGTTTTAACCTGACTCCTCCTGTTACTGTGCAAACCAAACACAAATAAAAGAAGCCGGCCAGTTTTCGGCTGTATGAGCATGGTCACTGGTGAGGCGTACTGAGAGCTAAGTGCTGGGTTGTGCCGCCTCCACGGGGCAGACTCCTGGGGCACCCATCAGCGTCCCTGCCTGCCTGCTGCGAAGGGACTGTCTGTCCTAGCAGTCAAAACACAGGTGAAGGAGGCTCTCAGCACAACCTTTGGGGCACACGTCAGCCTCCCTGGATGCCCGCTGCGAAGGGACTGTCTGTCCTAGCAGTTAAAGACTCAGATGAAGTAAGGGCAGACGTGGTATCTCACCAGACCATCGGCTAACACAGACATTATTGTAAAGAGAGAATTTCACTGGATGCCTGAAGTATGACAGAAACGTGGCCCTTTTTTCCCCTTCTACAAAATAGGCATAATTATATTTATATATCTCATGGGAGATATATAAATTGCTATGAGACTTCATTCACTCCATGTAAGTGTTTTGAGATCCTGGGTTGCACAGGACTACAAAATGATATACGCATTAAAGTTATTATGACTACAATATTTAGTCGTCCAAATTTTTTTTTAAATATTGAGAATGAAGTTTGATTTAAAAATTCTAAAATGTGTTATATTTGTATTTGTTTCCAGTCTTACCCAATTTCATCACTTTAATTAAGAATGGAATGGTCATACACATAGATTAACATAATTTGTTGATGAAGGGTTACCATGTTTTTTGTAAAGGGGAATCATGCCTCACCAATCTACTAGAAATCTTTGAGGTGGTCAACAAGCATGTGGACAGGGTGAGATCCAATGGATAGAGTGTACTTAGATTTCCAGAAAGCCTTTGACAAAGTCCCTCACCATAGGCTCTTAAACAAAGCATGTGTCTTGGAGTAAAAAGGAAGGTCATCTCATGGACCGATAACTGGTTAAAAGACAGAAAACAAAAGGTAAAAATACGTGGTCAGTTTTCAGGATAGAGAGAAGTAAATAATGGTGTCCCCCAGGGGTCTCTATTGGTACCAATCATATTTAATGTATTCACAAGTAATCTGGAGAAAGGAATAAACAGTGACGTGGCAAAATTTGCAGTTGACACAGAACTGCTCAAAATAGTAAAGTTCAAAGCTGTCTGCAAAGAGTTACAAAGGGATTTCACAAAACTAGGTGACTGGGCAAGACAGCGGCAGATGGAATTCAATGTCAATAAGTGTGATGTAATTCACATGAAAAAATACAACCTCAGCTATACGTACATTTGATGGGGGTCTAAATAAGATATTAGTATTCAAGAAATAGATTTTGGAATCATTGGGCATAGTTCCCTGAAAACATCTGGTCAATGTGCAGTGGAAATCTTAAAAAGCAAACAGAATATTTGGAATCATTAAGAAGGAGACAGAGAATAAGACAGAGAACATCTTATTGCCTCTATATAAATACATGGTATGCCCACATCCTGAATATGTGGTCTCCTCATATGGGGTCACCGCATCTGAAAAAAAAAGATATATTGCTATTGAAAAAACATCACAAAATAACAACAAAAATGAGTGGGATATAGAAAAGCTGCCATATGAGGAGAGATTAATAAGACTGGGATTTGCAGCTTGCAAAAAGAGACAACTAAGGGGCATATGATAGAAGTGTATAAGATTGTGACTGTTGTGGAGAAAATGAATAAAGACGAATTATGTGCTCCTTCCCATTACACAAGAAGTAGGGATCACCAAATGAAATTAATAGGTAGAAAGTTAGAACCAAACAAAAGGAAGTACTTCATGCAATGCATAGTCAGTTTGTGGAACTCCTTGCCAGAGATTGTTGTGAAGGCCAAGTCTATAACATGGTTCAAAAAAGAGCGAGATAAGTTCACGGAGGAGAGGTCTATCAATGGCTGTAAAGCAGGAGGGGCAGGAATGGTGTTCCAAGGCTCATTTTGTCAGAAGCTGGGAATGGGCAACATGGGATGGATCACTGGATGATTACCCGTTCCAATCACTTGCTCTAGAGCACCTGGCATTTGCCAGTATCAGAAGACAGAATTCTAGTCTAGATGGATCTTTGGTCAGATCCAGTATGGCTGTTCTTGTGTTCTGTGTAAGTTGCAGATTTTCTTTAAATTTCCCATTCATTATTTAATTAATGGATTTGAAAGTGTACTATTGATTGCTCTTATTATCATTTCAATCCCAAAGAATTCTAATAATGGATGACTGCCCAATGCAACCTAAAGATCAAACAGCACACATAAATACAGACCAAAAAATGTTCATGGAGAGGTTCATCTTGTGTGCGGTCAGCTATATTCCATTTCTAAATGTAAAGCTTGTTGCTGTTCTAAATATAGGAACAACATCAGTGGCTTGGTGCTTTTATTTGGAACTTCTTCTTGCAGCTGGTGAGTACTTGACTGGGTCTTATCCGACCAATATTTATGATTATTCATGCTCACTGGCTGCAGTAGTCCCACGGAGATCAATGTATTTTACAGTTTAATTGAGCAGGGAGAGGGGAAGCTTAATTACCAGCTCCCTAAAAAGCAAAATATAATTTAATGTGGAAGAATCCAATTTTGATGACCTGAACAGCAGTTATCTGTAACTTTTGGTTATCTGAAGTTCTGCCATGTTTTACGCTCTGCACAAGAATGACTTGATTTTCTTCTCACTTGCATCAGTATAAATAGGAGTTTTCTTTATTGAAGTGAATAGGGTTACATTAAAGTAAAATAAGTGTAAGTCAAGAAGCGTAGGACCAGAAGAAGCTGAAAGCAGAGACTTCTGGATATTTGCAGGACTTTTATCAATTTTAACTGAGTTTCTTTGTCCAAACACTGTTTGCTCCAAGTCTTTGTCTTCCTTACAGTGTCTTCCACGTTAGTGTTATTCCACATTTGTCTCTGTTACACTCTTCTCCCCAGGTCTGTTCCTATCACCTCTCTTCCTGTCCCTGGAATATACCTTGTCCTGACTGACTGGAACCACTGGTGGTTTCATGGCTGATGGGGTGCCTTGTCTGGCCGTGTCACTGATGGTAGAACTGAAGTGCAGTGATGGTGTGGGGGGTGGGTGTGTCTGGGGTGGTAGGTTCTGCCAAGCAGAGAAGCCAAGGGTTGGCTGTCCTTATGAGAGTTATAGCCCTGAATAGTGAGCTGCAAAGCCAAAAGCGACGTCTACACGTGCACGCTACTTCGAAGTAGCGGCACCAACTTCGAAATAGCGCCCGTCACGGCTACACGTGTTGGGCGCTATTTCGAAGTTAACATCGATGTTAGGCGGCCAGAAGTCGAAGCCGCTAACCCCATCAGGGGATGGGAATAGCGCCCTACATCGACATTCAACGTCGAAGTAGGGAACGTGTAGTCGTTGTGCGTCCCGCAACATCGAAATTGCGGGGTCCTCCATGGCGGCCATCAGCTGAGGGGTTGAGAGACGCTCTCTCCAGCCCCTGAGCTCAATGGTGGCCGCATGGAGCGGCCCCTTAAAGGTCCCCGCCCCTCCCTTCCTGTGCAGGAAGCTGAGAGAGCGTGCAGGCAGCAGCAGTAACACGCGGCTAGCCTGCACGCTCCCCCGCAGCCACCCACACCCCCAGCCGACTCGAGTGGCCGCCCGGCAGCCCCCCCCCAGCGCCCCCAGGGGACCCCCCCCAAGGGCAGCCAGGGCTCACAGCCCAGCAGCCAGCCTGGGAAGCGGCAGCGAGGCCCCTCCAGGATGGAGGCCGAGCTTCGGGACCTGCTGGGGCTCTGGAGCAAGGAGGAGGTGCTCCAGGTAATGGGGAGCAAGAGGCGGAACGTGGATGTGTTCGCTCGGCTGGCCGAGGGCCTGGCCGCCCGGGGTCACCCTGCCCGCACTCCGGATCATGTCCGGAGTAAAGTGAAGGAGCTGCGGCAGGGTTACGCCCGGTCCCGGGATGCAGCCGGCCGATCTGGGGCCACCCCCGTCACTTGCCCCTTTTACAGGGAGCTCAGGGACATCCTGGGCCCCCGGCACACCTCCTCCCCTCCGGCCACTCTTGACACCTCGGCTGAGGAGCCCCAGCAGGCCCTGGACACGGAGTCCGCCCCAGAGGCAAGCCCCGCACCCTGGGGACCCCCCCAGGAGCCCACCCCCGGGGCACCAGAGGAGGAGGAGGAGGAGTTGTGACATCAGGCTCCAAATAATGATGCTGTCCCGGAGCTCCAGCCGGGCGTCTGCCCACCGGAGCCATGTCTACACGTGCACGCTACTTCGAAGTAGCGGCACTAACTTCGAAATAGCGCCCGTCATGGCTACACGCGTCGGGTGCTATTTCGAAGTTAACTTTGACAGGCGGCGAGATGTCGAAGTCGCTAACCTCCTCCCCTCCGGCCATCCTTGATACTTCGGCCGACGAGCCCCAACAGGCCCTGCAGCCGGAGTCCGCCCCGGAGGTAAGCCCCGCACCCCGGGGGCTGCCCCCGGAGCCCACCCCCAGGACATTGCGGCAGGAGGAGGAGGAGGAGGAGGAGTGGGGCTCCTCTTCCGCAGAATCCGGGCTGCAGATCCTCCTCCTGCCATCCCGGAGCAGCAGCCGGGCCTCCGCCCCCCGGGGATCTCCGGACCGTGGGAGTGGACCGACAGGTATGTACCCCCCTCTGGTGTACACCCCTGGGCTTGAGGGGCGGGGGTAATAGATATGTGTCCAGGGCCCCCCACATGCTCACATGGCCATGGCCCCAAGGACAGCAGGGCCATGTCCCTCACAGCAGTGCATCAGCCCCTGCCCCCCCCCCCGCCGCACGACAGTGCCATGCCCCATCCCTGGGGCAGGGGGGAGCGGAACCTCGAGGGGCCCCCGGGAGGAGGGGGTGGGACACCCCACAGCAACAGCAGCAGCAGCAGCATGTGATGGAGTGTGGGGAGTGCAAAAGGGAGACTCAGGCTAGATATGAGCAACAAGAGCCGAATAGCTCCCAGGGGCAAAGGATGATCCTGGGGCTACAGCTGGCAGGTGACACCTCTGCCCTGAACAAAGAGGAGGGAGGAGCCGAGCTGGCTTTGAATCGGGGGGGGGGGTGAGGGGGGGGCGGGGGTCGCAGGTAGAGGCTAGGGGAAGGGCGAGCTGGAAGGCAGCCAGCCTGAGGAGGGGGAAAGCTACACCCCAGAGGGGCACCCCTTGGGGTCTTCTCCCCAGGACGGGTTGGAAGGACTGTCTCTTCTGACAGCTGGTGCTGTCACTCCTGGGAGAAACTGGGCATCTGTGGCCTAAGAAACCTCTCCTGTCAGACCCTGCGGAGTGAAGTGAGAGTCGCTCCCACCAGGGGACGGGGTGCAGGGCAGGGGGACCCCTGAACCCCATCCATCACAGCAGCATCTCCCGGGGACGGGGATGGGGAACCTGCAGCACAGGGCTGGGGGAACAAAGGCCACAGCTCGGGGCCCACACTAACGCCTGTCTCCATTCTTCTTCCACCCCTCCTCTCCTGTGTCCCGCACCTGTACCATCAGAAGGACCGGAAGAGAGCGCCGGCGAGGCATCAGTGGTCCCGGAGAGCCCTCCGGGGCCATCGCTCCAGGCAAGCCCCTCGGCTGAGGACCGACCGGCCCCCACGGCGGGCTAGACGGCGGACCCCGCGCCTCCACCAGCCAACGGCGACGGACCCCCAGCTGCTGGCCATCCACCGACGGCAGCTGGAGGTCGCGGAGCAGCACCTGCAGCTGCAGGAGCGGGCGCTGGACTGGCGCCAAGAGGCATGGGGGGCCTACATGGAGACTTTCAACCGCCTGGTGGACTACCTGGCCCCCCATGCCGCGCCGGCCGCCGCAGTGCCCGACACGCCTGCTCCACCCACAGCACCACCAGCTGCTCCGCCCATCGCCGTCCCGTGCGCTGTTGCCCCGCCACCCACCGCCGAGGGCCGGAGCGCCGAGGGACCCCTGGAGCCAGCTGAGACTCGCCGGGCATATCTTTCGGTCCGGCCCGCCCCCAGCCAGCCCCGGACAGGGCTGCGGCCGCGGTGGGGCTCCCGGCCGCCCACACCCAGTGCCGGACTTTAGGGGCGAGGGGCCCGGGACGTGGCCCCCCCCACTGTATATAGTTTGAACGTATTATTTTGTGCCCCCCGTTTGCCCCGTCCCCCCCATGTAAATAGTTCTCCCCTTTATCCTCCCTGGTTTTCTTCTTATTACTGAGCACACTTTTTTCTTACTATTATTTTATTTGTACATATTACTTTGGTTCCACACGTTGTATATAGTTTGTTCTTGTTTTATATATTTATAGTTTAAAAAAAAAAGTTCTCAAAGAAAAAGCAGTTTAAGTTCAGCCACAAGTGCGTGCTGTCATTTGTCCAGGAAAAGTGGGAGGGGGGGTGCAGTTGGGTGCTCCATGGTGTGGGCGTTGGGGCAGGAGTGTGGTGGAGGAAGGGGCGGGCAGTGGGGGGCCTGGCAGAGTTCACCCCACGGCCTCATCATCGAAGTGGGCCCGCAGGGCCTCCTGGACCCGGGTCCCTTCAGGGTCCACCTGGCAATTGGGGGCAGCGGGTGGCTGCACATCGGCCCTGCCAGCCTCCACAGACCAACCCTGAAAGAAGGCGCCCCCCTTGTTCTCCACGAGGTTGTGTAGGGCAGAGGGGCATGCTGGTGGCCCGCAGAGGGATCTCCCGCTGGGGGATGTAGGTCCCCGCCGCCAGCCGGCGGCACAGGCCCGAGTTCCGGAAAACCCGGGCGTCGTGGGTGCTGCCAGGCCAGCCCACATAAATGTCCTGGAAACGTCCCCGGCTGTCCACCAAGGCCTGGAGGACCACAGAATGGTAGCCCTTGCAATTCAGGTATCGTCCTCCACTGTGATGCGGGGCATGGATGGGGATGTGAGTCCCATCCAGAGCCCCGAAGCAGTTGGGGAAGCCCAGGGTGGCAAAGGCCGCGATGGCGGCATCTGGGTCCCCCAGCCTCACGAGCCTGTGCAGGAGCATGGCGTTGATGGCACGCACAACCTGCAGAGAAAGCACATGGGACAGCACCAATGAGGGGTGAGCAGGGTGTGCGTGGCCCTGCCCTCCCCTCCCCTCCCCTGCCCTGCCCTCCTCTGCCCTGCCCTGCCCTCCCCTCCTCTGCCCTGCCCTCCCCCGCCCTCCCCTCCCCTCCTCTGCCCTGCCCTGGCCTCCCCTGCCCTCCTCTGCCCGGGCCCCCCTCCCCTGCCCTGCCCTCCCCCCGTGGGTCCTCTTACCTCCATGAGGACAGCCCCGACGGTGGCCTTGCCGACACCAAACTGCTGCCCCACGGATCGGTAGCTGTCGGGAGTGGCCAGCTTCCAGACAGCGATGCCGACCCGTTTCTCCACAGGGAGGGCACGCCGCATGGCGGTGTCCTGGTGCCTGAGTGCGGGGGTGAGCCACTGGCACAGCTCCATAAATGTCTGCTGGCTCATCCTGAAGTTCCTGAGCCAGCGGTCGTCGTCCCACTCCCCAAGCACCAGCTGCTCCCACCAGTCGGTGCTGGTGGGGTAGCTCCACAGCCGTCGGCGTGTGAGGCGGAGGTGGGGGCGGGGTGCTGCAGGGTTGGGGGTTGAGCCCTGCTGCCCTGGGGGCAGCTCCTCCTCCGGTGTAGCAAGGAGGTGCTCAGCTGCCTCCCGCATGGCATGGAGCAGGGCAAGCCCTGCTCCTGCCGGGAGGGCTGGGTGGACCTCTGGCTGCTGCTGCTGCTGCTGCTGCTGGGGGTCCATGACTGTGTCGCCCGGGGTCTGTGTGCCTATGGCTCCTCAGACCGTGTGCTGTGTAGGCTGCGTGTGTCTGGGAGGGGACCTTTAAGGGAGCGGCTAGCTGTTGCCCCAGAAGCGCTAGTCCGCCCTGTGACCCTGTCTGCAGCTGTGCCTGGCATCCCTATTTCGATGTGTGCTACTTTGGCGTGTAGACGTTCCCTCGCAGCTCCTATTCCGACGTTGGGCTGCGCAACGTCGAAGTTGAACATCGACGTTGCCAGCCCTGGAGGACGTGTAGACGTTATTCATCAAAATAGCCTATTTCAATGTCGCTACATCGAAATAAGCTATTTTGATGTAGGCTTCACGTGTAGACGTAGCCTGGGTGTCCCCCGACCGTGGGAGTGGACCGTCAGGTATGTACCCCCCGTGGTGCACACCCCCCCGGGGTTGAGGGGCGGGGATAATAGATATGGCCAGGGCCCTCCACATGCCCAGATGACCATGGCCCCAAGGACAGCAGTGGCATGTCCCTCACAGGAGGGCATCAGCCCCTGCCCCCCCCCCAGCACGACAGTGCCATGCCCCATCCCCGGGGCTGGGGGGAGCGGAACCTCTAGGGTCCCCCAGGGGGAGGGGGTGGGACACCCAGCAGCAGCAGCAGCAGCGGCAGTGGCAGCATGTGATGGAGTTGGGGGAGTGCAAATGCGAGACTCAGGCTAGATATGAGAAACAAGCTGAATAGCTCCCAGTGGCTAAGGATGATCCTGGGGCTACAACTGACAGGTTACACCTCTGCCCTGAACAAAGAGGAGGGAGGAGCCAAGCTGGGTTTGAATCGGGGGCGACAGTTAGAGGCTAGGGGAAGGGAGAGCTGGAAGGCAGCCAGCTTGAGAAGGGGGAAAGCTACACCCCAGAGGGGCACCCCTCAGGGTCTTCTCCCCAGGACGGGTTGGAAGGACTTTCTCTGACTGCTGTATTGTCGCTTCTGGGAGAAACTGGGCATCTGTTGCCTAATAAACCTCCTGTCGTACCTGCTGAGTGAGTGCGAGTCACTCCTGCCAGCGGATGGGGTGCAGTGCAGGGGGACCCCTGAACCCTATCACAGCAGCATCTCCCGGGGACGGGGATGGGGAACCTGAAGCAGAGGGGTGGGGGGACAAGGGCCATGGCTTGGGGCCCACACTAACGGCTGTCCCAACTCTTGTTCCCCGGCTCCTGTGTTCCACAGCTGCACCATCGGAAGAACCAGAAAGCGCCGGCAAGGCGTCAGTGGTCCTGGAAAGCCCTCCGGGGCCATCACTCCAGGCCAGCCCCTCGGCGGAGCAACGACCGGCCCCACGGCGGGGAAGACGGCGGATGCAGCACCACCAGCCGCCGGCGACAGACCCCCAGCTGCTGGCCCTGCACCGTCGGCAGCTGGAGGTCGCTGAGCAGCGGCTGCGGGTGGAGGAACACCGCCTCCGCCTGCAGGAGCGGGTGCTGGCCTGCCGCCAGGAGGCATGGGGGGCCTACATGCGGACCCTCAACCGCATCGCGGACTCCCTGGTCCCCCAGGCCGCGCCGGCCACCGCAGCGCCCGCCCTGCCTGCTCCACCCGCTGCTCCAGCCGCTGCGCCGGCCGCCATCGCACTGCCACCCGCCACCGAGGGCCATTCTGCCGAGGGGCCAGCTGACACTCGCCGGCCGTATCTCCCGGTCCACCCGGCCCCCAGCCAGCCCCGGCCAGGGCTGCGGCCAAGGCGGGGATCCAGGCCGCCCACCCCCAGCACTGGACTGTAGAGGCGTGGGGCCCAGGACGTGGCCCCCCGCCCTTTGTATGTATTTCCCCCAGTTTATTGTTCTTTTCTTGTAAATAGTTTGTATTTGTGACCCCCATTTTCCAAAGCTGATCCTTACCCCCCATGTAAATAGTTCTCCCCTTCCTTGTCTTCCCCTTTCATGTTATCCAGCTTTTTATAATGTATATTTATTTATCAGTTTGATTTCCCCTGTACATAGTTTGTCTTGGTCAGAATATTTATTATAATAATAATAATAGTGTAAGAGTTGTAGTAAAGGAAATGTTTGAGTTGATAAACAACTGTCTGCTTTTATTTTTACAAGAAAAGGGGGGGGTGCTCTTGGGTGCTCTGTGGTGTGGGCGTAGGGGCAGGGAGTGTTGTGGAGGATGAGGGGGGGTGCAGTGGGGGGACCTGCCAGCGTTCACCCTGAGGCCTCATCGAACTGGGCCCGCAGGGCCTCCTGGACCCGGGTCCCTTTGGGGTCCACCTGGCGATTGGGGGCAGCGGGTGGCTGCACATTGGCCCTGCCAGCCTCCACAGCCCAGCCCTGAAAGAGGGCGTCCCCCTTGTTCTCCACGAGGTTGTGTAGGGCGCTGCACGCACCCACAATCTGGGGGATGTTGGTGGGGCCCACATGAAGGCAGGTGAGGAGACACCTCCAGCGCCCCTTGAGGTGGCCAAATGTGCGCTCCACCACCGGGCGTGCGTGGTTCAGGCGCTGGTTGAAGCGCTCCTGGCTGGCAGACAGATGGCCCGTGTACGGGTGCATGAGCCAGGGCCGGAGGGGTTATGCCACATCTGCGATGATGCAGAGGGGCATGGTGGTGTCCCCCACAGGGATCTCCCGCTGGGGGATGTAGGTCCCTGCCTCCAGCCGGCGGCACAGGCCCCAGTTCCGGAATACCGGGGCGTCGTGGGTGCTGCCAGCCCAGCCCACATAAATGTCCAGGAAATGGCCCCGGCTGTCCACCAAGGCCTGGAGGACCACTGAGTGATATCCCTTCCTGTTATGTAGCATCCTCCACTGTGCTCCGGGGCACGGATGGGGACGTGAGTCCCATCCAGAGCCCCAAAGCAATTGGGGGAGCCCAGGGTGGCAAAGCCCGCGATGGCGGCATCCGGGTCCCCAGGCCTCACGAGCCTGTGGAGGAGCAGGGCGTTGATGGCGCGGACAACCTGCAGGGGAAGCACATGGGAGAGCACCAATGAGGGGTGAGCAGCGTGTGTGTGGCCCTCCCCTGCCAGGGCCCCCCTCCCCTCTCCTGCCCTCCCCTCCTCTGGAACGGCCCCCCTCCCCTCCCCTGCCCTCCCAGAGCTGCCTCCCCCTCCCCCCATGGGTCCTCTTACCTCCATGAGGACAGCCCCGACGGTGGACTTGCCCACGCCGAACTGCTGGCCCACGGATCGGTAGCTGTCTGGAGTGGCCAGCTTCCAGACAGCGATGCCGACCCGTTTCTCCACACTGAGGGCACGCTGCATGGCGGTGTCCTGGTGCCTCACTGCAGGGGTGAGCCACTGGCATAGCTCCAGAAATGTCTGCCAGCTCATGCAAAAGTTCCTGAGCCAGCGGTCATTGTCCCACTCTCCAAGTACCAGCCGCTCCCACCAGTCGGTGCTGGTGGGGTAGCTCCACAGCCGGCGGCATAGGAGGCGGGGGGGGGCTGGGTGCTGCAGGTTTGGGGGTTGCATCCTCCTCCCCTGCGGGCAGCTCCTCCTCTGTGGCAAGGAGGTGCTCAGCTGCCTCCTGCATGGCATCGAGCAGGGCGAGCACTGCTGCTGCAGGGGCGGCTGGGTGGACCTCTGGCTGCTGCTGCTGCTGGGGGTCCATCATGACTGCGTCGCTCGAGGTGTGCGTGCCTATGGCTCTGCAGACCGCGTGCTGTGCAGGCTGCGTGTGTCTGGGAGGGGCCCTTTAAGGAAGCGGCTAGCTGTTGCCCCGGAAGCGCTAGTCCGCCCTGTGACCCTGTCTGCAGCTGTTCCTGGCACCCTTATTTCGATGTGTGCTACTTTGGCGTGTAGACGTTCCCTCGCAGCGCCTATTTCGATGTGGTGCTGCTAAACGTCGATGTTGAACGTCGACGTTGCCAGCCCTGGAGGACGTGTAGACGCTATTCATTGAAATAGCCTATTTTGATGTCGCTACATCGAAATAAGCTGTTTCGATGTAGTGTGCACGTGTAGACGTAGGTAAAGTGTGACACTCTCCAGGCAGTGAGTTAGCTCGTTGGTTAAAACAGTGACTTTCGTTTTTGGTCCTTGACAACATCCAATTAGCTTTTTACTCCAACCAGCTCTTCATAGTTTCAAATGTACACTGCTTAATATTGAATAAATGTTCTTGAGTATGTGCTGTAATGCAAAACAATGGATGTCAATAAACAATTATTTGCTGCACTGGAACAAAAACCTGATGACCAGATTTAATAAGACCATAATTTAGGCACTCAGTCAATAGACAGAAGAAGAGAAATATGCACAAATAAACTGTTTTCATATAAATCTAAATAAAGGAAAACTGTTTCATGAATACAGCTTGTTTATTTTGCATATCACCTTGTCCTACTGAACACTCATTTGAAAAACACTTCACAGTACAATTATTATTTGGTTTGTATATTATTGCTCATATTTTTTAAATAGTCAAGCCTGTTAGCAGGAAAATGAAAGGCTGTGAATTTGTCCATTACAATTTAAAATTTCAACTGTACTTTGCAGAACGTGCAAACTTTCTATCTACTTCTGCTCATTTTTTGGGCAAACTCTTATTTTTTTGAGCATTGAGTATTCACACAGAAGCTCTCTTACTTCCACAAATAGACCCCACTCTCCTCTCATGCATCCTCCTGCAAATACAGACCTCTAGCACATATGTTTAGCACAGTACCCAACCTTGGAAAGCATATTTCCAATCTCCAAAGCCTGTACCCGAGGCCCTGGAGGTACTATAGTGTCTTTCAGCCCCTGAGTAACTCTGCTTTAAATCTTTACTCAAAGGGAGTGAGGTAAGTTTAGGAATGTGTCTTTTGAGCATGAGATTGCACACTAACAAGTGACTCTTACGCCCAACAGGTGAGACTTTACATGTCTGGCATGATGCCCCAGAGGCAAGACCCCACTCTTGTGACTTCAGCTGCTGAAAGGGGCCACTTTCCTGGGGAAAGCTGGGTTCTGCGATAGGTGCTGGATCTAGAGGGGGCTAGGGCTGCGACAGCAGCAGCGGCCCTTGGCTTGGTATGAATTCTAGCAAATAGTAGGTCTGCTAGGAGTCATGTAGCACCTTAAAGATGAACAAAATAATTGATTAGGTTATGAACTTTCGTGGGGCAGCCCCACTGGTTCCGATCTGGAGATCTGCCATTTCCAGCACAGCCCTGCCTGTTTTATAACACAGAGATTAAAAAAATAAAATTGAAATACAAGCTGACAAATCAGATTTTTTTAAATAAAATCTCTGTGTTATAAAACTGTCAGAGCTGTTCTGGAAATGGCAGGTCTCCAGATCCGAACCAGTGGGGCTGCCCCACAGAAGCTCATCACCAAATAAGTTATTTCGTTAGTCTTTAAAGTGCTGCATGATTACTGGTCTGTTTTGTTAGAATACAGACTCTCACTGCGACCTCTCTGTTACTAAGCCTGCTGGGGTTACCATGTAAACAAGAGGACGCCCCTGCGGTGGAGTGTATCTGTAGCAGTATTTGGAGTAATGTGTTGGCATAGCTAGTACGTTAACACAAGGTGAGCTGGTAGATACAGATACAGGTACGCTGCCCCTCAGGGGTGTCCTCTGTTATGGAGGGCCAGGTGTGGTCAGCCTGTGGTCCGCGGCTCGGTTCATTGGCTCTCAAGCACCCCTGACGTGAAAACTGTTCCCCCTCGGGAGTCCGCCCGGCCTGCAGTTCGGGCGCTGTCCTGAGGGGTGCGCTGCGCTCCAGGTTTAGGCGCGGGCCCTTTAAGAGCTTTCTCCTTCCAGTCCTCCCCGCCCTTCTCTGGTGTTTGTACCCAGCTCTGCGTGAGGGGCGGGGCTCCCTCAGCCGCAGGTTCGGCTGGCGCCGACGGGCGGAGGGCGTGCGGCCTCTCAAGATGGCGGCGTCCGTGGAGTCGCAGCCCCTGAGCTTGGAGCTGCTGCCAACTGATCCGCTGTTGCTCATCCTGAGCTTCCTGGACCACCGGGACCTGCTGAGGTCGGCGCGGGGCCGGGCGCGTCTGCGCTGCGGGCGGCTCCCCGGGGCCAGGCGCTCCCCGTGCTGCGGGGCTGGGAGGCGTCTCCCGGACGGGCGCTGTCGCGCCCCTGCCGGTGGTAGCTGCCCTGGGGACGTGGGCGGCCAGCGGGGCCGGGGCTCTGGGTGCCCGAGCAGCGCCTCGCGGGGACGCGCACCAACAGGTGTCTCCTCCCCTGCGGCGTCCCAGGCTGGGGTTGCAGCGTGCGGTGGGGCGATCCGCGCCGCGCCCGGGGTCTCCCGGCTTCAGCACCGGGCTGCTGCCCAGCCCTCCGGGTGCCCCTGCTCAGAGCTGGCTCTCCCGACGCCAGCTGTAGTACGCGCTCAGGCTCGGGGTGCGGGGAGCGCATGGACTCTGTGTGGCCGGTTGGGTACGGAGGAGACGTTAATCCGGTTTTGAGGTGTGGACGCTCGGGCGCTGGGCGAGAAAACTTGGAAACCCTCATGGGTGCGAGGAAACCTGGCCTGTGTGATGTTACTGAAAGCTGCACGCTGGTGGTGTCGCTGTGTTGGTCCTAGCCTGGTAGACAGGGTGGGGGAAGTAATGTGTTTTATTGGAGTAAGGTCACCTATCTTGTTTCTTTGCTTTGTGACACCTTGTGAGATAATCACGTGATTGGGATGTATCAGAGGGGTAGCCGTGTTAGTCTGGATCTGTAGAGCAACGAAGGGTCCTGTGGCACCTTATAGACTAACAGAAAAGTTTAGAGCATGAGCTTTCGTGAGTTAACTCACTTCTTCAGATGTACCAGCATCTGAAGAAGTGAGTTAACTCACGAAAGCTCATGCTCTAAACTTTTCTGTTAGTCTATAAGGTGCCACAGGACCCTTCGTGATTGGGATGGTAAACTTGATGATTATGATCTGCTTTCCTAAGGGTAGTAACAGAGAGTAAGCCGTGCTAGTCTATACGCTATCAAAACAAAAAGCAGTCAAGTAACACTTTAAAGACTAGCAAAATGGTTTATTAGGTGAGCTTTCGTGTGACAGACCCACTTCTTCAGACCATAGCCAGACCAGAACAGACTCAATGTTTAAGGCACAGAGAACCAAAAACAGTAACTGGCTATGGTCTGAAGAAGTGGGCGTGTCCCACGAAAGCTCACCTAATAAACCATTTTGCTAGTCTTTAAAGTGCTACTTGACTGCTTTTTGTTTTCCTAAGGGTAGTGTGTGTAATATAGCACTGTAATATAAAGGTCCTATTGCTGATTTTGGAGTTAGTAACAGTGAGGCAGGATACTGAATGCATATGGGTCAGTGGAGGGAGTACTAGGCAGGAGCGTTACAGACCACTGAATGAAATGAGAGAACAGGATGATTAACTTTTTGCACATCTCGGTAATGTGTGGGAAGGCAAATTATGGGAAGCTTCAAATTGGGAAATGTGTGCTAGAGGTCTTATACTGCCAGTAGTAAAACATCATTTGTTTCTAAAAAGTAAAGGTAACTCTCTAACACAAAAGGTGTTGCATCAATCATGAGTTAACTTTATTTTGAAGATGATTGTGTTGATAAAAGATGAATCCAGTAACTTGATGGGAAGTTGATACATGTCTTGGCTCTAGTGATCATAACCTCCATTAAATATGGGCATATAGAGATTAATCCAATTCAATAATATACGTAGCTGATGCCTCAAAAGAGGTTTGTTTCCAAAAGCTGAGGAAATCAAGCTCAGTTGGTTGGCAGGCAGGCAAAACTAAACAGAAAAATGTGACTGAAATTGGGAATTTTATATTGAATTTTTTGAGGGTCAGTAAACATCATTTCATAATCAAGGGAAAGGACAACCTGTGGACAAGTGATGGCAACAATTAGAAATAATAAAGGAATCTAAAATGTAAAAAGGGAGAATTAGATAACAATTAATATAAATTAGATGTTATAAAGTACAGAAAATAGAAGAGGGAATCTACAAACTTCAGAAAACTATGTGACTGGCAAGCTAAGGACAATAAAAAAAATTGAGTATATTAGGAGCAAAAATATTCAGCTAGTAGCATAAACTGATTACTAGAGGGTGGAGCTAAAATTGTTCATGATACAAGAGAGGCAGAAGTGTTGAGTAATTTCAAATCTAGTACAATGCAAAGAAACCTTATCTACAAGGAGCGTGGTCTGTACCTGCAGCATTAGGGACTGCAAGTTCTATAGACTACAGTGGACAAGCACCTGAGCATGACCTTCCTAGTGCAATGATGTGGCAGATGGCAAATTGCTCATCAGAAGAGAAGGCGGCAAAAGAAGAATCTAGATGCTCAAAGTGGATAAATTCAAATTATAAATTAGGCAAAAGAATTAGTGAGAGAGAGTGAATATTAAAACTACCAGTGTAAGTGGATTTTTGGACTCTTGATTTCTTCAGATCAAGACTGGAATTCTTCCTAAAAGATGTGGTTAAGCCAAAATTGTTGGGCCTAACACAGATGTAAATGGTGAAACTTAATGTCTTGTGTTATTGAAGAGATCAGACTCAGTGATGTGGTGGTCCCTTCTTGCCTTGAACTCTATGGATCTAAGAAAAAGGTATCATTTCCTTCATTAGTGCTACATGTGTTGCAGATGCTTTGCTACACTCTCCCAGTCAGGGTGCCATTGTTGTGCAGCACTTCATCAAATTGTATCGCTCTGGTGTTGCTTTGAAACAATCCCTCCTTCCCCACTGTTGCCATATAGCAGTGTTGTACTGAAATGTTTTCTTGTCCCACCTGTGCCGCACTGTAGAGTTCTCCATTATCTTCCTGCATCAGAGTATCCTCTTTGCTGTCATGTTGTTCCTATATCTGAATGATCACAGTTCTGTGCTGCTGCATTATGGGGCAATGACATTCCATGGGTCCTGAAAGTAACTGTAGGTTCCATGGACGTACCTGGCAGTTTTTGCAAGATGTTAGATCACCACATTAAAATTGGGATCCTCCTAGAAATGCTAAGATGGGTGGCATCTTTGATGCATATCTTATGCTTGCCATTTCATATGATTGTTTAATTTCTGTGGGTGTGACAATACATATGCCTTAAAAGGTTTTTATGTATTTATTCTTCATCATATATGTTCATTAGGAGTATGTCTGTATTATCTAACCTCTCCAGTGTTCATGATGATTGTGTTCATAATGCTACTTAGAGCTCTAACAGATATTATGTTGGAAAATCGATGGGTATAACAGATTAAGCAAGATGAGAACATTACTACAGGTTCAACATCCCTGGTACAGCACTGTCAGGACCTGAGCAGTCCCAGATCAGGGGTTTTGCCAGACCATGGGTAGTCTATTTGGGCCCCTGCAGGCCTCAGCCCCTGTTCCTGGTCTCCATGCCTGTGGTGTCCTGATCTCCTCTCTCAGTGCACAGGCTCCCCTGCCGCCTGCTCCCACCCCCAGCCAGTTACTGGACCCATGGCTTCTTGTGTGACCCTGGCTGCAGCTTCCCACATGGCCTCAGTGGTGAGCTGCCAGCTTATCAGCCCAGGCTGCTGCTGCTGCTCTTGCCCCCAGATGCCTGTCTGCCACCACACCAGCTGTGGCTGCCTTGCGGTGGGCTACTGCTGCTAGTCTGGCTAGCTCCTCCTCCTTCCAGCCCCAGGACTCTCTAGTCCTGCAGGATCCATGGTCCTGCTGGAGGAGGGAATGTTGCCAGATGAGTGAGTGCTGGATTTGGGAGTTTTAACCTGCAGGCTATCTTTCTGCAGCCAAGAGTGTAGTTGTTCCTTTGTGTACTCAGAGTTGTTTTTAGTCCTTTCTTTCCAGCCTAATATTTGAGTTTCTTGAAGTTTTCCTCAACATAATGTGAATAAGGCCTTGTTTTAAAGGTCCTTTCTATTACCTGTAATGTTATCCTCCATCTCTCTCTAGCCTGAAGTCTCCCATTCAGACAAAATAGAAACTATTCCTGCAATCTCTTATGCTCTTTCTGTAAAGATATGTGCAATGTTACTGAATTTAGGAGGATTGATACTTACTATGTTATTAATCACTAAAAACTTGGTAATTGGTAAAGCTGGCTGTTAAAATACTGTAGTCTGATTTGGATATCAGCTTTGTACATTTGCTTTCAACACAGATGCACAGCAGAACAATTCGTAGTTTGATTATAATAAAATTGTCAAGTATTCAGAGTGAGTTACATTGAAAATGTGACTTTTAATTATTGTCCTCTTAATCTTTGTTTAGAACCATATCTAGTTAACTAATACTCATTTAAATTATATGTGCTAGTTTGCATGGCGTATGTTCCTCAAACTAGTCTGGGGCGAGGGGAACCTTTTCCAACTCCAAGCACCAGCTCCACTGTAAATTATTACCTAATGGCTAGGTGGGTGATTATAAGGAGATACTGACAAGTAATATTCATTTCCATGTTAAAACTAAAAGGTAGAAAAAACAAACTCTTAATGACTCGAACACTCAACTATATGTATAGCAAACGTATGTAACAATCTTCATCATTACCTTGTTCTGTTTTTTCCCTTTGAACATTATTGTATCTTATTCTAAATCAATACCATTCCTCTTGTATAGGTTTTGTAATCTAAAAATAAGTAAAATTTGTCAGTTTCCCTTTGTGATAGTCTTGTCAGTAAATACTTATTTTATTTGGGGAAAAAAAACTGTGGAAAAAGAACTAGTGAAAATGTCTCTAACATTAACATTGTGCTGTTCTTATTTCATGCTAATAGTTACATTCTTTCCTTTACTTGAAATTGATTACTTCCTATTTAAAATATGAAAATACATATTGACTTGTCAGTTTAATGTAGAAGAGTTCTCTTCATCAGTGTACTACAACTGATGGAACTCCTGTAAGAGCAACAATGAAAACCCTGATAAAAGCTGACTGGCTAGTAGATAAGACAGTGATTACAACACCAACACTTAGCCTGCATGGAACATCACAGTGGAAAAAACTACTGAAATTCTGTGAAACAGATTTATGTCATAGCCTACTCTACAAAGTTACTTAATTGCCAGGAAAGTTCCCTAATATCGGTTCTCTAGGGCTGTGTCTCAGCTAGCAAAGTCTGTCACTGTAATTTGTCAGCTTTGTAGTCATAGAAGAGACAGTCCTCAGATGTATTTATCATGGAGCGATGGTGGTGTTGAGTTATGATGACTGCTGATGTAGGCAAGACATACTGCTATTCCGTTGCAGGAGAGGGTGCAGGTGTAAAACTTACTTGTCTCTCCTTGCTTAGGTAGACAAGACCGTGGTAAAACGTGTTAATGACAGTTGTATTACATTTAAAATTGTACTCTCTAAATAGAAAGTTGAAATTTGGTTAAAATTTTATGGGTCTAACATTCATTTCATGGCATATAGTTTGACATATGTTAATATCTTGGCTTGCATATTTTACTACTATTTGTAATCAGACTTAAGATTGGTTTATATTTATAGCTGTTGCTGTGTAAGTCGAAGATTAAACCAGCTATCAAGTCATGATCCATTGTGGAAAAGACACTGCAAGAAATACTGGCTCTTATCTGAGTAAGTGTGGCTATTTTCTTATGAAGAAAAAAATTAGTTTGCAGCAGTTTTTTTTTTAAAACTAGCTCATGTGGAAAATAGAACTATTTTTGCATAGGAGCTTTCAGACCAACTTTGCAAAATGCTTCATTGTGGTCTTTAAGTAATGCTTTGTAGATGTAGTATTAACAGAAAATATGAGATAAGATGTTCTCTGATGCAAACTGAACAAAGCTAATTTTAGTTCTAGGAGACATTTCTCTGTTTAATATTGCTACTTTTATGTTACATGATGGATTTGGTCAGTTCCTTGAGAATGCCTCAGCTCCCTGCTCGAGATGGAGTCAGGGAGCTATTCAGGTAACTTTTTTTCCACAGTGGCACAATTTTGTATAATAGTTTTCAGACAGGTGATGTCCCTGAGCCAAATAACTTGCAGCTTAAGACCATGATCTTGCAAATGATTTGCATAGGTGATACTCCATTGCCTTTATTGAAGTTCCGCGCATATGCATATGCGCTAACAATGTTAGGACCTAAAAGTAGGCAAAAGTCAACAAATGACAGGTGGACTGAGTGAATAGGGAAATGGAGAGCACCCATCATAAAATTACAATCACTGTCATTTGTAATTTGTGAAAATCCATTTTGCAAATATATTCTATTTACATTTTCTCCTTCAAGTTAAGAATCAGTAAACACAATCATTTGCTAAGATTTTACATGTGTTAATATTTGGAAATGGCCGTCCCTCTAAAATGTAGTGAACTTGAAAGCTGCATCAGAGACGAGAAACTGTCCCTCTTGAATTGAATAGTCTAAAATCAGTTTAGTGGAATACAGAATGGAGAATTCTATTGCTGTTTAGCTTCATGCATACAAATATTGCCAGCCCTCCTTCTCAGCTTCTACCAAGATGGCATCCTTTTGACTAACAATTCGGAAGAGAACAAAATAGCAGTCATTTGGCACTTTAAAGACTCACAATGATTTATTAGGTGACAAGCTGTTGTGGGACAGACCCACTTCTTCAGATCACTCGCATTTCCAGTATAGACCTACAGTGTTATAGCACAGAGGTCCAAAAAATATTGCAATACAAATTGACAAAACTGACAAACCAGATAAATAAGACTGAAGGAGGTGGGTGACGGGATGTTAAGTGTCTTGCCTGAGATAATTATATCAAAGGAGGGGAAGCAGTCCTTGCAATATGAGAGAATTGCTGTCTTTGTTCATACCAAGTGTTAATGTGTTGAATTTGAGTATGAACCCCAGTTCACAAATCTCCCAGTGTAATCTGCTTTTAAAGTCTCGTTGTTGTTGGATGCATATTTTCAAGTCTTGAACAGAATGGCCCGCTCCACAGAGATGCTCACTGACTGGCTTGTATGTACTGAAATTCCTCACGTCTGCTCTGTGTCCATTCATTCTTTGGCAAAGTGTTTGCCTGGTTTGTCCAATGTACATTGTAGAGGGGCATTGCTGGCACATAATGGCATATATAATTGGTTGAGATTTATGAGAGAGAGTCCTTGGTCTTGTAATTTAATGTGGTTAGGTTCAGTGATGTTATCCCCAGAATAAATATATGGACAAAGTTGGCGGTGGGGTTTGTTGCAAGAAAATGTTCCAGGATTAGTAGTATTGTGGTGTAGCCCGTAACTGCTAGTGAGAATCTTTCTTAGGTTAGGAGGCTGTCTATATGGAAAAGAACAAGCCTGTCACCTAGGGCTTTCTGGAGTGTAGCATCATGATCTAGAGTAGGTTGTAGACTTTTAATGGTGGTTGCAGTGGTTTGAGTTGGGGGCTATTGGTGATGACAGGTGGTGTTCTGTTATTGGTCGTCTTGGGCCTATCTTTAAGTAGCTGGTTTCTGGGTATTCATCTGATCCTGTCAGTCTTTTTTAAAACTTATCTCAGTGGGTAATTTAAGTTTTATGAATGCCTGGTAGAGGTGTTGAAGTTTTTGGTCTCTCTCAGGGGGATCAGAGCAGATGTGATTGTATCTCAGGGCTTGAGAATAAACAATGGATTGCGTGGTGTGTGCTTGATGGAAGATGGAAGCATATAGGTAAGTGTAGCAGTCAGTGGGTTTCCGGTAGCGAGAGCTGTCGGTGTGGCCATAAGTGATTTGTACTGTGGTATCCAGGAAATGCATCTCTTGTGTGGAATAGTCAAGGCTGAAATTGATGGTAGGGTGCGGGTTGTTAAAATCTCGGTGGCATTCTTCCATAGTCTTTTTGTTGTGGGCCTAAATGATAGGTGTCATCAAAGTAGCATAAGTGAATGAGGGGTAATAGGGAACAGGAGCTGGGGAATCGTTCTATGTCAGCCATAATAATGTTCACATACTGTGGGGCCATGCGGTGCCCATAGCAGTGCCAGTAATCTGGAGGTATAAATTGTCCCCAAATTGGAAATAATTGTGGGTGAGAACAAAGTTACATAGGTCAGCCACCAGATTTGATGTGGTAACATCAGAGATGGTATTCCTGATAGCTTGTAGTTCATCTTCATGTGGAATATTGAAGTAGAGAACCTCTACATCCGTGGTGGTAAGGATAGAATTGTCAGGAAGGTTTCCAATGTTTTGTAATTTCCTCAGGAAGTCAGTGGTATCTTGGAGATAGCTAGGAGTGCTGGTGGCATAGGGTTTGAGGAGGGTGTCTACATAGCTGGATGGTCTGTTAAGAAGTGTGCCAGTACCCAAAATGATAGAGCATCCTGGGTTTCTAGGTTTATGGTTTTTTGGGAAGTGAATAGAATAATCTGGGTCGGGGCTCAGATGGTGTCTCCGAGTGAATTTGGTCCAGAGTAGGGGCAGGAAGTCCCTTAAGTAGATGGTGTAGTTTCTTTTGGAATTGTAAAGTGGGATCAGAGGAAAGAGTTCTGTAAAATGTGGTGTTGGAGAGTTGTCTGGCTGCCTCTTGTTCATAGTCTGACTTATTCATGATGAGCTAATTTGTTTTGTTCCTCAGTTTTCCAGTTGACGGTTCCAGCAGAAAACGACTTACAAAAAACATCCTAGCAGGGCTCAAGGATGCTGGAACTGGAGAGGGTCAAAGGGGCTGAGGCCCCTCCACTCCAAGAGTGGTGGGTATAATAGGCTGGGGACTGTGCTTTGCAGCTGGGTTCCTGTTACGATCATCAGCTCCCCAGTGGTGAAGCTCTGTCCGGTGGGGAGCTGAAATGAGCTTTAACTTCCTCTCCCCTGCAGCGTGGAGCCCTGTTCCCTACTGCACCCCAAGGCCCTGGCCAAGATGGAAACCAGAGCCTGGCAGTGGTCAGAGCCATCAGGGAAGCCCAAACCTTTCTGGGGAGCCCTGGAGCCTCCAAGCTTAGCTGGGCACCCTGAGGGCTTGGTACATGGGTTTGAAGTTGCTCTTGAGCACCCTGGCCCTCCACCTCAGGCAGGCGGAGAGACCAAACTTCCCCCAGTAACCTTGGCAACCTTGGCAGCTCTTATCACAGCTTGGCTCTGCCTTCTGGTCTGGTCAGGGGACAGGGCCCCAGTGAGAAGAAGAGGAGTAGAAGGTGGGACTACAATTCCAGCACCAGTGGCCACTCCACTTGTACACAGTTTCCAGTGCTCCTGCTGGGACCTTTAGGCACAGGACCCAGGGGACTGTGTGTTTAATCTGCTGCTCGTCCCAGCCTTTTGGCAGCTCAGGATCGTGCAGTCCTGGGAGAGCTTTCAAAAAGCAGCCTTAGTTGGATGGGCCATGACCTTGTATCTGAACCTCCTGTATGGCAGTGCCTGGCATGCTGGTTTAATCTTAAACTTTTGTCCTTTTATTATAAAAATCTTCTTAGATATTTTCTAATTACTTCTGCAAGTTCATTTTCAGTATTACTTATTTTGCATGGTTGTTTAAGTCTGATTTTTTTTTCCAATTTTTTATGGGTACTATTTTGAATACTTAAATAAGGTCACATGCTTTCCTTGACTATGCTTTCACTACCTTTTCCTCACTCAGTTCCACTAAAGATGGTTTTTGTGCCTACAGGAATGAACTGATAAGTTAATAAACACTCCAAATTGTTACCTCCTCTATTTGTCTTAATGTGTCCTGTTTTCTCTGTGTGGTTTTTTTTTTTTTTTTTTTTTTTTTTTTTTTTAAGACTGTGAACTCTCGTAGGACTGAGTTTATTTGTGTCTTAAATGCTGGTATGTTCATTGCTGTTCTAAGAATGAATACAATCTGAAGCTGTTTGTCTTAATTGTTTCTTTTTATTGCAGGAGGTGCTCTTTGGAAAATAAAATCTCATTGACACATGAAATCTTTATATTTTGTGACCTGATTTCTTGTCCTGCAGTCCTTATTTAGGTAGAATTGAGAAAGGATTGGACTTAAATATCTCTGCTTATGCAAATTAAATTGATCTGATTAATTTTCTACAGGTTCCTGGATCTAATAAATGGCCAGTGATCCTTTTTTAAAAAAAAAAAAAAACATATCTGTGTTATGTTTGAAGAAAATAACTAGCTGAAATGTAGTTAGTTGGAAAATTAAAAATTGAATAATTCACAAATTAATTGAACATCTGTACCTTTGGGACTGAAGCTGTATCTGTGTACACTGTTATAATGTAATGTTACCATATCACTTAGCAGAACCACAACTGTGTAAGCAATATTTTGTTTTTTAAAGTGACTGACAGACTAAATATTTATTTTTTATTCTTCTTTGTTCAGGGCAGACAAGACACAGCGAAATCAGAGCTGGAAGGCTATGTTCATAAGTATTTACTCTGATTTGGGAAGGTATATTAAGTATTATGCTACTCTTAAAAAAGCCTGGGATGATCTAGAGAGATACTTGGGACAGTGGTGTCCCCGGATGATTGGTTCTCTGAAAGGTATAAACACTTCTCTTTGTTTTTTAAAGCCAAGTGATATAATCATGTTAAAGTTTTACACACCTTTCACAGTCTAGGTGCAGTACCAGCTTTAATCAAACTCAGCTGCAAAAAAAATTATGCACAATCTGAGGTGTGGTCCTGTCCTTGCTCTCTTTTTCACTGAATTCTCAAAATTCTTGAACAAGCCTGAAATAACACCTGGGCATGTTTTCTATCCTGAAAGCCTTCAAATCAAGGGTCAAGTGACCCAAGACATGAAGTGAGGTTCAAAATTGAGCTCCCTCACTAGTGACCTGCTGCCAGTCCCTTTTCCCTGAAATTAGCATGTGTGTTAAGAGTTAAGGGGAGCAGGTGATTTCTTAAGTAGTAAGGTCTGCTAAGTGTCATGGGTAAAACAAAGCTCACAAATTCAAGTGGTAAATTATTGATTGGCAGGACAGATTCCAAAGCATGACAAAACCTCGATACTTATGTGCCTTCCTCAGTGCCAAATTCTCTTGTTCATGCACTACTGCAGGCACCTCACTGTGCTCTCTGAAGACTGTTAACTCAGGGAGGACTTGTAGCTAGGCAGCAGAGATCACACTTTAAAAAGGCCAAGATGGGGGGTGGTGTATTATGATTCAATTGAGCAAATCCTTAAAGGCAGGGACCAAATCTGAAGTTGCATGACAAGCGTACGAAGTATAATCCTGCATTTCCTGATTTTTAATATTTTTATCTTTGTGTGAATTTTAGGAATCTAGGCTGGGATTTTGAAAGGAGCGTAAGGGAGTTTGTGTGGAACTCAACTGCTTAGTTCTCTTAAGTTCCTTTTGAAAATACTAATCCTTCTCATGTTCTATCAGCACACAGTGTTCAGGGTGTTATCAAGGAACGGGTGTTCAGATGGCTAGGCTGAGACAACCTGGGCTCAATTCCTTCCTATGCCACACGCTCCCTCTGTGACATTGTGTACCAGTTCCTCATCTGTAAAATTAGAATAATAGCATTTCTGCCTCTCAGAGGTGTTGAGTATAAATACAATAAAGATCAAAACACATGCATACTGCAGTAATAGGTGCCACATCACTTAAAATAGGGTGATAACTCCATTTTAACTACTTTTTGTTGTTTCTGGGTTTTCTTTTATCTGGCTAGTCTTTCACAACTAGCTGTCTGGTTCAGGTCATTCCTTGGTCACTCCATTCACCAATAGTAAACACTGCCCTGTGGTTATTGGCAAAATTAAATGTAGTATGTGTTGGTCTAAACCCAACTTGCAGAAGGTGAATGTCCTGGTTGCACAAAGTGCTGTACTTATGGGCAGCCTTGACAAAGAGGCAAAGGATTGAATTAATGTGAGAATTTAACTGCCCCCTTATTCAGGCATTGCCATACAGTGATGGAAGCTTACATGGCTCTTGCTTGTACCGCCCCTCCCTTGTAATTAAATGAGTGTTTTAATGACAGTTGGGTGTCATAAGTCACACAGTCATACTATTAATATTTTCATGACTAAGGTAGTTGAGTTGTGAGTCTGCTTATAAAATTTACACATGACTCCAGATTATTAGGAGTTAGAAGTGATTTGGGGAACAGGATTAGAATTCAAAATAACCTTGATAAATTAAAGATACTCGTTGATGTCAAACCAATTCTTAAAGACAAGTGCAGGTATTACACTTATAGAAAAAAAACCTCTCTCAATTACAAAATTGGATGTAGCACTGCCTAAAAGGATCGGGGGGGAGGGGAGGGGAGGGTCTAATCGATCACAAATTGAATGAGTCAGCGGTGTGGTACAATTGTGAAAGAAGCAAATATTCTGCGTTGTGAAGTGTTGCGAGTAAGGCACAGGAAGTAATTGTCTAGCTCTGGTCAGCACTGTTGCGTTCTCAACTACAGTATTGTGACCAGTTCTGGGTGCCACACTTGAGAGAGGGTGTGGCCAGTTTGGAGAGAGTCTAGCTAAGAGCAATAAAACTCATTAAAGGCTAAGAAAACCTGATCTTTGAGAGAGGTTTTAAAAAAAAAAAAAAAAAAAAAAAAAAAAAAAAAAGGCTATATTTAGTAACAGAGAGAAAGCCGTGCTAGTCTGTATACTGTCAAAACAAAAGAGCTGTCCAATAGCACTTTAAAGACTAACAAAATAATTTATTAGGTGATGAGCTTTCATGGGACAGACTTCTTCAGACCATTTAAGTTATTTTGTTGTTCTTTAAAGTGCTATTGGATTGCTTTTTTGTTTTGGCTGTATTAAGTTTTAAGAAGACTGGGAAGGGACGTGATGGGTATGTATGTATTAGGGACTGTTATCAAAAGGATGATGATCATTTATTCTCCTTGTCCATGGTGGTAATGAGGTCAGTCTGCAGTGAGAAATTCAGGTTAGATATTATTAAAGTATAAGGCTAGCTAAGCTCTAGAATAGGCCTCCATGCGAAATTGCAGATTCCTTGTCAGTTTTTTTTAAAAAACAGGTGAACAAATGCTTGTCAGAGATGGTCTAGGTATATTTGGTCCTGCCACAATGTGGGAGAGGGGGAACTGGGCTTGTAACTGCTCAGTATCCCTTTGTGCCCTATATTTCTCTTAGTCCATGTTAATTTATAAGCCATGCTTTTGGTTGGGGGCAGGGAGCCAGCTGTTCCAGCTTGGCTCCTCTCTTTTTTTTTTTTTTTAAACTAAAGCACTGCTTATAAGTATCATTTGAACACCTAATGTAAAACATCTCTGCATGAAAATATTCTTAGTCAAGTGACTTCAAGCTAAAATTCTCTGCAAATCAGTGATTAGCCTCATAATACCTTTGCCTTATAAAGGTGAGCTTGTAACCAGAATCTGTATAATTCTAATTGAACAGATTAAATATTTAAAGAGGTTCTGATTTCAGTACTTCGTAATATAAAATGTGTACCCAGGTAGTTTTTGTAGGTGTCCATTTGGTCCTATTGCATGTAAACCCAAAAGACCTTAAACCTTGTCTAGCTTTTTTATTGTTCTGTGTGAAATTAAACAGAAGTTGTGCTGAGCTGTTGGGTTAAGATGGAGGGGGTGGTAAAACTCAGAAGCAGAGAAAAAAATTCCTTTTTTTTTTTTTTTCCCCCCAGAGAAATTTCCCCTCCTGCTGTTCACTCTTTGTGATGACTGTCAATTTTTTTTAAAACTTAGGAGTCGTTACAAACACATTTTCCAGATTCTGACAGTGACTTAAGTTTTGTGGGTCTGGGTACCTTATCTAAGTGTGCTTCTCTTCAGTAATACAATATTAAAGCCAGAACGGACCATTAGATCATCCATGTTGATGTTTTGCATCACAGGCTCAATCCAGGATAAAATTCTATGGTCACTAACATGGGGTGAAATTTGGGAGTAACTGCTCAGATTTAATGCATATAGTCCCACTGACTGAATAGCTGGCTAGCCCTAAGAAATTGTAGCTTGAGAATGGTCCATGTGCAGTGTAATCACAATTTTATGTAGTGGGAAGAGCAGGTCTCTTTCAGGAACTGAGTTATAGAAGAACTTTTAAGATTTGTGTCCCGTCCCCCTAGATATTTAAAGTGGCCATCATTTTTTCAGTGAAAAATTCTAAATTGGAGGGAGGGATAGCTCAATGGTTTGAGCATTGGCCTGCTAAACCCAGGGTTGAGAGTTCAATCCTTGAACTCCTTCCTGAAACGTAAAACTGAGAGTTGATATCTTAAACAAGTGATGAAATGTGGTCGTGTGTTGTACAGCCACAGAATCAGTGCACTTTAAAGCCCCTCGTGTTTAGCACACTGGTCTGTATTTGCAGGAAAGTGACATGAGAGGTACAAATACTGCCAAGAATGGTAGGTATGGTGATGGAAAACGATGGGGATCTAAGGGTGTCTATTTAGGGATTGGGACAAATAGATATCAAGGATGGTGCTTGCTCCTGCCAGAGGGCAGGGGACTGGACTAGATGATCCCCAGAGGTCCCTTCCAGTTCTAGGAGATGTGTATAACTAAAGAAAAAAGGAAACTAGCACAGAACCACTTTGTTTTTATGGTAGCAAGTTGGAGCTACAACATGGTTGACTGAGAAGTGGTTGAGTCAGGATTAAGTCAGCTAATTTACAGTGGTGGGGGCAAGGTTTCTTTTCTTTTAGGGAAGATCTAAGGATGAATCAGTTTATTTTTTTTACAGCCAGTGCTTTTAAACTCACCCTGACAGTGTCTCTCTTGAAGAAAAACATCTACTTTTCATTAACTAGTAATGCTGAGATCCTTTGGGAGGCAGAAATAGATTACTGCTGTATGAGTAAACCTTGTTCTGAAAATTTGTGATGTACTGGTATCACTAGCATACTTTTGGAGTTAATACCAAGTAGTGAACTTCCTATTTGCTTGAACAAGGAATTGGTAATATAAATAGTATTCTGAATTTTGAATTTTGTTTAATCTGTTAAGTTAATGCTGTCCTTAGTCTCTCCCTCTCATGCCTAATGGCAAGAGCTATTATGAAGGGAGCTATTATAAAGGGCGTTTGATCAAAAATTCTACTTTTTTGAATGGAGTCACAGTGGCATGAATAAAGAAGATGGTAACATTAACTCTCTGAATTTCTGGAGTCTTGGATGATTGTCAGATCATTATTTCTATTTTTATTTTCCCTTTGAACTAAATGTTGTAAAATAGGGCTGTCTTAAAACAAACCACTGCTCTTTTGTAAGATTAAATGCAGTCAAAACTCTTGAGTCCTGGTGGTGGCTGGAGGGGGCTTTCATATGAGACTGTTTGTTTGTTTGTTTTTTGTTTTTTTTAGTTCATTTTGCATTTGCTGTTGCCACTTGTGTAGAGCTGAAAAACTTAACATTTAGTTAGACCAAAGTCTGTTCTGACATATAGCAGTGCCACTCCATGAAATAACTTCTCTGGTATTGAAGCCAAAAGGTTTGCCAGTGCCTATGTAAATGTCTCTTTTTTTGTCTTAAGAGGTCCACAAATTTTAGTCAGGCTTGATCCAATTTACTTTTAGGAGAGGTTTACAGATGAAGTACTTTCAGCAGGACCTAGTTTATTAAGAGAATTTCTGAAGCCACAGTTCTTGTTTCTGTTGTCTGAAGCTGCCAACTTAAAAATTTTTTTTTAAATATTTTCAGACAGTGTGCGGGAGGAAGACCTTGATGCTGTGGAAGCACATATAGGTTGCAAACTCCCTGATGATTATCGATGTTCATTTCGTATTCATAATGGGCAGAAACTAGTTGTTCCTGGGTAAGGAGTTAAACCTACAATCAATTCTTTTATTTAATTTTGTCTGTGTCTAAATGGTGGCTAGCTCAGTTAAACTGAGACATAAGTGGGGAATGAAATGCCTGCTAATCAGGCCATGCAAAATAATATATACAGTATAGAAGTTAGCTATTGCGTTGTTGGGGAAAAATCTTAAAGCCTATGCTGCACTGTCAGCAGTGCTTTAGCAGTGGGACCTAGGCATCTAAGTGCCTGGTCCATTGAACTAGGATCCTAAATTCCTGAGACGCTTTTGAATATGAGCTCTGTGGGGCTCTGTTTTGAAAGCTTTACTCTTCTTAATTAGCAAAATTTTTAGCCCAGGATATTTATGGCCCTCAGTTACATCCATATTTACAGAAGTATTCTGGATTCTCTGTTGTAACTGAGAGCAGAATTTGCAGAATATATAGTTCAGATAAAATGGTTTGGAAACTAATTTCCAGATCTGACAATACAAGGATAGCCTTACGTGTGAGAGTTAGAACCACTAGAAAAGCAGAAGTATAGAATAAAAATGCTATACCCTACGAAATAGAAATGTGGAAAATAAAAAAAAATTACTGAATAGATGAAGTCCTTCCTGAAACGTAAAACTGAGAGTTGATATCTTAAACAAGTGATGAAATGTGGTCGTGTTGTACAGCCACAGAATCAGTGCACTTTAAAGCCCCTCGTGTTTAGCACACTGGTCTGTATTTGCAGGAAAGTGACACGAGAGGTACAAATACTGCCAAGAATGGTAGGTATGGTGATGGAAAACGATGGGGATCTAAGGGTGTCTATTTGAGTTGGTTTTTGCACATTTGTGGCTTTGCCATACTCAACTTATCACAAGGTGGCAGCTTGAATCATTTTTTTGTCGTCTTCCCTGCCTGCCCCCTCCCCCCAAAAAATTCTAGCACGAGGCATGTAAGACCCCCCCCAACCAGTGAATTCTGCATGTTCATGAGGATGACTTGAACTGTTGACAATTAGTAACAGAGTAAGCCGTGCTAGTCTAGATACTATCAAAACAAAAAGCAGTCAAGTAGCACTTTAAAGACTAGCAAAATAGTTTATTAGGTGAGCTTTCGTGGGACAGACCCACTTCAGACCATAGCCATACCAGAACAGACTCAATATTTAAGACACAGAGAACCAAAAACAGTAAGCAAGGAGGACAAATCAGAAAAAGATAATCAAGGTGAGCAAATCAGAGAGAGTGGAGGGGTGGGGGGGAAGATCAAGAATTGGATTGAGTTAAGTATGCAGACAAGCCCCTATAGTGACCAAGGAAGTTCCCATCGCGATTCAAACCATGTGTTAATGTTCCGAATTTGAATATAAATGTCAATTCGTCCGATTCTCTTTCAACAGAGGAGCGATAATGTCTTTTCAGTAATGCACATACCTTGAGGTCATTGACAGAATGACCCATTCCATTAAAATGTTGACTAAATGGTTTGTGGATCTGAAGTGTTCTGTTTTGTGCCCGTTGACCCTTTGTCTAAGGGTGTTAGAAGTCTGTCCAATATACAAAGCATCTGGGCATTGTTGACACATGATGGCATATGTGATGTTCGTAGAGGAGCATGAGAAAGTGCCTGTGATTCTGTGAGTAACCTGGTTAGGTCCAGTGATGGTATTTCCAGAGAAGATATGTGGACAAAGCTGGCAGTGGGCTTTGTTGCAGGGAAAGGTTCCAGGACTGGTGTTCCTGGGGTATAGACTGTGGCTGTTAGTAAGGATCCTCATGAGGTTGGGAGGTTGTCTGTAGGAGAGAACAGGCATGTCACCCAGGGCCTTCTGGAGTGTAGCGTCCTGATTAAGAATAGGTTGTAGGTCTTTAATAATTCATTGCAGTGGTCTGAGTTGGGGGCTGTAAGTGGTGACCAGTGGTGTTCTGTTCTTGGCTTTTTTGGGCTGATCTTGGAGTAGCTGGTTTCTGGGTATGCGAATTGACATTTATATTCAAATTTGGAACATTAACACATGGTTTGAATCGCGATGGGAACTTCCTTGGTCACAATAGGGGCTTGTCTGCATACTTAACTCAATCTAATTCTTGATCTTCCCCTCCACTCTCTGATTTGCTTACCTTGATTATCTTTTTCTGATTTGTCCTCCTTGCTTACTGTTTTTGGTTCTCTGTGTCTTAAATATTGAGTCTGTTCTGGTATGGCTATGGTCTGAAGAAGTGGGTCTGTCCCACAAAAGCTCACTTAATAAACTATTTTGCTAGTCTTTAAAGTGCTACTTGACTGCTTTTTGTGTTGACAATTAGGTATTCTAGAAGAGATTTTCAAAAGGGAATTAGGCAATGCTAGTGACATAGCTTTTCAAAGGGGAACAGGTTCCCGTCTGTGGACAAGTGATTTAGCATAAGCAAAGGGCCAAGCCTGGATGTTGTGTTGGTCAGGAAACAGCAAAAACTTCTGGAAATACCTATCCTAGTAGGAGCCATAAGACCTATTAAATCCTGGCTTAATATTACTAAAGTAACCAAACTGCACATTTCCAGTGAAAATAATGAGACATAAAACAGTTTCTTGAAGCATTTGACCAACGTAGTTGTTGATGCTTCATCAATATCCAAGCTATTTACCCACCACACAAGAGTGTTGTCCTGCTCAAGCAATGCTTTGAAATAGCTACAGGGCTGCATACTGAGACAGGTGAGGTATGGGAGTTAGTTTTTTTTTTTTTTTTTTTTTTTAAATCCTTTCCCCACCCTTTTAAAGCAAGCTAAAAGTGTGAAAGTTCTCATAGCGGTTTTGTGTGTGCGCTTTGGTTCTTGGTGGTAGTGTTGATGCTCTGAACTAGGCATGGTGTGATTTTTTTTTTTTTTGTTTTTTTCCTCTTCTGTGACCTTACTACTGCCTCCATGCCGCTAGCTTCCAGCTAAATTGTATTAGAATTAAAACTCTCTTCAGTGTCTTCCACCAGCTCATCTGCACTGGAAGATTATACACACATTGCTAAATATGAGAAGCTTGAAAGTGTACTGGTTCTGTGGATGAACGATACGCAACCATGTTCAATTGCTTGTTTAATATCTCGGTAATTGTCTGTTTTGCATACAGAGTGCTACTGGAGGATCAGTGAGATTGACCAGAATGCAGCATGTCAAAATTTTTATGATTTCAGGTGTCTGGTTTTTTGTATTGTGTGTGTTTATAACCTATAGCACATCAGCCAAATAAATGAGTTAATTTTCACAAGTTTCATAGATGAAAAGGAGAAGCATGTTTTATAGAGCATTTCTTCTTTCAAATGTAAACTCTAAGTGCAGAACCATAAACAGGTATTTTAAAATAATTGCTGACTTTGTTCATCCCTCAAGAATAGTTACTGAGACATGTAGTTGAATTTTATTAATTTCCAACATCTGGCTTCAGTCTCAACTCAGTTTGTAGATTAATCTAGGAACCATTGTGTATTGTCAAGTAGTTTTGTTACTGAAATTGACTCTGCTTAGCTTATAGACACACAATATTCGTGAATGTTCTTTAGTACTCAAAGGAGTTGATACAAAACTTGAGGTGCAGAAGAGTCCCATTTTCTGCCATGGGAAGCTGCTCCAGAATGGCCCAGAACTCCCTTTCTTACAGTGCTAAATATGGAAAAGGAGCAAGACAATGTTTGTTAACCCACAGATTTTTTTTTTTTTTTTTTTTTTTTTTGGTAAGAAAAAAAACTGAGGCGGGTGTAGTATGGCTGGTTTATTCCCATGGTGTCCTCATGGGTCTTTGGCTCTATCAATGACGAAAACCAGAAGGTTGCTTGTGTCTGTGAGTGAGTGTGTGTGCATGTACGTATGTGTGCGTACAATGAAACGGGCCCACTGACTGCAGCTGAGGCTTCCCAAAAACCACAGTCCAGGTAAGGATTGAAGGAACCCAGCCAGGATTTATTGCCAAGCAAGGTACAAATAACAGTTGTAAGGTAGGGTATGTTGTACTGTTGTCCTGTACATATGAACCTGCTGCAATGGACTGACACAAGCAGTGGAAATTCCACTGCCCCACCTAGGTCAGACAAAGACTGTTCACAAGACATCGCATTATATACAGGTACAAACAAAGCACACTTTACTGCTGACATTTCAGGTTACCACCCTCTGATGTCATCAGGTTACCACCTTCTGATGCTAGTTAGATACCACCCATCACCCTGTACCTTGTGGTTTGGTTGGATCATCTCTATCCATCATGATGGAATTTTTAGACCCTTTCCTGGACCTGGGTCTGTATATGTAAGGAATAGGTATCAAGGTCTTTTTTTTAATTAGCTGGTGAAACCTTCTGATTTCAACTTTTCCAATTATTGTTGCACTTGGACCAATTACCGATGAATGTTTTATACTCTCAGCCCTGTCTGTGCCAAGTTCTGTTAGCAGAGGCCTGCCTCTTGCCTACAGCGTAGCTTTGCTTTGAGCCATGTTTTGTCCATTGTTGCTAGTCCTTAGGCCTCACACCAGGCTTGTGCTGTATGGGCGTAGGCTTTCCATCTTACTACAGTGGTACAGGTTGAACCTCTAATCTGGAACTTTCTCATCGGGCAACATCTGTAACTCAGCATGATTTTAGTTAGCAGGGTGACCACTTATCATGGGAGTGGCCAAATTTCCCATGATCCCGTAAAGTTTTGTTTCCAGCTATGCGTCCTGGCTCTCAGTATTCTGTGCTATCATTTAGTTATAGTTTATCCCAAATCTCTTCTAAGAGACCTGTAAGCAGTGAAAGTGTTGGTAATGCTGATAGTCAATATGATCTGCCATGGTTCTGCGAACTCTCTCTTGTTTGGCAGTGGTCAGGTCCTGAAGGTACAGGATTAGAGAGGTTCAACCTCTTATGAATTGAAGACCCCATTCTGTTGCAGATATGCCCAGAGAAGCAAAAATGTAATAAGTATGTCTAACGATGGCAGAGGTACACCTTAGAATGAGTTATTTAGTATGTAAAAGGTAGAAGCTATCTTTGCATTGTTAATCAAGTGTTCATTGTTTCTACTTTTTTTTTTTTCCTTCTAAGGTTGATGGGAAGTATGGCTTTGTCCAATCACTATCGTTCAGAGGACTTATTGGATATTGACACAGCAGCTGGGGGATTTCAACAGCGTCTTGGTTTGAAACAATGCCTTCCTCTAACCTTCTGCATTCACACTGGCCTGAGCCAATACATGGCACTGGAGAGTGTGGAGGGTCGTAATAAATATGAAATCTTCTACCAATGTCCCGTAAGGAAGAAATGTTTATAAATGTATCTTTTGATAAAACTGGCATTTGTCCTTTACATGTCAAAAGACATGTGAAATATACAATACGTAGTATGCACTGTTTGAGTGTGTGCTCTGTATACAATGAGATCATTTAACTGGTAAATAAAAATGATGCTGCTTTTGAGTTGTCCTGAAGAAGGTTTAACAGTCATGTGACCTTAGTGTGTTGCACAGTAAATGATTGTAGAAACTTTTTTGTGGATTTTAAGACGTGTAAAACTCATCCCTGCTTTAAACTGTTTAATTTGATAGAATTATGCTAGGCAGGAATTTGTCACAGCATGTTTTAGAAAGTCCATGTTCTATTCAACTTTACCTTATGCCCAGCGGGGGACTTTTCATATGACTTATAGGTTTCTTCCTTGTGTGTAGGGGGGGAATATCTGATGAGCAAAAGATGAGTTTTACATAACTAACTTCTAAAGATTTTAATTTTTTGAAAACTTTATAAAATTACTTCTGATACTATGGTGGTACAACAAGCATATAGCGGAGTCTAGTTGTCACTAGCACTGGTGTAAGTCTGATTTTTTTTTTTCAGTGGTGTGCTTTCCTGAGTCTTACTATTCTAAGGAGAGAATCATGCCATTGGTTTCTGAACAGCTTGGCTCTTCCAGGGATTAAAGTATGAGTTTAGCCAGAAAAGAGACTGTCAAGATACTCCTTTATAAGTGGATTTGCTATCTGTTCTATTTTATTGATAAATGTTTTTCTCGTTGTGGTCAGCATTGCTGAGCCAATGTAGCTTGCCCATGTCATCAACGCAATTGTTTGCTAAACTCCATTTGAGGATTTTGTACCATCTAAGATAAATTCAGACAGAAGTCAACTTGACACCCCACCCACCCCCCCGCATTCCAAGTTTGAGTTTACAGCATTAGTGGTTACAGGTTTTAAAATATCTTTCTGTTAGACCTTCCTAACTGGTCAGGTTGTGCAGTACTTATTAAATTGTGCATTTTAAAAATGTATACCAAGGTTAAGCCTGATGCCTTTAAAAGCAAGGTCACTCACATTCAAGATTAAACTATTCAGTCTCACTGTACTGCATGTTACTTGGCATCAGGGTCTGTACTGACAGGCAACATGTATCTTGTCTGTAGTCAGTCTTAATTTTGAATTGGAGTAAACTAAAACTCCTTGAAAAGTTTTGACCTAATTTTAGCTGTGCCTGGGATTCGGTAGTTTCCCAAAGAGAGAGCAGGGAGTTTGGAACTCTCAAGTAAGACTTTATTAGAGAACCTTAACTTGTTGGGATTTCCTAGTTTATTTCCTGATGTGTGGCAGCTGGAGTTCTAGTCACCTGACATTAATTTGGGGGTGGGGGTGGGAAATCCAGTGCATCTTTTTTTAAAGTTATACAGTAAGGTCCCAGAGTACAAGACCCTGCTCTTAGGCAGCTGACTGCCAGTTCCTACAGTAAACCCTAGAAATGTGCGATTTTTCCGGTTGGGTTTAACTCGCGCTGCCCCCCCGCTCCGCTCACCCCCCGTGCATAGCTCCTGCTCACCCCCACTCCTGTCTCTGGCTGTAGCTAACCACCCCCTCAGACATGATTCAGCCCAACCTCACTGGCCCAGTTCAAACCCTGTGCTGGCTCACCACCTGCGTGTGGCTCCAGCTCACGGCTCCTCACACACAGCTCTGGCTCAAACCCTGCCCTGGTTCAACCTCCCTGCCCCCTGTGCGTGGCTCCAGTTCAACCCCCTCCTGTCCTACCCTGGTTCAGACCCCTCGTGCGCAGCCCTGGTTCCATCTTTCCATCCCTGTTCAAGCCCCCGCCCCGTGCGCATGCCCGGTTCAAGCCCCTTCCCCCGAGCTTGGCTTCAGTTCAACACCTCCACCCTGGTTCAAACCCCCTGTGGCCTGGCTAACCACCCAAGCGGGGTTCTAGCTCAGCTTTGCCCCCTTGCAGCCCCAATCCACCGTCAGGTTTAATCCTCCCTAAATGTCGTCCCCCCCACATCCCAGGACTTACCTTTCTGCTGCTTCCCTGGCTGCAGAAGTCTGTTCCATTGGGGAAAAAGCGAGCCCACCACTTACATGAAATTTGGATTACACAAGGATGCATGGAATGGAACCCTCGTGTAACTTGAGGGTCTGCTGTACTAATATCTATTTTTCCTGGACTACATTATGAAAAACTGAAGGCATTTAAATGTTGCTTGTTACTCTGGAGACAATACAGGTCCTTGGTTGGAAATGGAACGTAAAGATAGGAGTTCTAAAATTGAGGTCAACTTAGTTTTCAGATTATTAATTCAAGGCTGATTTTTTTTTTTTAAAAAAACGATACATGAGGCCTAATTTTCAAATGTAATTATCTTTATAGAATGTCCCGATTGCTTATCCTTGAATGCTCAGTTTGGCACTTAGACATGAGACAGACATTTGTGTCTTAAGCAATGATTTGACCAGTTGATTGATTTAGATGCTCTGTTGAAGGAGCTAGGTTTGGGCCTCGGTCAGGGGATGCCTGTTGGATGTGGTTTGCCAAGGACACTGCTTTGTACAGTCCCCATTGGCCAGGAATGATGATCTGCAGACAACAGGAGCTGCAAGCTGCTGTCTGCAGATCCCACATAAATAACCAGGTGCTAACCGTGGCAAAGAGTGAATGGCCCATGGGCCACTTTTTGCCCACTTCTGGCCTAGATGATCATAGGAAAAATGTTCAGGTGCTTAGGATGGTAAGAAGAAAAAAAATCAGTCTGCTTTTTCAATATACATATTTTTTCCCCTTTTCCAGGATCAGATGGCCCGTAATCCATCTGCTATTGATATGTTCATTACAGGTAAGAGCATGCTGAAATGGGGGGGGAGGGAGACCATTCTTGCAAAGAATACCTTGTTTAGAGATGCCAGCCTGTGTCGCCATTTCATTCTGTCTTGATTGGCATATATTGATGAAAAGTTGTACATATGTTGTGAGCTGGTTAGCACATATATACACACATTATTTTGACCTGCACAATGCAAACACTGAACTTGTACATGTATTTTTACTGCTAAGACCTATAACCTGTATTGGAATTTGAACAATTACCTGAAATAAAAATAATAAAACAGTTTTATTTCCCCTACTAATGGTTTATCATTTCCCACCTCTGTTTTTGAGTTATTCAGCACACTGGCCAATCTGACAAGAACAAGTAGCAATTTTAGGATAACAGTCAGACGGACAATTCAGAGACACCGTGAAAAGTAATCTGGAGAAGGAATCTTTAGTAGCCTTGCAAAGGTGGCAGACATTCAATATACGTTGTGCTCTTCAATGAAAAGTTCTTAAACCATAACCGTTCCTGGATTTTTCTAGTTCTCTCTAACTGCATTGTGCAGTCGTCCTATCCCCTCCTTTCTGCTTTGAGCAATCTTTACTTAATGGGGGTGGGGCTATAGTAGAAAGTTTCTCATCTTTTTTTCTTCTAAAGGAAGATTCCACCTAATTGAAAACTGCCTTAATTTATGCATGTAATATGCATAATCTACACTAACTTGCATCTCTGTTTCTGGTACAACACCAATAATGAGGAGTAGCCCCACTGAGTCATGCCATATTTATTCATTTATGGTAATAGCAGAGGCAAGAGAAACTCATTAGTAAGACTTCCTAAACTGGATTTTCGGTAGCTGTGTAATGGAAAATGCAACATTCATTCTACTCCAGAGGTAGCTGTATTTTCAGGAGTGATGAAATCACTGTCTTCCTCACAAGAGAGTTGAGATTTAATTTCTTGTGCTTTGAAATATTCAGATGAAAGGTGTTGTGGAAGTTCAGAGAGTTGATCTAATTATTTACCACTTGTAGCTTGAGAGGAAGAACTGTTTTTTGAAGATAGCAGTAGATCACTGCAGTCGCTAACGATCACTCTTAATTGGCCTTGTCCTTGTGGAAACAATGACTTTCCGTTGTGGACCTGGATCAGTGTCCTGACACAGCACATATAGATGAGAAAATTAATCTAAGTACTTCCTATTTCCATATAAAACCCATTTGTTATAAACTGTAGAGTGAATCAATACAGCCAATGAGAACCCCAAAGTCTAGCATTTCAAAGGGGAGACAAAATATGGAAGGTAATTGTGTGATGTAAGAGGGGAAAATGGAAAAAGAGATTCTTTCAGACCTCTAAGCAACAGAGGGGCCCCAAAGATGGCAGGACAGTGCAAATAATTAAATGGCTTTTAGGGCAAATTAGGAGCAAGAGATAAGTACAGTATCAATTATTTCTCTTTGGGCCAAAGAAACCCTCCATACAGCTTGGGAGAAGTAGAATAATATGAATCCGTTAACTTAAACATATGTATATAACATACAAAATGTGATTTAATTGCCTAAGATGGAGTTTTGCATAAAAGGATCTGGGGGTCCTAGTGGATCACAAGTTAAATGTGAGTCAACAATATAACAACACTTGCAAACACTATTCTGGGATGCATTAGCAGGAGTGTTTGTAAGCAAGACACAAGAAATAATCCTTCTATTCTGTGGTGTTAGGCCTTTACTGTAGTATCGCATCTAGTTCTGGGCAACAAATTTCAGGAAAGATGTGGAAAAATTGGGTGGGGGAAAAGTCCAGATAAGAGCAACAAAAATGAATAAATATCTAGGAAAAAATGAATGAGGGAAGATGGGGGAGGGGGTAGGAAATAGGATTTGTTTAGTTTGGAAAAGAGAAGACTCTCAAGGGACACAACCATTTTTGAAGTACCCAGAAGCTCTTACAAGGAGGAGGGAGTAGAACTGTTCTTACCCTCTCAGGATAGGGCAAGAAGCAATGGGCTTGTGTTGCAGCAAAAGGATGTTTAAGTTGGGCATTAGGAAGGTTCTTCCAAAATGTCCAGATGATTAAGCACTGTAATACATTACTTGGGGAGATTGTGGACCTTCATCATTGATTGATTTGTAGGTGGTTGGTTGTATCTGACGATGTCTTGAGCTTGCACAGGCTGATGGTTGTGGACTCACATGTGGCTGAGAAGTCCAAGCTTTGAAACGGCATGGGTGTTCACAGTGGGGGCAAAGGAACTGTCCTGGCTCTGTTGGTGCAGCTGCTGCTGTTGCTTTCTTCTTCTCACAAACGTCAATGAGGCGTACGCGTTGCTTCTCCTCAAATTTGTCATACGTGTGTTGTACAAGAGCACGCCAGCCTGTTAGGTCTTTTGCATGCTGCTCTAGCTGATCTGGTTTTAAACCAGCATGAGCAATGTTGGCCTTCACGGAGTCTATATCTCTTGTGAGGCCTATGGGAGACTTTTAAAAGTAGGTTAGACAAACAGCTGTCAGGAATGGTCTCGATAAGTCTGACTGTGAGGGAAGGGGACTGAATTAGCTGACCTCTTGAGGTTCCTTGCAGTCCTATAATTCTATTTCACATCTGAAAATATAAACCAAAATTAAAAGCAATTATCTTCCATTACTAAAACACATAATACATTTGCTTGAATTACTTGATTTACTTAACTTATTTCATATACCAAGAAACATGTCCTGTCTTTGAAGATTTTTATAAAAGCGACTATTTCAAGGTAGAATCTGTCCAATTACTGAATTTTTTTGCTTATCCTGATAAATCCAATTGCACTCAGCGTGATACCTGCAGGTTTTTTTGAAACGTCAATTTATATATCGGGTGACCTGTAAACCCAGAACTCTGTGCTTGTGGTGGAAACAATGTTTGCATGTTGCACTTTCTTCCAGCTTTTGCTCTTGAGGACAGAAATTTAAACATTTGCTAGATTTCACAGAAACATTATACATGTCTTGTAGAACTGGAAGGGACCTCAGGAGGTTGAGTCCGGTCTCCTGCCCTCTTGGCAGGACCAAGCACCATCCCAGACAGATTTTTTTTTTAAATTTATTTGCCCCAGACACCTAAATGGCCTCAAAGATTGAACTCTCAAACCTGTGTTTACAAGGCAAATGCTCAAACCACTGTATTAAAACCTCCCTAGCCCTTTACATGCAAGACCTGAGCCACCCCAAACAAGGGAGTTTGTCAGACCACTCTGGGCTATTCTCCTACAGACAGCAGGGCTCCTTGACACAAGCAGTTCCATGTCCTATGCCTAGGGTGGCTCTGCACCCTACCTGCTGGGGCTGTATGCCCCTGGGGTGTCTCCTTTGCTCCTCTGGTGCAGGGACTCCCTGCCTGGGGCCAGCGTCAGCTCTACTTCTAGCCCATGGGGCTGCCTGCTGCTAGGATGGCTGAGCCTCCAGTTGCTAACAACCTCTGCGGCTGGGGCTTTCGTGTCCAGCCACATCAGTGATCCTGCTGGACCAGAGTGTCCTGGGTGAAAGAATCCGAGAGGTAGCTGTGTTAGTCTGTAGCTTTGAGAACAACAAGAGTCTTGTGGCACCTTATAGACTAACAGATATTTGGGAGCATAAGGCTGACACAGGCTCACATTCCCCTGTCTGATCTGACTTGTTTTTTCCTCTTTTGATAAGTACTGTTAATACTGGGCCACTTCCACCCTGACTGAATAGACCTTGTCTGCTCTGGCCCTCCCTCTTACTGGGACACTACTCTTTAAATACCCCTCTGAAACCACCCCCCACGCATGCATGTGATGAAGCGGGTCTTTGCCCATAAAAGCTTATGCTCCAAGATATGTTAGTCTATAAGGTGCCACAAAACTTCTTGTTGTTCTGGGTGAAAGAAGTTCAGCCTGTACTTTTACCTGTATGCACTTACAGATCCTTCCAAGACCAAAACCAAGCCTGTAGGTCTACTAATAGATCTACCAGCTTTAGTACATAGAATATTGAATTAACTGTGGAGTACAGTGCCTAAGAAAATGGGTATAGTTTTGTGAGTGTGTGTGTGTGGGGGCGGGAATTATATTACTTTGTAAAGCCAACACACCACCTCAATCATAGCAACACCAGCAAAGGTCTAAAAGGCAATTGTCAAAGCATAACAGCATCCAGAATTGTGCGCGATACTTCACAATATACATAGAAAGCCATAGTTCCCGACCTGATGAATATACAGTCTCCTTTCACCTGTGATACAATGAATAGAGGAGAACAAGCAAATCATCTGAACCCCAGTTCAGTCCCCAGTAAAAGCAGCCTTCAATATTTTGCATAAAGAATGGTGGGGAATCGGTGATTCAACTATAGAGGTCATGTGAATTGTTTATGAAGGCCTACTAGCTTTTATGTTGCTTATGGCAGAAAGAAAATTAATATTGTAACTGATCTAGTTGTAAGAGTACCTGCCTTTGTAAAAACTTTCCCTCTTTTGCATCTAGGAACTTCCTATTTGGAATGGTTCACATCTTATGTAAACAATGTTGTAACAGGTGGCTATCCCATCATCAGGGACCAGATTTTCAGGTATTGTCACTTTGGTCTGTGCAGCATAATTACAATGCAGAGTACTAAGTATGTACTACGAAAGTACAATTCAGAGTAAATACTAAGTGCAGAATAATTACAATGGAGACACAATCAGTCTTTTTAAAATGCTGATTATTTTTTTCCAAACAGCTGGGTGTGGATGTTCATGGCATAAGTGTTTAATAGATGGGGATGGAGAGAAGACACATATGCAGATACACAACAGATATAGCTGCAGGATCAAAAGGGGTTTAAATTAATCCTGTTTTGTAACCAGAAATATTAGAACTAGTAGCATTACATTGAACAGATTGTAATTAATATTAGCTCCAACCCTTCTGCCTGCCTGGAACTTGAGGTGCGAACTAAGAGGGTTAGTAAGCAAGATGCAGATGTAGATGGTATAGGAATTTGCTGAAGAACAGCTCTTGTGTGACTCAGAAGCTTCAGACCAACAGAAGATAGTTCAGTAAGGTGCTGCCTTCCCCAGGTCATGTCATCCATATCCTGAGACCAAAACAGCTACAACAAAACCAGTAAACAAATGACATTGGCAATTTTTAAATAAGGGATGCTTTCAGTGATCTGGTCTGTTTACTATTAATTTGAATGTGTATTGAATACATGTATTATGATACTTCGCTCCAAATACCTAAGCTTTGGAGATGGTATTTCAAGCTCAAAGTACACATCTCTAAATTTCTTCTTTTGGTTGTGCATAACAGTAGTTCTCAGCCAGGGGTGCATGGGAGTGGGAATATCAACTCATGTAGATATTTGCCTAATTTTACAACAGGTTACATACAAAGCATGAGCAAAGTAAATACAAATTAAATTTTCCTGCACATAACTTGTTTGTTTGCACAATATTTTTGGCCTTCAGATGTGGGCCATAACTCCTCCAAAGGACTGTAGAGAGAGATTCAGGTGGGAGGGGGGTGTCACTGCCCTGCCCTGCCCTGCCCTGCCCTAGGCTCTGTTCCAGTCCTGCTCCCCAGAAGCATCACCAGCTTTGTTTCTGGCTTCATCCCAACCTGGGGCCAAGACTGGGGGTGTGGCTGGGAGCAGAGCTGCACCTAGCTGTGGGCCCAGCTATTACCTACCCCTTCTCCCCCACCCAACCATGATGTACGGACAGGGGTTGGTGTGACCCACAAGTTGGAGGACAGCTGCTCCTATAGTGTATATACTGTGCACTGAAATGCACATACAATATTTATATTCCAACTGATTTGCTTTTTTTAATTAAAGTTTTTAAAAAAGACACAGTAGGAAATGTATCAGAGGTAGCTGTGGTAGTCTGTAGCTTCGAGAACAACAAGAAGTCTTGTGGCACTGTTTTCAGTAATAGTGTGCTGTGATACATTTGTATTTTTAAGTGAGATGAAACTTGGGGGTATGCAAGACAAATCAGACTCCGGAAAGGGGTAAGATAGTCTAGAAGGGTTGAGTGGTACTGGTGTATAACAGCCTCTTTTAAGATTTACGAGATGCTGGAAGACTTATTGGATCTCCAAAATAGATTTGTACATACCTTAATAGGAAGAATTGCATGAAGACATTTCTAAAGTCAACCGAAACAGCTTTTTTGGATGCAGACCTCCCTTCATAATTTAAGGCAAGCATTGCATTGTTGTACTCCTGCATTCATAAAGATGAAACGGACTAGTTTCATTCAGAGCATACTAATGCAGAATACTATAAGCATAATATGTGGAAAACTTATTCTTCAAAAATACCATTTTAGCCACTGCTTTGAACCCATGGAATTGGGTTACATCCTAAGGAAGAGTTGGAAATTCCTTTTGTATATTTCTGTTGCACAGGTATGTTCATGATAAGGAGTGTGTGGCCACAACAGGAGATATTACTGTTTCAGTCTCCACATCTTTTCTACCTGAACTCAGTTCTGTACACCCACCTCATTACTTCTTCACTTACAGAATCAGGTAAGTAGCAAGTGGGCTTTCTTTACTGGTAACAGGAGAGAGTCCTGTTTGGGGTTCAAGCCTCATGACTGTTGTATGCATATACACAGTACTCAGAAGCATGGTGAAATACGTATATTTAGGTACCATATACAAATGGGACTTTGTGTAGAGTGTGCAATATACATATTTTAATATAGCTGTAAATAAAGACTACTTTTAAAAACTTGGAATGGATTTTATTACACTTTATTGGGGAGTTTCTTTTCACTAATTATAGTTCATGTCACTTTGTAAGCATAAAATGTTTGTCATGTAGCTGTCATGAGTTAGGGAGATACAGCTAATTAAGAGGAGTATTAAATCTGGTTTTAGAGCATTAGTATTCCTATTTTGGTAGATCACTAGAACATACCACTTTCCTCTAGGTAGTAGGGAGTACAGGGTAGCGTTTTAAGCTTTTTATGGTATTCTTAGACATGTAAATAATTGATTTTTGAGCAAAAAAAATGTTTGATTTGGCTCACAGAATTGAGATGTCCAAAGATGCTCTTCCTGAGAGAGCTTGTCAGTTGGACAGTCGGTACTGGAGAATAACAAATGCCAAAGGTGATGTAGAAGAAGTTCAAGGTCCTGGAGTTGTTGGTATGTAAACTCAGAGTTTGAATTTCATTTTAGTATTTAGAGCACTCCAGAGAGATAAAAATTCTGTACATTCTGGCAGAGCCATTTTCAGTGATGATGCAAGATGGTGTCTCTTTCCTGCTTCTAGCAAACATTCATTCTGTTCCTTTCTCTCGCATTGTGTTTGAGTGAAAGGTGTTAAACTTTCACGTCAGTTTTAAAGGATTTAATATAATTTTTGGCTAAATATTTTAAATTGTTTGGCAAACCTGTATGTTAATACGTATGTAGTCAAACAATTTAAAGAATTTTTCAATTCCTGTCCGTAAGAGTTGAGAATCAATCTTTTCGTGCTCCATCTAGCACATTGGGCACCTCATCCAGGAATGGGGCTCCTAAGCATTTTGATGATACAAATTAGTACTTCAAGATTGTAAGTCTCTTATTATTCCATCTGTTTTTGTATGTGTGGTATGGCTAACAACAAGTGCATGTCACAAGATTTAAGTACTTGTGTTTAGAAATGATTTGTAGCAGTTTTTCTGATTTTTGAAGAGAAAACCCATGTACCACCCCTTAGTATTCTTGCCCTTTTGCGATTGTCATACTGATTGATGTTCAGCAAGCGAGGCATTTCAGATTTAGAGAATAGTGTTTTTTTAAAATAAAAATAACTGCTGTTACCTTGTGAATGAAAATGTTGCAAAGAGAACCTATCATGAACATAGTAAGAGGGGAGACTGTGTTAGTCTGTATTCTAACAAAACAGCAGTAATGTAGCACTTCAAAGACTAATGGAATGATTTATTCAATAAGTTTTTGTGGGACAGACCCACTTCATCAGATCAGTAGCCTTTCCGGTACAGACTGACATCTGTAAGTACAGAGGTCCAAAAAAAATGGCAATAAAAACTGACAAATCAAGTACATAGGACTGAAGGACGGGTTGGGGGTGGGAGATAGTTACAGGTGTCAAAGGAAGGGAAGCAGTGCTTGTAATGAATGAGGTAATCATTGACTTTGTTCATACCAAGTGTTAATGTGTCAAATTTAAATATGAACTCCAATTCACAAATCTCCCTATGCAATCTGTTTTTAAAGATGCATATTCTAAGATCTTTCACAGCATGGCCCCCTCCATTGACATGCTCACTGACCGGCTCATGTGTACTGAGATTCCTGAAGTCTGCTCTGTCTGTTCATTCTTTGGCAAAGAGTTTGCTCCATTTGTTCAGTATACATAGTGGAGGGGCATTGCTCGTACATAAGGGCATATATAATATTGGTCAAGGTACATGAGAATGAACCCTTGATCTTGTAACTAACATGGTTAGGTCCAGTGATGGTATCCCCAGAATAAAGATGTGGACAAAGTTGGCATCAGGGTTTGTTGTGAGAAAAAGGTCAGACAGTTTGCACAGGGAGATTTGTGAGTTTGAGTTCATATTCAAATTCGACACATTGGCACTTGGTTTGAATAAAGGCAACAGTTACTTCACACATGACAAGGACTGCTTCCCTTCTTTGGATGCTCATAATTATCTCAGCCGAGACACTTAACATTCTCCACCCTCACTCCCCTCCTTTAGTCCTATGTACTTGATTCATCGGTTTTTATTGCATTTTTTTATGTCTGTACTTACAGATGTCAGTCTGTACTTGAAATGCTATTGATCTGGTGAAGTGGATCTGTCCCAAAAAGCTCATCACCAAGTAAATCATTTTCTTAGTCTTTTAAAGTGCTACATTACTGCTGTTCCATCATTAAAATGTTCATTAAAACTGAATTTGTTACAAGCTTGCCTGATTTTTCTGTTTGTATATCATGTTCCAGATGCACTTTAAACTTTTGTTTCTTGCTGTGTGTTCCACCAGAACACTAACTGAACTCTACATTTGTGCAAAAGGAGGTATACCCTATTCTATTTCTTTTTTTTTTTAATTCAAAACTTCCAATGGTTATTTTTTGTATCTACAGGAGAATTTCCAATAATCAGCCCAGGTCGAGTTTATGAATATACCAGCTGTACTACCTTCTCCACTACTTCAGGATACATGGAAGGATACTATACCTTCCATTGTCTCTATTATAAGGACAAGTTTTTTAATGTCATAATTCCCAGATTCCACATGGTATGCCCAACATTCAAGGTGTCCACAGCACGCATGGTAAGCTGAGGTACAATTGGTAGTATTTGTGCTGGGCTATCTTTTTTTGCAGAAAACGTGAACAAAATTAGCTCTGATAGAATAGTGTAATATACATTCTCTAGATAAAGGTCTTACTAAACTCAGTCATGATACTTTTTCGTTTTATGACTTTATTTTTTAGTGTTGTAATATAGATCATCCCATACGAGGGGAAAGGACAAGGACAAAATTTACAAAACCTGTAGGTAAATTGTTAGAGAGAGAGAGAGCGAGAGCTTCCAGAAAATTCAGTCCCCCCAACTTGAATTCCCCTGAGTTCTTTGTGGTAATCTTATACCCAAGATAATATAACACAATATAATTCACTGAATCTGACAATTATCACCTACAATTAATGTTAAAATCACTTTGTGATTGCCACTGAAATTTAAATCAGGTTCTATTTGACAGGAATTCTGAATATCAGGCTGTTGTGTCTGTTAAAAATATAGGGAAAATACATTTTAGTTCAAATCAAGTTGAAAATAGTAAAACAGTTGAAACGAAAACAAGGAGTATGAGAAATAACAGTTGAATGAGTCAACATTTATCAACAAACTGCATTTACTGTACATATGCCAAAGTTGTTTCAGACAACACCAACTTGGAAAAAAGAGAGAGAGAGACTGTTTAACCAGGCAATGACTGATATTTTACATCAATTTCAGGAAAATTGATATATAAAAGAATTATCAGTTTATTGCTGAGAAACAAAATGGAACTTCTGTTCTAGATGTTAGAGTTCCTCTCAGCCAATTTCTCAGGAAACTTGTACAAGTCACTGTACATTTCTATGTAATTAGGTGTAAGCAAAATCACACACCACTTCAGTCATCTGCATTAGTGACTCTGTAATGTATCTAACGTCTGTCTAGCCATCATGTCTTATTACGCTTTTTCTCCTGTGACCAAACATCCCTACATCTGCAAAGCAAATACAAAAGACTAAATGAGAAAATTACTTTAACAAATACACTGATTCCTTGATGTAAGAGACATAAGGAACATGGAGTAAGGACAGGTCAAATGGTGGAAAGTTTGAAGCATAACCTGAAAAATTAAATTTGTTTTATAGCTGCAGCAATGGCAAGGAGATTTACCGTCAGCAGTGATAAAGCAGCTTAATAGGCTGTATCCCCCAGTCAGATCAGGCATATTGGGTACTGTTTTTAATACAGTACACATTTTATTAGCTGGCCATACTCTACTTTCTCTTCATTATCCCTGGGCCATGCAATGGACAGCCGGCTGATTAAACTGAATGTGCCAGTTATTCGAGTGCCAGATAACTGGGCTTTTACTGTAGGTTAAAAGATCAGGTTTATCTAGGAGATCTATTAAAAAAAATACTTTTTTCCAATTTTGATTACGTTTCTTCTGGTGACAGTTTTATTACAAATCATTTGCCATGTGCTGGCAACAACACATTGTATGACATATTAGAAAGTCTGAGTACCTGCCTACCTGCCAAGTAGTTTTCAAATTTGATTAATCCAGCCTATTCCGAGAAATGTGTAAGGAATTTATACAATGGACTGTGAGTGTATGATTCCCATGCTGATCTGTAAGTATCACATCTATTAAAAAGAAGAGTGCTTATTTTTCAAAAAATTCTGTAACTGCACAATGTCCTCTTTATTAAGATACATATGAACTTACATTATAGACACAATCTATATAAATAGGAAATAGAGAGATGCATTCATTTATTCCAGCCACATTTGACAAGATTCCTTTTCTATTTAAACACATTTACCTTTAGCAGTAAATCTCTTAACTTGACATAAAACTAAAAATGAAGTCTCTCCTGTCCCCTCTACAGCCTCAGTCAGTAGTGGGCGGAGAGAGGTGCTGGGGAAGAGATGCATTCCCCAAGCCCCCATTATCTCACTCAACTCGTGCCACCATTCATGCACTCCCCCCATATCCATTTGGCCACATCTACACTACAGTGATTTTTCCAAAGATGATCTTCCAGAAGGTCTCTGAAAGAGAAACAAAAAGATTCCGAAAAGGGCAACTAAAAAAATTAGGGGTTTGGAACAGGTCCCATATGAGGAGAGGCTAAAGAGATTGGGACTTTTCAGTTTAGAAGAGAGGAGACTGGTGGGGGGTATGATAGAGGTATATAAAATCATGAGTGGTGTGGAGAGGGTGAATAAAGGAAAAAAAAAAGCACACACAAAAAAGCAGATCAAAAGAGCAATCAGCTGTTTCGATAGTGTCCACAAAGCCCTCGCTCTTTTGAAAGAATGGGCCAGGGACTGAGAAACCTAGCACCGTGAGGACCGTTCTTTCAAATTCCCCCCCGGAGCATCTAGACACACTTTCTTTTTTCCAAAAGAATCTTTCAGAAGAAGGTGCTCTTCCTCATTTGGTGGAGAAGGTGGACCTCCAGAAGCAGCACTGTGCTCTTTCAAAAGGAATTAGAGTGCATTTTGTGCGTGGACACTCCACTACTTCTTCCAGAAGAGGGCCTGATTTTCCGAAAGGACTTGCTTGTGTAGATGTGGCCTTTGTGTGTGGTTACTGCACTTTGTTTGATGGCCTCCTGTGCAGCTTTAGGGTGAACACAGGTCATAACTTGTGACATGGGCACATAGAATCCTGGATGAGGTATTTATAAATCTATTTATAAATCTATTATTTATAACAAATTTATTTATAAATCTAAATTGTTACAAATTTGAGCTCTTTCTGTCCTGGTTGTAGTTTGCAGCCTTCTATATCAGAAGAATGACTGCTTTTCTCAATAGGATAGAAGTCTCTGTAAATGTGCAAAACCAGTACTTTAAGCTGATCTTTTTTAAGATCATAAAGGACCTTAATGTTCATTTAGTCTGCCCTGCAAAATTTAGATTATGGAATTTCACCCAGTAACTCCTGCATCTTTAAGCAGATCTTGGGGCTCTTCTACGAGTGTCCCCGTGGGTACTCCACGTTAGGTGTCGGGCTCGCCCCGGCGCCGCAGGTCAGATCCTTCCAGCAGTTTGTGCCGCACCGCGCATGCGCCGACGCGTACCGCTCCCTTGCATGCTCCCGGCCACGTGCGCGATCCGGTCCCCGCCAGTTCCTCTTTAACCGCCATCGGCTGCAGACGGAATCCGCTCAGGCTATGGCCAGAGTCAGCGTATTTAACGTTCTTAAAGTGTTTGAGTTTCTTTTTCAGTCTTTTAGATTAAGTTAGCTTGTTATGGTTTTCCAAAAAAAAAAAAAAAAAAAAAGAGTAAAGCTTCCAGTCTTAGTAACAAGCGGAGCACCAGAGGCTTGGGGATGTAGGGCCACTAGGCCTCCTGCCGCGGCAGGCGGAGTCAGAGAGGGGAACAGGCGCAGAGAAGGTGCTAAGTACCCTATTAACATCTCAAAGACTCACCATAATGTCCTCTTCAGGATTCAAAAAGTGTGAGTCATGTCGCGAAGCGATGCCGGCCTCCGACGGGCACAGTCAGTGTATAAGTTGCCTTGGGGAATCACATGTCACCCAGAAATGTTCCTTCTGTGCTAAGCTCACAGCCAGAGCAAGGAAGGACGGATATGCGGCTCAAAATGCTGCTCTTCGACAAGGCCCTCCAGCCAGACGTGCCGGAGCAGCCGCAGCAGGAGGGACCCGCAGGGGCCCATAAAAGGAAAGCTGCCTCCCTCACCCCGTCAGTGCAAAAATGGAGGAAGCTCTCACCAACCCGATCCCTGCCGGCAGCTACAGCGAGCGGGACGGGTGGAGCGCATAGCCCCCAGCTGCAGTTACAGCTGAGTGGCGGTGGCGCGGAGACGTACGTGGCAGAGGCTGAGCCTCTGATAATCAAACAGCTGCCCCGCACCGCTGGCAGGGTGGTGGCCAGGCAAGCGCCAGAACCGGCGGCACCGCAGGCAGCGGCACCGAGCGTGCCGAGCGCAGTGCAGACAACGGGGCCAAGATCCCTGACGCGAAAGGGGGCGCCGCAGGGGAGGGGAAGGCAGCACAGAAAACCTGGCACTGCAGCCTTTCTCCAGACAGGGCTGCAGGGCTGCTCGCTCTGAGCCCTCTGCTCATGCTGCGGACCCCAACAAGAAGGCAGGGGTTGCCCCCAGCCTATCCTGAGCCCCCATCCCCATTCCTACAGCCAGCCTCACCATGGCTCGGACCACCTTCGCCCTTTTTGGGCTTTGAACCTTTGGAGTACTACCAAAAGTCAGTCTCTCCAGTATCTCAATTATCCAGACGATCTCGCTCCCCCGGGCGCAGGGGGTATGCACCTCGAGAGTGGTCCAGGTCCCCATCTCAGGAGCAGTGCCCGTGTTGCCATGGTCGCCCCTATCACGCGGGGCATAGACACTATAGGCATACTCCCAGGGACAGATCCCCCCAGACGGTTCAATATCCCCGAGGGCAATCGCGGACGGGGACAGAAACGCAAACATCTCAAGGGCAGGTGATTCTGGAACCCCGAGATTTTCCCTCGCAAGTATCTAGCGAGAGGATGTATCACCGTCAACAGGACCCAGAGGGGTCCAGAGAGGCTTACCCTAGCGGTTCCTCGCTATCTTCCCCTGACGAGGCCACGGCCCCAGGGGACGTCCATCCTCCACATGATCTCAAACAGTTCCAAGAGCTGTTTAAAAGGGTGGCCTTCACGCAAGGCATCCAAACAGCAGAGGTGCAGGAGAAACACCATAAGCTCCTTAAAAACCTGAGACCTCCGGCCTCTTCCAAAATAGCTATTCCGCTTGATGAAGCAATCATGGAGTCCGCCACCACAATATGGCAGACCCCTGCGTCCACTCCGCCCATAAACAAGAGAGCGGATAAGAAGTACTTCGTCCGGGCGAAGGACATGGAGTTCCTGTTCAGCCACCCGCAACCAAATTCTCTGGTGGTGGAATAGTCTCAACAGAGGTCGAAAACTTCTCAGTACAAGACAGGGGGAACGGACAAAGATGCCAAGAAACTAGAGTTGTTCGGCAGAAAGGTCTACTCCTCCTCTGCCCTGCTGTTGAGAAGGGCGAATTACGCAGCGCATCTAGTGAACCATAATTTTGACAACTACTCCAGGCTGACTTCCCTCATGGACTCGCTTCCAGAGGACAAGAAGCCGGTGCTCAAGGCCATCGTGCAGGAAGGCTATGCAGCCTCGAGGACGGGAGTTCAGATCACCCTAGACGTAGCGGACACGGCAGCACGCTCAACAGCTACGGCAGTGGTCATGCGCAGGGAGTCCTGGCTCCAAACATCGGGTATCCCGATGGATTTGCAGGTGAAGATCGTCGATCTCCCCTTTGACACACACAAGCTGTTTGCTGAATCAACCGACTTGGTCCTTCATTCCAGTAAAGATTCAAGAGCTACTCTTAGGACCTTGGGGATTTACACCCCTCCATACAGAAGGAAAAAGTATTACCCTCAGCAAAGACGGTACCAGTATCAACCACAGCGTCCCCAGTACCACAGGGGTTACGAGCAAGGGCGACGTCAACAGCACCAGCAATACAGAACTCCCAGGCGACGTTCCCAACAGAGCCATGCGTTCTCGGGGAGGGCCAAAGGCCACAAGTTTGACACACAGATCCAGGGCTGCACCATCACTACCATCGCGCAATGTCATCCAAAGCTATTATTCCACCATCGCCTCCGACCATTCTACGACCAGTGGCAAAGGATCACCACAGACAAATTGGGTACTGGAGATCATAGCCACAGGGTATGCGATCCCCTTCCAGTCGCTCCCACCCAGGCCCCACCTAAAGGATGCCTCCCACGAAGCGAGACTCAAGCAGGAGGTAAACCATCTCATACTCATAGGGGCAGTGGAAAGAGTGCCAGAGCAACTTCGAGGGAAAGGGTTCTACTCCAGATATTTCCTCACGGGGGGAAAAAAAGACAGGAGGCTGGAGGCCCATCCTAGATCTTCGGGGCCTCAACCGGTACCTGCGCAAGCAACGCTTTCGGATGATTAGTCGCCTCTATACTTACAGCACTGGACGATGGAGATTGGTTCGCAGCCCTCGACTTACAGGACGCGTATTTCCACATAACTATCCACCCGGCTCACAGATGCTTTCTCCGGTTTATGGTAGGCAAAGAACGTTTTCAATACAAGGTTCTGCCGTTCGGCCTCTCCTTGGTCCCCAGAGTCTTCACCAAGACCTTGGCAGTGGTGTCAGCCTACCTGCACAGACAGGGGGTGTTTATATTCCCATATCTGGATGACTGCCTACTGAAAGGGGCCTCGAAGGAGGAGGTACTTCGCATGATACGTGTCACAGCAGGTACATTCTCTTTGCTGGGCCTGGTCATCAATCTGGCAAAATCAAAGATAGACCCCACACAGGACATAGAGTTCATAGGGGCACGTATAAATTCTATCACAGCAAGGGTTTATCTACCAAAGACACGCTTTCAAGCCATCGGTTCCCTCGTGCAGGTCATCACCTTCAGCCCTACAGTGCCAGTTCTGACGTGCTTACAGCTGCTGGGCCACATGGCAGCAGCGACGTCTGTAGTACAGAACGCCAGGTTACACATGCACAGCATGCAGCACTGGCTGGCGAGCGTCTACAAACCGGCAGCACACACCGTTCACAGGGTGGTGTTGCCTACGACAGAGGTGCGCAAATCCCTGCAATGGTGGGTGAACCCCAAGAACCTGCTAACAGGGGTGCCCTTTCACCAACCACAAATATCGGTTTTCCTCACTACAGACACCTCCCACATAGGGTGGGGAGCACACATGGGCAAAGAGGTGACGCAAGGACTGTGGTCCTCCACGGAACAGTCACTGCACATAAATATACTGGAGCTCAGAGCAGTGCTGAACGCCTGCAGACACTTTCGAGACCATATACAAGGCAAAGTAGTCAGGATCAGTACAGACAATACTTCCACCATGTTTTATATAAATTGGCAAGGAGGAGCTCGGTCCTGTGCCTTATGTGCGGAAGCAGTCCGATTGTGGAACTGGTTCATCGCCAACAATATAACCTTGAAAGCCTCGTACTTACCAGGCACTCACAATGTGAAAGCAGACCAGCTGAGCAGGCGCTTCGCACTCACGCACGAGTGGCAGATCCATTCCGATCTGCTACGACCGATCTTTCTTTCACGCATGGGGTTTTCCCCAGATAGACCTGTTTGCCACTCAGCACAACAAGAGGTGCCCACAATACTGCTCCAGGGCAGGACTGGGACGGGGGTCCCTGGGGGACGCATTCACGATCTCCTGGAGGGGCCCCCTGCTTTACGCATTTCCTCCCACAGTGCTTATCCGCAAAGTCTTGCAGAAAGCCAGGAGAGAGGGAGCCCGAATGATCCTAGTAGTCCCAATGTGTGATCGACAGCAATGGTTCCTCTTACTCCTGCGCATGTCGGACCGTCCACCGATGCCCCTCCCGGTGGCGCCGGATCTGCTCACGCAAGCTCAGGGGTCCATAGTGCATCCACACCCCTGAGGCCTACAACTACAAGCATGGTTAATCCATGGCTCAGCTCCCTAGAGAGCACATGTACGGAGGAAGTGCGACAAGTCCTAGAAAGTAGCAGGAGGACTTCCACCAGGAAGACCTACAAGCAGAAATGGACTCGCTTCACTGCACGGTGTTCTACCAAACAGTTAGTCCCCCTTGCTGTGCCTATACCTGTAATATTAAGAGTATTTACTGGACCTCAAGAGAGGAGGACTCTCCCTATCCTCGTTAAAGGTCCACCTTGCCGCTGTTTCGGCTTTCAGACATGAAGAGGAAGGGCACACGGTGTTTGCCCATCCCATGGTTACCAGGTTCCTCAAAGGGCTGGTAAACCTATACCCCCCTTGGAAACCGCTTCCACCTTCGTGGAGCTTGGACCTGGTGCTTAGCGTGCTAACGGGACCACCGTTTGAACCTTTAGCCACGGTTTCCCTCCATCTCCTTATGATAGACGACCTTTCTTCTCGCAATCACGTCAGCTCGCAGGGTAAGCGAGCTTGCAGCAGTTACGGCAACGCCACCCTGCACGGTATTTTCCAAGGAGGCGGTAACCTTACAGCTGCATCCAGCCTTTGTTCCCAAAGTTTCTTCAGAGTTTCATATTAACGAACCTATAGTTTTACCCTCGTTTTATCCAAAGCCTCATAACTCTAACAAAGAGGCGCGCCTACGCCTCCTGGATGTGAGGAGGGCGCTGGCTTTCTATATAGACAGGACTAAGTCCTTCCGGAAAACGGACAGACTCCTAGTCTCTCTCGCTCCCAAATCAAAAGGAGAAGGTCTCTCTTCGCAGAGAATCTCGAAGCACATCGTATCCTGCATAAAAACGTGCTATGAACTCAAAAAGACTCCTTTACTGGCCCCGCCCAGGGCTCACTCCACTAGGGCGGTGGCGGCATCAACAGCCTTTTTCAAGGGCGTTGCGCTAAAAGACATTTGCAGAGCAGCAACCTGGTCATCCTATGACACCTTCGCCAAACATTACGCCCTTCACAGGGTATTCCAAGAGGATACCCATCTCTCGACAGCGGTCCTCTCGGGGACAAGCTGCACATAATCCGATTACCCACCTCCTATCTTGGGTTACTGCTGGGTAGTCACCTAACGTGGAGCACCCACGGGGACACTCGTAGAAGAAAGAGAAGTTACTCACCGTAGTAACGGTGGTTCTTCAAGATGTGTCCCCGTGGGTGCTCCACCACCCGCCCATCCTCCCCGCTTCGGATCTCTGTTTAGTGTTTTGCAGGAGCATCTGAGGCGGTTGGTCAAGGAACTGGCGAGGACCGGATTGTGCACGTGGCCAGGAGCGCGCAAGGGAGCGGCGCGCGCTGGCGCATGCACAGTCCGGCAGAAACTGCTGGAAAGATCCGACCTGCGGCGCCGGGGCGAGCCCGACACCTAACGTGGAGCACCCACAGGGACACATCTTGAAGAACCACCATTACTACGGTGAGTAACTTCTCTTTATCATGGATAGTTCCCTGAAAACATCCATGCAGTGTGCAGCGGCAGTCAAAAAAGCAAATGGGATATTTGGAATTATTAAAAAAAAAAAAAAGAAAATAAGACAATATTTTTACTGCTCTTATATAAAACTATGGTGCATCCGTATCTTGAATACTGTGTACAGATGTGGTCTCCGCACCTCAAAAAAGATATTTTGGCATAAAAGGTTCAGAAAAGGGCAACTAAAACAATTAAGGGTTTGGAATGGGTCCCATATGAGGAGAAGTTAAAGAGCTTGGGACTTTTCAGTTTAGAAAAGAGGAGACTGAGGGCGCCTATGATAGAGGTGTATAAAATCACAAGTGGTGTGGAGAAGGTGAATAAAGAAAAGTTATTTACTTTTTCCATAATATAAGAACTAGAGGCCACCAGGTGAAATTAATGCGTAGCAGATTGGAAGAAACTTTATTTCATTAGTTTCACACACCTGTGGAACCTGTGGAACTCCTTGCTGGAGGAGGCTGTGAAGGCTAGGACTGTAACAGACTTTAAAAAAAAAAAAAAAAAAAAAAAAAAGAGAGAGAGAAATTCATGGAGGTTAGGTCTGTAAAAGGCTATTAGCCAGAGGGTAGCAATGGTGTCCCTTCCTCTATTTGTCAAAGGCTGGAGATGGATGGCGGAAGACAAGATGCTTGATCATTTGTCTTTGGTCCATCCTCTCTGGGGCACCTGGCACTGGCCACTGTCAGCAGGCGGGATACTGGGCTAGATGAATCTTTGGTCTGACCCGGTAATGGCCATTCTTACATTCTTATCACTTTCAACAATCTAGTAAATTGCCCTTCTATTGAATGATCACCTATTTTTAAGGTGTGGAAGCAGCTGATGAATCTAGGAAATTCTGTTGGCTTGTTTTGACATAAGTATGAATTGATTTGCTGCAAATGTATAATCTGGGAAACTACTATTTCTTGATAGTTTGGATGGAACTTAAGTGTTTAACAACAGGACCTGAAAAAATATGCTCAGAGGAAGCAGAAAGCCCTGCAAAATGCAGACACATCAACAGAACTGCTTTGACAAATAAGCAGAAAGAGCCCAGAGTCAACTGATCCTGTAAGAAGGAAACAAAGCTGCTAATAACACTAGCATCCATGTGGTAGGGCAATGAGGAGGAGCATGAACAGCCTTTTGCACTCTTACTACCCAGTCATCCATGGGTAGATCCCTGAGAGTGATTATGATGAGAAGATTATATTTAAAAAACATATATGGGAAACTAGCAATGGTTTAGGCTGATGATAATGAATATGAAGTCCCAAGAGCGGTTACACTTGTAACAGATACATTGCTTTTTTTCTTTAATTTGATTTTTATTTAAACCAGGATGTCTTCTCTTTTCTACAGGTTGCAGATCTCACTTGCATTTGATTTGATAATTGTATTTCTCTGCCTTTGGTACAGGTGCTTAATAGAGGATTTTCGTATACTAAAGTTGAGTGGTACACTGATATTTGAGTATTCACTCAAATTCAGGTCTAAGGCATAAATTCTAATTTGGTACATACTTGTATATCTGAAAGAACTACTTCAATATTTAGTGAACTGGGATTTTTACTGTGTACAGCTGGGCAGAATGTACAGTACTAGTGCCAGTGAAAAAAACAATATAGAGGTTTGTTTTTAATTTAAAGTTTAGACAGGCTGCAGAAAAATTATGCCATGCCTTTTTAAATGGGTTTTAATTTCTCAAGCCTGATCCCCTAGTAAAGGTTGGCTCTACATGGTATCCTGATTGGCAGTCGAAGCTGGCATATGACCTCTCTCTCTCTCTCTCTCTCTCTCTCTCTCTCTCTCTCTTCCCCCCCCCCTCCCTGTGTGTGTGGGGTGGGGGGGGGTCAGTCTGTCTTTCATTACTTAGCCTAAAATATACCAAGGGGCCAGTATGTTGGCTACCTAAAATGCTCTGGCTTACTGCATTACAAGTCTTTCCTTCATCTGGGTTAATGTCTGAAAAGAGTATAAAGAGATTTTTCTTAAAGAAATTACATGTTCCTGAAATATGCCCTTTTGGTGTATTAACTTTTTTCTGAGTAGTATTTTTAGAAGAGAGAATGTTAACAGACTAAAGGCTGGCTGACATTTCTTTTAAATGAATAAACTTATTTATTACTTTGGAGTTAGCTGCTGTGGCTGTGTTCTTTTACAGGTTTAGTTAACCCAGTTTGTTTCGGAATTCACCATTTTCATGGGTTTTTTGTGTGATTTATTTGAGCATAAGTAACTGATCCTAGAGGTCTTCATGTCAGCACAAATACACACAGAGACCCAGGGTGAAGATCCAAAGTACATAATTGTCAGTGTCCGAGTGCCAATGTGTCAGCACTTAAACTTTCATACAGCCTGTCTGATGTAAAAAGAAAAACATGATCCCAGAACTTCTCAGCAAATTCAGACTTGACAAATTTTGCCAAAGTCCTATGAAGCACAGTACTTTATAATAATTCAGCAACAGTGCAATAGTTGTTGAGTCAGATTCTGATCACATGGGTCTATTTAGCTTATGAATAAAAGTTTAAAGGGATTAGAAAAATAATTGCCATGTAAGTTGACTGTTATAAAATTCCGTACATGAAAACAAGTCTGATTTAGCAGTGTTTTATTAGAGTAACCATTACCTGAGACAGGCTTTTTAAATGTGATGTAAATGATGTTTTGATTTTAATTTTTTGTCACACTGTTAGCACTTGATCAGAGTGAGTTGAGAGGTGTTTAGTTATTCATGGGGGTGTCTTGTTTATAGGAAACTAATCATAATGAATATGCTATGGATGAAGATGAAGACTCAACAGATACTGATGAATATGAAGACAGACGTAGAGTCTTGGATATTCCTGCCCCTTCTGGACGCTGTCCACGTCACACCTGACTGGTCTTCTAAGAAAACAATTGTTGATCACAGAAGAAGCTGAACTTTATCGGGCTACGACATAAGACAGTTTCTGAATATTGTAACTGAATTGTTTCTTTTCTACTACAGGACAACTAGCATGAATGTTGGTGCCAGTTCTAACTTTCATCTGATGGGACTATAGGGCTTGTGTTTTTTTGGAAACTGGGAGGGAGGGAAGGGACTTGTGTTTTGTTCACTTTTTGTTCCCCTCCCCCCCCCCCAACATGAAAAATAGCTCGACAGTCTGGGGTAATCATATCTTACATTTTAAAACAATTTCCTATTTATGATCATATTACAAACATATGTGGATTTGTTTTTATACAAACATTTAAAAACCTAGTGACAAACAGGCTGCAAAGAGGTGTATAATGGCCTTTCACAGTGATATCCTGCTGTTAATTTCTGCTATGAATGAATGGAATTTGCAGTTAGTCCTGAGTAACTCTTTTGGGTTGCTTCAGGTGCTCTGGTACATTTTATATTAACATACAGATACCAGAAAATTCTAGTGACTGAATGCATAGGTTTGAAATGAAACAACTTATTTTTCAGACAGTGTCTTTCAGCTTAGTTTATAATAAATATCTGATGATCAGATACATGACTTTTGGAATGTAGTATAATTCATAATGTGCTGTTTACTGATAAGCAGTTTCTCAGTTATTACATAGTATAAATTTGTAAATACTGTTTCTTGGTTTCTCCTTTATATGCTGTTTGCTGTCTGACTTTGTGGTAAGCGACACAAATTTTATGTGTAAGATTAAGTATTATCATAAGTTTTCCTGAATCCAACATGGATTTTTGTAATTATGCTTGATTCATAATTGAGGCTTGACAGTACACAGATGTCTAAAAGCCTTATTTAAAGAAACATTCATTTGATAGTTTTATTTTGTTTCCATCGCCATTAAAATGAACATATCACGTCCTATGTACTAAATGTTACTTGGAGCTATTTTTCTTGCTAAGAGTAGAGCAAGGAGTTGTAAGTTGCAACTGGTGTGGTGATGTAGCTGGTTGTCCTCCTTCAGAGAGCTAAGTAATTTGCAGCTGGGCCTATCACTCTGGCAGGCAGCAGCTGGTCAGCTGGAGTGCCCCACTGAAAGAGGAGGTGTGGTGCAGTGCACTTCCGGCTGGGCTCCCAAGGCTTTCCTGCAGGTGCTAAGCAGCAAGGAGGCAGCTGAAGAGGCTGGTTGGGGCTGTTCCTTCCCCCACATGTTGCCATTAGGGGAGTGCTGGAGGGACTGGAGTCCCTCCCACTGTCTGAGACCCCCACCAAAATGGTGCTTGCTCTTCCATTCCTGTCTCTGAGAGAGTGAGAGGGGAGTATAGGGCTTGCGTACTTTTCTCCCTCCAGGCTTGTGAGGGGAGAAGGCAAAAGAAGTCGTGCTGTGAGTTTTGTATTTCTCCCTGCAACTGACAGGAAGGGGAAGGGCAATCAGTGTACCAATGGAGGTGGGGCAGGAGACAGGGTTCACTCCTCCCTCCCACCCTTCCTGAATGGTGCCCTTGCCTCCTGTACTCTCACACAAGCCCCATGCCCTGAGCCCCCACACATCCCAGCCCCCTTGCCGTGAACCCTGCACACCCCCCAAGCTCCTGCCCTCCTTCCTGTGCCCACCCCCCATTCCATCCCACACTTAAATTTCTTACAGGTGCTACAATATCACAGTGGCCCTCCCAGCACCATGCCCTGGGGAGCGCCCCCCCCCGGGGTGTGCAATGCAACAGCACCTGTAAGAAATTTACATTACTTTGATCCTTGCCCTTCACACTTACCACAGCAAATTCCCTTCACTGTAGAGAGAAATCAATATCTAGCATTCAAGGACCCAATAAAAATCTTATTTGCTAGGCAGCTCCTTCAGTAATGGCTCTCTGCAGCAATTCTAGGCTGTGGCTGCTATTTCCTTTACGGGATTTTTAGTGTCACTAGATTGACTCGTTTATCATTTTCATATCAGGTAGGCATTCCCAAGGCAGAATAAAGTAGAACCAGGAAATGTTATGGGAAAATGTCCCTGGAAGTTGGTAAAAGATCTAACTACTGGTATCTGTAGAACTTGGCCCTGAATGATCAGTGTTACTGAACTGTACTAGAAACTGCTCAGTTACTTTTATTATAATCTCTTAAATATTGGGTAAAAGGAAAATACTGCATAATAGGAAAGTCTTGATTTCTATTTCAACTAAATATAAGATTTTAAGTGTTACTGAACAAAGGATTAGAGCTTAGTAAGTATCAGCATAACCACAAATCTGTAATATTGAAATATTAAGATTGTTTCATTTTAAGGGTAGAACTTACCCGTCTTATTAGCTGCATCTACACGAGCGCTCTTTCAGAAGGGTGCCTCTTGAAAGAGAGTAATTGAAAGATGCCCTTGTGAAGGGGACCGTCTACACATGAGCAGGGGCTGGCGCTGTCAATGAGCATCGAAAGGGCCACATTCAAAGGGGCCATTCAGGCTGTTGAAAGAGAGTGTCTGCATGCGCCACTGCCCTCTTTTGAAAGAACGGGCAGAAAATGCTGTGGATGGGGTTGCAGGGTGGCGAAGCCCTTCGAGGAGCACAGCGTGAGGTCTGTGGAGCTGCTACAAGCCCCACACGAATGGACATGGATCTGCAGCAGTGGTGGCTGCCCTACAGCTCCTGGCAGGGGAGCCCTCCCGGGGCAGAAGGGAATGCCCCAGACCATAGGGTCCTTTGCCTCTCCCCACTGCTGCACACTCCCCTGGCTCTGGAGCTAGCCCACCAGCTCTGAGTGATGGGAGCAACTGATCAAAGGGGAGTCGGATGACATGCAGTGGCTCCAGAATTTTCAGATGAGGTGGCAGATGTTCCTTGAGCTCTGCCAGTGGCAGTCCGCAGCCCTGAGAAACCAGGACACCTGGATGCAGTGTGTCCTCCCTGTGGAGCAGAGGGTTGCAATAGCTGCCTGGAAACTGGCCACTTCAGAGAGCTACCACTCCATGGGACACCAATTTGGTGTGGGCAAGGCCATAGTTGGGGCCATTGTGATGGAGGTAAGGAGGCCAAGGCATGCACCCTGCGGGGGGGGGGGGGGGGGGGGGGTTGGGGCTGGGGGGCACAGGGCACACCCTGCATGGGTGTCTCTCCCTGCCCCCCCCACAGGTAGTGTACACCCTCAATGCTATGCTCTTCCACAGGGTCATCCGCATTGGGGTCCTGGATGCGGGCTTTGCTGCACTGGGGTTTCCACATTGCTTCGGGGCCCCTGACAGTACCTACATACCCATCTGCACCATGGAGCATAGCAGAGGACAATTCATAAACAGGAAAGGCTGCCATTCCGTGGTCGTGCAAGCAATGGTGGACAGCTGGGGCTGGTTCCAGGACATCTGTGGGGGCTGGCCCTGCTACACCCACAAAGCGTGGGTGTTCCAGAACTGACTGCTGCTTGAGCAGTTCCCCAGTAGTTGCTCATGGGCACTAATCAAGCAGGAGCTAATGTAGCTGCCCCATAAGGTGGCCCCTCTTTGGCAGGGGCCGAGGTAGCACGAACGGCAGTCTCATTTTAGTCATGGATAGACCATGACCAGGAATTTCTGTTTATTTCTTGTGATCAGCCCATGACTTTTACTAAAAATATCCTTGACTAATTATAGCTTTACCCATGACCACAGGGAACACATTTCCTATCAAACTGGAATCTGTTCAGATGCCCAGTGAAGGGTGGGAGTGCTATCTGTATATGAGCTCTTCTCGCTCATGTGATGTTGTTCAGAGCCCTCCCATGGAAACTGACTCAGACTTTCTAATTGTATTCTTCAGAGTTGTCAGAGTGATGTCATGGCCTCTCATCCCACCTCTTGGGCTTATCCTTTCACCATATGGTTATGCCTGAATGTAATTAGTCACCTCTGTGGCACTCTTTCATGTCATAGCCAGACTTAAAACCATATGTAATCGGTTAGAACACAGAAATCCCCTTAGGGTTGTCACTAGGTGTGCTGATCATGCCATTGCTGCCAGTCTTCCTGCCCTCTGTGGTTCCCTAGAAACCTGTCCTGCTGGCCCAAAAGCTCTAGTCTCCCTCAGCCCAGACACAGAGTAGGGGTTACTGTCCCCCACTTCAGACAACACAAACTCTGAACCAGTTCAGCTATAAGGTCTCAGCATACAGGAAGACAGCCCCCAAAGAGGACCAAAATGCCAAGTAAATCCATTTTACTCTGTGTGAAAGATTTACACACAAAAGTATCCTAAAGGTGTTTGCCTCCCTTTGAACAATAAAAGAAAGATAAGCAAAGTGGCTGCTCTCCTCCCCCCGGCAACAATTATTTATAGTAGGCTTGATGATAAAATTAAGCATGAGATGTATGATTTAAGCAGTTCTAAGTGAGAGCAGGCAGATCATGGTAAGTTACTATATTAAAATAAACAAAAGATATTAGCTAATTCACTAAGAAACTTCTCACATACGCATTCTTACCCCATATCAGCTATTCTTATTTCAGGTAAAAAGCTTCAAGTTAGAGCTGATCTTTACTCTGACCTGGGTATAAAGCTTTTTAGAATTTTTCATGCTGGATTTTCACTCATGCAAATCCTCTTTGGCAGCTCCAAAGATGAGCTGAAGACAAAAGATTGATTGCTTTCCATTCTTTAAACAGACTCAGGACAGGAACTTGTTTGTTTAGCACTACACATCCCCATGCAAAATACTAGATTCAAGATGGTTTGCAGGTCCTTTGAATACTGAGTCATTAAGTTCTTATAGTATCACTAATGGGCCTGATTTGCACATTTAGAATTAAAAGCAGATTCACATTTCAAATGTCTAACTACACATAAGCTATGTCTACACATGAACGCTACATCGAAGTAGCTTATTTCGATGTAGAGACATCGAAATAGGCTATTTCGATGAATAACGTCTACATGCCCTCCAGGGCTGGCAACGTCGACGTTCAACATCGACGTTGCGCAGCACCACATCGAAATAGGCGCTGCAAGGGAACGTCTACACGCCAAAGTAGCACACATCGAAATAAGGGTGCCAGGAACAGCTGCAGACAGGGTCACAGGGCGGACTAGCTCTTCCGGGGCAACAGCTAGCCGCTCCCTTAAAGGGCCCCTCCCAGACACACACAGCCTACACAGCACGCGGTCTGCAGAGCCATAGGCACACACACCTCAAGCGATGCAGTCATGGACCCCCAGCAGCAGCAGCCAGAGGTCCACACAGCCGCCCCTGCTGGAGCAGTACTTGCCCTGCTCAATGCGATGCAGGAGGCAGCTGAGCACCTCCTTGCCACAGAAGAGGAGCTGCCCGCAGGGGAGGAGGACTCAACCCCCAACCCTGCAGCACTCGGCCCCCCCGCCTCCTATGCCGCCAGCTGTGGAGCTACCCCACCAGCACCGACTGGTGCGAGCGGCTGGTGCTTGGAGAGTGGGATGATGACCGCTGGCTCCAGAACTTTCGCATGAGCCGGCAGACATTTCTGGAGCTATGCCACTGGCTCACCCCCGCACTGAGGCACCAGGACACCGCCATGCAGCGTGCCCTCAGCGTGGAGAAACGGGTCGGCATCGCTGTCTGGAAGCTGGCCACTCCAGACAGCTACCGATCCGTGGGCCAGCAGTTTGGTGTCAGCAAGGCCACCGTCGGGGCTGTCCTCATGGAGGTAAGAGGACCCACAGGGGGAGGGGGAGGCAGCTCTGGCAGGGGAGGGGAGGGGAGGAGAGGGCCACACACACCCTGCACACCCCTCATTGGTGCTCTCCCATGTGCTTCCCCTGCAGGTCGTCTGCGCCATCAACGCCCTGCTCCTCCACAGGCTCGTGAGGCTTGGGGACCCGGATGCCACCATCGCGGGCTTTGCCACCCTGGGCTTCCCCAATTGCTTCAGGGCTCTGGATGGGACCCACATCCCCATCCGCGCCCCGGAACACAGTGGAGGACGCTACATAAACAGAAAGGGCTACCACTCAGTGGTCCTCCAGGCCTTGGTGGACAGCCGGGGCCATTTCCTGGACATTTATGTGGGCTGGCCTGGCAGCACCCATGACGCCCGGGTATTCTGGAACTCGGGCCTGTGCCGCCGGCTGGAGGAGGGGACCTACATCCCCCAGCAGGAGATCCCTGTGGGGGACACCACCATGCCCCTCTGCGTCATCGCAGATGCGGCATACCCCCTCCGGCCCTGGCTCATGCACCCGTACACAGGCCATGTGTCTGCCAGCCAGCAGCGCTTCAACCAGCACCTGAACCACGCACGCCCGGTGGTGGAGCGCACATTTGGCTGCCTCAAGGGGCGCTGGAGGTGTCTCTTCACCTGCCTTCATGTGGGCCCCACCAACATCCCCCAGATTGTGGGTGCGTGCAGCGCCCTACACAACCTCGTGGAGAGCAAGGGGGATGCCTTCTTTCAGGGCTGGGCTGTGGAGGCCGGCAGGGCCGATGTGCAGCTACACGCTGCCCCCAGTCGCCAGGTGGACCTCAAAGTGACCCAGGTCCGGGAGGCCCTGCAGGCCCAGTTCGATGAGGCCGCGGGGCGAACGCTGGCAGGCCCCCCACTGCACCCCCCCCATCCTCCACAACACTCCCTGCCCCTATGCCCACACCACAGAGCACCCAAGAGCACCCCCCCCTTTTCTTGTAAAAATAAAAGCAGACAGTTGTTTGTCAACTCAAACATTTCCTTTACTACAACTCTTACACTATTATTATTATTATTATAAATATTCTGAACAAGACAAACTATGTACATGGGAAATCAAACTGATAAATATATATACATTATAAAAATCGGGATAACATGAAAGGGGAAGATAAGGAAGGGGAGAACTATTTACATGGGGGGGTAAGGATCAGCATTGGAAAACGGGGGTCACAAATACAAACTATTTACAAGAAAAGAACAATAAACGGGGGGAATATACACAAAGGGGGGGGGGCACGTCCTGGGCCCCATGCCTCTACAGCCCAGCTCTGGGGGTGGGCGGCCTGGATCCCTGCCTCGGCCACAGCCCTGGCCGGGGCTGGCTGGGGGCCGGGCGGACCGGGAGATACAGCCGGCGAGTGTCAGCTGGCCCCAGGTCCCCCTTGGCAGAATGGCCCTCGGTGGCGGGTGGCAGTGCAATGGCGGCCGGCGCAGCGGCTGGAGCAGCGGGTGGAGCAGGCAGGGCGGGTGCTGCGGTGGCCGGCGCGGCCTGGGGGGCCAGGGAGTCCGCAATGCGGTTGAGGGTCCGCATGTAGGCCCCCCATGCCTCCTGGCGGCAGGCCAGCGCCCACTCCTGCAGGCAGAGGCGGCGTTCCTCCACCCGCAGCCGCTGCTCAGTGACCTCCAGCTGCCGACGGTGCAGGGTCAGCAGCTGGGGGGTCCATCGCCGGCGGCTGGTGGTGCTGCATCCGCCGTCTTCCCTGCCGTGGGGCCGGTCTTTGCTCCGCCGAGGGGCTGGCCTGGAGTGATGGCCCCGGAGGGCTTTCTGGGACCACTGACGCCTTGCCGGCGCTCTCTGGTCCTTCCGATGGTGCAGCTGTGGAACACAGGAAGGGGGGAAGAAGAGTGGAGACAGCCGTTAGTGTGGGCCCCGAGCCATGGCCCTTGTCCCCCCATCCCTCTACTGCAGGTTCCCCATCCCTGTCCCCGGGAGACGCTGCTGTGATAGGGTTCAGGGGTCCCCCTGCACTGCACCCCATCCGCTGGCAGGAGCGACTCTCACTCACTCAGCAGGTACGACAGGAGGTTTATTAGGCAACAGATGCCCAGTTTCTCCCAGAAGCGACAATACAGCAGTCAGAGACAGTCCTTCCAACCCGTCCTGGGCAGAAGACCCTGAGGGGTGCCCCTCTGGGGTGTAGCTTTCCCCCTTCTCAGGCTGGCTGCCTTCCAGCTCTCCCTTCCCCTAGCCTCTAACTTCCGCCCCTGATTCAAACCTAGCTTGGCTCCTCCCTCCTCTTTGTTGAGGTCAGAGGTGTAACCTGCCAGTTGTAGCCCCAGGATCATCCTTAGCCACTGGGAGCTATTCAGCTTGTTTCTCATATCTAGCCTGAGTCTCGCATTTGCACTCCCCCCACTCCATCACATGCTGCTGCTGCTACTGCTGCTGCTGGGTGTCCTACCCCCTCCCCCCGGGGGACCCTAGAGGTTCCGCTCCCCCCAGCCCCGAGGATGGGGCATGGCACTGTCGTGCTGCGGGGGGCAGGGGCTGATGCACTCCTGTGAGGGACATGCCACTGCTGTCCTTGGGGCCATGGTCATCTGGGCATGTGGAGGGGCCCTGGCCATATCTATTACCCCCGCCCCTCAACCCTGGGGGGGTGTGCACCGGGGGGCGGGGTACATACCTGACGGTCCACTCCCACGGTCGGGGGACACCCGGGGGGCAGACGCCCGGCTGGAGCTCCTGGATGGGAGTATGATGTGCAGGCTGGCGTCACTGGAGGAGGAGTCCCTCTCCTCCTCCTCCTCCTCCTCCTCCGGTGCCCCGCGGGTGGGCTCCTCGGGGGGCCCCCGGGGTGCAGGGCTTGCCTCTGGGGCGGACTCCGCCTCCGGGGCCTGCTGGGGCTTCTCGGCCGAGGTATCAACAGTGGCCGGAGGGGAGGAGGTGTGCCGGGGGCCCAGGATGTCCCTGAGCTCCCTGTAAAAGGGGCAAGTGATGGGGGTGGCCCCAGATCGGCCGGCCGCATCCTGGGCCCAGGCGTAACCCTGCTGCAGCTCCTTCACTTTACTCCAGACATGATCCGGAGTACAGGCAGGGTGACCCCAGGCGGCCAGGCCCTCGGCCAGCCAAGCGAACGCATCCGCGTTCCGCCTCTTGCTCCCCATTACCTGGAGCACCTCCTCCTCGCTCCAGAGCCCCGGCAGGTCCCGAAGCTCAGCCTCCATCCAGGAGGGGCCCTGCTGCCGCTTCCCCGCCTGGCTGCTGGGCTGTGAGCCCTGGCTCCCCTTGGGGGGGGTCCCCTGGGGGGGCTGCCGGGTGGCCATTGCGTCGGCTGGGGGTGTGGGTGGCTGCGGAGGAGCGTGCAGGCTAGCCGCGTGTTACTGCTGCTGCCTGCACGCTCTCTCAGCTTCCTGCACAGGAAGGTAGGGGGCGGGGAGCTTTAAGGGGCCGCTCCACGCGGCCACCATTGAGCTCAGGGGCTGGAGAAAGCGTCTCTCAACCCCTCAGCTGATGGCCGCCATGGAGGACCCCGCAATTTCGATGTTGCGGGACGCGCAACGACTACACGTTCCCTACTTCGACGTTGAACGTTGTTGAACGTCGAACGACGTTGAACGTCGAAGTAGGGCGCTATTCCCATCCCCTCATGGGGTTAGCGGCTTCGACCTCTGGCCGCCTAACGTCGATGTTAACTTCGAAATAGCGCCCAACACGTGTAGCCATGACAGGCGCTATGTCAAAGCTGGTGCCGCTACTTCTAAGTAGTGTGCACGTGTAGACGCGGCTATAGAGTGATACACACACAAAAATAGGATACACAGATTCAGCAGATTTTAACTTTAAAATTTATGTGGCCCATTTTGCATAAAGCATCTGATCTATGAATATTCATAAGCTAATGTTTATAAACCATGGAGGGCCTGTGACACCATATTGCTTGAAAGACCCCAAAATTTTTGAGGAGATTCTATCATTACAGCAGCTCCATCGACCCTGGTTTGGTGCCAGGTGTCTAATTTCTTCCATGGAGATATAAGCAGGCATGATAGAAAATCTTGGAAGATGTACTATAGAGGGAGCCAGAGACTGTCTGTCACCCTGCTGTGGGTTGGGATGGTAAATGTGCCATATTGTGCTAAAGGTATTCATTTTCTGTTTTTTATGAACAGAAGTTAAAAAAGAGTGTTAATCTTTAATCAAGAGTCCATGAAGAAGTATAAAAGCTATGCACTGAGCATAAATTGTGAAATAATTGTTGTTTTGAGTGAGTTTGTACTATATCCCGACACTGTCACTAACATGATTTTTGGGTGTGAAGCAGTCAAACTTATAATATCTAAAAGGGTCCAGGCAGTGGCGTGAAAGAATTTACATTACCTCAAGCCCATATTTTATAGATGCATTGCTTTTATAAAGGTGCCTGCACCAGGAACATAAAATAATAATATACCAGTCCTAAATATGCTTAGGCAGCTGTGAGTCAGGGAAGGGGAAAATGGTGCTGTCTGTGCTCATCCCCACTCGGAGTGTCGAACGTAGGGACCCACAGGAAAAAAAACAACTTTAAAAAACACCTTGCTTCTATAGGCTCTGCTTAAAAAAACTCCCTAAGGTCACAGATTCCCTCATCCTGGGGGATAGCTGCCGCCACCAAATGAGAAACACCCCCTGTTCCCTTTAAAGCCCCAGTAGACACATTTGGATGTGTTCCTGTGAGGTAACCCCAAGCCTTTCCCCTCCTTAGGAGATGGATTGCAGCTTAATGTCTTTCTTTTGTTTTCATGCTCTTAGCTGACCTTTCAGTGTTGGGCACAGATATTACACAGACCCTTGTCTAGGATAGCGGAGCCAAATCTTTGTCTTAAAAAAAATTATTAACAAAAATATACTTGGTTGGTAGATGTAACAAAAACAACTAAAGGAAGGTCAGAGCACAGAGAATTACTTCCTTGGGATTCAGTGTAGAAGTTAGAGTATAGGGGAGAATCATCAACCAGCTGAGAAGTCCCACACCAAACCCAAAATAAAAGATAACCAGATTGCATATGACTGAACATTTCCTTCTACTTACATAGCTGTATGCTCTGATTATTATGTGGCCAGGATATTTACTGGATTCATTAAGCCTGTTTAGGATTAAGCATATTGGTCTCCCTCTCTGCTCCAGCCACAGAACAGAGTTACAACCTGTAACTGCTTCAGTTAAAAAATTATCCCTCCCTCCCCATTGGCTCACCTGGCTGTGTGCCACCAGAGAACCCACCCTCTCTGGCTGTCTACACTACAAAAATAGCTTTGAAGTTGCTTACTTTGAAGTACAACTTTGAAGTAACAGACTTTGAAGTTGAGCGTCTACACACACCCTATTTCAAAGTTAAACTTCTAAGTAGGGCACTACTCCATTCCCAGGACTGGAGTAAGGGACTTTGAAGTAGGGAAAATGCTGGCTACTTTGAAGTAGTGCCTAACTTCAAAGTTACTGGGTTTAATCCTTTACAGGCATTCACTCATGACAGGAGCTAAATCCAAGATGGAAATATCACTCACCTCCATTTTGGGGTAGACTGTCTACTTTGCCATCTGGTGAATTCTTATTTGCTAAGGTGACTGTTATTGCATGGCAGGGCTGTTGACCACATTGAGCATCTAATCAGTGTCTTCTGTTTTGCTGTCAGGGATTGGTGGATTTTGTGCTGTCATGTGTATTTTGCTGCTGCACTGAACTCAATCAGCAACATGCAAGATTAAATAAAGTGATGAAAATGGGATGGAGAGGATTTATGTGAACTATCTGATAGTCAAGAGGAAATATTCTTATGAATGCAATCTATATGGGAAGCAGATGACACTTAATACTGTGATATGAGCATTCATTAATTTAACATTTTTGTTAGGTAAAATGGTATTGAATTCGTTTACAGATGAGGAAACATCCACAATATGGTCCCCACAGGTGCTGGCACCCAGGACCCCCCATCTCCAGAGATGCCAGTGCAGAGTGAGTGTTGCTGCCCAGGGACGAGGGATGGTGCAGCATGGTGCCACCTATTAACATGGCGCAGACTAGGGTCACCATCTCCCTGCTCTACAGTGGCACCAAGGTCCATGGCCAGTAGAGCAGCAAGGCAACACCTACAAGAGGGAGGTGGTGATGCAGGTAAGCCCTGGAGTCTCCATGCTCACCTCCTCAAGTGCCCATCCCTTCTTCAAGTTACCCCCCGCCCTTCCTTCTTTGGTGCACCCCTTGAGTCCCCTGCATTCCATCCTGTGGTCCTCCCTCAGGTTGCGGGGCCCTGCCAATTTAAGGGATGAAAAGAGGGGGCCGACATAAAAGGATATACGTTGGTTTACATATTAGAACCAACCAATTCTACCTATACAAATAAGTACTTCAGCTGTGGCCACCCCAACAGGGCTGGCCCTGGTAATAGTAATAATTAGAAAAGTCATTGTCTCTCTCATTTGTGAAGTTCTTGAAGGCGAAAAGCCATATGCAGTGTTTTAGATGTGTCAGTATCAAAATAAAAGACTCACAAGGTGTCCTTTTTTGAGTCTGAGAAAAAGCTTATCTTATCTTACTTACCAACTGAAACTATGCCAGTAAAAATATTACCTCATCCACTTTGTCTCACTAAAAGCCTCATTGGCAATGGTTTGGGTTGTTTTTTTTTTTGAATTGTGTTACTTTTCTTGCCTCAGAAGCTGGCTTCCTACATGCTATATGAAGGATTGGCTTTGTGACCTATGGCACCTTATAGACTAACAGATATTTTAGAGCATAAGGGTTGGCGGGCAAAGACCTGCTTCGTCAAATGCATGAGTAACCCCCCCACTCACGCATCTGATGAAGTGGGTCTTTGCCCATGAAAGCTTATGCTCCAAAATATCTATTAGTCTATAAGGTGCCACAGGACTTTTTGTTGTTTTTGAAGATACAGATTAACTCAGCTGCCTCTCTTATATTAGTGACCTATGTAATATATTCTAAAGGTGGGTCTACACTTATGGAAAAAGCCAACTTAAGATAGGCTTGTCCTGCTGTATGAATAGCGGAGCTGGAGTTGATGTACTTTAAGCCAAATTTCTGCAACATCCTCACAGTGGGATGTCAGTGGGAGAAACTCGCCCATCGATCTCCCTTACTCTCATGACCCCATGGAGAATTGGGGTCAACAAGAGAGTGACAAGTTGTCAATTTAGTGCATTCCTATTAGACTCGCTAAATCAGCCCCTGGGAAAGCGATCTCCAGAAGGTCAATCTCCGGTTAAATGTAGATAAGGTCTTAGGGAAATATGCATTGCAGGCTCATTAATTTCACTCTTCATACCTGTCCCACTGACACATATGGGCAGTGAATTGATTGCTTACACTTTTAATTACAGTTTTCATTCTGCTTTATACTCAAGAACCTAAATTATGTTCAGCTATTTATAATCAGAAAAATGCCGTCTATTGAATTTGTCAAGACAACAAAGGAGTTGTTTTTACTGTTGACTGATTTAGTAGGTTAACAATACAAATTTGGATAGTCTGGGTTATAGGCTTACTACTTAATCTGATCAGAAGGTATTTAGGATCTTGTTCCAGAATGAGGCTTCAAAGAATATGCAAAGGACCCTTGGGGATATGACAGGATGATCATGCTGAGACAAAAAAATTGCTTAAAACTTTTGAAAGCTATATGAGATAGTAATAAGCCACTAAATGCTAAAATAAACCAGGGTTACAAATGCAGTATTATTCTAAAGGTGCATATGGTATTATTTTTATAAAGCCTTGATTAACATACTCACTCCCATTCGTGATAACCTGGTGCTAAGAGACAAATGACCAGCCTCATCTCTGGCATGCCATGATAGTTCAATTCAATTCTTGCACGAGAGGTGCCTAACTTAGCAAAAGGTCCAGAGAAGAGCAACAAGAATGATTAAAGGTTGAGAGAACACGAGCTATGAGGGAAGACTGAAAGAACTGGGCTTGTTTAGTTTAGAAAAGAGAAGACTGAGAGGGGACGTGATAGTGGTTTACAAGTACTTAAAAGAGTGTTACGAGGAGGAGGGAGAAAAGTTGTTCTTCTTGGCCTCTGAGGATAGGACAAGAATCAATGGGCTTCAACTATAGCAAGGGAGGTTTAGGTTGTACATAAAGCAAAGCTTCGTAACTCTCAGGGTGCTTAAACACTAGAATAAATTCCCTAGGGAGGTTGGAATCTCCATCACTGGAGATATTTAAGAGCAGGTTGGATAAACATCTGTCAGGGATGGTCTAGATGGTACTTGATCCTGCCATGTCTCTCAAGGTTCCTCCCAGTTCTAGTGTTCTATGATTTTAAGCTAAAGCTAAGAGCTATTAAAGCTTACTTAGTTTACTTAATGAACTTACTTAAATTTACTATTATAACTCACAGATACCTATCTAGACAAAGTTTAGAAACTTAGAAACTAGTTCAGAAAACAAGCTCAGAAAAGGTGAAAGGTCCCAGACACATGTAAGCCAACTGTGTTATCTGGGTGAAAGGTCCCAGACATATGTATGCCTTTGGTCAACATACAGGATATGGCCTATTGGCCTCTTGTGTTACAGCTAAACTATAAACCTGTTACGATAAACCTATAAACCTATTATAATAAAATAAGTAATCAAATGTATAAGAAAATTAAAAATGGTAAGAAAATACATATTTATAGACAAGCGAAGTAGCCCTATAGGCTACATGAGTATGCAGTACCCTTGGTCTTAGTGCTAAAGGACCATGTTAGGGGGCAGGCCACGCCACAAGAAAACACCAAGATAGCACAGTCAACATGCACACAGTTGGGACCTTTCACTGGTATGTAGCTTTATTTATCACTACCTATCTAAGTGAAAGGTCCCAACTATATGCATTAGTGATAAATGAAACTAGCTTTAATGGAATAGGAGGCTTCCAAGTGTACCCTCGGACTTAACAGGTACACCACAAGGAGAACAAAAATAACAAGCGAGAAAGATTTAATGTCAACAAGATGGTTTGAAAGGGAATACAAATAAAAGTAAGCCCTTTGAATAAGTGATATCTAATAAACTCATGGGCCCCCCTTCTACATCGTAGATACGTAAATAAAGGTATTTTGTACAATTACATGACTGGTAGGATAAAATTGCAGAACTCTAACCTGCTGTTGCAGGCTGTTCATGGAATGTCAGCTAAGATCAGGAAGAAAAGTTTTGTATTAGGTGCTAGATGTGGAATGTTTCTATAACCAACTTTCTAAAGTGTCTGCTATAAGACCTGCCTAATCCCGGGTTTCAGCCTAGGTAGGACAGCATTCTACTGAAACAGTAAATAATGTGACCTTCATAGAGGCTTGACATTTGCTGCAAAATGCTTGGAGTCTGAATACATTTTGATATGTGAGGATACATGGCCATGAGTTGGTAGTATGTATTTGCCCAAATGGTCAGGATCTGGTATTGAGAAGAGTGACTGATAAAAGGAATAATACATTTCCAATTACATATGACTGGAATTCTATCCACAACTACTCTGAAGCTTGACCTGTACAATGTTTACATAACTGATACTGAAGTTATATATATTTTAGGACACAATATGCTGTTGGAAAGTTAGCATTCTAGAGTGAGTTAATTGTAGTCTGCCTGCATTCAGCAGATACTTCTAAAATTTTAACTCTGAGAGCGTATCTGTTGAAGTAAATGAGCAGACCTCAAACTTTGGTTAAGCTGAAGTACGTACTGATGCTTGGGGAAGAGTTGGAAATGTCAAACCACAAGGTTTTTGTGAAACTGCAAAACTGTCTGCTGTAACTTCCCTTTTTTTAACTGCCAGGCAGCATGTTTTATTTTACTTTTTGCTTACAGTTGTGTAACTGATAAGGAAATGATTGGCTAACCTAATATAGCTTCTGTAGCCCAGGATGTCTACAAAAACTATGGTAATCTGCCTCTGAGTAGAGATCTCTTGACTAGCAGGGGTAACCCTGTCAGTTGATTATCTGTCCCTGCAATTGCTTGAACAATAAAGTGTCTTATGGTTTTAACTGATACTAAAATTCTCTAAAATCAATATGCATATTCGGCATTTTCCTTTGAAATATTATCTAGGACAACAACATTACTCACAAAGAAAAGGAAAGAATGGAGTAAATACTAGAATTAACACAGAGAAAGAATGCTCGTTACTCCCTTTGGCCTGTGTACACTACATTAGGGTCAATGTTAGCCACATTAGATCGAATTTGTAAAGAAACAATTCACACATTCAAGCCTCTTCCCTCAACTTTAAAGGTGTTTAAAGTCAACTTCCGTACTACTCCTTAATGAGGAGTAATGCTAAATTAAACTTTGGATGGTCAGTTTTGGGACAGTGCAGATGCTGCACTAAGGTCGACATTCTATAGTTGTCTAAAATTGTCCCACTGTGCCCCGATGTGATCACTCTGGCCACCACTTTCAACTCTGCTGCTTTCCCACTTACAGAGGATAAGCCCCGGGAAAGTTTGAATTTCACTTCCTGTTTGGCCAGTATGTGAGTGAGCAGACAGCACACTTGAGCAGAATGCCTGACAATGAATGCCCATGGTTGCAAACAATCTCCAGCAGGAAGCATCCAGGAGAGCCTGGATCTGATCGCAGTGTGGGAAGAGAAATTAGTTCAGGCAGAACTCCAAAGCAGCCCCAGAAATGTGATATCTGTGCCAAAATCACACAAAATATTATGGGAAAAGGATATAACAGGGAGAACCAGCAGTGTCATGTGAAAATTAAGCAGATGGGCATACTAGAAGACAAAGGAGGCAAATGGTTGTTTTGGGTTAGAGAGTCAAATATGCTGCTTCTATGAGCAGTTGCATGTGATGTTAGGGGGGACGCCACCACTGTCCCAAAATTGTCCTTGGATACCTCCCAAATCACTGTTCCAGCAGCCATGGACAAAAATGAGGAGGAACTTGTAGATGATGATGATGATGAGGAGGAGGAGGAGGAGGATGCTCAACGGTAAGTGGACAAGCTGATCTCACTGACAGCCAGGACCTTTTTTAAAACTTTGGAGCCAATCCACCTTCCAGGATATATTGCTAATGGACCTTGATGGCAGGTCCATTAGGGCATTCCAGTGAGTTCATATTTGTAATCATGACACAGTGGGTACATGCAATCAGGTTGGGTTTGTCTGATCTGGCTTGAAGGGTACATTGGTAGGCACTCGGCCTACAAGGTGGGGGATCCCCAGAAAAATTTGTTAACAGCTTTGGTGATAGAGCACGATTCCTCCCTGTACATTTCCGTAAAGCTCTCCTAAAGCTAATCTTTAATCCTTCTCACAAGGTTTCTGGGAAGGCCTGCCTTATTCTCTCCTCCATGCTACGACACTTTTCCGCATCAAGCCAGCAGTAAGTGCTCTGGCATCAATGAAATACAAAACATTGTAGCACATAGTACAGGTTTCTGGGCAGATTCAGTCAGCATCAGCTTGTTATTAAGCTCTCTGATTTGGAGAAGACTGGATATCACGTATGGCAACCTGGATGGAAGAGGGGAAGCTCTCTGTAATTGACAGCTCAGAGGAACCTGGAACACAGATGCCCGCTCCCCACACACACACTCTATGAAGAACTACCCACCCTCCTCACCAAGTTCCTGGTGCCCTAGAATGCAGCACAAGTGGGGAGGAGGGGGAGTCACAGATAGCCTTTCACTCAGCTTCCAGGGGATAACTCTTGAAACAGAAGGCTGACATTCCCGCAGCTTTAATTGCTACACAGTGGCTATGTCTACACTAGCCCCAAACTTCGAAACGGCCATGTAAATGGCCATTTCGAAGTTTACTAATGAAGTGCTGAAATACATATTCAGCGCCTCATTAGCATGCGGGCGGCCACGGCACTTCGAAATTGATGTGGCTCGCCGCCGTGTGGCTCATCCTGACGGGGCTCCTTTTCGAAAGGACTCCGCCTACTTCGAAGTCCCCTTATTCCTGTGAGCAGATGGGAATTTACATTTACATGGCCATTTCGAAGTTTGGGGCTAGTGTAGACACGGCCAGTGTGTGTCGGGGGAAGGGAGGTTAGCAAGGCACTTTCCCTTGCACTCTCCATGCCTCTTCCCAGTCATAGCTCACACCAAGAACTTCTTTACTGTCTCTGTTGTCTAAGTTTCCTAAATAAATATTCCTGATATCTGAACAACAGGGTTTTTATTATTTGTGCAAAATGCATCTGGGAAGTGGGACAAAATACAGGCTAGTACTTCTACTACAGGGATTACCTTGTTAAGAGCAACATACATAAATGTCACATTATTGTCTGCTTGTTCATGAAACTGGTTTCAGCACCTCTCTGATTTGCAGTGCCCTCAATGTGCTCTCCCTATTGCATGGGTGTTTTATTGCTCATAATTTGCATCTAGGCAATCTGTCTTAACCTCCCACTCTGTGATAAATCTTTTCCCCTCATTTTCACAGATATCGTGGAACACACAGCAAGCAGCCACCACAAGGGAAGTATTGCTTTCACTGAACTTTAACCAAGTCAATAAACTCCAAACATGCACTTCAAGATGCCCAAAAGCACATTCTACTACCATTCTGTACTTACTCAGCCTATAGTTGAATTGCTCCTTAGTGTTTTCCAGGCTGCATGTGTATGGCTTCATGAGCCATGGCAGCAAGTGGCAGGCTGGGTCTCCAAGGGTAACTAATGGTATTTCAACATCCCCAATGGTAATTTTATGGTCAGGAAGAAAACTCCATCTTGTCGCTTTTTAAAGGGACTGGAGTTCCTAAAGATGTATGTATCATGTACCTTTTCCCAACCATCCCACACTGATATGGGTAAAGTAACAGAGAGAGCCGTATTAGTCTAGATACTATCAAAAAAAAAAGCAGTCAAGTAGCACTTTAAAGACTAACAAAATAATTTATTAGGTGATGAGCTTTCATGTGACAGACCCACTTCTTCAGGCCATAGCCATACCAGAACCGACTCCAGTCTGTTCTGACAGTCTGTTCTGGTATGGCTATGGTCTGAAGAAGTGGGTCTGTCCCAGGAAAGCTCACCATCTAATAAATTATTTTGTTAGTCTTTAAAGTGCTACTTGACTGCTTTTTTTGTTTTGATATTGGTAAAATGACCCTTATAATCCACCAGCATCTGCAACACCATGGAGAAGTAACCTTTGTGGTTTATATACTCTTTGGAAAGGTGGTCTGGTTCCAAAACAGGGATATGCATTCCATCTACCACCCCATCATATTCAGGGAACCCCATCGCAGCAAAGACATCCACTATCTCCTGCCCATTTACCAGAATCACTATTCTTCCTAGCAGAAGAGTACTGATTGCCCTGGCTGTCTGCATCACAGTAGCTCCCCCCGCTGTAGATTTACCCACTCCAAACGGATTCTGAACTGAACAGCAGCGGTCTGGAGTTGTACGCTTCCACCAGGATATTGCCACTCGCTTCTCAACTATCAGAGTGTATCTCTTTTTGGTATTGCTGTGCTTCAGGGGTAGGGAATGTAACTCACAAAGTTCCATGAAAGTGGCTGTACACGTGAGTTTTGCAGCTACTGGTCATCATCTCCTAGCTGCATGACCAAGTGTTCCCACCACTCTGCTCTTGTCTCACAGGACCAGAATCAGTGTTCCACTGAATCAACAGGATCCACTATGGCCAGCATATGCCAATTGGTCCTGCAGGTGTGTATTCATAGCCACCTCACATTCTTCCTCTAGCTAGTGGTTCCTGGGTAAAGTCTGTAGAAACTGCTGCATAAGGTATGAGGTGTTTATAATGTTTGCCACAGCAGTTTGCAGCTGAGCAGTGTCCATGTTTGCTGTATTCCGACATTTGTTTGGATAACCAGTGGGAAAAGTGCACAAAAAGCTTCTATGCCATTGCTTTCAGGCAAGGAGGAATGGAAGAAAGGTGTGCATCATGAGAGGTTGATGACATGTACCCAGAGCCACCCACTTCAATGTTTTGGTCCCATTAGGCACTGGGCACATAACCCAGGATGCAAAGGGGTGGCAGGAACTGTGACATGGCTACCAACAGTGCACCACTCTTCACATTGAAGGCAGCCATACTACTGGGAATGCACTCTGTTGACTTCATGTCCTCTGTAAGGATATGTCTATACTTACTGGGAGATCAAACAGGGTCAGTCTTCTGGGGTTGAATTTTGCACACTTAGTGTGGACGCACAATATTGAACTATCAGGGCTCAACAATCAACCCCTGTAATCCTCACAACTGCGAGGAGAAAGGAAGGTTGTTGACCTCCCTCTATGAGTATGGCCAGCTCAGTCAAGCCTAGATACATCGATTCCAGATATGCAATTGCTGTAGCTGGAATTGCGTATCTTGGATTGACTTTCAGGTCTTTTGTAGAACTGACCTTAGGAACAGGCACTTTCGATTTTGTAATTTTGAGTGCTATAGGGTCAAATTTACTAAATTCCACCTATTCCTCTAGTGTAGATGTACCTTTCCTGACCAACTGGTGTACCTGAGTGTAACTAAATACAAATAGGTGGCCGCAACCCTCCTCAGTATCAGCTGGACATCAGGAACTTCACTCATAACAAAGCCCTATTCTAAGCACTGGCAAATGTCAGCCCTGGTTAATGTTATGTTAGGATAGTGGTTTCCATGTTGTAGAAGTTTATAAAGCACTGCCTGGTCAACCTCTAACTCTGTTTAAAGAAGTTTTGAGCAATTAATTATTCTAGTGTTTTGCCCAGAAGATTCCAGTGTATGGGATTCTACTACTTCTGTTAGTGTGGTTTTTCACTGGAAACTTTTATGTTTTATTTCATTCTGTTACTTGTAGCATAGCACACAAGATATAACTTCATCTTGAATCTTGATGGCTACACTTGCAAATGGCTAACTTGCCCTTTATGTCAGTAGATCTCAACTTCTGTAGATTACCACACCCCTTTCAGGAGTCTGATTTGCTTGGGTATGCCAAGTTTCACCTCACTTAAAAATGCTTGTTCACTGACATAAAAATACAAAAGGGTCACAAAACACCATTACTAAACAATTAGTTGCTTTTTCATTTCACTATGCACAGTAATTACAAAATAAACTGGAAAATAATCTTTTGTACTTACATTTCAGTGTGTAGTGTATATAGCCCACATAAACATTTCATGCTGTACACTAGAGGAATAGTAACAGAGAGGCTGTGTTAGTGTATACTCCAACAAAACGAAACAGCAGAAATGTAGCACCTTAAAGACTAACAAAATGACTTATTTGGTGATGAGCTTTCATGACCCACTTCAAACCCAGGAGAGGAATAGATCCAATTTAGTAAATTTTAGTTTGAACTGACTGTGCTAGTGCTTTTTATGCAGCCTCCTAACCTAGGCCAGTAGCTAAATGAGTTGATGTTCCCCATGGATCATCTCTGTGTAGGCTCACCTGGGCCCCTGACTGAGAACCACTACATGATGTCCTCTGTAAGACTCTCCCACGCGTTATGATCTTCCCACTCCCCTATAAAATGTATCACCATCACCTTCGGATTTCGTGCCTGTGCTGTTTTCCTCGGCTCCGGCCCCGGGATGTTAAGCGGGAACTCGTGGCAGGGTCTGGGGCAGAAGGGCTGCACTTCTCAAGAGCTGGTGCCAATCGCAAGAGGCGGAGACGGTGAAAGGGGCATTCCCCGAGTCTCCCTGACAGCCTGAGAACACGGGTTTGGGATTGAGGCATGTGCCCAAAGGGCTCCCGGGCTCCCCGTCAAGAGCTGTGCTGCCTCCAGCCAGGGCCCAGGAAGGCAGCGCGCCCCCCGCTCGCGCTAGGGAGCGACTTACCCGACAGTGTGGGGAAGGGGAGGGAAATGGGTTCCGCTCCCGCCCCACCCCGCATGTCAGTACAGCCAAGAGCCAAGGGGCGGGCTGAGTGCGGCTGGCGGAACTGAGGGGTGCCTGGAGTGCTCCGCAGCAGCCGGGACTCGAGCGCTGCACGGGGGCAAGCGAGAAGCAGGTAGGGGCTGGCGGGGGGGGGGGGGGGGGGGCGCGATTGCTGCGTGCTTGGAGCAGAGCCTCCCGCCCCCTGGCCCGTTCTCTCCTGAGCGGGCAACGAGCCCCTGCCCTGCCCCCGGGGGGCGAAAGCCGCTTCCCGCGCGAAGACCAGGGCAGCCCCTCCCCCCCGGCGCGGCAGGGGGGCCGAAGCGCGTCTGCAGTGCAGGCGGACGCGGCGCTGCGCACCTGCCGCAAACGCGCTGCGGACAAGAGGGGAGGGGAGGGAGGGGACGAAGAAAGTCGTCGGGGCGGGGAGGCGTAGGGAGACCCCAGCCAGCCCCGAGCTCCTCATGCCCCTGTCCTGCCTGTGCCCAGCCTGCGGCTCCCCTCAGGCAGGGCGCGGGCAGCAGCCTTCTGCAGGATAAGAAGCGACCCGCATTCAAAGCGAGGGCGTGTGTGAGGTGCCCTTGACTGCACCGCATTGCACGGCACGGCACGGCACTGTTTTGCGCGGCTCTGCACGGCATTGTACTGCATGCTTTGCGCGGCACTGCACCGCATGGCGCCTTGTTATTTTGTGGCCAAGTGCTCTGGCCCCGGTAACGAATCGCGGTGTTGGAAAGGGCTGAACAGAGGGCAGAGAGAGGAGAAAACCATCTCCCCGGCCCCTCCCCGGCCTGTGGCCCTGGTGCCCTCCCTCTTGTGTGACAGGCAGGAGGGATCAGAAGGGGGTTGGTATTTGGAGCCCCCGCGGGATGAGGGTCTCTCCACCCTCCTGCTCCAGAGGGAGAGGGGCTCCCAGGGCTTACTTTTTAATGGAAGAGGAACGAGGGCTCAAGCTTCCCCCACCCCCAGTCCGAACTGTTGCACCAAGCCCAGAGGTGCCCTGCGCAGAAATCTGTTGTGCAGGGGGGATCTGAAGGGCTGCAGGGCTTTACCAGGAGCAGCTGCTGGGAAAGCAGCTGCCCCGTTGGACAGCGGCTTGCAGGAGCCTGTGTTCTGCAGGTGCTCTGGTGTGGTTATACTTCTCCCAGCCCTGACTGTTGACGTGAGCACCAGGCCGAGTGGCTTGTCTGCTCCTGGACTAGCGCACCAAGGACAACTGTCATGGAGCCTGTAGTCGGAGTGTGGGCTCTAGCAAGTGGTGGCCTGACCTGAGGCTGCTTTTTGCTATTTCCATTTCTGGTAGAGCTCTGCAGCTCCTGAGATATTGCTCAATAACTGTCAATAGCTACATCCACTGATCCTATTGGGATGTGAGTAGAGGACAGGCACAAACACACCCGCAGCTAAAAGATCCCTCTTATAGAGGGGATCCATGGGGCTTAGGAACACATAATTAGGGGGGACAATTGAAAAGAAACAGGAACAGGTAGTCATAGGGTTAAAACAAAGGAGCTGTAAGGGATACTGAGCAGAGAGCCCCAGACAGCACTCATTGGTCCCTGAAAGCATCAAGGTAGCCAGTAGATGCCACCCAGAGGAACTCTGCCCAGATGCGTGAAAGCCAGGGGATGAAAGTAGGCCCCACAGTCACAGGCTCTCCCCCCCACTCAACCAACGGCTTGTGGGACCATGGATGGGGCATGCAAAGACCAGTAGATGTGGGGTGAAGTGCAGCTAGAATCTCAACAGGAGGTTCTGGGGGAGCCGGAAGAGGGGTTGTAGTTTAGTGCATTTACGATATGTGTGCCAGGGTCTCCCTCATGCCACAAAAGTAACAAGTGTCAGGGACACAGGACCGTAACAAGGGTGAGGCAAGTGAGGTACTTGCCTCAGGTGCAGGGCTGAGGGGGCACGGTTCCTGCCACTCAAGTCCATGCCCCCATCGCTGCCTCCTCCAAGACCCTGTTGGCGAGGCTGATCCGGGTCATGGGGCCACTTGGTGGGTCCTGGTATGGAGAGGGGAGCAGGGCTGGGCCAGGGGCAGGCAGCAGGCATGGCAGAGCCTGAGCCTGCACTCACTCAGAGCCTGTGCTGAGCAGCCATGTGCCCCCTAGCTGTGCACTGGCCCCCACCCCTGGGCACAGTGTTCAGAAGAGCGGCTCAGGAGCACTTACCTACACCTGCCTCTTGGTACAGCACCGTCACCATTTGCACCCTGCCTGTACGCACTTCGTTATCTCCATGCACCCACTCTCAATAGACAATAACACTAGGATCTACAAACAAACGCACGTACTGCCTATAGGCATATGCCATCATACACACCCTACCGTTACAGACACCTACATTGCTTGCACACAGCACGATCTCTACACACAGCCTTGGCCCTACACACCACATCACTGCCCACATTACTATCTTGGCTCTGCACCCAGTGCAGGCAGCACACCCACTCACCCACTGCATGTGGTCCACCGCTTCCTGCATGGCTGCGCCACAGCCCGCTGGGAGCAGCAACTAGGGGCATAGGCCCTGCTAATGTGGGGGAGATGGGGGCACAGCAGGTCCACCACACACACAGCCCCGCCACCCCCACCAGTGAACCCAGGGGGAACCAGACACAGCCCTCCCCCCAGGCCAGCATAAGCAGTGTGGTGTTGTTGTTGTTCCTATTTTTATTATTTATTTATGTATTTTCCCTTTTTCTACAAAATATCTACTGTGAATATATGAGGGGGTGCAATTTTATGTTCTTGCCTCAAGTGTAAAATTAGCTAGTTATGACTCTGAACTGCACCAAGTACACGCCTGTTCTCACAGCACCATGGAGACTCCTCCAGAGGATGTCCCCAGTGGGCCTCAGGACCAAGATGGAATAGGCACTGTTCTGCTGGGGCTTCCCACCCCTCCCACTGGCAAGAGGTCCCACCACTTGGTGTCTGGGCAGCACATGAGGGTGGTCAAGAGGAGTGCATGAAACACGAGTGTGTACAGATGGCGTCTGGGCTCGGTTCCAAAGGGCGTCGGCTGCAGCACGTGCAGCTGGCTTGGGTGATAAGGGGGAGGTGGCTGGGAAGGCATGCACGACTGGGGGGGGGCCTATGGAGAGATCCGAGGGACAGGGTGCTGCACCTGCTGATATAAAGCAGGTATTCACTCAGGACTAGCTTTCAACCGCCAAGTCTGCAGGTGCTGGGGCTCAGCCTTGGCAAGCCCTGGCAAGCAATTACACACTGGGTACTCCCACTCTTCAGAGGTCCCTAACTGCAGGATGTGTTCCCTCCAGAAGAGCTTTGAGGGGACATGGTGGGGATCAGGACAGCCCCACAGGGGGTGGAGGAGTGCCCTCTAGTCCTGCTCTGCCCCCACCTCAGCTCCTCGCCCTGCCCAGGCTGGGACTCCATCCCCAGTCCCATCCCAGCCTTGTCTCCAGCCATGGTCCCAGCCTGGGTGCTACTCCTAGCCCCATCCCAACCCTAGCCTCGGCCCCTACTGAGGCTCCACTCCTGGCACTGGCCCCAGCCTTGGCCCTCTTACCCCTGGTGCCACAGCCCTGTGGATGGGAGTAAAGGGGATAGCATGGTCCTGACAAATCTGGGGATCACTGAAGTAGGAGGAAGGATTGGCTGGACTGTGGGTGGGTATTCATGGCTGAGCTCCCCACAGCAGGGCTCTCTTGTGGTGGAGGGCGAAATATGTGAGTACCAGCACCATGTCTCTTCACTCTACACTTTCCTGCCCGACACTGATGAAGCCTTGGCTCAGTGCCGTGCAGCCTCTGTGTAGAAGCTGGCCTGTCTCTGAACTGAGCAGTGAGAAGGCCGTGTTCGGCAGCACTGTCACATTGGTACGGGGTCTGGTATGGAAAGAAAGCAAAGCAATTTCTTTGAGGTGTTGGGGTACCCTGATACTTTTCCCACTGTGCTAATGGTCTTGTCAGTTTCCTGGCACAGCAGTGGTATTCTGGAGCTGGTGGGGATTAGAAGTATTCCCAGACTATGACAGGCACATTGAGAACAGTCCAGATAAGTTGAACAGCAGTGTGAAGATCCCTGGCGCATACCACTTCAGTTCCTACCCTTTGTTTCTTATCCTTGTAAGAGGAGTACCAGGCAATGTTTTTATGATAACCTGATTATCTTTTTCTGATTTGTCCTCCTTGCTTACTGTTTTTGATTCTCTGTGTCTTAAATATTGAGTCTGTTCTGGTCTGGCTATGGTCTGAAGAAGTGGGTCTGTCCCACGAAAGCTCACCTAATAAACTATTTTGCTAGTCTTTAAAGTGCTACTTGACTGCTTTTTGTTTTGATAGAGATAGCCGTGTTAGTCTATATACTATCAAAACAAAAAAGCAGTCCAGTAGCTCTTTAAAGACTAACAAAATAGTTTATTAGGTGGTGAGCTTTCGTGGGACAGACCCACTTCTTCAGACCATAGCCAGACCAGAACAGACTCAATATTTAAGGCACAGAGAACCAAAAATAGTAATCAAGGTTGAACAAATCAGAAAAATGTAATCAAGGTGGGCAAATCAGAAGAGCAGAGGGCCAATGGGGGTGGGGGGAGTCAAGAGTCAGATCAAACAAAGTATGTGAAAGAGTATGTAAAAGAGTCCACATAATGACCCAGGTAAAAGAGAGCTGAGCGCTCTCTCTTTGCAGGCGAGTCTTAAAGTTCCTTTTCAGTAAAACACAGACTTTCACAGACATTAACAGAATGGCCCACTCCATTAAAGTGTTGGCTGACAAGCTTGTGAGTTAAGAGCTTTTAGATGTCTGTTTTGTGTCCATTCATTCTTTGTCAAAGCGTGTTTACCATTTGTCGTATGTGGGCATTGTTGGAACATGATAGCATATATCATGTTAGCAGAGGAACATGAGAATGTGCCCGTGATTCTGCGAATAACCTGGTTAGGTCCGGTGATGGTATCTCCAGAATAGATATGTGGACAAAGCTACTTATTCACTCAGACACACCATCTGAGACCCGACCTGAATTATTCTATTTACTTCCCAAAATCCACAAACCTGGAAACTCCAGACGCTCTATTATTTTGGGTATTGGCACCTTTAACACCAGACTATTCAGTTATGTAGACTCCCTCCTCAAACCCTACGCCACCAACATTCCCAGCCATCTCCCAGATACCACTGACTTGCTGAGGAAATTACAAAACATCGGAAAACTTCCTGACAACACCATCTTTGCCACCATGGATGTAGAGGCTCTGTACACTAATATTCCACATGGAGATGGATTATAAGCGATTAGGAATATCATCCCTGATGTCACCACAGCCAATCTGGTGTCTGACAACTGTAACTTTGTTCTCACCCACAATTATTTCTGATTTGGGGATAACTTATACCTTCAGATTGGTGGAACTGCTATGGGCACCCGCATGGCCTCACAATATGCTAATATATTTATGTCTGACCTGGAACAACAGTTCCTCAGCTCTTGTCCCCTGTTACCCCTCCTTTACTTACGATATATCGATGTCATCTTTATGATTTGGACTCACGGTCTAGAGACTTTAGAAGAATTCCACAGAGACTTTAACAATCTGCACCCCACCATCAACTTGTGCCGCAACCACTCCACACAAGAGAGCCATTTTCTGGACACTAAAGTACAAATCAACGATGGCCTGATCAGGACCAAACTCTACCAGAAACCCACTGACCAGTATATTTACCTACACGCTTCTAGCTTCCATCCTGCACGCACAACAAGATCCATTGTTTACAGTCAAGCCCTTAGGTACAATAGTATTTGCTCTGATCCTACTGACAGAGACCAAAAACTCCAGTATCTCTACCAAATATTCACAAACCTGAATTACCCACCAGAAGAAGTAAAAAAAACAAATCAACAAGACCAGATGAATACTCAGAAACCAGCTACTTCAAGACAGGCCCATAAAAACCAACACCACCACCACTGGTCATTACCTACAGACCCCAACTCAAACCACTGCAACACATCATTAAACACCTACAATCCATCCTTTGTCAGGATGCCACACTCCAGAAGGCCCTAGGTGACAGGCCTGTTCTCTCCTACAGACAACCCCACACCCTGAGGAGGATTCTCACCAGCAACCACAGACTATACCACGATAATACCAATCCTGGAACTTTTCCTTGCAACAAGCCCCGTTGCCAGCTTTGTCCACATATCTATTGTGGAGATACCATCACTGGACCTAACCAGGTTATGCACAGAATCATGAGCACATTCTCATGTTTCTCTGCTAATATCATCATGTGCCAACAATACCCACATACTTTGTATATAGGACAAATGGTAAACACTCTTCGACAAAGAATGAATGGACACAAAACAGACATCAAAAAGCTCTTAACTTGCAAGCCTGTCAGCCAGCACTTTAATGGAGTGGGCCATTATGTTAATGATCTGAAAGTCTGTGTTTTACTGAAAAGGAACTTTAAGAATCGCCTGCAAAGAGAGTGATGAACTCTCTTTTATATTCAAATTTGACACATTAACACATGGTTTGACCGGGACGCCAATTACCTGGGTCATTATATGGACACTTTTACATACTGACTGTGTCTACACGGGCACAAATCTTCGAAATCGCCATATTTCGAAGATTACTAATGAGGCGCTGAATTGACTGTTCAGCGCCTCATTAGCATTAGGACGCTTCCGGCAGCGGCGCTTCGAAAGCGCCGCTTTCAAAAGCGTGCGGCTTGGCGCAGCTACACAGGCTCCTTTTCGAAAGGACCCCGCACCTTTTGAAATCCTCTTATTCCAATCAGTGATCGGGGTAAGGGGATTTCGAAAGGTGTGGGGTCCTTTCGAAAAAGACCCCCATGTAGCTGCGCCGAGCCGCACGCTTTTGAAAGCAGCGCTTTCGAAGTGCCGTGGCCGGAAGCATCCCAATGCTGATGAGGCGCTGAATTGAATATTCATTAGTAATCTTCGAAATGGCCATTAGCATGGCTATTTTGAAGATTTGTGCCTGTGTAGACACATCCACTTTGTTTTATCTGACTCTTGACTGCCCCCCGCCACTGCCCCTCTGCTCTTCTGATTTGCCCACTTTGATTACGTTTTTCTGATTTGTCAACCTTGATAACTATTTTTGGTTCTTTGTGCCTTAAATATTGAGTCTGTTCTGGTATGGCTATGGCCTGAAGAAGTGGGTCTGTCCCATGAAAGTTCATTATCTGATAAATTATGTGTTAGTTTTTAAAGTGCTACTGGACTGCCTTTTTTATGATAACCTAATGAGTCTTCAATTACTTGAAAGACAAGCCATTTTTCATCATAATTATCCTGCTCCCCTCTGTTTATAAACAAACTCTCTGCCCCAAATGCAAAGCTGGAAGCAGCACAAGCTCTATTTCAGTTAAGAGCAGGAGCTGGGGTGAAGTCTTGTGCTTGAAGCAGACCTCAAGTATGAAAATCAGGGGTTCAGACTTAGGGGGAGGGAGCTACAGCCCCCTTAGCTTCCACTAAATTGTGCCTCCAGCTCCAGCAGTGATTTAAAGGGCTTGAGGTTCTGGTACTGTAGCAGTGGTGGCTCTGGGCCCTTTTAAATCATTGGCCATGGGACATCTGCCCCCTTTACTCTCTACCTCCATTGGCGAACCTGAGTATAAAAGTGTGAATTGGAGAGGGGCGGGTACAAAAGGGAAAAGTGGGGTGGAGCATTATGATCAGTTATTTGACCTGTTTGCAAGGAACATTTCCTGGAATATGTGCTCAGGGGAGATCAGAGCAGGATTGGGATGATCCCTTAGTACTGTAATTGTACAACAGGCAGCAAATTTTGCTTATTCCTGTATATAAGCCAGAGCAGCCAGTGAACAAAAACCCCAGAAAGAAGAGCAGGTGCTCAGGGTAGAAAAAGAGAGTCTCTGTCTTATTGCTGTGCAAAGAGAGGATGGTGGAGAGTCCAGGCACCTATCACCTCACAATGGATCCCCTCTGGGTACTCATAAGTACAGACCTCAATCATAGGACAATCCAAGAATGTATTATGCAGCTCCATGGAGCTCATGAGAAAAGATTGCCTTAAACCAGGGGAATCCATATACAAACCCTGATCACCCCAAATTAATGTTTCTGCCTCGGACTTGAGAACCACGCAGCTCCCTGAAGGGGTCCTGGAGAATTTTTTTTAAGATCTGACCCCAATGGAGAAGGATAAAGAGTTTACCTAAAGTCTGTCAAGACTGTTGAGATACTGGTGCTAAGATTTCTCTGATCAGAACAGACCTAGTTAGAGAAGCTGATATGCTTCCTGAGAAAAAGATGCCAGATTCCTTATACTGGGATAATTGAAATTATGGTGCCTGTAGCTTTAATGAAATGGAATTGGGAAGGTGTAAAATATATCCTAAATGTGTACCAGACAGAATTGCAGCAGATGTGTTTATTGATAATGAGACATTGTTGGTGTCCAAAGTAAAATGGACTGTTAATCTAATAACCCTAGCAAAAAAGAATATAGCTCTTGTCTTAGAAATGAACTGTGAGGGTAAAAAAGCAGCTGTAGGGAATGGGATGTCTCCTTCCCCTATTCCGCAGAAAATAGCTATGTATCAGGTCGATCTTTTTGTATAGGTTAATACAGGTTATATCTCCCTTGTCCAGCAGCCTCAAGCCCTGATCAAAACAAGGGAATTTGCTGGAATCGGGGGAGTCCCCTGCCTCCAGTCTCCCAGTCTGCTGCCCGTCCATGCCGCCGGCTCTAATTTGCTCTTCTGGCCCCCTTATCTCCAATCTGGGCTTTGCTGGGCTGACACTGGCCCTGCCATGCCAGGGCTGGCAGCCCTGACTGCTGGCTTCTGCCCCACCCAGCTTGCCAGCATGGCCGTGACCTCACGAGTGCTAGCTCTGGCCCCAGCTGGGTTACTGGACGTGGGCCTGGCACCATGGGTGCTGACTCCAGCCCTGGATGGACTGCTGGACAGCGCTGTGGGCACTGGCTCTAGACCCACTTAGGTTGCTGCCCCATCAGTCCCCTCACCCAGGGCCGCTGGCCCCCACTATCATCAGGCTGTGCCCGGTTCTCTCCCTACTAGTTTCCCAGCCCAGGGCTCTCTGGTCTAGTAGCATCCATGGTCCTGCAAGCCCATGAATGTTGCCAGATCCAACCTATCATATACATCAATTTGTTGCCATGGCACACTGTGGCCAGACATCTGCAGATGGGCTTATCCTAAAATATCCAAGAGCTGATGTTAGCTCATGTCCCTTGGTTTATCATGGGCAAACTTCCCCTCAAACACCCTACTCCCAATTCTCCAAAACTTAGGGGTCACCATTGGGCCATTTGTGCCCAATTCATTATCCCCAAGCCCTATCTTAACTGCAGGAGCCAGTGTCTTACAGGGTACAGGCTTTTGGGTGCCTTGCATTACTGCTGAGTAAAATAAATGCTAAAGCTACCTCTGCAGACTGTACTTTCAACAAAGAGAATTATATGTTCACTTAAATTATTAAATGCAAAATAATCTGCATTAATGCAACTTCTATATTACACAGTTTCAAATCCCAAAATCCAAAATTAAGATTCCAGTAGAGACATTACCTTGGTCGCATTACATTTCATTTTCTATAGCCTTTATGGCATGTAACTTTGACTTATATGTTCCCCAAACCAGAAATAGAAAACAGTGTATGCCTAGATACCAGGACTAGAACCTTGCCTTTCTACTTTCTTACAATGTACTTTTAACTGTGCAGTTTAATATTATACAAATGCAGTTTTACCTTTAATTTTTAATATGTATAAATATCCCTTGTGCCTATGTACCAGAGGAATCCAGTTACAAGACTTTAAGCACTCACTAAAATGGAGAGAGTTTGACATCTTCTTGAAGGAGGATGAAATTACATGGAGAGTCATAAAATATATGATTCTAATTGCAAAATCATGCATATGCTGTGCCAAGTTTATCACTGTTATAACACCATTGATTTTGCACCGGTCACCTTAGGAATAGATATGTGCGTGTATGTCCTTGTTGGAGCTTTGGAACAGAACAGGACAAGAACCAAGTGACATTGAAGTCAGGAGAAGAAAGTGGGGGGTGGCAAGGCCACACTCTCAGAAAATCATCATTCAGCATAGTCTGTCAAGCTCTCGCATGGAACTTGCAAGGAAAACGGAAAAGAGGAAGACCTTGGACAATGTGGAGAATGTCTGCTGAGATTGAAGGACAACAACTGGGGTACTCCTGGTGTCAGCTAGAAGTTTTGTCCCAAGACACAGTGAAGTGGAGGAGACTTGCAGATGACCTATGCTCTGTGTGGAGTACAAGGATTAAGTAGGAGTAGAATCAGTACCCCTTCACTCCCACTTCTTTTTGTACTGTACTGAGCCTTAAAAGCTTGTTCATGAAATTATGTCATTAAAAATGATTACATATGCTCTAAAAGCTCTAAAAACAATTACATACACTCTAAAAGCTCTAAAACCGATTACATATGCTCTAAAAGAGGTTCCTGCTCTGCAATTTAAACAAACAAACAACTTGAGATGAAGAGGTGGGGGAGTTGTTCTACAAACAAGAATTGTATTATGCTCCAACAGAAGTGTCTAATTTGGCTATTAAGCATAGAAACAAAGCAAAAGAATAGAAAAGGCAGAGAACAGAACTCAGTAAATCAGGTGCTGCTTCATGGTGACACAGTGATCTAGTGTTCTCTTCCTAGGTATCTGCCACATCCCTGTCTGGTATCCAATAATTCTTTGAAGATGTGACATCTTAACTATGGACCTGTTGATGAGGAGCAAAGAGGGCAACTGCCCCAGAGGCCAGGAATAAAAAAGGGGCCTGGAGCTCCTGACTCTACTGTTGCTGTTTTGGCAGCGGCTGGAGCTCCAGGCCCTTTAGATCATTTCTGGAGTAACTCTGCTTGGGGCAGAGGGTGTGCGCAGCATTCTGGGCAGTGCTGAAGGCTAGGTTCTTCAGCCCTGCCCTTTCCACCCGAGGCCCTGCCCCTTCTGAAGTAATGGAGCAGGGTTTTCCCCCTGCTTTGCCCAGGTGTCTGGTGATGATGTTGGCTTCAATGCTTCAGTACTTTGCAAATATCCGGGGCCTTGTCCAAAGCTTTCTGATATCAATGGCTGCATCTACACTATAGTGATTTGTTGACAGGCATCACTATCAGGAGAAATCTTCCAACAGAACCCCTGTTGATAGAACACATCTACACTTAATAAAGGCTTATTCTGTTGACAGAGAGAGTCCACACCCCACAGTGGCTCTGTTGACAGAATGGGTCCTGGGGAACCCAGAAGATAGGCTTGCATGGATGCCAAGCCCTTCCTGGAGCAACAGCCCTGCGTGCCCTTAAAGGCCTACCCCCTCACCCCTCCCATCCTTTGGCCTCGTTCCCTGCCCATACCAAGGCTTGCATACCTCTTGGAGGGACAGCTAAGCTAGTGCAGGGGTCCCACACTTTCTCTGAGAGAGTTTGACGTTTCCAGGGAGCTGTGCTACCAGAGCAGCCCCCGGCTTGCACTGGCCGCAGACATTGCTGCTGCAGCTTCTGCTGCATCTCATCTCAGCTGCCCTCTGCCTCCAGAGGGGTGAGCCGGACACCTCCTGCAGGTAGAATACCCTCCTTGTTGCCACATTGCTTCACCAGAGTCGGCAGTCTCACGTTACCAGGTGTGTCTGGCGATGCACCTCCAGCTCAGGTGACGGGCAGTGGATGACCAGCTATGCCCGTCTGGTGATGGGAAGTGGATGACCAGCTATGGCTGCAGAATTTCTGCATGCAGGAGGACACGTTTCTGGAGCTCTGTGCCTGGCTCACCCCCACCCTTTGATGACAGGACACCCACCTGTGGTCCACTATCCCCGGAGAAGAAGGTTGCCATTGCCCTCTGGAAGCTGGCCAGCCCCAACAGCTACCACTCTGTGGGGAACCAGTTTGGTATGGGGAAGTCCATTGTCAGTGCTGTCCTCATGCAGGTAAGGCATTCTCAGGTCACAGGCCCTGCACAGGGGGCTGATGGGGGGGGGCGTCCAAGGGGGACCCTCAGGGAGCAAGGGCAATGGTGCAAGGGAGGGATGGGGGGAAAGCCCCATCTCCAGGGGACTGTGCTGTCCCACCTGCACACAGTCCGTCTGCGTGGGGGATGGCTCCCTGGTGGGAGTCCTGAAGAGCTTGGGCAGAGATGGGAGGGGGGATGGGGAACAACCTGCGGCCGACAGCTCAGCTCCCCCCAGTTCTTCACCTGGCTATCCTGCCTCTTCCTGCTGCAGGCCATTAGGGCCATCAACTCCCTTCTGCTGCAGAGGCTTGTCTGCCTGGCTGATGTTGATGCGATTGTGGCTGGATTTGACACTATTTTAGGGCCATCAGTGGGACCCATATCCCCATCCATGCCACAGACCACAGTGCGGAATGGTTCATCAACAGGGAAGGGGTGCAACTCCATCATGATGCAGACCCTGGTCAACCACTGTGGACACTTTGTAGGCACATACATTGGGTGGGCAGCCCAGGCACATGATGCGAAGGTGGTCCCCAACTCCAGCGTGTTCTGGAGGATGCAGGCAGACACCTTCATACCCTTCTGGGAGCTGGCCATCAGGGATATGGACATGCCTTTGTGCATGGTGGGTTGATGCAACTTACCCCTCATGCCTTGGCTCGTGAGGCCCTACACTGGGCAGCTGGACCCTACCCAGGAACTTTTTAATGCCCACCTCAACCAGGCTTGCATGTAGGTGGAGTGTGCCTTTGGTCATCTGATGGCTTGCTTTCACTGTCTACTGGTGCACCTGGATGTGGAGGCAGGACAATGTATCCCAAGTTGTGGGGTCATACTGCACCCACTACAACCTTTGAATAGCCAGGTGCTGCCACCATCCACCAGGCCCATCGAGACAGGCTGCAGATCCAGGAGGCCCTGAGGGAGAGATTCTCCCAGGAACCCCAATAACTGCTTCCAGGATACCCTCTGGGGGGGTGTCTCAGGCCTGCTTCCCCCTCCCTGTGCCCTCCAGGACCCCTCCCTTTGCCCACTCACCCCTCCACGGTCCCTCCCCAATAACAAGGGACATAGGGGTTGTGAACAAATAAACCTTTACTTCTTAAAGATGAATGTGTGTGGAAAAAAAGTGTGTGAACAAAACCTATTTACAAAGTGCAGTGGTGCTGAACTGTTTGCACTGTGGTCAGGGCTTGGGATAGAGTGGGGAAGCATCTGTAGCTGGCTGTGTGGGGCATGGGACAGGGAGTGGCAGCCCTCAGTCTAGGGAGAGGGTGGTGGGTAGAGACCTCAGTGGGGTGTGGGAGCCTGAGTGGCCTTGGCCATGGGGTCTCTTCCCACCGCAGGTTTGGGGACCCGATGGGGCTGGGTTGGGGCTGTTGGTGCGGGGAGGTATGGGCAAGGAGGGGCTGTGGTGGGGTGAGGCTTGGTGGTGGGGACCTGAGGGAAGGAGAGGTGGCCGAGGACAGGACAGCAGTGGGGAGGTCTGGTGGGGGAAGGGCAGGGGGAATGGGGCAGGGGGAGAGGACATATAGGGAGGGGCAGCGGGTGCAGGTGGCTGGGCCAGCTGGTTCCATCAGACACCAGCGATAGTGTCTAGGTGGGACATCAGCTGTTTCCATGCCCATGCCTGCCACTCCCAGTCCCTTGCCCACTGCACCTCGTCAGCCCGCAGCCGTTGCTCCAGTATGTCAGCGACCTGCCTGAGGCCCCCCAGTCCTCCTCGCCCCGGTGACAGGCCCTCTGTCCATGAGCCCGCCCACTCCACAGAGGGGCACCACTGCATGCCAGCGCTGGTGGTCCTGCTGGCACTCCCAGCTCCAGCTCTGGCTCTGTGTCTGGCTCCACCCAGGGGCTGTCTGGCCCTGGTGGAGAGGTGGGGTTGGCCCAGCCTTCCAGTGGTCCAGCTGGGAGGGAGACAAGGAGGAGACACGGTGAGTCCTTCCCACCACATGGCCCCTGGCATCCTCCCACCCTCCACTCCCTGCACACATGCAGCTTGAGGTGCTGTCCAGGGGTGTGGGTGCTGCTTGTGTCCTGCAGGCTTGCTTGCGAATAGAGGGCCACAGTCCCTGATGGTGTGTCTTGCATTGGGCCTTTGCCTGTGTGGTTGTCCCACTCTCAGCTGTGTCAGGGGAAGGCGGAATCCTCTCCCCTGGGGCAATGGGGCTCTTGCAGTCTCCTGTGGGGCTGGCAGAGGGCTGGTGCCCATGCCCTGGGGCTGCGTGGTCAGACTAGGTGGAACATGGTGCCTTGCACATGGGCAGGTGCTGAGCTCGCAGGGTGGGATCCCGCCTGAGCCAGCCTGGTGGGGATTGCGGCACGCCCCACCCTTGCCTGCCCCCTGTACTCTAGGTGCATGCCCGATGGGGTACTCACCGGCAGGTACCTTGAACAACTGTGGCGAGGCCCTGGAGGTGCCCTGGCTGGAGGAGGAGCCCAACTCCAGACTGATCACCAGGATCCCCTCACTAGCCTGGTACGCACTGTTGCCTTCAGCCTCAGCCTCACTCAGCTGCTGCTCCTCCAGGTGGAACTCCAGCTCCAGGGGGTGTGGGCCCTTCTTGGATGTGTCCGGGGGCTTGCAGTGCGAGAGGTGTCCTCCACCCAGAGGAGCTCATACAGCTCCCAGTAATATGGACAGCTTGGCTGTTGTTCTCCCGACCGGCTGGCAGCATCCCAGGCCCAGGTATACCTCTGCCGCAGCTCTTTTATATTCGCCCGGACCTTCTCCATAGTGCGGGTGAGGTGTCCCCGGGCCTCCAGAGTGGTGGCAACCCACCTGTCACCTAAGGTGTTCCAGTGTTTGGCAGCCAGGTCCAGGACACTATCTCCTCCGCCCTCCTGGCTAGGGGTTTGTCGTAGAAATGATCTGTCTGGGCCAAGGTTAGAATTCAGGAGTTCCTGATCCCTATTCATGTGTATGGTTAGACTACTAGGCCTTATTCTTTTTGTATCACAACTTTTTCTGATTTTAAATATTATAAAGTAAGGAAGCTGTAACCATTTTGCATTTATTCTTGCTTCCAGATTTTGGAACAATTGTGAACAAAATGAATTGTATCCTGTTTCCAGTCTTCATTGTTCTAATTGCTTACTGCAGTTCTGGTAGGTATCCCAGAGATTCCGATGTTAATATTTTTCTTATACATGTACCATTGTCATATCAGACAGGTATAAAATGTGGTCCTGGATAGAATTTGTCATTATAGACACAAGTTGTGGGGGCAGGGGAAGGAAGCAGTGTCTAGTGTCATTTCCTATGGAGAGGGCGGATTCATGGGTGGGGTGTACATCTGAAACAGAATATATTCTTGCATCAGCTTGAAAACAGGCATACACTGAGCATCCCATAGCAGTATAAGAAAAGAAAAAATCTTGTTTTACTGATATAGCATCAGCAGAAGGTTGCTGGTGTAAATTGTATACAAAGTATTGTGCAGAGTTGGGGAACAAGGGGATAAACACTTCTGAAATATTTGGCAGAAGCAAATGTCATAATTTCATAAATTTTCACATGTAGACAAATACAGTTACCTTCAGGAGGATGGTGTGGCAAAACTTGCTAAAGAAATCTCATGGATCATCCTTCGGGGAGCTCAGTATGAGATTTTTTTAAAAAAATTCACAGTTTAATTTTTTCTTCAGATAACTTCTTCTTCACAGCAGCTGTATTTTGAAATAAGCTATTCCGAAAGAGGAAGTACAGAGGTACAGGGGTCAACTGATAGTTCAATTTCTCACCTCCCTACTAGGCACATGAAACTGAACCCCAGAAGACTGACACTGACCCGATCCATCAGGTAGAGAAGACATGCCCACAGTTCCTACTTTCTGCAGAAATTAGAGGATGAGCAAAAAGAGGTTAATGATCGGAAGAGTGGGTGCTTGCAGTGAGAATTAGGAAAGGTGTCACTGGCATGGTACAGAAGATTTATGAGAGCATGCATGGTTTGGGACAAGATTAAAAATTAGGAAGAAAAAAATTTTTTTGTTGAAAAAAAGTGGGCTGATGGTAAGAAAGAAGGCTTTAGAGGTGGGGCAAGAAGCACTGAGAGAGAAAGGACAAAGCAGCTGATTAAAAGGATAAGAATTTCTGCATCAATATCACCAGTAAAAAAAAGATGTAGAGAACTCAGGTTAATATCCCTGGGCTGGTAAAAGCTGGATCTCTGCATTGCAGCAGTTGGAAGCAGTCCCAATTTACCTTATTTATATGCAGCTACTGTTTCTCTGAACTTGGGTTTGTAAATTTTGAGACTTAAAACTAATTTGCCGCCTAAAGGGCTTTTTAAAGGATAGTCTTTTTTATTTGAGGATTTCAGATGGTCTAACGGCTATTGAAAAGTCGTTCACTATGAGAATTTTGAATTTGTATTAGGAAAGGAGCTGGTTCCTATGTAATGATAAAATATTCTTTTATTGTTTAGGATATTCCCTGAAGTGTTACACCTGTGAATATAGTCCATCACTGTGCTCAACCAATGCTACCTGCATCCATGGAGATGATACTTGCTTACAGATCAGGTTTGGTATGTGTCCCATCCAATGGTCAAATTAAATTAAAATTAAAAAAGTCTGTGCTTTTGTAGTCTGGAAATGTCTGATTTATTAATTTAGTTCAGGATGAAATACCATTTGAATTATTGCCAGTTACTTACATCTTGTTTTTTTTGAACACCTGATTAAGCTAAACAGTGGTGTTGTATATTAGATACCAACATTTGTCATATAGTCAGGTAAAAATCAAATTGGAGGAGTCCAAGGCTGTGTCTACACGTGCCCCAAACTTCGAAATGGCCATGCAAATGGCCATTTCGAAGTTTACTAATGAAGCGCTGAAATGCATATTCAGCGCTTCATTAGCATGCGGGCGGGAGCCGCGCTTCGAAATTGACGCTCCTTGCCGCCGCGCGGCGCGTCCAGACGGGGCTCCTTTTCGAAAGGACGCCGCCTACTTCGAAGTCCCCTTATTCCCATGAGCTCATGGGAATAAGGGGACTTCGAAGTAGGCAGCATCCTTTCAAAAAGGAGTCCCGTCTGGACGCGCCGCGCGGCGGCAAGGAGCGTCTGTTTCGAAGCGCGGCTGCCGCCCGCATGCTAATGAAGCGCTGAATATGCATTTCAGCGCTTCATTAGTAAACTTCGAAATGGCCATTTGCATGGCCATTTCGAAGTTTGGGGCACGTGTAGACACAGCCCAAGTGAACAAATTAACAGCAAGTCACCGTAAGTCTCTAGTACATAAAGCGCACTTCATGTGGTTTGTTCCCAGCATAATAGAGCTCACTCAGGCCTGTCCCTAGGTGTACGTAGAGTATTTAGTTGCGTAGGGCACCACTACATCTGGGGTACCACTTTGCTTCAAATTAAATAGCGCCCTATGTTGCACCCATGTATGCCCAGCATAGCTGAAGGCCAGTGCTGCCTCAAGCAGCCCCAGTCCTCTGGCCTCTGCTGTGCCTCCCACCCTGCCTCCCGATCCCCAAGCCCCTTAGCCCCTCACTCCATCTCCTGTCCCCCCAGCGGCTGAATCCCTCAGCCCAACACACTGTGATCTGATGGTCCCCCTGCTCTGCCTCCTGACCCACAGCATTAATGGGCAGCACTGCTCCCCCTTCCAACAGCCTCCCTGCCCTGCTTCTGTCCCACAGTCCCTAGCACAACCCCCCACCCTGCGGAGTTGTTGTTTAGCTCTCCAGTGTGGAGAGAGGGCGTAGGTCCTCAGGCTGCGTGGAGCACCTGAAGACAAAAGGATGGCCCTGCACTCACCTAAAAGAACCTTATGGTTGAAAAATCTCAGAACAACCAAACCATATTTGAAAAAATGAAGTAATTTTTCTAACACCAAAATGTCATAAGCCCAAGAATGCTGGATGTGTGCTTTTTATTGCAGAATAGGAAGAAGCCAAATATATCTATATCTCAGTCAGAGTTACTGACCTGAAAACCTGAATCTGCCTGAGGAACAAGGATCTTCCATGTGTAAATGATGTGACCATTGCACTTTTTCTTCACCTTTTCTGAGTAACACCAAGGAATAGCAAGGAATGAGGAAGTATAGGAAATCTTATAGAAAAAAAGTCTGCTTTTGTTCATAATCATGTATTGTCCTTTATATGGCTCATGCTTTCTAGCAGTAAGGGAAATGCTACACAGCATTGTGAACCAGTATGTGCTCTTATAAATGATATTCCTTCAGAAGAGAGTGGATTGTTGAGGGAGAGTATGTTTTTCCTGAGAAAGTAGCTCAGAAGTGAAGCAGCTGGCCAGAGTCTATTGAACCAAGGGCTTAATAGGAGCAAGTCAGCTTACAGTTTTGTTCTTTCTTAAAGCATAAACTAAAAGGAGCCAGTAACAGAGAGGGAGCCGTGCTAGTCTATATACTATCAAAAGAAAAAAATCAGTCGAGTAGCACTTTAAAGACTAACAAAATAATTTATTAGGTGATGAGCTTTTGTGGGACAGACCCACTTCTTCAGACCATAGCCTTACCAGAACAGACTCAATATTTAAGGCACAGAGAACCAAAAATTATCAAGGTGAGCAAATCAGAGAGCAGGAGTCGGGGGGGGGGTGTCAAGAATTAGATTAAGCCAAGTATGCAAAAGAGCCCCTATAATGTCCCAGAAAATTTGCATCCTGGTTCAAACCACATGTTAATGTGTTGAATTTGAATATGAAAGAGAGTTCAGCAGCTCTGTGAGCCAGTGATTCAAAGTTTCTTATGTATCGGAGGGGTAGCCGTGTTAGTCTGGATCTGTAACAGCAATGAAGGGTCCTGTGGCACCTTATAGACTAACAGAAAAGTTTTGAGCATGAGCTTTCGTGAGCACAGACTCACTGATGAAGTGAGTCTGTGCTCACGAAAGCTCATGCTCAAAGTTTCTTGTGGCTCTGGATTACTCCACACCTTTTTTTTTTGTTCAGTTACAGAACTGTTTGGGTGAACAATAGCTTCCTACTCCATGATCCCACACTACCCAAACCAAACAGAGGTTCTGCCTCTTGCCTTTTGTTGTTGGGATTCCTACAAGAATGGCTGGGAGATCATGCAGTAAGCTGTAACCAGAACCTGTAAGTGAGGGCTTGCCTACCTGAGAAAGTTGTACTATCGTGACTGTATGTGAGATTTTAAATTGATTCACTTAAACCGATGCAAAAGTCTGTATGGAAACTCTTTTATTCGTTTAAAAAAACTAAAATTGAAACATGCCATTCTTAAACCAATATTATAAAAGAGTTTCCCTGTATCTTTTCACATCAGCTGAAATTAATGCAACTTTCTCATGTAGACAATACCTAACTTTTTTTATATATATAAAAAAGACTGCCAGAATTAAATACGTTTCTCCTATCTTTAGATTCCACTACATACATTCCTCCTTCCCTGTCTCCATTTCATTCTTCCTCTCCAACATAGAAACTGGCTACAGTGTCTCATGATAATAAGGACTATTTAAATGCCCCCAGTTATGTCACTGCCAAAAATATTGAAGCTGCAAGCTAGTGAATCCATGAGCATGAAGGAATTCCAGCCAATCAGAGCAGCAGAGGGAGGGTGTGCTGGGAGAGGCAGGGAGAAAAAGCCAGATCCAGATAAGCTGCAGTCTGAATCCAGACTGTCATCTGGGGATTCTCCCCCGCCCCGCGCCCCCCGCTGTAGATGCTGAGGAGAACTGAGCAGAAACTGTGCTTTATTCAGCAATGAATAATGCATCCCAGGTTTCCCTTTCAAAGAGCACTTTGTCTGCTAACCAGATTGCTCTGTGTAGCTTATGAGGTGTGCTAAGTCAAGGTGTTGTCTCACTGCATTACTAGTTTGAGTGACAGTAGCACTTGAGTTTCAACCCAGATCCCTAATGGACAACTAGCTCAAGATTAAAGCACTATTTCAGCTGAGCTAGAAATTTGTGTGTAACCATTGCTAGAGGGAATACTCAAATCATACCTCAACCTAATACTTAACTGACAACAGGCTCATTATTGTCTCACATGTGCTCCCATCAGCATGTTTATAGTGCATGCTCAGAGAAGAGTGCCTGGACATGTTGAAAGGAGTTTGAAAAATAAGCATGTTCAGACCAGGGCAGTGATTCTGCTTCTTTGCTATGGAGAAGCAAATGTTCCTGTATGAAAATGAGGTAGGTTCAGAAGTTAAAATAGGAATATAATTAAGGAATCCATTTGCAAACAACTAGAAGATAATAAAGTGATAAGTAACAGTCAGCATGGATTTGTAAAGAACAAATAATGTTAAGCCAACCTGATAGCATGAGGCCGAGGCACAAATGATGGCGGAACTTTGTGACTTTATCCTCACCCACAACTATTTCAGAGTTGAGGACAATTTATACCTTCAAATTAGTGGCACTGCTATGGGCATTTGCATGGCCCCACAGTATGCCAACATTTTTATGGCTGACCTGGAACAGTGCTTCCTCAGCTCTTGTCCCCTAGTGCTCCTCCTATGCTTGTGCTACATTGATGACATCTTCATCATCTGGACCCAAGGCAAAGAGGATCTTGAAGAGTTCCACTGTGATTTCAACAGTTTCCACCCCACCATCACCCTCAGCCTGGACCAGTTGTTAGCCGATGGCCAAGGATGTTTGGTGAGGTGCCAGCTATGCCCGTTTTATACCATCCGTGACTTTAACTGCTAGGACGCACTGTCCCTTCGCGGCGGGCAGCCCGGGCTAGGCTGACGGATGCCCCAAGGTCCTAACCACCCGTGACTTTAACTGCTAGAGCTCAGAGCTCCTTCGCAGTGGGCAGTCAACGCTGACTGACAGGTGCCCCAATGGCAGCACTAAGAGCCTTTCCACACCTGTGACTTTAACTGCTGGAGCTCAGAGCTCCTTCGCAGTGGGCAGTCAGGATTGACTGACAGGCGCCCCAAGAGTTTGCCCTGTGGAGGCGGCACAACTCAACGCTAGGCTCTTAGTACTCTTACCTAATGGCCAGGCTTTATAGCCAAAACGGCTGAGGTTCTTTAATTGTGTTGGCTGCTTTACAGTAAACCAGAGAAACAAGTCAGGCTTATGCACAAATGGTTACCAAAATTTATTACACTAGATTCTAATCATGTGGTTACAAAATTGCTAGTGCCTACTTATTTAAATGTATAGATGTTACACAAACAAGTTACAAAGCTGAAGCCACAATCCCAAAGAAAGAAAACAAAGTATAGAGCTCTATGTCAAAATATGTGTACACTAAAGATAGGAGATCAGGTGTGGGTGCTTCTTACCCTCCTTGCATCTCTCGATTCCAGCGGTGCCAAGCCAGGATCGGTCACTCAATTCCGCGGAAAGACGAATAAGGGACAAGGCTCAGGGACCCTCTTAGCTGCAGAAGCCTTGGGAGGCTGTCACTTATCTGACCAGCAGATAGATAGTGAAAAGCACTCAAAAATCATGGTGCTGTAGGTCCCATACTTATACCTCTGTACTCCTTTATTCTCTTTCTCCTTTCTTATGCCAAATTGGGGCTGGTCTGTCTGGGTGACGCCAGCTCTCGCAAGAGTAGTTTACACTTGCAAGGGAGAGAAACAATAAGTTTCGACTACTGGACATTCTTTTATTAGGGTAAATATTTTCCCACCTAGGATGTGGGTGTGTGTGCATCACGTTATTTAGTAGGGGCTAAGAGCCATGTCTGTCACAGCTTCTCTGTCTGCTGTGAGCCTAATCGTTATATATGTTCCCAGAGGCACATTGCAGCAGCACACCTGTGCTTCTCACAGCTTCAAAGGCTGTGCTGGAATTTATGTTAAGTGCCCTGTTGTTTTGGCTCCCTTGTGTTCCCAGCAATGCTGGTCTGAGAGGGGGCTGGCTGTCTGGCTACATTCCACCCCCTGATGCACCACACTACATCCCAGATTGCAAGGTGGCGGTGATGCCAGCACCTTTTGCCCTCCTTGGGGAAATCTAGAAATACCCAACGAACAAATTAGAGGACGAGGGTTCGCGGAATTGGTTAGGATCCCTTTTTAGCTCTAGGTATCTGATTTGTGTGGAGGAAAGAGCAGTTTGAATCAAACGCTTCATAATACATAAAGTTACACAAAAACAATTACAATAATTAAAATGGTTAAAACAGTATTTACAACCGAATGTAAAAACGGGGAGAGGGAAAATCCCAAGTGTTGAGCTAACCATTGCATCCATGAGGTTTGTCCATCCTCAGCCACTGCATGTAAAATTTTAACTGCACCTTTAATAGCAACCACATCTTGCTCTATTTGCCCTGAATGATTTACATAAAAACAACAAGATTGGTTGATGACAGCACACACTCCTCCTTGCTGGGCTAGGGTAGCATCTAGTGCTATTCTGTTCTGCAGAGCATATCGGGCCACAGACTGAAGTTGTTCATTTAAAAGCCCTAATGCATCAGCAGTATGATTAAGAGCAATTTCCAATTGTCCAGAAACGTTTGCTATCGCCATCTCGAGCTCAGTTATACCTAACCAAGGTATAAGTGCACGTGTAAATCGGTGAAAACCAGAGGGCCGTTCAATCGGGGTTGTAGGTGAACTTTCGTTTGGATCGGTGTATAAAACTTCCCAGATTTGTTATTCTGGGGGCATCAACATGAGGGTGTACTGTTAGTCCCTCGGGTACTGCATGTCCCAGTGAACACCTTCCAGTCCAACCTACAGGCAGATATTTATATGCCTTGTCCCCACAAATAAAGAACAAGCCAGGTTCTTTACTAAGAATAGGTGAATAAGGTCCTCTGTGCCACCCGCCCCCCTCAGGTTTAGGTATGGGTTGGTGATATGGAATAACTTTAGCCGCTCTGTGGGCAGTCCATTTATTACATCTCTGGGATAACCTAAAGCCAGACATTGTCTCCACAACTTGGCTCTAAGCTCCTTTTCCTCCTGGGTTGGCTCTCGCTTGTTTTTATATCCTTTAGATGGTGCCCCCTTGTTTCCCTGAAGGGAACGCATCTTAGCTTTGCCTGTCAGTGCTCTGATGTCTCCAAATTCTCTAAAGTATGACACCAGACGGTTTAGCAGTGCCCGAAAGGTTCTGTTATCTGCTGCAGCTTCTGATCTAAGGGACAGTGCCATAGCCCTATGATTACTCGGAGCTCCCTTAAGCAGGGGTCTGAGATCATCTACATCTACCTGACCCTCCCATGGACTTTCATAGGCTAAATCTTGAGGGTTTCGGCCAAGCATGCTAATGACAGCCACAGTTAATAGAGCTGTTTTTACCTCATCTATGCTGGTCCAGTGCATTACTGTGGGTTCATCTCGGTCTGCTGGGTAAATTCCTCTTGCCCATCGACAAGCCAGAGACCAAAGTGTTTTAGGGGTGTTCCCCTCTGAATGTTCCAGGAATATTCCTGCACCTAAGTTAAGGCGCTCAGTTTCTTGGGCTGTCAGGCGTATATATCCACCCCCAGTGTCCCAGAGGCGGACCAGCCACTCTATTATACCTTCCTCAGGCTTTTTAGCAAAATCTCCCTGGATTGTTTTTAACTCCATGGGAGTGTATTGGCGGGTGGTAATTTTGGTAAAGTGTGTTGGAGCTTTACTCCCTTTTCCCTTTTTACCTCCCTTCTTTGTTTTTGAAGAGGTGGATGGATCATTGTCATCCCCTTCCTCATCCAGCTCTGCCCCACTCAAATTTCCCTCATGTTCTTCTGATTTGTGATGTGTGATAGCTGGTCTTAATTTTACAGAGGGACCTTCCTCCTCAGAGGAGGGGGACTCATCTGCTGAATCCCAAATGTCTCCGTCCCATTCCTCAGGGTCTAGCCAGAGAGCAGTCTCAACTTTAGCCTGGTTGATTCTGCGTGTTTTAGTCTCCAGCTTTTCCCTTCGTTCTATCCCTTCTTTCTCAATTAAGGGAAGTAATCTTTTCTGAAGATGCTCCATATCCCTATTCAGTGTTCTTACTCTGGTATCTAAATTCTGGCATTCCTTGCGCAGTGTGTCCCTTTCCTGTTGTAGCCTATTAAATTCTATTGCCAGACTATGATAATCCTTACAGGCAGCTTGCCAAATGTTAGTAAGCAGCCATATACAAGCACCTTTTCCTTTTCCTTTCTTCATCTTGCAGGCAGTTCTCCAGTTACAGAAATGCTGCCAGATCTCTGCTGGTTTTCCCCAATATTTCTCCAGCAGTTCTTTGCTCCACAGAGGATTTCCCCATCCCTCTTGGGTCAAACTTTTCTCTAGCTCAGGGAATTCTGTGGTGTTTATCATGACTGGTTTCATTGTGTTACTGTAGTGCAGCCTATATCACAATCCTGCTTCGACTACGCCAAATCTGTTAGCCGATGGCCAAGGATGTTTGGTGAGGTGCCAGCTATGCCCGTTTTATACCATCCGTGACTTTAACTGCTAGAACGCACTGTCCCTTCGCGGCGGGCAGCCCGGGCTAGGCTGACGGATGCCCCAAGGTCCTAACCACCCGTGACTTTAACTGCTAGAGCTCAGAGCTCCTTCGCAGTGGGCAGTCAACGCTGACTGACAGGTGCCCCAATGGCAGCACTAAGAGCCTTTCCACACCTGTGACTTTAACTGCTGGAGCTCAGAGCTCCTTCGCAGTGGGCAGTCAGGATTGACTGACAGGCGCCCCAAGAGTTTGCCCTGTGGAGGCGGCACAACTCAACGCTAGGCTCTTAGTACTCTTACCTAATGGCCAGGCTTTATAGCCAAAACGGCTGAGGTTCTTTAATTGTGTTGGCTGCTTTACAGTAAACCAGAGAAACAAGTCAGGCTTATGCACAAATGGTTACCAAAATTTATTACACTAGATTCTAATCATGTGGTTACAAAATTGCTAGTGCCTACTTATTTAAATGTATAGATGTTACACAAACAAGTTACAAAGCTGAAGCCACAATCCCAAAGAAAGAAAACAAAGTATAGAGCTCTATGTCAAAATATGTGTACACTAAAGATAGGAGATCAGGTGTGGGTGCTTCTTACCCTCCTTGCATCTCTCGATTCCAGCGGTGCCAAGCCAGGATCGGTCACTCAATTCCGCGGAAAGACGAATAAGGGACAAGGCTCAGGGACCCTCTTAGCTGCAGAAGCCTTGGGAGGCTGTCACTTATCTGACCAGCAGATAGATAGTGAAAAGCACTCAAAAATCATGGTGCTGTAGGTCCCATACTTATACCTCTGTACTCCTTTATTCTCTTTCTCCTTTCTTATGCCAAATTGGGGCTGGTCTGTCTGGGTGACGCCAGCTCTCGCAAGAGTAGTTTACACTTGCAAGGGAGAGAAACAATAAGTTTCGACTACTGGACATTCTTTTATTAGGGTAAATATTTTCCCACCTAGGATGTGGGTGTGTGTGCATCACGTTATTTAGTAGGGGCTAAGAGCCATGTCTGTCACAGCTTCTCTGTCTGCTGTGAGCCTAATCGTTATATATGTTCCCAGAGGCACATTGCAGCAGCACACCTGTGCTTCTCACAGCTTCAAAGGCTGTGCTGGAATTTATGTTAAGTGCCCTGTTGTTTTGGCTCCCTTGTGTTCCCAGCAATGCTGGTCTGAGAGGGGGCTGGCTGTCTGGCTACACCAGTCCACACAAGAAAGCCACTTCCTGGACACTACTGTGCAAATAAGTGATAGTCACATATATACCATCCTATACCAAAACCCCACGGACCACTATGCCTACCTACACGCCTCCAGCTTCCATCCAGGGCACACTACATGATCCATTGTTTACAGCCAGGCACTAAGGTACAGCTACATTTGTTCCAATCCCTCAGATAGAGACAAACATCTACAAGGCCTTTACCAAGCTTTCCTGAAACTACAATACCCATCTAAGGAAGTAAAGAAACAGATTGACAGAGCCAGATGTGTACTCAGAAGCCACCTGCTACAAGATAGGCCCAAAAAGGAAAACAAGAGAACACCACTGGCCATCACATACAGCCCCCAGCTAAAGCATCTCCAGCGCATTATCAGTGATCTACAACCCTTCCTGGACAACGATCCTTCACTCTCACAGACCTTGGGAGGCAGGTCTGTCCGTGCCTACAGACAGCCTGCCAACCTTAAATAAATTCTCACCAGCAACTATAGATGACACCATAGTAACTGTAAACCTGGAGCCAATCCCTGCACAGTAACTTCAGATCATGGGCAACAACCTCCGATAAATTAGGGAAGGACCAGAGCTGACGAAGTCTCTTTAGTCACGGAAGATGCAGCCCATTGTCAGAAGTTAATGTGGTGTTGTGGCAAAGAGATAGCTGTGTTAGTCTGTATTCTATCAAAACAAAAAGCAGTCATTTCATCAGATCTGCAGAAGTGGGTCTGTCCCACGAAAGCTCATCACCTAATAAATTATTTTGTTAGTCTTTAAAGTGCTACTTGACTGCTTTTTTGTTTTGATAAATTAGGGAAATACAACTTATATGGGGCTGGTATAAGATGGGTGCATGACTGGTTGGATAACCATTCCTAGAGAGTAGTTATAAATGGTTCACTGTCATGCTGGAAGGGTATAACACATGGGGTTCCTCAGGAATATATTTTGGAACCAGTTGTGTTTAATATCTTCATTAACAATTTAGATAATGGTATAGAAAGTACACTTATGAAGTTTGAGGGTGATAGAAAGCTGGGAGGACTTGCAAGTATTTTGGAAGATAGGGGCCGTGTCTACACTAGCCCCAAACTTTGAAATGGCCATGTAAATGGCCATTTCGAAGTTTACTAATGAAGCGCTGAAATACATATTCAGCACCTCATTAGCATGCGGGCGGCCGCGGCACTTCGAAATTGACGCAGCTCACCGCCATGCAGCTCGTCCTGACGGGGCTCCTTTTCGAAAGGACCCCACCTACTTCAAAGTCCCCTTATTCCCATCTGCTCATAGGAATAAGGGGACTTTGAAGTAGGCGGGGTCCTTTCGAAAAGGAGCCCCGTCAGGATGAGCCACGCGGCGGCGAGCCACGTCGATTTCAAAGTGCCGCGGCTGCCTGCATGCTAATGAGGCGCTGAATATGTATTTCAGCACTTCATTAGTAAACTTCGAAATGGCCATTTACATGGCCATTTCAAAGTTTGGGGCTAGTGTAGACATGGCCAGGATTAGAATTCAGAATGCTCTGGAGAAATGGTCTGAAGTGAACAGGAGGAAATTCAATAAGGACAAATACAAAGAACTCCATTTAGGAAAGCACATCCATTTCACACATTCAAAATGGGAAGTGATTGTCTAGGAAGCAGTACTGTGGAAAGGAATCTAGAGGTCATAGAGGACCACAAGCTAAATATGAATAAACACTATGACACTGTTGCAAAAAACAGGAAACATCATTCTGGGATGTATTAGCAAAAGTATCGCAAGCAAGACATGAGGAGAAATTAATTCTTCCACACTACTCTGCTGTGATTAGGCCTCATCTGGAGTACTGTGTCCAGTTCTGGGCATCCCATTTCAGGAAGGATGTAGACAAATTGGAGATGGTCCAGAGAAGACTAATGAAATGATTAAAGGTCTAGAAAACATGAGCTATGAGGGAACATAGAAAGAATTGGGTTTGTTTAGTCTGGAAAAGAAAAGACTGAGAGGGGACATGCTAACAGCTTTTAAGTACCTAAAAGGTTGTTATAAAGAGGAGTAAATAAAATTATTCTCCTTAACCTCTGTGATAGGATAAGAAGCAAAGAATGTAAATTGCAGCAAGGGAGGTTTAGGTTGGACATTAGGAAGAACTTCTTAACTATGGGGGTGGTTAAGCACTGGAATAAATTGCTTAGGGAGAATGTGGAATATCCATCATTGGAGATTTTTAAGAACAGGCTGGCTAGGCAAACACATATCAGGAATGGTCTAGATGGTGTTTGGTCCTGGCATGAGTACAGGGGGCTAGACTTGATTACCCCTCAAGGTTTCTTCCAGTTCTATGATAATAAAATCCTGCTTCTATCTCTCTTTTGACTCTTTTTTTGAAAGCTGAATTGAAAACCTATGCCTGCTGGAAATCCTCCCGGTGCAACATTAATGAGATTGCTGATGAGTTTGGTGCTGACAACTTTCATTTCTACTGCTGCCAAACGGACTTTTGCAATAAGGGTCCAGCCACAGTGGTTAGAGAAACAATTCTGAGCATTGTGACTGTGATGACCACGATCTGGATACTCTTTTAATCAGGAGAAAAAAAAGTTAAACATTTCTGTTTGTACTGCTAAATATTTTCCCAGTTCTCTGCCTATAAGGTACTGAATTGTTGCCCTCTGACCTATAAATCCTGTTTTACAGAGTGTTCTCTATTGGATAAATTACTGTCCACAGCTCCCTGGAAAAAGGGGCGCATTGTATATGATCAGTCAGAGAGAGAACATTTTGTGATGTCCCAGTCAGAGAAAAAGGCCATCTTTTAGAAAACGATGTATGTTGAAAAAAACTTGGCAAACATATTAGATGATAGAAAATTGTGATTTCTTAATGTCTGTGAATTTGCAGTTATGTTTTTCTTTCTTGTCCAATAAGTTCTATTAGCCTTCAGTGAATCCACATTATCCAGTGAATTCTCCTGCTGTTTAAAAGTGATATTCCTTATTAATATAATGAAAATCCTAGTTCTTGCTGAAAAGCTGTTTTTTTCAGATCAATTCTGAAGCCACTGAAATTGCATTATTTTGGGGGGAAGCTTTTGAATGTTTTACAACTGAAAATTGAATTGAGGTGCATTTTAAGTAAATGTCTTGCCTCTCTGTAGAGTTCTATGAGCATGTAGGTATATGTAGCTGGTGCTTCAGCATCTTGTGTAAATTTTATCTTTTGCATATTGTGGCTTTCACAACAAAGATTTGAACTGAGCGGGTCCTCCACACAGCAAACAAGTTAAGTGAAATCTTTTGGCCCTGGCCTGATAATTTTGTCTGAAAAACAGTTAAGAGTTTAAAAACAGAATTTCCAGGCTGGATATGCTTTATATATTTTCTGCTTGAAAACAGATTCAATAAATGCAACTAACTCTTCCAGCTCCTAAATGTGGATGTTCTAGAAATAACTTGTAGAACCTGTTTGTGCAACATTTATAACTGCTCACATTTTATTATTATTACTGCTAATAAAAATGTATTGAATGAAAAATGCTTATTTTCTGTTTATAGAAAGATTGCTTTTTGACACAGCCTTGATCTTGCCATCAATTGCATTGTCTCATTTAGTGACTGGGGATGACTTTGGTTATTTTACTATATTTGGAGCCCCCATCTTAATTTGTACTCTGTAATATCAAACCTTCCTTTGCTTCCTTAAGGGTGCACTACCCTACTTGCCTTTGGGAAGAGAATGGGGGGCAATCAATTACCAAAGACATTTGTATTTGTGTTCCGTGGTAGCCAGAGTCTCCTGTGGTGACCAGTGCATTTCTGTTTTGCTGTCACAGGTTGCTGGGGCAGATGAAGTCCCCATATTATTCCTTCTAGAACATATGGCAGTTTGATTTTAGTTTCATTTGGCCAAAATAATTCCATCTCCTAAGATGTTCTGGTATTTATCTGATCACTCAGACAATGAATGATGATGGTGGTTTTAGAAGAATAAAAAAAAAGACAAAGATAAACAAAACTATGAGATAAGTATGGTTATGCATCACAATGCTTGTTATAGCTAGAAAGAATCATATGCTGGGCAATGAGAAACGTAACCTGAAGTAATTCACAAGGCAGCCTATCTGGAAGTGGAGACTCCATACAATCAATTAATATCTCCAGAACTGTAAAATGTATGGGGAAGGGACTAGTTCATTAGAAATGGCGGGGTGACTAATCTGATTTCAGGCTTCAGACAACCCCTTTTGCCCGTGTAACTTAACAATATGTAATACGAGAGAATTTACCTAGCATTGCTCAGGTTCTTATGGGGGTCTCAGGGCAGGATATGGTGGGTGCAAGAAGTCAGGGCAGAGGGTTGGGAATAGGGGGCTCAAGGCAGGGGGTAGGGTCTGCAGGAGTCAGGGCGGGGTGGAGAGTTGAGGATGTTGGGGGCTCAAGACAGGGTGGTACAAGAGTCAGGGCAAGGGGTTGGCTGTGGGGAGCTCAGGCATGGAATGGGGGTGCAGGAGACAGGGAAGGATATTGGAAGGTGGGGGGCCCAGGGCACGGGGTGCAGTGTTGGAGGCTCAGAGCAGGGGTAGGGGTGAACTAGTCGGGGAGGAGGCTTAGAAGTCAGAGGGGCTGAAGGTAGGGCAGGGTAGGGCAGCATTCCTGCTATTTTTTCCCATCCATGGGTGGAAGAAATTTTGTTATGTGCACCAAGGCATGTATAGATGTGCGCCACTAATGGGAACACACATACTGCCAGTGTGGGTGGCTGTGGGCACTCTGCTAGTCAGCTGGGTGGCACCTAAATCTCTTTTGCGAGGCCACCCTCTAAGTTCTCAGCTACAGGGAACACTTGCAGGGGGTGGGGGAAGCTGAGGGGAGGGGACTAGGAAGTCGGGGTCCAGGGCAGAGATGTGCAGGATTCAAGGTAGGGGATTCAAGGTAGGAGGCTGGGAGATCTGAAGGGGTTCACCGGGGTCACCTGCAATAGTGGTGAGAGTGGCTCTGCCACAGTGGTAGCACGTACCTGGGAAACCTGGGGCTGCCCTGCCAGTGGTGCCCCCCAGGGGAACTGCAGTAATGGGTCCTGCACTGCCTGGCAGGGCAATCCCCCAGCCCCCCAGGTCCTGCACTGCGGCCCAGGGCCAAAAGGAGGGGTTTGGCATGAGACTTTGGGGCAGGGGCACTACTTACCTATGGTCATTGGCCAGCAACATGGAGACCACTGGCCGCTTTCTTCCAGCTGTGGCCACTCTCCTGTGGTCATTCTTCATCATAACTGACCCTTATGCTCATGCCCCGCCCCGTGGACATTGCAGAGCATAACTGTCCTTGCTCTCAGACCCCTCCCTTTCAGTGTTATGGAAAATAATCAGATTCCAGGCACATCCCACTGTCTTGGCACCACCAAACCTGACTGTGCTTTAAAAGTTAGGGTAAGAGGAAGCTGCATACCAAATTTTGTTGTCCTACCTCTTACCATTTAGGAGGAGCTCTTGAATAGATGGGCTCACAGGTGGACAGAGACTCAAAGGTAGATGCACAAACTCTCTAAAATATATACATACAGATACAATATGGAACAATACTACAATAGAAAGGACAATAGGCTAGGTGATTCATAGGTGTTTTTCATGCATGCATTACATGAATCATTGACTTTCTTAAACAGATCCTCCCTCTGTTCTTTGTTATTTCCTAATTTAATTTTTTTCTCTTTGATACTGAATACTCTGGTTTCAAGTCATAACTGATTTAGGTACCGACACTTTTTGTTAATTGCTGTTATATTAATTACCCACCATTTCATTTAGGTCCCAATTGCCAATGCAATTAATCTACATGGAATCTATACAAAATGCTGAAAGCAAACTTTCAATTATCTTGCTTCTCAGAACGACTCTGCCTTGGAACAACTATTGGAACAACTCTGCCTTTCTCTTGGAACTGTTTTCTGCTTCTCCATATTTTTTTCCATCTCAGAGAAAAAAACCTTGGCTGGATTTCCATTTGAAAACTCATGATATCGTCATCCTGCATTCCCAGGCATTACCGTATGTTCTCATCATTGCATGCTTCCTGACTGAATGCAATTTCATGAAATAACTGTTTAAAATCTAAACAACGTTCTCCACTCTTACTAAGCACAGTGCCCAGAGCAGAAACAGTCCATTGTATGCTCCCAGCAAAGCCAAGCCAAATAAAAAGGATTCTTGTTCAAATCCTGTATTGCCAGGCCACTAATAAAAGTGCTCTTATCAATGTCCACGGTAGGAATTCCACCTTCTGCCATGTGAGATGCAGCTCCTTCCTTCTAAGAAGAAGTTCTCTGCTTTCTTAAGGAATGAGAAAACATACTTGGTTTCTTGTTCTTGCTCTCAGTGTTGCAGGCAGGAACTGAAAGCTGGGCTTCATTTTGCAAAGCACATTTTTAAAATACAGTAATTTGGGCTACAGAAGGAGCCCTTGGTTCCAGGAAGGAGTGAAATTTGCCTGGGCTGAGCGATCCTCTATATATTCTGCTCTGGCCTGAACTACTCAGCAGTTAAGAGATGCTGCATGCTGTCTATTGTGGGCAGACACAACAGTCAGTATAGTGTATGCCAGGGATAGCGGCTGTCTGTGTGAATTAACCCTCCACTGAGCCCTACAATATAACCCCACTTCATATTTATATCTTTGAGTCTCTCTGAATTTGTCTGAATTTTGTTGACCATGATGTGGATGACAGGATCTCCATGAGGGGAATCTTTTGTTATGTGATAGCCATTTTGTCCTCTCTCACAACACAGGCAGGGATTCATTTTACATTTAAAAATGTACCACACATAAAATTGAATTATGATATACCTGCATACACCCCAGATGACCCATCTAGTCTTAGACCCCGTAAGAACAGCCATACTGGTGCAGAACAATGGTTGGTCTAGCTCGGTATCCCGTCTTCTAACAGTGGCCAAGGCCAGGTGGTTCAGAGGCACTGATCAGACCAGGTAATCATCAAGTGAGCCATCTCTGTCACCCATTCCCAGCTTCTGGCAAGCAGAGGCTAAGAACACTCCAGAGTAAATTTTTTACAGCCCTACCCATCCTGTCAAACAGCCACTGATGGACAGATCCTCCAGGAATATGTCTAGTTGTTTTTTTAACCCTTTGCAACATCCTACATCAAAGAGTTCCTTAGGTTAATTGTGCATTTGTGTGAAGAAACACTCCATTTTGTTTAGTTTAAACTTGCTGCTTAGGAATTTAATTTGCTGACTGTGACAGACACCCCAAGGCAATCTAGCTCGAATCTTGTGATCTCTGACAAATGGGAAAAAATGTTTTTAGCAAGGTTCACTGCAGGAATTATCCAGCTGATGCCTCATTTCAGGACATGTCAACACAGAAAGGTTTCCCAGCCTTTTTTTTCCTGGAACACGAGAAGGACCCTCCCTTCCCAAAGCAAGAGTACAAGTTGTCCCTGCTGGAGGCATGCCCTGACTGACAGCTTGGCCTCACCAGCAAATCAAGCCCCCAAAAGAGAGTGTGTGGAAGTAGATTTGGGGACCAGGCCAATGCTGGGGTCAGAGGGGTAGCCAAGTTAGTCTAGTGCAGCAAAACCCACCAGGACTCCTGTGGTACCTTAAAAACTAACATTTGTTCGCCCATAAGCTCGCTGCAATAAGCAGTCCTGGAGCCCCTGAGAGCCTGACAATTGCATGTGCCGGGGGCTGCTGATTATCTGTGAAGCTGCAGGCTCAGGCGCCTACCCGGGGCACTGGAGAGGCGGCACGCGGCGCCGCCAGACGCCCGTTCCCTCGGGAGGGAAGGTTTTGGCCTCGGGCTGGCTGCAGCCAGTCACACTCACAGCCGAGCCTAGCTGCCCGCAAGCGTTAGATCTGCGACAGCGGCCAGTCATTAGCACGCCCCACCCCTCGCGGCTGCGCTCAGGCGCTCCCTAAAAGGGCTGGGCTTCCAGATTGCCGTTTTCTGCCAGCAGCCTCAGCTGGGCAGCTCTCAGCTTTCGCGGACCAGCGCTCAGCGGGCAGGGTGCGTAGGGACGCGCGGCCCCTGGGAGGTTATAGCGTTCGGGTAGGTGCTACCGCCCGCGTGTCCCTTCGCGGCTCTGGAAGCGGGGGGTGCGCAGCGGCCGACAAACGGCGAGCGGCGCGGCCGGGCTTCGGGAGCAAGCGGAGGTACCTGGGCCTCAGCCCTTCTTTTCCTTTCAGTAACAAACGTATGGAGCTCTGCATTCGTGGAGGTGGAAGGGATTCGGGACACTCAGTCCAGGGCAGGGCCAAGCACTCTCCCCCCCCCTCCCCCCTTTTTTTTTTTGTAAGTCCTGAGATCCCTAAGTGGGCCCCTTTAAGAACTGACAAGCCTGGGTTTAGCAGGCTAGTGCTCAAACCACTGAGCTAGCCTTCTGTCCCCGCCTGCCTGCTTCCCTTGAAGGGTTGCCTTAGGTTCTGGCCTCCTGTGTGCCTCTGGCTGTTCTGGCCTCCTAGCTCTCTGGCTGCCCCTGACCGTGCTAGAGCGGCGCAGGCTAGTGGTATAATTCTTACTTGCTGACTTCAGCATACTTGGCAGTGGCTGGGGCGTGGACACCCGGACTCATGTTAGCCTCTCCTGTCTGTAAGCTAAAGCTGCCGGGAGCTGCTGTGGGGTTGTAAGCGTATCCCTCTTTCTGCCCTCGCAGTAATGCTGCATTAGCAGCCTCGGAAGTTGTGCTCGTGCCTCTGCCACAAATGGGGAGTGCAATGCCACTTCAGGGAAAGATCCATTTTCCTAGCTGTAGGGCGTGGCCGCAACACAGTTGAGAAACAAAAGAGTCTGTCAAGCCTGCTCTAAAATACTTCTGGGGCATTCTGTGCACAAGAGCATGAAATGCTGTAAAATCTGCATGTGTGTCAAAATAATGCACTAGGATCCCCCTGCTTGTAACTAGTTCTGTGACTAACTTAAACTATAGCACAATGGTAACCGAGAGTAAGCTGTGCTAGTCTATATACTATCAAAACAAAAAAAGCAGTCAAATTATTTTGTTAGTCTTTAAAGTGCCACTTACTAGGTGAGCTTTTGTGGGACAGACCCACTTCTTCAGACCATAGCCAGACCAGAACAGACTCAATATTTAAGGCATAGAGAACCAAAAATAGTAATGCAGGTTGACAAATCAGGAAAAAAAGGGTATTGGCACCGTTTTTTTTTTTTTTTTTTTTTTTTTTTTTCTGCCTTAAGTATTGAATCTGTTCTGGTATGGCTATGGTCTGAAAAGTGGGTTTGTCCCATGAAAGCTCACCTAATAAATTATTTTGTTTAGTCTCTAAACTGCTACTTTGCTTTTTTTTTTTTTTTGATAGTATATAGACTAGTGTGGCTTTCACTTTGCAACTAGATCTATTGTTTACGGTCAAGCCCTTAAGTACAATTGCATTTGCTGTGATCCTACTGACAGAGACTGAAAACTACAAGAGCTTTACCAAATATTCATAAACCTGAATTACCCACCAGGAGGGGGGAAAAAAACGCTAACAGGGCCAGATGAATACCCAGAGACCAGCTACTCCAAGACAGGCCCCAAAAAGCCAAGAACAGAACACCACAGGTCATTACCTACAGCCCACAACTTAAACCACTCTAACATATTATTAAAGACCTACAATCTATCCTTAATCAGGATGCTACACTGCACCTAGGGCCTTCTGACAGGCTGTTCTCTCTTACAGACAACCTCCCAACCTTATGAAGGTTCTAACCAATATCCACAGTCTATACTGCAGGAATACCAGTCCTGGAGCTTTTTCTTGCAACAAAGCCCGCTGCCGGCTTTGTCCACATCTATTCTGGTGATACCATCACTGGACCTAACCAGGTTATTCATAGAATCATGGGCACATTCTCATGTTCCTCAACTAACATCATATGTGCCAACAATGACCAGCTGCTTTGTATATTGGACAGACTTCAGACTCTCAGACAAAGAGATAATGGGCACAAAACTGACCTAAAACCACTCCTGATCCACAAACTGGTCAGCCAGCATTTTAATGGAGTTGGCCATTCTGTTAATGACTTAAAAATCTGTGTTTTACTGGAGCAGGATTTTCGCAACAGTTTTGAAAGAGGCTGCTGAACTCTTTTATGTTCAAATTCAACACATTTAAAATGTGGTTTGAACTGGGATGCAAATTTTCTGGGTCATTATAGTGCCTCTCTTGCATACTTGGCTTAATCTAATTCTTGACACTGCCCCCGCCCCCCAAGCTCCTCTACTCTCTGACTTGCTCACAGTGATTTTTTTTTTTTTTTTTTTTTTTCCCCTGATTGTCCACCTTTTTGGTTCTCTGTGCCTTAAATATTGAGTCTCTTCTGGTATGGCTATGGTCTGAAGAGGTGTGTCTGTCCCATGAAAGCTCACCTAATAAATTTATTTTGTTAGTCTTTAAAGTGCTACTTGACTGCTTTTTTGTTTTGATAGTATATAGACTAGCACAGCTCCCACTCTTACTATTCAGAAATGTATGTGTTTGTACAAAGTGTGGTGGTCAGGGTGGTTAAACACTGGTATAAATTACCTAGGGAGCTTGTGGAATCTCTCACAGGAGATTTTTAAGAGCGGGTTAGATGACCACCTATTGGAGATGTTCTAGTCAGTACTTAGCCCTGCTGAGGGGACAGGGAACTGGACTTGATGATCTCTTGAGGTCCCTTCCAGTTACAGTGTTCAGTGATTCAATGAAAGAAGAGGTTCTCTGTAGACAGCATCAAAGGGTCCTGTGGCACCTTATAGACTAACAGAAAAGTTTTGAGCGTGAGCACAGACTCACTTCATCAGATGACGTGAGTCTGTGCTCACGAAAGCTCATGCTCAACTTTTCTGTTAGTCTATAAGGTGCTACAGGACCCTTCATTGCTGTTACAGATCCAGACTAACACAGCTACCCACCGATACTTGTAGAGAGCATCTGTCACCTCATACTGATAGTTGTGTTGAATGGGCCAAAGTATAAAGCTACAGCAGCTGTGAATTCTGGTCAGTTATGAGTCAGGAGCCTTTTCCTGTTAACTGTCAATTACTTAAATATGCCTCTCCTGTAGTGTATGCCTGTTTGTACTGGGCCCCTGTCATACACTCTATTGATTCAGGATCATTCACCTGAGATGGATTTAGGCTGTTGGTTTGACCCAACCCTTCAGAGACTTAAGAAGTGACACTGGCAGAATTACTTAATCCATGTTTTGGCTTTTTGTATTTAGGCTAACATGGAATGATGTATTTAGCTGTAACAAGGATGCATGTTAAAGAGCATCTTCACTAAAGATAACTTGCTGTAAAATTAGCAGCTCTTGGCAACTTGCATTCTGAGTTTTAATGGTGTTGTGCCAAATCACAGGTATTCTCACAAAAATTGTGGTGATTTGAGAGGAGTAGAAGAAGGCTAGTGTTGTGCCACTATGTTTTTCCTTTTAAATAAAAGCTAACTATAGGCTGGTAAATCTTGTATTGAGCTCAGGTAAAATAAGAGAGCTTATTGAGCCATGTCAGTAAGGTATTGGAGGCCAAAATACCATTCAGTGTTTGGTTTTTATAGAAAATCACTTGTTTGGAAAGACTATTGTTGATAAAAGTAAATTACATGCCTTATCTGAATTTCTGTAAGGCACTTGACTTGTGAAGGCATCTGTGTTTTTAAAAGCAATATCTATTTTGACCTCATTTACATTGAGTTAACTGAGTTTCCGTCTGACTTTGGATCTGCCAACAATAATTGGTCTCTGCCATCTGGATCACTCAGGAAAAATGGAGTGTTTGTAGTAGTGCCAAATGAGGCCATATCTTTACCATGCATTCTTTATTCCGTATACTTAAGATGGTGTATCCCCACAAAACTGATTCTGTAAAGAGAATTCAAGAATCATTGATGACTCAGTGACTGAGACCCCCAGTGTGATGCAGTGGCGAAGGACCAACATGGTTCTCTTTATACATCCAAGAATTAACAAGCAAAATTAAGGGAATACTATTTCAATATATAAGCCAGTAATGGGTTTACCCATGCCACTGCATCTATTTCTAGTTCCCATACTTCAAAAACATCAAAAAGAGATCCAAGAAAAGTGTGGGCGGGGGGAATTTTGTAATGAGTTTGCAAGAATGCAGCTCTTTAATTTATCAGAAGGTTAAGTTTTTTTTACTTTATCATATTCTGCAAATTTCTACACAATGGAATGATATGAAGGGGCATAATTTGGTGCACAAAAAGCCTAACAGTCCAGTGACAGGCAGTGTGAAGTGGGGAAATTCAAAACAATAATTGAAGGAAAATCATCAACCCCTGGAATGAATTACTGAGGAAAGTAATCATTTATATTTAAATGCAAATGCTATAGCTTAACTGCAAGTTATTGGACTTGATGATGGAGCCAGCAGTTGTTCTCCCACACCCCCTTTTTTTTTGTGGCTGCACCATATTGTGGGGGCAGCGTATTACAGAACAGGGATGCTGAGTGGGGAGGAGACAGTTCTTTCAGTTCTAAGTCCTCCACCCCTCTCTCCCTTTTCTCCAAGGACTAGTAAGAGGCAGGTGAAGAAGAAGAATATCCTACAGATTTCCTGGGTCAAATCTGACATCTTGTGTTAGGAACTAGATCACAATGGGCCCCATGTGACTTTGAAGTTAATGAAAAGACCGCTGACCCTTGACAGCAAGAGTGGTAGAAGCTCAAAGACTACTGCTGTCCACATATTGCTGCTGTTGATGTATGAAAACTGGAGGTCTGCTGATAGCAGGAATGTGCTACAAGTCTGTCTTTATATTTGATTTGGCTGTCTCAGAAAGGACAAAAGTCAGTAAAATGTGGCTTGTCCATAGCAATAGAACTGTGTGTTCCTTTCCTAGTTCTCTGCTTTAGTCATGTCAGTTATCAAAATACTTTAGTAAGAAGCTTTACTTATTCACACCTAAAGCAGTTCCTGCAGGAAAGACCCTGACATCAGGGAAAGCAACTACCTGTCTCTTCCCTCTGTCTTGCAGACAACCACTTTCACTTCTGCTAAAATGATGAGCAAAATAGCTAACATCCTCATTAGGCTTTAGAGTTTAGTGAATGGAGATAATACTGAAGTCTACCAGAGACTGCAGCCAGTCTATTTTTTTTTTTTTTTTTTTTTTACTTGGGTCACATTTTACATACTTTCTTCAGAGCCCAATAAGCAGAAGCTACGGTGATGGGATAACAAGTATGTTAAAATCCGCACAAGGGTGGTGGCAGTAGGACCCTGTATGATGCCTGTAAAATCAGTACATCTGGTCACCCTTGGAGAACATAGCTTTTTATTACTAAGTTGAGATTCTGAGGAATCTGTGTCATGGGGCCACAGTTAGAACAATTATTCAGAACCATTGTTATAGGTATTTTGTGTAACCCATATCACAGTAGCCAATGCCTGACACTACAGGCTGAACCTCTCTAGTTCAGCACTTTTTTCATCTGGCAAAAATCCGTAATCCGGCATGATTTTAGTTAGCTGGACAACAACTCCTCACTGGTGTGGCAAAGTTTCCATGGTCCCATGAAGTTTTTCAGCCACCAGTCCTGGTCCTCGGTGTTCTGTGCTGTTTTGCTGCATTTTACCCCTAAATGGCTGAGTCCAGTAAGCAATAGAAGGGTTGGTAATGCTGCTAGACAATATTGACCTCCCATGTTCTGGGCAAAACCTTGTTTGGCACCAGTCAGTCCCAAGGAGTGCCTGAATAAAGGTTCAACCTGTAGTAAATTTCTTACCCAAACATCTGGTGGGATATGGGAGCATCAGCTCTACTTCAGCACCTCGGTCCCCATTTAGAATCCAAGTCCTGATGGTTTTGTAGATACCTTCTAAGTATGAAATGTTCTGAGCTAAGGAATGTAATCCTAACTGTGTGTTTGTTTGTTTTTTTTCTTTCTAGATCGAGGAAGAAACATGAATGGGAACAAAACAAATTGCATCCTGCTCACAGTCTTCTTTATTCTGGCTGTGTTTTGCAGTTCTGGTTGGTATCCTGGAAAGCCTATATTAAAGGGCAAATGATGAGACACATCAGATGCAAGTACCAGTAGAGGGTGCTGAGCAAATATTTGAGGGAGCATCCTCTCTTTAACTTATTTCAAATGGTAGAACTGCTTTCCAGAAGCTATTCTGTCCCTCTAGCTACAGTAGGCATGGTGATCTCTTGTGCTGTCCAGCCTTTGGGAAGCATACCCTTTGCCTTGATGAACTTAACCACACATAGTTTTGCCAAGTTCCTGTGATGGAGGTCTTCCCATCTGCATTTTCAATTGTAGGATTCGTTGCATTTCAGACAGAACCAACTGTAGCCTAGTGCAATAACAGAATCCTATTTCAGCAATAGACCATCCTTAGTACAAATCAAGGACAAGCAAATAAAGAGCTTGGAATATATGGACTGACTTGTTGCATAGGATGTGTTTTGGCTGTATTCAAATCAGTGTTAAAGGTGCAAACATTACAGAACTGAAGTAGGGTGCATGGGGAAATTTTGTAGAGGAATCCTTAAGACCATCCTATGTAGGATGGCCTAGGTTTTTTCTATTTAATAGATATTAATTATGAAATAGACTTTACAGTTTATAAACCAAAGAAGTCTTTTTCAGATTTCTCCCCCACAAGGCAGAGGTAGGTGAGTGAGACCAAGTGAGCACACACAGATGCCAGCATCTATAAGGATTCTTTCGGGGGGGAGGCAGGAGGTCCCTGTCTCTTCCTTTTGCAAGAAGAAAGGGGAAATTTGTCTTGTTCCCTATGTCCCCTTCTCTTCCACTCTTCTGACCAATTTCTTCTCTGAGGGAAAAACTTGATGACAACCCATTAGAATGGGTTATGTTTTGATCTTTCAAATGAGACTTCACACTGAAGCAGGCTTGAATAGGCATCTTGTGAGGAAACTTCTGATCTCCTCTTCAGAGTAGGGGACAGAGGATTGTGTGATCTAAGCTGAGGGCTTTCTTTTTACTCCCTAACTGAGATGGGCAGAAGAAAAGAAGCAGTGTCTTCATGAATCCTGCGGGCTGAAGGGCTTCAGTCCTAACCCTGCTATCTCTAACATCCTTACCTCCCTGGACCAAGTCCACATATCTTCCTCCTGCCCAGACTCCCTCACCCTCCACATCCCCTGGCTTTGAGGAGAGGGGGCCCTCATTCCACCCCACTTAATTTTTGTACAGCTTCTGTTGTAATCAATCCTTTGTCCTTTTTCTCGCTCTGAAGGCAGCCCAAGTAGTGGGAGTCATGAGAGAACCACCCTCACAACAGGTTTGACCCCCCCGCTTCCCATTTTACTTGGGACCCCATAGTTAGAACACCGTGAAACTTGAGACTTAAACCGTGGAAAATGTGAAATGGGGCCCATTTAGTATTAGATGTGCTCTTCCAGAAGATGGTCCTCTGGAGTACATCTTCTAGAGGATCATCTTCCGGAAAAAGTGGCATGTGTAGAAATGGCCCAAGAGAGGAGAAACCAAGCAGTTCTACCTCTTGATGTTCACAACTCCACATTAGCTGCTGATAATGGGCCACATCCTCTGTGAATGAACTGACCTTGCCAGCTCTGGCCCTCCTCTTGACTGTGATTTTCCCCCCTTTTCATGAGCCTGTAAATGTAGACCCTCTTCTGGAACCCCCACTCATGCATCTGATGATGTGGGATTTTGCCCACAGAAGCTTATGCTCCAAAATATCTTAGTCTACAACGTGCCACAGGACTTGTTGCTTTTGAGGATTAAGAGTGACGTACTTGGTAGCAAAGAACAGCAGGGAAAAATTGACTTGCTAAAACATTGTGAAGGGATGGTAAAGTGAAGGGATGGTACTAAATGAATTCATGAGAAGGAGGGAGTGAGAATGATGGAACTAAGAGGAGGTAAGCATTTAGAAAGATACAAGTTAAATGTTGGTGAAGGGGGATGTGCAGCAGTACAGATCTCACTGGCAAAATAAAGGAGAAGAGGATGATGATGTAGGTTGAAGCCTTTGGCTGTGTGAAGCAGCAGTTTCATAATCCGTTTAAATCCAGCCCCAATTGCTCTGGACCTTGTTGGACTCAGTCCTGAGAAGTCCCTGCCAGCTGCTACAATTCAGGCTGTCTGGAACAGGAAGTAGTTCCATAACTATCTCCCTGGATTCTGTGGCTCTATTAGGAGCTGAATAGGTCTTCATTGATGGAATCAGAATACTACAGCATTAGGTGGTTTGTCATTAAATTATTGCTGTGCTCAAACTAGATTATCATGAAGTTATGGTTCAGGGATTCTTAATTTTCAGATTGTTGGGTTAAGATGTTCAATTACATCAGAACATAAAATGTAGAAGGAAAAAGAAGCCACTTACTAAGTATTTGTTTTTTTTTCCCCACCCCCTCTTTCCCTCCCTCTCTCTCAGGGTACATGCTAAAGTGTTACAAGTGTGCACTTTCTGCTGGGCCATGTAAGACAAATGTTACCTGCTCAAATGACTTGGATTCTTGCCTGTTGCTTAAAATCGGTATGTTTGCAATCTCAGATTTGGTAGATTTAAATACAGTGAACTAGCTCTTTCATTTTTAGTTATTCCAATGTAATCAAATGATTTTTGTTTCTGCAGTCTATATGAATCTCAATCTGAAGATGTCTTACTGATGATCTTACTTCCTTCAGTGTAATGTAGGATTGTGTGCATGAACGCAGTTTGAACTGTAAAATACCTAACGGATGTTCCAAAGGGACATAGCTCTATGCAATACTTTTTGCTTTAACAAAAACCTGTATTCACCTGAATCATCTGGCTCTTCCCCCCGCCCCAAACTGGCACAAAACCACAGGTTTTATGGCTTGAAAGATCTGACTCTTGCAAATAAGCATCCAGCAAGCTACTGTGTTAGTGGGTGTGGGGGAGAACTCTGTAAAAGGAAGACCTCTCGCTGCTAGCTGGGAGTCCAGCACACTCTACTTGCCTGATTTAGGATTAGGGATATAGATGGCTTCTTCGTGCCAAATGGGATGTGAATAAGGAGTACATGGCACTTTGGCTTTTACTGCAATCCAGTTTAGAAACTGCATTTGGTTTTCTTTTAAATCTGCCAGTGGTGTTCCCTGCTTCTCATTCCTGCTAGAGATAAGTGCAAATGAGAATTCGAGGAATCAGGACCTGAATTTCACAACTAGTCCATTTGGCCAGATTAGGTACTGCAGGTTGAACCTCTCTTGCCTGACACCATCAGGATCTGACTGGTGTTGGATGAGAGAATTTGCTGGATGATGAGGAGGTCAGTATTTCCTGACGCATTACCAATGCTTCTGTTGCTTTTTGGTCTCTTGAATGACATTTAGGGGCAAACTACAGCAAAATAACAGCACAGAACACTGAGAGCCAGGACTGGTGGCTGTAAACAAACTTTATGGGACCATGGGAAAGTTAGCTACACACAAGTGGTGGTCCAGCTAACTAAACTCATGCCATTGTGGAGCTTGCTGGCTGAGGTTTCTGGATTAGAGAGGTGTTGGTTTTATATTCTGTTTAGGAGTCAGTTGCCTGTCAACTGTCGTACTTAATTTGAGAGATGAGCCAGAGCCACAAAACTCAAGGATATCTCTTGTGTATGTGGTGTCCTGCCATCTATTGAAATGAGTCTCTGTGAAATTTGAATTCTCATGGAAAAATTCTGTTTTGGACTCTTCTATACCTGCAATCCAGAACAGCTCACAAGAGTACTGTTATAACAAAGGCAAATCCCTGGGAACATGTAATGGCTCTTTGGCTGTGTACGTGCCAGCGCTACTCCAAAATAAGCTATTTCAAAATAGTTGTTTTCAGAATATCATTTTGAAATAGCACCCAGCTCTTTTGAAATAACATTTCTGGGTCCATAGTGCCATTGGAGCCCATTATGGCTTATTTCGAAATAGTGCTATTTTGTGTCTTAATTGTACCTATTTCGAAATAGGCATTATTCCTATCAAGTTTACCAGAATTGAAACATGCCTGCTATTTTGATTTTTATTTCAAAATGGCGTGTGTTTGGACACTGCCAAAGTTATTTTGAAATAACAGCAGTTATTTTGAAGTGTCTTTGCCATGCAGGCACAGCCTTTGAATACCCTTGCAAAACAATTCTTTACAGAAGCTAGTACTACTGTATATCTTTTTATTTCTTTTAAAGGTGAACAGACCATCTCTGACTGCTTCAAATATGCCACCTGTGACATCGCACAACTTAAAGAGCAATTCCATGTGGACAACTTCAATTACAAGTGTTGCCAAAAAGACTTATGCAACATGAGTCCAACCATGATGACTAGTAAAGCAGTCTTAAGCATCACTGCCATAATGACCACTATCTGGATACTCTGCTTTTAAGATAGGAGTGGGGGCGATGGTCTTGTTAAATACATATAAACATGGTGTTGTGGAAAAAATTTTGTGCCCAGCACAGTTGTATTTGAGAAAGCAGACTTAGAAAAACATACGTTTTGAAAAAATAACTAAAATTTAAGGAAAGTATGTAAGTGAACTTCTCTACAGAAGTTTATCTGGAGTAAATTCTGTCTGTTGCTTACAATGAGCTTCACACTTCCTCTGATTTGATTTGTCCTTTTTTTTTTTTTTTTTTTTGCATTCCAGTTGTAGCAATGTTGTATAGCCTTCCAAAAGTGTGTTTAAACATATTGCTTAAGTTGATAAGGCTGCTCTTTGAAATTGGTAGGAGTTGGTCTTGTCCAGCAGCTTTTCCATAATAGGTGAATTAGTTAAATATATTCTAGCAAACACTTAATCTCCGTATTAGAAGTTGTCTGCTTTTTTATGTAATATCTAACCACTAAAATTGCATTATGCTTTGTTGCTCTGTAGCTGGTAATGCACTGCCTGATGAAACGTGAATACTCCTGATGGTCTTTTTCAGTAAAATGCAATTAAAGGATAACCCCAGTCAGTCCTTATTTTCCTGCAGAACTTTGTTTCTTTTCTTAGAACTGAAAACACAATAGTGTCCACATAGGAGCAGAGGCTGCCACTGCCAAAACACCCTTTCAGCAGGGCTATCCATACTTTCGAAAGAGTGTCTACGCTGTCCCAAACTCCCTTTTGAAAGCAAGGGCCAGGAAATGCCGCAGGTGGGATTGCAGGCTGGACAAGCCCATCTGGGGCCTCAGCCAGCTGCTTACTTAAAGGACCCCTCCAATACCCTCACCCTGCACAGCACAAGGCCTGCAGAGCTGCTACAAGCACGGTAGATGCCAGTGCTCACAGAACAGCATGGTCACCTTGCTGTCCACGGCAGTGGTGGCTGCCCTGCACCTCCTGCTTGGGGGCTGCTCCTCTCACATGGCCATGGACACCTGCACAGGTGCCTCCTCCCTGGGTTCTCCAAATCTGGAGTTACCCCACCAGCTCAGAGTGGTGGAAGCACCTTGTCATGGGGGAGTGAGATGACAACAGGTGGCTCCAGAATTTCCAGAGGAGGTGGCAGACCTTCCTGGAGCTCTGCCAGTGGCTGGCCTTTGCCCTGAGCCACCAGGAACCCTAGCTGTGCCGCACCCTCCCCAGCAAGAAGATCATCACAGTAGCTCTCTGGAAGCTGGCCACTCCAGATGGCCACCATGCCCTAGGCCATCAGTTTGGCATGGGCAAGGCCACAGTCAGGGCTAGCGCCATGGAGGTAAGAAAGCTTGGGCCGCACACCTGGGAGGGGGGAGGCCAAGAAAGGAGGCCCCTGAGAGCTGGCAGTGAGGCCTGGCACACCCCATATGCCCTCATCGGTGCATATGTCCTCCATCCAGTGCAGGTGGCTTGTGCATTGAACACAGGGCTATGCCAGAGGGCGATCCCCCTAGGGGACCTCAATGTGGCCATTGCTGGCTTTGCAGCTCTTGGGTTCCCAGAATGTTTCAGTGCCTTCGATGGCACCCATATCCCAATCTATGCTCCTGAACACAGCGGGGTCAATATATAAACAGGAAAGGATGCTGCTTGGTGGTGCTGCAGGCCATTGTGGACAGCAGCAGCTGGTTCCAGGACATCTTATGTGGGCAGGCCTGGCTCCCTCCATGATGCATGAGTCTTCAGGCACTCCAGGCTATATGGTCACATGGCTGTATGTCCCTGCCTCTTTCGGCTGGAGATCCTGCTTGGGGACTCTATGCTGCCTATCTCCTCCAGACCTGGCTCATGCAGCCATATACAGACCACCCCAGCCCAGCTCAACCACCTCCACAATGTGGAGTGCACCTTTGGGCATTTGAAGGGTCCCTGGTACTGTCTCCTGGCATGCCTGGAAGTGGGTCTCCTGAATGTCCCCCCAAGTGGTGGGTGCCTGCTGCCTCCTCCATAATATTGGTGAGAGCAAGGAGGAGGCCTTCATCCAGGGCTGGGCAGCTGAGTTGGGTCTGTGCTACCCACAGCTGGCTGCCACCCCTAGCTGGCAGGCCCACTAAGCTGGGGTCTGTGTTGCTGGGAGGCCCTATGTGAGCACTTTGCCAAGCAGTCCCAATGAGTGCAGCCTTGCCCATCCCCAGCAGGTCCACTGCATTCTCCCTTCCTGCCATGAGCATGCAGCATGCAGGGTTGTGGGCTAAACAAAGTGTGTATTCTGTATAACCAAATGTTGTACTTATTAACTCCAACATGCATGGGAACCGTTGGACAAACTACACAGGAGTGGGGGCAGAGGGTGAACTATTTACACAGGGAAGGGGACAGGGGTGGCCTGCAGGGGGGGCCCTTACAGCAGGGCAGGAGTGGAGGGCCCCATGCCATGTGACACCCCCCACTTCAGGTCCCCAGTAAGGCAGGGGAGGTAGGAGTGGGGGTCATCTTAAGCCAGGGGGTCAGCTGCAATGGGGGCCTCTCTGGGGGGCTGTCAGGTAGGGCCACAGCAGGAGGGGTGGCTGGAGGGGGCAGCTGAGCTAGGAGTTCCTGGAAGGTGCCAGCCTCCTCCCTCAGGGTGCCCATCAGTTCTGCCCAGGCTGTCTCGCACCAGGTGGCCTCACCCTCCTCCAGGCAGAGGCACTGCTGTACCGCCTCCATCTTGTGCCACAGGGAGGCAGTGAGCTGGAGGTCCTCAGTAGCTTCCCCCTCTAGCCCTTCCTGGAGCGGCGATGCCCTGGTGCTAGTGCTGGAGCTGTGTGGTTGCTATCCCTTGCCTCAGTGGGGCTGTCCAGCATCACGGGGGGTGAGGCCTTCTGATGGCACAGCTCTGAAGAGAGGGACGGGCCACGAGTCCTGACTTCTGCCCTGGGGGCTGCACCCTGTGTTGCCCCATGGGCAGTGGGTCCCTGTCCAATGGCAGGGCAGCCCTGGGGGACGATGGTGGCAGAGGGTGTCTCTGGCCCCCTGGGGGCAGCTCTTTTGTGCTGTCCAGCCCTGCCTGCCTTCTCCCTCTGGCAATGGGCTGTGACGCTACCTATGGGAGCAGGTGCTGAAGGCTATGGGCAGTCCTAATTTCATCCTGTAGCCAGCCAGGGTCTGCTGGGGTTGTAGGAGGGGTCCTCTGGTCCTGTGATCTGGGGTGTGTGCCTTGTTGGGTACTTATGTGAGGGTCCACTGCCACTGTCAGGGGATGGCTGGTTGGCTGAGGCACAGCTAGAGGTGTGGGAGGGGAAATCTATCATGAGCTCACACTCCTTGTTGGACCAATCAGCAGCTGGCCCTGGCTCGTCACCATCCTTGGGCTGGTGCATCTCGGTGAAGGTGTTGAGAATGACGGTCGAGGAGGTGGTGTCCCAGGGCCCCACAGCTCATTATAGAAGGAGCGGGAGGTGAGTGCTGCCCTGACCAGCTGGCTGAATCCCTAGCTTGGGTGCATCTGTGCTGCAGCTATTTGACCTTACTCCTGACCTGATCAGGAGTGCACAGAGGGTGGCTCAGGTTGACAGGCCATGTGGCCATGTTCTGCTGTTTTGTGCCCATTTTGTGCAGAACTTCTTTCTCCTGCTATAGGCCCAGGAGGTCCTGGAGCTCATGCTCCGTCCAGGAGAGGGCTCGCTTCCCTGCCCCCCAGCTGGACCCCTGCAAGTCCTGGGCACACTTGGAGGGGAGTCCTGGGCCTCCTTGTATGGCTGGCTGCTGGCCATGCTGCTCCAGGGGCTGCTAGGGGTCTCACTGGGGTGTACAGGGGCAGCATGTGTGAAGGCTGCCACTCTACATGCAACAGGGTCTCTGAGTCCATGACACTTTCAGGGCTACTGCATGCACAGATCATAGAGCCCCGCAGGCACTGGGCAGCATGTTTCTGTGTCCCAGCTGACCGGTGCCATGGTGGATCCACTCTTTCAAAAGAGCAGGTTGTGGAGCACCTACACATATCTTTTGAAAGCACCTTTCAAAAGTGGGGGCTTTACCTTTTATTTCAAGTTTGGAAGAGCAATTTCACAAGCGGGGGCACGTTTGTTCAATTTGTCTTTTGAAAGAGTGCCAAGGTGTGCATAGACGCTGTGTGTGCTCTTTCAAAAGCGGGCCTGGAATTTCAAAAATACTGGCTAGCCTAGACGTGGCTAATGAGAAGCATGCCTCTACTTACAGAAGTGGTAAAGTGAGTGACTGCACTTGTTCTTTTTGGATCCTTCATCTTTCACCTGTGCCAGTCAGTCTTCTATGCTAATCATATACTTCAGGTTGGCTACTGTGTCTTTGGATAGATTTGAAAGGTACCATGCAAAGGTCCTTAATTTCAAATATTTAGCTTGTTAATAAGGGAACTAGGGAGGTGGGCTGGACTGAAGATTCAAGGTGTTGAATGTGGAAGAGACTTGGAATTACTCTGTCAAAGCTGCAGAAGCTATCAAAAGCCTTTATCCCAAGTAAGGGGAAAACTTCATAGGAAAGGTTGCAGAACAACCTGGATGAGCAAGCATCTCATGGAGGTGACTAAACAAGACCAGAAATTCAGAATTTCCAGGTCTGAAGAAGTGAGTCTGTCCCATGAAACCTAATAAATCATTCTGGTAGTCTTTAAAGTGCTACAGGATGCACAGGGCTGCTTTTTTTTGCTCCAGGATGTACTTCGTAGTTTTCTGTGAGGAAAAGAAGTGAGACCCCTATGCACTGAAGATGGATTGGACATTAAAGATTATGTAGGCATAGTTTACAAATAATCTAAACAAATAATTTGCCTTAGGTTTTAAAGAAGCTGATACAGATCTTACAGGTAGTGCAAGGTAGCTAATGGCAGCAAGGATATGAAGGTAGAAATTACCATACCTGAGAAAGTAGTAAAATTCAAACCTCTTGAAGGGATAAATGGGGGCAGAAGCTTGGATAATCTCCATCTAAAAATGTTAAAGGAACTTGCACCTTAAATTGCAAGAGCATAAGAATAGTCAGACTTGGCCAGACCAAAGGTTCATCTAGTCCAGTATCCTGCCTTCTAAATTCTAACAGTGGCCTTTGCTGGCTGCTTTAGATGGAATGAATAGGATAAGTAGTCAACAAGTTATCCATCTGCTGTTGCCCTTTCCCAGCTTCTGACACACATAAGAAGCTGGGGACACCACCCTCTGCCCATGCTGGCTAATACCCATTGATTGATTTGTCCTCCATGAATTTATTCACTTCTTTTTTGAACCCTATTACAGTCTTGGCCACCAAAACATCCTCCAGCAAAGAGTTCCACAAGCAGACTGTTACTGGAAGAAATGCTTTGTTTCGAATTGGATTGCAAGCCCAATAGCAAGAAATGGAACAAAAAGTGATCTAGGAAATAACAGGCCTGTTAGTTTGCCTTCACTGTATGTAAGGTCTTGGAACGAATTTTAAAAGAGAAAATATTAAGGACACAGAAGTGAATGGTGATTGGAATAAAATACAACATGATTTTAGGAAAGATAGATTGTGCCAGACCAACCTGCTCTCCTTCTTTGAGATAATTGATTCTTTTGACAAAAGAAATGCAATAATTATCTCTAATCTATCTGCATTTCAGTAAAGGCATCAGACACAGTTTCACCCAGGAAATTATTGGTTAAATTGGAGAAGACGCAGATTAATATGAGCATTGGAAGGCAGATAAGGGACCAGTTGCCAACCTCAGTGGGTCATACTGAAAGGTGGATTATCAGGCTGGACAGAGGTTACTTGAGGAGTTCCTCAGGGATTAGTTTGGGACCAATGTTATTTAACATTTTTATTACTGACCATGGCACAAAAAGAGAGAGTGAGCTAATAAAATATGTTGATGACACTATGTTGGGAGGAATAGCCAGTACGGAGAAGGATGGGAATCCTCTAGAAGATCTGGATGACTTTGTAAACTTGTCTAATAGAAAGAAGATGAAACTTGTGCAAGGTCATGCATTTAGGGACTAACAAGAATTTTCCTATTAGCTAGCAACTTATCATTTGGAAGCAACATAAGAGGAGAAAGATCTGGTATAGGCTCTCACCTGTACCTAAGCCCCTAGACTGCTTTGGACTTCCAGATTGCTGCCACTTTGCTTAACTACAGAGCAGAGACCACAGCGTTTGCTTGAGTTTATAGACTGCCACAGCTCTTCCTTGTTTACTGGCCAAAGATCTCAGTGCTGCCCTGTCTTCTTAAGGGTGGTGGCCCATTAACTGCCTATAATTCTCCCCGCTTTTGAGATTATTCCTGCCAATCAGACTGCGAGGAGGTGTGGCCTGCACAGAAGCAGACACAGAGGGATAGCCACATCAGTTTACAGGAATAACAAGGCTGGTGAAAGCTCAGCTGAGATATTTATATTTGTGAGCTGGCTGCTGGTGCCAGCTTGAGCCATATGCTTTGAGCCATAGCAACATCGCACATTAAAGAACCTCCAAGTTACAAGACAGGTAGAGACAGAACCCTCTTATCAGTATGGCTGATCTCTGGAACACCACAGTGGCGGAGTTACAGGAGTTGCATCCCAGCATCAGTGAACTGAGGTTACTTATAAATTACTTATAAAACAGACCTCAACTGATTCAAAAAAGTGGGAGCAAAGTACAAAATTACAGTTTATTGTCTCTTTGTTTAGTTTGGGTAAAGGAAATAAAGCAAAAAGATGCTATGACATGAAGGAAGCAGCAGAAAAGGCAGATTGAGCAAAGAAGCATAAGTTCACCAAGAAGCTTGGATGGAGGAGTCATGTGCACAGGGAGATCTATAAGTTGCTGAGCAGAAGAAATTGAAGCGCGTGGTCATGCTGCACTTATATACCATTAGGCAAAATGGGATACCTGCTCCAAACAGGAACCAGAAGGGGATCTCTGTTCTCCTACAGGGCGTGCACGCAGAGCTGAATTTATGGGCTGGTTATTATGGCTTGCCAATAGCCCCATCTGACCAGGAGATATTCAGGCTACAGTGCGAGGGAACAGAGGGAAATCTACTTTGAGAGAGAGGACTCTTTGGGTGTGTGAGAAGGACGCTTAAACTGAGGACAATACTAAATTGATAAGATCTTTTATTAAAATAAATGAAAAAAACCCCCAAATGTTTTGAAACACAGCACTATAAAATAGCAATGCAATTCTATAACTCCTGGTTGTAACGTTTCTTTTAGAAAGAAGTACTTAGTCTAACATATTCACACCCCTTCCTGAAGACTTGATGGTAGGAGATGGAGGACCAGCCTTGGCCTGCCATGCCTAGCGAATTGGATGGCTCAGACAGGTTCAAATGAGTGGCTAACAACTATTACAAACGCTAAGCAAAAAGCTTGATAGAAGGAAGAAGAAGATGATGACAACTGACGCTTGGTGAAAGCAGGAAAGTGAGGAGGGCAGAGGGAGAGAGTGTGTAGGGCTGTCTGTGAACTGCAGCCACATTCCCTTCAGGGGTATTCCCCAAGCAAGCAGGAACGTCAGATGATGGTTGGCGTGAATCACACATCCACTGATGTGTGTCCTGCAGGATGTGCATTTCAACTGCAATCTCCCTGTTTTCTGAGGTAATTAATAATTCCCAATCACTCCCATGCCATGGTAAGGGAAGAAACCATCTCTGCTGCTATTCTCCTTCCAGGTGGATGGGATAACAGGATATATTTCTCTTGCATCTCCTTCGATATCACAGGCAATAGTACGGTGCCAAATGGAGATGGGCCAAATCGCTGATGCTATTTATATTAACCTTTCCAAGGAATTTGATATTGTAGCTTGTTCACCCCTTATGAAAATCATGCTTGGGGAAAGTTTCATTAGTCTGTTTTAACTTCCAATTTCTTGGCACTATAACTTGTTATAATTTACAGGTGATTTTAAATTATGGGCCATTGAGAGCAAGAGCTGAATGATTCAGTCCTTTAATGATTAGATGTTAAACCCACATCATTAGTGATAAGATACAGTTGATTATATTACTAATAAACTACACCTCTTCCCCCTGCAAAACACCCATAATTGCTTTATTGGCAACAATTTTATTCTTTAGATTAAAAATAAAATTCAAGCCATTCTGCTGTTATGTTCTATGCTGAGAGTGAGGACCTGTGAATAGCAGTATTATTAATTATGATCTGGATGGATCTTTCAAATTCTCTGGGGTCAGACTAAGTCTTTGCTTAGGAGGGAGACCGCCAAGAAAATATAAAGGTGTTGCAGGGAACAATGCTGAATATGCAAACTCTCAGTAAATAAAGTACGACATCAAGGTTGGCACATAGTTATAGCAAGAGAGGGTAAAAAAATAAATGTAATAAACCAATGTTGGATTTTATTTTACTTGGTCTAAAGGCTGCCCCTAGCTAGACCTATACAATGTCATGGACCACCAAACAACAGATACTTGACAAGAGCTCCCATTTAAATGATAACCATTAGCTAAGTTACTTAACCATTATGCATGGAGTGTAATTCTTAGATTTTAGTAAAAAACATTTTCTTAATGCAGTCTTTTGTTCACCGCAAGGAAATAAGGCTCTTAATCAACTGCACACCACAAGAAAGCTGATCTGGTTGGACTAGAAAACTGACAAAGACAAAGAGTCTAAGAATGCAGCTATAAAGATGCTTCAATTAACTAATAAAAGTCCTGGCTGGTTTCTTTTAAGTTATTTTTACTATAAATATGTTCCTACTTTTCCAGGTAAGAGCAAAAGAACCCAATTCATCATGACCAAAGAGGAATATCAATTCATCCAGCCCTCCCAAGTAATGGCAGTATTGAACTTGTAACAGGAGAGCATGAGGATCTGCTTACATAAATTCTTGATCAGGCAAATGAAAGAAGTAAAAGTCAATAGACCACAGAAAAGGCATGGTAAGTATGTTTGATGTAAAGCAAATAAGTAATTCCAACTTTAAATACGCCATCTTTAAAGTGCAAGTTGCAGCTTATTGCTGTTTATTGCTCAAGTCTCCTCCTCAGATCTTTTTAGCTTCTATTTTATATATTAAGGAACCATATTTAGAGCAATCTCTTGTACTTAATTAGGACTGGTTGAATTTTTTTTAACTGAAAAGCTTTTTCGTTTAAAAATGGGGTTTCATCGCAAATATTTTTAGTACAAGCTGGACCTCCTTGGTCCGGCACCCTCAGGACATGACCAGGACTGAATCAGGGATTTTGCCAGCTCAGAAGAGTTCAGTGCTCCTCTGCTGATCTCTGCCCCCTCTCCCTGCCCCCTGCTTCCAGGCTCAAGTCCTGGCCATTGACCTGCTGCTGGCCATCAGCCTGGGACACTTTCTGGCTTCCCAGAAACAATTCCCTGTCCCTAGTCACAGCTTTCCAGCCCCAGTTGTGGTTCCCTGGCACAGCTGGCTTCCCAGCCCTGGTCACTGCTCCCTGGTCACATCTCCCCGCTCTCTCGGCCACAGGCTGGTTGCTCAGCTCCCATCGGGTCTCCTGCCCCCCAGACTCCCAGCTGCTCTCTGGAACACTGTGGTCCAGCAACATCTGTGGTCCTGCTGGAACACAGATGTTGCTGCCCTGACAGGTGGGTTTTTTGAAAAAAAGAAATCTTGAAAATTAGAAAGGTTTTTATTTTGAAACAGAGGGTGATTCTCCTACTTTTCTCAGCTTTAAGTTTGTTTACTTTGGAGAGAGAGGAGAAAAAATTAAAATAAAGTTGGAGAAAATGAGGGGAAAGAAACTGTCATCACGTTTCTACTTTTTCCTACTTAAAAAAGTTGAGGTTGACAAGGAAAAAAAGAAAGCAGAGAAAGCAACAGGAAAGCCCATCTCCTTAAAAAACAATACAACAAAACCAAACCAAACCAAACCAAACCAAACCAAACATGCCCATGTAGTAAGATGAAGACCTAAGCCCAGACTGCACAGGCCTGGTTTGGGGCCTAAGGCCAAGCAACAATGAGCAAAATATAGCAAAAAGCGAAGCTAAGCTGTGAGCAACAGGCAAGCACCTGATAACAGAACTTGGCGCAAACAGGACTGAAAGTACAAAACCTTAATTGGTAATCGGCCCAGGTGCAGAACAATGATTGGTACAGGTCATAAGTTGAAATCACAAGGTGCCACTAGCTCAGTAAAAAAGACCTTGGTATCTGCTCCTCACAGGTACCCATCCAGGTCCAGGAAAGGGTCTAAAATGACAGCATGATGGATAAGAGATGATCAAACCAAAGCAGGAGGTACAGGGTGATGGGTGGTATCTAGATTGCGTCAGAGGGTGGCAACCAGATATATCAGCAGTGAAGAGTGATTTGTTTGTATCTGCATATAAAGTGCAACGACTGTATTCTCAATTGGCCATCTACTGAGTATCTCACCTCCAATGATTGCATGCATGTGATTCCTGAAAATAATGCAGGGGCCCAGAATGTTTGTTTTAAATTGAGACGAATATAGGAAGAAAGAATTTTTGGTTTCCCCATACACTATACTGGTGATGGGGAGAGTCTTATGTGGGGTCCTGGACTGTTTTTTAAAGTTAGAAGAAAGAGAATAGAAAAATTCAGGAAAAAAAGAAAGTTTGGTTTCCCCCCCAGAATCAGCAAGCCCCGACATGAGCGAGGGGGCAGTGCAGTGGGGTTTAAGGTGCCAGTTGAAGTGGTCCTTCCCTTGCAGCAGCAAGCCCTTTAGCCACTCGGGGAGACCTTTTCCCCGGCAGCAGCAACAAGACCTTTAGCGGCCGAGGAGACTTTTCCCCAGTGGCAGCAAATCCCGGTATGAGCCAAGGGAGAGGGATTCAGTGGAGAACCAGTTGAGGTGGTCCTTCCCTGGAAGTAGCAAGCCCTTTAGCTGGTGGGGGTGGCTTTTCCCTGATGGCAGCAAGGCCTGGAATGGGCGAAGTGGGGATCAGTAGTTGGGAGGGCCAGTTGAGGTAGTTCTTCCCCACGGCGGCAGCAAAGCCCCCAGTATCTTAACTGCCAGGGGAGACTTCCTCACGGCAGCAGCAAAGCCCAGAATATCTTTCCCGCCCTTGAAGCCCTAAATGCACGACTGGCAGCATGGTCAGCACTGAATGGCAGGCGCATCCTTTCATTGGGTTGGGGGCTACCACATGATGTGGCAGAGCGCGGGAAAGCCCCAGACTCTGTGGTGGCTGTGGGGGAGGGAAGGGAAGGGAAGGGAAGTTTGTTGGTGCGTAATGCAGGCACGACCCCCAGCACAGCCTTGTTGACATATGGTACAGTGGGGCAGCGGCTGGCGCCAGGCAGCACAAAAAAACCAAGTGTACAGACAGATCCATGAACTCCCGGCAGGGGCTATTTGAAAGGGTAGATGCACTCACAGTGCTAATAGCAAAGCAAGAAAGACATTTCTCAGGCTGTCATAAACTAACATGAGCTCACAGCTAAAAGCTCGCTGCTCCTGCTTGGAAATTCAGGCTCTTCCTGTTATTGGAGAGCAGCGGCCAGAGGGAGATCTGAAGTGCATTATGGGTTACATATGGGGCACCTCTGGAGGCTAATAAATTCAATTTTAAGATGTGGCGCTTCCACACTGGCCTTTAATCAAACTTCTGCATTCGAGCTCAATGCTCCACCTGTCAGGTAACTGCGATTTTGCAATCTCGAGATTGCTCCACCCAAAATTGAGCTAATGGTATTTACAGTGAAGACAGTCACATGGTGAAATTGAGCGAACTGATTTAAATTGGATTTTATCTCATAGTGTAGATGCAGCCTTAGTCTCTTAATCATTCCCTTGGCAACATTATCAGCCTTGTCCAAATTACACTACTTTGTCACTGGCATCTGTTTCCCAATTTACTTACACTTGAGGGTAAATTGTGCTTTGTGATGGTGGCATCGATTCAGGTGATTCCACTGGTGAATGTAAACAGAAGTGTGTTGAGCTAATGTCTGCATTTGGCCTGGCCCTGCTCGCGAGGCAGGCATAGCCACACACTCATCCTGGGCCCCTTACCACTTCCTGTTTTGACAGGAGAGCTAGAGATCCTATCGCCAAAAATAGGAGAGTTGGCGCCAAAAAAGGGGAGTTGTGCACCTGCCAGCAGTCTCTAGGGCCTTGAAGCAGAACCACAGCACGTCACCCAGATTGCTTCCCCTCATTGGCACGTTTCCATCACCCCATCTCTGGTGGGAGGGGGAGGGCCCCTCGGGGGTATATAAGACCCCGCCCAACTGGCACTCGGGGAGGTAGAGCGCACGCATTTCCCAGCACCGATTGGTGGATTGAGCACCCAATTAACCACCTCCCCTGGTACACCAGGCGCAACTAAGGCCTTTGCATTTGTATCCGCTGCATGTATTATGTTACTTCTCACGTTCATAGGAATTGTAAGTATATGATTTGTAAGTATAAACAAGCATAGATTATTTTGTAAAGAGCATAGTTTATTAAATAAGTTGAAATAAGTTAAAACAGTTTAATAAAGTTACCTTGTTCAATCATTAAAAAATACTAAGGACTTTATTACCTCAAAAATTAATATATAAGGGTTTAATGAATAACACAAGCCCCAATCCCTGGGTCATTTTAACAAATTATTGGGACCTAGAAACCCCTCAGGGAGTAGTGTTTTTTCTAGTGGGTGTGATTTTATTCATTCTGTTAATCATTTGTTGGAAACCTCGATTATAAAATACAGACCCCTCCTATACCAGCTTCCTCCTGAGGACCGCCCTAACCCTAGGGGGCTCTACAAAGTGGAGTTTTGATTCACTGTGCAATTTCACCATAATTTTCAATGTCTCAGAATTTGGCCTGAAAGCTTCCATGAGGATTTCCACTGCTTCTAATAGCTCTGAATTTATATGCAAAATACAGAATACTGAGCAGCCTGAAAATCATAGGCCAACAAAACTAGTGTCTGAGAAACAGAAAATCTTTCTTCTTCCCATACACTGGACTGTTTTCATGCCGCCAGTGAGGAATGTGCTTTATCAGCCATAACGCCTTCATTCAACATTGACTGTAATTGTGTGGCTTCTTTTCAGTTTACTCAGTGCTTTACAAATAAAACACTACTTATTTAGTGCAATTTAGATAAAGGTGGCTTATCAGTAGGAAATGTCACCAATATTTCCACTGTGCTCAGCAATACTGGAGACATGGTGGCGTTGTATTCAGTAGACTTTTACAGAAAAAATGCCGTTAGTATTACCACTCAAGGTAGCAATAGCAGGAGGGCTTGCATAGCCAGGGTACAGGTGTCTATTGCCAGTTTTTACCTTCATGCTGTCTGAATTCATGCTGAGCTTAGGTGTCAAATGAAAAGCAAAAGAAGATTTTTAACTGTGCTGCAAAATATTCAGTACAATTTGAGGGTCTTATTCTGCAATCTTGGCACACCAGAGTAGTCCTATGAATTTGCTAGAACAGCATCTCTGTCATAATTCTGCATACTTTGTCTACAATAATTCCCAATCAATAAAAACCCAAGGCCTGATTTGATCTTATACCAGTTTACAATGATGTAATTCCATTGATTTTTGATGGAGTTAATCCTACTTTACACTAATGTAAGTAAGAGTCAAATTAGTCCCCAGACTCAAAGGTAAACATCTCTGCATGTAATCATAGTGTTTTAATGTAAGATAATTTATATCATTTGCATGGGAGCTTTCAAATCAATTTGCCTGGATCATCAGTGTGCCTGTTTTCTTTATTCCTACAAAAAAAGCATTCACTTACAGAATTTACTGAAGGAACACAAAAAATAACTGAGTGCAGAAGACACTGCCATTGATCCATTCATGGTTTCTTGAACTGCAGAAGAAAAATGAGGTCATCTGTGATGCAACTGCAAAAGAACAAAAATAAGCGATGTCAGAACATCAATCCTAGGCTATGTCTACACTAGCCCCAAACTTCAAAATGGCCATGCAAATGGCCATTTCGAAGTTTACTAATGAAGCGCTGAAATACCTATGCAGCGCCTCATTAGCATGTGGGCGGCCACGGCACTTCAAAATTGACACGGCTCGCCACCGTGCAGCTCATCCCAACAGGGCTCCTTTTCGAAAGGACCCTGCCTACTTCGAAGTCCCCTTATTCCAATTATTATTGTGAATAAATAATAAACAGTGAAAAAGTGTTCATTTTTTATTCATTATTTTTTCATATGCCTTTATATATTTGGGCTGCAAAAAAAGTCACCGGAAAAAAAAAAAGGTGCCAACTATAGAAAGTTTGGGAAACCCTGTTTTATGTGATTCCTCATGTAAAGCCAGGAAGGAAGCATGTTATTATTTTGCGTTTTAAGTAACAAACAGTCCTTTTGCATCAGCCTTGCAGATTTTTCATGTTTCAGAAACAAAGGATGTCATGTTGCAGTATTTGGTCTAGTATATAATTTATCAGTATGTGGGATTAAAAAGATAGCAGGGAGGCACAAGGTTACATCCTATCTCTCTCCCACCCTCAGCAAACATGAGGATTGTTGGAGAGGCCTTGCATGGGAAAGGGATAATGTCAGGGCTTTTCCATGTATTTATTTTTGTTCATTCGTGGCCCATGCTGGGACTTTTATTTCTTCCTCCCCCCACTCATTGCTGAACTGATGTATTAGGTAATCTCAATATTAAGGAGGATCTTCAAAGAGTTGCATGCAGAGGTTACTCGCCCTCTCTGCCTATGGGTATTGCCCTCAACATTGTAATATCAGAGCACCTAAATTTAATGCGATCAGGTTTTGAATAATTCAGCTTATCTTTTGTGTTCTGAAGTAAAGCACGTGCATTATGTTTTGAATACTACCCAATGGTAGCTCTACTTAAAATAAAGCACAATGGATTGTTAAAGCAAACCATAAGATACTCTATGTTTCTGTCATCTAAATCAAAGCTTTGGCTCATTTTGCAGTACACAGATGATATCCATTAGTGATCTAAGTGAGTCATTCACTTGGAGCCCAATGCTACATTTTGGTGTTCCCAGTTCTCCCACTGAAGTATTATATTTCAACAAACTATGTAGAAGTTATAAATATTTCAGGAAGTGACCAATTATCCCTAACACTCTGAAGATCTTGCTTCAATTTTTATATTTCTAAATATGTGTTCCCACCATGTTGATTGCTTGCCATTTTTTAAATTGCTGGTTTTCCGTGCAAAGAAAGTATTTGCTGTATTTATCTCATTCCCCTTGACCTTTGTTTTTTTTCGACATCCAAAATTAGGGAAATTCCACGAAACTTTTTCAGCTATAAGTTATCCTCCTTGCCCTTCATAAGAACACATCCAGTTAGCACCAAACGTAGTACACTCTCCAGGAAAAGGAAAGTTAAGGCATAAACTAGATCAGAGATTCCCAACATTTTTGAAACGGGGACTCATTTTGACAATTCAGGAAGACTTTGTGACCCAAGGAAATTCAAAACGGGGGAGGGGAGGCTCTCCCCTGGGAAAATGCACCCCCCCCCCCGTTTAAATCCCTCTCAGCTCCAAAATGCCTCCCCCCCACCCCGCTTAAACCCCTCTCAACTAGGATTGCCAGATTTTTGAAAAACTTATGTGGGACAGGCAGCCCCATCCTTGAAGAGGTGGCCCTCTGGGCCCTACTCATTGGGACCCCTGATCCGGAGGTGTGGGTCACCATTAGTGACCAACTAACCCTTTCCTGTTTAAGTGATACAGAAGCACAAATTTCCATGCCTGACCATGCCCTATGGACAGGCTCACTTCCCTGGGCACTTATTTCAGTAGTAGGGGTCACTGGACAACTGGCTCGCCTGCTGGTAGTCTGTGTTAAATGTCAGCTCCCTAACGGGCAGGAAGTCTGTGGCCTAACGGCTCTCAGCACCTCCAACATCCTGGGCATTAATTTGTTTTGAGGACAGAGTTTCCGGGACCAGGATGGGAGGTGGTGGAGCCTGGGAGTTAACCTTCCCCCAGCTGCGCACGTACGGGCCTTGGCCATGGCACCCCGTTTGTCCCTGATGTCACAAATATCTCCCATCGGCAATATCCAGTCCACCCCCAGGCCCAACAGACCGTTACCCAGCTGATTTCCAATTTTCAGGAGCAGGGAATACTGGTGCCCACCCACTTGCCCTTTAATAGCCCTGTGTGGCCAGTACACAAGGCCAGCAATGGGTGGTGCCTTACAATCGATTACCAGGCCCTTAATGAGGCAACTGGCCCCCTCCACACAGCTGTTCCTGTGGCTGAGGAATTATTAAATAATATCCACCTGGCCGGACATCAGTGGATGGCCACTCTAGACATTAAACGTATGTTTTTCCATTGCCTCATTCAACCCCGAGGACCAGGCCCAGTTTGCCTTTACTTGGGAAGGTCACCAGTATACTTTTACACGACTCCCTCAGGGATACTGTCATAGCCCCACTATTGCCCATGCTCTCCTGGCCAACGCCCTGGCACAGTTGCCACCCCAGCCTAACACCACCCAGTATCAATACATTGCTGACATACTCACAGGGGGCCAATACTCCACCGATGTCTTAAGCAAGCTGGCAGCGCTACGAAAGTACCTGACTGAAGTCTGAGGCCTAGATACCCCAGAGGCCAAGGTGCAGGGACCAGCACAAACTGTTTGATTTTTGGGGGTTTCCCTTAGCGCCGGCCTCCTCAGGGTTCCCCCCATGGTCATGGACACTCTCTCTACGCTGCCTGCACCCACATCCAAAAGGGAGCTGCAACAAATTCTAGGGACCTTAAATTTTTGGTGGTGCCATGTCCCCGGGTTCAGTACCTTGGCACATCCTCTGTACGTGCGTACATGGACGTGCGCCCAGTGGGACTGGTCTCCCACACACAGAACAGCACTGTGGCTCCTTATCGAGCAGGTTAAACAATTCCAGTTCTTGGGCCCCCTTTCCCCCAAGGGGCAGCTGGAGCTACGTCTCCAGTACAGCGACCATGGAGCCTGGTGGGGCCTATTCCATGAACATTCCCCCGGGGACCCACATCCCAAGCCGACTCATTTTGGAAGCAAGGGGTGGCAAGGGGCCCAAGCCAATTATCGCCAGTGGGAGAAGGCCTTAGTCAGTGCCTTCCTGGCTCTGCAGGATGTGGACCTGCTCATTGAACACCAGCCCCTCACTTTAAAAAGTGGCCATTCCATTGTCCGTGATGCCCTATGGGATGTGCCCTTCCCGGAAGGCCACACCCAGTCCTCCACTGTCCAAAGGTGGGTATTAGGGATCCACGCACTGGCCAACCGAATTTGGTCCTTGGGCCCTAAGCAGTTAATCATCGAGCTCCTAGTGCTACCCTATCCTGTAGAAACAACCCAAGAATTGGCAGCCTCCCCAAAAGAGGAGGCACCCCCCTGTCTGCAGCCCCAAGCCACGGGTTTGGTTTACGAATGCTTCTGCTGTCCTGGTTGGGGGCAAATGCAAAGGGCAGGCAGCTGCCATTCGCACCTATGACAGTTGCACTGTCACCCAGCAGGATAAGGGCAGTGCGCAAACCATGGACCTCTTAGCTGTATGCCTGGCGCTCCGAACTCAGGCATTGGTGGTTTACACCGACTCATTTGCCGGCTTCTCAGGTTGCACGCATTGGCTCCCCACTTGACAGGCCCAAGACTTTACCACCAGGCTGGGAGACATGTGGGGTCGCCCCCTGTGGAAGAAAATTTGGGATTACACCCAGACTGCTCCCTGGCAGATAGGACATGTGGATGCCCATAGCCAGCGTACCACTCCAGAAGCCCAGTGGAATCACTGGGCAGACCAAACGGCCGCAGTGAGCCTTGCCGCTCCTTTTACGGAGGCTCACACAGAGGCTTTGGGTCACTGGCACCATGAACATGAAAGGGCACCCAGCTGCACAGCCACTCATCCACTGAGCCGTGGAATGCCAAATCCATTTGCCAGGGGAAATAGTGCGGGGCATAGTCCGAAGATGCCCAATCTGTGCCCGGGTGGGATCAGCACTCGCAGGGCTGCCCACGGCCCCCACTGTGGCACACCTGGCAGATTGATTATGTCAGGCCCTTGACCCTCAGGCCCTGGCGAAACTGATATATCCTAGTCATGGCTAACGTCTGTACCACTCTCACACTTGCTGCTGCCCAACCTCGGGCAACGGGGGCAGCAGTTGTGTCTGCTCTCGAGTCCTGGTTTGTCACCTTTCCCCTTCCCAGTTGCATCAATTTGGACAATGGCTCACACTTTCAAAACTGGGAGGTGGCCCAGTGGGCCGAGGAGCGTGCTATTCAGTGGATCTTCTACCATACCTATAACCCTCCTGCCAACGGCCTGGTGGAATGGGTCAATGGCATGCTCAAACTAGAGCTGTGGTGTTTGGGAGCCACAACCTTGGCTGGCTCCTGGGATGCCATGTTACCCTGCACCCTGCATCTCTTAAATTATAGGTGGGGGCCATATGGCAGTCCCATAGAGCAAACCTTTTGGCCACCAGCTGCAACACCACCCCCGGGCCCTAAAGCCCAAGCCCCGCTGCCACCGATGTTGCTGGTGGGCATCTTGGCATGGGAGTGACTGCCCCCCATAGGCAAGATAGTCCCCATTACCATTGTAGGCCATGTTGCCCCCAACATTTATGAAGCAGTCTCCCTCCACTCTCCTGTTTTGTTAACTATTCCAGCCGCTTGGCTAATCACCTAGACGGCAGTGTGTTTTTTTCCACAGGTCTACCCAGCCTTGTCGCTGACAATGGGTTGGTTATACCTATTATCCCCAGGAAATGGACATGTCCACCCATTGTAGCGTGCACACACAGGTGTGGTGTCAACCGTCCACTCGGCAGGCAGTGGAATTGTGGCCATGGACATGTCGCTGCCTCATCGTCAACTGGCGGGGGGCACCTGTGATTGTTGCTGTGGAAGTGGGTGGCTGGGGGGCTTCGTTCCCTATTGCCGCTGTGGTCAGTATAATCCCAGCTATACGCAGGAAGGAGACTGTTCTCAGTGTATTGTGTTGCCTACCCAAGCTAAATAAATTATATGCAAGTCTCCTCGCTTTCTTCTGTCATGTCCTTAGGCAGTTTTTCCACTTCTTGTCCCATTAATTTTACTTTCCCAATGTCCCCCATTGTTTCTAATCCTCTTTCCTTTTGTACTCGACTGACCAATGCTTTTCCCTCTAATTCCCATGATTTCCCCAATGCCCTGGGCTTTTTTACGTGAGTCACCATTGGAGCTGCCAATATCTCAATAGTACAGGCCCTGTCACAACACGCCAGTGGCATCATGTTTGCTCTAAAAGTGCACTGCCAGTGCCCTGGTGCTTCTACCCATACCATTAATAACCAGGCCCGCTTTCACCTCATGTTTTGGGCTAATGCCAGGGTCTTGTTGACGTTCTTTAGTTGCCCAGTGCCTGTATGAATCCACTGTTATTTTAATGTGTTGCAAGTAGAGTCTGACCTTTCCCCAACCCATGGCCGGGGCCACACCCACTCTGAGGTCCATGCCTCGACCCAGTGTACCCGTCTGCAGTTAGCAGTATCCCCAAATGTCACGGTCCCCTCGCCCAGACCCTAGCTCCATGGTAGGAGGAGCTCGCCGCCTCACGCCCCGTTATTTATAATGCCACAAGTTTTAGTGCTGTAGCCTATTTTCTCCTGCAGGATTGGCTCTTGTCCACCACTGTGCCTAACTGTAATAAGGGCTCTGAGGTGGCCGAACAGCTCCTGCAATGGCAATGGCTGTCTTTGTTTAACCACTCTTCCCGCCCCAAATGAGACCTTTGGAACACGGCTAATACCAGATTGGGCCTATGGACCTAGAACCAGGCCATGGGTAACCGGCAGCCCGGAGACCAAATCGTGCAGACTATGGGTCACATCGTGCAGGGCACCCTAACTTCATTCCACAACCTCCTTAGTTCCAACAAGTTGTTGTATGAGGTGGTGCTGGACACCAAAGCAGTTATTCTTTCGCTGTTTAATTTTTCTCGAAAGGCATTTTCCAAAGCCTCCTGGAACACAGCATGTGGACAGGTGCAACTCAGCCTTAACCTCCACTTTTCTCACCTTATTCAGGACCTTTGGAAGCGGTCCTGGCCCTTGGCATGGAACAGACCCTCCATGCCCCCCTGCTTGTGGCCGTATATGGACTATGTGGCCACATGGGAAACCGAATGGGCCAGGTGTGACTAACTCCTAGGCTCAACCCTGTGTGCTCCCTGGGATGGACATCTACTACCATGGACTTCTATCATTTCTGTGCACACCCGGGATGCCAGTCCCCATGCTATGCTGGGTGCCTTCAGGGTCACTGCTCGGATCGGGTTTGGGTCTTACACAGCACTTATTATTTCACCCAGGCACCCTCTCCTCCTGCTCTAAAATGTGTAAACCCCCTTTTATCAGGTGATTGTATTTCTACCGAAAACTGAACTTGCTGTGTTGGCCCCATATCATGGGCATCATTTAACTGTGCCAGTTGTATCATTGGGCAGCCCAGAATTCCTGCCCAGGTTACTGCTATTTTAAACGTTTTCCCTCTGTATTGGCCCCCAATGGTAAAGTTTACTTTAATAGTTCAACTCCTTCTCCCCCACTCATGAATCCCTTTTGTCCCCCAAATTATCTTCCCAGACCAACAAACAGTTTTTTAGTTTACTTAGCTGCTTAACCGCAGATGCCCTGCAGGCTGTATCCCTCATTGCTACGACCCAATGGCATGGCAAGCAGTTTCAACATCACCTGGCCATCTCCAGCATCTGTAGTTGGTATAATGCTGTGTGCTTTGTCTCCCAGCACTTCTCTTCCCCCTGGATTTGGCCATGGGTACTCACACTAATCGTCCTAGTATGCTCAATGACCAGCGGCCTAGTAATATGCTGTTGCTTGTGCTGAAAACACTGTCAGATAACTCTCCTCCACGCATTGCTCAGCCCTTCGCTGGAACTGCCACCTCTAATAGGTGCCACCTTTGGCACCACTGCATCAAAGGGTTTGTCCACGTAAGCAAAGGGGTGGATAATGTGGGTACAGCCGTTTGTGGCGTGACCATGACAGTGTTGCAAACTGCGGCCTGCACACACCCCGTGCATGATCAAGGCTTCGCTACCCAATCAGAACCCGGTGTGCCAGCGTGCATTGACAACCCCCCCTTCCCCACCCCGCCCGAGGAGCTAAGGGCTCAGCCACACATGAAGAAGCGGGGCCGGCAAAGGGCTTAGCCACATATGCAGACACGAGACCCCCGCCTCACCAAACATGAGAAGCTTCTAAAATGGAAAAACTCCAAAAAAGGGCAAAAGAGCACAATGCACTGACACTGGCCCAGGGGTTGCTTACGTGTCCAAACCTCACAAAAGATCAGCTCCCCACTTCCAAACTGGAGATGTGTGTACCTGGACGAGTTCATCAGCCAGCCCGAGTCGCTTGTCCCTCCCACTGAAAATCCAGACCCTTTTGGCAAGATGTTGGTGTGGGCTCTGCTCTCCATCTGCAGTTTGGTAACCAACCTGTAAGTACAGGCTTTCCCCTGTCCGTCACCTGACCTCGCGTTGGGGTAGACGGCTAGAGCGCGCTAGGTATTTCCCCTTCTTACCCTCCCCCATAACACTGATTAAGGCATTGCTAATAAAGCTTTTTTATGCTCACTGCTTGTCTCATCTCCATCCACCACTTGTCCAGCGAACCCCTTTTACTCCCGGGACACGTATATTGGAGAAACTGGACAATCACTTTGCCAAAGAATGAATGAGCACAAATCAGACATTAAGACTCTGAATACACAATAACCCATAAGTGAGCATTTCATCTAGCAGGACACAGTATCCTACACTTGATGTAGTGCATTTTAAAACAAGGAGACTTTCATGCCAGATTACAAAGAGAGACATCTGAATTGGAATTTATTTTTAAGTTTGATACTTTTCACCTCAGATTCAATAAAGATCTCAATTATCTTAAGCATTACAAGGACAATTTCTCTACCTTTGATATTCACAGTGACTGCAGGAATCCCACCTAACTTAATAGACACTTGCAGAGGTTTTTTAATTCCTCCTTCCCTCCCACCTTACTTCTGCCCTATCTAGTTGATTCATCAGCTTTTATTTCATTTTTTCTGTCTTTCTTTTCAAATGTCTTCATCTCAGTTATCAGTATTCTCCAGATCTGAAGAAGTGGGCCTGTCCCACAAGACCTCATCACCTAATAAATAATATCGTCTTTAAGGTGCCACAGGACTGCTTTTTTTGTTTTACCTAGAAGGGCATGAGAGACAAATGTAAATGCCAGTAGATGGCGATGTTGCCTTGATTAAACTTTTTAAAGCTCGAAGAAATTATCTTTACCAATGTTGTGGTAAGTATCGGCAGGGTAGCTGTGTTAGTCTGGATCTGTAACAGCAATGAAGGATCCTGTGGCACCTTACAGACTAACAGAAAAGTTTTGAGCATGAGCTTTCGTGAGCACAGACTCACTTCATCACATCTGATGAAGTGAGTCTGTGCTCACGAAAGCTCATGCTCAAAACTTTTCTGTTAGTCTATAAGGTGCCACAGGACCTTTCGTTAATGTTGTGGTAATGTCTCAGGGAGGGTAGCAGTGTTAGTCAGTAGCTTCACAGAAAACAAGAACAAAAGCAAAAAAACCCTACCGCCCCCCCCAGCAGTCCTGTAGCACCTTAAAGACTATCATATTTATTTATTAGGTAATAAATTTTCATGGGTAAGACCCACTTCTTCAGATTTACTGATAATCTGAAGTTTGACCCACAAAAACTAATAAAACCTAATAAATAATCTTGTGAATGTTTATCCTGCTATTACTATCTTTATGCATTTATTTTTTCTTTCTGAGATGGGATTTTTTTTTAAACCTTTGATTGTGCAACAGCTCCTTCAGTAAAGGAATTTGTTTGTTTTGATGGAGGATTAAGTTTAAAATAAACATCTAATCACCATATTTTCAGTAACCTAATCTCCCTGGAAACATAAATTCAAATCTAACCATACGCTTTGATTACGGCAGAGTTAAGATACATTGGACCCAACCTTCAGAAGTGTTGCCCACTGACCACTCCCATAAAAGACAATGGGAAGGAAGTGTCAGAGAGGTAGCTGTGTTAGTCTGTAACTTTGAGAACAACAAGAAGTCCTGTGGTACCTTATAGACTAACAGATATTTTGGAGCATAAGCTTTCATGGGCAAAGACCCCCTATATCAGATACAAGTGTGTGGGGGTGGTGGTTTCAGAGGGGTATTTAAAGAGTGGGGTCCCAGTAAAAGGGAGGGCCAGAGCTGACATCTATTCAGTCAGGGTGGAAAAGGCCTGTAATCAGTAGTCTGTATGAAGAGAGGAAAACACAGTTCAGATAAGACGGGGGGGATATGGCCCATTGTCAGTCTAATCTGGAGATGTTACAACCCAGGGCAGGGAAGCTCCTTTTGTAAGGTGCGAGCCACTCTTGGAGTCTCTGTTTAAACCGTGGTTAATGGAGTCAAATTTGCAAATAAATTGCAGCTCAGAGATTTCTCTCTCATTTGATTTTTGAAATGTCTTTGTTTCAGGACTGTCACCCTTAAATCTGCTACTGAGTGTCCAGGGAGACTGAAGTGCTCTCTCACAGGCTTCTGTACATTACTGTTCCTGATGTCTGATTTATGTCCATTTATTCTTTTACGTAGAGACTGTCCAGTTTGGCCAATGTAAATTGCAGTGGGGCATTGCTGGCACATGATGGGCATATATTATATTAGTAGATGTGTAGGTAAAGGAGCCCCTGATGGTATGGTTGATGTTAGTTCATAAGAACAAAAGAACGGCCATATTGGGTCAGACCAAAGGTCCATCTAGTCCAGTATCCTGTCTGCCGACAGTGGCCAATGCCTGGTGCCCCAGAGGAGGTGAACCGAAGACAATGATCAAGCGATTTGTCTCCTGCCATCCATCTCCTGCCTTCGACAAAAGGCCAGGCACCATGCTTTACCCCTTGCTAATAGCCATCTATGGACCTAACCTCCAAATATTTATCAAGCTCTTTTTTAAACTCTGTTAGAGTCCTGGCCTTCACAGCATCCACTGGTAAGGAGTTCCACAGGTTGACTGTGCGCTGTGTGAAGAAAAACTTTCTTTTATTAGTTTTGAACCTGCCACCCATTAATTTCATTTCGTGTCCTCTAGTTCTTATATGATGGGAACAAGTAAATAACTTTTCTGTATTCACTTTCTCCGCACCATTCATGATTTTATATACCTCTATCATATCGCCCCTCAGTCTCCTCTTTTCCAGACTGAAAAGTCCCAGTCTCTCTAGCCTCTCCTCATGTGGGACCTGTTTCAAACCCTTAATCATTTTAGTTGCCCTTTTCTGAACCTTTTCTAATGCCAATATATCTTTTTTGAGGTGAGGAGACCACATCTGCATACAGTATTCAATATGTGGGCATACCATAGTTTTCTATAGGGGAAATAAGATATTCTTTGTCTTATTTTCTATCCCTTTTTTAATTATTCCTAACATCCTATTTGCTTTACTGGCTGCCGCTGCACACTGCATGGATGTTTTCAGACAACTATCCATTATAATTCCAAGATACCTTTCCTGATCTGTTGTAGCTAAATTTGCCCCCATCATATTATATGTATAATTAGGGTTATTTTTCCCAATATGCATTACCTTACACTTACCCACATTAAATTTCATTTGCCATTTTGCTGCCCAATCACTCAGTTTGCTGAGATCTTTTTGTAGTTCTTCACAGTCTGCTTTGGTTTTGACTATCCTGAACAGTTTGGTGTCATCTGCAGACTTTGCCACCTCACTGCTTACCCCTTTCTCTAGATCATTGACGAATAAGTTGAACAAGATTGGTCCCAGGACTGACCCTTGGGGAACGCCACTAGTTACCCCTTTTCATTGTGAAAATTTGCCATTTATTCCTACCCTTTGTTTCCTGTCTTTTAACCAGTTCTCAATCCATGAAAGAATCTTTCCTCCTATCCCATGACCACCTAATTTACATAAGAGCCTTTGGTGAGGGACCGTGTCAAAGGCTTTCTGGAAATCAAAGTATACTATGTCTACTGGATCCCCCCGTCCGCATGCTTGTTAACCCCTTCAAAGAACTCTAATAGATTAGTAAGACACGACTTCCCTTTACGGAAACCATGTTGACTTTTGCTCAACAAATCATGTTCCTCTACAAGTCTGACAATTTTATTCTTTACTATTGTTTCTACTAATTTGCCCGGTACTGACATTAGACTTACCCTTCTGTAATTGCCAGGGTCTCCTTCAGAGCCCTTTTTAAATATTGGTGTTATATTAGCTGTCTTCCAATCATTGGGTACCGAAGCTGATTTAAAGGATAGGTTACAAACCACCATTAATAGTTCCGCATTTTCACTTTTGAGTTCTTTCAGAACGCTTGGGTGAATACCATCCGGTCCCGGAGACTTGTGATTGTTTAGCCTATCAATTAGTTCCAAAACCTCCTCTAATGATACTTCAATCTGGGACAGTTCCTCAGATTTGTCACCCATAAAGGATGGCTCAGATTTGGGAATCTCTCTAACATCCTCAGCCATGAAGACTGAAGCAAAGAAATCATTTAGTTTTTCTGCAATGGCATTATCTTCCTTGATTGCTCCTTTTATGTCTCTATTGTCCAGGGGCCCCACTGCTTTTTTAGCAGGTTTCCTGCTTCTAATGTACTTAAAAAACATTTTACTATTGTTTTTTGAATTTATGGCTAACTGTTCCTCAAAATCTTTTTTGGCTTTTGTTATTACATTTTTACATTTAATTTGTCAGTGTTTATGTTCCTTTCTATTTTGATCCCTAGGATTTGACTTCCACTTTTTAGAGGACTTTAAAAAACTTTAAAAAACTTTTTATCCTTTCACTGCCTCTTTTACATGCTGTTAAGCCATGGTGGCTCTTTTTTAGGTCTCTTACTGTGTTTCTTAATTTGGGGTATACATTTAAGTTGGGCCTCTAATATGGTATCTTTGAAAAGTTTCCACACAGCTTGCAGGGATTTTACTCTAGTTACTCTACCTTTTAATTTCTGCTTAACTAACCTCCTCATTTTTGTGTAATTCCCCTTTTTGAAATTAAATACCAGAGTGTTGGACTGTTGCGGTGTTCTTCCCAACACAGGAATATTAAATGTTATTATGTTATGGTCACTATTTCCAAGTGGTCCTGTAATAGTTACCTGTTGGACCAGATCCTGTGTTCCACTCAGTACTAAATCAAGAATTGCCTGTTCCCTTGTGGGTTCCTGTACCAGCTGCTCCAAGAAGCATCAAGAAATTTTCTCTCTGAATCCCTTCCTGAGGTGACATGTACCCAGTCAATATGGGGATAATTGAAATCCCCCATTATTAGTGAGTTTTTTATTTTGATAGCCTCTCTAATCTCCCTTAGCATTTCAGCATCACTATCACTGTCCTGGTCAGGTGGTCGATAATATATCCCTAGTGCTATATTCCCATCAAAGGAAGGAATTGCTATCCATAGTGATTTTATGGAACATTATGATTCATTTAGGATTTTTATTTCATTTGATTCTATATTATCTTTCACATACAGTACCACTCCGCCACCCGCTCGACCCATTCTGTCCTTCCGATATATTTTATATCTTGGTATGATAGTGTCCCACTGATTGTCCTTATTCCACCAGGTTTCCGTGATGCCTATTATGTCAATCTCCTCCTTTGATATGAGGTACTCTAATTCACCCATCTTATTAGACAGACTTCTAGCATTTGTGTAAAAGCACTTTAAAAAACTACCACTATTCACATGGTTGCCCCTCCCTGACGTATTGGATTCTTTTGCCTGTGATTTTTTCTCATCTGATCTGGCCCATACTCTATCATTTCCCTTCTTCTCTTTCTGACTGAATTCCAGAGAATCTCTATCAATGGAGTCTCGCCTAAGAGAAGTCTCTATCCGATCCACGTGCTTCTCCGCACCAATCAGTTTTCCCCCATCTCTTAGTTTAAACACTGCTCTAAGACCTTGTTAATGTTTAATGCCAGCAGCCTGGATCCACCTTGGTTTAGGTGGAGCCCATCCTTCCTATATAGGCTCCCCCTACCCCAAAAGTGTCCTCAGTTCCTAATAAATCTAAACGCTTCTTCCCTACACCATCGTCTCATCCACGCATTGAGACTCTTTAGTTCTGCCTGCCTACCTGGCCCTGCACGTGGAACTGGAAGCATTTCTGAGAATGCCACCATAGAGGTCCTGGATTTCAGTCTCCTTCCTAGCAACCTAAATTTGGCTTCCAGGACATCTCTCCTACCCTTCCCTATGTCACTGGTACCTACATGTACCACGACCACCAGCTCCTCCCCACTATTGCACATAAGTCTGTCTAGATGCCTCGAAAGATCTGCAACCTTCGCGCCAGGCAGGCAAGTCACCATACAGTTCTCCCAGTCATCACAAACCCAACTATCTATATTTCTAATGATCGAATCACCCACTACTAACACCTGCCTCTTCCTAACAACTGGAAGGTGATATCACTGGTGAAGATATGTGAACAGAGTTGGCGGCGGGGTTTGTTGCAGGGATTGGTTCGAGGCTTAGAATTACTGTCTTGTGATCTATAGTGGCTGGTGAAGATATGTTTAAGGTTGGCAGGCTGTCTGTAGGCGAGGACAGGTCTGCCTCCCAAGGTGTGTGAGAGTGAAGGATCATTGTTCAGGATGGGTTGCAGATCGCTGATGATGCACTGGAAAGGCCTTAGGTGGGGGCTGTATGTGATGGTCAGTGATGCTCTCGTTTTCCTTGCGAGGCCTGTCTTGTACCAGGTGGCTTCTAGGTACCCGTCTGGCTCTGTCAATCTGTTTCCTCACTTCCTTAGGTGGGTATTGTAGTTTGAGGAAAGCTTGATAAAGGTCTTTCGAATGTTTGTCTCTGTCTGTTGGATCAGAGCAAATACAGTTGTACCTCAGGACCTGGCTGTATACAATGGATGGAAGCTGGAGGCGTGTAGATAAGCATAGTGGGAAGGAAGGAAGTCAGCACCATGCCCACATGCCTGTTTCTGCGGAAAGGTGTTTGGGTGGCTAAGAAATCAGAAGATCTGTCAGCTTTGCACTGACCGTAGGTGGGTCAGATCTCCCTCCAGTTATACAAATAGAGATGGTTCCATAGACACAGGCCCACGTGGTGTTGACACCTCACTGGTGACAAGGGGGCCCGGGAGCTTGTAGAGAGATTGTCAGCCCTCTGCCATGGGGAAACGAAGGCCCAGAAAGCGGCTCAAGTACTTGCTCAACTTGACCCAGTGAGCCGCCAGCACAGCAGGAACAGGGGACGCACAAGCCCCGCCTCCGTGGACGAGGCTCCGCCCCCTGCATTCACAGGGCTCTGCCTGGCCCCAGGGAGGGAGGGAGGAGTAGAGTGTGTTGCTATTGGCTGCACTCTGGGAGGCGACGCGGTGACGTGAGCTCGGCCGTGGTGCTGCTGACGCCGGTATGGTGGCGAATTGTCCCCGCGGCGCCTGGGCCGGGCCGAAGAGGAGGAGCCGGAGCCCCCGCGGCTGCTGCTGCCGCCCTTAGGTCCCGGCCCCCCGCCTTGGGTACCCCCGGTCGGGCCTCTCCTCGGCTATCCGGCTCGGCCGGGTCCGGCCCTTCTCCCTCCACCTCCACCAGGTGCGGCCCGCAGGTGAGCGCCCCCTCCCATCCGGCCCGGCCCGGCCCGCAGGTGAGCCGGGCCTGGCTCTTCTCTCCCCTGCGGAGCGGCTCCGGATGCCGCACCGGCCTGGGCGCAGCTGCAGCGAGCGGAGGGTGGCTCTTCAGTCGGCTCCTGCCCCGGCCTGCAGGTGGGAGCGGAGATCGGGCTCTCGTTGTCTGCAGCCAGGCCCCGTCCGCTCCGGGCGATCGGCCGCTCCAGGGACGCAGCGGCAGCGCTCGGCGGCGCTCTCCTGCATCCTGATCCTAGTTCGGGGGACACTTGCTGCGTTGCTCTGTGCTGCTCTGGCAGGCGAGGGACTGGTTGGTGCTGGGACGAGCGACTTCTGTAGCCCCAGGTTCACACCGCCAGTGGGGGATGGGGTATACCCCTTCCTCTCCCAAATATGAGTGTGCGCCGCGAAAACCCGATTGGGGAAAGAGTGCCACTGTGGTGTAGTTGTTGCTGGGGTGTGGCCTTAGGCTAGAGCTTCAGGAAATTCCTTGGGCTGTGGCGTAAACCGAGTAGGAACTATTAATAAAATATGTAATCTAAACACATTGCATTTGGATTTGTGGGGCATCTCACAAAGAGGGACATGCTAGTGTAGCATAGGGAGAGGAAGCATTGGGGATACTGAGGGAGAGGAGACAGCAAGTGGAATTTCTCTTAGATTAAAAATGGAATTAATCATAATGCTTCATGCCAGGGGAGAGTAGCATCTTTGGGTCTGTCCAGCAGTGGCTTTAAATTGCCAAAATAAGAATAAATTTGGGTCTCTGCTGGTGTGATCTAACAAAACAAACAAGCAGTCATGTAGCACCTTAAAGACTTACAACATAATTTATTAGGCGATGAGCTTTCATGGGGCAGACCCACTTCTTCATATCGGAAGATATGCAGTACAGCATTGATGGTTTTATAACACAGAGATTAAAAAAATGGAAATAAAAATTGGCAAGTTAGATACAGAGGTTGTGTGTGTGTGTGTGTGTGTGTGTGTGTGTGTGTGTGTGTGGAAGAGTACGGACCAGGGGAGCAAAATACTAAGTGTCCTGCCTGAGATCCCTATGAACATCCAAAGAGCGGGAGACTGTCTTTATAATGCATGAGGTAATTGCTGCCTCTATTAAGGCCAAGCCTAAAAGTATTGAATTTGAGTATAAACTGCAGTTCACACATTTCCCCTTGTAATCTGCTATTAAAGACTCGTTGTAAGATGCATATTCTCTGGTCTTTACCAGTATGACCCACTCCACTGATGTGTTCACGGACAGGTTTATGTGTACAGTAAACCCCCAAAATACGCGACTTCAGTTTGTGCGTAACTCACTTTAACATGAGTTAAGCATAACTTGAAGCTGGTGTGCTGCTGTCAGATGGCCTGGACAGCTAAGCAGGCTAAGAGCCCCTTTTCCTTGCTTTACCCCAGCACTTGTCAGGCTGACAGCAGTGTGGCTGGGGGAAGGCAGGGAGAAGCAGCCAGGAAACTGACCAGCCCTGATGAGCCCCTCTCAGGGTGTATGTTACAGTAATCACTCAATCAGAACTATATTACTACCAAGTCTCAGTGGAGGGCAACATGATGTCTTAGAAGCTGTATGAAGGCACAGGAACTCTGTAATGTGTCCCAAGATTTCTTACAGTTTTATGGGCTTTCCCCACTTTTCCATGTTGGAGAAGTATGGCACAGTGAAAAGCAGTGTCTAGTGCAATTAAATCAAAAATATCAAAACCGAATACATGAGGTATGAAGATGATAAAAACTGAGATTGATGCTGTATGGAGATTTGAAAATGAGTGTGAAGAATTTGGAATTGATATAGAAAGACAGAGAAAATTAGAATGTTTATAACTTCAGGAAGAGCACTGGGTTCCCTGAATAACAGCAGCTGACAGGTCTTCAGTAGGTAAGGTCACATTTGAAAAATGCACGCATAGTAAACTAAATTGAGCTCTATTTAACTGGTTTAGAAGGAAAAGGGATGAATGTTTGAGCTGGAATTTAAGTCCAAAGGGTTCACGTCTTACAAACTTGATGCTTATGTTTCTAAAAACATTTCTTCTGGCTGATTTAAGAAACATCTTAATCAGTATCTCCCAGTTAAACTGGATGGATAAAGAGAGTCCAATGAAGCTGTGTTGCCCAACTTGTTTTCGAACACTTGCCCTTCCTGAAAGTGCCTTAATTAATAACTCTATTCTACATAACATGTCCAAAATATTGGTCAGGGTATGCAAGGGGATGTGATGTGCAGTGAACTAAACTCTTTGCATTAGCTAATGCGTGGGGTCTGAAGCATTTTCAAATAAAAAAAAATATTACACGCAGCCCCAAGCTACACTAAATGAGCCACATTCTGCCTTCACTACATCTTTTTATGTTACTTGGAACAAATGGGTGTTGAGGGCAAAATTGACCCACAAGGGATGAATGAAGGAGAGTTAACAATAATAACAATATCTGTGTTCCTTTCCCTCTGCGATTCATAGGTTTTTGAAGCCAAAAGAGACTTTTATGGTTGCTGCATTACTCTGTGATCTCAGAGTCTAGCTCAGCAGTGGTAAATACTCAGCTTTAATAACAATCTGTGCTCTCATTTTGCATTTCCTTTCAGATAAATTATGTGCCAGCATTCTCAATAATCTGATCTGCTGTGCTTTTACTACAGCCTGTGCATGCAGATTTGAAAAGTGTTGTTTATGGGGACAGGTGACTGAAGAGATGTAGGTTAGTTTCTCACTTGTTACAGTTTGAAGACTGGCCAAAGTCAGAAGTATAGTAGGATGTTGGGTATTATTCTGAATACATGCCAACAAACCAACTGTGATACATTTTTGTTCAGGTATCTCTGTCAGCTAAGCCAGATCTTCTTAGTTCTATAGTACACATAAACTACCTGTACTGTGAGATTACCTTTCTTGTACATGAAAACAAAATGGATCCAATCATAAACTTCTTTTAGAAAGATGTGATTAAATTCAAGAAGTCCTGTTCTTGCAATGTGTGTCAGAGCTATAAAAGTGAGCAACCCCTGAATCCAAGGGGGGAAACATTTCAAGGGCCTTGAAAATAGAGAAGCCCAAAAGCTGCATGGTTCAGTTTGAACCTCTCTAATCCAGAACTCTCTCATCTGGCAAACTCCATAATCCATCATGATTTTAGTTAGCTGGATGACCATTTAGCATGGGTGTGGCCAAGTTACCCAGTGGTCCCTTTGTTTACAGCCACCAGTCTTGGCTTTCAGTGTGCTGTGCTGTTATTTAGCTGTAATTTACCCTAAATGTCTTTTAAGAGCCCAGTAAGTAATGGGAGTGTTGGTAATATGCTAGAAAATATTGATCTCCCATTGTCTTGCAAATTCTCTTGTCTGACACGGTCAGGTCCCAAGGGTGCCAGATGAGAGAGGTTCAACCTGTATCAAGTTGGTTACTAAATTTGAAAGTTGCTTATACACTGGGGCTATGTCTTACACAGGTTGCCTCTGTCAACAGAAGTCACTGTTGACAGAGAAACCTCGGCAGTGTCTCTGTTAACAGATTACTTCTACACATGAAAGCAGATTGAAAGAGCAATCTGCTATGTCGACAGAGAGCAGCCGGACTGCCCTCCCCTCTCTCAACAGAATGGTTGGGGGATCCGGAAGCCTCCTCTGTTGACAGACCTGTCTGTGTGGGCCCAAATCATTGTCAACAGCGACGCTATTCCTGATAGGGTACAGGGATAATGCTGCTGACTGAACAGCTGAGTTTTGTCAACAAAGTCTCTGCAGAGTGTTTAGCAGTGTAGACGCTTGGCAAGTTTTGTCAACAAAAGGGCTGTTCTGTTGACAGGCGTTGCCCACCTAGATGTGGCCTAGAGGTCAGATCCACTTGTGTTTGGGTCTGAACCAGAGAAGTGCTGAGCACCTACAATTCCTAGTCATTGTTCTTAATGAGATTTAGGCCCTGTGGGAGATGCCATACTGTGTTTGTTCTTTTGTGCACAGCCGTCTGTTGATTTTGTAGAAATATGCACTGGAATAATCTTTGAAGTACTGCAGAGGCAAGTACGGTATGAGTCTAAGGTTATATGTTAGCAAAGAAAGTACAGTCTGCACCTTTTATTTGTAGTTGGAAATAGAAGTAGTGCCAAAAGCTATTTCAGAGCATTTAGATTTTTAATATTATAGTTCCAAATAATTTAGGAAATTGTACTAAAACCAGCAGTATTGGTACTTTACTGCTTCCCAGCCTGCAGAAGTAGCATAATGTACAAAAGAATAAGCAATAATCAATAACAGTTCATGATGTGACTCAGATGTCAAAGTTCCTATCTTGTTTCAGCAAAAACAATGAGATCACATTTAGTTTTTAAACAATATTACATTTGCCTGAATTATCTTCAACTAAAAAGTCCAGAGAAAAAATTACCAGAAAACTATTATGTATAGTTTTCTAATTGGCACTAATGTTCAATGCAACCTAAGTGTATTTCCTTTTTCTTTCTCTCAGCCATTCTGAAACTATGTGGAAATGGGGCACAGGAGATGATTTGTCCCCTAAAGCAAAAGTGAGTATTAAAAGTCATTTTTTTTTATTTTGCTTGCTTGTTTGAGAGCTGAGATTTTAAAAAAAACTTGCAGATTTTGAAAATTTTCCATTCAAGATGTGGTAATAATTTGATTACCTGTTGTTGGTGGGTTTTTTTGGTAAGGATTGCTTTTATAACCTGCATAAAAGTCATAGTGACTTCATGCTCCCAGTCCAACTAGTTTTAATCTTCCGGATTTAGCCACCACTAAATTGCTTACCTGCAACCTGTTTGTCTTGATTTAAGAAAATATCAACATAAGCCATGTAAATATTAGATCATTTTCTCTTTTGCAGGCTGGCACTTGCCTATATACCACATTAATTGTATTAACTGCAACAGAGTACCTTAAGAGTTAAAATACTATTTAAACATCAATATTATCTTTAAAATACAGTCTTGAGGCTTTGGTTTATTTTTTTCATTTTCCAGATTATTTAATACCATGAATCTCATAACTTGTAATTTTCCTCTGTTCTGCTGAAAGTACTGTCTGCTACATCTGAAATTAAGTAACATATAGGGAAACTATTTATCTTTTCATAATGAGTAAAAATTTCTGTGTACGACTTCTCATCTCTCTACAAAAGAAAAGTTTCTAAAAACTACTTAAATAAAGTAACTGATGCTGTAATTTTGTGCCAACTTTTTTTTAAAGTTTATGTTGAGAGTAAGGAAAAATGCCATTTTTCTCCCTTTGCTTTAGTTAAGTTGATGGTGTTGTGTAAATGTGTAGTAGGATGGTGTGGATTCTTTAGAGTTTTTCAAGAGCTCTCCCTTAAGCATGGCCTTGACAGGTGTATGCGTTCCACCCACAGTCTAGATTTCTGCTGTTATGCCTTCATTTGGCAAGTGATCACTCCTGTGTTGAGGTTGCTTCTAATTTTTCAGTGGAACTGACTGAAAAATGAGAGATGTTCATTTATGGTAACACCTACAAAGTGTTAGCTGTTTTCTAGGCCAACAGAAAGGCACAGTCGGCTCTGAAGAGTTCAGACTGTTTTCCCCCCTTCCATTACTCTCTGTATGTCTTTGTCCTGTCAGTTATAACAGTATAGTGTCTCCATTGTATTGTAGTACTGCTTAGTTTTCACCGAAGAAACCAAATTGTATTACAGAGATTTCTGTTAGCAAGCTTTCATTTCAGTGTGGCTGTTTTTATGCATGTTTGACAAAAATTAAGGTAAACATTTTCATATCTGGCAGCCCCGGGAACAGGAGGTTGCTGGATATTCAAATATTCTGGATAATAGAGAGGTATACCTACCATGCATAACACTAAAGAAAAACAAGATTAGATATTAAGAAACAAACAAAAATGTATGCCAAGTACTTTATTTACCAAGAACAATAATATTGTGCACTGTAAACTTATTGTATTTAATTTGTATTTACTTTCACTATATTGTACTTATGGAGAATGTAACTAAAATTTGCTTATGGTTAAAATGCTGGTTATTTGAGAGTTCTGTGTGATAGCTTGCCAGATATGAAAGAGTTTACTGTACCTTGAATCTGTCTCGACAGTATGTTTACATTTTAAAAGGGGGAAATACTATACAATAAGCCCCTAAGGTACATGAGGGTTGGAGCCGGGTCCATGGGGGTTGGAGGGGAGCTTGGGGCATGTGGCTGGAGCCTCTTGCTGGGGGAGGTGAGCTGGGGCACATGGAGGGATGAGCTGGAGCCACAGGGGTGGGGGTGTTGGGCAGGTTGAGCTGGCGTGGGATTTAATGGGGGGTGAAGCGGCACGGCTGTCAAGTGGTGCCACTCTGGGAAACGGAGAAGTGGCTCTTAGTCTGCCTTGCTGCCCACAGCTGTGGGAAGCTAGGCAGGCTGACAGCCCAGCAGCTTCTCATTGTGAGAAACTTGCGGTAAAGTGAGTTCGCGTAATGTGAAGCTGTGTAAAGCGGGGGATTACTGTACAGTGCCTAAATGTAATTTTTTTGGCTGAAAAGCTGATGATTGTGATTTGTGCACAGCTTGGGTTGTATGCAGCGTTTTCTTTGTTCAAAAGTATACCTAATGACTGCAGGCTCATGGCTCGCAAAATGCAGCAGACATGTCGGTGTCTGATTTGACCGAACAGCTGATACGGACTGAACAGCTGGTAACACAGCTCAAAGAACTTATCAGAGAAAAGGATAATGAACTTCGGAATAGAGATCAACAGTTGAAGGTACTGTGTACACACCTAAGTGCGAGTCTTCAGGTGCAGAGGAAAATAAATTACCATTTTATATTCTTGAATGAATAAGCTGTTTTTTATAGAGATAGGTGTAAGAGTCAGTTATGTCACTAGTAGGGTTCGTCTACACTTGCATTCCTCTTTCAAAAGAGGCGTGCAAATGAGGGAAATTGAAAATGCAAATAAGGTGCAGATTTCCATACCTGGTGCCTCATTTGCATATTCATCTTTTGAAAGAAGAAAAGCAGTGTAGACACTGCTCTTTTGAAAGTAAACCCCATATTTGAAAGAATCCTTCTGCCCATTAAAAAAAAGGGAAGAAGGATTCTTTTGAAGGTGGGCTTTACGTTCGAAAGAGCAGTGTCTATACGGGTTTTCTTCTTTCAAAAGAGGAATATGCAAATGAGGTGCCAGATATATGAACCTGCACCTCATTTGCATTTTCAGTTTCCCTCATTTGCATACCTCTTTTGAAAGAGAAATGCAAGTGTAGATGTACTGGTAGGGACTAAGGAAGCAGTGATCACAATTTTCAGGTGTATAGGAATACATTACAGCTTCCTTTCAATTTGTCTTCCATTTCTAGAATTTTAACCAGCTTTGAGTATTACATAGATAATGAATGGTCCCTACGAAGAGCAGAGGCTTTTGATAAATATGGGGGACAACAGCTGCAAATTGAATGTTGAGCAAAGCTGGACAGGGACTTTTCCCTCCTTTTAGGTTAATATTGCTCAAAATATTGTTTAGCATTTAGTTAGGATGCAGACTTTTCCAAGACTGAGCTGCTTTCCTCCAAATTTTCTTCAGTCATGATTTCTGTATTCCTTGTGGTACTGAAAGTCATTCCAGAAATGGAAAGACTTTCTATTAGATGTGCTACAGATTGTGGAGAGATTTTCATCATTGACTTCTTCTGGTAGAACTCCTATTTATAGAAGGTTTTTGAAAAGTGTGTGTTTACCGATGTTTAATGAGATTTTTTCATGGTAGTCTACAAAAAATTTCAAGATACAGCCCTTTTCAAAATCTAATGTAGAACAAAGTTTGTTTTTGATTAACTAAACCTAAACTAAACCTAACCCAGTCCAAACAAAGCTATTTTTTAAATTAAACATTCCACTGCGGTGTTGTGAATCCAAGTGTTGTTCACCATAAGCACAAGTGATCAAGTGATCAGTATTCATAATATTAGTGTAGAATTTAGTTTGTCAAGGAGGAAGTGGAGCACCTCGTCCCAGTTATGGAATAAAAGGCTGAGATAGTGTAACTCCTGAGTTACCTCCTTACAAAAATAGGACACTTAAGTGTCTTTAGTGGGATATCTGAGTACTAATGCAACCCAAATGACTGCAGGGATCTCTGGAGAATGGAGGTCTCCAGATAATAAAATGTGCTGGTTATTTGAGCTGGGGCTGCTGGCCTCTCTCTGCCAGCCCTGATTGGGCAATCAGTCCCTCTGAAGCTGTTGTGGAGCCAGGCATGCTGGTTAACCAACTGCCGGCTAACGTGGCTTTTACTGTTTTAGTTTTGAAGGTTTAGGCCTTGAAGTAGTATTACTAATGAAGGAAAGGACAATTTCTTTAACATACATTTTAGTGTGAAACTGCCCCTTAAATTTGTTATCTGGGAGTGTCATAGTAGCCCTGTGCGGACACTCTGCAGTAGTGGAATATTCGCAAGCGGTCTTACAGATGCTTGGCTTCTCGGCATGAAGTTAAAATGTTCTTGTGGGGGTTGGAGTCTTTGGTAACTGTTTTGTATTAATGGTTATATATAATAAATATATATTTTGATGTTAATAGGAAGAAAAAGAAGCATCTGAAGCCAAGCTTTCTAAAGTAAAGCTTCAAAACAAAGCCAAAGTCACATTGCTAACCTCACAACTAGAAGAACTTAAAAAGCAATTATTTGGATCAGAAGAAGTGCAAGAGAAAAAAGCAGAGCAGAAGAGGAGAGTGAGTTTTCTCTTCCATTTTGAAAGTTAGAGTTCATGTTACCATGGTTCTGAAATCAGATCCACATGCTTAGATCTGCTTTAAAAATCCAGGGTCTGTGGCGACTTCTCTGTGTGTATTTCCTTATAATGGTAGCAGTTAATTTTTAATGAATCGTTTTGGATGTTTGCAACTTGCTTTCTCCTGCATTTGTTAACACATGAGAACTAGGGAAGGAAACTGGTTAGAAGGTAACTGCTTTCAAAAATGGAGGACTGGTTAGGTTTTATCATTCAAGGCAAAATGTGAAAATATACAGATGACAAACTATATTAGTAAGAATATTTCATTTCAGTAGTTGAAGTTTTACCATAAACATGGATTTTAAAAATACACGTGTTTCTTTAAAACTGTATGGCCATGTCTACACTATCCCAAAACTTCAAAATCAAATGGCCATTTCGAAGTTTACTAATGAAGCACTGAAATACATTTTCAGTGCCTCATTAGAATGTGGGTGGCCGCGGCACTTTGAAATTGCAGCAGCTCGCCGCTACGCAGCTCATCCAGATGGGTCCTTTTTGAAAGGACCCCGGCAACTTCGAAATCCCCTTATTCCTATCTGCTGATAAGAGCCCCATCTGGATGAGCCGTGTGGATAGAAATAAGGGGATTTCGAAGTTGCCAGGGTCCTTTCGAAGAGGAGCCCCATCTGGACGAGCTGTGTGGTGGCGAGCCGCGGCAATTTCGAAGTGCCACGGCCGCCCGCATTCTAATGAGATGCTGAATATGTATTTCATCGCTTTATTAGTAAGCTTCACAATGGCCATTTGCGTGGCCATTTCGAAGTTTTGGGATAGTGTAAGACATAGCCTGTGTTTGGTGAATTGTAAAATTGTATGTGCGGCTTGTAACACAAATGTTTCAATACTTAAATCTTCATAGTTTTTTTTATTTTAGAAAACTGTGTTGAAATTGGCTATAATTTCCGAGGGCTAATCCTTTTTATGCATGTCTTCCAAAGCATATTGTGGCTGATAATTTAAAGTGAACCTACTGTGCAGTTGTGGTTTGTGATGAAGATCACTGGTTCTTGCGTGCAAACCATATACTTAGGTTGTCAGATTTGTAGGCGCATGTTTTGTGATTGTAAATAGTAACTGATTTGTAGAAATTAGTTATCTAGTACTTTTTTTGCAAAATTCTAGATAGCAGTGTTTCACTTCAGAATAGTGTGAATACATACTTTCAGAAATAACCTTTTTTCCCTTCTTCAGCATCCTGTTAATTTCCCGTTCTTTCCTGGGTATGTCAGTTGTGCTTACCAGGAGAAATGTTTGGACTTATTGCTTGTACAGGATAATGCATGTTCATCCAACATATGTGGTCAGCCTGTTTAAACTTAAATGTTGAAGGTTTTGTATAGACTTGACATAAATACGTTGGTTTCTTTGTTTAGTATCTTGCTGGGACCTTAAAAGTAGTGGGATTCTGTGAGGTACTCTGAAATATGCAGTAAAGTTTCATATGTAGGTTGACGGTTTGCCTACCAGTATCCTCTGAATTACTGGAGTTGCGGGAATCTTTTATTTGCCTTCAGAGTCTTAAAATGTCTCTATTTACATGTAGGTATCTAGAGATGGTGACCAGGAAAATGCTGCAGCTAACCGTGGGAAATTATTAGTACTTAGAAGGAGAATTGAAGAACTAGAATTCCAGAACACACAAAAAAATGAAGAACTACAAAAAAAGGTGGGGCTTTATGTGATGTTAACAAGGCATTTTCATCTATTCAGTGTAGAATTACTTCTAAAGACAGAACAGTTGTATTGTGAAAATGGCCTATAGAGATATCGATACAGACAAAAGGCTGGATCCTGGAATTTTTGTCATTAATTTTGTTAGTGAAGAGTCAAGCTTTAAATGTGTGTTTTGCAGTCATTACAAATTATTGGAGTTGGGAACACTGTATATGGAGCTAAAGCTTGACCATTCTCCAATTTTAGATCAAATCTGTGCATGACTTCATTTTTCTTTGTGGCCTGTTATTTTTGGCGACAGGAATAAAAATAAACAAGTGATGCCATTCCTTAAGCTGAAGCTGTGTAGTACAGCCTCAGCTGTGAACATTTCTGCTAGCTATGGAGAACTGCAGGAATGCTGATTGTACAGAAATTGCATAGATAATAGGGCCAGTACCACTCTCAGTTGCAGTCAAAATCTGATCATGTTGGAAACTTGACTTTCATGGCCACAGTGACCTGGAAGAGGAAGTAGGTGATGTGATCATGCCATCACTTTTAACCCTCTCTGGGTGATAGAATTTAAGTTATAACTATAGCCATTTCTTCATTCCCAGATTGCCGAATTGGAGGCCCAGTGTCAGCGAGGGGCTGAAATGGATGCCATGCTTGCCAAGAAGGAAAAGAAATTAGCTGAAAAAGAAGCCTACATCATTGAGTTGCAGTTAGCATGTGACTCAAGCAGTGTTTCAAAAGAAACACTAGCCCCTAGTGAAGAATTAAAGGTACACCATTGGTATATGTTTGTTAATGGCTGCTCAAGTGGCAAATCTGCACAGACCTATGTGTGAGAATCAAAGGATTCTGCACCGTTATACTAGGGAGGACAACTTTATGTCTTGGACCACTGCTGATCAGAAAAGTCCTATTCTAATGAGCTCCAGTTAATCTGATGAATTTTTATTTATGCATAATGTTTTCCAACTTGCACAAACATCTTGAAATAATTCATAGTAATATTTGGGAATGAGGCGACAGGTTTCACTGACAACTTAAAAGTTAAAATCTAAATCTAAGCTAGCTTTAGCTTTGAAAAGTCTTATGTATTCACAATGCTGTTTTTTTTAACCCTGTGTATATTTCTCTAATTGTCTTATACCTTGCCCTCCAAACAATCAGCTGTCCACGAAAGAGTCTTCACTGCAGAGCATGCAAATTCTCATTCAAAATCTTACCAGGAAAGTTGGAGATAGTGAAGAAAGATGTGGCTTACTCCAGGAAGAGATTGAGAGACTTAAAAATCTTCAGAACAAAGACAGAGATCACTTCCAGGAAAGAGAAGCCATGTATATGGAAAACGTAGGTGAACAAATTGTAAAAATGTTTTAATTCTTTCAGGCCCAGAGTTGATACAGTAAACCCTCGATTTTATGGACCCTGATTTAGCGGACTTTGGGAACAATGGGGATGGGGAGGCCATTGTTCCTGAAGTCCGCTACATTGGGGTTTGTAAAATCTCTCCCCGCTCCCCCCTCCAAAAAAAAAAAAGAAAAATTGAGACTTACGTTGTCGCAGCCCGAAGGAGCCACCACTTTCTCCATGGGAGCCACCATGTGCTCCTCCCACTGGGATGGAGCACATACGTGGGCACACTGGCACTCGTGTACATGCCCCATCCCTGGTGGGAGGATCACGTGGCAGCTCCGGCGGCAGTTTCTCCAGCTGTGCTCAGCATGAGGCACACCGCCGCGTGGCGGGGCGCCTCCAGCTGCGTGTGGCGGGGCTGCTTAGCACCTTGGGCTTTGTGTGACGAGGCGGCTCCAGCCGCGCAGGGGAGGTATCTCGAGCCACATGCGGCAAGGCAGCTCCAGCCATGCTGGTGGGGTCCCAGCCATGTAGCCGGGTTCAATGGTCTTCTAGTGGCAGCAGCTCTGGTAAGTGATAGGTATTTTTTTGATCAAAGCAGTTTTCTTGTATCACTGCTAATGGAGCTGTATAGCATTATAAAAGAATGTAGCTAGAACTGAGAGCTGTTTAACTAAAAGGAGGGTGGGCAAGAGAGTCTTGAAGTACCTTAAAGATATGGAAGTGAAAGAGCAAATCAATATACAAACAACGGTAAAAATTGTATCCATTCCTTTATGGTGCTGAATACCCTCAGGTTCCCTCAAGATCGCTTCTCTGTTTTCAGTGGGCAATGAACTTGTTGAGTACGTCTGGGATTAAGGCCTAACATTGATAAAATGCTTCCGTCCCAACACTCCTAGAGTGCTTTACAAACTATATTTAAATATTATTTTACCCAGTCTAGAAACGCCATTTTTTCACTATAGAGATGACTGCATCTGTTTGTTTAATAACCTGCAGTACTGCTAGTCATTTTTGGGACAGGAAATAAAGAATAATATATCCAGGTGAAATTATATAAGCCGTTTTGAAGATGCAGACTGTAATTACTCAAAAATACAGTTGGGAGATAGTAGCTAATGTGACTTCTCTTCTTAAAAATGAGTTGTTCCCCGCCAAATAATCATTCAGGGTTAGGCCCCTGTGGTTCCATATCTGACAAGCTTGTGAGGTGCTCAGGAAAGAAACATTTTGAAACGGAAAACAAGTAGTTAAGGGAGAGGTAGCTGTTGTACATGGCTGCAGTTTGGGAAGGGGTGAGAGAACCAGGATAGAAGTGGCTAAAGATCAGACGTGTATATAGAGATGAAAGGTTAAAGAGTTAATCATAAGGGAAACAAAGCAAGACGGTTGAGTTGTGTGAGGCCAAACAAAAGCAGATTCTTTCATGATATTTGGAATGGCTTTTCTCAAAGATGATAGTCCTTAGCAACAAAATTCTACTCTTACTAAAGTTGCATTTATTTTGGTTAAACTTCTTGACTTCATTGAAGTTACTTTAGATTTACGCTGATGTCGCTGAGAGTAAATCTTGTCATTGGGAATGGTTAGCACTAACTCATTTAACTGGTTGCATTTTTAATGATGCTGTCATGTATGTGCGTGCGCTCTAGGGGTTGTTTCAAACTTAGATTTTATTAATTTGTTTTCAGATACGCATGTTTCAGAACATTATCCAGGAAAAGGAAAAAGAATTGGTGGGGCAAGCCCAGAAACATGAGAAAGAGCTGTTTAAATTAATTGCTAAATCTGATGCCAGTGCTGATCTGGAACAGGTATGTTGGTAATGGGAGCTCACTGACTTGCTTTGATTTGGGCAGCTCTGCAGGAGGATATGCAAGGAAGAATATGTGGGTAATGCCCATCTGCGAGTCAAAGCTCAGGTGATACTTTGGGAAGCTGGAGCGATTTGTTTTCTTCTTTCCTCTAAAATATAAATTATTTATTTCTCTGACTAGTTGCTTAAGGCACTGAAACAGAAGCTACATGAAAAGGAGGAAGTCATGCTCGGTAGAACACAGGTGATAGACATGCTACAGAAAGAACTGGATGGCAAGGACCAGCTGCTGAAAGTAAGACACTGTACATGGAGTGTTCACAGTCTAGTACATAAATTCATTTAAAACCATGTATTTTGTAAGTTCTTTGCTTTTTTACTCATTCAGTTTTATACATGCATCACTGTCTAGGCCCTTCATGCAAGTTTGTTAAAAACACCATAATAATTGTACCAACTTGTATAAACCCAAGCCAGAAAATAACTGGCTAAAAAATAAAATAATAATCCAACCCTTCCTTGAGCTTCCCCCGCCAAATGCTCCATCCCTCTCATGGATATCAGTCCTTTCCTTGCCCCCTCAGAAACTTAAAATAAGAGGAATGTGTTTTGTACTGTGCCCTTAAAAGGGCAACAGATTAAGGTTGTATGTCATCTGGGAGGGAAGAGTGAATTGTAAAACTAATGGCCTCTGCATCAGAATGGCCCAGTTAGCAGTCGTCCTTAAAATGGAAAGGATTCTAGCTTGAATGTTTCCCTTGATTGCAACTATGTTAGCTAAGTAGATTGTAGGCTTTCTATGGAGTATATCTTACTTTGTGTATATACGCTGCTTAGTTGTATGGAACCAAGACCTCAAGTGGGCCATTGAGTTCTATTGAAATAGAAATAAACCTCATGGGATGGTGACGGAAAGGTGAAGAAAGATTATCAGGCAAAAAAAACAACACTTAAAATTCTATCCAGAAGCCAATGGGTCGTAGCTAGTGTAAATTCTGGAGCACTGAGCAAGGTGCTTTTTTCCAGGAATTTTCACTTAATTCAGTTGGCTGTTACACTTTCCATCAGTTTCATTGGTTTTGAGTCTATAGAAGGCATTAGAGTAGATTTATCTTGAGGTGACAAATATATGGATCATAACAAGGTCAGAATTGACCAGATGTGGATGAAAAAAGCCTTTATTACTGCAGCTATAAAATTAAATAAAATTACTCCCTAGAGCAAATTCAGGGTTTGTGAAACAGGAACTTAAACTGACTAACATTGTCATTGGCTGTGTCTGCACTAGCCCCAAACTTTGAAATGGCCATGCATATGGCCATTTCGAAGTTTACTAATGAAACACTGAAATACATATTGAGCGCTTCATTAACATGCGGGCGGCCGCGGTGCTTCGAAATTGACGTGCCTCACCGCCGCGCGGCTCGTCCTGACGGGGCTCCTTTTCGAAAGGACCCCGCCTACTTCGAAGTCCCCTTATTCCCATGAGCAGATGGGAATAAGGGGACTTCGAAGTAGGCAGGGTCCTTTCGAAAAGGAGCCCTGTCGGGATGAGCCGCACGGCGGCGAGGCGCGTCAATTTCGAAGCGCTGTGCCGCCCGCATGCTAATGAAGCGCTCAATGTGTATTTCAGCGCTTCATTAATAAACTTAGAAATGGCCATTTGCATGGCAATTTCGAAGTTTGGGGCTAGTGTAGACACGGCCATTGTTTCCATTTTGAAGTTCTCACTTTACAGGATACTTACAATATTTTTATCTCTCCATATTTTAAAGCTTAGCCTTTTTTTTTAAGTTTTAAGATTTTTTTTAAAAGGCTTATACTTGGTATTTGGTAGAGTCAGTGTGCAGTAATTTTGTTTTGACCATCCACTGTAGAGATTGTTGAATACCACTGACGAAGTGGGTCTATTCCCACAAAAGTTTATGCTCCAAAAAATGTGTTAATCTGTAAGGTGCCAAGGGACTTCTCATTTTTGCAGGTACAGACTAACAGGGCTACCCGTCTGATATTTGCATACTACTGTAATCTCAGTTTTTAAAGATATGTAGAGGTAATATTTGCATATACAAGAAGAGAACTGGGAAAACACCATATACATACTTATGTCTGAACATTTTCCAGATAAAAACACTTAAGACATCTTGCTGGATTCCAGACCATTTATTAAAAGTATTCTTTAACAAACTATAGTGATGGCTGTTGATATGGCCTTGGAATGCTGGTTGGTAACGGCAAAGAGCTTCTCTCAATTATCCGTAATATTTGACTATCTGGCAACCTCCTGGTCCTGAGGCTGCCGGATATGAAAGTGTTTTACTGTATGTGCTTTTTATCCAAGAGACCTTTCTTCTCTTTATTCTACCTCTCTTTATCAGAGGACATTTTCTCTTACATCACAAGTCAGGATGCAGATAGCACTGGAACAGTGTAGACCCTCCATTGTATCTTCCAGGTACTGCTATGGAGTTGAGCTCTTAGATATTTGTGACGGAGCCTGATGCTGCAAATTGACCAGCTCTGACTGTGATCCATCTTAAAATGTGTTGCATGTGCACAGGAACAGGTGTGGGGTGCATGTAGAACACCTGAGAGAGACTGAAACAGTTTTTTCTTTTAATATAGGAAATTAATGAAAGCCTGAAACGTCTGCAGTCAGAGAAGGAGAATCTCCAATCTAAACTGGATGCTGAGAAACATGTAATGAGAGCCCAGCTGAGAGACATGATGGAGAAACATGAGCGTGAAATGACAAAGATCAAGGAAAAACATAATGCTGAAGTGCATGAGATCCAAGAGAAGCATGAAACTGAGATGCAGGAGAAAGACCAAGTCCTGCTGCAGCTTCAGAAACAAGTGGCAGCATTAAGTAATAATGGACAGAATAACTCGGAACACGCTATAGATGTAGATGCTGTAATTAAACAACGGATGGAACAGCTAGAAGGTATCACGCTGAAGCATAGCTCTTAATTTGAAGAACTTCCTTCTCATTCCATTGTATGCTCTGGCCAAATTCAGAATGGGTATAAACTGGGTACAGCTTCGCTGACTGGAGTGGAGTACTTGTGGGTTCTTTTTCATTACGTGGGAGATGCTTAGATGGACTAGAAGGCCCTAAAAATAACTACATGCATTATGTTATATCTAAATTTGGCCTAGCATTTTTAACCAGTGTCTGGTCCCTTCTAGGTATGACTGCAGTATAGACATTTTTGCAAGTGTTCCTGAGTAAACAGAATGGGTGAGTCTACACTTACATTCCTCTTTCGAAATAGGTATGCAAATGAGGTATAAATTTGCATATTGACACCTCATTTGCATATTTTAATTTTAGAAGAAAGCCAGTGTAGATGCTCCCCTTTGGAAAGTAAATTCCATCTTCGGAAGAATCCTTCTTTCCTTTATTTAATGGGAAGAAGGATTCTTTTGAAGATGAGGTTTACTTTTGAAAGAGCAGCGTCTACACTGGCTTTCTTCTTTCAAAAGAAGCTCTTTTGAAATTAGAATATGCAAATGATGTGACAAACATGCAAATTTATGCCTCATTTGCATTTTCAATTTGCATACCTATTTCAAAAGGGGAATGCAAGTGTAGACGCACCCAATGAGTGGAATCCTGAAATGTGTTTCATAATTACTTTGATCCTCTTACTAGAATTCTAAACGATGATTGTGGTGGTTGTCTGCTAGGTCAAATGAAGCTGAAAACAGAAGAGGCCAGAAAATCTGAAGCTAAATTCCTTAAAATGAAGGCATGGTCCAAATCAAGAATCAAGCAGCTGGAGGATGAACTGAAAACTGTATGTGTAAGATTTTTAACTTAAGATTATGTACCTATTTTACAATGGGTTGTGATTGTAGATTTGATTAAAAGATCTGAAATGCAGTGTAAAAAGCCCCCTAAATAGGATTTTAAGAAGCACTTAATATTTCAAAAGAAGAGGATTTGTGGTAGTGAATTCCAAACAGTTATTCAACAGAGGCCGTGTCTGCACTAGGCAAAAACTTTGAAATGGCCATGCAAATGGCCATTTCGAAGTTTACTAATGAAGCGCTGAAATACATATTCAGTGCCTCATTAGCATGCAGGCAGCCGCGGCACTTCGAAATTGACACGGCTCGTCCAGATGGGGCTCTATTTCGAAAGGACCCCAGCTACTTCGAAATCCCCGTATTCCTATCTGCTCATAGGAATAAGGGGGCTTCGAAGTAGCCAGCGTCCTTTTGAAAAGGAGCCCTGTCTGGACGAGCCGCGTGGCGGTGAGCCGCATCAATTTCGAATACCGCGGCCACCCGCATGCTAATGAGGCGCTGAATATGTATTTCAGCACTTCATTAGTAAACTTCGAAATGGCCATTTGCATGGCCATTTCGAAGTTTTTGGCTAGTGTAGACGTAGCCAGAATGTTCTAAGTAGTGCAATAGCCAGTAACTTAAGCCCAAAGGAAGAGGTCTGCCAGTTTATAGTAACTTGTTGCACTTGACTGTTTTAGAAACCTTGTTACTCTAAATCTTACTAAAAAAGAGAAATGATTGTATGAGTTTGGATTTTTTTTTGACATTTCAGTGTATTTGAAGGAAATTAATGATGCTTCTCTTTATAGCTATCGTCAAAGAATAATGACATATCTGCCTTAAACAACTGTATCTCAGAATTAGAAATTGAAAAGGAAGAACTACAGTCAAAATTACAAGCGTTTTCAGAACTCAGAACTCAAAATGGTAAATGTATAATGTGATTGTACTGTTTTTTGTTTTTACGTCATCATCTTAGATTTTCAGTTGATGACTTTCAATAAAATAAAAGACAAAGGCGCGATCTTTATTGTGATAATGTATCGAAGGACAACAACTTGGCAGCTTTGAAGTTGAAGTACGCTGTATAATGACAGTTAATTTATTCAGCTTTATTCTTTGGAGGTTAAAAACTAATTTTCTTCATGAAATTGAAAATAGCAGCAGAAGATACATGTATTTGAAGAAAGTTACTTTGTAATCTTCTCTCCTCAGTATTGCCTGTGTATTATACCTGCATCTTCAAGACGCGTACAGTTTTAGGCTACGTCAACACTAGAGTTTTGTCAACAAAACAAAACTGTGGTTTTGTTGATGAAACTCTCAGAGCATCCACATACAGTGCACTTTGTCAACATTCTGTCAACAAAACTCAGTACTTCTGATGGCAGCATTCTTCCTCTCTGCAATGAGGAAAAATGACTTTTTCAACCAACAAAAAGGCTGTGTAGGTGCTCCAGGAGGCCCTCTGTCAACAGACAGGGCTTCTTATTCACCGGGCAGCCCTATTCACTGAGCTTCTGGTTTGCTGTTCTGTTGAGAGCGCGGCTGGGCAATCTGGCTGCTTTCTGTCAACAGAGTGGAATGCTCTTTCGATCCGCTTTAGTGTGTGGATGTGATCTGTTGACAGAAGTTTTGCTGCAAGATCTCTTCCAACAGTAACTTCTGTTGACAGATCAGTGTAGTGCAGACATAGCCTTAGAGTTGGCCTTTCTGAGCAGAAAATGTCATTGAAGCAAAGTGGGCTGTGGTTTTCTGTAATGTGGACAAGACTGCACAAGAATTCAGGAGATCTGAGTATAGATTCCAGCTGTGCTACAGTTTAACATTGGTCAGTTCACTTTATGTTGCTGTCCTTCAGTTCCCCATCTGTAAAATGGGGATAATAGTACTTCCCTTTGTAGTTTTGAGTGTTATTGATGTATTACTAATGGCAGTGTTATAAATCTACACTGACATCATTGATACCTTCCCATCCAGATGATTCTGTGATCTCAGTTTGGTCTGCAACTCTTTCTTTAGATATTTGTTTGTTTACCATGTTATTTTGGCAACAAGTAATGAAGATAATTGTTTGTTTTTGCAGAAGAACTGCTGGCCAAGCTGGAATTATATGAAGAGCAGCAACAGAAACTGCAGGCTGATCTTGAACAAGTTACAAAGAGGGCAGCCTCACAGGTTTTCTGTTTACAGTTGATTCATGTGAATTGTTGATTAGCTTCATGGTGCTAACTGTAGGCTTGAAAACAGTATTACTAGAAACTGGCATTTGAGTTTAAATTTTATTGGCTAGTGTGCAGAACTGAGATGCCAGTTGTGATTCATTTGGCTAAAAAAGTCTGTTTTAATTTGTTTCAAAATGCTACTCAGTTCCTGCATATTTAGAAAATACATGTAATTTTGAGCAGTTCATTTAGTGTTCATCTAGTTACACGTGACTCGAGCTGTCAAAATGGTACTTTTTAATATACTAACCAAATTGATATAATCAACTAGTAAATATTCAGTTCTGTTACAAATTTAGAAAGTTGTATCGAAAAGTGAGAAGGAGAGGTACTTTAGAAATGTCTCTGCTAAATCGCCTCTGAGAATTATGGATCTTGTTCATTAATACTGATATCTGTGTAACCAGCAAAGCAGTTTGCAAAAAAATTGAAAGGAAATTTTAATTTTTTTGTTTTAAATTTTTAATGGCAAAATTTTGAAACCATGTACAATTTTTCCAATAAACTTTATATTGATGGTAGGACAAACAAAAGAGTCCTTTCCTTCAAGATTTTACTTAGAGGGGAGAAAGCAGGTGAGTGGATTTTTCCTGTAGCCCCTCGGTCCTCACTCCCCCAGCCCCCCTCCCCCCCTTTTTTTTTTTTTGGACCACAGTGAGGAGTTTCAGTGGAAGTGTTCATTCTGGTAATAAACCATTTTTGTTAAAAATAGCTTTTTCACGTAAAAACAAAAACAACTTTTAACCACCACAGACAAGAAGGTTTATGACTTTTTATTTTAAAGATGGCCTGGCAAATTTTTTCTGTTAACTTGGTTTTTAATGTTAAAGAAAATTATCTGCTTTATTTGATCTTACCTGTATTTGTTATTTATATAGAGCCGTAAGTGAAACACAGAGGTGTAAGTTTGTGCCTGAATATTTACATTCTCTTACTTATTTTGGTAAACCTTATTTTTGTGTCCAACTTCTCTTGTAGGCCAGTGAATCAGGCAGTGCAGATGAGTTTCAGAGTCAGCTTCTGGAGTGGCAAGAGATTGTACCGGAATCAGAGGAAGTGCGTGACCAAGTCAGAGAGGAGAAATCTGCCATAGCCCTCAGAATGGCACAGATTGAAGAGGAGAGAGAAGGTGAAATGAAGTATTTAAGATAAAATTAGATCACTATGCCAGCACAGCAGGTATTACAGATCTGCTGTGTTTGTGTAATTCAGACAAAATTGCTATCTTTCCTGCATTTCCCACTTCAGTCAGAGATTTATGCAACTCGTGAAGTTAGCAGAATAGAATGGTTACTGTAATTTAGTTTCTGTGTTAGATTGTTTCTTTGACTCCATCTGTTTCATACATTCATCACTTTGCATCATGTTTATTGGTGGATGTTTTATTCTGTTAGCTTTTGCAATCTGAGCTGCTTATCTCTGGGGTCAGTAATTGGATTTATTTTAGAAACTTAATGTCATCACTTGAATTATTAATTATGAAAATGGCAGCTGCTTAGCTACTTGTCTCAAATTAGACAAGATATGGCAACCTGTAGCATTGTTTAAAAATCAGTGAAGGATTAGAAAGTGATGCTTTGGCAAAATATACATGAAAATCAGAGCTTTTCTGTGAATGTCAGTAACCAGCAAAGTAACCAAAGATTTTGAGATGTACTAACAAACTTGCCATTGATACTGACGAGACAAATGGAGAGAACTGGCAACAGATGGTGGTAAAATGTTAATATTATATCAAAACCATCATTACAGGTGATCTGAGATTTTATGGCCATCAGTGGTGGTAACATTTTTTTTAAAAAGTTTTCTGTCTGAAAAAGTCTTAAATGGAAGATTTCAGACTAATTTTTATTTGTTCTTCTCCTTCCCTCGTGGCATTTTATCTTAACTTTTCCCCTTTTGGTATCTGCATGTGGATTGAAGGCACAAAGGTCATCCACCATCTATAAATAAAACACATCCAGTTAATTTGCATGGCCTTTCATTAATCTGTAGCTTGAATGTTTTTGAGACTCATCTGATGGATTTCAAAGTTTATTTAGTAAATCCTAAAATGTTTAAGGGGCATTTCTATGAGAGGTTTATACATATAACTCCATGGGCACTGAGGAGAGAATAAGCCCTCTTAATTTTAAGTACAATTTATTTCTTAAGTGCTGTCAGTGGGTCTTTACGCAATAATATTAACTGTTGTAAAACTTCATCTGTGTCCAGTCAGTATTTAAGTTTTGCAGTTTTTTCCCTTTGGGATATGCATGACCTTTCTGTTTCTTTTTTCCTACCGTTACACCTGATGAGCTCGCAGCGTCCCTTCCCCCTCCACTCCTACCCTACACTGCGATTTGGTCAGCCACTGAGAACATAGTTTCCCATCAGTTTTGTGCATGCAGGTTCTAGCCGTGCCAACCTGTAATATACTGTTGCTGTTTTTCTCTGTCGACCTTTGCATAGAGGAAATCATCAACAGTATCTTTTAACAGCTGCTCTTGATGTATGTGGTTTTCAATAATACATGTAACAAGTGCTGCTTTGTTAACTTGAGTTTTCCTCTTGCAATGCTTATTTCTTTTTTTATATTAACAAAACATCTTTTTTAATTCTCCTTTGTATTAATAGCTGGCTTCATATTTACCTTGTAAACTAGTTTAAAGGAAAACAGCATAACTTGCAGTGATTAAGTTTAATAAATAAATAAACAAATAAATAAGAATCAAATTCTGATCTCTCTTTTATTTAGAGATTGCATAAAAAATTAATGGGAATAGGTGGTTGTTTTTTATTTTAGTTTTATGCAAGGCTTTTGTTTTTGTTTATGAATAAAGTAACTCCATATCTTGAATATTCACTCTACCAAAAGACAGGACTTAAAATAAATGTTTACTAAATATGACTGTATGTTTGAATAGTATCTTTCAAAGCCATTTAGAGAGGCTACATTGGTAACTCCAGTGAATGGATCTGTGGCGGCTTTCATTGGAGGCTGCCGTTTTAGTCCCCTATGCTGTAATAGGGTGTACTAGTATGAACCGTGGATTAGGTGCAGTGGAGAGCTTCATGAGCTGGATCCTGTAGCACATTTTGAGATCATTATCGTCCTTAGTAGTAGGATGTTGATGCAGGCTGAATACTCATGCAAGTAATTATAGAACAACAAGAAGTCCTGTGGCACCTTACAGACTGACAGATATTTTGAAGCATAAGCTTTCGTGGGCAAAGACCCGCTTCACGTGCCCACAAAAGTTTATGCTCCAAAATATCTCTTAGTCTGTAAGGTGCCACAGAACTTCTTGTTGCTCTCGAAGATACAGACTAACAGATGCAAGAAATTATAGTCACATTATTCATAATTCTGTTACTGGCAGTGTGTCTGAGTAACGAAAAATGTGTAAAATTGTTTGCAGTATTGAGCCATGGGGCTGAAGTGATCAGCTTTTCTATCAGACATAATTGCAGGTTAAAGTTTCCAAGGAGTGACATATGTATGACTTTAGAAAACTATATTGACGGTAGTTGTTAAAATACATGTTAAATTAGCCAGAAATGTTGTGAGAAAAATATATCTTACTAGAGAGCTCTAGGATCCTCAGATTTCTGGTTCTTTGTAATGGGAGAAGTCATTAGTCATTTTGGTATTGGTGTAACTTATTAAATGATAACTTATTTCATTCCTTTTCTGCATTGCCAAATTATTGAGACTCTGTCAAGTTTTACATTAAAAAATTTTTTTGTTTTTGCACAAGTAAATACTGAATTCTGATATTCACACCAAATGGCATCCTGCTCCACAAATGGTTCCATTGATTTAATTGGTCCTATTTTTAAAGAAAGGTACAACTCAATGTGAGGAAGCATATGAGAATTTTTCAGTTTTACAAACCTGAAGAAATGCCTGCATTTTTTATTTTTATTTTTATTTTAATTCTAGTGGAAACCATGTTTAAATAAAAACAAAGAAGATTGCCAAGCGGTGTTTGCCACTCAACCCTGAATTATTGTAATGCATAAGCCAAAACATGGCATAAGCCAAAAATGACTTCTTTACCTTAACATACAACTCCCCCATACTAAACCAGCTGTCTAGCGAATCTTAATTTTACTAGTTTAAAGTGGTGGTAGTATAAAATACTTGAATCTTAACTTAGTAGTACCCCATACAAAACACTTTTTAGAAGTGTGATTTAATTCTACCTAGTCATAAAATTCCAGTATCTACATTTCTTTATAAACTTGTAGTTGTGTATTTCATTCTGTCATTGGAAGGGGGAAAAAAAGCAAAAAGAATTCCTACCGATATCAATCAGCTAAATGTGGTAAAAATAAATTTTATTCTTATGGGGTAGTATAACTTGCATTGTCATGTGCATGCTAGTGGGAATCAGCCTTTTGTCAGTGTTCATAGCAGGGTTGAATTTGATCACTTTCTAACCTCATTAATAGACTGTGGGGAAAGTTTACTTTGGATTGGACTAATTTGGTTGTCAAATTTGAGAGGCGATATGGCCTCTGCAGTGATTAAAATATGGAGCCACCTTTTTGTTTCTCTTTTTTCATGCTGGTGTGTCTGCTTTGCTTGAAACATCTATTACCCTACCTATCACACATTTTGTCTTATCACAAAACAGATGGGAATGCAATTAAGATGGAAAAATCATTTCTAACACTGTATAAGATACATATTTAAGCTTTCATATTCTGAATTTATTCAGTGTGTGTTATTTACAAGTGAGTCTATAGTTGTTTTATCAAGAATCATATACTTAATATTTGATAAGATGGTTTGATGCCAGTTTGCAGTGTTGTGCCCATGCTTGTGACTTCCTCGAATTTTCTGGAATTATAGCTCACAGTAAAGTTAAAGCTATAAGCAGGAAGCATTTCATTACCATAAAATGCATGTGATTGGTCAGCTGGACAAAAATATAGCAATGTCATCTGATGTCTTTATCGTAAAAATTACTTGTATTTTAACCTGGCAGAATGAATTGAATTGTAATTTGGCAATTAATTGGCTGCATTTTTGTTATGGTTTCAAAATACAAATCCCTCTTTTATAGTCTCTTTCAAAAATGCTTCTGCAAAAGTCATGCTATAATTTACTTCTGAAAGACTGTTATACAAATTATTCTTAAATACCATGTAACATTAGGGGAAATCACAAGGTGCTTTGGATTGCTCCTATAACCTTATTCCTGTCAGTCATTCATAGGGACTTCAGTCTGTCATTGATCTCCTTGTATCGAATGTGTGTCTGATGTGTAAATGTAATTACTTTCCTGTGGCACAAAACTGATTGAGGATGACTGGTTCTTTCCTGGCTGCTCTGATCCAGCCATAGTCTCAGGGCAGCAGGAGCTGGAGGAGGAACTGACTGCAGTTCAAGGAACTGGCAGGCTGCAGCAGGCAAGAAGGAAGATTAACCAGGCCAGCAGGAAACATCAGGTAAGTTGGTAGAAATAAAAAAACATATTTTACCTATATGCTAATCAGGAACACTAATAGTTCTGTTATTTATTTGGCACCAGAAGTATGCATGGGGCTTTATAGTAGGATAAACCGAAAGACATCAGGCAAAAGAAGGATTTATAGCGGTAAATTTTGCAAAGATATAGATGGTCCTGAAGGACACAGGTAAATTTTAGTAGCATCAGAGGCCTCCCTTCATGCCATAAAATTAATGTATGACTTTAGAACAAAACACTACAGAATTTCAAATGGAACAACACACATTTGAATTTAAGTATCTTAGTTAATAAGGACTGTTTTCTGCTTAGGAAGAAAGATTTTATTTATTATTCTTGTCAGTGAAAAGATCTTGAAAGAGCATTAATTAATTCTGGTGTTCGTCTTTGAGGTAATCATTGATGTTTCTTAAGGGTGTCTGTGCTCTTTATCTGTTAGGCTGTGTCTACACTTGCATTCCTCTTTCGAAGGAGGTATGCAAATGAAGGATATCAAATGCAAATGTGGTGCAGATTTACATATTGTGTACCTCATTTGCATATTCTTTCAAAAGCATTTCTTTCAAAAGAAGAAGAGCAGTTTAGATGTGCCTCTTTTGAAAGTAAACCTCATCTTTGAAAGAACCCTTCTTCCATATTTTTAGGAAGAAGGATTCTTTTGAAGATGGGGTTTACTTTCAAAACAGCTGTGTCTACCCTGCTTTTCTTCTTTTGAAAGAGGAGTATGCAAATGAGGCACCTGGTATGTAAACCTAATTTGCATTTTTGCTTTCCCTCATTTGCATGCCTTTTTTGAAAGAGGAATGCAAGTGTAGAGACAGCCTGAATGTGCGAAACGAAAAAGCAGTCACGTAGCACTTTAAAGACGAACAAAATAATTTATTAGGTAATGAGCTTTCATGGGACAGACCCACTTCTTTTGACCCACAAAAGCTCATCACCGAATAAATTATTTTGTTCGTCTTTAAAGTGCTACATGACTGCTTTTTTTTTTTTTGATGGAATACAGACTAATGCAGGTTTCTCTCTGTTACTGTTAATGTGCATGTAGAGTTAAGAGGCATCAATATCTTGTTCACATCTTAGAGGAAGAATTTTTCTATATTTACATACTGCTCATATCCCAGATTTAGATTAATTTGTGAAATTCTGCCTTGTTACAGAAGCCAGTCATATAATTTTAATTGCAACTGTCCCTTTTGACAGCTGAGTGTGTTTCTTAAGCATATTGTCTTCCTTTTATATTGATCTCTGCTCTCATATCCTGTGTGTGTAGGAAGAATACAGCTTTGATAGAAAACAATGCTTTCAGGAGCTGAATGTCGCCTTGGATAGCACTGATTCAGCTGAAGGAGAGAACATGGGAGGTTGGTGGCCAGAGTACACTTCTCCTAATGCAGGTGTGATAACCACTAGACCGTTTATTGAAGCATGCACAGCATCTTTATCTTATGTTTATTTTTGTTTTTTCAAATTTAACCTAACAACCCATTTTGTGGTGTGTTCTAATCTTTGTTGAATTTTGTTTGGCTTGTATTTTCTTCTGTTTCGTTTTGAAGCATGTGCGTGCTGAATGAACTGTCTAGTTTTGATTCAGAACTAGAACACAGTCATGGTTTAACATCTGAGATGCTTCCAGTCCTTGTCCTCATCAAAATGTATTGTCCTGTATGGTAAGCTATATATAATATTTTATGTGTAGTCTTGTTTTTATTGACGTGACTTCACACTCTACAATCTTATTGTCCATCAAAACCATTATATTCCACTTCTGTGTCACTTCAGTTTTAAGATTAAATGCCGATGCATATTTGTACGTACATTATTTTTTCCTCTCTTTATTCTGATATCTGTGAAAGGTTGTGGTTATATCTTGGTGGTTTATCAGTCAAGTTCATCTGTTCCAAGTGGTTCCTTAGTTATGATTTAAAACAAAAATCAAGTAATATTCCTGGGATTTCTTAGTGCTGTTTTGCAAAAATCTGTTGCAAACTAAGGCTACATCTACATGGTGTGCTGCTGCCGGCAGGGTCATGCAAATGAGGTTACACAACAATGCAAATGAGGCGCTTATGTACAAATTGCATGCCTCATTTGCATACGTGTGCGTGATCACTGTTCTGACAGAGGCTACTTGTTGCCACAAAGCAAGCTGTGTAGACAGGATTTTGTTGACCAAAACCCCCTTTGTCAAGAGCCCCTAAGGGTTTTGGTCGACAGAACCCTGTCTACACAGCTTGCTCTGTGGCGACAGAAGCCTCTGCTGGGACAGTGATCACATGAGAGTATGTACAATTTGTAAATGACGAAATGTAAATGCATCTGATGAAGCGGGTCTTTGTCCATGAAAGCTTACGCTCCAAAATATCTGTTAGTTTATAAGGTGCCGCGGGACTTCTTGTTTTTGGAGATACAGACTAACATGGCTACTCCTCTGATACAGTCAATACCGATGCACACAGCGTCTTGGCTTTTAAAATTTTTTGAAGCTGAGGTGTTTTTTGTTTTGTTTTGTTTTTTTAAAAGATAATTAAGAAAAAAGTTTTAATTGAAATCAACATAAACTGTTCAAGAAATTTCCAGTCTTTTTTTGTATTGTGTTCTTATGGATCAGATGATTCCCCCCCCTTTGGGCATGCTGAGTAAGTGCTCTCAAAGTTGCTGGTTGGAAACTAAGATCTTGATAGGAAAAATTAAGGCTGTTTTTAGGATTTGGGAAAGATACTTGCAGCTCTGAATAGCCCTGATTTCAATTGTACAGGCTTTTACATCAGATACAGGTTTAAACCAGAAGTTGCATGATTAAGTTGTTCACATGAAGTACTGCAACACACAAATGTTGAGCAGATAATTTAGATGTACTGTGAAACGTCCTTTGTCAAAATAGCATAAGGAATATGCAGATGTGAAAAACTAGTGCTTTTCAACTAGAAAGAAACTTGACCTGAAGAAATGTGATAGAACTGGGAGGAAGAACAGTTTGGCTGAAGTTTTTTACTTCACTGATGTAAGAGTGGGAATGATTTGGCCCAGTGCCTTAGGCTCCAAAATGAATTGATTTAAATCAAAGTGATTAAAACAATCTATTTAATGATTATTGAAATCAGCAAGCAGCTAACCTTGATTGATTTAATTTTGCTTTGCATTTGTAATTTTATTAGTTGATAATTATTAAAACATAATGATTTGCAGCTAAATATAGTCTGCACATTGATTGAATGTTTCTTTTTTGGTGTTTGGCAATCAGGACAGTATACACATGGAACCTCTCTAGTCCGGCACGCTAAGGAACTGCCAGGTGCCAAATGAGAGAATTTGCCAGACGACTGGAGGTCAATATTATCTAGCAGAGTTACAAACACTTCTGTTGCTTATTGGGCTTTTAGAAGACATTTAGGGGTAAATTAGAGCTAAATACCATCACAGAACACTGAGGGCCAGAACTGGTGGCTGTGAACAAACTTTATGGGACCACGGGAGGTTTGGCCACACCCATGGTAAGTGGTCGTCCACCTAACGAAAATCATGCCGGATTACGGATGTTGCTGGACAAAATAATGCTGAAATAGAGAGGTTCTATCTATGTTATGTGTATGCATATTATTTAAGCAGTTATAGAGTTTAGCTTACTTTTTAATCAAATTTGTAAGTTTTATATTTTATGTTGATTTTTACTTGTTCATCTCTTCAATGGAAATTCAAATTTGATTAAAAATGCACAAAACATTTAACACTTTAATGAGAGGACTACAAGATACCAGAACGTGTTTTGCATTTAACACTGTTTTAGTAAACAAAGGAAGCCTTACCTGTCGTTAGTGAATTGAACTGATTGTTCTGGTTTCTTAACACTGAATGAGCTAGCCATTGAATTGAACTGATTGAGTGAAATGAAATGAAGTGTGAATGCTGGGTTTAACACAGACTGATTCTAAAGGTTTAGACAGCAGTTTAGTGGTTTGACTTTATTTAACAGTTGGCAGCAAACATGTACTGCTTAATATTATTTGTATATTCAATTTAAATTATTTTAAGATAGTCAATTTCACATTTAATTTTGAAAAAGTTTACTTTAAAAGTAATTCTATACTTAATTTCAATTAAAAATTGAAATGGTAAGAATTTTCAAAAATATTAAATAAAAAATTATTCTCTGAGGTTAATCTGTAAAATTGATGTACTATGATGACAGTCCCATCTGAAAGGTTTTAGCTTCTGGATTCCGAAATCATTTCTTAAGCCATCATAATGACTTTGGCTAATAGCATACCAGTACAGTAGGACTGCAGTTTCTCTGAATCTAGAGTATTGTGCAGTGGTATGAGGAAGCCACAGGTCAGTTATCGTTTGCTATGTTTCCTCTCTAGTACAGCTTGGTTCAACCACTGATTCCCACACCAATCTCCAAGAAGTCCTATCTTCAGATGTGAGCATTCCAGAGACAAGATGGGTGAGGCAACATCTTCTATTGGACTGACCGTAAAAGATATTACCTCATGTATCTTGCCTCTCTAAGGTCTGACACAACTACGTGGCATACAGCAAATGCGAGCATTGTCTTAATACAATATAGCTAATTTTTGTCAGTGTATACTAAATTCGAAGATGCTTTTACATCATTCTTAAACATTAAAAGATCAGTTTTGCAAAGTCAGTGTACCCAGTGAATATTGCTTTGTCAGGCCTGCTTTAATATAAAATTGCTATTTGCTGTTGAACAGATGAGCTCCCTGCTTTTGATAGACCACATCACTTCATACATGTTCAGGGTGCATAAGACTGTATCTTGCAACAGTTTCAGTCATTAAAGCAACATTACACTCATCCCTCGCTACATGAGTACGATTGGTTCCCAAATTTCTGCTTCTAGGCGAAAACTCGTAAGAGCGACACTAAATTCTCATTAAAATCATGTAAAAGTCTCCAGTTCATTCCGAGTGCTTGTAACTTGATATAAACCAGTTGTTTAGGTACTTTTCTGATGTATTTGAATAGTTTGGCACCAGAAATAGGATGTAGTGTATGGATATAGAGCAGGGATTCCCAAACATGTGTCAGGACCCAAACATGCATCCCATTAGATTTTTTTAAAGGTTGCCAGCTGGGCAGTTCCCAGCTACATGTGGCAATTAAAGAAGCCATTTGCAGTTTCTTAGCACTGCTACCTCAGGCAGCTATCTCATCACTAGAAATAGCAGTTACCTTATGCCTAAGTGCAGAAACTTTAACACTTCAGTTAATTGGTTTTAACGACTGTTACCTGCTGGGAGCAGGAGGGCTGGGGGAGTCACCCAGCCTAGCAGGACCCTGCCCCCCGTGAAGAGGCTGTGGGAGAGGAGGTGTCTCTGAGGGTGGGGGTCTAAGACTGGGGGCAGTTTGGGGCTGCTGGGAGGGTGTAAAGCTGGGGGCAGTGTGGGGCTGCAGGGGGAGTCTAAGGCTGAGGGCAGTTTGGGGCTGCTGAGGGGCTCGAAGCCTAGGGATGGTTTGAGACCTTGGGGAGGGGGGTTTAAAATCTGGCTGAAGGGTGAGGTCTGTGGGGCGGGCAGGCCGGGGGGGGACTAATACAATAAACCCTCACATTACCCAGGGGATGTTCATGCAACCTCTGCATAACTAAAATTTTCCTGCAAGGAGAAGGGAGCCAGGAACCACCAATGTTGGTCAGTTTCCTGGCTCCCAGAGTATCAGGAGCTGGGAACCAGGGGCAGGCTGGTTCCAGTCTCTGCATGGCTTGCGGGACCTGGAAACTGATCAGTTCACGGCTGGTCAGTTTCACGTTCCTGACATTGCAGGAGAGGGAACCAGGTAAGAGCCTTCTCCCTCTCTTCCCCCAGCCTAAGGGCTGTCAGACAGCTGCATGTCTGAGGGAAGGGAGGAAGAAGGCTCCAGTGGTGGGGCTGTGGGTCTCCACGCCTCCCCAGCCAGAGACCCCATGGCTGGACTGGAGCCAACTGCGGGGCTGTGGGTGTTCCTGCCCCCGGGTGAGGGACCCTGCCACTGGCTCATATAATAAGTGGAGGAAGTTCACTTGTTTAGTGAACAAAAATTGGTATGTATGTCCCTCATTTTAGCGAGTACTCATTAAAGGAGGGATGAGTGTACTTATCGCTTAAACATTCACAGGATTGGGCCCTTAGCTTTATATGGAAAGGTATTGTAGCTGGTTTTATAGGGGGGTTGTGAGCTATGAATTTAATCCCATTATTTGAAAAGTTCAGGGAATATTTGATCATTGACACCTTTATAAATATGATGACCAGTTTTTCAGAGATGCTGAACACCCATAATTCCCACTGAAATGCACTGAGAACTGCAAGTGCTCAGCACTTCAGAAAATTAAACCCATATAGTTGTGGGCAGTTGCTAGACTTAAGTTATCTGGCAATTATCTGTATGTGAAGCACATTTTTAGACTTGTTCTTGAAATAAGATATTTTTCCTTTGAACCACAAACTATGTAGGTTTGCGGACAGTTGTTGAAGAGTTGGAATTGGAAAGAAATCAACTACAGGAACAAATTATATTCCTGGAGGAACGTTGCCAGGGCTTGGAAGATAGATTACAGCTGCAAGGCAGAATGGAAGCCCTTCAGGTGAGGATTTTATGTTTGTGTTAGGAGCTGAGGGTAATGTAGAAGGATCATTTAGTTTCCTCTTTCTAGTGAAAATAGTTTATAGTGAAGCAAAAGTTAAAAATCAGCAAAAGATTCTGCAGAACATTTTGTCCTTCAAAAATATTTTATGTGCTAATAGTACAGTATATGCTCCTACTATATTGTGTTGTACTGAACAGTGCAAGACTACACCCATTTTGCTCACTGGAAAAAAAAGTCACACAGTGAGACATTTCTTACCCTGCAGAAACTGAAAAAATAGCTGTGAAAATTATTGAGTAAAAAAAGTAACGTCCAGAAACCTGTTACTAGTGACAGCAGCATGTTGAAAGCAGTAACATTTTTGTCATCAACAGAGATCAAGAACTATCACTGACACAATTGTATTTTCACTTATTTTACATCTGCATTTCAGTAGAGTTAATTCTGTCTTATTCTGGTGTGAGTGAGGAATCAAGCACTGATAACTTCTTATCCTGAAAATCAACAGTAAATTACTTTTGCATAGTCTAAAGGAGGCTCATAACACTTCATAGTTAGAGAAATTAAAGGCTAATAAGAAAATTAAATTATTGAAGTCAGATTTAATGATGGAAGGGCCTGTAAGTGAAGGGAGGCTAAAATTTTTCTAGGGAGATGGAAGCTGCAAAAGTGGTAGAGCAACCTGCATATTTGAATTGCAAGCAGAGGACACGTAGACCAAGACCAGAGAGCTCCAGCTGTGCAGGGCACAGGAGCCATAGAGGAAGCTCCAGGTCAGCGAGCCAGGTCATGGAGCCCACTACTGGGAACCTGGCTAGGGATGGGGAGCCAGGCTGTGGCATAGAGCCATGCCTATAGTCACACTGCCATGGGGGCCAGGGCTGGAGGGAGCCCCACATCTGAGAACCAGCTGGGGCATGGAGCCCTACTGGGAGCCTGTCTGGGGCTGGGGGAGCCCCACCAGCAGTCTCTTTTGTGCCAGGGGAGAGCAGGCTGGGGCACAGAGGCCCACCAGCAGCCACACAGCTTTAGGGACCTCAGCCAGGGCTAGGGGAACCTCGCAGCCCCACCACAAGGAGCTGGCTGGGGCACAGAGCCCCGCAGCTGTGGGAGACTTGACTGGGGTGGGAGAGCCCAGCAGCCACGTGGGGGGAGCCCTGCTACCCTGTGGGGGCACCCCTGCAGGCTGCCTGGGCACCTGACCTCTTGTCTGGCAAATCCCCTCGTCAAGGACCACGCATGTCCTGAGGGTGCCAGACAAGAGAGGTATATCCTGTAGCAGATAGCAGGCAAATAGGGTGTAAAGTGACTACATTGAACATTCCCTTCTGATACCTGAATAACTTGCTGTAACCTATATAGAGTAGCTGGGGTCTGGAACCGATGTTGACTCCCTGCGTGGTAAAAGGGTTGGCAGCATCAAATTAAAAATAGAATGGTTACACAGCAAAGTTATCTCATGTGTAAAAGGGTTTAGTTATCCATTCACAGACTGTGGCCACACTAGGCCCTCCTTTCGGAGGGGCTATGGTAATATGGCACTTGGGGTATGCTAACGAGGCACTGCCGTGAATATGCAGTGCGTCATTAGCATAATGGCGGCCACATGTGCTTCAAAACTGCTGGTTTCGAAATGCAGCCACCTGTGTACCTGGGGGGGCCTTTCGAAACGACGCCCTGCTTTCGAAAGCCCGTTATTTCCATCTGGTTTTAGGAAGAAGGGGCTTTTGAAATTAGGGGTCTGTTTCAAAAGGCCCCCGGCTACACGGGTGACTGCGTTTTGAAACCAGCAGTTTCAAAGCACATGCGGCTGCCATTATGCTAATGAGGTTCTGCATATTCCTGGAAACACCTCATTAGCATATCCCCACGTACCACATTATCGTATCCCCTCCAAAAGGAGGGGCTAGTATGGCCACAGCCACATTGTTTAAAACCTGTGAGTTTGGGATGTTAAGTTAACCAGTTATCTGGTAAACTGCATCCTAAACAGATGGTAAAATATGGGTATGGTGTTTGAGGTGTTACAGTAACTGCTTATGATTTAAAAAAAGTAATAGTAATTTATATATATGTACATGGCCCCTTTTTGTCTCCAGAGATGGTGGTTAGCAGCAGCAGTGAGAATCTGTGGGCAGTCATTGTTTCACTTATTAATGACTGTTTCTAAAAACCTCCCAAACTTTATCCGTGAAGGCACCAAATAATAAATTAAAAAACGTCCATCCAAACAGATGTTTTAAAAATTACTTGGTCCGTAAATTATTTTGTCTGACAATTTTCTAAGCTTTTAACATGACCTGACTAACTTTCCCCTAAAATGCCACAGTTTTAGCATGCAATTGTTCTTTTACTAATAAAATTCATGTATTAAATTATTGTTCTTTTTTAAGATTAAATTGTTTATATTAGAAGGCAGACAAAATTGTTAGTATTTGTGGATCTTGTAACAAAGCCTTTCGATACAGGTGACCTTTGGTGTAGAGGAAGAAGGGCAGCCATTGAGGGCTTTACAGGTGTGTTCTGCCCATTCCCAAGTGAAAGCACATTTCCCTTAGATGTGACACATTTGCCATATTGTTTGTTTTACCAACATTTGTTGGTGATTTTGGATTTGTGTGTGTGGCTTTTGATTGTGGTTTCTGGGTTTGGTTTGGTTTTGCAGTTTTACTCACAAACTGATGCAGTGAAGTTGGTTAGAATAGTCGATTTATACTGTTATCAACTGTGTCAGTAGAGCTTGCTTTTTTTTCTTTTCATACCTTCCCACAGTTTATTTTGCAGTCTACTGTGGATTGCTGCTTGCCTTTGATCAGAACAGCAATGAAGGTTTTAAAAGAGCTTCTGAGAAACAGTTGGAATTAATTACTGTGTTCAGACCATGAAACCAAAATTGCTTTAAAAGAATGGGCTGTTTCTGGTGGTCTCCTTTTAGAACTTCTTTTCACTGCAACAGTTAGCTTGAATAAATACATTTGAATTACCCACTCAAACTAGCCAGTCTTGAGTGAGAATGGATTAAAGCAAGGACTCCAAAATAACTTTTCAGCTATCTAGATTGACTTGACAGGCACCACAGAACTGGTGAGTAGTAACTCAGTCTGCTGAATTTTCCGTTATTACTCGCATCATCAGCAGTCAAGCTACCCTTATGGGTCGGCTACCTCACCACTTAAAGCATCCCTTTACACAAGATACAGTTTTTGAGTGTGGACAGGAATCAAGTGAGGAGCAAAACTGGAGGTACACCTGAAGCTAATAATGCAGTGAAGGCAAGCAGAGAAAAGTAAGCTGCTTTCACACAGTATGTGTATCTATGTTTTGTTGTCTTTTTGCATAAAGTGTTTAGTCTCTCTCTTGATTTTCGTCTTATGATGGAATCACAAAGGGAGAAACCTCTCAAAGGTGAGTAGCATATGCTGTTTGAACCAGTAGTTCAGATCTCAGTCGGTAATAACCAGTATTCTTGATCAGTAGTCCCTACAGTGCCTAGAACATGATGGGGCAGTTTTTCCAGATGCCTGTTTTATTGCCATTCCGGATGTTTGTGGGCTATAATTCACCATTGCTTTGTTGCAGAGTGAAAACGAACGTTTGCAAACCCAGCTCAGTCAACTGCGTACACAACAAATGCGAGATGCAGAAAAGCACCAAGTGCTTGTTTCCAGTTTGAATGAGCAGCTTAAAGGGTAAATTAAAAAAAAAATCAGCATAGGACCAGTTGCACCTATGTCTTTTTCTAGCTTTAAATTTACATTTGCAGTGGACTAGAAAGAATATTCAGTAAACTCTCATATTCAGCATTCTGTTAACTCTCAAATAATGGGCGTTTTAATTATAAGTAAATTGTAATTACATTTTCTGTAAGTACAGTATAGTGAAAGTAAATCTACAGCAAATACAATATAAGTTTACAGTATATAGTACTAATGTTGTTGGTAAATGAAGTATGCTGCATACATTTTTTTGTTTCTTAATATCTAGTCATTTTTTTCTTAGTGTTATGCATTGCTAGGTGTACCTCTCTTTTATCCAGAATATTTGAATATCTGGTAACCTCCTGATTCTGGGGCTGCTGGATATGAAAGAGTTTACTGTAATACTTTCAGAAAGGCTGAAAACCACTCTTGATTTCCACTACAATAGTAAAATTGGATTATTTCTGGAGTTGGTAATATTTATGGTAAGTGTACAAAGAGTGAATTTGTTATGTTTCTAAGAAGCACACAGGATCTTTTTCAGGGAGAAAGGCAATGCGCTGTGTTTTTTCAGAATACAGTAGAAAAGCAGTTTGCATATGCTCACATGTGCACGTTCTCTCCCTCTCTCCCTCCAGTTGATGTTACCAGTCTGATGCTCACTTTCAATTAGTTGTTCAGGCTAATGAAGTATGAGGCTGTATCGGGAGCAGGTTCCTTTAGCCCAGGCTGAGATCGCAGTGGAAGTGGCAGACAAACCCAAAGTCTGTGACATGACAAGCTTCTTCTTAGATCAGTTTTATAGGGATCAATGGATTTTGCAGTCCGTTTGAGGGTGCTTGTTATCTCAAGACTTTTAATGTATCTTTAAGACAGCAGTCATGTAGCACTTTAAAGACTAACAAATGAATTTATTAGGCAATGAGCTTTTGTGGGACAGACCCACTTCTTTTGATCTTTAGTCTTTTGATCTGTCAGTCTTTAAAATGCTACATGACTGCTGGTTGTTTTGTTAGAATACAGACTAACACAGCTACCTCTCTGTTACTGTTCAATGTTTCTTTAAGTTGTTCTGTTGTCCCATTATGCTGATTCTCATTGCTGCCTGTCTGTCATTGCCTGTCTTGTTTTTTGGAGGTGTCAGGGTGCCCACTTCTCACCTTTTAACGATATACAGAATAAGGGTCTTTCCTGGTCCCTTCCTGAAACATCTGGTGGCAGTCTTACATGCATACATACATTCTCACTCATGCAAGGGGCTTTCATTAGTAAAGTGATGATCAGTATTTAGCTAGAAAATCAAGTTAGTTTTAACACACACCACACTCTGTTACAATCTGAGTTCAATATCAGATTTAGGTAAACTTTACATATAACTAAAATAGTTTTATACTACATTCTTGGCAGTTACTCAAGAATGAGTAGAACATCTTCATGTCACCCTCCTATCTGTGACTCTATTGATGGCTGATCAGCCCAGTTCTGGAGCTGCAGATCTTATCACAGAAGAAGCAGATGTTAGTAGCTGTTGGAGGGGCGCAGGGCAGTTTTTGATGCTCTTTTCTTCTCCACCTCTCCTCATCTGCACTGTGGGGGACCTCTCAAATTGCACCACTCTCTCACAGATTACCTTCCTCCACTGGGGATGGTCTTGGGCAAGATTATTCCAAGTGTTGACACCAATGCTGCACTACTTCATGTGTGCCTTCAGCATGCCCTTATATCATTTCTGCTGCCCCCGCCCCTCAGTGCTCCTCTGTCCTTCCTCCAGTTTGGAAAACTGGATTTGTTTTGGGAGGCATTGCTCAGACATCTGAACCACATGACCAGTCAAGCATAGTTGTTAAGGAGTGATAATGGCTTCAATGCTGTCATGTTTGATTCTTCCAGGATGCTAGTGTTCGTGCGCCTGTCCTCCCAACAGATATTTAGGATTCTCCTGAGGCAGCATTGATGTTATTGTTCAAGTGCATTCAAATGATGCTTGTATGTTGTCCAGGTTTCACATGCATATAGTGGTGTTGGAACAACCACTGCACGGTATACAAGGAGTTTTGCCTTTGTCTCAGGAGGGCAAAAGCAGAGCTTGCACAGCTCAGACAATGCTAGATTTGCGTGTCAATGTCAATTTTAGCAGAAAGATGACTTCCAAGGTATGGGAAGTGCTCTACGTTTTCCAGCAATTCTCCATTGACTTCAGTAGGAGGGTCATGTAGCACCTAAGTCTTTCTGATGTTCTGTATAAAGCTGAGATTCTCGTGTGCTTCAGCGAAGGCACTTAAGATGGTCTGAAGGGCTGTGGGAGAAAGAGCAACAACTATATTGTCGTCCGTGTACTGGAGCTCCACAGTCGAGGTTGTGGAGGTCTTGCTTTTAGCCTTCGGTCTTTTGAGATTGAAAAGCTTCCCATTCATTCTCACCATCTGGAAGCTTGCCATCAATACTACTTATCCCTCTTTCGACCCCTCAAGAACAATTCTTGAGTGGGTCATACTTTATACAACTGTTTTATGAAGCAATCTGAGCTTGTGATGGTAACTTGACAAACATTCTCTTTATCCAACAGCACATGTAACACATTAGAATGAACGTTACAATTAACTATGCCAATACAATGACGGGATGGAAAATGATATTTAGAACTGCAGACCAGGTTATTGACTCTTCTTTAAACACGTTCTACAAGTGATTAGCTTTTATTTAATAATTTGAAGATCTAGCACCATTGGTGTAAAATCATCAGTTATAAACCACAATAACATTAGTTACTATATTAACATTTATCGTTTGGTACTGAAAATATAGACATCATACATTGGTGCACAGAGAACTTAAAGAAAATACTCATTTTGCCATACAATGTATTCCAGTTTAACATAGCTTTTTATCACAAAGATGTTGCTAGATGTTTAGCAAAATACATTTAAATGTTTCATTTACTGGATTTTTTTTACAGGCACTAGTAGATAGGTACCAATACTTAGACTGGGGTGTTTAGTTATTACATACGCTTTATAGAGCCATTTGATTTTAATTTAGGATAAACTTTATCCATTTTTATCATGCCATTATTTGTTTCTTGCTTTTGTTTTTTACCAATCTCATAGAATGAAAAGGGACCTTCAGAGGTCATTGAGTCCAGTCCCCTGCCCTCTTCCCAGCTTTAACTTCCCATTGATATTGCCAGAGTGGCAAATTCTGACGGTGCTTTAGAAAATAATTGTTTACATTTTTAAAATTATGACAAGGATGCCCCCATGGCGCTTTTCGAATTCTTGTATTTTAGCTATAACAGAGCCCTGTTTGTTTGCCAGTACCTTTGTCAGTAGCACCCAACACTTCAGTTCCTAGCTCAGACTTGTTCAAAACAATGTTCATTACACAGGTTGGGAGCCCTTTTTTCTAGCTACCCACCCCTTCTGGCAGATTTTTTTAGTAGCGGCTGTATCCTCATGGGGCCTTTACAGTAGTGCCCCTTACAGTAATTAGGTAAGGTGTCACAGTGGCCTTACACTTTGAAGTGTATACAACATTTAGGTGCACTTTTCTGGGCATACAAGCAAACATTTCATTTAACACTGAATTAAGCTTTCACATACCCATCCTTTTCTGTTTGTTCTTTTTATTTTTACCAACAGATAAACCTTTTGTTTCATGCATGTTGTCCCTTTGAATGTGCCTTTACCACTTTTTGCATGTTTTTCTATTATCAAGCCTGGAATTCCTTGGCCTCTACTCTTTCAGACACTGGTTTTTGTAAATACAAATTAAAATGCTCAGTGCTTATTAAATCTTTTCCATCTAATGCAGTAACATTTCAAGGTGGTATACACAACAAAGCTGTGAGTTAGATAGACAAGACAAATGCAAACATAAAACAATCTTCATCGGGACAATAGATTTATGGTATTGTAGGGTGTTAAGCTGATACTAGCTTGTCCTGATTTTCTGAAAGACAAAAATAGGAACATACATCTACCCCTTTGTGGGTGGCACATTATTGCTTACATACTTTTACAAATATTCTTTTATTCCTCTCTTTGCTTACAATTACTCCTATAGTTAACTGCAAGTGGTTTATTTTGCAGGCAGGCCAGGTTTTAATGGCTTCTACCATTGAAGTTATTTTAGGGTGAATTATCCCACTGGTCAATCATTAAAATTTATGAGGTAGTGTGCCTTAGTTTTCCTTTTAAACAGCAGACCAGGTTTGTAATAGTTTCTCTGTTGTGCTAAGCTTTGGGTTTATTTACAGATAACTGATTAGCATTGTTACAATAGTGACCCCTCCTCTCTTATTGTATGTTTTTAGTTACCATTTCTAACATGCTTAAAGGCTTTTCTTTTACCAAAAGAGAATCATACACATTGCACCTTGTAACAGGGTCACTCATGAACATTAACACATTGTGTTAAACAGTAACATTAGCGTTGCAGTGCTATATCATGCTTTTTATTCAGATAATTTATAATTGAGGCCAGTGTCTTCAATATCCGTTTGGTCTCTGTGTAAGTAGACCCTCTTTTGTATCACTTTTTAGGTTTAGCACTGTGCATACGCAATTCTTTTTTCTTCTTAAATTAAATTCACTTATTTTTAGATGTTACATTTTTAGATTTTTTTCCACCCTTCTTTTTGGGGGTTACAGTTTGAACTTTTTGATTTCAGGTAGTTTTGCTGATCAAACCATCTAATACCTACAGAGAGAGAGTGTTTTGCCAGCTAGGTTATTTCCATTCAGCGGTGCTTTTTGGCTTATTTTTACATTTAAAGCTATTAGTAGTGTGTTCTACTTTTAAGTCATACTCTTTCACACACCCAATCTGAAAAAGGAAATTGCAGTCTGTTGTGGCTTTTGGAGCCCTCACAGGATTTTAATTTGTGTGCAGTTTTTACCTTTTCTGCAATATGGCTGTGTCTACACTAGCCCAAAACTTCAAAATAGCCATGCAAATGGCCATTTCGAAGTTTACTAATGAAGCGCTGAAATACATATTCAGCATCTCATTAGAATGCCGGTGGCCGTGGCACTTCAAAATTGATGCGGCTCACCACCGTGCATCTCATCCAGACGGGGGGACCCCGGCAACTTTGAAATCCCCTTATTCTTATCTGCTGAATATGTATTTGCTATAACATTACTTTTTGCATTGGGTGTAACTGTTTCTATTGTGCATACCAAGTTTTCCTGCACTTTTACTGAAATCATGGTCTGCTTACTTAGAAGCACCCTTGTTTTGTCAGTTTTACAGTTTTTAGGGTGAAACCAGTTCTTTTTATACCTACGAAGCAGGAGTGCTGGATCCTAAAAAACTCACATATATACACTATATATATTTACACACAGTTACACACATGCATACATTCTTTGAGCATTTCTTACACTATTTCTGCACAGCTGTACAAAGATTACATTTCTTTCTATTCAATTGTGGTGGTTTCAAGAAAACCCCATTGTGTTCTTTTAGCAAATTTGACTAAACCTTTCATAGCTAAAATTATTTAAGGTAGGTTTTTTGCTTGCCTGGATTGTTTACAGATATTCCTTTGGAAAAGGGCCCATTTTTCCATCAGAATGACGGCAAAGAAACCAAGAATTTTTCTTCCCATAAGCTTTTTAGCATTCTTTCAACAACTGCTTAGTTCCTTCCAGATTTTGCGGAGTTAACTTCTCATTTTTTTAAAATACTTGCTTTTCCCCTGTAATGCACACTTCCATCAGTTTAGCTATTACCATTCCAAGTGATATTTAAGGACTTGAATTTCCCATGTTTATACTTTACTGCTTACTCCTGCCACAGTGTCTTCAATATTTGTATTCTTTTTTGCCTGCCTGCTTGTCTGGATTTGATTGGTTTTTCTTGCTGAATGGCCCCTTTCCATGGACACAGGCTTTGTTCTATTGCCAATTTTAGCAAGGAGGATGGACTTATTCACTAGCCCCTACACTTGCTGGTCCTTTTTCTAGGATGAATCTGAATTTGATATATACAGTCAGATAATCCTTTTAAATGCCTCACTACAGGCTTTCCATGAAAGCCAGACTGCATCTACATCTTTTTCATTGGGGTGAATGTTTGTAAATCAATAAATAATTAGCTAATTTGTCCTCCAGATCTGAAACTGTGTTCACATCAGCTAGCAATAGATCAGACCAAGGACTATGTCCAAATTTTTGCAAGATATGTTCAAAAAGGGTAATTTCTTTTGCAGATGCCAATTTGTCAGTCTCCTTTCTGGGAGCTTTCTTATAAGATTGCTTACACATGAACATTTTCCAACCTTCTAATAAGAATCCTCCTTATTCATCCTGCACCCTTAGGACCCTGTCACAAGGGTAGAACAAAGGTGCTAAGCTTTGTTCTTATGGGCTTGCTTAGCCTAAGACGGAGGGTATACCACCACCTTTAGGGTTGGAGTGTGAATACTAAATCCCTCTCCTTGTTTGGACTTACTATGACCAAGGGTGCATATACCTTTAAGAGAATATTTCTTTTCCTGGAGTGAGAAATCTAATTCTCTTCCCTTCTTTCTAGTGCCGGTAAGTCAATGACCAAGGAGTGAGAAATCTAGTCCTCTTCCACTCTTTACCTGGGCATCTGCAATTGGGGATGTGCACACTTTAATGATTGATTAGTTTAGTATTCCCAAAACTTTTCTGCAGTATTCCTTTTTCCACTGTTTCTCAAAAACAGCATATGCTATCTCCCCCTCTCACAATTCTCCACCAGTAATGTTATGCTTATAAGTAGCATATGGGATCTTTTTCAGGGGAAAAGGCAATACGTTGTGTTTGAGAATACAATAGAAAAGCAGTTTGCATACGATCTCTCTCTCTCTCTCTCTCTCTCTCTCTCTCTCTCTCTCACACGCACACAGTCTTGCCAGTTGATGTTATACTTACCAGTCTGTTGATGTCTTTCAATTAGTTGATTAGGCTAATGAAACAGGAGGCTGAACCAGCACCAGGTTCCTTCAGCCTGGGCTGAGATCCCGTTGGGATTGGTAGATGAAAGTCTGTGACATGACAGCTTTCTGTTATAGTGGCTTTCTTGGGATCAGTGGATTTTGCATCCTATTGTTCAGAATGCTTGTTATCTCAAGACTTTTACTGTTGTTCTTCTATTGTTCCATTATGCTGATTCTCATTGCTTGCAGTCTCTCACTGCCTGTTTTGTTCTTTAGAGTTGTCCAGTATGCCCACTTCTCACCTTTTTAGTGATATGCAGCAATAAGGGTCTGTCCTGGTCCCTTCCAGTAACATCTGGTGACAGTCTTGCATACGTATACTCACACAAGAGGGGTACCCATGTTAGTCTGTATTCTGACAAAACAAACCAGCAGCCATGTAGCGCTTTAAAGACTAATAAAATCATTTACTAGGTGATGAGCTTTTGTGGGGCAGAACCACTTCCTCAGATCTGAAGATGTATGTGCCCCACAAAAGCTCATAACCTGATGAATTATTTTGTTAGTCTTCAAAGTGCTACATGACTGCTGGTTTGTTTCATTCACACAAGGGGCTTTCATTAGCATAGAGACAATCAGTATTTAGATAGAACATCAAGTTAGTTTTAACAAACATCACACTCTTACAATCTGAGTTCAATATCAGATACAGGTAAACTTTACATATAAGTAAAATTAGTTTTATACTACAAATTCACAGTAATATAAATTGTAGTTAGAAAACTTTGCATGGGCTTTAGAAGGTTAAGAGTGGAAAATAAGGAGCTCAGTTCTTTGAGTGATTGCTCATGTCCATTCTAAGTTTGGTGTGCGTGGATGCGTGCCCAGTCGCCGGAAGCTTTTTACCCTCGCCAGTAGTTATAGGGTTGGTGCAGCGCCCCCTGGAGTGGCGCCAATATGGCGACCAATATATGTACTGCCTGACTCTCCCCTGCCCAACTCAGTTCTTTCATGCCATGCTGCCAGTCGTTGGAGCTCTTGCTTTCTCTGCTCAATTCTTTAGCTAGTAGCCTATCGTAATGCAAATAGTTTTCGTATTTGATAGTTAGTGTTTTAACTAATAGCCAAGGTGGGACTTTCCATCCCCCTTGGAGCCTCGGTGCTGGGGAATGTCTGGCTCCCCAGGCTTTAAGACTTGTTCAAAATGTGGCAAACCTATGCCCAAAAGGCACTCCCATTCAGCCTGTTTGGTTTGCTTGGGGGTAGGACACTTGCATGATCACTGTCCAATTTGTAAGGCCTTCAAGCCCAGAACTTTGGAAGATAAGGACCAACGCCTTAAGGTCCTCTTAATGGAGGCAGCTCTTAAGCCTTAAAAGTCTCCAGCAGGAGCGGTGAGTGGAGCCTTCTTGGTGCAAAGTGTACTAGCACTGTCAGTCACGGTGCTGCCTAAGGACTTCTGGCACCAAGGGCAGGTGCAGGCACTGTCGCCTTCTTGGCACCATAGGAGTCAATCTGCAGTGCCGATGAAGAGGAGGAGGCACGAGAGGCATCGCTCACCGAAGTCAAAGCGGAGCAGCCTCAAGTCCAAGGCTCCAGCGCGTGCTGCTGAAGGGCAGGAAGTGCATCCATTGAAGCTGGTGTGGAGTGGGAGCCCACAGCTTCTGGATTTGCCCTCAGTGCCAGAGGCATTTTGAGTAGCACAAGGACTTCTGCAGATTATGGTGCTAGGTCGTTCTCTGTCTATAGAGGACAGGTGCTTGTAGCACTGAAATGGGGTGATCCGGGCTCATGGATGTGACAGCGGCGCTGACCCCTTCACTCACGTTGACGCCGGCACCAACAGTGTATTCAGTGCCAAGTGCACCAGTGCTGACCCAGCAGACTGTGAGCCAGTTTCAGGTGTCCTATACTCTGGCACTGGCACCGTCGTCGTCGCCCATGAGATCAACATCACCTCCAATGGCCCTGCCATGATCATCTGCTTCTGAATCAACGTCAGAGTTGGACTCCTTTTACTTGAGCTCCAGGCGGAGCAGGAGCTCGAGAAGGTCGCACCATAGCCATTGCAGGCACCGTAGTTGTCACTCAGACAGTACGGTTGGCTACCAGCTTCGCAGGCGATGCAACAGTGGCCCTTCTGGACCTTGTGGACATTTCACGAGATGCAGAGCCAGGCCACTGCAGTGCATTTAACGGTGTGGAGGGCCCCGCCGATCTTGTGCTTGGCACCATCAGTGTCACTGGGCGCCCCACCACCACCGGAACAAAGAAGTGGCGGTCATCATGGAGCCACCTGCGTCTACTTCATCGGCGTTGTCTTCGACGCCGTCACAGCAGAACTGGACCCGTTCGGTGCTGGCCCCATCCTTAATTGTATCTACGGTGCCAATGGGGCAGGTACTTGCACTGACTCAAGTGCAGGGAGCGGTAATGGCGTTGTTTGTGCCACCTGTGGTGGAGTTTTCTGGCCAGCCGGTACCTATGCCAGCTCTGCCTACAGTGCTCCCCGGTATGCCCATAATTTCAATGTGGGGACCAAGTGCCTGAACAGGTCACAGCTGCCCTACCCCTCCAAATGGAGGCACAAGGGCTATCATCTTCTTCCTCCCTGGATGAGGTGGTGGCGGGCTCATCGGCCTTACCTATATTGGAGGATAGCAGGGCTTTTCAACAGCTCCTTGGTAGAGTGGCCCAAAACTTGGAGGTACAAGTGGATGAGGTCTGGGATGAACGGACACTGTTATGGACATTTTATCCTCCGCAGGCCTCACCAGGGTAGCTCTGCCCATAATCAAAACCATTGACATTACAGCTAACACGGTTTGGCAGAACCCTGCTTCTGCCCTTCCTATGGCCTGTAGGAATGAGAGATTGTACTTTGTCTCATCCCAGGGCAATGAACATTTGTTCCCGCTTCCCACGCCTGACTCACTGGTAGTGGACGCTGCTAACCATAGAGAGCACCAAGGGTTCCAGGGTCCCTCCCCGAAGAATAGAGAAGCTAAACGCTTGGACCTTTATGGGAGTAAGGTCTAGTCAAAGGAAGGGTTGCAATTAAGAATTGCTAACCAGCAGGCTCTGATTAGCAGGTATGCCTATAATACAGTCAGCACCTTGTCTAGGTTCTTTGAGGTGGTGCCACCTGAAGCCAAGCAGGACTTCACAGCCGTAGTGGGGGAAAACAAACTGATTTCAAGGGCAGCCCTGCAGGCAGCATTGGATGCTGTGGAGGCTGCCACGAGGGTTATGGCCTCTGGAGTGGCAGTGTGTGGGGGGGCTTGGTTGCAGGTTTCCATCCTGCCTCATGAGGTCCAGCAGATGATCCAGGGAGGTCCTACCCTATTTTCAGATAAGACAGATAAAAGTCTGAATAGTCTGAAAGACTCTAGGGTCACCCTCCACTCCTTGGGCCTGCATACACCTGCCAATCAATGCAGGCATTTTAACCCCCGTCCTCGGCAAAGACAGTTTCTGCCGCCACAAAGGGACAGCAGTAGAAGGTGAAACAGGATGGGCAGGTGCCATTCAGGGCAACAACCTCAAGGCCACCCAAAGGGCCCACAGGGACCCAAGCCTCAGTGTTGATGGCACGGCTGGGAGCGTCGAGTTGATCTCACCCACTCCAGCATCCCCACTTTTTTCCCACTCTTTTCATGTCGCTTATCCCACTTTTACCATACGTGGTGCGGCATCACCACAGACCAGTGGATCTGGCATACGGTAGAGAGGGGATATGCTACTCAGTTATCGTCAAACCCCCCTTCCCTGTCCCTCTTCAGGGACCCCTCTCACTAGATCTGTTACGACAGGAATTGCAATCCCTCCTGGGTTCTGGGGCCATAGAAGTTCCTCCCAGGTTCAGGAGACAGAGGTTTTATTCCTGGTATTTCCTAATTCAGAGGCCAAAGTGGGGTTTGAGACCCATCCTGGAACTGGAGGTCTCAACGAGCTTGTGAAAAAGATAAATTTTCATATGATATCCCTGGGTCTCATACTCCCGCTGCTGGAGCACAGGGATTGGTTCATGGCTCTTGACATACGGTGTGCATATTTCCTTATTTCAGTCTACCCTCCTCACAGGAGGTTCCTCAGGTTCATGGCAGATGGGAACCATTATCAATTCACAGTCCTGCCTTTTGGTTTGTCTGCTGCCCAAGAGTCTTCACCAAATGCATCACGGTAGTAGCAGTGAATCTATGCAGGCAAGGGGTGCAGCTGTTCCTGTATCTGGATGACTGGCTAGTCAAGGGTCGTTCCAGGGAGCAGGTGATTCAGCATGTACAGTTGATCCGTCAAACCTTTTGGAAGCCGTGGTCTCTTGATCAATGAGGCAAAATCGACGTTGGTCCCTTTTCAGTCAACAGAGTTTGTAGGGACACGACTGGATGCCAGGTGTTCCAGGATGTTCCTGCCGGACAACAGGTTCGGGTCCATGGGGACCATCATCCGAGACGTCCTGGCAATTCCCACCATGATGGCCAGGAGCAGTCTGTGTTTGGTGGGTCACATGGCAGCGTGCACCTTCATGGTACAGGATGCCAGGTTAAGGATGTGCTCTACAGCTATGGCTGTCATCGGTGTGTCTCCCGATAAGAGACAGTTTAGACTTGGTGGTTACAGTGCCAACACGGACTTTGTCGAACCTGCACTGGTGGTTCGATGAGGCGTTCGTCCTCACAGGAGTCCCCTTTGCCCCTCAGGAGCCCTCACTTTCCCTAGTAACGGAAGCTTTGGACCGGGGTGGGGAGCGCACCTGGATCAGCTATGAACCCAGGCTCTTTGGAGTGTGTCAGACCTTTGGCTCCACTTAAATATGAAGGAGCTCAGGGCCATCAGACTATCATGTGTGATTTTAAAGGCCAATCTGATGGGACATTGCATGTCAGCCAGTAGAGACAACATGACAGCAATATACTATATCAACAAACAGGGGTGCACGCTCCTCTCCCCTGTGCCACGAGGACATGATGCTCTGGGACTTCTGCATACAGCACATCATCATGCTGCAGGCCCTTTACCTGCCAGGTGTGCATGACTTAGTGGCAGACCAACTCAGCAAGTCCTTTACAGATCATGAGTGGTCACTCCACTCGGAGGTCATTCATTTTGTTTTCTGGATGTGGGGATATCCTCAAGCGGACCCGTTTGCCTCCCACCTCAGTGTGAAATGCAGGACATTTTGCTCCTACTGCAGTCAGAACCCGGGGTCCTGGGCAGATGCCTTCAGTGTCCCCTAGTCGGGCAGGCTGATGTGTGCATTCCCTCTGATTCTGCTAGTTCACAGGGTCCTCCTCAAGGTTCGCTCAGAAGTGGCATTGATCATCTTGGTGGCACTGGCATGGGCCCGTCAGCACTGGTACTTGACCCTCCTGCACCTGTCGATCCGCAAGCCGATGACTTTGCTGATCTGGCTGAAGCTGTTGACGCAGCAAGAGGGAAGACTGCAGCATCCCAATCTCCAGTCTCTGTACCTCGTAGCGTGGATGCTCCGTGGCTGAAGGATTGGGAGCTGGCCTGTTCAGATCCCATAAAGGAAGTATTGTTAAACAGTAGAAAACCCTCCATGAGGGTGGCTTATTTGGCTAAGTCGAAAAGGTTTTTGATATGGGTGTGTCACAGAGGGCTGTATCCCTCGCAAGTCCTCATCCCGTTGATTTTTTTAGGTTGCCCATGGGGTCTGGTACGGGAGGGCTTGTCCCTCTCCTCGGTTCGGGTGCACTTAGGTGCTACTTCAGCTTTTCATCTGGGTCATGGAAAGTTTTCTGTGTTCTCAGACCCCATTGTTAAAAGGTGTCTGAAAGGTTTAGGAAGAATCAAGCCCAGGGTTTGAGCTCCACTGCCCCCATGGGATCTCAGCTTGGTGTTAGCCAAGTTTATGTGGGCCCCCTTTGAACTCCTCCTGGCTACCCGTTCTCTGCTGTTTCTGAGTTACAAAACAGGATTTTTGGTGGCAGTCGTCTCAGCCAGGAGGGTATCTGAGTTGAGGGCACTTTCAGTGGACTCCTTGTACACAGTGTTTCACAGGGATAAGGTTAGGCTGAGACCTCACCCCATGTTTTTGCCTAAGGTAGTCTACGTGTTTCATGTTAACCAAGACATTTCCCTACTGGTATTTTACCCAAAGCTCTGTGCCTCCCTGAAGGAGCAATGTTTACATACCTTGGATGTTAGAAGGGTGCTGGCCTTTTACATGGATAGGACTAGGCCATTAGAAGAACATAGCAACTCTTTGTGGCAGTTGCTGATAGGATGAAGGGCCTTCTGGTCTCCTCCCAGTGGATTTCCTCCTGGATAGTGATGTGCATCAAGGAGCGTTAAAAGCTCATGGGGCTTCCTTCCCCTCCTGTTAGGGCACACCCCATGGGAGCGCAGGCGTCATCTGTGGCATATTTGCCGCAGGTACCTATCCAGGACATCTGTAGGGTGGCCCATCTGGTCCTCAAGTCATATGTTTACAGCACATTACACTTTGATGCAGCACACATGAGAAGATGCTGTCGTGGGCAGGGCTGTCCTGCAGTCCATTCAGGGCTCCGACTCCACTTCCTAGGCATTCGCTTGTATTCACCCAACTTGGAATGGACATGAGCAATCACTCAAAGAAGAAAAGACAGTTACCTGTTGTGTAACTGGTGTTCTTTGAGGTGTGTTGCTCATGTCCATTCCAAAACCCTCCTGCCTTCCCCACTGTTGGAGTTGGCAGCAAGAAGAAACTGAGTGGGAGGGGAGGCAGGGCGGGATGGGCGGTGCATATATTGGTCGCCATATCGGTGCCACTCCAGGGGGCGCTGCACTGACCCTATAGCTACTGGCTAGGGCAGAAAGCTGGTGACTGGGTGTGCACCCGCATACGCCCAACTTGGCATGGACATGAGAATCACATCTTGAAGAACACCAGTTACAGAACAGGTAACTGTCTTTTTTCAAATATTCCTTAATGAAATGAACACTGAGTTTTACTTAGAGTTCTAAATAGTATTTTCTTCCTAGATTAAGTGATAGAAAGAGCTTTCTTGAAACTTCACTTGGAGAGAAAGAACAAAAGTTGTTGAATACAACAGAAAAACTAGAACAGATTGAAAATTCGAGGAAGTTACTTCAGGAAACAGATCTTACGAACAAGGAACTTGGTGAAAAGCTTGTGCAAACTGAACAGAAGGTAAATTGAATATGTGGTGAGGCACTGAACAAAATTACATTTGGAATAATGTTGTGTTTAAATTCAGGAAGCATTCTTTTGCTTTGGAATCTAATGTTTTGAAGAAGTCTTGCAAAGAATTAATAGAAATAATGAAAGAAAGTGTAATCCTGTTATACTGGGTCACAGTTTCCTGATTGCATGCAAGATTTAAGCTTTTTTAAGGAGTGTTTTACCATTCAAAGTAAATATTAATATTTGGAAAAGGTACTGGAGTGACAATACTAGCAACATAAACCCTTTAATTAATTATATGTACCTTCTGGGAAGTGACATAGCTGGCTTTCAAACACTGCCATCTCCAATCACTGCACATCTTCTGAAGGATCCTCTTTAATGGTGGGGGAAGTACAATAGCTCAGTCTCCATGCCTATTTAATCTTTGGTTTCTTAGTTGAGACTGCTAACAAGGCCACATCTGCCCACTAAGCTGGACTGAGGCTTGTCAATTCATTTCACAAATGCCACTGAATATTTGTTGGATGGTATAGGGGACAGAGTTCCCTCTTCCCCCATCCCCCCAAATGCCCTACAGACTCCGTGAACTGTCTTTCTGTCCCCCCGTGACAGATGCCCATAGGATTCTTCAAGCAAACAGAAGTCCTCTGCCCTCTTTCTTCCCTCCTGGGAGAGGGAAGTCCTGGGGAAACTGAAAAGGAGCCAGAATGACCTGGAGCTCAGCCAATTTTCCTGAGCCAGCCCTTTGAGTTTAGGCTGCCTCTTTGTGGCATGTGCTGCTCTGAGAGTACGTCATGTAGCTTTGGGAGCAGTGCAGCTCGTTGTTGTCTCCTTTTCAGTGGGCCTGTCTCAGTTGTTGAGATAGGGCAGGTTTCTCCCTGTTCGCTGCCTCCTCCTGTAACAGGTTTTCCATTTTAAGCTTCTCCTACCCCCACTTCTAGGCAGAAGCAGCATTGCAGGTGCTCCTTATTGATTTTGAGCAGGCCCCAAGAAGCTTTTTAGTGGGCTCTCTGCCAATGTGATAGTGTGTTCCTTCATATGTGGTAATCACGATGAATAACCTAAGCCAACTTGAAACTGGTGATGTAGGGTTGGTGGGCTCAATCTCTCATTACTGAGTCCCCTGATCCAGCTAATCCTATCTCATTTCACGTTTCTTTTGAATAATAGTTTGTGTTCTTGTGAATATATTTTGTTTTTGATGTATCTTGGGTAATACATAAGTGACCAAAATTTTGTGGTGTTTAATTTAGTTTTCTGGTCATATTCCAATAATACTATAATCATTTTTCCTATTTAGTGTCTTCCGCACTTTCGTTGACTGTGATATTACTTACTTGAGCTGAACTGTTGTCTAATGTTTGTTACTCATCACATAGTTGCTATGCTTTGTCTGTACAGATTTGTCTCTCATTGGTCAATTAAAAGGTCCCTGAGTGTAGACTGAAGATTAGTTTGTTTATAAATCAATATTACATAAACTTACATTCAGTAATATAATTTACAGACATAAGTATATTTTGTGTAATTACATATCTCAGTGTAAATTTTTTCTTATATTAAGCTGGAGGAAGTCTTGAAGAAGTCCAGTGCGTATGAAGTGGAGTGCACTGAACAGAAAATAACTATCAGTGATCTAACAGAAAAAGTTGCTGCATTAAAGGAGAAGGTAACTCTTAAGTTAAGTGTCACTTTTTTTAAATGGTTAGTGTGGCTGATCCATTATAATTGTCTAGCAGGGTATGTGAGAATAAAAGTACTTTTCATTTAAACTTTATTGAACAGGTGAGCCATCTTAAAATAACCTTTAGTTAATTTGTTACTTTATCATTATGTAAGTTGATGGTTCAAGCACTGTTAAGTGAGACTGATTATTTACCTTTAGGTACTGGTCTTATAAGCAGGAGAGCAATTTTTTCTCAAGTGCTTTAAATGAAAGCGATGGCGTGTTTTATAACATTGTTTCCTTGACATTTAGATTTTGAAACAAGATGCTGTGATAGAATTGATGCAACAGGAACTTGACCAGACAAATGAAGAACTTGACAGATTGAACACAAACCATTTAGAGGAAAGAGCTCAACTAATTCAAGACCTCCAGCGACGTGAAAGAGAAATTGATAACCTCAAAGAAGTTCTAGTAGAAAAAGACAAAGAAATGTCTGCTCTCTCTTCCAATATGACTGAATATTCTGAACAAATTGTCATTCTAAAACACCAAATCCATTGCAAAGAGGAGGAAATACGAGAGATGGAAGAAGCATTGTCAAAGGCTGAAAGAGAAACCCTCTTACTCAAGGAAGTTCAAACAGCTGATGTAAGAGATGCAAGCACAAAAATTTCTGTACTTTCTGAGCAAAGTAATGTAATGGGGTTGGAACTGGAGAAATCTAAAAGCCAGATTGAAGCCAAAACCAAAGAAAACGAGGAGTTGATAAGGCAAATCAATGAGAACAGCATAACGATTAAGGATTTGCGTTCTGAAATCAAATCCAACAAGGTTACTTACCATAATAAGCTCACGGAGTGTGAGTCACAGATTACTTTGCTAAAAGAGCAGATTCACAAAACTTATGAAAAACTACAAGAAGCTGAGGCAAAACGCAGGGAAGAAACTGAATATTTGAAATCCCAGCTTGATGAAAACAGCTGTACAAAAGAGAAACTAAGGAATTTGCTTAAAGAGAAAGAGGACAAAGAGCAGAGTTTTGAGAAAGAGTTGAAGTCAGTTAAAGATACATATAACAAGCTAGTTTTGGAAGCTGCAAAAAAAGATGAAGAATTGGCTAAGTTATCCACACAGCTCACAAAACATACTGAACATCAAGAAACTGTTAAAAAGATTTTGCAAGAAAAATTAGAGACGATTACATCATTGGAGCACAAACTTCAGATGGCTGAACAGCAAAGTGAAGAGATTAAAGTTAAATTAATGGGAGATCTGAACGCCAAAGAGACACAATTTAAAGAACTTAAGAACCAAGTAACTGAAAGAGAAGAAATAGTTAGTAAGATGGGAGAAGAGACCCAGGCAATTATTTTAATTAATAAGCAGTTGCAAGCAGCCCTTGAGGGGAAAGAAAAAGATTTGTCAGAGCAAATAAAAGAAAATGAAGATCTGAGAAATATCATGGATGCTGTGAAAAAAGAAAAGCAACAATTAGTCAGTGAAAATGAGAATTTATCCAAACAATTGGACATGAAGGAGTGTGAGTTGTTGAAAAGCAACAAGGCTGTAGTAGAAATGGAGAAGAAGATATCTGTCAGCAAAACAGAGTACCAGAAATCCCTTTCGGAGCTAAATGATGATAAAGAGGTGTTAAAGAAAAAGGTTGAGCAACTTTCAACACTTGCAGAGCGAAAGGAAAAGTCAGTCACAGAGCAGCTGCTAGAGAAAACAAAGGAGTATAATATGTTAACCAATCAGCTGTGTGAAAGCAGGGAGCTGACACAACAGCTACATGAACAAGTACAATCATTCATCATTCAGTTGAAGGATGCTAAAGACAGAGAAGTAGAAAAAGAAGGAATGCTAAATAGTAAGTTGACTGAATGTAACACACTAGTCCAAAAGCTCAGTCTGAGTGAGGAAAAAATATTATTATTGGAGAAACAAATTCAAGATATAAAGATGGATATTGATGCTAAAGAAGAACAGATCCTTCACAAAGATTCTTTACTTAAGCAAGCAGAGGAAAAAAAAGTTGATATGGAACAGTTACAGAGTGACATTCAGAAGCTTAAGGAGACAAATATAAAGTTATCTCAGTGGGTGGAAGAGAGAGATTTTACTATAAAAAATCAAGGTGTAGAGCTTGAGAATCTGCATAGGCAAGTTGCCGAGAAAACTGAAAGAAATACAGTGTTAAAGAGCCAAATAGAAGTACTAAGGAAAGAAGGAGATGCCCTAAAACATGAACAGGAAGACATTTCAATTATATGTAACAAAAAGTCAAGTGAATGTGCTGATCTTCAGTCTCAGTTGATGCAGCACCAGTCTGAAATTGTGTCAGTAAAGCACCAAGCACACACACTAAAGCTAGAAAATGAAAAATTGAAAGTAGTTATTGAAACAGTTAGTGCTTCAGTAATGAAAAAGTCAGATGAGATAACTGCCTTAACTTCACAAATGTCTCAGCAAGATCATACCATTTTAACGTTGAGACACCAAATTGATAGCCTAACCACAGAAAATGAAAAATTAAAATTTGGCTTAGAGGAAAAAGAAGCTCTTCTTTCTGAGAAGGATGCTTTGGTTCAGCAAATGAAAGAAAATGAATTGTTAGGGGAAAGGGAACATTTGAAAATAATGTCAGATTTACAAAATCAGGTGCAAGGTCTGAGCTCTGAAACCAGTCAACTTAGACAGGCAGCACAAGAAAAAGAAAATGAGTTTAAGCAGCAGGCCCAAAAATTAAAATTGTTTAAAGATAAATCTGAGGAGTCTGATTTACTTAGATTTCAACTGTCTGAGAATATGGAACTAATTTCTGACATTCAGTGTCAGCTTGAAAATATGACAAAAACAGCAGCAGAATTGAATCAGTCAGTTACACAGAAAGATGAGACTTTAAAGCAAAAGATAGATGAATGTATTACTTTGAAAGCACACATGTCTGAAGTACAGGAATCTGCCTCTACGTTGCAGAAACAGTTAGAGTTTTTGACCTCTGAAACTCAACAGTTAAAAACAATTGTTCAGGTGAAGGAATTGGCTGTCAATAATGCCACATTAGTCAATGAGAAATTGAAGACAGAGCTTCATGACAAAGACAAAGAATGTGAGGTCTTAAGGAACCAGGTTACAAATCTGGAAGAAGACATACAAAAACTAAAAAAAGAGAGAAATGATCAGAAGAACATAATAAATGATATTAGCCAGTCCATGCTAGAAAAAGAGTCTTCTCTGATGGAAAAAACAAGCCTCCTTGAAAAGCTAAGTGAGAAAGCAAGTGAAGATGAAGAGAAGATACAGTTAGTTTCTCAGCTTCAGAATCAGATGCATGAACTGACACAAGAAATACAAAAATCCAAAGAACTGGCACAGGAAAAAGAGCATGCTTTTTTGTGTCTGCAGGAAAAAATTGCAGCACAGTATGAGCAAAGAAATGAACTTAAGGTGTCACTTAATAAGAAGGAGGAAGTGGTAGCTGAGCTACTCAATTCAGTAAATGAAAAAGATGTCCGTATACAGCTGGCGGAGAGCAACATTTGTGCTCTTACTAATGAGATAGAGTTGCTTAGAGAGGAATTAGAGAAACGTGCTGTAGCTGTTAGAAGCCTTACTAGCATTTTGCAGGAAAAAGATGAAAATCTTGCTAATAATCAGAAGAAAATTGATTCTCTGACAGTTGAACTGGATTCTATGAAAAGTGAATACCAAAAAGCACAAAACCAAATAAATACATGGAAACAAGAGATACATCAAAAAGAACTAAATTTACAGACACTCTATGTGCAATGCACTGAACAGGCTAAAAATATTGAACATTTAAAGTCTGAAATGAACAATGTATGTAGTCAATCCTCTCAAGATAGCCATAACAACACACTTTTAATAGAGAAATTGCAGCAACAGGTGGATTCGTTAGTGAAGGAGAAAATTCTCTTACAGGAGAATATTGATAAGTTGATTGTAGAAAACAATACACTTAATACATACCAAGATCAGTTACAACAAAAAACAGAAGAACTTCGAGAAGTCCATGAAAAGCTAGAAGTAACTGAGAATTACTCAAGAATGCAGATAGATGCTGTGAAATTGCAGATGAAGAATGAAAAAGAGCAGTTACAGATGCAGGTTGGTGTGAAGGGTGAAGAAGTCTCTGAATTAAAGTTTAGAATTGAAAAGTTAGAACAAAATCTACTTGAATCTGAAAACAAGTGGGTGATAGAACTTGATAGGGTAATTCAGCAAAATGCTATCCTTAAAGAGCACCTGAGCAGCTTAGAAAGTGAAATGGAAAAAAAGGATGGTAAAATCCAGTCTTTGCAGCAAGAGCTAGGTGTTATAGAAGGAAAACTAACAGAAAGCGTATCTGCATTACTTAGTAGTAAACCTTTTTTCAGAGAAAAGAATGAAGAAACATCAGATGTTGGTCAGCAAGTTAGTAGTAGTAGTAGTAAAATTAAATTGGAAAAACTCTCTGCCATGATATCCACTATTCTGAGAAAAGAAATGGAAGGAGAGAAGTTGCAACTGCTTCTTTTAGAAAAGGAAAAAGAAATTGATAATATAAAAGATAAGTTAAAAAGTGTGCAGTCTATAGAGAAGGAAAAGGAGCTATTGCAGAATGATCTTGAAAAAGTGAAAAACGCCTGTCATGCTGAAATTGAATGTCTGTCAGAAGAAATAGCCAAAGTCAAAGACACATTGTATAAGCAACTGTCTTTTGGGGAGGAAAGAGGAAAATTATTAGCAGAAAGGAACGAGGAAATTAATGTGCTTCAAGAGAAGATAGATAAATTGGAAAAAGAGCTCAAAATCAGTCATCAGAAGTTGAACGTTGAATGTAAAAGAATAGTGAGTCTCCTAGAGGAAATAGAGAAAAAAGACCAACTTGTAGAAAGTTTAACTTCACAGCGTAACCAGCAGAATGATATAATTTCTGCACTAAATCAGCAGCTGAAAGAAAAGGATTGTTTTGTTGCTGAAGTCAGGGAATCCATGTCTAATGAAATGGTGAAGTTTTCTAAAGAGAGAAATATGTTAAACACCAAACTCCAGCACTTGGAAGCTGTTCAGGGTTGTTCGGTAGGAGATATTAATCGAGTATCTCAGCAACTTGAAGACTGTAAGGCAGAACTGAAACAGAATCAGCTTAAGTTAAGCAATACAGAAACTGCATTTAAAGATTTAATGAGTGAAAAAGAGCAACTGCAGTTTAATCTTGAGAAACTAGTTAAGGAAAAAGAGATCCTGAAAAAGAAACTTCAAGCTGCACTGATAATAAGAAAAGACCTAATGCAGAAAATTGAAAAACTTGAGAGGACTGGACAGGAAGAAATAGAAAAAGAGCATAAGAAAACAGAGGAATTATTGAAGAGAGTTAGTGAGTTAACACATCAGTTGAAATTTGTTGAAACACGAAATAAAGATCTTGAGTTCCATCTTGAAACTGTGAAGCAACAACTGTTTGAAAGAGATTCCAAGATAAATAACATGAATGACAGTTTTTCTGCCAAGCTCTCTAGTTTGGAACAGCTTGAGGACTGTATTGCACAGTTAAAAGATATCCTTGCTGAAAAAGAAAAAATATCTGAGCAAAATCTAAAGTCCATTCAGGAAAAAGATTCTGTGCTTGCTTACATGCAGTCTATACTTAGTGAGAAAGAAAGAGAATTTGAAGAGGAACGTTTTCAACTTCTTGTAACTCTTGAGAATCTAAAGGCTGAAATTGTGGGTGAGGAGGAGGAATTACTGAAAGATACTAATTTTGTAGAACCCTGTGCTGGTGACATTTGTAATTATGTGGATTTCAATAGTCAAGTTAATCAGAAAGGTCAATTAGAAGGAGACAAAGAAACCCTTCAAAAGAAACTTCAATCATCACTTTTAACCTGGAAAGCAAATATTAAGAAAATGCAGGAAAAAAAGAAAGACTATGCTAAACTTGTAGGAGATTTTGATGAACAAACTAAAGACTTCGAATGCCTCAAAAATGAACACAAAGCACTCCAGGAAGTTCATCAAAGGAAGTGTAAAGAGTTGGACTGTAATCAGTTGTTAATATACTCTCTACAGAAAGAGTTGGAGTCTCATGTGACAGCCTTTCAAGAGCAAGAAATTATTGACCAGAACAAGTTAGAATCAGATGAACAAAAACATGAGGTTCAAGATGCATTAGGAGAATCAGAACAGGCAGTATTTGAAGTAACTACAAAAGACAGTGAGTTAGAGAAGCTAAGGAATGATAATGCTAAACTTTGTGAAGAAACAAAAAAACTAAAGGATGAATTGAGAGAGACTTCAGTTGAACTTGGCGAGAAAATGGAAGAGATGGTAGACTTAAAGAATTCTATGAGTCTGCTGAAACAACATTACGAGCAACACAAAGATAGTCTGTTTGTCGAGTTAGTTCAGCTGCGTGAAATGTTGAAAAAATATGAGACTGAGGTAATGGATCTTAAAAATATGATTGAATGCATAAATAATGAAAAGGAAGCTGCAATTAAAAAGAGTGTAGAGGATTACAAGATTATCCAGAAGGAATCTGAACAACTTAAGTTTAATCTTCAGCAAGCCAATATACAAATTGCAGAAAAGAATGAGGAAATTAAGGCACTGCACTGCACTGTAATGGATTTCAAAGATAAATGTGATCAGGAAAAGGAAATAATGAAAGAAGCTGTGCAGTTACAGCTCAGTTTGCAGGAAACTGAAAAAGAAGCCAAACACTTCAAAATGGCATTTGAAGACATGAACAGAGAGAAAGAAGAGTTCATCAACACTTTGGAGAAATCTAATGCAGAATTACTCAGTATGAAAAAGGAATTAAAACATTTAAGTGAAGAAAATAAAGAACTGTTGATGGAGTTAAATATGCTACATGGAAAGGCTGTAGAAGATTCTGAGGATAGCAGACCCTCAGTATTCTGCAAGAAGATTAAAGATGAAAATACCATGAACAAGGAACTTGCACAGTCACATTCAGAAATTAATTTGTTCCAAGGGAGATTAGAAGAGAGAGACACCTGTATTCAGTCACTGGAACATGATCATTCTGGGAGAGCAAAGCTAATAGAAGGAACAAAATGTCAGATTCAGAAACAAGCACACACAACTTCAGAGCAGATGGAAAAAAATATGAATATGAATGAGCTTCATCCACAAGGGCAAAAGAATGCTGCAGAGGAAAAGTCCAGAGAACGTCTCCAAAGAAAGCTCCAAGCAGCTTTAATATCACGCAAGGAAGCCCTGAAAGAAAACAAATTTCTGAAAGATCAGATTGACAAAATAATGTTAGAAAAAGAAGAACTGACCAATAAAGTTTCTACCCTTGAATGCTTGTTGTCTGAACTTGGAAGAGAAAAACAAAACCAAGATGCTTCTTTGTGTAAAGCGTCCCTTGTTTCTGAAAATGCTAGGCTGTTAAGTGAAAATGAAAACTTAATTGCTGCCTGTGAAAGTCTTAAATCTACTATGGAGACTATAGTTCAGGAGAAAGAGGCTTTTTCTTTCCAACTCAGTACCTTAAAAGATTCTCAGACAGTTGAATTAACAGGATGGAAAGCTAAACACAGTGAATTAAAGCAAGAATATGAGTCACTTTTGCAAGCCTATGAGAATATCAGTAGCAAAATAGCAGAAATGAGGCAGGTTATTGATGTCACTAGAAAAGAAAAACAAGAAGCTAATCGCAGAGTCAGTGAAAGGGAATCTGAAAAACACGATCTTGAGAAACAGCTTCAAGAAGCCATTAATGAAAACAATGATATAAAGGACCAATTGAAACAGTTTGCTGAATCCAAACAATTGGAAGTTGATGAACTAAAGAGTGAAACAGAAAGGCAGATACGTGAACATGCATCAAGGGTGAAAGAATATCAGTGTTGTCTTCGTGAAGCTGCTCTGCAGAAAAAGCAGCTAATGGAGGAAAACGAGCAGTTGAAACACACTTCTGAAAATTTAAAGCAGGCTTTGGAGAAAACTGAGAATGAAAAGCAGGTTCTTCATAATGATATTAATGTAGCTGAATTAGCTTTCGAAAAGCTGCAAGTCCAAATGGAAGCATTCCAGACTGATATGCAATCGAAAATCAGTGATGTATTAAATGAAAGAGAATCATTATTACAGCAGATTGCTTTGTTAAGTGATGATATTTCAGAAAAAGAGAGAAATATGCTTATCCTACAGCAGGAGAGAGAATTGATTTTAGAAAGACTAAAAGAAACTGAAGAATCTTTGGACCAGAAGAACAACCACCTGTCAAAGTTAGAAAATGAAACTAGATGTCTTAAACAAGAAGTTTTTAGCTTTAATGAGAGAGTTAAGATTTTAGAAGATGACAAGTGTCTCCTACAGGAGGAACTTGAAAATGTTCAAGAAACTTCTTACAAAGTAAAGAATGAGAGAGAATGTTTGGAGACAGAACTGCTCAACCATATCAAAAAAGTGGATCAGCTGACAGACAGGCTGAAATCTACACAGTTACAAAATAGTTTGCTAAGTCAACAGTTGGAAGATTTAAAGGCAGAGAAATGCAGTGTGATTAGGGAGAAAGAAGAACAACAGTTGCATCTTGTAAAAGTATTTGAGGAGAAAATGAAACGTGCCCAGAGGGATAATAGTGGTACAAAAAACAAAACCAAAGAATTACAAGAACTTTTAAAGGAAAAGCAGCAAGAAATAAACCAGTTACAAAAAGATTCTATTAAATTCCAGGAGCTGATTCTGGACTTGCAGAGATCTGTGAAATTATCACAATCAAAGAATGAGAAATTTGAAAAAGATTTAAATAATGCCACAGAAAAGCTTGCCAAGTCAAATGAAGAAATGCATAATCTAAATGAAAAGCTTTCTTCCCAAAAAGCTTTGTTGGATGAGTCTAAGACTGAAATGGAGAGGCTTACAGCTGAGAATTTAAATAGGAAAAGAGAACTTAAGAACAAAGAAGATCAACTGCAAATTCAGAAGAGAGAATGTGAGAGAGAATTAGAATTTAGCCTCCAGCAACTGAAAACAATTCACAAAAGAGAATGGCTGGACTTTGAGGAAAAACATAATATTCTTCAGAGAGAGAAAGACAGTGCTGTTAGTGAGCTTCATCAATTGCAAGAGGAAGTCAGCATTAAGGACTCTCAAAATAAGAAACTTCAAGCAGTTTTGAATGCAACATTGGCCAGATTAGCAGCTTTTACAAAATGTATTTCCTCTCTTCAGAATGACCGAGACCGGGTAATAGGTGAAATGAAAACCTGGGAAATACAGTTCAAAGAAGTTATTCAAAATAAAGAGAAACAACTAGATGATAGTAGCAAGAAAATAGCTTCCTTACAGGAAGAAATGAAGGACAAAGTGGCTGAAATACAGGAACTGAAGATTAAATATTCCATGCTAGAAAAATCTCAGAATGAAATGTACTTGTGGCAAAAAACTGTAGATACACAACACTACCAGGAGCTGTGTAGAATAAAGGAAGACAATGTGATTCTTATCAATAGACAGCAAGAATTGGAGATGGCTCTTCAGTCAAAAGAAGAAGCCTTGCAAGCTCTGCTTAAAAAAAATAATTCTCTTAATAATCTTACAGAGAATAATAGTGAGGCAGGAAGAGAGATAAAAGCATTAGAAAGTAATTTTGCTAGAAAAGAACATGAATTACAACAACTTTTATTTCAAAAAGAACAGATCTGTGCTGAGTTGGAAAAACAGATGACCATTTCTCAGAAAATGAAGGTAATGCTGAACAACAAAGATGCAGAAATTTCTCTACTGATTTCTTCTAAGGGAGGGGAGATTTCTGGATATCTAACTCAGATACAGACTCAGCATAGAAAAGAAATGAATGAATGCGAACAGCAGATAAGGTCTCTGCAAAAAGAAAGAGAACAATCTGATGAAGCCCGTCGGAGGATGGAAAATGAATTGAAAAATCTCCAAATGAAAGCAGACAAGGCAATTCAAGAGAAGTCTGTGATGGCAAATGAAATCGATGCCTTTAAAAAATCAATGTCATCTCTCCAAAATGACAGAGATGATCTGTTTTCTAAATACAAGGATCTGGAGCATCATTACCAAAATGTTTTAAGTCAGAAAGATAGTCTACTAGTCAACAGTGGGAGTGAGAACAGTGCCCTGAAACAAGAATTAAGAAAACTTTTGAATCAGATAGATGATCTTCATTCTGAGAATGCAATGCAAAGTGCACAACTAATAAAGTACAGGGAAGATCTTAACCAAGTTTTGTCATTGAAGGATCATCAGTTGAAAGAGTTGCTTAACCAGCAGCTAGACTCCATTAAGAGCCTTGAACAGGAAAAAAATGATCTTCAGAAACAACTCAAAGAAATGAAGCTGACTAATAAATTGCAGAAAGAGAGTGGAGAATCTTTAGAACATGAACATCAAAAATTAATTTCCAAAGTTAAAGACTTAGAATATCTAATTGCATCAGTAAACAAAGAGAAGCTAGTTTCTGAATCTGGAGAGGAACAACAAGTGAGGGGGAGCAGGCAACATATTCAGGATAAAAATGTCAAGGCTAGTGAACAACGTGAAGAAAAACTTCAGGACACGTTTCAAGAAGTCCAAGATGTAATAGGCAAAAATTCAAAAGGTGAAGACATTAAATACAGTGTGGCAGCACTTGAACATGATGGAAGGAAGCTGGGGAAGGAAGCTGATGCATCTTCAGAGAAGAGACTATTGGAAGCACAATTTCAAATTAAAAAACTGAGATCTCAAAATGAGTCCTTTGGAAAAGCAATGACTGCTTTGCAAGATGATAGAGACAGATTAATAGATGATTTCAAGATACTTCAGAGCAAGTATGCATCTGAACTGAAGTTTGAAAGAAAAAGAGTGGATGAACTTGAAGCTGACCTGAATGATTTTAAATCAGATCTCTTCAATGTATTAAAAAAATATGATTTTTTGAGTCCAGTGCTTAATGACGCAGAAAATAAGATCACTCTTGATCAGTTTGCTGAGGAAATAGAAAATTTGTGCAAGGCATTAACCACGAAAGACCTTGAGATTACCCGGCTCTCGTCGGAGTGTGGGAATTATGTTCAACAGATGGATTCCTTTTCCAAATCTATGGCTAGTCTTCAGGATGACAGAGACAGATTGCTGCAGGAGCTCAGCAAGTCAAAGGTAGTTCATGAAGCTAAACAGGGCACGGCTTCTTTTCCCATTGCCTCTGAAAGCATCAGTGAGATCAATTATCTTAAGAGCAATTTTGAAATATTTCAGGTGGATAGGGAGAGACGGATAAAATTTGATTAGTTGTGTTATGCAGAGTTCAAAGAAATATGTGTGCAGTTAGTCCATCTCTTTTGGAAAAATGCAAAGTTTTTATAATTTAGCAAAATATTAAGAAAAATGCAAGTTGAATAAAGAAAGCACAATTAGAATCAGACTGAGATCTTAGACAATAGTAACAAGAACAAATAAGAGAGAGAAATGAGAAGAAGCCATGCTTCTGTAAATATACTTTTGGTGATAACAGATTTTTCCATCATCTAGTTTTTATTCTTGTTTACCAAATTTGTTTTTCATGTAGGTTAAAGAAGGAGCTAGTCTTGCTGCTCTGGAGATAGCGAAACTAAAAAGCAAGGTAGATGACCTTGAGAGAGCCTTGCATCAGACAAAAGCTTTCCAAGAGGAAACTGAGATACAGATATCATCATACCAGAATGAACTAGCTGAATTAAGGTACAAATAGTAGATGAACAAAATGTATGCATTACTTATATATAAAAATAATCTTCAATGTGATACAGTAGATGAAATGAGACATCTCTATATAATTATCTGACAAATGGAAAGGGTCTGCAGTTTACTAAAAAATGTCATGGAATGGTTTTCATTATGTAATTGTGTGACACTTTATTTTAGTGCTGTTCTATTTTGCTCCTCGTGAGCATTCTTCATGCCTTTATATATTGAAATCTTGTTCAACATAAAAGTCTCTAATGGGTCTACTTGGGAACTGAATTTTCTGTCTTGTTTATTGGCTTTGATATATAAAATTTTAGTTTGGGTCTTTGTAATCAATTTCTTTCTTGGTATTATATTGTTCCCTAGAAGATTAGCCATTTATATGACTGAGCAAAAGCTGCCCTTCTAAGACTGCCCAAGAGGTTAGAAGGTTTTAAAGGAATGCAAACTGTTCGATTTAAGTCCTAGTAATACTAAAAATTTAGCCCAGGTTCAGGTTTCAGCTGCATCCATGCTCCAGCAGAGGTTCACTTGAATTTTGTTCACATTCCAAACAGTCACATTTGGGGAACTTCTTGATGCTACATGGGTATATGTAAACTTTGGACCTGATCCTGATGGAAACCAGTGGAAATTTTTCAAATGGTTAGTACCCCTCAGAAGTCACCCCACAGGACCTGAATGTTTGTTAGGATGCCTGTCACAGTTATTTCTAGGTCCAGCCTGTGAGATAGGACACATTGAAACTCACAGGGTGTGTTGTCTGGCTCTGGCTAGCTCAGACGTGTCCCTATAATTGGAAGTGGAAATGGATTGTATGGTTCATTTCAGCAGACACCATTTCCACGCTGTGTATCTGAGACTGGCATACAGTAATGTAGTGCATTACCCAGCAATTATCGGAAGCCATCTGATCTTGATTATCTTTTGATTTAAATAAAAGAGCTCCATTTTTTTTATAAGAACTCTTTTATTTTCCTGATATTTGAGTTCTCCTGTTGTTGGCAAGCTGAACTCCGACCCCATTTTGATACTAGTAAACATATGCAAACAGACCGGAATGTATCAAACCTGATCGTAGCAATGAGATATAACCACTGGGGAACATGAATAAGGGCATTCCAAAGTAACCTGCCACCAGTTTCCTCACATAGATCACAAAAATGACTTTCAAACTGAAGTGGGAAGCGTTTGCATTCTCCTCGTGTCATGCATGACACTATCATACATCCCTGTGTTGCCTGGATATTTAAATTGTTTCCATAGCGAAGTGCTTTGAGTCTGCAAGAAAGCTCTCCCAGTCACCAGGATTTCAGTACATTTAAGGTTTAGTCAAAGCCCTTATTGTGCCTGTTTGCTTGCTGGGAAAGCTCATGACCACAAGTGCCGACCCTAGGGCAGGTGGTCAAAACACAGGGCAGATACACCAGAGTGATTGTATGTTCTTTAATTAGAATTCATCAAACCCAATAACAAATGTGAACTCCCAAAGTACAACATTAGTCTTATAAAGCACTTACATACAATCTTCTTGGACACGCCAATCCGTCTCGCCATCCAGGCAAGCTTGATTATGTGATAAATGGTCGCTTGCACCAAAGATCACTGAATAGTCAAGTTGCTCCCAGCCCCAGGAGACTGTTCACTTTCCCTATGTAGATGTGAACTTTAGGTCTCACACCAGTGGCAATGTTTGTAGCCAGACTTGTAGTAAACTAACTAAATGTTTATTAACTAGAAAAAAAGAAATGAGAGTTAGTTACAGGTTAAAGCAAGCACACATATATGTAAAAGTGGGCAAAGATGTAGTAATTTGTCAATTCAAAATGTCTTTCAGGGTTAACCCATGCAAGCAGTGGCTCTCTTTGTTGATTTTTAGGAATTTTTGCCCTGCAGAGTCCAGATAGCATAAAGGATCCATTTTCTCCTTTTGTTGGGATTTTTATCCCTCCACTTCAGAGTGCAAACCGATGGGATGAGTTGGTGTGTAATTCATTGGAGAGAATTAGGAGTGTAGCCAACAGGACCTCTCTCTTCTTGGATGCTATACAGTACTTCATTTGACTTTCGCTGGGCCATCTCGTTAATACTCCTTTTCCCGTTCAGTGCATTACAGAGGTTTACAGTACAAATATAATTCAGTATAATTCAATGTAACTTTACAACATGGGCTAGTGTGATTATAAGCGAGGTAAATATATGCAGCATCCTACAATAATTTTGTAAAAATCTCAACACCTGCTTACCAACTTAGCATTTAATGTCTGTTTTGATAGTGTCAGCACACAGGTAAGGAAGACTGGTTTCCAGCTGTACATTTGTAAGTGTTCAGTGAGGCTGAGGCTTGGGGTCATGGCATGAACTAGCACTGGTCTGCCAGCATCACAGTGTCACCCACCCACATCAGCAAAGTATGTGAGGAGTTTTTTCAGTGCTTTGTTCTCTAGGCTTTCGGATAGCAGCAGTCTTTGAAGGACAGGTCCGTTGATATGTATTTGTAACTACTGATCTGTAAATGTGTGCACGACGTGGAGTTTTTCAAAACTGGTGAGGCCAGCTTCATTTTTTACATTCTTTTATGCAGTATGTAATAATTAACACCTCATTTAATACTTTGTATTCAGAATGGAGAAAAACCTTCTGCTGACAGAGTCCCAAGTGCTGCGGAGTGAGTACCAGGTGGCTGTTGCAGACAAGGACTGGCAGATTGCAGAATTACAGAAATTACAGCACGATGTGATGGTTAAAGAATCTGTGTCCGTTGCTAGCAATTACCTAGTCAAGGTAAATCAAACCATTTTTTACATCAAACAAAAGCACTGGGTCAGTTAATATTTTTAATCTTGAAAGCCATTTCCAGAAGGGGAACTATGACAAAATATGATACCAGAACACTGGAGAAGAGCCTATGGAAATAATCTTGAAAAGCAGTATAGTAAAATATCTGGAGATCAGTGTATATTGGGTTTCATGGTTTAAGCAAAGAAAGATCATATCTTGTTAATTTGTAAGAGTACTTTGAATGTCTGAATAAGGAAATGGATAAAGGCAAACTAGTTGATATAATTGTCAAAACACAATCCTTTACAAAAGGCTATTAAAATAACTGTGCACACCCAGCAAACTACCCAATGACTAGTGTTCTCCTAAGTCCAAAACCAGCTAAGAAACAGAAAGCAAAGGGAAGTAATATACGATTAATTTTTATATTTATCACTTGGGGTGATTATATATTCTTTGTGAGGTCATGTGTTAATATTTTTATTAACCATTTAGAATGGAAGTGGGAAGGTAGCAAAATTTACAGACGATAAGAAGGTTATTTTATTCCAGAGAGGACTTCAGAGAGACCTATCCAAACTAGGTGAATGGACAACATAATGGCCGATGAAGTTCTGTGCTGATATATACAAATTAATGCACATCGGGGGAAAATATTAAAGTAGTTTTCCATCTTACAGGATTTTGAATTAATTATCAAATCAGAAAAGGGATCTGGTTGTCATTATGAACAGGTCTGTTATTGGAGAGTTGAGGACCGAAAAATTAGCAAGATGCTTGAGGATGGAGGATAATAGTGAAAATATTGTCATATCGTTACCTGAAACAGTGGCATGTCCTCGTGTGGAATATTGGTCACCCAATCCCATAAAGGATGTTGTAGAACTAAGGAGAGAGACAGAAATTATTGAAGGCTCACCCATGGGAAGAGAGATTGAAAAGAAACCAATAAGAGGGAACATGATAAAAGTATATAAAGTATACAGAATGGGATATGGAAGTAAATTGTGGTTTGTTTTCCCTTCTGAGCCCCCAAATACAAGGGGCATCCAGTGAAATTAAAAGGTGGTAAATTCAAAATTGGTTAAAGGAGATACTATTTCACACCAAATTTAGTGTGTCTGAGAGAGTCATTGCTACAGTAGGCCTCTGATGCACTGGGTGTTACTCATGAAAGCTTATGCACAAATAAATCTGTTAGTCTTTAAGTTGTCACAGGACGACTCCTTGTTATTGCTACAATCTGTCTTTCAGGACAAAAAACATTGCAAGTCCAAAAGGGACCGGTCACTTACAGGGATTACAAGAGCATCTTGAGCTATAAATATAAACACATGTTTAAAGGGATATTAAACCTTAGCCTTCAAGGTTTAAGCCAAAATCTAATTGTTAGAAACAAAGGAGGGACCAAATGTGAGAGGAGTGTTAATCCCACATGTGTCCGACGCCAGGTTTCTTGCACTTTCCTCTGAAGCATCTGGTACTCACTACTTTTGCAGACAGATCACAGGACTTGGGATCTCATTCAGTCTGGTAATTCTTCTGTTCCTCGGGTTTTGTGTATGAACAACAAAGATCTAAGGAAAAGTAGTATTTTAACATAATGTCATCTTTGATGTTTTTGACCTATAGGAAGTTTGAAGTAAATTAACCTGATTTGGCTAGTGACAATAACTGTTAGTAGCCAAGATTCAGATTATTATATACCAACCATTTCTGATCATCAAATCATGAGTAATATGACAAAAGTTTCTAACACTGATGACTTGGATCATGGAATAGCTTGAAGGAAGTGATAGAAGGCCCATTGTATGATTACATATGTAAAATCAGTACAAGAAATGATAGAACACTGCCATTTGTTTTTGGAGTTGGATAGGATTGTAAAATAGAAGACCAAATTGATGGATTAGGCTTTTTTTTCCTGAGTGTAATGAGTGATGCCATATTTTTGTAATGGGATGCTGTCTGTTTTTAAATTCATACATGCGAACTGCCACCTTTCTTTATCTGTGTTATTAGCACAATGTATTGTGAAAGGACTTTGAAAATTGAGTTTGTTTTTCATTAGTTTCATTCATTCATTTTCTGCATTTTGCTTCACTTAGATGCTTACTCTCAGTTTAGTCTCATTTGTTTAGAGTCATTTTCTTTTCATGTTCTTAGTGTTGAAATGGGTGGGTGTCAGTTTGTCGCTGTTCCCCAAACTCTTTGTTATGTTTTCTCCTTACTTGTAATGGAACCTGGCCAAACAGAGCCATGGTCCAGGCCAGGGCTGCAGAAGTTCAGGCTGCCCACTCCATTTATTTAATCAAGTGCAGAAATCCCCAAAGGCCAAACAATAAACGTGCGAATGGAAGTCATGGAACCTTTAAATCTTGTGGCTTGCATAGGAAATGTCCTTCTTGCAGCAAAGATAGACACTTCTCTGTGTGTGTATTTAGGAAACTAACCCTCCCGAATTTAAGGATTAAATCTCAAAATATCACATATAAACACCACTCAGTTGCGGAACATTTTTTTTTTTTAATTTTGTTACTGGGAACAGGTTCTTATTTATATGAGTATTATTTTAATATTTTATAATTTCTAGGGTGAAACTAGAGCAGAAGTTGCCCCAGGAGCTCCGCAAGAGAGAGCTGCAGTTATTGTTGAAATAGACAATATGGAACTAAATGAACTCAAAAAAAGGTCAGGATTGATGACATCAGTTTACTGTGTTTTTTCTTGTTTATGAAAATGAAGCAGTAGAGCAGAAGTAGCATGCTTCTGTTCAAGGCTGTCTTTGGAAGACAAAAAGAGAGAATATTTACAGTGAATTTGTCAGAGTGGAAGGTTGGTCCAATGGTTAGGGTACTGACCTAGGATATGAGAAACCATGGTTCGATTTTTTTTCAATTTGCTTCTGCACCACAGACTTTCTGTGTGAACTTGGTACTGCTGTTCCTTGTTCCCCATCTCAAAAAATGGGTGATAATGATTCCCTGTCTCACAGGGGTGTTGAGGATAAATACATTAAGAAGATTGTGAAGCATTAGAGCTGGGCAAATAATGGATTTTTCTGATGAATTGGCAAGTCTAAAAAAATTGTACAAAATGTCTTGTTTCAGCTCAAACTGAAAAGAAACTTTTTAAAATTTTGGGGAAATCAAAGGAAACATTTTTGAATCAAGTCAAAACTGAACATTTTTTTCCAGTTTTGGGAATTTTTAGAAGAGCTAAACAGAATTAGATTCACAGACACACTAAGCAGGGGGAGAGGAGTAGTAGCCCTCTCTTATAACTGTTGTGAGTGATTCAGAACCTTTCTTGATATATAAGAAATCCAGATTTGATTTCCTGCCTCTGTCTTCTCCCTCCCCATCTCCACTCACCCCCTACACTTCCCAGTGTGAACAAGCAATTTGCATTTAGGTCACCACATTGCAGGAGAGTGCCTAGCGATTGGACTATGGAAAATTCTGGTGTGAGTCTTCCTCAATCTGTCCTGAGGAAGTTGTTCCACTTGTATAAATAATTAGTCATGGGAGCAGGGACATGAGCCTGGCCCTCCAGCTTCTTAGGGCAGTGGTCTAACCACTGTGGTATGGAGTTATTTCCACTATTTTCCCCTCTAAATTGTCTTATGATCTAACCAATTCCCAATCCTTTTGTGACTCTAGTCCTCCTTCCCTTATGCCAAAATATGTGAACTCAGAAAGAAATTTTGAGTCTGATCAGAACAAAATATTTAAACATTGCAAAAACATTTTGAGTGTTTTGGTTGGCTTGAAATTATTCAGCAAACTCAACATGAATTGTGATTAGTTTGGGGTCAGCCAAGGTTGCATTTTTCAGTGCAAATATTTTACTAATCTCTAGTTACCTGAACCACCTGTAACCGCTCAAGTAGATGACAGAAAGATTATTCGAAAATTTAATCTTCTTTTCTGTGCTTAAATTGATTTTGTTTTGCATTTACCGTAGGCTTATGGAAACAGAGCAGCAGTATGATTCTGTGCAGCAGGCCCTGTCACAGCTGACAGAAACATTGTCAGAAGAAAGGAGTAGGAGAGAAGCTGCAGAAGAGGCCTTAAGAGTTGCTGAGGAACATTTAAGAAGGTTAGCTATACTTGCACAATATTTTTCCTTTTTCACACCATATGATATGATCCAAGCATTTGAGCTATGCGGCAAATCTTTGTTCACAGGGTGTTCCTTTGAAATCAGTGGGCACACAGGTTCATTCATATGGATCTAATTGTAGCATCAGAGTGTAAAAGACCACATGCAAGCATTTTCCTACAGGGAAAAGATAAAGATTTTCCTTCTGAGTCTGATGTTAATACCGAGTGTCTTGTATTCCTAAAAATTGAGCTTGAAATATTTGCCATTCCTTTTTAGTGAGATTAGTGATGAAAGATGTTAAATTGCTGGCTAGGCACAGAATCCATTCATGAAAGCAATGAAAATTTCTACATTGCATGGCCAATGTGCCTAACCACAAAATGTAGGGTCTTTGTGCTGATCTAATTTAAAAAATGTCTAACCATTTCCTGGATGAATTCACTAGTTGGTATTGGCTTTGCCCCTTGAATTAGCAGAGCATTCGACGTAAAATAGCATTTATACATACACTTAGAGAGATGAATAGCTGTATATTAGTTCTATGGTTAGGTCCATAAATGGCTATTAGCCAGGGATAAAGTATGGTGCCCTAGCCTTCATAACAAGGGCAGGAGATGGATGGCAGGAGATGAATCACTTGATCTTTGTCTTCTGTTCTCCTTCTCTGGGGCACCTGGCATTGGCCACCGTCGGCAGATGGGATGCTGGGCTGGATGGACCTTTGGTCTGACCCAGTATGGCCATTCTTATGTTCTTATGTTGTTCTTAAATATAATCAGCATCCTAAATTGAGAAGTACTAGTCAGCTAGAGAGAGGGGAAAAGGGAGTTTCAATTAATATGAATAAGTAAAACATCCAGAATCAAAAATAGAAGCTGAAAAAGACATGACAGATAGTTTTCTTCTTTTTTCCTTTATCAAAAGTATAGGTTACACCTCCCTGGTCCAGCATGGCTGGGACCTGACTTGTCCCAAGTATAGAGAATTGCCAGACCAGGGGAGGTCCCCTGCATGGGCCCCAAGAACCTGCTTTGGTTCCCCCCATACCTTCTTGCACACCTACTGTTGTTCTGGGCCCTGCTGCTGCAGGGATGTCATGAAGCTCTGGCACTGGGAGGCTCCAGCCCTGGGGCGCTGGTCCATCCCTCACGTGATGTTCAGGCCCCATCTCAGGGCCACATGGGGCTGCTGCGGGGTTCCCACCAGGGTTGCGCTTGAGGCTCCAGCCCCAGCCTGGGGCTCTGAGGGGCTGCAGTGGGGTTCCTGCCAGCCTCATGCACAGAGCTCCAGCCTGGTCTGGAGCTGCAGTGGGACTCTGGTGTGCCCCATTTATGAGGCTCCAACCCTGGTCCTGGGCTGCAGGAGGGCTCTGTCAGGCTGGTGCTGCTACAGGGCTCCAACCCTGACCCTGCGCTCCCAGGGCTGTGCTTTGTCCTGCACACCCATGACTCTGATTTGTCTCATGCTCCCTGGACTGGCTGCACTGGGGCTCTGGCCACTGCAGGGCCCGAACTCTGGCATCCCAGGGCTCCAACCCATCTGGGGCTCAACTTCAGCCCCTTCTGGGCTTTAGCTGCCTTCGCAGCCCCTGCATGGCTCCAGTCCTGCACTGCAGCTGTGGGGGCTCTGGCCTCTTGCTGCTGTGGGCTGCCACAGGGCTCTGGCTCTGGGCTTCCCACCTGCTTGCAGCTGGCAGGGTGCCCTTCGGCTTCCAGGCTCTACTGCCCAGGAGCATCTGTGGTTCTATCAGACAATGAATATTGCCAGATGACAGTGTTCATTTTTGGAGGTTCAACCTGTAGTATGCACTAGCTGAGCTGTACAAAAGTATGCGTCTGTAGGTATGTGACAACTGATAATGATAATTCTAAAGAGTAGGCAACCCAGTAATGTTTGCCCTGTTTTTCATTTTCTTTCCTTTAGACATGAAATGAGCAGTTACAGCACTGTACCTAGACAATACATAGTTCAGATGGAGTCTGATGAGGAAAGAGAAGCTTTGATCATCAATCCTAGTGAACACACTGTTGTACGTAAGGTAAGGAAATATGTAATCTTGAAGAAATTTTGAGTTATAAGTTGCCTACAAATAGGTCCTGAAATTTTACACTGCCAGCGGCAAATAGCCCAGAGAATGGGGCAGACTTTAATCGTCAGAATCTTTTAATTAAAAATCTAAAAGAATGGAGCAATAAACTCCATGTGCATTGCACGTGGAGTTTTCTGGGGTACAATCTCATCACTGGAAGAGGGGTCCTTCTGGCTGACCCAGCCTCGCAGGTCGGGTGGTAGCCCCCTCATGTATCCATCTAAGACAAGGGTCTCTGTAGTCGACTCAGGGCCGTGGGCCTCAGGCTGCAGCCCCTTCTTGGCCAAGTGTATGCTCCATGTGCAGTGATGAGATTGTGCCCCAGAAAAACCATCAAGCTTTTTTAGATCTAGGCTACAGTCATCTATCTGGGGGGCACCTGAGGGTTGACAAAACCCTGGACTGAGTCCTACAAAGGTTCTGGTGGCCAGATGTGTACATGGAGGCCCAGCAATACTGCACCTCATGTCCTAAGTGTTAGCTCCATGAGCCCCAGCCACACCTAAGGGCCCCACTGGTACCCCTTCCTATTATTGAGGTAGCTTTTGAGCAGATTGCTGTGGACTTTGTTGGCCCACTAGAGAAGTCCTGGGGGCATCAGCCCATATTGGTGGTCTTTGATTATGTCACACAATACCCACAGGTGATACGTCTGAGGAATACTAACTCCAAAACAATAGCCAGGGAGTTAATTCAAATCTTTTCAAGGGCTGGAATACCCAAGGAGATCATGATTGATCAAGGAATTCCCTTCATGTCAAAGCTCATGTAAAGACCAGCATGCTTTACTCCACATATGGGCCCTGGGGACCTCAGTGTACCATCCACAGACAGTCTTGTCGAGCAGGTTCAACCAGACCCTAAAGCACATATTACGGAAGGTGGTGATCTGGGACTGGAAGGATTGGGACACCCCACTGCCCTGTCCCCTGACCCTTCCTGCCCTTCAGGGAGGACAATTTTAGAGGTGGAGCAGGCAGAGGGTGCCATGGGAGGGGCCTTGGAGCCCGTGCCTGTGCCCTTGGCCACATGGGGGCAGATGACCCAACAGCCTCAGGTGGATCCACTATGGCGAAGGAACGGGGAAGAAGGAAGGGTTGTGGTGTCAAAAATGATCCCCCAACAGGGACATTGGCCATGGGGAGGAAAGAGCAGGAGCAAGTATTGGCATACGAGGGTAACTAACAAAAATGTGGGGGAGGGAGAGGAGAGGAGGGGAAGAAGAAAGGGCTGCCCCTCCCCCACTCAGTCTGTAAGCCTGGCTGGGAGGACAGAAGAGGGGGAAAAAATGCAGGAAAAAGCCACAACTCCCAGTACATGATGGTAAGACTGGCTCTGAGGAGAACTAAAGAAATATATGGGGAAGTGAAGCAGTGAGGGAGGCGATAAAGAAGGAGTGGGGCTCAGGCACCAAACAAAACAAAGATGGGGATGGGGAGTGTGGGCACACTGGAAGCGGGATAGGCAATAGGACGCAGGGGCAGGCAGCAGGGGCTGACCTGTAAGGAAGGGGGAAAGGACAGTCAGATGCTGCGAGGGGACAGGTGTGCCCATGGACACCTGAGCAGCAGGCCCACAGCAGCTGCTACAGAGCCCAGCAGAGCAGAGAAGCCAGGGAGCAATTGGTGGGGCAGTTATGGAAATGGCCCCAGCAGTGGGAGGCTGAGGCTGGGGGAGGGAGCAATAACAGAGGTGGCAGTAGACGGCTGGGAGAAGGGTGTGGACCACACCCCAACACTCTACCCCTTAGGAGCCTTCGTGGAAAAGGGCTCTGAACGTACTCACTCCACCTACTCACCACTCCACAGCTAGCTGTGGCGGGAAGCCCAGCTGCTGCTGTGAAGCAGCCCCCCTCTTCTGCAGTAATGGGAAGCAGCAGCCACAAACATGAAAGGTCCAGGCTTTCAGAAAAGGTGAAGGGCTGGGGGTGCTAACCCTCCACTGCCCAGAGGCAGGGCTGCAGTATTTGCTCCACCACCCACCTGGCAGTTCCAAGAGCTAGCTGAGGGGGTGGGGAAGACAGCAGCCTGCACACGGCAGGGAAACTGGCCCAGGGGAGGCAGACATAACTGTTCACCACCCTAGCAGCCCACTACCCACACTGTAGTAGCTGCATGGAGGGCCCAGACTCCCAGGTGGAAGGCATCTCTGGACCCACCTAAAGCTAGGAGAAAAAACAGAGTTAGTTAAGCTCCCAGGTGGAGGCAATAGGGTGGGGTGCAGGCAATCAATTAACAAGGGCCAACTGAGCTGACTGCCCGGAGGCATAAAAGCAGCCGAGGTAAACAGCTGAGAGGAGAATGAGAGAGGTGGTGGAGGAGTTTGAGAGCCATCTCGAGGAGGATATGTAGGAGCCAGACACAGATCAGGAGGAGGAGAGTCCCCAACTCTGTTGTAGGCAGAAAGGAGTGGTGGGATCCTCCGGCCTCCAATCAGAACAGTGGGGCAGCTGCGGTCTGGACCCTTCAGCTTGAGGGGCAGAAGCAAGGGACCTAAACCAAGACAAAAGGGGCACCTTGCCAGAGTATGCAATTAAATATTACACTCATCCTATAGCTTTTCTTTTCTCTCTCCCTCCGCCCCCATATCTTTTGTAGCTGGTCTATTCTTTATTCCATGAATCCCTTTGTTAGTGACATGTTCTCAGGCACCTACTTCTACAGAGCCATTTGGAAGATTACAATACTTCACAAATCTAATATGTAACAAGAGGTGCTCTCTTTTTTTGATGATTGCTTATTTGAAGTTGTTTGTTTCTTACAGATGAAAGGAGGAGCCCTTTTTTTCAAAAGATGGTTTCGAGGACGAAGCCTTTACTGCTCCAAGCTGCTGACCTCCAGAGCTAAATCCCGCTATTTATTCCTCACTTACTTGGTGACACTACATCTTGTTGTTTTCCTTTGCTTCACTGGCATTCTCTAACTGCACTGCAAGTGCTGGGTAAATTATTTTCCTTTAGATAATAGTGTGCCAACTCAAGATAATGGACTTTTCACATGCCGTTGTTAAACTATGCACTGAACACAGTTGTATATATCCTCATTCCAATATGTGTATTTTGAACTTCTTGTAATAAGTTGGTGTATATCACGGTTACTCCAAAGTTGACCTGAATTGCTCCTTCACAAAAGAATATTATATTATATTTGCTAAAGAGAAGATATTGCCCTTCAGTACAATCTAAAAAGAAATTGCTGCATTATATTGTTTGGGAATATATACTGATTGAATACTACTGAATTGGGTTGTAAATGGTATCTTTTCTATATAAATTTTATTTTAAGAGAGTTACACTATAAATTTTAAAGGAATATCAACTATTACTGTTTGTTAGCTTCTTGATAATAGCAAGAAGCTCTACTGTGTGCAATAAAAGAAGAAAGCTGGAGTCATCATGGATTGCCTATATTATTGCTCTCGCAGAGGCATAAGCCCCTGGTCGCTGGGAGGTGCTTTCAGCATACGATGGGAAGCACCATTACTGTATACTTTTCCGCCTCTTGCAATGATCCAATGTGCTATCCTAAAAAACACAAGACAAAATGAGAGTTATGTGGTAGCCCAGACAGGCTTGGCACCCTTACCTGTTGTGGATGAGTGTCCGATCACCTTATGCCCCAGAAGTGAACACACTTCACCTTCACCCATGGTTGGTAATTGGCTGACACCGATTACAATCTTAATCCAACAGCATGGGCGGGTCTCAAATATTCTGATTTGCCTGCTATACCTGCACAAGGCAGGACTGTCGGAGCTCACTCAGGGTACATCTGACCACCATAACGGCATTACAGCCTCCAATACAGGGATATTCAGCCTTCACTCACCCATCTATCAAAAGAGTCCTTAAAGGCTTGCGGAATTTATTTCCACTAAGCTGGGACACAGTCCTCACATGGAACCTCAGCTTGGTCCGAAGCGTTCTTATGGGTAAACTTTTCGAATCATTGGCCGCTTGCTCCCTTCTACACTTAAGGTGGCAATTACAACAGCAAAGGGGGTTGGGAAGATAATGACACTTAGGACACAGCCACCCTCTGTGGTATTCCAGAAAGACAAGGTGGCACTATGCACACACCCAAAATTCTTACCTAAAATACCTACCTCCTTTCATTGTAATGAGCTGATATACTTACCTGTCTTCTTCCCCAAACCCCACAAGGATGACATAGAAAGGGCACTGCACATGCTAGGTGCCTACAGGGCAATAGCCTTCTACCTACAATGCAATGAAGCTTTTCACAAATCCATACAACTCTTTGTGTCATTGATGGAAAGATCCGAAGGATTACCCATAGCCAAGCAGAGACTATGGCTATCCGGCTGCATATGACTAGCCTAGGACATATTCCAGAAGGAACCACTTGTCAACATAAGGGCTCATTCTATGAGAGCAACGGCAGCTACAACTGCCTTCCTTCAGGGTATTCCAACTGAGGAAGTGTGCAAGGCCGCAACATGGGCCTACGAACACACATTCACACAACTGCGTGATCCAGCGGTTTGCCGATACAGACACATGCCTTGGGCAATCTGTCCTCACAGTTACTGAGCTGGCACAACTGAAGCACCCACCCCCAAATACAGGCACTGCTTGCTAGTCACCTAAGGTGGAGCACCCACAGGGACACGCCTCAAAGAAGAAGGGAGGGTTACTTACCTTGCGGTAACTGGAGTTCCTCGAGATGATGGTTGACAAATGCTCCACTAGCCACTCTCCTCCTCTCTGCTTCAATACAATTACGCCTGGGTCAGAGAAGGAACTGAGGGGGCAGTTGCCTGTATCCGTGGCAGGAGAGTTCCAACTATCACGTGCCAGTGTTCCGCATGCATGGCCAGCTGCAGGGGCACTGCTACTACGAATCTGTCAACAAGGGGTGCACGGTGTTGGTGTACCTGAAGTAGAGCACCTATGGGGACAGCTATCCCAAAGAACTCTGGCTATTGCAAGGTGAGTAACCTTCCCTATTGGAGCTTTTGACTGAGAATGAGGACATGTGGATTCACTTCTTTGCTCTGCCACTTCATCTGTGACGTGCTAATTGTTTGGCACTATCTGTTCCAGACTTCTCACTTTGTAAAGTTGGGGGATATAACTGACTTGAGAGAGAGAGAAAGGAGAAGAAACTAGATGTTTGCAAAACACTGTTTTTTTTTTGTTTTTTTTTTTGGGTAAAAGCATCTGTATAAGTGGCAAAGGTTATTTGGAAGTTTGAAAATGACTGCTGTTCATTTGTCTGTGAAGAATGATGGATGTGTGGTTTAGAAGTCTGACGGCAACAGTGGCATCTGTTCAGAGATCGAGAAAGTTGACCTAAGCAGGCCAAGGGAATCTGACAGAAGCTGGCTCAGGGATATATACATATGAACACATGTGAATAACCTTTCTTCCCATGTATGGGACCTACCCTCTAGGTGTGAAAGGCACTTTTAAAGAGAGGAAAAAATTGAACACCTAATCAGTTTTGAAATGGAAGGAGTCTAACGGTTACAGGGATGTGGTGGTACAAAACTGATTGTAAGAACATGTCACATAAACTGAAGTGAATGAGCTACTGGAAGTTGAAGGAACCTTCTAGTGAATTCTGTTATATAGACGTGGTGCACTTGACTTGAATAGGAACCATTAAGAAACGGATAAAGAATAAGACAGAGAATATCTTATCTGTATAAATTCACGGTATATATATAATATATATATATATATATCTATACACATCTTGAATACTGCATGCGAATATGGTTGCCTCATCTCAAAAAAAGATATATTGGTACTTGAAAAGGTTCAGAAAAAGGCAATTTAAATTATTGGGGTATGGAACAGCTGCTGTGTAAGGAGAGATTAGTAAGATTGGAACTTTCCAGCTTTGAAAAGAGATGTCTCAGGAGGGGGATATGATTGAAGTCCATATAATGAAACTATTGCTTGTTCCCTTTTATGGGTCTTTATTACTTTGATTTTGACCAAGACTGTTTGTTTTCTATCTGGATTCACCATGTAATGATCTTATAAAAGTTCAAGAACATCACAGCCATTTTGCCAGAGGCACGCTGTACAATAACCTTAACCCTCCTGAGATGTAAAATAGTTATCACTCAGTTGGGTGACTTGCTGCTGATTCAACCCCCATTTTCAGGTACAGAGTCATCCAGGCACCAAGATAGGCTGGCTATTTTCTGTCTGTGTACTGCAAAAACAGATAACATGTACAGTTGGAACACCAGTACTGTACATGGTAAGAACTCTTCCTTTAACCAGTGGCAATTTCTAGGTGCCTGTAAGAGAATGTTAAGCTATTTTTAGTTACTGAATGAAGGAAAATGCTTTTTAGTGGATGTATGGATTATTTCATCCTCGTTCAGCCCTGGTATGAGAGGGCTTTTTGTCTTTTGGAGGGAAAAAAATCTAGTATTAATCATAACATAGTGAACAACTTCGTAATTGGGAAAGAGTCCAGGGTTGCCAGAAATTCTGCCCTAATTTATCCCGTCCTTTAAGCTGTCACTTTGATAAGCACAAGCTGAAAAAAATGTTTCCAAAAATGGCTTGACAGATGTAGGTATTCTGCAAACTCCATTCCACAAGCTGATATAAATGTAATAGAAGGTGAGATCACTTCACTTTTCCAAGGAGCTTTTAAAAATCCTCACCAGTCCTGGTCTCTTGGGTAAGTATTGCCTTGAGAAAATTTCAAATTGTATGTGATGATTTTACCCTGCAGGCCATTCAGAGGATCTAGAATCTCAAAGGTACCTGAAAATCTTAGGCCTCTGCAAAATATGAGCTGGATTTTGCTTGCTTCAGTCATTCAACTAATCCTAAAAAGGCTACTCCTCAAGTGATCAAAGTATGGCCCTGTAGTTATAATGTACTGAGATTCAGAATTGTTAAAAAGTAGAATGCTACAAAGGTTCATTTCCTTTGTTACTTGGAATCTATGGTGCTTTTAGATTGATCTGCCAATTAGTGAGCAATACAAATAAAAAGCAAGGCTAATGGAGCGCAAAATGAATTTTGTTTATGTATTCTGTTGCTTGCAGTTATCTGATATTATTCCATAGAACATAAGTAAACATGCTGCATATTTTGTTAAAGGAATAATGTTTTAGAAATACGAGACCTTTTCAGTCCTGTTTAATTTTGTGAGTTTCATCAGACGGGCAGGCTTTTGTGAGCCTATATTAACAAAGCTTTAATGTGTACGTATGTTAATATTAGAGATTAAAATTAATGTCGGTACTCCCAATACATATGGGAGTCCTCTTGTATGGATGGTGAAATTGCACACATTTCAGAAAGATTTGTTAAGGAAGGGATAAGTACTTTTGGCTATAAAATGCAGGACTGAACTGTGGTAAATTTAACTTTAGTTGTGTTTTTCTGTCAAGTAAGGACCTTAGTTTTAAAGCCATATTGGACTCAGTGTGCAATTTTCAGTTGTTTTAATGGGTTTTAGTTCAAGAATTAAGAATAGTGAAAGGTTTCTCTCTCTCTCTCTCTCTCTCTCTTTTCCTCAATGCTCAATGAAGCATCATATACATGGAACAAACATTACAAAATAGCGCTGAAGCTTTTAACTAATAGGGTCTTAGAACAAGGGTTCTTCATGTTTTTCTGTGAGGCCCCCAACATGCTATTAAAAACTTCAGGGCTCAACATGGATGGGGATGCTGGTGCGGGGGAGATTTGGGCATAGGTTAATTTTCCTTCTGTTTTGGGAGAGAGTCCAACAGGGCTTGAACAAGCTCAGCATAGAGGGGTCCAGAGTGGGAATGGCACTTCCACTCCCAGCTCACTTCAGCGGGCCACCCACCTGTCTGGGTTGCGGGTGTGGGGTGGGGGTGGGAACCAAAAATTATAGCTGAAAGTGTTTGAAAGCATCTTAGGGTTCTGAGAACAGATGGCTAGGCGCTGTGTGCAGATGGGGTAGCACAGGGTGGCAGCTAGAGGCTGTGTGCAGGGATGAGGTGGCTCAGAGTGTGGGTGACAGGTAGATGGAGCTGTGTGCAGGGAGGAGATGGCTCAGTGTGTAGGCGACAGGTGGCTGGGGCTGTGTGCAGGGAGGAAGTGGCTCGGAGTGCAGGGGATGGGAAGCTGGGGCTGTGTGCAGATGAACAGGAGCTTAGCGTGCTGGGTGGGCATAGCTCAAGTATAGGGATTGAAGCACTTTGTGCTGGGAGTGCTGCACTGTGGTACCTATCTCCTGAGGGGTCTGCCAACCAAAAAGCCATGTCTCCCTGCCCAGCCAGCTCTTTCTGGCTGTCTCTGGGGGAAGTAATCTGGTCTGGGAGCTGAAGAGCAGCTTCAGCCTGAGACACCGACGGGAGGTGAGGGAACACTGCCACTGCCTGCTATATGGAACCAGCCCACACTGCCAGACTCTAGCTTCCTGCTTCTGACCCAGCCAGGGGCATGGAGGGAGATGGGAGTGGGAGGTGTGGAGCTGCCATGAACACCACTGTGTTGTGCTACAGTTTGGAGAGGGGTTGGGGTGTAGAACGCCCTCCACATTCCCAACTTCCCCTATGGGCTAAGGTCTTCTGGCCCACAGGAAGCACCAGGATGGGATCAAGCTTCAGCTCTGCAGGAGCACTGCGGCTTAGGCTCTAGTTTTCAGCTATAGGGCCCTGCGAACGCCTGGGGGCTGCAGATCTGCTGTGGAGAACCACTGTTGTAAGTGGAGAATCATAGAACACTACAACTGGAAGGGACCTCAAGAAGACATCAAGTAAAATGTGGCTTTTTCGCTGAATATAAGGGCTAAATTATGCCATTAGTTATATTTAGACAATAACCCCAATGACTTGGGAGCTGAGCATTAGTAACTGGGGATACATATTTTTTCACAATCAGTATTTATTAGAGTAATTCAAAATTGACTTGAGATTTTTCTGTGGTGCTGTTTGAACATACTGCTTTATCTAGTTTTTAAATATTAATGCACTTAATCTGCCTGTTTTATGTACAAAAGGTACATAGCATACATGTGACTAAGAGCAAGGTGTGTAAACTATTGTAAAGCAAATCCAGCAGCATGTCTGCTACGTCTCTTGTCAGAGCCGCTTGAGCTAACAGAGCCTTTTGGGAGAGCTGGACTTGTGAAAGGAAGGAGGTCTCCACTTATAGGCTTTAAGAATCACACTCTTTTATCTCAGATTCAGCAGTATTCCACTGCCATGTACTTAAAACTCAGTTGTTCTGACTCCAGATTTACACTCATGTAGGTAAAATCATAATCTGGATCCATTTTTATAGTAAGAGTCATATCCTTAAATGTGTTTTTCAATACTGTCAGTAAGTAATGTCCTCATGGTTTCAGAAATGTGATTGGCTGTTCAGAAAGTGAAGCCAACACTGGGACTGCTATGGGCACCTGCGTGGCCCCACAATATGCTAATATATTTATGGCTGACCTGGAACAACGATTCCTCAGCTCTCGTCCCCTATTGCCCCTCCTTTACTTAAGATACATTGATGACATCTTTATGATTTGGACCCATGGTATAGAGACGCTAGAAGAATTCCACAGAGACTTTAACAATCTACACCCCACCATCAACTTGTGCCTCAATTACTCCATGCAAGAGAGACATTTCCTGGACACTACAGTACTAATCAAGGATGGCCTTATCAGTACCACACTGTACCGAAAACCTACTGATCGCTATACTTATCTACACCCTTCTAGTTTCCATCCTGCACACATGACTAGATCCATTGTTTACAGTCAAGCTCTTAGGTACAATCGCATTTGCTTTGATCCAACTGACAGAGACCAAAAGCTACAAGAACTTTACCAAATATTCATAAACCTGAATTACCCACCAGGAGAAGTAAAAAAACAAATCGACAGGGCCAGACGCATACCCAGAGACCAGCTACTCCAAGATCGGCCCAAAAAAGCCAAGAACAGAACACCACTGGTCATCACCTACAGCCTCCAACTCAAACCACTGCAACGAATTACTAAAGACCAGCAACCTATCCTTAATCAGGATCCCACACTTCAGAAGGCCCTAGGTGACAGGCCTGTTCTCTCCTACAGACAACCTCCCAACCTTATGAGGATTCTCACCAACAGCCACAGTCTATACCCCAGGAATACCAGTCATGGAACCTTTCCTTGCAACAAAGCCCGCTGCCAGCTTTGTCCACATATCTTCTCTGGAAACACCATCACTGGACCTAACCAGGTTACTCACAGAATCACAGGCACTTTCTCATGCTCCTCATGAGAAAGGAGCATCCATATATCCTACCATCATATATGCCATCATGTGTCAACAATGCCCAGATGCTTTGTATATTGGACAGACTTCCAACTCCTTAGACAAAGAGTTAATGGGCACAAAACAGACATCAAAACACTCCAGATCCACAAACCAGTTAGTCAACATTTTAATGGAATGGGGCATTCTGTCAATGACCTAAGGGTATGCGTGTTACTGAAAAAAAAAATTTCGCACCGCTATTCAAAGAGAAACAGCCAAGCTGGCTTTTATATTCAAATTTGGGATGGGAACTTTCTGAGTCACTATAGGGGCTCGTCTGCATACTTGGCTTAATCTAATTCTTGACCTTCCCCCACCCCCACCCTTCCATTCTCTGATTTGCTCACCTTGATTATTTTTTTCTGATTTGTCCTTGATCAGTTTTTGGTTCTCTGTGCCTTAAACATTGAGTCTGTTCTGGTCTGGCTATGGTCTGAAGAAGTGGGTCTGTCCCACGAAAGCTCACCTAATAAATTATTTTGCTAGTCTTTAAAGTGCTCCTTGTCTGCTTTTTCTTTTGATAACAATAATATTAAATAAGTTCCTAAGGGAACTTATTCAGTGCAGTTAACAATCAGCTGATCACATTATCCCATTCACAAGGCGTTTTGGACATAGATAAGTCAATAAATGTTAAAATGATTTTTTTTATTTTTGTTTCTCTTTGCACGCCTCTCTTGAAGACATTTATCTGACCAGATTTATGTTTAACTGTATCAATATCACCCTTTCAAAATTCTGTTTTCCAGGGAGTGGGGCTTGCGGGGGGTACATATTTTGAGGGGGGAAGGAAGGAGGAAAGGAAATGGGTAAGCAAAACAGGAAGGGTTTGTTCATGAATTTTGTGGTGGTACTGATACATTGTCGAGTTGTTTAAGACATGACTTTAGTCATGTAGGCTACAGTGAAACCTCATTAAACTCGCAGGGGCTTGGGCAATTCAATTTAACATCTCCATTTCTCACACAGATGTTTTCTGATTGGCTTCCAGTTTATCGATTAATTTACTGCTTGCATCCTTGCTTCATAAAACTCAGCAGAAAAGGAAGGAAACGCATGAAGTTCAAACTTTAGGACAAACATTCCCTTCTAGTGGATGGGTGTGAGGGCCACGGAAAGGATATGGTGCATGGCCAGCAAACCCCTGGGACTACAAAGTCATGAGGAAAGGATGTTCCTGTTCTCCAGATGAGCCACTCCATGGTGGCATTGGCTTCTCTGTCCATGCCTGCCAAAGATGCAACATCTCAAAGAGGGTGCAGATGTACGTTGGGAGTTAATAGCACTCTGAGCACTGCTTATGTTTCCCTAACTGTTTATAGGGCACCAGTGTAATGCCATTCCTTGAATCTCCGCTACCCTAACCTGAGCGGAGGTAACGGCACTTCTGTGAATTGCCATGGAAGGAGAAGCATGCTATGGGAACCACTTCTTTCTGCTTGATTTCTGCCTGTGTAAATGCGGGGAGGGGGGGGAGCATCTGGTCTGAAAAGTAAACTGGTGGGTTCCTAAAAAGAAATCTATAAATGAAACCTTGGCTCCAGTGAAAGTTGTGGCACCAGTTTTAATGGGACCAGTATTTCACCCGAGACATTGGTGAGTTCCTGGAGTTAAGTCATTTTTGGCTAGTTAAGCCAATCCATGTCTCACTCCACTTCCTAGAATAACCTTGTTGATAAGGAATTCACCATTTACAAATATAGAATAGTTCCTGTAGCAAGCACTTAACATAACAGAGCAGCTGCCATTTAGAAACACACAGCAGAAACTTTGAGTGATGATTATTTTTAGTTATTCATTTCTCAGATTGGCTCTTACACGCTGGGGGGAGAAGGGGACTTTGGAATATATTTGTAGACAACACAAATGATGTTTAGGCAATTGCTTGTGTTACTCTGCCACTCACTTGCAACTGAGTGCAAAAAAATCTCCCAAAACAGCATCTCAGGAGGTCTATAATAAATTCAGTCTTAGCAAGCCAAGTACTAGGAAAAGTGGATCAGCTTGAATAGTTAAGTCAGTCCTGGCATAGCAGGGCTTCTTGTACTGATATTGATAGGGAGAGATGAGCACTTCTGCCCTGCCTGAATGTGGCTAATGGTCATTCAATAACACCCAAATATCTCTGGACTCTTTGGAGGTGCTTTAGAACAATCAGCTGAGACAAGTGATTAGCGTTTTGGAAGTAGGAGCCAAAGGCCTTTGTCTAGCAAACCTCTTCAGTGTATGTTTAAGGATTGGTAGTTCCACAAGCTTCAATGGGCCCTGTTCTTGCTGAAGGTTAAGCACCTGCTTAAGTGCTTTGCTGAATTGGGGTTTAAGTGTAGTCCTCACTGTTTATGATTATTTTTCAAGACACTTTTATAGCACTGTTTCTCAAACTGCAGTCTGTGAACTACTAGTGGGCCACGGCCACCCTGCAGGAGGACCACGAGGCTCAGGGCTCACCCCAAAAAGCCGGGACCTTAGCCCCATGGCGTCCCCTCCTCCCATGAGAATATTGTGTGAGCATTGTGGGTGGTGGGGTAGGGAGGAAGGAGACAGTCCCAAGCCTTACAGGCTGGATCCAGCTTGCAGGATAAGAACCATGGCTCTGTATGCTGCTGTCCCCTTCCCTCCGATGCGTGGGAGGGTTTTCTCATCATTCTCATTGGCCAGATTTCAGCCAATGGGGTCAGTGGAGGGTGATACATAAGAACAGCGGGGTGTGCCGGGCCAGGGTAAGCTCCCCCGCCACCCACTATCCTCAGGGGCAGCCCCTGCACATCCATCCCCTTTTCACCCACACCCTCCCACTCAGCTCTCCCACTCCCAATCCATTCCTGCACCCCCTCATGCTCAGCTCTTCCTCACCCACTCTGCTCTTGGACTCCTACTCCTGGACCTCCCACACGCAGCCTGCTCCTGAATGCTCCCTTGCTCCCACACCATCCCTCTTGGCCAGAACTTCACTCCCAGCCCACTCCAGCACCCTACTTCCCACCCAGAGCCACACCCTCACGCACATCCCTATCTCATTCCCTGGCAGCTCCCTTCCACACACTGAAACCTTCATTTCTACTAACCCCAGGACCTCAAAAGTGTTAATCTCGCCTGTGGGAAACTCTGCAGCTTGGTCCTCCCTGCCTTCTCGCTCCCCCACTGTCCTCACACTGTAGGGCTGAAGTGCCAGGGGAGTGAGGTATTTCAGTTAGGAGCCAAATCAGTGAGAGCTGGGGGCGGGAAGTGTATCTTTTTGGAGGATCTTGTCTCTCACTTTTGTGGCTCCCAACAGATATTTCTGTAGATCAGTGGCCCCCCCTGCCAACCCAACAATGTACTCTGCCCCTGCCATAAATGAAGACAATGCTGAAACCCTTTTTTTGGAAATAAATTAATATTTGATTTCATTTAAAGAAAATCAACCAACATGCCAAAGTTAGTCTGTTTGATTTTTTTTTATCATCAATATTTCGTTTCTTACCGGTTACATACAGCCCCTTATATTATAGCTCCAGGTGCCTGATAAGGCACTTTGCCATGATGGATGGTTGGGTGGTGGTCCACAGAAAGGTTTGTGTTGAGTGGGTTGGGGCACAGGCCAAAAAAAAGTTTGCAAACCACTGTTTCACAGCAATGTTATGTCTAATGATCAAGAGCTGCTTCTGCCCCCAGCCACCTGCAGTAAGTTGCTGTTGCTACAGCCAAAACTGTGAGCCAAGATGTGTGATGAAGATGAAACCACAGCTCTTGTATGTGATAATGGCTCCGGGCTTTGCAAAGCTGGATTTGCAGGGGATGATGCACCAAGGGCTGTTTTTCCATCGATTGTTGGCCGTCCTCGACACCAGGTTAGTTTGTTCCAAAAGGACAGAGCGGTATGTTATTGTCTCGCTAATGCAGCCCTTGAAAATGATGTTAGCCATGTCATACACGTAATATAGGTCTGAGCCTACAGATTTTTTTTTTTTAAATCTTATTTTATTAATGTTTTTTTCCCTCAAGATCAGGTGAAAAAAGACAAAAGGACAAGCCCTTATGAAATGGAAAAGGAAGGAAAGACAAGGGAGCAGGGAAGGAAAAAGGAGAGATGCATCTTGGTTTCCATCCAGTAGTCGTTAATCAAAGTTAACTAAAAAGTTAGATCAAACATTGTGAAACTTATTTGAGATCGCTCTTCCACAGTGATCCAATTCTAATGCTTGCCAATTTTCACAGGTTGCCATGTAAAACTTGCACATTTAGAAACTGAAGATTTGAGTTGGAAAATTTCATGGGACTAAGTTTTCTTGCCCTCATTGGAATGCTTTTGCCAGTTCTGTGGGGGGCGGGGGGGGAAGTATTGTCAGGCTGTAAAGTCGATTATTCATCTCTTGGAGAATTTTGATGGCCCTTTCAATTGTATTCATGTACACTAGTGAAACTGCAGCTGGTGCTGCAAAATCATAGTGTGGGTTTAGCACGGCCACATTATTTGAAATGATCTCATCAAAATTTAATTGTACGTATTTTCAGCTTTGTAAAACTGCCTAATTTACAGTTAGTAACAGAACAATCTGTCTAGTCTTATGATTTGGCATTTTTGTTTAGTGTGACATCAGTAGTTGTCTTTTTGCCTCCCATTATAAAATGGTGTGAACGCTGTGAATTTAAATCCTAATTTAGGCAACTAATGACCCTTCTGTGTTGGTAATTGCCTAGTGATCCTTAGCTGATAGAAAACAGTTAGCATAAACAAAATATATTCCTGGGAGGCCATAAGTACTACCAGCAACCACATTCATAACGGAGCCAAGATCCATTTTTCATTGTGTTAAGTGCTAGAAGAGACAATTAAGTTTCCAGTTAGAGTACTCAATGCTATCCGTTTATCAGTCTAAGTACAACTGATAAGCCCAATTCTGCGGCTAGTGGCTTTTTCCAATGCTTAAATGTCTTTTATATTTCAAGAAGAAATATGTGTGTCCTCAACAGTTTAATAATTTTCAAAAGTGAATGCATGCCACAAAATGTTAGACTATTGTGTATTCTTATAATTGTGAAAAGTGGCTTACTCATTCCAGTAAAAAAATGTGTGGAATTCCAAGTCAGGATGTTAGATTAGTGAAAACTAAAATTCCTCTTGGTAGCTATGAATAAAACATGACAAATGAAAACCTGCAATACTGAAGGCACAAAACGTAGTACATTATTTAACTGTTTTGTACATTGGGTTTTATTAATCATCAGATTTAGCATGTAGTTTTCAGTTGAACAAATGCATGCAGCTTGATGGGTACATCTCCTACATCATGAAATTAATGGATCTCCAGCTACCCATGCAATAGATTTTGATGGCAGTTGTTGAATAATATTGTCCCAAATATGCCATTATACATTAGGCAAACACGATTCAATGGCTATTATAATTGAGACAAATTCAAATAGACTAAACGCAGTTGAACACAACCCCCTGTAAATAAAATATGTCTGAACGTATTTTTAAAAGCTTTCTTTTAAATATGTGAAAATGTTTTTCATCGCTCCTGTTGGTGCGTGTAAGAGCCTTTTCAGCAAGAAACAGGGATAGTGGTGGAACTGACTATACACAAAGAACTGCCAAAGGCACAGAGAAAAAGTGGAAAAATAGAGAAATGGTTTCCCTCTAACTTTTCAGCTATAGTTATTTCAGAAAAGCTAAGGATGGTAACTAGAGTAGGTACAACATTTTCAGATAGAAATATTTTTCCTTTTCGGTACGAGTGTCCCTTTAAAATGCACACTGCCACACTAACTTTTTGATGACTAAATTTTCCAGGGTGTTATGGTAGGAATGGGCCAAAAAGACAGTTACGTGGGAGATGAAGCCCAAAGTAAAAGAGGGATCCTGACCCTGAAATACCCCATTGAGCATGGGATCATTACAAACTGGGATGACATGGAAAAGGTGAGTGTTCTTCTTAATTTCATTTTGTACACGTCATTGTTAATTTTCTTTTTTTTTGGGGCAGGGGGGGTAGCACCTACAATATGCCAAGCAGTCAGCATGATCACAGTCCCTTCCTCCAGGAGCTCATAAAAGAACAGAGACACAGAGCTTGTGGGGAAGATTATACAATACTGTAGTGAAGCAGTCAAAATGGTGATTGGTCTTGTCTTGGCGATAATAAGGTGGTCACAGGTTGCTGAGGCTTCTTAATTTTTCCAAGTTCTACATACAAAATTATTCTAATTATTCCTCAGCTTTGGCAGTAGGGCCTAGAATTTTATCTGTAGCATTTCAAAGGTGCTGGCACCAGTCCTGAAGTCTTCACTTAGGCAAAGCTGCTGTTTGAAATGTATTGGAATTAGTCCAAGTAAAAGTTTGAGACTGAGATCCTCTGAATACAAATGGAGAAGCATTAAAACAGTCTTCCTTAACTTAGAACCTACCCCCATCCCCATCTGTGCCTCCCCCACAAAATGACGACACAAAGAACCAATCCTTTCTCCTGGCCTCACAGGCAAGACAGCCTAAACCATGGCTTCACCTTATGTTTACACATGCTGCTCTTTCAGTGCTTCAGATGATGTAGGTAAAATGTATTGGGGGAATTCCAGATATTAGATCAGAAAAGAGGAAAAGTGTCCTTTAACCCTGTGTTCAAAGACAAGTGTGGGTTTGTTCCCTCTAGAATATTTTTCTGCTCTGAACTCCAGTTTAGCTTTCATTATCCCAATATGATGATGTTTCTTTATTTCCCATCAAGTAAAATTTTCCTGACTGGGTTTTATAGCTTTTCCATGGGCTATCCATTAAAGGAAGTCTTTAAAGCAGTCACACACCTGGAGCTGTGCTGCAGGAGAACACATTAGAGAGAAAAGGGTCATTAAGGCTGGTAGAAAGGCAGACGGTCTTGGAAAAAGTGAGGCTTATAGGTGGAATTGCATTTCTCTCTTATCTGTATCTTGTCATCTCCCTCTTCCCTTTATTGGTTGATTTAGGGATAATTCCTCCTTGAGTTTTCTTCCCTAGAGGCACCATCTCTGCTGATATGTCAATGGGAAAGGTTGATCTGTGTGTGTATTTTGGGGAGTAATATATATATATATAATAAAATTTTGGGGAGTAAAGGCACTTCAAAGTAGTGTGGGCACTTCAAAGTGCCCGTGGCTACATGACATGCAGGCGCTTCAAAGTTTGACACTTTGCAGTTGCTGTGGGGAGAATTAATCTAATGAAGTGCTGCATATTCATTGTAGCATTTTATTAGTATTCTCTGATCAGGCTGATTACCATGCCCCCTTCAAAGAAGGGGGACGTGTATAGACATAGCCTCAGTGTTTTAAGCCCTTCATATAATGAATGTATCTGAAGCAAAACCCCAGATCTGGAGATTTCCTCATTCAATTTCAACATTTGTTCTTTTCGTCATGGACCAAACCAGAACCCACATCTGAACACCCATGGTTTAAAATTCAGGTGTGACATTTACACAAACATACGTCAGCCAATCTATTGGTGAACACAAGTTATCATTTTATGGGAAGCCTCAGACACCAGGGTGCAGATCTCCTTACCTGACCTATCATAGCAATCAGAGTTTTTTTTGCTGTAGGAGATTAATTAGCTGAAAGTAAATAGCTGCCGTTGGACAAAATTAAGGATCATTGTCAGAATGTGAAAGAATTTTAAAAAAATCTCAGGAATGAGCAGAGATGAGATTTTTGCCAAGGACAAAGGCAGTTCTTCATGTTACTGAACATTTTCCTCTTTGGCTGTTTGCAACGTTTACAGGCTGACATAAGAATTACTTTGAAATTCTTCACAGTCAGAAAACTACTCAGACTGCGACAGCTGGTGGGGCTCAAGTTTGTGTCAAAAGGACTGCCGAAGCTTGCATTGCTGGATGTGGCTCTGCCACAAAAGATCCCAAAGTGATTTACAAATTACATGGCAAATAAACTCAGTTATTGTAGCTTAATGACATTTCAATTCCGCATTCAGGACCAGGTTTAGTCATCTGACTTTCAAAGGTGCTGCAAGACCCTGGTCTTTCTTTAGAAAACCTACAAGTGCTAGGATTCCCAACCTCACTGATGGGGACATTTAGTTTATTCACGGAAGCCATAGAACAGCTCTGCAGCCTGGAGTGGAAAATCCCTTTACTCATATAACTCTCCAGTGCTTTGGTCAGCTTAGGCGAGGGTTGGAATTCGCCATGTCCTGCATCTAAATTTGAACCTTTATGCGCATGGCCAGTTGATATGCTGCCCATTTGGGTATCCCAAGTAAAAATATTCTATTGTATAAAATTTGGCCCAAAAATCTACTGTTTTACTCCTGCAAACCCACTGGTATCAGTTTTAAGTAGCTGAATTCACTTTTTCCTGTGTATATTTTTCTGAGAGTGTATTTAAAATGTATTGAAACTGTGTTTGAAACGATGAATTCCTCTTTCCACAACAATATTAGCCACCAAGAAAGGAAGCAGCCAGCAAAATGTTGCCCTAAACTATCTTTTCATTTTAGATTTGGCATCATTCTTTCTATAATGAACTTCGTGTTGCCCCAGAAGAGCATCCTGTTCTGCTGACTGAGGCCCCCTTAAATCCTAAGGCTAACCGGGAAAAAATGACTCAGGTAACAGTTTGGATATTGGCGTGTTAATGTTTTACTGCATGGGATGGTTCAGCACAAAGGCCAAAGGTTAAATGGCCCTAGATATATAGTTCTCCCTGTAGGGAGAACCTCCATGATAGGATCAATGGCCATTGGTTGGAACATGTGGAAAATCTTACTTTCTTTTGCCTAGTGCTGTTTCTGTGGATACTTATAAAATATTTAGTTATTATATTGAGAAGTGATTCATCTTTCCTAAATGTCTCTGACCTTAAATAAACATCCCTCACGAGACTGGGCTGTTTCTCCTGGGGAACGTGAAGTAACGTGGTTAGGTCCCATATTTTCAAAAGTATTTCTAAGGCCAGATCTCCACTAGACCTTAAAATCGATTGTAGAAATGCAATTCCAGATATGACAATCGCATAGCTGGATTCGACTTATCTGCAATCGACTTACCTGGCCGTCCTCACTGGGGTAGGTCAATGGGAGAAACTCTCCTGTCAACCTCCCTTCCCTCTCGCAAGACTGAGAAGGAGTACATGGGTTGACTGTTGACCCCCTGATAGTTCGATTTCACACATACCCCCTAGGTACACAAAATTGAACCCTAAGACCAGATCAATCTCACAGTTGTTGTGGATGGACCCTGGTTATAGATACTTATCGCTGGGCAACTGTAGCCTGATACTGAGCAGGACTGAGATGTCGAATCTCTCATTGCCTTTAGTGGTAGTTTTGAGTACCCAACATTCTGAAACTCAGCCTTTAAGTGTCTGGTTGTGGGTACATACAAACTGAAGCAGGTACCTGTTCAGGGCTAGAAATCAAGAACATTTGTGTAATCAGCTGGTTAGTGAGTTATGTGTCATCTTGTGTCTGAACCGTAAAGGCTATGTCTAGATTGCAGTGATTTGTTGACAGCAGTTTTTTGCTGGAAGATATCTTCTGACAAAACTGCTGTCAACAGATTGTGGCCAAACTGCTAAGTAGATCGTAAGAGTAATCCACTCTGCTGACAGAGAGTGGCTGGACTGCCTGGCCATTCTATTGGCAAAACAACCAACTGGAAGCACAGCATACAGGGCTGCCTGGTGTCTCAGAAGCCCTGTATGTCAACAGAGGGCCCCAGACTGGCTTTCTGTGGACAGAAGTGTTATGCCTCATGGGGAGTGGGATATGGCTGTCGGCAAAAGTGCTGTGTTCCATCACTTTGATGTCACCAGAATGCCTTGGGAATCTGGACACTCCCCAGCAAAATCCTCCAGTGTAGACATAGCCAGAGGGTGTGCAATTGTTGTTGATCCCACTCAACAGGATCCGTCTCTTTGGCTGTACAGACTCACACTTTCTCCTCCGCTGGTTGCGAGGCGAAACCCCAGTGTGTCAAAAAAGATGTCACTGTCATGAAAGCCAGGGCTTGTCTAGAATTCAAACTATTGTAGGCTGCATAAACTCAGGTTGAACTTTCTCTATCCAGAGGAAATATGCAATTGATTGTTTAGTGGATGTTTTATGTTTCTCCATCTCCACATATCTGTGGAGTCTTCTACAGCTGGAGTTTAAAAGCCAGGTATTGTATCTGGGCTACAGAGCTGAAGCCTTTAGCTCTGCTGGAGGTGTCCAGTTCAGTCCTTAGGCCAAGAAGGCACATCCACATATACGACCACCTGATGTAATGAGTTAATACACATATTTGAATGTGCAGTATGGTATTTGTATTAGTTCCCTCCCAGCCAGATCCATTCCTTGGCTACACATGACAACATAATTTTCTCTACTTTTTTTTATCTAGATCTCCCTAGAAAATTTCTTTCTACTCCTTCTAGTCCTGCTCTGGCATGGTTCCCAACCTTTCTGTTCTCCAGCATATTCCTGGAGTGACACCCTACATATTAGGTGGGATGTTACTCCAGCCATATGGTAAATATGGCTGTGTGGATGTTGAAACTACGCTTTAGATTTCAAGCATTTACACACAGCCTAGGGTATCTTGCCCACAACTCTGTGGTGCTGTCACCTGAAGCAGCTTCTCAGAATCTAGGGATGGGGTGTTTAAAAGTGGGAGTCTCCCTGCTGGTTTGGGGATTTGATAGGTCTAGACATTCCAGCTTAGAAGCCACTTCTGAGGTTTTTTTTTTCTGTTGTATGATATGCTACGGGCCTTCTAGCAGACTGGCATGAGAGCCTGAAATAGAATTCAAGACTTTGTCTTCCTGAGCACACTCTATCCCTAACACTATGTTGCTTCCCTCAAAAATTGGAGGTGGTGTGTGTCACCAAAATAAAATACAACTACAGATGTCTATACGCTGAGCATGAAGAAAAATTTTACATGAATCTGCATTTCCCTTCATGTACATTTTTGGCATGCATTTAATCTGACCCTTATGTATCTAGTGATAATGTAAATTAATTTACTAAGCAATAAGAATGAACATAGCACCTCGCTGGGAGATAATTCAACCCAAGGGGCATTATGAAAAACTTATGAAGACACCAGCAAGGCGTGCCTGATAATCTTTCTTTGCCATTATGAAATGATAACAAATTCAGTTTTCAAATCAAAATATGAATATTTATTGCTTATTAAATTAAGTCATTAATTGGAAATGAAATGCCAGTACTTAGAATATAGCTGGTCACTGAAAAGAACAAACCCTTTTTGTTAAACCACATAATCTTTGCAGGCATACTAATATGTGCAATCGAGAGTCTACATTTAACCCCTTTGTCATTATTGGCTCCCACTGGTATAGATGCAGATCCAAGAGGGGAGCTGCAGTGATGGAAAGTGGCCAAAACATTTCCACCACTAGGGGAGACAAATTGCTGCCTGGAAAGTTAGCAGCCCTGCCTGAGAAAGGGATGCATGCATGTTAGCGGTGCATGCCCAAACAGCTGTCAGTAGCAGAGATCCTGGACAGGCCACCTGGTGGAAAGCTGAGGGAAAACCTATAGTATGTACACAGAAGCATATTTTCTAATGCACAAATGACACATTAGGTATCTGTGTCATTTGTGCCTCTGAAGATCTGCCCTGTAATATAGAAATTTCTCAGACATTGTAGCAAAGGGTGGGCCTGATACAGGCAGAGAGCTTCACCTGTGCTCCCTTGAGTCCTCTTCCAGGCAAGGGGCTAGGTTAGGTAGTTTACATTTCTGTATGCCCAACTCACTGAATATGGCCCAAAGCTTAGTGAGGTCACCTGGAAGACTCAGTTGCTTTAATTGAACTTTGGGTTGAAGCAAGCAGCACCCCATGGAAAAAAACTGCATCAGAAGAGAACTGGAGCATGCCAAAAGTGGAGCTGACAAAGGGTTTTTGCAAAGGAGTCCAGAAGGAGGAGGTGTTCTCAGTTTGTGGGAGTGGGTTGGCAAGTGCATTGCTTCAGAGACATTCTTGGCCAGCCTTTGAAGATGTTATATCATTTGTCTTGGGGGTCTCAAGACCTAATGCCTCAAGGGAGGTGGTATCAGCTGGGAAGGTTTTATCAGAATGAGAAGTGAGTCATTCTTGTTTAGTGATTAGAGTGAAGACTAGGAGTCAGGATTTCTGAGTGCTATTCCCATTATGCCCCTAATTTCCTTTGTCAGTTTGGAGAGGTGATGGGATGAGGTAATATCTTTTATTGGATCACCTTCTGTTGGTGAGAGAGAGAAGCTTTCAAGCTGCATGGGGCTCTTCTTTAAGTCTGTGTGGCTGAAAAGCTTGTCTCTCTCACCAACAGAAACTGGTCTATTAAAAGATATTATCTCACCCACCTTACCTCTTTAATATCCTGGAACCAACTGGCTACAGTTACTTTTGTCACTTTGGGGAAGTCTTTAACCCTTTCTTTGCCTTCTTTCCCTATGTGTAAATTGTGTATGACACCCACTTCACTAGGGCAATGTGCCAGTCAATAGTCATATTTATAGAAAGCTTTGCAATCTTCAGATGAAAGGGAGTATAGAAGTATATATTATTTATAAGTCTTTGCTATTGCAAGCTCTTGGGAAACAAGTGTGGAAAGAGAAGGAAATTAGTGATATTTTAGCTAATGCTTTGACACTAGGGTGAGGGCGGATGAAAGGGGGTTAGTAGTATAAAAAAATCCCAGGGCCAGACTTTTAAATAAAAAATAATATTAAAATGCAGGAAAAATAATATGAAATCTATGTAATTTGTTTTGCTTTTTGTTTTAGACTAGTGGGTAAATTTTACCAACAAGATGTGTGTTAGTTATGTTAAGAGAATTATTACTGGAAAAGGTGCATAATTAAATAATATCTCTTTCTAGTTGAAAATGCTTGACTGAACAACAATTAACTTTTAGGTTCAAACTTTGTCTATTCACATGGTATTCTTTGTCCCACTTTATAATCTGAATATTTTTAAAGGAATTAAATATGCATGTTATTGTTACTTTTTTATCTTTGAGTTGACACAGAATTTTTTTTACCCAGAAAGTGAATGGATTGAACTAATTTTAGTAGGCTGTTGGGAAGATGAGTTATGACGGTGTAACCTTGCACTAGCAAGTGATCTATAAGATGAGGAAAGAGTTACTTACTGTCTCTTCAAATGCTCTTGATTGTATAGCCTAAAGATTTCTAAACTCTTAATTGCAGATCATGTTTGAGACATTCAATGTACCTGCTATGTATGTAGCAATTCAGGCAGTTCTTTCTCTGTATGCATCTGGTCGAACCACTGGTGAGTTTCTATGGATGTCAGTCTTTCTGTCTGTCTCTCATGTGTTTATACTGATATAGACAGAGCCCTGCACACATGCAAAAATGAACCATAGATATCCGCATCCACCTCTGCAGACCCACATGCCCGCAGATATAAAGTGGATACCTGTGGATTTGCAGGGCTCTAGATATAGACACACTAGGTGTTTTCTCTCAGGAGTCCATAACCATCTAGGAACTGCATGCTTGCCCCTGTACTGTAGAAGCATCTTGTCCCTGGCCACTGCAGGAATAGAACTTATTTCCTCCAAATCCACCAGCCCCCGCACTCCCAGCTGTTTAGTTAAAGGAGAGTTTATGTGAAGAGTATGGAACCTATGTTTATATTAGAGAAAGACAATATAATGACACTCCACTTGACTGCCCACCTGATAAAATGAGCAACCACTTTACTGACTCGTGCCAAATCCCCAACTTCTCTACTTTCTTCCATGTTAAACATTAAACATGTTCCTGACCAAAGAAAGCTGTTGAATCATTGTAAGAAAATGTCTTCTTTATATGTTGTACTTCTCAATTATCTAACTCAGAGTCTGCTTTGAGGAGATTATTAGCATTAACAGAGAGATCTCTCCTGACCTCCATTTAACACCTGATCAAGTATTAAGGCAATTAATTATATGTCAGTAACACTCAGACCTTAGTCCATTTTGAACAAAATTGAAAATACCATCTGGTCTTAACAACGTGGTGCCACAGTTTAGATTGTGTAAGGAGATTACCAGTTTACAGGAATCAACCTTTGTGGCAAATTGTTGATTCCTCTGAAAGGCCCCGTTCTTTGTGTGCATCTGGGTGTATTTCATATTGGAAACTTCATCCACTTTTCAATAGAAATGATGCTCTTCACTTCCTGCACTGTTTTTAACAGTTGCAGTGGGTCAGCCTAGAGGAGGTAGTATTTTAATCATGGATTAAACGATCCTTGCATGCAGTTTTTGTGGATCTTTTGAAACGGAGAGCTCTGTACAAATGTAAGACCATTATCATTAACATCTGTGAAGAGGGAACACTATGGTACAGTTGCAGAATTCTTCATGCTTTCATCAAAGGCAGTTGTTTTTTTGTGTATGCTAATCATTTCTACCACTGGCAAGCAGAGCTCCACTTATAACGAAGACAAAGGGAGTTATCACATGACCATCTTCTAATAAGTCCTTTTATTGTTGTTCCAGCTTTCTGATTAGAATGTGAAGAGTTGGGAGTTCTAAGTTGGCTGAGGATCACAAGCTTTTCCTTGTCTTTCTTTCCCAGGCATAGTTCTGGACTCCGGGGATGGTGTCACACATAATGTACCCATCTATGAGGGGTATGCTTTGCCCCATGCCATCATGAGACTGGACCTGGCAGGCAGAGACCTCACTGATTATCTCATGAAAATTCTCACAGAAAGAGGCTATTCTTTTGTCACCACTGGTAAGAAGGTGACTTTCATATGCCATTTCTATGTGCACACTTGGGGTGACTAATGGAAGGGACAAATGGGGAGAAATGTGACCTCCTCCTATGGTGCCCCTCCCCGCAACTTATTTTCAAATACTCCCAGCCTGGGACCCCTGTGATTCATTATCTGGTGGGTCTGTCACTGGCCCTTCCCTCTGTGCTTTTAGGCCTGTGGCCATTCCCCTCCCACATTGTCACTCCTGTGCACACTGACTCTTTTTGGTGTGATACTGGATTGCAAGAGCATATGATTTGCAGCAATGCTGTATTGTGGGAACATCCCTCAATAAGCCAGAGACATGTATTGTGTGAGCTAGTTGGCTGCTTCTGTCTCTAAGGCCTTGCTTGCTGGCTCTGTGCCTGCTGAGTAGGAGGAGAAAAACTACAGCATACCTTTAAAAAAAACCAAAACACCGCCCATGTGTTATCACAGCCATTTTAATCTCGGAGGGAAGCCTGTGTGGCTGTATTTTTACCACTGTATTCTCATTTTGGTGTTTGGTAGCACAATGACCCTAGAAGGAATCATGACACAATTATCATGATTTTACAGATGGGAAAAGTGGAACATGGAAATAAGTGACTTACTGGAGGCCACACATTAGTCAATATTAGAGCTATAACTAGAGGCCAGGAGTTCATATGCCACAAGTCTGTAAATCCATTAGACTATGCAGCAGCCACACGCACATTCATAATGAAATCTATCCTGAGTGTGTCTTCTGACTGCCATGTTGTATGCTGATAAAAGACATAATCAACATGATCCTTTTTAAAAATAACATTTCTTATTTTTATTGGGCGTTTGTAGCGGAGCGTGAGATTGTACGGGACATAAAGGAGAAGCTTTGCTACGTGGCATTGGATTTTGAGAATGAAATGGCAACAGCTGCTTCCTCCTCTTCTCTTGAGAAGAGTTATGAGCTTCCTGATGGACAAGTTATCACCATTGGGAATGAACGATTCCGATGCCCAGAAACTCTCTTCCAACCTTCATTCATAGGTGGGCCTGGGCTGTGTGTACAAAGGGCTTGGCTGAACTGTAAACAAAGGTTGTGTTTATTTGTAATGGAAACATTAAATGTGGAGACTTTTATGTCCTGAGAACCTGTAGCTTCTGTTAAGTTCATCAGGAGCTGGGTTTGCTCAGCCCCTCTGGTAAATTGACTCAGGTTTGCTCAGCCTCTCTGAGAAAATATACAGAGATCTGCTGGTCTTGCTATATATTAATTTGCCTATCAGGATAGAAAGTGCCAGGGTTTTAAGACAGTGATTGTTCATGTTTGTTTCAAATACCTGTATCAATTCACCAGATTAAGATGACAGCCTACCAGCCAATACTTCAGCACCATAAGATACTACTTCCCATTCAGACAGTTTGATATCAGTGATAAATATCTGATAATGTAAGAAAAAAGATTTATCATCCAGGTACTGTCTCTGCTCCACAATCAGTTTCTCTAGTCCACAACTCAGCAAACTATAGAATATAAAACCAATGTATTATTGTTTTCAAGTAGTTTAAGCCATTTATAGAACCACCTTCAGCACATGGTAGTTCCTCATAGAACTCTCTTTGACTTCAGCAACTGACTAACGACAGCAAGTATGGCCCAAAGTCAATTCAGTCCTGCTTGGGAAGTCGGTGGTAAAACGCTCACTGATTTCTAACTAGAAATCTGTCTGTTGAAACCCCCGTATGGCCTTCATCTGTGTATCTGAACCACTGTCCTACAGCAGGTGCAGGTGCCTGTGGAAATTTTGTTTTACAGACTGGGAAAATGGGATGTGGAAAGGTTAAAGGGCTGTGCAGCATTAGAACCACCACTGGTTCCCAGTAGTTCTTGGAATACAATTCTATGTCACAATGAAGCTGTGTCTACACGTGCACGCTACTTCGAAGTAGCGGCACTAACTTCGACATAGCGCCCGTCGCGGCTACACGCGTCGGGCACTATTTCGAAGTTAACTTCGACGTTAGGTGGCGAGACGTCGAAGTCGCTAACCTCATGAGGGGATCAGAATAGCGCCCTACTTCGACGTTCAACGTCGAAGTAGGGACCGTGTAGACGATCCGCGTCCCGCAACGTCGAAATTGCCGGGTCCTCCATGGTGGCCATCAGCTGGGGGGTTGAGAGATGCGCTCTCTCCAGCCCCTGCGGGGCTCTATGGTCACCGTGGGCAGCAGCCCTTAGCCCAGGGTTTCTGGCTGCTTCTGCGGCAGCTGGGGATCCATGCTGCATGCACAGGGTCTGCAACCAGTTGTCGGCTCTGTGTATCTTGTGTTGTTTAGTGCAACTGTGTCTGGGAGGGTCCCTTTAAGGGAGTGGCTTGCTGTTGAGTCCGCCCTGTGACCCTGTCTGCAGCTGTGCCTGGCACCCTTATTTCGATGTGTGCTACTTTGGCGTGTAGACGTACCCTCGCAGCGCCTATTTCGATGTGGTGCCGCGCAACGTCGAAGTTGAACATCGACATTGCCAGCCCTGGAGGACGTGTAGACGTTATTCATCGAAATAGCCTATTTCGATGTTGCTACATCGAAATAAGCTATTTCGATGTTGACTTCACGTGTAGACGTAGCCTGAGAGTCCTGAGTTATCTGAAAGCCTGACATTATGTAAAAGGTACATGTCTCAGGAAAACTACTTATCTCTTCTGTGGGGGAAGATGTCACTGTAAGTCAGCTTTACTGTATTTTCATGTCACCCAGTTATTCAAACTGGTTTGTAAGAATCATATTAACCAGCTGGAGTGGGGATGGGTCCTGCTTCCAGCTAATACCAATATTTTTGACCATAGGAACAGCAGACTGTTGTGGGAATGGCTCATGATACTTTTTTTTAATCAATTTGCTAGATGATGGTGTCAATTTATAAGTGAGGCAATATAAATTCCAAGCCTTAAAACACAGTGGGAGAGAAGCCGTTTTTCTGCGCACTGTTTATAACCCTGTCCCCACCTGGAGTTGACAGGAAAGGTAAAAAATTGCCCTTGTCTTTACATTCTTCCCTTCCCCAACCTCCAGCATTTCATAGCTTGTTCCTGGAATTTTCTTTAGGAAGCAATGTCAGCAAATACAGCATGTGTAGGAACTATTGATCCTGATCTGCATGAGTCACCTTTCCACATAGGCAGTCGTATAGAAATAGGTGAAAGGGGTTCCTTAACATAAGAATGTAATATACTGAAATATTATTTTCACACAGGAATGGAATCTGCAGGTGTTCATGAAACCACTTACAACAGCATTATGAAATGTGACATTGACATCCGTAAGGATCTCTACGCTAATAATGTGCTCTCTGGGGGAACAACAATGTACCCTGGTATTGGTGATCGCATGCAGAAAGAGATCACGGCTTTGGCACCAAGCACTATGAAGATTAAGGTAATCCTAACAATTTATACTACACATGGCCAAACTGTGGCTCCTGAGCCACGTGCAGCTCTTTTACCATTGAAATGTAGCTCATGCTTCCCTTGCCTGCCTCCCCCAGTTTGCCACATACCAGGTAGGAAAGCAGGGGCTCAGAACCTCTGCCTTGCTGTGCAGTGATGGGCGAAAGCCTTCTGCCCAGCAGGGCTTCAGCTTCATGGGGTGCATCTGCTCATGCTCAGGGCTTCAGCAGGAATGGGGCTGTAACCCCAAGCCATGGTAGGTGCACCCTAGCTCTTGACCTTCTATAGCCCCTCCTATGTGGCTTGGAGTATCAGTAAGTTTGGCCACCACTGCCTTAAAAATATTTTTTTCATGTTTCCTTTGTTAAGAAATTAAACTCACATATATGCATCAGAGATTGGGTGTCATTTAGTGCTTAGAACAGAAGCCTGGGAGCTGATGCAGTTGGATTCTGTTCCTGGCTCTGTCACAGATTTGTGTGACTTTTGACAAGACATCAGACCTCTTTTCCTTAATTTCCTTATGTCAGGATTCAGAGGCAGGCGTGTCAGTTATTGGCATAGCATGGTAATTGAATCTATGTGAGTGAATGAGTGAACACTATCAGAAATTGGAGTAGAAGAGAGAGCCCGTGAGAAAAGACACCAAGAATGAACAACAAAAAAGGCAGAAGGAGAACTGGGAAAGGATGGAGCTCCAAGGAAGACAGAGTTTAGGACCCTGTGAAGGGGGAGGGTCCCAGAGTGCAGGCTGCAGCTGAAAGTCTGCACCACAATTAAACAGTAGCCTAGCCCATGCCATGTGAGACCAGCTGTATGTGTTTAACTCCAACACAGACATATCCTAAGAGACCAAAGAGTCTGCTAAGCCAATGACTTTTCCTCAAACCAAGAATTTCCGGATTCCAAGGAAATGACCCAGGAAAAACATAATTTGGGGTAGCTCACCTAGCAAGGCTTGACACATTGTTAATCCCTAGGGCCCTGGTCAGGACCTACTGGGATAAGTGGGCCTAGTTCCCACCATCTTGTGCTGTTCCCCACTCATCCCCCTGCCAGTGTGTAGTAACCCAGCTCTGTGGGAGCAATTTGCAGGGGTGCTTGAGCCCACAGTCTGGAGCAATCTGAAGAGGTGATTGAGCCCACAGTCTGGGTTCCCTCTGGGATGACCAGACTGGTAGAAATCACAAGGCAACTAGGCCAGTTGTCATCAGCTGTCATCATGCATGTCCCCAGAGAATGTACAATCTAAATAGACAAGACTGATAAATGGTGGATGAGGAAGCAGGGGCACACAGAAGTGAAGCGACGTGCCTATGGTAACACAGCAGCTTAGGGGCTGACCTGCTAATTGAACAATAAGTCCAGGTCCTTATCCAATAGTGCATGCTGAGAAAAGATGAGCAATTAACTTCGTGAACTTGGGTGAGGGTGTCAAAATTACTGTTCTCAGATGCTAAAGCCCTGAGAACCAACTCTAGGTTTGCTCAAAAATAACAAAGAAACCTGCAGAGGTTGCCCAAATCAAACACTCACTAAATCAAACTTTTCCGGTAACTTTCTTGTGAAATAGGAATAATTACAAGCAGCAGCACAAGTCTTTGCTGTCATCTAATTAAGTAAGCATTTCGTTTAGATCTTCGTGCACAACTAAGGCCAAATTTTTTAAAAGTTACTAGTGATTTGGGTGGCCCAACTGGAGACACCTCAATGAGGCCTGATCTTCCAAAAGTGCTCAGCACCTGCCCCCTGAGACCTCCTTGAAAATGTCTCAACCTGGGCAGCCAAGCACAAGCACTTCTGAAAGATGATGTCTATACTAGGAAATAAAGTCAAATTTATTAAAGTCAACTTTATATCACTAGATTTTATAAAGTTGATGGTGAGTGTCTGTGAGCCGATGCCCAGGTGCCAGCTAAAGGTCCGGTGGGGCAAAGTGGGGGATGCCACACCAGCAGCTACGCTAAGCAACCAGGGCAGGCTGGGTTCTTTGGTTTGTGTTTAGTTCGGGTACAGCAGCAAGAGGAAAATTACACTTAGAGAGGCTTTAACAGTTACTTTTTATTTATACAAAGATAGAAACAATTTAACTAAGACAAATGATTAAAGTACAAGTTAGTACTTGCAGTTTTTAAAGGGGAAACAACACAATTTAACTTAAGAAACGTTTTAGACAAACTAGCTAGCTTAAACTAATACAATTAATGTGTACACAAGAAAGGCCTGTTGCAGGTGTGATTTTTATCCCTGCCTCTTAGACCTGCTGGAACCAGAGTCTTTCCCTCAGTTCCTATAGGAAAGAAGTTTAATACAGGTGTAATTCTTACCCCTGCCTCCTAGATCCAGTGTGACCCAGATTCTCTCAATCCCTTGGGAAGAAGTAGATATGAACCAGGCGTCCCCAGTCTCGGGAGTTAATTCCAGACCTGGCCAGCAGGTGTAGGTGATTAAAACTCAAAGGGGGGGTGGTCTGCCAAGCCCCTTTATACTGTTTTGTCATGTACGCTTCTTCCTGGTCTCAAGTGGCCAATTGGGGAGGAATGTTTTGAACCCCAGGTTTCCAAGGGAAGGTGCAAGGCTCAATTCGCACCTGTGAATTGTGGACAATTGGGCACCTTTGGAGGTGATGGGCGGGGTTCCCCAATCTTCCTGGGGAAGTGATCAAGGCATGTCAATTACCGAGATCAGCCAGAAGGGCAGCCATTAGCTAGCCCATTCACTGTCCGGTTTTTGTGTATAGTAGAGAGGCTGGGCGAGACAGCACACCTGTGTTCCCAGGACATCAAAGGCTGCCTGTCTCCCCTCCCCTGCTTATTTCTCTCTCTGTCTCTCCCAGCGGGGGGGGGGGGGGGGGGGGAGGAAGAAAAGGCCAAATGGGGGGTTCATGTCTGGCTACAGTGTCCACATATTTAGAAAGTCAACATAGTGTGTCCCCATTACCTCTGCTAAGTTCAGTTATGTCAACGGTGCATGTAGGTACCTATCCCACAGTTCCTGCACCCTCGTTGCATTCTGGGTTTCTGTGCCAGTGCGTTAAGGGGAAAAAATGTGCCACAAGTGGTTGTGGGTGTCTGATGTCATCATCCTAGAGTGCATTGCCCTCACTGCCTGCTCCCAAAACGAACTGCCAAATGCATTTTCTCATCACTTTTCCACAGCCTGTCCCTGGCACACACCATTACAAGGGTAGCAGGCCCATCTTGAGAAATATAAAATGCAAAAATAAAAATCTGAAGTTTCAGTTTGGAACTCTTGAAAAGTTTTTTCTATTTTTGTATTGTTTAAAAGTTCCTTTTTGATAGTGTTATTTTGATTCATTTCATTTTGATACTGCAGCTGTGTGGCGTGGGGGCAGGCAGCTGGAGAGTCTAGTAGCTGTGTGGTGTAGAGAGCAGACAGAGAGCCCAGCAGCTGAGTGATGTGTAGGGCAGCCGGAGACCCTGGCAGGTGCGTGATTGGCAGGGGTTGAACAGAGGACAGCTGGAGAGCCTGGGCTGATGCCTGCTTCCTACATCCTGCTACCTGGAGAGTAGGAGAGGTGAAAGTGACAGTCTAAACAGACATGTTAGGTTATTGGGGGGATACTTCTGGAGGCCAATAAAATCAAATTAAATAATGCTGTGTCTACACTATCATTAAGTTGACCTTGTAAATTTGAATTTGGCATTACACCTTCTAAAAAACTGAAGTAGAAGAGTCGACCTTAGGACCTCTTAAAATTGACCTAATGATATTTGTAGTGAAGACAGGTACATTATAAAATTGACATAACTCCCCTAAAATTGGCTGTGTCTACACTACGAGATAAATTCGAATTTAAGGCAGTTAGCTCGATATTGCCAAGTGACTGTCTTCACTGTAAATACCAGTAGCTCGATTTAGGGAGCACTAATATCCAGATTACAATATTGCAGTTACCTGAAGGGTATAGCCTCAACCTCGAATTCAGAAGTTTGATTAAAAGCCAGTGTGGAAGTGCCACATCTTAAAATCGAATTCGTTAGCCTCCAGTGGCGTCCTGGATGTAACCCTCAATGCCCCTCACTGCTCTGTTCTGGCCCCCACTCTCCAGTTAATTAGGTAACAGGAAGACCATGAATTTCAAAGCAGGAGTAGAAAGTCTTTGGCTGTGGGCTTATGTTTGTATGGGAGTCTGAGAAATGTCTGTCTTTCTTTACCCCATTTCTTTCCTGGGGTATAGACTGTGGCTGTTAGTGAGGATCCTCATGAGGTTGGGAGGTTGTCTGTAGGAGAGAACTGGAATACCAGTCCTGGAACCTTTCCCTGCAACAAAGCCCGCTGCCAGCTTTGTCCACATATCTTCTCTGGAAATACCATCACTGGACCTAACCAGGTTACTCACAGAACCACGGGCACTTTCTCATGCTCCTCTACTAACATCATATATGCCATCATGTGCCAACAATGCCCAGATGCTTTGTATATTGTACAGACTTCTAACTCCCTTAGACAAAGGGTCAATGGGCACAAAACAGACATCAAAACACTCCAGATCCACAAACCAGTTAGTCAACATTTTAATGGAATGGGGCATTCTGCCAATGACCTAAAGGTATGTGTGTTACTGAAAAGGAATTATTGCACCGTTTTGGAAAGGGAAACGGCTGAGCTGGCTTTTATATTCAAATTCGGCACATTAACACATGGTTTAAATCGTGATGGGAACTTTCTGAGTCACTATAGGGGCTCGTCTGCATACTTGGCTCAATCTAATTCTTGACCTTCCCCCCCCACCCCTCCACTCTCTGATTTGCTCACCTTGATTATCTTTTTCTGATTTGTCCTCCTTGCTTACTGTTTTTGGTTCTCTGTGTCTTAAATATTGAGTCTGTTCTGGTCTGGCTATGGTCTGAAGAAGTGGGTCTGTCACATGAAAGCTCACCTAATAAACCATTTTGCTAGTCTTTAAAGTGCTACTTGACTGCTTTTTGTTTTGATAGTGTATAGACTAGCACGGCTTCCTCTCTATTACTGTTTGTGTTATATGTTCAGTGTATGATATTTCACTGACATCACCTGTGTTCACAATATTTGTGTAGAGTAGGGGAAAGACAAAAATTCTTTTTTCCTAGACTTTTCTATCCTCTTTCTTCTATCTTCGAAAATACAGTCCGGGCCCCTGTATTATTTTCAGGGATCGAATGCAATTACAGGAGGGGGGACACTCAATGGATGGCCAGTTGAGAATTCAGCTGCAGAACAAAGACATTTCTGTAAACTTCTTTGCCATCTGTGTGGATGCCCTACCTTTCCTTCCTTTCAATGGGAAAAATGGACATTTGCTTAACACAGGAGGGGAATGAGGAAAATGCAATGTGGGAAGATGATGTCAAAGACCAGCAAGCATACCCAGAATGCTATGGGGATGCAGGAACTGCGGATAGGTTCCCACAATGCACTACTGCAACAGTCAATGTCTGCCAATTTGTGTGTGGCAGCAATGAGTCAATTTTGTGAGGAGCATGTGGGAGGTGAGGATGGTCAAATTCGAACCTATAAATTCCAGAATTACAAAATTGATATTAATAAATTCAAATTTATCTCGTAGTGTAGACATAGCCATCAACTTTATGCTCTAGTGTAGACGTATCCTAAGAGCATATGAAGTCCAATCCTGAGGGGATCTGTGCAATCACCACTTGCTTGAGAGAACATCAGTTAAGTGTATTGTCCCATATGTAACCAAAGAACTTTAAAGCACTAAAACACACATTAATGAAAAGGCTTCCGAGGGGTTTTCATATGGGGTAATATGCTGAGATACCCAAATACACGTGTAGCAAGTGGCTATTTTTCATCTAGATGCAAGTAGGAGACACCTGATGAGTATGTTCTTGGCTTCAAGGTAGATCAGGTTACTGAAACCTCCTGGCCACCAGCAAAGAGCTGACTTTTGGACCTTGCCCATTTTTCATCACCATGTTCAAGCCTGATTCAGACGAGTGCTGAGTATCTGCCACTTCACTGGCTTTCTCTCAGAATCTGGCCCAAATAGCCAGGTTCCAAATTGTTACATTGAAATAATTCAAAGTGCAGCTGCAAGGCAGAAGAGATGATTACCTTTTTAGCTATCTGGATGTTTTATTTCAGCGGTGTTGCACTGTTGTAATTGGGAAATGCTTTGATTTAGTAAATTTCCACAGACAAGAAATGTTACTGTGTGAGCTACTCATTTCTCTCCTTGTGAAAAATCACACTTCTCTCCTCTTTTAGATGATTGCCCCACCAGAACGTAAATACTCAGTCTGGATTGGAGGCTCCATCTTGGCTTCTCTGTCCACCTTCCAGCAAATGTGGATCAGCAAAGATGAATACGAGGAAGCTGGTCCTTCTATTGTCCATCGCAAATGCTTTTGAGTACACTTGTCCTGGGCCATAAAAGATAAGTAATAATGGTTCTCTACACTACATCCCCTTTGTGGGAAGTATATGCTTTAGGCTTTCTTCCACTGCTTATTAAAACACAGTAAAGGGCTATCATGCTGATTAGTATATTGTTGTGTTTCTGACTAAGGAAAAGACACTGTAATTTAACATGCAATTGACAGATGCCTTCCAAGAGTAGCAATATACAACAGTTCTGAATCACAGAACACTAGAAGTGGAAGGGACCTCAAGAGGTCAGCAAGTCCAGTCCCCTGCACTCATGGCAGAACCAAGCACCGTCTAGAGCATCCCTGATAGATGTCTATCCAACCTGCTCTTAAATATCTCCAGTGACGGAGATTCCACACCCTCCCTAGGTAGTTTATTCCACTGTTTAAGCACACTGACAGTTAGGTAGCTTTTCCTAATGTTCAACCTAAACCTCCCTTGCTGCAGTTTAAGCCCATTGCTCCTTGTCCTATTCTCAGAGGCCAAAGAGAACAATTTTTCTTCCTCCTCCTTGTAACCCTATTTTAGGTACTTGAAAGCCACTATCAAGTCTTCTCTTCCCTAAACTAAACAAGCACAGTTCTTTCAGTCTTCCCTCATAGCTCATGTTCTCATGTAGAACTTTTCCTTCATGAATCTGTGTGTTTTACAAACTTTCATGAGTTAAGCCACACAAAGTTATTGCCACCCTGTTTTACTGATGGAAACCATGAAAGGCACAAAAATGAAATGATTTATCCAACCTCATATATGATGAAATTCTCCCATGGCACAAAGACACAGCACAAAGTCTATGCACCTCCTTAAGTCCCACTTAGGCCTTATTTGAGTATTGATGTAGGTATAGCTTTTTTGATGGCCTTCGTAGGGTTGCATTTCACCACAGTGAGAAAGTGTAAAACAAACACAACAAGTTTAGACAGGTCCTAAAGTGAAAAGTCCTTTGTGGATAAGTTACATATAATCTTTTCCTTTGTTTTCTATGATTGTTTGGCAGGAATTATAGCTGTCAGCCACAAGCGTCAACAAACTCTAGTGGTTTTGTGCTGTAATTACATAAACCTGGCTAATTTACCTGTCACACATTGTCCTGCTTAAATGTCTCTTTTTGTAGTAGTTAATTGATTTTAATTAACTTGCTGTCACTGTCCTTTTTATGCCAAAGAAAATATTACTAAATAAATAATGAGCCTTTCAAATGTGTTGTCAATCTTCTGGTTCAATAAGATGTGTCATTATCCAGGTAATTCTAAAGTGATTTACATTAATTATATAGCTAGCTATTAAACTTGTACTAATAAGTAGCTCTTACAGTTTATTTTAATTTAATCAGGTAATGAAAATTGCTTTGTTAAATTCCAAGTGTTGAAGATAAGTAATTTTAAAATAAACAAAAATTTCACAATTTCTACAAAATAGTATTTGTCTGTATGTCTAAATGGCTTCAGTTAAATGCAATGCTCTTGCTGGGGCTACTGTGGTCCTTCAAAAGATGAAGTTTCTGGAGATCTCTTCCAGAAAAAACTTCTTCTGAAAGGTTGCAACCACACACACAAAAATGGATCAAAAAATCAATCAGATTTTAAATAGAGAGCGGCCACTTTTGAAAGAATGGGCCATGGAAATACCACAGATTGAAAAATCTGGTGCCATAGAGAGCTACTCTTTCGAAAAAAATAGGGCCCGGGGCATCTATGCACATTTTTTTTCCTAAAAGAATCTTTTAGAAAAAGGCATTTTTCCTCATCCGGGAGTGGAAGAGAGCTGCTGGAAAAAGTGCCATGTTCTTTCAATCTAATATTGAAAGAAAGCATTTTGTGTGTAGAAGTTCTGCAGGATATTTGGAAAGAGGCCCAGCTTTTGCAAAAAACTTGCTAGCATAGACATAGCCTCTGTGTTGAAAACTTGTTACCCTCCTGGCTGTGTTTCAAGTGCCAAACAAACTCATTTGACATGATTCTGCACTTCTGAGGCAAACCTCCCTTTGACTTCATGACCTTAATATCAGGCCCTCTGGTTTCAATCCCTGTGAGGTATGCTAGCTAGACGAGTATTTTATCTGTTCCTAGGTGAAGAAAGCATGGCACAAGGAAGAAGAGGGATTAGAGAAGGTCTTCACAAACAGTCAGGTGATCTAAAAACTAGGCCATTTTTTCTCACTCATTGATGTCACTGCACTCTGTACCAATGCTCCCTAAATCCTCCGTTCACAGCTAGTAAGGAGAGATGTCAGCAAAAATATTTGCATCATTCAAGGTGGGGAAAAACATGTCAGTTGTGCAGAGTATTGATTTTCCACGGCCAAGAGCTTGGATTCGGTGCGCACTTCCTCCGCTCACAGTCTGTTTATGTGACTTATGCTCCAGGGAAAGAGCAATTTTTTTAATTGTCAGCTTTTGTAGAAGCCAGGTTTTTTTTTCTCCTAGATAATGGCCAAAGGTTGATTACAAGGCGGCATTCTTTAAGTATGAAAAACATAGAGGATGACTTAAATAATTCCTGATCCCTTTATAGGCAACATGAAAGGCCCTGGAAAACAGCATATAAGCAAAAAGTGATTAACTGGTATCAAGATCAGCAGTTCTTATCAATGGCTGATGCTGCCCTATTTGGTTTTCAGCTAGCCTCTTGGGTAATTCCAGCCAATTGTTTGCCTATGAAAGTGCATCAGCATTTTTGGATGATATTTGATAATCCATCTGCATCTAATGTGTTTGTCCATGCTTTTTCCAGCTCCTCTGTGCAATTGAGCAAGAAATTAAAAGGTGACAAATAATGAAAAATGCCAGGTGTTTGCCTTTGTTCCATGAATTACATTAGAAATGAATGTAATGCTGACAAACGGACACAATGTGGATTTAGCATACCAGCTTTTACATATAGTAGCTCTTGAAATTGATCTTGTCAGCTCTCTAGGCAATACAGCACAATCTTAACCTGTACATCTTCCAGCCAGTGATGTTTATGGGAATATCCTTAGGTTCTCAGGTTAGTGGTGTGTCTTTATTGTTACAAATCCTTGTAATGTTAAAAAAAAATAAAATTAAATCAAATTTGTTAATGAAAATGCCAAGTTTATTCTGGTTTTAATATTTTCAAGGGTTTTCTTACATTTTCATGCTTTTTAAAAAAATCCGCAACTCCTTGCGCATCTCTCTTCTGTGCATACTCGCCTCTTATTTATCCGAGCAAAAACTGCCAGAGTAGCAAAGCTCCTGGAACATACAATTTCACAAACTCATTTTACAGGTCATCAGCTTAGTGCTTCAAAGCAGTAAATGGGTCAAGTATCCTGGCTGTTATGGAGTTGCCTGAAAATATGTCAGGATATACCAGTCAATTTACACTGTTATTTTGTCAGAGGGGTAGTTGTGTTAGTCTGTATCTTGCAAAAACTATGAGAAGTCCTGTGGCGCCTTATAGATTAACTGATATTTTGTAGCATAAACTTTTGTGGGCAAAGACCCACTTCATTAGATGTGTGGCTGCAGAAAAAAATGATACATGTACTACACTGCCTCATAATAACATTTCTGAAAATGACTGACTAAAATAAAACATGAATAGAAGAAACAGGAAAGGATATATCAAAGTATGATCAAAATATAGCCAAAACCTTTGGTTCTGTAATGATATCCTTGTCGCAGCATGCACGATAAAAATTGGCTTACAGATATGACTATGGATAACATGAATATATGTTATGCGACACAGATCATGTAACATACTAATTTTACAGTCACAATCTGCTGAATGTGTATATCCTGGTTTTGTGCATGTATCATTCATGTATATTGGGCTAAAAATAGGAAGTTTGGATCTTTTCATAGTTCTGAATGTGTCACTGAGGGCCATCAAACCTGAAAACCTACTGGCTTGGTTGATGACCTGTGAATAGCCTTGTTTGTTCAGTAAGCCCAAATGGTGGTTGGTTCTAGAGAGATGTGTCCATGCCACCTCCTACTGGCAACTCTGATGTGATGTTCTTTTAAGTGAAATAAGAACAGCTGTTTAGGATAAAGAATTTGCATGTAACAAGTTTCTTAGTGGATTAGAACTAGCTAAGCAGTTATTTTGTTCATTTTAATTTGGTAGCTTACTTTGGTATGCCTGTTCTCACTCGCAGCAACTTAAATTTTACTTTATGTTCCTAATAAAAACCCTTTTGTGTAATCTCAAACCCAGTGTAAATGCTCGTTACTTTGGGGAGAGCATCCACTGTGCATATCTCACTTTCATTGATAAAAGGGATTGACCTTATGAGCTTTCTCTTTGTAAAACTTTTACTCAGAGACAGATGGATTTATTTGGGGTTCTGGTCCCTTTGGGAGGTTGGTTTCCTGGGTGCTGTGCCCTTACAACTGAGTCCTCTTGGAGCTGAACTGGTTCAGCATCTGTGCTGCTCTGTGGAGCGGGCAAAACCCCCAACTCTGTGCCTTGTCTCGGAGAGACCAGAGGATCTCGCCCTGCAGGACAGAGTGGTGGGGAGGGCACAAAAGCAGGAAAGTGGGATGATCCAGAACACCAGGGGAACAACCCAAGGGGACTTCTCTAATTTACCCCATCACAATCCTGTTATTCAACCTAAAACCAGTAGAAATGGTTCCAAATATATGTGTAAAGAGTCCAGTGGAAGCAGGCTTTTTGTTTATTCCTCTGCTGCGTTTGCAACACAAATATTGAAGCATTGTGCCAGTGTGCTAGAACAGTGTTTCTCAACCAGTGGTACAAATACCCTTGGGGTATATTGAGGTCTTCCAACTAATCTAGATATTTGCCTAGTTTTACAACAGGCTACATTAAAAACACTAGTAAAGTCAGTACAGTCTAAAAGTTCAGTCAGACAATGACCTGTTTCTACTGCTTCATATGCCTTATGCTGCAATGCAAGTATAATATTTCTATTCCTATTCATTTATTTGATGATAAGATGGTAGACAGCCAACAATAGTAGTCTTCTGTGATATTTGTGTGTTTTCGTAAGTAAGTAGTTTTTTAAGAGAGGTGTAACTTGGTGATATGCAAAACAAATCTGACTCCTGAAAAGGTTACAGTAATCGGGAAGGGCTGAATGGCACTTGTTCAAGACCTCAGGTTACTTTAGGACCATATTTCTCCACTGGTGGTAAGTGTACCCAAAAGAACTCTGTGGGGGGGTCATATAAAAATTTTTTGAAAAAGGCGTACTTTATAAATAAATAGGTTGAGAAACTGTGCTGGAACATGGTTGTGGAATTCGCTAGAAAGAAAAGTGAAACTGACATGGATAGCTTCTCCGGATAAGTAACCCACAACTTAAATCATGAAAAATAATTTTTTAAAGATACGCTGTTTTTCTAATCTGTCCATGCTAATCACCTAAATATTGTATATGATGTTTACCAGGAACAGTTGGCCTTCAATGAAATTTAGCCATTGAAAATGAAATCAAAAGAACTTTATTTAGTGCATTTCATTTAAAAAAAATCTAAAAACTTTGCTTTTAGAAATACTTGGGGAAAATGCATGTATTTGATACACATTAGTCTTACATAAACTGATATACTTTTGGCAATAACCTTTATTTTATTTATCAGAAGCCCTCTAACATGCTTCAGTGCAGTTATATTTTTCCTAAGCTAAAATTTCCCACATGTCCTACCATCCCTCAGTCAAACTATTGAAAAAATGTATGGGCCTTGTACTGAATCATAAAGACCAGCTGACACTGGTTCTGCTGTACATCTGACGCGGAAGAGCTGAGAGCTCACCCTGGAGAATGCCGCTAGCAAAACCCACCTGGAAAGATCAGGGGCTTCTCAGATAGCTAGACTCTACTCCCAGAAGGAAATAATTATTTGTGCAGGTGCTTCTGTGCGATTAGTTTGCATTAAAAGTTATTCTGTGTTTTCTGAGTTGATCTGCTAGTATTAACAATTGGATCAGAGTTTCATAAATCTGTCCCATATGACACTACTCAAACTTCTCTCTCCACTATTAGCCTGAGACATGCTGTGAGTTCTTTGGTGAATATAACTGTGCAAAAATATTTATAAAAGAACATTCACGTGTGTACAGTACTTATTGTTTTTAGAAGTAGATAGCAATTTCTTGAAGTACAGCATCAGTGAATGCAATTACAGTTATTCTGTACATAATTGGAACACTCCTTTAGGTTTTCTTTTCTTTCTTTCATCTGCCAAACAAAATCCTCATCTGGCATATTCATCTGGCCAGCTGGGGTGACTGCTTGAGTTCCCAATGATCAGAATAAGAATCTGCTTCCTGCTGCGGATTCTATTTTCAATGTGGAAAGCTCATGATTATGTTCTGAATACAGCCCTAACAATCCATGTAGGCAATCTTATTCAAGACTGAGATGCATTTTTTGAAAGAGAATTAATTATGTGCTATGATCAAATACTGATAAAAAATAAAAACCATTTTGGCAAACCCCGTTGTTCCTTGGGATGAAATTGTCTTCAGCCCCATTTAAGCTTTACTTTAGCCCTCCACATAGGTTTGTGGCCATCCAAAAACGGCAGGTGAAACTGGCTGGAAAACCTCTTCCATAGAACCTCATTTATCTTTTCTCTCCAGCAGTGTCTGCAGGTCCATGTAAGCTGTAAAATCTGTCCTCAGTGATATCACTCAGCAATCTTAAACATTATGCTATTTCAGGGTCTAGAGATTTCCATAGTCTCACCAATCCCAAAAAATCAGACCAATGCCTTAAAAATAAATATTTTAAATAAAACAATACATTTGGGATTTTTAATTTGCCTAGTGGATTCATTCAGGTCATGATTACCATTTTTTTTCAGCCATAAGCACTATAAGCTGCTCCGTAGAAGGAAACAAGAATGCTAGTTGAGATTCTTATGACACCTGGAGCTGGGCCTTTACGACAAACGCCAGATATCATGAGTTTCATGGTAAAACTGTGACTCTGCACCATCAGCAAAGGGGAGTTACGTGGCAGAGTGTAGTGCAGAAAGTGGTAATGAGATGGGTAATAGCCTGATTAATAGGATGGAAACTTGATGCCATAGTCACTATGCTCTACAAAAGAGGATGGTAGCAAAGGTATTTGCATTTTTAATCAATCCTATTGTTTCTAAAATATAACATCAGCCCTCAAACCCATTACAGGCTGCAAAGACGAAGCATCATCATCTGAAGAAATATAAGAGAGGACCAGTAGTAGTAAGTCTTATGTAATCAGCTGTAACTTGTAACTGTCCTTTTTATTTTCTCTAGATCTAGTGACCATATTCCTTCGTCTGTAGCTTCCCACCAGTCTGACACACACACACATTCTGTGCTGTTGCACATGTATGCTATGTCTATATTAGACAGTGTGATCACCAAAACTGGCGTTTTTGTTAACCAGCTTCCCAAGGTGCTCTGACAAGGGTAAAACAGCAGAACGCTGTCGACAAAAGTTCTGTCAACAGAACACCTACACTTTTGTTGATAGCATTCTGCCACTCCTCCATGAGGCAGAATGCCTCTGTTGACAGAAAGCCAGTCTGGACGTTCCATGGAGGCCTTCTGTCAACAGACAGTGCTTTTGGGGCTTCCAACTGGCCATTTACTGATAGAGCGGCTGGGCAGTTTGGCTGCTCTCTATTGACAGAGCGGATCATTCTTTCATAGAATCATATGGCTGGAAGGGATCTTAGGAGGTCATCTAGTCCAGTCCCCTGCGTGAAGCAAGATCAGTCCTAACTTAATCATCCTAGCCAGGAATTGGTCAAGTTGGGACTTAAAAACTTCTAGCGATGGAGATTCCACCACCTCTCTAAGTAGAGCATTTCAGTGCTTCACCACCCTTCTGGTGAAACAAGTTTTTCCTAATAGCCAACCTATACCTCTTCCTCTTTAACATCAGACCATTGCTCCTTGGCCTGCCATCCGTCAGTACTGAGAACAGCCCCTGTCCAACCTCATCAGATTTCTTTTGGCCCAATCCTACAATTTATCTAGGTCACTCAGGACCCTCTCCCTACCTTCATGTCTTCTGCAAATTTGCTGAGGGTGCAATCCATCCCCTCATCCAGGTCATTTATAAAGATATTGAACAATATTGACCCTGGGACCAATCCTTGGAGCACACCACTTGAAATCGACTGCCAACCACACATCGAGCCATTGATCCCTACCCATTGGGCCCAAATGTATAGCCAGCTTTCTGTCCGTCTTACAGTCCATGTATCCAATCCATACTTCCTTAACTTATGGGCAAGAATGTTGTGTAACACTGCATCAAAAGTCAAGGTATATCACATCCATTGACTTTTCCATGTCCACAGAGCCAGTTACCTCATCACAGAAGCTAATCAGATTGGTCAGGCATAACCTACCCTTGGTGAATCCATGTTGACTACTCTTGATCACTTTTCCCTCTTCCAAGTGCTTCAAAATGGATTTCTTGAGGATCCCCTCCATGGTTTTTCCAAGAACTAAGGGAAGACTGAGTGGTCTATAGTTCCTTGATTTGTCCTCCTTTCTCTTTGTAAAGATGGGCTCTCTATTTGCCTTTTTCCAGTCATCCAGGACCTCTGCCAATCTCCATGTGTTTTCAAATATAATAGCCTAAGGTTCAGCAATGTCTTCTGCCAATTCCCTCAGTACCCTTGGATGCATTACATCTGGACCCATGGATTTCAATCCACTTTGCAGTCTGGCCGCAATTCGTCCACAGAAATTATGTCAAAAGATGTCTTCTGACAGTAACTTCAGTTGACAGATTGCTTTAGTGTAGACATTGCCTTAGATTCTAAAGATTATTTGAAGCTGTTGCACCAGGGTGACCTAGCTGGTGTGCACCCTTCTAGAGGAGACACTAAGAACTTTTCTTCTGCTCTGCGTAGACAATAGAACAGTAGTGGGCAACCCACAGGCGGCCCACCAAGGTAATCAACTGGCAGGCTGAGAGACATTGTGGTGACTTTAATAATCTGTAGGTATGGTGCCCCCCTCTACCCCCCGCCCCCAGCTCCCTTTGTCACCGCTCACCATTTCTGCTCAATGGGAGCTGCAGGAAGTGATGCAGCCCACAGGGATGTGCTGGCCACTGCTTCCATCAGCTCCCACTGGCCAGGAATGGTGAACAATGACTACTGAGAGCTACAGGGGGTGCCATGCCTGCTAAGGGTCAAAGAAGACAAGGTTCCCATTAGCATTAGCGGTTCCACGGAACCATTGACAAGTAGGGTTTGACTCAGTGTGCTTGGCCAGAAGTTTGCATTCCTATCACCTTAGCCTAAATGTAAAAAGCAGGGAGTTTGAACAGCAAGTTAGCCATTTGTCTACTTGTTCATTGCAGCCAAAAGGCAAAGTGTGATACTGTTTGAGCTGGGAGTCTCAAACTGTTTCTGTGTACAGACTGAATTTTAAGATCATGTCTCTCTCAGAGCCATCTTGTCCCAGTTTTAATCATGCTGATCATCTCTCTTGCCATTAATCATACAGACAGATGATGTACTATCTCAAGTCTCTCTTAAGGCCTCCTTCACCTTAGTGTCTGAGTGCCTCCAAATCTTCAATGTATTATGTCTTGTCAGTTCACCTCTGTGCATGAGGAAAGTGCGCCTGTTTTCGTTTTACAGATTAAGAAAGGTTAAGTGCCTTGGCAAGGGGCACACAGGCAACAGGGACTTGAACCCATCTCTCACAGTGGTTAGCCTTTCTCCCTATGCTAACTACAGCAGTTGCTTACATGGAGAGTTAATTAGGACTGTTTTTCATATACTGTGAGCTGTCTTTTCATGAGGTGTATCAAGTGGATGTCAGGAGGAGCTAGTGTCATGATGATCTAGCGCTGTCACTGGTTCACTGCCCACACTTTGAGAACCTCAGGGGTAAGAACATATGCTGATGTCCCATCTCACTTCATGACTCAGTGAGTGTTTTGCGTGAATAAAGATTTCAGAATGTGGCCTAGACTACATAAAGTGATTCCAGTAATGAAAGGCACTATGTAAATCTAAGTTGTATTTTGTTGAACTACAAAGCAGCCAAATTCAGCTGTCCTTGGTGACACTGAAAATGTTTAGTGGAGATATGCGCATAAATTAAATAAACTCCACTCGGAATAGAGTGGAGTATCAGCATTTTCTACTGCATGGTTTCCCAAACTGGAGGGCATGTGAAGAAATTCCGAGGGAGAGGGGGAGAGGTTCAGGTGATCCAGCCCCTGCCACATCATCCTCCCCACCCGAAGAAAGAGCCGGCCTTTGCTTCTGGCTCTCAGCCTCTGCCATTTTATGTGGACGACCCAGCGTAGTCTCTATAAGAACCAGGCAGCCAGAAAAGACGCACGTGGAGCTAGCTGCCTTCTGTAAAAATGACTGAATGGGGGTTGGAGCGGCAGGGGGAGGAAGAGGATGGGGTTAGATGAGGGGGCTGGGGCTGGGGTAAGAGTGGGGGCTAGTGGTGCCTGGCTTTGTGGGAGGGGAGGGGCTCAGGCAGGTGGCTTGTAAGGCTCGGACTGGCAGGTGGGCGGCTGGCCCTGGCAACATGGGGCAGCTTGGGCTGGCAGGCAGGCAGCTGGCTCCAGCAGCATGGGGCTTGGGCGGCTGGCAGCTGGTCCTGGCAGTGCAGGGCTCGGGCCGGGAGGGCAGGCAGCTCTCGCAGTGCAGAGCGCAGGTGGGTGGGTGGCTTGTACAGGCAGATCTGATGGCTGGCATGGGGCTCAGGCACCGAGCCAGCTGGGGCTGCAGCAGACACCCACAAGGGCCAAGAAAAACTGTGCTTATTTTTATTTTAAATAACATTTTCATGTCAAGTTTTTGTGTTTACTTTACATTACAAATTGAATTTTTTGTTAAAAGGGGGGTTGGATGATGGCAAAGAAGAAATGGGGGGGCATGAGGGTTTCTTGAAAATCAAAAGTGGGGCATGATGCTGAAAAGTTTGGGAACCACTGTTCTACTGCATTTGGAGCTGTACTTGTACATGTGTTTCTGTGATCCTTTGAATTAGCTCACATTATTGTCAGATTGCTGATTTGCCTGTCAGTCTTTGAGGAGAACCTAAAAATGCAGAGAGAGAACAGGCCTTTTGTATTGGAAACCACACAATGTTGTGTGTTAGAAAAATTATCCTAGGTAGCAGCAAACTAGAAGGACTTTAATGCATCTTCATCCAGTACTCAGCATTGCTGAAGAAATGAGAGAACACACATCACAATGAGTAACAGATTTAATGATGAACTGTCATATGTGACAAAGAAACTGAACTGGGATGCTACAAATACAACAAATACTACAGGGAAGATAGAGTTGGTCGGGGTGATATTCTGGAGTTCGATTTTTGCATGCCTATTGGAGATACATGAAATCGAACTATCTGGCGTTGGCAGAAACTGTCCTATTGAACTCCCTCTGTGTGGATGGCCAAGTAAGTCAATTGCAGATAAATTGATTGTAGCTATGCAAATGTCATAGCTAGAATTGGTTATCTTCAGTCGACTTAAGTGTAGACCAAATGTTGTGCAGACAAAGCCCCAGTTTTTATTCCATTTTAGCTAGGTAGGGACCAGTTTTTCATGGACCTGGCAAACAGCAACATTCATGAAATGTAGTTCCTTTATAATCAGAAAAGTAAGAGCTATTTGCTAAGTTCCTGGACCTCACAGCTCCAACCATCTCTCCAAGCAAGTGCAGATTTTAACAACCATATTACAGCATAAGCATTCATCAACCTTCTTGACGTCCCTTTCCTAGAAACATGTTAAATAATGTGACACTTACATAATACAACAACAACAACAACAACAACAACAACAACAAAACCTTCTGAAATGCTAATCAGCAGTCATGGCCTTTTTAAAATTTTCACCCAAAGCAAAAAGTCTGTCCAACAAATCACAGTACTTTACAATACTTTTCATCTTAAGGTGCTCGTCTTTCTTTCTGTGACAGTAATATGCGGGTGGGGTGAGGGAGTATTAAATAATGTCGGTCCAGATTCTCCACTTCTACACATCAATGGAACGTCAGTGACCTCAATGGACTATGCCTATTACACCTGTAATATTTAAACATTAATGCTTTATTTCAAAATAATAATTTATTAAACCCCCGTCACTAGTAGCACTGCACTTAAAAATGTTGTTTCATCTCAACAGTACTTTTCTGTCTTCATTAAGATGATTTGTGATCCAGAGTGAATTACTTGTTGTCACTGATACCCAGAGTTATTCATCATGCACTCTTAAAAAGTAAATTTAAAACCTCTCATAAATTAAGAAGTCTGGTGAACTGAGGGCTTTGCTGACACACCAAGGTCCCTCAAAAATTTAAAGGCAGTGAAGTAGGAGAATTCAAGGAACCAGAGAGAAAAAAAGAAGAGATAAAGAAAAAGATAAATAAGAAATTTTTAAGAGAAATAAGAGTGTCCTTACTTGGTCAGATTAGTGTTCCAGCTAACCCTGTATATTCAACAATGGCCAATCCCTGTGACTTCAGAGGGAATAAACACATCAGGGCAATTATTGAGTGAACAATGTCCAGTCATCCATTCCCAGCCTCTGGCATTAACAAGTTGAAGGATACCTGGGCATGCAGTAGCATTCCTGCCCCTTTTTTGGCTAATAGCCAGTGATGGACCTAACCTCCATGAATTTTTTTATTAATTTTTTGAACCCAGTTATAGTTTTGGCCTTCACAACATCCTCTGGCAATGAGTTTTGCTGGGTTACTGTACATTGTATGCAGTACTTCCTTGTCTTTGGTAAACATGCTGCCTATTTTTTTCATTGAGTGACCTGCAGTGTGTGTTACGTGAAGAGAAATAACACTTCTTATTTCCCTTTTCCAATATCATTCATGGTTTTAGAGAGATCAGTCATATACCTTTATTACAGTAATTATGTTTTTCAAAATGAACAGGCCCTGCATTTTAATCTCTTCTCACATGCAAGCTGTTCCGTTCCTCCACTCATATTTGTTGAGCTTCTCTGTACTTTTTCAAATGCTAATTTTTTTGTGCTGAAGAAATCAAAACTGCACATATTATTCAACGTGTGCTATTTTCTGTCTTGTTATCAATCCCTTTCCTAACAGTGCCTAATATTCTGTTAGCTTTTTTGACCGCCATTGCACGTTGAGTAGATGTTTTCAGAAAACGCTCCACAATAATTCCAAGCGCTCTTTAAGTGGTAACATCTAACTTAAACGCCATCATTTCATAAAAATAAAAACACAAGTGCCTGGGAAATACTAAGTTACCTGGCAAAATACATAAATAGAAAATTCTGGAGCTGATACCTTTAGATCAGAGGTGTTTGATTTTTGAGACGGGAACCCATTTTGACAATTCAGGAAGACTTTGTGACCCAAGGCAATTCAAAACTGGGGAGGGGAGGTTCTCCCTTGGGAAAAAACACGCCCCCCCCAGGTTACACCCCTCTCAGCTAGGGTTGCCAGATTTTTGGAAACTTATGTGGGACAGGCAGACCCACTCATGGGATCCCCAGCCAGGGCTGCCTGTCCCACATATGATTTCCAAAAACTGGGGCGGGGATGGGGACCTGGCAGCCTTGCAGCTGGGAACCAACTGGGGCATGGAGACCTGGCTGGCAGTGCCAGCAGCAGGATCTCTGGCCAGAGGGTTTGGGGGAACCCACAGCTCAGTGGCTGCGGCCTGGAGCCCTGGCCAGCTCTCTCAGCCCCTGCCTCCCCCATCCCCTGCCCCTAGGCTTAAACCCCTCTCAGCCCACCCCCCCCACCTACCTCACACAAGTTCCACACACTGCTGCTGCCGCCCCCTGCTGCTCCTTTGCTGGGCTGCCTCCTCCTCCTCTTCTGTGCAACTCACCCCCCCAGCCCTCCTATTCCCTTCCTCCATCTGCAGGGTGGGCAGTTCTCTGTCCTGCTGTTCTGAAATGGGACTCAATTTAATTAGTTTAATGGTCAGATCCCCCTGCTGGCTGTTAACCAATTAAATTGCATTCCATTTCAACACAGCAAGGCATGACACGCACCAGGAGCTGGAGCAATGAGTGGCGGCAGAGCCAGGCAGCGACTCTTACCAAATCTAATTGCGGCCCATGTTTGGGTCCCAACCCATAGGCTGGGAATCCCTGCTTTAAATCTAAATGATTATTGATCACTTTAGTACATGGGGGGCATGAAGAAATTCGGGGGGGGGCACGAGGCAACCCAGCCCCCCCCATCATTTCCCCCTCACCTGAAGAAAGATCCATCCAGCTTTTGCTTTGGGCTCTCAGCCCCTGACATTTTATGTGGGTGACCCGGCACAGCCACTATAAAAAGCAGGCAGCCAGCAAAGACCCACGTGGAGCTGGCTGCTTCCTGCAAATGAGAGTGAATGTGTTGTGGAGGAGGAGGATGCAGTTAGATGGGGGGGGCGGGCGCTGGGGGTGCCTGGCCTTGTAGAAGGGAAGGGGAGGGGAGGGGCTTGGGTGAAGACTTGCGGCGCTCAGGTGGCCAGCCAGCTTATGGGGCTCAGGTGGCTGGTTCCAGCACAGCAGGGCTTGGGCGGCTTGGGCTGCTGGGCGGGTGGCTGGCATCAGCAGCATGGTGCTTGGGCAGGCAGCTCAGGCAGCTGGCCTGTGGCTGGGGTGGGTGGCTGGTGGGTGGGCAGCTGGTCCCGGCAGCATGGGACTCAGGTGGCCAGTGGGCAGCTGGCCCAGCAGTCGACCGGGTGGCTGGTGGGCAGCTGGCCAGCTGGCCCCAGCGGTGTGGGGCTCAGGCAAGCAGCTCTGTCAGTGCAGGTCTCAGGCAGGCAGGTGGCTGGCACGGGCAGCTCTGGAGGTTGGCATGGGGCTCAGGGAGCTGGCCAGCTGGGGCTGCACCAGGCACTCACAAACGGCCAAGGAAAACTAGTTGTGCTTATTTTTAATTTTAAATAATATTTTTATGTCAAGCTTTTGTTTTTATTTTAAATTACAAATTTAATTTTTTTGTTAAAAGAGGGGGGTTGGATGGTGGCAAAGAATAGGTGGAGGGGGCATGAGGGTTTCTCAAAAATCAAAAGGCAGGGCATGATGCCAAAAAGTTTGGGAACCACTGGATTAATAGATGGTACTACAGTAGATTACAGAGGTCAATCAAAAAGCAAATTGCATTATACACTGGGGTGGGCATTCCAAGGTTTTGGTGAGTGGTCAAGGCTAGAAGGGGGTGTTCTGGGAAAAAGGTTGGGTGCAGAGGGGAGCTCAGAATAGTGGAGTGGAGTGCAGGAGAGTGTGTGGGGGTCTGAAAGGGAGTTTGGGTGAAGGAGGAGGTGGCAACCTGGGCAGGGGTGCAGGAGAGGATGCAGGGATTTGGGTTGTGACCTGGGACAGGGTATTGGTGTGCAGGGTCCGGGATGGGGTAAGAATTCAAGAGAGAATTCTGGCCTGTGGGAGAGATGTAGGGGAGGGTGCAGGGTGTGGGAGGGAGATGTGACGTGGGGGATGCAGGTTTTGGCTGGTGACCTGTGCAAGGAGTTGGGGTGCTAGAGGTAGTCTCTAGCTGGGAGGTGTTTACTTAGGCATCTCCCAGCCAGCAGCTCAGCAGGACCCGCAGGCAGGTTCCCCGCCAGCCAGCAGTCCCAGGCTGCCCAAAGTGGCTGTGAGTGCTCTCTGTGCTGCAGGATGTAGAGTGTGGGGAATCTTCATGTGCTGCCCCTCATCCAAGCACAAACTGGCCAATAAAGGTGGAGAGCTTGTGCTGGGGGTGGAGGCAGTGCATGAAGCCTCCTTCTCTCTCCTCAGCATATGGCCAGAGAGCCCCACTGAGAAGTCAGCCACTTTGAGGAGTGTGGAGCTGCTCCATGCCTGAAGGTCCCAGGGACAGGCCATAGGGCAGACTAAAAGGCTTGGAAGGCTGGATGAAGCCCATGGACTGTACTCTGACTACCCTGGTTTACACAGAAGTAAGAGGGAAGAAGCAGAAGGGTATAAAGATTATGTAACCAAATCTTCCCTAGAGGAAGTCCTTGAAATCAGTGGCATTACACTGGGGATGAATTGGCCCTTTATGTTTTTACAGAAGTATCTGATTTAACATGGAAAGGATTTGGTGAATGTTTCCTACAACGGTAGCATGGGAGGCAACAAAAACCACTACATGTGAGGTGTGAGGCTGTGCATTCCACTGGCAAGGCTCATTACATGGAGACTGCACTTGTGTTAGACTACAGTATGCCTGTGTTCATACCCTACACATCCACAGTAATATAGTTTCCACAAAGTACACTTTGTGAGGTGTCATTTAAAAACTCATAATTTGCTGGTCAGCGTTGGTCCTCATAAAATGTGTGTATGGCAACACTCTATGTGAAGTTATAAGATTCTCTGTGCAGTGGTGGGACACATTTTGATGGGATGGACTTGGCCCTGAAGCCCCCTGTTGGAGGCTTGTGGCCTTGCTAAACCCCATTCCAGTGACCATAGAGAAATCCTCCAAGAGAGGCTAGAGTGTTAGCCAGAGGAAGCAGCCAATCAGGGGACAGGAAGGCCCTCTATGAAGAGCTGCAGGACATTGAGCTGGCAATGTGGTAGGAGTCCTCCAAGAAAGAGTACCTCTGTGACTGGCTGCTGGAGCTGCCACCACCACTGGAGAGCTTGAAGTGCAGAGGTGATGAGAATCTATAGACTGGAGATAGGTGTTGGTAGACTGACAATAGAGCCCTAATTTAATGGTAAGGACTCTGCCTCCTGGAGAGGAATGGGCTGTGGTGAGATGTGAGTGAGGGCAACACAATCGGTCCCTGATAAATGTTTACCCTGTAACCACTATTGTTGCATTCAATGACAGACTTGGCCACAGGGCTGGTCTGTCACACAGACTTTTGAACTGAGTAAGTTCAGGTAAGGGCATTTGACCAAGTGGGGTGCTGGTGAGAGGAGAGAGCTTCCTTGTTACAGATGCCATTACACAGGTGTTCCACACTTCACAGCTCTGCCCAGTTAGAAATTAGGAAACAGGTCTGCCCTAAATAAAGGATTTTGTGCCCAGTTTATTTTTTACTTAAGCAGCAAACAGAGAAGACAAAAGAAATTGAAACATGTTTAAAAAAAAAAAAAAGCCAGCAGGAACTACCCTTCCTCATTGAGTTTTGTCTCCTGAGTCTCAGCTGGAAATGTTTTTCAAGAGAGAAACTGAAGCTATAGAAAAGAGGGACAAACATACCAAGGAACCCCCATCTCTCTTCCTGCCTGTTGCATTCTTTGCATCTGAAGAAAGAAAGAAAAGCAGCTATTGAACTTTGTGGAAGGGGCCATGACTTTAATAGGGCCTGTCACAAGGCTTTACCTATCCTCAGCTGCACAGAGAAGCATTTCAGCCTGTCTTAACTCAGACAAATCATACATGGGTGCCTCCATTGGTGTGGTCTATAACAGGCTGGCCTTCCCCTTTAAGGGTCAGAGACCTTGGTCCAGTCAGACCTATTCAGTTATTCCTGGGTTGCTACACCTACATTGGGTACTAGATGTCAGAGGCAAGAAACCCAGAAGTGGAGGCTTGCTGGAGAGGAGAGCAGAAAATCTGTAAGGAGCCAGAGGAAAGCACTAAGGCAGGTAGAAGGTCTGTGGGAAGACTAAACCAAGGAAGGCCTAGCAGTAGCTCCTTTGGAGGGAATAGGAAGCAATTGAAAAGAGCCCAGGAGAGGGTGAAAGGAGAAATAGAGAGAAGTGCAGGATGGATGAAAGCTGAGTTTGAGGGGTGTTGGAATTAGAGAAGAAAAACTAGATCCATTGGAAAAGAGAAGTTGGGGTCCAGTTTAAAGTTGGGACAAAATGTTTGATTTATTTGCTGTGAGCTTGGAAGCTCTGATAGTGCAGGTCTCAGGCAGGCAGGGTCACTCTCATGTTTTTGGCTGGGACTTTTGACAGCTTAGAGACAGAAATTCTTACTGCCTGTATGATAGCGTGAAATTTACAGAGACACACTGGCCCTTCTGAACCAACCTGAAGAGGGCAAAGGGTGAAGTTGTTACAATGACTTAATAGAAATAGCAATGCTCTAATATGGTGGTTCTTATCTGGGGTATGTGAGTCTTTGGTGACACTGGTCTTCTGGGGTTGGGAAGGTGGATGTCAGCTCATCTAGCTATTTGCTTAATTTTACAACAAGCTACATTGAAAAACACTTGTGAAGTCGTACAAACTAAAATTTCATACAATGTCTTATTTATACTGCTCTATGTAATATGCACTGAAATGTAAGTACAGGCTGAGCCTCTCTTGCCTGGCACCCTCAGACCATGACCGGTACCAAATGAGAGAATTAGATGGGCCACAGGTGAATTTTGTCTAGCACATTACCAACATTTTCACTGCTTACTGGGCTCTGAGAAGACATTTAGGGGGCAATTAGGGCTAATTTACAGCACAGACCACTGTGAGGCAGGCTTTGTACACTATTCCAATTGATTTAGTTTATAATTATGTGGTAAAAATTAAAAGGTAAGAATTTTTTTGTCAGTAATAATGCCCTGTGACACTTCTGTGTTTTTATGTGTGATTTTTGTGAGCAAGTAGTTTCAAAATGAGGTGAAACTTGGAGGTATGCAAGAAAAATCAGACTGCTGAAAGAGGTAAAGTAGTCTGGAAAGGTTAACCACTGCTCTGATGCTTGGTGGTGAACATGTAAAGAAAACTGGCATGCATACAATTAATTACAGGTTGAATCTCTCTAATCTGGAACTCTCTTGTCCAGCAACATCCATACTCCAGCATGCTTTTTTAGCTGGAGTGTCCCAGATGGCAACTTTTATAGGTGTGGCAAAGTTTCCCATGGTCCCATAAAGTTTGTTTCCAGCCACCAATCATGGTTCTCAGTGTTCTGTGCTGTTATGTAGCTGTAATTTACAAATAAATGTCTTCTAAGAGCTCTGTAAGCAGAAGTAGTGATGGTAATGCTGCTAGACAATGTTGACCTCTCATGGTGTGGCAAATTCTCTTGTTTGGCACTAGTCAGGTTCTGAGAGTTCCAGGCTAGAGAGGTTCAACCTGTACATCACTTTGGCTATGCATTAATGTTAATAGTATACTGCTACAAAGCAATAGAGAATATTCATAAAATAAATAGGCCACTGGGACTGGGTTTTGAAACAAAGGTCAGTTGTGATTGACTAGATTGGGTTTAGCTCTTGATTTGCAAGATTCAAGCCTTCCCCAGAAAAGATAGTTTGCTTACGGATTAATGTGAGGGGAAGTTTTGAACTGCCATTTTCTTTTCTGAATAACTGATGGTACATAGTTTAGCCCAGCAACATCAATTTCTAAACCTGGCTTTCATGCTGTGCCTTCTTCCATTGCCTTGGGTGAGTTACTTAATCTTTCTGCCATCTGTCCAACAGGGATAAATACTCACCCAGCTCACAAGCGGCCTGGGAGGATTAATTGGTTAATGTTTTCAGAGGGCTTTCTGGATGGAAAGCCCTTTGTAAATGCTAAGTAATTATCTTTAGTGGGAATTAGATCTTGTTTGTATAGTAAATGAAACCAAGGTCCCTTTCTTCAATGCTGATATAGGCTAAGCCTGTTGAAGTCAATGGGAGAGGGTTCTGCAGATTTTATGTTACTTAACAGAGACTAGTACTATCTGGACCTGCTCTGGTTTACATTAACATCAATGTGTCTTTTGACATTGCCTTCAGCAGAAGTAGGCAGGTTCAGTATTCTCCGAATACAGATCACACAGCTACCTAATGCAGCTAGCTATTGTAACAGTGTGAGAGGAATGTTACTCTTACAACAGCTTTCTCTTCCTGGCAGTCTTATACGGAGCGTTGTCCATTGCAAATCACGCACTAAATCAGCAGCCCGGCTCGCACATAAAGAGAGTGCTGAATTAGCATATGTCCCAAGAATGCAAAGGGATTTCTTTCATTACCAAAGGCTGATGCAGGGGAGAAGACAAGATGGGTTTCCTAGACAACCACCAGTGCTGCTGCGTAAGCAACGCAAGGCACAGAGACTGATGAAAGTTTATCAAGTGCAAGAATCAGTTTGTGGGGAGGTCGGACTAGAAACGTTATATTTTACATCTGAAAACAAAATGTATCAGGCATAAAAAAATCTCTCTTTATGGACACCAGTTAAGGGTGCTAGGGAGCAATAATGACAATTACAAAACTGCAAATATCAGGAAAGAGTGTTAAATTTATACCTACCTATGCCACCTCTCTACATGAATGCACTCATAAATGCTCACATGCACACCATCTTTTCCCCATCCAGCTCAGCCTTTTTTTCCAAGATCACCTTAATTCATCCCTCTGATGCTAGCGTTGCTGTATCAATGTTTATTTCCTCCTGTTTGTGATTTGTGATTTAGCTTTATGTAACAGTAACCAGTTATTACAAATGTGCGCATTTGAAATATTAGGCTTGGGCACTGCAATACTTTGATATTAGTCATTTATATTCTGATTGATATACTAATAATCCTTAGTTTTTAAAGATGCATTTAATTTCCATGTGTACAAAAGGAATAATCTGTGTATAATATATGTAGAAATAAGTTACTAGTGAATAACAATAGTTATATTTGGATATGTCTTTGTTAGAGCTCTAAATCTTTATCTCGTGAACATGGGCTGCCTGTTTTGATTTTGTGGTGCCGTACATTAATTATGATGAAGATTTTATATTTTGACCTTTTGATGAGCTCAACACTTTTTTAAGTGATGGGACTGAAGTTGTGATGTTTGCATTCCATGCTGTACTGGGACCTTCTCTTTATAAAGGACCAGATAGTGAATGCCATGCACTGTGTTCCCCCATGTAATTATATATATTATTTCTACTGTGTCTGTCCATCTGACTGTCCAGGCAAGGTTCTACCATGTGTCCCTGCACTGTGCTGGCCCCAGACCCATACCTGAGCAGTCCAGGGCCTGGCCTGGCCCGGCCCAGCCCCCCGCAAGACCACAAGCAGACACCCCCCCTGCACCATGCTAGCCTCAGCCTCTCCCCAGGCCAACACAGGACCCAACCCAGACCCCCCCCCCCAATCAGAATTCCATCCCCCACGGCCAGCATGTCAGCTCCTGCCCCTCCTCTGGCCAGCACAGGGTCCAGATCAACTCCCCAAAGGAGCACCCTCGCACCATGCCAGCCCCTACCCCACCAAGCACAGGCCAAAACCAGCCCCGCTAATGCCCCCCCCCCCTCCACACACACTGTGCCAGACCCACCTCTCCCCTGGCCAGAGCAGGGCCTGGCCTATACACTTTGGATGTGTATTACAACAAATTTCTGTGTAGAACTTTCTTCCAGCCCAGCTTCCACTTGCAAGTGGAGCTGTAACCAGGCCTCTAGAGTAGCAGTTTTTTGGTGAATTGTTTTGAGGAAAAAGATCAGTGAGGCATTTTAGCAGTGCGGTGAGCTGATCACCTTTGTTTTTTTTGTATTGTTTCTTGTTCCAGATACTTGCTTTAATTTATTTTTAAATGTCATTCTGTACTGGCAGACAGGTAGAGAGGCACAGTGCCACACCACTCTCTGTGAACTGCTTTCTCTGGCAGTTTAAAGGGGCAAGGAGATCCCTGCCTCCCTTAAAGGGTTGGCTTGGGGACAATTTCCCTTGACCCCTGCTGTCCTGTGTGTGTGGCTGGGATCCTCACTTCCTCCTCTGTGTGTGTGTGTGTGTGTGCGCGCACACGCACACACACGTATGCCTGCTTTAAATACAAAGGATTGGAAGAAGGCTTGATTCCTAGTGTTACTCTACGGATTTGAGAGTATAACCATCACCTACATGACATTCGCTGAAGGTACACAAGTTTGAGAGAGACTGTTACCCTCAGAAATATTAAAAAAAGTAAACAGGAGCTAAGATTAGTTACCAATTGGAAGAGAAGGATAGTACAGGAGACACACAGCTATAAAATGGCTGGCTGCTAAGGGCAAGGATTTGTTGTTTCTGCACAGTAACAAATAGCAAAGGTGTTGTGGGAAAAAGACCTTAGAATTTAAAAGTGCATTTGCTATCCTGCTGAGGAATCAGCATTCGTGTGTAAGAGTCTGGGCCCTACCTGGTAAACTGACCCAGCCTATTGTAAAGGAAAGAGTCTCTCCAATAAATGAAAAGTGGAACTAAATGGAAGAATAGATGCTGTCATTCCCTGCAAAATTGGACAGCTGGAAAAAACAGGAAAGTTTTAAGTGTAATTTAAGCAATGTTTGTGGTGTGACAGCATGTTTGTTTCTTGACAGCAGGAAAAGGTCCCAGCTGGTGGTCATTCCTTAGCTCTGCTGCTGTTACCCTGAAGCATTCCTTGGTGACAGAGCAAAGAATAGCCAGCCTTGGGGGAGACAGAAGAGAGGTAAGAGTGAACTAGAACTAGGTTTTCAATCAGTGTGACTGGGATCAGGCAGGCTGGAGGAGGGGCCACCTCAGAGGAACAGCAGAACCAGAGCTCATCATCATCATCATCAACAAGAAGCATGGGGTCAGTGCCCACTGGTGTCTGATGCCTCCCTTGCTATTTCCTTCCATCTTTCCCTGTCCTTTGTGGAGTGGCTTAGTTTCTATAGAATAGCTCCACACCAATCTACTATATCATCTACCCATTCTCTGTGGTGTCTTTCTCTCCATTTGAACCACCCTTTATGCCGAATATCAGGGTCTTGACTTTTTGCTCATTATTCATCCTGCAGATATGCCTGAATAGCTGTAACTTCTTGCATACCCTTCTGCAGTAGGTTGTCTTTCAGCTGTATCTTCCTATATAATTCCTTGACCTTCTGCATCCATCCTATTCTCAGGATCTTTCTGTAACAACTCCTCCTGAACACCAATATCCTTCTCTTCGAATCTTTCATTATCACCCATGTCTCACATCCGTACAACATGCTGCTAAATACACGTTTTCAAGATGCTCAGCTTCATTGCTAAGCTAATTACTTTGCTTTTCCAGATCTTATCCATTGCTTCAACTTGCTCTTGCTTTCGCTGTTCTAGTCACTATTTCCTTCTTACGGTCTAGATCATGTCATGTTGCTCCCCAGATGCACAAACTTTTCTGCATTCTCTAGTTTGATCCCGTGTACACTGATCTTTATCTCCAGATACCATTGGTTTTGTTTTCTCGATGTTCATAATCAGTCCGTACCACTTCCCTTCATCATTTAGCACTCACCATTCTCACTAGCTTCTCTTCATCTTCCTTGATAACTATATCATCCATGAGCCTCAAGTTGTTAATTCTCATCCTGTGCACCCATATGCTTTTATCTTGTCCATCTGTCTCTCTAGAAGTGTGATGAAGATACTCAGTGACACCGGATCTCCTTGTCTAGTTCCTCTACTCATTCTAAGCCAACTTCCCAAATCTCTGCACATGCTCAACACGCCTCTGCATTGTTGTTAATATCCTTCAACAACCGTATCAGTCTGCTATCAACTCCGTAAGACTCCAACACCGCCCCCATCACTTTCTTATCTATATGGTCTAATGCCTTGTGAAAATTGATGAAGCAATTGTAGACATTCTTGTTCTTTCGTTGCGCTTTCTCTGCTATCAACCTTAATGCCAATATCTGCTGAATGGTACTTCTATCTTTCCTGAATCCCACTTATTCATTCACTAGATGTTCTTCTAGCTGCAGTCTCAGTCTCTGTCAGTGTCAGCAGCAGCACCTTGCTAGATGACTCATCTGGGCAATTGTTCTGTGGTTCTTGCACTCCAATGAGCTTCTTTTCTTGTGTAATGTCACTAGCATGGATCTTGTCCGTTTCTTAGGTGCCTTCCCTTATTTCCATGCTATATTACATCATTGGTGTATTTCCTGAATCATACTTTCTCTGTCGTATTTGATCATCTCTCCTGTGATCTCCTCATTTCCAGGGCTCTTGTTGTTCCTTAGTTGTTTCACTGCTCTTTCTATTTCCTCCTTTGAATTATTAGTCTCACTCTCGATGCTCAGTGGAAATATCTCTTTCAGTTCTTCAATCGGTCTCTCTGAGACACTCGGGTCCAACTGTGCTTTGTACAGATTGGTGCAGTATCTCAGCCATCTCTGCACATCCTTCTCCTTGTTCATGTGCACCTTGTCTTTCTTGTCTCTGATCACCATCTGCTTCGGCTGCCACTTCCTATTAAAATTCCTAATTATCTTATATACCCCCTGGCTTTATACTCGCTGTAATACCTCTATTTATCTTCACACTGCTTCTCTAACCATTTCACCTTATCCATTCTGACTGCTTTCCTTACCTTGTTGCATTTCACTCTTTATTGCTGTTCTACCCTCTTGGAACCATTCTTTCCGTTCTTCATCAGTCTCTTCACTTGGACCAACTTACAGCGTCTCCTGCATAATCCACTTCTTATTGATCTTCCCTTCTTTCAGAACCATCTGCTCAGTTGTCTTTTCTATTGCCATGGCTATCCCTTCAACTTTCTTATCTAGGTGTTTCTCTGTGCTTACATTCCTGATCTTCTCTTCAAGCCCTGCTCTATACACATTCCCTATTTCTTCCTTGCCAAGTCTCACCACATCTCTTCTTTTCTTAAATGGGGTCTTATACTTTCTCTCAAGTTTCATCTTGATGTTCCTCATGCTTCTGGGTAGAGGGGAGGCAGGAGCCAGTGTCCTACAGTGTCAGGGTCCTTGGGGGGATGGGCTGCTGTCCTCCCTCGCCCCTTCTCCCCCCCCCAAATGACACCCCAGCTCTGGAAGTCCTTTGCAACTTGGCCAGAGCTATTACACTTTCATGCTGCACCTCTTGTGTAGCTTATTATACGTACTGAGGGACAGAAGTCTATGCAGGCAGCACCGAGCAGAGACTCTGATAATAAAATCCAGGCCCAATAGCATCAAAGTGTATCCAACTTTGCCAGAAAAATGAATAGGGCCTGAATATTCCTCAGGGTACATATATATAAAATAGAACCATGATCAGGCAAATGGGAAAACTCTGAGGAAATTCAGTACCATGTCTGGATCCAAATGGCATAGACAGCCCTCCAATAGGCCAAACCACAGATCTGAATTGGACTTCTAAATTGTTTGTTTGTGACTTGGGACCCACTCTGAATTACAGCATTATGGATTTACACATTGGGCCAGATATTGCTATTAAAATCAACACCCCTTTGACTTCTATAGACACAGGATTTGGTAGGTATTCCTAGTATGTGTCCAAAGGAGTTTACATTCTCTCCGTCTGATCTGTTTCAGGAATTACATTTTGCAGATTTGTGTTAAGATTTGTGCCTAAGCCTATTAAACAAATAACGTGTTCTCAGAACACATCTTCATTGCAATGTTTTCAGTTTTAGCCCAGAATAACATTACAGTGATTATCAACAGGACTTCAGGTGGTTTCTTGCCAATTATTCTTTGTACTGTAGTCAAATCTCATCCCGTCTAGTATTAATAAATAGTCAGCAAGATGCTTCACATTGAAAGGAAAATGTATTGCTAGGTGATTATCTGGATCTCGTCTAATGAGACTTGTATGGTTGCTACCGCAGTGTTCAAGTGTTGTATTGGTTTAGCCCACCCAAATAATCCTAGAGAGGCACTTAATCATTGAGACCAGCTCTAGTGTGCATTCCTGTATTAAATCAGGTAAATTGCTATGTTGATTTCAAATGTAATTTCAAAGTTTGGTCTTATCTTTCTCTAAATGTATTTTATCTCATGACTTTTCACTTCCCTCTCTCTCTCACAGGGTATCTGTTTTCTTCTTTTTAAAACAGTTGGTAAAATTATGTACTTTGTTGGGCATACAGCACAGCTCCTAGCAAGCTCAACTATGCAAGTATATGAGAAAATAGGAATGGCTGTACTGAGTCATACCAGTGATCCACCTAGTCCAGTAGCCTCTCTTCTGACATGGGCTAGTGCTAGGCACTTCAGAGGGAAAGAATAGAGTAGGATAATTTATGGAGTGATCAGTCTCAGCTTCTAATAGTCATTGGTTTAGAGGCGCCTGGAGCATGGGGTTGCAGTCTTAGCTGACCTGATTAATAGCTGTGGATGGACCTATTATCCATGACCTTTAGTCTTCACAACATCCCCTGGATGGAACAATGAGTTCCAGCATCTGTGCATTGTGTGAAGAATTACTTCTTTATGGTTTTTTTTTAAACCTGCTGCCTATTGGCTTCATTGAGTGACCCCCTAGTTATGTGTTGTGTGATGGGATAAATCAAACTTTTTTTACACCATTCATGATATTAAAGACCTCTAGCATGTCCTCTTTTCCAACCTGAACCTCTCCTTGCATGGCAGCTTTTCCATATCACCATTCATTTCTGTTGCCCGGGTCTGTATTTCCACTTTTAATACATCATTTTTAGATGGAGTAACCAGGTCTGCACACAGTATTCAAAGGTGTGAACATACCATGGATTTGTATAGTGGTAAGATGATATTTTCTGTCTTATTATCTATCCCATTCCTAAGGGTTCCTAATATTCTGCTAGCTTTTTATTTTTTCTCATTGCTGCTGCACATTGAGCAGTTGTTTTCAGAAAACTCTTCATGATGATTTCAAGATCTTTCTTGAGTTAATTTAGACTCCCACATTTTGTATGGATAGTTGGGATTATGTTTTCCATTGCACATTACTTTGTACTGAACCACACTGAATTTCATTCTCCATTTGTGGTCCAGTCACCCGGTTTTTATGAGATCCTTTGAAACTCTTCAAAGTCAGCTCTGGAGTTAACTGTCCTCAGTATTTTTGTATCATTTGCAACCTCTGCCACATCACTGTTTACCGTCTTTTCCAGATTATTTATGACTGTGTTTGAACAGCACTGATCACAGTACAGATCCTTGAGGGATCTTTATCATGGATGCTGCTATCAAGTGGTTCAGCTATATCCACCTTTTGGACCATACACCATTTCAAAGTCAAGAACTGCCACTCTTCTTGTGGGTTCCAGGATGATCTTCTCCAAGAAGCAGTCATTAATGGGTGTCGAGAAATTTTATCTCTACATTCCATCTTGAGGCAACGTATTCCCAGTCAATATGGGGATGGTTGAAATTCCCCATTATAACCGGGTTTTCAGTTTTGTAGCGTCTCTGATCTCCCTAAGCACCATAATCACCCTCACCATGTTGGTTATATGGTCAGTAGTATATTCCTTCTGCTATATTCTTATTATACAAGGATGGAATTTCTGTTCAAAGAGGTTGCATGGTACTGTTTGATTCATTTAATATTTGTACTAGATTTTACTGCAAGGTTTCTTTCATATACAGTGCCACTCCCCAACAAGTGCAAGATACTCTGACATGCCTATGTATTTTGTACCCTGGTATTACCGTGTCCATTGATTATCTTCATTCGAGCAAGCTTCTGTGATTCCTGTCAATATAATCATTTAATACCAGACACTCAAGTTCATCTGTCTTAGTATTTAGACTTCTTGCATTTCTATACAATTTGTCAATGCTTGGTTGTCTGTTCTTATGAAATGTCATTGAATGAAAGTCCTTTTCATTTGACTGTTTCTCTTCAGTTACTACCTGTACCATATCAACTTCTATCTTCTCCTCTTGACTAGGATATAGATTATTCCATTTAAGAAATCCTCCCTTAAAGCATATGTCTGGGGAAATCATATGCTTCTTCATACATGTAAGGTTTACCTCAGCCCTTAATTTAAAAACATATGCATGGCCTTTTTAATTTTACAATTAAAGCCAGCCACCTGGTTCCGTTTTAGTTAAGATGGAAGGAACCCCTCCTTCCGGTATAGTTTCATCCTTTCTCAAAAGGTTACACAGGTTTTCCAGTTCTTAATAAATCCCTCCTTCCAATACTATTGTCTTAGCCCATGCATTGAGACTCTGAATTCTGCCTGTTTAACTGGGTTAGGAAGCATTTCAAAGAATGTTTCCATGGAGCTTCTGATCTTTTATATCTTATCTGGTGGCTTAAATTTGTTCTCCAGGACTCCTGTCCTATCCTACCCTTTGTTTTTGGCACCTACATGTACCATGATCACTGGCTTCTCCCCCAGCACCACATGTAAGTCCATCTAGCTGTCTCAAGAGATCTGCAACCTTTACAGCAGGCTGGCAATTGACCACAGGGGTCTCCCAGTCATGACAAACTCAGATATCTATAGTACTAACCATTGAATCTCCCATTACTATAACCTTTCTTTTTCTAATAACAGGGTCCCCACCCCCAGAGAGGTATACTCATTTGAATACCATGTCATTATCTAGATTAGAAGACAGATCCCAACCCTGGGGTCATTTTTCTGCATTTCCAGATTGGTGTTCTCCTTCCCAAGAATTTCAACTTTCTCCACAGCACAGAAGCTGTAAGTTTGGGAGTGGGGACCCCATATTGTGTCACTGAAAGTCTCCTCTGTATCCTTCATTGTCTCCCTTATCTCCTCCAGTTCAACCACTTCGGTCTCAGGAACCCCTCCTCACTCTCTGAGGGCCATGATTTGCTTGGTCTGCATGCTCACACATGCCATCTGCCCACAAGACAGGTAATCATACATCCTGCATTCAGTGTGGTAAACCAGAGAGCCCCCATTGTACTGCTCATCTTCTGCCTGCTTTATTTGTACTCTTGCAGAGTTTATTTTGGTTTGTTCTCCCTGTTGCTCTCTCGCTGTGTGGAGGGGTGAGTTACTGGCCTCAGTTTGGAGCAGGGGTTCTCACCCTTTTTCTTTCTTAGACTTCCCTCAACCTGTTATAAAAGCTTCAGGGCCTGGCAGAGGCAGGAGGAATATCTGGGGCTCTGGGCCGGGGGTGGAACCCTTGGGCATAGGCATAGTTTGACTTCTGTTTGGAGGGAAGGAGGCAAGGGCCAGCAGGGCTTGGGCAACCCCCACATAGCAGGGTCCAGGGTGTGGGAGTCCTACCTCCACTACCTGACTCACCTCAGCAGGCCACTCACCTTTCTGAGGCTGTGTGCTGGGGGCTGCTCCCTGAGGGTTCTGCCAGCCTCAGAGCAAGGTCCCCACCTGAGCAGCTCTGATGGGAACTGAGCAGCGGCCACAACCATAGATGCCAGCAGCAGACAGGTAAATGATATGGGTGCCCCCTGCATAGCACCACCAGCCCAGGGAGCAGCTTCTTTTCACTGCCTGGCTTCATTTTCCCACCTAGGACCTGGCCAGAGGTGAGAGATGAGGGAGTGTGGGAGGCATGTGTGGAGGGGGGATTCCCCATGGACTTCCCCACTCTGGATAAGGCACTGCAGTTTGTGAGGAACACCCTCATGCCTCCTGAACTCAGCACATGGGCTCAAGGTTTCTGCCCATGTCAACGTTTCAGCTCCCTGCTGCTCCAATGTCAGGAGGGAAGGGGAGCGCAGGGCTTCATCCCCATACTGCTCCAAGTATCAGCAGTGATATGGGGGAGAAGAGCTCGGGGCTTCAGTCAGGTGTTGTTCCCAGCTGTAACAGAGTTAAGGTAGGGAGGGGATTTCAGCTGCACACCACCACTGGCTTCAGCCCCATGTGCCCCCAGCTTCGGCCATGAGTGGGGATTCCAGGGCTTGGAATTTCAGCGGTGGGGCCTTGAGGTCTCCAGTTGAGAACCACTGGTTTAGAGAATGTTTATTAGATGTATCTGGCTTCCATGCTCTCTAAACTTCCCCACAAAACTCCCCTGTTCACTAACCACAAGCAAGGCTAAAGTCATTGGGGACCAAAGGATGGCAGACTATGATGCTCTAACTCCCGCACAGCAAGATTGCTCAATTAAGCACACAGGTCCCCAAACGGATGACATGATAAACCTCAATCTAGAGGAACAAACTAACAGACAACAAATTCACCCCACAGTTCACATAGTTGATTTCCCTTCAACCAGGAGGACACTCACAGAACTCCTCTCTTTGCTCTTTCTGTTTGCTAGCCTGTGATTTTTATTTGCTGTGTCTAAAGCCTTTAAATTTTTATGGAACCAACCTTTCCTCGAGCAATGATCTTTTTTTTAAGCAGAGTTGAGATAGCGTGTTAAAGGAGAGGCACACACTTTGTGTTCCCATGGAACTTTTCCACTGGTTCTTTCTTATTGTTTTCCTCAATCAATAAGGTCATTCTGGATATGGTTGCTGTATTAATATGAAAAAAATATGGAGATGTACCTATTTCATAGAGCTGGAAGGGACCTTCAGAGTTTGAATCCAGTCCTTTACCTTCACAGCAGGGCCTATCACCATCCCTGATAGATTTTTTTTCTTTTTCTTAAATCTATTTGCTCCAGATCCCTAAATGGCCCCCTCACTGATTGAACTCACAACTCTGGGTTTCACAGGCCAATGTTCAAAGCACTGAGCGATCCCTCCCCACCTGTATCTAGTTTATGAGAGGATTTGCCTTTGTGAACGTACATGATCTAGTTCCTGTGGGAGCAGCCAATGTAGGGTGGTACTGAGCAAAGTGTTGAAAACTGAATGTAGAAAATATTCCTTTAAAAGCCAGTATTTGTATAAATTATTTTCAAATGAAAACAAGCAAGAACAACAATTATCCTCACGAGACCAACACAAATGACAGCTTACACAAATGACACCCAATTAAAATTTTACCTCAGAGTCTGACATATGTGACTGCACAGAGTAAGTAAATGTCATCTGACACAATGTCAAAAGAGTTGAGGGTCACTAACACTATGAAGACTGATGCAGGCCTTTAATTAATAGTTAAAGGTCATTCATGACAGACAGCAGAACAGTACTATGTTAACAGCTCCTGAAACTGGCTTGTACTGAGGCAAGCAGTTTGTTGTTGACAACTATGCAATGTATTAGGAATAGGATACCGATTTTTATGCATTGGTGAACATGTGAAAAATACTTAATTTTTCAATTATGGCTGTTTGAAAGGGATACTAGGAAATTATTATACTCAGTCCCAAAAAGCTGACAAGGTTTGGCTCCCCCCAGCGCCAGAGGATTATCTTTTACAATTCCAGGTGTGTGTATTGCTCAGGCAGATGGGGACTAAGTGTTGTACCGCAATCCAGGCCTTCTTAGGTTTTGTACCCCGTGCCAGCACTGACTGTCCATGGCTTTAAGGCAAGCACTTTGCCACAGGTTTCCTATGTGACGGTGGACAAGTAACAGGAGCTTTCTGTCCTTCAATTATAAAATGGGAATGATACGACTTCACTGAAACGGTGCCATGAGGATAAATTTATTAATGTTTGGAAAAGGACTTTGAAATCCTCACATGAAAGATATTATTGAAATACAAAGTCGGGGCCAGAACCCCACATCATTCTGTGGCCAGTCCTAAGCTCTTGCCACAAAACCATTCCTCCTATGGCTCCCTTTTACATTGCCTCATTTCCCCCATCAGAATCTTTCATAGTTTTTAAAGCCAGAGGAGACCACAGTGATTATCTAGTGTGACCTGCATAACTCAGTCCATAATATAGCCTCAAAATAATTTAGGTTTGCATAGAGAACAGATTTGTGCAAGATCAGATCGTATAATAGCAATGTAGCAAATCATCACATCACATGTTAAACATTATATAACAAGTCATCATGCCAATTCCACTCTGTTAAAGAATATAAGATACCCTAATTGCCTTAGGCTTAGATGAAATTGCTAATATGAAATGTAAATATTGTAGTGGCCTCAGGAAATTATGGAAGAAATAAGAATGGAAATATTTATGAGGCATTGATTTGCTATATTTCTGGAGCTGGCAGAGGAAAAGATAGAAACACAGCTGTCTCCTGCGGTGGCTTTTCTTGTTCTGGATGCAAAATTGAAACTAACTGGAAGTGGGGCTTTGCACTTGGCACAGGAGACACACAGAGCCACCCAAACAGTTAGAGGGAAAGGGCATCACTCTTATTTTAAAACCAATTTTTAAAATAATAGTTTTATCTCTGATTAAAAGACTCTGTTGTGAATTTGGTAAGTCAGATTTCTGAACCCCTAAGGTTAGCATAGCTATAGTTTGTTTCAATATCTTTGATGTTTTTATAAGGTGCAATAATTGTTGAAGGTATGAGTAAGCAAAGAGGTAAATCTACAGTCCTAGCACATTACAATGAGAGCAAGGCCCTGGATGAATTGTTTCATACATTTTAATCTTTGGGGCCTACCAGTAGGTGTCACACTTACATAACATTGATATAAAAACTTTCTATAACTCTTATAAATGCTCCTAGGCAAAAATGATTCTCATTTCTTGCTTACAGAAAAATGTCCAGTCACTTCAGTATGACTTTAGTTTGGTAAAGCCAACAGGATTCAGCCCTCAGACTGTACAGTCATTTTTTCAGAGTAGAATTGCAGTTCAAGCCTTCATAAAGTAGGAATATATTTGTAGCTCAGATCAATGGTCTATCCAGTCAAGCATCTTGTCTCTGACAGTGGCTCGTATCAGCTACTTCAGTGCAAGATGTCAGAAATCCCAGAGAGGACAGTTATGGAAAAACTGACTCAGAAGTTTCTTTTCAACCTTCTCAGTCAGCTTGTTTCTGCACAATGAAATCTGTTATTGTACTGAGACAAATATAATTACTTAAATCAGCAACAGTCTTTGTAGTATCATCATCTCTTCTCTGGGATCTCTGCATACACCCATGTATTTGATTAGGGCTCTTCTAATGTTTCCCTACAATGTCATCAAGCTGTTATGCATAACGGCACAAAGCAAGTGTTGCACTGCAAGGACGTGATGCTGCGGTTCATGACTCACTTGAAGGAATCTGTAGATCATAAAGGCTGCATAGTAATTATTTAAATTAGCCCTCAGAAGCATGCATAAAGCTCCCTGATTTTCATAGAATCCAAGGGCTGGAAGGGACCTCAGGAAGCCATCTAGTCCAGTTCCCTGCCTGAAGCAGGATCAACTCTATCTAAATCATCTCAGCCAGGACTACGTCAAGCCAGGACTTAAAAGCCTCTAGGGATAGAGATTCCACCACCTCTCTAGGTAATGTGTTCTAGTGCTTCACCACCCTCAGGGCAGAGGACATGCATTTTCTGAAAATCATGCCTTTTTTACATGCCTAAAGGTAGGTACCCAAAATCACTAGTTATGTCTGAAAATGTAGGCTACCGTGCCTCAGGGAGTATGCACATCTAACACCAGTCTTCATTCATCAGATGGGGAGGAATCCTAGCTCCCTTGTGATGTCCATTACTGCCAGGAGCACAAGAAATGGGATTGTGTCAGGCCATGTTCGTAACAGTCTGGTCATTGCTTTTCATTTAGCTTGGCATGGAACTGACCAGACATTGCTGTCGTCAAACACTGGTCAGTGGTCTGCATAAATTGAATTTTTTGGTCCTGACCCTGTGTATCTTTGCCCTGTCATTACAAAAAAGTTCCCTGGTGGAAAATAAAAGGACTTGAAATTTAGAAAGAAAATACTATGCAGTGTGTTGTCACCCTGTTGTGCAAGATTTACAAGACCAGCGTTTATGGAAGACTTCCTAGGTTTCCATCGCAGAGAGGAGCACTGAACACTATGCATCCACATGTGGGTTTTGTGTGTCTACCATGTGCTATCAAAATTCAATGCTTGCTGTCCACCCAGACCTATAGTTATAATATATTCTGCGGTTGAGAAGAGTCAGACTTAGTGTGATTAATATAAAAGGGATATTTTTAAGTCAGGTCATTGGCTGCAAGCAGATCCAGAATATATAATGCACCCTGTGCTGCCAAGTGCCACCACACAGGTGTCTATTTCATAACCTGTTCTGAGTAATAGTCCTAGAAGAAACTACTGTCACCACTATAAGAAAGAGCAAGGGAGCATGCCTTGCAATGTTGGAGTCTCCTGCTTTAGCAATAGGTCAGAGAGAAACTGGGAGCAGTTCTTCAATTTTTTGAAGACCTCAGATTTTGACATGAAAAAAAGATACTAGTTTATCTAGGACTGCACAGCTGAGCTGTCCTCCTTCTGGAGGGGAGGGCATCCGCTGTCCTGATTACATGATCACTTGCACTGAGATGCCAGGCAAGCTGTGTTAGCAGCTGTTACAACTCTGGTGGCTGCTGAAGTGCAAAAATCTTCTCCATCCTGCAAATCAAGTGGGGAATTGTCTGGAGAAATAACCCTTGAAAGGCAGGTTAATGGAGGTGACTGAAAGCTGGGGTCTGTAGTAATTGGAGTTCAGTTTGTCCCCATGTGGAATACTTCATTGTAGCGCTGTCAAGGAAATGAATGATTGCACTTATTTCCTGTAATATTCTCCTTGCTCCTACTCATTTCCTTAGCAATAGCAAGATTTCAGAAGGGTATGTTGTGTTGGTGAAAAATGCCAGCTTGATGGTCTGGGAAGCAGAAGACATTCGTTTAGATAGGAGCTCACGCTGCCTCACCAATGTGTCTCCTGCAAACCCTGATGGGGTCACCTCTAGAGGGTCATTCAGTCAATAGACTCCCTTAACTATGGTGCACATTTGATGGGGATATTTGTAAGGTGGAATTGATTCACCAATTCAAGAGAAGTATCATTGCTATTCAAGCACAAGACTAGGAGTCAGGGGAACCTATATCCTATTCTTCCCACTGCCATTGACTGGCAATATGACCTTGCTCAAATTCTCTTTTCTTTCACTTTACTACTCTGTAAAGTGGTGATAACATCTACTTCACAGGGGTATGTAAGGCTAAAATTAGGAATTGTAAAGCACTGAACAGTTACTTGATGGAAGGTGCTACAAAACTGAATAGTAGCATTTCAATTTGTCCAACAATTTATCAGATGTGAAACCTTTTCATAAGCTGTCATCCCAGAATGGATTCACCAAGGTGGCGTAGAGTTGTGAGACTTCAATTCCCATTACTAGGTATATAAAAGGTGATGGTACTGTCACCTTTTTGCTCGTAACATTGGGCTATACAAGGGGAAAGGCATATTGAAGATTATTCCAGGGGAAGCCATAAAGGATGTCAGGAGCTTCAGTAGGTTCTAAAAATACAACAGTTAAAATAGTTAAGATCTGTTACAATAACTGAGATGACTCATCCATTGACAGATTTTCCTTCTCAGAAGACTTTATTTGTGCAATAACACAGAGCTGCTCCAACTCAGTGCTATCACTGAATCTCAGAAGCTGATGCTCTGCAGTGAGGCATACAGCTGCCATGTTGCATGGCTAAGGTACCCTTTCTATGTGTTCTCAATTAATTAAGTGCTCCTGGCAGAAAATGAACCCATCTTTGAAAAATCATAGGGGGAAGGAATCTAGGACTTCCACATTCTCCCTATTGTATGGTACCTGAGCGGAGTACTTTGCCCTCCAGCTGTGCCTCCCTCCCCACCTCACATTCTGCCCTTTTCCCTGGAGTGTGGGATCCCAGGCATGCAGCAGGATGGAGCCACTTTTAACTCCGGCCCCTCCTAGCTGCTGCTTTGCAGCCCTGCCTGTTAATTGCCTGGCTGGGGAGAAGGTGGCCTCTGCTCCTTGCCCTGTTTCAGCCACTGAGGACCTGAGCTCAAGGAGGGGAGTGGAAGTCACCTCCCCAGCCAGGCTCACTTGAGCAGCTCCTGGACAGTGCCGCAGAACAGCACCTCAAGAGCTGGAAAGGGCTGGTCCTGATCCTGCCACACCCAGCATCTCAGCCAGGCATCATCCATGTCCACCCCACCCCATCAGCTCCTCCCCCTCAGCACCTCCCACCCACTATCATTAGCTATTTGGCTGCATGCCTGAAGCACTGTGGGAGTGTGCGTAGAGAGGAACAAGCTGATTGGCAGACCTGCCATGGGAGAAAGGCCCACCACTGGGTGGTCAATATTTTTTCTGTGGGTGTTCCAGCCCCAAAGCACTCCCAGAGTTGGCACCTATGTTTCACTTAAGGTTTGAGAGATCACAGTGTACAGGCCCTACAGCAAAGCCAGGGAGGAACAGATTTGCTACTCCATCCTGATGTTTGCAAGGTAAAGGAAAATCCAGGGGGACAACACTCCTCTCAGGTTCTCCTTATAGCTCATAAGTTAAAAAAATCATGAGCTCATTTCTTCAAAAATCCTTTGCAAATCACCTCCAAGCATTTGCTCGTAACTTTACCCTGCCTACAGCACTCACAAAACTGCTGCTTTGCTTTCTTCAGGGATGGGCAACTGACACTCTCTGTTACTTGATTGTTCATGTGGAGAATGGAGCAGGCTACATTACCTGTGCTAGATGAAGATATAATGGTTTCATGCACAATCTATTTCTAACGTGGAAACCTGGAGGACTCTTGCCTGAGGTGGAAGTGTTAGCTGACAGCAGAATGAAAGGATCAGTAGCTTTTGTGACATTGGACTTCTATAGAAAATGTTTTATTTCCTGTGTTAATTCATGGCAGCTTCTCTTCTCTTCTCTTGTCGTCTATTTCCCAAACTGCCATCCAACAGTAGTGGCTCATTGGCATAGATTGCCTTTGGATGACAAGCTGACACTGGGTTTTACTCAGCTGCAGAGGACAGCATGGCAGGGAGACAAAGGAGATAAAAACAACAATCATCAAACAAAAACTGGGCTTCATTACTTCCCAGTAGCATCAGACTTGCTTCAAAGCCAGCATGGAAGTACTTCGTCCCCTGCTATGCTAATCGATCCTTTTGCTTGCACCTGAGTGGACAGTAATGTCTGTAGCTAGAGTGCTTGATTGAAAGAAATAGACTCCTTCTACAGCACCTCAATTAAGAGCTACTTGGCTGATACCAATTAGGAAACTCGAGAACTTCTTGTAAACAAGCAGTTGAGAGAGAACCTGGATGAAAAGTACAATGTGACCAGAGGAGGAGAAGGTGAAGTTTTGCAAGCAAGATGGTGAAATTGATTTTTTTTTCTTGAATTGAGTGGATCCCAGCTGTAGGGTTGTTTATTGTGCAATGCTTTGGGCTGAATTCTGCACTGACTTAGAGCCTCAGTGTTAACTCAGTGAAGGATTTGCCTGTGTTCCCTGTAGGCTAAGTGCTTAAGCAGCCACCCAGGAGAGATTCAAATGTCATCTAGGTGATTAGCAGAGTGCGTGCATCTACCAGCATGTGTTTCTACTAGTGGTGCACATGCCTTGGTGCACAGAACAAAGTTTATTTCACACAAGAATGGAAAAAATAAGAGGAAACATTTGACGCTTGTTAACATTGTCTGTATGAAAGCATTACCAATGCAAGAAGCAGACTTGGAACTCCAGGTGGTGGCTGCTACTTGGTAACTCAAAATGTTCTGCATATAGGCTCAAGTTCCTAGTAACCATTAAAGTAGACTTTATAAGGTCATAAAAACATGCCATTTTATAGTACTACAAACATGCTTAACAACAGTAGATCAGAGTCCCTCGTGCAAGGAGATCTCAGCATTTATAGGCCCATTGAGGAGGTGTACCTCAGTCCTCAGGCAGACAAGTCTATCTAAACCTGTAGAGTTAGTCAACACAAATAGTAAAAACTCCTGAAGCCTGTCTACACTACAACTGCCACTCCTTGTAGCAGCTGTAGAGCTTCACTGATAAAGAAGAATGTTTTATATTTTCCCAGTGTAGACGTACTCCTAAGATCTGTCTGAACTAACTTTCTAAAATTTCCCATTATTAAACTGCTGGTATGGTTACACCACTAGTAGAATAGTAATGGAGAAGTAGTCGTGTTAGTCTGTATTCTAACAAAATAAACAAGCAGTCACGTAGCACTTTAAAGGATAACAAAATAATTTACTAGGTGATGAACTTTCATGGGGTAGACCTACTTCTTTAGATCTGGAGATATATCTCAGTATCTTTCATATCTACATCATATATGGGACAGATCTAGACAATACATCTCCAAGTCTGAAGCAGTGGGTCTGCCTCATGAAAAATCATCACCTAATAAATTTTTTTGTTAGCCTTTAAGATGCTACCTGACTGCTTGGTTATTTTACCAGTAGTAGAAGTAATGGGATCCCTAACGGCTGGTCTTTATTATGATATTGTCTAAGTCTGTCCCATATATGATGTAGATGTGAAAGATACTGAGAGATTTCAATGCCTGAAGGAGTAATGCTTATGGCTGGGTCTATGCTTGCCCCCAGCTTTGAAGGGGGCATGTTAATCAGGGCAATGGGAGATTAATGAAGTGCTGTGGTGAATATGCAGCACTTCATTAGGCTAACTCACCCCCATGGCAACTTCAAGGCATCAAAACTGTAGTAAAAATTTTGAAGAGTAAAGGCACTTTGAAGCGGCGCAGGCACTTCGAAGTGCCCACAGCTACACACATGCTGACACTTCGAAGTTTGATGCTTCAAAGTTGCTGTGGGGGAGAATTAGCATAATGAAGTGCTGCATATTCACCACAGCAGTTCATTAGTAATCTCCTGTGTCCCTAATTAACATGCCTCCTTCAAATTTGGGGGTGAGTGTAGACAAGCCCAATGTGTAGTACAAACACCATCAAATAAATGTTGTGTAGACCATTCCCGATAGCAGAAGCTCCCACAGCAATGAGACTGTGTGACTGGAGAGAGAGAAGTTTGGTTATTAGATAAGCTGAGAAGGTAAGGGATACTCTTTGTAGGTCACTTTTCAATGGACAGTGGTATAAAAATGTAGGCTATTATTAGAGAAGGTTCACATTGTCAGTTTGGGTGAAATAAACTGCTTATGGATTGGCTCTGTCCACTTATTTTCTTGCACTCTGGGCTTATGCCAAAGTTTATTAAACTTTGATGATGAGTGAGGGGACAAGAGATCATCTCATGCTGGTATATAGTACTTTTTATTGCACATTCATTACTGTGTTTAAACTTTTCTCAAATAATGCAACTAACTAATAAATTCTCCTTCAGTGCTTATTCAGAATGTGTCACTTACACTGTTTCTCCTAACTCTTCATTGGATTTGATTAAATAGTTTTCTTCCTGGTGAATGGCAAAACCATTAGATTCAGTTAAGTAAGATAAGAATTCCCTTGTTCTTCCTCTGTTCTCCCAGACATTAGTACACACACATCCTCCTTTACAGTAGGCTTTCTGTGTGCAATGAGAGACACCTTCCTGTGACCTTCTGCAGTTCAGATCTTTCATCCCTTATCACATTGTTCCTTGACACTATAACATTTTGTTCCTGGGTGTAGTTTTTGAGTAGAGGGAGACAAGTGCTAATGCCATGGTACAAGGTTTCATCTGGAAAACTGGTACAGTTGTGGTCACTCATCTTTAAAAATATTAATTTAAACTGGAACAGCTGCACAGAACTGCTATGATGACGAGGGGATGGAGAGCCTCTTTTATGAGAAGAGCATAAAAGAGCTTGTCTTGTTTAGTCTAACAAAATAAAGTTTGAGAGGGAATAGGATATCTTTCAATAGCTCCATCTGAGATTAAACACCATGGAGGGAAATGAGTTATTTAAGATAAGGGACATAAGAACAGATGGGTATAAACTGGCCATAAATAAATTTAGGCTAGAAATTAGAAGATGATTTCTAGCCATCAGTGGAATGCAATACTAGAACAACCTTCCTTGAACAGCAGCAGGGTCAAACAACCCAACTAGCTTTAAAATATAAATTTATGAATGGGATTATATGGTAGACTCAGGAAGTCCCTCCTATTCCTGGGTTCTTTTTCTTAACATCATCCTAACCGGTGTCAATCTGCCTGGACTGCCCAACAACCTGCATTTTTCAAAACGGTGAATGAAGCTCTGCAGCTGGAACCCATCTCACAATAGTGCTAGATGCTGCCTGTTAGCTTTGGTGAAAGATGTCTTTCAGTGTTATTGCTCTGTAGATTAGAAAAGATATTTCCCTGTATTGTCACTCTGAACTGAGTCATGAAGGCCCACACTTTACCAACCCAAGGAAAACTGACAGTGAAGGGAGAATTGCAAATGGAAGGATTTCTTTTATTCACTATTCCTTTATGTCTTACAAAGAAGACCTCAAACTTTGATCCCCCCTCCTCTGTGCCCCACCACACACCAAATATTTTTTATCTACTAGTACAATAGAAATCTCTTTCTCCAGGGGGAATTCTAACTGATTTTAGAGGGGTCTGATGTCACAACTGAAATTTTAGCTGCTAATCTTTCAAGAAACAGCTTTTATTTTGCAGGAAATGGAATGTTTGAAGTCACCTTCATATCTTTGAAAAGAGAATCACAGTAAACCCACAATTTAATGGACTAATTGGGGGAAGGGGTGCCCGTTAATCCTGAAAGTCTGTTAGAGCCGAATGGTTATACTGTATGATGATGCACTGACCTTCCCACCCCACCACTGTCCTCTGCCCCATTCTTCCCCTCACACCCCTCTCCCGATTACCAGGAGAGGAGCTGAATGCCGGCCTGGCTCCTTTCACCTCCTGCAGCTCTCAGCACTGCAGCTTCTCCAGCCCCCGGCTCTGAGCCTCCCGTGCGAAGGTAGAGCATGGCTGCCCCAGCCTGCCAGTGGGCAACAGCTTCCAACACCATGGCTGCTGCTCAGCACCATTGCAGGCAGCGGTGGCCGGGAGCCGACATGCTCCATGCACCCAGGGCTGGAGGCGGAGAGCTCCTGTGCCCTGCCACAGCCCCTCGCCTGTTTCCTCTGGTCTTGGTGGCTAAGCCACTACAGTGGCCTCTCCAGCTCCAGCACCCCACTGCTCTGGCAGCTCCTCTAGCCCTGGTGGCGGCTCTGGTGAGTCTCCAACATTTATGGGGGGTTGGCTGCTGGCAGACTGCGTCTGTTACATCTAAGCCCGTTATATCAGGGCCTGTTAAATTGAGGGTTTACTGCACTTTTCATTTTCTTTGCATTACATTCACCTTTAAATCCTAGACTGTTTCTTTAGCGGGCCTGCAGGTGTGTTCCTTGCATGCAGATGAACACATTTAAATAACTGCTGTAATTGGTCGAGTTTAATTGTTGTGAACACTTAAAAACATAATTGTCTGAAATCTGTTATCAGCATATTTATATCAAAGAGACGAATTTCACAGCAGACACAAGTAACATTATTCTTAGGCACAGGATCTTAATGGATTTTCTTCTAGTCTTGCTGAGCAAAGTTGTTAGCAAAAATGACTTTGTTATGCATAATATTCTAAATTTCATTGACCTGGGAAGAAAAATGATTTAAAAAAATGTTTAGTTTTTTTGACAGGGGAAGGGCCTACAATCAGAATTTCTCATGAACTGAGAAAATTAAGCTTCAGGTAATGTTTAAAACTGAGATTCATGAAAATATTCTTATCCATGTTTTCAAATTAAGATAGTGGTCTCTTTAAAGAGATTTGTTTCCTGTAATGATGTAAGATGCTTTATCCCTAAGGCTTTTATGGTTCATCCACTTTGGCAATTTTTGTGACAGTTGTCTTGATCCATTAAATTCTCTAGGAACACCTATGTGTGACTGTTGCTATGAAAACATACCATTTGCTTTTCTCTGTCCTTGTTTTAGGGATTTGGTTTTTAACTACTCCACATTTGAGAAGTCTGTGACATTCTATACTTTAGGGTGAGCACCCTGTAACTCTATATTCCTCATCTGTATATAACTGTGTTATTGCATATAAAGCATGCCTTGTGAGGTATTGGGAGAAAGGATATGATTTGCCGAAAGTCACTTCTCCATCTGTGAATCTATATAATTTTGCATAGGAAGTTATGAGAATTATGTTGTATGGCTGTCTCTAAACATATAAGCTACATTTACACAAGCATTCCTCTTTTGAAAGAGGCATGCAAATGAAGGAAATCAAAAATGCAAACGAGGCACAGATTTATATATCTGGCACCTCACTTGCATATTCTTTCGAAAGAAGAAAAGCAGTGTAGAGCAGCTCTTTTGAAAGTAAACCCCATCTTGGAACAAACCCTTCTTCCTAAAAAAATAGATGGGAGCTACTTTTGAAAGAGCCATGTCTACACTGCTTTTCTTCATCTCCCTCTTTCCCAGAGCACACTACTGCCAAGCCTCCACTTGGTCAGGAATCAACTACAGGCTTGTGCTGGATCTGGGCCTATCTTATCCCCAAGCCAGAACTCTGCTTACTATGTAAAGTTCTTCTCCTTCATTAGCTACTATGGCCATTAATCAATTAATTATGCCTGCTTATCCCTTCGTCTAATATTTATGATTTTTATTCCCTTAAGAACTTGCATATCTCAGTGAGATTCTCTTACTCACCTCTTTTCCACAGCATGTTTAACCATCTTTCACTAACACTTTAGGACTGCTAAAGTCTGTTATTCCAGTTGTCCTCCTGGGCATCTCTTCTGTTTTTGTTTTCCTTTTGTTCAAGTAACCAGGACTGTGATTGTTGGCCCAGATTTCAGTTAGCTCAAAGTGAATCAGGGTAATTGAATTAGGAGTTGCTCCACTGAAAGCCAGAAAACAGGATCTGGCCCAGAATCTGAAATATAACTTGTTGTTCCCATGTAGAATACTGTTGTAAGATATAAAAACTGTGATGCTTACATTTTCTGTTGGATGGGAAACTTTTAAGAACGCCCTCTGTGTTCCAATTAGACCAGCGGTGTCCAATAGGAATTCAAAGATCTCCGTACTTGTGGTTGTTGTCTTTCCATATTCGCCACATTGCACAAAACTTTATAGATCCAGTGGCAGAGAGGGAGCCGTGCTAGTCTATACACTATCAAAACAAAAAGCAGTCAAGTAGCACTTTAAAGACTAGCAAAATAATTTATTAGGTGAGCTTTCGTGGGACAGACCTGAAGAAGTGGGTCTGTCCCATGAAAGCTCACCTAATAAATTATTTAGTTAGTTTTTAAAGTGCTACTTGACTGCTTTTTTGTTTTTATAGATCCAGGCACTTAAAGCCCCACCTCTACATAAAGCCCCAGAGCCAGGCCCCCCACATTCGAATTCAATGCCAGCGACTCACTGGGGCACATGCATGAAGAAGGCAGATGGCACTCCCCACTTGCAGCTTTTCGGAGGAGCCACAGCTAGAGGCTCCAAGAGCCACATGTGGCTCAAGAGCCGTGGGTTGGCTACCTCCATATTCACCATAACACAGGGTTCTATTCAAAACATGTGGTGAGTGGCAAATATATTGGACACCCTTGGATTAGAAAATGGCCACTATTAGTATACTGTTTCCATTCTGGTGTCCCTGCTTCCTAAAGAATATGATAAATCGGACACAATATCCAAATGCAATGTTCTGAGAAGAGAAATGAGAAAGATTAGAAGCTTAGAAAACCTGCCTTAAGAACCAAATCTATTTAGCTTAACAAAGAGAAGGCCTTGACTTGATTACAGTCTGTAAATGCCTACACGGGGAATAAATATTTCATAAAGGACTCATCAATATATCAGAGTAACCAGTGGCTTGAAATTTAAGCTAGATCCGTTCAAATTGGAGATCAGGGTTACATTTTTTTCATAGAGTGGCTAATTAATTGTTGAAGAATTTACCAAAGGTTGTGGTAGCTTCTCCATCTCTGGCATTTTTAAATTTGTTATGGGATTTTTTTCTAAAAGATATGCTCTGGCAATCATTTTGGGGAAGTTCTATAGCCTGTGTTATTCTGGAGGTCAGCCTGGGTGACCACAGCAGTCTCCTCTGGCCTTGGACTGTCTAAATTTAATACACAGTGGACCCCTGATTTACACCATTTTGACTTCTGTGATTCTTGGAATAACACGAGTCAAAATCAACCAGTGCTGCTGCGCTGGTCAGTTTCCTGGCTTCTGTGAGTAGTGGGGAGCCAGGAACCAGGCGGCAGCTAGGGCCTTGTGCTCCTGGTTTCCAACAGCTGCATCTGGCTCCCAGCTCCCCTTCTCCTGCCAGAGCCGGGAAACTGACTGATGCTGCTGCTCCTGGGTCCTGGCTGCACCTGGCTCCCAACTCCCATGAGCGGCAGGGAGCCCGAAGCCAGGCACAGCAGCGCTGGTCAGTTTCCTGGCTCCCACAAGCAGAGGGGAACTGGGAAACTGACCGGTGCTGCTGCAGCTGGCTCCGGGCTCCCCTCCACTTGCAGTGAGCTCTGCAAACAAGCACAGAGCAGCCACCTTCTTCGCCCTGGCTGCTGAGCCCCTCTGCCACTCACAGTCCCAGCCTGGGGGGGATGTGAAGGCAGTAGGGCACATCCCAGTCCCAACTTACACAAAATTTGACTTACGCATGGTTGCCCAGGAACGCAACCTACATGTGAGTCGGGGGTCTACTGGAACTGTTTAATGCATCTCAGCTCTTCCCCCTCAGCTCGCATGGTTCCCAGTATTGGATAATGTGTAATTCTGTCATCCAGTGCTACCAGATACTCCTCTCTTGTTATCGTGTAATGTGAGATCTCTTATTTCTTACTCCTTCTCCATTTTATAGGCCAAATTATATCCCTCTGTGATGTTCCCTTAAGTCATGATTACCTTCCAGCTTCTTACTTTATTAGAAAGGTTTCCTGCAGAGCAGGTAAATTATATCCACAGTTTCTCTCTGTGAAATCTTGTCTGTTTCTTCTTCCATAAATTGCTATCGTACATGACCTCCGTCAGTAAATCCATTCACACTGTCTGCCACTTAGCTATAATTTTCTAGGTGGTCCCAACAATATCAATTCTGTACTTAGTTTTACATCTGTTTCTTATTATTGTAATTATGCTTGCAGATCTTTGATTTTTATGAATTTCCCCTGGGGCCCTGTCACAGGGTGCTTTACTCACCCCAGGTGCACTCTGTTGTGGCCACAGCTGGGCATTAAGTCTGCCAGTTTGACACCTCTTTTGGTAAGAGCTCTCTCCATGTTTCTTGCTGTCTGTCAGGCCTTGACTGCTCCCTCTCTATGTCTTTGGCCTCTAGCTAGATCACTGTAGTTTTCTCCTTTGGGGGTGGGAGGAGATTTGTTTACCAACCATCCCAAGCAATCTACTGCCCAGTGGCTGATAGGAAAACCTAGGCCTGACCTCTTCTCCAACTCCAGAGAAAGCCCTGGGACCCAGATAATGTCTGCACTGTTCCATACCTTAGCATTGTTTACCTAGACTGCTTCATATATTGCCTCAGTCAGGTACCTTTTCCACCCACTTCCAATTATGTCTTTCCTGAGGGACAGGTCTCATCTCGGGACATCCTTCCTGCAGCCCCTTTCTGCCATCAGCTACCTGTCTTTATATGGGTTCTTACCTATCAACATGAGCATATTCTCTAATTAATTCTTCATACTACCTGGGTCCTTCTGTAGGTGCAGATGAAGCAGTAAACTGGCCCTCCTTCACCTGAACCCCCTGGGTTAAATCCCACATTGTACCCCCACTTTAGAAATACAACATAAGTGCCTTACCAGTACTTGGCTGCCATCTCTTTCTAAGGAGGTTTTTTCCTCCTCATTTTTTCAATTTCCCTGAAGTGGAGCTGGTTGAATGGCTGGCCTATTTTTTGTTTGTTTGACTGGTTTGGTGTCACTTACAAAAAATAGAAGATTTTTGTTTGGAATGAGCCCAATTTTGGTTAATCAAAACCATCCATTTTGGATTGTTTCCTAGGACAACAAAAATGATTAAGGGTCTGGAGCACAAGACCTATGAGGATAGGCTGAGGGATTAAGGCTTGTTTAATTTACAGAAGAGAAGACTTAGAGGTGATTTAATAAGAGCCTTCAACTTCCTGAAGGGGAGCTCTAAAAGGGAGGGTGAGAAACTGTTCTCGGTGGTGTCAGATGGCAGAACAAGGAGTAATGGTCTGAAGTTGAAGAGAGAAAGGTGTAGGTTAGATATTAGGAAAAACTACTTCACCAGGCGGGTGGTGAAGCACTGGAATACGTTGTTTAGAGAGGTGGTGGATTCTCCATCCCTTGAGGTTTTCAAGTCCTGGCTGGACAAGGTCCTGGCTGGGATGACTTAGTGGGGGTTGATCCTGCTTGAAGCAGGAGGCTGGACTAGATGACCTCCTGAGATCCCTTCCGGCCCTGTGATTCTGTGTCTCACATCTCAAGAGAGTGCCCTAACAGGGTCAAAGGTTATTGGGAATAGTGGATGAGGGAGCGGTGCCACCATCACTGATGTTTCCTGTCCAATTTGTGCTTATTTTTGGGTTGATGGAAACAGCATTTCTTAGTGAATAAACTCCTCACCTGAAAAATGGCACCAAGCTTTACCCTGATACACTTTGCTTATGGCTTCCATACATCCTTGGAATATCAGTCATTGTCATGTCTTGCCCCCTCTGTTGTATGCATTCCCTCTTTCAGTATTTTCCGTTTGGCTTCTAAGGACCAGTGGGTTTCTGTGGGAATTTACCCACACATCCTCTTTGTTGAGCACCAAGATAAAGGATTCAATTAATGTAAAACTTGAACCCCTTATGAACTCTTTCTTCTATTTGCCACCTTTGCTTTTCATATCAATTGTTGTACACTTAGGCTACGTGTACACTACAGTGATCCTTCGAAAGAAGTTCTTGCGGAAGATCTCTTCCAGAAAAACTTCTTTTGAAAGTGAACATCCACACACTAAAAAGCGGATCGAAAAAATTGATCCACTCTTGTGATAGAGTGTCCACACAGCCCCTGCTCTTTCAAAAGAATGGGCCTGGGATCGAAAAATCCAGCACCAAAAAAGGCCCCTGGGGCATCAATACATGTTTTTTTTTTCTGAAAGAATCTTTCAGCAAAAGGTATTCTTCCTCACCTGGGAGAGGAAGAGGGCCTCCAGAAAAAGTGCTGCATTCTTCCGATTTAATATCAAAAGAATGCATTTTGTGCGTAGACGTTCTGTGGGATTTTTTGAAAGAGCCCCAGCTTTCTAAAAAGAACTTGCTAGTGTAGATGTCGCCTTATCATAGAATACTAGGACTGGAAGGGATCTCAAGAGGTTATCGAGCCCTGCCCTAATGGCAGGACCAAGTACTGTCTAGACCATCCCTGAAAGACATTTATCTAACCTGTTCTTAAATATCTCCAGAGATGGAGATTCCACAACCTCCCTAGGCAATTTATTCCACTGTTTGACCACCCTGACAGTTAAGAAGTTTTTCCTAATGTCCAACCTAAACCTCCTTTGCTGCAGTTTAAGCCCATTGCTTCTTGTTCTATCCTCAGAGGCCAAGAAGAACAAGTTTTCTCCCTCCTCCTCATGACACCCTTTTAGATAACTGAAAACTGCTGTCATGTCCCCCCCTCAATCTTCTCTTTTCTAAACTAAACAAGCCCGATTCTTTCAGCCTTCCTTCATAAGCCATGTTCTCTACACCTTTGGTCATTCTTGTTGCTCTTTTTTGGACTCTCTCCAATTTCTCCACATCTTTCTTGAAATGCAGTGCCCAGAACTGGACACAATACTCCAACTGAGGCCTAATCAGGGCAGAGTAGAGCAGAAGAATAACGTCTTGTGTTTTGCTCACAACATACTTGTTAATGCATCCCAGAATCACGTTTGCTTTTTTTTTGCAACAGCATCACACTGTTGACTTGTATTTAGCTTGTGGCCCACTATAACCCTAGATCCCTTTCTGCCATACCCCTTCCTAGACAGTCGCTTCCCAAATGATTTTCTGTAAATATTTTCTCCTCTTTACTTTGCTGCTCCTGCTTTCTGTATACCTCTTAATTCTCATAATTTTGGCATACTCTTTATTATAGACATCTTCCTTTTATTCTTTTTTCATATTGCTAATGACAGTTACAGCTCTTATGTAATTAATTTATTATCTCAGAACACTTGTCTATTTTTTCTTTCATTTTAATCAGAAGTTCCATAATGCTTCCAAAATCTGTACACTTGAACCTTATGAGTTCTGATATTATTGAAGCATTTTTGCTGTTGCTTACAAAAACCCAAACTTACTGTCGTCATTGCAATGATCCTTCCCAGTGCCCTGTTCCCTTTTCTCTATTTCTCCCCTCCTGTCTGCTTTGTAAGTACAACAGCTTTTCAAGGATATAGTATTCTGCCAGGGCAGGGATGACCCATTTTTATTTTGTGTCATTTTTCAAAGACAAAAGAAGGTGAAACTGTTCAAGACAGTCATTGTGATTAATTGGTCTGTGCTACCTGTCCCAAAATGCAGAATGAAATTGGGACATTTTCCCTCCCAAAGCTAAAGTCACAAAAAGCACTAGCTGTTTCTCTAATAAGCAAAAGGTATGCACATCTGCCACTTGACATATAAATGATTTAGAAATGCTCAGTTGTATTAGTTAGATCAAAGCAATAGTGCACGTCTATGTTTATAATTATTTCATCACTTGTTCCCCCCCTCCCTGCTCCTTTTGGTAGCCATCCAGTGATCCTTTCTGAAATGACATGTTTCTTACTAGTGTTCAGTTCCATTTTTGGGCTAGAGCCACCAATAATAAATAATTTCCACTTCCTCCTCTGTGTGATAACATTGCAGATGAATGAACTATTTACCTTGAATGTTGATAGCAATGGAAAGTAAACCTATGGTACCTACATGGACTGTGGCAGCTGAGAATCTAACAATCACTAATGAATTTCCCTCAAAACACTCCTTGAAGTGGGAAAGTGATATTCCCATTTTATTGGTGGGGAACTGAAGCAGAGGAGCTCTCAGCCTACAAACAGTTAGAAGTTTAACTTTACTAGAGTGATTCCTTCCAATGAAATTACCAGGGCTACTTACAGTACTAAAGCTCTGCATGTGGGCGTTTGCAGAGTCAGATCAGAGCAACTCAGTAATTTGCCCATGGTCACACCCTCAGCAGGGGAACTAGAGGTGCAAAGGGTGCTACAGGACCCCTAGGGTCCCAGCTCTCAGCTGCCACCTTGCATGCTGGGGACTCTGCTGCTGACCCTGTAAGCTGGTGGATTCTGTTCCTGACCTCACTGGGTGGGGTGGACAGGAGAAATGAGGCTGGATTTCAGTTCTCCTCTGCCCTTAAAAATGTTCGTATGCCACTGGTTACACAGAAATTCTGAAAAGAGTTGGGAACTGGTCTCCAGATTCCCAGTCCAGTGCCTTAATTAAAAGATCATTTGTAAATATGAGACATCAAGTTAAAATAGGAAAGCAGTCCAGTAGCACTTTAAAGACTAACAAAATAATTTATTAGGTGATGACCTTTCGTGGGATAGACCCACTTCTTCAGACCATAGCCTTACCAGAACAGACTCAATATTTAAGGCGCAGAGAACCAAAGCATACTTGGCTTCATCTAATTCTTGACCTTCCTCCCCGCCCCTTCTACCCCTCTACACTCTGATTTGCTCACCTTGATAATTTTTTTCTGATTTGTCCTCCTTGATTACTGTTTTTGATTCTCTATGCCTGAAATATTGAGTGTGTTCTGGTAAGGCTATGGTCTGAAGAAGTGGGTCTGTCCCACAAAAGCTCACCTAATCAATTATTTTGTTAGTCTTTAAAGTGCTACTTGACTGCTTTTTTTGTTTCGATAGTATATAGACTAGCATGATTCCCTCTCTGTTACTATAGAACCAAAAATAGTTACGAAGGTTGACAAATCAGAAAAATTGTAATGAAGGTGGGCAAATCAGAAGAGCAGAGGAAGAAAGATATTTTAGACACCACTTTTTTTTTAGTTTAATATTAAAACTGACTTTAAAAAAAGTAGAGGAACACAACCCTACGTTGGGATGCTGTCAGAGCTCACAAATATGTCAGTGTAGTGCAAGGTCAGCATGTGTACAGAAGACCTATTGAAGGTATTGTTTGAAATGATGGTAGTAGATATTCTTTCAATAAAACCTGCTGTCTCATGCTGCTGGTAATGCTATTATCTCTTGAACAAGAGCTTGTAGTGAAGTTTTGACCACTTGTGATCATTAAAAATCTTGATACCTTTTGTAAGAACAGAGGTGTCAGCCTCAACATTCTTCCTGCATCATAATTGGTGTTACTGCATTCCATATCCCTAGACTTGCCTGCATTTCAATTAATTTCCATACTCTTCTTCACTTGTCCAGTGCTGTTGGGGAACATTGTTGTGCCCTGCTCAATAATAGCTATTATGCATCACACCAGAGAGTGAAGTGCATGATGCGATGGCTTTACATAATAATCTATTTTAGGCAGAATAGGAAAGTTGAGCTCCTTCATTATTTAATGTTGTAAGCAGATAGAAAGGCAGGAGGGTTTTGTTATTTGTTGTGAAAATGTTGATAGGGAAGACTATGACAGAGTTCCTAACTATGACTTAGCAGGTACGCAACTGTATAATCTGAATCACGGTCATAGATATTCTCTCCTTGCACTGAAAAGAGAATGTCTTAATGATCTCCATGGTAATTGTTGTGAGACTTGGACTTTACCTTCCGGTAGATGTCCCTGAGCCAAGAAGCAGAGACAAAGTACTCTTAGGCACACACTTATTTTCATTTACCAGCTGTCACAGTTGCACTTCACTGTCTGCATCAACTGTCAAGTGTCACATGGATGGAGGATTTCTTTGGATTTCTAAGCAACAAAGGATTTTTTTCTAATTAATTTAAAATAACAAGAGACATCTTAATCACTATTAACATAAAACCCAGAGTTCTTAGATTTTATATTAATGTGTATAAGGTTTTTTTCCCCAAAGGGCTTATGAAGGATGTTTAATTGAGCAATAGCAGCCTGTAGAAGCACATCTTAGACATGAAGGTGGAGGACCTTTCTCAAGAGAGACTTGTAAAACATATAAGTAATTAAGAAGTATGGCAAACTGTGTTCCAGTACACAGCAAACAGGCATAACTGAAAAGTCTACATTCTGTTTTAACATTGTAATGAAAAATAGACAGGCTTGCTAAGTATGGTGAATGCTAAAACACAGATACTATGATGCTATTATCTGTTGGACAAGACCTCATGCTGAAGTATGAAATGTGCGTATCTCATGTTTACATAAGAGAGTCGGGGGGCAGTGCTGGCGGGGGGAGACCCCACAGCCCTGTGGCTGGAAGCTGGTTGGGCAGCACCTGGCCAGCAGAGCCAGCCCTCTGTTCCCTGACCAGTGGGGTATGGAGACCTGCAGCCCCACGGCTGGAAAGTGGCTAGGCAGTGCTCAGATGGCAGACCCACCCGGGGGGGTTCCTGGCTGGGGGGCAAGGGTCCCCCACTGCCCTGTAGCTGGGAACCGGCTGAGTTCCCAGCCCAGCTCCCAGCAGCAGCCCCAGATAAGGCTGCCACTTGGTTTCCCTCTCCTTGCTGCTTATGGGCTGGTCAGTTTTCCGGGTCTTGCAAGCAGCAGGGAGACTGGAATCAGGCTGCCCCTTGGTTCCCAGCTCCCCACTGCTCTGGAAACCAGGAAACTGACCAGTCCTGGTCGGCTAGTCAGTTTCCCATCTCCTGCAAGCTACTCTTGACTTTTGCAAAAATTTGAGTTACGTGGGAGTTGCAAGAATGCAGCCCCCGTGTAACTTGCGGATTTATTGTACTGCACAGTGGGGTTTGTTTGTTGTCAGACCCTGAGGTAATCCAGTTTGTTAGAGCTATTCTGGGGTCATCTTTGACAATTCATATATACTCACTCTGGCCTCATGGCTGATTGCTAATTATTAGCGCTGTTAAAGGCCTGACTAATTTCAAGTTATGTAGCAGGGCTTATACATGTCTCCTTGGCTATGCTTATATTAAAAGCTGAAAATGTGATCCCCCTGCTTGAGTACACATACTCACAGTAGCTTGAGGGACCTAATGGGAGCAGAAATAGTAGTATGACTGCAATGGCATGGGCGGCAGTGGCACAGCTCAGCTGTCCCAAGTGTTTAGTCACCAATTTCAGGAGTGTTTGCATTGGGCATGGCTTAGTCTTGCTCCTCCTACTACTCATGTTATCTCAGCTATGCTATTATTTATACTCACTCTAGCTCTTGTCCAGATACTTTGAGTATGTATATGTACATGAACTGGGGAAATCGCTTCTCTCACTTGTTGAGTAAATGTAGCCCATGTGTAGCCAACAGGAGCCAGATTCTATCCTGAGTAAAACCCATGTGACCCAGCTGGCATGCGTTTGTTTGCATGGATATAAATGAGGGCAAGATATATGCCTATATTTTAAGGTTACCTTAAAATGATCCATAATGCTCCCTTTTCTTCTGAGAAGCAGGGATAATGAGATACATCACATCAATTTGATATTTTGAAGAATGTGACATAAGAATTAGAGCAGCCTGGGTGATTGCCTTAAAATTTTTAGCAAAAAGTTTGTTGCAAACTGAAAAAAATGCAAATCTTTAGTTCTGCATTTTTAAAATTGTAGCTATGCCATTTATTGAAGTATACAACATTAATGTAATGATTCATTAAGAAAAAACAAGTCAGACTGAAGAAAGGTGTGTCTCCATTCCAGGGGTTTGAATTTCACAGAGGTGAACCTATCTAATCAGAAACATTTTCCTTATCTGTATAAATTACTGCAACAGTAGATATTATTTGCAGCTTTTAATAAGATTTGGGAGTAACAGCTATTTAAAGTTATTGAACTGTGCCCAACAATACATGGGATTTGGTTTTCTATTTTAATAATAGCGCAAAATACAGGCATTCCAACGCTCACAAGCATGACTATAAAACATGAAACAAATACTTCTAGGATTTACTCTTTTAGCTTATTTTTAAAACAAGCAAAATGTAATTCAGCCTAATTATTTAATGACATAGGATGCTCCATCTAGAAATGAGTAATTGTGAAAAAACTACTAAATAATGAAAGCACAAGCAATAATCCATGTGAAATATTTGATATTACATCTTTCTATTACTTTAACTTCCTGATATTAAATCAAACCTATGGTAATTCCCCAGTGATGGCATCCAGGCAATCTACTTTAAAATGACTCTTTAGAAATTTGCCACTTTGAAGTAACAATAATAGATATCTCTGTTATAGCACTTTCTAAAGGAGTTCAAGGGGGTTGCAGATGGGGAAATTAAGACGCAAAAGAAGGAAGTGATTTGTCCAGCTCCCATAGCAAACCAGTGGTGGAGCTACACAATGAACCAATTTCTCTTGTGTTTTTGTCCAAGGCCATCAGCCACAGTAACTTTGTTTTGGTTAGAATACCTATAAATGAAGAATGATGCATCTGGCTATCAAAGCTTTAGTAGATAAAACCACTTCAGATATCTAACCCATTATTATCTAGTTTTGGTATTTCCTGAGCTAGATAATGAGGCTAGGAGAGTGTCAATCCCTTTGAGTGGCTTAAGGCAAGACACATGAAAATGTTATAACAGGGATCAGCAACCTACGGCATGGGTAAAAAGAGTGGCACATGAGCCGATTTTCATTGCACTGCATTACATGCACTGCATGTGAAGTGGGAGCTCAGGCCTGTCCCTCCTCCCTCATGCAGCCAGGAGCTTGCTCAAAGCCGCATGTGGGCTAACAAAAAACCAGCTAATGCTAACAATCAACAACTAAATGGTATGTGGTAATGGTCATAATGGTAACTGTATCTTAATTTATTTATGAATGAAGCTATTGTAAGCAGGACTGTGAGTGACTGTAAAAAGTATCACTGGCACTTGGATCATACATACAGGTCAAAAGACCACATTTCAGCACTCCGCCTCAGACAGGTTGCTGACCCCTCCCATATAACATTGAACACCAAAGATAACTTATGAGTCATTTTAACTCCTTAGGCTCAGCCCTGTGTGAGAGAGAGTGCATGAACTGCATCACTACCTTGTTATTCCTCTGCTCCTTTTAAAGACTGCAGATTACTTCCCCCATCTGTCTAGCCAACTCTGCTCATCGGCAGATAGGGGCTCATCAGCCACTTCCACACACTTGCTCTCTGGTAGAGTGTAGTCTCTGAGCTCTGCAAAGCACTTGGGCCCAGCTCCAGATACCACTAGCACAGCTGACACAGGAAGTTCAAGGTAGAAGGAAGCCCTGCATAACCAAGTTTGGACTAATGACAGTCTATGCCTGTGCATTCTAATGTCAATTCCTTTTTTCCCCTTTCACAAAAATCCCCTTTCACTGGCTATTCAAATTCAATTCCTTTGTTCAACTCATTAGTTATATGACCATTCAGTAACTGAATGCCATGTATATTGTCCAGTATATAAGGCACTACACTGCAAATAAATAATTCAGGTCTAGTGTATTTATTTTTCTTGCCATGAAGCCATTGTGCCTTTTTAAACCAGTATTTTGTGGAAAGACCTCCTCAGAGACACTACATTTATCAACCTTTCAGTACAGGCCCGAAATAATAACCATGACTTTAAAATTTCCCACAGTACTTCCAGCCCCACAAATGCTGTTAATTTATTGTTATTTTTCTACATCTGCATGTGTCACCTTTGGACAAAATAGGTTTTATTAATGTGACCAACATAATTCATAACAAGACATGGAAATATTCAGAAATGCTGAATTAAATAGGCTAGAATTAGCCAGTGATGTGTGATATACCACACAGCAACTTTAGTGTGTTATCATATCTCAAATGCACAAGCTGGTGAATTTAAAAATAGACACTTTAAAGGGCACTGTCCCAAAGCAACTTCATTGTCTACATTGGCATTGTATCTACTTCAGTGGTTCTCAAACTGTGGGTTGGGACCCCATTTTAATGGGATCACCAGGGCTTACTTAAAGTTGGGGTGGCTCTGGGCTGAAGGCTGAGCCCCACCACTTGAGGCCCAAAGCTGAAGCCCCAGGAATTCGGCACTGGGTGTCTGGGGTCTGATTACAGTGCCTCTAGCTGGGGCTGAAGCCCTTGAGCTTTAGCTGAGACTGCTTTTCTAACCAGAGTAATGGGGCTCTGGCTTTCGGTCCTAGACCTGGGGCAGTGGGAAGCAGATGGACTCAGGTTTCCATTCCCCCAAGCTGGGGTTGTGTAGTAGTTTTTGTTGTCAGAAGAGGGTAGCAGTGCAATGAAGTTTGAGAACCCCTGTTTTACTGAATTTAGACCCCCTGCTATACAGAAATATTTGTCTGGACAAAATATCAAGGGTGCAAACTGATTGTGAAGGGATTATTTCAGAGATCTTTTAATGAAAAGCAAGAGTCTAAAAGCAAAAGCCTAAAAGCCATGCAAGTTGAATACTTAGGAGAAAATGAAAGCATGGTTTGCTATTAAATAGCTTCAGTGTTGCACAGTATGAGACGGACTCAACATAGTTCCAACCTATTATCCAAATTCCTTCATTTTTTCAGGTTTGAAGCAGGTTCTTTAACAGTACAAGTATTGTTATTTGATTCTATAACACCATGGGTGTGCATCTTGCTTTATAGACACATTCAAGAAGATAAGTTCTTAAAATATAACAAAGAACAAGAGAGGCAGGTCTTGAGAAAGAAAAGAGATGTGGGGTTTGGACCATGTGTTAATAAGACAAAACAAGAAAATCCTATAACTTGATATATGTTGCCACACACATTTTCTGAAGACAATGGCAAATTTTGAGTTTCCCAATGATACCTTACAAAGCACAGCTGGTAAAGTTACAATAGGGTGTAGGGCATGAATGGAGGGATGTACTGCATCACAGGACTAAACCACAGTCTTTGCCACAGTGATGTAGCTAGGGCATGAAAAGGAGACAGGTACAGTTTTTTGGTGGATAGACAATAATGGGGGAGAGGAAAGAGGGATGGAGACTCCTGGGGGCAGGAAAGATCAGGCATGCCGGAAGGATCCAGTGCTCTGAGGGTAAGGAATGGGGAGGGGCCACAGGAGGGATCTGGAGCTCAGGAGACAGGGGCAGGAAGGGGTGAGGGGCTCAGTGCACAGGAGAGATTTGGTGCCCTGGGGAGAGCAGACAGGAGGACTTGTCCCCCACTAGCCCCCTCTTACTGCTCAGCACCCAGACGTGCAACATTGATCTCCTGCCATCACTGCATGTTGCTGCACCAGTTTCCGACCCCATAAGTATTCCCATCCACTCCTTCTTCCCTGTGAGGCTAGTGTTGGGGCCTGAGACTGGGGCTGCAGCATGCAATGCCAGCAGGAGAGCAATGCAGCTAGGTGGACCTGGATGCAAAGTGGGTGGGCCATGGCCTACCTGAAGCAATGTCTCTGGTTTGCCAGCACCACCTCTTGAAGGTTCAGTCTTCTTCTTGTCAGCAGCATCACCTTCCCAGGATTCACAGCCATAAGGTTCTGTGGAAAATAATCAGGCTTTTCGGCAGTCAAACTGACATATATTTTGAGATGCTGGGTTTTTCCATGTTTTCATAAGAAGCAAGTGGCTGAATGGGCATCCTTAGTCATATCCTGATTTCTTTGAAGCAGGCTCATTAGTTGGGATTGTACATAGCCAAGCAAATTAAATTCACCTACTGTCTGTACAGCTTGACCCTTAACTGTGATGTCCATCTGCACTTTGTTGTTGGATGTTTCCACATACGTTTTATATTTTCACCATATTCAGGGATAGTCTGTATTCCTCACTAAAGCTAAGGCTGGATTACAGGGTTTTGTCAACAAAATGGCCGTTTTGTTGACAAAACCCGAGGAGGTGACCTTCCACATTTGGAAGTTCTGGAGCCACTGCTGGTCATCCTACTGCCCCGTGACCAGCCGATTCCCCCAGTCAGAACTGGTACGATGTCTCCAGAGCCGCCTGTGCACTGGGGGTGGGGCAGGTGCAGGTGTGAATGTCCTGAAGCCATGGTGATATCCTTGCAGGTGGTCTTGGGCTTGTCCTTCATGAGGAAGAGGAGTACAGCTGTCAGGAAGTTCAGCAGCTACTGCAGCATCTCATTGTGGGGCCACCGCAAGACTGGAGGCAGCTCCAACAGCATGGCTCCCAGAGACCAGCTGTGTCACCCACTGAGATGCAAAGCCCCATGCTAGCAGTGCTCTCCCTCAAGGAGGTAGGCATGCCTAGAGCCAAGGCAGGGAACGGGTGTCTGGTGGGGTATGTCTCACTGGGAAGGACCTGGTGACATGCAACCCTATCTGCTGTGGTTCTGGTTGGCTGTTTTGCCAATGGGGCAGCTGGGCAGTCCAGCCACTCTGTCTACAGAGCAGAGTGCTCTTTCGATCTGCCTAGTGGTCTGGACACAATCTGTTGACAGAAGTTTTATCACAAGGTATCTTCAGATACAAACTTCTGCCGACAAATCCCTGCAGTCTAGGCATAGCCTAACTGTTTTACAGACTCCAGTATTTGTTGCGTCAGTGGTTGCAGGAAAGAGCAATGTATCTGAGGTCAGTTAAGAAGTGTCCATCAGTGGAAATAGCAGCTGCTTTTACTTTGTTACGTCCAGGGCCTATCTCATAATAAATCATGCTTACTTGCTGAAAAGACTTGGAGACAGAATGAACCTTGTCTCACTCATTCCAATGGAAACCCACATGTTGTTGCCCACTGCTGTTTGCATCTAGGTCTGATGTAGTCAGTGAAACTCAGGAGCAATGGGTGTTTATACTCGCTGTGCTTTTGGCTTACATGTGCCTCTCTGAAACCCACTTGTGAAGGTTCTAGTTCTGCCTCTGTCATTCACACAATGCACTCCAGAGCAGCACTTTATATGCATTGTGACAGATTACTGGCCAGAAAGCCTGAGTCAGAGCTCTATCATGGCAGCTCCTCCTTAAGAAGGTAATGGGAGATGGCTGAGCAAACCCAGGCCTAATAGCTGGTAGCTGTGAGCCCCTGAGCAAAGGGGTTACATAAGGCAGCTGGTAGAATGTAGAAGAGAGAGTGCAGGAATGTTAGAGAGAGGGAGGGGAGGTGCCAAGGTGTGGAAAGCTCTGAAGGATGACTGTGATTGGCTGTATATAGGAGGTGGTGGGACTTTCACACATAATAAAAGCATGGGAGCCTGGAATGGGAGTGGTCTCTGCTTTGTTTGTGGACAGAACTGAAGCCTGGGGCCTAGAAGCAGGAGAGGCCCTTCTAAAGTATGCAATATCAGAATGATGGTAAGAGAGTTACTGCACTCATTATATCTCCTTTCCTTGGTAAGGGCAGCAAGATTCCTTTTGTTCAATCATCAAAGCAGGTTTTAGCCTTATAGGCATCACAGCACCTTTCTAGATGAGATTGATATTACCAGCTCAGATCACTTCTGGAAATTCTGCTGGTATGATATCTACCTCAGTGCTTTCCCAGGCTTCATTACAATAATAGCATGCATCACTTCCTCTCACAACTCCCATTGATGGCTCCCATTCCATACTCTTTTGTTGCTGTTGTCCTGTATTGTAAGTGGCTGCGATGAGGCATATGGACTGGCAGAGTCTGTATTTGATATCATTCGTAGCTCTGCCATTGTTATCTTTTATTTTGCCTGGTCTTAGGGAAACCTTTTTAGTAAGAAATCTGATCACTGACAAGATATCTTTCATGTTATTACACCTTTTATAATTCTCAAGTTCCCTGCAGTTTGCCACAATGTGTTCACTTATGTCTCATCTAGAATCACAGAATCCTAGAAGACTAGAACTGGAAGGAACTTAGAGAGGTCATCAAGTGCAGTTTAAGTCCATTGCTCCTTGTCCTATCCTCAGAGGCCAAGAAGAACAAGTTTTCTCCCTCCTTGTTGTAACCTTCTTTAAGATACTTGAAAACTGCTATCACATCCCCTCTAAGGCTTCTCTTTTCTAAAATAAACAAGCCCAGTGCTTTCAGTCTTCCTTCATAGCTCATGTTCTCTGTCATTCAGTCATTCTTGTTTCTCTTCTTTGGACCTTCTCCAGTTTCTCCCCATCTTTCTTGAAATGTGGTGCCCAGATCTGGACACAATACTCCAACTGAGACCGAGTCAGCACTGAGTAGAGCAGAAGAATGACGTCTCATGTCTTCTTCACAACACTCCTGTTAATGTAGTCCGGAACCATGTTTGATTTTTTTGCAACAGCATGACACTATTGACTCTCATTTAGCTTGTGGTCCACTATGACTCCTAGATCCCTTTCTGCAGTACTCCTTCCTAGAAAGTCGCTTCCCATTCTGTATGAATGAAGCTTATTAGTCCTTCCTAAGTGAAGTACTTTGCATTTGGCCTTATTAAACAACATCCTATTTACTTCAGACAATTTTTCCAGTTTGTCCAGATCATTTTGAATTATGAGCCTATCCTCCAAATAGTTGCAACCTCTCCCAGCTTGGTATCATCTGTAAACTTAATAAGTATAGTCTCTATCGTGTCTAGGCTAGCCCCCAACTTCAAAGGGGGCATGGTAATTAGGGTGTCAGGAGATTACTAAAGAAGTGCTGCAGTGCAAAAGTAGCATTTCATTAGGCTAAATCTCCCCCACAACAACTTCGAAGTGTGCAACTTCCAAGTGCCAGCTTCTGTGTAGCCGTGGGTCAGCTGCGGGTGCTTCGAAGTGCCTGCGCTCCTTCAAAGTCCCTTTACTCCAATTTTGAGGAAGTTGGTGCGAGGGAGATTTAGCACAATGAAATGCTGCATGTGCACTGCAGCTCTTCATTAGTAATCTCCTGACAGCCTAGTTACCATGCCCCATTTGAAGCTGGGGGCAGGGCTAATCTAGACACAGCCAATGCCAGTATCTATATTGTTGATGAAGATATTGAATAGAACTGATCCCAAAACAGACCTCTGCAGAATGCCAGTTGTTATGACCTTCCAGCCCGACTGCAAACCATTAATAACTACTCTCTGAGAATGGTTATCCAGCCAGTTGTGCACCCACCTTCTAGTAGCCCCATCCAAGTTGTATTTGCCTAATTTATTGATAAGATCACACAAGACCATATCAAATGCCTTACTAAAGTCTACATATATCACATACACCACTTCTCCCTTATCTACAAGACTTGTTATCCTATCAAAGAAAGTTATCAGATTGGTTTTACATGATTTGTTCTTTACAAATCAATGCTGGCTGTTACCTATCACCTTATTTTCTTCCAGATGTTTGCAAATGAATTCCTTAATTACTTGCTCCATTATCTTTCCAGGAACAGACAAACTGACTGGTCTGTAATTCCCTGGGTTGCTCTCATTCCCCTTTTTATAGATGGACACTATATTTGTCCTTTTCCAGTCTTCTGGAATCTCTCCCAACAGCCAGGACTTTTTGAAGATGATAGCTAAAGGTGCTGATAACTCCTCTATCAACACTTCGAGTATTCTAGGATGTTTTTCATCAGGCCCTGGTGACTTGCAGACATCTAACTTTTCTACATAATTTTTAACTTGTTCTTTTTTTATTTGATCTTCTAAACCTACCCCCATCTCACTAGCATCCCCTACGTGAGACATTTCTTCATCATACTTTTTGGTGAAGACTGAAACAAAGAAGTCGTTAAGCACCTCTGCCATTTCCATGTTTACTGATATTGTTTGTACCTCCTCACTGAGTAGTGGACCTACCCTGTCCTTGGTTTTTCCTCTTGCTTCTAATATATTTATAGAATGTCTTCTTGTTACCCTTTATGCCTCTAGCTAGTTTGAGGTCGTTTTATGCCTTTGCCTTTCTAATGTTGCCCTTGCATACATGTATTCTTTGCTTATATTCATCCTTTGTAATTTGTCCTGATTTCCACTTTTTATATGACTCCTGTTTGATTTTGAGATCATGCAAGATCTCCTGGCTAAGCCGAGGCAGTCCTTTTTTACCATACTTTCCACCTTTCCTATGCAGTGGTAAAGCTTGCTCTTGGGGCCTTAATAATGTCCCTTTGAAAACCTGCCAACTCTTTTCAGTTGTTTTTCCTCTTAGTTTTGCTCTCCCTAGCTACGTCTACACGTGAAGCCTACTTCGAAGTAGCCTATTTCGATGAATAACGTCTACACATCGTCCACGGCTGGCAACGTCGATGTTCAACATCGATGTTGCACAGCACCACATCGAAATAGGCGCTGCAAGGGAACGTCTACATGCCAAAGTAGCACACATCGAAATAGGGATGCCAGGCACAGCTGCAGACAGGGTCACAGGGCGGACTAGCGCTTCCGGGGCAACAGCTAGCCGCTCCCTTAAAGGGCCCCTCCCAGACACACTCAGCCTGCACAGCACGCAGTCTGAAGAGCCATAGGCACGCAGACCTCGGGCGACGCAGTCATGGACCCCCAGCAGCAGCAACAGCAGCCAGAGGTCCACCCAGCCCTCTCTGCAGGAGCAGGGCTCACCCTGATCCATGCCATGAGGGAGGCAGCTGAGCACCTCCTTGCCACACCGGAGGAGGAGCGGCCTGCAGGGGAGCAGGACTCCACCCCCAACCATGCAGCACCCCGACCGTCCCCCCCCGCCTCACACACCGCCGCCTGTGGAGCTACCCCACCAGCACTGACTGGTGGGAGCGGCTGGTGCTTGGGGAGTGGGACGACGACAGCTGGCTCAGGAACTTTAGGATGAGCCGGCAGACATTTATGGAGCTGTGCCAGTGGCTCACCCCCGCACTCAGGCACCAGGACACTGCCATGCGGCGTGCCCTCCCAGTGGAGAAACGGGTCGGCATCGCTGTCTGGAAGCTGGCCACTCCAGACAGCTACCAATCCGTGGGCCAGCAGTTTGGCATCGGCAAGGCCACCGTCGGGGCTGTCCTCAGGGAGGTAAGAGGACCTGGTGGTGGGGGGAGGGCAGGGGGGCCCTGGCAGGGCAGGGGAGGGGAGGGCCCGGGGGCCCGGGCAGGGCAGGGCCACGCACACCCTGCTCACCCCTCATTGGTGCTCTCCCATGTGCTTTTCCTGCAGGTCGTGCGTGCCATCAACGCCATGCTCCTCCACAGGCTCGTGAGGCTGGGGGACCCAGATGCCACCATCACGGGCTTTGCCACACTGGGCTTCCCCAGTTGCTTCGGGGCTCTGGATGGGACTCACATCCCCATCCGCGCCCCGCAACACAGTGGAGGACGGTACATCAACCGCAAGGGCTACCACTCAGTGGTCCTCCAGGCCGTGGTGGACAGCTGGGGCCGTTTCCAGGACGTTTATGTGGGCTGGCCTGGCAGCACCCACGACGCCCGGGTTTTCCGGAACTCGGGCCTGTGCCACCGGCTGGAGGCGGGGACCTACATCCCCCAGCGGGAGATCCCTGTGGGGGACACCATCATACCCCTCTGTGTCATCGCAGATGCGGCATACCCCCTCCGGCCCTGGCTCATGCACCCGTACACGGGCCATCTCTGCCAGCCAGGAGCACTTCAACCAGCGCCTGAACCACGCGCGCCAGGTGGTGGAGCGCTCATTTGGCCACCTCAAAGGGCGCTGGAGATGTCTCCTGACCCACTTGGATGCAGGCCCCAACAACATCCCCCAGATTGTGGGTGCCTGCTGAGCCCTACACAATCTGGTGGAGAGCAAGGGGGAGGCCTTTTTTCAGGGCTGGGCTGTGGAGGCCGGCAGGGCTGACGTGCAGCCACCCGCTGCCCCCAGTCGCCAGGTGGACCCCGAAGGGACCTGGGTCTGGGAGGCCCTGCGGGCCCACTTCAATGAGGCCACGGGGTGAACTCTGCCAGGCCCCTCACTGCCCCCCCACTTCCTCCACAACACTCCCTGCCCCTACTCCCACACCACGGAGCACCCAACAGCACCCACCCCACACTTCTGGACAAATAAAAGCATGCACTTATTAGTAAAATGAAACTGGTTTTCTTTGAACTGCTTTTTTAACTAATAACAACAAACTACGTACAAGACCTTCTAACTAAACTATTATATAAGTGAATAATAAAAAAGTTTGCATATATTATATGTACAAAAAACAGAAAACCAGGGATTACAAGGAAGGGGAGAACTATGTACATGGGGGCAGGGACGGGGCAAACGGGGGGCACAAATAAATAAGTCCTAAAACTATATACAAGGGGAGGGGGCCACGTCCTGGGCCCCACGCCCCTACAGTCCGGTACTGGGGGTGGGCGGCCAGGAGCCCCGCCTCAGCCGCAGCCCTGTCCGGGGCTGGCTGGGGGCCGGGCGGACCGGAAGATACGTCCGGCGAGTCTCAGCTGGCCCCAGGTGTCCCTTGGTGGTCCGGCCCTCGGTGGCTGGTGGCGGGGGGACGGCACGGCGACGAGCGGAGCAGCGGGTGGCGCGGCGGGTGGAGCACTCAGGGTGGGTGCAGCGGCAGCCGGCGCAGCATGGGGGGCCAGGTAGTCCACGAGGTGGTTGAACGTATCCATGTAGGCCCCCTATGCCTCTTGGCACCAGGCCAGCACCCGCTCCTGGAGGTGGAGGCGGCATTGCTCCACCCGCAGACGCTGCTCCGCGATCTCCAGCTGCCGACGATGGATGGCCAGCAGCTGGGGGTCCATCACCGGCATTTGGTGTTTCTGAGTCCGCCGTCTTGCCCACCGTGGGGCCGGTTGGTCCTCCGCCGAGGGGCTTGCCTGGAGCGATGGCCCCGGAGGGGTTTCCGGGACCATTGAAGCCTTGCCGGCGCTCTTTGGTCCTTCTGATGGTGCAGCTGTAGAACACAGGAGGGAGGGAAGAAGAGTGGAGACAGGTGTTAGTGTGGGCCCCAAGCCGTGGCCCTTGTCCCCCTATCCCTGTGCTGCAGGTTCCCCATCCCCGTCCCTGGGAGATGCTGCTGTGAAGGGGTTCACGGGTCCCCCTGCACTGCACCCCGTCCCCTGGCGGGAGTGACTCTCACTTCACTCAGCAGGGTCTGACAGGAGAGGTTTCTTAGGCCGCAGATGCCCAGTTTCTCCCAGGAGTGACAGTACAGCAGTCAGAGACTGTTCTTCCAACCCGTCCTGGGGAGAAGACCCCAAGGGGTGCCCCTCTGGGGTGTAGCTTTCCCCCTCCTCAGGCTGGCTGCCTTCCAGCTCTTCCTTCCCCTAGCCTCTACCTGTGGCCCCCCCCCCGATTCAAAGCCAGCTCTGCTCCTCCCTCCTCTTTGTTAAGGGCAGAGGTGTCATCTGCAAGTTGTAGCCCCAGGATCATCCTTTGCTCCTGGGAGCCATTCAGCTTGTTGCTCATATCTAGCCTGAGTCTCGCATTTGCACTCCCCCCACTCCATCACATGCTGCGGCGGCGGCGGCTGCTGCTGCTGCGGCGGCGGGGTGTCCCACCCCCTCCTCCCGGGGGACCCTAGAGGTTCCGCTCCCCCCTGCCCTCGGGATGGGGCATGGCACTGTCGTGCTTGGGGGGGGGGCAGGGGCTGATGCACTCCTGTGAGGGACATGGCCATCTGGGCATGTGGAGGGCCCTGGCCACATATCTATTACCCCCGCCTCTCAACCCCAGGGGTGTACACCAGGGGGGGTACATACCTGTAGGTCCACTCCCACGGTCCGGGGACACCCGGGGGGTGGACGCCCGGCTGCTGCTCCAGGATGGGAGGAGGATGTGCAGCCCCATGTCAGCGGAGGAGGAGTCCCCCTCCTCCTGCTGCGATGCCCCGGGGGTGGGCTCCAGGGGGGGCCCCCAGGGTGCGGGGCTTACCTCCGGGGCGGACTCCGGCTCCGGGGCCTGCTGGGGCTCCTCAGCCGAGGTATCAAGAGTGGCCAGGGGGGAGGAGGTGTGCCGGGGGCCCAGGATGTCCCTGAGCTCCCTGTAAAAGGGGCAAGTGACAGGGGCGGCCCCAGATCGGCCGGCCGCATTCTGTGCCCAGGCGTAACCCTGCCGCAGCTCCTTGACTTTACTCCGGACATGGTCCGGAGTGTGGGCAGGGTAACCCCGGGCAGCCAGGCCCTCGGCCAGCTGAGCGAACGCATCTGCGTTCCACCTCTTGCTCCCCATTACCTGGAGCACCTCCTCCTCACTCCAGAGCCCCAGCAGGTCCCGAAGCTCGGCCTCCGTCCAGGAGGGGCCCTGCTGCCGCTTGCCGGCCTGGCTGCCCTGGCTGCCCTGGCTCCCCTTGGGGGGGCTCCCCTGGGGACGCTGGGGGGGCTGCCGGCCGGCCATTGGTGCACTGGGGGGTTCTTGGGGCTGCCAAAGAGCGTGCAGGCTGGCCGCGTGTTATTGCTGCTGCCTGCACGTGCTCTCAGCTTCCTGCACAGAAAGGGAGGGGGCGGGGACCTTTAAGGGGGCAGCTCCACATGGCCACCATTGAGCTGAGGGGCTGCAGAGAGCGTCTCTCAACCCCTCAGCTGATGGCCGCCATGGAGGACCCCGCAATTTCGATGTTGTGGGACGCGCAACGACTACACGGTCCCTACTTCGACGTTGAACGTAGAAGTAGGGCGCTATTCCTATTCCCTCATGGTGTTAGCGGCTTCGACGTCTCGCCGCCTAACATCGATGTTAACATCGAAATAGCGCCCTACACGTGTAGCCGTGACGGGCGCTATTTCGAAGTTAGTGCCGCTACTTCGAAGTAGCGTGCACGTGTAGACACGGCTCCTGGGACCTTACCTACCAGCTCTCTGATTTTACTAAATCTGCCTTCCTGAAATCCATTGTCTCTATTTTGCTGTTCTCCCTACTGCCACTCCTTAGAATCATGAACTCTATGACTTCATGGTCACTTTCTCCCAAGATGCCTTCTGCTTTCAAATTCTCAACCAGCTCCTTCCTATTTGTTAAAATCAAATCTAGACCTGCTTCTCCCCAGTAGCTTTTTCCACCTTCTCAAATAAAAATTATCTTCAATGAAGTTCAAGAATTTATTGGATAGTCTGGGCCTTGCTGTTTTAGTTTTGCAAGATACGTCTGGATAGTTGAAGTTCCCCATCATCATCAAATCCTGCACTTTGGATGAATTTGTTAGTTCTTTAGAAAAAGTTTCATCTACCTCTTCTATCTCAGTAGGTGGTCTGTAGTAGACTGCTAGTGTGGTGTCACCCTTGTTGCTTACCCCTTTTAACCTAATCTAGAGACTCTCAAACCATCCATCTCCTGTGTCTATCTCCACCTCAGTCCAGGCGTGCACGTTTTTAATATATAAGGCAACATCTCCTCCCTGTTCACCCTGCCAGTCTTTCCTGAGTAAGCTGTACCGTTCTATACCAATATGCCAATCGTGTGTATTATCCCACCAAGTCTCTGTGATACCAATTATGTCATTGTTGTATTTATTTGTTAGGATTTCAAGTTCTTCCTGCTTACTTCCCATACTTCTTGCATTTGTATATAGGCACCTAAGATATAGATTTGCTTTTGACTCCCAGTTTACCTAGTCCCTCTGTTTTCTCTGCTATTATAGGCCATGATCCCTCCCATTTCCAACCCAACTCCCTGGTGTCCAGGTTTTTTACTTACTTGTGGGCTTTGGTCACCTGTCCCCATCTAACCTAGGTGAAAGCCCTCCTCACTAGGTTACCAGTATGAATCTAAATATGGTCAATATGATCTAGTCTGCTTTTGACTCTATTCACTCAATTCCCTGTCTCCACAATACTTTCACTCTGCATTAGCTTAAACACTTTCTGAGAACAAAGATGAGATCTCACCCACCCCTCATACCAGAATACATGACAAAATTATACTCAGGCGTTGGGGGAAGGTTCTGGCCATTGAAAGTACAGTAGGGGAGTATGAAAATTTTGCACAAAATCCTTCAGGAAGGATTTATACCAAGGAGAAGAATGACCTGAACCTTTATACATAAACCATCAAGGTAGTAACATAGAATGTGAGGAGTATCTATGAAAAGAAGCTGAGGAATCTCAGAGCTGCAATAGAATGATGGATGGCAGGTTGTGTTCTACTCAGAATCCAGCACAAAAACAGGGTTGCATATGCCTTATCTCAGGAGACATTCAAGTGTATGCTTGAATGAAATCCAATTAGTGATAGAATCATTCGACTTTGCTTTTTAGTGAAGGCAATTAATATGTTAATCAGTCACATAGGTTTATGCCCTGACAACAGCAGCTGAGTTCTATGGCCAATTCAAAAAAACACTCATCAAAAACAAGCAAAGACACGACCCTTGTAATTGGAGAACTGTATGGAAATGTTGGAACTGAAGCTCTCTTAAGGAAGTAATTGGAAACAAAATGACAGAGGAAAGCATTTAGTCAAATTCTGTTGCTTTAATCATCTGTTCACTACAAACGCCATCTTTATCCAGCCCCCTACATATTTATCTACATGGAGGCCACCTGCTAGGCTAACCGAGAACCACATTCCTTAGGCAATGACACAGGGACACCAAAGATTATGTTCAATGGACAAAAGACTGGAGGGAGGGTGCAAATATTGTTCTGTACAAAGTTTTCAGTTTGGTTTTCATGACTATTTATGTAGGTGACTTTGAAACTTTTTCTGTGAAATTTTTTGCCAGGAAAATTTGCCCAGATCTGTATGCAAAACAAACATTCCAGAGACACGAGCGTGCATTAATTTGAAAATGGGAATGAGTATCCCACTCTGCATTATACATCCAGTTCTCATAATAAACATGTGGTGCTTGCAAATATGTATAGATCTATTACAAAGCACTTGGCTGGAAAGCTCCTTTGCAAAGCTATTGTACTTGTACCTTAATCCCACATCATTACAGGGCATCTTGTGATGGCATTTACAATGGAAGACATGATTCTGTATGATTAAATATACAGGAGGCAACTGCAGAAGTAGTGATCATGGTACAGTTTAACAAGGGATAACATCAAGTGATGCACTTTAAAAGGATAGATTTACTTGAGTGGGATGGAAAAGAAGCCGGAAGGAGAACTCTTATACAAGGTCTGTGCCAACTTAGAGCCCCCTTTAATGTCCCCTTATGCAGCTAAAACAGCTGAAAGGTGCCTTAGCATGCCAGATGATCAGGTCCAATGTGTCTATGACGAACTCAGGATCTTGGCAAAGGTGCACTATTCCTACTAAAACAATGACTTATCTTTGTATAGTATAGACAAGTTTCTGCCATGCTCAGAGAAGTAATAGGGGTGAGAATAGGGGTGAGGAGGTCCCTATTTTCTCTGAATAGCCTAACTTCATACTAACAGATAAAGGCCTGATTTTTCTAAGATACTGAATACCCATAGCTCACACTTATTTTAATAGTAGTTCTGGAGACTTCTGTGAAAATCAGGCCAACATCATGCCCATCATCACCCATATCCAGGTAAAACTGATGAGTCACAGTCTATGTTCTGGTTGCAAGTTAGGGGTAAGATGCTAGTCTCAATTCAGACCAAGTCCCATAGAGAAACTTGTAGAAGGTGAATTGGTCCTGGAGGTAATCAGCAACTGCTCAGTTCATGTCTGGGAATATTTGAATGCAAGAGAGACCATCTGCATTTAGCTTCCTCTCTTACAACAAACTCTGAGTCTTACGAACAGGTTACAGTAGGAGAGTCACATGCACTGGCCGCTTTCACAGTTTCACATATTAATTATGCCAACTATGTCATTAACTGATTACATACTCATTAACAAGCTGTAGTATAAATATGCAGTGAAATCTACATCGCTAACGACACAAAGCAAACCTAAAGCTGGCCTAAGCTGCAGCCTAGGTTTCTCCTTGCATCAGGCAAGTCTCTGATGACATAGAGCTCATCCAGCCAGCCGTATGCCACATCCCTTATACCCCTCCAGCATAGGGCGTACACTGGGACAAGGGAGTTGGCCACAGCATTGTTGCATTATGGCAACCCTCAGCTTCCAGAAACAGCCAAGCAGGCACCTTTGTAGTTGGGCACAATTTGTGAAAAGCACTAACTACGTTGCTTGTAGGGAGTATAAATTGCACTCAGGATTGGGTAGGGGAGAAGAGAAGTAAAGGTGGCATTAAAGCCATTTTTGCCCTTTCCCTCAGGTCTTGCATTGGCCACAGGTCAGCCAGAGCTAGGGCCTTTTTTCCTGCTGTGAAAAACCACTTGAACATTAATAGTCTTTTTGCTGCAGCACTACAGGCAGTATGGGTACCCTCAGATTTAGGGACCACCGAGGTCATTGGGCTACTGGGGAAATAGAGAGATGAAATATTACTTTGCACAATACGTAATCAACCTGTAAAATTTCGCAGCAGATCACAGCATTAAATGCAGTAACTGGATTCTTAAAAGAACACTAGATCTTTGGGTCCAATAACACAGGTACTGTGCGCTACCAAAAATAGTTTGGGTAACAAGTCTTATGCATCAGGGTATAAAATGATGACATGTTTGAGTCTGCGGAGATGCTCATTGTTATTTAGTTGGCCAAGTGCATTTTGGGATTTTTCATTCTCTGCTGAAACACAGGGTACTAGACACGCTGGAGATGGAAAACCAGACTACATGGTCTATTGGCCTGACCTGATATAGTAAATTGTAGGTTCCTGTGTGTAATTGGGTACATGTTCTGATACTAATAAAATTGAATGTTAGACTTATGTATATTTTATAAAGGGAGTATAAAAGTTTAATTATGTTAAACACTGTTGAGGGCAGAAGGGATAGCTCAGTGATTTGAGAATTGTTCTCCTAAACCCAGGGCTGTAAGTTTAATTCATATTTCCAAATGTGCAGTTGTATGCACTAGTGCAGTATATTTCATATTTTCATCCCCAGAAGAAATCAAAAAGCCAGACTGGTTTCACTTTGTAACCCTTTACTGAGAGAATTGGGTTTCATAGATTTAAATCCATTGAGCCTGTTTCACCACTGACAAGTATCAGAGGAGTAGCCATGTTAGTCTGTATCCGCAAAAACAACGAGAAGTCCTGGGGCACAGACTAGGGCCACTTCAACACATATAGGATCTTGCGGAAGATGGGCTCCTTCTTCTGGAAGATCTGTGGAGCGTCTACACATGTAAGATGCTCTTCCAGAAGGAATCTGGAAGAAGGTGCCTCATCTTCTGGATTCCGTAGTCTGCTGCAGAACCAGGAAGAGTGCCTTCTTCTGGAAGACTCTTCCAGAAGAAAGCACGACTAGACGTTCGTGGACCGCTTCTTCCAGAAGAAGCCGTCCGCCATGGTGGTGGCCCACTGGAGAGCAGAGATGCTTTGGGCAACCCCAGCAGGGCTCTATGGTTTCTGGGTCTTGTGGCTTTTAAAGCTGAAAGGACCCGGATACCCCATGGCAGGAAGCTGAGAGTGTGAGACAGGCAGCACGTGCAACCACACTCCAGCAAGGCCCAGCAGCACTGACAGACCCGAAGCAGCAGACATGGCCAGCAGGCCAGCACCCCATACCACCCAGGGGAGCCCTGGGAACCCAGGTGAGGACAGGCAGGACCCCAACCTGGATCCCAAATGGAGGGCCCCCTCATTGACTGAGTCAGAGCTTCAGGACCTCCTGGGGCTCTGGCATGATGAGGAAGTCCTCTGTGACACCAGCAGGCACCAGAGGAACACCCCTGCCTGCACTCGCCTCGCACAGGGCCTGGCTGCCCGCAGCCAACCCCTCCTGGACCTCCGAGCAAGTGCAATGCAAGGTGAAGGAGCTGCGGCAGGGGTACATGTGGACCCAGGACAGTGCCCATAGATCTGGCTGTGCCTCAGCCAGCTGCCCCTTCTGCAGAGAGCTGGGGGACCTCCTGGCAGCAGATGATGCATCACCACCTTGGGTCACCATGGAGTCGGTTGCACCAGAGCCCCCTGACTCACTGGAGGGGGAGGAGAGGCCTGCCACAATGGACGTCTCATCTGGAGTCCTCAGATGGTGCCCTGGTCATCAAGCTGCCCTCTGCCAACAGCAGCCATGCCCCCTTCTATCGGGCATCACCAGACCTGTTTGAGGCTACCTCAGGTAAGTGCACGTCATGGCAAAGACAAACGATCACAGCACTTTTGTTGACAGCTGTACACTGCTCCCCACAAAGCACAGTGCTTCTGTCAACAAGAGATGTCAACAGAAGGCTGGTCTGGATGTTCTGGGGGCCCTCTATCGACAGACAGGACTTCCAGGACACCGGGCAGCCCACTCTTCTATGCTTCTGGTTGGCAATTTTGCTGATATAGTGGCCGGGCAGTCCCCCACACACTCTGTCATCAGAGCAGATCACTTTTGTGATCCCTTTGGCAGCTTGGCCATGATCTGTTAACTGAAGTTGTATCCAAAGATACCTTGAACAAACACTTCTGTCAACAAATCCCTGTCTAGACATAGCCTCAGTAAAGACGCTTCCTATGTCTTTGTGTTAATGAACCAAATGCCATTCCAGTGTAACTTCACTGGCTTCACTGATGAATATGTTCCATTATTTCAAAGTGTTATTGACTGTGCATGTACTTGCATAACTATTATATGCCTTAAGTAGTCTGGTGAGCATGATTATGTGACACATGTACTTAGAAGGCTATGCTGGAGCATGGCTTATTATGACTGACTGACAGGGTGCAGATGAAAAAGTCTTGCTGTGGAACAAGTTGGTCTAACTGGGATTTTGTTTTAAAAGTATCACAAAATAAATAAATAAATAAAAGACAAATGCTTTCCTATGGCTAACTTTCTAAAGAGAGAGTTTTTCTTTAAATTAGCCCACAACGCATGTTTGATAATTTTGTTACTTTCTCTTTCCATTGAATCTCATTGTCCAGTTCTATGCTTATATTATGCCTTTGTGTGTCTCTTCAAAGGAGAGTATTGAAACTCTGACAAGCCACATACAGCTACACATTTGTTTGTTGGGCAGTTACAGTAATACTGTATGTGCATGTGTGTTGTGGTTCTTTTTATAGTAATTTCATAGGCAATCTTCTCAGATTCAGTTTGCCTGGGGTAATCCAGTCTTTAGCAGCCATTTTGTTTGATATGATGAGCAACCTGATTTTAAACTGTGGTTGGAAAACAAATTACTTTTCATTTGTAGAGTGTCTCTCACCAATGTGGAGGAACTCTGCCCTTCCTTCCCACATCTTCCTGTAATTCTAATGGTATTCAGGAATCCACAGTTAATTCATTCTTATCAAACCAATGTGGAAATGTGCTATCAAAGAGATGGTCCGCACAAACCTGGCATATTCCACTGGCTAGAATTCAAGAAAAAGCAGTGTTCTTAGTCTAGTGATGGGGTTGTAAAATGAGGTTTCCAGAATTCTTTCATTTCCTGGTTAGTCAGTAACTTACTCTGTCACTATCAGTAAGCCACTTAAATCGACTGATTTTTTTTTTAGAGGAGTTGAATACGTATAGCTCCCATTCAAGCCAATGGGATCTGGGGTTGAAAATTAGGCCATTGACCTCTCTAGGCCAAATGTCACAGTTCTTAATCTCGCAATTATCAAATTTGGCTGTCTATATTTTACCAGTCTCTGAAATGGGCATGATAGGCTGGGTTAGCCTTTCCAAAAATTCCAGTCCATTTTTAAAACCTCAGTCATTAGATAGTCTGGAGGTGAACTGTTATGTAATCCAAGCTTGTTTCCCAGTGCTTTCAGCACTCTCTGTCAGGCCACTTGATTGCACTGTCCACCCTTTCTCGGATGAATAGTACCTTAATATGCACACTGTCCAGTGGATTTCAATGGGACTACCATGAAGTAAAGTCCTGTTCATCCTGAGTAAGGGTAGCCCCATAATTTACAAAAGGCTATGTAGAATGTGAAAGAATTAGGAATTCTGTCAAATAGTTTGGGAGGAGCCAGCCCTGTATTCTATAGGTTTGTCTAAAGCTACAATCGGAGGGTGTGATGACTGTGTACGCACACCTGAGCTGACTCTAATCTAGTTAGCTTCAGTTCTGAACTAGTGAAGTTGCAGCAGCTCACAATGCAGTGCAGTAGGCTGTACAAGCTCACTCCAGATTGTGGCTAATTATCTGGGGAGCTAGCCCATAACTAAAACAACTTCCTTTGGTGCCCAAGATAGCTAGATTAAGCTACTTCAAATATAGTTGCACGAGGTGCAATCATACCTCATGAGTACCATGTAGACTATGCTGCTGACTATGCAGCTAAAGTTCTCTTTAATTGATGTAGGTGATACGTAAGTGCAAACATTTTAATAAGCAAACTTTCCATATTTTTAAACTTTATTTCTTATTAAACCCTATCAGCTACATTACATTTGACTGTGCAGGAAATACCCTGGATTAAACAGTTTGAAAATGGAATTTGCAGAGATACAACTGAAAAAAAATGTAATTCTGTTTACTCTTGTTTCAGCTACTCCAATGTGTTTTCTCACAGTCCATCTTCTCTTTTCTGAAGTATGACATCAGAATTCTGTGCTGGTCACTTTGCAAACTGGCATCATATAAATGAAGTGATCATCCAGTTTCGCATTACTGCAGTAATAATTGCAAGTAGGCTTGAATAAAAACTCTGGATCCAAACTTCAGACCCACTCCGTTTACATGGTTGCAAGCCATAGATCTGTACGACCCAGACTTCTGAAAAGTTCAGAGGCAGATTTAATTTGTGTGGCAGGCCATCTCTAATAATCATCTTAGGCTGTCTCTAGACTAGCCCCCAACTTCGAAGGGAGCATGGTAATTAGGGTGTTGGGAGATTTTGAGGAATAAAGGAACTTCGAAGGAGCCCAGGCATTTTGAAGTGCCCGCAGCTACATGTGAGCCGGCACTTCAAAGTTGCACGCTTTGAACTTGCCATGGGGGGAGATTTAGCCTAATGAAGTGCTGCATATGCACTGCAGCACTTTATTAGTAATCTCCGGACACCCTAATTACCATGCCCCCTTTGAAGTTTGGGGCTAGTCTAGACACAGCCAGAGCTTTTAATATATATAAATAATACCATCTTTCCTTTTGGAGAATTTTCAGGGTGTTTTGCAATAGTGTGCCTCAAAGCCATGTACCAGGAGTGCCATCCACTGCCATCCACACACAACCCACTGCTTGGTGGGAGAAGCACATGGTGGGAGCAGCTCTGGGGTGGTGGTGGCTCTAGTGAGTTAGAGTGGTGGGGGGGTTGTTCTGGGTGTGCCTGGCTCTGTGGGGAGGGGTGAGAGATTGGGTTATAGTGGGGAGCTGGGAGTGCCTGACTCTGGGGGAAGGATAGGAGATTGAGTTATATATATTGAGTGTGCTGTGAAATCATAACGAGTGCTGAAGTGTGCCACAAGGTGATGCAGGTTGCTGAGTACTTGTCTAGATGGTGCTTGGTCCAGCTGTGAGTGCAGAGGACTGAACCTGATGTCCTCTTGAAGTTCCCTCCAGTTCTATGATTCTATGAATGAGAGAGTATGAATGTACAAATAATCTGAATCGGTGGAGAAGTTGTTGTACCTGAAAAAGAAATACAGGAGACTAGCGTTCTATCACATCTTTAACTGCTCGGAATAATTGCTTTCAACTGTTGCTAAACTATGAGAGGTTATGTGTAGAACATTCAAAGACAGAAGCTGGAATCTGTGATTTCCATTTTTTTTTAAACTTAGGCTGCATCTACACTAACTACGGAAGATCGACCGCATGCGTGAAAAGGCACATTCCAGAGTCAAGTTCTGGGTAAGCGTAGACATAGACTTATAGTTCTGGAACATGCAGGTGTTCAGAATTGGCAAGGAAATGCACACTTTCTTTGCCTCTGAAAAATTAGTATTATAGTTCAGTTTGTTACTATGAGACACAATAGCCTTTACCACATGAGCTAGAGAGAACCACAAAATGGCAACTTCAGAAATGTTTTTTCTGAAGTAAGTGGTCTGCTACTCATTCCATAGCACTAATGGGTAAGGAAAACTGAGGTGATGGTCTAGGATTGAATTTAAGAATTGAAAAGAAGATTCTTTTACCACTATGGAGGCAATAGTGCCTTCTTTTTTTGAACCCCAGGATTCCTGAGATTTTCCGTTTCCTCCTGCTTTACATTCTGCCCAGAATTTAATGCTCCCAGCCCAATATTTGGAGATGAAGCCCAAATTGCAAACTGTGCATCTCAACACACATGTTCCCAAAGTTGGGGACTCCAGATCCAGGATTCTATTTCAGTCCTATTATATCTACAAAGAATACTTGATATCTAGAAGCCATTGCTGATTGGCTGAGCCTCAGTAAGGGGAGGGTCTTTGAGGCAATTATAAAGCAGTGTCCAAGCGAACAAGAGACTGCAAACAGGGAGTTTAGAGAAGGAGTTTGGAAGGGAGTGGAAGGGGCCAGGGACCCTTGCCTTTCTTTTAAATCCCTGTTCTAGGATGGCAGGCATGGATAGTGACAGTCTGCTGTTGTTACCTGCTTGGGATGTGCCATGTTTGTCTTCCTTCCCAAGGAAAGAAGGAATTTCATCTGCACTAAGTGCAAGCGGGTCTCCATTTTAGAAGACAAAATTAGAGGACTGAAGGCTCAAGTGTCGACCCTATGCTCAGTCAGGGAGGATGAAGATTTACTTGACAGAAGGGAGCGTTTAATCTTGCAAGCATGGCAGGCAGAAGAACCAGGGAGGGAGTAAGGGATGAAGCAGAGAACTGGCAGCATGTAACTTCTAGAAGAAAAAGAAGGCCGGTACACGAGTCCCCCCATCGATAAAGAGATAAGTAATCACTTTCAGGCTCTCTGCACTGGTTCTGTGGTGGTGAATGCTTTGGAAGGAGCCTCACAGGGAAAAAATCAGAAGGGAACTGCTTCTACTGCAAGACATGGGATGTGTAGTCCTAGGGGTGGGGGTTCAATGACCACCACTCCCATAAGAAAAAGATGGGTGGTAGTGCCTGGGAACTGCCTCCTAAGAGGGACTGAACCATCCATCTGCTGACTGGACCTGGAATCTTGTGAGGTGTGCAGTTTACCAGGAGCTCGAATTCAGGATGTGACAGAGAGCCTTACAAAACGGCTCAAGCCTTCAGAATACTACCCCCTTCCTACTTCTGCATGTGGGAACTAATGATACAGCCAAGAATGACCATGAGCAGGTTACTGCACATTATGTGGCACCGGGAAGAAGGGTCAAAGAATTTGGAGCGCAAGTGGTGTTCTCATCCATCCTTCCTGTCGAAGGGAAAGGGCTAGGTACGGACCCTTGAATTAAGGAAGTAAATGCATGGTTACACAAGTGGTGTTGGAGAGATGGCTTTGGATTCTTTGATCATGGGGCACTGTTCCAGGCATAAGGATTATTGGGAAGAGATGGGGTCCACCTAACCAAGAGAGAAAGGAGCATTTTCACCAAACTTAGTGAGGAGAGCTTTAAACTAGGTTCACTGGGGGACGGTGACCAAAACCCTGGGGGGAGAAAGGAACTTGGAGGCCGGGAAGAAATGCAAAGAGGAATGTACAACAAAAGTGGACCCCTGGTTTGAGTAGAGAGGGCGGGGAGATCGACTGGTTATCTAAGGTGTTTGTACACCAATGCCAGAAGCCTGGGTAACAAGCAGGAGGAATTAGAAGCCCCGGCCCAGTCCAAGAACTATGACTTGGCTGGGATAACAGAGACTTGGTGGAATGATTCGCATGACAGGAGCTATCATGAAAGGGTATAAACTGTCCAGGAAGAACAGGCAAGGGAGAAAAGGAGAAGGGGTTGCACTGTATGTAAGAGAGCACTATGACTGCTTGGAACTCCAGTACATAGAGGGAGAAAAACCTATTGAGAATCTATGGGCCAAGCTTAGTGGTGTAGGCAGCACTGGAGACGTGGTGGTTGGTGTCTGCTACAGGCCGCCAAATCAGGATGATGAGGTAGATGAGGCTTTTTTTGGACAACTGAGAGAAGTTTCCGGATCGCAGGCTCTCATTATCATGGGGGACGTTAATTACCCTGACATCTGTTGGGAGACCAATACGGTGGTACACAAGCAGTCCAGGAAGTTTGTGGAGAATGTTGGGGATCACATCTTGGTACAAGTGCTGAAGGACCTGACCAGAGGTCGTGCGCGGCTAGGCCTGCTGCTTACAAACAGGGAGGAACCAATAGGGAAGGCAGAGGTGGGTGACAACCTGGGAAGCAGTGATCATGAGATGGTAGATTTCAGGATCCTGACCAAAGGAAGGAAAGAGAGCAGTAAATTACACACCCTGGACTTCAGAAAAGCAGACTTTGACTCCTTCAGGAACCTGGTGGGCAGAATCCCCTGGGATGCTACCATGAAGGGAAAAGGAGTCCAGGAAAACTGGAAGTATTTTAAGGCAGCCCTATTGAAGGCACAGAAAAAAGCCATCCCGAAGTGCAGCAAGAGAAGTAAATATGGTAGGATACCAGACTGGCTTACTGGCGAAATCCTTGGAAAACTTAGGCTCAAAAAGGGAGCTTACAAAAAGTGGAATCTTGGACAGATGTCTAGGGAGGGATATAAATGTATAGCTCAAGAATGTAGGGCAGTTGTCAGGAAGGTGAAAGCGCAACTGGAATTGCAACTTGCGAGGAATGTGAAGGATAACAAGAAAAGTTTCTAGAGGCATGTTAGCAAGAAGGTGACCAGAGAGGGCATGGGGCCCCTACTGGAAGACGGAGCTAACTCAGTGACGGGTGATGTAGGGAAAGCTGAAGTACTTAATGCTTTCTTTGCCTCTGTCTTCATGGACAAGGACAGTTCCGAGACTAATGCGATAAGTGAGGCACTGTGGGATGAAGGTGGACAGCCTTTGGTGGGAAAAGAACAGCTTAGGAGCTATGTAAAAAAGCTAAATGTACATAAATCCATGGGCCTGGACCTAATTCATCCAAGGGTTCTGAGGGAGTTGGCCTATGTCATTGACGAGCCCATGGCCATTATCTTTGAAAAGTCATGGAGATTGGGAGAGATCCCGGATGATTGGAAAAAGGCAAATGTAGTGCCCATCTTTAAAAAAGGGAAGAAGGATGATCCTGGGAACTAAGGTCAGCCTTACATCAGTCCCTGGAAAAATCATGGAGGGGCTCCTCAAGGAAGTCATTTTGAGGCACTTGGAGGAGGGGAAAGTGATCGGGAATAGTCAGCATGGATTCATGAAGGACAAGTCATGCCTGACCAATCTGTTTAGTTTCTATGATGAGATAACTGGCTCTTGGATAGGGGAAAATCAATGGATGTGATTTATCTTGACTTTAGCAAATCTCTTGATAGTCTCCCACAATATTCTTGTCAGCAAGTTAAAGGAAAGTGGATTGTATAAAAGGACAGTAAGATGGCTAGAAAGCTGGCTAGAAGGTCAGGCCCAGCTGGTAGTGATCAATGGCTCGATGTCGGGATGGCGGTCAGTTTCTAGTGGAGTGCCCCAAGGTTTGGTTCTGGGTCCTGTTCTGTTCAACATATTTATCAATGACCTGGATGAGGGGTTGGATTGCACCCTCGGCAAGTTTGCGGATGACACTAAGCTAGGGGGAGAGGTAGATACACTGGAGGGTAGGGATAGGGTCCAGAGTGACTTAGACAAATTGGAAGACTGGGATGCAAGAAATCTGATGAGGTTCAATAAGGACAAGTGCAGACTCCTACATTTGGGCTGGAAGAATCCTAAGAATTATTACAGGCTGGGGTCTGACTGGCTCAGTAGTAGTTCTGCAGAAAAGGACCTGGGAGTTTTAGTGGACGAGAAGCTGGACATGAGTCAACAGTGTGCCATTGTAGCCAAGAAGGCTAATGGCATAGTAGGTTGCATCAAAAGGAACATTGCCAGTAGATCCAAAGAAGTGATTATTCCTCTTTATTCAGCTTTGATGAGGCCTCATCTGGAGTACTGTGTCCAGTCCTGGGCCCCCAATTATAGGAAGGATGTGGATACACTGGAGAGGGTCCAGCGGAGGGTGACCAAAATAATTAGGGGGCTGGAGCATATGACCTATGAAGAAAGGTTGAGGGAATTGGGACTGTTTAGTCTGCAGAAGAGAAGACTGAGGGGGGACTTGATAACAGCCTTCAACTTACTGAAGGGAGGTTGCAAAGAGGCTGGAGAGAGGCTGTTCACAGTGGTCACGGATGGCAGACCACAGAACAATGGTGTCAAGTTGCCATTGGGAAGGTCCAGGTTGAACATTAGGAAAAACTTTCTCACTAGGAGGGCGGTGAAGCATTGGAATGATCTACCCAGGGAAGGAGTGGAGTTTCCATCCCTGTAGGTGTTTAAGTCTCGCCTTGACAAAACCCTGGCTGGGCTGATCTGATGGGTTTGGTCCTGCCTAAGGCAGGGGGCTGGAATCGATGGCTTTTTTAGGTCTCTTCCAACTCTATTGTTCTATGGTTCTATGAATATCTATAGGATCAGTTAATATGACGTATTTGTTTTTGCAGCAGATATTTGAATTTCCTGTGATATCAAAAAGTAAAAGGTGTTGAAGGTACAGCAATATCTCAGATAACTGAAGTCAATGGGGGTTTTGCCATCAGAGCAGGACCTGAATTGCAGAAAGACTGTCTTCCTTTGTGAACAGTAATAATGTCAACCTCTTTAAATATCTTCTACTTGGCTGAATAACTCTGTTTCCTATGTTGCAAAGTGAGGCTCTGGTCAAGGAAATTAGATGTAACACTTGTGAAAATAAGTGAAGAGGAAGGAGAACACACATGACTTCATAGTAACTTATCTTTGACAAACTGATCTGTTATTTTTCATTGACATAAAGGTTAAATCCATTACCTGATGTTTTTTCTGAGTGTAGAGCAAGAGCCATCAAGGTGTGAAGGACTTGGACCAGCAATTCTGTAGTACATTTGATCTTTCAAGGTACAATTTTCATCTCCATCAGCAAAAATGATTTGACTTTCACATGTTGACCCAACATGTGAAGAAATTAATAGTTATAGTAATTTGCTTTCAGGGGTCCATAAAAACACTCTGAGTACTGGAATGTTTAAAAGCTATTGGCTTGATTATAAGAGATGATGAACATCTGTACCTGTTATTGAAGCCAAAGTAGTTTCCAGGTGTTCATCTCTGAAAATTGGTCATGATGCCTGATATTTTAATTAAAAATACCTTTGACTTTAGTGATATTTATGTACACACACAAACACACACTCACTTTTCTGATAGCTGAATAATAGCCCATTTATCATTGTCATATAATATTCCTGCTGTAACAATAATTTGCCTCTTTAAAGAGCTGTTAAAACTAAGATGAAATGTTTTACCCAAAACTGTTTAGAAGCAGCAATGTTTTGCATTTCTTCTTAAAAATAAATCTGCATGCATATCTCAAGGGTAAATCACAAGAGGCGAACAGACTATTTGGGCTTTATAATTCACATGAGTGAACTCCCTTTGGTGGAATTATGGTTCAATAATAAACCAAATTGAAATGTTCATGTCAAAGTGATTATAATTTTTCCGTGTGACAAGCTGTTTGCAAACCTGTTCACAAGATGTCTGTGTTTTTATCTGCATTGTATTTCAGACTGTGAGGAAAGATTAATAATCTTGCTAAAATATACACTTTTGGGGAAATTCTTTATTTTGTCATCTAGGTTTCAAAATGAGATAAATATCAAGATGAAATTAGAACAGGTTCTAAAGCTGTAGATTTTACATTGCACTTATGGAGCCTGCATTAGATTTAGGGCCAGCTATCAGAGCTTGTGCTGTTTTCTAAAGAGTAGTGTACATAAAGGTTGCTGTATGTTTTGTATTTTGGTAATTTTAAAATTCAGTAATATGGATGAATGTTCTTTCCCCTTTTCCCTGCAAAGACATTTATTGTGGGTGGAGGGAGGAAGAGAAGATATTAAGATTTGAATGAAGTTTTATAAAAAGAAATACCACCCCTGAAATTCAGAAAACTATGACCTAATAGACAAGAACAAATAGGAAAGGAAGGATAATCCAGCGGTTAGGCAATAGCAGCTCAAGACAGGAATTCTCAGTCCTTGCTTGACAACAGACTGAGACTTTCTGTGAGACTTTGAACAAGTCATGTAGGCTACATCAACCCTAGAGAGTTGAATTTTGTCCACAAAACTCAGTTTTCACATTACAAATGCATTCTGTCGACGGTAAATCGACAGAATGCAGCACTTCTGTCGACGGCTTTCTGATGTCCCTTCAGGAGGCAGAACACGTCTCAACAGAATCTGTCAACAGAAAGCAAGTGTGGATGTTCTGGAGGCCCCTCTGTCAACAGAAAAGTTCTCCATGGCACCAGCCAGCTGCCCCTCGGAGACACCCTGTCCACAGCAATCACAGCTCTATGCTCCCTTTCTCCGGCTATTCTTAAAGCCACAGGGAGCTCTGCAAACCCTGTGGCAGGAAGCCGAGAGTGGACAAGCAGCCCAGCAGTATGCTGCTCTGCTCCACGGTCAACATCCACCCCTTTCAGCTGAGCTGAGCGATGGCAAGCCAACCAGTTAGTGAGCCAGCCAGCGAGCCAGCGACACCGCAATCCCCCAGGGCCCTCTAGGGAGCTGCTGGATGGGTCCCAGGAGTCTCCTTGGGACACAGAAAGCCAGCCCCTGTCATGGACTGGGCCTGAGGTCATGGACTTCCTCAGCCTCTGGACCAAGAAGGAGATCTTGTTGGAACCCTCCACCCAGAGGCACAATGCCCTGACATACGCCCATCTGGCCACTACCCTGGTGGCACAGGGCTACCAGCTTGCACCATAGAGCGGGTGCAAGCCAAAGTTAAAGAGTTCCAGCAGGCATATGTCTGGGCTCAGGACACTGGCTAGAGGTCAGGGGGCAGGACGCACCACCTGTCCCTATTAATCAAAGCTCCACCTCCTCCTGATGGACAAAGACACCTCCCCTCCAACCACACCAGTAGACACTGCCGAGGATCCCCACCTCCTGCCCCTGCCACCAGAGCCAAGAAAGAGGAGGAGCACCCTGGGGCCCAGCCAGAGGCAGACACGGGGTCTGAGTCCGGTGAGAGAACCCTCGTGATCATCCTGGACTTGGGCCTCTTGAGCCAGGCCACCTCCAAGGCTTCCTCAGATCTGTTCAAGGGACCCTCTGCTAAGTACCCAGCAAGTCACACATTCCAGCATGTGCAACCATATGTCAGGCAGTGTGTCCCACCCAGACCCAGCAGGCAGCCCCTGGGCATGGGAGTCAGCCTGCTGCCTGCCTCACAGGAGGCCAGACAAGCCCCAGGCCCTGGCTAGAAGATGGCCATCCACACAGGAGATGGTCTGATCTCAGACACACCATTGAGCAGTGAGGGTCTCAGCATGCAGGCAAGCGACATTCAACACCCGCTCCCACGGACAGTGCTGCAAGCCGCGTGCATTTGTGGGGGCCCTGTGGAGGGCCGGGCTGTGCCCAGCTCACCTGCCACCCATGCAGGGACCCCTCTGAGGTCAGGCAACCCCCTTGGCCACTAGCCCAGCTGCAAGCCTGCTAGCAACAGTCAGCCTGGTCCCCCAGATACTGCGGACTCACTGTGCAGCAGGGTCTGCTGTGCAGGGTATGCAGGCCTGTGCTCCCAGGACATCTCTGCCCATTGGCCTGTGGACTGATGGTTGCTACTCATGGTGTGTAGGGGGATGGGGCCTTAGGGGCATAAAAGACTCAACATCCCTCCTCCTTGTCTTCCTTACAACCACACCACCTGAGGGCTGGGTCAGCCCCACCTCCCTGCCAGGGCCAGCCAGCCCCATCGTGGCACTGGAACAAGACAGCCCAGGACCAATACCAGCATAAGCTGGCACCCTGCCACTGTGAGGGCAGGCGCATGGCCAGAGGAGCCGTCGTCAGAGGAATGATGACCTCCATAGAGCCCACACAGCCACCCTCTGGAGGCTCATGGATCTCCTGGAGCAGTGGCTGTGGGAAGACTGGGAATGGTGGACCCAGGCCTGGACCAACTGATGCCCCACTTAGATACCGTCACCAGTGTCTGGTGAGACTAGTTGGCCCAGCCACCCACCGCTGCCACCCCCACTCCTCCCAATGTCACTGCTCCCCACTCCCTTGCTCCCCGCATTTCGAAAAGCTTGGTGGACCTGCTGCAGTGGATGATGGTCATGGCTGCTCCCATCATGACCCCCTGCTACCCAGGTCCACCCTGCTTCCCCTGATGAGCCCAACCCCACTGCAGCTCCACCACCTCCATACGTCCCTGTGTTCCCAGCCCCAAACTGGCCCCAATGGGGACTCTGAACCCGTGGTGGGAGAGGATCCCAAGACTGATGCCACTTGGGGTCCTGCTCCCCCATGGGTTTGCAGCTGCCCCACCGATTTCTTGGGGCATGTTCTCCCACCCTCTGTCCCAAGATCCTGCCCCCCCACTATATATAGTTAACTGTTCTAGCACATTGTACATAGTTTTTTTCATGTTTATTTTGCACATATTTTCTGTGTTCAAGTAAAACAGTTATTGGTTCATCACCCCTACGTCCCTCTTTCTTGGGGAGGGGTCAGGGAGTGGTGAGGAGGTGAATGAAGGGGTTGTGGTGTGGGTGGAGTAGGGCTGCAGGCCCAAGACCCCCACCACTGGGTGTGCCCTGGGGAGGGTTACTGGGCGCCATGGGTGAAGTTCTCCCTCAGAGCCTCACAGGTACACAGCCCATCCTGATGGGCCTGGTGGATTGTAACTGCACCTGGCTGCTCCCAGCCATGGCCAATTTCCGCCCCCACTACCCTGGGAGGTAAGCCACAGTATGCCACCACAACTTGCGGGATGTTGTGGTCCCCATATCCAGACAAGTGAGGAGTCACACTCAGCCTGCATGCATGCCCGCCCAGCTGAGTCGAGTATTAAAGACGTCCTGGCTCAGGTCCAGCTGCACGGTATAGGGCTTCATTAGCCAGGGCATGAGAGGGTAGGCATCATCCCCCACAATGCAGAGTGTCATGTTCATGTCCCCGATCACCTGCTCCCAGCAGGGGATGTACGTGCCCACCTCCATCCTCCAGCACAGGCTGGAGTTGCAGAAGACCCGCATTTTGTGTGCCCAGCACACCCACCCGACGTAGCTGTCAAGGAACTGTTCCCAGTGGTTGATCAGGGCCTGCAGCACTATGGAATAATATCCTTGTCTGTTGATGAACCTGGCAACACTGTGATCTGGTGCATGGATGGGGATGTGAGTTGCACTGATTGCTCCAAAGCAGTTGGGGAAGCACAGGGCAGTGAATCTGGCCATGACCGTATCCACATCTGTGAGATGGATGACCCTCTGCAGCAGGATACTGTTGATGGCTAGCACGACCTGCAAAGGGAAGGGACCAAACACACGTCAGGGACTGGAGGAGGTTGCTCATGGGCCCCTTCCCATCCTCCTTCCACCCTGAGCTCTCTAGGAGCTCTGTCTGTGAGGCTGCTCCCACTCCCCAGCAGCAGGGCTATTCAGGGGTGGGTTGGCACAGTCCCCTGGGGAAGCGGCATATCCCCCTTGAACTCCAAACCCCACTCGCTGAGGGTCCTCCTTGGGCAGGACACTGTCCCTCCCTGTGCACAGGCTGCAGCCCGAGACTGCCAAACCTGCATGAAGACAGCCCCGATGGTGGACTTCCCCACACCAAACTTGTTCCTAATGGAACAGTAGCTGTTGGGGGTGGCATGCTTCCATAGGGCGTTGGAGACGCACTTCTCCAGGGGGAGGGCAGACTGCACCCGGGTGTCCTGTCATTGGCGGGTGGGGCGAGCCAGGTGTAGAGCTACAGGAAGGTGTCGTTCCACATTCGGAAGGTCTGTAGCCACTGCTGGTCATCTCAGTGCCCCCGATAAGCCGGTCCTACCAGTCAGAACTGGTGCTGTACCCCGCCCCAACTCACCCAAGCACCCGAGAGGGTGAGCACAGGTGGGCCCATATGGCAGCCACAGCATGCTCCTCAAAGCCAATGCTGAGCTTGTCCCCACAGAGAAGGAAAAGGGTTGCTAGGATGAGGTGCAGCAGAAACTGAATCACCTGTGTGGGCTGCCCCCACAAACCCCCCAGGAGCTGCTCAGGCACCATGGGTAGCTGGAAAGTGCAAAGTCTCTCTCAGCAAGCATGTGAGTCCTGCACTAGCTATGCTGTCCCTCAACAAGAGATCCACTTTGTGGTCTGGATGCGATGTCGACAGAAGTTTTGTCAGAAGATATCTTCCAACAGTGACTTCTGTTGAGAGATCACTAGTGTAGGCTTAGCCTTAGTCTCTCTATACCTCAGTTCTCCATCTGTAAAACAGAGATAATGACCCTTATGTACCTCAGCAAAATATGGGGGAAGAAAAACACATTAAAACTTGAAAGGTGCTTGAAAGGTGCTCAGGAGGAAGACAACAACAGCAAAAAGTTAGAGATAGGATTGAATGTTTGTATGCCTCAGTAAAACTAGTAAAACAGCATTCACAGTTTTTCACAAATTTTTAACAGTGTATTTTAAAGGAAGTAGAACAGGAGTAAAATCTAAGTTTTCCTAACATATGGTGTGTGTTATCCAATTTCATAAACATAAGATGGCAAAGAAGAGAGTATAGTTTAGGGGCTAGTGCAGGGGAATGGGAATCAGGACTCCTGAGCTGAATTTCCTCCCTTGGTCACTGACTCATTACTTTAGGCAAATCACTTAACCTGATATTTCCATATGGAAAATGGCATTTCTTGGCAGGTATCATGAAACTTAGTTAATGATGTGCCTTGGTTGGCCACTAATGAATATTTAGATTCTTGGATGGTAGAAGACTATTTATCCATGATCTCACCTTCCTTTGATGGAGTAACATAATCTGTGATGATGGCAGAACTTGATAGTGACTTGGATAAAAAATATCCATTCATTATGAACCCATTAGGATTGAGAGTATGACAGACCCTTTACTTTCGCTGTTTCAATTAAGTCTATCTTTATCAAGAAACTCCACTGAAAGTCTTATTTTCTTTGAGGCCATGAGTTTAGATTCATCCCCATTTTAACAGATTAAATCACAGATTAATTTGCCCAACACGAGTATCAGTATCTTGCAGTAAATGACTCAAGCTATTATATTTTTGTTTATAAGGACAATTCCAGCACTATTGAATGGTTAAACATTTTATTCATAATCAAAGAGGTTTTGTATGTTGTATCATAAAAGCAGAAATAATCAGTAGGCGTTTCCATTGGCATAAAAAGGAGAACATCTGCTAAAGCCATGAGTGGCTTGTTGCCTGACTTAGCAGCAGGATAGCCTACAGCTGATTAGCTGTGTCCTCATAAGAAGGTAAGACTGCTTTCAATAGACTTATCTTTGTAGTTTCAAGGATATAATTTTGAAAGCGTAAAACCAATTTTGATATTTAAAAAATTCCTTTCTTGGGTACTTTGGCATTTGTCATAATGACTGGTTACCCATTTGATTAGAACATCCTGAATGAAAGTGCGCATAGAATGGTGTGAATTCAGCAAATCATTAAAACACATGATGGAGCCAATCTCTGTTCAGCATGGTATTTAAGCAAGTGCTTTATTTTAAAGATGTGCTTAAATACATTTAATGTCAATAAAATTATGCACATGCTTATGTGGATTTTTTTTTCTGCTTAGAAGCAGACAGGTGAATTAAGGTTCACACAAAGGTTTCTTTTATGTAGAGTTCCTGAAATGGGGTGTATTCCTCACATAGGCCTCACAAGGGCATTAATTAGGCCAGGCAGCAATTAACCAATTAAGCAGCAAGTAGGACGGAGATGTAGGCTACAAGCTGGGTACCAAGGAGAAGCAAGGTCAGCTGGGTAGGACAATGAGAGGCCTGTCTAAAGACCAGACACTGAATACAGAAGGGGGATTTCAGTTACTTGCTGAGAGGAAGGAGTAGGGGGACTGGTGAACCCAGAGAGGGTGAGAATCAGTTGTGTAGGAAGTATCGGAGGGGTAGCCGTGTTAGTCTGGATCTGTAACAGCAACAAAGGGTCCTGTGGCACCTTATAGACTAACAGAAAAGTTTTGAGCATGAGCTTTTGTGAGCACAGACTCAACTCAGGAAAACAGCAGAAAGGGCTAAGATAGTACAGGTCCTGTGTGCATGTTACAGCATTCACTGGGCTAAAATTGAGGGTAGGGCAGGGTTCCCCTATCAGCAGTTAAAGAGGAATCAGGACTCCTGGGTTGAATTTCCTCCATCAGTCACTGATTCATGGAAATACACATATCTCAGAGATAGAAGGCACCTTGAAAGGTCATTGAGAGGGTCCCCTGCCCTCTCGGCACTGCCAACCACCCTCCCTGACAGATTTTTTTTTTATATATCTACTTACACCAGATCCCTACATGACCTTCTCAAGGATTGAACTCATAACTCGATTTGCAAGACTAATGCTCAAACCACTGAGAGATATTGCTTGTCAGAGTGCCCCTTGGAATGTCCAGACTGACTTTCTGTCAATGGACCTCTGTTGACAGAGGCCTTCTGCCTCATGGAGGAACAGCAGAACGCTGTTGACAAAAGTGCTGCATTCTGTCAATTTACTGTCGACAGAATGTCTTGGGAATGTGGATGTACCCCAGATCTTGTTGACAAAAGCTCTCTAGTGTAGGCATAGCCTATGAGAAGAAGACAGGTAGGAAGACTGCTGATGAGGGTTCAGCACCTGGCAGACCTAGATGCAGCACCAAAAAGGGCAGGAGAAGGTGCCATTAGTGGTGAGGGAACTGTGCCATAACTTACCCATACCGCATGAGTAAATAGTCTGTGAATTTTCAAAAAGGAAAAATGAAATACGAACAAAACCCAACAAAACAGGATTAAGTAGTTACCTAAGAGTCAGAAACTTTTATATCCACTCAATGTGGTTGAGACTACTGACCACGTCGTTGCCTAACATATGATTTATGCACACCATGATGGTGATATTTTTTCCAATAGTATGTTTCACATTCAAAAATGAGAGAATCTGTGAATATTTTTGAAACCTAATTTGGGGGCTTTGCAGTTTTATCATGAACATAAGAAATTCAATATAATATGAATATTATGAATTATTTGCTATTTCACAACTTTTTTACAGCAGGTGCAGTGGAAAATAATGACCAAAATCTATCAGATTTTTAGCTTATATCATACAAAAGGTGGTATTTTTGGCAGCATAGCTTCATACCATTATGCTTTGGCACTGGTTTCATACTGAGTTAATAGGAAGAGTCCTGTCTGTTGACTTATTAACACAATTTCCTGTACCACTAACATTTTTCTTTAGAAATCTCCCATTCTGTTAGTAACCTTATCTAATTCTGCATAGCTTGTGCAAACTGAAGAGGCAGCAGTTTGATGGGGTCTAGCTCCCTGACATATGTAGTACATGTTTTGATATGCACAATATCTCTGATCATATTTTACTTTATCATACTTAGAGAAATTACTGTTTGATGTTTTCTCTTGACTTCTGTATTATCCTTTCTATGTATAATTAATTTCCTTAAACATGACTAGGGAAGGATAAGAGAAAAAGGGGTTGGTTTGTTCTGTTACCCTGAAATGACTTCATAATACTTCAACTAGAGTGGAAGCGGAATAGGTTAATTTCATTGTCAGCTATTAATTAGAAAGATTTTTTATTGTGGATGCATAGAGCCTCAAACATTGTTGCAGACTAATTTTAAAATACTTATTCTTTTAAAGGGCACGATCTTATACTCATCTCAGGAACTATGGAAGCATTTTGCAGCACTTCCAGATTGTTATGTAGCTTGTGCTTTTAAGTAGCTTTTATTATATTTCAAGGTTTTACTGTATTGCCTTTCACAATCACAGCAAACATTCCAGCATTTGTTCTACTTCACAAGGTTTACCTTAAAGACAGCCAGTAGAGCGCTGCTATGAATAGAGGCAATAAGATGCAATGTTGGACAGTTATACACAAAGTCCTGGAAAGATAGGTTCAAAAAGGGTGTATCTACATAGGGATACAAGGTCCATGGGTATCTTAGGATCAAAGATGTCTGTTAGAAAGTAGCTCTTATATTATTTAATCCTTCCAACACCAATGGGACAGACGTATACGTCTTGTTATATTAAATATATACATGTTAAAACAAAGTCATACACACAGGGTATGCTGCGTGCGATTTTATCAATTTTACAGTACAAATACATTTAATATAAATAAAGTGAGCTATGTACCATTCTACACTTTGTATTCTGTGTTGTAACAGAAATCAATATATCTGAAGATGTAGAAAAATATTCAAAATATTTAAGAAATGTCATTGGTATTTTTAACAGTATTTAATCATGATTAATTGAGTTAATTGCTTGTTAACTGCATTTAACAGCTCTAATTTTTTTTCTGGTTATAATGAGCAACATGAATTTCAGCTTTTTCAGCATTAAAAAACCCTGAAATATGATGGAGTTGCCTTACAAACAAACAAACAAACCCTTCAGCATAAATTGCAGGGCTTTATTTGAAAAAGATGGGATTCATGGAATTTAATCCTTTGAACACGAATGCCCTATTTTGAGTACTGTCTCTAGGGTTATGAAATGGGCATATTAGCAAGGCAGTTTCTTATCAACTGGAAGAACAAATGTTCAGATGCTTTAAAATTTAAAGAGCACAAACTAGGGACCAGTTAAGATAAAGAAAGAACCTCCCATCCAAACTACGTTCTCCTTTTTCTGTTTCCTTACTTAGGAATGTTCTGATAACCTTTCAAGTGCCATCTCATTTCCAGAAGGTGATTGAGAGCATAACTGTCTATCCCCTTAGGAGTCTTCCTTTTGCATACATCCCCCATCCAACTCCTAGCACTATGACCAGTGGATAGAATTTTCTTTGTGGAAGTCTGTCAGTTAATAACTGGCTATGTGCATAACACTTTCTGCATTGAAATCCATTTCCAGTGCCTACAGTCCCATAGTCATAAATATTAACAGAGTCACTGTATTTACATTCTTAGTGTGGTGCAAAATATTCCTTTATTTGAAAAATAGAAATTCCTTGGTTAAAAAATATGTGAATGCTGCAACAGTAAATACTTTTAAAATTGTACAAAGCTGTTTTATGAACTTCTAAAATATTATAGAAATACGTATCTGGGAATTTACATAACATTATTTACATACCATCTATTCCACTTACATTTCAAACAGTGGCTTAATAGAGGCATATTATGCCAGAGCACCAGCTGTGCTATCATTTGTGTTGAGCATTATTTTTTGTTTAAACAGAGACTATTCTAAAACCTGCATGCTGTCAAGGCAGTTATATAAAAATGGTAAATTGGTAGCTGAATTGAATGTCTTGAGTACTATTCTAGGGGAGCAGGCTTGGCTAACCTTGGCCCAGCCCGATAGCCTGGATATAACGTGCAGGTAAGTCCAGACAAACACTGATTCAGTTTGTACCTGTGCCCAGGGGATTGAGATATAATGAGAAGTGCGGGGACAATGTTTAATTGGAACGAATCAAAAACGGTTTATTATTTCACATACAACACCAAAATATAAACACACAGCAACAACAGGAACAAATACAAGATATGAAACTCATTATTTTAACTTACTGTCAGTAACATAGTAGATAATTTGTTTGTCACAGGTCACAGTACTCTGCTGTCAGGAATAACTGAAAGGTTGGTTAGTATGTATCTGGTTAGGATTGGCTGGACCACCTTGTACCCACCAGAAATATGTAGGCTAAAAGCCTCTAAGATACTGGGCTGAGGTGCCCTAAAGCTTGGTTTGAGCCGTATTTAGGCTTTCGTGGCTGGTTTGGCCAGGGCCTATTTGTCCAGTCAGTGGGTTGCTAGGCCACTGCTGGGGTATTATCTGGCAATATGGGCCAGAGGGAGTTTTGGCTTTCTGGCTCGCTGGGCCAGAGCCTATTTGTCCAGTCGGTGGATTGCTAGGCCACTGCTGGTTAATGTAGTGCAGGGTTTCCCTGTCACTAGGTAGGTATCTTGACATAGATAATAATTAGATTATATAAACACTATTTTCTATATCTATCTATACCTATATTAAGATTAACTAGTTTACCTACATTAATATTATGTAAACAATCATAATAGACAAAGATAACAAGCAATTATAATGAGCAATAACAGTTTAAAGGATATGGTCTTCGGCTTCTAGAGAGCCTGAAAAGCAGGGCACGAGGCCTTTATTGTACAGCAAGTGGCTGAGAGGCCTGGCACAGGGCGCCGCATCAAACAAGGCCCTCTGTGGAAGCAGCGATTGATGGCAGCAGGTCAAGGTGACGCTGGCCAGGAGAAGATGGTCAGCACGGGGGGCGGGGGGGGATGCGCTGAGGTGTTGAGCACGCCAAAATGGCGGTTGCTGACTCCGCAGTTCCTCCTCGAATGCTGGCTCTCAGGTGGTGAATGGTGCGGCAGCAGACGAGGCTCCCCCTATAGAGAAGTGCTGTCTAGTAGCAGCTGCAGCTCAAAAGGCCAACAGTGCAAGTGATTTTAGCTCAGGTCAGGTCCCGTTAGTCACACACACACACTTCCTTCGAGAGATCCTAAGATTCCCAATGCTGCTGAGGTGTGTCCTTATATAGGCCATCCTCATTAGTATTCAGAGAGTTATGGAAGGATGCCCATATTTGGTAAGGGCCGGTCCCCTCAGGTACGGTGGACCTGATTGAGGACTGCACCAGGTTTGAATTTTTGAACGTAGAATGTCAGTTATGGCAGTTGGTAATAGAGTCTTATAGGGAAGTGATTACACACGATTTTAAGATAATTTCTGAGGTAAAATTGCAGTGATTTCTGTCCCCCATGCCCACACAAAATTAGTAACCCTTTCATTTAATCATACAGATGATGGAAGCACACAGTATGCCTAAAGATTATGAGCGTGGTCGCACCTGAGCAGTACACACCCTGTTCACAATCTCTACACATGCTTACTCAAATTGTCTTAAAATTTGATGTGTCATTGAAATTCTGTACAGTGTTACAGTTACACATATGGCGTCCTTTTATCTAGGGGCTCCTGAGCTACAGCCTTCCTAAAACAGCAAAATGTTCGTCCATCTAACTTACTTTTACGCAGATCTAGGGTTCAAACCATCACTCCAACCATCCCCCAACTGACCTAAGTAGTTCTGCATTTCAGCTAGTGTTAAGGCACCCACTGCCTCTTTGGGAAAGGACTGCTGAAAAAGTTAGATAGAGTTTGTAGCTATAAATTAGCTTGTGCTGAGTTGCTAAGACAAACAGGAGTGCATTTGTGCAGCAAGACTAGGGCTATCTTGAAATAAGAGAGTTTTCAGGCAGGCTGTCGACCCAGTAGCAAAAGATGACATGCTGTGGTTTTCAAATTTGAGTTGAACCCCGGTACTATAAGTTAATGTTCTTCCCTTGACATTTTGTAAAGAGTATGTCACTTAACTGTTCCTTTCTCTCTATCTGCTTTCTGAGTTTGTTCTGAAACTAGCATTTCTGGTTTGACTGATACTTTACAGTATTCTAAAATTCACATGTTGATTCTGATTTTACTGTAGAAGTACTCTCAAGGAAATTTGCATTGATTAAATAGCAGGAAAATGAAAGTAGGCTAATTTAATTTTTTCCCCTCAGCAATGGAACAGACATCAAACTGTTAAGTCATTTGATTCAGGGACTCTTCATACACAGCCCTTCTCACATGAGCTCTTTGTTCTTCCAGACATTCTGACTTTCCCTCTCTGGTTCATCACCCCCAAAGAAGTGAAACCTGCCCCTAGTTAGCAGTTCATTTTGGCACATACACTCTGTACAGTTTGCATGATAGGGACCTGGGGGTGGGGGATAGAAATAAACAAAAGATGTATTTAATGGACACATCACAGATGATCAGAACCTGCATAGGGCCTATCAAAAGTGTCTTTGGAGAAACACTTTTCTCCAGAGCACGTTGGGTCTGGGGAATGGAGGAAAGGCACATCTGTGGTGGACCTGAGACACCTCTGGATAGGAAGTGGGATGCTCTGTGGCCAGCCAGGGAGTCTCCTCTGGCTGGTGGGGAGGGGCACCTGGGGCTTCTCTGGGCAGGCAGATTTGTGGCTTCAGTCAAGAGGGTCAGCGCAATTGCCTCCTTTGCCCCCATCAGCAGGCCTTCTATAATTAGCTGATTCAATTGATCAATTGGCTTATATGGAGCGTTCAGTCCTCCCATTCTCTGCTTGTCTGGGGGTGAGTCTGTGTATTGAGATGACTGGGGGTGGAGATCATCCCTTCATGAGTGTCTGAGCCCCTCTTACTAACCTTCATATGTGAACTGATACTAAATGCCTGAGGAAGTGAGGAATCAGAGCACATATTGATATGAATGGAGCAGTTCACACCTCTCAATTGTTTTATGATACATATTTCACTGGCGTATTTGTAGTGTTGATGTAGCCATGCGTCATAGGATATTAGAGAGACAAGGTGGGTGAGATAATATCTTTTAATGGGTCATCTTCTCTTGGTGGAAGAGGCAAGTTTCCAAGCTACAGAGTTCCTCTTCAGATCGGTGTAGCTCTGAAGATTGTCTTCCTCACTGACAGAAGATGGCCCTCACCCACCTTCTCTCTCTGATTAGCATAGCTTCACTAACACTGCTTATGATCCTTGAAGTACCATATGTATATGAAGTACTTCTTCAGTTAAAGAGATGTAATGGAGATGAACGGGTCACTTCACACCTCTGATGTTATCCAGGATACATGCTGGACTGATAAACAGCTGTGTCCCCTCAATTCTCCAGTGTGGGGTGCTTTGTACACTGCTTTGCAGTGAGAGCAACCACTGCTGGTCTGTTCTCACACAGCCTCCCCCATGTAAACCATTCCCAACTACACTGTATAGGTGCTGAATATTCTGTATTTATATTCAGCTATTCTTGAATTACTCTGTGGAGCAATACCAGCAAATTCCCAGTCCCAGACTTTTCCCAGAAATGTGCATCTTGTACTGCCCAGCCCTCTCCTGGACAAAAGCCTCATAAAAGCCTTCATTTAGGAAATATGTGCATACCCTGCTATCCCAAAGTGATTTTCCCAGCCCCTTCAATCCAAGCATGCTGGTTTAGATAAAACAATAAACAAATAGTAACAGAGAGGAAGCCGTGCTAGTCTATACACTATCAAAACAAAAAGCAGTCAAGTAGCACTTTAAAGACTAGCAAAATAGTTTATTAGGTGAGCTTTCGTGGGACAGACCCACTTCTTCAGACCATTGTCTGGCTATGGTCTGAAGAAGTGGGTCTGTCCCACGAAAGCTCACCTAATAAACTATTTTGCTAGTCTTTAAAGTGCTACTTGACTGCTTTTTGTTTCAATAAACAAATGTATTGACTACAGAGAAAAGAGATTTTATTACAAGTACTGGGCCATAAAAGTCAGAACCGGTTACAAAAAATTAAAATACAACTAAAGCCAAGCTTAATGAATCCAAAGCAAAAGTCTTGCACCACATGCTTTAGCAGTTTTACTGGCTGAATTGCTTTCCAATAGGATCCCCAGTCAGTCCAAAAGTGTTTTTTGTCCTCAGGTGTTGCGGCTACCATAGCTTTGCGACCGGGGTGCGTGCTAACAGGAGGGAGTTTTGAGAGGCTCTCCTGGAGGAGGAGAAGGAAGGAGCAAACTAAAGCACCTTGGGGTAAGTGGCTGCTTATATTTGGAGGTTTTGGGCTTGTGTGTTTGTTTGTTTGGAGTTTGGAGTTTGTTTGTTTGGAGTGTGTTTGTTTGTTTGAAAGGCCGTGTGCTCAGGCAGGCAGGCAGGCAGGCAGTTGGAAGCTGATTAGGTTTGAATTGAAACACCGTGTGCTGATTGGCTGAGCTGTAGGCAGAGGGAGGAGCTATCAGGGAGGCCGAGCACTTAAACCCTGCTAGTAAGCGACCAGGGAGCTTTGCGACCGGGTGCTCGCGACCAGGGTGCGTGCTAACAGGAGGGAGTTTTGAGAGGGGAGTTTAGAGGGAGTCAGTGACTTCTATTGCCCTTAAACTAAATCCTTTATAACAACCTCTATCTGAAACATTTAATTAACCCTCATATATAACTAGAGTAGGAAATGGAGGCAGAAGCCCAGCAGCAGAGTGGGGGCTATCCTGTTTATTGTGTCGAGTGCAGTATGTATGACTACCTACCCTGTGGGCGGGTGGCGTATGTGTGCGCTCGATGCAAGGAGCTCCTGGCCCTCAGAGACCGAGTGCGTGCTTTGGAGGCCAGGGTGGCTGAACTGGAGGAGCTAAGGAAGGCAGAGGTGTTTGTGGATGAGACTTTCCGGGACATAGTAGGGCTGTCCCACCTCCAATCTGACAGTCCTGATGCTGTTACGGAGGATGAAAGGCTCAGGGAAGGAGAGCAGTCAATGGGAGCAGAGGGAAACCATCCCATAGTTGGGACCCTCCTTCCAGAGGGTGCTGTTGTATCCTCTCGTGCCGAGGATACTTCTCCGGGGGAGGGAGCGCCAGCTGTTAGGAAGAAGCAGGTTTTAGTAGTGGGGGATTCGATCATTAGAAATATAGATAGTTGGGTTTGTGATGACCGGGAGAACCGTATGGTGACTTGCCTGCCTGGTGCGAAGGTTGCGGATCTCTCGAGGCATCTAGACAGACTTATGGGCAGTGCTGGGGAGGCGCCGGTCGTCGTGGTACATGTTGGTACCAATGACATAGGGAAGGGCAGAAGAGATGTTCTGGAGGCCAAATTTAGGTTACTAGGAAAGAGACTGAAATCCAGAACATCTTTGGTGGCATTCTCTGAAATGCTTCCAGTTCCACGCGCAGGGCCAGATAGACAGGCAGAACTTCAGAGTCTCAATGCGTGGATGAGACGATGGTGTAGGGAAGAGGGGTTTAGATTTATTAGGAACTGGGGACACTTTTGGGGTAGGGGAAGCCTGTACAGGAATGATGGGCTCCACCTAAATCAAGGTGGATCCAGACTGCTGGCATTAAACATTAAAAAGGTCGTAGAGCAGTTTTTAAACTAAGAGGTGGGGGAAAGCCGATTGGTGCGGGGGAGCACCTGGATCGGACGGAGACTTCTCTTACACGAGGCTCCATAGATAGGGATTCCCTAGAAGTTAGTCAGATAGGAAATAATATATGGGCAAGATCAGATGTGAAAAAATCGTGCATAAAAAAATCCAACGCATCTGTGAAAGGCGGACATATAAATAGTGGTAGTTTTCTAACATGCTTTTACACTAATGCTAGGAGTCTGTCTAATAAGATGGGTGAACTGGAGTACCTCATATCAAAGGAGGAAGTTGACATAATAGGCATCTCAGAAACATGGTGGAATGAGGACAATCAGTGGGACACTATCATACCGGGATATAAATTATATCGGAAAGACAGAACAGGTCGTGCGGGTGGCGGAGTGGTACTATATGTGAAGGATAATATAGAATCAAATGAAGTAAAAATCCTAAAGGAATCAAAATGTTCCATAGAATCATTATGGATAACAATTCATTCCTCTAATATGAATATGGCATTAGGAATATATTACCGACCACCTAACCAGGACAGTGATAGTGATGCTGAAACGATAAGGGAGATTAGAGAGGCTATCAAAATAAAAAACACAGTAATAATAGGAGATTTCAATTATCCCCATATTGATTGGGTGCATGTCACCTCAGGACGGGATTCAGAGATTAAATTTCTTGATGCCTTAAATGACTGCTTCTTGGAGCAGCTAGTACAGGAACCCACAAGGGGAGAGTCGATTCTCGATCTAGTCTTGACTGGAACGCAGGATCTGGTCCAAGAGGTAACTGTTACTGGACCGCTTGGAAATAGTGACCACAATATAATAACTTTTAATATTCCTGTGTTGGGAAGAACACCGCAGCGGTCAAACACTCTGGCATTTAATTTCAAAAAGGGGAATTACACTAAAATGAGGAAGCTAGTTAAACAGAAACTAAAAGGTAGAGTAATTAAACTAAAATCCCTGGAAGCTGCATGGAAACTGTTTAAAGACACCATACTAGAGGCCCAACTTAAATGTATACCCCAAATAAAAAAACACAGTAAGAGACCTAACAAAGAACCACCATGGCTAAACAGCCATGTTAAAAAGGCAGTGAGAGAGAAAAGGGCAGCTTTTAAAAAGTGGAAGTCAAATCCTAGTGAGGAAAATAGAAAGGAACATAAACACTCCCAAATTAAGTGTCATAATGTAGTGAGAAAAGCCAAAAAAGAGTTTGAGGAACAGCTAGCCAAAAATTCAAAAAACGATAGTAAAATGTTTTTTAAATACATTAGAAGCAGGAAGCCCGCTAAAAAAGCAGTGGGGCCCTTGGATGATAAAGATATAAAAGGAGCGATCAGGGAAGACAGTGCCATTGCGGAGCGATTAAATGATTTCTTTGCTTCAGTCTTCACGGCTGAGGATGTTACAGAGGTTCCTAAATCTGAGCCAGCCTTTTTAGGTGACAAATCTGAGGAACTCACTCAGATTGAAGTGACATTAGAGGAGGTTTTGGAATTAATTGATAAGCTGAATAGTAACAAGTCTCCAGGACCGGACGGCATTCACCCAAGGGTTCTGAAAGAACTCAAATGTGAAATTGCGGAGTTATTAACAGTGGTTTGTAACCTATCCTTTAAATCCACTTTGGTACCAAATGACTGGAAGACGGCCAATATAACACCAATATTTAAAAAAGGCTCTAGAGGAGATCCTGGCAATTATAGACCGATAAGTTTAACATCAGTACCAGGCAAATTAGTAGAAACACTAGTAAAGAGTAAAATTGCAAGGCACATAGAAGAGCACGAATTGTTGGGCAAAAGTCAGCATGGTTTCTGCAGAGGGAAGTCGTGTCTAACTAATCTACTAGAATTCTTTGAAGGGGTTAATAAACATGCGGACAAGGGGTACCCAGTGGACATAATATACCTAGATTTCCAGAAGGCCTTTGACACGGTCCCACACCAAAGGCTTTTATGTAAATTAGGTGGTCATGGGATAGGAGGAAAGGTCCTTTCATGGATCGGGAATTGGTTAAAAGACAGAAAACAAAGGGTGGGAATAAATGGTAAATTTTCACAATGGAGGAGGGTAACTAGTGGTGTTCCCCAGGGGTCAGTCCTGGGACCGATCCTGTTCAACTTGTTCATCAATGATCTAGAAAATGAGGTAAGCAGTGAGGTGGCAAAGTTTGCAGATGACACCAAGTTGTTCAGGACAGTCAAAAGCAAAAGGGATTGTGAAGAACTACAAAAAGATCTCAGCAAACAGTGATTGGGCAGCAAAATGGCAAATGAAATTTAATGTGGGTAAGTGTAAGGTAATGCATGTTGGAAAAAATAACCCAAATTACACGTACTACATGATGGGGTCAAATTTAGCTACGACAGATCAGGAAAGGGATCTTGGAGTTATAGTGGATAGTCCTCTGAAGACATCCATGCAGTGTGCAGCAGCAGTTAGTAAGGCAAATAGGATGTTAGGAATTATTAAAAAAGGGATCGATAATAAGACAAAAGATATCATACTTCCCCTATATAAAACTATGGTACGCCCACATCTCGAGTACTGAGTGCAGATGTGGTCTCCTCACCTCAAAAAAGATATATTGGCATTAGAAAAGGTTCAGAAAAGGGCGACTAAGATGATTAGGGGCTTGGAAAGGGTCCCATATGGGGAGAGGCTAGAGAGACTGGGACTTTTCAGTTTGGAAAAAAGGCGATTGAGGGGCGATATGATAGAGGTATATAAAATCATGAATGGTGTGGAGAAAGTGAATATAGAAAAATTATTTACCTTTTCCCATAATATAAGAACTAGGGGACACCAAATGAAATTGATGGGTAGTAGGTTCAAAACTAATAAAAGGAAATTTTTCTTCACACAGCGCACAGTCAACCTGTGGAACTCCTTGCCCGAGGAGGCTGTGAAGGCCAGGACTCTATTAGGGTTTAAAAAAGAGCTTGATAAATTTTTGCAGGTTAGGTCCATAAATGGCTATTAGCCAGGGATAAAGTATGGTGCCCTAGCCTTCATAACAAGGGCAGGAGATGGATGGCAGGAGATAAATCACTTGATCATTGTCTTCTGTTCTCCTTCTCTGGGGCACCTGGCATTGGCCACCGTCGGCAGATGGGATGCTGGGCTGGATGGACCTTTGGTCTGACCCAGTGTGGCCATTCTTATGTTCTTATGTTCATAGGTAGAGATAAAAGGAGGGCATTTGTTTCCCATTGTTATATGTTTCCTGTTCTTTGGGAATCTCACCAGTTGAGATTCAGGAGACAGAAAATCTGGGGAGATGGAAATCTCAAGCTGCTTCTTTGCCAAGATGTAAATTTCTTGCTTACACCCTTTTTGATAAAGGAGGTAGAGTAATGTTAGAGGAGCTGGAAGGATCAATGATAAGGGATGTGACAGTGTTGGAACAGTGCATGAAGAGTGCAATGAAAAGGAGGTGGTCGATGCAGTGGGGGATATTGGGTTAGCTTTAGCCTTATCCCCCTAATATACTCATATCTCTCATGTTGCCCTTTGAAAAATGTGCCTTCCATGTCCATGGCAGCTACTGCATTCTGTCCCCAGTGCCTCAGCCTGTGAGACCTGTGCCAGTGCTTGCCTTTCCATGGTGGGGAGAGCTGAAGAGGAAAAAGCAACCCATGTTGGACAGGCAGAGAAATGGGATACAGAGAGACCAGTGAAGAACTAACATGTGGCCAGTGCATTCTGTGGATGGGTAATTCGTACCAAGGAACCAGAGTCAGTGCAAGTGGACAGCTGGGCTGTGGTACCTAGGAATGCTGATAAATTGTTTATAGGAACCATAACAAGGAAATTAAATGCCCCAGGACTTTGATAACACAGACAGAAAGTTGCTGAGTGGCACCTTCTCCAAAGCGGAGAGTGATAAAATGTAACTCTGTGGCAACCAGGGAAGGAAAGGTTAAGATACAGGTTATGCCATTGCTAGGATCTAACTTCTGATGTTTGAGCCAGTGCACTGTCCTTACTAACTGAATACAGGGCTTCCCCCAGGGCTCCTTCTATTGTAGTTTTGGGGACTTTGCTTGTGTGGTGCCCAGGAGCTGGGAGTCCAGAGGGTTGCAGCTGGCTCCAGATCACCAACAGAAGGGCCATGGGCTGCCCTCCCACTTGGGAAGGGAAGGGCAGCGCAGCACCCCACTTGCTTCTCCCGGTGCCTCAGGGGAGACCCCACTGATGACAATGGTGAGAAGATGGTTTTAGTGTCACCGCAATCTCTGGTACCCCCGCCCCCCGCTGGTACAGGAATTGCCCCTCAGCCAAACCCCCTGCGGGAGGGCCCGCTTGCTCGAGGGGGCTGCCCCTGCAGACCAGGTCGCTTTCAACACAGGCACGCGGGATTCCTGCTCCGCCACAGACCTACCGGGCCAGTAACTCCAAACCAGAACTGGGGGCAGCGCTGGGGGGGGCGGGGTGCACACCCAGGCGGACCCACCTCCCAGGGAGGGCGGCTACCTCCGACCCCCGGCGCTCGGGAGGTGCCTCAGTACCAGCCACGCCGCCTGCGGGCTCCCAGCGCCCTACCGGTGAGGCCCCCCCCGGGCGCGCGGTCAGGCGGAGCCGGGCGGCTGAGGGAGCGCGAGCCCCGCCCGTCCCCGCGCTGGTCCTGTGGGGCTGGAGGGCGGTGGTAGCTCTCAGCCCCCAGGGGGCAGCGCGTGTGAGTGCCTGCGCCCAGCCCCGCTTTGCCCTGCACGGCACTGCACGGCCCGCCCCACCCCCGCCGCAACTTTCGCCTGCCCGCCTCAGACATGCCGGATTACCCAGGGCGCGGAGCCGCGAGCTGAGCGCAGCCGGGACGTGCCGGCAGCAGGTAAACCCGTGCCCTCCCCCGCGCCCACTTCCCTGGGCAGCGCGGGCCGGGGTCTCTTTCCCCGCGGCTAAGCAGCAGCTCGTGGGGGCGGGAGGGGCAAGCCCAGGCGTCCGGAGCAGCCGCGGGCGCCGCCAAAAACATCCCCTAGCAGCCCAGTTTCCTGCCCGGCGGAGGACTCACTCGGCCTAGCTGCCCCACGGGCGGGGTCCTTCCAGATAGGAAGTGGGGCGCGGCTGCCGCCCCCTGGCAGCCGGGTCGTTCCCCGCTTGCAGTCCGCAGGGGAAGGGGGCCCAGCGTCCCATCCCCCCTCGCTTCGCTGCTGCCCGCTGGGGTGGGGGGTGGGGGTCTTTCTGCAGCAGTGGAGTTGGGGGTCAGGTGCTGGCCGCGGCACTCCCCTGCCCGGCCGGCGGAGCTGCGCGGAGCTACCGCGAGCAGCATTTGTCACCCCGGCCCGGCTGGACGCTCTGCCCACTGCTTGGGTTTCCCAGAGCCCTCAACAGCCCCCCCGCGTCGGTGTCAGCGTTTGCAACGCCGGCCCCGTGCGCTGTGGGGGGTCTAAACCGGCGAGGGCTGGAGAGGCGCTGGCCCAAGTGCCTTGCCCGCGGCGCGTGCAGGCTGAGCTGGGACAGGGCAACGCCAGGCGGCGCCTGTTTACTGGGCTGGGAAACTGAGTTGGGACAAAGCGAAGCGAGGAACGGGGAGCTGCGCAGCCCACCTTTCACTGGGCAGCCGGGGGGCGTTACACAAGTAAGCCGGCCACCGGGGGTTTACTCCCGATTGACAGAACAATGGCAGGCAAGGTGGGATTCCACTGGGAGCCACACCCTGGCCAGTCCCGAGCAATTCTTGAATTTAGTGGCATTACCTAGTTAAAATAGCTAGCTGAGTAGTAAGAGCAGAATTTAGCTCCACTGTGTAGGGATCCGGAATGAGATCAGGAATTTGGGTAGCAGGGGAAGATGCTGGAATTTGGCTTGGAAACATATTCCTACCCTCGGTGGCAAATCAGAGGAAACTTGGTGATATATTTGTGAATATTTGTGCTGGGAGATGTGAGCAATATTGGTAAAATTTCAGGATTGTGAGCTGAAGAGGATAGTGGGATAGGAATTTTGGGGGCTTTTGAAATTCAGGGACAGTGAAGAGTCTGGGACTATAGCTACACTACAAGATAAAATGTATAATGCTGGATTATATACATTTTTTGAATTTGAGTATCCTCACCTTCCCACAGTGTTAACTTGGTACTGCCACACTAAATTGCCAAAGAGCAAGTGTTGCAGCAGTGCATTGTGAGAATCTATGTCACAGTTTTCTCAGCCCTGTAGCATTCTGGGTTTTTTGGTTGGTGCAGTCTGGGGGAAAAAAATGCCCCGCAAGTAGCTATGGGTTTGTGAATTCATATTACTACATTGCATTCTCCTTATTTCTCTCTTGTGGAAAACAAATGGCTATTTTTTCAGAAGGAGACTCCCTCCCTCACCCTCGCCACAGCCAGCCTATGCAATCTTTGCTGTGGGGGTGGGGAGACCAACCCAGTGACAACCTGCCCCTGAAATCTTGAATTTGCGGGATTTCTGTTACTTTACTTCCTGTGCACTTGGAGAGTATTGGAGATGCAACTAGCCAGAACGGACAAATGTGGGGAATTGTGGGATACCTGTAGGACTCCTCCGAAGGCGAATAAAACTAATTTATATTGAAGCTGTTTCCACACTACCATTAACCTGAGTGCTTACATTCAAACCTCCTGTTAATCCCACTTGGGTTGTCAGAGTAAGAATATCGGCTCTAATGCCCCCTAAATTTGAAATAATGGTATTTGATGTGTGAACAGTCACAATTTAAAATCAAGTTAAGTGCCTTAGATTCAAATTTGTGCTTTAGTGTGGACATAACTTTGGAAAACTCGTGAACTTCAGTGTGAGATTAGGTGAAGTCAGGCTGTGGTAGAAATTTTGGGCTCACGAGCTGTGGTTGAGAGTTTGTGTCATGTGAACCTTGTGTACGTTTGGGGACGAGTGTGTGCAAGGTGAAGAGGACTACGTTAACAAACTCATCTCAATTACCTGTAAAGGAAGAGGTAAAAAGGCATAAATGAAGTGAATGGGAGAAAGAGATACAGAAGAGGGGTGAGCAAACTTTTTACTCTTTTTGTCCTTGCAATTAGCAGGGCCCCTCCAGCCTGTCTAATGTAATCCAGACCAATGGGAATTTTGCTTTTGTTCATATGAAAACAAAAACTAAAACAAAAAAAACAAACAAACAAAAATACCCTTTTGGCACATGTCTGAAGATAAGTATGTTGAATGTGAAAATTTTATTAATCAGTATATAAATGTGAAAACACATACATAAAAACAGTAACAGATTTCAATGTTTTAAATGAGATGGATGAGCCTGAGAACAAATGCTGTGCTCCCTATACAAATTTCATGCACACCAAAGGGGCCCGCCTCCCACTTTGCTCAACCCTGATGTAGGGAATGAGAAGCCAAAAGGTATTTATTCTGTAAGATATGGTGTACACTTGAAGAATCCATGCAGTCCCATTGATTTGAGCTAAGCTACACACACAAAGAAGTTTAAGGAAATGCATAAAACAGCAGCAACAATGTTTCTTCTCTACTAATATGCAAATGAGCACATATTTGGTTTGTAACTCAATTTCCCTATCTGTCAATTCAGTATATTTCCTCCACTTTTTATCTGTTTTATCTGTTTAGAATAAATATTTCAGAGCAGAAATTCTCACAGGGTGTTTGTATGGGACACTGTCATTTGTTAAAATATTTAAGCAACACACAGGTAAATATGATAAATATTTTTCTACCTATAGAAGCAATACAAACCTGGTTAATAACATGCTTGGACTGCAGCTGTATTTAAATGATAGCTGCAGTTTTCCACCCCGAGTACCTAAATTCAACCATTTAGATCCATATTTAAGACACTACATAAAATTGGCCTGATTTTCATACGTGCTGAGTGTGGAAGCTAATGGAAACTATAGATGTACAGCAGCTTTGAAAATCAATTTGAGGCACCTAAATGTGGATTCCACAGGCTACATTTAGATACCCGGGTTTGAAAACTGTGAGTAAGCTTAGGGTTCAACCTTTGCATCTTCCCCATGTGCTAGAGCTAACTGCATGGGGGGTGGGCATCAGAAGCATCTGACAAACTATTTGCACTGTTCCATCTGGTGCTGGGACAGGTCTTCAGATCACGCCCCTTGGCCTGTCCCATAGCAATCCTGCTTCCCTCTTTCCTTTAGCCCAGAAAAGGCTAATTGCAGCCTTATCATCTTTTCTTCCTTTCCTCTAGAGTGAGGTTTTCTCACCTTGCCTCCTTCAGTGTCACTTCAGTTTTCATTCCTCCAGCATTATCCTTCCTTTTTCTCTCTCCTGCCAATTTATGTCCCTTGCCCTTCTGTTCCCTCCTCTTGTCTCCTTCCCCAGAGGCAGTATCCACCTACCTCTCCACCATAGATGGCATCCTCCTTGCTCCCACTTCAGAAATAGTTCCACTCCCCTCTTGACTAAATTCTCCGTAGCTCTCCTATCTTTCATTTGGCGGTGCTGTGTGAACTTAGTGAGGGGAGGAGTCTGGACTGGCTGGCTGAGATCCTAGCTCAGGCTTATTGCTTGCTCTTGCTGTGCAACTAGAGGTCACAGTGTACTCCCTAAGCAGTTTGCTTTTCATAAATACCTTTTTGCCTCCTTGCACTGACTCTCCCGAACTAATATCCTGAAGATTTAAGATGTCCCAGGTAAGGTCTGCTCTGTAGAAAGGGCTTGCCAGGGATAGAGATGGGAGAAGGAAGTTATGCCACTTTTGCAGATAAATGAAGAGTATTCTGAAGAGGGGAAAGTGAATTATGTAAGAAATTCTAACATGATGGTTGTTATCAAGTTTCTTGCTTCAGTTTCAAAGGCAGAGTTTGCTTTCCTTTGCTTTTGTGGATGTATGAAGTAGCACATTGGAGTGTCTGGTGCTGAGTCTTTAGCAAATTCCCTTCTTTGTAAATGTAATACCCTCGTCAGAGATTGTGTAATTATGTACATTTCATATCAAACTAAAGTTTTTACAATGATTAATACCATTTGCAAACTAGATAGTGTTGAATCTTTGATGAGGTTAAGAGAGGTGAGTGGCCTTTGGTAGTTATTTTCTCACTTTTTCAGGCTTTCCAAATTAGGTTGCTTAAATCTCTAACAGACCTGAAACCTCAGTGCTAAAAAGGATACTGTGACTGTTGCTCTTTTCTCTAGCTTATCAATCTTGTCCTAATGACAATGTAAATATATGCATAATAATTTGCATCCATTAACTTTAGAAAGAGCAGTCATGGTAACAACCTTTTTTAAAGAAAATAATTTGCCTATCTTACGAGGAGATACATACAACCAAAAGAACTTTCATAATCTAATTTACTTTCTATACTCTGTGAAGTGTACTTCTATATTTTTCAGGTTAGAAAACGCAAAAAGTCAATTTCAGATGTGTTCATGGTCGTTTTTTTAATCAGTCTCTCCCAAGTTCATATATTTCAGCACAGTGCTGCATTGTTTACATTAGAAATACAGCAGAGGAATTTTTGTTTTTTAAATCCAATGGAAGCCATTGGATTAAAAGCCGTGCATGCAAACAACACAAATGGTCTTTGCTTTTTCAAAAAAAATCAAAGCAAAACAAACCTGACCTTTTTCAAATAAGGAACGTGCCAATCTTATTTTCTTTACTGTAACACTTTAAAATATTGTTTCCAATGGCTCTTGTTATTTATTACTAGTATATGTGTTACATGAAAAGAGCTATGTTAAAAGAACATTAAGGTTACACAATCAAGCTTTCAAAAATTAGATGTCAGAGCTAATGTTGGCTGTGTGACCATATTTCATCTCCTTAATGCATACTTCTTATTGCCTGAGTTTGCAAGACTTAATGTTCAGGGTGACTAGAGCCTGTGGGGGGCGGGGCAGGTGATGTAGGGAGGATCACCCAGAGGGCACCAGGGCATTTGGGGCACCCCATTCAGCAATTCAAATTTTGGCAGGGTCCTATGTTCAAATTCGTGGCATTTCAGCATTTTGATGTAATAGGGCAATTATTGAATGCCAGATCAGATCAATTCCAAAATTTCAGTTCAAGTTCTGGTCATTAATGGGTACAACCTAGTTTATTTTGGTGAAAATTGGAAGGGAAAAGTAGGGGACACATTTTTGCAGTTGGTTACCCAAGGTCTTTAGGTCCACGGTGTCCAGTACGCTCCCTGTTTGCCACATGTAGCGATTGGGACAGCAGGGTGTGGCCAAATGCAGCTCAGGAGAGCTGCAAATGTGGGGCACCCCCTTCTGCCACCCTGTGCACGCGTCCCAGCACTTGGAGGGACAAGCGTGTGGTGGCAGTGGCATAGGTGGCTCTGAGCTGTGGATTCCTGTTGCCCCATGCCGCTGGTGCAGGCGTGGTTCACATGGCAGTGGCCTCAGCCATGTGGCAGCTGCAGTGAGTAATTGGTGGGGGGCGGTGCCTGGTGGGTGATGGGCACGTGGGAATCCATTCAATTTCTTTTGGACACCACTGCTTTAGATTGACAGCACAGGTCTTTATTTCTTGAGCTCAAAAAGTATCTGTAAGCAGAATTAAGCTGTTATCTTCTATATGGATCAATCACTAGATAAGGATGTGAGGCTTACTTTGCTAATGGGTTACATCAGGGGTTCTCAAATCTTTTTCTTACCGAGGTCCCTTCATGCCATGCTGTGCCATAAAAATTCCACAGCTCAGCTGTGCTGAATCAATTGTTTTTCTTCATAGAAAAGCTAGGACCAAAGTTAGGGGATAGTAAGTAGAGTAATTCTCCGAAAGCACTGCAAAGCTAAGTTGCTCAGGCTTTGGCTACAGCACCTGGGTGGTCAGACTTGGTTCCCCAGGTTTCACTCTTGTGTGGCAGGACTTTGGCTTTCTGTCCTGAGGTCTAGCAGGTTTAATGCTAGCCATGCTTGGCGGAACCTCTGAAAACTTCTTGCAGTTCCTCTGGGAGCCCCTGAGTGCCCTGGTTGAGAACCATTGGGTTACATAATTATTTGCCAGATGTGGTTCTAGTCTTGGCTCTGGAGGTGAGTGTGCTTTGTTAATTAGTGGTAACATATCTAAGTATGTATGTTTGCCCCATTCTTCCTGAACAGTAGCTTCACTAAGTGGAAGAGACATCAATCATCTTAGAGAACTGGGTCCAGATTCTAATCTATGTTGTTTACCATCATTCTGTATAAGTACACCAGTACATAGATGCCACATGGAGGTTTATGTGCCATTTGTTCCAGGTGGTGTACATATCAAGTTAGTGGATCTCCTTACAGTCTCGGGGATCTACCTATATAGGATCAATTTCAGGATTGGGGCATGAAGTAAAAGAATTGACGTGCTCACAGTCTTTGGGGAAAAAAAGTGAATTGTACTGTTAATAAAAAAGTAAATATGCATCGTTGAGCCCAGAGTGTCATTGATTAATAATTAGTACTCTGTGTTCTTGATTAGTAATGAAAATGCCATTTTTAGGTAGACTTCTTATGTAGCAGGGAAGATAAAAGTAGGGAAGATATAGGAGGGAAGGTAAAAGAGTTCATATGAATATGAAGTTAATTTGAGCACACAGTGATAAAGGACTCATGATGTTGTAAGTCAGATTTGCATTTAAAGTTAAGATTAAAGTGTCATTTGAACTTTTGATGCTGCTTTACAGGGTATGGACTGTTTGTTGTTTTATCATTATTCGAGTAGCTTTATAGGGTCTAGGCTGAACAAGATTAGAACAAAATCTCAGTGTTGGCTGTAGATTTCTGTAGGGTTTGTTTGCTTATGTTACTCATATTGATTACACATCAACTTGTCAGCCACTGTTGTCACAGAGAGGTAGCCTGTTAGTCTATATCTTCACAAAACAAAAAAGCAGTCCTGTAGCACTTTAAAGACTAATATACCATTTTGTTGATGATGATGAGCTTTCATGGGACAGACTTACTTTGTCAGATCTAGAAATTCTGTAAAAAGTAAACTGGCACAAAGAGAATTCAACAGAAAGATAGAAAAAAAAGAAATGGAAATGGACGAATCAGCTATGTAGGACAGAAGGAGGGGGGTGTTGTGGGAGGGGAGGAGGGGGAAGAAAATTACTTACTGCAAGTGATGTGCACGTGTATTTTATATAACTGTAAAAAATCATTATGATGTCATTTTAAAAATAATACATATTTGCCCAAGAGCATGTGGAAATAGATTTTTAATGGAAGACTTAATAATTCTGAGAGACCCTTTTAGAAGGCTCTTTGTGCAAGGCTGTGACAGTATTAATACCATATGAATATATAAATATTTATGTGAAACTTTTAAAAATTAAATCGATTTGTACATTGTTTACATTTTTTATTTAAAAAGTACCAGAAGGGCTATGCATTGGTCATACAATGGTATTTGAGATACAGCAAGGGTGTCCCATTCTGTGTGCAATATGCAAATTATGAATGGTTTGTACATTTCATTTGAAAATAAAGGCTTTTTAAAAAAATGGTGTACCAAATAATCCCAGACTTGATACCTTTTATTTTTCTACATTAAACATAAAGTGTTGCTGTTGAAAGATGCAGGGAGCTTATGTGCTAATGCTCACTTTTCAGCATTGGCTTAGCTCCTGTGCTGAAAGACTGTCAGAGTATGGAGATGTGCCTTATGATCACTTTTGTGCCTTTAATAAGATGCGCATGGTGAAGCATGAAGGCAAGTACCAGGCACAAATGCAATCTAGTATGTAGCAATGGTGTATGTAGCTCTTGTGTGTGGGATTTTCAGTTACTTCAAATACTAGTAACAGAGAGGAAGCCGTGCTAGTCTATACACTATCAAAACAAAAAGCAGTCAAGTAGCACTTTAAAGACTAGCAAAATAGTTTATTAGGTGAGCTTTCGTGGGACAGGCCCACTTCTACAGACCAACATGGTCTGAAGAAGTGGGTCTGTCCCACAAAAGCTCACCTAATAAACTATTTTGCTAGTCTTTAAAGTGCTACTTGACTGCTTTTTGTTTTCGAATACTAGGTGCAGTGGCTCATATAAACAGGCTTCAGAACTGCAGTTGGCAGAGATTGAGATAAGGGCTAATTACTCACTGTCTCATGCTGTATGTTGGGCAGAGTGTTGTATCAGCCCATTAGGCTAAAGCACCTGCTCCCCCCCATCTTTTTTCACCTTAGTGGAATGTGAGCAAAAATGCGTTGTTGTTCTCTCTCAGCCCTTGTTTGCATACTTGCCCGTATGCACTTAATGCCTTTTCTTTGCTGATCTTTGATTGTTAGGTCAGCATATACATTGCGATATACAGGATTATGGGTTGTAAAGCTCTCAGAGAAGCTGTATCACAACCCATGCTGGAAAGAGAAATAAATAATCACCTTGTGCATTTGTTCTAATTTTCTTTTTTAATAGACTTATTGAGGTCCATAGTTAAGGATTTTTACATAACTCACATTTTATGTAATCCATCTGTTGAGAACACTTACAGTATTAACTAGGCACTTGCCATGTCGGGATCTAACCTATCTTTCCTATGAAAGCCTAAGATTCTTGACTTATTGATATTCAGATTATTGACAGAATGGACTGATAATTTCCTTGAGTCGCAACAGGTATAGTGCCAAAGGCATTTGGACATACCATAATATCCAGTTCTTAATTCAAGTGATCATCATATTAGTGTGATTTCTAACACTTAAGCACAAAGCTTGGACTCTAGAAATGTGGAATTAAATTTTTAAGATGCCAAAGTAGTTGATCTGCATGCTAAGAGGAAGAGATATACATATTTTGTTGAGCATTGTTATGTAAATTCTTAGGAGGTACAGTTAATATTTTAAACTTTGTCTTTGTGATATTTTATATAGCAACTGTTATTAAGAAGCTTTGTATCATAAATTATTTCCAAGGATTCAAATTGTGATACTGTTTTATAAACTCAGATTAATACTCATTATTGAACACTAAAGGATGTAAATGCATGTATTTTAATACAGCTCAGTTGTTTGCCATCTCTCACTAGATATAGTTACTCTTTTTAGATTTAATTTTTCTTTGTTTCTTTCTGATGTTACTTCTTGAGCGAATAACTTAGCTGGAACTAAGGAGAACTTTGAAAACTTCTGATCTTTATTATGAAACAACAAGAATTAAAATTGAAACTAGTTTCCTATTGTCCAGATTTTCTCACAAAAATAATCCAGTCTCCTGAAATTTAGTTTGTAACATGTCCTTCCAGGGTAGAATTCTGTAAAATCTCTGGGTAAAAAATTAAAGTGGACATTTACAATTAAATGCTAGATGATCTGGCTGAGGATCTTCCTATTGAGTTAAAAATCACCATTATTAACTTTTTGAAGCTTTTGCTGAGATTACCCCTGTATCTTTAATATCGTTTGATCAGGAATGTCCACATATTTTGGGTTTGGCCTTTCTGGAGGGGCTAATTTTCAGAGTAGCCTGTGCCTCTGTTTACATAGAAACACAGTTTTTGTTTTATCTGCTTATTTCTTTTTGCTGGAAATGTTTAGAGAGGAATTACAAAGACAATGTATAATATAAAGAGTTCATAACTGTATATACATTTCACTCCAAGATAGGCAAGAAAGTAGTTGGGGTCTAATTAGAACTGGGCTATAAAGAGGAGGAAGTGAAAGGCTAGGGGTGACTCTTGAGTGGGAGAGTGTGCTCTCGGTGTTGTTGTTCTGCTGAGTCCAACAAAGAGGCGGGGTCAGAGCATAAGAAGGAACTGCAGAGTTGGCTACTTGTACACAATGGGACTCTACTGCTTTAAATTAAAAACTGATTTTGGGTTTATTTTTTATCCAGCTGAAATAAACTATGGTTTGAATTTTTTGCTCAAGCTTAACTCCCCCCCCAGTACTTTTGTTACCCCAGCTCCTCCCCACAACTGCACCCAATCAACTCTGACTTCTCACGTACTCGATCAGAGAACTGACCCTGCAGAAATAACCTTAAAATGACAAAACGTGTCATTGTGTCTCTCCACCACCACCTTCACCTGTTGCTCGTTTCTCCCCATTGCCTGTTACCTGTATCTGTGAACAATATTTAAAATGATTAAACATTTATGTTATGTTCCATTACTGACTCTCAGCTATGCTGTTTCAGTGTCTGATCTGGGCATAGTTGTGGTGTGGGCGAAGAGACTGGTGGGAAGTATAGGGTTTGGAGTCCAGGTGGTTTGCCTGGGGGCTGTGGATGGGCCCAAGGGTAGCATGAGGTAAATGGACTGAGGCAGCTTCTACACTTGCCTCCTCCCGTCAGAGGGGGCATGGTAATGAGGCATTTTGAAGCAGGCTAATGAGACACTACCATGCATATTCAGCACCTCATTAGTATAATGGCAGCTGCATGAATTTCAAACTGCAGACTTTGAATTGCAGATTGACAGTGAAGATGGGGGCAGCTTCGAAATAAGCGCCCCACTTCAACATTCCCTTACTCCGACCTAGTTTTATGGTAGTAAGGGAATATCAAAGTGGAATGCTTATTTTGAAACTGCCCCCATTTACATTGTCAGTCTGTACTTTGAAATTTGTGTGGCGGCTATTATGTTAATGAGGCACTGAATATGCACGTTAGCACCTCATTAGCCTGCTTCTAATTGCCCCATTACCATGCCCCCTCTGATGGGAGAGGAGGAATAGCAGCTCCTTTATCTTGGGCTTGTGGATGGGGCAAAGTGGGAGGAATGGGACAGGCATATCTTAGAATGTGGAAGGAGAATTTTATATACATTAGAAATTATGCAAATATGTCAGATTACAGCCTTTGTCTCTCATGTATATTTTCAATAATTTTGTTTATTTGGAGGCGATTACTCTATGGTTACAGTTGCACTAGTAAGGTTTTGCCGACATAATTGTTGGAATTTCCACAAACAAAATGTGTTTTCTCGACAGTTTGACAAAACTCATCACTTTCGCTGGCAGTGTTCTGCCTCTCAGCCATGAGGCATAATGCTGCTGTCAACAGTTTTGTCAACAAAAAAAGCTGATTGGATGCTCTAGGGGGTCTTCTCTCAACAGACAGGGTGTCGAGAACAATGGACAGCCCTGTCTGCTATGCTTCTGGATGCCTGTTTTGTTGAGAGAGTAGCTGGGCTGTGCGTCTGCTCTGTCGACAGAGCCGAGTGCTCTTCCAATTGGCTTCTGTGTGTGGCTGCAGTCTGTTGACAGTTTTGTTGGGAAATCTTTTTCAACAGAAGTCACGGTTGGCAGATCTCTGTAGTGTAACTGTAGCTTATGACCTGAAGTGGACCTGTATTTAGACACTTAGGATACTACACAACAATTCTGCTTTCTAGGTCTCAAAATGTGTGTGTCATCTGCAACTAATATGACTGTTTATACTTTTGCCTTTTTGATGATTGCTTTAAAATTGGATTTGTTTAATGAAAAAATCAGTTAATCATCTATCTGTAGATGCAGTGCGAATCAGTTTCCTGAAGGGAAATGAAAAGTACAGGTCTCTCTGGTCCAGGACACACTGGTCTGGTAACTTCCTTGGTCCATCCAGAGAGCCACAGCCACAGGTGTTGCCTGCTCCTGGGAGTTCAGCAGGTCAAGCAGCAGGCAGTGTAGCCAGCCTGCGACAGGGAAGGGAGCACCTGCAGCCAGGGGTGTGAAGTTGCTGCTGGCCCCAGGGCAGGGAGTGGGACTGGTTTGGAGTGGCCTAACCTACCCTTGTTTGGCAAACTCCCTCCTTTAGGACTGCTTGGGTCCTGAGGGTGCTGGACTAGGGAGGTCCAACCTGTAGTATTCTGAGCTGGATGGCTGATATTTTAAATCTTAACTGAGGAAGGTAGATGTGCATTATACTCTGGGCAGGAGAACATTGTTAATTGTATGAGATGCTGATTGGAAGAAATAGAGAAGGGCTTTAAATTTTATTGTTTTTATGTCACTATTTACCAGAGCTGTCTCTCAGGAAATCTAATGTAGAATGCTATAATTAATTCATCTGAAAACAACTTGGGAGCCCATTACAGCTCACAGTACACTATAGTCTTTTAATTTTTAAAAGCAATGTGTCGTTCAATGTATGGCATTGGCCATAATTACTTTTCAAGATGACTTATGATTTAATAACGATCAATGCATATTGATCTGCACGTTGGTTTCAGTTGACCTGTGGTTATCCAGTCTTCAAAGAAGAACCCATATTGTGTATTTCTAAGCTTTAATTGGTATTCTGTTCTGATGAGTCATCACAATACTCAAGAGGAAATGATCAATACAACAGAACATGTGCATCTTTAACTACCACACAGAAATTTACATGCCTTTTGCACTGAGGTGGACATTGCTAAAACTAAATGGTTTGGCTCTGTCATTATTTACAAATATACCAGCTTAGCTGTCACCGATAATTTAAAATTAATCATATTTGTCTCTTTTATCTTTTATTTTTTAAATAATTCCAGTTGTTATTGCATTACATTGTAACAATTTGAATGTATATTGTAATATTATTTGCTATCTTATTTTTATAAATGCTAACATTTTGTTTGCTCCTTTGATCTCTGTTGAACATTGTGCTGAGGTTTTGGTTGAGCTGTCCACAGTGATGCTCAGATATTTTTCCCCTTGAGTGGTTACCTAATTTAGAATTTGGGACTATGTAAAGCAGTTCAAATTATTCTTTCCAAGATGGAGTTCCTTGCAGTGGTCAACTATGAATTTCATATACCACTGCACTGCCTATTCACCTACAGTGGCTCTGATAGGTCTCTCTCAAGCCCTTCAGTCTTTTCCAGTATTAAATAACCTAAGTAATTTTATGTCACTGGGGCTACGTCTACACGTGCAGCCAACATCGAAATAGTCTATTTCGATGAATAACGTCTACACGTCCTCCAGGGCCGGCAACGTCGATGTTCAACTTCGACGTTGCTCAGCCCAACATCGAAATAGGCGCAGCAAGGGAACGTCTACACGTCAAAGTAGCACACATCGAAATAGGGATGCCAGGCACAGCTGCAGACAGGGTCACAGGGCAGACTCAACAGCCAGCCGCTCCCTTAAAGGGCCCCTCCCAGACACAGTTGCACTAAACAACACAAGATCCACAGAGCTGACAACTGGTTGCAGACCCTGTGCCTGCAGCATAGATCCCCAGCTGCCGCAGAAGCAGCCAGAAGCCCTGGGCTAAGGGCTGCTGCCCACGGTGACCATAGAGCCCCGCAGGGGCTGGAGAGAGAGCATCTCTCAACCCCCCAGCTGATGGCCGCCATGGAGGACCCAGCAATTTCGACGTTGCGGGACGCGGATCGTCTACACGGTCCCTACTTCGACGTTGAACGTTGAAGTAGGGCGCTATTCCTATCTCCTCATTAGGTTAGCGACTTTGACGTCTCGCCGCCTAACGTCGAAGTTAACTTCGAAATAGCGCCTGACGCGTGTAGACGCGACGGGCGCTATTTCGAAGTTGGTGCCGCTACTTCGAAGTAGCGTGCACGTGTAGACGCAGCTTGGAAGATTTTTCTACATCATTTTTCTTTCACTTTTCAAGATCACCAATTTAGCTACATTGGTTGTAGTACAGAACCATAGGCAGAGGCCACTGTCAACCTCTTGCCAATTTTCAAAATAAAATTTATTATTGTTTTCAATCTCTTAGCCAAATTTTGGTGTATGGTAATACATTGCCTCTCACCCTGTGACTATTTTCCAAATAGCTTTTTTGAATAACGCTTACTAATCTGTATTTTCTAGGACAATGTCTTATTATTTTTAATATGCAGTACAAACGTTGTTGGTTGGGATTCTGATTATTTGTTTTGAATGAGAAAGACTGCATATGTTTGTTAATGCAGCCACTGCATTTTCAAATTATTTCTTGTCATATGTGACATATTTTCCTGGTGACTTTTCTCTGACTAACTTATTAGTTGGGGTCAGAACCAAGTCCTGTTATAGCGGCCTCTGACACAACTTTATCTGTATTACCTGAAAAGAGTAACAACTCTTGTTGGCTCTCACCTTGGCATGATTTTAAATAATCATGCCACATGTTGTTAATTTTTGATGCCAGATCTGATTTAATTTTGGGTAAGGGCAAGCTTATTCCTTCTCCGTACACTCTTCCTTCCTCCCCAAATTCCCTAATGCTTAATCAACTTGAGCTCCTTGTCTTTAAATAGGGGCAGCTCCTGTCTGCAGGAGGATGAGGTGCAGGGAGGGCCACCCAGAGGAGCAGGAAGGTAGATGGGGGCACTTCATTTAGCAATTAAAATTTTGATGGCAGCATAGGGAAGTGGTATACCCCTGACTGATTCCATGAGTTACCCATCTCTGTAAACTAACTTTTCTATTCATTGTAACTCTGAAATTTCTCCCAGCCATTGCTCTCACCAATATAGCTGGAACTCTTTATAGAACCAATAACTTGTGAGAGGAAATTACTAATGAGGTGCTGGAGGTGACCCTTTTCCCCATATAATCCAAATTTAATTTTCAGCAGTACTTCTAATTCTCCCTGGCTGTATCTACGTGAGACGTGTCTGTCAATAGAAGTGACCGTTGGAAAGCATTTCCCACAAAACTTCTGTCAACAGATTGTTTACACATAAAAGCAGATCAAAAGAACAGTCCACTCTGTTGAAAACAGCCAGACTCTCTGGCCTTCTCTCGACAGAACAGCTGACTGGAAACTCTGCAGACCGGGCTGCCCAGTGAACCAGAAGACCTGTCTGTTGACAGGAGGGCCCTAGAGCATCTACATGGCTCTTTTGTTGACTGAACACTGTTGAGAGAGGTGTTATACCTGAACAGGGAGAGGTATAATGTTGCCAGTGGATGTGCTGGGTTTTGTCAACAGACTGTCAACAAAGCACATTTTGTGTGTAGAAGCTCTGCTTTTTTTTCCTGACAAAAGCCCAGTTTTGCTGGGAAAAGCCTCTTGTGTAGATATAACCCCTGTGTTACTGGTAACCATCGTGTACCATTGACACAGTCTTCTTTCCACACCCTTTAGAACCTTGTCTGGATATCTTGTGGTATCCGCCAGTTTCCTAACCAGCGGAGCAAGCTGTTATCCAGTCCATATTTCTGAAAATGCTAGGAACACCATGTGCAAAACAAGCCCAAATAAAACATTTCTCCCACCAGTCGAAGCAAATTTTAGTAGACGACATGCTTAGTGAATGAATCAAGAAAACATTTTACCATCAACTAAATGTTTACTCTGATAGTACGGATTATCAACCAACAAATACTTAAAAGTATTATCACAGAAAGATTTAGCTTTTGATAAATTTTGCTTTCTAGTCTGCCCTTTGCTCTTCTACCATCATGTTTTTAAGTTTTGAAAATGGTGTAATTGTTGGTGTCAGCATGAATGCCATTCAACTTGTCAGTGTTCTGTAAAATGAATGCACAGAATAAAAGTAAGAAATTTTTACACTAACACTGAAAGGGACTTGCTGAGATACAAATTTAGTTCCTTAAAGTATGAGAACCAGATTCTCAGCTACCAGAGGGGTAGCCGTGTTAGTCTGCATCCACAATAACAATGAGAAGTCCTGTGGCACCTTATAGACTAACAGTTTTTGGACATGCATCTGATGAAGTGGGTCTTTGCCCATGAGAGCTTATGCTCCAAAAAAATCTGTTAGTCTATAAGGTACCACAGATTCTCAGATGGTGCAGCTTCACTGATGTTAATGATTTACACCAGCTGTGATTTGGTTCTCAGAATTGTAATGATTTTTGCCATGAGCAGTTACTGAAATGTTTTAAAAATAATGTTTGAAACAGACTGTTTTCAGTTTTTAAAATGTTCTATACTGTAGAAAATACCTTGAGGTGGCAGGTTCGTCTCTCCTTCCACTTTGGTATGCATGGCTATAACACTTTGAGCTGTTTTATATCTCTCTAGATTTAGTCAGACAAAGATCACAGATATTCTACAATTACTTACGTTCTCATTTTTCTTCCTCGATCTCTTCCCCCATTTTCATACTGCCCTGGAAACACTTTATTCTTCAAATATCAGATAGCACTGTCAGCTTTAACTTTCACATGATTGTCATAGGAATGTAGTAGCCTATACCCTGCAGAGAAAAGAAGTACTTTTCAGGGTTTGCCTTTCATTTCTATTGGGGATATTGTGATTATATTAGTGATGACAAATAACAGTAAACAGTAATGGTGTTATGTCAGGTGACTATTTTTTCTCTTGTTATGTGTAAGACATTTTAAAAATTAATTCCTGGTGTAAAACTCTCTGTATATTTTTTGGGGTGTGTGTGTGGAGGGATAGGGAGCAACGAAAGTTTGTTTATATTTAAAAAACTCGATGCATTAAGTTACCTTGTATATCTATTTATTGTCAGAATAATCTGTTTGGCATTGCTTCCTCTCCTGTCCATTGTAATGGACTAAAGCTTTAAGAATTATAATGAAACTTGTTGATTTCCAGGTCATAGTCATAGTAGGCATCCTTCGATCCTGAGTGATCGTAGGTTTGCGCCCCAGTTGGACTGATTCTGGCGTCTTCTGTGGCTGTGCAATCCAATCTGGGAGTGGCAGTCCTTTCCGCACTGTGAGCAGCAGTAGGCAGATGTTGCTGTGGTATCACGGGCACGGATCTTCCTGAGGGCGCTCCTGTCTTCCACTTCCTTCACCAAGGTAGTTTCATACATAACAAAAGCTTCCTTCGCTCCCTGTTTCCAGGCATGCCTGTCGGAGGCGAGCAAATGCCAGGTGTTCACACTGATAGAGAGAGCGCTGAGGTCACACTTGCACGTGTCCTTGTAACGCAATTTAGGTCACCCTTTCGGCCTCTTTCCAGACTCCAGTTCGCCGAAGAGGAGGTCCTTCAGTATTCAGTCATCCGTCATGCGTGAGACATGGCCCAGCCAGTGCATACGCCTCTGTTTGAGAAGGGTGAACATGGAGGCAGTGCCTGCCCTCTCAAGCACTGTGCTATTGGGGACCTTGTCCTGCCACGAGATACCGAGTATGTGCCTAAGACAGTGCACGTGGAACATGTTGAGCCGCTGCTCTTGTTTTGAGTGCAAAGTCCATGTTTCACTGGCGTACAACAGTGTGCTCAAAACACAGGCTGTGTAGCCCTGCACCTTAGTGTGTACAGTGAGCTTGTTGTTAGCCCATACTCTCTTTGTCAGCCTGGAGAACGTTGTGGCGGCTTTTCCAATGTGCTTGTTGATCTCGCTATCAAGTGACAAGTTGTCCAAGATCGTTGAGCCTTACCAGAAGAGACTCAATATTTAAAGCGCAGAGAACCACAAACAGTAATCAAGGAGGACAAATCAGAAAAAATGATCAAGATGAGCAAATCAGAGAGTGCCGGGGGGCGGGGGGGAGGTCAAGAATTAGATTAAGCCAAGTATGCAGACGAGCCCCTATAGTGACTCAGAAAATTACCATCCCGGTTTAAACCATGTGTTAATGTGCTGAATTTGAATATAAAAGCCAGTTCGGCTGCTTCCCTTTGAATAACGGTGCGAAACTTTTTTTCAGTAACACGCATACTCTTAAGTCTTTAACAGAATGCCCCATTCCATTAAAATGTTGACTAACTGGTTTGTGGATCTGGAGTGTTTTGATGTCTGTTTTGTGCCCATTAACCCTTTGTCTAAGGGAGTTAGAAGTCTGTCCAATATACAAGGCATCTGGGCGTTGTTGGCATGTGATGGCATATATGATGTTAGTAGAGGAGCATGAGAAAGTGCCCGTGATTCTGTGGGTAACCTGGTTAGGTCCAGTGATGGTCTTTCCAGAGAAGATATGTGGACAAAGCTGGCAGCGGGCTTTGTTGCAAGAAGTGGTTCCAGGACTGGTATTCCTGGGGTATAGACTGTGGCTGTTTGTGAGGATACTCATAAGGTTGGGAGGTTGTCTGTAGAAGAGAACAGGCATGTCATCCAGGGCCTTCTGGAGTGTGGCATCCTGATTAAGGATAGGTTGTAGGTCTTTAATAATTTGTTGCAGTGGTTTGAGTTGGAGGCTGTAGGTGATGACCAGTGGTGTTTTGCTCTTGGCTTTTTGGGCCGATCTTGGAGTAGTTGGTCTCTGGGTATTTGTCTGGCCCTGTCGATTTGTTTTTTTTAGCTTCTCCTGGTGGGTAATTCAGGTTTATGAATATTTGGTAGAGATCTTTTAGTTTTTGGTCTCTGTCAGTTGGATCAGAGCAAATGTGATCGTATCTAAGAGCTTGACTGTAAACAATGGATCTAGTTATGTGTGCAGGATAGAAGATAGAAGGGTGTAGGTAACTATAGCGATCAGTAGGTTTTTGGTACAGTGACATGCCTGTTCTCTCCTACACACAACCTCTTCTCTGGAAATACCATCACTGGACCTAACCAGGTTACCCACAGAATCACGGGCACTTTCTCATGCTCCTCTACTAACATCATATATGCCATCACATGCCAACGACGCCCAGATGCCTTGTATATTGGACAGACTTCTAACTCCCTTAGACAAAGGGTTAATGGGCACAAAACAGACATCAAAACACTCCAGATCCACAAACCAGTTAGTCAACATTTTAATGGAATGGGATATTCTGTTAAAGACTTAAGAGTATGCGCGTTACTGAAAAAAACTTTCGCACCGTTATTCAAAGGGAAGCAGCCGAGCTGGCTTTTATATTCAAATTTGGCACATTAACACGTGGTTTAAACCGGGATGGGAAATTTCTGAGTCACTATAGGAGCTCATCTGCATACTTGGCTTAATCTAATTCTTGACCTCCCCCCACCATTTTCTCACCTTGATCACTTTTTTCTGATTTGTCCTTCTTGATTACTGTTTTGGTTCTAGTAACAGAGAGGAAGCCGTGCTAGTCTATACACTATCAAAACAAAAAGCAGTCAAGTAGCACTTTAAAGACTAACAAAATAGTTTATTAGGTGAGCTTTCGTGGGACAGACCCACTTCTTCAGACCATAGCCAGACATAGCTGTTCTGGTCTGGCTATGGTCTGCAGAAGTGGGTCTGTCCCACGAAAGCTCACCTAATAAACTATTTTGCTAGTCTTTAAAGTGCTACTTGACTGCTTTTTGTTTTGTTTTGGTTCTCTGTGCCTTAAATATTGAGTCTGTTCTGGTCTGGCTATGGTCTGAAGAAGTGGGTCTGTCCCACAAAAGCTCACCTAATAAATTATTTTGCTAGTCTTTAAAGTGCTACTTGACTGATTTTTGTTTTGACTTGTATTCTGTGTTTTGTGTGTACCTGAATGAGACTGTAAACTGAGCTAGTTAGGTCAGGAATATTTTCTCATTTTTTTGTAAAGTGTCAAGCACTCAATAAATAAATAAGTCTGAGTTAAAAACATTGGAGACATATAATATTGATGATGATTCTCATTCTAAGTAACTTTCTGAACAAAATGTGGAAAGTCATGTAACCCAATGCAAATTAATTACACAGATTACAAGAGGGAGCATGTGGTATGCATCTCAGTGAAATGAAAAGCATGTCGTAGGAATGCTTTTTGGTTGTGACACATCACTTCAGTAGACAGTATTATAAAGACTTTTGGCATCCGTAAAAAACTAAACATGAATGTTTCAGCTATTGCATCAGTGTTGCAATATTTGCTTGTCAAATGATTCATATTCTGAGCAATAAAAATTCACTGACTTTTTGAATTTGGATAGTTAATTTGACATGAATAATTCTAAGCCTTTGGTATTGCAGTTCCACCCAAATACTATTTTTCCTTTATACCAGGGGCTGGAGCTTGGTGAATAACGCATACAATTCTGGGAATATCTGTTAAGATTTAGTGATTTTTTTTGTTGTTTTCACTCCCTTTTGTGCTAATTTTCTGCAAAGACTTGAGTGTCTGAGCACTCTTATTTGTGAAAAGTGAATTTTGAAGCCTGTTTCAGAAATGCTTGTGCACTTGTCTGCTCAAAAAAAAAAAAACCCCAAAAAACAATTATCTGTGTTTTATGATGTACATAGAATCATAGAAACATAGGGCTGGAAGGGACCTCAGGAAGTCATCTAGTCCAGCCCCCTGCTTAACCTCAAATTAAAAAAGAAATTCAAACTCAATCTAAAGAATAATAAAAAATTGAAATAATATTAATTCCCTCTGAGGAACAAATTCAAAGCAATTTTTATCTGCTAATGGATATTTTACAGAAACAAAAAAGGGCCATCAAAGTAGAGTTAAGAAAACTTGAGACATCATACTTACGATTCTGAGGAAGTCAGTCTTCTGTGGAAAAGTCAGGTAAGGTACTAAAAAAAAAAAGGCAGTCAAGTATTGCTTTAAAGACTAACAAAATAATTTATTAGGTGAGCTTTTGTGGGACAAACCCACTGCTTCAGACCATGGCTATGGTATGGCTATAGTCTGAAACAGTGGGTCTGTCCCACGAAAGCTCACCTAATAAATTATTTTGTTAGTCTTTAAGGTGCTACTTGACTGCTTCTTTTGTTTTGATAGTATATAGACTAGCATGGCTCCCTCTCCGTTACTAAGGTACGAAAAGTGCTTGAGTAAGAAACTTGCAGGGGTAAAAGGCTCATTGTGAGCCTGACCCTTAGGTATGCTCAACTCCTCCACAGCACCTCCTGAAGTTAGTGGGACTTCTGGATGTTTATCAGGTATTAGTGTTGGGCAACTTATCTGGCCTGTCCACAGGCATACATAGGATATGTGTAAACACTGCTTTTTCTTTTTTTTTTTTTTTTTTTTTTTTAAAGTCTCCTGTTCCTGTAGCAATTCTGTAAAGCATTGAGTCCCCTCATGTCCTAATAACTTTGAGTGGGAGCTGAGAGTGCATATGTCATGCAGCAAGCACTCAGAATCTTGCAGGGTTGAGCCAGTAATAGGTAGAGATCTTCCAAAACATAATCTTCAATGTAGTTCTCCAAAGTTTATAACAATTATTTTTATTATTTGCATTGCAATAGCACTTGGTGGCCCTAAATAGGTTGGTGTCCTCCATTATGCTGGGTACTATACAAGCCCACAGGAGAACACTATTCCTGTCCTAAGAGTTTACCCCTGCATTTGAAACAACATAACCACTGTATGTATCAAGTTATAGAGACAATTGAGGAATGCAACATTAATTTGATAATATGATTACATAAACCATGTGTATAACCTGATGATTTGTGTTTTAAATAAGTACATAAATAAAGCATAGTTGAATGTCAGTGTATTTGTAGAGAAATAACCACATAACTGCAGAAACATAGGAGTAGCTGATGTGACTATTCAAAAACTTTGCTGTAGTAGATTCATATTTTAAATATCCCCACTTTTTGGATTTTCTGTGTAAGAGTGAATTTGCTGAAAATGTCTTTTTTTATTTGACACTGTTGACTGAAAAGGCATTCTAAAACCTTGTCAGAAAATAAGTGCAGAATGTTGAGTATGAATAAAGAATATGTATGTTTTTCTAGACTGTAGAGCGATGTTTTCCATTAATTTTCACTCCTGATAAAGGATGCTGAACTAAATTAGTTAATTATGAGTTTACCCCTTACTCTACTTATTTACGTATAACAGGGGAACTAGATTTATTTGCCTTTTATACTGAAGCACTTTGTTAAAATGACATCTGACGCCTCTTTCTGTTGCCAAAGCATACACCATTGAGAACTGGTAGTTTGAAATATTAGAGTGTGATTTCCCACTCTAATTTATGAATATGGATCACTTGCTTTTAGGCTGGGTCTCCACTTGCCCCAACCTTTGAAGGGGTATGTTAATCAGGGTGATGGGAGATTACTAATAAAGTGCTGTGGTGAATACACAGCACTTCATTAGGCTAATTCTCCCCTGTGGCAACTTCGAAGTGCTGGCATGTGTGTAGCCACGGGCACTTCAAAATTCCTTTACTCCCTGCATGCCGGCACTTTGAAGTTTGACACTTTGAAGTTGCCACAGGGAAGAATTAGCCTAATGAAGTGCTGCATATTCACTGCAGCTCTTCATTAGTAATCTCCCACCACCCTGATTAACATACCCCCTTCGAAGCTGGGGGCAAATGTAGACAAGCCCTAAGAGACTGAATGATTATGGGTATAATCCTTTGGTGAGCCTCTCAGAAAGCCCAGGATATGGCAAATTCCCAGTAGCTAGATTGAATTTTCATACTATTTATAGGCTGTTTCTACACTTGCTCCTTACTTCGAAGGGAGCATGGTAAGTAGGGTGTTGGGAGATTACTAATGAAGGGCTGCGCTGCATATGCACCACTTCATTAAGCTAATTTTCCCCTGTGTGGCAACTTTGAAGTGTTGAACTTCAAAGTGCCAGCTCGCGTGTAGCCGTGGCTAACCCGCCGGTACTTTGAAGTGCTTGGGCAACTTCGAAGTGCCTTTACTCCTCAAAATTGTGAGTAAATGGACTTCAAAGTTGCCCAAGCACTTTGAAGTACCAGTGGGTTAGCCGCAGCTACGCATGAGCTGGCACTTTGAAGTTGCCACGGGGGAGAATTAGCTTAAGGAAGTGCTGCATATGCAGTGCAGCACTTCATTAATAATCTTCTGACACCCTACTTACCATGCTCCCTTTGAAGTAGGGAGGTAGTGTAGACAAGTCCATAAAGTTTCACTTTATTAATTGTACAAATATTTTTAGGTGGGTTTGATCAAAATATTCTGAATGCATAATAGCTTGTTTGTATTTATTGGGTAGAGCTATTTAATCTTAGGGAAGGATGGAAAGGTGGCAGATGTTGTGAATTCCTAGGGACATTCTCACAAGTACATGTCTGTTTAAGGTTATTTCTTTCCAAATATGTATCTTCCACCTGAAATGTCATTTCAATGTACATAATCCCTTCTAATCTTGGATCAGAATTGGGTGTTGTCAACTGTTGATTATATTCTTGAAATTTCCAGATGATTTCTTTAATATGATCTCAGTTCTTTGTAACATCAGTTGTTTAAGTCTACAGATACTATAATGAGAAGAGTGCGTAGCAATTCAATAGAGAGTACTTTCAATGTATTAACAAATAACACATGGAAAATACAGTAGTGCAAAAACAATGGATTCAGTTATGTGAAACAAGAATATTGTCAATTTTTTAAAGATTAGAAATGGTTCTGCTTTCTCTGAGAACTGCAGTTATGTCAACTATTCCAAAATCAGGCATCATTAATGTAGATCATTGTTACATACTACAGTTGAGTTTATGTAGAAAATCTTCAGCTCAAAGGAGCATAGCAAAGAGAACTTCTGTTGGCCTTTATTGAGACAGTTTCCAAAAAGATACTAAAACCAAAATTTCATTTGACAGATAAGATTTCATGTAATTTTGTTATGGCAACTGAAAAATATGACTTGGCTTTTAGTTGTCTTATCTGGAGCATACACACCCACTTTCTCTGTTACCAGGAGAAAAATTTTAACCCTTCTGCACTTTCAGAGGTCTCATTTTCTGGACTGCGCCCTGCCTTTGAATGCTGTTGTAAATATCAGTTGTAGCGTGTTTACAGTGACCCTCTGTAGATCTATATCCTTATCTGCCCTTAGACAGAGGTGCTTGCTGTCATAGTGTAGAGATCTTGGTGAGGAAAGTGAGTTTGTCTACCCAAGGCAGCTGTGCTGCTGTAGCCCTTAGTAAAGACGCTATCTACTCCAGTGGGGCCGTGTCTACACGTGCACGCTACTTCGAAGTAGCGGCGCCAACTTTGAAATAGCGCCCGTCACAGCTACACGTGTTGAGCGCTATTTCAAAGTTGAAATCGACGTTAGGCGGCGAGACGTCGAAGTCGCTAACCCCATGAGGGGATGGGAATAGCGCCCTACTTCGAAGTTGAACGTCGAAGTAGGGCACGTGTAGCCAATCCGCGTCCTGCAACATCGAAATAGCAGGGTCTGCCATGGCGGCCATCAGCTGAGGGGTTGAGAGACGCTCTCTCTCCAGCCTCTGCGGGGCACTATGGTCACCGTGTGCAGCAGCCCTTAGCCCAGGGCTTCTGGCTGCTGCTGCGGCAGCTGGGGAATCCATGCTGCACGCACAGGGTCTGCAACCAGTTGTTGGCTCTGTGGATTTTGTGTTGTTTAGTGCAACTGTGTCTGGGAGGGGCCCTTTAAGGGAGCGGCTTGCTGTTGAGTCCGCCCTGTGACCCTGTCTGCAGCTGTTCCTGGCACCCTTATTTCGATGTGTGCTACTTTGGTGTGTAGACGTTCCCTCGCAGCGCCTATTTCGATGTGGTGCTGCCCAACGTTGGAAGTTGAACATCGACGTTGCCAGCCATGGAGGATGTGTAGACGTTATTCCTCGAAATAGCCTATTTCGATGTCACTACATGCATGCATGTGTAGACGTAGCCTGGAAGAGCTTCTCCTTTTGGCATAGGTACTCCACTGCTCCAGAGGGGGTAACTGTGGATTTAAGAGAACCTTTGATATAGCACTATCTATGCTGCAGATTAAGTTGGTATAACTGTGTTGGATTTTTCACATTGTTGAGTGACCTAGTTGTATTGACATAATTTTGAAGCATAGAAGAGGGCTAAGCTTCAGAAGATAGTTAAAAGAAAATAAGTCAGATGCACCAAAAGTATAGGCAATTCCAGCAATCCCTCTTTTCTTTAGTTTTATTTTGAGAAATATTGATCTGAATTTTCCAGGGTGGAGGGGAAGGCGGAGAAAGGAGGAGACTGTGAGCTATGAAGGATGAAAGTTGGGGTGTGTCCAAAGAAAGAAAATTGCATCCCAGAATATAAAAAGGGAGAAAAGATGAACCTGTTAAAGGCTCTAATTTAGCATGGTACTTAAGCATATGCTTAATTTTAAGCATGGCAATAGCTCCTTTGGCATAAATGGTAGTATTTTGCAAACTAAAATATAAGTATATACTTAAGAATCTTCCTGAAAATGCAGCCAAAGTGTGGTTCAGCTCTGCCAAAGTGAAAGTGGATATTACCCACAAAAGCTCATTATCTAACACACAAATTTTTAGGCTACCTCTACACTATGAGATAAATATGAATTTATTAAAATTGAATTTGTAACACTGGGGGCTTATCTACACTTGCCCCCAACTTTGAAGAGGGCATGTTAATCAGGGTGATGGGAAATTACTAATGAAGTGCTGCAGTGAATGCATTAGGCTAATTCTCCCCCATGGCAACTTCGAAGTGTGGGACTTTTACTCTTCAAAATTTTGGGGAGTAAAGGCACTTCAAAGTAGCATGGGCACTTCAAAGTTGCCGCGGGGAAGAATTAGCCTAACAAAGTGCTGCATGTTCACCACAGCACTTCATTAGTAATTGCTAATTGCCCTGATTAACATGCCCCCATCGAAGCTGGGGGCAAGTGTAGACCCAGCCTGGGTTTTTTAAATTCAAATTTGAGTATCCTCACCTCCCCACAAATTCGAGTTAGTGCTGCCACACTAAATCGCCAAAGATCGACTTGCAGCAGTGCATTGTGGGAACCTATCCAACAATTCCCTTGGCCCCATAGAATTCTGGGTCTGTTTGCTGGTGCAGTATGGGAACAAAAGCTCTGCATGTGGCTTTGGGTGTGTGGTGTCATCTTTCTGCATTGCGTTGCCCTCATTCCCCTCCTGTGGAAAGCAAATGCTCATTTTTGCGGAAGGAAAAATAGAAGATCCCAGGCAAAAGAAAACCAGATAGGCTGGTTTCAGAAGGTGACTGAACAATGTAAACTAGTTGCTCAGCTGCTTTTCCCCTGTTGAATGAATACCTTCCACTTGAACTAATGGGCAGTATTCCCTTTAGGTACGACTTTTGCCTAATCAGCCAACTAGTGCACCAGGGTACTGTCATACCCACATGCCACAACGACTATGTGCTCTGGGATCACCCAGGTGACTGTGCAACGTCACCTGGTCCCTCAGCTACTTTGCACTACCTTGAAACTAACCCCAGGGCAGAATGGTGAAGTAGCTGAAAAGGAGACAAGACTGTCAAACTAGGTCCACTGGCAAAATGTTTACATAAGGGAGAAAATAATATCGAAGGTGAGAACTATTTAAAGAATGTATCTTCTGTAAAAGATGTACCCGGAAGAACCTCTGCTAAGGTAGTTTTGGAACAAAACAGAATGACACAGATAGAATGTCACTGTACATATAATTGGTGGGGGTGGAAGCCCCGAATATCATTGAATGGGGGGGCTGACTCGTGTTTTGGGGGAGGACAAGTGCTGATGGATGAGTTGACATTGTCCCTTCAAGGGGACTCAGCCCCCCACCAGCTCCTGTCACTGAGGTGGGTGGGTGTCAAGTGCTGAGGGACTAGTTGACATGGTCCCTTTACCTGGTTTATGCCAGCCCTGTTCCCCACCCCCCTTGTGTTCCTTATAAAATAGCTGATGCGAGGGAGCAAAGGCCAAGCTCTCTGGCTTGTGTTGCCCACGAGGGGCCATCCAGCCACAGAAAATATCTTCCGCCAGAGAAGCCAGCCCTCCAGCGCTTGGTGGGCCCCTGCCAACAGAACCTTTGACCCCCACACAGGCTAGGACTTGCAAGCATGGTCTGCCCTGCACTGCCGTCATGGTGTTGTGGGGCAGGGGCTAGCCATGTGGTAAGCAGTTGTGTGGTCTAGCTCGCCATCTATATGGCACCCATGGGGGAGGGGGAGCCTGTCTGTAGAGATGTAAATTGCAGAAAATTCCACTCATGCATCTGACGAAGCGGGTCTTTGCCCATGAAAGCTTATGCTCAAAAATATCTGTTAGTCTACAAGGTGCCACAGGACTTCTTATCGTTTTTGCAGAAAAGAAGTTTCTTAACCTCTCCTGCTATATGTTCTGCATGACCCCCAGAGCCCATCTGACTGGGGGTAGGGTCACCAGGTGGTCAGGTGGAGGGTGGGTGTCTGAAGTTGTCATCATCCCATAGTGCAATGCATCCGCCACTGGAAAACAAAGGGCTGGTCAAAGGAATATCACGTAATTTTTCAGGGCAGTGTGGCTTATCCATGGCTTTCCCCATCTGGGAGAAGCCATGTCACCACAGCTGTCAGCCCAGTGTGGCTTCCCCCAGCTGGGGGAAGCTGGGCAGACAGTCGTGTTGCTGCGGCTTCTCCCCAGCTTCCCCTAGCGGGGAGAAGTTGTGCCGCTGCAGCTGTCTGCCCAGCATGGCTTCTTTCCAGTTGGGGAAAGCTAGGCAGACAGACAGCTGTGTTGCTGCAGCTTTTCCCGGGCTGCCCCCAGCTGGGAAAAGCTGTGCTGCTGTGGCTGTCTGACTGGCTTCCCCCAGCGGAGAGAAGCTGCACTGGGCAGGTAGCTGCGCCACCACAGCTTCTCTCAGCTGGGGGAAGCTGGGGAGAAGCTGCGCCTGGCTCCCAGAGTGGCAGGAGCCTGGGAACCAGGTGGTAGCCTGGTTCCTGGCTCTCTGCCTCACTGTGGGAGCCAGCAAACTGATGAGCACCAGCCTTGGTCAGCGTCCTGTCTGTTGTTAGCGTTGGGGAGCTGGAGCCTAGCTTGCACTTCTCCGTTGCTCCAAGGAGACAGGCAACTGTCTCCTGTAGCATGGGGAGCTGGAGCCTGGCTCCCAGATCCCCGTGCCCCCAGGAGACTGGAAGCTGACCAGCTTTGGTCAATTTCCTGGGTCCTGACTTACCTGAAAATTTACAGCTTTTCTTCCTTGCAGAGGGGGAGGGATAGCTCAGTGTTTTGAGCACTGGCCTGCTAAACCCAAGGTTATCAGTTCAATTCTTGAGGCCATTTAGGAATCTGGGGCAAATAGATTGCCCTTTTTTTTTTTTTTTTTTTTTTTTTTTTAAATAAATCTGTCAGGGATGGTGATAGGTCCTGCTGTGAGTAGAGGGGACTGGACCTGATGACTTCTGAAGGTCCCCTCCAGCTCTGTGAGAGAGGTGAAAATTCAGCTTACACGGAGGTTGCCAAGAACTCAACCTCTGCGTAAGATGGGGGTCTACCATACTTCATTCTTAAGGTAATATTAATATCTGAACATTATCACAATGTGCTAATACAATTGAAGTTTCATATTATTGTTTGCATTTACTGGTACTAATACAAAATGAGAGAGATTTATGTGATTTACATGCTGTAAATGTTTAGACTGACTATTATGAATGCAAACATGGAACTTACTGTCTTCCCCCAAATCACTTTTCACAGTGACAACCGTGAATTCTGTGTCCTCTGTCTCTTTTGCCTTCTCTTCCTCTCACTGCGCCGGGCTCTTGCCAATACCAGTCTGTATGGTTTCTCCACAAAAGCTCTAAAACCCATTCTGTCTTCTCACAACATCTTTGTTCTCTCATCTTGAGAGTGATCTGTGGCTCTGGAAGAGAGGTAATGTGGACAGAAGTAAGGAGGCTGAAGCTGGGACAACAGCTGCGGGTGGGGCTGGGAGGAGACCTCCCAAGGCCTTCAGCTGGGGATTCTGGGGGCAGGAGCTGATGTATGCTGGTAGGATCCCCCAGTGCACCATTCCAAACATTCCTCTACACTCCCTCTCCCCCACAGTTTGCAAGGTTCTGTCCTAAACCATGCCTTACGAACCAGGCGCAGGGAAACCTCTGACTCTCCAATGCCTTAGGCACTTGCTTCTGTTGTTTGTTAAGATCTCATTATGTGAAGGAATTAGAATTGTCCTTTTCATTTTTTATGAAAGAAGAGTGCCCAGCAGAGTTCACTCTAGTGTTTTCCATCAATGCACAGAATAAATTATGTGAACCAAAGGGACGTGTGGATGTGCACCACCAATAGAAACACATGCTACCAGCTCTGGGCAGTTCAGGGTGTTCTGATATTCACTTGGACGGCACCTGAATCTTTCGTGGGTGGCTGCTCAAACACTCTTACAGGGAACACTGGTGCCCAGCACTCCTAACTGTATTAGGCAGGTCCGTAATTGTCTGTAGAGCTAATACTCCTTTCATGGCATTAACTAACACTTTCAAGCATAACAATATGTTTCAATTAGTGTAAGTGCATAACTTGCTTTCTGAAGTCATAAATATCTCGTTTTTGAGTGAGACAAGATGGGTGAAGTAATATCTTTTTTTCGACTAATGTCCGTTGCTGAGAGAAACAAGATTTAGAACCACACAGAGATCTTCAAGTAATTTTTGCTTGATTTTTTTTGAATAGTTTATACTAGGACAACATTACTGTGTGAAGTGAATTGATTTTTTTTTTTTTTAATTTCCAAAAAAAAAAAAATCTCTCCCCAACTTTATCATGAAGTCCCATTTTGTATCCAAACCTTCTACTTATCTGAATAAAGGTCTTATAAATAGAGCATGAATACTTTGTGCAGATGGATATTCATTTTACTATGACTGCATGCTCATGTATTGCTTCAGGGAATATTAAAATATGCTATTTCTGCATGGAAGGATGCTTTTTCCTGTAATAGTGTAAGACCCTGTTGGGCCAGTTCAGTGATCCACAGTAGTTGGATTCCTTCTGTAATGATAACAGAAATAGGTTCCTAATTATTTTAAGGTATATTTAAATTTTGTTTATATTTAATAGGATTGTGTGTTTTTATTTTTGAAAGGTGAGGGTTGTGGGGGCTCTCTCACTCATTTTAAAGATGTAGCCAGAAGGCAGGAGAACAAGCTGAGGTTCTAGATGAAATAAATAGATGACAAAAGACAGTGTGACCCATATTTGAAAGTTAGGAAAACAGTGTGCATGGTTTTCCTAGTAATTTTATCCAATAATCAAAATTGATGATCTGGATTTCGTGGGTGTAACTGGATGTGACTCACCGTCACAGTGCCGCCTTCTGGTGACCTGGGAATTAGCTTGTCCAGCCTCTGGAGTGCCCTCTTCTGGCCACTGTCTCACCTGCTGTTGCCTATAGTTTGTTCTCCACCTTATATCAGACCCTGCACGCCTCCCTGGCCATGGAGCCCTTCTTCCAGTGTACCGCTCTGCTACAGTTCCCCACACACTGGGGTCCTTCCCTCCCAGGGATCCCCAAACCCCTACACCCACCTTGCTTCAGTGACCCACTGCCAGTTCTTCATTTAGCTCCTTACCTCAGGGGCAAGCTGCAATGTGAGATGGCCATTCACCATTGGCAAAGGGTTGGACCTGCCTTCTGCTGCACTGGCTGCCTCTCTGCTATCCTAGTACCCTCAAACCTTGTCCCAGACCATGGAGCCTGCAGCTTGCCCAGCCAGGGCTACCCTGGCTCACCCTGCATTTCCCCAGCACTGCTCTGTCCATGGTACCCAACTCTAGCAGGCAGCTAGGTCTCTGTCCCTCCAAGGCTGGAGCACAAATGTGCTCACCCTGCCCATCCCTTTCTTTTATACAGCCATCTTGGGCTCTGATTGGCTGCCACAATCCTTCTCCCAATTCACTCCCAGGACAGTCCTCTCCCAGGGTTGTTTTTAACCTTTTCTCTAGCTGTGCAGGGCAAACTCCTTGTCACAGTGGGGATGTAAATATTCTAGTTTCTAATTATCTAATTGATCGATGAAGGTACATATAGGTTGAACCTCTCTATCTCCAGTCAAGCACCCAGGGCGCCGGACTAATTTGATGAACCACAGGATGTGAATATTGTCTAGCAGCATTACCAGCACTTCCGCTGCTTACTGGGCTCTGAGAAGAAATTTAGGGGTAAATTACAGCTAAATAGCAGCACAGAACACTGAGAACCAGGAGTGGTGTCTGTAATAAGTCTTTATAGGACCATGGGAAACTTGGCTGCACCCATAAGTGGTTGTCCATCTAACTAAAATCATGGTGGACTACGGATGTTGTCGAATGAGAGAGTGCCAGATTAGAACAGTTCAATCTGTACTAAACAGAACTGGTCCCTGAACTGATCCCTACAGACACCCACTTGTCATGCTCTTCCAGTCTGCAGGTTTTTTGGATGCTTAAAGCTATTTACTTGTTCCCGTAATGTAAGAACTGGAGGACACCAAATGAGACTAATGGGTAGCAGGTTCAAAACTAATAAAAGAGAGTTTTTCTTCGCACAGCGCACAGTCAACCTGTGGAACTCCTTGCCAGAGGACGCTGTGAAGGCCAGGACTCTAACAGAGTTTAAAAAAGAGCTTGATAAATGTTTGGAGGTTAGGTCCATAGATGGCTGTTAGCAAGGGATGAGGTATGGTGCCTAGCCTTTGTTGATGGCAGGAGACAAATCGCTTGATCATTATCTTCGGTTCACCTCCTCTGGGGCACCTGGCATTGGCTACTGTCGGCAGACAGGATACTGGGCTAGATGGACCTTTGGTCTTTCCCAGTATGGCCGTTCTTATGTTCTGCTTTCCTGGAACTGTGCACAGAGCTTGCACCTGCTTTCTGGCTCAAGGATACCAAAATGAGAGCTGCCTCTAGGTTGCTATCATTTAGTTGTGAATTGGTTTGGATTGGGAAGTTCAGTCATGGGTTTTTACAGTGATGCAAATATGCAGGGCCATTAGTCTCTTCTCTCTATGAAGGACTGTGACTGGGTGATGCACTGGAAATTAGTGGATGACTTTGCAGCAACAGTACTTCTGAACTGAAGCAGGGTGATCAATGGCATGCATATACCCATTTTACCCTCAGACCAACTTGTAATGTAGTACATCATAAAGGACTACTTTTTTACAGCATTGCAAGTGCCTGTGTTACTGAGCAGCAACGAAGGGTCCTGTGGCACCTTATAGACTAACAGAAAAGTTTAGAGCATGAGCTTTCGTGAGTTAACTCACTTCTTCAGATGCACCTGTGTTACTGAGGTTATTTCACTGGCATCAGCTCAGGGAAGGTGCATAACACACACCTTCAGGAACACTGGCCTGTTAGAAAGCTGCAAACAGGGAGTTTCATTCAAGACCAGAAGAGTACATTTGCAGATGTGGACATGCCAACAGTGGTCTTAGGAGACCTAGCCTAGCCCTTGGTCCTATGGCTCCTGAATTCTTACACCAGAAATCTGAATTACAGCAAGGACCTCTTCAAAAATAAAGCCAGCATGTTCAAAATGATCCTTGAAAGTGCCTTTGGTGATTGAAGTGTTGCTGGAACTTCCTATTTTGCCTCCGTGAGGAAAATTTCTTGTCATAACACCCTATGTTCTGCACAACATTTGTGAAGTGACAGGGGAAAAGTTTCTGCAGAGGTCGTGTTGATGTGGGTCCACTGACAGCTGCTTTTGAGCAGCCAGAATTTAGGGCCATTAGATGGGCTTAACAGGGGGATTATATGACTCAGGAAGGTTTTTAGGGAGCATTTTGACAATGAGCTGCAGTAATGTCTCTTTCTGTAATGCATTGCTTTGTAGTATAACACCTGTAAGGATTGTGGTTTGTGCATTAATTTTACTCTGCAAATGTCCACTTGCCACTGTGCATGAATTTTGGCAGCAACAACCACGCTGCCTATCTGCAAGTCTCCCACATACTTAGTGCCCCCAAGAGGCTGCAGCCACAAACCCTGTCCCCCAAGCTTATGCTGAGGTTGGGAACCTCACCCTCCTGTTCACACCCCTGCTGTAAGCCCCCTACGCTGTGACACCCCTCAGGCCTGACCTGCCCCCACACCCAACTCTCTTCCCTCACCCCACTGCCCAGACTCCCCTACCTTCCACCCCTTGCCCTGAACCTCCACCAACAAAACCCCTACTTTGACCTTTCCGCCCCCACCCTCTGCCCTGACCCGCCACACAATGAACCCTTTGCCCTCACACCAACCCTATCCCTTCCACTAAGCCTCCCCATCCTTCCAACCCCAGCCACAGCCAGCCCCCATACCCCAACACCGCTTCTAAGTCCCCCAACAAATCCTCAGCCCTTAGTCCCCTTCCCTCACTCTGCCATACTCCACCTGCCCCAAGCCACCCCCACACTAAAACCCCGGCTGTGGCGTCTATTCCCCCATGCCCTACACAGACTACCCCCCGCCTCACTCCAAACACCGTTCTCCGAGTCGCAATCACCCTGCCCTTACTCCAGCACTCCCCAGTCCCTGTCCTGAGCCCCCAGACCCAAAGCCCTTCCCTTACTTCTCTATCTCCACTTCATACCCTCTGCCCCACCACACAAGCCCTCCACCCTTACTCCCCACTCCATGTCCTCACTGCAGTGTCTTTTCTCCCTCTGCCCTTATCCCCCAAAGTCTTCCAGACCCCTAGTCTCACTCCTATGCCACCCAGCCCCTACCATCAGCCCTTCTACTTCCCAACAATGGGCCCAATCTTTCCAAGTATCCTTGCCACTTTGCTAAGAATTTAGACTCAGAGATATGCAGTAGCACCAAGACCCAGTCCCTTGACTCAGATGGACACAATCTGGTCACCTTGTGCTAGGCCTGTTCTTGCATCCTCTGGCTTGGTGGACATTTTGACATACTAACTCAACTTGTGCTTAACTTAAGGATGTAGTGTACAATATTAGGGGTTGTGTTGGTTCTTTGTAGCATTCCTTCACTAAGTTTCAGAATGCATTGGTACATATCAGTGGGATGCTGCTTCATGGTTTGGTAGACTCCAGCTGTCATCAGAGCCTAATATGTGAACAGTTGCTGAAGGCCCTTTACTTGAACCCTCTCCAATTATCTCAGTGTATTTTCTGCTGTTCATGCCTGCAGTGTATTAGGCCCTAGTCTTTAGCGGATATAAATTATCTTTGTAGTTCTGTGGATAAAGTGATCAAAAGTTTCCTCCAAAAATTCCAACAAACTAACTAACAAAAAAGAAGAATAAAAGCAAAAAACAAAGAAAACAAAAACACAAACAAAAAAACCCTGGAGCAACTATACATTTCTTTTTCTTAAAAATATTTGTCAGAAAAAAATATCGTTCCAGTCCTGCTCACATACTGTCCTGTACTATGTTCCTGATTTTGCAGTGGTTCAGATGGCTCCATTTGGTTGACCTGCACCTTTTAGGAGACTAATTCACATAATTTTAGGAAAGTTTATAAGTTAGAATTGTAGCCATATGACAAAAGACATTGCCTTTAAATTGCCAACTTTTTTATGTTGTTAGTACTGTAAAACTAATACACTACACCTTTGGAATAGTATACTTTGTTTGTTAGACTCTGGGTGACATTTCCTACCTTGCTAAGAAGGGTCAAATTCTGTTCTGTTCACTATTCTGTTCGAGCTGCACTCAGTGCAGGAACAGTGGGGGAGAAAGGTAAAGGTGGATTTATACCTAATGGCCCTCTTCTATTTTTAGGCTAGCCTTTGGCTTAAGTTATGGTACACTCAGGGCTGGTCTAATTTACACCAAACTAATTGTGGCCACAAGTGGCATAACTGTAACTGACCACAAGGGGCACCACTGTAAATGACCACAAAATCTAGCATTTGATTTACTTCTCCCTTGCGCACGGTGTACAGAAGCCAGCCACAGCTAGAGTCTATATACTTTAACCCAAATATATACCAGATAGTAGCGAGGAAAATATATTTTCTAAGTGTTCATGCAACAGGCATGTTCTCTCTGAACACCAGAAGTTTCAAGGGGCACTGGGACTCTGTGAATTATAATAGGATAAAGTATTTGCTGTACTTCTGTCCAATTCTGGGCCACCATTCTTGTCTAGCTTTTGTATAGGTGGTGGGAAACGATAAGGAAACTTCAACTGACCATAGTACAAATGCTGCTGGAGTGTTTGTGACTAAAAGAGTGGTGAGTGGTTATATGCTGTTCTAAATTATATTATTGTAAATGTGTAATCTCCTTCATTTCCATTGAATTACTCCAGATTTAGGCCAGTGTAGCAGAGATCATAGGCCCTGGACACTGTAGTACATATTTACAATGACCTCTTACATTTTAGAGTTGGCCAAATTTAACCATTTTATTCTATTAAAATAATGTGTTAATGAAACACCAGATAAAATATAATGGTATTTTTAAAATAGTTTAATCAATCCCAGATTGTATAGAGGACTGTAACAGTTGCTTTGAGTTAGTATTGTAACATGAATTTAGTAATGTAAATTACAAAGAAAATTCTGAATTTATTAAAATGTAGTATTTTGTTCTTCAAAGTTATCAAATAAATTATGAGTACTTTAAGCGACAGAAATTAAGGAGTTCTGCATGGTCCACAGAAAATAATTAGGACTGCTTAAGTTCATGATGTACAGAGTCTCTCTTCATGGAGATAATTACTAATACATCTGACAAAAAATGCTGCAAATAGTTAAAAATTAGGTCAATTACTTGTCAGACTACAAAACATCTGGTTTATACTCAGTCATTAAGCGTTTATTTTGGTGAATGTTCCTGGAAGCTTAGATTCTAATCAAGTTTCAGATATATTGACATAGATTCAGAAAGTCACTTAGGTTCCTATGGATATAGATAGATGTTTAAATTAATCTTCTAGGCATCACTGATATTCTCAAAACCACTGCCCAGCTGCTGTCTAGTTCTGTAAGCACCTAAAATTAAACAGGTGCTTCAGTTTTTATCACTACTATATGCAAAGCCCCCAAAGTCCCGACTGCCCCATAGCTTACAGGTGTCCAATAGGAATTCAAAGATGGCCACACTTGTGGTTATTGTCTTTCCATATTTGCCACATTCCTTTCCCCCTGCCCCTGCTTTAAATAAATGCACTCCCCCTTCCCTACAGCCAGGCACCCCCAGACCTCCACTTGCTCTAAGTGAATACCCTCCCCCAGAACCAGTCATACCCAGCCTCCCCATTCTAATTTAATGGTAGCGATTGACCAGAACCACCAGGGCTACCAATGGAGCTGCCATGCACTTCTCCCACCAGGCAGTGGGGCACGTGTGGGGAGTGCATGGATGGCATACCCTGCATGCAGCTCTCAGGAGGAGCTGCATTTATAGGCTCCAGGAAACACATTTGCCACAATGTGGTGTCCTTATTTGCCACATGTGCAAATAGCAAACCTATTGGACAGCCCTGGCTTGCAAGCTGCTCAGAACCCTCATTCCTGTCTTAGCTTAGTGTGATACTCATACAAGTAATTTGCTTATCTCACATGTGCATCCCTTCCTGGTAAGCATGCTCAGAGCATGCTTTATGTCTACAAAAGGCATCTGGGAATGTAGCAGGTGAATGTGCCAGTATCCTGAGACTACCACTCACTTGAGATAAAGGCAATCTGTTTTCAGGTATCTGCTTTTCATCTTCTGGTTCCCTTTTTAGGGACCTAATTCTGCCCATACAGTACTTGGAGAGCCTGTGTGTTGTGAATCGGCCAAGAAGAGCCACTTTCTCCAGTTCAGTAAACTCAATAATTCATGAGCCGCAATTCGTATGGATACAAAATGGAGTTTAATAAATAATGTCAAACCATACTTTTTGGTAACCCCTCTCCAAGAACAGCACACACGCAATGATTTGTAATGCAATACATGTTTACTGCAGGATGTCCACAAACTTTTTACATAGTCTATTTCCTCACACTTTACATTTGTGTTCCACTGTCTTCCTGACTTTCACTCCTGAACCTTCCCTCTTTCTGGAGGACACTAGGGGGAATTATCCAGTGTTTTACAATCTTACATGTTTGCTACTTAGATATGATTTGCCCATTTTTGGGCTTTTAGACATTCACTGTTTATTGAAAATAATCAGGATTTTTTTTTAAAAAATCTTTGCAATTATAGTGTCAGGAGCAACAAAGAAGTCCTTAAGAGTCACAGGTTGCAAAAGCCTGATGAACCATAGTCCCCATTTAAGTCAGTGGAAGTTCCCTGAATCCATTCCAGAGCATTGAAGTCAATGACAAAACTCAGTGGAAAGAGGATTGGGTCCTGAATAGTGTAAATAAAATGTTTCTGGTAAAACAAAGGAGTGGAGAATTTATAATGCAAAATTTAGCCTTTACTTCATCCTAGAAAAATAATTATGGTGAATTGGTCTGTCTCTCAATGATCACAAGCATCCAAGATAGGGTCCCTCTTTAAAATCAGCTAATATTTATTAGTTAACATGATTTGTTCTTTATGCAGTGAATGAAATTATCATGAGCCATGAACTGAGGATGACAGATTTTGATTTCTTCACTGATTACTTATAATTTGTGTTAATACTCATTACTATGATTATGTTGTCATTTTTGTGTTTCAGTAAGTTTTACTTTCCAGCTCAGAGCCAGTTTTTATCTTTTTATAATCAGGAAGAAGAAAATACGGGTCAGAGTCTGATCTTAATGTTGATGTAAATTAGGGCCATATCTATACTATTACTTTGTTGACATGAGTTATGTCATTTGGGGTAGTGAAAAAAAAAACACCCCTGCCTAGTACTGTGAGTTACACCAAATATAAGTGCAGGTGTGGAAATTGCTATGTTTGCAGGAGAGCACTGCCCACCAACATAGCTAGTACCACTTGAGGTTTTGTGCTAACACAGAGCAGCTACATGAGTGATCTTACAGCATTGCATCTATACAGTTCTTTTATTTAAACAAAAAAAGAGTCAGTATTCAGCACCAGCAAGTACTGGCACAAAAAGACCACTGCATCTGCATTAATACAGCTTTGCTGTTGTAAACTCGCTACATAGACTCATAGAGTACTGCAGCTGGATTGAATGGATTTATTCCTCATATACTGTCATGTATTTGAGCTCAGAATAGTCAGTACTGAAACCCACAAAACTGCATTTTGAAAAGTAAGCATGACTGAGCTTTAAAAACATGGAACTCTGTTGAATCTCTGTATTCCACAAATTCTAATGTCATTGCCAGATATAAAATTTATAGAGAAGAAATAGAAATAGGTCTGACATTTATTGGAAGGAAAACACTTAAAAGCCTTTTTATGTTATTTTACTGATCATATTGACTTAAATATCAAACCCACTGGACCTTGATATTTCAAAAACATTTAGAGTTCACAGAGTACTCTTAATTGATGTCAACGTGACAAAAGCTAAATACATGCTAGATATACGGGTCATGGTTTGTAAATTCTCAAGGACAGGACCTTCATTGTTACTAGTTTGGACTGTACCTATTATAATTGGACCTTGATAACTGACAAGAATTTCTGGATTCTAGCATAATACAGACTGGATCTCTATAGCTCAGACTTCTTTTGTCTGGCAATATCTGTGGTCCTGCATCCCTGTGGTTGGAGCACTCATATGGGGAAAAGCCAGGCCCCACACTGAGCAACTTCCCCACAACAGTCCCAGATCTTCTGAAGTGCTGGAAGTAGCTCATTTACGGTGTTCAAGATCAGAAAGGGAGGGGAAGGTGTGGGAACAGAGTGGGGCAGGGAGGGGACGTTCAGAGGAAGAGTCAGGAGCCCTGTGAATGAGGTCCAGATGTGCATCCCTGCTGCTGGCAACCGGGGCTGGGAGTGCAGCTGTGTGGCTGCAGGGCTCTGAGTAACTGTGTGTGGCTGCACTCCTGGTCCCTGGCCACAGGGTTCTGTGGTCACCCTATGTCTCCTCTCGAGTGTCCTCCCCAGTTTCCGCTTGGTCAATGCTGGCCTCTCTGCTGCCACTAGAGTGGAGTGCTGCAGCCAATGGTAGCAGAGTGGCCAGCATTGAGCTCCCGTAGTCTAACATATTTTCTGGTTTTGTTTTGTGTTTAAAAAATACCCAAACTGAGTATTTGTTTTCGTTCTTTTTGTTCTCATATACTTCATCTTTCTCCCTTTTCCCCTTTTTGTCACTTTTTTCCATTGTGGAAATAGGGAAAAGAGGGGGATAAACAGAATAAAGGGAAAGAACAAAAACTTTTAAAAATGTAGGAAGAAATTCAAAAAAATAATTAATGATTTCAATGCTTTCTCATTTTTCTTTCCTTTTCCTTTAACTTTTGAAACAGCACTACTGAAAGAGTACCATGTAGTAGCCATGGGATAATGACTACAGTTTTATATGCTTTTGTTTTCTTTTGATTTTTTTGGTACAGGGCATGTAACTGAGTAAAAATGAATGGGTTCTTGTACTGGATCTTAATTATTTTCTTTCTCTTCCATTTAACTCTCTATTGAATCCCAGCCATTCTATATTGCTTTGTAACTATGACCTATAGCTCACGGAAGTCAATAAAAATATGAGTTTTGGGTAGCCTTTTTTGTTCAGCTTTTCTGTCATGCAGTAAATAGTCTGGTCAGATTATCACTCTTTCTGTAGAATGTTATTATGCTTATAAATGTATTATTTAGCTATTACTTTTTAAAAAAAGTGGCACAATCTCTTTTTGGAGATGCTGAGCAGCCTTTATGCTGTTGACTTTAGCAAGCGTTTGGGGGTTCAGTCTTTCTGAATATCAGATTAGAAAATACATACAAAAAGAAGACAAGTTGATCAGTCATTCAGAAAGGAAGGGGCACTGTATCCTGGAAAACAGTGACTGAAAAGGATTGGATGGAGGAGGGCAGGGTCTGCATAACCTGTTGCTGTACTTAAATCAGCTTTTGTATTAGTTGACTGGAGGATAGCTAATGTGGTATGATTTTTTTAGAAAGGCTCTCAAGGTGATGCTAGAAATTATAGTCCAGTAAGCATAGCTGCAGCGTTAGGAAAAATTATTAAAACTATAGTAAATCATAGAATAAAATACAGAGATGAACGTAATATGTTGGAGAAGAGTCAATGCCAGTTTTGAAAAGCATGCATCACAATCTATTAAAATTCTTAGAAGTGGTGACCAAACATGTGGACAAGGGTGATCCAGCTCATACAATGTCCTTGGTCTTTCCCAAAGCCTTGGACAGTGTCCTTCAGCAAAACCTCTTATTCCACATCTGCTTAGTTTGCTTAAGAGTGGGCATTCTCTTATGCAGCAGAAAGTAGTTAAAAGATTGGAAACAAAAGGTAGGAATAAATTATCAGTTTTTAGAATGAGGAGCGATAATTAGTGGTGTTAACCAGGGATCTGTACTGGCACAAGTATTGGTCAACATATTAATAATGATCTAGATAAAAGGGTGAACATGGAGGTGTCAAAGGTCATAGAATTCTAGGGCTCAAAGGGACCTCAGGAGGTCATCTAGTCCATACCCCTGCCCAAAGCAGGATCAACCCCAGCTAAATCATTCCAGCTAGGACTATGTCAAGCTGGGACTTAAAAACCTCTAGGGAAGGAGATTCCACCACCTCTCTTGGTAACACATTCTAGTGCTCTATCACCCTCTTGGTGAATTAGTTTTTCCTAATATCCAGCCTACACCTCTCCCTCTGTAACTTCAGACCATTGCTCTGTCTTCTGCCATCTGTCACTGAGAACAGTCTCTCTCCATCCTCTTTAGAGCCCCCTTTCAGGAAGTTGAAGGCTGCTATCAAATTGCCCTTCAGTCTTCTCTGCTGGAAACGAAATAACACCAGATCTCTCAGCCTGTCCTCACAGGTCATGTCCGCTTAGTCATTTTCATTACCCTCTGCTGAACCCGTTCCAATGCATTTACGTCCCTTCTATACTGGCAGGCCCAGAACAGGATGCAGTACTCCACATGTGGCCTCACGAGTGCTGAGTAGAGGGAAATAATAACTTCTCTAGATCTGCTGGAAATGCTTCTCCTAATGCACCCCAATATGCCATTAGCCTTCTTGGCTACAAGGGCACACTGTTGATTCATAAAGCCTCTCATCCACTGTAATCCCCAGGTTCTTTTCTGCTGCACTGCTATTTAGCCTGTAACAGTGCTTGGGATTCTTCTGTCCCAAGTGCAGCACTCTGCACTTCTTCTTGTTGAGCTTCATCAAATTTCTTTTGGCCCAATCCTCTAATTTGTCAAGGTCAGTCCGAACACTATCCCTACCCTCCAATATATCTACCTGACCCCTGGTAGTTTAGTGTCATCCACAAATTGCTGAGGGCCCAATCTATCCCCTCATCCAGGTCTTTAATAAACATGTTGAACAGTACTAGTCCTAGAACTGATCCTTGGGGCACTCCACTTGAAACCGACCGCCAACCAGACACTGAGCCATTTACCACTGCATGTTGGGCCCGTCCATCATGCCTGTTTTCTGTACATCTTACAATCCATGTAGCCAATCCATACTTCCTTAACTTATGGGTAAGAATGTTGTGGGATACTGTACCAAAAATTTGCAGTAGGTACAAAATTACTTAAGATAATTATATCAAAAACTGAATGGGGGTATTGACAAAGGGGTCTTACAAAACTGGACAACAACATAGCAGATGAAATTCAATGTTGATAAATGGAAAGTAATGGGTACTGGACAACATAATCCCTACTATACCTAAAAAATGATGAGGTCTAAATTTGCTGTTACCACTCAAGAAAAATAACTTGCATCTTTGTGGGCAGTTCTCTGAAAACATCTGCTTCATGTGCCGCAGCAAGCAAAAAGGCTAACGGAATGTTGGGAACAATTAGAGTAGGGATAGTTACTCTGTTATTATCTGTCCTAATGCCACTGTGTAAATCCCTGGTATGCCCTGGAAAAGATATTGCAAAGGGGCATAAAATGATTAAAGATATGGAATAGCTTCCTTATGAGGAAAGATTTAAAAGACTGGAGCTGTTCAATTTAGAAAAGAGATGACTAAGGGAGGATATGACATAGGTCTATAAAATTCAGAATGATCTGGAGAAAGTGAATAAGGGAGTAGTGTTTGCCATTGATATACTACAAGACCCAATGGTGATCCTTTGTCACTGATAGGCAGCATGTTTAAAACAAACATAGGGAAGTATTTCTTCATACAATGTATAGTGAACCGGGGGATGTTGTGAAGGTCAAAACGATAAATGGATTTAAGAAAAAGGAATTAGGTAAGTTCATGGAAAATAGGTTCATCCATGGCTACTGGTTAAGATGATCATGGGAGCAACGCATGTTCCTGGTGTGCCTAAAGATTCGACTGCTATATGTTGGTACTGGCTCACTTGACTATCTTGTTTTGTTCATCACTTAAAGCTGTATTTACACTACACTACGAGCTAAAATCGATTTTATTAAAATCCATTTCTTAATGCTGGGGTTTATCCATTTGATTTTGAGCATCTTCACCTTCCCACATGCTTCCCACAAAATTGACTAATTGCTGCCACACACAAGTAGCTTAAATCGAGTGCTGCAGCAGTGTTTTGTGGGAACCTATCCCACAATTCCCTGAGCCCCATAGCATTCTGGCCCCGCAAGTAGATGTGGGTATCTGACATCTTCCCACATTTCATTCCCCTCTTTCCCCTGCCCTTTTAAACAAACATCTCTTTTTCCAGAAGGGGGTCTGGCTTGCCTTTTTAAGAGAGATGCTTTTTTATAATTTAGGGGAGAGGAGAGGTAGTAAACGTGTCCCAACCAACAGGCTTTTGAAAACGGGATGCAAAAACACTGGATCTTTGCAGGCTTGGATCTGGATTTAGACCTCCTGGAAAAGAAGACGCTTAAAAGAAAAAAGTAGACACAGGTGCTACACTGAAACTTGAATTAATCAGTGATGGTTTGGGGTGGCTAAAAGACAGTGGATGTTTGACAGCCCCAGAAACCGTGACTGCCATGGATACCCACCACCTGCTTCTATTAGTAGTGTGCCTAGGCTTTGATTAATTTTGGCCCTGGCTGTGGATTTAGCCCCCCTAGAAAAGAGTGCCCTAAGTAGACACAGGTGCTACACAGAAACTCTAATGAATCATCAGTAATAGCTGGGGGCAGCTAAAAGACAGCAGACCTTTGACAGCCCCAAAAATCATGACTGCCTAAGGAGACCCTTTGATTATGTTTAAACCTGAATACGGCTTTAGGCCTCCTGCCGCAGAAGACCTTTAGAAGGATATGTTTAAGTAGACACAGTTGCTACACTGAAACTCAAATGAATCATTGAAACAGTTATGGTTTGGGAGTGGCTAAAAGACCCCCGAATAAAGCCAGCCACTTTGACCTCTGAATAAAGCCCATACCAAAAATTTGGTCTTAGAGGGGCAGGATGCATAGGAAGGTAGGGCCTGGGAGGGGGTCTGGCAGCATTGGGCTGTGCAAGGGGTTTGTTGCTGTGGGGAGACAGGGTGCCTGCTCTGGTGGATGAGCAGGGTGTGGTCCCTGTCTGGGGGGTGGGGAGCAGGATTTGTCTGAGGAGCCCAGTGTGCTCCCTCAGGACTTTGGTGACATCCTTAAAGTGCCCCAGCAGCTCTGACCATGCCTCCTTCTGCCAGGTATACTGGCCACAGTCCAGTTGGAGGTGCTGCTGGGCAAAGCCCACAAGGTGTTGGGGTACCTCTGTGGCATATGTCTGTTGTATTGCCCTGTGGCCATAAGCTCCTTTTCTGGGGGTGGGGAGTGACGACCATTCCCCCTCCTTCTCTTCCTGACCATGGAGCAACATGGTGTCAGGGGTCTTCCAGCTCTCCTCCAGCATGTCTGCGAGGATGGATAGGAAGACAGTCAGTCCATGGTTATGGCTAGAGGGCTGCCCACCCCGCTGCAAGCATCAGCCACACTCCCCAGCAATGGGATCATAAGTATATGACATGTTCTGTAGGTATTCCCAGACTTTTTCATGTTTCAACACCACACTGAACACTCCATGCATGTGGCTTGTGGTGCTGTCCCAGGAGGACCTGTTCTGTGTCCAGCACAAGTGCACCTCTTGTTTTGGTGTCCTGCTGGCGGCTGGGGCCGCACCACGCAAGGCACTCAGGTATGTTTCCCACCAGGTACTTACTGGAGGACCCTCCTCAGGTTTCACTGATGCACGGCTGACCATTGCCCTGCTGGAGGATAGTGATGGAATGTCTATAATTAGGCCCCCCTCATCACTGGAGACCTCGATGGCTGGTTTTGTCCCTGTCTCCATAGGGCGGCTGCATGCTCCAGACTCCTCCTCTTCACTGGGGTGCAGCTCTTTGGATCTCATATCCTGGAGGGCTTCTGCGGGGGAGCTTTCCCTGGCCCCAGGAGGCAGCGTAGCTCCCAATAATACGGACAGGTCGTGGGATCTGCACCCGATCACATGGTGGCATTCCTGGCTCTGGCATACCCATACATAGTTCTTTAACTTGCTTCACACATGGTCAGGTGTCTCTGGTGGCCAGTTACTTTGACAGGCGAGCAAATGCAGCCGTGTTTTTGCACTTGCCCCCCCATTTCTTTCAGTACCTCCTCCTTCTTCCACAGCCCAAGCAGATCATGTAGCTCAGGCTCTGTTTGTGAGGGAGTCCTTTCCTTTGAGGGCTGGACATAGTCCTGGGAGCCTTCTGATGGGTTGGAGGAAGGGCCCTTGGGTTTTTCCTGAGATTGGTTTCTGTCCATGTTTTTTTAAATGTTCAATGTGCGTCAGGCTGCTGGCTTCCAGCGCGCTCTCTGTTTTCTGCTAAGGGCTTTCTGGGAGTGTGGTGCTCTCCATGGCTGCAGACAGAATGTGTAATGTCCACACAGATTCTCTTTTCAAAAAGTATTTTGCAAGGGATCCTTCTTCCTCTTTCAGGAACGGAGGACAAATCGAAGTTTGGCCCGTGTTCCTTTGATTTAATTTCCAGTATCTGTTACCTCCCGTGTTGGTTCATTGCTGTTAAGCGATGCTGGAGTACCTCTCCAGGCGTGAGCCTGGGCAATTTTTTTTTTTTTTTGGGACCCTGGGCTACCCAGACGCCAGCGTCCCCCTCTTGGCTTTACTGATATAGTCCAAAGGAGAGGATAACCTCTACGTCTGGTACCAGCTCAGCTGTACGAGTTGCCGGATCAATGCCAGAAGTTGGCACAGAACCGCCTTACGACTCCCCTCCGGATTTTCTGTCAGGGTTTACTCCCTTAGCCTTGCTACTTCCCAGGATAACCCATAAGGCAGTGGGGCATTTAATTTCCGAAGAGCGCATTATGTGTGTGGATGATCCACGTGCTCTTTCGAAAGAGTGTCAATAATTTTGATTTTCAGTGCTAGCGTAGACCTAGCTTAATAGATTATAATGCTTCATGCAGTCTCTTCTTATTTTGATTGTCTCAAGAAAGAAAAATCAGAGTTCTCAAGAATTCCTAATATGTGGGTCACATAATGTTCTGCTTCATGCTGTCGTTTATCAATTCAATTGTTCATCTCTCTCATGAATTCTGCTTAGTGACTTAAATATCTTACATGTCCCCTGATCCCAATTTTCTCAACATCTTTATAGTGCAACCTTTTAAAATGAAGGTTATGCTACCAAAAAAAAAAAAAAAGCTGTTATACAGTGGAGTGATGAGGGAGCAGCTGTGAATTTGTCCTAATTTATAAAGTGAAAATATAGAAAGCTTTTTGCTCGAAAGGGGTCCCACTGCAGTTCCTATAATTGGAAACTCTCTTGTGTCAAGCAGTGCAATGACGCTTCATATTAGGAATTACACAGGGCTACTGGAACAAGACTACTGTCCAGTGGCAGCTTATGATGTAGTGGCTGGTGGCATATCTGTCCAATATCGTACCCTTAGATTTCTCAAAGCCTCCAGCAATCTAATAGACAAAGCTTGCTATGTTCTGCATAGGCTCAGAGAGTGTGAGTGAGAGATCTGGATAGGCAATTAAATTGAGTTGGGCTGGTATTTTGAAAAATAGATTATTTCAAGTAAGGCAGTAAAATTGTAGTAAACATGACCCTCAAAAGTTTAACCTCACATCTAGGGTTATTTTTGCATACTATTTAATATGAAGTGAATATATTCTCAACATTCTTTTGTTTGTGAATTGATCAACTGTACAACAAGCTCTATCAAAAATGCAACATACAAAATATTTTGGAGGAAAACAAAGAAGGTTCAAAAAGGGCCATTAAAATCGAGGATTAAGGAAGCCCTACATAGTGAGAACTGATGACCTGAAACTCTCTTTCACTGACAGGAAAACAAGCCCTTGTTTTGTCTTCTCTACATCTCTAGATTGTGCAGTGCAGGCATGAGAAGCTCAGCAAAGGGGTCATGTCCTGTGCAAAGTTTCCTGGTGCAGCCTTGGCACTACTGCTTCTCTTGTTTAGGGGCTGATGAATGCCCTAGAGGTGAATGAAGAGGAGGATGAGCAGGGGGTTGGTGGATCCCTTTGTGCACTCCTAATTTTCCTTACCTGTATGAGGGACCTTAATTGTCTGATTCCAAACTGGCCATGTAAATGACTAGCCCTATTGAAACATTTTTCTTATATATTTTTTAGAACTTATGTTTTTGTGCATGTCAGTGTCTTCAGTCAGATTAATTAGTTTAGGTACATGAGAGTGTATGCTTTTCCCACATGCTTTAACTGCAAATGAAATAACTCCAAGTATTTGTACTGCCTAAGTTTCAGCTGAATTAAAACCTTGTTCCTCATGTTGAATATGAGTTTGGATAACAAGTATCAGAGAGGTAGCCGTGTTACTCAGGATCTTCGAGAACAACAAGAAGTCCTGTGGCACCTTATAGACTAACAGATATTTTGGAGCATAAGCTTTCATGGGCAAAGACCCGCTTCATCAGGTGCATCTGATAAAGTGGGTCTTTGCCCATGAAAGCTTATGCTCCGAAATATCTGTTAGTCTGTAAGGTGCCACGGGACTTCTTGTTCATGAATTTGGATGCCATAACCAATGAGTAGGTTACAGAAGCAAAACATCAGATGTTTTTGGATAATACTCTCTGTGATCATATGTTCTACATTTTACTCCCACCCCCATGAATGATCTCTATTTTATGTAATTTTTAAGATTGGTGAGAAAAAAAGACTAAAACATCCCAGACCACGGCAAAGCCAAAGAATTTATTTTAATATGTGGCTTCACAGCAGCCATTGCTTTAGCATTTAACCCTGATAAAGCTCTACGTGAAGTTCTATAACCTCTGGCAACCTCCACACTAGAGAATTGTGTAGTCAAGACTGGGGTTTTGTCGAAAACACTCGTGGAGCATCTATACACACAATGCGTTTTGTCTACAGAAACTGTTGACAAAAACGCTGTTTAGATACTTTGGGAGGCCCTTTTGTCGATAGAATGGGTGAAAAGATTGATCCGCTTTTATGTATAGATGTGACCTATTGACAGAGGTTTTGTCGCAACATCTCTTCCAACAGTAACTTCTGTAGACACGTGCTTCTAGTGTAGACATAGCCTCTGAGTACAAACATACCCAAGTTAACCCCTTTCCTAAGCAAATACCCTATGTTTGAGTCTTCTCATCTCCATTTCCCTCCTCCTGTTCACTTGTATGCTCAGTGAGTAGACTGTCTGCAACTGTTACATTCATGTCCTTGCTGCAAATACACTCCATGGTCCTCTCCAATCTGATTTCCCTCTTTCTGCTCTACAGACACTTCTCTCACTGAAATCTCAAGTAACTTCTTCCTTACTAAATCTCCAGGATCTGTACCCCATTGTTTTGGTAACGTTGTTCTACAACCAAACAAACTAAAATAAACCGTTGTTAGACAGTCTTGCGAGTAGTAGTTGAACCCACAGTGTGCACCGTCACACTACTAGTACTCTAAACCCTGGTGTCACCCTACTACCCCATCCTCATATCTTACATTGAGGGATAAGAAATTGTGGAACACAAACATATACGTGAGTGGGAGCTGACTGAGCAAGGAACACTTGTGATACTGATGATAAGTTTAGCATAACAGGTATCTTAGCATACATAGCCCGTGTGTGTGTGTAGTATTATGTACAATGATACAGACCTACATCGGGATTTGGTGGAATAATCCTGTAACATGTTTCTTTTAGATGTTGTTGAGTTGAGCATCTGTTTTATAAGGAAATAATGCTCAGTCTTCAAGTTTAGGTCTATCTCTGTACACTTAACTGGTGAATGAAAGTATTAAGAGGAGACGCAGGTTGTCTAACCTATGAAGACTGGTCAAAGCAAGTTACGTTGGTCAATGCTGCAGTTAGTTTATTGCTTGTGTACTTGTTTGGCTCCTTGTGTCAGCATTGTGTGTGCTCACCAAGAGTATTTGTGTCAGTGTGCTCACATGGTGCACCATAAGTTACTATCTTGATGTGCAATGTGCCATCATCCACACGCTATTTTTAGGGGAATATTTGCAATTCATCATCAGGTAGAAAAGGTCATGGAGAAATACCTACTGATGAGCATTTCAGAAACACAATGGTCTGTCCACAGGTGTTAGAAAACTATTAATTGCTAACTGTAAACAAAGGATTGACATGTTGCCTCTGAACCAATTCAGGATTGTTTCTCGCATTCATGGAGCAATGGCAAATGGTGGAATGCCAGTTCTGGGCTGGAGAAACCACCAGTGATTGGTAAAATTGCACAGTAATTCCTGTTATGTGAAAGGGCACGTTCCTGGGTCTGTGTGCCAAACATGCCTTAGCCCTCCCAGTGTGAGCAAACCCAAATGAGAACTTCTTTGGCAATTGAGATCCTAGTGCCAGTCTCTTGATAAAAGCTTGCAACACTGGATTGCCACCTTCCCTGACCAACCCACACTCACGTCAACATCTCACAATCATAGAAAAGTAGCTCTTTCTGTTGATGTACGCAATGGCAAGATTACCTTGTGACAAAATAGGGATATGTGTGCTTTCACATGTCCTATTGCAATTTGGAAACTCCATTGCTGTAAATTGATCAAGTCTGACCTGCACATTGCTAGGAATCACAGTCCTGAATACCTAGTGATGCTTAATGGCCTTGCATATCTGCATGCCCCCCACCCCATGGATTTTCCAGCTGCAAAGTGATTACCCAGTAAAACTTTAAACAAGAAGCGCTTATTGACGCTTCAGCTTTCGAGTACCTCTACATACTACCACTCCTCATGTCCCTCCATGGTAAGTATGGCTGATCAGAAGCCTGTGTGCGGGGGAAGTATGAAAATAAGGAAGAATTCTGCAGTTGCATGAAACAACGTTTCAGCAGAGCTGTCCTGAAGTTGGATGCAGGGCCCAGGGCACCCCCCGCCCCAACCAGTGCCCCAAGCACAGAGCCCAGGGCAACACTCCCCTGCTTCACCCCTGCATGGCCCACAAGGTGATTTTAGCTGATATATCTGTTTTCAGGGCAGCAAAAGCACAAAAAACACGGCAGGCGTTGGTGTCCTGAAGCCATTATAGCTATAGATGCCAGCTCTGTGAGTGCTCCAGGACTCTAGCACTCATGGAAAAATTAGCAGGTATTCAACATGCATCAACAGCTGAGTTTCCCCTCTGCTCCCACCTCCAGGACCTCTTGCCTCCTGGCAGCCCTGTTGACCATCTCCCTTCCTAGCACCTGCCTCACTGCCACTGACCAGGAGCCACCCAGATAAGCCCAAATCCCAACCCCCTCCCTCCACCCTGAGCCCTGCCAACTCAACCTGTGACCAATAAGGAAGACTGCCTATGTACTGGTCCATAAGAGAATTACCCTTCCTAGGTCAACTATGGTTTAATACTGTTTGGGGAAGTGCTGTTACTGTGTTGCTGAGCCAGGGTGCTTAAGCTGCCCAGGCACATGAGTGTAGACAACTGCACAACTAGGTCAGTACAAAGTGATTTAAATTGAGCTATCTTTGTTTTGTAGACTAGACATTAGATACACACACACACACACACACACACTCACACTTCCTAGAACTGGAAGGGACCTTAGGAGGTCATCTAGACCAGTTGTAGCCAGACACACCAGTCCCCTGCTCTCTTAGCAGGACCAAGCACCATCACTGACATCTATTTGCCCTAATTGCTACATGGCCTCCTCAGTGATTGAACTCGCACTCCTGGGTTTAGTAGACCAATACTCAAATCACTGTAGAGAACCCTACGTGCATTAAACCCTTTTGTGAACATTCTCATTAAGAAGTAAAGTGGCCCTTAAGCTAAAACAAACAAAGGCTACTTTACTTCTGGTGTGTGCCCACAAAAGAGAGCTTCACATATGCATATGGCCAATTCAATGGATAACTGATCACGTGCCCTTGAAAACACACCACTTTGCATGTAAGGACTTAGGATTTGCACACATTAGCTAGGTATGTACAAATATTTGCATGAACCTAACTTTAAAAACTTCCCCAATTTGAGAAATTTTGACTATAACTCCTGTAGTATACCAGCAAGTGTGTATATAGAATGTATATACAGAGGGTTGTAATTTACTGAGGAGTTCTGGCTGATTATTTTTGGTGGGTCCTGCTTAACCTCTGTTTTGAGGTATAAAGTTGTGTATGGTGCTTGCACTGAGTCTCATTAGAGGAGTGAATTCTTCTTCGAGTGTCCCCGTGGGTGCTCCACATTAGGTGTCGGGCTCGCCCGGCGCCGCAGAAAGGATCTTCCAAGCAGTTTCTGCCGGACCGCGCATGCGCCGGTGCGCGCCACTCCCCCGCGCGCTCCCGGCCACGTGCGCGATCCGGTCCCCGCCAGTTCCTCTTAACCGCTGTCGGCTGCAGACGGAATCCGAACTAGGCTAAGGCCAAGTAGCGTATTCAATGACTTTAACTGTTTTTTCTTTAAAGTTTTTCAAGTACTTAGGCTACTGCAAGTTAGCCAATTGTTATTTTTCAAAAAAAACCAAACAAAAAAAAACAACAAACTAACTACAAGCGGGACAGCTTCAATCCAGTCCCAGTAACAAGCGCCGGAGGCCAGGAGCATAGGGCCATCAGCCCTCCTGCTGCAGCAGGCCATCAGAAGGGGAAAATAGCACAGAGAAGGTGCTAAATACCCGTTTAACAACTGAAAGACTCACCAACAATGTCCTCGTCAGGATTTAAAAAATGTGAGTCCTGCCGAGAGGTGATGCCAGCGTCTGATGGGCACAGTCTATGCATAAGGTGCCTTGGGGAGTCCCATGTTGCACAGAAATGCTCCTTCTGTGCTAAATTAACAGCCAGACCAAGGAGAGACAGGGAGATGCGGCTTAAAATGCTGCTTTTCGACAAGGCCCTCCAGCCAGACGTGCCGGAGCGGCCGCAGCAGGAGGGACCCTCCGGGGCCCATAAAAGGAAAGCTGCCTCCCTCACCCCATCAGCGCAAAAACGGAGGAAAGTCTCCCCAGCCCGATCCCTGCCGGCAACAATAGCGAGCGGGACGGGAGAAGCGAGCAGCCCCCAGCTGCAGCAACAGCTGATCGGCGGCGGCACGAAGAGCCACGTGGAAGCGGCTCAGCCTCCAATAATCAGCCAGCCGCCCCGCACCGCAGGCAGGGCGGCGGCTAAACAAGCGCCGGTACCGGCGGCACCGCAGGCAGTGGCACCGACCCCCGGGGAACCGGCGGTGCAGAGCGCGCAGGCACGCAGCCTGCAGGCACCGGAGGACACCGCACGTGCGGCACCGCCCTCGAGCGTGCCGAGCTTGGTGCGGACGGGGCCGGGATCCCCTGTACGTCAGGGGGCAGAGTTACCTCCTCAAGGGAGGGGGAAGGCTGCACACAAGAGGAGGCATTGCAGCCCCTCTCCGCACAGGGCTATGGAGTTGCTTTCTCACAGCCCTCCGCTTATGTTGCAGACTCCAACCAGAAGGCAGGGGTCCCCCCTAGCCTACCTGGAGCCCCCTTCTCCATTTTTGCAACCAGCCTCACCCTGGCTGGGACCACCTTCACCCTTCCTGGGGTTTGAACCACTGGACTATTATGCAAAATCGCTCTCTCCAGTGTCTCGACGATCTCCCTCCCCCAGACACAGGGTATGCACCAAGGGAGTGGTGTAGGTCACCTTCCCAAGAACAGTGCCTATACTGCCATGGTCGCCCCTACCACGCGGGGCATAGACACCATCGGCAATCTACTAGGGAAAGATCCCCACAGACGATCTCGTACCCCCGAGGGCAATTGCGACCGGGGACAGAGACTCAAGCATCTCAGGGGGGACTGGTTATGGAACCCCAAGATTTTCCCTCGCAAACCTCTAGTGAGAGGGTGTACCATCACCAGCAGGAACCGGAAGGGTCCAGAGAGACGTACCCCAGCGGTTCCTCGCTCTCCTCCCCGGATGAGGCTACGGCCCCGGGGGACGTCCATCCTCCGGACGATCTCAAACAGTTCCAAGAGCTGTTTTACGAGGGTGGCCTTCACGCAAGGCATCCAGGCAGCAAAGGTGCAAGAGAAACACTATAAGCTCCTCAAAAATCTGAGACCTCCGGCCTCCTCCAAAATAGCAATACCGCTTGATGACGCAATCTTGGAGTCTGCCACTATGATATGGCAGACTCCTGCGACTATTCCGCCTGTCCACAAGAGAGCGGAAAAAAAAAAAAATACTTCGTGCCGACAAAGGGCATGGAGTTCCTGTTCAGCCACCCACAACCAAATTCCTTGGTGGTGGAGTCGTCGCAACGTGGGGGAACAGACAAACATGCCAAAAAGCTAGAGCTGTTGGGCAGAAAGGTCTACTCCTCCTCCACTCTACTGTTGCGAATGGCAAATTACGCAGCGCATCTAGCGAACCATAATTTCGACAACCACATTAGGTTAACCTCCCTCATGGACTCTTTTCCAGAGGGCAAGAAACCGGTGCTCAAGGCCATCATGCAAGAAGGCTACGCGGCCTCGAGGACGGGAGTTCAGATCGCCCTGGATGTTGCGGACACAGCAGCACGCTCCACAGCTACGGCCGTGGTGATGCGAAGGGAGTCCTGGCTCCAGACTCCGGGTATACCGAGGGCCTGCAGACAGAGATAGTCGATCTTCCCTTCGACTCGCAGAAGCTGTTTGCTGAATTAACTGACTCGGTCCTTCATTCCAGTAAAGATTTAAGAGCCACACTTAGGACCCTGGGGATTTATACCCCTCCATACAGAAAGAAAAAGTACTACCCTCAACAAAGATGGTACCAGTACCAGCAACAGCGTCCCCAGTACCACAGGGGTTACGAGCAAGGTCGACATCAACAGCACCAGCAGTACAGAACTCCCAGGCGACATTCCCAACAGAGCCGTGCGTCCTCGGGGCAGGGCCAAAGGCCACAAGTTTGACACACAGATCCAGGGCTGCGCCATCACTACCATCGCAAGGTCATCTGAAGCGGTTATTCCACCATCGCCTCCGACCATTCTATAACCAGTGGCAAAGGATCACCACAGAAAAATGGGTGCTGGAGATCATAGCCACGGGGTACGCCATCCCCTTCCAGTTGCTCCCACCGCCATGACCTCCACCCAGGCCCCACCTCCAGGAGGCCTCCCACGTAGCGAGGCTCAAGCAGGAGGTAGACCATCTCATGCTCATAGGGGCAGTGGAAAGAGTGCCGGAGCAACTGCAAGGGAGAGGGTTCTACTCGAGGTACTTCCTCACGGGGAAAAAGACAGGAGGCGGGAGGTCCATCTTAGATTTTCGAGGCCTCAACCGGTACCTGCGCAAGCAACGCTTTCGGATGATCACAATCGCCTCCATCCTTACGGCACTAGACGATGGAGATTGGTTCGCAGCCCTCGACTTATAAGACGCGTATTTTCACATAACTATTCATCCGGCTCACCTACGATTCCTCTGGTTTTTCATGGTAGGCAAAGAACATTTTCAATACAAGGTCCTACCGTTTGGCCTCTCCTTGGCCCCCAGAGTCTTCACCAAGACCTTGGCAGTGGTGTCAGCCTACCTGCACAGACAGGGGGTATTTATATTCCAGTATCCGGATGACTGCCTACTCAAAGGGGCCTCGAAGGAGGAGGTACTATGCATGATATGCGTCACAGCAGGCACGTTCTCTTCGCTCGGCCTGGTTATCAATCTGACAAAATCAAAGATAGACACCACACAGGACATAGAGTGCGTAGGAGCACGCATAAATTCTATTACAGCGAGGGCGTATCTACCAGAGACTCGCTTTCGGGCCGTCGGCTCCCTCGTGCAAGTCTTCACCTTCAGCCCTACGGTGCCGGTTCTGACGTGCTTACAGCTGCTGGGCCACATGGCAGCAGCGACGTTCGTAGAACAGAACGCCAGGTTACACATGCGCAGCATGCAGCACTGGCTGGCGAGCGTATACAAACCAGCAGCACACACTGTTCACAGGGTGGCGTCGCCCACAACAGAGGTGCACAAATCCCTGCAATGGTGGGTAAACCCTGAGAACCTGCTAACAGGGGTACCCTTCCACCAACCACAAATATTGGTTTTTCTTACTACAGATGCCTCCCTCATAGGGTGGGGAACACACATGGGCGAAGAGGTGACGCAAGGGCTGTGGTCCTCCACGGAGCAGTCACTGCACACAAATATACTGGAGCTCAGAGCAGTGTTCAACGCCTGCAGACACTTTCGAGACCATATAAAAGGCAAAGTAGTCGGGATCAGTACAGACAATACCTCCACCATGTTTTATATAAATCGGCAAGGAGGAGCTCGGTCCCGTGCCTTATGTGCAGAAGCAGTCCGGTTATGGAACTGCTGCATCGCCAACAATATAACCTTGAAAGCCTCGTACTTACCAGGCGCTCACAGTGTGAAGGCAGACCAGCTGAGCAGGCGTTTCGCACTCACGCACGAGTGGCAGATCCGTCCCGATCTGCTGCAACCGATTTTTCATGCATGGGGTTTTTCCCCAGATAGACCTGTTTGCTACTCAGCACAACAAGAAGTGCCCACAATTCTGCTCCAGGGCAGGACTGGGACGGGGGTCCCTGAGGGACGCCTTCGCGATCTCATGGAGGGGCCCCCTGCTTTACGCTTTCCCTCCCACAGTGCTCATCCACAAAGTGTTGCAGAAAGCCAGGAGGGAAGGAGCCTGAATGATCCCGATAGTCCCAACGTGGGATCGACAGCAATGGTTCCCCCTACTCCTGCTCATGTCGGACCGTCCACCGATGCCTCTTACGGTGGCGCCGGATCTGCTCACGCAAGCCCAGGGGTCCATAGTGCATCCGCACCCCCAAGGCCTGCGACTACAAACGTGGTTAATCCATGGCTCAGCTCCCTAGAGAGCACATGTATGGAGGAAGTGCAGCAAGTCCTAGAAAGTAGCAGGAGGACTTCCACCAGGAAGACCTACAAGCAGAAATGAACTCGCTTCACGGCATGGTGTTCTACCAAACAGCTAGCCCCCCTTTCGGTGCCTATGGCTGTGATATTAGAGTATTTACTGGACCTCAAGAGAGGAGGACTCTCACTATCCTCGTTTAAGGTCCACCTTGCCGCCATTTTGGCGTTCAGACACGAAGAGGAAGGGCACACGGTGTTCGCCCATCCCATGGTTACCAGGTTCCTCAAAGGGCTGGTAAACCTATACCCCCCTCGGAAACCGCTTCCACCTTCGTGGAACTTGGACCTGGTGCTTAATGCGAAAAGGGGACCACCGTTCGAGCCTTTGGCCACGGTTTCCCTCTGCCTCCTTATGATAAAGACGACCTTTCTTCTCGCAATCACGTCAGCTCGCAGGGTGAGCGAGCTTGTGGCAGTTATGGCAACGCCACCCTGCGCTGTTTTTTCCAAGGAGGCGGTAACCATATGGCTGCACCCAGCCTTTGTTCCTAAAGTTTCTTTCTGAGTTTCATACTAACGAACCTATTGTTTACCCTCGTTTTATCCAAAGCCTCATAACTCTAACAAAGAGGCGCGCCTACACCTCCTGGACGTGAGGAGGCGCTAGCTTTCTATATAGACAGGACCAAGTCCTTCCGGAGAACGGATAGACTCCTAGTCTCTATCGCTCCCAAATCAAAAGGAGAATGCCGCTCTTCGCAGAGAATCTCGAAGCACATCGTATCTTGCATAAAAATGTGCTACAAACTCAAAAAGACTCCTTTACTGGCCATGCCCAGGGCTCATTCCACTAGGGCGGTGGCAGCATCAACAGCCTTTTTTCAAGGGCATTGCGCTAAAAGACATTTGCAGAGTGGCGACCTGGTCATCCTGTGACACTTTCGCCAAACATTACGCCCTTCACAGGGTATTCCAAGAGGATACCCGTCTCTCGGCAGCGGTCCTCTCGGGGACAAGCTGCACATAATCCGATTACCCACCTCCTATCTTGGGTTACTGCTGGGTAGTCACCTAATGTGGAGCACCCACGGGGACACTCGAAGAAGAAAGAAAAGTTACTCACCGTAGTAACGGTGGTTCTTCGAGATGTGTCCCCGTGGGTGCTCCACTACCCGCCCATCCTCCCCGCTCCGGATCTCTGTTTAGTGTTTTGCAGGAGCATCCGAGGCGGTTGGTCAAGGAACTGGTGGGGACCGGATCGCGCACGTGGCCGGGAGTGCGCGGGGGAGTGGCGCGCACCGGTGCATGTGCGGTCCGGCAGAAACTGCTTGGAAGATCCGATCTGCGGCGCCGGGCGAGCCCGACACCTAATGTGGAGCACCCACAGGGACACATCTCGAAGAACCACCGTTACTACGGTGAGTAACCTTTCTTTTCATGCTGAGTCTTTTTCTACAGAGTCCAAAGAATTCCGGTATCTGCCAGCATTCTGAATGCCAGCATCAGCTGATGTGAAATTCAACTATACAGAGCAACTTTGCTACATTTATTTTGGCTGTAAAGTGGTACTGTTGACTCATGGTGACTTTGTAAATAAAAGAGTTTGAGCTTTGTAAGATAATGAAATTCCTACATTTTTGCCTCCTCATTGCATAGGAGTTTCCTGCACATGGACAAAAGCTGAAAGTTGCCTTCACTTTTTATATGTGCAACAGCAGCTGGATGTGAAAACAGAGAGAGACTTTGTGTTTTTACACCTCTTTTTATATTTAAAGTGTTTACCAGTAGTCATCAAAATATCTGTATGAGATAGTTAAATAGGAGTAACCCTTTAAACAGATGGGGAGATATGAAGCAGAGTGTTTCAAAAGACTTGCAAAATATGACACAAAACCGGAAGTAGCCTTGTATATTATTTGTGATGTAACAGTGCCTAGGGTTTAGAGACGGAGCAATCACTGAAGCTTTAGCTAAAGGAATCACAGAACACTAGACCTGGAAGGAACCTCGAGAGGTCATTGAGTCCAAGGAATAAAACCCTCCTTTCTTTCAATGGGAGAATCATCACACTAACTTTATGTCAGTGGATGACCCCTTTGGAGTCCTGCTTTTCCAGGTTCCAGCACAGTGATTACATATTAGAAGGAGAATGAAAATAGGAAGACTCAGGCTGGGATTATCTGGAAAACTATCAAACTCTAGATAGTTCTTTTGCTTTTGGGTTTATCGAGTCTGAGGAAATTCTCCTTGCAGTGCCACTGAGTTTTCCACCCAGCTTCTCTGTGCACCAGGGCTAGTACTGCCACTGGCTCCACTAGCCCCCTATCCTGGCCTCCAGGCAACCCCTCCAGGTCCTGCTGGCCCTGCTGATTTCAGCACCCCCAAGTGTCCTGCCGCCCACCTTTCCCACATCCTCTGCAGCCTGCCATCTGTGTGGTCCAGGCCACCAGCCCTTGAGGCTACACTGTTGCTCCAGGTTCTGCTGCTGGCCTGTGGCTCTTCAGCCACCTCCAGCTATGCAGAGGTTGCTAACTTAAGCAAATGGACCAGACACTATTGCCACAAATTGTCTGGTTCATCTGGTCTGAGAGAATTGGTAGCCCTAGGTGTGATCCCAGCCTGGGGCAGTGAGGGGTGTGAAAAGATTTTTGCGGGGTATAGCTTAGCATCCCCACCCTAAAAATAGTTCCAGTGCTACTGAGTGCTTCACAATGGGCCCTCATCTGGGAGTGAGCCACCTCAGAAAAGGAGTGCTAAATATAATCAGGAATGGTTATTCAATATCACTTACCCATTGTCTCGGGGAAAAATTTATCCTTTCTGCCCCCTAATAGTGTTACATCCAAGAGACCCTTCATAGTAGCACAGGAGGGAGGGATGCAACAGTCCATCACATTGGACCAACAGAACAAGTTCTGTAGAGAGAGAGAGATTTTGGAAAGGGCACAAGATTATTTCTCATCTTCAGCCATCCCTCAGTGCAAGGATGATTTCTGTCAAGAGGGTTCATTGGTGAGTTCATTTGTGGTACAAATGTAATAGCAGTTTAGACTTCAGGTCTCTCCACTAGTCCATAATGAATCTATTCCAATGGAAATACTGAACTCCATCATTAAAGCATCATCCTCTTCAAACTTCACAATATGAAAATGAATCTTCTGGAGAGCCGCTGAACTAAAACTGGACAGGTTCAGCTAGTGGTATTTCTAGCCGGTGCTACAACAAGAAGCATTTCATATACAGAATAGTCTCTTTCTGAACTTTTAACTTTTACATATGAATTTGCAAATGCCATATCATTTCTTCCTTCAAGTGAAAAGAATACATATCTGCCTGGTTTGGATGACCATTTTAGCATATTGCACAGGGGCCAGAAGCCTTCTAGAAACATGGCTTTAAGTGAGCAAGTGGAAGGGCCAATAGTAGGCTTTACAAAATTCCAGCATTTAAGTTATTCTTCAGGACTGCATCTATTTTTGAAGAGGGACAGAAGATAGTGTGTGATTTGGCAAACATTAGTACACCTTGAAGATAAAAACATTGAATCATCTCCTGCACTGAGTAGATACGCAGCTGAATTCCTGTTAGCTGCATTTGCTGGCTTGAAGCAAATCAGCATGTAAAATTGTTCCATTAAAATACCCAGCCTTCTCTCCTCTCTTCCTCCCCCAAAATTGGTCCAGCTTCAGTACTAGTATCACTTGGTGAATTACTGCCTTAGTATTATTTAATTTAACTTGATACTGAGTGCACAGTAGCTGGATATCAGTGCAAATAATGCATAATATCTAGCGGGAAACATATTTAGACTGATGTAATTGGAAGAATGGGTGGGTGGAGGTAAGGCAGGGATTTGACCTGAGGAGGAGTATGCAGTATAATCTGTCTCATGACCATCAAACTTGTGTCCTAAGCTCTCTTTCTTCCTCAGAGTTCTGTACAAAGAAGAAAATTCTGTTTCAGGTGGTTTGGTACTACAGTGATGCATTTTACAGCAGTTAGCCATTTCATATCTCCTAGATCAAGCTTAATGTCTGTCTCATCCAAGTCCAGTTGGAAAATCAAAGGAGACTGTGTGAGGAAAAGACACTCAGAAGCATAGGCTGTGGTCTCCTTATTTCAGAAGTGAGCACAAAGCCACCTTTGTGTGTTTCTCCCTGAGTCCTTGAGAGTAAATTTTGTGGGAGTGCATGAGGACTTTACTACTTTAAGATGAAATACCATACCAACCCCACATAAAAAAGACTGCATTTCCATGTGCAGAATGAATTTTTATGTGCAATAAGGGATGTGTGAATGAACCCGCCCCTATCTCCCGCCATAGAAACGCAAAATATATCTGTGAGCACTCTGCTAGTTAGCTGGGCAGCACTGGAATTTCTCCTGAGTGGCTGCAGAGATGCACAGCTGACAGGCAAGCCTGTCCTGCATTCTCTTCTAGAAACTCATATACAAAACATATTGCCACAGGGGCTTACCCTGAGACAATATGAGTGCTGCTGGAAAAGTCAGCTGAGTGAAAGGAACTGCAGTCATTCTTTTAAAGAAGGTGATACACACGCTTCTGGCATTTTGGATAAAATTCACAAATGATGAATCTGTGCCACAAGCAGGTTAGATATTGGTGTCACAAGGGTCACACATCAGGGCAAAGTCAGCTGAAGGAAAGGACATTCCAGTTTATTGCTCTTCTGTTTAAATTCAGACAGCCAAAGGAAGAAGATGTGCATGAATTTAGATGTGGATATAGCCTACATAGGACTAAAGATGTACAATAGCAGAGACCTTCAAAACCTTGGGTTCAGCTCCTCAGTACTACGCAGTGTGAAAAATGGAATGATTTTTATGGGCGGAGAGCGCATCCATCGTAGCCTGTGAATGGAGGGACGAGGAAGAGAAGAGAAGGGCAAAGGGGTCAGTTGGCCCCAGGCCTGGCCTTTCAAAGGGGCCTGGAGTTCCACTGCTACTTTGTAGTGGTGGCAACTGGAGCTCTGGGCTGCTTTGACGTGCTGCTGCAGCAGCACTGCTCTGGCTGCTGCACCTGTAAGGCAGTGGCAGAGGCCAATCATGGTCCAGGTGGCACTGAGGGCTGACAGCCCTTGGCCTTGCCGCTTCTGCTGTTGCCCCCACCCCTTTCAGGACACAGAGTCGAGCCCCGCTTCCATCTTCCCCCAGGTCCCATGGTAGCAATCAGTGCTGCTGCACCCATCTTATAAGCTCTGAAAGGCTGTTCTAGGCTCTCTGGTCTTCATGTTCTCAAACACTGATGGCATTGTTCACCTCACCCCTCACTGAAACATGCTGTGGAACAGGGTGCCCCTGTAAATGGCAAGTTCCTTTTCTATTCAGCATAGGTAAATTGAATACTCCTGCCCTCCACAGATGATTTACTGCTTTCTATGTCACTGTGACATGGAGGGTCCTGATTCTTCCTGAAAACAGTCAGCTTGGTTGCCTGAAATGATGGCAGCTCATGCTTCCTCTTGGTCTAAACATCTGTTCTAAAGTGGATCATATGATCTGCAAGCAACTGTTACATGATACAAAATGTGTTTGCTAAGCGTGGCAAATATATTCATTTCTTAGTTTTTTCATAAAGTGATGATGTGTAACAGTATTTGGATAAAGTATTTATATGTAAAACCTGTGCGGGAAACATTACTTTAAATCAATGTGTTATTTTATGATTAAAACATTTTGGGTAGTTTGATGCATTTAAATTGAAAAGTAGACATTTGTTTTTATAGTTAATTACGTAAATATATTTACTCACATACATGTAATCATATCATACAGTAAAGTGGACCTGTTAGAAGTACAATGTGGTGATAGGCCTAATTTTGATTTCATTTACATGTGTTAATCAAATACAATTCAAATGAAATGCAGGTAGTTTCAGTGATGTACAAAAGTGGGTGGTGCGTCCCCTTGGAAGGCAGAGCATGAAACTTTGTAAGGGCATTGCAGCATGATTGGCTGCTGCGTCTCAGGCTCATTCATCTCCTGAAAAATCCTGAAATATGTTAGTTTTGATATCTGTGTATTCACATTTATATACAGATTAATAAAGTTTTTATGTTCTATATACTTATTTTCTTACACAGACCAAAAGAGGGTTTTTTATAGGGATATAACCAAAATTTCTGTTGATTTGGATTATATTAGATGGCTTTAGGGCCTTGCTAATTGCAGGGACAAAAAGTTGGTCCTGACATAAAAAGTTTGTTCACCCTGGTGTGGAACAAGTGTAAGTAAAATTGGAATCAAGATTTCTAGCTCTGTATGTTCTCATGAGGCTCGTGAAACACACAACTTCAGCTGCATCAGTTTACATGAGGCAACTAAATCATTGGTTGTCTTGGGAACCAGATGGGGCTGAATGCAACTTTCTCTAGCAAGTTGCAGGAACTTCTGTGAGTGCCCTGCATCTGAAACAGGTCTTTAGTGTGATTTCTGATCGCTTGCCTCACCCTATCTTATCTGTGTACCCAAAAGCAAGATATATTTGTCAAATATATCCTTATTTAGGATTGCAGATGGCAGCAAGATTATGTGACAAAAGAGCAGAGAGCACAAAAGGAAGAAGACTATCTTTGCAGCATGGAGCTATGTCTATTTAGGGGGTTTGGTAATGAGGAGGTAAAAAGCTGAGTAACAGCTACTCTGTACAGCATGAAGGAGAATGGAAATCAGTGGCAAACTGCCATAGGTATGAATGCTTTTCATATAAGCATTACTGTCATCACCACATCATTAATCTCCAGCAGCTGTGTGCAGTTATGCTTGGGGAAACAGTGTCATTATGGGTCAGAAGTCAGAGTGCTATTGGGGACATGGATAGTTTTGCAATACTCCTAGTAATACTTCTGCTCCAAATGTTTGGTAAGCAATAAATCCGGGTTGGGGACTGTTTCCATGGATCCTTGATTTAGTGGGGCTAGTAAAAACCCTCCAAATCAACCACAGATCACTCTCCAGTTGACCCTGGTGCTCTACCCCAACCAGGAGAGTACAGTAAGAGTTGATAAAAGTACCTTTTGTTGACCCCTGTGGTTTGAGTTTGGAATAACTTGACCTAAGGTAGCAGAGAGGTAGCCATGTTAATCTATACTCCAACAAAACAAAACAGCAGAAATGTAGCACTTTAAAGACTAACAAAATGATTTGTTCAGTGGTGAGCTTTTGTGCAACAGACCCATTTCATCAGATCTGATGGAAGACCTTTTCAGAAGATTTACAAATTTAACAAATGCTAAACAGTGAACTGCTTCTACTACCATTGATTCCAGTGGGACAGATCTGATGAAGTGGGTCTGTCCCACACAAGCTCATCACCAGATAAACAATTTTGTTAGTCTTTAATGTGCTACATTTCTGCTCTTCTGTTTTGTTGACCTAAGGTATATCAACTCCAGTATGTGAATAACATAAATGGAGTTCTGTACCTTAGGTTGACTTACTGAGGTAGTGTAGACAGAGTTACCTAAATAAACTTTCTTACATAGTTATTTAAGGTAATTGACCACTGCAGCGGGGAGCTGGTAATGCCAGATTTTACCATCCTTAATTATGTTAAATCATACCTTGTTTTGTAGGTAGTCCCACTGAAGTCAATGGGAGTAGAAGCAGTTCGCCGTTTAACAGTTATTAAATTTGTAAATTTTCTGAAAAAGTAAAAGTCTGCTTCACACTTTCTGCATGTTAAAAACAGTGATTTTGTGAATTCACAGAAAGGATTTATCAATTTACAGTGGAAAAAAAGTTTCTAAATAGAAACAGTTTGTTGCTGAAGCTTGGTCTAAATGAGGAGATTATTTCAAATTTAGGTGACTGAAGCTGAATTTGTAACAAATCAGTTCTCACTGCAGGGCCCAGTCTGTCAATTTTAAGGGCTTGTAAGGTCAACGTTTGTACTTCTACTTTTCACAAGGAGTAGTGCCAATTTCGACCTTGCATGGTTTACCTTAGGATAATGGAGATGGAGTGCTATGAAATTTGACCTTTTTGGCTTCCTGATGTGGCCCACAGTGCACCAGTGTGACCACTCTGGCCATCACTTTCTGCTCTGGTGCTCTCCAGGTGTTCAGGAAGCAGCCTGAGGAATTTGAATTCTTTTCCTGTTTGGCCAGCGTGGTGAGCAGAGCAGGCGCCATACCTCAGTAGCATATCTGGCCATGAATCAGGGTTCCAGATGAGCTCCAGTATGGAGCGTGCAGGAGATCCAAGACATCATTTCTGTGTTGTGGGGATGAATCTGTTCTGGGAAACCATGAAGCAACAAAAGAAATGCAGACATATATGAAAACATCTCCCAGGGCACAGAGGAAAAAGGGTACACCAGGGATGTCCACAAGTGCTGTGTGAAAATTAAGGAGGTCAGGCAGGTATTCTTGAAGACGAAGAAGATGGATGTTCTGGGTCATCTCTGCAAACATACCACTTCTATGAGGAGATGTATGGGATTTTAGGGAGTGACCCAACTACTCTCCCCAAACAGCCTGTTGATACTGCCAAAGAAATTCCTCAGGAAGCCTCTGGCAACAATAAGGAGGAAATGGTGTGTGAGGAAGAAGAAGAGGAGTACAGTAGTCAGCAGGCAAATGGAGCAGCTGATCTAGCAGTCAGGAGCTGTTTGTAATGTTGGATCTCATCCCCTCATCCCAGGACATTTGACAGCTGGTCCCTGATGGCAGGAGGGGCATTTCTGGTGAGTACTCATTTTTGGCTAATGCTACAAGTGAGCTAAATCAATTGGGTGTGCTCTGTACCTACACAACCCAGGGCCCTTGGAACAATTTATTACAGTGTCTGAGGATGGAGCATTGACCCTCCTGGCACATCTCCATAAAGCTCTCAGACAGGTACTCTTTAATTTTTCTTATGAGGTTTTTGGGGAAGCCTGCCTTATTGCAACCTCCTCGTTGGACACCTTTCTACACCAAGCCACCAGTGAGTAATTTGGAATCATGGCACCTCAGAGCAGTCTTGCATAATGACCAACCCTATGCCCTTAGCATTGAGTTAGCATTTGTTTCTTATCCCTTTTTCTTATTGTCAAATTTTCTTATTCTACGAAGACTGATGTCTCTTTCTGCAACCTAGAAGAAGCAGGGGAAGGAGAATTAAGTTACTATATGATAGCACAAGCTGCTTTGCCATGCCCGGACCACCCTTATCTCCTCCCCTAGGGGCAGGATATTTTCACTGTTCCAGCAAAACAGGGGAGCCATGTGGTGCTCAGAGAGCTGTAGGGAAGAAAGTGGGGATGGGGATGGGGGGGTTAAACCATGCAGTGACCAGGACAGTAAGGAACACAGCCAAAAAAAGCCCTACCTCTCCTCCCCTTCTTCAGGCTGCTGGGAAACTGAAAACTTTCACTGTCCCAGCCAGGAGGTTAGGGGTGGAGACCACACGGTGACCAGGTGCAGCAAGGAAAAGGCAAGCTGCTCTGCCATGCAGGGACTCTCCCCTCAACATCCCAGCCAAGAGGTTGAGGAAAGGGGACTGATCATGTGGTGATGGAGAGAGCAAGGCACATCTAGTGACCACGCTTGCCACAGACCTTAGCCCTCATCCCCATCCACTTGCAGCATGCAGAAACTGCTTTTGCAAGTGTAGGCTTGAAAGCATGCTTCCAGTCTGTGCCTTACCATGGCAGGAAGCAAAGTGTGTCATGCAGGTGCCTTAATGTCTCCATGTAGAAGTTGCTGTACAGAGGACCTTGAAAAGCCAAATTTGTCCTTGCAGGGAATACATACCTACTGTCTTTCACAGAAGTTCTTTCATTATATTCCTTTGTTGTTTGTTAAATTTATCTACAGTAACTCTATCTTCTTAATGTCTGACCTTCACTTATGGTTTGTTGCAGTGTGCTCAACAGTGGTTCCTATCATCAAGTCTTGCTGCCTCCCCCGGTCCACCACAGCTGTGAGACTGGCACAGATCCAGAGGAGAAAACAAATGTGGGAAGGTATGTTCATGGAGCACATGGAAGCCACACTCAGGGAGAGGGAACATTAAATGCATGGAAGAGAACCATGCTGGAGGAAAGGTGAGCTGATTGGAAAGAGAGACAGCACAGAGGGAGTAAATTGGAGACCAGAGGGAGATGTTGCAGCTCATGAGGCAGCAAACAGAGCTCCTGCAGTCCCTGGTAAAGGAGCACAGAGGTCTACTGCAACCCATGGACGAACACATGCCTGCCTCACCATGTTCTGTAACCTCCCCTCCTTGGTGCCGCAGAATGCGATTGGGGGAAAGGAGGGGATGCAAGGGCAGCCTTGAATTCCACTCCCAGGAATGCTTCTTCGAGCAGAAGGCTGACATTCCCCGACAGATGCTAACATGACGCACTTGCTTTCCTAACCCCAAAGCCCCTGCCATGAACTCCTTTAGTGTCTCTTGAATAAAAATGATTAAGCTCAAAACAAGTGTCTTTATTGCTTGTGTGGAATGAGTGTGGAGGTGGTTTGCAACCTTTACAGGCAAGCACACGTTCAAGGAGAACTCCTTCAGAGCAACAGACGTAACTTTCATGTCACTGTTTTTAAAGCATCCCTGATTAGCAGTGCCCCTCACTGTGCTCTCCTTATTGCCCTGGTGTCTGACTGCCCATCATCACTGGCTAGGTGATCTGCCTTTGCTCTCCAGCCTGGCATGAAATTTGCCCCTTTACTTTATAAATTTTGAAGCACAGAGGTGGCTGCCACCAAGAGAGGAATGTTGCCTTGACTGAGATCTAAGCAAGTCAGGAAGCTCCTGAAACTGGCTTTTGAACTGCCAAATGCACTTTGTACTACCATTCTGCACTTGCTCAGTCGATAGTTGAACTGCTGCTTACTGCTGTCCAGACTGCCTGTGTATGGCTTCCTGAGTCAATGGAGCAAGGGACAAGCTGGATCATCCAAAATCACTATTTGAAATTGCCACACTTACAATGATATCTTTCTCATCTGGGAAGAAAGACTAGAGTCCCTAAAGATACATGATTCATGCACCTTTCCCGACAATCCCATATTAATATTTGTGAAATGACCCTTGTGATCCACCAATCCCTGCAGTACCGTGGAGAGAAGTACCCTTTGCAGTTTATGTACTGTGTGGCAAGGTGGTTTGGTGCCAAGATAGGGATGTGGTTTTCATCTGTTGCCCCAACGCACTTAGGGAACCCTACGACGGCAAAACTATCGTGCACATTTCCCAGAGCTACTGTCTTTCTTAGTCGAAATGTATTGATTGCCTTGTCTACTTGGATGACAGCAGCTTCCCACTAGATATGTGTCCACTCCAAATTGATTCCCACTGACTGGTAGCTGTCTGGTATTGCAGGCTTCCACACAGCAATTGCCACAGGCTTCTGAACTCTCAGAACAGGTCACATTCTAGTATTGCTGTGCTTTAGGGTGAGGGAAAGCAATTTGCAAAGTTCCGTGAAAATGGCCTTATGCATACAGAAGTTTTGTACCCACAGCTGATCATCCCATAGCTTCATAACAATGCAGTTCCACCAGTCTCAGCCAGTTTCATGGCACCAGAACCTGCAGTTGGTGCAGCCAGCATCTTCCTGTTCCTCCTCTCCAGTGCTTCACATTTGTATGTGTCCCACATTCCCAGGGTCTTCCTGGGAGCCTTAATCACTCTCATAGCTTCTTAGGCTCTGAACATATCTAGCACAAGGTGTGAGGTGCTTGTAACACTTTCCACTGCAGGTTTAAGCTGCATGGGCTCCATACTAGCCTTGCAATGGCGTCTGCAAAGATATGGAAAACGGGCACAGAAACATTCTTTGCTGTTGCTTTCCAAAGGGTGAGGGTATGAAGTACACTTTGGATGCTAACATCACATACCCAAAACCACCTCTGGTACATTTTTGTTCCGTCACACACTCAGACAGAAACTCACAATGCAATGGAGCAGCAGGAACTGTGGAACAGGTGCCCACAGTGCACTGCTGAGAAAGTCGATCCTGACAAACTTGAAGTGGATGCACTCCATCATCTTTTAATAGAAGTGTGGACATGCACCCTCGACTTTAAAAAAAAAAAATCGTGTGATAGAAAATCAACCTTAACAAATTCGAATTAATTTCCAAGTGTAAGTATACCCTGACCCAGAAGGTCTCATTTCCAGGAACAGATATATAGCCTGCTTCTGCTTTCACTTTGATTTTACAGTATCTGAAAAGTCAGTGTAATTATTCTGGATTCACATTGGTGCAACTGAGAGCAGGAGCTAGGCCAAAATCACAAGTAGCTTGTTTCATGCTTCCAGTGATCAGGGGTGCTGAGAACCATTGACTCAGATTGTAAACCCTGTATATGATGGAGAGCAATTCAAGGCAGCAGGTGTGGGAGCACCTATCCCAGAGGACTAAAATTTTGGCATACTTCTACCCACTATAGCTCCTAAGAATTTAGCATTGTCAATTCTGAGTTTGTTAGATTTGATTAAGCCTGGATACAAAGCCTCAACCTAATCTCAGTCCAATTCTGAATATAAATTCCTCTGCCCACCTTTTGTTACTTTGTAACATATGCAAGTATTTGCAGGTAGAATCATAGAATCCTAGGGCTGGAAGGGACCTCAGGAGGTCATTGAGTCCAGCCTGCTGCCTAAAGCAGGATCAACCCTAACTAAATCATCTCAGTCAGGAGTTTGTCAAGCCACGAATTAAAAGCCTCTAGGGATGGAGATTCCACCACCTGTCCAGGTAACACATTCCAGTGCTCCACCACTCTTGGTGAAATAGTTTTTCCTAATATCCACCCTAGACCTCTCCCACTGCAACTGGAGATCATTGCTCCTTGTTCCAACATCCGTCACTACTGAACAGTCTCTCTGCATCCTCTTTAGATCCCCCACTTCAGGAAGTTGAAATATGCTGTCAAATCGCCCCTCACTCTTCTCTACAGACTAAATAAGCTCAGTTCCCTCACCCTCTTTTCATAGGTCACGTGCTCCAGCCCCCTAATCGTTTTCATTGCCCTCTGCTGGACCTGCTCCAGTGCATCCACATCCTTTGAATAATAGGGGGCCCAGAACTGAATGCGATACTCCAGATATGGCCTCACCCATGTTGAGTAGAAGGGAATAATAACTTCTCTAGATCTGCTGGAAATGCTTCTCCAGATGCACCCCAATATGCCATTAGACTACTTGGCTACAAGGGCACTGTTGACTCATATCCAGCATCTCAACAACTGTAATTACCCAGGTCCATTTCTGCTGTACTACTACGTAACCAGTTGGTCCTTAGCCTGTAAAAATGTTTGGGATCCATCCCAAGTGCAGCACTCTGCATTTGTTCTTGTTGGACTTCATCAGATTACTTTTGGCCCAATCCTCCAATTATCTGGGTCACTCTTCATCTTATCCCTACTCTCCAATATATCTACCTGACCCCCTAGCTTAGTGTCATCTACAGACTTGATGAGGGTGCAACCCATCCCCTCATCCAGGTCATTAATAAAGATGTTGAACAGTACCAGCCCCAGCCCCAGAACTGATCCCCGGGGCACTCCACTTGAAACTGACTGCCAACCAGACATAGAACCATTGATTGCTCCACATTGGGCCCAACCATCTAGCCAGCTTTCTGTCCACCTTACAGTCCATGTATCTAATCCATACATCCTTAACTTATGGGCAAGAATATTGTGGGAAAATGTATCAAAAGCTTTGCTAAAGTCAAGGTACGTCACATCTATTGACTTCCCCATGTCCACAAAACTTCTTGCATTTGTGTAAACCTCTTCAGATAACTAGTTGGTTGGCCTATTTTCTCCTTTTGAATCAGGGCTCTTCCTTAGCTGTACCCTCCTCCTTCCCCACTTACCTCAGGGCTCATGTCACCGTCCATCCTCACTAGGTTTGCAAGCCTGCTTGGTAAGATGCTGTTCCCTCTCTTTGTTAGGTCGATCCCATCTCTTCCTAGCAATCCTTGTTCCTGAAACAGAATCCCATGGTGGAAGCAACCAAATCCCTCCACAGCACCTGCACAATCATGCATTTACTTCCGCAGTTTAACGATCCCTACCTGGACCCCTTCCTTCAATAGGGAGGATGGATGAGAACACCACTTGTGCTCCATATTCCTTGATCTGTCTTCCCAGCGTGACATGATCTGCAATGATCTGCTTAAGGTCGTTCTTTGCTAGATCATTGGTTCCTACATGGAGTAGTAGGAAGGGGTAATAATCCACAAGTTTGATGATTTCTGGGACACTCTTGTTACATCCTGGATTCTAGTACCTGGTAAGCAGCAAACTTCCCTTAAGATAGGGCCTTAAGAGTTTGTGTGAAAGATTTAAATGTTAATACATGGTGTGATTTTTGAGATGAGTGGTTTGATATAAGTTTATCTCAGTCTTTTACAATATAATATACCATTACTTCTCTTGTGCTGTGAATCATCCTATTTTATAAACTGATCGTAGAAACTGGGAGTGGTCTTTTGGCTACCCCCTTTTTTTCCCCTCTGTGTTATTCTTTGTACCTTTTTATAGGAAGCTGAAATGAAAGATTTAGATTCTGATTAAGTTAATGTGGCCTTTCTCCATATCTGTACTAGCTGATAACTTTGTAGGTCAGCTGCTATTTTAGACAGATCATTGGTGTTTATTCGTGTCTGTGATTTTCTTTCCTGATGTGATGGAGTGGGGGATACCTCTGTGTGTGTGTGTGGCTCGCAGAGGGTATGGGGCTCCTGCTGAGAGTAACCCTGACGACCAGGTAGCACCTTTGTACTGCAGACAAAGGAGGAGGTGGAGTCTGAGGGGTTTGAATTGGAACTGGGAGTTGGAAGCAGTGAGTCTGGGCTGAGGGAGAGAGAGACAAAGGAGGGGGCAAGGCTCCAGCTCTGGGGGCCCCTCGGGGCCTCCTCTCCTCAACATGGATTGGACTGGCTGTCTCTGCCTGCTGTACTGACTCCTCTGTACGATGCTGTGTCCTGTCGGCTAATAAACCGGCTGTTTTCCTGCTGAGTAAGAGACTCTCCTGCCTGCGGACAGGGTGCAGAGCTTGGGGGACCCCAGAACCCCATCACACTGGTGTTAGAAGTGGGATGTTCTGCACCCTGAGGATGGAGCATCCAGCAGTAAGTGACCGGGGCCCCGGAAGAAGTGGGGCCTGCGAGACCCAGGTGTGCTGAAGGGCAGTGAGGTGCAGCTCCCCAAGGCGGAGGGGCCTGCGGCCGAACCCAAGCAACTGCGGTCGTGGTTCTCGAGAGGGGGTGCCACACCTGAGCAGGGGTTACTCCTGGGAATCTGTTGGAGTCGGTCCCAGAAGGTGGAGGGGCCGAGGGCCCAACCCCCAGAAACAAGTGACCCACAAGGAGGCTGACGCTGAATAAGTTCTTCCCAAGACAGTGTGCTCATGGTCCTTGAGAGCAGGTGTCAGACTGAAGAAGGGGTTCCTCTGAGAGTCTGTTGAAGTCAGTCCCAGAGGGCAGAGGGGCCTACGGCCTAACCCCAGGGAGCTTGTGACCTGCAAGAAGCCTGGCACACTGAAGGGATTCTTCCAGGAATCGTGGGGTGCAGAGGGCATCAGCCTGACAGCCTGCAACCACGCTGAGCAACTCCACTGTGAAGTGGCAGCACCTGGAAACCGAATCGAGATTAAAGAAGCTGGACAAGGCAGCGTGGATGTGCAGTGGCAGAGCTGAGGGTTAAGGAGAATCCTGCAGAGGTGAGCCCGGATCGGGGCAGGGAACCCTGGACTGCATGGAGTTCTGAACCGAGTGGCCTGCCACAGCTCAAGGAGGGAAGGAGCGATTCCAACCCATCATCTACTAGTGGCCAAGACAGACCTGCGAAGAGTTTTCCAGGCCTGGGCCAAGGAAGGTGCCTGTGTGTCTGTGCAGGAAAGCAGCTGATCCACTGGGAATGGCAAGTTGTCTGTGAGAGAAGCTGCTCCACCTTCTGTGTGTGTGTGTGGAGACCAGCCCGGGGGCTGGGACAAAGGAGAGAGTGTCTCCCATTGTCTGTGTTGAACAGCAGCAGCAGCCTGGGGAGAGAGCAGAGCCTGCATTTGGAAAACGTGCCAATGAGGAAACTAGCCCATTGTTTGAGGAAGACTTCCCCAGCCTGGGGTGGCTGGAGAAGGAACCACCAGGAAAGAGCATTCCAGGGCTACGTCTACACGTGCCCCAAACTTCGAAATGGCCATGCAAATGGCCATTTCGAAGTTTACTAATGAAGCGCTGAAATGCATATTCAGCGCTTCATTAGCATGCGGGCGGCAGCGGCGCTTCGAAATTGACGCGCCTTGCCACCGGGCGGCGCGTCCAGACGGGGCTCCTTTTCGAAAGGACGCCACCTTCTTCGAAGTCCCCTTATTCCCATGAGCTCATGGGAATAAGGGGACTTCGAAGTAGGCGGGGCCCTTTCGAAAAGGAGCCCCGTCTGGACGCGCCGCACGGTGGCAAAGCACGTCAATTTCGAAGCGCCGCTGCCGCCCGCATGCTAATGAAGCGCTGAATATGCATTTCAGCGCTTCATTAGTAAACTTCGAAATGGCCATTTGCATGGCCATTTCGAAGTTTGGGGCACGTGTAGACACGGCCCAGGTGTGCCTAAACCCAGCCATGGGGGCTGGAACAGAGGGAATGGCTCTGGGATAGGCAGTGGTATCCCTGCTAAGGACGCTGGTCCTTGGTGCAAGAAAAGTGCTTCTGCTTCTGGGGAAGTGAATCCTTTGCCTGAGCCTGTGGGGGCTCAAAATGGAGCCAAGATCCCAGAGCTGGATCTGAGGGCAGCTGAAGCCCAGATGGGAAGTGGGCCTACCTCTGTGTCTCTCAGGGGGGATAATGCTTTAACTTGGTCTAATCCAGTTAGTATCATCAGGAAAACCCAGAAACCAGACGATTCTGGTACTTGTTCTTTGCCTGATGCTGAGGTGTTACTGGGAGGGGGTGAGAAGAGTCTGTCCTACCAGAGTCATCCTCTCGCCAGAACACAAGAACAGATGGGCAATGGAGTTATGCTAACTAATGAAGATAAAGAAGCTGGTAGCAAAAGGGAGGAAAGGGACCCTAACCTTCTGTCTGGTGGTACTGGCTGTCTGCCTGGAGGGGGATTACGTGGGAATCAGCCTGATGGGCCAGAAGTGATCCTGGGTGTAGGTGAAACCCAGGAGCTGGTTGTGGCTCAAGGGAGCAGTGCCCCTGTGGAGCCAGACAGGGGTGAGTTATTGTTTGGGGGAGCTCTTGAGAAAAAGAATTTCCCTGAAACTTTTCCTAACCTGTCTGTGGGGACTGCAGAAAATGGGAGTAAGGTGAAGGAGAGTGAACAGAAAAGGTGCATGTCTGTAAGAGCCAGAGCAGCCCTTTGCCTGGGGAGAAGTTTGTTTCAGCTCCTGATGGCCAGGACCTGCCTGAGTGTGAAACCACTGGCTGTGCTCTGGAAGGGTCCAAAGCAGGCAGTGTAAAAGTTTCTCAGAAATTGGAAGTTGGTGCAAGTAAAGTAAAAACTATCAGGGAATGTGAGCAGCCCTGTAAAAACCAAGTGAAACGGCTACACAGTCAATCTCTGTAGAATGCAGGAGAGCGCCGGCAATTCCCCATCTCCAGATGGTGGAAACACTTATATTCTCATACTGGATTCAACTTCTAATTCCATGGGGAGGCAGTAGTTGGAGGTGGAAGGACAAAGGAGCTTTGGGCCTGGTGGGCCAATAAGGGATAAACAGGGATTCCTTCATGTGGATTCTGTGTCTGGGACTCACAAAACAACTTTCAGAAAGCAGTTTGGTTTGCAAATTTCCAGGCTGGCTGGGAGGGGGCCGTCTCCCTGAGATCATCAATGGCCCAGCACTTGTTAGAAGGGAGGGCCCACCCAGAGAGATCAGATTTCCACCCCAGGGGGCAAGAAAAAAGATTAAAACTTAATGGTGCAAAAAAAGGCCTCAGCCATTAATCCCGAAAATACCAGATTCTCAAGGATGTTGCACAAAGGTTGTGGTCTACCAAAGAGCAACATAAATGTACAGTTGCAATGGGTTTATTCTGTTACTCACGCTAACTGCTGTTACCAAGGGGTGCTGCTACCAAAAGTTGTAAAATTGTACCATGTACTGAATGTTTGGAAAGAGCCATTTAACAGAATGACATTAATGTAAAAGCATAAATTGTATGTTGAAGGAGTCTGTAACTCTAAAATGTCACCATTGTTCCCTGTAACTAGTCTTGCAACCTCTCACATGAGGAGGAACATTCCAAACCTATTGTGTGGCATGAAAGGGGAAACTGAGGCGCACAACCATTTTGGTGGTCTGGCTAAATGCCAAGGGTGAAAGCATTTGTACCTTCTTTTACTGAACTGTAACTAAATTCCAAACATGTGCTGAAGCAGCTGTATGGGCTGGTGGTCAGACAGGGCAGGGCCCAGACCAGAAAAGAACTGTTTAATCTGTTGGTGCTGCAGCATCTGTATGGGCTCTGCCTGCCCGACTTGAAAACGTGGCTGACGGACCAGGGCCAAAGCAGGGAGACCGACCAGCCTGAGGGAACTAAAGAAACTTGTCCGGCTGCATCACATGAAAAGGGCCAATACCAAGCCACTGAGTTGGAGCCTCCCCCAGCAGGATTATGACATGGAGGTGGTGCACATCAAGGGGAGCACTGAGGGTACAGCCGATGCCCGATCGTGAGGGGAGGGCCCCGAACTTCCCCAGGTCACTGGCTGAGTGACCCCGCTCAGTTCGGTCTGGAAGGGGGGAGAGATGTGATGGAGTGGGGGATACCTGTGTGTGTGTGTGTGTGTGGCTCACAGAGGGTATGGGGCTCCTGCTGAGGGTAACCCTGACGACCAGGTAGCACCTTTGTACTGCAGACAAAGGAGGAGGTGGAGTCTGAGGGGTTTGAATTGGAACTGGGAGTTGGAAGCAGTGAGTCTGGGCTGAGGGAGAGAGAGACAAAGGAGGGGGCAAGGCCCCAGCTCTGGGGGCCCCTCGGGGCCTCCTCTCCTCAACATGGATTGGACTGGCTGTCTCTGCCTGCTGTACTGACTCCTCTGTACGATGCTGTGTCCTGTCAGCTAATAAACCCGCTGTTTTCCTGCTGAGTAAGAGACTCTCCTGCCTGCGGACAGGGTGCAGAGCTTGGGGGAGCCCAGAACCCCATCACACCTTTATTATAAACAAAGATTCTGAGCATTAATTTCAAGGCATGTAGGAACAGCAGAGTTAATAGAACAGGATTGGGGGTATCTCCTTGACAAAAATAAAACCCTATCTACTTGTTTCTACCTGCTTAAAAGTTGGGTGAATAAAAAAACCTGGTTCTACAGCAGAATAATTCACAGGCAAACTCTAAAAGAAAAAAAAGAGAGATTTTAATGAAGCAGAATGACCATATTAATGTTTACCTTCAAATATACCTTCTTTAATGCCATGACCACTTTTTAAAGCACACATCACAAAGCACAAGAGTAAACTAAAATTAAATGACTTTCACAGGAGTGTTCAAGGGCTATGGATATGACTGATATTTTTTAACTAATTAGCCTTTTTCTGAATTAATTGAACACTGATTGTGCAGCTGAAGTTGTGGTTAGTGTAGAGTTGGAGTGGCTTCTGTGTTTGAATATGATTAATCACTTAAGACTGGGTTTAGCAATGTCTGAATGTATGGATCACTCTGACAATGCGGAGTGGGGAGCAGCCACTGACTATACGCATGGAAGTTCCCTGGATCCCCTTTTTTTTATACGTAGGCCATCCTCCGCAGTATCTTCTGTTCACTCTCCTTTTCCAGCCTGCATGTTTTCTTTTCTTCTTTATATCTCTTGTCATTTTTTTGTAACTTTTTTTTTTCTTTTTGTACTTTTAAACTGCACAGTTAAGGACTTTTATAATAATAGATAATAGTTAAGGATTTCTATAATAATATAGATAATAATTAGGTAATAATTTCAACAATTAACTGTTAATTTTTTTAATTGTACAGACTACTCAGATTAGGACAAATTCTGCCTTAATTTTAGGGTAACCAGACATCCCATTTTAAAATGGACAGTCCCATAATTAAGCCCTAGTGCAGGTGTACTGACTTTTTCTTAAAAATGCAATAATTGTCCTGTATTTCCTGATTCCTCTCCCACCCCCACTAATACAGGTCCTGCTGTCCACTGGATCCCTGCTCCCCAGTCACCCACTTGCCCACCAGCAGTGAGTGGTGGGGTGGAGTAGCTGATGATGGGATTGGATGTACAAGGCTGGGGGTGTGGCAAAGATGCAGCATATGGCCCCCTGCTAGTCTGTCAGTGCAGCCCCTACTGCATGCAGCCTCTTGCTGAGCAGGGCTCTGTCCCCCGTCCCCTTTCCAGTTGGCATTGTCTACAAACTGCAGCGTCTGGTGAGTGTGGGCAAATACCAGGTAATGGCTGGTTATGTGTCCCCTCCCTTGTCCTCCTTCGGGCTTTTTACTTACCCTACTTTCAGTCTCCTCTTCCTTCTTTGCCCCTTCTCCCCACCTCAGACTCACTGCTCCTCCATACGCTCCCTCCCTCCCAGTGAGACATGTCCTTCTCCCGGCGCTGTGCAGGGAACTGTCCTTGGTCTGGGGGCTCAGTTCACTGCCACCCTGGCCATCATTTCAAAGATCTGACATATTGGGGGTAGCTCTATTTCTCACTGTAGGCAAACAATCGGTAGAATTTAGAATTATTCTTTGAAAATCTTTCTTGTAGTAATCGTTACTCATTTATAGGTGTATTGATTGATTGTGTTGATGCCTAAATATGCAACATAGATATCACTGCAACTTAGTAGAGATAGTAATACAAAAACATTTTTGAAAATTTGTTTACATTTTAAAATTTATTTTTGGCAAATTTGGCCTTTCTTGTATTTATTTCTGTGAATATGTGAATAATTGAATTTGGCTGGCAAAAATGTTCATGGATAGTGAATTTCTAAGTTGCCTATGCTACTCCTAGGAAAGACGACTTAGTGTACAAGTGATGTGGCTGCTAGTTTGTGATGTGTGTGTGCAATTTATCACAAGACTAAAATAATAGACCATATCATGGATATCAACTCCAACTATATGGGATGTGAATATAACTTCAAATGTGCAGTGGATTTGAGAACATCATGGTGGGTGAGCAGAAATAATCAACCTAATTCCAAACATAAGGAGTGAAATAAGCAATATTTAATTAAGAATTCAAATTTTTTATTAATTTCTTGTTCAGCTATGCCACGTGTGGGGTGAATGGAAAGACTTTAGTGATATATAGCTGAGCCATTGAGCCTCAGGCACAAAGAACAGGGGTTGCTCTGAAGGTAATTTGGATGGTAGATTAACCACAAAAATTAACAGCAGAGTTTGATGTTTACTGGATGTAATGGTGTAAGGCTTTTTTACTTTCTAATTCTGGGGTACCTTTTCTTATTCCTCTCCATTCACATTCATAGCACTTGTGATGACTGTAAATGGTAAAAGCAGACAGTCACAAATGAGCATGCCTTGCTGCTTCATAATCTAAGGCTGTATCTACACTGTGAGATGAAATCGAATTTGTTAGCTCAAATTTACCACGACTGTCTTCACTGTAAAGAATGTTAGCTCGATTTTGGGTGCACTAATCTCGAGATTACAAAATTGCAATTACCTTACCAATATAGTGTCAAGCTCGAATTCAGAAGTTCAATTAAATGCAAGTGTGGAAGCACCACATCCTTAAAGCGAATTTGAGAGCCTTCAGTGGTGTCCTGTATGTAGCTCAGAATGTCCCTCAGTGCTCCCTCTGGCTTCTGCTCTCGAGAAACAGGAAGAGACTGAATGTTCTAGAGGGAGCTGTGAGCCTTAAGCTGTGGGCTCATGTTAGTTTATGACAGCCTGAGAAATGGCTTTTTTCTTTCTATGTTGTTAGCAGTGTGAGTTCATCTACCCATTCAAATAGCCTCTGCAGGGAGTTTGCGGCTCAGTCTGTACACTTCCTATTTTTTTTTCTGTGCTGCCTGGTGACAGCCCCTGCCCCGCCATACCACATGTCAACAAGGCTGTGTTGGGGGTCATGCTTGCATAGCATGCTGAGAAACTTTTCAGCAGTTTACATTTGTGTGCAGACCCCTGTCCCTCTCCCACAGGTGCCACACAGTCTGAGTCTTTCCCACCCTCAGCCACATCACGTTGGTAGCCCCCGACCCAACCCGGTAAAAGGATGTGCCTGCTGTTCAGTGCTGCCAGTTGCGTGGGAAAGAGAGGGGTTTGTTGCCACCATGGGGAAGTCTCCCCCAGTGGTTAAGATATGGGGGGCTTGGCTACTACTGTGGGGAAGGAGCAGCTCAACTGGTCATCCATTACCTCCAACCCCTTGGCCCATACCTGGGCTTGCTGCTGCTGATGGCGAAAAGTTTCCGCTGGCAGCTAAGGGGCTTGCTGCCAACAGGGGAGGACTATTTCAAGTGGTCAGCCAACAACACCCCGTCTTGGCCCATAAGTGGGCTTGCTGCTGCTGCTAGAGAAAAGTCTCCCCCAGTGGCTGAAGGGATTGCTGCTGATGGGGGAGGAGCATTTCAACTGGTCATCCAGTGCCCACCTGCCCCCTTGGCCCATACCTGGGCTTGCTGTCACCGGGGAAAAATCAACAATTCTTTTTTTCCTGCACAGTCCAGGACCCCACATTAAGACTCTCCCCAACACCAGAATAGTGTGTGGGGAAACCAAAAATTATTTCTTCCTATATTCTTCTAAATGTAAGAAACATTCTGGGCCCCTGCATTATTTTCATGGATCGCATTTCGGCAATGATGGGAGGTGGGATACTCAGTGGATGGCAAGTTGAGAACAGAGTCATTGCACGGAAGCCTTATAGTGCACTGGAAAGCCAAAAAAACCCTTTCCATTAACAATATAATATATGGGGAAACCAAAACTTCTTCCTTTTTTCATAGATTCTTCCCCCTGCATTATTTTCAGGGCTCACATTTCAGCAATGATAGGAGGTGGGTGGATGGCAAGTTGAAAATACAGTCTGTGCACCCTTTTTGGCACTGTAATATGGGGGGCAACTGAGAATCCTTTCTTCTAATTTTGAGTGTCTTCTTCATTATTTCCAGGGATCGACATATTTTCAGGGATCAGGAGAGGAATTATGAAAATACAGTGTGGGAAGATGATGTCAAGACCAGCGAGCATACCCAGAATGCTGTGGGGATGAGGGAACTGTGGGATAGCTTCCCACAATGCACTACTGCAACAGTCGATGTTAGACAATATGTGTGTGGCAGCAGTAACTCGAGTTTGTGGGGAGCACAGTGGAAGTGAGGGTGGTCAAAATTGAACTTATAAATTCCAGAATTAGAAAATTGATATAAATAAATTTGAATTTATCTCATAGTGTACACGCAGCCTAAGGCAATGAAGCGGTATAATTATGCATGGTATAGGCTATGAGTTGTTGTCTTATGTGCTGTGCTGCTTTAAGCTTTGAATAGCTAGAGGAAGTAGTCCAAGATCTGATTATTTGTAGCTTATATGTAGGATTGTCTTGAGGATCATTACGCTAGTCATAATATACTTTGTTTAAATATAGTCGAGTGTATTTAATACAATGCAACTTTATTCTGTACAAGGTATTTCGCATGAATTCTGGAACCACTGCAATGAGTTTTCTTTGGACTATAATAAGTGCAAATTCAGGTCATATTTGTTAATATTCTTTATGGAGTCAACTAGTATAGTGACAATGGTAAAATGAAAAATTAGTTGCAGAAGGATGGAGAGCTTGAGAAGCCCTAATAAGTGGGAAAAGCTACGGTTTTCACATTAGTCTTGAAAATTGATGGCAAGTCGAAAAGGTGTTAGGAATCCATTGCAGATGTTGAGGGCTGCAGAGTAATGAAGACTTGCAGTGACATTTGGCCCATATGCAGAAAGAGCAGGTATGAGGCTGTTTCTAAAGGAACACAGGAGGCAAAGAAGGAAGTAGAAAACAGTTTAAAACCAGCATTAGCTCCAGATTTCGCCTGGGTTCTTTAAGGTGAGCTGGAAAAAGTACACTTAAGGTTTTAAAAACTAGAAGCAAAATTCTTTATTGGGGAAACTCCATTGGAGTTAGACCAACAGAGAATTTTCCAATGATCTAAGTTATTCAGCTTCAGCTATGTGAATAGATGAGAATTTGATCTTTTCAGGTGGTGCTTCTAGTTTAGGTTTTTGGATTTCTTTTAGTTGGAGAGGGAGAACTGAACAACCGTATATACCTTTTTTATGAAAAGTGAAAGATACCTTAACTAAAAATTATCCAAAAGTATCTTGAGGTTTTGGCTTAATGTGTTATTTTGCATTCTCTGGCTCTGTATTATATTCATTCTGTCTTTATTTCCCCATAGTCCTTAACTGTGGAAAAAAATATGCCCAGTACAAAATAAGGCTATTTCATCAATAATGAATCATAGATATGTGTAAAACTTCTTGCACTGAATGGAATATATTGTTAGGTAATAAAAATAATTCTTGATACCACAAGTGTGCCTTTACATATTCACATTGCACTTTTTTCACCTTCTGTTACTGAAGATGGTTCATATCTTGTATTAGAAAATTCCCTGAAGCCATGTGGTGTATATTTTACTCCTCTGTATTCCAGTTTCTTAGGCCAAATAATACATGCATCCTATCCTCTTTTCTTCCTGTGAACATTTTTCTGTTCATCTGAAAATTTAAACTTTGTGGGAGTGCATGAGGGCTTTATTACTTCATTAAGATGAAATACAATACCAACCACACATAATAAATGCTGTATTTGCATTGTGGGATTGTGACCATAATAGAGCATCCCTATGCTCTTGTCTTCACAAGAGGTTCCTGGTATCTTGCAAAGAGTTTCAGATGATATGACCAGCTCGCTGTCTTCCAACTCACTATTGTTATAATATATGTCTAAAAGGTGTTATGTAATACAGGTTGAACCTCTTTAATCTGGCAGTTTTGGGACCTGACCATTGTCAAACAAGAGAATTTGCTGGACCATGTGAGGTCAATATTGTGTAGCAGCATTACAGAAACTGCCATAGCTTACTGGGCTCTTAGGGGTAAATTCCAGAGAGGACTGGTGGCTGTAAGCAAACTTTATAGTTCCATGGGAAACTTAGTCAATGGGAAGCGGTCATCTGGCTAACTGCAACCACACCAGATTACAAATATTGCTGGACGAGAGAGTGCCAGCACTTTTGGCTCTACAGGGAATCTAGCTAAGAGCCAAGCAGTCTTTGCTGAAAAAGGAAGATTGATGGGGTAACTACCTTGAACAAATACAGTAGGCTATTCAGTTAGGTCTTAGCCACTAAAAGGTGCATCTTTACTTTTGTTTGTTTGTAACCCTTTAATCTTTGGGCTTGTTTACAGTTAGACTGCTATGTAAACATAGTCTTATTCCAAAATAAACAATTTGGAATAGCTATTCTGAAACATCTATTTCAAAATAGGGTTGCTACACACAATAGCTGTGTCTACACTAGCAAGTACATTTGGAAAATCCATCCGTCTTTCGAATGAGCGTGTATCTGTGCACAAAATGCACTTTTTTGAAAGTAAATAAAAATGCGTTGCTGCTTTGTAGAGTGCTCCTCCAGTTCCATAATAGGAAAAGTGCCCTTTTTTGGAAGATTCTTTCAAAAGAAGTGTGTAGATGCTCCACAGGCCTTTTGTTCAAAAGAGGAGTCCTCGATGGCACCAGCCAATGAGGGCACAGAGTCGCTCTGGCCAGCGCCAGTGGAGCTCTATGCTCCCTGTGTTTGGCTGCCCTTAAAGCAACATGGATCCAGAAACTCCATGGCAGGAAGCTGAGGGTGTGCTGGCAGCAAAGGCACGAGCTGCTTGCAGCACCCCCTCATGGACATCCCCCAGCAGTGTCAACTGGCCATGGCCAGCAGCCAGCTGCCCCAGGATCCTGGCCAGCCTTCTGAAAAACGATCTCCTTTGTGGATGGAGTTGCAGCTGAGGGACCTCCTGGGACTGTGGAAGGAGGAAGAGGTCATGTGGGAGATGGGCTGCAAGCTCAGTAATGTGGCTGCCTTTGCCTGCCTTGCCACTGGACTGGCCACCTGGGGACACCCTGCCTGTCTCCCAGGCCAGGTCAGAAGGAAGGTGAAGGAGCTTTGGCAGGGTTATGTCCGGGCTCAGGACAAAGCCAGCAGGTCCCATAACCTGCCCCTAGTACTGGGAGCCCAGAGCCTCCTGGGGTCCCAGGACACCTCGCCACCACCCGCTGCTTTCTGTGTGTAGATGCACTCTTTCGAAAGATGATCTTCTGGGAGATATCTTCTGGAAGCTTGTCTTTCAAAAGAGCACTGTAGTGTAGATGTAGCTAATAGCACTTAGCTGTTAGAAATATATAGTCTGCACACACAGTGTTTATTTTGAAATAGTGCCTATTTTGAAATAACTATTTCAAACTAACAAAATAACTGTTTCAGAATAGTTGCTGTTAAGACAGAGAGTAAAGGAAAAATCCATCTAGGGGAAAGGAAATGCCATGTATTTCAGTGCACTGAATTTTGTGTTGTAGCGTGCCTCTATCTATGCTTCTCCAGCCACTTAAGGGAATCATGCTCTTACAGACACAATAACCCTAGGTATCACTGCATGGGCTCTGCATTTCCTTTTAGTGCAGCTTGCTTTTATGACAGGTGTCATAATAGAGGCTTCTGGATGTAAGATCTTATATGATCTGCTACCTTTGTTCCCTACATGTAATTTAGAAAGATCTCTGCACTTGGCATTAGGTTTGCATTGTTAAAGCTTTACATTTGTAGTCCTAGAGTCTGATTAAATTTCATTTGTATGACCTGTTAGGAATATTCTAGATCATGATTCAATCAAGGTTTTTTAAGCACTTCTATTTTCCTTTTTCATTCCTTGATTAGGTTGTTATAATGTCACTTGTTTGAATTTCCTAAGTGTGTTCTCATGAAATCACAAATGGTAATGAATTCACCTAATCAGACTTTAAAGGTGTACCATCAACAGGAGAGTCAGTTACAAATAAATACACCAGTAAAAAATATTTCCTATTCCAAACACAGACCCTTTAGTTCTCCTGTCAGTCTCACCTGCTGCTGAATTAAAGGTCCACATGGGCAACATGAGATAGTGATGGTACACAAGAAACTTTGACAATGACTAGGTGCTTAAGCAAGGTAAGATTGTTTTCCCCTGGTCTCTTTCAGTTATACTAATTGTAGATGTTGCTTGTAACAATAGAAAAAATGCTCAGACAAATTTAAATTTGACAACACCCCTTTGAGACGATTAAGAAAGCAAAGTTCTGTGGATCACTGCAATTTTGAGCTGACAGTCTGCAGTTAAGTGCGAGAGAACTGTAAGTGAGGATTTGTTTTGAAGCATGTAGCTATCTAGGATTGCACAATGTGTTTACTGTTGGGTAGGCCCCTCTAGGAAAGCTTACACTTCATGGGTCATTAACCTAGTCCCTAGTTGTAGTTTAATCTTTGGTTGTAAGTTAACGCTTTTAGAACATTTTAAATGCAGAATACAAAAGGCAAGTGTTGCATGGCATTTTGGCATTTATTTAAATGGGAACAGAATCTATAAATTTCACTTATACCCAGAATTATTTCCAAAGCATTTTGCAAATGTAACTCTTGTTTCTGTCCCTCTTTTGCAAGTAGTTGCAATGATGGTAGAATCAGGCCACATGCTCCCAGAAAGGGACAATATAATGTTGTTGACTGTGGTTATCTTCCTATTGTCACACTATAGCTAAAAATCATGGGTGGTGCTACATTACTTTCCTAATATTAATTTTCACATCTAAGTAATTGCTGTAGTTGATATGGGGAAGTTATGTGATTGCAAATGGGAATGAAGTCGTCTGTGTGACCATGAGTGGGTAACGAGGTGATCACAACTAATCTCTCTCCATTTAAGATATGTGTGGTAAGGGAAGAAAAATGGAGAATGTCTGATAGAGAACAGCCAAACTTTGTAGTTCTTTCTTGAGCAAATCTCAGTGAATGTTGTAGAAGCGTCAGGGCTGCAGAATCTGATCTGTGGTTAATGTGTAAACACATTTAATATATAAATATATATTCTGAGGGCAGAAATTAACCCTCTAAGACATGCACGCTACTTCCCTTCGGAACTGTGTACATGAAATCCAAAACAGACAAATTAGCCTGATAGTTTTATCAGTCTTTTTTTTTCCCCTTTGGAAAAAAGTGACAGACTGATGATTGCCTGTAATATTGTAAACAAACCCAATGAAATTAAGAAAAATGTTAATGAATTATGTTAAACCTTTTTGAATTAGGGTTAATATCTTTGGTATCCATTGCATTAAAATGAAATGGTGTAGGTGTTATTGTGGAATTGTATGTGCTTGCACTGGAAGAATAAATAGGATAATAGCAGGGGGTGATTAAGCAAATTCATGCAGATTATGACATCTCCAGAGAAGCCAGAGCTGCAGAAAGGTGCACATATGTTACAGTTTGAATCTGTCTAATATGGAATTCTCTCATGTGGCAACATCTGTAATTTGGCATGATTTTAGTTAGCTGGATGACCACTTATCAATAGGTGTGGCCAAGTTTCCTGTGGTCCCATAAAATCCTGGCTTTCACTGTCTGTGCTGCTATTTAAATGTTATTTACCCCTATATTTCTTCTAGGAGCCCAGTAAGAAGTGGAAGCGTTGGTAATGCTGCTAGACAATATTGACCTCCCATGGTCTGGCAAATTCTCTCATTCAGCACTGGTCAGGTCCCTGGGTTGTCAGATGAGAGAGGTTCAACCTGGTGTACAAACGGGATTCTCCAGAGACCAGCAAAGTTTTTGTTTGTTTTATGTTTTGTTTTTTACGAATAGCTTGTTATTAAACTGACTCAGGATCTGTTTTCCTGGTCCAGCATATGGAGTAGATCCCTGGTCCATGGAGGGCCTCAGTCCTTAGCACAGGGTTGGAAGGACTGGGCATATTGAGGCCTCCTACGATTGTGGTGTTCTGAGCTGAAACTCTGATGAACTTATAATCACAAGGAGTCCCCTTGGATGGGGGTTGTAGAACTGCTTCTGCCAGAATCCATGTTAGGGAGAATGCTGTTTAGCATATACGTAGGTTTTTATTGTCTTTAATATGCTTTTTGCCTTAAGAATAAAATAGGCTTGCATGTGCTGTACCTTGTAAATGTAGTAATTACACCTGTTTTCTGGCTATAATGATAAGGCAAGCAGGTGCTCTTAGACAACTTATCTGTGTTGAGCAAACACAGAGTAGGCAGGGAACTATGCAGCCTAGAAGAACACTGGTTTGGAGTGAGTGATATTCAGGTCTCCACCCAAGAGAGTAGACAGATAGGGATCTGGATGCCCTGTTGGGCCTTAAGGAGGACATAAAGTTGCCCTGAATTGTGAGAGAAGACAGAAGAACACTCCCACCCTCCTCGTGCCTTTTTCAGTCCAGTAGGTAGTTCTGCAGAAAGTAGGTGAAGGATCTCAGCGTAATAAACTATTCATTTCTTATTCTAGGAAGAAACCATCTCATACTCTGACCGCATGCTCAATTTTGGTGGTATGTAGAGGCCATGAACACACCTCCAGGGACTACTGTTAATGAAGACACAGTGGTCGTTCATCCCCATTGCAAATCCCGGCCTTGGTGACTGCTGTGGGGAGGAGTCAGGAAGTGTTGAAGTGTGCTGTAGAGGTTCTGGCCTGCAGTGTAATGCAAGATTGGTGTCCTGGAGCTGTTGTAACTGTCCTCAAGGACTTCTTTGCACCTGGAACAGCATATGAGCTGCTCTTAGGGTTGCCTGTTTTGGCTGGAGGCTTCATCACGACATGTCTTCTGTGCTGCACCTCTTGGAAGCACACCTATGAATAAGGCTCACCATATTCAAGACTTACTTAACTTAAACCCTTGTACTCTGAATGGAGCATAGGCCATCTACAAGTCTCCTCCACTTCACTCAGTCTCTGTACAATATGTCTAGCTGACTACAGGAGTACCTCAGGTGCTGATCTTCAATATCAGTAGATCTTCTGCATGTTGTCCGAGATCGTCATCTTTTGCGTTTTCCTTGTGGGTTCCATTTGAGAGCTTGGTGGACTATGCTGGACAATGGTTTTCTGAGTGTGTGGCCTGGCCTTCCCCACTTTCTTCTCTTGATTTGAATGCCAAGTGGTTCTTGTCCTGCTGTGTTCCAAAGCTCTATTTGTGACACAGTGTTGCCATTTAATGCGAAGGCTGTACCCCAGGCATCTGTTTATGAATGTCTGGAGCTTGTGGTTTGAAGACTTTTTAGTATGCCAGAATTTGCATCCATACAAGAGCACCCTCTTCCCATTTGTGTTGAAGATCTGCAGTTTCTTCTTCGGAAATATTATTTTTGAACTCCATATGGGAAGAAGAGTCTTGAATGCAGCTGTTGCGTTCCCTATCCTGGCATTGATATCCATGTCTGTTCCTCCATCCCTGCCCATAATATTCCTCAAGTAGGTGAACTGCTCCGCATCTTCAAGGTCATTCCCTCCCAGTATGACGGTGGTGTTGCTGGACTGTTTGATCCTCATTGTCTTGGTCTTCCCTTTGTTAATGCCCAGTCAAGTCACTGAGGCAGTTTTGTCTAGTGTTGTGACCTTTTCTTTCATGTTGGTGTGAAAGGAGGGTGGACCCCATCAGCAAAATCAGTGTCATCTGTTTGAATGTACCATTGATGGCCACCTGTTGTCTTGCTCATAATCCAGTTCATTGTGATCAAGAACAGGAGAGGTGACAATAGGTGCCCTTGTCTCCCACTCAACAGTATGCTAAAGGATTCTGTCAAGACACCATTGTGAACAACTTGGCATATTGATGGTTTGTATATTGAATTGATCAGGTTAATAATTTTGGATGGGATGCCATGGTGATGCAGTAGTTTCCTCAGAGTGTTTCTGTCAATGCTGTTGAAGGCATTTCAAAGTCTATGAAGGTTATGTACAAGGGGCAGTTCCACTCAAGCAACTGTTCTATGATCACTCTGAGAGTTGCTATTTGGTCAGTACAAGATCTTTTGCTTTGGAAGCTGGCCTGTTCTTCCCTGAGCTGCCTATCAATTTCTGACTTCATTCTCTCCAAGAGAATCCTATTGAACGCTTTTCTTGGCATAGACGGTAACCTAATGCCACTCCAGTTCTTGCATTTTTCCAGGTTGCCTTTCTTTGGAAGCTTGATAAGGTAGCCATGTTTTCCAGTCTTGTAGGATTTCCTTGGTGTCCTAATTTTTTAGATTATACCTGCTGTGGGCTTGATGTTATCAATGGAGGAGTCTGGTGCTTTAACAGAATGGACAGAAGTATCGTTCCACATCATCACAGCCGGATTCTACACCAAAGTGTGGGAAGGTTGTGCACCAACCAATGGAGCAGCTGAGGAAAGCAAAATAGACTACTATGAGAAACTGCGAAGTGTTGGTGAACCAGAAAACAAAGGATATGTTGATTTTGATGGGCGACTTAAATGCGAAAATTGGAAGGACAAATACAGTGAGAAAACAGACCATGGGAAAAGAAGGACCAGGTAACATGAATGAAAGTGGCGAGTGCATCAGTCTCTGTTGATCCTTCAGTGGAATGGTGATAGGTATTTGTGTTTTTTCTACACAAAAGGATCTATAAGGTCATTTGGGTTTTATGGGACCATGAGCCAGAAAACTACATTGATCACGTCTGTATCAGCAATTCTTTCAGAAGATCAGTGCAGGACATCCGTGCTAGAAGAGGGAAAGATGTAGGTTCAGACCACATTTGGTCACAATAAAACTCAAGTTCAAGCTCAAGAGGTACATCGCCAAAGCAACCAAGCCTGGATTGAGATTCAACATGGAGCAGCTGAAGGATATAGAGACGAGCTGGTTTCCAAGTGGAGCTGTCCAACAGATATGGACTTCTGACAAACCTTATGGCAGAAGATGCAGGCGTGGAACAAATTTGGGAACACACCAATATCAGCCTGGAAAGAGACCTGCAATAAAACATTGCGAAAGAGGACCAGGCATTGCCAAGAATGGATCACAGCAGAAATGCTGAGAAAAGCGAAGGAACAAAATGACAGAAAAGCAACAAACAGCAAAACGAGCAGCCGATGTGGAAGCTCAGGGACTGTGTTCAAAATCCAACAGAGAAGTTATAAAGGCTATAAAATGGGACAAGAAGAACTTTGTGGAAACTTTGCACAACAAGCAGAACAAGCTGCAGGATGGAGAAATTTGAAAGAGATGGATGACATCACACAGAAGCTAGAAGGATCACAGCATACAGTGGGTCAGCCAGTGCAGGATAAGGAGAGTCTGTGTTAATGAACCCAAGTGATGAGCAGCTCAGTAGATGGAAGGAGCGCTTTGAAGAGCTGTTGAACCACCCTGTCCACATGGAACCTCTGGAGGTACCACCTCCAAATAAGCCTCTGCATATGAACAGCAACAGATTACAAAAGAAGAAATCAGAATAACCATTGAAAAATGCCGTTGAGATAGCCACTGAAAAATGTTCAAGGAAAGCTGATATTTATTCCTGGTTCTGCCAATACCCTGTCCTGTGGCTTCATGTGAAATAGTTCTCTTCTCTGTTCTTCAGTTTCTCCATGTATAAAATGGGGCTGATGATCTTTTTTTTCCTCTGAACAGCGCTGGGATCTCTAGATGTAAAGTACTAAATAACGATCTAAGTGTTATTATTATTTATTCAACTCTATTATGTAAAGGGCAGGGAATAAAAATGACTGTTTCAAACAAATCACATACCTCCTTTCATAGTTAAATTTCATAAAAATCTTTTGTCTCATGCTTTGTTTTCAGCTTTTGCATTCTGTTTTTTCACCTAAGCCTTGACCATGTTGATAAAACCCAGAAGCTTTATGGTAGGCTGAGAACGATGAGCTGCTCATAAACAAGTAGACAGTTGTGCAGTGCTGGATGAGAGAGTGCACTGATCTGTACAAAGCACAGTTGGTCCTGAGTGTCTCAGAGGGACCGATCAAAGAACTGAAAGAGATGTCTTTGCTGAGCATTGAGAGTGAGACTGATATTTTGAAGGAGGAAGTGGAAAGAGAAGTGAAATGACTAAAGAACAAGAGCCCTGGAACGAAGATCACTGGAGAGATGATCAAATATGGCGGAGAAAGTATGATTCAGGAAATACACTGACTATGGAATACAGCATAGAAAGAAAGGAAGGCACCTAAGAAAAGGACAAGATCCATGCTAATGACAATACACAAGAAAGGAAGTGCATTGGCGTCCAAGAACTACAGAACAATTTCCCTAACAAGTCATGTAGGCAAGGTGTTGATGATGATACTGACAGAGGGACTTAGATTGCAGATAGAAGAACACCTAGTGGACAAGCAAGCAGGGTTCAGGAAAGATAGAAGTATCATGCAGCAGATATTGAGAGCAGAGAGAGCTTGGTGAAAGAACAAGAACATATACAATGGCTTCATTGATTTTCAGAAAACATTTGATAGTATGGATCAGAAAGTGACTTGGGCAGTGTTGGAGTCATACAGAGTGGATATCAGACTGATACAGTTATTGAAGGAAATCAGCAACAATATGGAGGCAGTGATGAGAATGTGCAGAGAGTTGGGATGTTGGTTTAGAACGAGTTGAGGTATGAGACAAGGAGATCTGATATCACCAAGTATCTTCATCACCCATCGAGAGAGAGCAATGGCAAGATCAAGGAAGAGGTAGAAGGGATATCTGTGCATGGGATAAGAATTAACAACTTGAGGTTCATGGATGGTATCATTGTGGAAGATGAGGAGAAAGTAGTGAAAACGATGCAGGTACTAAACGAGGAAGGGCAGTGGTACTGACTGATTAGGAACATGGATAAAAAATGGTATTTGGAGGTAAGGAAATAGGAAGGAAGATCAGTGTATATGGGATTGAATTAGAGAATGTAGAGAAGTTCACATATCTGGGGAACAACGTGTGATGTAGACTGTAAGAAGGAAATGTTGAAAGCAAGAGTGAGTTTGAAGGCGATGGACAAGATCTGGAAAAGTAAAGTGATTAGCTTAGGAACAAAGCTGAATGTCTTGAAAACGTGTGCATTCAGCAGCCTGTTACACGGATATGAGACCTGGGTGAAAATGTTAGGTTTGAAGGGAAGTATATTGGCGTTTGAGAGGAGTAGTTGTAGAAAGATCCTGAAATAGGATGGATGCGAGTCACCAACGAGGAGTTATGTAGGAAGATACACCAAAAGAACCTACTGCAGAAGGTTATACAACAGAAATTACAGCTATTTGGGCATATTTGCAGAATAAGCGACAAACGAAAAATGAAGACACTGATATTCGGCATAATGGACAGTTCAAATAGGAGAAGCAGACCCCACCGAGAATGGGTGGATGATATAGTAGATTTGTGCAGAGCTAGTCTACAGAAACTAACCCACTCTACACTGGACAGAGAAAGATGGAAGGAAATAGTGAGGGATGGATCAGACACCAACAGGCACTGAGCACATGGCTGTTGATGATGATGATGATGATGGCAGGATAGGACAGCTTGACTCTGTGTGTGTGTGTGTGTGAGAGAGAGAGAGAGAGAGAGAGAGAGAGTATGATGATGGCAGTATAGGAGAGGTTGACTGTGTGTGTGCACACGTGTGTGCATGCACACGCAAACAGTAATGGAGGAGGAATGGTTCAAAATAACCTAAATCGTGGAGCTGAAGCTATTGTAACTCTCAGAAAAGGTCTGGTGCTCTGATCTGGTAGTTCTGCTGTTCTTGGGTTGAGCACATTCATCTGGTTTCTGTCTACTGCAGAGGAGAGAATTATCCTTCAAGGCACTCTAAGGAAATATCATTGTGCAAGCTGGCCTGTTATTTATTTTTAATGTTAAATGCTAAACTACATCTGGCAGTTAAGCCAGTGAAGGTTTAAAGAGTTTGTTGCAAATCCTGCTTTGTTTCTAAATATTTGCATCCTTTTTGTTTTACTTTGTAGTTCTCTATTTTCTTGGCATACTAGGTAAGTACATAAATCTCATTCAATGCTCCTAACAGGTGAACACTGCTTAGTCTGGTTATTGCAGACAGTAAGCATATATAGGTAACTAAAGAATATATTCTATTCATTTCACCAGTGTTTTTGGATCTACATCAGAACTTGTCTACATTTTCACTAGGTAGAGTTTAGTGAAGGTTGGAAGTGTTTCTTTCCATGCCATGAATCAAAATACTGGAGATTTAGGACTGCCACGAACTTTGTGGGTGACCTTGGCTAACTCATTTAGTCTCATTGTGCCTTAGTCACGGTCTGTGAAATTTGGGTAGTAATTCTGGCTTTCACCCGCCTTTAACCGGCTTGTATATTTAGAATATAAATATGGACTGTCCCTTACTATGAGCTGGGTTGATGTCTAACAATGTGCTTTAAGTAAGGGTCAGAGCAACTCCTGGATTATGGCTCTAATGGCATGCCGGCACTACGATAACTAAATAAAATCAACAGCAGCAAATCTCAGAGCCCAGGTCAACTGACTAGGGGTTGTGGGATTTGCACTATGGGGTAAAATATAATAGTCTAGAAATGAGCTCAGAAACCCAGTGAGGGAGAAAAGGTCTCAAAGCTCGAGCTCCACTCCAATTCCAAACATCTACACTGCTCTTTTTAGCCTGAGTCAGTTCATCTGGGGTCTGAGACTGGATACTGTTTGTTTTCCACCCCATCCCACCCCACCCCCCCATGTACACATACCCTGAGCTACAATTTAGTTGAAGCTTTCTACTTGCTTCCTGAGGGAAGTGAGCTCTCCCAGGCTTTTTTTTCATAGCACAGCCTTTTTCTCGTTCATGCTGCCTTGGGCGTGTTCACCAGTGCGTTGGGGAACAGGGCAAGTTCCTCAATCTTGTCTGCCGTACCCTGCAGAAAGGAGATTATTGACTCATCAGTTTATACTCTCCTCCGTGTACTGCTGCCCCTGACGTCAATTTACTTGCCTGTAGGAGCAATCTGAGAGGGTCATATTCTAGCGCCAGCATTGTACAGGATGTAGAACAATAGAGTCTGGATCTCAGTACAGTCGTCTAAGCATTACTACAGGTAGAACCTCTGCAGTCCAGCACTTTCTGGTCTGGAAACATCTGTGGTCCGGCATGATTTTAGTTGGCTGGATGTCCCCTTGTCATATGTGTGGTCAGGTTTCCTGTAGTCCCATAAAATTTATATCCAGCCATCTGTCCACGCTCTCAATGTTCTGGGCTGTTGTTTAGCTCTGATTTGTCCCGACATGTCTTCGAAGAGCCTAGTGAGCAGTGGAAGTGTTAGTAATGCTGCTAGATATGTTCTCCTGGAGTTTGGCAAATTCTCTTATTTGACTCATGGTCAGGTACTGAGGGTGCCAGACTAGAGAGTTTCAATCTGTACAATACACCTAATAACAATGCTCCAAATTAGTCCATATTGAGTGGTACAGTCATTGGTTTTGAAACTGATATCAGAATTATCTTTCTTCCTGCATCTCTATTACTAACTAATACAGATGGACCTGAGTGGAGGATTTGTAGATGTCAAAATTAGGATCCATTTGATGACTCAGAAAGAAAACATTTTTTTTTTCTAAATTGTCCACAAAAGGAAATGGGGCCCTGGCTCTTGGGCAGTCTCCATGCATTTTGCTGCAAATCTTGGAAGCCCTGGGTATTCCTGGTCATGAGGCAAGCCTCCTGGCAGGGTACCAAGTAGTAAAATAGGCAAGCTAGCAGAAAACCAGACAGCTTTCCAGTAGAACTCTACCTGAATTTTGGAGGGGGACACTTTATTAAAATTGATCAATCTCTGGAAAAAAATTACATTTCTACAAATCAGCAAATTTCAGAAAAAGAAAAATCATTCATCAGAATTTTACTAACCAGCTCCAGTTAATAGATGTTATCTGTAATCCTGCTGAGCAAAAATAGAGCACCATTTTGAAGCTTCCTTTGTTCTAATTGGGAAAGCCTTGCTTGGACCAAAACAGTGTAAATGACAAGAAATAAGTATTTTTGGCCAAGCAGCAAATAAATAAATAAAAAAGAGCATCATCAAAAATACAGTGAAGTCAGTTCAGGCAAATCTTTAATATATACCAAGCCACAAATAATGGAATCAGCTTCATCATATCCTGGAGGAAAGAGAATCTTCTTGTGTTGAATTAAGTGTCTTGATCTAATCTATGTAACAGGGCAGAAACAGCATTTCTCTAATAAAATTTAATTACCTTTGTATCTGAAGTATCACAGAAATGTTTTCCTCGTGGACAGTGATGGGGAACAAAAACAGATAAGCACAAACAGCAAATTAGTAAGCAGCTGAGTTGCTCTGCACTCTAGGGAGCTAGACTGGAGGTGAATATCTTCAATAAGCTCTGGGTTTTTCTCCCTCCTGTTGTAAATCATTTTAATTCCCTTGTGTCCTTTCCTTCCAACATATTAAAGTCTTTTTGATATTTACGTAGCCAAGTACAGACAGAGGCTGGAAGCAGAAAGGCTGGAAGATAACATTGCTTTCCAAAACGATTTACATTATTCAGGTAATTGAGGGAAAATTTCAGGGGAAAATGAACTTTCTCCAGATAGAGAATTATGCTTTGTCTATTACTGAATAAATAAGAAGGGCAAATGCACTTTTAAAATCAAGGTAGTATATTACTTCAGCTTCACTTACAGAGAATTGTGAATAGTTGGCTATTCAGTTAGTAAGATTCTCCTTTTAAATAGCTGAAGAAAAAGTAATGACTTAATAAAAACCCCTGTTTTGTGTGTTGGTGGCTGTACACATTTCAAAATGTTAAATCCAGGGTTTTGTAGATCAGCTATAGTATCCGATTGTTTTGGGGGACTTTTCATGAACCAAGTAAAATATTGGTGGTTGTATATAAATTGAGGAATACTATTTTTTTTTTGTCATTTTAAACTTCTGAAGTGTTTTCTGTGAAGGAGATTGATGAAAACACCAACATATGTTGAAGAGAAAGGTGTATATTGTCTGAGTTGAAGATTAATGCATTTGCAAATATACTAGATGAGGGAGGCACTACTAAGAAGGCATTACATACAAAAACATACTAAAAATTTTGTGTTATGGACATTAATTTCAGAAGTGCAATTTTCTTTTGAAGCTAACATTGTAGAAGTAGAAACAGCATGAGGTCTAGAAAAATATAAAACTATTACACTTTTATCTTTGGGTACATGAATAAGAGTTTTATTGAAATTCCTGTAACCAATCAGTAATTTTCATTTCGTTTTTTTAACATTGTTGCATTTCTAAAGCATAGCGGAGAAACATGTCAACATTCTGACATTGAATTGGAATTCCTGTAACCAATCAGTAATTTTCATATAGGGTCTGAATTTTTTTAAACATTGTTGCATTTCTAAAGCATAGCACAGAAACATGCCAAGATTCTGACGTTGAATTGGACTCATTCAAAGGAATATGAATATCTGTTTGTTTTGTTTATTTATTGGCAAATGCAGGCTGAAAACCAGAGAGCCTAACTAAACTGCCATGGAAATTAACACAGATTTACACAGCAGTAAAACCTGCTTTGAGACCACCCAAGGGACCAGCCAAAGTTGATTGTGTAGAACAGGTGTCCTTTAACTAAAGGTCAAACAAAATGTGCTGGATACTAACATTACTTAAAAGAAGACACTTAAAATATTAAGTTTCCAGAGGGAGGTGGCCTTTAGTACAAGCTTCACTATAATTGCTCTATATATTTTAGAGTGTGCCTGTCTATGAATCTTTCTGTTCGTGAGTCTGTGAGTCTGTCTGTTCAAGAACTCCCTGGCATCCTATATTGAATGCACAGAAAGCTTCTGCAAGTTGCCTCAAGTGACTCCAACTCCTCCCCTAAGGAAACTGCTTGTGATTCACCTGTTGGAATGGACATGAGCAAGCACTCAAAGAAGAAAAAAAATGGTTACCTACCTATTGCACATGTTAAATAGTCTCAGAGGGGTAGCGATGGTGGTCTGTAATTTCAGCAAAAACAAAAACAAAAAAACAACCCCCCCACAAACAAGCAGTCCTGTAGCACCTTAAAGACTAACAATTTTATTTATTAGGTTATGAGATTTAGTGGGTAAGACCCACTTCGTGTTCTTCAAGATGCGTTACATAGGTCCATTCTGAATCCTGTCTGCCCCTCTTCTGTCAGTGTGATCCCACAAAAAGAAGCTGAACAGGGGGCAGGTTGGCAGTGGCATATGTATACTGCCATACTGGTGCCACTTCATGGGTTTCCACAGCCAACTCAATGCGTACCTCTAGGAAAAACTTGCCTGCAATTACCATGTGCACATATATTGGAATGGACATGAGCGCAACTTCTCGAAGAACAGCTAGTGGGGGTAGCTAACTGTTTCAGAAACCAAAACTGTGAGGTGCTGATCTCCTCCACTCCCACTGAAGACAAATGGAACGTGGAGGGCATGCAGCACCATCATGGATCACAATATAATTTTATTATCATCTAATGGGTGAGAATCAGCCAAATATATAACAGTAGCTTGTGAATAGGTAGAGTTTCAAAATTCCCCTCATACTCTTATCTCTTATTTAAAATACAGTTGTTTTGTGGCCTAGATAAATAAGTTGGGTGGCCCAATCCAGTTTCTAGTGGACAAGTTGATCCTATTACTATTGTCATCTGTATTGATCATCAACAGCAGAAAAGCTAAGGACAGAATGAATCAGGAAAATAACAACCTGGTCCTTTCAGGTGGAGTATAGTGATGGGGCAGTAGGAAGAACATTGCTCTCTCTTGTGTTATATCTGTTTGTCAGTAAAACATTTCTTGGAGCCGACTGAGGAACTGGGGAAATGTACCTCGCCTGTGTTTTGAAGCTTAATTAGATGCTTACAATGTGCTTTGACATCTATGGATGAAAGGGAGAAGTGGGGAGGGATAGCCCAGTGGTTTGATCATTGGCCTACTAACCCCAGGATTGTGATTTCAGTTGTCAAGAGGGGGTCATTTAGGGGTCTGGGGTGTTAAAAATGAGGACTGGTGCTTGGTCCTGCCAACAGGGCAGGGGACTGGATTCAATGACCTCCCAAGGTCCCTTGCAGTTCTATGAGATGTGTATCTCTCTCTATGTGCAAAGTACCAAGAATTATTATTCTGCTATGAGGCACTAGGTTATGTCCTGCCAAAAAATAAGGTAAAGAAGGATTCTACTTGGTGTGGAAGGATGTTATTCCTTGTGTCTCAGCATGCACCTCTCCTTTTAAAATATTCAGTTAGATTGTTTAGTTATATAACACAGAAGTTAAAAAGCATTAACAGGCAATGTGAACAGTCAACAAGGTAGAAGCAAAGAATGGAGAGGCCACTGGAGCAATAAATGCAGATTTGTGGGAGTTTGAATAGGAAACGATTACATAATGCTAGTGGTTGAATCAATAAACACAATAAATAGTTCTGGCTGACCACAGAGAACACTGTTTATTATAAATTAAATTAATAATGCCTAGCATTCATAATACTTCTTACTCATCAAGCAAATATTATTCTCATTTTACAAGTGGGGATATGACCTCCAAAGGTCATGTACCAGATCAGTTGCAAAGCTGGCTATTCCAAGAAGCAGTCTTGTGAAGAAGTATATCAGCCTTCCCATACCCTTGATACATAGAAGAATTTGTTCACTCTTTTAATATCTCAAAGTGCATGCTTGGCTTCCGTGGAAATCCCCGTGCAAAAGGCTTACTGGATCAGGTTTTTAATATGACAAAGACATTGTCTATGCTCTATGATAAAGTTGATTTTAAAGCTGTTAGGTCAATTTTACAGTGTCACCGTCTTCACTGTAAATACCATTAGGCTGCTTTTAGGGAGTGCTGAGGCTGATTATTATAACACCATTGAAAGTGACTCTGCATAGTATCAAGTTAGAATTTAAGAGTTTTTGAATTAAGGCTGTTGTGGAAATGCCATGTCTTTTTAAATCAACTTTGTTAGCCTCCAGAGGTGACCTGTATGTATCCCAAAATGCTCTGCAGTTGTCTGCTCTGGCTACTTCAATCTCTGCTGCTTTCCATATGCTCAGGAATTAGGTAACAGGAAGCCTGTGAATTTGAATTTGGCACCAGGAATCCCATGGCAGCTGGGCTGTGGGGGTTATGCTTGTGTGAGAGGCCAAGAAACTTCTTTCTTTATCAGCACAGCAATCACATAGACCCATGAAAAAATAGCCTCAATGTGGAGTGGTGGCTTCTTCCCTTCACATGATATAGCAGGACAGGCCAAGATTTTTCTTCAGCGCTGGCACTAGCCCTCTGCCCACCACACTGTGGTGGCTAGGCTGTGGGGTTCATGCTTGTATGAGAGGCCAAGAAGCTTCTTCTCTGTGGTTCACATTTGTACAGGGCTACCCCCACCCCCACAGGTGCTGTGCAGTTGGGGGTCTATCTCACGCCCAATCACATCACTTGGCTAGCCCCCAACCCAATAAAAGTACGTTCCTGTGGGGCAGTGCAGACCATGATGCCAGACAGCACCTTGTCCTGGCTTGTACACAGTGAGGGCTCCAAGTGTGAGAAGGATTTTTGGGGCCTACTTGTCACTGGGGAGGAAGATCCCCACGAGGCAAAGATTTTCAGGGGCTTGCTGTCAGTGGGGGGAAGTCTCCACCGCTGGCAAAGATTTTTGGGGATTGGCTGTCACTGTGAGGAAGTCTTCCCCTGCGGCAAAGATTTTCAGGAGCTGGCTATCACTGTTTTTCAGAGTAGAGTAGCGTTTCCCTATCCGAAAGGTGCTATGTTCCTAAAACCACCTCCAAAATTTATTTGTACATGTAGTTTCATACTACTCATTTCTATCACAGTGCAAACTCATAAATTGAAAAGCACAGATCATTTAAATTCTAGCTACAGAAAAAGAATTCGTGGGAATGGAAAAAGAGAAAAAAGTTATTAATCAGATTCTGAAAATGAATGAAATGCAGCAACATTCAGTAGCATTGAAATGAGTTGTTTACGGGGGGTGCCAAAAGTCCCTGAATAAAACTGTAAACCTTGCTTATGATGGAAACCGCTTAAAGCCAGAGGTGCTACCTCAGTGCCAGCAACCCTAGTTCCAGTACCCTCGCTAACATCTTAAATTGTTCCCATTAGTGAACTTTCTGTGAATGTGACATAAAATAAGTTTTTGTTTATGGGCAAAGAATGAGTGAGGGCTTTTTCCAAGACAACTCAGTTAATATTCCACTATGGGTTGAACCTCTTTAGTCTGTCATTCTCTGGTCTGGCAACATCCCTCATTTGGCAAGTGCACTTATCATGGGTGTGACCAAATTTACCATGGTCCCATAAAATTTGTTTGCAGCCACCAATCCTGCCTCTCAATGTTCTGTGCTGTTATTTAGCTGTAATTTACCCCTAAATGTCATCTAAGAGCCCAATAAGCAGTGGAAGTGTTGGTAGTGCTGTGAGATATTGACCTCCTGTGGTTCTTCAAACTCTTGGAATGTGGTCAGGTCCTGAGCGTGCTGGACTAAAGAGGTTCAGTCTGTTCTTGATAGCTCATTGTAAACAAAATGTTATCAGGTTTCAAAATAACCTTTGAATTTAAAAAAAAAAATCTCAGATCTTGGATTTTGCCACTGTTATGTTTGAACTTTGCTCCTTTGCTGTACTTAGACTTGGGAGCTACTTATGTTAAGAGCTGCCTTACAAAAATATTTTCTGCTTCCAAGTGGAGGGCCACTCTAACTTCCTTCACCCTTACCTTCAGAGGAAAAATGTGTGTTCTTTTGAGTTACAATACGTAGTATTAACGCTTTAGCAGGCTAAGGTAAAACTTAGGTGCATTTGATGTGCTACCACTGTGAAAGCTGCAAACTGCCTTGTTTTCATTAGTATTTTACCACATGCCAGTTACCAAGTGTTATCTAGCACAAGATAAACACACACGTTTTTTCCCTCCTGTGGTTTCATTGTAGTATTCTAAGCCTTTATTGAGGATGGTTTGATTTCAGGCTGACGTAACTATAAAAACATTGCTAGCTTCGGTATTTATAAAGGTAAACTATAACTTCACATATATTTGTGCAAGCAATTATATAGCTCAGTATTTTCAGATTGTTATTTATTGTGTATTCTATTATGTTAGAAAATGAATGATATACTCTACTAGATAATTAACTTTTTGTTCATGCTTTGGGTCAAGCTGCATTAGGATGGCAAATAGAATTTAATTAAACACACAAAACAGCATAATAAAATTATTATTAAAAATGAGCCTTTAAGACAGTACATGACCTGTTGTGTTCTATTTATAAAGTTGACCTGAAAATTAAAATTGGGGGAAAACATCTTTCTTTATTGAGAAAATCAGTTGTAATTTAAACTTTTGATGGTGTCATGGACTTACAAGATTTATATTTTGCTTAAATATTTGAAGATATTATAATAAGCATAAATCTTAATGTATTTTGTATTAAATTCAGATCTCATCTTAAACAGGCTTATTTTATCCATATCCATCAAAGCAGAAAGATACTTACTGCCTCAGATGCTTTATTTGCAAGAGTGAGAACTTAAGTGGATAGTGATTTTGAGACTTCAGTGAGATTCCGCTGAAGAGGGAAGACTAATAGAGGCATTAGCTTCTGAATTAATAGTATTCAGAACCTTCTTAAATTTGCTTTGGGATCTACAATTATCCTGTCATATCCCCTCCTACTTGGCAATTTCCGTAGCCCCCTTATTAGTCTGGTAAATTATAAAATTATTCCAAACTGTACATATCTCTGATATACCTGGTAATAGAGTAATGATTTTGTATACATCTTTGTGCAAATTTGACTTTTGATTTTCTACACTCGTTTTTGCTGTTCAGTTGATATTTGTTGAAAAATCTGAACCTTCTCCTGGTGAATTGATTTAAATCAAGGTGATTGGGTAGCAGGGCAAGTGAGGGGCTCTCTGCAGGTCCATGATACCAATTAAATTTAGTTCTACTGTTTCAGCATCAGCAGATTAGGGAACCGCAGAAGTCGGCTATTGTAGTGGAATTTTCTCATGGAACCCTTATTTTAACTTTGTAGAACCCCAGGGTTCCATAGAACACCATTTGAGAAACACTGACATAGACTTTAGTAAGGCATTGAGATGGCTTTGCATGATCTTATCAATAAACTGGGGAAATACAACCTACATGGGGCTCCTATAATATTGATATATAACTCAGAGGGTAGTTATTAATGGTTCACGATCATGCTGGAAGGGAATAACAAGTGGGGTTCTGCAGGGACCTGCTTTGGGACCCGTTCTGTTCAACATCCTCCTCAATGATTTAGATATTGGCATAGAGAGTACACTTAGGCTGTGGCTACACTACCACCTTTCTTCGAAGGAAGGATGGTAATTAGGGTGTTGGGAGTTTACTAATGAAGTGCTGCCATGCATAGGCAGCACTTCATTAAGCAAATTCCCCCCTGCGGCAACTCCGAAGTTTTAAACTTCGAAGTACCGGCACTCGTCTACCTGCGGCGCACCTGTTGGTACTTTGAAGTGCTGGGGCAACTTCGAAGTCTCCTTACTCCTCAAAAGGAGTCTAGGAGTTATAGTGCACCTCAAGTAAATATGACTTAACAGTGTGACACTGTGGCAAAAAAAAACCAAACATGATTCTGGGTTGCATTAACAGGAGTATTGTGAGCAAGACACGTGAAATCATTTTTCTGCTGTACTCTGAGCTGATAGGTCTCAATTGAAATATTGCATCCATTTTTGTGCACTACATTTCAAGAGGGATGTGAAGAAATTGGAGAAGGTCCAGCAAAGAGCAGCACGAATGATTACAGGTCTAGGGAACATGAGCTACCAGAGCTTGTTTAGTTTAGAACAGAGAAGACCTAGAGGGGACATGATAACATTTTACAAGTACCTTAAAGAGTGTTACAAGGGGGAGGGAGAAAAATTGTTCTTCTTAGCCTGTGAGGATAGGACAGTGAGCAGCGGGCTTAAACTGCAGCAAGAGAGGCTTACATTGGACATTAGGAAGAACTTCCCAACTGTCAGGGTGGTTAAACATTGGAATAAATTGAGTAGGGAGGTTGTAGAATCTCCATCACTAGAGATTGAGCAGCAGATCAGACAACTATCAGGTATGGTCTAGATGTACTTGGTCCTGTCTTGTGGGCAAGAGACTGGACTCGATGACCTTTTGAGGTCTCTTCCAGTTCAGTGTTCTATGATTCTAAGTTCCACCATCACACAAGCACGGAACAAAAACAGTCCTATCCAACTAGTCTTTCTTTGTGCAAAGTACTTTTCAGCTGGCTTAGAAACGGAAATTGAACACCCACAACTTTAAAGAAGCAAGAGCTGGTAGCTAGGGGTATTAATTCATTTTGATAAGATTGTAAGTGTATGTATAGCATGTTTTTAATAAGATTTAATTGTAACTGTTATTTTTAACTGAGAAATTTAGTATTTATTGATTTTTAAAAATCAAAATGATTTAAATAAAATCCATTTTAAATAAAAAATATCTGATATATAAAATATTTTACATCATTGATTTTTAGCCACTGTTCTTCTGTGCTTTGAATTACCAATTTTATAGCTGTATAACTTCAGTGATATTGTAACAGCATAAAGCTGGTGAAATGAGATTCTTTGTACTGACTTTAGCAAGCTTTGTATAAGGCTGTTAGTCACAATCATACTTGGCTAATATTAACCTTCGTATGGTTATTGGCACAATCATGTTGTTGGAGCAAGACAGTCTACCCTTCCAATTATTTATCAGTTTCTTTTGATGTGAACTTCTGTGTGGTTATGTTTTCACTTTGCATGTTGTTGCATATTGAGATTTGAGGTTAAATGGAGTAATCCTATGGAAATTCAGTGCAGATGTGTTGCATCATACTATACTGTTCTGCTAATGATATCTCCATTTTGATAAACAACAAACTTTAGTATCTGCATTCAGCACGTGGTCTGGACTTTTAAAGTGCAGATTTTTCTCCAGTAACTACTTCTGCAAAGTGATCTCATATTCTGAGCTCATTGTACCCTGCCTTTCTTATGCATAGTCTGCAGTGGTGTGAATGCACAAGGACCGCTCCCCTATAGTCTGTCTCCTAAAATCCACCTGCAATATTTTCCTGTTTTAAGAGCATGGTCACTGGAGAACTATCAACTAATCTTCTCTAAAACTATGTCTACAGTACAAGATACATTCAATTTTATTGATATCGATTTTGTAATTCTGGAATTTATAAGTTTGAATTTGATCATCCTCATTTCCCACATGTTCCTCACAAAGTCAGCTGCCATGCACAAATTGGCAAACATCGAATCAGGCTTGAACCTGGTAATGAAAAATAGGTAAGGACCAAAAGTCAGCTATTTGCTGGTGGCCAGGAGGTTTCAGTAACCTGATCTATCTTAAAGTCGATACAGGAATAATCAGGTGTCTCTTACATGCATCTAGATGAAAAACAGCCACTTGCTGCACATGTATTTGGGTATCTGAGCATATTAACCTATATGCAACCCCCTAGGAAGCCTTTTTATTAATGTGTGAAAGTTCTTTGGTTACATATGGGACCATATACTTTACTGATGTTCTCTCAAGTAAGCTGTGATTGCACAGACCCTTTCAGGATTGGACTTCATGTACTCTTAGGCTATGTCTACAGTAGAGCATAAAGTTGATGGCTATGTCTACACTACAAGATAAATTTATTAATATCAATTTTGTAATTCTGGAATTTATAAGTTTGAATTTGACCATCCTTACCTCCCACGCGTTCCTCACAAAGTCAACTCATTGCTGCCACACTTAGACTGGCAGACATCCACTGTTGCAGTAGTGCATTGTAGGAACCTATCCCACAGTTCCCTCATCCTCATAGCATTTTGGGTATGCTTGCTGGTCTTTGACATCATCTTCCCACAATGCATTTTCCTTATTTCCCTTCTGTGCTAAGCAAATGTCCATTTTTGCCATTGAAAGGAAGGGAAAGTAGGGAATCTACACAGATGGCAAAAAAGTTTACAGAAATGTCTTTGTTCTGTAGTTGAATTCTTAACTGATGATCCACTGAATGTCCCCCCTCACGTGATTGCATCCCATTCCTGAAAATATGCCAATCCCTGAAAATAATGACTTTATTCTCAAAGTTAAATGAAAGAGGATAGAAAAATCTAGGAAAAAAGATTTTTGACTTTATTTTATTTCTCAGGCTCTTATATAAACATGAACCCACAGCCACAGGCTTGCTGCTCCCTCTTTGAAATTCACAGTCATCCTGTTACTAGAAAGCAGTAGCCAGTGTAGAGCACCGTGGGGCATTGTGGATTACGTATGGGGCACCTCTGGAGGCTAATAAATTCAATTTTAAGATGTGGCACTTCTACGCTGGCCATTAATTGAACTGTATTGAAAATAATACAGGGACTCTGAAAAGCATGAAGAAAGAGAAGATAGGGAAGTTTTTCAGAAAAGAGAGTTGCTGATGGGGAGAGTCTTTTGGCTTTCTGGTGCACTATATGGCTTCTGTGCAATGACTGTGTTCTCAACTGGCCATCCACTGAGTGTCCCACCTCCCATCATTGCATGTCATCCCTGAAAATAATACAGGGGCCCACACTGTATTCTGAAGTTAGAAGGAAGAGGATAGAAAAGTGTAGGAAAAAAGAATTTTTGACTTTCCCCTACACTACACGGATATTGCCAACGTGGATTATGGCAGTGAAATATCATACACTGAACTTATAACGCAAACAGAAATCTCAACTAGCCCTCCCCCATGTTTCTGAAGGGGTCAAAGCACGAAGACAGACTGCAGATACTAGCAAAAAGATTTTATAACCAAAATATAAAACCAGCAAGTGTCTGCGATGGACAGCAAGCTCCCAAAAATATTTTTGGCGGAGAATGTGTGTGGGGGTGCTGTGGTCTGTAGGTGCTGAAGTAGTCTCCCTGACCACCTTAGCCACTTGGGGAGACTTCCGCCTGGTGGCGGCTAGCCCCAGTGGTTCCATGCTATGGGCATAGAGGAGTTCAGTGGGGGGCCAGTTGAAGTGGTCTTCCCTGAGAATCTTAGCCTCTGGGGGAGACTTCCCCACAGTGGCTGCAAACCCCTGAATATCTTTCCTGTCCTTGGAGCTCTAAACACTCGCAATCTACAATGTGGTGCTGCTTGGAAACATGGTCAGCACTGAACAGCAGACACATCCTTTTATTGAGTTGAGGGCTACCTACGTGATGTGACGGAGCGCAGAAAAGACCCAGACTGCATGGTGCCTGTGGGGGAGGGAAGGGGGTTTGCACACAAGTGTAAACCTCTGAGATGTTTCTCAGCATTTTATGCAAGCATGACCCCCACCACAGCCTTGTTGCAATGTCGTGCGACGGAGTAGGGGCTGGTGCCAGGCAGTGCAGAAAACATGACAAGTGTAGAGACAGAGCCACGAACTCCCTGAAGGGGTTATTTGTTATGGGGAGATGAGCTCACGGCTCTAACAGAAAGAAAGAAAGACATTTCTCAGGCTTCATACTAACATGACCCCACAGCACAGGCTTGCTGCTCCTGCTTTGAAATTCAGTCTTCCTTTTACTGGAGAGCAGCGGCCAGAGCAGAGTACTGTGGGGCATTGTGGGTTACATACAGTGGAGGCTAATAAATTCAATTTTAAGACATGGCACTTACACTCTGGTCTTTAATCGAACTTCCGAATTTGAGCTTGATACTTACACCCATCAGGTAACTACAATATTGTAATTCGAATATTAGTGTTCCCTAAATCAAGCTAATGGTTTTTACAGTGAAGAAAGTTATGTGGTTATATCAAGCTAATTGCCAAATTCAAATTTATGTTGTGTTGTAGATACAGCCTAAGATGTCGGCTTGGTAACTTGGGGCGTGAGTCATAAATCTGCTGAGCCGAAGTATGCTCCTTAGGATACTGACAGAAAGATTGCATGTTACTTTTCTCTCACGACTGAGACTGTTCAGGAAGGAGACTTCTGTTTGTCTTTCTTCAGAGTTAATTATTAAATACCTTTTTCTGAATAGTATCTGCTGTTCAAATAGCAAACTTTTCCCACACTCCAGTTTGTCCCCTGAGGACAATACTGTTTCTGAAATTGAGAAGTTCCCAGAGGTACTATTTTTTACCTGGTTGTAAAGTAGCAGTTCAGATAGAGTCCCACAACAAAAATGATATTGTAAAAACGAATGTTTATATCAAAATAACAGTGCTGTTGTCAGGACTGGGAGTCTGTAATTTTTGAGTTTGAATTCCAGCTCTGATATGAACTCCCTCTCTTGCCTTGGGCAGATCACTTCCCGTCCTTGAGCCTCAGCTCTGTCTGTAAAATGAGGCTAACATTTATTTACTTACAAGTTTAGCAGGATTAATTCATTAATACCTGTAAAGTGCTCTGAATCAGACATTCATTGTGGAGCCCTACGCTGCATTCCTTGAAAATTAAAAATATAATCTCATTCAAGCCATGGAATGCACAATCAGGCATCCTAGGAACTTTGGTAATGGGTCTTCACAATACCTGCACAGGGAACCCTTTGTGTGTGACTCTTGCCCCTTCTGTGTGGAAAGGGAATGGGAGAGGATCAGCTACATCTACAGCACTATTGTTCTTTCCCTGGTGTGTGTGGAGGGTGCCCCTTGAAGCCAGGATCCTTAGAGGGCAGGACTTAAAAAATGGGTGTCCAACATTTTGGCTTGCCTGGGCCGCATTGAGTGAACAGGAATTGTCTTGGGCCGCATATGAAATATATAATATAGTTAATGTATATAAATCACATAATAATGTTAAAAGTTTACCATCTTGTGGGGCCGCATTACTAGCTGTCCAGGGCCACAGGTTGGACACGCCTGACTTAAGCTGTTGCGTGGAGTAGGGATGGCCTCAAGCTGGGTCTAGTTTGCATGAGTGGGGTATATGCCATTCCTTCGCTGGCTGTTATTGCTTAGTAAGAAAAGGTAAAACTGTTACTGTAGTTTCTGTTCCTTCCTTCCCCTTTAATAAGGAGTTTCTGTAGTTCCAGGTGTCATGGAAGTGAATTTCCCAACATTATCAATGGCGAAGGATCTCTGTACAGTTAACCTCCTATTGTCTGCCAAAATCTGTAGCTTTGGAGGGCAGATACCACAGCCCTGTTCATTCATCCCTCTGCTCCCTACCATGGTATGCTCTCAGGGAATATCTGCAAGGCAATCTTCACGGAGCTTTCCTCCTACTGAGTGTGTGTGTGCAGGCATGTGCACACATGGTAGATTTTGCCTAGTATTTGTAAATAACTCTTACTATTGCCATGGTTTGAAATTTTTTGAATTTCCTTTTCTTGATGTATATTTGGTATGTTTGTGTGTGTAGCTATTATGTTTATGTTATGTATGTCTATACCTGATTATGTGAGTACGACACCCATCCCAATATGTTTGTATCAGAGTTGTTCTGATCCTACTGGTGGTATCAAAACTTGCATAATTTTCCATAAAGATTAAAAAAAAGATAAGAGACATTTAAAAAAATAAAGTAATAAACACAACACTAACCAGACAATGTAGGAGATGTAAAATCATGGTTGGTGCTGTTCTTTTATTCAGGGAAGCACATCAATTATACCTGAGCCTGGAAACTGGCTTTCATTGGTTTGTGCCACAGCTCTAATGCTTTTTAATGTATTTTTTCATGATGCAATCTTTTTTATATTTAAAATAACCATGATGTACTGTTAAGAGGAAGGATTATCCAGTAGTTAGCAGCGTGGATTAATATGTGGGAAACCTGGCTTTAATTCCTTGCTATACCACAGACTTCTTGTGTGACTTTGGACAAATCACTTAGTCTCTCTGTCTCTGTTCTCCATCATAAACTGGAGATAATAGTATTTCACTGACTCCAGTAGTGTTTTGAGGATCACTATGTCAAAGTCAGAAGTTCTTTGATAGACTTAGTGCTTTTCATCAGCAGATGTCTATAATAGACATAGAAGTTGACCACTGATATGCAATTTTAGCTACACCAATTTCATAGCTAAAATCGATTTATCTACAGTTGATTTCCATGTCTGTCCACATGGTGGAAGGTTGACGGCATGTTTCTCCCATTGACCTTCCTTATTCCTCACCTCTTGGGAGGAGTATATGGGTTGACACTGACACCTGGGAGCATCGTTGTGTGCATGCGCAAAATGAAATCTTGGAAGAGCGACCCTCAGGGTGTTGATCTTTCCCAGTAGTGTGCCTCTAGTCCATGATATAGGTGTTGTAGTAATTTAATAACAAGATGCAAACACAGTGTACTATTCTTAATTCTAGGTAGCAAAGATTGTATTTTTTCCAGTAAATTAAAAAATGAGTTCCAGGAAGCCTCATTAGTTAGAGATGAATCATATTTTGGCCATATGATAGCCTTCACCCAGCAAGGCCATTTGAGAAGTGTAGTTCAGTGAATAAGGCATTGAACTTGGAATTAAGAAGACCTGGATTTTTTTCCTGCTCAGTCACCTACCTGTTGAATGACCTAAGGTGAGTCATGCCACTCTGCCTTTCTTCTCACCTTTTGTCCTTTTTGTGGAGGTAGATTTTAAGATTTTCAGGGCAGAGACTCTCTCTCTCAATATATCTATACACCACTTAGCACAATAGGGTGCTGATCTCTGTTGGAGTTGTGCTGTGATATAAAATAAAAACAATATTGATGCTTTATGGAAAAGTTTTTAGAATGCAATGGGAACAAAACTAAGACAGCTTTGAAAATGTAACAGAACTCTGTCAGCTAAATTATCAACCTTTATTTCAGCCATAAAAACAAAATCAAACCTTTCAAAACTCATTTGAAAACGGTAACAAATTATGGTTTCGTGCAGCTCACAAGCCAGCCAGCAGAGCTGAACAGAATCATCTGTGAATTTCACTTCACAAATGGACACAGGTTTGGACTAAAATCTGTTCGGCCTTCTTACACTCCGGTTGGGTGGTCTTTGCAATAAGAATCATAATTCTTCGTCAGTACAACTCCTCTGTTTTTAACTCTGTTCCTTCAATGAAGATTGAAGCGGGGGGAACAGGTTGAAACAGTACATCAGTCTTTCCTAGGCTGATGGTCAAACCAAAGAGGTGAGTGGCATCAGCAAACTTGTTGATGATGAGCTGGAGATCAAATTCCTTGTTTGCCACAAGTGCACAGTTGTCAGCAAAAAGGGCTTCAAGGATGAGCCTCAAGTGTCTTGGTTTTAGCATTCAGACGCCGAAGGTCGAAAAGTGACCCATCAAATCTGTATTTTAGGTAGACTCCATGGTCCAGGTCCCTAACTGCGTGGCTGAGGATGTACGTGAAAAAGAGGTTGAATAACACTGGGGCCAGCATGCACCCTTGCTTCACACCGTTGGATATCTCAAATGGATCTGAGGACTTGCCGTTTGAAAGAACAAAGCCAGTCATGTCATTGTGGAACAGGCGTATGAGGTTAACGAATCTTCTCGGGCAGCCAAGTTTTGACAGGATACTCCACAGGGCTTCTCTGTTGATGGTGTCAAACACCTTGGTCAGGTCTATAAAGACAGCATGCAGATCCAAGTTCTGCTCTATGCACTTTTCCTGGACCTGACGAACAGCAAAGATCATGTCGGTGGCGTGGCCTGGGCGAAAACCACACTGTGCCTCTAGTAGGCTCTCCTATGAGACGCTGGTGATCAGACGGTTGAGGATGACTCAAGCCAAAATTTTCCCAGCAGTACAGAGAAGGGAGATGCCCTGGTAATTTCCACAGTCAGCTTTGTTGCCCTTGTTCTTGAAGAGCGAGATGATTGTGGATCCTTCAAGTCTTTGGGCATGTCGTCTTCTTCCCAGATGCTGATCAAGATGTTGTGAAAGGCTTCAAGTGACACTGGTCCTGCTGCTTTGAAAATTTCAGCAGGGATACCGTCCATCCCAGGGGCTTTGCCCGAGCTGGTCTGGCTGATTGCCTTTTTGACCTCATCCATTGTAGGGGGCAGGTCAAGACTGTTTATTGTGGGTTTCTGAGGGATCTGGTCTAGGGCCACAGGGTCGACAATGGAGGGACTGTTGAGAAGGTTGAAGTGCTCTCTCCACCTATTGTTGATGCTGTTCTTCTCCCTCAGAAGGGAGACAGGAGAGGTGTAGTACTTGGCTTTGAAGGTCTATATATAGCTTTGATAGCACTGAAAAACATCTTGGAGTTCTTGGTGTCTGCGTAGTATTGGACTTCATCAGCTTTACTCTCCCACCACTCATCTTGCATTTTGCCAAGTGCCATTTGCTCCTGGCTCTGAAAGTGTTTGAAACAATCATGTTTGGAGATTGAGAACTGAACGTTTAGCAGAAGTGCGTTCTGTTTTTCCTCTAAGATCTTCATGATGGCTTCATCATTTTCATCAAACCAGTCTTGGTGAACTGTCTTTTTCAGTCCTAGTGTTGACTTGGCTGACTCCATCACCAGAGTTTTGAACTGGTCCCACTTTTGTGTTGGATCTCCAGTCAGAGGTCCATGCGATGTCAGCACTTCGTCAAGGCAGGCTGCAAATATCTCACAATGACCAGTATGTTGCAGCTTCCTGGTGTTGAAGAGGGGTCTGACAACCTTGAGCTTCTTGCGGTGCAGTGGTGTGATGTGCAGCATAAGACCTGATCTGACGAGTCTATGATCAGTCCAGCACTCAGCTCCCCGCATGGCCCTGGTGGTCTTAACATCTGGAATGTCCCGCCTGCGACTGATGACATAGTCAATCTGTTTTGATCTTGGGCGCATCCATGTGGATCACCTAATAAATTATTTTGTTAGTCTTTAAAGTGCTACTTGACTGCTTTTTTGTTTTGATAGTATATAGACTAGCATGGCTTCCTCTCTGTTACTTTCTTTTCACTGTTTTTCAACCGCCTTGAGGGTAAAACTGCCAGCTGCAGCAGGCTGGCCATTTTGGTTGGGACAAGCAATTTTTGGGACGTCTTTTCTAGTCCTCTCCATCATTTTGAGGGTGAGCAGTGCTGTTGCTAAAAAGGCCTGCTCCGTCGCCTGGGATGCTGCCGAACTCCTCTGTCATTCCGTGGTCAGAGTTGAGCAATCAAAGTCCACAGGCTGCCTACATGCAGGTTTGGAGCTACGACTCCCAGTGGTCACCTCCACCTGTTGCTTTGCCCCTCCGCCATCGCCGTAGGACTTTGAAGTAGACAGAAGTAATGAGGATGTGCAAAGAACCTGTGCGGGAGAATGTTTAAAGTGGAAAAGCCATTGCACAGGGTCAGTTCCACTCTCTTGACCTCAGAAGCCTGGTTCCAGTGGTACAAAAAGTTGTCACGGCTGGGACTTCCTAGGCTGCAGTGGATGGCCATGCCGTCTTTGGTGCCTTGTCGTGCCCTTCGCTCTCCACAGAGCATTGCAGAACTGCCTTCCTGGTTGTTGGATCTTGCTGTTGATCTCATCCGCCCAGTCCGCTGGGGCCAACTTTGCTTGCTGGGTTAGGCAATTCCTTATCTCATCGCAGGTTTCAGATCAGCCGGCTACCCTCACCAGGTTTAGTCTGCCTGTTGAAGCGGTTTATCAGGGTGTGGCTGCTGCATGCTACAGCTTCTTGGAGCCACAGGTGAGAGCTGGGTGCCAGTGGGGACCAAAGGTTCACGAACTGACTCAAAGAGACACAACAGGTCCCCACACCAGAGGTGCTACCCCTCCCTGGGCACCCCATACACCCCATTCGCCCATTTAGCCTTTGTATAAGCCCAAGAATGTGTGGGGTGCAGACTCTGTCCTGCTACCAAAAATCTTTCAGCAAAGGTATAGGTGCACATGCACACCAAAAATGCAGTGCCATGGGGCACACATCTCAATAAACTTGAGTTACTGTATATAGTGAGCAATCTCTCTGTGCATTGCCCTCTCACATGGTTTTTAGGGGGAGAGAGAAATGTGTTTTTCCTGCTGTTACCAGCTAATCTGTTTTGTTCTGCTGCATATTGACCTAGTGTATTTTGGCTTCATGTGATTTATCAACAGTGGATGAATAAGAAACCCATTGCAATGTTTATTCTTTCTATTGACTTTGGAAAGGTACTTTGGAAAGCTTCTTTAATTTGTGGCTCGCTGAAGGAGTGAAGTACTCCCCCAAGATTTTTCTTTTGTAGAGAGTCTTGCATTAAACTGTTGAAAAAATGGTTTGCATTCAAATATTTGAATGCACTATTTTAGTTTCTGTTATTAACTATAGGTTCATAGCTGAGAGTAGTAACCCAGGAGCCCCAGCTTAGGTACTTATGGATTTATCCCTGACCAACTATAACAGAATGATATGTTAGACTCTTTGATGTGCTTTTGCAATGTTTGCCATTGATCTCTCATTAAATTGGAAGTATTGGCCCTGACTTTCCTTGGCCCTGACTCTTATGTAGTCATTTGCTCCGCTGCCAAATGAGAGAAAAATATTAAATCAGAATGGTAGCCTTTTGGTACCTCCTACATATTGTACAATGTATCTTGAAACACCATAGTAAAATATTCTTCTTGCATACTCTGCCCATTCAGCAAATACAGTATTGTAATTCCCTGGGGCCCAATAATGAGGCCTTTACACTTTCAGGACTTCGTTCAAGTCCAAATGAAGGTCAAATGTGGAACTTATTTTTTACTCACTTTTGGCACAGGCAAACTGGCACAGATGTCAAGTAAACTGATTAAATTGAGTCAAACTTAAAAATAGACTTTAGGTTTGCCCAGGATAGCTTTGATGAGAAATTTACTCCCATGAGAGCTTCATATCCATTTCTGGTAGGAAGAACAGGCTATGATGATGCCTGGATTCTGTTCTAACTCTCCCACTGAATTGTTGAATGACTTTGACCAAATTGATCAAATTCCCTTGCTTAGCTTTCCTCTTTGTACGGTACCTATAATACTTGCTTAACAGAGTAATGAGAGTAAAGCTGGTTCAAATTAAAATCTGAAGACTTTACCTGAAAGCAGATATTTCCATTTTGGGGAAAAAAGGTAGTATATGTTGAAAAAAGATTGAAAGGATTTTTGTACCAGTTCTTCATATGAGACCCTTTGAAGATGTCATAGACATAGAGGCTGGGTCTACAAGTGCGCCTACCTTTCGAAAGGGGCATGTTAATGAGTGGGTTCAAAAGTTGCTGATGAGGCACTGCAATGAATATGCAGTGCCTCATTAGCATAATGGCGGCCACGGCGATTCGAAAGTGCGGCTTTTCGAATTGCGTGCCTCCTGTGGAGACGGGAACTTTCGAAAGGACCTCCCCAGTTTTCAAAAGCCCTTCCTCTGATCAGCAGGTAGGAAGAAGGGCTTTTGAAAACTGGGGGCAGTCCTTTCGGAAGGTCCCGTCCCCACAGGCAGCATGCAATTCAAAAAGCTGCACTTTCAAATCACCGTGGCTGCCATTATGCTAATGAGGCACTGCATATTCAGTGCAGTGCCTCATTAGCATCTTTCAAACCCACTCATTAACATGCCCCTTTCGAAAGGAAGGGGCACATGTAGACACAGGGAGAAAGTGCTTCTTCCATCTCTAGGTAGCTAGGTTCAAAGCAACTTAGTTTACAAGTGAAAAAGAATTTGGTTTTAGCATAATCCATGCTAAGTGTTTGTCTACAAACTCTACATCACAAAAATCTGTATTCAGTTTCGCACGACTGGAAGTTTGCTGTCGTCAGGGGTGCAGTAGTGTTGGTGTCAATCGACCTTGGTAGGCCTGGGACAAGGTGTCCACTATATCTACATACAGTAAGTCTGGCTCCATGCAACATTGTCAGTCCTTCACTTCCATGAAATAGTCTACAGAGTTGTACAGTATTTGAACTGTGGTTCTTACCCCAAAAGCCTTTCTTTGGACAATTTCCCTACTACATCCCTATCATTCAACAATATATTTTGAATAATTTGTGCCTGTCAAACCATTCTGTCCTCTTAATCATGTGGAGTTTTTGAATTAAAAACCAGACATTTTGCACAAATAAGACTCACAACACACCAACCATTCTGTTAGCATTACATTTAATTCTGAAGCTCATTTAAGATCTACAGTATTCTATTGAAAGTAATTTTCATAGTGGGAAAACAACTCCTTCAAGTTAGATCCAATCCACATACAGTTTACAACATTACCTTTTAGGATCAAGCCTGGAACTCTTGTCATCTGTTCTGAATCCTTTTGATGGTTGGTTTTCACATGGAAGAAAGGTCTTTCTGTACTGAACTGTTAACCACATTTATTTCCATTGCACTCTTCCAAGTCATACGAATGGGGGGAGGGAAAAAGAGGTAAGAGAAAATAGATGGCTTCATTGTTAAGTATACATTAGCTTAAAAATACACAAAAACATCAGTCTGAACCAAGTTTAAAACTTTACCAATAATTTGTCTTTGTCTTGTGTTTTGTGTTGATAGGCACGTGAGGTAAGAGAAACTGAACATGCCTCGCAGTCCAACATCAAGTGAAGATGAGATGGCACAGAGCTTTTCAGATTATTCTGTTGAATCTGAATCAGACAGCTCCAAAGAAGAAACTATATATGATACTATCAGGGCTACAGCAGAGAAACCAAGCAGCAGAATGGAAGACAATAGGAGCAACACATTAGTGATACGAATTATAATACCTGACCTGCAGCAAACGGTAAGGGGAATTGCATTGTAAGGTTTTCAGATATTTGGCCAAATCCTCGACTGAAGGTAAATTGAGTAAATAAAGCTATTTCAGTTTTTATCACCTGATGATCTAGCTCATTGTGCTAAAATTGTCCGTGTCTAAGATGGAGGTCCTATTTTGTTTTGACATCCACAGTTATGACCCATATGGGACACCAGATTGGGTATTTGTCCTAAAAAGTTTATACTGACAGGCAGCCCAGCTAATATAGTCAGTAACACATATGTACTTGATGAAAGCTATGATCTTAAAGGAAAATGTCTAAATTGTTTTTAGTAAGGGTCAGACCAGGGAAGCTTCAGAAGGGTTGTGAATGGCTGAGGACAAGAAAAAGTAGAGAACTACAGTTACAGTGGCACATAGGGATTGAAAACAAAATTCAAATGTCACCTCTAAAAATTCCTGGAACCATACCACCTTTTACATTTTCTCACCCCCGTGGCACTGTAAAGAGCTGTTTGTTAGCTTGTGGATGTGACCCTGAAGTAAGGGTCATCAAAATCTCCCCACACCCACCTGCCCACGGTGGTGTGGTGGCGCAGAGAGGCATACAGTTGTGGATAGAACCTCCTGCTGTTGCAATACTTCCCACTATGCCTGCACCTCAGCACCTTCAGCTTGGGGAAGTTGTTGCGGAACAATGATGATGGAGATGGCTGTAGGGACACCACATTCCTGCTGCTCCTCTGAGTATATGTACTACAGGTAGAACCTCTCTTGGCTGGCAAACTGTAATTTGGCATGATTTTAATTAACCAGACAATCGCTTACCAAGTTTCCCCAGGTCCCAAAAAGTTTGTTTACAGCCACCAGTCCTGGCTATCAGTGTTTTGTGCTGATATTTAGCTCTAATTTACCCCAAACGTCTTCTAAGACCCCAATAAGCAATGGAAATATTGGTAATTCTGCTAGAAAATATTGACCTCCCGTTGCCTGGCGAATTGTCTCATCTAGCACTGGCAGGTCCCGAGGGTGGCGGACGAGAGAGGTTCAACCTGTATTTAAAGGTGACTTGCAAGGGAAACATAAGACATGCCCCCCACCCCCAGGGGTTGTAATCCTGGTTTCACAAATACAAACTACCTACCCTTCTGTGCCTCCTAACTATTATAATAGCTATACTCTCATCTTGGAATTAATGGATAAATGGTCAGAGATAATTGGAATGCAATTCAGTAAGGACAAATGTCAAGTACTCCACTTAGGCAGGAACAATCAATTTCACATGTACAAAATGGGAAACGACTACCTAGGAACGAATACTTCAGAAAGAGATCTAAGGGTCATGCTGGGTCACAAGCTAAATATGAGTCAACAGTTTGACACTGCTGAAAAACAAAGCAAACATTCTGGGATTTATTAACAAGAATTTTGTAAGACGTAATTCTTCCACTTTACTCCTCACTGATTAGGCCACTACTAGAGAATATTGTCTCCAATTCTGGGCACCACATTTTAGAAGAGATCTGGTCAAATTAGAGAAGGTCCAGAGGAGAGCAGCAAAAATAATTCAAAGTCTAGGAAACATGACCTCTGAGGAAAGATTGAAAGAATTGAATTGTTTAGTCTGAAAAAGAGAAAACAGAGAGGGAACATGACAGCAGTCTTCAAGTATCTAAAAGGTGGTTATAAGTCGGAAGGAGAAAAAAATATTATCCTTAACCTCTGATAATAGGACAAGAAGCAGTGGGCTTACATTTTAGCTCATGAGTGCAGGAGATGGCTAACCATGCAATTGCTACCAATGCGGTAGGATGCAATGGGCAAGGAATTTTTTTCATTATTGGCGCCCTTTATATTTGCAGGGCTGGCTGCTGCTGAATTCCAATTCAAATTCTAATTCAAATTCTAATCAATCAAAAATTCACGGGCTTCCTGTGACATTCTTCCTGACCACCTGGATGGAGAGCGGTGTACAACAAAGTGGTCATACATGGAGGGTCACTGTGTAGCTTTGTGGGATACATGCGGGACACTTCTGGAGGCTAATAAATTCAAATTAAGGACATAGTGCTTCCACACTATCCTTTATTTGAGATTTTAAATTCAAAATTGATGCTATACCCATCCTGTAATATTGATACTTTGGTATTTTGGCTCAATAAATTCAGCTAACAGTCTTAACTGTGAAGACAGTGAAGTTTTAACATCGAGCTAACTCCTTGAAATTCGATTTTATCTTGTATTGTAGACATAGCTTTAGCCTTATAATGTCAAAATGCAGTCCTACCTTCATAGCAGTATTGAATATATTAGACTTTGTTTTGATCTCACTACCAGTGTACACATAGAATTACAGTTGTGTGGAAAACTGGGTTTATTTTTATGTACATTTTTGATGAAAATGAGAAAAAATAATTTTTGTTGGAAAAACAAAAACCCAAACCCAAACATTTGGGCGATGTCCTATAAAAATATGAACATTTTGAGGACGACAGGTACGTTCTGCTGAAATTATTGTTTAATCAAAAATCCAATCTTCTGTTGGAAGAAAATGTTTTGATGGAAATTTTTTAATGAGACCCGATCTGGAATAATTGAAAGCTGCTCTGGCCCACTCATGTTTGTAAAGTGTTTTGAGATGGGTAGAACTAGAAATAGAAAATGTTATCAAGAAGTTTTATTATTGTTACATATCAGAAATAATTCACAGGCTGACATCTCGTTGAAACAGCTAGTATCTTTCTAGCATTCTTTAATAGAAAAGGAATGCTGACAATTGGAATTCAAGTCCTTTTGTAATACTGCAGCTGTCGATTGTGAACTGAAATGAGTGGAAGGTGGATAAGAGAAATAAAATACCTAAATTACATTTACAACAATAAAAAACAACAAAGCAAATTAGTAGCACCTCATCAACACTAAATGATGTCTTTGAAATGTCACAGCTAAATAAAGCATCATAGCCAGTTTCCCATCATTCACATGAAGATGATTTTGTATTGTAATAAAGCTATTACCAGGCGATTGAATTCTATGAATACAGCAAAATGGGGCCCATATTCACAAAATCTGTTTTTGGTCCAGAGTTAATAAATTTATACATTTAAAGTGGGCAAGACAGTTAGGATATGCTCAGGTGCAGGATGCTGCCTGTTCGCATCACATCACTTTTCTGGGGACTAAATCATTAAAGTGTAAATCTGGTGCAGCTGCAGAGGGACTCCCAATGCAGCCCTGCAGGAGCTGATACCTGGTGCCCAGAGTCCCTTGAAGAGAGGTTGCCCATGCCCCCACCGTCGCAGTCCCCGACTGTGAGGAGGGGGAGGGCAGGCAACGATAGCCTGCCGCTCCAGCCCCCAGGGCCACTGCAACAGCTTACTCGAGTACCCTTGAGAAGGCCTCTTTTCCCAGACTCTTAAACCTCTCCTCCGCTCAAAACAAAATAATTCCTTTGAACTTGGTTTGATTTTGTGACATGTAGGAGTGGTAGGGAAAACAAATCGTAGTGTGGGTTGGGGGAGGGCTGAAGGCACAGCTGCCCACTGTTACTCCCTGGTCTGCAGCAGATGTATGGCCAAGAGAACCGGGTGGTTGGAGAGGGCTGAAGGCACAGCTGCCTGCTGCATGCGTTGTATTTACTGCAACCTAGCCCCTTGCACCAAGTAAAAGCATTCATTCATTAAGATGTGGTATGATTTATTGGCATTATGTCAGAGAAATACATGGGAGCATGTGCATTACAGATCAATCATGAAGCTATTTTTTAAATCGTCTCTTATTGCTGCTGCCTCAGTGTGGCTATGGTTGTGTAGGTGGCTGTGAGTAAGCCCTGCCTGTGGCCTCTGCTTCGGAATTCCAGATGGATGGGAAAGTCTCTCACCTGCCTTCACATATGTTGTGCGACGTAGTGCACATTGTAATAACCATGGGGACATTAATTTTAGAAAGGTCCAAATGGGTCAATAAGCATCTGAACCTCACTTTTAAATAGTCAAAGGCGCATTCTACCACCATGCTGCACCTGCTGATTCTGTGATAGAAATTTTCCTTGCTGTGGTCCAGGGCTCCTGTGTAAGGCTTCACAAGGCAAGGGAGCAGAGAGAAAGCAGGGTCTTCCAGTGTAACAATAGGCATCTCCATGTTGCCAATTATGATTTTCTGACAGGGAAAAAAGTCCCATCAAGGAGCTTTCTATACAGTCCAGAATTTTGAAAGATGAGCACGTCATGAGCCTGTCCTGGCCATCCCATATTGATGTCAGTGAAATGACCTTTGTGGTCTACCAACCCCTGCAACACCATGGAGAAGTACCCCTTTCTGTTTATATATTCAGAGGCCAGGTGGTCCAGGGCTATGATGGGGATGTGCATGCCATCTATTGCCCCACAGCAGTTAGGAAACCCCTGGGCAGTGAAGCCATCCACTATTGCCTGTATAGCTGCCTGGGTCATGGTCTTCCTGAGGAGATGCCAACAGATTGCATGGGCCACCTGCATCAACATGGACCCCACTGTAGATGTGCCCACCTGAATTGATTTGCCACTGACTGATAACTGTTGAGCATTGCAAACTTCCACAGTGCGATTACCACTACCTTCTGAACTGTGAAAGCTGGCCTTATTCTTGTGTTGCTGTGCTTCAGGGAGGGCACCAGCATATCACAAAGTTCCATAAAAGTAGATTTGCACATGTGAAAGTTCTGCACCCACTCCTGGTCATGCCAGGATTCCAAAATGATGTGGTACCAGCAGAGTGTGCTTGTCTCATGAATCCAAAAACACCGCTCCACTGTCACCAGTGCATCCAGGGCAGCCAGCAGCTCTGAGTTCTTGGACTGCAGTTGAGAGATTTGCTCTTCCAAACCGTTATTGTCGTCATCGCCGCCGTCGTCATCATCATCACCATTATGATACTGAACCATCACTGAGATTTGTAATTGAAGGCAAAATTGTGTGAAAGCCTGTGCGGTTGCTGAAATGATGTGTGCTATGAGTTGAAGCATTTGGGGATCCATGCTTGCACTGGAATGCCACAGCAGGAAATGGCGCAATCTCCAGTTTGTTTTCACACTGTTACTGCTGCTCTGAATTTTGGGACTGTGCTTTGCATTCTGGGATTCTAATGTGAAATGACCACACCCAACCAGGGCTAAGGCACTGGGGGATAGTACTCACAATTCAATGCTCCATGTTGTCGAACTTGCACAGGGCAGTGGGGACATGGAAAGTTGACATGGAAAAAAGGTGTGTCGAATTTCAAGAAGCTTTGTGGACACTTAATTTGAATTCATGATATTGAGGTTAAATAATTGAGTTTATTAAACATCAAATTTATCTCATAGTATAGATGCAGCCAAAGGTGAATTGCCCTAGCTTATGTTGACAGGCTGTGATGGAACCAGGAATAGATTTCAGATTTCCAGTTCAGTGTTTTAGCTAAGCCAAAACACAGTCTTCTCCTCCACCTCCTATATAATTATGATTTTCACAGAAAAGCTTATTTAAAATTATACTGCTTAATCAAAGGAGAACAAAATTGCATCAGATTACTTCTGTGTTTTTGTTCTTGGCTGCCTTTTCAGAATCCAGGTTCAGACTAAATTAGTTTAAAAAACCTAATTTCAGGACTTTGAATAAATGGCTTATTTTCTATTTTTGACAAAGGCTTATCTTCTTTCTACAGTGACTGTGTGTTTTCAGCACTTTTATTTCATTGTGTATGTTAGACTGAACATTGAGCATCATAGAGAAAGATGTGTTGGTATAGGAAAAAGCTGTACATTATCACCATTTCTGTAAATTTTACCTTCCTGTACTTTTATTGTTTTGTCAGGTGTAGCAGAATAAATATTGCAAAAGGCTTCAGCAAACTCAGTGATGCTTATAAGTAGCTCTATTTTTCAACTGCTACTTTAATTCTTTATTTGTATAGATTAAATTACTATTTATGGTAATATAATCATTTCTTGTTGTTTCTGTTCATTGTCTCTATTGTTTTAAGTATATATTATCCTAACTGCATGTGTTACAGCAAGTGGTGATTGTGTTCGTCTCAAGAGAAGGCGTAACTCAGTATATGAAAGAGTGACTGGAATCATTTATCATACCAGGGAAATGGATGGCACAATGTTTTAAACATAATTTAAAGATATACAGCACAAATGTCAGTGATTACAAAAAACTCTTACTCTAACTGCACAGAAAAAATAAGAAGTCAGAAATGCAAAATATGTGGCTCCAAGAGCCAGATTAATGCAGACATGTTGTACTTCCTATATATGTTAGGGAAGGTATTTTATGACAAAAATATCATAATGTAGCAGTCCACACTGTGTTTGGCCTTTTGTTGAGTGCATAGTGAAAAGAAAGCTATGAAGACTTTTCCCTGATGTCCTAGAGCATGTCACAGTTGTAATCTCTTTGGGACAGGGATTGTCCTTTATTATGTGTTTGAACTATGTTTATCACCATGAGTTCTCCAACCTGCACAAGACCTCGCTAGAGATCATTGCAATTGAAATAAATAATAATTGCAGTCTTTGCATTGTCTTGACTATGGGGAGCATTTCTTGCTCATGCCCTGGGGTGCAGGTGACCCTTAAAGAATGGGAAGCAAGTGGGATCACACCTCTCCTACCAATGGTGTTGGAGGAGAGAGTTTGTAACCTCTTAAATCAAGGGGTGGCAGCCAACATTGTGCCTGCCTGTGTGTCCTGATTAGCACTTTGCACATCTCATGGTGCAGCCATATGACTTCACTTAACGCTGTGTTTAAAAAATGTGTAAGAGACACAATTAACATGAAGCAGGTGACTAGACAACAATACACATACACAGTGTGATCAGTTTAATAATTTGAGATCCTTTGCTTGTGTGACTTTAACAGTGTGCCTTTAAAGTTGCTCTCACACTGATTTTTTATATTTAATTTATATTTAATTTCCTTTGTGTTTTAAGGAGAGAAGTGAATAATTAAAATTTCAAACTGCACCACTGTACCTACAAAAGTCACTTGGAAGTTCCTTGAATCTACATTGGTGGCTTTGGTAGCTCTGCTTACATGAACATTAAATTCTTGTTTAAGTAAACATGAGTAGAAGTAGGTCAGAAGTTTGAAACGTGCCTAAAGTTGAGCTCATAAATCTATATTATGGCATTTAAATAAGTGGCCTAGTTTTCAGAAGGGCTGAGAACTAATTCCACTATGTGCTTTGCACTTTTGAAAAGTCAACACATATACTGGTGCCTAACTATAGGCTTAAGGAATCTCACTTTAAGCACCCACTGTCTTAAAAAACAAAACACACCCATATATATATAAGTGGGTGCTTTAAAACAAATATATAGTGTGGTTTTTGTTTTTGTTTTATTGTGTTGGTACTTGCCATTACTGAGTACTGGCATCTCAGCAGCTCCACCCATGAGATTGGCTGGGGAGAGGTGGTGGGGAAGTCTTTTTTTCTGTGGTGCATTCTCCGCATATAGCTTTCAAAAGGGCATCACTATTTAAATTAGGGATAGATATATTTGAGAACATGCAAAGACTCATCTCCAATGAGAACAATGTTTTTCAGTAGTAACAGTTTGATATATAGAGTAATTAAAAATGTTCTTTTAAATGTGTTTAGTTTATTCACTATCTTGTAACTCACCCCCCACACAACTCAATCAGGTTTTTCTTAAACTTTTTAAAAAATCTTAGGTGTGTGAAATCACCCAATACATATTGTACTGCAATTTTTCAGCTATAATAGTTGTGACTCCTTTATATGTGATATAAAGAAGTAAATGTATATTCATTTACATATATATTTCTCCTCATGACTCTTTTAGACTTAAGTCATTCTTATTTTCTGGTTTTGATGAATGTTCTGAGACATGCTGGTGCGTCCTCCTTTGTATTATGGGTTAACCTATTTTCCCTGAACCATCTTCTACATATAAGGAGTCATGTTTTATCTCTACCAGGAAGGTTATCACCTTTAAGACTTCCATCAATACCACTCCTTGGAAAGGCTAATAGGACTGGGGGGAGAACTTTCAGTGGAAGGTAGAGGCTTCAGTCTTCCCTCAGAACTGTCTTTCTTTCCCTCAGGCAGAAAATAGATGCTAAGTTGTTCATTCGCTTAATAATTCTAATGCAGGCGTTAGCAACTTTTCTGAGGTGGAGTGTCAAATTTGACCTTTTGACTTGCATGTTGGGTGCGAGTGCCAGTGATACTTTTTAAAGTCACTAATAGTCCTACTTACAACAGCTTCATTATTAAATAAATGAAGATGTAGAGCTTTACCGTTTAGGTGGTAGTTGGTAGCATTAGCTGGTCTTTTGTTAATCCATAGGCAGCCTCTCTTTGAGAAAGCTCCCAGCTGCATAGAGGATGAGGAGGGGCAGGGCTGAGCTCCCACCTTGTATGCCGATGAAAATCAGCTCACATGCCACTCTTGGCATCTGTGCCAAGGTTTGCTGACCCTGTTCTAACAGTCTGTTATTTGTCATGTGCCATTTAAATCATTTGTGTGTAACATTCATTGTGCTTGTGGGGACAAATGCAGAGCACACTGCCCAGCCAAGTGGTAGGCATATGTTTTAGGGCATGGGTGTCCAACCTTTTGGCTTGCCTGGGCTGCATTGAGTGAAGAGGAATTGTCTTGGGCCGCATATAAAATATATAATATAATTAATGTTTATAAATCACATAATAATGTTAAAAGTATACGATCTTGTGGGGCCGCATTACTAGCTGTCCAGGGCCGCATGCGGCCTGTGGGCCGCAGGTTGGACATGCCTGTTTTAGGGGATGTAAAGAAGAAGAATCTTCCTCTCCTTAAGATTTGGAACCTCTGTGGTCTCTTCTGCAGAACCAGCCCTGTGTGGGGAACAGGTTGCACAGAAGGTATCTTTCTACCCTTGACCCAACCACATTTTGTCGTCCCTGCACCTCATATCCCTCGCATGCTCTGCCTTTCCCTCTGCAGAGCCCCTTTGTTATCAATGCCTACAGAGCTTTCCCAGAGGAAGGGGCTAGTTTTGGCTGCCAGTGCAGGGTTAAGCATTTGTTCAATGTTCATTTTTTCCCATGAATCATATTCATTACCCACTTGCATATGCTAAAATGTCATTGGAAAGTTCAGCACCAGTTGTACTTCTCAAGTGTGTCTTCCTTGTATTTTTATTACAAAATGTGTAAAATTTAGAGCAAATCTGTGTTTTCTTTTTTTTTTTTTTACTGTTGGCAATATGTTTTTCTTTTATGGTACAAGACCTGCAGATGCTACTCTCTTGTGAGACAAGAGCTCTCTCGTTTGGTTTTACTAGCTTTGTAAACCTCAGTTTTTCACTCCGAAAAGATCAGCCTCTTCATGAGATGATCTGTTTCCTAGGTAGCTTGCTTATTATTTACATGTTCATTTTTAAACACATTCTGCTCAAGCAGGGCATTAAGTGAAGATGTTCCTACGATGATGGAAGATGTCTCCCATCAGCTTTCTTAATCACCATTCCAAAGAAATGTCAATGGGAGTTCTCCCATTGACATAGCACTGTCTACATGGGGATTAGGTCAGTCTAAACATGTCACTTAGGGTTGTAGATTTTTCACACACCTGTGTGACATGGTTATACTAAGATAGGTCTATAGCATAAATCTAACCTAAGGGAATGTCTACCTTTAAAATGAGTATGTAGACAGTACCTACAGTGGTGGGTGGCATTCTCCTGCTGGCGTGGGTAATATACTTCCATCATCCTAGAACTATCTACATCAGGGATTAGGTTGAGATAGTTATATCGTTGAATGGGCATGAAGTTTTCACACTGCCAAGAGAAATAGCTATATCAATGGAGACCCAAGTCTACACTACTCACTGAGTTCAGTATAGCTACATCACTCACAGGTGTGAAAAACCCACACTCCTGAGTTACACAGTTACACTGAACTTAACTATCATGTAGATAGCACTATGTCTGCAGGAGAGTTTCCCACCAACTTAGCCACTTCCTCTTATGGAATGGTACCAGAGACATAGCAGTATTGGTCTGTAATGTATCATAACAAAAAAGCAGTCATGTAGCACTTTAAAGACTAACAAAATAATTTCGGGTATTGGCACCCTTGCCACCGGACTATCCATTATGTGGACTCCCTCTTCAAACCCTATGCCACCAACACTCCCACCTATCTCCGAGATACCACTGACTTCCTGAGGAAATTACAAAACATTGGAAAAGTTCCTGATAACACCATCCTTGCCACAATGGATGTAGAGGCTCTGTACACTAATATTCCACATAAAGACAGATTACAAGCAATCAGGAATACCATCCTTGAAGTCATCACAGCCAGTCTGGTGTCTGACCTCTGTAACTTTGCTCTCACCCACAATTATTTCCGATTTGGGGACAACTTATACCTCCAGATTAGTGGAACTGCTATGGGCACCCGCAATATACTAATATATTTATGGCTGACCTGGAAAAACGATTCCTCAGCTCTCATCCCCTATTACCCCTCCTCTACTTAAGATACATTGATGACATCTTTATGATTTGGACCCATGGTACAGAGACTCCAGGGGGGTAGCAGACTGCGCCCGGGTGTTCTGTTTGTGGAGGGTGAGAGGTAGAGTCTGGATGGGGCACCATGAAGTTTCTGTTATGCACAGGCAGCTGGAACTAGGCACAAAACAGATCCCTTGCAAGCACCTTAACACTGAGTGATCATAGACCCCAATAATATAGCTGTTTTGCCAGAGCTCCATCTTTCATGGAGAAGAGCCAATTAGTCTGTTAAACTGGATCCCCCTTCCCATCTGGTAGACATCTTCTTTTAGCATGCCACAAATTAGACATCTCTTGTTGGAAGGAGTTCGCTGTTTCCAGAAAAATATCACTGTGTCCCAAACCTCAACCAGACAATTTAAAGCCTCCCCTTTTTAAATGGATGCAAGATAAAGGCCAAAATCAGGCTTAGGATAGAAGTTTAGCCACTACTAAACTGCTCTTAAAAACATAACAAGAATGATGTTTGTTCTATGGTAAGGCCATAAACAATAACCCCTCTCTATGAATAGTAACAGAGAGGAAGCCGTGCTAGTCTATACACTATCAAAACAAAAAGCAATCAAGTAGCATTTTAAAGACTAGCAAAATAGTTTATTAGGTGAGCTTTCGTGGGACAGACCTCTCTATGAACAACTGTTACACTTTTAAAGCCCAGATGTATGAAATGGCCTTTTAAGATGTGGCATCAAGGCCAACATGAGAGAGAGAAAAATAAATAATAGCAGGATGCTTGAACTGCTGTGTAGCTCATTTCTTTCTCACAGAATAGGTTTCCATACATAGACAATTTCATGGAGGATAGGTCCTTCAGTGATTATTAGCCAGGATGGTAAGAGCAACATCATGCTCTGAGGGTCCCTAACCTCTGTTTGACAGAAGCCAGGAATGGATTATGTGGGATGGATCACTAGGGCTATGTCTACACGTGAGAGCTCTGTCAACGGAAGTTACAGTTGGAAAATATCTTCCGACAAAACTTCTGTTGACAGAGTGCATCCACACATGAAAGTGGATTGCTCTGTCGATCCATTCTGTTGACAGAGCGGTCAGACTGCGTGGCTGCTTCTCTCAACAAAACAGACCCTAGAACCCCGTCAGACAGGGTCACATGGCCAGCAGGCACTTTCAGGAGCCCAGCCCAGGTGTGCCCATAAAGGTCCCCCCCCAATCCATGTCCAGGCTGAGGGTTTCCAACCTCCATGAGGGACAGCATAGCTACTGCAGGGTTCCCACGCTTTCTGAGCAAGACTGTGATTTCCGGGTAGCCATGGAGCCAGAACAGCCCTCAGGCTTGCACTGGACCCAATCACAGCTGCTTGAGTTGCTGCTCGCCCTAGTTGTGGCCATCCTCCACCTCTTCTGGGGGGAGCATGCCTGACACCAGTATTGAGGAGCATGCCCTTGGTGCCCCAGGGCCTCACCCACACCTGCCCTCCCTCCCTGGGTGATCAGGCAGGTCTGGAGGTACAGGACCAGTGCCAACTGGTGGGACCACCTCATCATGGGGCAATGGGACAACCAGCATTTCAGAATGAAAAGGGACACCTTCCTGGAGCTTTATGCCTGGCTTGCCCTCACCCTCCACAAACAGAACACCCGGGCGCAGTCTGCTACTCCTCCCCACCCCCGGAGAAGTGGATCACCGTCGCCCTCTGGAAGCTTGCTACTCTGGGCAGCTACCACTCCATTGGGAGCCAGTTTGGTGTTGGGAAGTCCACCATCTGGCCCGTTCTCATGCAGGTAAGGCACTCCCAGGCTGCAGGCCCTGCGTATGGTGCTTGGGGGGGGGAGGTTCCACCCAAGTGGGATCCTCAGGGGTGGTGGGGTGCAAGGGGAGGGGGTGTGGAATCCTTTCTCTGGGGGGACAGTGCTGATCCACCCTCTCACAGACCTGCCACTGTGGGGGACAGCCTCTGGGGGGGTAGGGGTGCCTGGAGGGTTTGGGGGAGAGGACAGGAGGGGAATATGGAGTGCCCCCAGGCACAGAGCCTGTCTTCTCCCTCAGTTCCTATGTCTGTGTTTGGCCTCTTCCCGTGGCAGGTCGTGACAGCCATCAACACCATCCTGCTCTGGAGGATTGTCTGCCTTGCAGACCTGGATGTTGTTGCGGCTAGATTTGACACCCTGGGTTCCCCAACTGCTTCAGGGTGACTGATGTGACCTACATCCACATCCATGCCCCAGACTACGCCGTGGCCCAGTTCATGTAATGGAAAGGCTACCACTTCGTTGTGCTGCAGGTCCTGGTCGACCACGAGGGACTGTTCTTTGATGTGTATTTCTGGTGGTTGGGCTGGGCACATGACAAACAAGTGATCCGCAACTCCAGCCTGTGCTGGAGGATGGAGGCAGGCACCTACATCCCTGCTGGGAGCTGGCAGTTGGGAACATGCAGATACCACTCTGCATCATGGGTGATGCAGTCTAACCCCTCATGCCGTGGCTCATGAGGCTGTACCCCTAGGCACCTGGACCCACGCAGGAACTGTTTATTGCCCACCTAAAGTGGGCAGGGAACAAGGTTGGTGTACACTTGGATGTCTGAAGGCATGTTTTAGGTGCTTCTTCACCCATCTGGATGTGGGGAAGCACAATGTCCCCCAAGTGGTGGCTGCATGTTGTGCCTTGCACAGCACTGTAGAGGGGAAGGGGAAGCCTTCCTCCCAGGGTAAAGGGCAGACACTGGCCATGGCTACAAGTAGCCAGGGGAAGCTCTGATCCCCCAAGCCTACAGGGATAGGGTGTAGATCCGGGAGACCTTATGTGAGAGTTTCTTCCAAGGACCCCAGTTAACCCACCTCAGGTCACTCTCAGCAGGAGCATCGGGACTGTAGATCCCGCCCCCCGACCCCACCCTGACCCTTCTCTTTGACTATTCACCTTTCCCCGACCCCTCTCCAAAAAAGAGAGATGCAGCAGTGGTGGCCAAACAACTTCTTTACTGAAAAAAAAATAAACGTGTGGAAAATAAATGTACAAAACTAGGGTCTGGTTGGATGGGGGAGGAAGGAAGGCCTGGGGGGCCAGGGAGGGCAGGCATGGCAATGGGGGGCTGAGGAGCAGGAGTGCTGCCTGTGGCCATGGCCATCACTCACTGCATCAGCTGCAGCATGCCTGAGGGTAGGGCAGCAGGGATGGGGCGAGAAATGAAGCCATGGAGGACTTATCTTTTGACAGAAGACCCCCCTCCCCCGGCTCCCGAGCATCCACACTCTCTTTCTGTTGACAAATTCGGTCAAGAAAAGGTGCTCTGCCTTGTTGGGGAGAGGCAGAAAGCTGTTGACAAAAGTGCCACATTCTGTCAATTTACTGTCAACAGAACGTGTTTGTACTGTGGATGCTCCAAGAGTTTTGTCAACAAAATTCTGTAGTGTAGATGTAGTCTTAGGGATTGCCTATTCTGCTCATTTTCTCTGAGGCACTTCATGAAGACAGAACACCAGGCTAGATGGACTGTGATCTGACATTGTCTGTCCATTCTTTGGGTCATATGTTCTTCCTTTAATCATTTTGTATATTCTGGTGCCAGTTTTCAAGCAGTGAAGTTTACAATAGGTTTCAAGAGCAAGTTTCCATTTTTAGTGAATACTTTGTACTGGAGCAGAGAACACTGTGCTTTTAGCTAAGTGCTTCGCAAAGCTTCAATGCAGGGTGCACACAAAAGAGGAGAAGAGTTGATTTAATCTTTAAAATATGGCATGTTATAGGATAAATCATTCTTCATACAGAAACTTGTAGGCATACCACCCCCATTTCCCAGAGCACAGCAATGTTGAGTGGGAGCTGAATGAGGCAGCAGAACAGTTTGTGGAGATATGCTACAGGGACTGGTAGTGCTCAAAGAGCTCTTTGCAGTGTTTTGCATTGATCTTGCTGGCCCTTCTGCCAACGCACACTCCCCTGGAAGTGAAGTGACATGAAAGAAAAGGTTTGTGGAAGGTGTTGCATAGTAAAAGCTGCTTGATGTGTCTTGTTCTGATCCAATTCAAGATTTTGTGCCTGATTTGAGTGAGAGAGGTTAAAAGTGGATCATGAAATCTGTGGTGAATCAAAAGGAGTTGCCTTTAGTGGAATGACAGAAGAATATTTCTGCTCCTGAGACATCTGTCTCTTTAGGTTTAGAGAAGCTTTGGAGCGGCAGTTCCTTTATGCAGTTCTCATGTGACTTGAATCTTCAATTTAGCATTTTTGGGTTGCTTTGTTGTTTTCTAAGAAGCATGCCCGTTTGCCCGTTTGCTGTCCCTATAGAGTTTCAAACGCTGCTTTTGTTTTAAATTGTCTGCTGTCCTACAGCACCACCTACTTACATCTATTTGCCAGCCTGGACGCATTTTAATGTAGAACAGTAAAAAATCTCAGTTGAAGTGTACACGTTCTATCAGGAATGCCAAGAGCACATTCTAAAGATGTAGGGAGCTGCGGAGTGAGTGTAGTAGGATGTTTGAGATGTTGAGGAGTAATCTCACTCATTTTTTTTTCACAAATGCCATCTCCCAATTGTTCTTAGATTTGGAGTGGTGCTGATTGCATTCACAGCACTGGTGAGAAGTGGAAACACTAATTGGTTATATCCAATCCAGTTGTAGTAATTAGATGATCACCACCAGATTAGTACCACCAATGCCTTTCATCGATATCAACTAGCTACATTCATAGAATAAAAGTTACACATGGATCTGCCCAGAAGACTCAAAGTTGGCATTGTTCACTCTCTGCATTACAAATCCCAATTACTCAAAATGATATCCCATCCAAAAACTGCAATATTGATATTGACTTAAAAATTATGATGAAAAATGCATCACTATCTTGGGTCCATGTTTACGTTTTCTGCAGTGGCTCACAACCAGGAGTGCCAGTCTGTCAAGCTGTCAAACACCAGGGCTGACCCCCAAAACTGGCTGTACGTTTCACAATTAGATTTCACCCATCCCATAATGAGTGGGAACTCCAGAAGCACCAGTTGTCTTCGGCACTCCAGTGTATCTTGCCCTCAAGTTTGTACCACCAAAAACTACGTTCACAGCCGGTCTTATAATAAATTATGCAAGGATTTATTAACTAGGAAAAAAATGAGCTATTTACAGGATAAATCAGGCAACATATATAAACAAATGAGTTACAATCTGTAAGTCCAAAAGGTAACAGTTTTAGTTGTCTGGCAGCACTGAATGTCCTGGGGAATTTCTGCTTTTGCTTCTTACCTCCAGCCTTGTGAGAGACCATACAGCAGAAATGAAGAATTTTCATGTCAGCTGTCATTAATTACTTCTTGCAGAATTCAAGCTGATTGCCTGAACTTACTTTCATAGAGCAGCTTCATGGGTGTGATATTAACCCAGTCTTCATATAGTGATGTTTCACAATGGTCCACGCTGCTTTGATAGTCTTTCTTGATGAGTGGGGAACCACTCCTTCTGTCTGGGTTTACAAATTCAGAGCAGACCTTTGTATAAGAGGTCTTTGTGTTCAGAGCTACCCTTTATAGCATGGGGTAAATCTGTTATACGTAAGAGTAATATATGCAGCAACTTACAATCACTTCGTGTAAATGAAACACATATCTAAAACATATCTTGAACCATACTAACTTATTGGTGAGTTGGACTGTTTTCCAGAAATGAATTTATCAGTGCTTTGCTGATGTCTACCGCATTGGCAAGAACAGGCACCTGGTCTACAAGTGTCACAGTCTGTGGTTGAAGGACATTCAACTTCCCTCAGTTTCTGTGTGATCTTTTTGGATTTAAAAATTCAAGTTTAAGTGCACATGGATAAATGTGTCTCCCCTGTGGCTGCTCATGGAGGGGGGCACTCTTATCCTTGCCTAACCTCCATGTTGTGGGAGATGCTATTTTCTGCCCTCTCCACCTTCCTTTCCTATTAGTGCTGTCACCTTTGTCTGATGATGCCTCTTGTCAGTCCTTGTCTTGCTAGCCTTCTCTACCCGAGATGGCAAATAGGTGGCTGGGATTGCATATATGGGTATCAATGAAGTAGGATACATCAGAGTTGTTCAGCAGGGAAAACGGTAGCCCAAAACATGGAGAGAATTAATTTATAGTGGGGGAAGTTGGACTTGTCGTGGGATGTCTGCCAGAGATGTTCTGCTGTGTGAGAGCAGGAGAGTAAACGGGAGACCTTGAGGTACAACAGAGGGACAAAAAGCCAACCATGGAGAGAAGCAACAATCATATTTACAAAAGAAAGGGAAGAGAGAGAAAAGATGGCTGAGGGCAATGAGAATTCATCAATGCTCGTGGACTGGAAGTCACAGAGGAACCTGAGTGACAAAGTTTGGGGGAGACAGGGTTGAAGAATGATTGTGAAAGAGGCCAGATGATGATTGGGCAAGGGGAACTCACCAACAGAGAGGTGACTGAGAGAGCAGCCTGTCTCCTGGGCTCTGTCTTCCCACACCCCCTTTTAGGAATTTTGTGTCTGACTCCAGTTCCCTGTTCAATTTTGTATGTTGCCTGATTGACAGTATAGAACCTATAAGGAGGTTGTTACAGACCGCTGTCTTTGGGTGTAGCAAATTGGTGAGACTGCTACAGGGCCTCAGGGGTGCAGTTAAGATGTAGGCCAGCCTGGAGAGGGTAAAGGTTCTTGGGGTGGCAGACCAGCCTTGGGGATGGGGTTAGAGGTTTAGGGGTCCAGGCCACTTTAAGAGACTAGAGGGGGACCTGGCACCAGTAGCAGAGGTTGGGGCTACACTTGCCAGTGGGATGCATGCATTGAATCTTTTTTCTCTTGCTCGTCATTGCAGTGCTTGACCTTAGCCTCCAGCAGCAGTGACCCCAGCACACCCCACTGTTCCCCTCATTGCTGGCTCCCAGCATGACCTGCCTCTGCATCAGCTGCCACTGTCCTAGCATGGTGGGAGCATGCCAATGCCAGGTTGATTCCCATCCATGGTCCTTCTGCCCTGACCACTCCTTTCTCAGGGACTGCCAGCACAGGGGGTCCCGTTGGCAGGTCACAGGGTGGCACCTGTGCTGGGGCATCATCCCTTGTGCCCTTCCCCACATCTGATTTCACCTGTTGAAAAAATGTTAAGGGGGTCCATACAGGCTAATTTCTGCCAGGCACTACAATCCCTCCCTGCCCCTCCTCCCCCATCCCTGGGATGGCTTTTGTTATAGATCCTAGCACAGGGGTCTGAAACCTGCAGTTCTGGAATTACATGCAGCCCTTTAAGGACTTATTTGTGGCTCCCAATGCTATAATTGCAAAGTACACAAACAAAACAAAACAAAAAAAAAAAACCCCAAACCCTCATGATTATTTTCCATAAGCAGTGAACATCTAAAAGCCCAATGAACAACTCATATCTAAATAGCAAATGATACGTGCTCTCAAAACATTGGCTAACTCCCCATTTAGTATGTGCAGTGCATTGCGGAATATGATAGTATATTTGTGTTTTGGCTGTGCTGCTAATGAAATCTTGATTTTGAAAAAGAAAAGGGAACTCGAGGCATTCCTACTGTGAAGGACAACATGAATTTTAAGAAAGAAAACAAATTAAAGGTGAAGTAAAATTGGCATAGTTCAAGTGGGGTTGGATAGCTTTAAAAAGAGTAAAATTCAAGATAAAAACAAAGAATTTCAAACCAACTGGACCCAGTCCTTTGTATTTTTATCAAGTTTGGCTGGGCTCCCTTTGTCTCATTTGCAGTGAGAAACTTGCCAACAACAAAAAAAGTGCAACCTTATGAGGCATTTCCTCAAAAACCACACTACTTTTGTTGAACAGCAGCCATCTGGAGATGCCAGGAAAAAAGCCATGGAGGAGATGCTATGCAAAGCAGAACAAAGTAAGAACAGGTTTGCTAAGTGAGTGAAATTACCAAGTGGCATTAACTGTGGCTAGTTTTGTGGCAACTCAACACGTCATGCAATGAGGAAAACCATTCACAGCGTGCGAATATATGAGAATGCTTCATCAAAGTATCAGAGCAGCAGTGACTTCAAAAACAAAAACAATTTTTCAGAATCTAGCGTCCTCCGGAGAGAGAGAGATGATTTGGGAATGAAAGTCAGGAAGATAGTGGTACAAACACACATGTAGGGTATGTCTACGCGGAGCCTCTCTTCAGTGCTGCTCCTGACAGCGCTATGCAAAGCAGGGTTCTTGAAAATGCAAGTGGTTTGTCATTTGCATAATCATGTGGCTAATTAGCATAGCTGTGTGAGATCTCCCTGCTGGCAGAGGCTGTTGCCGGCAGTAAACAGGACGTGTAGATGTGCCCCCTCTGTCGCTAGCCCCTTATCCCTAACAAGAAGGGTGAGAGAATGACAGAGGTCACTCAGCCTCACATAAGTAGCTTCAAAGGATAACTGTGTCTGGTCAATAAATTGGTGGAGAATTCACCTAGCTGGCTCCAAACAGGCTAGAAAACTCCCCACCCCCCCCGAGATTCAAGGTGGATGTAAGATCTAAAAGACCTGAGAAAAGTTTTGTTTGGAAGGGGACAGGGTAAGCTGAGAAAAGCTGATCAGGATGTGTCCTCCTGATGATTTAGACATTAAGAAGCAGAGGGAGAAGGCTGTAAACAATGTGTGTGGTGTTCTTTCCAACTCAGAGATGAGCCACCTGAGCTATGGATTGAGGTAAAATTTAGGAAAGGGAATATAGGTACAGGTTCTGTTTTTAATCCTAGTTCTCTAAGTGCTGTATACCCATGGGGAAAATAAATCATGCTTTGTTTTGAAAAGGTTGTTACTGTATCACTGTAAATGTAAATCACTGTAAAGCTGTGTTAAAAAGGCAGTGAGAGAGAAAAGGGCAGCTTTTAAAAAGTGGAAGTCAAATCCTAGTGAGGAAAATAGAAAGGAACACAAACACTCCCCAATTAAGTGTCATTGGCTGTGTCTACACGTGCCCCAAACTTCGAAATGGCCATGCAAATGGCCATTTCGAAGTTTACTAATGAAGCGCTGAAATGCATATTCAGCGCTTCATCAGCATGCAGGCGGCAGCAGCGCTTCGAAATTGACGCGCCTTGCCGCCGCACGGCGCGTCCAGACGGGGCTCCTTTTCGAAAGCACGCCACCTACTTCGAAGTCCCCTTATTCCCGTGAGCTCATGGGAATAAGGGGACTTCGAAGTAGGCGGGGCCCTTTCGAAAAGGAGCCCCATCTGGACGAGACGCGCGGCGGCAAGGCGCGTCAATTTCGAAGCGCTGCTGCTGCCCGCATGCTGATGAACCGCTGAATATGCATGTCAGCGCTTCATTAGTAAACTTCGAAATGGCCATTTGCATGGCCATTTCGAAGTTTGGGGCACGTGTAGACGTAGCCATAATGTAGTAAGAAAAGCCAAAAAAGATTTTGAGGAACAGCTAGCCAAAAATTCAAAAAATGATAGTAAAATGTTTTTTAAATACATTAGAAGCAAGAAGCCCGCTAAAAAAGCAGTGGGGCCCTTGGACGATAAAGATATAAAAGGAGCGATCAAGGAAGACAGTGCCATTGCGGAGCGATTAAATGATTTCTTTGCTTCAGTCTTCACAGCTGAGGTTGTTACAGAGGTTCCTAAATCTGAGCCAGCCTTTTTAGGTGACAAATCTGAGGAACGCTCCCAGATTGAAGTGACATTAGAGGAGGTTTTGGAGTTAATTGATAAGCTGAATAGTAACAAGTCTCCAGGACCAGACGGTATTCACCCAAGCGTTCTGAAAGAACTCAAATGTGAAATTGCGGAGTTATTAACAGTGGTTTGTAACCTATCCTTTAATTCCGCTTCGGTACCCAATGACTGAAAGACGGCCAATATAACACCAATATTTAAAAAAGGCTCTAGAGGAGACCCTGGCAATTATAGACTGGTAAGTCTAACATCAGTACCAGGCAAATTAGTAGAAACACTAGTAAAGAATAAAATTGCAAGGCACGTAGAAGAGCACGAATTGTTGGGCAAAAGTCAGCATGGTTTCTGCAGAGGGAAGTCGTGTCTAACTAATCTATTAGAATTCTTTGAAGGGGTTAATAAACATGCAGACAAGGGGCACCCAGTGGACGTAATATACCTAGATTTCCAGAAAGCCTTTGACACAGTCCCACACCAAAGGCTTTTATATAAATTAGGCGGTCATGGGTTAGGAGGAAAGATGCTTTCATGGATCGGGAATTGGTTAAAAGACAGCAAACGAAGGGTTGGAATAAACGGTAAATTTTCACAATGGAAGGGGGTAACTGGTGGTGTTCCCCAGGGGTCAGTCCTGGGACCAATCCTGTTCAACTTGTTCATCAATGATCTAGAAAATGAGGTAAGCAGTGAGGTGGCCAAGTTTGCAGATGACACCAAGTTGTTCAGGACAGTCAAAAGCAAAAGGGATTGTGAAGAACTACAAAAAGATCTCAGCAAACTGAGTGATTGGGCAGCAAAATGGCAAATGAAATTTAATGTGGGTAAGTGTAAGGCAATGCACATTGGAAAAAAATAACCCAAATTACACGTACAACATGATGGGGTCAAATTTAGCTACGACAGATCAGGAAAGGGATCTTGGAGTTATAGTGGATAGTTCTCTGAAGACATCCACGCAGTGTGCAGCGGCAGTTAGTAAAGCAAATAGGATGTTAGGAATTATTAAAAAGGGATATATAATAAGGCAAAAGCTATCATACTTCCCCTATATAAAACTATGGTATAACCACATCTTGAGTACTGCGTGCAGATGTGGTTTCCTCACCTCAAAAAAGATATATTGGCATTAGAAAAGGTTCAGAAAAGGGCGACTAAGATGATTAGGGGTTTGGAACGGGTCCCATATGGGGAGAGGCTAGAGAGACTGGGACTTTTCAGTCTGGAAAAGAGGCGATTGAGCGGCAATATGATAGAGGTATATAAAATCATGAATGGTGTGGAGAAAGTGAATATAGAAAAATTATTTACCTTTTCCCATAATACAAGAACTAGGGGACACCAAATGAAATTGATAGGTAGTAGGTTCAAAACTAATAAAAGGAAATTTTTCTTCACACAGCACACAGTCAACCTGTGGAACTCCTTGCCCGAGGAGGCTGTGAAGGCCAGGACTCTACTAGGGTTTAAAAAAGAGCTTGATAAATTTTTGCAGGTTAGGTCCATAAGTGGCTATTAGCCAGGGGTAGAGTATGGTGCCCTAGCCTTCAGTACAAGGGCAGGAGATGGATGGCAGGAGATAAATCACTTGATCATTTCTGTTCTCCTTCTCTGGGGCACCTGGCATTGGCCACTGTCGGCAGATGGGATACTGGGCTGGATGGACCTTTGGTCTGACCCAGTATGGCCATTCTTATGTTCTTATGTCCTTATGCTGTCACAGATTCCAATAGAGGAAACCTTTATAGGGTCCAGTCCCAGATGGACTTGCTGAATTAGGCATGGTTGGTGCAGGGGGCAGTAACCCAGGGCCAGAGCTGAGGGTGGGCAAATTGTAAAATTCCGTTCCAGGAAAGGTAAGGGCCTGATGTGTGAGAACTGTGGCCGCAAGCGGGTCTCTTCTTCTCCCTTCCCATTCTCCTGGGCAGAACATTCTTCTTCAAATGCTTGCTCATGTCCATTCCACATTAGGCGTGTGTTCTTACCACATGCATCGGCACTAGAAGTTTTTCCTCAACAGTATCTGTAGGGGACCAGCTCTGGCATGGTATAATGGGTATTGCCTACTCTCCAACCCTCAGTTCCTTCTTGCCATCATTGATGACACACGGAATGTTTGCGGCTCTTACTAGCATTGTCTAGGCTTCATTTGTATGAACAAGCAGAAGCTGTAAACTGAGTCCTTTTTTGAACTGCTGGGCTCCTACTCTTTCCTACCTGTCATTGAAGGTTGCTTTCCTGGTGATATTGGTGAGACGATTGTTGGGATTAAAGCCTTGACATCAGAACTGCCTTACCTGGTCTTCGATAAAGATTAGGTCCAGCTGTGGCCCCACCTGGCTTTCCTGCCAAAGTTCATTTCTACCTTCCAAATGAAAAAGGACATACACCTCGTGGTGTTCTCTTCTAAGCTGCAGAAGACTAGTGAGGAGAGGCATCTTCACATGCTCGATATCCAGATGGCCTTTGCTTTTTCACTTGGAGTGGACCAAACCTACCGGTAAATTAACCCAGCTCTTCAGTGCTACAGCAGATAGAATGAAGGGTTTTCTGTTTTTCTCGAATGGGATTTCCAGCATGATCACCCTGTGCTGTTACCTGAGACCTGTTACAAGTGGTTTGCTGCCACCTATCATCAGAGCCCACTGGACTGGAGTTCAGGTTTCCTTAGTACCCTTCCTGGTGCACATCAGATCCAGGGTAGCTGTGATGTAGTCCTCTGATCGCTTGTTCATGGCACACTATGGCATCATTGAGGAGGCCAAAGATGACGCATGGTTTGATGTAGCTGTCTTGCAGTCTGCAGATCCATGAACTCCTATCCGCCTATGCTGGTACTGCTTGGACTCATTTAATATGCAATGGACATGAGCAACACATCATGAAGCACACCAGTTAAAGTAACAGCAACGAAGGGTCCTGTGGCACCTTATAGACTAACAGAAAAGTTTTGAGCATGAGCTTTCGTCAGCACAGACTCACTTCATCAGATGCTGGTCATGGAAATCTGCAGGGCCAGGTATAAATAAACCAGAGCAAGGGTGGGGATAACAAGGTTAGCTCAGTCAGGAAGGGTGAGGCTTACTACCAGCAGTTGATCTGGACCTCCATTAAGCCTCACCCTTCCTGACTGAGCTAACCTTGTTATCCCCAGCCTTGCTCTGGCTTATTTATACCTGGCCCTGCAGATTTCCATGACCAGCATCTGATGAAGTGAGTCTGTGCTGACGAAAGCTCATGCTCAAAACTTTTCTGTTAGTCTATAAGGTGCCACAGGACCCTTTGTTGCTGTTACAGATCCAGACTAACACGGCTACCCCTCTGATACTGGACACCAGTTAAAGTAGGGATGGGGAGCCCCTGGCCCACGGTCTGGATTCAGTGCCTGGGAACAGGAGGTGGGGGCACAGAGCCATATGCATCCCTGTTGTGTTACACAGGTAAGCACCCCCATCACCAAGACCCTGCTCCTCTAGACAGCTCATGTATCCCTCCTGCACCCTTTCTCCCACCTTGACTCACCAGCCCACCCTGCTCCTTCCCTCTCCTGCCTAGACCCCTCAACTCCACCCTGACCTCTCCCCTCTAGAACCCAAGCCCAGACCACTTCTATATCCTTCCTCTCACCCAGACCCTGTACCCCCAGCCCACTCCTGCACACCCTCCCACCCAGATCCTCCAATCCTCAGCTTGCTTCTGCACCCTCCCTCCTGCCCAAGCCCACTTCCTGGCAGCCCACTTCAACATGGAATCCCTCATTTTTGTCCCCACACCAGAGCCTAGAGGGACTCACAGAATCATAGGGCTGGAAGGGACCTCAGGACGTCATCTAGTCCAGCCCCCTGCTTCAACCAGGATCAACCCCTGCTAAGTCATCCCAGCCAGGACCTTGTCCAGCCAGGACTTAAAAACCTCAAGGGATGGAGAATCCACCACCTCTCTAGGCAACGCATTCCAATGCTTCACCACCCGCCTGGTGAAGTAGTTTTTCCTAATACCTAACCTACACCTTTCCCTCTTCAACTTCTGACCATTACTCCTTGTTCTGCCATCTGATACCACTGAGAACAGTTACTCACCCTCCTTTTTAGATCTCCCCTTCAGGAAGTTGAAGGCTGCTATTAAATCACCTCTAAGTCTTCTCTTCTGTAAACTAAACAATCCCAAATCCCTCAGCCTATCTTCATAGGTCTTGTGCGCCAGACCCTTAATCACTTTTGTTGCCCTTTGCTGAACCTGCTCCAGCAAATCCACATCCTTTTTATACTGGGGGGCCCAAAACTGGACACAATACTCCAGATGTGGCCTCTCCAGTGCCAAATAAAGAGGAATAACTACTTCTCTAGATCAGCTCGAAATGCTCCTCCTAATGCACCCCAGTATGCCGTTAGTCTTCTTGGCTACAAGGCACACTGTTTACTCATATCCAGCCTTTCATTCGCCGTAACCCCTAGGTCCCTTTCCATCGTACTGCTGCTGAGCCAGTTGGTCCCTAGCCTGTAACAATGTTTGGAATTCTTCCACCCCAGGTGCAGGACTCTACACTTCTCCTTATTGAACCTCATCAGATTTCTTTTGGCCCAGTCCTCCAATTTATCCGGGTCCCTCTTGATTCTCTCTCTACCCTCCAACGTATCTATCTCTCTCCCCCTAGTTTTGTGTCACCCCAAACTTGCTGAGGGTGCAACCCAGTCCCTCATGCAGGTCATTAATAAAGATGTTGAATAACACCAGCCCCAGAACCGAGCCTTGCGGCACTACGCTTGAAACAGACCGCCATCCAGATATTGAGCCATTGACCACCACCTGTTGGGCCTGGCCATCAAGCCAGCTTTCTATCCATCTTATAGTCCAAGGATCCAATCCATATTTCCTTAACTTATGGACAAGAATGTTGTGGGAGACTGTATCAAAAGCCTTGCTGAAGTCAAGGTATATCACATCCACTGACTTCCCCATGTCCACAGAGCTTGTTACCTCATCATAGAAGCTAATCAGATTGGTCAGGCAGGACTTGCCCCTGCTGAATCCATGTTGGCTACTTTTGATCACTTTCCCCTCTTCCAAGTGCTTCAAAATGGATTCCTTGAAGATTCCCTCCATTATTTTCCCAGGGACTGAGGTAAGGCTGAATGTACTAGCCCTGGCCCAATAGGTTCTAGGGCTTTTGTGCAAAGAGAAAGAGAGTAGTGTATCCTTTTAACTTGTGTGGCCCCAAAAAAGGCTCCCTATAATTTCCTCATATATCATCACAGTAATCTGGTCAAGTACTTGAAGCACATTTCAAAAAAAATCTGCAGTTTGTACCAGTTTCAGATGAGCAAATTGAGATATGATTCCCAATGATCCACAAATAAAAAAGCACAAAATTAAATTTAAGCTAATATTCAAGAGCCATTCAGCAAATGGGTGATTGTGCGATGCTATCATGGCAGCTTAGTTATGATGTTTTTTGTCAGACAAGGATGAATACAGGATACTTTGTTACCAGTGTCTATTGAACTTTAATTTGGGGTATAATTAGGAGAGTGAAAGCCAAACATTGACTACAGTCCTCTAAATTAGAGTTTGTGAGAAGGTCATGATAACCACAATTATAAGCTCACCACACAAGTAATACACAGGGCCAGACACTGCTAGTTATTCCTATTTTTTTAGGGCAAAACCTTGATATAGGCTGATGATCAGCAGAGCACCTGTGATGTTCAGAGAAATTAAGGGAGAATCCAAGAATGTCATCCTCTGATGACAATATTGTCCCAAATGCAGAAGCTGATTTAGAAGAAGTATTGCCACACGAGTCCATATGTTACAGTAAATTTTGCAGTTGATGTAACTATTTGAATGATTTGGTTAAATGAATAAAATCAGAGGTGCACATGCTCAGAACTGCATGGAATCTTGTCAAGTACTGATGTGTTTATCATTAAGAAATCTGTGTTCTTTTTTTTTTTAAACGTGAGTGATTTATCTCCAGGGAATTTACGAAATAAGGACCATACAAATTCTGCAGAAATGAGTACTTCAGGAAGAACTGGTAAATTAAATTGATAATCAGATTAAGAAAACAATTTCCTTTTCCTTTAAGGTGTCAGTTTGTGTTCTTTACTGTTTCAGTCTTATTATTGTCATACACAAATGTAAGCTGAAGGTTATAACTGTTAAGAACATACACTTGCTACTGCACTGGTCAATTTCCCAGCTCCCTTGAGTGGCAGGCAGCCTGGAGCCAGGTGCCAGCTCCCAGCCACTCAGAGTCACATTAACCCAAGATTCACGCAACTTGAGCGTGCGTATCTCTGGGTTCTACTATACTAATTGAAATATTGGTGGAGAGTATTTCATTTAGCCACCAGAACAGCCCTGTGTGCTATTGGGCAAACATCAGGGAATCAGAACATCCTTTCAACTGGCCAGGAGAGAGACTGACACAGCAGCCCTAAACCATGCTCTTTCCAAACCCCAGTATAGGAGGAGGGATGTCAATATGAATGCATAGGCACAGTGCACATAAAGGCAGCTGAGGACAGGCTGCTGTAATTTAAACCTAAATTATTCTAGAGGCTGCATAGATCACCAGGCCAAACCAGAATCCAAAGGGTGGTTGAAGTCCCATTAGCCTTTCTTCTGTGGATTGAGAGAGGATATAATTTCTAAAGTCAGAGAATTCAGGATGCCCTATGTTTTTATGCATCTCTGTGTTTTGTTTTTGTTAAGGAACATATGTATGAAATCTAATCTCCTTGTTAATGCAGTTCTTTGTTCTAGAATTTAATTAACTGTCGATTTGCAGCTTCTTGGTCAGGGAAATGCAGACAAGTACCAGTTTATTTGCTTAATTTGTTATAGAGGATCTTGTTAATTTTGAGCTCAAGTTGTATGCTTTCTTGTCGTCCTCTTTGTCTACAAAAAGTTGTGAATATGTACCTGAAAATGAAATATACTAAGTATTGTGGAAAATTTTGTCTTGTGGCTGAGCAAAATTTTCTTCTTTATATGCAAGTGTATATTATGTTGCATTTAATTTCTTTGCAGTTTGTAGGCTCTCATCATATTATTACATGGCTTATTGTTACTTTGGAATGATCTTTATAAATCTCTCCTAAGTTTTGTAATGTTATTTTGTTTGGTTTTACAGAAATGCATTAGATTTAATCCTGAAGCTTCAGTGTGGGTAGCAAAGCAACAAATTTTATGCACTTTGAATCAGAGTTTAAAAGATGTCCTGAATTATGGGCTGTTTCAGCCTGCCAGCAATGGGAGAGATGGGAAATTTCTGGATGAGGAACGACTCCTTAGGGAATATCCACAACCGGTGAATAAAGGTGTTCCCTCCTTAGAGGTATTTTAATATAACTATAATGATTTTAAAGCTTTACTAACTGAAACATTTTAAATCTATACCGATATCAGTAAAGCCTTTGATGTTCTAAATGGATGTGAATTGCACTCATGAAGTAGTGATCAAAGGGCTGATCTTTCAGCTTTGCTCACACAAGTAATGTTGTTTGTTTCAATGAGGATATTTTATGTATCATTTGTGTAAAAATTACAAGATCAGGCCCGATGATTTTGTGTGATGGTGTACCAGCTCTTCAATGCTAGAAACCTGTCAGGATCCAGGAGGGGGGAACCGGGGGTGGAAGCCCACCCTGCACTTACCCTGCAAAGACAGGTTCTGTCTGGCTTGGCTTTCAGCTCTGGGCCTTGCAGCTGGACGTATAGGACAACCTGAGTGTGCCAGGTCACAACCCCTCCGCCCCCGCCCCAAAATGGGGCTGGAACCACCATTTGGGAAACAGGACTCTAGGGAACTGTTAGTGAACTCTATCCACATAGACCAATTATGTCATACACATGAGTGTTTTAGAAATCGCTCTCCCGCCGCCACCACTAGTGTGCAGTACCCCACCCACTGCTTAGGCCTACCCTTAGTATGGGCAATCTGAAGTTCGAGTAAAATAAGGGAAACAGTAGATTATCTTGAAATGTTTTCTTCTCTATTAAGGCTATTTCCTAACTTACACAAGTTACGCTCTGATTTTTATATGTAATACTTCCTACAGTGAGTTGGAAATTACTCAACTTCCTCTGGAGGAAAGGCCAAAAAACTGTAGCTGACAGGGAAAATAAGTGGAATTTGCAGGTCTGACCTCAGTAGATTTACATTAGTCTCAAACTAGCGTAAATTAGAAATCAGAGCCCTACTTACTCAACCAGTTGAATTCTTAGAGTCAGTCACAATGATTCTGCTATAGCCCTGAACAAAATAAATAATCACTATATTTAAATCTACGGTGCATTTGTTACCATACTATTTTAACAGTATAGGATTTGTCAGCAGAATTCCTTTATGTCCAATAAATGGGAAAAGGATCTTTTTTTTTTCTGTAGTGTTCAAGTACTTAGGGACAAATGTGTTGTGCTTGAAAAGTTGATACTCAGGCCATTTGCAAAACAAATTCCCTATCTAAAATTTACATTGCACTCTTTGGATTTTATCTAGTAAACAAAGATAGATTTTTGTTTCTGTTTGAAACATGTAATTACCAGTTCAGAGAGAAATGTAGCATGTTGAGAGCATGAATAGAGCTTAGTAGACTCTTAATGAACACAATGAGACAGAAATTCTAGAGAAAGCTAATATCTAAAGATAGGCAGTGGGGGAAGAGTACGGAAAATATTTTTGAACTTCAGACATATTCAAGAAAGATGATGTACCAGCTAGTGAAGGGACCTTATGTATTAGCATACAATACTATATTCGCAATAAAAATAGTAGAAAATAAAACTGTTGCAATACTAGTAATCCAACAAAATAGAAAAACAACAAAACTGACTAAGGATTTTTATTTTTTAACATTGAATGCTCGTATATGAGGGAAAGCAGGTTTAAGTAGAGGAAGATGAGGTGGTAGGTGGAGGTTCTGATGGAGACTTCTGGTCATGCCTGGCTGCAGGGCCAGATAAACTCTTCTGGGTACCCTGAGGCTGTTAGATTTTGTGTGGCCCCCTAGGCACCGAGGTGGGGTCAAAATGATGGGCTCAGAGTGCAGGAGGGGGCTGTGGGTTGAGACAGGAGTGATGTGAGGAAGGTAGTTAGGGCTCTGATTAGGGGCATGGGCTTGGTCTGAGGTTCAGGCATTTGGGGTGCGGGAGGGGCCCAGGGATTTGGAGTATAAGGGGGGGCTCTGGGCACTAGGTGGGGCTGAGGTGCAGGGCCTGGGTGGGAGTTAGGTGGTGTGAAAGGGCTCAGGCCTGGGGGTAGCAGGATGGGGGACAGGGTGCTTCCCTGGGGCAGCTTCCCCTTGGTGGTACGGGCCTCGGGGAGTGGAAGGAGAAGGTGCAGGCACCACCCCATGCAGCTCCCCTTGTCCCTGATTCCTAGCTAATGGATGCAACAGGGCTGAGCCTGCTGGTGAGGGAAGCAGGGTTGTTTCCCAGCCCTTGCCCCCGCAGCCTGGAAGGCAGTGTGTGAAGCTGTGTCACCTCTCTGCCAAGCAGGGCTAAAACACAGAGTGTTTAGTGGCTAAGGGGGACCCTGCAAAAGATCTGTCCTTTTTGGTGACCCGGAGATCTTTTTGTGGGGCCCACCTTAGGCCAGGACCTTCCTTAATCCTGGCCAGTTGCTCCCCAATGAGCTTAGCACTGGCTCCTACTTGCTCCCATCTCCACTCCTCCCATGGGCTCAGCACTGGCTCCAGCCTCCCCCAGTGTCCAGCCCCCACTCACCAGGAGGCAGTGAGTGGTGTGAGCTCAGGACGGAGGACTCTGGGAGAGCTGGGAGCAGCTTCAAAACTGGTGTCTGTAAAGAAATGGCACTTTATACCATTGCTTCTCCCCAGCTGCCAGCTGCATGGCTACCCGCCAGCTCCTCTGGAGTCCTACGCTCATGCCACTCACCAAATCCTGATGAGTCGGGACTAGGTGCAGAGACTGGGGAGTGTGGGGGGGGGGTGTGGCCAGAAAATGAGTATGAGGGCTGCTGAAGTCAGTGATGAGCCTGTGGTGGGGATGGCTGACCAGGGGCTGCCAGAGTTCATGCTGAGCCATGGGCAGCGGCTGGGCAGCCGGAGGATAGGGCTGGCTGCAGTACTCTGGCCCGTGCTCACACTGCTCTTTGTCTCCTGTGCCTCTTGTCTGCTCTCCTGAGGCTGCAGATGAGCCTTTGTATGTGTGAACGTTCATAACTTAAACATGCGTAACTCAAGTAGTGTGTGTAATCCTTACTCAATAACATCAGTAGAATCACTCCTGTTAGTAACAGTTTTCAGGGATGGGCCTTATTTCTAGGTTTAGAATCGTTCTGAAGATTTTTTTTTTAAGGCATGTTTTACATTTTCACGTTTCTGCAATTCCATTTTCTGTCTGTGGCTGGAAGTGAAGCGCTGAAATGTCTTCAGAAAAAGCTCTTCACATGGTATTTCCAGTCCATTTGTGTAGATTCAAGGGACCAAACACATACCTCATGTAATTTCATTGACTTGTGTGTAGTTACACCAGGATGAATTTGCCTTACAATGATAATAGAATTTTAACAGTACTGTTCCAAGCATTCTAACTTCTGGATATTTATTTAAACTGTACTCCCCAGCTCTTTTTTTAAAAAAAAAAATTTGTCCAAAGCTACATTACTGACACACTTTCTGATAATTTCTGATTTTTTCACTGTTAACTATGGTATGAATTTTTGACTTAATTGTTTTTGTTTCCCTGTCAGTTTCGATACAAGAAGAGAGTGTATAAACAATTAAATCATGATGAAAAACAGCTGGCCAAGCTTCATACAAAGGTATGTCCATTTTCTGAAAGATAGCAGCTGACATGGAAAATACTAATTCAAATACACAATGGCCCTCAGATTAGAATCCTTTGATTGTTAGTCTAAAACCTACATACAGATTGCAGTCTGGATAGTTCCTGTGTTGATCTTGCAGATCTCTGTTCATGTGAATAGGGCCACTGAAATCAAAGGGCCTTGCGAGTCAAGCCTGCAGAATTTGGGTTTTGTATTCAGTGCACCGGGGTGCTCAGTTTTCTCCAGATCGTCTCATGAAGTTGTCTCATGGATTCCTTGCCCCTCACAATGGACTGGACAATATCAAACAGCTTTGTGACAACCAATGCAGTTGCTTGAGAGGACAGGTGATATTTTAGTGGAGTATCTCATGTCATTTAGCACTGGGAAAATAAGGGGAAGATCTGCATGGATAGTGAGTGGTCCAGTGACTACAATTTGAGAATTTTTCTTGGACTATATTTCACAGTGTTTGATTTTGTCATAAACTTACAAGTCATTTTATATGAACGTTATATAATTATATAAACCCAGCCAGTTTTCAGTATATCACCAGTTTTCTAAATATTAACATACAGTTCTTTAAAGGCACTTACAGGGTGGATCAATTGTAGGGTGACCATTTGTCCCATTTTTACGGGACAGTCACTTATTTAAGCTGTCTCACAGGCATCCCAACATTTTTTAAGAAAATGGGCTAAATGTCCTGTATTTTGTGGGGCTCCTCTTTCCTGGCACCCAGTGTCTCAAGGTGGCAGCCCCCACTGCCAGGGGACACCTCTGCTGGGTGGCTGCCCCATTCCCTGGCACCCCACAGAGGCAGACCCTGCTTCTGGTGAACTCTGCCATGGGGTGGCCACATCATTCCCTCATACTCCCCTGCTGGGAGGTTGTGGAGCCCTCATCTTCCACTCCCCCTCATCAGGAGGCTGCAGAGCCCCCATTTCTGGTGCCTCACTATGGAGTAGCTGTCCCCATCGCCGAAGAGCCCTGACATGAAACAGCAGCCCCCCATCCCTGGAGGACAGTGTCCCTTATTTGCCATAGGGCAAAGTGATCGCCCTAATTAATAATGCTGCCCAACTATGAGTCTGATTTCTTTCAGAATAGGACCTCTAGTAATTATTTTTCCTGAATGTTGCAAGAAGTGTATTCTTTTTTTTTTTTTTTTTTTTTAATTTTGGCCATTCTATTCCATAAAATCTGTGCTCTTACTAAGTACAGTTTAGAGCCGGATCTTCAGCTGGTGTAAACTGGCACTGTTCTATCCAGCTGAAAATCTCTTTCAACTGGACTATTCTTTGTACAATCTGAGGACTTTCAGTCATCACTCTTTGTTTCAGACTAATTTGAGAAAATTTATGGATCATGTCCACCACCTCTCTGTGGAAAAAATCACAAAGATGTTGGATCGGGGACTGGATCCCAACTACCATGATCTAGAGAGTGGAGGTAAGAGGTTAATGTAGTCAGCAAAATAAAGCATCTTGGATTTACTGTATAAACAAAACCAAATCCCAACTGCTGAATCTACTGCCGTTTAAGGACTTAGTTTCAACAACCTGTATAGTTCCAGTAGTTTGAGTGGACAAGCTAATAGTTTGTTTTATGATATTTTAGTGGAGTAGTTTATAAGCTTTATACTTAAAACTAACAATTAAAATATTTTTAAATAGTTCTAAATACGTTTTTGTTATTGTTGCTCCTATATTTTTTCCCACATTGTATTCTTTTTGCCTCTAGAAACTCCACTAACGTTGGCAGCTCAGCATGACAATACTGTAGAAGTGATCAAAGCTCTGAAAAATGGAGGTGCACATCTAGATTTCAGAGCCAAAGATGGAATGACAGCTTTGCACAAAGCAGTTAGAGCCAAGAACCAAGTAACCCTCAAGGTAAATTCTTATGGGGCCAAATTACACAGAAAGGAAAATGCTTTAGAGTTAATTATCATATTGTCCTTGATGGATCTTTGAATTTGTGCATACTTAAGTATTAACCCTTAGGCTTTTGACGTTCAGGATTTGTGTTCAACAAAGGGCTCTTTCACTTCAGAAGCTTACGTTTCAAGAAGTGATAGGGGAAACAGACACCAGGTTTACACTAGAGCCTTACAATGACCTAGCTGTACCAATGCAGTTGCACTGCTGTACAATATCTCAAGTAACTGCTCTATGCCAAAGGGAAAGTGCTCTTCGGTCGACATAATCAAATCACCCCCAAAGAATGGAGGTCGCTATGTTGGCAGGAGAAGCTCTCCCTCCAACATAGCACTGCACACACTCCCACTTATGCTGGTGAAACTTAAGGTGTTCGGGGAGGTGAGTTTTTTCAGCCCAAGAGACATACATTTTGCTGACATAAGTGATAATGTAGACATGGCTTTAACCTTGTGCACTGAAAAATGGTGTAAGATCTGTCTGCAGGAAAGGAGCCTAGTGTTTATTGCTGTTTATTGCTCTTTGAAAGTGAATGCCAATAGCATGGATTACAGATTTTATCTATTTTTTTTCATGCTGACCCCTTGGGTTTGGCTTTTTTTTTTTCATTCTAGATTAAATCTTGTGTTTATGAAATTGCATAATTGCAGGATTTCAAATTATGTAACATTTTTGGTAAGGCACACTGCAGCTGAAAATTGACCGAAAGCCACAACATGATTAAAACACCAAATTTTTCAACTCAGTAACAGAAAAGGTCGTGGACAGTCTTTGCTACATATGTTGTCAGTGGTGCATCTGCAGATCCCCTTCGTATCGAAGCTAAGGATCTACTCATGATCCCTCACATAGTGCACTAACTGCCTGAATTACCATATGGCATGACTCTTCTGAGGATGTCTGTGCTGCATCCCATTCAGCAAGCTTGTGTAAACAGTTACAAAAATGCCTCCTACTAAACATCACTTTGGAAAATATAGAGCAAGTCCTTCAGTTATTTGCTCAGACATGTTCACAATTTATAATTACTTGTAGACTCTCTTAGAACTTGGAGCATCTCCTAACTACAAGGACAGCTGTGGATTGACACCACTATACCACACAGCTGTAGTAGGAGGGGACCCTTATTGTTGTGAACTTCTACTTCATGAACATGCTACAGTCAGCTGCAAAGATGAAAATGGATGGCAAGAGATTCATCAGGTAAGAAAGATAATTTTTTCATTAGATTTTATACTTTGCTGTGCATCTGTTAAGTCAGGAAATGTGTGTGAAAAGGATTCCATATTCTGTAAAACGTTTTAGCTGTGTCTACAATGGCCAATAATTTTGAAATATCTAGCCCTCTTTCGAAAGACCACGTGGAGTGTCTACACCTTTAACGTGATTGTTCGAAAGAAAATCAGAGGAATGCGGTGCAGCTTTTGAAAGCGTTCCTCCAATCCTGTATTAGGAAGAGCACGTCCTTTCAAAATAATCTTTCGAAATAGAACCTGTATAGATGCTCCGCCGTCTGCTCTTTCAAAAGAGGAGTCATCCGTGGCACTGGCCATGGAGGACTGTGGAGACACCCTGCGCGTCCGGCTGTGTTTAAAGCCCCATGATCCTGGAAAGCCCTGTGCAGGAAGCTGAGAGCATGCTTGCCGCTGCTGTAGCATGAGTTACTCCAGCATGCCTCACAGCCACCCCAGCAAGAGTGAACAAAAGCCATGGCTAGTAGCCAGCCTCTGCAGCAGCCCCAATGCCCCCCTCCAAGTGACCACAGGGTACCCTGGAGCCAGGGACCTTTTCAAAATAAAGATGCCCTCCTGGACTGAGCCTGAGGTGAGGGACCTGCTGGGGCTGTGGGAAGATGAGGAGGCCCAGAAGCAGATGGGGGGGCAGGAGGCAAAATGCGGCTGCATTTGCCTGGCTTTCCAAGCATCTGGCAACCTGAGGGCACCCTTCATGCACCGCCAACCAAGTGCACAGCAAAGTGAAAGAGCTGCGGCAGTGTTATGCCTGGGCGAGGGATTCTGCTGGCCACTCAGGGGCAGGTCCTGGGGCTCAGGGAAAGTTCCTCCCCAACATCCCTCCTGGACACTGCGTTGGAGGAACTGCACCTGTGGCAGAGGAGGGGCTGAGACTGGCAATCCAGAAGACAGAACTGGCACTGCTGAGGTCTCCAGCAATGAGGGAAACCTCATAATAGGCATATTGTCCCAGTCATCAAGCCGTGCTACAGCCAGCTGGGCATTGGGAGACCTTGGGGAGGAACCTTCCACTAAGTACACAGTGGAGCACACGTCCCAGCTTTTGGGTAGCAGGGGCACCACAGCCGGCAGTGGGCCACCCACACGCCCAGCATTCACAGGCCAAGTGCAGCACAGGTGGCCGTGGCTACCATATTTCCAAAACAGCTGCTGGCAACATCTACCCTGGGATCCACCTCACCCCTCCCAATGCTGGGTAAGTGACCTGAGCATGCCTTCCCTCCATTATGACAGTCCCGATGGTGGCTTGTCCATGCCAAACTGGTGCCCCACAGACTGGTAGCTGTCCAGGGTGGCCAGCTTCCCGATGGTGATCACCGCCGGTTTTTCAAGCGGTAGAGCAGGCCTTGTGCCGGTGTCCTGGTGCCTCAAGCTGGGGGTAAGCCATTTACAGAGCTCCTGGAATGTCTGCTTGCTCATTCAGAATTTCTGTAGCCATTGGGTGTCCTCCCAGTCCTCCAGCACCAGCCGCAACCACCAGTCACAGCTGCTAAAGTGGCTTCAGAGGTGCCATGGGGCTCCAGATGGTCCCTGGTGTGATACCGGGTCAAGGAGCTCCAGGGCTCTGGCAGGAGGTTCACTCATGTGAGGAGTTGGTGGGCGGCAGCAAGCAATGTGGTGAGGTGGCCTACTAAGGCGCGGAGGATGGCCAGCTCAACGAGAAGGAGCCACTGCTGGGGGTCCAATGGGACAGGCTTGAATACCCCGTCATGTCTGTGCAGGGGCTATGTGGGCCTGAGTGAGTGCAGGGCCGGGGTGTTAGAGAGGGGCCCTTTAACAGAGGAGCTGACTGCGGGCCCTGGAAGGGCTTGTCAGCCATATAACAGGGTCGCAGCATTCCCTTGCTCCACTCTTTTGAAAGAGCAGCCGTGGGTGTGTGGACGCTCACTTTTGGAAGGGTGGATAGCAGGAGCCATCTGCTTTTTGTGTGTAGACAAGCTCTTTTGAAAGATGATTTTTTGGATTATATCATCCAAAAGATGGTCTTTCGAGTAGCCTTTATGTATATGGGGATTTCTTTTTCTTTTTGTTTTGTTTACTGCCATGGAGTTTGCTGTTAGGCAAACAAATATTCAGTCTATTATATTTTGCAGCAGTCAAGCCTCACAGTTTCTATGGCATTGTTGCACAAATGACTGCTCCAGTTGGCTGCTATTGCACATTCCATTAGCGGGCTCTTGGAAATCTGAACTGTAGCATTCTGTTAGGAATGTCCCAGTACAAAAGTATTGCTGGATCTTTCTTTTTCAGATGCCATTTTCAGTTACCTTGGTAATCCTGCTTGTTCCTTTATACCAGAATACTTTAACCTTAGTCATTGGTGGTAATATAATGAATGTGTGTCTGTACACATCCAAGGGTAGGAAAGGTGTCCCTGGCTTGTACAAATCCAAGGGTAGGAATGGTGTCCCTGGCCTCTGATTGTCAGAGGCTGGAGATGGATGGCAGGAAACAAATCGCTTGATCATTGTCTTCGGTGCACCCCCTCTGGGGCACCTGGCACTGGCCACTGTTGGCAGACAGGCTACTGGGCTGGACAGACCTTTGGTCTGACCCAGTATGGGCATTCTTATGTTTTTATGTTCTTACCTACCTGGCTCTGAAATCTCTTAGGCTATGACTAGACTATTGTTGTTATTTTGGGATATAAACGTACCCTGAAATAGCAATTCCATGGCTAAATGTTATTTTGAGTGTAGTATTCCATTTCTTCATCAAGAGAAGGGTGGTGGAAACCTCAAAATACCTCTTATTTTGAACTTCGGTCCCATTTCGATGGTACCAAGTTTGAAATAAGGTAACTTGAAATACCTTATGTAATGTACAAATTGCATTAAGTTATTTCTAGTTATTGCTACAGTGTAGCTGTTGCCTTAGTGTGCTGTACTGAAGGCTGTTGCTCACTGAGGGGCTTGTCTATACTTACCAGAAGATTGACACGCTGCAGTCAATCTTCTGGAGTTCGATTTTTGCGCTTCTGGTGAAGACATGGCAAAATTGACCTCATTGGGTTTGCCTGTCGACCCATGTACTCCTTGCTATCCCATTGAGTAAGGGATGTTGTTGTGAGACTAAAGAGGCTCAGATGTCACTAGGGAAGCAAGTCGAATCTGCTACATTGATTCTAGCTATGCAAATGCTGTAGGTAGAATTGAATATATGAAATCAACTTATTTCCCTAGTATAAACTTACTCTTCTTTTGCCCTAACCAGTTCAGAATATTTTTACTTTCTTTCTTGTAGATAAAAAGTTTCAAATGACTTTTCCCCTTCCTTCATAATTGGGTCTTCCTGGATGCTCTATTAAAGGTTGTGTACAATATTTGGTAGATAGGTGTGTTTGCTGCGATCTGGTCCACGTTTGAAAGTGATTTAGGGCCTTGTTTAATCTCAGTATGCCTTAGGCTTTGAGGTAGCCACTGGTGCAGCATGATTATTTTGCAGGTATTGCTTGTTCACCTTTGCAACAACAACCAGGAGTGTTCCTTTAGGAAATGATGAGCATCCTGTCACTGGATTCCAAAGGCCCAGTTATCCCTTTCTTCTTAGAAGTCCATGTGATTTGTTAAGATGCTCTTTGCCCGAGACTTGTTTTTTCTTAGGCCTTTTTTAAAATATTTTCATAATAGGCCTGAATTTCCTCTCTAACACCTTCAAATAAGGGATTTGGCAGTAGTGTACTTAAAGTACATGAAATGCAATAGTGGGTTGTGGCATTTTTAAGTCTAATTGCCGTATTAAGAGAAAAAGGTATCTAGCTTACAAGAAATCAACATAAAACCAATAACATCTGGCATTGCTGGTGTTTCCCTGTGGAAGAATATAGCTGCCAGTTGAGACAAAAGGATTGGAATGATTGTGTTATGGTCATCAGATTCTGGATAATTTTGTTGCATTAACATGAGACAAGAAATGAAGGAAGCTCTGTGTGTGTGTGTGTGTGCGCGCGCGCAGGCGCGCACATGTACAAAAGCTACAGCAAAAAGTTTCTTTCCTGGAAGTTCCACTGCTACTTGAATAAAGTGATATAAATGACATATATGTCCTGTGGTAGATCTCCACACAGGTCTCAGTTTCACACTTCATACCTGATTCCTGGAGTTGTTGAGCATATTTACCTCATGCTAATGGTGCTCACCGTCTTACTGTTTGGACCTCTGGAAGGTTTAGGTGCAGGATTACCCTGGCCTTGGGCAACATTTTGGAGTGAATTAAAGTTTAAAAAAAAAAAAAAGATTACCATGGAAATGCATTTGAGATAGAATAGAAGCTTCTTTTGAGATACAGAATTGGCTTGGTATATGCTACGTCTACATGTGAAGCCTATGTCGAAGTAGCCTATTTTGATGTGGTGACATCGAAATAGGCTATTTCGATGAATAACGTCTACACGTCCTCCAGGGCTGGCAATGTCGATGTTGAACATCGACGTTGCGCAGCACCACATCGAAATAGGCGCAGCGAGGGAACGTCTACACGCCACAGTAGCACACATCGAAATAAGGGTGCCAGGCACAGCTGCAGACAGGGTCACAGGGCAGACTCAACAGCCAGCCGCTCCCTTAAAGGGCCCCTCCCAGACACACTTGCACTAAACAGCACAAGATACACAGAGCCGACAACGAGTTGCAGACCCTGTGCATGCAGCATGAATCCCCCGCTGAAGCAGCAGCAGCCAGAAGCCCTGGGCTAAGGGCTGCTGCACACGGTGACCATAGAGCCCCACACGGGCTGGAGAGACAGCATCTCTCAACCCCCCAGCTGATGGCTGCCATGGAGGACCCCACAATTTCGATGTTGCGGGACGCGGATCGTCTACACGGTCCCTACTTCGACGTTGAACGTCGAAGTAGGGCGCTATTCCGATCCCCTCATGAGGTTAGCGACTTCGACGTCTCGCCGCCTAACGTCGAAGTTAACTTCGAAATAGCGCCCGACGTGTGTAGCCGCGACGGGTGCTATTTCGAAGTTAGTGCCGCTACTTCGAAGTAGCGTGCACGTGTAGACACAGCTAATGTGTGCTCGTAGGCAAATATCCTAGGATAACAAACCACGTTTTCTGCCCTGAATGCCTGCTTTTCCATATCATCACAGCCTCTTGAGTACCCATTTCTTTTCCTCCTTTTGTTTAGGAAGTAGAAGGTGAGTATGAATTGCAATGTTTGGACTTGGAGCCAAGCTCTTCCAGAGTTCCAGGGAGTATAGATTTGGATTATTTGTTTGGGTCCATATGTATCAGGAAGTAAGTGAAAGTTTAGCTAATTATACTTGTGGGATTTTTGAGAGATGGGGATTGGAGGTAGGTAAGCATTTCTTTTGATTTCCTCAAAAGTCAAGGTGATGGTGGTGAGAGGAGATTTTCTTCTGAAGGATGGGCTCAACAGCAATCTCTGAAAGAACAAAGAAAAGTCCCCTCTGTATGCAAATGCCAATTGACACATTTAATGTAATTATTCCTTTCACTAAAAGACTGTAGTTTCCAAAGCCATCTTCTTGGCACTAATCCTAGATAAATCAAGGAAGTTTACATCTGGATTATGAGTTAATTGAGCAATCCATGCTCAGTAAGCAACAATGTCTGTGTTGTTCTCTGAAATGTGAAAGCGGGCACTGTAAAGCAATCCCAGTTCTAACAACCACTGGAGTCCACAAAACTCCTGCTCAGCGTTTGTCTACTCCTAAATTCACTTGGCGTGTAAACATTTGCTGAAAAAGTTCCCTAGGCACCTATTCGTCTATCTCTATCCATAGGCACTGCTGCCTCCCTCTAGTCATCAGTGCATCTATCTGCTGCCTAAGCCCCAGCATGATCTATGACTATTTCATGAGGTGAATTGAAAAATGTATTTATCATTTTCACTTTGCAAATATTTGTAATAAAATAATATATAGTGATCAGTATACGTTTTGTATTATGTGTTATCATTGAAATCAATATATTTCAAAATGTAGGACAATATCCAAAAATATGGAATAAATTTTAATTGGTATTCTATGGTTAACTCCATAGGATAACTGTTGGATATTGGCCAGGTCAGTTAACATCAGTTCCCCATCTGTAAAATGGGGTTAATAAAACTTCTCTACCTTGCAGGGGTGTTCAGAGGATCAGTGTATTACAGATTCTGAGACATTCATGTACTATGGTAGCTGGAGACAGATAAGTAGCTAAGTTGGATAGACATACATAATGTTACGTTTTCCTGCAGATTATTAATTAATGACAGTTATTCATCAGGTAAATTTTGTGAATAATTCATAGTTTCATTCAATGAACAATTCAATCCACCTTTTTAGTATTTGAAATTTGAGCAGTTTTATCTGGCCAAATAATTGACTGGATCAAAGTCAGACCCTCTGTATGCAGCACTTCTGCAGTTACTGTTGAATTTAAAAGTGGCTGCATCTACATTATGAGATAAATTCAAATTTAATTCAGTTAGCTTGATTTTACCATGTGACTGTCTTCACTGTAAAAACCATTAGGTCGATTTAGGGTGCACTAATCTCGAGATTACAAAATCACAGTTACCTGATGGGTATAGCGTCAAGTTCAAATTCAAAAGTTTGATTAAAGGCCAGTGTGGAAGCACCATGTCTTAAAATCGAGTTTATTAGCCTCCAGAGGTGTCCCATATGTACCCCACAGTGCTCCACTCTGTTCTCTGTTCTCCAGGTGCACAGAAATTAGAGAACAGGAAGACGGTGAATTTCAATTCAGGACCAGGAAGCCTGTGGCTGTGGGGTCATGTTTGTATGAGAGCCTGAGAAACATCTGTCTTTCTTTGCTATTAGTTCTGTGAGCTCATCTACCCATTGCACAGAGCCCCAACACAGATTTCGTGTTTGTCTTTACACTTGGTATTTTTTTCTGCGCTACCTGGTACTAGTCTCTGCCTCACCACACTCCATGGCAGCAAGACTATTGGGGGGTTCGTGCTTGTATAAGAGGCCAAGAAACTTCCCCTCAGTGGTTTACATTTGTGCTTGCTCCCTCACCTCCCTGACAGGTACCACACATTTGGGGTCTTTCCTGCGCTCAACCACATCACATGGTTAGCCCCCAACCCAATAACAAGGCATGCCTCTCATTCGGTGCTGACCATGCTGCCAGGCAGCACCATGTCCTGGCTTGCGCATAGTTAGGGTTCCAAGGATGGGAAAGATTTTTGGGGGCTTGCAGCCATCTGCGGGGAAGTCTCCCCTGTCAGTTAACATTTTTGGGGGCTTGCAGCTGTCTGATGGGAATATTTCAACTGGCCCTCCACTAAACATATTTTCGGGGCCCTTCTGCTCCCGGGGAAGTCACCCCTGGTGGCTGTAGTTTTAGGGCATTGCTGGCACTGGGGGCACTACTTCAGCTGGCCCCTCACTGAAAACCCCCCATGCCTCCCACCCCACCAAGGACCCAGGGGGCTAGCTTGCACCCAGGGGGAAGTCTCTCCTGGTGGCTAAGATTGTCAGGGCCTTTCTACCTCCAGTAGGAAGTCCCCATGGCAGCTATGAATTGTGGGCGCTTGCAGCCATCCAGGGGGATTACTTAACTGCCCCCCGACTGAACCTCCCCCGCATTCCCCATGCCCCAACAAGGACTCAATGGGAAGTCTTCCCTGGCGGCTATGAATTGCGGGGCCTGGCTGCCGCATGGGGAGCAGGTCAAATGGCCCTGAAGCCACAGGCCCTGAAACCCACAGCCAAAAAAAAGAGTTTTGGGGACCATGTCTACTGGCCATTCAACCTCCCAAATACCAAACCGCCCCACAATGGCAATGAAATTTGCTGAGCCCCATCCTCTGTGTTGGCAATGCCTGTCTAATAAAGAGGGAAGACAAAAATCTTTTTTCCTAGCCTTTTCTATCTTCTTTTTTCTAACTTTGGACTCCTTTGCACAGGGAAGTGTGTGTGGCGGGCCAGTTGAGAATACAGATTGTGCACAGAAGCTGTATAATGGACTGGGAACCCAAAAACCCTGTCCTCAGCAACTTTTTTTTTCCCCCAAAAACTTTGCTGTGTATTCTTTCTTCATGTTTTTCATTGTCCCTGTATTATTTTCAGGGATCAGATGTAATCAAGGGAGTGGAGACAGTCAGTGGAGGATCAGTTGAGAACACAGACTGTTCACAGAAGCTATATAATGAACTGGGAACCCAAAAACCCTCCCCTCAACAACTCCCTTTTTTTTCCCCAAATCTGTACTATCTACTCTTTCTTCATGCTTTTAATTGTCCCTGTGTTATTTACAGGGATCAGATGCAATCAAGGGTTGGGGGGTACAGTCAGTGGAGGGCCAGTTGATAAGACACACACCTGATGATTTTTATAAAATCTTTCATAATTCAGTTACAGCTACAGTTTTAAAAAGCAATTCAGTTATAGAAGAAAGATTTCTGTGCATTTGGCAATCTTTGTTGATGTACTACTTTTCCTTCCGTCCACCTGGAAAAATGGACATTTGCTTACTATGGGATGGGAATGAGGGCAATGCAGTGTGGGAAGATGAAGTCAAATACCAGCAAAAATACCCAGAATGCTATGAGTATGAAGGAACTGTGGGATAGGTCCCCATGATGCACTGATGCAACAGTCAATGTGTGCCAATTGAGTGTGGCAGCAATTAAGTCGACTTTGTGAGGAGCACGTGTGGAGGTCAGGATAGTCAAATTTCGAATTCATAAAATCCAGCATTACAAAATCAATAGTAATACATGCTAATTTATCTCATAGTGTAGATGTAGCCTAAATCATGTTTTACTGAGTTATGTTTTGCAATGATTTTGACTCCTCTGTATATAATACATATTTCTAAAGTATACTTGTGTAGCTCTTGTGATCACAATTCAGAGGAAGATATTCAGAAGCAACCAACATTTTGAAAAATCATTGACTTAAAATAATTTGGCTAATCTAATTCCCCAACATATCCTCATTCTTTAAAAGCAGCGTTCAGAAATCAGATCATCTTCAGTGCCACCTAGTGTCATCTCTCCAAAAAAGCTTGATTTTTTTTTTTTTTTTTTACTCTAATGGTCATAAACTGAAAATATATTATTTCAGTCAAATATGCAGCATATTAATTTACAGGTTTTTGATCATAGTTTCTGCAGGTGAATGAATATTTTGTCTTGGTTTTGTTGCATACAATTCCCACTGCATTAATAGGAGTAACAAATCCATGTTGATAGGTAATAGTACCAAATTATGGGTCTTACTGCATCGTAGGTTGTTACCCTTCAGACTCTTAAGGTCACGTTCAACTTTATGCATACAAAGACTCCCATTGATTTCCAAGTTAATGTGCAACTTGAACTCCTGTATATGTTTTTTTTTGTTTTGTTTTTTTCCTAAGATCTGGGCTTTATGCCTGAATTGGGCTTCCATGGAAGCTAGTGGGAGTTTCTTCCAAAGACTTCAATGAGGGTTGGGGGGTGGATCAGATCATTGTCCTAATTCATGTTTACTATATCAAATATTACGTTCAAGTAACATTTTATTTTAATTGTAAAGTGTTTCTGGGGCCAACTCAGGCACCTAATATCAGCTGTTATGCACAGAACCCAAGTGTAGGTCCTGAACCCTTCCTGTGTTGAATATAGGAACGTTGCAGTGACAGCACTCGACTCTTGGAAAAGGAGATGTGTCACTTGCTAATGACTGGCTTCCTCAGATGTAAGGGCACTCTCTTGGCAGGGTCAGAACTGTACTGAGAGAAGGATTATTTCAAGGTTGACCTCATGAAGGAGAAATAAAGGAAAGGAATGTTGGGAGTGGTGTCACTTGGTGTTCCCACAGGGATTCTAGAATCACACAGAACAACTGAGAATTAGGCCCTTAGGGAATAACATATTCTTGTATGAAGAAATGTGTAATGGGGATATTTACTTGGTACAGTAATACCGTATTGTAATCAAAATGTTAAATTTATGTCTTTATAGGCTTGCCGCTATGGACATGTCCAGCATTTAGAACACTTACTTTTCTATGGAGCAGATATGGGAGCACAGAATGCCTCAGGAAATACAGCATTGCATATTAGTGCCCTTTATAGCCAGGTGAGTTATCCTTCTTCTGGAGTGTTGTATTTCTGTGCCTTTTTAGTGGAGTTTTTTTTTAGTCTGTCATTGAAACATACGAAGTAGAGCAGAACAGGAAATCTTGCATTTATGAAAAAAAATTTCATGCTAAATTGGAATGAAGTCAATAAATGCAAGGATTTTCATGGGAAATAAATTTTAGAAAAATTTCAGACCAACAGGTCATCCATGGAGGTACAGAGAGTTTCTGACTGTTTCCAGAAACTTAATTATGAATTAAATAAGAAATGCTTACTAGAGAAATACTAGAAAAAAATTGTCTCCATTGACTGTACAAGGTAGGTCTAAGTCTCTTCTGCTTTGTATCTTATGTAGTCATTTACAACTGTGTAAATAGGTAAAAAAAACATAGCCATTTAGATTTGACAGCATTTTGCGTTAAATATGCGTAAGTGTGAATGAACTCCTACAGGTAAAAACCATGTCTGGATCTTTGTTTGCTAATAATTTGATGGGAATTATGTAAACCCTAGTTGGAGGTCAGCATTAACTATCAAAAAGTATCATAGAAAAATTGAATTTGTCTTTTGAGAATGGATTTTTGTTACTCTATTGGGTCATGTTCTGACTTTTCCAGAGCTAGTGTAAGGGCCAGATTCTACAAAAATACTAGCATAAGGTCATGTGGATCTGTCCCTAAATTCAGAGTAAATCTGTCAAAGTTAATGAAATTAATTTATGCAGAAATGAGTCAGATCAGAATGTGTCTGGAACATAACTATTTGTGACTGTTGGGGGTAAATTTAACTGTTACTGATGAGATTACTTTTCTCCAGTAATAAGGCTTTCAGTTCAGCAAGGCATTTACACAAGTACCTAAATTGAACATGAGAGTAGTATCATGGATTTCCCTGGCACTGCTCGCATAAGAGGACTATTCAGATACTTGAATTTAAGCATGTTTTCTAGGCCTCCATTCAATGAGGCATTTAATGACTGATTGATGGGAAGGTAGAGCCAACCTTTGCCCTCACGTATACCTGGTAAAGGGATTGCATGAATTGTAAATGATGGTAGAGTTTGACCCTGAGCAGATCAACTAAATGAAAGAGTGCAGGGAAGACACTCTTTAAAATATAGCTCTATGTATCTGCAGTGTTTTAACAATTATGGGCTAGTCTGCAGTGAGTGGTTATGCAAGTGTTTTAAAATGCTTGCTATCACTCTGAGTTGTCTGTGCAAAGGCTATTCTGATGTGGAATCCACACGGAGGTTGAACCTCTCTAGTTTGGCCCCCTCGGGGCCTGACCTGTGCCAAATAAGAGAATTTTCCAAACCACAGGAGCTCAATATTGTCTAGCAGCATTACCAACACTTCCACTGCTTATTACGGTCTTAGAAGACATTTAGGGGTAAATTACAGCTAAATAACAGCATAGAACACTGAGAGCCAGGACTGGTGGCTGTAAACAGACTTTATGGGACCACAGGAAACTTGGCCACACCCTTACCCTTAAGTGGACAGCTAGCTAACTAAAAAAATGCTGGACTACAGATGTTGCTGGATGAGAGTGTGCTGGGTTAGAGCCATTCAGGTTATATTAGGCAGAGAGCAGAAGTTGAGTGTCTGATTCCCTTGCCTGGCATGCAAGTGCACAGGGGTTAGGAGGCAGCAGGGTTTGCAGAAACCTCCATGCACTAGCAAGCAGAGCAAAGTGGACTTGGGGACACATTTGGTTCTTCTGGTGGTAGGAACGATGTAGCCTACTCTTCCACGGTCTCAAGAGGTGTTGGAAGTCTGAGTAATATGTCCAAGTTGAAGTTCTGTCTGGAGCTGCTCCTTTGTGAATACTGAGAGTAAACTCTTAATCTGGTGCTCAGTTGAGACTGAAGTTTGGCTGCATTCTGTTTGAGTTGTAGTCACAGCAATGAGTGTCTACTGGTAGATATGTTTCTCTATGGCCTCTTGTTTTGTGTATTTGCATACTCAAATTCAGAGGCTGCTTGCTTTGTTGAAGCAAATAATTTAAAAAAGTCAATAGGACTATTACTAAGTAAAAGGTAAACAGGGCTTTGTGCTTTTATTTTCACACCGGGCCATTTTATAACCCTCAGTACTGCATGTATTAAAACCATATTAGGACACTGTGTGTAGACCGATACATGGCATTAGAAAAACACAAGTCATGATAGTAACTAGTAAAACGTCTGTCAAAGCAGCTGCTTCTTAATTAATTACCATCTTGATTGAAAAAGCCTTGTCAAAGCAGATTTCTTCGCTTCCTTTGATACGTCTAAAATATCTTGACTTTTTGAAAAGAGACAAATATTGGAATAACGTAACATTTTCAAAAATCAGCTTGGATTAATGTATGTGTATCAACTAGTTTTAGTTATTAGAAATCCAGTTCTGCAAATCCTTGCTGCTCTGTGCAGTGCTTATTGTTGGTTGAGGTAGTCAGGTAACATGGCAATGAGAGTTTACTAGATAGTGTATTTGTGACTGTGTCTGGACCTGCCTTTGTCAATAGATACATGGCCTAAAAGGGTGTAAGTGCCTGCACAAGTCCCCTGTGGTGGAGTATATAAGCCCTACACTGGGCTGGAAAGGGTTAAATGACAGTAAAGGCCCCAGGTATCTTGTCCTTTCTCAAGCCCTGCAGAGCATGCTCCAGCTGGAGAAGGTGTTGAAAAGAGGTAGCTCAGCTCAGAATTGGGAGGAGACAAGCCTGCCCAGAAGGCTTCTGACAAGGGTGACAGAAAAACCTCCCTTAGGGACCATGACTGTATGCTGAGCTTGGCTAGTGCTGAGAGATTTGTTACCTTTTCTTTTCTTTTCGACTGAATGCATTGAAAGAAAGGCAGTGGTAGGAAGCATTCTACTAAGGGTAACACAGAGGGCACTTCCAGAGCCAGACTCTAGGGCCCTGGGTTGGATACAGGTGAAGTTCATGGCTGGGTCTCACCTTCCACTGCCCCACAATAGGAGGAACTCAAACTACCTGTTCACCTCACTGCACCTCTGATTAAAGTAAGACCAGCACTGTAAGACCCACCCACCTGGAGGGGTTATTACAGCCATGGCAAATCATGAATGGAGAGTGGGCAACACGAGTGACTCTCTGTCATCTCAGTGGGCTGCAGCCCGCAGCCCACTGGGGCTCCACTTGCTGCCCCATGGCCCCCTGTCCACTGTCTCCCACATGTGCCTCTCATGCACCAGAGCACAGGAGCTCCATACGTCCTTGCTCTTCTCCCTCCCTCTCATCACTTACGATGTGCAAACCTCCTAGTTTGTGCTCTGTCCCCACTCTTCGTCCTCCCGCCCAGAGCTCCAACAGGTTGCCCATCACTGGTCTATGGACTCTTGTCTGGTTTTGCATCCTTGGCCTCCTACTTCCTTCAGCCCTGGGTTATTAGGTGTGCTAACTATTTGGCCACCTAATCCACAAAGGACTCTGTTACAAACTGTAACAGCAACGAAGGGTCCTGTGGCACCTTATAGACTAACAGAAAAGTTTTTGAGCATGAGCTTTCGTGAGCACAGACTCACTTCATCAGATGATGGTCTTCGATTTCCAAGACCAGCATCTGATGAAGTGAGTCTGTGCTTACGAAAGCTCATGCTCAAAAACTTTTCTGTTAGTCTATAAGGTGCCACAGGACCCTTCATTGCTGTTACAGATCCAGACTAACATGGGTACCCCTCCGATACTTGTTACAAACTGGACAACTTAAAATCTAGTTACATTTCATATAGTCTGGAATGAGACTTAACTAATTCAAAAACTTTGTGAAGGGTTGTATTGCTGGCAGATCAGTTGTCAGCTCATGTCAAGGACCCGTGTCTCAGATAAGTAGTGCCAAACACAGAGCTGGAATGATTCTGTTTTACCTGTGGGTTAGTATAGCAAAAATATGTATTAGTATTATAAGAATGTGCTTCGTATTTAGACTTTAAATGTGTGTGAGTTGCTGCTAGATTAATCACAGTTGTAGCATCTATGTCCCATATTGCAAGCTAATATTTAGCATTTGTATTGTAAGCCTCTGTGACAAAGTAAATCACCGCACAGGATAGAGACGTTAAATGTTGTAAACTGCTGGTCTCCAACACAAGGTGTTGTGTCCTGGCTAACAAGGAATACCCTTCAACACCAGATTGAGTTTTGTGGAATGTTAAAGAGGACAAACAAACCTTTGCTGATCTGTCCTTCCCCTCTGTGAAGAAGCATCATTCAAGTGGATCCCTCCCATCTGCTTAAATTGTGGTTCATAGCACACAGGCAAAGGGAACAAACCTCTCCCCAAAACAATAGAGAACCATATCTTTATGCTGCTTGAGGGCTCTCAGGGATAAGGTTTCTAGGCATAAGCAAGGAATCCCAGCTGCTTAGCGTGAGTTAGCCCTAAGTGACACATGGAGCTCACTTACTATAGAAGGTTTAATTACCATTTAAACTTAAAATTGTAACCCATTTGTGCAAATATGTTTGCCTGCTTTAATCTTGTAAACAACTCTTTTCCTTTTACTATTTAATAAATCTTTAGAAAGTTTATTATAATATTGACAACAAAAGTGTAATCTTTGGTATGATAGCAAAGATGTAATTGACTGGGGGTAAGTGACTCGTCTTTGGGGCTGGGAATAACCTGAATAATGCCATGATTCTTGGTGTTAGAGACCATCTGTCACAAAGGCAAGTTCACCTGGGTGATGAGACAGATCTGAATATGCAAGGAGTTTGTCTTTGACTTCATGTTAAGGCTGTAACAGTACCTGAGGGATTTAAACTTAATTGGTTGGTAAAATCTAAGTACAGAACTCACTGCTGGGACCCTGCTTCCTAACAGTCTGCCTTGAGGATGGCATTCATGTTCTTGAGTCAGTGAAACACAGTTTGACAGGTCCCCTGCACAGGAATGAATTTCACTTTAAGATCAGTAATGAGACTTGGCACACAGGTCCCAGTTCAATAAAATGCAGATTTAATTGTAAGCTTGTGCTTAAATCCATTTTTACTCAGCAAAACTCTGAAGCATGTGCTCAAATCTTATTGCCATCAATATATGTGCTTAAGTGCTTTGATGAATAGGAAGTTTGAAATATGAACCATGATCCACAGCCTGTCTTTGAGGCCTGGTTCCATCTCTGTTCTTTGTGTGAACACCCTGCCTCCTTGTGATATTTTAGGGGTTTGTGATGGCATCAGCAGTAGTAAAAACACAACAGTTGGTAGGGCTGATTTTCTCTGCTAGCCTTTTTTAATTATAGTAGCCATACTGTAGATGTCTGAAATTCTACTTCAGGATATGTATGTGCCAGATAGTGGTATTCTCTTGTGAGGGCAGAAAGGTCTTCCTTTTAGGCATGTGCTGTCCTCTGGTTTCAGTGGAAAGTCCCTTTCATGTGAAACATGCAGAACAACTTTTACTCTGAAACTTCACATACTGTAGTTCACAAACACTTACCAGATGTTGCAATCCTTGCATGTAGAAGCAAAGATGTTCTCCTTCTGGATCTTTTACTGGAGTCCTGCATCCTATGACTTCGCAGTTATATCCAACATATTCCCTGTTTCCTGGGCTGGCTGATCAGGGATGTGTGAAAATGAATAATTATTTACTGGCGCTATTGTTGTTATAACCAGTAACTAATTGTTACAGAACCCTACTAGTCCATTTCTTTGTTTCTTGTGCTAAAGGGTGTATTATTTTATGGCCAGGAGAAGGAAGGTGGATGGGAGGATAGGAAAGGTGTCAGTGCCTTTTTACTCCATTAATTCCTGTAGGTGGAGTCATTTTACCCATTTGATTTATTTTTAAAAACTCAACCTGGATCGCTGGGAATACACTGATCAGTCAGCAATTGCCCCTTCTGGGATGTCAGTTAAGTGAGGATCTATGTGTTTAAAGTCACTTTACAGCCACTGGTCCCTCAATAAAATTCTAGCAAGAGGAAAAAATAGAAATTATTAGTCCAATTTGACAAATTATGCAAGTATGACATGTACATTCTTCAAAATGTACAAGCTATTAATTTTCTTTATGCATTGTGGTTCTATTAAATTAACTAATAGATGTTTGATTTTAGGCAGCAAATTAAATCTAATCTGCTGACAGTCCACACATCGTTATAAAAGTTCTGTAAGCCCTGCAAGGTTAAAAAGCTGCTTTGTGTTTTACATATTTTAAGCAAAATGCATTAAACAGTGAATATCAAAGTTCTTAAACTGCCAGTAGCATGCTTTATCAAAAGCAAGAATTCCAATATAGGTAGGAAGACTCTTAACATTGAAGGGTTCCAAAATATGTGATGTAGACTCTTTTTGAACTGATAAACTGGTCTTGTTGAAAAATGCAAATGGTTTTTAATGGGAATTGGCATGTGAATATTTTTAAAAACATTAAAATCTGAAAATATTTTGGATTTGCAGTTCTTTGTGGAGTGATATTAAAATGATAAATCCGATGTCAGTAATACAGTTTCATTCTCGTGTGGGGACTCAGGGCAGAGAGTGTGGTGGGATGGGGGCTTGGTGCTGAGGAAGTCCCAATGAGTGACCTGGTCTGCACTACTCCTATAGCCAGCCAAATGGGAGCTGTGGGGGCAGCACCTGCAGACAAGGCAGCCCGCGAACCCCCCCTGCTGCTCCCTTCCCTCCAGGGGCCACACTCCTTAAGGATGTGCTCTGTTCCCAAGAGCAGTATGGGGCCAGCAGGGAAGCCTGAGGGTCCCACACTGCTGGTGGGAGCTCAGTCATAGTACATGTGCGCCTCCACCTGCAGCGCTAGGGCCAGTCAAGCACGGGAGCATGGTGGCTGGGCCCCGCCTCGGTGTTGCTGGCCTAGAGAATCCCCAGTGGCAGCAACACTCTGGTTCTAGCTCCGTGGCACCAGCACGGACGCTACTTGTGGAACCATTGTGCTGCATCCAGAGTCCTGCTCCCTGCTGGCCGCTTCCTTACTGATACAGCGTACCTTGGTGAACCAGCCTACTTTCACCTTTGCCCAGACCAAGGATCTGTTTCAGTGTACCAGAAGGCAGAAGAGGGCAATCTCCATATCTACACCCATCTGTGAACCAGAATTTGATATATAAGCTTGTCACAAAAACAGCAAATTATGTGCTCTGTTAGCTACAGCTGCACACTCACTATTAGGTCTATAAGCAGAAGATAGTTCAATGTACTGTCTAGTTGACTTGCAACTATGTAACACAACGGGACAACAAATCCAAATCGCACAGCCAAGCTAAGAGAAACCTACCTGACAAGAAAGCATAAAAACATTCTGAACTGTGGACAGGTTTAGCATAGGTCATGAGATAAACATTAAAGATGGCATGCGGAAATAGACACCTACACATGGATCAAGAAAAAGTCAAGTGTGCTGAAAAATGTTGCCCTGCTTCTTCCCCCAAACATCGCTCTTCAGTCCTCGATTGGAAAATGCTGACCACTCTGCTTCCACCAGAGTGGAGCCTCACAGGTGGCGCCAGCAGAAGGGGCAGCACAGACCTCCCCAGTTCAGCAAATTCCCTGGTTTCAGACTGGTGAAGTCCTGAGTGTGCCAGCCCAGTGAGGTTACAGCCTGCATTAAATATACTGTTGCATTAAAAACGGCAAACTGTTTAGTTTGATATATATGCTGACAAAATGGAATAAATTTGCACATACAATAAAACTGAGGTCATCATCTGGTGTCTCTGTTTAGTGGCTGTTTATATTAATTATATAGGGACAGGTTGTGTTATCTTTGATCATATAACAACGATTTATTCCTTGAACTTTCCCCTTTGGGTGGAAGGTATCAACATGAGCTAATACTTTTAATATATAAAGTCTTATCTGAAACCACTGATTTTGCCATAAAATCTGGTTTATTTAATAACAATGAAATTATATAATATGCTTCTCTGAATTGTTAGTGAGGCATTTGAATCTCATTGAGTACTGCAGTCCCCATTGTTGTTACTTACACTTGCAGGGATGGTATACCTTCCCTCTCTTTGCCAAAAACTGGGAATGGGTGACAGGGAATGGATAACTTCACAATTGCCTGTTTTGTTTACTCCTGCCTTAAGTACTTGGCATTGACCACTGTAGAAAGGCAAGGTGCTGAGCTAATGGACCTTTGGTCTGACCCAGTATGGACATTTTTTTTATGTTCTTCTGCTCTTTTGGCACATTGAGAAATTGAAAAGTGCCCATAAGGGCACTACTGAAGAGTTTTCCACTTGTATTTAAAATTAAAATTAGTGTCGTCAATTAAATCCTCTGACTGGAATAGAGTTTCAGATTTCTTGGATGGTTGTCTTATTGTTTTATGTTCAAAAACATATGCCAAATAATCACCAAATCTTATAATTTATAGTCTGGTTTTTTTTTTGTGATTAAAGATTATAATTAACAAGTTCCTTCTCCAATTTGCAGGACAGCTGTGCAAGAGTTCTGTTGTTCCGAGGAGCCAACAAGGAGTTAAAGAATTATAACAGTCAATCTCCATTTCAGGTAAAAAAAAAAAAAAAAAAACAGTCCTGCCTTTAAGGATGAAATTTTACCCTTGGGCAGGGGATCTGCAAAAGCCCTGTGCATTCTTAAACCCTGTGTTGACTTGTATGATGTACTGGACTTGTGCTGACCTCCAACATGGGGTGCCAGTGGGGATTTACAAAGATGCCTTATCCCACTTCAGGAAGAAATCATTTTAAGAGAATCACTTAGTCTTCCTAAGCTCTGTTGTATTACAGTAGATGGAAAACATGTGCCCAAATAATTAAAGGTGTTAATATAACCCAGTCATTGTCCAAAATCAGACAGTTCAAAACAAGTTCAGGGTTTGTTATACAGACTTCAACCTGCTTAGTACCAAGGCAAACACATTATTAAAATCCTTTTAATCTCTTATTAAAGACACAGGAGAGGGGAAGAAAAACACTTCTTCTACGAGTGTCCCCGTGGGTGCTCCACGTTAGGTGTCGGGCTCGCCCCGGTGCCGCAGGTCGGATCCTTCCAGCAGTTTCTGCTGGACCGCGCATGCGCTGGCGCGCACCGCTCCCTTGCGCGCTCCTGGCCATGTGCGCGATCCAGTCCCCGCCAGTTCCTCTTTAACCACCATCGGCTGCAGACGGAATCCACTCAGGCTATGGCCAGAGTCAGCATATTTAACGTTCTTAAAGTGTTTGAGTTTCTTTTTCAGTCTTTTAGATTAAGTTAGCTTGTTATTGTTTTCCAAAAAAAAAAAAAAAAAAGAGGAAGGAGTAAAGCTTCCAGTCTTAGTAACAAGCGGAGCACCGGAGGCCCGGGGACGTAGGGCCATTGGGCCTCCTGCCGCGGCAGGCTGAGTCAGAGAGGGGAACAGGCACAGAGAAGGTGCTAAGTACCCTATTAACATCTCAAAGACTCACCATAATGTCCTCTTCAGGATTCAAAAAGTGTGAGTCATGTCGCGAAGCGATGCCGGCCTCTGACGGGCACAGTCAGTGTATAAGGTGCCTTGGGGAATCTCATGTCACCCAGAAATGTTCCTTCTGCACTAAGCTCACAGCCAGAGCAAGGAAGGACAGGGAGATGTGGCTCAAAATGCTGCTCTTCGACAAGACCCTCCAGCCAGACGTGCCAGAGTGGCTGCAGCAGGAGGGACCCGCAGGGGCCCATAAAAGGAAAGCTGCCTCCCTCACCCCGTCAGCGCAAAAACGGAGGAAGCTCTCACCAACCCGATCCCTGCCGGCAGCTACAGCGAGCGGGACGGGTGGAGTGCATAGCCCCCAGCCGCAGTTACAGCCGAGCGGTGGCGGCGCGGAGACGTACGTGGCAGAGGCTGAGCCTCCGATAATCAAACAGCCGCCCCGCACCGCTGGCAGGGCGGCGGCCAGGCAAGTGCCGGAACCGGCGGCACCTCAGGCAGCGGCACCGATGCCCGGGGAACCAGCGGTGCAGAGTGCGCAGGCACGCGGCCTGCAGGCACCGGGGGAGACCACCCGCGTGGCACCGCAGCAGAGCGTGCCGAGCGCAGCGCAGACAACGGGGCCGAGATCCCCGACGTGAAAGGGGGCGGAGCCAGCCCCGCAGGGGATGGGAAAGGCAGCACAGAAAACCCGGCACTGCAGCCCTTCTCCAGACAGGGCTGCAGGGCTGCTCGCTCTGAGCCCTCTGCTCATGCTGCGGACCCCAACAAGAAGGCAGGGGTCACCCCTAGCCTATCCTGAGCCCCCATCCCCATTCCTACAGCCAGCCTCACCATGGCTCGGACCACCTTCGCCCTTTTTGGGCTTTGAACCTTTGGAGTACTACCAAAAGTCAGTCTCTCCAGTATCTCAATTATCCAGATGATCTCGCTCCCCCAGGCGCAGGGGATATGTGCCTCGAGAGTGGTCCAGGTCCCCATCTCAGGAGCAGTGCCCATGTTGCCATGGTCGCCCCTATCACGTGGGGCATAGACACCATAGGCATGCTCCCAGGGACAGATCCCCCCAGACGGTTCAATATCCCTGAGGGCAATCGCGGACGGGGATAGACACACAGACATCTCAAGGGGAGGTGATTCTGGAACCCCGAGATTTTCCCTCACAAGTATCTAGCGAGAGGATGTGTCACCGTCAACAGGACCCAGAGGGGTCCAGAGAGGCTTACCCTAGCGGTTCCTCGCTATCTTCCCCTGACGAGGCCACGGCCCCAGGGGACGTCCATCCTCTGGACAATCTCAAACAGTTCCAAGAGCTGTTTAAAAGGGTGGCCTTCACGCAAGGCATCCAAACAGCAGAGGTGCAGGAGAAACACCATAAGCTCCTTAAAAACCTGAGACCTCCGGCCTCTTCCAAAATAGCTATTCCGCTTGATGAAGCAATCATGGAGTCCGCCACCACAATATGGCAGACCCCTGTGTCCACTCCGCCTATAAACAAGAGAGCGGATAAGAAGTACTTCGTCCGGGCGAAGGACATGGAGTTCCTGTTCAGCCACCCGCAACCAAATTCTCTGGTGGTGGAATCGTCTCAACAGAGGTCGAAAACTTCTCAGTACAAGACAGGGGGAACGGACAAAGATGCCAAGAAACTAGAGTTGTTCGGCAGAAAGGTCTACTCCTCCTCTACCCTGCTGTTGAGAATGGTGAATTACGCAGCGCATCTAGCGAACCATAATTTTGACAACTACTCCAGGCTGACTTCCCTCATGGACTCGCTTCCAGAGGACAAGAAGCCAGTGCTCAAGGCCATCGTGCAGGAAGTCTATGCAGCCTCGAGGACGGGAGTTCAGATCACCCTAGACGTAGCGGACACGGCAGCACGCTCAACAGCTACGGCAGTGGTCATGCGCAGGGAGTCCTGGCTCCAAACATCGGGTATCCCGAGGGATTTGCAGGCGAAGATCGTCGATTTCCCCTTTGACACGCAGAAGCTGTTTGCTGAATCAACCGACTCGGTCTTTCATTCCAGTAAAGATTCAAGAGCTACTCTTAGGACCTTGGGGATTTACACCCCTCCATACAGGAAGAAAAAGTATTACCCTCAGCAAAGACGGTACCAGCATCAACCACAGCGTCCCCAGTACCACAGGGGTTACAAGCAAGGGCGACGTCAACAGCACCAGCAATACAGAACTCCCAGGCAACGTTCCCAACAGAGCCGTGCGTCCTCGGGGCAGGGCCAAAGGCCACAAGTTTGACACACAGATCCAGGGCTGCACCATCACTACCATCACGCAATGTCATCCGAAGCTATTGTTCCACCATCGCCTCCGACCATTCTACGACCGGTGGCAAAGGATCACCACAGACAAATGGGTACTGGAGATCATAGACACGGGGTACGCAATCCCCTTCAAGTCGCTCCCACCGCCACGACCTCCACCCAGGCCCCACCTAAAAGATGCCTCCCACGAAGCGAGACTCAAGCAGGAGGTAGACCATCTCATACTCATAGGGGCAATGGAAAGAGTGCTGGAGCAACTTCGAGGGAAAGGGTTCTACTCCAGTTATTTCCTCATGGAAAAAAAGACAGGAGGCTGGAGGCCCATCCTAGATCTTCAGGGCCTCAACCAGTACCTGTGCAAGCAACGCTTTCGGATGATTAGAGTCGCCTCTATACTTACGGCACTGGACGATGGAGATTGGTTCGCAGCCCTCGACTTACAGGACGCATATTTCCACATAACTATCCACCCGGCTCACAGACGCTTTCTCCGGTTTGTGGTAGGCAAAGAACATTTTCAATACAAGGTTCTGCCGTTCGGCCTTTCCTCGGCCCCCAGAGTCTTCACCAAGACCTTGGCAGTGGTGTCAGCCTACCAGCACAGACAGGGGGTGTTTATATTCCCATATTTGGACGACTGCCTACTGAAAGGGGCCTCGAAGGAGGAGGTGCTTCGCATGATACGCGTCATAGCAGGCACATTCTCTTCGCTGGGCCTGGTCATCAATCTGACAAAATCAAAGATAGACCCCACACAGGACATAGAGTTCATAGGGGCACGTATAAATTCTATCACATCAAGGGTTTATCTACCAAAGACACGCTTTCGAGCCATCGGTTCCCTCGTGCAGGTCATCACCTTCAGCCCTACGGTGCCGGTTCTGATGTGCTTTCAGCTGCTGGGTCACATGGCAGCAGTGACGTTTGTAGTACAAAACGCCAGGTTACACATGTGCAGCATGCAGCACTGGCTGGCAAGCGTCTACAAACCGGCAGCCCATACTGTTCACAGGGTGGTGTCGCCTACGACAGAGGTGCGCAGATCCCTGCAATGGTGGGTGAACCCCAAGAACATGCTAACAGGGGTGCCCTTTCACCAACCACAAATATCGGTTTTCCTCACTACAGACGCTTCCCACATAGGGTGGGGAGCACACATGGGCGAAGAGGTGACGCAAGGACTGTGGTCCTCCACGGAACAGTCACTGCACATAAATATACTGGAGCTCAGAGCAGTGTTCAACGCCTGCAGACACTTTCGAGACCATATACAAGGCAAAGTAGTCGGGATCAGTACAGACAATACCTCCACCATGTTTCATATAAATTGGCAAGGAGGAGCTCGGTCCCGTGCCTTCTGTGCGGAAGCAGTCCGATTGTGGAACTGGTGCATCGCCAACAATATAACCTTGAAAGCCTTGTACTTACCAGGCGCTCACAATGTGAAAGCAGACCAGCTGAGCAGGCGCTTCGCACTCACGCACGAGTGGCAGATCCGTTCCGATCTGCTATGACCGATCTTACACGCATGGGGTTTTCCCCAGGATAGACCTGTTTGCCACTCAACACAACAAGAAGTGCCCATGATACTGCTCCAGGGCAGGACTGGGACAGGGGTCCCTGCGGCACGCATTCGCGATCTCGTGGAGGGGCCCCCTGCTTTATGCATTTCCTCCCACAGTGCTTATCCACAAAGTCTTCCAGAAAGCCAGGAGAGAGGGAGCCCGAATGATCCTAGTAGTCCCAACGTGGGATCGACAGCAATGGTTCCCCTTACTCCTGCGCTCGTCGGACCGTCCACCGATGCCCCTCCCGGTGGCGCTGGATCTGCTCACACAAGCTCAGGGGTCCATAGTACATCCACACCCCCGAGGCCTACGACTACAAGCATGATTAATCCATGGCTCAGTTCCCTAGAGAGCACATGTACGGAGAAAGTGCAACAAGTCCTAGAAAGTAGCAGGAGGACTTCCACCAGGAGGACCTACAAGCAGAAATGGACTCGCTTCACTGCATGGTGTTCTACCAAACAGTTAGCCCCCCTTGCTGTGCCTATACCTGTAATATTAGAGTATTTACTGGACCTCAAGAGAGGAGGACTCTCCCTATCCTCGTTAAAGGTCCACCTTGCCGCTATTTCGGCTTTCAGACATGAAGAGGAAGGGCACACGATGTTTGCCCATCCCATGGTTACCAGGTTCCTCAAAGGGCTGGTAAACCTATACCCCCCTCGGAAACCGCTTCCACCTTCGTGGAGCTTGGACCTGGTGCTTAGCGCGCTAACGGGACCACCGTTTGAACTTTTAGCCACGGTTTCCCTCCGCCTCCTTACGATAAAGATGACCTTTCTTCTCACAATCACATCAGCTCACAGGGTGAGCAAGCTTGCAGCAGTTATGGCAACGCCACTCTGCACAGTATTTTCCAAGAAGGCGGTAACCTTACGGCTGCATCCAGCCTTTGTTCCCAAAGTTTCTTCAGAGTTTCATATTAACGAACCTATAGTTTTACCCTCGTTTTATCCAAAGCCTCATAACTCTAACAAAGAGGCACGCCTACACCTCCTGGACGTGAGGAGGGCGCTGGCTTTCTATATAGACAGGACTAAGTCCTTCTGGAAAACAGATAGACTCCTAGTCTCTCTCACTCCCAAATCAAAAGGAGAAGGTCTGTCTTCGCAGAGAATCTCGAAGTACATCGTATCCTGCATAAAAATGTGCTACGAACTCAAAAAGACTCCTTTACTGGCCCCGCCCAGGGCTCACTCCACTAGGGCGGTGGTGGCATCAACAGCCTTTTTCAAGGGCGTTGCGCTAAAAGACATTTGCAGAGCAGCGACCTGGTCATCCTATGACACCTTCGCCAAACATTATGCCCTTCACAGGGTATTCCAAGAGGATACCCGTCTCTCGACAGCGGTCCTCTCGGGGACAAGCTGCACATAATCCGATTACCCACCTCCTATCTTGGGTTACTGCTGGGAAGTCACCTAACGTGGAGCACCCACGGGGACACTCGTAGAAGAAAGAGAAGTTACTCACCGTAGTAACAGTGGTTCTTCGAGATGTGTCCCCGTGGGTGCTCCACCACCCGCCCATCCTCCCTGCTTCGGATCTCTGTTTAGTGTTTTGCAGGAGCATCTGAGGCGGTTGGTCAAGGAACTGGCGGGGACCAGATCGCGCACGTGGCCGGGAGCGTGCAAGGGAGCGGCGTGCGCCGGCGCATGCGCGGTCCTGCAGAAACTGCTGGAAAGATCCGACCTGCGGTGCTGGGGTGAGCCCGACACCTAACATGGAGCACCCACGGGGACACATCTCGAAGAACCACCGTTACTACGGTGAGTAACTTCTCTTTAGTGTTTGAAAAGTAAATTATTAAGCAAGACTTTCATTTTAACAACATCCCTTGGTCCCTTTCTCTTCAGCGGAACAGAGTTTGTAGAAGGAAACCTTCAAATCTGACATCAGCTTAGAGGGTAATAACTTGTACTTTTTGTGGAGAAGAGAAAAAATTAGTTAAAATGCGCTGAAACTTTTGTTGCTGTTAAAATTTGATACTGTTTCCTAGAAGACAAGCCAAATGTGTGTAAAAGTGCAGAACATGTAACAGAGTAAAAATCCTGTTTCTGTTTCTGATGGTGATTCTTGTTTGCATCCTCACAGCTGGAGAAACATAGGCAGAGTCTGTTCTGGTCTGGCTATGATCTGAAGAAGTGGGTCTGTCCCACGAAAGCTCACCTAATGAATTATTTTGTTAGTCTTTAAAGTGCTACTTGACTGCTTTTTTGTTTTTATTCTGAAACTTGGGTGAGCAAAATTATACAATTATTGGGCTGTGTGTGGCATTGAATTTAGCTTCCTCTTTCTGGTCAAAGGGCTTACATCAGTGTTGCAAAATCTATAGTCTTCAAAGGGGATGGATAGAAAAAAGAAATGCGTGAGGAAGGAGAAGAGCACACAGAATGTGTGTGTGGAGGGGATGACAGTTCCACATCCCATGTATTATTTGGGATTTAGCTGGAGCCACTGGGGATGTCATCTAAGTCCTTCTCTTTGGCATGGCTTGTCAGGATGTTTCTCAGGATGAAGATAAAAAGTTTTCAGGTCCCAGGAGACATAGGAGTGGCATCCATGAGGGTGGAGCTGTCTGCATGCCCTTCTCTTGCCCTTCAGTCAGCCAGCAGAGTGGTAGCCAGCTTTCTCCCCAAAGAGAGGAGAGCTAATGAGAACTGCAAAAAGGAGCAATGGAGGAAATAGATTGCTTCCTTGTTATTTTGTTCACCAGTTAGATGTAATTTCTGACACTCCAATTTTGGTTAATTGATTCTCGTCTCTCACTGTTCTTGTTTACTAGGTATGATCTTAACAGTCCTTAAATTCTAGTATGCCTTTTTGTTTGGACTAATCAGGTTGGTCTCCTTTCTGTACCCTTTCCCTCCAATTTATTGTTATAGGCTATTGTGACATTTTATAAACTTTCACTCACTTCTTACAGCTGACCTCACAGTTAGGGTCAATTTGTAGTCTGAGTATGACATTGGCTTCTCTAGTGAGACTGCCAGTAAGGGTAGCAGTTGTATAAGTTATTGAATATAGAACACACACAACAGTTGATATGCAGGTTGAACCTCTCTAGTCCAGCAACCTTGGGACCTGACCTTGCCAAATGAGAGAATTTGCCAGATCGTGGGAGATCAGTATTGTCTAGCAGCATTCCCAACACTTCCACTGCTTAGAAGACATTTAGGGGTGAATTACGGTTAAATAACTGCACAGAGCACTGAGAGCCAAATCTGATGACTGTAAATAAACTTTATGGGACCACAGGAAACTTGACCACACCATGTCAAGTGATCTTCCAGCTAAAATCATGCCAGATTATGGATGTTGCTGGATGAGAATGCTGGGTTAGAGAGGTTCAGCCTTTACTAGTATTGTTAATGCTTTGTTCAGTGATTAATTTAGGTGTGGTATGTAAGACATTCAACAAGTGATGCACAGCTGAGACAAGTTGTGATAGTTTCTACTGACATAGCCTGACAGAAGCTAGAATTGCCTATGAACCGGCGGCCGGACTTCTACGTGGTGTTTTGGAGTCTGGAAAAACGGTCTTCCGGACTCCAAATCACATGACATTATGCTAATGAGGCATGGGGAATTTGCATCCATGCCTCATTAGCATCTTTCTCTTCCTGTATTAGCATACTACTTCCAAAGGAAGTGGCCTGTGTAGAAACGGCCACTGTGGCTGGAGGAGATAACACTAAATATCCTCTATATGATCCTCCATGACTGTAATATCTGGTATTCTAGTGCCAAGTGGCAGACACAGTTTAAATAATTTCCATTAACAATGAGTTGGTCCACAAACTATTGATATGTGACAGGGTCATATGTCTCTTTAAGTGATGGGATTTTTAGCTTTTGTTTTCCCTTGGAGAATCAAGTCAGTGTGCAGCATATCTAACACAGGTGTTAGTTTTTACTCACCAGAAATATATATTAGACAGCTCTGAAGCCAGAAGTCAGGGTTACTGGTAACGTGGAATTAAGAGTCGAAGTACTATTGGTACAAACAGACACTGACATCTCTATCACCGAGAAGAAAGTGAAATCTTTCATGGGATTGGCCAGGGTTTACCAGAAGTTCATTCTGTAGTTTTCTCATATTGCAGAATCTCTGAAAGACTTGAAAAGGCTGAAAGAAATCCTAAAGGGGGAAAAAAAGGTAATCTGGCCAAGTGAATGTTGGGGAATTTTAGATACAGTGAAAAAGGTCCTTTTTTCTGAACCTGTGTTAATTTGACATATAATCATAGAATCATAGGGCTGGAAAGGACCTCAGGAAGTCATCTAGTCCAGCCCCCTGCTTCAAGCAGGATCAAACCCCACTAAGTCATCCCGTCCAAGACCTTGTCAAACTGGGACATAAAACCTTGAGGGATTGAGAATCCACCACCTCTCTAAGCAACACATTCCAATGCTTCACCACCCTCCTGGTGAAGTAGTTTTTTCCTAATATCCAACCTACACTTCTCCCTCTTCAACGTCAGACCACTACTCCTTGTTCTGCCGTCTGACACCTCTGAGAACAGTTTCTCACCCTCCTCTTTAGAGCTCCCCTTCAGGCAGTTGAAGGCTGCTATTAAATCACCCCTCAAGTCTTCTCTTCTGTAAACTAAACAAGCCCAAATTCCTCAGCCTATCCTCATAGGTCTTGTGCTCCAGCCCCTTAATCACTTTTCTTGCCGTCCTCTGAACTTGCTCCAGCACATCCACTTCCTTTTTATACTGGGGGCCCCAAAACTGGACATAATAGTCCAGACGTGGCCTCACCAGTGCTGAATGGAGGGGAACAACCACTTCTGTGGATCTGCTCGAAATGCTCCTCCTAACGCACCCTAGTATGCCATTGGCCTTCTTGGCTACAAGGGCACACTGTTTACTCATATCCAGCCTTTCATCTACCATAAACCCTAGGTCCCTTTCTGCTGTACTGCTGCTTAGCCAGTCAGTCCCCAGCCTATAACAATGCTTGGGATTCTTCTGCCCCAGGTGCAGGACTCTACACTTCTCGTTCTTGAATTGCATCAGATTTCTTTTGGCCCAATCCTCTAATTTATCCAGGTCACTCTGGATTCTCCCTCTACCCTCCAACGTATCTGCCTCTCCCCCTAGTTTTGTGTCAGCTGCAAACTTGCTGAGGGTGCAATTCAGTCCCTCATCCAGGTCGTAAATAAAGATTGTTGAACAACAACCAGGCCTAGAACCAAGCCTTGTTGCACTCCGATTGAAACTGTCCGCCATCCAGATATTGAGCCACTGACCACTACCTATAATAACCTATTCATAATGCAAACTGATGTGATAGAGTCAGGAGAAAGAAAGAGAAGAGCATTTTGTGCACCAACTCAACTTTCTCTAAGTAGAAACTCAGAGAAAGCAAGGGTATTGAAAAATGTCTCATTGTGAAGTGGACACTGGAAGCGTTAAAGCAGTACTTTCCAAAGTGAGCCCTCTTTCAGGAAAATTTAAGCAATAGTAATCCTTGTCAGCTCTGCAATGTCGTATTAAAGACTTCATTTTAATTCATATCTTTTACACACTGCCCTCAAGCCACTTCAGGTAATGCTGGAATAGAACTCATATACGCTTTGAATAATGGGGTAGTTATATAATGTTGAAGTGTAAATGTGTTATAATTGGTATCTTTGTTAGCACCAATGAACATGAGTGGAGCTCATCGTTCCTCTGAGCTCATGTTATAGGGCTCTCGGGAAACTCAGGCAGATACCTCCTGCATTGATTGCACTTGCTTCACACTGAAGCTTTTCCAAACCAGCATACCAGCTGAGACTAACACTTTTTAAAACATGAAAACTGAGAATTTGGAGAACAGCTAAGAACTCTGTATGCAACCCTGGCTAGTTCATTGCTCAGACATGGCAACATGTCAAAAGCTATGGGAAATAGTGCATTAAGGCCTGATGAGGAATCTCTTAGCTATCAGGTTCACAGTTGTCATAGATCACCCCCCAGTATGATATGGCATAATGCAATGTGAGCCAAGTGCACAAGTTACTAGGTGCTGCTAAGTACTACAGCTTAATGTTTTCAAGTAAGACGGTGGAAAGCCAACATAAGTGTTCAGGCTACATATCCAGAAATGGATTTAGAAAAATGATGAAAGTAAAAGAAATTGGAAACATAAATTCTCTCTTAAGGGGAGGGATATGTGCCAATGTGGTCTGTCTCTGCAACAGAGATGTCACATTTTTGGATTGGTTTATTTCCTTTGAGAATCAGTTTTCTTTACTGTTCATACATTTCTTGTGGTATGAGCAAATGTGATATAAATGTGGCATGAAAGGTAGGGAATCCTTTGCTAGTTTTTTTTTCTCCTTTTATGTTAATCACTGCAGTAGTCTGTGTCTTTGTGCCCTTATGAGAAAGATAGGAGAAACACAAATAGGCAAATGTATACATCTATCGCTAAAGGCAGGCAAATCACCTGATATAGATTACATCCCATCTGAATTTGTAGAAAATGGAGGTAGTAGTATGGTTGACATACTCATTATGATTTGCAACAAAATATGGCAGAGTGGACAATGGCCAACAACTTGGACTCAACCACTAATTATAACACTTCCTAAAAAAGGAAACCTACAGTTATGTGAAAATTACAGGACCATCAGCCGAATTAGCCACCCTAATAAGGTGATGCTGAAAATCATACTGAACAGACTAACACCCCAGGCTGAGAAGATTATTATTGGTGGCAGAACTTGGAAACCTTACGCCCCAGAGTAGTTCCTCTAAAGTCACTGGTGGTAAAGTCATTGTACCACTAGGTACACTTAGAACGTCAATATCACCCCCACAACACAGAGCAGCAATTCAATGTGACAGCTCACATAAGTACAACTTATGTGTATAAGAGCTACGGGAACAGGCATTTGGTCCTGGCTTGTAAGTGATGAACATCAACAGGGGATTTAGTTTAACAGCTTTTCAAATTCTGCCCTCTGGGATAAAGTCTTTGCATGCCAATCTTGAGATACAAGGCCAGTAATTTTGCATTGTCACCTCTATTGGTAGCTTGCAACTATTTCATACTCTGAAAATCATGGACCAACCCCATCATAACTGAGATTGTCCCAAAAATAATAGGATGGGTGGAAATAATTCCACGTAGGATCTTTGATCCCAAGGAGGATTTTATGGACCAAAGCCGAATCTGTAAGCGACTCATAATCTGGTTCAAATATCAACCAGGGAAAATTTCAGTTTGTTTGTAGAGAGAGGAAGTCTAGTTTTGACTGGTTTCTTTCTTGCACTTATTGAGAAGCATTGCACTAAGAACAATCATGTGCTGGCTATAATACAAACTAAACTTTATGCCACCTATTTATTGCTGAGGAGGTCTGTCTTCTCAGATCCAGCTGGGAGTTGCAGGGGAGCAAAGGGGACAAGTGCCCCAGGGTCTGGTGATTCAAAAGGGCTCAGGACTTCTGGCAGTGGTAGCTGCCAGAGCCCTGGCTCTTCAACTAATCACTGGACCACTTTGATCACTAATTTGTACATCAGTTTGCATCACTGGTTGCCCCCAGCCCTGCCCTTTCACTGCTGTCCCAGCCCTGCCCTTGTCACCCAGGACACCAACCTCACCTCTGCCTTGCCCAGAGGTCTGGCAAGTCTGGCAGTCCCACTAGGTGGTTGTCAGGCTTTTAATGATTAGAAGGGTCAGATTTGGCAAATCCTTCTGAAATCATAGGCACAGAAGGCCAGCAAGTGGGAGCTGGAAACATCAGAAGTAGGCTAGCTGGGGAAGTGCTGCTGCATGGCTGGTGAGGGAGACATACCCTGGTATTGTGGGATAAGAATCCCAATGTATATTATGCAGTCATGTATATTATTTGAGTGAATTGGGTTTTTAATTTTTGGGGGTCCCTTTTCTTAAGGTGGAGAGGACTAACGCATTAAATTCATTTAATTATCAGAGGGCTAGTCATGTTAGTCTGTATCCACAAAAACAGTGAGAAATCCTGTGGCACCTTATAGACTAACAGATTTCTTTGGCGCATAAGCTTTCATGCGCAAAGATCCACTTTGTCAGATGTTCAATTAATTTAACTATATCTGGACTGGAGCACTTTATTCTTTTGCACAGGTATGTCCACATATTGCAGTTAAAACCTTGCAGCTGGCCCATGTCAGCTGACCTAGACTTGCAGGGTTTGGAGTAAGTAGCTGTTTAACTGTGGTGTACGTGTTGAGGCTCTTCCCTCTCCCCATTGAGTGAAGAGGGTCCCAGAGCTCAGGCGCCAGCCTCAGTCCAAATGTCTAAACCATAATTAAACAGCAACCCAGCCTGAGCTGAAGTCAGCTGGCTTGGAATAGCTGTGGGTGTTTATTTGCAGCATAGACATACTCTAAATAAGTACAGTGTCCAGTGTAGGTATTTCACCAGGTGAAATCACTTGTAGGTGTGGAGAATGTTAAAATGGGGAAGCACTAGTTTCTGTGAGGGCAGCAGAGGAAACTGTAATAGCAGCTTTGGAATAAAGAAGCATTAGAATTAATTCACCACCATCTGTCTTTATTTTGTTGACCCAATCGATCTGACAACATAAATGGAAATGTTACAATATTATGCTAAATCCCCTTGAGTTAATAGGATTTTGCATACTAACAATGTTTACTCATGTAATCAGCAGAACTCAACACTGAAGCTTCTTGTATGTCCACAATGATGAGGACTGTCACTACTGTACACATTTGTTAGCTATTTCCTACCATATTGTCTCTTTTATAGCTCATTTATATCTTCATTAAGTCAAAAGGAATTAGTTTTGTCTTTAGGAATATCTGTCTTTTACAATGTCCAGTATAAAACTGATCTTTCCTTTAATGTATCTAATTACTCCCTGAATTTTGTAGATGGTTTTATAAGTCTGTCTAAACTTCATTTATTTTTAGTTTGGTTTTTTGGAAACAATTGTATTGTGAATGTTAAGTTGTGTGCCACATATAAGAGTGTCATGATGTGCTTTCATTCCTATCTGGTCTTAAGACATTAGCTTCACATTAAAACAAAAAAGCCCAAGAAACAAAAGAAATATTCCTCAGGTTTTTGGGACTGCACTCAAGGAAGCTGGCTCATTAATCTGTAAGAGTTTGCAGGACAAGATCCTCAGTTGCCTTTCCATTATCTAACATAATTGCTGTTTTTGGACTAAATTCTCTGTTGTCAGTTGGAGATTTTTGGAAAGATCAGGAGATTGGGTGTGGTTTTCCTGATCTAGTGGCTGAATAGAAGAGGGAATAAGTAGTACTGTCTTCAGCAATGGCTAGAAATCAGGAGAAAAGAGAGGGCTCATGGGATTGTAGAAAAGCCTGAAAAGCAGCTCCAGTGCTGCTCCCATGTGAGCATGACGGAGAAATCTTAGAGCAAACCTTTGAATACTCATATCCAGAGAGTAGTTATCTATAGTTCACAGTCATGAGGGAAGAGCATAACAAGTGGGTTTCCACAGATATCAGTTCTGGGACTAGTGATGTTCAATATCTTCATCAACAATTTAGAGAATGGCATAGACAGTACACTTACAAAGTTTGTGAATGATCTCAAGCTGGGAAAATGATTAGAACAAACTGGAGAAATGGTCTGAGGTAAATAGGGTGAAATATTCATTGCAATTACAACACCCCAGAGTTTGGAGGTGTCTAGATCCAGGATACTGGGTGGTCCAGTAGTAAGTAAAGGAGGCTTTTGTGACTGTTTGGGTTTTGAACAGCCCCCTAGGTCAGGGGGATGGTGTCAGATCTAGGGTCCCATCACTTTATTTCACTTTGTTAAAACTAAAATGGGACTTGCTTGCCTACTATACATTTGAAAACTATATGACATTGAAATTATTAAAGCAGTTTGATCTAGTGGTGGTTTGTGGGGAGCTGGCTGGTCCTATGATGCTGACCTTGTTTCCAGTCAAGAGAAGCAGGCAGATGAGAGAGTAAAACTCAGAGTAAAAGCAAATAATGTGATTTAGCTTGAAAAAACAAAACATTTTTCACATTAAAGACAGCAAAAAATACATTCAGTGCTGTCCTAATAATATGTTTCTGAGGAAACAGTTACCATGGTTACATGTTGTTGGATAGAGAATGGGTGAAGAAGTGTAAGACCTCTCCTAACCTATGTCCATGCTATGAAAATTGTTGGAGAACTTTCTCTCTAACTCACCTCTATCCCTGTTAAACCCTGAGTGCCTCAACTGTTCCTGAATATAGCACTGTTGCGTGGGATATTGACATTGAGGGAGACAGGAGCCAATCTGTTCATGTATTTAGGAAAAAATAAATACAAAAACGAGACAACCCCCCACTACGTTAAAAGAACATTAAGGTTGTAAAGTAAAGCACTCCAAAATTAGGAAATGCCAGAATCAAGTGTGCCTGTCCAGTTTTAATTTTAATTCCCTTGTGCATATCCTTTATGAGTCAGTCTTAAATACACGATCGTATACAGTTTTCTCCTCCAAATGATTAAACTTTGGCAAAGTAACAAATGTAGATTGGGATGAATCCACTTGTTTATATGGTGCATTTAAATCCCAAGGAATCTCAAAGAACTTTTCAACCTATGTAGCTAGATAGTGTACTGCTGTACACTATGTTGGGTGGTGTCTGAAGTAGACAGTAATTTCAAGATAGTGGACAGCATTTAATACCAGTTGTAAGGAGGAAAACACTTGGTCCAAAAACATTAGAGGAAGGGCCTGTTTGTGAAAATATAACCACTTTAGACCTATCTGATGTTAAATTTGGGTTTAGGGGTGAAAGTCTTGAGCATTAATGCCTTCCAGGTGTGCTTGGTCATCTTTGGTCTACAGTTAAATGCGTAGAATAATTTCAGAGTAAGCGAAATGTAGCACAAACCATGTATCATTCTTACATTTTTTCTACAACAGTTCTTCTGAATCAAATGGTGTTCTGATTTAGCATGACATTTACATGAAGGGAAAAACAGGAAAATTTAAGTCAAATCTGTTTTGTTATTGACTGTCTCTTATGTGTTTCATCCAACGTTGCAACCACGCATTATTTAGTTTCAATTAATCCTCCCTTAACAATTATTACTCAGACATCTAGAAGTAATAAGGATTATATAATAACTAGCTGTTGATTGTTGTTTCCAGTTTGCACTGGATTTTGCCATGGAATAAGACTGTAATTCTAAATGTACATATTACAGAATTTGCTCTTCCTCTCTCACATTAATTATTAAAACAAAACTAAGAGATTTCACTTTGCATCTGGCTTGTGAATTCTTCGCTAGGTGGCATTTGTAAGCTAGGAAAATAGTACAGACGTGCAAGTTCATGTCTCTAACAAGAGGAAGAAATTAGCTTTCCACATGCTTGGAGTGAGGGAGAGGGAAGGTTTAAATACAATTTAATATAAAGTAGGTAAGCCTAACAAGAATTTTTGCTTCTCAGCTGAAAAATCAATGTTGTTATAGTGGGGATGTAAATCAGAGTTCTATCAGGGATAAATTTGGCCTGTTGTCCCTAATGAACACTCCCACCCCTTCCTGAGCTTTTTTCTGGGGGGACCTCCTTTCTTGTTACATGATCTCTTTGTCTACGGTTTTCATTTAATAATTACGGGCAAGGTGTTTTTTACATCACAACGTGTCCTCTTGTCGTATGAAAGAAGTTTGTATTTTAATGCCCTCTGAGTGAGATGATATAGAAATGAAGTATTTGCATGTTGTGAGAAAAATTATATTTGTCAGTGCAAGCTTAGTTTATTCTTAAGGCCATATTCAGTCACGGTTTATTATGAGAGAAGTTGTCTTTCCGGAACATAAGTTGTGGGTTTTCATGAAGGAGCAGTGCGAAAAAAACCTATCGAATTCAAATTTTAAACAACATTTAGGCTGTGGCCACACTAGCTCGTCATTTTGGAGGGGCTGTGGTAATATGGCACTTCAGAATATGCTAATGAGACTCTGCTATGAGTGTGTAGGACCTCATTCGCATAATGGTGGCTGTGTGCACTTTGAACCTGCCAGTTTCACAACACACGCTGCTGGTGTAGCCAGGGGCCTTTCAAAATGGCAGTTGTTTTGAAAGGCTCCCGGCTACATGGGTGGTGGCCGTTTTTAAACTGGCAGTTTCAAAGCAAGTGTGGCTGACCTTATGCTAATGAGGCACTGTATATGCATAGCAGCACCTCATTAGCATAGTCCAAAGTGCCACATTACCATAGCCCCTCTGAAAGGAGGGGGGAGTGTGGCAACATCCTTAGACTCCCTGGAAAATTGGTTTACCTGCCCAAAACAAGTCTCAGGGAATGAATTACAGTTGTTACCAGCATCCTGCAGCACTTACTGCAAATTCATAAAGAATTTTTTCACATTTCATGCATGTGCTCACAGAACTCACCAAGTGATACCCCCTTTCTTCCACATAGATAAGAAGTGGGGATCCACTCTGCCATGCAAAGGAGGGATAGCTCAGTCGTTTGAGCACTGGCCTGCTAAATCCAGCGTTGTGAGCACAGTCCTTGAGGAGACCATTTAGGGGTTTGGGACAAATAGATTTAAAAAAAAATGTCAGGGCTGGTGCTTGGTCTCACTGAGAGGGCAGGGGACTGGACTCAATGACCTCTTGAGGTCCCTTCCAGCTCTACGAGACATGTAAAAATACTTTAATGTGAGTGCACCTTTTGGAAAACAATGAGCTGCTGAATGTGAAGAAACTTTCCATAAAGATGTTCAGCAGCTCAGTCAAGCACCTGTTTTGGTGTATGCTGATCACCCCCTAAGAGCCAAATTACCTTAATGTTGATGCATGCTACACTGGGAGAGGAATCATCCTTTATCATGAATGTGAGGGTAAATTCCAACCAGTCCTGTTTTCTAATTGAGGCCTCACACTGCTTGAGAGAAGTGAGCGACCCCATACAATGAGTGGTGTTCCTAGCATTAAAGTGGGATGTGACGAAGAGGTTCCCTGTCTACTCCTTTGGGCCAAGTTCACTGTAAAGAGTGATGATAACCCTTGAACATGCATCAAGAGAACAACAAAATTTTCTGTATCAGGACACCGGTAGTTAGTGGTTGAGAAGACTGGTTGCCAACTGATGCCTGTTTTAGAGCATCTTCAGATAGGGCACTCTCGGAAATATATTTGGGGAGTGTGACTCATCTAAGAGATCAACGGAAGGATTACTAGCAGATAGTAAAGCAAGTGTCTGATCATAGAATCTAAAGAATAAAACTCAGAAGATCAGCAAGTGAGGCAATAGGAGCTTCAGATTTCTGTTCAACTTTCGTCTTGAAATCTCAGATTATAGGAAAATCACAGACTTGCAGATCATTGGGAGTCAAACCCATACCTTATAGAGGAGAAACTGTGTGCACTCACAGACTTGCCAGAACTCTCCACTGGAATCATCTGTTGCCTGTGGGTCAAGCATTGTGTCTTCATAAGGGTATTTCTACAGATTTTGGACCTCCTGGATCCACAAGTCAGATGGGGTCCCAACAACACAGATTTACCCTGTCTCTGTGAATTCTGTGAATGCTCAACTCCTCGGACAGCAGGCATGAAGTGGGGTTTGGCAAGCTTCCTGTTTGGGAAGCCCGAGCCATAATGAATGCTCTCGTATTTGCAAAGAGATGGTGAATGAGAAGAACCCACATTGAGCACCACTGACCAAAGCTGCAGGAACCCTCTCCCCGCACCCCACAAGAGCATGATGAGAGAATGAGTTCAGGAAGAGAACCTGGTACCGCAAATAGCCACCTTAAACCCAGAAGCCTTTGATTTCATGCCTCAAGAACCCATCAGCTGGCCTTCATGTTCAGTGGTGCCACCTTAGATGATGCCTAACAGCCAACCTATATGTTCCTTCAGGGAAGGGAAGCCCAAGTGTGTGCTGAGGTATGATTGTTTGGAGGAGTGATGCACTGGAGCTAGACCCAGTACCACTGCTGCACAGACCTGTTCCGGGCAATGAGGACTGGGCTGTGGTGCAGGTTGGCTGGACTGGTCCTCTGTACCAGCAAGATTTTTCTAGCCAGTACAGCATACCAGAAGGTTTTCCTATCGGCCACTGCCAGCCCTTCCAAATGAGCTGCTGTGTCTCTGTGTACAGGCCTGGGAGCTGGGATGGGGGGGTACTACAGAAGCCAGGGGAGCTGCCAGTGTTCTGCTCCTTTCCCCACTGCCCCTCCCAGAAGGGAAAGGTGCAGAATTCTCAGTCTCATCTCTCCAACCCTGTACAAAGATGCGAAGCTCCATGGAGGAGCCGAGAGTGGGGCTGGGAGTTCTGTTCCTTTTCTTGGGTCTCTGTGGTGCTCCCAGTCTC